>NC_138075.1:20387198-25584698 GCF_964212035.1 Myotis nattereri | reverse complement strand
TAAGGGAGCAAAGGAGCCATTCTTAAGGTCTGAGGTAAAAATAATTGGTAGGAGTGGATCCTTCTCAAAATTGGAAAATGCCATAAGGGGAAAAAAATGCACATTTCTATAGACTATTGATTTCAGCAGCTATAACCCAGGTGGTGGAGGGCAGGTATCATCCTTCAGACTCCCACCATCCTATTTTCTTCCTTGTCAGATGGTCTCAACTTATTGTGAATGTTTTCTCCGCCTACATTTTGGGGGTGGTTTTTCAGGACTGGTAGCTGGACTCATTTAATTCCTATTCATTCATTTGTTCATCAGATCATTTTGTTTGTGTTTATGCCAGGTACTGCTTTAAATGTCAGGCTCTGCTTTAGATTCAGTCATTTCTTTCAGTTCCTTATTGGCCCACTTATACATTTCATATGAATGAGTCATTTTTTTAAAATATATTTTATTGATTTTTTACAGAGAGGAAGGGAGAGAGATAGAGAGTTAGAAACATCGATGAGAGAGAAACATCGATCAGCTGCCTCCTGCACATCTCCCACTGGGGATATGCCCGCAACCCAGGTACATGCCCTTGACTGGAATCGAACCTGGGACCTTTCAGTCCGCAGGCCGATGCTCTATCCACTGAGCCAAACCAGTTTCGGCTGAATGAGTCATTTTTAAAGGGAGAATTTTTTTCCCCCAAAGGGAAAATGTTTACTTATTGAGTGTATGACCTAAAGAAAAAGACAGTTGTCTGATGCTTGTTCTTAGAGGGGAAGTTCCAGAGGTGTCTATTGGGGATTAAAAATATCATCTGAAAAAAAAAAACAAAATCAAAAACAAAAACAAAACATCACCTCAACCACAGCACCTCCTTCCTAACACAGTGCGAGTGATTTAATAAGACACAATCCTGCCTGGCCCACCTGAAGTCCTACCTGTGAGGTGAGGAAGGTAGCCCCTTGAAGGTCTCTTTCTTGCAAAGCTAGTGCATCAGAACGAGTGGACCCGTGTTTTAGAAATATAAGATGGGTGTTCTACAAATCAAAATATTTTCTTGAACAGATTATATTATTTGTAACAAAATGGTTTGAAATCTATTGGACATTTAAGCTAGACTTTTTAAAAAAATTTATAAAAACAAAATGGGAACACAGCCACAAAACTAAAAGAGTACAAAGTAAAATCTTTCTTCTCTCCCTCTGAACTAAAATCTCTTTCTCTCAAAATTTTCTACACATTCACAAATTTATATGTATATATAGGTGTATACATGCATATTTATACATTTTAACCCAAACATACTTGCTAACTATTAGCTATCTATTGCTGTGTAGCAAATTATCACAAATGTAGATGCTTAAAACAATGCACATTTGTGATCAGATGGTATCTGTGGGCCAGGAATCTGGCCATGGCTTAACTAAGTCTGCTGCTTCATCATGAGGTTTCCATCAAGGTATTGTATAGGACTAGGTCCTATTTGAAAGCTCGACTGGGGAAGAATCCATGTTTAAGTTCATTTATATAGTTGTTGCCAGAATTCAGCTTCCTTAAGGCTATTGACTGAGATCTCTCAGGTCCTAGCCAGTTGTGGGCCGGAGAATACCCTCACTTCCTCACCAAATGGACCTCCCTGTCATGGCAACTTGCTCCATCAAAACCAATAAGGAAGAGAGTCCGCTAGCAAGATAGGGGTTAGAATTCTATGAAATACAATCACAAAGTGACATTCCATCACCTTTGTCATATTCTATTGATTAGAAGCAAGTCACAGGTCCTGCCTTCACTCAAGGGGAGGAGATGATACAATCACATGAATACCAAGAGTTGGGGAGTACTGGGGACCACGTAGGACTCTCTTCTACACTATCTGAACGTCGAATATTAATATTGTCTGTTCTCCTACATAACAGTACTGTGCAGGGGAAAATTTGCTATATGCCCAGTGATACTTTTTTTTATTATCTTGTTGCTTTACCTTTTCTTACCCCATCCATGATGGCAAGTAACAGAACTTTAGGGCATATCAGTGGTAAAACAGAATTCTCACTCCAAAAATTTAACTAACAGCCAACATGAAATAAGGACCATTTAGTTATTGTGGGTAAAGAAAACATTAGCGCCAGGAGGAATGGGTCAGAGTATCCAGAATGCAGTAGCTTATATTAACTAGCTGGGGGTGATAGACCGAATAATGAACAGCCTAGAAAGCAGGGGAGTGGCTCAGTGACGGGCCAACTGTAGCAACTGCCCAGGAGACCCTGGCTGTGCCTGGGATTGGCCCACCAGCTGCTGAATAATGAGTTAATTCAGGTGAGGGTTGTGGGGAAGAGGTCTGAGTGGTAGTGATGGAGGAGTCTGGGGAGCTCAGGAATGTTACTATTTACTAACCACTAAAGACATATTTTATAACTTAATAATTGGGATAGCTGTACATACTAGTATTGCCTGTGTCTGCCTCCCTTCTTTATCCACCCCTGCCCACCCCTCACTGTGAAGTGCCTGGCGCATGTTGGTGGGACCCAGCCTGTATGTCAAGGCTCCACCCACACGCCCCTCAAACAGCTGCTCTTTGGTCTCCCTTGGACCTTGGAGCTCAGGAGGGGTTTGCCCAGGCCCTGGGAGTGTAGTCTGGATCCTGTGGAAGAGAATTCCAGGGCCCATGACCCAGATCATGTGGCCATGGAGCACTGGTTGAGATGCGCTATAAATGTAAAGCGCACACTGGATTTTGAAGACTTACTGTGAAAAGTAAAGAACATAAAAGATCTCATTTAATATTTTTATACTGATTTCATATTGAATTGATGATATTTTGGCTATATTGGTTTAAATAAAACATTAAAATTAATTTTACCTGCTTGTTTTACTTTCTAATGTGATTACCAGCAACTTCAAAATTATATATGTAGCTTGCTTTTGTGGCTCCCCTAGCATTTCCATTGGGTGGTGCTGGTCTAGAAGGAGGAAGGGGGATCTGCTAGGGCACATCCCCTCGGTATTTTGGGGCTCCTTACCCTGTGATGAGGAAGAGCTGGAGCAGAGCCCTCTAAAAGCATGGGGTCCCAGTCAGGGGCCCATCTTGCCTGAGAGTGGTTTTGTGTTAAGGTGATATTCATAATTAATTTGTTCTCCTTCCCTCTCATAGCTAAATGACTCCAAATCTCTCTCCCCTTTGCTCACAGTGGTTTTGCCTGCAGCAAGAGGATAACTCCCCCACCACCACTGCCACAATATGACTGCTTTGAATGAATAGTCACCAGGCACAAGAAGTAAAGCTACATATTAAGAATTATCTTTTGAGAAGCTGTTACTCTTTGGCTAAGGCAGAGTCCAGTCATCAAGCAATTCCTTGCCGGCACTGAGCCTTCTTCCTTGTTCTCCCTTAGTCTGGAAAACACATTTGTCTTTCTGAATTGATTCTTTTAGTAGAATGGTGACGTAGGATCAGGAACATGTTTTTGGACTCAAGGGGTCAACATTTTTCTGAATGTGTTAGGGGTTAACATAAAGTCTGTTGAATTTCAGATACTTTCTAAGAAGATAATTTACTTATTCAGTCTCTAGAGAAAGAAACTTTAGACAGTCCCTTATGACTTACTTAAGAAGTTCATGTTTATGGTATATTTCTTTATGACAGCTTTAACAATTTATAATGAATGTAGACTATGGCTTTAGAGTCTCAACAGAAACAATGACTTACTTAGGCTCTGGCTCCTGAATAAATTTAATTAAAGATTGCAAGTAGGATGGATTGTGATCTAGATGTTTGAATCCTCTTTAGTTTATTGCTGCTTTTCTTATTGTGGCAGAGGAGAGTGGCTAACTATTAACAAAACTGTGTTTCTTCCTGAACACAAAGCTGGATCATATTACCCAGCCTTCCTTGTAGTTAGGTGTGGCCATGTGACTGAGACTGGCCAGTGGATGTTAGTGGAAGTGATGTCATCTTGCCCGAATAATCATGCACTCTTTCTCCTTTTCTTCTTCTGCCTGTGGATGCAGAGTATCCAGGGGAGCGATTCAGAATCTGCATTTTAATAAGATTCCCAGGTGATACCTGTGCACATTACCATTTGAGAAACAGGGCCCTAAGATGACAGAGCCACTAGATGGAAGGAGCATGGTCCCTGCCTTGTAGCTTAAAGGAGAGCCATCCAGGGGAGCCGCCCTAGGAATAGCCACCTTAGATTGGTACATGTGCTACAAGTGAAACTTTATTAGTATTACCACTGAGAGTTGGGAGTTATTTGTTACAGCAATTGGCCTTCCCTGGCTAGTATACTCGTAAAGATTTTATTCATTTCTGGTCTAGAGTATAGTCCAGTAAAGAATAATCTGTTGTACTATGACAGGTAAGAAAAGTCCTCAAAGATCAGCCTGTAAGGCAGCGGTTCTCAACCTGTGGATTGTGACCCCTTTGGGGGTCGAATGACCCTTTCACAGGGGTTGCCTAAGACCATCAGAAAACACATATATAATTACATATTGTTTTTGTGATGAATCACTATGCTTTAATTATGTTCAATTTGTAACAATGAAAATACATCCTGCATATCAGATATTTACATTACGATTCATAACAGTAGCAAAATTACAGTTATGAAGTAGCAATGGAAATAATTTTATGGTTAAGGGTACAACATGAGGAACTGTATTAACCCTTTGCGGTCCAATTTTATTTTTGGAATTCAAACAGTCAGGTTCAAATTAATTGACGGGATTGAATGTTGAACCGGTTTGCGGTCAATGTTGGACCTGCTCCTAGCACCTGGTCTGTTGAGTCAGCCTCCACATTGGACCGAAAAGGGTTAAAGGGTCGCGGCATTAGGAAGGTTGAGAACCACTGCTCTAAGGTGTTCCTAAGAGATGAACTGATTTTTAAATGGCCTATAGATCTGGAGATGCAAGGTATTCACAAGATGGATGATTTCATTGGATGTATGTGTGTACTTGAGTAGCTGTCTGTGTTGGGTTGAGCAGAGCCAATATTTCAAAACCTTCATTAGAATTCCCTATACTTATACATTTTAATTAAGAAACCTAGGTAATTTTTGCTTATTTGCTTACATTATACATAGAACTAAATTATTAAAGCCTGTGTTTGTATAGGCCTCATCATTTTCCTTAATTAGACACATATATGCACACACACTTGCATGTATATGTATATATAAACACGTGTGTATACATACCCCTAAGCACACACAAACACATGTGTGCATGATACACACTCCTATGCACACACATACACACATGCTAAAGAGGAAGAGGAGTTGAGAGGTTTTGTCTGTGCACACATTCATACACATGCGCATGAGCACACATATTTCTTCAGCTTGTCTTCTTTTTTTCAACCAGTCATAGAGAGGAATGACAACTTCCATTTCTTGCAAAAATTCAAGCAGAAGAACATAATATACTAGAGGCCCAGTGCATGAAATTTGTGCACCCAGGGGGGGTCCCTCAGCCCAGCCTGTGCCCTCTCACAGTCCGGGAGCCTTGGGGGATGTCCAACTGAAGGCTTAGGCCCACTCCCTGTGTCATTCGGACATCCTTAGCGCTGCCACAGAGGCAGGAGAGGCTCCCGCCACCTCCACTGCGCTCACCAGCTGTGAGCCCAGCTTCTGGCTGAGCAGCGCTCCACCTGTGGGAGCGCACTGACCACCAGAGAGCAGCTCCTGCATTGAGCATCTGCCCCCTGGTGGTCAATGCACATCAAAGCGACCAGTCGTTCTGCCATTCGGTCGATTTGCATATTACCCTTTTATTATGTAGAATAAGAACCACCAGCCTAGTGGGAGAGAAAAGAAGGTTCTTGGAAGCTTTTTGCAGTCGGTCTACGCTAGCAATTGACCAGTGTTTCTCAACATGGGGGTCCATCCAGGTGTTGGAGAGATTAGGTAACACTTGGATAGATTTTAGCTTTCCTTCACTTCTCACCTAAACTATAGTATCTTAGGGGTAATATGTGAAGAGATTTTTTAAAGGGGAGATGCCTCTTTCTAAAGCAGGAGTTGAAGGAAACCTGTGTTCTCTGGTTTTTACTAGAAGGCTTCATAGCCTGATGGCGCATCTTAACTTTATTGTCATTATCTTTGGTGGCAGAGGAGAGGCAACAGTAAATAACCACAAAACATGAGTTCCATTAGCCTGAACTTCCATCTTGAAATCTGAGTTATTGACAAGTGCTTTATGTGCATTTTCTTCTTTAATCCTTACAACAATCTCTGAGATGGGCACTATTTTTATACCATTTTTTCAGAGGACGAAGCACAGAGAATTTAAGTAACCTGCCCAACATCTCTTAGGATTCTAACCCAGGGCCTCTGGCTCCAGGAACTGGGTTCTCAATCGCATTCCTCTCCTATGACCAGCTTTCCAGTGCCTCATGATCATTCCCTGAGCCCTTGCATTTTGTGGTTCTGGGTCTGGCTAACTCAAATTTGGAAGTTTCACAAAGTTTCAGGCTGCTCAGGGATGTGAAAATGGCTCATTGGCAAAGTGGGGCTTCCAAGGAAATCAATTTCATTCCCTTCCTAATGGGCTGTGCTGTTTGCAAAAATCAAGAACTGCGATGATTGAAGATGCGTTTGAACTCTCTTAGATTTCCATAGAACCTCACTCAGCAGTCCTTTGAGATGACGTCATAGTTCTTCTGTGTAAGCTAGTACTGCCTTCCGGGGGAGGAAGCCAGCACGTTTTACAAATGCCAACTTGTCCTCACCACGCCCTTGAGGTCTAGCGAGTGGTATTGAGTTACCTTTGGGGGACTATAAAAATTAGGCTGCTGTTCTTAACATTTATTTTTATACCAGAACTCACACATACATATTATGTATTATATATTATATATTGTGAAATATATAAACATATAGATGCAAACGTTTCAAGAAGCTTACTCTTGGTATAAGTGATATACTTGGTGTATTGCATGCTGTTCCATTCCTTTTCACTGGGAAGAATGCTGCTGTGAGCCACAGAACTGAATTCATTACATATGAACACAATACAGGCTACGGTCTGAGAAACACGGCACCGAGGGGCTCCCCAGCCTTCGCGGGTGGAACTCAGGCTCTGCCCTGCTGACTCTCTTCTGTTGTTTTGAAACTACCACCAGTTGTGACTTTAAAAGTGCTTCTAGATACATGAAGAGTTAGCCGTTTGGCATTAGATCCAGCCCTGTGTCCTAGAATCCTTTTCTGTGGATAGTGAGTGCCAACTGTGTGCCAGGCACTGGCGATCCGGCGGTAACTCACTTGAGGACCTGGCCATCTAGTGGGGGAGCCAGAGAGAAAACAAGTACGTGTATCAGGTGGTAAATGCTTCTGAAACAAAATAAAGTAGGCTGAGCTTTGGTGACATTTTGGCAGAGGGCTGCTTCCCAGCTCTCAGCTTCTCTGAGGATTTTCTTGCTCTTAAGCAGCAGTTCTTACCCAGGGTGATTTGGGCCTCCTAGGGAACATTTGGCAATATCTGCTGTCACAGCTCAGGGAGAGGATGTTATTGGTGTCTAGTGGGTAGGGACTGGGCAAGCTGCTAACATCCTACAATGTGCAGGACAGCCCCCTACAGCAAAGGATGACCAAGCCCAGAAGGTCAACACTGCCAAGGTGGAAAAGCCTTGCTCTAGACCAGCAGTTCTCAACCTGTGGGTTGCGACCCCTTTGGCGGTCGAATGACCCTTTCACAGGGGCCACCTAAGACCATCCTGCATATCAGATATTTACATTACGATTCATAACAGTAGCAACATTACAGTTATGAAGTAGCAACGAAAATAATTTTATGGTTGGGTCCCAACATGAGGAACTGTATTTGAAGGGCCAGAAGGTTGAGAACCACTGCTCTAGAGCCATGCTCAGAAGTGCAGTAGGCTTCGCTAAGTGGGCACGGAAATGCGCATGCCTCTCCCCTGGGATCCCCCTTTTCTGGCCCAGGAGAGCCTATGCCATAACCCGCCTCAGTGACAGACTGTTTTCTGTATAGCCAAGTGTTGTTGGCACCAGGATGCTGCCCTCATGCTTAGACTTGCTAAGGATGCTCACCAATAAAATGTGCGCATAGGGGGAGAGAGCCGACATGACATGACACATTTTTTCAATTCCTCTGCATTAACCTTGTGCCTGGAATAGATGATGGACATTTTAACAGGAGCTGGTTATCTGGGTTTGAGGCCAGTCTTGTGAATTTTATTTAAAATATTCCATGATCCCAAGGTCCTTGGAATCAAAATAATCTATTGGCACTCTCCTGTCCCCTCTGCTCAAAGTAATAGCTAAATAGAAACATCATCTTTGTTATGGCTATGGCTCCAAAAAGAACAAGCATTCATTCATGCATGCATTCATTTATTCATTCAATAAAACTTCGTTACGCGCATATTGTGGTTTAGGCATGGGGCTGGGCTGGTCCTGTAGGAAATATAAAGAAGAAATAAGACACATTCCTCTTTTGCAAAAGTTTGAGTGGCATAGAGAAGACTAGATCCCTGCTTCACAAACCGCAGAACATCCCAGTAGACGTGGTTAAGGATGAAACGAGACACTGCACAAATGTCAAATGAGCGCTCAGTCGGTGATGCCGGATCCCAGGTTCTTGGAGGGGACTGTGCTGAGGGGTCACTGCGTGTCCAGTGAGTGCCTGGTGGGTGGTACATGCTTCATATGTGTCAACTGAACTGCTCTAATCGTGCCCGGGCGGGGGGTGGGGAGGGCAGAGGGAGATGCTTTCTTGAATGATCCACTGAGGAGACTGGCCTAGGAAGATGGGCTGTGCTGGTCCCCATACTCTCTTGATTTGGTCACAAATGAACTCTTAGCCCGTGGGGTTTGGGTGAATGTGTTTGTGTCCTGATGTCATGATATCACTAAGAGGTGCCCTTCTTCACTGCCCAGATTATAGCCAGGGTCCTCCTCCTCCCTATCTCAGGACTAATAGGATCCTGTGGCGGGAGCTCTCAGTTGAAAACAAAGACCATAAATTCCAAGTGGCAAATCTCAAGTGAAGCCCAAAGTCACTGTGCAGATTCTTACAATCTACACCTTGGTTAGAATGAAGTAGAATTTGTTTGGTGTCCCGTAATGGCAAAATAAATCAGTTGTTTTCAAGCAGTTTGGTTGGTAGTGGGGAAGCATGCATTTTGGAGAACCATGTTTGAGGAACCCAGGAAGGTGATGTATAGTCCCTTCTCCCACCCCAAGGGGAGAGAGGATACAAGGCACAATTCCAACGCATGTTGGGAGTCTCTAAAAGAAGAGGCGGATGGCTTTCTGCTCCTTAACTTGGGTTTTCTGAGGTAGGACCTACAGTCCTTCTCTTGAACCATCATCACACAAGGCAAAGACCACAGAAACAGAGCTACCAAAGGGGTGAAGACTCCAGTTGGCACACAGGGCAGCTGAGAACATGGCCATGAACCAGCTGTGCTGTGTTCTGTTTCCACTGACATGCCTTTATCTGCATATCACACTCTTCTCTCTTTGCTGCCAAGAGAGAGCAAAGAGCAAGCCTGAAGCCTTCTGGGAATTGTGACACTAGGAAGTGGGGCAGGAGGCTGGGAAAGAGCCAGCTTAGGGCTGTGAACAGTGGTGAGGGAATTAAAATGTTTGAATCTGCCTGAAAATTTACCAGGAAAGAGTATTTTTTTTATTGCACCAGTGGTTCTGTTTTATTTTTAAAATATACTTTTATTGAATTCAGAGAGGAAGAGAGAAGGAGAGAGAGAAACATTAGTGATGATAGAATCAGACCAGCTGCCTCCTGCACATCCCCTACTGGGGATCAAGCCCACAACCCGGGCATGTGCCCTGACAGGGAATTAAACCGCAAACTCCTGGTTCATAAGTCAACACTCAACCACTGAGCCATGCCGGCTGGGCTCAGGAAAGAGTATTTTGAAATATAAATATTCACACACAACACACACCTACTAACCTTCACCTGGGTCAGGAGGAAGAGCATCCACCACCCTAGTTTGACCCCTTGGGCTTCCTCTGAGATTCTTCCAACACCTGCGCTTCCGTCCTGCACACTAGTTCTGCTGCCCACAAGAACCTTTCCAACCTCCCTGCTTTCAGACACCCTGTTTACTACCTTTCTCCTGAGCAGAAAAATACAACAAACCAGGTATAAAGCACAGACCTCGCTCTCCATTCTTAACTTGGCCCAAGTCACACACAAAATCAGGAACTCCCAGAAGCCACTCCTGTTGCTTCTCCCCTAGCCTGACAGCTGAGGACTGGAGAAGACAGCTCAACCCAGCCTTTCTGCTACCCGCCAGGCCTAGGAAATGACCCTCCTGCCAAGATGGGAGGGAGCTAGAGAAATAAGATGGGTCCCCAAGGGGTTACTATTCCATGGCCTACTGGATGGAGTCCCACTTGTGACACCTCAGGATGCTGCCTCCACTCAAAGAGCCCCACCTCCTGCAGGAGAGAAACCCCTTTCTCCTAGGACTTCCCGAGTCCTGAGAATCGGCATATGTTACCTGAGGCCATTCATCCTGACCTCCTCCTTGAGAGGTTCTAGACCTCACTCAGTTCTAGTTCTTTCTTTTAAGAGCTACATCAAAATATCTTTACACCTTATATTTATGGTTTGTTGAAGGTTAGCTATTTTAATAAAGAATTATATTTACAATAAAGTAAGAGCCATATCAGTCCATCTTTCAATTCTTGGCTCCTAGTTTGATATCTAGTTATACAAACTCTTCATATGGAAAAAAAGAGAAAGCTGGAAGTAGATTTTGGAGAGCTCTACTCAAGGCTGAGAGGTGCTCATGGGGAAAGATCTTCATAATTTCTATAATATTTGGGCAGTGTTCTTATAGATCAAGAAAGTTTTGATCTGATCTGGTCAGATCAAATTCCTCTCATAAGTTTGTTAATACCAGTAAATCTAATCTCTAAACATTTATATTCCACATTTGGTCATGTGGATTTCAGCTAATTGTTCTGACCTGGTAAAAGCTAAGAGAAACTCTGTCATAAAAATAATCAGAAAATTATATAACAGGAATATAGTCCAAAACTTTCTTGCAAAAATAAGATGCTACTTTGAGAAATGAAAAAAAAAATACAAATAGACCTAGCATTGGAACAGATTATTCCAAAAATTGCAAGCAAAGATCTCTTATCCTATTATGCAAGTTCATCTCTTTTATTACTCTTCTAGGGCTGAATATATGCTTAATCTGCATCTGAGTGTTGGTCCAAGATGTGGTGGGCCTTCTGGGATCCCTCAAATGCAGCTGCATTGGTTAAGGAGGGCTGTCAGGATAGATTTCATGTTCAACAATTTCCACTCAGCCACCCTGGGCTGGCAAGCACTGCTCAGTTTATAACAGTGCCTGGCATGTGGTAGGTTCAGTGTTGGTTGAAATAGTAGATATTCCCAGCAGGTACAGGCAGCAGCATTGGCGATTAGCAGTAACACAGCCTCATGACAGGGACAGGAGAGGCAAGCTGTCTCTGAGCCCGGCTATGTATAGAACACCTCTTGTCACAAAGGAAGCAGGGCATACCCAGCCAAATCTTTGTACTGACTCCTGCCAGCACCAATTTTGTATGACCTAGCTGTCCTCCTCCCCACTGTGCTGTTAACTCCATTTGAAGAGGCTCTACTTTTAGGTTATTTGTGAATGGAATCGTTTAGTATAACTGTGATTCTCAAAGCTTGGTCCCTGAGTCAGTAGGAGGCCATCACCTAGGAATCAAATATTGGTGGAGGGCAGCAACCAGTGTTTTAATGAGCCCACCAGATGATTCGAATGCACAGTAACATCCACGAACCACTGCAATGTGAGGGTCGATACCAATCCAGCATCCCTGTCAGAATACAATTTAAACAGATTTGTTCTGATGAGTCAGGTGTTTTCTGTGCTGGTGCTCCCACTGATCATCTCTACTGGTAATGACTTGGATTTTCAGAATCAGCCGTGAGAAATGAGTGGAAGGTTAAGACGGAAGTTGGGCTTGCACTGGCAAGAGAATCATAAGCCAAGTTCGTTTCTTCCCCATTATTTATGTGTTGACTAAAACTGCCAAGAACTGACGTGAGCAGCTAAACTTCAGTGCATTACATCTCTGCTTTCATCTGAGCTGCCACGTTGGCTATAGTGCTTATGTAACATGTGTCCCCCAATAGACGAAACCTTCGCAACCAGAAATCATGAGTTGGACTAGACAAAGGCACCCTCCAAATAGCAGCTGCTATTGGGACTGAATGTAAAAGATGCTCAAGCAATCTCTGTTTAATTTAATACAACGGCTGCACTTGTTGAGAGGACCCATTTCTGACACTTTATAAAAGACAAATGGTGGCAACTTTGATCTTAGCCTTTATCATACATAGCCTTTCTTCTCTTTTTAAAAGGTCTGCCTCGGGTCATTATGGACTAAGTTGGCTCTCAAGGGGGATTCTGCCCCCCCCCCCAAAAAAAAAGAAATGCCCCAAAACTATTCTCCCAAGGCATGTTTAGGTTCATCACCAATTTTAAAAATTGGAAATTCATTCTGTGTATTTTAAATTGCCAAGATAGCATAATTCTCTACCTCTAATTGTACTCAGGTGCTCTCTTAATTTTGGAAAGTCTGGTCAGAGGATGGAAGCGTGACATTGTAAAGCATTCCTTCAGTGTCTCTACAATGATGCTCTAATTATTAAATAGCTCTGCTTTATTTGTCCCTCTCTAATAATAACTCACATCTTAGAAAGCCATTGTTGGATCTTTCTGGTTAATTCATTGTGGGAAATGGGAATTTCCATCCTTGGCCTTCATGACTAGGTGAGTAGCAGATGAAATAATTTGCTTTGCTGGATGGCTATGGCGCCACTGGGCCAACTCAGGCTCTGTTACTGATGTTTTGATCTAGAAGCTTGTAATTGCTGTGCAGATGCTGTTCAAAGCCAGAGCCTTTCTGACCATAAGGTGCTGACAGGACACTCATTTTTGCCATCATTCACAGTCCTGCAAAAGAGAAAATTGCTTTTTACTTAAATGTGTCTGCCTTTGAAGAATGAAAAGTTGAATTGACACTGCTGGGATCTGAGACTCCAGGTGTCGGATTGGGGAAACCTACATATGCCATAGAACCTGGCTTAGCAGGACTAAGCTGATTCCTTCAGCACAGTGTACTGTATCCCCACCTGCGCTGTATGGAGTGAAGACCTTTCCACCAGATTTGGAAGAGGAATGTTGTCTTGAAAATACCTTGACAACATGGTAAAATAATCAGGTTCTTCTTAACCTCGAATACAAGCAAGCTGTTTCTCTGATAGTTCTACCAACAATATGAGGTTCTTTATTTTCTTTTTTAAAATATATTTTCATTGATTTCAGAGAGTAAGGGAGAGGGAGAGAGAGATAGAAACATCAGTGATGAGAGAGAATCATTGATCAGCTGCCTCCTGCATGCCCCCTACTGGGGATTGAGCCCACAATCCAGGCATGTGCCCTCACCGGGAATTGAACCGTGACCTGCTGGTTCTGAGTCACACCAGCCAGGCGAGGTTCTTTATTTTCTAACCATTGGCATTTGAATGCCCTCTGTGTGCCTAATACAAGTGGTAAAAGTAGCTCACGTTACCATTAATTTGAGTTCCCAGCAATTTGTCTGTATTATACAAATATAGTGATTGTCAGTAATAAATGTGTGTGTACTCACAGATTATACTAAGTGAGCATTTTACCACAAATAAAGGAAAATTACTGAGAGTTGTTGCTTCCTGCTCCTCCTTTTGCATTATGGTTCAGTTCAGCTTTTCCCGACAACTGAGAATGAAAAGTGTGCTGTCCTTAATGATATCAGGTTTGAGGGGTTTTTTCTAAATTTTTTTTTTCTTCAGAAAATGTATGGAAATGCTAGGTTGGTTCTGGGGTGCGGGCCAGCCCACTGTGCTTTTTAATTCACCGAGAAAGAGATGGCGGGTGGGGTTTTCTGGGAAACTGTCGACAGGAACATGCATCCATTGAAAGCTTGGTGCAGATGGGAGCAAATGAAAATATGGATGATGTTTTCAAAGAAGTGAAAATAAATCAAGGAAGCAAACACACCGTGGATAAGGCCAGCGGCCATGTTCTCGTGTCTAAGAGGGAAAATCCATCCTGGGGAAATCTGCCAACGCCTGTTTAGGGTAAAGGTTAGAATGAGCAAGGGTTAGAAGAACGTGACGACATGTATTTGAAGCACTTTCATACATCACCTAGTGTTGTTGCCGTCGATGATTTTTTTTTTTCATTCTGTCTCTGTTCAGGTTGCATGAAAGAAAAATGTAGTCTCATCCACTTCCTGTGGCCCACCTTGAGCTAGTACTTTCTTCAAACACATTTTTTAAAAAAATATTTTTATTGATTTTTTTTCAGAGAGGAAGGGAGAGGGAGAGAGAGTTAGAAACATCGATGAGAGAGAAACATTGATCAGCTGCCTCCTGCACACCCCCCATTGGGGACGTGCCCGCAACCAAGGTACATGCCCTTGACCGGAATCAAACCTGGGACCCTTCAGTCCGCAGGCCGACGCTCTATCCACTGAGCCAAACTGGTTAGGGCCAAACACATTTTTTTTTAATCCCCACCCAAGGATATGCTGCTTTTATCGATTTTTAGAGAGCGAGGCAGAGAGAAACATTGATCAGTTGCCTCCCATACCTGCCCAGACTAGAGATCAAACCCGCAGCCTAGGTATGTGCCCTGACCAGGAATTAAACCCACAACCATTTTTGGTGTATGGGATGATGCTCCAACCAACTGAGCCACCCGGCGAGGGTTTCAATCACATTTGTATTATGGTAAGTTCTCCATAAGATTTGAGGGTAACCATGTAGGTCAAAGGTAATGCTTTTGTGGCTGTGATTTTGCAAATACATTCTTCCTGGCCTTCACATATGCTCTTAATTACAGGTTCAAAAATTCTCTTCTATTTGATCTGCTAGGGTAGCCTTACTTTATGTCACCTTAAAATAAGGTCAAGCTAAGTACTATAAGATATAAAGTATTCAGTGACAGTTCTCCATTTCTGCAGGGATGAAGAAAGCCTGGCTTCAGTAATTGCATTGTCATGTTCAACGTGGCCTAATCATCTCTTCAAAGCTCTCTTCTATCTTTTACATTCACAACATACATCTCTCCTTCATGTAGATCCAAGACCAAGTGTAGCCTCTTGTATAATGTGTGTGATTAATGGGCTCTGGGTCTGGCCTGTTGCTTGTATTGTAGGTCTATAAATAATCTTAATAATACATAGTTACAGGTACATTTTTATATCTGTCTGGTTCTCAGTGGTTTTATATCAGCCATTCACTAAGAACAATTATGAATCTTGAACGTCAAGGCAGGACACACAGTTCCGATTTGGAACATAAATAGTACATCAATTTACAATGAGATGGGGGTAGGGGACGGTGTAGGTAAAGTACATAAATAATACACTAAACCTGGAAGCAGGAGGGGGTGTGCAGCAAATGGAGAAAAAGATTGCAGAGAAGTTTAAAAGCAAAGAAAAAAAAGGAAGAAATATCAAAATAAGTGTGCTCACATCTTCACTTAGATGAGGGATTTTCCCCTTCTATGAATCTGAGCTGCCTCTATGTGACTGTGTGTGCCCTGGGGGCCAAGGGGCATGGTAGGCATTTGGCACAAAGGCCCTTCATCTTGGAAAATATATTTAATTGTGTTGGGTCAGCTCTGGGTAAATATTCTCAATGATCAATATACAAAAACCTAACCATTTATGGCAGCAATTTTCAACATTTTTCATCTCATGGCACACATAAACTAATTACTAAAATTCTGCAGCACACCAAAAATTATGTTTGCCGATCTGACTAAAAAAAAAAAAATAGGTATAATTTTGATTCATTCACACTGGACAGCTATTGTTGTGTTGGCTGTTGTCATTTTTTTTTATTGACAATTTGTTTGTACAAATGTAAAATTGCCTTAAATATATTTATATGTATATTCCTATTGAGTGTTTCTGTTAATGACATGCTTCATTTTTGGCATGTCTAAGCCTATTAAAATGCCCTCATAGAAAATGCTGGATAACACTAATGATTATATCCAGGACCTCTCGATAACACATTTATTGCAATCAGTATCAATATTTAATACCACCAATGGCAATACTACAAATGAACAGCAGGATGTTTGGACATCCTATTAATGTGTTTAACACTAACAGAATGTATTTAACATCTATAGTGTGAACTATTTGGAGTGGACTGTGAAGTAGATATAAATGTTCCACACGAAAGCAATTTCCGTAATTATAAGTAATAAAAATGAGCATTTGTACACAATTTTCTGAGATGTCGATCACTTTCCAAACATCATGTTGTCGATGCTCCAAACAGTCTTTCTGAGTATAGTTATTTTCTCTTTTATAGAAATGAAAGAAAGTGTTTCTAAGAGAGGATTGGCCTTTAGGCAGTTGGTGAGGGTGTCGGTGATTTGAATCCAGTGCTTTTGGCTCCAAAGCCTGGACTGGAGAGGTTAGTCAAGGCTTCCACCCTTCCTCTGTCACAGATCAAAGCAGACATCACTACCAGACCCCATTTCTCTCTCGCCGAACCAGAGACCAAGAATCCTTCTCCATGCGGACAAAAGATCTGTCTGCTCTCCTGCCCTGTGTTCTTTCTGAGTGTATTTTGCTGGGCATTAGTACAGATGAAATACAGCCAGAGTTTGCATAATAACTGCCGAGTACGTCAGCATCCTCATATGAGCCTACAAACTGTCCTTGGTTGAAGGAGGTAGATTTCTGTAAGTGGCTTTGATGTGTTAATCTGCTCCAGGAATTTGGGTCTGCCCCCTTTGGGAGGGGAGAGGTTTTCTGCTCGATCTCTACCCTTTTATTTCTTACTTCACAAGGACTTGACTCTAATTGGCCAACTTGGAGTGTGCTGGGGTGACCTATTTCTGTCTGGGATAACAAAAACATTCCAGATGACTGACGCCTTTTATTGGGGACAGTTTGACCTGACTCTAACCCTCCCTCTCTGCTTGCCAAGGAAGATGATCACAGACTGGCCTTAGCTTCAACTTTTTTTTTTCCATCCACATTATTTTCCTATTTTCTTGTAAAAACAGCAGACTTGTCCAAGTGCCTAGCTACAATGGCAAGGAACACTATTTAAATAGATGCTGAATACATGTGTCCCAGCTTCAGTGAGTCAGTGGAAGTGGTTGTGGGATCTGAATTGCAGAAATGCATGGGAAGAATGTCTGTCTCTTGGGCAACTGAACTCCTTTTGAGCCCTTGAGAGGCCTGTGCTCAGGAGGAAAGGCTGATGTAGTGATCACGCACGTTCAGGTGGAAGGGTCAGTTTTGCCCTGAATGGACAATGTCCAAAAAATGGCTACTTGATTCTTCTGCTTTGTAACCACAACAAAGGCCTCGAGAAAGAGAAAGTGAACAGGAAAGCCCTCAGAAGCTCTAAGAGTTTGGAAAATGTAAAGCCATTGTTATCAGTTTATGGTTTTTCTGCCTAAGCAAATGTCCTAGCTTATTCAAATATATGTATTGATTTTTTAAAAATATGCAGTTGACACTAAGAATCTTGATCCTTGCCCTAGCCGGTTTGGCTCAGTGGATAGAGCGTTGGCCTGCGGACGTAAGGGTCCCAGGTTCGATTCTGGTCAAGGGCACATGCCCGGGTTGTGGGCTCGATCCCCAGTAGGAGGCAGCCAATCAATTATTCTCTCTCATCATTGATGTTTCTATCTCTCTCCCTCTTCCTTCCTCTCTGAAATAAATAAAATATATATATATATTTTTAAAAAGAATCTTGATCCTCAGGAAATGAGCACTGCCTTGCAGAGTCCTGCTGTGTAGGTCTTGAGTCTGCTGGGAAACAACACTGTTGTGCACAATTACAGGTGCAGAACACGGCTTACAGGAACGTGACATTTTCCCGAGATGCCTCTGTCATGTGACCACAGTGTGCTGAGTTGACCCTGTCACTCTAAAAAGCCAGGGCACACAGGTGGTCTGTCAGTACTTGCGGTTATTAGTTCTGCCAGAAAAATGTGACTTGGCTCCTTAGATTAGATTTCTTCAAAGTTGACAATAGACTTGGGTGCCTGCACATACACCGAGATGAGCAGCTTTTTGCTGCCTTAGCAGTGGGCAGAGAAGCAAAGAACAGGCCTAAAATTTCAGTCAAAGGTAAGTTCAACATTAGGAAGGACTTCCTGACTTTAAACACTCACTACTGTTCCCTCAGAGAAAAAAAGTCGTGCAAACTCTCTTCTCTCTTCTCTTCCCTTCCCCTCCCTTCTTTCCTATTTCCCTTTCCTTTTTTTCAGAAATTCCTCAGCTGTAAAATGGAGAAAATAATAAGACAAGGTGAGGCAAAAGTATGTTTACCGATGTGAATATGCATAACCATTTTTGTCCTGTATTATTATTTATTATTTTCCATATGAACAACTGTAAATCTACTTTTGCCCCACCCTGTACACTTGATCCTCAATGTTTGTAGATTTCATATTTGTAGATTCACTGCTCACTCAATTTTACATGTAGCCCCAGCATCAATCCTCATGGTGCTTCCTTTTGCCGGCGTGCACAGAGCGGTGACACAGTTGAGTCCCTCCGCGCTCAGCGTGCATGTTCCCAGGGAGGCTGAGCAAGACCCTCTGTGTGCCTGTTGCAGCTCTCATGCTGTGAATAAGTGTCCTCTTCTCTATTTGGTGCCACATTTTTTGCATTTTTGTGCTTTTTGTTGGGGATTTCACTGTTCGAAGCGGCCCTCAAGCGTGGTTTGGTTCTATGAGTCGAGTGGGGGAAGAGAGAGATGACATCTTAGAACTTGGGGCATGGCAGACAGTGGGAGACAGCTTCTGCTCCTGGCATCATAGTGACTGGGGCAAAGGGAGAGGCCCCCTAGTAACTGCCCCGCAGCAGTTGGTCAGCCCCTCTGACACTTCCAGGGCAGTGGAAAGCCCCCAGGGTGCGCCTCAGACCCTGATTCCTCACAGGCTGTATTGGACCAGAGCCTGGGCACCCGGGTGGGGCTCCTGGATGAGATGTGTCTTGTGTACATGTGTGGGAAGAGCCCAGAGAGTTCTAGAATTATGTGGAGGAGAATTTAGGGGAGGTGGCGTGGGGTCTGAGAATATGAGATACGTAGTTTATTACTGTTGATGTGATCCCATCAAACTGTGAATTACACTGTTAACGTGCAGAAATGCCCGGCTGTGCCTCTTTCTAGCTGTTCAGTCCTTACCTTAGTCCTTTTGAAATCTCTGTAAAATCTTGAGATCAAAAATATAGGTTGTCCCATAGAGTGAACTTGCCAAACCACTACTAGGTATCAGGTAATAATAGGTTTGCCTCCATCAATATTATGCCAAGTGAATTTCACAGTATGTTTTAAAGGAGGAAGGGGCGGGGAACTAATCATGTGACTCCTTTGCTTGAAACCCGTCTTGGCTCCCCAAGGGAGCTAAAATTAGCAGGGCCGAGGCTAGGGCACAAAAAGTAAAGAAGTGTCAAAAAGTCAGTAGTCAATCTAAAAAATGTTTAATGCACTGTTTTCTTAAGATGTAGTAGGCAGACTATGGTTCTCATCTGTGTTTGTCAAGGAGTCTTTCTTGACCCACACTCTGTGTTTCTGAGAGGCCACCCACCATACACCTCATTGTACCTGTCCTCCTGTGGCAGGCTCCATTCCCATGACTTTTGTAGCCACTTTCCTTTCTGAAGCCCACAGGGCTCCTTCCTCCCAGGCCCTGGCTGGTTGTTCCCTTTCTGATACCTCCCTGGACTCAATCGTCCCTTCTCAAGGTCAAGCTCCTCCTCTAAGTCCTCACAGAAGTGCGTGCCCTTCCTTGAGAGCATTTGCCAAGTAGGTAGGCATTGGGTCATTTTGTTTATTAAGCTCTAACTCTTCCAGTTGATTGTAAGTTCCTTCAGAGCAGGACTGAGTTTGTTTATAACTCTCATAGCACCGTGGCTCAATTACCCACGATTAATGGGTGTTTTGTCTAAGGTGCTTCCAGTGCAACCTCATGATAGTGAATCTGGAGACTATATTTTTAAAATTCTTATTAGAATTATTGGGGTGACATGGGTAAATGACATTCTGTAAGTTTCAGGTATGCAACTGGATAATGCAATGTCTGTTCTACTCCATTGTGCACTCACTGCCCCAAGTCTAGTCTGGATCTGGAGACTTTAAATGGTTATTTTCCTGGTTGTGGGTGTAGCAGCACCACCTTGTTCACCCTTTTGGAGTTCTTTCACATCTTCACAGTGGCTCTGGCAAGTAGATTAATTAGGTTGTGTCCTAATCTCTGTTCATAGCCGTCTCAAACAGATCCTTCAGAGGAGGGAGTAAGGTAAGAAGAAAAAGGAGGCCATCGCTGTACAGGTGAGGACAATGCAGCTCAGCGAGGCTGACTGAGCCGGCAGCACAGCAAGAACTCTTCCTGGTTTGTATGACTCTAAGCTTTGTTGTCTTTCTACCCCCACTGTCTTTCTACCCCAACCAGGCTGGCTGTATCAGGAGAAGGCACTGGAGATTCCCCTTTCACTTTCCAGCAAAAAGACAACGAGATTTGGAACCTTTTCTTAGCATGAATACCTTGCCAATATCTAGACCTCCTTTTCCTGTTAATCCTTTAAAACCTACAGTTTGCCTATCTTTGCTCTTAGAGGCTGTGTTTGGTGTAAGCGCCACAGTGAATAAAAGGCAATAAAATAAATAAATGCCCGGTAACAAAAGGCATCTCATGACAGAATATCATTTTCTTTCTCTCATTCATTCTCTCAGGTTTACTGTACCCTCTGCACTGTGGGAGACTCAGCTGGACCTGGTTCTTACTGCCTTCGAGTTAAATTGGCTTGAATATGAGGCATTGTCTCATTAGTCTTGTTCACTTGATAGACCTTCGCAGGAGTTAAGCACAGACTGAAGTATTTATTAGTGTAAGGACCCAACACTTGGCCTCAGATTCCATGTGGCCACCGTGGCAATCCTTGGCTGCTGTTTGCACTTCTGCCTGAACTCTGATGTGGTAAAAGATCAGGCCTTGGAAATACTCCATTAGTATCAATCCCTCTAACACAAGTCCACACCCTTTCCCCATAGACAGTGCACCAGGACTGAGCCTTTTGTGTTGGCCCGTTTGATGTGGCTAACTTCACAATAAATGCTTGCCCTGGCCTGTGTGACTCAGTTGGTTGGGCATTGTCCTGTTAGAGACAATAGGTTGCTGGTTAGTTTCCCAGTCAGGGCATGTGCCTGGGTTGTGGGTTCAATCCCCAGTAGGGGGCGTGCAGAAGGCAGCTAATCTATGTTTCCATCACAACAATGTTTCTCTCTCTCCCTCTCCTCTCTCTCTCTCTTTCTAAAAATCAATTTAAAAAATATCTTTTAAAAAAAAGAATAAATGCTTATTCTCCGAGGCAGTGCAGCAGGTACAAATCCTGGGCGACTGAATGCTGCACACAAGGTTGTGTTCTTAATTTCACTAGCAGTGAGGATTCAGGTAAGGTTTTTAAGCAGGAGAGTGACATACTATATGTAACTGTTTGACATATATATTTTGGGGAACAAAAGTGAGGTTGAGGTTGGGGGCTGAGAGGTGATAGGCTGGGTGACCTAGTAGGAAGAGTGTTTTGGTAGTAGAGACATGGGGTGGGAGGGATGGCATGAACCAGAGGAGAAATTGTGAGAAAACAAAAGGGAGGACAGACGGGAGAGACCTTGAACTTTTGATAAGTGATGGTTGGGGTGGGGATATTGAGAGTGGAAATAATGAAGACAACTCTTGGGTTTGTCTCTTTGTAACTGGGGCAGGAGGTGGGGTGGAGGGACAGAACCCACTGTGGACTTTTGCTGAG
The DNA here is from genome assembly GCF_964212035.1 of Myotis nattereri. Lineage (NCBI taxonomy): Eukaryota > Metazoa > Chordata > Mammalia > Chiroptera > Vespertilionidae > Myotis > Myotis nattereri. Next base: position 25,562,862 of record NC_138075.1, on the reverse strand, counting down.
AGATCAAGGGAAGAGGCTGACAGATTAACCAGTTTATGGATTAAGTATTAAGACACAGCAGGAGCCGGGGAGCTCCCCTCCTCACTAATTAGTCAGCTGGTAATTAGGCAGTGGCTGATTAATACTATTGCCTGCCCCCCTGTGGGGTGGGAGGAGAGGAGCTGAGCCACCCCCAGAGTTACTGGGGTGCATGAAGAAAGGGGAACCCGGAGCCTCTGCTGTTATATGACGTCCTCTCCACTCCTCCCAGAAACCTGCGGGTTTTCTCTTCCCATAACTATTCAAATGATCTTCCAAATGGAGAAAAAGCAGGAAGAGGAGAAAATGTGTGTACCGCGAAATTATCATTCTCAGTAGTGATGTTTTGCAAAAACGCCATGGCAACGTTTCTCTTCAAATACTTGGGCTTCGATTTTCATTCATTTGTCGAGTGCACGTCAAAGTTTGATTTTCTGTTTTGGAACCACAACATGGGTTCTGCCTCTCCCATCTTGGGCTTCTTTCCTCTAAGAAGTGCTTTGCTAACATGAAATGAAAGTTTCCCCAGGCCAAGGTAGCAGCTTAAAAGTAAGTGTTGGGGAGAAACTCCAACCTGAATTTGGTCAATGCTTTTGAAATCTAAATTCTCTAAGTCACTTTAATTCATGGGGTACATTCTGACCTCCTGTTGGAGCCATATGAGAGCTCAAGAAAGGGTTTAAGCGGAAGGAATGTTTAGAATCCCCCTTTCTAGCCCTCTAGCCCAAACATTCTCTGATATTTTATTCAAATACCTGTGTCAGAGTGTCTGTCTGAGACTTCACTTGAAGTATCTGTCTTGGCGGGAGTCCTGCATCTCCAAGGTTCCCCATCCTTCCCTAGACACACAAGCAAAACACGTTGCAAATGCAAGAAGAAAGGGCTCAGCAGAACTGTGGAAACTAAGAGTACACGGGGGCAGCATCTGGGCTGGAGAAAGACTTTGTTTAATAGTATTTTAAAAATTAAAATTAAGTGCTAATATTTTTAAAATCAGTAATTTTTGTTTCTGGTTCTCTTGAAAAATAAAAACTGAAGACCAAAATCAGGGCCACAATTTCCACTTGGCAGCCATCAACTGAAGACGGGTTAGTGTTTTTCAGAACTCATGGCATGTGTGGGCCCCGGAGGGCCCTACCCCAGCAGGCCCTGCTCTCTCCATAGCACGAGGTCCTCAGGACTCACTGGTGAGTGATATTCTCCAGCAGCCTTCCTTGATCCCCCAGGTCAGGTTCAGCTGCCCACTAATGCTCCTGACATAGTCATAGCAACTTTTATAACTTATATGTACATGTATAATATTATGTGCAAGAATTATCTATATATATAAAACCCTAATATGCAAATAGACCAAACGGTGGAACAACTGAACAACCGAACAGTCGAACAACCAGTAGCTATGATGTGTGCTGACCACCAGAGGTGCGCGCGGAACATGGCGGGCGTCGGCAGCAGGCGGCAGAACCTGGAACATGGTGGGCATCGGCCGTGGTAGGATGGTGGAGCATGTGAGTGGGGGCACTAGACTAAGGTGGGGCACCGGTCGCTGTCATTGAGATGAAAAGTCTTTGCTACTGTGTGCCATGGTCCCACCCAGCACTCACACCTGCTGCTGGCGCCAGCCCTGCTTACACCTACTGCCAGCGCCTGGCACCAGCCCCAATTGCTCAGCGCCATCAGCGGGTGCGAGTGGCGGCTGCCAGCCTTGATCGCCCATCAGGGCTTCTCCACCTCCCCCTGCTCCTGAGGGGCAATTGGCGCAGCAGCGGCTGCTCATACCTGCTGATGGCGCCAGCCCTGCTTGCACGGTGCAGAGCGATTGGGGCCTGCGCCGTCAGTGCATGGGAATGGCAGTGGTGGGAGCAGGGCTGCTAGCAGACAGGGGACTGGGGTCCACGGCGGGTGGGGCCAGGCAGGGGTGTGGAGAATGGGCCGAGACCTGCCCCTGTACCCCACCTCAGCTTTGCGGCCCCCAGTTCCTTTCAAGATGCATGAATTCATGCACTGGGCCCCTAGTATGTTATATATTATATGTACATAATATAAATACTAGAGGCCTGATGCACAAATTTGTGCATGGGTGGGGTCCCTAGGCCTGGCCGGCGATCAGGGCCAATCAGGCCCAGGCCAAACGGAGCATGCTGGCTGGGGGAAAGAATGGGGCACAGGAGGTTGGCCGCTGGCCCAGAGGAGGGAGCCAGCCCTCGGCCCCCCTGGGAAAGGGGCCGCATCCACAGCCACCCAGAGCCGGCATTCAAATAAATTAATTTACAAAATAAGGACAGTAGACTAAATGACTTCTAGGGTCTGTTTTAGTTGTAATATTCTCTTGCTTTGATGTTTCTCTTCAACTGAGTGTGTATTCAGGGGCTCCTCCTATGAGTAACACATTTTGCTGGTCTCCGTGTACAACTGAATAAGAACAATACACTTTGGTTCATCTCCCTCTCTTTTAGCTCATAGCAATAGAGAATGTAAGAAATGGAAGGGACCTTGGAGTTCGACCCCTGAATTTGCAGATGGGGAAACTGAGGCTAAGAGAAGATCAGTGACTTTCTCGTTGTGCATTTGTAACTCAGGCTAGAACCTGGGCTTCCAGCGGAGAGTCCTGCTGCCTGGATCTCTGGTCTGAAGGAGCCAGTGGTCAAGGTGGAGGAAAGAATAAAGTAAATGCCAGTGTCACCTGGATGGTGAAAATAAATCCTAGAGAGGTTTGGAGGAGGACAGAAGTCACTGCAGAAGCATAGCGAGGTTTAAGTTGAATCCAGTGTCCATAGCAATAGTTCTCAAACTGGGGTGCTCAGGTACATTTTGGGAGGGAGGGGATTGTGGGGGTGGGCTTTGCATTCCTTTTGAAAACAGTGAATATGCACCAATTCTGATCATCTGCTGCTGAGTTGCAGGGATTTTGTTTGTTTGTCTGAATGGCATGACACTGTCCTGGCCAGTGGCAGGCAGAAAGAAGGAGAATTGATTTGTAAATGATGTGTGTGTACTAATAGGGCCCTGTGGCAACATAATGATGTTTTGCCATAGTCTAGAGCAGTGATGGTGAACCTATGACACGTGTGTCAGAGGTGACACGTGAACTCATTTTTTTGGTTGATTTTTCTTTGTTAAGTGGCATTTAAGTATATAAAATAAATATCAAAAATATAAGTCTTTGTTTTACTATGGTTGCAAATATCAAAAAATTTCTATATGTGACACGGCACCAGAGTTAAGTTAGGGTTTTTCAAAATTCTGACACGCCGAGCTCAAAAGGTTCGCCATCACTGGTCTAGAGCTATGGCAGGGACATGTTTACACTGCAAACAGATGTAATCACAGCAGAGCACGATCGTCTACTGTATTGTTTGAATGAGTTGACTATTGCTAGTTTTGTATTTACTTTTTACATTTATTTTGGTTTCACAATTGTATAAGAACTATAAGCAGAAGCACTTTGCATGGACTTGTGTTAGTCTTATGCATATTTAAGCAACATTGCAATAAAAGTAATCTAAAACAATGCTGAAGGTTCAGGGGATTTTATCTTTGAAAGGAGTCTATGCATTATTCAAGATGGTTGTATATACTGACTCCCTTTCACATTTTCACTTAAGCTATGAGAAACTATTGGCACGAGAGAGAATTCCGGGGGCATGGGCTCTTTGGTTGTCAGAGTAAATTTCTTAGAAGGAACTTGGTGTGGGAGACGTATGTTCTTCCTTCAGTAGGTGGCTATTCCTACAGGCAATTCTAGAATCTAAGAGGTAATTCTCTTTTTTTCATTTAATGGAGTTGATCACTCCTTCCTCTTGAGACGGTTTCTTTGTTTAAATTGTTTTAATTCTTCAACGATAATTGACATTCAGTATTTTATTAGTTTCAGGTATACAGCATCGTGATTAGACATTTATATAACTTATGCAGTGATTACCCTGAGAAATCTAGTACCATCTGGCACCATACACAGTTCTTAAAATATTATTGACTGTATTTCCTATGCTGTAGTTTACATATCTGTGACTATTTATAAGTGCCAACTTGTACTTCTTAATGCCTTTACCTTTTCACCCAGCCCCCCTAATCCCCTTTTGCCTGGTAATGATCAGTTTGATCTCTTCATCTAAGAGGTTGGCTCTGTTATGTTTGTTCATTTATTTTGTTTTTAGCTCCCACATATAATTGAAATCATATGGCATCTGTCTTTCTCTGTCTGACTTATTTCACTTAGCATAATGCCCTCTAGGTCTATCCATGTTGTCATAAATGATGAGATTTCATTCTTTTTTTTAATATAACCAAGTAAGATTTCATTGTATATATGTACCACATCTTCTTTATCCAGTTGTTATTGTTAGACACTCAGGGATGCACATGTCTTTTTGAATTAGTGTTTTGGATTTCTTCTAAGAGGTAATTCTGACTATGGTTTTGCTAACTCTAGAACCGAATCCTTTGTAAAATGTTATGAAGTACAAGGTCTGAGAGGTGAAACGGTGCACCTTCTGTTTAACATGGTGTAAACTACAGGTCTGCAAACTGTGTAGCTCCTGGCCTACAAACTTTTTATAACGTTTTATGGAAACTTAGCCACCCCCATTTGTTTACAGGTTGCCTGTGACTGTCATAGAGACATAATGGTCCTCAAGGCCTGAAGTCTTCACTGCCTCGGGCCCCTGGTATGTGCCTTCTAAAAACAGTCATCGCTGCACTGTGCTTTCAGCTGATGCGCATTTCAGTTATTTGATTCTCTAAAGTGATTTAATTAATTGGTTCTTTTTTTACAATTAGGAAATTCTACATGGCTGTTGCTTTGTGTAAGATTCTTTGATTTCTCTAATGAGAGAATCTAGCCTATTCTCAACATTGATTGCTGCTTTCTTAAAATAGTTAGGAAATTGGAGGCTGGTGAGACACCGCTTTAATCACTGACACGTACCTGGTGGAGCTGGCCCGAGGATGAGCTGTGAATCAGATGCTTGTTTCCAGCTGCCAGCCCTCTCTTCTGAGTCTCTGCCTTCCCATGCCTTGCTCTCACTGTCTTTGGGAGGCTGTGCCCTTTGACTCTTTCTTGCCTCAGCCACATCAACAAAGGCTCTGATACCTCACTTTTATCTCCATTTAAATGCATGTAGAAATTCACTTCTAAATTTCCTGCCAAAGTAATGGCACTTGAGGCTTTTCATCTCTACTGTGGAATAAGAAGCTTTGGCCTCTCTTAAAGATTTGACCACTTTATGCCCAGCCAGCATGACTGAGTGGCTGAGTGTTGACCCATGAACCAGGCGGTCATGGTTGATTTCCCAGTCAGGGCACATGTCTGCGTAATGGGCTCGGTCCCCAGTAGGGGGCGTGCAGGAGGCAATCAATGATTCTCTCTCATCATTGATGTTTCCATCTCTCCCTTTCTCTCTGAAATCAATAAAAATATACTTTAGAAAAAGGTTTGACACTTAGAGGTGTTGGGGGAGATGAGGAAGGTAGAAGAAGCTCAAGGTGGGAGGCTGGGGACAGGGATTTCCCTGGAAATGGAGCAAATGCCCCTGTATGGTTCAGGGATTCTAATCCTGTGAAGATTAGGGCCTATGCCTCCCTCATCTCAATAGCCCTAAATCTTCAAGGGTATATAAGACTTTAAAAACAGTTTTTCTCAGTATGCTTGACTTACTTAAGACTAACATTAAAAAGCAGAACACTTGGATGCTGGTTGGGACCCTTGACTAGAGATGACTCTGTACTTAGAGATGCCAAGGGAAGCTGTCAAAGGACTAGGGGATATGGTATGACTAAGGGATAGTTCCTACAAGAATATGTTTACTGCTGAGTGTACTTTGCTGAAGGGAGGAAGGAAGGAAAGAAATTGTTGTTGGGAGCAACCGAAAGGACACCAGAGCTTTATTACCAACTTGGGCCATTCCTGACCATGCTGGCACTGCTCACCCTTCACCTCTAGGATTAGGATGGCCCCCGTGGGTACCCCTGGCAGATCAATGACTTAAGAACTGGTACATTGGTACATTTTAACATTGGTTTAAAATCTAGACAGACTCAGGTTTAAGTTAAAGTCAAACATTGACCTCTTCCACGATAAGTATTAACAAGGTTAGCTAGCTGAGAAATGTTTAGCACTCATGCACGTCAAGTTTATCTTGTTTTGAAGTGTGTCTATTTATACAAATTAGGGATTACTGAATACCTTTATGAAGCAAGTCATCTTCACCAACAAACCACTGGTGAGAATACCCAAACCACTGGTGAGAAAGAAAGAGCCCGGGAATCGGCCCCACTGTGCCATTGAAGGAAGAGGCAAATTTGTTAGCTGAGCTACAAAACCTCTTTCTTCGGAAGAGAGGTGTCTAAACAGAAAATGAGCACAAATGGTGTATTTTAGGAACGTTTCCCTTTCCCTCCAAACTCTCCAGTGGGTCTGCATGGAGCCCGTCCTGCGAGGAGGCTTCTCTTTGGCTCCGAGAAGCTCAGTTCTTACCCATTCTACACACACACACACACACATACACACACATACACACACATACACATACACACACACATGCACACACATACACACACATACACACATACATACACACATACACACACATATACACACACATACACACACATACACACATACACACACATACATACACACACATACATACACACATACACACACTCACACACACATACACACACATACACACACACTCACACACATACATACACACACATACACACACATACACACATACACACACATACACACATACATACACACATACACACATACATATACACACACATACACACATACATACACACACATACACACACACATACACACACACACTTTTTTTTTTTTTCAGAGACTTTGGGAAGAACTTACACAACCAATCTATGCCCTGTGTTTCACAGAACATTTTAAAGCCATTGATTTTCCTGTTTCTGTAGCTGAACTCAATCAGCAAGGCCTCTTCCTCTCCCAGGAGAGGAAGCAGGACCTGGGCCCAGGTGCCCCTGCAGTGCGTTGCCTCCAGCTTCCCTGCAGTCTGGAAAAGCCATTTCTCCCCAGGGAGTGGAGCTGCAGACTCCTGGAAGGAAGGAAGGAAGGAAGGAAGGAAGGGAGGGAGGGAGGGAGGAGCAGCCATGTGCTAACAGAGGTAGTGGATAGAAGTATGTAAGGCTGCAATTGCCCATTTCTGCTTAAATGGCAAATCGGTCCCATGATACGAAGTCATTATGTAGAATGGATCCTGTTTAGAAAAAGTAGACTGTTAGTACATCACTCCGTATATTGTCTCTAGTCTGGTGTATACCAGGTACATAGGCACAAATACATATTTGAGTGATAAATAATGACTGAGTTAAGACCTCAGACTCTGGAGACAGGCAAAACTGGGTCTAAATCACAGCTTTTCCAGTTAATAGTGGTTAGTTATGTATTGCTGCACAACATATTACCCTACATTCAGCAGCTTAAATTATTATCTCAGCATTGCTGAGGGTAAGCAACCTGGGCATGGCTTCACTGGGTACCTCTGGCCCAGGTCCATTCCCAAGGCTACCTTCATTTTAAGGCTTGGCTAGGGAGGACCCATTGTCAGCCTCCTCCTGTGGCGGTTGACAGGCCTCAGATCCTTGATGGCTTCTGGCCAGAGACATCAGTTCCTAGCCACCGGGGCCTTCTCAAAGGGCAACTCCCAGCACGATAGCTGGCTCCCCCCAGAGAGAGGCATCTTAGAAAGCCCCAGATGGAAGCTGCAGTGTTTCTTTTGCTTTGTGTTTTTTGTTTTTGGAATTTTTTGTTGTAAAAAATATATATAATATAAAATTTTCTCTTTTATCTGTTTTTTAGTGTACACTTGAGTGGCACCCAGTGCTTACATAGTGTTGGGCAACCACCAACCCTATCTATTTCCAAAACTTTATAATCACCCAAATAGAAACTCAAAGCGACAGTGTCTTTTACAACCTAATCTCAGAAGTGACCATCACTTCTGTTCTATTCCTTGGAAGTGAGTCACTAAATCCAGCCCACACTCATGGAAGGGGATTACAGGGTGAGAATACTAGGAGGGTGGGCATCTGTGGGAGCATCCTTAACTCCATGGAAGCTATGTGACCGTGGACAGATTTCTTAACCTCGGTAAGCCACAGTGTCATCTTTGTAAAGCAGGGATGGTATCTACCTCGTAGAACTATGCTCATATTCAAGGGGGACATCACCAAGCTTTCTGTTCATCAACATGAGATTAAATTCGTGACCTTGAGCCACAAAGTTCAATCACCTTGGACTACAGGTTATGTCTTCCTGCCCAGCCTCTTGGATTTTCCATGATGGTTCAGTAACTGTTACATCTTTAGACCCCTGACAGCATGAGTAGAGACAGGACAGAAGCAGAGGCAGAACCATGGAGATCTAGAATATGGGTCATAGATATTCATAGTGTAATCTTTATGCAAATGACAGCTTCCTCTAAAGAACCAGCCTGGACAAAGCTTAGCTTATATGTTCTCATTGAACCACCTCTGGGAACTGGCCAGCCCTCTCCCTCAGTTGCTCAAATTTACCACCAAGAAGCTATCACTGTTTTCATTATGGTTCCCTCTCTTTCTTCATGCAAATTCCCAAACATCTCTTTAATGTATCTCTTCTCTTCCCTGTGAGCTGTCCTGTGCAGTGAATAAGAAACAGTTCCTCTGGAGCTCCCTGCATGGGATTATGCAGTGAGCAAGCAGGCTGCTTTTAAAGCTTTTAAAAAAAATTTCCAAAATGACAATATGTATTTCTGTTCTTGTCCATCTCAGAGATCATTCCAAAACAGATCAGGGTTTCATTCCAAACAGCAGCTTCCAGGTGCATTCTGGGATGACCATACATTCCAGCTTTACCTTTACACATCTTCTGTAACCTTAGAGAAGACCACCAATTTAGATCCATAACTAACAAGCTGAAAATTAATTCAGATGAGTGTCCATTTAAATGAAAGAAGTGAATTGATATTCTGTACAAAGGTTCCCAGTGGTAAACATTTTAGAAAGACTATCAAAACTTTTGAAATAACAATAGTGTACTAATACTCAAAACCAAAAATAATTACTGAACAATGTTTTCCAAAATGTGTTCTGTGGAATAAATTGCTATTTGTTTTCCCACTGACCAAAATTAAGTTGGTAATCTCTAGTTTAATGAGAGTTTGGCGAGACAGTCATAAACTGTTTGCTGCTGGGAATACAAATGGATCTTGTCTCTTAGGAGTCAATTTGGCTATTTCTGTCAGCATTTAAAATGTATGTACCCTTTGGGCCAGAAATTATTTTAAAGATTGATTTTAAATCATTTTTGCACATATACAAAAGGGTTTATATACAAGGACTTTCACTGCAGTACTTCTTGCAATAAGAAAAAATTAGAAACCATGCAAATGTTCAGCAGTAGTAGGCCAGGTAAATCAACTATAATGTGCCTCTATTTTGGAATACTGTGCAGCAGTGTTAAAATAATGAAGTGAATTTATATGCCTACATAGGGAAAGATGGACATAGTATTTTGTTACCTGGGCATGACATGAATGAAGACTGTAGTACAGCCTAGCTCTCTCTTGTGTAATTATTCTTCATAAAGCAATTTACAGAAGTATATTGACCAAGTAAATACAGTCATTAATCATTCAGGTATTTGTATAATGGTATGCAAAAATTCTAGAAACTGATTATTGTGTCCATTTTGAGGGCTCTCCTCCAAGACCTCTAAGGCATGAATCACTGGATAATGCTTTGGGGACATAGCAATGCTAATTATGTTAAATATCCTTGAATAGCTGTCTAGTCTTATATTTATACTAGAGGCCCAATGCACAAAATTTGTGCAAGGGGCTCTGCCCTCGCAACCCCAGCTGCCTTGGCCGGCCCTCGCAGCCCTGGCTTCATCCAAAGGTCATCTGGATGGTTGTTCTGCTGTTTGATCTAATTAGCATATTAGCTCTTTATTATATAGGATTGTTAATTCAACCTATTCAAAGACTCACTTCCGCCAAATGGACCTTGTTGATTGATTGTGTTGACCGCCAACAATTTCATCAAAAAAGAGGCTAATGAAGAACCTGGAGACAGATTGTGTTATGATTTATATTGGGCCATGAAGGTCCTGTCTCTTGTCAGTGGGAGCTAGAAATAGATGCTGTGGGTAGCTGGATATGGTTGAGATTCTTTTTAATTGGCAGGCATGTTACATTTGGAAATCCTCCAGTGGAACATAAATTAATAATGACATCTCTCTCCTTTATACTTAATCAATGTTTCCCCATATGTGTTTGTCACTGTTCTTAATTTTGGGAGAGACAAGAAAAACCTCAGATGAGTACATGTGCTATAGGAGTGATGCTCTAGTCCTTTCACTGGACACACACCCACAAAATAGCTCCTTTTGAGGGCTCATGCAAGAGTAAAAGAATTCAAATTCCCTGATGGTGGGGTAGCCAAGTTTTGACGGGTGTTAGTTGGTTTCCTGTACATCAGGCAAGGGACAGGAGCATCTTCTTGACTCATTTACATCACTTTCTGAGTGGACCAGAATATCCCAAGTCAGGACCACACATAAGTACTGGACCATGTGTCCCTTTTGAAAGCCCCACCGATCGGGTCTGTAAACTAATTGTATTTTATTACCTAAGTAAAGGAGTAAAGTGGGAAGGGGTGGAGAGGAGACCAAAGCTGGTGAGACCAGCATTCCCCTGGGTTATTTTATAGTTTCTTGTGTTAATCCTAGGGGGCTTATTTATTAGGCCTGTGGTTGACTAGGTTTTTCTTGGAGGGTAAATAGTCTTACCAGCATCTTTTTGCTGCTCCTCCAATTCTTTTTTTTCTATTATCTTTTTATTGATTTCAGAGAGGAAGGGAGAGGGAGAGACAGAAACATCAATGATGAGAGGGAACCATTTATTAGCTGCCTCCTGCACACCCCCTATTGGGAATCGAGCCCACAACCTGGGCGTGTGCCCTAACTGGGAATCGAACCTTGACCTCCTGATTCATAGGTCAGTCACTGAGGCACGCTGGGCAGGCTGCTCCTCCACTTCTTAACACTACTCCTGCATATTCCCTGTTGGAAGCTATGAAATGGGCAGGATTAAAAAAAAAGGAAAAATGATAACAGTGAAGATGAAGGATAATGAACAAGACAAACACATTGCTGGTGGGAATATACTCAATCCTTGTTATTTGTGGATTCCGTATTTACAAATTCTGTGAGTGCCTCTTTGATGTTACTCTGGAAGCTTCTGAAATGGGTTCAGAGAGGCCCTGAAGCCACAATGTACCGAGGTTAGGTCACAAAGTCCTCTTTCCCATCTGGGTTGCACTCTGTTATGTGCTCCAGCCAAGCAAGCCAGAGGGTCCCATGAAGCACTCCCAGTAACAGCACTATCTAATGGGGAAGCAAGCCCTTCTTCCCAAAGACATTTGTATCGCCCTCAAATTCTCATTAACAGCATCTTGAGAGACAGTGTGTAAGGGCAGACCTGTAGATTATTATCAAAACCATAGTGTATTGGCAGCTGCATGGCCTAAAGTTCAGATAGCAAACAGTTCTAGGTGAGTGTTTATTCTTAAATATCAGCAATTTGGGGTTCAAATGGAAATTTTTCTTAACTACGCATAGTGTTGAATTTCACCCAAGCCCTACACTTCTGCCCAACAAGAACAATTAAAAAATATCTCTATCCAGGCCAGTGTTACTATGTGGTTAGAGCATCTTCACATACACTGAAGGGTTATGGGTTCGATTCCTAGTCAGGACACATAGCAGGTTGCATTCTCAAAGGAAGGTTTGATCCCCGGTCTGGGCATGGGGCACATGCGTGAGGCAACCAACTGATGTTCCTCTGATGGATGTTTCTCACATTGATGTTTCTCTCTCTCCCTCTCCTTTCTCTCTAGAATCAGTTACTGCAGTCACCTCCCCCATATGACTTACATAAAACTCATGAATGGCCCCTTTGTTTACTAATGACAAGGCCAGACATAGGCCTTCCAAAACCCCATTCCTTGTCTCATAAATGAGGAATGTGCCCCACTGACCAATCTGGACGAAATGCCTGCTACTTTGACTTGACCAAACTTTAGTTATACCTACAGGCCTCCACTTACCCCTGAGGTTAAACAAACATTAGAATCCAGAACAATCCATCCTCAAGGGCCCTTCCTGAGACTCTGCTGGCTGCAGGAGAAACCTTTCCTGCTCCACGCTCTGGTCATGCCACATGCTCCCCCCTCCCCGGCTCCTCCTAGCCGTGTTTATTCCTCCCGCTAAAAGATATGCCCTCTTTGAGATGCTTATAGATCTTATGGTCAGCGCAGTCTGCCCAGTGTACTAATATCCCTCTTATTTGAAAAAGTCTTTTTAAAATAAAATCTTTTCTTTTCTAGTTCTGAATTTGTTTTTATTTGACACTGCTCTCCCTATTTTATTAGTTAACACTGAGTATATCGAATATGACTGTAAGTCGTGGAATTGTGCCGACGAGGTAGCTGCGGGTGGTGAAGCAGCTCCTGGGTGGGTATTAGCTGGCCTGGCACTAACTATGAGCAGCTCATTTCTGGGATTGCACATCGTTTTGAGATGCATTGAGCTCCTTTGGGTCGGATATAATGGGAACCTTTCACTCGGCCAGAAAATAAAACACATTGTTTAAGAAACAATCCTAGAGTTCACACTTCGCATCTATTTATCTCTATCTCCACCTACCTTGCTTTTTTTTCTCTTTGTTTTCCTCTTTCTATGCTTCTCATGTGAATATACTTTTTTACTTTGGGCAACAAGGTCACAATATTGTATAATTAGATAGACTGATAACATATTTGTTTTTGGAGGAAAGAAACATTTACTTCCTAAATGTAGAAAAGAAAAACCAAACTTTGATTCTGTGGGAAAGGTAACCAAGTCCGTGCTTCAGCAATGGAAAATTAGGCGCCCTGGGGATGTGGGTCTCATTCGGTAGTGATGGCTTCTCCGAGTAAGGACCTCAGAAGGAGACGGATAAATTCTTTTAGTTCATGGGGCTGACAGCAGACCCTTATCCCTAACAGCTTGCAGTAAGGAAAATCAAGATGTCCCCTGAGGGGTAAATGAGTGAAACCCACACCCAGTGGATGCCATTAGCCATCTGTGGTGGGAATGCAACAGATTTTCCATCAGTGCAGGGTGAAGGAGTTTGAGAACACCCAAAACGCCAATCAGGGTGATGTGGGAGCAATTTCATAGAAGTAGAGCTGGATGATGGTTACACTTAGCTGTAACAACCTCATTAGCTGCCTCACAGGACGGCTGTGTAGACAGAGGGGTGATGTCAGCTCAGAGCCGGGTTTGTCGGTGTGGCGAGAAGACCACTAGCCTGGGAATCTTCAGAGGTGTCAGAAAGTGCAGATTGGGCCATCACTGCACAAACACTGAAAAATAGGGGCTGCAGGCAAAGAATCTGCATTTTGTTTATTTACATTCAATTGAATTTTCTTCTTTATATTCTCTTTAATTTTTTTAAAACTGAAAATATGTATGCATTATAAATAAGAGTGCAAGTATGGTGAAAAGAAAAGTAAATCCTCCCTGATGCCTCTGTTTTCTACCCTGAGATAGTAATACTAGTAGCCTGGCGAGCATCCTACCTCATTCTCCACATACAAACATATATACAGTTATTAAAAGGTTTTCTTTCTTTTTGCTTCTGTTGTTTGTTTTTCATAAGCTGGGTTGTATCACACACATTATTTTTAAATTAAATTTTTTTCAAGTCATAATAGAAAACCCTCCAGGCTTAAAAAAAATGCATGTACATACACATACATGCACACACATGTATGTGTCAGGTTACTTGGAAATGCAGCTCAAAATAGATGGTAAACTCCATCTAAGGCTAAATACTGGCCAATAGCTAACAAGAACGATGACAAAAAGTTGAAAAAAACTTTGAAGAAATGTGTGTATGTAAATTTATAAATTCTTATAAATTGTGTACTTTTCCATGGTATGAGTATGGATATATTAAGATACTAGAGGCCTGGTACACGTATTTGTGCACTGGTTGGGGGGCATGGCCTGTGGGGATCGACCCGCTGTGGGAGCACCGCTCATCCCAGTCAGCCAAGTGGTGCTCCCACTGTGGAAGTGCACTGACCACGGTGGGGGGGGGGGGGGGAGCTCCTGCGTTGAGCGCCTGCCCCCTGGTGGTCAGTGTGCATCATAGCGATTGGTCGACTGGTTGTTCTGGTCATTCTGCTGTTCAGTAGATGGGCTATTATATATATAGATTCCAGCATTTCCCCCTCAATGAACATTCAGGTAGTTCCCTACTATTGTTGTTGTAAGTTTTATTTTGTTGGCCTTACAAAGAATGCTTCTATTTGAGTGTATAGATTTGCAGAAATGGTATTTCTGGGTCAAAGTAGGCAAATTTATAAATATGGAATCCACAAATAACAAGGATTGACTATATTCCCACCAGCAATGTGTTTGTTTTGCTCATTATCCTTCATCTTCACTGTTATCATTTTTCTTTTCTTTTCTTTTCTTTTTTTTCATTGTGGTCATTTTTAAAACATTTGTGAAATTTTTGTGAAAAGTATTTCCTTGTTACTACTAGTGAGGATGAGCATATTTTCTTGTATTTATTGTACAAATGAGTATAGGCTTTTACCATTTAACTGATTATATACTTTGTCCTTTTTCCTACTAAGTGGCTTATTTTTTCTCAACAACTTGTAGAAACTTTATATTAGGATATTCAATTATGTATATATGTTATGCAATTATAGGGTGTCCCAAAAAATGTATACACATTTTAACAGCTGATGGCTCAATTTTGAGAATGAAATGTATTTTAATAAGCACTGCCTTTATAATTATTCAAAGTATGTGTACACATTTTTAAGACACCCTATATTTTCCCATTCTATTACTTGTTTTATTTTTGGTTTGAATATCTTTGCTGCATTTTTTTCCTGAGTTAATATCTTTTTTAAAAAAATTTATCTTTATTGTTGAAAGTATTGCAGATGTCCCCTTTGTTTGTTTGTTTTTTATTTTCCCATTGACACCCCCCCCCCACCTTGCACCCGCCCCTCGCAGGCCTTCATCGATCTATTGTCTGTGTCCATGGCTATGCATGTATGCATGTAAATTCCCCTGTTAATCACTCCCCACCCACCACCCACTCTCACCTTCCCTCTGAAATTTGTCAGTCTGTTCCATGTTTCTGTGTCTCTGGATCTATTTTGTTCACCAGTTTATTTTGTTTATTAGATTCTACATATGAGTGAGATCATATGGTACTTATCTTTCTCTGACTGGCTTATTTTGCTTAGCATAATACTCTCCAGGTCCAGCCATACTGTTGCAAATAGGCTGTATTTTTAAAAATCAAGTATGTATGTCTCCCTTTTGTGATCTAAGTTCTCCCATTTTGTTATATCTCCAAGATTGCATAGACTTCAAATTTTTGTTTAAATACTTTTATGATATAATTTGCACTTAAATCTTGAATCTATCTAGAATGTTCTTTTTATGTATAGTGTTAGGTGGTGGTGTTGTCGGTCTATGTTTGTTTGTTTCCAAATGAACATTTTCCACTTGTTCTGTTGCTAATTAACTTTGAGAGCAACCAGCCCATGGAACAGAACACAGAAACCTGATAAGCCACAAGTTGGTAGCAAGCACTCATTCAAGCACTGTGCAAGGAAAGGAATACCTGAGCCCAAAGAGGAGACTCACTCGTATGCCTGTATGGTAGGTGTATCTCTTAAAGCAATTAGGACCCCATGTTGCAAAATTAGATAGCCAAATTCAAATGGCATAACTAGTAACAGATTCATTCACTCACCTCGCTGGAAAGTGCAAGGTAGAATGAGTTTCCAAGTTGCCTTGATCTAGCAATTCATTGGTATTTCAAAGATCCAGTTTCTATTTGTGCTCAATCTTCCATATCAGCTGTAGCCTATAGTTGGCTTTCCTCATGTTCATAAATGTTCATCAACAGCAATGAGGGCTACATTCTTCCTCACTGGTGCACAGTGGTGGACCTATGTCTGCATTGATATGATTTCTTCTGTGGTGGTTGTGGTAGAGTTTTCAGGATCTCGAGCCAAGTGGCACTGCTGTCACATCATAGGCGGCAGCATCCGTCTCTGATGTGGTTGAGTATTGTTTCCCATCAAGATTGTTCCTGCATCTGCTGCATCCATGGTTCCTAGGCCTTCCCAGACATTCTGTGAGCTACCTAATATCCTTTATTGCCCTTTTTCTACTTCGCCTGGTTAAAGTAGGATCTGTTTTTGCTGCTAAGAATAGTAATTGGTGCTGGAAATGTTTGCACATAACAGACTGTCAAGAAAGTGGGAACCTGAGATTAGTTATATGAGCTAGTTGGGTTTGAAGGCATGGGGAGTGACACGTTTTCTTAAACATTGGCTGTAGTGAATTGAAGTGTGGTTACTGAAGGCAAGGCTTTGGTGGGTTCAAGTGGCTGCTTCCATATAATATATTTTAAAATGTGGTTGCAGTGGCTGTATATCATTGTGCTAGAGAACTTAAAAAATAAAATAAACAGGCTCAAGGTTTTGAATTCGTGCCACAATGTGTGCTCAGAAAATAGGGGAATTTCTTTGACTGGCCTAACAGAATATCATCCTTTATAGCCACAGGGTCAATGAAGCTAAGCATCAAACATAAGCTCTGATCCTGTAGCTTGTCAAATTACAATATAAAATTAATTCACAGACTTGCTAGGTTCCTTGAGTGAAAGTTTAGGACCTTGAGAGAAGAAGCTTAGGACTCTAGGCCCTGGCTTTCGTTTCTCAGTGGTTAGAGCACAGGTCTGTGCATGGAAGGGTCACAGGTTCAATTCAGGTCGAGGACATGTACTTGGGTTGCAGGTTCAAACCCCAGCCCTAATCGAGGCAAGTGCAGGAGGTAACCAATCAATGTGTCTCTCACATCGATCTTTCTCTCTCCTTGCCCTTCTCTTTCTCCCCCACACCCCCTCCTTTCCACTCTCTCTGAAAATCAATGGAAAAAATATCCTTGGGTGAGAATTTAAAAAAAAAAAGAATGGGACTCTAAAAATTGAAATGGAGACATTTGGGAGGATGCAGATGACTCATAGCTCACTCATACCTAAAGCCCCTATAAAGGCCTTGCCTAGCTCCTAACAGGATGCCAATTCCTCATTACCTGCTCCCTCGTTGCTTCCATTTATCTGAAGTCAGGTTCCAGTATGTCCCAAGGTATTCTATATAATAAAGAGCTAATATGCAAATTGTTGTCACACCCTCACGCTGTCACACCATAATGGCTCAGATACTCAACACTGGGGAGAGAGGAATGGGGACCAGCCAGGCACAAATGAGCTCATGAGAGAGGAATGGAGACTAGCCAGGCTGCGGCCCAGGAGAGGGTCAAGCCACCTGCCCCGTGGTCCTGGGTGCTTTTGGCTGCAGCCCAGGTGAAGCCGCCCATCCACGGTCCCCTGCAGCTGCAGCCGGCCTGGGTCCTGGGTGCCTGCAGCTGGCCAGAGGGAGGGAAGCCCAGGTTCCCAGGTGCCTGCAACCTGCTGGAGGAGGGAATTCTGGGTCCCAGGTGTGGGGCGAGGCAGAGGCGGTTAGGGGCAATCAGGCCAACAGGGGAGCAGTTAGGGGCGATTAGGCCAGTAGGGGAGCAGTTAGGGGTGATCAGGCAGGCAGGCAGAGGTGGTTAGGGGTGATCAAGCAAGCAGAGGTAGTTAGTGGCAATCAGGCAGGCAGGCAGAGGGGTTAGGGACGATCAGGCAGGCAAGCAGGTGAGCGGTTAGGAGCCAGTGGTCCCAGATTGCGAGAGGCAGTTGGACATCCCCCGAGGGGTCCCTGATTGGAGAGGGTGTAGGCCGGGCTAAGGGACCTCCACCCCGCACAAATTTCATTCACCAGGCCTCTAGTGACTTTATAATCATATATGTTTCTTATATTACTATTACTACTATTGTACTTTTTGCATGACAAAAAAAACCCATAGTTTTTCAATGTATAATGTTATTCATTACACACCTTACATTTCATCCTAACAGGAATATCTTTTTTCCCATGACTCAGCTAAATATATTTTCCAAACTTCCTAGCATCTAGGGTGGCCATGTGACATAGCCAATGAGACACAAGTGTCAGTCTGCTGATTATTTCTTCAAACATTTTGCTTTCCAAAGTGTTTCTGTTCTTTCTTGTACCTTCTCCTTCTTACTACCTGGACATGGTCATCTTGTGTTCACAAGACAAAGGCCAGGAGAAATGACCTTTAGATTTGACTTTTTTAAGCCCCTGAATAGATTATAATGAATACCTACTACCTTTCTTATTACTTAATTAGGAGGGGGGCAGGTAGAAATAGAATCTATTTAATCATTGTTTAGTTGAATTTACTCTTACATTCAACCAAGCACAGTCATGAATGGGTAATGTGGTAGACAGAAAGCGTCTATTTCCCCCTTACAAAATAAAATCCCTTCACGTCGCTGATTGGACCAATTTAGATCTCATACCAATCTTGTACTCGTTACTTTGGCAAGAGAAATGCTGTGTGGTAATTGGCTGAGGCCAATCTCATCAAACCTACTTGCTTGCAGCTCCGTGGGGGAGATGTGCTGACAGGAATAAGGAAGGGAGGTTTGGCTGTGAACTAGGCAGGTGCCATGTCCACTCCACACCTATTGTGCATGTGCCGTTAGCATTTATTACTGATTACTCTTATTCCGCTATCGCGATCACTGAGCAATCTGCTGTTTAGATTTTTTATCCCTGTGTAATTTATAGCAGAGCGATAGACACTACTGATGTGAGCCTTGTGGTCTGACCGCCAGTTTAGTTAACACATTTCATCCATGATTTCATGAATCAGCATCTCTGAGCTTAGTTGATGGGAGTCCTCCATTCCCATCTCCAAGACATCGACCTGGTTTGTCTGATAAACAGTGTCTTGAGTCTGGGAGGCTGAGGACCAGATCGTGGACCAGGGAACTTTCCAGGTAAATGGTACCTTGGAAGCCAACCTGGTGTCCAGCTGACTCACCTCTGGGAATCTCTCTCTGCTGCACTTTTTAGCATCTACTTGAACCCTTTACACTTACATAGATGCCGTGAGTGTTCTGTTTTCTTTATGAAATATTTCAGCAGTAACATTTGCCTCATCTCCAGGAGAACCCAAGACACAGTGTAGGGTAGGAGAGACAAGTTTATATCATCATAGTGTCAACATGATTCCAGACCCTTCACCTCTGTAAGTTGGAATCAAGTTAATCAGCTGACAGATACAGCCAGGATAATACCAATTACAGAAATGTAGGGTGAGTCTGAAAAAAAAAGATTGATTCTGTAATCCTTATGTCACCAAGTGCCCTGGCAAAATATCTGGGCTGTAGGTATTTGGCTAATAATATTTATTGAGTATAAGGAGATAAATATCTGATTAATATATATCAGTCATAAACAATAGGATAAAGAGAGTTCTGGATTGGAAAGGTGAAACCCTACGTGCCAATTTTGTTTACTATGGATGCACCTGTGAATAAGTCTCCTTTATTGAATGACCTTGCTTCCTGTGAGCCCCAAAACGGGGCACTCATTAAGATTAAACCATTTCTGAGCGGCTTCATTTATCTCATTTAGTTAAAAAGGCCTTTCTTCATAGCACTGAGTCTAATTTTGTTGTGGTTTTTGAACAAATTATAACAAATTTTGTGTTTGCAGAATCCAAATTAACGAGGTTCAACTGCATGCTAATTAAAACTTCTTAGAATTCTCTGAAGACTTTCCCTTCAAGAGTTCATATTTGTTGGTGAAATTTTCTCATTAGTCTTCCCAGTGAATTTGGGAAACAAATGATCAGCCTAGCAATCCTAAAAAATATAAAATAGAGGGAGGGAGGGAGGGAGGGAGGGAGGGAGGGGGAGAGAGAGAGAGAGAGAGAGAGAGAGAGAGAGAGAGAGAGAGAGAGAGAGAGAGAAGAGAGAGAGAGATCCTTCCCAGTTTGTACTGTGAAAGGCAGTGACAGAACAGCATAGAAATCTAGCCTTCTGGTTAGTTATTGCAGGTAACAGTCTCTTAAAGAGAGTCTTACAATGATTTAAAACCAAAAACTGTGATCATAGCAGTAAAGTTCAATTAGCAGAGTCATTGGTTGGGTCTTGACCATACCTCTGGTTGTCACCCATAATAGATTGAATTAACATGTTTATTCATTATAGTTAATAGTCCCTGTCAATTATAAGAAGAAATGTTTGTGTTCAACTTCTAATGAGTTAAGTGGTGGCTATTCTTAGAACACACATTGGTTGTGGTTCAGGGAGGGTGTGACCCATTTAAAAGCCATTCATGCAGATACAACCTGGGAAGTTTGACTGGAACCGCGGAGACGGGGTGACACCACCCAGCCTCGTAATAGAAAAGGACAATTGAGAAGGCCAGATCTTCCAGAGTCTGGAAGGATAGTGGTGATTGCTTCAACCCATCCAGAAGGGGCTCTTGCAATGGAAAGAAGGGTTACATTAGTCCAGTTTCACTGCACATATGGTGCAAAGACCATTTGCATCACAATCATTTGGGAAGCTTGTAAAAAATGTCAGCCTTTGGGTCCCATTCCAGAACTCTAGGGACAGGGCCCAGGATTCTACCAGATGATTCCTGGGCTCACTCAAGTTTGAGAACCAACACAGAATACGCCTTCAAGAAGAGACAGATCAAATACAGCAAAGACACCAGAGCATTTTGTAATAAAGTATTGGAG
Organism: Myotis nattereri; assembly: GCF_964212035.1. Classification (NCBI taxonomy): domain Eukaryota; kingdom Metazoa; phylum Chordata; class Mammalia; order Chiroptera; family Vespertilionidae; genus Myotis; species Myotis nattereri. The sequence continues at coordinate 25,542,059 of NC_138075.1, read as the reverse complement.
AACTTTCAACTGGTGTTTATTACTGGGATTTCGCCCTAACCACCTGAGATGAGCTAAGGCAAGGGGTCAAATTTGTAGCAGGTCATAAGAGACTGTATTTTTTTTTCTTTGTCCTTTAGAGGTTTCTATTTTTATTTTCTTGTTCTATGTGGTCTTGTTTAGTTATGTGTATTTGAGTTGCTGCATAAAATAATTTTTGTGTTTCTTATTATACAAATAAGAAGCATAAATGTATTGAAAATTTTTCTACTTTTGAAAAGCTGTGCTTAAGTAACTCACAGTTTTTTCCTGGGTACCTTACAGTTTTGGGATCTGATGAGAGACATGGATTCTGATTTCCACAGATGCATGTACATAAATGTATAAAATTTTATATTTCATTTCTGTGGTGATTGATAGACCTTCCCTCATCTGACCCATGGAGCCCAGATTAACAACCTCTGTTCTGAGCCTAGTAACCTATCAACTGCTCTACAAACTCAGGTGGCTCCACCTCTCACACAGCCACAGTAAGAAGGATAAGGGCATGGCCTGTGTGGAATAAATGAATGACAGCGAACCTGAGGAATACAGCATCCCACATGGCCTTGACCCAGACCTTCAAACCTGGCAGAATTGTCACCAAAATACTTGCTTTCCCACAAGAATATGAGGTTTACCTATCCTGGGTGGCAAGTGCCAGATGCCCCCCTATTTCCTCATTAGGTCCTGGAAAGAACCATAATTACGGGCAGTTTTAATGAGTTTAGGACTCTCCACTAATGACACTGAGCTCCTGGTCTGGCTTAGCCTTGGTATTTATATTTTGCTGCAATAAATAAGGATGATGTTTAGCATTTGGATTTTGTAATCTCAGAGGTCTGAATCCATTATAAATTAGAGGGTTTTTTTAAACTGTTCACCTTGGAAAAAGAAAATCAAAATACCATGTAATACCACTACCCAAAACACCTAATATTCGTACTATCGAGTATGTTATGCTAGAATAAATTATATACTTTTTTCCAAAAATAGGATCATATTATACTTAGTGTAATCAAATCTGATTTCTTCATTTAATAGATCTTAAATATCCATCTATATCAATACGATATTTATTGGCAGTTGGTATTCTGTGATATTATGTACTAGTATATACTTTATTTAGCTAACTCATTAATGGATGATTAGGCTCATTCCATAAATTGAGTTTTCTACTGTCTTTCTGTGCTTATAACCATTAACACTTGGGATTCTTGCTGTTGTGATTAATCTTGAAGTCTTTGAAGAAACAAGTGCTTTGCAGAGTCCAATTTTCTTGCTTAAAATCAAATTCCTGAGTCAAGGGTGTTTAGATGTAATTTTCACTTTAGTCTGGAAAACTAAAAATAAACAACACTCCAAATCAATGACCAATGTCCACCCCCCTTTGTGAAAGTAATCAGCCTCAGTCTCTGAAATTTCAAAGGAAAAAAATGGAAAATGTCATCAAATTAATTTTTAATTAGGCATTTAGCAGCTCCTACAGCAAGTTATAAAATGGCCCGCAAAAGCAGCATCTTAAAAGAAAGGAGCATTTTAATGATATATTCTTGGTTAGCATCTTATGTCAAATGGTCAAGTTTTAGAATTTAGATGTCAGATCAAAGTGTACCAGTCTAAGGCTATGACTTCTATCGTCTATCGAGCTAAAGCACAACACACAACTGGATGTGTGGATCTCTGGTAGAAAAGGGACACTTTCCTATTAGCTATGGGTTCATATCATGTTTGGGGGCCCAGAACTGCCACTATTTCATGTAAGACCCCTGGAGCCTCATCACTCGAAGTGTGGTCCATGGACCAGTGGTGTCAGCATCACCTGAGAGCTTGTCAGATGAGAACAGCGAGTCCCACCCCACACCTCCTGAGTCAGAACCTGCATGTCAGCAGGATCCCCCACTGATTCTTACACACTGTAAATGTTGGGAAGCCCTGCTGGAGAAGACACCCAATAAATCAGACCAACCAAATACATACACAACCTTACATACACATCCTTACATAACTGTAAGGATGAATATAAAAATACAAAGGTAGGCTGCCATGTTAATAAAGGTGTTCTTTATCCTTTTGATAGTAAGGAGGCTTTGGAGATTCTAAGCAGAGGCGTGACATGATAAGATTTGTATTTGAAAAAGGTAATCCTGGTATTCAGCAGAAATAGAGCAAGATGAGGTCAAAGGTAGGGAGATCAACAGGGAAGGTTTAGCAACAATGTGAGTGATAGGAGATGAGCTTGAACTGTGGCAATAGTTGTGATAGGACTGAGTTCAGAGAGATGTTCACAATAGAATGTACAGGATTAGGGACAGAGCAAAGAGATGGGATAGGGAGAACAAGAAAGACAAGAAAGACTGAATATTCTAGCTAAAAAACTTGATGTCTTTTGGTACCATTAAATTAGGATGGCAATTTAAGGTGTTTTCCTACTTTTTTCCTTCTACAATTGTCCAGTTTGCATCTCCCCTTTATGTGAAATCATTATAGATATATTTGTAGGAAATAACACCAAGATATCGTTGTACACTTAACCCAATGTCCCCCAATGGAATCATCTTGTAAAACAAGCCCCTCTAAAAATGTTACGATCTGGGAGCACTTCTGAGTTAAAAGCAACCATGTATTTTCATGCTTTGTGGTGATTTTTAAGTACTTCCCTAACCTCCCCCCACCCCCCCTAACCCTCCTCACTCCCTCCCCAGCAATGGCTTCCTATTCCCACACTGTCCTGATTGAACAGATCTGGACCCTGGTGGGGAAAATCATGTTCTTGGTGGACTCTAGAGGCCTGGTGTCTGCCTGGTCCCTCTGGCCAGCTGGGGCTGGCCTCTGAAGGCTGGTGCCCCCACCCATATCAGCGTCACTCTTGAGTGTCTGTTTATAGGACACTGATTCTGGCCTTGACTCTCCCCAGATGACTGACAGAGTCTCTTAGGGTCCTTGTTCCCAATTTCTGGGAAATCTGTTTCTATGGTAGTTAGGAACTTGGTGTGCAAGTGACAGATATGCAGATCAAATTAACTTAAGAAACATAAGTATATTAGCTCACTGAAGTGGGAAGTCCAGGGATAAATAAAGCTCCTATCAGAGACTCCTGGGACTCAAGTAATATCATCAGGACTCTCCCTCTCCCCTTTGGCTCGTCTGGTCTATACAGCCATTGGTGTATCCGAAGTCATATCCTTACAGTCCAAAGTGATGCATGACGAATAAGACTTAACCCTGAACCACCAATGATGAACCTGACTGGGGAATAGCTCTGTTTGGCCTGATTTACATCCTATGCCAATCCCATGGGCATGTAGGATATTATAAATGATTCAATCGCAGTCCTTATCATGTGCTAGCCCTGGGATTTAATTATCAAGTTTAGTCTTGACAAATCCAAATGGAAAGGGAGAAATGATTTTTCCAGAAGAAGGAATAATGCTGGGCTGGGCCAAACAACCGATGCCCATTTTAGTTCGATTGGATTGGGCATCTTCTGTGGTAAGAGAAGGAATGTCACGTGGTGCCCCTAGCTGTCCCCTCTGCGAATTATGGTCAGAGTTGAGAAAAAAAGACAATAGTGACTGCAAGCAGAGAGATGCTGATATGCATGAAGTTGGATTTGAAAGAGTGTTCTTTGCCATATTGTTAAACATGTATCATTAATAATTAAAGCAATAATAGCTTTAATTGTCTTTGTGAAATAGAAAACGAAGTCACCTGTTATAAGGGAGTATGACAGCCGAAACCGGTTTGGCTCAGTGGATAGAGCGTCGGCCTGCGGACTGAGAGGTCCCAGGTTCGATTCCGGTCAAGGGCATGTACCTGGGTTGCGGGCACATCCCCAGTAGGAGATGTGCAGGAGGCGGCTGATCGATGTTTCTCTCCCATCGATGTTTCTAACTCTCTCTCTCTCCCTTCCTCTCTGTAAAAAGTCAATAAAATATATTAAAAAAAAAAATAAGGGAGTATGACAGAGTGGGGAGTGTAAAGAACTAGTTAAGGGTTTTGAGGAATGAGAGGAGTAGTTGATTAGGGACAAGGAAGAGAACTGCGAAGAGATATTGGAAATCCAACTAGATTGAGACTCTATCTGTCAGGGTTCTCTAGAGAGATAGGACCAATAGGATATACTAGTATGCGTATGTAGTCACACAATAGGATGTGTGTATACACATATGCATAAGAAACATAAGTGTATTAGCATATTCACACATACATATATAAAGAGAGATTTATTTCAAGGAATTTGCCTATGTAATTGTGAAGCTGGCCATTCTAAAATCTGTAGAGCAGGCATGCAAGATGGAAACCCTCAGACAGGAGCAGATGCTACAGTCTCTTGAGGGAAAATTTCTTCTTCTTTAAGGCCTTTCTACTGATTGGATGAGGCCCAACAACACTGAGAATAAGCTCCTTTACTTAAAGTCAACTGATTGTAGCTGTACAATCTACAAAAAATACCTTCACAGGTTAGTGCTTGATTGAATAACTGTGTACTGCAGCCAAGTTCACACATGGAACCACGGATCACAGCGACCATAACTCTGTGGATCAATCTGCATGATACTTGGTTATTTCTTTTCCTCTTCAGTCCAGCAGAGCTAAATACTCAGACTGTAGGGGCAGAGAAGGTGAATGGTGAAACTGACTCAAGACTGCGGGTATTTTCAAGGTGGGGCCACTGGAGGTCAAGGGTCAGGTGGTCAGGAGCTGCTGGTAAAGAATTGCTAAGTGATGTCTCTCAGGGTCGAGGCTGGACTGAGAAATTAGCTCCCCAACTGCAGAGTGGCAATAATAAGAATATCAGCCACAAAGGTTAAAATAAATAATGCATGAAAAATACTTAGGTTGGGCACTGAACCAAGTACCACATTAATTTTAAATTGTTATCATTGTTGTGGTTTCATTTAACTGTCAAGGATCTGACAGTCTCCATTAAATCTAAGAGTAGTTTTAGTGAAAGTAAGAGAATGAGGTAAGTGTGGTATATTAGAGTTTATTTATTTGTTCATCTAAGGATCACCTAATAAGGCCATTTATGAGCCAGGCTGTGGCCGGGTAGGGGTTGAATGTTCTAGGTGCTGGAGATACGATGGTGAACAGAATAGGCAACGTCTGTGTGCCCTCGTGTGACTAACATTCTATTAGTGGGAGGGGATATCAGCTAATAAGCAGCCAACTTCAATAAACTAGACAGCACCTAGTCCTGTGGTAAAAGTGCTCTGAAGAAAAGTAACATAGAGTTAGGCAATAGAGAGTGAGAGGGCCAGGCAGGGTTGGGTGGTGTGGGCTGTGGAGTTATAGGGAAGCCCTTCTGATTAAAGTGGCATTTAAAGCGGAATCTAAAGGAGTGAAGGGAAAGAATGTTCCAGGGATAGAAAGTGGTGCATGCAAAGGCCCGGAGGCAGGAGGCAGTCCCTCCCTGTGAGGAGGAGAATGGGGGGCCATGAGCTCAGGAGGAGGGGGAGCTTCTGCCATGCTGATCCGGAAGCCAGAGACAACCTCTGCTGTGTGAAGGCAACAACCCCATGTGGCCAGAAAGTCCTACTGTAACCAGTGTGACTACTGCCCTGGGGAGCTTATACTTGAAATCTGTTTCATTTTCTGTTCTTTTCTACTTTAACTCTTCTTCGTATAAGATGAAAAGATAAAGTCCCCAAACCTTTTGAAATTATAAACAACTGTTTCTTCTGCTTTAAAAAAGGGCAGGTGGCAAGGGGCCAGACCAAGTTGGGTGTGGTAGGTCACCATAACTTCCCTAGGATTCCCTCTAAGGTAGCAAGCCACTGGAGAGTTTTGAGCCCATAAGTGACATGATCTGCTACTTTGATAGGGGTCATTCTGAAGGTTATGTGTGGATGGACAAGAGGAGAACAGGGGTAAAAAGAGAGCAGTGAGGAAGCTGTTACCAAAATCGGGGCAAGATGAATTTGTGATTTAAGAGCAATATTAGGCATTAACAGGGAAAGGCTATGGCAAAGGGGATGCATTACTGAAGTGCTTGCTGGCAAGGATCAAGGTGGTAAGGGACCTTAGAACAGCATTTCTGGGAGTGTCTTCTACACTGACATGGAACTTGTTCAGCATGGGTCAGGATGGATAGAGGCGGGAGAAGGACTGTGATACAGGTTCTGAAGCCGTTCATGAGTGAGGGGATATGACTAAGAAGGTGGTAGAGGATCTAGAGGACAGCTGCAGAGGGCATAAAGAATGGGTTAATTGATGTCAGGTGGACTCTTGAAGCACTTACCACGGGGCCTTTGCACATACTTTCTTTTCCTGTAGCGTTCTCTTTCTAATAGCCTTATGACTCTCTCTCCTTCTTCAGGTTGTTTAAATAGATTGTAAGACCATTGGTCAGAAAATAGAATATATAAGAACATAGACGGAAATAGAACAAAAGAAGATCTTGCCTCTATCTCTACATCAGCTGGAATGTGGGAAGATGAGCACCACCCACCTGAGAAGTCTAACATGGAAGGAATGTCCTCAGGGAAGAGGCAGGTCTGGGTCAGGGTTAGAAGGTGGAGGGACTGTATTGTGAAAAGAGTAAGAATGCCAGTGACGCATAGCTAGTTTGGCTCAGTGAATAGAGCATCGGCCTGCAGACTGTAGGATCCTGAGTTCGATTCCAGTCAAGGGCACATGCCTGGGTTGCAGGCTCAATACCTTGTGGAGCGTGTACAGAAGGCAGCCAATCAATGATTCTCTCTCATCATTGATGCTTCTATCTCTCTCTCCCTCTTTCTTCCTCTCTGGATTCAATAAATTTTTTTTTTAAAAGAATGCCAGGGACTTTACTGACCATGAACCAAGAGTTTCAGCAGGCACAATGGGGATAATTGTGTCTGAGGGAGGTCAGTAGAGGAGAAAAGACTCAAACAGGGAGGAAATAACAAGGGACTGGAAGGAAAAGGTGCTGGACCAGGAGTTGAGGACCCCAGATAGTGACATCAACCAACTTAGAAGTCCTGACAAGACTGAGGCTGGTAGTGTGTGCAGCCTACACCCTTCCTGGGCACCAGAAACAACCTGAGCAAACGTGAGGGTGTAAGTGAGCAGTGTCTGAGGTGGTACGAGGAGTGACCAGGTGCTAAAGAGCACGCTGCCTAGGGAGCTCTTGGGATGCTGAACTATTGAATGGGCTGTGTCCGGGTAGGGTCTGAATCCAAATCAGGTGGAATTGGCATAGGAGGACCCAGCCCAAAGGGGGTCTTTATCCACAGGAGTTAATTTTTTATATTATCACACTTCAGGGTCCTGGCCTCTCGTTTTATTTTTTAAATTTATATTATCACTAGAGGCCCGGTGCACAAAAATTTGTGCACTCGTGGGGGAGGAGGGGTCCCTCAGCCCGGCCTGTGCCCTCTCGCAGTCTGGGACCCCTCGGGAGATAACGACCTGCTGGCTTAGGCCTGCTCCCGGGTGGCAGAGGGCAGGCCCAATCCCTAGGTACAGCCCCTGGTCGGGCTCAGAGCAGGGCCGATTGGGGAGTTGGGGCGCCAGCCCCTGTCACACTCAAGGCAGGGTCGATAGGGAGGTTTCGGCGCCACCCCCTGTCACGCACAGAGCAGGGCCAATCAGGGGGTTGGGGCGCTGCCCCCTGTCACGCGCAGAGCAGGGCCCATCGGGGGGTTGGGGCTCCATACCCTGTCACGCACAGAGCAGGGCCCATCAGGAGGTTGGGGAGCTCCCCCCTGTCATGCACAGAGTAGGGCCGATAGGGGAGTTGGGGCACCGCCCTCTGTCACACACAGAGCAGGGCGGATCAGGGGGTTGGGGCGCCGCCACTGTCACACTCAGGGCAAGGCCGATGGGGAGGTTATGGCTCTACCCCGTCACACACAGAGCGGGGCCGATCAGGGGGTTGGGGCGCTGCCCTCTGCCACACACAGAGCAGGGCCGATCAGGGGGTTGGGGTGCTGCACCCTGTCACACACAGAGGCGCAGGACCATCAGGGGGTTGGGGAGCTCCCCGTATCAGGCACAGAGCAAGGCTGATCAGGGGGTTGGGGCGCTGCCCCCTGTCACACTGATCCTGGTGCCGGGAGGCCTCTCGGCTCCGCTGATCCCAGTGCTGGGAGGCATATTACCCTTTTACTATATAGGATAGAGGCCTGGTGCACGGGTTGGGGCCGGCTGTTTTGCCCTGAAGGGTATCCTGGATCAGGGTGGGTGTCCCCACTGGGGTTCCTGACCAGTCTGGGTGAGGGGATGATGGCTGTTTGCAGCTGGTCACACACCCTTCAGGGTGGGGGTCCCCACTGGGGTGCCTGGCCAGTCTGGGTGAGGGGCTGAGGGCTGTTTTCAGGCTGGCGAGTGACTGAAGCTCCCAACCGCTCCTTTTTCTTCTTTTTTTTTATTCTGGGCCAGCTTTAGCTTTGAGGATTGGCTCCAGCTCTTAGGCCTCCGCTGCTGAAAGCAGGTTTCTGGCCTTTGTTTACCTTCTATATTTGAAACAATGTTGCAATCCTGCTGGCTGAAGCCCTGCAGACTAAAGCAGGTTTCTGGGGTTTTGTTTAGCCTCTATATTTGTAACATAGTTGCTTAGAGTTGCAGCTCAGAGGCCTGCAGCAGCAGGTGGGAAACGTTGGAGTCCTCCGTCACTGAAGCAAGCAAGCCTCATGTTCACGTTAAGCTGCCTGGCTGCTGGCCGCCATCTTGGATGGCAGTTAATTTGCATATTGCCCTGATTAGCCAATGGGAAGGGTAGCGGTCGTACGCTAATTACCATGTTTCTCTTTTATTAGATAGGATTACAGTTGACATACATTATTATATTACTTTCAAGTGTACAGAAGCCTCCCCATTTTCGATGCAGCATTCTTTGCCTTTGTATTTGCAGAGAAGTGAGTTCACTATTCTTGACTTGAGTCCCAATCACATGGACAGTTACTTAGAAGAAATGTAGAGGATGAAGGTTCAAGCATTTCTTGGGGGCTGAACTAGGCAACCTTTATTTTCCACTTGGCCTTGAGCATCCATGATTCTCTGGCTATCAAATGCTGCCTCAGTATTTACCTCCATAAGAGTAGAGTAGAGGCATGTTACGAGTGAATCAATTGTTTATGGAGTGCAAGGCTTGTAGGACTTTAAAAACTATAAATGTGGAAACTGTATTTAAAATGAATTGAGATCGGCAACTTAACCTTTGAATATGAAACATTGCTTAAACTAGGATCCACACCAGAGGGCCGGGGTTGGTTCTTTGTGTACTTACAATTAGCATAGTGCTTATAGCGCCATATTCAGTAAATGCTTTGTAGTGGGCGTGTTGGCAACGCTGGTTATATATTAACCTTTAGAGTGAGTAGAGGGACAGCATGATGCTACTTCTGTGGTTTCACAGTTAGCGCTAAGGGAGAGGGTCACAGCTTGTGTGAGACAGCAGAGGTGGGGGCAGTACCATGATCCTCTCTGCCCATGACATGAGCATCAGCAAACTGGGCTCTGTTTCCAGGACCATAACTTTTTATTCTAGAGCACAGCGACTCGAAGCCTTTTCTGAATGAATGTCTGTGATACAGGGAGATGCTAACCAAAGCATTCCAGGGCAGTGGCTGTGCTTAAGGTTGGTTAAAGGGATAAAGAGGTATGGTTGTGGTATGCTTGACAGCAAAGTCCACTGCCAGGTAGGGGTGAGAGCTGAATCCTTATAGTGCTGTGTGGTTTATATATTTTGCAGAGCACCTACTATGCTCCGTGTTCTGATAAGCACTTAGTGCGTATTGTCTTTAACTTTCCCAATCATTCCATTTTGCACTTTAAGGAAGGCAAACAAAGACAGACTGGCCCCCTGACTCAATGACTATCTCAGAGGGGTAACTATTTCCCGAGGTCTGGATCTGAGCTGTGTAGGTTCAAGATTCTGATTTGCATAACCAGAAGTGAATGGGTGTTTAGAAGACTGAAACTATCCTGACTCATAAGGGACTAATGTATAAAAACAGGAACGCCAGCCAGTTATTTTGCAGCGAGAAAGAAAACATTCCTGTGAACCAGATACACTGTTCTCTGATCAGAACATTCTCTTTGAAGGCAAGTTTACATGAGAACACACGTGATCACAAGCTTACTTCTGAGTGTGGAGCAGTGCCAGCTGGATGAGGGAGGGAATCTTACTGGCTGGGTCACAGACCTGTGAGGGTCTTGCCTCCAACACCGCCCTGCCTGCTGTGAGTGTGGATGCCACAGTGAGGAACACCGCCAGCCCCAGCTTCTCTCTGTCTCTCCTTTTAGTGCCTCCAACACTGAATCACCCAGTTGGGTTGATATATGCTTTCTTCAGATGTGTTGATACTGGGCCTTCCATCAAGTTGTAGTCTTACTTTGAGAGTAAGTTTTCTCTTGGGTGTCTTTGCATATCACTGTATCCATTATTATAACTGTTTTTGATGGCTGTAAGCTTTTCAGGGAAATCTGTTGTTCCATTTCCAAATTTCCGGGGAAGGGTAAGAAAAGGGAGGAGGCACCGTATTGTCAACCCCACCTCCCACCTGAGAGGAGATATTGTCATTCCTATTTTACAGTTTTGTAAACCAGGTCCCATTGCTTGGGTTTTGTCTGAGTTGCTTTGCCGTCTCATGTAGTATTCTTTTAGTTGTTTATTGTCGATTTCTCCCATTCCAGTGTAAATTTTGCCAGAGTGAGGTCTTTATTTCATTGATGACCATATTCCAAGCACATGGAATGGTACGTGGCACAATGTAGGTGCAGGCAGGCAGAATAAATACACGTTGGATGGATGAATAATCAGACACTCATCCCAGATCTGTCTGGCGCTAAAGTCACTGTACCATACCCAACCTCATTTGGTGAGGTGATATAGGGGAGGGAGAGCTGAGAGTCTGAGCCCAAATGTAAACCAGGTGACTACACAGGATATGTTCTGGGGCAGTGGTCGGCAAACTATGGTTTGGCAAACTGCGGCTCGCGAGCCACATGCGGCTCTTTGGCCCCTTGAGTGTGGCTCTTCCACAAAATACTGACTTCTGCGCATGGGCCGCGAAGTTTCAATCGCACTATTTGTGCGCACCCCCATGTTGTATTTTGTGGAAGAGCCACACTCAAGGGGCCAAAGAGCCGCATGTGGCTCACGAGCCGCAGTTTGCTGACCATGGTTCTGGGGGGACTCCATAAAGAACCAGCCTGGCCTGGCGGGGACTGGAACTGCTGACACACAGTGACACAAGGATGTTGAAGGCCTTTCTCTAGTATGATTGAAATAAATGTTGATTCTAAGAAGGTAACCATTAGTCCTATTTTTAATATCTTTATAGGTGCTATCTGGAACCAGATGAATCATTTACAATTTCTACTACCTTTATCACTTTATTTCGAGTATTTCCATCTACCGTGTTGCTTCCAAAGGTGACACCACTTACCTGGTAGTCATCACCTGCATTCAGGCATTAATATCTAAGTGAAAATAAATCAACTCAGAGTTGCCCTTTTGTAACCCTAAACCCAGGATGTGATTATATAGCCCCAATATAGTCTGCTAATTTGCTCATTGTCAATAGCTGGTTGATGGATATATGTATGCATTCAGCATACATATTTTATTCTGTGACTAACCCACCAAGTTTTTACTCAGGTCCAGTATTGCATATGGAATGCATATTGGGTACAGAGACACATAAAATTCTAGAAAATTGTCCTGTATTTATTGTATTACAAAGTGGGATTATTTTCTCTAAATCTTCTTAAAGGCCATTAAAATATCTTGTTCCAAATCAAATGGAGCTGCTTACTGCCAGAGAGTTTTGTACCTTCTTCAATAATTAAAGAAAGCAAGATTTATGGACAATGCAATTTTCATGATGCAGTGAAAAATATGTGTTCTTACAGCAGCTGTGTTTATTATACACTTTCATTTTCTTAATATTTTAAAATTGCTTGGCAAAATGAAAGGGAGAGAGTGATAAGGCACCTTCCCAGCACTTTCTTAGGATAATTTTCAAACAAACGGAAAATCTGAAGGAGTCACACTCATGTAGCAGCTACCTATCGTTTACAATTAATGTTTTGTTATCTTTCCTTTATCTTGGTCTATCCATCTCCCTCTCCATTATTTTTTATGAATTTTAATATAAGTTGCAGAAATCAGTATATTACCACTGAATACTGCAGCACATATGTCATTAACTAGAGCTCAGTATTTGTTTATGGGTGTTTTCTAAAGAAAATGTTACAGACACATTATAAATATCCCATTCAATTGAGCTTTAACAAATGCATACACCTGTGTAATGCCAATTGCACAAAGGTAACCAAAGTTCTCATTTTTCTCATGGTGTGGTTAGCCCCTTCTAGAACTTCATTCAGTTCTAGGGCCGTGGTCGGCAAACCGTGGCTCGCGAGCCACATGTGGCTCTTGGGCCCTTTGAGTGTGGCCCCGAAGTTTCAATCGCACTGTATGTGCGTGCCCGCATGTGGTATTTTGTGGAAGAGCCACACTCAAGGGGCCGCAGTTTGCTGACCACTGTTCTAGGATCATAAACTATACTAGTGGCCCAGTGCACAGATTCATGCAGATTGAAAGGAAATTAATTAGAAGAAAGATTCATACGGTAAAAGTTTATTTTTAAATTATCAGTGCATGTCATATGTACTGGCTGGTCGGTTGCATGCAATTGGCGCCAGGAAGAGCTTTATATGTATCATGCATGTGCGACTCACGTTTATTTTTAAATTGCCAGTGTGTGTCATATGTACCGGTCGGACAGATGAACGGTCAGTTAATTAGCCTTTTATATACATAGATACTATTTTGGATAAGTCATATAGTATATCCTATTTTGTATAACCTTTCACTCAGCATATTTTAAAGATTTATCTTTTTTGCACATATCAGTAATTAGTACTTTTTTTTACTACTGAGTAATATTCATTTGTATGGATATACTACAATTTATTTATTCATTCCCCTTTTGATGGTCACCTAGGCTATTCCCAGATTGGGGCTATTATGAATAAAGCTGTTATAAACATTCTTGTACACATCTTTCATAAATATATGCTTTTTGTTTATTTTTGAAACCCCTGGAATACGTAGCCTCACACACTGCCTACACAGAATAAATAATTAACATTTATTGACTTGGCACAAAATGTACATGACATCCTGGGTTTTAGAGTGCATTTACAGACACTTTCTTCCTCATCTGCTCTCATATGAGCTTCATAACTACCTGGTAAAGGGGCAATGGCAGCCCACAAAGTGGCAGCTGAGAAGTTAAGTCACTTGCTCATTAATTGTCGGAGTTAACTAGAACCTAGGTTTCCTGACTCCTAGTCCTGTACCCTTTTGACTGCTATCACAGGGCCAGAGTGAAGGTGTTCTACCTCACATGCTACCTTTCTTCCCCTAAGCACTTGCTCTGCACCATGGTTATGGCCTTTAATTGTTTCTGGTTTGTACTTTGGCAAAACAGAAAACTAATGACTATTATAATTTAAGCTCCTGGTTATAGAATATAGGGACTTTTTTTCTCTTCTACATCACCTTTTTCACCCACTTCTCAGCCTTCCCTGTGTGAGGGAGTGGAGGGGAGTCTATGGGCGGGGGGGGGGGGGGGAGGGAGCGAGCTTTTGAGAAGTGACCTAAGCCAATCTGGCAGTTCTTGTCAGTGGCTGTCATTTACCTCTGATGAGAGAAGTCAGCTGTGAAGACCCTAAGTCTTCCTTTCTCTACCGTCTTTCCACCAGCTGGTCTGTGACCATGAAAACCAGCCTCAGACCTGATTCTACAAAACATAGAAACATTTCTTATCAAGCAAATTCAAAAGCGCTCAGACAACCTGTTCTGTAACCTTCAGACAACCTGCTCTGTAACCTTCAGGAGTCCTCCATCTGTCACATTAGAGCTCCAGTGAGCACCTCTACTGGCACTTGGGCCTGAGAGCAGCTTCCCATGCAGGACAGAGGACCAGATGGAGTTCTAGACCTCAGCCCTCTTCTGAACATGTTAGGTCATTGGGCTAGACAAGCCTGATACTCCTTTCATTCAAACCTTCAGGTTTCAAGTCAATCCACCCATCTCTCATATCCCTCTGTTCACCACTGAAAAATGATTTCTAATATCCCTTCATGCTAATCAATGAACTTTCTGGTGCCTATTCCAAGAGGGGAGCTTTTGTGAAAGCCACCTCCAGGAGCATGAACTTTGATTGATTGAGATTTTTCAAAAGCTCACTAACACCATTGTCTATAGATTCCTGCGTAGCATACTTCATGTTCACTAATCACTCTTGGAGGTGGCTTCACATGAATCTGCACACACACAAAACTCACTGTTGATGCTGAAGTATTTCAGTGTAAAACACAGATTAGGTTGGGAGGCAAAAGAGTCCATGTATCCTCTCCCCCCCCCCCCCCCAACCTTCCCCTTTGTATCCCTGTGACACTGGCATTTCTGCTGGAATCTTGAGTTTTCAGATTGAGGGAAACCTTTATATTAGTATACTAGAGGCCTGGTGCATGAATTCGTGCATGAGTGGGGTCCCTCCCAGCCAATTGGGGCGTCTTACCCAGTCCCAATCAGGGCAGTCGGGGCCTGCCAGGCCCTGGGGGGAAGAAACCACAGGAGGTTGTCTGGCTATGGGAGGTTGGCTGTGGGAGCGCACCAACCACCAGGCGGCAGCTCCTGTGTTGAGCACCTGCCCCCTGGTGGTCAGTGCACATCATAGCTACCGGCCAGTCATAACAGTCACTTAAGCTTTTATATATGCTGGAGGCCCAGTGCATGAAAATGTATGCACTTGCGGGGGGTGGGGGGGGGGGTCCTCAGCCTGGCCTGTGCCCCATTGCAGTCTGGGACCCCTCGGAGGATGTCCACCTGCCAGCTTAGGCCCACTCTCCAGGGAATTGGGCCTAAGCTGGAAGTCAGACATCCCTCTGGCAGCCTAGGAGCCCTTGGGGGATGTCTGACTAACAGCTTAGTCCCTCTCCCCGGGGAGAGCAGGCCCAAGCCGCAGTTGGACATCATTAGCGCTGCTGAGGAAGCAGGAAAGGCTCCCACCACCACCGCTGCACTCGCAGCCGTCAGCCCAGCTTGTGGCTGAGTGGAGCTCCCTCTGTGGGAGTGCACTGACCACCAGGGGGCAGCTCCTGCATTGAGCATCTGCCCCCCAGTGGTCAGTGAGCATCATAGCGACCAGTTGTTCCACCGTTAGGGTCAATTTGCATATTACCCTTTTATTATAGAGGGTATATTGTTCTGCCTGTACACTGCATGTGATGAGAGCTCTAGCCCTGATGCTGATCTCCCTCCTCACCCCCCACCCTCACTAACAGCAGATCAGTGAGTAGGCAAGCCAACCACGAGGTAACCAGTGGAAGGATTTACTGAAATTTTTTCCAGTGGGGGGGAGAGAGGGTGTAGGGGGAGCTATTTAAACACAGTCTAATGTTTAAATGCTGCACTGATTATGGTTCTTGGCTACCAGAAGTGACTCTCATTTGGACACAGAGTGCAGAAACTGAGCAGCAACAGAAAGCTTTCAAGAGACTCTTCAAGCTATTAAAGTGCCACTTGTTTCATAACTATGGCTGTTAATTAAGTTTACAGCCTCATTATTAGTTCCTGGCTCTGCTATTGATATTAATTATGTCAATATAAATTTAAAGCGGTAGGCCATTCCTCAGGGAAATTTTTAAAGTTGTCTATTAAAATTAGAAAAAAATAAAGATTTAAGTTTCCTTATCAATATACTAAGAGTTTGGGGATTTTATCCCCAGCACTCTCTATATTTGAAAGATTGTGTCATGTTTGGAGAGTTAAGCCTTTAATTGCATTTTTTTCCTTATTAAAGTGTTATATTTGTGGTTTACAGCAGAAATTTCTACAGCATTTAACTGGGTGCGTAAGTATGTCAGTATTTTAACCCATTCAATGATAACTTGTGGCTAATTCTAACAATTAAAATTATCCATTTACACTCAGTAATATCCATTTACACTCAGTATCCATTTACACTCAGCCAATAGGTTTGGCTCAGTGAATAGAGCATCGTCCTGCAGACCAAAGGGTCTTGGGTTCTATTCTGGTCAAGAGCATGTTTCTCGGTTGCAGGCTCCTCCCCAGCCAGGGCCCTGGTCAGGGCACATGCAGGAAGCAACCATTCAATGTGTTTCTCTCACATCAATATTTCTCTCTGTCTTTCCCTCTCTCTTTCACTTTCTCTAAAAATCAATGAAAAAATATCCTTGGGTGAGAATTAAAACATATATATATATATATATATATATATATATATATATATATATATACATACACATACATACATTTACAAGAAAAGCCTGGTGTGGGATTTTGTGCTCAATGGGAACTCAAATGGCATTGGACATATATGGATGTAAACAAATAGATTTGTATATTGACAGGGAAACCCTCCACCACCACCCCCATTAACAGTACTGTTGCTGGAGGAATGGATTGGTGGAACTCCTCCATTGCTAGTGGGAGTAGGGTGGCTTTTACCATATCTTCAGAAAAGGACATTTCTAAGACTCACATGGGAGAATGAGTGGTTTTTATTGGCGTTGAATTCTATTTCTCGGGTTGTAAAGTCCCATTGTCCTTAAACCAGTCCTGGAAAATATGTAGCTGGGGCTCCAGCAGAGCCAAAAGTAGGGCCAGTGTCCATGGTGGAGCTGGGCCCAATGCAGCATCAGGCTAGACTTAGTCCATCGGTCTATTGTGTGGGTCCCACATGGCCATGAGCCACATGGGCACAGGGGAGCGCATCCCCTGCAACAGGAGTCCCAGGGGTGCAAGCAAGCAGGAGAGGAGAGAAGAGGAGAGGGTAAGGGAGGGGAGGGGAGGGGAGAGGAGAGAGGAGAGGAGAGGAAGCTCCCTTTGTTCAGGACTTTAAATATCAAATCTTCCCTCCTTTGCCATGGTCACGCCTATTCTGTCCACTGACTTTTTCCCAGGTTTGACTGACAGGTAAGCATCTTTCCACATCACCCAGACCTTATTGGGCATGCATCTGTATTGCAGCTTCCTGGCAAAACTGTATAAATGTCTCCCCTTTACTCCTTTCCTGTTAATAATAACTAGGTTATTAACGGTATCAGTCCTATGCACTTTATATTTTTATTTCTGAAAAAGCTTTAAATCCTTTCCTGTTCCTTGATCCAGCTCTCCAGAGAATGTTTGCTAACAGGGTCAGTAGGGTTTTTGTTATTTGTTTGTTTTTGCTAATATATTAAGAAGAAAAAAATCATTTATATTCTCCAGGTTAGAGAAAACAACTATTGGTATTTTGATGTTTTTCTTTCTGGATTCCTTTCCAAGCATATATATCAAGCATAATTTAGGTTACACAGTTTTATGACTTTATTTTACCCCTTAATATTTTATTTATTTATTATTGAACATCTAAGTTGTTTGTAATTTTTGTACTTGTAAAAATAACTATATATTGTGTTGAGCAGCTCTTTAAGTAAATATTTGAGAACTCCTCTAATTATCTCCTTGGATGCCTAGAAATGGAATTTTTATGCCTAAAGGCATGAACATTGTTAAGGCTCTTTGATACATATTGAAAATTTGCTTTCCATGGAATTTCCAGTCCACTGGAAACATTTCAGGGTCTGGCTCACTGTAGCCACACCACTTAGTATATTTAATAATCTAATAATAATATTCACTTGTTAACTTTATAGTTTTTTAACTCAGAAACTTGATGAATGAAATACACTGGAATATCAAATAATGACCAATTTCTTTTCAAAGCCTTACTTTGCTTTTGTTGGAAGGAAAAATTTTCTTCTTCCAACATGGGTCCAATGGTTGGCCTCCTGCAAATGAACTAACCATAGACAGAGTAACAGGAGGAAAGACAAAGCTTATTTACACATGCATGTGGGAGCTGCTCAGCAATGAGCAACGCACTGAGAAGCCAGAAATAAAGGTTTACAGACTCACATCACAAAGGGCCAGGGATTGGGAATGAAGTGGGTGAGCGCTTCAATGGGAAAATGTGGGAGGTTCTATTGGGCTCTTTGCTGCTATTGGAGGTGGGCAGTCTGTCTCCCTGAATTTGCAGGAAGCTCCCTCAGAGGACGGTTAATGGCAGCTGTGTTTTCTGGAGGCTCTGCCTCAGTCAGATAAGGGAAGGTCACATAGGATTTCTGTCTGCATCTTTTACAGCTCAAAGGTTTTCACTTGAAAATCATCTTTATGCCATGATGAGTGAGTCCAGATGATGCAGGTGTTCTGGCTCCTGGAGACCCAGGGATCTGTGACCCACTGTGGGATCCTGGCTTCATGCAGGGAGGAATTCACCATTGAGCCAGTGTAGAGTTTACAGTGAAAGAGGGTTTAGTAGTGAAACAGTGAGACAGGGAGTGGTTCCTCCACAGATAGAGCAGCCCCTCCCTAGTGAGACTTACTTCTTTTATTGAGGCTCATTTAATTGAGAGGTGGGGCATTCAGTGAGTGCAGGGGGAGGAAATTCCAGGTCTTTCAGATAAAGCAGTGGAGACTTCTTCAAAGAGCCCTGACAGCCACTTTGTGTCCTTATCTGTGCTTTCCATTTCTGATCAAGATGGTTCAGGGTTTGTTGTTGAGTATCTAGTGCAGCCGTGGGCAAACTACGGCCCGTTTGAAATGAACAAAACTAAAAAAAAAAAAAAAAAAGACCGTACCCTTTTATGTAATGATGTTTACTTTGAATTTATATTAGTTCACACAAACACTCCATTTATGCTTTTGTTCCGGCCCTCCGGTCCAGTTTAAGAACCCATTGTGGCCCTCGAGTCAAAAAGTTTGCCCACCCCTGATCTAGTGTATTACAATGAGTGTATAATAAGGCTAGGGGTTCCCCCTGAGGTGAAATTAGTCGCTATGTCAGATCCAGCTGGTCTCTGCCAGTTCTAAGCCATAAATCCATTGGGGGTTGGTGTTACTATCTCCTTGACAGTCCCTGTATCCATCACAGCTGCTTTACCACATACCCTATCTCACCCACACTTTCTACTCTTTAAAATATCACAAATAAATGTGCTAAATGATAAATACATTTTCATTTATCATTGCATTATGCTGAGGATTAGTAATAATGGTGTTTTCTGCCATTTTTAACAGGTAAAAATTTCCAGCGGGGAGTAATATAGGAGCGTAGAGGGGAAAGGAAAAAGGCCCCATGGATCATTTTTATCACAGATATGAACATATTTGCTTGGAACTGACAACTCCTTTTAGAAGAAAATTAGGTAGAAATTGCCTCTAGGGTATTGGGGGTGAGTAGGAATTGCAGTTGTTGGCATGTCAAAGAATTTTGAATATACCGCTCGATACAGTGTTACCTGGAGTTCATTTACTTAAGGTGTGGTCACGGGATATGCTTAGAACTTCTGAGCTACACTGTTTGGGATAAATAGTCATAAATATCAGAGACGGAAAATTAGATTAAGTTTCCTTGTTTTGATATTCACCTAGGAAATAGTTTGTTCTGCAGATATTATGCAAGCCAGTCTCCATTCCTTGAGTCTTGACTTTTGCAGCCACCCTTGATTTGAACATCCCCTGGCAGCTTTGTGGATAATGCAGTGTGAGAGACATAATTGAAAGGCATGACAAGTGAGAAAATGGGTTACATACCTCAAAGCAAAGGCTCATTATTCGTGACAATGCAATTCATTTGGGCTCTCCATTGTGTATTTGCCAACATATATTCATTGCCTTCCACCTCTTCCCAGATCCTTTTGCAAGTCCTAATGCATAAATCACTTGAGTTGGAGAATATTTCTATTTCAACCAGATAAACTCCTTGCCCTTCACATAGATTTAGTATTAAAGCGAAATGCATTGTTTAGAGTGAACCACCTTGTTTCCTTTTATTTGGGGAGGGGAGGTATTTAAACATTTCCTCTAGGAAAAGCACCTTTTTCTCTACCTCCACAATCTTGATATCTGGTGTCACTGATTCAGCTATTCAGTCTGGGACAATGCAACTTTCAAGTTTCTAGAGCTATTAGGAAGCTATAAAGGGAATGCAATTCACTGTGTTAGAGAAATAACAGCCTGGGAGAAATGCTGCTCTCTGAAGATTTGTTAGGCTTTCCTTTGAATTTTATTCCTCAACATTTTTGTTGGCCTGAATCAGTGAGTCTAATTATATAGAGAAGATAGAAACAGCACATATATTTAGCAAGTTGGAAAAATCCCCACAGGCTAGGAAAAGCTAACCATATGGCGCCAACCTGAAATTCTGAAGACCCCATTTATTTCCTGAGAGATATTGATGATTGATACGTATAGTCCAAGGAACACAACAGAGCTAGAACACCAGACAAGAAAGGTCATTGATTAACACTTCCAAGAGAATCCCCAGCCCCCATCCATGATTTTTGTTTTTTAGTTTATTTTATTGTTTGAAGTATTACAGATGTCCTCCATATCCCCCTCCTCTGACCCCTTCCACCCATCTCCCACCCCATCTCAGGCCTTTGCCTGTCTATTGTCTGTGTCCATGGGCTGGGACTAATTTGTACTTCTAAATCCCTTCACCTTTTTCACCCAAACCCCTCCCATCTGGCAACCATCAAAATATTCTCTGAATCTATGAGTCTGTTTCTGTTCTGCTTATTTGATTAGTTTGATTTTTAGATGCAATTGCTGATAAATGTGTATTTATTGCCATTTTATTGTTCCTATTCTTGATCTTTTTGCCTCCTCCTCCTCTTCTTCCTCCTCCTTCTCTTCCTCCTCCCTTTCATGTAATACCAGTTTGGTAGTGGTGAACTTCTTTAGCTGTTTCTTGTCTGAGAAGCTCTTTTCTAAATGATAGCTTTGCTGGATATAGTAATCTTGGTTGTAGGTCTTTGCTACTCATCACTTTGAATATTTCTTGCCACTCCCTTTTGGCCTGTGAAATTTCTGTTGAAAAATCAGCTCACAGTCAAATGGATGCTCCCTTGTAGGTAACTAACTGCTTTTCTCTTGCTGCTTTTAAGATTCTTTGTCTTTACCCTTTGGCATTTTAATTATTATGTGTCCTGGTGTGGGCATCTTTGGGTTCATCTTGTGTGGGACTCTGTGCTTCCTGGATTTGTATGTCTATTTTTTTAACCAGGTAGGGGAAGTTTTCTATCATTATTTTTTCAAAAATTTTTTCAATTTCTTGTTCTCTCTCTTGTTCTTCCAGCAACCCTATGATGTGAATGTTGGTATGCTTGAAGTTGTCCCAGAAGCTCCTTACACTATCTTCATATTTTTTGGATTCTTTTTACTGTTCTGATTGGGTGTTTTTTGTTTCCTTGTATTAGAAATTCTTGATTTGATTCGTGGCTTCCTCTACTTTAGTGTCAATTCCCTGTAAATTACTCTTTATTTCAGTTAGTGTATCCTTCATTTCTGACTGGTCCTTTTTAATGTTAATTTTCTCACTAAGTTCCTTGAAATTCTCACTAGTTCCTTGACATTCTCACCATGTTACTTGAGCATGCTTCTAACCATTGTTTTGAATTCTGTATCTGGTATTTTTCAAAGCAATCTGCAGATGGCTGCTGTTTATGTTGGATTTAGAGGTGCCAAGCTATTTCGTTCTTTTTCTAGAGATTTCTCCTGTTTTTCATTTGTGACATGTTTCTTTGTTTCTGTATTTTGGCTATTCCTCTGTGTTTGTTTCTATGTATTAGGTAGAACTGCTATGTCTCCCATACTGGGTAGAGTGTCCTTATGTAGTAGATGTTCAATGGCTCAGCCTCCCCGTCACCTGAGGTAGGCCCTCCAGATGTGCCCCTGTGTGAGCCGTGTGCACTGTCCTATTGTAGTTGGCCTTGGTTGATGTGGGCATCACTGGGAAGTATCGACTCCAGATCAATTGGTTGCGAGGATTGGTTGCAACTACAGTGGAAGAGCTGTGCAGAAGCTGACCCTATGGAGCAGGACTTGCTTCAGTGGGGCTTTGGTGATCACCAAGTCTGACCTTTGAGTGTGTTACTTGTGGAGGTGGTAGGGTTGTAATCCATTGTTGTCAAAGCTGACCACTGGATACACTGGCTCTGTAACCTCCCAGGAGGTGCAAAGTCATCCACTGCCTTTGCCCCGTTCAGGGCCACCCAGCATGAGCCACAAAGCAGTCTGCAGATGGCTACTTTTTATGTTGGACTTGGAGGTGCCCAAGAGAGGCCAAGCTATGAACCAAGGCTAGTGCTGAGCCTGGGCCACTAATTGAGAGGTATGGGGCATGCTAAGGCCAGCTGCTGATTGTTTGAGAGATTTTAGGAAAGTCCTAAGCATGAGGCAAGAGAGATCAGTTGTATGGAAGTCACTGGAAATGGTTTGGATTGATGAGCCTATAAGTAGGGAGGGAAAGGGTCTCAGGGAATCACCAGGGCAGGGTGAAAAGTATTAGCCAGGTTGATGGAAATTCAAATATTGTGCCTGCTAGCTCTGTGGTGGGGAGGGCTCAGCAAAGGAACAGTGGCCTCTGCCAGCACTTCTTTCTGGGAGAAAGCTACCCCTCCAGCTCTCACTCTGATTCCAGGCAAGTTAGTTCCTCCCTGAATGTCCCAGGTTCCTTTCACTGGAGCTCAGAGGGAGGGAGTCCAACTAAGGCTGTGAGGGGACCCTTTAAGAGGAAATGCCTGGTGCCAGTAGCCTCTGTGTCACTCAGTGACAATCCCCACTGGTTTTTACAGTCAGAAGTTGTGGCAACTTCTTTTCTTGGAACTGGAACCCTAGGTTGCGGGGGTCGGGGGGAGGGTCAGGTGTGGGGCTGGAACCCCTCACTTCTCAGGGAAGCCTCCAGAGCCAAGATATCCCTCTATGGATGTGGGACCAGCTGATTCTGCAATTTCGCCCTAAGTTTCTGCCCCTCCTAGCAGTCTGTGTGCTTTCTTTAATTCCCTAGTTGTAGGACTTTCATTCAGCTAGGTTTCAGGTGGTTATGAATGATGGTTGTTCTGTATTTGAAGTGTAATTTTGATGTGGGAGGCAGCGAGTTCCATGTTTATCTATGCCACCATCTTGACTGGTCCTCATCCATGCTTTTGTTTATTATTTAGCTAGCTTTTCTTTTTTAATTTTGTAGACTTTCTGTTTTAGACTTTCATTACTTTCCTCCTGTCAATGCTACCTCGCTTTCTCTAAGCAACAGACCTACACTTACGGCTTCCTGAGAAAACTGTTACCAAGTATAACAACTCCCACTGCTTTGAATCCAATCTATACTTTAACCTGAGCTTCCCACCTTTCCCTGTCTCCAAGGTGATTAGCTGTGCGTGATCTCTTAGTATCATCCCTTGGGCCTCCACTGGGAAGTTGCTCCAAAAACAATCACTCCACTGGTTCCTTCCCTCACACCAGAAAGCCAATTAGAGCCATAAAGTAACTGAAGAGAAAAAAAAAATGAGGGAGAGCTAGAGGAGGACCTAGAGTAGTGATGGCGAACCTTTTGAGCTCGGCGTGTCAGCATTTTGAAAAACCCTAACTTAACTCTGGTGCCGTGTCACATATATTTTTTTTGTTATTTACAACCATAGTAAAACAAAGACCTATATTTTTGATATTTATTTTATATATTTAAATGCCATTTAACAAAGAAAAATCAACCAAGAAAATGAGTTCACGTGTCACCTCTGACATGCGTGTCATAGGTTCGCCATTACTGACCTAGAGCAAGCTCCAGCCTCACACTGTACTCCTCCCTCCTGTGTGGTGATGAACCTAGGGGAGGCTATGAGTGCCATCAGCCCCAGGTGCAGGCAATAAGGGGTGCATTGCCTGTAGAAAAATTTAAAACAAAGTCAGCTTTTTAGCACTATGTTCCAACAATTCTAAATGATGTTAGTGATATACTACTCCTCCCCAGAAAATTTTTTTGTTGGTCTAAGTTCTAAACAGTTACTGCAATGATTGTTAAGTCATTATAATAATAATAATAGTAATAACAATAATAATAATAGTAATCATCATCATCATCATCATAATGTAGCACACTTATAACTTATCCTTTAAGAAATATTGCATTCTATTTAGTAATACCTTTTGACTCCCTACACAGATAGATTCAGCCACACACAAGCAAGTATGTGATGGTTAATTTTATGTGTCAACTTGACTGACCATGGGGTTCCAGATTAAACAGTATGTCTGGGTATGCTTGTGTGAGGGTGTTTCTAGATGAGATTAGTATTTGAGTCCATGAACTCAGTAAAGTAGCTTACCCTCCCCAATGTAACAGGTGTCAACCCATCCATTGAGAGCCTCAATAAAGCAAAAGGCAGAGGAAAGAGGAATTTGCCCCTTTTTTCAGCCTCACTGTTTGAGCTGATGATACTGCTGTAATTAACCTAGAAAAGGAGCACAGGGAAGGCCAGATATTGGAGACATGTCATTTGGGCAGCTTTGCCAGAAAGCTGCAGCTTTATTCTCACCCATGAGCCACCATTCTATTCCCCGCAGGTCGCTGGGGGAAGAGCCTGGACAGGGAGGAGAATACACACATGCCCAGTAAAGTTGGGGTGATGTTGAGAAGGTACTTGTCTGCCAGTCACACCTGGGAATAGGTCATTGGCCAGAATGGGCATGGGCACTGCAAGGGTGCGAGATTTGAGTTATTTAATCCCCTAAATAAAGGAGTTTGCTCTCTTGGTTCCTCTTATGATCTTGGAACTCTTATTGCCCGGGTGCACTCTCCTGTATTTGCCCACATGGCCCACGGCCATGTGGACTGCCACACACATGGACTAATGGACTGTAACTAGCCTGATGTTAAACTGGGCCCGGCTGCAATATGGAATGAAAATTCTGGCTTGGCTTTTAGCTTTACTGAAACCCCAGCTACACTTCTATGACTGGAATGGGATTTTTGGAAACCCAGGGATGTAATTCCAGCCAAATAAAAATCACTCATCCTCTCATTCAAGTCTCAGAAAATTATATTTCTTGACATACCCCATCCCCAACACCCAGTGGGGAAGAGGACACCCCACTTCATCCATTAACATTGGAATTGCATCTCATCTTCTCCAGCCCTAGGGCTAGGATTTATACCTTCAGCTCCCCTGGCTCTCAGGTCTTCGGACTTGGTCTGAATTATATTGCTGGCTATCCTGGGTTGCCATCTTGCAGACAGCAGATTCTGGGGCATCTCAGCCTCCATAATTACAGTCAATCAACCAATAATCAATCATCTGCTATGGGTTCTGCCTCTCTAGACAATCCTGACTAATATAAAGTGTAAGTTCATCAGGAATCATGTGTTTGCTTCAAGCACAGTTTGCGTCTCCAAGCCATGTAACACTACATATTCCTGTATTTAAAGAGTAGATTCAAACCAATAACAGAATTGTGAAGATGAAGAAGCAAGGCTTGCCTGACCACAGTTCTATGTGCAGATCTTTCTGTGAGCATTTGCAGGTTACTCCTTTCAAAGTGTTTCTTTTTGTATGTTTTTAAAAGAAATACTTTCATGTAATTAAAAATTATTAAACCATTACCCCCCCCTTTTTGTATTGTAGTAATTACTACCTAAATATACACACAGAATTTAATAAAGATAATTTTTTAATGTTTTCATTTTGGGGGCCTTTTTATTAGTTGTTTTGTTCTAAGATCACTTCTGAAGATAATTTTGTTGTCCTAGAGGTAGGAGGTTTTAGATGACCCAGTCCAGGTACAGCCTTTCCCTACCCCACCACCCCATGGTCTCTGTTCCTTCCTTCCCCATTCTTGTGCCTCTGTTAACGCCTGGGAAAACTTCCTTTCTTCTGATTATTCCACCTCCTTCCTTTCTTCAAATCCCTCTAACATGTTATAGTTTCCCACAAAATGTAACATGTGGTTGTTTATCAATTTAGCTTTCTTTCTAAGATTTTTTTCTGAAATAGAATGTAAGCTTCCTGAAAGTGAAGAGAATGGGGTAAACACCTGTCAAAAATACCTGTTTCCTTCTGTTTGATGATCCTCAAAACCTCTCCCAAATTCTCTTCATGTATATTCTCCTAGAATTCTTCCTCCTTGAATTTACAAGGAAGTGGCCTTTGCTTTTACATGTAAGTCAGGTAATCAAAAAATCCCAAACAATATGAAAACATTGGCAAGATTCTCTTTTAAAAGTTCATCTGACCAAGCCAGTGTGGCTGAGTGGTTGAGAGTTGACCTATGAACCAGGAGGTCATGGTTTGATTCCCAGTCAAGGCATATGCCTGGGTTGTGGGCTCCATCCCCAGTGGGGCATTCAGTGTGGGGTGTGCAGGAGGCAACCAATCAATGATTCTCTCTCATCATTGATGTTTCTCTCTCTCTGTCTCCCTTCATCTCTGAAATCAATAAAAAATATTTTTAAAAGTTCATCTAGTATGACTTTGATAATAAGAGAAATTCCCAGAATATGAGAAAGAAGGGGAAAATATTCTGACTCTCAAAATCAAACTGCCTCATTTAATCTTGAAGGTGGGTTTTGACCTTGTATACACAGAATCACCTACTAGCTTTAAAACAAAATACCTAAGTGTGGGCAAGTGAATCGCATCTGGTAGGGGCCAGGCACCTCTCCTATGTTTTTAAAGTTTTGATGAGGTGATTCTGATGCATTATAAGGATTAAGAACTGATGACACAGTCAAATACATGAGCAGACACCAAACAAATATTATAGTTTTTAAGTGTATGGAGTCAATCATTTAACTTAGTCTTTATCCAGGGCTAGGGCCAGGTGCAGATTTGAAGTACTGCTTAACACGTAAAATATTTTATGACCTGATAGGCTGGTTGTTAGATCCTATGGGAAACTTGTTGTAGGCGAGAGAATTTTGCTCAATTCCTCAATTACAGTTGACTCACTGCATGAACGATGTCACTGGAATAAAGACTCAGAACTCAACTAGAAGGAATGTGATAGACTAGATTTTTTTTTCCCCTTCAGGATGGGCTTTCCTGTGTTTCTTCAGACCAGTGATCCCAACTCATGGGCCAGAGAGCCATGGATGGCTGCTCAGCAGGTGATTCAAATAATGCAGATCCATACAAACACCAAACGTTATCTGTAAACTAAACAGGTGATGTGATTCACTCACACCTAAGCCAGCCATTCTTTTTCAAATGCATGGGCTTCAATGACACACAAGAGAAAAAATATTTACAGGTATTTATGGAACACATGATTCCTTTTATCAGTTAGTCCAGAAATATTTAATGAGTATCAACTGTGTATAAGCTCCTGGAATGCACTATTGAACAAGACAACCCCAAGACCCAGAGACACACAATTTAACAGACAATTGCCATCTAGTGAATTTAGTGCCAAACCCATTATATCTGTGGCATAAATTTAAGTGTCCGTAATTCTAGAAAAATCTACTTTAAAGCCAATTGTGTCTACTCCCTCCTCCCTGTTAGCCTGTACAAATATGCTCAAGTGTTAATTAGCAAATCCCAGGAGAAAAGTGCTATCATTCATAATTGTGTCAAAATTACCTTTGGATACCATAAACAGTGTCTTGTAATTGGTGAATGTCGTGGTTTTAGCCAAATGCCTTTTCCCAGTCTAGAGTTACTCAAAGTTGAGCAATAGACATAGTGAGGGTAGGAGTAGATGCTCAACATGTGTGGACGCGAAAAGGTTGAAAACGCTGATGCAGTTGGATTGCCTTATTTTATAGAGGAGGACTCTTAAGGTTCAGAGAGAAACAATGATTTGTTGTAAATCCATAGTCTGTTATGGATTTTTTCACAGGGTCTTTTTAAAATCCTGTGCCAGCTATTGGTGCTGTCACCCAGACTGTTCACATGGTAGGGATGGTCAATTGTGTAACTAATCCCTCTCTGTAGGAGTTTTAACATCCCTACACTTAGTCAGGAACTCACAGTGCCTCCTGGGGAGGGAGGTGAGTGTACATCTCTCTATCTGAGATGCCAGGCTGGGCCATGTGACTTTCATAGGCCAAAAACATGTGAGCATAAGTGACATGGTTTATTCATGCTCTTTTCTCTGCCATGAGAATGGCCTATTATGATAGAGAATACTCCATCTGCCTGTGAAGAAAACCCAAATCAAAGCCATAAGCCTGCCCACAACTGACATGTACTATGAATGAAAAATAAATTTCTTTTGGTAAGCCTCTGTGATTGGGAGGCTGTTTGTTACTACAGCATAACCTAGTAAAAGCTAACTAATACAGTAGGCCAGAGATCTGCACCCTTTTCCTCGAGAACCAGAGACTAAATATTTTAGACTTATGAACCACATATAGTCTCTGTCACAGCTACTCAACTCTGTGGTGAAATCAGCCATAGACAAAATGTAAACAAATGGGTATGGCTGTGTTCTAATAAAACTTTATTTACAAACACAGAGGCTGCCCTGTGGACTATAGTTTGCCAACCCCTGCAATAGGATTTTACTTCCCTACCTCCTTGGAGTGGGATGTGGCCAGTGAAGTTGAGTGTAACACCTGCTTTGGGTAGTAAAATGCAACCTGTTGTAAGATATAGTGTAAAGCCCTGGCTGGTGGCTCAGTTGGTTATAGCATTGTCCCAATGAGCCAAGGTTGCAGGTTCAATCCCTGGTTAGGGCACATACAGGAAGCAACTAATGAATGCATAGTAGAACAACAAATCAATGTCTCTGTCTCTCTCTCTCTCTCTCTCTCTCTCTCTCTCTCTCTCTCTCCCCACCCCTCACCCTCTCTCCCTCTCTCTAAATTCATAAATAAAATATTTTTAAAAAGGAAGTAGTAAAAGTGGTGGCTACTCTGTCAGCCTGAGTCTTGAGAGAGAATATTAGAAAAGTTGAGCACCAGCCAACCGATGATGAATATGGAGCATAACTAAGAAATAAACCATATTGTTTTCAACCACCAAGACTTACGGAATGTTTGTTACCATATCATAATCTAAGTTATCTTTACTGATACAGGTCTGTCCAGCATTACGTGGTTTTTTAAAAATATATAATACATATTTATTTATTTCACAGAGGAAGGGAGAGAGAGAGAAGAAACTTCAGTGATGAGAGAGAATCATTGGTTAGCTGCCTCCTGCACACCCCAACCTGGGCATGTGCCCTGACTGGGAATCAAACCCTGACCTCCTGGTTCATAGGTCGATGCTCAACCACTGAGCCATGCCAGTCAGGCCAGCATTGCATTTTAAAGAACCCTTGCTCACTACCATCCCAGTGGACCTCATGTGACATCCTCATATTAATTTCTTTATAATGTGTGGGTTGTTGCTCATAATGATGGAATTTACATAAATAATGTTTTGTTTGTGGTGTCAGTGTGTGAGTAGGGGGAATATTCAGTTGAACCAACACAATTGAAAATGTTTTACAAATAGGTCAGTTAACTGTTTGAGCTCTTGAATATTTTCCAAGGTATGAAATCATCTGAAATAATTTTGAGGTTAAATTTGTGGTGGATAAAATCTGTTAGCAGTTTGATTCACAAGGCTTTCCTTTGAAAAAGATAAATCAGAGATTGCTGCACTAACCATATGTTCCCTGGTGTGAAAAGGTTAATTATTAGAATGTCACTTGATGATGAAAATGTGAGTTCATTGAAGTTGGCACAGGCTATAACCAGAAGCAGCCTTTCTCCAACACTGTCAGGTGCTGGCCTTTTGTGTGACGGTCTGTGTGGCCCTGTGGCTTCCTTGTCTTCTCCCCTTTCCCAAGTGGAGCCCTATCTGCTTCTTGGCAGTGCATGGCTGAGAGCTGTCATTCATTGCTTTTCTGTGCAATGTGCTGACCAGCGGCCTTAAATTATGGTCCAGTATGAGCCTGCCAGAAACCTGTGCACCTACCCTGTGACCTCCACTGTTATTTCTGGAAAATTCCCAATTCACAAGGGGCTCTTTGCTTCCCTTCTTTATGCCCAAGGGAGAACAAATCCCTCTGTGTCTCTAACTACAACTCCTGGATGGAGCCACAAAACGCAAGGCAGAATCCTCATTGCCCGGAGAGCACCAGTCCCTGTGCAGCTTTCGCTGTCAGTGGGCCTGGGCTCACTGGTGCCAGGACCGTGCTCATGCCTTTCGGACATTCCATCTAGCATCATCCCAGTTAGTCCTAGAGTTTTGCTTAGAGTGAAAGGTTATAGACTAGTGTTTTAATCATACTACTTTGGGTGAGACACAATGAAATCAGACACAGATGGGGAAAGAGAAAGAGGTTTACAGTTTTGTTACATCAACCAGGGCCACTCAGGGAAGGCACTTGGTTGGTCACCAGGCCCAGGAAGGTGGGGACACATTGTAGTTTCCACGGGAAGAAGAGAGTAAAGCAGAGCCAGTAGGTTTAGGACTAGAAGTAATTTCAGCAGACTCTGCAGCAAAGGGGCTGTCCCTGGTTGTCTGGTGCGTGGCAACAGGCGATTAGGGTGGGAGGGAGCACAGTGCCCAAGTGTGAGAGCCCAGTAAGGGGTGTGGACTTAATTGCTCACAAGGGGAACTGACCAGCCTTTAGCTAGGACCTCAAAACTGGGTCAAGACAGCAGCAAAACACTATAGTACAACTAGACCCCAACATGCTAGGGACCTTATTCCTGCCATAATTATTCCATTCACTGAAGTCTTGCTAGTAAGAATGAAAGTAATCAGGTATTAAACTGAAGCCTGTATTTGTTTAGACTGGTTCTGAATTTGTTTCCTCCTTGGTCTCCAGAGATGGACTGAGACATGAATATCTCGGCGGGAGGCGGGGGGGGGGGAGGGGGGGGACACACGAAGAATGGGGCATTAACCTTCTTTATCCAGTTGATACTTTTTAGTGACGGCTTCAAAGAAACTGATTTTCTATTACTAAAAATTGCACACTTACTTTTTTATCCAAATAAGTATTGTGTACACTATATATAAAAGAGCATTTACTTATTTGGAAAACTTCTCATTTCACATTTTCTACTACTCCTTACTAAATTAGTTGCTCACATTCTCTAGGGATAAAACTAAGTAATAACTATAAGGAGCATCTTATTCAAATATGTATATTTTTCCCGGCTTTTATGTCAGTAAAATGTTTCCCCTTTTGTGCAGCTTTCCTCTGCAATTTCTTTTGTGATTTTGGAAATACACAGCATCTTTTGACACATTAACTGTTGTAAAATTTAAATAGTAAACTACTTGTTCCTCAGAAACAGTATTACCTTATGCTTTCTTCAGTTTTAGAATTTCATTTGAACTTAACTACAGGCAGCTATCAACTTACTGGTTTGGGGCCTGGGGCAAGACCTGTAGCAATACTCTGTAAGATACACATGCGCCCCAAAACATGTCATAGAGATGGGTTGACACCAGCAAGAGGAGTGCTTTAAAAATTTTCATATAAAGATGCTTCCTACTTCAGTGGGAGTCTTGCCAGTGATGCTAAAAGTTGCTGTGGAAACCAGAGTTAGCTGGCATTATATTTTTTATTTATTCTAGTGATGTTATATTGTTTCTCACAGATCATCACCCAGGCAATGACTAGATTGACAATATGCCTTGAAAGGGAGTTGTTTCTGAGTCATGTTCTTAGGATGTTCCTCTAAACATCCAGATCACATTAAAGCAAGCTCAATAATAAGACAATCACTGGGGAACCTTGAGAGCTAGCCAGCGTGGAGGTGGGAGGAGAGGGGTCAAGCTGTCTTAACAACAGCTCTGACCCAAGAAGGGCAGCCCACCCGGGACCATCACAAGCCTCCCTCCCAGTGTCACCCAGCCACAGAGCACTAGAGTTGCATGAAGTGTTTAGGAAAAAGAAAAAGAAAAAAAAAAAAAGAAGTCTACTGCTTAAAATGTTTAGAAACCACTGCTCTGGTATTGTTTATGATAAAAGAACCTAAGAAAGAGAACAATACTGAATTTGAACCACTAATTTCTTAAGACCTGGGAACATCCTGTGCTCTTATATAGTTATAATTTAATTCAAATACATTGGAACCATGCTATAATTCAATTCCAGGCAAAGAACAGAGTTTTGTACACAGCAGATTCATTTCGGAGCGCTCTCTGGGGATTTGGTTACAGAAAAATCCGAAGGATTCCTTTGTGTTCTCTCTCATACAGCCACGCCTGGCGCAGATTTTAGAGACAGCATTGCAGCCAGGGCATTTCTGGGACAGGTCACAGGAAGCAGCACTTTTCCTTCACAGGGCTCCTTAGAATTGTGCTCTGTATATCGTGTGTCCATGCGTTATATTTGGCCAGGCTTTAGCCCGGTGCTCAAACTGGGGTTCCAGGTCAGCTCATTAATTTGTTGTTGTCGTTGTAAGCACAGTGGATGCAATGCCTTCCAAAGAGGCATGTACTTCACAAATCCAGGGGACACCATTTGTACTGTGACCCTGTTGTGTTCTAGAGATCTGTGCCCTTCATAATATAGTGGCTTTGCTGAGGCCCTCTCTGGCTCCTGTGTTCTGCAAGTCCGGGTTGTGCCTGAGTTTGAGATCCCCGCTATGTGATTGCATTGTTAATAGACAATATAGCCCTTGACTTTGAGCCAGAAGACATAGGTTAGGGTCTTCACACTACCCGATTCAAATGTTGATTAATTATCAAGTCAGTTAGCCTTGCAGAGCCTTGATTTATATTCACCTGTCAAATGGGATCAATAATGTGTATTTCACAGGGGTGGTTGTGAAGATTATTTATACCTTGCTTTCTTCCAAAGAGCATTTAAAATGCATCTGTAGGTTTGTATACGTACAATACAGCAAAATGACATAAATGAAAAGTAACCCAGCTGGCGTGGCCCAGTGGTTGAGCATCTACCTTTGAACCAGGAGATCATGGTTTGATTCCTGGTCAGGCCATATGCCCATGTTTCGGCTCAATTCCCAGGAGGAGGTGTGCAGGAGGCAGCCAATCAATGATTCTCATCATTGATGTGTCTATCTCTCTCTCCCTCTTCTTCCTCTCTGAAGTGAAGAAAACAGTATTTTTTTTAAGTAAATGAGAAAAAGATGGTGAACATATCAAATGGGGCCAAGAAGTCCTATCTTCTGTCCAGAGCTGTATGCTTCCTAGGGGTGGGCCACAGATTTGCATCTGTGCTTTCTGGAAGCCAAGGAGAAAGTGAAAGCTTGATCATTTTCTTTACTTACAGTGTTCACTAGCTCAACAACACACTTGGACGAGAAACAATATTCCTCTTCCAAGTGCCTTACGTGCAGGGGACTGACCCCAAGGGAGTGCATAGAGAGGACAGTGCACAACTCAACCAACAATATCTGTCACAAAGAAAGGTCACAAATTGGCAGCTCACAGATGTGAGGGTTTTGTTTTGCTTTGGCTTGATGTCTAAAAAGTTTGATCCAATGTTTTTAAAAAAATCAGTAGATTTTACAATAAACTAAATTTTAAATTTTCTTTTAAAAGAAATCAGATGGCCAGATAACAGTGGAACTGTGTGTCAGTTAGTTGGCAATGGGCAGCAGCCACTTCCTTTTTTACTGTGGCGTGTGATGTCAGGTTTGCCACACTCCCCACACCCCCTACTGTTTATTTCCTGCATTATATTACCTGCTTGGTAACTTGGGCATCTGATTTAGTGACTCTCATTCTCTTCTATTACATCCTTGTTGTAGGCTCAGCAATGTGTTTATCCACGAAAGGAATGATTGAGAGAGTGTATGGGAAAATGCTGGCACACTATTCACCACTGTACTGCAATGGAAGTGGAGAATATTGTTGTTGTTAGTACTCTGCAATCAGGTTATGGAGGGTTTAAAAAAATGGCTAATGAATGAGTTTCAAATAGCGAATTAAAGTAACCTCAGCAAAGTCGTAAATCTCCCAAAGTACTCTGCTCCTAGCAAGCAGCTTACCCAGAATATCAATTCCATTTGCTCTTTAATACAAATTAAAGAATATTTCATTTAAATATTTATATAGCTGTATATTTAAATCAAAAAACAATATTATAGCAAAACATATTTCCTGTATGCCTTTACATGTATAAGTATGACTGTGAGACTCTCTTACATGGTTGCACTAGTCATTACTATTCGAGTAGAATCTCTGTAAGATGAGTGTTTTATTCATAGTCCACTACTGGCTTCTAAACTCATTGAATTTAGTCAGATGTGTTCAGTACTGAGTTGCTAATTTTCCAGAAGCGAAATTTGAAATGAGGATGTTGAATGGGACTTTTCCCATTATCAGAAGGAATTAATACTCCAAAGTTGAAAAGGAATGATGATTATCTAATGCTCTAAAACTAGCACTAGACATGGCTAGGGAGTATTTAACAAAAGATGTCAAATCGGTCTGGTGACAACCAGCCCCTGTCACAGCTCTAGCTTCCAGTGGAGATGGCTAGTGATTCAGAAGGAGGTGGAAGACAGTCATCTCAGTGAAGAGCCGTGGGCCTTGTGAAGAATGCTGGGGCATTTCCTCTTCCATTGCCATGGAGAGAGGAGAGGAGCCCCAAAGGAGAGGCACTCTCATCTACAGACGGATGTCATGGCAACAATGGGAGGTAAGCATCTCACGCCTGGGTGGATGCCTGCCGAGCTGCTTTCTGTCCAACAGAGTGGAGCACAGTGAAGAATCTGGGGGTATGTGAATAGAGACAGGTGCCTGCTTCCCACACTGAGAACTTGGTAGCTGGGAATTTGCTAACTCAGCCCATGAAAGTGTTAGACAAGGAGGGGAGTGTCAGCAGTGGCAAGCTCAGCTTCCCGCATTTGACAGAATAAGATGTGTATGTTCTCCTTGAAGCAAACAACATTGGGAAGGTACAGTTTGAGCAGTTATTGCTGATTCCTTCCCTCGAAGGTAGCCTTTTGGGGTGAGGTGACCCAGGTAGAGGCTCCAGACTGTGAAGTCTATGCTGAGGAAGGATATGTGTGTGTGTGTGGTGGGAGGAGGGGAGGGGCTACCACAAAAGTCCAGTCAAGTGGTTCTTCAACCACGTTTGGGAACTGGGCATGGGAAATTCCCGGTGGGGCCTCTGAAGGACCCTAAATGCACCCCATAGAAGTACCAATATGTGATTGCTGGCCTCACACAGGTGACTTTGAGAGCCAAGAGAGAATTGTGAGCAGCACAAACTGATGTAAAAAGATATGAAGTACCCTCTCCACTATGTCACTTCCCCTGGTGTTCACCCTACAGGAGCTACTTAGCGGCAGGGTGATATAGGGTGCGGGGGAGAAGAAGCAGTGAAAGAGGTGGGAGAGAGTGAAAGGAAAGGCCACGCCCCTCCCCCCACTACAGGTCATGCACGATGGGGCAGCAGGAGAGAAACTTTGAATTGGCTGATTGAAGTTTTGATATGAGATCACTAGACCTTTAATTAAATGAGGGAGTTGTAGCTTCCACAAATCAGACTGTTCTTATCATGACCGTGATCGAAAACTGGGGGGGTTTCCTGAGATGCTGTCCAGCCCCAGGGAAGGGAGATCCAGCAGAAAAGATGCCAAAGGTTTGGATGAAAAAAAATGGAACCATATCCTTAAGTTCCCACTGTTCCTTAAACCAGTTACCCCTCCATGGAACACTGAGACATTTTTTTTTAAAATATATTTTATTGATTTTTTACAGAGAGGAAGGGAGAGAGATAGAGAGCTAGAAACATCGATGAGAGAGAAACATCGATCAGCTGCCTCCTGCACATCTCCCACTGGGGATATGCCCACAACCCAGGTACATGCCCTTGACCGGAATTGAACCTGGGACCCTTCAGTCCACAGGCCGACGCTCTATCCACTGAGCCAAACCGGTTTCAGCACTGAGACATTATTTGATGAGATTCTAATATGAATCTTCCCATATAAGGAAGCTTCTTCTCTTAGCATTTCATATATCTTATAACCAGTTATTGGCGGGTGTTCCTTATTCAGAATTGAAGTCTTGTAGCCAAAAAGTCAAAGTCACATTCTTCTAAGCTTTACCTGAAAATATTTTCTCTTACAGTTGAATTAAAGCAAATTATCTTGGTTAACCAGTGTCAAAGGTGAATCTAGAGGTAATTTTTGAATCATGATAGGTAACAGTGATAGACTATATTTGGATATTTCTCTTTAGTGACAATGATTTCAAATGAGATTATGAAATCACTGTAACTTCATGTTTGGTAGGAGAGACGAAGAAATTAACCTAAAACATCTTGGATTGCGTCCTTTCTTGTGTTAGAGTCACTAGTGCCTCCCAGTATTCATAGTTTTGGAAGACAGGCTCGGATTTCCTGTTTATTTTCATCATGCATGGCTTTTCCTTCTAGGGGTATTGGTGGCAGAGAATGCAGGACGGAGGGACCCTCACAAGGGGACCTCTCAGAGAGTGTATCAGGGGGCCTGCTGCATGACTTAAACTGGGTGACTTAAACAACAGAACTTATTTTCTCACAGTCCTGGAGGCTGCAAGTCCAAGATCGAGGTGCCGTCAGAGTCGGTTTCTGGTGAGGGATCCCTTCCTCACTTGTCAATGGTCACCTCTCTGTGTCCTCACATGGCCTCTTCTCTCTGCTGGGAGGGGGTGGGTGGAGGGAGAATGATCTTTCTTCCTCTTCTTATAAGGACACCAGTCCTATTGGATTAGGGCCTCACTCTATGACCTTTAGTTAGTTACTTCCCTAAAGGCTCTGTCTCCAAATACAGTCCCATCGAGGATTTGGGCTTCAACATTTGAGCCTTAACAGGGAGGAAGGAAGAAATTCATTTAAAGTTTTCTCTTCTTGCCCGAGCCAATATGCCCAGTGGTTAGAGCATCGGCCCGTGGACTGAAGGGCTGTGGGTTCAATTCAGTCAAGGGCACATACCCCACCCTGTTCAGGGCACGTGCAGAAGGCAACCAGTCGATGTGTCTCTCTCACATTGATGTTTCTCTCTCTCTGTCTCTCCCCCTCCCTTCCACTCTCTCTAAAGTCAATGGAAAAAATATCCTCAGGTGATGATTAACAACAAAAAAAGTTCTCTCTTTTTAAAGGTGACATGTCTGAAAAATAAAACCCCCAATTTAGGAGACTTCTTGAGCCAACTGCCTGTGGAATTGTGACTGAAACCCAATGCCAACTATTGGAAGCAAAGTTGGACATTTTTTGGCTCACATGGCAGATGGCTGAGGGTCAGATATGTCAGCCACAGCTGGATCCAGGGCTTCCAGGTGTCATCAGGTCTGTGTTCTAGCCCCCAGCCCTAGTTTACATTGTGTTAGCTTCCTCCTCCGGAGTCCTCTCCCTGTGGTGGCATTGATGACCTACGGGAGTTCCAGGCCAACCTGGTCCTTAACATTTGCAGCTTTAAAAAGAGACATGGTGTCCCAGTGGACCGCTCTGACTGGCCCTGCATGGAGCGGGGTACTTGCTGGCAGCCTGGACCTCAGTGATTATGGGTTCATGGCACAGGACTAGCTCTCACACAGGAAAGAGTCCAGGCAGATTAATCTGTGAGACCTGCCATAGTCTTTCCCCTCTAAGTTTCTGAAATAAGACAACTTATTTGTAGTATAACCTTTACAATTTTATAATGCACTAGAGGCCTGGTGCACGGATTTGTGCACTGGTGGGGTCCCTTTGTTTGGTCTGTGGGGATCAGGCTGAAACCAGCAGTCCAAAGTCCCCCAAGGAATGTAGTAATACACGGAGTGGCAGGCGGCCAGGGAGGAGCCTGAGCCCAGGCCCAGCATCACACCATTCCCGCTCATCCCAGCCCCACTGCACCTGCTGCTGGCTGCTCGATAAGCTTGCTGCCCATCCTAGGGCGATATTGGCATGCCCATGACTGAGAAGCAGCCTCGGACTCCTGCCCAGTCAGCCCCAATGCCAATCCCGATCTGGTCCTGGTCCAGATGGGGGAGGGGCGTGCAGGGGGAGTGTCCACGGGAGAGGCTCATGCCACCACAGCTTCGCTCACTAGCTGTGAGCCTGGCATCTGGCGCCCCTCAGTCAGCTGAGCAGCGCTCCCGCTGTGGGAGCACACTAACCACCAGGGGGCAGCTCCTGCATTGAGCGTCTGCCCCCTGGTGGTCTGTGCACATCACAGCAACTTGTCGAATGATCGCTTAGGCTTTTATATAGATAGATAGTTCAGGAGGTTCAAACTAGTTCATCTTTTACATACTCTAAGAGTTCTATTTTAAGGTCCTTAGAATCTTTTGGAAAGCCAATGGGCGCCATGTTGACCTTTGCAAGTGTCTCTCTACAGACACTTCAGATGACACAGCCTTGTCACCGTCGGCAGATTTGGTAGTAGCGTCTTTGCCACCTGCAGGCTGTTGACAGGGTGCCCTTTGTCTCTGCCCTGCTCCTCCAGCCCCTCCCTCCCCTGCTCCCTCTGCACACGTAGGCTAGCCCCTCTCCTCTGGGAGCAGGTGCCTGATCACTCAGCTGAGAGTCCTGGGGTTGGATATATTTATAATTTTAGAAAGGTCACCTGTACATATACTGTATACCCACACTCTCGGCAGGGTCACACCATTTCTGCAGAGTGGCACGCGCATGTTCACACTGGGTGGGAATGAAGAGTGCCTGTGGTCGCCTCGCATCAGGGCAGGGCAGGTCTGGAGACCACATGCACTAGGAGCGATTTGTTTTCAGGGCTCTTTATATTTAGATTCGTAAACAAGAGATCCTGGACCTCTGTGTACTTGTTCAGGACCGGTGTTTGCTTCTGTTGGACTCTCAGTTGCTCTGACTGGCTTCCATGAACTGAAAGCAGGTAAAGCAGCCTTTCTCAGTGTTTGAAGTACATCAACGGACTTGTGGGGAGATAACTGTAAGGAAGAACAGGCTGCGCACCAATGTCTTAGGCTTCGTTCACGGCAGCTGACCTTGGTGAACCTCTGAGGGGTTCCTGGTGCGCAGAGTTAGAAAGTCACAGTACCTGAAGTTAAACGTTTTCGTTGATTCATTTCTTTCAAGGGCAACTGACTCTCCAGGGGAGAGGAAAGCATTCTCCCCCAAAATGGATATTACCAAGTGAAATGAGGCCAATAGAAAGTTGCTCATGACTCTATTTCAACCCTCGCGGGGTGTTCACAAAAAGATTTTCTAACTCTCTTGTCTTTGAGCACAGAAATTAGAGAACACCTACCAGGAGTGAAAGCAATTCAAGCATCCAAAAATAAATTAGCTTCCCTCTTGAAATCATGAAGTTCTAGAGAATTTTCAAGTTTACAACGCTTGGTCTCTCCCGGGGAAATGCAGAAGGCAGAATTAATTCTGGTTTTGCTAATGTTCCTGCCGGCTTGTGTCAACCATTTAGCATTGTGATGTCTTCGTTATCCCATCTGTCAGCTTGAAGAGTCTTTGATGTAGCTCAATATATTATGTTTTCAAGAACTTCTCAATACTACATTCTGGTGCTTGGCAACTGTCGTGGATGGATTTGATGCACGTCTCCCTGATACCTGCCAGGAGGGAGCTGGAGGGATGGCCTAGAGAATCTTCTGGTAAATCCAGAGGATCACATATAGGTTGCTTCAGTTTGGGAGAGTGATGTTACAGCTAGCTATCTCGTTAGAACTGTGGAAATTTACTTTCAAATGCTTCATATGAGGACATTAGGGTTGGCCAAGTGCATGTGAAATGTCCTAATCTGGAAAACACTCAGGGATTGATAAAGTGAGTGGTGTTTAAAAATAGGGTTGGTTAAACTCTGGCTAGGTGGCTCAGTTGGTTGGAGCCATCATCCCATACATCAAAAAGTTGTAGATTTGATTGCTGGTCAGGGCACATATCCGGGGTGCAGGTTTGGTCCCCAGTCAGGGTATGTACAGGAGGCAAGGGATCAATGTCTCTCTCTCTCTCTCTCTCTCTCTCTCTCTCTCTCTCTCTCTCTCTCTCTTCTCTCTCTCATCAGTTAAAACAACAACACACAAACAAAAAAAAAACAACCCACAAAAAACATATCCTTGGGTAAGAACTAAAAAATAGGGGATTAGTTAGGGTGGTGGCACAGGACCGCATTTTTGCATAAATGAGGCATCAGAAAGCTGGCAAGCCAAGGAACTCTGCCAGCAGGGCAGGATTTTGGGTTCAAGCCCATTGACCCCATGTCTCTTTCCATGGTATGATTCCACCTGGTTCAGCCACAGGCCTGGTGTTTCAAATGGAGCATATTCTGCTGGGTGCTTGGTGTACTGGAGGGCAATATGTTATGTCATGTTTCATGGTTCTATGGATCAGGCATTCTGGCAGAGCTCAGCCGGGAGATTCATTTGTTCCTTGTGGCATCGGTCAGGGTTACTTGGTGGTTCCGGTTGGCAGCTGGGTGATCTGCAGGATCCTAGATGAATTCATGTGCATGCCTGGTGCCTTGGTGGGGATGGCTGGGAGGCATGCGCAGCTGGAATGCCCACTGGAACACCTGTACCTATAGGTGGCAGCCTCATTTCAAGAGAGGAAGTGGAAGGCTACAGGTCTCCTAAGCCTGGGCCTAGAGTCACTCCTGTCATATTCTAATGGCCGAGCAGCTACAAAGCCCTCCCAGTCTCAAAGGAAGAGAACCTAGACCCCACCTTGTAACAGGTGGTAGAGCAGAGGTGGCTGCCATCTTTAATCGACCGACACTTGCCTTCTATGTCATCCAACCTTCAGTATTGTGCTGTTTTCCCCAAATTAGATTGTCTCGTACATTTTTGGCACTTAGGGCAGGATTCACAAATATTCATTGAAATTAAAAGAGTTGAAGGAAAGTTGCCCCCTTCAACCACTTTCTCAAAGAGATGTCAGGACTTTGGGGAGCCATTTGTAGATTCCTCTTCTAATCTCGTTGCTTAGGACTCAGCATTAAACTGCTAGTCATTTCCGGATTTCTTCCCAGGTATGGCAGGTTGGGGACATGAGGCATTTCTCTTCCTGCCCAGGGCTCACCCGTGTCAAGGCTGAGCCAGGGAGCAGCTCTCACTGTCAGGCTGAGTGAAGGCTCATTACTGCCCAGGTCAGGAGGCCGGCACACTGTAGCCTGCAGGCCGCTCAGCTTACCTCCTGCTTTTGCATCACCCATGAGCTGATTGGGTGCTGATGTGACAGGGGGAGGGATGCAAATCATTATGAGCATTAGCACCAAATATAATTTTTGTCATTCCAATTCCATGGAGCAAATGACTTACTAAATGACAGAGAAGAAACTAATTACTAGAACTGGGAGAAGAATGAGAGACTTCTGTTGTTAGAAGATTCTTAACACTTGAATCTCTTCTTTCAGCCCACTGTATATTAGTGAGTCTTATATAAGCAAAAAAAAAAAAAGTAACTTTGCCTCATAGCCAATTAATTTCTACCCTGAAGCATAGAATATGATTATTTCTGTCATTATCATCAGTTTCCAGAGCCACCGATGATTCAGTGACATTCACACGCTCACACACACTCGCATACGCACATGGGAACATTTATCAGAAGGATCAGACTTAACTTTTACGAGTGATAATTTCCCCCTAATTATTCTGCAAAGGCTTTTTAAAGTATTTACATTTTGTATATTAAAATTGGCTGGCATTTAGGCTTGTCATGTAGGGTGTTATTCTCATATCCAGGGCACTGTAGGAGACACTCCAAGTAGCCCGCTCCAGTCCTGGGTGAGCTCACCCTTGGGGAACCCCGCAGGTCCCTTGGGTGGCCCTCTCTTGTTAACATAAGAATGACAAGCTGATCCCTGAATGCGAATTGCTATGATAGGGTATTGGGAGCTCTCTTTCCCTCTCCTATGCTATATTTTTAAATTCCACGGCAATTTTTAAAAAGCTCCCCGCATGGTTTGATAGGCAGTGAACTTTCTCTCACGGGCGGTTTCCACCTGAGGGAATGGAATCACACGCCCCATGATGATTTTCTTACTTCCGCCCACTCTCCATTACAAGTCAATGAGGCAGAGACTGCGCCCGTATGCTGACACCCGCTTTGTCGCATGTGACTTTTCAGTCACTTTCCCCAGAAATAGGATTTCATTCACCAGTTCCTGAAAGTTACTCGTGACTTCCCACAGACTTTGCAGCAGTGACTCATTTACCCTTGGCTTGGAGAGAGAAAGATGTTAGGTGAAGAAGGATGGGGGTGGGGAGAGGGAGAGGGGAGATGGGTGGGCAGAACGCCTGTGGCAGAATCCTTCCCAGCAGGCTCTCACACCTTCAGTGCTACGCGCTTTATACCAGGAAAGATGCCACCTTGCATGTCATCTTGCTTGACTCTTATAACTCTGTAAAGTAAATAGATATTACTGTATACCGAGAGGGGAAATGGCGGATCAGGAAGGTAAGTGACTTGCCCAGTGATGCACAGCAGGAAATTAGACCTGATCTTCCTGCCAACATGTGCTCCGTTAGCCTGTTTCACCTCATTCTGTAAGTGTCAGTGCCATCTTCCCAGGTAGGTGCTCAGGTCAGATACCTTGGTGTGACTGTTTCTCCTGGGTTTCTCTGGCATTCTGCTTTTAGTCCAGCAGTGAATCCCTGCTGGCTTCACTTGTAAAATATACCCAGAATCTACCACCTCTGCCATTCCCACCCTGTCCC
Source organism: Myotis nattereri (assembly GCF_964212035.1). Lineage (NCBI taxonomy): Eukaryota > Metazoa > Chordata > Mammalia > Chiroptera > Vespertilionidae > Myotis > Myotis nattereri. Next base: position 25,499,651 of record NC_138075.1, on the reverse strand, counting down.
AAGCCACCATCTCTCCCCCTGGCCATTGTGCCACCCGTCTACCTGGTCTCCCTGCTTCTGCCCTCGCTCCTCCAAATTCAGTTCCCAAAACACAGGAACATAATCAGATCAAACTCTTGACTAGAAAGCCCATTTTATTCGGCATAAAAACAGAAGTTCATACAGGGGGCTACAATCCGCCTCCAAACCCCATGATCCCTCTGGCCTTGTCTGCCATCACTGCCTGCTTGCTCACTCCGCTTCAGTCACACTGGTGTCCCTGCCGTCTTTTAAATATCCAGGGCCTTTGCACTTGCTATTCCCTCTGCCTGGAACAGTCTCTCCCCAGGGAACTGCATGATTTACTCTCTAACCTTTTCCGTGTCTTCGATGAAATGATGCCTTTTCAATGACAGTCCTATGTAAAAACTTTTCCCACTCCCTCCCACCACACCCAGCATTCCTTATCTCCTGTATCTGCTTTATTTTTCTCCATAGCACTATAAGTAACCTGACATGCTGCATGTCTGTTTTCTACTAGAATGTAAACTCCATGAGGGTATGACTTCTGTTATTTTGGTACTGGGTCCCTAATACCTCTCAGTGTGCCTGGCACTGAGTAGATGCTAAGTAAACTCGAATGAATAAATGAATTGATGAATGAGTGAGTCAATCTTAGGACTTGACATCCACGCCTCTCTGCTCTTTCCAGATTCCCACCATGCTGCTGGTTATTTTTAGATGATTACATTGATAGGAAATAGGTCGTTTCAGGAAGTAGCTGAAGAATGCATGTATAGTAGAGGAAATTGACCCCTGGTTTCTGAAATCCATTTGGACTTTGATATTCTGCAATTGCAAAGTCTGATTTTTATGATAAAAAATGGTTTCTGTGTCCTAGATATGAGGTGTCCTTGGGCTACGGATGTCATCTCTTTGGTCCTTGGCTTTCCTGCCTATAAACTATGCAAGCTGGTAGGCAATCATTACCCTTCAAAAATTATGTAAAACAACCCGCTGTTTACTTTGTGTTAGTTCCTTCTGAATGTGTATCAAAGGCTTAAGTTTTCTGAAAACCTGAACCAAGTTTTCTTTTTCTTGATTTATTTTCTCACAGTCCTAGATGTCCTATCCCCAGCTGCATGTCCATACGCTTTGTTGAAACAACTGAAGACAAAATTGCACTGAGTGCTGAGCTCTCCCTTAGCCTATGTCTGTTGTTTGATAAATTAGTTCTAAGTGCACAGTCCTTGTTGCCAACGCCGGAGGTCACCACACTCATGTGCGCACGTGGATGTATCCACTCTCGCTCTAACCAATAGATATTTCTGTTTGTTAACTTCACATATAGAGTAACACTACAGGCTACCAAGGAATACTAGAAATAGATTGGAGATCTTCATGCTGGAAATCTTGGGATTCTGTGAATTGGTATGAGATTCCAAGTTCAAAAGCCATCTTAAATGAGGGGATGAGTGTTAACATACCAGTTTGGCTTGATTAACATTGTGGGTCTATTGTTTGTTCCATTCAAGTAGAGGAAGGTGCATATGGAAACGGAAACTCCACTGTCCTAAATCCACAGCCTCAGAGAGGTTGAGGTGTTCGAGATATTAAAAAATGTTTAAAATCTTGCTGAACCTCCAATGATTGTGGTCTTGTCCCTTGGGTTTTTAATGATAAGCACCTGAAGACAGATCTGTTTTAAATGCCATAGTCATCACATTTGAGTAAGAATTTGTTGATTTCCCTTTAATTATGAGATTTTAAAAAGTGTATATTTTTAATATTTTATAGATGACGTTATATAATAAGGGAGAATATATTTTTTTCCTCCAAAGGAACACTTCCTGAATTTTATAGAGGAAAATACACGTTAAAAACAGCTCGCACTGGGTACTCCTCTCCCCCATTTTATCTCAATGAAGTGCTGCATGGCTTCAAAAATCTCTTGTGAGATTTCAGCTGATGTGCAACTTCTCTGGCAGTCAGTCATCATCTAAAACGAGGTCCAAGCCCTCGGTGCTGGTTCGTGGAAAAGAATGAGTCTGGGTGACAGCCAGAACAAATGGAATCCTCTAGGGCAGGGGGAAAATAAAGACAGAGGAGATGAAATGGCATAATCCCAGGCGCCGCCGATGGGAAAGGGTGGGAGAGAGGACAGCCGGCGAAGACTATGATGTGTTGTTTGTTCCTTGTCAACTGTCCAGCTTTGCGGGTGTCACCCAGGGACACCGTCACGATTAGCATGCAACCAGACGCACACAATGACTACACAGTTTGGCTTAGTTGGTGGCAATAGTTGAGCCTTAAACAAAAGCAGTTTCAGTGGCAGACCTTGCGCCAGGCTTTATTCAAGAGAAAGGCAATAAATTAGTTTGCTGTGACAAGCTGTTTCATTGTTGCAACCAAAGTTTGGACTCCCAACGCTGCCTGTCAGCCAGGCCTTAAAATACATCTTCATTTGTTGTTGGGCAGGTGGGGACCATACGTTGTTAAAGAATCCTCTAATACATCAATAGCCATGATTCCAAACCTCGATTGCAGTCATCCCCTACCCCAGCCCTCAATGTGCCACAATCAACAATGTACAGGACACCAAAAGTTAGGTAGAAAGCCTTTCTTTGATTTATGTGCTGTATACATACTTCTTTGAGAGCTGCAAAGAGACATGGGGCATTCTCTTGAGGTATTTATTTCAGTTCTACAAACATTTATTGACCACCTACTGTATGTCAAGCCTTATACTAGTTGATGGATGAAAAAGTTGTGGTTAGAAAATCCATGTTTTTCGTTCAGGTTAACAGTGTAAGAGAAGTGGCATCAATCATGTATGTGGGAGAGTTAGGGGAAGGAGAGGTTCTGCTTTGGAGAGAGTGAGAAACTTCTGTATCCATTCCCCTTGTTTCCATTGTAGATTTGACCAGGCTCAGACCTGGTCAGTAGTCAAAAGCAGCTTGTTGGAGAATGGTGCCACCCCTTCCACATAAGAGCACAGCATTTTAACATGTGATGGGTTTGTATGGAGTCACTGCAATTTTGTACCAGTTCTCTAAGGCTGCTATAACAAACTAGAGGCCTGATGCACAAAATTCGTGCAAGAGTAGACCTTCACAGCACCCGCTGCCTCGGCCACCCTTGCAGCCCCGGCTTCATCCAGAAGGTCGTCCGGACGGTTGTTCTGCTGTTTGGCTGTTCGGTCCATTTGCATATTATGCTTTTATTATTATAGATTACTCCAAACATGGTGGCTTAAAACAATATGAATTTATTGTCTCACGGTCCCGGAGGTCAAAAGTCTGACATGGGTCTCATTGGGTTGAGATCAAGGTGTTGACAGGGTGTGTGCCTTCTAGGAGTTCTAGGGCGGGGGGTGCGGGGGGTCCATTTTCTTCCCTTTTCCAGTTTCTGGATGCTGCCCTTGGCTCATGGTCGCCTTCCTTCGCCAAAGCCAGCGACAGTGCGTCAAGTCCCTCTCATGTGGCATCACTCTGACCTTTCTGCCTCCTCCCAATTTTAAGGACTCTTGTGGTTACATTGGGTCTAACTGCTAATCTAGGATAATCTTCCTAGAGAAAACAGGATAATGTCCTATTTTAAGGGCAGCTGATCAGCAACCTTATATCCATCTGCAATCTTAATTTTGTTTGTCATGTAACCTAACATATTCCCAGGTTCTAGGGATTAGGACTCGGATGCGGATATATTGGGGATGGGGTGGAGTATGATTCTGCCTACCACAATCATCCAGTCTCCAAAACCACTGATAGGGATATATACTCTGGACTCAGGAGAGAGGAGCATTACCTGGCCTTTGCTAAGAGTGACCTCATCTCATCACCCAATGCAACTGAGGTTACTCGTCTCACCATACCCAATGCAACTAAGCTTATTCATCTCACCATACCCAATGCAACTAAGATTATTCATTTCACCATACCCAATGCAACTGAGATTATTCATCTCACCATACCCAATGCAACTGAGGTTACTTATTTAAGGAAAAAAGGATAGGCAGAATGTTATATGGAAACACCACGTGCCTTGTTATCAGCAGGCTTTGATTTTCATTTCTCTTTTTGTAAACAAACTGCTGAATGCAGAACAGAGGTGGAGGATTCGATATTCTCAAGTCCCCTTTCACTTTCCAGCCCTTCTTGACTCTTCACTGAAAAATAGAGAAAGTCTGGTCTATTGAAAATATATTGCCAACATTTCAGCCACGAAATGCTGGAATAGTGTCCAAATGTTGTCTGTATCCATCTCAGTGTCTGTACCCATTTTACTCCCTCCTGGGTCCTGTCCCATCACCCTGCCCCTGATGACTGTTATGCACAATTTCCATCCCCAGTCTTTTTGTCCTAAATTGGAGATTATGCCAAAAGAGTAATGCCAGCGAATTAGATGAATTAGAGCTAAAATTGTGGCTCTACAGTGGAGACACGGCTTTAAGAAAATCAACTTGGAGGTGTATGAGGTCACATATAATTGAAAGTGAGCATTCTAAAGTGACTGGAGAAGGTTGAGTCAGGCTTTCAAAGCTTGCATAATGGGTTAGAAACCTGAGCCTAAAAAGAAATAATACGTATGTGGGTCATTAGATAACCTCCTCCCTCACTACCTTTTTTCCTTTGATCAAAGAACTCCACGTATGCACGTAACTGGATCATCTCTTCTTCTCACCTTCCCTCCCCGCCCTTAATCACAACCGAGAGGAAAGTTTCCAGTGAGGCATTAAATTGGGTCAATAGCCAACACAGCATGAGTATAGACAGCAGGCTCAGCAAGTGGTATATACTGTGCAGCCAGCATTGATAAGCTATTGAATAGCGCAAGGACCCTATTAAGATTTAAAGTAATAACAAATGAAAGGAAATATGGTTACCAGGAGCTGATCAATGTTCCTGCCTTATGGAGGAATTAGATTCACTGACTGACTTCTAATGCCTCCAGTATTATCTCTCGTGGTAACTTTTCCCCCCAGAGCCAGCCTAAAGCACACCTAGGAAATGTCTCCTTTGTAGTTGCTCAAAATATAACTTTGGGTGGCTGCAGGCAGACCTGGAAACATAAGTACAGCAGATACACGGAGTTTCACCCATTGGCAAAGGCTGGCATTAATTCAGCGTAAGAAGATGTAGAAAAGACATCCTGGACCCTGGTATGTGCAGCTAGAAGTGGAATTTGACCAGGTGTGTATATGGAAACATGCCCAGCTACAAGCGGGCAGATGTTCTCTGCTCAGGTGTATAGATGCTTCAGAACCATTTATTTGCTACTGCACTGCAATGTGCCCTCACCGTGCTGATATGGGACTAGGGTAGCCCACACGGTTGATGGCAATGTCCAGACTCTTCCTGGAGATCTGAGGGAGGGGGCCATTCCTTCATTTGTCACACCCAGTTAGGGCGGTACCAGACAGTTATTTGCCCCAGGCAAACCTGCAGTAGCCAAGACAATGGATTAGGAGCAGTTCGAGCCTCAGTCCTTTCTAGGCCCAGAAACACCTTTCCCTCTGACCGAAGAACGGGGATCATGCTCTACTTGAGGCTGTTAGGTCAGTCCTGATTCATCTCACCCCCTGCCAGTGCTGTTGGAAATCAGGTGTAGGTCCATGAGCTCTTAATCCTCTGCCCAGCAGTGCTGCATCCAAGGCTTGGGGGGTCTGCTTTCTGCCATCAGTGACCACATGATTAGGGCAGCTCAACCCCCACCACTGGTACTGCTCCAGGCCTCCAATATTGAGCCCCAAGGCCATAGGGATTTGTTCTCTTCAGGCCCAAAGGTTGCTCAGCGGACAAAATAATGGCCCTCAAGGATGTGCGTGACTGAATGCCCAGAACCTGTGTATATAGTGACTTTGCAGGTGTAAATTAAGGATCTTAAGATAGGGAGATTACTCAAATTATCTGCATGGGCCCAGTGTGAAGAGGATGACAGGAGGGTCAGAGTCAGGGAAGGGATTGCAATGGCATGATGGGAGCAGAGATCAGAGTAAAGCCATTGCTGGCTTTGAAGTATGAAGGGGCCATGAGCCAATGAATTCAGGCAGCCTCTCAAAGCTGAAAAGAGCAAGGAAATGGATTTTGTCTAGAACGTCCAGAAAGAACACAGCCCTCCCACCCATTTTAGACGCCTGACCTCCAAAACTGTAAGAGAATAAGTGTGTTACTTTAAGCCAGTTGTTTGTGATGATTTATTACAGCAGCAGTAGGAAACTAATGCAGTTTACCTTGTTCCCTGCCTCAGGATTAACCACTTTATTCATTACTTTTAAAAAACACAGTAATTTCCTTCAGCAGAAAACTTACCTTAAACCACCAGAGTGAAAGTTTGCCACTTGGGTTCCAGTGAATGCCACAAACCAATCCCGGGGAGGGTCAACTTGTCTGCTCCCGTGTTTTTTAAATACTACAATTAACAAAATGCTCATTTGTCTGGTGTGATGGTTATATTTTGAGGTTTAGTTACGATTTCTGCTATTCTGATTTTCTAAAACTGTTTTTAATCAGTATTAATTTTGTGATTAAATGACATAATAATGTAAATTTCTAAAGAAAAGAGAAATTTGTCATTTCTATAGTGCCCTAGTCTTTAATGGGAACATGAGTGTTGTTGGCCTAAATAGAACGTGGGGGAAGAATAGAGGAGCAGTGCTGGAATTGAAAGAACTAATTACCTCCTAGACCAGGAACAATGCACGAGAGCGAGTCTGGCCTGTAGATTTCCACTTCGTCATGAGTTTAGTAGGCAAAATTGTAAGAGGGCCCCTAAATCCTGCCCTGCATAATCTCTGGGTCTATGAATAGGGTGCATCTTACTTCTTTTTAAAAATATATATATTTTTTATTGATTTCAGAGAGGAAGGAGAGAGGAGAGAGAAAAACATCAGTGATGAGAGAGAATCATTGATAGGCTGCTGCCTGCATCCCCACACTGGGGATTGAGCCCACAACCCAGGCTTATGCCCTGACCTGGGAACCAAACCATGACCTCCTAGTTCATAGGTCGATGCTCAACCATTGAGCCACACCGGTGGGCTGGATCTTACTTCTATGATTAGATATGTTATTTAGTCCAGACTTTTGCAGGGAGGTTATTTGGGTGAGCCTGCCCTAACCACAAGAACCATTGAAAAGCAGAGAATTTTCCCTTAGCTAGAAGCAAAAGAGGAAATCAGACTTGAAGCAGGAGAAGGACTTGTCATGCCATTGTTGGACTTGTAGGATATATTAGTGAAGCTGCTGTTTCACTTCTGCCCTCTAAATTCCACACAGGAAAGTCTCCGGTGGCCCATTCTAGTCAGAAAGATACAGGGCAGGAATTCTGGGAAATACAGTTGACATACTACAAAGCCACCATATTTCTCTAAAGAGAAATATGTCTTGGGTCAGGGGAGATGGGAGTCATTAACGGCATTAGATGAACAACTGATGGCCCAGGAATAGAACTATGTCCTTTGGCCCTTTACTGGTATTTGTTGATGAAAAACTATATCCTTGGATATTGGTACAAGTAAAAGTGATGGGGTATTGGTTCAGAGTTAAAGATGTGGGAATGAGAAAAAAGGTGCAAGGATGGGGATTGTAATGGCCTATATTAAATATAGAAATATAAAATAGAGAAGGGGGGAAAGGCCGAAATAACAGAACAGAGTGTATTAATGCAGAGTAAGGCATATTTGTGTAGCAAGCTAAGAAGTGAGAGAGCACACAACATTCTTAGGGAAAGAGAAAACCAGTGGGAACTAGATACATTTACTTCATGGACTCACTGATGTTGAGTTTCTGCTACTAAAGGTACCAATTAGAGGTGTGGTTGCTGTTCATTAAAATCCTATATAATAAAGAGGTAATATGCAAATTAACCCTCATGCCCTTGCATCATCACAAGATGGCCACCCTCATGTCATCACAAGATGGCTGGCAGGGGAGGGCAGTTAGGGGTGACCAGGCCTGCAGGGGAGGGCAGCTGGGGGCGATCGGGCCAGCAGGGGAGCAGTTAGGCATCAATCAGGCTGGCAGAGGAGCAGTTAGGGGGAGATCAGGCTGGCAGGCAGAAGTGGTTAGGGGCAATCAGGCAGGCAGGCAGGCAGGCAGGCAGGCAGGCATGTGGTTAGGAGCCAGCAGTCCCAGATTGTGAGAAGGATGTCTGACTGCCTGTCAGACATCCCCCAAGGGGGTCCCAGATTTGAGAGGGTGCAGGCTGGGCTGAGGGACACCCCCTGCCCCCAGTGCATGAATTTTGTGCACCAGGCCTTTAATGGTTAACATATAACTCCTGTCTGAAATTATTTGAGGAAGGGGGTGTGAAGTCAGCACAGTCTCCATGCCCGCACCCCAAACACTGAAGATATTTACCTGGGTTTCAGACGAAGGTTCAATAAAGGAAAGGATGCTATCCTTCTTGAAGGGGCTGGAGGCAGTGGGTAAATTCAGAACTGAAGGGTTGAAGCATTACAGCAAACTTCAGAATAGATGGATGTGTTTTGATATAATGGGGAGTGGAGAAAGGAAGCAACTAACACAGTTTATTTTAGAATTAAAACTCTGCAAGGCAAAAGAAAGTGGCATGAGTGACCCCTGAAGTGGGCTGTGTGTATATATAGTACACATAGTTTAAAGCTCCTGGTTCTCTCCAATTCATTCATGGGTATTAGGTTAGTCTGGGTTCCCCTGAGAAACAGATCCAATAGGAGAGAGGGAGAGAGAGAAAGAGAGAGACTGATTATAAGAAATTTGCTCATGGAAGTATGGAGACTGACAAGTCCTAAGATTTGCAGTGCAAGTCAGCAGGCTGATGACATAGTTCCAGTTTAATGGCCATCAGGCTCGAGACCCAGGAAGAGCTGATTTTTCAGTTCCAGTCTGAAGGCAGGAACACACACACACACACACACACCAATGTCCCAGCCCAATGGCAGTCAAGCAGGAAGAATTCTCTCTTATTCAGGGGATGGTCAGCATTTTTTCTCTATTCAGAACTTCAACTGATGGGATGAGGCCCAACCACATTAGGGAGAACAATCTGCTTTATGCAGCCTATCACTTTAACTGTTAAACTCATCCAAGAACACCCAGAAACACCCAGAGTCATGTTTGACCAAACATTTGGGCACCCCATGGCTCAGTCAAGTTGACCCATAATATTAACCATCACATTATGGTACAAAGAATGTGCCTGTTACAGTCATCAAGTCATACTGGCCAACCTGCTATAGTAATCTTGGGCTCTTCACATGTGAAGTGAAGAGGATGTATGTAGCTCCCAGAACCATTGTAACTGCTAATGTAGTAACTCAACAAACATCGTGAGCACCAACTATATGCCAGGCACTATTCCCCACACTATGGACACAGTAATGAAGAGAGACCATGTTCTTGCTCTCATGAAACTCACAGTGTAGTGAAAAGAGACAGATCAAAGCAAATAAATAAATAATTGATTGTTGAATCTCTCAATGCCAGTATCCTAGAAGTTGTACATTCACTTGCATCCTGGGAATTAGTTGTCGGTTCCCTTCTTACTGATGCTGAACTAGAGGCTGCTTGCTCGAGACCTCTCTGCTGCCAGGTATTAAAGGTGAGACTCAGCCCAGGTCTTCTGGTCCAGCACTCACTATGCAGCTAAAGCCCTCTTCTGACTGAGAATAGAAAGCTGCAGTTCTCACAGACTCATAAACTTCAGTAGAGTACATTACCTCAAGTGGACAGATGGTTCTGACTTTATTACTAAAAAAACAATAACAATTTAGGCAAATGTTTAGTTGATGACAAGAATTATAAACATGAGCCTAATTAATGGATTTGCTGAAAGTTATTGGTGGCTATGAATACAGAGATAGTTATTGGTGTATTAATGTGGAGAGTAAGGCATATGTAGCAAGCTAAAAAGTGAAAAGTAAAGTAAGATTCTCAAGGCAAGAGAAACCACTAATTTATTTCATGAATTCAATGGAATTGAGTTTCTACTACTAGAATGGCAATTGCAATCCTATCAAATAATAGACAAACATGGTAATTAACCGTACCTCTGACACGCTTCCCATTGGCTAATCAGGGCGATATGCAAATTAACTGCCAACCAAGATGGCCGCCAGCAGCCAGGCAGCTGAAGCAAACAGGAGGCTTGCTTGCTCCAGTGATGGAGGAAGCCAAGGTTCCCCACCTGCCGCTGCTGGGCTCTGAGCTGCACTCTAAGAAACAATGTTGCAATTATAGAAGCTAAACAAACCCCAGAAACCTGCTTTCAGCCGGCCCGGCCTCAGAGCTGGAGCTGCAACAGCTCCATGAATTCATGAATTCATGAAATAAATTAGTTTCAATCATAGAAGCTAAACAAACCCAGATACCTGCTTTCAGCAGCCGAGATCTCAGAGCTGGAGCCAAGCCTCAGAGCTAAAGCCGGCTCTCAGTTCCAGTGACAGCCATAGAAGGTAAATAAATCCCAGAATAAAAAAAAAAGAAGAAGAAAAAAAGAAGAGGTTGGGAACTTCAGTCACCCGCCAGCCTGAAAACGGCCCTCAGCCCCTCACCCAGACTGGACAGGCACCCCAGTGGGGACCCCTACCCTGAAGGAGGTGTGACCAGCTGCAAACAGCCATCATCCCCTCATCCAGGCTGGCCAGGCACCCAAGCGGGACCCCCACCCTGATCCAGGACACCCTTCAGGGCAAACCAGCTGGCCCCCACCCGTGCACCAGGCCTCTATCCTATATAGTAACAGGGTAATATGCAAACTGACCCTAACAGCAGAAGGACTGGGAATGACTGGTCACTATGACACACACTGACCACCGGAGGCAGACGCTCAATGCAGGAGCTGCCCTCTGATGGTCAGGGAACTCTCACATGGGAGGAGCTCTGCTCAGCCACAAGCCAGGCTGATGGCTGCCAGTACAGCGGTGGTGGTGGGAGCCTCTCCTGTCTCCTCAGCAGCACTAAGGATGTCCGACTGCAGTTTAGGCCTGCTCCCCGCTGGCAAGTGGACATCCCCCAAGGGCTGCCGGGCTGCCAGAGGGATGTCTGATTGCCATCTTAGGCCCAATCCCCCAGGGAGTGGGCCTAAGCCAGCAGGTGGTCATCCCCCAAGGGATCCCAGACTGCGAGAGGGCACAGGCTGGGCTGAGGGACCCCCCGCCCCCCGAGTGCACAAATTTTTGTGCACCAGGCCTCTAGGAAAGAAAATAAAAGGGGATGGAGAGATCAAGGGACATGGGAGGAGAGGCCTCTTCATTCAGGCTGGTCAGGCAAGGCCTGTGTGAGGGGGTGACTTTGAGACAGGGCCTCCAGATGCAGAAATCTGGAGGAAGCCCTACAATTGTAGGAGAGGGACTGCAATCGCAAAGGCCTTGAGGCAACAGAATGAGCTTGCTGTGCTTGGGAACAGGAAGAAGAGTGGCTGGAGGTTGGTGAGCAAGTGGGACATGGTAACCCCCTGTGTCTGGAATGGTAAAGAGAAGCCAAATTCTTCAGTGCTTACAGCCCACCCAGAGGGACTTGAATTTTATACAGAGTACAGGAGAGGCCACTGGGAGATTGTAAGCCGGACTGAAATGATCTTACTTGTCTTTTTTTAAAAAGTCACTGTGATTATTATAAAGGTAGCATCGCTTATAGGACATGTCCAGATGTTTTGCTCTTTTTAAAGATTATTGTGTCCTGAATCACTCCTGCATTCCAGACTTGAAATGGACCAGATGAGGAAAAATGGGGGACTTCTGGAACGTCAGTAAGAGTAGGGAACTGCCCAGATCCTGGCTCTGTATAGTCCTTTGAGTAGTGGCTTCCATGAGAGGTGGATGTGATGGCAGTAAAGTCCCATTTGTCACTTCTCTCCATCGAACATCCCTGACCTTCATACAACCCTTTCCACTGCTTGGTAACTGGGTAACAGTAGATTAGCATCGATTCGTTTTCAGGTCTTTATGACAGATAGTCAATGTGTTACCCTTTCCAGGTAACAGGGTTCCTTAAACCATTTGAAATGCCCAGATTGTCATAAAGCCCTTAATATGGGACTCTATCAGAGTTGGGATTACTGAGTCTATAGCATGCCACTAGGAGAGGGGTGGGAAGGCAGGATGGAACACAGAGGCAGTGATGGCCACCTGCTCTGCCCAAGCCTGTGCTAGGCAGGATAACAGAAATATATGTGTAATTTTATAAGTCAAGAATTGTCCTTCAACCCTGGCCAGTGTGCTTAATCTCTCCATCCCCTTGATCTCTTGATCCATCCATCCCCTTTTATTTTCTTTCCTAGAGGCCCGGTGCACAAAAATTTGTGCACTCTGCGGGGGGGGCGGGGGGGTCCCTCAGCCCAGCCTGTGCCCTCTCGCAGTCTGGGACCCCTCGGGGGATGACCACCTGCTGGCTTAGGCCCGCTCCCTGGGGGATCATTCAGTTGGTTGGGCATCCTCCCATGAACCAAGAGGTTGCTGGTTTGATTCCTGGCCAGGGCACATGCCCAGGTTGTGGGCTCCATCTCTGATGGAGATGTGCAGGGGGCAGCCGATCCATCCATGTTTCACTCTCTCACTAATGTTTCTCTCTCTCTCTCTCTCTCTCTCTCTCTCTCCCTCTCCCTCTCCCTCTCCCTCTCCCTCTCCCTCTCCCTCTCCCTCTCCCTCTCCCTCAATAAATAAAAAGTCTTTTTTTAAAAAAAGAATTGTCTTTCAAAAGGTACTAGAAAACTCAACTCTGCTGGCATCTTGGATTCTTAAAGTAACAACATAATATGAAAATCATTCGTTAATACTATTGAATGAGAGAGACCCATTGCTGGAAACAGACTTTATATTTGACCAAGTTCAGCCTCCAATACTAAGATGAGTTGCCTAGGGAGCTACCCCAGGGGCAAAAAGCAGGGAAGAAGGGCACATTGGTCTGGTTGCGATGGAAGAGGAGTAACCCCAGTGGTCTGCCGGAGTCTGCCAAGTCAAAGAGGAAAGATGAAATTGCAGTCCGGAGAGAAGTCAGTTATCATCTGGGGAGACTAGATTGTGTGTTGAGCTGAAGGGATAAGTCTAGTATATGATGGTGGATGGCAGTGAGGGTTGCTGGCGCAGCAGATTTAGAGAATGAAGTGAGGAGTGAGGGTTGGGGCACTTTAGGAGGCTGAGAGTCTAGGAAGCATGGACAGGAGTGCCTGGCAGAGGGGTGGCTCCCTGAAGACTGTGTGTGTGACACATGAGCCTAATTAATGGATTTGCTGAAAGTTAGCGGTTGCTATGAAAACAGAGATAGTTATTGGTGTATTAATGCTTTTGTCATGGGTTTTTTATCCTGCCAGAAATGCCTTGCAAAGACATTTGGGGGGAGGGGGGTATTCAGTAGGATATTTATTTTTAACATTTTATGTATTTATTTTCAGATTACCTTCTTTTTCAATTACAGTTGGCATTCAGTGTTATTTTACATTGGTTTCAGGTATGTAGCATAGTAGTTAGACAGTTATATAATTTATAAAGTGATCCCCCTGATAATTCTAGTACTCAACTGGCCCCATACATAGTTATTACAATATTATTGACTATATTTCCTGTGCTGTGTACTTTGCATCCCTGTGACTATTCTGTTACTGCCAATTTGTACTCGTTAATCCCTTTACTTTTTTCACCCATCCCCAAACCCTGTTCCATCTGGCAACCCTCAGTTTGTTCTCTGTATCTATAAGTCTGTTTCTGTTTTGTTTGTTTATTTTGTTCTTTAGATTCTAGATGTAAGTGAAATCATATAGGATTTGTCTTTCTCTGTCAGACTTATTTCACTTAGCATAATACCCTTTAGGTCCATCCATGTTGTCACAAATTATAAATTTCATTCTTTTTTTTATGGCTGAATAATATTGCATTGTGTATACAGGGTGTCCCAAAAAATGTATACATACTTTAACAGCTGATAGCTCAATTTTGCGAATGAAATGTATTTTAATGAACACTGCTTTTATAATTATTCAAAGTGTGTGTATATATATTTTTGGGATGCCCTCTATGTACCACTTCTTCTATTACCAAGATATGAAAGCAACCCAAGTGCCCATCCATAGATGAGTCACTTAGATAGAATTTTTAAAGGAAGTTCATTTCCCTGGTTTGTCTCATTTGGGGTACTTGAATCTTGATTCTAAGACTTTGATAAAATCCACTTGGCCTAGGTATTTATAAATGATAAATCTAGGGGAGTCCTTAAAATAGTGATGCTATGAAGATGGCAAAGGGCTCTATTGAGCCATTCAACCCACATTTTAAAATGAGGATTATTACCAAAGTATCTATATAATAAAAGCCTAAGCGACCGTATGGCAAAATAACCAGAACGACCGGTCGCTATGATGTGCACTGACCACCAGGGGGCAGATGCTCAACCCAGGAGCTGCCCCCTGGTGGTCAGTGCACTCCCACAGGGGTAGCACCACTCAGCCAGAAGCCAGGCTCACACGGGCCTAAGCCAGCAGTTGGACATCCCCTGAGGGCTCCTGGACTGCGAAAGGGCACAGGCCAGGCTGAGGGACCCCTCCCCCTCAGTGCACGAATTTCGTGCACCAGGTCTCTAGTATCTAATAAACTAGAAAGGATTATACAGTATTTTCTGACAGCATTCTTTAAACTCTCTCTACCAAGGAATTGATTTTAACCCCCAAACAGCAGCTCTGAGAATCATTTTTAGTCTAGTGTGGGTCTTCATTTTGGTATCTCCTTCACTGTGTGTTGATTGATTTCTATCCACCTGATCTGGAGAGTGCTGGCTGAGGCAGATCTCTGAACCTGCCTGCTCTCCCTCTCTATTTTCTTTGGCTCCCATGTTCTCCTATGGGGTTAGCTCTTTTTCTTTCTTTCTTTCTTTCTTTTTTTTTTTTTTTTTTTTTTTTTTGCTGTGATGTTGAAAGCTTGTAATCAGGATGAATCCTTTGTTGGTTAGAACCCCACCTTGCGATGAATTGCCCATTTCACAGAAGCATGAATGTCATGCTGCTTCCTGGACAACACAGCTGAGTGGTACTTCCCACCCCTAACCTTGGCACAAGTTCCTCAGCAAATTATCATTCAATCTCTCATGCCCGGTATCCTAGAAGTTGTGCATGCACTGCATCCTGGAAAGTAGTTACCAGCTCCCTTTACTGATGCTGAAGCAGAGGCCGCTTGCCCGAGACCTGTCTGTTACCAAGTGTCAAAGGTGAGGCTCAGCCCAGGTCTTCTGACCCCACATCCAACCCTCTTTATGCAGCCAAAGCTCTCTTCCGACAGAGAAGGAAAGCCCGCAGCTCCCCAACACTTGTAAAACGTAAATGGAGCACATTACCTCCTGTGGACAGATGGTTATGACTTTAATACTAAGAAAACCTATTTAGGCAGATGTTTAGTTGATGGCAAGAAGTGTAAACATGACCCTGCTTAATGGATTTGCTGAAAGTTATTGGTTGCTCCTTGTCAGAACTGTTGCTTTTATGTCACGCCTCAGATTACATACCCCCAAAAATTAAGAATGAAGAAAACTGGCATTTAAAAGGTTCAGTCTTCACCATCAAATAGAACTCTTGATTCCAAAAAGAATGAGCTATACAGTTCGGTGTGGAAAATCACAAATAAGAAACGGGGAGTGGAGAAATCGGAGGAAGATGCCTCTCTCTTCAAACAAAATGAGGAAATAAGGGAAATGACTGCAAAGAATTCGGCAGGAGCATCAGGCCATGATTGGACTGATCTCCGATTCAAGCGTTATACCCAGCATACTGCAGACGCCCGATTCACCGTTTGGGCTCATGCTCAAGAAGGCAGCATCATTGCCATGTCACTCCTTGACCTCTCTCCCCTCTCTCCCCCACCTATATTAGGCTTCTCAGGCATGGCTCGCTCTGCCCTCCCCATTCCCAACAACTCCCTAAGGCCTGCACCTGCTTCAGTCCAGCAATGCTTTCTTCAGACCTCCTGCAGGCCCCTTACTCCCCACCCCATTCCTTCGGACAGCTTCAGGTTACAGTAATTTGGAAGTCCCCTTGAACTCAGTAAGCCCCTTATTGAGTCTCTGACTTTCAAATGTTCTCAGACCCACAGGCTCCTCCCTTCTAGTTGCCACCTTTGAGGGTTAATTTGCTGATACCTCAGTGTTGCTTCTGTTGCTGCAGAAGCAAGTGGAAAACAAGGCATGTCGTGGGAGAAAATGCTATGCTTTTATTTATAAATCTGTCCTCATAGAGGGTCTTAAAGGAAACATTTGCTCTGCACCTATCTTACCACATCCTCACAGATGCTAGTTCCTTCAAAGCATCTACTCCTGCCCGTGAAACCTTCATGGCTGAGTTGAATTGTTCGCAGCTACCATATATGTGCGAGGGGAGAAGGGTTTGAATCTGGCATCTTTTAAATGCAGACGGTTCTTTCATTCCACAGATTCTGAGGATCCAGCATCTCAAGGGACAACATATGGAGGAGCAGTTGTGTGAATTTTCCTCCTGTTTCTACTCTCCCCAGATGACCGCAGCCTGTCCGCTGTCTCCCCTCCTGCCTGTGGCTCCAGCCCACACTCTAGCCATCCCGCCTGCCCTGGCTGGCCTGGATCACATGCTTGTAATTGATCTCCCAGGTCCAATTTTTCAGCTTCTCATTCCTTCTGTCATTAATCTCAAGCCCTTGGCCAGGGATCCCTGTGTGACCTTCCGGTGCCAATCTCCACCCCCACATCCTCAGCTGCTTCTCTCTCGGCCCTGTTCCCAGACTGTCGTTTCATCCCACCTTAGGCAATTCTGTTCATTCTTCATGGCTGTGTTCAAACCCACCTCCTTCTCTCCCTGGTAGAAGTTCGTAGTTCTTTTTATAATGCTTCTGAAGTCCTCCTCTTACACCAGCACTGTAGCCTGCGTTTGTTCTGCTCTGTATTAACGTGGCTTGCATGTAAGTCTTTTCTCCCCACTGAATTTAACATTCTCCAGGGTTCGGTCCACGTTTCATTCATCTCTGTAACCTCGCCGTACCTAATAGGGTTCTTTGCACAAACCAAGTGTTGAAAAGTGTGGAATTGAGAGCAGCAGGCCCAGCTTTCTGATGCTCTGGAAAGATACAGCTAGAAAGGTGGGGCAGATTAGCTTCTCCAAGGATGTGAGGTCAAGGCTGACTCAAGTCTTGTTCTAAGAAAGATTTTCTTTCAGTATCCTCGTCACTTCACCATAGCAGGTTTGAAAAGAAAAGTTGGCGCTGAACTCATCAGTAGTACTTACTGAGTGCATGAAGGTATCAGGCCAAGTAGAGCATATAATATGTTCTCTTTTTCTTAACTTTAGGAACTGATCCTTTTTCAATGATTTTCATCTAAGGCTTCAAAGTACATCCTATTGTTAACCCTGATGTAGTTGTCCATGAATGTCTGACTGAAAACACACACACACACACACACCCTGGTGTATATATCAAGGTGGTTTTTAAACTCTGGTGTTAGGTAGCACATTCCAACGGAACCCACATCTAAGGGACAGGAGCACAGTAACTTGATGGAACCAACTGCTACAGAGCAGCATAAATCAGACCGTCCCAAACCAAGGAAGCTTTGGGTGGAGATCCTCACACAGAGAGGGGTGACGCCTGCTTCTTCCGGTTCATTGGTTTTCCCTGACAGCATGGAATCAAGTTAATCCCTACCAGGGATTCAAGCCTTGCATTTAGTAAATTGATATTCAAGTCACAAGCACAGATTTGACACCTCTGTCTGACTGTTGTCTGCCCTGCTCCTCTGTCCTCTGGCACAATGACTGGGACCTGTATCTCAGATGTCAACCACTTCGCTTTGCCTTATCGCATGCACAGAGGAGGAGTGACAGCTACAGCTCCTGCTGCCAGAGAAAGCCACAGACTGCAGGAGGCGGAGCCTAGCTGAATAGAGAATGGAATTAAAAGTGGCCGAGGAATCCCGTATACTTAGAATTATCCATATCTGCACAAGAGGGAAAGGGTTAGTCTTGGTATTAAAACAAACCTTTCTTTTCCCCGGGCTATGTTCAGTTTGCTTATATTATTTTCCCCCATCATACCGTTTCCACAGTGCCCTCTACAGGCTACTTGCAAAACTACAGTGCTCTCAGACCTAGCCACTTCTTTAGTAATTCCTTCTGTAGGATGAGCCGAACCCAAAGCTTTCTTGATGTAAGCAATATATTGCTGATCTGTAGCTACTTAAGAACGTAAACGTGAGCCGTCCCATTCCACAAAGAAATCGATTTCTTTGTAAAGACCCACCAGCTCCTGAACTGGAGAGAGAGATCCGGGCTGTCCTGCAACACACGATGCAGAAACCCTGACCTGGGCTACTGGATTGACACCATGGTAGCATTTTCTGGACATTTTCTGACAGCTCTTAGTCTCATCTGAAATGCTCTCTCATGCGCTCTTAGAGCACACTGGTTTTTCTTTGGTCATATTTTTATTGTGGTTATTCTGTATCTATCAGAATTTCATCCTATTTCAGCTCCTTCTTTTCCAAAAACAAACAAACAAAAACAAACCAACAAACCCACAAAAATTACTCTGGGCATGTTCGTTTCTTTTATCCCTCATAAATAAACCCTAAACAAAAGCATGCATATAATTACATGAAAGGAGTGTTTTCTTAATAGATATTCCCATCAGAACCTGCCCCCCTCCCCCATCTATTTTGGCTCATTCTAAGCTACTACCATATAGCAAATTCAACAAGACTGTGTTTTCATCCCCAGTTATTACGCATGATCCCTCTGCATGTGGAAGATTACTGAGGCAGCACAGAGAAAGAGCAAAGCAACAGATGAGGCCTATTTTCAAAAAACTAAGGAACTGGTGCAAAACGTCCCTCACGTTGTGCTGGAGTGAGGCTCTGCACATTTCTCCTGCTGAGCTGGGGTTTTGCTTTGGTTCTCTCCTCCCCAACCCTCCCTCACAGGGAAACAGAATCGCACATATTCTTATAGTCGGGAGACCTGATTTATCCTCCCAGAGGATAAATTGGCTCAGTCTTTTGCGTGGAATGAACTCCTATGGGATCCCAGCATTGCATTGTGTTTATGGGCAAATGTTATTAACCAAGTGGCCCAAGTGCTCATTCAGTTCCAACCCTTGAGTTATAGATTCTGTACCGAGTGGTAGGTTCATGAAATTATTTAGGCGTATGGATCTAAAGAAAAGGAATAGCAAACATGGGCTAAGCCAAGGGTCAGTGAACTCTTTCTGTAAAAGACCAGATCAATATTTTCAGCTTGTGAGCCATACAGTCTCTGCTTGACCCAGCTAGGGCAAAAGTTGTCACAGATAATAGCAAACAAGTGGGCATGGCTGGGTTCCAATAACCTTACCTACAGAAACAGGCCTCAGGATTTGGCCTGCATGCCTTTGTTTGTCAAGCCCTGTGCTCAGTGATTGCAGGGCCAGAGACGAGCAGGCTGGTCCCTGCGTGACGGTGCCCAGTCAAGGCAGCAAGTGGGGCCAGAAATACAACCCAGGCTCTGCTTCTCCCCACCTCCTCCAACAAGGGGCACTTGTTTCATTTTGTGCAAAGATACCCGCTGCTCCCAGGCTGTGTCCAACCAGAAGGATCACCTTTCCTAATGTATTAGGCAGAGTCCTCCAGAGAAACAGAACCAATAGAATGTGTTTAATAAACAGGAGATTTATTATAAGGAATTGGCTCACACAGTTATAGAGGCTGGCTAGTCCCAAGATCTGCAGTGTGAGTCAGCAAGCAGAGGACCCAGGAGAGCTGGCCGTGTAGTTCCCAGCCAAGTCCGAAAGCCTGAGACCCAGGAGAGCTGATGTTTCTGTTCTAGTCTAAAGGCCGGTGGGCTCAAGACCAAGGAAGAGCCAACCTTTTGTTTGGAGACTGAAGGCAGGAAATATTTCCTCTTACTCATTGGAGGGGCAGGTTTTTTTGTTCTACTCAGGCCTTCAGTTGATTGGATGAGACCCACCTACAGTAGAGAGGGCAATCCGCTTTATTCAGTCCACTGATTCAAGGGTTAATCTTATCTAGAAACACCCTCCCAGACACTCCTGGAATAGTGTTTGAGCAAATAGCTGGGCATTTCATGGCCCAGTCAAATTGGCCCACAAAATTAGCCGTCACACTTAATTTGCAAAAATGTGCCACGTCTGTACCGTGGTGCTGCGTACTTTGCATTTCCTGGTGGGCTCCATTTTCAAAAGTAGGGTCCCGTGACATCTGTTTTAACATCCACGTTGCTCTTCATAGACACCATTACCGTGAGCACTGTCATCGGGACCATTGGACCACAAGGGAGGGTCTAAAGAGAAAGGAGGGGACAGGAGATAAAGCACAACAGGCTATGTGACATAGGAGGTGGCATCCGTTCCCTCTCATAAAACCACATAGGATCCCTCTTATTTGTGCCTCTTTTATGGCTGCATTTTCTCACCCACTGACACGTAAGCATGGTCTTCCCAAGCCCTGGCTCAAAGGGTCCTTGCATTTCAGACATTTGCACTCTCACCTCCAACCATCCAACTAGTCTATTGCTTGTTGTTCCAACCCCAGACTGGAGAGAGAGGAATCTGATTTTCCTGGATTAAGATTCAGGTTAACCTTCGACCAATGGGATTCTCATACAGAGCACTCAGCATGAGTAGTATGTAGATCCAGCTAAACACATGCACACATATACGTCTTCATATTCAGTACTATCCAAAAAGAGGGTGCCGTATGTACCTGGAGACTGTGATAGAGGGAATAAAATGGGAAGGAAAAAGTCACTTGCAGCTGGAGAGCTTAGAGCAGGGGTGCGCAAACTTTTGACTCGAGGGCCACAATGGGTTCTTAAACTGGACCGGAGGGCCGGAACAAAAGCATGGATGGAGTGTTTGTGTGAACTAATATAAATTCAAAGTAAACATCATTACATAAAAGGGTACGGTCTTTTTTTTTTTTTTAGTTTTATTCATTTCAAACGGACCGGATCCGGCCCGCGGGCCGTAGTTTGCCCACGTCTGGCTTAGAGCCTATGAACGTTGAGCATTTCTCCAAAGTGTTGACAAAATGATATCAATCATCAAGTCGTTTCATGCCTTTTGCATTTAACCTCAGAATCTTTTGCTCTAAAAAGCCTCTCTCAGTAGGGATAACGGAGCGGATGACCTTAGAGTTCATGTTTGGTTGCTTTATAATGTGCACTGGCTTCTATCTCGCATGGAATGTCCTCTTGATTTTAACTTCCTATTTTTAGCTTCTCTGTATATTGTGTTATGTGTTCACTCTCCCTCTCTACCCCTGCCCCCCAGAGATCCATCCACACAAGTCTACATAGAAACATTTAATGCGGAGCTGGAGCTGTTTTCTGGGGGTGTCGGGGGGGGGGGGCACCTGTCATCAGCCTGCTGTCACCTCCCTACCAGCATCCTCAGAGGCCTGGGTGGGAGTGGGCACAGGGAAATGGAGGTGGGACTTGAATTTCTTGACTCCTTAGGTTATAAGCCATCATAGGAAGAAAGTGTATCCAGGACAGGAACCTTGACTTGGCCCCTACATCCTCACCCACTGGCTGGCTCATATTTGGCTCCCAATACATGTTTGTTCAGTGAGTGAATGACCAAATGGCTGGTGAATGAGTGAGCATGCTGTGTCTCAGCAGATGGGTCATGAACTGACCGAATGGCTTTTCCAGTTTTTCAATGTGATTGGAGTTGGCAGCCTGTATGTTGGCACTTGGTTTAGAAAAGTTCCCTAGGCCTGGTCCTCATGCGGCATTGTGAACTTTAGCTTGGTTACTTGGCAAATATAGTTTTATTATTAATTCATGCATTTGAAAGAACACATGCATCGAAAGCAGCGGCAAGCCCTTTTAGACTATATGCTCTGTTGAAGGAAAATCGCCGGTGTTGATGGCAACAGATGGCGCCCTCCAATCTCTGGTCAAGGCCTGTGGATGGGGAGAACCCACCATCACAGGTCACCTGCATCGTCTTCTCTGTGAGTGGCCAGAACTGTATTATCAATATTTAAAAAAATATTTTTATCAATATCAGAGAAGAAGGAAGAGGGAGAGAGAGATAGAAACATCAATGATGAGAGAGAATCATTGATTGGCTGCCTCCTGCACACCTCCCAGAGGGGATGAGCCCACAACCTGGGCATGTGCCCTGACTGGGAATCAACCTGTGGCTCTTGGTTCATAGGTCAACCTCAACCACTGAGCCACACCAGTCAGATGTATTATTAATATTTAGCTCAAAGAATGGCTTGGCGACATTGTCTGGATATTGGGTCCGTTGGTGTGTCCCCACATTTATTTGCAGGCACCATCATTCCTTTCCCGCTTCCTTCACCCCCACATTGGTATAAACTGAGTTTTGTGGGCACACAACTGCCACGTCTGCTCTTTGAGAAGCCAGCTTCTCTCCTTCCGCCCCCCCATTCTCTCCTCCCGGCCTGCTCTTCACTGCGGCACGCTGGTCATCCATTATTGATGACCCTTCGGCACCTTCTTCGCCCCAGTGTTTCCGAAGCCCTTGTGCACCGCTGAGCAGAGACAGGTGCAGGCTCCGGTGGGGGGGCCAGGCTGCTGCTCACGGCACTGGGCTGGGCTCCTCTCCCTTCCCGGCTGCCGGAGAGGACACCTGGCACCGGAGGTTGGACAGCAGTGGTGGCGGCAGCCGGTACTGGGGAGGGTTTGTTTCTCCCCTCTGTTCCCTAGGAAGCCAAAGGTTAAACTGCTCAGTTTCAGAGACCCCCTGGGCATAAAATACCGAGCTTTATCGTTCTGGGGTGGGCTGACTCCTGGGCTCCTGACCTTTGCTCCAACAGATCAGCTGTCCAATCCTGGGAGTGGTTTTCTCTACCTTCTATCTGGTCAGGATGAAGGAGGCGAATGTGTGTTTTAGCTTATTATTGAGACAAGTATTGGAGAAAAAGAGACTGTTACTTCCCCTTGCCCCTTCTTATTCAACCAAGTTTTGACAAGATACAATTGACGGAATCATTTCCATAGAGTGTCCCTTCTGAAGCACATTCTCTGCTCAAAGATGCCCTGGCCACACCACTGGGACATGCCCTCCTGTACATTTGTATGCATAATTTGCACGCCAGCTTCATCCATGCGTCCACCGTCGGCCTCCCCTGAGGTTTCCCAAGACACAGCTGCTGCTTTAGGGCATGTTAGCAAGGAGACCCTTTGGGGACTCATCTGACTGGCTCTTCCCACCATGCTCAGATTTCATACTGGAGAATGCAGAATTTGCAGGGACCAGGGTAACTTTAGGGAACAAAAAACAACAACAATCAAATGTCTACCTCTCAGGTTCCAGAAGTTAAAACAGGCTTTTTTCTAGACAGAATAAGGAAATAGGACCCTGCTGTGTCCTAGGCACCTCGCAAACTTGCCTCAGAATTCTACTAGTACGTAAGGGAGAGATTTCTGGACTCACTCCAGCTAAAAAAGTGTGGGGAGAGAGGGAGACCGGCCTTTCAGTCCTAATCTCCCACAAGGGACACACACCTGACGGTCTCTGAGCCTTGCTCAGAATTGAATCCCAAAAGGAACATTCCTTTGCTTCGCAAACTATTTTAATGAAAGCAAAGGAGACCAAGAGCCTCATGTACTATGTCCCTGCTTATTCCACATCTTCAAAGGCCTTCCATAATCTCCATTATGTGGCTATGTGATTATTATCACACAGCCTCAGACTCTTACATTTTTTAAATAATTCACCAGCAAGAACCAATGTCAGAACTAAATGCTAATAAGATTTGGTCTGGGAGACTAACATGGTAAGATTGTTAATGTTTAATGCACTCACATCAAAGTGGGATAATCCTGCCCCTGAAGGTCAAGAGAGCTTTTTTTTTTTTTTTAATAGAAGAGAAAAGATTATTGTAGCTGTTCCATTTCTCTCACTCCAATGAGTCTAGCATAAACTTATTATAGGCAAGGCCAGGATAGACATTTCCTGGTGATCTGGCAATTTCCCTTGTATTGTTCATGTGGTTTGTCTCTTTCCGCTTCCTCTTTGTTTTTAATGATGATGACAGAAAGCATCTCTGGAGTCGGCCCCATCTTCCAAGTGCTCCTCTCAGCCTCACTCCCAGCAGCCACCCTTGGGTTTTATTACAGTCGTTGATCTGCACAGTTCATTTGCATATGCAAATGTGGCTTGGTTTTAGAGCGGTGGTAATAGAAGTTATTGCTTCTGATTGGAAAAGGAAGGATGACCTTCAGCGATGCAATAGGACATTGCAGAGTTCTGCTCCAAGTTCCCTTGCTAAATCACAAGCTTACGAGGGTCAAGATCGATTTCTTCATTTTCTTTAGGCAGCATGCTGAAGAGGCCTAAGCAAAAAACTCCAGCCCTAAAACTTCCAGCAATCGAAGAAAGAAGCAACTAACTGCTCTTGGGTACCATGAGATACCCATAAAAGGACACCGGGTCCTAGCCAGTTTGCCTCAGTGGATAGAGCGTCGGCCTGTGGACTGAAGGGTCCCTGGTTCAATTCCCATCAAGGGCACATGCCTGGGTTGCCGTCTTGGTCCCCAGTAGGGGGCGTGCAGGAGGCAGCCAATCAATGATTCCCTGTCATCACTGATGTTCTATCTCTTGCTTCCTCTCCCTTCCTCTATGAAATCAATAATTTTTTTCTTTAAAAAAAGGGGCACCGGCTCCCAAGGGCAGCCTGGAGGTACAGGGTTCAGTTAGCATGTGTTATGCAGGGCTCGCCCCTGCAGAGTTTCTTTGGGGGGGGGGGGGTTGTATTTGGGGATTCAGTAGTAAGCTTCTGCATAAGCGGATAGACTTGCTTTGTTGGGCTGATAAATAGTTTTTTGGCACTCAGCCCTAATTTTCCCTGGCAAATATTGTTTTACAGCTTTGAGATGACTGCATCCCTTGAAAACTTTGGAATAAATTCTCAGGCAGTCATATCATCACTCATCATTTTGCCAAGAAATATTAGTGAAGAACACTAATTGTATTTTTGTGGTTTTTGTTTATTTTGCCTTTTCATCTTTCTGTGTTTTAGTGGGAGATGAATCCATCAAACATGAAAGGACTAGCTTCTGGTTTTAGCTCTGCCCACTAACTGAATGTGTTTCTTTGTGCAAAGGTCTGAACATTTCTGGGAATTAATTTTTTTTTTTTACTTGTCAAATGGAGCTAATAATACCTGCTCCCACTGACCTGTACATGGCAGTATGGGTAAAGTAAAAGCACAGATGTGAAAGTGTTTGCAAAATTCTAAAATGTTTAGGCAGCGTTTCCTCATGTGCCAAGGGGGGTGACGAATTACACTCTTATGGCAAAAAGATGATTATGAGGGTTAAATGTCTAAGGGCTTAGAAGAGACCCTGACACATAAATAGCACTCTCTCGATGGCAGCTGGAAGACCAAGCATTGGCGTTATTTCCCCTGAATCCCTTCTATAACCTCCTCCCCTATGAAGCAAAGAAACCGAACTGGCCTCAAAGACCAGTTCAATGCATGTATTCTTTGGCTCTGGAGATTTTGCTTTTTTGGAGCCTTGCATTCCTGCTTTCTGGAGACTTGCAGAATTCAGCTGTCCTGCCAAGGGAATCCAGCATCCACAATGAACGACCTTGGGGTTGGAATGACCTTGGAGCTATAGCAACTTGGGTTTGAATTCTAGCTCGGTCCCTTCTGTGGTGGGTGCGACCTCGAGCAGCCTTTCTCAGTACTTCGTGCCTCCGTTTCTTCATCGGGGGATGGTGTTATACTATTTCCTCCAAAAGACAACTATGCTGAAGGACGCAAATGCTAGTCAGAAGAGGCTGCCTGATTCGAGGGGCCCGGTACAAAATGAACATGCAGGATGGTTTGTTCAGACTGTACGGAGGATTTCAAGATGGCAACAGCAGGGCATGAAACCAAGCCCGGGTCCTTCCAAGCCACGGCCCAGTGCCACGGCACGGGTCACACCCCTGGAGCTGGCCCTGGCACAGTGGCAGCTGCCACCTAACATAGCAGACGCTCAGTAAAGACTGTGCTTCCCTTTCTTTTCCTCTCTCCTCTGCTCTCTTCCTTCCTCCAACTGTACATCCCCAGGGAGAGTTGGCTTCACTTAAACTTCCTACTGCAGTTTCTCTCACCAGCCTTAGGACGGTTCCCTCTGATGATTTAACTGCTTTTCCCTATTTGCCTCTGAGATCAGGGAACCAGGTGGTAGGGTTGAGAGAGGAGAGCTGATCTACACAACCTCCCCATCCCTGTATCTATGTTAAGATAGCTCTTTACAAGGCAGCCCAAGAAAATAAAGGACTCTCCTTTGGCTTTGGAGATTTTTGCTTTTGTGGAGCCTTGCATTCCTGCTTTCTGGAGATCTGTAGAATTTTTGATGCATAACAAGGGGCTAGAGAATACTGTATATATGTGTGGTTATGGGGGAAGGGGATAAAGGAGGTAAACTGAGGCAAAGAAAAAGAACAAAGGAAAGTGAATGTATTTAAAGAAGGGAGGAGCCTACACTTCAGGAGGATATCCTTTTGCTACCTTGTGTCTAAGCACAATTGACACATTAGTTGAAATAAAGCAACCGAACCTATTCTGAGAGCGTGGTTCCCTTGGGTCTAACTTTATCATTGACAAAGTATTTTGTATGCATTCTTTTACTCAGAATCCACAGTGTCTGTGTGTTTGGAATGCTACTGATCGCTTCATTTTGCCGAGGAGGAGATAAAGTAACCTTCCATAGTTACTGTGGCCGTTGGGAATGATTCGGCTCCAAGTAGCAGAAAACTTGAATGACTGTGACTGTGTTTGCGGGGGAGACGCCCTCTTAACAGGAGGCTTGGAAGCAGATTGCCACCGCAGGGGTTGGACAGCTCACAGGGCTCCTTTCTGCTGTGCCCTTGGCCTTCCTTCAAGGTCACAAGATGGTTGCTTTGGCTTCAGGCATCATGACCACGGTCAACAAATGAAGAAGCGTGGGAAGGAGCAGAGTGAGCCATACTGTCTGCTTTTCCCGTGAAGGTTAAACCTTCTCAGGCATCCTCTGGCTGGCAGACTTCTGCTTATGTCTCACTTGCCAGAACTGTCGCATGGAAGTGCTTAGCTACCTAAAAGGCTGAGAAAGTGGGTGTTCGGCTGTCCAGCCTTCATACAGATGGTGACAGAGAAGGGTGCTGAGACGCCTCTTGGGTGAAGCATACAACAGCGTGGGCCCTGGTGACACAGGTAGTGAGTGGCAAGGACAGAGGCCGAACCCAAGCCCTCCGATCCCGAGCTGAGTGATTTTACAGCTCTGCCGTCTTGCTGCTCTTTGGAGAGCGTGTTCAGCATGATCCGACTCAGCCACTTCTTGCTGAGATGAGCAGACAGAAGTCACTCCACATTGTGGACATTTAAAAGCAGGGAATACACTTCCCATGCCTTGCCTTAGGCTCCTAAGAGAATCTCCTCCAAGGTATATAAAACGAGAGCTATGCGGTATATAGAGAATGTATTCCTGCTGTAAGGAATCCTATAAGAAGTTTCATGGAACTTTCTGTAGTATATAGTAGCTCCCTCTTATCCACAGGGATACATCCCAAGAGGCCCAGTGGATGCCAGAAACCACAGAGTACCAACCCATATACCAGTATAAACTATGTGTTTTTTTCCTATACATACACACCTAAGGTAAAGTGTAACTTTTCAATCAGGCACAGTAAGAGAGTAACAGTCCTATCTAATAAAAGGGTAATATGTAAATTAACCATCACTCTGTCACAAAGTGGCAGCGCCCATAGCCACAATATGGCAGCACCCAGTCCTCTTAGCCCTGTTGGAGTCCCCAGTCCCGGGGGGGGTGGGGGGGGGGCGGCCGCTGAGAGCAGGCAGAGTGAGCAGCCTGGCAGAATGCTTAGCCCTGGCAATGAGGCAAGCGTTCCGTGTCCAGCCGGGGAGGGCCTCTGGCCAGGCCGGGGCATGGATGGGCCTCTGGGCCATGGAGAGCCTCTGGGCAGTGGGTGTGGAGCGGCCAGGCCCCACAGAGAGCTGCTGGTGCACAGATTCATGCACAGGGCTACTAGTAGCTAACAATAAAATAGAACAATCGTAATATACTGTAATCAAAGTTATATGAATGTAGTTTCTCTTGCTCTTTCTCTCTCTCAAAATATATTGTTATACTGCATTCACCCATCTTCTTGTGATGATGTGAGATGATAAAATACTTCATTAGGTCAAGAACTTGCATCTTTTCATTAAAAGGAAGCACTTTATGGCTTCTCATTGGCCTACCCAAGTCGCCAGCATCACTGCCTTTGTGTTTGGGGCCATCTAAACGAAATAAGGGAGACTTGAACAGATGCACTGTGATACCAGGACAGTGGGTTTGATAACTGAGACGACTAAGTGACTAATGGGCGGGCAGTGCATACAGCATGGAGACGCCGAACAAAGGGATGACTCATGTCCCGGGAGGGATGGCGTGAGATTCTTATCATGCTGTTCTGAATAGCATGCAATTAAACCTGATGAATTGCTCGTTTCTGGAATTTTCCATTTGATACGTTCAGATCTTGGTTGACCGAGGGTATCCAAAACCACAGAAAGGGAAACCGCGTGTAAGTGAGAGGGGGCTGGGCTACTGTACATGGAAACACATAATAGAAACCGTGTGAAATACTGCGTTTTGGGCTCTGTGCCCTGCCAGTCTTCAGCCGCCCCTCCTTCCACCCTGCTTCCAATCACAGCCGGCTTGCTTGTTGGCAGGAACGATTTACCTTTGAAGATCATAGTTGGATGCCCTTCGTGACTTATTAAACTCACTTTGCTAAAGCAAGACGAGAGTCATAAACACACATGCATATCCGTGTGAGAGATGAGAAGCAAAAGCCAAGATGGAATGCCTCCTCTGTAATCACCAAATACAGTGGCCGCAGCAGGGAAGCCAAGCTGTGTAATTCAGTCCAGGGCAGACAAGCAACAGAGTCTGGAAATGTAAATATGCTTCTGTTGGAGACACTTGGAATAACATTACGGCCAGCTTTCTCCTTCTTCGCTGGGGAATGTTGTGCGAGGGATTTCTGTTGTGTTTTCTTTAAATGCTCCTAGCAATAAATTGGAAGTATAGTACCTGCTAAATATTTAGTCAGTAGTTGAAACAGTGAATAAATCATGAAATCTGTAGGTGAGCTGAGCAATAGCTGCCCTGGAGAGAACTATAATTCCGTGTTGACAAAATAAATCCCATGCCTTTTCCAGGAGAATCTTTTCCTTTTGAGCAAGGGTGTTTGATACTCCTAAGTTAATGGAGAGTTTTGGTGGGGAATGTTGCTGAACCTAGAGGCAATGTTTAAAAACTGCTGTGTATGTGCTAGGCACTGTGTTAGGCCATTATATAAGCATTCGATCATTCAACACTCTCCCAGCCTGGTGCAGTGCTTAGCTCTGCTTTTCCAGATAAATAACCAAGACCCTGAGAGCTCAGGTAAGTTGCCCAAGACCACAGCTGGGAAGGAATAACATTCTTCCACCTCTGTGTTTCTCCTGGGAAGTGTGGGAGATCCAGCAGATTGGCTCAGTTAACCCTTGTCACAACCTCTTCTATCCACTTCCTCCACGGAGGTCAGACACTTTGAATTCCCAGCCTTTGTGTGGCTTGGCGTGGGGTTGCCAGGAGACATGGTTCTGACCACAGATACATGGCAGAATTCCCTGGGGAAGCTTCTCTTCCCCCAGATAGGGAAAGCTGGACCTGCTGCTCTAACCCTGGACTCCTTGGTAGTAGATTCCTTCTTGTACAAAAGAAATAACCTCTTACTGTTTGCAGGAAGCCACTCATGGGTGCTCTGCCTCCCTGCCCACCTCCCCACCCCCATAGCCAAATCAGAAAGCCTGCACTTCCGAAAGTGGCCATCTGGTTGCTCCTAGGGTATAAGCTGTTCATTCGGTGCAGATAACTGAGAAAGGTCACTATGATCGTATGATTCAGTGCTGCCTTTAGAATTAGACGGCAGCCTCCATTGACGTGATAGTAGAAGTTAGATAACTGATGCTGCACAGTGATTACGGTGAAAGATGTGCTATTCAGGAAGACCTGGGTCTAGTGCTGGCTCTGGCACTTAGTGATTAAGTGACCTCGAGCGAGTTAGTTTAACTTGTTAAGTCTCAGAGGGGATAATAATAGTTCCACGTCATATGATGTGGGGGCATTTAGCACTGGGTCAGGCCCATAGTAAATGCTCAGTTGGTGGTATTATTGTTGGTAGCAATAATAACAGTAATAGGATTACTCAAGACTTCAGGATTGAGGGAACTTTTACAAAGGATATAACAACCAAGGTAAAAGTGTTCTAATTTTCTCTCTCTGGGTTCATCTGTTATGGTCCCTTTTTAACTTAATCTAACATTAATACCCTCCCAGAATTAAATCATTTTTTCCCTAAAGATCAATGATTTCTTTGGGGCCTTTTGAATGGTGACAGTATGTAGGTTTTCCCCTTCTCTCTATTCCATTGTCAAAAGCCTTAACTACTTTCCCTAATCATTGTAGCCAACTGATTCCTGACACTCCTAAGGGACTCAAAATTCGAAACTTGATTTCATTTCTTTTGACTATAGTTCCCTGCGTTGTGTTGACTTGTAAAACAGCTATTCTAAATGCTAAACATTTGTTCTAAATGCTATAAGCTTGGGAGCAGTAAAAGCGTCATGGCGCACTTTAAATTTCAAGATGTCATCAGAAGGAAAGCTCTTCCCATTTCCCCTTGAAAAATCATAAAACAGAGAAATAAGAGTGAGACGCATACATTTCATTTTCAGTAAAGCTAGGAGATTCTGTATCTACGAATGACAATTTATAATGTAGGGCTAGCCAAGTGCATTGGAGCAGGAGTTCAGGAAGAGCTAAGAGAAGATGGCTGTGACAGCCTGGAGATTCTGAACAAGGGGGCAGAAAACACATCTCCAAAATTGGTCCTCCCAAGTAGACATATCCTAAGGATGAAGCCAACAAGCCTTTGGAAAATGGTAAGAGTAGTACAAACAGAAGCATCCTTGTAACCTACCGAACCTTCATCT
The DNA here is from genome assembly GCF_964212035.1 of Myotis nattereri. Taxonomy (NCBI): domain Eukaryota; kingdom Metazoa; phylum Chordata; class Mammalia; order Chiroptera; family Vespertilionidae; genus Myotis; species Myotis nattereri. The sequence goes on along the minus strand of NC_138075.1, from coordinate 25,468,695 downwards.
GTAGCAGCGGATGAAGCTGAAGAAGGAAATGCACAGTTATGCTCGTATAGAGGACGCTGTCTGCTGGGAGGGGGTGGCTGCAGCCTGTAAGGTATAGGAAGCAATGGCTAAAAGAACTCATAAACATACAAGCAGTTGCAAAGGGATTTCATAGTAAATCAGGGCAAATTTTTACGAACTCCCAAGTATGTCCTGCCTCCTACCCAGCACAAACTTCTGAGTGTCAATAAAAAGGAAACCAGCACAGGATACTATAACATACTACATGCTACTACAAAGATACTGCAATAGAAACGGAGGGGGAAACCTGGAAAACAAATAGTAAATACAGAACACTCACTATTGGCAAATGACAAAATAATAGGACCACGAACTCACACAAATTAAAGAAATCACCAAAGAGCTCAAAAACAGAGATAAAAAGGTCAAGGATGATATGGTGAAATGAGAAGAAAAGAAACATAAATGATACAGCTCATGAAAGAAGTGAAGGAGGAAAATCATCACAGATAAAATGATTTTAAAGCAGCACAGAGCAATATAAACATTGCTGAAACAGAATATGGGGTCTGAAAGACAGGATTCTCAAAGCCAATAAAATGGAAATAGCAGTTTAAAAGGATTAGAGGTAAAATGGTAGATTGGGTGCCAAATAAGACCCATTGATCCATAATAAAATATCTCTGAAGAGAACTGTACAAATGGAACACAAGAAAAAAACCATCCAAGTTATAGTTGCACACAACTTTCAAAAAATGAAAGGTGATTTGAATGTATAGGTTGAAAGGGTATACTGTGTTCCAGGAAAATTTGCTAAGAGTCATCAACACTATGCTATATTTTAAGAGTATTAATAAACTTTGGAAATTAGAAATAATCATTTGGTCAATCCCGCAGGAATATTAAGTAACAAGCCAAAAATTTTTTAAAAGTCAGGCAAGCCTGAAGCTCTCCTATAGACACATTCAAAGACAGTAAAGATAATTCCTATGAAGCCATCAGTGAAAGAAGAAAAAAAAGTGTGTGGGCTAAGACTTTTGTACACAGCCAAACTGTCATTCAAAATAAAAAGTCAGTAGATAAAACTTGTCCAACATTTAAGAACCCAGAGAAGATAGTTTCCCCTGAGTCATTCTTTAAAAAACTATTAAAGGGAAGATTAGCTGAGAGATGGGGAAACCCTGGCATGAGAACTTACAGTGAACACTGGATCCATTTAGCTTTTGGACTAAGTCTAAAATAAACATGGAAATTTTTAGTTATAGAAAAAGATACGTTATAAGCACTTAATGTATATAAATATTATAGCTAAGATAATATTAAGGATAGAGAATGCAATAGGTGGTATTTGTTGATTTCTCACTTTAGAGAGGAAGATAAAAGGATCTAATTTAAACATGATAAATCAAGTAATTGATGTATAAGTATAATTAAATATGGCAAGGTAAAAAGCATAAGATTATATAGGGTCAGGTAAAAGTAGGTTTACATATGGAAAAAATACAATAACCTATACTAATAAAAGGGTAATATGCTAATTAGAATGGGAGACCTTCCACGAGACCTTCGGACATCCTTCCAGACAAAGCCATGGTGGTGGGGCCAAGGCAGAGGTGATTAGGGGCAATCAGGCCAGCAGGGTGGGTGGGCAGTTGGGTGTGATCAGGCTGGCAGGGGGGTAGTTGGGGGTAATCAGGCCAGCGGGGGGGGGGGAGGGGTCAGTTAGGGGTGAGCAGGCCAGCGAGGGAAGGCAGTTGGGGGTGATCAGGCAGGCAGGCAGGTGAGCGGTTAGGAGCCAGCGGTCTCAGATTGCGAGAGGGATGTCCAACTGCCGGTTTAGGCCCGATCCCACAGGGACACCCCTTCCCTCCCCTGCACGAATTTCATGCACCAGGCCACTAGTTAATAAATAATAATACAAGAATAAATTCTGTTTTGCATACTCACAATTGTAAGCCTACTTTTGCCCCATCCTGTATGTATATGTACATTAGTTTTACATATATAATTATATGTGTATTTTATGTATATATATACTTTTAAACAAAATTCAGGTATTAGAAGGGAAAGTAGGTACTTCCAAAAAAGAAATATTCATAATGAAAACACTTGAAAAAATGCTTAATTTCACTCAAAATGAGAGAATTGCACTTTATAACTACTGAGAGATGCCAAGTTTCCAAAAACCTACCAGATTTCAGATGGACAAGAATAAAAAAGCTTTAAGTATGTATTGTTGGCAACATAGATTTTTGATGGGACCATGAATTGTTGCAATGTGTATTAGGAACAAATTACCAATATTTATCAAAACGTCATTTGTATGTATCTTGTGACTCAGAAAGTCCACTTCTAGGAATCTATTCTCCATTGCTCTTTTGTGCCATTGTGTGTACGAAGGAATATTTATTGCCTGTTACCTCAGTGGCAATGAGCACACCTAGCTTCCAGATTCCGGATTCTAATTATCAGTCCCCACTAAAAAGAACCAGGGGTCCTTAGCTAAATAACTGAGTTCTAGGGTAGGGCTGGGAGAGTGAACCTGGACCACCTTGTGCAAAAAGGTGTTCAAAGAATGACAGGCACAGAAGCCGGCTGGAAGGAGCTCCCACTGGCCAAATCTGGGACAATCTGAGCATCAAAATAAGTAACTATAGTAATGGATGATAACCTATTTAATAAAATCAGAATGCATGGGTCCATATTGACAGAAGTAAATAAATAAGGGAGAAGGAAAGGCTTGGTGATCAAAGTTAACATCACCCATATGGGGACAAGTCTCAATCACCTGCCACCTGATAGGGTCAATGAGAACATAGTGTCACTTCCATGGTATTCCTGCCACCTATAAAGTGTTGGACAAACCCAGATCGAGGGACATTCTACAAAATAATTGGCCCATCTCTTTAAAATGTCAAAGTTGACAGGAAAAGAAAGACCAAGATGGATCCAGATGAAGGAAGGCTAACAACTGAAACACAAGAGGGGGGTCTTGGATCGGATCCTGGGCCTGAAAAATTCTTACTACAGAGGGCAAGTAGGACAGAGGGTGAAATCTGAATAAAGTCTGTGGGTTGGGAAAATAATTAGTCATTGCCACATTGTTTGTCAGAACAAAAGATTATAAACTGAATGGTGATCAGTATAGACTCATTACCTCAAAGATCTGGTCAACCTAAAGCAAGGAGTACTATGTCCTTTAAGGTTGTGACCTCCAAGAAAAGAAGTGCTGACCGTACCGTAGGGTCTGCTGCCATGACTGTGAACTAATGACAGTGATAACGGTTGTTATAGATACAGTGTATGCTTGTCTATGAATAAGATATCACTGAAAACATACCCATGAACCAGATAACAGTGACTGCCTCTTGACAGAGGACTTGGCTGGGGCCAGTGGCGAGAAGTAGGCTTACTTCTTTCTGTATCCCCTTTCTACCTGTTAAATTTTGTATCCTATACATGTGTTACCTATTCAAAAAGTTGATTTTAAATTAATTTAGATCCCAATTCAAATCCTACATCTATTTCCAGCTTTGTGACCTTAAGCAAACTGCACCCCACTTTCCATCTCTGGGGAGCAGGGGTGATCATACCCCGCCCCGCAGGGTGTGATCAGAGCTGTATGAGGTCCTCATGGAGAGCAGCCTGCACGGTGCCTGGCAGTTGCATGTAGTTAGTTGCTTAGTAAAAGCCATCCATCTCTTTTGTCCAAGGATTAAGTACGTTGCATCTAAGAATTACAACTTAATAAGCTGCATAACGGTGCTTTGCTGGGTTTGTAATTATAATAAGAGAATGACTTACACATCTGGCTTCCTTCGCATCATTAACCCAGAGGGAGAGCCGTCTACACCTCGTCAGGCACACTTCTTTCCCTGTCGTAAAAGTATCACTTTTTATTTCAAGAGGCGAGTAGGTGTTAACCAGTCATTGGCACAACCAGAATAAGATTGAAAGGACTGAAGCTGCTGGCCTTGGATTGCAGATGCCTGAGTTCGGCCCCTGCCCCTGCCACTTAGCAGCTGTGTGTCACTGGAGAGGGTTTATTCCTCCTCTGCCCTTCCCTAGCAGCGCTTCAAAATGGGAACAGCTGCTCTGCAGAGGTGCTGTCCGGGCTCATTAAAGTCAGTCTCGACAAGCACCCAACGCATATTCGGCGCTGAACAAATATTTTTGGAAGAGTATTGAGCGGCTCCTGTATGCAAAGAGCAACAGATTTCCCTACCTTCACAGTCCTTACAGATGAACGGAGATGAAACAGTGACTCGTGACGAGGGTGCCAAGCCATTCGTGGTAGGAAGCGAGGTGAAGAGGATAAGCAGGACTAATCAAGAGTGCCCCCCCCCCCCCGCAGTGAACCGGTGGCCACGTAGATTCACTGTGGACGGAATACCAAGGAGGAGAAACACTGGCATCGCCACGGCCAGTCCTACCCCCTGCAAACTGCCCGAGGGTCCGGGGCTGTTGGGAACAAGAGGAAAAATAGGGTGAGATTTAAGAAGTAACAAAAAGCAGAGACATTTTAGATGTTTCTGTGACTCCAAAAAATGTGAAGTATATACAACACTCACATACACTTATTTCTTTTAGTTGTTGGAAAGTTTTAATAAAAATTCTTTTGCTTGCTAACATTCCCTTAGGCGCACCCACACACACACATACACGCACATACATGCATGCACACACCAGCGTGCGTGCTCCATGGTGCTTCCTGTCACTAATGGTAATTTTGGTGAAATCTTGGAACAATAAACCAAGTAAAACCTCCAACCGCAGCCCCGTGCCAGGTTTCTGGGACCCTCGCATTCCGTGGTGCCAGGCAGCATGCCAGCACACTTGGCATTGCCCAGTCAGAGGGAATATTCACAAAAGCACTGGGCAGCTCCAAGCGGGGGCTCTCCTGGGCAGGATTAAACCGGCATTTGATGTCCAGAGGTCCCTGTGCAAATTCTCTCAGAAGGAAGGCAAGTGTCAATTAATTAGAATTACAGTTTTGTTTTTCATTTTAGGAAAAGAGGAGGGTCCTAGAATTACAGGCCCTGGGCTAGGTTCATTTAAGTGTCATTAGTGGCGAAGACCATAGAGTGGAAGCACTTTTGGTAAAGAGCATGTCAAGTGGGGCATCCAAATGAGGGGTCTTGGGGGGCAGGAAGGGACCACCATGAGGGCAGTGGGCACCTGTAGTGCAAAGGAGGGATGGCCACACTGAGGGGAAGGGACCTGCAGGACTGTCCCCCAATGGGGTTTTAAGAATCGCCTTTCTTCTCAGCACTTTGGACTTCTCTACACACGGAAGTCAGAGGTCAGAGGTCTCGGGATCAAACCTCCAGGTGGTGTAAGGACTCCTTCATGGTGAACTGTAAACTCCTTGCTGGTATCCCATGCATTCGCGTCCTCCACAGCATCAGGCACAGCTGGTGCGCGGGGTATGTTAGTGAAGCACTGATGTTGCAGGTGCAAACGTTTCTCCAGCATCGGGAGCCTTGCTAGCACCTGCCACTGGGATCCTGCCCTGGACGGAGGCTTTAAAACTTCCCATCCACTCCTCCCGGTTATCGGTCTTTGTCCATGACAGTGAAAGCACCCGATGCCTGCCGCATGGGTGTAACACACCGCCAGTGGGTGTGAGTGTGGCCCCCGGAAGGAACAACACGTCTGCAAAAGAGCAGCTTTCCCAAGCCGTCGCTGCTTCCCGTTGCGTGCCTCGCTGCACCCTCCACTGTGGGGGTGGATGTAACTGTGGAGGGAGCTTTTGAGAGCCTGTGTGCTCCCTGAGGCCAGCAGCACCCTGAGCACTCACGAACCAGAGGAACGGGGCCCCTGAGGAGGATGCATACCTTTTCAGCATAGGTTTCCCTTCCCAAACCAGAGAGGTGCCGGCTGGCTGGAAGAGCAAGGTTTCCACCACGTGTCTCCCTGAGCTTGGTTCACGTGCAAGGGCAGTAACCTTTCCTATGGCTCAGCTACTAGTCAGTGGTGGGATTTAAACACCCGTGTTAGTGACGGGATATTTCGTTTCAGATCCGCAGGGCCCACATCTCAACTTCATCTTGCGTGCTTCTCAGAATGAATTCCAAACCTCTCCCAGCAGCCCTGCGTGGGCCCTGGAGACTCCCGGCCAGATGAGGGTGTCAGGGGTTCCATCTCAGCTTTCAACTAAACATCCGCAAGGAATTTTCCCCGCAATGACATTTTAAAAGTTTTGGTTGTTTCCTCTTCCCGGACAACATGAGAGTTTCTGTCCGTTTGCACTCTTTCCAAAGGCCCATGGTCTGCTCGGGCCTTGGAGCAGGGCTTCCCGTGCCCCGCAATTAATCCGTGTATCGTAGATGATGCAGACAGGACTGCTGGCCCTGCCAGCCAGGCTTTCAGCTCAGTCCATATGGAGCATCGGTCTGCAGAGGGATGTGCTCCAGCCAGCCAACTGGTCCAGGATTCTGCTAGACCCCACCAGGAGGCCGCCTGGCCAACAGCGAAGGTTAGAAGACTCAAGAAGGGGGTAGGGGGCCACCTGTCACCTTTGCCCGTAGCACCTGCACTGGCTGGCGGTGCTAAACCACCACTAGGCTTGAAGCCACCCTGTTGTTCCAGAGCAGTGAGCTGTTTGCCTTGAGCTGTGAACCCTTCTCTTCCGGAAGATAGCGGTTTATCAGCTTTCATTTGCAATCTGCTGGCTAAGAGGTTATTTTATTACCGAGGGTCGAACGGGATGGCTCAATGCTGGAGACAACTGCTGGGCAGACAGCCCCCGGGGCTGCATTTCCACGCAGTGACAGGCAGGGACCCCTGCCTCGGGGCTTCAAGGCTCCTTTCAGACCAAGGCTCCAAGGTCAAGGGTGTATAGCCCTCGTTGTGTTCTCTGTCTCTCCTGTCCACTCCTTTCCTTTCCCTGCCTCTGAGTACTTGGGAGCAGAGGGCGAGGGGCACCTCCCACTGGACTTGAGAAAAGCTCGAGAGAAAGGGAAGGTGTACCAGTTATCACTGTAACAAAGGCCCGCGTTTGTTTTTCTCCGCGGGCTGCCCAGGTGAATGCTGCTTTTACAGTTAGCTTGCAATATTTTGTTCCATTTACAAAGATGAAGTTATTCTGATTATCTCGTCTCTGTTGCATTCCCCGGCAATGCAAAAAGTTAAATGATGCATGAAATCACCTGTCAGCCCAGGCCCACGTTAGCCCGGCTGTGTTTGCACACCCAGAAGCAGCCTGTGGATTATTTAACGCAGTGGACCCTTGGCTGGGCGGCCGTGGCGGCTAAACTCGGTTCAGCCTGACTTTGGAGGTGCCGCTTGCAGCCCGAGCTTCCACGTGGCTGAGGGAGCGGGGCGGACACTGTGGGCTGTTGCCGGCAGCAGGTCTCCTTGAGAACAACTTGAACTAAGCTCCTACAGGCTCCAGATGGCTCGCAAACTACGGCAGAGTTCTTCAAGGCCCTGAAGTCTTTGCCAAAAAAAGAGAGAGTTGGTGATGTTTCGATCCAGGCAGTAGGTTTCCAGGGTTATTTGGGGGACTTTAGAGAGGCCATTTAATAACTCCCCCAGTTCCCACCTGAGTTTGGAGCAAATGAGAGAGAGATAGGATGAGGCAAATGAAGATTGAAATAGGACCCTTATTAAGCGACTGACCTGTGGGAGAATTCGGGGGGCAGGGGGGGGGGCGGCAGCACTGGACTTCTGTGGCTTGGAACCCCAGAAGGGAGGCACCCGTCCTCACCCAGTGCTGGGAACCATAAGCCCCCTGGAGAGGATGGGGCAGGATCCCGGTTCCTCTCACCCTGGGGCAGGGAGCAGCGAGGAGCTGAATTTCTGCACGTTCCACACTCCCGAGAAGCAGCGCCAGGGGCCAGTGTGTGGCCATCCCACCTTTCAGCTGCGCCTCCCATCCGTCCTGTGGAGGAAGGGAAGAGGCTGTGCAGGACGGAGAGGATCAGGTGGGAACTTTCCTCTCCCAGGGCCCACCCTGCGTGTCCCCTAAGCAGCATTCCCTGACGCCCTAGGAGAGGTGACAAGCTGTGGATTTGGAGGAAGAGCCTTAGAGATGATCAGAGCTGGAGAGGGTCTTAGGAGCTGTCAAAACCCTTTGGTTCGCAGAAGGAAACTGAGGCACAGACATGCCTGGGTTACACAGCTAGCGGAGTTCCGGGGGCACCTGACAGTTTAAGCACACGCCCTCCCCGTGGTGTGAAGAGCACCTGATGGAGGCGCCGCAGGGACCTTCACACCAGACTCTCCCCATGGGGGGTGGGGAGGAGCACTCTGCCTCCTGGTCCCTGGGGGCTGCACCCCATTGTGGATCTCAGACCCCAGGCCCGCCCCACTCATCTGCAAACCCCCCTTGGGAATGGGATGTGCTTGGAGGATGCGCAGTAATCTGACTACTGTCTGTAGCAAGTTATAATTTAGGGGGGAAAACTCTTAAAATCATGAACTTGAATCAGGTAGAGGTCTCTGTTGATGCTTTCTTCCTGAGCTGCTTCAGCTCTGAACAGACAGTTGGGAATGCACCCAGCTCCTGCCTGAGCCACAAGGTAGGACAGCCGGCATGGGGAGGCGAGGGAGGGTCGGAACCTAACTGGGGTGTCATCGGGAGGATGCTGTTGCCTCCCCGTCTGGTGGGGATCACTGTCACCCCTGCGTCTGCCAGTGCTCAGAGCCATGGGCAGCTCTGCGCTTCTTTCTGGCCTCTGGACACAGTCCCCACCGCCGGATTTTCCTCACCGAGAGTTTCCACTGTCAAAGCCACGTTTCTCTCAGCCGCTCACTGCGCTGCTAGACTTGTGCACTGTCCCTTCTCCAGCTGGCTGTGGGGCTCAAACTCCAAAGGGCTTTAGTCTGGACTCCAGTGGAGCACCCAAGCCATGTGCTAGAAACAGCAGGAAGGGGCCCTTCCCAGCGTGCCCGGTGGCCTCGGGGAGGCCAGCACCTCTGCCATCACATTCCCCCAAAAGGGCTCTCGTTCCTCCCTGCTGAGGAGCAACTGAATTCTAACCGCCTACTGGCTGAGTTTTATTTCCAGCACTGCAAGGTAACAAGTACACACAGGCACACACACACACACACACACACACACACACACACACACCAGATTTCTATTCCCATCAAATCTCTGCATCCCAAAATGACCTACATGTTGGCAAAGGCTTTTTAACTGTCAGAAGTTATTATCAAATGGGCGTTCTCTCTCCACTGCACATGCATTATCGCAAACAAATGCAGGTTGAATGTGGACTTTTCTCTCCATTTCCGCAATCTCCTCCCCTATCCCTCGCCGCCACCCCCCCCCGCCCCCCCCCCCCGCCCCGCCACCTCCCCGGGCTCTCCATGCCCATGGACAATGTCAAAGCCAGCATGTAATTGGTGTCCAAAAGGAAGCCCTTCAGGGACAAAAAAAGGACATTTTTGAAAGAGCTTACCCCTGTTTTCAATGCTGTTGTCCTGCACAAGGCTTGGTGCTGGAAATCCCCCAGCCACGCCAGAACCCCACCCTTCCCCAGGGCATTGGCCTGGGTGCTGGACCAGGTACAGACCTATCAGCTCTGGAAGGAGCTGCCATCTACATCACTTGGACCCTACACCAACCTGGGGAAGAGGCAAGAGAGGTGGCTCAGAGGTTAAGGCCACAGGGGAGGTGGTTGGGGAGCACTTCTCCTTTCTTAGTTCTCCACCCTCTCCCATGGAACCATCATTTGACCTTGAAGGCAGGAGGGAGGAGTGATGCTCTGGATTGGCCTGAAGACATCCAGAAACCCAATAGCACCCACTGAGGTGCTAGGATTTCTGGGAAACAAGGATGTCTGTCTTACATACTTCCTGCAAAAATGTGGAGAGGTAACTCAGATCTCAGGGTGGCTTAGGATAAAAATCACATGCAGAAAGCCACTCTGCGGGCTCTTTGAGGTGAAGCCTTTATAGCACCCCCATTCAGCATTCCTCCACCCTCCTGTACACCCATTCTCCCCACAGGGCCTGGCAATCTGAGAACTAAAAATCCCCCCAACCATGCCAGAACCCCCTCCCCTCAGAGGCTCATGCTGAACCCCGAGCACCCATGCCCAATTGCCCCCCAAAGAAAGGTGGGGTTCAGGATGAACCTGGCTCTAAAGGGGCTAGTTTATCCCACCTCCACCCACACCCTTTCACCTGCAGCCCCTCACCTGGGCCTGCCTGCCTTAGAATTCAAGCCTCAGACTCCATCCCTCCTCTCAACCCCCACCTCCCGTGTCCCCAGCCCTCTGGGTGGTCCTGTTCTCCGGGTTCCCTGGTGAGAGTTGGCTCATCTGATGACCTAATTCATCCTAGAGAGGATGAGGCTCACAGGTTAACAAGCTTCCTTTCCAAACTGATGTAGTTGCACTCTAAGGTACTAAGTGACTCTTGGGGGCCGGGCGTTGCCTCAGGCAGTGCTTTTGGGGCTGCACAGTAGCGGCCCCAGGATCCCTATATGGAGAGGGCCCAGGCCCACAGTGCTCGCTCAGAAGCTGCATTTGCAGCGCAAGCACGCTCTTTCCTGGGACTTGGTTTGACTTCAGTTGATAGATATGCCAACGTCTACCCCTGCCGGTTCATGCTGTCACGAGATCTAGGTCACGTGCTCCTACGCTCACTACAGTTTGTGGAGGTTCTTCTTGGTCTGGTGGCAGAGGGGAACGTGGTCTATTCCTAATGTGGCCTCTTCCATGCGCTGTTTCATTTCATTCATCCTAAGAACAAATTAACTTTTTTGTTTTTGCTGCTGCTGCATTATATTATAAGTCTTCAGTTGACTCAAATGCAAAATATCTTAATTTGTGCTGCTGAATCACTTCTCTCTCAAACTGTCTGTGTGGTGTTCTACCTGTGTATGCTAAGTGTAAGAGTCAACATTTATTCCTTATTACAGGTAGTTTAGAGTCAACAGAAGGCCAATGCTAATCATGATATTCCTCACTCCTGATTCTGGAAACCAGCGTCTTCCTCCCCCTTCTGGTTTTGAATGCAGTTGGTGAATCTGGAATTCATTCCCAGCCCTCATGTTAGACATAGTCTTGGCTTTTGGAAAGCCAGAGCTTTGAAGTAGTATGTGTGTGGCTTCCTGGAAATCACACAAAACGCAAGACATCAAATTGGTCCATTTGGCATGTGGAACACTGTCTAATCTGGAAATAATTAGTCACCATCTGGGGGAGGGGGGCGGTGGGATGCGGAGGGAAGAGAGAGAGGAGAGGAAGGGAGCATGAGAGGAAATCATTTTCATTACGTGTTTTTTGTTTGTTTGTTTGTTTGTTTTTTGGGGTTTTTTTGCATGCATACAAGTCCTTTAATTGATCTCTTACCCCCTTACCTCCTGCCCCCCAACCCTCCCCGGCCTTCCCGCTGCAGTTTGACAATCTGTTTGAGGCAGCTCTGCCTCTGTGTCTATTATTGTTCAAAAGTTTATAATGGTCTCTATTATCCATGAATGAGTGAGATCATGTGGTATTTTTCCTTCATTGACTGGCTTATTTCACTTAGCAAAATGCTCTCCAGTTCCATCCATGACGTTGTAAATGGTAAGAGTTCCTTCCTTTTTAGAGCAGCATAGTATTCCATCGTGTAGATGTACCACAGTTTTCTAATCCATTCATCTACTGATGGGCACTTAGGCTGTTTCCAGATCTTAGCTATGGTGAATTGTGCTGCTATGAATATAGGGGTGCATATATCCTTTCTGATTGGTGTTTCTGGTTTCTTGGGATCATTACATGTTTAACAGAAATACTTGAAAACCAGTTTCTGTAATCGGTAAAGTCATGAGGGGTGTATTAGTTTGCTAGGGCTGCTGAGACAAAATATTACAGACCGGGTAGCCTAAACAACATACATTTATTGCCTCAAAGTTCTGGAGTCTAGTCGTCCGGGATCCATGCACTGTCTGAAATCAGGTAGTTTCTCACATTTGCGTCTCTCCTCCCCGCCTCCTGGTTCCATGCGACTCCTTGACCCACAAGTAGAGGAAGGAGAAGGCCCTTTTCATGTAGACACAGGTGCTCTACATTTAACCTTTTCCTCTCTTCTTCCTCCTGTGGCTGTGTGGGGTAGACAGCAGCTTCCCCATTTAAACATGAGGTTAGGCTGGAAAGGTAGATGGATGCCAAATGATAGAAGACCTTCAATTCCATAGTCAGAAACTTGGCATTTCTTTTGTAGCAGTAGGGAGCCACAGCGGGCTTTTGAGAGGAGATGGTTTCCATAGAGTTTTCTAAGCTCTAAAATTCACTCCAGTTGCCAGTTCAGTTATTAAGCCTGGAGTAGGGCACGGTGTTGAGGAAGAGTCAGAAAGGGAGTCAGAAAGGACAATTGATTCCAGAGTCCAGAGTGTCCTTGGGGTCAGAAGCAGGACAAGGCCTTATGCTCCTTGCTCCTCTCCAGGAGTAAAACATTGTAATATTCCAGGACCAGTTTTTCTTCGGAAACACAGATATTGACCTCTCTTCAGCAGTAAGGCGGGAAGCGGTATACATGTTAAAACTAGAATATTTCTGTAGAAACTTAATATGAACGGCCTCATGTTCAAATCTGGAGCATGTTATGGTGCTCTGCCTGGTTACTTGAGCTATGCTGCACGTGGTACTCCTTCTACAATTCTCCTTGGTGGGCTCGGCTGAAGCATGTGGCAAGGTAAAATTTGAGATTGGGGGGGGGGGGGAGGGAGAAAGGATATTCGTTTTTCCATATGTAGAATGTGGTGTTAGAGTTAATTAATGAACTACTGTGACCCATTTAAGAAGCTCCTGGAAATAACCTCTGAGCCACCCATCTAATTGGTCCCAGCTAGACCAAAACCTGAGGCATATCAAATGCCACGGAAGCAATTACTTCAGGTTATAGACAGATATCTCTCCTGTCCTTATCCCTGACTTCTTCCCCCAAGCAGACTGCCATAGTTCCAGGTTGACCAGTAGTTTGGCTGTCAAGCTGTTCAAAAGGACCAGAAAGTAGTGGAGTTAGAGAAAATTCACTCAGTTTTTCCCCAGGAGGAGAAAATACTAATCTGTTTTGGGAACAATGCAGAATACTGATTTTCCAAACATTTACTCATGAATAGGTCACTGTATGTATTAGTTTTCTATTGCTGCTGTAACAAATTACCACAATTTGAATGCCTAAGACAGCATATATCTTACAATTCTGTAGAACAGAAATCTGAAATAGGCCCTCTGGGTTAAAATCAAGGGGTTGGCAGAACTGCATACCTTTCTGAAGGCTTTAGGGGACCATCTTTTTCCTTGCCTTTACTGGCTTCTAGAAGCCACCCACATTCCTTAGCTTGTGGGCGCTCCCTCCTTCCTCAAAGCCAGCAAAGCCCCACCTCTCTGATGCTTTCTCTCTGGTCACATCTCTCTCTGACTACAGCTGGGAAAAGTCCTCGTCTTTCAAGGACTCGTGTGATTAGACAGCCCATCTGGATAATCCAGGATAAACACCCCATCCCAAGGTCCTTAACCTTAATCACAGCTACAAAGTCCCTTCGCCATGTAAGATAACGTATTCACAGTGATTAGGATGTGGGCATCTTTGCGGGGGACCATTCTTCTGCCTTCCACACTGTAGATTAAATTTTGCAATATAGGATGTGGCCCCATCTCCCACATCTTCTTCCACTCAGCTGAAGCCTTACTTGCATGAACTAAGGCCTCCCAGGAACTGCCCTGGCTGCTGGTGTGGTGATCCCAGGAGCCAGCTCTGGAGCAGGACTGCCTGGGTCTCATCCAAATAGTCTCATTATTCATCAGTCTCATTTGGCCTTGGACAGTTTACCTTCCCTAAGCATCCGTGTGCTTAAGTGTAAAGAGGGGGTGGCTCTCAATAAACAGCAGATGGCATACTCAAGTTGGGGTAATTTGAGAAGATTGGAATAGAGATTTTAGGTTCTCTGACATTGCTAGAGTGTTTCATTAGTTTGTGTTTATTTTCCTCATTTGCATTGTAGCTGGTCTTCTGCAGTCAGAGATTCCTTATTCTGTGGTTTGCTCAAAGGATCTGCTCCGCTCTTTTTTCCAAGCAAACAACAGATCCTTATATAAGAGAAACAGTGCCTTCTAGTGCTTGGCTACTCCAGCCAAGCTCAGGGGAGAGTAATTCCCCCTAAAGCATCATCAAGAAGCCATTTGTTCACTGACCTAGAACTTCATTCTTGCCTGCTTTTCTCCTCAATCACATGGGGAAGAATGTTTTCCATAAAAGTAATTTATGAAGCACCACATATGGTAATATTAAAACCATAAAAATAAGCCTCCAGGAGACAAATCAAATAATGCTGCTTCATCCTTCTACCCTGGCACGGCCCTGGGTAATGAATGTCATGTATGATACTTTGGGGAACTGACTTCTAGCTCAGCTGGTACGTGGGTGCCTGTGGAGCAATTCCTTGAACACTGTTGCTAAAATTTATGGAATCTCGAGGCTTCTGTTTATTTAACCCATTTCTAAAGCAGAATGATCTTAAAAATGTACATACCAACGGACAGGTATCAACACCCCTAAGATCCTAATATATTAAGCATTCCATTCAATGCTGGAATCCAAGATAAAATTCTTTAAGAATATAACACTCATGGCATTCATTCATTCATGCATGCATGCATGCATTCATTCAATAAATATTTACTGAGCACCAACTATTAAGATTAAATGGTGAGAAAAACAGTCTGGTGAAAAATGCAAGTCCAAATTAAAGTGATACAGAGGAAAGCTATAGGGTTCTATAAGATTTTATAACAGAATAATCACTGGGAAACCTATAGATAGATTTTGAGCAGATGAATTAAATGGTCATATTTTTCGTAGAGTATCACACAGGCTGCAGTGTGGAGAACAGATCCAATAAGAATCAAGGCCAGCTCAACCATCCTTTATGAATGTTCTTTAGTGCGGGGTCTTTGTGGTAGACATTGTTGTTTGGTTAAGCTAACCCCATTTCCATTCTCCCCTTCTCATTCTTCCATGTGGTGTTGAGGCTGGAAAAGCTAAATACCCTCTTCCCCAGCTTCCTTTGCAGCTACATGTAGTCATGTGACCCTGTTCTGGCCAATGAGACTAGAGCAGAGATCTGTTGGGATATTCTGGGAAGGAATATGCTTTTCCGGATACTAGGAACAAGTACAGCTATACCAACACTCTCCACTTTCCACCTTTCTTCTTTTTTAACATAAAAGTGATGCCTGAGATTAGGGTAGCTATCTGGCAACCATGAGGGAAAGGTCATGATGGTAATTCACAGAGTTAAGTATGCCAGTGGCCACTCACATACAGACTGCTTATTACATGGGAAAAAAATAGACCCCCATGTTTGGAGATTGCACTTTTTTTACTTTCTATCAAAAGCATTCTAGACATATACAGTGATTCAAAAGTAAGTTTAACTGAAAACAAATTAACTGTCATTTCAACCATTATCATAGCTAGTATAATGAATTTGAAAATTTCCCTCCTGTCATTGAAATCACATGCTTTTGAGTGGGATGATGAAAAATAGAGGGAGTCTTTGATGGTTCCCCTTCCAAGGACCTTGGAGAGTGATACTCCTTAGTATTTCTCCTCCTAGCTTCTTTAGAACCCATACTTGGCCCTTCTGTCTCCAACACATCCTTAACTATTAGCCTAGATCCCTGAACCTTTCTGAAAAAGTTTAGTCCATGTTGAAGGGGAACAGATTCTGTCTTTTACCTACTTTTATAGGTGTTCAATACATATCCACTAAACCAGTAAGTGAAGCTGAGTACATTTAAAAGTTGACAACAGCAGTGTGCTGTGTTTTTAAAAATAAAAATGAGAAAAGGCCCAATCTATGGAACACATATGGGACAGAGCATGCTCAATGAAGCATGCACATTTTGGATTAAGAAATATGATTATCATTTGCCAGTTCTGATTTCTGCCTCTGGGCTGATAAGATGTGTCCAAAAACTTGTTTTCACTCATTCTCAGATACGAAAACAGAAGGGGTCTTTAATGAAATGCAGAAGCTGAACTGACAGTCATTAGTGCTAGAAACAGGCAAGTGATTGCAAAGTCAAGTTGCAACGCTTCAATAAAAAAGACCTTCATGCCTGAGGCATACTCTGCCTTCTTTACTAAAGTTGTGGTGGATTTTTTTTAAGCAACGACAACATAGCTTGCTTAGTCTTAACATTTTTAAATCTTCCACTAAGGAAATATTGGAGGAGCTAAATAAATTAGTTCATTGGATAATTAATTTTTAGAAACAAAACTGATGTTGGCCCTTTGTCATTTCTGTTAGCAGAGATGAGCAGGCATGGGACTGGTCAAGAAAGAGCAGTGTCAGGGCCACTTGGACGCATGTCTCGATCTGGCTTCTGATGCCATCTGTCCAAAATGATTTCTCAAAACATCAAAACTCCGTGGTCCTTCCCAGCACCCTCCCCACACCTTGCACCTCTTAGCTCAGGGGAGCATTCTGCATGGATCCACCTGGAAGATGGGCAACATGGGGAATGGGAACCCCGAGGTCTGATTACCTGTCCTACCCTTCACTCACAGACACAGATTTGCATTTGTCAAGTAAGACAAGTCTCTTGTGTTTTAGAACAAGGAATGTTGTTTAACAACCAGAGCTATTGCTGTAGAGATGAGGGAAGTGACATCCTGAGAGGTGAAGTAACTTGTCCATGGTCAACACAGCAAGTCAGTGAAGCTGAGACCAGCATTTCTCTCAGGCCTCGGACTTACTGTCCTGCTGTCCTTCTGTGGCTTTAGTTTGAAAAGAGAGGATTGCTTTTCCTCCTTCTCTCTTAAACTTCATAACTATTTCAATGAACTATCTCTGCCATCTCATAATATTCCTCTTTTCAGAGAAAACCCACCCTGTGGTATAATGATTTCCATTTCCTCCTGCTGTTTAGAAAATGTTTTACCTGCATGTTAGTGTGGAGCTTGGATCTCCTTGGAGAAGGGCATCCTGGTTGTTGTGACCCATCCAGGCAGAACCAGCCAAGCTGGCCAAGTGGTTTCTCTGCATCGCTTGGCTGTCAGATAAGGGCCACCTGCTACCTGATGGGCACAGTGAAACTTAGGTCCAACAAGCTCCCCAGTGACACAGAACTTCATATTAAAGAATGCCAGGGAATTGGTGTTGCTCTTCCTCAGGAACAAAGGTGTCGGAAGTTAGATAGACCTGAACAATCAAGAAAATATAAATATATATGCCTTCCCATCTCTCTGTTCCCAACCCAGAAGATGTGATCTACCAGTACAAGATAAAGCCAACTAAGCCCTTGGCACAAAGAGAGAGAAGGCTGAGCTCATCAGCCATTGGGCCAAAATCAATCCTGAGATGGCTGATAAACTGATTATCTGGATCAATTTCTCTGTTTCCTGCTCTACCCCCTCAGGACTGAACTAAACTTTCCCTTCAATACAAACAGTATTAAGTGTCTGTATCTGAAAAGCATGTTGGCAGGCACTGGTTAAGGATAAAAAGATAAATCTTAGATTTGATAGGCAGAGCTTGGGCATTAATTAGAGTCAGGAAGACTTGGGTAAGGATCCTGGCTTTGCCATTTACTAGCTTTGTGTCATTGGATAAATCACTTAAACTTTCTGAGCCTCAATTTCAACATGTAGACACAGTTTTGCTGCATAGAAAACCACCCCAGACGCAGTGGCATATAACAATAAGCATTCATTTCTTCCTCATGAGCCTGCAGGACAGCTGAGGTTTGATTGATTTAGTCAGGGATGGGCCCCTTTTGCTCCACATGTCTCTCACCTTCCTTGGAATAACAGCTATCTGCTGCAGAAGGGCAAGACAAAAGGGTGACCCTAACCATGCAGATATCTTGAAAGCCTCTATTCACATCATGTTCAATAGCATCATCCCATTAGCCAGGCAAGACACATGACCAAGCCAAAAAGTCAAGAAGCAGACCCTCTGCCCTCCATGAGTCCAGGCCAGAATTTAGGTGTATATTAATATATGGAGGAATCAAGAACTGGAACCAGTGAAACATTCTTCTATTCCTCTGATGTTGTAAATTATTGCTAGAATGTAACCCCTTTCTGGTCAGTTAAGGGGATTGTTCTTTCGATCCAGCTGTGACCTCTAATGAGTGTTATACCTCTACATACATTGTAGGCTAACATAAGAAGTTAGGGCTTGGGTGACCACTTTGTAGTTTACACAGATGTTGAATTATAATGTTATATACAGCGGGGCCTTGACTTACGAGTTTAATTCGTTCCGTGACGGAGCTAGTAACTCAAATTACTCATATGTCAAATCAATTTTCACCATTACAATGAATTGAAATGCCATTAATCCGTTCCAGACACCCAAAAAACACCGCAATTGTTTTGTTAAATGTTTTTAAATAAGAAAAATGTATTTAAAAATAACGAATATTGTATAAAAACACAATACTGAACAATAGAATGTAGTGCAATAAACTTGTTTGATTAAGTTTAATGTACAGCATTTACCTTGGAGATCAAACGACTTACAGATGCTGATGGAGTTGGAGGAGAAAGGCTGAACTGAATAACTGAATAACTAAATCTTATTTGCTGGTTTTTGCCCTTTTCGCCACGCTTTCATCACTTTCATCTACAGGAGTTTTCGATAAAAACCTGTCCAATGAGATCTGTTTCATCCTCCCATTCAGAACATTTCTGAAATGAGTTAGGCAAGTGTCATTAAATAGCTCCATCGCACGCCCAGTTGCAATTTTTTCTGGATGTTTCTTTTGAATAAAGTCTAAAAGTTTCTCCCACATTCCCAACATTTCCTTTATCTCACTTATAGAGATAACCTCCTCCTCCTCCTCCTCGTCCTCCTCCTCCTCCTCGTCCTCCTCCTCCTCCTCCTCCTCCTTCTCCTCCGTGTCATCTATTTCCTGCAAAACCTCCTTGTGCTGCTGCATCTGTAGCTCCTTTAGCCCCTGCATTGTCAGTTCCTCGGAGTGCTCCTCGATGAGCTCGTTGATGTCACCTTCCTTTATATCCGCACTCGCTGCCTCACCATGTCTGACAACGGAGTGAACGCCGGTCCTCTTTTTAAAATTTTCAAACCAGCCCCGACTGGCTTTAAACAGCTCGCCCAATGCCTCATCCATTGAAGTGCCTGGTCTGCTGCAGCAAATCAGCGTAAATAGCTCGTGCCTTCTCGCAGATTATAGCCTTCGTCACGGTATCTCCTGCGAGCTGCTTCTCCGTTAGCCACACCATTAGCAGCTTCTCCATATTTTCATGGATAGATGTGCGCTGTTTAGAAATTATTTTAACGCCCTTGGCTGGAGTTGTAGCCTGTATCAACTCCTTCTGCTTCAGTATGGTGCAGATTGTAGAAGTGCTACGCTCGTACTGCTTCGCCAAGTCGATTACACGCACACCTTGGTCATGTTTTTCGATAATTTCTTTCTTTAATTCAATGCACATCATCCGCTTCTTCTTCTCCGCATGTCCTTCACACTTACTTTCTTCAGATCCATGGCTGAAAAAACGAAGTTTTGCAAAATAACTGCAAGCACAAATGCGAGCACAACACTGGTGCTTCAACTAAGAGCTAACCGCTTAAAGTGAACGAGTGAGACACGTGATGCTGGGCTGATGTTGTGGCGTTCACTGTGACGTTCGCTGCGCCAACTAGCGGTGGGGTATCTGAAGCTGGCTTGTAACCTGAATTTTAGCTCGCAACTCAAAGCAAAAAATCGTCCGAGAGACAGCTCGTATCTCGAAAAACTCGTTAGTCGGGACACTCGTAAGTCAAGGCTCTACTATACCTGAAACTTATCTATATTTATAAAAGCCTAAGTGACTGTCACAACCGAAACAACCAAACGGACGACCGAACAGGCTGTGTGGGGCGACCAGGCTGGCAGGGGGGTTAGTGAGGAATGACCAAAAGACTGAGCAGCAGGCTGTGTGGGGCAACCAGGCCAGCGGGGGGGGCAGTTGGAGGCGATCAGGCTGGCAGAGGGGGGCAGTGAGGGTAACCAGGCTGGCGTGGGGGCAGTTGGGACAACCAGGCTGGCAGGGGGTGCAGTAAGGGGCAACCAGGCAGGGAGGGAGGGCAGTTGGGGGCTACCAGGACAGCAGGGGGGCAGTTGGGGGTGACCAGGCCGGCAGGGGGGCCAGTTGGGGGTGACCAGGCCAGCAGAGGGGGCAGTTAGGGGCAATCAGGCAAGCAGACAGGAGAGCAGTTAGGAGCCAGTGGTCCCAGATTGTGAGAGGGATATCCGACTGCAGGTTTAGGCCCAATCCCCAGGACATCCCCCAAGGGGTCCTGGATTGGAGAGGGTGAAGACTGGGCTGAGGGGACACCCCCCACCTGCACAAATTTCATGCACCAGGCCTCTAGTCCTATATAATAAAAGCCCAGCAACCAATGGTGGAACGACCAGAACAACTGGTCGACCAGTTGCTATGACATGCATTGACCACCAGGGGCTGCCCTCTGGTGATCAGTGCACTACCACAGTGGGAGTGCCACTCGGCTGACTGGGATGAGCAGCTGCTCCCATTGTGAACCCCAAGCCAATGGGCAGGAACCTGGGCTGCAATTGTTTCCTCCTTGCTCCAAGCTTCTCCTCCTCACTCCCTGCCACCTCCTCCAGATGCCTGCAGGCTGCACAGCGCTGCTGCCAGGCTTACAGAGCTGATCCTGGAGGCTGGGAGGCGACCCTGGGTTCGTGGCCGCCACAGGACTGAGGCCTACTCTGCCGCCTCTCAGTGCTATTGCCCCTGGGCCCAGCCCCGACAGGGTCCCCTGGAGAGGCGAATGCTCTGGCTCCACAGAAGATGCCGGACCATGGAGCAGCCACTCAGAGAGTGGGTCCACAGCTGCTCAGCTGACCAGGATGAGCTGTGGTCCCACAACAGGCCAATCCCTGCAGGCCACGCCCCCCAACAGTTCATGAATCCCGTGTACCAGGCCTCTAGTATAATAATAATAAAGATTCAATGGTGTGATAAAGCCACTAAACAGAGCAGAGGATAAGAGAATCATGGAGACTAATCTTTAAGTGCAGCTCACATCAGCAGAGAATGGAAATCATTACCATCTAATGATGTCAGGGTTCTAACCGAATTGAAATATTGGCTTCCCTCCAATTCCCCATGATTTTCAGGCCATTCCCTAAAAAGCAGCAATGTAACTCATGTTGGGTTTCAGATAGCACAATAGATGAAAGCATAGATTACTTTGAAAATGTCCATTTTTCTAGGAATTACTCTCCTTGACTATCAGTAATACTCAAGCTCTTCTAAATCGTTGGGCTGTGTGTAGAGGAAAGAAGGTGGGGCACTAGTTGAAAACTATGAACATGAATGTCAATGACAATCCTTTTCCTGTCATTTAACAGAATGCAGGTCTTCAGAGAATGACCCTTTTTCCTAGCATGACATATCCATCCTTTGCCTAAGACAGCAGTTGCCAATCTTTCAGACCTCACGGATCACCAGTGGTCTGTGGGCCACCGGTTGGCAACCACTGGCCTAAGATGTCAGAAGCTTCAGATACCCTCTCAATAGTAGTGCCTCTCAGGAAAACCCAGAAATATCCAGGGGAGAATGGTCTCCGTTCTGGGCTGGGTTTTTTTGGAATCTTATCAGTTGGCAGAGCAACGTAGGTGTGTGTAAGCCTGAGCTCTGGGATCTATGGCTGGGTTCAAACTCAGATCCGCAACTGGGTAGCTGGGTGACCTGGGGCCGGTTGTTTAATCTCCATGGTAGTCATGGATGCTACTCACAGGGGTCAGTTTCCCTCTCCTCCTGGCACCCAGAAGACTCCTTTGCGGTTGGGTAGTGCCGTGTCACTAGTTCTGGCCAAGGAATTGTGAGTAAATGAGTTCTGTGTAACTTCTGGGCTTTCACATTTAATAACCAGTGTAAGATTCTCCAGAATTTTCTTTTGTCCCTCCTACACAACGACCAGCAACATCCCAGATGGTGGCTGCTTCGTCAGTCTGGGCTGACAGTGAGCAGCCTCCCTGGTGACCTGTATGTAATAGACTTGTAGCAGGAGAAAGAAAAAAAACTTGGTTTTAGTAAGCCATCATGATTTTGAGGGTTATTTGTTACCACAACTTAACCTTATCTACCCTGATTTATACACCTCATTAAATCTTCATTATTTTAATCTAAAAATAATGATAATAGTATAATCTAGTTTATGAAATAATCATGGGGATTAAATAGGGTAATATGTGTGCAATACTTAGTGTGGTACCTAGCACACAATAAATTCTGAATATATTTTACCTATTGTGTGTGTGTATATGTATATGTATATACATATATATTATTAAGATATGCCATATCCTAACTTTGTCTCTAGCAAGTTATCTACTTATTTCAAAGAAGTTATTAGTCATCTGACTGAGAAATTCCGTTACCCTCAAATTGCATTTCTAGTATGTTAGACAAGGTATGTTTAAATTTCTACACTTAAAATCTATTAAGTAATAACTCGGGAAACCCATCTTGGTTTTCTTTGTGGCTCAGGGAAACAAAATGTGTGAGAAAGCTAAACATTATCCTCTCCCCTTTTCCAGCTGCTCCCCCCCCCCCCATTAACTCTCCAAACAAAAAGTCCTAACTACAGATTCTTCTGTACCCTATTCTGAAGATTTCTGCCCAGAGTTGTAAATTCTTAGTAACAAACTGGTTTCCCAGTTTAGGCCCCTATAACCTTGAGAGTCCATCACCTCTCTCTATTCTGTTTTCACTGTATGTACATAGTATCTGGTTTCATCAGTAAGATTTCCCCTGGCTCCAGGCCACAGCCCATCGTGGTCTTTCTCTGAGAGTGTGGTCTTCTTTAGTCTTAAAGGAGAGAATCCTGTCCTTGCTCTACCTTAGCCCTGGCTCAAGGTGGCCCCCTTCACACCACCACGCACAACCACCGAGACTTGTCCTACAGCTTCTTCAGCCCTGCCTATACTTTCTAACAGTAGCATGTTAATATATTTAGTTAAACTATAGGAAATTGCTATTTTTAGTTGAATATGGAAATTTCATATGGTTGGACATATATGTGAACCCATTTTGCAAAAGAGAAGTGATTTCACCACAACCGTGTTGGATCCTATCGAGAATCTTATGTGTTTCTCCCTCCTTACCTTGTTAAACTGAGGGTTATTCTTACAGACCATTCTTTATGCTTTTGTATGTAATCCCCTAACCTCCCACCCACAACACGTGGTCTACAGATGATCCTACTACTGTATGGTATTGACTGCCATTTCCTGATACCTATTGTTGGCATGCGCCTTCCCCCATTTTGACTATTGATAAAGGTGTCATTTACTATTACTCTGTGGGAGACAATAACACTTCTTCTCTTTAACCTCTTTCAGATTGAAGACATCATTACAAAGATGCAAGATGACAAGACAGGGGGTGTGCCCATCAGAACAGTCAAGAGCTTTCTCTCCAAAATCCCCAGTGTTGTCACAGGTAAACATTCTTCTTATAAGGGTTTGGAGGCAACAGGGAAAAGCTGAAGAGTTGTGTAGCCTTGATTGTGATCTGGGGGGTGTCTAAGAATTTGTGAATAGTAAAGATGGTACCTTCAACATGCTTCTTACGGTTGAGGGTGGTCCTGGTTTCTAGAAAGAGGCTACTCTTTGCTGATAATTCAGAATGGTCTTACCATGCCTGACCAGCCCTTCTGTGTATAGATTAAGGATTCTGGGAAATAACAAGTGCATTAATAAACAGGCTTTCCCATCAGCAATCTGGCCTACAAGATGTAGATAAGCACAAAAAATGTTAAAGAACTTATTTTAGTTTCAGAAAAGCTTTAAGAAAGTCTTATGTTCAGATTCTACAAAATGCCTTTAAGTTTTTTAACTTATTGTACTCGAACTCCTAAAAGAAGTGGTTTTAAAAATGTTTTTCTGCGTTATTTTGGGGGCTGCAGTTGTGTGTTTTGTGTGCTCATTCACCAATAAAAAGGAGTGGACTATTGATACATATACCAACTTGGGTGAATCTCAAAGTAATTTTTCTGAGTGAAAGAAGCCAGTCTCAAGAGGTTAGATAATATATGATTCCATTTATATGACATTTCAAAAACTATATGCTGGAGAACAGATTCATGGTTACCAGGGATTGGGAATTATGGGAAGAATATGCTACAAAAGGATAGTGCAAGGGAATTTTAGGAGGCTATGGAACTGTTCTGTATCCTGCTTATGGTGGTGAGCTGCTAACATGAATCAGCAAAAGTAATTGAGGAGTACATACTTCCACTTGTTTGTACCTCTTCCATCTCTTCTTTCAACGTCATGTAGTTTTCTGAGTATAGGTCTTTTACCTTCTTGGTTAAATTTATTCCTAAGTATCTTAATTTTTTGTTGTTGCAGTGGTAAATGGGATTGTCTCATTAGTTTCTCTTTCTGAGAGTTCATTATTGATGTGTAAAAATGCTGTCAATTTCTGGATGTTAATTTTGTATCCTGCTACTTTCCCAGATTTATTTATTAAATCTAGTAGTTTTGGGGTGAAGTTTTTAGGGGGAAGAGATTAACCAAAGAACCTATATTCGTGTATACACTGCCCATGGACACAGACATTAGGATGGTGAAGGCCTAGGGTTGGGTAGGAACCAGGTGAAGGGAAGCAATGGGTAAAAAAAAAGGGGGGGGGGAAACATCTGTAATGCTCTCACAATAAAGATTTTTTAATATTAAAAAAGAAATGGAAGAGTAGCTGGAGACGGGAAGAAAAATCAGGAGGATATGGTTTCTTGGAAGCCAAATTTTCAAGAAAGTGATTCAAGGGAGAGTAGAATTGATCTACTATGTAAAAAAATCAACTAAGATTAGGACTAAGAATCGACAATTGAATTTAGCAACATCAAAATTGATTGCTGACCTTGATAAGTGCACATTCCATGAAGCATTGAGGGCAAAAGCCTCATTGGAGTTGGTTCAAGTCAGAATGGGAAGAAAGCAATTTGAATAAGTGAGTGTAATTAATCTTTGAAGGAATTTTCCTTAAAAGGAAGAAATGCAGTAGTATCTAAATAGGTAAATGGGGGTCAGGACTTGCAGGATTTCAAATAATATGAAAGTGGCAATATGTTTATAATGATGAGAATGGCTCACTCAAAAGGGAAAAGTGGTACAAGAGAAACAGGGAAAACTCAAGAAGTGATATCAGCAAGTAGGTAAGAGATTGAATGTAATGCATAGACAGGTGGGAAGACTTGGCTAGGAAGATGTACAATTTATTCATAGAAAAAAGAAGGGATTCATAATAGATACACAGAGGTACAAATAAGCATAGAAATGTGGTAGGAGCTCTTAGAAGTTTTCTTCTAATTGTTTCTATTTTCTTAGTAATATGGGAAGCAAAGAGGGTAAGATGCTGAAGGTCTGGGGAGAAATTAGAAGCTATACAAGAAATCTAGGAAAGTAAAGAGATTAATTGGCTAGGGAAATAGAGTTTTGAGTGTTAGGTAGCATGAAGGACTCTCTTGAGATTATTAACATTTATGAATTTAAGGAGAGGCAATTCTTTCTCCAGCCAATTTAGCTCCCCAGATGTGGGCACCTATTAGGTAGAAAGTTGGACTTAATTAGGGATATGTCAAATATAAGAGTATGATAAATCAAGAAAGAGGAAGAGAACAACCAAAAGGATTGACCATTAAATTTTCACTGAATAATGAGATAGGTAAGGAACAGTGAAGAGTAGTAATTACAATAAATTTTAAGTCCAGTGGCAAAGGAGTTTTGGAGTTGGAAGTGAGAGTAAGAGAGCTAAAAATATAGGAGGTGGCGATTGGATAGTGGAATATCTAGGGTTGCAATATATTAGTGGTGACAACAAGTAAGGTTTGACCAAGGGAATAAATGACTAAGATCTGATAAAGGACAAGATCTGTGGGAGAGAGGAAGTCAAGTTGAAAGAAGTAGCCATGATTTTGGTAGATTGAGCTATCTGGATATTGAAATCACTACTGGGAGAGTGTTAGAGAGGTTGCTTGTGGATCTGTGGTTAAAATCTTTATAGAGACAGTGGCCCAGGGATCAATAAATGACTTTTACAACAAAAAGTCTAGGTCATTTAACCTGATGTCATGGGAGTCAAAGCTGAGTGGGTTTTGTGTTGTTTTTTTAAAGAAGAGAGAGGGGATAAAGGCAGTCTGAAAGAAGCCATAAGAAACATAAGCCATGAGATCACTGACCTGCCTTCAAACCCCATGATGTATAAGGCATGTGAGGCAAAACAGCTGCCATCTAAGAGGGCCACAGGGAACCATGGTCACTGTGGAAGAATAAGAAGATGAAAGGAATATTGACTGAAAAGTGGAGGATATAAAATGTTTTACTTATGATTGACCATGAGTTCCAGAGATCAAGTGAAAGCATTTCAGAAAATGGTGAGTGTATGACCAGGGGAATAAATGTCCACAGTTGCTAGGTACCAGGCACTAGAATAGCCACAGCAGATATAAAGATGAATGGAAACCTAATCTCTACTTTCAAAAGCTATTAAGTTAGTGAGAGAAACAGACACTGGTAGAACAATAATTATATGAGCTGTGTGCTATAACAGAAGAATGAACAAAGCCCAGAGGAGAGAATTGTGAGTTTTTCTTGAGTTTATCTAGAACATTTCTCTAAGAATGTATATCAGTATCTTGCATA
This sequence comes from Myotis nattereri, assembly GCF_964212035.1. Taxonomy (NCBI): domain Eukaryota; kingdom Metazoa; phylum Chordata; class Mammalia; order Chiroptera; family Vespertilionidae; genus Myotis; species Myotis nattereri. The sequence continues at coordinate 25,442,065 of NC_138075.1, read as the reverse complement.
ACCAACCACCACAAACCATAATGAATCTTTATTTCTCATGATCATGATTCCATGAATTGGCAACCCAGGCAGTTCTTCTGCCTATCTCACCAATAAGGCCCTACTCATCTGATAGTTCAGTTGATGCCACAGGGTGGGTCTCACTCATTGGTTTAGCAGCAATGCTTAGTCTTAGCTGGGACTTCGATTCTCCTCCATATTGCCTTGTACCCCCAAAAGGGTAAACTGGGCTTCTTCACAGCCTGATAGTCTCAGAGTGCCAAGAGGGAGAAGATGAAAACTATAAGGCTTCTTAAAGCCGAGGCTCCAGAACTCATACAATGTCAAGTCCACCACAATCTATTCTTTAAAGCAAATCCCAAGACCAGCCCTGACTGAAGAGGGGAGAGAAACCAGCTCCACCTCCTGGGGTAGGAGTAGCAATGTCAGGTTGACCTGGGGAGACATGACTCATTGGAGGCCATTATTATAATTATCTACCACATTAATAATTTTAGAACTAGGCCTTAAACATGAGTAGAAAACTGGGGAAAGTAATTGCAGGTGGAGAAAAAAGATTTTTTTTTCCATTGGCCCAAATGCATGAAAAGTATACCAGGTTACAGTCAAAATGGTTTTGTTTATGGAGTTGGAATTTAAAACACATTTATGGAGTGTTGAGACTAGTTAGGGAATCTTTAGATGAGGGAGTCTAAGCAAGTAATAAGGAGGGCTCTTTCAACAACAATCACAGCATCAACTGAAACCATAATTCTAGAGCTACACCTCATTTAGTCTTCACAAAAATCCTATAAAATAGGAACTGTTATCGCCATTTTGTCATTGAAGAAACTGCAAATTCAAGAGCCTACATTACTTTTTCAAGGTCACACAAGTAGTCAAAATTATACCTTTCATCTTTTTGTCAGATTGGCAAAAGGTATAATATATATTTTGGTGTGCCACAGAATTTTAGGAATTAGTTTACCTGCACCATGAAATGAAAATGGTTGAAAATCACTACGGTAGACATATCCTGGGCCTAATGCCTGCCAATTCCAGGAAACCAGCCAGGTTGCATGGCCTTTCCCATCTGTAATAGACAGTTATTCAAGGATAATTCTCCATCACCTGAATGTCATGAGGAATTTTCCAGGGACTTTGAAGATTAGTTTCTTCCAGGCTACCCTCAGAAACATAAATTCCTAGCCTATAAGAGCCATAAGATACATCTAGTCTCACTTATTCTTGCAGAAACATGATATAATGTACTCAAAAAACCACACAGCTTGTTAGGGACAAAACCAAAGAGAGAATATGGATTCTTCACTACCATTGCAATGCTGTTAATTCCATTAACTCATGCAGAAGACTATAGACTCCTGAATTGGAACAGTTCCTTACAGGTGTCTGATGCCTTCCCACTGAACATGAGAATAGCTTGGATAGTTTGTTAAAAATACAGATCCCCGGGCATCCCCATAGGCCTGGACTCTGAACCTTCTATTTTCAGCATCTGCCCAGATTATCTAATCTAACCTGTCTGAATTTGAAAATCAGTACAACCACCACGTTCCTGCAAAGTGCTCCCCACCTTCTGCTTTAATAGCCTCTAACGGTGAATGTCATCTCTCCTTCCATCTTTGGACAACTTTGACCTGTAAAAACTTCTTCCTTATAACAAATTGAAACTTACCCACCTCCTTGTAGTTTTAATCCATTAGTCTCAATTCAACCTCTTTCTCAAAATCTAAGAATAGAAAAATGAATCTGATTTAAAAGTATACCCACCTGGCTCTTTCTTACGAATTTTTATTATACAAATAATGTTCCGATTATATGCTATGTACATGCATTTTTATTCTGCTTATCTCGGCACATTTTTTCATGTGTACATTTCTATCTCTCTTTATAGCCTATAAATTTCTTTCTTATGGCTTTATGTAGTTATAAATATTTTTGAGTATTTGTCTATGGCTTATTAACAGAATACTTTGTGTAAAAGGGTTTAGGGCTACAAGCTAGTTGTATGACTTGAGCTGGTAAATGGGTGACTTTTGGGCATCACCAGCCTAACTGCCCTCTGTTTCCTCATTTGTGGATTAATAGGCTTGGATTAAACAGTATCTATGATCCATTCTGGCTCTGATCTTCTGTGGTTCTTCACAGGATCTGTGTGGATTTAGTGCTAATTAGTCCTCTAGATGGTCTAAGGAATCTACCCCTAGGTTAATCTAGGTCATCCATTTTCTCTTGAACTGTGATACTCCCAGATGAGAAAACAAGAGAACCAGATTAGGAAACCTGAGAGTTACCCAACAATTAGTCAACATTCTTGATCTTGTTAGTCTACCTGCTACATAGAAACAAACACAAAGAGGCAGCCAAAAATAAGGAGGCAAAGAATTGTGGCCTCTCCTCCCCGCCACCCCCCACCCCCACCAGAAACTAGACCACCTTCTTACCCCATACACAAGAATAAACTCAAAATGCATTAAAGACTTAAATGTAAGACTCAAAACCATAAAAATCCTAGAAGAAAACATAGGAAGTAAAATCTCGGATGTTTCTCATAACAATATATTTTCTCATATGTCTCCTTCCTTAGGCAAGGGAAAGAAAAGAAAAAAATAAACATATGTGCTGAAACCGGTTTGGCTCAGTGGATAGAGCGTTGGCCTGCGGACTGAGGGGTCCCAGGTTCGATTCCGGTCAAGGGCATGTACCTGGGTTGCGGGCACTTCCCCAGTGGGGGATGTGCAGGAGGCGGCTGATCGATGTTTCTCTCATCGATGTTTCTGACTATCTATCTCTCTCCCTTCCTCTCTGTGAAAAATCAATAAAATATATTAAAAATAAAATAAAATAAAAATATACATATGAAACTACATCAGACTAAAAAGTTTTTGCACAGCAAAGGAAGCCCTCAACAAAATTAAAAGACAATTCACTGAACAGGAGAACATATTTGCCAGTCATACATCTGATAAGGGGCTAATATCCAAAATTTATAAAGAACTTATACAACCCAGCACCAATAAAACAAACAATCCAATTAAAAAATGGACAAAGAACCTGAAAAGACACTTCTCCAAAGAGGACACACAGATGGCCAATAGAATATGAAAGGATGCCTAATGTCACTAATCATCAGAGAAGTGCAAATTAAAACCACAATGAGATATCACCTCACACCTGTCAGAAGGGTGTTTATCAGTAAATCAACAAACAGCAAGTGCTATCTAGGATGTGGAGAAAAGGGAACCCTAGTGTACTGTTTGGTGGGATTGCAGATTGGTGCAGCCACTGTGGAAACAGTATTGAGTTACCTCAAAAAATAAAAAATGGGACTGCCTCATGATCCAGCAATTCCACAGAAACCCAAAACACTAGTTCAAAAGGATATATGCACCCTTATGTTCATAGCAGCATTGAAACAACCCAAGTGCCCATCATTAGATGAGTGGATAAAAAAGCTGTGGTACATTTACACAATAGAATACTACTTGGCTATAAAAATAGGAAATCATACCTTTTGCGATGGCATAGATGGACCTGGAGAGTATTACGCTAAGTGAAATGAGACAGTCAGAGAAAGGTAAATACTATACGATTTCATTTATATGTGGAATCTAATGAACAAAATAAACAAACTAACAATATAGAAACACACTCAAAGAGACAGAGAACAGACTGACAGCTGTCAGAGAGCAAGAGGTCTTGGGGGTTGATTGAAAATGGTGAAGGACTGAAGCAAAAATAGAAAATAAAAACTCATAGATACAGACAACAGTATGGTGATTGCTAGAGGGAAGTGTGTGTGAGGGGAAGTAGAAGAGGGTAAAGGGGGATAAATGGTGACGGAAGAAGATTTGACTTTGGGTGGTGAACACACAATACAACATACAGGTGATATATTATAAAATTGTACACTTCAAACGTATATAATTTTATTAACCATTGTCACCCCAACAAATTCAGTAAAAATAAGAAATTACCAAAACTGGCATATAAAGAATTTTAAAATTGAATAAGTATATACCTGTTTAAAGGAATTGAATTTACAGTTAAAAATTTCCCCATAAACAAAACTAGTCCATATTAGCTTCCTCGGTAAATTCTATTAAAGATTTAAAGGAAGAAATAATACTATTTTTACATTGACAAGGTGAGAATACTTCCCAGATCATTTTATGAAACTAAGATTATCCTGATACCAAAAATAGACCAAGGCGTTACAGAAAAGAAAACCAAGTACAATGTCTCTCGTGAAAATCACTACAAAAAATGTTAAACAAAATATTAGCAAATTGAGTCAAATAATATCTTTAAGTCAGGAGTTGGCAAGCTTTCTGTTAAAGCCAAGTGGCAAATACTGTGGGCAATGTGAGCCATACAGTCTCTGCTGCAATTATTCAACTCTGCCTTTGTAATCCCCAAATAGCCACAGATAACATATAAACGATGGGAGTGGCTGTGTCTCTATGAAATTGTATTCATAAAAATAGGCGGCAGGCCATAGTGTGTATCCCATAAACAGAATATTGAGCAGAAGAAGGCAAATGCAGAAGAAAATATACTGTATGATTTCATTTACATAAAATTCAAAAAGCAAACTAGGGAATGATAGTATTGAGGGATATATAAGAGGTGATGAAAGTGACCACAGAAATAGAGAAGTGACTCCCATTTACCTCTACGGGACAGGAGGGTACTGTGATCAGGATAATATATTCAACACTCCTGGAGTGCTGGGGAAACTTTCTTAACCTTTATTATGGTAACATGAATATTTTATTTAAATAATTCAAACAGTACATATTTATATGTAATGTTTTATGATTCTTTAAAAGGTTTTTCCCCTTTTTTGTCTTTTTCTATTTTTTAAAATAATTCTTTATTGTTGAAAGTATTACATACTTTCCCCCTTTTCCCCCCATTGACCCCTCCAGCCCACCCCCACCCCCCACCCCAGGTCTTCAGCACGTTTTAATAAAAAGTAATTTGGCCCAGCTGGTATGGCTCAGTGGTTGAGTATTGACCTATGAACCAGGCAGGAGGTCACACTTTGATTCCTGGTCAGGGAATAAGCCCGGGTTGCTGGCTCAATCCCCAGTAGGGTGCCTGTAGGAGGCAGCCAATCAATGAGTCTCTCTCATCATTGATGTTTCTATCTCCCTCTTCTTCTTCCTTCCTCTCTCTGAAATCAACAAAAATATGTTTAAAAAATAATAATTTGAAGTCAGAGTAGTGAATAAGGTCCAGGAAATGTCAATTGTCAATGAAAAGTCCCAATTTTGGTTTAAATAAGGTATGACTCTGAATAAATGAAGCTGGTTTTCTCATTGTCCTTATAAACTGGTTCATAAATTTAACTTCAAAGGGGACTTCCAAAAACATTTGTGGCACAGCCAATACTAATGGAAATAAGGATCTAGCCTCTGAGAGGCCAACACTGAAAAATACAAAGTTTAACTACATATTGACTATGCTGTGTTTACCTTAACAAATATAACTCTGCTATAACACATTTTCTTTGAATTCATGCATTTTTGCTTTCTTCTAATGAAGTTCATTTTAGAACATCCAGAAATCCTGTCAAGTTATACTGTGAAAGCAAAAGGCATAGCTCTGATATTCTTGGCCTTTGTGCCATTAAAATCTTACTCTGAATGTCACATCCATTCATCTTTTTCACATGTTTCTTGTTTGATTTTTTACCACTTTGAAAAGAAATGCTAAGTGGAATAAAAGAAGGAAAAGACAGTTCACTTATTAAAAGTGAAAATATACCACATCGCCCTCTAATTTGTGCTCTCGAATTTCTTTTTCAGCACCCATTAAAAGGTCTGTTTCAGAGTGAGATAAAATTGAAGAGGAGACTGAAGTCCGTTAATTAATTAAATGTAATTGGCCCAGGGTCACTGAGACTTTTCAAAGGTAAAAATCAGGAAACTAGTGTAGGCTCCTTGCCCTATAACAAAGGATGGTGGGTTAGCAACGACTATTGATTTTATTGAATCAACTGTTGCCTCATAGGATCTATACACTAAATTGGCTGGATGTGTTGCTGGAAGGAAGACTAGCAAAATCATGTTGCTAGTGGGAAGTCTATGCAAAGATTGTGAACATGGAGACCATTAATTTTCAGCTTAGCTCCTTATGCAGTTGATTTTATCATTTTGTTCTACTCAGTACAGTGGCACCAAATAAAGCTATAATTTATGGCAACACAAAAAAAATTTTAATAACATTTAAAAATAATTATGGCATGCATTATATACTTAAAAATTTAAAGCCAAATTTAGAAGTTGTCATTGTGTCATCTATGAAGACTTTTTTTTGTCTTAAACATATCAACTGTTGTTTTTGTGTGTTTTTTTGTTTTGGTGTTTGGGTTTTTTGGTCTTAAACATATCAACTTCCATAAGGCATGTTTTACACAAATAAAGCCTAACTCTATCTTCAGTTGCAACCAGAGGAAATTTGAGTTATTTTTATATAAAACTTGGATGATAACACCTAATCTAGTTTTGGGTTCTAAGACATCATTTTCTAGATCCAGGAATAATATTATTGCCTGGCCAGCATGGGTCAGTGGTTGAGTATCAACCTATGAACCAGGAGGTCACAGTTTAATTCCCGGTCAAGGCACATGCCCAGGTTGCAGGCTCGTTCCCCAGTGTGGGGCATGCAGGAAGCAGTCAATCAATGCTTCTCTCTCATCACTGATGTTTCTCTCTTTCTCTCTCTCTCTCTCTCTCTCTCTCTCTCTCTCTCTCTCTCTCTCTCCCTCCCTCCCTCCCTCCCTCTCTCCTTCCCTCTCTGAAATCAATGAAAACATAGGTTTTAAAAATAATAATAGTATTGAGGCAGGATCTTCTGCAGAGTTCTACCTTATAGATTCTTCAGGCAATATTTTCCTAGGGTATTGTTTTCCTGAGAATTAATGAGGACAGAAACATTTGTTGAGCTCATCATAGCTAACACTTGGCTATCAGCCTTATCTGAAGCACTCGCATCTTTATCCTGATGTATATAAGCAAACTGCTGGGGTGGAGTGTGGGTTGGAGAGTCCAAAGAGGGCACTCTACAAGACTCACTCACTGTTCATAACTGTTCCTAAACAACACTCCATAAATCTAAGTATTTCCTGCCTCTAAAACAAGTGAGGAGGGCTGGAAAATAGGGACCATAGGGTGGTATGATGCCCAAGGAGAAAGATGTGGAATCCTGACCCCCAAAACCCCTGTGACTCCTGAAAGCTCAAGGAAGGATCTCAGTGGAGATTGAAGAAAAGGTAGAGAAAGGAGAAATGAAGCAGAGCTCATCTTGCTCCACCCCAAGACCCTATGGACAGGGCTGGTTAAAGGGAAAGAAATGAGTCAAATTTGGATTTAAATTTTAAACTGAATTGCAAGTAACCAGAAAGCTAAAGAGTCCTCCTAAGACATCACTAAAAAGAGCAAAAAAGATTTGACTTTTCATGTTTGAGGGATAGGGGAAAAGTAGTCATTTCATGTCCGTACCTCATTGCATTCATATCCTATATAATAAAAGGGTAATATGCAAATCAACTGAAGGGCAGAACAACCAGTCACTATGGATGCACACTGACCACCACAGGGCAGCTCACACATGTGGGTATCAGGCAACCAAGCTGAGAAGGAAACACTTCAGTGCCATCACTGGGAGATGATGGAAATACTTGTTTTAGTCTTGGTTATTATTAGAGTGAAAGAAAGGAGAGAAAAATCTCCCTAGATAATTCCTAATCTAAGATCCTAAGTCTCCTCTTGCTGGTTTGGTGTCTTACCCAACCCCATGTGACCTGGAAGAGCCAAGCAACAATATAAAGTTCTCCACTTTGGTTCTGCCCTAAGGTACTGGCAGAAGCAAGTACATCTCATCTCTGGAGGAGCACACTGTAAATATGGATCTTGAAAAGTCCCCTAAAAAACAAAAATCACCAGAAATGCAAGAAAACAAACCTAACCTAGCCGGTGTTGCTCAGTGGTTGAGTGTCGACCCATAAACCAGGAGGTCACAGTTCAATTCCCGGTCAGGGCACATGCCCGAGTTGCTGGCTCAATCTCCAGTGGTGGTGGTGGACGGGGAGGGGGTATAGGAGGCAGCCAATCGATAATGTTTCTCTCTCATTGATGTTCTATCTCTCTATCCCTCTCCCTTGCTCTCTAAAAATCAATAAAAACATTTTTTTAAAGAAAACAAACCTACATGAGTGAAAGTTGGCAGCAAGCACAAATAGCAAAATTCAACCCATGAAGATGGCAGATGTTGGAATTATTATCTACACATGTAGACTAATTATTAGGCCACACCATATGAAATTGCCATTCTTGTATGTCCAAACTAGGCAATATCTGCAATTTCACATATTTAACCTGATATTTTTTTCAGAAATGAGAGGGTTTTGGAAGTATAACCTTTTAATGAATGTTTTTAAATATCCCCACAAATAAATAACTAGGTTTTTGCATAGGGGTTTTGCCAACATTCAATAAACAAATAGGTTTGATCTTATATAAACTTTTAGAAACAATAGAAAAAAAGGCAAATCACTCTCCAACTCATTCTATGAGATTAATTCAACTTTACTATCCAAACTAGACAGTGCCAATGTGGGACAGGGAAATTTGTTTTATAAACATAGATGAAAAAATCCTAAACAAAATAGCAGGAAACTAAACCTACAAACACTAGGAGGAAAATGATCATAGCCCTTGTGGGGTAAAGAAAATAGACACTCACGGAGCAGGACTGGCTCTTGTAAAGAGCTAGAAGCACTGAGAGGTGGAAGCACAGGGGCTGTAAAGGTGCTGGTATCACCTTTACTGCTTAGTGCGTCTAAGGATGTCATTTGGTTATTATACATTTGAAACCAGGGTTTAGAATTTCATGGTGATATCTATACTTTAAATATATCTATACTTCATACCTTGAGTGAATATGTGTTTTTATTGAGATATAATTGAGATGTACAACATAATGACTCAATATTCATGTATGTTGTGAAGTGACATAAGTCTAGTTAACATCACCACACCTATAGTTTTTTCCTTGTGATGAAAACTTTTAGATGTAACAATTTTTAGATATGCAATACGTCATTATTAACTATAGTCACCATGCCATACATTACACCCCGTGACTTATTTACTTGTTAACTGCACATTTGTACCTTTCACCCTCTTCACCCATTTCTTCTATCCCCACACCCTGCCTCTGCCTAACACCAGTCTGTTCTCTGTACCAATCAATCTGTATGATTTCATTGTGTTGGGTTTTGTTTGGTGGTGGTGTGTTGTTGTTTTTAAGATTCTATGTATAAGTGAGATCATGAAGTATTTGTCTTTCTCTGTCTGACTTATTTCACTTAGCATCATGTCCTCAAGGTCCTTCCAATGTTGTTGCAAATGGCAGGATTTCCTTCTTCTTTTTTTTTTCCAAAGCTTACAGGCCCTTGTACAAACTTAATATCCTCATTTGTGAGATAATGTCTGGTTTATCCCAATATGATTCTACTCCATTATTTTTACCTGACCTTTCAATCCATTGATTTATTTGAACTCTTAATTTGTTCTTATTAGGAGATTTACAGGTAGAAGTGAATGTGAAAGCAATAATAAGCCACATAAAGAAAGGAACACCTATTTTAAACTTCTATTGCCTTATTAAACTAGACAACAACAGCAATAAAATCGATCTAAAGTCCACTCATGAAGGATTTCCTTCTGTTATATGGCTGAACAAAACTACATTTTCTTTATCCACTCATCTATCAATGGACATTCATTTTATGTATATATTGATGATGAATTTCACAATGAAATTCTTAGAGCTTATAACTGTATATAGTATATGTTATAATTACAACCATGTAAAAATTATATGCATGCACATGAGTGTGTGTGGGCGTGTGTGGACAAGAGAGGGAAGAGAAAGAGAGGGGGGGAGGGAGGGAGAGAGAGAAATGAGGGAGTTTCAAAGGAATATAAACTAAAAATAAAAGTATATCATGAGATGGAGCTAAAGGAACGTGCTTGCATTTAGAAGATGAGTTGGACTTTGCTGTGCTTTTGGAGATCCCTGCCTCATAAATCTAACTTTGGCCTTTTAGCTGACAGGAGACCATCGAAAACCATTCAAGCTTATATATGTTCAAACAGGCTGTCTTACTCTGGGTGCCCTGTCTTTCTCCCACCTTGTCAAGCTTCTGTAAACAAACCTGCAACATGATCCCTCAGACTGCTCTCTGGTTATTATCCAGTGACCACCTATTCTGTTAGTAACAGCCCCAAACATCCCACGTTCCTACATGGAGCTGCCACCTCCCTTCGTAGGGCCACATGTCCTGCTCTAAGCAAGACTCTCACCCAGTTCCCTTTGTTTTACTCCCCCGCCCAGGGAAGGTTATTGATCCTTGGAGAACTGAGGGCATGACTGTGGAAGCCAAGCACTCCAAATGCTGCAGCAAAGAGGGGCTGGAAGTGGGGAGATCTGTGTGTAGAAAATTTTAAAATAATAAGAAAATTCAGTCTGCTTTATGTTATCACCATGCAATTCTAAATAATGTCAGTGTTGAAATACCCCCCACCCAAAATTATTTTGTTGGTCCCAGACTTCTTAATTGTGCAGTTACTATTGAGTTATAATAATATATATAAGCTTCCAATGAGCACATTTTAATTACCTACCCTATATGATAAAAGCGTAATATGCTAATTAGACCAGATGTCCTTCCAGACAGCCTTCTGGACAAAGCCGGGGCTGCGAGGGCCAAGGCAGAGGTGGCCGCTCTGGCAGCGGGGGCCGAGCCCCTTGCACGAATTTCCTGCATCGGGCGTCTAGTCCTAAATAACCTCATATTCTTCACGGAAGTCAACTCGGAGAACCAACAGGTATAGGGGACCCCACACACTTAGCAACGTGCACTCATTTTGAGAGTAAGTGCTTAAAAAGTTTAGAGTTAGGAACAGTTCATGTCTCAAACCTCTATGGCTATTTATACCACAGGTTAAAAGTACACGCTGATGGCACAGTGATTTTGAAGATGAAGAAACAGAACTGAGGTTATTGTAATTCAGTCACTTGGAATTTATATTTGTATTTAAAATTTGCCTTTGAAATTGAGAACAGTGAAAACTGCAGGGTGTCGTATGTTTGTTTGGTGAAGTTTCAATTCACGCATGAAATACTGAATTTTAGAAACAGATTTAAAATGAAATTATTTTTATCATTTTTTTGTTTTAAAAAAGTAAATATAATAAAAACAAAAATCAAGAAAATGACCCATTATGTTACTGAGAGGTACAATATAGTGGTTACCTAATTTGTGCCTTTCACAGATGGTTCTGTTTTATTGAAGTTCACTTATTGGTTATTTATTGTCAGTAAAGAGAGGGTGTGAAAAGTGATGTGCCCCAGATGTTATAACTGGAGACCCTGATTTCCTTTCAGCTCCCTGGGGTGTTGGGAGGAATCTAGAGCTAAGGGAAAGACAGGGAGGATCTTTTAATGAGAGGGGACATGGTTTGTAAAGTTGTTTTTTTAAAAAAATCTTCAACTTCCACTATTTTCCTAAGCTTGGTCTGCCTAAGAACACACCTCGCATGTCAATTTGCTTATGTGACAGTCCTTTTCCATAAACTGAATGATTTGAGTCGCCAAGATTTTGTCAAAATATATTGAAAGCTTGGGTGTCACATACATTACATCTGAAAGTATATCCTTGCAGCCACTTCAACATCTTTTTAAATGTATAGGTGTTATGTTAAAAAATATGTCACGGGCTGCTTAGCTTTTCAGAATTCTTTTGGGGATAACAAGAGGAAATTTTCTGAAGACTGCTGCTGCTACAAATCTATCCTAACAGACGGTGTGCACATTAGGGGGCATTTCAGCCCTCGGGAATCAAGTCTCCTCCGCGTTTCTTATGAAAGAATTCTTGAGAAAGAAACTTTAGGCAGTGGGGATGTGTGACTTAAATCACATAACAGGAACCGTGTTGTTGGGAGTTCGCTACTAGCAAACCTGTACTTATATGTCTTCTTATCCAATGCTCCAATCAGGGAAGTGAAGCATAGCTCCACGGGCCCTTCTGATGAAGGGGAAGCTGGCGGACAGTTGGTGATGGGGCCAAGATGTTCACCCATTGGGCCATCAGGGTGATGGCCCCGCCTCTTCTCTCCTGGTTTAGGTGTGGCTTTGATCTTCAACATAATGCTGAACAAAGAATCCCAATGGGACACGTGGGAAAGGCAGTACATTTCCCAGACTTCCCTTTAGTTTGTTGACACGGCCCCAATCTATTTTCCATCTCATACACCTTTAGTCATGAGGGGGGGCGGGGCCCGGAGGAGAAAACTTTCGTCCCAAGTTGACCTTCCATTTTGCCATCAAGAAGTTCCTCAAGGCTCTGAAAGAACTCGTTCTTGCCAGGGTGCTTGGCATACGTAGGGATTTCATGCTGTTGGACAACTCTTCAGAGAGCTGTCGCTGGGGTTTTCTTACTCAGGTCAGGGGCATGTGCAGGAAGTGGATCGAAGGACGGTCATCTTGGACAGCAGTGGTTGCCTGCCTTCTATTCCTAGTCCAGGCACCGATGGCACCCCTTATCTTTTGTCTCACTTCCATATGGAAATAATTGCAGAATCATGTCTGATGGTGACCTACTGCCCCGGAGCATTGGGAAGCATTTGTACATGAGCAAAGTCGGTGCAAGAAGGGCCGACACAATGTAAACCCGGCAGGAGCTCCCCACAGCAGCATCCCTTAGGTGGTCTCATCCTACCTGGTCTCCAGCCCGCACAGCCCCTGCTTCATCCTCTCTGTTCTGGCTCCACGGCCTCTTCAGTTTTGACTCTGGAGCTGGACTCCCTGGGTTTGCATCCCAACTCCACTCATTCATGGCTGTGTGCCCTGGACATTTTACTAAACCTCTCTGTGCCTAAGTTTTCTCAGCTGTATATGACAGCTATTAATAATAATAGTACCTACTTTGGGGAGGATTAAATGAGTTAACATATAAAACATTTATAGTGGCATCTGCCCATAGTAAAAGCTATATGTGTTTTGTAAATGTTTCCGGTTATTAGTAGTAGTAGTATTGTTTTTGTTATTTCACCTGCTTCATTGGTACTTTTTTTGAAAGTGCATAAAATACTCGATTTGCCCCTCTTAGCTGTGAGAAATATTGCCGGGCATCTTGAGTCAATCTACTGGACACAGTGTTTCTGCTCCTATACCAAGCTAGACATTCAGCTTGTGGAGCTGGGTGCAGAGAGCTGTGGGACCTTGCCGACTGCATGTATTTCCCTTGGGAGGTGGAGGCAGGCAAATCATCCATATCCCACGTGCCCAAATCTTTGTTCTGTCAACTCTGGGTATCTGGGTCCCTCAGGGGTGCCTGACCGCTCGCTGCCTTCATTTCTCTCCTTTGCCACCATTCCTCACATAGACTGCTTTGCTGGCAGGCCCTCAAAGAATGAATGGGCTTTTGAGACTCAGATGTGGAGGACTGACTCTTGGTCCCCTAGTTCTGCTAGGTCCCCTCCTCTTGGCTTCTCTCTGGGTGAAGGACAGGATGCACTGAGTGACAGAGTGTTGCGGGGAAAGTCACTTGAATTAATTTATCAAAATATTCCCTAATGGCACCAGGGACACTTTATAAAGGCCCTTCCAACATCTGAGAGTAGGACTGGATCACCCGTGACCCATCCAGATCCCTGGGGCCTGACACAGGTCCAGGGAATATTTGGACACTAATTGTCATGAGCTGTAACATCCTGAGTGGTATAATTTTCATTTCCCAAGATCCACCAATGCTTAAGGGTTTCTTTAGTTGTTTAGTTAGGTTTGGGTTTTTTTTAGTCATTTAGACGCAAACTGTTTTTCAAGACTTGGGGGGAGGGGGGGATCGTATATTCAAGTTTAGATGCTTTTGTGCAAATTAATGAAGTAAAAGTAGAAGTAGAAGTCTGTCCCATGGGAATAAAAATCTTAGAGTCACATTAACAAAATAACACATTTTTAATTCATTATCATAAATTTTTCCGAATCAATTGCACATCCTCAAATTAACAATAAAAGTCAAACTAGAATTTACAGCCAGGGTCCAGGGAGAGCTCATGCTGGGGTAAACAGGCTGGCATAGTCAAGGGCTCCATGACAGATGGTAGGAACAGTCAAGTGTAGGGAAACTGCAAAAAAAAAAAAAAAAAAATCCATAAAAAATAAATGGGTTCTTAAAGTAGATGAATGCCAAATAAAACAAAAGAGTGTAACAAGCCACAGTTCAAAGTGGAAAGTGAAGCCCTTCACATCGGCGGTGCCTGGAGGAGCACTAACTCCTCCCGGTGTAATGAGAAGGTTTAGTGGGGAGAAGAAAGAGGATATTGGGTCAGTTATGAACATTTTTAATTATAAACCATAATTGTTATGTAAAATGAAAGTTTGAGGATACTTTCATGCAAAAAAAGATTGCTATACTTAGATTTAAAATGCTTACGCAGAAGTCCTGCACGGTGTGGTTCAGTGGTTAGAGCATCGACCCATGTGCCAAAGGATCACAGATTCAATTCCTAGTCAAGGGCATGTACCTGGGTTGCAGGTTTGCTCCCTGGCCCAGTCAGGGCATGTGTCTCAAAAAATGTTTCAGGAAAGCTCGCAATAAGTAGTAATTTCATAAATATAGCTAACCCACCAGTCTTCCCAAAAGTTGTTGTATTTAACTAATGAAAACCATTTTCCATGATTGCTGCCACGAAAGGTAAACCCTAGAATCATAATGCACCTGAGTTCAAGATCCTTTGTGATCTTCTGGTTCAATGGACTCTGAGAAGGTGGTTCAGTGAGCTCTCCAAGGTCTCATGGCTAGTTAGTGCTGGCATCAAGGACTAAAACCAAGTGTCCTACTTCCTTTGGGGCCACAGATCTTCTAGAACCTTCCCATCAGACCACATGTTCCAGGGTTGTGTCCACAGCTCAGGAGGGCAATGTGCTAGGCTGGATGCAGAGACTGTGAAATGCAAACACGCCTTAACAAATGCTGGCGCATGGCTACATCAACTAAAACCAAGGGCAGGAAGCTTCCCTATATAATAAAAGCCTAATATGCAAATCCACCGAACGGCGGAACAACTGGTGAAACGGCCACCAGGGGGCAGATGCTCAATGCAGGAGCTGCCCCCAACCCACAGGCCCCAGACCAGCCAAGGCGGGTACCAGCAGGGGCCTCCCGACCACCCCGCTGGTCACCCCACAGATCGGCCAGGCCTAGGAACTCTATGCATGCATGAATTTCATGCATTGGGCCTCTAGTTTTACTAGTAATATAAACTGCCATTGAAAAGGAAGGTGAAAACAGAACCATCATTGATGTATGTGTTCATTGCCTTTTTCTTCCATGGACATTAATTTATTCTGAAGGGAATGATACATTTCCAAATTCTACTATTACTTTCAATAAACTCAGATCAAGAAAACAACAAGTGGAACACTGCATTGTGATTGCTTCAATTGTTAAGAATATCAGCTGTCATGACTTTGAAAAATCATGAGTAAAAACTGGCCCTAGCAAAGGGGGACGTGTCTAGTTCACAGCAAGCATTCATCTCCATTAGGAATTCCTTCTCTCTTATTGGAGGAGAGCACAGCACCTCACTGTGTGCTGTCAGGGCCAACTTCCTCACAGAAGCTGACCCTGATGGACCCCAGGCCTGGCTGCTCTCCCAGCCTTGACTCCTTTACATCTCATCCCTTGGTCATTTCCTGCTGCTCTCCCCCATCTCTTTCATCTGTCTAGCATTTTGTATTCATTCATTTATTCCACTGATACTTCTTGTACATTCATTTCAAGCCAACCAAGGTATGGGGTGTAGGGAAAATACAACGGAAAGCAAAAAGTAGCCTCCCCCTTCCCCCAGCTTAGAACCCAATGGAAGAGAGAAACATCAGCAAGAAATCCCACAGACGAATGAACAACCATGCACATGATGAGAGGTTCACAGTGACGTAAAAGATCACCACAGGAGAATTACACTGGGTATGAAAGATGAGCTGCCAGGCGAAGTGCTAGCCAGGTAAAGGTAGCTAAAAAGAGAGAGCCAAGCAATTACATGGGACCCATGATCCCGGTGGCTGAGCAGAGAGAAGGAAGGGGCGTGGTATGGTGTAAGGCTGGAGGGCGAATAGGGGCTTTGGTCTCGAGAGCAGTGGGAAACCCATTGAAGGCTTTACAGAGAAGTGACCTGACCAGATAGGAACTTTGAACCCACTTAGGGTTCAGAGAAGCAGAACCACTAGGATAGAATATAGCATTATTTGTATTTGTGTGTGTGTGTGTATACATTTATATACTCATAACAAATATCATTATAAGTATACATATGAATATACAAGGGTGGGAAAAAGTAAGTAAATCACCAGCCTGCATTACCTAAAAAGTAAATCATAAGTAAGGATATGAAATAATAATAAGAAGAACACAATTAATACAATAATTGATAAATAATACAAGAATAAACTCTGTTTCACATACTCACAACTATAAACTTACTTTTGCCCACCCGTGTGTGTGTGTGTGTGTGTGTGGTTGTTACAGGAATTTCACGCTATGCAGTTGTGGTTGCTAGTTAGCAGTAAGGCTGTTGTCTTCACATCTGATCATCCAATATTGGAGCTCAGAGTCCGCAGGACAAGCAGTCAGCAAGGAAAGATGGGAGTGAAGCAGGACAACAAGAACAAGCTGGGACCCCCCCACACACACTCGGCCCCATGAAGACCGACTGAAACCCATGTCAGTGTTCATGGCCTCCCTTGGTGATGTAATTATCCTGCTGGACACATTGGCTCCAGCATCGCAGAGATAAGCACACACCTGGCCCAGGAGCTAGGGGAAGGTGCAACAGTTGGAGGCCTGGCCATTGGAAGGTGAGCCCCCAGATGAGTGACATGTGTGAGCTGCAAAACCACTGCGCCCTCACTTCTACCTCCATTCTCTCAGAACAATGTCTCTGGTGGCCCACCCTCACTGGAAACACTGGGGAGAGGGGATCTGGGGGAGGTGGTTCAGTCTGTCCACGCTGACACTTCCCAAAGCTACTAGGCATCCTGGCTGCAATGTGGGGAAGAATGTGCAAAGCTTCCACACTCTTCTCTGGCAGCTCCCTGAGCTGCCGATGGGCAAAGGTTGGGAAGCAGCCGCTAATAACATTACAAGTCCATTTGGCAGTGATGCAAACCTCCACCATCACAGTTAGAGCAAGCGGAGGGAAAGAGACTCTCTTAATGGCCAAATCAAATCAAAAGCTTCATGCTTCCAAAGACGATACCAAACCCCGAGGGATGGGTCAGTAGAACAAAGAGTCTTATGTCCTTGTATCCTCAGTGCATCTGCTTAGATAGAGAGGGTGTTTTCCTGTCTTCTCCTTTCTGAGGATCTCCAAGACACACGCATGAGAATCTGCCACCATTTAGCTACCACTTTTCTCAGAGTGTTGAGGAGCCAGGACTGAGCCTGCAGGAAGATATTCTGTGATGCAAACAAGGGTATTTTGGTGATCCAGTGGCTCTATGGTCTTTAATCCGGATGTGCGTTAGAACAACCCACAGGGCTGTGCAGCTTTTCCTGTGTCTAAGCTCCCATGAGATGCTTGGAAGGGGGCGAGCATCTCTACTTGGTAAAGCTCCCCAGGTGTGCTGATGTGCAAGCAGGATTGGGAACCCGGGATCTAGTGTAACCCTCCTGTTCTCAGGTAATGAAGCTAGGTCATAGAGAGGTTCAGAACAGAACCCATCTCCTGACTCTTAAATTCATCACTTTCCACTATGTATCCTGCCATAGCAAAAATAACAAGAAATATAAATTCAACTACATTCTCTACTGTGCCCTGAGAATGTGACGGCTTTGAAAATACATGTTATTTATTTTAAATATATTTTTATTGATTTCAGAGAGGAAGGGAGAGGGATAGAGATAGAAACATCCTATCTAATAAAGAGGGAATATGCAAATTGACCATCATGCCATCACAAATATGGCAGCGCCCATAGCCACAAAATGGTGGCACCCAGTCGCCTCAGCCCCACTGGAGTCCCCCAGTCCTTTCAGCCCCACTGCGGGGGGAGGGTGGCAGGCACGCAGTGTGGCTGGACCTACCTTCCGACAGGTCCGGCCACTCCTTGCACCTGCCACTGGAGTCCCCCAGTCCTTTCAGCCCAGCCGGGGGGTAGCAGGCACACAATGCAGCTGGACCCACCCTCAGACCCCCAGCCGCCCAGGGCTGGCCCAAGGCGCAGGCAAGCCTCAGATGGTGGCTGTCCAGCTGCCCAGCTGCCCAGGGCCACCTGAGGCTCAGGTAACTAGAGCCAGCTGAGGCTTATGCTGCCAGCAGTGGCAGCAGCAGAGGTGTGATGGGGGCATCACCTTCCCCTGATTTCTGGGTCACCTCCCACCCCTGAGGGCTCCCAGACTATGAGAAGGGCAGGCCGGGCTGAGGGACCCCCCTCCAGTGCGTGAATTTTCATGCACCGGGCCTCTAGTCAATAATGAGATAGAATCATTGATCAGCTGTCACCTGCATGCCCCCTACTGGGGATCAAGGAGGCAACCTGGGCATGTGCCCTTGACCAGAATCAAACCTGGGACCCTTCAGTCTTCAGACTTCCTGGTAGGCTCAGTTTATTAGTTTACTTTGTCCACAGCATGAGAAAGAAAAAGGAAATTAGGTGAGTAAAGGAATATCATATTCGGTGGAATGCTTGGAATGATTCTATAAATTGCAGGAGAGCCTTAATAGCCACTAATTAGGTCTCCTAAAATGGAGCCATCTTAACTAGCATGTGGTCATGTGCTCAGTCTAAAATAGACTTGAGCCCGGAGTGTCTGTGACAGTAGGCTTTAGAAAGAAAGACAATAGAGAAAAAGGCATGGCGAATTGGATTAAGAAGGCTTTTGTAAATAAGCAAGGCCACATTTGATCTACACTCTGTCAATAATCATCCATTATTTCTTTTAAAAGAAACAAAATCCAGTTATTGAGCATTTTTCAATCTGTAGCAATAACATGATATACCAGTATCTACTTTTACTAATTTCTCGCTTTATTCTTTTAAAATTCAAAGAAATATTGCAGTATTTGTTTCTATGAAAACTACACAGGGTTGGGCAAAAGTGGTTTTACAGTTGTGAGTATATGAAACACAGAGTTTAATCTTGTATTGTTTATTAACTAGAGGCCCAGTGAAGGAAATATGTGCACAGGGGCACCGGGGGCTCCGTCCAGCCTGCACCCTCTCCAATCCGGGACCCCTCGGGGGATGTCCGACTGCCAGTCTAGACCCAATCCCTGCTGGCTCCTAACTGCTCACCTGTCTGCCTGCCTGATCATCCTTAACCCCTCTGCCTGCCTGCCTGATTGTCCCTAACTGCCCTCCCCTGCCAGCCTGATCACCCCTAACTGCCTCTGCCTCACCCCCTGCCACTGTCGCTTTGTCTGGAAGGAAGGCAGGACGACCAGAAGATGTCCAGTCAACCTGGTCTAATTAGCATATTATCCTTTTATTAGTATAGATTATTGTATTATTTTCCACAGGAACAACTGTGAACCTACTTGTGCCCCACTCTGTACATATACATATATTATACATAATATATACACAATGTATATATATAATTCATACACCTATACACAGAAAAAGAAAAAGAAGATGCCAACTGGCTAGAGAGACAAATTATGAAATTGGGATCATACTCTAATGCCTTTTTAAATTTAAAAAATACATATATTCAGATCAGTTTTACTGATATACAGAATAAGGGAAACTGAGTTAACCCTGGAGGAATTCTGAACCTCATATAAGTGATTCCTTACTACCTAACATATTGTTTCCTTAACGATGCCTTAACAAAAGAGACTCTGAAAGTCACTGGAGTCCAATATTTTTATTAATTACATAATTCAGCTTCATATCGCATCTATTTCCCTGCTACGAAAGACAGATAGTAACGCTTCCCATTTCCCCAGGACCCACCTCCCAGTTTTTGCAGTTCATTCTCATTCTTTCATTCAACAACAAGTGTTTATTGAGAGTCTACTTTGTGCAAGCCACTCTCAAGGAATTGGGCCGGTTGCTGTAAGCTGTAGACAGATAAAATTCTCACCCACATGGTTCTCATGCTTTAATAGAGAATAAGTTAATTCTAATTTTGATATTGTGCCTATTCTGTTCCCTGGCCATAAGCCTCGTCAGAGCTCAGGATCGGGCCTATATTCTAATTCATTCAACGCATGCATCAGTAGAAGTCTGGCAGACTCACGAGGTAGCCAAACACACTTTTAGGAAAAGGGGATGATACTACAAATTCACTTCCATGGTTAAACGTCAGCCCTGTCCTTTGCTTCCTGTCTTCATCTCTCCCCACATCCCTCTCCACTTCTGCCTCTTGAGAAGAAGAAACAGTTCATTCCTTTCCCGATTCACAGGAAAGTTTCTCCATCATGCTGAGTCCCAGGGTTGCTTTGGCGGAATAAGGATGAGGGGTGAGCGGGTTAGGCTGAGCCTATCTCCACGGCTTCTCTGCAGAAGGTCCTTGGCTGCCAGTTTGGGAGGGTGTGGCATTGGATTTTGTCCCTTTCCCTTTTTGGTTTCTGCTGATAAAAGTTTTTATTAGTTTTCACTATTTTGATGTTGTCGTTCATTTTAGTGATGATCATAAAGTTATAGAAATGTTATGATTGGTCTTTGCTGTATTTTCTTTACCCCAAATCTAACTCTTTACTTTAAAATGCAATTATGAATACAAATCCCTGATCTAAAATCAAACCATGACGTGTTCCCTGGAGTAGGGGAGGAGAGCTACGTTAATTAAATCTTTGTCCGCTCATGTCGGATCATTTCTTAAAGAATCATTTCCAGTCCGCCTCTTCCCAGCCCTGTCTTGTTCTCCCCAAGAGCTTCCACTTGAATGGGGCAGGGGGATCTTTGATAACTGGCTGGGTTCACAAGACTCCTTGCTGCAACACCCTCCGTCTTCTGTGAGGGCGTCTCAACTATCGTATTTTTCCATGTATAAGACGCTATTTTTTTTCTAAAATCATTAGACTGAAAATCGAGGGGCATCTTATATACGGAAGTCAGCTGAGAAGGGAGCTGCACCTAACTGACCGTACCTTGTCAAACAAGCTTCTGCCTGCAACAGGGACCGGAGCATTCTGAGCCCATAAAGATGTCAAAAAATAAAAAGATAAATGCCAGTAAGCGATCGTCTTACTCTCCAAAATTCAAACTGAATGCAATCAGCTGTGCAAAAGAGCATGGAAATAGAGCTGCAGAGAGACAATTTGGACCTCCTCCCACTGAGTGGATGATCAGACAGTGGAGAAAAGAGGAAGAACAACTCCTTAAGATGCCAAAAAAGAAGAAGGCCTTAAGAGAAAAACCAGCAAAATGTTTAAAATATTGACTTCTTAATTTTCGGTTGGAAAAGTTGGGGCATCTTATACACAGAAAATATGGTACTTTGTTATCAGAAATAAAAAGCAAAATTGGCAATGGTCTTATATGTGTGAGATGTTGCTCAGTAAGGGGATATGAACTGAGAGAGGTCGTCTAGGTAACCCGCAGGTCCCATCCAACCTTGAGATTCTGTGCAGTTTGGGATTCCCAGATGATTCTAATGAGAAAGAGAAGGGAACGTGTCTAAATGAATCACCGGTACCTAGGAAGCTTTCTGAAGAGCTCAGGTAGTAAAAGAATGCATGTAACAAAGCTAGGGAGATAAGGAGAAATAACCACACAGCATCCAAAGGGGAATGAATGATATTCAGAGGGGCTACTGCTGAGAAAGATCCGAGTTCTGTGGACTATCCAGAGGTCAACATCAACAACAACAAGACAGGTTTCCAGTGACAAGGATGAATTGAAGGTCTTGGAGGAACCTGGTGCTTCCCTGAGGATGCTGGAGGAGATTTTTGTAAAAGGACTTTTAAAAGGCACAGGTACAGTAGGGGAGAGCAACCGAGAGGGAGCAAGTTCGCACCTGATGCCATGAGACAGAAACCGTGGCTCTTGGTGGTGGACCCCAGCCAATCCCAGCCAGTCAGGCGGTGAGTGAGCTGCCCCGCTGTCTCTATTCTCCCGCCTCCCCTGGTGCTGCCCCCATGGGCTAAACCCAGAAACCAGAAGACAAGGGAGCCAGTGATCCGGTCCACCTGGGACAGCAGCTCTGTGCCCGGAGCAGGGCGGAGAAGGTGATGTCTCTGGAGGGACACCTGGAAGACACCCAGCAAAAAGGACAAAGAGTGGACAGAGCCACTTACTACTCAGAGAGGTTGAGTTACTACAACGCTTGGCAATAAGAAAGCAGACGAATTCGGTGTCTACCTCACCTGTATCTCCCCTACCAAAGGCCATGATCTCACTGAAAAGAACAAACAGGACCAAAGGCAAAATGAAACCCAAAATGGTCAAGATGGTAAGCCAACACTTAACTATTCTCCACCGGCTCGCTCTGCGGGCCGGCATGGATTTCCTCTAAGCATGCTGGGAAAATCGTTTGATTTCCAGACACAGTCCAAATAGTCTACTGTCGAATCGGTAAGAAAAGACTGACACGAAGAGGAGCGTTAAGGACCTCAAGTCTGCTAACCTCAGGGAGGTGTTGGGTGTCGCCTCTCAGTGGGGTGGAAACATCGCTGCAGAGATGCACAGCCGACCAGTGATGCACAGCGCGTGTGAATTGGTAGTGGGTGTACATGGCATTGAGGAAGGAGGGCTCAGCATGCTCTGGGCCCACACCTGTGCGAATTTTGGTGAAGGACCAGAATACAGACAGGAGGGGTAGGCATATACAAGTTACGAGTGATTCAAAGTGGAAAAGGGAAGTAATTCTGAGCCACCCCCTTACGGTGCCGCAGGGCACGATGCTGTGGAGCGCGGAAATGCTGGGAGGATGGGGATACAGCCTGGGCCTGAGGGAAGGTGTTGGATGGCGTTTGTCTGATAGGCTCTAGGTCAGGGGTGGGCAAACTTTTTGACTCGAGGGCCACAATGGGTTCTTAAACTGGACTGGAGGGCCGGAACAAAAGCATGAATGGAGTGTCTGTGTGAACTAATATAAATTCAAAGTAAACATCATTACATAAAAGGGTACGGTCTTTTTTTTTTTTTTTAGTTTTATTCATTTCAAATGGGCCAGATCCGGCCTGCGGGCCATAGTTTGCCCACGGCTGCTCTAGGTGGACCCACAGCCAGAAGGCTCCTTCTATCTCGGACAAACACGGCCTCTGACCTTCAGACTCTAGCTCCTGAGAACGGCCCTTCACCGGTGTCAGTGTTGCTGGCCAGGGTTGGAGCGATCTGTGCCCAGGAATGCGGGACACTGCCCGCCCCCTGGCTGCCTCAGGACTCTCTGTGTGGCCCCACAGGGCAAGCATGACAAATAGGCCAAAGGGCAGAAATTTCAAAGATCTCCACGGATGGGCCAAATTAAATGGTAGAATGACAGTGTCTAAATCAAGAGAAGTGACAGCCCTCGTATTCCCACTCGGCCAGAGCCCATCAGAAGTGCTGTTTACGTGGCGAGGTGCCCATCGGAAGAGACGATGACAAATCTCAGCATCCCACGGGGAGAGGAAGTGGGGGCCCGAGAGAAGAGGAAAACTTGAAGAGGTCCACAGAAGCTGAGGGGGACAGAGCCAGGTGAGATGAGGTTGCAGGGAAACTGGATTCAAGATCATTGTGAGAGGGGCTGGGTGACAAAGGTGAAGGGATCGAGAAGTACAGAGTGGAAGTTAAAAAATATTCACGGGATGTAAAGTACGGCACAGGGAATATAGTCAATGGCATTGCGATCACTATTTATGGAGCCAGGTGGGCACTGGAACCATATGGGGGGACACTTTGTAAAGCATATGATTGTCTAATCACTATACTGTACGCCTGAAACTAACACAAAATGATACTGAATGTAAACTGTAATTGAAAAAAAGAAATTAAAGAATGCAGAATGTTATGACAGAAATACATTCCCATTTTTAAAAAAGAAAGATGATCATTTGTAAGGTAAATCACTTTCTCAGTAATGATACTAAAGTCCTATAACTAAAACCGTCCTCCTAAGTAAAAATTTTAAAAAGTTCGTCCTTGGCCATCGGAGATGTTTCAAAACAGAATCGCAGTGTTTTTAGACGGGGCCACTAGAGTGAGGAGTAGGAGAGGGCGGGCGGCACCCTCAGGGAAGCTGGGATTTATCTCTGCAAGGTCTTAGTGCCGCCCAGTCGCTCACTCGTGAGCCTGTAAATCGTGAGGGAGGATAGAAGCAGCGTGAAAAAGACAGGGAAGAGGACCTTTTCACAGTATTTTTTCACCTTTCCTTTCCCCTGAAAAAGCCACTGACCACTCTGCTCTGGGCCGGATAGCAAACTGCCCCCAAATGACCACTGAATAATAAGAATTACTCTTGCTCAGCTACACTTCTGCGATGACGTTAACAACGCAGAGGAAGAACTCCCTGTCAGAGGACCTGATTCGGAGTCTGGCTCTACCAGTGACTGTCCGCTATACCTTTAACTCGTGGCAGAGCACTGATACTTCTGGAATGATCTTGGTCCACACCTGTATGTCCACACAGCATTGGCCCACACATGGGTGCCTGCGTGTGTGTGTGTGTGTGTGTGTGTGTGTGTGTGTGTGACCTTCTCAGCCTTTGCTTAGCACGTGTGTGGAGAACTGTGTTGCAGCAATGGGTCTGCGCTGGTTAATGTCCATGGAAAGCTTTGCTTCTCTGCACACACTCTGGGTTGCTATCCCTGTCCCTCTAATGAGTGCTGTATCCTTCAGCGGCCACTTCCACCCCAGCATCAGCGTTGTTCAAGGCACAGAGCTGGGGTAGCCCCTTTGTCAGGCAGCATTACTTCCTCCTGCGGTCAGTCCTTGTGTGAAACACAGAGACCGAGACCTCTCCAGTGCAATGACTGTAAAATCCCCCCAGTAGTCAGAGCTCAGGGGAAATAGCTCATTCATATGACGGCGGAACCACCTCATGGTGGCCTCTCGACAGACCAAGAACCCCCCTGCCGTTGTCATTTTCTTAACTTGAGCTTTACTCTTATGGTAGCATTTGCCGCAGTCTGTGTCAGACGGGAAGGTAGACCCTTGTAGGGAGAGGAGCCCTGGACTCAAAATAGAACCGCCAACTGCAACACCACTGGGTTAGCTTTGCTCTGTGGTGCCAGTCCAGCCGCCTTCCCCTCTCCCCATGGGAGAAAATGAGAGGATTTCGCTCTTGCATTACACAAAAGATAGGCTCTCAAGAAGTTGTATTTTAATCAAGTTTTAAGAAACTGACTCATGCTCATTGATCCATTAATAACACTTACCCTTTAAGGAAAGTGTTGACGAGCCCGTCTTTGTTCTAGCATGAAGGCTGACTTGCATGAAGCAGTTTTAGTCTGAACAGGGCTATTTGTGCTGAAATCTACAGACTCCTGGTGATTCTCAGATGGCTTGAGGATTTGCAAATTCTACTACCTTCTTGAATTTTGTGTTTGATTTTTTATGATAACCTTTCCATTTCTGTGGCCATCTTACACTGTTGATGAAGGTTATGCGTATATAGAACCTAAACGACCCCCTAACAACTTTGTACTGCTGAGCGGCCTCAGCACCTGTGTTCTCAGCCCTGCTGTTCACCTTGTCACCCTCTGAACCAACACCACCCAATTTAAACATCTGCGAGGCTCATCGGGCCGGCGTCTGGTCGACAACATCCGTCTTGTCCCCACTTTGTGCTGTGTTAGAATCGATCACCAGGTTCAAAAGCAGAACTTCTCCTTGGCCATGACAGTTCACAGTTGAGTGACATTTTCATAGACCAGGAGTATAGCTTCTCAGAGTAGCTAATAAATCAGTTTGGCATCACAGAAATTACACAGCACATCAGAGTCCTCTGCTATTCGAGTGGCACAGCCTAATGATGGAGGACAGAAAAGGGCCTATTAGGTAATTGATATATTTCTGCTACATGAAGTCACGGCAGGCGAACACACAGGACTTTCACAGTCATTTGGGAGGAAGCAAATGCTGGGGGAATTGAGTCATCACAGGTGTCTTCCCTGCAGCATGGTGCCTGGCACGTCTTTGGATTCCATCTTGGTATCTACCAAGTTAGTAGAAAATACAAAATGACCCTTATTTTGATGAAACTAAATTTCTAAGTCATGCATTTCAGGGTATACTTGGATTGGTTCTGCCAAAAAAAAACTAGTACATTATAAAAAAAATAACCCTAACGGGTTTGGCTCAGTGGATAGAGTGTTGGTCTGCGGACTGAGGGGTCCCAGGTTCAATTCTGGTCAAGGGCATGTACCTTGGTTGTGGGCACATCCCCAGTAGGGGGTGTGCAAGAGGCAGCTGATTGATGTTTCTCTCTCATCCATGTTTCTAACTCTCTATCTCTCTCCCTTCCTCTCTGTAAAAAATCAATAAAATATATTTAAAAATAAAAATTAAAAAAGTACATAAAAAATAGAGAAGAACAAGAGAGACTCCAGGGAGGGGGTCCACCTTGTTCAGGGTCCAAGTCAACAAACATGAAACATGTAACTCAATCTCTTGGCCAGTGTTATCCATGACCTACAACAATGGCATCTGCCTGTGGCTTCGACCCAAGAGGCACAACAGTGGCAACTCAGGGTCCCCGAAGCGACATCCATCACAAGAACTGACGCTTCCTAATTTGAATGTATCACCTGGTGCCGGGAGCCGGTCCATGCTTGCTGTTTCAAGGGACCTGGCATATATGGCATACTGTTTTTAATATGTTTCCTCACCTTCTTGGCACTATGTGTTTTAACCAAGGTCTCCTCTCTGAGAAAGGTTGTTTCCCCAGGTAGGGATTTTCCCCTGAAGTTAGGGAGGGAATAAAACCTCTTAACTAAGTGCCAGGTGGGTAATTAATCACTTTAACTACGAACAATCATGCTTAAGCTACATAATCTTTACTCCCTGGAATGGAGATAAGAAACGCCCTAACCTTTGAAATAGAGATTGATAGGATTGGAATCAACTGGTATAAATACAGATGTAAGAAGACAGAGAGAGAGACAGAACCTAGGCACAGAACCTACACAGAACGTTCTCTAGGGACAGAAGAACTTCGCTGGAGAGAACATGGCAAAAGATCCTGGACAGAAACTGGCCTCAGAACCTAGAGACAGAACCTAGCGAGAGAACATGGCAAAAGATCCTGGACTGAACCTGACTACAGAAATTGGCAAGAGAACCTGACTAGAACCTGGTGACTGAACCTGGCTGGAGAACCTGGACAGAACCTGGCTGGAGAACCTAGCGAGGGAACATGGCTACAGAACCTGGCTGGAGAACCTGGAGAACCTAGCAAGAGAACATGGACACAGAACCTGGCTGGAGATCCTAAGCAGAACCTCTCTGGAGATCGAGACCAGAACTTGGCTAGAGATCCTGGCTAGGCTGCTGATCAACTGAACGCTGTCTCCGTGTCATTCCTTCTTCGCCGACTCCGTCTACGCCTTTGGGGACCCCTGGACCCACTGGGGTTGGACCCCGGCAACCTGGATCACTGCGCATATGCCGTCCTCATTCGGTTCTATCATTGCATAAGAACTAAAAGCATAAAGAGCATAGTCTTAGTTTTACATTGTAACATCGAAATAAAAATAACGTAGATCGTTACCAGAGCAGCGTGAGAACCTGTTCATGAACAGAGCGCTGCGTACATCCTGGGTTTTTAAACCATTGATCTGAATGCTCCTGCCCCTCTCGGATACCAAGCCCTGGCACCAAATCAAGGCAAGTCTCCTCCTCTTCTCGCCGCCTCTCTCAGCTCTGAAAGGGAGAAGGTTTGCAAGTGTGCCAGTCCGCTGCGTAGGAAGCCGAAAACCCAGGGAGTATCAGATTTGTGAGTGAAGTTGACTGTCTTACCTTTAATTTCTCAGTGTTTTCAGTTCATTGAGTTAACCCCAACGTATAAAGGGACCCCCCCACCAAAGAGTTCAACTTAAGTTGTTCTGTTTGGTATCCTAGGCCTTCAGGTAATGCTCCTGAAGTGGGCAGCTGCTCTGAGGCAGCAGCAGCAGAGGCCTGACGTTACTGCGTGAACAGAACCTGAGCCGGTGGCTGCCCACTGCCAGCAGGGGCTGACCCCTCCCCCAGACTCAGGCTCAGGCGGACGCGAGTGCCTCTCTGAGCTCTCAGGCATCTAGAGAGTGTGGTTAAGAGTGTGGACTTCACCCTGGCTGGTGTTCTCAGTAGTTAGAGCATCGGCCCACACACCAAAGGGTCTCAGGTTTGATTCCCAGTCAAAGTCAAGGGCACATGCCTGGGTTGCAGGTTCAATCCCAGGCCCAGGTCAGGGTGTGTGCAGGAGGTAGCCAGTTGATATGTCTCTCTCACATCAATGTTTCCCTCCTCCTCTTCCTCCTCCTCCTCCTCCTCCTCCTCCTCCTCCTCCTCCTCCTCCTTCTCCTTCTCCTCCTTTTTCTTTCTTTCCTCCCTTCCCTTCCCTTCCCTTCCCTTCCCTTCCCTTCCCTTCCCTTCCCTTCCCTTCCCTTTCCTTCCCTTCCACTCTCTCTAAAAATCAGTGTGAAAAATTATCCTCAGGTAAAGATTAACCAAAAAACTAAAGAAAGAGTATAGGCTTTAACAACAGTCTGCCTGGGTTCAAATCCCACCTCTGACATCAGCTATGTGGCTCTTCACTTCTCAGTGCCTCAACTGCAAAATGGGTCTAATGATAGTGCGGGTACCCCCTTAGGTTGGTGAGAGGGTTACACAGGTGAACCGGTGCATAGAGAATGCTCAGAACAGAGCCACGGGAGGCAGGCAGTAATGTTACTGCTCACATCACACTTCTGTTACTATTACTACGACTGCGGCTGCACAGAAGGGCTGCAGTGTTCAGCAAACTGCGGCTCTTTGGCCCCTTGAGTGTGGCTCTTCCACAAAATACTGACTTCTGCACATGGGCCACGAAGTTTCAATCGCACTGTATGTTCGCGCCCACATGTGGTATTTTGTGGAAGAGCCACACTGAAGGGGCCAAAGAGCCGCATGTGGCTCGAGAGCCGCAGTTTGCCAACCACGGGGCTAGGGGCTTAACCCTCCAGGTGCTTATCAGCCTTGCCCCTGGGAGTGACACCTGCACGAAGGGAAGACATGGGTTGTCAACAGTGTCAACAGACAGTGTCTGGTTTCCGGGATGCTCCCTGCCAGCTGATCGTGTGATGAGCACCGGGCTCTGCAAGAACTGGAAAGATTTATTGAGATAATGATTATGTCATTGTCCAGCGTTCCCAGCCTACTGAGAGCTGCTGGCTGGTAAGCCTGGGAGTGCTCGTTCCCTCGCATCCACTCCCTCGCTCGGCCCACAGTGGACCGGGGTTAAGTGCGTTTGGGAAAAGGCCTCCGCGGAGCCTGGAAAGGTAGCTTGGCACTGCACCAGGCTGAAGATCTCGAGTTTATTTATTTTTTCCCAGACAATAGGGAGCCACGATTTGAAGACAAGAAATGCTTCTAGACCCGCCGGCACTATATTAACAGTGCAATTAACAGTGATCACTCCTGGGAGGCAGGGTCACTGGTGGGGGGCCCGGACTCCGGAGCTGGCTCTGGGTCCGAATGTCGGAGGATCTTGGACAAATTACTTAGCAAATCTGTACCTCGGTTTCCTCCCCCACAAAACACACATAAGATAGCACCTCGTAGAGCTGTGACGATGCTTAAATGAGCTGGTCTGTGTCACACACGTGGAACGCTGCCTGGCACCCCATCAGAGCGAGGTGGGTGCTAACTGTTACTAGTGTTCACCTCTCTGGTCCTCAGTTTCCACATCTGTAACCAGAAGCAAGGGGGCTGCAGAATCGCACCTCCTGTTCTATTCAGGTGTTGATGGGCAGATCTAGGGCAGTGCTGTCAGCGGCTGGAGGAGGTAGGAGAGCTTGGAGACAGGAGGACGGTTAGGCTGCCCCGTCTCCACCATTCTCTCTCTCCCCCTCCATCCCTGCCCCCGGCTGCACATCCACACAGGAGCCAGGCCGGGTTTCCGGGACCCAGGTCCCGTGGGGGAAGGACACAGGGCAGAGAGCCTCCTCTGTTAGTGCCGGGGCCCAGCTTCAAAAATAACATCTTTGCCAGGAAATGGAATCGGGAGGAGGCAGCAGGAACTCAGAGCAGGGTCAGAAAGGTAGGAAAATGTGCTTTGTTGGTTGGTCCGTTATTTTTTTCTGAAATAATGGTGCAGCCAGGATACAGACAGAGAGGACCCAAGACAGAAGGCACTCCCAGGGCCGAGCTGGAAGCCCGGGAGGGAATGTCCCAGGCCTCCCTTCACGGAAGGAAACGGGAGACACGTTTATTCTGCCGGTGGTGGTTCTTTCTCACCTCTCTCCGTCCTTTCTCCCGTCTTCTCTGTCCTTGAGTCCCAGCAGATAAAAGCTCCAATCTGCTGAGAAGATACATGTTGCAAGTGGTCGGGTGAATTACAGCCAAAACACCACAGAGATAAGAAGCAGGGCTGACGCCTGCACTGGCTGGGGACGGGGCGGGAGGGCACTTGCCATTATCAAATTGTGCAATTTAGCAAATGGCCGGTGGCAGGATGGATGATAGCGAGTTAATCTGTTTTCCATGCACGCCAGGCCTTTGCCAAACGTTCACTCTGAAGACGCAAGGCTGGAGCCCACCCAGGGAGCAGCTGTCTCGGATGGCATTTCCCAGGCCGCTGCAGAGGGTGCCAGTAAAACTAACCAGAGAGGGGAGCAGGCATAAGGAGGTGATTTTTTCCCCTCACCACGAAAGAAAGATACTGCTGATTGGCAAGAAGTCCTAAGGTGTTTGTGTTATAATTAACTAGAGGCCTGGTGTATGACATTCATGCATTGGGGGGGGGGGGGGGGGAGGTCCCTCAGCCCAGCCTGTGCCCTCTTGCAGACTGGGATGCCCGACAGCTTCGGACATCCCCAGAGGGGTCCTTAGCACTGCCGCAGAGGGGGGAGAGGCTCCCACCACCGCCTCTGCACTCGCCAGCTGTGAGCCTGGCTTCCGGCTGAGTGGCACTCCCCCTGTGGGAACACACTGACCACTGGGGGGGCAGCTCCTGCTTTGAGCATCTGCCCCCTCATGGTCAGTGCATGTCATAGCGACCGGTCATTCTCCCTCGTTCTGTTGATTTGCATATTAGCCTTTTATTATATAGGCTAATAAAAATACTATTAGAAGCTAGCATTTATGAGAGCTTACTTTGCATTGGGAACTTTTTCAAGCACATCACAAGTTGTAGCTCATTTTATCCTCAGGGCATCCATGGGAGGTGGCCACTGTTGTTATCTCCACTGCATTTGATGAGGCAAAAGAGACACATAGAAGTTCACACAGCTTGTAAGTGGCAGAGCCAGGCTGTGAACTCGGGCAGTCTGGCTCCAGAGTCTGAACACTAACCATTCTGCCATCCTGCCTGTGCTGCAGGACAGACAGACAATGTGAGGACACCAGGGACCAAGGCCTGTCAGCTGAACATCAGCGTGTGTAAGCTGAGTTCAGATCCTTTGCACAAAATACAGTGGTTTGTGCACACATGACTGTTAATTCAATCAGCCATTTCCTGGATTCCTGTTGTGTGCTGGCCACCGGACTGGACCCTGTGGGATGGATGAATCATAGGCAGATCACGGCCTTGAAGACCTAGTTAGTACAAAAAGGTTGCAGAGATCATTATAACACAAGAGATAAAGTGGCAGGTGCTAGAAGAGAAGTATAGATCAAGTGCTGCAAACTCATTAAGAACAGGGAGACTGTTTCCACCCATAGGATCAGGGAAGGCTTCTCAGAGGAAGGGGCCTTTGTACTGGGACTTGAAAGAGTAATAAGACTTGGAAATAGAGTGGAGGGAGGGAGGACCTTCCAGGAAG
Source organism: Myotis nattereri (assembly GCF_964212035.1). Classification (NCBI taxonomy): domain Eukaryota; kingdom Metazoa; phylum Chordata; class Mammalia; order Chiroptera; family Vespertilionidae; genus Myotis; species Myotis nattereri. The sequence continues at coordinate 25,410,119 of NC_138075.1, read as the reverse complement.
GGGAACAAAAGTGGACAAATAAGAAAAAGTGGGTTTTGTTCGGGGCACAGTAAAGGGTCCAATTTGGCCGCCTGGGGTTATAAGATAAAAAGACGCTCTGGGAGATAAGGTGGGCTGTCACTGGTGGGCCCGTGGGGGAGCAGGGACGTTCATCAGGATCGGGATGGACTCAGCAGGCAGCTTAGCCAAATCCCGCACTTACAGAAGATGGACCCGAGACATAGGGTGAGTGGTCTGCACAAAGGTAATGATTTGTTAGTGGCAGAACTGAGTGTCAAACCTAGGGCTTGCCCCCCCATTTTTATTTAAAAATATTTTTTTAAATATATTTTATTGATTTTTTACAGAGAGGAAGGGAGATAGATAGAGAGTTAGTAACATCGATGAGAGAGAAACATTGATCAGTTGCCTCCTGCACATCTCCTACTGGGGATAATGCCCGCAACCCAGGTACATGCCCTTGACCGGAATCGAACCTGGGACCCTTCAGTCCGCAGGCCGACGCTCTATCCACTGAGCCAAACCGGTTTCGGCTAAAAATATTTTTTATTGATTTCAGAGAGAGGAAGCAAGAGGGAGAAAGAGATAGAAACATCAATGATGAGAGAGAATCCTTGATTGGCTGCCTCCTGCATGCCCCACACTGGGGATTGAGCCTGCAACCTGGGCATGTGCCCTGACCAGGAATCAAACCAACCATGACCTCCTGGTTCATAGGTCGACACTCAACCATTGAGCCACACCAGCCAGGCTCCCCAAATTTTTTTTTATTTTTTATTGTTTGCAATCCTCAGGGGGTGCAAGCATATGGGTAATGAGGATCTCACAATGTCAGAGAACGTTGCTTTTTATAACACTATTCTAGAGGGTCTCCAACTACATAACCTTTATTTGGAGTTAAGTATTTGAAGTCAGTATTAGCCAAACACTACGCCAGTCTGCAGGCAAGGATATGCACCCAGTGAATTCTGGGAGAAGCCGAGGATTGCGGAAATGACGGCTTTCTGCAGAAACTTTGAAGGCTTCCGATTCACAGTGTCCTGGATTCTGGAACTGCTGGCTTAATCAGCCATCAATGCTGCATAATTTATGAGGCCTGGTACAACAGGGTTGCTGCTTGCTCCAGCTAACCAGGCTTACCCCTCCCACTGCCCTTCAATCAATCTAAAACTTTGCCTTCCTGCCCACTCATTTTATTCCTGTTTATCTTTTTGGAGCACCACAACTAGCATGTCAGCTTAATATGCAGGACCTGAAGGTCCAGGAACACTATTAAACTCATGAAAAACCTGCACAAGTATCTTTAGCTATAACCGAAGGGTTCTCTTCGCCTTCATCATTAGCCTTTGGGAAACTCTGTAAATGACAGTAAACAGGCTTGAGATCTCCACCTCTAGCACTAAGAAATTAAAGTTATTCAGAACACCAGTGATTTTTCATTTAAAAGAAACAAGAAATCAATATTAGAATTTTGGATCCTGGCATTTTTTCTTAACTGGAGACACTATCCTGGGAAGCATTGTCGCTTTCAAGAACAACAGTGCCTCTGTGTGGTGATAATGTATATTGCACCTCAGCAGTGATTGAAAACTCCCGTGGGAAAGAATGCTGGCTTCCACCAAGGACCCCAATTCACCTCCAGATAACTTCTGCTTTAAATGAATAGGCTGTTTTTGCCAAAAAGATCAGCGCAGTTAGATTTTATTGTACTGATATTCTCTCTTAAAAAAATGGAAAGGATCTCTTTTTCCCTGTGAACCAGGAAAAGGGCAGGAAACAACATGGGTTGGTTGAAATGTCCATGGTTCCAAAGTGCTGGAAGGGATGGGACTGGGGAGAGGGAGGAGTTGGCCAGATGGTGTGAAATTCCGTGCAGAGATGAGGAGCGGCAGGATGGGCTGGGAGACAGGAACTAGAGTGAGAATAGGACAAGATTTATCTGACAATAAAAACTATGGGACATGTCATAGTTTGTATTTTAAACTAAATCCAAAGCTACCTAGAAATATCTTGCACCCAGAACAGAGAAACAAAAGTAATGTCACCAAAATTCAGAACCCGCCGCTGTAATGCGATGCCTTCGGTGGCTCCCTCCCCACCTTGACCTGACCCTCCACACTCCATACTCAATGGAGAAAAAAAGGTTTAGTTCCTCCTGACAGTGAGCTGAATGTCTGGGGTTCAGTCCTCCAGACACCTCTGAGCTCACCTTGTCCTGACCGCTGAGGGGCCAGGGTAAGGAAGGACAAGCACTGGGGGTGAAAGCCCAAGGCTGGGCACCACTCCCAGCATCAGCAGGGTAGGAAGGGGAGAGGCCATTCATCACTGATATTCTTTATTGTTCTTAAGTTCTCTGGACCGTGCACCTAACCACCCGCACCCTGCTTGCAGCTCCCACCGCCTCCTCCCTTGGAGGCCACTGTACAACATAGCCTGTCGCAGTGCCACAGGGAAGGCAGGCTCCAGCTGCCCCATGGAAGTGGTGACCTCGCAGAGTCCTCTCAGGGTGTAAATGAGATATAAGGATGGAATTCTTATCGCACTATAGCTATAATATGCAGCTTTATATCAGATACGTAGTACACCATATACATCCTATCTAATAAAAGAGAAACATGCATATTGACCATACCCCCGAACGCTTCCCATTGGCTAATCAGGGCGATATGCAAATTAACTGCCAACCAAGATGGCAGCCAACAGCCAGGCAGCTGAAGCAACAGGAGGCTTGCTTGCTCCAGTGATGGAGGAAAACAAGGTTCCCCGCCTGCCACTGCCAGCCTCTGAGCTGCAGTCTAAGAAACAATGTTGCAATTATAGAAGCTAAACAAGCTCCAGAAACCTGCTTTCAGCCAGCTTCGGCATCAGAGCTTAGAGCAGCAGTGATGGCAACAATGTTTCAATTATAGAAGCTAAACAAAACCCAGATACCTGTTTTCAGCAGCCGAGGCCTCAAGCTGGAGCCGGCCTCAGAGCTAAAGCTGGCTCTCAGTTCCAGTGACAGCCATAGAAAGTAAATAAATCCCAGAATGAAAAGAAAAAAAGGAGAGGCTGGGAGCTTCAGTCACCCGCCAGCCTGAAAACAGCCCTCAGCCCCTCACCCAGACTGGACAGGCACCCCAGTGGGGACCCTCACCCTGATCCGGGACACCCTTCAGGGCAAACCAGCCAGCCCCCACCTGTGCACCAGGCATCTATCCTATATAGTAAAAGGGTAATATGCAAACTGACCCTAACAGCAGAAGGACTGGGAATGACTGGTCACTATGACACACACTGACCACCAGGGGGAAGACGCTCAATGCAGGAGCTGCCCTCTGGTGGTCAGGGCGCTCCCACATGGGAGGAGCTCTGCTCAGCCACAAGCCAGGCTGATGGCTGCCAGTACATCAGTGATGGTGGGAGCCTCTCCTGACTCCTCAGCAGCGCTAAGGATGTCCAACTGCAGTTTAGGCCTGCTCCCCGCTGGCAAGTGGACATCCCCTGAGGGCTGCCGGGCTGCCAGAGGGATGTCTGATTGCCATCTTAGGCCCAATCCCCCGGGGAGCGGGCCTAAGCCAGCAGGTGGTCATCCCCTGAGGGGTCCCAGACTGTGAGAGGGCACAGGCTGGGCTGAGGGACACCCCCTGCCCCCCCCGAGTGCACAAATTTTTGTGCACCAGGCCTCTAGTCTACACTAATAAAAGAGAAAGATGCAAATTGACCATACCTTTGCAATGCCCACCAGCCACTCAGGAGTGAGTATGCAAATTAACCCAACAAAGATGGTGGGTTAATTTGCATACGCAGGCACCAAGCAGCTGGGGGTGTTCCGCACCACCTCAGCCACTCCAGGCCTCTGGGCAGTGTGGGAAGGCGGAAAGGCAGCTCCGGCTGGAGCGAAGGTGATGCCGGCAGCCAAGGGAAGGAAGGCCCATTCTTGCATGAATCTTCGTGCATCGGGCCTCTAGTATAATATAAAAAGATATGTAATATCTTTATTATCTATACTAATAAAGAGCTAATATACTAATTGTCAATACGCCATAACGGGTAATGACCAGTCCATTAGCATATTAGCTGGGGCGGAAGCAGGGAGGCTCCTAGAGGTGGGATCATCCCATGCCGGGGAGGGCAGGGGTGAGAGCCCATAGCGCCCCCTCACCAGTCCTTCGCCACCCACTGCTCACACTCTGAGTGCTGGGTGGCCCACCTGCCAGGGGACAGAGCATAGCACAGCAGGCGGGAGGCTTCCACACTCTCCTCTGCCGCCATGACAGGGCAGAGCACCCGCCTTACTCCGGAGATGGGGTGGGAGCGGGGAGGCACCAGAGAAGGCAGGACCAGCCTGAGGCGACTTGAGGGACTGCAGGCGGGGCTTGAAGCGGCCAGAGAAGGCCAGAGGGTTTGGGGGCTGGGTCAGGTGCGCTGGAGCTCTGCATGGACAGGTTCGGGTGTCAAGGCAGGGCTGCAGGCGGGTGGGCCGAGGGATTTTGAATCGCGCTGGGCTCCTAGTATATTATAATCAAGAGTGAGATAACAGTATTTTCTTCTTAGTGTCCACATTCTTGGGGAAACCAAATCTAGAGAAATAAGAAGTCTGAAATGTTGCTGTGAAAAGGAAGCCCTGGGGTTGAAGGGTTAAAGTTAAGTGAGTGAGAGAAAGTCTCCTTTTCCCTCTTTTTTTAAGGAGGCCTCAGGCCCAGGTCAGTGAGCCAGCTGGGGAGACGGGGAGTGCCCCGTGTACTCTGGGCAGTGGGTACCTGTGAAGGGGGCTGGGGTCACACTTGAGGAGTTTCAAAGGGACAAGTAAACTGATGTCACACTCGGAGGAATTTGCCACTCAGTGGGCGTTGGAGGTCACATACAAGTGAACTTACTTATTAAGACTATGAAGAGGACCAAGGGAAGACGGCCATGTGAGGACTGGAGGCAGAGATTGGAATGATGCTCCTACAAGCCAATCGATGCACAGGATGCCAGGAGCCAGGAGCCAAGAGAGGGGCCGGGAGCAGTCTCCCTCCCAGCCAACTCCATGCCACTCAATTTCAAACTCCTGGCCACCAGAAATGGCCCTTCAGCAACTTCTGAATGAGGAGCACAACTTTGGGAAGATGCTCTCAGGAACCATTCACATCAGGGCTGGCTGCAGACAGGAGTGTGACATAGGCAGAAGCATGTCCTGTTGATAGGATGCTTCCTTTTCCACCCCTATTCCTCCCCTGTGATGTCCCTGTCCCTCATGCTCATGCTGGATGGCCTCAGCTGGGTTTCTCCTCTCAAAGGTGAACGGCTAGTCCCTAGGTCTGAGATCTAAGAAGAGATAGGAATAGCAGGTTGCAATTTATTCATTCCCAAATCATTTATCCCATACAAGCCATAAGCCGGGTCCCTGCCCCACCCCCAGGAATTCACAGACCAGTTGAATGCTTCACTCCCATCCATCCATTCATTCCATGCTAAACCAGACGCTGTGCCTCTCGTGTGGCTTCCAGGCTCCTGGGGACGTTTACTCAAGCAATGAAGCCAGACAGGATTTCAGGCATGCCTTGGTGCCAGTGAGTGGAGGCGGGAGTGCCACCTGGGGGAGTTTTCCTGGAAAGCCCGGCTCGGCCCGCGTGGAGACAAGCCCGTGTCTATCTCCCAGGGCCATGAGGGCAGCCGAGCATCCTGTCCTGCTCAGTCCTTGCTAGAATGGCCCAAGGTTTCAGGCTTCAGTCCTTCACGGTTCTTACAGGGCACTCATTTTAAGGTGAGTTTTCTGGGGATTCATTCTGTTTCGCTTGAAGAGGAAAATGTGGGGCCCGGCCGCTGTAGCTCAGTGGTTGAGTGTCGACCTATGAACCAGGAGGTCATGGTTCGATTCCCAGTCAGGGCACGTGCCTGGGTTGCAGGCTTGGTCCCCAGTGTGGGGTATGCAGTTGGCAGCCAATCAGTGATTCTCTCTCATCATTGATGTTTCTATCTCTCCCTCTCCCTTCCTCTCTGAAATCAATAAAAATGTATTTTGTTTAAAAAGAGAAAAATGGCCCTGACCGGTGTGGCTCAGTGGATAGAGCGTCGGCCTGCGGACTGAAGGGTACCAGGTTCGATTCCGGTCAAGGGCATGTACCTGGGTTGCGGGCACATCCCCAGTAGGGGGTGTGCAGGAGGCAGCTGATCGATGTTTGTCTCTCATCGATGTTTCTCTCTATCCCTTTCTTCCTCTCTATAAAAAATCAATAAGATATATTTTTTAAAAAAATAAATAAATAATAAAAATAAATAAATAAAAAGAGAAAAATGTGAGGTAGGAAAAAGTAAAGAATAACAAGTAAATAATCAGAGGCTTGTTCAGTTTGGAGTCGGCAAACCTGGGGACATTGCGACGTCTCTTGCGTTGCTGAGGTCCTGCCAATGGGCGATAACCCCGAGAGTCTACTTCTCACTCATAAGCCTTTCTCTACGAAAACCCTTCCCAGGAAGGGCAGTTCTTCTCTTGCTGGGATTCTTGGATTCAGAGAGATTCTACAAAGAGTCCTAAGGGATAGATGATATCTGCATTTAACTTACTAATGAAATGAAAAGTTATATCAATGATAATTGTTCCTTTGGGACTGATGGGGAACAAGTGCTGTTCATACTTTTTAGAGTCATTTCAAGCCTTCCCGTTCATGGGCGTTCGTATTGCTGTTTCCTTAGCGTCATCACACTCGTGTAGATTTCATTCATCGTAAAACGCCCTGGGATCTGGGTGGCACCGTGAGAATCTCTGCTCAGGGTCAAAGTCTTCAAGGCGGCCAGTCTTTCAGTACAGTCAGATGTGTCTGGGGTTTGTACTTATTTCAGGCTGTAAATCTCTCAGTGATCAACGTTCCTATTCTGGGCTCAGCTCTCTGAGCCAGATGATGCTCCAGTGATTAGAACAGGGCCCGGCATGTAGGAAGCATTCAGTAACTATGTGTTGAACGAATGGATAAATGAATTCAGCAAAGACTTATAAAATCTCATCCCTTAACATGTCTTGATGATATTGCAAGCATGACACCCTTGGCAGAAACTGTAAAACACAGAGTTGACAGATTGGAACATAAAATATTAAAAAACTCTACCACTCAAGGCTTCTTAAGTGTGAATAGCAAATGGGAGGGGAAATATTGTTTGGCACACATTTCAGATGAAGTGTCATATCCTTTCTACTTAATAAATTCCTATTAATCACTATAAAAAGATGGGTACCCCAATAGAAGACAAGCAAATGGTCAATCAATGATATTAGAATCAATGATCTAATCAATGATATTAGAATCTTTTGAATCTCACTTATGAAAACATGGTTATTTGCTTAGCGAGCTCTCATTTTCTCCCAATCGGATTTGCAATGATACACAGCAGTGCTGCTATCCAGTGCAGTCTGGGGCATAGAGACCGAAGCAAGAGTGTTCTCAAGGCTAGTTGAGCAGTAGGTCCTGAGGCCTTGAAAATGACCCGAAGCTTCACTTGTAGAGAGTTATCTAAAGAAATCATAGGAGGTAAGAAAATAACTGTTTTTCTTATTGCAGCTACAACAAATTACCATCAATTAAGTGGCTTAACACAATGCAATACAAATGTATGATGTTATAATTCTGGAGGTCACAAGTCTGAACTGGATCTTGGCTAAAAATCAAGGCAAAATGGTGTTTCTTTGGCGGCTCTAGGGAAGAATCTGTTTCCTTGCCTTTTCTAGCTTAAAAGCTGCCTGCATTCCTTCACTCATGGTCCTTTTCTCTCTCTTCAAAGTCAGCACTAGTTGGTGCTCTCATCACCACCACCTCTTCTCTTTGTCCCTCTCCTCATTCTCCACTTCCTCCTCCTCCTCCTCCTCCTCCTCCTCCTCCTCCTCCTCCTCCTCCTCCTCCTCCTCCTCCTCCTCCATGTTCTCCTTCTTCCTCTCTCTGCCCCCGAACCTCCTGCCTCTCTCTCATGAAGAACCTTGTGATTGCACTGGTCTTACCTGGAGGCTCCAGGACCGTCTCTCCACGTTGAGGGCCTTAATATAATCACATCTCCCTTTGCCGTGTAAGGTACATATTTCCAGGGGTTGGAACATGAACAACTTGGGGGGCATTATTCTGGGTGTCATTATTGTAAGTAGAGAAGGAGGCTTATGGAAACTATGCTGAAAGGAAGGCGCCTCCATTGGGAAAGGCACTCTTTAGCGGTCCTGCCTTTCCTCCTTCCTCCTGCCTAAAGCTGGGATGTGATGGCTGCTGCCTCAGCAGGTGACCTTGGGGGTGGAAGCCAAGTGCTAGGGGGTGAAAGAGAAGCTTAAAGCGCAGAGCCCTGAGGTCCCCTATAGCCACCTCCAGACTTCTTTTACCAAATACATTTCTATCTTGTTTAAGCTGCTGTGATTTTGCTGTTTTGTTTTGTTTTTCTGGAATGGGCAGCTGAACCTCAGCAGATCCCAGAGAAGCCCAAAGCCGCTGGCGCCCCCTGACAGATGGGAGCTGGCAGACAGCGGTGCGCTGCTGGACTGCACACAAGGCCTTCGCGTTGGGGGGCCTCACTGAAGCTCAAAAGGGGCTCTGGACCCAGGACAGTGACCGACAGGGGAGGGGCAGAGGCTGCCGCCGGAGCCAGCAGCTCACCGCCTACCAGAGGCAGACCTCGGGAAGGGGTCACAGCAGCCCTGGGCAGGGCCCTGAGCCCAGGGTGAGAACAGGGGTGAGGGAAGGCCAGCACCCCCGGTGCCGGGAAAGCATGAGATCATCGCTCAGCAGCTCCCAGGTCATTCCTTTGGCGCCTTAGCCTGCTGCGTTTTCTGAGTCATGCCTGGATCCCAGTCCCCGATGTCTGGCTCCATGCTTTGCACGTGGGTGGAGCCAGCGCATGCTGGTGACTTTTGCACCCCCCACCTCCCCCACCCAGGGCTCTTTTCCCTTTCGCAGAGACTTGCTGTCTGACCGCCTTGATCTGGATATAACCGGCAGATGTGGCACCGTATCCCTGGTGTGGCTGCTTCGGGCTGCTCAGCGAGAGTCCTTGCCTCTACATCCAACGCTCCCCTCCTCGGTCTATTTCTCTCACTGTTCGCCATTGATCCTACCACCTCCCTCTCTCTGCACCTTTTTCTCATGTTGAGTCAGCTGGGACTGAATTTCCTGGTCTGTGGCCCAGAGCCCCACAAATAACCCAGTCAGAGCCTGGAGAGCCCACCAGCGCACCTGTTTGTATAAGGACAGAGCCGTCTCGTTCACCATTGCAGGGAAATGAATGAAAATGTTCCAGTCGGAAAAATGGCAATGATGATAACGATGAGGTCAGCATTTGCTGTGCACTGAAGGACATGAGGCTGGGCCTTTTGCAAGCGCGATCCTTACACTCATGCTCTCAGATGGCCTTTTCTCAGATCTTACAGAAACTGGAGCTTAGGAAGGGCAAGGCAAGCCCCAAGGTCACGGGGCGGGTGGGAGGAGGCCTGGATTCACACCCAGGCCGCCTGCCTCCTGGCCACTCCCGTGGGAGAAGCCAAGCTAAGGGCTTAGCCAGAGCTGGGATGGAGAAGGAAAAATCTCGGGGTTCCTTGGGGTTCTTCTGATGTTTTGAATCAAGAACTGGAAATTGTTCTGGGATAGGCCCTCTGCCGACAGAGAGGATCCCAGACTGACCTTTGAAAGGATGAGCTCATCTAGTGGAATGAAATGGAGAAACTTGAAAGAGCCAAGCTAGAGTAAGCTCCAGACTGTCCTGGGGCCGGGCCGGGAGAAGGGCCTAATTCCAGGCTGGGGCTCGCTGCCCAGGAGATCAGCTCCAAGCCAGAGTCCACGTGGGGCTGGTGGAGGGTGTGCGTGCATTGTAAGTGGAAAGGAAGGAGAGTGGTGGTATGTCCGGTCGGGCCAGGGAGTGCGCCTCGTGTCTACCTCCATGTCCTCATTTTTGTACATTCTGTGATTGGCCCCATTTTGCAGGTGGGTAAACTGGGGCTCAGAGTGTGGGGCTCAGAGTGATTGCATAACTTGTCCGAGGTGATGCGCTAGTGACGGGCAGAGCCTGGATTTGAACCCATGTCTGACTGATTACAAAAACCAAGTTCGTTTCACTGAGAAGGAGCCTCAGGGAACCAGAACTGGAACTAGTGCAACACCAATTCAACCTTCGCCTGAGAACCAGTGTCCCAGACTCCGCTGGAAGCCTGGCTCGCTCACACTCCTCCGTCTCAAGGCGTGTGCAGATGCCCAGCCCACCTGGCAGGCTCAGCCTGAACACACACCGTGGACGCGTATCAGTGTTACTGCCCTCGCGGTGTGGGAAGGCGGATCACATTCCAGGTCAGGGGCTGCAGCCTGCAGACCTGGGTGCCATGAAGTCTTCCCCTTCACGTTCCTCTCCTGCTCCCCTCAAGAATGCTTTAGCCCCACAGATTAATGTAAATGCAAATTGTCCAGGAGCCATGTTTTAGATTTAAATCTGCACAAAGGAGGTGACCATTAGGGAATGCTGGGAAGCAGTAAAGCCCCTGATGCCTGCCAGCCACTGGGTCCCCTCCCCGCCTCCAGGAGGCGAAGCTGCCTTTGGAATATGTAAATGCTCCCGGATGCCCTGGGCACCTGGCATTAGCTCACATCTCCCCAAAGCCACAGCTCTGCTTGTTTGTTTTCCATCCTGCCTTCTGGTTGAGTGGAAGGCAGTCATGAGTGGCAGCCACCCTCAGGAAACAGGCCACACCCACCATGGCCGTGATTCTGTCTCCCCCACACCCAGGCCCAATCAATGCGGCCACTTCCAGCCTTTTCTTTAATAAGCTGATCCTTGGGCTAAACCCCGGCGCTCTGCACCTCGCCCTGGACGCCTTTGATTGACAAAACTAATCTCTCCCCCACCCCCACATCTGCCGCTGCCCACATCCTCTTGCAAATCATGTACTGGGCTGCTGACAATTAGATAGAGGACTTGGGATTGGGACGCAGGAGGGTTATGAGGTTATGAATCAATCGTGGGGGCTGGGGTGAGAGAACAATCCGGGGGAGCCCATCCCAGACGCCTCACCACAGCCCTCAGAGCCTCCGGTTGATTTATGAGTTGGTAATAACCTCGTCTGGTCTCCTGCCCCCTATTATTTTTCATAATGCACACGGAAGCTTTACATTTCAGAGAAGGTGGAAACACAGGAGCTGGGGGGGAGGGGGGCTCTGGGGAGGAGAGAGAGGGCCCACGGGGAGGGGGCTGTCCATCAGCTGGTCGTCTTCCCTGCGGTGCGGCCACAGGGCGCCGGGGACACAGTCTCCACATGCCCATGGAGGTCAGCAAGCCCATTTGCCAGACCTGCAGGAGACCCCAGGGAGGGGGCCCTGGCAGGGCCTGGTTTAGGACTGGATAAGGCAGTGATGCTTGAGTAGCTCTGGGTTCAAAATCGTATTTCACGTGTCTGGATTTAATTCCTCCAACCTGTTCCAAACCAAGTCAGATGTAGAGGCCGCCCTGTGAGGAAGCAAGCATCACGCAGGACCAAAGCCAATCACAGGCAGCTTGAACTCCGCAGTCTGGAAGCCAGCGCGCCCGCAGGCAGGTGGGAGGGGCAGGGCCCCTGGGCCCCTGGGCCCCTGGAGAAGGGACTTGAAGACTTCCCCTCTCTTTGGACCGGCTGTTCTCTCAGTGTCAGCCAGACCGAGTGAGGAAGAGGAGACATCTGAACCGCTGCCTAACTGTTTGTAATGCATTCATTTGTGGAGATTTCTTTCTGGGGAAAATAAAAATGACTTTTGAAAGAAGACAACATCGATGGCTGCAAAACCCTGAACCTTCCATCTAAAGCAGTAGTCACAGAGTGTCCGCCCAAGGTTGCTGGTCTGTGATGGGTCACAAAACACTGAGAGAAATGTTTGAAATGTAACGAATATGCACATATGGATGAACACATATTGTGTGATGTCTATTTGAGCATAACTGTTGATCGGGAAGCATTTACTAAAGCCCAACTCCACGCCAGGCCTTTGCGTGGTGCCGGAGATAGGACAGCCTGAGAGTCCTGCTCGCTCAGAGCTATAGTTCAGCAAGTGTTGTGGGCTGAACTGTGTCTTTCCCATTCATATGTTGAAGTTCTTTCCTCCAGTACCTCAGAATGTGACCTGATTTGGACATAGAATCACTGTACATGTAGTTAGTTAAGATGAGTGAGTTAGGGTGGGCCCTAATCTAGTAGGACTGGTGTTCTTATGCAAAGGGAGAAAGTAGCCCGGTCAGCATGGCTCAGTGGTTGAGTGTCGACCTATGAACCAGGAGGTCACGGCCTGATTCCCAGTCAGGGCATAGGCCCGGGTTGCAGGCTTGATCCCCAGTGTGGGGGGTGTGCCGGAGGCAGCCAATCAAGATTCTCTCTCATTACTGATGTTTCTATCTCTCTCTCCCTCTCTGAAATCAATAAAATTGTATTTTGAAAAATAAAATAAAAAGGGAGAAAGTGGATTCAGAGGCACGCACGCAGGGCAAAGGCCATGTGAAGGTAAAAGCAGAGATCAGGGTGATGCATCTACAAGCCAAGGAGCGCCAAAGAGCCAAAGACTGCCAGCAAAACACCGGAAGCCGGGGGGGGGGGGGTGGCAGTGGGGGGGACGGGGCGCTCGCGCCAGGGAACAGACTCGCCCTCACAGCCAGCAGCTGAGCCAACTCTGCTGACACCTAGACTCAGACCCTAGGCTCCAGGACTGTGGGACAGTAGGGACAGTACATTTTCATTGTTTACGCCGCTCAGTTTGTGGTGCGTTATTACAGCAGCTCCAGGAAGCTAATGCAGAGGGCAGGCAGACACTGATCAAATGATCTCATCGTAAATGTCTAATTCCAAACCGAGATAAGTGCTCCAAAGAGAAGGAACCCCGTCCCTGCAAACGAACGCCGGAGGACCTGGACCGGGTGTGGAGAGCAGTGGAGGCTTTCCTGCAAAGTTAGGGCCAGAGGACTGCAGGAGTCAGCGAGAGGTAGGGCTGGCCTGGAGAAAGGGGAGCAGTGTGTGCAAAGGCCCTGCGGTGGGGTGGAGCGAGGTGCATTCTGGGAGTGGAAAGATGGTCCATTGGGCAGAAGAGGAAAGAAGGGAAGGAGAAGAGGGTGGAAGGAGGTCAGAGAACCAGAATGGTGCCCAGTTTGTTACATTCGACTGAATGACGGTGGGATGAGGACACCTGTTTTGCTTTCCACTCTCAATTCCCAGGAAATGAGCTCCAGGGCCAGGAAAGTGCCAGAAAGAGGTCCCACTCCCTCAGTGAGGCCCCGCCAATCCTAACGTTTCCCTGCCGCCACTGCTACCTTCATCTCTCCTTGCGTCCAACAAGCTGTCCATCAGCTGACCCCTTCCCAGGAGCCTCAGAAGACCTTTGAGATTAAGGCCTAAAATGAAAAAGCAGGCAAATAACACAAGAATTTCAAGTGGCTGTCATTTCTCCCAGCCATGCAGACGACGTGGTTAGACACTTGGCTGCGACACAAGGTGACTAAACGATAAGCCGTATCAGCAGCTCATGTGCGTCAGCTGTGTCCCAAGCACTGTGCTAGCATCGCACGTACAGCCTTTGCGTTAACCCTCGGCGCCTATGCAGCAGGTCCTGTTGTGATTGTCCTGGTTTTCGTGTGAGGAAAGGAAGGCACAGAGGAGAAAGGTGACCCAGTAACAAACAGTCCCTTTAGCCCAAGCATGGTCCAGGCTCTGGGGCAAGGGCGTCCTGTCCATGACCTTACTTTATCCTGTAAGTATTCCCCTCCCCGAGTGGACTCACAGAGAAATGGAGATTAGGTGGGTGGTGGTGAAGGGACCTGCTCCGGTCACACAATGTGTAAGTGGCATAGCATGAGTCGAACCCAAATCTGCCTGACTGTACAAGCACTGCACTCTATTGCTTCATGTGCTTGGTAAGCAAGTGCGTATCTGTGAGATGTGCCGTGCTTTTCCTTGGAAGAACTCAAGCCCATAGACTGAACAATATGCCTCACAAATGCCAGTAGACCTCTCGCCACACTTGTCCTGCCACCTGTATTTCCTCTGTCTTACTGCCAGCAAGTCGTGTGCCCACCTTCCAGGGCCACTTTAACAGCTCCTCTTGCTTTCTCTGCCAACTAATTGTTGCATTTTAAAAATTTTTTTTTAACTAAGGCAAAAAAGAAAGATCTAAACGATAAATACTGTCCTTCTTAGAGTGTCCTTCAACTTATCTACAAAAAGGAAATCATTTATTGACATCACAGGATTAGTATAGTGGGATTATTCCAAAGCCTGGAATATAAAAAGTATTCAATAAATTATTAGCTAAATAGCATATAGTAGCAGTTATTATCACTAAATTAATGTCTCTGCTTCAGGGAAAAATGAGTGCAGAAGATCACTTTTCCAAATATTCTTCTGTATAGTATTCAGAAAGTTATTCAGACACTCCCACTGTAGAATCAAACAGGCAAAATGATGTAGTGGAAATATTTGGCATTGATTGTCCAGATTCCAGCCTTTGCTCTAATAGGTGCTAGTATGTGACCTTGGGCCACTCTGGCCCTAATTTTTAAAAAGAGTATTATAATTATTATCTATATACTAGAGGCCCAGTGCACGAATCGGTGCATTAGTGGGGTCCCTCAGCCTGGCCTGTGGGATCAGGCCGAAACCTGCTCTCCAGCATCCCCCGAGGGGTCCCGGATTGTGAGAAGGTGCAGGCCAGGCTAAAGGGACCCCACTGGTGCATGATCAGGGCCAGGGAGGGACGTGGGAGGTTGGCCAGCTGGGGAGGGACCGTGGGAGGGCTCCAGGGCATGTCCGGACCATCTCACTCAGTCCCGATCAGCCAGATCCCAGCAGCAAACTAACCTACCAGTAGGAGTGTCTGCTCCCTGGTGGTCAGTGCACATCATAGCAAGCAGTTGAGCAGTCTTAGCATATCATTAGCATATTACACTTTGATTGGTTGCATGGATGACTGAACGACCGGACACTTAGCATATTAGGTTTTTATTATTCTATCTAATAAAAAGAGAATATGCTACTTGACCCTCACACCGTCGCAAAGATGGGAGTGCCCACAACCAATAAGGAGGGAATATGCTAATTGACTGTCCTGCCCTCAAAGATGGTGGCACCCACAGCCACAAGATGGCTGGCAGAGGAGGGCAGTTGTGGGCGATCAGGCCGGCAGGGGAGCAGTTAGGCATCGATCAGGCTGGCAGGGGAGTGGTTAGGGGTGATCAGGCTGGAAGGCAGAAGCAGTTAGGGGCAATCAGGCAGGCAGGCAAGCGAGCGGTTGGAAGCCAGCAGTCCCGGATTGTGAGAGGGATGTCCGACTGCTGGTTTAGGCCCGATCCCTAAACCAGCAGTCAGACATCCCCTGAGGGATCCCAGATTGGAGAGGGTTCAGGCTGGGCTGAGGGACAACCTGCCCCCCCCCCAGTGCACAAATTTCGTGCACCAGGCCTCTAGTGTAGAATATAAAAGCCTAAGCAACTGGCCAATAGCTATGATGAGCATTGACCACCAGAGGGCAGACGTTCAATGTAGGAGCAGAAACCATAGGCATGGGAAACAGAACAGACTGATGAATCTCAGAGGGAAGGGGAGAGGAGGGAGGGTGGGAAGAGATTAACCAAAATTTTATATGCATACTAGAGGCCCGGTGCACAGATTCACACACCAGTGGAGTCCCTCGGCCTGGCCTGTGGGGATCGGGCTGAAACCCCCAAGGGGTACTGGATTGCAAGAGGGCACAGGCCAGGCTGAGGGACCCCACCGATGCACAAATTCGTGCACTGGGCCTCTAGTACTTTACATAATTATTGTCAAGATGATATGTGGTAACAGGGTCAAGTGCACAGCTCTGGCCTGGTACACAGTGGGCACTCAGGAATGTCGCCCCCACTACATGAGCAGTGGCCTGCACATGGGGCCTACACACTCAATGAGGTGGCATAAGGCTGCCTTCCTCACTCACAGGCAGCTGAGACCTCGGCAGTAAAGAGCAAGGGGTCCCGGACTGCAAGAGCCCCGGACTGTGAGAGGGATGTCTGACTGCCGACTTAGGCCCAATCCCCTTCCCCGCCCCCCCCCCCCCTGCCCAGTGCATAAATTTCATGCACCAGGTTTCTAGTGACATATAAGCTACCAAGTTTCAGGTACCTTGAAATTTGCAGGTGACTGGAACCAACCTTTTCTCGAGTTTGCATAATCTAATCAGGGCTCAGCTAGCAACCCACTCATATTGTGGACAAGTGTTTCAGTACCCTCTGATGTATTTCATGATGCCCCTGGAATATGCAGTATGTTGATAAATTCACCTCAAAAAGAACACTTTGACCCAAATGTTTTGGGATCTTGGGGAATAAAGGGTGACCATCCCACACTTGTTGTTAGTCGGTTTCTTTGTGTGTGTGCTTTTTAATATATTTTTATTGATTTCAGAAATATTTCAGGGAGAGGGAGAGGGAGAGAGAGATGGAAACATTAGTGATGAGAGAGAACCATTGATCACCGTCCCCTCCCCTCTCCCCTCACCCCCCAGATTGAGCCCCCAACCCAGGCATATGCCCTGACCTGGAATCTAACTGTGACCTCCTGGTTCATAGATCAATGCTCAACCACTGAGCTATGCCAGCTGGGCAGTGTTTTTATATTGATTTTAAGTCCTTGGCAGGGCAGCTTGGCTGAGATAAGAACCAGAACCCAGTTGTGATCACAAAAGGCAACAACAAATTTTGGATAGAACAGAAAATAATCTTGAAATTCTTTTTGTAATAAGAAGGCAAGAATGATTGGGGGAAGGGGAAGAAGGAAGAACAAGGAGAAGAATACGTACTCCTGGTGGTGATTTGGACTACTTTTTTCTGATTCTACAGTGGAACAATTGTAGGTCTTTTAATGGACATAATATTAGGATGGACTTTTCTTCCTGCCTTGTTTCTGGGGCCGAACAGGCAGCAGTTTACTTTCTGCCATCAGACTGGGGGCTGGCCTCCCCAAATCAGTCCTTGGAAGCCTAGGATACCCGTGCCCACAGAGAGAGAGTCCGCAGGCCTGGGTGTTGTTGTGTTTGCTGATGGCCACCACGTGTTCCAATAGCGTGTGTGGGATGGCGGGGTGATGGGTGCTGCTGCCGATTGACGGCAGTGGCCAGGACAGCCAGGGGCAGCAGCCCAGCCCTCAACCAGGGCCAAGGACAGCCACACCAGCCCCCAGATGAAGACATTGACTGTCATGGGGGCTGCACCCAGGACAAGAAACCAAGGCCTGTGGTCCCCACAGTGCCAGGGGAAAGGAGAAGGGACCTTTGTGATTGTCCCCTTTTCACTCACACACAAAATGTGATTAAATGGGATCCTTCAGTTCTGAATGCAGATGGGGCCTTGGTGGACTAGGCAGACAAGCAGGCGAGTCGCTGAGCCCGTAAAGCCAAAAGGGGGTAGAAACCCAGACAATGGTGCTGCGGGCTGGGGTGGGTGGAGGGGGAACGGGTATGACAGCGAGGAAGGAGTTTCAGTGTGAATGAATACTAATTAGTGACATGGATATTAATGATGACAGTAATTAACAGGGGAAAGGAAGGGCTGTCATTGTCCCAGGGTGAGTAATCAGTCTTGGCAGGTGATAAATAATGGTTCCGCCAGCTCAGCAGAAAGATAATCCGCCTGCCCCGGGGAGAGCGGTTGCTGATGCTGGAAACCTCTCCGTTTCCAGGCAACCCGCAAAAAAGGACTATTTTTCTTTTGAGGAAAAAACAGGTTAGCGTCTCTTCCCTACCCCCAACTTGGGATTACAGTCCTTATTTGATTTCTGCTTTGTTCTTCATTTCCTAGGACAAATGTTGAACTTGTATAATTTGGAGGAAATGGCCCCGCACGCACAAGCACACACAGACATCCTCTCCCTTTCTCTCAAAGAATGTGAATGAGTAGGGGTGCTTTGGATCCAGTTTAGCTCATATATGCCAGCCAGGAGCAAGAAGAGGGGAAAGCTCAGAAGTCTTGCTTTTGAGGTGGAGATGTGGGGAGGCCTGCAGCAGTGGAGACTGGTCCTGGGGTGGTGGGGGAGGGAGGACATACAGAAAGAGTAGGATGGGTCCCTGGCCGTTTACCGTAGAGAGAGTTCATCGACCTTCCAGAGAGCCAAAGAGAAGCAAAATGTCTAGGCACTCAGACCGGAACTGGTCTCCCCACTGGCAACCAAATTTCTAGAAACTTGAGTTCTGGTAAAGGACAACAGTTAAACCCCTCGGCATGCTCTCCAGTCTCTCAGGCAGGAATCTATCCCAGGAGAGCTGTCCACGGGCCCTCTCTCTCCTACCAAGCCTTACACCCATGCCAGGACTTGAATATCTGGAAATGCTCCCCTTTCGGGCTATTTTCTGGCATGCATACATCCTGAAATGACAAAGCCACCTTCAAAGGTCTGCATAGGTTTAAAGTGAGATTTGGGGTGAATTGATTAGAAGTTCAGAATCCTCTGAAAACAACTCCCCATGGGAACTGGGCTGCCCTAGGAAACATTGGTTCTAGGAGCCACATTTCCAAATGGAGGTAGACAAAAGGGAATTAATTGTGACCAAAATGATGAGAGACCCAGGCATGGCTCACGAGGTGGGGATGACACTCAAGGAGATGCTGATAGTATGTCAGATGAACTGCCCAAATGTTTGAAGACCTGTCCCACAGAGTGAGAAGGTCTGGGTTTGTTTTTCTAGCATTAGAATGCAAAACTAAGGCCAAAGAGAGCAAGCCACAGAGTAAGTCCAGTTTCTGCTCCTAGAAATCAAAGACGATTCCACTGGGACAGACTGGCTAGGAGGGATCTGTGAGTTCCGAGGTTCTGGGATTTTTCTAAATGGAGATTACAGCACCTCTTGCCCAGGGTGTTGCAGATGGGGGCTCATGTATTGGCTGGAGTTGGAGCAAGTAAGTTTTAAAAGTCCCTTCTGACTCTTAAGATTTCAAATTAGTTAAGATAATACTAGGTGCCTAAACAGGTAAGCCCCCAATTTCTGGGGCTTAACATGACACACTTTCAATCACGTCAGAGCCCCAAATGGGTATCAGTTTTCATGGTTGTTCAGAAGCCCAGGCTCCTTCCACATTGTGGCTCTGCCCGCCCTGAGCCCTTGAAGTCCTCTCCATTCAGCCAGCAGGTGGGGAACAGAGGGGTATGGAGCTGTGCAGGGCCACATGGGAGTTTTCACGGCCTGTGTCTAGAAGTGGCATTCATCATGCCCACTGTCAGAACTCAGTCCACACCAAACTGCAGGAGCATGAGGAAATGTCACCTGGCCGAGGGGACAAGTGAGTACAGAGAAGTTTCTCCCACAGACTGACACAGGGCTACTTTCTTTCAGGGCGGGCCCATGCCAGAAGAAATTAGAGACATTTTCAGGAACATTGTCAGCCCTTGTCAGTAAGGGTAGGGAACGGAGGAGGCTGCTGTCTGTAGGAAATGGTCTGCAGGCCGGGCATGGTAAAATTTCACCAGCCCATCTTGGGGAAGTCATCCGAATCTGTATGGGCAGGATGTCCCCTATAGATGCTCCCCAGAAATGTGTGCACACAAGATCCTTCCGCATCATCAGAGTTGGATTTTTTTTTTTGGAAAAGAATGGGATTATAACTGTGGAAGTGAATGAATGGGTAGAAAGAGTGTGTTAGGATAGAAAAGCATCAGTATCGCCCAGCTCTCTAGGTGTGTGCTAATTCAAATGAGGATTCTCTTAGGTAAACATACTTCTTCTGCCACAGGGCTTACCACCCACCAGGTCTTCAGGTGAATTGCTTTATCATTGCAGGTACTGACATTGTGCAGTGGCTGATGAAGAACCTGTCCATCGAAGACCCAGGTACTTGACCTTCGACCCTGACTTTATCCCTCATGGTATCAGTAAACATACCACATAACCAAGTTCCAGACTAGATCTCCTCCCTCCTGAGAACTGGGCTTATAGGTGAATCCCAAGATGTGGAACCTCTTTACTTACAAATGAAATTGATTTATTTTCTCCACTGAATAGCTACCTTTAAATTTAAATCACCCTTTGAGGAAATGAGTAACCATTGAGAATGCCAAAGAGCCCAATACAGTAACATGTGAAATGAGTTGAATTCTCATTAGCCACAGCAATTAAAGATAAGATGTAGCGCTGTCACTGAGCAGCCTTCCAGACCCGGATCTTAAAATTAGATTGCCTGATTCACAATTAAGATGTTTAATTATTTGCTAAGATGCCTTCTGTTTTCTTCTTCTGCAAGAAGGGAAGGAATTATTTTTTTTCAACTTTAATTGTGCATTTCAATTAGGAAAATCTTACCAGAAAGACAATAACAAAACGCTAGCCAATAAAACAGTTTCCAAATCTGTCCTCCCACCAGTAAATAAGCAGTAAAATTTATTTTCACGGCATAATTAAAAAATGGGGAGTTCTAGACAAATGAAAATTCTAGATAAGTATAACTTATTACCATGTGTTGTTAGTTAATACTTTTCTGAATTTATTTTTTACTCCCTGTCTTAACTGAGTATTCCTGGTGCCTGTATTTCATATGTATAAATACCCATACATGTATTCTTATGTTCTTACAGATTAGACCTCTTTGCCCCAAATTAAATGGCCTCCAATTACTATGTTTTTTTTAAAAATATATTTTTATTAATTTCAGAGAGGAAGGGAGAACGAAAGAAAAATAGAAACATCAATGATGATTAGCTGCCTTCTGTACGCCCCCTACTGAGTATTGAGCCCACAACACGGGCATGTACCCTGACTTGGAATCAAACAATGACTCCCTGGTTCATAGGTTGACAATCAACCACTGAGCCAGGCTGGCTGGACAATTACTATGCTTTTTAAAGATCTTTTCTCAAGTTCCCTTTCTAGATGTCTGTCCTTCAGCTATGATTCTTGACTGGGGTCAGTATGTCCACTCAGGCATTCCTGTATTTTAATCTGATGCTCCTAATATACTATTGACTACAAAACAATACAATTTACATAGAGTTTGATTAAATATAGTTGCCAGAAACCTGAGTTCCTGAAAAGCAGGTCATTAATGAAGTGACAGTAGCCTTTTTCACCACCTTGATTAATGGCCACTCTCATGACTCATGGAAATTCTCAATTCTAGTCAAGTTCTTTCTCCACAGGGGAAAACAATACCTGCCAATCCTTTTAAGGAAAGAACCTGAATCAACTGGCCTTTCGGTTTTTCCTATGCAGCCTGGACTTCTGATTGTCCACTTACAAAAACTGGACTGAATAAGTCTCTTCCAGCTTAGTTACATGTATTTAAAGTCAACATTTCTTTTGATGATGATGCTAAACTAAGGAGCACCTTTCTTCACGGTGGTCTCTTCCAAGAGCACTGTTTTCCTCGCCCTTCCAAAATAATCATGTGTCACTAAAATATCTTATCATTATTGTTGTTAGTAGTTGTAGTGGTAGTAGTAGTGGTGGTGGTGGTAATAGTAATAGTAATAGTAATAGTAATAGTAGTGGTTAGTAGTAGTGGTAGTATTAATAGTAATGGTGGTGGTGGTAGTAATTAATAGTAATAGTAGTGGTTAGTAGTAGTAGTAGTAACAGTAGTATAGGTGGTAGTGGTAGTGGTGATAGTAGTAGTAGTGGTGGTGGTGGTAGTAGTAATAATAGTAATAGTAGTGGGTAGTAGTATTATGCTGAGAACCCTGAACCAGCTAGTGGTAGGAGAGATGGTTAGAAGTCCCCTCTGAGGAGCTCCAGTGAAAGGTGTACATGACAAGGGTCATGTCTCTGAAGGTTGGCTACACTCGGATGCCCTTAAGAGCACTTCCAGGTATTGGGAACTGCCTGGGCTTCTGAGCAGGAGGAGTTACAAGTAATTCACCAGCTGGGTATAGAAGGGTGGAAACAAGGCAAACGAAGGCCCTGGGAAGCCGAACATGTCTACCTCCACCCCTCTCTCCCTTTCTTCTTCCCGTCTGCCACATTTCTAAGCAAAAGTCCTTTTGCTCAAAGAATGAAGCGAAAGTTCTAGCTCTAGACCGGTGACATGAAAGTCACCTTCTTAGTGGATTTCGTTCTTCCTTTCCTGGGCAAGGAGCAGCTACAGGTGATAAAACTCCCCTTTTTTTGCTGGACCCATGATGCTTAAACCATATAGACTTTAAAAAGCAAGCCGGTCAGCACCAAGCAGGTAAAATAAAACTCCGATGCACCAGTTACCCATGCGCATTCCTTCCAAAGGGGGAGAGGTGGCTCTTGGTAAACACAGCACCTGGATTATACACAGCCTCTTGAAAAGTTGGCAAGTAAAGCCAAAACAAGTCGCCTTTAAAAACTTACAAAAACATGCAAAATTAGTTCCTAGAAACTCCTCTTCATGTCAATATTTTACACATCTGATCCAGGTGGAAAAGGGCAAATAGGAGTACCAGGGGGGACATCTATAATACTCTCAACAATAAAGGTATTTTAAAAAATAATAATAATTTCCACATACAAAAATTTGTTTTTACCAGTAAAAGTACTTTTATATGTGTGAAGAGTACTTCTATATTATTATATGTGGTATAATCATTTAAATTCATTATTTTTCTTAGCTCTGCTCAGAATAAATATAAATTCTTTTAAAAATATATTTTTATTGATTTTGGAGAGGAAGGGAGAGGGAGAGAGATAGAAACATCAATGACGAGAGAGAATTATTGACCGGCTTCCTCCTGCATGCCCCCTACTGAGGAATTGAGCTGCAACCCAGACATGTGCCCTGACTGGGAATTGAACCGTGACCTCCTGGTTCATAAGTTTGATGCTCAACCACTGAGCCATGCCGGTTGGGCTAAATATAAAATTCTTAATGATTTATGTGAATCTAGTTATGGTTGGAGCTAAAGTAACAATTTGTTGATTGTGGCAAAAATATAAATTTTTTACCACATTGGCCTCCCTGTGCCATTGCCCACTACACTGCTCACCACAAAAGTGAGGCTTGCCTTTATGTCCCTAAGAGAAGGGGCTGTCACAACGGACAATGCAGTTTGAGTGCAGAGTGTCTGTGGGTGTTGAGGCTGCATGCTCACTGCTGAGGATGATAAGAAATGAGGAGAATAAAAATATGAATCAGGGCGGCCGGCACTTACTGAGCACTGACCCTGCCCCAGACACTGCTACAGACCTTATGTGAACTATCACAGGTTTGTCTACACCAGAGCTCAAACTCCTCACCATGAGCACTTTCTGCTGGAAGTCTTGGGGGGAGGTTAAAGTAATGTCAGACTCTCAGAGCTGGGATCCAGAGGAGTCCCAGACACTTGGTAGTGCTTCCCAACCATTGACACTCCCTCAGCCCACACAATCATATCATAAAATTATTGAACGATCAGTCAATCAGCCAGGAGTTATCCAGGGGTGATGACAGTAGACTTCCTGTTGCCTTTCTGCACTCACAGCTTACATTTCAGCTACGTAGCCCTCCACTCTTACAGCTTCCTAATTACTTCTCCCTCTTACTTCCTGTCCCCGCAGTTGAAGCAATACACTTGGGAAGCCTTATAGCTGCCCAGGGCTATGTCTTTCCCATCTCGGACCATGTTCTCACCATGAAGGACGATGGCACCTTTTACCGGTTCCAGGTAGGCCTGCCAGCTCCTCCTCCTTCTCATCATCCTCTGATTGCAGATTAGAGACACATGGAAAAACTGAGTGTAATTAAGGGAGCAACGCTTACCTCCCACCAGCTCGGGAAAACCAAGCAAACTTCCGTCTGGGCCCTTTGTTGCTCCTCCCAAATAATCCAGAAAAGCCCTCGTGGAGAACCTACGATTGACTGGACAATTCATACATATTTCCTCATTTATTCTGGAGAACACATTTCTGGGGGGCAAATGTCACCCATTTCCTAGAGATCTGCTGTTTCCTCTTATAAGGGAAAGCTAAGGTCTTCAGAGAATTCATGGGCACTTAGTAAGTCTAAGACAGCCGTGGGCAAACTACGGCCCGCGGGCCGGATCCGGCCCATTTGAAATGAATAAAACTATTGAAAAAAAAGACCGTACCCTTTTATGTAATGATGTTTACTTTGAATTTATATTAGTTCACACAAACACTCCATCCATGCTTTTGTTCCGGCCCTCCGGCCCAGTTTAAGAACCGATTGTGGCCCTTGAGTCAAAAAGTTTGTCCACCCCTGGTCTAAGAGATAGCCTTGGTTGGAACCTAAGTCAGCCTTATAGCAAAGTCCATGATCTTTCTCCTGAATCATGCTGACTTCCTGTGTGATGTTTCTATTCACTACCTGTTAACCCATCACACCTGTTTTCCGATCCTTTTCTCAGATCCCATCCTAGATCTGGGGCAGAGGATAAGGGATGGTGTCCAGGTCAAAACCAAAGGGTTTAGAAGCGAGTTCTTCAGACAGGGCTAAAGGGTGTCTTAGTCTGCTCAGGCTGCCATAACACAATACCGTGCTGGGTGGCTTAAACAACAGGCATTTATTGTTCACAGTTCAGGAGCCTGGACGTCCAAGATCAAGGTGTCACTAGGGTTTTGTTTGTGGTGAACATGCTCATCCTGGATTTCAGATAGCTGCTTCTTGTTGTATTTTTGAGACAGAAAAAGAGACAGAGAACGAGAAACAGATCTGCTGTTTCCTCTTATAAGGGCACTAATCCTATGGGATCAGGGTCCCACCCTAAAAGTCTCATTTTACCTTAATTACTTCCTTACTCCAAATACAGCCACAGGGGGTTAGGGCTTCATCATATGAACTTAGTGGGGGAAGGGGAGTGGGCGGGCACTACTCAGGAACTTGGGGCTTGTACCCAAAAAACCATGCCAGTCTATTTTCTGTAGTTAGACTTCTGTTGTCTCAGGATAAGAAAGTTTTGCCCTATAAACTAAGTTTCTCATTTTCTCATTTATTTACCTGGATTCATTTCTCAGCACCTAAATTAAAATGTTGACTGGCCTCCGCTGCATTAAGAACAGGAGCGGGTTGGGCTGTGGTGTCAGCACAAAGGAGATGGGGACAGAGCCGGTCCTAGGGCGGGGTCCTCGCTGGGTGCAGGGAGGCCTGACCCTGACCCCTAGGCAGGGGAGGGCAAGTGCTTCTGAGTCCTGACACCTCTGCTCTTTTGCAGGCTCCGTACTTCTGGCCGTCGAACTGCTGGGAGCCTGAAAACACTGACTATGGTGAGCAGGGAAGGCACAGCCCACAGTGTTACTGCTGGGAGTGCGAAGGCAAATGCTCGGTGTTGGCGACGGAGTGCAGGGGAGGAGGTTCTTCACCCGGCTTAGCCCTTTGTCATACTGTTGACATGTCATAAGCATCCTGTTCACATGATGGGGAAAGGCAGCGCACACTGGAAGATGCAGCCGTGGGAAGGAAATGGGGGGCGGAAGAAGTCTATCAAGGGTGGCCAATAGGTTCATTCTGTGGGGCCGTGGAAAACCAGGATCCCACAGCAACTCTGTAGGACTTTTCCCGGGAGGACTAGATCAAGGGGCCACCACCCCCTGACCCTTTCTATCCTCACAGACTTGTTAACATTTATTAATAATTCACTGGTGTTTTTGATAGTTGGAATTTAGGGAGAAACTGCAAACTATCAGAGCAGGGATATACAGACATTACCCTGGTCCAGAAAAATAACGAGTGGGTGAAGCTGGGAGCTGGGTAAGCAGGGAGTTGCCTTTGTAAAGGGAGGGATCTATTAGACTCTTGCCGTATGCTCTCTGTGGAGGCTGTTTAGTATTTCTATGTGCCAGTCCTCTAAAGAAGTGACATTGTCCCTCTACTTCAGATAAAGAACCAGCGGCCACCTCCTCACCCTTATCACAGTTATCACACTGCTTTCCATTGTCTGGGAGCTCCAGGAGCGCGGGGTTAGTCCACCTTGTTCATTCTCAGACCGCCCCCCCCCCCCAACCCCAGTGCACACCTGAGGCATAGCTGGTGCTGAGTATTTGCTCTTTATTAAAGGCTCTTAGCAGACACTCAGTGGAGGCAGCAGAATTTGAACTCGGATCTGAGTGGCTCCAAGGCCCATATGCTCCTTTCATGGCCCTGTGCGTGGCATTGTGCAGAAGCACCTGTCCCTTTGCACAGCATCCTCATCACTGGCTCAGCTGCTGGATCGCACAGTGGCTGTCCTTTCACTGGGCACTTGATGAGACCAGCAGCTCCCCGCCCCCCAGGCTCTCTGCAGGATGTGGGTACAGGCAGGCAGGCAGGCAGCAGCAGCCACTGGGTGGTGTTTGGGGAGCTGGTCCTGGAGACCTGTGTGACCAGCTACGCCCTCCAGGCCACACATTTGAGGGCGGGGTAGCTAGTGATTAGAAGCAATCCTAAGGATGGAATGTGATGCTCTGTTTCCAAGTCTGGAAAATGGCCCTCATACAGAGGACAGGCCCCTCTCTTGTCACATCAGCTGTCTGCAGGCACCACCGCAGTCCCCTCTGGAACTGCGCTGCACCCTAAATGATGTGATAAGTGGATCCAGCAAGGCTTCTGGCTTAGAATGGGAGCTGCATTTGGCTGCTCATAAAACAAGTGTTTCTGGGGCTGAAATTTTGCTAACAAAAGCCCAATTCAGAATTTGAATGATTGTAGCTGTTTCGTGCAGCAGCCATGCGCCCTTGTGAATGGGGAAACCAATATTTTTCCAGGCTGTAGTGAAGTGGGGAGGATGGTAGGACCAGAAAACTGGGCCCAAGTAAGATTGAAATATTTACTTGACTGTAACGCCTAAGCCATCTACCACTGCATACAATGGACATTATTTCCCTTTCTCTACATGTTTTCTCCATTTTCTAATTTTAGTTGTCCAGCATAAACAGGGATAGCAATAACAATTCATATCAGGCTCTCATTAAAGCAAAATTATTTTTTTAATTCATATGCCTTGATTTTGGCAAATCAGATGGAGAAGTCAAGGTGTAGGATTCAAAATCACTTGCCAACATTTCCAAAGCAGTTCAGTCAGAAAATATTTACCAAGAAAGAATTCAGCACGGTGGGCCTAGCATTGACTAGCTCCACTAGCTGTGTGATCTTATCAAGTTCCTTAACCCCTCTGTGCCTCAGAAACTTCATATTAAAAGCAAAATAATAACAGTACTTGTCTCCCAGTGTTGTCTTGTTAGGATTAAATGAACTACAAGTAAGGTTTGGTGTATGGCAGATAGTAAGAAGTCAATAAAACCTCAGTGGTGGTTGGTATTATCATTCCTAGACTGATGTTTGATCTTATTGGTTCTCTGGTGGCCCTCTTGCCAGGAATAAATGTGAAATTGAAGCTAAGAATTCAGAATAGGTATGGTTTGGATTGACAAAGAACCAGGAACTTTCATTCACTCAACAAACATTTACCGATCACCTCCTCTGCATCAATTGCTCAGTCACCTCTTTGAATGAGTCACAGTCTTGTTCTCCAAGCATTCCAGAGAAGTTGTATCATGTGGGTAAGAAGGGCATAGGAGGAGTCTGATCTGAGTACTCAAAGGTTTCACGTTAATGAAGAATGATTGATAAAGTTCAATAGTTTGGGAGGGACAGGTTGATTAAAAAGCCTTCATAGTCGAGGAGAGACATTTAGAATGGAATCAGCAGTGTTAGGGAGCCCTATGGAGCCCCAATAATGGAGAATGACCTGAAAAAAAGTTTCCTCGTCTATAAAATGAGGACAGTAGAGAACCCACTTCACAGGGTTATTGTGAGGAGTAAGTGAACACTGGGAAGGGCCCTCACACTCAGTGAGCGCCATGTAAGTGGCAGCTGCTCTCATGGTGATTTCCCCAGCACGTGAAACAGTGCTTGGCACATAGAGACATTCAATACACTTTTAAATGGGAAAACGAATAAATAAATGGGGCAATGACTGTCAGTGGAAAAAGGGCTCTGAACGAGACCTTCATTCTATTTCCACCTCCACCCGTAACCAGAGGTGAGTAAATCAATTCACCTCTCTTGGCCTTTAGTTTTTCCATCTGTCGATGAAGGGTCCTTACTTGATGGTTGCCAGGGTTACTGTCAATGCTAAAATTCCATTGTTCTAAAAAGTAATTAGAGGGTATGAGGAAAATAGAGAGATGCAATCGCCTACTTTAGGAGATTGAGATAAATAGTGATGTCACTAGCACAGACAGTTTGGAAAATGAGTCAGTTTTTAAAGTACATTGAGGTAGAATAAAGTCAATATTTTTTTAATGTTCAATTACACATGTTGCACATGAATCCATTCTGTTTATAAATTTTTAACATGTTCTTTTTTTACTATTTGCATTTTTATTTTTATTTTTCAATTATACTTTACTTTCAATATCATTTTGTATTGGTTTCAGGTTTACAGTATAGTGATTAGACAATCATATAGTTTACAAAATGATCCCCCAATATTTCCAGTGCCCACCTGGCATCATACATAATTACCACAATATTATTGACTATATTCCATATTCCCATGACTATTTTGTAGCTACCAATTTGTACCTCATAATCTTTTCACCTCTTTCACCCAGTCCCCCAAGTGCCCTTCCCTCTAGCAACCACCAGTTCCCTCTCTGTAACCTGTTCTATTTTTGTCACAATGATACACAATGCGCTTGTGATGGCATTGCGTCATCCAAGTGAGAAGCCAATGAGGTGGGGATGCCAGGTATGGAGGGCAAAAAGACTACGGTTTTTCAATGAGAAATTAAATATCCAAGAAAAGCCAACATCTTCTCTTAAAGCAAATCCCCCAGATGCCCTGGTATAGGACCAGTTGCTGTTGCCAGCGGTCATTTGATTGGTTAGATGTTAGAGCAAGCACTGATGAGGGCACCGTAGTGGTGCAGACAAGCCCAGGGAAGGTCTGTGCCAAGAAGAGGTCCACTCCACAGCCACGTCCCACCTCCCTGGTTCTGGTGAACAGATTCCCTTATATGTGACATTAGCCACAGGGGAAGTGCGCTGAAAGCATGCCACCATGTAACTCATGGTCATGGGGAATGGTACCAGTTTTTCATTCCTTGCATGGTACTTTATACTTTATAACCTAGCTGGCCCATTTTGACCTAGATGGGTTGTAATTTCTGAGGACGATTCTGCCTCCATGGAGCCCCAATCTGACTTAGACTTTCCTGAGTTTCACATGTGGCCAATACAAAATATTATCTGAGGCAGCATGGTCAAAGCAGCCACCACCTCCACTGACCTGCACTGCTCCTGGGTCATCCAGACCAGGCCTGATGGGTCTGGCGGCATGCTAGGCTTCCTGCTCCGGGTCACCCCCAAGTCCACAGGCTGCCTAACCAGTGGTCCCAGAGACCAAAAGAGTACCTTTATCAGACACAATGGAGAGCTATATAGCAGCTTAGTTCATTGAAAAAGTTGGTAAGTAGAGAATTATGAAAAATGATACATACATTTCTTTTTTTTTTTAAATACGTTTTATTGATTTTTTACAGAGAGGAAGGGAGAGAGATAGAGAGATAGAAACATCGATGAGAGAGAAACATCAATCAGCTGCCGCCTGCACATCTCCTACTGGGGATGTGCCCTCAACCCTGGCACATGCCCTTGACCGGAATCGAACCTGGGACCTCTCAGTCCGCAGGCCGACACTCTATCCACTAAGCCAAACTGGTTTCGGCAATACATACATTTCTGAATGTAAGACATACAAAGCTATATTCACTTGGCAGTCTCTTAAGGGAAGACCAAAGAGTCACTTTGATTATGGGTCCCAATAATTTGAGGTTCTTTTCTTCAGTAAACCATACTCAAAATAAACTACCCAGTTTGGGCATCTTTAAAACGCATCAAGAATTTAAAAACACTTTTCAAGCAACCTATTTACTGCTCTGAAATTTTTATTATGTTTTCTCTTTTTTTTTCAGTTATCTCACCTGTACCAAACTCATCAGCAACTATCTTAGCCAACACTCCTCTATCAAGTTGTTCTGAACCATTCAACTTCATAGAAACAACTCTCTCTTTTCACATTAATTGCATCAGTGTGTGTAATATTTAGTGCACTTACGTTATTAAAATACCAGGTGTGCCTAACATAAGCATATTTGAGGGGGAAAAAACATAACTGACTCTCATCCATATACAACTCTGGTGTGAGCAGAAGGTTCTAACATACCCTAGGCCAGTGATGGCGAACCTATGACACGTGTGTCAGAGGTGACACGTGAACTCATTTTTTTTGTTGATTTTTTCTTTGTTAAATGGCATTTAAATATCCTATACTAATAAAAGACAAACATGCAAATTGACCATACTTTCTCTACACCTTAAGCCACGCCCACCAGCCAATCAGAGCGACTATATGCAAATTAACCCAACAAAGATGGCAGCCGGCAGCCACGGAGCTGGAGTGAGCAGGAGGCTTGCTTGCTCCAGTGATGGAGGAAGCCAAGGTTCCCCGCCTGCCGCGGCCCAGCTCTGAGCTCCACTGAAAGCAACAAAGTTCCAATTATAGAAGATAAACAAACCCCAGATACCTGCTTTCAGCCAGCCGTGGCCACGGAGCTGGAGCGAGCAGGAGTGGGTTGCCCCTGGCGATGGAGGAAGCCAAGCTTTCTGCAGGCCTCCACTAAAGGCAACAAAGTTTCAATTATAGAAGATAAATTAATCCCAGAATTAAAAAGAAAAGAAAAAAAGGAGAGGCTGGGAGCTTATGTCACCAGGTGCTTGCCCAGCCTGAAAACGGCCCTCAGCCCCTCACCCAGACTGGCCAGGCACCCCAGTGGGGACCCCCCACCCTAAAGGGGGTGTAGCCAGCCTGAAAACAGCCATCAGCCCCTCACCCAGGCTGGCCAAACCTCCATGGGGTGAGGGTCCCCACTGGGGTGGACATCCTCCCAGGGGTCCCACACTGCAAGAGGGCATAGGCTGGGCTGAGTGACCGCCCCCCCCCCCAAGTACACAAATTTTTGTGCACCAGGCCTCTAGTATAAAATAAATATCAAAAATATAAGTCTTTGTTTTACTATGGTTGCAAATATCAAAAAATTTCTATATGTGACATGGCACCAGAGTTAAGTTAGGGTTTCTTAAAATGCTGACACGCCAAGCTCAAAAGGTTTGCCATCACTGCCCTAGGCTGCCATCAGTAAATTTTTCAGACCACATGGAGGAGGTTGGCTAATTCAGCAAGGAGTTGCCTACATACCCTCGTGTACTTAAGTTGTCAAACAACAGGTTCTCTCTGGCCTTCCCTTCTGGTTATTCTAGTGTTCATTCATCCCATTCATCTCTTGTCTTTCATGCATTGGTCTACTTGTCACTGGAGAAGGAGGGAGATACTGAAGGAGCAGAGGTAGGGAGAGGAAGTAATGAAGGCCATGTTTGAGGGAGAATGTCCTGGCAACTAAGGGATAAGAACCCTTTCTTAGCTTGGGAAGAGCGAGCTAAATTGCCCTCTTTTTCCACTGTTCATCTACTCCACTGGCAGACTCAGCCCTGGTGATGGGTATAGGGAATCAGGCTGAGTAGGACACAGCCTCTGCCCTTGAAGAGCCTTCAGCCTAGAGCAAGGCCCTGCCTACTACACCCATAATTATAGTGCATTGGGATTAGTTTTCATGGTGGATAGATGTGATGCTGACCTATCTAGAACACCAAGCTGGATCTTCATAGATTAGTAGGAGGTTGCTAGATAGACAGAGGGAAAGAAGAGAGAAAAGGGAAAGGGTTTCTATGGAGGAGACACATATGCAGAGGAGTGGAGCTGAAAGATGTTTGGTAGCCTCACATGCCTGAGTGAGGAAGGGAAGAGACAAGCAGACTGGATCTTAAAGAACCAAATACGCTACTCCAAGGAGCCTGACCTTTCTTCTGCGGTCACTGAGGAGTCGATGCAGGCCATTTAGGCAAGAGGGTAACATGGTTATATTTGAGAAAGATTAACCTGATGCAGGATGCTTGGGGTAAAGGAGAGGAAAAGTATGGAAGGGAGTTGTTAGGATTAGAAGATAGGGTCCTCGTCCCATCCTGACTTGCAGAAAGATTCCTAGAGATGAGGTGTCATGGATTCCACATAGAAACATATTCTTCACAGCACAGCTGGGCACTTAGCCAGCTGGGCTGGCTGCTGGTTGGCTGGATGAGTGGATGGATGGATGGATGGATGGATGGATGGATGGATGGATGGATGGATGGATAGATGGATGGATGCATGGATGGGTGGACAGATAGATTTGTGATTGTTTGTGTTGTAATTTCTCTTCTTTCCTCAGCCATCTATCTTTGTAAGAGGACAATGCAGAATAAAGCAAGGCTGGAATTGGCAGATTATGAATCAGTAAGTATGATTATTTTCCAGGGTAGGTGTGGGAGGAGAGTACAAATCTATCTGCAACTGGGTTTTAGCTTGTATTTTTCCCCTTTGCACGCCCCAGTCCTTTTCAGGCAGTGGAAAGGAAGTCTCTTCTATTTCCCCTCCTTTGTTCTCAGCTGTTCTTATCATCACAATAAAATTACATCTTTATAAAATGTAATTATATAAAGATGTAATTTTTGTATACAATAAGAAAACAACTCAACTTAAAAATGGGCAAAGAACTTGAATAGACACTTCACCAAAGAGGACAGAAGAATGACAAATAAGCACATGAAAAAATGTTCAACATTATAAGCCACTATGGAATTACAGGTTAAATCCATGCTAAGATATCATTATACACATATTAGGATGGCTAAAATAAGAAGTACTGACAATGCCAAGTGCTGGTGAGGATGTGGAGCAACTGGAGCTCTCCTACATTGCTGGTGGGAATGCAAAATGGTAAAATCACTCTGGAAAATGGCCTGGCAATTTCTTATAAACTTAAACATACAGCTACCATATAACCAAGCAATCCTATTAGAGAAGTCAAAACTTATGTGCACACCAAAACCTGTGCACCAATGCTCATAGCAGTTTCATTTGTGATAATCAAAAGCTACAAACAATCCAAGTGCATTTTAACAGGTGAATGGTTACATAAACCCTGGTGCATCCGTACACTAGAATACAACTCTTCAGTGAAAAGGAATAAACTGGTAATACAAGCAACCACTTGGATGAGTGTCGAAGACATTATGCTAAGTGAAAGAAGCCTATCTCAAAAGATTACAAACTGTATTACTCCATCTATGTGACTAACATGAGGGAAAATATAGATCAGTGGTTGCCACGAGTTTCGAGTGGAGGTAGATTATGACTATATGAAGAGCGTGAGGGAGCTTGGCAGAGTGACAGAACTATTCTGTGTCCTGATTATGATGGTGGTTACATGAATCTATACATGTGTTAAAATTCATGAAACTGTGCACCAAAAGGGAAAAATTGATTTAATATATAATAATTTTTTAAATTTGATATATGATAATTCTTAATTTTAATATATGATATTTTTAATTGCATCTTTATACCCCCCCAAGTCACCTTTGCTTGGCAGTAGATGCAGAATCTAAGACCAAATTCATTCCAGAAGGTAAGATAGGTGTATGTCACTTGAAGTATATACTTTCCCAGCTGCCTCCCCCTCCACCTTCTTTCACAACAAGTGATTCCCTACAAGAACTGGAGGACCCACAGCACACTCATATCCATTCCCATGTAACAGAGCCAATCTCAAGAGAACTTGAGGTTCACAAATAATTTTTAAAATATTTTTAGTTTTTGGTGACAAAATCTTTCCCCAAAACCAAATTTTATATGAGTGACTGAGAATGGGGGAAATAGGCTAAATTTCCATGAACCGTCCAGAGGAGGTGCTGCTGAGCCACAAAATGACTAGGGCCAGCAGCTAGGAGGAGGGGCGGCATTAAAGGCAGTGGAGTACCATTCCTTAGATCAGTGGTTCTCAACCTTCCTAATGCCGTGACCCTTTAATGCAGTTCCTCATGTTGTGGTGACCCCCAATTTCATTGTTACAAATTGACCATAATTAAAGCATAGTGATTAATCACAAAAACAATATGTAATTATATATGTGTTTTCCGGTGGTCTTAGGCAACCCCTGTGAAAGGGTCGTTCAACCCTCAAAGGGGTCGCGACCCACAGATTGAGAACCACTGCCCTAGATAATCCAGCACTGACAGCATCTTCAGATCCACCCACCCTCCAAACGCCTCTCCTGCTTTCACTGCCTCGGTCTTCCAAAACAAGCCTGATGACCCACTCTGCCAGACCTGTCACTCTTGGGTACCTGTGCCCAAGCGGACCAACTGTGGAGCCATGGCTCCCCTCTCCACCGCTCAAGGGGAATATGCATGCCATCAGCGTCACAGGGCCTGTGTGTGGGGGAGGGGGGGATGCATTGCAGGGGTTTACACAGAGCCTCAGAGTCTAGCTGAAGTTTGCTTATTAGTGGGAACCACTAAATAGAACTACGTGGAAACATTATGATCTCCCCAAGCAAGCCCTGGCATGGCTGTTCTGTGGAGCTAAGCACTCTAGGTACCCAGTTTCTGTCTGAATCTGCCCTCCTGTGCCTGCGGTCACCCCTCTTCCAGAACACTGCTATCTTGCCCTGTGTGCACCCCGCACAAAGTGCTTCAACCTCGACATGACTACATCCCTTCCCTAACTGCAGGAGCGTGCAGCCCCTCCATCCACTGTCTCTCTTCCCGGTAGTTCCCATGTTTTAGAAAAGGTCCTAAACAGAAACAAGACAGCATCAGCTCCGAGTGGGTTTTATTCAGTGTCCACTTCTCTTGCCATATAATGTTCTACTTTGGTATTTGTGACGAATATGACATTAAAATGTTCTTTCAGGGTGAAGTTCTGCCTAGAAGTGGTTAGAAACTAAAAAAAAAAAGTATGTTGTTTTCACAATACAGTAATTTTATTATTACATGTGCTCTTGGTAAAAACAAAAATTCAAACTGCAAAGAAAGGAGAGAAAAATAGCCTGCCATCCTCCTCCCCAAAGCTTTTTCTGTACATACATTTTTTTCTTTACAAAAATACTTGGATCATACCATGAACATTATTGTGTAAGCTGCTTCTCTCCCCACCTTATACTGTAAGTATGGTGGGGAACTTTTCATGCCAGTAATAATAATCTATCATTTTTTAATAGCTGCCTAATATTCCATGGTATGACTGTATCATAATTTATATAACTACTCCCCAACTGACTGACTTTTGTGCATTACCATTGCTTCCTATAAACAATGGAAGAATCAAAAGGACAGTTTTGTTGAGGTACTTGCTCACCAAGCCTTACTAATGACTGAGTTTACGCGTGTTGATCTTCAACTGAGGCTCCTTTTATATTAATAATCCACTGATGAGAGTAATAAATTAGTGTTGGCATGAGCTCTATGAAAACACACAGCATAATGTGGGCTTCAGCCTTGCATTCCATCAGAATTAGGCAGGTCATTAGGGGACCTGTCCAACGCCCCTCCCCACTGTCCTATTGTGCCACTGGGTAAGTCTACAGACTTAGAGAAAGGGCTTCCTCCCTCTTCCTCTAAAAGGCAGCCCTGGGTGCCTTTTCGTTCTTTCTGTTGGGTTTCCTTTTATGAACATCACAAACATGTACTCCTTTTTCCGCACTATTGAATCTGGACTTTCAAAGACATGAATGCCAAGTCTGGGTTCTTCTTTCCTGCCCCCTTCCAAGACCCCTGCTGGGAAACAAGTCTTGAGAAACCCTTCATTTTGCCCTCGGAGATGTCCCGCAGGTTGCAAAGACACTCCCCCCCCCTTGTCCCTTCCCCAAACCCTGCATGCATAGCCACAAACCACTCTCCTTCTCTTCAGGGGCCTTTATGACAAGTGCTGCATGGGTTGTGTTCTTGTAAAATGCACAAGAAGAGGAGAATCAGGTGAACCACAGGATTTCAGCCTTAATGGGTGTGCAAATGAATATTAATAGTTCTGCTCCATACAGCAGGCTCTGGTGCAAAGTCACATTGGGTTCATGTCCAGTGGATTTAAAGTGGGGCCCTGCTATTTTGTGGGGAGTAACCAAAATAGATGGCTGCTCTATAATGAGTGTAGGGGTCGATGTGCAAACATACGATGATTAATGCCTTCTTGTTCATTTTCATTTCTCATTAGGAAAACTTAGCAAGACTCCAGAGGGCCTTTGCAAGGAAGTGGGAATTCATCTTTATGCAAGCAGAAGCGCAAGTAAAGTAGGTGAACTTAATAGAGATCCTTGTGAAGAGAGAAAGTCTCTGGGATTTGGAGGTGGTGTGAGTGTGGAATTGCCCAAGTGAGGTTTCCTTCCACAGCTGGCCAGCTGTGGTCAGTCACTGTCATCTCTCATGAGAGCAGCTGAGTAGAAATCAAGGTTGTCTTTCTAACCATGACACTCTAAAATAATTTCAAGTGTTTGTTCCAGCAGACAATGGTGTCCCTCCAGAATTTAGAACTCTGGTTATAAAATGATGTATTTATTCCCCAAAGATTTTCAATTCTTCTTCTGTGCTCAGAGGCTGAAAAACCCCAGACCGATCTTACCTGTAGATGTGGAGATTTCGTCTTCATAGGAAAACGTGGTAGAGTTTTAGGGAGGTTGACAAGTAGCCCCTTACCCAATCCCCTCCCCAGAGATCCAGAACCCATCAAAAATAAGGCACAGAAGTCAGGCACTTGGAGTCCAAAATATCAGATTATTACTGATAAAAGCTAGATACAGCGCATGACTTTGGATCTGTGGCCTTGGATCTCTGCCCTGGAATTAAAGTCACCCATCCTGGGCATAGCTGCATATCTGCAGGCGCCCCCACCAGGGCAGAGTTAACCCCGGTTGGCTTATTGTCTGCAGAGAATAGATGTTCAGAAAGAACCAACCTGAGCTTTCTCAATATCTTCTTTCAAATCCTCCAGTAAGATGTCACTCTTCCTCCTGGTGGACAAGAGATGAAAGGAGGGAAACTGGAGTGTCGTCCCACACTTTTTCCCTCCCAGGGAGTAGAGTAGAAATCCCCTCCTCTCTAAGGAATCAGGAGACATGGCCAGTGAGTGTCCCCAGCCCACAGTCACGGTTGTCGGCCAGATCCTTTTCATTCTGGGACATGGACGTGCTCAGGTTGGGTTCCCTCCTGTCCTTTCCGGCAGTGGTCTGGCTTAGCCAGGAGGGTTCACAAAATGGGTCAGAGGAGGGGAGGGAAAGGGATGCTGAGCTAGGAGAAGGTGAGTCCCTTTTCTCTTGGCACCATTTGCACCTAAGTAGAGACCCCTATGGGGTCTGCAGGGGACCCCCTTTGCAGTCCCTGGGCAGTGTTGCAGCCCATTGCCTAGGGCAGGGGTGGGCAACCTTTTTGTGAGTGTGTGCCAAAAGCAGCAAAATCTCTGACTCAAAATTCTTCTGCGTGCCAATCCTAATTTTTTGAGAACATGTTATGCCTACTTGATATCTCTTAAGGTGTACGTATGTTAAGAACCTTGAAGAAATAATAAAATTCATTCAAGTGACAAAAACAGTATATGATGATGAAAAATACATTTATTTTTTAATGTATACATGTACACTGATAGTCCGACAGAAAACTTTATGACTCCGTTTGATATTATCAGTGGGACTTTTGCTGCTGCATCACTGATGACAGAGATTTTACATCAGGTTTATATTTCAGAGATATGCTACTACTTTCATCCGTCAGGCTACTCCTATTACAAGACTTAACAGAATTCATCACTGAGAACAAAGATCCACAAGCGGATGTGGATGAAACCAAAACACTGGTCGGATCTAGGAAGGCAGGGAGAGTTAAGGCAAAGGCATAGAAATTGCTCTTCCCCTCTCTCATCAATCCATGTCTATGGTCTTTAAGATAACTTGTTATGTAAAATTATTTATTTATCTAATGCACCTATACTGAATTTATCTGAAAAATTAAAAAGTCGATATTAAGAAAAAAATTGTTAAAGGAAGATTATAAGAGAGGGTTTCACGTGCCAGCAAAAGTTACTGGCATGCCGTGTTTGGCACACGTGCCAGGGGTTGCCCACCCCTGGCCTAGGGCCAAGTCTTGGGCTGTGTGGGCGAGTATTGATCATGTGTATGGTCATTGGATCCAGTGGCCTACACGGTGCCATGACCTCACCCTCCCTCTGCAGCCTCTGCCTTTCTCCCACCCAAGATTCCAGCCTCCTGCTATCTACCTGGGGCCCAGGCCCTAGGTGCTGAGCTACAGCAGGAGGAACCAGACCCCTGGGGAAGGAGAAAGTGGGAGGGTGGGTTAGTGGATGAGTAGATGAGTGGTGAGAAGGAGGCTGAATAGAGCTGTGTTCTCAGAAGCCTCTGGGAAACAAGGAGGAGTGTGTTCACATGTACTTTCAGAATCATACAGCTTCAAATATTATAAAAGGAGGGGAGATTGTCACTTTGTACATATATGGTATTTCTTGATTATTTTTTTTATTAACTCTGTGATCCTATATAATAAAGAGGTAATATGTAAATTGACCATCACTCCAACACAAGATGGCCACCACAATATGGCCAGCAGGGGAGGGAAGTTGTGGGCCTCAGGCCAGCAGGGGAGGGCAGTTGGGAGGGACCAGGCCTGAAAGGGAAGGCAGTTGGGGGGGGACCAGGCTGGCAGGGGAGGGCAGTTAGGGGCAATCGGGCTGACAGCAGAGCAGTTAGGCATTGATCAGGCTGGCAGGAGCATGGTTAGGGGGTGATCAGGCTGGCAGACAGAAGCAGTTAGGAGAAATCAGGCAGGCAGGCAAGCGGTTGGGAGCCAGCAGTCCTGGATTGTAAGAGGGATCCCAGATTGGAGAGGGTGCAAGCTGGGCTGAAGGACACTGCCCCCCGTGCCCCCCCCCCCCCCGCCGCAAGAATTTCATGCACCAGGCCTCTAGTTACATTATAATTGTGGGCCATTTAAGTACACAATGATTATCACAAAAATCACAGGGCGATTACAGGTTTATTTCATTCCAGTAAACAAAAGTGCTCCCAAGAGAGCCAAGAACCAGAAGTTACATGCCAATTATTCCGAGTTACTTTTTGCTTAGAGAGATACTGTGAAGTAATACAGGCTGTTTCTTTATTTTAAAGCCTTTCATCTATGTGCCTCATTGGAATGTAGAATCTGCCTTTGTCACCTGCAATTTCCCTCTTGCAGTTTGTGCTTCCTGGTACTTGCCTTCTGATTTCTGTCACACACCAAGGCTATTACTCTACTTTAAACAACCAGCTGGTTTACGTGACTCTTAAAACATGTAATTGCAGCATTTGGAAGACATTTCTACTGACTCTGACACTAAAGCAAACTTTCAAATTTGAGGAGGAAACAATGCCAGCCTCTGGTTATTCCTTCCTATCATTTGAGTGCACAGTGCCCACTTGGATGGAGAGAGGCATGCCAGCCATTTATTCAGTTCTTAATAATGCAAATCGTAATCCTCCAAAGGGACAGTTGCACTCCTGCTCCCCTGAGGCCTACCGTGCTCATTGCACATGCGTGGAAATTCGCAGTCTAATCTAAAACAAGTTCTCTTATGAGTGGACTTCATGAGGTTTCCTTGAAGGAACTGTCCACCCACATTTCACAGCTCTGCACAGAGCGAGACCACACAGGTGCCAATGGTCCTGTTGTATCAGCTCCTAGAATCAGGGGAAACAATGAAAAAGTCTCTGATTTCCTGCCTTTATGCTTTCAGGATTGATCGGAAAAAGGACAAGACGGAAAGGAAAATCTTGGATAGTCAAGAGCGGGCCTTCTGGGATGTCCACAGGCCAGTGGTGAGAAAGCTCTGTTCAGTTCCCTTAAGTTTTCTTATTTTCTTCCTTCGCTTGAAAGAAATGACCATCTTTAGCCACCAGATGTCTCCTTCTTAAGAACACTGCTGAGCTTTGTGGAATGGTTTTGCCACTCATTCACATAATCTCAGTAGATTTTCTGGAATGTATGCCAGTTCTACCTTTTATAAATTATCCATTCATGAAAATATGGAATTGGAAATGGAGACCTGTGAGAACTCCACCTGGGAACTCCACCTTTGGCCCCAGGAAGTTTACAGACCCAAAATAAGCAACTTCCATATTTACTGTGGTTCAACTAAATCTTAGAATATTCTATTTTAAATGCAGCCAGGTCCTGTTATTCATGGTTATGTTTCATAAGGTGGCCGCAAACACTGAGTCAGCGAACCCTGAACCATTGCTGACCCACTGCATCGAACCACTGCCATCAACCGATCAATGCCTAACCTTGTTTATTGTGCACTTCTGTTTAAAGACACCTTACTATATATTGTTGATTCATCTGCATGGAACTCATGGCCAACAGCAGTGTGTCTCATGCCAGAATGATGCTCATCTAACACATTTTCTCTGTAGGTACATCACGGCCTCTTGCACTCAGGAACACTAGACAGCACTTCAGCACTATGCTTGGGAGCCATTTTAAACAATAAAATCCAACAGTAACAAAACAAACCAAAAAAAAACACAGAAATGTGAAAATAGTGACATTAAGTAGACCTAGAAAAGGACACACATTTACAACTAGAGGCCCGATGCACGAAATTCATGCAAGGGGCTCGGCCCTCATAGCCCCTTGCAGCCTCTCGCAGCCCTGGCCGGCCCTCACAGCCCTGGCTTCATCCAGAAGGTCGTCTGGATGGTCGTTTTGCTATTTGGTCTAATTAGCATATTGGCTCTTTATTATATAGGATATGAAAAGTTTAAACAAGAAGACTTAATGTCACCTTATTCGATCTCAGCTGGGAGCATGCATATTGGACAACCCAAACTTTTTGTTGCTCTGTAAATGTCTCTGAATGACCGTAGGTGCACTACAAGTGTTGATTTAGGGATTATAAATAAGTTTTAGCAGGTAGGCCAACTCACAAATATAAAATCCATGATGCTTGTATTTCTGATCTCATCTTATTAAAACAAATCTGGCATTTTCCTCATGAAATGGAACTAAAATGAATAAACTCTCTCAGCCTTCCTAAAAACTGGTGAAGAGCAAAACTAAAGAAACAATTCCGAATCCCAATATTGGAGTGTGTTTAGTCGGTTAGATGTGTGCAATAACAAGGGCTCTTACTGAAGCAACCTTGTCACTTTGAGTAATAAGTTTGCTCTTATAAACTGTACACTCTACCTTCTACATATCATCCTGAGATAATATAAGCTTTTATGTCTCATATAAAACTCTATGGAGGAACACGTTTACGTCTGTAAAAAATTGCAAATGGCAAAGTGGAGATAATCCTGCGTTATGTGTATAGGGAAAGAGAAAGATGGGTTCTGATGGTGTCACTTGGGCTAAATTGGAAGGTGATCTTCACTCGGTCCTGTATGTGATGTGTTTTGTTTGTTTTTTTCCTTTTCAGCCAGGCTGTGTGAACACCACAGAAATGGATATCAGAAAATGTCGACGTTTGAAGAACCCGCAAAAGGTTAAAAAGGTTCGAGAGTGTAGCTGAATTAAAAATTCTTGATGTGAATGGCCCTTTCATTTCTGCTACTGTTCAAACAATAATTTGCTATTTGTTAATTCTACCCCATTTCGTCCCTTGAAACCATTTCATTCATTTATTTGACAAATATTTGTGGAGTGGCTGATGTGTGCTTAGCACTCTCCTTGCTGCTGAAATAAGTCTTCACAAAGCACACAGCTAGTGGGGATGAAACAAGCCAACACACAACAGAGCCAGGAGGGAGGCATTGGGGAAGGACAGGGTGGTTCAGGAGTGCCAGGAGGGGGCGCCAGACCAGGACTGCCCAAGGGCTTCCCATGCCAGCTCAAGTGTGCTGAGGTCTCAAGGGTAAATAGCAGTTGACTATGGGGAGGAGGTGAGGAGGAAAGGAAACTAAAGGAACAAGAAGTATGGAAACCCCACTGATGAAAGTGAGTTTAGTACTTTGAAAGTCTTTTAGTCTAGATAGCAAGGTCATCCAAACTCAAATCACCATCTTGCCCAACTGTGAATGAGCCAATGATCACTTGTGTTCACTATACGGAAGGGGCAGTGGCTATGGTGTACCCAAGCGTGCCATACTCAGTCAGCCCCACAGTCAATGCAGCCCACCCTCACAGCAGCACCAGGGACCATATTGTGGGAGAAAGTGTCTGGCCTTCATTCTATTAATTTCAAAAGGTTAGAGATGTGTCCCCCGAAGAATCAACCCTCTCATTTTCTCTTATCTAAATGACATGGCATATATATCAACTTCTGGAATCTACTTACATCTTTCAGTCTTCACTGAGATGGTGATGCCCACTATAATATGTTTGATAGTGTTCATTGTAAAATGGCCTCATTTAATCTGTAAGGGCCCCCTAATTACAATAGAATTTTATTCCAGAATTTCCCGGAGTGCACATCTACCCTATTTAAGGCCTTCTTGATTTCAGCTGTGCATTGTATACCCTTTGGGGTTTTGTTTCTTTCTCAATGCAAAGATAGCTTTTAACCTGTCTCTAACACAAGGAATAGCTTAAACAGCAGCCATAGTTGTGGGCATGTGGAGAAATTGAGTGCAGAAAACTACTTAGCTCAAAAACATAAAAATCTGAAACTCTGCTCTCCCAAGTTTGTACTAGGTGGGCGTGCCATCCACAGGCCACCAGAGAATCTAGAGGGGATCTCTGTACATAATCTCCAGCAATTGTTCTTGAACGATCTCGTGCCTCAGAATCACCTGAGGCATTTGATAAGAGTACAGATTCATAAGCCCCATCCACAAAGATGCTGACTCAGTAGGTCCATGTGCATCCTTACCAAGTACCCCCAGACGATTCTTTGCAGCTGGTCTAAGGACCATGTTTGGAGAAACACTGATAGGCAAGGAAACCATTTCAGCTCAATAAAAGGAAGGACTTTCTAGCAGTGGTAACACACAGATGGGACAGGGCTGCCTCAGAGACAGAGTTCCCATCACCGGAGAAATTCAAGCAGAAGGCTGATCACCCACTGCTGGGGTGTCACGGAGGGGACTGGGAGCAGCGGGTGAGTGGTTGAGCTAGCTCACCCCGGACGCCCCCGTTAGCTCTGAGGGTGCATGATTCTGTCTTCTTGCTTCCTCTCTAGTCGGTATATGGCGTGACAGAAGAGTCCCAGTCCCAGAGCCCTGTGCACATACCCAGTCAGCCAGTCCGGAAAACGACAAAAGAGGACATCCGGAAACAGGTGAATGAACGACCTCCTGCCCTCCCACAGGAGTTGTGGCCAGTTCAGAAACTTTTCAGTGTTCACCTCTGAGAGCTGAGTGAGCTCTGAGCTCCTGGAAACCACAGTGGAGACCAGCTGTGGGTGATTAGAACCTTTGAGTGCTGTGTGCGAACAGCCCATGGAAGCTGAGAGGGGACATTCTCTACCAAGTTCCTCCAGCAGTTTGAAAGAAAGACATCAATGAGTTCTCCCGATACTGAGGGAGACTGCCATAGTCTGGTCTCCCACAGGAGCTGGCGCGGGGAGGGAGTCATGTTACAAGGTCCTTAAAATTGCAATGTGCTTCCAGAGTAAGCCGGTCCAGGACCACTGACCTGCTGTGATACAAAAGGAAAGTTCATGAAAACAGCAAGCTCCCCTCCCAAAGCCTTTTCAGCATTATTTGGTCCCATGTTCTCTTACTTCATGACAAGGAGTTACCTGTTCAACCCAAGTCAGGAGACAGTGGCTAATTACATTACTCCTTCCTGGGGTTCACTGGTAATGAAGTAACTTCAGAGTCCACTCCTCACATTATGCTTTATTGGCCTCCAGGGTGGGGGAACCCCAAGGAGTAAACTGTTAGGTATCTGCCTTTGACAAGTTTGTTATTGGGTGGGGAAGAGGAAACATGTATGTGAAATAGCTATTTGATGATTCTAGTCCAGTACGCGGAGCACCTGGGGGTGATGTAGGTGTAAAAGTGTGCAGGTGAGGGTCACTGGAGATTAGTCAGGCCAGGTACCACGTGTGTGTGTTGCCTGTCCATGCTGCTGCTCAGCTTTGTAAAGCATATGCTGCCTTTAAGTTTGCAATCAGTTTTAGGAATCCAGACCTAAACTATAGATAGCACAGTACTGGAGAACATATGACATGGGCTAATCGCAAATCCCAATGGCAGTAGGAAGTTTCCAAAAGGCAAATGGTTGCTGGAGGGTTGAAGTCTATACAGAGCAGGTGTTAGGATCTTGGGAGAAATACGGGATTTGGGTTCTCAGGGTGAAAGC
The DNA here is from genome assembly GCF_964212035.1 of Myotis nattereri. Lineage (NCBI taxonomy): Eukaryota > Metazoa > Chordata > Mammalia > Chiroptera > Vespertilionidae > Myotis > Myotis nattereri. The sequence goes on along the minus strand of NC_138075.1, from coordinate 25,366,079 downwards.
GGGGGGGAAAATTCTAGTTTGGTCTTCACACCTCTGTTCTGTCTTTCCCCAGATAACATTTTTGAACGCACAGATCGACAGACATTGTTTAAAAATGTCCAAAGTGGCTGAAAGGTAGGTGCCCCTCCGTAAAATTACTCTTTTCTTCTAATGCAACGAAGGAGAAATGTTACAGCGTTATGGCTAATAGGTGTGTGCCATGCCAAGAGGCAGACCGTAGGCATTCCTTAAGTGATGGGTGAGAAACCACAGGCCCAGGTGAGGACAGCGGAGACAGCAGCCTCCCCTGAGTGATGTCAAGAAACATTCTATGGTTAAAGCTTTCTGGGGGGGCCCATGGGACCTTGTCAATCAAGGTCAATGTCTTTAAGAGCTGCATAATGCACCTTTGCCTTCAGTCCCTTGATTAATTTAAATGGAATGGCTCCCTTTTCAGCTATAAAACGCCCAGATTCACTTTATAGGGGAAAGAGATTGTGTGCTAGCCGAGCAAACAGGAGGGGACTGGACCACAGGGAGGCGTTCCGCCTCCACACACCATCAACCACTGAACTGCATCGAATCGACTGTAAAGAACAAACTGGCACCTCCAGCCTGGCTTCGCAGCGGCATTTGTGCTACAGTCTGCCCCAGGAGCTGGTTCCACTCCGTTAACTCGCGGGAGACTCAATTTTGTCAACTAAATGGTCTGTTTTTGAACTCTCAGTGAAGAGGGGAGACCACCTGGGGAATCTGTATGGAATAAATCTGATCGGGCAGCTAGCAAACTGAACCTTTTTTGTCTATGGGCTAAGGTTAAAGCAACGACCAATATCTGAAGCATCAAGGGTGAATGCTGGATCCTGGTATTTGCTGGATATCAGAGTAAATTGGGTCTTTAAGCCCAGCTCACACAGGGGCCTGGGTGTGTGGTCAACCTGTAAGCCTCTCTACACTAGTCCCTTCCTTCTAGATAAATAAATTGAGACTAAGAACACCTTTCTCTCAAACCCAACACCTGAATGAGCGCTCGGCCTTCACGTGGCCAGGGACGGCCCTGGACCTGGGTTCATGTCTCTGGTGGCATCTTGGATTCCTCCCAGGTTTCCCAATAGTGTCACTATTGATGGTCTGAGCTGAGGATTCTTCATTGTAGGGGGCTGCTGTGTGCATTATAGGATACTAGAGGCCGTGGTACATGAAAACTTGTGTACTCGGGGGAGAAGGGAGGGGGCGTCCTCTCTCAGTCCAGGAGCCCTCGGGGAATGTCCGACTGATGGTTTAGGCCTGCTCTCCAGGCCTAAGCCACAGTTGGACATCTTTAGCGCTGCCGCAGAGACAGGAGAGACTCCCGCCATCACCACTGTGCTCCACAGCTGTCAGCCCAGCTTGTGGCTGAGCCGCAATCACCCTGTGGGTGCACACTGACCACCAGGGGGCAGCTCCAGCTTTGCCCCTCCCATCGCTCCACCCGTGACCTCCCTCTGCAGGAGGTGACCGGCAGGGCCGATGGGGAAGGGGGAGGGGGGCCAGCAGGCTGGTGAGCAACGGCCCTGCCCCCCCATCACCCCTCCGCCACCAGTCACCACTGCCCCCTGATCGCTGTTCCCTCCCTCTGTCCACTGGCACCCACCTTGTTTGGCCTGGTGCCACCCGCTCACCAGCCCTGCCCCCCACTAACTGGGTCGTTCCACTGTTTGGTCGATTTGCATATTAGGCTTTTATTATATAGGGTTTAGCAGCATCCCTGACCCTTGTCCACTAAATGCCAAATCCCACCTCACGGATGTGACAACCAAGTATGTCTGCAGACATTGCCAAAGGTCCCCTGGGAGAGCAAAATCAATCCCGCTGAGAATCACTGATGCAAATGCTTCGGAAAGCGGCCACACAATTGTGCAGGAGTGGCCGTGGCCGCTGCCTCAGCTGTGGAGCCACCGCACTCCACTCTCATAACCTGGCTCTCAAATTGCTTTTTAAATCTCGCTATGATTGTGAGTACCGGTGAGCGAGCGACACAGCTGGGATGGCCTCGATTCCTTGGTGTGAGGACTGGAGCTTCTTTGTGAACAAGGACAGGAATGGCTGTCCTGGTATGCTGGGAGGGTCGGTGCCTGCAACGCCTGGCCTTCACAGGGCACTTCACAGTCTGCAACCCCAGGACAGCGTGTGTGGGAGCACCTTTCCTGGGGGTCAGTTGCTTGGGCCCAGGAGTTCTGAGCATGATGATCCAGGTGGGGGCGAAGGGTGACGAATGGAGATCCCCAAACCCTAGCTCTGGGGATTCGGATTCAGTGGTTCCAGGTAGATGTAAGGAACCTGCATTTTGAATAATGTGCAAGTGGACTGGCCCGGTCTCTGAGGATTCGGTGAAGCCCTTGTCCACCCCTCAGACTGGCCTGAGAGCTCACCACAGCAGGGACACTCCGCTCCGTCCTATCCTGTGGGTGAGGAAAGAGCCTGAACCTTCCGCCTGGGGGCGGCGCATGCCCAGCTGGTGTGCTGATGAGGGAAGAGAGACAGCGGGGCGGGGGAGGGGAGCCTGGCAGGGCCCACTGTTTGTTTGTTTGCAGGCTGCTGGGGAGGGGCCCACCTGGTGCCCTCTCATTTTGCCTGGGAGGCTGCTCACCTTGAAGAGATTATTCCAGCCAGCCACTCCTCCCTCCACAGTTGGGCGCTCTCCTGTGTTCCCGCCCAGCAGAGACTGGATTTTATTCCCAGCAGCAATAACTGGCAACTTTTCAATGTGACACAAGGGTTTTTCATTAGAGCCACCAGGAAACTCCCAGATAGCGAGGAGGAGGGAGAGGAGCGGGTGTTAGCAGGAGATAAAGCCGCCTGGAGCCTTGGTCTGTTGGGGGCTGTGCAGAGGTGGGGGCAGGGGGAGGTGCTGGCAGCTGGCCTTGGGTGTGCCTGCCGGCTCACAGGAGGTGAAAGCTGAGCTCTCTCAGGTGGGCGCCCACATCCCCACCAGATCCGCTCTCCTGGGCCTGCTCCCCACAAGCCTTGCTAATTGGCCAGAAGCCACCAGGCAAAGGCCAGCATCCCCCTGAGAACAGGTGCTCCCGTTTTTCATTGAGTTCCCTGAGCACTGATGTTGGGAGAGGTGGAGGGGTGGTGATTGTGAAAGTCCAGTTCCAAAAAGGCCAAAGTCAGGGCTGGGTCAAAGGGTGCAGCCAGGCCCAGCAAGGAAGGGAATAAGGGAAACTCTGCAAACGGAAGTGCAGAACAGAACAATTGAGGGGGTGGAGGTCGAGCCAGCCACTGGATCTGGATCCTGCCTCTTTAAAGGGGAGAGAGCAGTAGTACTTAATGTATAAGGTTAATGGGTTAATCCATGGCATGAGTTAGGTCCAGTCCTTGGCACTTAGCACACATACAGTGAATGTGAATGATTATTGTTATTTTCCAGTGTGTGCTAAACAGTGCTTTGGAAAGGAGCCAACTCAAGTTCATGAGATGGAATGAACCGGGGGTGTGGTGTTCAGAGGAACCAACAGGGCAGGCCAAGGAGTGAGTCTGGCCCTGCAGGTGGCTGTTTTGTGCTGATGGAGTTCCTCCCGCCCTCTTTCTTCTCCGTCTCCTAAACACAGAGCCCTGTGTACTGCCTAAGGCTGTCCCTGCCGTCCACAGGTTTGACCCCCTTGGCTGCCTCCTAAGGGCCCTGCATGAAGAGGCTGGCTCTTCTGCACAGATTTCTCAGGTCATCTCAGTTTCAGCTATTGTCCCATTGTCCCCATGAGTGGGTAAATGTGCCTGAAATGCCAACACCATGGCAACCAAACTAGATGTCCTAGGCCGCCTTTTACACCTGGAAACATTCTGAGATGTTACTTAAGTTGTGCTTCAGAAAGTACGGTCCCCGCACACACAAATGAATTCTCTGGATAAACGATGCTTAACACCTTCACCTTCTTATTTTAACTGTTTTAAATGAGACTGTCTTCAATATGGTTCATGCCCTTGCCTTCTTAAAAAAGAACACACATTTCAGTTACTTTTTCTGGTTGACTCAGGGTCCATGTTCTTATATATATATATACTTTGAAAGCCCGTCAGTGGTCAGGGTCTCATAAAGTGCCACGTGCTGCTTCCCTTTTCCTAAACGGACCCTGGCCATGATATGCTTTGAGTCTCTGTTTCTGCTTTTTAGTTGTTGGTTTGTTTTCTTGTTCCTGTCAACATACTACTTGTCTCCAGTACTCCTTCCTCCTCCCTTACCAACTCCCATTTCCAATCCATAACAGACCAGGTGTATCAGTTAGCTGTTGTTGTGTAACAAACCACCTCAAAACACATAGTGGCTTCAAACAACAGGCAGTTTACTGCTGCTCATGTGTCTATGTGCTAGCTGCCTCTGTTGGCACCAATGATCTCCCCCTGGTGTATGTATGTTGGGTGGGCAGCTCGGTGATCTTGACTGAGCTCTCTCACATGTTTGGTTTCTGTTGGTTAAGAATGACCTTAACAAAATAAACTGTTGAGCAAAATAGATCCAGAGGCATAAAAGCATGGAACAGATTGTTGAATTTCAGAGGGAAGGCATGGGTGGGTAGATGGGTGGGAAGAGACCAATCAAAGAGCTTGTATGCATATATGCATAGCCCATGGATATAAGATAATAGGCTGGTGGAGGCCTGGGGCAGAGAGCAAGAGCGGACAATAAGGGATCAATAGGAGAAAAAGGGATATATGTAATACATTCAACAATAAAGACTTTTTTTAATAGATGACAAAGAAAACACAACAACACACAAAAGAATGTCTTCAGCTGGGACCACTGGGGTCTGCTCACATGGTCTCATCCTCCAGCAGGCCAACCTGACCTTGTTCATACGCAGATAGCAGGATTCCAACAGAGAGAGCAGAAGCATCCAGCCTCTTGAGAATGTGCTGCATTCTATTGGCTAAAACAAGTCACACGCCCAGACCAGATTCAGGGGTTAGGGAACCAGATTTCATTTTTTTCATGTTGATCTACGTACGACACTAAGGAACTCAAATAACTAAGTTCCTTAGCCTTGATCCTAAAGCAAGAATCTTCTCTGAGAGGTGCTCTTCTGAAGCCTTGAGGCAGAGTTTATTTCATTGTAGAAAGAGGCCCTTCTGGTCACTTATCTTGCCCATGTTCTCTCAAAAATTTAAGTTGCCAAGTACTAGTAAATGAGATCTTACTCTTCTTCAGCGTCCTCAAGGGGCCCCTTTTGTATTCACCTAAGCCTTGTAGCACTCAACAAACCAACTTTGGGAATGCAGAAATCCACATTTTAGTTCCAAATATTCTGGAAAGTCTCTGTGTTTTGCTGGGTGTCTCCAGAGACTTCTCCCCACCTCTGGTGGCACCGCGCAGGTCACTGCAGGAGTCACACCACGCTGCCACACACGGACAGATCAAGCTGTGTCCTTGTAGATCCACTCCTGGGGGTGGCTTGTTCTTGCCCTACCCTGGAGCCATTTGTGCATTGCAGCCAACGCCTGAATTGATTTTTTATCATCATCTTGCCCATCTCCAGATCGCTACTGTTCCCTGAAATTGGATGCTGGTTCCTAGTCTGCCTCCTGACCCTCTGTAATCGAAAAGTGTAATTAATAAAATGAGATAAGATAGCAAGGGACTGCATGCCCTAAGGGTCTATTAAAAACCTGCTAGAGTGATACCAACCCATGAACTTAATGTCTAATGATAGTTTCCGGGGAGGAAAAAAGGAGCCAAAGAGGTCATTACAACTTTGCTTTTATGTGATTCCAGACACCAGGGGGTCCTTGCTTCTCTTTGCTTCCAGCCCATCTTAGGTGTCAGAAAAGAAAAGATGAGAGGTAACATTACAGTCAGGTGGTTGTATTCAGATCATGACCTAGAAGGGCTGCAATGCCTGGCCTGGCATATGCTCTCCTTTCCCAGGGGCTAAATTCACCTTCACACCCCTCCACTTCATTCATTCTGAGATTCCCTATTGATTATATTTTCTCGGAGTGACCTGGAATTAAGGAGTTCTTTCTTTATAGTCTCTCCCCTCCCCCACCTCCTGCACCGTGAAAAACACATTAGATTAATGAATTGATGCTTTCTTCTTCCCTCTCTGCGATGCTGCTCTGCTTTTCACTTCCCTTTCTACTCGGACCCTCTTCCTGTCCGGTTTCTGTTTGTTTGTGCATCATCATTCAGAAACTGCACATAGCGAAGGGGGTGCTAACATACACTCCTGTTCACCCCTTCCCACATGCGGTTCCCAGGCTCCTTCCCATTCAGAGGCCCTGATTTTCTAGTGAGTGTTTCAGTACGTTTTCATTATGTTTCTAAAATAGGAATGATGGCCCTAGTCTGTTTGGCTCAGTGGATAGAGGCGTCGGCCTGCGGACTGAAGGGTCCCGGGTTTGATTCAGGTCAAGGGCACATGCCCCGGTTGCGGGCTCAATCCCCACTGGGGGGCGTGCAGGAGGCAGCCAACCAATGATTCTCTCATCATTGATGTTTCTATCTCTCTCTCCCTCCCTCCCTCCCTCTCCCTTCCTCTCTAAAATCAATAAAAATATATATATTTTTAAATAGGAATGATGGTCACTCTTCCATGATGCTTTACACCCATGCCTCCTTTTCCCTTGACCAATCACTGCAAGCCATCCCTCACTGAATCGCCCAGAGGAAATGTAGCACTCGAGTTGGCAGGGCTTAGGAAAAGTTTTTTTTTCCCCTACGTGGATCAATAAGCATAAAAATATCCATACCTTTTGGCACAAGTAATTCTACTGGTGAATGTCAATTCTCAATCACCCCGGAGATGGAAAACCCAATGTGAACAATGCTGTGCTACTACAGCACCATGTATACGAAAGAAATTAAAAGTCTGTGTCTACTGGAAAGGACATTATTATATAAATCATAATAAATTCACTCAAGACAATATTGTGGACATATGTTTCTCTTCTCTCCCTTCCCAAAAGCAACATATCAATGAATGAATAAAAATGGCATGAACTCAAAGTCAACAAATCATTGAATTAATGATTTCAGCAAATTTGTTGAAGATTGAAAATCTAAGCAATTGGGGAGCATTAAACCTCAGGACTCTTCCTCTGTTTGTAATGTTTTACTTCTTTAATTGGGTGGTGAGTTCAAAGGTGACATTTTTACCTTTTTATTCCCTTTTTTTTTTTTACCTTTACTTTTATGTCTTTCTGTACGCCTGAAATATTTCTAAATTTAATTTTTAAAATGTATGGAGACCAAGTGATGACCATTATAACCTATGTGTTAGGGGTGTGAGTTTTAAAACAAAGTGAGCCAGTTTGCCCAACAGAATGTGGCCTTGGCTCTTAAAGGCACAAGGACAATGGAAAGCAAGAATGAGGCGGGGGGCTGACCCCATCAGGATGGGTAAAGCCTGTCCTGGGGCCTTTGGATGGCTAGATCCCTGCCCCACTAGGAGACCATCTTTCCCCAATAACTACCACCGTAGTGGGTAGGCAGTTTATTCTTTGGAGAAATTGAGCCACATCAGCTCAAAAGTCACATCACATGATAGAGGGCCAGCTGAAAACAGGAGAATTAATAAAAGATCTACATACTGGTCCATGAGACTCTCAAACCCTCCCCTGTCCTGCTCTCAGCCCTCCAGGAGCCAGATGTATATGCCCACAGTCAAGAGACAACCTGTGGGCCAAATCAATCCCACTCCCTGGTCCTGCAAATACAGTTTCAGTGGAAAAGAGTCACATGCATTCATTCAAGAATTGTTGTCCAGCCGGAGTGGCTCAATTGACTGAGCATCGTCCTGTGCCCCTAAAGCTTGCCGGTTTGATTCCCAGGCAGGGCACATGCCCAGGAGGCAGCAGATCAACGTTTTAGTCACATCAATTTCTCTCCCCCGCCCCACCTGCTTCCTCCCTCTCCCTTCCTCTCTCTCTCTCTCTCTCTCTCTCTCTCTCTCTCTCTCTCTCTCACACACACACACACACACACACACACACACACACACAAAGGCTACAAAAAGAGCTGAGTAGTTGTTGCAGCAGACACCATCTGCTCCACAAAGCCTAAAATATTTATTGTCAGGGTCTTCCAGAAAAAGTTTGCCTCCCCCGTTCTAGAGAAAAATGGATGTCCCCAGAAGACAGATGCCAGATCCCTCATTGGAGCCCTAGCGAAAGGACTGGCAAGCTGCCCAGTGACCCGAGCAGGAAACCCATCGCCGGCAGGTCTGGTCCACATACACACCAGCCCCTGAGCCGGCTTCAGTGCCTCCCGCTTAGGGACCTGTGGATGTCCAGAGGTTTGCCAGATGCTCAAGGAAAACCCCAGCGCGAAGGCGTGTAATCAAAACAAACCAAGAAGGGACCTGGAGGAGCCAAAACCTGTTCAAGAAGCTGAAAATAAAAATACAGAATTCGTATCCTCAGACACGTGAGAAGATACTCCAGCCATAAAACAAGACCCAGGTACTATGACAAACAAGAGCGAACTCTGGAAACCCAAGAAAATGGTAGCTCAAATTTAAATAAAGAAAGGAAAAAAATTGCAAGAGCTGTCAAACAAACAGACAAAAAAATGGAAAATGGGAGGGAAAATTAGATTATCAATCAATTCAAGATGTCCAATATTTAACTAAAAAGAATTATACAGCCCAGGCAGCGTGAGTGTCAACCCATAAACCAAGAGGTCCCTGGTTCAATTCCCTGGTCAGGGTACATGCCTGGGTCGTGTATTCAGTCCCCAGTAGGGGATGTGCAGGAGGCAGCCAATTGATAATATTCCTCTCATCAATGTTTCTAGTTCGATATCCCTCTCTCTTCCTCTTTCTCTTAAAAAAAATGTTTTTAAAGAATTATGGAACGGAAAAACAAATAGCATGACATTAGCAAAAAATAATACTTATGGGAAATATATTGTACACTGTACCCAGCACAATGAACAAAACAACCAGCAAGGACCATGGTGAAATTTCAGAGGACTACAGCAATAAAGAGAAGATCCTAAGTTTCCAGAGAGAAAAGAAACTGTTTAGAATCCAAATGGATCCAGACTTCTGAGTGCCAAAACAAATAAATAAAAAAGTGAGCAATGTCTTCAGAATTCTGAAAGAAAATTGTCTTTAACTCTGGGTTCCATGTCCAGCGCTATCAGTCAAATACTGAGATAAAGTCAAAGGATGTGCTTCCACACAACCAGGGAGTAAAACCAACAGACAGACACGGGACCAGGAAACAAGGGCGTGAACCCAAAAGTGAAGGAGGTCCCAGGATGATGATTTTGCATCGAATCTACAGAGCAAACGGTCCAGGTTGGAGCAAAAGGACTCAAAACTCTGGGGACAGGGAGATAATGGATTGATTATCTGATGTGCTTAAGAAATGGGAAAATTATTGCTGAATGTTTTAGAGATTTGCAGGAACACTTGAAAAAAGTAATATGCTACTTAGCTCCGCAGCACCCAAGGGCAAAGGAAAACAGTCCAATTTGTCAAAAGTGGGAGTGGTGCTAATTTTTTCCCTTTAATTTGGAATTATATTAAGACCGATACAATGTTTGTGTAAAACAGAATAAAAGTGTTTACGGGAACTCAATGGCTTTCTCTGCTCTGCTTCCCTCCTGCAGCTTAATTGCTTACACGGAACAGTATGTGGAATACGATCCTATGGTAACACCAGCCGAGCCATCCAATCCCTGGATCAGTGATGATGTCACTTTATGGGACATAGAGATGAGGTAAAAAAAAAAAAAAAGTTTTAATGTTTGAGAGTGAGAGAGATGTGGGAGAATGTACGAGATTGTGAGGTTTGCCACTTGAACAGAAACCTCAAGTAACCTCCCCACCAAGTTCTACTTACTCGTGGTTTCTCCCTCCTTATAGCTTGGCTTGTACATGGATCCTTTGTGCCTTCCCTCTGACCTCTCTCTGACCATGCCAGAGGAAAAGAATCTGTTGGCCAATTTATTGATATATATATTGATTATATATATATGTGTGTATATATATATACACATATATGTATACATTATACATATACATTATATACATTATATATATATATGTATATATGTATATGTGTGTGTGTGTATATATATATGTGTATATATATATTAGATAGCAGCAACAGTAATAATATGTTAAGTGTCTTACATGGAATCCCACAAGTAAACATTACTATTTTCACCATTGAACAGATGAGGAAACTGAGGCACAGAGGAGTTAGTGACCTTGCTCAAGGTCACACAGCGAGTAGGTAGCAGAGTTAGGATTGGACCCCAGGCAGAGGGCTTCAAGCTGTAGTTTTCATCATTGTTCCTCTGGAGTACCTGACAGGGGTGACTCCATCCAGTAGCTTCTCAGCCATGAGGAGAGCTAGTGTGTTTGCTTAATGGCTGAGGAGCCGAAGCCCAGAGGGACTTGGCCTATGTCCACAGTTGCAAAAGGAGAGGCCTAGACAGATCTGGTGTGGGGGCCTGGGCACCCTCAGCCCCTGTTCCTCATTTCTTTATTATCTCTGTCATTCACTTCCACTCTCGTTCTTTTTCTGGATTCTTTTCTTGAAATGGAAAAACCTTATAAAAAGCAATAAGAGTCATTGGTGTTTATTATAAAACTAGAGGCCCTGTGCGTGAAATTTATGTGTGGGTAGGGTCCCTAGGCCTGGCCAGCAATTAGGTTCCCTTCCTCCCTACCTCCTCCTTCCCTCACTTCCTCAGTGCCCCACCTCTGCTGCTGGTTGCCCACCATGTTCTGCACCACCTCCTGGTGGTCAGTGCACGTCATAGCAAGTGACCAAACACCCGTTCTCCTAGTCGAACTCCCAAGGGGACACTTTGCATATTAGCCTTTTATATATATATAGATGTTTAAACTAGTCAGACATACACCATGAAGAAAATCTCTCTTCCTCCAACCCAGTGTCATTTTCTAGAAAGAACTTTGTTTATTGTCTAATGCCATGGTTCCCAAACTGCATCACTGTACCCTGAGCCCCTGCGGGAAACGCAATGGTGTGTGACATATGTCAGATGCTGCATCAACTATCAGTTAAGGTTGTTAAAGTTGTTCACTGTTTTCAACATTAGATCCCATTCCATTCCCTCCAGGGTTTGCAAATCTGGGTTTTCAGAGCAGTTGGCTGTGATAAAAAGCAAGCACTGTACAAAAATCAACATGGAACAGGAAATGAGGGTGGCGGAGTCCAATCTGACTTCAGAGTTTGCAAAGATGTGCAGTGCTCAATGGCGCACATGTGTTTATATAAGAACGAAGCAAATGTATTCATTGTTCTTTCAATTTATATATACTTCCAATAGCTACTAAGTTGTTAGAACATAAATACATTTGAAGTTCTTTGGACCTGCCTTTTAAATAAATAAACATGCCCTAGACTGTTCCTTTTAATCTCATCCAAGAACGTAAATCTTTTTAACAGGATATTGTGGGGGGTTTTCCACTTTTTAAATCACTGCTACTCTTTTTCCATTTTATTCTCTCTTTTCAGGAAGTCCTTTTGTAGGCATTCTGGGTCTCTGGATGGAGCAGCCACTCTTACCTTTCCTCTACTACCCTTGTTATTCTCTATTCAAGGACAGAATTCCTTGACGTCCTCTTCAGGGTCACATTTTGTTTTCAATGATGTCCACTCTGTGGTTTCATACTTTCATGAGTTTTTCTTTTCCTACTGAGTGTTGGGAGGGGTGGTGACACTCCTGCTCTTTTCGTTTCTGGGAACCCCTAACATTTCTTGGGCTCCTTTTCCTTCGTAGCCTGCTCTGTCTTATTGGTGGTGTTTCCCCTCGTGAATTCCCCTGGGGGTAGTATATGTTTTGGGGTTTGTTTGATTTTTCATATATCTCCTCAATTTCTGCAGCTTACTTAGCCTGTTTCGCAGGGGTCGTTGATTGGAGAAGTGCTATTTCCAGTCAATGTCTCATCACTCCAATCCCTGTTCAGAGCACATAAGTCTTGGCATGCACCCAGCAATTTGGGAGACTGAAGGACTTAGCTTTCAGTTTGGGCCATAAATTAGAATCACCTGGAGCATTATTTTTTTAAAAAAATGCCAATGCCTACTTTCCTCCCCAGACCAGTTAACTCAGAATTTCTGGAAGTGATACATCGGTTTTGTTGTTTTTTTACATCCCCCCAAGGGGATTCTAACATGCAGCCCTGGTTCAGATGGACTATGTCAGTAGCTGGTGAGGGCTCCCTCAGCAATTGCGTGGGTCACTAGTTCTCAAAATACAGGGCGCATCAGAATCCCCCAGGATGCCCATTAAAAATACAGATGCCCTGCGGGTCTGTTTTCAGCAAGCTTTCTAGGCAATTCTGAGGCACAGAACAATTTGAAAATTCCTTGTGTGGTTCACAGAGTCTCTCACTCAGCATTGATGTCCCTTCCTCAGAAAGGTCTTCTGTGACCACTCCATTTAAAGTAGCTGTCCCTTCCTCCCAGTCATTCCATATGACATCCCCACCCCCCTGGTTCTCTTTCTAAATAGGACTTAAAGTTATTTTAGCACCTAGACCAGTGATGGCGAACCTTTTGAGCTCGGTGTGTCAGCATTTTGAAAAACCTTAACTTAACTCTGGTGCCGTGTCACATATAGAAATTTTTTGATATTTGCAACCATAGTAAAACAAAGACTTATATTTTTGATATTTATTTTATATATTTAAGTGGCATTTAACAAAGAAAAATCAACCAAAAAATGAGTTCGCGTGTCACCTCTGACACGTGTGTCATAGGTTCGCCATCACTGACCTAGACCCAAATCAGGCACACAGTAGGCGTTCAAAAAGATAGGTTTGGTGGAGAATAGACAGAGAAGTGACTATTTCTTTGGTCACTTTATTGGTATTTGGGAAAGGAGGAGAGATGAGTACATGGACTTAGTTCCCGATAATAACCCTGGGATTTCCTCCTCCTTTCTCAAAAGTCAACAAAGAAGCATGTGATAGTTTGGGGAAATGGTGGCCACCTGACCTGTCGGTTTATTCCAGTCTATCAGAACTCTTTCCCCTGGTGGGTGCCACCTGCCCCTACAACTAGTGCTCTGGTTCTGCTCTTATTGTTCAGGCTTCTACTCTAATCTTGATGCCTAACCTAACACCTACAGCATTCTGTCCACCTTCAAGCAGAATCAGGTTATTGAGATACATGTGCACATGAAGAGAAGCCGTGGGGGCCTGTTTCTTCTCCCAACTGGACATTTCCACCCACTCTCACGCTGGCAGTGGCTGGGGACCTGTCTTTGGAAGAGCACAATTGGGGATCAGGGCCAATACCCCACTTCAGTCCGTCCATGGTCCCCGTCCGTGAAACAAAGGCTAGAGATGACCAGTAATATAAGCCATTTTTTTTCTTAGTTTCATGCAACAAATCTATTTTGAAAACCCACTATGTGCTACGTTCTGAGTTGGTAGGTCAGCAGAAATGAGAGCTGGACTCCTTTGGAGAGCCACCTGTCTTTGCTATGTGTTGGTTTGAGCTCCTCAGTGGGAGTCAGGAATTTGGGGAGGTCAGGGGGCATGGAGAACAAGGAAGAGCTAGAAAAAGATACCTAGGTAGCAAGTAGAAAATGCCTTCAGGATAAGGTCACATCACCCACGTCACTACACACATCTTCTTACTGATTTCTTCCCAGTGTTGGACTTGCTGTGTAAAAAGCACTGTAGTGAATCAAAGGCACATGACACATGGTCTCTGCCCTCAAAGGGCTCATGCGACAGCTGAACATAAACCCTTAAACAGCTAAATGATGATACAGAACTATAATAAAACCATTGCATAAGGAAGCAGTTCTAAACAATGGATGGATATGTAAGGGGCTGTGAGTTCCGGCGATTATTTGTTTGAATTGGGCCATGGGAAAGTTATTGTACCCATCGCCTGGGAATAATTTTCAGAATTATTTTATAACCACAGAGACCATTCAGTAGTAGCAACATGTTCAGATCTGATCTTGAACCTTAAAGGGGAAGATGTTTGGAAATACTCAAGTAATGCTAGCAACACACATATATAGAGAAGTTTTATCCCAAAAGCTTTTAATGGAATAGATTCCAATGGCCAGATGGACTGGCATCCAGATATAGAAAAAGGATTGATTGTAAATAATGTATAGTGGATGTTCTAGGCTGAATAGTGTCACCCCCAAAATTCATGTCCTTCCCAGAACCTCTGAATGTGACTTTGTTGGAAAATAGGGCTGTGGTCATGGAAGCAGTTAGGATGAGGCCACCCAGGAATGGGGTAGGCGCCTGCTCCAGTATGACTGCTGTCTTTGTCACAAGAGAACAGAGAGACACAGATGCACAGGGAGAATACCACGTGAGGATGGAGCCGGAGACGGAGTGATGCGTGTGCAGGCCAAGGATGCCACGTACTGCTGGCCACACCAGAAGCTAACAGCCTCCAGAGAAAGCGTGGCCCTGCCAACACCTTGATTTCAGACTTCTAGCCTCCAGAACTGTGAGAGAATCACTTCCTACTCTCTAAAGCCAGGTTGTTGGTCCTTTTGTTACAACAGCCCTAGGAAACTACCACACGAGGGTATCCCGTCTCTCCAGACATCCTTGTTTCTGCTGAAGGCTGGCTTTACAGCTTTCTGGACATCCCGACCTCTGTCCTAGGCCTCTGATTCTCCATCCAGCATGACACCCCAAGCTTTCGGGCCCATCCCCAAAAAGGCCTTTCTCCCACCCCTGCCACCACCAATGAACCTGGTGGAGTGAGTGAGGACTTTTAGATTGGGTACCAGAAAGTAGAGGCACGGGTGGTGGGAATATGTCCAAGAGGCAATCACTACAAACACTGAGAGACGCTCCACACCCGGCCCTCCAGGCACAGCCTTTGATCAGGGTGCAGCTGCCACCAGCACCATCCCTGCAGAGCCCTGCGACCTTGGCTGGCAAAGAGCAGGTGCTTGAGCCCATCCCAGGCAACAGCATGGCCCTGGCAGAAAGAGACGATATCCTGTAGCTCTCTGGGGCTCACATTTGCTGCTAGCCTCAACCCTAGGGGGATCTTTTTTTCAATATATTTTTTAATCGATTTCAGAGATGAAGGGAGAGGGAGAGATTAAAACATCAATGATGAGAGAGAATCATTGATCGCTGCCTCCGGCATGCCCCACACTGGGGATCGAGCCCGCAACCCGGGCATGTGCCTTGACTAGGAATTAAACCGTGACCTCCTGGTTCATAGGTCGACGCTTAACCCCTGGGCCACACCGGCTGGACAGGGGAGATTTCTTTATAAGCAGTACTTTTTGTCTCCTGGAACTCTGTCGAGTGGGATTGGTTCTGTGGCTTGAGTTTGAGAGAATCCAGGACCTGTCTTCCTGGCTTGTTCTAGAAAGCCCAGCCTGGCACTTTGGAAGAGATTGTTCATGAAATTCCCCGCTGGGTCTCCTGGTGGACTTAGTCTTCTCCTATGACTCCGCTGGGCTAAGCCTGGAGATGCAGGGCTGTGCACAAGGGCCTCCAGGCCGAACACATAACCTCAGAATTAGACGGCCCTGCTGCTGCTGCTGGTTAGGTCCAGGGGTGCAGAAACGGAAGGGTTGGGCTTGAATCGCATAAGTCCAGAGCTGCGCTTTCCAATACATAGCCACTAGCCACATGTGGCCACTTCAATTTCAACTTTAACTACTTAAAATTAAATATTGGTCACACTACCCAAGTTCTCGAGAACCACGTGTAGCTAGTGGTGACGTACCGGAGAGCACAGACATCGCGTATTTCCATCATCACAGAAGGTTCGACTGGCAGTGCTGGTCTAGAGCTACCTGTTGTCCCAAACCTTTCAACACACTTGCTTTTGTTCTCCTTTACCACGTGTAATTTTCTAAAATAAATACCGAGACTATGTCAACTCCATAACACAAGGAAGTGATTTTATTTACTTAATGTGTGTTAGAAATAATGAAAAGCAAATGTCAATTTTTTTTAAAAGAGGAAAAATAAGTATTGCTAGACCAAGGCCTCTCGGAGTTTAATGTGCACTTAGCCCTCCCAGGGATCTTATTACCCTGCGGATGCTGATTGCACGTGTCTGAGTGGGGTGACATTCCCCACAGGTCCTTAGACCACTCTTTGAGTGGGAGATTCCAGCATGTGACTTGAGAACTAGGACTCTACTGCTTCTTAAAGGGCCAGGGGAATAAATACAGCAAGTGAAGTGTAAATGGAAAGACAGAATTGAAGGGAATATTTGCATCTTTCAAAACCAAAAGAATAACACCAGAATCTTTCCCTCTCTAAGCCTCCCCTCCCACCCCGCATGGGCCTGGGGAGGGCCAGGTGGATGTGACGCCCACAGCAGAGTTAGGAGCTGCACTCTGGAGCCGCACTGTCTGGACTTGAGTCTTGACTCCCTTAGTGTCCTTGGGCAAATTATCACGAGGCCTCAGTTTCCCTATCTGTCAAATGGGGTAATGCCAGTACATGCTTTACAGAGTAGTTGTGAGGGTTCAGTGAGTTAACAGACATGAAATACCTAGAACATCATAAGCACTCAGCAGGTGGTTGTTAAACTGATAAACGAATACAGCATTCTGCTTCTGAATGAGTGAGCAGGTTTTATCCTAGACGAGTTGTTTCATTTCTGACCAGTGACACATCACTCGGATCTAAACAGGGCTCTGTTTCTCCGCAGTGGGTTGAGGAAGGGGTGAGAGGTGGGGACACTGTCTCTGATGAATGGTTGGATTCACAAGGCATCCTCAGTTATTTTTTTAAAAAAAATGATGGAGTCAAGAGTTGGGCCAATCACTGACAGGAACGCCCAGGGAAGCCGAATCAGTGGGGTTGTATTTCCTGCGGACAGGAGCCAGGCGGCACGCCTCCTGGTGAACCTACCCTAAATGCCTTCCTTAAAGAGACTCTTTACCATTGGCTGACGTTGGTGTACAGAAGTCTACAATTTAGAGTTTGTACTGTCACTTACATTTGTGAAATTTCCCTCTGGCGTGTGGCAACAAAATAGAGTTGACCTGCTGGAGAGAATGTGACACAGGTTGTTGCCTGATATTGATCACTTTTTAAACCTTTGTTCCCCTTCCCCTCCCCCCCAAAAGCAAAGAGCCCAGCCAGCAGCGAGTAAAGAGATGGGGCTTCTCTTTCGACGAGATGTTGAAGGACCAGGTGGGGCGGGACCAGTTTCTACGCTTCCTGGAGTCGGAATTCAGTTCAGAAAACCTCAGGTAAATCCCTCAAAGGTTTGAACTATGTGCAGTATGTGTGTGTGAGGCTGGAATTTGCATAATCAGCCTCCCTTTCTGCCTCCCTGTTTCAAAAAAATGTTAGGGTTCAAACACAGATTCCAGCTGATCTGGCGAAGATTGAAATAGAGACAAACAAACTCTATGTAGATTGGCTGTCACCATATATTAGCACCTACAACACCAGCATTTATTGTTCTTCAAGTCCAGATGGCATTTCCTCAAGTTATTAGAAACATGTCTCCAATAACAAGTAAATAGTCAAATAGATTTGATGACACCACTGTTTACCTAAAACCACAGAGCCAGCCCAGTTGTCATGGCTCAGTGGTTGAGTGTCGGCCTATGAACTAAGAGGTCAGGGTTCAATTCCCATCAGAGCACCTGCCTGGGTTGTGGGCTCGATCCCCAGTGGGGGGTGTGCAGGAGACAGCCAATCAATGATTCTCTCTCATCATTGATGTTTCTCTCTCTCTCTCCCTATCCTTTCCTCTCTAAAATCAATAGAAATATATTTTTAAAAAATAAAGTAAAACCACAGAGCCAGGGGGTTTCAGAGGAAAGACAGTGCAGACACCCTCTCCTGAACTCCCCAAGTCTGGGATCCTGAATATTTGACAGGCCAACCAGAAGGAAAAGGGAGAGAAAGAGATAGAAACATCCATCTTGTTTCAGCATTTCAAAAAGCAAGAGTAAAGATCACTCATTAACTGCAGACATAGCTGCAAAAACTCATTAGCACATGAGCTTTCCTTTTGGGGGGATGTCTATCCTGATCACCTGATGTGAGTGGAACATCTAATTGTGACTATTGGACTATGACACCCCAAGATAAGGGAAAACATACTAATGTATTAATAACTACTACTCAGTAGAAAAAGTAAGGCTTTCAAAATGTGAGGTCCACTGAGAGAGGAAGGAAAAGGGAGTACATTAAAAAGGAAAAGACTCATGGTTATGAAACATTGAGAACTTGTGTTTTATTCGGGTTTCGTTGTATTCGATGTAGATGCACAGACCTACGGAACGTGTCACTTACCTAAGACCCATTAGTGGTCTTAGCCAACTGGTGATGTCTCAGTGGGAAGATGGAAATCTCTGTTTTTCTTGGTGCCAGATTCTCCTTTATAGGCAGGTTAATTCCCATCTTCCAAGGCCTTTTTTCAAAGTGGCTTTAACTTTTAAAAAGGTTTTTGAACTTTGAAAAGTCAGAGCATGTACTGTGGGTAAAAAAAGAATGGTCCACTGCAGTGTTAACGTGCAAAGCCCCTATGATTTATTTGGAGTGAGAGACCATATCAGTCCCACACATCAGTCAAATTAGATTTCCTGCACACCTCCTCCATAGCAAGCCCCACGAACGTTTGCCGAGGGAAGCCGGGAAGTCAAGATGCATGATCTTCGTCCGCAACAACCTTTGTAGGTTGCTGAGGAAAAGACGTGGAAAACTCTGACATCGCTAAATGAATATAAATAAGTATAAACTCTAAGAACCGTGTTAGAAGTGTTTTGAAAGGGAGGGATGAATGTAAGCCAGAGTAGAAGAGCAGGATACTGACATGAAAAAGGAAGAGAGAGGACTCTAAGCTGATGACCCCCTGATCCATTAAGACTTGGGAGGACTTGTAGATGGCAATTCACTGTATGTCTCGATGCCTCTCAAGGCAGCCATGTGCCTGTTGTGAACCAGATAGGGTTGGGTAACTGTTTCGGTTATGACACGAGTTCTTTCCTTGCTGAGGTGTCACACTGAATGCATCTTAGAGCTTTGCTTCAGTTCCAGATCAGGTGCTTGGAGTGGAAGACTTGACTTTGAAACTTACGTGGGGTGGGGTTCAGACCAGCCTCGCGGGCTGTGCCGGGATGAAGGTCCTGCGAGGAAAGCCGTGCCCTCTGTGGCCAGCGCGTGGCATCCAGGCAGCTGCTCTGTGTGGCCACTGCAGCCCCAGATTCCAACCCCAGCTGGGTCCCCATGAGTCGCCCCTGAAGTCCTTTCCGTCTCCCCTTCCCATGCTGACCCCCATGGGTCCTCAAGATAGAGTGGTCCAGGGGCCCCCTTTACCTGGCTATTTCTTGTCCCATGAGTGGCCCTACGACCCTCTGCCACCTGCACCGTTACAGAGACTGAAGAATGGCCACGGGGTCCTGGCCATTGCGAGGGGCCCAGGAGCAGGAGGTCTGTGGCTCAGCACCGCTCTGTCCATGCCGAGTGTAGCCATGCCCGCCTCACAGTTCGGCTAGTTTCCCAGTGCATCACGTTGCAGGCCCAGAGTGTGCGCCTGGCAGATGTTCAGCGCCTCCGCCTGCCGTTACCTCTGCCAGCAGCTTCCTCCCGCGCCAGGAGGGCTGCACTCAGCCTGGGGAGAGAGAGAGTGTGCGAGCGTGCGGGAGCGTGCTGGTGACTGGTCGCCAATGAATGCATAAATCCAGACGTAGGGAGGGGCCCCTCTGATCCCTGTCGTGGGAGCGGACAAAGAAAATATAGAAAAGCCAGAGATTAGCAGCATGGTCCCAAAGCTCCTAAATCCTCTCTGGAGGTCCGAATTCCACTCTTGTGATATTCAGCATAATTGGATATATGGAGCGAAGCTCACATTTCAATCACACAACTTCAGGACTCTTCAGTCACTCATCGCCAGGCAGTTTCTCCCCTGCCCTTGTGTTGGCTTAGCACCTGCCCAGATCCACGTCCCGAGGACTGGGTGCTGCATCGGTTTAGCCCTGGACCGGGGGCACCTCTACATGAGCCGTGAGAATGGCAGCCCCTGGAGCTGTGCAGGTGGCACAACTCGGAGATCCTGCCCATCCGCTGTGTTGGCCATGCCAGGCTCGGCCCTGCTCCCCAGGATTGGTCAGGATCCCAGGCAACTGACATTGGAGCATGGGAGGAAAAGGGAGAGAGAGAGACGGACCAGAATGCAACTGGATGCGTTGCAAAGGGCCCCTCAGCCTGGCTTCCTGAGCTCCCTGGCATCTCTCCAGGGAAAGGGGCACTGGGATCCTAACGCCTTCGCACAGCGGCCAGAGTGCCATTAAGGAGTCCGAGGGCTGAATTTACACCAGAGCCTCAGAATGCAGACAGAGGAACTCCGAAGAGACAAGTATTGCTGTCACACAGCAAAGGGTCACCGGGTCCTTTAAGGAAAGCTGCCTGTGATAGTACACTGTCAGTGGGGGGTGAGCTGCGAGGGAGGGAGGGCACAGCTCAGGGCCTGCAGGGGTGGCCAGCACATTTGCCACAGACAGCGCATGTGACAGCACACTGTCTGTGGCACCCGGAGCTGAGCTCTGGCTCCGTTTGGACTGCGTGGGCCCTGGACACCGCTGTTTGGCCGGGGCCTTTGGAAGGCAGGTGGCCTCTCCTCCACAAGGGGGGCCCCCCCCTCAAGTGCTGAAGGAGGGACGTCTAGCGAGTTAGCTGAGGCCGCCCTTCTCCCTTCTCTGCGTTTTCCCAGCGTGACGACAGGAGCCTTTGTCCCCTCTCCATCTTCCCTGCACAAACCTTTGTCCTCCCTGGCGCCACACCTTCTGCCACACGGCAGGGCAGGAGTTAAAAATCAAAACCCGCAGCAGAGAGCGTCCCCCGTACATTTTTTATGAGCTGTGCCGCCTCCGGAGAGAGCGGGGTTGCTCTTCTGAGCTGCAGATTGATTATCCTGGTTCCACGCGGTGTCAGCTGAGGGGAGAAGCAATTAAACAGAGCGCGGGGGAGTTGCCAGGTTTATGTCGAGAGCCCCCCTCTCCGACGGCAGCCCCGCGTCCTGGAAAGACCTCGAAAGATTCACCAGGCCCAGTGGGATTCACCACTAACCAAACACATGATTAACCGGGACAGAGGTGGCTCGCGCCCGTGCCGTGACAATCTATGGCAGCTCAGCCACTGGCTGGTGAATGTAACTCGGCTTCTGGGGTGTGTACCGGGGGGCCTCCCCCATGTTGGCACCAGGGGGTTGCTGCCCAAGCAGAGCCGAAGTCAAGTTGGACCCTGTTCCCGAGTCTCCGGCCAGCAGAGGGCACAGAAGCCCTGCCTTTGCGTGGAGTTTGCTTTTCTCTGCAAACCAACTAAACTGGGTTTTTCTAACCCATGAACATCCTAGTTTGTGAAAAGCTGTGTGAGCTAGGAACTGGGCCTGCCCAGAGCCCTGGCAAGAGGGAGAATGGTTTTTCATGTTCCAGCGACGTTGCCATCAGCATCCAGGTCCTGAGGGAGCCAGCCCCAGACTGTGGGCAGGTCCAGGCTGCTGCTCAGCCCAGTGGAGTCTGAGCCCAGGCCGCCTCCCCCCAGAGCCCGGTGTCCGCCCGCCCGCATTCCTCAGCCATGGGCACAGGTCACACGCGGGCACACGGGCTGCCTTCCTGCGCTCTGAGGATTGGGCCAGGCAGGACAGGTGGCCTCCCTGACACCAGTCCCGCCAGCCCTTCTGCTGCCCGCCACAGGCTCAGTGCAGGGTTGGATGCCAGGCTGGCAGCTGCCTCCCGCTGGCGCCCTGGAGGAGCAGCGGTACCTGCAGGCTTTTGATAAGAGCAGCAGCTGCGCAGCCTCCGTGGGCCTCCCCGCCGCAGCCCATGTGCCGAGGGAGCTGCTGGGCTCTTCGGGGACGCTGGCCGGGCAGCCGGCTCAGAGCTCCAGCTCAGCCGTGGGCTTGCAGATGGCAGATGCAAACCAAAGCCTGCTCTGAATTCCAGACTGACACAAAGCTCTTCAGAGCCGGTGCTGGCAAACACACATGGGTGTCGGGCTGCTGCTGTGGCAGCATTTTTGCCGTCACCTGAGAGGGGTAAGGCAGGTCATCTCCAGGGCAGACGGAAGGCCCAGAGGGTCTCCATGTGTGAGGGAGAGGAAACGGCTGCCTAGCGATGTCACCGCCGCCTCCTCCTCTCCCGGATTCTCTTCTCCTCCCTCCTCTTCCTCCTCCTCTTCTTCCTCTCCCCCCTCCCCCTCTCCTCATTCTTTTCCTCTTCTTCCTCTACCTCCTCCCCCTTTCCACCCCACTGCCCCTCCTCACTCTCTTTCCTCCCCCTCCATCTCTTCTTCCTCCTCTCCCTCCTCTCCCTCCTCACCCTCCTCCTCTCCCTCCGGCCTCTCCTCCTCCATGCCTGTTGTTTCTTCTTGTACTATTTTTTAATCCTTATTTTTACCTGGCAATGGGAATCCTTTAATTTTTAATGTAAACGTTTATTGCATTTGATTCTGAAATTTCTGTTGACATCAGCTCCAGACCCTCTGAGTGATGTGCATTAACCTGGTGCCTAAATCATCCTGCAAAAGGGACTGGGGCCTCAGGAGCCACGGGCGCCCGCAGAGCTCTGAAGCGCTGGGTCCCCAGGGCCTTCCTGGAGGGCTCGATGGCTCCCCTCAGAGCAGCCTAGAGAAGGCGGCAGGAGATGGGAGCAGGGAGCCATTGACTGAGGGAGTGGGAAATCGCCCGGTGGCATCCGTCTGTGTGAGAGATGGACGCCTGGAAGGCTACGAAGGACACTGGTCCAGAGAAGTGGCCTCCAGCCCGGGAACTCGTCCCAAAGGCGACTCGCTGAGAGAGGCCCTTCTCCCATCTGCCCAGCACGTGCCTGTGGAGGACTCGCTTGGTCCTTGCCGAGTTGCCCATTCGCCCTCCCCGCCCTCCGGTCCTTTGAAAAGCCAACAGCAGCTGCTGCTTTAGAGCTGGATCCCTGTGCTCTACCTGCTCGTCAAACACTCTCCTCCAGGTGGAGAAAGACTGTGCTGTCATCACCAAATGGCCGTTTTCACCTTATGCACTCGGCCACCTCCTTCATTTTCGGCAGGCCCAGGGGTGGCACAGGGAGACCCAAGGACCCTGGGGGCTGGCCGGGGGAAGGAGGAGACCCACTCCCAGATGGGTTTCTAGGGCCCACCTCACAGCTCCTTTCCACCCCACCCCCACCTCCACCTCCAGACTCTGGTTAGAGAACCACCCCATTCTCCTCTCGCCTGGCAGTCAGAAGGCATGCGCACCAAAGACCTGCAGCGGGAAGAAAAAGGCTGGTGTTGACGGGCAGGTGACAACATGACCCCAGGCAGCTTCTGCCCAGGTCGCTGGAGAAGAAGGTGAAATTTGAGGGTCATACTGGCCAGTGTTGACCCTGTGACCACCACACTGACCCTTCCATAGCTCCCACCCACAGGACCTGACTGCATTTCAGACTTACACCTGGAGGGGAAGTTCTTCAAACGCGTGTCGCCTATTTCTCCATCCATTTTGTGCCCATTTTACAGGTGAGGGTTTCCTCACGGAGGTGATCAGAATACCAAACAGCAAATGGGAGAAGATTTCTATGCAATAACAGAACTAACGCGCACACCTGTCTCCTCTCCTTGTGGAAATGGAGCTGCATTACCGCGGTTGGCCACTAAGTGGTGCCTTTGGGCCACACACTTGGCCGCAAAGACATCAGTGAACAGCAACAGAAAAGCACGCTTAACCTTTTCAAAAACAACAAGTACATCTTACTTTGGGTGAAATTCGATGACAGATTGAATGCATTTTCCACCATGTTGTGTTTCAGTTCTCTTGTCCCTGCCCTTTTGTTGGCTTGACCGTGTGTGATGCCCGTGGCTGTGGGAGTCACATGGCCGGGGGCCTGTCCTCATGTTGCACTGATGCGGAAACTGGCCTGTCTTGTTCACAGGACACAAGTGTGCCACCCACACCTGAGCCCTCATGGAAGCCCTCCCCAGGGCTGCCTTAGAAACCACCTCAGGACCCCAGGAGCTATTGCCCAGGCTTTGGCTCTGGTTGCTGCTGTTCGCAGCAGCGGAGAGCTCACACCCAGTTCCCCCAGCGGCCGCTGCCACATGGACACAGGGGGGTTTATGAGGTGATATGGAAGAATCTTCCAGGGAGAATCTTCCCGCAGAGGTTCCCCATGGACGCCCCTTCGGCTTTGTTCCAGATGAGCTTATCTTCCATCCACAGCCCTTTACTGAGTGTCTACCATAAGCTAACACCATGCTGGGAATCAACTCATCTGTAACAGGAAGAGCTGGGTCCTACCAGCTCCAGTATTCTGTATAATTCCAAGATTCTATCTGTTTCTGTGATCTTTCCTTCATTTTGATGAGTCTAGTGACGAATCCCAACCAGATGAGACAAAGGATCTCACTTTTGTCTGCATCCTGGCATCTATGTAGAGCGGTGGTTCTCAGCCAGGGGTGACTTCACCTCCCAGGGGACATGTGGTCATGTCTGGAAACATTTATGGTTGTTACAACTTGGGGAGGGGTTGCCACTGGCACCTGGTGGGTAGAGGCCAAGGTTGCTGCTAACCGTCCGACAGTGCACAGGGCAGGCCTCACAAGAAGGAATCATCCTGCTCCAAAAGGCGACAGTGCTGTGGTTGGGAAACTGTGATGTGGGAGGACAGAGATCTCTCCTTGGTAACCAGAGCACAACGACCTTCTCACGGGTACTTCTTTTCGGGTCTCCATAACAGCAGAGCACCATCTGTGTGTTCAGCAGTCCCTATGATCGTGGGTACCTGGGCAGTGGCCACGGGGAAGAGTGGAGGGTGCAGCAGAATGAGTCTCCTGGATGTCAGTGCTGGGGCCACATCCAGCAGAGCCCAGATGCTAAGCCCCCTGGAACTGACTGTCTCTCTCCTTCTGCTTCAGGTTCTGGTTGGCTGTCCAAGATCTCAAGAAACAACCCCTGCAGGATGTGGCCAAGAGGGTGGAAGAAATCTGGCAAGAGTTTCTGTCTCCAGGGGCCCCCAGTGCAATCAATCTGGATTCTCACAGCTATGAGATAACCAGTCAAAACGTCAAAGATGGAGGGAGATACACATATGAAGATGCCCAGGTTTGCTTATCTATTCAAATGGTTCTATCAAAAGGTGTTCGTTCGTCCTCTCTACCACCCCACCCATTAACATGAGTTCCAGGCCTTGTGTTTAGTTCAAATTCCAGGTTTTATTATTTATGAGGCCATCAGAGGAAACCATCCCAGGTAGGTGCACAGTGAAATTCCAGGAGGATAACTTTTATAGATGCATTACATTATTACATAGAAACAGAAATTTACAGTTATATGCATTATATTCTCCAGGGCATTCTCAGTGTTTTACAAAATCTGAAGTCCCGTAGTAAGTCAGTAGTAGAATCCATAGAACATCATCATCAAAGTGGGTGGAGTGAGCTGACAGGGCCATGGGTCAAGCCCTCATCTAACCACGAAGCCCACACTCCTAACCAACACCCTACACTGCGCCCTTAGTGATCTCCAACTACAGTCCCCCTTATTCTCAGGGGGTGTGTTCCAAGATCCCCAGTGGATGCCTGAAACCTCAGATGGTAATAAATCCTGTGCTTTTTCCTATACATAAATACCTATGATAAAGTCCAACTTATAAGTTAGACACAGTAAGAGATTAACAACTGTGTATATCCTATCTAATAAAAGAGAAACATGGTAATTAGTGTACGACCGCTACCCTTCCCATTGGCTGATTAGGGTGATATGCAAATTAACTGCCAGCCAAGATGGCGGCCGGCAGCCAGGCAACTTAAACTGAACATGAGGCTTGCTTGCTTCAGTGACGGAGGACTCCAACATTCCCCACCTGCCTTGCCGGCCTCTGAGCTTGCAGTTTAAGAAACATTGTAACAAATATAGAAGCTAAACAAAACCCCAGAAACCAGCTTTCAGCGAGCCGGGATTCAGAGCTGGAGTTATACATTGTTTCGATTATAGAACCCAAACAAACCAGATACCTGCTTTCAGCAGCTGAAGCCTCAGAGCTGGAGCCAGAGCCAAAGCTGGCCCAGAATAAAAAGAAAAAAGAAAAAAAGGAGCAGTTGGGAGCTTCAGTCCCAGCCTGAAAACAGCCCTCAGCCCCTCACCCAGACTGGCCAGGCACCCCAGTGGGGACCCCCACCCTGAAGGGTGTGTGACCAGCTGCAAACAGCCATCATCCCCTCATCCAGGCTGGCCAGGCACCCCAGTGGAGACCCCCACCCTGATCCAGGATACCCTTCAGGGCAAACCAGCCAGCCCCCACCCATGCACCAGGCCTCTATTCTATATAGTAAAAGGGTAATATGCCTCCCAGCACCAGGATCAGTGGAGCCGCGAGGCCTCCCGGCACCGGGATCAGCGTGACAGGGGGCAGCGCCCAAACCCCCTGATCGCCCTGCGGCTCTGTGTGTGACAGGGGCGGGGCCACAACCTCCCTATCGGCCCTGCTCTGTTCCTGACAGGGGAAGGCGCCCCAAACCCCTGATTGGCCCTGCTCTGTGCCTGATAGGGGGGAGCTCCCCAACCCCCTGATCGCCCTGTGGCTCTGTGTGTGACAGTGTGCGGTGCCCCAACCCCCCCACCCCACGGGCCCTGCTCTGTGTATGACAGGGTAGAGCCATAACCTCCCCATCAGCCCTGCCCTGAGTGTGACAGTGGTGGCGCCCCAACCCCCTGATCGGCCCTGCTCTGTGTGTGACAGGGGGCAGTGCCCCAACTCCCCTATCGGCCCTACTCTGTGAGTGACAGGGGGGAGCTCCCCAACCCCCTGATCGGCCCTGCTCTGTGCATGACAGGGGGCAGCGCCCCAACCCCCTGATTGGCCCTGCTCTGTGCGTGACAGGGGGTGGTGCCGCAACCTCCCCATCGACCCTGCCTTGAGTGTGACAGGGGGCAGTGCCCCAATGCCCCAATCGGCCCTACCCTGAGCATGACTGAGGGTGGCATCACAACCTCCCAATCCGTCCTGCTCTGTGCATGACAGGGGGCGGCGCCCCAACTCCCCAATCGGCCCTGCTCTGAGCCTGACCAGGGGCTGCACCTAGGGATTAGGCCTGCCTCTGCCACCCAGAAGCAGGCCTAAGCCAGCAGGTCATTATCTCCCAAGGAGTCCCAGACTGCAAGAGGGCACAGGCCAGGCTGAGGGACCTCCCCCTCCTCACCCCTCGAGTGCACAAATTTTTGTGCACTGGGCCTCTAGTATATATATAAAAGCCAACTGACTGGAACAACAGGAACAACCGGTCACTCACTATGAAGCGCACTGGGGAGGCCAACAGGCCCAATCAGGGCCCTGATCAGCCCCCCACAACCACCTGTGGCCCCTCTCCCTGGCCATCCCCATCCCTGATCAGCCCCACACACACCAATCAGGGGCTGGGCCGGCAGCCAACCTCATGCAGCCCCTCTCCCCAACTCCCGCCCCCACCACCAGCCAGCCTGATGGGCCCCCAACAGGGTGGGCTGGCCGGACCCTATCCGTGCACGAATTTGTGCACCGGGCCTCTCATAATTAATAATAGGACAATTCTAATAATATACTATACTAAGAGGTATGAGAATGTGTGCTCATGCACACGCTCTCTCTCTCTCTCTCTTCAGTAATGTTTATATTTTTTAGTCCAACCTATTACTGAATGTGTGTCACCATCCCATTGCAGTAAATGGCGTGGTGTCGCTCGTTTGAGAGAATTCCTTGCTCAAATCTTTGCATAGGCTCCACACCTGCCATCAACTGGAACATGCTTGCTGTTCATGTCTTCCACTCAAAAAAGTAATGCCTTTCCCACCCTAACGGAGCACCTATCACGCACTGTGGCAGTGCATTTCATAGTTTGAGGTGCAACAGCAAAACAAGCATGAATTTCTCCTTTTCCACAATTTCATGATAGTTCTTAGCAACCTCAGCATAGCAACCTTTTTTTCTTTCCCTTTAAGGTGAGAATTTTCACCTTTTCACTGAAAGGAAGCACTTTGCAACTCCTCTTTGGCGCGTGCGAGTGGCCGGCATCCCCACTCTTTCGCTTTCGGGCCATTTTTAACTAAAAGGAGGGTGGCATGAACAGGAGCACTTCGATGCTGGAACAGCCTGTTGGATAACTGGAGACGGCTGCTGAGTGCCTACAGGGGAGGAGCGTCACAGAGTAGGGCCGATAGGGGAGTTGGGGCACCCCAGTGGAATGGGGCCGGACAAAGCAAAACTTCCTCACGCTGCTCAGGACAGTGACAATGCAACACTTAGGAACTGTTTATTTCTGGACTTTCCCATTTAATATGTTCAGACCACGGTTGACCACAGGCAACACAACTGCAGAAAGTAAAACCACAGGTAAGGGCGAGGGGTGGGGGCCAACTGGAGTGTCTGCGGGAGGACAAATGACTCCGATGCTCTGCGGGATCCACAGGTGAGCGAAGTGAAGAGAGTTGAGATAAAACCTTAGCCCTGTCACTGGCTGTAGGAAGGAAGGAGGAAATAGAAGTTAGGGGCCAGGAAATAAGAAATTGACTTAATGCTTATTGTTAGAAACGGTGGCTCCCAGCCCTCCCTGGCAGTTTGGGATGATGTCTGTGGCTTCTGTTTCTTTCCCAGCCTCACCCCTCGCCACCATCTGTGCCCTAGTGAGGGTACAGGGGTAGGAGGCCCCCCACCCCCAGGCTTCCCGGCACCTCACCCATTGGTGAAATTACTTGTCATTTTCCCCCACTAGCCTGTCATCTCCTGGAGGGCAGGGCCTTTTTGTCGTTCTTTGTGGTACCTTATCACATTGCACAGGGCCTGGAATAGAGAGGTGCTCCCCAAACCACAGACAGTAGCACCCCCAGACCCTCAGCTTCCCTTTCCGCAGTTTCAGTTACCTGCAGTCAACCATGGTCCAAAAATATTAAATAGAAAATTCCAGAAATAAACAACTCCTACGTTTTCAATTGTGCGCCGTTCTGAGACACAGGATGAAATCTCGTGCCATCCTGCTCCGTCCCATGCAGGACGCGGTTCGTCCCTTTGTTCAGCACATGCACACGTCAGAGATCCCCATTCACTAGTCACTGAGCCGCTGCCGTCAGTTGTCAGGCCAACCTGCGTGGTTTCACAGAGCTTGTGTTCAAGTCACCCTTATTTTCCTTAATAATGGCCCCAAAGTGTAGCAGTAGTGATGTTGGCAGTTCAGATTTGCCACACAGAAATCGCAAAGTGCTTCCTTTAAGTAAAAAGGTAAAAGTTCTCCACTTAATAAAGAAAAGAAAGGAAAGAAAAAACATCGTATGCTGTGGTTGCTAAGAACTAAGGTAAGAATGAAACTTCTATCTGTGAAATTGTGAAGGAAAAAGAAATTCGTGTTCATTTTGCTGTTGCACCTCAAGCTGCAAAATGCGTGATAAGTGCTTAGTTGAGACGGAGCAGGCACCAAGCTTGTGGGTGGAAGACATGAACAGAAGGCGTGTGGATGGCAACGTGTTGCGCCCGAAAGCGTGAGTCTGTACGAATACTTCAGCACGGGACCCCCTGAAACAAGTGACACGGAGCCATTTACTGCAGGAAGGGATGGGCACACAAATTCAGGAATAGGTTTGGACTGAAAAACACAAAAATTACCGGAGAGGCTGCGTCTGCGGGCGAAGAAGCTGCCGCCACATTTCCAATAGAGCTGAAGAAGTTGACTGGGGTTTCTTACTCTCCACAGTTTCAGGCATCCACTAGGGGTCTTGGAACGTATGCCCTCCAGGGGGTGACGGTGCTATCAAATTCAGGAATCTCAGAGGCACCGATGCGAATAATGCCATGAAAACACAACCAGTGTCCCTGGTCATCCAGATTTGCCTGGTTGTTTGCTTAGAACGTCAGGATGGGAACACCCACCAACCTCAACACTTTAACCTTCTT
The DNA here is from genome assembly GCF_964212035.1 of Myotis nattereri. Lineage (NCBI taxonomy): Eukaryota > Metazoa > Chordata > Mammalia > Chiroptera > Vespertilionidae > Myotis > Myotis nattereri. The sequence continues at coordinate 25,336,273 of NC_138075.1, read as the reverse complement.
TTCTTTCACCCTGGCCATGAACTTCACTGAATGCTTGTGCCAGGGAGATTTTGTTCTGTGTCTTTGCATGGAGTCCCAGTCCCTCACACCCTTCGCAGCTTCAAAGCAAAATATTTGTCATGAAAAATATTTTTTTCAGATAGATTTGTGTATGTGTATGTACTAGCATGTAGGCTCCTAAGCACATACTGATCTGTCCTGATGAGGGGAGGGATGGAGACCCCCCTTAAAAGCTAAAGCACAAAGCTCAACCCTTCGTGATTCCTGAAATATTAGAAAAGGGATGCTGGTCGGAACTACGGTGCACTGAGCCTTGGTGTTATCTCTCTGAGCATGACATTAGGAAGGATTTATTTGAATGTTTTATGATGACACTTGTAAATGTTGGAACGTGGAAAGAGCAGAGCAACAAATCTTTATGGACCCTCTTCCAGCCTCAGCGTCAATTCAAGCCTGACCTCATCCTCTCTGTGTGCCCCTTTACTTTGTTCAGCCACCACTGGGATATTTTAAAGCAATTTTAAAATTATAGATATTCACACATATATAAACCAAGACATTATATAATTTTATTGTAAATACTTAGTTATGTATCCCTAAGAGAAACTGACCCTTTTGTTTAATTACCACAATACCATTATCGCATCTCATCAAATTAGCAATAATCTTTTAATATCATCAAGCGTCAGGCAAGTGTTCACCTTTCTAATAGTTCCATGAGTGCCTTTTCTTCACCCAGATTTAAAATCAGAATCCAAACAAGGGCCACACATCCCAGTAGATTGTGTGGCCTGAGTTCTACATGCCTTAGTCTATAGGTTTCTTCTGCATCCCCCTCCTCTCCCTGCCACCTCAAAATTTATTTGATGAAGAAACTGGATTCTTGGTCTTGTAGAGATTCCCACAGTCTGGGTTTTTTCTGATTGCAGCCCTGTGGTGCTCTGTAGCATGTTCTTCTACCATCTGTATCTCCTATAAATTGGTAGTTTGATTTGGATATTTAATCATATTTACGTTTGATTTTTGTGGGCAACACTACTCAGGTTGTACTGTGCTCTTTTCTGAGAAGAGCATAATGTCCAGTTGTCTCTCTTTTTGTGGTATTAGGAGCCACTGATGTTTATTGCTTATGTCCACTATTTATTTTTATTTTTAAAAAATATATTTTATTGATTTTTTACAGAGAGGAAGGGAGAGAGATAGAGAGCTAGAAACATCGATGAGAGAGAAACATCGATCAGCTGCCTCCTGCACACCCCCTCCTGGGGATGTGCCCGCAACCAAGGTACATGCCCTTGACCGGAATCAAACCTGGGACCTTTCAGTCCGCAGGCCAACGCTCTGTCCACTGAGCCAAACTGGTTTCGGCATGTCCACTATTTAATGAGAGATTGTAAAATGGTAGTGTCCTAATCCTATCACTCTTTCTTCTCTTATTAGCTGAAATACAAATAGTCAAATACCCCTATTATTTGATTACCCAGTAATATAGGAAAGAAAAGATAAATGTTTGATTCTTTCCCTTTACTTGCCAGTTATCAAAATAATGAGTGGTTTACTATCATTGACCAGTGGTGGCCAATTAGGATTTCTTGGTGTGGTTTAATCCATTTTGTTTATCGTTATTGATGGTTGAATCGTGCCATCTCTGGCCGGTTGGCTCCTTCTCATGACTCCAGTAAGTCTGATATCATCCAAACAACAAGGAAGCAAAGACACTCCAGGGCTACCCCAGACCTGGAACCAGCCATTCCTCCAAAGATTCCTGGTTTCTCTTTGAGCAGTGGTTCTCAACCTTCTGGCCCTTTAAATACAGTTCCTCATGTTGTGACCCAACCATAAAATTATTTTCGTTGCTACTTCATAACTGTAATGTTGCTACTGTTATGAATCGTTATGTAAATATCTGATATGCAGGATGGTCTTAGGTGACCCCTGTGAAAGGGTCATTCAACCGCCAAAGGGGTTGGGACCCACAGGTTGAGAACTGCTGTCTTAGAGGGAAATGGTCTTTAGGGACCATAACCTGAGCACTTGGGGATGCTCATTGTTCCTGAGTTGATCATTGCTTCTGGGCCTCTTCTGTGGACAGAGCTAGGAAATACGTGGTGGTTGTTGGTGATAAAAATACATTCTGTGTTCATACTGATACTTCCTATTCAAAATGAAAACAACAGGGGATTTTAGTTAACCTCTTCTTTCTCACATCTGTGCCTCCTTTCTCTACACTGAGAATCCTGGCTCTCAAGGGTGCCATGGGTGATAGCATTCAGACTTTATGTAATTGCTCATTAACTTTATCCTGCTTTACCACAGAGCAGACTCGAGATCGTAATGCCAACACAAACAGCAACAGCAACAGTATGATTCTTGCCTGGCTCTTTCACTGCTGCATAGCTTCCATTGTGTGGAAGCGCCATAGTTTAGTCTATCAGTCCTCTATTCTTGACATTTTATGTGGTTTCCGATTCCAGAAGGATTTGATGGGCAGTCTTGGGGAGTTGGCAGGTTGTGCCTTGACAGGTTTCTGAATACACAGCCTTTGTTGGTAGAGTGCGCTGCCGTTTTTCGGCTACTTCCAAATACATTATATCTCATTCTTGAAGAAGACTAGATGTGAGGGTACCCTAAGCACCTCTAAGTTCCTCAGTATCTGTTATGATTGGTCTCCTATGAATTCAAACAAAACACTCTTCCTAAACCAATTTCTGTTTCCAACCTGCTCCCTTTTGTTTGTGTGTTCCCACCATAAATGTACAAATTGCTTCTAACTCGTGCTGTGACCTTGGGCAAATTACTCAAACTCAGTCTTCCCTTCCTCATCTGTAGGACAGAGAAACTTATGCATGGGGGCAAAAAGGGGATTAGGTGAAATGAAGCATGTCAGCAGTTAAAAGTGTCTGACCCACTGTAGGCGATGACAAATATTTACTATTTTATTTTCCTAATGTTGTTAATATTTTTATACTTTTATATTTAACATGTTTGGTGAAAAAATTCAAATTGCACATAACCTTAACACTCAGAGATAACATCTATTCTAGGGTATTTTCTTCCTCAATTAAAATGTATAGGGTGATTATGCAAATAGAATGATTCTGTAGCCTGCCTTTTACACTGAACCAGGGGTTGGTTAAAATCTAAACTTTTCTGTAAAGGGCCAGGTAGTATAAAGCTCAGCCTTTGTGAATGATATGGTCTATGTCACTGCTACTCAATTCTGTCATATAAAAGCAACTACGCTCCAACAACATAATGTAAATAATATAAACGAGTGGGCGTGGCTATGATCCAAAACAACTTAATGGACAGAGTTCAATTTCATACAACTTTTCATGAAGTATTATTCTTCTTTTAATTTTTTTCAGCCATTTAAATAGTAAAATAATTCTTAGCTTGCGGGACATAAAGAAATGAATGAATGGAAGAGAGAGAGAGAGAGAGAGAGAGAGAGAGAGAGAGAGAGAGAGATGAAAAAAAATAGCAGTGGGTTGGATTTGAGCACCAAGCCATAGTTTCAGATTCCTATTCATGAAAATCATTGAAATGCTTCAAGAAATCTAGAGTGCTAGAGATAGAGGGCTGGGAGTGATTCATCTTCAGTTTATTTGGGAGAGTAGATTAGAGGAGACTTCATCTTGCTGTGGTAACAGTAACCCTGCCACACACCCCATACCCCTACCCTCCCACCCCCTCACCCCCCATCTGCAAAGGTTTCTGCATAGAGTGAGCCAAGGAGAAGTCAGCCAGCACCATGGCACTCACACTGCTTTACCCTTCCTGGCCCCCTCTGCTGCCTGCACCGGCTACACAGCTGTGATGCTGACATTCCAGGTAAGGAAAGGCGGTTGAGATCCTTAGCAACCCCTTACCAGCCAGGACTTGCACTCAGTTCTCCCAACTTGCCGGCCAAGGGTCTGCTGTTCAGATCACACTGCCCCTGGGTGGTCAGTGCTGAGGACTTGGCTGTTATTCTGAGAGCTGTAGAAACTGTGGTCCCCAATGTCAAGGAGCAGGCTTTGATTCTACTTCTGCCACATACTTTGTCTAGGATTATACATTGACGTTCTTCCAGCTTGCCCATCTGACAAGTGGGAATGGTGACACCTAAGGCCCGACCCCACCTGGGATCAGGAGCTCTGGGTGGCTTCCTCAGCTGGTCACAATGGTTCTCAGAGCCCTCCCCGCCCCCCACCCCAGTCAGAATGCCGATGGAAGTGTGAGCATGTGCCCTATTATTAGGGGTCAGTAGTCAGATGAAGGCCTGGCCAGATTTATGGATCCATTTGAAATGGGGACTGGGGCGGGGTGCAGGCTCTCGCTGAGGATTCGGTTTTCATTTGACCACATGCATTGTTATAGCAAAGTTAATTGCCTGTGTTTGCTTCCTGTGGAAATATTTCACAAGCTACCCTGTCAGCAGGAGCCCAGCATTTGCACTTGTGTTTTGCTGATCCATTTGGCTTTTTTGAAAATTTGGGCCAAGACCAAATCTTCCATAAAGGTCTGTGGGCTGTGACCATAGCCCTCAGCTGTTTGCTGTATTGTTCCAATTTCACAGATTTAGCCTTGTGAGAGGAGAAAAAAAGGAAAAATCGGCCATGATTTTTTTTCTTTAAAGGACTCAGTTCTTTATGTCGGGGGTTGAAATCTCTATTTCCAACCGTGGGGCCTCGAGGACCGCATTGCCACCCACTTGCTATGTGTTCTCAGTCAAGGACCTTCACTTTGTGCCTTAGTTTCCTCATCTGTAAAATGAGGGTGGTGTCTTCTCTTCAACCCTCTAAGGATTTTTGAGGAATCAGAGGAGCCAGTAGCTCTGAAAATTATATAAGTAAAAAGTGCTACATATGCATACATGTGTGCTCACAAACCTTAATGTCTCTTGCATTCCCTGGGGCCTCATAATTCCAAGCTGGATCAAAAAAGAGTTCTCCCAAGAAGATGCCTGCTCTTGAAAGGAGTTCGGGGGGGGGGGGGCGGAATGCTGAAAAAAATATATAGGAGCCATATTTGTGGGGCCTAGATGGTCATCCTAAGAAATATGAATTTTTTCTCCCTGAAGACAGTAGGAAAGCTTTGAAGGCTTTGAGCTACAAGAGGGGGAAGCAGATGGTGGTGGGCAGAGTGAGCTAGAGCCAAGCGACATCTCAATCTCGGGGCGTGCGGTCCACAGCTTTGCTGGCGTGTTTTGGAGGACAGACTGAAACCACAGGAAGCACCAAGAACCTAAGGCTTCCTTAGGGCATTTGCCTCTTCCCAGAGCCTCCACAGACTGCAGGAGGGAGATGAGAGTCCACTGGCTGGTGCAGTGGCTGCCTCGCTTGAATTTTTAAAGTCTCAGAGCATCCAATGATGTTCCAAGGACTGTGTCACTGGGTCTGCTCAATTCGTCTCTCACCCCATCCATCCATTTCATGAACATCCACTCTCCCATTGAAGTTGGGAGACCTCGACCTGTGGGCTATAGAGTTCTATACTGAGGGAACTGCAAAGGAATTAGAAGGCCCCGGTGGCTCTTTGCCATTAGGCAGAGCTTGTCTAAAAGTACATCACTCTTTACAAACAAAACAGAGCAGGCCTAAGAAAACACTTCATTGATATTGGATTGGATTGGATTGGATTGGATTGGATTGGATTGGATTGGAAATCTGTTCATCAAATGGATTGACAGTTGAATGGGGTGGACCAACTCTGCCCATTGGCTTTGTTCCCTGCAGGTTCTCTCATAGGCTTCCTAGTTGTCCAAGCCCCACTATTTTCCTGACCCATGCTATCTGCTGAGATGCCCACCTCGCCCTGAATCCACAGTGTCTGAGCCTCCAGCACCTCTAGATATAAAAGTTCTTTGATGGGAGTAGGCATTTGGTCTTGTCTTCTTTTCCTTTTATAAGTCCCTACAACACTGAAGTAATGCTCTGTACATAGTTGGGTTTAAAAAAAATTTTTTCTTGACAACTCAGCCCAGAATTATAGCACTCTCAGCTGTACCTATCATTTTAGAGGCGGGGGGGGGGGGGGGGGGGGCGCAATTTGTCCCTTGGCTTTTCACTTTTTTAAAAAATATATATTGTTGCTTTAACTTTTTTTAAAATATATTTTTATTGATTTCAGAGAGGAAGGGCGAAGGAGAGAGAGATAGAAACATCAATGATGAAAGAGAATCATTGATCAGCTGCTTCCTGTGTGCCCTACACTGGAGATCAAGCCCACAATCCGGGCATGTGCCCTTGACCAGAATCAAACCCAGGACCTTTCAGTCCGTAGGCCAACGCTCTATCCACTGAGCCATGACAGCTAGGGCTTGACTTTTCACTTTGAAAAAGCTTGTCAAATAACCGTAGGGGACATATACAGTAGGTGATCAATACTAGGTTAATTAAATGTCTCCAATATGCCAATTCAGCAAAATTTGGAATCCCCATGTAAGGTACAGGTGTTCTAGGCTCTTGGAATATACCATACATAGGAGGGTTCCTCCCCTTAAGCAGACTTCAATCTAAGTTACCAAAACTCTAGTTGGCCATCATCTGTGCATGAAAAGATCAAAAAGCAATCTCAGAGCCAAAATGAGGTCAGGATAATGCAAGAGCTGAAAAACACACCCTGAAGTCTACACCCATCTTGAACAGACAAGAAGCCTTTAGTCAAAAGTCTTTATTATTACCTAACCTTAAATATTTAAAAGCAAGTTGATTAAGGAATGCAAGGCTTCTAACATTTGATTGTTTAAACACCAGAGCCTGAAGGAGCACATGTTTATGTTCACCATCAATGCCTCAGAAATCCAAGTCTCCTGGCCTGGCGGAAGCTGTTCGTCCGTGCCCCAGTGGCGGAGGTGGTGGCATTGTGTGCCAGTATCACAAGACTGCACCAAGTTTCCTGATATTAATCCTCGATTGGAGGGCATTTCCTGATAGACTTCCCATGCCAGACATATTTTAACAAAGAACGCCACGGCTCTGCTTGCTCCAGGAGTTACTCATTTCGTCCTGTGGGTGGTTTTATTTCAGGGAGATGAACCACAGAGGGTGGGATGCATTTTGAAAAGAACAAATCAGTTGTTTGTGGTCGGGTTCTGTTTATTACCCCACAGACTAGTAGTTCCTGGAGAGAAGGCATCAGAAAACTGCAAAGTGTTTTTGTTGAGGCTTCAGAGCATATATTTCTTGCACCAAGCCCCATGACCTTGAAGAGGAAAAGGAAAACAGCTAGGTTAATGCCCCTGATATTTGGGCAGCTAAAAGGCAATATGCAAAGCTAACTTTGAAGCTACTCTTATCTAAGCATGGGGACTGAACAGCATCAATAGGCTGTGCCCTTTGGCCAGTTAAATTAAACATGTTTATCCAGATGCTTTGCAGGGTAGAGGCAAATGATAATTTACTCTTACACCCTCTTATGACTTGAATGCTGCATTATGTGGAAAAGGTCCTCTGAGGCCCTGCTTAGAAGGACAAAGAAATTCAAATGGGGGCTTCTTATTTAAGATCCACATGATCCTAGGACGGTCATCCAAAGCTGCATCCATGAGGACAAGAAGCTACTGTCTTTGACCCAAGTGGGTGTCCATATTGCCGTGATGCCTCTCCTGTGTTTATTAAGCAGATATGTCCTCTCCACCACTGTGCAGCCCCGCCCTCCGTCCTCCTGTAGGACCTATGTTGGAAAAGATGTCAATTTTCCTGAGGCTTTGGCTAACCACGCCTAAGGTCTGAAGACCTTTCGTTTAGGAGGTTCAAGAGCCTCTTGAAAGGAGAGCTCCTGGGTAACTTTTTTGATACAGACTTGCTGCTTATGACTTCCCAAGGGCCCCAGCGCTTTGCCAGGTTGGGCACCTTCCTCTGGTATGAAAGACAAGTTGTACACAACCTGTGAGGTGAGACACCAGAGCCTGTGCCACCCTGGATGACCTATCCCTTACCATCATTGACCATGGTGGTAGCGAATGGTTCCCGAAAGGGAATGGGGAGCAGCGGTCTCCTACTAGGGTGGCTCCGGTTAGGACTCGAGAGGACATCCTTACCATTTCTTCTGGCCCCACATTGAGGACTTTGTCTCAGCCATGCACCACTAACTCCCCTCAAACTCCCGACTCAAGGACAGTGAAAAGCAGCATGTTGCAAGGGAAGAGCTGTGCTTTGCAGTCATACAGTTCTGGGTTCAAATTCTTGGTCTGTGCTTGAGCCAGTCACTTAACCTTCTAGAGTTTTCATACCCTCATCTGTAAAACAGGTTGGTTTAAACATAAGCACTGATTCAGAGCAAACAACAACAGCAACTAAAATAATATAGTTGGGCTCTGCTCACCTTTCCTCCTCCCCCGGGAACCTTCAGCCTTTCCTCTCATCCCCATCTACTTCTGGCAAGAACAGTCCCACCGTGAAGTCCAGTGATATCTATTACCTTACATGTATATAATTTTTGCAGTGCTTTCACTTATATTTCTTCGTTTGCTTGGGTGATAGGGCTGGGAGAAGGCAGAGTCAGGACCTGAGTCCAGGCCTTGAGCTGCCAGCCCAGTTCCCTTTGCACCACCCCACAGAGCAGCATCACATTCTGCCCCTCAGCGTCACCTTCCTCCAAGGGACTCAGCACGTCCCAGAGTCTGCGTGTCGTTCCAGGAAGCTCGGGGACGGCGGGCAGAGACAGGCACATGCACCTGGGAAAGAAAAGTAGGACACTTGAGACTCACAGGACGGGCTCTCGGCAGCCGTCCCAGAGCTGGGAAATGAGATCTCAGCTGTCTTAGGGACCCACAGCAAAGAGGAAACAGGGTGCTCTGAAGCACTGCTCCAGCATGCTTGGGGCCCCAGGCCTCAGGCAACTGTCTGATTGGTCACCTTCCCAACACTTGTGAGGGTCCCTGTGTTTTGTCTAAAAACAAAAGAGATTTCCAAATGAGGACTGTCCCGGCCAAACATCTGACTTGTGGCAGGTGTGGTTTAGAGACAGCCTGCCCTGCTCACTCCCTCCGGCCCCCACAAGTGCCAGGGGCCCTACTGATGTCAGTTGTTTTTGCTTCCACCTTCACCTCCCAGACAGGCCAACCTGCCCCCATTCCCTATCCCAGGGCCAGGCCCCAGGAGGGAAATGAGGGTGGAGAAGAGAGGCCCCTCTGGGCAGTGTGGCTGAGATGGTCAGTACGACTTGGAGCTCTAGAGCATGTTTCTCAGCCTATGGAGAGCCATCTCACGCTGGAGTGGGTGCCTCCCCCATGTCAGGAAGGCAGGTGTGGCCCCTGGTGGTGCTGCTTTCATAGTCAACTCATCATCTCTTTTTTAGGAAGGGGGGGGGGCTGGAGGGGGCGATAGGAAGGGAGGAAGGGAGGAAGATAGGGAAGGAGGGGAGGAGGGAGGGAGGGGAGAGAAAAAAGGACACAGAGGAAGGGGAGGAGAGAGGGAGAAAGATAAAACCAGGGAAAGAAGAAGAGGAAAAGTGCAAGCTCCTTTTTCTCTAGCCCCTCGGGAATTCTCTTGGAGGGGCTGGCTGGTGTTACCGGTGGCTCTCCTGCTCTTTGCGGATTCTGGATATACATTTCCCTTTAAGACAGTTGTCTGCAGAGCAGGGGAAACAAACCAGAACCCCCCATAAATCAATAGAGGTCACTGCCAAAAGCTTTGTACACTTGCTGTCCCTGGCAGTGATAAACTCATTGCATTTGGGAACTGGCCAAAGACCCTGAGTCCTATCTTAATTCTCATTCCCAGAAAAACCTCAGTACTCCATTCACCCACCCCCTGTTTACTGTCTTTGTGTTTCCAAGACAAAGCTGGCAAGGAGGAAGGAACAGAGCTCCAGAACTGGGTACATCAAAGGCTCCATCGCTTTGCTTGGGGGAGGAGAGGTGGGTGGAGGAGTCCTGGGTCTGTAGCCTGTGGGAAAGGAAGGCCCAGCCAGAAGGGCGAAGGCCCGGCCCTGCAGGGGGCACAGGAGATCTGCAGAGGTTCTTGATTCTGCTTTTCTCCGACCACGCCTTGCCTCTGCTTTGACGGGGGAATTTGAGACTGTCCTGGTGATGGCCAGAGACTAGCAACAGGGTTGGCAGAGTAAGATCACCTTATGCAACCCACCTTCAGGAGGTCATGTTCTCCCTCCTACTTTCTTCCCACACCAGCCCCACCTTGGTTCTGGCTGTGACGTTGTCCATGTGACCTGGGGAGGACAACAGTGATGCACAACCACTCCTCTGACCCACATTGACACCACCCCCACCCCCACCCCCAAGAGTAGGCCACCATTGTCTGCTTCTCCTTCCTCCTTGCTCTGGTTGACAAATCTCTACAGCAGCAAGACCAAGCTGTCCTACCCTCAATTCCCATTTCTGTCTGCTGAGACCTTCCTACCCTGATGAGGACCCTTCTGGTTGATAGACAACAATTCCCCATATCTGGCCATTCACACCCGTTCACAGCACTCTCTACGTTCACTTCTTTGTAGCCTTTAGCTCAAACGTGTTTCCATATTTAAAAAAGCAGAGTGTGACCTTACCAATGGGAATGGGCCCCTGCAAGGAGCCAAACAAAATTAAATAGTGACTTGGGTCTGAGACGACTTAGATAGCAGCCGTCCATGATGCATCTTTGTGCATCAGTCTTGCCTCATAGAATCTTTACAACAGCAGGGACCTCTTCTGACTTCTCAGGCTGTAATCTCAATACCTGACACAGGGCCTGGCACCTACAAGATGCTCAATAAATAATTGCTGATATGTTTGTGTGATTAAGTGTTTAGGCATCTGCTTTATCCTGCTCTTTTTTAATTCATAAGGTCTTTCTTTCAGTGGACTAGGCTTTTCCTGCCCATGATGAGGCTGAACGAATTAGCTGGAGCGGGGGTGGAATTTGCTGCCAAGGCCAGAAGGGCTGGGCTAGGAGAGGCTTCCCTCCGCCTCTTGGTAATGGGGTATTTTGTGAGACATACTGGGCATTCAGATTCCTCCGAGAAGTCAGAACAAGAGTCAGAGACCTGTTGCTTTGGACAGGGATTTAGAGGAGCTCCAGGAATTACTGACAGGTCTCTTCAGATGAGTCAAGAGCCACCTAGCTATGTTGGCCACACAGAAGTGATGCCGGAGCTGAGAATAAGGAGACAGTATGAGTCGTTTTTCCTCTGAGTTAACATTTGTACCTAAAATTTTTTTAATCTTTATTGTTGAAAGTATTATGTATGTCCCCCTTTTTCCCCCCATTGACCCTTTCTAGCCCAACCCCACCTCCTTCCCCAGGCCTTCACCACCCTATTGCCTGTGTCCATGGGTTATGCATATATGCGTGCAAGTTCTTTGATTGATCTCTTACAACCCCCACCTACCCTCTGAGATTTGACAGTCTGTTCCATGCTTCTATGTCTCTGGATCTATTTTGTTCATCAGTTTATTTTGTTCATTAGATTCCACATATGAGTGAGATCATGTGAAACTTGTCGTTCTCTGACTGGCTTATTTCGCTTAGCATAATACTCTCCAGGTCCCTCCATGCTGTCTCAAAGGGTAAGAAAGCGATCCTTCTTTTTTTACTGCTGTACCTAAGAATTAAGTGCTAGGACAATTTAAAGAGACAAAAAATGCAAACAAAGACCATCATGTCCCTCAGTCTGGGCTCTGCGGCCATCAGGACGGACCAAGATGCTCACATATGGGCTTCCCAGGGACTGAGCGTGATCCCCACTCGCCTCCCAAGCAGAGAGCAGAAACTGATCAGGTCAGAAACCAAAACTAGTATGGAGCCTGCAAATGTGTTGAACATTAAATTCAAACAAGCATTTCTGTGAACCAAGAAACAATGTAAGTTCCACTAACATTTGACCCTGTGTTGGATGCTATGCATAGATGAGATAAAAACATATTGTTCCCTCGAGGAACTTAAAACTAGAGTGGGCCAGACTTTTGTATGAAATTTACAGGAAAACAGCGAGGCATGTTCTCACTAAATGTATGAAATCTGAACACATCTGGACTACCAAAGCAGGCTGTGATCCAAGCCACTAGTTAATTCCGCTTGGCTCCCTGCAGTGGGCCCATTCCCGTTAATAGAGCTGCACCCTGCCTTTACAAATATGAGGAAGATTGAAGCTGATGCCCAGATAGGTCTGCTTATGGTCCAACTGAAGATGGGCGAAGAGGGATCCACATGGGGCCCAAGGGGTTTCCTGTTCTCTGTTTCCACTTTCCTTTGTGGTGGGTAGGGAGAGGGTCTTGCCCCAGCTTCCTCTGGGATGTGCCAGCAGTCTGGCCAGGTATCTCTGAAATGTGCCTCCTCCCACCCCTCCCCTGGGAAGAGTCCCGGAGGAAGAGGCGCTTAAGGACCAGTCCAGCACTCAGCTGAGCCGTTTCCTCCCTGCCCAGCTCTCCCTTCTCCCGAGCACTGGAGCTCTGGTCCAGCTTCATAGTGTGAACTATGATGTACATCTGGGAAGATGCTCCCTTACCAGGCCATCTACCTGACAATCCCACCCACCCACCCTCCTCACAGGTCCTTTCCTGCAACAGCCAGGCTTCCTGTGCAGCTGAGCTATATTCCACTTCAACTGATAACACTTTTTCAATGGACAAACACCCTCTTTTAATGAACCAGGCTTTCTCTGTCCTTAGTGAGGACAGATCTTTTAGGAAGGGACCAGGAGGCTATGGGATTAGCTGGAAGTCAAGGGTGAAATTTGTTGCCAAAGCCAGAATGTAAATACCTCTAGGAGCCCAGGAGAAGAGAAGGCACCATGCCACAGCATCTGCCCTCCTGGATGTGAGCCTCAGACCTGGCATACTTGTCCACGTACCCCATGATCTGCTTCCAAGGGCACCCTTCCAGGATGAGCTGGTGGCCTGGACATGCACAACCGATCCGATTGTATCGTTGCATGTGGAGTTCTTTTTTAATTAAAATTTTTATTTTGAGATGTATCTGGATTCCAGTGCAGTTGAAAGAAATAATACAACCCGGCTGGTGTGGCTCAGTGGTTGAGCATTGAAGAATGAACCAGAAGATCACAGTTGGATTCCTGGTCAGGGCGCATGCCCTGGTTGCAGGCTGGATCCCCAGTAGGGGGCGTGCAGGAGGCAGCCTATTAACAATTCTCTCTCATCATTGATGTTTCTATCTCTCTCTCCCTCTCCCTTCCTCTCTGAAATATATATATATATATTTTTTTTTCTTTTTTTTAAGAAATAATACGGAGATATACCAGTTATCCAGTTTCCCCTAACAGTAACACGTACAAAACTGTAGTACAAAACTGATATCACGTCATAGCCATGATATCAACATTGCTACATCCACTGAGTTTATCAGATTTCCTAATTTTACTGGTACTTGTGTGTAATGTGTGTGTTTAGCTCTGTACAATTCTATCACATGTGTAAGACGTGCTGAGATACAGAGCTAGTCCATCACCACAGAATCCTTCTATTGTCTTCTAATCACACCTCCCTTCCCTCTCCTTCCCTCTCCCATCTCTAATCTCTGGCAACCACTAATCTGTCATCTGTTTCTGTAACTTGTCACTCCAAGAATGCTACCTCAGGGGAGTCCTATGGTGCGTATCCTTCTGGGGCTTTTTCACTCACTGTAATTCCCTGAGGTTCAACCAAGTGGTTGAGTGTGTCAATAGTTTGTCCCTTCTCGTTGCTCTGCCTGTGGTTTAATCATTAAGCAATACTGCGTCCTCACATGGCACCAAGAACACGATCCTCAAAGGCCTTTTATTCCAAGAGATAAGATATGTTTTATTTGGTGTTTCTGGGTGGGACAAAAGCACAAAACAAGCACGGTGCAAGTTTTCCTAGGTGCACACAAGCTTACCTCGCATCGTTCATTTCTCTCCTAAAATGGTGGCTGGTTGGGTGGTAATTCCCTTTAGTATTGGCTGACAGTTCCTTCTGTGTCTTCTGCCTCCTTCCCTCCCAGGAGCACATCTACAAGCTGATGAAGAGTGACAGCTATGCCCGCTTCCTCCGGTCAAATGCTTACCAGGACTTGCTGCTGGCCAAGAAGAAGGTATCTTTGGAAAGGGCAGGCTTGCCTTTCTTAGCACTATTGATCCTTGCCTGCTGCTTGCTGCTGGTGTGAAATGAGAATATCATCCCTTGGGTTTTATTTACCTTTTCTTTTCTTCTTTCCCTTCTCTCTCTGCTCCCGCTCCAATGGAAGACAGTTAGGATTGTCACCACCCCCAGGCCCATGGTGTGGCATCCTGTCTCCATGTGCTCATTACCTCCTTCTGCGTGCCGTGCCCACAGCAGGGAGTGTGACCACAGTGGCTCAGGATAGGAGTACCGGGCCGGCAGGACACCAGGGAACCCCTTAGGAAATCAGAGAGAGCCCCTCACTAGGAAGTTCAGCCCCTGCCCCACAGGTGTCTCTCCCTCACCAGCTCAGAGACGGAGAGAAAACCTTGTAGGTTTCAAAGGGGCCATCTGGCACCTGAAGTCATTGCTGGGCTTCTCCCCTCCTTGACACCCTCTTCCTCTCCCTCACCCGCCCACAGTGTTTGTGTTTTCTCTTAACCAAGAAGTAGCGGAATCCTAGCTCCTTCTCCCTCCTCCACTGAGAATTATGGCGTGGTTCCCGGCAGCCCTTAGCACCTGGATTTGGGGACCCAGGGACCTTCAGCATGCAGGTGGTGAGGAGTGACCGAAGCAGGGATGAACCCATCTGGGTTCCTGGGAGGAGGGAAGGAAGAGTCGAGAGGGGCCTGGGGCCTGAGAAGGGGGAGGCTGAAAAAGCAGTTCATGATTCCTGCACATCCTCTGCACTTTCCAGCTCTGATCTGAGGCCCGCGTGTGGCTCATTGTGGCTCTCCTTGCACCCAATTCCACGACTTCCATGCCATGCGCCTTAAGGAATATAAGCATCGTCATCCTTTCTTCTCTGCTCCCAGCCTTCCGACCCCAGGCCCTCAGCACGTGGTGTCCATCGCCACACTCTGTGGGCTGCCTCTGGGTCACGTAGCCTTTCTCCCTCCGTGTTCTGTCCACCTCCTGTGCCAGGGTCCTGTCTGCATATCTGGTTGGTACCACATAACTCCAGAGTCTCCATGAGCATATGTATTCTGCTCTCCTGCCCTTAGGCGGCCCTGAGGACACCCCTGATAGTCTGGGGAACAGTAAAGGAACCTGGAATAGCCAGATCGTCAGAAACTCAGCTTCTCGGTGGCCTCACCTCTTCAGCAGGGGCCTCTCAGATGTCACTCCTGTGATGGAGAATGTGAATCTTGGCCTCTTGCCGGTTCCCTGCAAGAGGCGGGAGGAGGAGCGGCTGATGCTCCAACAAAGGTCTGATGCCCATTTTTTTCAAGGAAGGTTATGGAGACTTTGGGTGTCTCCAGCCCAGATCTCACGGGAGAATGTCCAAGTAAGTGTTTTCTTGTTTCTGTGGCTCAAGACCCAGAACTGATCACAATTTGGGGAAATCCCGAGGCTCTGTGGGCTGAGCTGCCTGGGCCCATCTATACGCCCAGCAGCAGCGAGAGGCCGTTCCGTCTCCTGTGGGTCTGGGCACAAAGAGAAAACGCAGCCCAGCTCTGGGCAGGGCTGGCATGCCTGTGCCTGCAGATCCTCCCGTAGAGGAGGCTTCAGCGAGGAGGAACCCAGGGCCTCCCTGTGAAATGTTGCCAATGAAATTCATCGGGAGTATCCGCCCAACCCCCAAATTAAGGGCCATTCTTGTGACAGAAAGCCCTCCCAGATGCTGACACCCTGTCAATAGCCAGGGGTTAATTGTTTCCAAAAACAGTGACAAAACTTGCCTTTCCCCCCACTTCTCCCGAGAGTCTCCAGGCGTGGACTGGATTTGTGACTCGGCACTTCCAGGTAGGCCTAGAATCTTCGGATTTCAGGGATGGGCTTATAACTGTCCAGGTCATAAAAGGTGTGGGAGAGTCACACTTCCTGCTAAGAGAGGGGATATGAATGGGCCTCACTTTTCTGCTGAGAAAGGTCTGGAGACACAGCCTTCATCCCTGGCTCACCTTCTGTGCTAAGTATGGAAGATAAGGTTAGTCACTTTGATGAACCAAGTTCCCACAGGGCGAGTGAGCTGGGTTTTGACGGTTCCTCCAAGACAATTAAGTACCAGGATCCTGGGAGGGGAGAGGCCGTGCGAGGCAGAGGAACCCGACTGAGCCCACCAAGGGCTCCCCTCTGCCAGCAGCACCTCGGTGGCCAGAGCCCAGGGATGACAAGCACAGGTCACTGGCTGCAGGGCCTGGACCGGCCTGACTCGGCCAACTGTATGCCCTGGGGCTGCCCATTGTACTGAAGCTGAGTTCTGCCTCCCTAGAGCAGACACTTGGTGTGGTTCTCAGGGCCAATTGGGGAAACTTCGGTCCCTTTGCCAGGAGAGAGACCAGCCTGGCTCTGAGTGCTGGGTCCTTATGTCGTGTTTTCCTTCTACAACGCCCTGTCTGTCTCTGGGCAGCCAGCCGAGGGGAGAGGGACATGACTGCCAAGGGAGCCCTCTGACCTGTCCACAAGGGCCGGTGGCTGCTCTTGGCCAGCCCCCTCTGCGCCCGGCACATGCTGCAACCCACAGACCCAAGGCTGCTTCTTCAGCTCCCTCATTCCCATTATTTGCTGTGTGTGTGTGTGTGTGTGTGTGTGTATGTGTCCATGTGAGAGGGTCTTCTCTCCAAATTTCCCAGTCTTGAGCTCTAGGCCCTGGGACAGGGCTCTAGGATAAACTAGTAGGTCTCTGGGGTATAATTCTCTCCCCAAACTCCTTGAACAAGCAGAAAACCTGGGGAGTCAGTTGCACACCACACCTGTCTCCTCCTCTGCTAGTAGTGAGCGCCTAGCCCTAGGGCGTGCCCATGGGCTTTGCCTCTTCTTGCCGCAGTTGGGGGCCCCTCAGCTAAGAGTTCCCTAGAAAAGTCCTGCCCCTCCTGCAGCCAACTGTGAGTAAACCTCGGGAGGGGTCACCTGCCTGGGTACTGAGAGCATCTTCTTTCCAGAACCTTCCTCCGAAGTCCAAGTCCCTTTGCAAAGGACGTGGGTAGACCCTCCTTACTCTAAGGACCCAGAATCAGAGCCATTGGGGGGCCATGAAGGAGTCACTGAAGGTAGCAAACTTTCTAGCTGCATCTGGGCAGGCAAATCTCAGAGAACAGTCATAACCCAGACCCTCAGCCACTTCTTGACGTCCCATCAGCACACCCTGAGGGCCCCCAGGACGTTTAATGAGCCCTGGAGGCGCACACACCTTCCCCTCGCTGCTCCAAGGAGCAGCATCTCCCGGGGCTTCTGTTTCCTGTCTGCCCCACTGACCCTCGCATACAGCGCTGGCTGCTTCTCTCTTCCCGTTTCTGCGCCCTGTTTTGCTTTTCTGTCCATTTGCTGCCGCTGTGCTGTGTGGAAACCACGTGTAAGCTGAAGATTTTTTTTCCCTGTATTTTTCTCCCTACCTTTTTTTTGTTTGTTTTTCCTAAAGCCAGAAAGTGAGCAAGGTCGTAGAACTTCCTTAGAAAAGTTCACTCGCAGTGTGGTAAGTGCAGCTGGTTTTGTCCCCTCACGTGCCTTTGGTTTTCTCAGTTCTTTTATGTTGTCCTTCCCCCTGGGGTGGGAGGGCGTCGTGTGCTTTCCCCCTCAACACATCCCTTTTCTTTTGCAAGTGTCTGCAGCTTCACTTCTAGGGATGGATTTGCAAAAGACCGAGCGGCTCCCTCTGCAGAAGGTGCACACCCGACCGCCAGCCTCGAGCTTCGCCTCTGACCTTCCGTGCAGGGCTCCGAGGAGAGAGGACCCGCCCGCCGCCCTGGGGGCTGCGCGGTTTGTGCATCTTCTGCAGCAGCCCAGGGAGAAGGCCATCGAACTGTCTCACGAAATAAATTGGCTCGGAACCGTAGCTCATCTATAAAAAACATTCCAAATTTCCCTCTGTGAACGCCGGCCGGCCCGTGGGAGCGGGCCGCGAGCTGCTGCTGCTGCTGTGTAGGCGGCTTTCGCGTGGGCAGGAGGTGGCCGTGCTGCATGGTCTAGCTGGCGTGTGTTAGTGGCCTCTGCATGACTTACCGTCCTCGTCGGCCTCATGTGCGTAGCGTGACAGGGAGAAGAGGGCAGGTGGCCCTGGGGAGGAGGGGGAAGCAGGTCCCTGTTCTGTCCCTGTACTCCCAGGGGCAAGGCCTTGAGGGAGTCATGATGGGCTGCGGGTTCACCAGCCCCGTAGGGAAGTGGCCTTACCCCATGCGCACCGAGTTTAGATGAGGTAGAGATTGGTGCGGGGGCACATAGGAGACCCCACGGTAACAGGTGAGAGTGCAGAATGAATAGTCTTCCCATGGTGCACAGCGGAGATTCGGTTCTACGGTCTATAGGACAACACAGACCCATCTCTCCTTTCCATGCCGTTCTCTGTAAGATCTGGGCATAGGGCTTGGTGCGCAGAATTCAATCCCACTCATTCACTTCCTTGTCATTCACTTACAAGCTGCTGAGTGCCTGGGCCCCGCCTGCGCTGTTCATATCAAACTAGAGGGAACTAACGTGGCAGCCGGGAGCAGGGATCCCACGAATGGAACTGGCCTCTCTTCTCTTTCCAAGGGGAGAACCCTCTGATGCCCGCTTGCCTTTTCCCCCCTCCGTTGAAGAGAGAAGTCCTTGTAAAACCTGACTACTGTGTGATTAGCATCTTTATTTCAGCCTTTTAGCATAAAACCTAAGAATTCTGGGTTGAGAGCAACCTAGTTGTTTACCTAGGCCAGTGATGGCAAACTTATGACACGCGTGTCAGAGGTGACACGCGAACTCATTTTTTTGGTTGATTTTTCTTTGTTAAATGGCATTTAAATATATAAAATAAATATAAAAAATATAAGTCTTTGTTTTACTATGGTTGCAAATATCAAAAAATTTCTCTATGTGACACGGCACCAGAGTTAAGTTAGGGGTTTTCAAAATGCTGACACGCCGAGCTCAAAAGGTTCGCCATCACTGGCCTAGGTGAAACTTGATGCACTTTAGCTGAATTTAAACGTCATTTTGAATTTGCTAGATGTAAACATCATAGTGGCTCTAGTAGGTGACAATTAAAATATGGGTGTTCATCTTTTCTCTTCTTTGGCCTCCCTCTCTATGGTTCTGAAAAGTCAGAACTTGCAGAATGTGAGGCCTGCTGGTCCCCTGTCGGTCTTCATGGCTGGCTAGCCACGGCCATGTGATTTCGCACCCCAAGGCCCTAGCCAGTCTGGCTCAGTGGATAGAGTATCGGTCTGCAGACCAAAGGGCCCTGGGTTGGATTCCGGTCAAGGACACGTACCTTGGTTGCAGGCTCCTCCCCAGCCCAGGCCCTGGTCCGGGCTCATGCAGGAGGCAACCAATCGATGTGTTTCTCTCACATCGATATTTCTCTTTGTCTTTCCCCCTCTCTTCCACTCTCCCTAAAAATCAATGGGAAAATATCCTCGGGTGAGGATTGGGGTGGGGGGGGGGGGGGGCGGGGCGGAGAAGGTGCCACAGGCTATCTAAGGCGAGGCCTGATAGAGGGCGGTAGGGACCTATTCCTCTCCATTTCTTTTGAGGCCAGGATGTGTGGGCAGAGGATACTTAGGGATTTTGTGGACAGGCCCTGCGTGTACTAGAAGGCAACTTGGTCTGTCAGTGGAGACTGGGTAGGCAGAACCCTAGAGCCCCATGGAGGCCCTCCAGGTTGGCCGCAGGAGCCAAGGGTGTGAGAGAGGAAGACCAGTATTAAGATGAGACATCCAAAGATCTCCAGGCTGCTTTGCATGAGAAGTGGGTAACAGGAAAGGTGAGAATGATCTTGCTGAAGCTCTGGGAAGAGCATTTATCGATGTCCCTTCATCCCAGAAGTGGTGTTGGTTCAGTGGTCCTCCAAGGTCTGTTAACGAAGCATTTGGAATGAGAAAGCACCAGACACCTTCCCAGCGTCTGGAGTGTGCACAGGGGAGATTTTACAGAGGTGTTTTCAGGGCTGACTGAAGGAGAAGAATTCCCAAGCTCTTGAAATTTTTAGCAGCTATATGATAAAAGGCCCAAACTTAAAAAAAAAAAAAAAAATTCCTAAATTTCCTGCTGTTCTTTTATGAAGACTTTAGTGGGTGGTGCGTCCTGGTGTTTTGGTTCCAGTGGTGGAAATGGAGATGGATTTGCACTGATTCATCCATGCTGCTTGTGCTCTTGGGATGACACCTCATCCCCATAAGAGGCGCTGAGTTTGAGGGAACAGCCCATGGCCATAGAACAATGGTTCTCAACCTTCTGGCCCTTTAAATACAGTTCCTCATGTTGTGACCCAACCACAAAATTATTTTCGTTGCTACTTCATAACTGTAATGTTGCTACTGTTATGAATCGTAATGTAAATATCTGATATGCAGGATGGTCTTAGGCGACCCCTGTGAAAGGGTCGTTCGACCGCCAAAGGGATCGCGACCCACAGGTTGAGAACCACTGCCATAGAACAATGGCAACTCTCAGGGTATTTGAGGCTGGATCCCAAGAACTTGGTCTCAACCCAGGGTTCTAATCAGCCAATATGCCTGTGCTTGATTTCTATAAAAGGCAGTCAACCTGAATATTTCATCTGCTAGATACTGTGCAGTATAAAACTCAACAAAAGGCTAGTTCAGTAGCATTGTCACGGTGCTGGGAAAGATGTGTGGAAAGACCATCCATGTCCTGGGGCTAATAATGGGAAAATGAAGGCGTGAAGCTGGGCAGCTCGGGGATCAAGAATATGAGACCAGCTGCTATTGAGGACTAATTGGTAGCAAGAAATGTTGATCTTGGTGGTTGGTTAGCTCCGTCAACTAGCTTCTTATCAATACTGAATCTGAATCCAAATTTCTCCCATGCAAATGTCCTTCCTTTTCTTGGAAAAGGAGGGACATTTGGAGAAAGCACATTGTTCTTTCCAAGTCTCAGGTGTATCGTGAACAGAGGGATTACCTGTCGAAGGTGACAGACGCCCCCTGTGACATGAGATCCTGGAGGGTTGTCTAATGCAGTTCATGGGTGCTGCGAGGGCCATGCGCCTTGTGTGCAGGAGGGGCCTTGCAACTCCCAAAAGAGGCAGTTCTGTGTGAGCTTCTCCTTCCAATAAGAGTTTCCTGCTCAATCACCCAGACCTTGAATACACAAAGCAAATGTCTGGGGACAGGCTGGGCCAAGCATTGTGTGGTTTTGGCGACTGGAACCACCAAGCCTGTGCAAAGCCCTGCTTACTTGACAGGGAGGGCCCAGGTTCAGAACCAAACATAAGTGAAAGTCATGGCACGGCTCAGCCAGCCCACACTGCAGCTTTGTCAGAGACAGAAACAGGACTCCCTCTCATGGGCCCGGCCCCACAGATGCACAGCTGGCCACGCAAAGCCCAGGCTGGATTCCAGCTCCCATGGACCCTCAGCTGCCCTTGTGCAGTGAGTGGCTCATACCATGGCAGTCCTGGTCCGAGGAGCCCCAATCTCAGGAACACCCATAACGCGTGGCAGCTTCTCAAAGGCGGCCCCAGACATGGCCTCCCGTCCAATAAATGGAGCCTATCTCTCCCTGGCCCTGGCCGCGGGGAGCTTCCTTTCACAGTGGCTATAAAACATGAGAGCCACGGTAGGAAACATCTGCCCACCACTGTGGTCACCTTGGCATCACCAGCCACCTCCTTTCGGGATATTTGGTGGGAAGCCCCAGGCATTACCGACAGGGGTGGAAGGAGGGGGGGGGGGAGGTTCTTAAACTAAAGACCACTTCCTGCCACTCAGTGCCAACCAGCCTGCCATTCCCTGCCGCCTTCCTGATTTTGCGGTTGACAGATGTGAGGGTGACCAGAGCCCAGGGCTCACCCTCCCCGTTCTCTCTTAGGCATACTCATTACTTTGGGGTCTACCACGGAGTGGGGACAGCCTCCCAGGAGCTGACTCTGACATAGAGGACCCGGGGGACGCATGGGAGGAGGCAAGAGGATCAAAGGGCCCTTAGCCAAGACTCAACAGTAGTGATTAGATTGTCTCTTTGGGGGATGGTGGCCACAGTCATCAGCCTGGGGAGGAGAAGCTAGAGAAAGTCCCTGCTCCTTGCGTGCAGTTCCTCAGAGTGATGGCACTTCAATTAGGAGACGTGGCAGCTCCAAGTGGCGCTGGCATTAGCCTCCCTGACACCTTGGCCTGGGAACTCAGTCGAATCCTCAGCTGCCCTCTTGAGAGCCTCATCAGCTGCCACCTTGGGCTCCAAAGATGGGGCATGGGGGCACACAGGAGGCCACAGAGGAGAGTGGAGATGAGGACCAGGACCAGGTCACCCCTTCCTAAGAGAACATCTCAGTTGGGCTTCGTCAAGGTGCTCCTTGGACTTGAAACAGCAAGGGCGGGGGGCTGGGGAGCCTTGGCATGTGCCCAGTGGCATCTCTGCAACAGGCATTTCTGTCCTGCCTGCCAAGGAATGCAGCAGGAAAGTCAGATGGAGATCAGGAAGCTCTGGGAGCCAACTGCCACCCACCCTCCCCTCCCCCTCTCCACCTGCCCTTTCCTCCCTCCCCAGCTAAAGCCAAGGAAAAGCTAATAAGAACCAAAAAGCCGGCAGCTCATCCCCTCCCCCATCCCTCCCAGTGGCTCTGCAGGAAGAAACCCCTGCTCTAGGCCCAGGTGCTGAGCCAGAAATGGATGACGGAGGCCCCTGGCAGGCGAGGCAGAGGGCAGATGCCTGGGGTGTTCAGCCAACCTGGCATCAGCAGCTCCCTCCCCCTCAGCCAGTCAGGGCGACAGCATGCACTCGGGTGGAATGAGTTTGCAAATCTAGACCCAGCACAGCCTCCAGAGGGCTTCGACCGCAGTTTTCCAGCCTTCAGCAAGGGACAACTGGCTAAAATTCTTTACACGGGGTTGGTTTTGATTGCAAACAGTCCTTGGGCCCCTTGGGAACCACTGGGTCACAAACTCAATGGCCAGCATCTCCCATATCAGAGACCCAAGAGCCAGCGGTAGTGAAACCCCACCTGCCTTCCGATGGAGGTGGCCTTTCATAGCAGTATTTGGGAGGGATTGCATGAAAATCTTCCACTTTGGGACAGCGAGGACTTCTCCTGGGACTCTGTGAAATTGCTCAGCAGCCCCCACACAGAATGGTTCCTGTCCCCAGCCTTAACCTACGAGCTGTGTGGCCTCAGGCAAATCACTAGCCCTCTCTGAGCATGGTCTTCTCTGTACAATGGCTTGAACTAGATCATCTGTATGGACTTCTCCAGCTGGTAGTATCTTCAGGTCCGTGCTTCTCTCCATCCTGAGATTTCTGGGCTGTGCTAATCATTCTCTGAATGAGAGAGGAGCTGCCTTCCTGCCCTGGAAGTGGCTGCAGCCTTTGAGGCCTGGAAATAAGCCATGGAGAGAATTGAGTTGGGTGTGTATTTAAAATTTTTTGACAGGATTGGAGGATAAAGCACCAGAGTGCCGCAGGCTGCCTAAGCCACAGGCTCGCTCCCCGCATTGCCCAGGGCTCCCTCTCACACTGTGACCTCAGGAGGGCAACTGCCAGTTCTGCACTCCCCTCCCTCCTGGTATGGACAACCAGCCTGATGTGTCAGGTATGGGGAGCGAGGTCAGCTGGGCAGAGGAGCAGGCTCCTCTGTGGGTGCTGCCACCTCACAGTGCATTGTGGGGCATAGAAAGGAGTGAAAAGTGAGCATTTGAGGTCCTCAGCATCACTGCTGCTCACCTGCCACCACCTTTCCCGTTCCCTGGAGACCTCTGGGCCAGCTGCTCACTCACTGTCCTCTCTTAGAACTGAGGGCCGAGAGCCCATGTAGCCCTGCTCACAGTCATGGTAGGTTAGGTTTCCCTGGTCCCTACCCACCCTCTCCATCTTGGCTCCAAGTAAAGCTGAAAAAGTATATTTAATATTATAATTTTGACCCGACCAGTATGGCTCAATGGTTGAGCGTCGACCAACCAGGAGGTCAGAGCACATGCCCAGGTTGTAGGCTTGATCCCCAGTGTGGGCCATGCAGGAGGCAGCCAATCAGTGATTCTCTCTCATCGTTGATGTTTCTCTCTCCCTTCCTCTCCGAAATCAATATAATTGATTTATTAAATATATATAATTTTGTACCTGAAAAATGAAAATGTCTATTTTCTATAAACAAACTATTAAATGTAAGACAACTGAATCAGCTTGGCTGGTGGATACAGAGAAGACAAACAATGAAGTGATTCAATGTGGTGGGGGATGGAGTCCTCTTCTGAAACTCTGGGGAGGAAAGGGTCAGAGATCGTCATTTGTGAGTAACTTGGCCCTGGTCCCTGCCACTTTTTTGGAACAAGGACTGACGTCCCTCCTTCCCCCCCACCCCCCCACCCCCCCACCAACTGTTTCAGTTGATGCTTCAACATGTCAATCAAAAGCAGCAAAAACGCCCTCCCTGTGGAGTGCCACTTCAAGAAAAAACACAGCGTGACAGCCCCCACACATGGGGACACAGGAAGAGCAAGGTTCTTCTGGCCCCTCCCTGCCTCTCCCCTCCTGCCTCCCCTGACCCCGAGTGCGAGCAGTCAAGTGCAAACCCAAGTCCTCCGAGGCAGAAAGGCACAGCTGTGTGTTTACAGCCACTGATTCGGATCCAATCGCATCCCCTGCCCGTCTCCACAAGGCAGGCTGGGGCACACGGTGTGTACGTGCCAGGCGGGAATCTATTTCGGGAGGTGACCTGCAGCCCTTTGCCACAACAGAGCCTTCTTCCCATCTCCCACTCAGGAAAGGCATCCTTCTAGAAGGAGCTTTCAGCCTGTCCCTTGTCACTCATCCAGCCAGACTTCTGGCAGCTCCGGGCTCCCATCTGTCCAGTGAGAAGACAGAGAGTGAAGGTGACTGCAGGGCCCTCAGCAGCATGGATAGCAGGACGTGAAGACACTCGGGGACAGCAGTAGCACCACCCAGAGGGCAGGAGAGCGAAACCGCCAGGCGTTAGGCCGCGGAACAGCAGGAACCGAGGGAGGGGACGAAGTTGCCACAGTCAAGGTCAGGGAGAAGAACCTGTGCCTGTGCCCGACTGGAGAGTGAGAGGTCAGAGAGCTCCAGGACTAAGGACTTGAAGGCTGAGAAGTTAGACCTCCACCGCACCCCCCCCCCCCGCCCCCGCACCCCCGAAATGAGCTCCTGGGGAAAACCACTCAGCAGCATTCCCCTTTTTAAGCAGCAAATGAGTATATTGGGTTGTAATGCAGTTTGGGGAGCGTGGCATTCTGGAAGGAGGGTGGACACAAATCCGTGCACAGGAACAATCTGTAAAACGTTGCTATGAAGCAGAATGGCAAGTGGGACAATGAGTTTTCAGTCTAGTGATGTTCCCCCAAGGCCAATGAGAGAAAGGCCCTCGGGTGTTTATTCGGCGGTTCCAGGGTGCATGGGGGGTGGACAGGGTTGGGACTGTATTGCAGTGGCAGGGGTCAAATGGCAGCGGTTCTTCCATGGCCCCGAGTCACGGTCAAATCACTTTGGCCTGAGCAATGGCACCACAGCCCCAAGCAGGGATGGGCTGGCCGGTGTGATATCTGGAAGGAACTCCCCACACCCTCCTATCAGCCCGGCTTACACAGAAGGATGACTAACATAACTACGTCCTCTCCTCCAGAAACTATTTGTGACCTGCTATTTGTCCACCAAGGTTGAAAATGTCCATTTCTGTCCCTCTCCCCCTCCCCTCTACTCCCTCTGTGTTTGCCCATAATTAGGTAAAAAAATATATCCACAGTGTCTCAATGGCTGGTAAGAGGGCTAATCCATCTATCTATAATAATAAAAGCATAATATGCTAATTAGACCAGACATCCTTCCAGATGACCTGGACGAAGCCAGGGCTGTGAGGGCCGAGGCAAGCCGCCACGGCTGTGAGGGCCGAGCCCCGTGCACGAATTTCGTGCATCGGGCCTCTAGTGTATATACATAAAAGCCTAATATGCAAATTATCCCCACGGCCTCCCTTTGTTCTGTGCCGCCCCCTGGGGGTCAGTGCATGCCAATCCTATTCAAAGACCCAAACCTAGAAGGTTTTGCTCATTTGGCAGATAATAAAATTATATTTGAAAAACATCCCCTCAGGTGGGATAATGGGTCAGAAACGACTAGATAAAATTTAACCAGATAACATTTATGATAAAAAAAGTATTCACAACTATAGGATGGCATTTGAATTTTTCACTGAAATTCAAGTAAAAAAGAAATTCTGGGGTTGTAGTTGACTGCGTGCTTAATGTAAGCAAAAGCAGGATGCAACCACTTTTTTAAAAAAACTACGTTTGGCTGCAGTGACAAATGAGGTGTGGTCAGAAGACAGAAGCGATTCACTGCCCTCTGTGCTGCTCTAGACTGTGTAGAGTCTGGGTTCTAAGCCCGCACATTTTATCAAGAACTTTAACCGTCTAGAAAAGTTCAGAAGGAGTAGCTGGGGCTTCTGGAAGCCATGTCAGCTGAGAATGAAGTAGAAAAGATGTTTTGCCCCTAAAGAGACTCGATAACCACCGTAAGACATACCTATTTGTCTTCCAGAGTGAGTGGACCTTTCTGGATTGTTCCAGACAAAGCTAGAACCAACAGGGAAAAGGTATGGGGAGGGCCACTCTACTGAAACATAGTCTAACAGTAACAACTTCCCAGCAGGGGAACACGTCACCTCAGGGAACGGTGAGCTCCCTGGAAACACTCAAGCTGAGTGGCCAAGGGTACTGTAGGGCAGGCGCCACGTTGGATTCCAGCCTCTCTTCCATCTGGAATCCTCTGATGCTTTGCCTGTTCAGTGGGTCCTACTGCATTTTATTCTGTGGCTTATGAATAAGCCGTGGAAGAGAAGAATGGACCCTGTGGAGGGAGTTTGCCGAGAGTGGAGGAGAGGGATCCAGGAGTCGGATTAGCCTCTGCCTTGAGGGTGAAAAAGCCAGATGAGCGAGGGAAACGCTCAGGGAGTGGAACTGCTGCCCTCTACATGCCACCCTTGCTTTCTGGAGGTTTCTGTTTGTAGGGTTGTTTGTTTTTCAAGGCAATTGCTGCTGTTGCAGCTGGCCCCTGGGCAACAGGGCTCGCCCCTGGGTGCCCCAGAGAGGTCACTGAGCAGAGGGCACGGGCGCCCGCTGGCGCGGGGAGGCTGGCGGCTGAGGGCAGTCAGGCGGAGCACAGCTGGGTGGGCAGGCACCGGGGGCACCCTGGCTCCGCGTTGGGGAAAGCTTGGCCTGCCATTATTCCCACTCAGAAAGGTATCTTGTTGAGAACAGAGAAGATGATAAAGCCAGTTGCAGATTTCAGGTGGGCAAGTTGCCACCGAAAGCATCTCTGCCTGGCCAGGAGCTGAATGTGCCCCGAGGCCCCAGACCGAGCGGAAGCTGCCTCCCGGGCCCTCCCGCTGGCCCTGCCTGGAGGGTCCTCCTCAGCCCAGCGCAGGGGAAGGGGCGGGCTCGCCAGCCGTCCTGTCCTGAGGACCAGCCCGATTCAAAGACTCTCCCTGTCCCCCGGGGTTCGCCAGGGCTGCTTTCAGCTCATCATGGGATTGAATCATTATGGTGATTATAGCTTATGGCTCTTTCCTCTCCTCATCTTTTGCTTTCAAATTCTTTGAGGCCTCTCATTAAACATGGCGATCCGGGTAAAGTAGTGAAGTTTTAATAGGGACATTTTTTAAAGCTAAAGCAAACTCAGTCGATTCTCTCAAACGCTGCTTTAAAACTTGATCAGGCTTGACTGGTGCCTCGACAGGAGAGGCAGGGGAGAGAGAAATGGGGGGTCGGGGGACACCCATACTTTTCCACCTCCGACCCTCCTTCTCATCTGCACCAAGGGCACGGTGCAGCTGAACCCCATCGAGCGAGGCTCGAGGGCCTGGCCTTTCCGCCTGGCAGCGGAAGTTGGGGAATGGAGATGGAGCAGCCAGTGAAAGCCTCAGCCCACCCTCGTCACCTGCAGCAAACCTGCAGAAGCCCAGTGGGGACATCCTGACCAGTCATTTCACCTGGAGGACATAGGCCGTGCCATGCCGGGCATAATTCTAAAGATGGAGAGGAGTCTGTCGTTAGCGTCTGCGAGCCATCACCGTCCAGCGGTCATGCTGCATGAGGTTTCCTTGGTAATGACACGGCTGCAGAGCCCACCCTGTGCGAGCCCTCAATCCGAGCTTTCCTGCTGTGTCTAGAGCTACAGGGCGTTCCGAGAAGGTTCACCAGGAAGGGGTGGAGGTGGGGTGGTGACCACCAGAGCCCCCAAACGACCCTTCAGCTACTTCGCTCAGGTTGAGTGACGGTCCCCTTCCTCTCCCTCCTGCCAGGACACATGGCCGATGCACAGCGAGGTGCATCTCCCCCTGGCAGGAGTGTGTTTAGAGAGGCTCCCATTGGCCCCTTGCAGCTGCCTGTCCTGAGCTGTCCAGTCTGTCCTGAACCTGTCAGTAGCCAGCCATGTGGGATGACTCCGCACCACCAACCAGCCGGGGTTAATGTTGTCCAAAACCTGGCAGCAACATTCTCCCAACGGCATTCTCAGCCCGACTGCAGATGACCTACTGGCTTTGCCGACGGGACACAGCATCCCTTTTGCGCCCACCAGAAGGTAGAGAAGTGGGCTAGTTAGAGACGGCAGCCCCAGTTGCACCCTATCCCTCCACCTGATACGGGAGTCAGACCCCAGCGAGTCGCTCAGCTGCCCAGTGGGTGTAAGGAAGCATACTGCACCGAGTGGCTGTGGGCATTACGTGGGGAGTGGCTTTCATTTCTTGGAGGCTCGTCGTGTTATATACTGTGGACGTTGGCATCGTGCTGGGCTTGGCCTGAGAGGGACTTTGGTTCTACTCCGGCCCTACCACTCAGCTGGGTGACGGAGGCTACTCGGTTTCCTCCTCGTAAAGGAGAGAGACGAGGAAATGATTAGGTGGGGAAATCTGAGGTGCTTAGCACAGTGTTTGTAGTGTGGGTGCTCAGGCATAGTTCCTTATAT
Organism: Myotis nattereri; assembly: GCF_964212035.1. NCBI lineage: Eukaryota > Metazoa > Chordata > Mammalia > Chiroptera > Vespertilionidae > Myotis > Myotis nattereri. The sequence goes on along the minus strand of NC_138075.1, from coordinate 25,307,370 downwards.
TATCATTTTCATTGCTATGATCATCTGCAGCCCATGCTTAGCGCTTATGACCTTATTTCCTTTCCAACGATATTCCGCCAGGTAGGTATCATGTTTACTTTGTAGTTAAAGATGGGGAGTGGGTATCTCATCTATGACAACGCGTGCCAAGCACATTTGTTTATTACAGTGACCAGCTCCATGAACCGCTCAATACATACGAGCTATTTTTGTGGGCTGATTTGTAACGTTGAGCCAGACAGCCGCTTTCTCTGCTTTCCCCGGGAATGGAGGGACTGTGGGGCCCGGCAGGCCGGCCTCAGCCCTGTGGCCGGTTTCCTGGGTCCCCTAAGTACCTCCTGGGAGCTGTGTGGAGCCACTGGGGACATTGCATACATTGGCAGGATCTGGCATGGCCGCCCTACTGAGGTGCAAGACCCCAAGACGCCTCCCGCTTCCAGACACAGGTCAGGAACAGGTCTCCCCATGACAGGAGCATGAAATCCACTCTCCAGATGTAGCGCTGGGCACACAGGAGCCTCCTTCCCAGAGACCATCCCCTCCCAGCTCGCTGCCCGCCTGGGGCTGCCCTGAGCCCGGCAGCCTCTCCAAGCCCCCGTGCTCCATCTGCCAGGTGGACAAAGGCTCCTGTTTCTTACCCGCATCCTACAAGGTGGGCCTGTGGGAGGCATCAGGAGCAGGCGACGGGATGCTTTGAAATCCCAGTAAACCAGACCTGGGGTGCGCTCCCCCTGCTTGTAGGATTGACAGAAACAGAAGCTGAGAGGCCATTTCCATGACACAAATGGCCCCTTCCTGGGGGGGGGACTCAGGTGCCTGAAGGGAAATGCTGTAAGTCCGCAGTGTTTGTCGAAGATTGGCATCGTCGAACCTGATATTAAGCTCGACGGCCAATCCCAAGGTGGCTTGTGCACCTTGCATGAGATGCTTATGTACGTGGCTGCGGTGCCAAGGTGCGCATGGACGTGTGACAGCTGCCTCCATGGTGCCTGTGCTGCCTGCCTCAGAGACGCCTCCATGCTCAGTGTCTGGTGCGTGTGTCACATACGCTACAGACCTGCATGTCGCCTGTGCATGACCGCCTGCCGCTGAGCGCCTGCCCGCATGCCCGCCGCAGTTGTGTGCCGTCTGGGCCGGGGCTCCCCTAAAGCCGCAGGTCTTCATGGTTGCAGCTGGATAAGTTCTTCTTCACTTCCCTTCCTAAACACACAATTGCCCAGTGCTGCTGGCGCAGAGTCAGAATGGCCGCTGCATTTCACCCCCGAGGTGGCTTCCTTCCAGCAGTGGGTGAGTGACCCCGGCGTCCGCACTCTCTAACCTCCTCTGGGCCCCTTCTGCACAGAAGGTGCTGGGGGTTCGGAAGAGATGACTCTGTCCTGGCCACCACTCCTGCTGTCACACCCTCACTCCGTGGCCAGTCCGCGGCACCCGTTCCTGGGTGTTCGACTTTTCCTGCCCATTTTTTTATGCACCCGTAGTATTTTCAACTAGCCACTGAGGGGTCCCGAAAGGACATTTAGTCCCTTGTCCCAGAGGCGCTGCCCAAATAATGTCTTTAGGTATTGATCCTTTAACTCGCTTCTCCTGGACCCCACGCAGGACAAGACAGAGATGCCCACCCCCTTTCAGATGCTTTTAAACCCACAGCAGCATCCGTAGGCTTCACTGCCCATATGCAGCTTCCACAATGGACACAGCTCCCATACCCTCCCTGGCCCACGGCCAAGTCCGGCAGGAAACGCAATCACGTTCTATAGAGCTGGTTCTAATTGGAGGAAGGCAGCTCGGCCTGCCCCTCCACAGGGGAGAAGCCTGGACAGCTACCCATCCCCTGTCCCCCAGGCACCAAAAGTGCCACAGCGACACGTGCAAAGGGTCTGTAGGGAAGGAGGAGGTTCCCTGTGAGTAGGAATTCCATCAGCCAAGGCGCTCTCTATCCAGAGATCTCTCGAAAAATGCTGCTTGGCCTGCCCCCTGCTGCACCTTTTCAGTTAGACATCCATGTCTGACAGATGCTGCCGAACTGCATTCCCGGTGGCAGGGAGGAAAGAGAGAGGAGCCGGCCCTCTTTGCATATGTGTCCAGATGGACATGGACAACCATGGAAAGATGATGCTTCGGGGAGAGGGGGGTGCGGGGCGGCCAGCATGTTGACTGCCTGTGCCTCCAGTGCTCGCCTGGCAGCCGGCCTAACCAAGGAGCCAACCAACGGACAGGATGTGGGTGGATGTGTTTGCGGGAGATGAGAGGTGCCCCAAGGAGGGTGGGTTTAGAGTCCCCCTGGTCCTTGCGAGAATCACACACTGCCAAGCGATTCCTCCTGCTGCCTCCTCCACTGAACTCAAGCCGCTCTCCCCCCTGTAGCCACAGTCAGGGATCACTTGAACTTCCTAGTTGGAAAAAAGGAGCATCAAGTTGTCGCCAATAGCAACAGTGTCCCTGTTTCTTTGCGCGTTTTGACCTTTGCCTAATTTGGAGTGAACCAGAGCTAAGATGCCAAGTACATTTGCGGAGGAGGAGAGGACGAGGCAGGCATGGCACAGGCTAGCAGAAGGCATGCGACTGAGGGTGCCTGTGAGGGGACTGCCTGCCTACGCTCCACTCTTGAGCCCAAGGACTTCCTGCAAGCTGGGCACCTGCCTGCTCAGTCAGAACCAGAGGAAGGAGATAGAGATCCGGTAGCAACAAGGGGGAATTTCTCCTGCACCACGAGAAACAGCAACAGGAAAGTGGGAATGCACAACAGGAAAGGAGGCCCGGGCATCTGTGCCTGGGCACTGTGCCACCAGTGTAGGGCACAGCTGCTGAGGCTTGGCACTCCTGGCATGCCCGCCTGGTTCCAGATCTGTCCCTACACTGCTGGAATCCCTGAGGAAGGTCTCCCACCGCCCACCAAAACTGACAGGCAGAGGCTGGCCTGTGCAAAGAGCCCTGTAAGGGACGAGTGTGATGGGAGGCATGAGCCAGAGATTCCAGGAACAACACCCGGGGAAGGCTTCTCCAGCCTGCCTGGGACACCCTGATTTCTTAAATTACTTTTACATTTTACTTTGCTGAAGAGTTCAAGCTTTTTTAAAAAAAATTATCACATGAGGATATGTTTTCATTGACTTTTAAGGCAAGAGGAAGAGAGAGAGCAAGAGAGAGGGGGAGAGGGAGAGAGAGAAACATGGATGTGAGAGAGAAACATCAATCAGTTGCCTCCTATAAGCATCCCAACCGAGGATCAAACCACAACCTGAGTATGTGCCCTAACTGGACATAGAACCCGTTACCTCTTGGGGTATAGGATGATGCTCCAACCAACTGAGCTACCCAGCCAGGGCACCCCAATTTAGGCACTGGGTTCTCATTGGAGTGCGGCAGCTCTGGCTGCCCCTCCTTAGAAAGGTAAACACCACACCTGTTTCTCTCCTCCCTGGAACACTTGCTGCAGAGATCCCAGAGGCACTGGCCCCAATAACACGGGGCCACGAAGTACAAAATGGTGGCTCCCCTGGCCGTGCAGCAGCCACCGCTGGTGTAGTGCGGGTGGACATGGAGGAGTCCTTGCTACCTGAGCATTCCCATCTGCTCCTTTTCTGAGAGTGATGGTAAATACAAAGTAGAAGGCATGTGGGTTGTGAAGGCCGACCCACTCAGCCCTGCCTCTGACTAGGAAAGTGGCTCAAGCTGTAGTTGAACCTGTGGCCCCATCTGTCCAGTGGGGGATAATGTAATACCTAAGAGGCAAGGCTGGTAGGGACATTAGCACAGGTGTCCGAAATGTCTAGAGTGCTTGACACATAATAGATGCTCAACGTTCAACCAGTGGTGACTGTTAGTAGCTGTCCTCGCAGCTAACCTGCGTCCCCGGGAATGAGACTGTCCCCCCCTGTCACCACCAAGGTCTGGGCGAGCTGAAGAGGAGGCACTTGAGAAGGGAGGATCCATGGGGTATCACTGCCACCCCATTGAGCAGGAAGAGAAATTCAAAGAGAGCGTCCCTGGGAGACCAGGGGACAGGCTGGTCCTTTCAAATTTAGTTCCAATAGGAGGGCTGGCAACTCACCTTTTCTAAATTAAACATTTTCAAAGGATTAAAAAGCACCGACCATTGACAAGGCAGGCTGGAATCGGGTGTCTGAACCTGCTATGGTCCCAGTGACATTTTGTGAGAATTGCTTTCAGAAGACGTGATTGCTGGCAGGTTCCACAGAATGGGAAAGCCTGCTTGTTTATGTGGCCAGATCTGGTTGTTTACAAACACTATCCTATACGCAAGATAGTGGGTTGCTGTGAAAGAATCTGTTATTTTATTTTTAATCATAGTCCTTATTTTTTTAAGCAGGTTTAAATGTACATGAATGTATATTAATTCTTCAGCCAGTGAACTTTTTTAAATTAATTAAATTTTCACCTACTCTTAATTTTTTTTTATTTGGTGGTTGTTTTATGTTTGTGGTATCTTACTTTTTAAAAGTCAAGTAAAGAGAATATTTTAAAACCAAATAAAATCCCCTGTAGCTCCTAAGAGAGATCAGAAAGCTTGGTGAGGGCCCGGGAGGAACACGGGTCCAGGAGTGGACGTGGCCGCGGGGCTCCTGCCCCCACGGCTGTGGAGTGGGGAGGCCAGACGCAGCCTCGCCTCCGCCCAGGCCGCTCGCCCTGCTTGGGTTGCTCAGCCCCGCTCTGCTGTGGGTCAGCAGGGTGCAGTCTTTGGCTTGTCCCATAACCTTGTTTTCCCATTTCATCTGCCCGCCTTGCCTCACAGAGTTCAGTAGAGGGTGATAAGCGATCAAGAGGTGAAAAGTTTTTTTGAGACTCTTCTATCTTAAGTATGGGCTTCTCTCCCAGCCCCTGCCAGGGTTGCTCAGGCCTCTGAACTACCCCAGGCAAATGCACTCTTTCCCCGATTTTAAACATCATCGAGAAAGGAGATGCCACCAAATTCTTTATAGTCCCTTTCGAAATCATTTCGCTTTGCTCAGTGGAGAAGGGGTACCAGGGGCACCAACCTCCAGGAAAGTCACCCGTGAAGTTAGGCAGGTCCTTGGCTTCTCCCCCTCCTGCCAACCCCAAGCCAGCGCTTCACCTTTCCACCGGGCTCTTAGGCTCCTGGCTGTTCCTGTCAGCCAGTCCCCCAGCACGGTGACTCCACACACTCACCATGTATAAGCCTGAGCCTCCCACCTCCTAGGTGACCTTCAGTCTCCTTGGAGGACAGCTCCTCTCTGGGGCCTCCTACTTCCTGTCTGCCGAGGTCACTTGGTGAGCCCTGTTCAGCAAAACACCATTTTTCATCAGCAAAGATGAAAAGGCCTGTGCGTCCCAACAAGGTGGCCAGTTTGAATCCATGGAGACTAGAAATAGTGTCCGTTCCCTGAACGGGAGCACCTGGGTTTCTCGTATCCTGGGGGGTGGGGGGAAGCATTGACTATAGCTAAAAGGCCACGGAGACAGCAACCGAAAAAGTAAGGAGTGGGGAATCTCAAAGCCAAATGTGTAACTGGGATGTTTTTCTAATTTTTTTTTTGAATTATAACTACATATAGAAAATGAACACATCTGTACCTATACCCCATCTCCCTAGAAACTTCGCTCAGGCCCCACTCCCGTCAATTTTGTCCCTCCCCCAGAGGCACCCGCGGGTAATTTCTATCTCCATAACAGAGTGGATTTAGACCTGGTGGACCTAGATCGGTAACTTTGGTCTGAGGTCATCTGGGCAAATCAGCAAGAGAATCTCATCAGCAGCTCCGCCGTCTTTACCCCCCTTAGCGTTGAGAAGGGTCCTGCCTGAGCCCCTCGCGCTTGGCTCTGCTGCCCCCAATATGCCCTCTGACCCCAGGACTACTCTCTGAGCCTCGGCCCTTTGCCCAGCCAGAGTTTAGCCTCAGTCTCCCAGGTAAGTGGCGGCAGGTCTTGGTAACCAGGATCGTGCATGTTGGTTGGTTACATCCGCAGGTGCGATGCACAGAGCCACAGCATGTCCATCAGCATGTCGATTTTCCTTAAAGCACTGCCCAAAAGGGAGCCATTCCTTTTGTGCCTTTCCTTTAAGAAACAGGGTTCCATGAGCACCTTCTTGCAGGCTTCTAGTCGTCAAGATGGCCACAGAGCCAGGGTGGGAATGGAACCTGTGGGTGTTTGTGAGCCTGTGGGCCATGAAACTGAAGGATCCCAAATTCCATTGGATTAAACTTTAACGAAGGTCGCGAAGGTGAAAAGCGCTTTGTCTGTATGCAAAGCTTTGATGTCTCTGGAATGTACCTTCTGCGGCTCAGTCCTCAATCACTGTATGTTTTTCCACTTGGACAAAGGCTGCTGCTAATAGCATTTCCCACCACCTTCAGCTGCTTCGCTCAGCTGCCAAGGCCTAAGGCCTGTGTCTGAGCTGGCTGCCGTTTCCTGGCACCATCATCCGTTCCCAACTGACCGGCTCTGAGGAACATCACACATTCAGACCCTGAAACTGTGCTCGGTGGCCGGCAGAGGCAGAATTGGCTGCTCCCCTCCTGAGTGCTTCCTCCAGAAACACCCAAACTGGAGGAGAAAGAGGAGCCCTAGAGGGCATGGGCGGGGGTTCCCTTCTCTCTCTGGGCAGAGAAGCCAGCCCCTAGCCGCATCCGGCTTGATTCAGCTCATCTCTGAACACAGGTAGCCTCTGCATCAGATTTCACTTTGATCCCCAGGAACTACAGGGATCTCAGCTCTTCAGAAGGGAGGCAGCTGCTGAGCCAGAGTGATTGCAGGATTTCTTCCCCGAAGCCCAAGGCCAGGCATCCAGCCCTGCCTGCGTCCTGCATGAGTAACCACCTTCCAGCCTCACCCGGGAGGTCACTGCCTGGAAGACAGATGGCGGCTGGGCTGAGCTGCATCCCCCCTCCCTCCCCGCCCCCCAGCAGCCAACCCGAACCTCATGACCTCCTTTAGCAGCAACTGGCATTTGGCAAATGCCTACGCGCAGGAGTGGGGAGAGGGAGAGAGAAATGCCAGAGAGCACCACTAGGATTGTGTGTTCTCTCGGCTGGTCAGCTGCACCCCCTGCCCCTGAAGTCAGGAGAAATAGAAGCAGCTGAGGGGAAGGGGAGGGGCGGGATTGATGGGCTGGCCTCAGGTCCTTGGAGTCACAGCACCAGGATGGAGGCAGGAAGAGATTAATTCGAGCCTCCAAGCCGAGCCCAGCCCACTCCACAGAACTGAGAGATATGGAGGACGGGGGCGCCTCAGGGTCAAGTTCAGCTAAAACAAATACAGCCACACAGTCCTCCAGAAATAGAGTCTCCAACCTCCTCAACCCACAGCCCCCTCTCCAGCCAAAATGACCTCATAATGAGGAAGCAGCTGTAGTGAGGGTTTGGACTCCTGGTAACTCACCTTTGTCTCTGGGCTTTTAACATACCACTGGACACAGACTATGATGTGGAAGCTTCAGTGATGTTTTTTTTTCCTCACATCTGCCGGCTAAATCGGAGGCCCGAATGCTGTATATGACAAAACTGGAACATATGTATGTGGCGACATAATGTTTCATTCGTGGCCCTTGTGGAGAAGGGATGGAAGCAGCAGGGGAGCCAGTATTTGGTGGGTGGTTACCGCAGTGATAAGGAAGAAAGCAAAACTCCTTGGTGCCTTTCATATGAGCAGGGATGCACATGGGTCAATGGGGTGGAGGAGGTTTGTTAGAACTCTCAGACCACAGGGTCCCCAGACTCATCAGCCCCACATTTCCCCAGAGAGGAACATACACACACACACACACACACACACACACCATGCTTTCTGCCTTCAGGCCTGCTTTGAGAAGCACAATCCCAGGTGAACCCACTGAATGACAAATGCCTGGGGCTCCGTCTAAGAAAGGGCAGTGAAGGAGAGTGTGGCTGAGTGTGGCTTAGCGTCCAGGGCTGGGGGCCTTGACGGCCTGCCTCTGCCTTCCGCCAGCTCGCGCTGAACCTGACCCACTCTACACAGAGGAGTAGCCGCCTGCTTTTAGTGGTTTGCAAAGACTGGCATTGTAACCCTCTAGGATTTAAAAAAATCTGATTTAAAAATCCTTAGCCTGGTATAAATGTATCCTGCTGCAGGCTAAGTTCAGTGTATCTGAAGATTCAGATGAGGTTGCTGATGGGGAGATGGCGTGCATGTGTGTGTGTGCATTTTAAGACAAGCAAAAATGAAAAGTTTGTCTTTCTAGTGAAAATGAGGAGTCAAAGACCTCGCCGGTTTGGCTTAGTGGATAGAGCATAACTGAGGGCCCCGGGTTGGATTCCCAGTCAGGACATGTGCCTGGGTTGCAGGCTCGATCCCCTAGTAGGGGGCTTGCAGGAGGCAGCTGATCAATGATTCTCATCATTGATGTTTCTATCTCGCTCTTCCTCTTCCTTCCTCTCTGAAATCAATAAATATATATATATATATATTTTAAAGAAAATGAGGAGTGAAAGAAAGTGATGCTGGTGAGAGAAAGGAGGAGAGCAGGAGGGAGAGCACACTTTCGGATAATCCCTGAGAGCAGTTCCAATTCCAGACCAGCACCCATTCATGCCCTCAAAGTCACGCTGCCGTGTCCCTCTGTGGAGCGCTGAGCCAGATGACACATGGTCCTGCATCCGGCAGTCACAACCCATGCTGTTCGATGGTTAGATACACCCATTATCCATCAATCTGTCAATCGGAAGGTTTATTGAGTACCCCACCAGGCTTCACGGGCCTGATCAATTTTTTTAATTACATCCAGCTTACACGCAGCCAAGCCCAGCAAACAAGCGGAGCCCTCGTACCCCACTTGGCAATGAGCATGAGGAACTGCTGGCCCTTGCAAACTCGGCCGCCGTGCTGACGAGCCGTCGTGTGCCGCCCTTCGCGGATGGCAATGGTGTCGCTGACCCTGTCGGTAACAGGATGGGTGCTGAGTGTTTTCTCAGATGTGGTGATCAATCGGCCTGGGTCCAGCCACACTCCTCTAGGCCCCTGTCCAATGCTATGGATTTCTGAAGCGGGGAGCGGGAACTGGACACAGTCACCTCCTCCCAGGCACGTGAGCAATTGGCTTCTCTCAGGCTCTCGGTGCCTCACGCACCCCTCCTCACCGTCCAGTTCATTGTCTTACTTTCCAGGAAGAGCTGCTGCATAGGTTGTAGGGGAAGGAAGGGCACGAAGCATTCCTGATGTGAGGCCCTGGGTCCTGCAGAGAGGGAGCCAAGAACATAGGAGGCGGCAGGAGCGCGCTGCCCGAGGCCCGCGGTGGCCTATGGTCACCTGTTCTCCAAACCGCGACTGAATACCACTCTCACCGTCCAGAACTGGGTCATCAAGAGGACCCAAAGCCTGTGTGCCTCTCCTGCATTTCAAACAGGCTTCCTAGTCCTCTGCATTCTTAAGACTACTAGTTCATTCATTCGTTTCCAATCACCCGGATGCTTAGCCACCATCTATTTGGGTCAGCCTACCCCCCCCCCCCCGCCCCCGATCCTGCTACTCCCCCAAGCCATCTTGTCCTTCCTTGCTTAAATAAAATCAAGTTCAGGGCCAGCCCACAGGCATTAAGAGACACTCAGCCTCAGAGCTGAAATGCCTGGTTTGGGGTAAGTAGAATTCCCCGACCTCAAAAAGAGTGCCGGCGGCACACCCTGCCTCCCTGCCCGGCCCGGACTCCTGGTTGCTCCGAATGTCTGCGGTGCAGGCCCCCAAACCCAGAGAGCAAAGGGGGTCAGTTCGCTAAGTCCTTTGGCCACCATGGCTCATGCAACAATTAATTCACCTGTCTGGCTCTCTGTCTCTGTCCCTCTGTGTGTGTGTGTGTGTGTGTGTGTGCACCTGTGTGTGCCTCTCTGTCGCCTGTCTCTGCAGGGAAAGTCGCTGGCGGGCAAGCGCCTCACCGGCCTGATGCAGTCCTCCTGACAGTTCCCAGCGCGGGGCCTGGGCCCGAGGACCACGGGGGCAGGAGGCGGCGCTCCACATCCACGGACAGAGTGTCCTTGCGGGGAGATTTGGTCACTGTGACAGAGAGTGAGGGCAACGAAGGGCAACCGCGGGGAGACTTGGTGGGTGAACGGGAGGACCTGAAAGACAGTCCACAGAGCCTGGGCTTGGCCCGGTAGAGGCCCCTGTTTACAACCCTCCGTTCTTGTACAGTTGTGCGCAATACCCCGCTCTCTAAGAGGCCCTGTCCCTAACTCGTTCAGGGGAGAGCTTCTTGTGGGGTGCTGTGACTATCACTCGAGATATATTCTTCTACCGTCACTCCTCCCTCATCCTGGGGAATCATGCCATCCAGCCAAGACCAGAAGACCCAGCTGGCCCTGCGCACACCCTGTGTTACGCCCCATCCCCGCCGTCTCTCTGGTGCACCCACCACAGTTGTAGCCACTGCGTCCCCATCGCCTCCCGCCTCCCCCATCTTTGTGGCCACCCACAAATCACATTGTCAGCACGGAGCAACCCCCAGAGGCCACCGTCTGAAGAGGCGTCCACAGGCACGCTGGCCGCCCTTGGGTCCTGCCGGCCATCCCGCGAGTCCAGTGCCAGAAGCACCAGCGCAGGTGAAAGCGCGTGGCTTAGCAGATTCTGACCATCTCTTTAAACACCTGTGGTTTCATAATTTATTGTCTTTGCCCCTCTTCCTTGGTTTGTTCCCTCGTGTTTGACTCAAAATAAACATGGCCATGAACTCAGGGGCCCTTGGGATCCTCCCCTGCAGCAGCCCCAGGTGGAAGCTGGGAGGGTTCCCAGCAGGGGCCTTGCTGGGTCACAGGGCTGGCAGCTTCCTGGTGGGCGTGGCCAGGCTCCTGCCGGGCTGGTCTCCGTGGTGTGTGAAGCTGGAGGGGACCTGGCTGCAGAGGGACTAGGCCAGGGCCAGTAGTCCTCTGACGGCCACAGAGACACCCGCTAAACAATGCCGGGCATCAAGGGGAAAAGCAGACAGAAAGCAACACCTGCGAAAACCTGCAAAAGATCCATTGGTTTTCCTTCGTGTGTGCGTCAAAATGCCCATCTGCCCACTTGGCTGTGAGGTAATGTATGTAGAGCACTGAGTCGGGTGCCTGACACATGGTAGGTGCTTAGCTATTGCTCTCATCATTGTCATTATCATGTGACTCCCATGGGCCTAGGAACGGCGCAGTATTAAGCAATGTGTTTTTTAACTCGGACACTCCCCCAACTGCTGTGACCATCCTCCTTTGATCTATTTTTGGCCATACATGAGAAATCTCCCTTGGGAGTTATAAACAGCAAACATAGAAGCAAAAAAGCGGTCACGGGTATTTATTTACTCCTGTAGGCAAATTCACCAGCCGGTGGCCACGGGTACATGAGCTTGCTTGCAGATCCTGCCTCCTGGGGGCTCCCATAACCATCTTTCTGACCCCCATCCCTACCCCCCTAGCCATGTCAAATGTCTGTTTCTACCAAGCCCTGTCCCCAGGGTACCAGCCTTCTATCCATCACAGTGGGGCCGCCGTGGGCATTAGGAGTCTTGGTTAGGGTCATATCCTTGTGGGTTCTTGACCACATGCCTCAGTTCCCCCCACTGGCAGTAGTTGCTCTCTCTTTGAGGTACAAACTAGATGGCATGTGCTGAGTCCTCAGAATGTCCCCAAAGGTGGCGTTAGAGACCCAGACTCCATGAGACCTCAGCGCAGAGCTTGGCACTTGGCAATAAGAGATAACGACTAAAACCAAGCCCTGCCCCAGGCTATGGGGTTTTTTGAGCCCTCCTTTCCCTCCTTTTTTATCTTGCTCTTCACATAGAACCAAATTGCAGTTTAAGTTCCTCTGTCCGACATCACCCAAAGGAAGTTCCTCCCTGCCAAGGGTCCCCGGGCTGAGCTGACATCAAGGCACAGGGTATGTGGACAAAGAAGTTCCAGAATAGCAGGTGCCTCTGTGCCCTCCCTTATCCATGGCAAGGGCCTGGTCCTCCTGCTCTTCCCCAGGGCTGCGGACAGGGCGGGGCTGCGGACAGGGCAGGGCTGGCTTCCCTGGCCCCTGGGCGGCTATTTCTGAGTGATGCTGGCCTGAGACTTGGCCCACCCTGGAGGCTCCCAAAGGGCCAGCCTAAAGCCAAGTGGACCCCAGCCTGGAGATGGAGCAGGCTGGAAGCTTTCTAACAGCTCCGGGGACATCCAGAGAAGAGGGCCAGCCAGCAGGCTCAATAGAGTTAAGGGCACTTCAGATGGATTCACACCCAGAGCAATACCCCTTCATCCCACCTCCCAGCCATGCATACCCAGCCCTATGAGCAGCACCACATGCTCCTAGTAGATCATGTCTAATGATAAAGGGTGGGACGGGTTGCTCTGACCAAGTTGGCCAGTCCAAGGTCAGTCTACTCTGCAGACCTTAGGAGGGAAGTACACTTGGGAAATCAGGTCTTGGCCAATTTCTCATCGGTTTGGTCTACACAGCCAAAAATTCAGACCAGATTAGACTTTTGAAAGCAGTTCTGCAACAAAGCATAATCCCCTGCCTCCAACAGCTTCCTTAGCTCCCTGACTGGGCATAGTCTCTGGGCCGGGACCCTGCCCACTGAGGGCTCACCAGCTCATCATGGTGACAGCCCCACAGCCAAAGCATCAGGACAGCCTTAGAAGCGAACACCCACCCATCAGGACAGACACACGGACACCAGGCATTGGGAAATGCCTATATGGGAAGAGTAACTGTAGGTTGGCACATGTAAATGCCTGGCAGCAGTCAGAGGACCTGCCCTGCCCAGCAGGAACTCTCTGGGGAAGGGGCAGGGACAGGGCTCCTTTCCTTCTAGAAAGTGGTGCTTTGATCTGCTGGGAAGGTATTGCTGTGCCCCAGGAACACAGCGGGGCCCAGCCCACCAGTGCAGTCTGCTGGCCGAGCTCCAGGCCCACCTCTGCTAAGGTCAGGTACAGGCCAGCGCCCCGGAGAGAACTCTCGCCACTCTGAGTTGCTTCTTGGACAGTGAGCACCTGGGGACATGCTCTGGGAGCTTTTCCCTGGCAGGATTGCTGGTGTGTTCAAACTACCTCACCAACGGGACACTGAACCAGGCGCTGCCACCCATCGGGCCCTTGGCTGCTTGTGGAGGTTGATGTGTTCCCTAAAATGCACCCCTCCCATTGGGCTCCAAATGCATGGACTTCGAAAGCCACCACTAGGAAGCCTTTCCAGAAGCTGGAAAGGGTTGAGGGCTGTTGGTGTTCAGGTCCATACGATGTATTGGGGGAGGTGTTCCAGCAAGGTCCAGGAGCTGGGAAGCCCAGAGTGCAGGAAATAACGTGCCACCAGCTTCCAAGAGGTTGACCAAGTTGAGTATGTAGTAATGACCACGTATGGCCCAGTTCAATAGTGGCCAAATGAATCCCTGATAACTCACCACGGGACCCTCTGAAGAGAGGCCTGTGCTCATGTAACCATGGCAACAGCAGACGCCAGCAGCCTACTTATTAGTACCACCCGATGATAGGCACTCCCTGGGCACAACCCAAGGGACATAAAGTAGCAAATGTAGCAATAAGAGGCCCAGGGCCATAAAGGGACAGGGTCCAAATGACCCAGCCTTGGCCCTCTTCCCAACCCGACGAGGGCTCCGAGGCAGGGGCTGCCAGCTGTCTGGGAGAGACGCCCTGCTCCGTGCCCAGGGCTCCCGGTCCGTCTTCTCTGCCCACGCACCGCATGATCACGGACACGTCGGAATGGCCTTCTCGTAGTGCATGTGGTTCTTATTAGTTTATTTTTCTGGAATTTGGGGATTGGACCCCAGGACCAAACATGCTGGTACAATCTAAAAATAAATGACTTGAACCCACTATAGTCCAGCGAACTCTGTGTGGCTCCTTGGTTTGGGGGTTCATTGCGCAGAATGTACCTGAAAATCTACCACCGCTCCCCACTCCCCACTCCTCACCCTGCCCCATTAAGCGCCTGCCTGCATCCACACATGCATGCACACAGCCTGTGAGTGAGGGGACTCGCTCCCTGCAGGATGCTGGGGCGGGACTCATCCTGGGAGGCTGGGAAGGTTGTAGCACCAGAAGGCGGAGGCCCCTGACTCTACCAGGGTCTCCTTGGCTGGGAGGTCTCTATGCCCCATTCTCTGTCCTCAACCACAAAACCCAGCGGCCTGAGAGCAGCAGCTGTGGCCAGACACGGCTCTGCCACTATTAGGTAAAGTCCCAAGATCACAGTCTGCTGCCTACAGACGGTGCTCCTTACTTAGAGTCTTGGTTTCCTGAGTGACAAACAGTCTCATCTCCCTTTAACGCCAAAGCAGTGCGACTTCGAGAGCCTGGAAACCAGGCTGACAAGGGGAGGAAGAGAACACAGTAAACACACACACACACACACACACACACACACACACACACACGCACGCGCGCACGCACACACACACAGAGTACTACAACCCTATGAACAATGAGGCTGGCACCTAACAGCTCGCTTCAGTGGCAGAAATTTTGCTCCTGAAAGTAGAAATGATCTCAGAGGTATGGGAATGGATCTTTGGTCACGTTTACATGGAAACCAATTTGTCTCCCAGTCTCTGAGCCAACTCCCAGAGCAGGACTTCCTGCCCCACAAGGTCAAGACCAAGGTCACACCTGTGACAGCACCTGAAATGTCAGGTCTTTAGCATATCCCACTGTCAGGTCCTGGCCCATCACAAAAGATCCATCTTCCCTGTCTTCCCTGACCATGGCCACCACCTCCAGGGAACCCGGAACTCCTCCTCCCCAGCCAAGCCATCTGGCTTCTTTCCAGAATCTTGTTTAGCAAGTTGTCACTGTGCACACGCACGACCCTCTGCTTCAGGAGGTTGGGATTTGAGGCTGTCAGCTATAACACTAAGAGCTGTGCCCACACGAGATAGTCTGAGACCCACCCTGACTGCTTCCTCTCTGCCCACACACTTTTGGGGACTTCTAGTATAAAGAGCGTGAGTCTGGCCCTGGCCAGTGTGGCTCAGTTGGTTGAGCACCAGCCCATGCAACGAAAGGTCTCAGGTTTGATTCCCCATCAGGGCATATACCCAGGTTGCAGGTCCTATCCCCAGTTGGGGTGCATACAGGAGGCAACCAATCAACGTTTTTCTCTCTCTCTCTCTCTCTCCCTCTCCCTTCCTCGCTAAAATCAATAAAAACATATTTTTTTAAAGAGCATGAGTCTGTCATTTCCCTGGTGCCAGCTTCCAATTGCTCATGGGTCCCAGTTTCCAAGGGACCATCAGGGCCTCTGACCCTAGACTTTTCCTGGGGTGTGGTAGCCTCCAAACTCTGTGGCTTAGAGAAGCATCCAAGATGCCCTCTCCTACTGGACCACAGAGCTCTGCTGACATGCCTTCCCTCGACCTCCCTTCCTGAGCAGAAACACCCACATGAACTCCCGGCTCCCCTTACTGGGACTTCCTTTAGTGCCTGCTGGGGAGTTACAGGATCTGTCCCAGGCCCCTCACATGAAGAGGCAGGCCTCCCTGGCCAAGGAGAGGCTTTAGGGGTCTGGCTTGTTTTAAAGAGGCTCAGGGTGGGGGTGCAGCCCGGCTTGAGCTCCACCTGGAACAGAGCTCTCTGTTCTGCTCCTGCCCCCTTAAAACTACGGTCTCAGTCCCCTCAACACCTTGGAGCAGCCCAGCCCCATCTGGCTTATTTCAGCAGACAGAAACAGCTCCTGATGGAGAGGGCTGAGCCACACACCTCATTTGGAGCACTAGTCTCCCCATTTGTGAAACAGGAATAAGATTTTTGAAATCTTAAGGTTGTCGTGAATGAATAGAGAGGGCCTGGCCAGTGCCTGGCACAAAGTAAATGCTCATGAGATGGGTGCTATTATTAGCTGTTGCTGCGCCTGAGAGAGGCACTGAGAAATGGCGAAGGTAGAACACATCTGCAAATCCCCACTGGGCAGCTTTCCCCTGAGTGCCAGCCCCTGAGTGCCAGCCCGAGTGTCAGCGGGAGGCTGTGGGCTTTGTGCAGGTAGCAGCCTCTCTTGCTGTGACAAGCCCCTTGCTTTCTTCTTCCCAGCTGGGGCCTGGTTCCCTCACTGTCTGTCACTTGCATGGCCTCGATCGATAATCCTGCCTTAGGCCTCAGTAAATAGCACACGAGAAGGCTGGGGGGCTCCTCCAGACCCTGAATAGAAAACGGAAGGGTCTGGCTGTCCATCTAGATTCCCATTTGTCTGACAGGCCTCCGTGGCTGCTTCATGGGGATTTGGATGCTGAGCTCTTGCTCAAAATACTCCATTTCAGGCCAATAACTCGGAGCTTGGCCCTAGAATGAAGGGCTGGGCAAGGCCTGTCCTCTCAGAATGGCCAGCATGTACACAGACACGCATGTGCCTTGTTCCTAAAATGGCCAATCAAGTCAATGAGGCCTATTTAACCTCTTTCTCCCATCGCATCATGGAAAGACTGTTTGGAGTTGGGAGGAGGAGGAGGAATCAGGGAGGGAAAGTTTAAAAATGAGACAAGGGCCTGGATGTCTCCGTCTGCATCTCCTGCCCCATGACCACACCTTCAGTAGAGAGTTGGTGAATATTAGTACTGAGAGAGACCTGAGAGATTTTCTGTCCCATAGTGTGTGTGCTCACATTTTGGTTACTGAGCTATAATTTACATCCAATAGAATTCACCCCTTTTTAGATGTAATTATGACTTTTGCCCAACTTATATCAAAAATCAACATAGAGAGTAATTCTATCATCCCGAAGTTCCCAGGTGCCCCTATATGGTTAATCCCCTCTCCCCACCCCTGGTCCCAGACAGCTACTGATCTGTTTCATGACCCTATCTTTCTACTTTTTTCAAAAATTGAATAAAAGGAATCATACAGTATGTCGGCTTTTGAGTCTGGCCTCTCTCACTTAGCACAGTGCACGTGTCACTGACTGTGTCAGCAGTTCATTCCTCAATGTTTTGTTGTTATACATGAAGAAACTGAGCCCCGGGAGGGGAGGGGGGAGGCAGAGAAGAGGTGGAGGAGCAGGGCCTGAGTCCACGTCCCCACGACCACTCACCCTTCAGGCCCATTGGCCACAACTTCTTTCATAAAAAGCCATTTTTAACCCCCCAAAGTCCATGAACCCCTGTATGAGAAAGCACATGATCACAGAATTGGCACACTGAGAAAAAAAAACAAAACCTGATTATTCATCCTACAGGAGCTACTTCTGGGAAACTAAGGGGAGCAATTGTGCATATCAGAGCAAGGCATTATTTATTCAGTTAGCAAGTAGTGCTTCGTAGACCCTACCAATAACTCGGGAGCTCTCTCATGCTTTCTCCAAATAGATTAGCATGGAATAATGAAGCATTAAAAGCTACCTGGAAGCAAAGTGCTGGAACAGACCCAGGGACAGAGGGATCTAGGGTACAGCGGTGCAGCCATGAAAACCAGGCCAACTGAAGAGATAATTTGGGGATTTTCTCCATTAGAGATCTCAGAATTCAGAGGTTGCAAATACTGGAGTTTCTTAAAAATTATTATAAACTCATAAGTTTATAATATATACTAAATATATACTAAATATATTTAGTAGATTTCAATCCATTACATTTATTATCCTTATTGATGTCCAAAGTGTCCCATTTGGGGCCAATAAAAGCCTATACATGATGGCTCCTGAGTCTTTTTTTTTTTTTAATTGATTTTTTACAGAGAGGAAGGGAGAGAGATAGAGAGTTAGAAACATCGATGAGAGAGAAACATCGATCAGCTGCCTCCTGCACAACTCCTACTGGGGATGTGCCCGCAACCCAGGTACATGCCCTTGACCGGAATCGAACCTGGGACCTTTCAGTCTGCAGGCCGACGCTCTATCCACTGAGCCAAACCGGTTTCGGCGCTCCTGAGTCTTTTAGACATGACCTTGGCAGTCTTTGATAGCTCCATTGCTACCTGGTATGGCACAATAATGCAGAATCATCCTGTACACTTCCTGTCTCAGACCTAAGTTACAAGTGAGTGAAAGTGTAATGAATGCTTTGAAATAAAATCGGGGGTTCTCTGACAGACTTTGCAATGACAATTGAGTGTCCCATGCCTCCAAACTATTCAAATTGAAAATTCCTTTAACAATCAACTAGCCTAGAGCCTTCATTCCACAGAATAAGTAAGAGGCCCACAGATATTAACTGATTTACATAAGGTTACACAGGGCTACGGCAGTGCAAGGGTTGAAGACTAGGTCACCTGAATCCTGATCTTTTGTGATTCCCACAGCTCTACCTCTCCTTAATGTGTCCTCAACCCATCTAATCAAGTTTTTCCACTCAGTCACACCCCAGCCTTTGCTGTGTGCTGAAAGGTGGACAAAGAAAGTGGAAAATCCCAATTTCAAAACTTACCAAAAAGCTACAATAATTGGGATAGTATAAGAATAGATCAATGGAATAAATCTGAGAGTATAAAAATAAATCCATACATTTATAGCCAATTGATTTTTAGCAAGAAAACCAATACAATTCAGGAGGAAAGAACTGTCTTTACAACAAATGTTGCTGGAAACTAAGTGAAATTGAAGTTAAAGAGTGAAGTTGGACCCCTACCTCACACCATATACAAAAATTAACTCAAAATGTATCAAAGATATTAATATTGGAAAATTCTTATAAGAAAATATATAGGTAAATCTTCATGACCTTGGATTTCGAGGGGGGAGTAATCCTAGGTGATTCTGATACACAGTCAGATGGGAACCACTGGACTGGAGCTTCCTATGTGTTTTTTTTACATGGGAAGAGAGTGTGAATGAAGTCAGAAAAAGTCCTAGCTACTACTTTTCCAACTAAAATGCTCACCTCTGTTCTCCACAGAGCAGAGGTCCACGCACTGTGGTCTGGATGGACCCAGAATTTCCTAAACCAACCCCCCTCTCTCTGCTGGCTATCTGCATGCCACCCACACAAAGCAACCTGGAAGGTAGGTTCTTCATTTAGGGGTTAAGGATAATTATGAACACATGTGCACACACATGCACTCACACACATGCAACATGACTATGAGCTGATCTATTGAGCAGTTATATGCTTCTGTTCATGCAAAACTTCGCCAGAGTGAACTCGCTGAGCCTGAAGATGAATGCATCAAGTCAGAAACAAAGGGAGAGCATTGGGATCAACCCAAAAGATAAATTACAAATAGAATCAATGGCTCTTCCTCTCACTCTGCTGTGGAGGCCTGTTATCAGCTGTCAGGACATGCCCAGTGGCTGGCAACAGCCCCACACACAAACACACACACAGATCCACAAGGTCCCTCCCTGGTCAGGCATGAATCAGAGGTGACCTTGACACTTCTCACTCCTAAGCCTTTAGCTAAGGCTTATGACTTCCTTCAGGATTCTGAGCTTTGGGCAGAAAAAAATGGAACTTTCCCTTTGGCTCTTGCACATGGTACCAGCTGGCAAGCCCACAGAGCTTCTGCCAGTTCATTCACACAATGTTCTGTGCCAGTCCCTGCTGCCCCTCCCGCCCCATCCACAGCACAGCCTCATGTGACAGAAGAGGAATGACTGCCCAGCAACTGGCCCACAGTTGAAGGAGGAACTGGCAGAAGGCAGTTGTTATACATAAAGAAACTGAGGCCCAGGGGGACGGCAGAGAAGAGGTGGAGGAACAGGGCCTAAAGTCCAGATCCCCAAGACCAGCCACCCCCGCCCCCCACACACAACCCCCCCCCGCCCCCCCCCCCCACACACACACACACACCCCACCCGAAAGAAGATTGGTGGGAGTGAGCTAGGACTGATAAATGACCCAGGGGCATGTCTGAGGGAAGGCACGTCCTGGGAAGTTTAAGTCTATAAAAGCTTATGGAGACTGGCCATGTGGCAGGTGTTGTACCAGCTGCTGAACTTACAGAGTAAATGTGCTTCTTGTCCTCAAAGATGACACCTTCCAGCAGAAGATACAGACATGTAATCAAGGAGACACAAGGCAGAGGGCACAGGTACAGATAAAATGCACACAGCAAGGGCCAACTACCTCTCCCTCAGAGAAAATGAGGAAGGAGTGACTCAATGAACATGGAGGAACATGAAAGGAAGAGGTGAGTGTTGGGTGATTGAGAGGATTCAAATGAGGGTATGGGATGGTGTGGGATCAGTAGACCTAAGACCCATTAAAAGGGTGTGAAGACAGGGCTGGCAGGCTAGGAGCAGGTTTTCTGGGAATAAAGACAGTGAAAAAGGTGAAATGATGAGAGGTGGTGTTCAGAAAGGTCATTTCAGAGTTTATTATTTCAGATGTTGAAGCATCCAGGGTGAGGCCATGGGAGTAGCTGAACTAGAGAGGAGCCGGCAGGTCAGAGTGGAGGGAGTAAGGGTCATCCCAGGGAAGGCGAGGTCGCTTGCAATGACAATAGGATGTGGAGTGGAGGAACAGCCCAGGAGTCGGTGACTAGAGTCCATGTCTTAGGGGAATAGGGAGACGTGACCCGGAGCTCCATAGAGGGCATTGAGGATGAGCAGAGGGTGGACTAATCAACTGGTGATGTTCCTTCAGAAGGACAAGGCTCCGGGACAGAGTTCACAGGTCGGTACCTGAAAGTAGCAGTGAGAGGGAAGGGAAGGGCGTGTCTGTCTCTGAGGGATAAACCTTTCTCTCCCCACTGCACCCCCCCCGCCTTCGCCCCCCAGCTCCATCACTCCAGGAAATAAAGCTAGCCTCTTTGGAAGCTGGTGCCATGTGTGGTGCTCAGCGCAGAGCAGACCCTGGACTAGATGACCCCTCTCTGGCTCCTCTGTGAAAATGCGTCCTAGGACGGCTCCAGGCTCTCCATCCCGACCTTCAAGGGCCATCTGGTGGGACTGCCTCTCGGGGGAACAGTCTGATGACAATATCCCTTTGATTTTTCAGTCACACCCCTCCATAGGGTTCAAGGTAAAGTGCCTCCTACAACCGTGGTCAGCCTTCGAGAACATGGTTGAGAACGATTCTCCTTTGTTTACAGTCCCCTGTCACCTTTGGCTCCCCTTTCCACACAAGGGTTCCAGGGTTTGTTTGTTTTTTTCCTATTAGGGCATTCCCTCCAGTCCTACAGGACCAGCACAGTTATGTCTGCTTGGCCAGGTGGGCACCTGTACACGTGGGCCCACCTCACCAGGAGCTCCCCAAACAAGATCATGCTGGACTCCCAAAAAGTGCCTGCAGGGCCTTCATGGAATCACATCGTCCTGGAACTGCAACAGAAACAAAATAAAGGATGCTACTGTAGAGCACGAGGACCCAGGCCTCCAATGCAATAACTAGCGCAGCAGCAGACAGATGAGGACACATCTGTAACTTCAGAAGATGTTTGCTTGAATCATAAACCCTTTTGTCTGTTTTCATGATTCAGAAGAGAACCGTTTGCAAAAATGTCATCAACATAGTACAGTTTTGTGAGACGCTGCTGTCCTTGGAGCCAGGCTGTGGTCCATGATGAGGGGGATTTGGAGAGTTGGAGTCTGGTTCTTCTCTTCTTCATTGTCAGCCTGGCTCTCTCAGCATGCTGGGCCCCACTGGCCTGTTCCAGGCCCTCAGCTGCCCGCGATGCCTTGGGAACAATCGGTGATTTTTGGAGGAGATCTGACATCAAGCAGGTTTCATCGGTAATATTAATTTACCCCGAATTCTAAATCTGGGCCCAATTTTGAAAGTCAAAGGCTCTAGGATGCCTGTGCCTTTCAGGTGGAAATAAATCCACGGGCTTTGTGGCAGCACTGACTTCTGTTCGGAGAGCGAGTCCCTTGTATTTCTGGAACCGCTGGAGCGATCTGAAGGGTGAGGCTGCTGGTGGAGGCCTCCAGGCTCACAAGGCTGAACCCTCATTTTGTTTATTGAAGCCATCTTCATGCCTAACTGCCCTGAGGTTCCCAGGAGGGGGCTGTCAGTAACGAGGAAGCCATACACTCTCTCTAGCCGACACCATCAATAATTTTCTCTTGCCCAGAATTCTATGTTCATATCCACGTGAAATTCATGTCTATATGAAAACGTTCTGAGCAAATACATTGGAAGATTGCGATGTCATATGCTAAAGGTGGTCTATGGTGCCTAAATTTGGAACATTTGAGCAAAATCTCTAGACAACAGATTTTTTTTGTTTACACATGGCCAGGATTCTCCATTCCTGCAGCACTCACCTGTCCTCGGCACTTACCTCTGGGCTCCATCTCCCACCCCGCCTACCTTCGCAGTTGGCTCCTTTAAACCCTTTACTTGGAAAAGCACATGCACTTAGCGCAGCTCTGTTTCTTCGCACGGCAGGGCAATAGCTGAGATGTCACCAGGAAACATCAAGATGAATATAAATTATCTCACTCATATGTGGGATATAATGATCAACATAATTTGATGAACAAGAATAGATCCAGCCCTAACTGGTTTGGCTCAGTGGATAGAGCGTCGGCCTGCGGACTGAAAGGTCCCAGGTTCGATTCTGGTCAAGCGCATGTACCTTGGTTGCGGGCACATCCCCAGTAGGGGGTGTGTAGGAGGCAGCTGATTGATGTTTCTCTCTCTCATTGATGTTTCTAACTCTCTATCCTTCTCCCTTTCTCTCTGTAAAAAGTCAATAAAATATGTTTAAAAAAAAAGAATAGATCCAGAGACAAATTGTAGGGTGGTGGTGGTCGGGGGGCGGGGCGGTTAGAGAGCGACCAAAGGACTTATATGCATGCATATTAGCATATCCAATGGACACAGGCACTGGGGCGGTGGGGGCTTGCCCGTGGTGGGAATGGCTGGGGGGGTGGGGGGGAGTCAATTGGGAAAAAAGAAGACAAATGTAAAACTTTAGACAATAATAAAATACATACATACATACATAAATAAATAAATAAATAAAATTTTTAAAAAAAATAAGATGAGTCTAAATTGAAGAAACCTCGGGCAGGTAATAAAATGCACTCAGAGAGAAGTGTCTTCACACCTCACACCTGCCTGACCGGACACCACAGCTCCAGCTACACAGGCCATGGGAAGCACTGCCTACCACACAGGCTGAAAGGGGACTTGGGGTTTCCTGGTGTCCTTGGAAGGAGCCCAGCGCTGCCCCCAAAGAAGAAAGTCACTCCCTCATGTCACTGAGCTGCTATTTCCAGATCTGAGGGACATAGAAGAAGCTCAGATTAGTGACGCTCTAACCTGGGTTATTAGCCCCAGTAACAGATAGACATTGTTTCAAGGCCCGAGTCACATCTCGCTTTAAATACAGGAAGAAGTCAAAGTGTGTCACCTTCACGTGAGGCACTGAGGCTGGATGAGTGGCCTGGGAATTGGCACAAGACAAAATCTCTTCTCTCCTCTTCACCTGCCCGGCCCCTGCGGCAATGGCCGGATTCCCTTACACCTGGATTCTGACTCACGGCTTGTCTACTTCTCTCCTCAGCCCGGAACACAAATAGCCAATTTACCTGCTCTGACCATTAGAACTTAACTCCCCTCATTTGAAAGACCCTCGTGTTACTAATTTGGAAAAGGAAATGGTCTTTGAATTTTTCTTTGCCTTGAGAGGAGTTTATTATGTTTTGGGACACATCCACATCCTCCTCCTCCTCCCTAATGACACACCTCCCTAGATGAGCCCCTACTCCCCACTCCTAATGCCTCAGGTCAACCTCTAATCTTACTCCCCCAGCCTCCATGCCCCGCCTGCCATCAAATCCTGTCTATTCTGCTTTGCCCCATTCTTACTGCCTCTGCCTCAGCTGAGGTCCAGAACTTGACCTTGACTGTGTGCCATAACACCCTTGTCTTGGGTCAAAAGCCTCCAGCACTACCAAAATATATCCATTTTCTGCTTTAAACATCTCAATGGCTCCCTGCTGCCATCGGCACGCACTTCAATTTCACAAATGTGTATTGTGCATTCATGACACATTAGGCTAAAGCCAATGACACGGAGGCAACGGAGGCAGAGTCTGCCCCTCAAAGCGTTTGCAGGAGCTGCCAGCGGGCTAGGCACACAATGAACATGGCTTCGTGTGGAAAGCGCGACAGTGCAAGGAACTACAGAGCATTTTACAATCCCTTTGTAACGCTGGGGCCAGAGGCTGGAAGGCACTACAGGAGGCTGGTGACATTTGAGCTGAGGCTTAAGGGTGAGTAGGCCTTTGTCAAGTGGACACCGATGAAAGGGATGTTGAGGGATCTTTCAGGAAAAGGGAATGACTTGGACAAAGGCAGAGAATTGTCGAAGCTCCTGAGTGGTTCAGGGCCTCTGAATGGGAACCCATTGTCCCAGGCCATCACTGTCACTTGCCACACATCCCAGAAGAGCAGCAAAATGAGGTCAGAGTGCTACACCAGGTAGGAAATCAGTCATCCAAATAACAAACCCAACTCAAAATGCAGCCCCCTTCCCACACACCTACTAAAGGGCTATGGAAGGGCAGGAAGAAGAGGAAACATTCAGCCCTGATGCCCAGAGGCACCAAAGAGAAGTCTGTGGACCAGTCTTCACTGGCATCTCTCTTGGGAAGAGGCATTTTCACAGTCCTAGCATAACGATACCCAGTGACAATGAACAGCCCCACTGATGTCCCAGAGACCCATCCCTCAGAATGTTGGCTGCTCAGCTCTAACTAAGTGCTACAGTCAAGGGCATTGTGCCTGACCACAAAGTACTCACAATCTCGGTGAGCATGTGAGACTCCTGCAGAGTGATGAGTGAGCATGGCAGCATATAATGAAGTGCCCAACTGAGGGTTATAGCAGGAACTGAGCTCCTCAGATAGTGTAAGTCCGATCAGTGTGGGCTGGAGTCATCAGGAATGGGTTCAAGGAGTACGCAGGTGAGGTGTGAGCTGAACTGCTACGGTTGGCGGGATTGGGGCAGTAAGAAACAGGGACTGCCTGGCCAGGGAGGCTCAGTGATTGAGTGTTAACCTATGAATCACAAGGTCATGGTTCAATTCCAGGTCAGGGCACATGCCGGGGTTGCGGGCTTGATCCCCAGTAGCGGGTGTGCAGGAGGCAGCTGATCCATGATTCTGTCTCATCATTGATGTTTCTACCTTTCCCTCTCTCTCCCTTCCTCTCTCTGAAATCAAGAAAGAAAGAGAGAGGAAGGAAGGAAGGAAGGAAGGAAGGAAGGAAGGAAGGAAGGAAGGAAGGAAGGAAGGAAGGAAAGGAGGAAGGGAGGGAAGGAGGGAGGGAAGGAGGGAAGGAGGGAGGGAGGGAGGGAGGGAGGGAGGGAGGGAGGGAGGGAGGGAAGGAAGGGGGACAAAGAACAATGTGAGGGAACACTATCAGTCAAGGCAAGGACACCTGGCCCCTTAGTATTGGAAAACGTCTTGGTGCTCATCCATGCTAATTCTTAGCCACCACAAAACCCCTCCTGAAGCACCCTGACCATCCAGGCTCTTAACTGGGTGCTGTCAGGGCCAGAGAAAAGAATTGAGTGGAAGGCTGGTGTAACAGACACAAATCCCTCTCCGTGCTGCCTTTCCTGACAGCGACCCCTTTCTCTAAAAAGCCAGTGTCCTAAATATTAAAACATCTTTCCTTGAGGCTCAGGGGACAACCCTTCCCCCTGACCCTATATCTCAGCAAAAATGTCATCCCCACCCAGGGCGACAGATTTGCCCTGCAGAGCAGAGCCATCAGCCTCCGTCCTCGGCATCCATATTCATGGGAAGTGCTCACGCTCTGACCTGTAGCCTGTGTGGGATGTCAGCCTGGGAGCCCGAGCTGATGGTCCCCAGAAGTGCACTTCAGGAATTAGCCCACGGCCATCTGCCTCTCCTCCAAGTAACTCGGGCCCTGGGAGGAATAAACAGCTGTTGTCATTGCAGTCCCAGAGAAGCATGAAATCGGGCACGGAGGAAGGGCGGCACCTTTCAGAGACAGGCTGCTGCTGAGAGTGTTTGGAGGTTATTAGTGTGGCTATAATCAGGCCGTTGGCCCAGTGCAGGTGGAGAATGAAGCGGCTTTGAATTGCTTTCCAGAGAAAGCAGAGCTAGTGTTGGTACAATCTATGCATATGATCTCTTCCAAGCAGCTCTTCAGCTTCCTACATGATCAAGGAGCTAGGACTTGGGTCTCCAGCTAACCACAGTCAGAACTTTCCACTGCCCTGGCCCTCATTAGGCAGCAGGGCCTGCCAGCCAAAGCCCTGCCCACTGCCTCCTCCACCTGCCCTCTATGAGCAAGAACGAGCCATGAGCCCCCTTCTCATACTCCCCGCCAGGATCCAGAGCCTCAGTTGGCTCATAAACACTTCTTTTCAGTTCATAGGCAGGTGGCCTCATAATGTATCCCAGTGTGGGTAGTGTCCAGTGCCCATTGCCCAGGGTGGCCATCCTGTCCCCCTCAGACTTCCCAAGGGGACTCGACAGCAATCTGATTTCTAGGGGCAGATGAGAGAGGAGTCTTCAGAGTCCCCTGTAGACAAAACTTCCTGCCCAGGCCCTTCTGAGCCACTTGGCTGACCCAGGCCTTCTCCTTCAGAGGCTGCAGAAAGAGAAAGGAGTATTTCCACTGGCTACTCCTTGGGGTTCCCTGTCTTTGTTCATGGCACCCCCATTCAGTTGTTTCCCTAAGACTAAAGTTTGGGTCTTATCCTTTCGCTCGACCTGTTTTACATCCAATTAATTACAAATCCTAGTACTTATATCCCTCCAGTCCAATCACCCTCCTTCCCCTTCCCCCCAGCTGTTTCCAGCTCCCACCACCACAGCCTGCCTGGGCCCTCTGCATGCAATTCTGTCCCTCTCCAATCCAGTTTCCACACTGCAGCCAGAATCATCCCCCAGGAATTTCAGATCTGATTCTCTGATGCCTCTGTTCAATCCTTCCATAGCTCTCAGTGTCCTTGGGAAGGTGTCCAAACTCCTCACATGACCCTTTGCACCTCCAGGAGTCTATACTGTGCTGCACTGAAACTGCTAACGCATCCCAACAGGTCTGCTTATCTCACTAGCAGACTTTGCACATGCTGCTGCCTCTGACCGGAATGGTTTCCCTTCTCTCCCTACTCGATTAAATCCTATTCCTTCTTAGAGCTTGGCTCAGACTCTCTCTCCAGGAGCCATTTCTAATCCCCCCCCCCCCCCACCACCACCACCACCACCCCTCCCCAAGTTTGGGATAAGGGCCTCTTGTTATGTACTTGCTGCACTGATTGTTCATACATCTTCCTCCCCCAGGTCTATGGGATCCTTCAGGGCAAGGCTGCGGTTGTAGTCCATTTGGTATCCAGTATGCCTATTACAGCACAGAACACTGGGAAAGCATTTTACAGCGTCAAATGGTTGAATTCATGAAAGAACAAATAAAATAATGGACAAGGTTGCAAATCACCCAATGATCCAATGGGGCAGTAGCTTGGGGTGAGTGTAATTGGGGATAAGATAGCAGAATCATACATGCAAATCACACATGCAGAACTGAAAAATGTTTTCAAATAAGGTACCTTCAGCTCCACCTTAGTTCCCTCTACACTTTTAACTGATGCGCTCCCCCTAGACCTACCCAATCAAATGTGTCCAGTCTTGGTTCTGTGAGTCTTATCACTGACCTAAGTAACAGAGTTTGGAGCGTAGCCTGACTCATGTTGGATTAATTACTTGGCTATGATGCAAGGACTAGGAGCGTATTCTTAGCCTTCTAGTTTTCCCTTCCTAGTTCCAGGGGAACTTTGATGTGCTAGGATGCGCTTTTCAAACCTGGGTTGGGTAATATAACCTTTGACACACTTGTCCACTCCCTTCAGAGTTTGTTGGGAGTGAGGCAAGAACACAATCTTCTGAGCTGCTGTTTGCTGGTTCCATGAACAAGCGAAGGGAAGCCAACTGAATTACAACCTGACTCACAACGTGGAAACCACTCCGTCTGGCTCAGCCTTCTTCTCTGGTCAGTTTTTCTATCAGTCCTCCTGGTGCCCCCAGGCCTCCCCGTGTCTCTCTCACAAGCTGGCAGATATATTTGATGAAATGCTGGCAAACTGACATACAGATGGTCACCCATATGGTGCCAGTTTGGATCTGACTTCTGGAGAAAATTCTGGAAGCCCACTCAGCTATGAAGGACAACCACTGGTTTCCTGCACTAAGATCCAAAGCTGACTGCTCATGGGGACACAGGTGGGAAGCAGGTGTTTCACATAAATGGACCACCCTCTGCTAATCATCACCAATCAAACCAGTGGTGCAGAAGAAAACAAAATGAGAAAGGATTATCATCCAAGAGATGAAATGAACTAGTGGCCAAGGAGACAGGGAAGAGTCTGGATTCCCATAACATAAGTGGCCATATTTTAGGCAGGCTTTGCCTTAGAGCATGCCAGAAACTTGGAGACAGAGTATGTGAGGACTTCAGATTTCATCCTAGTTGAGGCAAATCTGAGGATGTTCAATAATAAGGGGTCACAGCAGCCAAAGAATAGATTCATTCAGCCAGTTGTTCAATGTTTATTGAACACCTACCAAATTCCAGGCATTTATTGAACATCTACCATGTGCCAGGCACTATTCTGGATACTGGGAACAGAATGGTGAACAATTCCCATAAACACCCTCCTTTTTAGAGACTTACATCCCAGTTGGAGGAAGACAGAGAGACAAATAAGAAAACGTCAGATCGTAATAAGCACATACAGAAAAGTAAATTAGGGTAAAAAGTATAGAGAAGAACTGGGTGGTTGTGAGATTGGGTGACTAAGGGAGTCCTCTCTGAAAAGCTGACATTTGAAGCTACAATCTGAATGACAAAGAGGAACCAGATAACCACACAGGCATCCAGGAAATAGCTAGAACAAAGCCCCAAGGTGATACAGACTGATGCTCAAAGGCAGTGGAAGAGTAGTATCCTGATAATGGGTGACTCTACAGAGAGTAAAACTTGAACCAAGAGTGAAGGGTTCTGGAAATTGATATAGTCATGAGTTGAAAGCATCACCCCTATAGCCAAGAGAGTCTGGAGAAGGCAGGAGTTGACAGTAGTTAGCTCAACAATATTTCCTATTGGGATGCTCAGAATTCTAAGAGGGATTCACACCAGGCATAAGCTTGGCATTGCATCATGACGACAGGGAGAGAAGCCAGGTCTTGAGGAATTGGGTCAAGGCTAAAAATGAAGTGGGAAAATATAGGACAGGTTGAAGCTGAGTTATCTCTGGAGGATGGGTTTGAACCAAGCCTGAGGTTAGATTCTAGGTATGCGAGAATGAAGACCAAAATAACCCAGTAGATCAGGAACTCAGAATGAAGCCAGGAGCTAGATGTGAAGCCAAAGATGAAGAAACTCAAGGATCATGGCATTTCCATTTCCAAGACATTTGGTACATGCTTCCTGTCAGGATAGGGACCAATTCAAGACTTAACTAACCCCAGAACACTAATGACTTCCAGATCTACACTTGGAATCTACACATTTCTCTTGAAATTTCGTCTCAACTCTCAAAAAGTCTCAGGAAGTTTAAGCTTACCTTTTCCAAAGTTGAACTCATGATCTCCCTCCTTTTTCTATATTCCACACATCGGTGACTGATGACACCATCTACACTGCTCACAAGCCAGGAGGCTGGATGCCATCCATTGCAGGTTTGGGTTTCCCATGAAGCAGCATCTTAGGTAAAGATTAGCAAAAGAAGGGGCATTGAAAAGTGTTCTTAGAATCCCCACCTGTGGAAGGGAAGGGAGGAAAGCAGGATCAGAAAAAAAAAGAGAAAACTGAGCTGCAATAAAGTCTCAACCAAGGGTTTAGCCAACCCTTCAAGATGCTCTGAAGCTGGGGTGGCCCTCAGAGTTGTCTGCAGGTGGGGCAAGGGATCTGAGATGTATCTGTTATACCCTAATGTTGACCAGTCATTGGATGTGGGCTATCCAGGAAGAGGCAGTGTGACCTTGGACAAGATATCTGTCTTCAGCCAAAGGCAATTCTTCTAGCAGCTGGAGGAGTAAGCCCTTGAGTCCTGAGGGGGTCGAGGTGGCACATCACAGCTCTACTTCTCTCTTCTGCCTCATCCCATCATCCCATGAGAGATGAGATGTGGCCTGAGGGTCAATCTTGTATCCATCCCTCCCACCCCATCCTCTTTTCTCCTTCCACCTCAACACCAGTTCAAGTCTCAAAATTTCTCACCTAGGCTAGGATTCTTTTTTTTTTTTTTTTTTGGTGGTGGTATTTTTTTAAAAATATTTTTTTTATTGATTTCAGAGAGGAAGGGAGAGGGAGAGAGAGATAGAAATATCAATGATGAGAGAATAATTGATCAGCTGCCTCCTGCACGCCCCCCATGTCCCCTGACCTCTTGGTTCATAGGTTGATGCTCAACCATTGAGACATACCAGCTGAGCTAGGTTTTCAACCTGCTCTTCCTGGCCCTCTCCAGGCAATACTCCACATGGCTGCCTCCTGGCTTTCTTATTTTTCTAAGACACAAATCTGAGCTTATTACTCTACTATTTAAAACTCATCAGCAGCTATCTTCAGAATAAAACCTGAATTCTCTTCAGGGTGAAATCTGAATTCAGATCACAGAATTCCACATCCTTCATGAATAGACCCCTGTTGAGGCCTCATCTCTCCCCACCCCCACCCCTAGATCCTTTCTACATGACTTAGTGTTTTCAACGTGTTTCTTCAGACATGTGGCTCTTCAGCTAAGAAGGCCTTTCCAGCTCTACTCTCTGAACTTTAGGATTCATTGCAGGGCTCTCTCTATCCTGAAACAATACACTCAACACAACCCATCCCCACTCCATCCCCTGCCCCGGGTCATCTTGACCTTCCTTCTATCCCAGTACTCACAGCTCTCTCATAATGACCTAATGTCACACCCCCCTTCCCTATGACACAGCAACATCCTTAAGGATAGAAACTATATCATATTCTTCTTAATATCCCCAAATACTATCACAGTGCATGGCACACCATAGACATTCAATAAATAATTGATGACTGAATCAATTACTCAACTAATGAGAATAGCTGAGCAATCTTATCTGACCATTTAATACCAAAACAAGAGACCCTGAGGAGCTCATCTACCAGTAGGGATATACTAGCCACAAGGAATGGAGAGAGTGAACCCTCAAGCTAGGGCAACAGCTCCTGGAGAGTTAGAACCGCGTGCAGCCATGACAGCCCTTTATCCCTGAATATGGTTTCAACATAAGCTGGGGGTCAGCAATGCTTATGTGTTGCTGGTAAGCAGTGGCTCACCTTCTAAAGCCTTCTCACATGCCTTCCTGCACTGGAGAGACGAAGAACGGAAAGCCACATCAATTTCCCGACCCAAGCGACCTGCTTTCACCCAGCAGATGCACCCGTCAGGCAGATGCACCCGTCAGGCAGATGCACCCGTCAGCAGCCGGAGCGTGGAAGTGAGTAATGTGAGGTGGCGGCCGTGTGCTGCGAGATCAGAACTGGTGACGGGTGTTTGAAGCTTGGGAGAAGCTACAGTGGGAGTTCTACTGCTGGCCCTGGCTGCAGAGATAATGTAGTGGGTCCTGGTGGGACCAGAAGCGGGTTTCTGCTCCTACTATCATTGGGCATTTCTCCTGGTGGTTTCCTGACTCTTCGGTAAAACTGACCCCCAACTTTGTAATAAATATCTTTACCCTTAAACTATCAGCTGGACAATACACACATTTACAAGGAGGCCTGCAGATTCTCCTTGGAAAGGGTTCATCCCGGGGGAGCAGCAGGCAGATGCGATGAACTTAACCCGGCAGCAAAGCCTCTGACAGAAGGTAATCCTGTCCTTCGGATGTTCAGCCCCCTAAGACCCCTATATGAATCCCACTGAGAACAGGAGAACGATCAGCAAAAGTAGAAAGAACTGTCAACTAACACAGCATAAAACACTGGGCACAACCGCATGCTTGGCCACCCTCCAACAGAGGAGAGAGAGGGATTCCACCCCACTCTGCTTCAAACCATCCTGCAGCCTTGGCATAAAGGCTCTAACTAGAGGGGGACGTCATCACCACAAGGAGATGGCAGTGCCCGGTCAGATGCCCAGTGGGAGGCCCTAGGATATGAGGAGCCTCGAGCTGAACAAGTGGCTGCCCCTTGCAGGAGAGGCCTTGTTTGTGAATTCAGGTACAACCCTCTTTGGAGACTCCCAGGAATATTGGGGCGGGGTCCAGGCTAGGGTGCAGATGTGAGACACTACCTAAGGACCCTGCTAATGTTGGGGGAACCCTTATAGGTGAGCCCCTGTGAGTTCCCAGAGATACTTGGGGCAGACTTGTTTGTGGGCTGATGTATAGGACTCCCTAGGGACACCCATAAATGTCAAGGGGGCTGTCACTGGTGAGCACAGGTGGGACATGCTCTGGGGACTCCCAGAAAGACCTGGAAGGGATTCTCATGTGTGAGCTCATGAGAGACATTCTTGGGGACTTCCACTTCCACATGAGGGAACTTATTGTGGAGGATTATGAGGCGCTCCTGGGCTCAAAACATTGGGGGAGCATTCTCTAGGACAGTGATGGCGAATCTTTTGAGCTCGGCGTGTCAGCATTTTGAAAAACCCTAACTTAACTCTGGTGCCATGTCACATATAGAAAGTTTTTGATATTTGCAACCATAGTAAATATAGTTTATATTTTTGATATTTATTTTATACTAGAGGCCCGGTGCACAAAAATTTGTGCACTCGGGAGGGGGGTGTCCCTCAGCCCGGCCTGTGCCCTCTCGCAGTCTGGGACCCCTCAGGAGATAACGACCTGCTGGCTTAGGCCTGATCCCGGGCGGCAGAGGGCAGGCTCAATCCCTAGGTGCAGCCCCTGGTTGGGCTCAGAGCAGGGCCGATTGGGGAGTTGGGGCGCCACCCCCTGTCATACACAGAGCAGGGTGATCTGGAGGTTGTGATTCCACCCTCAGTCACGCTCAGGGTAGGGCCGATTGGGGGGTTGGGGCACCATCCCCTGTCACACTCAAGGCAGAGTCGATGGGGAGGTTGCGGTGCTACCCCCTGTCATGCACAGAGCAGGGCCAATCAGGGGGGTTGGGGCTCTGTACCCTGTCATGCACAGAGCAGGGCCAATCAGGGGGTTGGGGCACCACCCTCTATCACCCACAGAGCAGGGCCGATCAGGGGGTTGGTGTGCCGCCACTCTCACATTCAGGGCAGGGCCGATGGGGAGGTTACGGCTCTACCCTGTCACACACAGAGCAGGGCCCGTGGGGGTGGGGGTGGGCGCCGCAACCTGTCACACACAGAGCCGCAGGGCGATCAGGGGGTTTGGGCACTGCCTCCTGTCATGCTGATCCTGGTGCCGGGAGGCCTCACGGCTCCGCTGATCCCAGTGCTGGGAGGCATATTACCCTTTTACTATACAGGGTAGAGGCCTGGTGCATGGGTGGGTGACGGCTGGTTTGCCCTGAAGGGTGTCCTGGATCAGGGTGGGGGTCCCCACAGGGGTGCCTGGCCAGTCTGGGTGAGGGGCTGAGGGCTGTTTTCAGACTGGGGGTGACTGAAGCTCCCAACCACTCCTTTTTTTCTTTTTTTTTTCTTTTTATTCTGGGCCAGCTTTAGCTTTGAGGCTTGGCTCCAGCTCTTAGGCCTCCGCTGCTGAAAGTAGGTTTCTGGCCTTTGCTTACAATGTTGCGATCCTGCTGGCTGAAGCCCGGCAAGTTTCTGGGTTTTTGTTTAGCTTCTATGTTTGTTACATAGTTGCTTGCAGCTCAGAGGCCTGCAGGGGCAGACGGGGAACGTTGGAGTCCTCCGTCACTGAAGCAAGCAAGCCTCACGTTAGTTTCAAGCTGCCTGGCTGCCGGCCGCCATCTTGGCTGACAGTAAATTTGCATATTGCCCTGATTAGCCAATGGGAAGGGTAGCGGTCGTACTCCAATTACCATGTTTCTCTTTTATTAGATAGGATATTTAAATGCCATTTAACAAAGAAAAATCAACCAAAAAAATGAGTTTGCATGTCACCTCTGACACGCATGTCATAGGTTCGCCATCACTGGTCGAGGATCAGTTTGAAGCGATATCCAGTGAAATTTGAGCATCACAACCACGTGGCCTTCTTTTCACCCACCGGCCTGGGTATTTTTACATTCATTTCACTCAGAAACGCCCCTCTTTCCCTCTCCTGAGGCAAACTTATTGTTACGGCTGGCAATTCTTTTGCTGAGGTTGCTACCAAAACTTGCTAGCCTGGGAGCCACTGTGACCCTGTCTGATGACCCTACACAACACTGCTGTGCTCCATTAGGCAACAAGGTTACAATTTAATCAGCAGAAGGCCAGCTTCTGTCCCTGCTTTTTTGGGACCCCCTGCAGCGTTGCCCCCTAGCTATTTACAGAAGGAAATGGAAGATTTCACAAACTGGTTGGCCTGGGTCAAGACGGGGTCCTGGGCACCCCATCAATCCAGCATCCCGCTCTCTGCTCAGCTGCCAGCACATTTCTCCCTCCCCTGACTCCAGTGCCCAGCACTTCTAGCCACTGCACCTTATTTGCAGAGTTGGGAAATGTGCCTCAGAAACCCATTTGCAAACAAAGAAATGTAAATAATTCACAGAGGAGGAAAAATAAATGACTACTAAACGCTTGGAAAGAGGTCCAATCATACTAGTAATTTCAGAAATGCAGCTTAAAAACAACTATCGTTTCCACCCATTAAATTAGCCAACTTCTTTTCAAGCAAGAATATCTGAAGCTGGCAATGATGGTGTAACATGGGGTTTTCACCTGCTAGCGGTGCCATTTAAATTGGTGCAAAGTTTGGGGGAAGCAATTTGGCAGCATGAACCAAAAGTCCTAATATGTTCTAACTTTCAACCTGGCAGCTTTGCTTCTAGGAATCTCTCCTGAGGAGCAAACCTGGAGAGGCATTGCACCGTTATTAGAGCAATCCCAAAACAAAAGTGCAAACATAACTGTCCAACAATGGAAAAAAAACTATTAAAGTAAATAACAATACCTGTGTATGGCAGAATATTAACAAGCATTAAATATCATGTTGTCAAACAAAATAATTACATGAGGAAAATGTTTACGATGCAACATAAAGTGGGGAGACACAGGGTTCAAAAACACATAGGGACGCTCTCACAAATGACCTGACTCCAAAACATAAAATAAGCATAGACCTAGAAAAGAAAATAACCCAATTAAAGAGTGAGCAAAAGATTTGAAGACACTCACAAAAGAAGATAATGTCAAATCAATAAGCATATGAAAAGATGTTCAACATCAGTAGTCACCATAGAAATGCAAAATACGCCAGTGAGATGACACTACACACTCACTAAAATGTCTAAAATTAAAAAGAGGGGTGATACTAAGTTTTGTAAAGATGTGGAAGAACTGGAACTCTCATTTGCTGCCGGTGGGTGTTTCAAATAGTTCAACTCCGGCGAAGAGTTTGGCAGGTTCTCATAGTTGCACAGTCTCACTGATAATCCAGCATTCCCACTCCTTGTATATGAAGGCTCACCATCTCCTCATCAAAACTGGCAACACCCATAGGTGAATAGGTGTTCACCAACAGGTGAATGGATAAATACACTCTGCCACCTATATATAACGGACTATTACTCAGCAATAAAAAGAACACAGCATTGATTATATAGCAACTTGGAAGAATCTCACAAACATTACACCAAGAAAAGGAAGCCAGACACAAAAGATACATACTGTATCTTCCATTTATGTTAAATCCTAGAACAGGCAAAAGTAGCAGTCACTTGGGGTGGGCGAGGAGGGGTAGGGAAGGATTGTGAGGGAAGGGGAACAAAGGGACATTTTGGAGATGGGAATGGTCTGTGTCTTGACTGTGATGCATTTGTTAAGACTCAGTGAACCATACACTTAAAAGTGGTGCCTCTTGTTTAATTATATCTCAATAAAGCTTTTTGTTTAAAAAACTGCATATGGAGACGTTCAGTCAGAGATGGCACATTACTTGCATGCATCTTTCTCTAAGACCCCATAAATGTCAAGGGGGCTGTCACCTGTGAGCACAAGTGGGACATGCTCTGGGGATAAAAAAGAAAAAAGAAAGCAAGTATGGGAGCCAATTAAAAATAATAATAAAAAGTGGGCAAATTGGAAACCTGCTAGAGGAGTGGTAACTGGTAACGGACCCAGCTGGGGGATGGGTCACTCAACCTAGAGCACAGTCAGTGGGTGACGTGGCCAAAGAAATAATGCCTGGGACTCAGAAATGCCAGTGTGAAGAAGGTGGGAGGAGTGGCTGCAGAGGAATTAATTGGTTATCTGTAGGTGGAACAGTCTGTTCCCTACTCTACCATGCTGTGCCGAGAAATCAGTCAAGAACCCCTACACCACCCAAACAAAACACACAGATATAGACACACAGATATAAAAGACCCAGGCAAAATTATAGGAACTCTCTAAGAAAGTAAACAAAAGTACAAAAGAAAGAAAAGAAAAGGAAATCAAGACTCAATCCAGAAATTCCATATCCAGATATTAGGAATGTACAAGCACTCAAAAAAAAAATGACCTCCATCACACCAAGTTTTGGGATGTTACTTGACGTCCTGCACCCAAACATAAGCCGAGATCAAGGACAGCACAAAATGCACGAAAAAGGGGAGCCGAGGCAGGAAAAGACTGAGAGGAGATGTCAGCAGGCTGTGCGGCGGCTCCAGGGCAGTTGGTCTGGCCGGGAGCAGGGCGGAGGCCCCTGGAGGAGAGCCCCGAGGAAACAGCAGCACACACTGGCTGGGTACCTGCTTGGATGGCAGCGGGGTGGAATAAAGAATTTGATGAAGACAAAACAGAACATGAAGACCTGGGCAAAGCAGAGCTGTTCAGGTAGCACACCGGCCCTTGGAGCACTTCTTGGCTCTGCAATGAACCGTAGTGACATAACCACAATGACAAAAACACGGTTTACTGATTCTTAGTTTTCCACATGAACCTACGGGAAAGGTAGAAAACAATTGTTGCTGTGGAACACCATGTAAATGTTGACATCGAAAAAGCCAAAGTACTAGAGACAGAAGTTGCTCTATGGAGTATGGGGAGGAAAGCTGAAAAGGTGGTGGGGTGTGCTGATGTCCTCCCTATGAAAAATGAAGGGTCGAAATAACCATACAGAGTCAATAGAACAAGAATACAAAGATATGTTTGTTGCTTACAGTAAAAAGTAACCAATAGAGAAATTATCACCATGGAGGCGACAGGGATAGACAAGCCATATCATGAGAGCAGGAAGTCTAGTGGATGATGTCTAACATTGAGGAGCAGGAAATAGTGGTACACCCGAATCAAGTGGAGATACAGACTGACATAACCACCAGAAGAAAATACCAGAGGGGCCCAGCCAGCATGGCTCAGTGGTTGAGTGTTGACCTATGAACCAAGGTCATGGTTTGATTCCTGGTCAGGGCACAAGCCTGGGTTGTGGGCTCAATCCCCAGTGGGGGGTCATGCAGGAGGCAGCTGATCAATAATTCTCTCTCATCATTGATGTTTCTGTCTCTCTCTCCCTCACCTTTCCTTTCTGAAACCAATTATATATATAATAAAAGGGTAATATGCTAATTAGACCAGATGTCCTTCCAGATGTCATTCCAGACAGCCTTCCTGACAAAGCTATGGCCAGAGAGAAGCCAGCCCGGGTCCCGGGTTCCTGCCAGCAGCTGGAGGGAAGCCTGGATCCCAGGTGCCAGAGGGAAGCCGGTGCTGGCAGCCCCGGGGAAGGAAGGCCTACTTTTGCACGAATTTTCATGCATCGGGCCTCTAGTGTGTGTGTGTGTGTGTGTGTGTGTGTGTGTGTGTGTGTGTGTGTGTCTACACTAATAAAAGACAAAGATGCTAATTGACCATACCTTCACTATGCCCCAAGCCATGCCCACCAGCCAATCAGAGCGACTATATGCAAATTAACCCAACCAAGATGGTGACCAGCAGCCACCGAGCTGGAGCAAGCAGGAGGCTTGGTTGCCCAGGCAATGGAGGAAGCCAAGCTTCCCACTTGCCCTGAGCTGGCTGTGGCCTCTGCTCATGGCAACAAAGTTTCAATTTTAGAAGACAAATAAATCCCAGATATCTGCTTCCATCCAGCCTCCACTGGGAGCTTGGGTGGCTGTGGCCAGCCTGCAAACAGCCATCAGCCCCTTACCCAGGATGGCCACACCCTCATGGGGTGAGGGTCCCCGCTGGGGGGCTTGGCCAGCCTGAAAATTGCCATCAGCCACTCACCCAAACTGGTCAGGCACCCCAGCAGGACCCCCCTACCCTGAAGGGGGTGTGGCCAGCCTGAAAACAGCCCTCAGCCCCTCACCCAGGCTGGCCAGGCACTCCTATATAATAAAAGGGTAATATGCAATTTGACCCTAACAGCAGAACAACTGGGAATGACTGGTCACTATGACACATACTGAACACCAGGGGGCAGATCCTCAATGCAGGAGCTGCCCCCTGGTGGTCAGTGTGCTCCCACAGGGGGAGCTCTGCTCAGCCACAAGCCAGGCTGATGGCTGCCAGTACAGCGATGGTAGTGGGAGCCTCTCCCGCCTCCTCAGCAGCGCTAAGGGTGTCCGACTGCAGCTTAGGCCTGCTCCCTGCTGGAAAGTGGACATCCCCCAAGGGCTCCCAGACTGCCAGAGGCATGTCTGACTGCCAGCTTAGGCCCAGTCCCCCAGGGAGCGGGCCTAAGCCAGCAGGTGGTCATCCCCTGAAGGGTCCCAGACTGCGAGAGGACACAGGCAAATTTTTGTGCACTGGGCCTCTAGTGTGTGTGTATGTATATATATATATACTAGAGGCCCGGTGCACAAAAATTTGTGCATTCGGGGGGGAGGGGGGATCCCTCAGCCCAGCCTGTGCCCTCTCGCAGTCTGGGACCCCTCGAGAGATAGCGACCTGCTGGCTTAGGCCTGCTTCCGGGTGGCAGAGGGCAGACCCAATCCCTAGGTGCAGCTCCTGGTCGGGCTCGGAGCAGGACCAATTGGGGAGTTGGGGCGCCGCCCCCTGTCATGCATAGAGCAGGGCGGACTGGAAGGTTGCGATGCCACCCTCAGTCATGCTCAGGGTAGGGCCGATTGGGGCGTTGGGGCACTGCCCCCTGTCACACTCAATGCAGGGTCGATGGGGAGGTTGCGGCACCACCACGTCACGCACAGAGCAGGGCCAATCAGGGGGTTGGGGCGCTGCCCTCTGTCACGCACAGAGCAGGGTCGATCAGGGGGTTGGGGAGCTCCCCCATGTCACACACAGAGTAGGGCCCATCAGGGGGTTGGGGAGCTCCCCCTGGTCACGCACAGAGCAGGGCCCATCAGGGGGTTGGGGCGCTGCCCTCTATCACCCACAGAGAAGGGCCAATCAGGGGGTTGGGGCGCCGCCACTCTCACACTCAGGGCAGGGCCGATGGGGAGGTTATGGCTCTACCCCATCACACACAGAGCAGGGCCCGTGGAGTGGGGGGGTTGGGGCGCCCCACTCTGTCACACACAGAGCTGCAGGGCGATCAGGGTTTGGGGAGCTCCCCCATATCAGACACAGAGCAGGGCCAATCAGGGGGTTGGGTGCCTTCCCCTGTCAGGAACAGAGCAGGGCCGATAGGTAGGGAGGTTGTGGCTCCACCCCCTGTCACACACAGAGCCGCAGGGCAATCAGGGGGTTTGGGCGCCGCCCCCTGTCACACTGATTCCGGTGCCTGGAGGCCTCGCGGCTCCGCTGATCCCGGTGCTGGGAGGCATATTACCCTTTTACTATATAGAATAGAGGCCTGGTGCATGGGTGGGGCTGGCTGGTTTGTCCTGAAGGGTGTCCTGGATCAGGGTGGGGGTCCCCACAGGGGTGCCTGGCCAGCCTGGATAAGGGGATGATGGCTGTTTGCAGCTGGTCACACACCCTTCAGGGTGGGGGTCCCCACTGGGGTGCCTGGCCAGCCTGGATGAGGGGATGATGGCTGTTTGCAGCTGGGCACACACCCCTCAGGGTGGGGTCCCCACTGGGGTGCCTG
Source organism: Myotis nattereri (assembly GCF_964212035.1). NCBI lineage: Eukaryota > Metazoa > Chordata > Mammalia > Chiroptera > Vespertilionidae > Myotis > Myotis nattereri. The sequence continues at coordinate 25,267,527 of NC_138075.1, read as the reverse complement.
GCCAGTCTGGGTGAGGGGCTGAGGGCTGTTTTCAGGCTGGTGGGTGACTGAATCTCCCAAGTGCTTCTTTTTTGCTTTTTTTTTTTTTTTTTTATTCTGGGCCAGTTTTAGCTCTGGCTCCAGCTCTGAGGCCTCTGCTGCTGAAAGAAGGTATCTGGTCTGTTTCGGTTCTATAATCAAAACTCTGTATCAACTCCAGCTCTGAGATCCCAGCTCGCTGAAAGCTGGTTTCTGGGGTTTTGTTTAGCTTCTATATTTGTTACAATATTTCTTAAACTGCAGGCTCAGAGGCCAGCAAGGCGGGCGGGGAAGGTTGGAGTCCTCTGTCACTGAAGCAAGCAAGCCTCATGTTAGTTTCAAGCTGCCTGGCTGCCGGCCGCCATCTTGGCTGGCAGTTAATTTGCATATCTCGCTGATTAGCCAATGGGAAGGGTAGCGGTCATACTCCAATTACCATGTTTCTCTTTTATTAGATAGGATATGAAAAGAAAACACCAGAAGGGCTAATAGTAGCTGCCTCTGAGGATCATGACTGGGGATACAAGGGGGTTGACAACAGCACTACTTTGCACCCTATGAACTCTACACACCATTTTTATGTAAACATGTGCACGTATTATTTTACTAAACTCTTTTAATAGAATCATTTAAAAGAACATGGTATATGGTTGCCAGTATTGTAAAACATATACAAATAAACTCATAGAAAAAAAGACTTGAAGGAAATATGGTAGCTACGTCTGGGTGGAAGTTATATGATACCATGTAGTCTCTTTAAACTCTTCCATTTTTCCACAATGAGCATCCATTACTTTTATAAAGAGGAAAAAAAATGTTATATAAAGAATAATGTCGCCGAAACCGGTTTGGCTCGGTGGATAGAGCGTCGGCCTGTGGACTGAAGGGTCCCAGGTTCGATTCCGGTCAAGGGCATGTACCTGGGTTGCAGGCACATCCCCAGTGGGAGATGTGCAGGAGGCAGCTGATCGATGTTTCTCTCTCATTGATGTTTCTAACTCTCTATCCCTGTCCCTTCCTCTCTGTAAAAAAAAAAAAAAAAAGAATAATGTTTAGGAGCAAATTTTAAATTATAGTGGGAATGAGGCAAAAGAAACAAAATGGAATATACAAATGAATCCAATGATTTAAAACAATTTGCATAAAAGTAGAGAGATTTTAGAAAATATTAATAGTAACTATGTTGGTGGTGAAATTATGAGGGATTTTTTTTTCATCTTATCTTTCCTTTTTCCCCCACTATATTTTTTCACAATGAGCATATTAAAGTAGTTTGGGCTGGAGAACTAAATTTGATCTCTCCATTGGCTTTAGACCAGAATAATAATGTAATGTCTGTGTGTGGTGCTGACACCTAAAATGCCCTCCGTGAACACGGGTGGCATTAACGGACCTAAATGTAAATGAGGTGACTGCTTCTAATGGAGCCTTCAGTCACTCTCTCCGCATTCTGTGCCCGCTGTGCCCTGTGTCCTGCCAAGGCTGCACGGGTGCTGCAAGTGCAGGGTGCCAGCAGACCTGTTGTGTGGCAGATCAGTTTGCAGAAGAGGATAAACACCCACATAGGAATACAGATGGAAAACGTGCCCAGGGCTACAGCAAAGGAAACATGGAGCCTGAAGACATGGGTATCCCATCCGGGCCAGGCCCTCCTGCTCTTCCTCCCACCTCCTCAGTGCCCGCCTTCCCCTTCTGCCACCTACATCCCACAGAGGCCCTGGGCAGCCAGTTCCCCTCTCCCTCCCCAGCCACAGGAAGTGAGAGTCCTCCAAATGCCTGAGGCAAGGATGAATAGCAGCAAATACCTGGGATCTTTACCATCCAACCACACCTGAATCCAGGTGAGCTAGGTAATAAGTCTTCCCCCGGGGAAGCGAAAAGCCAGTGGGGAGACAAATGAAGAGTACCTGCGCTTCTCTGGCAAGGCTCTCCAAGGGCAGGCTGAGAGGTTGCCCCTGTGTTTTCTGGCCAAGTCCATTCCCCAGGACTTTCTGATGATCCCAGCCAAATGTGCTGGCTCCCAAGAGACTGTCAACAATACGAAATGTCTGGCATGGCTTTTGTGGGTGGCAGCAAACTCACAGAGAACTCTATGAAGGCCTCTGGCACGCTGTGAGAGTGCAAGGTGGTGGGGTGCTGCCTGCCCACCCCCAAGTGCCACACACCACCCCTCTATCACAGGCGCATCTTTGTACCTAACCATGTCATGGCCACGTTCCGCTTCTGGTACTTTGTGTCTCAACTGAGGAAGATGAAGAAATCTTCAGAGGAAATCGTCTACTGTGGGCAGGTGTTCGAAAAACACCCCCTTCGGGTGAAGAGCTTTGGCATCTGGCTGAGCTATGACTCCCACAGTGGTACCCACAACATGTACTGGGGACGCAGGACCTGACCACCTGGGGTGCCATCACCCAGTGCTACCGAGACATGGGGGCCTGGCACCGTGCCCGCTCAACCCAAATCATGAAGGTGGAGGAGATTGCAGCCAGCAAGTGCCACCGAGCAGCAGTCAAGCAGTTCCATGACTCCAAGATTAAGTCACCAGCACCAGCCATGCTTCACTACCAAGAGGCTCAACACCTTCTAGACGCAGAGCCTCCCTGTCCCCCGGTCTGCCCAAGTAAACTCCTTGGAAACACCAGGGGAAGAAAGAGAGAGGGAGGGAGGGAGGGAGGGAGAGAGGAGAGAGAGAGAGAGAGAGAGAGAGAGAGAGAGAGAGAGAGAGAGAGAGAGAGAGAAAGGGAGGGAGGGAGGGAGGGAGAGAGAGAGAGAGAGAGAGAGAGAGAGAGAGAGAGAGAGAGAAAAGAAAGAAAGAAAGAAAGAAAGAAAGAAAGAAAGAAAGAAAGAAAGAAAGAAAGAAAGAAAGAGAGAAGAAGAAAGGAAGGAAGGAAGGAAGGAAGGAAGGAAGGAAGGAAGGAAGGAAGGAAGGAAAGAAGGAAGAAAGAAAGGAAGGAAGGAAGGAAGGAAGGAAGGAAGGAAGGAAGGAAGGAAAGGAAGGAAGGAAGGAAAGAAAGGAAGGAAGGAAGGAAGGAAGCGCATGGACATGGATACACACACAATGGTTTGCGTTCCAGGAATCTAAAGTTCCTTTGCAGTCCCTGTCTCCACCTGTGATTGCATCAAGACCAACATAGATATAACAAGATAGTAAACTGAAAGTTTCACCTGAGGCATCATGATACAATAAACATGGCATTTCAATTTGGTGTCAGAGAAAATGCAAAATTTCAAGGTAAGATCCAAAAATTTGTCACAGAACTCTAACCTCATGCCTTCACCCACATTGAGGATATAAAATGGTCTGACTTTTAGAGATTGAGGGAGAGACCGTTTGTAGAGGAGATTTATTTGGGGGAAAGTATTGTGCTGTGAGCTTCATCCCTTCCAAGAGGGTGGCGAGAGGCCCTGCCCCTCATCTCCAGAGGTTTCAGAAAGCTTGGTAGGTCTCCCTGTGGTTGGCAGGGGGAGGGGTGGGATACAGTGGGCCTGTGTGGTTAGATTAGCCTGGAAACTTAATCATCAAGGAGAGATGGGCGGGCTGGAAGGAGCTTTCTGCAGCTTTGGGACTAACCTACAAACTCCCAGACTGTGTCTGGGCAGGGACGCCTGTGTGTTTCCCTTGGATCAGATGTGAGCCAATCCTGCAAGAGAAAGTAGGTGTGTCACACTGGGCCTTGTCTGAAATCATCCTATGAGCTGTGAGAAGGGTGTTGTAATGAGAGTGACCGCCCTGGACAAGCGAGCTGAGGGGAGGGTCCTAGTGATGGGGAGCCTCCTATGGACACAACCACACCCAAGAAAGACTATCCACCTTCCCTACTGCTGGTCAAAGAAGAGCCTCCCGGCCCCTCTCCTCTCTTCTCTGCCTGCTCCAACTCAAAGGGGGTTCTAAATCCGACTGGGGAGTTAGAGAAGGAGGAACTGAGAAAGAAAGAAGAAATCCCTTCACCTACCACAGGCTTCCTGCCTGCAGTAGCCCCGGGTTATAGAGTTTGAGTTACTGCATGGGCCTGGGCATTCTGATTTCTGGGTTGCAACTGTGATGACTTAGACGACTGCGGGAATTTTTATTATCTAAGAGGGAACAGAAAAGTCATGGAACTGCATGCGTTTTCATCGAAGGAAAAGGGGAGATCTTTCCTCCACGAAAACATTGAAAAAGACAATGGAAATGAAAATACCATTGCTTTATGCTTCTATCTCAGGGGTCTTGATGGTTCAAAGTCCACATCACTCCTTCTGCCACGGAATCCACTGTGCTCCAGAGCCAAGCAGGACTTGCTCCCCACCCACCACGGAACTCAGTCTCAGTCCTTATATAGAGCTATAGGCGGCTGAAGAAAATATTCAAAGGAAGCAATAAGCCATCCAGTCCTAAAGGGTAGCCTTCCAATTCCTGAACTCCAGTCCAAGACCCAGGAGGCCTGGTGACTCAGCTGTTCTCGGCCTTCCCAAGAGATACCTGTTGCCAGAAGAAGGGCTGGGCAGAGACCCCCTCGGTGGGTGTTAATCCTTTGAAGACTGGATCCTGCAGAGGTAGGAGAGGAACCTAGCAAGGAGGCTGGGTTAGGACCCTCAGGAAAGGTGGGGAAACCAACCATTTACCAACTAGACAGAGGTGTTTCCTATTTTGACACACAATATGGCCAGACCTGCGTATCTTAGAGGAACCGCAGCTCAGAATGGAAATAGTCTTAGACTATGACCCTAAAGATCATTTTTTAAAATATATTTTTATTGATTTCAGAGAGGAAGGGAGAGAGAGATATAGAAACATCAGTGATGAGAGAGAATCATTGATCAGCTGTCTCCTGCACACCCCGAACTGGGGATTGAGCCCACAACCTGGGCATGTGCCCCAACCGGGAATTGAACCTTGACCTCCTCCTAGTTCATTGATTGACACTCAACCACCAAGCCACGTCAGCCAGGTCTTAACGATCATTTTGATTCCTGTTTGCCCAACGTTCCTGATCATCTGAAATGCCTGATGTGGTGGTTACAAATGTAGCTCTCTGGGCCTCATTGCTAGAGGTGCTGGACGCCTGTATTCTTGCATCTGCCCTAGAGCCTCTATGATCTGATATGTTCAGAAGGCAGTAATCCAACCCAGTGTTTCCCGAGCATCTCCAGTGACAAGGAACAAACTCCTGGGCCCATCCCACCGCTTCTGAGTCAGAACTTCCAGGGAAGCTGTGTCACTCAGGGAGTGTGGGGTGTACCCCTCATTCTGTAATAACAGACCCAGTTAGTGGTGGAGGTGGGACCAGAACCAAGATCTCCTATCTTCCCTGGGACACGAGTTTGTCCTGCCACAAGCTTTTTTTCTATCTCTATTGATCCTCATAACAGGGCAGGATTCGGTGCAGGCAAGGTGACCTATCCAGGATCCAACAACTCAAATTCAGTTCTAAAGCAGGTCCTCCCACCCCCAAATGCAGGCCTCACTTCCTCTTCCCCACACCACCTCTGCTGCAGGAGGTCCACCAATTCAAAGACGCCTGCAAGAAGCAAATCTATTTCCCCTCAGTTATTGACTGTAAAGGAAACACAAGCCTAGGTCAAACAGTACCCTTGGGCAAACTCCTGCACAGTTCTTTAGTCAGCTGATTGCTTCCCCCCGCCTTCTAGAACAATCTTAAGTTCTATTTATAGTTGACCCAGAGAGCACCACTTCTCTCCTTCTTCAGGCTCCTGAGGCCCCTATCATTAGGCTGTCACGGCTCTGATACTCTGAGTGTGGGCAGAGTGGGGATTTAAAAACTTTTTGCTGGTTACCCAAAAGCCTTGATAACATCTCGCTATCTTTTATTGGCTGTGCTAAGACGAAACCACTTCCTCTCTCCCCTGAACGGCTTGCATATTTAAAAGCTAATTGCCCAAACCTCAGTTCTGTCCAATTAATTGCCTCTTCAGCTGACATCCTCCTCCCCTGGCCTATCGTGGGAATATGAAGGAACGTAAGGCCAGGGAACCTCACAGTATGGGTTCCACCACATGGTGGCTTCTGAGGGCCGCCTCCTTGGGCTCAGCCTCTGCCCACACCTTTTCCCTTCCACCCGGGAGGCTTCAGTCCTTCCGGTGTGTCTGGGCCTGGTTCTGTGGTCAGTAGTCATGCTTGAAAGCCATCCAGAAATAGTGACTGTGATGCCCTTAACAGCCATATTTTCATAGTCTTTGCTAAGCATGGTGTCTTCCATAAATGATTCACGGGGGGACTCTAAGTGCATTTTATTTTCTAATAACCATCTCTCTCTGCCAGTCCATTAGAGACGAACTAAGATACGGAAGAGTGGTGAGCCCTTATGAAAGATGACCCGCCATGTGCCCAAAATGACCACGATGACCTTAGCAACAGTAATCCCAGGCCCAGTGTTGCTGAACATGTCACACACATCCTCAGGTCACTGGAACTATGGTTCAGTGTATTTTTCTATCTGTATTAAGCAACAGGTATGTATAGTTTAATCATGAGCGTGAGCATGCAGATGCAGTCACCACATCTGGATCCTAGAGTTAAAAGATGGCTGGAACTGCCCAAAGTTCTTCTCATCCATCCCCCCACCCCCTGCATCTCCAAAGACATTAGCTCAATTGTTCAAGACAGATGCATATGCAACCTCTTGATTTTTAAAAAAAAAAAAAAAGTGTTAACCCCAGGAAAGAGATGTGAAACCTTTCTCTGTAATCTATTTTGGTGTTTAGCAGGTCTCATGAAGGTCCTCACACGGTGGTGATGAATTTCCTCCTTTTTTTTTTTTTTTTTTTTAATGTAGACGGAGAACAGCCCACCAAGTGAATAAGGTTGATTTGCCATGAGTAAATTATGAGATGGTGCCGGTGCTTACACTTCTATTTTCCATCAAGGCATCTGTTTGTTTAATTGATGGCCTCTGCCTTCTTTAAAGGTCACTCTGATATTTAGCAGGGTGTTGGGAGAGGCTGGGAAGTGATCAATTATACCTGCCTTTCCTCTTCTCCATCATCACTGCGACCACACAAATGCAAATGCAAACCCTTCCAGTCTAGGCTCCACCCATTCTGCGTGCTGCTCAGGTTGCTTAGGTTTGTGGAAAGTCATCAGTGATGGCGTTCAAATTAATGATCTCTCAAACGTAATGATCTCTCCTGAGTTCTGATATGGCTTGGACTCTCTAAAACATTCCTATGAGGAGCAGTGGACTCCTTGGGTACCTGCTCAGGACCCAAAATCTTCTCCCCAAGTTGGGCTATGGGCCTCAGACAGCCACATGTCCCCGATCTCCTGGCCTGGGCTGACTGGACCACAGGTGGTCACCTGACTCAAGCCAAATGAATAGATGTTCTCCCCCAGGAGTGTGGAATCAGACCCCTCACAGACATTTGACTCTCTCTCTGGGTCACTTTCGCTGGACATGGTTGTAAGATACACATGTCTTCACCACTGAGTACACAGAGGAGCAGAGAAAAATCAGTCTTGGGAAAGAATGGGATTAAAACAGTTGCTCAGAAAGGAGCTGAAAGAAGAGATAGAGGGACCAGACAGCTCTCCACACTCTCCTTTTCCTCCCCTTCTGAACCTACCCATCACCACTCATGTTTTTGAGAAACCCTTGTGTCCTCCTAACATGTCCCTGCTGCAATTGAGTGGCCTTGAGTGGGTGTCTGTTATGTACAGCCAGAGAACCTTAAGGCATGGGGGTTCACAAATATTTGCAGGCTGTTGGAGCTGGAAAGGACCTTCAGCCCCTTTCCTTGTCCAATGCCCATCGGGACCATTGTAGGGCAAAGAGGTTAGGTGGCTCATCCCAGGCAACACTGAACTGGTGGCAGAGCCAGCACAGAACCTAGAACCTCCTGCCTGTCCTGGTTGAACTCTGCCCACTGCCCCTGGCTATCTCCAAATCTGTTCTTCAGCTCTAATTCCTAGGGTTTGGGAAGCTAACATGACTGGCAGGGGTGGAGGTGGGAACTGGGAAAGGTCTCAGGGTCTTGGAAGGAGTTCAAAGGAAATTTCACATTGTGAGACCAAAAATCCTAACGTTGATGCAGGATTTGGGACTCTTCCAACAGCACCTGGGTCTGCCTGGATGATGCTGGGAAAGAGAGGAGCCAGAGTTCATTTGCATATATGCAAACAAGGCCTTCACAGCTGTCCAGATGCCACCTCTGCTCAGAGCACTCAGCTCAGCGGCCAGGGCCAGCTTTCATCTGTCTACTCAGCCTTGGAAGAAAGAGAGAGACGGGCTTGCCGGAGCTTCCCACCAGGCTGCCAAGGACACAGAATCATCCCCACACCCCTGGGCTGGAGGAGCAAAAAGGTGAAACCTCCAGAGTCTAAAATAGGCAGGCTCCTGCCTCCCTGCCTCTCACCCCCACCCTAGGCAGGAGCTGAAGGCATGACTCAAAATGCAGGATCCTAGCCATGGCTGCGGGAGAGCCGCCACCCCTGGGTCGCCTTTTCCCTGGCCTCACACACCACACAGGCAACTCCTTCTCCTCAGCAAGGCTTCTCCCTCCCTTCCTGATCCCAGGAAGCAAGAAGAGACCAGACGTTTGGCCGGGGGGTTGGGAGGCCTGACCTGAGGCCCAGCTCAGCTCTGGATTCCCTATCACTAAGTCCCAGCCTTGGTTTCCTCTCTATAAATTCAGGGGTTGAGGGCAGGGAGCTTAGAACACTGTTTATCGACAAGGAACTCCTTCCCCAGTACATTTTTCGTGGGCTGCCCATCAGTGGTGGCTGTGCCCTCCGGTTGCCCTGGAGGGAGAGGGGCCTTTCAGTCACTCCTTACCTGCTCACCAGGGGGAGTCCCTGAGGCCCATCAGAGCACCTTCAGAAAACCACTGGGCTCGCTGGCCCATAAGGTCCTTTCCTGCTGCCAGAACCTGTGATTTCAAAGCCAGTAATGGCCACCTGACAAGATAGGAAGGGAGAGATGGTGGGGCTGAGGGAGGGCTAAAAAGAATTTTAACAGCAAGCCCCAAGCCCAGCCCCCAGGCCCTGTGTTAACACATGTTCAGCCTTCAAGTTATATGCATGGAACTGCCCTCAAGAAAATGCAGGTGGAGACCCCCCCCTCCCCCCCCCCGGCCTCCCTCCACCTCTGTCCCAGCCCCAAGGCCAAGGGTGGACTTCCTGAACCACGAAGGAGGGCATGCCCACCTTATACACCCCCAGGCTCACTCTCTACCATCTGCTCGCTCGCTCTCCCCCCCCCCTCTCTTTTGCTCCCTCTCTCAACTTGGTACTGCTTTCTATCTCTCTCCTTCCCCTCCCCTCCCTGCTCTGCCCACCCCCATTGACCCAGTCCAGCCAGTCCTTCCCTGGGAAAGTACTTGAACAATACCTGGAGAGGGGGATCAGGTAACCTGGTGGGGAGGGGCGGAGGGGCGTGGCCCCTAGAAACACACAGATGGTTAATCCCTGGGCAATTCTGGGCTTTCCTTTCTCTCCCTCCCGCGCTCTCCTCTGCTTCCACGCCTGGGCCAGCTCCCAGCGCCCCTGCTCCCCTGATAGACACCCTTTTCTCCTCCTTCGCCCAGGACGGCAGTTAACTAGTTGTGGGGCCCAGTGAGTCCCTCTGACTCTAGGGCTCCGTTTCCTCGCCTGGAACATGAAGGGGTTACGTTGACAAGGGGTGTTTAAGCTTTGGGGATGTCACAGGCCCTTTGAGAACATGAGGCAAGCCAGGAAGGCAGGCACACCAGTGTTACAGACACGTCAGAAGCTCATCCATGGACTCGAGAAAGGCCACCCAGGGTCCTGACTGCCCTCACATTCTGAGTCTAGGACCCTAGGTCCAGGTCCTCCACACCACGCTGGCTGCGCCTGCTCCTGAGGCTCCAGAGGAGTCCCGAGGTCACCACCCTCCCCCCTCCCCCCCCCCACCCCCAGTCATCCTAGCGTCCCAACCTCTCTCGCCTCCTCCCCACTGGCAAGGGCTCGGCTCTCAGCTGGGCTCCCCTCACTTGTCTTTTGCCCTCTCCCCGCACCCACCCGGCTGCTCAGCTGCAGGACAGCAGTGAGGAGGAAGGAGGGAGAGGAAAGGAGGAGGAGGAGTGGGTCCCTCAGTCGACAGGTAAAGAGCAGCCTCTGGCCCCTCTTCTGAACCCCAAACCCTGGTTTGAGGACTGTGGTCTGCAGGTTCCCACAACACCTGGGCTTTGCCCAGCAAGTCTGGCCTGTGATCGCCAGGAGGCTCGGTCACACGGCCCTGCTCCGAAAGCCCCTCACCTCTCCTCAAGCCCGCCTGCTCGGCGCAGTTCACACCCCCTTACTCAGGACCCATTAGCGGCCCCCAGCTCTGTTGCCTCACTGAAGGCTTTCCTGGTGAGACCCCAGGCCCAGGTTCCTGCCTCACCTCCTGGGACTCCTGTCCACCCTGGCCAGCCTGGACTACCAGTCACATTTTCTTGTCTCTACACACAAACTTGGAAAAATCTCTTTCACCTCCCATTATCTGATGTCCAAGTTAGTGCGTCGCCTCCTCTCTGAAGCCTTCCTAGCTTTCTCTCCAGTTGGAAGTCTCCCCTTGAACTCTTGCGGCACATTATCGGACAGCTCTTGCAGCCCTTGCCACATTCCCCTCATTTCCAAGCGTAAGCTGGGCGATGTTAGACCATACAACCATTCAGTGGGTGCCTATTATGTGCCAGGCACAGAGCCAAGATCTGTAAGTTGTCTCTTTTAATCTTCCTACAAAGGTAAGATACAAGGTAGATGCCATTATCTCCATTAAGAGACAAACAAGAGGCAAAGTCACATCGTTCTGGTTCCCAAGCCGCGTACTTTCTTCAGCCCTATTGTGCCACCTTGCTTTCATAAGGAAACTGAGGTCTTCAGGGCAGGATCTTATCACCTTTTCTCTTAGAATCAAGTTATTGTCACATCTGTCCTTAAATGGTGGGAGAGAGAGCAGCAGAAGGAAGAGACAGAGAGACCACATGTGCCAGGCACTGTACACGTGGGATCGTCTTTCATCTTCACAGCAGCTCCACCAAGTGGGTGTCATTAGTCCCATTTTACAGAGGAGGCAACTGAGGCTCCTGGAGCCACGTACCAGGCTCAGTGACAGTCACTGTGAGTGGCAGCGCCAGCTTTCACTCCGAACATTCTCAGGCCCCAAGGCCCCCTCCACCACAGTCACAGTGTGTGCCAGGGCAGGGATGAGCCTTCCTGGTGCCCCCTCCCCGCCTCCAGCCAGCAAATGGGTCCCCAAGTCTTAGAGCCCAATGACTTGCATGGAAATGCACTTTCTCATGGACTTTCATTGTGTAATTGGATCTGCATTCTCAGGAGTAATCATTTTGGCCTCAAGACATAATTAAAAGCATACAGGAGTGCAGTGTATATTTTTAAAATGGCACAACTCGAGGAAAGCTAATGATTTTATGACACAGGAGAAGCACAGCTAAAAGGTCACCCACGCGCTGCCTCCCATCCCCCCTCCAAAGGTGGATCTGGCTGGAGGAAGAGGGACCTTGATTCTTACCGAGTCCGGAAAGTCCAAGGGTAACTGTGAGCCAGATGGAAGCCCTGCACCTGCAGGTGCTCTTCATCAGCGGCTTAAGCCTGTGGGGGTCTGATTAGGGACTCATCTAATCATGTATTTTTTCAGGATCCTTTGTGAGCTTTAAAGAGAAAGCTGGTCTTTTCGCCCCAGAGAAGCATGGAGACACGTTTCATAATTTATTATTTCTTTAAGGGCAAAGTGGATTTCCTTTAAGAGGAACACAGGGCGGCCCACTTAATATCGATCCTTAATAATGCAGTGGGACTTGAAGGATTCGGGTTTTAATGGTCCGTGTAACCCAGGAAAGAGAGATGGGTCAAGACCCAGCCACCCTGTCCTTCCCACCCAACAGAGCCACCTGCCTCTCCCACCCCTTCTGCCCCAGAGCCCAGGGCTCGCAGCCAGAGATCTGCTGCTGATTTCGCCAGGGCTTTGCCCCAGAGGGACAAAGACCAATGCCTGTGCTCCACCCCCACCCCCCTTTATTCTCTCTGATTTGCTGTTCACTCACTCACTCATATCCCCCTTCCATCCACCCAGCCGTTGAACATGCACCAAGGCAAGTGGGATTCCAGTGACCTGTGCCCTCAAACAGGTCAGTCTGATGGGAAGGCCAGCGAGAACGCTGACAGACGGGGCAGGGTGCCAGGTGCTGTAACAGAAGAATGTACCATCCTGGTGGTAGGAGGGGTGCTCCCTGGCCAACTCGGAAAAGGCTCCCCGAGGAGAGAGGGCTGAGCTGAAGCTTCATCATGCTTGTGGGTGGAGAGGCTGTGGGTGCCAGCCCGTGGGAGCATGGAGGACCATGGCGTTCTAGATAGGACACGCTCCAGCCCATTGGCCAAAGGCAGTGGAGGGTTGGAGAAGCTGTGAGTAGTTGTGGAAAATGAGGATCATAAGAAACCACCTGAAAAGGATCCAGACTAAGGTTTAAAGAGCTGAGAATAGCTTAGGGAGGGGAGACGGAGTAAAGGTTACAAGGACCTAATCCCACATGTCAAACCAGCCGGCCAGAGAGCTGCTGGGAGACCCCGGCTCTCCTCTCACGGGCTAAAGGTTCTGAGCGCCTCTGACACCTGCTCTCAGCTTCAGAAGAAGGCCCTCTGTGACGTCAGGATGGAACCAGAGCCCTGGGGAAGAGTTTGCCCTAGATCCGGGGTGCAGCCCAGGTCCCTGTGCCCAAGACACGTGTCCCAGGCCAGCCCCGTGTCCCTGGAATAAAGGGGGGGGCCTTTGTTCACATTGCTTTCTCCAGTTGGAAAGCCCACTCTGACCCAATCACTGCCATCCGAGTCCTACACATCCCTCAAGGCCCTGCTCCCTGGCCCCTCTGAGCATGTGCCCCTGCGTGCCTGCATCCGGGACCACACACCATCACTCCATCCTGAACTAAGGTTGCCTGGGTACCTGCTGGTGCCATTGCTTCCCTTGGGAGGTTCTGAGGCTGAGCCTGGGCTCCAGGTGTCCTCCCGTCGGCAGCCCACAGCAGAGTCAGGTTGTGCTCATCCAGAGGGCTTCCATGACCCTCTGACACAGAGGGGAGTGGGAGGGGCGATGGCCAAGGGTCTGGACCCCTGTTGGGCCCTCCTCAGCCCCCCGCCCCCCAATCCCAGAGGCCTCCAGAATTGTGTTTTCCCTCTGTTTGGGGCTGAGCCTGTGTTTAGTCCCTAGAGGGACCGGCATTATTTTCCTCCAGGTTTCCAGGGCGTTGAAGAGCGGTTTGTATTTCTCTGTTTGGCAAATAGCCTGTCCCCTGCCTCCCCTCCCAGGAATCAGGAATCCCAGAAATTAAAGCCAGAGGGACTCAGGTTTCTTTCCGATGAGGGGCCGAGGCAGCAGATGCCAGTCGAGCCTGGGAAATCCAGCCAGGAGGTGGGGGGTGTGGGTGAGGGACCAGAACTTGGCTTTTCTCTTCGGGGGTGGGAAGTAAAGGAAGGAACAGTCCTGGACAAAAAGCCCAGGACTCAGAGGGCAGGCTCGGGCCCCCCACCCAGGTGAGAACCCTTTCTTTCACAGCGGAGTTGGGGCTGAGTTCTGGCAGCCATTCCCCTCCCTCCTGTAGGCACGTTTCTCTGAGTGGGAGGGAGAGGGAGCAGCCCCCCAGCCGCCCCAGCTCCTTCTGTGCGGGAGAAGAGAGGGGGCAGGAAGGAGCGAGGCCCAGCTGGGAAAGGCAGGTCCCCGCCCAGATGCCAGCAGACAGGGAGTGGGAGCGGGAGGAGGGGTGGAAATGAACCAGGCTTCTGAGCCCAGAGGCCTGGCAATGGCAGGTGGGCGCTGGCGAGGAGCGGAGCTGACACCTGAACCTCACTTGCCTCCCCCTGGAGGACACTTTAATGAGGCTCACAGCTGTAATAGTACAGAACTGAGCATTAACAATGCTAATTACCTAAAGTTTAGCCGGAACATTCTCAGCCCGCCAGCCTGGGGAGTACACTGTTGTTCTGGTCCCGATAAAGCACAGCCTGAGGCTGTGATGGAGGCGACAGCAGAGCACCTTGGTAGGCGGAGGGCGTGGGGGAGGGAGGGCTGTGATCACCAAAGGCTGCAGGGATCCCAAGAGAGGAGGAGGTAGTGAAACCTCCTGGTCAAGACCTGAAGGCTCCTCCCCTCTGCTTAAGAGAAAATGGGGGGGGGGGGCGGGGGGGCGGCCCTAGCAGCTGGGTGCCTGTCAGGCCCCTTTAGAGAAACCTGGGAGCAGGAACCAGGTCCATCTGTACCTGGCGAGGGTCAAGGGCCCAGGGCCCCTGGTGGCCTCGCATCATCACGTTGCCTTCCACAACCTCCGGGACCATGTAGCCCCGGACATGGTTTAAAGTTGTTGTGTTCTGTGCTTTCTTAAGCACTAGAAGCAGCACTATATGAAAGAAAGTCAGAGCTGTTCTGATCAATGATCTGAGTTGAAGGTTGGGGTTCAGGAACCTTCCTTCCATCCTTGTCCCCCCCCCAGGCCTCTGGGCACCCCCCCAAAGTGCCTCCATCAGCCTAGGCCTCTGCAGAATCTACTCAGGAAACCAGTGTTGTCCAACAACCTACACGTCTGGCATTAAACCATCCATTCCAAGGGGCTGGGTGGAGAAGGGCTTTCTCAGACGCCCCAGGGCCTCTGACACAGGTGAGCTTGGGTGCGGGTGGGGGAGCATAAGGACAGCCCTGGGCGTATGCATGAAAATCCATCTGGTCTGGGGTCTCCTTGCCCAAACCTGCCTGCATCTCAGGCTGGCTTTATAGAAACCCGTGCTAAAATGTCTAAAATGTATCTAACATGTCCCCAATGAGCCACCTGGGTAACACAAGGCCCAGCCCTCTTACTCCCCTCCCAGTGTCCTGTCTGCCACCGCCACCCCCTAGACCAGTGATGGCGAACCTATGACACGCGTGTCAGAGGTGACACGCGAACTCATTTTTTTGGTTGATTTTTCTTTATTAAATGGCATTTAAATATATAAAATAAATATCAAAAATATAAGTCTTTGTTTTACTATGGTTGCGAATATCAAAAAATTTCTATATGTGACACGGCACCAGAGTTAAGTTAGGGTTTTTCAAAACGCTGACACGCCGAGTTCAAAAGGTTCGCCATCACTGCCCTAGACCCTAACGAGTGTTATCCCAGTGGTCCCTCCCTCTTAGGTCCCCCCGACACACACACACACACACACACACACACACACACACACACTCCCCTCCCCCTCCCCCCCCCCAAGGAAAAAACAAAGGAAATCCATTCTGCTCTGAGTTTGCCTGAAGATCATTTGGGTCCCTCCCGACCCTGCGACTCCTGGGAGCACGTCAGCTCCTGGTCTGTGTCAGATAACGTTCCCAGGCCCAGCCTCCCTTGTGCATCTCTTGCCTCCCCCAAGGCCCTCGCAGCATCCCAGCCAGGGATGCAACGCTGGGGTCCCTGGGGTCAAAGCGGAGACGTCACCGCCCTCCATGCAGAGGAAAGGCCTGCGTGTGGGTGTTGCTGCAGCCTCTTCCTGCCTGGACTCTGTCAGGAGCCCGAGTGCCCCCATTGCTGCAATGAGCCGCTCACTCAGCACTGCCAGCCAGGCGCCCCGCTGGCCTTTCTGCTCAGGCCCCTGCGTGGGGACCTCACTCCCTCTGCGGCCCGTGTCCGCAGCAACCATCAGTGTCTCCTCTGCTAGAAACAGCCCTACATTGTGCTTCGCCAAGGAGAGGCTACTGAGGAGCAGGGGAGCGCCTACTGGAAGAGGGGCCGACGTGGCCTGGTAGTTCCCCGCGGCCATGTCCACCTATGTCTTCCTGGGAGGCACAGGTAGATCCCAGCTGAGAGCACTGACTGACCGCGCCCAGAAGTCCCTGCGCTGCGTCCACCTCCCCAGATTCCCTCGCTGACCAGCCCTCCTCCTGCGGTGCTGTTACCTGCCTGACCTGTGCGCCCCTGGGGGCGGGGCCTTGTCTCCTCCGCTGCAGTCCCAGTGCCTGGCTTAGAGGACAAGCTTTATTTACTTGCTGAACCGAAACTTGTGTTTGGAAGACTGGCTCCCAGCTTGCAGCCTTGGGCAACCAATTCCTGCGTGGCCGTGGCCGGGGAGTCCTGCTCCCAGAGGCTGTTCCCTTAAGGTGGTTGCTAAGCAGGCTGGGGACTCTCAGGGCAGATGTGTCTTCTGCAAAGACCTCCGCTTCTCTCCCAGGGCACCAGCTCCCTGCCTTTTATGGAGGTGGTTTCTGATGAGGGAAGGAGCAATGACTCAGCTGCCCTCTAGATGGGTCCTGAGCTGAGGTCTCTCCCCCACCACGACCCCTGACCCCCGCCTCAGCTGTGAGTCACCTCTGAATCATTGGCCTCCCCTCCCCCAGAAGTTGCAGGGGTTCTCTTCCAAATGCCCTGCCTCTTCCCAGAGGGGTGTCCTCAGAGGAAGCTCTTGGCTGGCCTGCCCCCAGTTCCATGAAAGCTGCCCTGATGGCGGCTTCCCAGGAGCTCGATGTGGATGTCAGGGTCAGAATTCTAGCGCCAGGAGCAACTGAGACCTGGAACGCGTTGCTCCTGGAGTCTTCGTACAAACACAAAAGCACCAGCGTTTCTCTGGAGCCTGACACACGCACACACACACGCACACACATGTGCACTCACACATGTAGTCTCACTGCACCCTCCAACATGAAAAGGCTCTATTTCCACAGGATCTATACATTTGTAATTGATTTCTAAAGACAGGTGAAGGGCGGTGGGGCAATAACCAAAAGTTCCCATGAGTTTTAAAGCCTTTTATTTGTTTACACATTCTCTAAATTGCAGACAAAAAAGATTCACTACATAGGTCACCAACACTGCTAACCAACCACAGAACAAGATACTAACCACAGCAAGGACGGGGCGGGCCTGTGACTTAGTCTTTGTGAGCCTGCAGGGGCTCCACAGAGGGCTGGGATGTCCAGGGTTCGACAGATAAAGGCTGCCCGGTGCCTCCCTCAAGTTGGCTGCAGGTCTTGGCCTCTCCAGGCCTCACTCCCAGAACCAGGTCAGGGTCAGGGTCTGTGGCCAAGGCAGTGGGAGCGGGAAGGATCCGGTTCTGGGGCTGCCCGTCCAGGAGCCCTCTGCATGAAGCCATTGACGCTGCCTCCGGGCAAGTCCTTGTCAGTGAGTCCAAATCCAGACGTGGGCAGCTTCCAGCCTGGAGATCTCCCTGGAGACTCACATAAAGCAGCTCCCTGCGAAGTCACAAACCTGCACATCCTCTCAGGACCGTGGGAGATGCAACACGGCCTCCCCTCCAGGACGGAAACACCGAGAACGCGATGCACCCCGTAGGCTGAGCAGAAACACACAGCACTTTGCACATCAGGAGCCACAGGGTGGGAACAGGACACACAGGAGAAGGAGCATCCCCGGAAGACAGGAGAGTGCACACACGACACACTGAGACCACGGTCACACACACGTCGGTCACGGCACACGTCAGTTAGCGGGGTGGGGGGCGGGGACGCTTGTCTGTTGCTGTGGTTAATTTTTACAGAAGCTGGTGGAGACATCTTCAGACCATTACACAGCTTCCCAAGTCTGCACCCTCCCCTCTAACCTCATGAAAGCTGTGCCTGCCTCAGTCCTCGACCCTGTCTGAAGTCTCCCAGCATTCAGGGCCAAAACGCTGAGCTGTCCAGCCAGCAGGAAGTCCAATGAGGAGGGAGTTCAGGGAGTATGAAGGGAAGACCCTCAGTAGCAGGCATTTCTATTGTGGGGGGTTCAACGCTCTTGGCCATTCTTTTATGACTGTTTCAGAAAGAGCTGGAGCATGGGGTGAAAGAGACAAGAAAGTGTGGGGGGTCGGGGTGTACTGGGGAAATGGCTCCCCTCTTTTGTACCCACACCTGGAAGAAGCAACCCCAAGTCTGCCTCCCCTACAGGCCTCGAGATGTACACGGAGACACGGCGATCAGAGGCCACGGCGATGCTTCAGGGCTGAAAAGCAATGCGAAGGTTGGGTCAGGATGGGGTTCATGGCTCCAGCCCCTGTGGGATCCAGAGCATCGCCCTGCCCGTAGCCTGTGCCCTGCCGAGTGTTTCAGCCGGTACCAGCCTGCTCAGCAACCTCTCACGGCAGGCAAGAAAAGTACATTTTCCTTGGGGGGGGGGGGGGGGGGCAGAGTGGTGGGCAACTAGGGTAGACACCCCTCCCTTTAACGCGGTGAGGACAGATGCCGCATCAGCCGGGACGCTGCCGCCCCACCCGCCTCTCCCGCCACCTGCTCCCACCGCTCTGCTCTCAGAGCTCCATCTCATGCTCTCCCGCACACAGTACCTAGCGGTGGCTCTTTGCTTCTAACTTGGCCTCTTCAGCTACGCGGTGGCAATGTGCAGGGGGGATATTTCTCTTTTGTGCCACTGTTTCCTCTCACCACCACTCCACCGGTGGCAGGGGGGGGGGGTGGGGGGGAGGGGCAGGAGCGCGAAGGCAGGATAAGGAAGGAGAACCAAGGTCTTGGGTGGGATATAAACACAACAAGGCAAAGTCATCACAAACCACAACCCAATTCTACCCAGAAAATCTGTGTCCCTTTACTAGAAAGCAGAATCAAGACCTTCCCCCAAGTCCCCAACTGTCCCCCCAAGGCCTTCCCCAAAGCAGCAGAAGGAAGGGGAGAGATGAGAGTCCTTGTGGCCAGCGGCTTTCCAAGCACAAGGCTCTCTATACAACCGTGGGCTGCACAGGAGTGAAAGCTAGGGGACCCCCACCCCCAGAAGGACCTCAGAGGGAAATGCGTCTTGCCGGGCAGCTCCTGCTGGTGGGCAGGTCCTCCCTCTCATCCTGGAGCAACACACAGGGTTCGCTTTAGTTCACTAAGTGGGGGGGTGGCGAGTCCACTCCTGTTTACACCATCAGTAACAATGACATTGATAGAAATAATAGCCGCAGAGAGGCAAGCAAACGGGGTGCAGTACATGTAACTATAGCCTGGGGAGGTTACTAAGGGAAACTAGGTCCCAGGGGCTCAGGGGCCTCCCCACTTCCTACGGGGACCGCTTACCCCCCTCGCTCCCCACCCCAGCGGGGCTCATTTGCCAGGCTGGGTCGGTGCTGCCGGCCAGACCACTCTGCTCACCGCTTGGGCTAGAGGCCATTCTCTGTAACCATCTCTCTGTCAAAGGGGGTCTGGCTGCCCGCCAGTCCTGTCCGCCTGCCTCTGGCTTGCCCTGGGAAACGTCACCATCAGCACAAACACTTCCTCCTCCTGGGGGACCAGGGGGAACCCTAAGGGACCCTCCTTCGAGCACTGGAGCAAAGGAAGGGAGGGTGTTGGAACAATGAGCCCGGGACCAACAGGCATTCCTGTGCTCTTTGACCCCCTTACACCTCACAGCCTCATGGGACCCTGGGGAGCTACTTCAGGTCTCAGCCATCTGAGGGGACACAGCCAGGCTCTCAGCCTAGAAAAAGCCTTCCCTGGGAACCTACCCACTTCCAATCCCTCCCCCTTGCCCACCCCCAGGGAGCATGCCTTCTGGGAAACCAGCTGGTGAAGACCAGGCAGGCCCGACCCCACCCTCCCCCTTCCCTGGAGGTCCTTCCTGAGGGGCTCTCTTCCCAGCAGCCTGGGCGGGAAGCAGGGAGAGGTGCCACCAGCAAGCCTTCCTGGGAGCCGCTGCTGATGCTCAAACGGTTCCCACTCGGCCCGTCTGGGGTTCTCCATCCGCCCAGTCAGGCACCTGAGCAGCGGGCACTGGCATCTTCCTCTGCCCTCCTCCCTCCCACCTCGCTCAGAAGCTACCTTAGCTGTCCCCCCACCGAGGGACTCCAGCCAATTTAGGAAGGACCCCGATTCCCAGGGTCAAAGACCCTCCTCGGGCCGACCCCAAGGCCCGAACTAACCCATCTGTTCTGCACCTTCTACACCCAGGGCCAGCGGCTGTGTCCCCTGGTGGAGAATCATAAAAATGTTCTATGTCCCCAGACGGGGAAGGGAGCCCCCAGGCTGACCACCGATCCAGGAGACCCAAGGAGACAGCAGGGCTGAGGGCTGGGTGGGAGACTTGCAGGCCTGAGGCAGGTAAAGCATCCCTCACTTTCCACCATCCTCCCCGGTCCTCACCTGGAATCCAGATGAAACGGGGCTGACGGGAACACCAAAAGCATCCCTCTGGGTTGGAGTAAGATCCCAAACAGGGGCGCACACAAGAAGGAACGCCATTCGCTTTGCAAAGTGGTGGAGGGCAGGACTGGCCAGGTTCCCCCTTCACATCCTCGCTGCTGGCCTCCGGGGCCTGGCCTCTGGTAGCAGTGCCTGGGGGCCCTCCACTTGCTAGGCTACCCCATGTAGCCCAGCCTTTGCTGCCATCTCTCCCCCCACCAGCCCCACCTCCCCAGCCAGACCAGGAGGGACCTTGGCAGCTTATGTCGGAAAGTCAGGACACCTTCCCTGTGGGAGTGGGATAATCCACAGGGGTGCAGCCAGGAGACCTCTGTACCTCCCACCTCCAGCCAGCTGAGGGCACTGCTCCTGCCCTATTTGCCCTCGGAAGCCCCCCAACCAACAGGGAGATGAGGCCAGGGGACCTCTGCCTTGGTGTCCAGAACTGGGCAAAGGTTTGGGCTTTTTAAAAAAATCACGCTGTCTAGGATGGTGGGCCTAAGGGGGGCAGGGGTGGGGGAAGCGGGGGTGATGGATTGTAACAATTCTTCCTTTCCATCCCAGCCCTCCAGCTATTTAGCTCCAGGACTTCTTCCTAAGTGGAAATCGGGTTTCAGCCCTCCTGGGGTGCCCCTTCCCCCTTCCCCCTCCAGGAGTGTGACCCTACCACAGCGAGGATGCACAGCTGCGGAAGGGGAGGCATGGCCTGGTGGGCATCTTCCCTGGGGTTGAGCAAGTCTCTGGCCCAGTCATCATTGCCCTTGGGCTGTGATACACAGAGACGCTCTGAGGAGGGGCCTGTAATGGGCAGCAGGGAGGGCTGGGGGGTCAAGGAGCGAAAGAGGAAGGTAGGCTGACAACCAGCTTGTGGGCAGGGAAGGTGTTCCTCGGGGCTCCCCACCCGACACACGGACCCTCTTCGCTGAGCCCCGAGGCCTGAGGTGGCCAGTAATCTTTCTTCAACAACTCAGAAGAGCACAGGTCTGTCCCCTAAACCTGCCCCCCTCATTTCCTTCCTTAATATCTGAACGTTTTAAGGGGAGGGGCAACAGAATGGCGCTGTTTGAAGCACGAAGACTAATATGCACCATGAGTGTACCATGATCATCACTATGAAACCCTAGCTCTCCCCCCTCCCCCCTAAAGCCTGTTATCTTCCCCAGCTCAGAAGGAATCTGGCCTCCCCCCCACCCACCCACTTCCTAGCTGGTTCAGTCACAGGGAGCGGAGCCCAGGGGAGAAGTGCCTCTGCAGGCCTGCCTGGCTGCCTGCCTGGGCTTCCTACCTGCCCCAGGGCGATGACAGGAGAAGGGGAGCCTTGGGACCTGCGGCTCCTGCCTGAGGCGCCTGCAATGAGTCTGTGGGGAGTTGAGAAGAAAAGCTAGAATATAAGTTTCCTAGCAGGAGCCTTGTCTGTTTCCTCCATTCGCTGCAGGCCCAAAGAGCAGTGTTTCAAAAATACCTACAGGAAACAGAGGGTTTCAACTTCCGGCTTAGATCCTGCAGCCTCACCTCCTCCCTGGTTGGCTGGAGCCACATCGGAGTGAAACAAAGGCACCCTGGCTGTCCCAAAGATCGGAGCTGGGAGTCGACAGTGTGGCCTCCGTCCACAATGACCAGAGCTACTGTGGTGTGGGGACCTTCGTGCCCGCATCACCAGCATCACCAGCATCACCCTGACCCCAGTAACAGCCCTGCTGGAGAGGCCGCATCTCCCGCCTTACAGATGTGCAGAAAGAGGCTCCAAGAGGTCAAGACCTTTCCCCAATGTCCCCCAGCCACAAAGTAGGGGAGCTAGGCTGTCAACCCAAAAGTTAGGTGAATGTTCCGCTGAACTGAATCTCAGTCCTCTCCAGAAGTTAGCTCCCGCCTAGGGGACACTGATCTTGCAGAAGAGAGTATCTCGAGTAATGTCATCCTGAAGTCCCCAACCCCAGGGTAAACCCCCCACCTCCCACCACACACCCACGCACAGTCAGGGTTTCCTTTGTCACAGCTTTGGCCTAGTAGCCCTGACCACAGGCAGCACAACCCTTAGAACATAAGCCTCCTTTGGTCAAATGGAGATTCTAAGGTGTCTAACCTTGGCTAACTCACACTAGAAAAGGGGCGTAGAAATTATTTGGAGTCCCTCCCTGACAAGCACTGCTCTCGGTGGTCATTTACATAACATCACGGTCTTTAGGTTTCCCAGTGTCGCTGTGGACTAGGCAGGGCAAGTATTATTATCTCCAAACTCAGGTTCAGAGATGTTGAGTGACTTGCCCAAGGTCACACAGCAACTCCATGCCAGAGGCAAAATTAAAACCCTAATTATCTATGCGCACCCTATGATTCTGGGTCATTCTCTGGGGTTCAAAGAAAGACCAATAGGAAGTTTACCATCACCTTCCTTTTTCAATACAGAAGGTGACAAATGTGACTGTGTCTGCTTGAGTACCCTGAAAGTGCCATCCCGCTGCTGGCTTTGCCAACCCCTTTCCAGATGGGGAAACTGGTCTCCAAAGAGGAAGGGGCTGGGCCCATCCTGCAGGGAGGGGAACTGGGAAGGGATCTGGGCCCTCCTAATGTCCATTCCAGAGCCCTGAGCACCCCATCATTATGGCAGGTACAGCACCCTCCTTGTCTGCAAGACTCACCCCCACCCTCACAGCTTCTGTGGGTGGCAGGCGTGGCTGGAGGTAGGACAGGACCTCCCAATTGTCTGTGATAAAGTGGGAATGGATTTGCACACCCTCCAAAGAGGACCCGGCAGGTAGTAGGGCCACAGCTTTTGTTTCAAATTTGCTTTTTCAACTTTTAAGCCACTGTGGCATTTGGGAACAATTTTGGTAACTTTTTCCCTAAAATTAAGTTGAAGTGATTTTCAAAACCAATCATCAGCCTTGGAGGACACCCCACTTTGGGCTGGGGGTTGCGGGGTCGGGGGGGCATAGAGAGCCGGAGCAGTCAGGAGAAGAGTTGTAACCCTCGAACGAACAAATGATGTGACAACACAGCAGCTTCCCAAAACAGGCTCACCTGCCCGCAGGGAGAAGGAACCATCTCCTGAGCAAGATGGAATCCCACCTGGACAGGGCCCTTTAAATGAGATCATTGCACATGCAAGTAACTCCCTCTGAGGCCCCTGCAGGAGAGCGACCCCCATCTCTAGCCCCAGGTGCAAAGAACTGAGGGAGACCAACAGGGCTCGGCTCCACGCCAGGCTGCCTGGGTCCACCGGCCAAGAGCATTGCCAAGTCGCAGGGTGAACTCCGCAGCAGGCGGAAGTGGCCCATCTCGCCCGTCTGCAGGGGCTTCTTCAGGGCTGAAGGGCTAAAAATAACTCGGCCTTTGTTGTAAGCAGCGGACCACAGAGACGGAGCTGACTTCAGGGGAGCGGAGCATGCGCGAGGGTCCCGCTCAGCAAGACCTGCCCTTTGGGCAAATGATTTTCCCAGAAACCTGTCAGTTGTGCGCTGCTGCTGTTGCCACTGCCTGTGAGATTCAAAGACAGCCCAAGCTGCTCCAGCCTACAGGGTGGCCTTCCAACACAGACTTCTCAAAATCTGAGCCTCTTTCTTCTTGATCCATTAAAAAAAAAAAAAAAAGTTCAGTCGGTACAGAGAGCTTAGGAGAGAAAAGCGGCCGTTGAGCTGAGGCTCTGCAAGGCCGCCACCTCGGTCATGAATAATCCCATCACCCCAGTTATTGTCTAGGTAACGACAATCTCTCCCCAGTCCTAAAACTTCCAGAGTCAGGTCTCAGACACAAGGGCAGACACACTCTTGGTGGAAGGAAAACTTACTTGGGAAAGGGAATTCGTAGTGTCACATCAATACTGAAGGGTTTCTCGAAGGGGCAGTCCTTTATACCTTTTTACCGACATTTAGATTTTCGACTGTGTAGGCTTCACTCGCCTTCCTGGTTCTTGAGCCACCACCACCCTCACCCCCTAGGAAAGCTCCAGGCCAGGTGGGTTGGGAGGCAGAGTCTAACATCTTTCTCTGCCAGCAGCTGTGGCTTGTCTCACCGCAAGGATGCCCCAGTTCCGCGGGTGAAGGAACCGCATAGCAGAGCCGCTCCTGATGGTAACAAATACTTCTTGGCTGTTGCAGGGCCTTGAAACTGCCTTCAGAATGTCTCTTCCCACCCACCCCCAGGGCCTCCACCTCCCTCCCCAGCCCCATGCACAGACCACCCTGGCTGTGATGCCACTGGACATCTGCCCGGTCCAGAAGGCAGCTCTTCCTCTTCACACAGACCAGGAACAAGGAGGGACTTTCACTGTCAAGACGGCCTCCAGGCTCTGGGTCTAGAAGTTTCCAGAGAGGCTTCCTCACAGCCCTTTGTTCTTCCACTGACTTCAGGGGGAAGAGCCTAAGCTGGAGGCAGGAGGCTGGGAGAAGATTTCTTAGAAGACAATAGGTAGAAACAGCACACACACGAGTAACAGATGGTGGGAACCAGTGAGAGGGCCGCAGTGCTGGGCTGTTCTCCAAAAGTGCAAGATCCTTCTGGTTGAAACAAGGCGGGCGGGCTGGAGTGTGGAGACCGGTGTGTGGGAGCTACGTAGACAGCTCGCCCTCTTGGTTCCGCGTGTCACGCCCTCTGGTTACTGGCTTTCCTCACAGTTGGTCTGTCTGGATACACGGGAGGAGGGGCTCAATCGGCTTTGAACTGGGCTCTGGTTCAACCTCTCCAGCAGCAAGTCACCTGCGGTGACCCGGGGCCCTAGGCTTGGCAGCCGAAGGCTGAGGCTTTCTCTTTGAGCAGTTCCCAGCACAAGTGGCAGCTCCAGCTTCCTACAAGAAACAAGACGGCATGACCAGCGGCACCTCTCCCAGCCCTCTAGCCCCACCCGGGGCCCTCACTTCTTCTAAGCCCTGTTTTCTTTGGACTTTCACAATTCAGAGAGCGGATCCCAGTGCTGAAAACGGGCTGGAGTCTGCAGCTCAGGAGAGCAAGTGCTGCTCAGAAAACCACAAGTGCTCAGGGAGGACCAGCTGAACTGTTGGAAAGACCCTCCCTCCTCGGTCCTGCCTAGTAAGCAGCATCCCCAGGCCTGGCCAGCTCCCCTGGAAGCTCCACCTCCCACCCTCTCAGCCACGTCTGGGAAACATCTCTCCGGGTCTCAAGCTGAAATTTCAGGTGGCCGAACTGTGCCTCAGTTTCTTCATCTGTCAAATGGTAGTGGTGGCACCTAACTCGTAGGGTTGTGACAATTAAATGAGACAAGATATGTAAAGCCCTTAGCACAAGGCCTGAGCTCTAGAGGCCTCAGTAAGTGGGAGTGGTAGCTGCTGTTGTGATTGTCGACCTCATCCCCATTACCTTCTGGGGGCTCAGCCACAGGGGGGTTTAAACAGTACATGTGGTAGCCACGGTCACAGTCATCACAGAAGAGTAGCTGGTCCTGGTGGAATACAGAGTAGGTGATGAGAAGGAGAATGAGACTGAATTATTTAAGGCCAATGTCTTCCCTACTCTACCAGCCTTCTTCCTTTTCTTTTTTTTTTAAATTGAATGCCAACTGAAACTGGCTTTCTTTCTTCTTCTTTTATTTATTTTTTAATCCTCACCCGAGGACATGCTTTTATTGATTTTTATAAAGAGAGGAAGGAAGAGGGAGAGAGAGAACATCGATGGGCGAGTGAAATATTGATCAGTTGCTTCCCACATACACCCCAACTGGGGATCAAACCTGAACAGGAATTGAACCCTTGACCCTTGAGGTGTATAGGACAATGCTCCAACCAACTGAGCCACATCGGCCAGGGCTCCACCAGCCTTATCTCCACGGATCAACATCCCTGGACGCCCCTTTCCAGAACCCATTTAGAGTCTTCATTGTCCCCTGAGCATGCTTTGCCCACACCTGGAATTTCCCCTTCTACCTCCCCAACTATGCAAATCCTACCCTTAGTTTCGGATTCTGCTCAAATCATACCTCCTCCAAGAAGCCTTTCTTGACTACCACCTCACATTTAAGCTAAAAGGGATTCGTTATTCTTTTGAACTCCCACAGCTGATAACTCTGCCTCTGTAAGCGCAAAAAACTAAATCTATGCATTTCTATATTCCCATGATGATTGCCCAGTTCACAGAATATACTTTAGACGTCTGAAAATTGTACTTCAATTCCTCTGAACCTCACTCTTTCTATCTGTGAAACACGCAACAACCATACTTGGTGGTAACATCCATGACACCTCAAAACCATTTTAGTGTTTCATATGTGAATCTGGAGAAATGCAAATGAAGCCATTTTTCAGCTCCCCAAAACCTCCTCAGGAGCTGGAGGCTGGAGCCCAGGTGAGAACAGGGCCCTCCAGCTGTGGTTCATTTCCAGGGACACAGTATGCCCCTGGCCTCCTGCAGGTCCTTCTTCCTGGGGGCTCTCCCAGTCCCTGAGCCCTTCTCTCTGGACCATTCCCTGCCCACTCTTCAAGTTTTCAACCCCTTCTTCCCCCAGAGGCTTCACTAGTCTATCCCTACTTGCACCCCCATAGTTCTTTCCCTATGACATTGAATTGCCTCTCCCCTTACGTTACAAAGCCCGGTGTGTGGTAGACATCGAACTATTCTGTTAAATAGTTCGTTTGGAACATGCCTCTTGTCCACTCCTCTGTGGACTGTGAGGCCCGTGGGGCAGAGCCTTGAATTACTCATCTCTGCGTCTCCTTCAGAGCTTCCTTGCACACAGAAGCTCCTCAGTAAAGGTTTGGGATCTGGTCACCATGCTCCAGCCCTGTTCTATTCAGTGATCTTTGGACCCGCTTTGATAGGTTATAAGATGTTTGTAAAATTATGTTTTATATCAAATCTCACCAGTGCAGAGATCCTGGAAAAAGCAGATATAGAAGTTGGAAACCCCGGTGAGCAAACAATGAAGAGGGAGAGGTCATGAAAGGCCTTTTGAATCATGCCAAGACTTTTCAGTGGGGCAATGGGAGGCTTTTGAAGAGTCAGCAACAGTGGAGTGACATGGTCAGACTTGCAATTTAGAAAGATCTCACTAGCTACTGTACAAAAATAGTTACCCAGGTGGAGAGACATTGCTTCTAGAAACCAGAGACCAGTTAAAAGGCTGCTGTAGCCATCCAGGTGGGAGATGACGGTGGCCTGAACTAGGGCTGTTGTCATGGGGGAAAGCAAAGGGCCCTTGCTCCCATCCAAGAGTCACCGACTAGATGTGGAGAATGACAGGGAAGAAATCGAGAATATCTCCTGGGTTATGGCGTGGACAGCAAGTCAAATACTATAGCTACCCACCGAGACATGGACAGAGGAACAGATCTATGGAAGGAGAGAGCAGCCTCAGCTATAGAAACTGGTATGTTCTACAGATTATGCGGGAGGGATGCCCTCGAGGCATGTGGAGGTCAGAAAAGGGGCCTGAGTGTGAGAGATGGATTTGGGAGTCATTTGTGATTAAACAGCAATGATGGTCCTGGGAGAGGAAGCCTAGAGTGTGTGAGAGAAGAAGTCCTTGAATTTGTGCTCATGGAAAGGTGTGCATGAACTCCTTGAAATTGTATGCACAATTCTGTATACAGATAGAAATAAATGTACGTTTTTCTGAGGAAAGAGTAGCTTTCATTGAAAAGCTACTTCTGAAAAATCAAGGACTCATTCAAGGTTCTGAGACAAAGGCCAAGAATAGACTTTTGGAAAGAAAAAAAAGAGACTAAGAAGCAGTCAGAGAAGTAGAATGAAAACAGGACAGGGTGGTTTACTCCAAAAGAGTTACACCATGGTTGTCAGAGCAGAAGTAAGCTATATGACCATATAACACAGGGGGAATGCGAGGAGAGAGAAGTTAGGATGAAGACAGAAAATAGGAGAGACGCATCAGAAACAGTATTACCAGTGTCCTATAGATACTGATAACCCTACTACAGTGCCAACATGAGAAATACAAGAAGGTTGAATGCCCAGATTGAACTCTCCTAAAGGGAAAGCAGGCATACGTAGGTTTAAATGATTTTTGCCTGGGTTGATCACTATCTAACACCATAATCTCTTCTTTCCCATCTGCTTTTCAGGATAATTGCCTGTCAAAACCACCAAGAAATCCCAGCTCATGCTAACCCCCATGAGAAACACAGTTTAAAGACCTTTTACTCCCAAGTATCCAAGAAGCAGGATCCACCTATGGCTACAGTTCCAGAGAATGGGAATCCCACTCTGGGGTGTGCAGTACAAATCCCTGACTAAGTGAGAGGAACCCTATTGCCCAGGCAGCCTCACCCCTTGATTCTTCCCCTAAGGCTCTGCCAAGTCAGCATCAATAAAAACACCTCAGCATGAACACTCTATGTAAAGCCAAGGATTAGAACCAACTGTAGGCAGAAAATAATATTATATTTATGTATTGCTTGGGAGTAATCTCCAGAATTTTCAATAAAAAAGCAAGGTGAAGAAAATATGTACATTGGTTGCCATTTTCTAAGATGCATCCATGTTTTTATGGACTCATTTGCACATACATATGCTTACACTAAAACAAAATGGAAAGATAAAACATGACTTTTTAAATGGTTACCTATAAGCAAAGTGAGAGGACAGTGTAAAAGAGATAGAAATAGAAGCTAGATTTCTTTAACTATACTATTTATTCTATAAATTTGATTTTGGAGCCAGTAAATATTTTACAAAGTCATAAAGCAAAATTCACATTTTAATTATCCCTAAAAACAAAAGAAGAATGAAACAAAGCCATCTAATTATGTATTAGTTGATGACATAGCCAAATAGAAAGAAACTATTCCAAGTGACTTTAAAATAAGTTGATTGATTGTACATCCTTAGTCAAATACATCTTAGGACAAAAATAAGTGCAAATGTGTGTGTGTGTGTGTGTGTGTATTTCTTTTTACAAATCATATTGTTGTTGATAATAGTGGAATTGATAGAGACTTTTGTGTGTGGATTAAATGGGTGGTATTTTGAAGAAACAATTTTGACATAGTTGAAAGAAAATATAGATGTAAGATCGATGATGTTAAATAAAAACTCTATAGTTAGTCCTGTGCATGGATTGGAAGTATCAATGTTACTTATTAGTGCTTTTTGTCTTTAAAACAAACAAAACATATTTTCTAGCTCTGTCCATTGAAAATGCCCCAAACTATGAATAATACAGTAAAAATCAGCACCCCTAGCATTCATGTTATGTTCTCTAAAGATCATTGCCCACTTAAAAACACACACACATAAATCCTTGGAGAAATGGCTGATTTCAGGTCTGGAGCTTAAAATTAATAAGTACTTTTATATATTGGAAAACAAGGACACTCTCAAACTATTAGAGTCATAAAGACTCAGGGTGCCTGAGTACAAAACCTCAGGATCCTCCCTAATTACATTCCCATTGGCCAAAGATGGGACAATTTTAACTGTAATGGGTTGAAACAAATTAAATATGTTTAAATCCTTGATTTCATAAAGATACTATATTTTTTTTAAAAAAAAACTTTGTTACCTTTGGAAGATGCTAGGAAACATCCCATTATTTTTTATTTTTTATTACGAAATACTTTTAGTCTTAAGGAAATGTTGCAAGAATGGTACAAAGAGTTCCTGTACACACTTTATTCGGTTTCCCCTAATGGTAACATCTACATTATCATAGTACAATCATGACAAGCAGGAAATTACCCTAAACATGACACTACTAACTAATCTGCAGACTCATTTAAATTTCACCAGTTTTCCCACTTATGACATTTCCCCCAGGATCCCACTTTGTATTTACTTGTCATGTTTTCTCTTTTTTAAATCATTTTTTATTTTTCAGTTACAGGTTGACATGTTCTCTGTATCTATGAGTCTGTTTCTGTTCTGCTTATTTATTTGTTTTTTATATTCAATTGATGATAGATATGTATTCATTACCATTTTATTCCTTCTCCTTCTCCTTCTTCTCCCCCTCCTCCTCCTCCTCCTCCTCCTCCTCCTCCTCCTTGACCCTTTCACATTTCATGTAACACTGGTTTGGTGTTGATGAACTCCTTTAACTTTTTCTTGACTGGGAACCTCTCTATCTGTCCTTCAGTTCTAAATGATAGCTTTGCTGGATAGAATGATCTTGGTTGTAAGTCCTTGCTTTTCACACTTTGAATATTTCTTGCCAATGCCTTCTGGCCTGCAAAGTTTCTGTTGAGAAATCAGCTGACAGTCTATGGGAGCTCCCTTGTAAGTAACTAACTTCTTTGCTCTTGCTGCTTTTAAGATTCTCCCTTTGTCTTTCACCAATGGCATTTTAATTATGATGTGTCTTGATGTGGGCCTCCTTGGGTTCATCTTGTTTGGGACTCTCTGTGCTTCTTGGACTTGTGTGTCTATTTCTTTCATAACATTAGGAAAATTTTCTGTCATTATTTTTTCAAATATGCTTTCAATTTCTTGTTCCCTCTTCTTTCTGGCACGTGCATGATGCAAATGTTGGCACACTTGAAGTTGCCCCAGAGGCTCCTTACATATCTTCATATTCTTGAATTCTTTTTTTCTTTCTGCTGTTCTGATTGGGTGTTTTTTGCTTCCTTATATTCCAAATCACTGATTTAATTTTCAGTTTTGTCTACTCTACTGTTGATTATCTGTAAATTATTCTTCATTTCAGTTAGTGTAGCCTTCATATCTGGCTGGTTATTTTTTCTGGTTTCCATGACCTTTTGTAAGCTGTTGAAGTTCTCACTTAGTTCATTGAGCAGCCTTATAACCAGTGTTTTGAACTCTGCATTTAGTAGATTGCTTGTTTCCATTTTGTTTAGTTCTTTTTCTGGAATTTTGTTTTGTTCTTTCATTTGGGACATGCTTCTCTGTCTCCTCATTTTGGCAACCTCCTGGGTTTATTTCTATGTATTAGGTAGAGCTGCTACATCTCCCAGGCTTTGTAGAGTGGTCTTATGTAGTAGATGTTCTGTAGGGTCCAGTAGCAAAGCCTCCCCATTCACCAGAGCTGGGCACTCAATGTGTACTCTCCCCCACTGTGGAGGATCAGCTGTGTAGTGGCCCACCCCACAGAGCAGCACGTACTTCAGTGGGGCTCTGACGCCTCACTGAGTCTGCCTCTTGAGTGTGTTGCTTGTGGAGGTGGTTGGTGGTGTTTCAATGTGGTAGTATGAAGCTGTCCTCTGGGTGCACTGGTTCTGGGGCCTCCCTGGAGGTGCAGGCCAAGGTCAGCCACCACCTGTGTTCTGCTCAGGGCCATCCAACATGAGCTACAAAGTGATCTGCAGATGGCTGCTACTTGTGCTGGGCTTGGAAGTGCCCCAGATAGGCAAAGCTTAGAACCAAGGCTGGCTGCCTTAGCATGAGGTATGGGGCAGATGCTGCTTGTTTGAGAGATTTTAGGAAAGTCTGAAGCATGAGACAAGAAAGGCCATTTATATGTGAAAGCCACTGGAAACAGTATGGGTGGGCCTGCAAATTGAGTGGGGCAGGGTCTCAGAGAATCACCAGGGTGAAGAGAACAGTGTGAGCCAAGTTAATGGAGACTCAGATATGGTGCCTGCTGACTCTGTTGAGGGTAGGTTCATCAAAGGAACAACAGCCTCTGCCAGCACTTCTGTCTGTGAGAAAGCTGCCCCTCCAGCTCTCACCCTGATGCCAGACAATTCAGTTCCTCCCCATAGGTCCCTGGTGCCTTTCAAGCTGCTGCCCCAGCACTGGAGCTCAGAGGGAGTAAGTCCAAGTAAGTCCATGTGTGGGCCATTTAAGAGGAATGCCTGGAACTCACAGCCCTCCATCTCACTCAGTTACAGGCCCTGCTGATTTTTACAGCCAGGAACTACACAGCAGATTTTTGAATGCATGGGGATCAGTACCCTAACCCCACATTTTTCAAGGGTCAACTGTATTTAGAAACCAATATCTGGGTGCTATAGGTCCTCACTGCTTCTGGGTTGTCATTGCTTCTAGGCCCTCCCAGATGACAGAGTTAGGAAGTAAATAAATGTATGTGTACATACACATGCACATATCTATATTTATGCATACAGATAGCTATAGATACATAGGATGTCCCAAAAAATACACACACTTTGAATAATTATAAAGGCAATGTTTATTAAAATACATTTCATTTAGAAAATTGAGCTATCAGCTGTTAAAGTGTATATACATTTTTTGGGATGCCCCAAATATAAATACATATGTATATAATATTATATTGAAACTAGTCGACCAGTTGACTGTTTGCCCCCTGGTGGTCAGTGCATCATAGCAAGCGGTTGAGCAGCCTTAGCATATCATTAGCATATTACACTTTGATTGGTTGTTCAATTGTTCTGCTTTTCGGTCTATTTGCATGTTACCCTTTTATTATATAGAATCATAAATTCCTACCAATACCTCCTATTCTAATCCAAAACCATGTAAATATTTGAAAAAAGATCTGAATATTTTTTCTAAGACATTGAGAAACCTGACTCTCGTTATTCACAATATGTAGTTATTAGTTCAGACCTGTGTACATGTAGTTTCAGAATGACTAACTCACATGCCTGTGATAAACAAATATACTCACTACAGTACAAAATTTGTATAATTAGTTCTCTCTTTAGCTCTAAAATACACAAATACTACTTTCCAAAGTTACTTAAATTAGTTCTTTCCTACCCCACCCTTCAGTACGGTTATGTTATCTATATATAGTATAAGCCTAAGCAAACATGACCAAACACCAGAACGACCACTATGACACGCACTGACCACCAGGGGGCTATGATACCCACTGACCACCAGGGGGCAGATGCTCAATGCAGGAGCTGCCCCCTGGTGTCAGTGCACTCCCACAGCCAACCTCCTGTGGCTGGCCAACCTCCTGTGGTCCACTACTCCCCCTACCCCTCATGCATGAATTTGTGCACCAGGCCTCTAGTCTATTTATATCACAGTGAGGGTAATTTGTTACTGCTCATATTCCACTTTCGGTTCCCCCCACATCCTGGTTGTTTTTCTTTCTACCCAATTCCCACTCACTCTTGTAGATAACCAATCTCTTTAACTTCTTGTTTAATCCTTCCTGTATTTCTTTTATACAGTGAACAGATATATGTATATTTTCTCATGCCTTTCTTACAAGAATGGCAGCATACTATACATTTTTAATTTGTTGTGTGTTTTTTTCATTTAAAATGTATCCTGGTAATCACTCCATATAAATTCATAAAGATCTGCCTCATTTTTTAAACAGCTACATAGACTCCATTATGTGGCTCTACCATCATTATTCAACCATTCTACGTATGAGCAATATTCTGCAAGTATAAACAATGCAACCATGAATAACCTTATGCACATGTATTTTCATAGTGCTGTATCTTTAGAGTAGATAGTGGTGTATCATTAGGGTAGATTCCTAAGGTGAAACTGCGAAGGCAATAGGTAAGTGCATAGCAGCTGTGTTAGGTATTGTTAAATCTCCCTTCAGAAGGGTTGTACCACTTTGTCCCACTGACAATGTATGAAGGTGTTTTTCAATTTTATAGGAAAGAAATAGAATATCCATTTTGTTTTAATTTGAATTTCTTTATAAGTACATTTAAACTTTAATTTCCAAACTTTGGGGGCCATTTACATATCTTTTGTGAATTAACTTACATGTCTTTTTCCCATTCTCTATCAGGTTTCTTATCCCTTGTCCCTCAAATTTTAAGAGTTCTTTACATATTGGTGATACTAGCCTTTTATCTGTAGTAAATGCTGCAAATATTTTCTCCCAGTATGTAAGTTGTCTTTTTACTTTACTGCATTTTTTTACTATGCAAATTTGTGGTCAAGTTTTTCAATATTTTCTCTTATTGCTTCTGAATTTTGAATCAAAGAAAATATTTCCTTATATTTAGGTTAAAAATGAATTCACCCATGTTTTCTTCTAGGACTAATATGGTTTTATTTTTTATATTTAGATACCCAGCCCATTTGGAGATTGTTCTCATGTATTATGTGGACGTAATTTTACCTTTCCCCAAATGGTTATCCTATTGGCCCAACACCATTCATTGAAATGTCCATCTCTGAGCCAGTAATTTTAGATGAAACCTTTATCCTGTACTAAATGTCCAGATGTAGTTGGATCAAGTTATGGGTTTTCATTCTATTCCATTGTTCTATTTGTCTGTATTATTTTAATGATAAAGGCTTTACAGTATGTTTTAACACCTCGTAGGGCTAGTCTCCCCTCAAAACTTTTTTTTTCAGTGTTTTCTTGGCTATTCTTGCATGCTTCTTTCCATATGAACTTCAATATCAACTTGTCTAGTTCCATTTAAAAAAAAAACCTGGTGTTTTTACTGGGCTTGAATTAAATTTGTAAATTAACTTAGTAAGAACTGACATCTTTATAATGTTGACTCATTCTAAGATCACACAATGCCTTTTCATTTGTATAAGACTACTTCTGTATCTTTTCAAAGGTGTTTTAAATTTTTCTTCAGATGTTTTACACATTTACTATTAACCTTATTTCTACGTATTTTTCTTTGTTCCTATTTTAAGTAGAGTTTCTCTACTATTATGTCCTCTAACTTAATTATTTGCTATTATTTGTGCATATGAAGGCTATTAATTTTGCATGGTAATTTTATATCTTGCTACTCTAATATTTGAGTTAGCATTGTCATTCATTTTCTTGGGTTTTTCAGATATACTATTATAGCTTATGAAATAGAATTTAAAAAGAGAAGAAAGTGAGCTTTACTACTTTGTTACCATCATATGCTTCCAGTTGATCTCTCATGTCTAACCGCCTTAGCTAATACCTCTAAAAGCAGAGATAATGGGCATCCTTATCTGGTTCCTGATCTTAGTAGAAATGCCTCTAGTGTTTCCCCATAAGTAAGAGAATGGCTTTCATTCTAAGGTTAAAAAAAAAAAGTTTGTCATATTAAGAAAGTATCCCACAAGTTCTATTTTCTTTTGTGCTTTCATCATGAATAGGTGTTGAACCCACCCTGTTATATTTGAAAACTAATAAAAAAGGGAAAGAATTAAGCATTTATTCTGCCTTTTTTTATATAATCTATTCCTGAGGGGAACCAAGGTCCCTGTAGTACAAGGGTCCCAAGCGTTCTGGGGTCAAAGGAGAAGGGGAAGGTCATGACTGGCCCTTTCTCCGGGACCCGAATTACAAGAATCCTGCTTTCCTCTTCTCCCCTTGAAGGACTCCCAGCCCCATGGACTTCTACCTCCTGGTGGTGGCCCCAAACTCACATCGTTCTCCGAGGTCCCACAGAGGATGCAGGATTTGCACTCTATGCACTGCCACTTGTAGGTCTTGACAGCCTCAGTCATGTTCAGGGTGAACTGCAGGCAGGTTGGGTGACCTAAAGGAAGCAGAAATGGCAGCGTTAGGGCCAGAGGGTCTGACTTGTCACCCCTCAACACCACTAGCTGAAAACACATTTATGCCCAACTTGGAGAGGGGGTGAGGGTAGCATGTATTGGGAAACAAACTAGGGACCCAGATGGGGCCCTCCCAAAACTCCCCACTACCCACAATTACATCATCAGATCAGGGCCTAATGAGAGAGATGGGCATTAATCCTTCCACCAGGGATAGATGCCACCCAAATCCTCTGCCCTAAGAGCACTTCCCCCTAGAGGTGTAGCCAGTTACGAGGACAGCAAGTGGTGATCAGAGAGAAACAGAAAGGCCGCTGCATAGCACATGGCACAAGGCTGCACTGTGAGTCACCTGCATTATCTCCCGGCCCCAGCATCAACTATGGCAAAAGCGACACACAAAAGCTATTTGTAATTGGACCTTCTGATCCACAAAGGTGTTCACCACACTGCCTCAGGGCACAGGAGAGGTGGGTATGAGGACTCCAGGGACAGAGCTCAGGGACTCTGCAAAGCCTTGCACTGTTATCCAAAGCATCCCTGCCCATGCCCAGGAGATTACGCCCGCAAGTACCAGGGGCTATAGGGGGACGTGGCCTAGCAGGGAGGGCCAAGAAGTGCAGCATCACAGCAAAGGGTACATAATGGCCAGGTCTATCCTAAAACGACTGGTCACTGGCTCTAACTCTCTTCTCCATCCCAAGTATCACATTAGCCAAGCCAATAGCAGGATCGGGGAGAGACATTAAGCTCTCACCTTAGAGCTCACAGCCCCAATGGACCAATTCTGAGGCTTGGCCTGCAGAGCTGGACTCTGTTGTCAGCCATAGCTCACCCAAAAGAGACCCTCGGGCAGTGAGAGGACAGGTCTGAGCCACAGAATGTGAGGACCTTTGACCTTCTATTTGGCAGGGAAAGGAAGCTTGGATGATGCTCTCAGGTCCCCCAGTGCTGTCAGTCTGCGCAGAGCATTCAGGGCAAAGCCCATTACTGACTCTATCACAAAAGAACTGACAGCGCCGAAACCGGTTTGGCTCAGTGGATAGAGCGTCGGCCTGCGGACTGAAAGGTCCCAGGTTCGATTCCGGTCAAGGGCATGTACCTGGGTTGCGGGCATATCCCCAGTGGGAGATGTGCAGGAGGCAGCTGATCGATGTTTCTCTCTCATCGATGTTTCTAGCTCTCTAGCTCTCTCCCGTCCTCTCTGTAAAAAATCAATAAAATATATTTAAAAAAAAAAAAAAAAAAAAGAACTGACAGCTTTGCCTACTGCTGGGGGTTCCTCCTTCTCCAGAGCTCCAGCGCTGCCCAACCCACCATATAGGGCGTTGTGTTGCCGCTCTCACATGAGTTATTATGTACTTCTAAAGGAGGAAACTAGAGACCAAGGGTGGGGGTGCTAATTAGAGTTACTTTCACCAACCCAGTGCCCTCCACAGATGGTCAGGACCCCATGTGGTACCACCACCCCTTGGCAAAGCCATCCCAGCAGGAGACTCCCATTTCCTCCCTTCCAAGTCCTCAGAGCTAGTGACACCAGGGTCATTTGGGGCACATACTGTCTATTCAGTCAACATAAGAACCCTTCAAATTTGGGGCTCCACAAATACAAGCCACACTGTCATCTCTGAGAGAGTAAGAGTGGGGGTGGAAATAATTCATTGATGGGGACGTGGGGACCACTTAGCAAAGAGCAGGTAGAAGTATCGAGGAGAAGGCTCATCTAAAAGCTTTTCAAGGACTTCTCAGGAGCCATCCAGTTTAGAGACTCCCACGCTCTGAACTAATAACCCTCTCAAACTGACACCTTGGCAGTGACCCCGGAGGGAAAGAAGCCCGGCATTAAAAGCCTGATGAACATCCAGTTGATAAAGCATCTCAAAGATCTATTGAGGAACAGTGGCCAGGGTCATTCCTATTCCAATCTCTCAGAGAGAATACCAGGATTGGAATAGGAGAGGAAATACCAGTTTGAGATTCTGAGTGGTATGGGCCACAAATGTCTGGGGTCTCAGACAGGACACCCTTGGGAAGGTTGCAGATGAGTTCATAGAGCAGGTAACCATACAAGCAAGTTGACTCTGCCCAGTTCTATGGGCTCAGGCCACACCCCAGCCACAACCAGCCAGGTTACAGTAGTTATTCATGAATTTGTTCATGAAGGACTATTTATTGGGCAACTGTTAAGCCAGCCATTGCACTAGACAGAAAAGATACAGTGGTGAGCAAGATACCCCCAACACCTCTAATTAGAGAGAACTCAAATTAATGAACCATACTCATATCTATTTGTTTACAACTGTGTGATAGGTGCCATGAAGGAAAATCATAATTGGCAATGAAAACAAGCCATAGGAGAGCCTAACCTAGTCCGAGATGCCAAGGAAACACTTCCTGAGAGGTGAGGCGTTAGCTGCATGGGAGAGGGGAGAGCTCCTGGTGAGCACAGCAGGTGTGGAGGCCCTGAGCAGTGGAGGAACTTGGCAAATTAAGGAAAAGAAAGGCTAGTGAGCAGAGGCTTGGCAAGCAAGCGGAGAAAGGCAGGAGGTGGCTGGCAATGTTGCTGGAGCCAGATTTCACAGGCATTGGTATCCCTTATTTAAGGATTTGGGGCTTTAAAATCATTAAAGAGTTTTAAGCAAGGCATGGACTGGATCACACTGTGTTTCAAAGTACTTTAGCAAGAGAGATCTTTGGGGTGATGAAGCAGTTCTGAATATTGATTGTGGTGGTGATTACATATACGGTAAGATTGTAGAGAATTATACATACACACACATAAGTACACTGTGTGTGTGCATGTAAAACCAATAAAAGATGGATAAGGTCTGCAATTGCATCGATGTCAATTGACTGTTTTTTAAAAATATATTTTTTTCTTGATTTCAGAGAGGAAGGGAGAGAGAGATAGAAACATCAATGATAAGAGAGAATTGTTGATTGGCTGCTTCCTGCACACCCCACACCGGGGATTGAGCCCACAATCTGGGCAGGTGCCCTGACTGGGACTCGAACCATGACCTCCATATTCATAGGTCCATGCTCAACCACTGAGCCACACCGGCCAGGCTCAATTGATGATATTGAACTATAATTATGTAAGATGTTACCAGTGCAGGAAACTAGTTAAAGGGTGCATGTGACCTCTCTGTAATATACTTAATAACTTTCTATGATGCTATAATTATTTCAAAATAAAAAGTTGAAAAGGCCTTTTTGTATAAGGAAAACACAAATAAAAACTAAAATTATTAAGAAGGAGGGAAGGAAGGAAGAAGGAAGGAAGGGAGGGAAGAAAGAGAAGGGAAGGGAAGGGAAGAAGGGAGGGAGGGAGGGAGGGAGGAAGGGAGGGAGGGAAGAAGGAAGGAACTGCTAAGGAGAAAATTTGAGAGGGTTGGGGAACAAAGGAGGCAGGAAAATGGGGGGTGGGGAGGGATAGTGTAGAGATGCAAGAAATGTTGACAGGAAATTAGTTTGGAAGCTGATGCAGCTACCAGGAGAGACACAGGATGATTAAACGAAGGTGGGGATTTGAGAAATATTAAAGATATAATTGACAGGACTTAACTACTGTTTGAACTTCAGAAGAGTGGGAAGAGGGAGATGATGAGAATCATTCTCACGCTTCTGACCTAAGAAATTAGATGGGCTGCAATGAAACTTATTCAGGTGAGGAAGACCACAGTAAACATACAGGGACCAACTGGAGGAGGGGAGGATTTGCTCTGTTGAATTTGGGAAGTCTGTGAGACTTCCGGTGGAAATGTCAGGTAGATTGTGAAATATGTGTATTTAGAGCTCAAAAGAGAAGTGTGAACTAGACGTTAAATTTAGAATTTTTGCTAAATGGGTGAGAATTAGTGAGATTATCTAGGAAAATAAAAAAGAGCACAAAGAAAGAAGAAAGGAGAAGAGAGAAAAATATCTAGGACCGAGCTTTGAGGAATCAAATATTTAAAGCTCAAAAGAAAGGATCAACAGAGAAAACCGAGAAGATGGCTGGAGAGGTAAGACCCAAACCAGGCAAGCATGGGGTCACAGCAGCCAAAGAAAACATTTCAAGGGGAGGGTGGTCAGCCGAGTTGACTACCACAGGGACTACCGCATTGAGTTTGTCGTTGCTCAATAAAGGCGTGGCGTGAAGGAGAGTTGACAGATCAGAGCCAAAGCTGCCCTACTAATAGTAACACCCTTCACAATGCCCACTTCTTTGGGAAGGAAGATCAGCACATTCCAGAGCACGGTGTGAAACAGGCCAACTGGAGCCGCCTCCGCAGGTGGGCATGGGGTGGGGTGGGGGATGTGTGTGTTTCATGCAGCCACCAACACTCCATAAATCTTTATTGAGAGCCAATTCTATGCTCAAGTTCTCTCAGACCACTGTGCTGAGCTCTGAAGACATTTCCTGGTATAGTTTTGAACCAGTGAACGGTAGCAAGTGGGTTTTGGAAACTCCTGTTGGAAGTCTCTGAAAAAGTCCCAAGGGCTTTCTCTGCGTTTCAGTCTTGAAAGTCACCAGCCTCCCCGCAAAGACCTTCAAACCTAACAGAAGGGAATGACAGTCACACAACACACCCCATGCTCCCCTATAAAATGTAGGACAAAAATGAGCTTCCATAAGATGTAAGACTAAGATGAGCCTCAGCTCTGGCTGCAGGCTCCTTCGCCTCTGAATTCAAGACCTCACTCAGTGTAAGAGGATGCAACTTCTCAACCAGGGAGAATGAGGCACAAAAAGCCAAGTCACCCAACCAGCCATTAGGAGGTACAAAAACTATGTCCAGAGCTAAGTCCTCCTGTCTGTGCCACCATAACAGGCTGGCTACCTGTTGCCTGTCTCCAAAAGCTGGAAAAGTCACTTACCAGCTAACACCGTAAGAATAAAACTTATCTGTCATGGAAATGACTGCAATAATGCATACTGTTGGATAAAAGGAAGTTTCTAAGGAAAATGCTAGAAACCCATTTCTAGGTTTTACTGCTAGAACGCCTTATTTTTGCCCAGAACTAATTCCTAAAATCCTTAGAAGTAAAACGATAATAGATATAGTCTTTCCAATTCAAGGGTGGTATAAAAAAAAAAAAAGAGGCAGCACATTTGTTGTAAAGCAATTTACTTGTAGTCACTTGCTACTTAAAGATTCCTATCTTACTCTCTTCTGTAAAGTTAACCATCACTCTCTTATGCATTAGCTTGGAAATCTGGATTTTTAAATACTTTGTTTTCTTAAGGCAAGCAATCCATGCACTGCTCTTTAAGGAGCCCGATAGAGTGAAGGGAAAACAGCCGTCCCAGGCCCCCCTGGGTGAGATGATTCAACGGGACATTTATAAGATTCCAATTACCAAAATGAACTTAGAAAGCAGGATGTGTGCATGATTCATCCTGGCCAGATCATTAAAAACCAGTCCTTCCTGAACTGTTCCTCCAAATTCATTCTACCAGGAGGGTCCAGTAAATCTCCTGACTGCTATGAAAGGCATTCTCAATCCAGCCCAACCCCGTCCAAAACTGACCTCCAACCTCCCAAAACATTGAACCAGGAAATGTAACTGATGGCAACCACGTGTGGAGACCTTACTTGTGGGCAGGGCTCTCAAGGCAATAGGGATTTGGCTTCAGGGGAAGAAAAGGGAAACCTGTGGGTGTGAGGAGCTTCTCAGGAGGGAGAAGACTGTCCACGAGGCTGGCAGGGATGGCCCTACAGTCCACTGGACTCAGTGAAAAAGAGGAAGCAGGCATTTGAAGCAGTGACTGCCCCCTCGCCACCTGAAGGACACATCTCATGTCTTTTCAGAACCACGTGCATAGATGCTGAGAATATTCCAGGGAGAGCATGTGGGATTTTGTGGTACTGGAGTGAGAAGGCACACAGACAAATACCCAAGCAAAACTAGTGTTAGATTCATAGTCGCGGCTGCCTACATCCACACATGCTCATACACAATTGCCCACGCACGAATATTTCCAACCTTTTAAGGGTGAAAATATCTGCCCTTGTTGATTAAGCTCGCACTAGAAGTCATTAACCCATCAGGATCACTCTATAGATTGTCGGTACAGAGAGAGAAACACGGTTCATCTTCAACAAACCCTGGGCAAAAAGAAATTGCTATGACATGTGTCTCTTACATTATGATCCTTATTAAAAGAGGTTTTTATTTTATTACTGCCAGTATTTAATTTTGACTAGGCTAAGCCACATCGCTGATTAAACTAGAGCTCCAGGAAAAGAACACATTATCTTGATAGGTATGTGCTGAAAACATAAATAAAACAGATACAAATAGACCGTGGAACTATCACGGTCTATTATTTATTCATTGTTAAATGATAACCACCTAATTATATTTTATTACCTTATTCATCAATGTTGATCTCTTAAACACTGATTTCTCAGGAAAGGAGAACCTAAATATCCCTGTTTTTCAGGCAAGAAATTGTAAAACTCAAATTGTGCTCCTTGGTCTGATGCCTAGTTTAGAGAAATTACATAATATAAAATACGTAGGATCCTTCTAATCTGAAATAGCACCAAAAACAAGTCTCCACGAGCATTCATTAGAAAATAATTTGACTCAAATTTCTAACCGTTCTCTATATTCATACACACATAAAAATTCCAATATTAACATATTGCAAAAATGTATAAGACACTTTAGTTAAAGAATTTATGCAAAGTGCAGTCAAATCTGAATCATCCATGCTAAAGAGTAATTTGAGGAGAAAAAAAATATTACTAGCTCACTTTGGGAAGCCATCTCATTCAATCAGATCCATTCATTCTCATTTCCTCTCCGTCTCCCCCCCCCGCCCCCCCAACCCCAACCCTCCTCCACTTTGAGACCTGGCTTATAAGGTAGAGGGAATGAGGCTCTGAAGTTGTCATAGTTAGTCTGTAAAAGGGTGAACCTCTAAGCAATCAAGAAGTTAATCCTGTGGAAATATATTATGACCAGTATGTTAACCAGGCACTGCCTCTTCACTGAATTATTTTTCAAGCCTGTTTTATAAACCTTCTGCAACGGTCCACCAGCTCCCCTCTCGTCTGCCCCAACTCGACCAGAGTGGCACTCCGGAGGCACCTGCTCAGCTCCTTGTTTTCCGTATCATTTTTAATGTACTTCAGAGAGGGAAAAGAAAAGAAAAAGTGTGGAAAGGATAAGGACCAAACAAACAAAAAAACACGTTAAAAATAAATGGCGGTGTGAGCCGTGGTTGCCTTTTGCTTGGCAAAAACACTTGACTGTGCAGCAAGCTCAACTTGACTTCGAGATCTGTTATCCTCTCTCCAGCTGTCAGACTCCAGGGCACCCAGGTACCATTCGGGAGGCAAACCACAGAGATTGTCCTGCTGATCATTATTATCAGTAGCCATACAAAGCACATACAAAGTGTTAGAGGCACTTTTAATGGGCTAAACAGCTACAGGCTCATGGGCCAGTCTCAAATAGCCCTAGAAATTCCCCAAATTTTCATGGTCAAGTATGGTCCAAGATAGTCTCACCTATAACCTGAGGGCATTGTGATTGATCCTCTTAAAGTGAAATAATGGGATGGAACAGCCTGGACCTGGCTTATATAATTTACCTGGCTGGCCCAGCTTCGTGTCAAGGCACAGCCCTAGAAGGATGTCAAGAGCCACAGAACAATCCCAGAGCCGCCAATTAGTTGCTACACTGAGGACCACAGATAATTCATTCATATATTCATTCCCTCAACATTGTTGACTGAATAAATGTAGCAGGCACTCTTCTAGGCACTGGGGACACAGCAATGAGGAAAACCACTCTGCCCTCCTGGACAAGAACCACAATTTCAGATACATTGCAGCATCTGTGTCCCTTGGACAAGGCCCTTGGCCTCTCTGGGCATTAGTTTGCCAATTGTTAAGTGAAAGGATAGGAGTCTCCTATCCATGAAGCTGTGGCTCTGTCCATGCCACCCTAAACAGCATTTTTAGAAATACTATTGATCCCAAGTTGCCCAGCTGATTGATGGGATAAACAAGCCTTCTAAAACTTGCCTACTAAAACTCAAAGTGGAAAAAAAAATAAGAAGAAAATTAAAATAAGCAGTTGGTACTGCTAGAATTTATGTCAACTTTTCCACTAGACTAGCCCAATCCTGGTTCAGTTCCGTGACAGAAAACAAAAGAAATCTAGAAACCTAAAAAACACTCTCATCAACCGTACCACCCACCCCCAGTCAGTAAGATGGGCTGAACACATGGGTTATCAATGAATCCTCAGGCAGAGAGGCCTTGGGTAAGGTTTCATCCATGAGGAATAGCAGATCTGCATTGAGCTGTCATGTGACAGTGAGCAGATAGTGCCAGGCAAGGCGT
The DNA here is from genome assembly GCF_964212035.1 of Myotis nattereri. NCBI lineage: Eukaryota > Metazoa > Chordata > Mammalia > Chiroptera > Vespertilionidae > Myotis > Myotis nattereri. The sequence continues at coordinate 25,223,747 of NC_138075.1, read as the reverse complement.
CAAAGCAGAGAGACGCCAATACGAGCAGCTCAGGTTGACTCTCCTTTTAAATCTTTAGCTGAAAAAGAGGATTGTAGGTAACCCTCTGCCCCTTATGCAGGTATAAAGATCTGAATTTCACTCTGTCATGATTCCTAGGTTGAGGCACCGAGTAGCTGATAACACTGCAGCGGAAACGGAGTCGGTAAGCTTACAGAAAGCTGTCATTCCATTCCGGCACATTGTGTTTGTTGTGCAGATGAGACATTCCCTGGAGATGGCCAGGAGCCAATGAGAAGATAGGGGCCTGTATTCAGGAAAGAGGACCAGGCTAGAGAAACAGACTTACAAATCATCATGTGTGAGCAGCAGATGAAGCCTTGGCACTTGGTGAGACACCAGGGAGAGGCCACAGAGTGAAAAGTAACATGCACCTCAGGAGGGGGGGCGGGGGTATAATCACTTAACTGAAGGCATTAAAGGGCGTCAGGAAGAGGACTCAGTGAGAGAAACAGAGAGGATGTGGTCACAAAGGAGGGGGAGAACCTGGGAAGCTCTTCATGGCGTCCAAGGAAGAGGACAAGATGGCCACCACCATCAAGAGAGAGATGAAGCAAGGTAAGAACTGGAGAGAACGTATTACCGAGTCACTGATGATTCGAATTAAAATCATCTCCAGGAGTAGTGGGCCCTCATGCCTCTCTGGATGACAGGATGGTTTCCATGTTGTAGAAGAAAGAATTCATGAGAAGATCATCCCACAACTTGTTTCTTTTTCCACATGCTCAAGCTTGAAGGCACCATGTAAAATAGTCTTATGAATATTATCTTTGTCTGATTCCATTTGTTGATATCAGGGCTCATTTTTTGGTTTTGGTTTTGTTTTTGTTTTTGTGTAGGTTCCACAGCTTAAGGTAGATCCTCCCAGCATCAGTTTCCATTCTTGCCTGAGGAGATGCATCAAGTCTCTGGAAGCCAGTTCTTTCCTTCTGACCTTTTGAAGCTCTTCAATTCTAGGTGTCAGAGCCCTGCCTGCAAGGCTGGGGCAGGTCCTGGTGGAGGTTTCTTCCACAGCTCCAGGCTCTGCACACTCTCCAGGAATGCCCAGATCCAGGGGGGAAGTTGATGCCACAAGCAGGAGATCTGAATTGCCAGTCAGACTGAATGGGGAGTGGAGAATGGAAATGATCCCCAGGCACCAATATTGGTGGTTATGGTAGTTTTGTGTGTTTTTTTAATGACTATAAATTCTTTGATCCTCTGCTTTCAAGAAGTGTTGGCTATGCCCCAACTCTTAATTTAACAAATATAGTAAAGAGAAAGTGATGATATGCAACTTTGGGAACTAAGCTATAAAAAGGTCCTCATGCCCTAGTACAGGGGTCCTCAAACTACGGCCCGTGGGCCACATGCAAATACAAATATTGTATTTGTTCCCATTTTGTTTTTTTACTTCAAAATAAGATATGTGCAGTGTGCATAGGAATTTGTTCATAGTTTTTTTTCAAACTATAGTCCGGCCCTCCAACGGTCTGAGGGACAGTGAACTGGCCCCCTGTTTAAAAAGTTTGAGGACCCCTGCCCTAGTAGCATTGGCTCAGTGGTTAGAGTGTCGGCCAGCTGACTGAAGGGTCCTAGGTTAGATTCCAGTCAAGGGCATGTACCTCAGTTGCAGGCTCGATCCCAGGCCCGACTATATGCATGCGGGAGGCAACCAATCGATGGGTCTCTCTCACATCAATGTTTCTCTGTCTATCCTCCTCCTTTTCACTCTCTTTAAATATCAATGGAAAAATACCCTTGGGTGAGGATTAACAACAACAAAAAAGGCACTCAGGTTTCCATTTCTCTCTCTCTCTCTCTCTCTCTCTCTCTCTCTCTCTCTCTCTCTCTCTCTTTCTCTCTCTCTCTCTTTCTACCTACCTACACCTACACCTACACCTACACCTACACCTACACCTACACCTACACCTACACCTATACCTATACCTCTCTCTCCCCTCACTCTGGAAGAAACCAAGTGCTGTGTTATGAGCTGCCCTATGGAAAGATCCACATGACAACAAACTGAGAGTGGCATCTGGCCAACAGCTGGCAAAGACCTGAGGTCCTCAGTTCTTTAGCCCAAGAGGAACTGAGGCCTATGAGGAAACTTGGAAGCAACTCCTTCAGCCCCAGTCAGGTCTTGAGTGACTGCAGCCCCAAACATCTCCTAACTACCACCTCATCAGAGAACATGGGCCAAAACCACCCAGCTAAGCCATTCCCAGATACCTGAACCTCAGAAACTATGAGACAATAAATGTGTGTTGTTCTAAGCTGCTGATCTTGGGGATAATTTGTTACACAGCAATAGCTAACTCACACACTAGCTAAGGAGGAACGGTAAGGTGTCTGGAGGAAAGACTAGAAAAACCAGACATTTGACAGGATTCCTGTTTAGACTGAGTCCCAGTACTGGGTTGAACAGTGAAGGGTGGAAGAGGGTTTTAGGATGTTATCTCATTTCAATCCTCCATGGAGGGCTATTTTTTTTATGAATCTTCTTTAAAAGAGCTAATAGTGGGAACTAAGATAATTTAAGTGACAGTGTAGGGACTAAAAAAGAAGTGAATAGGTGTGAAACCACACAGTGCACAAGAGCACCCACAGTTTCCTGGGCCCAACCTATTTGCACAGTGTGGGCAGGAGGGCAGCCTCTCCACCAAAGAAGCTACCATCTTTGGCTTCTAGTCTTGCCCTCTGTTTCCCAGTCTCGCCCTTACCCTGCTCACCCTCCTTCCACCTTCCTGAGCCCATCTCCCGCCTTTAACAGATTTCTACTTAGGTTCCTGGAACAAGTCCCCCATATTAGAAAGTCAGGGATGTCCTGGAAGTTCGACAAGTCACTATAAGCAGAGCAACAACCTACAGTCAGTATTGGCCTCGAGAAAGTGGTGCTTGGATATCTTCATGATAATTACTCAAGTAAATACCTTTATATTCACTGCTTTCATTTGATTCCCCACAACAATCCTGTGAAGTAGGCAGAACAGATATAGGTAGCCCTGATTTACAGGTGAGGAAGCTGAGGCTCAGAACGGCTTAGAGTCAGCAAGCAGTGGAGCCAGGGCTCGAATCCATGCCGTTACACTCCAGTCCTGTGGGCCTTTTACTCACCCCCACAATCTCTCACTACATGTTCCAAGACGGCCAACCCAGATGCAGTTTCAGCCTTACATTAAGCTGTTAAATCTAACATGTCCCCTTTATTCGCAAGAGGTTTGCTAAAGCACAGTAATGTAGGGCAGTGGATTTCTTTGTGCCTCAGTTGCCCCAGTTTGAAGCATACAAAGTGGACCAGCCGTCTATCCCTGATTGGGCGTCAGTGTTCATGCCTCTAGCGAAGTCCCTCAGGAAGCCGGGCCTGCTCCCGTGAGGCAGGGCATCAAGTCCTCACCATTTGGCAGTGACTAAGCCTGGAAACCCCGAGGAAGATTCGCCCAGAAGTGAGTCAGTCCAGCCACACAAAGGGGCACTGGAGGCTGCCGGAAATAGGTCAGCAGACCATGGTGGCATTATTGGGCTTCGGCTCCTGAGACTATCAACAGAGGTTCCCAGTCCCATTGGCCACAACTCCTCTGCCAGCGGCTGGCGTGAGGACCTCCCTATGCCGCACATGGGCCACCTAACCCCCACAGGGAGCTGGTTTTCCTGGTCCTTCCTGGGGCCAGCCTGAATGGACTGCCTATCACCTTCTCTCTCTTTGGAGACTCTGAGAGGAGCACAAAAAGACATCTGGCATCCAAAGCCAATTTCACATCAGCCCCAGACACCTCCATTACACTGTCAGACAAGGAAGGACATGAATGCTCCTGACTCACCTCATTCAGGACAAGAACAAAAGAGCAGACAGAAAGGGCCCCCATTTTTGCAATCACCATACTGTACCACATCCCCAAAGCCCCCAAAAGGTTCACGAACTCCTTTGAATTCTTTTCCCTCTTCATCCCCTGATTCTCCCAAGTCAATAATTCACTTTCCAATTTGCGATGGCAGGAGAATGGGAAAAGGGGATGGGGATGGGGATGGTGACAGCCAGCTTCCCCGGAAGCCTCTCACCCAGGTTCCTTGAGCCACAAGGTCCCTAATGTCCTTCAACGCCCTCAACAAGGAGACAGACATCATGCTGAACCAACACTGCTTAAAAGAGAAACATCCTCAGGCTCCATGGGAGCACATCATAAACCAGCACCATCTGGCCTTGTATTCACTCAGCATTTATTCCAAACCCCAACCCAGAGCCACCCTCCGCCCCTCACTTGATCTACACCTCTGGCTACTCAATCCAACTGACAAATCATTTTCCACCAGCCAAATTCTCATCTAAATTAATCTGGTTTTCTCTTACAATTAAACAAGTATTTATCCAACAAATTCATAAATGAGGACTGACCTCACTGTTTATTTGGAAAGCTGGAGGAGTTGGTTGTACATGGGCTTTATCTTTTTCCTCTAGATAAATTAGGGAGTTGAGATACTACAGGAGAAAGCAAATCAATGGCTATTTCCAGTTACCAGCATTTGTCTTTCGATTTAATAGAAATGATGCTTCAAGACACGCAGTCTCTTCAGTACAAACACTCATCGATATTAAAGTGATGCAGTAGAGCACCCTTCCTGGTACTTTGTAAGCCCCTCAGGATGAGTGGTGATCAACTCCATCCCAGAACCAGCAAGAAGAAGGCACCCAAGGAATAGGTGAGAGAATTAGGAGTACGCCATGGGAAATCTGTCCTCCCTCAGGGATCACTAAATGTGTGGGACATATGCCACTATGCCATCCCATGCTGTGGCAGACTTCGCTAGTCAAGTCAACATTCTCTTTCAGTCCTCATGTCTGAGACCTTAGGATCCTTCTCAACACAGTGCTGCAAACAGCTTGCACCACTCTGAGTTTTCACACAAGAGGAAACCTAGGGGCCACCTCTGAGCTGGAAGCTATTAAGCTTAATAGGTTATAAGCCTCATGTGAGAATTAAGGATTCAAATCTTAAGCAGGTCACCAATCGAATACATTTTTTTTAGGGTTTTTTATTGTTTTATTTGGGAAAGTGCTTCTTACAAAAGGGCAGCTGGAAAATACAGAGACCTCTGTAACAATGACTTGTTTTTCTTAAAGTGAAAGAATGGGTGGGACCCAAGGAATCAAAAGCAGTCGATGGGACAACTCAGGAACATCTCCAAGTTATTTTCAGGGAACAGCAACAAAATTCAAGCTAAATTTTTCAATCAAGGAATTCTAACAATTTAGCTTGTCTTGTGAATTACCAACCCAACCCCACCCGCCTTGAGTGGGAAAGCATAACTTATTACTACAAACCAATGACTCCACTACAAGAAACACCTTAGAACACAGTTTTGAATCACGTCTGTCTACCTGCAAAGTACAGGGATGGAATGAGGCACATACCCACAAAAACACAAAAACCTCACAACAAAACCCCTCAAGTGAGGACAAAGTTTTGCCAAAAGGTGCCTGGACTGGAGAGGGTAAGAGATCATTAAGCATTAAATACAACTGTGTGTCCACAACCCCGTTTTGTGTTAAGATATGGGATAACCAGATCGTTTTACCCTCTACGGCTAAGCCCATTTATTCATATAGACAGACAAAGCTAGCACTGCTCTAGTAGCGGCTACCAACATACCCCTTTGTCCTGTAAGATCTAGTTACCACACGAGGCTGAACCGCTAGGCCAAGGTTTCCCATGAAGGCTAAGAACACTGCACCTCGGCAGGGATACGAGGCTGACCACACACTCGCACTCACACACGCCAATCTACCAGCTCTTGGGAGTCAACCTCAATTCTGCATTTCTTTTATGCCAGTAAATCATTCTTTTAGAATCTTCCTGTCATACTGAACAGTAAAAATCTCCACACATTCGCACCTGGTTATGGTTATCCAGTAGTCATTACTTGTGTGCAATTATCAAGAGACCAAAACCACAGAACAAGTGCACGGGGTAGGGATTGTGGGGTAGGGAACATATGAAAACACAGATGTGCAGATTTCAGCAGAAACCTCAAGTATCCGCCTCTAGGTCTGTAGCACAGGCTACTTGCCACAGTTCAGATCCTTCACCCATCACCTCTTCTTGGACCCCCAAGCAGGGCCAAGGCTGTGGCTTTTGAACCTGGGTCCTTAGAATGAGCGCAGCACGTCCATGAACACCCTCCAACTGTGTGAATCTGGTTGAAAACAGATGACGCAACAAAACTACACTAACTGTCTGACAGTTAAGTTCGTGTTACAAAATACTAACTTTAGCCCTGACTGGTTTGACTCAGTGGATAGAGCGTCGGCCTGAGGACTGAAGGGTCCCAGGTTTGATTCCAGTCAAGGGCACATCCCCAGTTGGGGGTGTGCAGGAGGCAGCTGATTGATGTTTCTCTCTCATCGATATTTCTCTCTATCCCCCTCCCTTCCTTTCTGTAAAAAATCAATAAAATATATATTTTTTTAAAAAACTAACTTTAAGGTTTATTTTTGTAAAATTTTAACCAGAGGAAACAACATACTCCTTGGGGAAAGGTGAGGGAGTAAGAAGACAGGCCCTGGGTACGAAGTATTACGACAGCACCTGGAGTTGCTAGGCCTGCCTAGGAGACACGGGCACTGCCACACCACCACAGGGGACAGCCACTGTCTGGGCTCAGCAGACCAGTTCCCACGCCACGCAAAGCTGCTATAGGTCCAAGTCATAAAAGTCTTCCAGCTCCTCGTGAAACAAGTCCCACTCGTCTTCAGAGTCTGTCAGCTCGTCGTCGTCCCCACCTGCAGCCGAAAGCATAAGCAACATCTTGCCCAGCTCAAAGGTGACAACCTCTTCTTCATCGTCAAAGGGGTTGCTGTTCTCTCTTTCCTCAATGAGCTCCCAGAAGTGGTTCCTTCGTTGGGCCCGGTATCTGCTTGATGTTCCCACTTTCTGTCTCTGTGGCTCCTCTCTACGGCCATCGGGGTACGCATGCTTGTAAAAACAGTTCCCTCCAAATGGGCAGCTCCCACGTCCTCCATCAAAATACCTGCACGCTAGCGGGCTCTGTGGCGCAATGGATAGCTCATTGGACTTCTAGTGACAAAATACCTGCACGCCTTGTTGTTGGAATGACAAAGTTAGATGTGATTCGGCATTCTGGGCAGGACTTTATGATCTTGCTCTCAAATTGCTTAGCACTTCTCCACTTGCAAATACAGTGGGACCCTGACTTACGAGTGTCCCGACTAACAAGTTTTTCGAGATATGAGCCGTCTCTCAGCCGATTTTTTGCTTTGAGTTGCGAGCTAAAATTCGGGTTACGAGCCAGCTTCAGATACCCCACTGCTAGTTGGCGCAGCGAACGTCACAGTGAACACCACAACATCAGCCCAGCATCACGTGTCTCACTCGTTCACTTTTTGATTTGACATACGAGTAATTTGAGTTACGAGCTCCGTCACAGAACGAATTAAACTCATAAGTCAAGGCCCCACTGTACACTTGAGACCGTAGGTGTGGTTGCAGTTGGAGAGGATCCCGAAGCGGCGCTCACTAGGGTCGGCTTTCTCGTAGACCACCTCCATGCAGATCCCACACACTTGTCCTTACTGCGCTGGGCGGCAAACGAGAGCTCCATGTCCTTCTCATGGGCCTCAAGGCAAGATTTAATGTGCCGTGATCTCTGGGCTGCATCCACTGGGTGTAGGACCTGCAGCCCGCACATGTCACAGGAGCCTCCGTGGAGATACACGCAGTTCTCCCCGTAGCGGCACTCTCCCACCGCTGCATAGGGACAGAGCTGCTTCTTCGTGACCACGGCCATGGGCTCCTTCTCTGCTTCTTCCTTGGTCACTGAGCCCTGCAGGGGTGAACGGCCACAGTAGGGCTGCCCAGGAACAAACTCAGTGGCATTCACCCAGTCTTCTGAACCTGCTCCTGCAGTTGCAAAGTTTGAATTTGACTCAGTCTCGCCCGTATTCATTTCAACAATCAGTCCAACGACTGGAGAGAGACTTGAGGAAGCAGCAAGGGATGGTTTTGCAGTTAGATCTGTAGCAGTTGCTTCTTCCTGTTTCAATGGTTTGCTATGTTCGTATCTGCAGCGGTCTCCGTAAATACAGTACCCTTGCTGAAAATACTTGCACAGCACACCATATGGACTGTCACTGAGGTCATGCGAGTAGCGACAGGCATCTCCTTCCTTACAAACCCCGTGCATGAAATACCTGCAAGGCTGGTCTCGGAAGGAATGGGTATCCTCCGTGCCACGTGGGAGTTACTAAAGGATTCTAGGATGGAGCAGGATGGCTCTCGAATACATATTTAACTCTGTTTTCCTTTCTATGAGTCGAAGACCTTATCAGAATAACTAGGACCGTAAACCAAATGGTTTTGTGATTGGACTGAGGATTCCCAATCACATACTTCTGTTATTACAGAAAATAATCTGGAAGACTCTTTCTAACACAGGGTTTTTAAAAATAGTGGTTAATATATCACTCCTTCATTAAGGAATTCCTATTTTTCTCATTGCCCAGGGCAGGAAGGAACTTCCTTAGCCTCACAAGCCTCTTTGCTGTCAGGTCATAACTGCCCTTTTAGATTCGTCTTCTTTTACAACCACAGTCCCAACCACCACTGGATCCTATGCAACAGTCAGACAGAGAAGCACTTGCCATGTTCCTTCTCCCCCACCCCACCCCACCAAAACCATCACTCTTTTTTCACACGTCACACTTTTGCACACAAAGATCGCACTGTCCTTAGTCTGACTCCATTCACAGCCAAACCTGTGGAGCAGGTGGTCTACGCTCTGCTACCTGAAGTGTGGGCCATGGGCCAGCAGCATGAGCATCACCTGGAAGTCTGTTAGAAACTCCCAGCCCAGACCTCCCAAACCTCAATCTGCATTTAGACAAGATCCCTGGGTGACTCACACGCACAGTGGGTTTTGACATGTACTGTTCTAATTTCACGCCCTTCCTTTCTGGGATACCCACTCAGTCTTCATTCTCTCTCCTCTGACTGCCCTCCCCACCTCTCCACCAAAACAACTCACATCAAATGAGTGAATGTCAATTCATCCTATATAATAAAAGGCTAATATGCAAATCAACTGAACGGCAGCAGAACAACTGGTCACTATGACGCGCACTGACCACCAGGGGGCAGACACTCAATGCAGGAGCTGCCCCCTGGTGGTCAGTGCACTCCCATAGGGGGAGCGCCGCTCAGTCAGAAGTCCTGAACTGGGCTCACGGCTGGCGAGCAAGCTGCGGTGGCAGGAGTCTCTCCCACTCCACAGCAGTGCTAATCCATCAGTTGGACATCCCCCGAGGGCTCCTGGACTGCAAGAGGGCACAGGAGGGGTGAGGGACACCCCCCACACACATGAATTTCGTGCATAGGGCCTCTAGTATATGAATAAAAGAACCAATAAAATACCACTTCCACCCTTTGCTTTCCCTGGGAACCTCTATTCATCTGTCAAGACAGCCTGAGTGGGAGAAACTAAGATGGCGGCATAGATAAACACCGGGAAATAGTCGCCTCCCACAACAATTGAAAAATATCCCAAAGGACGGAGCAAACATTGTCCAGAACAACAGAAAGGCTGGCTGAGTGTAATTTCTACAACTAGAAGAAAAGAAAAGCACGCTGAGAGCCAGAGGAGCTGCGGAGGCTGAGTGCAGAGGTACGGCGGCGGCTCGCGCGCGCGGAAAGTGGGTGGCACCTGAGGACACGGCTGTCTTTTTGAATCACAAGCTCCCGACTGCTCTGAACTCCGGTTCTGGGAAGTCTCTGGGGACCCAGGACTCATACGGGGAGAGGCTGCTCTGTCAGGCGGCAGCGGGCGAACTTGAGGGCGGATTTCCCTCAGAGGTGCTTGCAGCCGTTACCGGGACACTGAGACGCGCGACTCCGGGCGCGGAGAATCAGCCATAGCTTCTTTCTCCGCCCTTTTGACTCCCTGAGACCCCGCCCCACCCAGGCTGCGGCAGAGGCTTTTGCATGTGAATGTACCTAACTACAGCCCAGCCAAGCAGACCCGGAACTTCCAAGAGAAGGCCCAAGGCCCCGCAGCGGCTTGCATTGCTTCACAGCTGAGCCTCTTCGTGGCTCCGGCTGTGTGGCCTCAGGCAGGGGCTGAATTAGCACCTCCTTAGATCCAGGAGCCACTGTACCCAGTGGTCAGAGGGGGACCATTCTCCCACTTCAGACACAGCTGCTTCCCACAGCCAATTGGCCTGGAGGTCAATTCCTCCCAGTGATCCTACAACAACCAAGGCACCAAGAGTGCACCAAGAGTGTCCACCCCAGGTAACTGGGGAGGCTGAGCCACTGGGCCCTACAGGACACCTGGCGCGCAGGGCCACTCTATCAACACAGGGAAGCAGCCAAAATGTGGAGACAAAGAAACAGGTCACAATTGGCAGAAACGGAGGAGGGCAGATGACTGGATATAGAGTTCAAGGCCACGTTTATAAGGTTTGTCAAGAATTTTATGGAAACCGCCGATAAATTTAATGAATCCCTCAAGGAGTATAGTGAGACCATGGAGGACATGAAAAAGGACCAACTAGAAATTAAGCATACACTGACTGAAATAAAGAATAATTTACAGAGATCCAACAGCAGACAAGAGGATCCCAAGAATCAAGTCAAAGATTTGAAATACAAAGAAACAAAAAATACCCAACCGAAAAAGAAAAAAGAAAAGAGATTCCAAAAATATGAAGATAGTGTAAGGAACCTCTGGGACAACTTCAAGCGTACCAACATCAGAATTATAGGGGTACCAGAAGGAGAGAGAGGGCAAGATATTGAAAACCTTTTTGAAGAAATAATGACAGAAAACTTCCCCCACCTGGTAAAAGAAATGGACTTACAAGTCCAGGAAGCGCAGAGAACCCCAAACAAAAGGAATCCAAAGAGGACCACACCAAGACACATCATAATTAAAATGCTAAGAGCAAAAGATAAAGAGAGAATCTTAAAAGCAGCAAGAGAAAGACAGTCAGTTACCTACAAGGGAGTACCCATCCAATGTCAGCTGATTTCTCAACAGAAACCATGCAGGCCAGAAGAGAGTGGCAAGAAATATTCAAAGAGATGAATAGCAAGAACCTGCAACCAAGATTACTTTATCCAGCAAAGCTATCATTCAGAATGGAAGGTCAGATAAAGAGCTTCACGGATAAGAAAAAGCTAAAGGAGTTCATCACCACCAAACCAGCATTATATGAAATGCTGAAAGGTATTCTTTAAGAAGAGGAAGAAGAAAAAGGAACTCTTACCATTTGCCACAGCATCGATGGAACTGGAGAGTGGATAAATACCACAAGATCTCACTTATTTGTGGAATATAATGAACAACATAAACTGATGAACAAGGACTGATCCAGAGACGGAGAGGCTTTGATTGGACTGTCGGGCCTTGGAGGGAAGGTAGGGGAGGGTGGGGGCAAGGGGGAAAGATCAACCAAAGGACTTATATGCAAGCATATAGGCCTAACCAATGGACACGGACAACAGGGGGGTGAGGGGATGAGCGGGGGCGGGGGGGGGGGGGTAGAGGGTACACATATGTAATATCTTTTTTTTTTTTTTTTTTTTTTTTTTTTTTTAATATTTTTTATTGATTAAGATATTACATATGTGTACCCTCTACCCCCCCTCTCCCCGCTCACCCCCTCACCCCCCCGTTGTCCGTGTCCATTGGTTAGGCCTATATGCTTGCATATAAGTCCTTTGGTTGATCTTTCCCCCTTGCCCCCACCCTCCCCTACCTTCCCTCCAAGGCCCGACAGTCCAATCAATGCCTCTCCGTCTCTGGATCAGTCCTTGTTCATCAGTTTATGTTGTTCATTATATTCCACAAATAAGTGAGATCTTGTGGTATTTATCCGCTCTCCAGTTCCATCCATGCTGTGGCAAATGGTAAGAGTTCCTTTTTCTTCTTCCTCTTCTTAAAGAATACCTTTCAGCATTTCATATAATGCTGGTTTGGTGGTGATGAACTCCTTTAGCTTTTTCTTATCCGTGAAGCTCTTTATCTGACCTTCCATTCTGAATGATAGCTTTGCTGGATAAAGTAATCTTGGTTGCAGGTTCTTGCTATTCATCACTTTGAATATTTCTTGCCACTCTCTTCTGGCCTGCATGGTTTCTGTTGAGAAATCAGCTGACAGTCGGATGGGTACTCCCTTGTAGGTAACTGACTGTCTTTCTCTTGCTGCTTTTAAGATTCTCTCTTTATCTTTTGCTCTTGGCATTTTAATTATGATGTGTCTTGGTGTGGTCCTCTTTGGATTCCTTTTGTTTGGGGTTCTCTGCGTTTCCTGGACTTGTAAGTCCATTTCTTTCACCAGGTGGGGGAAGTTTTCTGTCATTATTTCTTCAAAAAGGTTTTCAATATCTTGCCCTCTCTCTCCTTCTGGTACCCCTATAATTCTGATGTTGGTACGCTTGAAGTTGTCCCAGAGGTTCCTTACACTATCTTCATATTTTTTGAATCTCTTTTCTTTTTTCTTTTTCAGTTGGGTATTTTTTGTTTCTTTGCATTTCAAATCTTTGACTTGATTCTTGGGATCCTCTTGTCTGCTGTTGGAGCTCTGTAAAGTATTCTTTATTTCAGTCAGTGTATGCATAATTTCTAATTGGTCCTTTTTCATGACCTCCATGGTCTCACCATACTCCTTGAGGGATTCATTAAATTTATCGGCGGTTTCCATAAAATTCTTGACAAACCTTATAAACGTGGCCTTGAACTCTATATCCAGTCGTCTGTCCTCCTCCGTTTCTGCCAATTGTGACCTGTTTCTCTGTCTCCGCATTTTGGCTGCTTCCCTGTGTTGATAGAGTGGCCTGCGCGCCAGGTGTCCTGTAGGGCCCAGTGGCTCAGCCTCCCCAGTTACCTGGGGTGGACACTCTTGGTGCACTCTTGGTGCCTCGCTTGTTGTAGGATCACTGGGAGGAATTGACCTCCAGGCCAATTGGCTGTGGGAAGCAGCTGTGTCTGAAGTGGGAGAATGGACCCCCTCTGACCACTGGGTACAGTGGCTCCTGGATCTAAGGAGGTGCTAATTCAGCCCCTGCCTGAGGCCACAGAGCAGGAACCACGAAGAGGCTCAGCTGTGAAGCAATGCAAGCCGCTGCGGGGCCTTGGGCCTTCTCTTGGAAGTTCCGGGTCTGGCTGGCCCGGCTGCAGTTAGGTAATTATCAGGTTGCAAAGTTCTGGGGCATTCACATGCAAAAGCCTCTGCCGCAGCCCGGGTGGGGCGGGGTCTCAGGGAGTCAAAGGGCTTAGAAAGAAGCAATGGCTGATTCTCCGCGCCCGGAGTCGCGCGTCTCAGTGTCCCGGCAATGGCTGCAAGCACCTCCGAGGGATATCTGCCCCCAAGTTCGCCCGCTGCCGCCTGAGAGAGCCGCCTCTCCCCGTATGAGACCTGGGTCCCCAGAGACTTCCCGGAACCGGAGTTCAGAGCAGTCGGGAGCTTGTGATTCAAAAAGACAGCCGCGTCCTCAGGTGCCACCCCCTTTCCGCGCGCGCGACCCGCCGCGTACCTCTGCACTCAGCCTCCGCAGCTCCTCTGGCTCTCAGCGTGCTTTTCTTTTCTTCTAGTTGTAGAAATTACACTCAGCCAGCCTTCCTGTTGTTTTGGACGATGTTTGCTCCGTCCTTTGGGCTAATTTTCAATTGTTGTGGGAGGCGACTATTTCCCGGTGTTTATCTATGCCGCCATCTTAGTTTCTCCCATATGTAATATCTTAATCAATAAAAAAAATATTAAAAAAACAAACAAACAAAAAAAAAAAAACGACAGCCTGAGTGGCCTCACTTCTGGGAAGCCTTTTTTGCTCTCCAAAGCAGACAAGGAAACCCAAGAGCTGGGAGGCTGGGGAAACTGCCCGACTCTACACCCAGCACACATGCACAGCATCCCCAATGCCGCCCTGCAGAACCCCATCAGGAATGACCAGCCCTCAAAAGCCCTTTGGGGCAACAGTCAGGGGCAGAGCTTCATGGCTGGAAGCGGAATGGTGAGTCTAAAAGTCCTGTGTGGCCGAGGCCCATGTGGGCTGATCTAAATCAGGTTCCCTGTTCAGGTTCTCACCCTCTGATGCCCACTCTACCAGCCTCTCAATCCCCCTGAAGACCCTTCTCCACTCTTCTTCCTTCAACACACATACCAAGCTCCCCTCTGCCCCCCTCTCCTTGCCTCGAGGAGGAATTTTTCCTTTTCCTTTGGACAACAGGATCCCAGAAAGGAATTGTCGGTCTCTGGTCCTCCCATGTCCCCAGCAGTGCCATCCTGTTGACCCAGAGGCTTCCAAACTTGAGTGCACACACATGCAGGTCCCCTGGCCCAAGGAGCCGGAAACCTGCCATTCAGCTGGTGCCCTGAGGTGGTCCTGATGTAGGAGCCGGGGCCCCGCTTGGTGACCCTCCGCCTCCTAGATTCTCCTTGAGGTTCCTGCATGTGAGACACTAGCAAGGCTACCAGCTGCTTGTGACCTTGGTCAAATGCGGGCTCCAAACCATTTCCTGCCCACATCATCCTTCTGCTGTGAGGATCACAGCAATAGGGTATGTGCTACTGTTTTGTTAGACTGGAAAACATGTTGAAAAAAATAATAGGCAAGATTTTACCACTCTTCTGCTTTGTTTTGGCACCAAGAAATAAACATCTATTCCCATTCCCAGAAATTCTGTATTTCTCTCAACCTCATAGCCTATTGTCAACATTCTCTTAAGTGTTGTAGACAGCCCTGTGATTATTGGATGTAGAGGATGTCAATTCATATTGGCCAGCGTCCAGGCAGATGCTGTCTTCCTGATGGGAGTTCTGTTTGCCAGAAACCTGTGGGTCTTGTGCATAAACAAGAGCCCTTCGCTTCCTTTCAGCAGCTTGAGACAGGCAACATATGCTCTCTGCCCAAGATAAGGCTGTTTAGATGACCAACTAAACTTAGAATATTTCCTCTGTATCAATACAAACATACACAGATGCCCATCCCAGTGTTGGTGAACAATCCAATGAAGGTAGGAAAGACTTAAGATATTATTCCCACTGTGTCATCATTAACCATTGAATATCTTTGCAATGTAATTTAATTGTGCTCATTAAATAGTGAATAAGTTAAACAGTTACAAAACAAGCATTGCTTTTTGCCATTTTCTATTTTAGTGTCTATTCAACTATTTTAAGGGAAATGTATCTGAGCAAAACTCCAAAGAGAACACTAGTAATAGCTTGGTCCTAAGTTATTCAGAATGCCATCAACTCTTTTTTTTTATTATTGATTTTAGAGAGAGAGGCAGGAGAGAGAGAGAGAGAGAGAGAGAGAGAGAGAGAGAGAGAGAGAGACTGATTTGCTGCTCCGCCCACTTATAAACTCACTGGTTGCTTCTGGAATATACTCCAACAGGAGATTGAACCTCAACCTCAGCATATTAGGAGGACACGCCAACCAACTGAACCACCCAGCCAGGCAGGATACCATCAATTCTTTAATCTCTTCGGAAGCTCCAATCCACTGACACACCACTTCTCACCACATACCACCCTCTCTGTCATCACCTCTCATGCACCCATAACCACAGACTCCATTCTATCCCTAAAATCGCATCCTTGCATAGATCTGCGTACCCCCTTCTCCGTTTCCTCCTTACCCTCCCTCCAGTTAAGCCCAAGCCTCCGCCCGAACCCAAGCAGAGAAAAGCACATCCCCGTGCTGACCAGTCTCCATTTAAACAGTGGCCACAAATCTTGGCTGTGCTCCCACATTTCCCCGGTCAAATGACTCTCCCACATCTCTCCACCTTCTCAAATATCCCACACCTCACATTCCTTTCTCATACTCTCCTACTTAGTTGAAAAAATATATAAGTAATCAGAATAAACTATCTCATCTTCTCCATGCATAGCCACTCATGTCCCTACACTGTACCCCCCTCCTATTATCAGGAATGAAAT
The DNA here is from genome assembly GCF_964212035.1 of Myotis nattereri. Lineage (NCBI taxonomy): Eukaryota > Metazoa > Chordata > Mammalia > Chiroptera > Vespertilionidae > Myotis > Myotis nattereri. The sequence goes on along the minus strand of NC_138075.1, from coordinate 25,207,765 downwards.
ATCCTACTTGAGGCCAATCCCCACCTGTGCCTGGATCCCAACCTCTCACACTCCCAGGGAGCTCTGTTCTTCCTGTGATTCCTTCTGGCATCATCACTTTTTCTCTCTGGTTCACCATTCTGCCAGCATGCAAATATGCTGTAAGAGCTCCCATCTTTCAAAGAGACCCTTCCCAATGAGCACACCCCCCTTTCAAGGCCCAGTTCCTGCTCCTCTTTTTAGCACAACTCCTTCAAAGGGAGCTCTTTGAAGTGTTCCATTCCCCTTCCACACACTCTCTCCTCCACACACTCACCTGTCCTCCCCGGCTGCCCCTTCTCAGCCTCCTTTGCTGGATCTTCTCTTCTCTCTTACTCCAAACATCTCTTTTTACCTAAACTCATTTCCCCTAAATATCATCTACACAATTATAACACACAAATTGATGCCTCCAGCACAGACCTCTCCCCTGGGTTCCAGACTCATAAATCCACTTGTCATGATGGTTAGGAACCCAAAGAATAGAAAGCAAGAAAGGTTCAAGATGGTGACATTCTCATCTCAAGGGGGTGATGGGGACCCTGCAGCCAGCGGGGGGCCTTTGGTTGGGGGCTGTAGTACCCTCATGAAGGGGGAGGCAGAACTCACAGAAAACAGAACTAGCTGGAGGGCACCAGCTCTCAGAACTGTCAGGATGCACCTTGGATCCTGAATAAGTAAAGAGGTCTCAGCATCATGAGAACAGAGAGGAGAGATAAAGTGAGAAGAGGAGGAATTAGCCCATCTGGGGAAACAGTGGAGGCGGAAGAAAGGAGACAAAGAAGAGATGTGAGACGAGGAAGCCGGAGGAATGGGTAAGAGAAGGAACTAAGAACAAGATATCGGTCCTTACTCATTCAGAAGACACAACCAGAACTCTGGCCAAATTCCTAAAAAGATGCAGACTCAGTTCTGAATCTTCCCTAGCGGGTGTTTGTATCATTACTACTAACAGCCACAATTTATCAAGGTGCTTCCTGGATGCTAAGCACTTTGAACACACTTCCTCATTCGATTCCTAAAATAACCTGTGACTTGGGTGTCACTGTCCCCATTTTATGCAGAGCAGGGAAGTAACTCACTCAACACAACCTCGCAGGGGGCGGGGGGTGACAGAGGCAGGATGCAAACCCACACTTATCCCAACATCCACGTGGGCCACACCACGCGCTCGGCACAGAAACAGGCAGCGGGGACGGCCCTTCTCCTGACACCAGAGGCCCAGGGACAAGCCTCCCCAGGGCACGGGCCTTCTGACGGCCCAGCAGCTTCCGGACCCAGCGCTGCTTGTCTGCCCTGAGGTCCAGCTCTCCTTTTCATGCCCCAGGCCATCCACACTCCAGCCTGCCCTTGAGGACCAGCAGGGTGGCGTGAGGTCTTGGGGGAACTGCCGTGGCAGCTAATCTAGGATCCCGGATTAACAGCACTCCAGGGAAATACCCCAGGTCGAAACCAGGTCAAGGCCATCTCCAAACCCTGCCCTCACAGAGTCAAAGGGGAGGAATGGAAAGGATTCAAGGCAAAGCAGTTCATTCGCTCCCTGAAAGCGACAGAGGAGACAGCCTGGAGAAGGGGGAGCCGGAGGAGCCCTGTGGGGGGCAGAGCAGCGAGTGGGAGTCCAAAGCCTCGGGCTGCAAGGTCCACAGCGACCTCTGAGACCCTGGCAGTACCCTCCCGTCTCTCTTTCCTCCCTTGTGGACCAGCTCTGACACCCCTTCTCTGTACCCAACAGCCTAGGACAGGCGGCACCCAAGCCAGCAGAGCTTCATCCGAAATAGTCCCAGCCTCGGGGGCTATGGGGCCTGCCCTCTGGGAGGCCAGAGCTGGGAGGTCAGAGCTGGGAGGCATCAACGATTCACTGCAGGCGTGCACCCCAACAGTGCCCCAGACCACACAGAACACGCCCTGTCCCACCCTAACCCATCTGCCCCTTCAATCAGGGAGCGAGGTGGGTGCAGTGGGTGGTCCTCAGACTCACAGGTGTGGGTAGGCAGAGGAGGCATCTACCTCTAAGGCCTGATTAGTGGTCATGTTGGGTTGGGAGGGGGATAGAAACTGCTTTCTTCCCTCCACAGAGCCCTGTAGCAGTGCCTGAAACTTCCCCCATTGAAGTGACCCCAGTGGCTTAAGAACTTGCTTCCAAAAAGCTGTGGTTCCAACGCAAACCAGTATCTCAGACAGCATAGCATCATCACGGGTTCTGGACTCGGTTCCCTCAGAACCTGTCAGCACCAGAGGGAACCTTGGACCATCAGGTCCAAACCCTTATTTAAACACACAAGGAAACTGAGCCCCCCTGCCCCAAATCTGTAGTGACTTATTCAGGGTCACAGGCAGGGTGGCAGCAGGGCAGGGATTCTAACCCAGGTCTCCTCAATCTTTCCACAGCGTGGGCTGGCCCCTGGCAGTGTGCCCGGTGGTCTGGAACCTTGGCATCTGAGCTTTTGGCTGCCTCTTCTGTTCGGCCAGCAAAGCAAACAGCTCCTGGGGCCTCGCCAGCTGACTGCTCCCTGGCTTGCCTTCTGGAAAGATGAGTGCACATCAAACCCTGCGGCCAGAACCTTCTCAGGCACCATCTTCTCGGCACCCAGCTCCCCTTTCACAGCCTCATGGAGGGAGAAGTTTTGAGAAATGACAGCTCTAAAGGCGTTCAGAGAAATGGGGTCTCTAAGAAGCATTCCTGCCCAGCTGGTGTGGCTCAGTGGTTGAGCGTTGACCTATGAACCAGGAGGTCACAATTCAATTTCCAGTCAGGGCACATGCCCAGGTTGCAGGCTCCACCCCCAGTAGGGGTTGTGCAGGAGCAGCCAATTGTTGGTTCTCTCTCATCACTGATGTTTTTATCTCTCTTTCCCTTCCTCTCTCTGAAATCAATAAAAACCTATTTTTAAATAAAATTTTTTTTTAAAGAATCATTCCTCTATTTAGACAATGAGGGTAAGACAGGAAGACGGGGTGATGAAAACAGTAAGTCATTTTTTTAAAAATATTACATTCTCACCAAAATGGCACCCTGGAACTTGCAAGATCATCTGACTAATACCAAGTTAAATTTATTAATATTTACAAAGATAGTGAGTTTCTTTGGAAGCAGGTCAACCAAATGACGCCTCGGGCCTTAAAAATGAGGTGATGAGGCAAAGAAGCCCCAGCAAAGGAAAAGCGCCCGGCCTGGGAGTGAGAAGCAGCACTCTGCTCCCTGCTGGCAGCGCCCAGCCACCTAAGCTGGTCCTGCAGAGCTGCTGGCACAGCGACCGGCCAGGGCAGCTGGGAAACCGGGGCTCGTTAGCATCCGGCTTAACCCACGGTGCTGGCCAGCAGTGGGAAACAGGACTCCCAGCCGGGACGGGTCCTCCCAGGAGCCAGCAGGACTCTTGTTACTACAGAAGAAGCAAGGTTCCCAGAGGAAGTTGGAGGGGAGGTTACAAAAATAAAGAGAAGCCCAAAGCCCCTGATTTAAGGAAGGATGGGGAGGACGCAGGAGGGTCCCCCTCCTGGATGAAATGGTTAAAAAGGAAAGAGCCTTTGAAGTCACGTAGACATGCACATTGGCCTGACATAGGGCAAGTCCCCACTTAACCTTCCTCCACCTCAGTTCCCTCAGCCACAAAATGGGCCCAACCCCACAGGGTTGTTAAAAGAGGTACTGGGATTAGAGAGCCTACGGCGATGTGTAGTTGGCCCTCAGTGACCCCCGGGACCCTCCTCTCCCTTACTGTACAAAGCCGGCCCCATCTGGTCCAGAGGGGACGCCCAAGGGAAGCTCTCCCAGGGAACCTGGAACAAGTCATGGTGCCTTCCCGGGGAGGGGCGGCAGTCCCAGTTGCAACCGGCTGACTCACTTGGCAAACCGTCCTTCATTTCCCTGTTCACATTTTGGGAGCCATGAAGCGCTCTCCCCCGAAATGAGGCATGCAACAGAAATGAGCTGCGATTAGCACAGCGGAGAGACCAGAAGAGGGGAAGCAGCTGCACAGAGTTTCCTGAAACGAATGGGAGGGAGCAGAGAGGGCAAGCTGCTGTCTCATATCGCTCCCTGCGCCAATCACCAGGCAGGAGCTCCTTTTAAAGCCAACCTTCCCAACCTCTACAAGGCACACCAACTCAGAGGGCTGCCTGCCACAGACCTAATGCACATGGAAGGCAGGCCTGGTGTCCGCTGCGGGGCACACAGGGAAATTTCAGGCCAGTTCATGGGTGATAGAGGTGGATGCATGGAACAGTTAATTAACACTCTGGCTGGAATGTTGGCTGTGCCAGATCTACTCAGGGGTTACAGTGAAAGGCAAATGAAGGAAAGAAGGCTTGTTTTATGCTTTTTAAAAAAACTGATTTTAGAGAGAGAGAGGAAGGGAATGGAGAGAAAAACATTGACATGAAAAACATCAATGGCTGCCTACTGCACACCCCACTGGGGACTGAGCCCACAACCTGGCCATGTGCCCTGACCAGGAATCGGACCAGTGACCTCTTGTTGCATGGAAAGATGCTCAACCGACTGAGCCACACCAGCTTTGGTGAGACAGTGCTTGGCACTTAACTATAAATAGTCTCACCTTTGTTAGAGGCAGGTACTGTCTAAATGTTGGGGGGCGAGGGTAGGGGGTTGAAGAGGGGTGGGTCCAGAGGCTGGCATCCAATCATTTTTCCTTTTTTCAGAGGGAAGGTAGGTTTTATTCATTTGTGGGTTTCAGTTCTATGCTATCTGGTAGTCTTTTTAGCCCACGGCTCTACCACTTTTTAGCCATGTCAGTTGTCATCAAGCACTATAGGCAAAAACAAGTATTGGCAATTACACTAATGTAAGTATCAGAAAGATCTGGAGTCTAGTCTGGGCCCTACTTCTGTGTGGCTTTGGCCAAGTCACTTAACCCTTTTGAGTGTCTACTCATTTCTATGTGGGACAGTAACCCGGCCAGGCTGCTAGGAAGATTACATTGAGAGTGTGGTGGCTATTTGGCAGGTCAGGAAGCACCAACCATTCTTGGCCACTGTGGAGATGGTCCATATTCTTGGGACTCGCAGTCCATATTCCTCACACATGGCTACACCTCTGCCAGCCTTAGCGGCCAGTGAGGGGGCCATCAACAAGATGAAGTGGGGAGAGATCAACATCAAGACAGAGATGGAAATGAGGACCCGGGGAGGGCAATCTCAGGCCTCCAAAGAGTGAGTCGGCTCAGTGTTTCCAGGCACTCATGCGGAAAGGAGATTCTACACACAAACAAGGCCAATGGCCAGAGTCTGAGCCTGGTTTCCTCGCTTCTCCTCCCACACTCAGTGACCTCCGTCTAAGGGTACTTGTTCAAATAAACCCTTTCTCCAACTTGCCGAGGAAAATCATAGATTTTGAGCCTCAAGTGCAAAGCTCTCTGGGGCCAACCCACTCAGGACATCCCACTTTCCTCCCCCAATGCAAACGAGTAGGAAGTATGATAACCGTGCCTCCAGTTTCAGAATAACACTTGGTGGAACATGCCCACGGCATCGTTAACCACCAGGTTTGATACCAAGCAAGATGAGCATGACAGGGTCAGCGGCAACCCTGTGGGGAAGTGAATACGAACCCCAACTTCCTGGCATGCGCAGTTCAGCTGTTCTCACATGAATGTCACACTGTCCTGTTCAAGAGCACATATCACCCCTGACTTCTGACTGTTCCTCCTTTTTTGTGGATCAGCCTCTAAAATGTGGGTGCTATTTACATTCTTATGACTTCTCCCCACAGCCTAGGATCCCCATCACCTCTCTGATTATCTCTGCTCTGGCTGCAGGCCTACCTCAGAGCTTTTGCATAGGAATTTCCCACTGATGCTTTCAGGGGCCAGCCTTCTCTTTGACCACCCATTTCTGTTCACCTTTCCATAAACACCTCCTCATTACCTGCACTGGTAACTCCCCTTGCTGAGCCCTCTGGCACTCATATCTTGCACCAACTTGGCACTTAACTATAAATAGTCTCATCTTGAATAATAGGCTAACCATCTTTTCTCCTGAAGAAAAAAGATGTTGTTTATGACTGTAGGGAGAATTTTATAAGTAGAAAACCCTTGGTTAGAAAAAATCAGACTTTACCAGCTGTCACTACTGCCTTTGTCAACTCAATCTCTCTGAGCCTCAATTTCTACATATGTGACATAGAAATAATCTTAACCTGAAAGGGCTGATATATGGCTTTAACAAGCTAGCATCCATAAAAAGCCCACTGGTAACTAGCACATAGAAAGTATCTCCCAGAGTTGTTTTAATTCCCTGTTGCTTCTCTTTTATGTCCTGCAAAAACCTAGCATAGTATTGCAACATAGAATACATTCAATAAATGTTTGATTAATTGATCAGTAGCATAAGCAAACCAATAATCAGAGAGGGTCATTATACAAAGGAACAGAATGTGGTAAAAATGTATTGATCTATTTTTCAATTATAGATGAACGGTTGATGTCTACGAAGGAAACAGAACCTATTTGAACTCAGGAAGTTTTCAGGATTACAAACTGCCAGTTTCTCTGAACCCATAGCTCAGCCAAGTAGAGGTTTCGGACTGAGTGTTCATGCTAGCCACTCATCACGGGCCTCCTTCAACCCTTCTTACAGTTATCTCCATTCCCAACTTCTGCTACATTTCTGGTTCACGGGAAGATGACTTCACACACCAAATCAAGTACAATCTTTGTGACTTAAGTCAAACACAGAGCAGAATTATTCTATCAGAATTCTTTTCCAAGATATTTAGAGGAAATCCTGTTCACTGCTCTTCCAAGGCAGATTTTTGTCTTATCCTATATAATAAAAGGCTAATATGCAAATTGTCCCCTTGACCAGGAGTTCGACCGGGAGTTCGGGAGTTTGACCAGGGGGTGGGTCCGGTTGGCCAACCGCCCACAGCCCCTCTCCCCAGCGGTCCCGGCCCAATCGACCAATCAACCTTGATCGGGGCGAGCTGGCTGGACCCCACCTGTGCACAAATTCGTGCACTGGGCCTCTAGAGCAGTGGTTCTCAACCTGTGGGTTGCGACCCCTTTGGGGGTCAAACAACCCTTTCACAGGGGTCGCCTAAGACCATCGGAAAACACATATATAATTATATATTGTTTTTGTGATTAATCACTATGCTTTAATTATGTTCAATTTGTAACAATTAAAATACATCCTGCATATCAGATATTTACATTACAATTCATAACAGTAGCAAAATTACAGTTATGAAGTAGCAACGAAAATAATTTTATGGTTGGGGTTCACCACAACATGAGGAACTGTATTAAAGGGTCACAGCATTAGGAAGGTTGAGAACCACTGCTCTAGAGTGTGTGTGTGTGTGTGTGTGTGTGTGTATATATATATATATATATATATATATATATATATATATATATATCCAAAATTAACTTTGTCTTCTAATAAGACCTTTCTTCACCTAAGTTAGGGAGAAGGGAGTAGACAACCATGAACAGTAATGAGGTCTTTCAACCAAAATCAAGCTGCGAATAATACTCAGGGCCTATGAGCAAGAACAAGACCCATGCACCCAAGATGCTGCTGCACATGGTGGACTCCAGGGAGATGAGCCCCAGAGTGGAATTCAGGTGTTTTCAGCGGAACCATTTTCACCTTGTGGCCTCTTGGTCTTACTGTCCTTTTCAGTTGATTCTCACTGTTTTTGTCTCCCACTATCTGGTTTCTCTTAAGAAAATGTCGCTTGCCACCACACTCACTTTCCAGCTGGTGTCTCACACTAAAATATTGGGAGTCCCCATACAGGCTTGGGACACAGCTTCAGTATGGCTAGAAGTAAGCCTAGAGATGTAATTTTGGATAATGATCATAATGCACATTCATGAGACTAATTGTCCCCGTGCCTCCCAACTCCCTGGGGGTGAGTCAGGCACCAACTCTTTCAGGGAACCAGCTGCAATTTAAAGCATGGCAGAGCTAGACCAGACCCTCAGAGGTCATCTAGCCACGCCCCTAACTCCACATGGGAGAAATGCTTGGCTACCAGTGAGTTCCCTAATCAGCCCTAATAGTCAAAAATTATTGATGTCAACAAAAGAACTGTTTGTCAGCTTGTTCTAAGCACCAAGATGTCTCTCCAGTCTAGAGACCAAAAGCAACTGGTCAGTGTCTTTTTCTCAATACACATAATGATGGTTATTAAATGCCTCCTAATTCTCTTCCCTAACTTAGCCCTAATACTTTAATTTTTTCTTAAAGGGCTTATTGTCCATCCCTTTAAACATGTTGTTAATAATCTTTTCTGTACTTTCTGGGTTTTTCACAATTATTTTCACCTAATTCCAACATAGTAGTGTCAAATATTAAATAGGAGTGGGGAAGTGCTTCCCTGCCCTTATACTGTATTCCCAATAGAACACAGCCTGGTACCTTGCTTACTTAAAAAATACACAACACAATACTCCTTCAGCTAGTGTTCCACTAGGTCTTGGGGATCCACCTCAGCTATGATTATGCCTTACCAGGCGATCACTAATAGCACAGTTAACATTATTATATCTATCAGGTCAGTGCTGATCCTTTTATGACCACTGTTACCACCTCCAGACAAAGTATTTCCTATTCTGGTGTAAAAAAAGGTCAGGTAGCCAAGGGACTATGCTTCTCACACCAGGTTTATGTAAAATACAAATCAAGATTTTCTAACTTTTGGTCTAACGGATCTTTCTCCTTGTAGTCTGTGCCTAAAAACTGACACCTGAGCAACTCAGATGTGATAACAGAGTGGAGCTTGGAGCAAACGGATCGAACACAGACCATCCTGATCCCAACTGCTGCCTGCTTCAAGGAAACTTGGAGGTAACTCAGGGATCTTATCAATAAACTCCACTAGAAGGTACACTGAGATCTGAAAAATCACTTAACTTCTCTAAACAATTGAGCATCCTCCAGTAATGGCCAAAGAGGATATTTTCTGTAAATTTGCATGGCTGCGGCCACCTAGCATAACTGGCTCACAGGCCACCCTTCAGGACCATCCCATATTCAACTGGTAAGAAGGTTTCAATTCTGTATCAATTCAGTAGTAGGTCTGACATCCGGAATTCTGTCCACCATTCAAGGAGTAAACGTACTACTTATTGTTGTATTTTGGATATGAGGTGAGGAGTTAGGGGAAGTCCTGATGCTAAATGTCCACAAGTATCAGAGTTCTCAGGAAGAAATGCATCTCAGCAGCATCCTCAACACCTGCTCCATAATTACCCATGACAGGGAGCCACAGCCACTGCAGGTCGTTAGCCACCAGAGGCCATGTCTTTAACCACAACACTCCATGCCTCCCAAGCTGGGCTCCACTGAATGTCTGTACCATCTATGTCATACAGATGGAATTCTACTGTGTTCACTTAGCCCAGAGGAGCCATCTGCATGAACTCAAATAGTTACTTTAAAATTGGCCTTGTTTCCTATGTAAGGTGCTAGCGATGAACAGTATTAGTCACCATGTCCTCTGCGCAGACTGGCTGATGATTTATAATTCTTTTGGTAAGCATTGCACTATTGCACTTTGGACTCAACACCAAAACTAGAAAATCACAGAGCTTCTAAAACTTTGTGGTGGAATTTTTTTGGCTCTGAAGTATTTTTGCATATGGGCTTCATACAACCTACATTACTGATCATGAAATGCACCTCTAGCCCTTCACTTGGTGATGGAAAATTCTTCTTTCCTTAGTCCTGAGGCTTAGAAAAGGCCTTAAATATGAGCACCCCCATCCCCACTTAACAGTATAATAGTCACTATCTCTAAATCAGGGATCACCAAACTATGGACCCTGGGCCAAATCTGGCCAGCTGCCTATCTTTGTAAATAAAGTGTTATTGGAACATAGGGCCATGCCCATTCATGTATATACTGTCTATGGTTTGCTACTCCCATGCTAAAACCCCATACCTGAGTAGTAGCAACAGATGTGGCCTGTAAAGCCTAAAGTATTAACTAGTAGGTCTTTAGAGAAAGAGTTTGCAAACTCCTTTGTAAATCATAAGGAAAATAAACTGCTTTTACTCAGAATACCCTCCTCCCCACCCCAACCAAACAGCCTCGACCCAAGCTAGTCTCTGCATACCGCTTTGCATAAACTGTGGTTTCACTCTCTTACCAAGTGTTCTCTGAAATAAGATGCACATAAGCCGTAAAATACTTTAAAAACAAATTTAAAAAAACAAATATTCTGGAGGAATGAGTACAGAGTTTCAATTGAGAAGATGAAAAGTTCCAGAGATGGATGGTGGTGATGGTTATACAACAATGTGAATGTCCTTAATGCCAATGAACTGTAATTTTAAAATGGTTAAAATGATCAATGTTATGTAATGCATATTTTACCACAATTTTTAAAAAAGCCTAAGGAGGGTATGTTGAAGGAAAAAAGTCCCTTTTTAGTGCTAGGGGAACTTACAAAGTCCATAACAAATGTCAAAATGTGATGATTGTTCTAAAACAATGGTTCTCAACCTGTGGGTCGCGACCCCTTTGGGGGTCGAATGACCCTTTCATAGGGGTCGCCTAAGACCATTGGAAAACACATATATAATTACATATTGTTTCTGTGATGAATCACTAAGCTTTAATTATGTTCAATTTGTAACAATGAAAATACATCCTGCATATAGATATTCACATTACAATTCATAACAGTAGCAAAATTACAGTTATGAAGTAGCAATGAAAATAATTTTATGGTTGAGGGTCACCACAACATGAGGAACTGTATTAAAGGGTCGTGGCACTAGGAAGGTTGAGAACCACTGCTCTAAAAGAAGCTACAGTGCCAGCAGCAGCACAAGGCCACGTCCCGCCTCCACCTGACCCCACCTGGCTGGCGATGCGCTGAGGGCTAGGCCTGGCCTGAGGCTGGTCTGGTTCTATCTGACCTAGAGGACTCACCAGACAAGACTGCCCACCTCCACACAGAAGCAGCCTATCACAGGGGCTGGCTGACAGCCGAACCAACTGGCAGCTTGGGGAGGCTACAGCAAGAGCACCTTTCAGGTGATGGAAACCTGAACTTCCCAGCATGCTCCAAGCACACACTAAACCAGTGATGGCGAACCTATGACACGCGTGTCAGAGGTGACACGCGAACTCATTTTTTTGGTTGATTTTTCTTTGTTAAATGGCACTTAAATATATAAAATAAATATCAAAAAATATGTCTTTGTTTTACTATGGTTGCAAATATCAAAAAATTTCTTTATGTGACATGGCACCAGAGTTAAGTTAGGGTTTTTCAAAATGCTGACACAGCGAGCTCAAAAGGTTCGCCATCACTGCACTAAACCTTGCTTTCTTCTGCAAAACTATTCTTGGCACTGGTGATATGGCAGCATTGGGCAGGGGTATTACATCTGCACATGTCCCAGGCTCTCCGTAAACCTGTCCTGACCATGGAGAAGGTGACGATGGCCAGGGTGGTGGTGGGCTGGTGACAGCAACTCTGGACTCAGAGCAGTTGCTGGCATCAACCCTGGGCATTGTTCACTTTCCATGCCGCCACCACCTGTCAGCCAAATCAGTGCCAGCCACTGTTCTAGGTTGTGCTCCTACATAAAACCATAGGGTTCAACAAATCCCAGGCAAGCAAATGGGCAGAATCCTTTCAGGAGTCTCTTCAACAGCACAGTAGGAAAGTTGAGCTCATGTAGGATGAGGATGGTCAAGCAAAATTTACAGAGATGCTATAGGAGCATTGGAAATAGACTTTTATTTAACAGAAACTTACACACACTTGATACAAACCCTACATTATGCAAAGCTTTATCACAATTCTACACATGTTATAACTTGTGGGAGTTGGTTGGAGAGTGAATTATTATTATAATCATTAGCATTTTTAAAGGGGACATTTTCTATCAGAAAATGTCACAGCAAAGGGCTACAAATGATACAAAGACACTCTTGGTGATCTTCCCCGGAGGACTGGCCCTGAATAAGAAATCTGAAAGGGCTGGTGGGACTGGGGTGCCCAGCCAGTCTCCCCTTTCAAAGGCAAAAGAGACTTTCTCTGGCTTAAAACCGTTTCAGTAGCACCGTCACTCGAGGACTTTTGCTGACAAGACTATCAGGCATGAGACTACATTTAATAAGACTCTGCTAGAAGTGAGTGAAACCCAAGAGCATGGCCGTGTAAAAGGCCTGGAGTAAAACCCAGCGCCCCAGCCGGGCAACCCGCTCCTTCATTAGGCCAAGGGCACGATGCTGAGTTACATTTCAGAGGCCATCCCTTTCCCTTCCACTCACATGGCCATAAAAGGACACGGCAGAACACCCGCCTTTCTCCTTTACCCCCACCGGCAACTGACTCTGAGGTTTCCCTCACTCAGGTTGGCCTTTCTTGCCCTCGGGACACCAGCATCTCGGTCCCAGAAGCCGGTTCAGCAGAGTTCCCTTTGCAAGCTTCCTCTAGTTGTTAGGAGACCAAATTAGTATCATCTCGGCTGATGCTCAGCTTGTCTTTTTTTTTCCTCTTCCTTCACTGCATTATTTTAAACAAAGCTGTCTGTGTTTTTGAATCTGTTGAACTCACAGAGATATATTTAATCACTAGGTGGAATTCCTTTCAGAACCAGGCCTTGTCAGACATGATAACCAGGAGGCAGGCTGCTTCTTGACATTCAGATAAATGGAGCTCGCCTGGGTTAGGGGAGAGGTTTTTTGGGGGGAGGGGGCGCAGAGAGACTGCTGGTAGCCTTTGTGGCTAATTTATTTCAGTCAAGACGTAATACTCATTGAACATCACCAACACTTTCGATAGACTTTTGAAGGAAAAAAAAAAAACCTGATCACTCCACACTTACCACATCCAACTGGCAGAAATAAAAATACCTAAAGCACATACATGAATGGCTTTTTAAAGAGCCTGAGAGAGCAGAGTTGATCTTTATTTTCTTATTTAAAATGGGGGGTGTTTTCCTTAGTTAATATGCAGTCTTTATTTTACATTACGTACTCTTTTGACTTCATATCTTCACAAAATCGCGTTTCACTTTCGAAGTAGAAGGTATTTTAAATAAAAATAATGTGCCACATCAGCACATTTTTCTTTTAAATATTGAAATAAATAAAATAGTGAACTCTTTTTTTTTTCCTCATCAGTTTGTTTTCAGTTATTTCTATTGTAGAGCAGTTCCGGTCTGACCTGGGTACTTCCTCACAGACATTTAAAGAAAATGTAATGGAGAATTTTAAAAAGAAAAAAAAAATCTTCTTATTGCAAAAAACGGAGGCCATTCCTGAGACTTCTCTGAGCTGAGCTGGAGGCTTTTCCACAAAAATCCAGGCTCCTGTGTTGGCTGAAACACACGCACAGGAGGGGGCCGGGCAGGGGAAGAGGAAGAGAAGGAGGAGGAGGAAGAGGAGGAGGAGGAGGTGCAATCATCGTGCCTTCTTTCACCTTCTTCGGAAACGGCTTGCTTGAAGGACGCCGGGGTCCGCAGGTCATAGAGTTGACTGCAGAGGGAAAGGCAACGAAAGATAAAACAAAAAACAACAGCACAGGACAACTCCCTAAAAAGGAAAGAATACAATTAAGGGGGTGGTGGGAATGAAATGAATTCAAAACAAAACAAAAGAAAGAAAGACACTCTAATGAGGCCGTGGCCATGGACCAGAACAGACTGCATCTCCCGTGCCTTGAGCTCCAGCAGCAGGAAGTCAGCCCCGAGCGGGCAGGTCAGTGCTCCCGGCGGCTGAATGACACAAGAAACAGAGGACACAGCTGGCCTTTCCATTCCTAGGTGGCGCAGCAGCAAAACTGGGTGTCAGCAAAATCTGGTTTTTCTCCTCTGCTTGGAAACCAAACTAACTAAATCTTTTCGCTGTTAAAACACCCCAGACTGTGGCCGGTTTTTCTCAGTGGTTAGAGTGTTGGCCTGCAGACCAGAGTCACAGGTTCAATTCCCAGTCAAGGGCACGTGCTTTCCCCCAACCTCAGTAGGGGCACATGTGAGAGGCAACCATTTAATATCTCTCTCTCTCTCTCTCTCTCTCTCTCTCTCTCTCTCTCTCTCTCTCTCCCCTCCTCCTCCTCCTCCTCCTGCTCCCATCCTCCCGCCCAACCTTCCACTCTCTCTAGAAATCAATGGGAAGAAATATCCTCAGATGAGGGTTAAAAAAAAAAAAAAAAAAAGCAGGCACATAAAATACCTCAAAAAGGCCATTATGATGCAATCTATCTTCCCATCACCTAAGTAGAAATGAGTAGTTCTATGGTACAGGACCAGTTGCAGTCACAGAAAACCCCAACTGATGCCCCATTTGGCCCAAGGCCACTGCTTCATCCACACACCCTCACCCAAAACAATGCCCCAAGGCATTCCAGGGAGTCTGAATTACTCGGAGAGAGAATCAAGCCAAGAGATCCATGCCAGTGCTCAACTAGCCCAGTATTTCTAAGTGTCAGACTTGGAACCTGGGGGCAGTTCAAACCAGGTGGGTCCTTTAGTCTGGATAGGTACCAACCAGGCATGGATTTTGCTTCTGAAATGAAATCTGCTAAGTTATTTTAGTCTTTGGAATGGAGTAGCTGGCCCAAAAGAGTAAGCAATAAAACCAAGTACGATCACATTTCACCCCAGAAGCAGTTCCTAAGGGCAGAGATGGGTGCCCGGACAGTGCCCAGCTCACACTGAACTGAGTGGCAAGAGAGAGAGGAAAGGAAGGAGGGGCTCAACGGGAAAAGAGCCAAGCCAAAAGGGAGCCATGTTCAAAATCAAATGAGCAGCTCCGCCTCTTCCAAGCTAAAACTCCCCATCCCCCACCTCTCCTTTCACTGGTCAGGGTCTTATTACTCACTGCTCAGGTGTGTGGGTCTGGATTAGATGGACTCCCAAAGCTGGGACTCACCTGCTTTCACCCACATCTAGCCTTCCCCTCACACCTGGCCGAGTTTCTTTTCATCCCATCCCATCCCACCCCACTGTCTCACTTCACAGATCTGCTTGTTTGGTCTCCCTTCCCAGATTCATCTTCCTTGGTATTCCTCTCTGCTATTCCACCTGCCTCCAGCCCTTTCTCCAGGCCTTCCAGAGTGTCTGCTGCGTGCTCTCTGGTTGGGCATCCAGTCAGACTTTCACCCCCTGCCAGGAGTCTTTCTGACCCTCTCCCCATGCCTTTAACCCCTCTGGTCAGATGTCACCTGTCACACTTTTAGTGAGTCTTTCTAATAACCATACACCATGCCCTTTCAATTTCCTCAAGTTTCTACAATTGATTCCCCAACACACATGTACACACACTCATCTTCGTTTGCCCACATAAGCCACCTAGAAAATAGCTGGTTGATTCCCAGCTTTGTGCTCCCAACATCCATTTTCTCTTTCATTTCATCTGGTGGAGCCAACATCCGGCCAAAAGAAATGTCCTGCCGTGTTGGTCTTCTGCTCTCAGTCCCTTTCAAGGAGGCTGACTTTCCGTCCCTCCACGCAGCTTCCACTTTCCTCTCACACCTGTCTTCACATCCTCACTCTCCCTCCTACATCTCTCACCACCACGCTGCCTCCTGGATCTCAGGCAGCCCTCTGACTTGACCAATGGATGCTGTGTCCAGATATGTATGACTTCTCCAACCTTTCTGTCAATATTTATGAAGCACCTGCTATGTATGGAGTGAGACACTAAATCCTTCCACTAATTAGCTCAGAAACATTGCTCACTCCTCAGTTTATTTCAATAAATAACTATGGCACATTGCTCTACCTCCATTCTCTGACAAGAGACATCTCCCTGACTATTTTGACCCACAGCAAAAAGAATCCCATTGTCATCCCATGACAACACATCCAACCTGCTGAGCAGTTACCCAGTCCCTAGTTGCCAAATAAACAAGGTATATGTGAATGAAAGTATTATCATCCATACTAGCCTGAAACAAACTAGCCTGAATCAAACATATTAGCCTGAACCTAAGCTGAAAGGCCAAACGTCTGAGCCACATTATGGGATAAATTATGCCCCCCCCCCCCATATGATGCACTGAGAAGGATGCAGCATCACTTCTGTAGTATTCTTACCAAAACTGCATAACCTGATTTTCATCATTAGGAAACAGAACACAAACCTAAAATGAAGGACTTTCTAAGAAATGACTAAACAGTACTCTCCAAAAGTATCAAAGTTACACAAAGAAAGACTGCAGAACTAACTGCTTTAGATTAAAGGACTTTAAGAGGACATGACAACCGAAAAGAACAGGTGATCCTGGATTGGGTCCCTGGACCAGAAAAAGGACATAGTAAGACAACTGGCAAAAACTGAATAAGGTCTGGAGGTTGTAGTATGGTGTCAGTGTTAATTTGCTCATTGTGATCATTATACTGTGGTTTTTTTAAGAATCTAGATGAAGAGTCGATGGGAATTCTTTATATAATTTGTGTAAGTTTTTTGTAACTCTGAATTTATTTCAAAATTTTAAAAAAAAAAAAGTCTTAGTCATTGGTCAGGGGCCAGTATGGAGATACTTTGAAAACCTACTTGCCAATGCTTGTTAGCAGGTAATTCAGTTCTGACAGGGATCTGCCATCATTCTCAGCTATTTGGTAAATCAATCAAGCAGAATGATTTTTCCTATGCTGTTATTTTGACTAAACGGTCAGAAATCACTTTTATGAAGCACAACAGCATCATATAATTCAATGTCTTAGTGTTAGAAGCACTTTGGCATGTGACTAAAACAAGGCCTGGGGTATTTATTCACTCCTGCCTCCTCACTACTCACACCCTCACTGTCACCCCAATGTCACCACCAAAACAATGACCATTTAGAAAGCTCAACCTTCGTTCTTGGGAGGAGTTCATGAGGACTTAGATGCTGCTGTTCCTCGGCAGAATTCTAATGTGATTAGAGGCTGGGTAATCATTTGATTTGTGTAGACAGCATCAAATACCTCCTCCTCTCAATCCAAAGAAGCCTTGAATGCAAGATCTCAAAGCCCCCTAGTGATTTTACTCAAGAAATCCTCAAAATGTGGTCGATGGAGAAGTCAATCTAGACTGAGGAAAGAGTATTGGAAGACCCAGACACCATTTACCCTGCAACTTCATACACACCATCTAACCTGATGGAGTCTGTCTCCTCATCAGTAAAATGAGAACAAATCACATCTCACAGGGCTGTTTGAAGAATCATCATGAAAGAATGTGGTTATGTATTATGAAAGGGTAAGAAATGTCCATAGCCTAGGAATTGAGAAACTGAGGCAGAGATGCATGGCAACAAACTCACACAGGATTAAGACCAAACCCAGAACTTTTCATTTCTCCTGTAGGTTTCTACTCACTAGATCAAAAATGCCTGACTCAGGTAATACACAAGCAACATCACTTCCAAAGGTAAAGAAAACCCCCTATGGAAAAGTGCCTAATACATGAGCCTGCTCAAACTTGAAGTAGAAGTTCAAGATCATATTCATCAGATGTAACAGGAGGCATATTGGGATAATATTAATTAATTTTACTCCACCATGAAGTGAGACCCTCCAAGCAGCCTTTAGTTCTCTCCTCGAGTAATGATGTTGTGTTCCCTCAAGTGCTATATAAAGGCAATATTGGCTGCAGCCCATTAGGAGCACAGAGAGATGCAAAGTAAGCAGGAAGACTTAAAGGGATACTATTGATGTGCACATCATATTTTTATTAAATCCTTCTCTCTAAAAGACCAGTAGCAAATTGCATTACTGACTTTAAAGTATCTTTAAAAAATGAAATGCATATTTCTCACTCCCAGTGTTACTGTGATTAGAGGGTCTGATCTCCACATGGTCTCAATAACAGAAATAAAGGATCAGATTGCTCTAAGTAGGGAAAAACATCAGATAGACAAAACAATAATCACCTTTTTCATCAACAGTTCCCCCAGGGGATGTGAATGTTGTAACAAATTTAGAAAGTTCTATATATTTGATTCTCCTATCTTTGGGCTAGGACTCAGAAAATTAGATGATGTTTCTGAAACATTTTGGGTGGACACTTTATTGAGCTGAGGACAAAGGAAACTAGTTAAGTCATTTTCATGCTGATGACTCTAATTTCTTTTATGTTAAATTTGGAGTCAGTGATACTTATTTAACAAAAGCAACAACAAAACAATAGATGTGTTGACTGCTCATACAACTGCTGCAATTCCTGAGGTCACAGAAAAAGGAGACCTTTGTTCCTAGTAGGCATCAGGAGGGAATGTCTAGAAATGAGGCTTAAATGTCGAGCTTTCTATAACTTTCTGTACAGAATTTTAATTGGAATTTTCTTTTTGGGGACCTAACTGCTTACTCTTCTAATCCTTTAATAAGGTTACCACTTAGAGCTATATTCATTATAAATACCCCTTCTTTCAACTGGACCTGCAAAAAATCAAGGAAGGTATATACACATACAGTGGGGCTTGACTTACAAGTTTAATTCATTCCGTGATGGAGCTCGTAACTCAAATTACTCGTATGTCAAATCAAAAAGTGAACGAGTGAGACACGTGATGCTGGGCTGATGTTGTGGCGTTCACTGTGACGTTCGCTGCGCCAACTAGCGGTGGGGTATCTGAAGCTGGCTTGTAACCCAAATTTTAGCTCGCAACTCAAAGCAAAAAATCGGCCGAGAGACGGCTCGTATCTCGAAATACTCGTTAGTCAGGACACTCGTAAGTCAAGGCCCCACTGTATATCTTCCCCTTTTGACCAAGCGTTAACTGAAGTGCAGCCATAACTGTAGCCAAAGGAGGCATTACGCTTCCAGAAAAAACGCAAGGAAAAGTATTGCAAACAAAAAGTAGTAGCTGTTGGATAGGGCTCTGAAGGAACGTGTGAAGAGGCTCAACCAGTTACTGTGAAAGTGGGAGTAAAGTTCTCCCAGAAGATGGAGGCACCAAAGTAGCTCTCAATGACAAGGATTATTACTTATGTAGAGATGGTGACATCCTTGTCAAGTATTTAAAATGAAACAAGTCACTATGCATCCACTGAACTTCTGAAATCTTCCTCATGTAAGTAATTTCCATGTCTCTCTTTAATAATGAACTAATATTTATATAATCAGGTTACACATAGGAATATTGTATTATTTTCCTATATTCCATATGTAGGAACCTGCAAGGGCACACAGAACCATAATATAAGAGTACAGGAGGTCCTGGGGCCAGGTGGCCAGGGATCAAACCTGACTCCGTATCAGCTGTGAGGCCTTAGGTACATCTCTTAACCTTATTACTGAGCCTGTTTTCCCATTTATAAACTGGGAATGACATAAACACCTACCTCATAGGGTAGTCATGGGGAGTAAATAAACTATTCCAGGGAATGGACTCAGAACAATGTCTGGCACATAAATGTTGGCCATTGTTACGTAGAGAAAGGGTGGGAAAGATACATCAACCATCAAGGTGGTTGGAAACTCAGGACATCCAGCTTCCTCCTCCTATAACCCCCCTGAGTTTCCTTCTTTCACCTTAACACATCTGCCTCCAAATCAGTGTCCATCCTGCTCTCTCACTTCACTCATTTAACCTCTCTGAGTTGATCTTTTTCAACTAAAAAGGAAAGATTTGAACTTGATCATCTTTAAAGTACCTCCCAGTTCTTTTTTTCATTCTTTTTTTTTTTTTAAGGATGTAAATTCCGAGTCTGTATACAGTGAGTAAGGTGAGACAAGGTGTTCAGGCAATGCTAAGATATAGCACCACGCTCGCATTGGCTACACCAACTGAGAGAGATGGGGATATCCACTCTCCTCAACAGAAGAAAAGGAAAATCAAGTTATAGTAGTAAACATAAGACAGATCAGCGCTAGCCATCCTCCAATAAATCTTCCCATGGGGGTTTGCCTTGTTTAAACAATTCTTCATTCTTCGTTCCCTTCAGAACTCCAAGCTAGACTCTGAAATTAGGTGGGTTTTCATAACCTGTTTTAATTATGTGGATTGGATTTTTTTTTCAGGTTCAAAGGTAGGTTGTCATTAAGAATTTCAGGACTACAAACAACTAGACAGATTTCAAATGACAGTATCCATTGGTCAGACATGCTTTTATTAACATGGGAGCTCACAGTTCATCAGTGAGAGGAAGTCATAATGCCATGAATCCAATATCTGACTCAAAGTAATAGAACAGATGAAGAGGTGGAGAGTGACAGCAAGAGCAGATTGTATTCCCTTAGCAGAAACCAACTGGAACCAACTATATTGGCTTTTCACACGTGCACATGCAGGAATATTAGCTGTTGGGGGTTTATGCCATATTCCCTAGGAACGGGACCACATACAGATTAGGCAGGACATCCCCAAACTGGATGAGGCTGTTACTTTCGTTCTCTCACAATGAGAACAGACGCCCAGGCGAGCACATACATATCTGAAGCAGGAGCGGAGCAAAAGCCCTGCCTGTTTCAGGTACCAGAGCAGCACAAAGGGCCCACCTGTGGGTTTCTTTGCTTGGTCCTTGCTTTTGTCTGGTTGGTTTGCTATTTTAACGAGATGTCTAATTCACCGAGGGTCTGCAAAGGATGGACTGTCAAAGCGGATCTTCCCAGACACTTAAGAGCCTGGGTGGCCTCTCTCCTCGTCCAACCCAAGCCAAATGGCAGAACCCATGTCTCTGGACCCGTGCTCTCATGGAAGCCAAAGAACTTGACCGCACTTAGTGGGAGTTCAGAATCTTCAGATCAGCTCAGGTGAGTGTTGTGCCTAATCATAGACCTGCTTTCATTTGGATGCATCCCCTTGGCTGTTAAATTGGTACCTGGAGCAAGAAATGCCAACCTCAACATGCAGTCCCCCTATGGCCAGGCCCCCTCGTTCCTGCCAAGTACAGCAGCCCACTCCCAGACCAGTTCCCTGGACACCCCCTCCAGGTGTGGCCAAGGGAGGCAATTAGCTAGGCATGTCCCCAGGCATTTTCTCTTAGAGTTGAGCCAGAAGCCAGAAGCCCCCATTCTCCACACGGAGCCCGAAGCAAGCTCAGTCCTCACACTAGGGCCAGGCCCCTGTGGGGGTACATGCACAGACACGGCAGAGGGGAAGGCTACCCGGGAGTCACTCTCACACTAAGAAGGGGGTCCAACCCCCCCCCCAACAAAAAAAAAACCCCCACAAAAGACAAGGTAGGTGGGGATGGGGAGGGAAGAAGAAAGTAAGGGGGGAAAAACAACTATGATGGTTCACCCTCATGTAAGACAGGTCAGCCAAGACATACCTTTGACTAGGCCCGCACAGCTGTTCACTCTTGGGACTGCCAACAAGGTGGGTGGTCTTCTCCATCGCCCCAGGGGCCTTGAGCAAGTGTGGCTTTGGTTTATTTCAGGAGATGCTATTGGAAACATAAAACAAAGTGCCTGGAGGGCACTATAAAAAATAGGATACGGGAGGACTCGATCATCCAACGGGAATTTCTAAGTTTGTAAAGAGGGATGCAGGGGCAGGGAAATGTACTTCAGGTAGCGTTCTTCCTTCCACACGCGCAGCTCAGGTTGCTGAGTCCATGACTTTCTGCTTACGTTCCGTTCCTGCATTTGGAAATCGCTCTTCACCAGGAGGAAAGTGAGGGAAAAACCAGCAACCACCGAACAGCGGCTCCGCTGATGGAGGAGCCCAGCAGACGCTGCTGGGGGGGACCCAGGTGCCGGAGGGAGGCACACAGCAGCCCGCACTTCTCAGCAACTGCTGACATTTTCTCGCAAGCAGGGAGGAAGCCGGAAAGGTCAGGGATGAGAAATGGGGAGGGGTCTGCCAAGGGGAGCCAGAC
This sequence comes from Myotis nattereri, assembly GCF_964212035.1. Taxonomy (NCBI): domain Eukaryota; kingdom Metazoa; phylum Chordata; class Mammalia; order Chiroptera; family Vespertilionidae; genus Myotis; species Myotis nattereri. Next base: position 25,186,006 of record NC_138075.1, on the reverse strand, counting down.
ACTCCGTGGGGTACAAAGTGCAATCATCTCCCACCGAGGAAATCCTCCTGCCCGGGTCTCCTTGGATCAATCCTCCCCCAGTGGCTTCCTTCTAAACAGGGTATTACTTCAATTTCTTTGATTTTCCTTCATTCTCTCTCTCTCAAAAAAAAAGTCAGTTTCTAATAATAGTTAGAATATATAAATAATAATTTATTTAATGTAATTGGTTCTTTGTTTCCAAACCCAATATTCCGCCTCGCCTCATTTTGCCAATAAATAGGAACACTGAAGAAATCAACTCTGCTCATATCAAAAAGATCCCCTCCCCCGAGAGACAGTCGCCTAACTTCTCGTTGCTCTGGAAAATAAACAGCACATCACGAGGCCATCTCTCTGAAGGACTAGTTTGCTCTTTTGTTCTGTTTTGTTTCAGTAGTTTGTGCTTCTGCTGTACATACTCAAAATCGAGGGCAAGGGGGAAGGGATGGGTGGAAGGCAAGAGGAAAAAGCAAGGATGAAGGGAAAAATCTAAGGTTGTCTTTCATTTTTTTAAAAAAATGTGTCAGAACCAGAACAATGACCAAGTCAGAGGGTGATGGCTAATTGCCCAGAGAGTCCATTCATGGGTTTAGCAACTGCCCTTTTTGTCTGCTGTGGGCGAGCCCCGGCCACTGCGGCGTCCTCGGCAGGAGTGAGGCTCTTCCAAATCGTCCTCATCAAAGCCGTGGAAAGTTGAGGTGTCACTTTCTGATGTGGAACCGAATAAGTCCTCCGTGGTGCGTGCTGCGGCCGCTGCCTCCTTCTCCTTCCTGCCTTCTCTTCCCAAATGAGCTGACATGTATGATGAATATATCAGCACATGGGTTAAGCAACAGACAGCATTATTAATATTCTTATTATATTATTACAACATTATGCTTCATAGCAAGATCATAAACCATTTGCACCAAAAGAGATTAACTGGGTGCATCACCTGGTGACAGGGATTTGGGGTAAAAGGACAAAGCCAACATTTCCAGGAAAAAGGATTCCTCCCTCCCTGAAAAGGCATCATCTCTACCATAACATGTACGTCCACAGCTCTGAACGTGAGTGAAAGATTCCTCACGAGATTTTTTTTCTCTTCTGTATGCACGCACATGCGTGTGCACACACACACACACACACACACACACACACTCACTCAGCCCCACCCCAGACAATGAGTTGACTTGGTGGGTGTTAGCCCGGCTGGTGTTTCTTTGGTGTTTTCCATGGGTGTTTCTTGCACAATGTGTGTCCTTCACTTTGACAGGCAGCTCTGCAAAGGTATTACTGTCAGATAACCCGTTCCAGGCGGTTAAGCCTCCATCTGCTTTATTTTTGTTTTTACCTGTGTCTAATCCCACTCTTTCAGTACCCGTTCAATTCTGCCCTTACACCATGTGGCTCATTTGCACTGAAAGCAAAAAGAAGCTGAAAAGTCCGACATGTGGTAGGTAATAAGAGTCTCTCGTTTTCTTTAACCACTGGAGGACATTATTGTGATCTGCACCCACATACATGTGTGTGCACCCATGCACATGCATGTGCACACGCACACACACTCCAGCCACGACACACGCCCAGGTCTTCGTTACCCCAGAAAGTCCAGAGTTGTCAAATCTAACTCAGAGCACTAAGAGAGTGAAAAAATAGGAGTTATTTCCTGAAATTTGTACAACTCAGGTTTAAACTGTTTACATTCTAAATGGACCCCAGGATTACCCCCAAATAAGGTCATGATAGGCCAGTTACGGTGCCAGGATCGGGAATCTCATTTTCTCCCCTGGAAACAGGAAGTGGGATGGACTGGGAGGGAACGAGAGCTCTTCCAAGCTCCACACTCTTCCTTGGAAAAACTCCAGGAGGCCCTGGAGAAGTATCTGCCCCCTATCTTAACAAGCACATCCCATGGGTTAATGCCACCTGTTTATTCCCAAGGTATCAACCGTTTCAGGAAAATCAGAGGCAGACCTGGACTAAATTAGTCACCAAAATTAATCCTTGGCAAATGCAATGAGAACACCTAGGCTGGTATAAAATGGTCCCCTGAGTCACACAGCAGACAGATCCTGGGAAGAAAAAGCTGAGTAAAAGGCTGTGAAGAAAAAGGGTTTGGATAGGGAAAAAAAATCAACTACCCACGTCTGGTCCCCCATGAATCAGATTCAAGTACCTCATCTCTTATAGGGAAGGAAGGGAAGGAAGCAGCTTGTAATGAGGATCCGGAAGCTGCCCTCTCTAGCACGGCCCCCGCGGCCCATAGCCTTCTGCCTAGAGCATCACACCCAGTGACCTTGCTTCTGACGGCCGTTCATTTTAAAAATACTGAATTGAATCTCATTTGTTTCATTTTCTTTTTAAATATCTAAAACCCAGAGTCCACTATCACACAAGCCCTCTTTCCTAAACTGGCACCAGGAGAGTAAAAGGTTCAGCTTTAGGTATCATGTTTTCAAAGTAAGTGAACTGACAGGATTGCAGTGGGCCACCCGGTCAGGGTCCTTAAGTGTTAAATGTTGAGAGTTGCACGCAATGGAAACCACTCCTTTTTAAATTACTTCTCAAGTCAGTCTTGAATCTAAACAACCCAAAAGCCAAAGGAAAAAAAAAAAGAGAGAGACTAAAGTTGTGGACCAAGCAAAGGAAGAACGGAGTTGCTCCAGTACACCCAGGTGTGGTCACCTCGGCCCTATTCTCGGAAGTAGGAGGAGAAAGGACACGGGGAAGCGTGTGGAAGGAGCAGGGCGCCTCGCTGCTGGATCCAGTGTCCACCTGAACTGCATCTCACCTACAAGAGTCCACAGTTGAGGAGACTAAATACGAGTCTGAAATCTCTCGTTGGCCTAGTTATGACATAAAAATCTATGAAAGATTGGTAGAACAACCAACCACAACCAGCCAAAGGTAACGGTTTGGTTAGAATTAAAAAACAATCAACAGCTTGAGCAAAACTTGAAAACCTGAATTCATGTTAGGGATGAAAGAACAGGATCCAAGTCTTTTTTTATTTTAGTCTTTGGAGAGGTTAAAAATGAAAATTTCAAAACAGGCCAAGCCAACTTCAGATTAGCCCTAAGAACACTGCCCTTTTGTCTCCTTCCTCTATCAGGGTCTCTTTTTTGGTTCCACATGAGAAAATGGATGAGCGGCCAATGGATGCGATATTGATGCTACTACCGAGCAGCGCAGGGGTCTCTGACTCCCACAACTCAAAACGTAGCTGCCGCCCCAATATTCATGTTTCCGTACCTTCCAGTGCGCCCAGGCACTTCCGCAGAACAAACGCAGCTTTGTGCTACATGTACAGCACCCGATACAAGGAAGTGCTGTCTCCAGGTGTCCCCACATATCTCACAACAACACACACAAAGGAATATCCACTTCATGAAAAGGCCAAACACAAGACCAGAATTTCTCCCTTCCCTTTTCCCTGGCTCCCGAGGCATGATTTCTTGAGATTCAAAGTAGAAAAATATCCAATGACCTGAAAACTCCTCTGTACTTGAAATCATCACCACCACCAACTTCCCCGCCCCACCCTCCACCCCATGGCAGACGGCAGAGGCGTGGGGGGAACAGCTGCGGGTCTACGGGCACAGGTGCAGGAGGGGCCACACTCACCAGAGCGTCCGCAGTCTGCACAGGACACCAGCTCTTCAGGCCGCCCACTCTTCTTGTTCAGGTTGGAGCCTCCCAAGCAGAAGTCACAGTAGTTATTAGGAATGACTGTCCCATCCGGTCCTTTCTGGGCTGTAGAAACATTTTTTTAATTGAATTTTAGACGGAGATGAGTTTCCACTGCCCCCTCTTCTCCCACAGTCTGGCAAAATCTGCTCCAGAAAAAAAGATGAAGTTAAAATCTGAGGTTTTGTTATGACTAAGTTGTTAATAGTACCAGTGTTGCCCTGGCCAGTGTGGCTCAGTTGGTGGAATGTCATCCCATGCACCGAAAGATCCCCAGTTCTATTCCTGGTCAGGGCACGTGCCTAAGTTTCGGGTTTGCTCCCCAGTCAGGGGGTGCATTCAGGAGGCAATCGATTGATGTGTGTGTGTCTCTCTCTCTCACATCAGTGTTTCTCTCTCTCCCTTCCTCTCACTCTAAAATCAATAAAAACATGTTTGAAAAATAGTATCAATGTTTTGCAAGCCACGCAGTTTACTTTGATTGTTGTAATATTTCCCAGCTCTGCATTTTACAAGAAACAAGCCTGTTCCTCTGATTGCATCCCTGGATGGGCACAGCATCCAGGCCTGCTGGTCAAGTGAACTGCTCTCATCCCTGAACAAGCAGCTCTCAGGGCCAAGGCCCCAAACAGCAGATGGCAGCCATAAACAGTGGTGTGATGAGGGAGGGAGGGAGGGAGGGAGGGAGGGAGGGAGGGAGGGAGTGAGAATGAGAATGAGAGAAGAGAGAGAGAGGGAGAATGGTCGATGCTTAGGCCCTGCCCTTCGGAAAGGTGCTTTCGTTTAGGAGACAGTCCTACCATCCCTGCAAAGGAAAACAAAGCAGCATTCATCTCCAGAAAGGACACTGAAGATGCTCTTGGGGACTTTGATGAGCATCTTGGCAGGTACACAGGTGTTCACTCTTGCTCAGCGGTATCTCCCTACAGTCCAGACTCGCTGGTCATGGAAAGCACCCAGGACTAGATAATCAGCAGACCCCAAGTGCCTAGAATCAAACTGGACACTTAGCTGAGCCTCAGGCCAGAGACGGACTGAAAAGCGAGTTAGTGAGTGTGCCTTGAGGCTTAAGATCCTCCTAAGCCACCCATGATGAAAGTCCTATACAGACAGAGAAAATCTTGGAACATTGTCTTAAAACAAGCCCTTATGAGAACAGCGCCTGTCCTGGAGCACTGAGAGCGCTCTGTTTCTACTGCCTGGCGTAAAGCCTTGCACAGGTTCTCTGCCTGGGGAGAAACTCCCCCATTTTCCTCTGTTTCTCTGGCCCTATTGTGGACATTTCTTTGTCACATTAACACTCCCTGTTTGTGAGTAGAAAGAAACTTCTCTCCATTTATGGGATTAGCCTAAACCACGGGGGCATCTTCCTCCTCGCGATACCCATGTCTGCTATCTTTCATTATTCACTGGCTAACATTAATCAGGGTCCCGTAGGGTACGAAGCTGTAAAAGGAAGCAGATATGTGAGCAGAAATACTATCCAGACAGTAGGTGATAAACGGATTCACCCACTTTAATGTGATTCCCTCTGGCCTTTGCTTCCTCCATGCCTCTGCTTTGCCTCCAGGAACAGAAAAACTTACCTGGGAAAGGCAGAAGACAAAAGCTTGCAGAATCACATTAGAGGGGGTTAATCCATTTATCAGTTGCTATTTGGATTGTTTAATCAGTTTCTAAGTCATTGATTTTCATCTTCAGGGAGGCAGACAAGTCTCTGCAAGAAAAGTGTTGGCTGTTTAGGGGCACAGAGGAGCCCGCCACACCCTGTCATCAGTCTCTGTATCTCAAAGGCATCTGCATGTCACAGAGAATCATTTTGCAAATCGCCAAAAACCAGTACATCTGCCTATAACATTTTCATTGCCCAAATCCAGAAGGAAGTCCCTTTCTTCCTTCTCTCTCAATTGCCATCTTAACCATTTCTGGAACTCTCTTGTAAACAAAAGTTAACTTTCAGGATTGGTATGAACTAGATATAAAATGTGGAGATGCCAGTTACAACTTAGGTAGCTTCCCACATAAAAATCAATAAAAAAAAATCTCACATGTATCATTTCACAAAAACTCTCAGGAGGCCCTATCTCACCATTTGTCTCTCTCCTGTTCTCTTAGGGACCTCTTATTATGTCAGATTTTTTTCTGCCCTTTCACAAAATCTTTTAAGCAACCAAAGAAGCTGGTTGTCCCCAACCCACTGTATCACTTGTGAGTTATGAGGAGAAGGAAGTAGAATATAGAGTATAAGAACTCCCAGATAATCCTTTACAGTTTTTACCACCAGCAGACCATTGGTAGAACACCCAGACCATTAAATCAGGAACTCCAATACGGCAAGAAATAAAAAATTCAGAAATGATCTAGTAGAGCCAAGAAGACAATGATGGAGAAATTGATCCTATATAAAAAGACCAAAGGAACAGAATTTAGTTCATCTGATGAAGAGAAATTTCTAAGGAGACTGAGTCAGAACAGGGTTCCCACATATTTTGGTGTCGGTTATTGGCCACAGAAAGTGCCAGGCCCAGGGATGAAGAGGTGCTACAATCTGTGTAGGCCCTGGTGTACGCAGCTGTGACATGCTAGAAGTGGGGGAGGGAGGGGCTGTATTTTAGTAGAGCAATGACCCAGGATAGGAAGGAATACTGAATGGTTACACTTCATTTCCAGCAAAATCCTTTCTGCTTCAGTTCCTACTGTCTTCTCATGACAGTAAGCTCAAAGCTTTCTTCCACCTTGGTAAAATGGCGTACACTCATAGATAGCCTTCGCACCTGGTTCTCATACACGTTTTGGTATTTAGGATCGGTTTCGGGGTGAGAGTTCTCCCATGGAGCTCTCCCAATTCCCCAACCAGGCTTTGGGGCGGGCACTCTGCTGACACTTCTGAGGTTGCTTCTCTTGCTTATGCAACACCTGCCTCGTCTCCCCTATTAAATGATCGACTCCTTCAGGTCAGGAACCACGTCAAACACATCTTTGGAACACCTACGGGCCTGTGCACAGGAAATGGTTAACAACGTGTGGGATGAAGGGCTCAGAAGAGAACGGCAGAGATGCAAGCAGTCAGCACAGTGATACCACCCCTGGGACTTCCCAGCAGGGACAGAGCACTGGGCTGGCTTTCTCTGGGGCAGAGTTATCTGTTGTGCTGAATGTCATTCACTGCCTGGTTTATTTCCCTCATCCTCAGAGCAGAGCTGGTCCATGTCCAGAGAGATGGGTCAGTCATCTCTAACTCCCAGAGAATACAGGAGCGGTAGCTGAGAGCCCTGGGTTGCAGCAAGAATAACACTGTGCCCCTACTATGGTAGGTGAAGCACCATCTTACATGCAGACATCCTAGAAAAGTTTGTAAGACTACGCTTCATTGTCTCTTGAGAAGGGGACACCAGGTTGCATCTGCCCACTCAGCCTCCCTCTTGTTCAACGGCTTTTCGAGAAGAAAAAGCAGCAATTATACAACAAAACTGTGATGGATCTTACACTGGATGCTTTACATATGGTATTTCATTGATTCTCACACACACACACACACACAAAAAAAAAAAAATTGTGAAGTAGGGATTATTTGACAGATGAGGTAACTGAAGTCCAAAGATTAAGGGCTGGCTCCGGGGTTCACCTCCAGGTTGTCTGTGTCCCCAGAGACTCTCGGCCTATAATCTGCCTCCTGGGAATTCCAGGGGCAAACACTTTCTGACCAACATTTGCATATAAAATATTTCAGAAATCTCTTCATGGACTTCAGAAATCTCTTCATTCACCTAACCCATTATTTAGGAATCCCAAAGCAATAAAAGTTGAGGTTGGCCTGGTAAAAGCGGAAATTCCCTTTGAACTGAAACTTAATGTCCCTCTCACAGGGATCCATCCCGGTGACCTGCTTACTGTCATATGCTCTGCAGAAGAGACACTTCTCTGGAGAGCCCAGGGGCCCGGGGAGGGATTTTTTTAAACTAAAGCTCACACCACGGCTCTGTTGGCCTATGGCCTGACCCAGGGTGAGCAATTTCCTGGTACTGTATCTGAGATCATTAGAAAAAGGATTTTACTATAAATAGGAAGCTTGCCCAGACCTTGCAAGTGGGATTTAAATAGAGATTCTGCCCCTGCTTATGGGAAATTGAGTCCCGCTTTATAGAATATGATGACAGTGAGGGCAAAGGCCCGAGTGGTATCTCGGTGGCAGCGCCCGCAATGATGGACTTGGTTTTCTGTTGATTAATGTTCACGGGCTGAGATCATATGAGAGATACAAGGAAGCTGCTGAGAAAATAAAGTGAGCCTGAAGAGTTTAGGAATTTATCTGGGCAGATAACTCCAAAAATCTCAATGAAAGAAAAGAATAGAAATCAAGAACAAAGTTCCTGAGGGGGGTTGGGAGGCCTAGAAGGTGGAGGGAGCATTCATATAAATCAAACCAAGAGAAAGAACAGCCAAGCCCCGAACTGTCCCACCACCACACTCAGGAAGGGTTACGCAGTCGTTCTGGAAAATGCACACGATGGGATTTTCTACCTCAATCAGGCTGTGTCTATGGCAATCACAACCCCAACTATTCCATAGAACTACCACCCAAACAGGGCTGCCTTTCTCCAGTTCCGTCTGATCTCTGCTGCGATATGCCTGCCACACATGAAGGAATGGGCGGCAGGGACAGTCTGGCATCAGCAACAGCCCCTCATCCGGCTCTTCCAAGACCTGAACTCTGTCCCAAGTGTCCTAGGGAAACAGGAAGCCAGCCAGCTTAGGCTGCTCCAGGGCACATCCACAAAAGCGTGACTTCACATCCTGAGCAGACGCTCAGGACCGCCTGCCAGGGCCTGGTGTGTACAAACACATGGCCGTGCTCGGTGCCCACCACCCAGCCCTGACCCAGCCCCGGCCCCAGTCCAGCGGTGGTCTCCAGGGGCCTGCTAGTTGGAGTGCACAGCCCGTGGGGAACCGGGGGGGCAGTGAGGAGAGCCCTCCAGGAAATGTGCCTCTCCTGTCCCCCCACCACCCTCCACGGCTGACAGTTCCCATCCCTCCATAGGTCTGACATGTTTCCATGGCAACTGGAATCCTGGGCTCCTGCAGCCTCTGGTCTTGCCACCTGTTATTACTTCATCTCTCAAGTGTAAAGCATCCTCGCCTGGTGCACTTGGCTGTGCAGAGCGCAGCTTCACAGGACGGAGTAAAGAAAGGGGGCAGGAAAAGAGGGAAAGGCAGCCCCAGGCTGGCCACACAGACAGGCCAGGCTGGAGGAGGAAGCTTTGGAGACAGGGAGAGGGAAGAGAGGGGGTGTAAGGCAACGTGCCTTCCCTTCAGAATCAGCGAGCAGGCCTCAGCTGGAGGCCACGGCCACATCAGCTACCTTCTACCCAGCCTTTAATGAGGGACGAGGGCGGGGGAGGGGGAGGCAGCAAAGACTGGAGCCCAGAAGGCAGCTGTGCAGAGATGTGTGCTGGGCCCGTGAGGAGAACAGCGAGAAGAGGGTTAATGTGGTGAGATAAAGACTGTGAGAAAGGCTGGACCAGAGGGCAAACAAAGCCTCAGAGCCTGGATAAATGGCCTTAATTCTCATGCTCTTGCTCACCCTACGCCTTGCGTGTTTACTCATATAAATTATCTCCAAGGCCTGGCACCTTTTTTCATTGCTTCCCTAGAAGAGATGAAAAAATAAATCCCACAGATCCAAAGAATAAAAATGTTGGGACCCCACTCAGGCTGGTTCTTCCTGGACGCGTAGTAGCAACTTGGGCCCTGCCCTGGGCTCCTGGAGGAAGACAAAGGCTGCCTTCCTCCCGGAATAAGGAAGGCAGGGACTCCGGAGCCTGGTGGGAAAATGGACACCAGGCTCCACTCACCACAGGACAGAGAACTGCCTTCCTCACCGGCCATTTTGCTGCCTGACGCTGACCACAATGAGAACGTAGGACAAGGGTTAGGAGGGGCTGCTGGTGCAGAACGATTCCAGGCGCCGCTAGAGAAGGGAAGGCCCAGGGCTGTTTTAATGGAAGGAGCTAAGTCGCCACACTCCGAATTACCAAGGACAGCATAAGAAAGAAGGAGCTGGATGGAGAACAAGCTACTAGACGAGGGCAGTGACACAAAGGCGTGGTCAGAGGAGCAGGCGTCTCCGAAGAGGCCTTGGAACCTGGAAAGGCTTCCCCAGACTCAGTTCTTTGAGTGCACGCCTACTCAGAGGCGAGAGAATAAGCTAGATGGCATCTTCGTGTCCCTTTTAGGCCCATCGTTTGAGTATTAAATAGGGTGAAAGAAGAGACAGAAAAACAAAGTTTTCCAAACCCAGAGGAGCTCAGTCTTTCATGCCGCTTCATGCTTGTGTAGGTGTCTCTTCCCTATTTGCCGTGAGCTCCCTGAGGGCAGGCACAGTGCCTTTCATCTCTAAATCCCCAGCACCTGCGCAGTGATTGACACGGAGTTGACAATAAATACTTAATGAAAGAATAGACAAATCTTGGCAGAGGCTTTGGGTGGGGGGAGGATCTGCCAGGCAAAGAAAAGTCAAAAACCAGAAACTGAGTGGATGCAAAGTATCCCCCAAGTTCTGAGTGACCATGCTAAGGCACTGCCAGTGTCAGTCCCGTTCATGGCAGGGACAGAAAGAGTGAGGAACAGGAGTAATGGGGGACTAAAGCTGCAGTGAAGAAGCCAATGGGGCCCGGCCGGCATGGTTCAGTGGTTGAACATTGACCAATGAACAGGGTCATGGTTAGATTCCCAGTCAGGGCACATGCCCAGGTTGCGGGCTCAGTCCCCAGTGGAAGACGTGCAAGAGGCAGCGGATCAATGATTCTCTCTCATCATTGAGATATATATATATATATATATATATATATATATATATATATATTAATATTCATATATTTATATTTTATATATTTATATTTTTATATTTTTATATTTATATATATCCTTTCCTCTCTGAAATCAATAAAAATATATTTAGAAGGAGGAGGAGGAGGAGGGGAAGCCGACAGCAGGCCTGCTCTCCTGCAGGAATCCTCTCCCTTAGGTATTTCTTAGAAAACCAGATGGAAGGCATTAAGAACCCCCAGACTCAGTTGGCCCCAGAGCCCCTTGAGTCCTATGTTCAGTCTCTTGCCAGGAGCCCTGCACCAGCCAATGAGAAAACAGGCCATGTTTTACTGTGTGCTTTTGTGTTTTAAAATGTGGTATCAGCCATCCCACTCTTCTTTGCATCTACCTTCATTTCTTCCATCTTTATGAAATACAAAACTCATACTGTTAGACACGGGCCTTGAGAATATTTACTCCTAAACACTATGCTATAGAAACAGAAAACATGTATTCTCACACTGAGGTCTCCATCTTGACAGATGCATTTGGTTAGAGTTACAACTGGCCAGAAGTTTGGATACCACATCACAGTCCGGGGCCAGAAATGACCCGTAAGTAATGTCCTTTGTGCTCCATTCTTGGGCCAGCAACACCAGGTCTGTCACTGATGCTTCAGAAAAGGGAGAAAAAGACCAAGCAAAACTGATTACTCTTCTCAGTGCTGATTAGGAAAAGCACAGGAGATGTTTTAATTTTCTAGTAGAAGGTCATGTGGGTCAGTCCATGCCCTGGTGCAGCAAATGTTATTGTCACCAAATGAGTCAGTTGAGGGGAAAATGGTTTCATTTGAGAGCAGCTATGTCAACAGGGCTCTGAATGAAGTGTCATTCCCCTAGAGAACTACAGGGCATCTTGATCCTGCTGCTTTAGAGTCAGCTAAGCTTTATCCATTTAGGTTGTCAGGATATTATTGTGTTATTAGAATTTAGGAAGCCTCCTTCCTACCTTGCCCACCCCAGCCCCTCTGCACCCTTCCTCACCACCACCTCCATGGGACACAGGTATGTCAACCCCATCGGTCCACAATGAACCAGCATTTTCTGGGTCCTTCAGACTGAAAAACAGTATTCAGAAAAAGGAAAAGGATGAGCTTCAAGTTTTAGACCTCAAAATTAGGACAGAATCCAGGCACCAGAGCTGAGGGAAAGCCCAGTCAGGGAGCAGGGCCCAGATGGGGACACACCCAGAAAGTAAGCCAGGCAGCAGGTATTGGGAGCTATGGAGACATTTGCCCAGGTAGAATGGAACGTTAGGAAAGAATGGAAACCAAGACTAGCCGTTAGATTTAACAGTGCAGCCTGATTCCTGGCCAGTTACCTGACCCAGTGCATCCAAAAGAAAATAATTATAAGGAAATAGATTGAAAACCAGTCTTCAAAAGCTGGATTTCTCTAAGGCAACGGTTCACCTGGGAACTTATTAAAAATGCAAATTCGAGGGCTCCACCGCAGACCTACTGGTGTAGCAAAACTCTGGGGTGGGACCCAGCAGTCTGTGTTTTAATGAACACTCCAAGGGATATTATTGTGCGCAAGCTCGAGAACCATGGTTCTACACAACATGTGAGACACACACACTGCATCACACGTATTTTCTGTTCATGCTGTGCTTTATCTGAATGAATATCTAATCACCACATAACCCTATGAGATAGACACATTAATGTTCTGGTTTACATAGGTGGCACTTGAGGCACAAGGAAGCTAAGTAGCTTGTCTGTGGTCACATGTCAGTAAGTGGCTATGTTGGCTCTGAACCCAGGTAGTATGGCTGTTAGCTGGCCCACTTGGTACTGCCCTACCCCGAGCACACGCAACCACACACTTGAGGGAAGTCAAATCAGAGTGGCTGGCAGGCCTTGGAGACCAGGGCTTCTTAAATGTGAGGGGTCTCATTAAAATTCAGATTATGATTAAAATCTAGGGATAGGTCCCTAGATTCCACATTTCTTATGAAGCTTCCCTGCAAGGTAGTCAACTGTCTGCATTTGGGTGGCACTGAGGGGTTCCCAGGGCACAGGATTTCCGGTATCAAACTGAGAAGGCCTGGGCAAACCTGGACAAGATAATCACCAGGGTCCCAGGTGATGTTGGTGCTGCTGACCACACTTTGAGAAGCAAAAAATGCAGGCCTTAAGGTGAGGAGTTTGAGTTGTATCCAAGTGTGATAAAAGTATTGAGAGCAGGGAATGGCATAATCTATTTTATACTTTGAAATAAAATAGACTATAAGAGGAGAATAGACTATAAGAGGTAAGAAGAGAGGCTGAGAAACCAATAAAGAAGATGCAATGATCCAAGAAGGAGCCAGTGTGGCTAGGAGATGAAGAAAGGGAGAGATCTGGGGTATATTTTGGAGGGGAGCTGACCTGGGTGGATGGGTGGTGAAAGAAAACAAAGAGCCAAGGACAAATCTTCAAAATTGTTGAACGGAGTAATGTGTGATTTTTTAAAAGTAAAACGCCTTTATAAACTAATGTCTCAAGTAGAATTTGTAATAAGGGGATGAGGTCCATATAGCACCTCACACAGCTCAAATTACTTCTGGAGACTAAATTTACCTGTGGGCTAAATAGTGTCTCCCCCAAAATGCATACGTTGGAGACCTAACCCCAATGGGATGGTACTGGAGATGGGGAATTTGGGAGGCGATTAGGGTTAGGTGGGTCCTGAGGATGGGGCCCTCATGGCGGGATCTCGTGCCCTTAAAAGAAGAGACACCAGAGAGCTTGTTTCTCTCTCTCCACCCACATGAACCCAGGAAAGGCCTTGTGAGGACATAAGAAAACCACCCCAAGGAGAGAGTTCTCACAGACACCAACCCTGCTGACACCTTTATCTGGGACTTCCAGTCACCAGAACTGTGAGAAATAAAGTCCTGTTGTTTAAGCCGCCCCATCTACTTTGGCATGGAAGCCTGAGCCAACTAAGATACTGCTCATTAAAACATTAATTTCTCTTGAAAAGTCACCAGGCAATATGATTCATTTGACAATTGGCCTAAAGGTGAAAATTAGGAGCAATCAGCAGGACCATGACAAAGATCGCGGACTAAGACTGGGATCCATCACATGTGGCCCCAACGTGCTGACGTAACTGAACGGTGCCCACCTCAAGCACATTCACATTTCAGCTTCCCATCTTGCTATTCATGTTACCTGAGACAAATTACTCACCCTTTCTGAGCCTCCGTTTTCTACTCGCAAAATGAGAGCAATAACATGTGTCTCACGGACTTGTAACATTACGCGAGATGATACATGTAAATTGCCTGGTGCCTAGTAGGTGTTCCACAATTTCTTTGCCTCTTTCCTCTCCTAGATGGGAAATAATTTTATCTCTGATAAGGCAGGAAAAGAAGTGACAGGTGACTAGAGAATTCCCATCCATGCACAGGCACATACTCAGTCTCTGTGCATCTTGGTATGTCTTCTAGGGGATATAGCGCCCACCTCATTTGTTGTGAGGAATGAATGACATAAATGTGGCGCTCTTCGCTCAGTGTCTGACACATTCAAGGAATGTCGGCAAGTACTGATGTCGTCGTTTCTTGGGACATGGAACTCTTCAATCCTGAACATTCTAGGTGAGTAAGCCAAAAATATGAGAGACTCACAGAAAGGCAGGTGGCGGGTGCATGCCTGATCCTGGGGACACAGGATGATAAATACCACACTTGGCTAGATTCTGCCCCACAGCTTCCTCTCTCTGGGTTTCCAGCATCCATCTTATTTCCCAATTAAACCAGAAGGTCTCCTAAGGCTGAGCCACATGTGATGCCTTTTTGGAGGCCCAATTTCACTAAGCCCTACAAGTGGGCACATGCACTGTAAGTTCTCAATAAATGCACATGTGCAGCCTGTGTAGAAGGATTGGTGTCCCATACCTGAAATTTAGCAAAGGATATGCCAGGGCCAGGTCAGGTTCTGATATTTACGCCTGATGCCATGAGACCCCCACAGGCAGTTAGCACCACAGTATCGCACAGTCGCAGATGGGCCCTGACTCAGATCAGCCATCTGTGGTCACAGACATGCTCTGTTGGTCCAAATGGCACAGAGATGGGATATCAGCATTCACAGCGTGCAGGCCTGGTGCCAAACGCCCACACCACCCCACTGAAGACTCGCAGAAACCCCATGAGGTCCAGTGATTATGCTTGCGGCTTTATGAATGAGGCAACAAAAACGCAGAGACGTGTAACTAACTGACCAGAGTAGCAGTTACGAGACCCACCCTGGCCTGGCCAATTCCAATGCCATTCTCTCGGCCACTGGGTGTGGATGATCCACAGGACTAGGAAATGAACTCCAAGTCTACTCTCAAGGCCAAAGCAACCCCTGGGTTCTTCTTCGCTTTGCAATCTGTAAGCTAAGCTACTTGCTTAAATAAGGATGAAATAATGTACCTAAAAAACACCTGTTTCCAAACTTGCTCTTCAGGAAGCAAGAAGCAGCTCACTTTCCCAGACAGAGTCCCATGTCTGAATTTCCCTTCTGCCCCCTGTAACAAAGCCTGATTTCCCTGCACGGAGGCTGGGTAAGTAGTGGGCTGTGTCCGTTTATTTATGGCTTTTCTGGCATCTTTCAGGCCCAACATTTCTAAGCTTGTGTCAGATTTTCTTGTTGCCCTAGGGCCATGCAGTAGAGGACAGAGAAGTCAGAAGACAACATCTGTTATATCTCTCCTATCACTGTGGCAATGACATCATATGCTTATTTTAGATAATTTTCCCATTATCAGACTAATTTTCAGATCATCTAATCATCCATTACCCTTCATCAACTCGGACTCTGCTCCGTCAGTTCTACAAAGTACAGCTTGCTTCAAAGGTACCTGACAATGGGGCCTTTCCTTCTCCTGACGGATAGATAGGGAAAGCCTATGTGCCCGGCAAGACTATGTGTAGGGAAGACTAAGACCTCCTGAGACCTAGGACAACCCGACTTCCACTCCATGGACTTTAAAATAGGCTTGAAATAAATTTTACAGACCCATATTTTAAAAAACATGTTCCTCTTAGGAGTTCCAAGTATGTTATAGAGAGCATTTTATACTAATTTACACTATGAAATAAAAGAGATATACCATTTAACAATTAATACTACGCCAGACAGATTTCCTTATAAATTATTGGTTCTTGTCCTCTAGTAATTGCTACTGTCGCTCTCCATTTCCTACAAGATGACGACCACACACAGAAGACACTTCCAGCTGTGGCCTCTGCCAACATGTCTACCATCCTTTCAATGCCGTCAGAGCCAACTATTCCCAATGGTCTGATATGCCATGCTACTTCATACCTCCCTGCCTTTGTACATGCAGTTACCTCCATCTCCTGAATACTTCTTCCTCATTCCTCAAGGGCTACCGTGAATGTCACCTCCTTAGTGAAGCCTCTGCAAATCCCCTAATGCGGTGGTGCTCAACCTTTAGTGGCACCAGAATGCCCTGAAGGGCTTCTTGAAACACGGGTTGCTGGTCCCCACCCTCAGAATCTGTTTCAGGAGGTCTGCTGGAGCCAAGAATCTGCATTTCCAACAAGTCCCAGGTGCTGCTGCTGCCCTGAGAGCACACCAGCCCAATGGAGTGGACGTGTACTGTGTGTGCCTCAGAGCCTTTGCTCCCTCACCCACCCTGCGTGTGTCCTAGTACACGTGCCCACGCAAGACTGGGAGCTGCTCAAGGACAGGGAACAAGGCAGCACTCAGTGCATGGCTACTAAACCAACGGATGGATGGATGGGTAGATGGATGGATGGATGGACGCACAGATGAGTGGGTTAGACTGAATTTATTCACATAGCTTTTCCATCCAGGTTTAGGACCTCATAAATGCTCACACGCACCCCAAGATACCTTAAAAACATTGTCTGTAACAGATTCCCATTGCACAGAGAAGGTAAAAAGAAATTCAGGGAGAGTTTTGACCTTGTAAGCCTGTGCCAAAGGAGTTTGGAGTTCTAATCTAGCGCTCTTTCTGCTACCTTGGCCCCTCCTGGGCTGTCTACCAAAGTGGCATTAAAAGAGTCACAACAGAATGCTTCTGAGAGACACCCCTCAGAATCCTACCCGCCCAAGCACTCCCTCCCTTACACACACACACACACACACACACACACAGTGATTTCATTTATAGAAAGATGAAGGTAGTAAGAGAAATGGAGGAAGAAAGAAGAATCCAGCCTCCCACAGGGAGAGAAGGGCAGCAGCTCAGGCGGGGAAGACCCCATCAGAAAAGCACTCGCTCCCCGGGGGAGCGTTGGAGCTCCTAGCAGCCCTGGGGTGGCCGGAGTTGAGGCAGACAGGCCAGGGCACAGAGGAAAGGGGACAAGCCTACAGGAGGACGAGAAGCGTGTGCTCAGGAGAAAATGAGACTAGGAGAGGAACAAAGGACAGAGCATCAGCTGGGAGGGGGCAGGAGGACGGGAGGAATGGCAGTCAATGCTGAGCTGGCAGCACAGGGCAGCGTGGCTGGGGGAAGGTCAATGCCAGCTCCACTCTGCCCTTTCAGCAGCAGCAGGCGCGGGGATGAGCCATGGGCTCTGCTGGAGACACACTGGGGGAGATGCAGCGAGGGGCAGCAGGAGGACCAAAGTCAAAAGGCCTCTCTGCTGCAGGTGGTGCAAACGCCGCTGCCCAGGGCCCTGGAAACGCCTGCGTCTGTAGGGCTGTTTTTCCGAGAGGCCTGTGCTCACGAGCAGCTCGGGTCAGGCTACAGCTGAAGAGGGAAAAGTCAGCATTCCCACCACACTGGCGTCCAGCGTCCAGGCCGGTTCCTGAGGGACTGCAGATTAGCCTCGAGGATTAAGCTCCCCTGCTCCCTCCCCCACTCCACAGCCCTGCCAAGGGAGGATCACAGAGCTGAGACCTTAGGATGCTGCAGAGCTGTCACATTCGATTCACCACACAGCCCCAGTGGCATTTAGGGGCAGGACGGATGGGAGCCCGCCCCCACCACAAGCAGTGGGAGCAGCTAATGACTGGGTATTAAGGATGCCGGCAATTAGTGCTCCCGAGAAAATGGTTGGGGGCCACTCGCCAGGGGAATGCGGAGGAAACCGAACACACATTCACGCTGATGGGTGGCCTGTGTGGTGCAGAGAATCTGGGGAAAACTGCTGTCTCTCAGATTAATCCAGGGAAATGGGGGAAGAGGAAAAGGACGGCTTCTATGGACATTGAAGGCCTTTCTGCCCCACCCTCCCCAGTAGCCAAATTGAGGTTAATCACAAAGGGGGCACTGAGAGATGTCATGAAAAAGGTGTTTGTGAGGCTTCTGGAACCTTCCTTGTGAGAGGAGGCCAGGTAGAGTTATTCCTTTCTCTGCAGTTTCAAATCCTTGGGTAGTCAGATGATCCTTTTTTTAAAAAAAAATATATTTTTATTGATTTCAGAGAGGAAGGGAGAGGGAGAAAGAGATAGAAACATCAATGATGAGGGAGAATCATTGATCGGCTGCCTCCTGCACGCCCCCTACTAGGGATCGAGCCTGCAACCCAGGCATGTGCCCTTGACCGGAATCAAACCTGCAACCCTTCAGTCTGCAGGCCGACGCTCTATCCACTGAGCCAAGCCAGCTAGGGCCAGATGGTCCTTTTGAAGAACCCAATTCCATCCGCAAGGAGGGAAGGAAGAGAAAGGTTCAGAGGGGCTGGAGCGAGTGTGCTCACTAACAGACCCACAGGGAGAGGAGAACAAGCTCGGGATGAGATCTGTTAGGAAGTGTCTCCATCTGGAAGGAAGGAAGGAAGGAGGGAAGACACAGCTTCCTCGCCGAGCAAAGCCATCTGGCCTCAAGGTGAGGACTTGAGGAAGCAGGAGACACTGACCCCGTAGAGTGTGTGAGGAAATCCTGGGGGACAGAGAAAACTATGCAAGGGCCCATCTCCGAAGTCAACAAGAAGAGCTAAGGGCCTGCAGTGTACCTGAGGGGCCATCAGAGCCTTCCCCCTCTGTGGCCATCACTGTGCACACAAAAAAGAGACAGAAATATTCCAGACCCTTAGTGTGAGGAGAGCACCTACACACAGGAACAAATGCCTGGCCTTTGAGAGGAGATGTCAAGGAGATAAGCCAGCGCTGGAGGAGTGAGAAATAATGGCAACCTAATAAAAACTTTAGAGAGAGCAACCGTGGCCAAGAAATGCTTTCCCAACAGCAACCCAATCAAAGTCACTCTCAGCCTCCTCCTGATAGAAGACCATAGCTACACCTTGGCCACTCAGATGAGAGAAGGGACAAGAGGAGAGACATGGAAATGCAAATATTTTCCTTTCTGAAAGGCAAGGCTGACTGGCCCAAGGAAACCTCACCCCAAAGGGAAGACAGACTTTGGCACTGCAGCTCCTCAGGCCCTCCTGCCCTGCTTTCCCAGCTCTGTCCATACGACAACACTAGGTAAGAAAACACAGAAGTCTGGAACCCTGAAAGTTAGTAAGAATGAAAGGTTTTAGGGGACGATCTCTGTCCCCCACAGTTCATATATTGAAGCCAATACCTCAGGAAGTGATTATATTTGGAGGTAGGGCCAGTAAAGAGGTGATTCAAGAAGAAAAACTCAGCCCTAAACGGTTTGGCTCAGTGGATAGAGTGTCAGCCTGCGGACTGAAGGGTCCCAGGTTCGATTCCGGTCAAGGGCATGTACCTTGGCTGAGGGCACATACCCAGTAGGGAGTGTGCAGGAGGCAGCTGATCGATGTTTCTCTTTCATCGATGTTTCTCACTATCTATCCCTCTCCCTTCCTCTCTGTAAAAAAATCAATAAAATATATATATATTTTAAAAAGTTGCTGAGGCCCTAGCTAGTTTGGCTCAGTGGATGAAGAATTAAAAAAGAAGAAGAAAAAAAAAAGAAGAAAAGCTCAAATGAAACTGTTAGGAGGGCCCTAATCCAATCTGACTGGTGTCTTTATAAGCACAGGAAATATGGACACACAGAGACAGCAGGTGCACATGCACGGAGCGATAGCCATGTGAGGAGGCAACAGGAAGGCAGCCATCCACAAGCCAAGGAGAGAGGCCCAGGAAAACCCAACCCTGCCAGCACATTGATCTGGGACTTCAGCCTCCAGAACTGTAAGAAAATAAATCTGTGTCCTTTAAGCCATCCACTCTGTTGTACTTTGTTATGGCAGCCTGAGCATAATGACACAGAAGGCAACGTGACAAGGGAAGGGTGAGGTGGTGGTTAGGTAAAAACCCACACGAATCCAAAGAAAGGTCTTGGCCAAGGATTGTGTTAATTATTTCAAATATTTGGTGAAGGCAGCCAATCAACATCAATTGACTGAAATATAGAGGAATCACTCTCAAATCCTAGAGTCTGAATATTTTTAAAGGTCTGTCTGATGCCTTTAATTACACTGAATTATTCACTTTAAGACCGCCTGTCAGCCAATCTTATGAAAGAAAAAATAGAAAACACATGGCATGTCCACAGTTATTTACCTAATGACCTTAGAATGCCCACATCATGAAGTAAGTCCTCAAGGTTCCATTATCTCATCCCAGAAGGAATGCTGAAGAGGGAAGTCAAAGGTGAATGCTAAGCCCTTTTTGACTTCCTAAATCATAACTGCATGTTGAGGAAAGAAAGAATAAAAACGAAAAAACAAATCTTAGGGATCACTTGGGGTCTTCGAGCCCAACATCCCAAATATCAAGTACACCCAGATCATGTTTGCTGATTGAGTGCTCCGGCAAAGAGCATGGAGGCTCCAGGCAGCATTTCTAAGGCAGGAGAGCCCTATGCCAAAATTGTAGACCCTATAACAGGCAAGACAATAAATCAAGAATCTTCTACATCTCTTGGTGGCCAAGGAGACATCTGGAGTATCTGTATGAACTGACATAGCCGAGGGATATGCTCGGGTCAGCAGCTGTGAAGGGATCATCTGGAGCCGAGGAAAGGAGGAGCAGCTCTGGCATCTGACAGTGGCCAGGGAAGGACATTTCCCTTCTGCCTGAACACTCACCTTCCTTCCTTAGACAGCAGAGCTTGCTGTGCCACCCCAGCCCAGTCACCCTCAGCCTCCGACTCAGCTGACCCCACAAGGACAGCTGAGGCTGGGTTGAAAGAGCCAACCCACCACAGGAGATTGAGACCAACCAACGGTCATTACCAGAAGATGCCACGGGTAATTAAAGGAATGCTCCACGGCCCCGCCCACCCACCTCATGACTGCCCCAACCCCAAACTGGAAACTCACGTCTGTGGTTCTCATTTCTGTGGTTCGGTGGGGACCGGGTCTCCTGGTCTTGAGCTTCATCCCCCTCCTCGCTGGCCAGGTGAGTGTGAGCGTAGTGGTAGCTGAGTCCTGGTCGGTTCTTGTAGCGCTTGCCACAGACTAGAGAGGAAAGAGGAAAGAAAGGAAAAACACAAAGTCAGCAACCTCTACAGCCACTGCCATCATTCCCCCAGGTAGTGACTCCCATCCATCCATTCCTGAGCTGGGGTTCCTTTAGAAAGTTTTTGCCACCCCCAATCCCTTACTTCCTGGGCAGGACCAAAACCACTATAACAACATGGGTCCATGTAAAGCAAAACCACGGAAGAAGAAGATGAAAGTTGTGTGAGAGCTCCATCATTTCCTAGCTGTAAGACCCTAGGCAAGTCACTTACCCTCTCTGTGCTTGCTTCTTCAGAGGAAAAATGGAATAATAGTACTGACAGGGTTGTTGGTGATGAGATAATCTCTATGCAATTAGAACATGGTACTGGGATGATTATTTTAACTTTGAAGGTTGGACTGGGAGTTCAACACCAGTCCAACACCCCATGGCACAGAGAGCAAGTGAGGCCCAGCAAGGCTAAGTGATCTGCCTGGGAACACACAGCCAGCCGTGGCAGAGCCACTAGAAGCCAGGTCCATTGGATTCCTGTGATTCCTTCATCTACCTTCCTGTGGTTGACTATGCCTGAAGTAGAAAAGCTTGATCTGAATAACATTCTTGATGTATCACTCAGTGATTTCGAGTTCCACTCCCACCATGGAAACCATGAAGCCAAGGCATGTTTGGTAGATGTTGGGCAACCAAGAGCTTATGCCCTTGATGCCCTGGCAGCCTAATACCCCAAATCTCTAAAAACATGTCCTTGCAAGCACTACTTCTCAAATGGACATTCTGAGACAAGGGCAATAAGCAACATACATATGTCCAAGAAGAAAGGGGGGCAGTTCTATTGGTTAAATGCTCAGTACCTGAAAAGTCTGGCTAAATAACTTAAGACCAGATCACCACCCCCAACCTCACCCAATGATATCTCAGTCCTTAGACCAGTGGTTCTCAACCTTCCTGATGCCATGACCCTCAATATAGTTCCTCATGTTGTGGTGACCTCCAACCATAAAATTATTTTCGTTGCTACTTCATAACTGTAATTTTGCTACTGTTATGAATCGTAATGTAAATACCTGATATGTAGGATGTATTTTCATTGTTACAAATTGAACATAATTAAAGCATAGTGATTAATCACAAAAACAATATGTAATTATATATGTGTTTTCTGATGGTCTTAGGCGACCCTGGGGAAAGAGTTGTTCGACCCCCAAAGGGGTCGCGACCCACAGTTTGAGAACCGCTGCCTTAGAGGAATGACACTGCTGGTAGCAGAAGCCTCAAGGTTCTTCACATAAAAATCCTATGCCAACCCTCGCATCAGGTCCCCACCTTTCCCCAGCAGAGCCAACCCCACCTGATCTGCGGAAAAATCTGAAGTTGTGAGCTTTAAGAAACCCTTTTCACATGACTCTGTTATAGTAGTGAGTGTGAATATTTCATAAGGTAAAAGAGTACAGACTTCATCGTCAGACCTGGGTTCAACTGCTAGTTCCAGGTGCCCAAGTTGACCGGCTGTGTGACCTCCATCGTATAGAGAAGATCTGTTTCCAGCCATCTTACCCAATTCATTTTATTAGAGCAGTGGTTCTCAACCTTCCTAATACCGTGACCCTTAATACAGTTCCTCATGTTGTGGTAACCCCCAACCATAAAATTATTTTCGTTGCTACTTCATAACTGTAATTTTATGAAGAAACGTAGGGTTGCTTTTCTTACTAAATTCCCTTTAGTTTTTTCAGGTATTACAACCATTAGCAAAAAGAAAAAAAAAAATAGATGTCACCTCTTCTTTCTCTTATTTGTACAAACTACTTATCTTCTTACCTTAATTAGTTTGTAAGAATCACTAACCTGACACTTAAAAATAGCAAGATTTTCCTATTTTAATGCCATTGGATTTAGTATTTTACATATTCAAATAAAATATGTGGCTAATTTTTAGTCTTTATCAAATTTAAGTAGTTTATCTTATTCCTGCTTTAGAGCTTTACTATAGAATTCTATTGACTGGCCTCTCAGCACCTACTCATATATGACCCTGGTTTGCTGACAGTGAATTATGTTGATTTTCTAATGTTTCCTACTACTGGAGCATTCTTGGTTCAAGAATGCACTCCACTTGGTCAGAGTGTATGATCCATTTGACACACCGCAGCACTCTATTCACTAATATTGCATTTTGCACCTACGGTTATGTTGACTCGCGGAGTTTTGCTGAGAGAAATTAGACAAGACATATAATCTCTCTGTGCCTCCTTTCTGATCTGAAAATGATGACAGTATACTTACCATGAAGGATGGTTAAAGGAACTGTAAGTCATATTTGTAAACTATCTGGCCTAGTACCCAGATCCCAATAGATGGCAGTGAGGGGTGAGAGGCGTCGGCTTGGTCTGCCATGCCCTTAGTTCCAAACGCTCCTGAAAGGGGGACTTGGACCCTTGCCTCACACTACTGAATGTGGCAACTGGTTTGACTTTCTTAGTAAGGTGAGAGTCTGAGATGCAAGCTGGTGACCTAGTGACTATACATGTAAGTCTTACAATTGGCTATTTACATTATCTCCCTCTCCCTGCTGTAAATATTGCAAAAAAAAATTAAACGGTACTACACATCTCAATTCCATTTGCCTCGGGAAGTGGGACCTAAAGAGGTCCCTGGGGCATACTCTGGGCTTGCTTGTGGCTTTTTCTAGTTAACCTTTTAAATGTCATGAGGTCAATGAACAGCAAATTACGGGGTCATTAGATATAAATCCATTTCATCACCAAGTATACTGTTGGTAAGGAATAAATGTTGATTAAAATAAGAATGATAACATCAGTATTTACATGGGGAAACCTCGGCTGCCTGCAGATATCCCACTATAAACCCCTCAGCATTTAATTTCTGCCATTTTGTTATGTCAATTACCATTGTCTTCCTTAATCACAGAATTTCAGGATCTCAATACCATTGGTCTAATTATCTACCAAATCGTTTTATTCCCATGAATACTCTAGAAGGCTGCCCTGGGCCAAGTCTAGTAATGGGTATTCACTACCCATCGAAGTAGGCATTTCTTCTTTGGACCCCTTGAATTAATTGTATCTGTACTAAAGGGCCTCTCTTTAAGTACAGTTTCACATCGATTTCATCTTGATATCATGCCAGGGTCCAACCCCAGCAGGTCCAGGGGTTCCCAAAGGTGTAGACAGAGTCGGCGAAGAAGGAAGGACACGGAGACAGTGTTCAGTTGATCAGCAGCCTAGCCAGGATCTCCAGCCAAGTTCTGGTCTCGATCTCTAGAGAGGTTCTGCTTAGGGTCTCCAGCCAGGTTCTGTGTCCATGGTCTCTTGCTAGGTTCTCCAGCCAGGTTCTCCAGGTTCTCCAGCCAGGTTCTGTAGCCATGTTCCCTCGCTAGGTTCTCCAGCCAGGTTCTGTCCAGGTTCTCCAGCCAGGTTCAGTCACCAGGTTCTAGTCAGGTTCTCTTGCCAATTTCTGTAGTCAGGTTCAGTCCAGGATCTTTTGCCATGTTCTCTCCAGCGAAGTTCTTCTGTCTCTAGAGAACGTTCTGTGTAGGTTCTGTGCCAATTTCTGTCTCTCTCTCTCTGTCTCCTAAGTTCTGTCTGCTGTTGTCTTGTTTCAACTGTATTTATACCAGTTGATTCCAATCCTATCAATCTCTATTACAAAGGTTAGGGCGTTTCTTATCTCTATTCCAGGGAGTAAAGATTATGTAGCTTAAGCATGATTATTCGTAGTTAAAGTGATTAATTACCCGCCTGGCACTTAGTTAAGAGGTTTTATTCCCTCCCTAACTTCAGGGGGAAATCCCTACTTGGGGAAACAACCTTTATCAGAGAGGCAACCTTGGTTAAAACACATAGTGCCAAGAAGGTGAGCAAACATATTAAGAACAGTATGCCATATATGCCAGGTCCCTTGAAACAGCAAGCATGGACCGGCTCCCGGCAATATCAGTAGCTCCACCTCACTGTAGCCATGCACGCATTAAACCTTCAAAACATATTCACTGAATAGTTGCTGAATGAACACAGAAACACTTTGTGGAAGAGCCTGGAGTGGGGAGGAGGTAAGTGTGCAGAATCTGGTGTAACTATCCATATTAATCTCATACCAATAGTCCTTGAAACCTGCAAAACCAAAATGAAGCAAAAAGATTCCCATATCTGCATCCCCACACCACAGAGAGTAACTACTTTTAGAGCAAAGCCTTTTGCTAGAAGAGAGATTCTCGGAGTGGTCCCCAGACCAGCACCGTCAGCATCACCTGGGAACTTGTAAGAAATCAAATTCTCGGGCTCCATCCCAGACTTACTGACAAAGTCTTGGGGTGGAGCCTGGTGATCTGTGTTTTAACCGGCCCTCCAGGTGATGCATGCTAACATTTGAAAAACACTCTGCTAGAAGGTTGGTATATTTAGGCTTGACTCTGCCTGCCCTGCATGCACCTGCCCTTTAGAATGAATGGCAGTAGCAGGCGAGGACAGGGAGGCTGCCCTGAGACCTGTGGTCGCTATTAGAAGAAAAGATCCAGGCAGCACAACAAGGTCCTGGAAGCCAGACCCCTTTCCCACGGTTCCTATATATAGGCTCTCCAGATGGAGTTTCATTTTCCCCTCACCTGCTTCTACCATCTCATTTAAAAAACACTATTAACCATCTAACATGGGGGGCCAGGCATGTGGCACCAGAAATAAATAGTTAAATGAGCCCCACTCCCCTCCTTCAAGGGGCGCAAAGTCTAGCAGAGGAAGCCTACAAGCCAAGGAAGAAGGAAGGTGGGATAAATGCACCAGAGGGAAACATGCACCCTGCAAAAAGGGGCCAGCACCTGGGCCTGAGGGGGGTGGGGTGGCTTCCCGGAGGAGGTGGGGTGAGCTGCGGCTTGAGAGATGAGCAGGATATCACCAGGCAGACAAAGCACAGCACCTGTTTTCAACTTGATTACCTTTTCTAGTCAAATCTCTCAGATTGCTTTCATCCGTTCATAGTATATAATCAAATGCGGCAAAGTCTTTAGTAACCTGGGGGGCACTGTGATTCGTGGGAACACCATCTTCGTCACCCGATCCCGCCCTCAATGATCAGGAGGTTCCTGTTTCATCTGTGGATGTCTCTGCACTGTCTATCCTCCAATTTTCTGAAATGTTTTGATCAATTACAAGTCTTCTGAAAACTGCTCCTGCGACTGGTGACCGGCAGATGTTACCCAGACATGCAAACAGCACAGGCTTGGGCACCGGCCCGGCCATCTTCCCTCGCAAACCCCGAGGACCCGCTGACCAAGTCAGAACTTTTCATCCGCGCTGAGGGTCCCTATTTTAATTTTCTACATGTGAAACAATGAGGACTTCAGGATGGGAGAGGGTTTAAAGAGAGAGAATCTGGTAGAAAGCAGTTTAAACAGCAAGGAGATGCCTAGAAAGACTAACACAGTCTTCCTGGCCATGTGCTATCCAGCCCCCTCCGCCTCCCCCCGCCTCCCCTGCCCCATCCGCCTCCTCAGCCTCTTCCCATCTCCCTGCCTCATCCGAGGCCACATTTCACCTCCTTCTCAGCCCTCGCCTCCCACTCACTGGCCTTTCCATTTCTTGAATATTTTTCTTTCCACCAAAGAGCATTGGCACAAGCTTTTCCCTCTGCCTAAACTGTCTCCCACCCCAAGTTGCCTGGCTAATGCCTCCTTATCCTTCCGATCTTGGTTCAAATGTCCTTCCCCTGGGAAGTCTTTCCAATCAAAATTAGGATCCCAGTTTGTTACCTTCCCAGAACTAATCATGTACCAATATGTGCCCCTCCCACCGGCAGGAAGCATGACAGCCCGTGTGTTTGCACAGTGTCTGACAGTCCCAGGGACCACTCAGGGCCTGATTCATGGCCAGCACTCAATATCAGCTAAAGGAAGAAATAAAAACACCCATGGTTCTGACTTGGGCAACTTGGTAAGAGGATGCAGGAAGAGAATGAGTTCAGTCTGGGGCTGGCTTACATACCTGGAGCTTGGGAAAGATTTATGGATTTTGCAGTTAGCGGGGTGGTGAAATAGGTGATGGCCATGGAGAGGAGAGATGATGGAGAAAGAGATGAAAGGTGTGGACACAGGCTAGATCTCAGAAAACTGGTTTTTAAGAGTTGGGTAGAAAAAGAAAAGCTGATGTCTAACAAGTTAAGAAAGACGCGCACAGCAGTCAGCAGCACAGAGGAGTAGGGCTGCCAGAGGGCAGCAGCAATACCACCAATCCTGGCTAGCTATCGAGTGAGTGCCATGTGCCAGGCCTGCTCCAGCCCTTCACTCACAGCAACCTCCCCCCATCCTACAGACGAGCAGACTCGGGCACACAGGCAGAGCCAGAACAGTGCCAGATGCCTAAGGGTCAAGAAAAATGGGGATTGCGAAGAGACCACTGGGTTTAGCAATTAGGTGAACTTCAGGCGCAGGGAACCTGCAACCTTGTGGAAGAGGAGGAGAGAATAGGGAGCTCCTGGGAAGGAGGAAGCAGTGACGGGCCCAACAGACTGTCCCTTCCAGTCTGGCTGTGGAAGGGAGAGTGAGGCTGATGGCGGATGGGCCTGTGGGATCAGGGAGGCTGAGGGGGGCTTGTCCTTTACAGCAGCGATCGCCAGCCTTTCGGACCTCACGGACCACCAGTGGTCTGCGGACCACCGGTTGGCGACCGCTGCTTTGCAGAGTAGCTCCTTGAGCAGGATCATGGGCTCAAGGGAGCGAGAAGGGGGAGGAGAGGGGATAAGAAAGTCAGGGTTAGAAGGGATTAGAGATAATGAAGCAAGATGCCTGACCCCAAAAGGAAGCTGCTGACCCAAGTCCCAGTCCTTGGAATGACTTCATCCTAGGGACAAGAGGTTTCTAAGATTTATTACGGTTGAACTGCATCCAGCTCAGACTGCAGCATTTAGATGAGAAGAAATGCCTTGGAAACCCTGATTGACTGGCTTGGAAGAGAAGGAAAATCAGCTTCTGTATTTCATCCCATCTCCCTACCACTCTGAACACTTATGGGCGTGTGACCTGCACATTCAGACAGGGTCCCGGACTCAGAAGGGCCCCACGCTTGGTTTAATGCTTTCCTGTCACCATCTTGAAATTCTTACACTTCTAAACAAAGGGCCTCTCGTTTTCATCTTGCACTAGGCCCCGCAAATTAGGTAGCTGGTTCTGGAAAGCTGCCAGGGCCAGGGGTAGAGATCTGGGGCTGGTTATTCCAAACAGCCAGCGTGGTATCGTAATTGCTGCCACGATGAACTCTGGCAGGACCCAATCAGTCCTGGGTCAGGAGTAAAATTCCCCCCGGAGGTAACCTTGGAAATCTGGCCAGAGTGGTTAGCCACACAGCAGTGGTCCTGTCAGCACCAGGGGCTGCTCTAGCCCTGTTCTGGGGTCGGCCCTGCCTCAGAGGGACAGGATCTACAGGGGGGAAGTAGGCAGGCTGGACCCGAACTGCCTGGATTCAGATCCCAGCTCTGCTGCTGCCTGACTGTGCGATCTTGGAGGAGTTGCTAAACCTCTCTGTGCTTCAGCATCCTCTCTGGGCAGATCATGACTGCACACCGACCTCACAGTTATGGGGGCTACGTGAGAGGATACATGTAAACGGTGCCTGGCTCACAGTGCGTCTCAGCCATTGTCAGCTGTTGTTATCACCGCTGCCATCAAAGTGGATCAGCAAAGGAAATAAACCCAAAAGGGGAGGAGGGTTTCCTGTACTTTCTCCTCTGAAGTCTGGGGTGATGGAGTTGCAAGAAAAAGAGGATGGGGAGAGATACATTCTGAAAATAAAGTATTAGAACCATCTGCTCTCCTTTTATCATGTCAGCAATCTCACTCTGGAATTATCTGTCATGCAGAATCAGACTGCGCCCCAAGACTGCTGAAGCATTCAGACAGGGCTGCGCCCCCACCCTCCCACCAGTCTCCTTCCCCAGGGCAAACTCCTTTGCGTCACGCACCTCTGAAGCCATCACCCCGGGGACCAGTCAACCTGCCTGCGCACAACCCAGGCCCTTCTCTTCACCTTGGCGAGCATGCTCCTGGGCTGTGCGTTCCTGGCATGAAGCGCATGGAGAGGAAGGGCTGTGACAGTAAGAAAAGTCCAGCTTGCCTTCCTCTCTCTCCTTCCCCCGGAGCGGATCCATCTGTCAAGCTGCAGAAATAGTGCTTGCCCACCTCCCCATGCAGAGCTGGATTCTCCAGGCAGGACCTCCCGTCTGGAGTTATGAATACCTTCAGTGTTGCCCCAGAATATTTACAGCACGCCACGCACTCCAATCCAACCCCACTCACTCCCTGTCTGGGAGAGGGGGAGGAGGGGAGGAGGGGAGGAGGGGGGAGGGAGGAGGGGGAGGGAGAACCAGGGGCAGTTTGTGTGAACAAAGCCTGCTGCAGCAGACAGCAGAATCCTTCCTGCGGAGGAGAAGCGGCCGCCTTCCCCACTGATAGCTTAATGGCTCTGGCACATTTTCATCAGCCCAACTTGGAGCACGCAGTGGGCATCTGAGCCAGTGGTTTCCGAGAGACTGAAAGCAGCGACTGAAAGCAATTACGGGATGAGCGTCCGAGAGACAAAGCCTGGGCCTTGGGAGTCACAGGGCCGCATCTCATTTCCAGCTCTACCCTGTGACACGTACATACAACCCCAAGGAGGTCACTTCCCTCTCTCTGCAGCTCCTCTGTAAAACCCCCCCAGCAATGCCCGTTCGCTGCCGATGCCTCCAAAGTACCACACTTACAGTCCGGCGCACAGTCTCACACTGAATCCCACAGCAGGTCACAAGGTGAGGATCAGCATCCCCTTTTACAGATGAGGACACTGAGGCTGAGGGAATGGAAGCAACTCAATAAACGGCAGAGCCAGGATTGGAACTCAGGTCTGTGCGACTTCGAAGCACATGACTAAAGATGCACTTAGTCATTCTCTATTTGCCAAGCTCTGTGCCTGGAGCTGATCTCTACACACAGCTCTTGCCCTCTGTTTCTGATGGAGTTTGGCCAGCAGGAAGAATCAGCAGGAGAGCGGCAGGTGAGATGAGGGAAGCTGGGGGTCTGTGCCCTGCCCATCCCTGCCTGGCCAGCGTGCTGGTGCAAGGCCTACGGCCCCTCCACAGCTCTAGCTCCCGGGAGCCACTTGTCCTTACGTTCCTTGGGACTCAGGATGGGGAAGGCACACTCCTTCCCTTGTCAGTCCCTTTACCTTGCCCATCCCTCCACAATCATTCCATCAAGTGCTCTTCCTGTCAGCCTGAGTGGAACCCTATATCCTTCTGGGGCTGACACAGATAAAACAAGAGGCCATTTTGGCAGGATAATCACACCCAACCAGACTGGTTCATAGACATCTCGGGCTCCCCAAACCTGCCAGACAATCCTGTCTTCTCTCTGCTCAACCATTTAGGGCAGCGGTTCTCAACCTGTGGGCCGCGACCCCTTTGGGGGTCGAACGACCCTTTCACAGGGGTCGCCTAAGACCATCAGAAAACACATATATAATTACATATTGTTTTTGTGATTAATCACTATGCTTTAATTATGTTCAATTTGTAACAATGAAATTGGGGGTCACCACAACATGAGGAACTGTATTAAAGGGTCGTGGCATTAGGAAGGTTGAGAACCACTGATTTAGGGGATGGAGGATTGCCTACCACCAACCCCCAAGTGGGGAGGAGCCCCAAGTGATAAAGCCTTGGCATGGCTCAGCTGGGGACAAAACCCAGGGGACACTACAAAAGGCCACCAGCTCTGACTTGTGTGCTCAGGGTGGTGTTAATCCCTATGACTTGTTATTTTTTGTAAAGATTTTTTTGTTAACCATGTTTTTATTTATTTTTACAGAGAGAGGAAGGGAGAGGGAAGAGATAGAAACATCAATTGGCCTCCTGCACACCTGCCCACAAGCCAGGCATGTGCCCTGACCAGGAATCGAACTGGGGACTTCTTGGTGCATGGGTCGACCCACAACCACTGAGCCACACCAGCTGGGCAATGCCTATGACTTTTAAATGTCCCAGCTTTTCTCAAGAGCCAATGAGGGCTCCACAAGTTTAAGAGATTGGTCCCGTTCCTACAACAGGTAGGCACCAAGAAGCTCCTCCTGGGCAAGTCCAGGTGAGCTCCCCCTCCCCCACCCTTGCGAGCCCAGAGGCAGCAGCATGGGTGGCCCTCTGCAGACCTGGAGTCTGGCCCTGGCTCTGACACCAACACTTGTGGACAAATCCCATCCTTTCTTGGTTGCCACAGCTGTAAAACATGGCAGCTGGATCAGAGGATCTCTGTCTTCTATTCTAGCATTTCACAACTTTTTTTTTTTTAAATATATTTTATTGATTTTCCGCAGAGAGGAAGGGAGAGAGACAGAGAGTCAGAAACATCGATGAGAGAGAAACATCGATCAGCTGCCTCCTGCACACCCCCCACCGGGGATGCGCCCGCAACCCAGGCACATGCCCTTGACCGGAATCAAACCCGGGACCCTTCAGTCCACAGGCCGACGCTCCTTCCACTGAGCCAAACCGGTTTCGGCGCATTTCACAACTTTATTTCTCTGGGTCCTCGGAGGCCTGTGTGCCTCCTAAAGCAATTATTCCCTCAACTGTGACAGGAAAACAGTGTAGGCTCCCAGCCATAGCAGC
Source organism: Myotis nattereri (assembly GCF_964212035.1). NCBI lineage: Eukaryota > Metazoa > Chordata > Mammalia > Chiroptera > Vespertilionidae > Myotis > Myotis nattereri. Next base: position 25,154,451 of record NC_138075.1, on the reverse strand, counting down.
CATTCCGGTGCTGCCTACACCCTCGCCCCAGGTCCACAGCTGCCTTCCTGTGCTTATCTATTTCTTCTTCAGAGCCACCTGATGCTTATTTTAAACTGAATTCTTCTAGATAGAAATACATTGGCTAGAGCAGGGGCGGAGTGTAACACCCCAACTTTTCAAAGCCACATTCCCTGACCCTGGCTCTGCAGGATCCGCAAGTCCTGTCTCCATTAAGGGAGGGCATTCTGCTTATTTTAGGAATTTACTGTATGTGAATGTGACCTTGGCTTTAAAAAACAACAACAACAAACAAACAAAAACTTGCAAGAACAGAAATAAGCAACAAACCTTTCATTTCAAAATACCTTATAACCTGATTCTGGATCCCAGGCAGAGAAATGTGGAAACTCCCAAAACCAAAGCATTAGAGGTGTTGGCAGGACTCTCTCCTGCCCTGCTGGGAAGCAGTAACAGACTTTTGGTGAACCTGGGGCCAGCTTTCCCGGGTCAGCTAATAGGCTGTGTGACTTAATTTTTCCAATCTCAGTTTCCTTGTCTGTAAAATGGGGATCATAATAGTTCATGCCTATCTAAATGTTGTAAGAACTGGGTGAGTCCATTTTCATAACGTGCTTACCAGAGTGCCTAGCACACAATGTATATTCAATAAGGCTTTTTTGTTTATTTAATCCTCACCCAAGGATATTTTTCCATTAGTTTCTAGAGAGAGTGGAAGGGAGGGAAAAGGAGGAGGGAGGGAGAGAAACAGGGGGGGGGCGAGGAGGGAAGAGAGAGAGAGAGAGAGAGAGAGAGAGAGAGAGAGAGAGAAATCAATTGTCTGCCTCCCACACGAACCTGACCCCTTACCCGGGCCAGGGATCGAGCCTGTAACAGAAGCACTTGCCCTTGACCAGGAATCAAACCTGAGACTCTAACCCAGCCGTGGGCAAACTACGGCCCGCGGGCCGAATCCGGCCCACTTGAAATGAATACAACTAAAAAAAAAAAAAGACCGTACCCTTTTATGTAATGATGTTTACTTTGAATTTATATTAGTTCACACAAACACTCCATCCATGCTTTTGTTCCGGCCCTCCGGTCCAGTTTAAGAACCCATTGTGGCCCTCGAGTCAAAAAGTTTGCCCACCCCTGCTCTAACCACTTAGCAAAATAGGCTGAGGCCATTAAAGCTATTTTTTAAAAAAATATTTTTATTGACTTCAGAGAGGAAGGGAGAGGGAGAGAGCTAGAAACATCAATGATGAGAGAGAATCATTAATCAGCTGCCTCCTGTACAACCCGTACTGGGGATCAAGCCCACAACTGGGCATTGCCCTGACTGGGAATCGAACTGTAACCTCTTGGTTCATAAGCCAACGCTCAACCACCGAGCCACACCGGCCAGGCCCAGTAAAGCTATTTTTGATCATTTAAATTTATCAAATTGCTTCCCTGGTCCCAACAATTCCAGCAGCCAATGCACAGAACAGAACTAGGAGCCCAACTTAGGTACAAAATAAGTACCCTTTCTTAATTTAGTATAAAGAAAATAAATTCTTATTGAGCACGTGAACCAAGAAGTGGGCTGTTTTTACACGCAATCTCATTAGCCCTCCTGAAAACCTTCTAAGGTCAATCTTATTTTCCGCACTTGACAGAAAAAGAAACCGAGGCTCAGAGAGGTTTTGGGATTTGCGCAAGGTCATGACTAGGAAGTGACACAGCAAAGATTCAAACCCTGGGCTTGTGACTGGAGAACCATCTTCTTCTGACCACCATCCCTTCCTTGTAGGGACAGTGTCTTTGATTCCTACTCTAGTGAGTTCTACATGAGCATGCCTTTAATTAGCTCCAAGGGTAAAGTATAAATTCTCTCTTAATATTACAATAAAAACACTTTAAATAAATTTAATTGTCAATATTTGGGGGGAAGGTAAACGGAGAAAGGTAAAAAGTCAGACCAGTTGCCCTAAGGTGTGGCAGCCCCGAAACCTTTGGGACTGGCCAGCAGGCTCTCTCCCAGGCTCTCTGGGTGTGTGCCTGGCATAGCTGCTGCCTCCATACGGAGCTGGCGTTATCTGTGAGCCCCAAGCTCTCTGGTGTGTCTCACTGGCCCTTCCCTGAGGCAGGCCCTCATCCACCTACAACAATGGTATAAGCACTTCACTTTCTTTGGGGAAACAAATGTCCATTAATACCTGTTAGGCATTCCTGGATGTCCTGCAAGTTCCCACAAACTCCTATGTCAAAATTTTGTTACTCCCCCAGGGACCTGCTTGGCACCCTAGAGAAGCACCCTGACACACCAGCCAGCAGCCCCTGACCACTCCCTCCCCTGGCGTCCTGCAGCGCTCACTGTCCACTCAGTGAAACACTGCCTGGCAGTGTGTCACCTCCCGGGCGATATCAGCCTTATCTTTCCACCTACATCAGAGTCCGAGAAAACAAGGAAAAGGAAAAGACGAAAGAAACATTCATGAAGCACAAGCCACGTGCAGACATCTTCATATACTCATTATTACACGTAGTTTCCCCAACCAGGTACCACCCCCACTCCACAGCTAAAGAAACGGAGACTCCAGGCTCAAGTGATTTTCTTTAAAATCCCAGATGACAAGCACACAATTTGCCCTCAGCCTTCTCACTCCAAAGCCAGCGCCCACCGTCTTTCACCCAGCTCGCTTTAACCTGGGCGGCAGTGACCTGTGCCTGCTTCCCTCCAGCCCCACCGTGATTTCAAACGAGAGCAATCAGAGGCTGGGCACCAGGCTCTCTGACCTCGCGATTCTGCTTCTAGGAAATAATCGAAGCATTAGGCGAAGATCTAGCTGCAGTATCGTTTGCAATGGTGAACAAATCTGAAGCTGCCTAAGCATCCACAAGTGGAACATTGAGTCAACGGTGGCATTCAGTACGTAGGCACTGGATAGCCCGAAAATGTCATCATAAAAATAACTTTATTGACATGGAAAGACGTTCTTCATGTATTTTTAATGGGGGGTGGGGAGGAGGGGAGAAATTAAAATGATATGTGTCATATATTGTGTGTGTGTGTGTGTGTTATGTGTAAACTAAAATAGTATACAACAAAACAAAATGTAAGTTATCTCTGAGGAGTAAGATTATGGGTGATTTTTATTTTTCCCTTATACTTATCTATAATTTCTGATTTTTCTGCAATGAACATATACTATTTCTATAAAATTTTTTAAATAAAAAGAACCTCTACAATTGTTACTATCTACCCTCTTCTTGGTCATCCACATCTTAATAGGAATTATTTGCCACAAAGTTCCCATCAAGTAACAGCTGGCTGAGAACAAGGTTCTAACTGGATGAGGCAATAATTCGAGAGGATGTGAGTTACAGCCCAGAAGAGGCGAACCTGGGTTTGGTGGCCAATGGGCAAGATTCCTGGGAACGCTAGAGGGTGGGGCCAGTGGGAGGGGGAAGGCAGGCAGTGGGAGCAAAGGAAAAAGAGAAATGAGGACATCAAAGAGCAACACCAGCTCCTCCCCAGCCCTGCCGGGACACTCTGCAACCTGTGTCCATGACATGCTGGCATTTAAATATTTAAACAGACCCAGCTTCACTATAACAAACGCACTCAATCTCCAGGGATCAATCCCATGCCACAGGCCCTGCTCCACAAATCAAGTTTCTGGGGCACAGAGCCTTTCCCACCCACCCCCCACCCCCCACGCAAGGACCTGCAAGATAATAGCTGTGACAACTGAGTGATGAGCCCGGCTTCCCTTCAGTGACAAGGGCAGCCAGCCTGAAGGCCGCAGTTATTGGCTTTTCCACTGCAGCTTGAAGCTAAAAGCGCATGAGTCTTAGAGAATGTGGAGCCTAATGCCCTCAAAAAAATTTTAATAAGACTGCAATAGTCATCTGAGTCTCCCTGTGCGCTCAGGTATGGGGAAACTGAGAGGAATTTTAAGGAGGCTGCAGTCAAGCAGATTTTCTGGGACTGCCTCGGGTGCGAGCTGTGCCTGCCCCATGCACAGCCCTCCCAGCCTGCAGCTCCTCCGCACCTGCGCAAGACAGAGATGCCATGATATCCCACAGTCTGACACCGTGCCTCCTGGGTGAGGAGCCTCATTGTTAAGCCACTGCCTGGGAAGAAAGGAGCCCGCCGTGGAGGGAAGGAATGTTGATCGGGAAGGTCAAAGACTCAAGAAAGGAACCTGCCTCACTGGCAAGTGAGGAAAGTGGTGCCATGGCCATTGAGGGTGGAACCAGGGCCAGACCCTGACTTCTTGGCTTTCTGCTCCATAACCTTCCTCCCTCCCTAAGCCAAGAAGAGCAGGAAGGGACCCGGGCCCGGTTCTGCCACTGCCCCCAACTGGACACGGTTACTGCACGGGGTTTCTAGAAGGGAGGGACTCCTGCAGAGGTCTCGGTTTCCGTCACAGGCCACACCCAGTCGGAAATGCATGTCTGTGGGGTAAGGATGGGGGAGAAGCAGGTTCTTCCTGATGCGGAAGCTGAGTGGACAGGACTCATGCCTGACGTGTGAAGACAGGCCATGACTCAGAGAGAAGTCACGCTCCCAGCCTTTTGTCATTAATCTACCTAATGCCTCAGTTTGGGGGGTTCCGGGGGGGAGAATTTAAAAGGCTCAGAACTCTATAATCCATTCCATTCCACTGCCATTGTAATTACTGCCTGACTCCCGCTCGCCAATCTGACACCAAGAAGCCACCTGTCAACAGTGAGGCAGGCCTCGCCGCATGAAGCAGGCGGCAGGGAGAACCAAGCTCCAGGCAGGAGGCCGCGTGCCATCCGCAGCGTGTGCGAGGTGTCCTGGGCCTGTCAGCTCCAGGCCTGGAGAGACCAGGATTCTCATTCCAGCTTTAGCATCCACCAGCTGCGTGGCCTTGGACACATCCCTTCACCTCTCTGAGCCTCGGTTTCTTTCACAGAAAAGTGAGGTCCCTGCCTTTTGAGGTTAGTGTGAGGCTTTACAGACACCATGTATGTGAAAGGCTTAGCCCAGTGCTCCGCACGCTGTGAGCACCGTCAGCAGGAGGCATCGCCGTGATCAGAAAAAACCTGGGAACAAAAGACTAAGAGCTGGAGAGGCTGTGGAGAAACCGGAGACGTGCACACTGTCAGGGAGCACGCAAAGCGGTGAGGCTGCTGTGGGAAGCAGTGCGGTGGCTCCTCAAAACATTAAAAACAGAACCACAATTAGATCCAGCAATCCCACTTCTGAGTGTTTATTCAAAAGAACTGAAATCGGGGTCTCAAAGAGATATTAGCACTCCTACATTCACTGCAGCTCTATGCACAAGAGCCAGATGTGGAAACAACCTAGATGTCCAACAGATGAATAAAAAGAAAGAAAATGAGGGATGTACATGCAATGGAACTCTATTTGTCCTTTAAAAAGGGGAAATTCTTCAATGTGCGACAACATGGGTGAACCCTGAGGACATGGTACTAAGGAACTATCCAATCACAGAAAAAAACTCATACTGCCTGGTTCCACAGTGATGAAGTATCTAAAAGTCAAATTCATAGCAATAAAGAGTGGAACGGGCATCAAGTCTGCATCAAGCAAGATGAATACGCTCTAGAGATCTGCTATCCAACACTGCACCTGTAGTCAACAATACATACTGTACACTCAGAAATTTGTTAAAAGGGTAGGTCTCGTGTTAAATGTTCTTTAAATTAAACATTTAAATGTAAAATCTTCCATATTAACATTAATTTTTAAGGGGTGGAAAAAAACGTCACAAACCATTTCCACTGTGCCCAGCAAAGGGGAAAGTGTCTGTTTTGCTCGTCCCCAAATGGCTAAAGCTTAGCGACAAAATGTTCTTCCTCTCCCTGAATCTCACCCCATTACTACCACCTTCTTTCTTTTTTCTTTTAATATATTTTATTGATTTTTTACAGAGAGGAAGGGAGAGAGATAGAGAGTTAGAAACATCGATGAGAGAGAAACATCAATGAGAGAGAAACATCGATCAGCTGCCTCCTGCACATCTCCTACTGGGGATGTGCCCGCAACCCAGGTACATGCCCTTGACCGGAATCGAACCTGGGACCTTTCAGTCCGCAGACCGACGCTCTATCCACTGAGCCACACCGGTTTCGGCCACCTTCTTTCTTATGATGCACCTTGAACAAAGAAAATGGAAACTCAAGTCTCGCATCAGGAGTCTGCCCCAGTGATGCTAACAGAAAATGCAGGGTCAGGCGCGTTAGGAAGAGAAGAGGCAAACTCTCGAAATGATCTTTTTAAAACATCCCAGTAGCCCAAACCCGAGGATTCCTTTTGTATGACTATCTCCAGTTACCATACCACATATAAAAGGGGGCTAATGATACTATTAGGATTTAAAGCTATTAAGTTAATTAATGTCAAGTGCTGGATTGCTGAGTTAGATAGGAGGCTGCTGAGTTTTATATCAACGCTGAACGAACTGGAAAGATTCTAAAGAGACCAACTAAAACAGTGATGCAAGCCAGTGGCACTCTGCCTGGAGAATTCCTGGAGACTACAGAACTTCCAGATGCAAAAAGCGGGGAATAAAAAAGGGCTGAGCAGTCGGCCAGAAACCTCCGGATTCAGATGAAATAGACCAGTTATTCTGAATAGTCAGTATTCCTACGCTTCCCCTCAGAGGCCCTCAAAAGATGCTGGGTCCTGAGCCTGCTCCCAGGGGTTCCGATGCAAGTGGTCTGGTGTGAGGCCTGGAATCTACGTTATAATAAACATCTGGTGATCTCTGGGCTGATGGTCCAAATCCACACTTTGACAAACATGACCGCCTTTCCCACAAAGTCCTATTCAGTGGCTTTGCTTGTGGGTAATGAACACTTCTCCTTCAGCACGAGACTGAAAGGGAAGAAGTGGAACTCTAATCTTTAAGCTCGGTAAACGCTCAGGATAATTAATAGAGACTGGTTACTTGCTGGAAAATGAAGTATTCATCTACACACACACCATGGGTTGGGTAAAAAATAAATTATGTTTAGATGATTTAATGTTTCTCTGAGATGAAATAAATTCAATGGCTGAGTGAAAGGCAATAGGCAAACTATCTATCACCTGAAGTTAACGGCTAAGCTAATATTTCAACCACCTATCTTGAGAGGGAAGCTTGGGCCAAGAACATAACAGGACAACTATATTTAGAAATATAGCCCAGGAAGGGTTAAATACAATCACATCTGAAAAAATGGCTATTGCTAATCCACATAAACCCGGAAGGAGGTGGTGGGGTCCAAGGTGGCCTAATATTTTCAAAAATAACTTGAAAGATGGAGTGGGGATTATGCAAATCAAACCACAGATGATGCAAAAATGGCAGCAATCAGGAATCTGCGGAGAATAAAATTTAACTATTGGGCAATGTCTTTAAAATTGCCTTTATTGAATCCTATATGTTGAAGCCACATATTATTATATGTCTTTACTGAGACTCAATAGGGCCCAATGCAAAGTGATTTATGGACAAAGAAATGATCATCAAATGCATAAGTAGAAAAGCGCGCACACACAGAGAGGCGTTAGCAACTTCTGACTGTGTGGGAGTCACGGGCACACAGAGCAATGGGGCGGTCAGGTACTTCTACGCGCTGCAGATGTGGTGGCGTTAAGAAGTGATGTGTAAAAATAAACAAGGAAACGTGTCTGTTACTCTTTCAGCCAAACAGCCTTGGCGCTACTTCCCCTGGGAGTGCTGGAAGGGAACTGAACGCAGGCTGTCACGGAGGTTACGGGACGTACCCCAGGTAAACGGAGAATACAAGGAGAGGTTAAGAGCGCCTCCAGAACAAAATGCTCAACGTACCTATTTGATGGGGAAAGATGCACAAAAGATAATGGAGCCTCTAGAAGGGAAACATTTCAGTTCCTATTAAGGAGAAACAATCATGCCAAGCGCTATTAGAAGCATGGAAGAAAGGTCAGCTTATGGTAACACCATCCCTGGGGAATTCAAGGAGGTGACCAGACACCTCTTTACTTAGGATGCATTAGAGATTATTAAAAGCATTCCTTGCTGAGTACTGGGGTGCAGAGTGGGCCTCATGACCTCTCCAAAGGTCATTTCTATCCCAAAGGATCACATGTCTGAAGGGCACCAGATAAAAATAAAGTCTATTAATCACTGAGCTGCCACACAATTTCCTAAGAGAGCCAGAAAGAGAAGGGCAATCCAGGGTGGACCTTACTCCCCTGACAGAGGAAAGGGAGGCAGTGCCTGTGCAGGCAGAGCCAAGAAGTCCGACAGGGAGACTTCCAGAAAGCCCACATCAGGCCTGTAATCAGGCCTCCAAGTTCCACAGCATAAACAGAAGGAGGAAAAGACCCGGTGGGGAGGGAACAGGAAAAGCAAATGGCACTGAGAGCCCTACACAAAGCCACCGGAGCTGGGGAAGAGGGTGTGATGCAAGCACTTTGTGCAGAGAGAGGGGGCCTGGCAAGAGAGGGACACCACAAGGGCGCTTTGTGGAGGCAGATGACAAAGGAGTGAGGAGAGGGGCTGAGAGAAGGTGAAGGACACATGGTGTGTCTGGGAATATAGGGGCCTATCATTGGCTGAGAACCCGATGAAAGGTGTAGTGATCGAGCAAAAAGTAATTCCACCATCTATGGCAGCACAAAAATCACGTAATAAAAATAAAGTTTTTAAAAGAGGAAGCACGAGGCAAAGCCCCAGTTCCAAAGCAGCTGCTGGCACTCTCGTTGGCAACTGGCTGGCACAGTCGGAAAGCCCGTTCTGGGGGGGCCTAAGGACCTTCCCAGGGCCAGCTTGGGCTTTGATGAACCCCATTTAGGAGGCAAGACCCAGGCCAAAGTAGGCACCTCCTGGTATGGCAAGAAGGATCAGGCCCCAGGCCCTGCTCTCCCCTCATCCTAAAATGGAGTTGCTTTGGGATAGAGATGTTACCTGCAGTTGTGTCACGAATGTCATCTGCAGGGTGTGTTCAGAAGCCAAGTGGATTAACGGAAGAACTTAAAAACCAGTGCATATATGTGTAACCCATGGACACAGACCATAGTGCGGTGCAGGCCTGGGGGTGGGGTGGGGCGGACCTGAGGTGGAGCGGGGGGGGGGGGGGGGGCATCTGTAATACTTTCAACAATAAAGATAACTTCTTAAAAAAATAAGCCGAGTAAGGGTCATTGAGTTGATCTTCTAGCAAAATATTCTCCAACCAGCTGTCACCTCACTGGCCACAGAACAACTTCTTGAAATCAAGAGTCCAGTGAAGAAGGAGGGAAATGACACCACCTCCAAAGTACCCCCTAAGCCCCATCTTCCCAGTTCTCCCCCTGCTCTCACAGAGACTGCAAACGCTGGCGGAGGCAAGATGGGCGGGACGCCGGGAGGAACCGCTGCACCAGGGCCCTGCCTCAGCCACTTTGCTGCCATTCTCACCGCAGCACGCTGCGCCCTGTGGCAGAGCTGGGCATCCTCAGAGAGGGGAGAAGATGGAAGGGAAGATGGTCAGGGGGTGCGGCTTTGAGTGCTGCCCTCACCATGGAGTGAGCAGATGGTGCTCGATACAGTGAGAAGACAACTAGGGCAGGGATTTTAAACCTACCACCCAATGCTCTGGCAGGTGAGAAAGACAAAAGCTCTCCAGCTGACAGCAAAGCCTATACGTCTGACACCAGTCCCTGGTCCCCCCACCACCACTGCTCCCGGCACTCTCTCGCTCGGTCCTCCCCAGCTCTGCCTGCAGACCCCACACCCAGGAGCCAGGCAGCCGCTTGTCCAAAAGATGTTTCTGAGTCAGGCAAGAAAGGCTGGAGATGGATCAAGGGCCATTTATTAACTAAGTGATCATCAGAGAAAGAGTCATAATTTGCCCTATGTAGGACGGGAGGAAGAGAAAAAGGAAATTAAAGGGAAACAAATGACAAAAGACAGGAACCAAGGACTTTTGTTGGAGGATTCTGAGTTATGCTTTTGTTGGTAATTCTCTGAAGTAGAGAAAGAAATAGGGATCGGAAGGAGACAGAGTGAGAGAGACAGAGAAAAGCTACAAAGAAGGTACTGCCAGAGAGAGGAGCACAGCACCCAAGGCCTCCCACTGGCTCTCCTCATGCAGAAACATGAGGGCAGAGAGGAGGAGGGGACTGAGGGGAGGTGCAGGCCCCAGAGGAGGAGCCAGCAAGCCTGGGCCAGGGCTGACAGGCAGGGAAGCACAGGAATGGCGGGGACAGGGGTAAGGGCAGGGGCAGGCGAAGGAAGGCGGTGTCGCCTGTACTTACTGTCACAGACGTAAGGTTTGTCGTGGTCTTCCTGAGAGGCGGGGTCATGCCTCCTCCTGCCACCGGCAGAGCCACGGGCCTGGGGAGACATGGGATATCACGATGCGTGTTACTCTGGTCATCACCACCGGCCCTGAGCACGTGCTGTGAGGCCCCGGTGCTTCCGCTGCATCTCCTCGTTCCCTTTCACCACGTTTGTGCCCTTGCCAGCCCCCTTTCACAGGCCAGGAAACGAAGACCCAGAGAAGTGAGGTACCTTACCCCAAATCGCTCAGCTACTCACAAATCCCAGAGGGAGACACCACTACGGGCTCCACTTAACAGATCCGGAGACCGAGGCAGCTGGAGAGGGTAGGCAGCTGGTGTGAGGTCACTCAGCGGCTAAGTGCAGAGCCAGGACATTACCTCAGGACAGTCCCGCTGCAAAGCCTCTACCGACCAAGTGTCCTGACTCTCCTGTTGCTAGTAGGACCCTCTTCCTCCAGCTCCTTGGCCTTACAGCTCTGTTGCTACCAAATGGAGATGCCAACTGGCTCCCCTCAGCTGACCAGATGACGGGCGTGTTGGAGCAAGTAGCATAATGACAGTTATCAGGCCAGACCCCTTTGTTCACACTCCCCCACTCAAGTCTCTCAAGAGCCAGCCAGGCCTGGCATCGGGGCACAGGGCATGAGGCCGGCTCAGCCAACTCCAGAGGGGTGGGCTTCAGCCGGGGCCTCCCCGTGCGGTCTGCCGTGAGCCTCCGGCCAGTGACAGAAACCTTGGCTGCTCATGGCCTCCTGAAGCTGGACCGCTGACACCCGCACCCGTGTGCACCTCCAGAAAGAGTCGGCACAGCCTGGGCAGGGGTGGGATGAGCTCTACCTCGAGGCTAGAAGAGACCAGCTAGAGAGGGGGCGGGCGGCTCGGCGGCCCCAGGACAGTAGCTGCAAGAATGCAGCAAGGTTTATTTTTAAAACTTGAAAAGTCCCACACTGGTCACGTGTGTAGCACCCTAGCCTCCTCAGGGTCATTCTCTGGTAATGAGCAGCAGTAAACTCCCGACCAGGAAAGGGCCTGCCGGGTCTTTGGGGACAGAGAGAAAGGCACAGCAGATGAGAAGTAAAATGGCAGCAACCTGGAATGCAGGGAAGATGGGGCAGTCCCAGGGGCCCGGCCCGGAAAAGTAGCCCTGAGGACTTCAGGGTCAAAAGGCCTGAGATGGTTGCTTGTGTATGCATGCTCACTCTCTCTTTCTCACCCCCCACCTCACCTCTCTCTCTCTCTCTCTCTCTCTCTCTCTCTCTCTCTCTCTCTCTCTCACACACACACACACACACACACACACACACACACTTCACAATCAACACCACCTGGCAAGCAAATTACAAAATCCCACCCCCTCCTCCCTCCCTTCCACTGCTCTTTCCCTCCCTTTGCCTCCCAGCCCCTCACCCCTACACACATGACAGCCAGCAGCCCCCTCCCCTCGCCCTCATTACTCAGTTGACCCAAAGAGGGAGCTGTGAGGTGCACTGGCAGTCACCCTGAGGCACTGACAGGCTTCCCAGCCTGCCCATGACACGGAGGGTGGTCACCCTCAGCTGCCCTTGCCCACCCCCACCCCACCCCACCCCCCCACCCCCCCCACACACACACACCCTCGGTGAAGCCAGGGACAGCTTGACGTGTGCAGCCCGCAGCCGTCAGTCGCCTGGGAGGAGGTGAAAGCAAGTCAGGCAGAATGACGAGGCAGCAGCAGCCCCAAGGAAGGGGCTCTCAGAGACTATAAATGCCGGCAGGGACAGGAGGCGCTCTGCGGAACTGGAGGCTCAGAGGGGAAGCGGAGGGCCCGGCTGAGAGCCCAGGTTTCATTTCACTCTGCAGGGCTGACCGGCCAGGTGACTACAGGCTCCCACACTCTCCCTGCACCTCAGGTTCCTCAACTGCAAAAAGGGGGGGTCATAGCTATAGAGCACTGAGGGCACAAGCCAGGGATTCTTCCTGGCAGTAGCTCTCTGGTCTCCCAGAATCGCTCAAGCTTGGAAACTCAGAATCCTACTCATCTTATTCAAATGCCACCTCCTCAAAGAAGCCCTCCCTGATCAACTTTTTGTAAAATATATTGATTTGAGAGAGAAATAGAAACATCAATAATGAGAGAATCATGGATTGGCTGCCTCCTGCACACCCACATTGGGGGTCGAGCCCACAACCCAGGCATGTGTCCTGACCGGGAATGGAACCATGACCCCCTGGTTCATAGGTCGACGCTCAACCACTGAGCTACGCCAGCTGGGCTCCCTGATCAACTTCTGTCCACTCGTACCCTCTCCAATGTTCTCTTTCCCCATCTTGCTTTCTGTTTTATCCCACACTTAACATTGTCTGACATCCTATCACACACATGTTGGTGTACTTGATTTTCTTGTCACCCCCATATGAAGGTGAAGCACATGTCTATTTTGGCTACAACTGTCCTTGGAACCTGGCATGGGGCCAGCCATTCAAGAAGCACTTAATAAACACTTGCTGAAGAAATGAATCAATCAATCCGTGGGTGGATCAGTATGTCCATCATCTTTGGTTCTTCTCTTTTATCCTCTATATCCATGTGCTATTGTTCCTTCCTTCAAAGGTCATCTTAGGCTTTGCATTTCCCAACTAGTCCACATTTTAATCCAGGAGCTCATCAACTGACCTCCGCACTGCTCAAAGAACCCACAAGCTGGGGTTCTACCTGTGCATTGCCCTACCCAATCCATCCTGTATGACTCCTAGACCAATTAGACAAAAGGAGTGAAGGGCCTGGCCGGTGTTGCTCAGTGGTTGAGCATCGATCCATGAACCAGGAGGTCACGGTTCAATTCCCTATCAGGGCACATGTCCGGCTTTGAGGCTCAATAGCCAGTAGGAGGCATGCAGGAGGCAGCAGATCAGTGATTCTCTCTCATCATTGATGTTTCTATCCCTCTTTCCCTCTCCCTTCTTCTCTCTGAAATCAATAAAAACATATTTTTTTTAAAAAAAGGAGTGAAGGACAGGAACCAATGGCCATTCATTCATTGCCATCTAAAACCCACTGACATCCAATGGTGACTTAATGCCAATGCCCCTAGGTTCACCTCAAGCTCACACCTTTATTTTTAATGATGCCTGTCTTGGACCTGCCTCTCTGCCCATCCCCATCTGATCCATGCTTTAGCCCTGCTAACATTCCACTCCTCCATGAATCTTCTTCTCGCCACATTGATGAGTAAAAAAACATCAGCTTTAATGTCAGACACAGGTTTAAATACCAGCCATGTGTCTTTGGACAAGTTACTTCTCTAAGCTTTACCTTTCTTAACTGTAAAATGGGCATAGCAACATCTCTACTGCAGGGCTGCTGAAAAAGAACTAAGGGTGTGTGAAACCACAGAGGATAGTGCTACGTCTACAGGAAGTGCTCATCAAATTATTTCCCCTCGCTGCCCAAGTTGATCTCTCTCTTTCCTCTGAACTCTCACTGCATTTGGTTAGTGCACAGTCAAAAGCCTGTGCTTCCTAATTGTATCATGGCTGTTGGTATTTTCTCCTCAATTTAATTCCAACATCCTTGAGAGCAAACATGCATTTCATACTTTATTATGCATCCCCAACACTTAGCACTATGGCATCTGAAGCGCTTTCACATATACCACTTCATTTAATTCCTACAATAACCTATGAATTAGAGCAAATACTATTATTCCCATTTGGCACTTGATAAAACAGGTCCAGGGAGGGTTCACAACTTGTCCATAGTCTGAGAGCCAGTAGAAGAAACAGGACCAAGGTTTCCAGACTGTTATAGAAAACTTTGAAGCTGATTACCCCAAAGAAACCAGTTCTCCCTCTCTGTGAGGTGCCCACCCCACTCCACTCCATTTCTCATTCACACACTGGTAGGCCATGGCAGCCATGACTGCACTACGTGGCGCTGCTCTGTCTGGCCACAGCTGATTGGCTGGCTCAGGAGTGGACACCTGACCAGAGAAGATTCTAGCTCCAAAGAACTTGGAATTTGGAAACAGTTGGTTAGTACAGACAGCTGACCTAGGGACCTATCAGTGCAGGAGCCATGGCGGTCATGTGCACAGAGAGACAGAAAAGGCAGCTGTGCAAGAGAAGAATGAAGAAGTAGAGGCCAGAAGCTTCCAGAGTGCTTTACTCTTTCCCAGTCCCGAGTCCCTGCCACTCTCTTGCCCTTCCTGAGGTTTCAATCTTCATTGCTCAAAGTTGGAGCAATATCCCAGCGGCTTTTCAAATACTTCCCATTTTTGCTTAAGCTGTTAAATGTCCTGCAAGTTAAAGGCCCCGACTGGGACAGACTCAGAGAGCTAGTTCCTCTATACCAATTGTTTTCAAATAGTATCTCAAGAAATCCTGGGGGTCCCTGAGACCCTTTCAGGGGGTCTTCAATGTCAAAAATATTTTGTAATAGTACTAAACGTCTTTGAAATTTTTCACTCTCATTCCCTCCCGAGCGCACAGTGGAGTTTTAGAGGCCACAGGACATGATGAGGTCATCACTGTGTGCCTTTGAATACTTACATTTAACACTTTTTCTGTTTTGATAAGTAGCACTAATTATAACCTAGCATAACAATAGCTTTGGGGGGTGTCCCTCAGTTATTTTCAAGTAAAAAGCTCCTGAGACCACCCCCCCAAAAAAATGAGAACCACTGCTCTATCTCATGGCTATTTAAAGTGTGATCCTCAGACCAGCAGCACTGACATCATCAGCCCGGAGCTTGTAGACCAGGCAAGATCTGAGTCCCCACCTCCAAGACCAACTGCATCATAATTTGCAGCTTAGTAAGATCACCATGTCCTTCGTGTGCACATTAAAGTTTGAGAAGCACTGAACTATACCACAATGCATCAATAAATACTTCCTGACTGACTGATCTACTTATTGATAACATGGATGATTCCCAAGAATTTTATGAATGTTAAAGAGCTTAGATTTCTTAGAGTAAAGTTACCACAAACACAATCGTTAATTGTTGGGTCCGAATTTCTTTCACCCTTCAGGGAATCTCCACTGTCAGAACTCTGAGAATTGTTATTCCCTTTGCTGTACCCTCCTAATAATATCTGGCCTTTTGTTAAGCACTCAAAATTGGCTGTGTATTTTAATGATGAAGAAACTGAAGCTCAGAGTACATATATAATTTGGTCAAGGTCACAGAGGTTACATAATTCACCCAAAGTCTAGTAAGTGGTGGGGCTGGGATTTGAACTCGCGGTTCAAACAAGACAGAGGCTGTTCTTGTAAACGCTACCTTAGGCCTGGCTTCCTCAATGAGCACACAAAGCACCCGGGGCCTCAGTAAAGGACAGACGCTCATCCAGCCCATCTAGGGTGAAGTGTGGGGTCCTGCATTTCTCACAGTCTCCCAGGTGATACTGATGCTGAGATGCATGGCCTTAAACTGCCTTTCAGTCCTGGCAACAGAAATGGGTGTGACTGTTCTCCAGGAGCCAACAGCAGCTTAAACACACCACTGTAAAGGATGACTTAATTGCGCAGCTTAGTATACTTATTCCATCCCAGATAGGCCCGCCTACACTCATCAGGGTCCTCCTAAGGCTCCCACCATGGGTGACAGGTCCACAATGTCACTGCACAATGTAGAGCCATTCAACTGCCCCTTGGCCATCATAAGGTTGGCCCGGTGCTGGTCTAGGCCTCATCCAGCCCCAGACGTTCTCTCAGCTCCCACAAGCTCTAAAATATGACTGTTCTTTCTTTTCCCATCATTCAATCATTCATTCAAAAAAGTGGTCACTGGCCACATGCTAGGGACTGGGCCACACGTGACCCAATGGAAAAAACCACAGAGTATGTTCAAATCCTGACTTCTTCCTTACTAGGTTGGATGACCTTGAGCAAGTTACTTAACCTCTCTGGAAATAATAATATCAACTTATGGGAATGGAAGAAGCAGTGCTGGCCAATAGAAATACAATGCAAGCCACACATGTCATCTTAAGTTTTCCAGTAGACACATCTTACTTTTTTTTTTAAGTAAAAAGATAAATAGGTGCAATTAATTTTAGTAACACATTTTACTTAACCTAACATAGCCAACATATTATCATTTCAATATGGAATCAATAAAAAATATGAAGATGTTCTGCATTCTTTTCGTACTATGTCTTCGAAATCTGGTGTGTATTTCACACTTGCAGCACATTTCAGTTTGAACCAGCAACACTGTACGTGCTCACAGCCACAGTGGCCAGTGCAGGAGAAGAAGTTTGAAGTGCTCAGTCATCACTCTCCATATGTCAACTCGTACTGTAACTAGCCCATCACAGTGCCTGGTATACAGTAAGTACAGTAAGTAAAAATGGCTGCTGCTACTGCTACTGCTAATGTTCCTACCAAAACCCCCTATTCATATTCAATGACTGTGAGTTCAATCACTGATGTTTAGGTTGGGAACGGAGAAGATGTGAAGACCATCCTCCTTCCACAATCGACTCGCCTAAGTTTGGTTTGGGCTGAGGGAAGGGAAGGAAGCAGGCTTGGAGGTGACACACAGCTCTTGAAGCTCACAAAAGGCCCAGAAATTCTACATTCTAAAGCCTCCTTCAATGATAGAATCACATATTCATTATTTTGCAACCTCCAATGAACTCATGGGTCGAGGCAAGTTCATCAGTGGCTGCTAAAACAATTAGTTGAAAACTCAATGGAAAGCTTATAGAAAGAGATCAGGCTGACAACACCCAAATCCTCCTATCAATCTTAGCACCACCAGAAGCAGAACACCTAGACAACATGCGCCTCCGGATGTGATGCAATAAGATGCACACATCACACCTGGGAAAGATTCTAGCCCCACCAAAAAAAATATTTATACACATAAATATCCTGAATCTAATCAACTTTCTAATCAAACCAACAGTTTTCAGGAAATAAAGAGGGCAGAGGAATACTTTAAATAGTATCAGTCTGCCAACTCTAGAATGTGAGAAATTCCTCAAGATCAACCACCCAACTTCTTCAACAAATAAATGGCATGGAGAAAAAAAAAACACATGTGTGTGGGAGGGTATAGCAGAGAAAAGTCATCAGAGACTTGATAGTAGTTATTAGAATAGTTGTTCTTTTTATTGGGTATGATAGTGATATGTTAGAGATATACACTGAGGTATATGCAAGTTAAATGATAAAATGTCTAGGAATTGCTTTCAAATATTTCACACATAAAAAAAGAACATGCTAGCCCTGGCCGGTGTGCTCAGTGGTTAGAGCGTCGGCCCACAGACCAAAGGGTCGAGGGTTCGATTCCCAGTCAGGGGCACATACCTGGATTGCCAGTTCAATGTCTCTCTCACATTGATGTTTCTCCCTTTCTCTCTCGCCCTCCTTCCCTCCCTTCTCCTCTCTCTAAAAAGCAATGGGGAAAAATATCCTCGAATTTTTTTAAAAAATAAAATAAAACATGCAAACCAAGAAAAAGTGAAAGAAAAGAAGAGATATAACAAGAGTGTCAAAAGGTGATCATAGCTGAAGCGGGATGCCAACTATATAAGGTATGCAGCATCAAAGGGCTGCCCTCCCCAGACTCAGAAAGTCCGGCTTCTGTCAACAGGTTGGAGCGATTCAGTTCAGTGTGGGCAGAGCTGGAGCACTTGTACCAGTGACCTATCAGTATGATATGGCTTTCCAGGCCCCATCCCAGACCTCCCAAAGCAGAACTTCTGGGGTTGGGTCCTGGGGACCTGCATTCTGAAAGGCTTTGTTGGTGGGTCTGCTGTATACTAAGGCACAGGAACCATATAGAGAGGTATGCCCATAATTAGCACTAGATCAAAACCCATGGAGCACCCAGGACTAGCCTCTTGTCCATGAAAAACATGGGGTCCTGCCTGCAGCCTGAAGGAGCCAGGCAGGACTAACAGTTCATTCTCTAGATGAAGAGCAGCGGTTTACCCCCAGAGGTCCTCTGCACCTGGTTACTGTCAGATGACCTTGCAGACCCATGAAGATGACCACAAAAGGCCCCTTGGGCTTGAACATGAGCACTCTGGAGGACCAACCTGAATACCTAAGTTTGGTTTGGTTCCCTCCCCTTAAAAGCCATTCTCATATTTTTATTCCTTCCACCACAGAATTCCCCTCTGCCTTTCCCCAGGTTTCTGGTGTTTTCTTGCCACATCCCACCAGCCTCCAAAGCCCAGGCCATACCTGCTTGGGAACCACCAGCTGTGGGCCTAGTCTCTGCCTAATGAAACACACCCCAAAGCAGGTGTCCTGACCCTGTCATTCTGGGGCAGCCCTGGGGCGGGGGGGGGGGGGAACAGGAAACTTTCAGCCTTCTTTCGTGGCCAAGAAACAGGGACAACTATCACATTTTCCTTGTTCTCCACCCTCCCTCTGTTCCCACCCACAACCTCCCCTAAGCCTCAGCATCCCCCTCCCCTCGGGGCACCCTCTGCCTCTTCTCCCTCTTGCCAGCCCTAAACTCTTGCAGGCTATCACCCAGGATCAGAGCCCTCTGGTGTTTTCCCCTCCAGGAATTCTGCAAGAAAGACCATGGATGTTCGTTCTCTCTCTCTCTCTCTCTCTCTCTCTCTCTCTCTCTCTCTCTCTCTCTCTCTCATTACAGTGGGACCTCACCTCCCTGATTTTTCTCATCCCTCCTGGCATCCCAGCTTACCCGTCCTCTGGTCCTGTTCTTTCGCTTGGGAATATCCTCTTCTAAATCCTCTTCTTCATTTCCTTCTTCTACATTTTCATCATTTTCCAAGACTCTCTGAAATGACAAGAAAATAAAGAGGAGTTAAGAAATAAAATGCAAAGGAGAAAACAAATCAAGGGTAATTTGGGGGGTGCCCCATTTTGCTGTGTTTTAACAAAGTGAAGATGCTGCCCAGAGTGAGCGCTTGGCAATAGCAATTCTCTTTCAAACCCCTGGGCCCCTTCTAGTCAAATCCTCCTAGAACACTGAACTTTTACAACTCTTTCTGACAAAGATGTGTTTTTGAAAAGAAAATACTCTGCAAAAAAGACCCCAAATAGCCACAGCAATCCTGAGAAAGAAGAACTAAGTTGGAGGGATCACAATACCAGATATCAAGCTATACTACAAAGCCACGGTTCTCAAAACTGCCTGGTACTGGACAAGAACAGACATATAGACCAATGGAACAGAACAGAGAACCCAGAAATAGACCCGAGCCATTATGATCAATTAATATTTGACAAAGGAGGCAAGAGCGTACAATGGAGTCACGACAGTCTCTTCAATAAATGGTGCTGGGAAAATTGGACAGATACATGCAAAAAAAAAAAAATGAACCTAGATCACCAACTTACACCACACACAAAAACAAACTCAAAATGGTTAAAGGACCTAAATGTAAGATGGGAAACCATAAAAACCTTAGAAGATTCCATAGGCCACAAAATATCAGACATATGTCGTAGCAATATCTTTACTGATACAGCTCATAGGGCAATGGAAACTAAGGAGAAAACAAACAAATGGAACTACATCAAAATAAAAAGCTTCTGCACAGCAAAAGAGACCATCAACAAAACAACAAGAAAGCCCACTGCATGGGAGAACATATTTGCCAATGCTCTTTCAGATAAGGGTTTAATCTCCAAAATTTACAGGGAACTCATACAGCTTATCAAAGGAAAGATAAACAATCCAATCAAAAAATGGGCAGAGGGCCTAAGTAGACACTTTTCGAAAGAGGACATACAGAAGGCCAAGAAATATATGAAAACATGCTCAAAGTCGCTAATCATCTGAGAGATGCAAATCAAAACAATGAGGTACTATCTCACACCTGTCAGAAAGGCTATCATCAACAACTCAACAAAGGTAAGTGCTGGCAAGGATGTGAAGAAAAAGGAACCTTCGTGCACTGCTGGTGGGAATGCAGGCTGGTGCAGCCACTGTGGAGAACAGTATGGAGTTTCCTCAAAAAATTAAAAATGGAACTCCCATTTGACCCAATAATCCCACTTCTAGCACTATATCCCAAGAAGTTAGAAACACCAATCAGAAAGGATATATGCACCCCTATGTTCATAGCAGCACAATTTATAATAGCTAAGATTTGGAAACATCCTAAATGCCCATCAGCAGATGAGTGAATTAAAAAACTGGTACATCTACACAATGGAATACTATGCTGCTATAAAAAAGAAGGAACTTTTACCACTTGCAACAGCATGGATGGACCTGGAGAGCATTATGCTAAGCGAAATAAGCCAGTCAGAGAAAGATAAATATCACATGATCTCACTCATATGTGGGATATAATGATCAACATAATTTGATGAACAAAAAATAGATCCAGAGACAAGGTAGCACTGAACAGATCGTCCAACCTCATAGAGAAGGTAGTGGAGAGAAGGGGTTAGAGATCAACCAAAGGACTTGTATGCATGTATATTAGCATAACCAATGGACACAGACACGGGATGGTGGGGGCATGCCCTCATGGGTGGGAGTAGGGGGGGTCAATTGGGGGTAAAGGAGACATATGCAATACTTTAAACAATAAAAAAAAGAAAGAAAATACTCTGGTAGGAGCAATTTTCTGTGTGGACCCAAGTTTGCCAAAACTTACTTTCTTTAAGTAATTATCCTTTTGTTTCTAAATATGAAAATAGGTTTCTCCTTTCCCTGCCACACTGGAACCCTGCCCTGTTTGATGAAAACAAGTAACTTCCTGTTCATCTGACCAGAATTTGACATTAATGTGCTGTTCTTAATCACCCATTGTTATTTTTTAAGAAAAAAAAATGGATCTATTTTCATTACAGAACATTACTTATCATGGGACTTAAAGACAAAAATTTCACTCTAACAGCTTTGTCGTTATAGAAGAGAATCTCATTTCCATTTTGCAGAGAATAAACTAAGCCTAGCCCTGGTTGGATGGCTCCGTTGGTTGGAGCATCATTCTGTACACCAAAAGGTTGCAGGTTCAAATCCCAGTCAGGGCACATACCTAAGTTGTGTGTTTGATCCCTGGTTGGGGTGCTCACAGGAGGAAACCAATTAATGTTTCTCTCTCCCTCTCCCTCTCTTTAAAATCAATAGAAAACATGTCCTAGAGTGAGGATTAAAAATAAATAAATAAATAAACAAACAAACAAACTGAAAACAGATTTGACTGCTCAATACCATACAGAAAATCCATGACCAGGCACATCCCCAATAGGGGGTGTGCAGGAGGCAGCTGATCGATGTTTCTCACTCATCGATGTTTCTAACTCTATCCCTCTCCCTTCCTCTCTGTAAAAAAATCAATAAAATATATTTTTTAAAAAGGCTGTATATAAATAGCCCACACCTTACATCATACTCAGTGGTTAAAAACTGAAATCTTTTCCTCTAGGATCAAGAATAAGGCAAGGGTGCCCACTCTTGCCATTTCTATTCAACATGGTGCTAGGAGTCCTAAACAGAGCAATTAGGCAAGGAAAAAAAGAGAATCCAAATCACAAAGGAAGGAGTAAATTATCTGTTTTTTTTAGCAGATAACATAAGCTTATATGTAAAAACCCTAAAGCTTCCACTAAAAAAATGTTAGAATAAATGATTTCAGCAAAACAGCAGGACAGCCTAGCCAGTGTGTCTCAGTGCTTTAGTTCAACCTATGCACCAGAAGGTCACAGGTAGATTCCAGTCAGGGTATAAAAAAAAAAAAAATCCATGACCAAAGCAAGGTCAGCCTCATCAGCTCAGAGTTTCCCATCTGTTTCTCAGCCCTGTGTCTGAAGCTCCCAAGGTGTCCTGTGGCATACCCTTCCTGAGGGAACCTGAGCACTTCCTTCCGTTTGAGGGAGGTGTGGGGAGGTTTATATCTCTAGGTATAAGGGAAAGACAGGTTGTGGCCGAGGACCCAGCCGCCAGAGTGGGAGTGGATAAGAGGGAAGAGCACGGAGCTCACTGGACCCCATGACAGGGACCCTGGGCTCCTGTACAGACTCACAGTGTGACCGAGGGTGAGTCATCCTCTCCTCATGCGTGTTTTCCTAATTATAAACCAGAAACTCACTCCCTCATTCAACAATGGTGCTGACTACATAGCAGGTGCTCTGCTAGACAAGCCAGAAAGCGGCTACAGTCCTGGCTCCACACGGATTTTGAGAGTCTAGTGAAGGGAGGACAGATTTACACAACATATATAACCATGTCACTGCAACTCCTATAAAGAACAGTGACAAGCATGTTCCAGCGGCTACTAGAGGGTGTCAGAAGGAAAGCTAACTAATCTGAGGGTCAGGTAGGACTTCCCTGGGAAAGTGACCTAAGCAAGTTGAGCTATAACGAAAAGAAAGACTAGTGTTGGAATGAGGTAGGGAGAAGGGAGAGAGGGAAGTATTCCAGGCAGCGGAACAGCATGCGCAAACTCCCTGAGGCAAGGAAGCATGACTTGTCCAGGGAGCAGAAAAGAGGCCCATGTGCATGACCAGAATTCAGTGACTCGGGAAGAGACTGGCATCAAATGAGGCTACCAAAGTGGTGGCCACCGTGTTATAAAGGATAACAAACAGCATCCACTGTGTGGTGACGGTGTGACAATCACACAGCTATGAAAAGGCTTAAAAAGCAGCACCTACCACACCAACATCTGGTATCACCATCACTGTCCAAGCGGCCTCCTGGACAATGCCTTTGGCCTGCCCTCAAAGCAGGAAGCCCAGGAATTAAGTCACCAGTGACCTTCTCCCACTGCCTCCTTGTCAGAGAATTCCCTTCCAATCACAGGGGTCAGGATACTGCGAATTACCAAACCCTCCCAAAGAACTCAAAACCAGTCTAGTCAATTCTTCTCTGGCTTCTCTGCTCGGTTTACCCAGGAAGTCATCAGCTGACAGCACGGAGGAGTCTCTGGGCCAACCTTAGCCATCTAACTGAGGAGCAGCGTCTGCTGGCCATGAGCTCTGGCCTGAGCTAGGCGACGCTGGTGCAGGCCCAGGGCAAGCCTCCTAGCCTCCCTGCATCTTAGCCTTTGAGCGGAAAGTGGGAATGTGAGCGAAAGCCAAGCAAGACAAGGACTAGTCAAATGCTCTGCAGTCTTCAGTAAAAGATGTAGTTATTCCGACTGTTCTTACTGTTCATACAGCCATCTGGGAAACTTTCTGAGTCTTCAAGTCATTTAATCATTGTAAGTTCTAAGTGCCTCGAATTTAAAGGTCATTGCCTCTAGCACCTAAGCACAATTTTGACTCCTCTCATTTTTTATTATGAAGATATTTATTATCTGTGACATGGATTCTAGGTTGGAAAGTGAAAGACTGGTGAAGACAGCTGAGCTAGCCTCCAGAAGTGCTACGCGGCCTCAATGTCCAGCAGTAAACTGACTTCTCCCCAGGCTCCATCCCTCCCTCTTCCCATCAGCTTCCTTCCCTGTGTGTCTAGCACCTCCTGTGTGTGAGCCAGGCCTCAGATGTGACAGCACCCGCCCTGTGTGTTTGCATTTCCTGCACCAAGGCCCTGAGACCAGAAGCCACTCTCCATAACTCGGGAGGAGGCAAGAGTTCCTAACAAACAAAGGCCATATTCAGGGTGAGGGAGGAAGGGGGTATCCTGTATTGGGAGTGAAGGACAGCTGTGTCCAACTAGAAATGCAGCTGATCTCCCGATCCAAGGACATTATCTGGGAAATGAACACATTTCAAAATAACTTTCTCCCTGTTACTCTAAACCAGTGGTTCTCAAACTTCCTAATGCCGCAACCCTTTCATACAGTTCCTCATGTGGTGGTGACCCCCAATTTCATTGTTACAAATTGAACAAAATTAAAGCATAGTGATTAATCACAAAAACTATGTAATTATATATGTGTTTTCCGATGGTCTTAGGCGACCCCTGTGAAAGGGTCGTTCAACCCCCAAAGGGGTCATGACCCACAGGTTGAGAACCACTGCTCTAAACAGTCTTTACAGTGATGATCACAATGATATGTGGTTGTGTTTTTTAGAGAAGAAATTCTTAAAGATTCCATTATCAGCCCTGGCCAGTGTGGCTCAGCAGACAGAATATTAGCTCACAGACCGCTGTTTCTCAGGTTCGATTCCCAGTCAAGGACATATCCCTGGGTTGCAGGTTCGATCCCCGGGCGGGAGGCACACAAGGGAGACAACCAATCAATCTCCCCGCCACCCTCCCCCCCCCGCCCCCCGCCCCACCCTTCAACTCTCTAAAAATCAATGAAAACAGTATCTCCGGGTGAGGATTAACAAAAAAATTACAAAGTAAATATTCCATGATCTCTGGTGTGGAACACTGTAGAAATCTCCTGACTCCCCTCCTTCCAATGTTGGCCCCATGGGCAGTCTCCCCTCCATGTGGGGGCCAGAGGGATCTTAATGAAACACAAATTCATCGCCCTGATTGAAATCCTCCATATGACTTCCTTTTTCATTTCTCACGAAACCAAGAGCCTCTTCTCCTCTGTCCTGGGAGGCTGGAGTGGTCCGGCCCACTCACCCCTCCAACCATCCCAGGCCTTGTCTCCCTGGCTCTGTGCTCCCGCCGCACAGGCCCTCTGTTCTTTCAACACCAGCTGAGATCTACCTGTGCCTTCACCCAAGCTGTTCCTCTGCCCAGAAAGCTCGTGCCTAACACCTCATTTTGCTGGCTCCTTCTCATCCCTTAGGACTGAGGCTAAATGCCCATCTCCCTTACGACACTCCCTATAACGTCTGTTCTCTTACAACTGCATCTTCATATTCTGTTCTTTTCATAGCACTGGTCCTGAAAGGCAACTATTCTCTTGGTTTACTTGCTTTCTGTCTGCATGTCACACCAGAATACAAGGTCTCTCATGGTGGTTTATCTCTTTCCCTGGAACCTAGCACAGTGCCTGCTCAGAGGAGGCACTCAATAAACTTTGGTTGAATGAATGAATGAAAAATACTAACAAAACTGTCCCTAAGCCAATAAAAACATGTACATTTCCTTGGCTTATGGTCCTGGTTTCAGCTTCTAGCACAGTAGATGGTAGCCCAATGCTCTGTACACAATCGCATTTGGTTTACATTAGGGATGATGGTGATGATGATGATGAGTCCACAGTAACATGCCATAGGTTGGCCCAGTGCTGCCTGAGAACTCAAACCCACCACCAGCTGTAAAGGGCAAGGGCCACAGACACTAGCAGCAGTTCTCAACCTGTGGGTCGCGAACAATGAAAATACATCCTGCATATCAGATATTTACATTACGATTTATAACAGTAGCAAAATTACAGTTATGACATAGCAACAAAAATAATTTTATGGCCGTAACCGGTTTGGCTCGGTGGATAGAGCGTCAGCTTGCGGACTGAAAGGTCCCAGGTTCAATTCCGGTCAAGGGCATGTGCCTTGGTTGCGGGCATATCCCCAGTAGGAGGTGTGCAGGAGGCGGCTGATCGATGTTTCTCTCTCATCATGTTTCTGGCTCTCTATCTCTCTCCCTTCCTCTCTGTAAAAAATCAATAAAATATATTAAAAAAATAATAATAATTTTATGGTTGGGGGTCACCACAACATGAGGAGCTGTATTAAGGGTCGCGGCGTTAGGAAGGTTGAGAACCACTGCCCTAGAGCATCAAGGCTTCTGGGCAATGGTTCTGCCCCACTCACTGATTCAGACACATTACACCAAATGAGCAAAAAATACTCGAATGGGCAATACAGATGTGACCGATGCTGACTTCAAAGATCTGAAAGTCCAAAAATGGAGGGTAATACATGAATAGCAAAAAAACAGTACTAGATACCCTAAATGCCAGAGGCAAGAAGAGACTGTCCAGCTGTGGGGAGATGACGAAAGGCTTCGTGGGGAAGGTGGCATTGGAGCCGAGCCTAAACGATGGGTGGGACTGGTGCACGTGGAGAAGGAAGAAAGGCACAGCGGGTAAAGGACACAGCAGACCCCAGGCACAGAGGGAAGAAGGCCGAAGAGCAGAGGGAGGACAGGCGTGGTGGGAAATAAGCCTGCAATCCAGGTTTGGAGCAGAGAGAAGAGGCCCCAGAAGGACACACTCGTCCTTCTGGATTTATTTAGTAGGAAACAAAAGTGTTTTCACTGATTTTCAGCAACGGGGTGGCACAAGAGGAACTGTTTCAGGATGAAAGATCGGCTAAGAAAGCAGGCCGTGCTGGAGAGGCAAAGGACTGGGGGTGGGACTCGGAGGGATCCGTCCACTCAGGCACCACTCATTGAATATTTCGTGTGTGCCCGGCATTGTCTAGGTGTTGAGATATATTATGAGCAAGACAGACAAAGACTCCTGCTCTTGAGGAGCTGACATTCTTTTGGAGGAAAACAGAAAACAAACAAAGCACTAGACAGTGGTAAGAGCTGTGGGGGGAGGAAAAGAAGAGCAGAAGAGGAGAATACGGGGAGTGCTGCGGGGGGGCGCAGGGCACAGGGCGTGGTATTCCATACAGGGGTAGTGGTCAGGCGACATGCACCTCAGAGAAAAGGGGAGATGGAAGCAAACACTTGAGGAAGGTGAGGGAGAGAGACAACAGCTGGGGAAAGGACTCTCCAGCAGAGGAAACACCAGAGCGAAGCCAGAGGCAGGGTGTGCCCAGGGTGCTCCTTAGCAGCACAAAGAGGCCAGGCAGGCGCCTGGAGCAGAGTGAGAAAGGGAACGGGGAAGAGAGAGGTAGAGGGCCTTGACTTGCTCTGGTTGAACAGGAGCCCTTGAAGGGCCTTGAGCACAGGAATGACAGGATCCGACTTAGATGTTAAAATCAGCAGGGGACCATTTAGAAAGGAGTCACGCAGGTCAGATAGGAGATGGGAGCCCAGGGGAGTAGCAGTGGATGTGGCAGGAAGGGGCTATATGCCCCGGGTCTATGTTGCGGGCACAGTCACGGGATTCCTGGTGAATTGGAGGTTGCCGGGAGGGTGACTCCTACACTGGCCTTGAGGGAAATGTGGGAGGTGCTGAGGAAGAACTGAGGGAACTATAGCTGGGGAAGGGGTGTGAGGCGGGCCGGGTGAGGCAGGGACTCACTTGGCACCAGCCAATGCAGACAACACAGAGGTTTTGAGCCTGGACTATGAACTGTTTGCTTGGAGCGGGGGTGGGGTGGGGGGGCACTTGTTTTGCTCACCACAGTGCCCGCAGGACGTAGTGCCATGCCTGTCATACAACAGGCCCCCAAGATAAATTTTGAGTACAAACGCATTTGAGAGGAACAATGCCTTCTTCCCGGAGACATGTTAAATCAGAAAAGAACGTGCCACGAGGGAACTTGAGATGCAGCCCTGGCCCTTGAGAGAAGGACCCAAGCCGGTACTAGAGTCCCCAGTGATGCTCTGGGGGCGCCCTCCTCCCCCAGTGGACACAGAAATACCTGTATCTCCTGGATGCTCTCCTCCTCTCTGGTGTCCACCTTCTTCTCAACCCCCTCGCCTCGGAGCAAGGCTTCTAGCGTGGTGCTCTCTGAGGTGAACCCGTCCTTCTTCAGGGGCAGCTCCACTTCTGAAACACAACAACAGAAAAGCAGGGTCAGGCCACTAGAAGCAGGAGGGACAGGAGGGGCAGGAGGGGCAGGAGATGGCCCTTGAGGGCACGCAGGAACCAGAGCTCCTGGCTAAGGCTCGAGGCCGCCTGTGCTCTCTCCTTCAAGTGGAGCAGGACACTGCAGTTGGGTCCAGCTTTTCTGGGTTCAGCTCACAGTCCCTGAGGTCGATTCCAACCCTGCCTGCACCCTCAGAGACGGCAGAGGTAGAGCAGAAAGGGCGCCGGTTGGATGTGGGATCAGACAGCCTAGGTCTCAGTCCAGCTTCTGCCACTCTCCAGCCCTGGGACTTTGGGCAAAGCACTCAAGGACCCCAGAGACCTTTCCTGCATCTACAAAGTGAGGACAGCAGTGCCAAGCACCCCACCTGGCCATTTTGTGGGGCAAAAGCGTGCTCCTTTGCATTTAAGTTCTTTGAAAACTCTAACGCGGTGCATCAATGCCAGCCTCACGTCTTCCTATTCTCTCCCTCCAGCCCACCTCTCGTTCGGCAGCTCGGTGACCTCCCCTCAGCCACGCTGGCTGCCAGCTCAGGTCTGCTCCACGAAAAGCTATTTCAACCTCAGAGGCTGTTCTTAACAACTCACCAGGGAAGCGAAGGCCTGCAAAGCCAAGGGAGAGAAAGAGCAAGCACAGATGCCGAACAGGCCCAGATCCGCAGCTCCGCACACCAGGGCGGTTTTTCTGAAGACATCAGGAGTTTGACCAGCTACCTGGGGCTGGAGGTCAGGGGGCCAGCTGAGCAGTGGCAGCCAGAGCCGGCCCTGCCCAGGAAAGAGACCAGAAAGAGCTGAATCCCTTCCTCAGTATGTCCCCCAAACTGCTAACTCAAAGGAAGGTTTGTTTTTTTGTTGTTTCATTAAAAACGGAAACCTCAGGTACAAATGATCCTGTACCTCATGCCCACCCTGACAATCAGATGTGAGGTCCCTACTCTGTATCAGATAAAATGGGTGCAAGAATATGAGGGAATGGTGCCCTAGAAAACAGTCAGAGGAAATGTATGGGGGGTTGAGAGATTAGTGTAGGGGCTCTTCACAGAGGTGTGGGCAGAAGAAGGGAACAAAAGGGAATGGTGAAACAGCCCAGGAGAGCTAACAGTGGGGAGTCATTATCACGGCTATTCCTGGAGGGACAGAGGGAAGTGTGTGTAAGAACCTGGAGGGGGCGCCACAGCAGAGCTCCAGGGCAGGAGCTGTGCTTGCAGCAGAGGAGCCTCCCTCTCTGCTGAGCCCGCAGGTCAGAGGTTCACAGCACCGAGGCAGGGGGACACACAGCCCAGCCTCACTCTCCTTCCGTCCTCATCTTCCTGCCCTGCCCTCCCACCGGCCAGCCTCAACCAGAAGCCAGAGACCAAGGGATCCGTGCTGATTCAGTCCACGGAGGTCAACTTCCTGGAGCCCAGGATGGTGTAAAAAGGGGCACAGAGTGGATCTGGGGGAGCAAATGGGAATAACCAGCAAGATCAAGCCCCACTTCCCTGGGCTCTGTTCTGACTCAAATGGGACTCTACCTACCCCTTCTACTCCTCCGCCAAAACCAGATGCAGGCTGACCAGTCCACAGGGAAGGGGGCGCTAAGCAACCCATTAAAGTGAAAGAAATACCTATCCATGGTGACCAGCCCCAGAAGAAAGTGGGAAGAAGGAACAGTATCTAATGTCCCTTGTGAGACAAGGTCTCTGGGATTTCTCATACCAATAAAGGCAAGCAGAGGATCCAACTCCATCAAGAAGCTATGCCACCAAATCAACCACCTCTGAAACTCATCCATCCATCTAGTCATGCAACAAACATTTACCAGGCACTGCCATGTGACCACTGCTGTGCTGGAACTAGGTACACAGGAGGGGAGCCAAACACAGACAGTCCTGGCCTTTAGGTAGTTTACAATCTAAAGAAGTAGACACTGAACACTAAATCCAAAATAAACATATGCCATTACAAACTGTAATAAGGGCTTTGGAGGAACCCCACAGAGTGAAATGTGAAGGAAGAATAGGTGGGGGTCTGTTTAAATCACAGGGTCAGGGAAGGCCTGTGTGAAGTTACACTGAAATTGAGTGTCAGAAGAAGTCAACTGTCTGCTTTAATGAGTTCAGAGTGTACAACTTCAGAGCCTGCTCCAATGACATATTATTCTTCCTCCCAAGTCAGAAAAGGCTTCCAAAGCCAGGTCTAAAACAATTAGTGTGCTGTTGCATGTCCTATCCAAGGTCAAAAGAGAACAGCTGCTCACCATCCCTCAAACTTACAATAATCATTCATATCTATATTTGAAGTTCATATTTTAGTATCCCCTTAGTCTTCTCAACACTAAATAAACCTTACTTCCAGAATTGTACATTTTGAGCTGAAAAAAAACCTTACAGATCATCTGTTTTAATCATCTCACTTTATAAATGAGTCACTTGAGAGGCTCAGAGAAGTAACTTCATCTAAAGTAACACAGTAGGCCCAACTGGCGTGGCTCAGTAGTTGAGTGTCAACCTATGAACCAGGAAGTCACAGTTCGATTCCCGGTCAGGGCGCATGCCCCAAGTTGCATGCTTGATCCCCGTGGGGGTTGTGCAGGAGGCAACCAATAGATGATTCTCATCATTGATGTTTCTATCTCTCACCCTCTCCCATCCTGTCTGAAATCAATAAAAATATTTTTTAAATAATAAAATAAAGTAATACAGTAGGGCAAGAATGCAACCAAATCTTTTCTAGAGGCCGTTAAGATCATGACAAGAGCTCCACTTAATGCATCCTTATTAGTAGTTTGCAGGCCCAGGCTGAGTCCTAATGACCCTAGTGGGTGTTGATATCTGTGTGTATATGCAGGGTGCTTGGCACACATTAAACATTCAAAATGCAGCAGCTGTCATTGCTACTTAATCCCCACCACCACCCAAGAGGAAAGTACAGTGATCCCATTTTATAGATGCAGACACTGCAGCTTAGGGAGGTGTAGAACTTGCTTAATATCACACAATTGCTAAGGGATAAAGTCCGCCTTGACCCCAATCTACCTCCAGAACCCATTCACCTAATCTAATTGTACAGACTGCGCCTTGCCTCTCTTGAAAAGTCTTTCTCCAAACCTTTCCACATTTCCACTGCATTCCTAGGCTCTCTCCATAGTTTTCCTACTTTGAGATAAAAGGCAGATCTCTGCTGAGGTGGAGGGCAGGTTTGTGTCATGGCTCTGGGCTGTTCTAGCTGAACATCCCCATGTGGCGTTCACTCTGTCACCACAGTACTGAACTCATATAGAATTTCTCATCAACTGAACTTCCTCCTCCTCCTTCTCCCTCTCACTCCCATGCTAAGTATTCCTCCATCCTGCTTTCCTATAATTCAATCTATTCCCTTGGTCTTCTAGTCCTTTACCAGATGGGCACAGCAGAAGAATCAAGAGGGGAAAGAAAACCAAAATGGCAACAATGAAATGAGCTAGAAGGAACCTCCAATAGCATCTGAAGTCCAACCCCTTAATGAGGAAAGTGGACACAGAGAGACTACGGAGACTTTCCCAGGGTCACAGAGAAATACAGTGGCATCATTCTTGCCTGACTGTCAAGATATTTCACTGGCTCCTAGAAGTTCTTTCAGGCAGCCCTGGAGTCAAACCCTAGCCTTGCCATATATTGGCTAGTTACGTAAACCTTAGAGTTTCCATTTCCTTTTGTGTTGAGTGGTTATGGTCATACTATTTCACAGTGTTGGTGTGAGAATTAACAAGTTAATACACCACATATAGAAACTGAAAAGATCCACACACAAAACTAGTGTGAGAAACAGAGTGGAAACTGAGACGTATCAATTCTTGTGCTGGTTTTTCGATTCAAAATTTAAGATTCAAAATTAGATCATACATGTAAAGAGCCTGGGATGTTCTAAGTGCCCTCTAAATGCAACATATTATTATTACAAAAGTTTGAATAATAATGATTTTAATGGTACAGCAGCACTATCCAATAGAAACATAAGGCAAGCCACTTACATCATTTAAACTTTCTAGTAGCCACATTTTAAAAAGTAAAGAGTGGAGATTTGAAGATGGCGGCATAGGTAAATGTCTGTACTGGCTGCCTCCCACAACCACATCAAAATTACAACTAAAATACAGAACAACCATCATCCAGAACCGCTGGAAAGCTGGCTGAATGGAAGTCCTACAACTAAAGTAAAGAAGAAAGCACACTGACACTGATAGGAAGTACGGAGGCACGAAACAGGCTGGTGGGCTATTCCGGCCCCCACATGTGCCACTTTTTTAATCAGAAGGGATATCATCTCTGTAGAGGCGGCCTGGAGGACCAAGTAATCCCAGCCCCACACCAGACCCCCAGCCCAGGGTCCCAGAGCTGGGAAAAAAAGTCCCTAAAAGCAGTAAGAATTACAGGATGTAAAAACCAGTGCAGCCGAAACCGGTTTGGCTCAGTGGATAGAGTGTCGGCCTGCGGACTGAAAGGTCCCAGGTTCGATTCCGGTCAAGGGCATGTACCTGGGTTGCGGGCACATCCCCAGTAGGAGATGTGCAGGAGGCGGCTGATCGATGTTTCTAACTCTCTATCTCTCTCCCTTCATCTCTGTAAAAAAACAAAAAAATATATTTAAAAAAAAAAAAAGTGCAAATTGGAGCTCAGTGACACAGAGGCTGCTGGAGACCCAGCTGTTCCTCTTAAAAGGCCGGCACCACAAAATAAATTTACAAGGTCCTGTGTCCTCTGAGCTCCAGCACCAGGGCGAGGCTTTGGAGAGCAGAAATATATATGAGGAGGAACTGGATTGACTGGCATCAGGGCAGGAATTCAGGGCAGCTTTTTCCCAGATGGAGGTGCTCGCAGGGATCATTGTTCCTATGCTAGAACCTCCCTGGAAGCAGGGCTGACTGGCAGCCATTTCTGTTTGCTCCACCCTAGTGATTTCCTAAGACCCGCCTCATCCAATTTACAACCCCACCCAAGCTGGATGCAGCAGCTTTTGCATATGAATGGCCTGTCCTTGCTCAGGTTATAAGTCTCTCAAACAAGCTGCAGCTGGGTCAGGGAGCCCCAAACCTATTAGTAAAAGGCCCAAGACTCAGCACCAGGATCAGCCTGCCTTGTTTCATAGCTGGGCCTCATCTGGGCACTTCCAAAGAGGATACAAAGAGGAGGAATCTGCAGATCTCTCTGTAGCTCCTCCTGGGCAGCCCCAGGCTGGCTTTGCACCTCCCTGGACACCCAAGAGCCAGTGTACCCAGTGGTCAGTGTCAGACCATACCAGATTACAACTCTACACATCCATAAGCAACACACTCTAGGGGCAGACTCAGTGAGCACCAAAGCCCCACTGAAGCAAGTCCTGCTCCATAGGGGTGTCTCCTGCACAGCAGCTCTCCCACTGTAGTCGCAGCTGGTCCTCACAGACAATTGGGCTGGAGACCAATTCCTTCCAGTGACACAACAGCAATCAAGTCTCAACTACAAGACTGTGCACACAGCCCACAAAGGGATGTACCTAGAGTGTCCACCTCAGGTGATTGGGGAGGGTGAGCCACTGGGCCCTGTAGAATACCTACTACACAAAGACACTCTACCAACTCAAGAATACATAGCAGCTAAACCCAATGCATAGAAACAAACATAGGGAAGCAGCCAATATGTGGAGACAAAGAAACATGTCACCAATGAAAGAAATGGAATAAAGCAAACTACTGGATATAGAGTTCAAAACCATGGTTATAAGGTTGCTCAAGAATCTTCTAGAAACCTCCAAAAAAAATGGAAAAGGACCAGTCAGAAATTAAGCATACACTGTCTGAAATAAAGATTAATATACAGGGATTCAACAGTAGAGTAGAGCATTCTGAGAATCAAATCAACCATTTGAAATATAAAGAAGCAAAAAATACCCAACCAGAAGAGCAAAAAGAAAAAAGAATCCAAAAATATGAGGACAGTGTAAGGAGCCTCTGGGACAACTTCAACCATATAAACATTCTCATTATGGGGGTACCAGAAGAAGAGACAGAGAGCAAGATATTGAAAACCTATTTGAAGAAATAATGACAGAAAACTTCCCCTACCTGGTGAAAGAAATAGACTTACTCTGTCCAGGAAGCACAGAATCCCAAACAAGAGGAACCCAAAGATGACCACACCAAGACACATCATAATTAAAATGCCACGGGCTAAAGATAGAGAGAATCTTAAAAGCAGCAAGAGAAAAGAAGTTAGTTACCTACAAGGGAATGCCCATACCACTGTCAGATGATTTCTCAACAGAAACTATGCAGGCCAGAAGGGAGTGGCAAGAAATATTCAAAGTGATGAATAGCAAGGACCTACAACCAAGATTACTCTACCCAGCAAAGCTATCATTTAGAATTTAAGGTCAGATAGAGTTTGACAGAGAAGAAAAAGCTAAAGGAGTTCATCAGCACCAAACCAGTATTATATGAAATGTTGAAGGGTATTCTTTAAGAAGAGGAAGAAGAAGAAAAAGATCAAAAATATGAACAATAAAATGGCAACAAATACATACCTATCAACAATCAGATCTAAAAATCAAAATAAAAGAATAAGAAATCTAATGAACAGAATAAACTGGTGAAGAGAATCAGAGGCATGAAAATGGAACAGATTGATGATTCTCAGAAGGAAGGGGGTGGAGGGGCAGGAAGAGATTAAACAAAGACCTTATATGCATACTAGAGGTTCGGTGCACGAAATTCGTACATGGGGGGAGGGGGTCCCCTCAGCCTGGCCTGCACCCTCTCACAATCTGGGACCCCTTGAGGGATGTCCGACCCCTGTGGGATCGGGCCTAAACCGGCAGTCAGACATCCCTCTCTCAATCAAGAACCGCTGGCTACTAACAGCTTGCCTGCCTGATCACCCCTAACCACTCACCTGCCTGTCTGACCACCCCTAACTGCTCGCCTGCCTGCCTGATCGCCCCTAACCACCTCTGCCTCGGCCTCCACCACCACGGCTTCATCAGGAAGGATGTCTGGAATGACGTCCAGAAGGTCATTCGGTTGTCCAGTCTAATTAGCATATTATGCTTTTATTATTATAGCTATGCATTACCTATGGACACAGACAATAGGGCGGTTAAGGCCTGGGATGGGGCAGGAACGGGGTGGAGAGGGGAAATGGGGGGGAAAAAGAGGGACATCTGTAATAATCTCAACAATAAAGATTTATAAATAAATAAATAAAAAGTAAAGCACATCCCAGCCAGCATGGCTCAGTGGCTGGACATCGATTTATTAACCAGAAGGTCACAGTTCAATTCCCAGTGGGGGGGAGGGGGGGAGACATTATGCAGGAAGCAGCTGATCAATGATTTTTTTCTCATCATTGATGTTTCTCTCTCTCTCTCTCCCCCTTCCTCTGAAATCAATAATTTTTTAAAAAACAGTAAAGAACAACAGATGCAATTAATTTTAATATTTTTCCCTAACTGAATACTAGTATATACAAATATTATCATTTCAACATGTAATCAATATAAAAATATTAATGCAATATTTCGAATTCTTTTATTTGCATTAAGTGTTCAAAATCTGGTGTGTTTTATACATATAGCACATCTCAATTCACATTAGCCACATTTCTAGTATTCACTAGGCACATGTAGCTAGTGCAGGGGTGGGCAAACTTTTTGACTCGAGGGCCACAGTGGGTTCTTAAACTGGACCAGAGGGCCGGAACAAAAGTATGGATGGAGTGTTTGTGTGAACTAATATAAATTCAAAGTAAACATCATTACATCAAAGGGTACGGTCTTTTTTTTCAATAGTTTTATTCATTTCAAACGGGCCAGATCCGGCCCGCGGGCCGTAGTTTGCCCATGGCTGACTGCTAGTGGCTATCATATTAGGGCAGGTTGGTAGCCATTAAAAGTAATGTTTGCTATGATTTGCTTTCAAAAAACAGGAAAAACATTAAATATGGTTCTTAATGGTGCCTGCTTAATACTTGGCCAACTGCCATTCTAAGACAGCATTCTAGCTGACCTCTGGCAAACTCTGGTTTCAAAGCACTGTGGGTAAGGCTCGCAAGGTCAGAGTAACATGCTGACCAGGGCCTCCCAGCAAACCAGCACAGGGTACATTCTCTGGCCCTGACCACAGAAGGTCCAGACTGAAGGGGAAAGAAGCTAATAGATCCAAGCTTTTGCACAATGTGTGTCCAGACATGCGCCCTGTTGAAATCCCTGAGGGATTTCATTGATTCTGTTTTATCCGAATACATCTCATCTAGATGTAGGATTTAGTCATTCTTTAAAAGTGTACTCAATTTGAATCTCACACAAATTTAGGGACCACATAACCTGATAGGAGCCATCAAACCTTTAACAATGAAAGAAAATGGTCCAAAACACACACATAATTCATCTTTAAATTAGCCTGATTTTATACACATGTATATAAACCCACGGATCGTTACTCTCTCCAGAGCAGCAGCAGCTGTCACCCAAGCCAGCCGCCTCCCTGGGCCCCCGTACGCAGCTCTGCCTCCACTTCTAATTGGGAACAGAGATACTCCTTGGGTGACTTCCAGCACGATCCATCACACCAGAGACAGCTTCTGTGCAAACCGAAGCAAATCGGTTTCCAAATAAGAAAAAACCTCTTAGACAAACAAGGATTGAAGCACAGAAAGTCTTAAAAAAAGAAGAAGAAGAAGAAGGAAGAATAGAAAATCACAAATAAAGGCAAAGAAATAAAGAAAACCACGAGTGAAGAGCAATGGCCGGCTTCTCCCCAGGGCTGTGGACAGGGTGGACAGGGCAGCACCCTCTTGGATGGAGATCAAAGCCACAGGCTTTGGACACAGGTGCCCCAAGCCTACCACCCAACACACCAAAAGCAAAGCTTCCACGGGGCTGTTGGAGCCACTGAGCTCATTAACAGGATGCAGGCAAGATGAGCCCGAAAGTACAACATGGGAGCACAGTGAGTAATTAAATCCCAGGTCATTTAAAAATGCACACGCCTGGATGTCACAGGCTCACGGAGCCTCTGACTCTTCACGCATTGTTGTGTTGTGTTTTGTTTTGTTTTTGGCTCAGGATGGAGGACTGAAAACCTGCAAGTCATATATGGATTATAATAAAATATGCCACATAAAAAAACAGATTAAGACAGTTCTTCTTTGGGGAAATATACAAAGAGAGGAGCTGTCTGTTAGCTGTCGAGTTTGCAAGAGATACCATCTTTCGGGAGGCTGTGCTCCGCCAACAGACAGACTGCCCCGAGGGAAATTGCAGTGAAACACCCGACAAGGCACATCCATCCGTCCATCCATCACGAGCTCTCTGCGAGGCAGGGGCCCGGAGGTAGAGTTATGGTGCAAAAGGGAGGGAGAAATCCCACAGACAACGGCAGACAATCCTCCTGCTACATCATGAGCGCTCAGATTTTTATTTTAACCCGCCTCTAGTTTTTCTTTAAAAATACAAATGTGCAGGTTTCTCTCTGGGTGCTTATTATTTCGAGGAGTTAAACTCATCATATTTCCTTGGGTTTATTATACATCAAGGTACACCAAGAAGCAAGGAGCTTAAGAATCATTCCTTCATGTATCCCCATCAGGCTCACGGGGGGAGGGGAGGATATTGTTATCTCACCCCACAGGGGAAGAGATTGGGGGGAGCCAAAGACCTGATTTCCTGCGATGGTGGCAGGCCCAGGAATCCATCTGCTCATTCCTCAGGGGTGCCATTTTCTTGGCTGCCGCTGACTCCCTGTTTTGTGATTCATAAAGCTCAAAATAGATAAGGTTCACATTGAGGACCCATCACCCAGACTGCACCCTTCAGGCCCTTGTTATCACGTGTTCGAGAATCCCAGAATAGCCCGGCCAGCATGGCTCAGAGGTTGAACTTTCTTTGACCTATGAAGCAGGAGGTCACAGTTTGATTCCCTCTAGAGCACATACCTAGGTTGCAGGCTCAATCCCCAGTGTGGGGCATGCAGGAGGCAGCCGATCGATGATTCTCTCTCATCAGTGATGTTTCTATCTCTCTCTCCCTCTCCCTTCCTCTCTGAATTCAATAAAAAAAAAAAAAAATTAAGAATCCGAGAATATCCACACAACAGGAGGGCTGATCATTCCCCCAAATGGCCCCTGGCTCCCACAACCTGCCGTACCTACCCACCCACTCGTAAGCCGACACAGAGACCAGAACCACAGAGAAGCATCCCCCCACCCCTGAGACACAGAAAAACACCCACACTGTTAAAGGAAGCTCCCCAGCGTGCTGGCCACCACACCAAGCCAGGGCAGCTGAGCAGCACGGGAGGAAAGGAAGGATGACGGGGATGGACTGAGTGGTGAAATAGCTGAAGAGAACGCAGATAACTAGAAAGCGCAAGAGGCCCCTCTGGCGTGAAATGTGAGCTCTAGTGCCCTAAACACACACGTGACCTTGATCTCCTCCGTAGCACTGGAAGAACAGAGCCCACTTCCTGGTGTTGTTGTGGGGCAGGTAAGATCATGGAAACTATCGAGTGCTGGGCACAGGGGGCGTGCTCAGTTACTAGGAGCTCCCTGCCTTTCGTCTACTAAAGTCTCCCTCTCCTCGCACTTCTCCACTAACTCCTCAACCGCTGACACTCTCAGAGCCTGAGAGACGGTGGGGCACACCTTTCCACCCCACCCGGGCATGGGCCCGGAAAGAATGGAAGCAAAGAGGCTGAGTCCGCTGAGTCCATAGCCCGCAGAGGACAGAGGAGGCTGAGGAGGAGGCAGAGCTCGAAGGCGGAAGTGCCCGCCCCGCTTCAATTCCAGGATGGGCGTTGGCCTGCAGATGGGAAATCATGGCAGAACCACATGGAGGATGCCTTGCTCTATTCCTTCCCTTGACAAATAATTATTAAACATTTACTATGTACCAGACTCTTTTCTAGGTGCTAGGGACACAGCTGTGAACATGAGACAAAAACTCCTGCTTCATAGATGGTATATTCTATGGGGGAGAAAAAATACCTGAAACAAACATCCCAGGCCAAGGAGCTACCAGTGCCGAGGCTCATCTGCCTGGAGCACGGTGAGCCAGTGGAAGAGGCGCCCAGGTCAGAGTTAGGGGCGCCCTGAAGGGTGGTGAGGTCCCTGTGAGAAAGCTGGCTTCTGCTCTGACTGCGATCGGAGGCCACTGGAGGTTTCAACAGAGTGACATGATAATGCTCACCTTTTACCAGGATCAATAACTGAGGGGGATGAGGGCAGACGCGGGGAAACAGTAGTTACTGCAGTGCTGAGTGTGGAGCCGCACCAACGAGCCAAGCTTGGTGCTTAGGTGAGGTCGGTTCATGATAGAGATAAGCCCTGTCCTCATGCACTTACATCCTGGTTGGCAGCACATCCAGAGGCGGCACATATTGGGGCATAGTTCCCTGGCCCCTGAGCAGCGGGCATCCCCACAGAGTGAACAGAATGAAGGCCAGGTGCCCAGTACTCAGAAGAAGATGGACCAGCTGAGGCCAAGGGCAGAAGAAGACTCAGCCCTGGTCAGTTTGGCTCAGAGGACAGAGCATCGCCTGCGAACTAAAGGGTCCCAGGTTCGATTCCAGCCAAGGGCACTTGCCTGGGTTGCGGGCTCGATCCCCCTCAGTAGGGGGTGTGCAGGAGGCAGCCAATCAATGATTCTCTCTCATCATTGATGTTTCTATCTATCTCTCTCCCTTCCTCTCTGAAATCAATAAAGTATATATTTTTTAAAAAGAAGAAAAGACTCAGCCGGGTGGGCATTGCCTAGCACACTACGGTGTTAGTAAAAGCAGGGAAGTCTCACCCAGTTTATCTATGTGCCCCAGGCAATAGATGCCAAAGGGCTGAGCTCTGGGAAGCAAGGTGTGAGCTAGTGCAAGCCGTGGTTCTGTTCCAGGTGAGTCAATCCCATAGCCAGACGCCAGGCTGTGTTCCTTCCTCTCCTCAGCGTGGAACACAGCGGACTTGGAAAAGACTCCAACGCAGAACACGTTCCCATTCTGGGCCAGACAGCACACACCCTTCCAGCTGGGCAGGGATCTCCCTCAACCAGTGCACCCTCGGTGCTGGGCACCCTCAGTCACCCAGCAGTGCAGCACAGAGAGGGCATCCCAGTGCCTCCTCGCATGTGCTGCGCCCTCAGCTCCACCATCCACGTGACTCTCAGAACAACCCTGTGAAGTGAGCAGAGCAGCTGCATGCTGCATTTTACAAATGAAGAATCAAAGCCAGAGAGGTTAGGTAACTGCCCAAAGCCACACAGCCAGTGCATGGAGGGGTCTGAACTTGAACCCAGACCTTGGGATCCCTGTTTGATGTATTTTCTCCCGCGGAGCACAGTTGTAGTTCCTACCAAAGAGAGGCAAGATGCAACGCTGGGACAGGCCCCACGGGCCAGGCTGGACACGGGATGGGAAGGCCAGGTCAGCTGCTGCAGGCTGCTCCTCTCTGGCTCCGTCTCCCTCATCTGCAAAACGCGATGATGAGAGCTAAGCCGTGATCTTCAAGCCTGAGATCAAACAATGGACACCTTTCTTCCCTTCATTCCTTTAACAAGTCTTTACTGTCCACCTACTATGTGCCAAGCCTATGTTCTGGGCACTTGGGATACAGATGAAAAAAATGAGTGCACCTCTGCCTTCAAAGCGCGTTCCTGCCAGTGCCAAGGCAGCGCAGGCTGTCCCCAGACCCAGCTCCTTCCCGAGATGCCAGGAAGGTTTTTAAAAAAGCCATGAACAGTCACAGCATGAAGCAGGGGCTGCGGGGGCCTCCCACCTGTCTCTAGCTCTCACACTCATGAGGCCAACAAGAGCTGAAGAAGCTGCAGGCCCCGGGATGGATGGATGGCTGCAGGCTCTGACACTGCAGGAAAGAGATAAATGACTGGTCATTTCCCCCTGATGCACTTGAAGGCATCCATTCTCCAGCCGACCAAGCTCAGGCACCCCCAGCCCCCCGCAGAGACAGATAAGCACTGACAGATGGAGGTGGGAGCTGGAACGTCCTTTCCCCTCGGAAGGACACAGCCAGGCTCCTCTGCGAGCCAGGAGAAGGTCACGTTGTCCACTGGCTCACACCTGGCTAGGGGCTCCACCGGTCTCTGCATTCGCCTCCCCCAGCTCGCCCACCCCAGCCTGCCTCATCCCTGTGAGGAGCACACAGGAGGGAGGAGGCCAGGGGGCAGAGGCAGCCGGCTGACAGGCTCATCAATCTCGGGCTACATGCTTGGCACATCGGCGCTCCCTAAGTTGTTCCCGGACTGGGAGGGTGCCGGAGGAGCCAGGGGGACTGTCTTGAGGAGAAGAGAAATCACGCCGAACATCCGAGAGCAAACTGTGGAACAGGCCTGGAGACTATTAAAATGTGGGCCATGTACAAAAGCAGTGGGGAACTAATTAAGATGCAGGATTTTCAAAAGCTGGGGAAGTTGGCCGCAGCCTGCTCCCATCTGCAGAGCTCTGGCAGTTCTGGGCTGTGGGGACAGCACCCTAGGTGAGCAAACAGGCCTCTCCACCCCTGCCCAGCAGCCGGGACTCAGGCTGTGTCGGGATCACTCCCGTGGGGGGCAGCCCTCGGAGGGTCCCTGTGACCTGTTGTTGGCCAGCTATGGCACCCTCTGCTTTTGAGCACCCAGGCTGCCGTCTCCTCATGGTCCCTGCCCTGCTATTCATGGTCCCCCAACAACGTGTGGTGGAGCGATTCCCTTGGTCATTCATCCCCAGCCATTGAGTGGCTGCCAAAGAAAACCATGAGAAAGAACCAGAACTCCATTCCTGGCTGCCTTCCCTCCCATCACCCTTGGAATTTGGCAGGGGTGGCAGAGAGCCGTGCTTGCTCCCCAAGAGCAGAGAGATTTACAGGCCACAGGTACATTTCGGGAGCAGAATGAACGTCGGCTGTAAAAGCCCTATTGGTCTGAGAGCAGCAGGACAGGATGGATGTGTGTAGGGTCCGGGAGCAGCACGGAACCCGTTCCAACAGGCTTCCCCTCGGGTTCCTTCCTGGGCTTCCCCGCTGTGTCCCCCAGGAAATTAACTCCCTAATTCTGTGCCACAGTTTCCCAACCTCTGCAACAAAGATAAAATCTGCCCTAGACCATGGGGACCAAAAAGTGCAGGGTTGGAAGAAGCTAAACTGATCTAAGCTGACGATCCGAGCGTTTAATCCAGAGGGATAACAAGCAGAAGTTTGTTCCCAGCCTTTTTCGTTTCTTCATTCAAAAAAAAATAAAAAAATAAAAGACAAGAGAGGAAGTAGGGGGAGTTGAAGGCCTCTTTTCTCATCAGCTGGCTTTTGCCCAACATCTGTCCTGCTTCGGGGCCTTCTGGTGGATACTCACTATCCACCTTTCTCTCCTGCCAGCTCGGCCCCCCTTCCCAAGGACAGAGCTCCATTCTTGGGGAAAAGGTCCAAGGGCGCTGCTCTCAGACACCAGGCCCCCGGCCCAAGCCTTCCTGTCACAGGAATTGTGGTGGCTGCACCATGAGACACCTTGCAGTCGCCTCTGAGGCCAAGTGCAAGCTGCAGAGAACACTGAACTCCATTGTCAGTCAGTGGAGAGAAATAATGTTGCGTGTGTTGTCCTTCAGGCGCCCAGGCAAGTAGGAGGTTGCAAGATATTTATTCAAGACTGATTGGAGGGGTGATGTTAGGCGTGAGAAACACATAGGTTCAGGGACGTTGGGAATGCTTTCAAATTCCAAAGAGCTCTCCCCAGCTCTCAGCCCCATCCTACCCCCACACAGACACATTTTTATCTTCAGCAAATAGTAAAGGAACAGGTGGGGTGGAATGCTCACAGTGAGGGAGATGGGATGAGGACAGCAGGACTGGGGTGAACTCCATTGCTGTCTAATTTAGCCCCGGAACAAATAACAGCAGCAATCGGCTCTCTACTCCCTACCCTGCAATGTCTCCTCAGCACCAACGATGTCTGTGCTTCGGGAGGCTGAGCCAGAAGCAGGTGGATCTGCAGCCCTGTCCTCAGACCTTCTCCAAGGTCCCTCAAGATTCCTGAATATGCACCCCCTGTCCCTTGCCCTGACCTGGCTCCCACTCAGAGCTCTCAGCTCTGCAGACCTGGGGTGAAGAACAACTCTGACCCACATGACATCCTGGCTTTTGTTGCTGAAAGCTGCCTGCTACTGGCTAGACTCAGGCAAGGAAACAAGGAAGACCAGAGGGACACGCTGGGTGTTGGCATGATAAATTTTTTTTTAAATATATTTTATTGATTTTTTAGAGAGGAAGGGAGAGGGATAGAGAGTAAGAAACATCGATGAGAGAGAAACATCGATCAGCTGCCTCCTGCACAGGTGAAGGAGACAGGTGGAGGGAGAGGCCAGGGATCTGCTCTCTTTTTAGTGGAATTGGGAGTAACCTTTCTGAAGATCAGTGCATAGAGCCTGTCAGTATTTTAAAAGTACATGCCCTTTGACCTAGAAATTCTTTTGCTAGGAATTTATCCTATAAGTAAATATATAGTAACAAGGTAGAAGGTTGCCCTTTGTGACATTGTTTGTAACGATAACAACAAAGAATGGAAACAACCAGAAGGTCCATTGATAGGACACTAGTTAAATACTACAGTACATTCATAAAATGGAATGGAATGGAAAGATGTCCAAGATCTATTGTCCAGTGGAAAGATAAAAAGCAAATTGCAACATTATGGGCAAACCTGCTGAAAATCAATAACTGATTTGTTCAGCCTAGGCTGAATCTCTTTACATTTATGGAAAGTGGAAGACTGAATTTATGTTGAAAGAAAACCCACGAATGAACCAACCCACCCTTGGCCCTCCTCCACCCCCCGCCCCTAAATGCTCTTCCTCTTCTCTCTCTTCCCTTCCAGCCTCCTAGTGTGGGTTCCCTTGGACAAACCCTCAGAATCTAGTTATGTCTCTGACTCTTGGAGCCTCCCCTGGGCTCCACCATCAGCACCCTCATCTGCTTGAGGGGAGGGAGAGGCATTCTCCTGATTTGTGAGAGACAGGGGGCGCTGGCCTGGAGCAACATTGTCTTAAGGCATGAGTTTCCTTCCGTGTCAGACCCTTCCACAGATAACGAGGAGGTGCCACAAGAAATTTATCATGCCGCCCTAACCGGTTTGGCTCAGTGGATAGTGTCGGCCTGTGGACTGAAAGGTCCCAGGTTCGAGTCCGGTCAAGGGCATGTACCTTGGTTGTGGGCACATCCCCAGTAGGGGGTGTGCAGGAGGCAGCTGATCGATGTTTCTCTCTCATCGATGTTTCTAACTCTCTATCCCTCTCCCTTCCTCTCTGTAAAAAAAAAAAATCAATAAAATATATTTAAAATAAATAAAATAAAATGCAGCTTCTGGCCCAGCAGGTCTGGGGTGAAGCCCAAGCTCTTCATCTCTGCCAGGCTCCCAGGCGATGCCTGTGCTGGTCAAACCGTATGCTGAGTGCAGGTCTAGAACCACACTGACCCAAACGGGCACCACTATCCCTGTGGCCAACTGAGCACATGTGTGCGGCTAGTGCACAATAAAAGGGACCGAAAGTGTAAAGTTCACACAGGCATTCAAGAGCAATACCAACAAAAAGGAAACTAACGCATTTATAATTTCATAATGACATGCTGAAATGATCTTGTTTGTTATATTTTGGGTGAAATAGAATCTATCAGTAAAATCAGCTGCACCTGTTTCTTTTTCCTGTTTCTAATATGGCCACTAGAAAATGTAAAATGCCACCTGTGGCTGCGTGATATGTCTACTGGATTGTGCCACTCCAAGACACTTGGCTCTCCTACAACCCGTCGGGGGGCTTGGGGGGTGGAACCACCTCAGTCATTACCCTTGAGTGTATGCAAGGGCCTGTAAATTGTGCAAGGCCGTTTGAAAGGTTGGATGAAGTGCATTGAAGAATATAGCCCCCTCCCTCCCACCCCTAGCAAATAAAACTTGCACACAGGTAATGCCTAGGTTGAAGCAAACAGTGAAAGCAGGCCTAACCATGGAACTGCGAGTGAAAACATTCTGAACAACTTTAAGTCGAGATTTTGCAGAGAAAACACAACCTAAGAGGTCAGGGTGAAAAGGCAGGGGTGAGGCTGGGTCTGCATGGCTTTGGTGACAGGGGGACGAAACGTGTCCGTTCTGCATTTGCTCTACTTG
This sequence comes from Myotis nattereri, assembly GCF_964212035.1. Lineage (NCBI taxonomy): Eukaryota > Metazoa > Chordata > Mammalia > Chiroptera > Vespertilionidae > Myotis > Myotis nattereri. The sequence goes on along the minus strand of NC_138075.1, from coordinate 25,109,588 downwards.
ACAGCACAGTTCTCACCACCCTGAGTCACATTCCAGCCCCAGCACCCCCCAAAACCAGAGGTTCCCTGACAGCAAAGTCCCAGGGCAATCACTTGGCCTTGCTGCATGCAGACACAGGCCTGAAGATGGCCATCTAGTCAGAAGTATAAGAAAAGGTCAGTAAGCAGGCAAGAATACCAACCCATTCCTTCGGCAGGTCACAAAGCAATCAGCATCACCTAAAGGCTAAGTATTCAAACTCTTCCAATTCCATGTCCAAGATGGTTCCATCTGACTGAATGGCCCTTTCATGTAAGATGCTCCAAAAGGTCATCCACAGGAAGGGTGGGAAAGGGTACCCAACACACCCTCCTTCTTAGGAACACACGGTTTCTTTACTTGAAGCCACAGGAAGGTATTACCCGACCCTAAGAACCACAGCTCCTCCTGCTCTGTGGGAACGTGATTCATCCTGGGCCCATTCCCACCTGTGCCTGTGCCCGCACCAGACACCAGAGGGAAGCTCTGATGGACACATGGACAAGTTGATATGAGAGCAGGCACACCTTTCAACATCATGTGGGCACGTTCGCGCTCCTCAAAACTCCGCATTACAGACAAAGGAGCAAAGTCACCTTGTCCTGGGCCAGCCCAGTGCTCCCCACCTCTCCCATCACGGGCCCACCCAAGCTCCAGACAATACTGACCAGGTTTTATTTCCAGCAGCCGCAGCTTCGGATCCTCAGGAGGGTGCAATCTTCTCTTCTTTCGCCAGCAGCGTGCAGGGTATGTGTACAGCTGGCCTGGAGCAAGGCCTGTGGACAGAGACAGTGTAAAGATTAAAGGCTCCAGACTGGAGGGGGCCTAGGAAACCACGCTGTCTAACCCTCTCACTCACAGGGAAAGAAGCCCAGAGTGGTGAAGTGACTTGTCAAGGTCACACAGCTAAGAGATGGTGGAGCTGAGGTAGAACCTAGGTCATCTGACCCCAAAGCCCTTGCTCTGTCTACTCCACCACGCTGTCTCTGTGAGCCCAGGCCAAAAAGAGCCAACACTTTTACCAAAACCAGTTCTATTTTTCCAGGCCTGGGGAGAAGGTCAGAAGGAGCTGTGGACCTATGGACCACACGAGGGACCTTTCCAGATTCATAGTCACCAGTGTTTCCAAAGCAACAGGTCTCAGCTATTGCCCATCGACTAGCCCTCTGCGCAAGTCAAGCAAGTTCCCTTCAAGGTGGAGCAGCAGAAGTCAGTCTGCCTATCAATGGTCAGCCCAGATTAGAAAACATTGCAAGGAAACAGGATCAAGGAGCCAGAACTCCTACCTACTGGCTTCCTCCACCCAGTTAGCTGCTGGCAGCTCGCTGAAGCCAAAGGGAGCCCTGTGCAGCCTCCATAAGAATACAGGCCTGCTCTGGTGACCACGATGCCTGCAAAACCAGCAAACCTGTATTTCCCCACCTACCTGCCTGGGCCCGATAGAACAAAATGGGCAGGGGTCCTATGGCTGGGCTTATGCACCCATTGTCTCCCAACAACATTCTCCACTTTAATTGGCCTTTGGCATCAAAGTTCCACACCAGCATCACCTGCCATGCCAAGTGACCCCTGAGGAGCCTTCTTGCTCATTAGGCAGCACTCTTATGGCTCCTGTGACACAGAGTGTGGCAGCCAGAGCCTTGGAGGACCAAGGACTCCCCACACTAGACCATGGTCTTTTCCCAGAGAAAAGAGCAAGGGGCAGAGGCTGAGGGGTGAGGGAGGAGGGCTTGAGACTGGTTAGGTGATCTGCAGACTAAAAAGACTACCTGATGCACCCCAAAATAAACCAGCCAACTAACCCACCCCTGCTAGAGTGAAAAGACTGGCAAGCAAAGGGACTTGGTCTTGGTCCTCTCAGAATCCCCAGAACCAGAACTGAACCTGACACACTGAACAATCAAACTAAGTATTTGCTGAATGAATTAATGAACAAATGTGTTCCGGCTTCACTTTAATTGGGGTCACAATTCAGTCCTCTGTAGATAAATATGGCGCATGACAACTGTTAGATGCAGGCAACTTCACATGAGAGGGTCCCTTCCTAAATCTAGAGCCATGGGGTTCAGACATCAGGACTATATCCCCATGTGTTTGCCATTTGGGGGCCTTTAAAAATTAAGCGGGCCTGGCTGATGGCTCAGTTGGTTGAGCGTCGTCCTGTGCACCAAAAGGTTGCCAGTTCAATTCCCAGTCAGGGCACACACCTGGGTTGAGAGTTCAGTCCCCAGTCGGGCACATACAGAAACAATGGATGTTCCTCTCTCACATCCAAGTGCCTGCCTCTCTCTCTCTCTCTCTCTCTCTCTCTATCTCTCAGCATGTCCTCAGGTGAGGATTTGGAGAGAAAAAAATGTTAAGATGGACATTGGCTTCACTTTTTGCCCTTTGCAGGAAAAAAATAAAAGTCGATAGAAATGTCTGCTGTATACCCATTTATTCATTTTTCATTTTTACTAGTCATCGCTACCCGTTTTTTGGTTTTGGTTCAAATCAGAGGCACCTATTCCAGCACTAAAGGAACCAAATTTTTCAAATTCTCTTTATGAGCTAAGTTTTACTTTTAATCACAAAGCTGCTTCCATGGGTCGCGAGGTTGTGAACAAGTTGGAGGTCCCTAACCATCCCCCTTTTGATTCTTAGAAACCATTAAGGTGATGGAGCCTGGTGTTATGAGCTAAGGGCTTGTCATGTACAAGAGTCATCCTAATACTTAATACTTGATTTTGTTGATAACTTCACAGCCTCTGCACAGTAGGAGTATCCTGAAGTTCTGAGCTCCCTGCACTCTGGGAACCAGACTTGTGCTGATGTATAGATGACCAAATTAATCAGATAAAGTAAGATTGCTCTACTTCCCCTGAAGGTCCATTTTGGACCCCTCTTTGAGGGAGGGCATCACTGGGGTGCCGGGAGCCGGTCCATGCTTGCTGTTTCAAGGGACCTGGCATATATGGCATACTGTTCTTAAAATGTTTGCTCACCTTCTTGGCACTATGTGTTTTTAAGCAAGGTCTCCTCTCTGAGAAAGATTGTTTCCCCAGGTAGGGATTTTCCCCTGAAGTTAGGGAGGGAATAAAACCCCTCAACTAAGTGCCAGGCGGGTAATTAATCACTTTAACTATGAACAATCATGCTTAAGCTACATAATCTTTACTCCCTGGAATGGAGATAAGAAACGCCCTAACCTTTGTAATAGAGATTGATAGGATTGAATCAACTGGTATAAATACAGATGTAACAAGACAGCAAGAGACAGAGAGAGACAGAACCTAGGCACAGAACCTACACAGAACGTTCTCTAGAGACAGAAGAACTTCGCTGCAGAGAACATGGCAAAAGATCCTGGACAGAAACTGGCCTCAGAACCTAGAGACAGAACCTAGCGAGAGAACATAGCAAAAGATCCTGGACTGAACCTGACTACAGAAATTGGCAAGAGAACCTGACTAGAACCTGGTGACTGAACCTGGCTGGAGAACCTGGACAGAACCTGGCTGGAGAACCTAGCAAGGGAACATGGCTACAGAGCCTGGCTGGAGAACCTGGAGAACCTAGCAAGAGAACATGGACACAGAACCTAGCTGGAGATCCTAGCCAGAACTTCGCTGGAGATCCAGACCACAACTTGGCTGGAGATCCTGGCTAGAGATCCTGGCTAGGCTGCTGATCAACTGAACGCTGTCTCCGTGTCATTCCTTCTTCGCCGACTCCTTCCACACCTTTAGGGACCCCTGGACCCGCTGGGGTTGGACCCCAGCACTGGGGAATAATTCAATGTTTCTGGGGTGGTTTGGTCCTGGATCCTATCATCTCTGACCCTGTAATTCCTGAATGGGCACACTAATTCTTGGTCCCTTACAAGAGTTTTGGCCACCTCTTGGGCTGGTGTATCCAGTGAAGGCCAAGCACATGGGCTGACCTGCTACTCCCTGTTCCAGAACTAGTCCCACCAATGCCCACTCCTCTTCAGTCAGAAGCTCTTAATCCAAACTAAAACCAAAGTCACCTGAAGAACTTCTTAATAACACCAATAGCCAAAATTCATGCCAGACCTACCCAATCCAAATGTAGGTAGGTGGGGAGATTGGGCAATTTACTTTTTTAAAAACCTTATAGATGGTTCCAGTGTCTGAGCGAGAACCTCTGGATGTCTAAGCATCATCTAGTCACTGCCTGGATGTTCTCTCTGATGTACTAAGACTGGCTGAATGACCTTCTCTGTTGGATCCCAACATCCCCTGTGTTTCCCCCAAGGTATTGTCATTCATTGCCGGCTTACTGGACTGTCTCCCCTACTAGTTTTATATGATTTAGGATGGCAGGAACTACGTCCATTTGGAGTATCCCCAGTGCTTTGCACAGTGCCTGGCAGGTACTTCAAGAAATACTTACCAAATCAATTCAACCAGAAATGAACCAGACTCAGAAATACAGAAAGTGAATGACCACTGCCCCTGCTGTTCCTGACTCCAGGAGACTCATCTACCCACAACCAAACTATCCAAAAGGGACCCCAGGAGGTGGGTTCAGAATTGAAGCCCGACCCACCCCAGCATGGTAGTCTCTGTACCTTAAACTCTTTCTCTCCCACAGGCTGTTTCATGGTATTTCCAACCTGACCAAAAATATATGAGGGAGAAGGAACTGGTCCAGACCAATTCTTTCAAAAGGTCTAAGTAACAAAAGGTCAAAATTGTCAACATTTTTCCAGAGCCTATGCCCTCCTTGAGGATGTGGTCACTGCACTTTTTGGTCAGCAGCAACAGGCAGCCCCAGACCACTCAGCTTGTAGCTGCAGGCCCACTCGCCTGGGAGAGTCTATTTTAGTAAGTAGTTTGAATGTCCAGAAGAGGGGACACTTTTTATTTAATTCTCTCACTTTCCCTGATGGGTTGGAGAAGCTCCCCAGGGCAGAGAAGAGCACATGAGTCCGTGCACCGCCATTCCCTGCCTGCTCACCTGTAAGGTAAGGCTATTAATAGCACCTACCTTATAAGGACTGTCATGGGGATTAGCTTATATTCAAGAAGCAGCTCTTTATCATCATGAAGCCTTGTACAAATGTCAGTCATTATTATGAGTTAGCTGACTTAAACGAGTCTGGACTCCACGCCCATGTGACATGAGAAGGCCTCACACCCGCATGTCCAGGCTGTTCTTTGCTTCTGTAGCCACGAGAATGGAAACAGGCCTCCCTTGAGGTCTTTTTTGACTCCACCTCATCTCAACAGGCCTATAGCCCCAACAATTCTCTGGGGGCTCCTGTCCTCCTTCCTCACCCTCCTCCTCAGGCTGACAGGCACCAGGGTGCCTTTATAGGGTCAATGCATTCAGCTCCGGAGTTCCACTTAGAAAGGGATGAACAGAGCCCCGTGAGAGTTATGTTGTTTATCTCATTAGAACAGGAGGCACATAACTCAAAGCCCATGTGTGTGGTAGGTGGAGGAAGGAGGAGGGGAAGGCAAAAGGAGGGTGGAGTCACTGCTGCAGCCTGGGAAATTAAGCTGAAGGAGTCAGCCTGAGGCTGGGGGGATGGGATATGGAGGAGAAAAAAGGGAGACTAGAGGGCAGATCAGTCCTCCCTGGGAACCAAGGCCCTCCATTCCCATATCCCACTAAGCAAATTGCTTTCCTGTTAGTACTTTGAGGTGCAATGACAGTTACAACACTCATTCGTGTGCAAGCATCTCACACATACACGCACACGGGAACTCACACACTTGCTGGAGGGGTTGGGGAGTACTGGCTCCATAGAAAAATTTAGCAGGATGGACGATGCCTCTATGATCAACAGAGTCAGACAAACTGCTTGCTACCAGCATTGCCCAAGTCCAGCAGGTGGATACTTATCGTCAGGAGCATCTCTGAAAGCATGAACTATTAAGAACTGGGAAGATGACGTGGGATAGAAAAGGGAAGAAAGGATGATATGGGACACAGAATTTTAAAAGATGAACTGTAATCATTTCCTTTACTCCCACCCAAAGCAGAGCGGTGACAGTTCAAGCCCACCCAGAGAAGGGCTCTCCCTGCAGCACGTCCCAGGCAGTGGTTCTCAACCTTCCTAATGCCGCGACCCTTTAATATAGATCCTCATGCTGTGGTGACCCCCTTGGAACGTACAGATCCAAGAAGCTCAACCAAACTAAGCACAAGAAACAAGAAGAAAACTATAACAAGGCATATCATTTTGTCGACCTATGAACCAGGAGGTCCCAGGTTCAATTCCCAGTCAGGGCATATTCCAAACCCAGAGTCCTACCCTCACCATAAAATTATTTTCGTTGCTTCTTCATAACTGTAATGTTGCTACTGTTATGAATCGTAATGTAAATATCTGATATGCAGGATGTATTTTCATTGTTCGCGACCCACAGGTTGAGAACCGCTATCCCAGAGGTAAACCCACAGCGGCTAGTGAACCCTCCTTGCCATGGAAAACTCATTACTTCACAGAACAGACTTACCACCGTGGGCCAATTGTCATTATGATAGAGTTTTGCCCTGCTAGTCTTTTGAAGCAAAATCTGCCTTCCTGTAAACTTATGCCAATTTGTTCATCTTCTGTCCCAAAAGTGGACAGGTGTCAACTGCATCCCATCCAGCCCATCCGCCCACTAGGGTATGAAGGAGAGCTAACTGAGAGTCCAAGGAACTAGACGGAAACAGGAGTTGGAGGAAAGAGGCAGTGACTACACCTGCCCATGAGCCAGGAGCTCTTCACCAAGACGGGCATCACAGCTGCATCCGTAGTTATTGTGAAGGGCAGGGGCCTGGGCCCCAGCCCAATCCTACTGAACCACAAGATCAGAGAGTCATTAGCTGTAGTTTGAAAAACTTCCACATAAGGAACTTTGCACTAGATCAAATCGTACTCATATTTATATTCCCAGGGCCCAGCATATAATAGCTGCTCTATTAATGTTAGTGATTGAAATGTCAACTTGGGACAACTCCACAGAGCTGGAGGGGTGAGTAACACGCCCCCAGTAGAGCTCGAGGAGTGGGAAAGATGTATTTCACAAGCTCTTACACCCGTGTCCTCTCCTGGTGCTCTGCCCTCTTCTCTTGGCTTATTTAAGAGCTGCCCTGACTTCATGGGCTACCTCTTCAGCGAAGCACTCCGGAACCGTCTCAGGCCATCGGTGCCTCTTCTCCTCCCTGAAAGGTAGAGTCCTGGGCACTTGGCACCACACCTCGGCACCCAGCATGGCTGCCTATTTGGCTCACCAACACTCCCCTCCTGCTTCCTCTCCCATTCTTCTCTATGACTCCTCTCTCTCTAAGATTCTGTTCCAGACTCCTATGTGCCAATACTGCCCTGGCAGGGTAGACCTCAAATCCAAAATGCTGCCTACCTTTCCTCTGGCCCAGGGTTCCCAGGCCCCTCACAGGTCCCGCCACACTCAAAAGCTGGCACAGTAACAATAGCTAACATTTAGTGAGCTCTTCCTCTGTCATAGGCTAGCACCCCACACTCACTGTTATCTCATCGTGACAACAACCTTATGAGACATTTAGAGATTGAGGAGAGTAAGGCTAACAGTGATTGAATAACTGGCTCGGGGTCATACGCTCATAAGGGTGGTCTAGTCCACAGCCCATACTCAAAACCTCTCTACTACCTTATCTAACTCCCCACTGAGCCACCCCATTGCTGGTTCACACACAGCAAGCTTGAAACCCAGAGTCCTACCCTCACCATAAGCAGCTCCCCCTACCAGACTAATCAGAAAAAGAACACCCAGCCGACCCGCCCATCAAACACTTCTTGTGAAATTCATTTCTCCTTTCCTACCCCATCACCAGCTAAAACTGCTCAAGGAGAAATGCGTCCTGGTGATGTAAAAGCACTGTGGTAAGGCATATAAAATGTGTGGAGAATCAAATAAACCACGAGGGCATACTTTCTAAATTCATTGGGAGAATTATTTTAAGAATAGTAGGATTATGCCCAGCCGGTGTGGCTCAGTGGTGAGTGTCAACCTATGAACCAGGAGGTCACAGGTCAATTCCCAGTCAGGGCATATGCCCAGGTTGTAGGCTCAATCCCCAGTGTGGGGCGTGCAGAAGGCAGCCTATCAATGATTCTCTCTCATCATTGATGTCTCTATCTCTCTCTATCCCTCTCCCTTCTTTGAAATCAATAAAAATATACATAAAAAAAGAGAACACAGCAAAAATATAGTGTCAAGAAAAAGAGAACATTACCTATAGAGGAAAAAAAACAAGGTAAAAAAATAGAGATAGACTTTCTCTGAATATACTATTCTTTATAGATTTGTTTTAGAATCATGTAAATATTTTATATGGTTATAAAATAGTACTATCCTATATAATAAAAGCCTAATATGCTAAGTGTCCGGTCGGCCATTCAACCAATCAAAGTGTAATATGCTAATGATATGCTAAGTCTGCTCAACTGCTCGTTATGATGTGCACTGACCACCAGGGGGCAGACAGTCGACCGATCGACCAGTCGCTATGACATGCACTGACCACCAGGAGGCAGACGCTCAGACTGGTAGGTTAGCTTGCTGCTAGGGTCCAGCCAATCGTGACTGAGCGAGACTGGCCGGACACACCCTGGAGCCCTCCTGCAATCCCTCTCCAGCTGGCCAACCTCCCGTGTCCTTCCCCAGCCCTGATCATGCACCTGTGGGGTCCCTCGGCCTGGCCTGTGTCCTCTCGCAATCCAGGCTGAAGGGCCGACCCCCTCCTCAAGTACACGAATTTCATGCACCAGTCCTCTAGTATTAAAATAAAAAAGGAAACATCTACTTCTAGCTAAGATGGAGTATCAAGGGATAGATTTACCCTCCACCTGAAATAGAAGGGAAAAAAAGGAAACAAAAGTTTTTAAGATACTGGACATTAGGCAATGAAGGACAATGATCCCCGAGACACTGGAAACAAACAAGATGGACCCCATTACTGCCCAGATTACAACACAAGGGGGAGGAACACAGGTGGAGCCCAGCAGTTGCACAGAGAGAGCCGTTGAGATCCACAGCGTCCCCTTTGTGTATTCAGCTCAGTACTGATCAGTGCATGGTTGTGAAGAAACTACTCAATTCTGAGGAAAGAACCATCTGGTAAGAATTGAAGTAACAGTGCTTGGTGTGTACAGGGGCAGGATATAGTCTGTTCCTACCAGCCAGTTGCAAAAACCTCATGATTCACAGATTACTGGGCAGAGTACGGAGAAGGGTCTTGCCTCACTAATGGAGAATAATTAGCCCTAAACTAAGCACTGCTCTAGCTCTACCTAAGAAATCTTAAAAGGAAGACAAAAAAATATCAAACATTTTCCAAGCAACTTAACTGTCCCAAAACAAAGCTCCAAGACACTTACAGGAGTACAATACAATACACCCAGCAAGGTAAAATTCACAATGTCTGGCATCCAATCCAAAATTACAGGCATGTAAAGAAGGTGGAACATAGGATCTATAATGAGGAAAAAAATCAACTGAAATGTACACAAAACTGAAATTGATGTTAGAACTAGCAGCAATAACTTTAAAAGTTATTATTTTTTCCATGTGTTCAAAAGTTTAGAAAAAACAGGATTGCTTAAAACACTTAAACTTAACTTCTAGAAATGAAAATACAATGTGTGAGATATAAAACATACTGGAAGGGGTTAATGTCAGTTTAGACACTGCCAAATAAAAGATCAGTACACTTGAAAACACAGCAATAGAAACTATCCAAAGTAAAACCCATAGGAAAAGAGAGTATTTTAAAAAGAAGAACAGCATAGTGAGCTGTGGGACAACTTAAAACAGTCTAATATATGTATGGTTTCCAAAGGGGGAGGAATAAAAATATGTGTATAAGTAAAGGCTGGAAATTTTCAAAATTTGATAAAAACTATAAACGTACAGATCCAAGCTCAACCAAACTAAGCACAAGAAACATGAAGAAAACTATAACAAGGCATATCATAATAAAAACTGTCCAAGAACACTAATAAAGAGAAAATATTAAAAGCAGAAAAAGGATCCATATATTATATAGAGAAGAACAAAAATTTGGATTTCTCATCAGAAACAATGCAAGCAAGAAAACAGTGGTTCACTCTCCATCCCTACAGTACTGAAAAGCATCTGTCAACCTAGATTCTATACCCAGCAAAAAATCTTTCAAACCTAAGACAAACTAAAGATATTTTCAGACATACAAAAGTTGAAAGAATTATCAGCAGACCAACACTACAAAAAATGTTAAAGGAAGTTTTTTTATACAGAAAGAAAGTAATACCAGATCTAAATATGGATCGACACAAAGAAATGATGAGCATCAGAAATGGTGAGTACTACATGAGCAGTTATATAAGATGTTTTTCTTATTATTTAGAACTTTTAAAAAGATTATTGATTAAACAGAAATAAAGACAATTGTAATATGAGGTTTAATGCCATGTGTAAAAATAAAATATATGACAACAATTACACAAAGGTCAACAAGGGAAAAATAAAAATACACTTCCGAGTACTTGTATTAGTTTCCTACTGCTGCTGCAATAAACTGCCACAAACTGAGAGGCTTAAAACAATACCAATTTGTTATCCCAGAAGCCAGAAATCCAAATTCAGTCTCACTGAACTACAGGCATCAGCAGGACTGCATTCCTTCTGTGGTGTCTGGGAGAAAATCTATTTCCTTCCCTAGTCTGGGGTCCAGAAACCACCTACATTCTTGGTTTGTGGCCCCTTCCCCTGTTACATCACTTCAACTTCTGCTTCTATTGTCACATCTTCTGCTCTGACGCTGACCCTCCTGCCCGCTCTTATAAAGACACTTATGATTACATCTGAATAATGTATCATAATATCCCGTCTCAAAGTCCTTTTTGCCATTTGAGTGAGCATATCCCCTAAATTCCCAGGATTAAGATGTAGATATCCTTAGGGGTTGGGGGCAGCCAGGGAGAGGTCACTGGGGGGGGGGGGGGGAGAGAGACTTATGTAATACTTTAAACAATAAAGAACTTAAATTAAAAAAAAGAGATGTAGACATCTTTGGGGTAGGAGAGCATTATTCTGTTTACCACCATAAGATTACTAGTATAGAGTATTTATTAGTAAAATGTCACTTGAAGGTAAACTGTAATTAAAGATACATACTATAATCAGTAAGCAATCACTAAAACAGCAAAACAGTTATAGTTAATAAGCCAGAGGAAATGAGATAGAAATCATACAAATTATATTATTCCCCACAAAAGAAGAAAATGAGGAAAAAGGGAACAAACAGATTGAAAAACGGGAAACAGCAAAATGATGGGTTTAAATCTAACTATAACAAAAATCACATTAAGTGTAAATGGACTAAAGACCAATTTATAAAGCATATTAATTCCAGGCCAGTGTTGCTCAGTGGTTGAGCATCAACCTATGAACTGGGAGCTCATGGGTCAACTCCTGGTCAGGGAACATGCCTGGGTTGGGACTCAATTCCCAGTAGGGGGCATGCAGAAGGCAGCCAATCAATAATCCTCTCTCATTATTGATGTTTCTATCTCTCTTCCTCTCTCCCTTCCTCTCTGAAATCAGTAAAAAAAATATTTTTAATTTTAAAAGCATATTATCACACTACATTAAAAAAGCAAGACATGCTCTAGCCAGTCTAGTTCAATGGATAGAACATCGGCCTGCAGACTGAAGGGTCCTATGTTCAATTTCGGTCTTGGGCATGTACCTCGGTTGCAGGCTCAATCCCTGGCCCTAGTCGGGGCACATGCAGGAGGCAACCAATCAAAGTGTCTTTCATTTTGATGTTTCTCTCTCTCTGTCTTTCCCACTCCCTTCCACGCTCTCTAAAAATCAATGGAGCGCTAGCTGGTTTGGCTCAGTGGATAGAGCATTGGCCTGTGGACCAAAGGGTCCCAGGTTTGATTCTGGTCAAGGGCACATGCCCAGGTTGCAGGCTCGACTCTCAGTAAGGGGTGTGTAGGAGGCAGCCGATCAATGTATCTCTCTCTCCCTCTCCCTACTTCTCTGAAATCAATAAAAATGTAAAAAATAAATACATAAGTTAATTAATTAATAATAAAAATTAATGGGAAAATGTCCTTGGGTGAGGATTAACAACAACAAAACAAAAACAAGACGCGACTATATATTGCCTATAAAAAATAAAAATCTTGTGGCATAAAGACCCAAATATATTAAAAGTAAAAAGAACGGAAAAAGATACACCATGTTAAAACTAATTTTGAAAAGAAGCTAGAATGGCTATATACATATCAGAGAAAGTAGATTTTAGAATAAAGAATATCAGTAGAAATAACGGTCATTAAATAATGATAAGGGGATCAATTTATCAAGAGGACATAACAATCCTAAATACTAGTATTTAAGAAGCTAAACAAAGGTTCAAAATCTATGAAGCAAAAACTAACAGAATTGTAAGGAGAAATAGACAAACTCACAATTATAGTCAAATTTTCAATACTCTCTCGTGATAATCCATAGACCAAATGGGGGAAAAAATCAGTAAGGATGTAGAGAAGACTTGAGCAACGTTATCAACCAACTTGATTTAATTGATATTTACAGAATTTTCCAACAACAGGAAAATTCACATTCTTTTCCAGACCAAAGAGGATATTTACCCAAGAGAGAACATATTCTGGACCATATGGAATTAGAAATAAATAACAGGCATATCTTTGAAAATCCCCCAAATGTTTGAAAACTAAATAACACACTTCTAAATAATCCATGGGTAAAAGAAGAAATCAAAAAGGAATTTACAAAATGTGTGAATTAGAGGAAAATAAAAACACAATATCAAATGTTATGAAATAAAGCTAAAGTAGTATTTCTATTTAGAAATTTTATTTTTAAGTGCGTATAGTAGAAAAAAGATTTCAAAGCAATGACCTCAGTTACTACCTTAAGAAATAAGAATGAGAAGAGCAAGTTAAATACAAGTAAGTAGGGGGGGAAAGGTGAAAATAAAGATCAGAGAAGAAACTGTAACATACTAAGAAAAAAATTGAAAAGTATCCATTATACCAAAAGCAAGACAGGCTTTATTTCTTTTAAAATATCAATAAAATTGCACCCTATCCAGTTTGGTTCAGTGGATAGAGCCGAAGGGTCCCAGGCTCAGTTCTGGTCAAGGGCACATACCCAGGTTGCAGGCTCAATCCCCAGCCCTGGTTGGGGTTTGTGCAGGACGCAATCAATGTATCTCTCTCATATTAATGTTCTCTTTCAGTCTCTTCTCTTCCCTTCCACTCTCTCTAAAAATCAATGGAAAAATATCCTCCAGTGAGGATTAACAACAAATATCAATAAAATTGGTAAACTTCTAGTCAGATTGATCAGATAAAAAATTTCAAATTATCAATGTAAGAAATAAAAGAGGAATTACTACCCCAGATTCTACAGATATTAAAAGGATAATGATAGTATGAACAACTTTCTTAGATGAAATGGAAAAAAATTCCTTGTAAGTCAAAAACTACCAAGGTTCACTCCAGATAAAATGGATAACTTAAATAGTTAGGTATCTTTCAAAGAAATTAAATTTGTAGTTTAAAACATTCCCAGAAAGAAACTGCAGGGTCCAAATGGATTCATTTGCAAATGCTCAAAACATTTAAGGAAAAAATACCATTTATATATAAATTCTTCCAGAATACTAAAAAGGAGGGAATACCTCCCAACTCCTTATGGGGCCATTATCCTGATATCCAAACTACATAGATTGCAAGAAAACTATAGGTCAATATCTCTCAAAACATATAAGGAACTCTATTAAAATTTTTGCAGAGTGAATCTGACCATATATAAAGAGGATTAATACATCGTAGCAAAGTAGGGTTTATCCTAGGAATGCAATGTCAGTTTAACATTCAAAAATCAGAGTGCCCTTGGTGGTCCCGGATCTGTCTCTTGCTTCAACAGTGTTTGGACGGAACTGACCCAGGGACGCTTCTTCCAGCCTCGGGCCACTCTCCTCCATCTTATCGAGTCACCACCTTCAGAAACACCTCAAGGACCAGCCAACACGCCATTTTATTTTCTACCTTAACTCCTTATTGCCCAACAACCATGAGCTCCCAATTGGTCAGAATTGTTCCACCAGGGTGGAGGCTGCGTCAACCGCCTGGTCAACCTGCACCTGTGGGCCTCCCACACCTGCCTCTCTCTGGGCTTCTATCTCCACCACCGCGATGTGGCGCTTGAGGGTGTGGGCCACTTCCGCGAGTTGGCGGAGAAGGGTGAGGGCACTGAGCATCTCTTAAAGGGGCAAAACAAGCACGGCGGCCGCATTCTCTTCCTGGACGTGCTGAAGCCTCCCCAAGGTCAGTGGGTTAAAACTCACGACGTCATGCAAGCCGCCCTGGCCTTGGAGAGGCACCTGAACCAGGCCCTTTGGAGCTGCAGGCCCTGGTTCTACCCGCACAGACCCTCAGCTCTGTGACTTCCGGAGAACCACTTCCTGGATGAGGAGGTGAAATTCATCAGGAAGATGGGCCACCACCTGACTAACATCCGCAGGCTACCGGCCCCCAGGCTGGGCGAGTATCTTTTCAAAAGGCTCACCTTCAAGCACGACTAAGCCTTTGGAGCCCAGAGGCCTTTCAGAGGCCGCTCTGCATTCCCCAGGTGCCTGGCTTTTACCTGAGCCTCTTCCCGAAACTACTAGCCATTCTTTTAACCACCCTGAAGCCTCACCCATGCATTGGATCAAATGAAACAATAAAGCTTTTTGCAGAAAAAAATAATCAATGTAACATCATATTAACAAACCACAAAAGAAATATTGCATGAGCATCTCAATAGACTCAGAAAAATCAGTTGGCAAAATCCAACATCCATTCCTGATTTAAAACGCTCAAACTAGAAATAGGACCACCCTCAGTCTAATAAAGAACTACAAAAAAACCTACATCTAACATCACGCTTAATAAAGAAACAATGACCCTAGCTGGTTTGGCTCAGTAGGTAGAGCGTCAGCCGCAGACTGAAGGGTCCTGGGTTCGATTCCAGTCAAGGGCAGCTTTCAGGTTCGATCCCCAGTAGGGGGCATGCAGGAGGCGGCCAATCGATGATTCTTTCTCATCATTGATATTTCTATCTCTCCCTTTCCTTTCCTCTCTGAAATCAATAAAAATATGTATTTTTAAAGGACACATATGTAATACCCTTTGTAATACTTTAAGCAATAAAATAAATAAAATAAATAAAATAAAAATAAAAATATGTATTTTTAAAAATAATGAAACAATGAATGCTTCCTCTCACCACTTTTACTTAATAACCAGTGCAATAGACAAATAAAATAAAACTCATCTATATTGAAAAATTTTCTTAATTTACTAACAACATAATCAATTATGTGGAAATGCTGTGGAATCTCTGGAAACCTAATAGAACTAATATGAGTTTAGAAGGTTGCATGATATGCAATCAATTTACAAACTTAATTGTACTCTATACTAGTAAAGAAAAATCAGAAATTTAAATTTTTAAAAGTCCATTTACAGCAATATCAAAAATACTTTAAATACTTAGAGATAAACCTGAGAGAAATGTGAAGATCTGTATACTGAAAAATAAAATGTATTGATGGGGAAAAATTAAAGAAGACATAAGTAAGTAGGGATATGCCATATTTGTGGGTTGGAAGACTCAACATTTAGAACTGTCAATTTTCCCCCACTTGATCTATTGATTCCATACAATCCTAATCAAAATCCCACATATTTTTGTGAAAATTGACACACTGATTGTAAAATTTCATGTGGAAGTGCTAAGAAGGTCAAATAGACAAAATATCTTGGGAAAAGAACAAATTTGGAGGGCTAACACACTATCTGATTTCAAGATGCATTATAAAACTACAATAATCAAGACAGTGAGTTATTAGTGTGAAGACAGACAAATCAGTGAAACAGAATTGAGAGTCCAGAAATAGATCCACATACATGTGGCCTCTAATTTTTGACAGAGGTACAATGGCAATTCATAGCTCAACAGATTATGCTGGAACAATTGGATGTCTATCTGCAGAAAAAACTTTAATCCATACCTTGCACCATATTAAAAATTTCTTTCAAAATGGATCATAGACCTAAATATAAAACCTCAATTATAAAGCTTCTATGGAAAAAAATAAAAGAAAAAAGAAAAAAAACACACCTTGACCTGGGATTAAGGCAGCAATTTCTTAGATACAACAAAATCACAATTTAGAAAATAACAAATTGATCAGCTCGACTTAAATACCTGCTCTTTGAAAGATACTATTAAGATAATGAAAATACAAGAAACAATCCGGAAGAAAATATTTTCACAGCGTATGTCAAATAAAGGTCTTGTATACCCCCTGTACCTTCTTCTACCTGCATCCAACTCACTCCCCGACCTTGAAATTACCACATTGTTGTCCATGTCCATGACTTCTTTCTTTTTTCTACCCAGTCCTTCTAATCCGTCCACACACCAATACCCTCATCCCCCCACCCATCCCACCTCATCCCCGCCACCAGAGCTGTCTGCCTGCTCTCTATCTATGAGTTTGTCCCTATTTTTCTTGTTAGTTCAGTTTGTTCATTAAATTCCACCTATGAGTGAAATTATTTGGTACTTGTCTTTCTCTGACTGGCTTACTTCACTTAGTATGTTTTCCAGGTCCATCCATGCTGTCGCAAAGGGTAAAATTTTCTTCCTTTTTATGACCAAGAACTATAAAAATTTAATGACAACAAAACAAGCAAGCAATCTATTTTTAAAATGGACAAAAGGTGAACTCTTGCCCTAACCGGTTTGGCTCAGTGGATACAGCATCGGACTGTGGACTGAAGGGTCCCAGGTTCCATTCCGGTCAAGGGCATGTACCTTGGTTGCGGGCACATCCTAGTGGGGGGGGGGGGTGTAGGAGGCAGCTGATCGATGTTTCTCTCTCATCGATGCTTCTCACTCTCTATGTCTCTCCCTTCCTCTCTGTAAAAAATCAATAAAATATATTTTTTTAAAAAAGGTGAACCCTTTACCAAAGAACATATATGGATAGTAAATAAGCACTTGTAAAGATGTTCAACATCATTGTTAATTAGGGAATTCAAAGTAAAACCACATTGAGAGACAACAATGTAACTGTTAGAATGATTAAAACTTTAAAAATCTAACCATACCAAGTGGTGGTGAGAATATGGAGGAACTGGAATTCAAGTGTATTGTTGGCATGCATGTAAAATGATACAACCACTTTGAAAGCAAGCTTAGCAGTTTCTTGAAATGTTACACATACACCTTCTTTACAATCTAGTCATTACACTCCTCGGTACTTTGCCCAGAAGAAATAAAAGTACATGTCCACACAAAGACTTATACACAAATGCTCACAGCAACTTTGTAATAGCCAGAAACTAGAAACAAATCCAAATGTCCATCAAAAGGTGAATGGGTAAACAAAATGTATTCCGGCCATACAATGGAATACTACTCAGCATAAAAAAGGAATGACTTATTGATGCATGTTAGAATATGGCAAGGTTGCGGGTTTGATCCCCGGTCAGGGCACATACAAGAATCAACCAATGAATGCATAAGTAAGGAGAACAACAAATCAATGTTTCTCTCTCCCCTCTCAAAATAAAAAGGGGAAAAAAAGAAAAACAAAATATTCTCGGTGAGGATTAACAACAACAACTTACTGATAATTTTGAGTGGCTTTTTTTTCATGGTTTTTTTCCTTTCAAGTTTTTTTTAAAAATCTTTATTGTTTAAAGTACTACATATGTCCCCTTTTTTCTCCCATTGACCCCTTATAGCCCGCCGCCCCCCCCTCTTTTTTCTTTTCTTTTTTTGTTTTTGTTAATCCTCACCAGAGGATTTTTTTTTTTCATTGCTTTTTTAGAGAAAGTAGAAGGGAGAGAGAAAGAGAAACATCAGTGTGAGAAAGACACATTGATTGGTTGACTCCCGCACGTTCTTGACTGGGACTCAAACCCTCAACCTTTTGGTGCGCCGGCTAAACACCGAGCCAGGGCAGCCAGGGAAACTTGGAGCTTTGATAGCTATTCCCGGTTTATTGGGGGGGAAGAGGGGTTAAGTTCTTACCATTTTTTTTGTTTGTTTGCTAAATCTCACCCAAGGATATTTTTTCGTTGATTTTTAGAGAGAATGGTAGGGAAAGGGAGAGACAGAGAAACACTGATGTCTTCTCTATTGGTTGCCTCCCTCACGCGCCCGTACGGGCGGGGATCAACCGAAGGTACGTGAATCAAACCCAAGACCCTTCAGTCCCCAGCCTGATGCTCAAACCTGTGACCCTTCAGTCCGCGGGCTGATGCTCTATCCACTCAGCCAAGCCTGCTAGGGCAAGTCATTGCCATTTAGACATACGTACTGAAACATTTACAGACAACAACAACAAAGAACAGATTTGATTAGCTTCAAAATAACCTGAGGCCAAGGAAGGAAGGGGGAGGAGAGCGTAAATGAAACAAGATTGGCCATAAGTTGGTCATAGTTGACTCTGGGTGATAAATACATAGAGATTCATTGTATTATTCTCTCCGCTTTCGCATGGGTTTGAAACTCATATAACAGAAGGTTTTAATTACCTCTATAATCTCTACCCAGTCTTTCTTTTTTAAGAGTAACTATTAGTTTTAGAGAGAGGAGCATCAGTGTGAAAGAAAAACATTGATCAGTTGCCTCCCGTACATCCTGTCCGGTGATAGAACCGCAGCCTGGACACGTGCCCTGACCTGGAATCGAACCCCAGTCAAGAGCTACGAACGGCACTCGCTGGTTTGGCTCAGTGGATAGAGCATCGGCCTGCAGACTCAAGGGTCCCAGGTTCGATTCCGGTCAAGGGCACGTGCCCAGGTTGCGGGCTCGATCCCCGGGGGGAGGGGGGGGGGGTGCAGGAGGCAGCCAATCAATGGTTCATCATTGATGTTTCAATCTCTCCCTCTCTGAAATCAATTTAAAAAAAAAAAAAAAAAGAGCTATGAACATCAGCGAGTTTCTAGGAAGAACCCTGCCCGCGGTCCGGCCTGCCCCACCCCCACCCACGTGCAGGGACTCCCAGGCCTAAGCCAGCCCGTCCGGTCCCGGTCCCAGGTCAGGCTCACCTGGGCCCCGATGCCGCTTCTCCATCCAGATGTAGCAGTTGTTCTGGGCCACCCCGGTCTGCGAGTCCAGGAAGGGCAGCCGGACACTGCGCTCGGCGCACAACCGCGAGTTGTAGCTCCGACAGTGCTCGATAGCCTCTTTGTAGAACTGGTCGCCGAGCCTGGCGGGCGAGAGAGAGGAGGGTGAGGCCGGGGAACCCATACACAGCCCGGGAGCGCCACCCACCCGCCTCGCCGGAAGGGTTTGCCGTCCTGAAGGCCAGTGAGGACCAGGCCTGGCCCGCGGATACATCCAACCCGGTGTCGCGTCTCCACCGGTTCTGGTTCCTGGAAGGAACCCACCAGGAACCTTGGAAACCTCTTTCTCCAAGAACCCAGGGCCCCGAGCGCACACTGGGGGAATTAGTAAACCGAGACCTCATTTAAAACGGAGTCTGGAGCCTGGAAGTGAGAACCCTTAGGACCGAGCCGTCCTAGACCCGCCGCCCTGGTCGTCCCGGTGGCCGAAGCGCTCCCAGCCCCTCACGCGCCGCTATGGCCCCCGCAGGAAGTGATGCGCTGCGCTTCCTCCCGGAGGGGAGCCGCCCGTCCAACCGCCACGCAGCCAATGGGAGGCGGACGCCGCAGGAATGAGGAGTCACAGGACTGCCAACTTCCGTTTCTGCCGATTGACTCTTCCCGGACACCAGCCCCACCCAAGCCCGGAAACGGTTCCTCTCCTTTGTTTCTCGGATTTGGACAAGAGTCACCGTTACAGAGCGGCCATAACTGCCAATTCTTGTGTTGTTCCCCACAGAACCAACTTTCCTGGAGAAAGACCTGGCCATTTGTTTAACCGAGAATGACAAGTCCCTGCTCTAGGAAGCACGAGGTTCCTTTCCAAAAAGAGGTAGCTTTGGAACCACCTTGTGCATGGGACCTCCAGGAAGCGCCGGCTTCTAGAGCGCCCTCATTAACATGCCCCAGGAGACACACTTTGTTCTCAGTGATTGCCAGCAAAGACAGTCTAGAACAGTGGTTCTCAACCTTCCTAATGCCATGACCCTTTAATACAGTTCGTCATGTGGTGGCGACCCCCAACCACAAAATTATTTTCGTTGCTACTTCATAACTGTAATTTTGCTACTGTTATGAATCGTCATGTAAATATCTGATATGCAGGATGTATTTTCATCTGAACATAATTAAAGCATAGTGATTAATCAAAAAAACAATATGTAATTATATATGTGTTTTCCGATGGTCTTAGGCGACCCCTGTGAAAGGGTTGTTCGACCCCCAAAGGGGTCGCGACCCACAGGTTGAGAACCGCTGGTCTAGAATGAACCCTACTCTCCAGCATAGGTGCACAGATTTCCATTACAATAGACAAACTACCTAAATAAAAGACTTAGAAGGACAGAGGAGACAATCCATGATGGGAGAGCTATGGTTAGGGAAGGTGGTGAAGAGGGGATGCACCAGTCTTTTAAAATAACTTTCTGCCCTGGCCGTTGGGCTCAGTGGATACAGCACTGGCCTGTGCACCAAAGGGTGGCAGGCTCCATTCCTGGTCAAGGGTACATACCTTGGATGCAGGTAATCAATCAATGTGTCCCTCTCATATCTCTCTCTCTCTCTCTCTCTCTCTCTCTCTCTCTCCCTCTCTCCGCTCGCCTCACTTTCTTCTACTCTAAAAATCAATGGAAAAAATATCCTCAGTCCTGGCCAGTGTTTCTCAGTGGTTGAGTGACAAACTATGAACCAGGAGGTCATGGTTTGATTCCTGGTCAGATTGTGGGCTCAATCCCCAGTGTGGGGCATGCAGGAGGCAATTAATCGATGATTTTCTCTCATCATTGATATGTCTATCTTGCCCTCTCCCTTCCTCTCTGAAATCGGTAAAAATATTTTTTAAAGTATATTTTAATATTTTTTTAATATATTATATATATATACACATATATATCTGTAAATATATCCTCAGGTGAGGATAACAAAAATAAATAAATAAACAAAGCTCAATAGAGCTTTAAAAAAAAAAAGAACTTTCTGATGATAAATAAAAGAAGCATCTACACTAATAAAAGAGAAAAATGGTAATTGGCGTACGGCGATACCGTTTTCATTGGCTAATCAGGGCTATATGCAAGTTAACTGCCAACTAAGATTGGCAGTTAACTTGCCAACTAAGATTGGCAGTTAACTGCCAACAAGATGGCGGCTAATTTGCATATGTAGGCACAATGCAGGGAGGCGAAAGGGAAAGCAGGAAGAAGCCCCCTGCCACTGACAGTGATCTGAAACCCAGGGGGGAGCTAAGAGCTGGGGGGCAGGGCAAAGGCGGCCCTGGGGCCGCCTTTGCCCTGCCCCCCAGCCATGATCGGAGAATCAGGCACCTTTGCCGCCCTGGCCAGTGATAGCAGGAAGTAGGGGTGGAGCCAGCGATGGGAGCTGCGCAAGGTCAAAGCTGGCAGTCCCAGGAGCTAGGGGTCCCTTGCCTGGGCCTAAAGCGAAGCCCACGATCGCGGCGCCTCCCGCTGCCACTGCAGGTCCCCGCTGCCTGGCCGGATGCCTAGGCCAGAGGTGTTAGGCCTGGGCAGGGGTGGAGCCTGCAACCGCGGGGACCTGGGGGTCCCCTGCCCAGGCCTGACACCTCTGCCGGAGGCCTCAGGCCTGGTCAAGGGGCCGATCCGGTGATTGGTGATCGGAGGGTGATGGTGATGAGGGTCAACTCCTCTGGCTGAGGCATCAGGCCTGGGTAGGGGGCGGAGCCGGGCATTGGGGGGATATGATGGTCCCCTTGCCCAGGCCTGAAGCCTGGGTCAGAGGCGTCAGGCTTGGGCGGGGGGTGGAGCAAGTGATCAGAGGGAGATGGGGGTCCCCTGCCCAGGCATGATTCCTGGGCCAGAGGCCTCAGGCCTGGGCGGGGGCCAGAGCCAGTGATCGGGGGGAGATGGGGGTCCCCTGTCCAAGCCTGACACCTCTGGCGGAGGCATCAGGCCTGGGCAAGGGGCCGATCAGGCGATCGGAGGGGGATGGGGGTCAACACCTGAGGGCTCCCAGTATGTGAGAGGGGGCAGGCTGGGCTGAGGGACACTCCCCCTCCCCCCCACACACACACACACACAGTGCACGAATTTCGTGCACCAGGCCCCTAGTTTAAAATAATAATAGTTGATTTTGAACTCAAAATAATTCAATTCAAAACCTAGAAAGATCTTTCTGGTTTTCTTATTAAGCACAGTAAATTGTATATTCCTGAATCTTTGGTATCCTTGGACATGTGGTAATGCTACTAATTTTAAGATAGTATCCTTTTCAAAGGCCAAAAATATAACATTGATAAAAACTGATCAAATGTAAGGCACATACCTAAAACTCATATCAAATAATACTGAAGGTTGAGAAAACCAAGATGGCGGCATAGGTAAACACCTGAAATTGCTGCCTCACACAACCACTTCAAAAACACAACTAAAAGACAAAACGGACATCATCCAGAACCACAGGAAGGCTGGCTGGGTGGAAATTCTACAACTAGAAGGAAAGAGAAAAGCACACTGAGGCTCAGAGGAGGTGCGGAAGTAAAGTGCAGAGGTACGGAGGTGCACGGAAAGGGCTGGCAACTGAGGACGCAGCTGTCTTTCTCAATCCGGAGGGAGACACAAGCTCCCAATGGCCCCTACTCCAGTTCCGGGCGAGTCTCTGGGGACCCAGACTCATATGGGGAGAAACTGGACTGTCTGGCAGCGGGCAGAACTCGGAACTCAAGGGCCACGTTCTCTCAAAGGTGCTTGCAGCGATTACCGGGACACTGAGACTCCGGGCCCCTTAGGGCAGGGCTGAGGATCAGCCATAGCTGCTTGCTCTGCCCTGTTGATTCCCTGAGACCTCGCCCCACCCAAGCTGCGGCAGAGGCTTTTGCATATGAATGCCTTGGCCCTTTCCAATCTGAAAATTACCTAACAAACTGCAGCTGGGCCAGACAGACCCAGAACTTCCAAGAGAAGGCCCAAGATCCCACAGCAGCTTGCATTGCTTTGCAGCTGGGCCTCATTTGTGCACCTCCAAACCCCAAACAAGGAAGGGGAATCTGCAGATCTCTTCGTACCTCCTGCTGGGTAGCCTCAGGCAGAGGCTAAATTAGCAGCTCCTTAGAGATCCAAGTGCCAGTGTACCCAGTGGCCAGAGTGGGACCATCCAGATTACAACTCCTCAGATCCATATGGGACACACTCAGGGGGCAGACTCAGTGAGCACCAAAGCCCCACTGAAGCAAGTCTTGCCCCATAAGGGTGTTTCCAGCACAGAAGTTCTCCCACTGCAGACACAGCTGGTTCTCACAGCCAATTGGCCTGGTGGTCAATTCCTCCCAGTGATACCTACAACAATCAAGGATTAACTACAACAAGACTGTGCACAAAGACCATAAGGGGGTGCACCAAGAGTATCCTCCTCAGGTAATTGGGGAGGCTGAACCACTGGGCCCTAGAGGACTCTTAGCACAGAAAACCACTTTATCAACACAGGGAAGCAAAAAAAAAGCGGAGACAAAGAAAAAGGACGCAAATGACAGAAATGGAGGAAAGCAAACTACTGGATATAGAGTTTAAAACCACACTTTTAAGGTTTTTCAAGAATTTTCTAGAATCCACCGATATATTTAGTAAGACCCTCAATAAGTCTAGTGAGACCCTCGAGGATATGAAAAAGGACCAACTAGAAATTAAGCATACACTGACTGAAATAAAGAATATTATGCAGAGGTCCAACAGCAGACTAGAGGATCGCAAGAATCAAGTCAAAGATTTGAAATACGAAGAAGCAAAAAATGCCCAACCAGAAAAGCAAAAAGAAAAAAGAACCCAAAAATATGAAAATAGTGTAAGGAGCCTCTGGGACAACTTCAAGCTTACCAACATCCGAATTATGGGGGTGCCAGAAGAAGAGAGAGAGCAAGATATTGAAAACCTATTTGAAGAAATAATGACAGAAAACTTCCCCCACCTGGTGAAAGAAATAGACTTACAAGTCCAGGAAGTGCAGAGAACCCCAAACAAAAGGAATCCACCAAGACACATCATAATTAAAATGCCAAGAGCAAAAGACAAAGAGAGAATCTTAAAAGCAGCAAGAGAAAGAAACTCAGTTACCTACAAGGGAATACCCATACGACTGTTAGCTGATTTCTCAAGAGAAATTTTGCAGGCCAGAAGGGAGTGATTCAAAGTGATGAATAGCAAGAACCTACAATCAAGATTATTTTACCCAGTAAAGCTATCATTCAGAATTGAAGATGAGGTAAAGAGCTTCACAGATAAGAAAAAGCTAAAGGAGTTCATCACCAAACCAGTATTATATGAAATGCTGAAAGGTATTCTTTAAGAAGAGGAAGAAGAAGAAAAAGGTAAAGATAAAAATTATGAACAACAAATACATATCTATCAACAAGTGAATCTAAAAATCAAGTGAATAAAAAATCTGATGAACAGAATAAACTGGTGAATATAATAGAATCAGGGGCATATAAAGGGAGTGGACTGACAATTCTCGGGGGGGAAAGGGGTGGGGGAGATGCGGGAAGAGACTGGACAAAAATTGTACACCTATGGATGAGGACAGTGGGGCGGGGGGGGGGGGGTGTTAAGGGCAGAGGGTGGAGTGGGAACCGGGTGGAGGGGAGCTATGGGGGGGAAAAGAGGAATAACTGTAATAATCTAAACAATATAGATTAAAAATAATAATATTGAAGGTCAACTGTAATTGAAAATAATTCAATTAAATTTTTAAAGTTATAGCAATAATATTTGTTTTGCCTACCAAATTAATAAAGAGTAAAATTTTGAAATTTAAATCACACAAAAAAACAATGAGATCAAATACCTAATAAATGACAGATAGGCACATGTTGGAGGTTAATAAATAGCTCCTGAATACAAATGTCATAACATAATCATTGCCAGGTGAACTTGAGCCTCTTCGGAGAGGAGGAGGAGACCGGAAGGGGAGAGCCTGGGAACGCAGGGCCAAAGGGAGAATCAAGTAGCTCATTTTGAAGCAACATTATGAATGTCCCTTTGTTTTGATTCTATGTAGATTTGAAAAGCCAAAATCAGGGAGGAAAGTCACTAAGTTAAAAATAATATATCTCTTAACCAAAATATTTAGAGGAATAAAGAAAGCAAATTTTAAATAAAATTTCCCACACTTTTTTAGTTTTAAGTCAGTGGATCAGAGTCTACCAAAGAGTTTAAAGCAAATTTCTCATTCTGGGAGGATGCAATCGTTGCAGCTTCTGAGGCATAATTTCAAAATTACTTACTGACATGCCCCCTTAAAAAAAAAAAAAAAAAAAAGCCCTTTATTCCTTTTTCACCTCTGAATATCTTCACCCAACAGGAAGGCAAAACGTGTTCAGAAAGTGTCCTACCAGTTGAAAACCAAACTGTAATTAAATTGTAATAGTTACACAGCTGCAACTGAATTGGGGAGGGGAATGAAAGCCCATTAAAAATGCTATAAAACATAACAACACATATGCTGATGTAATCAAGATTGGTAACAAGGATCATGAGATTGATCAAAAATAAAGAAACCTTTCCTACAAAGTGTTCGCATGTGTATCCCACCAGCTTAAACGTCTCCTAAAGCGATGTGGCTCAGCACAGGCACGGTGGCCAGCGTGGCCAGGGGGCCCCGGATGCTCCAGCTCCCTCCACAGCACAGCGACCAGCCATGCCACACGGATGAGAACTGACACGAAAGAACACGTGACAGGGAGGTGTCCAATGTGAGAAGCAGTTATCTGTTTTCCCACAATCTTTGGACAGACTGCCAAAAGAGATATTAACTACTCCAACCCCAGAAAGTCTGCAAAAAGATAAGCCATTAAAAAGAAAATTGTACACTAAAACTCATCAACTGGAGAGAAGAGAGTCTCCATTTTTAAAACAAACTTCTGGAAGCCAAGACAAAAGGAATCTATAGTAGGTGCTCAAATTAGACTGTTCCTGCTATGCTCATAACTCACTTCCAACAACTCCAATCCAAAAGAGAGGAACAAGAAAGTGAACCTGCTGAAAAGGAACAGTGGGGCCCTAGCTGGTTTGGCTCAGTGGATAGAGTGTTGGCCTATGGACCGAAAGGTCCTGGGTTCGATTCCGGTCAAGGGTACATGCCCGGGTGGCAAGCTTGATCCCCAGTGGGGTGCGCGCAGGAGGCGTCTGATCAGTGATTCTTCTCTGAAGTCAATAAAAATATATATTTTTTAAAAAAGAAAAGAAAATGAAAAGTGAGGTTGGCCAAGTCTGGGCCCGATGCGGAATGGAACAAGAAAGTCAAACAAAGTGATGCACTGAGTGAAAATTAATTTCATCCTAAATACTTTCCACTTTCATAACATGCAACGTTATTAGTAACAGGCATGCTGGGGGTGTATTTTTAAATGTACTCTTTGTGTGAATAATACCTCCCTTATGTAAACAGAAAAGGCTTCCTGGGGACTGGAACAACTGTATTAAAGATTGAAGCTGCAAAAATGTGACATCCAACACCCTCTCTGCCCTCCTCTCCAGGGAAGTCACTTTTAAACAGACCAGGCGCTGGCAGAGATTTGGAAATAAAACGTGAAGCCTTTTCCAAGATATGGGAGGAGAAAAGAGGCTTGAACCTCCTTGGTAAATTCAAGCAGCTCTTCTCCAAAAGTTAATTAGCCAAAATCTTCACAAGGCTTGCTCTGCTGTCTAGAAGAAAATAATAGCCAGGTCTCCCTAACCCATGGAAAGCAATTTAACAGGAGAGAGGACAAATGTCCTTTTCAATGTGGTATTTCTTTAAAAAAAAAAAAATACCCCACAGTGATAGGATCTCAGGGGTGACATTTGCATGTGAGTTGCAAGGGGCAGAGGGAGCAAGGAAAAGCTGGCAGCAATGACTCATTTTGTGAAGTGGTGACCAGCATGCCTCAGGCTGGGTCAGGCACAGCCACGCCTCAACCATCACCTATCCACACCAAACCAAGAGGGCTGGCTTTCCTGCTGGATGATAGACATCCTAGGCTGGCACAGGCAGAGTAGAACAATGTTCTCGTCTGCAGCTGACTTTAGGCTACTCATGACTGCAATCAGAAGCGAGGAAGGCCAGGGAACCAATTGCTGGGCTCTCCGCGTGGAGCCGTGCTGGCTGCCTGGGTCTGGGGCTTTGTGAGGGGTGAGATCCCTTAGGACCCACCTGGAAAGAAAGTAGCCTAGCTGTGCGAGTGCTCCGTGACCCCCCTGCAGCACATCTGTGGAGAAATGGATTCCAGGGGCCAAAGAGGACCCACAGTGGGAAAAGTGAGAATTCTCCAAAATGAATGCCAGTGAAGCTCTAACGGTGATTTTCAGGGCCCGTAGCACACACACGCACCCCTCAAGATTCTTGCTCCTCTCCTTCCTCACACTTTCACTTCCCTCTCCCTTGAGACCTGATTGCTGTTCTCATAGATTCCAGACCCAGCCCTCCAACCCATACACCTGGGCTCTCTGGCTCTTCACTGTCCCTCTGGTCCTGTGTTCTGACCCAAGGACAGACGGCCTGCCTTACCGCAAACACCTGTCCAAAAGCAACTTCCTCATCTCTTGCCAGAACCTGCTCCTGCCCCCGAGTCTGCATTCTTCTAGGGTCAGGGATGGGGAGAGGAACACTGCTCTCCTATCTCCCTAGCAAGCTGTCCTTGGCCCTTCCCTTTACTTCACGCCATCTGGCACTGAATTCTTTCCTTTCTTAGGGCTTGTCCTTTTCCTCCATTCCCACTGCATGGCCACAAATCCCCTTGGACTGTAAAAAAGGACCTTGGCCCATCACAGTTATCTGTGCACAAAAACAGGAGTCAGCAGAGATAAACAGAAGCCCTGGCCTACAGTAGGATTTCTGTCCCCTCCTCCCCCAGGGGCTGCTCTTTTGTGCATGGGCACCTGGATTTTCTGCTGTCCCACCCAGCTACCCATGCTTCCACAGCGGCCCACAAACACAATAAAACGCATCTTCAGCAATAGACTAACTTCCTCCTGTGTGCATTTAAGTATGTTTAACTGAGGCATGGAAAACCATCTCCCATTTACGTAATTTTTGTGTATGTGTATGTGTTTTGTTTGTTTTGTTTAAAAACATATTTTTTACTGATTTCAGAGAGGGAATCAAACTGTGACCTCCTGGTTCATGGGTCAACATTCAACCACTGAGCCATGCCGGCCTGGCTATGTAGTGTTTTAAAATTAGCAAGAGAGGGGCAATATTGGGCAAGGTGGGAAGCTTTTCACTTTCCTCATAGTTACACTATTCCTACAGCTGCCCTTGACACAAAGCCAAGTTTCGTGTTTGCTATGGACTGAAATATGTGTCTCCCCCAAATTCACATATTGAAGGCCTAACCCTCAGTGTGGGTATTTGGAGATGCAACATTTGAGGATGAAGGGATTAGTTCCCTCATAAGAAGAGAAATCGCTCCTCTTTCTTTCTTTCTTTCTCTCTCTCTCTCTCTCTCTCTCTCTCTCTCTCTCTCTCTCTCTCTCTGCCTCCCTCCCTCCTTTCTCCACCCCCCATGTGAAGAGACAGTATGAGAACAGCCATCTGCAAGTCAGGAAGAAAACCCTCAACCATTACCAGAACTAGCTGCCACCCTGATCTCAGATTTCCCAGCCTCCCGAATTGTGAAAAATAAATGTCTGTTGTTTAAGCCATCCAGTCTATGTTTGTTTTGTTATAGCAGCCCAAGCTGACTAAGACAGTGTTTCTGATATTTAACATAGGAAAGGGCTATAGGTGATGGGTAAGAGATTCCAATCCCCTTTCTCCCTCATCCTGTCCCCTTCCAACAAAGACAACAATAACACTACTATTAATAATATCAATATATCAATTTCAACTCAATTCATTGCTTAATATTTATCTTCCCTACTAAACTATAAACTCCACGAGGGCACCAACCACATTCACAGGGCCACTGCACACAGCCACTTGGGACTTGCACTGAACAACTCCAGGAGGCACTGCTCACAGAAACTTCAACATGAAAGGCTCCCCCGGGGGCGGTGCACACTTGGCCTTTTTATTGATTTACCCCAGTGTCCTGTACAGAGAGCCCAGCACACAGTAGGTGCCTAATAAGTCTTTGTTGAATTGCTTCCAACAATTCCTCTGCCGATCGCCTACAATAGGGGTTTAAATGAGAGAGGTAAAGCGTATGCAGCATGCATGGGCGTGGTCTCCTGAGTTTTTTGCACATATAGGT
Organism: Myotis nattereri; assembly: GCF_964212035.1. Lineage (NCBI taxonomy): Eukaryota > Metazoa > Chordata > Mammalia > Chiroptera > Vespertilionidae > Myotis > Myotis nattereri. The sequence goes on along the minus strand of NC_138075.1, from coordinate 25,080,204 downwards.
CAGTGTTTTAGATCGCATGGCTGTCTACTTGCAACTTTGGGGAAAAAATACGAGAGAATGTCTGCAATCGCTCTCATTTAGCTCAGCTCCCGGGTTATTGCAGCAGGCTCCTGACTACAATCACTGTAACTTTTCTCCTACCCACCCTGACAAAAAGAACTCACCCTCAAACCCAGCGTTTAGTCTTGGACTTCTTAGTATAGTAGCCCAGATGGCTCTCAAAGGTGCCCAGATTCCTCTACCAAGCCGTCAAGGCCCTTGGAGAGGTATGGGGGGTAAGGGTATGGGAGCAGAGGGAAGAGGATAGAGACTTGGAATCAGGCAGATCGGAGTCCAGCTCCACCCCTTACTGGTTGCACAGCCCTGAGGCAAGTGACTCATCCTCCCTGAGTCTAAATTCTACTTCCCACATGAGGGTATGATCAGTGGTCATTCCTTTCTCCTCCCCCCAAAGAGTAATATTGTCTGCCACTTTGTGAATGACCCTCTGCCTGAGCTGGCCCGTGCCCTCCACGTGGCACACATACACACCACACTCACTGCTGCAGTGTCTTCAAGGCTGTTCGGTGACTGCCCAAACCTCTGTCCTAAGACAGAAGGCAGTGGGTGGCAGAGGTCGAACCTCAGGCATCCTGGAGGATGCACACCGAAATGGTTGTGTAATGATCCCAGAAGTCTGAAGCCTGCCCCAAATGTAGAGACTGCATCTCGCTTTTGTCACTTTGCCCCCAAGTCCAGCACAGCTTGCCATGTTGAATTGAAAGAAGAAAGAATGGATGAATAATCTGATCTTTCCACATACATGCAGCAGACAGCCCTACCCCTGGACTCCAACAAAATGCTTCCTCCCACCTGGAATCCTTGCCTTCTGCCCGTGGTCTGACTCAGTCCTGCCTCTTCTAGAAAGCCTCACAGTTATCCCGGCCAATAATGCTTGCTCTCTGCCTTCTCTGAGCTCCCCACGTGTTTCACTTGTGTTCTCCCCGTCTGAGCTGCCCTCCTCATCTCTCCCCACCCGACTAGATTATAGCATTTTGAAGACAGGGACTAAGAGTTCCATACTCAGCGCTACCCAACCAAGCATAGTGCAGGGAATTCAGAAGCATGTGGTCAATATGGATTGCTCGACTGAAACGCCATGTCATCCTTAGCAAACTAATGGGAGCTTCGCAGTTGAGAGAGGCTTGGGACACTTGAAGTTTCTCCATGTGAAGTTATCTGGCGTCTCCACGGCACAGGATTAGGCATCTGAAAACAGACATCCTACAAGTTCACATCCTACTGAATTTTCCTTCAGCTCTTGGATGTTTTTTTCATTTCTCCATCTACAATATTCACACCACAAGATGCAGATATTCTCCTTCTCTGAACTTTACAAGCTCACTATGTGATGTCAGCTGCTGATGCAGGAAGCATCCCTTGGTGCTTATCAAGCATGCCATCACCCCACTCTCCAGGAAAATGGCCTAGGGCTCGGGATGCAAACTTTGGTTTGTGGCAGAATCAGTGGGGGTGGGGCAGGGGCTGTGAAATTCTGATTCTGTAGGCTTGAGATGTGATCTAAGGTATCTGTAGTCCTGACAGATCCCCCAGTGACTGAGAAATCTGAAGATGATCTAAAGATAGCTCCCCAACCTCCAAAGCAAGGACATGAGCAAGAGGGCCTTGTGAGGCTCTTGGGCCATATTTTAATGGCAGAATTGGAAGGCCCAATTAACTGACTGTAACTCGGCTGGTTTAGTTCGGGCAGGCGGCCTGGATTAACCTGGAAGCACTAACCTGTAGCAGACTAGTCCCACAGGCGTCTTCGCCCTTAACAAAGCATCCCAGAGGCCTGGTCGGGGCATCCTTAGACTGGTCACTCTGGCAGCGATTCTGACTTTCATAACATCCCAGGAAAGGCATATTGGGTACAAGGGCGCTACCTTGCAAAAGCCGTCAGATGAAGACTTGGAACCCTAAGAACCCCATTATGACTTGAATGCCACTCAGTTTGGGCCTGCTAGACCCAATAAATTCCTTTTGCGGCATCCACTCTGGTGAAGACTTTTCAGGGACTTATTATGCAAAGCTATCTAAGCAAGACGGAATTTATATTGAACGTGGCCATGATTTCTGAGCTGCCACCGGGTGTTGTGATGACATATGCAACTCAGGGTTGAAGACAAGGGGCTGCCAAGGACAAGAGACTGAAGGAGGGAGGAAAGAAGTGGTTCCTTCCAGTAAATAATGGGGGTGTGGGGGGGACGGTCAGGAGAGGGGCGTGCTCTGGGGAGGGAGAAGACTGCAGCTTTTCTGTGTCCCAGGTTTGCCTTCCAAATGGCATCCAGTCGTGACAAAATAAATGTCTCCTCCAGGGAGACATTTCTAAAAAATGTGTAGAATGCAACCAACTTTCAGAAGTAAAAAAAAGACTGCTTTATCTAGGGTGAAGCATGCCTAGAAAAAAACACATGCCCATCACAGAAACCTCATTGACTGGAAAATATTTTTACTTTTTTGGTTTCTAGGCTGAGTCCTTTCTGAAACCCCAACAATCAGCTGGGCACCAGGATGCTGTCCCCTGGGTGTGACTGTCAGCAGAAGCACACCACTGATCAGAGACAATTCTCGGACAAACACATCCTCCGAACCCATCTTTGCTGCTGGAATCGAAGGGCTTCCAGGCTGCCTCCTCCAGTAAAGGGAATATTGGCATTTAAAACATAACCACAAAGAACACCCACTTCTGCAGTCAATACTCAACACAGAAGCCCAAATGATCTTTTTTAAGTGGAAATCAGATTATGACATTCTCCTCCTTAACTCCCTCCAATGGCTTTTCATTGCACTCAGAATAAAATCCGAACTCTTTCCCGTGACTGCAGGCCCCAGACTGTCTGGCCACGCCCACCTCTCCTACTCCACCTTGTCTCCTGCCCTCCCTGCCGACTGGACTCCATCCTCACTGTACTTCTTTCTGTCCCTCGAATATACCAAGATCATTTCACCTCAGGACCTTTACATATGCTGCTCCCTCTTCCTGCTATACATTCCTCTCAGATCTTCTCCTTCTCCTTCTTCAATCTACCCTCTCTAGGGTAGCCCACTCTATTCAGCTCCTGCTCTAGCCCTCGCTGTCTCATATTTTACTTTACATTTTCATAATACTTACCACTTTCAAAATTTTCCCTCCTTTCTCTCTTTGCCTGCTGATTATCTCTACATAAAATTGTGGGCTCCATGAGATGAGGGTCTTCCTTCCCCGGTCTAAGACTGGATCCCTTGACCTAACGCAGGATTTGGCACATCGGAAATGCTTAACATCGGAAACGGATATACTGAACAAGTAAATAAAAGATCTAGGTCTACCTGCAAGAGACAGTTTGGATGTTATGGAAGCCTGATCCTCCAGAGGGCAAGAAGGTCAGTGCTGGAGAGGCCCCCGGGCAGGGGATGAGGCTCACACTGCCAACTTCTCCCTTCTGGTCCTCTCAGCCCAACACACTCCTGACAGTAGGTTAGGGACCCATCCCACTGTCCATACTCAAATCTTGCTCATGGCCCCACAATGCCACCTCCACACTCCAAAACCTGGAGAGAAGTGGGGCCAAGTAGATAAATGATGCCATTTGTGACATCAGCCACTCTTTTCTATGCCCCTAAAGGACATTCCAGGCCTGATATTAGCACTGCAAACTAGTAGTGCCAGAAGATGGCCCCCAGCATAGCAACTCCATGTCCTTTAAAGGGCCTCTCTCTGAATTAACCTCTTCTGCATGTTCTTTCTCAGAAAACGGATCCATGTCCTCATCCAGCGCCCTGAGCCTATGGGTAGTGGCAGGGGCAGGAGCAGGATGTAGGTAGGGAAGCACTAGTTGACGGGAAATCAATGGAAACCTGAAGGTCATCTGGAGGGCACGTTCTCCTCATCATGCACCTGCTGGGATGGGATTTGTGGTCCTGACCTTGCTGGGGGACCTCTGCCCTCCTGTCAGAGATGGTTAAATCAGCCTGCAGAAGCAAACATCCTGCAGACCAAGTGATCTCCAGGCGTCCTTCTGAGGGACATCAAGGCAAACAAAGAAGCACTGAGTCTCATTTAACCTGCCACGAGGTTCACAGTCACCCCAATTTCTCTTGGCAGCCGCCTGTGCAAACCGTCTCGGGCCTGCTGTTTTTGGAGGCACACGCTTGGAAACCTTTTAATAAGGACAGAACAAAGCCAGGCTGACCAAGGGGCTAGTCATGTCCCCAAATTTGGGTTCTCTGATGGAAATAGTAAAAATATCCTGGGGCCCAGCCAGTGTTGCTCAGTGGTTGAGGGTTGACCTATGAAATGGGAGGTGATGGTTCAATTCCCAATCAGGGCACATGCCTGGGTTGTGGGCTCAATCCCCAGTAGGGGATGTGCAGGAGGTAGTCGATCAATGATTCTCTCTCATCATAGATGTTTCTATCTCTCTTTCCCTTCCCCTTTCTCTATGAAATCAATAACAATATACTAATATTTATATATATTATTCTGGGAAACCAAAACCAAAAGAAAGGTGAAATACCTAAATCTGCCCTCACAATGACAAAGGGTATCAAACCTCCATACTGCTTAGGAAGGTCTGGTCTGCCCATCACACCAACTACAAAGGGAGCATGACTAAATTTAGAATCTGATCCTCCTTTCCTCATGAACCCAAGTTCCCTCCCTCCCTCCCTCCCATCCTCCCTTCTTTCCTTCCTTCCTTCCTTCACTCCCTTCCCTTCCCTTCCTTTCCCTTCCCTTCCCTTCCCTTCCCTTCCCTTCCCTTCCCTTCCCTTCCCTTCCCTTCCCCCTCCAGTCTTCTTCCCTCAATCTTTCCACCTCAGCAAAAGTCACTTATTACACAGGTCAGGAGCAAAGAATTCAGCCCCCATCTCTAATCCAAAAGTTAAAGATGGGTTTAGTATAAAAATGAGGAAGAGTCACCCGACACATATGTAGAGAAGGATGACACGACGATGTTAATAATATTAAGGGCGGCATGGCTATTTATTGAGCACTTACTATGTGTGCCAGGCACACTTCTAAGCACTTTACATGTATTCCTCCTATCTCACAGACAAGAGAAGATATAAGCCCAGGCAATTTCGGACCAGAACCTTGCTCTTAGCCACTATCCTATCAGCCTCACAGGGCCCATGCCTCTTCACAGTGGGTGGTGCCTCCAAGACTAGAATAACTCGAACAACACTTCCTGTTCGTGAGGCACCAGTTTCTCTAAGAGCATTACTGATTTGCTGGGCAATCTTAATTATTTCTTGGTTTTGCGCCTGGGTTTCCCAAACTGCCAAACTGTCCAGATGTCAACTTTTCTATCACGGAGCCACCTCCCAGTAACTCAAGAAGTGGGTCGGTGATGGGGCTGCCTGAAAAGACACCATCAGAGAAAGGCAAAATGCATGATGTGGTTTAGAAACCAAATATATCCCCAAGTGAGTAAGGAGTGAAGGCCTCTGAGAGGCCCTGTAGTTCCAAACACAGACTGACAGGAGGAACAGAAAGATGCCAGATTCAAATAACTCAAGAGCCAGGTTTAAGAATCCCAGAGGGTCAGAGATTGTCCAACCTGGTGCTTCTGTTGTATTACAAGGAAAATCAATAACCAGAGAGGTGAAGGGATTTCCCTCAGTTGCACAGGAGCAGTGCTGATGGTAGACTGTGTCCAGGCTCCTAGTTGAGGGGCTTCTCCACATGTGTAGCAGGGTCTGCAAACCACAGCCCGTGGGCCAGATCTGGCCCACCATGAATGTCTGTAAGTCAAGTTCTGGCCGTCTGTAAGGAAGGCGGCCATGCCCATTCGCTTGCATATTGTCTGTGGCTGCTTTCACACTACAGTGTTAGAGTTGAGGAGTTCCAGCAGATCACATGGCCTGCAAAGCCTAAGATATTTACCTAAAATGGGCCTTTACAGAAAAAGTCCGCTGACTTTTAGTTGATAGGATAAGACTTGAATAATGAAATGACTCCATCCTTGGAATGAGAGAAAGTAGAATGGGAGGCCCCAGAGCCACGCAGCTTAAGCAAATATTTTTACAATTATCCCAGCTTGGTATAACTTAATAAAAACCCGTAAATACAGTTAACACTAAGGAAAGCAAGCACTAGCTCACCCTACCTATTTAATAATGATTGTTAACTACAGCAAGCAAAACGCAACACTGAGAATTAATTCTTCTAGCTTCCCCGGAAAGCCCTTTCTCACTTGGGAAATGCTTTCGGCCAGTGGGCAGAAGGACGCTTCTTACAGATGCACCGGCCTCACTTCCTCCTGGTGGGTGGGAAAGGGCTACTGCTGAGGCAGTGGGGGGAGAGAGAGGTGCCCCTCCCTGGGGTGTTCGCTGTCAAACAGGATGGTGCCCCTTGTCTCCCTCACTCACATAAAGTCAAGAGCCCCCAGGCGCCAGCCAAGGCTCCTATCCAGGCTTCCTCGACCTACAGTGCCTCCCTGCCCGGCTCACCCATCTCTCTCCTCTCCAGAGGATCAGCATAAGGCTCACAGAAGCATCTCAGCCCTCGGCTTTTTTGGTGAAGACGTTCTATCATCTCATGTGGGGGTGACAGGCTAATGGGGGAATCAAGGGACCTCCGTCCCAGGTTGAAGTGAGAACTTAGTCGTTGTAGGTCTTTGACAAGCCTCTCAACCCCTCTGGGCCCCAAGCTCTCATCTGTCAAATGGAGAGAATTATCCTTACATGTTCCGACTGATGGGGTATGGGCAGAGCCAAATCAAGGGACGAGACAGGTGCCCACGCTAAGCGCCTGATCTACCTTGTCTCCATCCCTGGGACCAGGTACAGCCCCGGCCCTTCCCGGAGCCTGACGCTGACTCGGCAGCACTCAATTAGTGCTCATCCTGGGGACCTGGGTCCAAGCAAAGCTCAGAGCCTCCTTCTATTCTTAGAAGCTTTTCCTCATGGGGGCTGTACCTTTCCCACCAATCCTGTAGAACCACAGGGATGCATGTGGCTGTGCTGTGTATTGGGACCTTCATCATTAAGAGAGCCAAAAAAAAAAAAGTCCAAAAGAGCCAACCTGAGCCGGAGGCTGAGGTCTGAGGGGGAGGATGGATGGGCAGGGGAGCTGATTAGATGAAAGGCTGATTAGGGGAAAGGAGGAGGCCAGGGGACAGGAGCCAATTTCGGTGGAGCGAGCACAACCTCCAGCACATGCCCCACAGCCATCAATATCTCCTCCCAAGACAGGTTATCAGGGGAATTTATGTTCTCTAATAATTACCTTGCAGAGGGTTCCACTTATCTTACCAGAAGTATCTGCCAGTTGCCAGGCACGCGGGGTTCTGGTTCATTCCATAAACAGTGCTATCCACCTTCACCCCCATCCTCCCAGCACCCGACCTCTGTCCTCTGACCTCTAACCTTTCCTGGCCACTCTGGTATGGGTGAAGTTGAAGATAGAAGAGTCTCAACAACTTTCAGGAGATTTAAGGGCTCCATGGGAGCTGACAGAGGGGGTTAGGAGGCTGCCCCACCCCTTGATAGGCCTGAGAGTGAAGTTGAGGCCAGGCTGGGGGTTGCAGACTGCTGGGAAAGGCCACGAGGGAAAGGCAGAAGCAGTGCTTGGGGGAGACTGAGTGGATTGTGTTTGTCTCCTCCTGACTGATGACATCAGAGCTGGTCAGCATTAATTTTCTTTTCTTGTCTTCACATCCCTCCTCAAAGCTTCCCCTCACCAGTCCTCTGATGATGCCTCCCTCCACTAAGGTCTGGCCACTTATTCAGTAACCGTCATATGCTGCCTTGGGTGCCAGGATCTCCATAAACACGTGTCCCAGACCCACTGTGAGCAAGCCGCTGGGAGCAGGGGCCTTGGTCCCCAGCTCCTCATGCTGGCATTGCATTCCTGAGTCATAGCAACACAGTACACCAGGCGGCCCTCACCGTGGTTGGCCGGTTCTAGGTGCTTTAGAAACAGTAATGCATTTTGTGGTTACAGCAACCCCATGAGAGAGAAGCTATTACTATCCCGCATTCTACAGTAAGGACACTGGGGTTCCGCTGAAGTCATAGGCTGAAGGCCCCCTAAGGAGTGGCCTTGTCAGGCTTTGAACTGGCCGCCTCATCTCGGAGCCCGAGCTCTCACCACCACTCCACTCTGCCTCGACAGTAAGTGTATGCTGAGCCCGTAGAACACTTCATATTTTATCAACCCACTTACTGATACCACCTCTTTCTAAAATAATGTTTATCCAAGTAATAACAACAACAGCCAACAGCTAATGGTCATGGAGCCAGGTGCCAGGCCAAGAAGAGGTGCCAGGCCAAGAACTTGCCTCTGAGTGCTCACGTCCACCTACAGCAGTGGTTCTCAGCCTTCCTAATGCCGTGACCGTTTAATACAGTTCCTCATGTTGTGGTGACCCCCAATTTCATTGTTACAAATTGAACATAATTAGCCCTAAAAGGTTTGGCTCAGTGGATAGAGCATCTGCCTGCGGACTCAAGGGTCCCGGATTCGATTCCGGTCAAGGGCATGTACCTTGGTTGCGGGCACATCCCCAGTAGGGAGTGTGCAGGAGGCAGCTGATCGATGTTTCTCTCTCATCGATGTTTCTAACTCTCTATCCCTCTCCCTTCCTCTCTGTAAAAAATCAATAAAATATATTTTTTTTTAAATTGAACATAATTAAAGCATAGTGATTAATCACAAAAACAATATGTAATTATATATGTGTTTTCTGATGGTCTTAGGTGACTCCTGTGAAAGGGTCATTCTACCCCCAAAGGGCTCGCGACCCACAGGTTGAGAACCGCTGACCTACAGAGAGATTCCAGGAGTGAGACAGGGTAGTAGCCAGGACAAGCGGAATAGGGAAACTGAGACAGATAAACAGCCAGTAGTTTACAGCCATCTAGTAAATCGCAACACCCTATCTTCTATAACCAAGGACACTTGGGAGTAAATGGTTTACACTTCTCCCCAACCAGAGGGTAAAGAGTTTAAATCACCCTACTCAGGGAGACAGATAGCAGAAATCCAATTAGTGCCTTTTGCACCAACCACGCCCAAGGACAGATGAAGTTAAGAAACTAAATCTTATTTTGATACATTAGCATAAACTGATGAACATTCTATTGATCGCCCCAAGACCTCCCCTAAACTCTCAGCCATTAAAGCCCCCACAACAAATCCCCAGGAGCCTTTCCCTTCCTCCCTTCTTCCCCCACCGGCACCTCCTAAACCAGGGGTGGGCAAACTTTTTGACTCGAGGGCCACAATGGGTTCTTAAACTGGACCGGAGGGCTGGAACAAAAGCATGGATGGAGTGTTTGTGTGAACTAATATAAATTCAAAGTAAACATCATTACATAAAAGGGTACGGCCTTTTTTTTTTTAGTTTTATTCATTTCAAACGGGCCGGATCCGGCCCGCGGGCTGTAGTTTGCCCACGGCTGGTCTAAAGTCTAAGGGATCCCACGAGACCGGGAGCAATGGGCAGAGAGGGAGCAAAGGGCAGCAGCAGCTCATGCCAGGTAAACTCTGAACCTGTCCCCCAGACCCCCTCATCTCTGGCTTCTCAGTGAGCCAAAGCAGCCCAGCCAGGCTCATTTCCCCACCTAGGCACTCCTGTTGCTTTTTCTATCCTAGGCCCTTCCTTGTTTCACTGTCCCCAGCTTTCATAAACATACTCTCAAAATCACCTGGACTTGTATTGTGAAATCTTTCCTGCACGAAGTCAATAACCCATACACTACCAGTCAGCCTGAGGCTGACCCACTCAGGGCCGGGTCCCCTTTCTGGTAACAGTAGCAGCATAATGTTCTGCTTCCAGAGCCACCTCTGTCCCCCAGAAACACCAACCTCTTCCTCCGGGGCCTTTGCACCTGCGGGTCCCTCACCAAGTCCCCTCTTCTCCTCTTTGCAGGGCTGGCTACTTCTGCACCTAAGGGCTCTGCTCCCCTCCTACTTCCTCGAGGCCCTCCCCAAACTTTTTTTTTTTTTTAATATGTTTTTATTGATTTCAGAGAGGAAGGAAGAGGGAGAGAGAGATATAAACATCAATGATGAGAGAGAATGAATCATTGACCGACTGACTGCCTCCTGCACACCCCACACAGGGGGCCCAGCACACAACCCGGGCATGTGCCCTGACTGGGAATTGAACCATGACCTCCTAATTTATAGGTTGATGCTAAACCACTGAGCCACGCTAACCAGGCCCCAAACTTCTTATCTACAGCATTCATTCTTTACCCATCACACTGGTTTGTGGTCTTTTTAGCACTTCGCCAACCATTAGAAATTATTTTATTCATATTTACTTTCCACCTGTCTTTCCCCAATCCTATATAATAAAAGGCTAATATGCAAAACGACCAAATGGTGGAACGACCGGTCGCTATGATGCACACTGCCCACCAGGGGAAAGACACTCAATGCAGGAACTGCCCCCTGGTGGTCAGTGCGCTCCCACAGGGGGAGCGCTGCTCAGCCAGAAGCCAGGCTCACGGCTGGCAAGCACAGCCGCCGTGGCCGGAGTCTCTCCCGCCTCCGTGGCAGCACTAAGGATGTCCAACTGACGGACATCCCCCAAGGGCTCCCGGACTGTGAGAGGGCGCAGGCTGGGCTGAGGGACGACCCCCCTCCCGGTGCATGAATTTCGTGCATCAGGCCTCTAGTAGATACATAAACTCCCTGAGAGAAAGACTGGTCTAGCTTGCTCATCCCTGTATTCCCACTGCCTCCATGTGGGTATGTGGCATAGGGTAGACATTCGATAAATATTAGTTGTCTAAATTATACCCACACTGGGCCTTACACAATACATGTTGGCTGCTCTTTTGGACACTATGTTTTAAGCAAACCCCACTACCTGTTCTATCTTCATTTATTGAGCCTTTCCCATGTACCAGGCACCTTGCTGAGCACTTCAGTATTTCACTGTGCCCCCCTACGAGGAAGAAAATAGTATCTTTATCATCCCCATTTTATAGATGCGGAAATCAAGGCTTAGAAAGGTGATATGGCTTACTCAAGACCACACAAAAGTAGGTTAAGATTTTTCCCAGTCTGTCTGCCTCCCAGAGTCCATGATATTAATCCAGCTGGGTTCCCTCAGCAGCTGTTCTGTCTTCACCCGAATGTCCCCAGGCTTACTCCTCCCCCTCCCTTGCTTTCCTGTGCCAACCTCTTACAATGATCCTTCCAGGTCTCTCTCCACCACCCTCCCCCTTCTCGGTGCCTCCAAGAGTCTGTCCTGTATGTTGAACCACTTGTCCCCTTCCCTGTGCTTCTGATAGCCTGGGCCAATGGCAAGTGCCAATGGCCAACCAGAGAGAAGGAAGCATGTGAGATGTAGTATTTATTCCCCGAGCCGCCTCTGTGCGGGGACACTGGGGAGAGGCTGCATCCTTCCACTACAGGTCACGGCTCCTGTCTAGCAGCCTTTTCCTCAGGGCGATCATCTTAGATCCCCGTGACCTTCTCCCCTGACCTTGACCTAGCCCCCAGGGTGTGAGCTATCTTCCTGGATATTTGCCTGACCATCTATACTAATAAAAGGGAAATAAGCTAATTAGACCGAGAGACCTCTGGGTGTCCTTCCGGACAAAGCCATGGTGGCAGGACCAAGGCAGAGGGAGTTAGGGGCGATCAGGCCAGGAGGGGAGGGCAGTTGGTGGTGATCAGACCAGCGGTGGGGGGATGGGGGGCAGTTAGGGGCGAGCAGGCTGGCAGGAGGCAGTTGGGGGCGAGCAGGCTGGCAGGCAGAGTGGTTAGGGGTGATCAGGCAGGCAGGCAGGCAGGTGAGCAGTTAGGAGCCAGCGGTCCTGGATTGCGAGAGGGATGTCCGATTCTCAATCCAGGGATCGGGCCTAAACAGGCAGTTGGACATCCCCTAAGGGGTCTCAGATTGGAGAGGATGTAGGCCGGGCAGAGGGACACCCCCCCCCCCCCCGAAGGAATTTTGTGCACTGGGCCACTAGTGTTTTTATAAACACCCATCTTATTAAACACTCCACAGTCCACTCTGAATCTACTGCCTTCTGCTGGAACCCTGACTCTCCAACACACAAATTCCTCCTGGCCCTTGCACCTCTACCATCTCCCCACTACTGTGCCCATCCTCTCCCTGTATCCTGCCCCTTGCTGCCTGCAGCTGCCACTTCTAGGCCTGGGGTGCCCTCTCCCTCCAAGACCTATAAATAAATGTTGACTGTGGCTGGAAGGTCTGCCCTGGCAGCCTCTGCTCTTGGCCTGGGCCCCACTGGCCCCTTTGCTAACTTCCAAGGCAATACTGCGGGGAGAGGGGTCCTCCGGGGCAGCATGCAAGGACCACAGCCAGCTCCTGCCCATGACTAGAATAGAACCGTGGTTGTCAGGTCCAACCAAAGGTCCCCTTTGCTGGGGTCAGGTCTCTGTGCAGACCTCTTACACTGACCCTTCCAGTTCTCTCTCTGTCGGAAACTATCATCTTCACTAGCAGAGAAGAGTAGAGACCCCCAAAAGCTAGTCACCTTTGAAGCCCTAGCAAAGGTCAGAGCTGTGCACCACCCAGTTAATCTAGATACCACCCAGTTAATCTAGATAATGGTAGCTGAAGCAACCTCCCTACCTTTAATCATGCAAATCCTTATTGATAAGATAGTCTGCCTATTACTGGAAATTGTCTACTGATGAGCTAATCTGTGTGTCATTGAAACCTCCTTACCTTAGGGCTTCCCCAGATCAAATAAAAGGTTGGAGCGGCCTGAGCATCGGTGGAAGTCCCTCTCCTGGAGTTGGACTTGCCTGCCTGGCTCCCCAACATTTCCAAATTATCTTGTGTCATTTTCTTTCATTTGTGTGCGGCTCCTCTTTCAGATCCCAAACCCTAAACCACGCAGGACGTGGAGGGAAACACACCCGACATCTCTCCACCACTCTTCCTGCTCGATGCCTCCAAGAGTCTGTCCTGTAGGAGGGACTCTGCAGATGGTGTACTGGTAGCTCTAACAAAGCCAACACCACAACTTCGGTCATCACAGTGCCATGCGTCAAGCAACTGCTATGGGCCAGGGACAGTATCGGCTGCCATTTGCATATGTTCACTCTAATATTAACAGATGAAGACACTGGAGCTCAATGAGGACAGGACTTTAACCAAAACCCCAGAGATGCTAAGTGGCAGCGCTGGGAATAGACTGCAGGTGGCCCCCCGCCCAGAGACTTCAATGTCTCACCAGTCTGCACTGCCTTGTGGCCAATCCCTTCCTCCTGCAGGAGGACCAAGACTCAAACTCAGTCCTGGCAGGCCGCTCAGAGACGCACAAGCCACCCGTGACCTGGCCAGGGTCAGGGGGAGTGGGAGGTGGGTTAGGGGAAGTGTGGAAGGCTCCACGCTGCCTGGAGTCGCTGTGTCCTAGAGGCATGGCGCTGCTTGGCCACGGTGAGTGAGTGCTGACCAGTCAGGGGACGGGAACATGTCCCCACGGCTCCTTCCTGCAGAGCCAGCTGGGAGCCATGTGCTTGTCCTTGGCACCTACCAGCACTTCAGCAAAACATGCCGCAGGCACAGACCCTCCACCCCCACGCCTGGGCCGGTCACAAGGAAACTCGGAAGGGGAGGGCGGAGGGGCTGGGCAGCAACAAAACGAAGGGGAAGATTCCTGCTGGGAGACCTGGCGGGACTGTGCTTCCTCCCTCCTCCCTGCAGCCAGAATTTATATTCGCCATTAACACCACTCAACGACTAAAGGCTTTTATTTTTCTTTTTGAAAGGCAATGGCAAAAATAAAAGCCACGTTTCTAGTATTGGAAGTGATTCTTGGAGGCAAACATCCTCACTCTGAGCACACACACACACACACACACACACACACACACACACCAGCTCTGCCACCGCGGAGCCCAAAATAGCTCACACTTGGGTCCTGGCTCTCCCGGGCTCCTGGAGAACCAACTCAGCACAGCCTCCTGACCTCCGTCCACATGACTGCTGGCCGCTCTCCTTCCCTGGGGTAACAATGCGCTCCTGGGACCCAGCCCGCAGCCACACCTGCTCCTGCGGACCACTCCACCCCCACCAAGCTGGGGTATCACCCTGTCCCTGTCTGATGTGTCCTGACAGGACAAGGTCCAATTAGCAGAGGCCATTTCCAGGGACCCAGCATGAGATGGGGCCCCAATCTCCAGAGCTGTCCTGCACCTCCTCTCCCTCAGCCCCTCCAAACCTTAAATCACTGATGTGACATCTCTAGGTGAAAGGCTTCCTCCCCCAGTATTTTACAGACTGTTTGGAAAACATCCAGAATGTTCTTTAAAAAGAAGGAGAGAGAAAAAGAACAACCCTGCTGAAATAAAAAGCTGGGTTTCATCTTAAAATCTGTGCACTGCTGGAATTTGAATACTGTCGTCACACCAATCAAAAACATTCTCCATCCCTCCCTTTAAACACCAAAAATTTAATCTCACCTAAAGATCGGAGAATGGCAAACATGATGAGACCCAATGAATATATGGAGAAACTGAGAACAAAAGAAGGAAATTCAATAGATTGCCCTGCTCTGACCAGCACTGCAAATGAAGTAATAATTTGAGGGAGATTTGGAGAAAAGGGAAACCAAAAGTGTCAGACAGCCGCCATGAGTCTGTGGTCAAAAAAGGGCCCCATGCTTACCTGACTAGCTCAGGAAAGGCCTGCGAGGCGGCCTGCGAACTCAGAGACCTACAGTAACCACAAGGGCAGGACTGTTTGCCATGACGGAGTAACCCTGAGCAAGATGGGTCACCAGCAGCTCTACTGGAGCCAGCCGAGGAGCTTCGGCCAGGGTTCCGGTTCTTGCCGCATCTGCTCAAACCGCCACGGTCTGATCTGGAAATACGGCCGACATCTACCTTAGGACAGAATGCCATCTCTTTGTACATAAAATAATTTTTTTAAAAAAAAACAACCTTCAAATAAAAATAAATAAATAAAACAAAATAAAGTACCCATAAAGGATGATCTAAAACGAAAACTTTTTAAATAAAAAAGCAGTCTAGGTCATAAGCCCGTATCTTCCCTGAGAAAAGATCAACTTGGATCTTAACTGAGCCTATTGTCTTCTTGCATCTAAGATAACAAACCTTTGGAATGTCAGGGTAACTTGTAACTTCCCTTTTTTCAGACTCCCTCAAGGTACAGCCAATGCCTCCTCAGGGCACAACCGATGTGTCAGGGCACCAGGGGAGGGACCACAATCCCCTCATGGTTACTGTTAGCATGTTCATTGTTGCCTGTTGACCGTCCTGTCCCCACCTCTGTTAAAAGAAGCATGTGTCTATCATTTTACTTTTACTCCATCCGGAGGTTTCCCCACTTCGTTTTCTCCGCCTCCCTAATCTATCACCAGTGGATTTCATGGAACCCACTGACATCTCCTCCTTTGCTGGTAATTTATAAAAATAGGTGAAAAACCGCCATTCTCCAGAGCATTATCTCAATATGCTGAGATTCTGCTTCCTGGCAATTGTCCACAGTTTGGCTCAAGTAAACTCACGAAAGTTCTTTGCAGGTTTGAATGTTTCTTACATTATTAGCAAGGCCACTGGACAAAGCAAGCATCCACAGGAACTGGCGGGGCAAAGCCCGCCACGAGGCTGACAAGACATTCCTGGGGATGGCGGGAGGCGGGAGACAGCTGAGTCTACTCGTTATCTGGCAGGAGGCTCATCAGTAGTAACTCCTCTTCTTTCTCACAAAAGCAAGACTGAAAGAAAGCAAAAGGGTGGAAACATCCGCACAAGCAGCCAGTCTATTAGGGACCCTGGTAATTGCTAGGCAGGCAAAGCCCCTGCAGCTTCACACTAAGTTTACCTCCATCATCACCCTCTCCCCCATCTCGCCTCCGTAGTCAGGGAGCTGGAAAGGAAATGAACAAGCCCACACCCAGCTCCCATCTAGATGACCAGCTGGGCCACTGGAAGCATCCACAGATGGGGTGAAGCGATCCCAGGGGAAGGGAGCCCCTGAGAGATCACCATCCTCACTCCCTGCTCAGCACCTGGAGCTCTGCTGGATGGTAGACACCAGCAAATTCAATGAGAATTATTTGGGCCTGCGGAGGAGTCCGGAGGCGAGATGCTAAGTAAGAGGGCCAGCTCCATGTTACTTCTGCACCTGCAGGAGTCAATTTCTTGTTGTCCGGCTGGCTTTCCTGGCAGCCCCTCAGCCGACCCTGCCACCTCTGGATGGGGTTTCCTAACTCTGCTCCTGGCTTATGCGAATGACAGTCATTCGTTCACTTAGCCAGTAAATGTGTATCCCATGCATACTGCACCGTAGGAGAGGCAGCGAAGCATTGTGGTGAAGGGCTGGGAACTGCCATGAGGATGCCAGGTTTGAGACCCGGCTCCTCATTTGCTTGCTGCCTGACCTGTAGACATCTCTGAGCGTCCCTTTCCTCTTCTGTCCAATGGAGATAGAATAAGACTCTCACCAAATGATCACTGAGAACAGATGAGATAACCTCACTGGGAGTGGTCCGTAAAGATCACAGTTGTTTCTATGACGTGGGTCCCCCTTTCCACTCGCTGCTACCACTGGCGGCAGAAAAAGACAGCTCAGGCGTTAACTCACAGTTGTCTGTTCCACTGGCCTCTCTGCCCACACAGATGAGCAGCAGCAGAAAGTGTTAAAAAGTAAAATAGCTCAATGCCATTGGTTCCGATTGCCCCCCCCCCCCCCCGCCGCCTCCACCACCACCAGTCAGCTATCTAGCCACTACGGTCAGTGGTTAAAAGCACAACCATTGACTGTGTGGATGGTTCCGTGCAAAGCCAACCCCACCAGCAGGAACCTAACGCACAGCACAGATCTCCCAGCCCCACCCCCAACCATCCATCACCTTTGTTTAAAGGGCACTGGGATGGAAAGGAGGAGCCGTAGTAGGCTGGAACTTTGGTACATTCCAAGGACATGTGGAAGGTGGTGTATTGGTTTTCTATTGCTGCGATAACAAAT
Source organism: Myotis nattereri (assembly GCF_964212035.1). Lineage (NCBI taxonomy): Eukaryota > Metazoa > Chordata > Mammalia > Chiroptera > Vespertilionidae > Myotis > Myotis nattereri. The sequence goes on along the minus strand of NC_138075.1, from coordinate 25,063,249 downwards.
CACCACCAACTCAGTGTCTTAAAACAACAAAAATGTATTATCTGACTGTTCTGGAGGGCAGAAGTCTGCAATTAGTTGGATAGGACTAAAATTAAGGTTTCAGCAGGGCTGCGTTACTTCTGGAGGCTGTAGGGGAGAATGTTTCCATGCCTTTTCCAGCTTCTAGAAACTGCCCGCATTCCTCGGTTTGTGGCTCCTTCCTCCATTGCATCAGTTCGACATCTGCTTCCATTGCCACGGGGCCATCTCTGACTCTGACCCTCTTGCATCCCTCTGATAAGGACCCTGTGTTTATGTCGGGTCCACCCACATACTCCAGGAAAATCTGCCCGTGGCAAAGTCCTTAATTTAATCACGCGTGCAAAGTCCCTTTTCCCATGCAAGGTAACATAGTCACGGGTGCCAGGGATTAGAACATGGACATCTTTGAAGGGGGACCCAGAGGTGGGGTCTGCTGCAAAGTGCACGGGAGAACTGTTGAACGGTAACTACTGAGCTGCCCACTCGTCCTGTGAGCCTGTTATTTTGCTTCTATCAGTTCCAGTCATTACATAAACCAGTTTGACGGGAACTACTTGACTGACAGCAAATACCAGAGGGCCCCACAGGCCCCAGGAATCAGAGGGTCCGCTCAGTCCAAAGCAGAACCACTGTGTCATGCTGCAGCCTGAGAGGCCTCAAAAGAACCACCCAATGATCTAGGCTTATGATCCTAGTTCCTAGTCTGGACATGGTCCAGAAACAGAGATTTCCGTTTTCTTTTCTGCAGAAAGAAGATAAGTGTGAGACTCTAGCACTCTACCACAAACTCATGCTCCATTCCCCTACAGGTCTCCCTTGTATAAATATTTGTGTGTTATTTTAAATTGTGTCATAATCAATTTGGACTACAGGCTATAGCCAACAGTTCTCATCATGACTCTTTCTGCCTTCCCATTTTGAAGATAGGCAAACTGAGGCAGGACCAAAGGAACAAGGATTTTATCTTATTGTGACAACGTCGTGAGTCATTGGAATCATCACTTTTTGTTTTACATTCCATCACATCGGTGTCCATCCTCATCTTAGTTGAGGTTAAAAAAAAAAAAAAAGTTCTAGAATTTGAATCTCAGATCTTCTGCTAATTAGCTGTGTGACTTTAGGCAAATGACATCCTTTTACTCCTCCATAAAAGGAGACAGAAAAATCTGCCTCTCACAAAACTGTTGCATGGGTTAAATTACACATAAAATCCTTGGCATGTTGAGTATATGGAGCATTTCCTATGTCTTGGACACGATGCTGAGCATTGTATGCATTCCTTTAATCCTTACACCTCAATGAGGGAGGTTTTGTTTATTATTTCCATTTTCCTAGAAAGTAGGCCTCTTCGAGGCAGGAATATTTCTTTTGAATCTTCACCCTCTAACTCAAATATCCTGTGAGTAGTAAATGCTGTCTGCAAGTAGTGTTGCCAATAAAAAGAATGGAGAGGTCAGTTGAGTCTGGAATCGCTGCTGTAGGTTTTCTGAAGGTGGGATCTGAGAGGTAGGCAGAATTAAAGAAAAGGAAAGAGGAAAGAGGGCAGGTCTTCCCAGTGGGACGGAGGGAGGTGTAGAGAAGTGACAAGAGGCACAAGGCACGGAGGAGACAGGACTAAGCAGGTCACAGGGGTAGGAGACTGTGGGGCTGCCTTTGTGACGCTGAACAGTATGCTGGGATACACTCGTTGACTTGCTTTGGCCGATAGGAAAGACCAGAAGTTAGGTTGTCCCAGTTCCAAGTCCAGGTCTCTCGAGGCAAGATTCTCCTCTGCCCTCCTGGGTTCCTGCTGCCTGGCATGTGAACAAGCTTGGGCTAGCCTGCTGGAGGATGAGCAGAGACATGAAGCCGAGATACGTCATCCTGGCTGAGGCCGTCTTAGACCAGCCAGCCCACAACCTACACAGCACCGCACCACAGACATAAAGGTGAGCCCAGCCAAGATCAGAAGAACCACCCAGCTGAGCCCAGATCAAATCACTAACCCATAGGAGAGTAAATAAAATAAATGGCTGCTGTTAGAAGCCACCAGTTTTGGGGTGTTTTGGTAAGCAGAAAATCTAGTAGGAACCAGTGTCTCTTTCACCTTTAGACCCTCAATAGCCAATACAAGGCCTGGCATGTAATAGCTACACAGTAACTGTTTCATGAAGAAAGTTCTGAATCGATGAACCAATAGAACTGTGAATTAATGAATGACATGCTGGAAAGCTGAAATTCTGTCAGCTCTCATAATTTTAATGAGTTACTTTGGTTTAAGGACTATTTTCAGCTTGAATTACAGATACCTAATAAAAAGACCCATTGCCCTAGCCAGTTTGGCTCAGTGGATAGAGCAGGGGTGGGCAAACTTTTTGACTCGAGAGCCACAATGGGTTCTTTTTTTTTTTTTTTTTTAAATATATTTTATTGATTTTTTACAGAGAGGAAGGGAGAGAGATAGAGAGTCAGAAACATCGATGAGAGAGAAACATCGACCAGCCGCCTCCCGCACATCCCCTACCGGGATGTGCCTGCAACCCAGGTACATGCCCTTGACCAGAATCGAACCTGGGACCTTTCAGTCCGCAGGCTGACGCTCTATCCACTGAGCCAAACCGGTTTCGGCCCACAATGGGTTCTTAAGCTGGACCGGAGGGCCGGAACAAAAGCATGGATGGAGTGTTTGTGTGAACTAATATAAATTCAAAGTAAACATCATTACATAAAAGGGTACGGTCTTTTTTTTTTTAGTTTTATTCATTTCAAACAGGCCGGATCCGGCCCGTGGGCTGTAGTTTGCCCACAGCTGGGATAAAGCGTTGACCTGTGGACTAAAGGGTCCCAGGTTCGATTCCAGTCAAGGGCACATGCTTGGGTTGTGGGCTTGGTCCCCAGTGGGGAGTGTGCAGGAGGCAGCCAATCAGTGATTCTCTCTCATCATTGATGTTTCTCTCTCTCCCTCTCCCTTTCTCTCTGAAATTAATAAAAATATTTTTTAAACCCATTATCTTTATTCTCTCAATGAACATTTTTTCCCCCCAAGCTTAGTCAAGTGAAAAAGGAAAGTTTCACATGCACGTAGAATGTAGGGTAAGGCAATTAAAAAACTAGACTAACTGTTTAGAAATCTGGGTTCTAGATTCAACTCTCTCAGTAACTGCAAGACCTTACTAATTGTCTTAATTACTATTTCTACATCTGTAAAATAGATATTAAAAGAAAATGGTCTGCCCTAACCGGTTTGGCTCAGTGGATAGAGCATCTGCCTGTGGACTCAAGGGTCCCAGGTTCGATTCTGGTCAAGGGCATGTACTTTGGTTGCGGGTGCATCCCCAGTAGGGGGTGTGCAGGAGGCAGCTGATCAATGTTTCTCTCTCATCGATGTTTCTAACTCTCTATCCCTCTCCCTTCCTCTCTGTAAAAATTCAATAAAATATATTTTTTTAAAAATGGTCCTTCCCTGTCAACTTTACTGGGTTGTGGTGGCAAATAAGATAGGGTGTGAAGGGTCTTAGGTGCTTTCCACCATCAACAATTCTGCTTCCTCTATAAACAGAGTTTTACTTATTGACAGTTTTCATAAATATATCCTTTTATGAGTTCCATTTACTTTTTTAAAATGTTTTTATTGATTTAAGAAGGAAGAAGGGAGAGAAAGAGAGAGATAGAAACATTGATAAGAGAGAAACTTCATTGATCAGCTGCCTCCTGCATGCCCCCTACTGGAGATCAACTCCACAACCTAAGCATGTGCCCTGACCAGGAATCGAACAGTGACCTCCTGGTTCATAGGTTGACGCTCATTCACTGAGCCACACCAGCCAGGCCCCATATACTTTTTTTTAAATCTTCCTTTTACTATCCTACTCTTTGGTAGCCTTATTTTCAAAGATAACAACAAAACAAACAAGGAAACGGTTAAAATTATCCTTAAGGGCAAGAAGGAAACTGTTGCTCAATCCGAAGAGATCTGGTATTCCTGGCAGTGAGGATTACGTATGACTAAGGTCAGACAAGACACCTGCCTGATTCACCCTCTGGGATCAAAGTTCCGCTGGAGAACTCTCGGTCCCCACTAGGCCGCACCGGGGGCACCAGCTGTTGAAGATACAGCTTGCTCCCTCTTCCCTTCCAGCAGCTTCTGCCCAGGGTGGCAGGTCAGAGACTCCAAATTCCAAGTGTGGGTCTTCCAGGGCCTCAGTTCCTGCCCTGGACTCGGTGAGTGGAGCTCCGAGACCAAGTCTGGCTGCTGGAAGAAAACCCTTCGTCTTGGTAACGCCTCCTCACAGCAGACTCTGGTTGGAAGTTCACAGAGTGATCCAAGCACTTCAGGACCTTCTTGGGGGACTGCCTTCTCCCAAAACTCCAAAACTTTCGAAAGTCACAGCTTAGAGCAACCATCAGGTTTCCAAAGACCTAAGGGTCTTGGAAGTGGATAGGAGGCAGCGCAAGACAGTGTGGGGCGTGCGGGAGGCAGCCAATCGATGACTCACTCATCATTGATGTTTTTCTCTCTCTCCTCCATTCCTCTTTGAGATCAATAAATATATATTTTTAAAAGAGACAGCCTATGCCCACTGAGCGCTGTGCTGTCCTCCTCCTGTGTCTGATGGGGGAGGACAGAGGTCAGAGGTGGTCGCTACTCAAACTGGGGCAAGGCTGAAAGGGTGGGCTGCTCTGGTCCTGCTTCATGGCCTGGGTCTTGCTTCCCACCGTTATAAGAGCCCACTTACCCTAGCCGGTGTGGCTCAGTGGATAGGGTGTTGGCCCTTGGGCTGAAGGGTTCTGGGTTTAATTCCAGTCAAGGGCATGTATCCCTGGCCCTGGTCGGGCGGGGTATGTGTGGGAGGCAACCAATCGATGTGTCTCTCTCACATCAGTGTTTCTCTCTATGTGTGTCTCTCCCCCTTCCTTCCACTCTCTCTAAAAATCAATGGAAAAATATCCTTGGGTGAGAATTAAATAAATTTTAAATAAGAGCCCAAGCTTCCATTAACCCAACCTCCCTGTGGTGGGCATGGGCTGTCTGCCTGCCTGTCATTCCTCTTTCCAGTAACAGCACCCCTCCAGGGAACCACCTTTCCCCCACCATCACTTGCGTAAGATCAACCCCACTCCACCTCTCAACTTCAGACAGGCTTGTGACCCAGCCCCGGCCAGTGAGAAAACCACCTACCTTCCCAGGCCTCAGTAATGGCTTTAAGAGTGAACATGGAGTCTCAGGCAAGACAGTTAGGGTCGATCCTGGGACTTCTGTCGGGAAAAGGTGCTTTCTTTCTCTAGACATGAAAAGGCTAAAAAAAAAGTGTGTACCTGCCGCTGCTGGGAGACACCCATGAAGCAGGCCTTTCAGCAGAGGAGGCCAGTGCAAAGGAAAGCAGACCTGAGAGAAGGGGAGGTGGAGGGAGCCCAGAGGACCTGCTTGAGCCTCTAGCCCAGCCGTGGGCAAACTACGGCCCTCGGCCAGATCCGACCAGTTTGAAATGAATAAAACTAAAAAAAGAAAAAAAAGAAAAAAAGACCGTACCCTTTTATGTAATGATGTTTACTTTGAATTTATATTAGTTCACACAAACACTCCATCCATGCTTTTGTTCCGGCCCTCCGGTCCAGTTTAAGAACCCATTGTGGCCCTCGAGTCAAAAAGTTTGCCCACCCCTGGTCTAGACCCAGTCCTGAGTGAAGCAGATACACTCCTGAACTTTAAGTAACTCGAGCCCGTACATTCCTCTTTGTGCTTAATCAGTTTGAGTTGAGTTTCTTGCCATTTGCAACCATAAAAAGCAACTGATGCACATTCCAGAGTTTACATAACAGGTTCTACACAAGCCTGAAGGGGCCAGCCCCGCCCAAATGCCTCTAGGCGGCTCAAACCCAAGCTCTTGAGAAAAAGGTGGTTCACTGTGGCCATAGGAGCCACATATCAAACCTGAGAGGCAGGCAGGGGAAGTGGTAGACAGCAGCTCACTGAACTGTGCTCTTTCGCTCACCACAGTCCCCACCACTCCCTACTGTCTTTACTAAGCCCATTTTTTTTTTCATTTACTTTATCTGCTTGGCCCTTTTAAGTATATAAGTTTACCTTCCTTATTGGATGGATCGATCAATCAATGGATCAATAATGGATGAATCAGTGGATGGGCAGATACGCAGGTAGTTATATATTTATTTACAAATTGAGCCTACATACAATTAGGCGGGGCACAAATGAACAATGAAACCCTCAGATTGCTGCAGTCAGGGGACCATTTGATAAAATGGGAAAGGAAATAACCAGAGACTTATTTCCACTTACAATGCGAGGGGATGACTCTCTGGATGGCACTCGCCCCACGGTTCTCCTCTCACCCGAGGGTGGTTAACGCAGTCTCACCAATACGGCAGCACAAGGAGAAACCATTCCTGGCACTCAGGCAGCGACCTCAGATGAAAACCTGGCCCTAGGCAGTAGCCTCTCCTCAGTCCCCAGCATCTACTTGGATCTGGGCAGCAGCCACAGAAACCAAAAGGGGCTTCAGAGGATGCAGGCGCTGTGTTCTGGCGTCTGAACTGGGAATGATCGCAGGCAAACGTCTACAAATGTATCCATGAAGCTCCGGCCTTGAAACAAGGACATGGGGAGTCCAAGGTGGTCTTTGAGACACTAAATGGCTCAAAGAACTGAGAACAAAAAACACACAGAAAAGTAGCAGCAGTAGAGACCGGGCTCCGAGCCAAGACGAGGCCTGTCCCTCAGCCACCTGGCTGAAGGCGTCTCCGTGACCGTAAGGTCACGGTGAGTCACACTGAACCATGCTGTGAACCATCCATTGTGGTTACCCACGCTCACGGTGCAGGCAATTGCTTAAGAAACTCTACAGCGTTCACTCCATTGTGAATCGTAGTTCCCCCTTTTGTTGTCTTTGTGAAGTCATCACAAAGCTCGGAGCAAAAGAATCCTTCTTCCAGGGATTGCCAAGGAGTGAGCCCATCGCCGGGCGGGTTTAGCTGTCTCTGCTCAGCATGCAGGTGCCCAGTGCGGTCAGACCAGGAAGGCAGCACCCACGCCGAATACGCTGGACCAGGCCAGGTCATGCTAAGCACGCCACCCTGACTGTGAGGCACAAAACACACGTGAGGGCTCTGGACCTCATCTCTCCTTAGAGCCAGGGCATGAAGGCACAGAACAGTGGGAGGAAACAGGATTGCACATAAATACTCCAAGGAAGGAAAAGAAGGAAGGGTAGCTGCTGAGGGGTCAGAAGCGCCAGCTTCCTCAGGATGAATCCTTCTTGGAGGACAGCATCCCTGCCAGGCATCCACCTTTGGGTGACCGGGTCCCACAGCTGAGAAGACACCAGCATGGGGTGAACCATGGAAAATCAATTTCTGCTGCGGAATGAAGGGAGTGGCACCAACAAAGGACAGCCTGTAGGTACCAGCAAGCAAACGCTCCCGCGCCTGTTGCTAACAGGAGCAGGTGGGTGCGCAGGATTGTCACTGGCCCCCACAGACGGCACACATGGTCCCTGCCTTCAACACGCTTACATTTGAGAGAGGCAACAGACCGGTGAGTGGAGACTCACAGTAGAGTAGACTGTACCCAGCCTGGGAGTCAGGAGACCTGGGTTCAGGTCTGGCTGGGCTGCTTCAGGCTTATAGCATATCACTAAGTTGTCTGGGCTTCAGTTCCTTCCTCTGTGAAGTGAGACCCTCACAACTCATCAGTTCTGTGAGTTCCTGGTTCTCAGGTCAGCTGATCTCCAAGGGACTGTGCAGTGTTCACACGCTGTGCTTTTGAGAGTCTTGTCGATATTAACGTTCAGAATTAGCTCTTGGGAGTGGGAGCTAAGATGTTAAGCCCTGAAGCTCTCGCCCTGAACAGACCCAGGCCCGGGACACACTCTGGATGGTCCCCGAACACATAGCTTTCAGCCCTGGGTGTTTGTTTTAACTAACCAGGAGGAAAGAATTTGGACTCTTTTTAAAATATATACAAAGGGAATACATTTGTTTATTTTACAGAATGTATTTTCAGATACAACAGGGTGAGAAGCAAGGCTAAAGTCATTCTTTTCTCTTGGCTCGTGTGAGGGCTACTCTTCCATGGTGACCTCTCCAAAGACCATGAATGGCAGAGATCCTTTTCCTCTCTCTCTCTCTCTCTAAATCAAGTCCACTTTATGTAAAACTTCCACATGCCACAAATGTACATGAAAATACCAAAATGTAGTTTAAACACAAACTCAGGAGCGGTCATCACCAGACAGACACAGTCTGTCATCGAAAAGCAGGTGACACATAGTCGGTCATTTAGCACCTGGTCACACACAAACCGTGGGACCCCCAGAGGCTAACCCAGCCCCTTAGGAACTCGCTGGGCTCAACTGTTTCTGGTCAGAGTCACACTCTGACGGGCAGTGGTCAGAGGCTGGTGCCGTGGCAGAGATCTTTTGATCTCACATCTCAGAACCTGTCTCAGTTTGATACCTTGGCCATGGACAACTGTCATATCATCCTTCAGGACTACAGCACCTCAATCCTACACCTGCCACCGTCGCCCAGTGGGGTACAGGGTCCCACCCCACTGCCCACCTCTCCACCTGTGCCCAACCTTACTCTGTAAAGTCATCAAATAAAATCAGGACCCCCAGATAAATGTGAGTGTTAGATGGAAAATAAAATTTATTATGGCATTTGCCTTCCTAGGCAGCATAACTGAGGCAGGTCCCTTCCAAGGATAGGAAAGTCCTCCTCTCCTCTAAGCTTGTGCTCATAGAACTCGGTGGCCCTTGTGGCCCCTGGTTTCAATGAAGCCTGCCTTTCCCTCTTTCAGGGTGAGGTAGGAAGGTATGGCTTCCGAGGCTCATGGTAACAGGTCCGATTCAGATGCCAGTGGTGCTTGGTCAAAAAACTGCTTATGGCTGAGTCAGAAACACTTCTGTAAATGACTCCCGGTGCCAATGCAGAAGGATCCGGTGAGAGGGGGGCAGGAGAGGGGGCAAAATGTGAGACAGGTATTACCATAAAATCTCCAAGGGACAGCTCAATCTAAAAGAGCTCACTACAGGGGGAAAAACACTAACAAAAAACATATTGCCTGGCAATGGCTGGTACATAGGCCATGAAGATCTAGTTCTGTTTTCAAGCTACAATAGACAAGCTCAGCTTGTCACCCAGCCCTGGATTTCATCGGAGTCCAGTGGACCTAACAACACCTGCAGATCCTTTAGCGGCCTCCTGGGCAGCCCAAGTGGAAGCTCCATGAGGGCAGGCTTGATGCCCTTTTTTTCTCAACACTACATACTCGTATCCAGGAGCCAGCCTCATAGTGAGCACTCAGTGAGCTGACGGTGAATGAATGCCTACAATATTCAATATGTCCCAGCATATCATGAGCTTTGTGCTGAAAAGGGGTCTGAACAACTCAAATGAGATCTGACCAGAGAAAGAGATGGGACAGGATGACCTCTGAGGTCATCTGCAATGCCCTGCGCCCTTGAGGCGGCCATACTCAGGCAAATCACCTCATTCGGAGAATTTTCAATATTTCCGTCAACATCCTAGTTCAGCATCTACGGTTGAAGTCCTCAGGCCGTGCCCAGCCCTTGGTGGTAACCTCAGGAGAGAACTGAGTGAGGACAATGAGAGACAACTGCGGGAAGAGGGCCCCGGTGGGCAGGGACCCAAAGAATGGAGTAAGAAAAATAATTCAGGATGCAGCATGGCCATCCCCACTCCCAGAAACACAAAGATCCTCCTTCGAGAGCCACACGGCACCCCCACCAGTGCCGGCCCAGCAATTCCATGACTGCGCTCCTTTGTGGAACAGAACAATAAGTACATTATTCCAACCTATAATTATCCTAGGAGAAGTGATAGTGAAGTCAAGGCATTACGTGAACATTGGAATACTGGATGCCATCCCACAAGAACAACAGCAAAACAACAACCATCTACAAAATCCCTAATTTAAATAGACTGAAGGCTGCCCCAAACCAGTACCCTTCGCATTTACTAGTATATGAGGTTGGGATATTTTTTTTTCTTTTCTCATGATGATTTTTAAGCACAAGGCCTTCTTTCAGTGGCGTTTGAGGGGAAGGGGGTGGGAGGTTATGTTTTCTTTTCAATACGGAGGCAGAAAGTAGAAGAAGGAGTAGAGGGCATGAGAAAGTGCCATGGCTAGGGTATGACACATGGGAGGCCCTCAAAGGGAGTTGACTCTGATTCTACTCAGTGAATCCACGCTATTAATAAAGAGATTCCTGAAAACTCCTCTAATGAAGGCAGTTTCCAGAGGCTTTGGTATAAAATACATAGAACCCTGGGTGATGTCATGGGAAATACAGTGACAATTTTTTTTGAATTCTCATCTCTCTGCCATAACTAGCTGTTGCCTTGGTTTATTCAATAAATGTATGTTCCATACCTGCCATAACCGGGGGAGACACCGAAGAAGTCATTCTTCCTCTCTGAGCTTTGCTTTCCTCCCAGCCCTGGAGACGCGTGGGCTTCTCAATTCAAGGTGCGGCCCCAGCCTGGCTTGGGACCTGCCTCCACAGGCCGCCACTGCAAAAGGAGGGCCTGCCGCTTCCAAAACCGAGGTGGAGCCTCACTGACAGGGCAGGGGAGCAGAAACAGCGCGGCACAGGCACACGGGGCCATCCATCTCTGTGTGCAGTCATAGCAAGGGTGTGGGAATAGGACTGTGTTTTCAAGCACGTCTCCAGTTTCTAAGGAGAAGATCGCTCTTCACTCTAGAGAGGACCCTCGTCTTGAGCCACAGCGCATGCGTTCCCACCTCTTCTGGACTCCAGTCAGGGCTTCTTCCCTCTCAGACACCTTCGGCCTCTCCACTCCTCGGCCTCCTTTCCTTCACCTTCCCACACACTATCCTAGGAGCGGCCCGGTAATTCTTGTACACTGTCCAAGTCCCTTCCTAGTGAAAAAGGTGATGATGGAGACAGCAAACGTGATCAGGAGGAGAGTCCCTGCGAGGAGCTAAGGCTTATGGGAAGAGTTCTCACACTCTATGTCATCCCAAGAAAGCTAAGCTTACAGTAAAGCTATGGTCGCAACTGCATTTCCTCTTAACTTCCTCTTTCCCCTCTCAAAGTACTTCTCATCCTGCCATTCAGTGCAGTGTGTAAGCTGCCATGTCTGCGTGCCCTAGGTTACAACCCTTTTGTCTTCCTAAAGAAGTCTTTTTGGGTGACAAAAACACCTAGTCCAGTGGTCAGCAAACTACGGCTCGTAAGCCACATGCTGCTCTTTGGCCCCTTGAGTGTGGCTCTTCCACAAAATACCACGTGTGGGCGCGCACATACAGTATGATTGAAATTTTGTGGCCCATGCGCAGAAGTTGGTATTTTGTGGAAGAGCCACACTCAAGGGGCCAAAGAGCCACATGGGGCTCGCGAGCCGCAGTTTGTCGACCACTGACCTAGTCCATACTGCAACCTCATTTCTCACATTTACAGAAAACCTCCTCGAATCTACCATAATGTTCTCATCTGTCCATCTCCCCAGCTCTCATCATCCTTCCTCAGGAGCCACTGTTTCATAGTTACTAATTTCCTCCTCCTGTTTCCATTGCCTGGTCATCGTGCTATCTGACCAACATTTGGCAGCATTAACCACATATTCCTTGAAACTCTCGGAGCCATGATTTACTTGTCTCCCTCAAGGAAGGGTCCTTGCATCCTGTGCTCCGTGGTGGGAACAGGGCAACAGAAAAGACCCAGTCCTTACCCCTATGCTCATCTCTCCAGATCTACTCCCTTGGCTCCAACTTTCACCTGACATTAGCCAACTGTTTTAAAGGACTCAAAGAGCCTTCATACTCAGTACCCCTTGCATTAACAAAGTGCAATCCTCCAATATTTGGAAAAGCATTTTACATTGTCATAATTTTTTTTCATTGGGAGAGAGAACTTATTCTTATAGCCAACACTATTCTGGAAGTGTGGGAAACCTAATGGAAGTCCTACCAATGACTTCTGATACATGACATGATTTCGTATGTCATTCACTCCCCCCAATTGTCCACCCACTGCCCCACTGCCTCTCCGCACTTGCTTGTGTGCCTTACGACAGTAACTCTTAGTTTCCTCTAAGTTGGGAACTCCTGGAAGACATAGAATAGACCGGTCTCTTTCTAGTCCCCATACTGCCCAGTACTCAAATATTTGTTGAAATACAGCAAAATCAGGGAGAAATTTGACACCAAATCTCATCTCTATACGATTCCTCACTATAGTCTGTCCCTTTGGAAGACTGTGTCCGGGTCTACTGCTAGCATGGCCAGAGGGAGCACGTGCCTACCTACAGGGTAGCGGAAGTGGGTTTTCTCTGATCTGAGGAACTTCAGAGGCCACCATTGTTAGGAAAGGGGACCTGGTCCTGAATGGGTCTGCCTAGAGCCAGCAAGTAGTGTGTGGGTTCTTGACTTCATGCAGGAAAAATTTCACAACACATGTCCAGGTGAATTTTAGAGATTGCGTATTACAGATGAGGACAATGAAACAAGGAAGGGCTAAGGAAATGAGCCTGGGCGGGTCTGCTTTGGCTCACTAAGAAGTCAGAGAAAAGGGGGTTTGGGGGACAGGTTCAGGGGGTTGTCTGAGACAAACTGCCGCTGCCCATGGCTGCCCTGGTTGCAAGCCTGGTGGGGTCCCTTAGAGTTTAGGAGGTGCGTGCCTGTGGGGGAAGAAAAGGGTGGGGTGGGGTGGTATGTTCCAACACCAAGCACTGGGCCTTGGTGTTGAGGGGCTTTAAAGACTGGGGCGTTTAGGGGATGTCCTAGGGGAGGATCTCAATAGAATATCCATCCGCTTTATGCTGATGTGCCGAAATGAAGTTTACTTTCTTAACTTCATCTGTCCTTGGGGGTGATTGGCAAAGGGCACTCATTGGATTTCTGCTATCGGTCTCCCTGAGTAGAGTGATTTGAGCTATTTACCCTCTGGTTGGGAGGAGGAGTGCAAACCAGGTACTTGTAAGTGTCCCTGGTTTAGGGAAGATAGGATTTACTCCCTGGCTTTAGGGAAGATAGGATTTACTCCCTGGCTTTAGGGAAGATAGGATTTACTCCCTGGTTTAGGGAAGATAGGATTTACCAGATGGCTGAAAGTGTTTGGCATCTTGATTTTCTAGATGGCTGCAAACTGTTGTTTAACTATTTGGTCTCAGTTTCCCTAGTCCACTTGTCCTGGCCCATCTCATCGTCACACCACACCACAAGTTGGACATCCAGGGACCTGAAGTAAACATGTTATGCATTCAGGACATGAACTACATGAATTTGTGTCACTTCGTAATTCTGTAATTTCCTTTCTAACCACCATATATCCTTGGGCAAACTCCTTCAAACATTTGTTTCCCGTCAATAAAATAAGGACTGTTGTGAGGATTGGATAAATAAGCACTAGGGAAGCGCTGTACTTCATTATTGCTATCATTATTATTATTGACAGGTTCAGAAAGGATACTTAATATTGACTCCCACATAGCTTTGATCCTGCCCTTTGACTTGGCTAGTTTGGGCAGAAGGGCCTTTTGATAATGCCTAAAAAACAAACCACTAAACTTTCAGCTTTTAAAAAATACCAGGTAATATGAGAAACACATATTTACTTTTCCACCTTCCCTGTGGTCACCCCACCCTGACCCCAGGGGTGGAAAAAGATAAGCTCAGAGATGGGGTAAGAGATGTAATGGGGGTTGGGAGTAAAGGTCTGGGATAGGGTGAGAATTAGGAAGAGGGGACCAAAGATGAATGATGTGGTACATCTATATAATGGAATACTACGCAGCTGCAAAAAAGAAAGAACTCTTATCATTTGCAACGGCATGGATGGACCTGGGGAGCATTATGCTAAGGGAAATAAGCCAGTCAGAGAAAGGTAAGTACTATCACATGATCTCACTCATAAGGGGTGGGTACAGGGGGGAGGGGGCCAATGGGAAAAACCAACAACACACAAACAAAGGGGACACCTGTAATACTTTCAACAATAAAGATAATTTTTTTAAAAAGATGAATGAAAGGTCTGGAAGGGGGGAGATCAGAAATGGGGTAAGGGCCAGTGGTGGAGAGCAGCAGAAATGAGATGAAATTGAGGACTATCTGATGGATGCTCATGTTAATCATTAATTTTTACACACACCCCCACACAGTGTCAAAATGCCCTGCTCTGTGAAGGAGGAGTGAGAGGGGAAGGGAAAAGAACCATGAACTGAGTGGACATTTTTATATACACAAGATATTCTGAACTCAAGATATTTTGACCCACTGTGCTGGTCAAATCCCACTGGCTCTTTCCCACAAGCGGGGCTCACAAGTGGGATGGACAAGAAGATTCTAGTAACTTGCTCAACACTCGGGATACGGTAAATTTTACATTCCAAGGACAGGAGTTTTCCAAATTAAAATTTTAATAGTGTGTGAAAATAGTTCACCATTTACTTTCAGAATGAGGTGGTGTTTAGAGTGTCAGCCTGGGAGTCCACGCCGGCATTTTCAGGGATGCTGTCTATTCTGGGAGGGGAGAAAATTCGCCTGTGCCTTCCATCCTGACCCCTGAGATCTTGAATCCAGAAAGAGAGTTGTCTGACCAGTTTCTCCTACCAGAGAACCAGCTAGAGGTCTCTGAGCTCTTAGGACAGATTTCCAAGAGTATGAGAATCCTGTTGATTTGGGTTCCAGCCCCAACCACACCACCTACTTGCTGTGCAAACTCAGGCAAGTGATTTCACCTCTCCGAGCCTCTGTTTGCTCACCTGGTCCTTCTGGGCAAGCTTCACCTGGCAGTGCCGCTCAGCTCTAACTCTCATTCAGCCAAGAAGTGGCCACTGAGTACCAACCACATGTCAGACCTTAGACACTGGGAACTGGGCAGGCTCCTGCCTCATGGGCCTTGCGTTCTAGCTCCTAAGAGCCCGTGAAGCTACGCCCTGCTTGTTGTGCTCCTAGATCTCAGAAAAAGGGGTAGGGCAGGGTAGGTGACTGGCAGCTGGGGCGGAAGCAGTCCCCTGGGGGTTTCTCTCAGTCCTTGGTGTGTAGAAGAGTCCCTGGGATGCAAGTTTGGGAAGTAGGTTCCCTGCCCCACCCCACTCTCTTTCAGTAGGTCAGGGTGGAGACCAGTTACCTGACTTTTCACTCACCTCTCCAGGTCATTGTGATGCTAGTGAGCCACAGCCCACCCTTTGAGACACCCTGTGGCTAAGAGAGAACTTGAGGTATCCGGAAGGGTGCATAAATCCCTCACTCACTGAGAGGCTTGAAGCGCTTTGCATTTCCTTTGTTTCCTTTCAAAACCTCCACTGCCCATCTGGAAAATGAGGATATTGAAAGTACCTGCTTCTTAGGATTATTGAGAGGAATAAATGAGAAAGAGGATGGAAAGGTCCCAGTATTGTGCCGGGTACGTGGCAGGAATTCCGTAGGTTCACCTTGATAAACACCCTTCCGTGTCAGCCCCTCCTGGAACGGGTCCTGAGGAAGAGGCGACTGGATGGTGGTGGAGCCTGACATCCAAAAGGCAGGGCTACCCGGGGGTACCCTGTGCCCTGTGCCCTCCACGACTAGCACCAACACTGGGGTCCAGGACACACTCGCTCTCAATCCCACCAGCTCAGAACATGCCTGCTGATGTGCAAGCACCCAGAGGAAAGGGGGTCACACATGGAATGCGGGTTCCCCACCAGAAGCATGCCCTGGGAGGACACTGGGTGCTGGGCAAAAAGGATGGCAAAAGGAGGAGGGGGAAGGGGAAGAGAACGTGAACCACAGTCACGCCAGGAGTGCCTTCCACGGGCAACTGTGAGCCCACGCTTCAGATAAAGGAGGTGGGTCATATGTGTATGGGACTCGCAGCTTGAAGGGAAAGAGAGGAAGGGAAAGAGTCAGAACATGGACTGGATTTGGGTCTAAAACATAAATGGAGTAATTCTACTTAACAGAAGCATCTTAGAAAGTAAAAAACAAAACACACACACACACACACACACACACACACACACACACACACAACTCTAGCCCAGCCAGTGTGGCTCAGTGGTTGAGAGTCGACCTGTGAACCAGAAGGTCACAGTTCAATTCTGGGTCAGGGCACATGCCCTGGTTGAGGGCTTGATCCCCAGGGTGGGGCGTGCAGGAGGCAGCCGATCAGTGATTCTCTCTCCTTGATGTTTCTATCTCTCTCTCCCTCTCCCTTCCTCCCTGAAATCAATAAAAATATATATATTTTTAAAAACACATCACTCTAGGCGACAACCCCCTCCCTAATCCAAGAAAGGCGGTAGAAAATGGTGCCCCTCCCCCAGCGCCCACCTGCATCTGCACCAGAGCTCGGCTCCCAGCAGGCCTGGCACACTGGGCCCTGGTCTTCCCGAGCCTCAGCCAGATGCTAAAAAGTGAGGTTATCAGGGCAGGCCCTCACCCAATCTGTCTGGTGTCCTTATAAAAAGGGGAAATTTGGACAGAGATGTACACAGGGGAACACCAGCTGAGGATGCAGGTAGAGATAGGGTGATGCTTCTACAAGCCAAGGACCGCCAGCACCCCCAGAGCTCAGAGGCCCTGGGGCAGCCCTCAGGAGCAACCGGCTTTGCCAACACCTTGATCTCGGACATCTGGCCTCCGGACTATGAGGCAAACGCACTTCTGCTGCTTAATCCGCCCAGTTCGCGTTGCTTTGTTACAGCAGCGCTAACAAACACATCCACAGCCTTATGTTTCCTCACAATACGAAGATCGGAAACTTCCAGAAAGTCACCATATTTCCTTTTCTATCCAACACACCATTTTGGACTATCATTGTGGAAGAAAATTCAAAGATAAACCAAACCTAGTCCCTGCCCTCCAGGAGCTCACAGGAATGCAAATGTTTGTCACCTTACAGTTTACAAACCGCTCGCATGTAGTCTTGTAGGTGGAGGGCCACCTTATGGGGGAGGGGGCGCTGGTCACATGATCCCCATTCTGCAGATGAAAACTGTGAGTCACGGAGTTGGGGACCTGCTCCAGAGCGCTCAGCTTCTAAGTGGCAGGGAAGCAAGTGCAGCAGGGACTCCCGAGTCCAAGAAGACGGGAGGCGCAGCTATTTTGTTTAACTGTGTGGCTGCCTCTCTGGCAGCCTTGGAGCCTCTTGCCTCTGCTACCAGTGAAGCCACAGCACGGAGGCAATGGGAAATAAGTTGCTAGGACTTAGCTGTTCCAAGCATGCCCCAGTGGGCAAGAAGGGAGGCCAGCCAGGGAGAACAGGGCCCGGCACCCTCCACCCACCTCTCACATAGTCCCTTAGTCACTGCTACTGTCCACCACCCCTGCTTGCTTTTTCCCCACCCCCACCCACCTCCTCCCCTGTCCCCTGCCCCAGGCCCCCAGGCCCCCAGGCACTTTAATCTCACAGCCCCAGTAGGTAGTTTTCTGGTAACGGTGCCACCCAGTGTTGTCAAAATAGCAAGCAGCTGGAAAGAATTCCAAAGTGAAATCTCTGTGCTCTGCAGCCTCCTAAATGACTGCAACCGTGGCGGCTAAACCCGCTAATGTGCTAAGCATTTTCTGGCAGGTCCGGGAGGCAGGGCTGGTATTTTAGGAGCTGGGAGGGGCTAACAGGCGTCATCCTTGGCAAGTCTAGGAAGGAGGTGGAGGCAAGGAGAACCAACCCAGAATGCTTCCCGTGAAGCCACTGAGAGCCACCACGCTGCACTTCAGGATCCCTGGAGCCCTGTTAGTGGGCAGAGGGGGCACTGAGCCTGGTGGGCAGGGCTGGCGGGGCACAGAGGCCTTCCAGGCTGGGGGAGGAGACTCCTGGGCAGTGGGAGAGAGGGCTCTAGAATGCAAGTTTTTCTGCTGACACAGAACAGTGTGTAATGCTGCGGGCGAGGCTGGGCAGCCAGGACCTGGCCCGATCTCTGTTTGCCTCTGAATTGGCAGAGTCAGGACCCATGGTGACCAAACAAAGGACAACAGGCCAAATGCCCCGAGGCAAGCGGACAAGGGTCCGAGAGGGGTCTGAGGATAAGGGCATTCTGAGTGGCCGGGGGGATCGGAATAGGGGGCTTTCAGACAGGGCGTCCTCTGACTCCCCAGACACTCGGCTTCTCCTCGCCGCCTGAGCTTCTCCACAGCACCCTTGCTTTTCAGGGGCTGCTTTGAAAATGAGGCCAAGAAAAGGGGCCAACCCCCAAGTCTGGGATCAAAGCAAGGCCTGGTGTTCCTTTGTCCCTGATGTGCTCCACTCCATACTTCTTGAAGAAACCAGAGGGCTTTGTGTGTGTTTTTAAAAATATATTTAAGGGAGAGGGAGAGAAAGAGAGAGAGAGAGATCAATGATGAGAGAGAATCATTGACCAGCTGCCTCCTGTATACCCCCTACTGGGGATCGAGCCCACAACCTGGGCATGGGCCCTGACCGGGAATCAAACCGTGACCTCCTGGTTCACAGGTCGATGCTCAACCACTGAGCCACACTGGCCAGGCAAAACCAGAGGGTTTTGATAAAGTGAAGGTAGAGAAGCGATGTCAGGGCCGGAAGATAAAGCTGGCGGAGAATTTCTTCCCAGAGAGTCATTAAGTGACATGACGTGTTGGAAGTGCAAAGCAGGGCTGCTCAGGTGAGGGACACATGCGGTCATCCCAGGGAGCGTGTAAGCCAGTAAAACTCTGATGGGATTTATCTGGAGGGAAAAACTGCTGAGGGCTTGCAGCTTTTAAAGCCCTCTAGCAAAAGGATCTTGGGAAGCTTTGCAAAACTTGACCACGCAGCCAGTCAGCAACAGCCCTGCCACCGTGCAAAGGGTGTTTTTGCTAAATCAGAGCAAACCCACTCATCAGCATCTAGTCCCGACCTCCCCCGGGCACCCATGCCTCTCCTATCTGTCTGCTTTCCCCAGAAATTGAGTTTTCTCAGGGAGTCAGCAGGCAGGTCTGCAGTCTCAGCTTGCTCTCACCAGCCCCTGACCCTGGGCAAGCCAGGCAGCCCTGGTAAGTCTCATTATTTAATCTGCAAAAATGGAAATAATGAAGCTGCAATTGTAGAGTTGGTGGGAGGACTAATGAAATCATGAGTCTGGGGTGCTGATCACAGAGCTGAGGCCTGGTCCCCCAACTCCCACCATTCTCCCCAGGGCCCTCCATCCCCATAGTTAATGGGCAGAAGACACAGATCAAAAGGAGTTTTTAGCTTAAAAGAAGGGGGGGCAGCATTATATAAAACCACCAGTCACAAGTTTAACACAACCTCTCTGGCCCAGAACACCTGCCCATACCGCCCGCCTTCCCCATCTCCGAGTGGACAGTCTCTTGGCTGGCAGACTTCTTTTTTTTTTTTTATGTTTTTATTGAGTTTAGAGAGAAGGTAGAGGGAGAGATAGAAACATTGATGAGAGAGAAGCATCCATCAGCTGCTTCCTATACGCTGCCTACTGGGGATCAAGCCCACGACCCAGGCATGTACCTGACCAGGAATCGAAGCAGTGACCTCTTGGTGCATGGGACAACGCTCAACCAACTGAGCCACACCAGCCAGGTGGCAGACTTCTTTTAGCAGGACCACTATGCCTAACAACTCCAGTGGGCACCATACAGGTTCTATGCTATGGACCTAGACTAGCATTTGAATATTGCCCCCAAGTTGGGCAACGTTGCAGCCCTAATAAAGCCCTTCTTTAGTGTCGCCTCCCTCAGGAAGCCATAGCCTCTTCCTTCACTGAATGCCAACAGCAGTTCATCTGTACTTCCCTTACGGAGCCCATCAAACTATGCCTTCATCATACTTGGGGAGGGGGCGGTGGCAGTAGGTGTGTGTGAGTGTGTGTGAGTCCAGCAGGGGTTCGATTTTTCAGTTGACTTTCAATATTATTTTATATTAGTTTTAGGTATACAGCATTGTGGTTAGACATTTATGCAATTTATGAACTGATCTCCCATAAGTCTAGTACCGACCTGGCACCATACATAGTCATTACAACATTATTGACTATATTCCCTACGCTGTATTTTAAGGAGCTTACCTTTATAGTCCCTGTAGTATCTAGCAAAATGCTAATTCAGTTTGCAAAGCCAGCATTACCCTACCAAAACTAAAGACATCAACAACAAAACAAAAAAAGTTTTTTACAATTTTAAAAACCTTAATCCTGACCTCACAGCCTGTAGTACATATGTGTGACATAGGACCTATATCCAGAATATATGAAGAACCTTAGCAACTCAGTAATGAGAAGACAAGCAATCCGCTTTTTTTAAATGAGCAGAAATTTGAACAGGCTCATCACAAAAGAGCGCAGGCAGCCAACAAGCAGATGAAAATATGCTTAGGATCATCAGTCATCAGGAAAATGTAAACTAAAATCACAAGTTATCGCTCCCACTAACACGGCTACAATTAAAAATATTGATAATATTAAGTGCTGGTGAAGATGTATGATAACCAAAATGCTCATACATTGCTTACGGGAATATAAAATGGCGCAACCATTTTGGAAAAGAGTATGGCAATTGCTTATAAAGAAACATGTGCTTGCTATATAACTGAGCAGTTTCCTTTCTAAGCATTTACCCAAGAGAAAGGGGGAGAGGATTATGATCATAAAAAGACTTATACACAGATGCTCGTAGCAGCTTCATTTATAATAGCCCCAAACTGCGAACAACACAAATGTCCACCGACTGGTAAATAAATAAAAAAGTATGATATATTCTATAATGAAATTCTCTCAGCCATAAAAAGAAACAAACTACTACTAAATACAATAACATGGATAAATCTTCTTTTTAAGCTGAGTAAAATAAGCTAGATTCAAAAGAGTATATATTGCCTTGGCTGGTGTGGTTCAGCTGGTTGACCAGTGTCCCATGTACCGAAAGGTTGCTGGTTCGATTTCCAGTCAGGGCACATGCCCAGGTTGTGGGCTCCATACCCAGTAGGGGGCGTGCAGGAGGCAGCCCGTTGATGTTCCTCTCTCTCCCTTCTTCATTCCTCTCTTTCTAAAATCCATAAAAACATATTTTTAAGGAAAATAGTACCTACTATAGGATTCTATTTATGTGAAATTTTAGAAGCAACAAAACTAATCTATAGTGACAGAAAGTTGATCAATGGTCGCCTGGGGCCAGAAATGGGGTGAACTACAAAGAGACACAAGGGAACTTTCTGGGATAATAGAAATACCCTATTGGAGCTGTGGTTACATGGGTATTTGTCAGAATTCATAAAACTACATAATAAAAATGAGTGTATTTTGTTGTATGCAAACTGTACCACAATAAAGTTGATTTTTAAAAAACTTCAAGTCAAACCACAAAGTGGTAAAAACATTTGCTACATATATGAGCTAACAAACCGATATCCTTAATGTGTAAAGTACACATACAAACTGATCATAAAAAGCATTAAGACCTTAATAGATAAAAGGCCATAGGACACAGACAAGCCACCAAGAGAGGATATAAGAATAGCTCATAAACAAGTAAAATATTACAACAATGAAATGCCATATTTTACAGAAAAAATTGACAAGGCATTTTGTTTGTGTTAATAAGAATGCTGGAATTGTAGAGCAAGATGGGTGCTCTGGTGGTGAAAATATAAACTGGTACATTTGGGGAATACAATTGGGCAATAAGGGCCCAGAGGCTTAACAATTGCTAGATTACCCGAGCCATTTCTAGGAACCTACATGAAAGAATGATCAAAGCTGAGCAATCAACATCAGACATCCATATGCAAGCATTTTCATCACTGACAGAACAAGCCATTGGATGGGTAACTCAACGTGACGAAATATAAAACATTTGTCCATGAAAGGACCTTAACAAATATTTCTTGATTTTTTTTTTTACAGAGAGGAAGGGAGAGGGATAGAGAGTTAGAAACAACAATGGGAGAAGAACATTGATCAGCTGCCTCTTGCACACTCTCCACTGGGGATGTGCCCGCAACCAAGGTACATGCCCTTGACTGGAATCGAACCTGGGACCTTTCAGTCCGCAGGCTGATGCTCTATCCACTGAGTCAAACCAGTTAGGGCTTTAAAAATATTTCTTAAACGTACTCAATTTATATAGGTACTATTATATAAGAACTTTAGGAGGAAGTGAGGTGTACAGATGACTTACATTTAAGGATACAGTGTAAAATTTTTTCATTACAGCACAGATTGGAAATCACTTAAATGTCCATCAAGAGAGGTGAAGTTCAATAAACCATGGACTATCCACACAATGAAATACTATGCATCTGTTAAAAATGGGGCAGACATATACCTATTGATAGGGAATAATCCCAGGTGTCTGAGTGCAGTGGTGATTGGACATAATCTCCGAGATATATTAAATTTAAAAAGGAAAACATGAACAGGGCATTTGGAATGTAACTCTTTGAAGGGAGGAGAAATAAAAGGATAGATGAACATTTATGCTCATATGACCTCTAGAAAAACAGAGGGAACAACAAAATGGGTAACAGTGGTTGCCTCTGTATTGGAGTCTACGGATAGGGGAACAGGCGTGGGAAGAAGACTTAGGTTGGCTTTTCTTTCCTGATTTATTCTTCCATCGTGTTTACATTTTTTACCCAATAGAGGTCTTCCTTTTTTTTTCAAATTTTTAAAAAATCAATTTTCAATTACAGTTGACATACAGAGATCTTTCTTTTTCAAAAACAACAACAACTTTTCTTTAGAAGAAGGAGTGTTATAAATTGAATTGTGTCTCCTCAAAATGCATCTGTGAAGGCCTAACCCCAGGACCTCAGAATGTGATCTTATTTGGACGTAGAGCCATTGCAGATCTAATTAGTTAAGAAGAGGTAATTAGGATGTGTCCTAATCCAATAAAACTGGTGTACTTGAAAAAGGGGAAATTTGGACACAGAGACATGTACACAGGGAGAAGGGAGAGATAGATTGGGGTGATGCTTCTACAAGCCAAGGAACACCAAAGACTGCCAGCTAACCACCAGAAGCTAAGAGAGGCCGAAACAGCTCTCAGAAACCAACCAGGCTGACACCTTGATCTTGAACTTCTGGCCTCCCAAACTATGAAGCAATCCATTTCTGTCCTTAAGCCTCTCTATCTGTGGTACTTGATCATAGCATCCTGAGTCAACTAATACAGGGAGGAATATTAATAAGAAACCAAACAAAAATAATATGGTTCACAAAGATCAAACCATCCTAGAAATAAACATTAGTATCTTGTCCCATAACCAACCCATAATCTAATTCCACTTCCATGCCAGCAGCTATGGGCTAAATTTGTCACATATATGTATACACACACACCTAACTAAAAATGTAAAGCAACAAGGAAAGTCATCTAACTTTATTAAAATCCTATGTGTCACCCTAGCCAGTTTGGCTCAGTGGATAGAGCGTCAGCCTGCAGACTGAAGGGTCCCAGGTTCGATTCTGGTCAAGGGTACGTACCTCGGTTGCAAGCTCCTCCCCGGCCCAGGCCCTGGCCGGGGCTCATGCAGGAGACAACCAATTGATGTGTTCCTCTCACATCGATGTTTCTCTGTCTTTCCCTCTCTCTACCACTCTCTCTAAAAATCAATGGAAAAATATCCTCAGGTGAGGATTAAAAACAAAACAAAAAATCCCATGTGTTGCCATGGCCAGTGTTTTCAGTGGTTAGAGCATCAGCCTGCACACTGAATGGTTGCAGGTTCAATTCCCGGTCAAGGTCACATACTTGAGTTGCAGGTTTGATCCCCAGCCCTGGCTGGAGCTTGTTTGGGAAGCATCCAAGTGAAGTGTCTCTCTCACATCGAAGTTTCTCTCC
Organism: Myotis nattereri; assembly: GCF_964212035.1. NCBI lineage: Eukaryota > Metazoa > Chordata > Mammalia > Chiroptera > Vespertilionidae > Myotis > Myotis nattereri. Next base: position 25,039,470 of record NC_138075.1, on the reverse strand, counting down.
CCCCACCCTCCCCCCTTTCCTCTCTTCCACTCTCTAAACTCAATGGGAAAAATATCCTTGGGTGAAGATTAACAACAATAACAAAAAAAAATCCTATGTGTCAGTCCTGCCCAACTCACCTAAGGTGAAGTAAGCCATTTCCCAGAATCCCATGGTGTTGAGCTAAAGACACTGGAAGAACCGAGCATACCAGAATACCCCTGGCGACTCTAGCTTTTGTCTGTGGAATGGAAAGGATCCATTCTCTCTGTGCCCAAGACATCTTCAAAAACAAAGATACAGCTTTCGCAGCTGTACTGCAGTTCTGTCAATAATCAAGGATTCAAGGGGTGCCCATCTGTGCACCCAAATCAGAGATGCTCCCAGAGCAAAAGCACTAACAGCAGGATCCCGCACCATCTGCCTCCCGCACACTCCCGTGCAGGCTCCAAGTCCGCACCAAATTTCCCAGGAGCCCTTGCCCCCATCAGGCTAGAATCTTCTTTCCACGGGCCTTTTCTTCTTCATTCCTATTTTTTCCAGGACAAATAGCAAAACAGAAGAGACTAAAGCAAAACCAATTATCTTGCTCAGAAAAAAAAACAAGCAAGCTGGGGCAGGGGAGGGAGGTACTTTATAAAGAGGGTTTTAAGCTCACAAGACCTTTAGCTGAACACCATTTGATCTAAATCTGCTCACCCAAACCTTCCTCCCATTCTCCAAGGGGTGTCCATTATTACTAGTACAGCCATCTGCAAATATGGAATCTGGATCTCCCTTCTTTCAAAGATTAGGGAGGTGGGACCATGAAGATGAGTACCAATGCCAGAGAAAAAAGGCTAGAAGGAGGGAAAGAAGGGGAGACCTTCATGGCGGCCTGCAAGGACGTGTTGGACTCCCCCATCCCATATCTCAGCTATTCTGTATTCCTAACCGGCTTGGCCAACATCCAGAGAGACTCCGGGCATGTGTATCTGTGAATGTGAGGCAGAGATAAGCGACGCGGGGATGGGAGCTCACCCACAGTTATAAATGGGCTGAGGGGCTGCTGTAGGAAGGAGCCAAGGTTCCCTTCCATTTCCAAGACATTTCTGCGCCCAATCCTGCTCCCCAGGATCAAGCATTCTTTCTTGGCTTCCTCCCACTTCCTGGACCATAACTAAGCCGTTACCTTGAGGACATGAAAACGCGGAGGTTTGGGTATGACTTTTTTAATGTGTTAAAATCATGTTGACCCTGGACACTTGTTTGTAATAAAACTGGGAGGCTAAGAAGCTCCATTCTCTCCTTCATTTCCTCCTTCATTTCCGGACAGCCACCCAGCCACATCCATCGACCGACAGGGAGGGGCTGATCTCCCAATGCTCCCCCAGCTGGAGATGCACTTTAGAGCGCGTAAAACACGCACTTCCTTCTGGAAGGAGCCCAGGCCTTTGAGGAGGGCTTTGGAGGACAAGGAACAGCATGAGCAAAGCCTCAGAACGGGGTGCTCTTCTCCTGACAAAGAGGAAAGCTGGGGGAGGGGCAAAGAACACTCTCATGGAAACGGAGGGCTCCAGCTCTGAGAGTTTACCCACCTTCACATCTCAGAGTTTGTCCCAGACGCTCGCCAAAGAGCAAAAACCTGCACCAGGGCCCCAGCAAAGTCTGGACGAAAGGAATGTCTGCTCTGAGCCTTGCCCCAGGGTCAGACGCCTGGAAAAATTCCTGGGATGACTTGCTGTTGTCTGAGATGGATTTGGAGCCACCCTGGCTGAGGAGAGATGTGGCTTTGGACAGGGGCAATGAGGACTGGTCTGTGACAAGCGGAGACTACTTTCAGGTCTCAAAATTTTGCCCCTGCTGTCCACCAATCTTTCTTTCCTGTTCATAGAAATCCCCCAAAAAATCGTTCCAGAAGCTCTCCTGATCCCCATTCAGAATGAATCCACAGCCCTTTATGCTCCTTCAACAAGTCGCTTGTATGTCAATGTCCCTGTATGCTTACCTGCCTTGTCTCATAGTCTCACTCCCCTGCAGATACATAAATTCTCGAATGTCAAGAATTGGGTCTTACATGACACCTTTTTGACCCCTAGCACCAACTCATGCAGCGCAAACACTCAGTAACTACAGGATGGGACAAAGTAGGTTTACAGTTGTTCATATGGAAAATAGTGCAAGAACAAAAAATAATACAAGAATAAATATAAACAAGAATAAACTCTGTGTTTTGTATACTCACAACTATAAACCTACTTTTGCCCCACCCTGTACTTATTAAATTGAATTCAAAGAGCCCTCTCTGGTTTGGCTCAGCAGATAGAGTGTCCGCCTGTAGGTTTGATTCCGGTCAGAGCACATGCCCGGGTTGCAGGCCCCATCCCCAGTGACGGGCATGCAGGAGGCAGCCGATCAATGATTCTCTCCCATCATTGATGTTTCTAGCTCTCTCTCCCTCTCCCTTCCTCTCTGAAATCAATAAAAATATATTTTTAAAAAAATTGAATACATAGACCCATACGGGGTGACCTGGTACTAGCTGGCATTCCTTATTCCTACATCCATTCCTTCATTTGTTCAATAAACATGTGGGTGCCCAGTATCTGCCACGCTGATTCTCTCTCGCAGAGAACACTCAGACTCCATCAGCTAAAAAGTAAGCTTCAGTATCTAGGATTAAGGGCTTCTTTTCAGGTCCAGGATATAGAAGATTCCATAGGATCACTGGGCAAAAAACTGATCACTGCAGGGTAGGCACAGCCCACCTCCTGATGCCTATATCTGTCCAGATGGAAAGCCACACCCTCAGGAAGGCCCTTGGGGGAGACAGATTGTCTAGATTGTGAGTGCAGGCCCTCCAGGGTTCTGCCCAGCCCACTCAGGGGAAGCCTAGATATGCCTATCTCAGAAGATGGCAAGGTTAGACACCCGTTCATTGATGTGTACAGTGCTCTTGGAATGCTAAGTAAGGAGCTGGTAATTTGGGGTGGGAGAGGGCTCTAGGAAGTCTTCTCAGCAGAGTAGATATGGTCATGGAAGTGGGAGGATTCACTGAAGGTCATGAGAAAAGACTGCCCTGCTCAGAGATCAATAGTGCAAATAACTCTAGGAGTTGGTGTGTCCAGGAACTGCTCTGCTATGAGGGAGAGCTGGGGGGGCAGGGGGTAGGTTAGAAGCAGTCATTTTTATCTCAGGTCTCCTCCAACTCTAAAATTAAAGGATTCTAATCTGAACCTCCCCTGCCAACAACTTGAAAAAGTTGTCTGAGACCAGGGACATTCGGAAAGAAAACTGAACAGTGCATCAAACAATAAACCAAAAAGAAATCCTGAAGTCAAAACAAGGGATAAATTTTCCTTATCTCCCTAAGACATGCCTGGGAAGATAAAAATGGTTTTTAATGGCCTGTAAACAATCAGACCAGCCTTTGTAATAAAGTTAAACCAATTAATTCTTTAGGCTTCTTCCCTGTACCCTGCCCTACACCCCCACTCCCCTTTTCTGAGACAGGGCAACCTTCATGGGTCTGAGAAGTGAAGAGGTCCAGCCCCGAGACTCAAAGCCTGAGTCCTTGAGGGGTGGTCTGGACGAGAATCAAACCTGTGTGTGACAGCGAGGATTGCCCAGAGGGAATGTCAAAGAAAATTACCTGTATCCTGATCTGGGTAAAGGGAAGTAGAATCTCTTCTCTCAGAAAATACAAAAGATAAGAGAGAGACCTGATGCACCAAAAAATTGGTGAGGAGGTATACTTCGTTCTTACTCAGAGAGCTCATTCATTCATTATTCAGCAAACATTCATGTGCACCTACCATGGTGCGAGGCACCTGCAGAGGGTGCAAAAATGTACAAAGAAAAGACCTGCCCTCTATGGGAGCTGGTGCTGGGAATGAGGTATAGTCACAGCATCACTAATAAAGGTTAGCACGATGATAGTATTGGAAAAGTACTCCACAAGTCCAGACCTCGCTTCATTTCTTTGTTGCTTCTTTCTTGGATTAACTGTATTTAACCTGGGTGACTGAGGCAGACAACATTCAGAAAACAGAAATTGGAAAGAGGAGAAAGAAAATGGGACATAAAAGAAAAAGAAAACCAAGCCCTTCCCTCCTGCCTCTGTGTCTGTAGGCGCAGCCCAAATTCTGGGAAAGAAAAGGCTGAGTTATCACTGGAGGCAGAGCTTCAGCCAGGTCCGTATCACCGCGTCACAGTTCATGCCACGCTGGCTCCTGCACCAATGAGGTATATCTTTGCAGAACCGTGCAAAATTCTGGCCATTTTGATTTTTCTATTTGGCATACCAACTTTCAGTACCCGACAACAATTCTCTTTACTCTTAGAAATACAGTTGACCCTTGAACATTGAGGGTTTGAATTGCACAGGTCCCCTTAGGTGAGGATATTTTTCAATAATACTATAAATATATTTTTTCTTCCTTATGATTTCCTTAACATTTCCTTTTCTCTAGCTTACTTTAAGAATTTAGTATATAATAATATAAAATATATATGTTAATCAGCTGTTACGTTATTGGTAAAACTTATGGTCAATAGTAGCCTATTAGTAGTTGGGTTGTTGGGAGTCAAAAGTTATACACGGATTTTCAACTGTGCGTGGGGGCGGGAGGTCAGCTCCCCAAACCCGCATGTTGCTCAAGGGTCAACTGCAGTCTGCGTGTGCGTGCTTGCATTAAGTATAGGTGCACACATGTTAATGGTGATATCACGGAGGAAATTCTAAGGATTTTCATCCCTGGATCAAAGGTTAACAATCTCTCCTTTCAAAACAATGAGGAATACCTTGTTCGGCATTTGTAGAGCTTCTCATTTTTCAAAGTCCTTCGATAAACATGATTTCATGTTTATGCCATGGGCAACCTTGGGTGGTAACAAAGGATAAACATTGTTATCTCCACTGTAAATTTTTCCTCCTTTATCCATTTGTTTCCTACTCAACAATGGTTGGTATAAAGTATACAAGTCTGAGCAAGACAAATGCAGGCCCTCTCTTCAACAGGTTCACAGTGCAGTGGGGAGAGATGCAGAAATAACTGTCTCCAGGATGTGGGGCATCTGCCAGAGGAGAGGACTGAGACAAACCATAAAAAATTGGTATGGCCCTAGCTGGTTTGGCTCAGTGAATAGAGCATCAGCCTGCGGACCAAAGGGTTTTGGGTTTGATTCTGGTCAAGGGCATGTACCTTGGTTTCAGGCTCCTCCGTGGCCTGGGCCCTGGTCAGGGCTTGTGTAGGAGGCAACCAATCGATATGTTTCTCTCACATTGATGTTTCTCTCTTTCTTTCCCTCTCTCTTCCACTCTCCCTAAAAAGCAATGGAAAAATATCCTCGGGTGAGGATTTACCAAAAAAAAAAAAGTATGATTTTGCCAAATAGAAAAGAGAGGAAAGGAAACTCCAGGGACGTGGGTGATTTGTGCTCAGAGAAGAGTGAGCGGTCTAGAATGTCCAGACCATGGAGAGAGTGGCAGTGAAGGGCAAAGGATGAGAAACAGGACAGAAGAGGTAGTAGGCTGGGCCCAGACCACAGAGCCAAAAGAGCCTTGCCAAGGAGTTTGGACTTTATCCCTGTGGGCAATGAGGAAACCACTGAGGGTTTTAAGCAGAGTCAGGTGATGTAATTAAATTTGTGTTTTAGCAAGATTATTCCATCTGGTGGATGGAATAGGAAGAGACTGGAAAGACTCTAGAGCAGGGGTGGGCAACCCCTGGCACGCGTGCCAAACATGGCACGCCAGTAACTTTTGCTGGCATATGAAACCCTCTCTTATAATCTTCCATTTACAATTTTTTTCTTAATATCGACTTTTTTATTTTTCAGATAAATTCAGTGCAGGTGCATCTTAGATAAATAAATAATTTTACATAACAAGTTATCTTAAAGACCATAGTCATGGATTGACGAGAGAGGGGAAGAGCAATCTCTATGCCTCTGCCTTAACTCTCCCTGCCTTCCTAGATTCGACCAGTGTTTTGGTTTCAGCCTCAGACGCAACGGGTTTTCGTTGACAAGACAACCGCCTCACCTACTTATTCAAAATTTCACTCTATAAAAATGAAACCTTCTCTCTCGCTTTGCCCACCAGTACTAACGAAAGGAGAATAAATTTCTATGTTTCTCTCGATTTGGGAAATTCAGAGAACTGGAAAAGACAGCAAAATTCATGAGGTTTCCAGACAGCATGAAACTGAAGGAACTAAACTTACAAATGTTTTCATGGATAGGCATGGCTGACTTTGAAATGCAGTTGATTGAATTTCAGAGTAGCTCAATTTGGAAGCAGAAATTTATTGACCTTAGAGTTCACTTGGAAAACATTGGAAAAAGGCGATTAGAGACAGGAGTACCAGAGAGAAGTGTCGAAAACAAACTATTAAGGACTTGGAATGCCATTCCAGAAAATTTTTTCTGTTTAAAAAACTTTGCAACAGCGTTACTCTCCATGTTTTCATCCACATACGCTTGTGAATCTTTGTTCTCAGTGATGACTTTTGTTAAGTCTCATAATAGGAGTAGCCTGATGAATGAAAGTAGTAGCTCGTGCATATCTCTGAAGGTCATGAAATATAACCTGATGTAAAATCTCTGTCATCAGTGATGCAGCAGCAAAAGTCCCACTGATAATATCAAAAGGAGTCATAAAGTTTTCTGTTGGACTATCAGTGTACATGTATACATTAAAAATAAATGTACTTTTCATCATCATATACTGTGTTTTTGTCGCTCAAATGAATTTTATTATTTCTTCAAGGTTCTTCACATACGTATACCTTAAGAGATATCAAGTAGGCGTAACATGTTCTCAAAAAATTAGGGTTGGCACACAGCAGAATTTTGAGTCAGAGATTTTGCTGGTTTTGGCACGCACTCATAAAAAGGTTGCCCACCCCTGCTCTAGAGACATTTTCAAATTAGAATCAACAGGACTGGGTGCCCCCATTGGAGGTGGGAAAGAAAGCAGGTGTCAGAAATGGCTTTCTCAAGAGGTTTGAGAGGCCCTCACCCAAGATAGGGAGCCAATATGAAAGCAAGAGGCAAAGAAATTAAGTGCCTAAAGTCATATAAATTACTTGATGGAAGACCCAAGCTAGGAACCTAAAATTCCTTCCTGGAGAAACCCCTTGGTTTCCATGTTCACATCAACTAGAGACTAACCAAGCCATTGTGCCAGGCTCTTTCCTTATTCCCTACTCGCTCTGTGCATGTGCACTTTTTGTCCTATGGAGATTGTAACTCAACAGAGCAAGAGCTGATTTTTACCTCCCTCCAGGCCTGGCACAGTACTATGGGCTAAATGGTCAATGAACGTTTGTTACTAAATCAAACCCCAGGAGCCCCAAAGGCCCCTTAGGCATTGCCTTCCTTGCAACTCGAGATCCTTTCCTTCTTTAATTCTTTTTCTTTATATAATTTCCTTATTGATTTCAGAGAGAGGAAGGGGGAGAGAGAAAGAGAAACATCTGTGTGAGAGAGAAGTATTGACGGGTTACCTCCTGAATGCACCCCAACCAGAGATCAAACCCACAACCTGGGTATGTGCCTGACCAGGAATCACACCCACCACCTTTTGGTGTATGGGACAATGTTCCAACCAACCGAGCCACACCAGCCAGGGCATCCTTCTTTAATTCTTAACACAGAATATTTTTTAATAATTCCTAGATAGAGTAATTCCTGGATGTTTGGACTTCACGGTCCAGGAAATTTTTAACAACAACAAAAAAGGAGTTACAGGAACAACATTAGTCTTGCCAACTATTTTTACTTTGCCAAATAAGGACATTCTAAAACCAACTGCCACCTACAAACTGGCATCTACTGCGGTGTTTAATAGAAAGGACATTTAATACATATCCCAAAAGTCAAAACACTATCATTTTAGGATTAAGGATAATCCTTTTAATTAAATCAGAGTTCTTCAACCTTAGCACTATTGACACTTTGGCAGGATAAGTCTTTGCTATGGGGATGGGGTAGCTATCCTGTGCACTATGGGATGTTCTTGTTTGTTTAAATGTATTTTTATTGACTTCAGAGAGGAAGGGAGAGGGAGAGAGACAGAAACATCAGTGATGAGAGAGAATCATCCCTCAGCTGCCCCTTGCACATGCCCTACTGAGGATCAAGCCCCAACCCAGGCATGTGCCCTGACTGGGAATTGAACCTCGACCTCCTGGTTCATAGGTTGATGGTCAACCACTGAGGCACGCCGGCTGGGCCACTATGGGATGTTTTGCAGCAGCTCTACCACTACTCATCTACATATATAAAAGCCTAAGCGACCGTCCGACCGGTAGCTATGATGCACAATGACCACCAGGGGGCAGACGCTCAACGCAGGAGCCTGCAGTGACTTGGCAGCTGTGGTTCTCTGGTAATGCATCCGGAACCAGAAAGGAGGAAGCCCAATTCTGGGATGCGTCACCTGAGAACCTCCTCTCAATCTGGGACCCTTCGGGGGATGTCGGAGAGCCGGTTTCGTCCTGATCCCCGCAGGCCAGGCCAAGGGACCCCACTGGTGCACGAATTCGTGCACTTGGCCTCTAGTTATACATATAACAGTAACAGTCCCAAGTTGTAACAATCAAAAAATGTCTCCAGGCCATGCCAAACATCCCCTGGGGGCAAAACTTCTTAGTTGAGAACCACTGAACTGGAATAAAGTAAGCCTTATCTAAAAATCTAGTTATATTATCCTTACTTTAGACCAGTGAAAACATTATCATAGACTGACATCAATCCATAAGTCAGCATTAAGGAACAAGAGGCACAGAGGTTAAGAGGAAGGGAAATGGAATCAGACTTGAACTCAAACTCTAATTCTGCCTCTTACTCATTGCCTGACCTTGAGCAAGTGCCTGTGCTAAGCCTCCCTTTCCGCCCTGCAGGATGAAGGCAGGACCCACCTCATCAGAGTGGTTGGGAGAATTAAATGGAATGGAAGGAACCCACTCAGCAACATGCCTGGTACATGACTGCCGGGGCAGGAGGTAGAACAATTGTTAATATATTTCTACCACTTCTATAACACAAAGCACAGCGTCTGGCACATTAATCGTGCTGTCCAGACTTAAGACTTTCTGGGTAAAGGACCTTGCATAGAATGTAGTGAGTCTTCAACAAACCCAACCACACTGCTCTCTCTCGCCAGTTCCTTTCCACACGTAAGTCCTTATCTCCTTTACCAGAATGTTCTCAAATGGGATTAAACCCATACAAGGAGTCTGGCTGTCCAGGAACCTCTGCCCTAGGCTCTGTAAGAATCTTGTGGGCGCCTCTAGCTGGCAGTATCAACATCCTGCCCACTACCTGGATTTGGAATAACTCTCCCCCCACATGTGAGAGTGCAGCCTTGTTTAGGCCCACTGTTATGACCACCCAGCATCAACACCTTCAGTCTGCTGCTGTCCTCCTTAGATATTTAATCTGGAGGTGGGCCAGGCACAGAAAAAGGAGGTGGCAATATCCTTGAACAAAAGTAGCTATAAAAGGGCGTGGGAAGCAAGGAGAAGGACAAATTTAACAAGGAGGCAACCTCAAAGGAAGGGGAGGTGGGGAGGCTGCAACAAAGAAGTCAGCCTTCCTGCTACTTCCTCAGTCGCCACCAAGCCCCCTCCCGCCCCCACAGGCTGCGCACTGGTAGCTCTTACAAGGGGAAAAACACTCCTCGCTATAAAGCAGACTCAGTCCTGGCAGAAGCCCAGACAGCAATAAGTTTCTGGGGTTCATTTCACAAGTACTTTAACCATCTTCTGACAGATTCCCAAAGGACTGAGTTTTCCTTGCCATCAGAGGTCATAAGACGTGCACACAGGGAGGCAACTTATACAGGAAGTGGTCCAAGCTCTCGTTTTCAGATGGGGAAACAGACTCAGAGAGAGAAAAGAACTCACTCAGAATCATCCACGCCAGTGAGGCGCTGAGCCAAGGGCTCAAGGCTTCGGTTTGGCGATGATATTTATGTGAGCCTCCAAAACATGCCCAGAAGAGGAAAGTGTATTAGGAACTAAACCTCACTCTTCCTGAAAATACAGATCATGGTTGCAGCCTGGATGAGGAGAGGATTAGCAAATCCTCGGAAGGGGCCATTGATCTAGTCCCATGGTTTCTCCATCCATTTGGAAACTCTGGAAATAAATCACCTTCCATAGGAGAATCGGCCGCTTCTTTCTCTGCCCCATCAGGCATCATCTGTGTTTGCCAGACTATTTGATACTATGTCCAAAATACAAAGAGAACAACCTTTAAAGACCATTTGGGGAAAGTGTGGGTGTGTGGGGGTGCGGAGGTGTGGGGGTGTGCACACACATGTGCATACAAGTCGGGGTGAGGGGGGAGAAAGAGAGAAAACTGTGGGAAAATGTTAGTAAATGGTGGAATCTAAGCAAAGAGCAAAGGATGTTCACGGTACTATTTTGCAACTTTTCAGGAAGCTTGAAATTTTTCTAAGTAAAATTTTGAAGGAGAGAGATAAAGCACTAAATAATAATCTAAGTTAATTTTATTTATATTTTTAATATATTTCTATTGATTTCAGAGAGGAAGAGAGAAGGAGAGGGAGATAGAAACATCAATGATGAGAGAGAATCATTCATCAGCTGCCTCCTGACACACCCTTTACTGAAGATCAAGCCCCAAACCTGAGCATGACCAAGAATCAAACTGTGACCTCCTGGTTCACAGGTAGACACTCAGCCACTGAGCCACACTGGCCAGGTGAAATTAAGTTAATTTTTTAAAATTATTTGGAAAGGGCCAGGAATCACTCCTTTAGTTTCACTTGGTTTCTCTAAGGACTAACATTCTCAGAAAAAGTTTTTAGACATTACAGAGGTTAGACGTGTAGGGCTCCAAACAAATTATGCAATGCTGGTGTTCATAGTAGCCAGTAGCTATGGCAACCTTGGGATCCAAATCTGATTTCAAATATTTTGTCCCATAAGCTCCGAAAATACACATATGCTAGGTCCCATCACATATCTTGGTGTTTCGGGATCAGAAAGTAACGAAAGTAACAACAGGGTATGGATGGGGCAAATGTCAGAGTGTTCCAAGAGTCCATCACCTTTGCAATACAGGTGGTTTATAAATACAATAAAATTAGGTTTAATTGCTATTTAGTTTGAAAATTCTTTTACATAAATAAGTGCCTGAACCAAAATCCACACCCAACACAGCCACAACGTTCTCTATCCATAGTAGTATTCCATTTAGGCAATATTGGACCCATAATCCATCCCTGAAAATCTATCCTTAACCACATATATGAAACTCCTGCCAATGGAATGGCATTAAGTCATGGAGTCTTGAGGGAATACAACCCATTCAAGAAACCCAAAGGCATTTCTTATGGCTAACGTAAGGGAATACGAGGTTGGAAAGACAGGTAGAGGTCTGAACCAGGAGAGCCTGTATGCTAGACAAAGGAGAAGGAAGGTTAGGGAAATAGCTCAAAATTAGGGAGTGTGTGCCAAAACCGGTTTGGCTCAGTGGATGGAGCGTCGGCTTGCGGACTGAAGGGTCCCAGGTTCGATTCCAGTCAAGGGCATGTGCCTGGGTTGCGGGCACCTCCCCAGTAGGGGATGTGCAGGAGGCAGCTGATCAATGTTTCTCTCTCATCGATGTTTCTAACTCTCTATCTCTCTCCCTTCCTCTCTGTAAAAAATCAATAAAATATATTTTTAAAAAAAAATTAGGGAGTGTGGTTGAAATAACAACAATCTGAACTAAGGCAGTCAGAATGGGACTGAAGAACTGAGGACAAATTAGACGGGCTACTGAAGAGAGCAAATGAACAGCACCTGAGAGAGGCGGGCCGGAGCCCAAGACTCCCCATAGCTTTTTTGACTTTGTAGGTGGGGAATTCAGGAGAAGAGGGATGTAGTAAGTGCTGAACATATTGAGATTCTTCCTGGATATGCAAACATGGAGCTCCAGAGAGAAGTCCAGGTTAGATATGTGCATGTTAGATAGGGAGTAATCGGCATATATGGAAATGGATGCCCTGGGTGTGGATGAAGTCAGCTGGGAAGGAACTGAGACCAAAATAAGAATTGGGTCAAGAAGAGAAACTTGGGGGGGGGGGGGGGGGCAGGGGAAGGGCTGTTAACAGGGAAGGCCGGGAAGACGAGATCACCAAGGAGTGGTCTACCAGGCAGAGACCTGAGCCTGCTTTTCTTTCTTTTTTTTTTTTTTTTTTAAATATATTCTATTGATTTTTTACAGAGAGGAAGGGAGAGGGATAGAGAGTTAGAAACATCGATGTGAGAGAAACATCGATCAGCTGTCTCCTGCACATCTCCTACTGGGGATGTGCCCGCAACCCAGGCACATGCCCTTGACCGGAATCGAACCTGGGACCCTTCAGTCCGCAGGCCGACGCTCTATCCACTGAGCCAAACCGGTTTCGGCAAGCCTGCTTTGAAGGGGCTTGCTACACTCCATCTCCACAGGCTGCTCCCACCAGGCTGGAGTGTAGTAAGGGTCAATGATGAGCTTCCTAACAACAGAAAGGCAAAGGATTTGAATAGACATTTCTCCAATATATATATGCAAATGGCCACTGAACACATGAAAATATGCCACTCAGAAGAAATAAACAAAAAACAAGATACTCAGCATCATTAATCATTAGAGAAATACAAATCCAAACCACAGTGAGATACTTCAGACCACTCGGAGAGCTGTAATCACAAAAACGGATAATCACAGGAATCAGCAAGGATACAGAGAAACCAGACCCTCACACACGGCCAGTGGGATTGTAAAATGGTACAGCCACTGTAGAAGACAGCCTGGCAGTTTCTCAAAAATTAAACGTAGAGCTATCCTATGACCTAGCAATTCCACTCCTAAGTATATACTCAAGAGATTTAAAAATATATGACCACACAAAGCTTTATACTTGAATGTTCATATTAGCATTATTCATAATAGTCAAAAAGTGGAAGTAACCAAAATGTCCACCAACTGATGAGGGGATAAATAAAATGTGGTCTACCAATACAATGGATTATTCCACCATAAAGAGAAATAAAATACTGATACTGATACATGCTACACTATGATTGGACACTGAAAACAAGCTAAGTTAAAGAATCCAGAAACAAAAGGCCGCATATGTTCCATGGATATGAAATGCTCAGAATAGAGAAATCCACAGAGACAGTGAGCAGAGGCTGGGGGAAGTGGGGAGTGAGGAGCGACTACTTAATGGGTCCAATATTTCTTTTGAGGGTGATGGAAAATATTCCGAAATTAGATAGTAATGGCTGCACAATAAAACCCACTCAATTGTACACTTTAAAACACTAAAATCCAATGAGCTGCACACAGGTAAAATGGTAAACTTTATGTCATGTGAATTTTACCTCAATAAAAGATTTTAAATAACTAACTCACTTCACCAAAGTTACCCACAGTCAAGAGGAGCGGGAGGACCCATTTCTCTAGCTTGCAACAGGAACTTCAGATATTCTGACTAAAGAAGCCAAAAGAGCATGCTTCTCAAGAAGCCTTTAAATATGTTTTTACTGCTGAGAGAGAGAGAGAGAGAGAGAGAGAGAGAGAGAGAGAGAGAGAGTTAGAGAGAGAGAGAAACATTAATGAGAGACAAATATCAATTGGCTGCCTCCTGCACGCCCCCTGTTGGGGATCGAGCCTGCAATCCAGGCACATGCCCTGACCAGGAATTGAACAGGTGAACTCTTAGTGCATGGGATGATGCTCAACCAACTGAGCCGCACCAGCCAGGACTCAAGAGACTTTTAAACGCCTTAAACTGTCCAGAGGTTGGGGGTGGGTAGCTCTGCTGAAGAGGAGAGATGGAGCATCCAGCATCACCATAGCTACTCATGCCAACGTCAAGTGCCTCATTTCTAAGACCCCACAATGCCAGGGTGACAGGGAGACAAACAAGCTATAATTTGACCTACAGAGAGACAGCAACCGGCATGACCTGGGCATAGTTACCTCTCATATCAGAAAAGGAGGATGATTTCTGGGCCCAGGGTACCCAGAAGCCCCAGAATAGCAACCGCCTGGTTCATGCTCCTTAGTCAACTCTCAACCCCTTGCACTGTGTTCAACTCGACCTCCGGAGACAACATTCCAAGCTGTCCGGAGTGCCAGCATTCACCATCCATATAGCAGCTTTATGTCCACACAGTACATTGGGACATTGCTTTGAATCTTGTCTCTTTGGACTTTGGACGTAGGTTAACCTTGAAATTAGTATAACTTACATGGTTTACTCCAGTTCAACACCATCTGCTGCGAAAGTCAAGGCCAAAGACGCCGAGTGAAGGTCAGGAGATAGATGGTGCGTTTATCAGCACCTCCAAGGAGACCCTGAAGCTGGAGCTCCAGGGCTCTGCAGAACTTCCTGCCGAGAATTTCATCTCTCTACTTCCCTCTTCAATGATGTGCTTCCTTCTCTTTCTGCCCCCTTCTCCAGCCAAACTCCCAGGGCAACCCTGGGTAATAAATCAACAGAATGCAAATACTTCGAGGGGGCGCACCACCACTCTAAATAGAGACTGTCAGAGCAGGGAAGCAGATCTGGAGTAGAAAGCGAAACCTCTGGCCTGCTCTAGCCATGGAGTAAGCAACACCTCCGCATGCCTCCCTGCTCCTGCGTCCCATGGGGAAAGTAGCACAATGAATCCAGGCCTCTCTTGGGGTTCTGACCACCTCGTGGGAAGATTATGACTGCTGTGGTTGCCATGCCTACTGTAATATCATTCTATCTGGGTGTACTTGTTCCCTTTTCTCTAAAGGACACTCTCCTACCCAGTGCCTGGGAGCTCCAGCCCTTGTCCTATCCAGATCCAGGTAAACCACACTGTCCGGGAGCTCAGAAGACTCTCTAGCGCTAATGAGAGCAGGGAGGTGTTAGGAACAGTCCTGGGATGCAGAAAAACCATCGACGCTGCTCAGTCTATCCCTATATTTGAGCAGAACCAAACAGAAGGTAGATTGCACCTTCTCCTCTCAGAAATGCTAACAGGAGAGGGACATGTGGTGAGGAACTATCAGGTTTACTTACTTGCTCAGAAGGAAGTCGCTTTTTAAGTAAAATAAATGCAAAGAAGAATGGGATGCAGGAAAAGTAGTGCAAATCCCACAGTTTATCATGCACAGAGGAACGCAAAGGAAGAAAGGACAATATTTCCTAAATGATTACCTTTCGCACTGCCCATCCATAGATCGCTATGGGTTTCCTTGGGTTCCTACTGTGCGCCAGGTTCTGAAGACCTCGTCCCACGCTTTAAAAAACTAATAACATTACTCTTCCAAATCACAACCTTGTTCCACTGAGAAGATAAAGAAACGGAGGCTCTGAAAGACGAGGCAGTTTGTCCTGGGCCATGAGGCTCAGTCTGCAATCTGTGGGCCCAGAGTAGAAGTGTGGGCGTGGGCAGGCAAGTCCTTGAGTGAAGGCGACAGCCTGCGGCAGGCTCTCTCATTCTGTCCCAGGATCTGTGGGCTTCTGCTGGGCGGGGAAGGAAGGCAGCAGGCAGTGGCTTCCGTTCCAGCCGCTGCATCCCGCCAGGAGGAGGGCGGCCATCTGCCTCAGAGAGAGAGCAGGAGGGCCCAGGGAGGGCCGTCTGTGCAGCAGCCACCCTCCGCGGTCAGGTTAACCTTCACGTAACAGGCTAGCTCCTGGAAGTCATCAATGCCATTGTTAAAACACAGCACCTGCCACACTGGAAACGTCCAGACTTATTCAATTTAAATGGCAACAACTGTTCATGTCAGCAGAGCTGGTGTTTTCAACCAAAACCTAACACACACCATTGGCCCTATCTTTCTAAATATATAATATGTCTCTCTTTGTTTAAAAATACGTATTATGTATCACATTTTCTTTCAAGCATAAGCAACAGAAAACCCCGATCTCCATTTTGTGAATGAGGAAACCAAGGCAAAGAAAAGAGAAGGGGTTACCCCAGGTGACACAGATTTGCAGAACGGAGATTTTTACCTTAAGTACCTACTTAGGGGCAACTTTGGCCATAGCACAAGCGCTCGGTGATTTGGGTAGAAGTCGCATTACCAGGCCACCAAACAAGCCACTACTGTTAGTTCTTTTGTGTTTAGTGGGCCCAAGGGTGGGGGTGGTTTGGCAGGAAGAAATGGAGCAATGTCCCCATGAAAGGCCAAGCATTCACCCCTAAGTGGTTGCTGATACGGCTCAGGGACCAGATGTCAGACTTAGTAAAACCATCCTCCTTTTCAGCACGCCAGCCTGCCTCTCACCTGTCCTGAGGTAGGTGTCCCGATGCCCTACTTTTCCATTGAGCCCTGCTCCCTTGGGAACAGAAGCCCGAACAGGCTGTTTCCCCCTCACCCAGGTGAGGAGCTTTGCTATCCAAAACTGGGCCAGCAAGTACACACAGGGTACACTCACTAGCAAAACCTATGAAGCACCACACACACACACACACACACACACACACACACACACACACGAATAGTGGGGTTATTTGTTTAACAAAAATAGAATTATATATTGTATGTCAACGGTAATTGAAAAATAAAAATATTTTTTAAAAATAGAATTATAACCCAGCTGGTGTGACTCAGTGGCTGAGGGAGCGTCCACCTATGAACCAGAGGTTCACGGTTCAATTCCCGGTCAGGGCACATGCCCAGGGTTGTGGGCTCAATCCCCAGTGTGGGGTGTGCAGGAGGCAGCCAATTGATGATTTCTCTCATCATTGACATTTCTATCTCTCCCTCTCCCTTTCTCTCTGAAGTCAATAAAAAATATTTTTTAAAAATAGAATTATATATTAGATACACTCTCCTCCGTCTTTCTAAAAAAAATTTTCTGAAGTTATCTATGATGTCAGAGAGGAAGAAAAAGGGACAGAGATATAGAAACATCAATGATGAGAGAGAACCATTGACTGGCAGCCATCACCCCACACTGGGATCGAGCCCACAACCCAGGCATGTGCCCTGACCAAGAATCAAACCATGACCTCCTGGTTCATAGGTCAACACTCAACCACTGAGCACACTGGCCAGCTCCTCCCTCTTGTTACTGTGCCAAAATCCTTTTAATGGTTCTGTAATGATCCATGGTAGCAAGGTACCATAGCTATTGGGCCATTTCCTTACTCATGGGTACTTGGTTTCAATTCTTGGCCACTACAAACAAAACAGCAATAAATTCCTTGTGCATATGTTCCTACCAAAGACCATTTTCTTTCTATCTTTCTTTCTTTATTTATTTCATAATACTTCTTTATTGTTGAAAGTATTACATATGTTCCCCCTTTTCCCCCAGTGACCCCCTCCCGCCTGCCCCCACCCCCACCCCCGCTCCAGGCCAAGGACCATTTTCTAAGCAGACAAAATGCCAAGCTCCAGAATGTGGAAGCCACCCATCAACAGGACCTCATGCTGAGCTCCAGATACAGCACAGAGCCTTCAAGTTCCTCTTAGGAAAGGGCCCCTCTGCTCCTAGAAGCGCCAATCCCACCTGGGCCTGGCCTCCAACCCCCAGTTCTTCCAGGGTCTTGCTGTGTCAAGTCAACCCTGCAGGTCTTAATTGTCCCATCTGTAAAATAAAATAAAGATTGCCCCGTGCTGCAGGGTTTGAGAGCACTTTTGTGAGAGATTTTTCTGAGGAAGCAGTGTGTGAAGTGAGATTGTTGCTATTGTTTTATGGCAGTGGTTCTCAATGTTGTGGCCTCACCCCATAACAAAGAAACAGAATTTCCAGAGGATGAGGCCCAGAAATCAGGATTTGAAAAAGATTCCCAGGTGATTCTAATGTGCAGCCAAGGTTGAGAACAGCTGTCTATGGGATGTTTTTCTATCTTGTTGTTTAGGGCCAAAAGTAACAGATTCAATTGAATTATCTTCAAGACTCAGAGGTTTCTGGGGCTAGATTTAAAAACTTCTACCTCTGGCCAACTGACATGGTTCAGTGGTTGAGCATCGACCTATAACCAAGAGGTTACTGTTCGATTCCCAGTCAGGGCACATACCCAGTTGCAGGCTCGATCCCCAGTGTGGGGTGTGCAGAAAGCAGCCAATCAATGATTCTTTCTCATCATTGATGTTTCAATCTGTCTCTCTCTCCCTCTCCCTTCCTCTCTGAAATCAATATATATATATATATATATATATATATATATATATATATATATATTTAAAGAACTTCTACCTCTGCATTCCCGAAGCACTTTGCACTGTGGCACTGTGGTTGTTTACAACCAAAAGTCAGGACTGGAAGGAGGGACTTTTGACTCTCCATTTGCCCCACCCAGTCAAATTCTGAAGAGGGGCAACTGCAATTGAAATTAGAGAGGAGTGATCCAGGGAGCAAATTTTGGAAAATCAATAATCTCAGTGATGTTTGATTTTCACTCAAAAGTTCCCTAAGCTCTAAATTCACTCAAAAAAAGGTATAAGCATGTGGAGGGGGGGAGATTCCTTCTTTTGCAAGGGGGGTGGGGGGTGGTGATTACTATTTTCTACCCTTGAAAATAAAGCAGACAGTTTAGGGAAAAATAATTCCTAAACCTTCCATTTCAGGGGGCAGCTCTAAACGTCTTTCAAGAGCTTCCCAAAAAGAAGTACTTACCGCAACTCAAACGACTTTGCCTGGTTACCATATGGCTCGTACACATGAGAGGGATGTATGTAATAAGAATGGTAAAAATCAGCAGAATTACTGTAATGTTATTCTGCTTTAAAACTCAAATCATTTTGTTAACCAATGTCCCCCCCAAACTCAATAAAAAGGAAAAAAAATAAAACTCAAACCAAATCTGAATATGGAATAATTTTCTTCATCATACTCAAGCAGAGGATTGGCACTTCTATTCTGGAAGAGCAATTGGCTGCATCTACTTCACTGCCCGCCCCCTGGCCTAGCTATCCACTGGGAGGCACGCACCCTGCAGGTCTCCAAAGACACATGCCAGCATGTGCGGCTCACAGAGTCCCCAACTGGAAACGGCCGCATGCCGACCAAGAGCAGGACAGGCAGAGAAATCGCACTGTGCTCACATGACAGAATCCGTTCCAGCACTAAGAATGAGCAACCTACAGCTACAGCCAACCCTATGGCTGAATCTCACCCCGTTAACGGGGGAATCCAGACACCACAGTGGACATACCAGACTAAGATTCCGCTCCAGGTGGTTAGAATCAGCCCAGTCTCCTTTGGCGGGTTGGGTAGGGGGTGCGGTAATGGCAGGAAGGGGCACAGCTGGGCTTCTAGCCTGCTGTTTCTTAATCTGGGTGTTGATGACACAAATATGTTCAAGTTATCAAACTGTATTGAGTTGAGCGTATGTGCACTTTCCTGTATGTACGCTATACTTTAATTTTTAAAACTTTACAAACTAAGTCAATGGACAAACATGAAGGTGATTAAGAGTAACCAGGTGGGCAAGGCTCTTGGAGGCAGGTTTTACCTGGTGTGTATGTTTCCGGAGCGCTCCTGTCCATGAGAGTGTGGGAGGAAGAGCATTCTGTGAGCAGAGGTGAAGGGGAGGGGGGGTGGGGCACAGAAACTCCAGCTCTTTGAAAAAGAGCAGTTTTGCAAAATCTAGACGTGCAGCCTCCAACCCAGGTAATTAACATAATGCTCTACGCATTACAGGTGGACACAGGTGGCTACAAAAACATTTAGGGTTCTTTTGTTTCGCTGCTCTTCCTTAGAAAGTGTCTGGAATGAGGAAAAAGAGCATAATTATTTTATATGGAAATAGAATTCATTTTCACAAACAGAAACTAGAGAGAAAATCTAATCAATGGTGACAACATGGGAGCCAGAGTTGGAAAGAGATTTTCTATAAGGCTCTAGACAGCGGTTCTCAACCTGTGGGTCGCGACCCCTTTGGCGGTCGAATGACCCTTTCACAGGGGTCGCCTAAGACCATTCTGCATATCAGATATTTGCATTACGATTCATAACAGTAGCAACATTACAGTTATGAAGCAGCAACGAAAATAATTTTATGGTTGGGTCACAACATGAGGGACTGTATTTAAAGGGCCAGAAGGTTGAGAACCACTGCTAGCAAACGAGGCAAACTTGGGTTTCTGTTCAGTTCAATGACAATACAGCTGACACACAGGGTTTACAAATGGTAGGCATTGCTTACATACATTAACTCATTCAGTCCCATCTATGAGGCAGGGATTGAAATAATCCCCAATTTCCAGATTGGGACTGAGACCCAGAGAAGTTAAGTAACTTGCCCAAAGTCACACAGCTAGAAAGTGACAGAGCTGCAGTCTTGCTGGAGTCGGTATTCTTTTTTTCTTTTTTAATTTTGTATATGTTTTTATTGATTTTAGAGAGGAAGGGAGAGGGAGAGAGAGATAGAAACATCTAAGAGAGAAAAACATTGATCACTGCCTCCTGCACGCCCCTACTGGGGATTGAACCCACAACCCAGGCATGTGCCCCTACGACAAGGAATCAAATCAGGGACCTCCTGGTGCATGGGAGGATACTCAAGCAATGGAGCCACACAAACACCGGCTACAGTCTGTGTTCTTAACCATTATACGTATTGCTTCCTAATAAGCATTTACTAAGTCCCTACTAGGTGTTGGACACTACTACACTGAATAAGAAAGGTTCTGAGATATAAAAAAACACTGGTCCGTAGGTTACAATGGTAGTCCATGTAGTGACAAGGATCACACAGGCATCCAGAGGTCTAATTTCACAATGAAAAGTTAGAACACTCTCTGTAAATGCCCAGATATTAAGTTTTCATTTACTAAAAAGCAGTGCCCACTTTCTCACTAATATTATTCTACTCAGTAGAGTAACTTGTAAGAATAAACATTCCTTGACACCAGCCCCATCCACCCCTGGGTCATGAGACTCAATAAAACTCTCTTCATTTTGATTGGGGGTGGGGGGGGGGGGGGAGGAACAACCTGTAAATGTTTGTTTATTTTTCCTGAATTGCCCTCTTCTGTAAAAAGGATTGCTCACCACTCACCCAACAGGCTGGAATACAGAGCCTCCCAGAAGGTCAGAGAGGCCCACTTTATTAAAAAAATGAAGAAGTGCAAAGTAGGATTACAATCATTATTGGCACATTTATTTATTTTTAATATATTTTTGTTGACTTCAAAGAGGAAGGGAGAGGGAGAGAGAGATAGAAACATGAATGATGAGAGAGAGTCCTTGATTGGTTGCCTCCTGCATGCCCCACATTGGGGTTTGAGCCCCCAACCCGGGCATATGCCCTGAATGGGAATCAAACCTCTTGGTTGATAGGTCAATGCTCAATCACTGAGCCATGCCAGCTGGGCATTATTGGCATATTTAAATGATCACACTTAATAAAATCATAATTTTCACATACACACACACAAATTCAAATCCTATATAATAAAAGCCTAATATGCTAAGTGTCCAGTTGTTCGGTTATCCATTCAACCAATCGAAGTGTAATATGCTAATGATATGCTAAGGCCACTCAACCACTGGCTATGATGTGCACTGACCACCAGGGGGCAGACACTCCGACTGGTAGGTTAGCTTGCTGCTGGGGTCTGGCTGAGTGGGATTGAGCAAGATGGGCTGGACACACCCTGCATCCCTCCCTGGCCCCGATCATGCACCGGTGGGGTCCCTCAGCCTGGCCTGCACCCTCTCACAATCTGGGACCCCTCAGGGGATGTCAGAGAGCCAGTTTCGGCCTGATCCTGCAGGCCAGGCTAAGGGACCCCACTGGTACACTAATTCATGCACTGGGCCTCTAGTATAATATAAGATGATTATGATTTCAAGAGAATTACAGACCTATTATTTTAAATATTAATTCAGAGTGCTCCATAGATGGTGTGGTACAGACAGACTAGTGTTGACACTTTTTTTAAATATATATTTTTGTTGATTTCAGAGAGAAAGGGAGAGGGAGAGACAGAAACATCAATGATGAGAGAGAATAATTGATAGGCTGCCTCCTGCACAACCCCTTACTGAGAATCAAGTCTGAAACCCAGGAATCGAATCGTGACCTGCTGGTTCATAGGTCAATGCTCAACCACTGAGCCACCAGACTAGAGTTGACACTTTTTAATGAACACCTTGGTTATTACACATATAATATCATGCAGAGATAACATCAACGTTTCGCCTGAGTTCTCCATGAATGGGAGATCCAAATTTAAACAGCTCACACTACAGCTTCTACCTCCTTGATAAGCCTTTCTTAAGGGAAAGAAAAGAAAAGATTAATCCCAGTGGTAAGGACCAGTGAAGGCCCAGTTGGGAACTAGTGATAGGGAAGAAATGAGCTTCATAGAGCTGGAGGAAATGTGGGTGAAAACGCTGGGCCATGACTACCTACAGACACAGGCAGGCCAGGTGTCAGATCTTTGTGACACCCAGAGGTCAAAATCAAGAGGTCAGCTAAGGTGACGAGAAGCAGACAGGACTGCCCTTGAGCTAGCTCCTACCAGGGCCTTCAGCTTCTACACACCCCTTTAGCCCACCTCTGCTGGTCTCTCCACAGCCACAGGCGAGATCCTAAACACATATGAATCTTTCAACATGCGTTCCCTTCTCTGTGTCCATTCCATTTCCTATGAGTCAATTAGATGCTTTCAGAGAATCAAAAATGGTGCCCATTGTGACAGGTACAGCATCCAATGCTACTTTCCAGATTATTGGAAAGTCTGACTGTAAGAGTTGGGGGGGGGGGGGGGTAGGAGGGCCGGCGGGCGGTATGAAAGCTCCTCAGACTCCCAAAAAATGAAACAGTGCAGAGGAAGTAGGCAGAAAACCATTTTCCAATGTCTGTTTATCTGCTAAAATCTATCCACTCTGTGAGTTGCCAAGGAAAGTTAAGGCTCTTGTTCTGAAGTGAGGAAGGTTCTCTTTCCACATGACACCTGCCGAAGATGGAAAACGTGATACCCTCTGCATGTCATAGCACACCGGCTCCCGGTAAGAGGACACCCCATCTCCTGCCAGTGCCGCACCCAGCTTTTCCATTTCTCCTCTTGCTGAAGGGGCCCTAGGAAGCCACCAGGGTCATCCCCAAGAACAAAAGTCTCCCCAGGCCCCTGTGGGGCCTCACTGTTCGCTCTTCCTTCTATTTAGCTAAGTAGCAGTGTTTTTAAATAATTTCTAGAGCTCTCTACCTAGAGGCACATCCAAGAGGGGCTCTTACTCTTCCAGCAGAGGCCTGTGGACCAGGTGCTAAATTCATTGGCTCCTACGAAAGCTGAATGTGACCTTGAAACATCCTCTCTAAATTTCTCCCCTAGGTCCAGTCCAGGTGAACACAAATTGATTCTATTAAAAAAAAAAAACCCACCACCCCCTTCAGATAGCCTTGTTTACCTTCATTAACATTCCTCAATGATGAGAAGGGGCCAACACCCAAAGTTGCAATCAGAGAGACAAGGCCTGTGGGAAACTGTAAAACTGAGAGGTGACAAATCTGTGAGCCGTTCTCCAGACAACCTTGAATCAACTGACTTTCTCCAACACACCCTGTCCTCACTCCCCAACAGTAATAACTTACACTCTGGGTCAGACCATGTCCTAAAAGCTTCACGTGGATTAACTCAGTTAATCCTCACACCAACCCCGCGGGGCAGGTGCCAGAGGTAAGGGAGAGAGCTGGGATTGGAACCCAGAAGTCTGATTCCAAAGCCCAAGTTCCCATGGGAGCCACAACGTATTTCTCTACTCAAGGGTTACAGACGGTGCTCTTGACAGGAGCATGTACCTAACTTTGCTATAAGCCTTCATTTACTTCTCTGTCTCCCTGAATCATAGCTGCAAACTGCCCTGAGTATTCATTATCCCTTTTCCTTTTCATTATAACTTCCCCTTTTCTCTAAGCACATGGCCATCTTCTCTAGACTACATTTCCCAGCATTCCCTGCACCTAGATGTGGCCATTGGATTTCCTTACCTCCTACTTCCCACATCCTGGAACACAGACTTAAAGATGCAAAATAGTAAAAAAAATAAAATAAAATAAAACACCTCAGTCCATGAATGACTTCGTGGATGTACTTTGCCAGCTTGGTGTATTCACCCTAGGACTTGCTTGAGAATCATTGATCAGCTGCTTCCTGCACGCCTCCTACTGGGGACCAAGCCTGCAATCCAGGCATGTGCCCTGACCAGAAATCCAACCGTGACTTGCCGGTTCATGGGTTGATGCTCTTATCTACCATTCCATTTGGGGATCTCTCTCTTTTTAAAATATGTTTTCATTGATTTTATAGAAAGAGGAAAGGAAAGGGAAAGAGAGATATAAACATCGATGAGGGAGGGAGAAAGAAACAACATCAACATCAATCCCTTTCTTGGTGTTTGGAACATAGATAGTAGTTGCTCAGCAAATATTTGTTAGATGAATGAAAACACCATTATGTAAGCCAGGTGCTACTAGGCCAAACAGACTTACCCAAGCTCAGTAAACGACCTTATCCAGGTGGGTACAATGTCTCCTGCCTTTTTTTTTTTTTTTTTTCAAACAGGATCTTAGGCTACAGAGTCTATATTTAGGGAAGCGTTTTCAATAGGGGAGGAGTCAACTTCTACTGCATCTGTGTCATCTCTCTGCTGAGATGATGAATGTTGTGCTTCACCACAAGTTAGCTGAGGTTACTGCTTTTCACAATAATGATGAGCTCAATCTGAGCACTTATTATGGGCCAGGCCTTCACATCCATTCAGCACTCCTCTCCACTTCGTCCTCACAACCCTACAAGGTTATTACCACCAAATGAGCCAATCAGGCTCAAAAGGAAGTCAAATATTTTGCCCCAGCTGCATGGCTAGTAAGTGACAAAGGTCAGATCCAACCCCAAGTTGTTTGAGCCCTAAACTTATCTCTTCTTACCCACTCTGCTACTCTGCCTCTCCTCACGTGCGACCGGCTTGTAATCCCAACTACGACTGCACGTTTGGAGGGCTGGACAACGTTCTGTGCTTGTCTGAATAGATGCCTAACGCACAGAGCTTCGAGAGTGGCCGGGGTACTTTTTCTCTGTGCGTGGTTGGTGCAGGGCTGCAAACACCAACCAGGCTACAGCAGGGCAGAGGGCAAACAGCCTTGGTCTCCGGGGCCACCTATTTTCCTCTTGTTCTCTCCTGCTCCCTGGGCTGTCCTTGCTGCCCCCTGACCTCTGCACTCTGCTACCCACGCCGCTGCCACCCACAGCCTGTGCCCTTTCCCCTCAGCCACCTCCCTTAGGTTTGCCCTCCTGCCTCCCCCTGTGCCAAGCCTTGCAACTCTCTTCCCTGAAGCCGGCAGGGGCCAAATCTGGTCATCTTACCTGATAGTGGTGTGGTCCAAGTTTCACATCCCACCTTCTCCCCAACTTTGCCCACACAGCCATTCTTTTTTTTTTTTTTTTTAATATATTTTTATTTCAGAGAGAGGAAAGGAGAGGAAGCAATAGAAACATCAATGATGAGAGAGAATCATTGATCAGCTGCTTCCTGCACGCCCCTTACTGGGGATCGAGCCTGCAACCCAGGCATGTGCCCTGACTGGAATCAAACCATGACCTCCTGGTTCATGGGTAGATGCTCAACCACTGAGCCACACCAGCCAGGCACACACAGCCATTCCTCATCTTCACCAGCTCCTTCCGCATCATCCCTAGGTTCAGCAAAGTAGAGTCAGGAGCCAGGTAGGGAGGCACCATGCCAAAGAAAGGCACTTCACTTTTCAACACCCAGGTCACAAACATCTCTTTTCTTGTGTGCCACGATAATCTGATTCTCCTCATCTCACCCCAAGATTAACTTTTCTCAAATCTGTTGCTCAGATTATATACACTGAACCTGCTGAGGTGGGACCTTTCTATAAGGTAATCCCCTCTGGGCCTGAATCCTGAAGGGGTGTGTGTGTGTGTGTGTGTGTGTGTGTGTGTGTGTACATGTGGGCACACACATGAGCTTCTGGATTAATACACTATCCTCTTGTTAATTTCCCAGGCAAGTGAGAAGTCAACAATTGCCCAGATGGTGAACCAGACAGTGTCTGCCCCACTAGCCCACGGAGGGCTGCCTTTGTGGAATGAAGGTTCAGGGTGGCCAGATCTTAGATTTTTCAAGAGGCCAGGAACATAACTTAGAAAAGTGAAACAATGATTTCTGGTAATAAGATCTGTGCTGAGAAACAAGCTCCCCTCTGCTAGGGTCGTTATTTGATCAAACCTAACACCCTCACCCTAAGGGCAAGACTGTATCAGGGTCAGGTGCTGGAGGGCTAACAGATACAGCAGGAAAGGAAGGCTCCCCTTGAAATGCCCCCATTGAAATGGGTGAGCAGCAGGTCCTCCATCCTCCTCCCATCCTGAGGCCCATCCTAGGACTTGGAAGAAAACCCTAGCATGCTCGGCCGGCGCTGTCCTCCAGCTTTACCCTCCGTGAAGACAAGACAACTAAGCTTATCTTTGACTAATTTTCCTTTTAATGTCCTGTTTGGTCTGTCCTTAAAACAACCCCCCCCCCCGCCCCCACCACCACCACTATCACCTCATTCACCTTCTCCTTAGAACCTTCGTGTTCTCAACTCAAACTGCATCACCTGGACTTTCCCCAAAAGTAGGTTGCAGCTTCCATTTCTGTGATTAAACAACTCTAACAAAGAATTCATTGAGATGAAAATGCTTATCTTGAAGCAGGTAACGTCCTTTTCTTTGCCAAACCACACACAATTTACATATAAATGGCCTGGCAAAACGGACTTCTTTGAGAGGTGGCAGATTATAACTCCTCTAGCTCCTGCATGTATAAAGCTTTTAAAGGGGGAGAGAAAAGAACAATTTCTCAATGAGAAAATGTCACAGATGGCCACACACTCACTTCCGAGGGATGCTCACTTTGCTGCAAAGAACTCTTTCTGCAAGTGGAAAACAGACCACGTCTGTGCCTCCTCGTTGGGCGATCGCCCTTCCCTGTGGGTGATGCGCAGGCAAGTGATATACCCAGAAAGGCGGCCAATGAGAGGCCCGCTCACCCTGTGTCCTGATTGGCCAGACCCAGCACCAGCCAGAACCAGGGCCAGCTTTGAGGACAGCAGCTCGACTTGATAGGATTCTCTCTTCAAAGCATAGAGCAAACATCAATTAATCCTCAAAAGACGCTTTCAAGAAGAACATTACCCCCTTTGAGGATGTGGAAGCTAAGAGGTGCCGCCGGTAGTGGAAGGGAGGGGAGAGGAGGAAAAAAGAGCGCTGGGCTCCGAGCCCCGGATCTGGTTCTCCGGAGAGAGTCAAGTTGCCGGAAAAGAATGAACCTACAGAATTGGGGCAAAGGAGGAGGCCGTGGAGGTGTCCCTCCAGGCTCCTACTGCTACATCCCAGAGGAGGCTGCAAAGTGAGATAGAGCCGGAGTCCTGAGCATGGCTCTGTGTACACCAAGCCCGGCACCAGAAAAAGAGTTCAAATCACTGGACCTCGGCTCAAAACCCCTTCTTTAGCCTAACGACCACGGAGTCTGTGGGAGTGGGGGGAAGGAGGGCTGAAATCTGGATCCAGTAAGCCACACAGAACTGTTTCGGTAGCCCCTCCCACTTTCCTGAAAAGGGGGTGGTGGAGGATTTGTGTATGTGAACCGAGGCAATGTGCTGTCTGGCTAGTCTTCCCATCTCAAGAGAACCGATCCAAAGTTCCTACAGGTAAGGATCACAGCCTGTCACCGTGTTTGGCAATAGACATCACATTCTCACATTGCACATTTCTTTGACCTTTAATATTTTGCTCTGAGATGCCTGGAAAAATTGTTTGTCACTAATCAAATATGACAAGAACACCCACAATCTCTCTTCCACTCACACGGGCAGTGTTACTATCATCCACACTGATTTCTACATTCGATGTTTTTAGCCTGCATTTTGTTAAAAAGTTAGGATAACTTTCTTTGCCACACTATGTACTCTTTGCACCGCTAAGGAGAGCCCATGCCATGTGCAAGCTATAGGCTTAGTGGAGACATTTAAGTGTTTATAGAAAGTATTTTCCTAAAGGGCCTGAATGAGTTTTCTCTCAAGTTACCCATATCGCCAAAGAAGTAAGGGAAATTACCCTACAACTGACTTGTGTGTGTGTGTTTTTTTTTATTCAACTACTAAGAGCTATTCTGACATGGCCTTGGGTATACATATGTATGCTTTCAGTGAGCAGCAGATGGACAGTTGGGGAAGAAGTCTTTTATTTTCTGTTCTCTTTTTTTAATTTTTATTGATTTCAGAGAGGAAGGGAGAGGTAGAAAGAGAGAGAAACATCAATGGTGAGAGAGAATCATTGATTGGCTGCCTCCTGCACACCCCACACTGGGGATGGAGCCCACAACCCAGGCATGTGCCCTGACCGGGAATTGAATCTCGACCTCCTGGTTCATAGGTCAACGTTCAACCACTGAGCCCTGCCAGCCAGGCTTTCTATTCTTTTTTTGTCTTGTTTTATGCTGTGCACTCTTTATAATCAGCATGTTACCCTTTAAATGTTTAAAATAATAAAACAAAAAAGTTGCTCTAAGATCACTTATTTTTCCCCTAAGTGAGGCATTTTGTTCCGATATCCATGCAAAGTAAGCCAATAGGTTTTAGAATTATCTTGCTGGCTTTTGCACCAGAAAAATTACAATCTTTCATCTCAATATTGTCAACATTCAGTCGCTTCACCCAGGACGCATCAAGCTAAGAAAGGACAATATCTTGAAACCTGCTTCACAGAGGGGGAGGCTGAAGCTCCAACGGGCAGACCCTGAGAAACAAAGCTCCAAGACCAGGGAGATGACTTAGGCTTCATGACTTTGTCGGTGATAACCTGAGAAATACGGTCAAGACACGGCTCCTGCCCCTGCTCCCTGGTCTCTACGAATGGCCAGAACACACAAACTCACAAACCAGCAGGTAGGCTGGAACCCGTCTGATGATTAAAATCTTCTTTTCCTTCTCTTAAAGAATGGACTTTTCAAGTGACACTAAGCTGTTTCATTATTTAAGTGAATGTTTAGAGACTATTTCAGCTGGAAGTTTGAGAAATGGCGACCTAACCTCAAAGGGCCTTTACCAGTTGAAAAGTCATTAGAAATGAAAACTTGTTAAAAAATAAGAAAAGCAAGATTGGAATGATGAGGTCAATAGGAAAATTTAATTCATATACAAAACTTTCACTTACGTGTGTGTGTGTGTGTGTGTGTGTTTGTGTGTGAGTACAGCTAGATACAGTTGTGATCAGCATATTAGTAACTAGGAATCTGAAATGAAGGAAAACGTACATCCTGAGTCACTTGAACTCCTGGCATTTGGCAGAGCTGGGCAGCAAGATCAAGTTGTCAATTTCAACCTGACCCTGAAATCAAAACTCTCTAATAGTCCCAGAAGTTCTGCAGCTAATCAGTTACTGTTCACACTTCACTCATCACAATCCTTAAAGTCACCAGAGGGAACCCGGATTTGCAACAAACCAGGATGCATTCCTTTGGGGGCATAGATGTCCTTCCAATTCTACTTTTTGCCCTCTCCTTTCAGATACTAATTTAGAAATGAAGGGAAATAGGCTAAGAAAACCCTCACCTTTCATATTAATATGAATTGTGCAGCTCTGCATGATCAGAGCCCAGACTACATAGGACTTGAAAGAACAATTGAGGCTTTGATATAAAATATGAAAAAGTAACTGGCAGAGGGGTGGGGGACCACACTGGAAGGCCCCGGGCCCAGCTTCTGCCAGTTCCAGTACTGACTCACCAGTGGCGATTGCTCTGATTTTATTAATCAAGGATGATGTACCTCCTATCTCGCCACATTTTTATCTGAGATGAATGAAATAAAATCTAAACTGATTTATTTACCATGACAAAACATACCCATAATTGAGACAACTAGGAATTGAACTCATCCTTTGCCTTATTTTCAAGATTTCACATGTGCCATCTCATTCTTATCCCTGGTGAGATAATAGACCATTATTATTAGCCCCATTTTTTTGTTAATCCTCATCTGTACATATTTTTTCCATTGATTCTTAGAGAGAGCGGAAGGGAGGGAGGGATAGGTGGGGAGAAAGAGAAACACTGATGTGGGAGAAACACATCAATTGGTTGCCTCCCACAAGCACCGTGACCGGGACCCAGATACATGCCCTTGATCTGGAATTGAACCCTTGACCCTTAGGGGCTCGGGCTGACACTCTAACCACAGAGCCACACCAGCCAGGATTATTAGCCCCATTTTACGGAAAAAGCAACTGAGGCACAGAGTGATGAACTGACCAGAGCAACATGCCTTGTAATGAAGTGTTGGTCTGTTCAGTACACTGAAATGCAGTCCAGTGGTATTTGGTCTGAGAAGACCACTCTGGATCATGTCTAGAAGACTTGGCCACCTGAACTGAACGTAGGCCTTCTCAGTACCAACCTGGAGCTCTCTCCTTGGGCTCACCTTGCTTCTACGCAGCTTAGTTTTACAAAGAGCCTTTCAACCAAGATAAACTCGGAGCCCCACTGGCCAAGGGGGTGGTAGGGACGACAAAGGACTCTACGGAGCCAGAGTTTAACCCATGTGTAAACTTGGTGCAAGGCAAACATGTACAACCCTGGGCCATGAGGCCAAGAGAGAAAATGGCATCAGGAGTGAACGCACCGGGTGCTGTTAGCTTGGACCTTAATAACATGAGGCTCAAGTGATGAGCAGGAGCCCCAGATCATGGTACCCGCACTCAGGTGTAATTTCTAGTCTTAGGCAGGGAATGTCAGCAAACTGATGCTCTGGGGGTCTAGGTAACCACTGCTCTGAGAGAGCGGGGTGAACTGGAAGGAAAAACAGAAACAAGTGTTGGATGGGAGTTCTCTGGGCCTTCACATAAGATGGCTTCAGGCAAGGATAACATGGACTTTCTCCATCAACAGAATAAGGAGGAGATGTCTATGGTTCCTTCCACCCCCGACACACCCTCACTCACCACCCACCCCCGTCCATCTCTCCAATTCTCTCCCTCCGGCATCACAGGATGCTGCTGGGAGTTCCCCAACCACAAAATCCTTCCCCCTGGTTCCCTTTCTCTGAGACAGAAGAACATCTTTTCTTCTTCGCTTACCACCCCTATTGCAGCCAGCAGAGTCCCTACACTGGTACACCAGAACACCCTCAATTTACTCAGGAATCCATGAGGCCACTGTGGGGGAGGTGAGAGCAGTGAGGAGAGAGAGGGAGAAGGAGAGAGAGAGAGAGAGAGAGAGAGAGAGAGAGAGAGAGAGAGAGAGAAGGAGTGGCAGCCTGGCAGTTCTGGAAGCAAGCATCTCCCAGCCTGCTTTGTGAAGGCCCCCAACCCTGCCCGGTGGAGGGCGGGGAATGCCTGCCAGGAATGCAGGGGACTGGACAGACCCATGTGGAGCATGGATCCCACCCCACGGGAGACAATATTTTAAAAAGAATACACATCTGACCAGGTGAAGAAGGAGGACTAGGCCCAGGCTTACAAGCATAGCTGTTACCTCCCAGACCTGCCCCCTTTTTCCCAGCCTTGACTTAGAGCAACTGTTGAAGCCAGCCCACACCCAGAAGTGTGAATACTGCAGGAAGCCGGCTCTCAGGCCTCCCATACAAGAGGGCATCAGGCCGCACAGATGGCCTTCTCACATGCACAGGTCATAGCTCTGCTTGGAAGGGCTGAGACTCCAGCACAGCCTGAGGCTCCTCAGTAACCACGCCAGAGAAAGTAGGGCTCTCCGGGAGAGGTCTGAAATGTGGGGTGAGGACCCAGGAGCGAATGGGGACATGCCAGCCATCACAGGGCAGACACCAACAGCTGGAGTGATTTGTTAGCCCTTTTTTCAGGAGTTAATTTGCTTCCAGCAGATTCCATTAGTGACCTGGTGGACCCGGGGCCTGGAGGAGGGCCCTGGTAGAGCTGCTGAGTCAGCAGACTGAAGGCCAGACGTCTTGCACCCAGCCCTTTGCCCGGGGTTTCTATTTGAAGAGTTTAGAGCAATTATTTGCAAAGCTTTCATTAAGGCAGCACCACTAAACTACATGCCGAGAGAAGACACATGAACCTTGACCACCGAAAGTAAATGGCCAACCAGAAGCTGACGCAATACAGGAAAGGAATTCCCATATGATATAATCTCTTCTTCCCAATGGCAGGAAGAGAGCCAAAGCCAAAGTCAAAGTTATAAACTGGGTTCCATCTGCAACTAGGAACCTGAGGGGAGTGGAGGCAGAGGGTGGGGGGACTTTCTGTGAGTTCTAGTTAACAATTCCAGAAGAGTAAGAAAAGAAGGATACAATTACTACTGCTGCTGCTATTCATACCAATAACAATTACAGCTAACATTTATTTCATGCCTGGTATGTGCTAGGAACTATGCTATAAGCTTTTTTTTAAAATGTACTTTTATTGATTTCAGAGAGGAAGGAAGAGGGAGAGAGAGATAGAAGCATCAATGATGAGAGAGAATCATTGATCGGCTGCCTCCTGCACACCCCCGACTGGGGATCGAGCCTGCAACCCAGGCATGTGCCCTGACTGGGAATCAAGCCTTGGTTCATGGCTTGATGCTCAACCACTGAACCACACCGGCCGGGCAACAAGAATGAAGAAGTGAAATGTGCCTTCTCCACCCCCACCAGTCAAGCTTTATTATTTTTAAAATACCACTAAAACAATAATATATATGCACACACAGACATAGTTCAACACTAGCTGGATATTTTATAATATTAAGAAGTTATTGTTAACTCCAATGAGATTTACTATGATTTTTAAAAGAATCATTTTTAGATACATATTGGAAGATTTACATATAAAATGATGTCTGGGATTTATTTCAAAATAACCTCTGGTGTGGAAGGGTAGGGGTAGGTTGCAGATAAGACAAGACTATGAATTGCTAATTGTTGACGCTGGGTGATGCATATATGAGGGTCCCTTATACTATGTATGTTTGAAAATTTCCAACACATATGGGGGAAAGGAACCTCTTTCAAGGCCAAAAGGGAAGCAATATCTCCTCAAAGCTAAGCTAAGCCCGAGCTGACAACCTTTTTACCTAAGCTTTTTGCCATCCTTGACTAACTCTTCCCTATGACTATCACAATTTAACTTCACTTGTTCTCTGTGACTTCCCCCACTCCCTCACCATTCCCCCAAACCTTCTAGAATCATCCATCAAGTCTGTTGCTATGTTCTGAGGCCCAGGCCACTCTCTCTGACCTTACCCTTGCCCCAGGGACAGAGCAATGCTCCCACACACCTCTGTTCAGTCACCTACTGTCAGGCTCTGTTTGCTCTAGAGACAGGACAGCTAGGCTGGGGGGAGGGGCACATTTCACTCCTTCATTCAACAAATACTTGCCAATCACCTGCTTTGTGCCAGATATTGAGTCAGGTGCTGGGGGTCAGTGGTAAATAAGACAAAACTGCCATCTTCACAGAGATTTCATGCAGGAGGAGGACCTACTATAGATGTCATCTCCCAACCCTCCAAGATTTAGGGTCAGGGGTATAATCTCCAAAGCTTCCCTGAATCAGCTGGGATCTTGTCCAAAATAAGGAAAGATGTGATCCAAGGCCAAGAGAGAGAATACCACCCAACTACCTACCCCAGCCCAGTTCCCCGTTCGTGGGACACAAAGACCAAAATGATCCAAGACTACCAGGTAAGTAAATGGTGGCGGAGGAAAGAACAGCCATACCTTGCCATTCTAGGTGGCACATTCATAGCAGAGTTTTCACACCCTTTGCCGCCACTTTGACAAGAGTTTTGGTTGAACTAGGTAATGTTTTACCAGCAGGCATGATTGTAGCAGTTTTTAAAAATAAAACTTCCCTGCCCAGGATGACTTATATGACCTTGATAGTATACCAGGGATCTCCTATGATCCTGTGAACGCTTGGTCACAGGAAAATGCTGAGCATTGTTCAGCGAATCACTTGTGCTTGCACTCAGTGTACAGGGACTTCCAACATCAAAGTTCTTGGCCAAAAATATATATGTTTAATTTGGAAAAACCAAAAACATTTTTACTTTTTCTGGCTTTATCAGAATATAATGGAAATAGAGTGTCATAATAAAGGTTTTCATTTATTTATCAAGACACAGGGTCTATTCTCATGTCACCTGTGGGTTTGCTATTGTACTAATAAAAATCTGTGCTTTGCACACTTTCCCATTGACTATAGACCCCAAGAGGCAAAAACCATCTCAGTCTTTCTCTTATATTATATCCTCAGCACCTAGTATAACGCCTAGCATGTAGTTGGTGCTACTATTTCTTAAATTGAATCCAAATATGCTTTAAAAATAATTTTTTAAGAATTAAAGTGCAATGGCACATACCCAGAGATTCTCCCCTGTGCCTGTGGGGCAATGAGTTTGCATCCAGGTCCCAGTGAGACACGCTGGATAGTGTGTCCTAATCTCCTCCCTGGGTGGAGGTCCAACAAGGGCAGATCCAACAACACCCCTGCCTATTGGACATTCCCACCTGGATGTCAAGTCAGCATTTCAAGTCTAACAGATGGCAAAGCAGAGCCCCCACACACCTGCTGTCCCCATGGTTCTCACCATTTCGGCAATCCCATTCTTCCACTAGCTCAAAACAAAAACTTTGGAGTCATCCATGACGCCTTTCTTGTTGCCACACCTCACTTCCAATTCCTTTGCAAACCCTGTCATTCCTATCTATAAAACGTACTCAGAATCCAGCCACTTATTACAACCTTTACAATTACCACCCTGGTCCCAGCCACTGCCTCCTTACTCATCCCCTGCTTGGCTTCCATTTAATCTCAACTCAGCAGCCGGGGTGATGCTGTCAAAACCCTCCAATGGGTTCCCAATTCCAAAGAAAGACAAGCCACAGTTCTCCTGCTACTGTTCCTCTCCCTCACTTTGCTCCGGCCACACTGGCCTCCTTGCTGTCCTTCAAAACACCAGGCACGCTTCCACCTCAGGACCTTGGCACTTGCTGTTTCTGCTGCCTTGACTCCTCTTCCCCCAGATGACCCTCAAATGTCACTTTCCAGTGTGGTCCTCCCTTGTCACCTGATTTTATTTTATTTATTTATTTATTTATTTATTTATTTATTTATTATTTTAGAGAGAGTGGAAGGGAGGGGTAGAGACAGCGAAAGAAACATTGATGTGAGAGAGACACATCAATTGGTTGCCTCCCACACATGCCCTGACCAGGGCCGGTGATCGGGCCTGCAACCAAGGTACGTGCCCTTGACCAGAACTGAACCCAAGACCCTTCATTCTGAGGGCAATGCTCTAACCACTGAGAAAAACCGGCCAGAGCCCTTGTCACCTCATTTTAAACTGTCCTCCCACAACACTCCTCGCCTCACCTACCTGCTTTAGTCACCCTCAAACACTTATCGCCATCTCACGTACATACTTACTCAGACTGCCACCTGTTAGCCCTCACTAGAATGTAAGCTCCAAGAAGACAAGAATTTCACCCATTCTGTTCACTGCTTTATGTCCAATACCCAGAATACCTAGGTGCTCAATAAATATTTACTGAATTAACAAATTAATTCCAGAACACCTGGAAATATTCTTCTCTCTCCATCTAGGGGGAGGGGAGAGGTAGTAGGGGAGGATCATGGAATTCCCTTAGACATACGATTCAGTTCATAGCCTATATGTCATTTCAGGCCTTTCTCAAACAAGCAAATATGCTCCAGTGAATTTCAAGAGGGAAGGGAATGTTATTTCAGTTTTACTCTCTGTCACCCTTCCCAAGTCAGGGCCCACCTCC
Source organism: Myotis nattereri (assembly GCF_964212035.1). Classification (NCBI taxonomy): domain Eukaryota; kingdom Metazoa; phylum Chordata; class Mammalia; order Chiroptera; family Vespertilionidae; genus Myotis; species Myotis nattereri. The sequence goes on along the minus strand of NC_138075.1, from coordinate 25,003,741 downwards.
CTTCCCCTCAGGCCCAAAGCTGGAAAACATCTGCTCAGAGGAGGAGGCGGTACAGGTGCCACCAGACCTGAAGGCTGTCACCACCCACAAGTTTGAGGGGAAGAGAAGATGCCTGAGAAAGGGAAGAAAAATTAGCACATGGATGAGAAACACATGTTTAAAAAACCCTTCCCAAGCCATGAGTCAGCTCAGTGAAGCTGGCACCAGAGTGACAAATTAATTTCATGACCCTGTTGCTTTCATTAGGAACTGGGAGACTCTTTAAAAAAAAAAAAAAAAAACAACTGATGTGTAAGAAAAGGGCATGCACATCTGCCTCCATGGCTACATAGAGGTCTGGTAACAAAACATGCACTTTTTTGCAACAGAATTTGCTTCAAATGTGCATTAAACTACCTACTGTGTGACCAACACCGTACAAGGTGCTGGAGACCAAGAAACATCTAAGATACGGTTCCTTCTCCTGAGGTGCTCTGGCAGGTGGAGTGACTGGCACAGACAGCTCCTCAGACTCACTGTACTGTCCCGCCAGCACGAACAAAGAGCTAGGGGACCCACAGAGGGGCACCTGATTCTGCCTGGAAGAGGCTCGGACTTTGAAAGGTGAGTGGAAATTGCAAGGGTTCATTAGGCAGAGGCATGGGGGTCATGAGAAGTGTTCCCTGATCCCTGCATGTAGGGCAGATTCCTTTTCCTCCCCTGTAACCCACCATGCCCTACACACACTCCCCAGTGCTCACTCCCAGCCCAGGGCCATGGCACGGGGTGCTGGCTGTGCCCTCTGCTTGGAATGCTCTTCCCCCAGATATCTGCAAGTGCCACTCGCTCCTGTCCTACAGGTCTCCGCTCAGTCATCACCTTGTCTGTGAAGCCATCTTTGAACATGTTCCACAAGGGGCAAACGCACACACACGTGCCCCTCGCCTCTCTATTTTCCTTCATAGTAATTATGCATGTGTGTTTGTCTGCTGTTCCTCTCCTTCACTAGAATGAGAGTTCTGTGAAGGCAGGGATTCTATTTTATTGACAGTGCATGGCACTTAGTGGGGGCTTAATAAATATTTGATGAGTGAGTAAAAAAACACCTATAATACTTGAATGATCTTGGTTGTTTATATGTCCCTACCTACAAGATTGAAAATTAATGTGAAAGCAAAGATTGCACTATCTTGTTCTGTACCCTAGCACCTCACACCGTGCTGTGCAGAGTTGGAACTCAGTAAATAGTGGGTGGATGGATGGGAATGTGGATAGATGGGAGGGTGGCTGGATGGATTCTACGTTAAGTAGGAGCCACTGAAAGTACAAAGAACTAAACTGTGCAAAGCTCTCCCTGTGGGTAGGGATAGCCTGACGTGGGGAGAGACTACAGGTTGGGAAGTCAGTTAGGAAGCTCCTGCCAGTGTCCCCATGAGCACTCATATTGCTTGAATGAGAGATAAACGGAGGAGGGGACAGAGTCCAGAGACATTGCCAAGGTTAAGTCAACAGGACTAAGTGTATGTGGGCGTGAGGAGAGAGGAGAGCCAAAGATGACCCTGAGGTTTTGCTTTCATGATAGTGAACCCTGAGGAGAATGAGCAGCTTTAGGGGAAGACGAATTCATTTAAGACATAAGTTGGACAGGGGACATCAGGGTGGAGTGGATTAGATAGTAGATTAGTCAGGAGGAGAGAGGCAGAGGGAATCCTGGGTGCTGGCTAAAGCCATGGCAATTCACTCATTAATTTTTTAAAATATATTTTTATTATTGATAGTATTACAGATATCTCCCATCTCCCCTCCCCCACTTTACCTCCCTCCTTCCAACCCCTAACCCCAACCAGGTCTTCACTACCCTATTGCCCGTGTCCATGAGCTATGCATAAGTATATAAGTTCTGTGGTTTATCTCTTCTCATCCCTCCAACACCACATCGAGGTATGTCAGTCTGTTGCATGCCTCCATGCTTCAGGTCTTATTTTGTTGGTCAATTCCCTTTTTCATTAGATTCCACAAATAAGTGAGATCATGTGATATTTGTCTTTCTCAGGTTGGCTTCACTCATTCATTTCTATTTCTGAGTGACTTCCATATCCCAGGCGCTTACTATGTGCTAGGTACTGTGAATGCTGCAGTGCCCAAGGCAGACAAGTCTGTACTTTCGTGGAACTTACATTCTAAGCCTTAGAATCTAAGGGGAAAGGCAGACAAAAGACAAGCGAACAGACAAATACATGAAGATAAATCTGATGGTTGTATGTGCACTGTGAAGAAAATACACCGGGTAATGGGAGCATGCTGCAGAGACAGTATTAGATGGGGGTGGGCAGGGGAGACCCCTCTGAAGAAGTGGCTTTTGCCACGATGAGGTAGAGGGCAGGATGACAGGGAATTTACTTGTTTCATGGCTTTGATTTTCTTGAACAAGTCTGGGGTGAAAGCATCTGCAGAGAGTGAGAGGATGGGAAGCGTTTTCAGGTAAATGGCAAAATACTGAAACAACTGCCCTGGGAAGAAATGAAAAGGGGGTGAGAAAAGAGATGATGATGGGGCGCCGAAGACCCAGCTGAGGGCTGAAACCATAATGTGGAAGGGAGCCCATGAACACAGAGTATATGCATATTTTACAAATTCTATATAATAAAGAGCTAATATGCTAATTAGACCGAACAGCAGAATGACCGTCCGGAAGCCGGGGCTATGATGGCCGGCTGAGGCTGTGAGGGGCTACAAGGGCCGGGCCCCTTGCACGAATTTCGTGTACCGGGCCCCTAGTATTATATAATGCTGAAGCTTTATGTCCCTACGGCCATATTGAAACCAGCACAAATGCCCTAGTAGTCGTCTGGAGTCTCTCCCCTACTTGGGATGAGGTGGGTTTGCCGGAGTGTTTATTTGATTTTAATTAAGTTTGATGGGCTGTGAGGGTTTTCATTACTTGGTTTGACGAGGAAGATTCCTACTGCCACCCCCTCCCAGAGACCCCAGTGGCTCCAGTCTGTGCTCCTGCCACAGCCTCCCCACTCAAACTATTCTGCCAATTAATCACCCTCAACAGCCACCCTGCCATACCTTAAATAATTCCCCAGCACCTCCAGGATCGGCGCCAAAGCTTTCACACAGATGTTTATAGTCAGGTCCTTCATTACCCACCCAGCTTATCTCTCCCAGCTGCCCAGTCCGGCTGGTATTCACACTGTTCCTTTTAGAACCCAAGTTCGTTTGGACGGACAGACTCAGGTCCACACCTGAGGGTCTGGGGCAAGATGAGTAAACTCTGGAGTTTTCTCATCTGTAAAATAGTTAATATATCTGCTTCCCAGGAGAAGTAAATGAGTTCATGTGTGTAAAGCATATAGCACAGGGCTGCCGAGCAGAATACAGGTGTTCAGGAGGACATGGTGGCTGAAATGAGTGTGACTATTCCTGTAAAAGCTGCTCTGTAATGACACACTTATTGCAGCATCCAGCACACGGCCACACACACAGAAGACATTGGGGACATGCCATCGATATTGTTACTGTGTTCTGTTTTGTGATTCATTTCTTGGTCTCCACTACACTCTTCCTTAGGATTATCTTAAAAGTCAACTTGGGCCCTAGCTGGTTTGGCTCAGTGGATAGAGTGTCAACCTGTGGACTGAAGGGTCCCGGATTTGATTCCAGTCAAGGGCATATGCCTAGGTTGCGGGTTTGATCCCCAGTAGGGGGCGTGCAGAAGGCAGTTGATCAATGATTCTCTCTCATCATTGATGTTTCTATCTCTCTCTCCCTCCTCCCTTCCTCTCTGAAATGAATAAAAATATATTTTTTTAAAAAGTCAACTTGCATCTTATAGCCTTACCATTTTCCACTTTTATGAATATTCAACATATGTCCTGTCACTCAACTAGACAGAAAGTTCCTAAAGAGCAGATATTGTATCCTCAGCCTCCTCGTATCCCCCTTAGTGTGCAGTGCGGAGCCTGCCGCTTAAGGAGGTGTTAAATAATTCCTCATTTATATGCCGGGCTGAGAGATCGGTTCCCCTCTTAAAGGGAAGGCTACTTTCTCCTCAGCTCCCCAGTTCTGTCCATCTATCTAGGCCCCCTCCAGCTCCTCCACAAAACTGGCCAGTGACAGGGATTTCTTCCTTACCTGAAAATCTACGGCACTCACTCATTTGTCATATTTTGCCTGAGAGATTCTAGAGTTTTAGGGCAAGCAGCGCTGAGGGACACTGAGAGCATGTGACCACCTTACCTCCACCAGTACTCATCTTACAGGTTCTTCTCTAGCCAGGCCAGGAGACCTCCAGGCGACACCCAGGGTCTTTTTCTCAAGGAGGAAGCAAAGGCTGAGGTGGCCAAATCCTGGCACTTCAACCATCGGGCTCTGGACAGCTTTTCACAGGGCTTCTGTCTCCAAGAGCAAAACTGCCAAGAGCCCCTCCATGGTGTGTGAGGCGGACCTGGGTTCCAGGCCCCGCTCTTATTAGCTGTGTGAGGACGGAAGACTACCCACAGGCTTTGCCAGGCCTTTATTGTCATGTCTAGACAGTGAGGGAGACCCCCAAGGGTCCCTAAGGTACCTCCTAGATCTGCAATCCCCAGCACTGGCTCTGCCTATGAGCTGGACGACGGAGGCACAAACTGAGTCAAAAGAGCTTTCTCTCCCTCTGTTGATTAGCTGGGAGGAGGCCTTCGTAAAGCTTCTCTGTCCCTCCCGCCCATTCTCCTCCTATCGGGTCTATTTCATTCAATGGACATAGCAATGAAAGCGTCACAGGGCAAGTTCTAAACAAGTGGAGATAGATACAGAGGCAGAGAAGCATGGAACAGACTGTCAAATTACAGTGGGAAGGCCGGGGAGTGTTGGTGGGGGGGGGGGGGAGGTAAGAGATCAACCAAAGGACTTGTATGCATGCATTTAAGCATAACCAATGGACACAACACACTGGGGGGGGGGGGTCAGGTGAGGGCATGTGCTGGGGGGTAGGGGAGGCCGGGGGAAGGTCAATGGGGAAGGGAAAAAAAGGAGACATATGTACTAAAGAAGTGGAAAGATGCCCGCCCCGCTTCTGTTGAAGGTGGGTGATGAATACATGGAGGGTCCTTACACTATTCTGTCTCCTTTTGTGTAGGTTTACTATCTCCCATACTAAAAAGTTATCATAATAATTACAATGAATCCACATGATTCATGTACTAACTGGATACTCACTCTCTAGATAGGTCTCCTGAGCCCACGAAAAGGTACTGGATCTTCTTTTTTTTAAGTAACTACATCTGGAAATTGTAAGAATGCGATACTTTTTAACCTTGCCCACTGGAGAATAGAGGTGTGAAGAGAGAAAGGAAAGCGGAGAGCTTGGAGTCAGACATCTGGCTCTGCGCCCCTCCCGCCCAACAAATCCATCATCTTATAACGTGTCAACTAGGACCCCGAAGTAACCGGGGATGCGTCTCCTCGCATGCATTACTGTGAGGCCCACGGAAGACCATCTGTGCCTCGCAAGCACTTGGCACCTAGTTTACCACACGCACATTGAAAGCATCGTCACATCTGTAGGTGCTCGCGCAGTGCTCGGTGAACAGTGGTTCTCAGGCTTTCACCGGCAGAAGAATCAGACTGCATGGCCCCTCTCCCGAGATTCTGGTTCCGTGGTCCAGCGGGAAACCCAGGAACCTACCTGTCCATCGGTCACAGGTAGGTAGACCTCAAGCCACGCCTTGAGAAGCCCAAAGCATAGCTGAGTGAGCAACGGGGACAAGAGGGAGGCAAACGGTTGCAGGCTCAGCTTGAGAGGGAAACCAATCTCTCCACCAGGATCAAAAGCTCCCAAGGATGGGGGCAGGGTGTCAGTTCCTCTCAACTACCAAACGGGACTGGGAACGACCGGGAGATGGGCAGCCGTTGAAGAAAAGCTCTATGGTCACAGCCTTGGGCCGCTAATGCCTCGTCCTTCCTGTGCACGCGCGTATCTCATTTTTATTTTTTAAATGTTAAAGCCCCCTCAGAGCTCACTCATCTCATCCTTCCCAGGCCCCGCTGCTATATCTCCCTGTAGACAGGGGGGGAATTTTTAGAGCATGAATTGGATCAAGTCACTTCCTAACTTAAATCCTTCTGTGGTTCTGGGGAGAAAGTAAAGATCCTTAAAATGCCCATCAAGGCCCTGTGTGTCAGGTCCCTCCTGGCCTCCCTTCCCATCTCTGAGCCACACTTCCCCCTTCGCGCCGGTGTTCCAGCCCGACAGCCTTCCTGGGCTCCTCCAACATGTCACAAGGCTTTTGCACCTGCTGTCCCCTCGGCCTGGGATAAAATCTTGCCTCATCACAGAAACATTCCCTCAACACACCAGACTACAGCAGTTCCCCTTGCTATAACCTATTGTATCATTCCTGAGCTTTCCAACGTAACACAGATCCAACTTTTATTTGTATTTTTGCGGGGTTAATGTCTCTCTCCCCAACTGGACTGTAATCTCCACAGATATAGGGACCATATTGGCTTTGCTTGCCGTTGTACATCCACTGTATACACAGTCGCTGGTCCATTGTACACGCTCAACTAATAAGATACATGCCAAGTAAGCCATGGTCTGGGGAGACGTGAATGAAGAAAATGACTTTCTCCTGGATATGGGCAACTGAGAATCTTCTCGATTATCACAAGGTTGGTGGTCACTGGACACCATAAGATCTCAGTCTCTCTGAAATAAGAGCATCTGCCCAGGGCTGTCCCCGGAGGACAATGAGGAGGTGACTCACCCCTTGGGGAATGTGGGGGCTGAGAAAGAGGCCCAGAAAAGATTGTGTGCCAACCTCCTCAATGCCCTCCCTGTTATCTCTCTGAAAACGTAGCTTTGTCCCTCACTATCAGGACTCAGAAAGAGGGGGGAGGAGAAGGTCACAGACAGAAACGATCTTCCTCCCTCCTATCTGCAGCCACAGAAGCAGGCGAGCTCAGGTTATCTTTGTGTTTGCTTCTTTTCCCCAGGGATGAGTGGGGGAGGGGGGGAAATTTAGAACAATCAATTCCGAAAACAGGGCATTTTCTGCTTGGTCAGACATATGCCCATTCAAGGGATGCAAAACAAGGGACTCTGACTAGGCTATCGAGTCCCATCAATTACACCACATGGAAAAACTGGACAGTTAAAAATAACATAGGGGTCTGGTGTTTGGAAGATCTGGAGTTTGGAATGCCAGCTTGTCAAGCACAGGTTACTGCCTACCAAACGCATGCGCTGGGAAGGTGTACACACACACACACACACACACACACACACACACACACACTTGTCAGGACAGGAGGGCTGCGGAGGAACAAGATGTCCACCCTCCCTGGCCAGCATGGCTCAGTGGTTGAGCATAGACCTATGAACCAGGAGGTCATGGTTCGATTCCAGGTCAGGGCACATGCCTGGGTTGAGAGCTTGATCCCCAGTGTGGGACCCACAGAAGGCAGCTGATCAATGATTCTCTCTCATCATTAATGTTTCTATCTCCTACTCCCTCTCCCTTCCTTCCTGAAATCAATAAAACTATATTAATAAGTAAATAAAGAGGTTACTACACCAAGAAGAAAAAAAAGGCGTCCACCCTGATGTTGGTGTGTGTATCAGACCAACTCTCGACCCCCACCCACCTTGGTCTGAAGGACTCCCAAGCCCTTTCCTGGCTGCGCAAAGGGCAGTCCGCATCCCGGCAGGAAGCACCCGCCTCCTCCCGGGAAGAGGCGACAGGGAATGAAGTGTGAGCCAGTCCAGTCACGACACAGACTCAGTCCACCTCCAAGTGTTGTGTTTCTGCATCTGTGAATTCTGTCTCTTTCTCAGAAGGGCCCAGTGTCAGCACTGATTAAGTAGCAAGCAATAACCTGAGGTGCTGGACAAAGCGTCCCGTAGACAAATCTTTCTCAAAGTCTCTTCTAGCACATTTGTTCTAAGAGTAAAAAAAAAAAATTAATAACGCCATCGAGCTCTAGAACCTCTTTCTTCTAAGAAAATCAGAGCTTCTCCTACTCATCTCATTTTTCTTAAAATGCCAATGTGAGAAAAATATCAGCTAGTATATCTGCATTTTACAGAAGGAAAAACAGGGTCATTGTGAGCATCTATTATAGGGTAATAGGTGCCAACTCTTCTAAGCACTTTACACATATTAACTTATTTAATTCTTCCAACAACCCTCGAACAGAGGAATTAGCAATCCTGCCCACAGTCATGGGGCTTGAATTTGAACCCAGACTCCCCAACACCCAGGCTATCAACCACACAGCCACTGCTTGCCACACTCGCTGGGACAAAGTGTTTGAGTTTTCAAAGAGTGCAAGGCTCCAGGGAGAGCTGGAGCGTAGCTCCCTGGGCCCTCGGCCTTCCTGTGGGAAGAATAGGCAACATGTAGGTGGGAAGCTTAAATGGGTGACAGGGGTGCCTGTGTGCCTGGGTGGGAGTGGGGAAGCGCTACCTTCAGAGCAACCAATCCCGGCAAGAGGACGCGTGGCTTAGAGACCTGCGGCCTTACTCCCCCGTTTTGAACCGAGACACTCATTCTCAGGACACCAGGTTTGACTGCACTGTGAGGATCAGCATGTGTTTGCCTCCCTGGACTGGATTTGTATTTTTATTTATACCATTTATGGGTGGTGGTGGTGGTGGCTGTCGTTTAAAGCATTGAAAAGGGGAAAGACATTTTTATCTATTAGTTTTTAAATATATCTTGAAAGGGGGAAATGAAAGGGCGAGGACTACGCCCTCCACCTTGCCCCAGAGTAAGGGCTATGCCCTCCATTTTACCTTGGCCATGTGCTCAGCAAGGCTTCTTCCCGGAAGCCAAGCCGCTGCTGGCCACGCCCAGGATTTCTCTGGACTGGCCAATGATAGTCAAGGGAAGTGCACGCCATCACTATGACCACATCCTGTGTAATGAGACACTGACTCGCGCCCACAGTCCATTCTCCTCCCCTTACCCCAACCCCCTATAAAACCTCTCTCCACACAGAGTTTTCTCTCTCTGCCACCTGCTGCTGCGTCAGTAAGGGGGGGCAGGAGAGCCAAACCTAGGTTTGAAATGAAGGACTCTTTGCTTTTGCATCGGACTCGCTGGCTCCCTGATGGGCTTTTTGGGAACCTTGAAATCTGGGCACAACAATTATATCTTTAGAAAAATCCATGAAAAGGGCTCTGACACTCGCCTTCATCTCAAGGATGAGAAGCCGCCAACTGTGGAGGAGGTTGACAGCCGTCCCAAGACGTCAAAGGGCTGTGTGCTCACAAATTGATGCTGCTCAAACCTTGTTCTTATATCCCCTAATTGTTATTGACTGAACGTACATAAAAATGATTTTTATACTGTCAAAAAAATAAATAAATAAATAAATAAATAAATATATCTTGATTGATTTCAGAGAGGAAGGAAGAAGGAGAGAGAGAGAGAGAGAAGCATCAATGATGAGAATCCCTGATTGGCTGCCTCCTGCAACCAGGGGCATATGCCCTGACTGGGAATCAACCCGTGACCTCCTGGTTCATAGGTCTACACTCAATCACTGAGCCACCGCACTGGGGTAAAGAGGAAAGGCATTTTTAGATCCACCATTTAGGATTACCCCACAATCCTGCCCTGCTTAACAAATATGCGCATGCACTGGGCAGGGCTGTCCTGCACCTGACAGGACAGGCTCCCCCAGTGTGTCCCCCTGTGCCCAGTCCCTCTGGGAGGTGTCCTGGTTTCAGTTCAACCGGGATTCGATTCAACCTGAGTGACAGAAAGCCTCTGGAGGTGGACAACCCTCCATGCCGGGACACAGGCTGCCAGCTCAACCTCCCTCAGGGTCTCCCTTTTGGCCTCCTTGGCGTTCCAGTACTTCCTAGGAATTGGATCCACTCAGACCAACTTGGCCCCAGGCTATTCTCCCATTTTTACCTTCTGTTCACAGACACCCCCTCCCCAATCCAGCCCACCAGATCCTCTTGCTGTCCCACCCACCTGGCTTTCCTTCCCCAGGAAAGGAGGGGATTCTCTAAGGAATGACTCAAATGCTTCCCAGATCTTTCACACCTGGACTTCCCCATCCTTACCCTCCATTGCTCCTCTGAGCCTGACCAGATTCCCACCATCATTCCCACCATCGGCTCAGGGCCGCCTCCTTCCCGAAACCTTCTCTGACATCCCAAACCATGGGACCCGCTTTCCGTCTATTTCACAGACCCTCTCAGGGCTGGACTGCTCACTGAGGGAGCAGTTATTCCCCACCGGTAACCTCACACTCCCCGCTTCTTCTCTTATTCCTCTCACGGCCTCTTCTCCCCCATTTGCTGTGCACAAGCTTTGCCCTTCTCTCCTTCCTCTCTCCACACTCCCACATTCAGAAGATGGAGTGCGCCTTCCTGGGGACAACGCGGCGTATTCTTCTCTCCCTTTGTGTCCCTTCAGTGCTTTTTAATCAAGGTGTGCTGCGGGGTGTGGGTGAGGGGAGGGGGAGGATGTCTGTGGGGTATGGGTGAAGGGACACGAGGTCAGAAGGAAACCGAGGCTGGAGGTATAAACCTTGATGTTAAGCATTAAGTGGATGGTTCTTCTCTGAGGGCTCAGAGAATGCCAGGGAAGCTTTGGTCTGAGCCAAGAAATAAAATAAGCAGCAAAAAGCACAGGGAAAATGAAAGAGTAGCTAGCGGGCTTTTCCTTCCCGGGGATTTGAAAAGCTACAATAGAGCCTGGAGGAGACACGCCAGGAAGCTGGACTGCCCGGGGCTGCCGCTCTGGGTCTTGGAGGAAAGTGGGGACATGGCAGCGCTTTGACATTGTCCAGACCAGCTCATCTGGGTCAAGAAGGAGACGGGAACTCCTGGCCACACTGGGCAGTCATAAAGGTTGTTCCATCGGTCAGAGCGTCTTTTGTTCTGTCCTTCTCGGGAACCCGAACACATTCCAGGCAGGTAACGGGTAAGAACAAGTGATCACCAGAAGAGAAACCGGTATTATTGGGTCCTCTCACTTGGACACTTCATCAGAGAATAAAATAACCTGATTTCCCCAAGGATAGTAAGAGCTAACTCAGTCTCAGAAAGGTTCCTACATTCAGACTCTTGAGCCAGCCAAGCTCCATCCCTCCCCACCCCACGCCACCCCCATGCGGCATGGAATCTCCGGCCCCTGAGATGGCACACAATGCCCCCTGCTGTGCTTGGGATCAGGGAACTGTGGAAACCTTCCACCTTCCACAGAACTGTACAGATCGGTGTCCACCTCACTGCCCTGTGCATAACTGACCTAAAACTGAATGATCCAAACCTGTTCCCTATCCCCAGAGATGTGTGTAATTAGATAAAATGAGGACAGAATATGTATAAGTATCTGTTATACTGGGATGGCTGCCCAGAAAGGAAATGAGCACCAGGAACCGGACGGCCCTATGTGCGCCCTCTGTGCTGAGGGGCCACATACAAGGGCTGAGGGAGAGGACCTTCCAGGGTAAGAGCTACCCTGGCCAGTGTGGCTCAGTTGGTTGGGTGTTGTCCTGTACATGGAAGGGTTGCCAGTTCAATTGCTGGTCGAGGTATATGCCTGGGGTCGTGGGCTCCATCCCTGCTAGGGGGCTTGCAGGAGGCAACCAACTGATGCATGTTTGGCTCCTAAATTGATGTTTTTTTCTCTCTCTCTCCTTTCCTTTCTCTCTAAAAATCAATTTAAAAATCTTTTTTAAAAAAGAATAAGTCCTAGTGCAGTATGACCTTTCTGAGTTGACAAACGTCTTTGTACAATTCTGCTACTACAGCCCATATTTCGTGCACCATCAGCATTTTCTCTGGCTTTCTGCATTGAAGGATATCTAGTTGACTAGATGGGGAGAAATCACCATTTTCGCAGGCTTTCTGCATTGAAGGATATCTAGTGGACTAGATGGGGAGAAATCACCATTTTCGCAGGCTTTCTGCATTGAAGGATATCTCGTGGACTAGGATCTGAATTAAAACTTGACTTGGGAAGCCCATCTCACCTCGGTCTTCACCTTCCTCCTGACACAGAACCAGGTCTCTTCCAAATAGCCCCAACAGTGAAGGATGAGGAGGGTGGAAAAGTGGTTAGAGATCACAGCAAAGTTACAATGATAGATATTTTTCTCTTGATATGAGAACCGAAGACTCTCACATAATCCCTGGGACATCCTTTCTTGTTTCATCATCAAGTGAATTTATCTGCATTGAACACGGTTGGGACACTGAGTCACGGGAAGGGTTATATCTGTCTAGGCATTGGTACTATGAAAGGCATTGTCTCCAGGAATATGTATCTGAAAACAGTGACTGGGCTATAGTTACCTCCAAAACTCAGTAGGATGCATAGTAGATTCTCACCAGATCCCAGCCATGGGTTAAATCATTATAGTATTCTCACCTTCTGGTCTCCTCCATCTTAAAACTCATAAAAGTCCTCAAGGTACAAGTAAGGCTAAAGGTAATCCAATACAGGCTGAGCCATAGTAGGCACTCAATAAAAATGGGGTCAATTTATCAAGGTAGCTATTCACAAGCTCTCAGCTACTTAGTCCCTGAAAGAGAACAAAGCAGAAAGACTTGCCTTTCCCTCCCAAGACCAAAGGAGGGAAAGCCATGGTGTTCTGATCTGCAAGGATGAAGTGATCAACAAACTAGGGGCTATAGTAAGTGATGCTGACATTCATCGCAGCCGAACATGCTCATGCAGGTAAGGCCAAGCTTGTGCCTGTGTCCCCACTTCTGAAACGAAAGAATTTGGGGGAAGGAATTCTGCAGCCTTTTCCAAACTCCTGAAGTCAAGGGAGCGGAAGAGAAACTCTAAAGGGCTAGAAACAAATTAGGCGGGAAGAGCCGTGCTTCTGTCTGCTGGCTTCATTTGCTCAGTAATTTCACACATATTTATTAAACGTGTGCTACGCTAGATCCTAAAGTTAAGCAGGTACAGGCAGCCACCGTCCCAGCCTTCCAGGGCCTTACATTCTAACTAAACAGAGCTAAGTATCTCAGTGGCCAAGAGAGAAGACTATGCTGGGACAATGGGGACAAGGGCAGTGAGGCCAGTGTGGCCCAAGGTTCGGCCAGGGCCTCCCTGGGGCAGAGGAGGTTTTGAAGCATCTGGAAGATGAGCAGGCAGATATCAGGCAATCGGATCTGGGACAGGGTGGGGCTGGAGGAGCCACAAGTAGTTGGTGAGACTGTGGGGAGGTGTGAGGGTCTCCCTCTCTCTGAGCAGGGACACAGAAGTAGGCTTTCAGGATAACCAGTTTACTCACATCTCTCATTCTGAGCTTCTTAACCTGGAGCCCATGGACCTCTAGGGCATCCACTGATGGGCTGTGACCCCCATAAAACCATATGCAGATATTCACACCTATGTGCATTTTCTCTGGGGAGCTGGTCCAAAACTTGCATAGGATTCTCAAAAGGGCCTGCCCTTGCCAAGGAAAAGTGAAGAAGACACACTCAGAAGGACATCTGGTAACCTAAACACAACTGTGGTGTAGAAGCCATGGTTTTCCATCTCTTTATCACATAGAGCTTAGTACCAGACACATCATAGGTTTTCAGAATTAAAGGGGTGAGTGCAAGGAGATGGGGGGAAATCACCATTTTCATCACCAAAACAAACATGTGTGTCCTGACTATGTGCCAGGAGCTAAGCTAGTCTTGAAAAACCAACACCTCTTTCCATAAAGGCACATGGAAGAAGGTCTTCTCACCCTCCTGTTCCCAGGGCCAGGATCGCAAGGATACAAGTCACCAGGGCAATATACTGCAATCCTCAGATCAGGCTCAAACTTTAGTTGGCAGTTGCCTAGCAACAGGTGACCCTAAAGACACACCACCAAACGGAGAGGCCAAAGGGGCACTTGGTGGACAAGCTGGTTCTGAAAACTAGCCCCCACGCAGGTCTGTCCGCCAGGCCTCTCGGGGAGTGTGGGGGGAAGGAGCAGACTTTGCAGCCAAAAATGAGGATGGCTGAGGGAGCCGGGAAGGTGTATGGATGAATGGTGGTGTGTTTTCCCACACTGGGGAGGAGGCACAGGGACCAGGGACAGGGAACTGAGGGTTGAAAGAGAAGGCAGCCTTGAATATAGAAGGCAACTGGTGCTTCTTTTAGACGGAAGAGATACAACTACTTTTCAAGCAGTTGCTGAGCGGATGCCAGCCACATCTAAAGATGCATAAAGTGGCACAAAGGCTTGACTGCACCGACATCCAGCCCTGCCCTAAAGTCATCATCCTGCAGCAGTTCCATGGAACTGGGGGGGGGGGGGGGGGGCGGGTATTGGCAAGATGACAGACCTCAAACCACAGCTAACGGGGAACCCAGGAAGAAGTTTTTATCCAGGTCTCCAGGGCAGCTCACTCCCTCGAAGAGACAGCAAACAAAAGAGGCAAAGAGACCTCACTTTCTAAAATTTAGATTTTAAAAAATATATTTTTATTGATTTCAGAGAGAGATATAGAAACAGCAATGAAGAGAGAGAATCAGTGATCGATCAGCTGCCTCCTGCACACACCACCACCCCCCGCCCCCCCCCCCCCCACACACACACACACACACACTGGGAATTGAGCCTGCAACCTGGGCATGTGCCCTGACCAGAATGGAACCATGACCTCCTGGTTCATAGGTCGATACTCAAACACTGAGCCACACTGGCTGGGCTAAAATTCAGAATTTTCTTTTTAATGAAAAGCTTAGGAACTCCTTCAGCTGAGTGAGGTGAGACTGGGATCCTAAAACAAAGATTCTAATCGCCTCTCCCCAGTGCAGAGGGCAGAACGCACTACGCTTGGGAAGGCGGGGCCTTCTTCAGAACCCATCATCTCTTCTCCAGAAAGGTCCTGGGGGCCAGGGGAAGGGGCAAATAAATATATCAGTCTGGAAGAGAGGCAGGAGGAGCAAATGCAGAAGTCAAACAACAACAAATAAGACGATATAAATCCAGATAAAATATTAAAATCATTAAAGGGCTGCTGCTCCCTGAAGATTGGGAAAAATGAAGAGAGTTAATTAAAAGCAATCTCCATGCACTGCTGAGCCAGCCGGCCCAGATAAATCAACAGCTGGGGCGGCTGTGGAGGGCAGTCAAGGGGCTTTTGGGGGGAGGGGGGGGACGGGGGGGGGCAGAGGGCGAGAAGGGCTGCCACAGAGATGGCAGTGACGTTGAATTGAAAACAGTGACTTAAGGTTCCAGTTTAATTAAATATTTGATGACACCAAATAAAGTTGTTTTTCTTAGGGAGCAAAAATAATCAATGAACAAAGAGGGAGGGAGATAAGGGTGGAGAGGTATTGTTTGTTTGATTCAAAACATACTTGGGACCATGAAGCCTGCATCTCTGATCTCCTCCCCAGTTCAGAGGCTTTGGGGCTTTATTTCTCTCTCTCCACCTGATGGGCACAGGTAGATGCACCTTCTCCAATCTCTCTACAAAACCCTGGGTCATGTTTGTTCTGGGGGCTGGAGGAAATAGTGCAAAGTCCAGAGAAAAAATGGAGAGGAAGAGATGGGAAAGACCTTCAAAATTCTCATTGCCGATCCAAGCCAGACTTGGAGCACAAAACTAAAAGGTCAGCAGAAATGGTGGGAACTTTTTCTTTCTTGCTTGCTTTCTATTTTTCCCCCTTTCTTTCTTTATTCCCTTTCTCCTCCCCCTTTTTTTGCAATCAGATAAAGTTTTTACTTTTTATTTTAAACAAAACAAAACAGTTTAGCATTTCGGGCTCGGTCTAAATAAAAACCCAGCAATTTTAGAAATGCTACGAGAACAGCACTTCTCTATTCTAAGGGAACCCTCTCCAGTTCTTCCTTGATGGAAATATAATCAAGAGAAATGGCTGGGGGAAAGTGTTTTTTCTCCTCCATAGAATTGGGATGGGAAGGGGAGTGTGTGCATGGGGAAACATAAGGAATTATGCATTTGGATATGCATTTTAATTAGGTGGACAGAAGCAGCCGCCTGTTAATTTTTCTTGCTTGTTTCCACTTAGCATTCATCACAGGCAGAACCACCATAGAGCGCTCCCACGATAATAGATGGTTCTGCATTGGCTAAGTCCTCAGGGAAAATAATTAGCAGGAGAGAATATATTCTCTCCACTCCCACTACCCCATCCACCCCGCCCTCCCCCATCCCCAGCACCACACTGCCTCCCCTCCCCACCCCCACTCCCCCCCAAGTGACAGTGGTTTCCCTAGAAGCCTGGAGGAGTCAGGCCCTGGTGTACAGGCACTCACTCTGCCCTGCCAAAGAGCAAAAGTCTGGGAGGAGAATCAGACACTAGACGCCTTCCTTGGAGTGGAAGCTCCTAGCAGGGAGGAAGGCTGCCTTGCTGCTTGGTGTTGAGGGGCAGGCCGGCCATCAGTGTTGGCCAGGACAGGATGACAAAGGTCCACAAGAGGTGGGACAATTCTCCTAGAGCTACACGGGCAGCAAACAAAGATGAGTAAAGAGTTGTTAGTTGAGCCTAGCTGGTTTGGCTCAGTGGATAGAGTATTAGCCTGCAGACCGAAGGGCCCCGGTTCGATTCCAGTCAAGGGCACATGCTGGGGCCTTGATCCCCAATGGGGGGCTTGAGGAGGCAGCCAATCAATAATTCTCTCTCATCATTGATGTTTCTATCTCTCTCTCTCCCTCTCCCTTCCTCTCTGAAATCAATAAAAATGTATTTTTTTAAAAAAGAGTTGTTAGTTGAGGAGAATGGGAGTCCGGATGACATTTTCACTTAATTTGCTTTACAAAGTAAAAGAATATTGTCGTTTTGCAGCAAGCTTGAATCTGAAGCATTTCCAAGGCTAGCAACCAAGATCTAAGTCTAATTCTGAGATGTGACCACCACCACCACCACCACGATGCTCTCCATAATTACTTTGTATAAAGAATCAATTCTTATCCTAATCAGTTTGGTTCAGTCGAGCGTCGGCCTGTGGACTCAAGGGTCCCAGGTTCAATTCTGGTCAAGGGCATGTACCTTGGTTGTGGGCACATACTCAGTTGGGAGTGTGCAGGAGGCAGCTGATCGATGTTTCTCTCTCATCGATGTTTCTAACTCTCTATCCCTCTCCCTTTCTCTCTGTAAAAAATCAATAAAATATATTTAGCCCTAGCCGGTTTGGCTCAGTGGCTAGCGTTGGCCTGCGGACTCAAGGGTCCCAGGTTCGATTCCGGCCAAGGGCATGTACCTTGGCTGCGGGCATATCCCCAGTAGGGGGCGTGCAGGAGGCAGCTGATTGATGTTTCTCTCTCATCGATGTTTCTAACTCTCTATCCCTCTCCCTTCCTCTCTGTAAAAAATCAATAAAATATATTTAAAAAAATAAAAATAAATAAATAAATAAAATATATTTTAAAAAAAGAATCAATTCTCGTCGCTGGTCTACTATGTCACAGCACGCCCTCCTTGTTCAGGAGCAGATTCAAGCTCCTCAGCCCTTCCCCCTCCCTGGAGTCCTCTTGATAGAAGGAGGAGTCTGGATGGTGATCAAGCCCGAGTTCCAGGAAAGGGCTGCCTGTGCCCTCCGGCTTCTGTTTCTCCTCATTTGAAGGTGGACTCGTTTCAGGGCAGCCAATGGGAAAGGAAACCAGGGCTTCCCTGGAGCTCATATTCTCACCTATTTCAAGCCCAGACAATGGGAAAATCCCAGTGCAATCCCAGGTCTATTTACACACAGCTGGATGAGTAAGGCTTTGCATTTCCTGAGAAACAATGATTGCACACGATGTGTAATAGCAGATTCCTTTCACTTATTTTAGTTTTAATCGATTAAAATAATGTTTCGTATATGAGGTACTGTTGACTCTCAGTCAGCTACAGGAAACTGTAGTTCTAGTAACACCTCCCATTTGTTCTTTGCACCTTCTGAAATGTTTTCACATCCGTTATTTCATTCGGGCCCCTTGGAGGGCAAGCAAGGCTGGTTGTAGGGAAAGGGAGAAGAAAGGAGACTCAAGCTCTTTTCACTGTATAAAAGGACAGGCCTGATTTACTAACTCTTGGCTTTCAAGCTGTCCTGTCATTCCAGATGCTCCCTCAACTCCCTGTCACCAGATGAAACCTCTCTGCCTAGGAGACCTTCACCCCAAGACTCATTAGGTAACTCTGCTCAGCTCCTAGCAGTGGTTCTCAACCTTCCTAACGCCGCGACCCTTTAATACAGTTCCTCATGCTGTGGTGACGCCCAACCATAAAATTATTTTCGTTGCTACTTCATAACTGTAATTTTGCTACTGTTATGAATCGCAATATAAATATCTGATATGCAGTATTTTCAGGGGTCGCGACCCACAGGTTGAGAACCGCTGTGACCTAGAGCCTCCCCAAACCCAAACCCTGACCCTCACAGAGTCCCTGCCCTTAGGGAAGGGAAGGGAAGGGAAGGGGACAAGGGGAAGGCAATCTTTGTGGCTAGGGATGAGAGGAGTGAGTCTCTGGGTTTCTAAGGCATTCAACCCCCAAAATAATGATATTCCTACAGGGATGGGGGAATAAATTGGTTGAATTTTGTAATAGTACTAGAGGCCTGGTGTACAAAAATTTGTGCACTCGGGGGGGAAGGGGGGTCCCTCAGCCCGGCCTGTGCCCTCTCGCAGTCTGGGACCCCTCGGGAGATAATGCCCTGCTGGCTTAGGCCTGCTCCCGGGTGGCAGAGGGCAGGCCCAATCCCTTGGCACAGCCCCTGGTCGGGCTCAGAGTAGGGCCGATTGGGGAGTTGGGGCGCCGCCCCCTGTCATGCACAGAGCAGGGCAAGCGGGAGGTTGTGATGCCACCCTCAGTCACGCTCAGGGTAGGACCGATTGGGGGGTTGGGGCACCATCCCCGTCACACTCAAGGCAGGGTCAATGGGGAGGTTGCAGCGCCACCCCCTGTCACGCACAGAGCAGGGCCCATCAGGGGGTTGGAGCGCCACCACTCTCACACTCAGGGCAGGGCCGATGGGGAGGTTATGGCTCTACCCCGTCACACACAGAGCAGGGCCCGTGGGAGGGAGGGGGGGGGGTTGGGGCACCGCACCCTGTCACACACAGAGCCGCAGGGCAATCAGGGGGTTTGGGCGCTGCCCCCTGTCACACTGATCCCGGTGCTGGGAGGCCTCACGGCTCCGCTGATCCCAGTGCTGGGAGGCATATTACCCTTTTACTATATAGGGTAGAGGCCTGGTGCACAGGTGGGTGCCGGCTGGTTTGCCCTGAAGGGTGTCCTGGATCAGGGTGGGGGTCCCCACTGGGGTGCCTGGCCAGCCTGGGTGAGGGGATGATGGCTGTTTGCAGTTGGTCACACACCCTTCAGGGTGGGGGTTCCCACTGGGGTGCCTGGCCAGCCTGGGTGAGGGGATGATGGCTGTTTGCAGCTGGTCACACACCCTTCAGGGTGGGGGTCCCCACTGGGGTGCCTGGCCAGACTGGGTAGGGGCTGAGGGCTGTTTTCAGGCTGGGGGTGACTGAAGCTCCCAACCGCTCCTTTTTTTCTTTTTTTTCTTTTTTTTATTCTGGGCCAGCTTTAGCTTTGAGGCTTGGCTCCAGCTCTTAGGCCTCCGCTGCTGAATGTAGGTTTCTGGCCTTTGCTTACAATGTTGCGATCCTGCTAGCTGAAGCCCGGGGTTTTGTTTAGCTTCTATATTTGTTACATAGTTGCTTAGAGTTGCAGCTCAGAGGCCTGCAGCGGCAGGCGGGGAACGTTGGAGTCCTCTGTCACTGAAGCAAACAAGCCTCATGTTAGTTTCAAGCTGCCTAGCTGCCGGCCGCCATCTTGGCTGGCAGCTAATTTGCATATTGTCCTGATTAGCCAATGGGAAGGGTAGCGGTCGTACGCCAATTACCATGTTTCTCTTTTATTAGATAGGATTTTTCTTTATATTTATGATGTGCGGTTGCCTGTACATTTTAAAGAGTCTAAAAATGAAGGGGATCTAGGCATATACCCAAAAGAATTGAAAGCTACTTATCTACCCATGTTCATAGCTACATTATTTACGATAGCCAAAAGGTGAAAACAACCCATGTCCATCATTGGATGAATGAGTAAGCAAAATTATATACTCTATCCACTGAGCCAAACCAGTTAGGCTCAACTAACAACTCTTTACTCATCTTTTCAGCCATAAAAAGGAAGAAAATCCTGACACATTCTATAACATAGATGAACTTTGAGAACACTATGTAAGTGAAATCAACCAGTCACAAAAGGGCAAATATTGTATGATTCTGCTTATATGAGATGCTTAGAATAGGCAAATCCATAAATATAGAAAATGGAATGGTGGTTACCAGGGACTACAAGGTGGGAGGGGCTATTTGGAATTGATAAAATAAAGTTTTGGAAATGCACAGTATTAAAGGCTGCACAACATTATGAATGTAGTTAATGCCACTGAATTATACACTTAAAATGGTTAAAATGGTACATTTACATGTTATCAATATTAAATTATATGTCATATATATTCTACCACAATTACCACAAAAATTAAGAAGCTACCTCTGGCCCTAGCCAATTTGGCTCAGTGGATAGACTCTATCCGATAGAGCATCAGCCTGCGGACTGAAGGGTCCCAGGTTTGATCCTGGTTAAGGGCACATGCCTGGGTTGCAGGTCTGATCCCTAATAGGGGGGTGCAGGAGGCAGCAATCAATGATTCTCTCTCATCATCGATGTTTCTATCTCTCTCTCTCCCTTCCTCTCTGAAATCAATAAAAATAAGTTTTTAAAAAAAAAAAAAGAAAAGAAAAGCTACCTCTGTCTGCTGTCTGCCTAAGTCTTACAATTTAGGCTTCTGTAAATTCTGTGATGGGTTTGCAAGCCCCTCTTCCTTTTTTAGGCGTAGAGAAAATCGCCAAGGGAGGTTTCAACCAAAGGAAAGCCTAATAATAGTGACTCCAGAGGAATCTGGGATGTTCTGGAGGTATATCACTGAAGGAGAGGCAGTGAATTCCAAGCAAGATACTGCCAATACCCACCAAGGTCCAGCCAGTCTCAGTGATGGGTCTGCTGGGCACCTCCATTTCCTCAGCAGTAATACAGGGTACACTAGAGAAGGCTCAGTGAGACACCAGTACAGGTCCACCTACTTCAGCTCACTGAACAGCCAGGTATCTGAGGCTGCCCAAATAGAAGTAAAATAAGCACTCTATTTCCATGTTACTTGGGATGGCTGCCATGGTGGAGGAGAGGGCAGATCCAGGGAGATGTGGATAAATGAAATCCAGGAGAAAAAGTTTTGCTTGGTTCCCTTCTCCCTCCCCACATTTAAAGAAAAGAGTGAGAAGAAGGCAGATATTCTCAGTAATTTCACAACCAAAAGTTTATCTGAGTGCTTATATAAAGCACAATAAGTCCATTAGTCTTCCCACTCCTCTTTCCTCTTTCCATTCTCTGGTTGGGGTGATAATGAGAAGGAAAGTGTTCAAGAGAGAAAATCAGAAGAAAAGCCCATGTTCTAAATGGACCACCACCTGGTCCTCAGCCTTAGGCCCTGAGAAGGGAGAGGAAGTTCCATCTCGACTAGAACTCCAGGTGGTAGCACAGTGTGGCAAGACTGGACCAGAGGAGATGAAATTACAGAGGAATCCCCATCTTAACAACACTTTAGAGCCACACTTTTAATCCTCACCCATTGAGGTAAATCGAGGTATGTGCCCTCAACCAGGAATTGAACCCATGACCCTTTGGTCCAGGGGCCGATGCTCTAACCCAGCAGTTCTCAACCTGTGGGTCGTGACCCCTTTGGGGGTCGAACGACCCTTTCACAGGGGTCGCCTAAGACCATCGGAAAACACATATATAATTACATATTGTTTTTGTGATTAATCACTATGCTTTAATTATGTTCAATTTGTAACAATGAAACTGGGGGTCACCACAACATAAGGAACTGTATTAAAGGGTCGTGGCATTAGGAACGTTGAGAACCACTGCTCTAACCACTTAGCCACACTTGTAAAACAAGGAAGAATTCGAACTCTGGTCCCCGTCTTCTCCCTGTCCTAATTGATCATAGTAAGAGCCACAAAGTTTTTGACTTGAAAGGAATTTGAGCAATCAAGGTGTAGAGCCTTCATCTTATAGACAAGGAATATGCAGCTCAGAGAAGTTCTGTGTATAAGACCACACAGCTAGGTGATGGTAGGGCTTGGAGCAGAACTCAAGGCCTCCTCTCCCAGAGCTTTTCCTCCTCCATTACTCTGAAATCATCATAACTGCAAAAGCCCTAGCCGGTTTAGCTCAGTGGATAGAGCATCAGCCTGTGGACCAAAGGGTCCCAGGTTCGATTCCAGTCAAGGGCACCTACCTTGGTTGCAGGCTCCTCCCCGGCCCGGGGCCAGCCCTGGTCAGGGCACGAGCAGGAGGCAACCAATCAATGTGTTTCTCTCACATCAAAGTTTCTCTCTGTCTTTCCCTCTCTCTTCCACTCTCTAAAAATTAATGGAAAAATATCCTCCGGTGAGGATTAACCAAAACTAAAATAAAATAAATAAATAAAACTGCAAAAGACTAGCCATTGGTCAGAAATGGCTGGTTTTTTGCAGTTATTATGTGGAAGAGGGTCAGAGCTTGAGACAGGGTCACACTGATGGCACTTAAGTTTGGGGACTGGAAAACCTTTTCTGGTGGAGCTTCCAACTACAGTTAATAAAAACAGCAGATTTTCGAAGCGAGTAACAACAACGAAAAAACCTCGTTCATTTCCCAGCAGCCTGAGATGACCACAGTTTCTGGATTCAGGGATGGTGGAGAGGGTGGCAAAGGAAGGATTAGTTTGTGCCACCCTTGTTCCCCTTGTTGAACTGAGGCCTGGGTGGTGGAGGACTCAAGGTCAGCTCTTCGAACGCCATTATTAGAAGCTCTGAGCCTAACCCCTCACACACGACTATTCAACTATTGGAAAACACTCTATCTAGAAATTCTAAACAGTCTGCCCCTCCCCACCCCCACCCCAGCACCTCCCAACCACTGCTTTTAAAACTCTGATGCAAATCACAGGCTTCAAAAACCTTCCTTTGGTGACAGTTTTACGATGCTAGCTCCGTTCATCCATATGGTTTGACAGACTGTGAAACACGAGTAACCGGACCAATAAGAAAAACAAATTACAAAAACACAACACCTCATCTCTCCCCAGTCACTCGCCCAACCAAAGACAACTTGGGAACTTACAACGGGTCATAATATCACTCTCTTGTGGTGTTCATCATCTTTTCAGAGTTCCAGAACACACCATGGTTTTTATCCACTCACCTATCCCCACCCCAGGCCCAGGCAATTCTGTATCTTTCCTTGTTAAATACCCACAAACTTAAAGAGTACTTAAAACTAGGGTGATGCTTTTCCATAGGCCCATCACGGGAGACCTGCCTGGGCAAAAACCATTTTCAACGGCTGTGGCATTTCCTTGGCCAGGGGCTTGCCACAGTAGACTACATTTCTGTCTCCTAGTGACTTTCAGTACACTCAGAAAAAAACTACAAGGTACTTCCCAAGAGGCTGGGATAAAAAACAGGCCTGGACTCTGCTGCCTTTATATGACCCAGCCCCCACCACCACTACAGTCAGTGTGGCTGCACTGACAACGGAAACATCAGACTCAGTTTCCTTTCTTTTTCTGGTGCCAGCTCAAAACAAAGCATGCTGCCTGCGACATCTTTCTTTATTGCATTGTCTGAGCAGATGGCTCTGAAACAGTTTTAGATATTATGGTCTTTCTCAGATGTATTCCAAATTCCAGATATCTGCATAATTCCAAAAAGACAGGAAGATAAGTACGTCTCCAATGAAGTTGCCCCTGAATTTCAGCCCACCTTATGGATCTGAGCAGCTGCATTCCACTGTGATCTCTGGGTGGCTCCCAGGTGGTCTGCAGGCTGGGCTACTTTCAGAGGTTTACCCTGAGACCATGCCTCCACTTGGGTTCTGGCAGAAATTAGTCTCCTTTATGGGTATCTCATCCAAACCAGACATTCTTCCCACTGAAAAATAATGTGCGCTAATGAAGCTTGGAGAATTCAGGGCGCTTTTCCCCCCTCCAGTGGCAACCAGAAGCAGATGGAGAAGGTGGTTCTTAGGCATCTGTTGGTTTAAAATGTCTGAGGGTCCTTTTTCATAAGGGGCTAAAATGTCCATAAAAGGCTGCAAACTCACAAAGTCCCAACCTCAATGTTCCTTCTTCCTCTCATTCAGAAAGAGCTAAGAGGAGATTAGAACCAGGAATGCGTCCCCCCCTAACCCCTGTCTCTGGTATCTAACCTGCCACAGCAAGAGCAAAGTCTGGCTTCTAAGTGGCTGACAATGACACAACTTTCCCAGGCACAAAACCACTTCAGATTAGAATGCACTGTATCCAGATCATAGACTGTATAGAGATGAAGATTTGAGATCCATCTATACACATGACCTGCTGTCTGACCTTAGCTATGTAAGTATATCTAATTCTCCCAGAGCTGTGTCCTTAATAAATAAACAGAGATAAAAATAAATAACTCTAAGCAAGTGAAAATCCTAGCAAAAATAAAGTTTTAGTACAATTTTGTATGATCACAATTATAAGCATGAGAAATTAGTTTACTGCTCTCATTCTCTATAAACAAATAGTTACTTGAGGTAAAGCCCTATTGGTTTACAAGGAATAATTAAATAATAATAACAGTTATTCTTTTCTAAGCAGGCAGTTATAATTAATAGATTCATATGTGCATAATCAAGTCTGGCAGAAGGTGGCAGACATTCTCAGTTAAGTGCATACAATCCAGAGTCATGATAACTTAATAAAAGTTAGTTGTTTCGTGTTGATAGCAGATTTGGGAAGGGTGGTTTACCTGAACTAGAACAGCAAGTAAGATTAGAATTTATATTTAAAAATATTATGTTTCCTAGGCATGCAGATATCAGCCAGAACACAATATGTAATGTGACTGATTTACACACAGACCTTTATCCAATTCATATTTATGTTACCTACATGTGTAATTACTTCACTGCATGGTCCTTATCTTGCTTGTAGGTGAAATAAATGGGGGTGACTCACACATCGAGGCTCAGACGATGTAGCTGCTAAATTAAATAACGTGTAATACCCATTTACACTTTATGCATGTCCATCTATGCTTTTAAATTCTATTTGTCCAGATGTGACTGCCTGGTTATGTGGCCACCTGCCGAGTCCCCTTTGTGATCTGATCAGTCCAGGCAGCTCCTGTTTCTGCCTCTAACACCCTGTTGGGCAGTAATAAGATGTTAACGGCAACAACAGAAAGAGAAGCCAGGCTGTCAGCTTCAGAGAGAAGGGGGGTGAAGAGTACGAGGAGGAGGAATAAGAAAGAGGGTTGAGGGGTGATCAAAGGCAGGCAGGAAGAAAGCCAAACTGCGGAGAGGAGATGTGGCTCCAGGGGCTTGGGCTCCTAAGGAAGACCCCAAAGCAATGAGATTCAGATTGTGCCATCCAGCTACCTGAGCTACTGAATTACTGACTGTCCCACATGGAGAACGCAAGTATAAAGGAAAAATGTCCAATACTCAGGGCAGATAGAGCCCTACCGAGGTGTGGCATGAAACCTGATCTCATTTATTCCCAGAACTTTATCTACCACCACTTTACCCCCCCCAATCCTAGAAGAAACCTTTGTGTGACCTGACCAGTTTCTGTAGGGGGCGGCAGTGGTGTCTGGCTTTTTTTTTTTTTTTTTTTCCTTAGGGGAGAGAGGCTCAAAAGCACACAGAGAAAATGCTAATGTCATTCAGCTACGTTTCATTGTCAGGAGGGACACATGAGGAAGAAAACAGGTCTCCAAACCAACCCCCTCCCACCCCCACCCCCACCCCCCTCCTCCCAGCACCATCATCCATGCAGCCTTTTGGCTTGATGAGCCTCTGCGCTTTGTTCTAATTTAGCCCATGCATAATTTATTCACGTGTGTATTGTCTCCCGATCAGCAACTTTTAAAAACAAATGAAAAATAAGGCGTTTTATTAAACAAGTTGTTTAAAAAAATAAAGGCAGATGGTGTACGTCTCCCAAAAACAACGTGCCTGCTCCCGCCTTAGGAGGTTAAAAGCTCCGGCAGGAGGCTCGGCTGGCCGGGGGTATTGTTTACACCCTCTCCCGCCCAGGGAAAGGGGCTGGGGTACAAAAAGGAGCAGCTAATTACAAAGGACCACTCAGCTCCCACCTAGAAGAAGCCGGCAGGAGTGGTGCGTGTATGCTAGTGTAGGCGTGTACGGCGACTCGGAACTACACACGCATCCCATTGCAACTGTTTCTAATTATAAAGTTCGAGTATAAAAATTCATAACTAATTCCACTAACCAGACCGCTTTCCTATCCCTCCCCCACACCTCTAACCCTACACAGACACCCTCCCCGGAACACGTAACCTTCTGCGGTCCAAAAGGAAAAAAACATAAACAACAACCTGGAGCGAGCGGCGCAACCCTGGAGCGTGGAGACTTTGCGCCCGCCCGCCCGCCCGCGCGTACACCGGCTCCAGGGTAACCAGGTTACCGCTTCCCCGAAAGGCAACGAACCCGGCGCCCATGTGAGATTCCTCTAGCTTGAATTGACCCGGAGGCATCGACCTGAGTAGGTGATTTCGGCTAAACTGCAAATCAGCCAAAGGCTCGGTAAAAACTCACAGCATCAGCGGCGTGGCCAGCGCGAGCCGCGGGGAGAGAGAGAGGATGCGGCGAAGTTACGCCCATTTGTTCTGCCATAAAACATTTTCTTTCTTGGGTAGAGAGGCTGTGGCGTTCAAGTGCAGTGTATCAGCGCTCCACAGCCAGGACGGATGCCGGGAGCCGCTGCTCTCTGATCAGCCTCAGGTTCAAAAGACCTCTTAACAGCAGCTTTAACATGTGTACGAATATATGTAAAACTCCAAGACCTGGGACATTCTTACCCCTTTTCCCTATTGCAGCTGGGAGATGAGCTGGTACAAACGCGTTTCATTCTCCCCGAGCGTTCCTTCGCAACAGGAATCCCACTGCCGCCGCCACCCCCGACCCCACCCCCGGGTGCGAACCTGGATTTCACTCCAAGAGGAGCTAGGGGTGCGGACGCCGTTGCGCGGAGCTGAAAGTATCTGGGTGGGTGTCCGCCACGCACCCGCGAGGATTCGGCACGAACCTCCCCCACCACACACACACACACACACACACACACACACACACCCGCACTTCCCCCTCCCCTCGACCGCCGCTTCCAGGACAGCTGGGAAGCCCCGATTCTCCCCCGCGTGGACCCCCACCCACGTCGCGCGGTGATCCGGCGGGAGCTCCCTTCTGCCAACATCACTGCCAACAGCACCCCTTTTAGAGCGACGCTCGTTTCCCGAAGCCACCTCCGGCTCCGCGATCGCGAGCGGACTTGGCGGCTTAGCAGTTCCACCGACTGGAAGGAAGGAAGGAAGCCAGGATGAAAAGGCGGAGGAAGGCAGGCAGGAATTGGCTGTCGGGCGCGGGGACTGGCCCCCGCGTGTCCTCGTGCAGCCCGCCCCCTCCGTCCCGGATCTGGGCGTCCGCTCAAAGTCTCCCGGCGGCCAGAGGCACCTGCCCCTCGCTCCGGCCGAGAGCAAACGCTGCCTCTCCGCTCGCCTCGGCTTTTCACCCGGAGGAAGCGAGAGCGAGAGCAACCATTCTTGAGACCTGCAGCTTCTCTGGCTTCCAAATCCACGCCAAGTTAAGCCGAGTCGTTAATTTACTACAGCCCGTTCACCCACAAACACACACACACAGAGACATACCGGCGACCGCCCGGAGCGCCGTCACGCTCCGGGGGCTCCCCCGGCAGGAAAGCTCCGAGCAACCACCTGGGCCCCAGGGCTCCCGGGACCCGCTGCCCCCCTGCGGTCCTCCCAACTCCGGGAGGTTTACACAAACTCTCCGCCAGCGATCGGAAGGCGGAGAGCTCCCTGCAAACTCCGAGCAGCCGCGGTCCGCTCGCCCGGGCGGACTGAGTCTCCGGGCGGGGACCCGGGCTCCGGAGGTGCGGAGCTCAGCCAAGTGCACCCGGGCGCCCCCTGCCCCGCGCCCGTCCCCCGCGAGGCCGCCCCCCGCGCCGCGCTCGCCGCCCCGCGAGGCCGGGCACTCGGGGGACCGTGTTGTCCCGGAGCTGCCCGCGACCCCCTAGCTGCAGAGCGCTCGAGCGCCGGGCTCCCCGCCGGTATCCCTTCGCTCTCTCCCTGCGCCAATTAAGCAGAACACAAATGTAACAATTTTCTTCTTGTTAATTGCATCTCCTGACATTTCTGCGTGTTGGGGGAAAAAAGATGAAGAAGTAAGAGCTGAAAGAAAAGAGGGAAACCCCGCAGCGGCTGCAGGCGCCGGCGAGCGCAGTGCATTGGCAGCGCTCCGCTCGCAGAAGGCGCCTTTTTTTTCATATTGAAACCACGCGGAATATGTACATTTTTTAGTCTTACTTACGCTTTCAGGGGGTTGTGAATGACAGTCGCCATTTTGCTACAATGTAACAGAATATTGTCTGTCTCAGAGTTCTAAAGGTTCGCTCAGGGGAAGCGAGGAGCCAATCAGAGCACGGGATACCGGCCCGCTGGCCAATCGGCGCCACTGGTCGCCAGGTGGGCGGAGCCTGAACGGTGGTAGTTATTAGGGGAGCTGTCAAAGCCCAGAGGTCACTCCCTTTTGTAGAGCCCGAGAGCGAGCAGGTCTTAAAGGGGCAGTACCGCGCGAGCTGCTCTTTCGGATTGAGGAAAGTGGAGACGCACGGGAGAGTATTCTAGTTTGGTTTGAGTTTCTACTTTCTAGGCAACTGCATAGAGTTCGCGCTTCCGGACAGAAATATTTATGTATTTTCAACAAACCATTGAACTCCATTCATTAGTTTTTGGCTTTTCTATTACGTTTTTAATCCCCCAATGGGCAAATCCCTTGTTCCCCGTGCAAAAGTTGGAAGGTTGCCGCTTCATCTGACAAATTACTCCACGTGCCCAGCCGTTTGCTACTGCTCTGGGTCCCGCGGCTTTTTGACATTCTCATTCCCGAAGTGCTTTCTTTATCTCAGGCACCTTCCTCTCTCGGTTTCTTGGAACTGCCGCCGCCGTTCCTGGCGATTCCAGGACAGCAACTCCCCTCCCTCCTGGAAAGTCTCAATGTCAGGCCGGGAGGCTCCCTCTGGCAGCCGGGCTGTGGTTATGTAATGAGCGGTGGTCACCCCGCGCGGCTCCCCACCACCACCTCTTCTGTTCTACACACACACACACACACACACACACACACACACACACACACACCAGGAGCTGCTGCAGCGATCAGATTCCGGGCGCCGGGGGAGGCGAGTGGGACCTGGCTCTCAGACCTGGCTTAGGTGCAGGGGAGGTTTAAGGAAGCTTTTGGAAACGTCTTCTGCTACCTAGCCTGGGGGCGGGCAGAACCTCTTTGGGCGAGCAGCACTCGCGATTCTGACGTCTCCTTTCACTATTAGATAGAAGGTGAAAAGGGTTCGCTAATGAGTAATCGGACGTGCCTGGAGGTGTTCCGAGTCTGTGTGAACTCCGCGCTGGCGAACCCCGGACAACACTGGGAGACTGCTGTGAAGCCCGTCTTCCGCGGGGCAGTCGGGAAGCTCGAGGTGGGTGAAATCGCACTAAATCCCGAATTAGAGGCCTCGTCAGCATACAGAAATCTGGCTGCCATCCCAAAGTTGTTGAATCAGGTCAAATAGCGAAGATCGTGGGGGAGGGGAGGGAAGGGGGAAGAGGAGAGGCCAAATTGCCAGTTCTGCGAAGCTGCGCCCTCTCACTTCCTTTCGCAGAGCTCCTCTCCAGGCAATGAATAAAACTAAAGCTCTTTTTCTTTTTTTTTAAGTTCCAAAACTTTCAGAATTCAACTCATACACTATTAGAGTTACAAATAAACAGAACAGGGCTGAATTCAGTGTGTTTGTAAGACTTGGCCATTTTAACCCCTTCATTCTGAAACCTAGTTAATAGCAGAGTCAACTTCTATGGGTTGCTTTGGACAGCACCTTGCAGTTTGAAAAGTTATCCTCTTTCCTAAAATTCAAGTTTGGGGAAAAAAAAAATCCTTTTCTCATTAAATTTTCAAGGGGTTAGTTCAAAAGTTAGGACTTTGCCTGGGATGTGCCTTGAAAACATTAAAATGCAAGCACTGTATTCTGGCGCAAGAAGTATGAGGTTGAAGTATCAGTCAGAACTCCCACCAGCCTCTTTGAGATATCAAAATCACAGCAATTCATAGTGGAAGACAACAGTGTATTTTAATATGTGCAGCCTTGATAAAGGAAGCAGAAAATGTAGCCTGCTCTGAACAAGGCTAACGATTTAATAGGAGAGGGGGAATACATTTATATTGCATATTAAAGCAAAAATATATACCCTAAGCCTGTATAATCACTTATTGTGTTAAGGCCCAGAGGCAGAAACCAGCATGATTTGTCACTACCTGGCACACTTGAAAATGGCAGACCAGAGCTGTCTTCACTTTGAGAAATTTTAATCCAGAACTTAATCATTTGTTACATTTTATAATGATTGAATTGAGAAAATAGTGACTTGAAAACAGGATTTTTATAAGTAGGATAGCCTTGCTTTATATATATATATATATATATATATATATATATATATATATATATATTATTTCGGAGAGGAAGGGAGAAGGAGAGAGATAGAAACATCAATGATGAGAGAGAATCATTGATTGGCTGCCTCCTGCATGCCCCTAGGATAGTGATGGCGAACCTATGACACCCGTGTCAGAGGTGACATGTGAACTCATTTTTTTGGTTGATTTTTTTTTTGTTAAATGGCATTTAAATATAGAAAATAAATATCAAAATTGTCTTTGTTTTACTATGGTTGCAAATATCAAAAAATTTCTATATGTGACACGGCACCAGAGTTAAGTTAGGGTTTTTCAAAATGCTGACACGCCGAGCTCAAAAGGTTCGCCATCACTGCCCTACGAGCCAGGCATGTGCTCTGACCAGGAATCAAACTGTGACCTCCTGGTTCATAGGTCAACACTCAATCACTTTATGAGGGGCTTAGTGTGCACTTCTCAAAAGGAGACAGGTAATTTGAACCATTTTGGAGAATGTTAAATTTTTCATTAATTTTTCAAGGAAGTGCTACATATGGTTAAAAGTGTCCTGAGTTCCCCACTTGCCAACTGTGTAATCTTCGGCAAGTTTACTTAGCAACTTGAATGTTTCCTCATCCGAAAAATGGCAATAAAAGGACATATGCACCCCTATGTTCATAGCAGCACAATTTACCATAGCTAAGAATTGGAAACAGCCTAAGTGCCCATCAGCAGGTGAGTGGGTTAGAAAACTGTGGTACATTTACACAATGGAATACTACGCTGCTATAAAAAAGGAAAGAACTCTTACCATTTGCAATAGCAATGGATGGACCTGGAGAGCATTATGCTAAGTGAAATAAGCCAGTCAGAGAAAGATAAATATCACATGATCTCACTCATTTGTGGAATATCATGAACAACATAAAATAATGAACAGAAATAAATCCAGAGACAAAGAAGCATCGAACAGACCATCAAACTTCAGAGGGAAGGTGGGGCGGGGGGCGGTTAAGAGATCAATCAAAGGACTTGGATGCAGGCATATAAGCATAACCAATGGACACTGACACTAGGTGGGCATTTGCTGGGGGATGGGGGTGGCCAGGGAGAGGTCAATAGGGGGAAAAGGAGACATATGTAATACTTTAAACAATAAAGAATTTTTAACAATAAAATAAAAAAGAAAAATGGCAATAAATCATAGAACCTACTTCATGTAACTTTCCAGGATTGAATGATGTAACACATGTCAAGTGTCCAAACGCTCAATATCTGATAAATTTTTTTATAAATATATTTAATACTTTCCTGTTGACATAAAAGGTGTAGGGGATTTGAATAAAATGACACATCAGAAAGTGAAATCGGCCTGACCGGTTTGGCTCAGTGGATAGAGCATCGGCCTGCGGACTCAAGGGTCCCAGGTTCGATTCCGGTCAAGGGCATGTACCTGGGTTGCGGGCACATCCCCAGTGGGGAATGTGCAGGAGGCAGCTGATCGATGTTTCTCTCTCATCGATGTTTCTAACTCTCTATCTCTCTCCCTTCTTCTCTGTAAAAAATCAATAAAACATATATATATAAAAAAAAGAAGAATAAATAAAAAAAATAAATAAATAAAATAAAATAAAAATGCTTTTAAAAAATATTATCATGACCCCTGCGCAAGATTGACACACAAATTCATGAAATATTCCATATTTTTTATTAGACATTGATTTTTTAAATCTTCTATAAACTGATTTACAAATCATTTTTTCTATTGAAAAATGTTTTTAAATGCCATTTACTCACAACACAACTATTTTAAATCTGGATAAGTTTATGTTGTATTTCTTTCTTTTGCACCATTAAAACAATAAGGTGCTTTCTTTTGCTATTGTGTATTCACTTTATTTGGTATCACCTAATTAAAATTTTGAAAATAGAAAAAATAGAAAGTTAAATTGTGCATTAGATTTCATTTATATAATGTGTGTACATTTTTTTCTTTTTTTCAGAGAGGAAGGGAAAGAGAGAGAGAAAAACATCAATGATGAGAAAGAATCATTGATTGGCTGCCTCCTGCATGCCTCTTACTGGGGATCAAGCCCACAACCAAGCATGTACCCTGACCCAGAATTAGTGGCCTCCTGGTTCATAGGTCGACGCTCAGCCACACCTCCAGGCTCCAGATGACTTTTTAAGGCACATAGAGTAAGAGAGAGAAGTAAAGGAAGGAGACGCAGGCCTCACAAACAATCAGAGTTCATATGAAATAGAAAGTGTTCCACAAAAACCATCCAAAATAAATGTAGTTCCTAGAGGACTCTGCAGGTTGAAGGAGTTTTAAGACCTGTAGGTATTTAAAAAAACAAGAACAGCCCGCCCGGTGTGGTCAGTGGTTGAGTGTTGACCTATGAACCAGGAGGTCAGGGTTCAATTCCTGGTCAGGGCACATGTCTGAGTTGTGGGCTCAATCCTCAGTGGTGGGTGTGCAGGAGGCAGCTGATCAACGATTCTCTCTCATCATTGATGTTTCTATCTCTCTCTCCCTCTCCCTTTCTCTCTCTGAAATTAATAAAAAATATATATTAAAAAAAAAAAACAGAAGAACAAGCTCACCCTCAATCCCTCTATTCACCCACAAAACAAGCAGTCATGGCCTTTGCAGCTGGTTGGCCATGCTGGCTCCCTGAGATCCAACACCAGCGCTGGCATGTTCTAGGCACGGAGCTGAAGAGGGGCCATCAAAACAGCAGACGGTTTTTCTCTCTTCTTAGGGATGAGAGTGGAGGTGTTTTTTACTCCTTTCATGAAATCAAATTCTGAGTATGTGAGATGTTCCTAGGGCCAGACCTCGGAAACCTCTTACATCAGGGTAGAGTCCCAAGAAAACCAATGTTGCTGTTGGCTATTAACTCAGTTCATTCATTCACTGACCCACTGGAGGGAGGGAGAGACATTGTGCTAGGCACAGGTGGTGAAATGAAAATAAACCAGACGTGGAAACCATCCTCATAAAGCAATTCCCATCCATCTCGAGAGAGAATAAAGATAGTAGGCCCAACCCTACAAGCAAGCCAAATAATTACTTAATGTGACTTAAAAGGGAAAAGTGGCCCGCCCGGCCAGTCTCTCCTTTTCCTGGCATGGTGCCCATAAACCCAGTGGGCACATCCTTGGGTCTTTATTGAGCGCATTCATTCCTTTGGGTTTTCAAGGTTTCATGGTCTTAAGATTTTTCATACATTGATATAAAACAAGGGGAAAGTGGTATATGTCAAAGAACCTCTATGGAGCCGTACCCCTAACATTGGGGGAGGGAAAAGCTTCATGGGAAAGGTCACATTGAACTAGGGCTGTGGTTGGCAAACTGCGGTTCGTGAGCCACATGCGGCTCTTTAGCCCCTTGAGTGTGGCTCTTCCTAAGCCTTAGGAGTACCCTAATTAAGTTAATAACAATGTACCTACCTATATAGTTTAAGTTTAAAAAACTTGGCTCTCAAAAGAAATTTCAATCATTGTACTGTTGATATTTGGCTCTGTTGACTAATGGGTTTGCCGACCACTGAATTAGGGCATTGGTCGGGTATATTTTAGAAATGAGCCAAGGGGTAAAAGGCCTTCCAGATCCAAAACATAACCCAAGAACAGCTCACTCATATAGTCAACATCTGTAGATTCCCTACTCTGTCCCACCGTGCATCTCATCTGCTGGGCCATGGGGTACAGAGAGACCCAAGACAGTCCCCAACTCTAAAGGACTCATATTGGAAAGGTGGGGAAGGGGAAAACAGATAGTGACAAGGCAGAACCATGAGGCCAAGGAACACGGGGCACTGTGGGGTTGAATGAGGCACACCAGCCAGACAGGGAGGTCAGGGTTGTCTTCTTGGAAGAGGTGATGCCTAAGCTGAGTCTTGAATGACTGTAGGAGGAACGCTGTCCCTGCAGAGGTGGCAACGCCTATAAAAAAGCCTTCTGGGATGTGAGAGAGGTCATCACGATTTCAGGAAATCCCTTTGGTAGGAAGGTAGTTAGTTGCAGGGGGACACCCAAGAAGAAAAAAAACTAAAGAGGCAAGAAAGGAATGCCAATGCTAAGAGATGTGGAGTTTTATCTGGAAGGCAATCTGACAACGTGGAATGACTTTAAGCTAGGGGTGAAAATAAAGAGGTTGGCTTTGTATAGAAAGCCCATTTCAGCAGCAGCGTGACTACCGATTGGAGAGAGGCTGAGCTGGAGGCCTGGGAACCTGCTCAGAGACAGAATTCGTGATGTCTAAGGAAGTAGAGCCTGTAGGATTTAGTGGCTGGCTCCCTGTGGGCTTGAGGGAGGTAGGAGTGGCCCAGGATGATGCCAGGTTTCTGGTTCCTGGGAATGACATTAGTCCATTCCACTTGACTGGGGAAACCGGAAGTCAAGGCCAATGCCTGAAGGCCAATGAAGCCCTGAGATACCCTCTTGTTAGAGAGGGGCTTGCCTTACTAGAAGACTTACTCCCCCACCTCCCAATCTCCCCCTTAATGGTGGTCTGAATCTCTTCCCCTGGGAAAACAGTGGCTGAGGCGGATTCTCTTAAGCAACCCCTTCCTCAGGCTTTTCCTTTCTCTATGGACTCCATCCTCCACCAAGGGCCTCTTCCAAACCCCTTCCTCCTAATCCCTACCCTGTCACCCTACATGGGCTTACAGGAGTCTCCCTCCTGGACAGTTGCATCTTAAGAGGGAATTCTAGGACACCCCAACATCTTCATAAGGAAGGTTCAAGACTTCATGAGATACACAATGACACGCACGCGTGCGCGCGCGCGCGCGCGCGCACACACACACACACACACACACACACGAAGAAGCAGTGCTTGATTAGAATCTTAGGCACCAGGCAAGGCAGCAGATGGGGTATTTTTATACAGGAGCTTTCTCCACTCAAGTCACACGGAGCAATCACAGTCGACTCTGAAGTCTGGTCCCTGCCCCACTTCCCCCTCACTCATACCAGACAATCACACGTGCCCCTCGGTCCTTCCTGATAGAGCCACTGCTTGGAGAGCTCTCGACATGTCTATTTTTTAAGATCACTAACTCCTCTCTCCTATGCTCCGCTACCTGCCAAGTCCAAATTTTCCAAGTCCTCCCTCGGTGCACCCCCGTGGACATCATATCTGAAATCCTGGCAGCTCCAGCATCCTAAATCAAAGCAACTGGCAAGGTCCTCCTGCAGAGAGGGACAGGAAGGAGCAGGAAAAAGAAACCTTCCACCAATACCATCATGGGGAGTGGCTAGAATAGCCGTGAGCAAACTACGGCCCGCAGGCCGCATCCGGCCAGTTTGAAATGAATAAAACTAAAAAAAAAAAAAGACCGTACCCTTTTATGTAATGATGTTTACTTTGAATTTACATTAGTTCACACAAACACTCCATCCATGCTTTTGTTCCGGCCCTCCGGTCCAGTTTAAGAACCCATTGTGGCCCTCAAGTCAAAAAGTTTGCCCACCCCTGGGCTAGAACCATGTTTGGACCAAGACAAACATAAACCAATTTCCCTTAAGTCTGTATCCACCTGTGCAGAAATCAATTCGCCCCCTCAGCCATATCCTGGGTAGACACTTTTTTTCATCTGCAAAAGTGACTGCCCTGGGGGCTCCCAAGGAGGGCTTTCTGAGGGGTATTGCTTTAAGTATGGTGACACTCCAGACACCTGTTTCCCTGACTCACACCTTACATGATCTCAGCTTTTACTCTGTTATTAGGCAGAACACATCCAGGAGAAATCTAAGAGCCAAGCACAGGAAAACATATATTTTTAAAATTGATTTCAGAGAGGCAGGGAGAGGGAGAGAGAGATAGAAACATCAATGATGAGAAAGAATCATTGATTGGCTGCCTCCTGCATGCCCCCTACTAGGGATCAAACCCAAAACCTGGGCAGGTGCCCTTGACCAGAATCAAACCCGGGACCCTTCGATCTGCAAGCCAACGCTCTGTCCACTGAGCCAAACAGGCTAGGGCACAGGAGAACATATTAAGTCTGGTTGTTTTGCAGATACTCACACCACCATATAAAAATAGGTGTCCACAAGCAGGAATGATGGACAGAAGCCACAGGACCTAAAATGCCCCACACTCTGGCAAAGAGGGGGGCAGAGGCCTGCTGAATTGCAGCAGATGTTTTCTGTTCTCTCACAGCTCAAGGCGATGAACTCTGGCCTGCATAGCTGCAAAGGGATCTCAACTCCACGTCTATTCTGCTTGAGAGGAGAAAGGAAGGTGAGAACACGTTCCTGAAGTTCACAGAAAGCCCTGTGCATTTTAAAGGCGTCGCAGCCAACAGGGGCAGCCATCCTACGGATAACTTTCTCAAGAGCAACATTGGTTCCGGGTCAGAGGCACACAGCCCAGAGGGTCCAAAGCCACAAACACAATAATGACAGAGGAAGCAAGCAGGGGAAATGAGTGAGGTGGGGCTGCTGGGAGAAGAGACAAAATGTAAGCCATTGGCTCTGGTAAAGAGGAAAAGTAAGAATCCAATGGAATGGGATTAGTAAGGTCTACGCAAGAAATAAGGTTTATTTTGGTACCTGGGTTTCCAAAGTCACCGGATTTCTCCTTTTTCACCAGTCAGCCTATTTCATCCCTGCACAACAGACACAATTGTCCGTAGTTGCCATATTGTAATAGTTGGAACTCAATGGCAATTCTGAAAACCAGGGGTATTTTCTAGACATGAGTGGGCTCATGAGCAACAACTCTGAAAGCCATCATGTTTCCAGAAAGCCTGTTTAGAAAGCTGATGTTAAATATTTTAATCTTACCCATTTAGTAGCCTGAATTTAAACTTACGTGGGTTAAATGGGTCTCAAATAAGTTACTTGCTACTTTTGGCTTTCGCAGAGTTTTATCCATAGCTGTATTAAAACACATATATTTAGGTGCATCTCATTTTCTGTTTCCCTCCCTCGTCTATTGCTGGTAGGACGGTAAAGCGGTTCAGCTGCTGTGGGAAAGAGGCTGGCAGTTCCACAGATAATTAAACACAGGTTACCATGTGACCTAGCAAATCCACTCTTAGGCCTAGATCTAAGAGAAG
Organism: Myotis nattereri; assembly: GCF_964212035.1. Taxonomy (NCBI): domain Eukaryota; kingdom Metazoa; phylum Chordata; class Mammalia; order Chiroptera; family Vespertilionidae; genus Myotis; species Myotis nattereri. The sequence continues at coordinate 24,966,144 of NC_138075.1, read as the reverse complement.
GGAAAACACACGCCCACACAGAAACATGTACATGAATGTTTATAGCAGCATTATTCATACAAGCCAAAAGGCTAAAACACTCAAATGTCCATGACACAGATGAATGGATAAATGAAAGGTGGTGTATCCATACGATGGAATATTACTCAGCCATAAAAAAAAAGAATAAAGTACTGATACATGCCACACATGAATGTATCTTGAAAACATTATACTCAAGAAGTCAGTCACCAAAGACCACATGCGATATGGTTCTGTTCATAGTAAAGTCCAGAGCAGGGGAATCCATACAAACAGAAAGATTAGTGGTTACTTAGGACTGGATGGGGCAGGAATAGGGGAATAAATAGGAGGGTGACAGCTAAAGGATATGGGATTTCTTCTAGAGGTGATGAGAATATTCTAAAATTGACTGTGGTGATGGTTCGCATGTCTGTGAACACACTAAAATCCATTCAATCATACACTTAAATGGGTGGATTGTATGGTATGTGAATCATATCTCAATAAAGCTTTTTTTTTTAAAAAAAAAAATCTCTACTCATAATAAATGCCAGAAGCCCACTAACCCAAAAACTTCTACGGCCATTTTCTCCATTAGAACTCCGTTAGACATCTAGGAAATGTAGAGTATTGGAGGGAACTCAATTTTCAACTTGGTGATTCTACATTCATGTTAGCCTCTTGCTTCAAGCCAAGTAACACAGAGAAAAATTCCTTGAAATAGTAAAACTTAACTCTGACCAAACAAATGAGCTCATTCACAGAGATTCTGAAGGCCTTTAGTGTTTCGAGGCAGTCTTTCAAATAAAGTCAAAAGTCAGTGTCTTAATCTGGCGTATGAGCTACGCAGGGGTGGCATCTCATAAAACAAAGGCTGAACCAAGTACCTCTTCTACCTAATGACCAAAGCTACTCCTATGTCAAGTTTGGTTTTCTTTTTTTTTTTTTTTTTTTTTTTTTTTTTTTTATATATATTTTATTGATTTTTTACAGAGAGGAAGGGAGAGGGAGAGGGATAGAGAGTTAGAAACATCGATGAGAGAGAAACATCGATTCAGCTGCCTCTTGCATGCCCCCTACTGGGGATGTGCCTTGCAACCCAGGTACATGCCCTTGACCGGAATCGAACCTGGGACCCTTCAGTCCGCAGGCTGATGCTCTATCCGCTGAGCCAAACCAGCTAGGGCATTGGTTTTCTTTTTAATTCTGAGATATAACGGGGGTTGCAGGGAAGATATTGTCAGAATTGAGGTCCATTTCATTTTTATAATGTCCTTAGCTAGTTTTTATCATAAATTGTGGATCGTGGTTAAACTTTCATAAGGTAAAACTAAGGACAATGACAAGGAATAATACAACAATACTAAAGAATCTGAAAGTCTCCGTTAAGGAGGGCAGTTCAGAAGAAAGCAAAATCAGAAAACCTTAGAAGTAAATCCCGGCTCATCTATTTACAAAGGTACACAACCTCCGGCAGGTGACTTATTCCTGAACCTCAGTTTATTCATCTGTAAATTGGGGATACTGACAACCTTCTAAGCCTTAGAATCTAAGGGTTGCTGTGAGGAATACATGTGATAATGTGACATAAAAATAAAAGCAACTGATGCATAGTAAGCACTTGAGAAATACTTCTCCTTAGATGGAGGATGGAAAATTGAACACTGGCTGGTGCTTAAGAGGTACAAAGAAGGAAAAGAACAGATGATAAGGAATGGCGAATAGTCTTGGGCCAAAATGGGAGGCCTTTCCTGTGTTCGAGGGAAAGGGGCATTAGACGAAACAGCAAAACAAGAGCCTAATTGGCTTGTTGATAAGTGCTTTGAGTTTATAAAGCAGTCAGTCTTTTCAAAACGTCCTTTCGGGGTCTCATGGAATTACATGTGGATATGTTGGATGACTATAGGATGCAACTAAATGTTATTTCCAGGATGTGTGGTTACTAGCAAGTTACTGTTACTCACTGTTAACATGGATATTTCAAAAGCCTGGGTCCTAGGGGAGAAAGCCTTCATGGAAACCAACCTCTACTCCAGTCCATGCTAGAGTCTCCTCTCTCGGTACCTCACTAGGAGGAGGAGGGAGGGGTGCAACTGTATTTTTACTGAAAAGAGTAAAACCAGTCTTGAAATAGTGCTTGATGTCCAATTGCCCAAATCTGTTACTGGCAATTGAGCGCCCTCTAGTGTCAATTAGTGAGGAAAACATCCTTTCAAAGACGCAAAGTTGCGGAACTTTTGCAAGGTTCCAGTCCTGGAAGAAACTGCCCAACACAGCAATTTTTCCTGCTCAAAAAACAGGAAAAAGTTGAAGAAGCATCAGTATGATACGAATGAGTCCTTTTGTTATGACGTTCTAGAACGTAATAGATATTCACAGGATGTGCGTTGAATGAGTGAATGGCATTAGGTCCTTGGCTAACAATCTTGGATTCATGCCACATCAGGGCACTGGCGTGTCATGAACATCACACCTGTCAAACCAACGAAGCAACAGAAAACTGGATTGTTCAGACTTTAGGATACTTTCCGAGTGATACAGGTGATAAGAACCATGGCTGGGTAACGTGGTCGAAATTAAAGAATACTCCTCTGGGCCAACAAAATGTATGTGTCATAAAAGCAAGTCATCTTTTCCTCTCCAAGCTTTGGCGACCCCACCTGCAAGGCTGGAGAGAGTAGAGAACATGGCTGGCCTCTGAGAAAAGATTACCCATGATCCCACATACTGTTAAAGCAGTAAAACATACTTGATTGATCTATCACCCCTGCTGACTCAGGTGAGGGGGCGGGGGTGGGGGGGTGGGGGAGCCCATTTCCATAGCCAAAGCAGTTTTGGCATCAGATCTGTTATTCACTCAGAGTGGAAGAAAAGATTAACCTCAGGGACTTACCGCAAATTGCTTGCCAGTCCAGTTTCTTTTGTTGCCAGAAACTTATATTCAGTGGATTCAACAATATATGGAGTAGGTAGTCCTTGGCTATTCCAGTTTTGCCCAGAAGGCCTGCAAGTCTTAAGAAGATTTTAAAAAATAAAAAGTCAACCCCAGCATGCCACGATCCACTTTGATATGAGTGCCTGGATTGCTGGGATAGCCAGCAATGTGTTGGGACTTGCATTCTCCTTGCTTTGAGAACGTGGAGAGACACACCCTAGGCCACGTCAGTGTGAATGCATGACCCGCACCACGCTACTTCCATGGCTTGTGAAATCTACACCTTCTGATTTTTCCTATGTCAATGCTATGTTGTATCTACAGCCTATATTTATGTCCCCTGAATGGTCGGTTACCTGGAATCGAACATCCAGCAGAATGATCTGAGATGCCCCAACTTTTGGGAAACCCTCAAAGATCATACCTCCTGATGGTTGATGCTGCTTCGGGTGACTGTTTATTTGGCCCAGATGTCACAGCCAGATTTATTCCTCAGACACCGGAGAAAGGTGCCCAGCTCACAGACTGTGAAAACTCAAATTATCATTCCCAGTCTCCTCCCAGGACCAAGAGCATAAAGGGAGACCAGATAATACAAGCAAGGGCACATGGTTCTGCTGAGAAAAGAGTACAAATCTGCCCCCCCCCCCCCCCCCCGCTGCCCACACCCCCGCCCCCAGACAAAGCTCTTTGGGAGAGGGCACCAAAACAGGAGCTCGCTCCACACCTGGAAAGTCAGGCAGGAAGGTTAGCACTGGGAGGGAACATTCAGGCTACCAACCGGCTGCCACAGTTACCTGGTTTCTATATTAAGTAAGGACCGCATGACATTGGAGAAGGGCAGCGTCCTCTCCAGCTTGCTCTGCACTCACGCAATTGTCCTTCCACGCGCCAAGGTGCTTTTAAAATCTGGGAGCCCTGCAGGGGGTTCCTTTTTCTGACTCACAGCGAAGGCAGAGGAATGAGGCCTTCTCTTCTCCTGCCTTCTTTTCAGGCCTCCTGACTTTCTCACGCTCAGGGCGCTCTCCCAGTGTGTGGGTCAAAATAGCTGATCCAGAGCTCAAGGGGGAGTGAAGGGGGTACAGAGAGTTCGTGATGGCGTTCTCAAACAATCAAGGTCAGATAGGCGGCGGGACATTACAACAGGATGAAGCAAAACACCAAACCCGGAAGCAAAACCGCTTACATTCACCCTCATCACTGAGGTTTTTACAGGTTCTTTTTTTAATTATTAGAAAAAGACATCCTTAACAAAAAAAAAAACAACCTAGTTCTTCTGTGTTCCCGATCCCAAACAGAGAATCAGGAACTGATTTTTGTTGATAAACACAATTAGTTAAAGAAAATCAAAAGTATTCTTCGTAGCCTATTAAGTCCCTACGTCTCATTATGAAGTGACTATATGTAACCATTGATTTAATTTGCCGTCAAATAGAATTTGGTGCCCTCAAGTTCACGGTGTTGGGCGAAGTATCATGAGTCAAGTAATTCAGACAATATCTCAGAATCCAAACTACATCAATACTTTATAGTAGAGCCATTTCTCCCCCCAAATAAGTGCATCCTGTGCAAGCAGACAACTGAGCTTAACCAATGAAAAAGATTAACAATAACAACACTTACGTAGTGCTTCCCCAAATCAGGCACCATTCTGAGGCTCTTTATCCCTATGAGCCCATTTAAACCTCTCAACAGCTCCTTAAGCACACTCTCAGGACCCTCCATGCACAGGCAGAAAAGATTTCCCTTCTTTCCTCGGTTTGTAAAAGGACAACTGAGTAGAAGCAAATCCCTCCTAATTGGTAGCCTCGACTTAAAACTAGATCAACAAGTTTCCCATCTCTAAACCCCCCATCCAAGCAACTCTTCTCTCAAGTCCAAAACACAAGAATAAATTTCACTCTTCCATCTAACCTTTGCAATGCTGGGTTTGTAATCTCACGTAATGCTGTTTTGATTAGCTATCTGAAAAGCAGGAAGGAAACCTCTTTCAAAGAGACAAAACCTACATCTTCGCCCTGATCAGTTTGGCTCAGCGGATAGAGCGTCGGCCTGCGGACTCAAGGGCCCCAGGTTCGATTCCGGTCAAGGGCATGTACCTCGGTTGCGGACACAACCCCAGTGGGGAGTGTGCAGGAGGCAGCTGATCAATGTTCCTCTCTCATCGATGTTTCTGGCTCTCTGTCCCTCTCCCTTCCTCCCTGTGAAAAATCAATAAGATATATTTTTTAAAAAACAAACAAAAAAACCCCTACATCTTCAAAGCAGCAGGCAACACTCAGCCAGTGCCCCCAACTGCTGGAGAGGCCTCCCTACCTTTAACATATAGTACCTCTCTCCCCCTCATCTCGAAGTTCTCCCATAAAGAAAAAATAAATACCAAACTTCTACTAAAAGTTTTTAAAAGTTTGCAAAAAGCAGCAAATAATTCTGCTGACACCGTGAAACCATCAAAAGGATGTGCTGTAACAAATATATGTGTGGCTTTAAACATTTTCCCCACTGCCCCATAATTTGTGATGGAGGTAATACTTCAGAGCAATAGACATTTGCTTTGTTCATTCTTTTCCATCCCTTTTTCAAGCAGAGTCCCCTCAAGCCCACTATAAATAAGAATGTGTGTGTTACTGAGTCGTATTAGTACTTTGAGTTTGGGGTAAATTTGTTTTTTGTTGTTATTTTATTATTGAGATGAAGATAACTTCATCTTGTTCCTGGATATAAAAAAAAAAACACATGTCCATTATAAAGAGTGGGAGCAACATATAAAGAAACAACCATGAAAATAAAAAATCCCCTGAAATCTCACCATCCGAATCAGTAACGCTGAAGGGAGCTTCCTTGCATGCATTTCTTTATTATTATTATTTTTATTCGTTTTTATTTTTAGAGAGAGAGAAACATCCATGTGAGAGTGAGACATCGATCGGCTGCCTCCTGCACACCCCCTCTTGGGGATGGAGCCTACAACCCAGGCATGTGCCCTGACTGGGAATCCAACCAACAACCTTTCAGTGCACAGGACGGTGCCCAACCCACTGAGCTACACAGGCCAGGGCCTGTACACAATTATGTATGTGCTCACACATCTATGCACAGACACCAGACATTCATACAGTTTTACATAAATGGGATTGTATCATAGTGTCTTTATTGTGGACAACTTTCCTCTACAATTAACAACCTAGGGTGTGTCCACATACACTTCCCTTCATTACCACACACACACACACACACACACACACACACGAAGATTTTTTTGATTCTTTTTAAAATAATAATAGAATCATATTAAGCTCATTTTGCATCTTGCTTTTCTCACCGGTAACTTATGGAAATCTCTCTCAGACATCTGGTAAGGCTGTAATTCATCCCATTTAATGGCCATGTGATATTCTATGGGGTAATATATTTTAATTTTTCAGCCATTCCCTGATTAATGGCCATTCACCATGTTTCCAGTTCTTGGCAGCCACAAACAGTGCTGCAATAAACGTGCTCGCACACATGTCCGTACAAATCAGCACTTTTATTTTTATGGAATAGATTCCGAGGAGTAGGATTCTGGGGTGAAGTGGAATATGTATTTTTAATTTTAATAGATATTGCCAGATTGCCTTCCTAAAAGGCTGGAACGCTTTACAACTCCAATGTATGAGAGCACACATTCCCCCATATCCCTCCTGGCAACAGGTTTATAGCTCTTTTTAAGTTTTTGCCAGTTTAATGGATATAAAGCAATCTTTCATAATTAATTTGCATTTCTCTGAGTCTGGACCATTGCATGCATTGTGCAGTTTATGGGGTTGAAATGTAGCCCGCAAATGGCTTGCAAAACCTGGCATCCTGACTCCGTTCAGCACAGAGAAAAGGCCCCAACTTTTTCTAGTTCATGGGAAGGACTGCCAATGGCCTTGTCCTAACCAACAAGAAATCCAGGCATCTTTTTATATGGCAGTCGGATATTTGGGCTTGTTCTTCTGTGAATTTTCTCTTCGTATCTGTTGCCCATTTTTCTATTGCATTATTATCTAGTATTTTTCTTGTCAATGTATAGGTGCTGAAATTTCTAAAATTTACTTTATAGAAATTAACTCTTTGACTACAATCTATATTACAAGTACTATCTATCATTTGCCCATGAATTTTGTTTATGGTACCATTTGTAACATAATTTAAAAATGTTTTCTAGTCAAATACATTTACTTTTCTTTTATAATTTTTGGGTTTCCAGTCTTGATTAAAAAGATTTCCTTGATCCTTACAAAATGCATGTAGCCTCCTAAATTATCTTGTAAAATATTTATTTTATTTTTTACATTTATCTTATTTCCATCTGGAATTTGTATGTATAAAGTAAGATAGGGATTCAAACTTACTTTCATCAGGCAGGATAACTGGTTGAACCAAAATCACTTAAAACATAGTTCATCCTTTTTTTTTTTTTTCATAGTTCACCCTTTATCTACTGAATTCAAATGCTTCCTTTATTGCCCTGGCTGGTGTGGCTCAGTTGGTTGACCATTGCCCCATGCACTGAGAGGTTGTTAGTTCAATTCCCGGTGATGTTTCTCTCTCTTCCTCCCCCTCCCTCTCTCTAAAATTAATAATAAAAACACATTTCTCTAAAAAAATCTTTAAAAGAGAATGTAATTTTTAAATGCTTCTTTTTATTATATATTAACCTCTCATGTATATTAATTCTCAATTCTTGGTTCGGCTCCACTGCTCTACTTAGTGATAGATAGTAATAAGTTCCAATATCTGATTTTTTCCCCCATAGTTTCTCAGTTATCTTTTGTGTAAGGTTTAAGATTATTTTATCTAATTGAAAAAAATCCTATACGCATCCTAAGTGGAATTGCATTAAGTGTGTGTGTGTGTGTGTGTGTGTGTGTGTGTATGTGTGTATATATATATACCTGAGAATTGACATTTTAAAATATTGTCCCCATATTCAAGAACATAGTATGCCTTTGCATTTATTCAGATCTTCATTTGGGGTTTTATAATAATATTTTGTAGCTTTTTTTTTTTTTTTTACTTAGGTCCTGTATCTTGTTAGATTTCTATCTAAGTATTTCATTATGTCTATTGCTATTATAAATATAGTACTTTTTCCCATTTCCACATTTAGTAGATAAAATTTCTTGATCTTTATACGTTTTAAAATCCTTCTCCATTACCCAATTATCTTCTTAATTCTAGTACCTTTTTTATTTTGATAGTGTCTCTCAGTTTTTCTAAGTATGTAAATCATATCATCAGGGGGGAAAGAATAGCTTTTCTCTTGTTTTCCACTTTGCCAGTCAAATTATAATGATGAGTGTAATGGAAATTGGTTTTTTTAAATCTTTATTGTTGGAAATATTACATATCTCCTCTTTTTTCTCCCATTGACTCTCCTAGCTGGCCCCCGCCCATGCCCTAGGCCTTCACAACCCTATTGTTCTTGTCCATGGGTTATGCATATATGTATGCAAGTTCTTTGGTTGTTCACTTCCCACCCACCCACCCTCACCCGCCTACCCTCTGAGGTTCTGCAGTCTGTTCTATGCTTCTATGTCTCTGGATCTGTTTTGTTCATCAGTTGATTTTGTTCATTAGATTCCACAGATGAGTGAGATCATGTGATACTTATCGTTCTCTGACTGACTTATTCACTTAGCATGATACTTTCCAGATCCCTCCATGCTGTCTCAAAGGGTAAGAGATCCTTCTTTTTTACTGCTGCATAGTATTCCATGGTATAAATGTAGCACAGCTTTTTTATCCATTCATCTACTGATGGGCACTTGGACTGTTTCCAGATCTTAGCTTTTTTAAATTGTGCTGTTATAAACATAGGAGGGCATACATTCTCTCTGATTGGTGTTTCAGGTTTCTTAGGATATAGTCCTAGAAGTGGGGTCACTGGGTCAAATGGCAGTTCCATATTTAATTTTTTGAGGAAACTCCATACTGTCTTCCATAGTGGCTGCACCAGTCTGCATTCCCACCAGCAGTGTACTAGGGTTCCCTTTTCTCCACATCCTCGCCAGCACTTGTCGTTTGTTGATTTGTTGATGGTAGCCATTCTGACAGGTGTGAGGTGATACCTCGTTGTCATTTTAACTTGCATCTCTCTGATGATCAGTGACTTTGGGCATTTTTTCATATGTCTCTTGGCCATCTGTATGTCCGCTTTGGAGAAGTGTCTATTTAGGTCCTTTGCCCATTTTTTAATGGGATTCTTTGTCTTCCTTTTGTTAAGTTGTATGAGTTCCTTATATATGTTGGATATTAACCCTTTATTGGATGCATCATTACCAAATACATTCTCCCATATAGTGGGCTCCCTTTTCATTTTGTTGATGGTTTCTTGTGCTGTGTAAAAGCTTTTGGTTTTGTTTATTTTCTCCTTAGTTTCCTTTGCCCTCGGAGATGTATCCATAAACACATTGCTATGAGAGATGTCTAAGATTTTGCTGCCTGTGGTTAGAGTCTCCTCACAAGTACTCAATTACTGTACTTACTTTTTGGTACCTATCTTCACTTTGTAACAATCCCTATTTGAGCACAAGGGCCATGGATTCCACTACCTAAAATGATGTATTATATTGCCTTAATGAATATTTGAAAAAAAATGAATAAATGTATCTGCCAAGAATAATGTTGTTGTACCAAATTTAACGTAAAAACTCCTCCATAAATATCTTACACTAAACCAAGATATTACTATGTATTTTTGAGAGAGCTATCATTATTTGACTTAGTCCTACTAACGAGCATAAAGGTTAATTTTATGCTCAACATTATAAATTAATGTTGAACCTTTTTGCTTTTCTTCAAGAAAAGCTTTTTGTCACAACATCTGGAAATATAAAATGATGTTATAGAATTGTTAAAAAGAAAAGGTATTACATTTTGCCCAGCCCACGTGGCTCAGTGGTTGAGCACTGACTTATGAACAAGGAGGTCATGGTTGGATTCCCAGTCAGGGCACATGCCCAGTGTGGGGCATGCAGGAGGCAGCCGATCAATGATTCTCTCTCATCATTGATGTCTCTATCTCTCTCTCCTTCTCCTTTCCTCTCTGAAATAAATATATTGTTAAAGTATTACATTTTTATGATAAAAATTTGTGATAGAGATAAAATTATGTTGTCAGTGAAATAATGCATTATAAAACACACAAATAAGATAAAAGTTTATTTCTGCATCCAGCTTCTTAAACGGGATATAATTTTTATTTTTAATTTTCCTAGTTTCCCTGCCTTATGGTTGGATGGCATATAGACTGTTATAACGGGAATAAAGAGAAGAAAAGAATTAGGAACATTTTTCAAAATTTATTAATAATCTCTCCAAGATAGGAAATATCTTGCCACTGAAATAATATGGGTAGAAACTGGGCAGTTTATTTCAATGACAAAACTTTAAATATTTCTTATCTTGTCAATCAAAGGCCTCCTTAGCCGAGAAAAAACGTTTATGAAGCAAATAATGATTGGTAGTTTCAGGATTTGAACTTAAAGATAAATTTGAGTAATGTCAGGAGATGTCAAGTCAACAAAAGTCTATTTCTTGAATTTAGCAGCTGAAATGAGGTCATCCAAACTTTCAATTCGAAATTCACACATTGCAATAACCATGGATTCATATTATTTCAACAATTAAAATACTGTGTTGTCTAAAAGTATAGAAATTACCTTTTGCATTAACATAGCTTCAAAAACAAATTCTGAGATTCTTTTTAAAAAATGTTTGGTTTTACAAGATGGCGGCATAGGTTAATGCCGGAGTTTGCTGCCTTAAACAACTACTTCAAAAGTGAAACCAAAAAACGGAAGGGACATCACCCAGAACCACAGGAACGCTGGCTGAGTGGAAGTCCTACAACTAGGAGGAAAGAGAAACGCATACGGACACGCAGAGGAGGCGCAGTGCTGAAGTCAAATTCTGAGGTGCGGAGTGCGCGGAGCCGGCTGGCGGCGGAGGACGCGGTTGGCGTTTTCAATCGGGAGGGAGTCGCAGACTCTGAGCTCCAGATCCGGGCGAGTCTTTAGGGACCCAGACTCAAAAGGGAGAAGCGGGACTGTCTGGCTTCGGTCAGAGCGAGTGCAGCTTTCTCTCCGAGGTTTGCAGCCATTGCTGGGACTCAGAGAGGCAGAGCCCCTGGGGACAGGACTGAGAGCCGCCATCACTGCTCTCTCCGGCCCACCCTATTGATACTGTGCGACCCGCCCCGCCCAAGCCCTGCACACAGGCATTTGCCGGATAGCCTCAGGCAAAGGCTAGATTAGCACCTCCCTAGAGGACAGAAGTTCTCTCACTGCAGACACAGCTGATTCTCATAGCCACTTGGCCTGGAGGTCAAACCCTCCCTGGAATTAGCTACAACAATCAAGGTTTATAAGACTGCGCACAAAGACCACTAGGGGGTGCACCAAGGAAGCATAACAAAATGCGGAGACAAAGAAACAGGACAAAATTGTCAATGGAAGATATAGAGTTCAGAACCACACTTTTAAGGTCTCTCAAGAACTGTTTAGAAGCTGCCGATAAACTTAATGAGATCTACAAGAAAACTAATGAGACCCTCGATCGTATATTGGGGAACCACCTAGAAATTAAGCATACACGGACTGAAATAACGAATATTATACAGACTCCCGACAGCAGACCAGAGGAGCGCAAGAATCAAGTCAATGATTTGAAATGCGAGGAAGCAAAAAACACCCAACCGGAAAAGCAAAATGAAAAAAGAATCCAAAAATGCGAGGATAGTGTAAGGAGCCTCTGGGACAGCTTCAAGCGTACCAACATCAGAATTATAGGGGTGCCAGAAGATGAGAGAGAGCAAGATATTGAAAACCTATTTGAAGAAATAATGACAGAAAACTTCCCCCACCTGGTGAAAGAAATGGACTTACAGGTCCAAGAAGCGCGGAGAACCCCAAACAAAAGGAATCCAAAGAGGACCACACCAAGACACATCATAATTAAAATGCCAAGAGCAAAAGACAAAGAGAGAATCTTAAAAACAGCAAGAGAAAGAAACTCAGTTACCTACAAGGGAATACCCATACGACTGTCAGCTGATTTCTCAACAGAAACTTTGCAGGCCAGAAGGGAGTGGCAAGAAATATTCAAAGTGATGAATACCAAGAACCTACAACCAAGATTACTTTATCCAGCAAAGCTATCATTCAGAATTGAAGGTCAGATAAAGTGCTTCACAGATAAGGAAAAGCTAAAGAAGTTCATCACCACCAAACCAGGATTATATGAAATGCTGAAAGGTATCCTTTAAGAAGAGTAAGAGGAAGAAAAAGGTAAAGATACAAATTATGAACAACAAATATGCATCTATCAACAAGTGAATCTAAGAATCAAGTGAATAAATAATCTGATGAACAGAATGAACTGTTGATTATAATAGAATCAGGGACATAGAAAGGGAATGGACTGACTATTCTTGGGGGGGAAAGGGGTGTGGGAGATGCGGGAAGAGACTGGACAAAAATCGTGCACCTATGGATGAGGACAGTGGGTGGGGAGTGAGGGCGGAGGGTGGGGTGGGAACTGGGAGGAGGGGAGTTATGGGGGGGGGAAAAAAGAGGAACAAATGTAATAATCTGAACAATAAAGATTTAATTAAAAGAAAAAAAAAAAATGTTTGGTTTTAAATGGAAAGCCACCTATAAATCAACCTATCTCAAATATAATAAAACTTTATGCAGTAAGGAAGATGAATTAAATTTTATCACAGCTTCAATCATTAAGCTCAAACTGTTTTTATTTGTCAGGATGCAATCAATTTCTATGTCATTTCATAATAATACTTTCTATAACTTGACAAAGCTTAAGAAATAAGTTTAAGATCAAGAGCATTCTAAGACTGATTATTTTTGTCAATCTAACCAAGTAACATTTAAAACATCCTGGATCCTTATTCTAGGAGTGTGGATCTGTAAGAAATCAGGGTATTTTAGTACCTTGAACTTTCAGTGGCATTTGGAATCTCTCTCAGAAGGAAGTGGGGTGGTGACTTTCCTATTCCAAAGGCTTTCATGACGTCATATAAGACAAATCCTTCTGGCAACTGGCTTTCTGGCAGCTTCGCTCTGCTTTGTTAACACTGAGACTTTAGTCATTAAAGACTTCTCAATATTTATCAACCAAAAATAAAAATAAATGTATTTCTTGATTGAAGTCATAGATATCTTTTTCCCCAATTAATTATTTCCTCCTAACCTGTAGTAGTATAATACATACCATTGACTTTGGATTTGACTATGTGGCTTTCTTGGGCCAATGGACTATTGAGCAGATAGATGTATGCTATATTGATGCAGAGCTTCAAATGTGATTGTGTGGTTTGGCTAAGCCTTTTACACTCTAGTGTGTTCTGCCTTGAGAATGGCATGTCCTACATAGAGGTTGTTCCATCAGCCTGGATCCCAAAATAAAAAGACACAGAAAGCAGCCCTAAAGTTAACCTAGCTTGGAGCACAGCTGCAATAGCGACAACATTAACATGAATGAGAAATACATGTGTTGCAAGGCAAGGGGAGTCTGAGATTGTTTGCATGCTAACCTAACTAAAGCTAGTACAATGGGATTTACTTTCTAGTTACCGCTTTGTTATTGGTCTCTGACATAATTGCATTGTGGTCATAAAACACACATTCTATTATTTCAATCATTTAAAATGTATCAAGAATTGCTTTATAGTCCAGTATATATATTCAGGTTTTATAAATATTACTTGGTCTTGTGTGTGTGTGTGTGTGTGTGGTGTGTGTGTGTGTGTGTGGTGTGTGTGTGTGTGTGGTGTGTGTGTGTAGTGTGCGTGTGTGTGTGGTGTGTGTGTGTGTGTGTGGTGTGTGTGTGTGTGTGTGTGGTGTGTGTGTGGTGTGTGTGTGGTGTGTGGTGTGTGTGTGGTGTGTGTGTGTGGTGTGTGTGTGTGTGGTGTGTGTGTGTGTGTGTGTGTGTGGTGTGCGCGCGCATCATTCCTAGAAGTACTGTAATACCAGGTCGATGCGTGGAGTGGATAGAGCAAGTTCCTATTCCATCTCCTAATTTCAAAAATCCATTTAATATATTGTCCTCGGATACAGGACATATCAGATATTAAACGGATAAGAACAGATACTACACTTGATCTTAGCCACAAGGCCAAGAAGTGATAATATTACTTGGTTGAAAGAATATGCATTCTACAGTTATTGGAGTGTTGCATAAACTGATTATGTCCATTAAATTAAGCTTGCTTATCATGTTGTTCAAATCTTCAATGTGCTTCCTGATCTTTGTCTGCTTGTCCTGTCATTTATTGAAAGACATGTTAAAATAGCCCATTATTATGGATTTTTCAGTTTCTCATTGTGGTCCTGTCAATTTTTGTTTTATATATTTTAAGCCATAATTATTAGATGCATCAAAGGTAGATTTATCATCAGACCCTAGTAAATTGAACCTGTAATCATTATGAAGTGACTATTTTATTTCCAGTTATGCTTTTTACCTTAAAATCCATGTTGTTTAATACTAGCACAGCCACGCAGCTCTTTTCTAGTTAACATGGTGTATTTTTACTTTCCCTTATCTCTCAAATGTTTTCTATCCTTACATTTTAGATGTGTCTCTTGTAAATTGCAGGGTTTGTTTTGTTTTGTTTTTTATTCAATCCGATACTCTTTGTCTTTTAACTGAAGCACTTAGTCTACATACAGTTGATATAAATTCTGATATATTCAGATTAAAATCTATTATATTGCTATGTACTTTCTTCTTGTTCCATATATTTTATGTTCTCTTTTCTCACCTTTCTGACTTCTTTTGGATTGACTGAGCATTTTTTATTATTTTATTTTTTACACTTTTTGCAGTTATATATTCTTTTTCTTTTTTTAATTTCAATGTGTATATTAAAAATTAGAATGTGGAGGAGAAACTAAGATGGCGGCATAGATAAACACCGGGAAATAGTCGCCTCCCACAGCAATTGAAAATTATCCCAAAGGACGGAGCAAACATCGTCCAGAAAAACAGGAAGGCTGGCTGAGTGTAATTTCTACAACTAGAAGACAAGAAAAGCACGCTGAGAGCCAGAGGAGCTGCGGAGGCTGAGTGCAGAGGTACGGCGGCAGCTCACGCGCGCGGAAAGGGGGTGGCACCTGAGGACGCGGCTGTCTTTTTGAATCACAAGCTCCCGACTGCTCTGATCTCCGGTTCTGGGAAGTCTCTGGGGACCCAGGACACATACAGGGAGAGGCTGCTCTCTCAGGCGGCAGCGGGCGAACTTGAGGGCGGATTTCCCTCAGAGGTGCTTGCAGCCATTACCGGGACACTGAGACGCACGACTCCGGGCGCGGAGAATCAGCCATTGCTTCTTTCTCTGCCCTTTTGACTCCCTGAGACCCCGCCCCACCCAGGCTGCGGCAGAGGCTTTTGCATGTGAATGCCCCGGCCCTTTGCAACCTGATAATTACCTAACTGCAGCCGGGCCAGCCAGACCCGGAACTTCCAAGAGAAGGCCCAAGGCCCCGCAGCGGCTTGCATTGCTTCACAGCTGAGCCTCTTCGTGGCGGCTCCGGCTGTGTGGCCTCAGGCAGGGGCTGAATTAGCACCTCCTTAGATCCAGGAGCCACTGTACCCAGTGGTCAGAGGGGGACCATTCTCCCACTTCAGACACAGCTGCTTCCCACAGCCAATTGGCCTGGAGGTCAATTCCTCCCAGTGATCCTACATCAACCAAGGCACCAAGAGTGCACCAAGAGTGCCCACCCCAGGTAACTGGGGAGGCTGAGCCACTGGGCCCTACAGGACACCTGGCGCGCAGGGCCACTCTATCAACACAGGGAAGCAGCCAAAATGCGGAGACAGAGAAACAGGTCACAATTGTCAGAAACGGAGGAGGACAGATGACTGGATATAGAGTTCAAGGCCACGTTTATAAGGTTTGTCAAGAATTTTATGGAAACCGCCGATAAATTTAATGAATCCCTCAAGGAGTATAGTGAGACCATGGAGGACATGAAAAAGGACCAACTAGAAATTAAGCATACACTGACTGAAATAAAGAATAATTTACAGAGATCCAACAGCAGACAAGAGGATCCCAAGAATCAAGTCAAAGATTTGAAATACAAAGAAACAAAAAATACCCAACCGAAAAAGAAAAAAGAAAAGAGATTCAAAAAGTATGAAGATAGGTGTAAGGAACCTCTGGGACAACTTCAAGCGTACCAACATCAGAATTATAGGGGTACCAGAAGGAGAGAGAGGGCAAGATATTGAAAACCTTTTTGAAGAAATAATGACAGAAAACTTCCCCCACCTGGTGAAAGAAATGGACCTACAAGTCCAAGAAGCGCAGAGAACCCCAAACAAAAGGAATCCAAAGAGGACCACACCAAGACACATCATAATTAAAATGCTAAGAGCAAAAGATAAAGAGAGAATCTTAAAAGCAGCAAGAGAAAGACAGTCAGTTACCTACAAGGGAGTACCCATCCGACTGTCAGCTGATTTCTCAACAGAAACCATGCAGGCCAGAAGAGAGTGGCAAGAAATATTCAAAGAGATGAATAGCAAGAGCCTGCAACCAAGATTACTTTATCCAGCGAAGCTATCATTCAGAATGGAAGGTCAGATAAAGAGCTTCACGGATAAGAAAAAGCTAAAGGAGTTCATCACCACCAAACCAGCATTATATGAAATGCTGAAAGGTATTCTTTAAGAAGAGGAAGAAGAAAAAGGAACTCTTACCATTTGCCACAGCATCGATGGAACTGGAGAGCGGATAAATACCACAAGATCTCACTTATTTGTGGAATATAATGAACAACATAAACTGATGAACAAGGACTGATCCAGAGACGGAGAGGCTTTGATTGGACTGTTGGGCCTTGGAGGGAAGGTAGGGGAGGGTGGGGGCAAGGGGGAAGGATCAACCAAAGGACTTATATGCAAGCATATAGGCCTAACCAATGGACACGGACAACGGGGGGGTGAGGGGATGAGCGGGGGTGGGGGGGTGGGGGGTAGAGGGTACACATATGTAATATCTTAATCAATAAAAAAATATTAAAAAAAAAATTAGAATGTGCATCCTTGGTTTATCTAAATCAAATATAATAAGTGTATCTACATTTTTTAAAAATATATTTTTTTATTGACTTCAGAAAGGAAGGGAGAGATAGAAACATCAATGAGAAATATCAATGATGAAAGAGAATCATTGATCAGCTTCCTCCTACATGTCCCCCACTGAGGATTGAGTCTGCAACCCTGGCATGTGCTCTTGAACAGAATCGAACCCGGAACCCTTCAGTCCACAGGCTAACGCTTTATCTACTGAGCCAATCTAGCTAGGGCAGTGTATCTACATTTTTCTTAGAAAGTGCAAGACATTTTATAGCATTTAATTCCACATATCCTTCTCCTAACTTATTTTATTATTGACATGTATTTTAAATCTCTACAGTCAAGGTCTTCTAGAGTACCCATGTATTTACCCCTTTCTTTGTTCTTTATTCCTTCCTTTATTTCTAATCTTCTCTGAGATCATTGTCATTCTACCTAGCAAAAAAAATTGTGTTTTAGAATTTCCTTTAGTTAATCTGCTGATAGTAAACTCTCAGTTTATGTTTTCCAATACAATATTTTACTTTCATTTTTGGTCTAGATTATTTTGTAACAGACATGATTTTAAGCATTAAAAAATTTGCAAGACTGGAACAAAGAACCTCTTGTTTTCTGAACCATTTGAAATAAGTGACCAATATGATGCCCCATCATACTTAAACATCCTATATATATAAAACCCTAAGCAAACAGTCGACCGGTCAACCCGTTGACCGTTTGACCAGTCGCTATGATGCACACTGACCATCAGCATGCAGACGCTCAATGCAGGAGCTGCCCCCTGGTGGTTAGTGAGCTCCCACAGCAGCAGTGCCACTCAGCCAACCTTCAGGCACCAGATGCTGTGCACGAATCTGTGCACTGGGCCTCTAGTTTTAATATATTATTCTTACCAGCAAGGATATTCTCCTACATAACCCAACATAAGCATCAAAATCAGGAAATTAATGTTACACATTATCACCATCTAATCTACAGACCACTCGAGTTTTGCCTATTGATTCAATAATATCCTCTGGAAAATTAGAAGACCTAATTTAAATGACATGTTGCATTAAATTGTCATGTCTTTTTAGTCTTCTTCAGTCTGGAATTGCTCCTCAGACTTCCCCTGTCTTTCGTGACTGTGAAACTTTTCAAGATTACAGGACAGTTATTTTGTAGAATGTCCCTCAATACCAGTTTGTCTGATGTTCCTTAGATTCTGGTTATGTGTTTTTCACAGGGATACTACAAAAGTGATGCTGTGTTCTTCTCATTGTACCCTATCAGATGGTCCCCAGTCTAGATTTGTGTTATAATTGATGATATTAACTTTGGTCACTTGATTAAGGTGATATCTGCCAGGTTGGTCCACTATCTATAATAATAAAAACGTAATATGCTAATTAGACTGGACATCTTTATGGACGTCCTTCCTTCCAGACAAAGCCATGGAGGACGGGGCAGAGGCAGAGGCAGCTGCCGCAGGAGTGGAAGCCAAGACCCTTGCATGAATTTCGTACATCAGACCTCTAGTATAATTAATAAATATTTTTAGGAGATACTGAGAAATTATCTCATCAAACATTTGCCCTCTAATTTCAGCATCCACTAATGTTTCTTTGCTGAATTATTACTATACCTGCTGCCAAATAGCGATGTTCCAACTCCACCATCCCTTTTCTATTTAATCATTGACATTCTACTGTAAGAAAAACTTCTTTCTCTTTTCATTTACTTATTCACTTAGTTATATCAGTATGTAATCAATGATTTCTACACTTTGATCTTGGATGTCCAGCCTCTAGAATTGTGCGACAATAAATTTCTGTTGTTTCAAACTACCCAGTCTGTAGTATTTTGTTATGGCAACTCGAGCAAACAAATACCTGTCACCCTCCCCCACCTTCCTACCTCTGCCCCATTATATAACCAGTCTCCTATCAGTGCTCCTCACACACTCCCCAGCCCACCCTTCAGCTGAAGAGATATCCTCCTTACCCCACTCAGCTCCAATACCCCAGTGGGCTGACCCTGCTGTTACTAACATCACTAGCATCCCTCCCCCGTATATAAGCCCTCCTCACCATACTACAGCTCTGACCCCCTATACTGGACCACCTCAGCCCCCGCTACCACTCTTCTGTGCTGGTGGCCTCCTTACCCCATCAGGTTCTGACCCGGATGCCCCTAATACTCCCATTACATGGATGTCTACGTCACTCAGCCTTACCTAATGAGTTTTGGTCTAAATCTCACCTTCATTCTTACAGGGTATTTTTTTTATTATTACATTTATTATTTTTTGTTGTTGTTGATAATTCTCACCCAAAGATATTTTTCCATTGATTTTTAGGGAGAGAGGAAAAGACAGAAAGAAACATCGATGTGAGAGAAACACATCAATTGGTTGCCTCCTGCACGAGCCCTGACCAGGGCCCCGGTCAGGGAGGAGCTGCAACTAAAGTATGTGCACTTGACTGAAATCGAAGCCGGGACCCTTTGGTCAGCAAGCCAATGCTCTATCTACTGAGCCAAACCGGCTAGGGCTCTTACAGGATATTTTTTACCTTTTCTAGGCCAGCTTTCCCTAGATAGCACAGGTGAGGCTACAAGGATATGTTCAATTTCTTACCTATACTAGAGGCCCGGTGCATGAAATTCATGCATGGGGTGGATGTCCCTCAACCCAGCCTTCACCCTCTCCAATCTGGGACCCCTCAGGAGATGGACATCCCTCTCACAATCCAGGACTGCTGGCTCCTAACCACTCACCTGCCTGCCAGCCTGATAGCCCCTAATCGCTCCCCTGCCAGCCTGATTGATGCCTAACTGCTCCCCTGCCAGCATGATCGCCCCCAACTGCCTTCCCCTGTGGGGCTGAGGGGACTGGGGGACTCCAGCTGGATGAGGGGGTGCTTAGGGGACTGGGCGCTGCCATCTTGTGGCTGTGGGTGCCGCCATCTTGTGAGGGCGTGGCAGTCATTTAGCATATTCACTCTTTATTAGATAGGATTGCCTAGACCTGAGTCAGCAGGACGGTCCTGCAGAAATCAACAAGTTCTCAAGCACACAGGCCTGGTTTTGATATTTACACACTAAAGAAACCTCTCCTCTTTCTGCTCCACCCAGGTTCCTGCCCTGTCCCTCTCTCAGGGTGGTCTGACAGTCCTGGTTCCCTCCCCTCTCATGTTATTATTATTGGGGGACGTGGATGTTTCTTCCCTCTCATGCCCTGGTGATACCAGCTGATGCCAGGAAAATCTGAATCTTTTTTCATTGTCCTTGAACTCTTTTCTTGGGTTTTTTTTTTTTTTAGGTTATATCTACTCATTTCTAAAACATTGTTTGACTTTTTAGATTTTATTTTACTGCCCGTCAGAGTGGACACAAAGCTGCAGGGATTTGTGTCAAGGAGAACAATCAGATGTGTAGAGGAGCAGAGGTCAGAGGTTCCTAACTCCAGTGCAGCCTCCTCCTGGATACAAGGACATCTCCTAAAATCCTCCCACTAAATCAGTGATGGCGAACCTATGAAACACGTGTCAAAGGTGACAAGCGAACTCATTTTTTTGATTGATTTTTCTTTGTTAAATGGCATTTAAATATATAAAATAAATATCAAAAATATGTCTTTGTTTTACTATGGTTGCAAATATCAAAAAATTTCTATATGTGACACGGCACCAGAGTTAAGTTAGGGTTTTTCAAAATGCTGACACACCAAGCTCAAAAGGTTCGCCACCACTGCGCTAAGTTCTACTTTGGCTAGTGCTAGCTAGCCTAACTGGATTTCTACTACTTTGCACAAAGAGGTGTGACTAGAACATTCACCTGCCTGCACATCTCAGTCCATCCATACAAGAACATCCTCATCTAAAATCAGTACCTACAGCCCTGGCTGGTTTGGCTCAGTAAATAGAGCGTCAGCCTGTGGACTGAAGGGTCCTGGGTTCAATTCTGGTCAAGGGCACATGCCCAGGTTTGTGGGCTTAATCCCCAGTATGGGGCGTGCGGGAGGCAGCCAATCAGTGATTCTCTCTCACTATCTCTCTTCCCCCCTTCCTCTCTGAAATCAGTAAAAATCTATTTTAAGAAATAATAATAGCCCTAACCGGTTTGGCTCAGTGGATAGAGCATCAGCCTGCAGGCTGAAAAGTCTCAGGTTCGATTCCGGTCAAGGGCATGTACCTTGGTTGCGGGCACTTCCCCAGTAGAAGGTGTGCAGGAGGCAGCTGGATCGATGTTTCTCACTCATCGATATTTCTAACTCTATCTCTCTCCCTTCTGCTCTGTAAAAAATCAATAAAATATATTTTTTAAAAAACAGCTCTTGGTTTCCCTGATCTTTTTAAAAAAAGAAATAATAATAAAATAAAATCAGCACCTACAAATGCTTTGTGATGGATAGATCAACCTGCCTCAGCGCCTATTTCTGTAGCAATCTCATGTTCATGCAAGTTCAGTATTCTCTGCCACCCAACTGGCCGTGCACAATCTCAGTGTGTTTTGTAGAGGCTGGTTTAATGAAGGGACCAATGGATTGTGTCACAACATATATTCTGTGCCTATTGCACTGCTATGGGTCCTATTCATTCTGAAGATCTCTCCAATGGCCCAGCCCACCCACAGCATCTACAATGCGTATTTACTGAGCACCAGAGTATAGTCTTCCACCAGAGTGCAATCTCTGACAAGCAAACCAGCTCGAAGCTTGTTCCTTAATAGGGCATTGCTCAAATGGATACTGCCTTAAGAAGTGTGCCCTCCATTGCACTACTGCATTACCTTAACTTATTCAAAATTTCAGAAACCTGAAGAAACAATTTTAAATCATCGACCTCAAAACCTTTATCTCACTCACTTTTCTTGCTCTTGGAATTTCTGTCCTCACTCCTAACGTCTAAGAATGATTGCTCTGGCTTCCCAACTGCATGAGCTGCTGGGGCTGCAAGCGCCCGCTGTGTTGCCTCTGCCTCTGACACCTCCCCTGGCAATAGACAGAACTCTGCCAGGGCTGCCTAATGGCTCCGGCAGCAGTGGGCCACACTGCAGCTCATTAACGGTGACGCTGTCACCATGGGGCTAGTGGGAGCAAATGTTTATCTGGTTCCAGAAAATGAGCCAACCCCACCATTAGACACTGTCATAGAGGTTCGCTGAGAGGAAGCCATTTATAGAAATAAGCGTGTTTTGCTGAACCCTCCTGGTAAGATAAAGTGGTTATGGCTCTTATGGGAGAAATCCACTATGGCGGACACCCTTTTTTAAAAATATGTTTTTATTGATTTTAGAGAGAGGAGGGGGAGAGAGGGGGAGAGAGAAACATCAATCAACTGCCTCCTGCACACTCCCCACTGGGGATTGAGCCTGAAACCCAGGCTTGTTCCCTGATCATCACCAGGGATGCAACTGGAATCAAACCAGTGAACTCTCGGTGCAGGAGGTGACACCCAACCCACTGAGCATCACGGCCAGGGCCACTTGCCCTCTTTTGAAGAAGCTGCCTCGTAAGAGGAGATGTAGGAAGTCTCACCATGCCTCAGAGTGGGAAGACAGATGCCTGGAAAACCTCCCTCTGCGACTCTTCTTTCCCTTCCCTGCTCTCTCAAGACAGTCCAGCTGAATGACTGAATTCTCGCTCTGTGGAAGAAGGCTATAATGCAATTTTGGGCTCAGTTGCACTGAGTTACCGAGCGCTCACAATGGGTCAGGCTCTGTACTTGCATGACCCAAGTGCATTCAACCCTCACTTTGAGGTGGATACCCTTAGTATCCTCACTTTTGGGGGAAATGAGGCTCAGAGAGGTCAAGTAATATTTCCAAGGTCCCACAGCCAAATTCCTGAAGAAACAGGAATTTGAACACAAGCCAACTGGGTCCAGAGCACACTGTCTGAACCTCTAGGCTGTATGGTTAATAATAAACAACAGTATTTATAAACTGTCTTCTTTTCGAGTACATCATCTCACTTATCCACAGTGTAATCGTTTTCTAATCTGGAAAGGTGGGGTTACAGTACCTCAAATTACCTATTTTAATGCATAGCAAAGGACTAGGAATCAACTTTGGGACAGGACGAGGAGAAACTAATTATGGCCCTAACTGGTTTGGCTCAAGTGGATAGAGCGTCGGCCTGCAGACCAAAGGGTCCCAGGTTTGATTCCGGTCAAGGGCATGTACCTGGGTTGCGGGCACATCCCCAGTGGGAGGTGTGCAGGAGGCAGCTGATCAATGTTTCTCTCTCATCGATGTTTCTAACTCTCTATTCCTCTCTGTAAAAAATCAATAAAATATATTTTTAAAAAAAAAAAAGAAAGAAACTAATTATGTGTGAGGGTGTAGCTTTTAGTGCCAATTCATCTGAGAGATGATGAGGGGAGATATTTTGGGACTGAAGGGGTCCCTTACATTAGCCTTCTTGGTTTATCTGATATTCTACTGTGTGATTCCAGAAAACATAACAGGAAAGCTGAGTCCAGTACCTTATGTCCTCTCCTGGGGTCAGGAACAATATACCCATCAGATTTTTTAAGCCTACTCAGGCATATGCACACACAGTTTTCTTTCTTTTAAAAAAAAAAATATATTTTTTTTTTTATTGATTTCAGAGAGAGGAAGGGAGAGGGAGTGTTGCAGAAGACCCCAGAAAAACCAAGTGACGCTTTGAAGAAGTGGAGAGACACTGTTTTAATTACACCGGCGGACTCCGGGAAATAATTTCCAAATCAGAATACCGAAACATGCAGGGGCCTTCATTTTATATCTCCCTGTGGTCTTTGTCCCACAAATATGGATTATGCTTCCGGCCCTTTTCACGGGCTTTGCAAGAGGCCCTCAGGAGTTGGGGGGTCTCCAGGCCATATCTGATGGTTTGGCCTGGCGCCATAACAACCCTCCCTCCAGGCAGTGCACTGTTCACAGGTTTATGGCCTCTGTAACAGGTTCTGCAAGACCAATTTCTGGGAAGGAGGTAATGACTTAATTATAGATTAGCTTGCTGGCATGGATTCCAATTGCTAGCCCCCCAAATATCAGGATTACATTGGAATTAGCCCTTTTTAGCCTTCTCAGGAAAGAGAGAGAGACATCAATGATGAGAGAAAATCATTGCTCAGCTGCCCCCTGTACATTCCACACTGGGGATCAAACTCACAACCCAGGCATATGCTCCGACTGGGAATTGAACCGTGACCTCCTGGTTCATAGGTCGATGCTCAACCACTGAACACACAAGTTTCTTGATGAATTCAGTTCTGCTTCAAGTCTTACTGTAGTTTCCTAAGGCTGAACTGAAGCTGAGATCTTCCCCAGTCCCTTTGTTTACCTAAAAATAAAAGGCCAAAGTGAGAGATAACAAGTATATATTTAAGAGCCAGAAGAATAGCTAGTCAGGAAGCCCTAATTCAGGCAGCAACCCAAATAATGTTCTAATTAGGGGTGAAGGCAAGGGGGTTTTATGAGAAAGAAAAGGGGAATAATTACATGAATAGAAGGAAGGAATTTCTATTGGTATTATGTCATGGAAGGAATTTCTATAGGTGCAAATAAGCTAAGTTATTCTTTAGCTATACGTGGTGGTGCTAATTCTAAAGAATGTCTTTAATTTTCAGTCCAGTAGTGAGAATGTCTGCTTTCCTGTTAGCTTCGCAAACAGTTGTTTGGCATATAACGCTGCTTTAGGCCCAGTCTAAAGGTTATTTTGCCCAGTCCAAGCACTCCAAAGGTTTGAGGAGTAACACCTGCCAGACAGTTCCTCTGAGATGGCAACTCCAACTCCATTTTGAAGTGGCTCCATTTATATTATTTTTCACACCTTTCCCTAAAGACAATCCTCCCATCAGGTTTAAACAGATGTCAAATGCAGAAAAAACCAGACAGACAGTGAGATTTGGAACATTTATGTATCTCAGGTTTTTTTCAAGTTTTTTCTTTTCTTTTTTAATATGTTTTCATTGATTTTTAGAGAGAGGGGCAGGGAGAGAGATAGAGACATTGATAAGAGAGAAACATCATCTATTGGTCCTACGGGGGACCGACCTGCAGTCTGGGCATGTGCCCTGACTGGAAATTGAACCGTGACCTCTTGGTCAACGCTCATGGGTCAACGCTCAACCACTGAGCAGCACTGGCTGGGGGTCATTTTCTTTCCCCCTGCTTTTATTCTACAGGATATTTTTCCTTCTCTCAATCTATAGCTTCTTATGTCTATGAAGCTGTTGACACTGATAAAACCAGTCATGGTGAGACAGTATAAGGGTAAAATCTGGATTCCATTTTGACCAAAAGAACTCGATTTTAGAAGCCTGACTAGGGCTCCTTGCTTTCAGTAAAATTCTGTAGTTGAAATTAACCTAACCACATCCTTAAAAGAAAGAATGTGCAACGATCACATCCTCTGTTCGCATCATGTTCTGCAAAATAGTTGTTTTGTCAGTTAAACAGTAGCTAGAATATTTGCCCAAGCATTATTGTGCAGGTCCTTTGAGTGGCCCACTGGCCATGGGAAACATCTTGTGACTCCCCGGGATCAACCACCACCAGATGACAAACTAGAGAAAACTGACCTCATCCTCATCCCCAAGCCCTGCACCCACCCGAAGGCCCCTATAGACGCCATCCCCAAGAACCCCTCCGGAAGCTGGACTTCTCTTTTCTGGTCCACCCTCTTGTGCACAAGCCCCTTCCTTCCTTCCTTCCTTCCTTCCTTCCTTCCTTCCTTCCTTCCTTCCTTCCTTCCTTCCTTTTTTCCTTCCTTCCTCCTTCCTTCCGTCCTCCTTCCTTCCTTTCTAACAGACTAAATTTTAAAAAATACTTTTTAAGAGGAAGGGAAAAGGAGAAAGAGAAACACTCATATCGGCTGCCTCTTGCACGCCCCCTACCATAGATGAATAACAGGGTACATGTGCCCCGACTAGAATCGAACCAACAACCCTTAGGTGCATAGGACGATGCCCAACCAACTGAGCCACACCAGCCAGGCCTGGTATAAGCTGTTTTCAATAAACTCTATCCGCTTGATCTTGTACAGAGTTCAGTGCTCATTTCTATGACTTTGAGACTCAAGAACCTGGCATTCAAGATCTGGTAACAATGGAAAATAATGCACATCCTTTTAATGTTCTGCTATCTTGCTGGGAAAATAAATGATGCTCATGGAAATTGTAATAAGGTACTCTTCTCATTCTCCAATTTAGACCATTCTTGGAAGACCCTCAGCTTGCAAATGCTAAGTAGAGGCGGGGAAATTTTTAAAAAATTATTTTAAGAATCCTCTAAGACAGTGTTCTCAACCTTGGCTGCACATTAGAATCACCTAGGAATCTTTTTAAAATCCTGATTTCTGGGGCTCAGCCTCTGGAAATTCTGTTTCTTTGTTATGGGGTGAGGCCACAACATTAGTAACAAAGAAACAGAATTTCCGGAGGATGAGACCCAGAAATAAGGAGTTTCAAAAGATTCCCAGGTGATTCTAATCTGCAGCCAAGGTTGAGAACCACTGTTCTAAGAGGGTATAGCGAAGATAAATAGTGATGGCAAGAGACTTGACTTGGGGTAGTGAACACACAATACAATATACAAATGATGCATTATAAAACTGTGCACCTGAAACCTATATAATTTTATTAACCAATGTCACCCCAATAAATTCAATAACAGAGGAGGGAAAAAGAATCCTCTAAATGCGAGCATGATTCTTGGCACCAAGCAGACAAGGTAATAAAAGAAGGTGAAAAAATAGGATCCTACAATGGCATGTGTGTTCAAGGGCTCCATTGACTCTTAATGGCTGAGACCCTCCCTAGGACGGGGAGTGGAGATATGCACAGCCGAGGACGGAGCCTGCTGGAGGAAATAGAGCTCTGATCATAAAGAAAATGGCCTTACTGACTGGGTGGCTCAGTTGGTTGGAGGGTCCTCCCATACACCGGAAAAAAAAAAAGGTTGCAGGTTCCATCCCGGTCAGGGTGCATAAAGGAGACAGTCAATCTCTCAATCTCTCTCTCTCTCTCTCTCTCTCTCTTTCAAAATAAATAAACAACCAAACAAACATATCCTCGGGTGAGGATTTTAAAAAATGGCATTACTGAATAATCTCGATGCTGGTGGGGAGAGTCACAGCAGTGTACATAACACCTCCTTTAAAGCACAACACAAGCTACTTGGCCCTCAGGTCAAGGGCAGGACAAGAAGAAAATCCATTCTGCACTCAATTCCAGAAAGATAAGTCTGGCTAATGGTTTTCTCTTTTAACTAATCAGACTACATTTTTTAAATTCGCATTGTATACGAAGATGTATGAACCTGAAAATAATGATTCACAATAATTAAGTAATTAGTCATTTCCTCAAGGAGCTCTTTCCTGAAATACAATTCAACTTGGGTAATTCAAGAGACTTGAACAAAGGAATTGTTAACAAAGGTGTAAGCAGGCCATAGGGGCACCAACATACTAGCAACAGTGGGAAAGAACCAGGAGAGGCGATGGAATTTCTGGAGCCTGAGGAGAGCTGCACCTGGAGGAGAGGCTACTGCCAGAAAGTACATCCCAAAGCAGGCAGGGATTTCTCCCTCCTCCCACCCGCCTGTCTCCTACTGTTTGAACTCCATCAGAAGGCAGGCAGCGGAGGAGCCAATGTTATGCATTTTGTAGGTATGCACAGAGCAGGGTAAAGAAGGATGGAGGGAGCCGGGGAGAGATTGAGCCTGAAGAGACTAATCAACACATCAGCAACAGGCATCAGCACCCCAGTCATTTTTTATCACATTATCCTGTTTTATTTTTCCACTGTTCTTATCGTTACCTGATGATATTTTTGTCATGTTGCTGAATATTTTTGTCAGGTTGCTGAAGGAGGAATGCACGAGGCCAGAATCGTGAGGGATTACGAATTTATTCAATCATCCGCACAGCAGATAGCTGAGCCTGGATGGCTCCAGCACCCAGTGACAGGAGTCAGCGGCTTTTAAAGGACTTTTGGCCGGCTTTTTCTGGGTGGAGATTTCTTTATGCATACCTGGAGGGGAGATAATGGAATGTGGTCGCAGCAAGTGAAATGTGGTCTCAGAAAAGAGAATGTCCATAGTGAAATATCTTGAAAAGCCAGTTCCTGGGGCAGAGGTATTGATTCTGTTGTAATGTACCCCGAGAATCACAGAAGGACGCCTCAAGAAGTCGAATTAAAGAGTACATTTACTGCAATCCGGGACTATGAGGGGGCATTCCCAAATCTCATAGCCATAAGATGGTGGCAAAACCAAACTTCTATAGGCAAAAATCACAAAGGTATTGATTACATCCCAGGGTTTGAAATGAGGCACCTGGCTCGCAAAAAAGCAGATTACAGACGCAGAATTAAGCATGTTAATTACAGTTTCGGGTCTTGGGGTCACTGAATTGACAGAAATACATTATCTAGAGCCCTTGGGTAACCTGGGTTAAACTTAGGCATGTTATCTAAATTACAGTTTGGGGTCTCCAGATCACTGAGTTGTCAGGACAATTTAGAGTAATTGTGCTGTCCTGGTCTCGGGACCACTGAGTCAGCTGGAACGCACCACCTGTGGCCACTAAAACAATTTAGGCCTTCCCAGGTGAAGGAAAAATGTGCTTTCTAAAACTAGTAAGATAACAATCAGTGGGCTAGTCATTCAATCAATAAGGCATTCAATCGAATGGGATGATTTATACAATTCAGAAAATCAAAATAACCTGTCCATTGTTAAACAAAGCAAATAGGTACCATACTTCAATTCAATTCTTTGATCAGACCTTAACAATTTTATTTTTATTTCTTTATTCCCCCTTTCCCACCATTAGAATGTGTGGACGAAAAGGGGCCACATGCTAACCTGACAGGCTCACTAACCTGACTAGCTCAGGGAAAGCCTGCATGGCAGCCTTGCAAACTCGGAGACCTAAAGTAACCACAAAGGATGGTCTGAAATTAAAACTTCTTAACGAAACGCAGTTGATGGTGGGTAGTCATGTCCTAGGCCGGCATCTTCCCTGACAAAGGTCAATCTTTACCCTGACAGCCTGTCTATTGTCCTTTTGCCTCCATGATAACATACCTTTGGAATGTCACAGTAATCTTCCTTTTTCTAGACGTGCAGGCACCGCTCAGCAGAGACCGTAAGTCCCCTCATTGTTACTGAATTAATTGTTGACTGTTAACTATCCTGCACCCACAAGAGAAGTATATGTCTATCATTCTACTTTTTATCCAATCCCAGAGATTTCACCACTTTGCTTTCTCCTAATCTATCACCAGTGGGTTTTACGTCACCCACTTACATCTCCTCTTTTGATTGGAATGTATGGAATAATGCCACTCTCCGGAGCATTTTCTCAATCCGTTGAGATTTTGCTTCTCAGCAATTGTCGACAATTTGACTCAAATAAACTCACAAAAATTCTTCACAGGTTTGACTGTATCTTACATTGCCAAATGTTAAGTTCCTTGAAAGCAAGGATTTTGTTTGTCCAAAACGATATCCCACGTGGAGTGTTGCTGCCCAGGTGGAACGAGGAAGGCGTCCTCTTTGGTGGGGATGGAGAGTGTGGCCAGCACAGGTTCTCAAAGCCCGCTGAGGTTAGGAGGACATCTGTATTGGGGAGGGGGTGGTGGCAAAGATATGTACGGCTATGTCCAGAGGACTTGGTCAAGTAAGTAAATAAATTCAAGATGATGGGACTTTCACTGTTAGAGAAGGGAGACACAATTATGGAGCAAACTTTGTAAGAAACCTGCCTCTAACTTATCGTCATAGAAAAGAAACAGCATGTGGCCAGGCCATCACTGAATTTCCCCAGAGCAAACAGGATGTGGGGGGTGGGGAGAGGGTATGAGCTGCATGTAAGGTCTGGGGCTGGGAAAAGAGGGTCTTTCCTGATCCCACCTGCTGAGTTGGACAAAACAACCCAGAACTGCCGAGCCACATCCTGCTGGACAATAGCTGCCATCCTGGGACCCACCAGAGCATCCTGTTGTGCTGATGGCCAATAAATAACCACCGGAGACTTCTCAAGATGGCCAGGGCGCAGCTGCACCAACTTCCCGCTCATCAATCACCCGCCACAAGCTACCTCAGATAAACCTGATTGGTCCAACAGCAGCATAAAAAATCTCTGCCAGGCATAGGCGGGTGTGACTCCCCCGGCCTGCACCCCCAGACCCTGGGACCTCACCCGAGAGCTTCCAATAAACGCGATATTTCGCTCTTACCCTGCTTGTCTTGGTCAATGTATTGGCTTTGGTCAGATTAAATCTTACATCTCAGATTAAACCTTACATTAAACCTTATACTGTACACGTGGCCGATAGCACATGTCCTAGGAAGATTCCCCTAGACCAGCGGTTCTCAACCCGTGGGTCGCAACCCTTTGGGGGTCGAACGACCCTTTCACAGGGGTCGCATAAGACCATCAGAAAACACATATATAACCACAGATTGTTTTTGTGATTAATCACTATGCTTTAATTATGTTCAATTTGTAACAATGAAATTGGAGGTCACCACCACATGAGGAACGGTATTAAAGGGTCGCGGCATTAGGAAGGTTGAGAACCACTGCCCTAGACAAAGAGAGGTAGAGGTAACTAGAAAAGGCCGCCGCCCATTTTTTTAAATGACCCAATGGGAGACAGCAAGACCTAGGCAACCTATTGGGAAATAGGTGACCAAATAGTACTCAGCCAATGAGGAACTGGAGGAGGGTCTCAATAAATAGGCTATGTTCCCTGCCCCACATGTGTTCCTGTGGGCGCCCACTCTCAAGAGTGTTATTAAAAGTCTCATTTTTGCCTGGCTTCTGTTTCCTAGTCTGTCATTTGAAATTGGACAGGCGAGCTATTTCTCACAACTTCAATGAGCTCTGGGGCGATGGATTAAAATTGGAAGTATTGATGTGAACTCATGGTTTTCAAGATATTTAGATAGATGGAGAGATATAAGATAGATAGATAGATAGATAGATAGATAGATAGATAGATAGATATTATGTTACAGAATTTACCAGGCCACCAAAAAATACACAGGAGTACTTGGAGATACAGGAAAAACCCATTGATTTTCAGATGTTTCACATATACTAGTACAGTGACTCAAGGGAGATTTCTCTCCACATCCTGAGCAAACCAATATGGAGGAAGTTCTCCCTTTATACCCTTTGGTTTCTTTGTCCCTGAAATATGGATGGGACTTCGGACCTTTCGTGGGCTTTGCAAAAAGCCCCGTGTGTTGGGATGGGGGCCGTGAGACCACACCTAAAGGCCTGGCCTGGTGCCAGCACCGATAACCCCTTCTGGGGGTTGTGTAGTGCTCATGGTTTATGGCCTCTGTAAAATGTATTTAGGTAAACCGGTCTTGCAAGACCAGATTGTGGAGAAAGGGGCAGTGACTTAATTATAGGCTATCGAGAATGTACATTAGGTTACTGGCACAGAGTCAGATTGCTAGCCCCCCCAAAATGTCTTATTTTCCCCATCAGATAGATATGCAAGTAAATATAGTTGTAAATGTGTGTATGTGTTTGTGTGTGTGTTGTGTATGTACTAGTAAATGTGTGGGTGTATATTCCCAACTGTAACCACTGAGTGGGCCCTGGAACAGGGACACCCTCAGATCTCAGTTTCTAAGTACCAATCTCCACTAAATGGGACTAGGACTCCTTAGAGAATTAATTCATCCCTGGGACAGGGAAAGCACAAGATGTACCTGGAACATCTTTTCCCAGAAAGCAAGGAAATGATCAAAGAATGATGAGGACATGTCAAAAGAACCAGAAGACCATTTGAAGAGATTCCTACTAGCCAAACTGGGACTATTTGAACATCAAAATAAATAAGAAGAATGGATTTAACCCACTAAATAACATAGGAAACCATGAGTCCATAAATAAGTAAATCGATTGACTGTTTAATAAAGAATAGAATCCTATATAATAAAGAGCTAATATGCTAATTAGACCAAACAGCAGAACGTCCAGATGACCATCTGGATGAAGCTGGGGCTGCGAGGGCCAGCTGAGGCTGCGAGGGGCTGTGAGGGCCGGCCGAGGCAGCAGGGGCTGTGAGGGCCAAGCCCCTTGCACGAATTTCATGCGTCAGGCCTCTAGTATTTATAAAAACTCTCAAATACTAACCAAATTACAAAAAGAATAAGAGTAATATTGAGCTATGGTTATGTAAGCTGGAAGTTATATGAAAGCTGTAGGGACCTCTCTACTATTTTTGCAACTTCCATTGAGTTTATAATTTATCACAAAATTTTAAAAGATTTTTAATAATAATAAAAAAAAAAAAGAGTAACTTTAGCCGAAACCGGTTTGGCTCAGTGGATAGAGCGTTGGCCTGCGGACTGAAGGGTCCCAGGTTCGATTCCGGTCGAGGGCATGTACCTGGGTTGCGGGCACATCCCCAGGGGGTGTGCGGGAGGCAGCTGATCGATGTTTCTCTCTCATTGATGTTTCTAACTCTCTATCTCTCTCCCTTCCTCTCTGTGGGAAATCAATAAAATATATTTAAAAAAAAGAAAAAAAAAGAGTAACTTTAGATTGGAGAAGGCTGACCAACATCACACTAATCAAGAAGTGAAAGTTAGCCCTGGCCAGTGTGGCTCAGTTGGTTGGAGTGTCTTCCCATACATCCAAAGGTTGTGGGTTCAATTCCTGGGTACATACCTAGGTTTTGGGTTTGATCCTGTTTGGGATGCGTACAGGAGGCAATTGATAGATGTTTTTCTCTCACATCAATGTTTCTCTCTCTCTTTCTTTCCCCTTCCTCTCTCTCTAAAAATCAATTTAAAAACACACATACAGCCCTAACCAGTTTAGCTCAGTGGATAGAGCGTCGGCCTGTGGACTGAAGGGTCCCAGGTTCGATTCCGGCCAGGGGCATGTACCTTGGTTACTGGCACATCCCCAGTAGGGGGTGTGCAGGAGGCAGCTGATCAATGTTTCTCTCACCGATGTTTCTAACTATCCCTCTCCCTTCCTCTCTGTAAAAAATCAATAAAATATATTTTTTAAAAAAACATACATACAACCAACACATATGCTCAGGATGAGGATAAAATACAAATATACCAAACTGCCTGAGTTTGAATCCTGGCTGTGCCATGAACCAGCTGTGTGAATTAACTCTCCGTGACTCAATTAATCAGTGAAGTGAAGATAATAATAGTACCTACCTCACAGTGCTGTTGTAATTAACAGAATGAATAAATGAAAAAGGCTTTGAAAATAAGTGGCACATGACAACGACTTTACCATAAAAGTATTGTTGTTGTTTTTTATGTAGTCAAATGTAATGTTGAGCCATTGCAGGTGCCATTTCAAAGAAAAACTTTTATTTGCCTTGGCTTCCAATTCCGGAAATGAAATTTTTAAAAAATAATCATTTTAAGTTTGGCTGATAATATGCACCATTCAGGTACCAAGCCATCCTCATAAAAGAAGGCACTGATGTTTTACAGTCATCCCATTTGCTCCTCACAACAACCTTATCATTACCCTCATTTCATCTACCTGGAAACAGATTCAAAGATACCAAATGGTTTGTGAAAGCCCAGCTTCCTTTGTGCATTGATTTGCAAATGTGATCTGATGCTTACCCCACAGTTCTTTCAATAGAGCCACTAACTGGCTGTTTGCCATTCGCTCACTCAGCAAGCCCCCAGCCAACACCTTCTGACTTCCTCCAGTGACCCCCAGCTTTTCAGCTGAGAATCCAGTTTGAGTCCTCCCACAGAGTTCAAGTTTGTGTCTCCCATCCCTTCCTTCCACCCCAGCCACCACACTCTGGTTCTACGCTGCCTTTCAAGGGGACTGTTCCTGCAATAAGCTCCTAGCAAAAGTGCTAGCCCCCAACGCTCAGTCCCTCAGAGGCTTACCTTTGCTTGCTCCTTTCCCTGTTTGAGTTGACCCAGCCCACCTTGTTGGTGTTCCTTCCAAGTCTCCCCTCCCATCCAGCCAAAAGGAATGAATGCCTCACTATTCCTTGAATCAGGTTGTGTATACAGATTGAAATTTCTCTCTGTCTTCTCTTTCAGGCCACTCAAGCTTCATGAAGCTGTCCTTTATTCTGAAAATACTCGCTTCTCTCATTCCCCTCACCACCTCTTCCTACTCCACACCGTGCATTTATCTGTAAATTCTTTGTTTTTTTAAATACATTTTTATTGATTTCAGAGAGGAAAGGAGAGATAGAAACATCAATGATGGGAGAGAATCATTGATCGGCTGCCTCCTGCACGCCCCACACTGGGGATTGAGCCCACAACCCAGGTATGTGCCCTGACTGGGAATTGAACCATGACCTCCTGGTTCGTAGGTCGACGTTCAACCACTGTGCCACTGCGCTGGGCTGCCTGTAAATTCTTTGAGAGCAGAAATCCTACCTTCTTTGTTGTTGATTAAATGATTTCACACACAGGTACAGTTGATAAATCCTACAACCTAAATTCCAATGGGTTCAACCACTCACAGGGGCCTGGGTTAACAGGGCAAGGCACATGGCACACCAGGCCCATTTGAGGCAAAAAACAACCCTGTCCTATTTGAACCCAGCTCTCTTCCCAAAACTGTCATTTCTGGTCCAGTGCCCATCACAGGCTTCCATTTCCCTTTTAGAAGATCTGATGGCTGTCAGCAGATACCCGAAACAGGCACAGCACTGAGAATATGCTGAAAATATTGGTTGTGTGAACAAACTTTTTGCTGGAAAGAACATCAGAACATCAGGTCAACTGCCTTGTTTCAACATAAGAAATCAAGGCACAGAAAGGGAAGAGACTCACCCCAGGTCACACAGCAAGTAGGAAACAGAACTAAACCTAGAACTAGAAGCGAGGCCTTCTGAGTGCAGTTTTGGACAATCTCCTCTGCACCTTGGAGCTACGCGGACCTAGGATTAGCAGCCTCAGCCTCCTGCTGTCACTGCTGAAGACACCACCACCTGTTCGCCCGTTCCTCTTTCCCTCCCTCATCTCCGAGCCTCCTTCGCCCTTCCCACAACACAATCCTTCCTCCTCCCCAAGTCTCAGTTCTCCCCGAGAGGCAGGAGAACTTCCACAGCCTGGATCAATGGGCTGCTAACTAACAGAGAAGGCAGCCGGCGCCACCCACCCCTCTAGGGAAGGCAGCCAGGAGCTTCTAGGTTTCGAGCGCAGCCTCCAGCCCCGCCCCGCCCCGCCCCGCCCCGCCCACTAGCGTTATGCCCCGCCCCCAAACGCGCCGGTCCCAAACACGCCTGCGGACACGCGGACACTTCGCCAGCCGTGGGCGGAGCCGAACCCCCAGTCCCCGCCCTCTCCGTAGGATCCATCCTATTGGAGTAGACAGTCAGAAGCCTCGTCCAATGATAAGGAAGGGGCGGCCGCCATGGCCCTATCCGCTGCGAAAGCACTAAAACGGACGCCACTAACTGGTGGGCGCTGGATCTTGGTCTTTCCGGGTCCTTCCACGCCTCGCCACTGCTTCTGCCGAGCTTGGGCCCGAGGGCGAGCCGGGGAGCACCCTCTAATCGAGTAAGTCTTTGCCGGCTGGGGTGACCGTTGGTGTCGGTCCAGGGGCTGCAGCTGCTCCCTGGACAGAGCTCGGGATGGGTCAGGGGCGTGGGGGGAGGAGCCGAGCACGTGGGTCGTCGGCCTGACTGTGGCGCGGGTGGGAGCTGGGGTCTTGGACTGGAGGAGCCCGGTTTGTCCGGTCCGGTCGGTTCCGCAGCCGCAGACACGGTGGGGGCGGAGGGAGCTCCGAGTGTCGCTGCTCAATGTCGGACCTGAACGAGCGCTTTTCTAAACCCTGATGCCGAAGGTGCCATCCAGTACCTTCCAGTGGCCGGTGGGCGAGCTCTGGGCGGCGGGTCCCCTGGAGCAGCCTGTGGTTGAGAACCTGTGGGTCGCGACCCCTTTGGCGGTGGAACGACCCTTTCACAGGGGTCGCCTAAGACCATCCTGCATAGCAGATATTTACATGACGATACATAACAGTAGCAATATTACAGTTACAAAGTAGCAACGAAAATAATTTCATGGTTGGGTCACAACATGAGGAACTGTATTTAAAGGGCCAGAAGGTTGAGAACCACTGCTGGAAGTTCAGGTTGTGGTTGGCTGTTGCCCACCGGGCAGTGGAACAGCTGCCGCAGGCTGGGCGCCGCAGATGCTGACAATCGTGAGGTTCCCCGCGCACGGGCCCGGAGAGGTCGTAGGTAGCACCTTTGCAGACAAGTAAGAGGCCCATCGAGGCTGCCACTGGCCCTGGGTAACCGCACGAAGTAGCAAGTAGTGGAGCCCAGGGTTGGACCCACTTTCGGGGTTGCATATCGAGTGCATTAGTGGGAAAGCCGCCTTTTCCGCGTCAGTACCTTCGTGTCCAGAAAGCCTTGTGTCTCCCTTTACCTAAGAAACCATGATACCCCCTTCCCCTTGATGGGTGTGGGGACATTGTCTTGTAAATCAAACAGCCAGAAGGAAAGAAAGCGTGTGTGACTTTCTGGAGAAAACAAAATTCCAAAGCTCCAGACTCTAGTTTTAAATAATGGTGACAATTGTAGTTGGGCGTCCTGTGGTCACCAAGCCCAGGCGCCAGACCAGCAGGGCCACGCTACTTGGCCCTCTACGCCTGTTTCCTCATTTGTAGAGTTAAAAAATACTTATATATACCCACCCAGGGTGGGCACAGCAAGCTCCTTGTAGATGTCATTTTGTATTCTGCTCCATAAACCGATGGCATCAGCATTTTCCACATTACAGTTCAGTAGTCTCTATAATCTTAATTCTCCTGTTGTTGGATATTTAGGATTTTTTTTTCCCTCTGAAAGTGGATTTTTATTGGGACCCTTACCAACATAGCTCCACAAAAAGTTCAACCCCCTCCAAATGTGTATCCTTGTTTTTAAGTGGTATCATTATTTCCTTTTATTTATTTATTTTTAAAAATCTTTATTGTTGAAAGTATTACATATGTCCCCCTTTTCCCGTCCATTGATCTCTCCTACCCCACCCCCGCCTCCACCCCCACCCCAAGCTTTCACCACCCTATTGTCTGTGTCCATGGGTTATGCCTGTAGGCATGAGTTCATTGGTTGATCCCACCCCTGCCTTCCCTGCCTTCCCTGCCTTCCCTCTGAGGTTTGACAGTCTGTTGGATGCTTCTATGTCTCTAGGTCTATTTTTGTTCATCAGTTTATGTTGTTCATTAAATAATTCATCCTAAATTATTTAGGATGTTTCTTTAAATATGATAGTACTGCTGTAGTAAATCTTTCTCGTTTCTGAGATAGAATTTACTTTTTGAAAGTGTACAGTTTGTAGTATATTCGAAAGATTGTGTGACCATCACGTGATATCTCTTATTCCAGAACATGTTCATCACCCTAAAAAGAAACCGTATGACCCCAGTGCGTCCCAGGCACCTCCGAGTGGTGTTGCTGGGCTCCAGCCCCAGCCCTGTGCTAGGCAGGGTGTTGGGGCCCTGCTGCCTGGGCTGCCCCACCTGAAGGCTTAGGTGGGGCAAATAGAGCCTCTCGCTCACATTGAATTTCAGCCTTCGGGGAGTTCTGGACCTACCTCTCTGGGCTACAGGGAGGGGACTGAGGCGTGCAGCCTGGGAGGAGGCTGACTGCAACCTCTTGTGGCCTAGCGCGGCCCCCACCCCGCAAGCCTTAAGGTTCCTGGGTCTGGGATTTTTCTGGGCCTACAACTTGCGGATTTTTCAGGCAGGCCCGGAATGGTGTCTTGGGGCAAAGACACCATTTATCCAGAAACCTGTGAAATGCTCGAAACAAAAGCACTGGTACTTTGGAGTGCAGAGCCAAATCTCTGCCAGTCCTGTGCGGAAAACTGCCAGGCTGCGAGACAAAGCCAGTCGCTGGGTGAATGAGATCCAGGAGTAGGTCTGTACAGAGACCCCAAATTGAAGCAGGTCCTGAAAAACTGCTCAGGTGTTTTCAACAAGTGAAGGTTGGAACTTCAGGATTATGGAAAAGTGGAGGTGGAAAGACTTGCAGCCAAAAGAGTTGAACTTTTGAAAGCTCATTGGAACCATTGTAAAACTGAAATGGGATGACCGCAGAGCAACATTAGCTGCAAGGAATGGAGAAGCTAAGCAGACAAGTCAGCAAACCGATGGACATGTTTCATGTTACAGAGAGCTACAGGGGATGCTCTCATCTGGAGGAAACAGTAGGTTTAAAAAGCAGATATAGGATATAAAGAAAATATTTTCAAAATTTATCACTACTGAAATGTTATTCACAGCAAGACTTTGGAGGTATACTCTGCTGTCTATCAAAATACACAAAAGATTTAGAGGTTTTTCAGAAGCTCTAGGTATCTGCCAGATTATCCATCTTGTTTAGATACTGTAAGAGCAGATTCACAGTTGCTTTTTCAGAGATTGTTGTAAGCTGAGAGGGTCTCTGGAGCAGGACAGGTGTCCACCTGTTGACTAAGAAAGGATCAACAAGCAGAAGATGAAGAATTAGATGTTAAAGAAGAAGAAGAAATTAATTTCCCTAAGTATACTTCTTTTTTCCCTTTTCATCTTAAAATAACTCAGAATCCAGGATTACTATATTTAAAACTATACTGGCTTGCTATGTTAAGCCTCAAAATGAAATGGTACTGAAAATAGAGAAAATTAAAGGAAATTTATGCTGACTGAAAAATTAAGGTTTTAAAAATATTACATGCCTAGGCATTTCAAACTCCTACTTAGTAAGATGTGATCCTTTTGTATGAGCCCTCGCCTTGGATTTCAAGGTACTTCATATTAACGCACTGTACCTGGCTGGGAGTGCTATTATAAGTAGTAAGTAGGCAACAACATCTAAAAGATCTACCAATTCCACTTAGCTTCTCTGAGGTTGACTCCAGAAAAAGATCTCATCTCGTCATTCTGATTAAATGTAAATTCTATTGCATGAAACTTTAAGTAAAAAGACGTTTTCCATTTTTAAGCTTTTACTGAAACATAAAGTATCATTATTTGATCTGTAAATTTACCAAAGAGAATAAAGGAAATATGATACCAATAGATCTGTGTTTTACAAATTCCTGAAGCATAAATTTTAGTTTAGATAAAAGTCACAATAACCTGATTATGGTTTTAAAACAAAACTGCCGTCATACTAAAGTATATCTGGTGCTACAGCTTTTAAATATATATATTTTTATTGGTTTCGGAGAGGAAGAGAGGGATAGAAACATCATTGATGAGAGGGAATCATTGATTGGCTGCCTTCTGCATGCCCCCCACTGAGGATCGAGCCCACAACCCGGGCATATGCCCTTCACAGAATCGAACCTGGAACCCCTCAATCCGCAGGCTGATGCTCCGTCCACTGAGCCAAACTGGCGAGGGCAGTGCTCCAGCTTTTGAAAAGCTAGTAATCTGGTGGAATCTAAGAAAACATAAGTATACATAGACTATCATAAGTCATTTAAAATTCTATAAAAATTTTATCAAGCTACCACCTAGTTAATAAGGTATAACCTTTCCCTTAGTCTCTTATTCCTGGAAGTATAAAACAATTTAATCAGCACTTGTCATCTCATTTGTGATAACTGGGAAGAACAGTTCTTCATAACAGAAAAATGGACTAGCAAGAAGCTTTAAAAAAAAAAAAAAAAAGACCTTTGTATTAGTCTCCTTATTCTCTGCCTCCTCTCCCTCCACCCCAGCCCCTATAAAATACTGTGTGTGTGTGTGTGTGTGTGTGTGTGTGTGTGTGTCTGTATTTGCCTATTCTGGAGATTTCATATACGTTGAATCATTCAATTTTATGTCTGACTTCTTTCACTTAGCATATATTTTCAGGGTTCATCCTTGTTGTGTCATGTACTTCATTCTTTTTTTTTTTTTTAAATATATTTTATTGATTTTTTACAGAGAGGAAGGGAGAGAGATAGAGAGTTAGAAACATTGATGAGAGAGAAACATCGATCAGCTGCCTCCTGCACACCTCCCACTGGGGATGTGCCCGCAACCCAGGCACACGCCCTTGATCGGAATCGAACCCGGGACCCTTCAGTCCGCAAGCCGACGCTCCATCCACCGAGCCAAACCGGTTTCGGCATGTACTTCATTCTTTTTATGGCCAAATAACATTCTGTTGCATGGAGATGCCACATTTTTATGCATTCATCAGCTGATGGAAATGTGGGCTGTTGCCACTTTTAGGCAATTATGAATAACGCCACTATGAATGTTCCTCTCAAAATTTTTGTGTGACCATGTGTTTTCATTTCTGCTGGGTTTTGCTGGCTGATATGGTAACTCTACATTGAACCTTTTGAGGAGCTGCAAAACTTTCTGATGTGGTGGCAGTATTTTACATTCCCACTAGCAAATCAAGAAATTTGTTACAGAATTTGTGAAATGTTTGGTTAAGTGCCATACTCATTAAATTTTTCTTTCTTTCTTTGTATCGAAATAACCCCAACTCACAATCATAGGTTGACACAGAAGTGGTTGAGTAAATGCTGAATTCTGGAATGTAGGTCCAGACTTCTGGCGCTCTGTTTGATGCTAACAGGCACTCTCAACTCAAAAGTAGAAGTTGAGGCCCAGGCCCGCATGGCTCAGTGGTTGAGCGTTAACCTATGAACCAGGAGGTCACGATTTGATTCCCAGTTGCTGGCTCGATCACCAGTGGGGCGGTGGGCAAGAGGCAGCTGGTCAATGATTTTCTTTCATCATTGATGTTTCTATCTCTCCCTCTCCCTTCTTCTCTGAAATCAGTACATACATACATATATATTTTTTATTTATTTTTTAAGTATAAGATGAGAAGTAAAGGCAAATAGACTTCTATTCTTTGGTTACATTCAACCCATTTTTTCCCAATTTTGTTACGGCATTTGAATGTGTTTTTTAAATGTATTAGGTCAGATGTCATCAGCATCTCCAGTGAGTGGAGAGATAAAAATTACCAGCTGTTGAGAAAATCTGAAACTTACAGCAGTTGGTCCTTGGACCACAGTTTAGTCTTTTTATAAAATGAATGTATTCCCATTGCGAAAACTTGTGATATTTTGATGATTAAGTGATAGATTCAGGTTATAAAAGATAAGATTTTTAAAAGCCACTTGAAATAAATATGGCAATATCAGTGTTATTAAGAAGTGCTTTCATCTCATTCCTTATTTCTTTTTTAAAAAAGCTTGGTCACATCCTTCCTTTTATCTGCTAGCGTGCGCTCAAAGCTAAAAGACTCCTTATAAAGCATACTGAGAAGCCATGCACACTAGCCCCCGGTTAATTATGTTCACAGTTTTCCCTGCTCAATACTAAACTATTCTCTGCAAACAGGAAGTGTATAGATTGAAGGAAAAAGTATGTGCTCTGGTATTATCTGGTAAGAAGAAGAAAGAAGCACACTTCAGAGAGATCTCATGTCAGGCTCAAACTGTTGTCTTAAAGTAATTGTGAGAGTCTGTCAGCAGCTCACACAGTGACCCAGGGGACGGAGGTTAGCAGGTTGTCAGGCCAGGTGTCAACTGTGAGGTAGGAGAACTCAGCCAGAAAAGTGGCTTCAGACACATTGGATTTTATCGTTGTCTCCACCTGGAAGGCTGCCTTTTACAGATGAGGCTTGGGGAGGCGGCTTTGATGACAACCAGGTTGGGTTTGCTTGTGAACATGAAGGAACTATCAAGAAGTGCACAGAAAAGTGCATGCACCCACATGTTTGTATGTAATTTTCTTTTTTTCTCATATAGGAGCAGAAATGCATAAAAGCAGCTGGAAAAGTAGAAGACATGGAAGAAGGAGCCAGCGGCAGAACCCTAGACTCAGACAACACAGACCTAGCGAGAGGCAAGTGCCGTTCCCCAGTGCCATTCTGGCATTGTCCAGCACCCGCCCGTGCACGTGGGTCCCTGGGCATCTCGTCAAAATGCAGGGTCTGAGCTGGGGCCCAGCGAGAGTCAACACTTCTGACAAGCTCCCAGGGGAAGCTGCTGCAGGTCAGCCTGCCTCCCACACGTTGAGCAGTGAGAAGATATGGCCACACTCTTCTTTGTTTTCAGAGTGACCATGACTTCTGGCCAGAGCATTAGTCATGAGATTAGAGTAGACATTATCTGTTACTACTGAAGGAGCATTGTTTCTCCATTTTATAGACTCCCTCTCTCTTTTCCTGTCTTTTTTCCCCCCATCCAATGACAATAGCATTCTGGAATTATAATTAATTAATTCAGTAAATCCTGAGAAAGAAGCTATATATATATATACATATATATAAAATATAGTATTTAAAAACACAAAAAGGTATAAAGAATAGTACAATGAATGTGTACCTTCCACCCAGCTTAAAAAATAAAGCCTAGTCAGTACTTAGTTGAAATCCCAATATGAACATTTTCCACTCTATTTTTCTGCATGAAGGAAATGCAAGCATCCAGTCTCAGAACAAGATCCCCCCCATCACCTCATGGCAGGAGAGGACACCTCTTCACAGTCAGGGTTGCTGGTGTGTCTTCTGGCCATAAGAAGTCTGCACAGCCCCCACCTCACCAAAGGGGACCTACCTGACAATTTTAAACTCTTCCATACTCCAGACCTCCTTTCAGAATGAATAGGTTTCTAGTTATAAGGTGTCAAAGGCCATGATGCTTCTTTAGACCAGCTTAAACCAAACAATAACAAAAAGCATCAAAATGTTGTGGAATGGCCTGGCTGGTGTGGCTCAGCAGTTGAGCATCAGCCTAGGAACCAAGAGGTCACCAGTTTGATTCCTGATCAGGGCACATGCAGGAGGCAGCCAAATTGGTTATGTTTCTCTCCGTTGATGTTTCTATCTATCCCTCTCCCTTCTTCTCTCTATAAAAAATCAATAAAAACATTTTTTAAAAATGTGGAAGGAACAAGGGCTTGGAATTAATAAGTCTGAGCTTGACACACTGCTTTTTCCTATAGGCAAGTTACTTAATCACTCTGAGTTACTCTTGTACAATACTTCTCTTGTGATGTTCACAACAGTGTATATACAGCCCCCAACGGGCTGCCTGGCTCCCGGTAGGCCCTCCGTACGGGATGGGCCTCTTTAGGTGCCGAATAAAACGTTACTGTCAGCCGAAGTCCCAGACTTGACCAATATTGTAGAAAGATGGGGGCAGTGCCCAGTGTTTGTATGTTTTGAAAGGAGAACCATGGATACTTTCTGTGCCCCAGGCCTTCCCACAAGAGCACAGTATGTAGTACAATGTGATCTGTGCGAGAGTCTCCACTCAGCTTTGGCAGAGTTGTGTGGAAACAAACTGGACAGCCACCCTTTGAGCTCTATGTGGAAAGAATGGGGCGGCAGTCCTTGGACTAGAAACAAAGACATTTGTCATGACACTTCATCCTCCTTTCCTCCTGCTGCTGATCACAGATGAGCTGCCTCA
Source organism: Myotis nattereri (assembly GCF_964212035.1). NCBI lineage: Eukaryota > Metazoa > Chordata > Mammalia > Chiroptera > Vespertilionidae > Myotis > Myotis nattereri. Next base: position 24,922,691 of record NC_138075.1, on the reverse strand, counting down.
GGAAGGTCTGGGCCATAAAAAGGGAGAATAAATTTTCCCTGAAACCATGCATCGTTAGTATTTATAGACAAAAGAGGAAGTTCTTTCATTCCTTCAACCTCGTTTTGCAATTTGTGCTCCTTTTGGTGTGGAGGAGGGAGAGGGGAAGTTCTTGATTTTAAAGAGGATTTTATCAGGATTCTAAAATTAGGTCTTTTGCACTGTCATTATATCCTTTAGCCTATAATTGCCATGGACGCTGCCTGTAGCTTTGCAAAATGAGTGTTTAAACTATGGCTCTATCTCTTGTATCACTGAGCACATCACTTCTGTGTCCTGAACCCCAATTTCTCCATCTGTAAAGTTGGGTAGCCAAGTACAATTTAAACCCTGTATTGCTGGATCCAGTAAAGAATGAAATTCAACTGGCTTTATAAATGAGCCCAGCTGGTAGAATTCTTTATTATTATTATTATTATTATTATTATTATTATTATTGTTTAAAGTATTACATATGTCTCCTTTCTTTTTCCCTGATTGATCCCGCCCCCAAGACACGCTCCCACCGCTCCCAGTTTCCTTGTCCATTGGTTATGCTAATATGCATGCATGTAAGCCCTTTGGTTGATCTCTTAAACCACCACCACCACACCACCCGCCTTCTCTCTGAGGTTGGACTGTCTGTTCAGTGTTTTTTTGTTTCTAGATCTGTTTTTGTTTTTGTTCATCAGTTTATGTTGTTCATTATATCCCACATACGAGTGAGATCATGTGATATTTATCTTTCTCCAACTGGCTTATTTCACTTAGCACAATGCTCTCCAGGTCCATCCATGCTGTTGCAAGCGGTAAAATTTCCTTCTTTTTTACCGTAACATAGTATTCCATTGTGTAGATGTACCACAATTTTTTAATCCACTCATCTGCTGATGGGCACTTAGGCTGTTTCCAAATCTTAGCTATTGTAAATTGTGCTGTTATGAACATAGGGGTGCTTGGTAGAATTCTTATTGGCAAAGATTTCTGGTCTTCTTTTCATCCAGAAAATTCCAAAAGACCTCATGAAGTGCTCAAGTGAGGAGATGAGAAAAGGGAATTACTGTGACATCATCCTCTTAAGGATAAGAGACAAAACCTTGCTCTAACTGGTGTGTTTGCAATAGGTAAACCACTTTTAAGGAAAAGCGGGGTTAATGCTCCCCAAGTAATGGAAGGTGAGAGGGTCCGGGGTGAAGGCTGTGGCACTGCCTGAGCTACCCCTGCCAGGACCCCACAGTCAGAGAATGACTGGGCCTCCAGCCCTTCCCTGCAAGTGACCATGACTGTGTCGACAGGTGTAACACAGGGGCACAGCAAAGCCCACAGGATTCCGATCATGGCGATGGGGAGGTTCCGTCGACCTCGACCAGCACAGCTGGGAGTTCTTCTGTGCCAGGTAAGGCAGTCTGCTGGTTAGGACTCCTGGCCCTCCCCACAGGGAAAGATGAAACCTAGTCCTGACTCGTCAACTGGTTATGTCTATTCAGGCTGCCCTTCCTCTTGTGTGTCTGCACTTGCATGAAGGTGAACTCCATGTGTGTTACCAGCTCATTTGGGCTTAAAGGAAATTCTGGGAGCAAATGGGAACAGTAAAGGGAGGAATTGGGTACGCCAAGAACTGTGATCCTGAGGCACACAGCACCCCCCATCCCTGAACTGGGCCCAGGATGGTGACTGACAATGCTAGCCCACCTCCCACCCCTTAGAAAAGATAGGCAGCTGTGAGCGGGGGTGGACAGGCCACTGGGCTCCTTTCTAGAAGGGTCAGGTCACAGTGTTTTAAGTTGGATTTTATTTCTTTTGACTAAAGATCTACCAGGATATTACTTTGACCCCGAAAAGAATCGGTACTTCCGCTTGCTCCCTGGACATAACAACTGCAACCCCCTCACGAAGGAGGGCATCCAGCAGAAGGCAATGGAGGACAAAAGGCTGCAGCTGCTAGAGGAAGAGGACAGGCAGACAAAGGTGGGCTCCACGCTCGGGGGGCCGCCCGTCCCCTGCACCCCTGCCAGCCCGCATCCACGGCTGAAGGCGGGTGCCCATTCAGCGCCCCTGCACGCTCCGCTTCGTGCACTTCTGGGATGTGGTGGTGGCTTTTCCCTGACAGCAACCTGACGAAGAGAACAGAACAAGCGAGCAATCCCCTCCCACTCCACTTTCCCAATTTGCAGTGTTTCATCAGTAATTCTCACATTTGTCCTTCCCTGGGGGGATCTTGAAAAGCAGCATGATACAGTTTCAGTAACTGTATATTTTAAATAGAAAACCAGGGTACATGGTTTGGATATGAGGGTTTCTTAGATGCCAGGACATTTGGATGGTTACGGGGCAACAGAATGGAAAATCCGGGGCCCTGGGGCCCCATAGGTCGAATGGAAAGCACGATGCAGACCTGAGTGTCCAGGGCCATTCCTGCACTCGCTAGCATGGCGGCTTCTCCCCAGGTATAGCTTGACTGGGGGGCTTGGACAGAGGCACTCCCAGTCACACATTCTTGCTTGTGATAGGCTTTTCCTCTTTTTTAAAAAAAAAATATATATTTTATTGATTTTTTACAGAGAGGAAGGGAGAGGGATAGAGAGTTAGAAACATCGATGAGAGAGAAACATCGATCAGTTGCCTCCTGCACACCTCCCACTGAGGATGTGCCTGCAACCAAGGTACATGCCCTTGACCGGAATTGAACCCGGGACCCTTCAGTCCGAAGGCCGACGCTCTATCCACTGAGCCAGACCGGCCAGGGCTAGGCTTTTCCTCTTGCCATGATGGGAGACCAGCCAAGGAGATCATCGGTTTATATGCATATAATTTCTGCCAATTTAGTACCTGTTTCTTCATTGCATCCTATGGAACTAAAAATATTCTCTGTTACTGTATAACATAAAACTTCACTGAATCTATCTTTTCTTTTTTTTCTCTTTAATTTAGAAAATAACCAGGATGGGATTTAATGCCACTTCCTTGTTACAAAAAAGCAAGCTGGGTTTTCTCAACGCCACCAGTTATTGCCGGTAAGTCAGTGCCTCTTCACGAATATTCTTTTTCTGTTTTTTATTTCCATGGTCCAAGAATCCAATCAGGAGACCACATAGCTCATAGCTGCTCTGTGAGGAGCATTCACAATTGAGGAGCTCTAGCTCACAGCCTGCCATCTGCTGCTGAACCAGCCCTGAGAGAATCACTCCAGAGCACGGGGCAGACGTCTGCAGGAGGCCAGAGAGAGGCGAGGGGACCTAGGCAGAGAAATTGGGCAGACATTTCTCAGGATGTTTTCTCCGTTACTTATAAATCGTGTTTAGTTTAGTAGTAGGTCTTATCACTTTATTCCTGTGAGATTTCTGCCTCCTTTTCTCTTTACCTAAACAGTTACAAAAAATGGAACATTAAATAGATGTATGTGCACTAAACTTTATTTAAGTACTTGTGATTCCTGATATAATTCTAACTAAAGCCCTGTGAGATAGGTAGACACCTCCTCTGGTTTCTGGAAGAGACTGAGGCTCAGAGCGGAGTGATTTTCTCACGGCAAAGCTAGAAAGGATGGGATCTGACTCCCAAACCTGAGCTCCTGACCCGTGTTCTGCTGCCTCCCGCTCTGTGTGGACAGGGGAAGAAGCACCCTGAGTGTGGGTGGTTTATAGGGGACACAGCTCTCATCTTGGAGCAAGGCCGCCTTCCCTGTAGGCCAGCCCTGCAGGAGGTGTGAGGCAGGGCAGGTAGGAACCTGCCTCTCGTTCATTTCCCTAAAAGAGATAAATATCTAGGTAAAAAGACCTGTTCTTCTCCCTAAAACATGCTTTCTCCTTCGTGGAGGGGGAAGGGGCAGTAAGATGGACGGCCGCATGCCTGGGCTCTTCCCATTAGCTGGGTGTGTGCCCTCAGGCACCTTCTCTTGGTCTCGAGGAAGAGTTGTACCGGCCGTAACCGGTTTGGCTCAGTGGATGGAGAGTCGGCCTGTGGACTGAAGGGTCCCAGGTTCGATTCCGGTCAAGGGCATGTGCCTTGGTTGCGGGCATATCCCCAGTAGGAGGTGTGCAGGAGGCAGCTGAACAGTGTTTCTCTCTCATCGATGTTTCTAACTCTCTGTCTCTCTCCCTTCCTCTCTGTAAAAATAATCAATAAAATATATATATTTTTAAAAAAGAGTTGTACCAGATGATCCCAAAACAGATTCCTCGAGTTCTAACTTTCTTTGACCCTGTAAATGGGCCGCTCATTTCTTTGCTTTAGTTTTCCTGAGAGTTCTACAATTGGATTTATTTGGGATCTTGCTCATTTCCATTGCTGAGAGATAATAGGGAGAGGGCTAACGAGGTGAGGTGGTCTTCAGGGTGTGGGGCAGGGCAGACGCTCTGAATCTTCCTCATGGGTGTCTAGGTGTGGTGCCCATGCCCTCCCTGCCCCTCTCTTTCCCCCTGCAGTTTAGCCCACGAGCTGCGAGTGAGCTGCATGCAGAGGAAGAAGGTTCAGATTCACAGCTCTGATCCCTCCGCTTTGGCAAGCGACCGATTTAACCTCATATTGGTGAGTGGGAGGGAGCCACATGTGGATGCCAGGGGTATTGCTGCCGTGCCTGACACTTGGTGCCCTGGCACTGGCTCCCATCACGCCTGGCTGTGTAGATGCCAGTTGCATAAAAGCAGGTGTCCACTAGGTTTTATAGTTTTAACAGGCACCTACTGGCTACCCCTTGGCAGGTGCCGAACTAGCAAGGAAGGCCACGGCGACCATTGCCCCCCCTACTACAGCTCTGTCATTTGACATGAGAATCAGGGCCCACCTCACATTGACTGAGGCCCATCAGAAGGGCACACAGTGGTTCGGGAGCTTCCAGTCTTCCCTATACTGGGCAGGATTTGGTGGCCAACCCTAGTGCTCCCGTGTCCTCCGTAGCAACAGCACGTTACTCCCTTGCTTGCTGTTCTGACCTGAGTAGCAGTGGCCTGTAAGCCTGTGACCCTTGCCCTGCACACCCACCCTCATCATGCCATTTACAGGGAGCAAAAATCTCCTCTTCTCTTGGTTAGACCCAGGCTGGAAGCCAGGGCCAACTACTTGAGTCCAGGGTCCAGGGAAATGTTGGCAGAGGATCCACTGCAAACGGCAGGAGCCAGCCTGCTCAGGTAGACTGGGGATTTGAGGTCACAGTAGAGCATGGCCTGCCCAGCAAGCCCTGTCTTTCCTGGAGGCCTGGGGAAAACCCAGGAAAGTGAGAGAGACACACAAAGCAAAGAGTCTCACCTGGCCGTTGTGGCTCAGTGGTTGCTTATCTACCTATAAACCAGGAGGTCAAGGTTCGATTCCCCATCAGGGCACATGCCTGGGTTGCAGGCTCAATCCCCTGTAAGGGGCGTGCAGGAGGCAGCCAACCAATGACTCTCTCATCATTTATGTTTCTATCTCTCTCTCACTCCCTCTCTGAAATCATAAAAATATATATATTTTTTTAAAAAAAAGAGCCTCAGCCTGATGATCTCCTAACAGGACCAGGGGCTGAAGCTGCAGAATTGACCCTTGACATCTTGCCCCAGGAGACCTCAGTAGCAGAGCCCTTCCTCATAAGGGTGTCAGGGGCCAGGACTCACTCCCCCCATTTGTGTTTGGGGAGACATTTGACCTGAATACTTTCTTGCAGTGAGTTCCCCTCAGGTCATCTCCTCGCTCCCTCACGGACAGGCGCCCTTGCCTGGTGAATACGCAGACACGGGGCTGTGAGAGATGGGCAGATGGTGTGAGGCCTGCGAAGTCACCTACAAGCCGCTTTCCCTTTCCAGGCGGATACCAACAGTGACCGGCTCTTCACCGTGAATGATGTCAAGGTTGGAGGCTCCAAGTACGGCATCATCAGCCTGCGCGGTCTGAAGACCCCCACGCTCCGGGTGCATATGCACGAAAACCTCTACTTCACCAACCGGAAGGTACTCCGCCCTCCCCTTCAGCTTTGCAGCCCACTTGCCTTTGGGCCAGGGGCACTGCAGTGGTTAGCCAAAGTCAGGTAGAGGAGAGAACTTTGGGAGGAAGCCAGCGCTCTGTGCCTCATTTCCCCAAGGGAGAAGTGGAGTTATAGATCCTGAGAACCATGGAGGAAGCATAGGGCCTCAGGAGTTCCTTGTCTTGAAAGAGAAAAGAATTTAGATGTGGGAAGACTTGAAGTGATGCTTCCTTAGCTGGTTGTACGGACTTCCCTTCAAGAGGACTGAGTTGGTTCGAAGGAGCCCACACAAGGCACACAGTTCCTGGGAGGTGGGCTGCAGTAGCCGGGGTGGAGGGTCCTCCCAGTGTGTCAGGACGATGTGTCAGTCGCTCAGCCAGTCTATGGCTGACACAGGTTTACATAAATGTGAAAAGCTTGATGTCTAAGGGGCAACCTTTAAACTGCAGTGGGGTGACAGCTACATCTATACGGTAAGAAGCTGTGACTTTCTGTTCTTTGGGATATGAGCCACAAGATATGGAAATGGTTTCTGGGTAAAGTGAGATCCAGTATGCCTTCAGAGTTAGGTGTGTTTCCTGCCATTGAAGAGAAGTCATTCCTGCCCTACAGGGTTTACCAGATGTCTCACTGTGAGGCCCATGCAGGACTGAGGCCTACGCGCTACCTCCTCCCTGTTTCTCTTTGAGGCTCTGTGTGCTAGGACAGGAGCTTCCTGTTCTCAGAATGCTTGTTCCAGCCCCTTGTAAAGGGGAGATCTATCCCCACAAGTTATTCCACAAGAAAGAATCTGTTTGGCCCCATGAGTTGGTGGTCAGACCAATCTTTCCGTCTTGCTATGTGCTTCCTCACCAGGTGAACTCTGTGTGCTGGGCCTCGCTGAATCACTTGGATTCTCACATTCTGTATCTTTTGGCAGATGAAGAGGTTTGGTGGGGTTTGTAAAGTGGTATCTTAGAAGTCAGAAGACTGGACCCTTCTGCACGTACTTCACTCTTTCAGTAAGAGCACTGCACATGGTAGAAGACAAGGATTCCCATGATGCTCAGGGAAGTAGTTGAGGTCTTGGGGTGACTTTAAGGTCACTATGAACTTTAGCAGAGAATAAAGGAGAAAGGAACAGTAAAATCTTGGGAAGGAACCCCCAATCCTCCTGAAGCAGAGGTAGGAGCAAGAGCTGCAGTCGTCCCTAGGTGGGGTGGGCCTCCGGGGGGGTGGGGGGGCGGCTGAGGCAGACATCAGAGAAAGGGGGTTCCTTTGGCATGGGGCATGGGCCTGTGGGCTCTGGACTTGGGGTTCCTGCAGAGATGGCCTTTGGAGCACTCTTCATTCTAGTCTCTGCCTCCCCAGAGAGCCATCAGGGCTTCTTTGCTGGGAGCACAATAGTGCAGTGTCAAGGTAGCTGGGCCCTTCGTCTGGGGTCCATGGGGTTTCTCGATGCATAGGACAACTGTCCGACATGTGATTCACAAAAGAATATTGTATGACCCCAAGCCAAAGCCACATGTTAATGAGTCTTGCCTTGAATCATTTCCATAATAAATGAGTTATTAAAATGATGGCCACTGGTACCCAACACCTACTTCATGAGTTGCCATGCAGTTAACAGTTAACATCTGTGAATGCACTTAACACAGTGCTTGGCATGTATGGGTCCTCAACAAATGATGGCTGAATTTGAACCTGTTTTTAAATGTATGACAGTGACTCTGTTTCAGAGGGTTTTCGAGCCTAAATTAGAGATCTGATTATAAATTTTACATAGACAAACAAAACTGTGTGTTTGGTAAATTGAAAGTTTTATGTGGCTTTATTTTGGGGTGATGGCACCACCTATGACTGTGATGATGTTACCAGAGGACAGAAGAGGCCAAGCCTTAAAAGAGAGAGAAAACAACAACCTCACTCTCATTTTTAAATTTAAAAACAGTATGGTATTTTTTCATGTTTCTGTGGGCTGAGAAGGGGATAGAAATCCATGTAATTGGGTTTGAAGAGTATGAAGAGTATGGTCTGTTGTTGCTTGCTCAGCGGCTTGCCCTCTGGTGGTCATCTCAGGTAATCTTCGGGCTTTTGTGCACCTGCTGCTCCTGCTGCAGAACATGGAGCTTGCTTCCTTTACAAAAATGGTACCTTTTGAGACCTGCATTCTGCATTTTCCCCAAAGAGTGGTGGAAGGTTAGACTAAATTCTCTTCTACACTTGCTGGGCTCTTTGTTAACCTGTGGCCTGTTACAGGGTTAAATCTACAATTCTGGCCCTGTAAGTCATTCCAAAGTTCGGCTGTAACCTGGGTTTCAACCATGTAACTGAAAGTGCATGTGTAAGGACATTTTCCCCACATCATAGCCCTCCATACTAGAGATACTTACTATCTAAGGCAACATGACACACACGCATCAGACAGACTGCCAAAAATGTTGCCTGATTGCTTTGCAAATATTTATATTTTTGATGAGGTGTGTATGTGTATTCATTCCCCCAGCATCTACTGAGCATATACAATACCTGTGCAAAGTGCTGGAAATGGGCAGCTCCACAGGTGATCAGTCTGTAGTGATGTCTGTGTTGCAGCTGGATGTAAGAGGGATGCAGGTATTGGGTCAGCCGGCCTGGAGGAGATTCCTACATGGAAGAAGGGGCCAGTGCTCCATCAGGAGAAAGTCAGGAGACCATGCACATGGGCATCCATGATGTCTCTGGCTAAGGAGGGCCTTGCAAGACTGAATCCTCAGGGATGTGGGATGCCCGTGGAAGACTGTGATCATGGAGTCATTTCTTATACAGGCTGACAACGGTGAGACCTCAGACAGAAGGCTGCTGCAAGATTAAGCGGGCAGTGGAGAGGGAGTGAGTGATGAGCAGGAGTGGAGGAGAGGCACGCGTCTGAGAGGCGTGGGATCCAGGCCAGGCAATGCTGGTGTTTGGAAGAGTCCAAAGATGGAACTCCAAGAGAGGTGGTGTGGAGAACAAGGAGTGTGTAGTTAGAAGTTGTGCTGCATGATCACAGGACAGGACTGGAGGGTGTTCATCAGATTCAGAAACGGGCTCATTGGAGACCTTGGGGAGGACACTTACTGGAAAGGTGTCATACCTGGATTTTAGTGAGTTGAGTGAAAGAAAGGCAAGGAGTGGGGATAAATGTAGTTTCTGATGGAGAGAAGTTAGGCTGTGAAGGGAAAGGGAGAGGAACCAAATCAATCAGAAGACAGTACAATAGAAAAGTAGGCAATGAATATAGAGAGACAGTTCAAAAGGGAAACCCACATGACTAATCAGATGAATCGGTACACCCAGTTATGGTTAGGGAAATGCGAATTTAAATAATGGGGAAGATTTTTACCCTTTCAGATAAGCACACATTTTCAAAGTCTGATAGTGCCAAGATTTGACCCATGTGGAGAATGGGGAACAGTGCTGGATAAGTGCATTGATATAACCACTTTAAGTTGGAAGTTGGGGATGCAAGAATCTTACAACCCATAGGCCCATCCACTCTAGGTATAGACATAGGAGCAGCTTCCAAGCTGCAGGTCATGGCCTGTCAGTGGGCTATGAAAGGAATTTGTGAGCAGCATTTTTAAAGTGAAATAGACTAGAAAATATGAGTTTCATACTTAGTAAGGGCAAATCCTATATAATAAAACCCTAATATGCAAATCGATCAAATAGCAGAACAACCGGTTGCTATGATGCATACTGACCACCGGGGGCAGGCGCTTGATGTAGGAGGTCACACGGGGAGGGCCGCTCAGCCAGAAGCCGGGCAAAGGGCTGGCGAGCACAGTCCACAGCAGCGCTAAGGAGCAGCAAGCCAAGTGGTAAGAAGCAGCGAGCAGGCGGGTGGTAAGGAGCAAGGGGTCCTGGACTGTGAGAGGGCTCTGGACTGTGAGAAGGCACAGGCCAGCCTGAGGGAAACCTCTCCACCCCCGCCCAGTGTACAAATTTTGTGCACCGGGCCTCTAATATTTTATAAAACTTTTATTTCAAATATTTGTGTGTGTGTGGCATGTAGTACTGTAAAATTAAATTCTTACTCTGGGATTAAGAAACACTGCCTTAGAAAAGGCTCCCACACATAGAGCAAAAAGAGAAGCAACCACCTAAGTGCCCAGCAGAAGACGAATAAATCAGTTGTGATGCATTTATACAAAGAATGGTGTAAATGAAGGAACTGGGGCTACAAACCTCAACACTGATAAATCTAGAAGACAGTGGAGATTGATCTGTGTGATCCTGTTTACGTATGTTTTTAAAACAGTAACATTCTTTCTATTATTGCTCATGGACAAATATGCTGTGGCAGGATGACATGGCCTAGAAAGCAGACCAATTTTAGAACGGTGCTTCCTTCTGGGTGAGGGAAAGGGAGAATTGGGCTGGGGAGGGGTCAGAGAGGGCCGTTAGCTGTGTCTGTGACATTTTTTCCTTTAAAAACATCTGAAACTAAATGTGGGAAATGTGAGTGTGTTCAATCTGGCTTTGCGGGTGTTATTTTTATAATTTTTTGAAGGACACCGATGCCCATTCTCCTCCCAGAGGGGAGCTTGTACTTGACTGTCCTTAACAGAGTTTCCAGGCTGTGCCTCATGGGGATCGCGGAGACTCCGGGCTGTGCCACCCTGCTCCCAGCGTCACTGTTCGTCAATAGTCATCCAGGTACCAGGGCCCCCCCTTTTTTTTAATAAGGAGATACTATGACAGAGGTCTCTGTCCTCTGCCTCCCCGAGGCTACAGCCAGCAACACCAGAAGCTCCTTGGCGAAGGATTGGACAAGGAGGGGTGGGAACCACAGGCTGAGGGAACCAGTCAGAGCTCGCAGGGTGGGGACAGCAAGCACCTGTGGAGAGGCCTTACACCTGACCCAGGATTCGTACTGGAAGCATGTGCATCTTTCTTTTTAAAAAATATTTCCATTATTTTTTAGGGAGAGAGAGAGAGAAACATCAATGATGAGAGAATCATTGATTGGCTGCCTCCTGCACGTACCCTACTGAGGGTTGAGCCAGCAACCCAGGCAAGTGCCCTGACCAGGCATCGAACTGTGTGTAGGACGATGCCCAACTGTCTGAGCCACACTGGTCAGGGATGCATTGGCATCTTTACGTATTTCCTTCTTTTGGATCATTTCAGGGGCCAGAACACTTAAAAGTATGTGTAATCAATGCAAGAAATCAAAACATTTGAGCTGCTGGTACAGATCATTCACAAAGGTGTGGCCCACTGGTGTTATTAGGGATATTTACATTCTCTGGCTGAAGGCAGTTCAGAATTCTGGACTTCTTCCTGGCAGCATTCTGAAAATTAAGTTTCCAGCCTTTCAGAGAATTAGGATCAATTAGACAAGGGTCAGGCCTCTAAGAGTACAGGCTTCAGGCAGACCAGCACGAATCCCAACTTGAACAGATTACTTAACCTCTGTAGAGTGAAGATGATACCCACCCATCAGGTTACATGGAGTGTTAAATGAAGTCACGTACACTTGGCATAGGGCCTGGCATTTCATTGAACAGCTAGTGTATGGGGCAGGTATTATCATCAAGTTACAGATGAAGAAACAGGCCAAGAGAAGTTCAGAATTTGCCTTTAAAACTAATCTGTGGCCTGATCCATGTGGGTCAGTGGTTGAGGGTCACGGTTTGATTCCTGGTCAGGGCACATGCCCCCTCCCCCAGCCCTGCCCCCGCCGGGCTATAGGCTCAATCCCACAAAACATCCTGGGTTTTGTGGTAGCAAAAAAACACCCTGGTTCTCTGGGGTCCCTGGTCAAAAGTGGCCATTCTGAGAAGGAATATATAAACCTTTCCAGAAGAAGTGTCAAAAAGACTAGCAGCTGTCGGGGAGGCAATGTAGTCACAGATCAGAGGGCTTCAGTCTCAGATCACATTATTAGATGTGCAATATCAAGCAAAACATTTTTTAAATAAACTTTTTTATTGATAAAACATAAAGGGCACAAATCTTAAGTATATAGTTTAATCAGCTATCACAAGGTAAATATAGCCACCACCCAAGTTAAACGGAATTTCCAATACCCTCCCCATTACCATTTCCCTAAAGGGAACCACTGTCCTGACTTCTGACACCACAGTTTGTTTTTTTGTTTTTAAATATATTTTTATTGATTTCAGAGGGAGAGGGAGAGAGATAGAAACATCAATGATGAGAGAGAATCCTTGCTCAGCTGCCTCCTGCACGCCCCTGAGCAGCTGTTCCTGGAGATTTCCCAAATCAGTGGTTACTGGCATGGCAGCGTGAAGGGAAGGTCTCTGTCCCTCGAGGGCAGCCATGCTGTACACTCACTGCTTCTCTCAGCAGGAGACCGGCCTGGCATGCTCTGCAGTTTCCGGATCCCTGGGGCCTGGTCCTGTGCATGGTCCTCGAACATCCAGGCAAATAACTGCTTCAGCACAGGTGAGCCAGGGCTGCCACCCCAGGCTCCCAGAGAGAAGGATGTTTCAGACCTTAAATCCCCATATCCCGCAATCCCTCTCCCAGATTACAAGTGACACGTGTCTCTCCGCCCATCTCTGTCTCTGTCAGGCTTGTCTCGGTGGGTCCTGGTGACCAACGTGGTGACGGGACACCGGCTGTCGTTTGGGACGAGCAGTGATGTCTTGGCCCAGCAGTTTGCTGTCATGGTTGGTGGGATTGGAAGGGCCTAATACAGTTCCCCAAGAGTGGATATATTGCCGGATTGAAATTGGATTCCCGTGTGACAGTTCTTCCTCATCCCCCACTTTACAGAGGAAAATGGCATGAGGAAGGATTAAGGGTTTCTTAAATGTGTCTTTACTGAATGAAAGTTGACTGATCCAGAAAGGCCTGGCTGAACTGGCTTTAAACAACTTCCTATTTAAATGAACTGTTAGCAATTCTTAAGTAGCACTTGGATTAGCCAATAGGACAAGCAGTTTTTTGTTTTTAATATGTTTTTATTGGTTTTTTTAGAGAGGAAGGGAGAGGGATAGAGATGTAAACATTGATGAGAGAGAAACATCAATAGGCTGCCTCCTGCACACCCTCTAATGGAGATTGAGTTTGCAACCCGGGCATGTGCCCTGACTGGGAATCAACTGGGGACCTCTTGGTTCATGGGTCGATACTCAACCACTTAGCCACACCGGCCTGGCAAGCAGTTCTTTTTCTTTTTTTTTAAATTTTATTTTTATTGATTATAGAGAGGGAGAGAGATAGAAACATCAGTAATGAGAGAGAATCACTGATTGGCTGCCTCCTGCACACCCCACACTGGGGACCAATCCCGCAACCTGGGCATGTGCCCTTGACCGGAACCAAACCTGGGGCCTTTCAGTCCACAGGCCGATGCTCTATCCACTGAGCCAAATTGTCTAGGGCACAAGCAGTTCTTTTAGTATATAAATTAAGTCCCAGTTCATAGTCCTTAATAGTTTCATACACAGCTTTCAAGTTACACATTTTATAAATTTAAAAATCAAAATTCTAGTCTTATTGTATTTCAAAAACTTGTTCCACAGAGGAGGTTGTATGCCAATCTGCTTCCAGCAGTAAGCACAGCGTTCATTAATTCAGGTTTCTTCAGCCATCTTCCCTCTCTATTTAGGACCCCATGTCTTACCTGGACCTGTGACCTCTCCTACTCCATCCTCATCACCCCAGCTTCTCACACGATCTTGGTGGAGACAGGGCGCTATCCCTTGGGCTTTAGAGTGAGACCTAAGGGGCCAGTGCAGCCAGTGGGGACGACCTTGGGGGGACACATGGGGCCCAGTTCTCTGCTTTCATTAGGAACCCTCCCAACTCACTGAGGCTCAAGCTCTGACCACCCACACCTCTGATCCAGGAGAGCTGGGACGGGGGAGGGCACACCCCTCCCGGCCTTAGCGGGAGGTACCAAGCAGTCCCTCTTTCCACAGACTCCTTTGCTGTTTAATGGCTGTCGCTCTGGGGAGATCTTTGCCATTGATATTCGATGTCGAAATCAAGGCAATAACTGGAAGGCTGCTAGCTTGTTCCACGACTCAGCGGTGACATCTGTGAAAGTCCTCCAGGAGGAGCAGTGCCTGGTGGCATCCGACATGGCTGGAAAGGTACAGTAGACTGCAGGCAGCTGCTTTGCTGGGAGCCCAATCTGGTCTAGTCAGACGTGGAACTGGTTCTGGTGCTTTTGATGGAGTCTAGGTCTCAGGAGTTTGAGGCTTAGATTTTTCTAACCGGAAGAGGTGTTTGGAGACCACCTGTCCTCCCTCATTCCTGGGGTTCACCAGTGTACCTGCTGGACCCTCCTTAATGGTCCCTTGTGCTTCTTTCCTCAGATCAAACTGTGGGACCTGCGGACCACCAAGTGTGTAAGGCAGTACGAAGGTCACGTGAACGAGTACGCCCTCCTGCCCCTGCACATGCACGAAGAAGAAGGACTCCTGGTGGCCGGTACTTGGGGCAGGGGAGGTTCCATCCACCGAATTCTATCCCTTAGGCCCCCAGCATCTGAAGCAGCTGAGGGAGACATTACTTTAAAACAGAACAGAATATAGGGATCGTGGGCTGTTGGGATTGGGAAGACTACATGGGACAGCCCTTCGTTCCCACATCAGCGGACAAACATCATTTCAGTAATGGGCAGGTCAGGTGCAGTAGCACAACAGGTTGGGAGACTTGGATGTAGGGTTTACATCTGTTCACCAGGTCAGCATTCAGTGTGACCTTATCCCATTATGCAACTTCCTGTCAAAAAGCTTGGGCTCCCTGTTCTTTGCACTTGTGTGTGTTTCCAGAAGAGGATGCTGGAAAAAGAAGTGAAGGCCATTGTAAGGAAACTGATGCCTGCCTCCTGTAACACCATCCCTTTGGGCCCATGATTTGTAGAACAGGAAGCAGAGCTGTCTAGCCACTAAGCCCCATCGAAAGCTGTTACAAGAGTATCCTGTTTGTGGACAATAGGATATTCTGGCAGCTGGAAGTTTGGTGGTTGGACAAATGAAATAGTAGGCTCTTGACATTAAGGAATCTATTCTCAGCCTTCTTAGATCCTCAAGCTTGCTGCTACTCCTACAGAAAGTACTTCTCCCTGAAACCTTGTTGTGGCTCAGCAGCATCACTTGGTTAGAACTTTCTTAGGCTCCTTTACTACCTTCACCATCAGCAGCAGTTAGCTTCCTTTTAGTCTGTTTTCCACGGGTTTTCAGCTCAGAAGAGTTTAGTGTTCTGGCTAATAGAGAATAGAGACACCTTGTTGACAGGTAGATGGGGGTCAGGGGCCAGTTGCAGTGGTCAGTGACCTGCGCTACCTGAATCCACCCACAGCCGCAGGAGCAACCGGCTATATGTCCCTCGGGTGCCTGCCCTCTTCCCCTGAAGCTCCCCAGGACGCATACCATGTGTCTGGACCACCGGAACCAGTGGTGCTAGTGTCGCATTCCTCATCACTGAGCCCTGACGGCCAGGTGGTCTTGAGAACTAAGCCGTGAAGCCAGAAAGAGCTCTGGGGAGAGCTGCACCTAGTTTGTCCCCAGATGTAATGACGTCATTAGCTCTTCCTGCCTCCTGTTTTATAAATAGGAAAGCGGTTGCACGTCATCAAGACCAGGTGGGGACTGGGCTCCCTCTTGAGCAGCCATTGACACCAAGAGCAGCGCAGTGCCCACCCGTTAGCCGGACAACCAGCAAGTCCTCCAGGGTGTCACACAGCCAGTCAGTGCAGCTTGTCACTTGGAATACATGCAACTAGTTATGGTTCTAGAGCACCAGGGTGACCCATAACTTTGATTTTCAAAAACTACATATTATCAGTAGAAAAATTTTCCATTTGAGGGTTTGTGTTCTGGCTCCCAGAGAGTATGAGAAGCCATGTACACGAGTTCTCTGCACTCGCTAACCTGCCCGTGTCTGTCTCCCCTCTCCTAGTGGGCCAGGACTGCTACACGAGAATCTGGAGCCTCCGCGATACCCACCTGCTCAGAACCATACCCTCCCCACATCCCACCTCCAGGACCAACATTCCCAGTGTGGCCTTCTCTTCTCGGCTTGGGGGTGTGCAGGGAGCACCGGGGCTGCTCATGGCCGTCCAGCAGGACCTTTACTACTTCCCTTACAGCTAATTCTGCAGAGAGCAGCCTGCAGGCATGTGGATTTGACTGAATGGAGTAAAGAGTAGCCATACCTCTGCCGTATGCTATTTGCAGTGAAGGCATTTTAAATGGATGCTCTTTGTGCACGGATCCCATCCATGCTGCTGCGGACATGAAGGTGCTATGTTTTATGTGGAGACACTTTAGTGATGTATGTCAGTTAAGTTGTGGGCTCAGCGAGCTTGAAAGTCCTTTTCATAAAAGGTACCTATTTCCTTTTGTTGAATTCCTTAGAATAGTCCCTTCCCCCTTTTATAAAACAAAAATTACTTTTTCTAAGGGCTGAAGATTAGCAATACCTAAATTAAAGCTTCTTTCACCAAAAGCCCTTTCAAGAAGCCTAATGAGACTGATAGGCTAGTCCAGGGGTGGGCAAACTTTTTGACTCGAGGGCCACAATGGGTTCTTAAACTGGACCGGAGGGCCGGAACAAAAGCATGGATGGAGTGTTTGTGTGAACTAATATAAATTCAAAGTAAACATCATTACATCAAAGGGTACGGTCTTTTTTTTCAATAGTTTTATTCATTTCAAACGGGCCTGCAGCCGTAGTTTGCCCACGGCTGGGCTAGTCAGTGCCTGGGTCCCAAAAAGACATGCATCTGTACTTGAGAACGCCAGCTGGAGAGAAGGGGAAGAGGAAAGTCCTTTTCCTCGAGTTTCTAGAGAAAGATTTGAGGCTGGAGTTTGGCCTTCTCCCACTCAGTATCAGGAACAAATGTCTGGGATTCTCCTTTTCTTACATTCACGGGCATTGGGCAGAAAGGTGGATCATTTTAGAGCAGTGGTTCTCAACCTTGGCTGCACATTAGAATCACCTGGGAATCTTTAAAATCCTGATTTCTGGGCCTCATTCTCCAGAAATTCTGTTTCTTTGTTATGGGGTGGGGCCACAACATTAGTAACAAAGAAACAGAATTTCCAGAGGATGAGGCCCAGAAATCAGGATTTTCAAAAGATTCCCAGGTGATTCTAATGTGCAGCTAAGGTTGAGAACCACTGTTTTAGAAGCTAATAGAGCCACTAGAGGTTTTAAGCAGGCCTTCGCATGCCTTTTGTTGAGGCATCCTTCAAAATGTTAGCCACTGCAGCTCCTGTTTCTATCATGGGGACTTGAATGTCAGATTCAAGGGCCCCAACTCAAAGAAAATAGGCATTGACTTTTTTACTGTCTAAGAGAAGCAGTTTGTGAGATGTTTATACCAAATGTTAAAGAGCATGTCTTTCTACCAAACAATAAACCAGAAAGAACCTTGGTATGGTCGTTGATATTGACTTGATCATGGTGCTTGGCTACTGTAGGGACAAACCAGCTGCACGAACATGTACTTAAATCCTGGGTGAGGAAAAGGGGATAGAGATTGGGATCCAGCCCTAAGGGCTTTGCTGGGGAGCTTTCATTTGCCCACAGATCCACCTGTGTGCCCTTTTCACCTGCTCTTGTGTTCCCCAAGCTGACCTCTTGGCTCCCTAGCCATAGTGGGTTTAGCCAGGAGGACCTACCGGTAGGAAAGCAAAGGGCAGGAGAGATGGGATTGTTGTCCCTGGCTCCCCTCCTGCTCGGCTGTGGCTGCATTCCAACAGCTTCTGTTGGAACACAGCTCTCTGGGTTCCAGGAACTTCTCTCCATTTGTCCCTTCAGACCTACAGCTGGTAGTTGCACCTCACTGCTGCTAGCCCAGAATGCTTCAGCTACCCCCATGAGCATTCATCTGCTTCCTGCCAGAACTCAAACTAATACAACTTAGTGTACAGAGAAACAAATCAAAAGAAAAACAGATGAGAATGATTGGTCATCTGCTAAATGGGCTACATGGTAGGTTTTAGTGCCTCATATTTTATAAAGACCTTTACCATCTTACCTGATTTGTTTCTAATAACTACACATAAAGGAGATAGGACAGTATTAGTAATATGAAAATTACTAGCATCATTAATAGGTAGAGAAGTCCACGCACAGATGTGGAGTGACTTGCCTCAGATCACAGACCTTGTTAGTGGAGAATTGGGACTAGGAACCGGAAGACCTGAGACCACGTTCTCTATTTTTCATGCTCCTCCCGTCACTGACCATACTTGCCATTAGAACTGGTGGTCTGGAGAAATCAGGAAGTGACTCGGTGCAAGCATAAACACGCGATGCTAACATTTCATGATACTTAATCACCAGGTAAATGAAATTTTCTGGCACCAGTGGGTAAGAAGCTTGCTAATTCTTCTGTGTTTAATCATTTAGATTTGTCCCTGTATTGGCAACCCTGGCATACTGGCCTGTACATGGGTCCCAGGAAATAATCTATATGATCGAAGGGTCCAGGTGGCCACCTACTGCAGTCTCTTGGAGTAACTTTGGTGACATGCCCCTGCCCAAGAGCACAAACAAGCATAATAAATGCTGAGTCATGACCTTAACATCCACATACTTTTGTTCTCTCAAGATCTCAGTTAACACAATACACAAGTTCATTCATTACAGGATCTGCAATTTAGAATCACTGGTTACTGCACGTCCACTGCAGAGCTTCCCCCACTACCAATAGAGTTCTGTACTATGTCCGTGGAGCCCAAAGCCCACAGTTGGCTACTCAGTTCAACTTCGCTCTCTCCCAGACAGTGGAGACATTCTGACTACTCAAGAGAATACCAGGTGAGTTTTGACAAGCGTGGCCCTAGCACCGTATAACTTCTCTTACCAACATAGCCCAGGTTCTTGTTAAGTAAATACATTTGTTGAAGAACCATTTTAGATTTTCATTAGGCTTTATTTTTAAAAAGTGGGATGCTTTCAAAGTTCTAATTTAAATTTAGCAATTTATTCTTGATCTCTAGTTAGCAGTCACTGCTCCTAACATTTAGTCTAGGTTGTATGAAAAGCAGTTAAACTTAGCTGAGAAGTTGATTAAGCATTTTGATCTGTTTGCTTATTAACATAGTATTCTAAAGATTAGTATGTTATAGTCTCGAAGCATTTTTCACTTGCATGTCTATTAGGCATTTTGCCCTGTTGCCCAGGTAGAGAATGAGCAGGCAGCGGTGACAGCAGCCCTGAGCTATGATAAGCCCTTTGTCAAATGGCCTCGTGTTTGCTTGCTTGTAGCCTTCTATAAAGAAATGAGAACAATGGCACATACTGGCTATCAAAAATGCCCTCAGATAAACACGTGCCTCACACACCATCTTGCTGGGTAGCCACCCTAGAATTCAGCTGGCCCCACAGGCTCTGGAGGCTACTCAGAATCAGTGTCCCTGGCAGCATCCTTTGAGACCAAGTTAGTCCTACTTACCTGTCAGCCCTACAACTGTCCTGGTCTAAATCTCTCACATAACCATCTCCGAAAACAACTGCAGGCTAAACTCAGTTTCTCCTTCCATTTCCCCATTAGTTGATGTAAAAAGCATCTAGACCAGGGGTGGGCAAACTTTTTGACTCGAGGGCCACAATGGGTTCTTAAACTGGACTGGAGGGCCGGAACAAAAGCATGGATGGAGTGTTTGTGTGAACTAATATAAATTCAAAGTAAACATCATTACATAAAAGGGTACGGTCTTTTTTTTCAATAGTTTTATTCATTTCAAACGGGCCGGATCCGGCCGGGCCGTAGTTTGCCCACGGCTGACCTAGGCCCACTCCTTTAAGTCTGCCTCTCCAGGCCTCCCACTGCCTGGCTAACACCCCTCCCTTCAACAGCTTCTTGTGCCTCAGAATAAAATGTTCTTTTGAGATTTGATCACATATGCCTCATCCTGTTGCCCCATCTCCACCTTCTACCTGGTGCTCTCAGGACACACGTTTCAAGTTCCTCCCTTACCTGCGCTCTGCTCAAACTATCCTCCATTCCTTTTCCTCTGAAAAGTCCAACTATTAAGCTTGGCCGATGTGGCTCAGTGGTTGAGCATTGACCTATGAACCAGGGGATCACGGTTTGATTCCCAGTCAGGGCACATGCCCGAGTTGCAGGCTCAATCCCCTGGGGGGTGGGGGGGGCATGGGGGCATGCAGGAGGCAGCAGATCAATGATTCTAATCATTGATGTTTCTATCACCCTCTCCCTCTCTGAAATCAATAAAAATATAAAAGGAAAAAAAATGAATCCATAAATAAGTGGAACAAATCAGTGTCTCCCATCCACTTGCTCTAAAATCAATAAGAGGTTTTTAAAAACAACTTTATGCGGAGCATTATCTCAATCCATTAAGTTTTGCTTCCCAGCAACTGTTGACAATTTGGCTCAAATTCACACAAAAAAATCTAAAAAACAACTTCATGTAGCCCCTCCCTAAAGGAGGGCATGGGGAGGAACTAATCTGTGCTAATGCATATTGGGATAGTGCAGTGGTCGGCAAACTGCGGCTCACAAGCCACATGCGGCTCTTTGGCCCCTTGAGTGTGGCTCTTCCACAAAATACCATGTGTGGGCGCGCACGTACAGTGCGAAATTGACTTAAAACTTTAAAGTTTATTAAGTTAATTTTAGGGAACGTTGTGGAGTGAAAGATGTAGTGTCGAGGACTGAGAAAGGTATGTTGAGACGGTTTGGACATATAGAGAGGACGAACGAAAGGAGATACACAAAACAAATATACAAGACGAGTGTGGATGGGAGAGTTGGAAGGGGTCGACCTCAGCGAACGTACCTCCATCAGACTGAGGACGTTTTTAGCAAAGGCCAGCTTAGGAGTACCCTAATGAAGTTAATAACAATGTACCTACCTATATAGTTTAAGTTTAAAAAATGTGGCTCTCGCCAAAGCCGGTTTGGCTCAGTGGATAGAGCGTTGGCCTGCGGACTGAAGGGTCCCAGGTTCGATTCCGGTCAAGGGCATGTACCTGGGTTGCGGGCATATCCCCAGTAGGAGATGTGCAGGAGGCAGCTGATCGATGTTTCTCTCTCATCGATGTTTCTGACTCTCTGTCTCTCTCCCTTCCTCTCTGTAAAGGATCAATAAAATATATTAAAAAAAAAAAATGTGGCTCTCAAAAGAAATTTCAATCGTTGTCCTGTTGACATTTGGCTCTGCTGACTAATGAGTTTGCCGACCACTGGGATAGTGGATACTCCTGCTGTGAGGAGGGGCCAGGGGTTCCTGGGGTGTCGTTACGTTGTTTCTTCATCCGGGCGCTGGCTCTATGTTCAGTTTCAGAAAAGTGACCACGCTGACATGTGTACGTGCACTCGGGCTCAGCGGGGTTTAGGTCTTTGTTTCCATTCTGCACTGAGCTGGCTTCCACCTGAGACTCAGCGGAGGCCAGGACTGGAGTGTGGAGCGAGAAGACAGAACCTGTGTGACTGACACTGGGTTCCCTTTCTTTCCTGTTGGTCTGACTAGTGTGAGGAAGGAAGTTCAGAATACTGTTCTGCGTCATTCCTGTGGCTAGGCAGACTCCCATGCTCAGGGGCGCCCCCGCATGGCCACAGTACGAACAGCAGGTCTAACAGGGCCACACCCTATACATCTCTCCCCTAACCCTCCACACCAGGGGTCCTCAAACTTTTTAAACAGGGGGCCAGTTCACTGTCCCTCAGACCGTTGGAGGGCCGGACTATAGTTTAAAAAAAATATATGAACAAATTCCTATGCACACTGCACATATCTTATTTTGAAGTAAAAAAAACAAAACAGGAACAAATACAATATTTGTATTTTCATGTGGCCCGCGGGCCGTAGTTTGAGGACCCCTGCTCCACACCCTGCCCACTGACCCAAGTAGAGAGAAAAGAAGAAAAGGGACCCTGAGCAGGAATGAGAAAGACAAGGGAAGAGAAGATGGGGCAAAGAAGAAGAGAAGGGACAAAGACCAAAGTGTAATTAATAGCCACCAGAATGAAGCAACAGTGGAGGATGGACAGGAGTTGGACAGACAAGACAGGGCAGGGGAATGACAAAAATTCCTCCACCACCACCCCCCACCCCCCACCTTGTTTCCATATGTCTCTAGTAACACTCGCCCCCTCTGTGAGGGCGGATTCCCCAGGGAACGTGAGCCCACAGCCACCAGAGTGAAACCCTCAGAACACAAGTTAAGCAGCTGCTACCACGGCACCACACAGCACCCACCACGATGCCCTGCCCGGGACCAGGCCGGCATAGCTTAGCCTGTGCTCTGAGCTCCCCACCCCACAAAACCTGGTCTCAACCTCCGTGGAAAGCTCTGCTGAACAGCCCAAGCACAAGAGAACAGCACGGTGAGTGAGCAGGTGCGGAGCCCTAGAAAGAGTTCTCTGACCATCAGTTTGAACACACTTAAGGAATATCCACCAAGTTCCTGGTCCAAGTCAGCCAACTGGGCTGGGGCATGCTATCTATGCAAAGCTGGGGAAAACAGCCCATTGTCACGAAATTTAAACCCATGTCATGGTTTTGTGGTTTTTGGTTATGCTTTTTAAGTTCTTACTAGAGTAATAACCTGAGGCATTTCCCGGTAAAATATGACCACCCTAGAAATACGCCACTCGCTTGGCTTCTGCTTGGAAAGCCACCAGCTACTTTCCTATCAGCTAGAGAGAGGGAGCCAGACTTACTGATGACGTGAAAGGAAGGAGCCGCAGAGCCCACGTTCAGCAGGAAGTCCTTTATAACAGCGCAGTTGATACACAGTACTAGAGTAGGGCCTGTCACGGCCACGGGAGCAAGGGAGCAGGTCTGCAGACCAACACATTCCAGGGCTCCCGTCACACTGACACACCAGAGTGACTGCCAAGTACCCCCTGAAGCTCCGCCCACCCACCAGTTCAGTCAAGAACTATGTCACTTTTTATATCTTCGTTTTTGGCCATTGAAGATAAAGTCCACCATGATGACAGGATTCAGCACAACAGTCTGTCCAGTCACGCCAGAGATGGACGTCCCAGCTCTTAATGAGAAGCAAAAGTTCATTTGACTTCTCTTGCAAGGACCAGAGAGAATTTGTTTCTTCATGATCTGTTGAAATATTTATAGATACTCAAAAAAAACCAAAACAGAAAATAACTAACAGTCCATTCTGTGCTCTGTTTCCCTGGAAGATTGCTCATGATCGCCCCTCCAATAGCTAGAGGGGTCATGTGTCTGGTAACAAAGAATTAAGACACTTCAAAATAAGCAATAAAAATCCTAGTGCAACACTCAGAAGCAGATGGTGGCTTGAGAAGGTCAGAGGGGGCGGGAAGCGGGTGCTCTCTTTCGGAGCAGGGTATGGCCTTTGGGAAGCTGAGTGGATGCACAGACAGAAGCAGCGACAAGCAGGGAACACTGTTGGGGAGACCCTCTTCCTTCCAAGCTCTCCCCGGGTACGAGGCTGTCACATCCCCCGCACTCTGACTTCTCGGGGCGGAGAACCCTACCCCTCGCCCTCCACCCATGCCGGTGACCTGCACGCTCGGCTGAGTGGTCTCTGAAACAGGCTGAGGCCCAGGCCTGGGATGCACCTCTGGAGGCCCAGGGAGACCCCTTCCGGGCTATTCCCAGCAAGCACCTGGGAAGCTCACTTCCCCAGGCAACCAAGAGGCCGAAAGGGAAAGGGAAGGAGAGGCTTCGAAGGCTTGGGAAGAAGAAACGGTGGCCAGCAACACAGTGGCTTTGTACCTGGCTCGGTTTTACGGGAAGACCTGCTGCCACTGCCACCTTATCCCTGCGCTGGGGACAGACCGCATTCAGTCTGCAGCCAGCAGCCTGGAGAGACTCCATATGCCTTTCGTATGTCAACGTGGGGATATATTTATTATTTTTAACTGATATAAATGCAACGGCTTCGACAAGCTGCTCAGTCCTCTGCCCCGAGGGGTTTCTGCCTTCGGGCCTGCCGCCAGGCTCACCCCAGCTTGCCATCTGCCCACCCCGCACCGTGGGAAAGTGGCCCCAGGATGAGCAGAGAGGATACACACCACCACAGGTGACCAGAGGGAGGGCCTACCTCGATGAGACTTGTTTCTAACCCTGAGAACCTAAGGATTGTGAAGGCTGGGGAGAGGGAGCTGGGGTTAAAGGTCACCGGGCTTTTTATTGCAGTTAAAGCAGACTCGGACAGGATGGTCCCAGCCTCGAGATGGGACAGCCCGGCGGTCGTGGGAGCACTCGTCACAGAAGCCCTGGCCGCAGGCCCGGCAGTGGTGCTTGGAGAGCTTGATGCTGAACTCCTTCCGGCAGTTGTGGCAGTGCAGGATCTCGTGGTCGGGCACCCAGTACGCCGGCCGGGCCGCATCCTTCACCAGACCTGTGGCGAGGAAGGAACCGTGTTGGGCGGGACACGCGGAACCCACGCCCCGTCCCACGGTGCACGAAGGAGTCCTCAGACCCTCCAGGGGCTCCCAATGCAACTGCACACAGCGTCACCGAGAGACCTTTGACACGGGCAATGCCTGGTCTTCACCCATTCCACCCAGGCCGCAATCTTCAGGGCGGGGGCCCAGGACCTGAAATGTGTGTATCTATTAAGCTCTCCCGGTGTTCCTAAGGTGCAGCTGCATTAAGAACCACTGGAGCAGCAAGAAGTCGGGGTCAGGACATCTCTTCATTGGAATGCCAGTTCCACTGAGCACCAGTTAACTAGCAGCTGCAAGATTACAAGAGGTTACTTCTCAGGCCTTAGCTTCCTCATCTTTAACAACCCACCGTCAAGAGCTGTTATGGGGATTACAAGCACTAACATGTCTTACGCACGGGCCTGAGACCCGACCGCGGGTGAGCACAGTTGGCAGGCTCTGTGCGCCAAGGGCAGCCGGCTCTCCCAGTTACCGTGACAGCAGATGCAACCTGAACTTCAAGCCTGGGCAAATCCATCTATTCCTACACCCTGGAGTCAAAGCTCACTGTCTGCTCGTCCTGTGAACCAGTGATTACATCTGTTACAAGCCATTTTCATTACCACCCACCCAGGAGACCTTGGTCTCTCCCCTACAAAGGGTTGCAGTACCCCAGCCCGGACAACCCTGCCTAAGCCCTCCACACACTGGTGGGTTTCCCTTCCTCTCCCTCTTCCCATCTTGGTTACAATGTCTGGTCTTCACCCCATTCCACCAGGCCAGACGTGAAGAGCTATCTTACATCCTAAATGAGGAAGAGCTTGGCTGGTGTGGCAGATTAAACACAGCCACAAATTCTCTGACACTCGTGCCCCCTCCTTGAATCTAGGCAGGCTCTGTGCCTACAGAAGACTGTACACGTTTCCAGGCCCAGGCCTTAAAAGTGACTGGCAGCTTCTACTTGTCTCTTGGCATATTAGCCTTAGAGCCTGAGCCACCATGTAAAGAAGTCCAACTACCAACGAAGAAGCCACAGGAGAGGCCTGGAGGCTTTATGCAGAGAGAGGGAGGGTCTACTTCCAGGCATCCCTGCCAAGGCCCAGCAAGTGAGTTAGTTTGCTTGGACCCTCAAGACAGTCCAGCTGCCACACTGGAATACCAGGCAATGCCACTTGAAACAGAAGAATTACTCTCCCTGACTTAGAGTTGTGAGATGTGGTAAAATGGTGGTGGTTTGAAGCCATCACATGTTCGGGTAGTTTGTTATGCAGCCATCAGTGGTGTAAGAGAATGGCCTCCGGATAGAAACACGAAACCACTAAGGTATTCCACAGAGTTAAGCAAATGTTCATCAATTTTCAGTCACCTTCCTGCTGCCCGACTCATCCTGGGTCTGCAAGCCTTTGACAAAATGACAGCCCAGGGCCCTCTGAAGCCTTCCATCCCACACACACTACACCCAGAGCAGCACTGCTGGGCCCACCTAGTGGTATGTCCATGGCTGTCACCACGGCTCCCAAAGTGTTCTGCACAGCCTCGCCCACCTTCCGAGCAATTAGTGTCCCACCTTCGTCATCTGCCTGTGCCTCAGCGACATCTGTAGACAATGATAAAGGAAAAGCCGTCAGCTCTTAGTCATTTCCCAAATGGAGAACTCAGGGCAGCAGCAGAGTGCTTCTGGGTTCTTCCCCAGGTACCACTGTGCTGCCCGGCAACTACCCCCAGGGGCTGCGCTGCGGGTCAGGTCAGCCCAGACCCTGAGACCCGTGGCACCTGTTAGTCCTTTACCTCAACCCTCGAGAGCTATCTTCTAACCTTTCCTTAAAGTAGAGCAGAGAGCTTCCAGGAGCATGACCTAGAACCTTCTCCAAGAGAAGACTCAGTCCAAGCCATGTCTGGTAAACACAGGACAGGATTAACCACCCCCAACCACCCCCAAGAAATAGCACCCCAGTGCTCAGACTGACCAAGACCAAGGGAGCAGCTGCAGTTAGGAATGGGGTGGGCATTATGGGAGTCTACTTCCCAACACCCAGTGCCAAGGAGAGAGGTCCCGCCCTCCACCCTGCAGCTCCCAGACCCCACGTTACCTAACTGGACATTCCTGGCTTCATAGCAGTTGTCACACACCCGCACGGGCACAGGGCCCCAGCCCCGCTCGGGCACCGGCCTGGTCTTGGATGAGCAGCCATCACAGAAGCCCTCCCCACAGGCCCGGCAGTGATGCTTGGTGTCGTTATCTTTAAAGGACGTAGCACACTTGCTGCAGCTCTGTTCCAAGCCCAGAACAGACAGAGGCAGGTGTCACTCATGTCTGCTCAGCTGAGAAAGCCACCAATACCCAGGGGGAGGCCCACAGGGCCCACCCTGAAACGGCAGGACCCCGCCAGTCCTAAGGGAGGGGCCCTAAAACCTCCAGCCACTGGAGCAGCTGTGATTATCATTTTCTTCCAAGAAGTGCCTGGAAAGGTTCTCAAATCATGTGGCTGAGTCACAGGGTTCTCAGAAGGCTAATCTAGCCAGAAGAGAAATGAGTCTATTTTTTTAATGGCCCACAAAAGAGCCTCTGGGAAGCTGGTGCGGAGCAAGTTCCCCGTCAAAGGATTTGGGCCACAGCTGGGTGCTCCTTTGCCGTGGGTGCTGTCGAGATTTATGGATCAAGCCCAGGATGACTCTAACAGATCCCTTAAGGCTCCTGGCCTTCAGATTCTGTATCTATGAACTTAGGCATCTCATCAGTAATGATTGGCCCCTGCAGGTAAGGAAGCGAAACTCTATCACAAAGAAAACACTTGCAGAATAACGTGAAGGGAACTCCAGGGGCGAAGAGGACGCTGCCTGCCTTAATGCATCCCCCGTTCCAATGCTCGGGGAGCTAACCTGACAGGGAGAGAAATTCCTCGCCTCCCCCACAGAGCAAGCTTGGGACAGGGTGCAGCGACACAAGCAAGACGGGCCAGGCCGGGGCTACAGGAGCAGCCTGCCGCACCGTACCAGGATCTGGGAGTTGGGCCTCCAGTAGGCTGGTGCTATCTGGTCTGTCAGCCAGGATGTTACAGCCTTGGTGGGCCCAAGGCTAAGCTCAGACACCGACTGAGCCATGAAGTTCATCCCGTCCAAGAGGCGCTGGGCAGCATTGTTGTTGTCCTTCAGAAATCCATCGGTCTGAAATGAAAATGCAGGCTCCCGTCACGCTGAGGGAAGGGACTCAAGGGAAAGGGCGGGGGTCCTGGGAGAGCTGCACACTCATCACCGCCAACTCAGAGCCACAAACTCCCTGGCAGAGAAAAACAGGGACAGACCTTCTAGGCACCATCACACCAACCAGTCATGACGAATGATTCTCTTCAAGGCGACCATAAGACTTGGTGCGCCGCTGCTCAATCAGGACTGAGTTTGCCCACAAACAAGATATACACTCCAGGAAACACTCACATAACGATGACACCTCCCGCAGGACACCCCCAGCCCAGGCTGGATTAGGAACCCTTCCTCTCAGTTGCTCTAATATCTGCACAGCTCCAGGAATCCTGTTTCCACATGTAAGAACAGTATCTGTTTATGTAGTTGCCTGTAAACTCTCTGAGAACAATAACCTATCCTTTTCACTTTTGTATTGTGTAAGTATCTAGTTCAATTCTGAGCACAGGGTACTCAACAACATATGCTGACATAATGAATGGATGAATGAATGAACAGAAGGAGAGGAGCCTGTATTCCCTAATTCCGAGGACGATAAGGAGTGCAGCCTAAAAGTACATTACAGTGTCACTGTTTTCTTGGACTATAAATGATCTTGCCACAGAGACGAAAGCTTTCGCAAGAAATAAATAAAGCAGATCAAAAACAAAAGACAGTCACAAAACACCTTGTGAGAAAGTTATACTAGTGTGAGGCCATATTAAACCCTTGGACCAGAATAGCCTGGACCATCAGGTCAGGGGAGACTGGGAAGAAGAGGAATAAAACAGGAAATTGTCAGTTATGTGGTACCGGAAGGATCCAGGCAAGCTCAAAGGTGGACTCACCGGTGGCTTTAGGAGTCACCCTACAAGGGGAACATCACCAAATAAGTCCCTTCGAGAAAACTGCTTGTTTTTTTCCATGAAGGGAAAGGTTTTGGATATGTTGTGATTTATGAGTAATTCCATTATGAACTGTGGCTTAATGCAGAATCAAAGCAACATATAAATGCCTCATAAACAAATTTATTTTTCTAACATTTGGAATTCAAAAGTCAAATTAAAAATAGTGAGGGTCGCCCGGCCAGCTTGGCTTGGTCCCCAGTGTAGGGCATGCAGGATGCAGCCAATCAATGATTCTCTCTCGTCATTGATGTTTCTATCTCTCTCTCTCTCTCTCCCCCTGCTTCCCTCTTTGAAATCAATAAAATATATATTTTAAATAAAATAAATAAATAAAAAATAGTAAGGGTCTATAGTAATCCCATTTCTTAGAATATACGTCAAGAAAATTTCCAAAAAAAGAAATGGTTTTCTTACATAAAGATGGTCACTATCGCATTTTCTTTGATTAGAAAAAAATCATAAACAGCACGCATGAAAGTTTAAAAAGGGAATGGAGTATCAAACTATAACACTAGACATAATGTTACACAGTGACTACAAATGGAATCATGAAAAATGGAAGCAATGTGGAAATAGTATTACGGTAAGAAAAAAAGGCAGATAAATGGCATGTAAATTATTATTACAACTATATAAACATATGCATATGGAAAATGACTGAAGAGAATATGAAAAAATGAAGTTTTGCCCTAACTGGTTTGGCTCAGTGGATAGAGCGTTGGCCTACAGACTGAAGGGTCCCAGGTTCGATTCCGGTCAAGGGCATGTACCTTGGTTGCGGGCACATCCCCAGTGGGGGGTGTGCAGGAGGCAGCAGATCGATGTTCCTCTCATCGATGTTTCAAACACTCTATCCCTCTCCCTTTCCCTTCCTCTCTATAAAAAATCAATAAAATATATTTTTTTAAAAATGAAGTTTTGCCCAGCCAGTGTGGCTCAGTGACTGAGTGTCGACCCATGCACCAAGAAGTTGCAGGTTCAATTCCTGGTCAGGCACATGCCTGGGTTGTGGACTTGATCCCCAATAGGGGGTGTGCAGGAAGCAGCAGATCAATGATTCTCATAGCTGTTTCTCTCTCTCTCTCTCCCCCTCTCAAAATCAATAAAAACATATTTTAAAATAAATAAAAATGAAGTTTTATTTGCAAAGGCAGTATAACAATAGATCAACTTTTCATTTACTTTATTTCAAGTTGTGCTTCTAGTATATATGCAAAAAGAAATGAAAATAATTAACGAACTAGAACAAGAAAAGTTCTTTAGATCATGCCTTCCTAAACCACCAAAATACTGAAAGTCATGGTTAACCTTATTTCTAAACAAGTTCCACTTTTCCACACACATGTATAACTGAACGATACAAGAGAAAGAATAGTAAATAAAACTGCTCTTACTCCAGGCCACACATGCACAATCTCTGTCCGCACCACCGTATCCACAGGATCTTGGTTCCCAAACCAGTATTGCCGGCTACGATAGACCACGCCGCAGTTAGGACATTCGATCACATACCTACAAGGAATGCAAACAGATACTATTACCCTGCCAGGTTTCTGGGGAAACAAACACACCAGACAACCCTTAGCTATGTTGTTTACACTCACCCAGACCAGGCATATTTTGCAAGACCCATCCAGGGGGAGTCGGTGGAAGCAGATGTCTTGGGCACTACGCTGACCTCCTTGCCTCTCTCATAGCAGGCCTGAAACATGGAGCACTCTGCCAGCTTCTTCTCTGGACACCAGTCCCCGTGGCCTCTTCACATCCCTGTCCAGCACCCACTCCCCACAAACCAGACCGTCTGAGGGTCTACAGACGCCGAGTTTAGCACATCAGAAGAAAGTTCATTTCTCTAAAGAAGCCAGTGCCCTGAATGGTCATGAACTGAATGTATCCCCACCCGAGGCCCCAAAAACTAAGCTGTCAATTTACACCCATCACAGACAGAAGAAATCAGAACTCGGTTCCTGAAGAACACTTCCGTGCGTAAGAAGAACAAACAGCCGGTGTATGTGACCCCTGCCCACAAGCTCAAGAGACTAAGGGGAAAATAACCTTTAAAAAAGTTCCACGAGGCCCCAGCAGCAAACATGGGTGAGTTATTTTGATTAGAGCTGGGGAGAAGTTCCAGAGAGATTCCATCTGAACATCAAATACTTTGGGATGCAGCAAAGCTGCCCCAAGCCAATCTTTCCGACAGGAGTGTGACCAGCAGCCAGCTGCTGGAGCAGGGAGAAGCTCGGGGACTCACCTTGCAGGTATAAACTCGGTTGTCATACTGGTGGGAGTAGCTGCAGCGGCTCTTGGCTTCGTGAGGTACTCCTTCTTTCCCATGATTCATGCTGTTCTTACATCCAGCCCTGAGTGAAGCCCAAAAGCTGACAATGAGGCGGCCAATGGAACTGATGCTATTTGCACAGAAGAATCTGACCCTGAGCCAGAGATGGGGCCCAAACCAGACGCTGGTTATGAAGGAGGCCCCGGGCACTGAGCACGGAGGACAGTTCGTCTCAGGAACCACAGGCCTCCCGTGTCCTTGCACTCAGCACCACTACGAAGGTAGAGCAAGGAGGACCTTGTCTGAGGAGAAAGAGCGAAATGGAGACACTCTTCTTAGAAACACCACCTGGCCCCTCAGTAGGAATGGAGGCGCCAGAAGATACCACCTTGACAAGAGATGAGTCTTGAATGGCTCTCAGGAAATTGAAAAACCCAAACAGCATGAATTAAGTTTAAGCGGGACAGGCTGCCAAGATGCCAAACAAAAACATCCCCCAACATGTGGCAAAGCACTAAGAGAAGGCTTAAGCCGGACGAGAAGACCTTCCGAACAAACAGCGATCCCGGCCACCCTGACAGCGCAGCAGACAGATCAGAACTTCCGAACGTCCCTATGGAGAAGGAAGGTCCTGGGAACCCTGGGGAAGCTCAGCTAGACTGGAAAAGCAACGATCCACCGGAGCTTAGCCCCTCGTGCTGGGCTCACGGAGCAAGCAAAAAGGAAGATAAATCACGCTGGCAATGAACATCCCTCTGTCCAAGATAATCCCAGCCCCCCCCACCCCAGGCCATCTAATCCAACACCCAAGTCCTTTTTACAAATTCAGAGCCAAGCGGTTCAGTGCCTGGCGGTGGCCTGCTGGGTCCAATGCAAAAAGGCTCAGAACAGAAAGGCCTCCTCCTGCAGATGGGCAAATGTGAGCAAGGACAATACAGTGGTGAAGGGGTGGAAAGGCAGAGAGTGAGTACACGACGTGGAGACTGCAATCTGACTGTGACACGCTGCATTTAAATCCCCTGGGCTGCTTCAGCCAAGTCACCAAACTGTGATTTAACAGCCCTCAACAGCTCAAGTTAATCCAGTGACCCCCAAAGTGTGGTCCCCAACCAGCAACATCAGCATCACCTGAAAACTTACCAGAAATAAAAGTTCTGAGGCCCTAATCAGACCTATTAAACCCAACTGTGGGGCCAAGACCCACCGATCCGTTTTAACATGTCCTTCCGCTGTTTCTGATGCATGCTCAGTTGAGAATCAATGCCCTATCCCCTGTAACAAAGTGTGGTCCACAGACCAGCATCAGAGCATCACTTGGAGCTTGTTAGAAAGGCAGATTTTCACCCAGAACTGCTGTCCACACTCTGCATTTTAACAAAATCACAAAGTGGTGTATATACAGACTGATGTTTGAGAAGCACTGCTCTAATGCAATGTCCTCCACTCAGACTGCTCATTAGAAAAATCTCAGGAGCCTTTTAAGTATTCCAGTGCCTGCGCCCCATCCCAGCCCATTAAACCAGCCTCCTTGGAGGTGGGGCCCAGGCCTGGATACTGCTGCAAGCTCCCTGGATAATTCTAATGCGCTCTAAGCATTTGCCCTCACAGTGAAAGGAATCAACTAGGATTCACATGGACTACAGTGCTGTGCACACACTGGGCTCTCTCTCAAATATTAGCTGAGTAAATGGAATAACTATGATTGAAAGCCCTGATAGGAGAAACATGGGGAAACAGGCAACCTAAAGTTTTCTATAGTAAAAACTGCCCAAACCGGAAACCAGTCAATTTCACATCTAAACCAGGCTAAAATCTTCAGGAGATTCTTCATAACCATGTGTCCCGGAATCCCCTGCAACCTCAAAGTGTGGTCCCCCGACCACCAGGATCACCTGGGAACTTGGAAATCACCACCTCGGGCCCCACCCCATCCGTCAATCAGAAGGTTTCATGTAACCAGACCCCAGGTGACTTGCATGCCCACTGGTGACTGAGAAGCAGCATTCTGAGTCTCTTTTCCCAAGATGGGGAGACGGCTGGCCTCACTTACCCGCAGCTGAGACACAAGCAGGAGCAGGTGAAGTACTCGTCTGGGAAAAAGGAGCTGTGCGCCATCTGGTCATCGGGGATCTCACCGCTGAAGCGGTCGCTCAATGCCTAGCGAGGAGGGAAGGTGACATGAAGGCACAGCAGAGAGCCCTGTGCTTTGGCTCTTCCAAGACTTTCCTTTCTAAGACCCCCCCCTCCCCCCCCCCCCCCACACAAACACCTTATTTCTTACAGGCTCCACAGCAGGAAGAGGGAACTTACCTTCAACCTCCTAGGCCCAACTTGCCTGGAAAGAACCAGCCCGTTTCCCGAGAGGTTGGAAGTGAACCAAGTTACTGTTCTCCACTAATTACCTTGGAGGTTATAAACACCTCACACAGTCATTCATTCAGAACCTCCATAGATACTGACTAATGCCCACTTCATCCTTGTAAAGCTGGGACCGAGAAACCAAGACTTGAGAAGGGGGTTCGTCTTTAAGTCAGAGACACAGCTGAGCAGTAAGCAAGAGTTTCGTGGGCTTCTATCCAGTTCTAACCACAGGCACGCATTTAGAGTTTACTAGGCCACAGAACTATCTCAATGCAGAAACATATGTCATCGGCCAAAAAAACAAGAATTATCGTAGTGTTTGGCAGCCTTTTATCAACTACAGTAACCCAAAAGACAGCAAAGGGCCAAAAAAAAAAAAAAAATGCCAAAAAGAAAGATAGGGTATTTGCAGAGGCAAACTGAAATTTTTATGTTGAGAGGCACTTCCATTTCTAATCCTGTTTTCACGCATCACTTTGTTGAAAGTACTCTTCAAGCCGATTTCCCCTCCTTCCAGGCCCTTAGTCACATTCAGTGGAAAAAGTAATGTAAATTAAATAGGAATGGGCTTTCCAGGCTTCAAAAATCATTAAGTGCACACTGTTCCAAGCTTCTATCTTTTCGTCTCCCATACTGAGGCAGACAATCATTATTCACGGGAAGAGAAGGAAAAGTAGCCTAAAGCAACAGGACAAGATGTTACTTCCTTTGGTAAAAGCCAAAAGAAATTTTAAGATGAGATTTGGAAAAAGGGAAGATTAGGTTCTAAACCAGTGGTTCTCAACCTTGGCTGCACATTAGAATCACCCGGGAATCTTTTAAAAATCCTGATTTCTGGGCCTCATCCTCTGGAAATCAGGATTTTTTTTAAAAAATGTATTTTATTGATTTTTTACAGAGAGGGAGAGGGATAGAGAGTTAGAAACATCGATGAGAGGGAAACATCGATCAGCTGCCTCCTGCACACTCCTTACTGGGGATATGCCCGCAACCAAGGTACATGCCCTTGACCGGAATCGAACCTGGGACCCTTGAGTCCGCAGGCCGACGCTGTATCCACTGAGCCAAACTGGTTAGGCTGGAAATCAGGATTTTAAAAAGATTCCCAGGTGATTCTAATGTGCAGCCAAGGTTGAGAACCACTGACCTAAGGGCATTCAAATTCAGCTTCTGCAAGGATAACGCAGGGCCTATACACCATCAACTGCCAGCAATGGCCAACCCAGTGGCAATTCTTGATTTAGACCCCAAAAAAGATCTGACAAATAATAATACATGTAAATCCTGTTGCCTTGGGGGTAATTTTGTAAAGACTAACTTAGGGAAACACTAAGATTTTGAGAGAAAAGATAAATGAATATGCATATGAATATTAATGAGAATAAATGAGAAGCAAGGCAAGAATCACTCTCTAGCCCAAACTGCTCTCCTCTCTCCTACTTCTTAATGTGATCCATCCTTTGGCGATTTTTAAAAATATATATTGTTTTATTGATTTCAGAGAGAAAAGGAGAGGGAGAGATAGAAACATCAATGATGAGACAGTGTCACTGATCAGCCATCTCCCGCATGCCCCCAACCGAGTATCGAGACCGAAACCCGGGCAGGGCATATGCCCCTACCAGGAATCAAACCATGACCTCCCAGTTCACAGGTCAATACCCAACCACCCAGCCACCCTGGCTGGTCCTTCGGGGTTCTTTTTTGGGCTCACCTTTTTTATAATACCTTCTCAATCACTTTAAACACACTACCCTCTGCCTTCTCTGAAGCCCTTTTGTATTCAACAACCAAATCAGTAATGAGTAATTAGGCAATGATGCAAAGCTATGGATCTGTTGTATTTCGTCTCCTAAACATTGTGAAAGAAGTTTCCAACCTTTATAACTCCTAGCGAAGGTCCTAACCAAGAGGTCATGGTTTGATTCCTCTGCTAGGACCTAGGAATAAAGTGCCAGCACCAACCCCCACCCCCCCCCCCCAATGCACATACCAACTTCTGTTCTCCCCCTCCTTACCTTGGCTCTGCCTCTGTGCCAGGCTTTATCCCAGGCCCACAGGCCCTCTCTAATTTTAGGTTAACTACTCCCTGATTGGCCAAATTACTGATAACCTTGTAGGCTGTATTTCTTACAGGTGTGTGCATGACCCTCTGGGGCTCGCTGGTGGGAAATGTAGTGTTATCTTCCTAATGCATCAATTTACAGAAAGATCTGGGGAGCAAACTATCCTATATAATAAAAGGGTAATATGCAAATTGACCTCCTGTGGAACAACCGGTCACTACGACACACACTGACCACCAGGGGGCAGACACTCAACGCAGGAGCTGCCCCCAACCTGCAGTCCCCAATTGCCCAATTGGGGCCTGCTGGTCAACCTCTTGGTCCCTTCCCCAGGTGGGCAGGCTCCAATCGCCTGATGGGGAACAGAGAACCAGGAGTGGGTGGCAGTGGGAGGTGGGGCTGGCTGCCAGGGAAGATGGCCCTGATCGCAGGCCAGGCCTAGAAACTGTATCCATGCAGAAATTTCATGCGCTGGGCCTCTAGTTATTACATAAAAAACAAGCATGGACATAGTATGAAACTAAATGGAAAATTTGCAGAAATTAAACATGAGATACCCTCCCCCCAAGTCACTTCAGGTTGCAGTGGCAGCTTTGCTCTCTCTGTGCCTATTTTCTCATCTATAAAATGCGGATACTAGAAGGAAAAGTCGGGGCATGTCCACATATCTCAAAGTTGGGCACGAAACGATCTGCAGCCTGACTCCCATGGTACATGTGCCCATAGAACCTCCATCACTGCCTGCCCTAAACAAATCAACTGTGAGCTTATGCTGGCCAAGGCAACAGTACCCTCTTATGACATCAGAAAGAGAACTCCTCGTCTAACCAGCCGCAGCACTTCATATGCTGGTCACCCATCCTCCGAAATGCTGGGACACACGAAAAGCATGGTACTTCCCTCACAAGTCACTGGAATAATGAGTCAGACCATGACAAGCTTCAGGAGGGCTTCACATGAGTCAATAGTGTGGCAATATTCAGTAACTGCTTTTTAAAAATCTGAGGTTAGTGTGTTTTGGATACAAGGGTAAGGAGAAGCTGTCCTCCTTCCTGATTGTTACTTTCCAGTAAAGATACTACCACCTAATCCATATACTTTGTCTTTCAAAAATTCCAAACCTCACATCATTCCAGGGATCTTGGGCTCTCCTCCTTCTGAGGTCCCAAAGCTGTGAGAGAGAGGCAGGGAAGGAACGCCCCTGAAAAATCTTGGGAAAGCATTTGAGGTAAGTCTGGAAAAGGTTGCCTGGAGACCAGGTGATCTTGAACTTTAGTTGTCCTGGCAACAGTGTGGCTCTTTCTACTGAACCTGAAAGGTTAGCCCCAGTCATCAAGGGCTGGCAGTGAATGTTCTGATTCAAAATGGACTCTTATGCAATCAATGATGCCACCCCCAATGGAATATAATAACTTTCTAAATACTTAAATGCATCCTGTGATAAACTCTGTGATAAAAGTCAGAGTTTCTACATTTAAATATCGGAGGCTAAAAGAGGTATTAAATAAAACCTACATGAATTCAACTTGTAAATGATTCAATTATTAAGAACTGTAATACAGACAACATAGTTAATTCAATATTAAATTCCCTTACTCAATAGGGATCTGAGCATCTCTTTTCTTCACCTGCTTACTCAGGTATGCTCTGCTTGTAGGTATCTGGCCTGCTGCTACTATAGAACCTGCGCCAAGGAGTGAGTGGTCAGGAGGTGGGAAATCACCCAGCTGCAAAAGAGGCACCAAGCCTGGACCACAATGTGGCAGGTCAGCGGGATTAATCAGGAAGCCTAAGGGCAAGCCACTAAAACAGAAAGTGACTGTCTCTCTCTCTCCCTCCAAACTCTTCAATCTTCCTCATTAAACACATTCCTGTTCGATAATGACCATGAAAAGCAGCACCTGGGCTGGCTCTCCCTGGCTCCAACAGTGCTACATCAATCAGGTGGAACCACGTAACTCAGATGCAGCTAATAACTTTTTAAAAGTATAAAAACAAGTTCTGAAATAATATGAATGTATGATCCCATTTTTGAAGGGAAAAAATTTTGAGTAGGTGTTTGTGTGTGCGCGCGCGCGTGTGTATGTGTGTGTGTACATGCACTTATATAGAACTGAAAATTTCTAGAAGAATATACAAGAAACTACTTACAATGGTTATCTGCAGAGTAAGAGATTATAGGGAAGTTACAAGAATTTAACTTTATGATCCCTTTTATTTAGGGAGAAAAATATATTATATACATATACTTATATATGCACATGTGTATCACTGGAAATTTCTAGAAACATATACAAGAAAATATTAACAATGGTTATCATAGAGTGAGGGGGAGAGGAAAAAAAGGGACTCAATTCATACCATACACATTTCTGTGTTATTTGAATTGTTTTATCATGAACACACATTGCTTTCATAATTTAAAAAATTACTTTTTTCAATGAAAATAACCAAGTACACAAATATAACTTATGGGAATGTCCTTTCTAGAGGCCACTAGCAATATGTATCAGGAACCTTAAAAGATGGCCACATGCTCTGACCTTCCTAGAAGTGGAATAACTATTGAGAAGGAATAGAGCAGAGTTAAAAGCATAGACTTGGAGCCAGACTACCCGACTCAAATTCTTCTCCGCCACTTTTACTAGATAAGTCATCTCAAGCAAATTAATTCACCTCTCTGTGTCTCCATTTCTTTTCTTTTTTTTTAATCCTCACCAAGGATATTTTTCCCATTGATTTTTACATAGAGTGAAAGGGAGAGGGAAAGAGAGATAGAAATATCAGTGATGAAAGAGACACATCGACTGGTTGCCTCCCACATGCCCCCAACTAGGGCTGGGAGCCTGCAACCCAGGCATGTGCCCTTGACTGGAATCAAACCCAGGACCTTTCAGTCCGCAGACTGATACTCTATCCACTGAGCCAAGCTGGCTAGGGCATGACCCAATTCTCTTTTTTATAAAATACCACAATTTATCCATTTTTTGCACACTTAGTTTGCATTTTGTTGCTATTACAAAGTGCTATTAACATCCTCATATAGTCTCCTTGTGTTCCTGTGGAAGTTTCTTTAAGGCAAATTCCTAGAAATATGGCTAGGACATATATTATGCATATTTTACCTACACTAGATATTTATAAATTACTTTTCAAAGCAGTTCTAAGAATTTTAACTCAACTAGCAGTTGATAAGAGTTTACTGCTTCATACAGACATTTTATTGCCAGATTTCTCAGTGTTTGTCCTTGAATCATTGTGATTTTCATTTTTGTTTCTTTGATTACTAGAGCAGCGGTCGCCAACCTTTCAGACCTCATGGACCACCAGTGTTCCACGGACAACCGGTTGGCGACTGCTGCCCCAAAGGTTTCCTTAAACCAGCATTCGCCAACCTTTCAGATCTCACGAACCACCAGCGGTCCACAGACCACCAGTTGGCAACTGCTGCACTAGAGAGCTGAAGTTTATTGGTGCATCACACTTTTTATTGCCTTTTATGTGTTTTGTCTCTCCATTTTCCTAAAAGGTTTATATTTTTTCCTAATAATATTCCTGTGTATTTTATCTAAAACTTTAAAAATCATACAAAAAATAATCATATAAATCTATCCCGAGCTTTCTCAGTGTTCACTCAGTGAGTTAGGGAGGAACTAGACAAGGTAAAGAATGCCAGAGAGAGAGAAGGAAAAAAATGAAACAGGAAGATAGACAAGTTATTTTGGCAATGATAATTTATCTGTTTATGCCAGTGATTTTCAACCTTTTTTATCTCACAGCACACATAAACTAATTACTAAAATTCTGCAGCACACCAAAAAATATATTTTCTGCCAATCTGACAAAATAAATGGTATAATTTTCATTCATTTACAGCAGATGGCTATTGTTGTGTTGGCTGTTGTAATTTTTTAAAATTGATTTCAGAGAGGAAGGGAGAGAGAAACATCAATGATGAGAGAGAATCATTGATTGGCTGCCTCCTGCACACGCCTTAACAGAGATCAAGCCCACAACCTGGGCAGTGCCCTGACCAGGATTTGAACCATGACCTCCTGGTTCATAGGTCAACGCTCAATCACTGAGCCACACCAGCTGAACGTCATTTGTTTTATTTGACAATCTAAGAGAAAAGAGGTCAGTGCCCTTGACTAAATAGTCAGATATTGCATGTTTTAAAAATTCTTGCAGCACACTGGTTTAAAATCACTGGTTTATGCCCATCCCCACTCTTTTGTTCCAAAAAGGACTCAATGCTATTTGTAAAAATAAATACAACATAAAACAAAATTTTTAAAAGGTGGAGAAGAATAGACAGCCATTGTATTATACACTGCTATGAACTATGAAGACTTCAGTTAGAATGTATTTTTTTTAAAATATATTTTATTGAATTTTTACAGAGAGGAGGGAGAAGGATAGAGAGTTAGAAACATCGATGAGAGAGAAACATCAATCAGCTGCCTCCTGCACACCACCCACCGGGGATGTGCCCGCAACCAAGGTACATGCCCTTGACCGGAATCAAACCTGGGACCCTTTCAGTCCGCAGGCCAATGCTCTATCCACTGAGCCAAACCGGTTAGGGCTAGAATGTATTTTAACAGCAATAAAATTCTAGTGGGTCAATTTGCCAAATATAGTCCTCACAGGTAGCTTCCTATTAAAGTGATAGAGAATTGACAACTTCTAATATAAAGTGGATTAAAACCAGACAACCCCCAAAAAAGACAAAAACATTTTTTTCAAAGATCTGAGTAAACTGCAAGAACCCCAGTAAATTGGCACTGGCCAGGTAGGTCAGTTGGTTGGAGCGTCATCCTAATACACCAAATTTTCAGGTTCAATCACATACAAAAATCAGGACACATACAGAAATCAACCAACAAATGCAGAAATAAGTGGAACAATAAATTGATTTCTCATCTCTTTCTTCCTTTCTAAAATAAATAAATAAAAAATTTTTAGAAGAATCCTACAATTTCCTGGGGAGAGCCCAAAACATATGCTTAAACAAAAAATGCCTTGTCATGGACAAGAGCAGTGGGTCCCACGTCTCAGTACAGCATAGTGTGTTAGTGTTAAGGAGGGACTACCTACCTCAAAGAACAGAAAACGTAGGGTAGGGTCCAGGTGAAACTCTGAGGACACCACTATCAAAAATCATCAGAACTCAGCTGACGATGCTCATTTTAATCTCAGAAAGCTTCGAGATTCCTATCACCTCCTAAGAATACAGTGTAACTATTTTTCTTAAAAGTGCCCAACAAATGGCCTGGAGTAGGCCACCCAAGACTCTTAAGGGTAAAATCACTAATTACTGCTTAAGCACTCAGTGTCCCTGATGATGGTCTTATTTAAACATTAACCCAGCTATTGGCCTTGCAGTCAAAACTCATATTGATCGGATTTAGAGCCCTTTGCATAACAAAGTATGGATTCAGCCTCTTTGGAGAATGTTTGCAATACTTGGGTGTGATCTTCCACTCTGACTACCTTTGAGCCCTTAGATGGCCACTAGCCTATACATCTAAGTACACTTTAATCTCAACTTCTAATTAGAAGTATGTATATTATGAATTATTCAAATATAATCATTTTTCATAGTTTCTTAATATTATTCACAACAGTTAATACTTATTGAACTAGTATGTTGCTCCTTAACATATGTTGTTCTCATTTAATTCCCCACCTCAACTTCACTAGGAACATTCTATTATTACCCCTACTAGAGGCCCGATGCATGAAATTCGTTCAAGAGGCTCAGCCCTCGCAGCCCCAGCTTCATCCGAAGATCGTCTGGAAGGTCTTTTGGCTATCTGATCTAATTAGCATATTATGTTTTTATTATTATAGATTGTTCTGATGAGGAAAAATGTTTGAAGAAAGTGCTACAAGTGTTGTCTATCTTGGGTTCCACTCTATTTCCAGCACCTCAGATTCTACCTGGCACAAAATGCACTCATTTATTTGTTTAATGAACAAACAACTGAATTCATTTGCCAAGACTAAGCAGCTGGTAAGTGGCAGAACTGGGATCTGACACAAGTCTGACCCCAAAGCCCAAGCTTTTAACCACTGTTAGTCCATTTGGGCTGCTATACAAAACTAGAGGCCCGATGCACGAAATTTGTGCAAGAGTAGGCCTGCCTTCCCCCGGTTGCCGGCACCAGCTTCCCTCTGGCACCCAGGACCTGGGCTTCCCTCACAGCTCCATCTTCGTCCGTAAGGACGTCCAGTTTAATTAACATATTACACTTCTATTATTATAGATACCACAGACTTAACAAATTTATTTCTAAGAGTTCTGGAAGCTGGAAGTCCAAGGTCTGGGCACCTGCATAGTCAGGTTCTGCTGAGAACCTGCTTTCTGGCTCATAAATGGTGTCTTCTCACTGTGTCCTCTCTTGGGGGGAGGGACCAGGGAGCTCTCTGGGGCTTCTTTTATAAGGGCATCACCCTCCTTCATGAGGGCTCCATCCTCATGGCCCAATCACCTCCCGAAGTCCCTCCAAACACTAACACACTGGGCATTAGGATTTCAACATAGGAATTTTGGGAAGACACAAACATCCAGCCTGTAGAAAACTCTGCCAAAACCACAAACCTTTTTTGGAGGGTAACTTTTCATTTTGATATATAATTTCAAGCTTGTAGAAAAATTGCAAGAATAATATAAGGAACTCCTATACACAGTTTACCCAGATTCACTAATTGCTGACATTGTGCCCTATTGCAGACCTTTTAAACTCAATGGGTTAAGCAGATCAGCCTAGGGCCCAAGTTGTTCCCTGTGTAAACCAGGGCCTGCCTAGCTTTGTGCCAAACTCACTTCTACCCCGTCCTCCCTTCCCCTCCCAGTCCCAGTCTGTCCCCTCACCCTCAGGGCATCCTCATATCCCAGCTCCAGTCTTCTTGTTAACATTCCCCTGTTCTCTCTCCAGGCCCTGCAGCCCCAGCACTGCCCCCAAGGCCCAGCTCCTTTCCAGCACTTCTGTCCCCAGCCTCAGCCATAGTAACACAGAGATGTACACAAAGCAAACCACAAAAAATACGCAGTTTTTCACCCAGATGGATTTCATGAATTCATTATAAATAATGGTAAAATAAAGAAGTACAGCCCTAGCTGGTTTGGCTCAGTGGATAAGACATCAGCCTGCGGACTGAAGGGTTCCAGGTTCGATTCTGGTGAGGGGCACATGCCCGGGTTGTGGGCCCGATCCCCAGTGGGGCACATGCAGGAGACAGCCAATCGATGATTCTCTCTCATCATTGATGTTTCTCTCTCTCTCTTTCCCTCTCCTTTCTCTCTGAAGCCAATAAAAATATATTTAAAAAAAAATAAAAAGTGCAGAGTGAAGATAAAATACTGTGCTGAAATAAAACTCTTGAAATACTAAAAATAAGCAATAGAAAAGACACCAAATAAGCAAAAATACTTAAAATTAGATTATATATGCAATTATATGAGATGATAGAAAAATGATAGATGTTCAATGTTTATATATACCAGAGTAGGCAAAAGGAGGTTTACAGTTGTTGGTATAGAAAAACACATGCAAGTTATGATTATAATAATACAAGAATAAACTTATACAGTATGCAGGCCAGATGTTCCCCACCCCTGGATTAAATGAACAAATTCTGTAAACTTTGGTACCTCATAAACAGCAATTATTGTTATCCATATGTTTTTGTTTTTTTCTTAGCCAAATTTCTACCTGTGATACTAGTTTTCCATTTATAGTGATTACAAAATGTTGCTTACTTAAATAAATTAATTTAGGTTAAAAACAGAAACAGGTGAGTCTATATAAAGAAAAATAAAAGGGCTGTCCACATATCTGAGCCTCAACATGAGTCGGCTCACCAGAGCTAGGCCACACCACCCTAAATTAATGCTTTTCCCTATTC
This sequence comes from Myotis nattereri, assembly GCF_964212035.1. Classification (NCBI taxonomy): domain Eukaryota; kingdom Metazoa; phylum Chordata; class Mammalia; order Chiroptera; family Vespertilionidae; genus Myotis; species Myotis nattereri. The sequence continues at coordinate 24,879,703 of NC_138075.1, read as the reverse complement.
CCTAAAAGCCTAGTTTTTCTCTGATATAAGGACCTATCACTTTTTTAAAAAAAATATATTGTTATTGATTTCAGAGAGGAAGGGAGTGGGACAGAGAGTTAGAAACATCAATGATGAGAGAGAATCATGATTAGCTGCCTTCTGCATGCCCCTTACTGGGGAATCGAGCCCACAACCCAGGCACTTGTCCTTGACCAGAATCAAACCCGGGACCCTTTGGTCTGCAGGCCGATGCTCTATCCATTGAGCCAGACCAGCTAGGGCAGGACCTATCACTTTTTAACTATCACCTAAGATTCCTCTGCACTCGAGCTCCTAGCAAGATGATGTCATTTGAGAGGTGTAAACTCCACTCATGCGCTTCCTTTTCCTATAACCTCTCTTTCAGCCCAGGTTTCCAATCACCAGTATCAACAAAAGCTGGAGAACTGAGTGTTCTCACCACCCACTGGCACTCCAGTGAGAAGCACTCGAGGCGAGGCGGGAGCCAACTGACCTTCAAGGCTTTGAAGATGACTCCTGGGTGTCGGGGAGAACGGGTGGTGTTGTTCTCTAGCTGCTGCTCCAAAGCTCTCCGAAGCCCAGAGAAGTCCGTGGGAGGGTTGTACGTCCTGGTTCCCTTGTAGTGAATGGAACTGAAGGCTTCAGGGAAGCGGCCCAGCTTCCGGAAACGGTCCTGGATGAGCTTCTCCGGCACCTCTGACGGGTGATCTGGACAAGCAAAAACAGGTACATGAACAGTGACCTTTCATTTATTTGTTTGTTTACACTCCTCACCTGATGATATGTTTTTATTGATTTTATTTTTTATTGATTTCAGAGAGGAAGGGAGAGGGAGAGAGATGGAAACATCAGTGAGAGAGAGAATCATTAATTGGCTGCTTCCTGCACGCCCCACACTGGGGACCAAGCCTGCAACCCGGGCATGTGCCCTGACTGGGAATCGAACCATGATCTCTTGGTTCATAGGTCCACACTCAACCACTGAGCCACGCCATCTGAGCTGTTTTTACTGACTTGAGAGAGAGAGGAAGGGGGAGAGAGAATGAGAAACACTGACCAGGTGCCTTTCGTACGCCCCAATCCGGTATCGAACCCAAAACCTTTTAGTGTACGGGACAGTGCTCTAACCAACTGAGCCACCCAGCCAGGGCAATAGTGACTTTTCTTTAAAAAAAAACAACTAAAAAGTCACCCGTCTTTCATTACAAAAGTCTGACTCCATATATATACAAAATACTTAAGCAGGCAGAACCAATCCAGGCTGTTAGAATTCAGCTTACCCTTGTCTAGGACTGAGCAGGACTTCTATGAACAGGGTGCTGGTGTGTCATGACCTCGAACTGATTTCACAGGTATGTTCAGGTAGTGAAATTTCATCAAGTTATACACTTTTGATATGATGTGAACTTTTCTCTCTGTACATTATTCTTCAAGAAACTCTTTTTTTAAAAATCTGCTCATTATGCCCTGGCTGGTATGGTTCAGTTGGTTAGAGCATCATCCTGGGCCGTAAAGATCCAAAGTACCACAGAAATGCTGATGCCAGAGGCATTCGAAATTTAGCATTTCCAACCTCCTCTCCTTACCTGACCATCAATTGCTATGAGTTTCTTCTTCCATTCTGGAACACTTACATTTCTTGTCTTCCGACCAAACCAAAGTCCTCCATATTCTAACTTCTTAATATGGTCCCAGTGCACTTCCCTCCTACTACCACTGCCCTGGCTCACCCCCCATCACTTCCCACTCCATCACTTCCCACCTAGAACTGTGAAAACCTCCCGGCTGGTCTCCCTGCCTCTTCGAGGCATGCCTCTCCAGTTCATCCTGCAACAGGCTGCTGGAGGATCTTTTGAAAACATAGGACCATGTAACTCCCTGCTTAAAATCCTGTCACAGCCATCCATGATGATTCCCAAGAATATCTCCACCATTCTTTCCCATATAATCTATGCTTCAGACACACTGAGCCTCTTCGTTTATTCACTGAGTGAACATCGGTGGAGAGCCTACCATGTGTCAAGCACGAGGCCAGTTTAGATATAGTCAGACAGGCAAGGTTCCTGCCTTCGTGGAGTTTCCATTCGAATGGGAAAAGATCCAAAATGAGTAAGCAAATATGCAGCATGATTTCAGATAGCGAAAGGTACCCTGATGCAAATGAACAGGGGGATGCAATGAGAGTACAACCACCAGGATGCAGGAACAACTTCACGGGACAGTCAGGAAAGGCTCCGAGGAGATGAGAGGTGACTCTGAAAAACCTATGACTAGCTGGGGGAAGAGCAGCATATGCAAAGGTGTCAGCAGAGAAAAGCCTATAGGACTAGTGGAGGGAGTATACACAGATGTCGTGTGTATGCACGTACACAAACGCATGAAGAGGGGAGGGCATTTAGTGGGTGAGGGGAGGGAATGAGGGAGGATAACTAGAGAAGTTCAGAGACGCAGCTGGGAGTAGAGTGAGGACACCGTAATTAGGAGTTTGGATTTTATTTTGATGTAGTACACAGCCACTGACAGGCTGTAAGCAGGAGTATGACATGATCTAATTTATAAACTAAGCTTTTAAAACGATCACTCCGGAGGCTGTGTGGCAATGCACCGAAGGGGGCTACAATGGAAGTCGGGAAGCTGTGACAGAACCACCACAGTTCCCTGGACCCAACTTCCTCCTTCAAACCACTAGGGATTTGCCCTTCCTAGAGCATCCTTCTTCCCCTCTGCTACCTAGCCAAGTCTCTAGAGTTCAAATGTCACCTCCTCTTTCCTAGATCCCATTAGAAGGTGTAGCGTGTCCCTCTCCCACACTCCCACAGCGCCAGTACCTACATCACCTGCGGAACAGAACACCTGTGGGTCCTCCAACTAGACTGTGATTTATTTGAGGAGGGAACTGTGTTCCTTTTCAGCCTGGTGCCCCAGCGCTCAGCACATTGTGCACTTAGTTAACTGAATGAACAGGTAAATGGTGGAACTGCTTTCAGGGACAATACTAATGTTCCCACCTGCATCCAGTTACTGTTGTTGTACCTGCTCCCTCAGCCTCCTTCTCAGGTCATGATCTTGCTTCCTATTTATCTAAGAAAACAGAAACCATAAGACAACACACACACACACACACACCTCTTACTTGCAACTGTGTCCAAATACTCTATCTTCCCTCCCATTGTTACAGATGAACTGTCCATGCTCCTAAGGCCAACTCTTCCATTATGCATTAGTCCAATGTCCCTGCTGTCTCTTAATCTACTTTCCAGTGAATTACTCTCGTCAGTACACAAATATCTGCAATATCTTTCATCTTAAATTTTCAAAAGGGAAAATTCCTTGAATTCCTACATTAGCCTGCAGCTATCATTTATTTGTCTGCTAGCCTTTATAGAACTCTTTGAAAGAGTTGCATATACTCACTACCTTCATTCTTCTCCTCTTATTCACTCTCAATCCCACTCTGACTAGGCTTTCATACTCACCATCCCTGGGAAACAGGTCTTATACAGATCACCAAGGACCTCTATTTTGCCAAAGCCATTCAACAATTCTTGATCCTCATCCTGACCGTAAGCAGATTGTGTGTGTGTGTGTGTGTGTGTGTGTGTGTGTATTACAAAAGGCCTGTGGCCCTAATGCTGTAATAACCAAAGACCAGCGCGGGAGGGAGGGACTGTGAGCACGGGGAGGCCACGCAGGTGGGCGGGGCTGCACAATTTCACGCACTGGGCTTCTAGTATATACATATATATGTGTGTACGGATTTCAGAGAGAAAGGGAGAGGGGGAGAGAGATAGAAACATCAATGATGAGAGAGAATCATTGATCAGCTGCCTCCTGCAAACCCCCTACTGGGGATCGAGCCCACAACCCAGGCATGTGCCCTTGGCCAGAATCGAACCCAGGACCCTTCAGTCCACATGCCTATGCTCTATCCACTGAGCAAAACTGGCTACGGCCACAGAAGATTTTGACATGGTTGATTCATTCCGTCCTTCTGGAAACACTTCCTTCTGTCTTGCCCAATCACCACCATCAAGTTGCTATTACAGCCCAACGGCTGCCTCCTGGTACCAAGAAAGGCCACTGCGTGACACAGCACCCCATCTACTCACCAGAGCCCAGTAGCTGAGTGTGCACAGTCTCATGGAAAATGACAACAGCAGGGCCCAGGGTGGACAAGGGCACATCCAGGCCACAGCGGGCAGTAGTAGCCTTCAGCTCCTTGGTGAAGTGCTTCAGATAAGCTTCTGAGGCGTCCCCAAGGAACTTGAAGAGGTCATTATGCAGCCGGTCTGCATGAGTTCGATAGATGACGAGGTCTGAGATGGCCAGGACCTTAAGCAGCAGCCGTGTTCTCTGGCTGATATTCACCGTAGCCCCCAGGAGCCCTTCCGTGTCTATCACTGCCACTTTGTGGACTGGGTCATATGCTGCCCACACTCCCACGGTGCAGGACTCCTGGGCAGGGGAGGTTTTGAAGACTTCACGGCCATAAAAGAAAGTGTGATTGAGGGTATGAGACTTCCCATCACCAGTATTTCCAAAAATGGAAACAACCTTCAGATGCTGATCTGGCTTGCAGTCCAATTTCCTAATAAAGTCCTCTTCATTAGACACCTTAAAAAAAAAAAGACAATGAAATCAGGAAATGGCAAAGTAGCTAGAAGCATGTGCAAGAAGAACAAGTGCTTCCCAAAGTCAAGGTCCATGACTGACTTGTTAAAGTGGCACGGAAACGAAGCCGCAGTGTGACAGCCCCACCCAGCCTGTACCCTCAGCAAAGGGCTAAGAGAACTTCTAAAGCCTCAGTCAGTATCGGAACTCAGTACTCATAAAGAACTGAAAGTAGAAAATTCTCAGAAGACATAGGAACAAATTTTTATGACCTTGGTTTACGCCAGGGTTTCTTAGCTAATACAGCAAAAGCAATACAATGAAAGAAAAAATAGATAAAATGGACTATCACAAATGAAAGCTATCACTCTGCAAAGGATATCACTAAGGCAGTGAAAAGACACCCAAAGAATGGGAGGAAATATCTGTAAATCATTTGATAAGGGACTAGTGTTCAGGATATGTAAAGCACTCAACACGAGTCTGACTAGTGTGGCTCAGTGGTTGAGAGTCAACCTATGAACCAGGAGGTCACAGTTAAATTCCCGGTCAGGGTACATGCCCGGGTTGTTGGCTCGACCCCCAGTAGGGGGCATGCAGGAAGCAGCCAATCAATGATTCTCTCTCATCATTGATGTTTCTATCTCTCTCTCTCTCCCTTCCTCTCTAAAATCAATAAAAAAATATATTTTTTTTTAAGTAATGCCAGGCCCCACCCAGTGTGACTCAGTTGGTTGGACCATCATTTCCTGTACCGGAAAGTTGCCAGTTATATTCCCAGTCAGGGAACATGCCTGAGTTGAGGGTTCCATTCCCAGTGGGGCGTGTACAGGAGGCAACCAATCGATGTTTCTCTCACACCTCAATGTTTCTCTCTCTCTCTCTCTCTCTCCCCCCTTACCCTCTCTCTAAAATAATAATTACATTTATACATATATAAATATATGTATTACATACACACACACACACACACACACACATATATATGTATATATATATATTTTAAAAAGTAAGGCCAGGCCCTAGCTGGTTTGGTTCAGTGGATAGAGCGTCGGCCTGTGGACTGAAGGGTCTCAGGTTCGATTCTGGTCAAGGGCACATGCCCGGGTTGCGGGCTCGATCCCCATTGTGGGATGTGTAGGAGGCAGCCAATCAATGATTCTCTCTCATCACTGAAGTTTCTCTCTCTCTCTCTCTCTCTCTCTGAAATCAATAAAAATACATTTTTTTTTTTTTTTTAAAAGTAAGGCCAGGAAGGAAGAGACCTGGTGAGAATGAAATACCAGGAGATCCAAAAAGATTCTCAGGGTCACTACTCTCAGAACACAGATTCCCAAGAACAAAACTCCTAATCCAAACAAGTAATGTTTTACTCCAGCTAAAAGAGTGATGAACCTTTACAGCAAGTCTCCTCCAGCCATAGGAGAAAAAACACCTTCCTGATACTCAAGAGTATGCTGGTTTGAAAAAGAGCAGCTAGAGAAATGTAAATAGACCACTGGATGTAATCATATCAGCCCTCATTTCCCATAACCTCAAGATGGTAAACCACTCGTTATTCTATTAATAACATCACTACTGTTACCTAGTTAGGAGCCTTAATGTTAATGATCATACCAATAATTTTCTAAATGCCCACTATATTCAAGGGGCAGGACCCTGTCTATTTTCTCTTTACATCTCTAGCATTTAGAACACCACCTGACACAGAGGAGGAGTTCAATGTCCAGCTATTGAATAAATGAATGCTAGGCACCCTGTTTGCCATTTTAATTACTTTTCTCCACCCTATATCTTCCTTAGGGCTTAATACACAGCCTCATTCAATCAACCTGGGCTCATGATTTACCAGACAACTGAGAGGAACAAGAAGTTACATGGAACAGCCCATTTTATTTATTTTAAATCTTTATTGTTGAAAGTATTACATATATCCCCCTTTCCCCCCGAGTAACTCCCTCCAGTCCACCTCCACCCCAGGCTTTCACCACCTAATTGTCCATGTCCATGGGTTATGCATATATATATGCAATTCGGTTGATTACCTCCCACCCACCCACCTCCCCCGCCTTCCCTCTGAGATTCTGCACTCGAACAGCCCATTTTAGACTGGTGTCACTCAGCCAGCCTGGTTCCAAGCTGCTAAGTTGGCCAGCAGGAGAAACAAAACAAAAGCCCCATAAAGCTCAGCTGGTGTGGCTCAGAGGTTGAGCAATGACCTATGAACCAGAAGGTCATAGTTCGATTACTGATTCAGGGCACATGCATGGGTTGAGGTTCAATCCCCAGTGGGGGGTGTGCAGGAGGCAACCGATCCATGATTCTCTCTCATCATTGATGTTTCTATCTCTCTCTCCCTCCCTTCCTCTCTGAAATCAACAAAATAATATATTTTTTACAAAGCTCCATAAACAACTACTAGCAAGGAGTCAGGTAAGGTCAGTGATCCCCCACAAGAGCCATTCACCTTCTCAAACAGTCCCCTCAGTAACCATAAGGGTTGAAGGGTACATCTAAAGATTTTCTCCCCTAGAAATCTGCTCTGTTATGAATCTGCTAGCCCACAACAGTTACCCATATATGTAAGAGCAGGCACCTATAAAGGGACACATGGGAGCCTTCAGATACAGAAATGTCTCATTACTCATATTGATTAAGTGCTGACTAAATGATGTACATAACATACATAACTTCATTTGGGATGAAAATAAAACACTCCCTATAAGCATCTGGGATATTATTTTGGCACTTGGTATCCTGGGTAATGTATTAATCACATCTGTTCATGTGTTGGGCATATACAACTGAGTCTAGAGCAAAGAATTCTGGGAGAAGAAGCTCAAAGCTCTAGGCTGGGTTTTGTTTTGTTTTGTTTCCTTTTAATTGATTTTAGGGAGGGAGAGAGGGAAAGACAGACATCAATATGAGACACATGGACTGTTTGCCTCCCGTATGCACCCCAACTGGGGATCAAATATGCAACCTGGGTATGTGCCCCGAGTGGGAATAGAACCCAAGACTTTCTAGTACACAGGGACAATGCTTCAACCAGCTGAGCCGCATCGGCCAGGGCCATAGGCTGGTTTTTCTACTGACAGCCTGGCTAATCATTTAACATGCACTGACTGCATTATTTTTCATGTGTAAAATGGGGATATAACCACTTTTGCCTCCTTTGACAGGGTAGTGGTTGCTAATCAAATAAATAGATAAATGAAACATGCCTTGCAAACAGAAAACATGGTTCATTTTTCCTTCCTGTATCTTTCACATAATTTTGCTCCCAGTTTTACTACTCAATTCATCTTTAAATGAGCCAGAAGGAGAGAACAGCTTAGGCCTAGGTGGTAGTAAGACTAGTTTTCAGTCCGGGGAGGAAAAAGTAAAAAGAAGACTCCCTTTGATGAGGGAAGGAAAGGGCCAGAAGGGAACAAGGCTCCTGCTCCACTGGTTCTTCCTGTTTGTAATCAATGATCCCACTTTGCATAGCACCATGCCTGGCACAAAGGAAGCACTCAATAAATATTAGCCGTTAATATTTAAAGACCAGCACTGGGAAAACATCCAGGTGCACTGCAGTAGCAGCTGAGCTGGGACCTGCTTGGTGCTCAGAAGTTGCTCATTTCAGGTACGAAAGCAGCAATGGTGAAATCTAAACTGATTCTACCTAAAAAAAAGCTTGTTGCTTGCTTCTGATACCTTCTTTCCCTCAAATCAAAACAACATATTATCACTCGTACTGGCTTTATAGCTGACTCTTAGTAAAGCTGGCATCTAATAGCATACACATCTTTAAGAAAACAGTGTACCTCTTCACTTCACTCACAAAGCTTTTCACTTTGTGTAAAGATTAAAGTTTCTAAAAGGAAAAATAACAGTACTCAGTGAACTTCACTGTTCCAAGTTAGAATTCAGAGCAGTTTATGGTAGTGAAAAGTATCCAGCAGTCAACCTCTGACCCAGGCAGGCAACACAATGATGAGTCTCCCTTAAGAAATTCGTTCTTAGCCCTCACAGAATCATCCAGGAAGAATGACCAACCACATGGGCTTTGTTCTGAGGAGGCCTGGAAGGAAAAAGCAAGAGATGGGGAAGGAGCTGAAGTAAAGAGCCTTGGAAAGTACCGTAAAGTCCAACAGAACACAGTCAGACTCCTGAAATTAAACACCAAAGACAACAGAAAACAATCCCAAGGAAAGTAGCTCAGCATTGAGGTTCTTTCAGTTTTGGCCTCTCTGGATGAAGAGGATCTAATTGGTACTGAAAGGACAGAGCAGGACTGATGGCTGTGTCCTTAACCCCTCTTTCCAAGAAAAAGCCGCAGGGTGTATCAGTTACTCAGCCTGCCCTTATCTCGGCCAATGGGAAAGCGGGGGAAACTAGCCCAAGGCCAAAAGTATGCTGGCCACCCCCCCTGTCTTTGTGTAACCAGACCCTAGCTGCACCCTGCCCGAACCCCCGACCCCAAGCCATATAAACTCTTTGTTCTCTTGGGATTCGGGGCTCTCTCTTGCATCCAGTAATGGAGGCAAGGGGGGGACCAAGCGAGCTTGTATAAGAGACCCTCTGCTTTTGCATCGGACTGGCTCCCTGGCGTGGTTTCTTGGGGATCTTGAATTCTGGGCATAACATTTTGGGGGCTCGTCCGGGATCCCCAACGCCAGCGATGGGACTCCTAGTCCGGAGGGCCTGACTGACCGCGGTAGGTCTCTTGTTTTGTTTATGTCGTGTGTTTTGTGTATCTATCCGGTGTGAGCTCACTTCTGAAATCTGTAAATGCCTGTAAATGCCTGTAATAATGATCTGAGTGGATGCACGGGATCAACAGGCGGGAAGAGACGGGGGACGCCTCGCTCCTCCATCTGAAGGGGTATAGCTTTGCTTCCGCGGAGTCAGAAGGTCTGTACGAACCCCCTTAATCTGAGACAGGCAAGGAGGAGTCGGGCGCCCCAATCCTCCATCTGAAGAGGGGAAATTTTGCTTCCGCGGAGTCGGAAGGTCTGTAGGAACCCCTCAATCTGAGAAAAGGCAGGTCGCTCCTGCTAGTTGGCGCACAGCCAACGTCTGGATTTCGTTTTGTTTTGTTTGTTTGTTTGTTTTGGTTCCATGGAGTTGGAAGGCTGTACTTTTTTGGGCCCTTTGGTTGTTTGTGTTTCCGTTTTGTTTTGTGAACTTGCTGGATTAATAATTTCAGGGAGATTGGGGAAGGCTTTAGAGCTCCCTCAGGAATGGGGAAATTGTTAGGAATTGAATAGATTGTTTAAACTCTGAATGAATGTCTGGTGAAAGTGTATGAATGTGGAGGGAGGGGGACTGCTCTCACCCCTCCTTTGTGTGGCGGTCGGGCGGCTGCCTGAGTGAGGGTCTGTGGAAACAGGTTACCCCCTCCCCAAGTATTCTAAAATTAAAATCCTTCTTGTAATTGAAAAGCGTTTACAAATTTATAAATGCATCCAGGATTTCTGTGCACATGTAAAGGGAAAAGGCCAGTTTAAAAACGAGTGCACATAGTTTTGAGCTGGACTTGACTTTTTGCTGCGTACAGAATAAAAACTGGGGACTGTTTTGGTCTTAAAAATGGCGAAGTTGAACCTAAGAAAGAAATACAGGCAGGTTTCTCAAGGCCATTTAAAGTAGCTTTTGAAATTTCCCGCCCTGAGACAAGTACCACCAGGAAGTTGATGGTCAAGTTTGCATGTGAATATGGTTTTGTTTCTTGACTTCCCCAGCAGGAAAACTGTGACCATCTTAGCAGCTATGACAGGCTTATTGGCTGGAAACTTAAAACTTTTAAGTGCAAATCATCTAAAAGCATTGAAATTTATAATACTGAAATGTTGATCTAAATATGCCTAATATGAGGTCTAAATGATAGAAGTTAACCTGTTAATTGAAAATGCCTTTGCTTATTAATCTGATTGAGAAGAGAGGATTGATTTTGTGACCTCAACTGAAGATTTTTAATACAAAAACCAGTTTAAACTTAATATTCTTTAAGATAATTATAAAAGGTATAAACAGCTAATGAGATTTCTGTTTGTCTACAATATAATGTTGGCCATCTATCTTTTAGAAATTTTGGTTTCCTCTTCCCTTGTTTATTGTAAGAATAAGAAAATCATCTTTTCTGTTAAAAGAACAGTTTAGACAGCCGCCACTTTGAGCTGCCTGACTTGGCAGCCGCCATGTTGGCCGCATGGCATGCCGTGCCCCTGGGGGCCGCCATCTTGGAACAGCCCCGCCCTCTGACTTAGCCAATCACAAAAGGAGTGTCTGCTTACTAAGGGAGGATAGAATTTCAGGGGTGGAGTTTTAAGGCGGAGTTTTACTGCAGAAATGCGGATGGGGCAAAAAGTGTGCTTGCCTCTCAGATTTATTTAATACTATTTTTAAGGAGATATTTTTAATGCTTAATAAATTAGCAATCATGGTCTTAATATAATTTCAGTGGTATGATAGACCAACGTTTTAAGCAGTTGGCTTTATAAGGGCCGACAATAGAGCTCATATTTCTTAAAAGGCTTGTAGATACATTTTTAAAAGATATCTTAAATTCTCAGTAAAAGCACAGTTATACATATATCATACACAAATTAAGAGTAATTGATTCAATGGTCAAGACTAAATCCTATTATGTTGAGAACTGTTTTTAAGTGTTGAAAATGTTTTCCTAAGTTTTACCTAGGTTACCCAAGAAAGATTTTTCTTTTTTCTGTGTCCCTTAAAATGTATTGCTAATCACCTAAGAATTAAGGCTAAGAGTTCTAGCTACCTGGAAAGCATGGCCTTGGTGTGATAAAAAAAAAAAAAAAAAATGTTAAGTGAAACGTCAGAGGATCCAATGTGTTTAATCCTCTTGAAGGACATTGAATGGTTCTTTCCTTCCTCTTTAACTTTTAGGGGATTGTATAAATGGATTACTGATGTAGATTATCAAAAATCTCTAAGGGACTTGTCCTGTATCTGGAGGAATGGCTTCTAGATGGTATTCACCATCTCTGGGACTTCCGGGGGGAAGTCGAAACTCGGACTAGCTAAGGGTTCGAATCTAGCCTATCTTTTAGAAAGATAGGAAAAGAAGCATTCCTAGGCAGTTTTCTACCGCCTCTGTTCAGGGACTTGTTCTGTATCTTGACACAACTGAAACTGATTTGTTGGTATTTTGTGGTATAAATGTGGCATGCACCTCAAAGTTCTTAATGGGAAATGTATCTAGTTATCGTGTCTATTTAGTCTTGATTTCCTTGTTCAATATGAGTACCGTTTCTATCTGGATGAAACATAGGTCAAGAATCCCATCCTGGGACGTGGGAAAGGGAGGCCCCCACATCTGTTCCTGTCAGGCCCCCATCAGGGGACTTGGGCGGTGTTCCTGTTACCTGCTCAAGATCCCAAGACTGTATTTGTTTATGTAAGTGTGGAAATATATTCTGTGCTAGGTTGGAATTTTGGAATTCTGGGGTAGATTTAAAAGATATTTGTGACTTTTCTAGTCTGATTGGGACATTTAAGGGTGGGGCTCACAGTTCCTCAGGGCAGAGATTCCATGGGCCCTTCCCCCTGCCTGTGCTGAATTAAATAATACAGGCCAGTGTCATCTAGCTTGCTGGTTAAAGAAAAACATGGACCTTAGAATCTGTAAAGGTGGGCGGGAATGAAGCTGGTCAAATGTACCCACTTCTGGTGCACTCCCTTGAAAGAGGCCTGGTTGCTGCTCTGCCACAAAGGGAACTGGTAGAAAGACAAAAAGCAGAGTGTTGTAACTGATAAACAGGGTTACCTAGAAGCCATCAGGACTTTGAAGTTCTCCAAAAGAGGAGGAATCTGACTCAGAGACTGGCGAGGACTGGGCGGTTTTTCTTTAACTATCTCTTTCCTTGAGAGGGCTCCAGAGGGCGCACGAGGACATTTGGCCGCGCCTCCGCGCCATCTACGAGACCAGCCCAACCCCAACTCCTCATCAGCACAGACCAGGGGATTGGGTCTATGTCAGAAGGCACTGCTGGGCGACCCTAGAGCCACGTTGGAAGGGTCCCTACACCGTGGTGCTGAAGACCCCCACCGCTCTCAAGGTAGACGGCGTCACGACCTGGGTCCATCCGGAAAGACTTCATCACCAAATGGAGCATCGATTGATCGAGATCAACGCAACTCGCTCAAGCTCAGGCTACGGAGTGCTTGACCTGCCTGATGCCGGTAACATGACTCGCGATCGCTCCTGTCACCAGGAGCCCCCACAATACTGTGTAATACACTTAGATAATGCCTGCATCTTCATGAACATGGCTCCAAAGAGACAAGAACCATTTATAGGATCACATGTTTAGTAGTAGATTTGGCTACCTGAAGCGGCCATGATGCCAATATTATGTTTCATTGTATTGATATGTTATATTAACCTTTGATTCTTTTGCAGGTTTGAATGTATGTTGGCTGTCCTGGAAGGGAGCTGTGTGGGGTGACCCCCAAAAGTAAAGGGTGTCTAGCTGCCAAGAGGACAAGTGCCCAACTGGGCAGGGAAGGGTGCCCATCAGGTTTTGGTCTCTGTTGAGAGACAGCTAACAGTTGACAGCCTGTAATACTGTCTTGCAGGCCTGAGTCACCATGCCCATGTCAGGGGTAGTAAAGCTGGAAAAAGCCTGTTTAGACTAGAAAGTCTGAGGCATGGTTACTGTTTTGTTTTAAATCCATGAAAAAAAATTAGCAAGGAAAGTCAGAAAATCTTAGAGTAAATCAGTATGTTTTTCTCCTTATGTAATTCCTCCGAAATCTGGCAATGCTAAGTAAGTACGTTTCTTTGCATAGATTCAGTAAGACTGGTTCCTAATAGTGGTTTTATTAACGGAAAACTTTGACTGGAGTGTCATGTTTTGAAGAGCCCTATCTGAACTCTAAAGACTTAAAGCCACTAAGAATGCCACGAAGAAAGCCTGGTATCCTGCCTGGGAGCCCTGAAGATGGCTGGCGCTGGAGCGTCAGGCCCATGCCCTACCATCACTGGCGGTTGGTAAAAATAGAAGGGGAGCAGTAAAGATGCCTCTGCATCCCTGCAGAACCCCCACACACTCTGGGCCGCAACGAGTAGGAGGGCTACTGAGATGGGCCTTAAAGCCTGGAGCGTGGGCTCAGGTGGAGTTGCTACAGGTGAGGGATTCACCTAACTCAGCAGATACTGCAGGCAGGCCTAATGGCAGCTGGATGGCTTGGCTTCCTGGCCCTACGGGGCACATTAAGGTTCAACCATGAAATTCCAGCAAAGGTAGTCAGTTACCATTCTTGTTGTGTTTATGCAAACATCAGGACAGTAAATAAATTAATCTTGATTTGGCTTTTTAATAGCCATGGAAGAATTTTAAAAAGAAAAATCCTATTTCAATAGAAGTTGTTAAAGCTAAAATGATTTCTTTCCCTTCCACCGGACCATTTGTTAATAGTTCAATTGATGGTTCTATGTGCCCAGTACGGGCCTCTAGTAACGGTGGAATAGAAATGCAGTCTGTCTCATGATTGAGCCGGAAGTTCCAAGACAAGGGGGGAATGAAAGGACAGAGCAGGACTGATGGCTGTGTCCTTAACCCCTCTTTCCAAGAAAAAGCCGCAGGGTGTATCAGTTACTCAGCCTGCCCTTATCTCGGCCAATGGGAAAGCGGGGGAAACTAGCCCAAGGCCAAAAGTATGCTGGCCACCCCCCCTGTCTTTGTGTAACCAGACCCTAGCTGCACCCTGCCCGAACCCCCGACCCCAAGCCCTATAAATTCTTTGTTCTCTTGGGATTCGGGGCTCTCTCTTGCATCCAGTAATGGAGGCAAGGGGGGGACCAAGCGAGCTTGTATAAGAGACCCTCTGCTTTTGCATCGGACTGGCTCCCTGGCGTGGTTTCTTGGGGATCTTGAATTCTGGGCATAACAGTACCAACTACAATCATACAGTCCTTCAAATCTTTACAAAGGTGTTCCCTGTGGCCAAGGGCAAAAATCAGCTCCTAACCCAAAGCAATAGGAAGAGCTGAGGGACACTTGCTTGCTTTCAATAAAAAGCTAATGCTTATCATAAATTCCACCCCTGAACCAAAAAGATTATTTTTTTAAAATGTTTTTATTTATTTTAGAGCAGCGGTTCTCAACCTGTGGGTTCTGAACCCTGTGGGGGTCGAACGACCTTTTCACAGGGGTCGCCTAAGACCATCAGAAAACACATATATAATTACATATTGTTTTTGTGATTAATCGCTATGCTTTAATTATGTTCAATTTGTAACAATGACAATACATCCTGCATATCAGATATTTACATTACGATTCATAACAGTAGCAACATTACAGTTATGACGTAGGAACGAAAATAATTTTATGGTTGGGGGTCACCACAACATGAGGAACTGAATTAAAGGGTCATGGCATTAGAAAGGTTGAGAACCACTGTTTTAGAGAGAGAGGGAGGGGGAGAGGGGAGAGAGAGAGAAACATTGATTGGCTGCCTCCCCTCAAGCACCCTATCCAGAGATCAAGTTGCAACCTGGGCATGTGCCCTGACCAAGAATGAACCAGTAACCTTTCAGTGCACAGGATGATGTTCAACCAACTGAGCCATACAGCTAAGACCCAACAAATCATTTCATACCTCCCCATTGAGATTCTAAAACTAGTCTAAGTTGCCCTATCCAGTTTGGCTCAGTGGATAGAACATGGCCTGCAGACTAGAGGGTCCTGGGTTCGATTCCCGTTAAGGGCACATACCTCAGTTGCAGGCTTGATCCCTGGCCCTGGGCGGGGTGCATGTGAGAGGCAACCAATTGATGTGTCTCTCTCACATCCATATTTCTCTCTTTCTGTCTCTTCCCCCTCCCACTCTCTCTAAAAATCAATGAAAAAATATCCCGAGTGAGGATTAATAAGAAAATAAATAAAAAATAAAGCCCAGCCAAAACCGGTTTGGCTCAGTGGATAGAGCGTCGGTCTGCGGACTGAAGGGTCCCAGGTTCGATTCAGGTCAAGGGCATGTACCTGGGTTGCGGGCATATCCCCAGTAGGAGATGTGCAGGAGGCAGCTGATCGATGTTTCTCTCTCATCGATGTTTCTAACTCTCTATCTCTCTCCCTTCCTCTCAGTAAAAAATCAACAAAATATAAAAAATAAATAAAAAAAATAAAGCCCAGTCTAAGTCAATAGTTATTCCCAAAGTTAAGCTCCTCTTCAATACTTTTCTGGTTGGCCTCCAGTTTACTTTGCTTTCATTCCATTTTTGGCTGAGTTCAGTGGAAGAGACCGAACCCACTGAAACCAACCAGAGTCTCACTCTTATCAGAACTGGGACCATTATCCCAAAAGGAAGCTATAACTTGATTATTTCATTTAATTGAGAGCAGCACAGGCATAGAACTTGGGTTAGTTTCCTTATTCCAGGGAAGGGGGAAGGGAAGTGGAAGGTGAGGGAACTCTTCCTTGAAAAATCCAGACTGACTTTCATCATGTTGAAAAATGCTCCAGCCCTAACCCGTTTGGCTTAATGGATAGAGCTTCGGCCCGCAGACTGAAAAAGGGTTCCAGGTTTGATTCTGGTCAAGGGCATGTACCTTGGTTGTGGGCTCAATCCCCAATAGGGGGCGTGCAGGAAGCAGCTAATTGATGTTTCTTTCTCATTGATGTTTCTAACTCTCGATCCCTCTCTCTTCCTCTCTATAAAAATCAATAAAATATATATTTTTTACTTTTTTTTTTGTAACTGTCTTTTTTTTTTTTTGGTACTTTATTTTTTTTAAATAAATCTTTATTGTTCAGATTATTACAGTTGTTCCCCTTTTTTCACCCCATAGCTCCCCTCCACCCAGTTCCCACCCCCCCCCTGCCATGACCCCCCACTGTCCTCATCCATAGGTGTACGCTTTTTGTCGCCGGGTCAAAGGTCATACACATGGAAAATGTAGCTATTTCCATCCGCAACGTGTCCCTGTGTTCAGAAAGGTCTCTCACAACTTGTTCCAGCTCTATTCAGAAAGGGTACGGAGCCACCTAACGGCTTTTTAAAATAATGTATCCTCTTATGTTTAAAATGAGGATTTTGCTACCAAAAGTGAGGAGAAAGCAACACTACAGCTGCTCTCGCCCCTCTCGCCCTTCGGGTGATAGTTGTGCGTGGGGCTGCGAGCTGGTTCGCAGGCCAACAACGAAGCCGTCTGGGCAGCTCACGCGGTTCCGCCGGCTTCCCGGGGCCGTCGTAGCCTCACGCAACCTCATAGGGGCTGTCGCAGCCTCACAGGGGCCATCGCAGCCTCACGCAGCCTCACGCAGCCTCACGCAGCCTCACAGGGGCCGTCGCAGCCTCACGCAGCCTCACAGGGGCCGTCGCAGCCTCAGAGGGGCCATCATAGCCTCGCAGGGGCCGTCGCAGCCTTGCAGGGGCCATCGCAGCCTCACACAGCCTCACAGGGGCCATCGCAGCCTCCCAGGGGCCATCACAGCCTCACGCAGCCTCGCATGGGACATCGCAACCTCAGAGCGGCCGTCGCAGCCTCGCAGGGGGCATCGCAGCCTTATATTTTTTTTTTAAAGAAAAGTGCTCCAGGCAATGATTTAAGCCCATGGCCTAATTTTCAAACAGGATTTTACTTAAACAATGTCAACCAGTCAGTGGCCACTCTAATTTTAAAGCCCAAATGATAAGAAGGCTCCATTCCAATAGGAAACCCTTACTGCCAGAAAGTTCTAGTAAACCTGTTTCTCTAACCCAGAGAGTTCAGAAAAAGGCCTCTCATTCTATCCTAAAAGAACTGTATATCTTTGTGTTTATAAATGTATGTATCAATAGCATCATATAAAAACAACTGTTTCTCAATCAAATGTTTTCTTAAGACCACTGGAGGCATGAGATTGGCTTCACAAATACACTGAACACATTCGGTAAGGGCAAAGATCACTTTCTTCCACTCCAGTGTCCCCAAAGTGTTCCATTACTTGAGAGGTCAGGAATTCTCCCATGTCTTCTGACACATGGCCTCACAGACACTGCCTGCCACTCCCCTCCTACTCTAGAGCAAGAGAGAGATTGTTTCTATGTAGAGATGACCCACACAATAAATTCTTAAAAAATAGTCATTTTTAGCTTCATGATCAGTCCCTTTGACTTCAACCTATTCAGCTCTCCATTTATGTCTGAACTAGTGGCCCCATGCACAAATTTGTGCACATTGAAAGGAAATTAATTAGAAGAAATATTTGAATATCGCTATTCACCCTTTCTCTATAATAGAAGTGTCAACCAAATTCACAATTGACAATGACAGATCAAAACACATGCGTGCGATTGGTGCCAGTGAGAGCTTTATATGTACCGTGCATGGGTGAGTCAACTTAGCCTTTTATATATAGAGAATAAACTTGCTTAATTAGACCTGCTTTCTGATTTAGCTAAACTTTTTCCAGCCCAATGAAGTTACCCAACTTCTCTTTCAGGTAATTGTCACCAACACAGCAAATATCAACACGAAGCAGATTATTATTGTAGATCACACAGGGAGAACAAAGGGTAAAATATTTAACTGTAGCAGTGTTTGACTATATTCTGCAGTGAGAAAACCTGAAGTCATTTTCAAGGTCCACCATTTCTTCTTTTCAGTCGGGTCAAGTTTCTGAACTTTCTAAATCTCTGTTTTCCAGTTAATGAAAAGAAAATAGGATTCCACTGAGTCTCCTATCTACCTACTCCAGGGCTTCTGTGATGAGGATCAAATGAGATGAGGCACAGGAAAATGCTTCACAGACATTTGGTTAAAATGTAAAATGTTTCCACCAGGCTATAAAGCAAGTCGTATTCCTGGGCTGAAGAAACTGCAAGGAGGCTAGTCGTGGCTAGGGAGAGGAAGCCAGGCATTGCTACATGACATCGTTATTGGCGCCCACAGTCACCATTTCTGGGCTGGACTGGGCTGTGGGCCGCATTTTGCACCATATGGTCTCAGCAGCATCAGCCGCAATTTGGTGGGCTGGTGCTCCAGGTGGTGGTGGGAACCTGTGTCCCACTTGGGGGAAGCCGAGTGTTGCTTTGTGGGCATCAGGTCTGCAGTATTGTTTCTCTGTAAATGGCCAGTGCACGTCACGGCAGCTCCTGCATTGAGCGTCTGCCCCCTGGTGGTCAGTGTGTGTCATAGCTACCGGTCGGATGGACACTTAGCATATTAGTCTTTTAAATAATACAGACAGATAGAAAGCTTTCCAAAGCAAAGCTGAATTCTGAGCAGACTGGAATTACTGAGGCATCCTCAAGAGCTACATGGTCCTCAAAGGACTCTTCCAAGGAGCTTACAGATGGGAGATGCAGCTCCCCTTTTACGTGACCAGCTATAAAAACAGGCCTAGCCCGGCTGGTATAGCTCAGTGGTTAAGTGTCAACCTATGAACCAGGAGGTCCCGGTTTAATTCCCAGGCAGGGCACATGCCTGGGTTGTGGGTTTGATCCCCAGCAGGGAGCATGCAGGAGGCAGCTGATCAATAATTCTCCCTCATCATTGATGTTTCTCTCTCTCTCTCTCTCCCTTCTTCTCTGAAATCAATAAAAATATTTTCAAAAAAAACAACAATGAGCATAAGGGCTGGTAAAGGCTCTAAGACTTAGCAGTGAAAACCTGAGGCTAGAGAGAAGACAAGAGAGCTAGGTTTAAGTCCACCTCTACCTGAATTACACCAGAGATAATTTACTCAACCTTTCTCTTTCTCAGTCTTCATTCTCAACCCATCATCTCTGTTAACATCATCCTGCTTCTGAGATTCCCAAAGAGAATGTACTCCATGCTAGCAAGGGGTCTGGTCTGTATTGTTCACCACTGCAGCCCCAGCACAGGGCCTGACACATAATAGGAAATCAACACATATTAATTTGCTAAAACAAATTAATAAACTCAGCACAAAATGCAGATGCTACAGTCTCTCTAGAACGAAACAGTCCATATTACCATTAAGTGTTCACCCAACCAGCCTCCACCACTCACTGACTTTAGAATAACCTTAAAAAAGTTATTTCTCTGAACCTCAGCTTGCTGGAAGGATTAAATGAGAGGATGTACATCAAGCACTTTGCACAGTGGAGGCATATAGCAAATGCTAGAGAAGTGTTGCCTGACATTATTGCTGTAGCTATCTGGTTTACCTCCAGGCCAGTTATTGCAGTCACTACAGAATTTTCATTCCATTATCCCAATTAAAAACCCTCCTGAGGGAAGTTTTCCAATAAATGCCTCCTTACAGAATTAGGGATAATGGGACAAGGAAGATACTCAGTATTTACCACTCCCTCCCTCAAAAGGATGTATCTTCAATTTAATGGGGAAAAAAGCTGCTATAAGGTTGCATAATACATATATTATGCATAAGAAAGCATTCAATCTTCAAAAGAATGATTCCAAGAATTATCACTACACCAGAGACTCACTAAAGCGTTCTTCTCACAGTTTATGCCGAAGATCTTAATAGATGACACAGCTTTATAATATCTTTGGTGTCTGGGTCCAAAACTGAGAGGGGTCTGGTTTCTATTCAATATGGAGTGAGAGAGTAGAGCCATGGTTAAGTAAGAATATAGCATATACTAGTAACTATTTTAAAGTCAATTAACAATAGTAACTCCTCCAGCAATAACACCCTCCTCTGAATGGCCATATTTTCTCCATACCACTCTGACATTATCCACCTTATTCTACCTATTTGTCTTCTACCAGCACTAGACTGTCCTCTCACCAAGGGCAAATTCAGTGTCTTACTGCCACTCTGTATCTCCCTCAGTTCTCAGCACATAGTGGGCACTCATTAAATGTTTGTTGAATTGTTACATTTATTTACTCTCATTAGCACATTTCATTCATTCAACAAACATTTGAGTGCATACAGTGCCAAACACTGTCTAGATGCTGATGAACAGAAGAGGTAAAAATCACAGCCCAGTCCAGCCAGTGTGGCTCAGTGGTTGTGCGTCGACCTTTGAACCAGGCAATCACTGTTTGATTCCAGTCAGGGCAAATGCCCAGTTGCTGGCTCGAGGGCATGCAGGAAGCAGCTGATTGATGTTTCTCTCTCACATCGATGTTTCTTTCTTTCTCTCCTCCCTTCCTCTTTCTCTAAAAACCAATTAGAAATCTTTAAAATTAATTAATTAATTGATTAAATGGCACAAGAGAATCTTCTGGGGGGATAGAAATGTTCTCTACCTTGACCTTGGTAGGGGACAGGGGGGGTTACTCGTGTATATATATTTGTCAAAACTCATAGAACTGTACACTTATAATGTGTAAATTATACCACAAAAGAGTTTATTTTTAAAAGTCTTGTTACGTCATGTACTTTTTTATGTCATGTCAAATGGTGATAAGTGGTATAAAAAGAAATCGGGATATAAGACTAGGACTACAAGGTGGGGATAAGGGTTGCTCTTGTAAATATGATAGTCAGAGAAGGCTGCACTTTAATGCCAAAATCTAGGTCAATCTTTTAAAAAAAAAAAAAAAAAGTAGCAACTCCATTTTCTGTGGTAATGAAAGGAAAAGGAATGTCACAAATAATGCAAAACAGTACATTAACCTGAAATCATTTATGTTTAGTTCTAGACAGAAACTCCCCCCCCCCCCCCCGAAAGCGACAGACTTTTCAGAGATTACTCAAACTAATAAGGCACATAATTGACACTCAATAAATGTTTACGACTGTTGTTCAATGACACATGTAAATTGAATTGAGCTCTTTGAAAAAGGTTATGAGAGATTATGGAAAACAGTTTAGTCATAGGATGACATATTCACTGGGCAGAAGCGACTGGGCTGGAAAGCAGAGGAACTTCTAAAATACTCTGGGGCTGCTGAAGTGCTCGCTCAACCTCAGGCTGGGGTGTCTGTGCCTGCAAGTCAGAACCAAGCTCTGTCAGTTCTGTTCAAGCATTCCACCATCTAGACTCAAATTCCCTGGGAAAGACAGCAGGAAGTCAGTCACAAGCAGAAGGAAATCAGGAAGAGGGGGAAATTTTCCAGCGCTGCTAGAAAGTAGAGTCATCCTCCAGTGAAGCGAAGGCAGAGGTCAAGTGCTTCCATATGGCTGGTACACGCTCTTTTCCCGAGAACGCCAGCCACTACCAAGACAACCACACAAACAGTTTAAAGAGAGCCTCTTAATTTCTGGCCAACAGTCATTGGAAAGAGAGGCAAAATGAACAAAACATCCTCCAAGGAAGCATCCACCCTTTCCCGCCTCCAGAAATCCTACTATGTCCTTCCTTCCCATAGGTCTTTCCAATTCCTCTTGCCTGCAACTTTCCACAATCCCTTCTTCAGGGTCGCATCCATTAGCTTTCCTCTGATTTCCCACCACCAATCAAATGTGCTCAATTCATTCAGCAGTTCTAAGCCCAGGTAGAAATGATCTCATGGGAGCTCCTCCCAAAGCAAGCAAGACTCCCCGGAAAACTTTAGCCAGCTCTCAGAAGCCCTTCCCTGCTACACCATCTCCAGGATAAACTCGAAGGTGGTACGGCCAGGAGATGCATCCACAGGGAAAACATATAAGGTCAACAGAATAGGAAAGCTTCCTCTTCTACTACCCCCAACTCAAAAAGCCAAATGTTTGACCAATTCCAGAAAAAATCAATCACTTTAAGGAAGTGACAGACCAGAAAACAATAGAATTGCACAAATTGGAGGTAACTTGAAATAGTTAAAAATAGGTTCCCTGAAGCCGAAACCGGTTTGGCTCAGTGGATAGAGTGTCGGCCTGCAGAGTGAAAGGTCCCAGGTTCGATTCCGGTCGAAGGCATGCACCTGGGTTGCGGGCACATCCCCAGTAGGAGATGTGCAGGAGGCGGCTGATTGATGTTTCTCTCTCATCAATGTTTCTAACTCTCTCTCTCTCTCCCTTCCTCTCTGTAAAAAATCAATAACATATATTAAAAAAAAAAATAGGTTCCCTGAAAAGCTGACTCACAGTGATTTTGATGGCTTATATGGGTCACATTTTAAACAGCCCTGCACTGAACAAAATAGCTTCCCAGGTGAAATGCCAGGAGCCTGTGTAACAGCAGAAGATGCAGAGCAGACACTGAAGGCACACAATAGGGGCTCTTTCATTTTTTTGCCTGTCTGAGTCATCCTCAACCCTGCACTTCCCAGTAATCCCATACATGCCTCCCCCTCCGCCATTATTACTAAACAAAAGGGGCTTTTACTTGGGCTTTTAGAAGTAAAAGGCAGCAGTAGTGGCAGGAGCCTCTGCTACTCCTCCAATTATTGCTTATTATTTTGACAGACAGACAGCTCCTGAACAGATCTATGGCTTTGTGTTACTTTTTAAAATATAGCACCTAAGGACCAAAAGTAAATATATATATTCGTGTTCTGACCAGAACTTACCAAAAGGCTAACAGCCACGGCACCAAAATTGGTCCTTATAAGAGTTCGGCCACAGGGAGAGAAAAATGGGGATGTCCCACAACTGAGAAGATGATGACCTCCCTGGCTCATGACCTATTGGCCAGATTTAAGGGGTTTCTGCCAATCCGTCTGAAACAAAGGGCCTGGAAAGAGCGAGCCCCGCCCAGCAAGGTACCCTAGACCCGGAAGCAGACAAAGGAGTCATCAGACGATGAGTCTAGCACAGCCAGTGTGTGGTTCAGGATTCCCATAGTCTGAGAACATCCTCCGCTATTTTCCATTCCTGAATCCCATTAAAATAATGCCTCTTTTAGCCAACTTACCAAAAAAAAAAAAAAAAAAAAAAGCCAAGTCCCAGTATTCTGAGCCACACTATTCTGGGACTGTAAACAAGTGACGCAGCCAAGCACCGTGATGGTCTCCTTAAAGGGACGGTCTCAGTGAGATGAGGCCCACCGCGACTGCGCGGACTGCGCGGAGGGAAGGACAAAGAAGACTCCCTTGGTCTCCCGTTCCCTGGAGGGCCCAAGGCGTCACTTTCTGAGTCAAGGGGGGCCTGCCTCAGTGGGTATTTTCTTAGCTTCTCATTGACCACCCCGGCTCCCTGGCTTCCTTAGCACCTGCATGCTGCCATGAGGAGTCTTTTGGCAAGAAAACCTCCCTGCTTCTCCTAATATCCCAGTCAGGGGGTCAGTCAGCATGAAGAGGAAACAGGGGAAATTTCCTGTCAGGCTGCTGCTCTATTCTCTTGGCAAGAGGACAGTTATAGGAAGTTCGTAGAAAAGAGACAAAGAGGAGAATGAGGTGATTATGAAAAAAAACTTGTATGGGGTTTAAATGTATGTGCACATAAGAATGAAGAGAAAATTTTGAATCTTTTTTCCCTTTTACTAATAAACATTCTGATAAGATATCTGAGTTCCTACTACCCTCTTCCTCCCCTCGAAGAACCCTAATTATTAGAACTATTCTTCTAACCTTTGAGTTATTTGCTAAGGGTGTTGTCTCTAACCTCAAGAGATTACAATGACTTGTCAGTGTGGATCATCTACTTATTATGGGCTGTAAACAATGGATCCTTAAGTCCTTTGGTTTGCCTAGCACCATTCTACTGGGCCTAGAAAAATCAATGAACACAACCCAAAAAGTCTAACTATTTCACTGGAGAGGTTACAAAATATGCCAAAAGAAAATACTGATTTCACCTCGATTACTTCTGAGGAGTGAACAGGACCAAAAGAGGGAGAGAAAAAAAACTAGTGTACCGATTAAATATTTTGTTCCTGATATATTTTCCACTTCACTAGAATCCAGGTCTCCTATTCAACCAAACCTTCATCTGTTAGATCAGGTTCCCAATCTCAGCACTACTGACATTTTGCACCAGATAACTATTATTTTTGTTAATCCTCACCCAAGGATTTTTTTCCCCATTGATTTTCAGAGAGAGTGGAAGGGAGGGGGAGAGACAGAGAGAGAGAAACATCGATGTGAGAGACATCGATTGGTTGCCTCCCACACACACCCCAACTGGGGCTGGGGATCAAACCTGCAACTGAGGTATGTGCCCTGGACCAGAATCGAACCCGAGACCTTTCAGTCCATGGGCCGACGCTCTAACCACTGTCCCAAACCAGCTAGAGCCAGATAATTCTTTTTGTGGGGGGCTGCCCTAAGCATTGTAAGATACTTAGCAGCACCCTGGCTTCTACCCACTTGCCAGTAGCACACCCCCCTCTACCCGCATCTGTGACAAGCAAAGACGTCTCAACATTGCCAAATGCCCCCTAAGGAAGCAAAAGCACTCCTGGTTGAGAATTACTGTGTTAGTTTAATACCAAATGAGGCTAATTTAGCTCTCTATTGTATAAATTTTGTTCTTAAAGACTTTCAGTTTTATAGATTCAATAAAAGTTGGGGTATTAAGCAGGTGCTATTTGCACAAACCAAAAGCCCAGGAGTCACCACTAGGTTCTCTCATCCCCTCACTCCTCCACCCAATAAATCAGCATTCGTTTTACATCCAAACTTTGTGCCTCATCCATTAATGTTTTTCCATCTCATCATGTCAATGATAACACCAAATCTAAGCCACCTCTCACCTCACCTTCTGCCATAGCCTCCTACGTGGTTTCACCACTTTCATACTTGTCCCCCCACAATCACCACAATCTAGTCTTCACACTCCAGTCAAGGGACATCTCTTAAAAAGTTCTATCAGATGTGACTCTCTGGCATAAAACAGACAGGTGCTTCTCGTTACTCTCACAATCCAGTTACTTCTATGGTCTACAAGGCCCCATGTGATCTGGCACCTGCTTGTTTCTGCACCTGTTTCCTTAACACACTCCAGCCACCCTGGCATGCTCCAACATTCAGTCCCACCTTCTTTTTGTTCCCATTTCCCTCTGGAGGTCTGTTTGCCCAGGTAGTATCAATCATCAGGTCTTCGCGTATGAGTCACCTCTACAATAAAACCTTCCCTGACTCTCCTGCAAGAATGGATTCCAAATCATCTTGCAGGCCCTGGCTGGGTAGCTCAGTTAGATCATCGTTCCAAAACGCCAAGGTTGTAGGTTCGATCCCCGTTCAGGACACATACAAGAATCAACCAATGTATGTATAACTAAGTGGAACAACAAATTGATGTTGCTCTCTCTCCCTCTTCCTCTCTCTCGCTAAAAACCATCTGTTTATGTGTTTTACATATGTGAACTGTGCTTTCCCCACTTAAATGGTAAGTTCTATGATGGCATGGACCAAGTTTTATTAACCATGTATCCCTGGAACCTAGAAAGTGCCTGGCACATAACATATGGTCAATAACTGTGATGAATTATTGAGTGGCTTTGGCTAGCAGGCCACAAATGAGTTTCTACTTCTGAAACCAAAAGTTAGTCTCTCGTCAAATTTCTAATTCTAGTACCGACTCAAATGACAACAACGTCATAAAAAAATTTTCACCTCTAAAAGGTAACTTTTTGCCCTTTACGTTTTCCAGAAGAAACTGAATACTTGAATCACAAGCAACAAATCTTAGGAGACTCTCTAGGCCATAGAATTTGAGGAAACCACACATAACATTAGCAGCCTATAAGCTGCTAAATGTTCCTTATGTACACGGATGCCTAGAAACAAGAAAATAAAAACAAAGTTGGGGCCTAACTCAATGAATTTTTTTTTTTGTGGTCTTTTTTTTTTTTTTTTGGTCTTTTCTCTTTCTCTTTTATTCCCCCCTCCCCCTTTTTTTTTCTTTCATAGAATATCTATTGCTATGAGGAAGGAGTTCTGCAATGACAAGTCTTACATTAGTATAGAGCTGTTTCATTTGATTCTTACAGCAGCCGTGATGAACTGGTGATCTGATGCTTTTGAGCATATAAAGCTTAATTAGAAAGTTTAAATGATTTGGTCAGAGATAGCAGAAGTCTCACAAAGCAAGGATCTTAGAGCCAGATGCCTGTGTTCAAATCCTCTGCCACTGACTGTAACGTGATCTTGGCAAGTTACTTCCTCTCTCTGTGCTTCGGCGTCCTCATCTATACAATACAGTGCTACAGACGGAATGTTTGTATCCCCTCCAAAATTCACGGTGAAATCTAACCCCCAATATGATGGTATTAGGCGATGGGGCCTTTGGAAGGGATTAGGTCATTAGCATAAAGCCTCATGAGTGGAATGATATGGGTCCCTTATGAAAGACCCAAGAGCCCCAGCCAATCTGGTTTCAGTGGATAAGAGTGTCAGCCCGCGGACTGAAGGGTCCTTATGAAGGACACGTACCTTGGTTGCAGGCTCCATCCTGGCCCTGGTTGGGGCAGAGTGGGAGGCAGCCAATCAATGATTCTCTCTCATCATTGATGTTTCTATCTCTCTCTCCCTCTCCCTTCCTCTCTGAAATCAATAAAAATATATATTTAAAAAAAAGGGGGGACTGGGAGGAGGACAAGAGCCAGCTGGAAGAGGTTAATTGGGGGAAAGAGAGAACCTATGTAATACTTTCAACAAAAAAGATTAAAAAAAAAAAACTACTGCAACAGACGGGTAATGGACACTATGTGCCAGGCCTGATGACAAATCCTTCCCATTCCTAGTATCTTTGAATCCTCTCCACTACTACTATGAAGTAGAAGGCACAGAGCTTATAACTTGCCATGGTTATGTAGCCAGTAAGTGTTATAGCCAGGATATGAATCAAGCAGTCTTCACTCGAAAGCATAGACCTTACATATACTACCTTCTCTGGAAAGTATAAACATTATACCACCCCTTCCCCAATCGCCCCTAGTGGTCATACACTACCCTCTCCCCAACTCAGAATCAAATCAAATGTTCTTCAGTCCTTCTGGAATCCCAGGTGCCTCACTGGCTTTTACTAATCAGAAGCCTATACACGAAAATATAAGAAGAGCCCATCTGGAGAGAATACTATCCTTATCAAATGCCACTTAAAAAAATTTTTTTAAATTGAATTCAGAGAGGGAGGAGGGAGAGAGAGAGGGTAGAGAGAAAGATAGAGATAGAGATAGAGATAGAGATAGAGATAGAGAGAGAGAGAGAGAGAGAGAGAGAGAGAGATAGATGATAGAGATAAAGAAATATCAGACACACATGGACTGGTTGCCTCCCATACTCTGAACCACAACCTAGGTATATGGCCAGGAATTGAACCTGCAACCTTCAGTGCACAGACAACACTCCAACTGAGCCACACCAGCCAGGGCTCAAATGCCACTTTTTAAAGACCAGCTGGTGTGGCTCCGTGGTTGAGCATCAACCCATCAATCAGGAAATCATGGTTTGATTCCCAGTCAGGGCACATGCCAGGGTTTCAGACTCAATCCCCAGTAGGGGGCGTGCAGGAGGCAACCAATCATTGATTCTCTCTTATCATTGGTGTTTCTATGCCTCTCCCCATCTCCCTTCCTCTCTCTGAAATCAATAAAAACATACTTTAAAAAAAAAAAAAGACCTGCTTCTCTAAATGGAGCGAGCAGGCTTATGACTTATTGCCTATCACTCCCATGGTACTCACTATCAGTGGTTCTTTTCCCTGCACAGGTACGATCCCTCATCATTCACATTTATTCACAATGTGCCAAAGGCTCTCATTCAGAAAACTGTTCTAAATCGGTTCTTCCTAATAATAATAACAGCTATCGTATACTGAGCATTTATTATGCAATAAGCTATACATAACTGCCATTTCATCCTCACAACAAACCAATCAAGTCTCAATGTTCCCAATTTATAGATGAAAAAACTGAGGCTCAGAGAAGTAAAGAAATTCAGCCCCCCCCCAAAAAAAAGAGAGAGCGAGAAAGAGAAAGAAATTGAGCCCAAGGTCACACAACTTGGAAAGGAACTAAACCTGACTCCTTGCAATTTAAGCTTTAGGGGTCTTGCCTTTTAATGATTAAAATGGGAGCTCCTCCTAGACTCTCCTTTTGAGAGCTACCTCCCAACAACAGATCGGCTCCACCACCACATGAGTCCCCCAGGGCTTACCTGAATTTCTTCGTTTTCATCTACCAGGAGGAAGCTCACAACCCTCTCAGTCATCTTCTTCCTCTTGGCCTCCTCATCCATCTCTTCCTCCTCCAGTGACTCCTGGCCCTTAGGGACATGGTAGGCAGTAACGGGGTGTCTCCTCTTGTTGCCCCCAGAATGAGTCCTCTTCTGGCACTCCAGGCACAAGTTGATTTTACAGGTCTGGCACCTCACGGCGGCCCTCTGCCTAACACCTGGTGAGTGCCCATTGGGGCCCTTGCAGGGGTCACAGTACGGGACGTGGCCAGGTTTGAGTCTTATCCGCTCGTGGTTTCTCAGGCGCTCCTGCCGATGGAGCTCCTCCTCGCAGCGGAGACACTGCAGGCTGCAGCACTCATCACACTCAAAGACGGCTTCGTCAGTCCCGCTGCAGGCGTAACTTTCCTGGCACATGAGCCCTGGGTTCAGGCCCCTCTGTGCTGGGGAAGTCTGAGCACTCATACTCAGGTTGGTAAGGAAACCAACCACCATAAAACAGCCACTGGGCTTTCCCCAGCAGTGATAACAAAGGCTTTGAGGATGAAGACCACACAGAAACACCACAGGGTTCTGAACACCTTACACTTACACACACACACACAGACACACACAGACACACTCAGTGTCCCATCGGAATTCTTCACACACTCACAAATGTTCAAATTTTTAATTTTCGGCCTCCAAGGCTTCTGTATCAGCAGCAATGTTCATTTGGTTTGATGGTTTCATCCTCCATAAAGTGCAGACAAGTATGTGGTCCAAATTAACTTGGAAGGGTCTTTTATGGCTATCTGAGAGAGAGCTGACGTGTTCACTGAGGTGGACTCATTCGCTGGGCCTCAAGCATAAGGTTTTGGTAATGAAAGAGAGTGGTCAGAAGCCTTTCAACATAATCCAACCTCAAGGCAATACTTCAGGGGATACCTAAAATAAAGGAAGGAAAAGGATTTCACTCATCTAAAAACAGAAGTACACCTTTAAAGAAAAAAAAAAAAGCCCTGGCCGGTTTTGCTCAGTGATTAGAGCATCAGCCACCGGACCCAAGGGCTCAAGTTCAATTCCCAGTCAAAGGCATGTACCTCGGTTGCAGGCTCAACCCCCAGCCCCATTGGGGCAAGTGTGGGAGGCAACCAATCGATGTGTCTCTCTCACATCAATGTTTCTCTCTTTCTCTCTCTCTCTCACCCCACCTCCTCCATCCTCTCCACTCTCTCTAAAAAAATCACTGAGGCCAGAGGGGGTCAATAGGGGAAAAAGGGGGACATATGTAATACTTTCAACAATAAAGAATTATTTTTAAAAATCACTGGAGTGCTCACTTTGGCAGCACATATACTAAAATTAGAACAATACAGAGAAGATTAGCAAGGCCCCTGTGCAAGGATAGCATGCAAATTTGTGAAGAGTTCCATATTTTAAAAAAAAAAATCACTGGAAAAAATAAAAATACCCTCAGGTGAGGATAAAAAAAAAAAAAAAAAGACTGTGATTAAATACAACACCAAAACTCCTGTAAGAAATCTCATTCTTTTTTTTTGTTTGTTTTTTAAATATATTTTATTGATTTTTTTACAGAGAGGAAGGGAGAGAGATAGAGAGTTAGAAACATCGATGAGAGAGAAACATCGATCAGCTGCCTCCTGCACATCTCCTACTGGGGATGTGCCCACAACCAAGGTACATGCCCTTGACCGGAATCGAACCTGGGACCTTTCAGTCTGCAAGCCGACGCTCTATCCACTGAGCCAAACCGGTTTCGGCAGAAATCTCATTCTTGCTTGTAAAATTTACACTGGCTCAGCCTCACCAGTGTAGCTCACTGGTTGCGCATCAACCCATGAACCAAGAGATCAATGAATAGATTCTTGGTCAGGACACATGCAGCGGTTGCAGCACCATCACCAGTAGGAGGCGTGCAGGAGGCAGCTGATCAAGGTTTCTTTCTCTTCGGATGTTTCTATTTCTCTATTCCTCTTCCTTCCTCTCTCTAAAAATCATTCTGACTTAGCAATTTCTTCTCAAAATTATGGTCAAGTTGTTCTTTGAAAATAACCACTACCTCTAGGCCCAAGGCATGTAAGAGACTTTGCTACTTTATTTCCCAGACAGAAATTTTCTGTTCACTCAGTTATTAAATTCAGAATAAAAATCACTGGCCTGGCCGGCGTGGCTCAATGGTTGAGCATCGACCTATGAACAGGAGGTCACAGTTCGATTCCCTGTCAGGGCGCATGCCCAGCTTGAGGGCTAGATTCCCAGTGTGGGGCATGCTGGAGGCAGCCGATCAAGCCAATCGACGGTTCTCTCTGATCACTGATGTTTCCATCTCTCCCTCCCTCTCCTTTCCTCTATGAAACAAATAAAAATAGATATTTTTAAAATCACTAAGCAAAAAATCCTTGGAGGGACGACAACCTTCTGCACCCCCACATGCACTCCACAATTGGGAGCGATGGAAAAAGAAGCCTGAAAAAGCTAAAGAAATGATAATAGTAATAAACTTTAGCACCATCCAAGTACTAGAGTTGTTTCAGGTTAGACAGATGTCTATTAAGAACTCTAAACCTAGCAACAAGAATCACCATTTCATGCTTGAAAACAATATATAAAACAATTACTGTACTTCCTTTTGTTCCTTCTCTAACTGAAAAAAAAAGAGCAACAGGAGACAGAATTCCTGCACTATGGCCCACCGCAAAGCCGGACCTGCAGTGAGTTAAAACCATTTTTCTCTTTGTTACTCAAAAACTTAAAAATAACTCTTTAAAAAAATATATAACTGGGGCAGGAAAGGGGCTTTTGTGACTTCTACAATTATATTCCAAACTCCCCTTCGCCTTGACACCCATTCTAAAGCCCCAACGAACTGCAAAGCCCTCTTTTCAGATAATTCCTTCCTACCCCTCCTACCCAGAAATCAACCGATCAATCTTATTTTTAGATAAACAAGGAAGGCGAAGGGAGTGACTAGGAAACCTTATTTACACTCTAACCTCAGACGTGCCCAAACTAGCTCCCACACTAAAACAAAAATTTGTCGCAATTGAGAGAAATATAAAATCAGCCTTCAAAAGAACACCTCCCCGCCCGCCAGGCAAAGCAAACATGCCCACTCTGCCCCCTACCTCGGTGTCTCCCTCCAGCCAGGGGATTCCTCACCCTTCCTTCCTCCCGGGCACCACCACCACAACCCGAGGGGTAGGAGCAGAGTCGAAGAACAAAGAAGGTCTCCCCAAACCCCCCACAAACACTGGCAGAGGCCAGAGCCGAATCTATTGTTTATGCCACCCCACCCCCACAACAGCCGCACCCGCCACCCCCCCTTGGGGGCAGACTGAGCTCCAGGACTACGGTTCGTCCCCTAGGCAGGGCCGTGCCCTTCCCTCCCTCCCTTCCCGCGACGGCCAGGGGACCCCACCATGGAGCAGCTCGGCTGCGGCCAGGCGACGTCGGGGGACCACGGGGCGCCGGTGGGGGCGGGGGCTGTTTCTCAGGGCACCGGAGGATCCATCCTCATCTCCATCTCCGCCCCCCACCTCCTTCGCAGCCTCTCGGGCTTCCTCCTCTCCTGTTGTCAGTTGTGATCAGCTGATCGGAGTGAACTTCTACCAGGTCCGACTAACAGGAAGGCGTGAGCTGTACAGCCCTAGGAGGGAGGAGGGTGCGGGGGTGGAGTCTGACGCTCCAAACGAGGAGAATGGTACGCACAGCTTCCTGGGAAATGTAGTTTCCTGGAGAGGCATCCTCCCCTACGCGCCGGAAGTGCGGGCCCTGAATGACTACAACTCCCAGTACTGAAGAGATTGCTCGTGCCAGGAAGTGGTGGAAACAAGCCATGAAGCATTTCGGGAGTTGGAGTTTTTGCATTGACTGTGGTTTCTGCTGTTTTCAGAGCCTTGTTTTGGGCATTGGCCCCAGAAAGGATGGCGTTAAGTTAGAGAATTGATGTAATGTGTAGTATACGCAAGGTAATTTCATCTCAAATAACCCTTATTTCCCACCATTCCTTCAGAAATGTATAAAAACAGCCCCCACTTCCTCAATTTCACTATGTACAAACTAGGGGGAAAAAAAGAATTGGTAAGAGAATAAAAGTACTCCCGTGAGTTTTATTTTCCGTTTACCAGTATTCGCCAAGCCAACCATTAATTTCCCCTTATTTTTTCTGACCTTTCCTTACATAGTTCCTGAATTTTAAGTCATCCTTAAGTTAAACAGAGTATATTGTCAGGTAAGCTTGCAGGCTTCAGTGCAGGGTAATAATTAATAGTGTTATCTGGCTTTATGTGAAAGGCCATATATTTGTTTAGTGTTTTCACTTTGGGGTTGTTTTTGTTTTTTCTGTCTGTTTGAATCTTGAAACAACACTAAAAAAAAAAAAAAAAAAGCCTGATGTAGTCAAAAGAGCACTGATCTAAGATGCCAAGACTGGCCGAAGCCGGTTTGGCTCAGTGGATAGAGCGTCGGCCTGCGGACTGAAGGGTCCCGGGGTCGATTCCGGTCAGGGGCATGTACCTGGGTTGCGGGCACGTCCCCACTGGGAGATGTGCGGGAGGCGGCTGATCGATGTTTCTCTCTCATCGATGTTTCTGACTCTCTGTCTCTCTCCCTTCCTCTCTGTGAAAAATCAATAAAATATATTTAAAAAAAAAAAAAAGATGCCAAGACTGAAAGCTTGTTCTAGAAAGCTCATGGGTAAGTCGCTCAATCACCCCATGAAATGAAGAAATTGTACTGTATAAACTCTGAAGTCTCTGCCAATTGTAACGTTATATCATTCTATCTTGATCATTGTTAACCCAGGAGAGAATACTAAGGTTGAGTTACTTGACAGGTCACTCAGCAAATTATTGACAAAGCTGGGACAAGAACCCATCTCCTCAGCCAGCAGCTGGAAGGAAGGCCCTGGCCGGCAGCTGGAAGGCCCCGATCAGCCCTGATTGCTGGCCAGGCCTAGGGACCCTACCGGAGCACAAATTTTGTGCATCGGGCCTCTAGTAGTCAATAACATTCTAACAACTATGTATGGTGTCATATGGGTACTAGATTTATCGGGATGATCACTTAGTAAGTTATGTAGTGTCTGATCTCTGGGTTGTACAGCAGAAACTAATATAATATTGTATGTCAACTGTAACTGAAAAATTATTTAAAATAAAAAATAAGCCTCGCCTGTTTGGCTCAGTTGATAGAGTGTCAGCATGCAGACTGAAGGGTCCCAGGTTCGATTCCGGTCAAGGACACATGCCTGAGTTGCAGGCTCAATCTCCAGTGGGAGGTGTGCAGGAGGCAAACTGATCAATGATTCTCTCATCATTGATGTTTCTCTCTCTCTCTCTCTCTCTCCCTCCCTCCCTCCCTCCCTCCTCCTTCCTCTCTGAATCAATAAAATATACATATATATTTAAAATATATATTAAATAAATAAATAATCTAAGACTTTACTGGAAAAAAACATAAGTGAGATCATTAAAAAAAAAAAAAGATATCTCTGACCGGTTTGGCTCAGTGGGTAGAGCATCAGTCTGCAGACTCAAGGGTCCCAGGTTCGATTCTGGTCAGGGGCATGTACCTTGGTTGCGGGCACATCCTCGGTGGGGAGTGTGCAGGAGGCAGCTGATCAATGTTTCTCTCTCATCGAGTTTCTAACTCTCTATCCCTCTCCCTTCCTCTCTGTAAAAAATCAATAAAATATATATTTTTTTAAAAAGACCCTATCTCCTGATTTAGTCACAAACTCTTATTTATTTATTTGTTTATTTATTTATTTTAGCATTCTTAATAGTTTTTTCATATATTTTTATTGATTCCAGAGAGAAAGGGAGAGGGAGAGAGAAATAGAAACATCAATAATGAGAATCATTGATCTGCTGCCTCTTGCACACCCTCCACTGGGGATCCAGCCTGTTAACCTGGCCTGTACCCTTGACTAGAATTGAACCCAGGACCTTTCCAGTTCGCAGACTGAAGCTCTATCCACTGAGCCAAACCAGTTAGGGCAAAAGAAGAAATTTTAGAAAGAAGATTAAGAAAGCAAGTCTTTAGCTATGCTCTTGAGAATGGCTAGCCTGCTATAAAATTTCCCTAGAGAGTTTTGTTCCTAAGACCACCACTATAACTTTTTGTAGCCCTAATAATTTACTTAGTAATTATAAAATAAATATATTAACATACCCTGGGAACAAAATGGTATTTAATCCTTTTTAAAGCCAAAACTACCCATTTGAAATTATATTTTCTAAAGTTATAAGAACCCCTTAAACTGTGGCAAATGGTTGCCTCTAAGGAGTATACTAAGGTGAGGAAGAAGACTTTCTTTGAATATGTTTATACTCTTGAAAATTTTTTCTATGTAAGTGCAATGTGTCAATAATAATGAAAAAAACTTTTCTTATTTTATTGATTTTAGATAGAGAGGAAGGGAGAGGGTGGAATGAGAGAAACATCATTTTGTTGTTTCACTTATTTATGCATTCATTGGTTAATTTTTTTTTAATGTATTTATTTTTTATTGACTTCAGATTTTGGAGAAAGGGAAGGAGGGAGAGAGGGAGAGGGAAACATCAATGATAAGAGAAAAGCCCAGCCAGCATGGCTCAGTGGTTGAACATCAACCTATGAACCAGGAGGCCAAGGTTCAATTCTGGTCGGGCACATGCCTGGATTGTGGGCACAATCTCCAGTGTGGGGTGTGCAGGAGGCAGTAATCAATGATTCTCTTTCTTTTTTTTTTTTTTTATTGATTTTTTACAGAGAGGAAGGGAGAGAGATAGAGAGTTAGAAACATCAATGAGAGAGAAACATCGATCAGCTGCCTCCTGCACATCTCCTACTGGGGATATGCCCGCAACCCAGGTACATGCCCTTGACCGGAATCGAACCTGGGACCTTTCAGTCCGCAGGCCGACGCTCTATCCACTGAGCCAAACCGGTTTCGGCTCTCTTTCTATTGATGTTTCTCTCTCTCCCTCTCCCTTCTTCTCTGAACTCAATAAAAATGTTTTAAAATAATGATGAATAAATATGTTTTGAATAATGTAAAAAAATAAATAATGATGAGAATCATTGATTGGCTAACTCCTGCAGCCCCACACTGGGGATTGAGCCCACAACCTGGGCATGCGCCCTGACCTGGAATAGAATCATGACCTTTTGGTTCCTAGATCAACGCTCAACTGCTGAGCCACACCCGGCTGGGCTAACAGATGGTTGGAATGATCAGATCTGTTTCTGTTAGTTGTTTTTACTCATTCTCATTTTTTGTGTGCTTATTTTTTTTTTACTCTGAGCTGGGTTTTCCTTGGAAAATTATTTCTGGGAAGTTTTTGAGGCCTAGGATACAGGTTAATTCCACCAGAGAGGATTTGCTTTCAATTCTGCCAGGAGGGACCACTTTAAACTATATTCATTGTTTGGGACTTTTGTTTTTAACCATTGAGATGTATATTTGGGTTACACATCCCTAAGAGGGCAGTCTGATGGTCCTGTGTCCCCTCTACTGCTCCCTGAAATCTCCCCCTTCCAAGAGGACTTTTTTCCCAGTCTGCTGGGCGACAGTGTTTACTTGCAGTTCACCCTGACACTGAAACTGTGGCGCTTTGAAGCACCCATCTGTCCCACTTGCCCCACAAGGCCTAGAAAAACCAAGCTTCAATTGCCAAGTAAGGTAAATGCCCAGGGCAAAGTGACATCACCGTTCTACTTACTCTTTGGATCCTGCCTTCACCTAGATTTTGGTCTGATAATTCCTTATCTTCTTGTTGACTCTTCAATATTTTACCAACATGTTTCGTTATGTTCAAGAGGATGACCTGTTTGCCATGTGATGTGCCATATTACAAAAAAGGAAGAGTCAAAAATATTGTAAACATTTTGTATGGTGACAGATGGTTACTAGACCTATCATGGTGATCACATTGTAAGATATATAAGTGTAGAATCACTATATTGTACACCTCAAACTAATATTGTGTATCAATTACACTTTAATAAAATATTTCTTAAAACATTATTGAACAAAATTAAAGAAGAAAGAAAGAAATAGAAAGACATCCTGTGTTTTGGGATTGAAAGACTATTGTTATGATTGTAATATTCCTCAAATTAACCTACGTATTTATTGAATTTTCTATAAGAATTTCCACATTTTTTTAAAATATATTTTTTATTGATTTCAGAGAGGAAGGAAGAGGGAGAAAGAGATCGGTTGCCTCCTGCACTTCCCCTACTTGGGATCAAGCCCACAACCCAGGCATTGCCTTTACCAGAATGGAACCTGGGACCCTTTAGTCTGCAGGTGGATGGTCTATCCACTGAGCCAAACCAGCTAGGGCATTTCTTAAATTTTTTTATTATGAATGGATAGTTGATCTTAAAATTCGTGTGGAATTGCTAGGAACCCTGAATAACAATGTTAAAACAATCTTGTAAACAACAAAGTTGGAAGACTCTCATACTTCCTGATTTCAAAATTTATTACAAAGCTACGGCGATCAAAACAGTATTGTGCTAGCCTGGCTGGGTGCTCAGTGATTAGTGTCAGCCCTTGAACCAAAGGGTCTTCAGTTCAATTGCAGTCAAGGTCACTTGGCAGGTTCAATCCCTGTCCAAGTAGGGGGCATGTTCAGGAGGCAACCAATCGACGTGTCTCTCTCACATAACTTTTTAAAACATGTTTTATTTATTTAGTTATTTTTACTTTTTTGTTAAGCCTTACCTGAGAATATTTTTCCATTGATTTTTAGAAAGAGTGGAAGGGAGAGAGAGAGACAGAGAAACATTGATATGAGAGAGACACATTGATTGGTTGCTTTTGCACATGCCCCAGCCAGGGCCAGGGATCAAAGCTGCAACCAAGGTATGTGCCCTTGACCCTTTCCACTGAGTCAAACTGGCTAGGGATATTTTTATTGATTTTTAGAGAGATAAGAAGGGAGAAAGAGAAAGAGAGAGAGAGAGAGAGAGAGAGAGAAACTTCAATGGGCTGCCTCCCACCTGGCCCCCACTAGAAATTGAGTCTGAAACCCAGGCCTATGCCCTAACTGGGAATCCAATTGGCGACATCTTGGTGCATGGGTCAATGTTCAACCACTGAACCACACTGGCTGGGCTCCCATGATGTTTCTCTCTCTCTCTCCCCCCAACCTTCCCTCCTTCCCTTCCACTATCTCTAAAAAAAAAAAAAAAAAAAAAAAAAAAACAATCAATGGGAAAAATAAACTCAGGTGAGGTTTAGCAAAAAACAATAACAAAACAGTGTTGTACTATAAGGATAGACATATAGATCAATCAAATACAAGTGAGAGTTCATAATTAAACCCCTCCATTTATGGTCAATCGGTGTTTTTTTCAATTCCTCACCCAAGGACATATTTTTCATTGATTTTTAGCGAGTGGAAGGGAGGGGGAGAAACACACAGAGAGAGAAATAGATGTAAGTGAAACACAGATTGGTTGCCTCTCACAAGTGCCCTGACAGGAATCGCACCCAAGACCCGTCAGTCCTGGGGCCCATGCTCTATCCACTGAGCAAGACTAGCTAGGGCTATGGTCAATTGATTTTTTTTTTTTTTTTTTTTTTTTTTTGTCAATTGACTTTTGACAAGGGTTTCAATATTATTCAATAGGGAAATGAATAGTATTTTCCACAACTGGTGCTGGGATAACTGGATTATTCATATACAAAGTAGTGAACTTGTACACCTATCACAACATATATCAAAATTAATTCAAGACCTAAATGTAAGAGTCAAAACTATAAAATTTTTAGAAAAAATATAGGTATAAATCAGCTGTGGGCAAACTACGGCCCGTGGGCCGGATCCGGCCCGTTTGAAATGAATAAAACTAAAAAAAAAAAAGACCGTACCCTTTTATGTAATGATGTTTACTTTGAATTTATATTAGTTCACACAAACACTCCACCCATGCTTTTGTTCTGGCCCTCCGGTCCAGTTTAAGAATCCATTGTGGCCCTCGAGTCAAAAAGTTTGCCCACCCCTGGTATAAATCCTAATGACCAGCCCTGGCCAGTATGGCTCAGTTGGTTGAGTACTGTCCCTTGCACCAAAAGGTCGCCAGTTTGATTCCCAGTCAGAGCACATACCCAGGTTTTGGGTTAGGTCCCTGGTTTGGGTGAGTTTGCAAGTTCAGTTAGAGTAACCAATAGATGTTACTCTTTCACATTGATCTCTCTCTCAAATCAATAGCAAGGTATTTAAAAAATATAGCAACCAATTGATGTGTCTCTCTCACATCAGTGTTTCTTTCTCTCTCCCCCTCCCTTCCTCTCTCTCTAAAAATCAATGGGCCGAAACCGGTTTGGCTCAGTGGATAGAGCGTCGGCCTGCGGACTGAAAGGTCCCAGGTTCGATTCCGGTCAAGGGCATGTACATTGGTTGCGGGCACATCCCCAATAGGAGATGTGCAGGAGGCAGCTGATCGAT
Organism: Myotis nattereri; assembly: GCF_964212035.1. Lineage (NCBI taxonomy): Eukaryota > Metazoa > Chordata > Mammalia > Chiroptera > Vespertilionidae > Myotis > Myotis nattereri. The sequence continues at coordinate 24,840,717 of NC_138075.1, read as the reverse complement.
GTTTCTAACTCTCTATAAAAAATCAATAAAATATATTTTAAAAAAAATAAAAAATAAATAAAAATCAATGGAAAAATATCCTTGGGTGAGGATTAACAAAAATAAATAAATAAGTTCTAAATCCTAAAGGTGGTGTTAGTAGGTGGGGTCATTGAGAGGTGATTGGGTCCTGAGGGTAGAACCCTCATGAATGCGGACCCACAGAACTCCCTAGGCCCTTCCACCATATGCAGACACAGTAAGTTGGAGACCTGGGAGAGGGTCCTCACCTGATATTCTGGCACCCTGATCTTGGATCTAGCCTCCAGAACTATTAGCAATCGATTTCCGCTATTTACTAGTATAAGTACTAGTATAGCAGCTGAAACAGAGTAAGACACCTTAGATTAGGTTAACAGGATCGTAACTATGACACCAAAAGCACAAGTAAAGAAAAAGTAGGTAAATTAGTCATCATCAAAAAGAAAATTTTTTCTTTAAAGAAAAGTTTTTATTTTTATTTTTTATTTTTATTTTTTTAGAGAGGAAGGGAGAGGGAGAGAAACATGAATGATGAGAATCATTGATTGGCTGCTTCCTGCATGCCCCAAACTGGGGATTGAGCCCAAAACCCAGGCATGTGCCCTGACTGGAAATCGAATTGTGACCTCCTGGTTCATAAGTCCATGCTCAACCATTCAGCCACACTGGCTGGGTTTGTTCATCCTCACCTGAGGGCATTTTTTCCATTGATTTTTTTTTTTTAGAGAGAGTGGAAGGGGGAAGGTGGAAAGAGAGAGAGAAAGAGAGAAAGGGAGAAAGAGACACCAACATGAGAGAGACACATTGATTGGTTGCCTTCTGCATGTGCCTGGACTGGGGCTGAGGATCGAACCTGTAATCCAAGTATGTGCCCTTGACCAGGAATTGAACCCTTTACCCTTCTGCACACAGGGCAACACTCTAACCATTGGACACACAGGCCAGGGCTAAGTTTCATTATCTGTTTAACAATAGTTTCTACTTCGTGTGGGTTACTGTGAGAATTAAAGTTGCTGATATTTGTAAGATGCTTAAAATAGTGCTTTGGGCCCTAACCGGTTTGGCCCAGTGGCTAGAGCATTGGCCCATGGACTGAAGGGTCCTGGGTTTGATTCTGGTCAAGGGCATCACCTTGGTTGCAGGCTCGATCCCCAGTAGGGCTTATGCAGGAGGCAGCTCATCAATGTTTGTTATCGATGTTTCTAATTCTCTATCCCTCTCCCTTCCTCTCTGTAAAAATCAATAAAATAGCCTCAATAAAATATCCTATATAATAAAGAGATAATATGCAAATTAACCCTCACACCCTCACAAGATGGCTGCCTACAACCAGGCCAGGAGGGGGCTTAGTGAGGGACGATCAAACATCTGAACAAGCAGGCTGCATGGGGCGACAAGGTCAGCAGGGGGGATAGTGAGGCACATCCAAACGACTGAACAGCAGCTGCGTGGGGTGACCAGGCTGGCGGGGGGGCTGTGAGGGGTGACCAGGCTAGCAGGGGGGGCAGTTGGGGGTGACCAGGCTGGCAGGGGGGCAGTTGGGGGTGACCTGGCTGGCAGCAGGGGGCAGTTAGGGCAACCAGGCTGGTAGGGGGGCAGTTAGGGGCGATCAGGCTGGCACGCAGAGGCAGTGAGGGGTGATCAGGCTGGCAGGCAGGTGAGCGATTAGGAGCCAGCGGTCCCAGATTGTGAGAGGGATGTCCGACTGCCGGTTTAGGGAGATTGGGGCTAAACTGGCAGACAGACATCCCCTGAGGGGTCCTGGGTTGGAGAGGGTGCAGACTGGACTGAGGGGAACCCCCCCTCCCCCATGTATGAATTCCATGCACCGGGCCTCTAGTATAAAATAATATGAAATAAAACAGTGCTTGGTACAATGTTAGGGCTTTAACTGGGTTATAAAGTCTCTCCCTGTGTCCTAAGGGGCCTGGCTAGGGTTTGGGACTTCCTATTCAAACTACAAATATCTGGAGTAGTGAAAGGTCGATTTATTTATTTATTTTAATATAGTTTATTGATTTTTTACAGAGAGGGAGAGGGATAGAGTTAGAAACATCCATGAGAGCGAAACATCGATCAGCCGCCTCCTGCTCACGCTCTACTGGGGATGTGCCCGCAACCCAGATACATGCCCTTGGCCGGAATCGAACCTGGGACCCTTCAGTCCGCAGGCCGATGCTCTATCCACTGAGCCAAACTGGTTAGGGCTCATCATGTATCATTTTTAAAAAATATGTTTTTATCATTGATTTTAGAGAGACAGAAGGGAAAGGGCGAGAGAAACATCGATGTGAGAGGGTAACATTGACCGCTGCCTCCTGCCCACCTACTGGGGACTAAGCCCGAAACCTGGGCTTGTGCCTGGACCTGGAGTTGAACCCAGGACCCCTGGGTGCATGGGGTGACTCTCAACCCACTGAGCCACACTGGCCAGGGCTGTACTAATTCCTTCTATTAGACATTTATTGAGCACCTGCTGCATGCAGGCTTTGTTGAATCTAGGCCCTGAGAATACAGCAACGAACAGCGTTTCTGCGCCTTGAAGTTTACATTCTAGTGGGGTAGGGCGGGCAGACCACAGAATAAGAAAAAATACATAGGACAGTAGATGGTGATTCGTTCTCTAAAGTCAAGTTAAATAGGAAACAACGCAAGTAGGAACTGTTTAGATACGTTTCCATTTTACATACAGTGATCAAAACTTGTCATCGGCTCCGCGTCGTTAGCAGGGTCTCCAGGACAGAAATAAAACCTCACTCCCCCCAAAAAACCAACAACAAAAACATCTTACTCCCATTTACCAAGCGCCTAGCACTCAGCCCAGCACAGTCCTTTATGGAGACAGTAACTTCATATTGAATAAATTATGAGCCTTCTGAGAAGCAAGCGGTTGGGAAACAAAGGCCTGTCAATAGCTACTGACCGTTCAGCCCAGCCAGGGAATAATCTAATCACGCGTGATCCGCTTATTCTCCTTAATCTAGTTAGCGGAGTTTTTTGTTTGTTTTTCGTTGGAGAATGAAAGCCACGGGAAATGTTTTTACAGGTCGGTTGAGGTATTTCCAACATCTCGTTACCTCACCGGCCCTCCCAGCGAGCATAAGCATTTATGTGAGGTGTGTGTGCACTTAAAACAAATAAACAAAAGAACCCTACCGGGGCCAGTTCTCCCGGTACCCAGAGTCGTCGAGTTCGGCCGGGTGGGGTGAGGGTGGAAGAGGGCATAGAGGCGAGAAATGGTGTTGGAATAAAAAGCCATCGTTTTCTAGGGAAAGAGCAGCCGCTGGGGCTTAAGGTGCTGTGCGAGGGCCCACTGGTCGGCCCATCGAACCTCACACAAGGATCTAATCCTCGACACAAACTATAACAAGTGAGAAATCCTCTAACGTCGCTCGCGCAGGGTCCAGCGGGAACCTTGACCTCAAGATGGCGTCCCGCAGTCACAAGACTTAATCGGCTCCAATCAAACATGGCCGGGTGGGTCGTAATTTACAGCTCGAGCCTTTCTAGGCGTCCCTTCTCTATGGTCGTTCGCCGGGGCGTGGTGATTGAGCGCCGACAGTGAGGGCTCTCTATACGCGTTCTTCTCTATGGTGCTTCTCTCCACGGTTTCGGCCGCAGTGCACGCCGGGCAAAAGGAAGACCTCCAGAAGCTCCCCGCGTAGCGCGGCAGTGTTTGCGCTGCGGCCTTTGCGAGTGGTCGCCTCTGAACCAGTCTCCCGGTGAGCGGCGCGCAGAAACCTCGAACCGGTGGAGTCTCTCGTAACCAGGAGCCCAGAGGGCCTCGGAGACAGTCCCCTTGTCTTGGCGGCGGGTGAGTTCACGCCTCTGAACGCGTGTGGAAACCGGGTACCTCGGCTCGGGGGGGTGGGGTGGGGGGGGAGGAAGGAAGGAAAAGCCGGGAGGCTCCGAAAGGGCCCGGGGTGGGACGAGGGTAAAGAGGGGGGCCGGGTGGGGGAGGGGAGGGGCGCGAGGCCTGGGTTTCCTCACTTCTCTAAGGCCTCGGAAACCAGTGGGCCGAGCAGGAGCCCGTGGAGGCCGGACCCGCTTACCGCCAGAGCCTTTCTCCTCGCATTGTCGCCCACTTTTCCTTTTCCTTTCACGGATGGCCACCGGGAGTCCCGTCGGCACCTCCTGGGATCCACGTTTGCCACAAAACGATTGGTCCGCCCCTGGGGAGCCCTTCGCGGAGGCCCCCGTCGGAGCCTTACGGTACAATTTCCGGGCCTAGGACTCCCTTGGCCTGGGCTCGGCCGAGAAGCCAGCCCGCATCCACCCTTTTCAGAGAGGTGCCGGCTACCAACGGATCTCTCTCCCTCCCCCTCGGGTCACCGAGAGCCCGCCCCCGTGTGACCTGCCCACCTACCTCCGTGCCCCCGAATGTAGTTAATGCCCGCTTTCTTCCTTTTTTTAAAGCGCCCTCCTCGTGTGCTTGTCCAAGATTGAGATGAGTGTTGTGGTCCTGCCCCCTTTCCTCCAGCGGAGGTTGCCGTGAGCTGTACCTCCATTCATTCTGTCTGGGGAGGCGATGACCACGCTTGCACATTAAAATGTGTGACTTCTTTCTCACCCTTCTTTGGAATTCAGTACTACTTCTTAAATACGTTTTTCGAACTAGATCTAGGAGGATGAAGATTATTTTGCAGTTATGTAATGTGGATTTGTATGGCCCTGGAAAAGCCATGTTGCTCCCGGGCGGAGTGGCGCGGACCGAAAGGAGGGAAGAGATGGGACCTCTCTTGCACCGGACTGCCGTAGTGTGAAGTGCTGTGCCTTAGGTAGTTGACAGCAGTGTCGACGCAACTCCCACGTTTGTCTTGGGTACTTCCATTTTTAAGATTTGTTCCCGCCAACGTTCAGAAGCCTAGGAAGGCCGTTCAGTTGGTTATCAGTTGCTCGTGATTTAATACGTAGACGCTACACTATTACAAATTTTAACTTTTCTTAAAAGCCTTTGGTGTCCTCATCTGTAAAATAAGGATTAGGATAGTATTCACTTCATGGATGATTGAGATTGGAAATTCATTCAATGTATGTCAGATCCTTAGTGCAATACCCAAATAACGTAGTGTTTAGTCCATTTTAACCGGTACGTATTGTTATTTAAGAATTTTCAGGGAAGGACAAGAGCCTAACCCTGATTCTAACATTTCTTCCAGTGTACTGTGAATAGACTATTTTTCTGTGAATAGTCTTATAAAGTAGAAGTTAATCCTTAATGCAAAGTTTCTCATTGGTATGTTACTAGAAAGGGGCATTATGACACAGTGAAAACAGCCCTTGGATTGGTAATTGCAGGATATTAGGGACCTTGAGGGGGTCCCTACCCACTCATTGTGTTCCTTTGGACAAGTTAGCGTCTTCATCTGTAAAAGGAGAATATATCTACAAGGTAATTTGGGAGATTAAGTGAGATAATGTATGTTGAAGGCTTTTGTAAATGAAAGTAAATAAAAACGTGAGTTTTTATTAAATAATTCATCTTCTTGGAGTTACCGAATTTCCATTTTTGGTCCCCAGAGTGTAATTCAAAAAATTTTTTTTGGTAGAGAACACATAGGAAGAAAATTACTATCCCACTGTTGCATATAGGCACCATATACTAATTATAGTTTGAATACGTTTATTTTGTGTTTGCTATATTTTTATTCCAGTGTTAAGGCTCTTAATATATTTTAAAAATAAGTCCAATAAGTCCATTTTAATGTTGGGTAACTACTTCAGACTTAAAGTCAACATTTTTGTCCCCAGATAAATGAACTTTATACTTAATTATACATAATTTTTTTAAAAAATTTTTTAATTATACATAATTTAAGGGAAACTTACATTAAGTATTTTATAACATTGGAAGCAAAAGCAGTCTTTGAATCTTTTAAGGTTTTACAAAAACATTCTGTTTTTAAATTTCTCGATAGTCTTTTGACACTGCTGCTACCATTTATAATTTCGATTCCTCACAAAGTTTTTGAATAGCTTTTACCTAGCTTTTTTTTTGAAATTTGAAAATAAGAAAATATGATATTCCCACTAACCAGAATAGTGATAATGCTTTTTATAAACTTTATTTTGACATAATTTCAACCTTTAAAAAAGTTAGAATAGTACAAAGAATTCTCAAATACCTTTCACCCATATTACCCAAATCACCTGGCCAATTTGCTTTATCCTTTCCCCTTTTTCTCCAGTTTTCTTCTGAAATGTTTACTTGTAAGTTTCATGCATGGTGTTCCTTAACCCCAAAATGTGTATTTCCTAAAAGCAGGGACATTCTCTTATTTAACAACAGTACAATGGTCAAAGTCAGGAAATTAATATTGCTATAGTATTATCTAATCTGCAGGTCTTAATTGGATTTTGCTTGAAATTGTCCTGAATTGGTATTGCTTTTTTTAAAAGCAGCTTTATTTAAGTGTAATTGCATAAAATTCAGTCATTGTAAACTTATAATTCAATGATTTTTAGCAAATGCACTGAATTGTGTAACCATTACCCCAACGGATTCCTCTTTGCTGTTTACAAGTCACTTCCGTTCCCACTCCACTCCAGACTATCACTACCTTTATCATTGAAAATGGTAAAATGGCAAAGTGGAAATCTCAGAAAATTAATTATCAGCTCCCTTTTGGGAGACTCAAAACACTTTGATAATGTTATGAAAAGCTTTCTTATAAAAGAAACTTGTGGTTAAGCATTTCCCATTCATTTTTGGACAGGGAACACTTTTTTCCTAGAAATAGTTTCTGAAGACTCCAGCAAGTCTGTGGAAATTCAGTTTGAGAAATGATGTTTTGAGGGTCTTGCTTTGCTTAGGCTGGGGAGGTTATGTCAGTCCATTGGATCTTGCCAGGTTATAAGCAGAGCAGGAAACAGTGCATGCTGCACTCATCTCTTATAGTCAGTGTAGAACCACTACTTGGTGTATATCTATATAACTTAAATTTGCTCTTTCAGAACTAATAAAAATAATACTTGGAAAAGAACCGGGCACATATATATTTATTGAGTGAATGTAGATGTATAGGATTACTTGCTGAGGAGAGTCTATTGGTTCATTTGCCTTTCACAATTTCAGAAATTTGGCAGTGTCTTGATGGGGTTAGCGCCTGTAAGTCTATCCCTGGTAAAATATTTTGTTCCTATCAGGATAAATCTGCAATGGAGGAATGCATATAAGCAGCGATGGTATTCTCAGGAGTGCAGGGAAAAAAGACTGGTTTGAAAGAGTAAAGTGGAAAAGAAAAGCAGAAGTGCATGCATATGTAGAGTGGTAGAGATAAATCTTATTTAGAAGTTTGGTTTTTGGGGGTGGGGGTAATATCAAATTTATTGAGATAAAATTTACATGTAATAAAATGCACCCATTTTAATTTCAGTGAATTTTGATAAGTGCATAACACTGTATGTTTTTGTTAATTTTTTACTTATCTGGTTAAAATGCTTTGACTCTTCTAAAAGTGAAGAACTCCTATTCAAGTATTTTTAAAATACTATTTAAATTTTTTTCAGTGCTAATAAAAATAACCTCTCCATCGCTCCTTTTCTTAAATCCCACACACATTCCCCTTAGCATTTGGCGAGCTTCATAATAAATCTAGAATCTAGCAACTTGTTGCCACTTTCACTGTACCACTTGTTCCAGGGCCCCCTCTTCTCTGGATTATTGAAGTCCTGTTTTGCTTTGACCCTTGTTTTTCAGCCTTAACATAGTGACCAGGAACACTGGTAAAATAAGCCAAATAAGAAATCCTTATTTAGAGGAAAAACCAAATTCTTTACGGTGGCCTACAAAGCCCTGTACTCTCTGAAGCCCCTCCCCCAGTAACATTTTACATTTGTCTGACTTTCCTTGCACACTACACTCCAGCTGTTGGCCTTGCTATTCCTCCCACCGCTGGCTTTTTGTATTTTCTTTGTTTGGAAGATTATTGCCCCAGATTAAAAAAAATTTTTTTTTTTAATCCTCACCTGAGAATATATTTATTGACTTTAGAGAGTAACATTGATTGCCTCCAGTATGTACCCTGACCACCGGGAATCAAACTGAAACCTTTTTGGTGTTCTGGTAGTTGCTCCAAACAACTGAGCCCCCACAGCTGGGGCTATTGTCCCTAAATATTAAATAGGGCTTCCTACTTCAGCCCATTCAAGTCTTTGTCCAATTGTCATCTTCTGACCACTCACTGTATTTAAAATAAAGCACGCCCAGGATGTAGCTCAGCGGTTGAGCATCGACCCAGGAACCTAGAGGTCACCTGTTCGATTCCCAGTCAAGGCATATGCCCGGGTTGCAGGCTTGATCCCCCAGTGTAGGGTGTGCAGGAGGCAGCTGATCAGTGATTCTCTCATGGATGTTTCTCTCTCTCCCCCTCTCCCTTCCTCTCTGAAATCAATAAAAATAAAATAAAGTACTCCCTAACTCTCTTTCCAACCTCATTCTACAAAGTATCAACTTTGAATATCTATGTAATTTATTAGAAGAGTATTACAGTTGATCAATTATAGGTAAAATCTGATTAGCTTTGCTTATGGTTTTAAAAGTTTTTCCTCAATCATTTTCACATATCAAAATATATAAAAATTTATGTTGAAATAAGTGGTTGAGACTCCCATTTTAGGATGTTTGAAAGTGAATAATATTTATCTAGAGGTTACCAGAAATGTTTGCTCTGAATGTCATGGAAGGGCTGTTGTCTTAATAAGATTGCCTCAACCTTTGAAGTTCAACCTATGAATAAGCAAGTTTTGAACAGTGTGAAGTAAAAGGGAAATATTTCATAGAAAAATTAGAAGTGCATGGAATGGATATAATGGCATATACTAAAATTAAACGTGTAGTCTGATGAAATTTTTTTAATTCTTTTTTTTTGTTTTGTTAATTCTCACCTAAGGATATTTATTCCATTTATAATTATTGTAAGGCTAGCATAGTACCTGGCACATGGGAGCTTCTTAATAGATTTGTTTAATGAAAACCTCAGAGTTAATTTGTTTACTCATTCATTCATTTATTCAACAGGTATTAATACCAACTGTCCTCCTAAGAAAAGTGCTGAGATAGAGTATTATAATACAAGAGCTTCTGTAAGTAGGACAGTAGCTGTCTCTGTTTTAAAAGGAGATATATTTTTTCTTATAGAGTATTTGTTTTTATTTTTGGGCAAAAATATAAAGGATTATTTAAAAATATAAGACATAGTAAAATTAGTTGGCATTTCCCCTTTTTAATTTATACTGATACCTACTTACTATTTATTAAAATATATTTTTATTGATTTCAGAGAGGAAGGAAGAAGGAAAAAGAGAGAAACATCAATGATGGGAGAGAATCATTGATTGGCTGCCTCCTGCACACCCCCTACTGGGGATCGAGCCCATAACCCAGGCATGTGCCCTTGACTGGAATTGAACCCAGGACCCTTCAGTTCATAGGCTGACGCTCTATCCACTGAGGAAATCGGCTAGGGCTGTTTTTAAATTTTTTCTATTTTTAAATTAATTGATTCTTAGAGGAATGGGGAGGGGAGAGAGAAACATTGATTTGTTTCACTTATTGATGCATTCATTGGTTGCTTCTTGTATATGCCCTGACTGGGGATTGAACCTACAGCCTTGGCATATCGGGACAATGCTTTAACCAACGGAGCCACAAAGACCAGGGCAGTTCTCTGCATTTGAGTGATTACTATGTGACCTGATGTTAAGATGTCTCCTACCCCCAGGTTTATAGTTTAGTGAGACAGTCGTTTGTACTTGAGGAACTGGCCAACACTGAATCAATAAATACTGTGTAACTTTGTAAATTAGTTTTCAGAAAGGTGCTGATATGTATTAAAAATGAATGTATCAGAACACTTTTTAAAAAATAACTGTTAGAAACCTTCCTGGATTCTGAGTTTGGTTTAAAAAGATTCATTGATATTTCGTATTTAATTTTGGATATTAACTGAACCTCAAAATTTTTTTCTTCCTTTATATGTATTCCCATATGATTGTAGGAGTCTATCCTGAACTTAGATCGTGTACATTTTGGGAACTTATTTTAGAAAAGATCTAAATTTTAAAAATTCTCAATGGACAGACAGAGAAAAGAGGGTCTTTGCCAACTTCTTTGGGTAAGAAAACTTTAGAATTTTGCAGATACTCTAAAAATGAAGGCCAACAAACCAGGCATATTGAATTGTAAAGTTTTCAAATAAAATGATTTGTCATGATTTCTTTTTTAGACATCTGCAGTAAGAATGTCTTTCCCCCCTCATTTGAATCGCCCTCCCATGGGAATCCCAGCACTCCCACCAGGGATTCCACCACCACAGTTTCCTGGCTTTCCTCCACCTGTACCTCCAGGTAATTTTGTGAGTACTGTAGTTGTTTTAGCCTATACTTTTGTAGTATTTACTTTTAGGAAGATATGTGTGTGACTGTTAGTAGTAAAGCTGTCTGTTAATGTCATTCTGGAAATGTGATGTCTCATTTTCCTATGGCAGAAGTTTTCATATCTGACTGAGTATAAACTCATTTGGGACATTTTTTTAAAAAGTTACGTAAAAAAATAGATAGCTCATGAGGTTCAAAAATGAAAAAACAGTGCTTGCTTCGGCAGCACATATACTAAAATTGGAACGATACAGAGAAGATTAGCATGGCCCCTGCGCAAGGATGACACGCAAATTCGTGAAGCGTTCCATATTTAAAAAAAAAAAGAAAAAATACACAGTGAAAAAATTTTATTACATTCCCACAGAATTATTTTTAGTTTTTTCTTTGTCCATCCAGACATTTTCTAATGCATATTATAAGCCACGTAACTATATTATTTTATTCACCAGTGGGTTTTTTTAATTGATTTTTTTTTATATAAGAGAGGGAGAGAGAAACATTGACTTGTTGTTCCACTTATTTATGCATTCATTGGTTGATTCATGTATGTGCCCTACCCAGGAATGGAACATGCAACCTTGGCATTTTAGGACGATGTTCTAACCAACCAACAGAGATATCTGGCCAGGGCTCCGTTAGTACTTTTTCTTTTAACACAGATATAAAGTATTATTCTATATACTAGAGGCCCGGTGCACGAAAGTCATGCACGGGTAGAGTCCCTAGGCCTGGCCAGCGATCAGGGCTGATCACGTTCCCTGCCTCTCCCTTCCCTTGCCACCTTCACACCGCCACCGAGCGATTCCCCCAGCTGCCTCTTTCCCTTGCTCTCTCAGTGCCCTGCTGTCGCTGGTCACCTGCCATGTTCTGCGCCGCCCCTTGGTGGTCAGCGCATGTCATAGCGAGTGAGAGAACTCCCGAGGGGACACTTTGCATATTAGCCTTTTATATATACTAGAGGCCTGGCCTGCAGGATCAGGCCAAAACTAGCTCTCCAACATCCCTTGAGGGGTCCTGGATTGTGAGAGGGCGTAGGCCAGGCCGAGGGACCCCACTGGTGCACGATTGGCGTCAGGGAGGGACAAGGTAGGTTGGCCAGTTTGGGAGGGACCGCGGGAAGGCTCCAGGGTGTGTCCGGCTCTTCTCCCTCAGTCCCAATGGTCCAGACCCCAGCAGCGAGCTGACCTACTGGTCAGAGCATCTGCCCCCTGCTGGTCAGTGCACATCATAGCGAGCAGTTGAACAGCCTTAGGATATCATTAGCATATTATGCTTTGGTTTTTTTGAATGGATGACCGGACACTTAGCATATTAGGCTTTTATTATATAGGATAGATACTTTTATTATATAGGATAGATACTACTTTTAGTTGATTTTTAGAGAGAGTGGAAGAGAGAGAAACACCAATTGTTTGCCTCCCCTATGTATTTGCCCTGACTGGGAATTGGAATTCCAACCTCTGGGTGTAAGGGACAATGCTCCAACCAACAGAGCCACCCAGCCAGGGCCAATTTTTTTTTTTTTTTAAATATATTTGTATTGATTTCAGACAAGAAGGGAGAGGGAGAAAAGTAGAAACATCAACGATGAGAGAGACTCATTGATTGGCTGCCTCCTGCACGCCCCCACACTGGGGATCAAGCCTGCAACCTGGGCATGTGTCCTGAACGGGAATCAGACTGTGACCTCCTGGTTCAAAGGTCAATGCTCAAGCACTGTGTCACGCCGGCCAGGCCACTTTTTGTTTTTATTAAAGAACCAGGTATAACAAGATTCTTCCTAGGTTTTCAGATAATTTATCATTTGATACTTAAAGGAAAAAAAATGTGAAAGGATTTGTGTTTTACTTTTTTCTTGTTAATCATCCCTTGAGGATATTTTTCCGATTTATTTTTTTTTTAGAGAGAGCAGGAGGGAGGTGGATAGACAGAAACATCGATGTGAAAGAGACACACATCACTTGGTTGCCTCCCACACCTTCCCCGACTGAGGGAAAGGCATGGAGCCTGAAACCAGGGTACTTACCCTTGACTGGAATTGAACCCGTGACCCTTCAGTCCAAGGGCTGATGCTCTAACTGCTGAGCAAAACTGGCTAGGGCTGTTTTTTACTTTTAAAGGATTAATTAATAATGTTTTTTTTTTTTTAAATATATTTTATTGATTTTTTTACAGAGAGGAAGGGAGAGAGATAGAAAGTTAGAAACATCGATGAGAGAGAAACATCGATTAGCTGCCTCCTGCACATCTCCTACTGGGGATATGCCCGCAACCCAGGTACATGCCCTTGACCGGAATCGAACCTGGGACCTTTCAGTCCGCAGGCTGATGCTCTATCCACTGAGCCAAACCGGTTTCGGCAATTAATATTGTTAATACATAAATGAATCTGTATTTGTGATAGTGCAGGTTTTGCGGGTGTACTGAATAAGATGAACATGAATCAGTAACTATCCAGAATTTTATACTCCTTAAGTCAAAAGCATGTTCTGGTAGCCTTGTTACTTTAAGAGTAGTTTTTTGTTGTAGGTAAACTTGTATAGATTGACCTGATACCACATTGCTTTTGAAACTAAGATGTTCAGTATCTTATTAGTTGTACATTTCTACTTAAATTAACTATAAGTGAGTATCTATAAGAACAAAAGCTTAATATGCTAATTAGACCAGACAGCCGAACGACATTCCAGATGTCCTTCCGGATGAAGCAGCTGTGGTGGGGGCCGAGGCAGAGGCAGTTAGGGGTGATCAGGCAGGTAGGCAGAGTGGATAGGGGCAATAAGGCAGGCAGGCAGGCAGGCAAAGGGGTTAGGGGCAATGAGGCAGGCAGGCAAGCGGTTAGGAGTGAACGGATTGCAAGAGGGTGCAGGCCAGGCTGAAGGACCTCCCTTTCCCCGTGCACAGATTTCGTGCACTGGGCCTCTAGTACTTGTATATATGGCATGTAGTTGATACAGAATACAGTCATATATAATTGTGTGCTTACAACTTGCAATGCTTTTTCGTTAGGAACCCCAATGATTCCTGTACCAATGAGCATTATGGCTCCTGCTCCAACTGTAAGTATAATTGTTAAGTAAGTAAATTTTTTACTTATTGATTGATTTTAGAGAGAGAGAGAGACATTGATTTGTTTCCCACTTATTTATGCATTCATTGGTTGATTCTTGTATGTGCCCTGACTGGTTATCAAACCCTGCAACCTTAACGTATTGGGACAACGCTTTAACCAGCTGAATTACCCATCCACGGCTGTAAGTATAATTAATTTTGAGGAAATTAGATATGTTAGTGCTTTTAAAACTAAAAAGCTTGATAAACTTAGATAAATTATTTTAAGCATTTAAAAGAATAGTAGGAAGGATGTGGGCATCCATTTCTATCTTACTACTTACTTGATTAAGTAACGTTTTCATTCAGCTGTGCATATGTTCCTAAAACTGCTCCCCAGATAGTTTTATGGTTTCTCTCTCATTCTCTAGACTGATTTACATATTAGTTCAGATTTAGGACATTGTCTTTTTCATTATTCCTCATGTTTTGGTTTCTGGAGATAGGAGAATGATATGATATATATGATCTCTTAAAAGAGTGTAAGAATTATCCTAGCAGAAATAAAAGTTTTGAAATGAAATTTTTGTTGAATATAGTTCTATTCTTTTCCTCCTACCTACGTAATATTTAGCCTTTTCCGAGCTATTTTTTTGTGTGTCTTCTACTATGATACCTTCAAGCTTTGTAGTTTTAATGAAACCTTTCCTCTAGGGAAGTGTTTCATTATTTATTCTTAGGTCTTGAACCTTAATTCTCCACATTCATCAAAGCATCTTAATTAAGAATGTTAATATATTATAACACATGAATAAATAATAACCCTCTTAACTATTATTTAACCAGATATTTCTCTGAGTTCATTGGTAGAATATCAGGCTTCATTTGGAATTCCACTATGAGAGAGGCTAGATGTTACTTTCAACTGTTTTTCTATTTATGGTTTTGAAAAGTGAGGGGAGTGGTGTTATTCACATTAAAAGGGAGATGTGAAGTAGGTGGACAAATAGGAATCTGCTGTGAGGCAGACCACTAAGAAGATAGGTTCTGCATACTAGGGGGGGAGTCCAGCTTTTCTTGCATTAGGCACCAATGTTTGGTCATTTTGGAAAGCTTCCACATGATAGGTACTCTTACTTTCTTACATTTCAGCCTAAGAAAAGATAGCATTTGGAGTTTGGAGCAGCTCCCCCAGTTCACCAGTATTTATTCAGTGCTTATTGTGGGTGTTTTGCTAAATTCACTTCCAGATAAAATGAAGAGTAAGACTATTTCTTCCTTTGGGAACTTTAAAGTTAATAAAGGGACAATAAGCTAGAAATTCAAGTAAGTGATAAAGGGTAAATTTAAAGTGTGGGGGAGTGCTATGGGAGTATTTGAATATTTTATAAGAGGTTTAGCAGGGATAATTGAACTTTTATGCTAAACAGAGTACAGTTGTGAATAAACTTGTGGATGTAGTTGATAATTTTAAATGATTTATGATGTCTTAAACATAAAGTTTTTATCCAAGTTATTTTTGCTTTTCCAAGTTTTTAAAGAAAGGTAATCTAAAAGTGGGACTTTCCTTGTCATGAATGTTTGTATTAATGAGAAATGCTAAGAGCTTTAGATTAAGTATGTAGACCTTTTAATGTGCTACATAGAGGATGGTGCAAAAGTAGGTTTACAGTTGTAAGTGCATGAAACAGTTTATTCTTGCTTTATTATTTATTTATTGTATTTTCCATACGAACAACTGTAAACCTACTTTTGCCCCACCCTGTATTTACTAATTTAACATTGGTGATTTTAGCCTAATGTTACATTAAACATGATAGGAAGTTTAATTGCCAGATCAAATTTTATTGCCTTTTTTAATTCTAGGTCTTAGTACCCACTGTGTCCATGGTTGGAAAGCATTTGGGAGCCAGAAAGGATCATCCAGGCTTAAAGGCAAAGGAAAATGATGAAAATTGTGGTCCTACTACTACTGTTTTTGTTGGCAACATTTCTGAGAAAGCCTCAGACATGCTCATAAGACAGCTCCTTGCTGTAAGTTAAACTGTTTAATTTTCATTTAAAAGGTTTATTTTTGTTATAAATTTTAAACAAAAAGCAGAAAGAGGACTCTGAATTTGTCTTTGTTTTATTTTGAAAATTTTTAATCCAGCAATACTGTTGAACAAACAGTACAGTGATTACCCTTGTAACATATTGCTACATTTACTCTCTTTATATACACACACGCTACATACCTTTTTTGAGTAATTTGAGAGTAAGTTGTGATAAGACATTTCATCTCTGAATACTTCTTGTGTTTCCTGAGACCAAAGACATTCTCCTATATGATCACAAAATCATTATTGCATTTAAGAAATTTAAGGACGATACAGTATTGTTAACTAATATACATAGATCTTTTTCTTTTTTAAATAAATTTTATTTATAAGTTATATTTATTTATTTGTTTGTTAATCCTCATCTGAGGATTTTTTTCAATTAATTTTTTGGGAGAGTTGGAAGAGAGAGGGAAAGACAGAGAAACACCAATGTGAGAGAAACACATCGAACCATTGGTTGCCTCCTGCAACCAAGGTATGTGCCTTTAACTGGAATCGAACCCGGGACCCTAGCCAAACTGACTAGGACTAGATCTTTTTCTTAATTTCTTTTTTTTTTTTTTTTTGGACCATCTTAACACATTTTTTTTTTTTAAAGTGTCAAGTCTTCTTTTTTTTATTATATTTTATTGATTTTTTTACAGAGAGGAAGGGAGAGGGATAGAAAGTTAGAAACATTGATCAGCTGCCTCCTGCACACCCCCTACTGGGAATGTGCCCACAACCAAGGTACATGCCCTTGACCGTAATTGCTTAAAATATCACAAAGAATGGTACATATGTCTCCCTTTTTTTTTCCCCCTTGACCTTCCCCCCGGCCTCCCTACCCCCCAGTGTCTTATGTTCATTGGCTATGCTTATATGCATGCTCTATTTTTAAAATTTAATTTTCTCTATAATTTCTAAAATAGCATGTTTTTGTTTTTGACCTATGATCCAGTCAAGGATTGTACATCACATTTAATTGTCACACCTTGTTAGACAGCTTCTTTAATAAATTTTATTTATAAGTTATAGTTCCCTTTTCCCCACCTTTTTTTTTATTTTGGTTTGCTTGTTTTCTTTGTCTTATGACATTGACTATATATATAGATTTCAGAGAGGGAGGGAGAGATAGAAACATCAGTAATGAGAGAGAATTATTGATTGCCTGCCTCTTCCAGGCCCCCTGCTGGAGATTGAGCCCGCAACCCAGGCACATGCTCTTGACTGGAATCGAACCTGGGACCCTTCAGTCCGCAGGCTGACCTGCTATCCACTGAACCAAACCAGCTAGGGCTCATTGATGTTTTTGAAGAGTTTTTTTATTATTGTTTAAAGTATTACAAATAGTAGTACATATGTCTCTTTTTTTCCTCCCCCCCGTTGACCTTCCTTTGCGGCCCCCCCCCCCATATGCTTATATGCATGCATACAAATCCTTCGGTTGATCTCTTACCCACCCCTCACCCTTGAATTTGTGTGATTGATTGCTTGCAGTTATATATGTATACACACACACACACATATATATTTTAATTTATTGATTTGAGAGAGAGAAACATCGATTTGTTGTTCCACTTATTTATGCATTCATTGGTTGATTCTTATATGTGCCCTGAGCAGGGATTGAACTTGAAACCTTGGCATCTTGGGACGACACTCTAACCAATCAAGCTTCCCAGCCAGGGCACTAGTTTTATTTCTGTATTCCTTCACAATTTGCTTTTTTTCACCTAACGTTGTAGTTCTATTTACTTTCAACTTCTGTATGTTATTGCATTGTAGAAATACACCATAAATTGTCAATTTTCTACTGATGGTCATACGGATTGGTCCCGTTTTTTGTGTTTTGTGATATTATAACTAGTAATATCACCTCTTCAGAGGTGAACCTCAATACATTTATATCATGCTTTCTTTCTTTCTTTTTTTTAAAATACGTTTTATTGATTTTTTTTACAGAGAGGAAGGAAGAGGGATAGAGAGCTAGAAACATCCATGAGAGAGAAACATCGATCAGCTGCCTCCTGCACATTCCCCACCGGGGATGTGCCCGCAACCAAGGCACATGCCCTTGACCAGAATCGAACCTGGGACCCTTCAGTCCGCAGGCCGACGCTCTATGCACTGAGCCAAACCGGTTACGGCATCATGTTTTCTTTTAGAAGTGGAATTTCTGTGGTAGGGCATGCTTATCTTCACTTTAACAAGATGATGCTAATTTTTCCAAAAGTGGAACATTGCAAAGACATTTTCAAAAAATCTTCATTGTGATATAATTTATGTACCATAATTCAGTATTTTTAGTATATTCAGAAAGTGGCACAAATACCACTACTAATTCCAGAGCATTTTCATCACTCTAAGTAGAAAACCCTGTAACCATTAACAGTCACTCCCCATTCTTTTCTCTCTGTAGCCCTTGGCAACCACTATTCTACTTTATGTCTCTATGGTTTTGCCTATTCTGGGCATTTTATATAACAATCATAAATATGTGACCTTTTTAACTTCAGTTAGCGTAATGTTTTCAAGGTACATATATATTATAGTTTGTACTTGTGGCCTGGTGCATGAATTCATGCACATTGAAAGGAAATTAATTAGAAGAAATAGTTTAATATCGCTATTCACTCTTTTTCTATAATAGAGTGTGAACCAAATTGATGATCGACAATAGCAGATCGAAACACATGCATGCCAGCAAGAGTTTTATTGTGCTTGGGCAAGTCAACTTAGCCTTTTATATATAAAGAATAAACTTGCTTAGTTAGACCTGCTTTCTGATTTAGATAAACTTTTTCCAGCCCAGCGAAGCACCCCAACTTCTCTTTCAGGTAATTGTCACCAACATAGTAGTAAATATCTACACGAAGCAGATTATTATTGTAGATCATGCAGGGAGAACAAAGGGTAAAATATTTAACTACAGCAGTGTTTGACTATATTCTGCGCAGTGAGAAAACCTGAAGTCATTTTCAAGGTCCACCATTCCTTTCTTCTTTTCAGCCGGGTCAAGTTTCTAAGCTTTCTAAATCTCTGTTTTCCGGCTAATGAAAAGAAAATAGGATTCCACCGAGTCTCCTGTCTACCTACTCCAGGGCTTCTGTGATGAGGATCAAATGAAATGAGGCACGGGAAAACGCTTCACAGACATTTGGTTAAAGTGTAAAATGTTTCCACCTGGCTATGAAGCAAGTCGTATTCCTGGGCTGAAGAAACCGCAGGGAGGCTAGTCACTAGGGAGAAGAAGCTGGGCGTTGCTATGTGACGTTATTGCCCAGCACCCACAGCCACCGTTTCTGGGCTGGGCTGGGCTGTGGGCTGCATTTTGCACTATGGGGTCTTGGCAGCTTAGGCTGCAATTTGGTGGGCTGGTGCTCCAAGATGGTGGCGGGACCTGTGTCCCACTTGGGGAAAGCTGAGTGTTGCTTTGTGGGTGCCAGGTCCACTGTGCCATTTCTCTGTGCACATCACGGCAGCTCTTGCATGGAGAGTCTGCCCTTTGGTGGTTAGTATGTGTCATAGCCACCTGTTGGAAGGTGGGAAGGACACTTAGTATACAGACAGTCCTCATTTACATTGGACTCGATGTTCCTCGTTTCATGGTTACATTGCATCGCCATCTCCCATTTATTTGTAAAAAAAAACCCAAACGTTCTGTCATTTCGACGTATGCACATATGTGCTTTATGTTTCTTATTATTTACTGTATTTACCACAAGTAAAGGTCAGGGATTGTTATCTTTAAAATTTTTTTACTATTTCACTTCATTACTGCTATGTATGTGCTCCATGTGAGTGACATACGTGCTTATGTAGGTGGGCTCCGACTTACGGCAAAAGGCAAAAATTGTTGCGCTGTAGGAATGGCTCTCCAACATACCCGAAGATTAGCCTTTTATGTAGATAGATTGGTATTTCATTCCCTTTTATGGCCTGATAGTGTTCCATTTAATGGCTCTACCATATTTTGTTTACTCATTCATCAGTTAATTTACAATTAGTTTGTTTCCACTTTTTGGTTACTATGAATACTGGTACTAAGAATATTTGTGTACAAATTTTTGTATGGAGATGTGTATATTTTTTCAGTTTGAAATATCCCTTTAAAAAACTTGTTCTTGATTTATATGTGCAACAGAGTGCTTTGTTTTTAAGCTTTCTTTGGATTCCTAAATTGATCTCTTTTCTGCCTTTTATTTCTCTTCCACTTTTAGGTGTTCCCTTAAATGTCTGGTGATCCTAGATTGTTTGTAATGTTTAAGAGTTAGGGATTAAGCCGTAACCGGTTTGGCTCAGTGGATAGAGCGTCAGCCTGCAGACTGAAAGGTCCCAGGTTCGATTCCGGTCAAGGGCATGTACCTTGGTTGCGGGCACATCCCCAGTAGGAGGTGTGCAGGAGGCAGCTGATCGATGTTTCTAACTCTCTCTCTCCCTTCCTCTCTGTAAAAAATCAATAAAATATATTTTTTAAAAAAGAGTTAGGGATTAAAAGGCTTTTTTATACTGGGTTTGTAAAATGTTAGACATTATTTTAAGCAATCTAACCAACACCCAGCTGTATTAAATATTCACACGTGGAGGTTTTTTTCTTTGAGGCTGGTTATTTTCTCTAGAAAATTTGGTTCATGCATCATGAGTATATGGGTTGGGGTTGAAGGGCTAATTTTAAGCATTCCTTTTTTAAATATATTTTTATTGATTTCAGAAAGGAAGGGAGAGAGAGATAGAAATATCAATGATGAGAATCATTGATCAGCTGCTTCCTGTACATCCCCCACTGGGATCCAGCCCACAACCCAGGCATGTGCCCTGACCAGGAATCAAACCGTGACCTCTTTCATAGCTTGATAACCAACCACTGAGTCACACAGGCCAGGCTCAAACATTTCTTTTTTTTTTCTTTTTCCAAGCATTTCTTTTTTTTTTTTTTTTAAATATGTTTTATTGATTTTTTACAGAGAGGAAGGGAGAGGGATAGAGAGTTAGAAACATCGATGAGAGAGAAACATCAATCAGCTGCCTCCTGCACACTCCCCACTGGGGATGTGCCTGCAACCAAGGTACATGCCCTTGACCGGAATCGAACCCGGGACCCTTCAGTCCGCAGGCCGACGCTCTATCCACTGAGCCAAACCGGTTTCGGCTTTTCCAAGCATTTCTTATACTTTTTACCTTTTTTCCTTGTTACCCACTCGATATCTTATCCAAACTTTCATTCATATCTGGTGCTTCATATCACAAGCTTGTGTGTTCACCTTCAGACTAAACTCTTCCTGTTTTCTGGGGGTGGGGACTAAGGTAGTTACTTGAGAAGAACTTTGACTTTAATTATGCTGTAGTTATATTGTTAGGCAAGCATCTGTTTTTATTCAGCTTCATGCTTCAACCCCATTTTCCACTCTACCTTATTATTTTTTTATTGAGAGAGAGTGAGGCAGAAACATCGATTTCTTGTTCTACTTATTTATACATTCACTGATGGTTTCTTGTATGTGCCCTGACTGGAGATGGAACGTGCAACCTTAGCATATTTGGATGGTGCTCTACCCAACTGAGTTACACAGCCAGGGCCACCCTCCCCCCCTTTTTGATGACCTCTAGATCTACTTGGCTTTGTATAGCCTTTCTTTTTCACCAGTATCTGCCTCTGTAGACACTTGGAGTGATAGCTTTCTTTGCTCTATAGCAGTGGTTCTCAACCTTCCTAATGCCGCGACCCTTTAATACAGTTCCTCATGTTGTGGTGACCCCCAATTTCATTGTTACAAATTGAACATAATTAAAGCATAGTGATTAATCACAAAAACAATATGTAATTATATATGTGTTTTCCGATGGTCTTAGGCGACCCCTGTGAAAGGGTTGTTCAACCCCCAAAGGGGTCGCGACCCACAGGTTGAGAACCGCTGCTCTATAGGATGAGTTACCATCCATCATTTTGTTTAAAATTTTGTTGAATTTTGCTGCTGTTTCTCATGCAGTGTTAGACTTCAAGTGTTTTTACCTTTTATATTATTTGATTATAAAAACAGAGAAAAAATATTTTAGTGGTTTCTCTGAAGGGAGATGTGAAACATTTACGTTAGCTTTGACAGGCAAACCAGGTATTTTCTAGAAGTAATTTCTTTAAACCTACTTGTTTTTTAATAATTAGAAATAATGTTTTAAAATTGAAAAGGGAAAAAAGTTGTAATAAAGTCACCAACCTGCCCCTTAACATTTTGGAATATTTCTGATCATTTTATGAAAATTCACTTTGTTTTTTTCATAATTAAAATCTTACTGTATATCTGCAATTTCATGTCCCATGTTTTGCATCCCATATCAAGCACTTTCGCATGTCACTAAACTTTTTAATATATACACGTATTTTAAAACACAATCTTTATGAATTTAATTGAATTTGCTATAGTTTTGACTATTATAACTTGGGCATTGATATATATTTGTAGGATAAATCATGCTTTAAAATTTCTAATTTATTAAAACAATTTTCTGCAAATAAGAATCAGTAAGAATTTATATTTTTCTTTGAAATAATTTGTTATATATTTCATATAATAGATTTGTAGGAACTGAGAATTTTAAGAAACTTAGTTGCTAATATGATCTTTTTTGCTTCTATTTTTTTCTTAGTCTAATAATAGAGTTGTGCTCTTATTTGCATTATAAGTTAATTTTGTTAAGTGGTAACATTTTTTTTTTCCTTTTTAAGAAATGTGGCTTGGTTTTAAGCTGGAAGAGAGTACAAGGTGCATCTGGAAAACTTCAAGGTAGGTTCTTTTTTCTTTATTTATTGAGATCATTAAGTAATTACTGGCTTGTTTCACCTCACTTTTCACTTACAGTAATTTTAGACGTCCTTAGGGTATGTCACACTAAAAATGTATGGTTAAATTTACTGTTTTAGGTTCACTCAGAATAGTTTCTTTCTGTATGGTTACGTCATTAACTTATGTAAATGTTTGGATTTACTTGTTTAATTTTACTTCCAATTTTTAGGTTACTCTTTATTTTTTTAAATTTTTATTATTATTTTTTAATATATTTTTATTGATTTCAGAGAGGAAAGGAGAGGGAGAGAAAGATAGAAACATCAATGATGAGAGAGAATCATTGACCTGCTGCCTCCTGCATGCCCCCCACTGGGGATTGAGCCCACAATCCGGGCATATGCTCTTGGCTAGAATTGCACGTGGGACCCTTCAGTCCACAGGCGGACGCTCTATCCACTGAGCCAAACGAGCTAGGGCTGGGTTACTCTTTTTAAATTTAATTTTGTTTTAATATCTCTGATATAAAGTCATGATAATAATAGACTAGTTATTAAAATGAAAGATACAGAAAAAAATTAGATTAATAACCAGCATAAGAGATTGTTACTTTTATAGTTTAACTTCTCAGAAAAATGTTGTATTTACGTTGAATAAATGAGAACAACCTGTTCTCATTTATAGCTGTTAGGAAGTCTGGATGGAATGAGTTCATGACATAATGAACAGTCATGAAACATGCTGAATTTGTTAACTATATTCTCAGCACTTCTAATAAGTAGTAGTTTGCCTGGTTAGAATTTTTCTTTTTCCCCTGTTTTTGTTTTTGTTCTTTTGGTTAAGGGTGTAAAAGTGAAACCCTTTTCAAAGGAAATTGAAGGAAAGGGTGGAGTGACAGCATGAATAATCATTGTATTACAATATTTGATCTCTTAATGATTTTAACTTTTCATAAATACTCTTCATCTATCAGTATTATAGTGATATTTTACTAATTCTTTACATCTATTGCTAGCCTTTGGATTCTGTGAGTATAAGGAGCCTGAATCTACCCTCCGTGCACTCAGGTTATTGCATGACCTGCAGATTGGCGAGAAGAAACTGCTTGTTAAAGTTGATGCAAAGACAAAGGCACAACTGGATGAATGGAAAGCAAAGAAGAAAGCTTCTAATGGGGTATGTTTTCCATAGTGTTATCTTCTCTAGACCAAATGTGCTCTTTCAGTGTAAATACTTATTATAAGTGAATCTAATATGGGGCTTTACAATCCCATCATGCCTGTGACTACTAACATGCAGGAGGGTATTTTATAGTTTATAGTTATTTTAAGTCTTTTATCTACCCATTGAGGGTGGATGACTGTTGGTTTGCTTGTTCCAGGTTGGGATGAAAGTAGTAAGGGAGGCTGGACAAGGTTAACTTGCCAGAGAAAACATTGGTACAGACTATTCCAAACAGAGCTAATTCATTAAGGCAGCTTTGTAAGTAAGTACAAAATATATTTCAACCTACACAATTTTTATTAGTTGCCCTCTCTTTTAGAAGTATACAGGTTCTAAAATACTGAAAATAAGTCTTATTTTCCTCAGGTGGGTGGCTATATAAAGCTAACCTAAAGAAAAGGAACTTTTATATATTGTATTGTAATGTATACATTACTATCTCAACAAAGCAAAAAATAGCTAAAATCTGAGTTTGTGTTTCTTTGTTATTCCTTTCTTCCTACTTCCTTTTGGCACCTAAAGCAGACCAGATCCAATATAGATTTATTATTTTTCTGTTTACAAAAACAAAACAGCCTTTTGTTCTCTTCAAACTTTTATTATCATTTAAAATAGAAATAGCTTTCTTGTATATTCTTTGTAAAAAAGATTCATCAATTAAAGCAAACTATAAAAAAGAAATTATCACCCATATAATTCCATCATCTTTGGTAACCACTGTAGAGATTTTGTGTTTTGGTTTGTTTTTTAAAAATATACTTGTATTGATTTCAGAGAAGAAGGAAAGGGGAGAGGTGGAAGCATCATTGATGAGAGAGAATCATCAATTGGCTGCCTCCTGCATGCCCCCTACCGGGGGATCAAGCTCGCAACCCGGGCATGTGTCCTGATGGGAAATCAAACCGTGACCTCCTGGTTCATAGGTCTACACTCAATCACTGAGCCATGCCTTCTGGGCATGTAGACATTTTGGTTCCATGTTTTTCCAGACAGTTTTCTGGGTGTATGAATATAGTTTTGATTGGAATATGTGTATTTTTCCTTCATAAATACATGATTGAATTTTAAAGTATTGTTTTGTAATTAGCTTTTTTCCCATGTTTCCTTGGACTTTTAATAATTTAACTTATTTCTCTGCATTTAGTTTCCTCTCATCTGACTGTTTACAGTACTGGCTATATTTCCAAAACATAATTATAAGTATGCCTACTCCCTGCTCATCCATCCTTAATGGTTTTGAATTTCTTACTGTTTGCTGCAGTTTACCTTTCTAGTGTCTCCCATTCATCCCCTTCCATTCAGTCATGTATCCATACGAACTTAAGTTGTGCTTTGCTGACATCTCAAGTCCTTGTTGCCCATTCACATAGTGTAATTAAAATGTTACTTACTTCATCATATCTAACCCTTGATTCCTCTCAGGCAGAATTAAATTTTCTCTTCCTATATCAAGCAGTTTTGTTTTGCTGTTAAAGTCAGTCTGCTTTGTAGTACATATTGTTTGTATTTCTCTGCCTCTCACTGCCTCTTATACCCAGTTTCATTCTTCTATCCTCCTCCATTCTCTGATTACAAGATAGAAAGGGCAGTAACTTCACAGAGTGTGTCCCTTTATCTTGTACCTCCCCAGAACCTAGTATAATGTCTTGCCCATAGCAAAAACGGAATAAGCATTTAGTGAATAAGGAAATGCACTATTTTTTGTGACTCATTTAACTTGTAAATCACCATTAGCCAGAGCAAACACAATTTTAATTTGGGTATATCTTTCTTCAAGAATGGAAATAAAGCCACCTCCAATAAAAACAATTTTTTCAGATAAATTGAAATTTTAAAAAATTAATAGGCATGACTCCTATGTATACTTGGCATGGTGCCCAGGTGTTTGAAGTCATATGACAAAGTACATTATTTTTCTAGAATGTAAGTTTTCTTCAACAATGGGGATTTAAAAAATGTTAAGCAATTGTCAGAAAAAAAATTTTTTAAATATATTTTATTGATTTTCTACAGAGAAGAAGGGAGAGGGATAGAGAGTTAGAAGCATTGATGAGAGAGAAATATCGATCAGCTGCCTCCTGCACACCCCCCACTGGGGATGTGCCCGCAACCAAGGTACATGCCCTTGACTGGAATCGAACCTGGGACCCTTGAGTCTGCAGGCCGATGCTCTATCCACTGAGCCAAACCGGCCAGGGCAGAAAAAATTTTTTTAAAGTAACTTAGGCAGGTATAACTATACTGTGGAGTAGATTGCAGATTTGTCATGATTTTC
Organism: Myotis nattereri; assembly: GCF_964212035.1. NCBI lineage: Eukaryota > Metazoa > Chordata > Mammalia > Chiroptera > Vespertilionidae > Myotis > Myotis nattereri. The sequence continues at coordinate 24,814,903 of NC_138075.1, read as the reverse complement.
CAAGATAAAATATGAGAGGTTACTTGTCTTTACTCCTTTATTGATTTCTTGGAGAAATTTAGAAAATAGTGGCTTAAGGTGGATGATAGGAGAATAAGACTTTGAGAAACTTGTGTGTTACTTTATTCAGGCATTTTTCTGGCTCCCAGGCAGAAAGGAAAAAACACAGTTAGTTGGGTAGTTCTCTTTGACTAAAAGAAATCACAAAACACCACAAGCTCATCTAGAAAGATTTTTCTGACCATAATTTTAACAGGATTTATGTGTCTTGTCTAATGGCTTGATTGAAAGCTTTCATTTAGATTTTTCAGAATTTGTATAAGCAATTCTTTCACTTTTAGTAAAAATTAGTTCATTTGAAGTAGCCATGTTCATCCATGTCCTGTTGCTTTTTGGCTATTCAGCAATAGAGGTAGAACTATCTGCTTGAATGTCACAGTTAGTGGTTGTTCATGTTCAAGAATGAATTCTGACAAGTGTTGAAAGTACAGATAATCTCTGGAAGGAGACACTTACGTTACACTTTAATTGATCGATGCTGTAGGTAGGAACATCTTCACATCTTTGCCTGTCAGTCTGGCCAAACCCACATTTCCTCCAAAGAAAGAGCTCTGCGTTTGCCCAAACAAGTTCTTCTTTTGATTTCTAGAAGTCGGAGCCAGAGAGGCCTAGCAGGGCTGTTTCCCAGCTTTACAGCCAGTAGCTTTATTACTGAAGCTCTTATATTTTTCTGAAAAGAGCTTATTTTGTTGCTTTTTTTTTCACACTTCTTTACCATTTTAAGCTTTAAGAAGAGAGGAATTGAGAGTAACGGAAAATTATCCAATGTTTTGAGGTCAGTCTCTAAATTTTGTGTTTTGAACTGGATTAATTCCTTAACTGGGAGATTTGAAATAAAACCTAGAAACGATAATAATAATAGTACCACAGTAGAAGCCAATAATTTTTTTTTAATTGTCTAAAGTTTTACATTTGTCTTCTTTTTCCCCAGTTGACCCCCCCCCCCCACAACCATTCCCACCCTAGGCAAGCCCCCACCGCCTCAGTGCCTGTGTCGATTAGATAAGCTAATATGCATTCATACAAGTCTTTGGGTTGCTCTCTAACACCACCCCCCCCTTCCCCATTTGTCTCTGGACCTATTCTTGTGAATCCAGTAATTTTTTTCACATCAACACATGTAACAATCTAGACTTATTTTAAAAAATAATAAAGTTTTACAAATAGTTGCTTATTTGTGAGAAGCATTACAACATGAGTTTTGTGGGGTTTTTTTTAAATGTTAGGTTTGCAAGTCATGGGAATAAAGACTTGTGCAGTATTTACAGCTGATTTTTTTCTTAGTATGTATATGATTTTTTCTTAAAAATATTTTTAAATTGATTTTTAGAGAGAGGAAGGGAAAGGGCTGTGGAGAGAGAAACATCGATGAGACAAGAACATCATTGATGTGCTACCTCTGGCACACCCCACACTGGGGATCTAGCCTGCAACCTGGGCATGTGCTCTGGCTGGGAATTGACCTCTTGGTTCCTAGGTTGATGCTCAACTGCTGAGCCACACCAGCTGGGCAGTATATGATTTTTATAAGTGGCATTCCCACATTATAGACATTTTTAGAGAGCAGGGGTGGGGGGAAAAGAAGCCATTGTTTCACCTCTGACCTGTGTGATGCTTGCATGTAATTGTACAAAACTGTCTTAGTGCTTTTTGTTCCTTTCACCTATATGTGCTTTTTGATTTTAAATAGTGGCTAGCATAGTGTACATAAAATTATATTTTGCTTTTTTCACATAATTACATTTTCAACTGTTGAGTTAGGAAATATACTTAGTTTGTGCAAGTATTAAGCAAGACAGCCTGAAAAATTGGGAGAAAGCTTGGCAGATGTTTTGTGCAGTATGTTAGTCCTATGATTTAATCTTCCTATAGCTGGGTAGGGGTCAAAATATTAGCTACCAAGGGTAGAAAGGGAAAGAAATGATGAAAGTTTATTTTATAAAGCTAAGAGCAAAATCAGGTCTACATTTAAGAGAACCTCAGAGATGTGTGTTTTTTTAATTAAAAAATATTTGTATTGATTGCAGAGAGGGAGAGAGGGAAACATCAATGATGAGAAAGAATTATCCATTGGCTGCCTCCTGCATGCCCCCTACTGGGGATCAAGCCTACAACCTGGGCATGTGCCCTGACCAGGAATCATACTGGCAACATCCTGGTTTATGGGTCATTGCTCAATCACTGAGCCACACTGCCCAGGCAAACTACATAGATTTTTTTGAAGAAAACATGTTTGTTTTGTGTGCTAACTCTTAGAATGTTTTTCATTTTTCTCGGTTAATTCTCCCCAACCCCCCTTCTGAATTTGCCTTGTTTTCTGTTTTAAGACTGCTAGGCCAGAAACTGTCACTAATGATGACGAAGAAGCCTTAGATGAAGAAACTAAGAGAAGAGATCAGATGATCAAAGGGGCCATTGAAATTTTAATACGTGAATACTCCAGTGAGCTCAATGCCCCTTCACAAGAATCTGACTCTCACCCCAGGAAGAAGAAGAAGGAAAAGAAGGAGGACGTATGTGTTACTAAATTCTGACAACAGTCATTTCTACAATTTACTTTTTATGGTGTCACTCTTGTGCTTTCAGTACATTTTAACTTTTGAGGGGAAAATAGAAGAATGACTAGCATTTACAATAATTGTACTGTTAAGCCTAATTTGACCTGTTCTACCAATTAACTTCTAATATTTTTACCAAAACATTTCTGTTTACTGTGTTTAAAATGCACTGGCATTGAAGCTTGTACTTAGCTGTGGATTCAAATTCAGTAAGGCAAAAACCACCTTCAGTGATAAATTGTAGGTATTTATATTAAGGGTTATAGTAAAATGTTTTTGGCTATGAAGGACTGGCCTTGTTTTACCTAATTATCGTTCAGTCTCTGCTCCAAGCAGGATGCCAGTATCCTTCACTGAAGATTTTTACCCATTCTTTAATTTTTAGCTGTGTCTCCTTATAACCATGTCTCATTCCCCTCCATGGACAGTAATGCTGTTCAAATTCTAGCTGGAAGACTGTGAAAGAGCAGCACAAGATAACACACTCTTCTGCAGTGTATTAATATTATAACCACTCTGTCTGACCAAGCTAACTGAATGTTAGGGAGTCCAGGTTGAAAGAAAATGTTTGGCTTTCTTATACTAATTTCTTTCGAATAAGAGAAATTATGGGGAGTGTTCTTTAAAAATATCAGAATTATTTTATATGCATGGATTACATATACATGAAAAAGTAACATGGAACATTATAATTTAATATCAAGGTTCATATCATTTAGGATTTCATTGCCTTATTAGGCCAGCTTCAATTTTGTTTGTGGCCAAATACATTTTTATTACTTGTCTCATTCTTCCTCACGTGGTCATAAATACCTGTCTGGTGAAATGCCGATAGTTGGGAATGAAAATTGGTAGAGTTAGTCAGGTACAGGGTAATTGAGGTTAATGGGAAAGGAGAAAGTAACTAGACATATATGTTGGATATGGATTGGGAACAGTGGATCAAAGAAATCCTGCTCTACGGCAGGAATTATGGATACATTTTATTGGTATGATTGTTTCCTATATCTGGGTCAAGAAAAAAGCCCACTAGTATGAGACCCTCCTTATTCTGTTGCTTTATGGAAGTTGGAGGGAGAGGAGGTGATGGGAGAGGTTATAGACTGAGAGTGAGCGAAATATTTTTATTATCAAGTAATTTGAAATCAAGAAAATGTCCCAGAAGCATTGCTTATAGTATAAAATAGCATTGTTTTGCAGGTTAATGTGAACTCTTGTGTTTTTTTTAAAAAAATCTTTGTGGATTGTTTTGCAGATTTTCCGCAGATTTCCAGTGGCACCTCTGATCCCGTACCCACTCATCACTAAGGTTTGTTTACATTGAAGGCTTTGACAATAAATATGTTCACTGGTGATTGTCAGATTTGTAATTCTTGTCTACCAGAATTTTCACTAACTTAGATCATTACATTTGTTACTATATAAGTTCTTTTTATTTATTTTATCTTTTGTAAGACTTGTACAGAATATCTAACCTTTGCTTTTTATTAGATTGATCTTTATGCATTCCCTCCTGTCCCCTGTCTTTTAGGAAGATATAAATGCTATAGAAATGGAAGAAGACAAAAGAGACCTGATATCCCGAGAGATCAGCAAATTCAGAGATACACACAAGGTAGTATTCTTGTTTTTTTCACTTGATATCAATCTAGACTTTTTACAGAATCCAAAGCGAACAGACAAAAAAAAAATCAACCTTACATTAGGATATAAATTTAAATGCTTTTTATAGGTTTAATTGATATTTAGATAGAAACAAACAAGACCAATATCATATTAAAGTGGACCTTGACATATTTAAATTTTTTTTTTTTTTTTTTTTTTTTTTTACTGACTACTCTGCAGTCATCTCACTTTAATATGAATAAAAGCTAATTTTATTTTTAGGTTTCAACATAAACATCAAGGTCAGATTTAAACTAGATTCAAGGGGACAGGATAACATACACTGTAGTGTATTTCTGGGGGCATTTATTTAACTTAATCTTAGGAAAACCTTTTCTTTAGAGCTGAGGTTAAAAATTAATATTTATATTTGTGTAGATATAATTTGAGAGGGGGAGATTTTAAAAAGTAGGTCAGTGATTACCAGACTTACCAAATTTTAGATGCATGGAAGAACTGTAAATGCCCATAAAGCTAATCTATTCATTGACCCCCACCATTATGATAGAGATCATATGGTGACTAATGCAAGATGAAACACTCAGCTTGGAAAGTAACAAGGAATAGGATGTAAGTATGAGCTTCTGTTTTTTATTATATTTATGGATGCCCCCTCAGAAAAATATGCAAAGGGGTAACTGGCTTGGAAATGGGTATTTGTGTGTAGTAAATCTCACGAGTTTTGCCTATTGAAAGCTTCTCTCAATGACAGTGCATCTGTGAATGTTCGCTGATGTTGAAGTTGATGCTTTTGGACAGTAAAATGCAAACACTGCATGAAATATATTTTGATGTTAAAGATAGTAAGGTATTACTGGTTCTTCCACATAAGACTGAGTGACTTTTAACTCAGTGAAAAGTTGAATTTATTTTTTCTTTTATTTAATCTTATTTTTTCTTACTGCTTTTAAAATTCCAAGTTGACAATTAATGCCATTGAATTAATGCTGCTGAACACTTATTATCCATGCCCAACCCTAGTTCACATACACAGTGCTTTTTCAGGAATTAAATATGAATAAAAGTACAAATGCAGTTCCCTCAGCTTAATTTTTAGTTAAAGGGATAGCCTGTGGGAAGTCATTTTAGAGGAATACTTTTGGTTATGTTTATTTTCAAACTCAGAGTCTGAGTACCCTTGAAAACAGTATACAGTTGTGTGTGTGGTTTACCCCCTTTTTGTTATTTGTTAAACCCGGTCATGTCATTGGTAAAGTATGACAGAATCGTGTTTTTAAAAAATTATTTCAAGATATTTGCTTCAGAGTTTGAGAAGCTGTCAGGCATTTGACTTCCTTAGACTTATTTCACTGTAGGGTGGGCGGGGGAATGTTTTGAATTTCCAAAATGTGCTTTAATAAAAAGGTCAAAATGAAAAACTGTTCTTGTTATTGGATGGATGGTTAAAGGAAATGTTTAAAACTTGAGTAACAAAAAATGAGCTCAGTGAACCTTTGCATGTTTTGGTATGAGTTTACTAAATAACCACAGACTGTCAGGGTATCAGCGTGGCAGGGGGCGTCCATTTACAGCACGGACGAGTCTGAAGAGAGAATAAGGTAAGATTTATGATTTCTTTCTATTCTTTTTCATTATTTCATTACTCATACCATTTTAGTCTCCATTTCCTCTTTTTTCAGTCTTTGTCTTAAAATACATATATGTGTTTGTATCTATTTACCACATATATAATCTTTTAGAAATGCATTTAGTATGGACCAGATTCACTCACTTTTTCATTTACTTAGAACAAAAACTTTGAATGAGTTCTGAAACAAATTATTATATAAGTGAAACTATACACCTAAGAAATAAGTAGTGCAGTGAATAAACAAGAGTAAAAAATTTGAGGAATTCTACAAATGAAATTATTGGAACAGCTAAAGTCTGTAAGTATTTATCTCAGAAATAAACAAATTTCTTTATAAGTGTATGACACTGAGGTAAGTGTTATGTAGTCTAGCCTCATTTTACAATTTAAATTTTTGTAATTCATTAGAACTGTTTGAAAAATTAGAATTGCCTCTTTAAATAGCCTTTAGTTTCTGTCCTCTTTCTACCATTTCTTTTTCTCTTTCCTTTGTAATTTCAATGTATTCAGTATTAGCTTGCCTGCATTCTACTTTGGTACAGACTGGCACAGCAGCTGAATATATTGATTTTTCATGCATTAGCTTTTCTTTCATAATCCTATCAGTTCTCTGATCCATGAGCAAGAGAAAAAGAGTATAAAAGGTAAGATCGCTTTTTAAAGTTGTTTTAAATGCTTTACATGACTGAGAAAAGAAAAAATGAACATTTTATTGTTACAGTTTAAATTTCATTTCAGTGACTCTAAACATGGAACCAAAGAGATAAATGTGTTGTTTTTGTTTTGTTTTTCCTGTTTGGGGTATTTTTCTTCTTCTGAGTTTGTATAGAAACCGTGTGGTGCACTGGTAATCTTGTGAGGGTACAAACTTGGTCTGACTTTGTTAATTTGGTTTATTTGTGAACCATGTACTTGCTCTTCCTCCCAGAAACATAGCTTGTAGGCAAGGTTAATCCAGTGTTGGCGATCCATGTCCTAACACAGCATCTGTAAGTTAATACACAATCATTCCTTCCCAGGATGGATTTATCACTGTTGATATATTTTTATTGTCTTATAGGCATAATGGGCACAAATATGTTGCTTTTACAGTTAAGTTAAAATTTTTGCTTGAAGTGAGTGATTTTTCAAACTTGAATTTGGTGGGCTGTCCATCTTGTAATGGTGGGAGTAAATGTTTCCACAGATAGTGAGGCAGATCTTGGTTGAATTTACCTTGCCTTTTGGAGGGTGGGCATACTAGAAGACATACTATTTAGTTGCGTTACAGTGACCTGACTCTTCTTCTCCACCTCCTTTTTAAAACCCTGAATCACAACCTTTAGGTAGTGGGAAGTCGTGGTTTGAAATTAGTATCCATAATCCCACTGATTTACAGAAATTTATAATGGGAAGAATCACATTTTTGCTAACTGATTGTCTTTTTAGAACTCTATGAACCAACACATTCTTCATGATCATTTTAGTTATATAATCATTGAGTGGCTAGCCACACTTGACACAATCTCCCAGCATCCAAGATTGGAGATTCCTGGTCTGTGTAGAGTATATGGTTTTGCACGAAATCTATCTAGTCTTGTGATTGCTTCAATTTAATTTGTCAAGTAAAACCACAAATATTTAATAGCAAAGTACCAGTGGTTTTTTTTATTGTTGTTGTTAATATTGGGCATTGTGCTGGGAAAAATCTGAATACTGGAACTACAGATTAACTCTAAAAGTACTTTTATTGGTTTCTAGAAACTGGAAGAAGAGAAAGGCAAAAAAGAAAAAGAAAGACAGGAAATTGAGAAAGAACGGAGAGAAAGAGAGAGGGAGCGTGAAAGGGAACGAGAAAGGCGAGAACGAGAACGAGAAAGGGAAAGAGAACGTGAACGAGAAAAGGAGAAGGAACGGGAGCGGGAACGAGAACGGGATAGGGATCGTGACCGGACAAAGGAGAGAGATCGTGATCGTGATCGAGAGAGAGATCGTGACCGCGATCGGGAAAGGAGTTCAGATCGGAATAAGGATCGGAGTCGATCAAGGTAAGGCTTTATAGAAGTTATTGTTTTCGTGATAGCTTTAATTGAACTGCACGTTAGCACTCTGTAGGACGACTTAACATTTATGTGATGAGGACTTCCTTAGCCACAGAGCATGCCTGGCTTGCTGTATAACATATGTGAAAATAACAATTTTAATTTTAGGATTACTTTCTGTCTTAAGCCAGTTTTTACAGACCCAGAACATATCAACTGTCCATCCAATGCCCTGGGCAGACAGAATTCTGTTGTCTTTTTGGGCCGGTGGCCTTTTTCTTCTAGTCACCGTTTCATTGAGGTCCATTATACTGGGAAGTCAGTTCTAGTTTTAGCCAATGGTGTCGATTTGGTCCTCTAGCCCACTGCACGCCCATAACTCACCTCCCAAACTCTAGATTTACTCTCTTATAAGTCCTAGTAATCTCATCTTTCTGTTTTATTTAAAAATTTTTCTTAATTATATTGATTTCAGTTGATTGATCTCAAATTCTTTAGGAATGAGGGAGCAAAAATGAGCAAAGGAAGGGAGAGGAAAAGGGAGAGTAGAAGGAGAGAAGAGAGAAAAGCACATCTTTTTTTTTTTTTCAAGCTAGTTTTCAAATACACATTTTTGACTTGCAGATTTTCCATCTGATTGTAGCTGAAGGGAGGTTCCCTTTAAGTCACTTAATCAGTTACTGGAACTGGAAGTTTAGTGCTCTTAATCTTTTGTGGGTATTAAAATTCTTCTTTTCCATCTCGCCTGGAATAACCAGTATCCTTTTGACTATTATTGAGAATTTTACATATATAAAATAGGGTCTTTATACTTATACTACAAAACAGTATATTGTTTCATATATACTATATATTTGTATTTAGAGTCATGGCATTATATCATATACTGCAATTTGGTTTTATTGTTTCAAATTAAATATTTGAGAACTTTTCATTGCTCCTATAGTTGTAATTTATCCGTGTAACATGACAAAATGCTCTTTTCTCCGCACCCTTTATCACCTTCATTCCTTGACCACTAGTGAAATAAACTATTTTTTAATATGTTCATTAGCCTTTTGTATTTTTCTTTTCTTTTTTAAAAAATATATTTTTATTGATTTCAGAGAGGAAGGGAGAAGGAGAGAGAGAGAAACATCAATGATAAGAGAGAATCATTGATCTCCTGCCTCCGGCATGCCACCTATTGGAGATTGAGGCTGCAACCCGGGCATGTGCTCTTGACCAGAATTGAACCCAGAACCCTCAGCCTGCAGACTGACAGTCTATCCACTGAGCCAAATCAGCTAGGGAAGCCCTTTGTATTTGTTATTTCCAGGGTTTCTTGGTTTATTTTCTGAGATACCAATATGCATTAACACTGAATTCAGAATTTGGGGCTAGAATTACATTCTGTGCCTCTGATGAATATAGAGGAGTTTACAGTTTTGAAGAAATGAAATGCTCAATTTTGACTTGTCTATTTCATAATCTATGTTGTTCTCTACCTTGGTTTTTAAAGGAAAACAAAAAGAATGACAGTTTTAAAAATCTTTTTTTTATGTAGAGAAAAGAGCAGAGATCGTGAAAGGGAGCGGGAGCGGGAAAGAGAGAGAGAGAGAGAACGTGAACGAGAAAGAGAGCGTGAACGAGAAAGAGAGCGTGAAAGGGAACGGGAGCGAGAAAGAGAAAAAGACAAGAAGAGGGATCGAGAAGAGGATGAAGAAGATGCGTATGAACGAAGAAAACTTGAAAGAAAACTCCGGGAGAAAGAAGCTGCTTATCAAGAGGTAAATTGAGGAAATGCTTATATTGGTAAAGTTGGGTACTTAGTAGCTTATGCAAAAATTTTAGAACCCTGTGTATATTTTTAAAGCTCTGACAATTTCGTTTTTAGCGCCTTAAGAATTGGGAAATCAGAGAACGGAAGAAAACCCGGGAGTATGAGAAAGAGGCTGAAAGAGAAGAGGAAAGGAGAAGAGAAATGGTAATAACCTATGTTAAAAATAAGTGATTTTCAGAATAAATGAGGTCAAATCTTTTCTGTTAACTAGAAATAACTTTATAATTAAATTGTACAAGTTCCCAGCATATTATTTTTATATATTTCAAATAACCTTGAGACACTTTCAGTACACCAAAATCTTTTTTCCCTTCTATTTTTCACATTTTTGTTATCTATACCAAATTATCTCTTGGCATTCTTTCAAAGTAAATCTGTCATAGAGTAATACATAAAATGAGAATTTATAGAACGTTCTCTGATTAAGAATCTGCAACATTTTTGAATTTGAAGAAGAAGCTTTGATATTCTGTATTGGTTGGTACATTGGGATGGATGAGAGTGTCCTGAGAAGACTTCTGGCTTTATAAGTCAAAATTGTCTTTATATAACATTTATGGATTATAGGTTTTCCTTCGGTTACTATTTATTCTTTTGACTATATAATACGTAATCATAAAAAATACATCTTTTTTTTCACATTTGCTTTGTTTGATAAACTGTAACAGTGAACAATTGGTTTAGGTTGTTACTAAGTAAAATGTCAAAAATATATTTTATCATAGTATTTGCTTCAGTAGTATGTTCCATGTGTTCTGTCTTTGCCAGAATTTCATGAAAGTTTCTTTATCTCCAGTTTGGAGATTATTCTTCCAAAAACTTCACTGAAGTTAGGAATCTTCTTCAAATAGTTTTGAACATGAGACATAGAGGGAATTTTTGTAAGTAACCAAAAGGGTGCATGCAGCAACTAGCTAGATAGTATGGGTGTTCTAAATAGTACATCCACTAATGTCATAGAATTATTTAAAATACTTCGTATTTCCCTGGATTGTAGCTCCCGTTCTAGAATTTCTTTTTCATCCCTAGGTTAGAAAGTAGGAAGAGAATAATATAGTAAAAGACATAATTATTTGAAGAAATAATTGTGGAATAGGTTTAAAGTGACTTTTGCTTCCTATAAGCAAATCTGAAACCTATCTTTCTAGAAAAACATTTCCTATTAATTTTTTATTTGGAAACTTAGCAGTTATTTGCTTATTATAAAAATGTTCCAGTAACAGAAATATCGGATGTAAAAAGTGGAAGTTTCTGCACTCTTATGGAGTGATAACTTAAGTTTGTTTTAGTATTTACCTTGTGGGCCCTCCTGTGTTTTATTTAGATATTTGTATTGTCATTGCTACTTGATAATCTACTTTTATTCATTTGACAGATTTTGAGTGTACATTATATCCCAGCCTTGTGCTAAGTACTGGGCATGCAAGAATAAACAATGCTTCTAATTTTGAAATAAGTGGGTAATATTGTCAGGCAGATAAGGTACTTACTATAGCATGTGTGAGAGTGTTTAAGATGGTAAAGGTGTGTTCACAGTATTTTTGGAGTATAGAGAGAGACTGGGGGAGGAGCTGGTCATGGATAAATGATTAGATTGGGGAAGTCTTTATAGAGAGGTAACATTTGAACTGGATGAAGTGGTTAAAATTTTACTGCAGTCAGAAACCTACCGTTATGCTGCTTTGTAGGTGATATAATAATGTAGATTACATATGTATACATATATAATTGTTAGGTTTAACTGCTATTAAATATAATATTTGTTGTATATTTGAAATTCCAAAAGTTAGGAATAAGAGGTTTGTGTACTCAAAGTGAGATAGGCATTACCTTTGAATTGATGCATGAACATGATTTAAATTTTTAATCCTGCATTTCACAAAAAGTACTTATAGTATCATTTACAAATGAAAATGTGTAAACTATTTTTGTTCAGTTAACAAATTCAGTAAGATAACTTTCAGTTTTGTTTACTGATATCCTTAGGTTTCATTAATTAGAAGTTAATTACTGTACTTTGAAGATTATATTCAGGGAACAAATTTATTATAGCATACTATCTGGTTTTTATTTTATAGATAAGTCCTAATTCTGACTTGTCTTATGAGTAAAAGACAAAAGACATACTGTTATTTACATTTAACATATGAAGTATATGAGAATTACAAAGTTCAAATGGTATGGATAAGAAAATCTGTTCCCAAGAAAGGGGGAGGGTGTAACTTAAATGACTTTTATGTTAATTTTGCACACTCTATCCTTTCTAGGCAAAAGAAGCTAAACGACTAAAAGAATTCTTAGAAGATTATGATGATGATAGAGATGATCCCAAATATTACAGGTAAAGAAGCCTTGTTTTATGAACTCATACTTTAGCATTTCATTAGGTATATTTTCCCCTTGTCTACCGGAGAGTGCAAGTTCACTCAGCGGAATAAAGAACGAAATCTTCATATTCCCTCTTGTAATCACACCCGTAGCTGATATGCTCTTCTGGAGGGGGTGTTTGGGCAGTGGGGGAAAGCACTGTTGGCAAAGGATTGACATTTCCATGTGTCTTTGGCGGGGGCGGGGAGGAGGAGAATATAGTATTACAAATTTTTCTTCATGTATTTTAAAGAGGTTCAATTTTTATAGCAAGTTATAATTGATCTTTATGACTGTCTGGAGTGGTCTAGAAATTATTTTCTTCAAGAATTTAAAGAATGCCACACAGTAATCTGAACTACCCTTCCATCCTCCTCTCCCAACCAATTGATATATTATTGTGAAGTGAGAGTTGGTGAATCCTTTGCCTTCCCTCTTCTCTTTGTTTTCCACAGCGTGTCTGAACTACTTTCATTCTAGCACTTATGGCATGGTGGTAAAATTGGTTTTGTTTGGCTCCGTGTACTCCAGACTATAATTTCCCTGAAGATAGGGGTCAATATTTTTATTTTTGAAAAATCTCTCATGTGCCTCACATGATCCAGGCATGTAGTAAAGGCATTTAATATGTAGGTAAGCTTAATATTCAGGCGCTAAAACATCAGAATTAGCAAATTAAATAGGATTTCAAGAATTTGATTTTTTAGAAAATGCAAAAAAGTGAAATTTTGAATCATAAAATAGCAGTGTATAATTTCAACATTCTGAGGTATAATAAAGTGCTATATGGAGAGAACCTCTGCTTTCTATTGATTCTGCACTACGACTAGTACTTTTTTCTGCAGGGAAATCATTTATTTTAATTGAAGATACAGATCTGTTATTATTACTTCTTGTGTTAATTTTTCACAGCATAGCATCCAAGCCAACATAGGTTATGTGTTGGGGTTTCCCTGTGGAATAGGCACAAAATGAGAACTTTCTTTTTCTCTGAAAGCTACTTTTCTGCTTGATTTAGATACTTATTTAGAATGACAACAATGAGGCATGGTTATAAGTGACAAGACAGTGCTCACTTATTAAATAGTAACATGTAGAGATCACAATGTCTGCAGATACAGAACATTAAGGGTCTTTAGTCTTTTAGAATGCAGTTTTAGTATTGAAAGAAAGTGCTTTTGGAGACATCATGTGCAATAATTGATGGTCTGAGTATTAAGTAAGGCCTGTTATGATTTCTTTTGCAGAGGAAGTGCTCTTCAGAAAAGATTGCGTGACAGGGAAAAGGAAATGGAAGCAGATGAACGGGATAGGAAAAGAGAGAAGGAAGAGCTAGAGGAAATCAGGCAGCGACTTCTGGCAGAAGGGCATCCGGATCCAGATGCAGAGCTTCAGAGGGTGAGTTACTATCACATAACAATATTTTAAGATCATGAAGTCATCTTTTTAAAAAAAATATGTTTTTATTGATTTCAGAGAGGAAGGAGAGGGAGGCAGAAACATCAGTGATGAGAGAGAATCATTGATTGGCTGCCTCTTGCATTCCCCACACTGGGGATTGAGCCTGCAACCCAGGCATGTGCTCTGTCTGGGAATTGAACCATGATCTCCTCATTCATAGGTTGATGCTCAACCACTAAGCCATGCTGGCTGGGCCTTTTTAAAAATATTTTTATTTTATTAAATTGTTGGGGTGACAATTGGTAGCATGTCATCTTAAGCCGACTATGATGTGGTTTAGTTTATAAGGGAATGTACTTTTAGGCACCACGAGTCTTGTTATTTTGGGGAGGTTATTACTACTTTTTCTTTCTATTATTGCACAAATAATCAGTATTGGCTCATTCTAAAAATCTTTCAGATGTTTTATTCATTTATTTCTATGAAGTATTATGTTAAATGAGTGTCTTTTAATGACACTTAGCTAGAAACCTCTTTTTACAGTGTGCTTTTGTGGTTTGTTTCTTCTGTCACTATCACCCTAAATATTTTGTTTCCAAAATAAAAATTTTTTTTTTTTATTAACAGTTTGTCATTTAAAAGGAAAAGACTGTCATAGGACATGGCATACCCCATGCTGATTAGGAATAGAGTGTGTCATACAAAGTTTTTAAAATCTGTTGCATGTTATTTATTAACGGAAACTATGTCTTAACATGTCCCTTTTATTTTTCAAAGTGAAATAGTGTTCTTTTTTCTGTTGATAAAGTGCTTACGTGAGTAAATAGAAAGCTTAGACAACATAGAACACAATAATGAGATTAAAGACCACCTGATTTCTATTAGCCATTTATAATCATTATAAATGAGCAGTTACTTTTTAAATGTTACCACACAGGTCACATATACTCCGCTCAGACATAAGTTTTATAAGTGGGATTATCATTTACATGCTGTTTTTTGGTGCTTTTAAATCAGGTGTAATCATCCACCCAGAATTTTACCAATTTATAGCCCTTATGCCTTTTTTTATACTTTCACTATTGTGGCATATTGTTAGTCTTGTAACATTTAGGTTGTGATGATTTTATTTTTTAATTCTGTGTCTACCAATGAATTTGAATGTTTTCTTAGATATATTTTTATTTTCTATTTTTGTTTCATGCTTAAAATATTGATCTATTCATCTAAAAGTTTGTAATGCTCTCATGATTATTTTTTATTATCTTTCATAATTTCAGGGGGAATGTTCATATTGTTATAGGCCTTAAGAGTCCTAAATTCTTTCCATTGCCGTTTCTTTTGTTTGTGAATTCATAAGTGGCTACTACCCTTAGTCATTAACTAGAAAGAAGAAATAATTGTGACCCGGCTGATGTGGCTCTAGATTGAGTGCCAGGAGGTCTGGTTGGATTCCCGGTCAGGGCACATGCCTGGGTTGCAGGCTCAATCCCCAATAGAGGTTGTGCAGGAGGCAGCCAGTCAATGGTTCTCTCTCATCATTGATGTTTCTCTCCCCTCCCCTCCCCTCCCCTCCCCTCCCCTCCCCTCCCCTCCCCTCCCCTCCCCTCCCTCCCCTTTCCTCCCCTCCCCTCCCCTCCCCTCCTTTTCCCCCCATCATTGATGTTTCTATCTCTCCTCCTTCTCCCTTCCTCTCTGTAAAAAATCAATAAAATACATTTATAAAAAAAACACTAAAACTTCTGGCTATAGTTTATTTTTCTTGTTTTAATCTTTACCCAAGGACACATTTTTATTGATTTTTTTTGTTTTTGTTTTTGTTTTTTTTAGAGAGAGAGAGAGAGAGAGAGAAGAGAGAGAGAGAGAGAGAGAAACATCAATTGGGTGCCTCCTGCGCCCACCCTGAATGGGGATTCAACCCGAAACCTAGTTATTTGCCCTGACCAGGAATTGAACTGGCAATCTTTTTGGTGTATGGGATGACACTCCAACCAATTGAGTCACCCAGCCAGGACTCTGGTTATAATGTCCTTAATGAAATTATAAAAACATACTTTTCATTTTGAATTAGCCAGCTATTTATTATGTCTTTACCTTTGTTAATCTGAAGTTTTATATAATACCACTGAAGAATGATAATATTTGTAAGATCTTTTTTTAAATTTTCGAAGTATCTCATCTACTTTACAGATTTACTTAGCTTTCTGATTATAGAAGTGAGCAATGTTTTTCACTATTCCTAATGAAAAAAAAAGGAGATTTTTATAAAGATAACTAGAGGCCTGATGCACGAAATTCATGCAAGGGCCTTGGTCCTGGCCCCCACTGCTGCCACAGCAGGGGGGGGGGGGCGTGTCTCTGCCACCTCTGCTTCATCCCTCCCCACTGTGGCTTTGTCTGGAAGGACATCCGGTCAAATTAGCATATTATGCTTTTTTCAGCATAGGTACAAAACAAAAAGCCAGTTGAAGTGAGTATAGTTGTGGTCTGAGTTAGATTATTTTTTTCTTTTAGATGGAACAAGAGGCTGAGAGGCGCAGACAACCACAAATAAAGCAAGAACCAGAATCAGAGGAAGAGGAAGAAGAAAAGCAAGAAAAAGAAGAAAAACGAGAGGAACCCGTTGAAGAGGAAGAAGAGCCAGAGCAGAAGCCCTGTCTTAAACCAACTCTGAGGCCCATCAGTTCTGCCCCATCTGTTTCCTCTGCCAGTGGCAATGCAACCCCCAACACTCCTGGGGATGAGTCTCCCTGTGGTATTATTATTCCTCATGAAAATTCGCCAGATCAACAACAACCTGAGGAGCATAGGCCAAAAATAGGACTGAGTCTTAAACTGGGTATGTTAGCATTTATTTCCTTTGTCTTTATTTTTCCCTCTGCAAACTCCTGAATTTTGCCTTAAGGAAAAATAAGTATGTGCTGCTTGGTAGGTAGATAGAAAAAATTCAAAAATGCCTTTCTAGCTCACTATTGTTTTCATAGTTCTACTAGTGCTCCTATATCTGCAGCTGCCTCGAGTTCTGAGAAGAAATGAAAAGTTAAATTTTCTAGCACTTGTGAGTAGTGAGTTATTTTTTACAGTTGGGATCTTTCTCTGAGACTTGTGAAATTATATTTTGCACTGTTTTTGAGGGGATGGTGGGTTATAAAATGTAACATTTCAAAATAAAGTCATATGCTAATAGAGTGTTTTTACTATAGGTGCTTCCAATAGTCCTGGTCAACCTAATTCTGTGAAGAGAAAGAAACTCCCTGTAGATAGCGTCTTTAACAAATTTGAGGATGAAGACAGTGATGATGTACCCCGAAAAAGGAAACTGGTTCCCTTGGATTATGGTGAAGATGATAAAAATGCTGCCAAAGGCACCGTAAACACTGAAGAAAAGCGCAAACACATTAAGAGTCTCATTGAGAAAATCCCTACAGCCAAACCTGAGCTTTTTGCTTATCCCCTGGATTGGTCTATTGTGGACTCTGTGAGTAGTAAATTGTATTTCACCATTTTATCGTAAGTAGTTTTGAATATAGCATATAAATTCAGTTGATGCCATTAATGACAAGTAGTGATGATAATGTAGCTGGAATCTTGACATTGCTGAGAATTTAGTAGATTATTGGGGAAATTAGTAGTGGTACTTGAAGTCTTCATAAATTAGAAGTAAATATATCTTGACATATATCTCTCCTAGTGTGAAAGATTATATTTTAATGTTATGAAAAAAGCACAAGTTTGTAGACTTATTTTTAAGTCTAATAAAATTTTTCTTTACTTTAGTAACTGTACTTTATTTTTCAGATATTGATGGAACGACGAATTAGACCTTGGATTAATAAGAAAATTATAGAATACATAGGTGAAGAAGAAGCTACATTAGTTGATTTCGTTTGTTCTAAGGTTAGTCTTTTTCCTCTCTTCGTCCACAACATTTGTTTCATACTTTAAAATGTTGGACATTTTCGAAAATATAATATCTTGTAGGGTTAAGTCCATGATAGTTTAGTTTCAATTAAGAGATTCATGGCTACTTAAATGAATCCCTCCACCCTATTTCAGACCCCTAGGCTGCATGCTTTCATTTCAAAGGGTCAAAGAGGATGGAATTGCTGGCTGCTGCCAATTTTGCTCTCTCCCTGCCCCCTGAGAATGCCTTGCCCCACCCCTTTCTTGTCTTAATGGTTAGAATGGTACTGAAGTACAGTTGAGGTGTTGTGGAGATAGTTTATAGCTTGTCTTATCAGTTTCTTTGTCAGTCATCCATCCTTTGGAGGAGGAGCAAAATAGTTTTTGTCAGAGCATAATCTATATATATAAAAGCCTAAGTGACCATTATGACGGAACGACTGGTCACTGTTGTGCACTGACCACCAGGGGGCAGACTCTTAATGCAGGAGGTGCCCACAGCCAATCTCCCCCGGCCAGCCAACCTCACACAGTCCCTCCCCTTGTCGCCGTGCCCCCCCCCCACCCCCCCCACGGCTGGCAGGCCCTGGTGGCATGGTGGCAGCATGGTGGCGAGGGAAAGAGGAGGTGGGGGGGTGCTGATGGCGGGGATTGGTGTCTGGCATTTGTTCCTTTTGCGCCTGGCCCGGTGACTGTTGCCTCCTGACCCCGCTGAGGCCTTTGAACCCTGGGCTGGGAAAGGGAACCCGGTGTGGGTGGTGGTGGACACGGCCCCTTTCCCAGGGGGGCCAAGAGTTGGCTCCCTCTTTGGGGCCAGCTGCCAACCTCCCACACCGTGGCTCCCCCCCTCCCCCGCCAGGCCATTGCAGTGAGGGAAGGAGGAGAGGGGAGGCGGGGAACCGGGATGGCGGCGTCCAGTGTACGTTCTTTCTGTGCCCAGCCCGGTGACCGTTGCCTCGTGGGCGGCCCCTTTCCCAGGGAGGCCGAAGACTGGCTCCCTCCTGGAGCCAATGCCCAAACTCCCGCAGTCTCTCCCCCCCTGTTCTTATCCCCGGCCGGCAGACCCCAATCGATTGGCCTGGCCCCGATGGATCCTGATCCCTGGCAAGGCCTAGGATCCCCACCTGTCCATGAATTTCATGCACTGGGCCTCTAGAATTTATTGCTTGATTACTATGTGGTGGATATTTTCTTTAAACTCCCCCAATCTTCTTGAAACCCCCCAATAACCTTAGAAAAGTGTAAGTTACAAGTATCCCCTAAGACATCACAGTAGAAGTACCATATTTCTATAAAGGAATAACTAATAACTAATTACATTTAAGAAAATGCTATTTTTCTCCCTATTTTAACATTAGGTGTAGCAGATTTAGGTTGCCCTTTACAGTTATAATTATTGTAGCATTAAAACTTGTAAGACTGGATTTGAATTAGAAGACAGATACTATAGAGATTAAGGGCCCAAGTTATGGTGTCAAATTTCCATTCCAGAGAGTGGGATTTGGGGAATTAAGAAATTTATGGGAAGATTCTTCATCCACAAGAAATTCCCATACTAGTTTGAAAGTATCTTAAAATTACTTGACTCTCTTGCTTTTTTGGTTGGTTGATAGGTTTTCATTTATTTTTCAAAATTATAATTTTTAATTTCTTTTAGGTTATGGCTCATAGTTCACCTCAGAGCATTTTAGATGATGTTGCCATGGTAAGTTATAAATTCAGTGTTATTAATACATTTATTTTTTAATGTATTTATGTTTTAAAATACTTTCATTGATTTTAGAGAGAGAAGTGGAGACAGAGGTAGAAACATCCCTGAGAGAGAAACATTGATCGTCTGCCTCCTGTATGCCACCTACTGGGGATGTAGCCTGAAGCCCAGGCATGTGCCCTCACCTGGAATCAAACTGTGATCTCTTGGTTCATGGGCCAACACTCAACCACCAAGCCACACCGGTTGGGCTTATTAATACATTTTTTAATTTATTCATTTGAGAGAGAGAGAGAGAGAGAGACATTGACTTGTTCCACTTATATATGCATTCATTGATTCTTGTATGTGCCCTGATCGAACCTATAGCCTTTTTTTTGTTTTTATATTTTATTGATTTTTTACAGAGAGGAAGGGAGAGAGATAGAGAGTTAGAAACATCGATGAGAGAGAAACATCGATCAGCTGCCTCCTGCACATCCCCCACTGGGGAAGTGCCCGCAACCCAGGTACATGCCCCTGACCGGAATCGAACCCGGGACCCTTCAGTCCGCAGGCCGACGCTCTATCCACTGAGCCAAACCGGTTTCGGCGAACCTATAGCCTTTGGTGTATTGAGATGATACGCTAACCAACTGAGCTACATGGCTAAGGCTTTTACTAATATTTTAATTAATATCTATGTGAACAGCCCTAGCCGGTTTGGCTCAGTGGATAGAGCATGGGCCTGTGGACTGAAGAGTCCTGGGTTCGATTCTGATCATGGGCACATGCCTGGGTTGTGGGCTTGATCCCCAATAGGGGAAGTGCGGGAGGCAGCTGATCAATGATTCTTTCTCATCATTGATGTGTCTTTCTTTTCCTTTCCCTTCCTCTCTGAAATCAATAAATATATTTTAAAAAAATCTATGTGAACAAATTAACTTCTGTATTTGATTGATTTTTTTTAACTTTGTTGGTCCAGAATTTCTTTATAAGCCTAAGTTAAAATTTGAATTTATTAAAAGATTAAGGCACCCACAACAATATATGATTAGACAACATGAAAGTTGGGTTGGTTTCTTTTTTTACCAGTCTCTCCCCTCTTCCACTTTTCATGTTTGTGGGTATACATGTAAGTTCTGCACCTATTAATACCTTTAGAGTACATTTATTGAGTGCTTACTTGGTAGAGCAATGTGTTAGAAGCATAATAAGGTGGGACATTTGCCCTTGAACTATCAGGAAGACAGGTATACCAATAATGTAGTATATTTGCTATGATGGGGATATGTAAAAAGGGGCAGAGGAGATAGAGCAGCCGTGGGCAAACTACGGCCCGCGGGCCGGATCCGGCCCGTTTGAAATGAATAAAACTAAAAAAAAAAAAAGACCGTACCCTTTTATGTAATGATGTTTACTTTGAATTTATATTAGTTCACACAAACACTCCATCCATGCTTTTGTTGCGGCCCTCCGGTCCAGTTTAAGAACCCATTGTGGCCCTCGAGTCAAAAAGTTTGCCCACCCCTGAGATAGAGCATCTGATGGTGTTGAGAATAGGTAGGGAAAGCATCACAGGAATTAACCATCTAAATTGAGACTTGAAGATTGTATGGATGTGTTGTCATTTGGACAGGTAATGTTGGAAGTAAATACCAAATTCCCAATTGCATTTAATTTGGATATTACAGTAGAGTCAGTGATTGCATTTATCTAATATTGTGGTTTTGTGAGAAAAAGGAGGAGGAAGTATATTTATGGTAAAGGTAATAGAGAGTGATTGAATGGTTTATGAACCCCAAGCTAGGAGGAAAAGGAAAAACTATTGGAATAGAGCTGGTAGTTTGAATCTGGACTGGTGGGAAGTGTATTGAAATAAAACAACTGGAAAGTTACAGAGAGTAGAATGTTTAAGAATGTTTAAGAATACAGGTAGTGGCCTGGCCAGTGGTTGAGCATTGACCCATGAACCAGGAGGTCACGGTTCGATTCTTGGTTGGGTCATATGCTGTGGTTGCTGGCTTGATCCCCAATATTTTCATCATTGGTGTTTCTATCCCTCTCCCTTTCTTTTTCTGAAATCAATTAAAAAAATATATATATATGTTTATATATGAATACAAGTAGTGAATCAGTTCAGATGATGGCAGGGTGCCTAATATGGCAATGGGACAGATTTTCTGGGGCAGAGTGATGTAAGTTTTTTCCCCCCTTAAATCCTTACCTGAGGACACTTTTTAAAAAATATATATTTTATTAAGATTTTTTTTTACACAGAAGAAGGGAGAGGCATAGAGACTTAGAAACATCGATGAGAGAGAAACATCCATCAGCTGCCTCTTGCACACCCTCTACTGGGGATGTGCCTGCAACCAAGGTACATGCCCTTGACCGGAATCAAACCTGGGACCTTTCAGACCGCAGGCTGAAGCTCTGTCCACTGAGCCAAACTGGTTAGGGCACGAGGACACGTTTTTATTGATTTTATTTTTAAGGGGGTGAGAAACATTTATGTGAGAGAGAAACGATTGGCTGCCTTCCACATATGCCTTCCATGTACGCCTTAACTCAGTATTAAACCCACAACCTAAGTGTGCCCTGTCCAGGAATCGAACCCGCAATGTTTAGGTATACAGGATGATGCTTCAACCTACTCGGTCACTTGGCCAGGGCAGAGGGATTTTTCTTTTTTAATATATTTTATTGATTTTTTTACAGAGTGGAAGAGAGAGGGATAGAGAGTTAGAAACATCAATGAGAGAGAAACATCGATCAGCTGCCTCCTGCACACCCCCTACTGGGGATGTGCCTGCAACTAAGGTACATGCCCTTGACTGGAATTGAACCCGGGTCCCCTCAGTCCACCGGCCGATGCTCTATATACTGAGCCAAACCGGTTAGGGCGAGGGATGTTTTTTTTAAAATATATTTTTATTGGTTTGTTGGGTTTTTGTTTCTTTTAAATATATTTTTATTGATTTCAGAGAGGAAGAGAGAGTTTAGAAACCTCAATGATGAGTAAGAGTCGTTGATTAGTTGCCTCCTGTGTGCCCCACACTGGGGATTGAGTCAGCAATCTGGGCATGTGCCCTGACCAGGAATTGAGCTGTGGCCTCCTGGTTTATAGGTTGATACTCAACCACTGAGCCACACCAGTCGGGCAGTGTTCTAGTTTTTGTTCTTGGTAGAGTTGTAACCACTTGTCAGTGAAAATGCCATGTGTCAGTGTTAATTCATTTTAATATTTGAAGTATGATGTTAGACTCTTTTTTTGGTGGGGGTGTGTGTGGTAATTCTCAGCTGAGGATATTTTTCCATTTATTTTTAGAGGTAGTAGAAAGGGAGGGGGAGAGACAAGAGAGACACACATTGATGTGAGGGAGACTTGGATTAGTTGTCTCCCACACATGCCCAAGTGGGGCGGGGGATTGAGCTGCAAGCATGGTACATGCCCTTTATCTGAATTGAACCCAGGACCCTTAAGTCCACAGGCCGACACTGTCCACTGAACCAAACTGACTAGGTCGAGTTAGACTCTTTACTAGTTAATCATTTATATGGTTTGATTATTTTCTGGTTCATTGTTGATCACAGTGGGAGGAAGGAAACCAATCAACTAGTGTTGCCAACCAGTTTTTTGAAAGCTCATGGTTCCTTCTATTTCTTGTATAAATGAGATTCAATTTTTAGCTCAAGTAGTATTTTTTTCTTATTAAAAATAGGACTTTTTCAAACTGTGCCTTTCTTCATTTTACATAAATTAATGAACTTTGGTTGCATTTTGTGCCTCTATCTGTATTTCCAAGGTATGATTCCTGTATTTCCAAGGTACGATTTCCATAATAATTAGGGTTGTAGCATAGTTTTCTTGAACTGCTGGTCAAGTCTGGCTCATAAAAGTTTGAATAAAAGTTTGTCATCATTAGTAAATTTAGGGAAATTTTTCAAACATCAAAATTTCTGGCTACTCTTAAGCAGTTACTGATCACTTTAGATATTAGGCATTCTTCAAAGGACTTTGTACATAATAGAATTTTAAATTATGAATCAGTGTGATGTAGCTACTGTTTTCGTTTCACAGATGAGAGAACAGAGGTTCTTTAGTAAAAGGTAGAAGTGGGATTGGAACCCAAGTAGTCTGACTAGAGGTCCGTTTTGCTTCACTCCTAATCTAAACTAGTAACATTATTCTACAAACCATGGCAGTGACACCCTGAAGCTTAGTCACAGCTGCCTCCTGTAGAAGGAAGCATGATATTCCATTTTACCTCACTACAGCTCTGGTGTGGAGGACTGACTGACTGACTGACTACATGTGTGGGATGAGGGCAGGGGTACTGAGGAGGACATGGTGCACCTAACTCATGTAGATAGGAAGATAATTTGATTTGTTTATTTGTCAAGGGGATATGACCTTTAATTTATTCACTTGTCTTGTGTTCCTTTGTAATGATGACAATTTTCACTTCCTCTGTTTATTGTATCTCAGACACTGTATTAAATACCTTATATATACTCTCATTTAATATTTAATTCAATGTCACATACATAAGGGCTCCATAAATATTAAGATGCTAAGATTGTTTTGGGGGGGCGGTAAATGTGATACTCTGTATTAAAGTTATTAAGTAGTTGTACAACTAGTATTTGTTATAAAAAAAAATTTGCTTCCCTGAGGATATAGTTTTTCAAAACATGCCTAAATGTACTATTTGTAAAGATAAAAGAATAAAAGTTGCACCAAGAAAATACTGTGGTGTCAGTATTTAGTAAGCCATGGAAGTTTGCTGAATGCATTTTTGTAATTCACATTTCTCACACTAGACAGATTGCCTTTGTCATTTTATTGAAAGTAAATGCTTGTCAGTGGGTAAAAGCCCTTTTTATAGCAGTCGCTATTGTTGGTAGTTGCTGATTGCTTATCTTACATATGTTGCTCTTTATTTTTTTCTCCTAGGTACTTGATGAAGAAGCAGAAGTTTTTATAGTCAAAATGTGGAGATTATTGATATATGAAACAGAAGCCAAGAAAATTGGTCTTGTGAAGTAAAACTCTGTACATTGAGAGTTCCATTTCAGCTATCGTCTTTCCCATCCTTCAAAGGACTTTGAAAAATTTTTTTGTCTTCAAAGACATTTGTGAGATCTGTAATTTTTTTTAAATGTAGAAAATGTGAATTTTTTTTTTTTTGTCCTCCAATTTGTTGATGCCCTGTGTACTCCCTTGGTTGTAAAGACATCCGAATCCTACCTTGGTTCTCTTTATACTCACCAGGTACAAATTACTGGTATGTTTTATAAGCCACAGCTACTGTACACAGCCTATCTGATATAATCTTGTTCTGCTGATTTGTTCCTTGTAAATATTAAAATGACTCCCCGATTCTTTTGCAGAATTGCACTTAATATTGAACTGTACTGTACAGGAACCAACATGAACAATTTTAATAGAAAGAATACCAGCCCACATCTATTACCCATACCCCCTTGATCAGAATTGGCAGGCTTTCATGAAGGCATGAAATTTAAAATTAGAGTGTGAAAATTAGGAGACCATCAATTCCTACTGTATCTCTGTATGAATGTGTTTGTGTGAATGTATATATAAAAGTATTTTCCCTAATTTGCTTTGGAGGGCTCCCTTGAACATTTTCTAATTGAAAAATATAATTGTAAAGGAAACATGGTATTGTGCCAATCCAAATGTCTGGGATAATTAGGTTAATAGTCTCCCAGAGCATGTTACTCTCTTACGGCAAGAAACAGTCTGTTGAACAGAATGGGGTTTTCCTGTTGATAGCTGGCTGCTTCAGTCCTTCTTTTATGGGAGTGTGAATCAGTGGTTCCCCGCTCTCCCCCCAATCTCATTGTTCAGAAATGAGACAGATCCTTAGATTGCGCTGATTGGTCCTTAGTTTAATTTTGGTGTGCCCCTTTGCTTAAAAAAAATAAAAAGCATAAATGAAAAATACTTTTTAAAAACAAAAGATAAAATTAGGCAATTTTACAGACTAGGAAAATTTGACAAAATACAATAGAATTTCAGCATGGCATTTTATAAAAGTTTACATCTTATTTTTAAGGATAAAGTACATCATTTAAGGCAGTTACCACTAATTTTTTGTTTTGTAAAGGCTTTATAGCTTGTGTGTGTGTAAGCACACACCTTGTTTACCTCTGGTCATCAAAGTTTAAAAATACATTGATGGTGTTGGAGACACACATGGGGCTTTCTTTATTGTACATCAGGACTTCACCAGGGAGCAAAATTAATCGAAAATATAACAAGTTTTAAACAGTTCTAAATACAAAGTAGGTGCAGCTATTTCATGTCTAAGTATTTATTTAAAGATGAAGATTGGGAATAGGAAGATAAAGCCTAACTGAGCTTGAGTTACTAGATTTTTTTTTTTTTTTTACATCTTAAGAGGACATTTGAAAACACTGTTCTTAACATTGAACCATGACATGGTTCCCTTATGTAAATATTTCAGATATTAAAAATGTATATATTTGATCTCGGGGACTCATTCTTTCAGTCTTATTAAGTAAGTGACATGTAATTGTGCGGTGCATATTAGAAACTTGAAATTATGGGTTGAATTGATTTCTTTGAGTATTACTAGTAACTAAAGGTCAAAGAGACCATTTACCTTATTTTGGATTAATCTAAATGTCTATGGAGATATCCCCTTTTAGTGTTATAATATTTTAAATTCTGGTTTCTCAAGGAAAATTTCAGAAACATGAAATTTACAAATTCATTTACTAGCTTTTTCTCAGATTGACCCTAAGCCTAACATCTTGTTTGAGCTTCATTATGCCTATTTTCTCTTGCCATATTACCACTTCTAAGGCATCATATTGGCTGTTTTATTTAGTCAACATTGGTATTAATTTCTTTTGCTCTTGCTCTTTCACTATATTTATCTTAAAAGGCCCATATCTGAAACCCTTGGGGACACATACCATGTACTGCATAACAACTCCAGAGAGATTTGCCTCAGAATCCAAGTTCATACATTAACATTTCTGCAGCAGAGCAGGAATGATCACAGTCACTAGGTTAAAGATCATTACATAAATAGCTTACTGTAAGTTAAGTCAGGTTTTGCCACCAAGCTTAAACTTACAGATTTACATGTAAAGAATTGGACATGTACAAACTGCTGGGGTATTCAAGTGTTTGGGAGAATACACATAAAATTTATACTAAATTGCTTGAGCTTTCTGGGTCTTTACCATTTGCCCATAATTGAATTTCAGTTTGGAAACCTTGCTTGATTCATATTGCCCATTCCAGGTATAAAAATGGCAGTTAAGCCCTGGCCGGTTTGGCTCAGTGGATAGAGTGTCAGCCTGGGGACTGAGTGATCCCAGGTTCGATTCCAGCCAAGGGCACATGCCTGGGTTGTGGGTTAGATCCCCAGTAGGGGGGCGTGCAGGAGGCAGATGATCAATGATTCTCTCTGATCATTGATGTTTCTATCTCTCCCTCTCCCTCTCCCTCTCTAAAATCAATAAAAAATATTTTTTAAAAAGGCAGTTAAAAAACCAACATGGCCCTGACCGGTTTGGCTCAGTGGATGGAGCGTTGGCCTGCGGACTGAAGGGTCCTGGGTTCGATTCCGGTCAAGGGCATGTACCTGGGTTGCGGGCACATCAGTGGGGGGTGTGCAGGAGGCAGCTGGTCGATGTTTCTCTCTCATCGATGTTTCTAACTCTATCCCTCTCCCTTCCTCTCTGTAAAAAATCAATAAAATATATATTAAAAAAAAACCAAAAAAACCAACATGCTTTTTCCTCATTTGACCATATAGATAAAATAATTTAAAACATGTATGTCTATTTATAGGAGGAAAAGTTATTTTAAGTTTTTTTAAAATGTACTTTTATTGTTTTTCTTTTAGAGAGAGGAAGGGAGGAGAGAGGGAGACACATCAATTGGTTGCCTCTGGTACACACCCTGACCAGGGACCAAACCTGCAACCTGGGCTTGTGTCCTGACCGGAATCGAACTTGCAACCTTTTGGTGTACAGGACATTACTCAACCAAATGAGCCACACCAGCCAGGGCTGACTTTTTTTAAGATCAAACTATCTCTTGGAGGAATCTTGTTAAAGTGCAGACTCTGACTTAGTAGTAGGGTGGGGCCTGAAGTCAATGATGATGTGAATGCTAAATCATCCAAGGACTACACTTTCATTAGCAGTTTAAGGTATCTACTCAGTACCAGTATTTTATCCTAACACTACATAAATGCAGCTTTATTTTCTTTTTAAGTAGATTTTAAGATTATTTTTATTTCAGAGGAAGAGAGAGAAACGTCAGTGATGAGAGAATCATTGATCAACTGCCTCCTGTATGCTACTGGGGATGGAGCCCACAACCCGGGCCTGTGCCCTTGGCTGGAATTGAACCTGGGACCCTTCAGTATGCAGGTTGACGCTCTATACAGTGAGCCAAACCAGCAAGGGCTTTTTAAGTAGATTTTTAAGAAGGAAAACATTTTTGAGGCAAATCAACATACCTATCCTGTATGTTCATGAATGTAATCTCTTGCAAAAATGTTGGCTGAGAACAGTTCTAATAGGCTTCATTCCTAGCCAGTCCCAGAACATTTCCTCCTCAGAGAACTTTATGTTAATTTGAATCTTGTCATAGTGCTTTCTGATAAACGATGTAATAGTAGAAACTAACGATTACTTAGTGGAGAGTGCTGTTTCAGGTACTCATCAGGCACACCCTCAAGTGAGGAAACTCAGTTTGAAAGTCAAAGCGTACTAAACTTATTTTTTTCTTCTTTCATATGGAGTATAAGTTTTTTTTAATGCAAGTAAGTGTAAGCCAGGTAGGTATACTAATGTGTATATGAGTCTTATTTACACGGTTCTTTCTAATGAGTTCTATAAATGTTTTCACATCTATGCAGAAACTGCTGAAAGGTTTTATGTCAGAATTTTTCCTGGTCATATTTTAACCTTCTATTAATAGTATAAAGTTGAGAGAGAGCTTTTGCTTAGCAATAAATGGTGAAATTGATTTGTGAGTACTACTGGATGTAAAGGATATGAGAAGGAATCCTAAATAGGCGAAGAAACAGTCTAGATGACAAGAAGAAAACGGAATTCAGATACAGTGGGGCCTTGACTTACAAGTGTCCCGACTAACGAGTTTTTCCGACATAGGAGCTGCCTCAGCCGATTTTTTGCTTTGAGTTGACAGAGTAATTTGAGTTAACGAGCTCCTTAACGAGCTCCATCACGGAACGAATTAAACTCTAAGTCAAAGCCCCACTGTATATGTATTTCAAACCCAGGAACTGTTATTTTCATACTTTAGACCAAAGTGAGCTTATAACTATTTTTAGCTTATAATTATTGATAAATGGGTAGATTTTTAAAAACGTTAAATTATTGAAATATTTATTTGCATTTGAATGCTTATATTTTCATCTTTAACAGATATTCACTTTTCATTTTATTACTTGACTCATAAAGGCCAAATTAGAAATTGGCAATCTAAAATGCCCAGTAAGGAAAGATCTGTAATAATAAAAGCGTAATATGCTAATTAGACCGGATGGCCGACCTTTGGGACCCAGCCAGGGGTCTGTGAGGGCCAAGCCCCTTGCATGAATTTCGTGCATCAGGCCTCTAGTTATTTCTATAAACAAAAATGACTAAACATTCTCAAGCCATGCTGTTTGAATTAAAGACCACTCCCAAGTCTGCCACATCACCCATTAGCGGTAGCTGACCTTTGAGCAACTCATTGTGCCAGATACTCTTAGGTTTCGGGATTACAAAAATAAGCCATTTCCTGCTTTCTGTAAGCTTACTATTTAGGAAGACTCGTTCTTAACTTGGATCCCGAGAATCCCAGACATTTGTTTAAAATGAGGTTTCTCAGGCTTGCTTCACCCATCAGAAGTTTTGATTCAACGAGGAAAGAGAAGGCACAAGCATTTACAATTTTAATTAGCAGCCTCTTAACTGATGCAGCTGATTCACATTGAGAGACAACCTAGCCTAGGTAATACAGAGAATGAAAGAAACTTTCGGCTTAAGATGCCATAACTCGTTGGCTTGGAGAACACACACTGGGCCCAGTCAGTATACGCAGAAACTTTGGCCCGGCTCACGACCTGTCTCGGATCCTAGACTACCTCCACTCATGCGGGCACTCCAGGCGAGTTCGCCCAGGTCCCAGACCCGCTAGAGCGCAGGCTTTCCCCACTCCGACAATCCGCGCCCACACCACCGGAAGCCCCACCCCTTTGGTCTCGTCCCTGCCCCCTCTAGGGCCCACCCCTTCGCTTGCGGGCCAGCCCCCAACGACGCCAGAACCGGAAATGACGACAGCGGTGAAGCCTTTTGGGCGGGGCCTGAGCCGGGCAGCTCCTGTGGCCGAGATTTCACATCGGAAACAAAACAGGCGCTGCTCGCGAAGGAACCTCGGCTGCGGGCGGTCGTAGGAGGCGGCGGCGAGGAGGAAGTAGGTGCGTGATGGCGAGTCCCGGGAGAGAGGAAGGCGCCCCTCACCCAGTGTCGACACGGGCGGCCGCAGGCTCGGCCGGCCCTTTGTCGCCGTCCCGGCCGCGGAGCCGGCGTCCTGGAGGATGGGAAGCGGGGCGCGGCCGGGCGGGGACGCGGGAACCCCGTGTGGCAAGTAAAGAGGGGTTGCCCGTTTCTCGGGTTCGGGGCGCAGCGTGCGGTCGGGTGGAAGAGAGCCCTTCGGAGCCTCGGTCCGGAAGCGCTGATTTCTCGGAGATGTCTGAGGGCGCAGGTGCCGCGGGCCAGGATTGGCTCCTGACCAGTGGAGCCGGAGAAAGGGGAAGCGCGGAGCGCCCAGCCAGGTTGGGCAACGGGGGAAACTCCACGCCTCATGCCGTCTGTCCCGGTCCAGGGGAGGCGAGTGGCGCTCAGGGTTAAAAAAGTTCCTCATGTCTCACGTTCGAAGCGGAAAGCAGGGTCTGATGCGTTTGCCTTGATCGGACTGTCCCAAGGCTTGTATGTCCGATGCCTTGCCTGTGCCTTACATGTTTGTGTTTTCTTCCCGCTCAGATTATTTTCCTTTTGTAGGAAAATAATGATAAAGTTAAAAGCATCATTTGTCTGCTTTGAACAAGATGAATAACGTGTCCAAGGTTTACTATGGGAGATAGAATGCATAGTGTGCAAATAACTATAAGGCAGAGCACATTGTAAAGGCAAATACCTTGGTTGGCGTTTGAGGCAGGTAGAGATCACGTCTGCTTGAGGGGATCTTGTTATTTGCATTATCTTTTGCAGTGGGAAGGCTTCCACCCTTGGAGTCGAAGTGGGGAGGACATTATGACCATGGGGTGTACGACAAACAGGGGTCCTCTGGATCTTACTGTCCAATGATCCAGCCTGAACATTAAATGACTGTTACGAAGGAAGCTAAAACGGGAAAGTAGATTGGATCCTGTTGCATTTGGCTAATTTCAGTCACCTGCAAAAGCCTATTTCAGTTTTCCTTAACTCATTGGCAGAGTTCGACCAATTTAAGCCCCACCCCACCCACGTTTAATAACAACCCTTTAACAATGAATAAATAAGTCTTATTTATTGAGTGCATGGATCCTCCCCTCCCCTCACAAAAAATAAATAAATAGACTGTAGAGGTACCACCTGTCATCTAGTTTTCCATTCTACCACTCCTGGTTCTTGGGTAGAAAATCCCCACAGTTCTGGGTATCCTTTCTTCCGAATGGACACCATTTACTGCTGGATTTTAAGTTAATGGGTGCATGAATTTCCATTTGCCGAGAACCTGAGGATTGGAGTTGGTCTCTGAGAATCATCCTAGCAGAAAAGTTACCAAAATTTATGTAGTTCTCTTCCTCCCTCTCCAGGTTCCCTTGGCTAGTACTCTTTACAGGGTGAGACTTCTTGCACATAAAAATGCTGAAAAACCTTTCGAAGACCCCTAATACTGCTTGTCCGGCATGTGTTAGATGCCAGGCAGATTTGGAAGGTGATTTGAAAGTGTGGCACTGTTGTCAGAGCTTTCTTTAGGCACATTAATCTGGTAGTTGGGGCTAGAAAGGATAAGCGAATTGAGGTGACTTTGCATAATCAAAGGAGATATAATGAGAATTTGATCTTTGATGGTAGCAGAGGCTTAGAAAGAAAGAAAAACCATGAACAGGACATGGCAGCCGATTGAGCAAGGAATAAAGTGTCAAGTTCACAAGGACACTTAAGTTTCGAAAATGGGAGAGCTGATGACACAAATAAGGAAGTTAGGAGCAAAGCACTATTGTAGAGAGGAAGATGAGGAAGTCCTTTGGGCAGGCCTGGAGCTGTAAACATGGGAGTCCCTTAGACTTTTGAGTTGGTGTTGAAGCAGTGGATGAGACACGTAAGGAGAGGGAGGGACCAGGAGACCCAGGCACACCCTCAGGAACACTTACGCTTAGGGGTGGAAGAGTGAGGAGCCCGCCAGCTCAGGAGAATGGAGTGGCGGGAGGAAAACCTCTATGGTTAGTTCAGTGTCACAAAAGCTGAGGAAGGGAGGGAAGCCCCAGGAAGGAAGGGGTTGTCAGGGATTGTCAGCATTAGGCCTGGTGTATCAGAAACGAACTGAAGATTCAGAGCACCACTGTCCAATAAAAAGATAAAGTGAGTTTCAAATGTTAATTTTAAATTTTCTAATAAATTTTGAAAGGCAGAAAGAAATAGGTAAAATTAATTTGAATAACATTTTATATAATTCATGACATCTAAAACATTTTGCCGAAACCGGTTTGGCTCAGTTGATAGAGCGTCGGCCTGCGGACTGAAAGGTCCCAGGTTCGATTCCGGTCAAGGGCATGTACCTGGGTTGCGGGCATATCCCCAGTAGGAGATGTGCAGGAGGCAGCTGATCGATGTTTCTCTCTCATCGATGTTTCTAACTCTCTATCTCTCTCCCTTCCTCTCTGTAAAAAATCAATAAAATATATTTAAAAAAAAATAAAAATAAAACATTTTGATTTCAACATGTAATTAATATAAAAAGATATTTGTCTGTCTTTCCCTCTAGAAAGTAAGCTCTTTAAGTAAACAGAAGCGTTACTGGATTCAGTAGCATCCCCAGCACCTGCCACAGTGTCTGGTATGTGGAAGAAACCCAATGAGCGTTGATTAAAGGGTATAATGTTTAGTTTGCACAGTTTCTTAAGTTTCTTAAGTTGATCTAAATAAAGCAAAAGAGAGAATTGCAAGCTTTGTTGAATAGCCAATGATTTACAAATTAATTAGATATAAGTAGTCTTTTTTTTCCCCATTAAAGATAAATTGTATTCTCTCCATTTCCACAGTGAATTTAAGACAATGACTCAGGGTAATCATATCTTCTATGTAGAGTTATTGAAATTAAATGTTTTTTTGGGGGGGGTGGAGAGATTCTTTTTAAAAAAAATATTTTTATTGATTTTAGAGAGGAAGGGAGAGAAAGAGAAACATCAGTGGTGAGAGAGAACCATTGATTGGCTGCTTCCTGCATGCCCCTTACTAGGGATCAAGCCAGCAACTGGGCATGCGCCCCTGACTGGAATTGAACCCGAGACCCTTCAGTCTATAGGCGGATGCTCTATCCACTGAGCCAAACAGACTAGGGCTGATTCTTTATAATTATATAAATATTGATAAGATAGCTCCCTATCTACAATTCTGAAATCCAAAAGCCCCTGAAAAAACTGAAAGGCTTTTCATAATTTATTTGATATTTAACCTGTTTGTGTAATTTAAGGTT
Organism: Myotis nattereri; assembly: GCF_964212035.1. Classification (NCBI taxonomy): domain Eukaryota; kingdom Metazoa; phylum Chordata; class Mammalia; order Chiroptera; family Vespertilionidae; genus Myotis; species Myotis nattereri. The sequence goes on along the minus strand of NC_138075.1, from coordinate 24,782,057 downwards.
ACTTATATGTTTTACTACATATTTATTGTGTTTGATATTGTGGGTCTAAGACCCCAAGAGGCTATTATAAAACATACTAGAGGCCTGGTGCACTGGTGGGGTCCCTTGGCCTGGCCTGCGCCCTCTTGCTATCTAGGACCTCTTGGGGGATGTCGGAGAGCCGGTTTTGGCCCAATCCCGGCAGGCCAGGTCCAGGGACCCCACCCACCTGTGCATGAATCCGTCTGAGATTCATCCGTCTGTTTCATGTTTCCATCCCTGTGTGTTGAGCATCTGCCCCCTAGTGGTCAGTGCACGTCATATCTACTGGTCGAATGGTCGGCCGGTCGCTTAGGCTTTTATATATATACTAGAAGCCTGTTGCATGAAGATTCGCGCAATAGGCCTTCCTTCCCCTGGTTGCTGGCACTGGTTTTCCTCTGGCACCAGGGACCCAGGCCTTTAGTCTGGCCGTAGCGAGGCTTGGCTTCTCCGCTGTGGCTGCAGCAGAGAAGCCAAGCCTCTTCAGTCTTCACTCTTCACTCCGGCTGGAGCCTTCAGTCTTTGCTCCGTACCTGCATATGCAAATTAACCGCCATCTTTGGTGGGTTAATTTGCATAGTCACTCTGATTGGCTGGTGGGTGTAGTGGAGTGACACCAGTTTGCATGTTTCTCTTTTATTAGTTTGTGTGTGTGTATAGATAGATAGATAGATAGATAGATAGATGATAGATGGTACTTGCATCATATTACTTTATAAAACCTGAAAAATAATATGAATTCTAAACACATTTAGTTCTAAGGGTTTCAGATAAAGGATTCTGGACTTGTAAGTTTTTGTTAATTTTTATTGTTCCGAGTCCACATAACCATTATTATTTAAAAACAATTACGATAACTATATAACAGACTCCCTCAAAACTCAGTGCCTTAGAGCACTCAAGGCTCTGCTTCAAGATATAGATCTGTGGATCAGCTAGAGCAATTTTGCTTTGCATGTCTTATTCTGGGGCCAGACTGAAGGGACCCATGGTAAGCTCTTCTCAAGGCAACAGCAGAAGTACAAGAAGGCAAGGCCTACCTATTACACAGCACAGTTCAAGTGTCTGCTTGTGCCACATCTGCTAAGATCTCATTGACCAAAGCAAGTCATATTGTTATTGATGGAAGTGGGTAGAAAATAGTCCACCAGTGGAAGTGGGAGATCCCTTTCTCCACTGGGTGCTTGCGGTCGGGTCCTTATTATATCTTGAGAAAAAGAATTTTCTAAGACTGGCATGGGAGGATGAATGATCTGTATTTGTGTGGAGTTACATCCCTGGGTTTCAAAAGTCCCATTTCCCTTAAACCAGTACTGAAAGTGTTGTAGCTGAGCTGGAAGCAAAGCCAGTGTGTCCAGAGTGTCCATTCTATTGTGAAGCTGGGTCCAATGTAACACCAGGCTAGTTATAGTCCATTGTGTGTGGCCATGTGGACAAATGCAGGGGAGCATGCCCTCTACAACAAGAGAGCCAGGAGCCCAGCACACAAGAGAGAGTAAACCTTTTTGGTTTAGGAGTTGAAATATCTGAAATCTTCCCTCACTTGCGGCCATGCTTACTCTGGCCAATGACCTTTTCCCAGGTGGGACTGACAGACAGGTACCTTCCCTATTTTATCCAGACTTTTCTAGGCATGTGTCTATTTGGCCTTTCCTTTGCTCCTTCCCTGTTAATTAATAACCAGGTTATTTACAACAGTATCATTATGATTGTGTCCAAAGGCATGGGTGGGTAGTATATTATACCCAGCTTGAGGCCAAAGCAAGACACAGAGCCAAGCCTAACATCACTGGAGAGGGGAAGTATGTTTTTCTCTTGGAGATGCTGGAGTGAATATTTGCTAAATAATAGTCTAATCTACCACAGATGGTTCACAGAAGTGGAGTGGGATGGAAGAAGGAAAAAAAATCACCAAATAGGCTATATCACTATCCTTGCTCTTTTTAGAGTCTACCACTTTCACAAAGCCTCTTGTAGGGATGGGGAAATTATTTGCTCTTAAAATTCAGAGGAGTCTTTTCAGGATGCATTCCTAAAACTTGAAATTAATTTCAAATTATTTTTATAAATTTTGGAGATTGGTTGCATTTATTGTTGGATGGGAGCTTTTAAAAACAAATAGAGGGCCCTAACCGGTTTGGCTCAGTGGATAGAGCGTCGGCCTGCGGACTGAAAGGTCCCAGGTTCAATTCCGGTCAGGGGCATGTACCTTGGTTGTGGGTACATCCCCAATAGGAGGTGTGCAGGAGGCAGCTGATTGGTGTTTCTCTCTCATCGATGTTTCTGGTTCTCTATCCCTCTCCCTTCCTCTCTGTAAAAAATCAATAAAATATATTTAAAAAAACAAACAAACAAAAAAAACAAATAGAGGGTCTCCAAACCCCCCATCCATATAATCAGAACTTGGGCTGCTTGTCCAGGAAGAAGCTGTCAAAGTAAAATTAAGCTCTGGCCAGTGTTGCGCAGTTGGTTGAGCGTCGTCCCATGAACCCAGAGGTTGTCAGTTTGATTCACAGACAGAGCGAGCACATGCCCGGTTGTGGGCTCAGATCCCCAGCACAAGGTGTGCCAGGAGGCAGCTGATCCATGTTTCTCATCCATATTTGTCTTTTGCCCTCTCCCTTTCTCTCTCTCTAAAAATCTATTTAAAATATTAAACAATCAAATTAACAAACATTAAGGTTGATTAAGTACTTGTGTGGAAAAAGAATAAATCACAAGCTTATTTGACATTTGAAAACTTCTTAGCATTACAATACAAAGACACTTCTAAAAAATAGCTTTGGTCATTTTCTAAGTGAAGGAGAAACCAATCAAGTGGCTAGAATCATTAAAACAAGCCACAAGCCCTTTGCTCTTGAGAAGATCATGATAAAATGTTTCCATGAAGTTATTTGTTTCTGTGAAGTACAGATTTTATTTACATTTATCACTGAGAGTAAAGGAAGAAAATGGTATCAGTAATTAAGTAAACATGCTCTAAGACTTTGAGGTTTAGCTGTTACGAGGATGTAGTGAAAGAAATGCACTTTTCTGTTGGTGCTTCCTTAAATGGGATTTTTTTATAAACTTATTTTCGATTCTAAACATTGCTCCTGTGATACTTTTTCAGGTGCTCATGGATAGAAGATTTTCTGGTTAAGTTTTTCTGTTGAGCACATCCAAGTTTCAATATTATTTGTATCCTCTTGTTTTTAGCTTTTAGCCTCTTCATATATAGAAATTATAGTTGCCCATCAGAAAAGGATTTCTTTTTCCTTTATGTGATTGAACAAGTGTGTTGAGGAAAAGGAAATGGATGGCAGTGAATTCAGATGTGCTCTGTCAGTCTCAGAAAATCTTTAGCAGGTGGCCAGAGAGAGAAAACACCAAAATCCACTTCTGTCTCCACTGCCACTCCCTCTGCAATCCAGGTCACATGAAATATTCTCATTCCCAACAACTATCTTTTCTTGTTCTCAGGGCACTGCTAAGAATGTTATAAAGTCCACTAGTGTCTTCTGCCACGCTGCTTTAACAGTGGGGTCATTGGCCTTCTCCACGGAGTCATCAATTGTTTCCAGCTGTTACTGGACCAGAATCAAATCTGCCTCTGCCTGCTCCTTTCTTTGTACCAACAGTGTTCGTTTGTTCGCCAGGCCTGAGTGGAGACCTAGCTTGACCCTGTTGCCTGTCTCTTCATATTGAGCTCCATGTACACAGCAGCTCTTCCGGGGAGGGTTGCCTTGTAGTGTTTTGATCTTCAAAGCATTAGTGGAAGCCTGAGCTTTCTCTGGGTGAACTGGAAAAGACCTGGACTGGGCATCAGAAGACCTGGGTTCTGGAACTGGTGTTATTTCCTCCATAATCATGCACTGGCAAATTCTTTTACCTTTCCTGAGACTTAGTTTTTCACATGTAAATGTGATGGATGTGCCTTTGAAAATAGTATTGGGATATGCTAAAGTGATTACTGTATTGTTGATTTTTGCAAAATTTGTCTGAGAAAGCTCCAGTATGTTAATCAGTTTGTATGGTTTCTTCTAATAGCTGAAAAGATCCTATAAGCATAAGGCTAATAATGGAAACTTCTTCAAACAACCATATTTTTGACCAGTTGGTGTGGTTCAGTGGTTGCTTGTCGATCCAGGAGATCACCAGTTTGATTCCAGGTTTGGGCTCGATCCCCGGCAGGGGGCATGAAGGGAGACAGCTGATGATGTTTCTATGTATCTCTCCCTTTCCCTTCCCCTCTCTAAAACTAACAAATAAATGAAAATACAATAAAAAATAAAAGGACTATATTCTCATTATAGCTTATCTTTTTTTTTTTTAAGTCTCACCTGAGGATATGTTTATTGACCTTAAAGAGAGGAAGAGAGAGAGATTGAAAGAAAGAAATCAATGTGAGAGAGAAACATTGATCTGTTGCCTCCCATACATGCCCTGACCCGGGATCGAACTTCTGTGTACCACACTGTTTTCCCATGTGGACTGGGTAAAGTGAACATGTATAATTAAATCTCAGTGTCTGTCTTTCAGTTTTGATATAAGTAGATAGCCAGTAAACGGCTATTTAGTGAATGGATAATCACTTTTCTTCTTGCTTTTTTTTAAAATATATATATATATATATATATACACACACACTAGAGGCCCAGTGCACGGATTTGTGCACATTGAAAGGAAATTAATTAGAAGGTGGACGGTGGGGCGGGACTGGGTGAAATGGCTGGACAAGCCCTGGAGCCAACCTCCCATGGTCCCTCCCCAGCCGGCCCCAGGCCAGCTGCACCTGGGGCGCCGCCGGGGCTTGAAGAGTGTCTGTGAAGTGAGCAGGGTCCCTCCAGGAGGTGGGGTCCCTCAGCCTGGCCTGCGGGGATTGGGCCAAAACTGGCAGTCTGACATTCCCTGAGGTATCCCAGTGTGTGAGAGGGCACTCTGCAAAGTTGCTGTCGCTCGGCAGCTCCTGTGTTGAGCGTCTGCCCCCTGGTGGTCAGTGTGCTGTCATAGTTACCAGCCAGTCGGCTGGTCACTTAGCCTTTTATATATATAGATATATTTTATTTTTTATTTTATTTATTTATTTTTTAAATATATTTTATTGATTTTTTACAGAGAGGAAGGGAGAGAGTTAGAAACATCGATGAGAGAGAAACATCGATCAGCTGCCTCCTGCACATCTCCTACTGGGGATGTGCCCGCAACCCAGGTACATGCCCTTGACCGGAATCGAACCCGGGACCCCCCAGTCCGCAGGCCGACGCTCTATCCACTGAGCCAAACCAGTTTCGGCGATATATTTTATTTTTTAAATTGATTTCAGAAGGGAAGGGAGAGGAAGAGAGAGTTAGAAACATCAATGATAAGACAATCATTGATCAGCTGCTTTCTGCACACCCCACACTGGGGATCGAGCCCACTACCTGGGCATGTGCCCTGACTGGGAATTGAATCACCTCTTGGTTCATAGGTCAATGCTCAACCACTCAGCAACACCAGCTGGACTTTTCTTCCCATTTTTACGTGTAAATGTAATATACTTTATTTACTTTTGTGCATTGCTATTTCTTGCCCTTTACTTTCATTTGGCTAACACTGTCTTATTTACTTGATTTGTTTCTGAAGGATCATATGAGACTATTAATGACAGATTTCTAAGGATTTTTCTGTAATAGAGCTACATTTTCAATGATTTGATATAGTCTTCAGAACCGTCAGTGGAGGTAATCAACTGCAACTTTTTCTCTTTGCCATCCTCTGGCATTAGTGGGTTAGCTGAGTTGGTGGGTGCACAAATGTATTGTGGAAAAGAAGGGAATAATATATGCTCTGTTTGCTGATCATTATTACATTCATATTAAAATTTTAATTAGATAAGTAACTTTTTTTTTTTCATCCTAGAGGGTGTGAAGTGGTATCTATGGTGGTTTTGTTTGCATTTACCTGGTGGCTAATGATGTTGAGCATCTTTTCATATGTTTATGGCCACTTGTATATTTTCAGTGGATAAATGTCTACTCAGAATCTTTGCTCATACTTTTTTTTTAATATTGATTTTTTAAAAATTGTTTTATTGCTTAAAGTATTACAAAGAGTATTACATATGTCTCCTTTTTTCCCCGCCCTTGACAATCCGTGACCTCCCCTACCCCCCAGTGTCTTATGTCCATTGGTTATGCTTATATGCATGCATACAAGTCCTTCGGTTGATAATTAACTTTTAAAAATCTAGAAGCATAGTTCGGAACATTTACTTTGAGTACTTAGAAAATATAACTGTTCTGTTGGAATCCACCTGTCTTTTGAGTAAACTAGCATACATATTGCTAATTCCTAATTTTACTTATTTTAAAAGACAGGACCAATAGTGTGAGTAACCCTAGATATAGGTTTATTCCCACAAAAATCAATTACAAAAAAAATTTCCCATTGATTTTTTCCCCCCAGAGAGAGTGGAAGGGAGGGCAGAGGGCGGGGGGGTGGGGTGGGGGGTAAGAGACATTGATGTGAGAGAGACACATCAACTGGTTGCCTCCTGCATGCTCCCCCAGACCTGCAACCAGGTATGCACCCTTGACTGGGAGTTGAACCCATGACCCTTCAGTGCGCAGGCTGATGCTCTAAACACAGCCATGCGGGCCAGGGTGAATTTAAATGTTTAATTGGAATATACAGAAATGTGCTCACAGATCATAATTGTGTACAGCTTAGTGCATTTCACAGACTGAAACCCCTGTGTGACTACCACTCAGATCAAGAAACAAAACGTTAACAGTCTCCTCCAGAGTTTCCCCTGTGTCCCCTTCCAGTGAATAACCTCATCAAAGTAACCATTATGTCTGTTTTTATTTATTTTAAAGGAAATTTACATTAATTATGTCATATTAAGTTAACATTAATTTGCAATCCCCTGATCCCAGGCCAGCTAACTGTGGGCCAAAATTGGAGGGGAGGAGAAAGCTAGGCATGGATACATGGAAGCATATAGGATAGAAGGGAAAGGGTATCGTCATTAAAAGTTCGTCATGCCCTGGTCAGTGTGCGCAATAGTTAGAGCACACACTCCCTGAAGGGTCTCAGGTTTGGTTCCCGGTCAAGAGCGCATATCTGGATTGCAGGTTTGATTCCCAGCCCTGGTCAGGGCACATTCGGGAGGCAACCAATGGATGTGTCTCTCACATCGATATTTCTCTCCCTCACTTCCCCTCCCTCCCTTCCACTCTCTCTAAAATTCAGTGGAAAAAATATCCTCAGGTGAGGATTAACAACACCAAAAAAAATTTGTCATGTTTTGAGTGAGCCAAATATAGGTAACGAAGGGTTAATTTGAACTTGATACCTTTACTAGAAGAAAAAGTTACTTTAATGTGTTTTTTTATGAAAACTCATTATAATAAAAATAGTGGAGAATTTAGGAAGTAGAGGATCCTGAAAAGTGGAAATGAAACCAGATGTTGACAAAATGCTTTCTTTTTTTTTTTTTTTTTTAAATATATTTTATTGATTTTTTACAGAGAGGAAGGGAGAGAGATAGAGAGTTAGAAACATCGATGAGAGAGAAACATCGATCAGCTGCCTCTTGCACATCTCCTACTGGGGATATGCCCGCAACCCAGGTACATGCCCTTGACCGGAATCGAACCTGGGACCTTTCAGTCCGCGGCCGACGCTCTATCCACTGAGCCAAACCGGTTTCGGCCAAAATGCTTTCTTGTAAATATGTACATGGTAATGTTATAGATACTATATATGAATTAATGAGTTCTGCTTAGGTTTGCAAACAGATTTTTTTCCCTTTTACATTTCTGAAGATTTTCTATGAAAAGAAAAGTTAAAATAAAGAATTGGCTGATGGAGATTAAGGTAGACAGGCAAATGGGAATGTGTCCCTCAGAAGGGTGAACTCTGGGACAGAGTGATACATGTAAAGAAGGTTGTACTTGGATACAAAGGAGAGGTTGGGAGTCAGAAATCTTTAATTTTTATCCTGGTCTGATCAATTGTGATTTTTAACCAAGTCACTGAACTTGGGCCCCTTCAGCTTTTTAAAAATATGTATGTGTGTTTTGTGTTGTTGTTTTTTTAAATATCTTTTATTGATTTTTTACAGAGAGGAAGGGAGAGGGATAGAGAGTTAGAAACATCGATCAGCTGCCTCCTGCACACCCCAACTTGGGATGTGCCCGCAACCAAGGTACATGCCCTTGACTGGAATCAAACCTGTGACCCTTCAGTCCGCAGGCCGATGCTCTATCCACTGAGCAAACCAGTTAGGGCTGTATGTGTTTTTAAAAATATATGGTTTTATTAATTTTAGGAAGAGGGATAGAGAGATAGTAACATCGATCAGCTTCCTCCTGTATGCCCCGAGCCCACAACCCAGGTATATGACCTGACGGGAATTGAACCAGTGACCTCTTAGTTCATGGGTCGATGCTCAAGCACTGAGCCACCCCGGCCAGGCATAAAAAGTCTGTGTTGCCCTAGCTGATTTTGCTCAGTAGATAGAGCGTCGACTCACGGACTGAAGGGCCCCAGTTCCATTCTGGTCAAGGGCATGTACCTCAGTTGCAGGCTCGATCCCCGGCTCTGGTCAAGGTGCTTGCGGGAGGCAACCAATCAATGTGTCTCTCGCATTGATGTTTCTGTCTGTCTCTTCCCCTCCCTTCCACTCTCTCTAAACAAAACAATGGGAAAAGATCCTCTGGTGAGGATAAATAAAAAAAATATGGATGTTACCTTTTTACCTGGCCTTTGGCAAAATTAAAATCACTAAACAACCCTGGCTAGTGTGGCTCAGTTGGTTGGATGTTGTCACATTTACCTAAAGGCTCGGTTGGATGTTGTCACATTTACCTAAAGGCTCAGTTGGTTGGATGTTGTCACATTTACCTAAAGGCTCAGTTGGTTGGATGTTGTCACATTTACCTAAAGGTTGCTGGTTCCATTCCTGGTCAAGACACATTCCTGGATTGCTGGCTTGATCCCTGGTTAGTGGGTGTGCAGAGGCAGTTGATCAATATTTCCCTCTCACATTAATGTTTCTCTCTCCCCCTTCCTGTCTCTCAAAAAAAAAAAAAAAAAAAAAGGAAAGAAGAAATATCGATGAGAACATTCTTTAAGGTTATTCAGTTCCCTTTGTTTTAAATCTGAAATCATTGATTATCTTTGTGATTGAAAAATACCTTTTTTACCCTGATTGGTTTGGCTTAGCGGATAGAGCGTTGGTCTGCGGACTGAAGGGTCCTGGGTTTGATTCTGGTCAAGGGCATGTACCTTGGTTGCACACATCCCAGTAGGGAGTGTGCAGGAGGCAGCTGAATCGATGTTTCTCTCTCATCCATGTTTCTAACTCTCTGTCCCTCTTCGTCTCCCTTCCTCTCTGTAAAAAATCAATAAAATATAAAAAAAAATGTTTAAAAAGAAAAATACTTTTTTCTCAAATAGATCTACTCATTACCAAAGAGGTATCTTGAGTTGATAAAGGTTTGTCAGTTGAGCCCTGGCTAGTGTTGCTAAGCAGTGAGAGCGTTGGTCTGAGCATTAAAGGGGCTCGGGTTTGATTCCCAGTCAAGGGCATGTACTTGGGTTGCAGGTTCCATCCTGGCCCTGGTCAAAGCGTCTGACAGAGGCAACTAGTTAATGTGTCTCTCTCGAATCAATGTTTCTCTCTCTCTCTCTCTCTCTCTTCCTTCCTCTGCCCTCTCTACCTACCTTTTACTCTTTCTAAAAAACCAATGGGAAAAATATCCTCAGGTGAGGATTAACAAAAAATATTTTTTAAGAATGTTTATCGGTTCATGACAAATTAATAAATGGATGGCTTATAAATTGGTCTTTTAAGTACTTGATTGGTGTGAATGGATTACCAACTCTGGGTAACCTGATAAAACCCTATTTCAGACCTAATCCAGGAGTCTGCAAGTGACAGCAGCCTGTGAGGTCCTTGGGAAGCTTGGCCTGGAAGAGACACATGAAAGAAAGGTTGGTTTTGCCTAATGTAATTTATGAAAGTGTTTAAAAATAAAAGTGTAATTGTAATGCACAAAGGATTGCTTTCTGTCTCCCTTTTCAGAACCCCAAGAGGCTTTGTTTTCTGTGAAAAGGTATTTCTGTACAGTTGCTCCAATGACAGAGTTGCCTGCACCCTTGTCCTACTTCCAGAATGCACAGATGTCCGAGGACAACCACCTGAGCAATATTGTACGTAGCCAGGTACATTGTCAGTCTCTGTAACTGCCTTTGTCAGACTGTGGATTCACTGATCACCCTACCTCACCTCCAAAAGAGGCTGAGGGGGCTAAGCAGGTTTCTCAATTTTACCACATTCACGTATTTTCTGAACTTCAAGTGAGTGCAAAGCATTGTTCCATTTGGTGCTGGGGACGCAAGGTTGTGTGAGGCATTGGCATTGTATAGTTCATCTCTGGCTCAGATAGCACTGCTTCCATTGAAGCCTCTCCAACTTCCTCACCTATTTATTATTCTATCTTTCTTGCTCTTACTCTTCTATAGGCTGAGTACATTTTATTGACTTTTATTTTTTTAGTACCTAGTATGGTTCCTGACAGTGCTCAGTGAACGTTCATGACAAAGTGCATGGTGATGAATGCAAGGCTAAGTGTAGAAGTCCTAAGCTAGTTCAAAGAAGAGAAGGAGGAACAGGTATAATCTGTGGCATGGGACACAGAGACCTCACCAGCTATATACAGAGACATCAGATCTGTCTGTGACTGTTAGCTAATCATTACAGATTGAAGGTGGTTTCCACAGAGGACCTGTGAGATGGTTGGGGAATTAGAATTTTTAGAGGCAGAGCCAGAATGGGGGGAAACACAAGGCCAACTATGAGCTAGGCAGGGTGCACAAGGACCGGGAATCAGACTTCCCTCTATTCAACCAGAGGGCAGAACCAGTGGTGGAAGATACCAGGAAACAGGTGCTGGGTTAGTAAGAAGAATTTTCTCACAATTACTGTATGTCTGAAAGGGTGTGGACTGCCTTTGTGGGCCAGTGTGTGCTTGTCACTAAAAGCAGTCACAAAGGCCAGAAGACTACCAGCCACATCTGCATAGGGTTTGCCGGGACTGACCAGCAGACCCTGTGTGATGGATGAATAGATTACTCTGACACACGTTTCTGTGAAAGAGAGGCTAAGGGGCTGGTTGGCAGGAGGCACTAAAACAGCCCTGATTGCCTGCCTCCTTAGGCTTTTATTGTAACTACAGCTTGAACTAAAATTAGCCTCTAGATCAGTGGTTCTCAACCTGTGGGTCGCGACCCCTCTGGGGGTCAAATGACCCTTTCACAGCGGCCACCTAAGACCATCGGAAAACACATATATAATTACATATTGTTTTTGTGATTAATCGCTATGCTTTAATTATGTTCAATTTGTAACAATGAAAATACATCCTGCATATCAGATATTTACATTATGGTTCATAACAGTAGCAACATTATAGTTATGAAGTAGCAACAAAAATAATTTTATGGTTGAGGGTCACCACAACATGAAGAACTGTATTAAAGGGTTGGGGCATTAGGAAGGTTGAGAACCACTGCTCTAGATACAATTAGCAGGGTAAGTATCTTTGAGAAAGCACATGTTTCTACACAGTTGGGTCTTAAAGATTAAGCATAGAGATACCAGCAAAACACCCGGAGGCTCAGACTTACTTGGAAAAGTCAAGGCAGGGGCTGCCGCCTTTGGCAAGGTCTCCCTAAGAGGCCCCCACCTTTTGGAGAATCCTCCTTACAGACTTTCCAACTAACTCCTGTGCTTCCCCACAAGGGTTAGTCCATGGAATGAGCAGTGAACTAGAGCACTACATGGCCTGGAAGTTCCCTTCATATTCTGAAGATTTGGAATTCCAGTTGAAGGTCAAAATGTGGGGAGGATGGCTTCACAAAGTAGACTTTCCAGGATGCATAGGCTTAGAATAGTGAACATGGGGAAGTCAGTACTGATAGATGAAATAACTCTAGGGGAGGAAGAATTTCCCGAAAATATAAATTGACAGGGAGGCTACATCCAGAGAAAATGTCAACAGAGGTAGATCACATTGTATTGCTCGAACATGTTTAATTAAGTGAAATGAAGTGAAAATGAATATGTAAGGAAGCCCTGAAAGGGAACACAAGCTATCACCATGTAGTATGTAGCCTGAGAGGTGTAGGAGGGGGGAAGTGGACTTTGATCTTGTGCCTTGGTACTAGGTTGATAAAGAGGTATTACAGAGACGGATTTTTGTGGCAGCACATTTGTTCCTCTACTATGGGTCAGCAGCTGGATTTACTCTCTTTTTGCGATTCCCTAGGAACAGCTTTTTGGAAAGTTAGGATGGGCCTGGATTATGAAGTTCTGGATGCAGGATATGAACATTTGGATCTTACAGACTGTCCTCATTTGTAAACTTGAGAGGAGCGAGAGGGAAAGTGGGAACAGCATAGTCAGGTTTCTAAGTACCTTTTCCTTATCTGTGTTACATATTAATCTTCTGTGGATCCCTTGAACAAAAGATTCCATAACTAAAAAGTTTTGAAAAAACACACAGTTATATGTGACTCATTTGACCCAAACTCTCCAAAGGCATCTCATTTAAGAATAAAATCTGGTCCTGAGGTCTTAACTTCTCCCTCTCCATCCCCATCATTTCTCTCTTAATCTCTTAGCACCTTCTCCCTCACTCACTGCTTCCCCAGCTCTGCCTCGGAGCCCCGGATCATTCTCCCACTCTTCTCAGATGGCTAACTTCACTTCCTTTGGGTTACCTCATGAGTCACCGTATGAGTGAGGCCTTACCTTCCTTGACTCCGATCCCTTTCTTGTCATCTGGCACTAAGCCGTCAGTAAGACATCCCCTGAGGGCTCCTGGACTGTGAGAGGGCACAGGCCGGGCTGAGGGACAACCCCCTCACCCTCCAGTGCATGAATTTTCGTGCACCGGGTCTCTAGTAATACCATAAAAGCCCCACAAACCCTGAAGGTGAATGTGAGGGATATAATAGTACAGTTCTACATTAACCATGGGAGCTCACTAAGTGCCACACACTGTTCTTTGTTGTTGTTGTTGCTGAATCCTCACTTGAGGACATTTTTTCCATTGATTTTAAAGAGAGTGGAAGGGAGGAAGGGAGGGGTGGAAGGGAGGAAGGGAGGGAGAGGGGCATAGATTGATGTGAGAGAGAAACACTGATTAGCTGCCTCCCACACTCACCCCAATTCAGGCTGAGGATTGAACCTGCAACCCAGGTACATGCCCTTGACTGGGAATTGAACGCTAGACCCTTTGGTGTCTGAGCAAAGCTCTAACCATTGAGAACACCAGCCAGGGCTGTTAGGTTCTTTTTAAAGATTTTTAAAAATATTTTTTAAAGTTATTTTTATTGATTTTTAGAGAGGGAGAGAGAAGGAGAAACATCAGTGTGATCAGCTGCTTTCTGCATGCCCCCAACCAGGCTGCAGTCTGGCCTCACTCTGTGGGAGGCGACCAGGCAGCCAATCAGGGGCCGGCATGGCCCCCCCTCCAAAGCCCCTCTGCCACTGCTGGTTGCTGCCACCTCCCCCATCACCATCCCCTCCCTCTGCCCGCTGGCATGGGCCTTGGCTGGGCTGGCGCCGCCTGATTGCCAGCCCCGTCCCCTGCTGACTGGTCGTTCTGCTGTTAGGTCGATTTGCATATTACGCTTTTATTATATAGGATTTTTCTGCCATTCTTTATACTTTAGTGACTGATAAAATATCCCTTCAAAATAAAGGGTGCTATAGCGGAGGTACAGTTGACACGGGGCTTTTATTGGTAATTACATGTGTTCTTGGTTTAGTTTTAGCAAGTCTTAGTGCTGATGTTCTTGGTGGTACCTTCCAGGTCTATTAGGGCACACTGTCTAGAACAGCGGTTCTCAACCTGTGGGTCACGGCCCCTTTGGAAGTTGAACGACCCTTTCACAGGGGTCGCCTAAGACCATCGGAAAACACATATAATTACATACTGTTTTTGTGATTAATCACTATGCTTTAATTATGTTCAATTTGTAACAATGAAAATACATCCTGCATATCAGATATTTACATTACGATTCATAACAGTAGCAAAATTACAGTTATGAAGTAGCAACGAAAATAATTTTATGGTTGGGGGTCACCACAACATGAGGAACTGTATTAAAGGGTCGTGGCATTAGGAAGGTTGAGAACCACTGATCTAGAACATCAGGCCTGATTTGTTTAATTTTGACTCTGCTATTGATAATGTGATGTCAAATAAGTTTATGTTTTGTTTATCTCCTTAAAAATGCATTCTGTGCCCTAACTGGTTGGCTCAGTGGATAGAACATTGGCCTGTGGACTGAAGGGTCCCAGGTTCGATTCCAGTCAAGGGCATGTACCCAGGGGGTGGTGTGCAGGAGGCAGCTGATTGATGTTTCTCTCTCATCGATGTTTCTAACTCTCTATCCCTCTCCCTTCTTCTTTGTAAAAATATCAATAAAATATATATTTTTAAAAAAATGCATTCTGTAACTTAAAAAGATCTTTGTACATTTCATACTTTCCAGTTATCATGGGACCGTTATTATTCCTATTTTACTGTTTCTTTTCTTTTAATATATTTTTATTTATTTCAGAGAGGAAGGGAGAAAGAGAGAGAGAAACGTCAATGATGACAGAGAATCATTGATTGGCTACCCCCACTGGGGATCGAGCCCAAAACCCAGGCATGTGCCCTTGACCAGAATCAAACCCGGGACCCTTTAGTCCACAGGCCAATGCTCTGTCCACTGAGCCAAACTGGCTAGGCCCCCATTTTACAGTTTCAATGCTTGTCCAAGATCACAGAAAATTAAATGACAGACCTGGAACTTAAAACTCAGTTTTCTAAACCCAAACATGTTCCAGTTAACTTTCTGTTCTTCAAATTGTCGCTTACATCAGAAAAGTGTAATATCATAATACTGAAAGGAGATAGTGTGTGAAAAAAATTCTGAGAAAGAAAAATATGAAGTTTATGTATTCATTTTTGCACCAGTGTATTTTTTTCAATCCAAAGAAAGAGGAAAAGAATCTTACTACGTTTTTTAGCTATAAAGAAGCCCTTGTATAAGTATATGCTCTGGTTGTTTATGAAAAACTAGAGGCCCGGTGCATGAAAATTCATGCACATGGGGGGGTCCCTCAGCCCAGTCTGCACCCCCCCACAGTCTCGGACCATTGGGGGATGCCCACCTGCTGGCTTAGGCCTGCTCCTCGAGAACAGATGATCTAAAAGAAATAATCATATCATTGGGTAAGGATTTTTTAAAAAGGTAATGGTTGCATGAAAACTCACTGGGGGACTCCAGTGGCAATTGCACGGAACGGCCGGACCTGCCTGGGGGCAGGCCTGGCTGCGCCACGTGCCTGGCACCCCACCCCCATCCTCTGGCACCCCACCCCCATCCCCCGGGGCTGAGGGGACTGGGCGTCGCCATCTTGTGAGGGCATGATGGTCAGTTAGCATATTATCTCTATTATATAGGATAGGGATAGTTCCAAATTTAAATTAGACTCGATGAGGGTTTTTGTGGATTAATTGAAAGGTAGTCTTTTATTTCTCGTTTAGAATAGTGGATTTGTTAAATACAAGAACAATCTTTTAATATTGTGGCCCTTTTTTAATATTATAGTTTGTGATCTATCATAATCCTTTTGTTTACTTTTACTGTGCCTATTAAAATTATTTGTAAGGTATTTTTCTGAAGCAAAATTTTGATGGGTAGAGTTCTTTTTCCTTGACTTGTCATAGTTCTTTGCCAGAAGTCAGCCTCCATTTCATTTCTACTGACATTACAGGAATATACTAAAGCTAGAGGAAATTAAAAATATATCTTTCAGAATAGTGAAAAAAATTATTTTTTGTTAATCTTCACCTGAGGATATTTTTTCCATTGCTTTTTCAGAGAGAGTGTGGGAGGGAGGGAGAGAGAGAGAGAAACATTGATGTGAGAGAAACACATGGGTTGATTGCCTCCTGCACACACCCCAAAGAGGGTGGGAGTGAACCTGCAACCCAGGTACTTGAGTGTGCCCTTGACTGGGAATTGAACCCTCAACCCTTCCATGTGCAGGCTGACACTCTAACCACTGAGCAACACTGACCAGGGCCAGAATAGTGAAAACTTATCTTTTGATTTGGTATAGACTTAGATCCTTTATGTGGATTAACTGAGCACTTTTTGCTTTCCTAAGATACAAAAAAAATTTTTGAAGTCTAAAATTCATTTATATTGTATATTAGAGCAGTGATTTTCAAACCTTAGTGTTCATTGGAATCCCCTGGAAGAGTTCCTGATTTTGTAGGAATGGGATGGGGCCACATAAGTTGCATTTCTGACCAATCGCCAGATCTTGCCAGTGCTTCTGGTCCAGGGACCATAGTTTAAGAAGCATTATATTTGAGTTAAGAAATAAAGGGACTGACATTAAAGAAAAGCTATTAGATTTATAAATTGAATACTCAGTGTTTTTATTTTTAAAAAATTATTTAAAATATATTTTAATTGATTTTTAAGAGAGAAGGAAGGGAGAGGGATAGAGAGATAGAAACATCAATGAAAGAGGAAATCATTGATTGGCTGCCTCCTGCATGGCCCCCACTGGGGATCAAGCTCGCAACCTGGGCATGTACCCTGACCAGGAATTAAACTGGTGACCTCTTGGTTCCTGGGCTGATACTCAACCACTGAGCCACAGCAACCAGGCAGAATACTCAGTATTTTCATTCATATTAGTTTATTCTGATCTAAATTTTCTAGTCTGTAAGGAAATAAATCATAATACCTTTTTAAAAAATATATATTTTATTGATTTTCTACAGAGGAAGGGAGAGGGATAGAGAGTTAGAAACATCGATTAGCTGCCTCCTGCACACCTCCCACTGGATATGTGCCCGCAACCAAGGTACATGCCCTTGACTGGAATCGAACCCGGGACACTTCAGTCCACAGGCCAACACTCTGTCCACCAAGCCAAACCGGTCAGGGCGTGTCTGATCTTTATAAATGAAGTCATCTGCAATATTTTTTCTAAATTAAAAACATTAAATATAAAGAACTTTGTTAGAAACTCATAGGTTGGCAGAACTAACCTCATTTTAGATGATGATGGGTCACTTTTTTTAAGTGTGAGAAATCCTATAAAATCAAACAGAAAACAAGCCTATAAGCTATTTAAAGTGAGGATTAAGTACTTGGGATCTTGAGGTGAAAAAAAAAAAATAAAGGAATGATCTAAATGTAAACTGAATTGGGTTCATAGGTCCAATCAGCCTTTGACAGTGTTGTTGTACTGTTTATAGTATGAGTTTGTTTTCCCAGTTATGTCAAAGTGAAGTAAGGAAAAAAAGAACTTACAATCTTGGTGAGCTCCAGAGAAAAATGCTTGCTTTTGTATCAGAATAAAGTCAGAAATCCTTGGCACACATCTTAATAGTTTGTTAAAAAAACAACAACAAAAACTCTAGTTCAAGCTACCACAATAGCCCATAAATGTTAAATATTACCTCTAACCAGTTAATATTCACTGTTCAGGGAAATGACTGCCTTCCTTGATGTTAGAGCAATAGTGAAAGCTCTAACTCCAGGAATCAAAAAGCTTGGACAGGTGCTGGATGGAATTTTGTGTGCCGTTGGAAACATTTTGCCTATGATTAATATTTTCAAGTTTTCCACATAACTTGCCAGTTCTTCAGATAAGCTACTCTAATCGTTTTTTTCTACAGTGTAGGCTTAGGAGCCTCACATTTCTAATTGTAGAAATCCAAGCAGTACCTATAAAGTCTTACAGGATTGCAACTTTTCTTATAAATTTATAAATAAACTAGAGGCCAGGTGGACAGAATTTGTGCACTCGGGGGTGGGGGGGTCCCCCACCCTTGCCTGTGCCCTCTCATAGTGCGGGAGCCCTGCCCACCCATCCGGGCTCCTCGGTGGATTGCCCCAAAGAGGTGGGCTGGAGCCAGGGGCCTTGTCTTTGCGGTGAGTGGAGCCGCGGACTCTCAGGCCTCGCTGCACAGGGTAGCCACCGGGCCCCACCTCCCCGCTTCTTGCAGAGTGGAGCCGGGAGGCGGGCCCGGTGGCCAGCGGCACCAGCCTCCTGGTGATGGATTGTGACGGCGTGAGGGCATCACAGCGTGATGACCACCTAGGCTTTGAGGGCATCACGGGGTGATGACCACCTAGGCTTTTATTAGTATAGATAATCATTTAAAGTAAGTAATACTATGTAGCCTATCATATCAATACAATGGAATACATTAACTTTTTAGGAATGTTGCCTGCTACTCCATGGGAATGTATTCATGAAATAATATTAGATGAGTAAAGTAGGATGCACTCTTTGTGAGCATTCATTATAACTGTACATATGTGTATGTGTTGAAAAACATTGCAATTTGGGGTATAGTAAGAATAAGTTGTTATCTTTGTAAAATCACCTAAATTCATATTCAGCAATACAAAATTATAAATTTAAGTGTGACAAAACTGCCATGAACAAAGTTGTAAAATAAACTGATCAAAGGCTGGTAATGCATAATGACAGATATATCTTAATATACAAATAATTCTTCTGAAGTCAAAAGGAACATGAATAACTCAATGACATTACCAAAGGAAATGAGTAATATATATGGCAGAAGAAGAAACAAAAGTGGCAATCCTATCTAATAATAGAGAAACATGGTAATTAACCATAACTTCGTTACCCTTCCCATTGGCTAATCAGCGAGATATGCAAATTAACTGCCAGCCACGATGGCGGCCGGCAGCCAGGCAGCTGAAGCGAACATGAACATGAGGCTTGCTTACTCCAGTGATGGAGGAAGTCAATGTTCCCTGCCTGCCGCAGCTCAGCTCTGAGCTCCGGATGAAACAACGTTGCAATTATAGAACCTAAACAAACCCCAGAAACCTGCTTTCAGCCAGCGCGTTCTCAGAGCTTAGAGCGGCCAGTGATGGCAACAGAGTTTCAATTATAGAATCTAAACAAACTCAGGTACCTGCTTCCAGCCGGCAACGGCCTCAGAGCTGGAGCCTGCTCTCAGCTCCAGTGACAGCTATAGAAGGTAAATTAATCCCAGAATAAAAAGAAAAAAGAAAAAAGGAGAGGCTGGGAGCTTCAGTCACCCACCAGCCTGAAAACAGCCATCATCCCCTCATCCAGGCTGGCCAAGCACCCCAGTGGGGACCCTCACCCTGAAGGGGGTGTGACCAGCTGCAAACATCCATCATCCCCTCATCCAGGCTGGCCAGGCACCCCAGTGGGGACTGTCACCCTGAAGGGGGTGTGACCAGCTGCAAACAGCCATCATCTCCTCATCCAGGCTGGCCAGGCACCCAAGCGGGACCCCCACTCTGAAGGGGGTGCGACCAGCAGCAAACAGCCATCATCCCATTATCCAGGCTGGCCAGGCACCCAAGCAGGACCCCCACCCTGATCCGGGACACCCTTCAGGTAAAACCAGCCGGCCCCCACCCATGCATCAGGCCTCTATCCTATATAGTAAACGGGTAATATGGAAACTGACCCTAACAGCAGAAGGACTGGGAATGACTGGTCACTGTGACACACACTGACCACCAGGGGGCAGACGCTCAATGCAGGAGCTGCCCTCTGGTGGTCAGGGCGCTCTCACATGGGAGGAGCTCTGCTTAGCCACAAGCCAGGCTGATGGCTGCCAGTACAGCGGTGGTGGTGGGAGCCTCTCCTGCCTCCTCAGCAGCGCTAAGGATGTCCGACTGCAGTTTAGGCCTGCTCCCCGCTGGCAAGTGGACATCCTCCAAGGGCTGCTGGGCTGCCAGAGGGATGTCTGATTGCCATCTTAGGCCCAATCCCCTGGGGAGCGGGCCTAAGCCAGCAGGTGGTCATCCCCTGAGGGGTCCCAGACTGCGAGAGGGCACAGGCTGGGCTGAGGGACCCCCCATCTCCCCCGAGTGCACAAATTTTTGTGCACCAGGCCTCTAGTAAATATATAAAAAGACTAGTTGATCAGCCTTTCTAATAATCAGATAAAGAAATGGCCCTCGCCGGTTTGGCTCAGTGGATAGGGTGTTGGCTTGTGGACTGAAGGGTCCCAGGTTCGATTCCGGTCAAGGGGGGTGCGTGAGGGAGGCAACCAATGGATGAGACACATTCACATTGATGTTTCCCTCTGTCTCTCCCTCTCCCCTCCACTCTCTCTGAGAATCAATGGAAAAATATCCTTGGGTAAGGATTAATAACAACAAAAAAAGAAAAATGTCTTATTTTTCACTTGTCAGCAAGGATTGATACCCATTGCTACTAAAGGTGTAGGGAAAATAAGCATTCTCATGTGCTTCTTATGAATTCGTATTTGGAGTCAACTGAGTCTGCAAATACATGTACCCTTTGAAGACAATTTGGCAATTAAATCTAAAAATGCACGTACCTTTTGACCTAGCATTCACTTCTAGGATTTTATCCTATTTAGAAACATTTCCACAAGAGTGCCAAGAACTATAGACAAGAATATTTATTGAAGCATTATTTGTAATAGTAAGAATTTGGAGATAACCTCAAACTTATGTTACTTACGATTTACCCAGTCAGTAATTTAAGGTAATGGCTAATAATAGGATCTATTGACTAAACTGTCTGAATTACTGTATCTCTCTCTCTCTCTCTCTCTCTCTCTCTCTCTCTCTCTCTCTTTCTCTCTCAAGCCCACACCTTTCCCCACATCTTTCTTTCCCCAGAGTGCACACTTTCTCTCACTCGGGCATACCCAAGCCTTTCCCTCTCACCCCAGGTGCATTCTCTATGCTTCCCCCCACCCCCAAGCTCTTAGCGCCCTTCTTTTGCCTCTGGAACTTATTTTCTGAGTCCAAACAGCCCAGTTGGCTCACTTCTTCCACAACTCACTTCTTCTACCTTTATCTCACACACACACACACACACACACACACACACACACAATCTCTGCTATAGAACTTCTTAGCTCTGTGGTCTTTGGCAGATTATCCGGTCTCTCTTAGCTTCAGTTTCTTTACTTGTTAAACGAAGTTTACAATATTAATAAATTGCATTTTAGGATTAAGTGATAACTAACTTCAGTGCTTAGCATAGTGCCTAGCATATACATGGGTCAGTAATCATAATTATTACTGTGCTGGCATTATAATATTTAAGTTTGAGGTATATTTATATGTACTGGCATCTGATATATTAAGTAACAGAAACATTGCATGACAAGGTTTTGAAAAAATCTAAACGTACATCAGATTGCTCACTATGTTTATGTTGTAGGGCAGACATTAGGAGAACACTTACTTTCTATGTTATAAACAGGTTTATAGCATAAAAGCTTTTGGAAACTTGTTTATAGTATTTCTTTTATTTACAGATATAAACCTTTAAAAGACAGGCAGAAAACAAGGTTAAAAAAGAAAACAGACAGGCACTACACTGTATTAAAAATACTTCCACAATGTTTGCTGCTTGAGAAATACTAGCCCTGCTTGAGGGTCCACATGCCTTGGGTGACTTTACCTAAACTTGCATCAGGTTCCGGAATAAGGGGAAGAGAAAGAATTAAAATGACGCCTCTGACATAATGGTGTAGGAGCTTGCCTCCCACATACCACTTCCTGTGGGGCCCCGCCTCCCCCCGAAACGTACAACATTTATATAGTGAGTAATCCTTCCCCCCTGCCACAGAAATGAAATCATTTATGATGGCTACAAAACTTTTTTTTTTAAAATATATATTTTATTGATTGTAGAGAGGAAAGGAATAGGGGAGTGAGAAATATCAATGATGAGAGAGAATCATTGATCGGCTGCCTCCTGCATTCCATACTGGGGATCGGAGACTGCAACCCAGGCATGTGCCCTGACTGGGAATTAAACCATGCCTCCTGGTTCACAGGTCGATGCTCAACCACTGAGTCATGCTGGCCAGCATATGTTTTTATTTATTTTGAGTAAATACTTAAGAGTAGAATATGATTCACATACCTGAGAGTAGAATATAATCCAAGAGTAGAGTTGTGTATTTGACTTGTAAAAAAATCTTATAATTATTCTTAAATCCTTTCTTTTTTAAACATATTTTTTATTGATTTCATAGATGAAGGGAGAGGGATAGAGAGATAGAAACATAAATGATGAGAGAGAAACATTGATTGGTTGCCTCCTGCACATCTCTACTGGGGATCGAACCTGCAACCCAGGCATATGCCTTACTGGGAATCGAACCTGTGAACTTTTGGTTCATAGGTCGATGTTCAACCTCTGAACCACACCGGTAGGGCAAATATACAGTGCAGTAGTAGTATTAATCTATATTTACATTGTGGTGCAACAGATCTCTAGAACTTTTTCAGCTTGCAAAACTGACACTTTACCCACAGCCCCAACAACTACAGTTTTTTTGAATTGGACTACTTTATTTTTATTTTTTATTAAAAATTTTAATGTTGGCATTATTATAGGTGTCTTTCCTCCCCCTCCCCCTTTGCCCATCTCCACCCACAGAGTTGGACTACTTTAGATACTTTATATTAGTAGAATCATACATGTCTTTTTGTAACTTGCAGATTGCACTTACTATTATATTTTAGCATGTGATAAGATTTCCTTTTCAAGGCTGAATAATATTCCACTGTTTGTATACACCACATTTTCTTTATCCATATGTTTTTTTTGTTTTTCGTTTTTTTTTAAATATATTTTTATTGATTTTAGAGAGGAAGGGAGAGGGAGAGAGAGATAGAAACATCAATAATGGGAGAGAATCATTGATTGGCTGCATGCCCCCTAGTGGGGATCGAGCCCGCAACCGGGCATGTGCCCTTGACTGGAATTGAATCCGGGACCCTCAGTCCCCAGGCCAGCACTCTATCCACTGAGCCAAACGCAAGGGCTCTTTATCCATGTGTTCATGGACATTTGAGTTGCTTCCATCTCTTAGCTCTTGTGAATAATGCTGCAGTGATCACAGGTTTTCAGATACCTCTTTGAGATACTGATAGCAGTTCTTTTGGATATATACCCAGAAGTGGGGTTGCAGGATCATATAATTCTTTTTTTAGTTTTCTTAGGAAACTCCATACTGTTTTATAGCAGCTGCACTATTTTTGCATTCGTAACCACAGTGCACAAGGGTTCCAATTTTTCTGCATCCTCACTAACGCTTGTTATTTTCTGTTTTGTTTTTTTATAGTAGCATTCCTAGTGGGTATAAGATGGTATCTTATTATAATTTGATTTGCATTTCTCTAATGATTAGTAATGTTGAGCATCTTTTCAGATGCTTGTTAGCCATCCTATATAATAAAAGGCTAATATGCACATTGTCCCCATGGGTGGGAGTTCGACTAACTGGGAGTTTGACATGCGCTAACCACCAGGGGGCGGCACGGAACATGGCGGGCGTTGGCGACGATGGGCCCCGACCAGAGCGGGACAGCGGCGGGATGGTGGATCAGGTGAGCGGGTAGCACTAGGCCAAGGTAGGGATGATCGGGGAGCAGGCAGCTCCAGGCCAAGGCTGGTGCAGGCGGGGGCCCTCATTGCTGGCAAGGCCTAGGGACCCTATCCGTGCAAGAATTTTGTGCACTAGGCCTCTAGTTTGTATATATTCTTTGGAGAAATGTCTGTTCAAGAGTTTTGCTTATTTTAAAATTGGGTTGGCTTTTTGTTGTTGAGTTGTAGGAGTTCTTTATATATTTCAGATATTAACCCCTTATTAGATACAGTGGGGCATTGACTTACGAGTTTAATTCGTTCCGTGACGGAGCTCGTAACTCAAATTACTCGTATGTCAAATCAAAGAGTGAACGAGTGAGACACATGATGCTGGGCTGATGCTGTGGCGTTCACTGTGACGTTCGCTGCGCCAACTAACGGTGGGATATTTGAAGCTGGCTCATAACCCGAATTTTAGCTCGCAACTGAAAGCAAAAAATCAGCCGAGAGACGGCTCGTATCTTGAAAAACTCGTTAGTCAGGACACTCGTAAGTCAAGGCCCCACTGTATATGATTTATACATATTTTTCTTCCATTCCATGGTTGACTTCACTCTGTTGATTGTTTGTTTCTTTTTTTTTTTCCCCAACACGATTGTTTCATTAGCAGTTGTCTGGGGTTAGAGATAAAGGCGCGAAGATCTTTGTGGTGACGGGACCATCCAGCGTCCAGAATACAGAGTGGACACAGGGAGGCACATCGGTGAGACGTGCCTGAGCACGTGTCCTGGGTGGTAGTGTCCTGGAACCACTGAAGCTACCAATGTTATGGGAAACTCGGTGAAGG
The DNA here is from genome assembly GCF_964212035.1 of Myotis nattereri. Lineage (NCBI taxonomy): Eukaryota > Metazoa > Chordata > Mammalia > Chiroptera > Vespertilionidae > Myotis > Myotis nattereri. The sequence goes on along the minus strand of NC_138075.1, from coordinate 24,757,740 downwards.
GTACCTGGGACCACTATGCTCTTTGAAACTTTATATGAAAATGGAATTATCTGATAATATGTGTGTTTTTAAGTGAGCTGTTTCCATAGTTTGCCCAGTGTTGATTGTTTCTTTGATGCACAGAGGTTTTAAAGTTTGATGTGGTCCATATGTCTATTTTTGCTTTTGTTCTTTAATTTTTCTTAGCAGTATTTTGTAGTTTTCAGTGTACAGGTACATTTGGGATTCCCCAAGATTATGCTCAGGTTCAGTGTTTAGCTAGAAGGATTCACAGAACTCAGAAAAGCTGTTAGATTCACCCTTCCAGTTTATTACAGTGAAAGGGTACAGATTAAAACTAGCAACAGAAGAAGGATATAGAGCAGGCACAAGCTCCTAGTTGTCCTCTCCCAGCGGAGTCATGGGAACAGTGTTTAATTCTCCCAGGAACAGTGTGGCCACCTGCATGGAGTATTGCCAACCAGGGAAGTGCACTTAGCCTTAATGTCCAGGAGTTTTATTGGGTATCACATCGACATGGCTGACCGTAGTTCTCTAGCTCTTCCCAAAGTCAAGCAGATACCACATGGGCCAAGACTCCCACCATAGGTCACATTGTTAGCAGTGTGACCAAGGCCTCATGTAAACAGAGGCAATATATCGAAAGGGCTTAGAGGTTATCTTCCAGGAACAAGGCCAGATCTTTCTTTGTCATGTGCAGGGTTTGGACACTCCTGACCTGCTGAGTTAATCCTTTATTGTACAGTAAGCTTTTCACATCTTCTCATTCTTCAGGTCTCAGATCAAATGTCGCTTCCTCAGAAAAGTATCCCATGTAATTTTTTAAAATCCTCATCCGAGGATATGTGGTTGTTTTTATTGATTTGAGAGAGAAATATCGATATGAGAGAAATATTGATTGGTTGCCTCCCATACATGACCCCACCGGGGATCAAACCCGCAACCTAGGTATGTGCCCAGACTGCAAATCAGACCAGCAACCTTCTGGTGCTTGGAACAATGCTCCAACCAACTGAGCCACCCAGCCAGGGCCCAAGTATTCTTTCTCATATCACCCTGCTATAGTACCATCCCACTTTGTAATTATCTTGCTTATTATCTATCTCTATCTTGAAATCAGTTCATGAGAGCAGAAACCTCTTCTGTCTTGTTGAATACTATATTCCTGGCACCTAGTACCTGGCATTCACTGATTTTTAATTAAGGACTTGTTGAAATAGGCACTCTTTCTATTTTGTGGAGTCTTTAAACTGATACAACTCATAGGGCGGGTAATCTGGCAATAATCAGTATCTCTACTGCATGAGTACTTTGACCCAGTAATTTTACTTCAGGGAATTTATCCTACAAATATGCCCCCACACGTGAAATAAGTTAATAGGGGGCATTCTGATTGCAGCAGTGTTTGTAATGGCAAAAAAGTTCAAAGCAAATTAAATGTCAGTCATTAGGGGGTTGGCCTAATAAATTAATTTATATACTGGCTATATAGATGATTAAAAATTGTTTTAAGAATAAGGATGTTCTGCCCTAGCCAGTTTTGCTCAGTGGATAGAGCATTGACCTGCGGACTGAAAGGTCCCAGGTTCTGTTCCAATCAAGGGCACATGCCTGGGTTGCAGGATCATTTCCCGTTGGGGGGGTAGGGGGGAGGCCTGCAGGAGGCAGCTGTTTGATGTTTCTCTCTCTCTCTCTCTCTCTCTCTCTCTCTCTCTCTCTCTCTCTCCCTCTCCCCCTCCCTCTCCCTCTCCCTCTCCCTCTCCCTCTCCCTCTCCCTCTCCCTCTCCCTCTCCCTCTCCCTCTCTCCCCCTTACTTTCTAAAATCGATAAAAGCATTTAAAAAAAGAGTAAATGGTGTATTTGCATATAACCTAAAAAATAAAAAGAATAAGGATGTTCTTTGTGTACTGATGTAAAAAAATCTCTAGGAGACATAGTTAAGCAAAGTGCAGGGCAGTGCATTTATTCAGCTACTACCATTTGTGTGAGAAGGGGGAAGAAGCTATGTATTATATTTGCTTGTATGTACATGAAGAAACTCTGATAGAATTTGCAGAGAACAATGACAATGGTAACCTGGGAGATTAGGAAACTAAATAGATAGTTAAGTGGGAAACTTTTTATTGTACACCTTTTTATACTCAGATTTCAGAACCACATGAACTGTTTAAATAAATAAATTGTACTTTAAAAAATGAAATTAAAACATATAGTCAATTTTTAAAAATAGTATCTAAAGTACTATAAAGAGGAAGTGTGTGTGTGTGTGTGTGTGTGTTAAACAGTGTTCTAGTTTCCCATATCAGCTTCTGGGGGTGGGGCAGGGTGGGGTTGGCTAATGTTCTTTACAAACCAGAACATCCAGTTGAGTAATGTGAATGAGCATGCTATGATTGCCTTTCATGCTAGACTTACTCAGTTAAACTGTTCATATAGTCCAATGGGACAGCTGTGATGCCATAGGAAGAACACAAATTTTGAAACAAGAAACTTGAATTTGACTCTGTCTCTGCTGATTTCTGACTGTGAGATTTTTGGACAAGTTGTTTTAGTGTTCACCTACTAACTCCTCTCAGCATCTGAAAAGAATGATTGAGATATGTGAGAGTGCTTTGTACATTATCAAATACCATATAATGAGTTATAATTAATTGTATTTTTAGTTTATTTTGTGCATAATTGACCTGTCAAGTTGGTCATAATTCTATTGCCAAACATTAGTCACAAACATAACATCCTTAGCATATTTTTCTTTCCACAGCTGTTGTATTACGTTAATGACCAGTAAGCTCATACTGTTCTACTTTCCATCTACACTCTCTCCCTGAGAGTTCATTCATTTCCATAACTATAGAAACTAATGACCTCCCCCAACTTCTTCTGAGCTTGAAATTCTTACTAACTGCCTTTGGACTTTCCTGCCTGAGTGTGAATACTTGACATTTACCTATCTCCCTCCTCCAGTCTGCTCATCTGGGATCCCAGTCTCAGTCAGTGTCATCATCACCTTCCTACTCTCTTATGCTAGAAACCTCCAGGGTCATCCTTGACTCCTTCCTGACCATTCACAAAGCCCTTCAATTCTGCTTCTGAAGTGTGCCTTACACATCCCTGTTTCCATCCCCACTCAGTCAAGTTTCTTAGAAATAAGTCATAATCTGATGTGTCACTTCCTCAACCTTGAGATAATTTTTATGACTTTCTGTTGCCTACAGGGCGAAGTCTAAAGTCCTTGGCATGGCAAACAAGGTCCTTTACAACCTTTCCTAAGCTTTCCTTCCACCAGCCCTGACGGACCCTGTTCTCCAGCCAACTCTGGAGTACTCACTGGTTGTCTGTCCAGCACTTTCACATGTCTGCGCCACAGTTCATGTGGTCTCTGCCTGGAGCCCACTTACCTTCCATTCACTCTTGAAGTTTCTGTTCAAAAATTGTATATTTTATGTTGCCTTTCTTGACCACACAGAATTATAGTCCTGTAGCACTTTATTTTTATCTCTAATATAATGTTTATTCTATATTGAAACTAACTTAGGGACTTCTTAAGGATAGCAAGCATCTAGATCTTATTAACTTCTGTATTGCCACAGAAGAGTACCTGGAATATAGAATTTTCATAATTACCTGTGGGATAAATATATTGGAAGTAAAGTAAAAGAGAACTCAGCTCACAGTCTACAGAGCTCTTGTGTTGTCTTGTGAACAGCAAATTGAGGTGGTTAAGAACTTTATTTCTGAAGTCAGGCATATGTGGGCTCGAACCCACTCTGTAACACTAGCTGTGGCTGTTTCCTTATCTATAAAGTGGCGATGATGGGGTATGTATGAGAATTAAATGTCAAGTACATATCAATCGTTGCTACATTGTAATAATTTTAAGCTATTATTGAGCGTGTAATGTATTTTTAATGAATAATGGTAATACTCTATTAGGTGTATCTGTAGTTAGATATGAGGTATGAGAAGAGCATGTTTTCCTAAGAGAACCCTTTCTCAACCAAGCTGATTACATCTTCCCAGCAACAGTGACTATCAGTCTGTTCTGTTGTCAATGAGGAGGGAGAGAGTATCTATTATCTTTCCTGTTATCTATTACTAGAGGCCCAGAGCGAGAATTTGTGCATGGGTGGGGTCCACCTGGCCCTCCCTGATTGGGGCCCATCGGGCCGGGGCGGGAGAGGGGGGGCACGGGCGGCTGACCGGCTGGCCCCACCCCCAATTGGGGTGTTGGGGGCTGAGCTGGCCAGGAGGGGTGCCGATCGAGACCTGGATCAGGCTGGTTGGCTGCCTCAGTGCGCGTCATAGCCACCGGTCATTCAGGTCGTTCTGGTCATGCCGCCATTCTGGTCACTGGGCTTTTATATATATAGATTTTTATTATTGTTAGTGCCCTTGGGATTCATTCTACCCTTTATTAAAAACTGAGTTTAGACAAGAACAGGGATACCAAAAAGGAAATCAAACTTGAAGAATAAGAATGGAGAAGCCCAGGATAAGGATAAAAGTAATACAGTGGTATTTGGATTAAGAGTCCAGGGAAAGTAGAATCTAAGAAAGGTCCTCTTTCATTCCATAATTCATCAAGTATTATTGTCCCCGACTCTATTCAGGGCACAGTGGGAACAGGGCAAGGATATTATAATTGTTTAAGGCCTAATTTCTCACTGTAAAGATTTTTTTTTTAATTGCATACTTGAGATAATTGTAGATTTACATGCATTTGTAAGAAATAATTACAGAGAGATCCCTTGTACATCAGTACAGGATTTTAAGTCTTATTGGTAATGAGGGTGAGATCTTTGTATAACTGGTGTAAAATCACAGGTAGAAAGCACTTCATGAACTGGAAAAGCTGGGATTTCTCTGTTTGAAGCTGCAGCAAATAAAGTTCTTATGTAGGTGTCAGTTTTAAGCTAATCCTCAAAGGATGAGTGTAATTGTATTAGGTTAGGAATGGAACGAGAGAGCGAGGAAAGCCAAGAACCAGGTGAAAGGGAGGACCTGGGTTCCTTTAGGGAATTTGGTAAATAATCTAGATTTCTTAACTGCACACTTCACTTATAAATTGGTTCTCTTACCTCAAGCTTTTAGAACTCAAGTAATTGTGACCTTGTTGTTCGTCTCAGGTCTGACTGGTACATTTTCTGTTTTTGATACAGAATAACTTGATTCTGCTGAGAGTCAGACTTACTGAAGAAGTTTTTCTTTCGCTTTTAGAATGACAGTAGAGAACGGCATGAGCACAGCAACGAAAGGCGGAGGCGGGGCAACCCTGAGCCATTATCTAATGGAGGACCTCAGGGTAACACACTGCAGGTGGTGGAACAAGATGAAGAAGAAGATGAGGAGCTGACACTGAAATATGGCGCCAAACATGTGATCATGCTCTTTGTCCCCGTGACTCTCTGTATGGTGGTGGTGGTGGCTACCATCAAATCAGTCAGCTTTTATACCCGGAAGGATGGGCAGTTGTATGTATGAATGTTTTGTTTTAATTATTCTCAAGGTCGTCATAGCTTTTCTTCATTGCATGTCATCGTTATCTTGAAGGCCTCTGCACTGAAGGGGCATGAAGGCCGGAGAGTTCTTTCAGTCAAAAGCAATTGAGAGTGAGGCGTTATTTATTACTTAATGCTTTAAGTCAGTGGTTCTCAACCTTCCTAATGCCGTGACCCTTTAATACAGTTCCTCATGTTGTGGTGACCCCCAATTTCATTGTTACAAATTGAACATAATTAAAGCATAGTGATTAATCACAAAAACAATATGTAATTACATATGTGTTTTCCGATGGTCTTAGGCAACCCCTGTGAAAGGGTCGTTCAACTTCTAAAGGGGTCGCGACCCACAGGTTGAGAACCGCTGCTTTAAGCAGAGAAAATGAAAGCTACAGAATTATATTTCCTGTATGCTGTCATTAAGGGCTGAATTTATTTGTAATGAGCCAGTAAAGCATTAAATAGTAATCTTTCCCATCTCAGAGCCATTGAGCCCATTATTCTTTGCGTGGAATGTTCTTTCTTTTTCTAATTTAGGTGGATTATGTCCTAGCATCTTTCTGATCTTGGCTTAAATGTTAATTCCAAATACAAAGGCTCTGATCCTACTAATAGAAATAGGTACTTTCTTATAGAAACCTGTTCTTTTTCACTTGTAACAATATGCAAATTTATTTACATGATTTACTCAACACCTGGTTTCCTTCTGTACTATAAGTGTTATCAGAGCACTTTGTTTCCAGGATGAGGTATGTAATAAAAGTTGTTAAATGAAAGGATGAAGAATTCGTATAAACTGGCACACTCTACTCTTAGGGAACTGTTGTGTAGATTCTCTGGTGCTGTTGGTGTCAGCCCTTGATTCTTATGTCACCTAGTTCTGTCTCTAGGACCCTAGTGGGCCTCAAACAAGTTTTAAATGGATTTTAGAATTTGAAAGTGGCAAATACCTGAAAAACTACATGGGGTTCTGAAAGCCAAGCTATTAATTTTTGAAAGAAAGCCTAAGACAATGAGTAACGGCAGATAATAGAGATAATAGCTAAAAGAATGATATTCTCTGTATAAATTAGACTTAACTTGGTTACATATTATAGAACAGGGATTAGTAAGTCATAGTCCACAGAGCAGCTCTGCTTGTCACCTATTTTTGTAAATAAAGTTTTACTGGAACACAACCATGTCCATTCTTTTATATATTGTCTCTGCCTGCTTTTATATGATAATGGCAGAGTTGAGTGGTTGCAGCAGAGGCCATATCACCCACAAAACTTAAAATATATACTCTCTAGTCTTTTACAGAAAGTTTGCTGACCCTGTTATAGAAAATCAAACAGCTAGTTTAAATGATATACATGCTTTATCTCTCTCTGATGGAGTAGTGCAGAGCTGGTCAGTCAGTTTGGAATAGTGGCTTCACATTCATCAAGGATTCAGGCTTCTTTCTTTCTTCTTTATTGCTATACTCTAGGTTATTATGGGTGCTGGAGCCCTAGCCTTCATTCAAACAGCAGGAAGGAGTAGGGGAGAAAAGGACATAAAACATCTCTCCCAGCAGAATTAACTCCTTTCTTAGAAGTTCCACACAATATATCTGCTTATAACTCATTGTCCATTACTTAGTCTCATGGCCACACCTGACTATAAGGGAGTCAGAACTAAAGCCTTTTAGCTGGGAACATTGGCACCAAGAATACAAGTGTTTTTGTGTGAATGAGAAACAAGGGGAAATGGATATGCTGCAGTCACCCTGAAGATGAAAGACAATACTTAAAAGCCATATGACTTCCTCTGACTATCCCTTGTGTCCTCCGTAGTTTATGTGGCAGAATCTGGTTCTTTAGCAAAGCCTAATAAGCTGTGGAGAAAGAATATTTGATGAGGTAATTGTTTCAGGATAAGCATCCACTAGATGGAGTCAGGGTCTGGTTCACAACTCTCCATATCTTAGACATCTTCTTTTATTTTGAAGCACTATTTTTGACAGTAGCTATTTTTCTTAGGTTAAAACTTCTTGGCTAGGTTGATGAGATGGGCAGAAGTGATATATCATTTGAAGCAAGGAAACAAAACTCAAGTTGGAGAGAGTGTATGGCTTGGGATATCTATCCACTAACACTTACCTGGGGCTTTGTGTTTTGTTTTGTTCTAGAATCTATACTCCGTTCACAGAAGACACCGAGACTGTGGGCCAGAGAGCCCTGCACTCGATTCTGAATGCTGCTATCATGATCAGCGTCATCGTTGTCATGACTATTCTCCTGGTGGCTCTATATAAATACAGGTGCTATAAGGTGAGCATGAGAGACAGCGCTTTGCTTTCTACCATATTCTTAGGATTGGGTTTTCTATCTATACTTTACTTGGTCTAGTAAAGAAAAAGGTCTTAACCCTGGCTGGTGTGGCTCTGTGATTGGAGTGACAGCTTGCAAAGGGTCGCAGGTTCGATTCCTGGTCATGGGCACATACCTGGGTCGTAGGTTCATTGCCAGCCCCAGTCAGGAGCATGTGCGGGAGGCAATCAATTGATGTGTCTCTTTCACATTGATGTTTCTCTCTCTATCCCCCCTTCCACTCTCTCTAAAAATCAGTGGAAAAAATATCCTCCGGTGAGGATTAACAACAACAAAAAAATGCATATTAAAATAACAAATTAACATATTTTACCTATTGACTTGATAAAGATTAATCTAGCCTTTTTTTTGTGAAGTCACTAAACCAGTGTGTGTCGATAATGATTAGAAAAAGTTTCTAGACTTTGATTCAGTAATTTTGCTTTCATGATTTATTCTGAAGAAAGAACTACAAATGCTGAAAATATTTGCATGTTGGATATTCATCCTAGCACAAATTATAATTGAAGAAAAAAAAGAAACACTGACAAATTCATGCATAAGGAAAAGGTTAAATTGTCGGTTCATCTATATAAATATAATATTACTGCCATTTAAAAATATATTTGGTGGCGGACTATATCTGTGACAAAAAATTAAGTGTTAAAATGCAGAATGTAAAACTATTATTACTTGGTTCTGATTTTTAAATTTTTTGTTGTTGTTGTTAACCCTCATCTGAGGATATTTTTTCCATTGATAAAGTTTTTTAAAGAAATAGAGACAGCAAAATTAAGTAATTTTTCTTTTTTTTAATTTCAGAGAGGAAGGAAGAGGGAGAGATAGAAACATCAATGATGAGAGAGAATCATTGATGGCTGCCTCCTGCACACCCCCAACTGGGGATCGAGCCTGCAACCCGGGCATGTGCCCCCGACCAGAATCGAACCCAGGACCCTTCAGTCCTCAGGCCAGTGCTCTATCTACCGAGCCAAACTGGCTAGGGCAAAGTAATTTTTTAAAAAGAATTCATAATCACAGATCACCTTGGGTGATCAAAACAGAACCACAAGAGCAAATGAACATAAATCCTAATCATATCTACACTTTGCTAGCTTAGAGTCTGATTATCTGAACAACTGGATCTGGAGGTTAGGGTTTGGGAGATTTCGAAAAAATGAAGACAAAACAATATTCTTAATTTGGAGGTTTTCTTTCTCTCCTTTTTTCAAGGTTCGATTTGATCTGTTCTGGTTAAGAGATATGTTTGGAAATGTTATTAAGTAGCTCCTTCTGTCATTAAGTAATAAAGTTCATTGAAATTAAGCAAATAATGGTTCTATGCACCTTGGAATAATTTCACTAAGTTCTTGACAATTTATCATGCTTATTCTGTTTTTAAAAACTCCATGCTTTTAGGTTGTATAGTATTTTCCCAAATATACTCATTACATAAAATTACCATTTAAAATTATCTTGTGTAACAGATTATAAAAATCAAATTCTGATCTATTTCTCACATTAATAAACTGAACATGAGTAATAGAGACTTATATTTATATAGGACTCTGAACTCTGCGTGGTAATGATTTTCAAAGAATTCGTAATAATAATAATACATTCGTAATGGAAAATAAGTGTAGAAAGCATTGCAATACTTATTGAAACTTAATCTGAATGGTTTTGTCAAATGGTTATGTAGTTTAGAAAGCCTATTTTCTCTGTACAGTTAATGTATACATGCAAAGGTCACCTAACTGAATAGCTGATTTTCCAGTTTATTGAATGTTATTTATCAATTATCTTATTTCATTTAATTTATTATTTATTCCAGGAACACTAAAAATTTCCTCCACTGAAAATATTGCTGCTTTAAAGTTTAAATGTCAACTGTTGACCCTATTGATAATTTGGCATTTTAGAATTCATTGTTTTTAAAATTTTATCTATTTTCAAAGGAATGAGAGTCTATATATGTCTTGCTGAAATTTCTATTTACCATTATGAGTTGTTCAGCCCCAAAGAGTTCTATATAAAAATGCACTGAGCCCTAACTGGTTTGGCTCAGTGGAAAGAGCGTTGCCTTGCAGACTGAAGGGTCCCGGGTTCAGTTCCAGCCAAGGGCACATGCCCGGGTTGCGGGCTCGATTCCCCACTAAGGGAAGTACAGGAGGCAGCCGATCAATGAGTCTGTCTCATCGTTGGTGTTTCTACCTATCTCTCCCTCTCCCTTCCTCTCTGAAATCAATTAAAAAAATACAAATATATATTATTTTAAAAAAAGAATGCACTGAACCCAAAGCCATATGTGTTCAGCCATTTGAAAAGAATAACATATACAGAAATAATATACTATTTTTGAAGAAAGAAATTTGCAATTTATTTGGGTCATGGGCTCTCTTATTTATATTGAAATTCTTTTCTAGGTCATCCATGCCTGGCTTATTATTTCATCTCTATTGTTGCTGTTCTTTTTCTCATTCATTTATTTGGGGTAAGTGGTGAAATACTTGGTCTGTTTTTCAGAAATTAATTCTGTTAGGGGTCTCTATCTTTTAAAGCCATGTCCTTTATTGATGAATTACTCTTAAATTATAATTGTTTCCATATGTAGGTCATACTTGGTATATATAAGACGAGTTAATATAAATAGGAATATTCTTTTATTGATCCTTGCTTATAATAAGTAGAACTGAAAGAACTCAAGACTGTAATCAGTTCTAAGTCTTTTTTAGTGAAGAACTTACCTAATTATTTTAATAAAGAATTTTTTAAAAGTCTATAAATCAGATTGTTAACAAAGGATTTCAAGACAGTGTATGCATGATTTAATTGCTTTTCAATTCTTTATATTGTTTTATAAGTTGTTTTTTCTCTCAAATGAAATCTTATTTGAAAATTTCACATGTAAAATAGAAAAAAGTAGAACTATCTGTTGAAAATAGTAGAGAGGCTCAGAGATTTGCCAGGCTCAGAGATTTCTCAACCGCACTGACAGAATCAAGTTTGTAAATCATTGGGATAGATCTTATATTAGGAACAGAAGCAATAAAACTAATACATAAATTGCTCCAGGCTGGTTGCTCACTTGGTTGGAGCATTGTTCCTTATACCAAAAAAAGGTTGCAGGTTTGATTCCAGGTCAGGGTACATACCTAGGTTGCCAGCTTGATCCTGGGTTGGGCAGGTAAGGGAGGCAACTGATTGATGTTTCTCTCTCTCCTCTCTCTGCCCCCCTTTCCCTTCCTATCTCTCTAAAATCAGTAAGCATATCCTCAAGTGAGGATTTAAAAAAAAAAACAACTATTGCATAAATGGAAGAGTTTGGTAGAGGCAGTGGGAATAAGGACAGACAAAAGAAACAAATGTGAGAATCTATAAGAACTTGGTGGTTTTCTCGCCGAAACTGGTTTGGCTCAGTGGATAGAGCATCGGCCTGCGGACTGAAAGGTCCCAGGTTCGATTCCGGTCAAGGGCATGTACCTGGGTTGCGGGCATATCCCCAGTAGGAGATGTGCAGGAGGCAACTGATCGATGTTTCTCTCTCATCGATGTTTCTAACTCTCTCTATCTCTCTCCCTTCCTCTCTGTAAAAAAAATCAATAAAATACATTAAAAAAAAAAAAAAGAACTCGGTGGTTTTCTAGGAAAAAAAAGTTCAAAACTGCCACTGAAGCAGTAGAAAATCTAAATAGAGGTAAAGAAAAAACAGCAGAAAGTTGTTGAAAAGGTTTCCATCCTACCTACCAATTAAAATAGTACCAGGCACAAATGGTTTCATATTAAACATAAGACTGGATAATTCTAATAGTATTTTAACTGTTCCAAAACAGAAAAAGAAGAAAATCTTCCAGAATCATTTTATGAAGCCAATATAACATTGATACAAAAAAAACCCCTATCCTATCTAATAAAAGAGAAACATGGTAATTAGCGTACGACCGCTACCCTTCCCATTGGCTAATCAGGGCGATATGCAAATTAACTGCCAGCCAAGATGGCAGCCGGCAGCCAGGCAGCTTAAACTGAACATGAGGCTTGCTTGCTTCAGTGACGGAGGACTGCAGCGTTCCCCGCCTGCCTTGCCGGCCTCTGAGCCTGCAGTTTAAGAAACATTGTAACATATAGAAGCTAAACAAAACCCCAGAAACCACCTTTCAGCCGGCTGGGATCTCAGAGCTGGAGTTGATACAGAGTTTCGATTATAGAACCGAAACAAACCAGATACCTGCTTTCAGGAGCGGAGGCCTAAGAGCTGGAGCCTCAGAGCTAAAGGTGGCCCAGAATTAAAAAAAGAAAAAGAAAAAAAGGAGCAGTTGGGAGCTTCAGTCCCAGCCTGAAAACAGCCCTCAGCCCCTCACCCAAACTGGCCAGGCACCCCAGTGGGGACCCCCACCCTGAAGGGGGTGTGACCAGCTGCAAACAGCCATCATCCCCTCACCCAGGCTGGCCAGGCAACCCAGTGGGGACCCCCACCCTGATCCAGGACACCCTTCAGGGCAAACCAGCCAACCCCCACCCATGCACCAGGCCTCTATTCTATATAGTAAAAGGGTAATATGCCTCCCAGCACCGGGATCAGCGGAGCCGCGAGGCCTCCCGGCACCGGGATCAGCGTGACAGGGGGCAGCGCCCAAACCCCCTGCCCAAACCCCCTGATCGCCCTGCGACTCTGTGTGTGACAGGGGGCGGGGCCACAACCTCCCTATTTGCCCTGCTCTGTTCCTTACGGGAAGGCGCCCCAACCCCCTGATCGGCCCTGCTCTGTGCCTGATAGGGGGGAGCTCCCCAACCCCCTGATCGCCCTGCGGCTCTGTGTGTGACAGGATGTTGTGCCCCAACCCTCCCACCCCACGGGCCCTGCTCTGTGTGTGACGGGGTAGAGCCATAACCTCCCCATCTGCCCTGCCCTGAGTTTGAGAGTGGCGGAGCGCCAACCCCCTGATCGGCCCTGCTCTGTGGGTGATAGAGGGCGGCGCCCCAACTCCCCACCCCCCCACGGGCCCTGCTCTGTGTGTGATGGGGTAGAGCCATAACCTCCCCATTGGCCCTGCCCTGAGTGTGACAATGGCGGCGCCCCAACCCCCTGATCGGCCCTGCTCTGTGGGTGATAGAGGGCGGCGCCCCAACCCTCTGATCGGCCCTGCTCTGTGTGTGACAGGGGGCGGTGCCCCAACTCCCCTATCGGCCCTACTCTGTGAGTGACAAGGGGGAGCTCCTCACCCCCCTGATGGGCCCTGCTCTGTGCGTGACAGGGGGGAGCTCCCCAACCCCCTGATTGACCCTGCTCTGTGCGTGACAGGGGGAGCTCCCAACCCCCTGATTGGCTCTGCTCTGTGCGTGACGGGGTGGCGCCGCAGCCTCCCCATCGAACCTGCCTTGAGAGTGACAGGGGGCGGTGCCCCAGCCCCCCAATTGGCCCTACGCTGAGCGTGACTGAGGGTGGCATCGCAACCTCCCAATCTGCCCTGCTCTGTGCATGACAGAGGGCGGCGCCCCAACTCCCCAATCGGCCCTGCTCTGAGCCCGACCAGGGGCTGCACCTAGGGATTGGGCCTGCCCTCTGCCACCCGGGAGCAGGCCTAAGCCAGCAGGTCATTATCTCCCGAGGGGTTCCAGACTGCGAGAGGGCACAGGCCGGGCTGAGGGACCCCTCCCCCCCCGAGTGCACAAATTTTTGTGCACCGGGCCTCTAGTAAATTATTAAGTAAAAAGAAACTGTAGACCAATTCCATTTATTTATTTTATTTATTTATTTATTTATTTTAAATTAAATCTTTATTGTTGAGATTATTACAGTTGTTCCTCTTTTTTCCCCCCATAGCTCCCCTCCACCCGGTTCCCACCCCACCCTCCGCCCCCCCCCCCCCCCCACTGTCCTCATCCATAGGTGCACGATTTTTACCTAGTCTCTTCCCGCATCTCCCACACCCCTTTCCCCCCCAAGAATAGTCAGTCCATTCCCTTTCTATGCCCCTGATTCTATTATAATCACCAGTTCATTCTGTTCATCAGATTATTTATTCACTTGATTCTTAGATTCACTTGTTGATAGATGCGTATTTGTTGTTCATAATTTGTATCTTTACCTTTTTCTTCTTCTTTCTCTTCTTAAAGGATACCTTTCAGCATTTCATATAATCCTGGTTTGGTGGAGATGAACTCCTTTAGCTTTTCCTTATCTGTGAAGCTCTTTATCTGACCTTCAATTCTGAATGATAGCTTTGCTGGATAAAGTAATCTTGGTTGTAGATTCTTGGCATTCATCACTTTGAATATTTCTTGCCACTCCCTTCTGGCCTGCAAAGTTTCCATTGAGAAATCAGCTGACAGTCGTGTGGGTATTCCCTTGTAGGTAACTGACTGTCTTTCTCTTGCTGCTTTTAGGATTCTCTCTTTGTCTTTTGCTCTTGGCATTTTAATTATGATGTATCTTGGGGTGGTCCTCTTTGGATTCCTTTTGTTTGGGGTTCTCTATGCTTCCTGGACTTGTAAGTCTATTTCTTTCACCAGGTAGGGGAAGTTTTCTGTCATTATTTCTTCAAATAGGTTTTCAATATCTTGCTTTCTCTCATCTTCTGGCACCCCTATAATACGGATGTTGGTACGCTTGAAGCTGTCCCAGAGGCTCCTCACGCTATCTTCATATTTTTGGATTCTCTTTTCATTTTGCTTTTCCAGTTGGGTGTTTTTTGCTTCTTTGCATTTCAAATCTTTGACTTGATTCTTGCGCTCCTCTGGTCTGCTGTTGGGAGTCTATAATATTCTTTATTTCAGTCAGTGTATGCTTAATTTCTAGTTGGTTCTTTATCACAACATCAAGGGTCTCATTAGATTTCTTGAGGATCTCACTATATTTATCGGTGGTCTCACCAGTCTTTTTGAAGGCCTTACTAAGTTTATCGGCGGCTTCTAGATAGTTCTTGAGAGGCCTTAAAAGTGTGGTTTTGAACTCCATAGCCTCCATTTCTGTCATTTTTGTCCTGTTTCTTTGTCTCCACATTTTTTATGCTTTCTTGGTGCACCCCCTTGTTGTGTTTGTGCGCAGTCTTGTTGTTTTTAAGCCTTGATTGTTGTAGGTAATACTGGGGGGGATTTGACCTCCAGGCCAACTGGCTGTAAGAATCAGCTGTGTCTGCAATGGGAGAACTTCTGTCCTCTAGGGAGGTGCTAATCTAGCCTTTGCCTAAGGCTATCCTGCAAATGCCTCTGTGCAAGGCTTGGGCAGGGCAGGTCCCAGGGGATCAACAGGGCATCCCCAGAGGCTCTGCCTCTCAGAGTCCCAGCAACCGCTGCAAACCTCGGAGAGAAAGCTGCCCTCGTGTTCCGACCGATGCCAGGCAGTCCCACTTCTCCCGTTTGAGTCTGGGTCCTCAGAGACTCGCCCAGAACTGGAGCTCAGAGCCTGAGACTCCCTCCGGATTGAAACAGACAACCGTGCCCTCAGCCATCAGCCTGCTCCGCACGCACCTCCGCACCTTTATATTTTCCGCACTGCGCCTCCTCTGAGTCTCGGTATGCTTTTCTCTTTCCTTCTAGTTGTAGAATTTCCCCCCAGCCAGCCTTCCTGTGGTTCTGGGTGATGTCCGTTCCATCTTTTAGTTGTATTTTTGAAGTGCTTGTGCGAGCCAGCAATTTCAGGTGTTTACCTATGCCGCCATCTTGGTTTCTCTCTGATTCTGCTTCTTGAGTGTGTCCCTTATGGATTCGAGGAGTTGAAATATGCAGTTTGTTGGGTTAGGCTGCAAAAGCGCAGGTGGTTCCTTTTGTGCCACTGGCACAGCTTGGGTGGGTATGTAAATTGAGTATGGCGGAGTCTCAGAGAATCACCAGGGCGGAGCAAACAGTAATGGTTGTTGTCAGCGTCTCCTCGACTCCTGGTCTCTCCGTGACTCCGGGTCTCCGTGTCCCCACAGCTCCGCGAGAAAGCCACCCTCGCTCTCCGACCCGCTGCAAGGCAGTCCCGTCTCTTCCCGTAGGGGTCTGGGACCTCAGAATCCCGCCCCAAACAAGCTCAGTGGATTCGAGAGCTTGTATCCCCTTCCTATTGAAAAAAAACCGCGCATCCAGTTGTAGCCTGCCTGGCGTGCGACTCCGTACCTCTGTTCTTGGCACCTCTGCACCTCCTACTCAGTCTCAATGCGCTTCTTCCTTTCCTTCCAGTTGTAGAACTTCCACTGGGCCAGCTTTCCCATGGTTCTGGATGATAGCTGTTTTGTCTTATAGTTGGTAGTTTCAATGTTGTTGTGGGAGACAGCACACACAGGTCTATACCTTATGCCACCATCTTGGTTCTTTCTGTATAAAGTTTTTTTTTAAAATATATTTTATTGATTTTATTTTTACAGAGAGGAAGGAAGAGGGATAGAGAGTTAGAAACATCAGTGAGAGAGAAACATTGATCAGCTGCCTCCTACACACCCCCTACTGGTGTGGTTGTGCCCGCAACCAAGGTACATGCCCTTGACCAGAATTGAACCTGGGACCCTTCAGTCCGCAGGCTGACTGCTCTATCCACTGAGCCAAACCAGTTATGGCTGTATAAAGTTTTAATACATTATATTAGAGGTCGTGGTGGTACTGTTTTACCCACAGCATCTACAGGAATTGCTGCAAATTTACTTATCGGTGGAAGCATCTTTCATTCCCAATATAAATTACCGATTCCATTCAATGAAACTCAATTTCTAGACTCAATATAAAGAGTGAAGTTGCTAAAACTATTAAAAGCACCCAACTTCTCATTATTGATGAATACACCATGGCATCTAGTCATGCTATAAATGCCATAGACAGATTACTAAGAGAAATTATGAGTCTGAATGTTATATTTGGTGGGAAAGTTCTCCTTCTTGGAGGGGATTTTGAACAATGTCTCAGTATTGTACCGCATGCTATGGGATCGGCCATAGTACAAACAAGTTTAAAGTACTGCAGTGTTTGGGGATGTTTCAGAAAGTTGTCTCTTACAACAAATATGAGATCAGAGGATTCTGCTTATAGTGGATGGTTAGTAAAACTTGGAGATGGCAAACTTGATAGCAGTTTTCAGTTAGGAATGGATATTATTGAAATCCCCTGTGAAATGATTTGTAATGTATCTATTATTGAAGCTACCTTTGGAAATACTATATCTATAGATAATATTAAAAATATATCTAAACGTGCAATTCTTTGTCCAAAAATGAGCATGTTCAAAAATTAAATGAAGAAATTTTGGATATACTCGATGGAGATTTTCACACATATTTGAGTGATGATTCCATTGATTCCACAAATGATGCTGAAAAGGAAAATTTTCCCATCAAATTTCCTAATGGTATTACTCCTTCGGGAATGCCGGGTCATAAATTAAAATTGAAAGTGGGTGCAATCATCATAATCATGCTATTGAGAAATCTCAATAGTAAATGGGGTCTTTGTAATGGTACCAGATGTATTATCAAAAGATTACAACGTAACATTATCAAAGCTGAAGTATTAACAGGATCTGCAGAGGGAAGAGGTTGTTCTGATTCCAAGAATTGATTTGTCACCATCTGACACTGGCCTCCCATTTAAATTGATTCGATGACGGTTTCCTGTGATGCCAGCATTTGTGATGAGTATTAATAAATCACAAGGACAGACTCTAGACAGAGTAGGCATATTCCTACCTGAACCCATTTTCACACATGGTCAGTTATATATTGCTTTCTCTCGAGTTTGAAGAGCATGTGACGTTACAGTTAAAGTTCTAAATACTTCATCACAAGGGAAATTAGTCAAGCACTCTGAAAGTGTTTTCACTCTTAATGTAATGTATAGGGAGATATTAAAGTTTAATCACTTTATCAGTCATTGTTTGCATCACTGTTGTTTTTATATCATGTTTTTGTTTTTATATCATGCCTCTGTTGTTATATCCTTTTGTTACTGTTTATTAATTTATATATTATTTTCATATACATTTTACTAATTTCTGTTCATCTGTCACACTTCTATTATAGAGAAAGGGCAAATAGCAATATTAAAATACCTCTGCTAATTAATTCCCTTTTAATGTGCATGAATTTCATGCACCGGGCTACTAGTTAAAAAATAAAAGAATGCACATGAAATTATAATAGTGCTTTCCTTTGAAGAGGGGAACTATGGGAGGAAAACTTTTCATAGTATATGATGTGAATTTTTATATGTTATGCAGGTATTACCTAGTCAAAGATTAATAATAATTTATGTGGGGTGGGTATTTAGTGCTAGGATATCTAAAATACTTAATGCAAATAGCTACATTGTCCAGAAATTTCAACCGTTTTTTTTTTTAATTTTCAAAATCTCAAAACCATTTGTCTGGATAGTTCTGGAGCCCAAAGTTTGTGCTTAAATTAAACGGGTGCTTTCTTTCTCATTTACCCAGGGTATCTTTTTTACATGTAATTTCTTTATTTTTAGACTAGAGACCTGATGCATGAAATTCGTGCAAGAGTAGGCCTTTCTTCTCCCAGCTGCCAGCACCGGCTTCCCTCTGGCACCCGGGACCTGGGCTTCCCTCACAGCCCTGGCTTCGTCTGAAAGGATATCCAGTCTAATTAGCATATTACGCTTTTATTATTATAGATGGTGGTGTCCCTCCTCCTCCCCTCCCAATTAAAATAGTATTTTTCTTCATTATAAAAATAGCCCTGGCTGGGTAGCTCAGTTAGTTAGAGTGTCATCCCAATACGCCAAGGTTTTGGGTTTGATGCTCAGTCAGGGCACATACAAGAGCCAACCAATGAATGGAACAACAAATCAATGTTCCTCTCTCTTTCTCTCTATCTCTCTCACACTCTCTGAAATCATTTTTTAAAAAAAATGACTAAATATGCATTGTAAAAAAACCTATTTCACAAAATTATAAAGAGAAAAGTAGTAGAAAAATTACCAGATTTCCATCATCTATAGAAAAGTCCTGCATCCTTTCAGGAGTTATATATATCAATATATTGCTCTTCCTACTCACACACTGTTTCAGAAATGAGATTTTTTTTTTTTAGGCAGCAGTGTCTGTGTGTGTGTGTGTGTGTGTGTGTGTGTGTGTATGTCTGTCTTTTAATGGATTTATAAATTTCATCTTATGAAGATACTAGAGGTCTGGTGCATGAATGCCTGCACGGGTGGGATCTGGGCAGATTGGGCTGGGGCGGCCAGGGGGAAGGGATGTGGGCGGTTGGCCGGCCCTGCCTCCTGAGTCCCACCTTCTGGTCAAACTCCCAGTTGAACTCCTGGTCGAGGGGACAATTTGCATATTAGCCTTTTTTAAAAAATATATTTTTATTGATTTTTAGAGAGAGAGGAAGGGAAAGGGAGAGAGAGAGAAACATTGATGAGAAAGTCATCGATTGGCTGCCTTCTGCACAGCCCCCACTGAGCATCAAGCCCGAAGCCTGGGCATGTGCCCTGACTGGGAATCGAACCAGCTACCTCTTGGTTCCTGTGTCGATGCTCAACTGCTGAGCCACACCAGCCAGGCAGCATATTAGCCTTTTATTATATAGGATCATACATCCTAGCTAGAAAATTAATTGTTCATGTTTCATTTTTGTCTATTTTAGGTATTTTATTTATCTATTTTAATGCATTTTATTTAAACAGATAGCACATGTTCTACCATAACATATCTACCATAGATTTTGGGGGAAAACATGTTTTTTAAAAAACGAAGTGCTGGTTTTTTCATAAAATTTCTACACTCTCTAATCCTGCCCAGAATTAAAACCAGCATTACAGGTGACTACATGAATCATTCCTCCCATCCCTTTGTTATAATTTCAGATATTTTAAGCAAGAGTTTCCCAAATTATAGAATTAGTTATTTTAGGTGGTATTATGGCCTTGTTTAAGTTTTTGTACTTATTTTTATAGGTATGGTCTGTGCTTCTGGTTTCCCATTTATATGAGTGATACAGTTTTCTATTAAACTAACTTGAGAAAAGTGAATTAATTTAAAGAAAAATGTTAACATAATAGCACAGTTGATACAAGATATGCTAAAAATATGAAGGTGGGATATGAATATCTAATGATTGGGAACCATAGTTCTAAACAGTGTTTTGATGAAAATTTTTATACATAAATCTTTTTATATCTCTTTCATTTTTTTTTCAGGGAAGTGTTTAAAACCTATAATGTTGCCGTAGACTACATTACTATTGCCCTCCTGATCTGGAATTTTGGTGTGGTGGGAATGATTGCCATTCATTGGAAAGGTCCACTGCGACTCCAGCAGGCGTATCTCATCATGATCAGTGCCCTCATGGCCCTGGTATTTATCAAGTACCTCCCAGAATGGACTGCGTGGCTCATCTTGGCTGTGATTTCAGTATATGGTAAAACCCGGGATTGACTTTTCTTTTTTTTTTTTTTATCATAGAGATACCTGACCTGGTGTATTTTCCTTCCTCTTCCAGTAATCTTAACTTATGAAAATGATAATGATTATACCCCACAGCCCTTCAGTAAATAATTAATTAGCTATGGCATCTTTTTCATATAAAGATTTCAATTTTTTGAGGTTAACATCTTTAGAAATATTTTATTACTGCCTCCAGTTTAACTCAGTGATACAGATTTCTGGTCAGGAGACTTAGATTCATATCCTATCTGTGCCACCAACAGCCTTTGTGACCTTAGGAATATGACTCAGCCTATTTGAGCCTCACTTGCTTCATTTGGAAAATGGGAACAATGCTTCCCAGAATTTGTAAGGGTTTAGAGTGCTTAACACATAAAATGCTCATTCTAGTTTTTAAAAATATATACTTTTATTGATTTCAGAGAGGAAAGGAGAGGGAGAGAGATAGAAACATAATGATGAGAGAGAATCACTGATCGGCTGCCTCCTGCAATGGGGGATCAAGCCCTAACCTGGGCATGCGCACTGATTGGGAATCAAATCGTTACCTCCTGGTTCATAGGTCAACACTCAAGCCCTGAGCCACACTGGCTGGGCTCACTTAATTTTTAAAATAAAAATTAGGTTATCTGCTTTTTATAAGGCACTTGGGTAGAATTATTCTATTAAAAATAAAACTTATTTGGGCAGTGTGAGATTCAATTTCATAAACAACCAGTGTTACATGGGTCCTGAACAGTCAGAATGTGCCCTAGCCACGAATAATCAAGGCAGCTTGTACAAGTGTGTACTCTGTGGCTATTGCCCTGCATGAAAGCCACAAAAAGAGATCCATTTTTAGAGGTCAGTATGTGGTTTCTACATTATAAGTAGGTAGTGCTTTTTTATTCCTATACAGTTGCTTATTAAAAAATGTCAAGGGACCTATATTAGGAAACCTCATCATCCCAAATTGAGTGTCGAAGAAAAAGTGTATGGAAATAGAATTGGATTGGTTCCGTTCTCATACAAAACTAAAGTCCTATGCCCTCTATGCCTGACTTTAGGTTATCTTGCCTAAGCCACCATCCGACTGTCCTACTTGACTGGTAGCTATGACACGCAATGACCACCAGGGGGCAGACACTCCAACCAGTAGCTGTGCTGCACACTGACCACCAGGGGGCAGATGCTCAATGCAGGAGCTGTGGTGACTTGGCAGCTGCGGTTCTAGGGTGACGCACCCAGAACCAGAGAGGAGGGAGCCCAGTTCCATTGTGTGTCACCTGAGAACCTACCTCCAGCAATCTGTGACCCCTCAGGGGAGGTCGGAGAGCCAGTTTTGGCCCGATCCCTGCAGGCCAGTCCAAGGGACCCCACTGGTGCACGAATCCATGACTGGGCCTCTAGGAAAATAGAATAGTACTTGATGATTTGCAAAGTACTCATCAATTATTCTATAGCTATGATTAAGAATGTCAGTGATGTACTTCATCCAATCAGTAACTAATAAATACTTTGTAGTCAAAGATTTTACTAATATGTTCTGTTCAGTGCCATTGTCAGCAACCACATTTTGCTAAGAAACCTGAAGTTTATATAGGTGAAGTATTTGCCCAAGCTTACCCTGTTTGATATAGAATCGGAATCCCAAGTTCAGTATTTTTTTCTACTACATTACACTGTTTTTCCCATCAACCCTTTATTTCCTTCAAATATGATACAAATAATTACCTCTACAGAACTTTGAGTTCCTTTAAAATGCAAAACTTTTGTGTCTAATATTTAAAGCAGTGATTTTCAACCTTTTTCATCTCATGGCACACATAATAATACTAAAATTCTGAGGCACACCAAAAAATATTTAGGAACACAACAAATTTCTCTTCTTATCCAAAACAAATTGAAATGGAAGCAGTGAGAGTAGCAATTTGTATGTGTGTGTCTGTGTGTATTATATTATTTTTAGTAGTAGTAGTAGTAGTAGTAGTAGTAGTAGTAGTTTATAAGACATGACCATTTGCAAGCATGAGATGTTTTACTTAAATGCATCGGAATGATTGGAATGTCACCATAAGCTATCAAGTTTTCCTTTAAAATGTAGCTCTACCTGTTTTATATTTTTAAATGTTTGAAATTATTTTCCATATTCTGAATTTTCATGATAGAAAATGTAAAAACAACTGCGGTTATTGGAAAGAGATAATGGTAGAATCAAGACTAATTTAGACCCCAAAAAAAGAGAATAATTTAGGCATATTGCTTCCCCTCTCAGTTACTATTTTTGTGAAAACAGGTATACTCTAAGACCTAAATATTTATGAAGTGCTTTTGACAGGAAAACTAAAGAAATGCTAAACTCTCTCATAGAAAAGTTTATTATTTTATTTTGTTTAAATTTACTGCCCTTTTATTTCAAGTACCCATAAGTAGTACATATACTATTTTTTAAAAGGAGAGAAGATTTATCTCTTGTCTGCTCTTCCTATTTTGAAAAGTTCAATCAAATACCCTCTATTAAATTCCTCTTAGAATAAAGCTCCTATTTGTGGCTCATAGGTATGGTTTGTTTGCAAATGGCTTGTCCCTGTTTTCCGCTTATTGGACATTGACAATTGCTCTAGAATAGTTCTGTCTTGCAATTATCTCTGCCTCTTTTCTTCAAACTGGGAAGAGTTATTCCTAGAACTCAATAATGATACGTTGTAAACTAACCAAATAGCGTCAGAACCAAAATAAAATTTGCACAGATCTGTAGGGTTTTGTTTAGGTTGCCCCCCATACTTGTTTACCTGCTATTTATTTCATATTCATTCAACATCTTTAAAAAAATAGTTTATTGATTTTAGAGAGAGAGGAAGGGAGAGGGAGCGAGAAACATCAATGTGATAGCCTAACATTGATCGGCTGCCTCCTGCATGTTCCCTGCTGGGGATTGAGGCAGTGACCCCAGAGTGTGTCCTGACTGGGAATTGAACTAGCAACCTTTCAGTGCATGGGAAGACACCCACCCAACTGAGCCACACTAGCCAGGGCCATTTCACATCTTTTTGTTTAAAAAAAATTAAATATTCTCCATTGGCTAATTTCTCTCTAACACACCTACTTACAAGTTTAGCCAATACATTTTTTCAGATGTTTTTTCTATTTTTCTCTTTCTAGATTTAGTGGCTGTTTTGTGTCCAAAGGGCCCACTTCGTATGCTGGTTGAAACAGCTCAGGAAAGAAATGAAACTCTCTTTCCGGCTCTCATTTACTCCTGTAAGTATTTTGGAATGGTATTAAATTAGGAAGCAGCTTAAAGTTTATAGGAACTGAAACATGTGACTAGGTCATTATCATGGTGCTTTGTCTCATCTTAAATGCAAGCATTTTAATGGAACTCCTGCAGATCTCTGTTTCCTTGCAAATTATTACCTTCCACTTGACATGGTAGAGAGAGAAGAAATAATTAAAGTTTTTTTAAAAAATAGGTTTTTATTGATATTAGAGAGAAAGAGAGAGAGAAACATAGATCGGCTGCCTCCTGCACTCACCCCAACCAGGAACAAACATGCAATCTGGGCATGTGCCCTGACTGGGAATTGAACTAGAGAACTTTTGGTGCATGGGACAATGCTCAACCAACTGAGCCACACTGGCCAGGGCAAGATAGAAGTAATATTTAGAAATTGGGGAGCCAGTATTCTCACTTAAAATCTTACTAGTAAAGTGTTATTGAGTACTTGTTATAGACATATATTGCAGAGTTTATGAAAGAATTGTACTGTTCCTTCAGAATGTGCTTGCCTTTTTTTGTTTTAGAATCATCCTCTTCCTAATAATTCAGTAAATATTTATTGGGCATTGACAGTCTTTTCCCATAGAGCACTATGGGGACAAAAAGATGATTAAGATATTTTTGCCTTCCCTCAGAGGTCCGATAAGAAAGTATACAAATAAGCATCATAAGGAAGAATGTGATCAGAGTGAGAAGAGGCATCAAGTGGAGAGAATTCAAAGGGGGGAAGTCTGGCTGGGGACGCAGGGAAGGCTTCCTGGAAGAGACAGCATTTGGATTGAATCTGTTAAGGATAGGGTAGGATTGCAGCAAGCACAGAGGGAAATCAGTTCCATAAGTGGGCTTGTCACAAAGAATGGCTTGGAGGTATAAGTGTGGGGCCTCTTTATCAAATTTAAAGTGTTTAATTTGACTAGAACATGGAGTACAAAATGGGGAGAATACTAGGGAGAGTTTAGAGAAGCAGATTACAGCAAGATCAACTGTAGATCTGAGTGACTGGTTTAGCTCTCTATGCTTTTCATGATCACTGGAGAACCATAAAAGGTTCTTGAGCAGAAGAATAAAGAAACAAGAAAGAAAAATATGTGATAAAAACCAGATGTGACCCACAAGCCTGAAATGTTTATTGTTTGGCCCTTTATAGGAAAAGGCAGTAGACCCCTGATTTCTGTAGTAATATTAAATGTTAAAAGAGGTTGTAGCAATATTTTCTCATTTGCATAAAGAAAGAAAATCAAACACTTGCTGCCTGTGTTGCCAAGAAGGCTACAGAAATCCAAAAGCCTGGTACATGATGGTTGCCTTCTGTTTCTCTTATTTGGTTTGGATTAGTTGAACAGTGCATTGCCTGCCTGGTTTTTGTTGACTTTGATCAGTTAGTTGTGTTATTGTATAATGTAACTTATTTAACCTCAGAATAGCAAAGTCATGAATAAATATGCCTATTAGAGAATTTTCAGCCTCTTTTTTGTATATTTTTTTCATAAGGTATTCAAGAAACCTAAGAGTATTAGGAACAGGGGTATAATGATAAAAATTGTGATAAAAAGCCAGAGAGACACAGACGCCAAATATCTTGTTTAAAATTGCTTACTATGATCAGGTGGGGCATTTGGTTCCTGGTATAGCCCTGTATGGTACATGTTTATATGAATTTTTATATTACTGTTGGTGTATTTTCAGGTTAACTTCCCAAAAGTGGTATTCCTGGGTCAAAGGGTTAATGTATATGTAGTTTTGCTAGATGTTACCAAATTCCCCTCCAGTAGGGTCTATGCCATTTTTTTTTATTGTTTTATTGCTTAAAGTATTATAAAGGGTATTACATATGTCTCCTTTTTTCCCCCGCTCTTGACAATCCCCTGGCCTCCCCTACCCCCCAGTGTCTTATGTCCATTCTGTGCCATTTTTAGTTCCATGAAATATATGAGAAGCACCATTTTAAAGTATTGATATTATCTCTTAATTAAAATGTGACAGAGATACGTATGTATGTATCTATGTATATATATATTTTTCTTATTCTCCATATGTAACACAGGCTAGCATTATTGAAATTCCCAGAAATGACACATGATATGAAGGAAACTTATTCCATGCATTTTTAGAATTATAATAAGCATATGATACTCTTGTGAACTCTATTTTGTCCTCTAATTTAGTTCCAAGAAGTAGTTTTTATCCATGAATTCACACTATTTTAGGAAATTCAACTAGTCCAGCTACTGTTGCAGTGGAATCCTGCTGGCCTGAAGAGTTTTCCTTTTGGTAACTTTTCAGGGACTGTAAGTGATGATGAGCAGTTTTACAATAGCAGCTGCAGTTTTAACACTACAGCAAACATTTAATTTCAGAATTTTTTATATGCCAGAATCAAAGAGAACCTGTTGTGTTTTTTAAAATGCATTTAGTTCTGATTTTTAAGCATGCTTTAGAGGACATTAAGAAGATTGGTAGGAAGAGGTTAATAGGGAAAAAGGATGACCTAGGTAATACTTTCAACAATAAGATTAAAAGAAAATAAAAAAAGATTGGTGATTTGTGTCGAGAACTGATGGCCTGCTGTCTATTTGTGCACTTTCCTTCTGTGTTTCCAGTGCTTACCTGGACTTTTGTCTTTCTCAACAGCAACCATGGTGTGGTTGGTGAATATGGCAAAAGGAGACCCAGAAGCCCAAAGGAAGGTATCCAAAAACTCCAATTATAATGAACAAAGTAGGTAAATTTTATTTGGTAATTTCCTGGGGTTTAGGTCATTGTCATCTTACAGGCTAACAATTAGTTATAAAGTGGTGATTGTAACCTTTTTCTTTGGTCATAGATTCCTTTGAGAATCTCCTGAAAGCTGTGGTAATACCCAGTAAAAATACAGATAAATATTAAGGAGTCCAGATGGTCCAAACCCAGTAGTACAGCCAAGACACCCTAGGTTAAGAATTTCTGCCGTTGCGAACCATTAACACCAGTATGAAAGTTTCAAGTGGAGGCTGATTTTAAAAAGAACAGGTAGCCTTTCTCTCCAGACCTGTTGAAAATGAGAACCTCTTGTTTGACATGGCCAGACCAACTTAAAAGTAATTTTATTTTAGATGTGATCATGATTATACTGAGAAGATAAAACATTCTGGGAGGACATGACTTTCTGGAGGAGGCTAATGATGACCCAAGAGGGGAGATGGGAAGGCCCACGCATGGAAACTGGTGAATAGATTAAGGAGAATATAAGTTAGAAGTTAGTAGAAAGAGTTGAATAACAAAACAATATCAATAGTCAAGAAGAAAGGAAACTTTTTTTAAAGAAAAGCAAACGGGTAGCCTTATGAGGAAGCTGAAAAACAGAAGTAGAATAAAAGTTGGTGAGAGAATGAAAAGGACCTTCACTGAGCTGCTGTTTGTCAGGAATGGAAGGGGTTAGGTTTTATAGAGCCAAGAAAACTGCTTTTTCAGCTTTTGGGTAACTAAGGACACTTTCAACTGGGAATTCTTATTTGGGACCCAAAGATTCCAGGTTCATTCTGCAGTGAGCAAAGCAGCAGAACAAGGTGATATTGCACCCGCAGTCGACCTGGTAGAGAAGTAGGAAATATATTGGAAATAATTGCTACAAGTTTGGTTATTATGTTAACCTGTGTTAAGCTAAAGCAAATTAAAAGATTTCTATGAGTATATATGTTTATATGTATGTGAGTATGTGTGTTTATTTGGCATATCAAGATTTTATTCTTTTGATAAATGTTGATTGAGCACCTAACTGTGCCTGATATTTTGCTAGGTACTGGGGATATAGCACTGAACGAGACACCCTGTTCTGTGGAGCTTGTAGCCTATTTAGGGCAGCGGTTCTCAACCTGTGGGTTGCAACCCCTTTGGCAGTCGAACGACCCTTTCACAGGGGTCGCCTAAGACCATCCTGCATATCAGATATTTACATTATGATTCATAACAGTAGCAACATTACAGTTATGAAGTAGCAACGAAAATAATTTTATGGTTGGGTCACAACATGAGGAACTGTATTTAAAGGGCTAGGAGGTTGAGAACCACTGATTTAGGGGGACACAAACATTCAACAGATAATTCATACAGTTGTTGATAAGTTCTATAAAGGAGAAGTCTAAGTTGCTATGAAAGTTTATGTAGAAGAATTTCATTTATTCTGGAAAGTCAAGGAAAGCTTCCTTGGGGAAGTGATACTGGATGAAGAATGGAAGCGTTTTCCAGAAGAGGTGGGCAGGGGCCTTGAAGTGAGGAGCTGGATAAGCTGCAGAGTCCTCAGGGGAGTGCTGTTGGTATTTTGGGTGGGGCAGTTCTTGGTAGTCATGTGGGACTTCTCCCACTGCAGGATATCTGACATTCCTGGCCCCTCACCCACTAAATGCTAATCGTGACTTCCAGGTTTTACAACTCAAAACTCCTCCAGCATAGTTAGTTCCAAACGCCCCCTGGGAAAACACTAGAGGAGCTAGACGTCACACTGGGGCAAAAGGGCATAGGCCTCCAGGAGGGATGTCTACACAAGGAAAGAACAGAACAGAGCTGGGAGGTTTCCTATGAACTCTGTTAAGAGTTTGAGGATGAATTAGTCGTAATACATAGAAAATTAGTTAAGGGAAAAAAATTGGGCAGTTTTCCAGAGAAAACAAAAAGTCATACAGAAGAAGCAAATGTAATTAGAGTATATTCTGGTTGTAGCCAAGTATTTTAGTTGTGAATACTTTTTGCATTGTGATAGTATAAAAATTGAACTTAACATAAAATTATGATGAATTGAGAATATGGGGAGAGGTAAATTTCCATGTGTGCCTGAGTATGAAAGCTATGCTTCATTTCCCTGTAGGAAGTGATTGAGTTTTAACTTAAAATAAAAACATCAAGATATAACACTATGAACATGCTATTTATAATTAATTATGAAGGTTAATACCAAAGGAAACAGCTGAGCAGTTTGGAAGTAGGAGTGAGAATTAGGAGGAGGGAAGAAACAAAAGAGGGACTGTTGTTTTATTTATAAACCTTATGCTTATATGACTTCACAAACTCCAAACCAGGGAAGATTCCATTTTGTGGTGACCTGGTTAAGAAAAAATACAAAATTGTGAGGCCCCCTCCCAGAAAAAATGTATGCAAGGGAGAGGCCTGAAGTGTGCAGGCTTAATTTATTCATGGTAAATCTACCTCTGTTATGAACATTTGTCACTTTTATAAACAAAGAAAAAATATCAGCTCTACTTAATGTATTATAATTATTTTTGATGTGTGGAAGGTTCTCAAGACTCGCATGTTATGCTCACAATTTTCAGACCGACAGTCATCACAAAATGAATAGCCCATAAGAATGTGTTTTCTACCCACCCCCCACCTCACCTCCCTACCTGCAGGAGTGGTCTCCTTGTATAATTTAGGCACTGAAGCCAGAGCTGAGTTTTCAGAAAGGAGTGGTTAGAAAGCTTTCAGCAGCAAACATCAGAAAAACCAACTTGTTTGCTTTAAACAAGAAGAAATGTGTTCTCTCACATGACCAGAGTCCTGAGGTGTAGACATTTGTAGGGTTGGTTAATTTTGTGGCTCATCAGTGTTATCAAGGACCCAGGTTCTTTCCGTCTTCCTGCTGTGCCATCCTTAAATATAGGCTTGGTCCTTAGCCCACTGCTCCTCATGGTCACAAGATAACAAGTACAGTTCCAGGCATCATATCCAGATAAGACAACATCCAGAGGAAAAAGGGGGCAGTTAGTAAAGAGAGAAAAATTTCCCCCAAATTTCCAGCAGTCTTTGCCTCATCACACATTGACTAGTACCAAACCCACAGCCTCTGAGCTTTCATTGGGAAGAGGAATGCTGGAGTTGGATCGATCAGGATTTACCACCTGAGTCACATGAGTGAGAGGTGGAAATCCAGACACATCAGGACTGCTCTCAGGAATAAGGGGAGAAATGGCTATTGGGTAAGCAATCAGCAGGCCCTGCTACAGCCCATGTTTTGTGGTTTAGGAGCTAGCTAACCAGTTATAATGACAGTCAAGTAGTTGCTGTTTCCATGTAACTTTCTTAAAGGTATTAAGAAAATTTTGTGAATATTACAGTTGTGATTTCTGCTTTTTCTTGAAGACACAGGGAGTGAGTCACAGAACCCTGTGACAGAGAGTGATGATGGTGGCTTCAGTGAAGAGTGGGAAGCCCAGCGGGACAGTCGCCTGGGACCTCATCACTCTACAACTGAGTCACGAAGTGCTGTACAGGAGATTTCCAGCAGCATCCTAGCCAGTGAGGACCCAGAGGAAAGTATGTGCATTTCTCTAATTGAAAGTCATGGATTCCTGTAGGTGCTGCAGCATCAAACCCTCCCAAAATAAAATGAACTGAGAGCACTAGTCTACTTCTAAAGAACAGTACAGCTTTTAGTGGGAAATGACAATTGGCAGTGCATATATATATATATATATTTTATTGATTTCAGAGAGAAAGGGAGAGGAAGAGTGAGCTAGAAACATCAATGATCACAGAGAATCATTGATCGGCTGCCTCCTGCATGCCCCCCAATGGGGATCGAGCCCACAATCCAGGCATGTACCCTAACCTGAAATCAAACTGTGACCTCCTGGGTCATAGGTTGATGCCCAACCACTGAGCCATGCCGGCTGAGCTAGTCGGTGCTTTTCTCATAGCATCATTTGTTTATGGGTCAAATTCTGCCCCTCAGGTTTTTGAAATTGGCCTTTTACAGTCTGATTTTTAGCATTTGTTTTATAAGGTCAAAGATTTTTTTTTTTAATATATATTTTATTAACTTTTTACAGAGAGGAATGGAGAGAGAGAGAGAGTTAGAAACATTGATGAGAGAGAAACATCGATCAGCTGCCTCCCCCATACCTCCCACTGGGGATGTGCCCGCAACCAAGGTACATGCCTTGACCGGAATCGAACCTTGGACCTTTCAGTCCGCAGGCCGACGCTCTATCCACTGAGCCAAACCGGTTTCGGCAGATCAAAGATTTTTTTATTTTTCCAGTAAGATTTCATGGCTGCAGTATTCTTATTACAAATATCTTATTAATATTTTTTACTTTTTGCTGTACAAAGACCAATGAGTTTGAATGTTTCAGTCTTTTACATTGTTATTCCCTTTGTTGGCAACCTCCTCCTAACTTCAGATTAATATTTTCTTTGTCTGGGACCAATATAAACTAATACTTCATCATTTTAGGATCCACTACCACACAAACACTCCGATTACATTAGTGTTTTAAACCAGACTTATGGTTACTGGTAACGGTCTCTGTTTATACTAGAAATTGATTTCTAAAAAGACACATATGTCTTCCAGGACAGCCTTTTAAAAATCAACATTTAATCAGAAAACTAAACAGAGCCTTTAATTAGAAATGTAAAACATTTTTATTTTCAGTGTGAAGGCAGTTGTTCTTCTATAGAATTTCAAAAATATTCTTCCTTCAAACATCATGTGGGCAGCAGTCTCATCCCCAGTGCACTACTGTTAATCTTAAAATTATCAGAGCAATGAAAGTACCTGCTGTTTTCAGGAGAGGGGAGTTGACTCATGGAGGTTCTTTTCTATTTACCTCAATGAAGGAGAGAAGGGTTTTGCTATTTTTTCAAGGAAGAGATTTTAGTAGTATAAAGGTAAAGTAAGTTTCAGGCAGTTTTTAATATGTTTATATTTATTGAAAAGATAATAGAAAATAGTCATTATGCTATTATATTTAAGCTAGGCACATATGCTGCTGGAGGTCATATAGAGAAATCTTACAATTAAAGTGAACAGTCACCATCATTGTCTTTACTATGTCTTGTGTTTGGTAGACCATCAGATGCCCCTTTTAATATTAAAAGAATACCATAATTACTTAAAATTATTTTTCAGCGTTGGCAAAAACAAAACAAAAAAACAACAGAAGGCTTAGATTGCCATTATTAGCAAATAGTAGAAAAATGCTAGCAGCCAATTTTAGCATACTTGGCAATAGCATACAATTAATTCATTATGTCTAACTTCAGCATTTTCCAGGGCTGTGATTTTAGTTGTTTAGCCATGTCTTATTTTGACTGAATAAATAAAAGTGAGCTGTTTAAAGAAAACAAATTCCCAGCAACTGATTTTTCTTAGGTTTTATATACTGATTCAGTTTCTTCTGGTTATAGGTCAATAAAATTTGTCCTTTGGTAAGTGCTAAAGAAAAACATTGATGGTTACTTCTTTGTTTTCTTTCTCTATTTTATTTTATTTTAAATATATTTTTATTACTGATTTCAGAGAGGAAAGGAGAGGGAGAGAGTTAGAAACATCAATGGTGAGAAAGAACCTCTAGCACACTGCACACTAGCGATTGAGCCCGTAACCCGGACATGTGCTCTGACCAGGAATCGAACCGTGACCTCCTGGTTCGTAGGTCGATGCTCAACCCCTGAACCACACCAGCCAGGCTTCTTTCTCTATTTTAATTTTGCTAATAAAATATACCTATAGTTATCTCTTCATTAAAATGAATTCTGTGAAGTATTACTATAGCATTTATCATAATATTGCTATTATTTACACAAGACTTTAAGTGAAAAAAATGTCAGGCCATAATTTTAAGCTTAATTCAATACATTATTTTTTTTTAAGCTATGTTGACATAGAATTCACTTACTATAACAATTCATGCATAAAACCCACACTTCTTAGGTGCCATCTCTCCATCCCCCCATTTAAAGTATACAGTGCATTGGTTTTTATTGTAATCAGAGTTAGGCAGTCATCACCACAAGTGAATTCTAGAACATTTTCATCACCTCAGAAAGAAACCTTTACCCATTCATTAGCCTCCACACCCCTCAACACCAACCGGTGTGTACTGTCTTACTATGTTTTCCTGTTCTGGACATTTATTAAAATGTGGTCCTTTGTACTGGTTTCTTTCACTTAGCGTACTGTTTTAAGACTCATCTATGTTATAGCATATATCAGTACTTCATTACTTTTTATAGCAAATACAATTCCATTGTATGGATATGCCACAACTGTTACCCATTTTCCAGTTAATGGACATCTGGGTTATTTCTGTTTTTGGCTTTTATGCAAACTGTTGCTATGAACATTCATGTAAATGTATTTGTGTGTACTATATACGTTTTTATTTCTCTTGGGTATTTACCTAGCAGCGGAATTGCTGGGTCAATCTGGTAACTCTATGTTTAATCTTTTGAGGAACTGCCAGACCATTTTCCAAGCAACTATACTATTTTACAATCTCACCAGCAATATGTGAATATTCTAATTTTTTCACATCCTCACCAACACTTGTTTTTGTCTATCTTTTTTATTATAATCATTCCACAAAGTGGTTATGGTTTTGATTAGCCTTCCCTGATGGCTAATGATGTTGAGGATCTTTTCATGTGTTTATTGGTTATTTGTGTTTTCTTTGGAGAACTGTCTAGTCAAATTTTCCCCATTTTTTATATATTTTTTCAAATTATTGAGTTATAGTGGTTCTTTATATATTCTAGATACAAGTTCCTTATCAGATAAATGCTAATTCCTCCCCTCCTCCTGGATTATTATTATTTTTTTAAATCTTTTAATTTATTTCAGAGAGAAAGGGAGAGGGAAAGAAACATCAATGACAAGAGAGAATCACTGATTGGCTGCCTCCTACACGCCCCCACTGGGGATCAAGCCCGCAAACCGGGTACGTGCCCTTGATTGGAAAAGAACCTGGGACCCTTCAGTCCACAGGCCAATGCTCTATCCATTGAGCAAAACCAGCCAGGGCTTGGATTATTTTTAAAAAGTTTTTCTGTAGCATTCTTTTTCTGAAAAACTAAGTTTCTTTTATAGTTTCTTATAGTGTTTACTATTTGTATTCAAAATTCTTTGTAAGGCTACCATTTGTTTAGTGTGTTGCAAGAACTTTTCCTATATTATTTTTAACTCTGAAAATAACAATGAAATAGCTTTGTAATCTCTATCTTATACCTGAGAAATTTGAGGATTGAAGAAGTTAATCACTTGCCCTGGAACACACAAGTACTTAAATACTAAATAGTAGAGCTGCACCCCTGTAATGATGGGTGTGTATTCACCCTGGGAAGGCTAGCTCGCCCTGTCATTCATAGCATCGAATGTCATGGGTCAGATGTTTATCTTTTCCACTAAGAAGACTTCATTCTGGTGTCCATGATTTAAGAGCACTGGTTTTTCTCAGGAAGATCTTACTAGTCATCACTCCACTTCTCACCCACATGTGGAACAGACTGTACTTCTCAGGACCCTCAGCCCCTATCTTCTGGAAATGGGTTCTGTAACCGAGGCATCAAGGAAATTCTGACATGCTATAACATAGATGAGCATTGAGGACATTATGCTAAGTGAAATAATCCTGTAAAAAAACCACAAATGCTATATGATTTCACTTATATGAAGTACCTAGAGTAGTCCAACTTAGAAAGTAGAAAGATGATCGCCAGAGGACTGGAGGGAGAGAGGAAGGAGTTACTATTTAGTGGGTACAGAGTTTCAGTTTTACATGCTGAAAAGAGCTCTGTGGATGGCTGGTGGTGATGGTAGCACAGCAGTGTGAATGTATGTAATGCCACTGAACTGTGTTTTACCACAATTAAATTTTGTTTTAAACATGAAGAAAAGGAAAAGAAGCCACAGAAAATATTGCAAATCATACTGCAAGTCCTGTTAAAGAACTTGTATTTAGAATATATAAAGAATGCGAGAAACCCAATGGCGGCATAGGTAAACACCTGAAATTGCTGCCTTGCACAACCACTTAAGAAATACAACTAAAAGACAAAACGAACATCATCCAGAACCACAGGAAGGCTGGCTGAGTGGAAATTCTACAACTAGAAGGAAAGAGAAAAGCACACTGAGACTCAGAGGAGGTGTGGAAGTAAAGTGCAGAGGGCTGGCAACTGAAGACGTGGTTGTCTTTTTCAATCGGGAGGGAGGCACAAGCTCCCGACAGCCCTGACTCCAGTTCTGGGCAAGTCTCTGGGGACCCAGACTCATATGGGGAGAAACTGGACTGTCTGGCAGCGGGTGGAACTCAAGGGTGGCTTTCTCTCAGAGGTGCTTGCAGCGATTACCACAGGACACTGAGACCCGGGGCCTCTTAGGGTAGGACTGAGGATCAGCCATAGTTGTTTGCTCCGCCCTGTTGATCCCCTGAGACCCCGCCCCACCCAAGCTGTGCCCAGAGGCTTTTGCATATAAATGCCCTGGCCCTTTGCAATCTAAAATTACCTAGCAAACTGCAGCTGGGTCAGAGAGACCCAGAACATCCAAAAGAAGGCCCAAGGCCCCACAGCAGCTTGCATTGCTTCACAGCTGGGCCTCATCTGGGCACCTCCAAATCCCAAACGAAGAAGAGGAATCTTCAGATCTCTCCATAGCTCCTGTTGGGTAGCCTCAGGCAGAGGCTAAATTAGCAACTCCTTAGAGATCCAAGTGCCAGTGTACCCAGTGGTCAGAGTGGGACGATCCAGATTACAACTCCTCAGATCCATAAGGGACACACTCAGGGGGCAGACTCAGTGAGCACCAAAGCCCCACAGAATCAAGTCTTGCCCCATAAGGGTGTCTCCAGCACAGAAGTTCTCCCACCGTAGACAGAGCTGATTCTCACAGCCAATTGGCCTGGAGGTCAATTCCTCCAGCGATTCCAACTACAATCAAGGCTTAACTACAACAAGACTGTGCACACAGCCCACAAAGGGGTGTGCTAAGAGTGTCCACCTCAGGTAATTAGGGAGGCTGAGCCACTGGGCCTTATAGGACACCTAGCACAGAAAGCCATTTTATCAACACAGGAAAGCAGCCAAAATGCGGAGACAAAGAAACAGGTCACAAATGACAGAAATGGAGGAAAGCAAACTACTGGATTTAGAGTTCAAAACCACGGTTATAAGGTTTTTTAAGAATTTTCTAGAATCCACCGATAAATTTAGTAAGACCCTCACCTCAGTAAGTCTAGTGAGGCCCTCGAGGATATGAAAAAGGACCAACTAGAAATTAAGCATACACTGACTGAAATAAAGAATATTATACAGAGATCCAACAGCAGACTAGAGGATTGCACGAATCAAGTCAAAGATTGGAAGTACGAAGAAGTAAAAAATACCCAACCAGACAAAATGAAAAAAGAATCCAAAAATATGAAGATAGTGTAAGGAGCCTCTGGGACAACTTCAAGCGTACCAACATCAGAATTATGGGGGTGCCAGAAGATGAGAGAGAGCAAGATATTGAAAACCTATTTGAAGAAATAATGACAGAAAACTTCCCCTACCTGGTGAAAGAAATAGACTTACAAGTCCAGGAAGTGCAGAGAACCCCAAACAAAAGGAATCCAAAGAGGACCACACCAAGACACATCATAATTAAAATGCCAAGAGCAAAAGACAAAGAAAGAATCTTAAAAGCAGCAAGAGAAAAACAGTTATCTACAAGGGAGTACCCATACGATTGTCAGCTGATTTCTCAATGGAAACTTTGCAGGCCAGAAGGGAGTGGCAAGAAATATTCAAAGTGATGAATACCAAGAACCTACAACCAAGATTACTTTATCCAGCAAAGCTATCATTCAGAATTGAAGGTCAGATAAAGAGCTTCACAGATAAGGAAAAGCTAAAGGAGTTCATCACCACCAAACCAGTATTATATGAAATGCTGAAAGGTATCCTTTAAAAAGAGGAAGAAGAAGAAAAAAGTAAAGATACAAATTATGAACAACAAATACATATCTATCAACAAGTGAATCTAAAAATCAAGTGAATAAAAAATCTGATGAACAGAATAAACTGGTGAATATAATAGAATCAGGGGCATAGAAAGGGAGTGGACTGATAATTCTCGGGGGGAAAGGGGTGTGGGGGTGCGGGAAGAGACTGGACAGAAATCGTACACCTATGGATGAGGACAGTGGGAGGGGGGTAAGGGCAGAGTGTGGAATGAGAACCGGGTGGAGGGGAAAAAAAGAGGAACAACTGTAATCTAAACAATAAAGATTAAAAAAAAAAGAATATATAAAGAATGCTTACAACTCCATCATAGGAAGATAATCCAGTTAAAAGAAGGAAATGCTTTGAATAGACATTTCACCAAAGGAGAAATATAATGGCTAATAAACACATGAAAAGCTACTCAACGTAAGAATGGCTTGACTAAAGAATAAAAATTAGTAATTCTAAGTGTTGGTGAGCATCTGAGGAAACAAACCCTCTTGCATTGCTCGTGGTACAAAGCCAGTATGAAAAGGAATTTGGCAGTTTCTTAAAAAGCTGCACATAAACTCACCATATAACCTAGCAATTCCACCTGTAGGGATTGACTCCATGGAAGTGAAAACAATCTGTCCACACAAAAATATGTATGTACAGTCATGTTCGTGGCAGCATTATTCATAATAATCCGAAACTGAAAACAATCCCAATGCCCATCACTTG
The DNA here is from genome assembly GCF_964212035.1 of Myotis nattereri. Lineage (NCBI taxonomy): Eukaryota > Metazoa > Chordata > Mammalia > Chiroptera > Vespertilionidae > Myotis > Myotis nattereri. The sequence goes on along the minus strand of NC_138075.1, from coordinate 24,720,810 downwards.
GTAAATGGATAAACAAACTTACAGTATGTTCATACAACGGGGAAGTATTCATCGCTAAAAAGGAACAAACTGCAGACATGAAGCAGCATGGGTAAACCTCAAAAACGTTAAGTGAAAGAAGCCAATCACAAAAGACTTCAGAATGTCTGAGTCCATTTCTGTGAACTGTCTAGAAAAGGAAGATTTACAGAGAGAGCAGGTCAGTGGTTGCTTAAGGCCTGGGTAGGAGTGGGGATTAACTCAATGGGCACAAGGTATTTTATAAGGGTTTGGAAATGTGGGAATTGTGGAAATGGTTACACAATTCTAAATTTTTTATAATCATTGAATTCTACACTTACATAAATAGGTGAGTTTTTTGAAATAAATTGTACCTCAGTAAAGTTGTTTTTAAAAGGGAGGATGCTACTTTTCTCATAGAGGTTCTTGTGAGGATTTATTAGAACAAGTGCCAGGTATAAACTAGGCGTTCAAGAGATGACAATTAGTTATTGTTATTATTTTTGATATGTAACAGTATCTTGTTAAGATCCCAGAGTCGGCCACATAGAAGCTGAAAATCCTATTGTTAAAAAGAAAGAAATAACGAAAGAAAGAGAAAAAGAAAAGAAAAAACCTAGCTCAAGTGATGGCGAACCTATGACACGCGAACTCATTTTTTTGGTTGATTTTTCTTTGTTAAATGGCATTTAAATATATAAAATAAATATCAAAAATATAAATGTTTGTTTTACTATGGTTGCAAATATAAAAAAATTTCTATATGTGACACGGCACCAGAGTTAAGTTAGGGTTTTTCAAAATGCTGACACGCTGAGCTCAAAAGGTTCACCACCACTGACCTAGCTCAAGCCTAATTGTGTATGATATCATTTACTGACTTCTCATTCAGGGTGGGGTAGAGCAGTGACATTTTTGAATTGTCAAATCATAGCAAAGAGTGACAAACTTTTTATATTTGTAATCTTTCCTTTTCAGGGGGAGTAAAGCTCGGATTAGGAGATTTCATTTTCTACAGTGTTCTGGTCGGAAAAGCTTCCGCCACAGCCAGTGGAGACTGGAACACAACCATAGCCTGTTTTGTAGCCATCTTAATTGTAAGTACACACTTGTAAAAACATGTCAGAACATCTCATCTCAGCTCTGATTCAGGCAGTCCCGTTTTAACCCCGGCTGGGCTGAGCGTTCCAGTCACCTGGGAGCTTTTCAAAAACAAATAATTAGACCTCACCTGAGTAGTTCTCCACTGGGCCACACGTTAAAATCACCTGAGACCTTTTAAAACTGTGTCCCCATCCTGAGATATTCTTATTTAATTTGTTTCAATTGTGTATCTTATTTTTAAAGTTCCTCAGGAAATTCTGTAAGTACTTCTGATTAGGAACCACTGCTTCAGGCAGCATAGCCATGTTGGAAATTAGCTGTGTCTTTACACATTGTTTGCGGGTAGTTTTTATCGTGCGCCACTTGGCGCGGGCCATTTTTGCAGTTGAATAGATTGATTACCGTTATACCTGGAAGTACATACATAATTCACCATTGTATGTATTAGAGACCCAAATTTTGTCCTTTGGAATTCATATATCTGCATGTTAGCATCCCTTTAGAGCAATAAAAATGTATAAAAATAAACATATTTATACATTACCCGCATTCTACCGCTAGTCTGTAAAAAACGTATTAATATGTTTCCCGCACACAATGTGTTTAAAGGGGTGAGTAGATCCTCACTTAGTGCCTGAGTTTGTTGGTGGTTTTTGCATTTGATCCACAACCTGCAGGGTACAGAGTTCCTTTGGGCAGCAGGTATGAGGCGAGAAAAGTTAACACAATGCATGATCTCCTGTAGATCTTGCGCATAGAGCCACAACATGAATCCTGAAGCTTTCAGAACTATGATTTAAGTAAATAACTCAGAAGATATTTCTTACTGCCTTTTTTTTTTTTACTAAAGATGTTCTCTTTGATGTTTCATATGCAAGTGAAGTTACATGACAGCCTTTATGTTGCATTTATTTTGTGATTTATAGTGATAATCTAACCAGTTAGAATTTTCTTGTATTTTATTTCTCTTTTGAGGTTAATTTTCTGGATGTGTTGTATCTTTTAAAAAGAAAAGTATTTATTCTGGATAAACCTGAAATGATGCTTAGCTTCCAGAATTTATAGTTAGTGTCTCAATAACTAGAGTAAAAATGGACTATATTATAGGGCTGTTCTGTTTCCAAGAGAGCAGCAATATAATTTTCATAAACTTAAAAAAAAAAAAAAAACTCCTCACCCGAGGATATGTTTACCGATTTTAGAGAGACAGGGAGGGAGGGAGAGAGAAAGAGAAACATCAATTGGTTGCCTTCCCCATGGGCCCTGACCAGGGATCAAACCTGCAACCTAGATATGTGCCCTGACCGGGAATCGAACCCACAACCAACCAAACCAACTGGCTGGGGCACTTTTATAAACTTTTATCGGCATACTCTATGTACCCCTCTTTGCCCCCCCCCCCCCGCCCACTTCCACCCCCAGCATAAAAAATGCTTTTCAATTCTGGGATTTTATTTTATTTTATTTTAATTTTTTTAATATATTTTATTGATTTTTTACAGAGAGGAAGGGAGAGAGATAGAGAGTTAGAAACATCAATGAGAGAGAGAAACATCGATCAGCTGCCTCCTGCACACCCTCTACTGGGGATGTGCCCGCAACCAAGGTACATGCCCTTGGCTGGAATCGAACCTGGGACCATTCAGTCTGCAGGCTGACGCTCTATCCACTGAGCCAAACCGGCTAGGGCAATTCTGGGATTTTAGGCAGCTAAACTTAACTGAGAGTAGCCAACTTAATATTTTAGATAGAATTTTTGGTATTACTTAAATTTTTTCAAGAATAGTTTACTTATTTTCAGGTTCTATTCCTTACCTAGAATTAGGAAATGAAGAATCAAGAATGTGTGCATCATGAATTCTGTGTTGCAAAGGAAAAAAAAGTTGTTTCCAGGTTTAATGGGAACATTTGTTCTAAAATTTAACCTCAGAGGATTGTATTTAATTAACTAAATTAAATGCGAGACTTGTGATTGAGTTGTTTTGCACGAAATACTTTCAAAATGATGTCTGGGTTGTGTCTTGGCCCCTCTCCCCCGCAGGGTTTGTGCCTTACATTATTACTCCTCGCCATTTTCAAGAAAGCATTGCCAGCTCTTCCGATCTCCATCACCTTTGGGCTTGTTTTCTACTTTGCCACAGATTATCTTGTGCAGCCCTTTATGGACCAGTTAGCATTCCATCAATTTTATATTTAGCAGATTTGTGATGAGACTTCCATGGATTTTTCTCCTTTGACTATAATAAAATCTGGGAAGAACAACGGTGATTTTCCTGTGTCTACATCTAACAAAGTCACAGTTCCCAGCTGGACTTTTTGTAGCTTCCTTCCACGTCTTCCTGACCACCTGCACTATTGGCCATTGGAAGGAGGTGTCTACAGAAAATGGTTTTGAACATACATCATTGTGGTGGACAGAGTCCCTTGGAAAAAACTACCAGATTTTAGGGACAAGGACAAAGAAAAATGATGGGCCAAAAAGTTGCTGTGCTCCCACCAGCAGCTTCAGAGGTGGATTCTACCAGCACTGCAGACCCTCAGGGCTGCCATCAGCACGGTGTTAAATGGAGTGGTGAAACCAAACAGGACTCATCATCGTAAACGTGTGTAAACCTAATCAGTCTGTATGGAACTCTAAACCTTTTCAGGAGGTACTGTGAGGAAAGCAGGTACCAGCAGCAAAATGGGAAGGTGAAAAGGGGTTCAAACTTTCACTCTCAAACTTTTTTTGCTGCAAACTTACCATTTTTTAAATAAGACTTTTTTTTCACCTTGGGTCAAGTCAGATGTGTAAGTTGATTTTGACGATTTTCGTTCTCAAGCACTGAAACTCATTACCATCTATGGTTGCCATTTCCTCCCAAGGCCAGTATGAATTTATTTGAGGTTGCTTTATCTCAAAAGTGTTATCCTCAGGTTCCAAGTTCAGTAATTTCTGGAAATAATGGAACTATAACAACAATTCTCCATCACCCTTAGGAAATTCTGGTTTTGCCCCCAAATTCCTAATTTTTAGACAGACTTGTAGGTTTGCTTGCCCTCGATGCCTTCTTTGTGCCCCGTCTCTCCCTTCACTCCCCCCATACACGGTTCTTTCATAAGACAGCTCTGTTGTGGAAGCAGACGATCCGTTATCCAGGATTTCCTTTGTGTGGTGCACAGAATGTGTTGTGAATCAGTGCTATCAGCCTCGCTGTCATAATTTCTCAGTAGCAAATGCAGTGTGTGCCCAAAGACAGTCGCATTAAAGAAGAGGAAATGGCCGGTGAAGCACTTTCTGTCCTGGTTTTCTTTTTTTAGTACAACCGAGTGTCTCTGACAGTAGGTCAGAGTTCAGACCGATAGCCAGGAGCTGGTGGTTTAGAAAGGCAGGAATCAGGTGTGTCTGTGCCAAGCAGGAGATGAGGAACCCATTATTGCCCTCGGTGAGTCGGCGGAGAGCCAGGTGCCGACAGAAGAAAGAGGGGCCTCCACAGCCCGTGGCACCAGATGAGCTCATGTCCTGTGGGCAGATAGGGAGGCCCAAGTGACTCCTCCAGAACCTCTCAGTGGGCGCTTGGTGGTTTCCCTTCTGCCTTGCCTTTCGTGAACTGGGCCTTTGTGTGAACTGGGCCGTGGGGTCAGGCCCAGGCCGTTCAGCTGGGCACGCACATAAAGCCAGTGCCTGTGGGCACACGGCACCTCTAAGCGAGGCTTTGCCAGGGCACAACCCTTCTGTTGCCGCAGGCCGCCCTGGGCCAGTGACCAGACCCTAAGCGTCTGTGAGGAACGTAGTCTCCATCTGGCGGGAGAGAGACCCGCGCTTCCTCGTCCTGCTGCCGCTTTCTCCCAGCCTGTCGTACAGCCCGGGCTGGGCTGCTTCTCCCAGAGGGTAGGAGGGTAGGGTTTTGCTTCCTGCCGTGGGATATCTCCCAGAAACGGCCTCGAGGAGCAGCGTGTTGGGACTGACCTGAGTGCAATGAAAACTGGCTCGTATTGGGCAGTTGAGAACTGGGGGAAAACAGCCGTGCAAAGAAAGCCAGGCTGAGAGGAGTAGGTGCTCTCCCGTCTGTTTTTGTTTGTTTAGCCCCTTTTTTCCAAGATTCTCTTTTTCTCCTCAGACAAGTGGCAGTGTTGTGGGTACTCCAGAAAGACACACCTTTCAACAGCTGCTGCAGAGCCTCCTGAGCACCTATCTGATCTGAAGCCGCCTTGAGGGAACCCTAATCTGGAGAAATTTATCTGTGCGAAGGTCCTCTCAGAAGGGGGTGTGTGCGTGTGCGTGTGTTTAGATCCTGTTACTGTCCGGGGTAGAACGATTGCAATAAATCTGTCACTTTCTACAAGATGGAACCACATCTCAGCTCAGAGAGAACACATCGTCTTCTTTAAATCACCAATCTCAGACACAGAACTTTGTTTCCAAATCTTTTTAGAATCAATTCAGTCATTCCTGAAATTTCAAAATGCTAGTCTTCCACTGGGAAATATCGATGGTCACTGAAGAGAACAGTAGCAAGTCCACTCAACCGGGGGTGGCCACGGGGCCAGGCCACACAAGTGAGAAAGCCGGGCCAGCCGGGCCAGCCCACTCAATGAAAGGAAGGAAAACAGTAGGAAAAAGTGGCTGCTAACATCTGGGTCCGGCCAGCAGAATGAAGGTTTTGTGTACAGCATGGCGCTACAGACCAGCCTGTGGAAGTACCAACCACATTTGGAAGATTTTTAGTTTTTTCAAAGAGGAAGGGCTCGCTTTCCTGTGTTTGATTCTTGGTAGGTTAGTGTGTCGTCTAGGGTCACAGCTCTCCGTGTGAATGACTAAATTTCTTGATGAGAAAAAAAAAATAGAAGCTTTCTGAGCAACTTCAAACATTCATAAGTGAGCAAATTACTGATTTCACTATGGAAGCAACGGTCGTCTTATTCATAATTTGTAGAATGTGAGGCAGAAGTTCAGCTACCTCCAGGGCCAGGCGTCTTGAGGAAGCCTCAGACCCTGTGCCCGGTGCCCAGCCTCGCATGTTCCCCACTTGTGATCTAGCCCTGGGGGAAAAAGTTCCAACACAACTACGAAAAGGTTTGTTCAATCTCTTCCGTGGCGCTGGAGTCTAAAGACGCAACAGTGAGTAAGCTCCGTCTTCAGGTGGTTGAGCGTCGACCCATGAACCAGGAGCTCACAGTTTAGTTTGATCCCCAGGAGAGGCTGTGCAGGAGGCAGCCAATCAATTCCCTCTCCCTCTCTGAAGTCAATAAAAAACTTTTTTTTTAAAAAAAAAAAGACCTATCAGAATGCAGCTGTAGTCTCTTGTTTCCTGGCATATGCCATCTTTAACGTCTCTAAAATATCGGGTACAGGTCATTAACGCCCTTCACGGTTACTGTTGTTGAGCGCTTACAATATTGATGTTACAAAGGGGACGTGATTTAGGAAGAGACTTGAAAACTGGACATTTGGTTTTGCTCTGGGAAGAAACAGTATCACCATCCTAAGTGTGAGCCCAGAAGGGATCTTGTGATTTCTCCGGTTTTTAAAATCTCCAAAACACAGAAGATGAAAAACTATTTCAGCTTTCACAGCCCTCGTTGGAACTGCCGAGCAGAGCGTACCAGCAAGGCTGCCAGCGTGCTCGCGGCCCAGGCCATCTGAAGGCGCCCGGTCCCCCCTCCGCTAGGAAACACCACAGATGTGTGTATTAAAAACCAGCCTGGAGCTGAAATGAACCCCTTTCCCAGGGCCTCCGGCAGCTGCAACATCGCCCTGAGGAAGTAGCTGGGTCCCCCAGGGCCCTGGAGTGTGGTGTTAGCACTTCAGTCTGATCTGCATAGCAGGGAGGATTTGCCAGAAAGCAGTTTTCCTTTTAAAATAAATAATTGTTGCAACATGGCAGCTTCAAACTCAACTGTCTGGAGGGGCAAGTCCAGGCCTGTTCTGTTTCCTGTGTGATTGGCGGGGCTGGGATGCGGGTTCAGCGGATCATTTACTCCCACGTGTTCACGGTCTGGCTTTTGCTCCTGCAGACACTGCCTTGTACGTGATTCAGACAGACTGTGGATGCATCTTTTTAAAATGCCTTTCAAGTTCTTGGTAAGAGAGATGGTTATTTTGATAGATGGTTGCAGATTTTCTTGTGTTTGTCAGAGGAATAAAGGCTGCATGGATCCAGTTGTGTGAGTTTTCTTCCATGAAAGTAGTATAATGTGTGAGAGGCACTCGGCGATGATCAGGAAACAGTTTGAAACGCACAGGCATTGTTTCTGTCCTCCCCGCGGAGCACAGTGAGGCGGGAAGTAGCAGGCCGCACCTCTGAAGGTGCAGTGTTGAGCCTATGAGAAGTCTCAACATAATTATTCTTAATACTTAGTTTCTGAAAAAATATTTTAAAAAATAATGTTTAACTCAAATTCATGTAAAAACTGTCCAGACAAGAACTTGCAGGACACGCTTGTGGTGGCGGTACAATGCAATTACTTCATGTGCCAGAGGATTATCTTTTAAAAACCGTTGAGCAGGTCATATCAGTAGAAATACCAACATTACTTTGGTTGGCCTGGTAGAGCATCGATGGTTATCACCATCCCCAAACTCCACCAAACCTCTTGTTTCTAAACAGTGAATAGCACCCAGAATGTTGGGAGTTACTGATCAGAACTATGTTTGTGGCGGAAGAAACCAAAGCCGACCTTTGCCTTTGGAAGGAGGGTTTACAAGATGAATGTGTCCCTGGCGGCAGTGGCTAAGGGCATCAAGAAACAGGAAAGGCGCCCATGTCCTCCGGAATCAGAGGTGTCATTGCTTTTATGAGTCTTGTAGGCAGTGTCACTCGGGTCCCACAGAGGCATGACGGCTTGTCATCGCTGGGCGAGGTTTCTGATTTCTGGGGCCTTGCCTTGGCGCTCTCGGTGAGAGTGAAGAATGCCCTGGAGCAGGGTTGAGGAGCGAGAGTAGTGGGGCCGGGTTTTCTGCATCACTAGGTAAGTACCACCGTTTTGTGTAGCCCAACTATTTTCTCTGGGGCAGGGATAGGATCTTGGTTAAAGGTGAAATGGCACCGTACTTGAGAATAAGCCACACAATGTTCACTCATTGAATTTTTTAAAAATCATTTTTTAATTGGTTTCAGAGAGGAAGGGAGGAGAGAGAAACATCAATGATGAGTGAGAATCATCGGTTGGCTGCCTCCTGCACACCCTCTACTGGGGATTGAGCTCTTAATCTGGGCACTGCGACCCCTGGTTCATAGATCAACACTCAAACACTGAACCACAGCGGCCGGTTTGAATGGGAGTGCAGGGTCAAAGATCCACCAAGGGCAGGGTAAAGATAGAGTTTCTCCAGAAACATAACATTTGAACCAAATTTGGGAAGAAGGGGAGAATCTGAATTGGCAAAAAGGCAAAGAACATACACTAAAATCAGGAAGGAAGAAATCTGTGGGAGGTACCCAAGGATCATTGGTGTTCGAGTTCAGATGGTTTATTCGGAGGAAAACTCAGTTAGCAAGCCAAATCCGTTTCTGAATGATTGTAGGAACCATGGAGGACGGTGACCTGACCCACCACCGGGGCGCCGTGCCCGACAAAGACTGATCCTCTCACTGGGCTGGCACTTCTAGCCTGGCATGCCGTGCCCTCGGGAGGGGAGAGACGCGAGAGCCTCCGAAACCAGGTTTCTGGGAGGCCTAGTTCTTGGGAGAAGGGGTGACACACTCTTGATCCCTCTGTTTATCTGTTGGTTTCTTTCTAAACTTGTTTTAATTATGTAGTAACTCAGGGTCAATTCCTCATGCAGAAGAGGGACGGATTCTCTTCACCTCTGACCCACAGCATTCCTCGAGGTGGACTTGACTGTGATTCCTTTTCTGGGGGAGCAGACCTAGTCAAGAGTGCCACGCCTGCACAGCCAAGGGTGAACCCGAGTGGGGGCGATGAAAGGACTGAAAGACAAGAGAATAAAAGCTGGGTCTCGGTGGGACGCTGCTCCTCTGAGGGACAGCGCCAGCTCCCACAAGCTGTGTCTTTATTTTATAGCAGATGCCACAAGGCAAAGTAAGGGCGTGATCAAGATGTTTACAACATTCTCCTGGGTTTCAGTCCTACTCAACTACATGTACCTGAACTCTATCAAACTCACATCACTCAGGCACGTGGGCACGTTCGGACCTTAGGTTCAGGCTTATACTACAGCTGCTGGCTATAACTGTGCTGGGAAGGCTCTGCCCTCCAAGCTGGGACTTGCACGTGGCCACGAGAGGACTGTGCCCTCCCATTAGTCCAAGGCTTGAACCTGTCCAAACACTAGCCACGCCCCACACAGTCTTTTTAAAATCCTGATTTCTGGGCCTCATCCTCTAGAAATTCTGTTTCTTTGTTATGGGGTGGGGCCACAATATTAGTAACAAAGAAACAGAATTTCCGGAGGATGAGTCCCAGAAATCAGGATTTTAAAAAGATTCCCAGGTGATTCTAATGTGCAGCCAAGGTTGAGAACCACTGCTCTAGAATCAAAGGCACATGTACAGGGTGATTTAAAAGTGGAAACAACACAGGGAGCAGGTGAGCATAGCTACACCCGTTCAGTAGTTCTTTAATGGTGTGTGTCCCCTCCAGACACAGCTGTCATAGTGACGGCCACGCCTCCAAAACCTGCCAAGGAGCAGGAGAGGTTTGGGGCTTCTGACGCGATCATTGGTTTTTCTGCTCACTAATTGGAGTCTCCTATGTCTGCTATGAAATAGCATCTCATTGAATTGTTCAGTGCGATGACGGGACGGGGTTTTAACTTGCCCGAGCCAGGTTCATGGGAATGTGTGATTGCTTCAGCTTTTCTGAAATGTTGAAAAGGACCTCCGCACCATCCTGCCATTGTCATTGTGGGGACCTGCCTGGAAGCCTTGTTTGGGAGACTCCTGACCCAGCCTCCCCTGCATCCCATTTCTATCCCCACCCCCACCCCTAACCCCACCCCCAGTTCAGGGCTCAGCTCTGGAATAACCCAGGCAGAAGGTCACCCTGTTTGAAAAGCATCATCAGGTTGAAGACTGCAACATCCCAGTGGAGGGGAAGGGCTTTTCTTTCCTAGGTAACTGCAGGGGCCTCGGGGCACAGTCTGCGGACACCGTAAGGGGTGAGGGCAGCGGCTCTCAACCTCTGGGTCGTAACCCTTTTGGCAGTCGAATGACCCTTTCACAGGGGTCACCTAAGACCATCCTGCATATCAGATATTTACATTACGATTCATAACAGTAGCAACATTGCAGTTATGAAGTAGCAACGAAAATAATTTTATGGTTGGGTCACAACATGAGGAGCTGTATTTAAAGGGCCAGAAGGTTGAGAGCCACTGGGTGAGGGTGTCTGCTCTCCAGGGCAGGGCTGGGAGAGCTGGGCCAGGCGCTCAGGTCCCCGCAGTGGCATTCAGAAGTGAGTTCCCGGATGTGCGAGGGCCTTCAGCCCCGTTGGGTCTCCACAGGGAAGCCAGCCTGCCTGGGGGTTCAAGCACCATCGATGGCACAGCCTGTTGGACACCGTGGTGATGTAGGAAACTGCCCTGCAAGCCAGAGCGCCCATTTTGTGTCAGACGGGCCATGGCAGTGGCCCCCGGGACAGGGAGGGATAGGAGCCGGTCCTCGGTCCTGTGCACACGCAGCAGGTCATCCTTGGGGGACTCTTTCCAATGGGCAAGGGTCAGAAACCCCTCCCCGCCCCCCCTTGTGCTATAGATAAACCCACGGGGTAAGTCACAGACTTGTTGCAAGTGATTGGCGCAACCTTTTGTCATGAAAGACACGATTCACCAAGGCACTCCGAGCATTTGATCATTGTTGCATGAATGGGTTTTTGTTTTTAAGTCAAATGCACCAGTAAACAGTTTTGTGAGGGGAGGCGAGTGATCTGACCCAGAGAGTCCCCATCCCAGTGGGAGTTCACCCAGACCAGGTCTGGGGGCCGCCAGCCAGCCACTGTGCCAGGCCCTGCTGACATGTCCCTGGCAGGCGGTGCTCTGGGTCCCTCCCCTCCAGCCCCTGGCTGCTTGGAAGGCTCTGCCTGTCTCTCCCTGGCAGCACTCCATCCTGCCGGTGGGGCAGGCGGGGAGGAAGGCGAGGCCTGGCGCCCCCTGGCCGGGCCCCTGCTCTCGGGGCTGGAAACAAGTCTGGCCCCATCTCCCCACTGGGAACTGGGCCAACCCAGCTGCTTCCCACAGCCCCTCCCTGACTCACCCCAGCCTAAGTTTCTCACCCAGCCCCAGGATTCTGTCCCTGGTTCGGGGGGAGCCCCCCACCCCCACCCTGCTGCTTCTCTCCATTTTTCTGAGGTTTGTTCCCCCCCCCCCTGAGGCTCCCCCCCAACCCCAACACACTCCTTGTGTTTCTCAGAGCAAGGCAGCTTTGGGCTGCAGACCAGCTCCCTGCATAGGCTCCCTGCCCCGGGAAGCTGGCAGAGGGAAGCGTCTTGTTTACCCTGATGCCTCTGAGCCAGGTGAGGGGAGCCCAAGGACAGACTCACAAAGACCGAGGGGTGCACCTCCCTCAGGTGGCTGCCTTGCTCCCCGAGGTGCGAGGGTCAGCTTCCCCGGGAGGTCGGAGGGAGCTGGGTGTGTGTCTTCACCATCCCATCCCAGGAGTTGCTCAATCAATGGTGAATAAACAGTGGATTCTGGGTCCACGGGAGGGGCTTTCCATGCAGGACGATAACCAGCCCGCATGTGGGAATGTGCCTTCAGGAAGAACAAACATCAACCAGTGTTGCCTTTGTGTACAAGGCTGTGTGGACAGCGTGGAGCCTGAAGCCCACTGGCCTTACCTGCTTAAGAGCCCAGGATTTATAAACTGGTGGTCAGGGCTAAATCCAAACAGGATTCCTCCCCCAGAGCACGTCTGTGACATCTTGAGAAATGTATGGGTTTGTCCCGGGTCAGTGTCTCCATGCTAACGCGAGAGGAACAGCGCAGTTCTTAATACTTCTGCTTGCCCCTCATTTAACCAAGAAAAGCTCCCAAGGAACACACTTGCCCCATAAAACCAATGTCCATTGAACATCTGCTATGAATTCGCCCCAGAGACTGTGCTAAGCCCACAGCAAGCATTGCCGTGGTCGCCTTCACCCCACCCTTGAGTAGGGGCATGTTATCCTCACGGTACAGGTGAGAACACGGAAGCTTTGAGATGAGTAACAGTCCCAGACTCACACACAGCAAGAAAGTGGGAGAAGCTGGCCCACCCAGGGAGGTCCGGGGCCAGAGCCTATGCTTACCTCCAGAGGGGGTGCTGGACACCCGTTTCTGGGTCACCTCTCTGGGCCTCCATTTGCTCCTTTGTAAAATGCAGAGTCTGACAATGTTTCTCAAAATTTCTCACTAAAGGTGGGGGCCGGTCCCGCTCTGGGCGGCAGTGGGCAGTGCGTTCTGCGTTCCTCGAACTCTGCCCGAGCCGAGCGGTGGCAGCCAGGCTCCAGGGTTGGTGGGGATCTGGGTCACGGTGGTTCGGGGCCCGTGGGGGGCTGGCGCCAGGTGAGCAGGGCGGCTGGGGAGGAGAGCCGGAAAAAAAAAATCTCACTAAAGCTGCTGCTGTGTCTTGGAAACTTTTAATTTTAGTATTCTTTATTTTTATTTATTAATGAGAGAGACAGAGAAACATCGATTTGTTATTCCACTCATTCATGCATTCATTGATTCTTTTTTAAAAATATATTTTTATTGATTTCAGAGAGGAAGGGAGAGGGAGAGAAAGATAGAAACATCAATGATGAGAGAGAACAATTGATCGGCTGCCTTCTTCATGCTCCTACTGGGGATCGAGCCTGACCCCGAAACCCAGGCATGTGCCCTGTCCGGGATCGAACCGTGAACTCCTGGTTCTTAGGTTGATGCTCAACCACTGGGCATCACTGACTGATTTTTCTAGGTGCCCTGACCTGCAACGTTGGTGTATCGGGGCTGTGCTCTCACCAACTAAGCCACCCAGCCAGGGCCTCTTCATTTTTATTTACGTGACTCTGTTGTCTTCTTTTGAAAATGAAGGAACTGCCATGCATGAAGGTTAAACTTGCCAGAGATGTCCCGCCAGTGAGGGCCAAGGCCAGACCCCAACCCGGGCTGGCTGAGTGAGCGGGCTTTGCGTTCCCCACCCCGCTGCCCCCACACCGGGCGGGGCGCCGTGCAGGGCCCCCACCCCACGGATTCGGCGGGCGCTGTCTCTGCTCGCGGTGCTGATGCTGCTCACCAGACACCAGAACCCCGCGCTCCGCGGCTCTGCCGGTTAAACCTGTGCCGGCTGCAGCCTTGCTGGTAATTAGGAAATTCAGAGGCGCTGCAGCCCCAGCCGTGTGCTCAGTGGATACATGTTGCCCGCCCCCCCCCCCCCCCCCACAGAAGGTTTGTAGTTTCGATCCCCAGCCCTGGGCCCTGGTTGGGGTGAATGTGGGAGGGGAATGATTGACGCGTCTTTCTCATGTCCCACCAATGTCTCTCCCCCCCCCCCCCCTCTCTAAAATCAATGGGGAAAATAACCTTGGGTGAGGATTAAAAAAAAAAAAGGTTTGGAAACTGGAAGGTTTCCCATAACTGTGTGAGCCCTGGCCTGTCTGAGCTCTGCGAGGCCCTCGAGAGTCTTGACTGATCCTGAGGAGGGAATATTGTGTTTTCGGCAGAGCTGTGAGTGTGTGCATGTGTGTTTTATTTTTGTTTGTTTTCTGTCATACTTTCTGGTTGGTTGCTTTTGATCCTGGAACCTGCTGGGGGAGGTTTATCATGGACAGTTTAGAAACTTCTAAAATCTGAAAAATTCTGAAACACATTTGGCCCCAAGAGCTTCTGATAAGGGAATGGGAAGTAGCTATTGTAATCGGATACTAGTTATAAGAAAGCTGCAAAAATAAAGAGCTTACACCTGGTTTTAAGAGGCATTGTGTGAGGGCGGGTCCCGGACCACAGGGTGCCGTGGCTGAGGTTGGAGAAACGCGGCGTGAAGTTAGGGGGACGTTCCCCTCAGTCCAGTTGAGCTTTGGGAAGTCTGTTTCCGAATCGAGAGGCGCTGGTTCTCTGACTTCCCGGGTAGTGTTTGCAGGCCTTTGGCACGAGGCAAAGATGCCTCTCCGTTTCTGGACTGGGAACTGTCCAAATGGAGCAGGAGACGGGAAGTGCCCTGGGAGTGCAGTGGGCAGAGGCCAGGAGGAAAGGATCCAAAAGCCTTGGTTGCTGGCCCCTGTGGTCCTGATCCAGGACCCCACCCTACAGCCAGGGGGCAGCAGCAACAGCAGGAGCCACTGAGCGAAGGGGGGGGGGGGGCAGGGCCCAAGCAAGATTGGTGACCTTCTTTCCAAAGGACTGAGCCCTGAAGCTGCCACCCCCTCCAGCCGAGGACACAGGTTTGCTGTGGCGGCCGGGGCGCCCACCCTGAGCTGAGAGGGACCCTTCAGCCACTGCTCTGCAGGCTGGCGCAGCTCACACTGACCTTGGTGGGGGCCTGGGTCCCCAGGCCCTCCCATTCAGGAAGTGGAGGGCGAGGGAGGGCAGCTCGCTCCCCCCCCCCCACCCCCCTGGAGATTGTAGCCCAGATGCTTGCAGTGTGCGCGCGCGCATGTGCAGTGCGTGTGCATGCGTGTGCAGTGTGTGCGTGAATGTGTGTGTGTGCGCGCGCGTGCACCCATGTGGAAGGGAGGGGATGAGATCTCAGGCTGCAGCCGCTGGGTGGGAGCCAACCAGGTCAGGTTTTCTGGAAGCCCTGCCTTTACCCCTTCGCTGCTGCTCTGGCTCTGGCCTCCTGCCCCAACTCCAGCTTCTTCACAGGCCTCACCCTCCTCCTGGCGCCCTTTCCCAGGATCTGGATTGAAGGTGGGGCAGGTGGGGTGCATACATAGCTGGCCCGATGCCTCTGAGAAACATCCCAGGGATCCTGTTCTTTCCCTCTGGATGGCCGCAGGTCTGCAGGAGCGTCCGGAGCTACACCGCTGTCCCAGCTCTGAGGGCTTAACTGCCCTCCCGAGGCCGGGCGGCTGGTCTTGTACAGCCCTTGTCAGGTACACTGAGCATGCGCTCCTCACCCTGGCGGTCTTGTGGGTGTTTCAAGGCCCTGACTGGCTTAGGGCAGCAAGAAGCAGGACAGAGGATCGGGTGGCATCTGGAAGCTCAGCGTCAAGCTGAGGGGCAGACTCTCCACCCCCATCCCCCGCCTTGGATGACTGTCGAGGGAACATGTTGGAGGGTGGGAGAAGGCGGGTGATAAATGGAAGGATCCTTAAGTGTGAGGTGTTTCTTTTTCTTTTTGGGTTGCTAGTGGGCTGTATCATAGGTTCTGTGACTTTAAAAAAATGATTTATTGATTATAGAGGGACAAGGATAGGGACATAGAAACATCATTGAGAGGGAAACAGCCATCAGCTGCCTCCTGCATGCCCCCTGCTGGGGATCAAGCCCACAGCCAGGGTACATGACCTTACGCGGAATCTAACCAGTGACCTCTTGGTTCATGGGTTGACACTCAATCACTGAGCCACACAGCCAGGTGGTTCTATGACTTTCACAGTGGAAATAGTGATACTCAGATTGAAAGAGTCATTTATTCTAAACTAACATCCATGCACTGCCTCACTGCAGTGTCAACTCCCCCAGGGCAGGACAGTCTGTGCTGGAGCCCCCAGCTTGGGAGAGCTGATGATGAGTCTCTTCCCAGCTCTCTGGCTAATGACATCATCTTTGTAGCTTGAAAACAGCCCTGGGTCTTCACGCCTGGGCAATTGATCAGTGCCACAAGCAGTAGCGGAGAACTGGTTTCTAAACACATGCCACTACTGGGCGGGTCTTTCCCCAGGGAGCTTCTGGCACACAGAGGGCACTCAAACATATGCAAGGAATGACTAAACGAGTGAACAGACACCGGAGGAGGAGGAGGAGGAGGAGGAGGAGGAGGAGGAGGAGGAGGAGGAGGAGAAGAGAAGTAGCATTTTCTAAATTCATTTCAACCAAAACCGTGTGCAATGAGCTGCAGGGAGAGCGTGGACACTTGTTTTCGGGGTAGCCTAGCATCTGGGGAGCTGCCAATTTTCCTTCCTTGGGTCCTGGCCGTCAGGGTCAGACCTGCCCCTGCTGGAGTTGGAGTCCACAAGGACCAAGGACCGTTCCTGGGGGTGGCAGGGGTCAGTGTCACCTACAGTGGTGGTTGCAGCAGTCTGGTGCCCAGCAGGACAGCTCCTAACCAGATCTGCTCCTGGGCCATGAACTATGACCTTGGCAGGGGTGCCAGCCCACTTCTGTGCCTGATTCTCCATTTTCCTGTCAATTCTACGAGCTCCCAGTGTCCTTGCTCTCAGAAGCGTTTCTGTTTCGGTTAATGAAGTTCTTTCTGTGGTTTGCAATCAAGAACCCTGTGTCAGGTCAGGTTGGATGTTCAGAGATCTGTTGGGGGGAAATGCCGGGGAACATAAAGAGGGAGCAGCAAGAGCCTTCAGGACATAGACCTGGGGCGTGGCTGCTGGAGGCTGTCAATCGGCCATGCGTCCCACACCTTGCTCTCCTGAGGGATACCTTCAGGAGCGCCATAAACTCCGGTCCAGGAGGCAGTGATGAGAGAGACAGATCCCTGCCCTTGAAAGTTCACAATTTAGAGGGAGAAAGACGACAAATGTATCACTGTAGTAGTTCTCAAGTGCACAGAGGTGTGCATCAGGAGGGCGCCCTGGAGGAGGTGCCTACTGGGAGCCCTGAGGCTCTTGGGTCTTTGTCCCCTTCCTCTTCTCTCCAGCTTTCCATCCGAACCCAATCTCACAAAGAGATCTGGCCACTTCCTGGCCGTGGCCTAGATCTGCAACCTGCAGAGCTGGTCAAGGTGTAGGGAATCCAGGATACAGGTGGAGGAGCATGGGATAGAGCAGCGGTTCTCAACCTGTGGGTCATGACCCCTTTAGCGGTCGAACGGCCCTTTCACAGGGGTCGCCTAAGACCATCCTGCATATCAGATATTTACATTACGATTCATAACAGTGGCAACATGACAGTTATGAAGTAGCAACGAAAATAATTTTATGGTTGGGTCACAACATGAGGAACTGTATTGAAAGGGCCAGAAGGTTGAGAACCACTGGGATAGAGGAACTAACTTTTACTGAGCACTTACTAGGAACTTTACAGAGCCAATTATGTTGTCACCCTCTGTGTGAGCCAGCTGAGGCTTAAAGAGGTGACATGACAAGTTCACACACAATGGGACGCAGAGCAGGTTCCCAGCCCAGGTCTGCCTGCCTCCCAGGGCTGTACTGCTACCTGCCTCCCGCTCCTCCTCACCAGGCTACCCCTAACGCCTAAGACTTCAGGGGTTCTCAACCTTCTGGCCCTTTCAATACAGTTCCTCATGTTGTGACCCAACCATAGAATTATTTTCGTTGCTACTTCATAACTGTAATGTTGCCACTGTTATGAATCTTAATGTAAATATCTGATATGCAGGATGGTCTTAGGCGACCCCTGTGAAAGGGC
This sequence comes from Myotis nattereri, assembly GCF_964212035.1. Classification (NCBI taxonomy): domain Eukaryota; kingdom Metazoa; phylum Chordata; class Mammalia; order Chiroptera; family Vespertilionidae; genus Myotis; species Myotis nattereri. Next base: position 24,703,262 of record NC_138075.1, on the reverse strand, counting down.
CGTTCGACCGCCAAAGGGGTCGCGGCCCACAGGTTGAGAACCGCTGTCCTAAGTGGAAGGGAGCCTGTGCAGCTAGTGAGTGGCTCAGGGTCAGTGCAGAGGGGAAGCTACAACGGGAGGGATGGTCTTACACTTTTTCTTGGGGTCTTCTTTCTACGTGATCTTTTTTTGTGTGCACACCAATTATGTACACCATTTTTTTGTGCATAACAATTATGTGCTAGGTTTGTGCTCACATCCTTCTGAGGTAGCAGGATCTGAGGTTTGAAGACAAGTCCTTGCTCAAGGCCGTGACGGCTAGAGCCCAGCTGGTGGGCGCAGGGCTGTCCCCAGCACTGTGTGCGGGTTCTGCCTCCCCCAGTCCTGGGTCTTCCTCATGGCTGGGTGGGGAGTAAGAAGTCATGGGCCTGAGTGTCTCAGAAGAAGGAATCTCAGAGGAAAAACAAGAACAGATGGGGAAGACGCCTGGCTGCCCGCCCCCCACGGCTTCCTCCCACTTGACAGGGGACCTTTGACCAAGTGCAGAAGATCCCAGGCTGATGGGGGCAGGGAGTGGAGCTTTTAGAACGGAAGAAACTCTTTTCCTTTTCTAGAGAGGCTTTGGGTAATTCCACTCCCTTTTCTCCGCCAAGCTTTATCTCTGCCTAAGAATTCACACAAGTCCCCAGGGGCCTGCTGCACAGCTGCTGCCCCTCCGCTCTCCTCTGGTAGGTAAGAAATGGGTCAGTTTCAAAATGCTCTTTAAGTAAGCATTTCGTCTGAGCATTCGTCCAGGCCTAGGGACAGGACCTGCAGGGGCTGGGGGTCCTAGGGGGTAAGCTCCCCATGGGGGACTTTTCTCTGCCCCAGTGGAGGCCAGGAGAGAAATGACCAATGGCTGGGGTAGCCAAGGGGCAGAAGGCAGAAGAGGTTAAAGGGACTTCCTGCTGCCCATGTGCCCCAGGGCCAGCGCTGTTTTCCTGGGGTGGTGGTGGTGGGTGTGGTGATTTCCAGCTCCAAAAAAAGGGGTGGCAGGCAGAGTGCCTTGGTGGAGAAGGACAACTAGGAGAGGAAATTAAATGTATCGCATTTGTTGCGCCCCTACCTTGATCCCAACTAGTGCCCTGGGCACAGGTGATAGGGATGTAAGCTTTACCCTGAGGGACCGCACGGCTGAGTCAGGGAGACGCAGACTCCCGTGTGATGCACCCTATGTCCCGACAGCAGACGGACTGCGACTAAGAGCGGGGGCAGGACTCTGCCTGCTGTGGGTCGGGGAGGCTTCTAGAGAAGAGGACATTTGACCAGGGTCTTGAGGGATGAGTAGGAGTTTGCATGGTAGAGGGTTTCCAGGTGCATTCTGGGCAGCGGGAAAAGCCAGCTGGTGGGGAAACAGCGGCGTGTCCGTGGGAAAACTCGGGTGTGGCCAGAGTATAGGACTCAGGAGAGAAGACACGCGGGGGCTGGGCACCGAGACGTGTGGCATGTAAGGTGAGTGTGGCGGGCGATGGCACACAGCTGGAAGGCTTGGGCGCAGAGGGAATGGGACTGGAGAGATGACCGGCCGTCCACAGAGGAAACCCCGGTGTCCGCAGGGTGCAGGACCAGGGTGCCCGCAGGGTGCAGGACCACCCGAGGCTTGGCTCAGACCCAAGGGCACCACTGCGGCGGCCTCTCCGCGGGGGGCATGCTCTCACCCCGGGATCGGGACTGGTGTCAGCAGGGGCGGGGTTGGGGTGGGGTGGGGGGGAATGGGGCGGGAGGAAACCAGCCAGCCCGGGCGAGAGCAAGTCCAACCTCCGCGTGCGTTCTGCGTGGCCAGGCCGAGCTCGGGGCTGGGCGGGGCGGGTACCGATGGAGGGGCCCTGCCAGCGCGCGCGCCCGGCGCCCCGGGACACAGGTAGGAAGTCGGAGGGGCCGCGGTCCGGCGGCGTGCGGCTCGCCCGGGGCTGCCGCAGGAATCGCCGCCTGGCCCGCAGGGGCCGGGGAGCTGGAGAGTCCCCCAGGGGCCCCCGCCCCGGCTCTGTCCACCGAGGTGGGAGCTGTGCGGGCCACCGCTCCGCCCCGCGCGCCCTCGGGACCCTTTGGGGGCTGCACCCGGCGGGTCCCCGGGCGGGCGGGGTGGGGACCCCAGGCGGGAAGCCGGCAGGCCCGCGCCCGAGGCGTCCCTAGTAACAAAGATAAGGAAAGTTCTTCCCGGTCCTTTCTCCAGTCGCCCCCTTAGCTCGGCTCACCCGCCCCTAAGGCGTCTCCTGCAGAGAGCATCGCCCGCCGCTCCCCGGTTTCAGCCGGACCGAGGCTCGCGGGTACCGCCTCCTCCCCTCCCGCAAGCGCTGTGGTGGCAGTGGGTGCGGGCGCAGGGCAGGGAGGGAGCCCGCCGCCCGCCTCGCCCCCGCGACCCCACGACCCCAGGACTCTCTGATCTGACTGTGAGGACAAGGACGACACGAACCACTGTTGGTGCTAAATGAACGGAACATGTAGGTCGTTACACGTGCCAGGTTCAATTCTGCTGAAATTGGCTTATGTTTGCTCTGTTTTAGCCTTGCAAACTGAACTCACTTTGTACTTAAAAACTAAAAGAACATTAGTACAATTACAGATCTTAATTTTTTAAATTCATTTATTCCGATCTTAAATTTTAAGCATACATGTCAGTACCCGTTTGATGTTTTGCACTGAACGGGACACACTGCTTATTTCATTCTCCAGTACAGTGACATGTACACACATGCACGCACACTGCACGCACTGCGCACACTGCACAGCCGGAGCACGCACCACATGCACACGCGCACAGACAAATCCACAGGCACTCTGTACACACACACACACACACACACACACACCACTGCCCGTGCACACGCACACAGACAAATCCACAGGCACTCTGTACACACACACACACCACTGCCCGTGCACACGCGCACAGACAAATCCACAGGCACTCTGTACACCCACACACACACACACACACACACACACACCACTGCCCGTGCACACGCGCACAGACAAATCCACAGGCACTCTGTACACCCACACACACACACACACACACACCACTGCCCGTGCACACGCGCACAGACAAATCCACAGGCACTCTGTACACACACACCCTATTGCACACGTGCCCACAATGCCCACACATGCACACGCGCTGCTTAACTTAATGGACCCGCCAGGGAGCTCCCCCAGTACAGAGAAATACTGGCCTAGGTTTAAAGTAAGATACAATGAACATTTTAAAAGCATTTAAATTTAGTTTTTAAAATGCCTGAAGAGACTTTGTAAAAACCGGTATCAGTGAGCTTTTCAACAGCTTGTGGAATGGCTTTTTACAAAGGCATCTCTCGCTGAGTTAGAGTGGATCTGATCGCTTTAAATCTGAGCTTTCAACAAGGAAGTGCTTTAACTGCCCTCCTTTCCCTCCGAAACCCTGAAAGGAGTTCCTCTTGCACGTCCCGAAGCCGGCGGTAGACGGGCCTTCCTCCCTCGCGGTGAGCGGCGCGGCGCGCTCGCAGGCTCCGGGCTGCCCTCGCTGCTGCCCGCGGCCTCCGGCCACCTGTGCGGGCGGGAAGGAGGAAGAGCCCCGCCCGCCCTCCAGACCGCCTCGGAGGCCGGGGCTGCGGTGGGGCGGCGCCTGCTCTGCCCCGCCCGCTCCAGCCCCGACTCTCCCGCAGGCCGAGATGCAGCTGCTCCTGCTCGTGGCCCTGCTGCTGGCCCCGGCGCCCGGGGCCTCGGTGAGTGCGGCCCTGTCCGGCCGGATGGCCCTGCGAGGGGACGGGTGTCGGCTGGGGTCCCCACCCGTCCCCCCTCTCGTCCCCTGGCGGTGGCGACAACCCCAGGAGAGGGCCCAGGTCGGGGAGATGGGGTGGGAGGAGGCGAGTCCTCAGCCTGAACCCCTTCAAAAAGAGGTAGGACAGGACTGACCTAGGCGCCCAGAACTGCTCCCCTGGCCGGGGGTGCAGTTTGCAATTGCAGGAATGGCACCCCCTCAGCATCACCCCCTCAGAAGGTGCTGGGTGCAGCTAATGCTGGGAACCCCTCCCTGGGGTGGTCTTTCCGGGTGGGAGGAGGGGGGCCATGCTGGCACCAGCCAAGGTGAGAGCTAGGTGGCCCCTCCACCAGATGCCGGGGACCAAACCCTGCTGCCCCTCAGCCTTGTGGGCCTAGGGGCTTGGGGTGCCAGCCATTCCACCCCCTGGGGGTGAGCATCTGGAGCAGGGCTGCACTAGAACTTTCTGAGATGCTGGAAATATTTTCCATCTGTGCTTTCGAATAAGATAGCCACTGTGTCCACGTGGCTGTTGAGCACGGGAACAGTGGCTAGTGCAACTGAGGACCTGAATTTTTAAATTTGATTTCAATTAATTTAAATAGCCACACGGGCCTAGTGGCTACCTCACTGGTGCAAATGTAGAGAGTGGGCACAGAGAGCCAGCTGGTGATCCGAGTAGCTGCTTCATTAACAGGAGCCAAAGGACAGGGCTCCCTGGAGAACCTGCGTGGATCCTGAGATAAGGGAATCTTCTACCTGAGGGAGCTACGTTTAGGGAGCAGGCTCACCGCTCTACGGTTAGTCTGCAGAGCTGGGCGTGGCCCTGCCAAGTTCCCTGGCATTGCGGGGGGGGGGGGGGGGGGGGAAGGCACAGGGGCAGCCAGGCCCCCGCCTGCCCTGGGGAGCTCAGCCTTGCCCTTCCTCAGTGAGGCAGGAGGGAGAGGAAGGACTGAGAGCTCTGCCGGGGGTGGGCCGGGAGATGCCGCTCTGGGGGAGTGTGAGCTGAGGATGAGAAGGGCCCGAAGGGCAGGGAGCGGTGGACACCGGCGGTGGGCAGTCGGCATTCCTCCAAAGCCCCAGCGATCCAGCACAGACCACCGAGCCATGGTGGGCTCCTTCCTCATGGCCTCTCCACCACCTGCCAGGTTCCCACAGTCAAGTCTGCCTGGTCCTTGCTCCCTAAGTGCCACGTCCGGTCCTTGGGGGGCTCCTCCTGGTGCCGGGTGCATGAAGGCACAGCTCAGTGGAAGGGTCCGTGGCACCAGCCTCAAACCCCAGGGGTGAAGCCCAGAGACACCCACTAACGGCAAATCACCAGCCAGATTCCTTCAATTTGGGGTAATCATGCCCGCCCGCAGGTTGCTGTGCAGATGAAATGAGTGAGGGTTCCCAGTGCCTGGGCCCTTAGGAACAGCTGAGTAGCCTTCGCCGACCTGCTCAGCAGCGGGTGAACTCAGCTGGGCTGGGCTTGCAGGCCCGAGCGCTCTCCTGCCCCCTCCTCCACTGTCTGGGGGAGGGTGTGGGCCAGGCTTACTGTTCTGCGGCTCCTGGTTCTGGTTCTGGCTGGGGCCCGATCCACCACAGGGTCCCCCAGCCGTTCTCGGGCTGCTCTAGTGCCGGCAGGGGGCAGTTTCAACAGTGAGTAGAGGATAAGAAGGGACGAAGCAGAGAGTGGCTGTGCCCCCACGCCCCTTCGCCCCTCCCCCAACCCTGTGCGGGAGGCTTCCTGAGGCCATGGATTCTCAGCCCCCTGGACTCCCACCCACACACCTCCTCTCTCATACCCCTCACACCTGTTCCCTGTGGGCAGCCGGTCCCCCTGGGAAAGGGGGGCTCCTTGCCCAGGTAGGAGTTGCAGGAGGAGTGGGCGGGGTGCTGAGAGCAGCAGGAGGCAGGTGAGGACAGGCCAGGTGAGGGCGGACTGGACCAGCTCACTCTGGCTTCCCAAGTCAGCTCAGCGTGTGGTTTGGGTAATTACAGGGAAACAAAATGCACCCGTGCAGCTCCTGGCTGAATGTGCGTTCTTCCCTCAGAGACAGTGTGGCGTAGTGGACAGGTACAGCCCGGATCTGGCAGGCTGGGTCCCCCAATCCCGCCGGCTGGTGGCCCTGGGCCAGTGGATGCCTGCCTCACAGGTGCCGGGGGTGAGGCCAGGGGATGCTTGGGAGGCTCAGTGTTTAGAAAGCTCCGTGTTCAGGCCAGTCCTCCCCCCACCCCATCCGGGCCCCCACAGGTGGCTGGTGGCAGAGGTGTCCCTGTTGCCTTGTCCGCACAGTAAGCCCAGCCCTGCCCCGGGGAAGGTGGGTTGGGGAGGCTTAGGGGCTGTGCTTCAGGAGCGAGACTGACATGCAGACAGGCCTTGGCAGCGGGTAATTAGTAACCAGACTACAGTCCCTGTGGCGGCAGCTTAGAATGTGTTGATGAGGCTGCGCATGTGTGAGTGAGTGTGTGTGTGTGTCCTGGAAAGTCACCTTCCACCCTCGACACTCAACGTCTTCCCCTTTAAGATAGAAACTTGATCAAGTGAATTCCAGTTTAAATTTCATTGAGAGAACACCTGGCTGTTCTGGTTCACTGGTTTTCAGGAGCCTGGCCATTCCGCCCCAGCCGGAACTGAAGGATAAAGAGTTTGAAGCGTGAAAGCTAAGACCTTTGGTCTGGCCGGCCCTTCCTTCTTGGTTTCGTGTGTGGTTCGCACATCTGTGTGGTTTGTTGTGACTCAGGGTGCTGGTTCCATTGTAAAGCCAGGATCGCTCGGCGGCCGGCACCAGGGGTGTTAGAGCTGAGCTGTGGGTGAAGTGCGGGGGCATGAACTCGCCCGAGACCCTGTGCCGTTGCTGGGGGCTCGCAGCGGGAGGGGGGTTGCTTGCTTTCCCGCATTAGGCCTTGAGTTCTTTCTCTGGAAATTGGGAGTGATTCCCCCCTAGAGGTTCTTAGGTGGTGATGCCCTAAAATAAAGTCCCTTCCAGCAAATAGAACATAACCTCTGCCTCCTAGCAAGCAGTGGTCAGCCCAACCCCTGCCCAGCTCCTTAGGGCTCATCTGTGTCTCACGTGAGGGAGGTGGGACGGAGGCCTGGGGCGAAGCTGACGTGCTGTTGCGTCCGCTTGTTTATGCGTGGCTCCTCTCTGCCTCCTTATCCATGCACTGGGGGAATACTACCTCCCCCCCTCCCCCCCACCAGCTGGCTGTGCGATGACATCAAGGTTCCCTGAGTGACTGGGTCCTACCAGGTACTTTCTCCCTTAGAAACACCCAAGTAGCCTTCTAGCTCCTCGCAGTGGGTGCCCAGATGTCAGGTTGCTCTGAGGATTAAACGAGAGAACATGTGTGTCGCATGTGGACTTCCGAGTGCAGCTGCAGGGTGTCAGATCTTTCTGGTGGGAAACTGTATCTCTGAGGATATATTCTTGTTATGGAGTCGCCAATAATAGTCCTTCAACGAGAGAGAGGAGATCCCTCTCCCACTTAAATACTCAGAGGTCAGAAGTCCAGGTTTGTTTGGTCTCACAAACCTGGGGTGACTGGAGCCCCTGGAGCCAGACCTGCAGAGGATCCTTCTATCTTTGCTGCACTGTTTGAAGCCTCTATTCCTGAGTTACCTCCTAGTGTAAAAGGCTGCTCTGACTCCAGCCATCCCACCTGCTTGCCAAGCAACAGTGAGGAGTCGGGAGAAATAAGGACAAAGGCACGTGCAAGCTGTCTGTTGAGATTGCTGGGGGCTGCTGCCCAACACTTGCATCTCATTGATGAGAATTACTGATATAGCCACGGTAGCGGCAGGAAGTCTGGGAAATGGATGGGGGTGGGGGGAGCAGCCTGGTGTCCAGCTACGAGTCAAGGATTCTCTTACCATGGGAGAAGGGGAAGGTAGACGCTGGGGAACTCCTGGGAGTCTGCCCAGGGTGGCCGGAAGGAACCACAACCTCCCCCCCACAACCCCTCCTAGGAGTAGATTAACTTGTTTCAATAGCCAGAACCACAGACCCTTCCCGAGGGAGGCCACCACACAGGGCAGAAGCAAGTGCAACAGGCGCGGCGTGGCTGCTCCACGCTGGGTGCGGTGACCATGGCCCTGCCTGCGGGCGACACCTGCACAGGCCGCCTGTCTTCCTGCCCTTTGATGTCTCCCTCCTGGGAAAGTCTGCTCTGCTGACCCAGGGGCTCCCCGCAGGCAGTTTGCAGACACCTCGACTGTCAACTGGCTCTGCACAGGCCAGTGGAGAGCATCGTCAGGGAGCATGGTGCCTGGCACGGAGCAGGAGCAGCCGTGGTGGCTGCTGGGACAGAGGGAAGACCTGCTCCGGCTCCTTCTGGGGAAAGCTGGCTAGCGGGAGACTATGCCGGACGCCTGGCGGTGCTGCTGGGTCCGGAAGAGCGGCTCCAGGAGGAAGAGCGCCCGCGGGGGTCGGGGAGTGTTGGCGTGAGCAGGGCTGGCGTGAGCCTCTGGGTGCCCTGGTGGGGACCCTGAGTGCCGACTCAGGTTCCCGAGCGTGTCTTCTCCTCCAGGCTCCCAAGGTGAGGCGGCAGAGTGACACCTGGGGCCCCTGGGGTGACTGGAGCCCCTGCAGCCGGACCTGCGGAGGGGGCATCAGCTTCAGGGAGCGCTTCTGCTACTCGCAGAGGTAGGGCAGCCTGTGAAAGAGGGCAGGGGCAGGGATCATCTGGGTCCTGGGTCACCTGGGCAGAACCCCCCATGCCGTAGCTTTGTCCTGGGTGCAACATGGATGGAGTACTTGAAATCCATCATTTCCGGGTACTTCCACTTGACTCCCATTATCAACTGTATTTCGGGGGGTTGGAGCCAAGCCTGCTTCATCCACCCCCGAGTCTCTTGCCCCCAATGCAGTGAGGGCTCACGGCAGGTGCAGTAAATTCCTGTCAAATTAATCTTCAACCGGTGCAGTGTCTCTACCTTCAGCCTTTGTATAGATCTTTCCCTTCATGTGACTTAAGACCTACTATGTGTCCTGTGCCCTGATAGGTGCTATAGAGGGCGGGCACAAAAGAAGGGGCGATGACACCTTGCCTGTCAGTGGGTTTAAGTCACTCTGAGAACCTGTGTGAAGACCAAAGTGAGATGCTATTCCAGGTGCCTGGTTCTCCTTACGGGGCAGAATCACCTAACCAGGTGGGGGCATTTACACCCCGTTTCACCTCCAAGAGCAGAACTCGGGGCTTCTCTGGAAATTTACCTTCAGAGGCAAAGTGGCCCCCAGTTAGTCAAACTCCAGGATGGCTGGGCTCTGAGTCTCCTCCCAAATACAAACGAGGGGCTCAGTGCACCTACTGAGGGGACTTCTGTGTGTGGGCAGCCCCCCGCCCCCCTCTTCCCGGACTTGCCCTCTCTGGCCGGCAGAGGAGTCCCACAGAGGCTGGGGCTGCGGGAGAGCCCAGGCGGATTGGGTGCTGGGTTACTGGTGCTCTTGTCCCACAGGAGAGATGGGGGCTCCAGCTGCGTGGGCCCCACTCGCAGACACCGCTTGTGCCACATCGAGGTAAAGCCCACCGGGAGGGGGGCCAGCTTCCTAGACCCCCGACCCGGGGACATCCTGGCCCAGGGCGCCTCCTGCCCGTGCGCCGCGGGTGCGGAAGTCCCTTCCTTACCCCCCAATGACAGAAAGGACAGCTTCCGCAGCTCTCCCCGCAGCAACCCCAGCCCCCCCCCCCCCGCCCCCCACCCCCGCCCACCACCGCGCCCCTGGAGGGGACCCTGGCGGCCGCTCCGCCTCCCCAAAGCAACAGCAGGCGCTGGGGGGACAGGACCCGACCTCCCGGGGACCAATGGGTCCCCCACTTCCCCCTCTCTGGCCCCATTGCCCCGCAGAGCTGCCCCCCAGGTGCCCGCGACTTCCGGGCAGAGCAGTGCGGGGAGTTCGACAGCCGCGAGTTCCAGGGCCGGAGGTTCCAGTGGCTGCCCTACTACGGGGGTGAGTGCGAGTGCGGCCGGGTCCGCCTGGCGCTCCTGCGCCTCCCAGCTGTTGGCGATGTTTCTCGTGGCTTCTTACCGCAGTGGAGCCCGTTGGCAGCCCCGCTGGCAATCCCCGCGCACCCCGGCACCGCCCCCCCCTTGTGCATTTTCACCCCAAGCGCGGCCGTGGCTCTGCCCTCTGAGCCCCGGTCTCGGTTCGGCCTGAGCCCTGTGCACAGAGCGGCGCTGGGGGTGGCGAGGGGCGCAGGGCCAGTGGCGGGAGCCGGGTCCTCAGGGCCTGGCCCCGCTGCGCTGGGGAGCTTTGAGGAAAGTATGTAGGTTGTGAATTTTTAGAGGAGGACAGTTCAGGAAGAAACAACAACATTGGAAGTAATTACCACACTTCCGATGAGCCAGAAGATACCGCAGGATAATTCTTCTGCCTGTTGGTTCCCCCGCTCGCTGCCAGTCCTGCCTGGAAACTGGGCTCTGGGTTCCAAGTCACTGAGCGCGATTGGGGTGGGGGCGGGTCTTGGCTAGAGGGGGTGCCCCAGGGGGGCCATTGCGTTCGCTGCGCCTCCTGAGTTCTGAGGGGTCTGTTGAAAATGACTGCAGTATCTCCATGTTACAGGAGCACGGAGAAAAGGCTAGAAAGGGCCACAGAGGGGCGCCTGCTTTGCTGTGGAGGTTATTACAATCCTATTAGCAGTCTGGGCTTTTTAACTGCGTATCAAATACTAGATCAATGTAAAAATTCAAACAAGAACAAAATGACCCTAACCCCACCTCCTTCCTAGGGTCACTGCTAACATTTCATTCCGGCCCTTTTCACCTCATTTTCTCCATGTGTTTACATATCCGTAATTATGACATCGAGAAATTAATTTGTAATTATGTACCATGGTGCATTCTGTGACAAGCATTTTCCTACATTCCTGTATAGTCATCATACATTTTTTTAAATCCTCACCTGAGGATGTTTTTTTATTGATTTTTAGAGAGAGCGTAAGAGAGAAAAACATCAGTCTAAGAGAAACATTGATTGGCTGCCTCCTGTACGCACCCTGATGGGGGATCAAACCTGCACCCTAGGTATGTGCCCTGACTGGGAATTGAACCCACTGGGGTACAGGACAGTGTCCCAACTGAGCCGCCCAGCCAGGGCAAGTCTTCATATATTTAAAAAAATGTATTTTTATTGATTTCATAGAGGAAGGGAGAGAGAGAGAGAGATGGAGAAACATCAGTGCTGAGAGAGAACCATTGATTGGTTGCCTCCTGCTGGCCCCCTACTGGGGATTGAGCCTGCGACCTGGGCATGTGCCCTGACCCGGAATCAAACCATGATCTCCTGGTTCATAGGTTGATGCTCAACCACTAAGCCATGCCGGCCAGGCAAGTTTTTATAATTTTGGACAAAATTGTTAATGTGCGTACATTCTACAGATAAGTCATTCTTTAGAGAGTCCGTGATTGCTCACACTCGGGTTATTGTAGATCATGCTGAGACAGATCCCTTCGAGTGTCTAGTGTTTTCCTTATTCTGGGATTTCCCTTAGACTTGAGCCCCAGAGATGCAGCAGTTTTGTGGAGAACATCCCCTCTCCCTGGGAGGGGAGTAGGACTCTGAGCCCCTTAGTGGGGGCTGCTCCAAGGGCTCCTCGACCCCCCAGTTTGTGTGTTTCTGGCCCTGCCCATGCTCCGCTGTGGCTAGGATAGGCCTGAACCTCACTGGGACCTCCGCCTTCCCCTTTGCCCTTCCCAGCCCCAAACAAGTGTGAGCTGGCCTGCATCCCCAAGGGGGAGAGCTTCTACTACAGGCACAGGGAGGCCGTGGTGGACGGGACGCCCTGCGAGCCTGGCAAACCGGACGTCTGTGTGGATGGCGTCTGCCGGGTGAGTGTCCCTGGCCCCAGCAGCGCCAGTGGCCCTCAGGAGCTGGGTGTCTTCTCAAGATTAGCTTCTCAGCTGCCTTTCATCACAGATGCCCTATGACCTTCTCACCTTTCCCCTAGGACAGTGATGGCGAACCTTTTGAGCTCGGCGTGTCAGCATTTTGAAAAACCCTAACTTAACTCTGGTGCCGTGTCACATATAGAAATTTTTTGATATTTGCAACCATAGTATAAAAAAAGATCTATATTTTTGATATTTATATATGTAAATGCCATTTAACAAAGAAAAATCAACCAAAAAAATGAGTTCGCATGTCACCTCTGACACGCGTGTCATAGGTTCGCCATCACTGCCCTATGAAAACTCTAGCCCCACAGTAAGAGCAACTCCTGGATGGCAAGTTACAGAACCCAGCTAAAACGAACTTTAAAAAACAAAAATAGATCTAGAGACAGAGAAGCATTGATCAGATGCTCAAACCTCAGAGGGAAGGCAGGGGAGGGTGGGGCTAAGGGGCAGAGATCAGCCAAAGGACTTGTATGCATGCACATAAGCATAAGCAATGGATACAGACATGGGGGATGCGGGCATGAGTGGGGGATGGGGGACAATGGGGAGATTAGGACACATTTGTAATATCTTAATAAAGAAAAAAAAAAAGCCACAGGGGACGGCTGGCTGGCTGCAGGCGTGTGCACTGTGCGCACGATGATGCCTGCGGAAACCTCTCTCCTTGCCTGTGGTCTTTCCCTCCAGCGGCTCCGCTTTAGGATTAGGCAGGCTCCTTCCCTGGGCTGTGAGGACGGCCCCCAGCAGCTCCAGGCTTCCGCTGTCCCGGCCTGGCGACTCCCCGGGAAAAAGGTCGTTCCATTCCCAGGAGTTTCAGTGACCTGGGTTGCCTCTGATTTGTTTTAACTTGGGGCTCCTCTCAACCATTCTCTTTGAGGGAGGCTTACAGCCCACCGATTTGCCCAAACCCACTGTTGGGGAGCTCTATCCAAGCTCTGTGTGGGAGAGATGGTCCCCAAAGGAAATGAGGTGTTACTGCCAGAGAAGGGGAGATGGGTGCTGAGCAGGCAAAAGAGGTGGATTGTCAGCCACAGGCCAGATCCAAGTCTTCTCAGCCCTTGATAGTTCTCAGCTGCGTGGCCCATCTGAGAGGTGTTTCAGACTGTTGCAAATCCCCCCCCAAATTTCCAGTATATTTATTGAAAAAGACCCACATACAAGTGGACCACACACTTCCAACCGGTGTTGTTTTACTGTAGTTACTGCTCCTCCCTGACCTGGCCAGGCACCCAGGGTTCGAATCCCGGTGTGCCGGTGACTCTCCTCTGCCTGGCAGGTTGTGGGCTGTGACCACAAGCTGGATTCGTCAAAGCAGGAGGACAAGTGTCTGCAGTGTGGGGGTGACGGCGCGACCTGCTACCCGGTCACCGGCACCTTTGACGTCAGTGACCTCAGCAGAGGTGGGGTCCTCCAGAGCTCCACAGACAGCTGGGACTGGGTCTGCTGCCTGTGCCTTCCTTGCCCGTCTGCTGTGCTGGCTCACAGGGGTCAGGGCACTGAGGGCTGCCCTGGCGCTCAGGTTTTGTCTAAAAGGCCCGAGGTCATGGCTCAGGGTGAAGCCAAACCCTTTCACAGGAGCCCGTGGGCCCTCTGCCCACGCATCCGTGTGATCTTGTACTGCTGCCACCTACATGCCCCCCTCGTTCCTCCCCCATCTGCCCTCTCCTGTCAGTCTGGGTGCCCGAGCCCGCCCCCCCACTCTGGCCTTTGCAAAGCTGTTTCCTCTTTGGGGACACTCATCCCCAGGCGGCCCAGCCCTGCGGCCTCCTGCTTGCCCTCCCCTGACCCCACCTGTGCAGCTGGGCGCACGGTGCCCTCAGGCCAGCTCCTCCCTCTGGCTTCCTCAGGCTACAACCAGATCCTCATCGTTCCCGCGGGGGCCACCAGCATCCGCATCGAGGAGGTGGCTGCCAGCAGGAATTTCCTGGGTGAGGACAGTGGGTCTGGGGAGGTGGGGGCCCTGGCAGGGGGGCTGGCAGCTCTGGCAGCTGACGGGGGGCTCGTCCTGCACAGCGGTGAAGAGCATCCAGGGTGAGTACTACCTCAACGGGCACTGGACCATCGAGGCTGCCCGCGCCCTGCCCGTGGCCAGCACCACCCTGCACTACGAGCGGGGTGCCGAGGGGGACCTGGCACCGGAGCGGCTCCATGCCCGCGGCCCCACCTCGGAGCCCCTGGTCATCGAGGTGAGCAGGGCTGGCAGGAGAGACCTCTGGGGTGAAGGGGTACCCGGTCCCCTGGAGGCCGTGGCAGGTCCCTCGGGCCTGGGCCGGCAGGAGGGCTGTGGGAACGAGGTGAGGGGGGAGCTGTCGGTGACGGGCCTCAAGGAGGACCCCCCTGTGCAGCTCATCAGCCAGGAGTCCAGCCCCGGCGTGCGCTACGAGTACCACCTGCCCCTGAGCACCCCCCGGCCCGGCTTCAGCTGGAGCCACGGCTCCTGGAGCGACTGCAGTGCCGAGTGTGGCGGAGGTGAGGCCGCGGCCCAGGGGACAGGCTGTCCTCTCCTCACGCTCCAGCCCTGCGGGGGGAGGGGGACAAGTACCTGAGACATCGGCAGGTCCTAGGGCACCTTGGGGAAGCCCTGGGGTCCGGGGGCTCCACAAAGGGCCCCCACCTAAGCTAGGAGAACCAGATCTCTTAGGAGAAGGTTCCATGGCAGTAGAGGCCGAGCCTGGAGTCCATGACCAGCTGGCGGGGGCGGGGGGGGGGAGGGGGGGGAGGGGCGCTCGGTCACTCGTAGCTGAAACTCCGAGCCTCCGTTCTCTCATCTGTAAATTGGAGATGATGACGGCACTTACCCCGGTCGTCTGAGGCTTGATTGCGATGACCGGCGTGGGCCTGGCCCAGAGAGGGCGTTTGGTGCCTGTTGCCTCACCAGCTCCCACCGTGGCCGGGCTCTGCAGGTCACCAGTCCCGCCCCGTGTTCTGCACCATCGACAATGAGGTCTATCCCGACCACATGTGCCAGAACCAGCCACGGCCGGCCACCCGCCGCCCCTGCAGCCCTCACTCCTGCCCACAGACCCAACGGTGAGGCCCTTGCCAGCCCCTCCACCCATGACGGGGCCCAAGCACTTGGGTGGGAGGGATTGGGGTGCCTTGGCTGCTTGAGGTGTTGGGCAAAGAGGTTGGGTGATCCAGGGCTCCCCACAGCTGTGGCTGGAGGGCTGGGGAAGGTACTGGAGGCCCCGTCTGTCTGAGCCGGCAGGGGGCTTGGCTCGGCAGGTGCCCAGGGGTGGCCAGGAATTGGGCAGAAGGGCCTGAAGGTGCCTGCAATGCCTTTGTTCGTGCACAAAGCACCTCTTACCACACCTGCCCGGAGCCTGGCGCCTTGCAGGGCCCGGTGGGAACAGGTGATCTGCAGGCACAGGCCCCCGCAGGGCTGGTGCCACCCTCTTGCCGTGGTGGCAGCTGGCCTGTCCGGATGGTGGGCCTTTGCATGTGTGGTGGGGCTGCCCTTTCCCTGGGTCCTTGTGCCCAGGGCCAGGCAGGGCCCCTCTGGGCGATGCCCCCAACCAAGGTCAGACCCTGAGGGACTGGAGTCTGGCTGGGAGTGACAGGACCTGGTGAGAAGGCCACAGGGAGGTAGGGGTGAGGGCAGGGGAGCTGAGGGGGAGGCAGCCGGGCTGCGTGGGGCAGGGGCCGGCACGCGGTGGTGGGAGATGGCGAGGGGGCCTGGGGATTGGCCTTTGTGCAGAGCTCTCTGCCCCTCAGCTGCGCAGGCCCGGATGGTCAGAGGATGGGCCGGGGGGGCCTCCAGTCCACTCCTGTGTGTGAGAGCTGGCACCCCCTCGGGCCTGGGCTCCGGCCCCTGCTGCTGGGCCAGCCTCACCGGTTCCTGCTCCCTGCCAGCTGGAAGACAGGGCCCTGGACGCCCTGCTCGGCCTCCTGCGGAGGTGGCTCCCAGTCCCGCTCCGTCTACTGCGTCTGGTCCGATGGGGCCGGCGGCGAGGAGGCGATGGAGGAGGTCCAGTGTGCAGGCCTGCCCGGCAAGCCCGCCACCACCCAGGCCTGCAACCTGCAGCGCTGCGCAGCCTGGCGGGAGGAGCCCTGGGGAGAGGTGAGGTGGGCCAGGCAGGGGTGGGCGGAAGTCCGAAGCTGGGTCTTGGGCCTAGGGCGGGGCTGGGAGGTTTGCTCTCTGCCGTGGAAACAGACCCAGGGAAGTCACCTGCTGGGTGGGCTTGGAAGCTGTGGCCAAAGCTGGGACAAGGAGCGGGTGTTAGCCTCCTGCTCCACTGCTTGTCCTCCTCGGGGGTCCAGGCAGGGTAGGCAAGGCTTTGCCGTGGCAGGAAGGCAGCTGGGCACGTTGCTTGGGGGCAAGGGAGGGGCCCGCACAGTCCGGGGTGTTGGCCATGGCTTCTGACACCTACATGTGTCCAAGTTGCAAATGAGGGAAGGTGGAAAGTGCACCTCAGCCTGGTGTCCGCGTGCGCGGCTCAGGCTGTGTGACCTCAGGGGAGTGGCTCAGCCTCTCTGGTCCTG
Organism: Myotis nattereri; assembly: GCF_964212035.1. Taxonomy (NCBI): domain Eukaryota; kingdom Metazoa; phylum Chordata; class Mammalia; order Chiroptera; family Vespertilionidae; genus Myotis; species Myotis nattereri. Next base: position 24,687,147 of record NC_138075.1, on the reverse strand, counting down.
GGAGCTGGGCATGGGCAGTAGGGTGCTGTCCACCCTCCATGCCGGGCCGGTGGGCCTTCCGCTGTCCGACCAGCGTGGCTCCTGGGGTGAGAACAAGCAGCTGCTGACCGCCTGGTCCTCACAGTGCTCCGTCAGCTGCGGTGCCGGGATCCGGAGGAGGAGCGTCACTTGCCGGGGCGACGAGGGGTCTCTGCTGCATGCCACGGCCTGCTCCTTTAAGGACCAGCCGCCTCTCACTGAGCCCTGTGTGCACGATGACTGTCCCCGCCTCAGTGACCAGGCCTGGCACGTAGGCGCCTGGAGTCCAGTGAGTACTTGCCCCCAGTACCTGCCACCCAATCCTGGTCCCTTGGTCTCTGGTGGTGGCCGCACACATGCCTGTCCTTGGGTCTGACATGCATTACCAGGCACCTTCCCTCCCTCCCTCCCTCCCTCTCTCTCTCCCTCTCTCTCTCTCTCCCTCCCTCCCTCCCTCCCTCCCTCCCCTGTGGGTACCCTCACCAGCTCTCTCCCTGTGCCTGGGGCCTGCTCCCTGTGCCTGGGGCCCGCTGCCTCTGCACAGTGTCCTCTCTATATACATGGTGTTCTCTCTTCTCACCCCATGGGCCCTAGTGCTCCAAGAGCTGCAGCTTGGGCACTCGGAGACGGCAGGTGGCGTGTGCCATTGGGCCACCCAGCCACTGCGGGAGCCTGCAGCTGTGGAAGCCGGCAGAGGTGGAGCCCTGTAACACGCAGCCCTGCCCTCTTCCTCCGGGTAAGGACGGGGTGGAGGCCGGCCGGACCCCTGCCCCACCGCACACCCAGCCAGCATGTTCTGCCTCTGGGCCTTGGTCTGCGTCAGCCCCTGGACAGCCCGCCTCCACCCCTGCCTCTGCTGCAGCCTTCGCCACCCACAGTGCAGCTCTCTGCCACCTACTGAGCCAGCCCTGTTTCCCTCAGAGGTAGCGTCCCTTAGCCCACCCCACACTCACTGCACCTGCTGTCACCCTTAGGTTAGTTTCTTGGGCTGCAGGGTTGTATCTGACTTGCAGGGCCTACTAGTTATAAGCTTCTTGAGGGCCGGGTCTCTGCCTTCCTTATTCCTGCGTACAGCATGTGACAGTACTCAGTGTGTGTTGACTGACTGCGTGCAGTGAGGGGAGGGGGTCCAGGAAAGATTGTCCTTACACACTGCTTCTGCGTCTGTCGCCCTCCTTCCCCACCATCCCCACTGGGAAAGAGGGTGTCCCAGGCGTGAGGAGCTGCTGGAGGGAGGTCATAGGGGTGAGCACTTGCTTGGTGTGAGGATGTGATATTCAGGAAAGTGCGGGTTGGCTGGGGTGTGGGGGTGGTGGCCTTCTGGTGCAGTGGAGAGGTGTGTTGGGCCCTGACATACTAGTGATGGGGGCCCTGTGAGCCGTGATGGGGCCCCGTGAACTATGATGGGGACCCCGTGAACTGTGATGGGGACCCCGTGAACTGTGATGGGGACCCCGTGAGCCATGCTGGGGACCCTGTGAGCCATGCTGGGGACCCCATGAGCCATGATGGGGACCCTGTGAGCCGTGATGGGGCCCCGTGAGCCGTGATGGGGACCCCATGAGCCATGATGGGGACCCCGTGAGCCATGATGGGGACCCCGTGAGCCGTGATGGGGGCCCCGTGAGCCGTGATGGGGACCCTGTGAGCCGTGATGGGGACCCTGTGAGCCGTGATGGGGCCCCGTGAGCCGTGATGGGGACCCCATGAGCCATGATGGGGACCCCGTGAGCCATGATGGGGACCCCGTGAGCCGTGATGGGGGCCCCGTGAGCCGTGATGGGGGCCCCGTGAGCCGTGATGGGGACCCTGTGAGCCGTGATGGGGACCCTGTGAGCCGTGATGGGGGCCCTGTGAGCCGTGATGGGGGCCCCGTGAGCCATGCTGGGGACCCCATGAGCCATGATGGGGACCCCGTGAGCCGTGATGGGGGCCCTGTGAGCTGTGATGGGGACCCCGTGAGCCATGATGGGAAGCGGTAGGATTCCACGGAGGCCAAGAACCAGTGGCCTGGAGTCCACAGCTAACCTGGGCTGGGTTCAAATCTCCACTCCATTGCCGACCAACCATGCGGCCTAGGCAGCTGCCCCTCCTCTCTGACTCTGTTTGCCCATCTGTGTAATGGGGTTAGTAAGAGGGACTTTCCAGGCTTGTGGGGAGTTGCTTCGCACAGGGCCTGCGCCACAGAACTCAGGAGCAAAGTGTGGGCCGTGGTGGCGGAGAGGCTCTGAGAGGCCCCTGGGCCAGGCTCCGGCCTCAGCCTGGCCCTCGTGATGCATGAGCAGGAGGCCCCTCGGGCTCCTATGATCCAGCTCCCTAGAGCCACTCGGGGCCCCAGGGCCCTGGACACCTTCCTGCAGGGGTGGCCCTGAGCCTCCCGAGAGGCATTCACACGGCAGAAGGGAAGGAAGCGGAGGGAGACGTCCAGGCCAGGCTGAGTTGTTAGAGAAATAACCTCCACGATGATTTTTTAAAAATTCTTTATTGTTGAAAGTATTACACGTGTCCCCTTCCCCCCACTGTCCTCTCCCAGCCTGCCCCGCCCACCGGCACAGTGGTTGTGGTGTGCGCTGATGGTGGAGAATCCGGAGAAATTAGAGAAATAGTTTATGTAGAGAAGCTTAGGTCGCCTCTGGCCCCGCCCAGCAGCGCCTCGCTACTTCCAGGGATGTGTGTGGCTTTGTCTGCTTTTCCCCTTTAGGGCCATTGGGGTTGTGACCATTTTTCCAGTCTCATGATTTCTAGGAGCTTCATAGGTGCTCATGGCGAGGGTGGAGGATTGCGGGGTTCCCGTTGCTGTAACTGATGCTGCAGTGCCGACAGCGGATGCCCAGGAGAAGGTCGGGGTCAAAGGAGAGGCCCATGAGGGTGGGTGCCTGAGTGGCCGCCCGGCAGCCTCTGCTTCCTCCTCTTTCTCGACTCCAGAGCCGTGCTCGCCGATGGCAATAGAGCGCCTGCCACAGACGGCGTGAGACGTTTCCTGAGAGCCACGTTAAAAATATAAAAAATAAGTAAACATACTTAATAACATATTTTACCTAATGTGCAATTCAAATAAAAATTATGAAGGGGATATTTTTGCACTCTTCTTTCTACATGAGATTTTTTTAAAAAAATAGATCTTCAGAACCCAATATATAACTTGCACTTACCGCACAGCTCCATTCGGATGCTAACATTTCACTGGCAAAGGTGATCAGCGTTTAGATTTCATAAAATGTGCAGTCGAAAAAGTAGATTGACTACCCAAGTTGTTCCAAACATACTGAGGTGTTTTCCTATGAATGAATCAAGCATCAGTATTTAAATTTAAGATTAAATGAATCCTGATGAAAGAATGTCAAACGCAGGTTCTCCATCACTCTGGCCACATTCCAAGTGCTCAGTACTCTGCCCTCAGCCCAGGGTGCGAGGGCGGTGATGGGAGGTCTCAGGCTGCGGGCTGCTCAGGGCTCAGATTATATTGGTCAGTAGAGCCCACGGGAGCCATTGAAAGTTCTGGAGGAAGCGGTGACGCCATGAAAGCTGTTGGGGAGGACAAACTGGGCACCTGCCCGAGGGTCAGACTGACGGGGTGACAGCTGGGAGGCAGGAGCCGGGTGGGGAGCAGGCCGCAGACATTCCGGTGCTATAAAAGCAATAGAAGCGAAGGGGCAGGTGCCGGCCCAGCAGAGCCTGGCCCCAGAGGGTGTGTGGGGAGGGGTCCTGGGCGCTAGGGGAAGCCGAACAGATGGATCGGGAGAGTCCACAGGGGAAGCCGGAGGCAGGGTGGGCTTGGCGGACAGGTGCCTCTCGCCTGGAGGTGGCAGGACAGCAGGCAGAGTCCCAGGCTGGCTGGGGACTGGGAATTCGGTCTGAGAGAATGGGGGGCTGGGGGGTGGGGGAGTGACAGAACTGGAGGGAGAATTTGAGTCCGGAGAGAGGTTTGGGCCTGGGTGGGAGGGCAATAACATGAAAACAAAGATTTTATTGCATGCCTACTGAAGTCTTCCAACCCTGACTTATTATTTTGTAAATATTCCCTGGGGACTGGCAAGATGCAGTCCACATGGGAATGGAATTTTCACTTGCTTTTTTAATTTTCTCCCATTGTGTAATATTGTGCTTATTGTGGAAAATTTGAAAAACGCTAACAAATAGAAGAAAGGACCCCACCCCCCATCCCACCCAGCACATACGCCCGCACACACACGCACCCACGAAGCACTTAGAAACTTCCACTCTGAGCGTTTGGGGTGTGTTCTGTCTTATTTTACTCATCATTTTTAAAAATTTCCGCTTTCTTAGTCTTTTGCATTTTTCTCCACCATTTTATAATGAAAAACATTTTGAATAACTGTCATGGTGATTGAATGTAATAAGCCATAACATTCACCCATTCTAATGATATAATTCCTGATTTTTAGCAAATTTCCCCAGCTGAACAAGACGGGAACATTTTAAAAATGGAAACTGTATAACTATAGTGAGGAGCCATGTACCCACCTTCTAAATTCTACAATTAGCATTTTGTTATATTTTCTTTTTCCTGTTAAAAGTATTTTTTAATTTCAGAGAGGAAGGGAGAGGGAGAGAGAGAGACACCCATGATGAGAGAGACTCACTGACCGGCTGCCTCCTGCACGCCCCACCCTGGGACGAGCCCACAGCCCGGGCAGGTGCCCCGGACCGGCTGCTTTTCATGATTCTCTTCCCTCTAGCGATCCAGTTACTTTTAACGTGGGCTCTTTTTACTGAGGTAAAGTTCACGTAACACACGGCCAAACACTTCAACGTGTCTGACGTGGCTGTTCGGGGGAGTCACGGTGTAGCTCAACCACCAGCTCCCCCCTGGTTTCAGAAATGCCCCTCACGCCGCGAGCCATCACGTCCTGTGAACCCCATCCTGCCCAGAACCTGCTCTGCTTCCTGCCTGCGGATTTGCCCATTCTGGGCTGTGTCATGGAGAAGGGTCCGTACGCCTTCGGTGCCTGGCTTCTCTCACTCGGCAGAATGCTTCTGAGGCGCACCAAGCTGTAGCAGGCACCAGCACGCCATTGCTTTTTATTTTTAAATTTATTTTTTCTTATTGACAGTATTACCGCTGTCACCCATATCCCCCCCCCGCCCCCCCAATCCCCTCCAACCAGCCCCCAGCCCCTCCCAGGCCTTCACCACTCTGTCGTCTGTGTCCATGGGCCGTGCACATATGCATGTACGTCTTCGGTTAATCTCTCCCCTGCCACCCCAATGCCATTGCTTTTTGTGGCTGAATGACTCTTCTGTGGATGCACCACCATTTGTTTGCCCGTTCATCTGCTGACGGACACCTGGGTGGGTGATTGCCACCTTTGGCTGTCTCGGGTAGTGCTGCTGCAAGCATCCACGTCCACGTTTCTGCGTGAACACAGGTTTTCATTTCCCTCGGGTTTGTACCTAGGAGTGGGATTGATGGACTCTATGGTAATTCCAACGTTTAACTTCTTGAGGAACTGCCAGACTGTAACCACAGTGGCTGCACCGTTTTACATTCCCGCCAGCAATGAGGACAGTGCCAGTCTGTCCACATCTTCACCCACAGTTATTATTCAGATTAAAATAATAGATATAGTTTATATATATTCTTATTGATTCTAGAGGAAATGGGAGAGAGAGGGAAAGAGACAGAAACGCCGGCCAGGCTATTCAGGTTTTTTTTATTAGAGCCATCCTCTGGGTGCGAAGCAGTGTCTCATCTCGGCTGTGTTTAGCATTTCCTAATGACCGATGGTGCTGAATAGCTCATGTGCTTTTCGGCCATTTGCGTGTCTTTGGGGAAATGCCTGTTCCGTTTCTTTGCTTGTTTTAAATTGGGTTATTTGTTCTTTCGACAATCCAATTTTTAAAAATTATGACTTTTTGTCTTTTTTTTATAGTTGGGATCAAACAGACGCTAACTTTATATCTGGCTTCCTTTTTGCTGAACACGTAATATTAGCATTTTCTATGCGATCAAAGGCTCTTGTCAGACGTGGGAAGGGTGTCTTATGAAATCACAGGCACCGCTCATTTCCCATCGCTGTGCTGGGTCCCCGGCCTGCCTGACCAGCGGGTGGGAGCAGACGCCGGTCAGGATGGGCCATGGCTCACGCCACTCCTCTCCTCCACCCTCTGCATCCCACCCCGGCAGCCGGCTCCCCAGAAGCCCCCAGCAGGCAGGACGTGCACACCAGCTTCAGGGCCCCCTGGATGTCTTTGGGCCCTCGGGAGGCCCCCGCTTTGGGTGAGAAGCTTGGCAGAAGCCCCCGACGAAGGGCCCTGGAGATGGAGGTTGGGGGTGGGGGTGAGTGGTTTAGGGGGGATGGAGAGAAGGGGGTCTGATGTGGACACATCATGTGTCCTTGCTTCCTCATCTTTCTAGATTCCAGAGACCAGTGGTGGGCACCCCGTGAGCAACCCTCAACTGCGGGTAACCCCAGAGGAGACCAGGGCCCCCACCTGCCAGCCCCAGGCCCAGCCTCTTCTCTGCAGCCGTCCCCAGAGCAGCAGCCCCTGTGGTCTGGCCCGGGGCCCCAGGACTGCAGGCACAGCCCCCACGGGTGCTGCCCCGATGGCCACACGGCCTCTCTGGGGCCGCAGTGGCAAGGCTGCCCCGGGGCCTCTTGTCAGCAGAGCAGGTAAGTGCCTCTTCCTCCTCACCAGGTCAGAGAGGCGTGCGTGCGTGTGTGTGTGTGTGTGTGTGTGTGTGTGTGTGTGTGTGTGTGTAGGGAATGGAGGGGAGGGACAGGACAGCCTCTGCTCAGAGAGGGTGGGTGGTTTGCCGAGCCCAGGAATGGGACCACAGAGGTGGCTGCGGCCCTGACTGCCTCCTCTGGCTGCGCTTCCCCGTGCTGTGCGGGTGGGGGTGGAAGGCCCCCTCTCTGCAGAGGCCAGCCTGGAGCTGTCGCCTGAGGCTCTGGGAAGGCACAGGGGGTTGGATTTCAGCTTTCAGTCCAAACCAGGACCCACTCCCTCAGGGCTAAGGTACTAAGGACCCAGACTTTGGGGCCAGCGGCCTGGGGGTGACTCCCAGCTCAAGCCACTTATTAGCTGTGTGCTGGGTGACTTGGACAAGTGACTTCACCTCTGATCTTGGCTTCCTCTGCTGAGAACTGGAACAGTGACAGCCACTAACTGGGGTGACTGGGAGGATGAGACCGATCCCCCAGCGCCTGGCACGGGGAAGGTGCTCTCATCCGATCTTCCTTTCACCTTCCCTCCCAAGTCCTGGCTGTGGGGAGAAATGCGTGCTGGCTTCCTGACCCTCTTTCCGCCCCATCTCCCTCTGCTGCTGTTTGATAAACACTCCCTGGGGGCCCGATGGTCCGGCAGGCCCGGCTCACTCCCCTCCTCGCTCTGGTGGTGGGATGTGTGAGTTGAGGATTTGCCAGTTATCAGGGCTGCCCCTCTGCTTATTGTGTCAGTGTTGCCCTCCCTGCTGGCCGCTCAGTGGCTGGTAGGCGCCGAGTCTGGGGTAGGTATGTGCGATGGATGCCTTGCATTCAGGGACACGGCCTCTCCTGCTGGACCCTCCCCTGGTCAGCCCCCAGTGGAGGGAGTCCGGGGGTGCTGGAAGCTCAGGGTCCCTGGAAGGGACGAGGTGGTGAGGAGAGGGCTGTGATGTCTGCCTAGGTATGGGTGCTGCCCTGACGGGGTGTCTGTGGCTGAGGGGCCCCATCAAGCTGGCTGCGCAAAGTCTAACGGCGACGACAGGAGGAGGTCAGGGTCGAGAGCAGTGGCCTCCACAGTGAGTGTCCCGTTCACGTGTGGGCGGGAGCCCAGCCCGGAACCTGCTCTGTGCCACGGTGCAGCTCTGGCCTTGGAGGGAGGAGGTCTCTGAAGCCTGTAGGCCTGGGTCGTCCTCTCGAGGACACAAGCTTCAGAGATGGCCTGGGGCTGGGGGTTTCGTCTGCTGTTCTCGGGCCTCTGATCTCCCGCCAGGGCTGGGTTCTGCACTGTGGGCTCACCATTGTCTCTTCCGCTCCCTGCCATCCTCTCCCGGGCACCCGAGAGCCCACCAGGAAACTGATCTATCCCCAACTTCTTCCCCAGGTGCCCCAGGCCCACCAGCCCCAGGCCCAGCAGAGTGAGCCCACTGAGTGCCGGGGCTCCCAGTTTGGCTGTTGCTATGACAATGTGGCCTCGGCAGCAGGCCCCTTTGGGGAAGGCTGTGTGGGCCAGCCCAACTACGGTGAGTGGATGCCCTTCCTCAGCCCGGTGGGCAGGCGCTGGCCCCCACTCAACGCCAACGACCTTCCTGGGCTCAGTGGTTCGTTCATTCTTCCACCAGGACATACCGACCGCCTCCTAGGTGCCAGGCCAGGGAACAGCAGACTGTTCTCATTCCCAGCGGTTTGCACTTGAGGCCGCCTGGCTGCCATGGGGGTGGGGGAGAGGATCCCACAGAGGCGGCGGGGGTGGTGTAGGGTCAGTGCCAGTGGATGGGGTGTCCCTGCCCTGCCTGGGGCGAGTCCTGGAAGGAGGTATTGAGGCTGGAACAAGGGATGCATGGATGGAGATTCTGGGGATCCACACGGAGATGCTGAAGGCCAGGCAGGCTGGGGGTCAGGGCCTGCAAGAGGCTTTAGGCAGGGGCCAGCCATGGTCACGTCCGAACGTGGAGAGTGGAGCAGGCTGTGCTGGGCGAGGGGGGGGGTGTGTGTGTGTGGGGGGGGTGGGGGTGCTGCTAGCACAGGCAGGTGGGGCTGGAGGCATCTTCAGAGGCTGGCGAAGGGGCCTGGGCACAGGGTGGCCCCTCGGTGGGCACCTGCACAGGCTCCTGGAGCTCAGGGCTGGGTCAAGCCCTCGGGTTGCTCTGGGTGTGGACTCCATGGGCCTGGTCAGGGAAGGGAGGGGCGTGGGGGAGCCGGTCCCGGGAGCTCCCAGGCCTGACTTTCTGGGAGGCTCTGGTTCTGTGGGTGGAGGTGGCCGGGCTGATTGCGGAGGCTGCTCTGTGCCCAGGGCAGGTCAGGTAACAGACTCTGCCCCAGGGCCGGGTGAGGGCCGGGCAGGGGCGAAGGCTGCTCCATAGATGGGAAGGGCTCCTGTCTCCGAGGGGATGTGGGTAGTTCTTGGCAGGGCTCTGCTGGGCGCGTTGCCGCCTGAGTGACATGCGTGCTCCTGCCCTCAGCATACCCCGTGGGGTGCCTGCTGCCCAGCGCCCTCGGCTCCTGCACAGACTGGGCCCCCCGCTGGTACTTCATCGCCTCTGTGGGCCGGTGTAACCGCTTCTGGTACGGTGGCTGCCACGGCAATGCCAATAACTTTGCCTCGGAGGAGGAGTGCATGAGCAGCTGCCGGGGGGCTCCACACGCGCCCCACCAACCCGAGCCCGGGGCCGCTGGCCAGAGCACCCACAGAGCTGGTGGTGGCAGCAGTCCGGGAGGCCAGCGGGAGGCCGGCCAGCACAGGCCCGGGGCCGTGCACCACCCCCAGACCTCAGGAGAACGGCCCTGGGGCCCGGAGCTGGGGTCCAGCACCCCTGGCCTGGGTGGAGATGCTGGGCGGCCAGCACCACCCGCCCACAGCTCCTCCTCCAGGTGAGCCTCGCCTTTCCCAGGGAGGGGGAGAGGGACCCGGGCCAGGGGCCCAGCCGTTGGATCTAAAACCCCGAGGTCAGCCGGCCCTCCCTCCCCATCCCACCTGGAGGCCTCAAAGCCTGGGGACGCGCAGGCAGCCAGGAGCTGGCGGTGCCTGGATTCGCCAGCAGGCCTTGCCAGTGTCGCCAGGGTCTGTCTAGTTGGGCTTCATGACTTGCCTGTGCAATGGCGACACTAGCTCACAGTTAGGGTGGGCTCCACTTGTTAACTGCTCTTGGGGCTGCGTCATAGTAATGAGAGATTTGGGAGGATTAAAGACAAAATGCAGCAGGAGCGTGTCGGTCCTCACGGGACTCTGGCCTGGCGGCCTCCCGCCCTCTCCACGCCTGGGCTTGGAGCCGCCCCTGCTGCTGTCAGGGCCAGGCCGAGGGGCAGTGCTTGGGCTGGGGGGAGGATGGGAGGGCAGATCCCCGAGTCCATGGGCTTCTGGAGCTTGGCCTCCCAGGACGCCCGCTGGCCCCGCACGTGCCCGTGACGGGATGGGCCACACTGACGAAGGGGCCCCTGGTCGTGGCACGTGTGCCAGTAGCTCAGGTCCTCACCGCCCACCTTTCCAGGGTGAGCCTGGCCGGCGCGGAGCCCTTTCTGGTGCAGGCGCCCCTGGGGCGGGTGGTGCGGCTCTTCTGCCCGGGTGTCGCCTCCATGGACCCCCCTACCAGGTGGCAGAAGGACGGGCAGCCCCTCTCCTCTGACAGGTGTGTGCGGGATCCTCCCCAGGGGCAGCCCCTCGGATTCCCCTGGGATGGGGTGAGCGGGGGCTGCGGTCCCCTCCGGTTGGAGCGCTGAGGCCTGAGGGGCGTTGGGCTCGTTGCCGCCCTCAGGAGCCCAGAGCTCAAGCCCCCGTTCCACTCCCTCAGACACAGGCCGCAGCCTGATGGCTCCCTGGTCATCAGCCCCCTGAGGGCAGAGGACGCCGGCACCTACAGCTGTGGCGCCAGGCCAGCCCGCGACTCTCTGAAGATCCAGCTTCGCATCACAGGTCTCTGTCCCCTCCCCCAGTGGGTTCTCCAGGGCCCCAGGGGGGAAGGGACTGGCTGAGAGGGCCTGAGCGGGCACCCCTGGGCCCAGGCATGCCGGGCAGGGACCATGGACTCAGGTGGCTGGGGTGGAGGGCTTGCTCCTCGTGGCCCTCACTTCTCCACGTTCACACCCTGGCCTCAGGGCAGACCCTTCTCCCCCCCCCCCCCGCCCCCCCCACCCCAGCTCACTCCTTCCTCCTCCTGGCCTCATGACAGGGGGTGACGTGACCGTGCCAAGGCACTTCCCTCAGACCAGGGACCCCGCCCCGGGCCACCGTCCTCAGGACTCCAGCCTAGGGAGGGATGCTGGGGGCCTGGGGGCCATCTCCTCTCCCCACCCACGGCCCTCGACCAGGTAACAGGGCAGCAATGCCTCCCCCATGAGGTCCAGGGTCCATGGAGATCAGTGGGTGGGGGCAGGGAAGGCGAATGGGTCTCCAGGCTGGTGTGACCAGGCTGGCTGGCCCCTGCTCAGGGCTCTTCGAGGTGAGAACTAGAAAAGCATGGCTCCTGAGCTCAGCCTCTTGAGGAGGAACAGTGGGAACAGGGCAATTCTGTGGCCCCGGACTCAGGAGCTGCGGGAAGGGAAGAGAGTCAGGGTCAGGGCCCAGGACAGCTTTGAAGAGGAGCATGGTTTGCAGGGGGTGCAGGGGGCTAAAGGGAACCCAGGCCAACAACCTAGAGTCAGATGTGTGGGGTGCGGAGGAGACAGTCTGAGAGTCTGGGCGGAGGGTGTGAGGAAGGGGAGGTGGCCGTTGGACTTTGCCCCACTAGTTGTTGATGGGTCCTTAGCAGAACAGAGGGGTGGTTTTAGGAAGCTAAGTCTGGCTGGAGAAGGAGGGGGCCATGAGGCTTGTGCAGAGGTCCCGACCCCATGCATGGATGGGAATGGGGGGGCAGCAGCAGGGGCCCTCTCAGGGCTGTGGGTGCTTGTTCTGCAGGCTGCGCCTGGACCAGAGCCAGCCTGGGGTGGTGGACGCCCATCCCGGCCAGCGGATCCGGTTGACCTGTCGCACTGAGGGCTTCCCACCCGCAACCATCGAATGGCAGAGAGACGGGCAGACCCTCTCTTCTCCCAGGTCTGGTCAGCTCCTCTCCCCGCCCTGCCGGCCCCACCCCACCCTGTGCAGGCCCGTGGGGGAAGGAGCTGCCAGCACTCACTGGCCAGTCAGGGGCTCTCGAGATGGAGCTGCTGGGCAGAGGGCTCCTTGGGCCTTTGCAGAGCAGTCAGTGGACAGAGGAACAGGGCAGCGAACAGGTGGTGGCTGGGGGAGGAAGGAGGCAGGCACAGTCCTGGCTGTCACAACGGCTAACGTGGCCCCACGTGAGCGTGAGGCTGGTCTCCACCACAGGCTGCAGAAGAGCCACGTAATTCTACCCCATCTTCACACAGAAGCTCAACACCACACAGCTCCTCAGTGGCGGGACCAGGATGTGAGCCCACTAAATGAGTGGAGCAAAAACTGGAAACACACATTTTGTGTCAGAAAACGTGAAATGATTTATTGCCGGGGTTAGGAGTCAGGCACCTTCGAGTGAATGAGAGTGCTGGCAGCTGGCTGCCCACTGGCCCTGTCAGACCCACTCCCACCTGGGAGGGAAGGCCTCCCCCCACCCCCCCATCTCCATCTGCAAGGGCTGGAGCCCCCGACTCTGCTTGGTTCCCCAGACACCAGCAGCTGCCTGATGGCTCTCTGGTCATCAGCCAAGTGGCTGTGGAAGATGGTGGCTTCTACGCCTGTGTCGCCTTCAATGGGCAGGACCGAGACCAGCAATGGGTCCAGCTCAGAGTTCTGGGTAAGGTGCAGTGGGAGGTGGAATGGAAGGGTGACTGGGACCAGTGGCCTGGGAGGGCAGGTGGCACAGGGTGGGCAGGCTCGGCACAGTGGCTAACCGTGCCCCCTCCTTGGGCCCAGGGGAGCTGACGATCACAGGGCTGCCCTCTACGGTGACGGTGCCAGAAGGTGACACGGCCAGGCTGCTGTGTGTGGTGGCAGGAGAAAGTGTGAACATCAGATGGTCCCGGTAAGGCTCCGTTCCAGACCCGCACCTGAGGCTGCACAGCCAGAGCACAGGCGGTCCACCTCTCTGCAGGGATGCTGCTGTCCCCGCCGTCCCCACCCCCTCTCCCACTCCTGCCGCCAGGCCTGGTGCCTGCACAGTGAGGCCCCATAGGACGGCTCTCTTCTCTTAGCTGGGCCATACCAGGGGTTCTCAACTCTGGCACTGGTGCCAACTTGGACCCAATAATTTTGGGCTATCCTGTGCAGTCGCATGTCTAGCATCATCTAGGGATTCTAGGCCATCGCCCACTAGGTGCCAGTAGCACCTCCTCACAAGTCATGACAATAAAAAATGTCTCCAAATGTTGCCCAAATCTTCCCTGGGGTTGAGAACCACTGGGCCACACTCAGCTTTGGGACTTCAGTAGCCTTTTTAGGACTCGCGGGTCTGACTCATTCAGCGCACACCTTTTGCCTTCCTCCTCCTCGCAGAGTCGAGTAGACTGGCGTTGGGGACCCCGGATCCTCAGAGCCCCCTAGGTCCCCTCAGGCGGGAGATGCCCAGCGCCCGAGCGCTGTCCGCACGGAAGAGCGAGGCCGCCTCCCCTCTGGGAGAACCAAGGAAGGGGGGCCATGTGGTGACTGGCTGGCCGTGAAGGCGGAGGAGGGGAAGGATGTTCTTGGTCAGGTGAAGGGTGATCCCAGGACAGGAATGGCCCTCAGCCTGGACGATGCTTGTACCTTCACCTTTGCCTCCCCCGGCTCTTCCCAGTGGGAACATGCTCAGGACTCCCCGTGTTTCCCCGAATCCGGGTCTTTGAGCAGTTTCCTCTTCACAGCACCTGTTTATAGCATGCCTCCACCTGTCCACCCACTCAGCCCTCGAACGGGGGCCTCACCTCCACCCCTGGCCAAGGCCCCCAGCTACTTCCCTGCTCCTACATCCTCTGGACACATCCCGATCCCCACTCGCCCTGTGCCCTTCCTGCCTCCCCCCAGCTGGCTCATCGCCCGTGGCCCCCAAGATCAGGCCTTGGTCCTCGGTTTATCTAACGTCGCCTTCAGCAAACATGCAGACACGTTTCCGGGACCACCCAGTGGAGAAGCGTGACCTGGGTCCAGACCTCAAACCCGATGCCTCCTGGTATCTCACAGGCACCCGAATGCAAAATGGTGGACAATAGCCTCACCGTTTACCCCTCATCACTGTCCTGGGTCTCCCATGGTGGAGGGCACCACCGTCACCCAGCCCCCAGCCCAGAAACCGCTGCCTCCATTTCTCCTCTCCCCATCTGACCTTCCTCCCAGTCCCGGCCGTGCCATCTACCTGTGCAGCAGCCTCACCTGGTCTGTTCTCGGGCTTGTCCCCAGGCTCCACTGCAGCCAGAGGCCCTTTCAAAGTAGATGCCACGTCAGTCCTGTTACCCCCTGGATCCAGTCCACTCTCCTGACCAGAGCCGCGCCCCGGCCACGGCCTTCCTCCAAGCTCCCGAGTCCCCATGCTGCCCTCTCCTCATCCTCAGGCCAGTCTCCCCCCAACACCTGCACCCCCACCCCAGTGCCTGGGGGCGGGGAATGCTTACGTGCTTCATCCAGCACAGGGCCCGGCACCTCCTGGCTGCCTGCGTCCTTCGTTAATGAAATGTGGTTCCTCTGTGGGGCGGAGGCAGTCACAGCCCTCAGCGCGCTGTGCTCGGTTGCTGTGTGTGTCACTCTTGAGTTCTTTCGCTTTGATAATGTCCTGTCTTTTGGGTACCGTCCCACCTCTTCTGTGAGGTGAGGGCCATCTGTCTGTCCACAAAGAGGGAGCAGCTGACTCTGGAAAGGTCTTGGATTGCCTCCTCCCCCTGCCTCTTGGCCCTGGACAGCTCTCACGTCCTCTCCCCTCCAGGAACGGGCTGCCGATACGGGCCGATGGCCACCGTGTCCACCAGTCTCCAGATGGTACTTTGCTGATCCACAACCTGCGGGCCGGGGACCAGGGCTCCTACACGTGCAGCACCTACCGTGGCAGCCAGGCAGTCAGCCGCAGCACTGAGGTGAAGGTGGTCCCACCAGGTAGGAAGGGCTGCTTGTTCCTGAGCAGCCTCTGCGGGCTCAGGGACTCTGGTCCGAGTCCTGACTCACTCTGCCAGTTCCTAGAAGTGTGACTCGGGCAGGGGCTTAGCCTCCCTGACTTCCTCTCCTCACTGCCTGACAGGCTATAGTGAGGATGAAGGAAATAAGTGGATGACAGGCATCTGCTAATAGCTTTATAGATGATGCTAAATATCATTTTTTAGACTTACTGGTTTTATTTTGAGAAACAGGATTGACTGGAAGTTTATCATACTTAAGGCAGGTCATTAAAATCTGTCCATTCTAATTAGGGCGGCAAAACATGGTCCTACGGTTGGAAAGTGCCTGTAAGGCCTTTGATCATATGCCCAGAAAGGAAAGGCAGGGATTAGTGCCGCCATCTTACAAACGAGACACTCAGTGGGAGAGCTCCAGGGTCATGCCACAGGTCATGCCACAGATTTGTGGCCAAGATGGCGCCAATCCTCATACTTAATGTTCTTTTCACTAAACTATTTACACCTGTAAGTGGGCAGAACTTTCCTTGCATTATTTAGTAAGTTGGTATGTCAGCCTTATATTCTCTAGCTCTTGCTCTAAGTTGTTATCAAATCTAAATACCATGTTTTAAGATGCATTTTCATACCACTAAGGAAAAAAAGGCTAATTCAATAAAAGACACCATTAATTAATTTGCAGTCCAATTTGACAGGTGTTAAAATATGAAAATAACTGCATCTCAGAATTGATGAAACAGCTTGTGGTTTAATCTTCAATCTCACAGGAGCTGTGTGTTCAAATAAGCCAGAGGGACGGGGGGCTAGGGTGGGCAGGATGGTGGTGATCTTTGCCCTACGCCCAGTGTGCCCGCCATGTACCCTCAATCTGGGCTCACTGAGCAGCAGGGCTGTGCCTGGCTGCCAGAATGAGGGTGGGGACTGGTCAGTGCTAGGGGCTGAAAGTCTGGTAGAAGTGTTGCTTAGGGAGCTGGACTGACACTTGGCCTCCAGTTTGTGAGCTCCTTAGAACAGCGACCGGGACCCATGCCCCCGGAGTCCAGCCCAGGTCTTGGCAGCACCAGGTGCTCAGATACTTGGTGACAGCCTACTGCAGGAGCTACTTCCCGCCTCCGATGATGCCCAGCAAATCCACCTCTTGTCTACATAATAACCAAGCCTACCAGACTTGAGACAAGCCAGAATACAGATTTATTTGACAGAGAGCGGTTAGGAGGACCCTGCCGGCCGTGATTCCTGTAGATACGTCTGTATGGGAAACCTGCTTGATGAAGGCTGGTGGGACTCCTGATGACGTGTGGTCACCATGCTGAAAGGTCTGCTGTGACCTGCCTCTTGGAAACAGCCTATGGCCTCCGTCGGCCACTTTTCTCCCACCCGTGCTGGACTACCGTGTTGCTAATCTTAGCTATTTTGGGGGCATCTTTCTTTACTAGAAGTGGCCTCCCTCCTAACTGTATTCATTCCATGGATTAGGCTGCAGCCATTTTTTCTTTGGGGGGTGGGGGTGGGGTTTCACCTTGCCCTAGTCACGGTTTGGTGGCGAACACTGAAATTAGTGTTAGCATTAGGGCGGGGGTGGTGCTTGAGCCAGTCACCCTCTAGAGCAAGCATGTCAAACTTGTGGGCATGTGGCCCAGCCAATATAACGGTATGTGAGAAACAGTTTAATACAAATTTCATAACTTAATTTTTACAATATCCTGTTATACATAATTACCAAACTACAGTATTCACTAATGACTGATTACTATAATCGTGTTGCATTCATTTCTCTTACGTGCCTTATGCACCATTTCTCTCCACTAATACTAGCAGTGAATATTTTAGCAGCCGATGGCCACATCATTAGTCTTGGACTAACTTGTTTGGTGTGCGCAACAGGAAATATTTCGCTTTTGGAGAAAAAGAAAAATAGGTTTATTTGCGTTATACTTATTAATTTGTGCAGTTATTCAGTGTCTGTTAAGTTAATGTTCAAGAAAAAATATTTTACTAAAATGTTCTATTATGTTAATGATTGCTCATTTATTTCAGCCCTGCGTATTCAGCATGTTTCTATGAAAACCAAAGCTTTTGTTTTTTTTTGCGGCCCACATAAACTTAAACCTTGTTTATTTGGCCCGTGTAAGCCTTTGAGTTTGACAGGCTTGCTCTAGAGCAGTGGTTCTCAACCTTCCTAATGCCGCGACCCCTTAATACAGTTCCTCATGTTGTGGTGACCTTCAATTTCGTTTACAAATTGAACATAATTAAAGCATAGTGATTAATCACAAACACAATATGTAATTATATATGTGTTTTCCGATGGTCTTAGGCGACCCCTGTGAAAGGGTCGTTTGATCCCCAAAGGGGTCACGACCCACAGGTTGAGAACCGCTGCTCTAGAGTACTAGAGTAAGGGACATACTTCTACTATGAGGACTTATTCTTTTTGCTTAAAATATTGTTTAGAAATAGAAAATAGTACAGGGAAAAAACAGTTAAACACTCATGTGCCCATTGCAGATGGGGAAACAGAGTATCTGCCTAAAGTCAGCCAGCTGGCAAGTGGGAGAGCCAGGACTACGCCCCAGAAGTCTGGCTCTGGAGCGGGTGTGCTTAACCTCTATAGTCAATGGTCATTTTGTTGTACTTTGGGATAAGCCTCCCCGAGGTCCAAGAGGTTTGGCTTTAGGGAAAGTGCTACTCAGGACCAAGCCAGGCGGGCAACAGCCCCTTCCAGAAAGAAAAAGGAAGTTACGTAGATAGGCCACTTAGGCCCTAAGATGAAGCAGCAGACGGAAACTCTCGCAGTTTATAAGATACAGAAACTCCTAGTAAATGCCAAGGAGGGGACCAGTGCTCTGTGCTCAGTATTAGAGCATTGCTCACAAGACCGTTTTCCTGTCACCTTGACTAACTCGCACTGCTTTCTCAGGGCGGGAGAGGAAAAACAGGGAAACAAAGTGACTAAGATAAACTGGGGCTACTGAATAAACAAAGCCTTGAGGCGGGAGGAAACCAGCAGTGAGAGAGAGGACAAAACAGCACTTGCCAACCCAAAGTTTTTCTTTAGGGCTGATCCTACTCTTCCTTCTTCCCAATCTAAAGGCCAAGGCAGAGGGCATTTAGCTTGTCAGGTCTCAACAGTAAGGGTAGGGAGTTAACTTCGAGATGTTTAATCATCTAGTCAGTCAATACTTGGGAGTCTGCAATGGGCTGTGCTGATGTGGCCAAAGAATAGCGGGAGGATCACCGCATGCTAAAGCAGGGCCAAAAATGGACGGAAAATGACTTCCAGTCAAGATGGCAGAGTAGTTAAATATTGTGCTCATCTTCCCCCACGATCACATCAAATTATACCTAAATTAGAGAACCGCCTGAAGAAGAGGAAACAGAACAGAAGTCCTATAACTAAGGATATACAGAAGTAGCCATGACGAGACTGGTAGGAGAGGGCAAGTCCCGCACCCAGCCAGCAAGGTGGGAGGCGGGTGCCAAATCTGAGCTCTCCATTAACCTGGCCAACACTGTTTGCCCCAACCAACTCATAGCCAACCTAAGCCGCTTCCAGTGACTTTTCCACGAAAGCAGCTGTCCTTGCTGCAAACTTTCATAAAATCTCCCAAAGGTCCAGAAACCCAAACAAACAGCAGCTGGTCTTGGTGTGCCCTGTAGCTCCCATTATGTGGCCCAAGCCTGGCATAAGCTGCAGCCCATGCTGGCCTGGAGTGTAGCTTCAACTAAGTGGCCACAATATGGCACTAGAGGCAGCTGGCCTCAGTTCACAGCTTAGCCTCTCCTGGGTGCCCCCAAGCCCAGCACAAGCAGCAACCAATCGCAAATCACTTTGTAGCTTCCATCAGGCAGCCCCAAGCTAGGCACAGATGGCGGCTGACCTTGGCCTGCACCAGAGCCCTTCCCAAGAGCCTCCAGAACCAACACAGCCAGTGGCCAGCTTCAGACCACACCAAAGTACCACCAATCAGTTCCACAAACAACACACGGGACGAGCAGACTTGGCTGGCACAAGAGATCTGCTAAAGCAACTCCTGCTCCTGGGGTCAGCCCTTACAGCTTTTCTGTAGTCATGGCTAGTCAGCCTGAGGGTCGATCTCACCTACTGACATGCCAACAGCAATCAGGCTTAACTACAACAGGAGAACAAACACAACCCAGATAAGGGACACTCCTGGAGCGCCCAGCTCAGGTGAATAAGGAGACTGCTCCACTGGCCCTCACAGGACACCTGCTACATAAGGCCACTCTGCCAAGTCTGGGAGACAAAGCAGACCTACCTAATACATAGAAACAAACACAGGGAGTCAGCCAAAATGAAGAGACAGCCATGTTCCAAATGAAAGAACAGGACAAAACTCCAGAAAAAGAACTAAATGAAATGGGCACAAGCAATCCACCAGATAAAGAGTTCAAACACTGGTTATAAGGATGTTCAGTGAGCTCAGTGGAAGAATAGATGAACTCAGTAAGAACCTCAACAAAGAGATAGAAATCATACAAAAAAAAGAACCAGTCAAAAGTGAAGACTACATTAGATTAGATGAAACACAGAACCAGATCTGGAAAATAAGATAGTGAAAAACCAAGAAAAAGAATGAAAAAAAATTTGTGTAAGGGACCTTTGGGATAAACCATTTTTTTTTGAGAGAGAGTGGAAGGGAGGGGAACAGACACATCAATTGGTTGCCTCCTGCGCATGCCCTTCACCGGAATCGAACTCAGGGCCCTTCAGTCGAGGGCCAACACTCTATCCACTGAGCAAAACTGGCTAGAGCAGGATAAACCAACATTTGCATCGTAGGGGTACCGAAGCAGAAGAAAGCAAGGGATTGAAAAATCTATTTGAAGAAGTAATGACAAAGGACTTCTCTAATCTGGCAAAGGAAATAGACATACAAGTGCAGAGTCCCAAACAAGATAGGCCACACCAAGACACATTATAATTAAAATGCCAAAGGTGAACAACAAACAGAGAATCTTAAATGCAGCAAGAAAAATGCAGTTAGTTACCTACAAAGGTGGTCCCATAAGACTGTCAGCTGATTTCTCACAAGAAACTTTACAGGTCAAAAGGGATTGGCAAGAAATATTCAAAGTGATGAAAAGCACAGACTTATAACCAAGATTACCCTGCAAAGCTATCATAGGAAATAAAAATTCTCACTGACAAAGGCAAACAGTATTAAGGCAGTGGATCAACAGCTAGTACAAAGGTTAAAAGCAGAAGTAGGAAGATCATGTGTAATTACAGTAATAAAATAAGGGACACACACAAAGGAAGTAAAAAATGACCATAACATAAACGTGGAGGTGGTGAGTAAAAATTATAGTCATTTTAGAATGTGTTTGACTTTAAGCAACCATCAACTTAGAATAGACTGCTATAAACATACGGAAGCACATGGTAACCACAAACCAAAAATCTACAAGAGATATGCAAGAAATAACGAGAAGGGAATCCAAACACGATACTACAGAAAGTCACCAACATATACTTGTAAGAGAGCAAGAGAATAAGAGAGGAACAGCGAAGAACTGCAAAAACAATAACATGGCAATAACTACATACCTATCAATAATTACTTTAAATGTAAATGGACTAAATGCTCCAGTCAAAAGACACTGGGTGACTGAATGGACAGAAAAACATGACCCACATGTATGCTGCCCACAACGGACCCACTTCAGCTAGAAAAACAAGCACACAACGTAAAGGGATGGAAGAAGATATTTCATGCTAATAGACACCATCCCAAAAGCTGGGGGAGCAATACTTAAACAATATCAACTTTATAACAAGAGCTGTAACAAGAGACAAAGAAAGGCATTTCATAATGATAAAGGGATTAATCCAACAAGAAATTATAAATGACACATTAGACCAGATGGACTTAATTGACATTTTTAGAACATTTCACCTTAGAGCAGAATATATATTCTTTTCAAGTGCACACAGAACATTTTCCAGGATAGCCAACATGTTAAGCCATAAAAGAAGTCTCAATAAATTAAGAAAACTGAAATCATATCAAGCATCTTTTCCAATCACAATGGTAACTGAAATCATATCAAGCATCTTTTCCAATCACAATGGTATTAAACTAGAAATCAAAATAAGAAAACTGAAAAAAAACAAAAACACATGAAGGCTAAATAACATGCTATTAAACAATGAATGGGTTGACAATGAGATCAAGGAAGAAATTAAAAGATACCTTGAGACAAACGTAAATGAAAACACAATGACCCAAAATCTATGGGACACAGCCAAAGCAGTTTTAAGAGAAAGAGAAATAGTAATACAGGCCTACTTCAAAAAACAATAAAAAGCTCAAACAAACTAACCTTGCACATAAAGGAACTAGAAAAAAGAACAAACAAAGCCCAAAGTGAGAAGGAAGGAAAAAATAAAAATTAGAGTGCAAATAAATAAAATAGAGTTTTAAACAATAGAGCCCTAGCCAGTTTTGCTCAGTGGGTAGAGAGTTGGCCTGTGGACTGAAGGGTCATGGGTTCAATTCTGGTCAAGGGCACATACCTCGGTTGCAGCCTTGTTCCCCGGCCCTGGATGGGGCACATGTGGGAGGCAACCAATCTCACATTGATGTTTATCTGTCTCTTCCCCTCCCTCTCTCTCTCTCTCTCTCTCTCTCTCTCTCTCTCTCTCGTAAAAAAAAAAAAAAAAAAATTCAATGGAAAAATATCCTCAGGTGAGGATTAACAAAACAAAAATAAAAAACCTGAAAAGACAACCTACTGAATGGGAGAAGATATTCATTGAGACATCCAATAAAGGGTTAATATCCAAAATACATGAGGAACTCACAAAACGTAACACCAAAACCCCCCCAAACAACCCAATTAAAGAAGGGCAAAGGTCCTAAACAGACATTTCTCCACAGAGGATATACAGGTGACCAATAGACATACGAAAAGATGCTCAACATCACTAACTATCAGGGAAATATAAATTAAAATCACAATGAGATATCACTTCATACCTGTCAGAATGTCTATCTCCAATAAATCAACAAGTGTTATCAAAGATGTAAAGAAAAGGGAGCCCTCGTGCACTGTTGGTGCGCATGCAGATTGGTACAGCCACTATGGAAAACAGTATGGAGGTTCCTCAAAAAATTAAAAATACAACTGCCATATGACCCAACAATTCCAATTCTGGGTATTGATCTGAAGAAATCCAAAACACAAATTTGAAAAGACATATGTATTCCTATGTTCACTGTAGCATTTTTAGTAGCCAAGATATGGAAGCAACCTAAGTATCTATTGCTAAATTATTTTATAAAGATGAGGTACATATATATAAAATGGAATATTACTCAGCCATAAAAAATGAAATCTTGCCATTTGCAACAATATGGATGGACCCAGAGGGTATTATGTTAAGTGAAACAAGTCAGACTGAGAAAGACAAATACTATATGATTTCACTTACATGTGGAATCTGAAAAAAAAAAAAATGAACAAAACAGAAACTCAGATACAGCGAACAAACTGATGATTTCCAAAGGGGAGAGAGTTTAGGAGGATGGGTGAAAAAGGGGAAGGGATTAAGGTATACAAATTGCAGTTATAAAAACAGTCACAGAAATGTAAAGTTCAGCATAGGGAATATATAGTCAGTAATACTGTAATAACTATGCATGGTTTAGATGGGAACTAGACTTTTCGAGACTCTAAGTTATATGAATGTGTAATCACTATGTTGTACACCTGAAACGAATATAATATTGTATGTCAACTGTAATTGAAGAAAAAAAAAGAATGGGTGGAAATTGTGATCCCTCCTGTAGTTGTACATACAGGTGTTGAAAAGTTACAGAGCAACTGCATTTTGGGGGAATCTGACAGCCACAGTGCCACTTTTAAGGAAACGAAATGGTGAGAATCTTCAGCGCACAGAGCTTCCTTACCCTTTCTTTCTCCCTTGTTGTTTTGCAGCACTGGCTGCCCAGCCGAGGGACCCCGGCAGGGATTGCATGGATCAGCCGGAGCTGGCCAACTGTGAGCTCATCCTGCAGGCCCAGCTCTGTGGCAATGAGTATTACTCCAGCTTCTGCTGTGCCAGCTGTTCCCGTGCCCAGCCTCATGCGCAGCCAGTCTGGCAGCAGGGATGAAGGCCCGCTCCAGCCCCAGTTCTGAAACAACTCGTAGGGCTGGGGAGAAAGGCAGGGAGACTCTCGCTCTCCCCTCTGTGGCTGCCAAGGGAGTTATCTTCTGGAGACACTGCTCCCCACCCTACCCCACCCACCCAGTGTTGAGCCTCAGCAGAGGCCAATCAGCACCTCTGACATGACGGAAAGAAACCTGTTTGGATTAGGATATGTTTTACTTTACAACTTCCCTCTATAATTTCTGGTACACAGGAGCAGTTCACTGTGTTTTAAAATGAGCTACCAGGGTTCTCGCTTCATGTGAAGCTGGATAGGGAGGTGCATAACTATTTTAGTTAACACCTACCTAACTCCCGCTGTGACAGGGAAGGATGCTTTGCTAGAACTAGATCTCATCTGGGGTCAAACAGTGGCCTGTGCTCTAGTCCCTCTCTCAACCTTCCAGGTAGTAAGTAGCAACCAGCTTCAAGCCCATATGTGCATATGGTTAACAGCATAACATTGGTGAAAGCTGTCAGGAAAGTGAACTATGAGGTAAGGCTCACCTAGGGATTTAGTATGAAAGGGTGGCAGCTGCATTATTATCTGAGGATGAAAGAACTGGAAAAGCTGCTTACTTTCATCGGGAAGCTGGAGCCGGAAGCCCTCTTCCTGAGGCCAACAGGAAGGGCTGGCTGTGAGGACCGCCTTACACCAGTATGGAGCTGATCGACGGGCCTGCTCTGTACCGAGACCAACAAGGAGCCACTCCTTCTCGAGTAGGAATCTGTGAATCAAAGTGTTTGCTGCCAGATAAAAGCCAGTCTATTATTAAAAACAGCAGCCTGGCCAGTGTGGCCCAGTGGTTGAGCATCAACCCATGAACTAGGTGGTCAGGGTTTGATTCCCGGTCAGGGCACATGCCCGGGTTGCAGGCTTGATCCCCAGTAGGAGGTGTGCAGGAAGCAACCTATCAATGATTCCCTCTCATCATTAATGTTTCTATCTCTGCCTCCCTTTCCTTCCCTCTCTCTGAAGTAAATTAAAAAATATATATATTTAAAGAAACCAGCAACAGCAAGATGGTGGTCCCAATGGAGGGGAGGGCAATGTAATAATAAGTGGCTTCAGAAATGGTTTGAGTTGGTGGAAGTCATTCTGCATCTCAGGAATTCCAATTTCTTGCTTCTAAAGAGCGAGCCCTGGATTCAATGTGGCTTCTTAGTCCCTTTCCACTTAACTTTTTACAAATCCTCCAGAGGGCTGGCTGGGCCTAGTGACACAGGTTATTCAGAGACATAGGAAAGACAGGTGCTAAGGGAAAGGTTTTATTCATCATGATCATGCTGGCTGAGTGAGGGATACTTATTAGTCTACCTATCATGGGCCAAGGCACAGATCTTTTCTTTCCATTTAAAAATATTGAGGACCATTCCCTTTGATTTACCATGGCTGGTTTTGCTATAGAAATTAGAAAATTTCTAATTTTCTTGGACTCCCCAGTTCTTTAATTAAACCAGTATTTGGCCCATTGGTAACATATTTCCAGAAGGTAAGTTTGAGGTTAGCTAGCTCTTCTTAGAACTAGTCACAGACTAGTGGGCTGAAGTTCAAGGTGAGAGTAAAACTCAATCTAAACCACTGGTCCTCAACCCTCTTCCACAGTGGGAGCCTTTAAAAAACAGAACCAGGGCTTCCACTCTCCAGAGATTTGAATTTAATTGGTCTAGAGTACTGCCCAGCCATGAGGATTTTAAATGCTCCCCAAGTGATTCTGATACATATCCAAGGTTGAGACTCACTGCTCCAGCCCTGCACATCTGATTGTGAATCTTGCTCAAATGCAGATTCTGCTTACAAGGTCTGGAGGAGGGTGGGGAGCTGAGATTCTGTATCTCTAACCAGCTCCTAGGTGAAGTCCATGCTGTTGTCCAGACCACACTTTAGGCAGCAAGAATATGATATTAGAGATGCATTTAGGATCAACCAAAGCCTAAAGAATGAATACAAATATGAACTATAAGAATATACCAGAGCCCTGGCTGGTGAGAATTGGAATGTTGCCCGTCGTACACCAGAGGGTTGCGCGTGTGGGAAGCAACTGATCAATTAATGTTTTTCTCTCTTTCTCCTTTCCTCTCTCTGAAAAATAATAAAAGAATATATTAGAAAATAAAAGATTTTCTAGCCACCAAACTAGAGAGCTGCAGCAACAGCAGAATGGAGAGAGTGAACAAGACCTGAAAGAACTAAGTCAACTGCTAATAAAGAAAAGGGGAAAGAACAGCCCTTTATGGGCAAAAGCTTCTACCACGAACATTTATTTTTGTTAAAGCAGATTATAAATTCTCATCAGTACAAATATATATAACTTACATTTGATTGTAAGGCCAACGTTCAAAAGTAAAAATGAGATGGGATCTCACGTTGTTACCAGAGGTCAAGTGGCTGCAACTGGCAACGGGATGTTCTGTCCACAAGGGAGGGGGACGAGGACACACACGGAGACACACACACACACACACCTAATAAAACCAGAAACTCCATCCCCACAAAACTCATGGGAACACACTTAAAGGACAAAACAAAACCCACCAAGACCCACATGACAAACCAACAGAATAACCTGCGTTCCAGTCTATGCATATGATGTCATTGTCACCTTAGTGTTAAAACAAGTAAAGGATTAACATAAGGAAACTGCAGCAATATATAAAAGAAAATACATATTCTCTATAGAGCATATTTAGACTGATTCCATTAAAATAATATTAGAATTTCACCATAGGTTTAAAACCAGGACAATACTACTCTTTCATTTTCTTTATTTAAACTACAACCTAGTGACTGTATTGGTCATAAGCATGATTGTTGTTGCAATGTGCTACTCTACTTACAACGACTGATACCAAATAAGCGAGGGATCCGGTCTGAACCTCCAGCTTTTCCCCTTTTACTTCAGTAGAAATCAACGATAAATCAATCTTATGTACAATTTCTTACAGCTAACCCTTTTACCTTTGGCAAGATTACTTACAACTTATACAACTTTTTAATATTGAGAACTATTTAAAATATTCTAAATGCATAAAAATAAAGATTTGGCTTTTTGATATATATTTATAATATTTATTCTTACTCAAAATGGAAGCTCAACTTTACCCCTAAAATATAGCTCTGCTGGGGCAGCTGCTGATGCGCCCTCCTGGGATTCTGGCAGCACCGCCTGCCTCTTGTCCTCGGCCCAAGCATAGGCCATTCTATTCTCAATCTCTAAGATGGGCCAGTATTGAGAGGAGGCAGGTGCATGGCCTGGAAAAAAGAAAGGGAGATCGTTTTGCTTCCCGTTGGGTTCTATATTCCATTAAATGTGCTTTGAATACAGATTCCTGTTCAGATACATCTGCCTCTCTGTTGTCAGAGATTTGTAAGGGGCTGAGGCAGGAGGGGGACAAAGGGCAACATTTTCTTGACTTCTTTAGCCTCACAGGACAGCTCTTCTCTAGGAATGGTTTTCTCACTTTTTTTCAAAAATCACCCCACACAGCACTCCGCACCTGGACATGCTCCTTGGGACCTTTGGGATTAGTGAAAAGTGTGCTATTGGGAACACAAAGTCTCCTTTGACCTTCACCCTCCCCCTGCCCTTGCCTAAATACAGACAAAATACATAAACCATGGGGACTGCTCAAAGTTCAATTTCAAACGTCTTCTGTAGGTCACTGGAGAAGGGGTTGGTGGGGGAGGGGTTAGTACGCTGCTTGGACTTGCTCTCTAATGCAGCCCACTGGGCTTCGAAAGGATCCACTGGGCAAGTGCCTATAGGAACCTCTGTGTGCTTGTCTCCTGAGGCCAACCTACCATCGTCTACACCATTGAAAGCTGCAGAACCATTGAAGTGCTCAGCAGGAGGCTTAAAGAAGGGACTGGCACAAGCACTGCTTGTCTCATACTGAGGGAATGTCTGCTGCTTGACCAGGCTGGGAGACTGATGGGGATGGGCAGCCTGAGGGTGGCCTGCAGTACCAAACACATTGGCTACCATCTGGGAGGGAGTGATGCCCACCACAGGCACATTAGGGGCTGGATAGGGCATCCCATTGGCCACAGGATAGGCCTGGGCAGGAATAAAGGCTGGCTGTAGGGGCGGGACCGCACCCACTGGCACGGGCTGAGAGGTGAGGAATGCATTCCCTTGGAAAGGTGGCGCTGGCTGGGAGATGGCAGTGGGTGGAGGCGGCTGGAGGGCTGGCTGCAGTGGGACAGCTGAGGCTGGGGGCTGCTGAGCCCGGACGCTCTTGGACACCTCTTCTAACCAGCGGTCAGCCTCAGAGGGAGTACGTCTGTGACCAGCCTGGAAGAGACCTGGAGAGGCAGCACCAGAAGATTGACCCCACTCGGTCCCTGGAACCAACATGAGAGAGAGAAAAGAGTCAGTCTTTCCGAGCATTTTTCTTCACCTGATGATCTTGGTTATTTGAATGACCCTAACGTGGAGCAAATCCCTCTAGTGGAATAATCTGTTACTAGCAGAGGAGTTTCGTGGCAGCATGTGTCAGATCATGCTGCTGTCTCAGCCACGTTGAGGAGCTGTCTAGATATGGTTCAACTGCACTGAACCAGGCACCTGGCTGGCACAGGAAACCCTTCCCTGATGCTGTGGCTCATCTACGGTACAGAAGCCACCTTGCACATGCGCAAAGGGCCCAAGGTGATTCACCTTCTACTCTAACAGAATGAAGAGAAAATACTTGGTTCTGTACCTCATGAGCCCTGCCTGGCTTCCTGACATGTTGCCTTCCTGATGAACTGCCTTTATTACTGTTTAAAATTCTCTTGGTTTTATGGTTAAATGTTCATTATAGAAAAACTAGAAAGTACAGAAAAGCAAAAATGAAGTGTTTTTTATAGCTCTTGTTTTGGGGCCTGCCATTATGGGAGGCAGGGTCCCCTCACCCTATAGGCTTATCCACCTATTTCCAAATCCAGTGACAGACCCCCTCAGGGTAGGCCCAGGAATCTGTACTTTATGAAAGTTCTATGGGTGGTTCTGTTCCATAGTCTTAAGAACTGTCAATTTAACCTCTTCAGTTCTTTCTCCTTCTCCATCCTTTCTTAATAGTTTATTTCCAGGAGAGAATATACTTTTCCTAAAAGCACTTCTCCCTGGTTCCTACTCAGGTAAATGGCTCATTTTCAAACCAGGGTCACTTAGCTGATCCCAGAATCCTCACCACCATCTGTGGCCACCTTACCCGAATGTGTGGCTGCAATTCCCTTGTTAACAGCATCAAGGGCATGCGCCCAAGGGTTGGTTTCACGCACAGGCATTGCTACGGATGCTAGAGCAGTATGGGCTGGCTTAGCAGCAAGCACATGGAAGGCTGAGTCAGTGCCATTAGCTACAATGGGAGCAGACAACATCAATGGAGTTAATTCATGCAGGGTGCACAGGTGACCTGTTGGAGCTGGGTCAGTCAGGCCAATGTGCAATACTGATGGAACAGACAGAAGGGTTGGTGTTGGGATAACCATACCATCTTGTAGTGGATACACAAACCTTTTGGCAAAGAGGGAATTAGAGGTTGTAATGAAAATGGCTATCTGGAGTCAAATGACTGTTCTAGGACACTATGTGTAT
Organism: Myotis nattereri; assembly: GCF_964212035.1. Lineage (NCBI taxonomy): Eukaryota > Metazoa > Chordata > Mammalia > Chiroptera > Vespertilionidae > Myotis > Myotis nattereri. The sequence goes on along the minus strand of NC_138075.1, from coordinate 24,658,678 downwards.
GGGGAGAGAGGAAATGAAAGCCTAGAAAAACAATTTCAAATTAAATTGAAGAGAGCGGCTTTGTCTTACAAGCAGCAAAAAGCGAATGCATAGCCTTTGGCATAACGATGTATATAAAGCATTTCCCTCTCCTATCACTTTCCCAAAGACCAAGTTATAGCAATAGTAACAACAATGGGATAAATATAATGATTCCATACTATGTTCTAGGTCAGTGGTTCTCAAACTTCCTAATGCTGCGACCCTTTAATACAGTTCCTCATGTTGTGGTAACCCCCAACCATAAAATTATTTTCGTTGCTACTGCATAAGTGTAATTTTGCTACTGTTGTGAATAGTAATGTAAATATCTGATATGCAGGATGTATTTTAATTGTTACAAATTGAACATAATTAAAGCATAGTGATTAATCACAAAAACAATATGCAATTATATATGTGTTTTCTGATAGTCTTAGGTGACCCCTGTGAAAGGGTTGTTCGACCCCCAAAGGGGTCGCGACCTACAGGTTGAGAACCGCTGTTTTAGGTGCTATGTTAATAATACTTTAGTGTGCATTATCTCATTTAATTCTCTCAAAAACCTAGTAAGGCTGGTATTATCCCCATATTACAGATGAGAAATCAAACTTGGTATATGTTTTCATTTGCTTAATAAATCTATAATTAACTACATAATTAATTTTATCTTCCTTTTTTGGAAGATTTTTTCCTCCTTGGTAATGTTGATAATATCTTGAAGCCCCTACTATTCTTTTCTTGTCTCCCCTTATCAAAAGCTCCTGAGACCTTGTTCCTGTACTCTGGGCATCTATTCCATCAGTTGCTACTCCTCAGTCCATCTATCATTCATATTTATTATGGAGCACAGAAGCAGGTACCTTCCCCTGCCTACACTATCACTATTCCCTCTTTAGGACGAGGCAACCCTGCTGTGGCTTTGGTACTATTTACCAGGGCTTGTCTAAAAAACTAGCTTACCCTATGACTGGGAGCCCCTGAAAGGCAGGGAAAAGACCATGCTCTATTCAGTTTTACACTCATTGCCTTGTGAATAGGCATATAGTCAGTAGAATGTAGCAGGTACTATATTCAGAAAGACCTGGGTTTAAATCCTGGCTGTGCAAGTTGGGCAATTTACTTAAGCTCTCTGAGCCTCATTTTCCTTATCTGTAATGCTTACCTCAAAGGGTTGTTGTGGAGATTAAGAGAGAGAGAACATGCATGAGTCCTTACCATGATGTGGCAGGAGGCACCAAGGGCTCAATAAATTGTGCCTATCATTATTGATATTATAAATATTTGTCAGATGGAAAGCTATTTGGCACACATGACTTTAAAGGCATAAAGGTTTATTTTTTAAAGAGAGATTCCTTGTAGGAAAAACATGTTGTAGTTTACTCCAACAGGAGCTGGGGACTGTTCTCACAGTAAAGCTTTTTCTGAGCTCTCTCTCAAATGAAATGAAGAAATGGCAATTATAAGGAGGTCAAATTCTAAGTCTGTAATTTAAGTAATACAGACTCTTTGCTGACCTCAGAGTCAGTAACTGCTAACTCAGTAACTCTTAAAACAACAACTTTTAGTGACTCTTCAATGCCACAAAGTCAAATTCTAGGACACTTGTTATAGAAGGTTCAATGGACTGAAGAGCCAAAAGAAGTACCTTTTTCTGTAGGAGCCTCCTAAGACTGGGTAGAGACTAGATGAGTCCAGGGCTTCTCAACCTTGGCACTATTGATATTTTGGACCAGATAATTCTTTGTTGTGAGGGTGGCTAGCCTGTGCACTGAAGGATGTTCAGCAGTAGCTCTGGCCTCTACATAGGTGCCATTAGCAATCACCCTTTACCAAGTTGCGAAACCCATAATAAAAAATGTCTCTAGACAAGGAATGCCAGACTTTCCTTGAGGGGCAAAATCACCCTGGGTTGAAAACCACTGTGCTAAAGAAAGAATAACCTAGAACCAACTCTGATGACTGCTGCGGCTGGAGAACTGGCTGGATACTCTGACTTTTAACAGTGAAGGGGCAAATGAAACAGTCGGTTGGGACTATAGCTCCTAATAGAATAGGATGAATGACAGGTAGGTACATGCAAAATGACGAATGCAGACATCTTAGGAAACAGGAAGGGGAACAAAGAGCAAGGACACTGTTGAACAGGGAAATGAATCCATCTGAGACATCAAACAGGGAAATGAGTGGGTCTGACCAGCTTTCGGAAAACTCAGGATGCCAACTTATAGTTAGTGAGCAGCATCATAAAATGCCAGTATCAGAGAGAAAAGCTGAGCAGGCTAACAGGGCACTAACCTTGAAAGGTAGGAGACTGTGGTGCCACCACTGTCACTGGTTTGGTCATTGGGGCGGATGAGAAGGGATCCTCGGAGGGTGTGCTGAAGGCATTGGTGATCTGTGAGCACAGGGAGCTGATACTCTCTGCTTCCCCTTCTACCTCTGGCACTGCAAGACAAATAGAAAATGGCTCCAGACAGAAACACTCAATAATCCAAATATAACAGTATGGTACAAGGTGGCATTTTATACTGTATCCCTTATTTGTGAAAGGGAAAGTCTCAACTGACAGGTGGGGCTATAAAAGCAGCTTAAAAAAAATTACTGTCCACTATTTCATTGGCTTTTCAGGTCAGGAGGTATGAAATGTCAATAGTTCATGTACTGATGTATATCTTCCTCCCTTGCAAATCTCCAGATTCCTTTTTGTGCCAAGATGTTAGCTAGAAGTTTCTGGAAGACATGAGCGACCTGTTTGTCTTCCAACCAGTTCACAGGTGTGATTTAAGCTCTGAAGCTATTTAGTAACTATCAGAAAATGGGTTAAAGTCAAGGGCACCAGTGGATGCGCAGTCCTTTTCTCTATGATAATCCATGATAATGTCATCACTCTCATTTTCCTCCAAAGTACAAAGTATAGTAACTGTGAAAACATGGAAAAGTGAACTGAGGTCCAGGACTCTTGAGGCTTTGTTCTTAATGCTGACTCTGGGATACTTGGGTGTCACCGAGGAAGATAAATGTGTGCTGTTCCTTTATTTGCTCAACTGTGAAAAGAGAATGCTAGTTTTTGTTTCCTATCTGCTCCAGAATGAAACTAAAACAGGTACTTGAAGCATCTGGAGTTTCCGTTTTTATAGGAGCTGAGCGCTGGACCAACCCTCAGTAATCGTCTAGTGAACTGTTCTTTAGGCCCAGTTTCATGTGTCAAGAGAACTTAACTCTGTACTTTTATACCACCACCAGTGAGAGGGCCTATGGAGACAGAGCTTCCTCACGCTCTGAGGAAGCACTGGCTGGGTGTGTCTCAGAGTGAAGTGAAATAGAGTCCAATAAAAGCACTGACCAGATCTGACACTTTAGCTCCGGGTCTTATGATGAGGATAGAACTACCGGGGCTGGCTCAGCTGTACAGAGGCCACACAAAGGACTGTGTGGCAGTTCTGAAAGGTAATGAATATGTGTGAGCAAGCCCACTGTCTCTGATGAACAACAGATCTCAGATTCATACAGGAAGCCTGTTTAGAGTTTCCTCCCTATGGAGCCAACCAGCCACAAGAACAATGAGCACTTATCCGTTTCTTTTGGTACATCTGACAGTGATGCTGTTTATCTTTATAATTAATTCCCTGCTGGGTCCCAAGTGGCAGGATAAGAATGGAAACTTGAGACCCTTGATGTTTGGAAGCAGGCTGGCTGGGAGGCAGTTAAGTACACTTCCATCAGGACAAACCACAAATCTTATAGCTCAGGCTAGGAATTCCCATTATGGCTCTACTACTTGTCTGTTGAAGAGAAATGAATGCTTCACATCTCCCTCCAGGAACCTCAGTTTTTCTCCCAATGGGAAATGATACAAGATACATATAACCATAAACCAGCCTGGGGGGCGAGGGAGGGCTAGTTTGGTGGGATTAGTGTTTCGACCGGAAGTGACAATATTGTTTCAGTGCTAGAGCACCAGTGAGTCAGGTGGATGCTGCATTACCTGCATTTTTTATGGGGAAATCAGTCTTCCTCTGCATAGTGGAAGGCAAGTCGTTGATGCGCAGGGAAAGCTGGCGTTTAAAGGGTGACATCTTCTGGCTAAGAGCAGGAAATCCTCGGAAAGAGCCTTGGCGAGCAAGTTGCTCAATTGGAGCATGGCGGCGCGGGATGGCGTGAGGATTGTTCATCTCCAGAGAGGCAGTGGCATCCGAAGTGGGAGAAGTGGGAGAAGACGGCGATGGGGCAGTGTTGCCAGGGGCCACTGATGAACCAACAACTGTCTTGTCTGTTTCAGCTAAAGGTCAAGCAAGAGAAAGAGGACCTTAGCAATGTCTTCAAATAATTGGAGCTTATACAACTGAGGAACTCAAAAACCCTTGTAGGTCCTTTACCCATCTCCTTCCCAATGTCTCTTAAAAGACAGGTTAAAAGCAAGGCTCAGATCTATTTTTCAAACAAATAAAAGATTTAACCTACTACATGTCCCATGATATAGCTACTGAGACACACAGATCTGATTTTCATGCAGTGATTCATAATATAAGCCTTTGAACAAGCTTAAAAAAATAGTACAGATGAACTTCTAATGTGAAGTCCTTTAAAGAATGATGATTTATGGTTTTCTTTAAAATACACACACACACACACACACACACACACATATTTATTGATTTCAGAAAGGGAGAGAGAGATAGAAGCATCAATGATGACAGAGAATCATTGATTGGCTGCCTCCTGCACACCCTACATTGGGGATCCAGCCTGCAATCCAGGAATCGAACTATGACCTCCTAGTTCATAGGACGACACTCAACCAGAGCCACGCTGGCCAGGCTGATTTATGGTTTCCAATGCTTGTTTGCTTACTTGTTTGGGGGGAGGACTTTGGGAGTGGCAATTAGAAAAGTCTAAATAAGTATAAGTTTGATTAGATGTTACAGAATAGCATAAAGCAGTCTTTCAATCATGGACAATATGCATCATGGTTCATTTGAATAAAAGCATACAGAAGTAAAATTTTAAATTGGAATAAACTAAATATAAGACTATTTCCATGTGCGTACCAGCTGAGACCCAATCTGCATGTGGAAAATCTCTAGCACTTCCTCCCCTCACAGCCCAGCCCCTCTATAGCTGTTGGGATGCTACCACTTTGGCAGTTGCCGTGTGGAGCATGAAGTAAGTATTATGTGGTGGTGTTAAAGAACACGCTTCCAGTCAGAAGGTCACCGAGCACACTAAATAACAGCTGCCCATATTAAATTTCCTAATAAAAATAACACGGTGTTTCTTATTCTTTAGGATACTGGCATAAATGCTTATGAGAAATGAACTACAGTGGGGCCTTGACTTACGAGTTTAATTTGTTCCGTGATGGAGCTCGTAACTCAAATTACTCGTATGTCAAATCAAAAGTGAACGAGTGAGACACGTGATGCTGGGCTGATGTTGTAGCGTTCACTGTGACGTTTGCTGTGCCAACTAGCGGTGGGGTATCTGAAGCTGGCTCGTAACCTGAATTTTAGCTCTCAACTCAAAGCAAAAAATCGGCCGAGAGACGGTTCCTATCTCGAAAAACTCGTTAGTCGGGACACTCGTTAAGTCAAGGTCCCACTGTAATCACAAAATGAATAATTTAGCTTCAAATAAAAACATGTATCTTTTTTTGGTCTTAAAAATTAGAGCTGTTTGGGTCAGTATTAGATTAATGAAGTTACCCAAAATGGCTGGTTTAGAACTGAAAGAATATGGTAAAAAATAGCAAAATTATGTTAATTTATATTTAAACTGAATTGTTTAATTCCAAAATATGCCATATTTGTTTCAACCTCAGTTATACACAAGAATGCAAAGCATTTCACCAAGCCCTCTCACTATACACCCAACCCAACTTTAGGCAACAGACTCTTGAGTAGCTTGAATGCCTGTACAGGCATGTGTACATTCCCACTACGCTGCCATATGTACCTGAAAAAACATTCTGCAAAAATCACACACTGAAATAAACAGGGCTATAGGAGAAAGAGCTAGGGGCTAGCTTCTAAAAATCTAGGAACTTTTTTCACAAAAGCACTAAAAAGCAGTAATAATATAGTGAGAACAGTAGCACCCAGCAGCATGTCAGTAGGGCCTTTGCAGCCTGGACCTGGGATTTGTACTTCTTCCTTTAAGATGTAGGTTCTTTGTTGTTGTCGTTAATTCTCACCTAAGGATTTTTATTTTTTTTTAATAGACTGAGAGAGAGAGAAACATGGATGTGAGAGACACACACTGAGTGGTTGCCTCCTGCATAGGACCCCAACCAGGGCCGGGATGAAGAGCGCAACAAGGTACGTGCCCTTGACCAGACTCGAACCTGGGACTCGTCAGTCTGAGGGACGACTCTCTATCCACTGAGCCAAACCGGCTAGGGCAAGATGTAGGTTCCTGACAGCATCTGCTTCTCACACAGATCAGATGCATCTGAATTAAAAATCTGCTCCAGGAACAGATTTTCTCCATTTTGTTTTTAAACACAGGGAGGGCAATGTCTTTGCAGCTTATTCAGCTGCACTCTTAGCTTCCCCAGGTAGCTTAACATAATAAAAAGGGTAAACAGTTTCAAAGCCACTAAACAAACTACTCTAAAGGAAAGGACTTTGTTTAGATTTTCAGCTTTTGGTTGTTGTTTTTAATCCTCAACGCAGGATATTTTTCCCATTGATTTTTTACAGAGTGGGGAAGGGACAGAGGGAGAGGTGGGGGAGGGAAGAAAGTGGGAAGGAGGAAAAGAGAAACAGAAACACTGATGTCAGAGAGACACATCGACTGCTTGCCTTCTGCAAGTGCCCAGACCCGGGCCAGAGATCGAATCTGCAACTCAGGTAGATGCCCTTGACCAAAAATTGAACCTGTAACCCTTGGTGTGTGGGCTGACACTCCAACCACTGAACAACATTGGCCAGGGCCAGCTTTGTTCTTAAGTTCTTCACATATTGCTAAGAGTTCTCTTTGTGAGAAAGCTTAGCCTTGATAGCTTCAAAAAATTAACCCTCTGGGGAAAACTGTTTAATAAACACACACTGTAGTAAAACAGACTGTACCTTTCTTGGCATCTTGGATTTGCTTCATAATCTCCTCTCTTTCTGCTAGCTCAGTGGCTGTTGTGACACGGAATGATCCTTCTCTTGTAAAAGTGGTCCGGCTGGCATCAAAAGTAGCAGTCACTCCACATTCCTTCTCCCTCTTCTGCTTACGTTCTAAACAGGCCGCAAAAGCACAGCCTACAGCGTGGCTCAATCTTTCACCCTGTACATAACAGAAGGTTCACAGAACGTTTTTAGATTTACTGTACCAACAATTACAAATGAGTTTGGACCACAAATAAGTCTGTTTTACACAAGGCAAAATGTTGGGAGCTTAACCTAGATTTTAATATACTAATATGCCAAATTAATTTAAATGAATAAATTACCTTAGGTAATACCTATGATACTTTACTGTAACAGGCATTGGGTAAAGTGACAATCGGCAACCTGTGCTTTTGTGAGCAGTCACTGAGACCTTCTTATTATTAGTGAGGCTCCCTCAGTCACTCACAGTAGCTGTGCCATCAGGTTAGGAGATACTGCTGAAGGTTTCAAGCTCTAAGTCTTGAAATGCAAAACCCTATTTGCTATTTAGGGGAACAGTGGAAATATTTACCAAGCATTTCTAAGAACCACTGGAAAGGCAGGGCAAGGTTCAGGAGCTTAAATATACTGTCAACATGTCTAGGAATAAAAGGTGCAAACTTAAAACTTCGAATAAATAATACAACTCCAGCGATGAAAAGGGAATCAGGCAAAGGAAAGCTTAGCTTTCTCAGTCCCCCTCCTTTTCTGAATACTATTCCCAAGCACCCCTTCCCATTCTAGACCCAAAGGGCTTTCAGGCTTTCTCCTATACCTTCCCTATATTCTTCTAGCTCTCTCTTAGCTCCAACTATACCCCCAACCACACACATGCAAAAGTTGGCTCAGTGGATAGAGCGTCAGCCTGCGGACTGAAGGGTTCTGGGTTCGATTCTGGTCAAGGGCACATACCTCAGTTGCAGGCTCGATCCCAGGCCCTGGTCAGAGCACGTACAATTGATGTGTCTCTCTCACATCGATGTTTCTCTGTCTCTTCCTCTCCCCTCCCACTCTCTCCAATAAAAACCAAAAAACTGCTTTTTGTTTGTAAGATTTCACATGACAATAAACTGTTAAGATTTCAGTGACTATAAAATGTAAAATTTCACATGACTGCTTAAAGACTGACAGACTTATTTTTTATGAAACCACATGAGTTTCTAACTTTTTAATAGGATGATATAAGGGTAGGCGTGAAAGCATAGAATAGGATAGAGTACCGAAGGAGTCTTAGAACCCGTTTGCATTTGCACACAGCTCTATTATAAGGACAGAGGTATAGGCCAAGGAAGCTTATTCTTTCTCTTTAGGTTTCAGGCAGAAGTTCTTGAAGACAGATCCCTCCTCAAGCTCCACCCCAGACCCAGTTGGAGAAATAGCTTTAATAATAATAGTCACTACTTAAAATTTTTTTTTATTGATTTCAGAGAGGAAGGGAGAGGGAGAGAGAGATATAAACATCAATGATGAGAATCATTGATCGGCTGCCTCCTGCACGCCCCCCCCCCCCCCATAGAGCCCGCAACCCAGGCATGTGCCCTTGACCAGAATCACCTGGGACCCTCCAGTCCACAGGCTGACACTCTAGCCACTGAGCCAAACTGGCTAGGAAAAACAATCACTATATTGAGAGCAGTTACCATGGGCCAGATCCTATGCTAAGAATGCTTAAATTCATTAATCTAAGTTAGTTTTTGCAACTGTTATCTCCATCTTATAGCAGTGGATACTAAGACTTAGAGAATGTTAAGTAACTTGCTACAAACTCCACAGCTAGTGAGAACCAGAATCAGGTCTGGAACCCATATCAGATTCAGAGCCTGAGCTCTTAATATTTGTTTATACCACTGTCTCCAAGAACTTAAAAAAAAAAAAAAATCTTTTGGTCAATTTTAGAGTATGGTCACCACTCTAAGGTTAAACCTTGCCAAGGATGTATTAAGTTGTAACCTTTGTGAATGGCTATTCTGCCTCATTCTGTCTGACTTTTAAAAACTCAGGAATTATACACTCAATGCTGTACTATAACTATAGTTAAAATCACCATCAACATGTAAGAGACATCTTTCATATTAGAATTTTAGGTAATTTCCATGAAGGATGATACATTAGGTTATTCTCTATTTTTAAACAAAATAAAAAATTTCTACCATGTAACAATTTCTAGCACACTCATTATACCATAATTTAGTATTTCTGTTTTTTTAATTAATTGGAAATACACTCCAACTCAGTTCTTTTATTTGTAGTGGAGTTTCTTTGCAAATAAATTTATAAGCACCTTTCAAATGCCAATATCATCTACCCAGATGTCTTAGCAAATAAATACATGTAAGATCTTGAAAATGGTTCTAATAATGAAAAGTTTCAAATAAAGTGTAGCAGCCACCCTCTCCAGAATACTTCTACTTTCCTTTAATGACCATGGATCTCACCTAGTCAGTCATCTTGCTCCGTGAGTTGCAAGGTCACACCAAGAGTGTGGATTACTTGAATAAAAGGAACGAAAGCAGACTAGTGTAGGCACTTACAAGTACTGTAACAGCACGTACTTGTCAAGTGCAAAGTGCTTGACTGAGCCAACCCGGAAGGAGCTTTGCTGACTGAGGCTAGTCATGATGAAATCCAGGTTGAACTCACCGTGTCCTTGACAGCCATGAAGCAATGACAGATCCAGCGCCGAGTGGTGCCATCACGACATATGTAAGAGAAGGCTCTATCAAAGTTTCTATCTGGTGCACAGAAAGAAACTTTTTCTATTGTCTGGTCAACTATGAGGTCCTTGAAAAAGGGAAACACAAAGGAACAGAGAATTATGAGGTTATTCAACCTTCTCAGAAAAAGCACAGAATGTTCGTTTTATAATACGGAATCCTCACACCTAATGCACTGAACCTATGGAATAGCTAGATCTGAGGCCAGCAGTCTGAATACTAAGAATTTGACCTTAGAGAGATCCCATGAAGTCCTTTGTCCAGAGGCCTCTCTCACCTCATCTTCATGTTCTAAAACATGCTTGCTGATTATAATTTTATTATGGTAGAGTCCATGTTCAATGTGCAATATATGTAAATCAATACATTTAATCCAATTTCCATATAACTTATTTAATAACATCAGTCCCAAAATTTCTATGTATTTATTAACTTACTGATGATTAAACTTTGAGGACTTTCTGTTTATATACTTGCTGAATGACCCAGTATATGCATAGTATAAACATTACACAAAATGTTCTTAAAAATCTGGAGATTCTGAGGCTCTTCTGTGTGATATTTTCATGGCCTAGAATCGCTAGGTGCTGAGATGAGGCTGTAAAACATAAAATTAAATCAAATGGCTTTTATATAGGATTGCTGAGAGTTCTTGTTGCTCCATAAACTTGCCAGTCAATTTTTTAAAAAATTTGCAACTCTGGCCCTGGCCGGGTTGCTTAGTTGGTTAGAGCATCATCTCAATACATCAAGGTTGTGAATTCGAACCCAGGTCAGGGCACATACAAGAATCAACCAATGAATGCATAAATAAGTGGAACAACAAATCGATGTTTCTCTCTAAAAACAAATTAATTTTTTTTTTTAAGATTTAAAAATAAAAATTTTTTTTGGCAGCTCATTATGATTTTATTTTGCATAACTATGATTACTATAAACTTCCTCTTTAGCAAAGAAACTGTCTTTTGGGTTGTCTGTAATTTTCTTATTGATATGTAGGAGTTATTTATATATTCTAAATATGATCCCTTTATAGACTATACAGATTGCAAAATTTCTTTTCCACTCATAATAGGTCCATGAGTGACAATCCACCGGTTATTATTATCACTCTGTGTGGAAAGAACTAATTAGTGTCAGTGCTATAAGCAACCACCAGGGGGAAACAACACTTTCTCTATTGTACAAAGCAATTAAAAACAGCCTCCATGTACAAATTTCATATAAAACACTTATAAGTTCTTAAAAATAATCTAAATAAAATGATCGTTGTTTTCAAGATTCATGTACATTTAACACTACCACTTCTCTTGAACTTAAGAAAAAGCCTTTGATGGAAGGTCAAAATAACTAAAATGCAGTTATATTAAATCACTTAAAATGTATCTGGTAAGTTACCCATCAAACTGCTCTCTACCAGTCAGACTTTCTCCCAAGTCAGGTGACATTTCAGTTTTTCTGAAAAACTGCCTTCTTGCTAAAATTTCTCCAGACTTTACGTCTCTTAGGAAATTTAAATTAATGATTAATATACTTATATAACACTATATGCTCTCTAAGGGAAGAGTCTACATCTCTAATCTTATTAATCCTCACCCGAGGATATTTTTCCATTGATTTCTAGAGAGAGTAGATGGAGGAGAGACAGAGAGAGACACACATCAACTGGCTGCCTCCTGAATGCACACTAACCAGGGCCAGGGAACTTGCAACCAAGGTTATATGTCCTTGACCAGAATCAAAATCAGGACCCTTCAGTCTGCGGGCCGATCCTCTAGGCACTGAGTCTAACCTGCTAGGGCATATGTCTCTATTCTTATATGTATGTAGGGTCACATTCTTTCAAATGCAAAATGCTACCTCTGATTTGAAATATTGTGTAGATTCTAAGTAAATCTTAATCTAATGAGCCATTTACTAGTTCTTAAGATTTCATTTAAATTGGGTTTTCAGTTAAATAGCAATCAATTCAAACATCACTTTCTAAAAACAGAGTTCTATTAAGGAAAAAGAAGAAATTTCTAATGTGGTCCATCATATTTAAAAATATTTTTTAAACTGTGGTAAAAGATCCATCATCTTTTACATCAAATTTGTGGGGTTAAACATTTTTTTAAAATGTGTAACAACAGAAATAGAACTCAGATCTTAACATTAAGTGAAAATGCTTGGTAGGCTAAACATGCTGCGTCATGTAGGGCAAAATGCGGAGAGAATTCTATTTTTTATAAGGTAAATGAGTAGCTAATTGGCTTCCTAAACATTAACTAGTCTCAGAAGATTGTACTTTGGACAAAGTGAAGGATACAGAGTGACTACAACTGCTTAATGGCACTATAAATGATCATTAGGAATTAAAAAGACATATGAGCAGTTACATTTAAGCTTGTAAAAGTTTTACCTTAGTTTTTTCATCCACAACTCTGAGTCCATCTGCTGATACCCACAGGACTGCCTTAACAGCTTTCTTTCCAGTCTTTTAAGAGAAACCAAAAAGAAAGGAGAGAGAGACACACATATAATGTATATTTTAAAAAGTCATCTTCCATAGAAAACACTGACTTCTGCCTTCCAAAATTCACATGTACAAATGGAGTCCAGGAGAGGTGCCCAAAGCCATATACTCAAACCAAACTGCAGAAACATTCAGGAAAAGACAAGCCAAAGCCATTATTTTAGAAACACAATGCAAAACAATACAATAAAAGTAAGTACGGGGGGGTGGGGGGGGGATATATTAAAACCAAGATAACACATTCCATAAAGGGCAAAGAATTAATAAGTAGATTTCTTACTCATTTAAAAAATAAATCAAGAAAATCACAAGTCAGATAAATTTAAACACATAAGGAGTTACACCACAAGTAGCTTCTACGAGTGTATTTAGAGTAGGAAGTAATACATGAGTCTAAATTGAAATGCTGACCATTCTACTACCGTGTAACCCCAATGTATACAGCAGGACCTTGATCATCTGAAATTTTCATGCTAAAAACCCAATAATTTTTCATTCTTCCTTTAAACCATTATTTTTTTCTTCCAGGATTAACACAGAACTAGTTTAGTTTTTAATTGACATTAAATGCATGGAGACATTTTGGAGACATAGGAGAATTAAAAAACTGTTGAAAATATTGTTATAACATGAATTATTTTTACTGCTAAGAAAAGATTTCTTTTGCACATAAGAATCACATGGGAAAAAGCTGATATATGATTTCTCCTGTGATGGAATGAAAACAGGAGAGTGGGAGTTTGTAATAGCAATTTAACAGCTTTCTTTCTTTCTAACTGCTCCAAGGATATAAGCAAAATAAAGCAAAAGCAAAGTGAAGGCTGAGAATAAATATCAAAACATCATAAAAAGTATATATCAAAAGGGATCAGGTACTAAAAGTTGGAGCAGCAGCTTCTAGAAGGGACAAGGAAAGATAAAGAAACGTCCACCATTCTCCTCTGTGTGTGTCCAAACCCAACACTCCTCGGTAGGGAAGGAATGGCCTTATTTGAATGAGCTGTGTGATCCACCCGGACTCATCATCTCCATCACCACCACACATCTGAGGAGAGCCTATTATATGCCAGACAGTGGAAATACTGTACTTGAATTCACACAGCCCATTGAAAGGTGACACTCAGATAAACAAAAAATAAATAATACAGTGATGAGTGCTATAGAACTGAAAACAATCCTATATAATAAAACCCTACTATGCAAATCGACTGAAAGGCAGAATGACCAGTTGCTATGACACGCACTGACCACCAGGGGGCAGATGCTCAATGCAGGAGCTGCCCCCCAGTGGTCAGTGCACTCCCACAGAAGCTGGGCTCATGGCTGGCAAGCGCAGTGGCAGTGGTGGGAGCCTCTCCTGCCTCCGCAGCAGCACTACAGACCCCTCGGTAGACATTCCCTGAGGGGTCCTGGACTGTGAGAGGGCACAGGCCGGGCTGAGGGGACCGCCCCCACCCCCAGTGCACGAATGCCATGTGCCAGGCCTCTAGTGCAGTGGTCGGCAAACTCATTAGTCAACAGAGCCAAATATCAACAGTACAACGATTGAAATTTCTTTTGAGAACCAATTTTTTTAAACTTAAACTATATAGGTAGGTACATTGTTATTAACTTAATTAGGGTACCCCTAAGGCTTAGGAAGAGCCACACTCAAGGGGCCAAAGAGCCGCATTTGGCTCACAAGCCGCAGTTTGATGACCACTGCTCTAGTGTATAATGATATCAGAAAGCAGGCATGGTCAAATCTGTGGAATCAAAGAAGGTTATTCAAAGGAGAAGACAGACTGGGTACTAAAATAATTTTTTTAGATGTCCCAGATGGGGGTAAGGAGGGAGGGAACTGATAGAAGTAGTGGACATTCCAGGCAGAAAAAACAGCAATATTGGACATGGCAAATCTAGGCTCTATATATATTGGCTTGAAAGTATGATGAGTGAGCAAGGCATGGTGGGAAATAAAGAGTAAGAAAGGCCTAGGCATGGAGGGCCTTGTAGGCCTTCTAAAGAATTCCATCTTAATTCTGGGGGCAATTAGGAGCTCCTGGAGGAATTTAAACACAATTAAACAGATTTTCATTTTTAAAACATCACTCTGGCAGCAGGGTAGAGGGGCTGGCAAGAAACTGATAGGAGGCAAAAAGACCACAAAATTTCAGGTGAGAGAAAATGAGGTTGACCTTCTTGATTAAGACTGGGATAGAGAGGAGAAAGTTTTACATGGTAATTGTAAGGGAGAAGTTGAGGATTCCTATCAGGTTCCTGGCTTGGGTAACTGGCTAGAGAGGTTAACTAAGAAAGAGAATAAAGGAGCTTGGCTGTGTGGCTCAGTGGTTGAGTGTTGACCCATGAACCAGGAGGTCAGGGTTTGATCCAGGTGAGGGCACGTTGCAGGCTCGATCCCCAGTAAGGGGCATGCCGGAAGCAGCCAGTTGATGATTCTCTCTCATCATTGATGTTTCTATCTCTCTCTCCTTCTCCCTTCCTCTCTCTGAAATCAGTAAAAACATGTTTTAATAAGAGAGAATAAAAGAGATGCAAAAACAAGTTTGAGAAGGGGAAGAATAAGACTTCAATTTGGACAAGCAAAATTTGAGATGTCTGTGCAACATCAAGGTGAAGATGTCCAACAGGTAATTGAAAAATAGGTCTGAAGCTCAATAGAGAACTCTAGACGGAATTTTAAATTTGAGAGACATTAATCATGGGAATAATAGAAGGGCCAAAGCTAGAAGAGACTATCAATAATTAAAGAAGTAGGAAAAGATGAGTTAAGTCCTTGAAATATAAGAAAAGAAATAACCAGAAGGACAGGGAAATGGGTGACTGAAACTAAGGGAGAAGGGTTTCAAAAAGTAATGGGGTGGTCCAAAATGTCAAATGTTGCAAAGTGATCAAGTTTGAAAAGATGTGAAAAATGTCCATTTGATTTAGCAATGAAGACACAATATAGTGATAGAGGTTGTGTGGTTAATTTTGTGTGTCAAACTGGCTAGGCTATGGTTGCTTAGTTGTTCGGTCAAACACAAGTTTAGATGTTGCTGTAAAGGTATTCTGTAGGTGTGATTAACATTAACAATCAATGGACTTTAGGTAAAGGAGATTACCCTGATAATATGGTGGAAGAGGACTAATCCAATCAATTGAAGGCCTTAAGGGTAAAAACAGAGGTCCCCCCCTGCCTCCCCCACCCCCCAGAAGAAATTCTGCCTGAAGTCTGCAACACTAAAATTCAACCTGCGTTTCCAGCCCGCTGGCCTACCCTACAGATTTCAGACTTGCCAGCCCCCACAATTGTATGAGCCAATTCTTAAAATCAATACCCACTCTCTAACTAGATATATGTAGAGATAGATAATCTAAATACATATGAGAGAGAAACAGATGGTGGCTCTGTCTCTGGAAGGTCCTGATTAATACAGAGGTGGAAGACAGATTAGAATGGGTTGAGAAGCAAATGAAAGGCAAGAAGAGTCTTGGAGTATTAAATTTGCTCTTTGAAAAAGCTTATTTACAAAAAGGAGGGGTATAGGGTAATGGGGGGACAGGCACATGATCAAGGGAAGTCTTTAATAAACTTGAAAAAAAACTCCCAACAGTAAAGCTTCTTGAAAGAGTGATATCTTCAACAACAAATCATGCTTATATGCTGAATGGGAAAAGCAGTGGAAAGATGGAGACTGAAAGCCCTCCTAGAAAAAGAGAAGAATAATTTAGAAAACAGAGTCATCCAGGAGGTGGGATGGGATGGGACTAGAGTACAAGTTTTAGACAGAAAGAAAGATGTCCCCTTCCTTGAAATGGAGGGATGGAGTGAGGCTAAATAGAAATGAAGATAGATTTGTAAAGGAGGGAGTGGCAAATTGAGGAAGTTTACTTGAGAGAGCCACAAATTTATCTGTGAAGGAAATGAGATCACTTGCTTTACTTGGCTAGCGAGAGGAAGGGAGACATGCAGAGTAAGAGAAAGATTGACAATAGCCGTCTGGAGGCAGTATAGCACAGGAACTCAGAGCACAAACCCTGAAACCAGGCTGCTGTCTGGGTTTGAATTCTGGTTCTGCCACTTACTATATGACCAAGGGCAAACTACGCCACTTTTCTATGCTTCAGTTTCCATACCTGTATAATGATGCTAATAATCTTATATACCTCATGGGATTCTTATGAGGATTAAATGAATTAACATATGTAAAAAGTTTAGAACTAGGGTGGGTCATATAATTTTCTGTCCAAACTGGGACCCTTTTGAAAGTGAAACAGGTGTTACATTGGGGCTGTTCCAGGAAAACTGGGACAATCGTCATCCCACCAACGGTAACTGCCCATATTTAACCAACACTTAGGTAGCAGTCAGGATTCTGCTAGAAGGTAAGTTCTGTGAGGGCAGGCTTGTTTCCATCACTGCTATATCCCTGGGGCTCAGGACAATGCCTGGTACAGAGCAGGAGTTTGAAGGAATAAATGTGCTAAATATCTGCTGGAGGAAATAGGAAACTGCTGATTAGTGACACAGAAGACTGTCACTGGCACTGAAAATCCTATGTAAGAAATTTAAATTTGAAGTTTTATTCATCTTCTTACTGATTACTACAACTGTAGCCTGAAATATTCAATATCTGAGCCAACAGGTAGATATACTTCAAGGAGTTGGGAGGCTGAAGGTGGGAAAAATAAAAGGCCATTTTAAAATGGGATTGTTCTCCATTTATTCTCCTTATCATATATAGGGAATTATAACATTTTCTTAGCCCAATTATACTGTCATAGAAACATGTCCATTTTTGAGGCATGCCTTTTTCTTTAGAGGGAGGGAGGGAGGGAAGGAGGGAGGGAGGGAGGGAGGGAGGGAGGGAGGGAGGGAGAAAGAGGCATCAATCGATGTGAGAGAGAAATATTGATTGGTTGCCTCCCATACACACCTCACCTTGATCAAACCCACAACTTGGGTATGTGCCCTGACCAGGGATCGAACCCGCCACCTTCTGGTGTACGGGATGAAGCTCCAAACAACTGAGCAACACTGGCCAGGGCTTGAGGTATGTCTTTATACCGGTGGTGTGCTAACCTATCAGTTAGGCACTGTATTTGTCATATTTCATGGCCTCTGATCTCTCTAAAGAGGGGAAGAAAACAAATATAAAGTCTTTCTGTTTTTGTTCATACACCGGGTGCTGGTGCTCGGATGTCACTCTAGTTTGCCACTTACACCAAGGACTGAGATACTAAGGCTCAAAGAACCTGTAGCTAAATTAAGTTCAGACTTCCCTCCCAGATTCTATAGTAGCAATGCTTCTGTATTATTTGTGAACTTTAGTCTTTTATTCTGATAATATAAACTAGGATTCCTAAGAAACTTTTAGAAAATGATAAAAGTCACAGAGAGAAGGTAAAAGTTTTTGCTTTTGTTTGCCCTAAAACTATACACTTAAGCTAATCCCAAGGAGCTAAAAACAAGTTAGCTAACCAAACAGCAATAAAATAAAATAAAATAAAATAAAATAAAATAAAATAAAATAAAATAAAATAAAATAATAAAATAAATAAATAAAATAAAATAAAATAATAAAATAAAATAAATAAAATAAAATAAAAATAACTAAGTATAAAGTGTAGAATTTACATACATCTTAGTGATGCAAACACCCTTTTTTTTTCTTTTTCTTTTTCTTTTTTTTTTGAGAATAAAATAAGTTTATTCAGGTAGAGAAAAAGAAAGAGGCCAGGTCGTGGGTGCTGCTATGAAGAAAGCAAAAAGTACACGTCCACTAGAGAGTGAGTTTGCGACAAACACCTCTTAAAAAAAAGACTAGTTACTACTTCAGAAACTAATAGAAATGAGGTAGGGGTAATGCAGGTGAGAGACATTCAGAATTATTTCATCACCACTGTTCCAACACTTTCTATTTTAATAATAATTTCAAGGTTATAGGTAGAATTCACACTGACTAGTGTCAATGTACAAAAAACACAGTTTTACAACAAAGAGAAAATTGCTTATTCTTTGAGGGAAGAAAATGAATCTAACATGGAGAGCACTTCAAATTTAATTGGTGAAATCTGAGTAGAAGGCTCAAGCTCATCTATGAGTGAAAGATGACAAATGTAAGTATAACTTTCAGATAACCACTCAACTCTCTAAATATCCAACTTAGAATTTTAAAATTATCATCTGCCTTAAATACCTTTTACTATGGGTAGATATAAACCAACACAGAAGTTAAGTGGGCTGATATTGGAGGAAATTATAGCAGGTAGTGAGTAGATCCATTACAATTTACTAAGTCAGGAAACTTACACTGCAACAGAAATGCACAGACAATCTTAACATGAAAACACCAGTGAAGAAACACATGGTTGTAAAAATAACACAGAAATAATAACATACAAGCTCAGTTCACTGTAAGATCACTCTCTCTAAATTTAAAAGCTACTCACAATAAAAGGCAATTGAAATAACTAATTACAATAAAGAATGCCATCTCCCTATCTATAAACCTATCTCCAGTAGACACCATTTTAAAAAGAAATTGAAAAAGGATGAAGATCACAAGTTTGTGATATCCTCAGGAGGCTGACAGATCCTTACAGTTGATCTTTCATTTTACATATTGGTGTTAGCTAGGAAAGTTCTTCAGGTCTCCAATTGGAGACATAAGTTTTTAAATTGTTTAAATCAAAGATTGACAAACTTTTTATGTGAAGGACCAGATAAATATTTAAGGCTTTGCAGGCCATACGTTCTATGCCATGACTACTTAACTCTGCCACTGTAGCACAAAAGCAGCCATAGACAATAGTAAACACATGGACATGGCTTTGTTGAAATAAAACTTTATTCAACAAAACAAGTAATGTGTCACAGATGCCAACCTGACATAAATCATTGTGATCCCTGAAAAGTGAACATTAATTAAATCTTTTTGAAAAGATAATTCATTATATTAAAATCTTAAACCTGTTTAGAATTATGTCCCTGAATCATTTCTCTTTTCCATTTTGTTGTGTTCAAATGTGTTTATCTCCTATTATTTAAACTATGACTCAGATCTCAGGTGCTTTCCAACTCTAAAGTTCTATGATTCCCAAAATCCCAGTGAGGTAAGAGCATGCAATTAAATAACATAAACAGAAGTA
Organism: Myotis nattereri; assembly: GCF_964212035.1. Taxonomy (NCBI): domain Eukaryota; kingdom Metazoa; phylum Chordata; class Mammalia; order Chiroptera; family Vespertilionidae; genus Myotis; species Myotis nattereri. Next base: position 24,639,158 of record NC_138075.1, on the reverse strand, counting down.
ATATTTGGAGGCAAAACAATTCTGCTGGGCATATAAAAGCAAAAAGGTTAAGCAGATGTCCTAAGGCAAGCCGACGTAAAGAAATGCTATCAACACACACGGAAGCATAATTTGGCATAGCTATGAGGTGTTACAAAGCAACAGCAGCCACCAGTTCAGGCAGCAGGGGCAGAGAATGTCACTCTTTCTGAGTAACAGAGATTTGCCAGTCTAGTTTACAAAGCTTTCTGCTACAAACCAAAGAGGCCATCAAGGTACCCAATTTGTAGAGAATCATGGATTAGTCTATTTGTCACACCTACACACAGATAACCATCATTACAGAGTAATAATATATTCACAGACAACCATGATATGGTGTGCCTTGTAATAAATGAAGAGACTTCTTTCCTTTTGTAGGAAACGTGGCTTCATTTTTAAACATGACAAGGACCTTAAAGTCTTGTAGTTTGATGACATTTGAATTTCTAAATGTAATTGTGTAATAAATAGATTTTGTCTTATAATTCTAAGATACAGTGAGTATTCCCCAAAGGACAAAGCAGTGAAGGGAAAGAAATGCAGCTTTCTCCAGGATTTGAGACTGGCACTATCTCTCTAATGACTGCTTCATTGAAAGTGCAGTAAGTTTTCATCTGGGACACCAATATGTACTATTTCCTGCATTTTCTTAACTGAGAGAGGCCTTTAAAGCATTTTTGGGGGGGAAAATAAGGATGGTAGCATATCATGAACCAAAAAGCAAAGGAGAGAAATTTGGAGGCAATTTAGCTCTCCTAATTTGCCAAATCACTTTTAATTGAGGAGGGGGGGAAAACCCATGAATTATTCTAATATTAAATTCATATTTCAAACGTTTGTAATAGCAGAAATGAAAAATCCACAGGCATCTCAAATTCAATCTCTTCAAAACCAAATTCATCATACCTCTTCTCACAATGAATGATTTCCCCATCCCTTGGTCATCCATGCCTGAAGCTTGGATCTTATCTTCTGTTTCTTTCGTATATCCCTAAGTTAAATGAATGATCGAGTTGGTCTCCTCCTCTCGGTTATTCTGTTAATGCTGTTCCTTCTGTCTGAAATGCCTTTCTCTTTTAAGTTTAACTGGAACTCATAGTTTTAAGTCAGCCTTAGGTGCTATTTCCTCCCAGAAACCTTCATCACAACCTCTTACATTCTTCCTTTGCTCTATTGCAGCGGTTCTCAACCTGTGGGTCTCTACCCCTTTGGCAGTCGAACAACCCTTTCACAGGGGTCGCCTAAGACCATCCTGCATATCAGATATTTACATTACGATTCATAACAGTAGCAACATTACAGTTATGAAGTAGCAACGAAAATAATTTTATGGTTGGGTCACAACATGAGGAACTGTATTTAAACGGCCAGAAGGTTAAGAACCACTGCTCTATTGGTACGTTAATGTTAGACAATTTGCTAACCATTTTTTAAATATCTGATTTCTCCCACTACAAGGTGAACTTGAAACCAGTGTATCTGTCATTCATTCATTTTTTTCATTCACTAACTCAAATATTTTGGAGCAATTACTATAGACCACCTACTATTCTAGGCATTGAAGACTCAGCAGTGAACAAAACTTTAGATGAGGACCTCAGTCCTCAGAGAGTTATGTTTTAGTGAAGAAGAGACGAACAGTAAGTAGAATGTATGGTATGACAAATGGTGATATGCCCAATCAAAGAAAAATAAAGCTAGGAAGGGAAATAGTGTGTGTATATGGAGGAGCATGGTATTAGGAATTTAAAACAGGGTCCTCACTGAGAATGGGGCTTTGGACAAAGAATGGAAAAATACAGCAAGTGCAAAGGTTGAGGTGGAAGCATACCTGATGTGCTCAAGGAATAGCAAGGAGACTAGCTAGTGTGGATGGAACAGAGGGGCAAGAGTGAGAGTGGGAGAAGACAGGAAAAGGAACAGAGGGAATTCATGTATAGTGGCCTAAAAGGCCCAAAAGGCTCTGATTAGGTCAGGAAACTACTGAAGGATCTGGGACAGTCGAGCAACACAATCAGACTCCTGTCTTAGAAAGATCACTCAGGCTGGTATCCTGAGAACAGATGGCAGGGGAGCAGCAATGAAAACAGAGGAAACAGAACACTGCTGCAATGATTCAGCCGAAAGGAGAAGCTAGCTTGGACCAGGGCAACAGTGGTAGAGATAGTGAGACAGAAAATGTTGATGGAATGGATATAGGGTATAGGAGAGAGAGAAGTAACGATAAGATCCAGAATTTTTGGCTAGAGCACAGAGACAGAGTTGCTGTATATGAGTTGGGAAAGACGAGGGGAGTTTAGCTTGGGAGAGAAAGATAGAATTTTGATTAGTGTGCGCTATCTGGTGTGAAATGTTTAATAATGATGATGATAACGATACCTAACACGCACTATGGCGAAGTTTTATACACTTTGCTTATACTTAGTCATTTAATCTTTAAAACAATCCCATGAGGTTGGTATTATCATTATCCTTTTTAAAAATAGATTTTTATTGATTTCAAAAAGGAAGGGAAAGGGAGAGACAGAAACATCAATGCCAAGAACCACCAATCAGCTGCTCCCTGCACGTCCCCTACAGGGATCCAGCCTGCAACTCAGGCATGTGACCTGACCAGAATTGAACTGTGACCTCCTGGGTCATAGGTCGATGCTAAACCACTGAGCCATGCTGGTGGGCTAGTATCTTTTTTTTTCATAGGTGGAAAACTGAGGTACAGAAAGTTAAGAACCTTTCCTAAGGTTACAAGCTAGTAAGTCGTTGAACCAGGATTAAATGCAAACAATCTGGCCCCCCAGATTCTGTGCCCTTGACCTCTATGCTATACTGCTTCTAAGATATAAACCACTATGGATTTGGAAGAAGATGTCTGGAGATAAAAATTTCAAACTCACAGCACTAGAGACAATATTTAAATCCATGACACTATGAGATCATCAAGGAGAAGTAGAGTTAGAGAAGAGTTCACAGAGGTAGGCAGCATTATACACACACACACACACACACACACACACACACTAGAGGCCTGGTGCACAAAAATTTGTGCACTCGGAGGTGGGGGGGGGGGTGTCCCTCAGCCCGGCCTATGCCCTCTTGCATTCTGGGACCCCTCAGAGGATGTCCACCTGCTGGCTTAGGCCCACTCCCTGGGAGACTGGACCCAAGCTGGCAGTCAGACATCCCTCTGGCAGCCCGGCAGCCCTCAAGGTATGTCCACTTACCAGCAGGGAGCAGACCTAAGCTGTAGTTGGACATCCTTAGCGCTGCTGAGGAGGCAGGAGAGGCTCCCGCCAGCACTGCTGTGATGGCAGCCATCAGCCTGGCTTGTGGTTGAGCAGAGCTCCCCCTGTGGGAGCACACTGACCACCAGGGGACAGCTCCTGCATTGAGCGTCTGCCCCCTGGTGGTCAGTGTGTGTCATAGTGACCAGTCATTCCCAGTCATTCTGCTGGTAGGGTCAATTTGCATATTACCCTTTTATTATATAGGATAGAGGCCTGGTGCACGGGTGGGGGCCGGCTGGTTTGCCCTGACGGGTGTCCTGGATCAGGGTGGGGGTCCCGCTGGGGTGCCTGGCCAGCCTGGGTGAGGGGTCCCCACTGAGGTGCCTGGCCAGTTTGGGTGAGGGGCTGATGGCTGTTTGCAGCTGGTCACACCCCCTTTAGGGTGGGGAGGGTCTCCACTGGGGTGCCTGGCCAGTCTGGGGGAGGGGCTGAGGGCCGTTTTCAGGCTGGCCAAGCTCCCCGGCGACGGAAGCTCCCAGCCTCTGCTTTTTTTCTTTTTTTAAAAAAAAATTCTGGGATTTATTTACCTTCTATAATTGAAACTTTGTAGCACTGAGAGGAGCTCAGAGCTGGCCAGGGTGGGTGGGAGGAAAGCTTGGCTTCCTCTGTTGCAAGCCTCCTGCTTGCTCCAGCTCTGTAGCCATGGCCAGCTGAAAGCAGGTATCTGGGGTTTATTTACCTTCTATAATTGAAACTTTGTTGCTTTGAGTGGAGCTCAGAACGGGCCGTGGCAGGCAGGAAGCTTGGCTTCCTCTATCATTGGGGCAGCCAAGCCGCCTGCTTGCTCCAGCTCCGTGGCTGCCGGCCGCCATCTTGGTTGGGTTAATTTGCATATAGTCGCTCTGATTGGCTGGTGGGCGTGGCTTAAGGCGTAGCGAAGGCACAGTCAATTTGGATGTTTGTCTTTTATTAGTGTGTGTGTGTGCACCCTAATATGCAAACAGACCAAACAGCCAAACAACTGGTCACTATGACATGCGCTGACCACCGGGGGTGTGTGTGGAACATAGTGGATGTTGGCCAGGGTGCGAGGGTGGAGCAGGTGAACGGGGGTGCCAGACCAAGGCGGGGTGCCAGTCACTGTCATCGGGATGAGTCTCTGGTGGTTACTGAAAATTCTTTGCTCCCGTGCTCCACGGTCCTGCCCGGTGCTCACACTTGCTGCTGGCGCTGGAGCCGCTGCTTGTACCCGCTGCCGGCGCCTGCCAGCCCTGATCACCCGAGGGCTTCTCCACCTCCCCATGCTCCTGAGGGGTGATTGGGGCAGCAGCCGCTGCTCACACCCGCTGCTGGCACTAGCCCCGATCGCTCCGCGCCATCAGTGGGACTGGCGCCATCAGCGTGTGAGAGCAGTGGTGGTGGGAGTGGGGCTGCCAGCAGACAGGGGACCTGAGGCCGTGGCAGGAGGGGGCTGGGGAGGGGCACGGAGAATGGGCCGAGAGCCACCCCTGTGCCCACTGCAGCCTTGAGGCCCATAGTTCAAGGTGCACAAATTTGTGCACTGGGCCCCTAGTCCTATATAATAAAAGGCTAATATGCAAACTGACTGAATGGTGGAATGACCAGTTACTATGATGTGCACTAACCACCAGGGGGCAGACACTCAATGCAGGAGCTGCCCCCTGGTGGTCAGTGTGCTCCCACAGGGGGAGCGCCGCTCAGCCAGAAGCCGGCTGGTGAGCGCAGTGGCGTTGGCAGGAGCCTCTCCCACCTCTATAGCAGCACTAAGGACCCCTTGGGGACATCCCCCAAGGGCTCCTGGACTGCGAGAGGGCGCAGGCTGGGCTGAGAGCCCCCCCGCCCCCAGCCCCAGTGCACCGGGCCTCTACTAAGAAACAGACAAGAGTATGATATCTGAACTCCAAGGAACTGGGGTGTTTCAAGGCAGGTGGAGGAATAGGCTATGTCAAATGGTTCTGATAGGTTGGATGACAAGACCACTGTAAGAGAGGAAGAACTGAGGAGGGGTGAGGGCAAAAGCCTCATTAAATGAGTTTAACAAAGGATGGGAGAGCAGGAACTGAAAGCACTAAGAAGATACCTTTTTTTTCCCAAAGGATGGTTTGTGTTTTATGCTAATGGATGATCCACTAGACCAGCGGTTCTCAACCTGTGGGTCGCGACCCCTTTAGAAGTCGAACAACCCTTTCACAGGGTTGCCTAAGACCATCGGAAAACACATATAGAATTACACATTGTTTTTGTGATTAATCACTATGCTTTAATTATGTTCAATTGTAACAATGAAATTGGGGGTCACCACAACATGAGGAACTGTATAAAGGGTCGCGGCATTAGGAAGGTTGAGAACCACTGCACTAGACAAAGAAAACTGATTGTCGGGGAAACAGAGGGTAGCATTGCTAGAATAAGGAGGAGCTGGAATAATCAGAATCTACTGGAGGAGCTGGCCTCAGCCAGCAGCAGGTGCATCCGGGTGTAGGAGGGAAAAGAGAGCATACAGGCATGGATGCAGGTAGGTGAGTAGACTTGGAAGTGCCACATGAGAGTTTTCTTCTGATTGAATCTATTTTTTCAGTGAAGTAGAAGGCAAGGTGATCAGCTGAAAGAGAGAACAAAAGTAAGAAATTCTGGAGGTTTAAGAAAAGAGAAGGAAGTGCCGAATAGTCATCTAAAAATAGAGTAAATGGACTTAAAAAATATAGACTGTCTTGTATCTGGATAGCCTAGCACAGTCCCTAGCATGTCTTGGCCACCAGCTATGACTTGAAGCTTGAGAACCACTGGGTTTTTCATAAATACAAATTTTAAAAACCTCCAAAGGTTATTGATTTTTTTAAATCTAGAAAAGGTCTGTGACCAGGGCATGTGACATACTAGTTGATTATGTCACAGGGAATAATGAAACCAAAGATGAATGGAAATCTTCTGATTACTCTTGGGACTTTTTGTTTTTCTTCAGGAATGTGTTATAATAATGTATTTCAAAAAGAAAAATAAACCAAATCCTAAAAGATGTATCAATAAAATGCAAGGAAAATAAAATTTAAAGAAGAAAGGGCATGGCAATTTAAAAAACAGGAATGAAAGGCAAGAGGCAGCAGCTATTCTAATACTTTTAAAGAAAAGGATCCAGAATGAAAATAAGTACTAAGCACAATTTGTCACAGAGGAGAAATTTGGGAAATCTAAAATAGAATGAAGATGAGAGTATCCTGATTTAAGTGGGTCATAAGTACCAGAAATGTCTTATTCTTGAGAATTAGGTGAAATCAATATAACCATGCATTATGTTTAAACCATGAATTCTCTAAAACATAATCATTTCTATGATGGCATTTAATAATCATGAAAGCATAAAAACCATATTTGGCAGTACATTAACAGGATTTGCTACAAAAGATATAATAATATTTTGGGTGATTTTTATACAGTTTGACATGGTTACCCACTCCTTCCTAAATCAAAGTGACATAATAGCCTTGGGAGGAGTTCACAAACTCTACAGGGTTAGAAGCAGGTAATAAAATGAGAGAAGCCAGCTGAGTGTAAGGACAATAAGAAGTTGCAGGTATTGTGGCAGAAAGACAACCAAACGGCATAGTTGCTAGCTACTCAGCTCAAGCCACTACTGTTGTCATGTAGAAAGCATGCCATTCTGCCAGACCTTCTAATTCTTTTTTTAAAAAATATATATTTTTATCGATTTCAGAGAGAGGAAGGGAGAGGGAGAGATAGAAACATCAATGATGACAGAGAATCATTGATCGACTGCCTCCTGCATGCCCCCTACTGGGGATCGAGCCTGCAACCCGTGCATATGCGCTTGACTGGAATTGAACTCAGGACTCTTCAGTCCACAGACCGACGCTCTATCCATTGAGCCAACCCAGCTAGGGCCAGACCTTCTAATTCTTAAAACAGATATCCTACTTTGTATTTGCAAGCGTTCAATGTTTGAAATACTGGCACCCAATTCAAATTTATAAACCATGCACAGGCAATACAACGCATATTTATGGAAAGCATTCAGGCCCTTGACTTGTCTCGTGTCCTCTGCATTAAGCACTTCTTCATTCATTATAATTAAGGTATACCTGAGGAAAGCAAAGGCCAATACTTTTGAATGCGAGAACATCAATATGGGGTAGGTGAAAGAACTCTGCACCAGGTTTCAGAAAACCTTGGTTTCAAGGCAGGCACTGCCATTTACTACTAACTGGGTGACCTCTTTTGAATGAATTCATTCATTTGTAAATGCAGTTTCATGAACTGTACTACTTCACTGAGCTGTTGTGAGTAGCAAATTGGAAAGCAGGTCAAAGCATATCATAAACTATAAAGCTCTATATGAATACAAGTAAATGCCTGTAAGATAATAGAAAACCTAGTCTCAGCCACTAGGTTCCTAGCATAGAGCCCCTGAAACCCTTGTAAATTCTTAAGTGATTAAAGCATTATGAGCATCTCTTGTTCTAATATTTGGTCTCTGACCTGTTCCTGACATAAGGATCCTAAAACCCTTATAAATTCTTAAGTAGTAACAGCACTAGGAGCATCTTTTGTTCTAATAAGACGACTGGGGGTGGGGGGTGGGGGGTGGGGGGAGCCTGGTCACTAGTAAGAACAAGCCGTGATTAGAAGCTTGGAATTTTCAACCCCACTCCCTATCCTTCAGAAAGAGAAGAGGAGCTGAAAAAGGAATAACTGATCATGCCTACGTGAGAAAGTTTCCATAAATCCCAACATTACGAGGTTCAGAGAACTTCCAGGTTGGCAAACACATACACACTAGGAGGATGACACACCCCAACTCCACAGGGACAGAAGCTCTTGAGCTTGGGACCCTCCCAGACCTCACCCTATGTGTCTCTTCATCTGGCTATTTATCTTTATCCTTTTTCAAATTCTTTGATAAACTGGTAAACGTGTTTTCCTGAGTTCTGTGAGCTGCTCTGGCAAGTTAATCAAACCTGAGGAAGAGATCATGGTAACCTCCAATTTGTAGCCAAACTAAACAGAAGCTGTGATTAACCTGGGGACCGACTACTTACAATTGGCATCTGAAATACAGTGGGAGCACCGTTGTGGGACTAAGCCCTTAACCTGTGTGATCTGACATTATCTCTAGGCAGTGTCAGAATTGAGTTAAATTGTAGGACACCAGCTGGTGTTGCAGAGAATTGCTTAGTGTGGGAAAAATTTACACATATTTGGTGAACAGAATTGAAGTGTTTTGTGTGAATAGTAAGCAGGACACAGGAGAAAAACTCAAGGAGGCAGATTGCACTAAGTTTTTCTAATACAATGGTTTTAAAAAGAGACATAGATGGGAGGTCTAAGCATTTTATATCACCATGTTTAGTCAGTTCCTCATAAAAATAGGAATATAGATTACTTAGCTCATGGGGGTCCTTAAATATACCAAAATTATGAAATCCTTTTCAAATGTTAAGTGCCCAATAATTACTTGGTAATAGAGTACCGGCCTCGTATGGCCAAATACACAAATGAAGCTGCCTGTAATACTTCCTAAAAAGTTGAGTATATTCCTGACTTCCCTAAAACAATGAGCAATTTAATGTAGCTACTTTGGAAAAAGTGATTTCAGGTTCTCAGTTTCCCCCCCTTCCCTTTTACAATGGTTAATAACAGAGCCCGGTAACAGGCCCAGGTGTATCTGTTCCCTATGGCTAAGGTTTCTGGAGGCACTGCGCCCATCAGCAGGAACAGGGAAGTGCCTGGGTAGTCAGGTCCAGGTAGCAACTTGGTGAAAAGAGGAAGCAGTTCTCCTGACCATGACTTAAAAATTCAGAATCAGGGCGGATAATTCTTACATCTACCTACTGTTATGCAAATGTCTGATGGAAACACTTCTTGATAACTGTTGTTCTTGTTATCCTGAGATCATTAAATCACATATGATGTAAAGGCTAAGAAAGAGTCAAAATTCATGAGAAACTGTACTGGATAAAAACTCCCTGTTATATGTCCTTTGAATTCTTCATTTTCAGCTCTTATCAAACCACAATTGAACTCAATAAAACAAGTCTCTTTCACCAGCCTATTTCTTGTAAAACAGTGTGAAAGTGAGTTGAATCATGGCAACCTGAAAGATTTAAAAGGCTCCAAAGTAGTTTTGCATTTAAAAGTACACTTCTGGTAAGATTATAAGTGATGCTTCCTCCTGCCTCTGTTTTCCAAATTCTTTGAATGACTTTGTAATTTTAAAAATTGTGTATTAGAATAAAATCAGCCTGTCATAAAAATAATTCTCCCTCAATAACATAAGAAAAAATTCTGATAGTCGCATTTATTCATGGGTGCCATTATGGGATTACTTAGCATCTTTTAAGGAAATCCTATGGGAGTCAAACTCACTAGTATGATTTAAATATCTCCAAATAAATAAAATGTTAGTTTGAACCACTAAAAAAAAAAAAGACTCTTAAATGCTTTCGCTAATAAAAAAGTAAATTAACTAGAGATAAAGCCAAAGTTAATTACTTACTACCTTTGAAGGAGAAAGAGAATAAAAGTAATTTTCCCAGAAGCTCTTTATTTATTAGCATCTTTTAAGGCTAAATCTTTTAAAGTTCACTTGTAAAATAATAGGAAAACAGAGTGACTATATAGCATAGTGATTAAGAGTGTGGGCTCCAAAGTCAGATTATCTGGGTTCAAATCTTAGTTTTTACCACTTATTACATCTGTGAATTTAGGTGGATTATTTTGGCTTTGTAGAACTTCACCTGAAATTTAACTTAGATTGAAAAAAACAGCATTGAGTGTAAAATCTGCAATACATTTAATTTTCACTTGAATTTAATATTTCTTCCCACTTCTCTGTCAATATAGAACACTAAATAAAACCCACTTCTAAAAAATTTAACTAATATGAACAGTTTTGCAATATCAAATTAAATTTAACACCTAGTCTTAATAAAGAGACAATCCTTTTTTAACCTACTTTGTTATTGGACTTTCCTAGGAATCATCAGATTTAGTATCAACAGACAAGGTAATATCATAGATAGCAACTTTCCAATTCATTAATTTCCATATATAATAAATCAATTGCTGTATTATAAAGATACCAAAGCTGTATTTCCTTTAAAAAAAATATGTCAGTGCTATACTAGGGGTGTAACTCCTTATAAAACAAGCACAAATGTGGCATCAAACTTACTTTTCCAAAGAAGCCTTTGAAGAACTTCCTTTCCTGGAGGAACAGGGGGACAAGTCGAGCGCTATTATTGTATGGGCTTAATGTCCCAGGGTTTCACACCAATAAGCACATATGGAAGTTGGGTAAAGGGCAAAGTAGAAGGGGAGGGAGTGAGTTTTAAAGAGTTATCCATACCAGAAGTGACATGAAAATGCAGGGAAACATACTACATGGCCTAAGAATCCATGGAAAGAATGAGAAGAAATCAAACCTGTATCCATGCAGAGCAATTAATTAGTTTATAGTCTCTACTTTTAGAACAGAGATTATCCAAATTTGGTAGCAGAGAAAAATATTAGGACATATTGGTTTTGTGAGATTTGCATTTTAAATTTCATAATAGTGAATAGTAAATAGATTAGTTCCATACACATTTTTCAATTGAAAAGTAGAAGTCATCAATTATAAAACCAGTTCACATTCAAATGATCACAAAATCATATAGCAACACATAAAATTCAATTATGAATGTGCAGCAAGGGTCATTGTCAGACTTTTTCTTACTGAGTTCAAGATGTCACTTAGAGAATCCTTACTTATGCAATAGGATTAATCTATATGTGTGCTGACCAATTCCACGGCAATCATGGGGAAATAATAAATATGTTCTATTGCAAATAGAATAAATCTTCTATAAAGAACACAGGCTAATGATTTCACTGGAGCAGAGAAAACAAGCATATGAGAACAAAACCACTTCTGTGGACCACAACTGACATTTAAGGATTAGGGTTTTGTTTTCTTTTTAAATGTTACTATTTTAGAAAAAGAACTTGCATGGACAGTTACAAGTATACAATCCTGAAATTATGTACATGAGACAGACATAGCTATTTATGGTCTCAGCACCAATTTTTAAGTATATACAAACTTTAAAACTGACCACCATTTGAAATTTGAATTTATGCAAAGAAGATGGATTCAAATTTACCCAAGCTAGCTTAAGTTTCTTTACATTTTCTAGACTTTGTTAAATTATACTTTAAGCCTTTACTTTTTATAATCAGTTTTTAATGATGGGCAAATACCTAGAAAAAGACAACTGTTGTAAAATTTGACTCTCAGACAATTTATAAAGTTATTCAAACACTGAATAGTTTGCTTGCTCCCTAAGTTTTGAAAATAATAAGCAGTATCAAATATTTCTATGAAATGTTTTGAACTTAAGCTGGAAAAATAATAAAGTAATTGGGGTAGTTATCACAATAAGACTGACATTTTATCTCTGCTGCCAAGTTTGATGACCCTAGTTTTGTTAGACTGTGAGCAACCATCAACTTTTAAGGATGCAGCCAAAGTTAACAGATTCACCATTCTTAAGGATAGTGAGGTAAGGGAAAGAGATCCATTAATATTTAATTTAGTTTCCAGAAAAGCACTTGTTAAATATGGAGTTTGACTTCTTTTTATAAAAGATCTCGGATGTTAATAAAAAAAGTTGACGTGCAAAATGCATAAAAAGGTAGTTATTAGAGAATATATATTTTTAAACAATTAAGTTATGATTCTTTTACCTGCTAAAACAAAAAAATATATTAGGAAAAAATATATCAAATAGTGAATAAAAAAATCAACATATTAGAAACTGATAGTACAATGAAACTAGTCTAAACCAAGACAGAGGGAGACACATTTACAGAGACAATGGGAAGAAAAGACCTTTTAAAAGGAAGGGCACTCTGGATCAGTGTCAAGCAAGATAATCAAAGGCCTGATAAATTTTTTACAGAATAGATGGATAAATTACATTACTCCTCATCTAGCACTATAACATAAAGACACTGAAAATAAACAATAGATTATCCATAGACAAATCCCATACAATCTAAGTCCCTAAGTGGTTAATTTGTGAAATTATGTCACAAAGTAAATGAGTTAAAAATAGCTATAAACTAACTTTATGTACACAAAGTAAAAAAACAAAACATATGTGGGCTCTAAGAAGCATATGTTTAAAGTACTATTTTTCATTTTAGTATCTCTTCATTTGAGAATGTTAACTTTGCAGATAACTTTTAACTGAAGTTAAAATAATCCTGAATGTTAAAGAGCTACTTTGAGGAAAAAGAAAACTATACTTGCAAACTATCCTGCTTCCTCAATTCCCCATAAATTTAAAAAGCACTGGAATGTTAGATTTTTAGTTTAAAGATCACTTAGGTGGTTAAGTTTAAGATGACTGTTTTGCTATTTAACTGGTACATCTGAGCTATATAATTCTTCAAATTTTAAAGTACTGACATTCAAACTACTTCCATGGATATGCTATTTTTCTTTAATCTTTAGGTTGTACACTTTTATATTTGCTTGCATTTATTTGAAATTCTAAGAGGAAGCTTTATGATCTATAACAGTAAACAGAAATACCTAAAGAGACATAGCTTTTGGCATAATATAAGCATCTGGTATATTTGATTACAGATGTTTGTTAGGATCAATGTTAGGGAGAGAGGCAACTAGAATTTCTGCATAGCAAAAATATGAAAAGAAGACAAAGTCATGAATTTTTGTGATTAATATGATCTAAGAAGAACAACAAACTGAAGACTTTCACTTGCTCCAACCTTCTCAGTACAGTGTTAGAAAGAGTATTTATACAAGGGGGGCGTCCGAGTACAATAAATAGGAAATTGACATCAGTTACCTAAAACTTTAAGCTAATTTTTTAAAAGTACATGTTTCCCTATGTAAAATTATAACAACATTTGCTACAAGTCTCCTGGATAGGGTTGGTCTGAAAATTTTCAAAGAATTTCTTGAATGAAAGTTCAGAAATGGCCCAGACGGTGTGGCTCAGTGGTTGAGCATTGACCTTTGAACCAGAAGGTCATGGTTCGATTCCAGGTTAGGGCACATGCCTGGGCTGTAGGCTTGATCCCCAGTAGGGGGCATGCAGGAGGCAGCCAATCAATGATTCTCTCTTATCACTGATGTTTCTATCTCTCTCCCCCTCTCCCTTCCTCTCTCTAAAAACCAATAAAAAACCTTAAAATACTACAGGGAAATAAGGATCTTTTAAAGTTATGCAAAAGGATTTAAAAACATGACATGCAATTATGGTTATGGTGATTATTATGAGATTCAATTTGACCACATATTAAGGACTGAATTGTTTTCTGTATGTTCATTCCAGAAATATTTTTTGAGTGGCTACTGTGTGCCAGACACTGTTTTAAGCATAGGTATAATTTTTTAAGTGACAAATTTGGTTCCTATTTCTGGTGAAAAGAAAAACTCACTAAATTTTATAATCTAAATAGTCCTGCACTCAAATAATCCTGCTTATAGTTTTTCATCTTCTTGGTTAAAGAAATAAAAAGGTAAAATAAAACAAAAACATTCACTCAACTAAAAAATTAGTTCTAAAACTCGATGGTAAATAGTGGCTATCTCTGGGATTGCAAGAGATTTTATGTACTGTTTTTGTTCATTTGTATTTTATACAATGAAATTTACTACCTATATAATAAATAGATATTTCTATTTAAAAGTAGGTTTTTTTTTCCATCACCATCTATCCCTTCATACCCTCCTCCATCTCCACTCAACTCATTCTCCCCATCCCCTGCAATCACCACCTGTTGTCTGCATCGAGTTCTTTTTTTTTCTTCCATTTTTACTCAATCCCTCCACCCTCCCAGCCCACCTCCACCCCCCAGACAGCCTGCTCTTCATTTATGAATCTGCCTCTATTTTGCTTGTTAGTTCAGTTTTGCTCCTTAAATTCCACTTGTGAGTGAAATCATATGGTACTTGTCTTTCTCTGACTGGCTTTTAAAAAAACCTAGACAATTAAGAGGGTTAACTACTCATTACACAACTAAATACCATTTCTTAAAACTTCTGGTCAAATTTAAATCATCCTTAGATTTTCCTCATTTAGAGAGTGAACCTGAAGCTATACTCTGAGTTAAAAGACTTTCTAAAGGTTCATTCCACAGTGACCCTCTAACCGTAAGCTACAGAAGTTATAAGACAGAGGATGTTGGAGGAGCCAATGGGGGAGGGGGGAGGGAGAGACATATGTAATACTTTCAACAATAAAGAATTATTTAAAAAACAAAGTTATAAGACTTTAATAACTACTTATAGCTTGTTTCAGGTCCATCTAGTATATTCAGTGATTTGTCTATTGCTTTCAGTCAGTAGTTTATGACATTTAAAATGTTCTTTAGCCATAGCTGGTTTGGCTCAGTGGATAGAACATTGGCCTTCAGACTGAAGGGCCCCGGGTTCGATTCTGATCAAGGGCACGTACTTCGGTTGCAGGCTTCTCCCTGGTCTGGGCCATGCTCAGGGCAGTGCAGGAGGCAACCAATTGATGTGTTTCTCTCACAACGATATTTCTCTCTGTCTTTCCCTCTCTCTTCCATTCTCTCTAAAATCAATGGCAAAATAACCTCGGGTAAGGATTAAAAAAAAATTAAAATAATTCCTTAAATGACTGTAAGACAAATCATTACATTACTTAAACTGTTAAACTGTTTTTAGCTAAACTTATCTTATTTTTCCAGTGAACTTAAAATTATTTTGTTAAAGAGACTGAATTTATATTTCTTGAAAAATTACATTTTCTGAAGCTGTATTTAACTGGGAGATATATATTCAGGTGGACATAGCAAGTCTATAAATTATAGTTTCATGTACCATAACACATGGATATAAGTCTCTTTAATATTATGGTAATTGGAGAGCACAGAAAGACTAGGAAGGGCTTCAATCATTTAAGAATTTAAATGACCAAAACCCTTTGCTTCCTGCATGCACCCTGTGGTAATCTAAGGTAAAGGTATGTGTAGAGTATATATTGTATCTACATTGATTTTTTTTTTTTTTTTTAGTTCTTTGCATAGTATAATCAGTTATTTTTCTCTTCCTTTCCCGTCTACAAAAGATTTAGGCTTTTCTTTCAAGATATAATTCATTTCTCTGAGTGGCTGCTTCCTTGATTTTTATATCTTTTATATTGAGGAATTATAGAAAAGAGGTCCTACAGAATGTATCAAGAAGCAGAAAAGTTTTGATTATTAAGTAAACTGAGAAAAAGCACTCATTAGTAGCCAAACTCAAGGCAGCCCACCATACCAGCAAATCCAAAGCAACAAGTATTTAATGCTATATGGGGCAAAGGCATGCAGAAGTAATGCTTAAAGCTTTCAGAGCAAGGGGTGGGGGTGGAGAAGGCCAAATACTGGAGAGAAGGAGGTTGTGAAGAGGGCTGTCAGAGTTTATGAAACATTCTTCAAATCTATCCAAAATATGAAATAAACACTTTAATCTGAACCTTTATGAACTCTGAACCCATTCTCTCCTTTTATTATATACACAGGCATGTGCCTAGGATGTGTTCTATGGCATAACAGGAAAGGAAACATTATTTATCAAATATGCTGAAGTTTGTGCAAGAGGCAGGGCGACATATTGTTTATGTCTGAGGGGTGTACAGAAGGAAATTGGGAGTAGCAGTCAAATTAATAAGTCCTCCCATCACAGATATCTCCATCTTCTATTTTTTCCTAAAAAGCCGTTTCTTATAGTAAATTTAAAATCAATAATTTATAACCCAGTTATCTCAGTTAGGTTAAGACACTAATTGTAACAATTTTATCCTGGCTTTAGAGTATTATTTATCTGAAAGATTTCATACTACTTGTTTAATATGGTTCTGAACCAGAAGAACCTTTTGAATACTGTCTGGCCTAAATTGAAGAAGTTGATCTTTATAATTTACACCTTTGGATGAACATGAGATACTCTTTATCAGTGAATTCACATCTTTTGCTTTAAGAGTAAGAACTGGATTGTGGGTCACTAAAATTTATGAGCAAAATCTTTCAAGAAAATATTTACAGCATATAGACCAATACCGGTAACCATCAAATACATACAGCTTTCAATCTTTTTACAGCCTCTTCACAGATGTGCATTCCTCTTGATTCATCAACTTCTACATGGCCAAGGTACTGTAAAAAGAAGAAAAAAGTTAGGGCTTTTGCTATGTTTATTGAGTAGCTCCCCAGCCCCTCAATTCCAAATGTATCAAAAGAAACTGGAAACTGTCATTCTGGGAAGCATTTTTCTCTGCAGCATTTGCGATCTTACTTCTGGCATGCAGAGAGTTTGCCTCAAATAAACTTATAAAAATGCTCTACATGCTAGGATATTCTCTACATTGACATGGTAAATATGCATTATATATAGTTCTAAGATGAAAGAGTATACTCTCTGTAAGGCAAATATGAATCATACAAAATCCAAGAAGATATACAATCATGTCCTGCATAGCGACCTTTCAGTCAAAGACAAACCACATATACAACAGTGCTCCAATAAGATTAAAATGGAACTGAAGAATTCCTATTGCCAAGTGACATCTAGCTGTTTTAACATCCTAATGCAACACATTACACAAATACCACTGTGCTATAATTGCCTACAGTATTCAGGGCAGGAATAGACTGTATGGGTTTGCAGCCTAGCAGCTGTAGGGGAACACATTTTTGTCACCCCAGAATATCTCTCTAGCATAAGGATTATTTTAGGCTGGCAATTTTAAGAAACATCATACAATGGAGAAGCACTGAAATCCAAATAGAAGCTATCCTTTGTAGGACACATTTACCTTTATAAGGGAACTCTCCATTTCGAAGGGTGTCTCCCTGTTATCCCAGGAAGAGAAGAATAAACTTATCTCTAGAAATTCTTATTAATTCTGAAGATAAAAATTTAAATCTAACAACCTTACCCATTTATAGTGGGTTTTTTTTCCTCCCTTAACTGACACCCCCACCTGCAACATTTTCATTTGTCTTCAGCTGAAGATGGTATTTAAGTAGTGCTAGCTTCAGCCATTTTGGCTCAATAAGAGATACCATGAGTTTTAAGACAGATTCCACATTTAGTCATCTTTGCTTATCTCTTTTTTACTATTAAATTGGAAAAAAATTAATTTAATATTATAGGCTGTTAAAAATGTCAGGTGTTTGTGAGCCAGGATAGTAAAAAGTTAGGACAATTTCTTGGCAGGTGGAATAGAGAAAGCAAGCTGATGACTGAACAAACTGGCTGGGCAATTTACAGCAGATACAGAAGGTCACCAGGGTGGAAAGCCCCAGGTGCCCAGCCACAGGCAAAACTGGTGCTGGATCTTCCCCCCAGGGTGGCCTTTTCTTCCATAGCTGGTCATTCTGTTCAAACCCTCCTGACCTTTCCTCCCTAGAGATAACATCTAGGCCTCAGCTGTATTTTAGCTCCAGGTCAAGAAAAGCAGCAAAACCAGGACCAGTAATGACTCCCTTCCCTGGCATTGACCAATCAGTGGAGACCACAACCCTAAAAGGGCACACCTGGAAAGTGATGAATATTTTATTGAGATCTCCCCTAAGATCACCCCTAAACTTCCAGCCTTTAAAACCCTCAAGACAAAGGTCCCAGCACACTCTCCTTAGACCACGCCTTTCCCTTTCCCTTTCTCCTCTTCTTCCCCCATAGGCATGCATCTCCTGGAGCTGCCTCGGGCTAACCCTCTGAACCTGTTTCCAAGGCCCCTTTTTGCTGACTCTCCATGAGCTGACAGCAGCCCCACCTGGGCTAACTTCTTTCCCATTACATTTCTAGAGAGCCAAAGCAGCCCCGCCTAGTCTTCTATCCTAAGCCCTTCCTTGTTTCACTGTTCTCAGATTTAATAAATGTACTTTCAAAATCACCTAGATTTGTGTTGTGAAATCTTTCCTGTACAAAGTCGAGAACCCACACCACTACCAGTCTGCCCGAGGCAACCCTCTCTGGGCTCGGGCCCTGTCCAGTAAGATTTGGTGGCTCTGTCAACTAGTTCTAGATGGTTAGATTGAACTCACACCCAGAAATAATAGAGTACTTTGTCACTGACGACTACTGTTTCATCAGTCAGATGCTACAGTGATAGGCATATTACACTCAAATTCTGGAAAGCTGTATTTTTCATTTAGAAGTTAGTGATGAATGAACTTTTAAATTAACTCTGGTTGAATTCAGCTTTAGAAAGTATTCCTTCATGTTCAGTTGACATGTTGCTTTTTTCAAAGCCCAATAATATATTCCTTTTTTTTTTTGCCTATTTTTTTAAAATTAAATCTTTATTGTTCAGATTATTACATTTGTTCCTCTTTTTTCTCCCCATAACTCCCCCCTCCCAGTTCCCACCCCACCCTCCGCCCTCACTCCCCACCCACTGTCCTCATCCACAGGTGCACGATTTTTGTCCAGTCTCTTCCCGCATTTCCCACCCCCCTGTCCCCCCCAAGAATAGTCAGTCCGTTCCCTTTCTATGTCCCTGATTCTATTATAATCACCAGTTCATTCTGTTCATCAGATTATTTATTCACTTGATTTTTAGATTCACTTGTTGATAGATGCGTATTTGTTGTTCATAATTTATATCTTTACCTTTTTCTTCTTCTTCCTCTTCTTAAAGGATACCTTTCAGCATTTCATATAATACTGGTTTGGTGGAGATGAACTCCTTTAGCTTTTCCTTATCTCTGAAGCTCTTTATCTGACCTTCAATTCTGAATGATAGCTTTGCTGGATAAAGGAATCTTGGTTGTAGGTTCTTGGCATTCATCACTTTGAATATTTCTTGCCACTCCCTTCTGGCTTGCAAAGTTTCTGTTGAGAAATCAGCGGACAGTCATATGGGTATTCCCTTGTAGGTAACTGACTGTCTTTCTCTTGCTGCTTTTAAGATTCTCTCTTTGTCTTTTGCTCTTGGCATTTTAATTATGATGTGTCTTGGTGTGGTCCTCTTTGGATTCCTTTTGTTTGGGGTTCTCTGCGCTTCCTGGATTTGTAAGTCTATTTCTTTCACCAGGTAGGGGAAGTTTCCTGTCATTATTTCTTCAAATAGGTTTTCAATATCTTGCTTTCTCTCATCTTCTGGCACCCCTATAATACGGATGTTGGTACGCTTGAAGCTGTCCCAGAGGCTCCTCACGCTATCTTCGTATTTTTGGATTCTTTTTTCATTTTGCTTTTCTGGTTGGGTGTTTTTTGCTTCTTCGCATTTCAAATCTTTGACTTGATTCTTGCGCTCCTCTGGTCTGCTGTTGGGAGTCTGTATAATATTCTTTATTTCAGTCAGTGTATGCTTAATTTCTAGTTGGTTCTTTATCACAACATCGAGGGTCTCATTAGATTTCTTGAGGATCTCACTATATTTATCAGCGGTCTCACCAGTCTTTTTGAGGGCCTTACTAAGTTTATCGGCAAAAGCCCAATAATATATTCTTAATTTCTTGGTTCAAGGAAAAAAGAAAATCAAGTACTGGGAAAGAGTATAATCTCAGCAACTGAGCTGTTTGCATCACTGTTCTGACATTTTAAGAAATTTTGACATCTCATACTTGGTACCTTGGCACATATCACTGTCTGTTTTTTTTAAATTTTTAATTAATCCTCACCTGAGGATATTTTTCCCATTGATTTTTAGAGAGTGGAAGGGAGGGGAGAAGAGAGAAATATCGCTATGAGAGACACATCAATCAGTTGCTTCCCACATGTGTCCCACCAGGGATCAAACCTACAATCTAGTTATGTGTCCTTGACCAGGAATTGAACCCATTGCAGCTGTGCAGACTGATGCTCCAACCAACTGAACAACACTGGCCAAGGCTAATTTGTTATTATTTTTAATATATATTTTTAATGGATATTAGAGAGGAAGGGAGAGGGAGAGGTAGAAACATCAATGAGCCCTAACCAGGTTGGCTCAGTGGAAAGAGCATCAGCCTGCAGACTGAAGGTTCTCTGGTTCGATTCTGGTCAGGGGCACATGCTCAGGTTGCGGCTCGATCCCCAGTGGGGGGCTTACAGGAGACAGTCAATCAATGATTCTCTCCCATCATTGGTCTCTCTCTCTCTCTCTCTCTCTCTCTCTCTCTCTCTCTCTCCTCCTCTCCCTTCTTCTATGAAACCAATAAAAAATATATATATTAAAAAAAAATCAATGATGAGAGAGAATCATTGATCGGCTGCCTCCTGCATAACCCCTACTTGGGATCGAGCCCACAGCCTGAGCATGTGCCCATCAGCTTCCAAATCCCTTCTTAATTTCTCATTACTGGAGAGATCTGTCTTATTAAATGCTTGCTGTGCTTTAAGAATAAAACTTAGTTTGAAAATGTATTCAGTATTTCTAGATATTTATATTGGTAGTATTTCTTTGTTAGATTATTCCACATTCTGACAGAATCAGAAGACCCATAATATTTTCTAACTAAACTAAGTGGTTTTTTTATCCATTGATTTTATTATATCTTATAAGTAGCCCCAAACCCTGCAATTTCCTATCCTTTGAAACATTTTTTGGTTGATTCTCTTGGGATTTTCATATAGACATCATCTGCAGAAACAAACGCAACAAAAAATATATTGATTTCCCACATTTACAGTTTTTATTTTCTTATGCAAAGATGATTGCCAATTCTAAATATGTTGAATAAAGCAACCTCACCTTCCTCCTAAATTAAATGTAAATGTTTCATGATTCTGCATGACTCTGGGAGACTTTTTCAATCACTTAAAGAATCCTATCTAATAAAAGAGAAACATGGTAATTGGTGTACGACCGCTACCCTTCCCATTGGCAAATCAGCGAGATATGCAAATTAACTGCCAGCCAAGATGGCGGCCGGCAGCCAGGCAGCTTGAAACGAACATGAGGCTTGCTTGCTTCAGTGACAGAGGAAACCAATGTTCCCCACCTGCTTTGCTGGCCTCTGAGCGGGCAGTTTAAGAAACATTCTAACAAATATAGAAGCTAAACAAAACCCCAGAAACCTGCTTTCAGCGAGCCTGGGATCTCAGAGCTGGAGTTATACATTGTTTCGATTATAGAACCGAAACAAACCAGATACCTTCTTTCAGCAGCAGAAGCCTCAGAGCTGGAGCCAGAGCTAAAGCTGGCCCAGAATAAAAAAAGAAAAAGAAAAAAAGGAGCAGTTGGGAGCTTCAGTCACCCGCCAGCCTGAAAACAGCCCTCAGCCCCTCACCCAGACTGGCCAGGCACCCAAGTGGGGATGCCCACCCTGAAGGGTGTGTGACCAGCTGCAAACAGCCATCATCCCCTCACCCAGGCTGGCCAGGCACCCAAGCGGGACCGCCACCCTGATCAAGGACACCCTTCAGGGCAAACCAGCTGGCCCCCACCCATGCACCAGGCCTCTATCCTATATAGTAAAAGGGTAATATGCCTCCCAGCACCGGGATCAGCGGAGCCAAGAGGCCTCCCGGCACCGGGATCAGCGTGACAGGAGGTAGCACCCAAACCCCCTGATCGCCCTGCGGCTCTGTGTGTGACAGGGTGCGGCGCCTCAACCCCCTAATTAGCCCTGCTCTGTGTGTGACAGGGTGCGGCAGCCCAACCCCCACCCCCACCACGGGCCCTGCTCTGTGTGTGATGGGGTAGAGCCATAACCTCCCCATCTGCCCTGCCCTGAGTGTGACAGTGGTGGTGCCCCAACCCCCTGATCGGCCCTGCTCTGAGGGTGATAGAAGGCGGCGCCCCAACCCCCTGATCTGCCCTGCCCTGAGTGTGACAGGGGGCGGTGCCCCAACTCCCCTATCGGCCCTGCTCTGAGCCTGACCAGGGGCTGCACCTAGGGATTAGGCCTGCCCTCTGCCAACCGGGAGCAGGCCTAAGTCAGCAGGTCATTATCTCCCGAGGGGTCCCAGACTGCGAGAGGGCACAGGCCGGGCTGAGGGACCCCCCCCTTACCCCCGAGTGCACAAATTTTTGTGCACCTGGCTTCTAGTCCTATATAATAAAAGGGTAATATGCAAATTGACCCTAATGACGGTTGCTATGACGTGCACTGACCACCAGGGGGCAGATACTCAACGCAGGAGCCACCCCCTGATGGTCAGTACACTTCCATAGGGGAAGCACTGCTCAGCCAGAAGCCAGCTCATGGCTGGCCAGCACAGCAGTGGTGGCAGCGGGATCCGTGTCAGCACTAAAGATGTCTCTGTGGGGACCGGGCCTAAGCCATTAGTCGGACATCCCCTAAGGGCTCCTGGGATGCCAGAGGGATGTCTGACTGCCAGCTTAGGCCCGATTCCCTGGGGAGTGGGCCTAAGCCGGAAAGAACATCCCCCAAGGGGTCCTGGAGTGCGAGAAGGCGCAGGCCGGGTGCACGAATTTTTGTGCACCAGACTTCTAGTACATCTCTAGTATATTATGCTATTCTTATTTTGCCAAGATGATTTATTGGGACTGGATAATAAATATCTTAACATTTTTTATTGAGATGTAATTGACATTACATAAAATTAGGCATTTTAAAGTGAATAATTCAGTGTCAGTATATTCACAATGTTGTGTAATCACCACCTTTATCTAATTCCAAAATGTTTTTTTTCCACACCGAAAGGAAAACCTGACCCATTAAGCATTTGCTTACCACTGCTCCTAGCAACCAATAACCTGCATTCTGTCTTTATGGATTTACCTATTCTGAATATTTCATGTAAATGGAATCATACAATATGTGACTTTTTGTATTCGGGCATATTTCACTAATATACTGTTTTTGAGGTTCACCACATTCTAGTATATATAAGTACTTGACTGCTTTTTATAGCTGAGTAATATTCCTTTGCAGTTTGCTTATCCATTCGTCCATTGAGGGACATTTGGGCTGTTTCCATTTTTTGGCTATTGTGAATAGTGGTGCTATAAACATAGTGTACCTGTATGTATTTGAGTACCGTTTTTGATTCTTTGGGGTACATACCTTTCAGTGGAGTTACTTAGTCATATGGTAATTCTATGTTTAGCTTTCTGAGAAACCACTGAACTGCTTTCCACAGAAGCGAAATGATTTTACATTCCCACCAGCAACATATAAGGGTTCTAGTTTCTTCACATCCTTGTCAATACATTATTTTCTGTTTTTGTTTTTTAAGTATAGCCATACAACTGGGTGTGATGTGTTACTTCACTGTGGTATTGATAAGCCATTTCCCTGATAACTAATGATGTTATGCTGTTGGCCATTTGTATATCTTCTTTGGAGAAATTTCGATTCAAGTCCTTTGCCCATTTTGAAAGCAGGTTCTTTTATATATTCTGGATACTAGACTCTTATCTGATTTCTAAATATTTTCTCCCATTCTGTAGTTGTCTGTTCACTCCTATAAAAATATACTTTGATGCACAAAAGTTTTTAATTTTAATGAAGTCCAGTTTATCTATTTTTTCTTTTGATACTCATGCTTTTCGTGTCATATCAAAGAATATATTGCCAGATTCAAGGTCATAAAGATTTACCCCTATGTTTTTTCTTCTAAGAGATTTATGGCAATTTTTACTTGTATATTTATGTCGTTGATGCATTTTGAGTTAATTTTGGTATATGGTGTGAGGAAGGAGGTCTAAATTCTTATTTATCCCATGTGAAAATCCATTTTTCTCTTCCAGTTTGTTGAAGAGATTATTCTTTCCCATTGAATGGTCTTGGTACTCTTTTAAAAAACCAATTGGCCATAGACATATAGGTTTATTTCTGTACTTTTAATTCCATTTTCATTGTTCTATATCAGTGATGGCGAACCTATGACATGAGTGTCATAAGTGACACGCAAACTAATTTTTTGGTTGATTTTTCTTTGTTAAGTGGCATTTAAATATATAAAATAAATATCAAAAATATAAGTCTTTGTTTTACTATGGTTGCAAATATCAAAAATTTCTATATGTGACACGGGACCAGAGTTAAGTTAGGGTTTTCCAAAATGCTGACACGCAGCGCTCAAAAGGTTCGCCATCACTGTTCTATATACATCATTTCTTATGCCAGAATTACAATGTTTTGATTACTATAGCTTTGTACCAAGCATTGAGATGAAGAAGTGTGAATTCTTTAACTCTGCTTGCCTAAAAGAGATATCTACATGAGAAAATTGTGACAAAGGTACACAAAGAAAACATCTTATCCTAACTAATAAAAGAGAAACATGGTAATTAGCTGTACGTCTGCTACCCTTCCCATTGGCTAATCAGGGTGATATGCAAATTAACTGCCAGCCAAGGTGGCGGCCGGCAGCCAGGCAGCTGGGAGCGAACATGAGGCTTGCTTGCTTCAGTGACGGAGGACTCCAACGTTCCCCGCCTGCCACTGCGGGCCTCTGAGCTTGCAGTTTGAAACATTGTTACAAATATAGAAGCTAAACAAAACCCCAGAAACCTGCTTTCAGCCAGCCGGGATCTCAGAGCTGGAGTTGATACAGTGTTTCGATTATAGAACCCAAACGAACCAGATACCTGCTTTCAGCAGCAGAGGCCTCAGAGCTGGAGCCAGAGCTAAAGCTGGCCCAGAATAAAAAATAAATAAAAAAAGGAGCAGTTGGGAGCTTCAGTCACCCGCCAGCCTGAAAACAGCCCTCAGCCCCTCACCCAGACTGGCCAGGCACCCAAGTGGGGATGCCCACCCTGAAGGGTGTGTGACCAGCTGCAAACAGCCATCATCCCCTCACCCAGGCTGGCCAGGCACCCAAGCGGGACCGCCACCCTGATCAAGGACACCCTTCAGGGCAAACCAGCCGGCCCCCACCCATGCACCAGGCCTCTATCCTATATAGTAAAAGGGTAATATGCCTCCCAGCACCGGGATCAGCGGAGCCGCGAGGCCTCCCGGCACCGGGATCAGTGTGACAGGGGGCAGCGCCCAAACCCCTGATCACCCTGCGGCTCTGTGTGTGACAGGGGGCGGGGCCACAACCTCCCTATCCGCCCTGCTCTGTTCATGACAGGGGAAGGCGCCCCAACCCCCTGATCAGCCCTGCTCTGTGCCTGATAGGGGGGAGCTCCCCACCCCCTGATCGCCCTGCGGCTCTGTGTGTGACAGGGTGCGGCGCCTCAAACCCCCCCCCCACCCCCCCCGCTCCATGGGCCCTGCTCTGTGTGTGACAGGGTGCGGCAGCCCAACCCACCCCGCCTCCGCCAGGGGCCCTGCTCTGTGTGTGATGGGGTAGAGCCATAACCTCCCCATCAACCCCGCCCTGAGTGTGACAGTGGTGGCGCCCCAACCCCCTGATCGGCCCTGCTCTGTAGGTGATAGAGGGTGGCCCCCAATCCCCTGAACTGCCCTGCTCTGTGTGTGACAGGGGCAGTGCCCCAATTCCCCTAACGGCCCTACTCTGTGAGTGACAGGGGGGAGCTCCTCAACCCCCTGATTGGCCCTGCTCTGTGCGTGACAGGGGGGATCTCCCCAACCCCCTGATGGGCCCTGCTCTGTGCGTGACAGGGCACAGAGCCCCAATGCCCCTGATTGACCCTGCTTTGTGCGTGAAAGGGTACGGAGCCCCAACCCCTCTGATTGGCCCCGCTCTGTGCATGACAGAGGGTGGCGCCGCAACCTCCCCATCAACCCTGCCTTGAGTGTGACAGGGGGTGGTGCTCCAACCCCCCAATTGGCCCTACCCTGAGCGTGACTGAGGGTGGCATCGCAACCTCCCAATCTGCCCTGCTCTGTGCATGACAGAGGGCGGCGCCCCAACTCCCCAATCGGCCCTGCTCTGAGCCTGACCAGGGGCTGCACCTAGGGATTAGGCCTGCCCTCTGCCAACCGGGAGCAGGCCTAAGCCAGCAGGTCGTTATCTCCCAAGGGGTCCCAGACTGCGAGAGGGCACAGGCCGGGCTGAGGGACCCCCCCTCCCCCCCGAGTGCACAAATTTTTGTGCACTGGGCCTCTAGTCTATAATAATAAAAGCATAATATGCAAATTGACTGAAGGACCGAACAGCAGAATGACTGTGTGGACGACCTTACTATGACACACACTGGAACCAGGCCAGCCAAGGCAGGTGCAATGAGATTGTTTGGTAGGCCCCGCCATCGCCCCACAGTCACCCCGCTGAGGGAGGCCCAGGCCACCCTCTGCAGTGCGATTGATGGGGGGGCTCTGCAATCGACTGCCCCAAAGAGGGAGGCCCAGGCCACTGGCCAGCGGGGCAATCAATGGGGAAGGGGGCCTCCCAAGTGATCGCACCCCACTCCTGTCACCCACAGAGGGAGATGACCAGTGGCAGGGGACAGTGCCGCACAGATGGCAAGCAGTGGCAGCGGTGGGGGCGGGGACAGCTGCTGGGGGAAGGAAAGCCCCAATAGGCCCTGATCGCCAGCCAGGCCTAGGACCCTACCAAAGGGGTCCCAAATTGCGAGAGGGCACAGGCCGGGCTGAGGGACACCCCCCATGCACAGCTTTTGTGTGCTGGGCCTCTAGTCTATATATATAAAAGCCTACTGACCAGTAACTATGAAGCACATCGACCACCAAGGGGAATGCAGGAGCTGCCAAGCTGTGGTGACTTGGCAGCTACGGTTCTCAGGTGACACACCCAGAACCAGAGAGGAGAGAGTTCAATCCCTGGGTGTCTCACCTGAGAACTGCCCTCTTGCAATCTGGGACCCCTCGGGGGACACTGGAGAGCTGGTTTTGGCCTGATTCCCGCAGGCCAGGCTGAGGGACCCCACCAGTGCACGAATCCATGCACTGGGCCTCTAGTTTAAATATAAATAAAAAAATCACTAATTTTAACCTGTTTTATTAAATCTATCACTGAAGCAGAATATGAAGATACTAGAAGCCCCGTGCACGAAATTCGTGCACTGGGGTGGGGGGGGGGGTGGGGGGGGGTGTCCCCCAGCCTGGCCTGTGCCCTCGCACAGTGCAGGAGCCCCGCAATCTATCGCCCCAAAGAGGTAGGCCTTGATGGATTGCCTGAGCCATGGGACCTGGCCTCGCCATGGGACCCCCCAGCCTCGCCACATGGAGCCGTAGGACCCACCTCCACGCTGCACATGCAGCATCAAGCCCCTGCCCACCTGTGCACACCCGCAGCCTCCTGGTGATCGCTCATTACAGTGTGAGGGCGACATGACCACATAGGCTTTTATTAATAGGATTAGTTTTATGAGGCTTTTCTTTTAACTTTCCTAATTAATGGGACTTCACATATAATAAACTGCCCATTCTTTTTTACACATACATTTATAGAAACATGATCTTTTACCTTAACTGGGAAGCTACATTTTCCAGTACGAACCCCTTCTTCATCTGTTTGCCACTGATGTGGACGACTGGCCTCTGGAATATAAACATCTTTCTTTCTCCTAAAACTTTGCCGTAGTTTGTTCATTTTAATTTTTACAACCTGCAGACAGAGTTAAAGAAATATGAAAAAGTAATTATTACCTTCTCACATATTTAAATTTTGGTTTACAATATTAATGAAAAAAACTAATGTATCAAAGTAAAGATTTTGGTTTGGGGGGAAATGAGCAATTAGTATACTTCCTCTAATACTAAGCTCAAACAAATCATTTCACATTTTGAAGACAATTAGAATACTAGTCTCGTAAAACAACAATAACCTTTTAGGATTTGCACAGATGTTATTCTGAGACTTTAATTATAATAATTCAATGAGTATATCCCTATTGATCTACCTCTCAAATCCATTCTCACGCCAAAAAATGAAAATTTGTACATGTAGGCCAAACTATACACTGTTAAAAATTTCTGAAAACTTTCATACTTCTTAGGAAAAAATTCAGTCTGAAACATTGAAATCTGGGGACCTTTTTGGCTTATTATTGAAGACAGTAAGCAAAGCAGGGACTACAGTCACCATTTTGTAAAAGGGTGTTTTACAAAAAGGAATAAGATAATGTTTCTTTTAAACATGTTTAAAGGAAAAGTTCTACTAGGATAAAATTATTCTACAGAGAAATTTCTTACAAGCAATATGACATCAGAATGTACTTTCATATCTATAGTCATTACAGATATGAAAGAAGTCCAAGAGAATCACTCATCAGCTGCCTCCTCACACACCCTACGGGGGATTGAGCACGAGTTAATGAAGTAGCCCAAGTCTCATCATTAACTCTGTAAATTAAAAAGTATTAAACTATAGTCAGTTTTTTGTTTTGTTATTGAAAGAGGCACTTCTCTACTGCTTTCAAAGGTGCAGCAGAAATCACAAAACTATAGAGAAGGAAGACCTAACTGATAAGAAATAACAGAACATTCAAGAACCAATGAATAAACATAATGAATAAGTGTCCCTTTACAGAGCAAATCTCAAAATCTAAAATCAATACCTCTAGTCCTAGCTGGTTTGGCTCAATGGATAGAGTGTCAGCCTGCGGACTGAAGGGTCTTGGGTTCGATTTCAGTCAAGGGCATGTGCCTGGGTTGCAGCCTCGATCCCCAGGGTGGGGCATGCAGGAGACAGCCAACCAATGATTCTCTCTCATCATTGATGTTTCTACCTCTCTCTCCCTCTCCTTTCCTCTCTGAAATCAATAAAAATATTTTTTAATTAAATAAATAAAATAAAATAAATACCTCCAATTTTTTGTTAAGTTGCAGTGCTCATTACTTTAGGTATCTCACAGCCTAAAAGAAACCTAGACTTGAGAAAATGAGTGACAAAGCTACATAAAGGAAACATCCTCTTTGTCAGGAGTGTTAAACAGCAAGAGATTAAACATTGATTGCCATGTGACACCACTGAAAGACTTGAAAATCAAAGTTTGCATTCTGAGGAAAGTCATTTTGTATTTTAAAATGCATAATGACACAGCAGAACTATTATCAAATTAGCTACTTTACACAGACAAGTCAATCTTACCACATATCTTCTCAAAAGGTAAAAAGTCTGACAGACAAATGGCAATGTAAAAAATCTCTGGATTTTCTAAAAATAAACTTATTATTTCTCAATTCAAAACTGATTTACAGAGCATAGGAGGTAGATGTTAAATAATCAAAGGGCTGGACAAAAGGTAGTCTAATACTCTGCCTTGAAGTAGATCACTCCTTCCTAAACTAAGCTAAATTAGAGTGCACCTTAATCTAACAGACTTACAAAAAGAATTACATAAGCTTCCTTGATTATACATACTGTTATACTCTTTCATATCGCATTTAAAAAATATACACAAATACCAGAAAATGAAAAACACCTATACCCCTTGCTTAAATTGGCACTCTAAGAATCTTTTGACCAAGTGAATCCTTTCTACTTAATTTTTTTTCTCTTAACAAATAGACTACCCTCCTACCGAGTTAGTCAGGCCAGACACCTAAGAGTCATCACTACAATTACCCTTTCTCTGACCAGTGACTCCACTGATTTTGCCTCCTTAGTATATCTTTAATTCATTCCCCAACCACCACCACGAGTTCTACTAGCCTTAGATATTTTTGCTTAAATTATTTCAAAAGCCTTTCACTTAATGGTCTTGTTGCTTCCAAGAGAAGTCCATTCCACTCTGTTCTCCTGACTACTGCCAGAGTGCTTTCTAAAACACAAATCTGACCACGCAATTACACTGATTAAAATTTCAATTGCTTCACTTCACTTTCAAGCCCAAATTCCTAAGCAGGGCAAACACAGTCCTTTTCATTTGGTTTCACTCACCAATCTTTTCACCAGTTCCCATTCACATGCTAAGCTCCAGCCATACTAAACTACAATTCTCCAAACAAGACAGGCCTTCTTTCAGAACTTCTGTATATGTTCCTCCCCATGCCTAGAAAGACCTTCTCCGGTTTGCCTCTGGTTAAAGTCTATTCCTCATCTTTTAATAAGTCAGTTCAGGAGTCTTCAAGGAAGCTAGCATTTTTTTCTAACAAGCCCCTACCTGGCCTGGGTTAGGTCCTTCCATTTCATATGACTCCCGTTAACACCTACAGCTTACTTCTATTACTGTACTCATCAAAGCTTTTAGCAACTTTCTATTTCCTTAATAGTAGACTATATTTTGTTTAAATAGTACCCCTACATCCTAACACAGTGCCTGTCACATATATGACAAAAAGTAGTTCAATCCTCTGCCTTTATGTAGAACACTCATTCTGTACTATAAATCTGAAGAAACTAAAAGATAAAATAGACTCCCATCATATTAGACTAGGGGCCCGGTACACAAAGATTCGTGCACTGGGCATGGGTCCCTCAGCCCAACCTGCACCCTCTCCAATCTGGGAGCCCTCAAGGGAGCCCTCTCCAATCTGGGAGTTTCTGTCTTTGCAATCATATGAGCGAATTGTCTGAGACCCCAACCAAATTTGGTTTGTTGCTCACAGAATAATAGAGGCTTTTTTTTTTCTTTGCTTCATTGGTGGAGATTTCCTGAAAGTTTCAGGATATCATCCCTTTAATTTTTCCTAGACACTCTGATTTTACTTATGTCTCTCACCTTTGCTTTCCCTCCATCCCCCACTGCAACAGTAACTTGCTCCAGGCTCACTCTGCTCTAGTGCAGTGGTTCTCAACCTTGGCTGCACATTAGAATCACCTGGGAATCTTTTTAAAATCCTGATTTCTGGGCCTCATCCTCCGGAAATTCTGTTTCTTTGTTATGGGGTGGGGCCACAACATTAGTAACAAAGAAACAGAATTTCTGGAGGATGAGGCCCAGAAATCAGGATTTTAAAAAGATTCCCAGGTGATTCTAATGTGCAGCCAAGGTTGAGAGCCACTGGTCTAGGACAGTGGTCGACAAACTCATTAGTCAACAGAGCCAAATATCAATAGTACAACGATTGAAATTTCTTTTGAGAGCCAAATTTTTTAAACTTAAGCTATATAGGTAGGTATATTGTTATTAATTTAATTAGGGTCCTCCTAAGGCTTAGGAAGAGCCACACTCAATGGGCCAAAGAGCCACATTTGGCTTGCAAGTTGCAGTTTGCCGACCACGGGTCTAGGAGATCCGTCTGCCACCAGAACTACGATTCCCAGTAATTCTGGTGCTCCCCGCACTCTTGGTTTTCCCTTCTTGCTCTGTCTCTGTCCCATGGCCTCCCACTCTGCCAAGTCTTCCAAGCAGCCAGCTCTCCCTCTATGCTCTGTCTGACAGCTTGGGGAGCCAAGTTCCCCAAGCCGCTCCACTCTCTGCTGGCTCTCCTGCTATGTTCCCCCCCCCCCAAGCGAGCCACATCCCCCCAAGCTGCCGGCTCTCCTGCTCTGCTCTCCGCACAGCGCCTATGTATGCAAATCAACCCACCAAATTTGTCAGGTTAATTTGCATACTCACTCCTGATTGGTTAACGTAGTGGAGGGACAGTCAATTTACATGTTTCTCTTTAATTATATAAGATGGTATTTACTAGGTAGGGTAGATGTAGACATAGAAGACCAGGGAATCATCAGTGTTGGAAGACACTGCAGGTGTAATAGCAGGCCAACCTCCCATTGACAAAGAAATCACTTTGAGTCTCTGTCTGAGGTACAGCAGCTGTGTGTGAAGCCTCCCCCCACCAGCCAGAGGAGCCACCACAACTGTGAACAGCACCCACCAGAGGAGTTGCTACCAACTAAGGAGCAGCTGCTACCACAACCGCCCGAGGAGCCACTGCCACCCAAGGAGCAGCCACTGAATGACTCAACATCTAGATATGGCGGTACGATCAAACATGGGTAGACAAAGAAACCCCCAAAGGAAAGAAAAGGAGGACTTGCCAGAAAAGCAGCTAAGTGATACAGAGGCATGCAACATGACAGAAAAAGAATTCAGATTAAGGTTCCTAGAGTGCATAAACCAGATGGAGGAAAAAATCAACAACTTATGCAAGAAGCAAGAAGAAACAGATGAAAAAAATCAATAAATTATGTAAGAACCAGGAAGAAATGAAGAGTGATATAGCTACAATAAAAAACACCATTGAAAGTTTCAACAGTAGACTAGGAGAAGCGGAGGACTGAATTAGCAAATTAGAAGACAGGGAAACAAAACACACCCAAACTGAACAGCAATTGGAGAAAAAATTAAAAGACAGGAGGAGAGCCTAGGGGAGCTATGGGACAACATGAAACAAAACAACATACGAATAATAGGGGTGCCGGAGCAACAGAAAAAGGAACAAGGGTTAGAAAACCTATTTGAAGAAATAATATCAGAAAACTTCCCAGAGGTGGAGAAGAAAAAAATCACACAAGCACAGGGAGTCCCAAACAAAGTGAATCCGAAAAGACCCACACCAAGACACATCATAATTGCCATGGCAAATGTTCAGGACAAAGAGAGAATCTTAAAGGCTGCAAGAGAGAGACAGAAAGTTACATTCAAGGGATCTCCCATTAGATTATCAAATGATTTCTCAACAGAAACACATCAGGCGAGAAAAGAATGGACGGAAATTTACAAAGTGATGCAAAGCAAAGGACTGAATCCAAGAATACTCTATCCAGCAAGGCTATCATTCAAACTTGAAGGGAAAATAAGAAGCTTCACAGACAAAAAAAGGCTAAGGGAGTTTATCACCACCAAGCCAGCAATGCAAGAAATGCTAAAGGGACTGGTGTAAAAAGAAGAAATAAAAAGCTCAGAAAGAAAACAGCCACACACAAAAAAAGAAATGGCTACAAACAATTACCTTTCAATAATAACTTTAAACGTAATGGACTAAATGCTCCAACCAAAAGACATCAAGTGGCTGAATGGATAAAAAAACATGACCCTTGCCGAAACCGGTTTGGCTCAGTGGATAGAGCGTCGGCCTGCGGACTGAAAGGTCCCAGGTTCGATTCCGGTCAAGGGCATATACCTGGGTTGCGGGCACATCCCCAGTGGGAGGTGTGCAGGAGGCAGCTGATCGATGTTTCTCTCTCGTCGATGTTTCTGACTCTCTATCTCTCTCCCTTTCTCTCTGTAAAAAATCAATAAAATATATTAAAAAAAAAACAAAAAAACATGACCCATACATTTGCTGTCTACAAGAGAGCCACCTGAGAAGAAGGGAGTTACATAGACTGAAAGTGAAGGGATGGAAAAATATCTTTCAGGCAAATGGAAATGAAAAAAAAGCTGGGGTAGCAATACTTATATCGGACAAAATAGACCTCAAAGTGAAGGCCATAACAAGAGATAAGGAAGGCCACTTCATAATACTAAAGGGATCAATACAACAAGAAGATATAACCCTGATAAACATATATGCACCCAATGCAGGAGCACCCAAATACATAAAAAAAACTCCTGGAAGATATCAAAGGAGAGATCGACAACAATACAATCATAGTAGGGGACTTTAATATACCACTGGATAAATCCTCTAGACAAACAATCAGCAAAGAAACAGCAATCCTAAATGACTCACTAGATCAAATGGACTTAATTGACATCTTCAGAACACTTCACCCCAAAGCCATGGAATATACATTCTTCTCAAGGGCTCATGGGACATATTAAAAAATAGACCACATACTGGATCACAAATAAAGTCTCCCCAAATTCAAGAAGACTGAAATCATACCAAGCATCTTCTCAGACCACGATGGCATAATATTAGAAATAAACTACAATAAAAACAACCCAAAATACTCAAACCCTTGGAAGCTGCATAGCATGTTATTAAATATTGATTGGGTTACCAATGAGATCAAAGAAGAAATTAAAAACATCTGGAAACTAATGACAATGAAAACACAACAGTCCAAAACCTATGGGACACAATGAAAGCAATCCTGAGAGGGAAGTTTATACCTCTAGAGGCCTATCTCAAAAAACAAGAAAAAATGATAGTAAATCATCTAACTCTACAACTCAAAGAATTAGAAAGAGAGCAACAAGAAAATCCCAGAGTGAGCAGAAGGAAGGAGATGATAAAGATTAGAGCAGAAATAAATGACATAGAGACCAAAAAAACAATACAGAAAATCAATGAAACCAAGAGCTGGTTCTTTGAAAGGATAAACAAGACTGATGAACCTCTAGCCAGGCTCACCAAGAAGCAAAGAGAGAGGACCCAAATAAACAAAATCAGAAACGATAGAGGCGAAATAACAACAGACCCCACAGAAATACAAATGATTGTTAAAAAATACTATGGACAGCTCTACTCCAACAAACTAGACAACCTGGAGGAAATGGACAAATTCCTAGAAAAATACAACATTCCAAAACTCAATCAGGAAGAATCTAAAAATCTCAACAGGTCAATAACTATGGAAGAAATTGAAGCAGTCATCAAAAAGCTTCCAGCAAACAAAAGCCCAGGACCAGACGGCTTCACAGGGGAATTTTACCAAACATTCAAGGAAGAACTAAAACCTATCCTCCTCAGACTACTACAAAAAATCCAAGAGGAAGGAACACTTCCAAGCTCATTCTATGAAGCCAGCATCACCCTAATACCAAAACCAGGTAAACACAACACAATGAAAGAGAATTACAGGCTAATATCCCTCATGAACATAGATGCCAAAATCCTCAACAAAATCTTAGCAAATCGGATCCAGCAGTACATCAGAAAGATCATACACCATGACCAAGTAGGATTTATCCCAGGGATGCAAGGATGGTACAATATCCGCAAATCAATAAACGTGATACATCACATAAACAAACTGAAAGAAAAAAACCACATAGTCATATCAATTGATGCAGAAAAAGCATTTGACAAAATCCAATGCCCATTTTTTTTTTATATTTTTATTGAGTTTTTACAGAGAGGAAAGGAGAGAGATAGAAAGTTAGAAACATCAATGAGAGAGAAACATCGATCAGCTGCCTCCTGCACACTCCCCACTGGGGATGTGCCCGCAACCAAGGTACATGCCCTTGACTGGAATCGAACCTGGGACCTTTCAGTCCGCAGGCCGACGCTCTATCCACTGAGCCAAACCGGTTTCGGCCCAATGCCCATTTTTGATAAAAACTCTCAGCAAGGTGGGAATAGATGAAGGATCATACCTCAACATAATAAAAGTCATATATGACAAACCCACAGCCAACATCATACTCAATGGACAAAAACTAACACCATTTCCCCTAAGAAAAGGAACAAGACAGGGATGCCCACTCTCACCACTCCTGTTCGATATAGTACTGGAAGTATTAGCCATTGCAATTAGACAAGAAGAAGAAATAAAAGGCATCTAAATTGGAAAAGACGAAGTAAAACTGTCCTTATTTGCAGATGACATAATATTATACATAAAAAACCCTAAAGACTCCATCAAAAAACTATTAGACTTAATAAATGAATTTGGCAATGTAGCAGGATACAAAATTAATGCCAAGAAATCTATGGCATTTCTATACACCAATAGTGAACTTACAGAAAGAGAGACTAAAAAAACAATCCCATTTACCATCGCACCAAAAAACTTAAGCTACCTAGGAATAAACTTAACTAAGGAGGTAAAAGACCTCTACTCAGAAAACTAAAGGACGCTGAAAAAAGAGATAGAGGAGGACATAAACAGATGGAAGAACATACCATGTTCTTGGATTGGTAGAATCAACATCATTAAAATGTCCATATTACCCAAAGCAATCTATAAATTCAATGCACTTCCCATTAAAATACCAACGGCATATTACACAGGCCTAGAACGAACTCTCCAAAAATTCATCTGGAATAAAAAAAGACCCCGAATAGCTGCAGCAATCCTGAGAAAGAACAAAGTAGGTGGGATCTCAATACCAGATATTAAGCTGTATTACAAAGCCACTGTCCTCAAAACTGCCTGGTATTGGCACAAGAACAGACATATAGATCAATGGAATAGAATAGAAAGTCCAGAAATCGGCCCGAACCAATATGCTCAATTAATATTTGACAAAGGAGGCAAGAACATACAATGGAGTCAAGATAGTCTCTTCAATAAATGGTGTTGGGAAAATTGGACAGATACATGCAAGAAAATGAAACTAGACCACCAACTTACACCATACACAAAAATAAACTCAAAATGGATAAAGGACTTAAATGTACATCGGGAAACCATAAAAATCCAAAGGCAACAAAATCTCAGACATATGCCGAAGCAATTTCTTCACCGATACAGCTCCTAGGGTATTGGAAACTAAAGAGAAAATAAACAAATGGGACTACATCAAAATAAAAAGCTTCTGCACAGCAAAAGAAACCATCAACAAAACAACAAGAAAGCCCACTACGTGGGAAAACATATTTGCCAATGTTATATCTGAAAAGGGCCTAATCTCTAAAATTTAAAGGGAACTCATACAACTTAACAAAAGAGAAACAATCCAATCAAAAATGGGCAAAGGACCTAAATAGACACCTTTCAAAAGAGGACATTCAGAAAGCCAAGAGACATATGAAAACTTGCTCAAAGTCACTAATCATCCGAGAGATGCAAATCAAAACAACGAGGTACCATCTCACACCTGTCAGACTGGCTATTATCAACAAATCAACTAACAACAAGTGCTGGAGAGGATGTGGATAAAAAGGAACACTCGTGCACTGCTGGTGGGAATGCAGACTGGTGCAGCCACTATGGAAGACAATATGGAGTTTCCTCAAAAAACTAAAAATGGAACTCCCATTTGACCCTGTGATCCCACTTCTAGGAATATATCCCAAGAAACCAGTAACACCAATCAGAAAGGCTATATGCACCCATATGTTCATAGCAGCACAATTCACCATAGCTAAGATCTGGAAACAGCCTAAGTGCCCATCAGTAGATGAATGGATTAGAAAACTGTGGTACATCTACACGATGGAATACTACGCTGCTGTAAAAAAGAAGGAACTCTTACCATTTGCAATGGCATGGATGGAACTGGAGAGCATTATGCTAAGTGAAATAAGCCAGTCAATGAAGGAAAAACACCACATGATCTCACTCACTCATGGATAATAAAGACCATTATAAACTTATGAACAAAAAAAGATACAGAGGTAGCGCTGCCTCGAACAGACTGTCAAACTATAGCGGGAAAGCCGGGGAGGGTTGAGGGGCAGGGGGGGAAGGGGGGGGTAAGAGATCAACCGAAGGACTGTATGCATGCATATAAGCATAACCAATGGACATAAGACACTGGGGGGTAGGGGAGGCCAGGGGATTGTTAAGGGCGGGGGAAAAAAGGAGACAAAAAAATGGAAAAAAAAAAAGTATAGATATAGATATTGTTTTCCTTATCCTCAACCAAGGATACATTCATTCATTCTTAGAGGGAAAATTAAGGAGAGAGAGAGAAGGAAAGAGAGAAACATTGATGTGAGAGAGAAATATCGCTCAGTTGCCTCCCATATATGACTCTACTGTGAATCAAATCTGCAAGATTTTTATGTATGTATTTATTTATTTATTAAAATTTTTTAACATTGAGTTTAGAGAGGAGGGGAGCTAGAAATAGAAACATCAATGATGGGAGAGAATTATTGGTTGGCTGCCTCGTGCATGCCCCACACTGGGGATGTTTCCAGAATTCTGGACATGTGCCCTGACTGGGAATCGAATGGTGACCTCCTGGTTCATAGGTCAATGCTCAACCAGTGAGCCATGCTAGTTGGGCTCCTCCTGCATTTTACGATTCACAGAACTCCCTGTGTACCTGGGCTCTGGCAAGCGAGACGTTGGCAACATCAAAGGTGACCAGACCCCAGCCCTTCACTGACTGCCCTCTGATCCCGATGGTCATGTATTTATCCACTACGATGCTTTGCAGCTCATGGCCCCCTGGAGGTTCCCTCAACAACGGTGTGAGCTGTTGGAGGTGCTGTGAGGTCATTGCTCAGTTGTGTCTCCACCTGACACAGATGGGTCCTGCATAGCCTGACATTACACATGGGCACTGCACGTGGGCTAGGCAGGGTACGTGAGGTTACTTCAGGCCACCTGAGTGGCCCTGACCCTGGCATCTCAGGGAGGGCCTGGCACAGGAGATGGGAATGAGGGGATTACGTGGGGGTGCATTTAAGGCAAAACCTACAAGGGCCCAAGGAGAGGGCGGACACAACCACAGGGGATGTCCTATGCAGACTCCATGGGGTGAGAGTGTGGGCGGCACAGGACAGAGCGTGAGAGGCAGAGATGAGGATGGGGTGGAGTCTGTGGAGCTGGAGGCACAGCAGAGGTGGGTGAGACCATGTCTCCCTTCAGCAGGTTTTCAGGATGCCAGTGGATTCTCCAGGGAAAGCGGGACAGGTGTTGGAACACGTCCCCTGGGACCAGGTTCTGAGACCCACAGGAACGGGGCCCAGCAGGGTTGTGACAGGGCCTGTCACTGGGCCTCTTTCCTGCTTCTTTCCCGGCACACCCTGAGAGCTGGGTCCACCTCCCAGGCTCACAGAGAGGCAGTGCCTGCAGGGTCCGACCCTAAACCTCTATGTACAGCCATGTCAGTGAGAGGCAAGTGGTTAACTGCCCCCAAATGGCTCCTCCTGGGGCAGAGCGAGGGGCTGATCACCCTCAAGTGAGGTTTGGGGCCTGGACTCCGTGTTCCCAGCTCAGCACTGCGGGGAGGGTGGGGGACGTCGCTCTCAGTGAGGGGACAGGAATCTCTACAATGTTTTCCTTGTCAACCCAGAGAGCGACCATCAGGGACATGGTGACAGGAAGGGCACAGATTAGAAGTCGACCAGATCTGGAACACAGCCACTTCCTGCTTTTTTTCCTGCAGAGAATCTAATTAAAGACACAAAGAAGGAAGAGGAACTGCCCCGGGGACACTAGGAGGGAAGAAAGCATTGACCCCAATAGGAAGCCTGCACAACCCCTCCAGGGACAGCCTCTGAGCTGGGACCCTGGGTTTGCTGGTCCTGTGTGCCCCCTGGTATCCTGGATGCTCCCTGCAGCCCAGCCCTGCTGCCTCCCTCAGGGAGGTTAGTGTCTGGGCTCACACTGACTTCCCCTCACTGTGCCTCTTGCACAGTAATACACGGCCATGTCCTCGGCTCTCAGGCTGCTGAGCTCCATTTAGGCTGTGCTTGCGGA
Organism: Myotis nattereri; assembly: GCF_964212035.1. Taxonomy (NCBI): domain Eukaryota; kingdom Metazoa; phylum Chordata; class Mammalia; order Chiroptera; family Vespertilionidae; genus Myotis; species Myotis nattereri. Next base: position 24,599,915 of record NC_138075.1, on the reverse strand, counting down.
CTACCGGAAGCTGGTCCATCCTTGCTGCTTGACACAGTTGCTGCAGGGAAGACACATCTGCACAGCATATGTTTCAAGGGACCTGGTGTATATGGCATACTATTCTTAATATGTTTGCTCCCCTTAGCACTATGTGCTTTTTAATATATTTTCTATTGATTTTTTTACAGAGAGGAAGAGAGAGGGATAGAGAGTTAGAAACATCGATGAGAGAGAAACATCAACCAGCCACCTCCTGCACACCTCATACTGGGGATGTGCCCGCAACCAAGGTACATGCCCTTGACCGGAATCGAACCTGGGACTTTTCAGTCCACAAGCTGACGCTCTATCCACTGAGCCAAACCGGTTTGGCAGCGCTATGTGTTTTAACCAAGGTCACCTCTCCGAGAAAGGTTGTTTCCCCAGGTAGGGATTTTTCCCTGAAGTTAGAGAGGGAACAAAACCCCTTAACTAAGTGCCAGGCGGGTAGTTCATCACTTTAACTACGATCAATCACGCTTAAGCTACATAATCTTTACTCCCTGGAATGGAGATAAGAAACACCCTAACCTTTGGAATAGAAATAGATAGGATTAAAATCAACTGGTATAAATACAGATGTAACAAGACAATGAAACACAGAACCTGGCTGGAGATCCTGGCTAGAACCTGGCTAGGCTGCTGATCAACTGAAAAAAATAAAAATAAAAAATATTTGGGGGAAAAATAATTCACAAATTTTCGTAGATTAGCTTGTTAAGACATTCTACTTCTCACAGGGTTAAGTCAGGACATTCTACTTCTCACAGGGTTATGTCCCAAAGATAGCAATAAAAGCAAAAATCACATAAATTCAAAATTATATTGGGAATACCTTAAATCATCCATAAAGTACAGTATTACACTATCTTGCAACACAGCTAGATATTTCTTTTTTTAATAGCAAGCTTATGTTTAGGATCTATGCTGTGAGAAAATTTTCTAACTAGCACTAGAACCACAGGGCATGTTCAGACGATGGGAGGAGCAAAAACAATGTATAGCAGAAACTTATTGAGCAGAACAGCAAGAGATCTAAATTAATTAAATCATTTTTAAACTATGACTTTTATTTTACTGTTCTCTGAACAAATATGGTTGAATATGAATATATACAACTGCACTGTATTCTTCATCATTCTATCCCAGAATTCTATAGGGTAAGTTACATGAAAAAGAATGTATTGGCTGTCCATCTGCTAAAAAAATAAATCATTTGTTTACTCATAAAATACCATGTTAAATCAACACTACATTAAATTAGAACACTTTACTACAAGCATAAAGTATTTCATATTTGAATTTTCTCTCTTTGATTTTTAGTATTTCTTATGATGTGGAACTTGATCAAGATTTAGAGTGAAGAAAAAAAATCTTTTTATTTGGTCAAGATAAGGAAGTGAAAAAATGTAAGGAATCCTAGACCCAGAGCATGGGCAAAGGATTTAGAGGTAGGTCATCTACTCAATCCTATTCAACAATAAATTCTAAGAATTTTGGATTAATTTTCCTAACTGGCATAATCTGCCTAACAGGAAACAATTTATAACTTATTAACTTGTACCACTGGCTCAGATGTTCTACTTAGGCACTGAGCCAAATGAATAGCAACAAAGTACAACTTCATTAACAACAGTGAAATAAACACAGGACTAATAAAATTCATTTTTAAAGTTCACAGTCAGTTTTGTGATAAAAGTTAATTTATAAACAGATTCATGGAAAGGTACATAGAACAAATGGTTGTAGGTTTTTTTTAAACCTACTGCTAAAAAAAATATTCAAATATTCATTCAGCTTCTGTATAAACCTGGGTGTCAGTAAATTTAAAATTTGTTTATATTTCAGTTGAACTTGTTTGTTTTTGTTAATCCTCACCCGAGGATGTTTTTCCACTGATTTTTAGGGAGAGTGGAAGGGAGCAGGAAAGACAGAGAGAAACATCAATGTGAGAGAAACCTGTGGGCTGGTTTGCTCCTGCATAAGCCCCGACTAGGGCCCGAGCCAGGGAGGAGCCTGCAACCAAGGTATGTGCCCTTGACCAGAATTGAACCCAGGACCCTTTGGTCCACAGGCTGATGCTCTATCCACTGAGCTAAAACAGCTAGGGCTCAACTTTTTTTATATTAATAGGAAACATATGGTTAGGGTATCTTGAATAGTGTATTACCTTATTCCTGAAAACTGTGCCAACTATGGCATTTTGAATTAGAATATTTTAAGAACAGAGTATTGTAATTTTTCAATAGCTACAACTAAAATACTTTGCTTTATTAACTATCATACCAATGATTTGAAAAGAACAATAAATTGTCTGAAATATCCTAAAGATTGGTATTTGAGAAGAGAACATTGTCACAATTTGAATGTCTAAGCTCTCCAGCCACATACTCCTCAGGCCTGATTACAATTTAGATCACATGTTCTCAATCAGGGTATCATATACCCAACAGGTTCTTCAGATTCAGCAATGTCCTAAGATTATGCACAAATCTGAATGTACATGTGTCTGTGCACTTTCTAAGCCAAACTTCAACTTCCATCAGAATTTCAAAGGATTCTGTAACTATCAAAAATTTAAGAGCCCCTGATTTAAACAGTAGTCTGTGATCCTTATCTATTATCTGACTTTAATTTTAGGTTTCTGACTTACTAATTTTCATCTTCCCACTCATCTTATCCAAAATATTCTTTCTTTTGTTTTGATATGTGGCTTCTTTATTTACTTCTAGAAGATAATAATGGAAAACCAGAGCTTCATAAAACGAGGAAAGACCCTGTCTACTTAAAACTGCAGTCAAAGGTGGCTTCAAAACAGCACCTGTATATTTTTAAGAAACATTTTCCTAAAAAGCTATCTCTTCTGAGTACTTTTTCCTTTCAGTTACAAAATCAGTTTTATCTTTTAGTTGACCACTTCATTTCAATTGAGAAAATAACTGAATTTGCGATTCAGCTATACTTACCTTTACCTCTTAAAGTACATTAAGACTTAGCTCGCCCTGCCGGTTTGGCTCAGTGGATAGAGCGTCGGACTGCAGACTGAAGGGTCCCAGGTTCGATTCTGGTCAAGGGGATGTACCTTGGTTGCGGGCACATCCCCAGTAGGGAGTGTGCAGGAGGCAGCTAAATTGATGTTTCTCTCTCATCAATGTTTCTAACTCTCTCTCCCTCTCCCTTTCTCTCTGTAAAAAATCAATAAAATATATATTTTTTAAAAAAGACTTAGCTAAAAATACATAATACCTATCACCCCTAACCCTGCATAACACAGACAGCCTTCAAGAATTAAATCTTTATGTATAGAACAAAATAATTTTGCTCTGATATAGCCAGCGAGGACTGATTTAGCAAGGAACTTTTTGATGAAAAAAGGGCAGAACTGCTGAGAATGCTAGCCTACTTTTTACACTACTTTTTTCCTCTAAGCATCTGTCAAGTGTGGGATGAGAAAAAGGTGCTGGAATCTGGAGAGGCAGATTCGAATAAAAATATAACTGGGTCCAAGAATTTTAAAAAGAGAGACAGACACACAGAAATGCCACTTGAAAATTTATAGAAATAGAACAGTTCTGCTCTCCTTTACTGACAAATAACTTCACAAATTATCTATACACATCATCTCTCCAATTCTTTAACTCTCTCCAGTCTGACTCCTTCCTCTCCCTCACAGCCCTCTCCCTTTATACAAACCATCAACAGAAGACTTGTAAAATATATCTTAAATCTGTTCACTGCTCATCTCCACCATCAGAACCATGGTCCAAGACAACTTTGTCTCTTACCTCGACTAGTATATGCCATCAACTAGTATTAATTTCTATTTCTCCACTGTCCCCCTCTGATCAACTGTGTACACAAAGTAGTCAGTGTAATATTTTGCAAATGTAAAATGGATCATGGCACTACATTAACAGTGCATCTTCAAATTAAACCAAACTCTCAGCATCCAGGAAGTCAGTATGGCATAATAATTCATATTGCCCACAAAGTGCTTGGAACAGTGCCAAGCACACCACAAATACTCAGTAAATGTTAGCATTTAAGGGAAAGCCCCAGTCTGCCTATCTTACTTTGAAGTGACAGTCTCCCCAACTAACTATGATCTTTTCATTTAATTGCAAGTTCTTTCCCACTCTGTGCCTGTTTTCCTCTCTCTGAAATGCTTTTTTCTCAGACCCTTCAAGAACTTATGACTCCCTCCCACTCATACTTCAAGTCTCAACCTAAATGTCATCTCATTGATAAGGGCTCCTTTTACCACTTTCTATAACTCTTTATTGTATTACTCTTCTCATTTCCTTCATAGTGGCTTATATTTTATAATTACATTTTTGTTTTATTGGTTAAACTCCTTCTTGAACATCATCAGATGACTAAGCATCCATCCAAGAAATTCTCCAATTGGCAGGAAGCAATGGGTTCCGTGTATCCAAATGATCTTAATTAATACAGGTATTACTCTCCTTTCACATGAAGCTAAAATATTGGTCACTAATATGAATATGTCATAGCCTATGCTGTGACTCATTAAACCTACACCCTTACCTTAACACCTTAAGTGCTATGTCAGTCACCAGTGACTGAAACAGAAAGGAAGACAAAACAGGCTTGGCGCTTAATTGTTAATGAAATATAACCCTGTGTCCAACAAAGTATTGTGCTATGTGCTGGAAGAAGAGGATCCAGGGTGAGAAAATAAAGGTTATTTCCTCCTTTAAGGTCTTGAATGATATAAACGTAAGATATGAGAACCAAAAAGGGGACATTTCAAGCAGGGAATGGGATGGAATGAAGAGTCATCATCCTATATAATAAAAGGCTGATATGCAAATTGTCCCCTCAACCGTGAGTTCGATCGGGAGTTCAACCAAGGGGCAGGGCCGGCTGGCCAACTGCCCGCAGCTCCTCCCCCTGGCAGGCCCTGCCCCCAGCAGCCCCCCACCCCGATCGGGTTTGGGGCCAGCCCGCCAACCACCCGCGGCGCCTCCCCCAGCCAGCCCCGCCCCTGACTGGCCCCTATTGGGTCGGGCCAGCAGGACCCCACCCGTGCACAAATTTGTGCACCAGGCCTCTAGTATGTATATAATAGTGTATATTTCATCAAAGCTATGATACTATCTAATACAACATGCATCATTATTTTATGTTCCACTAACGAAGAAAAAATTGTTAATAATTGTTCATTAATTGTGAAATACCATCAATAGTAAGATGCCTCTCGGTATGAGAGATGCATCATAGTTTCAAAGATGTTAAAGTTTGAGGAAAAAGGAAGAGAAGGAAGAACAAGAGGAGGAAAAGAGAGGGGAGGAGAAGAAAAGAAAATTGCCATTCTACTATGAACACAAAATCAGTCCTCCAGGAACCTCAAGAAGTCTCAATAATATGGAATATTGATTATTCATTAAAGTTTGTTATCAGGAAGGGGAGAAAAAGCTACTGAAAAGAATGCTCACAGAGTAGCCCTTGTTTTGTTTCCATTTTCCCTTGTATACCTTCATCTATCCCTTCATTTTTAGTTTTCCTAAATCGTTTTCTGTCTCTTAGTAATCCAAACTGAAAATCTTGATTTTCTAAAAATATATTTTTTATTGATTTCAGAGAGGAAGAGAGAGGGATAGAGAGAAAGAAATATCCATGAGAAAGAAACACCATCGATTGACTGCCTCCTGCACACCCTTCACTGAGGATTGAGCCCACAACCCAGGCATGTTCCTTAACCTGGAATGAACCATGACCTCCTGATTCATAGGCTGATGCTCAACCACTGAGCCACACCGGCCAGGCTCTTGCTGTTTTTATAAAGATAAGTTAAATATAACAAAAAGATAAGTCTTTTTGCCTGGACAGTGTGGCAAAAAGTAAGGTCCTAGTAGCATTCTAAGCCCCTGATTCCAGCTATTCTTCAGGCCTATTATAATCTTGTCCTTGGCCCTAGCTGATTGCACAGTGGTTAGTGCACCAGCCCGTGGTCCAATGGGTCGTGGGTTTGATTCCCAGTCAAGGGCACGTACCTTGGTTTCAGGTTCTCCAGCCCTACAGGGGTGTGTGTAGGAGGCAACACTGATGTGTCTCTCTCTCTCCTCCTTTCTCCCTTCCATTTCTCTCTTCTCCCTTCCTTTCACTCTCTCTAGAGGGGAAAATATTACTTAGCAGAAATTTAAGATAACAAAAGAATACTTTGAACAGCTTTATGCCAAATACTTTAAGTAGATGGATTCTTTTAAAAAAAACACAAAAAAAACCTTTCTAAAAACTGAGAAACAGAAACCTTAAAACCATGTAGAAAACGAATACATACCTCTCAAAAAATACTAAGTCAACATGCCTCCCCCAAAATACTAAGTCCTGACAAGTTGAACAGAAGTTCAACCAAACTTTAAAGAAATAGATCATTCCCGTCTTAAATAAATCCTTTCAGAGGGGTAAAGAAAGATTAGTTCTCAACTCATTCTTTGAGGTCGGCATAATCTGGATACTAAAATCAAATCAGGACAACACAAGAAATAAAAATTATGGGCCAATTTCACTCATGAACATAGATGCAAAAATCCTAAATGAAGTACTAATAAACTAAATCTGAATGTATAAGAAAAGATCACTATGATTAATTTGGGTTCATTCCAGCAATGAAAGGGTAATTCAACATTAGAAAATATATCATTGTCATTCACTGCATTAACAGAATAAGGGAGGATAACCACATGATCTCATAAATGCAAAAAAAATCATCTGATAACATTCAATATTTATTCTCCTCTCTCTCTCTCTCTCTCTCTCTCTCTCTCTCTCTTTCTCTCTTTCTCACACACACACACACACACACACAAACACAATCTTAGCAACTAGCAACAGAAATGTCTTTAACCTAGAGTGTTTATCAAAAATCTATAGCAAACATTATTAATGGTGAAACATACCAATGCCCACTATTCAAAAATTAGGTGCAGCATAAGAATGATCTCTATTAACATTTGCATTGAATAATGTCCTGGAAGTCCTAACTAGTCTAGTAAGGCAAGAAAAAAAAAATGGCATAAGCACTGGAAAGGAAGACAAAATTTGCATTTGTAATACTTTAATAAAATATTTTAATAAGGTTGCTGAACAGAGATGTATATACCAAAAAGCTTATAGCAGCAAATAGAAAATGGAAAGAAAAACAGGAAAAATATATGATTTACAATATTAACAAGAAATAAGGTATCTGATAATTAAATCTAAGAGAAGACTTGAGAGATCTTTATGGAGAAAAGATCTTTACTGAAATATATTTTTAAATATAAAAAAAATAGAAAGACCATATTTAAGGACAGAAAGGCTCAATATGATAAAAAGAATAAATTAGTCCTGGCTAGGTGACTCGTTGGTTGGAGTGTTATCCCATACACCAACAGGTTGTGGGTTTGGTTTCCATTCCCGATCAGAGCATGTATAGCAGGCAACTGACCGATGTTTCTCTCTCACATCGATGTTTCTCTTTCTCTATCTCTGTCTCTCTGTCTCAAATCAGTAAAAATATATCCTCAGGTGAGGATTAAAAAAAAGAAGAAAAGAATAAATTAAATGCATGTGTAGATTAAAAGCAATAGAGATCTTGGGCTCGCATATGAGACAAGACCCATTTTTTAAGTAACAGCTTTTGAGAGTTTATTTGAAAATTCTAGTAGAGAAATGGTACTCTGCTCTATTGGGGAAAGTAATCCTCTTCAACAAAGTGTGCAGCTTCAGGAGGGGCACACATGGGTGAGGAAGGAAGGGGAGACTCACCTAGCCAGCCAGAGTAGCCAAATCAACCCTGGAGATCAATGGGGTAATAGATTTTGCAGCCAGATCTCCTTGCATCCTGATAGCATTCTTTAAATTTTTGCATAACTTGACTCAAATTACTCCTGTTCATAGATATTTTTGCAATTGGCATAAATTTATTATCACTAATTACAAGAATTTTATTTTAACCAAATTGTAGTAATAGCTGATATGGCACTTCAGAATTGACAGCTGCATTGAACAAGTATGAATGAAGGGCACACGATCAGTATCCGGCTGAGTTCTATTGAATGTCCCATTGGTTCAAACATCAACCAAACCCATTGGTTCACCATATGTAAGCTCTGATAACCACTCCCAGAAGTGATAAAATATAGCCAACATTTTATATAACCCATAAGGTTTTGGTTCTTGGTAATTTTCTGTGAACATTGCCAAAACACCATCTCCTTAAAATCCACCTAAAAATGTATACATCTATTCTAAATACAAATTTCTTTTATAAGAAGAAAACAGACAAAACACATTCATAATACAATGATTGTACTGGGCTAAAAGGGTATCCTAGTAGACCTATTTGTAGTTCTCATACATACAATACCCTTGTACATGTGAGACCTGTAAGCAGTTGCCCAGTTTGCATTACATCAGATCTGAACTCAATCAAATGTATGATTCTCTTTAGATTTACCTTATTCAAATTTAATTTTGGTTCATGTCAGTTTTGTGATATCTTATATTGCCTCTCAAATTTGGCTTTATTCAAATTTCCTAAACAGAATTAGAAATAATGATCATGTTTTACTGGTTGCTAGACGATAATACTGGGTACCAGGCACTATTAAAAGTGCTTTCTACATATTAAGTCATTTAATCTTAACAGCAACCCTATCAGATGTATAAGACTGCTATCATCATTTCACAGATAGGAAAACTGAGGTATAGAAAGTTTAGTTAACTTTCCCAATGTCACACAAGTGGAGAAATTTAGGAACTCATACCCAGACTCAAATGCAGAGTCTCAGACCCTTAATTACTATGTTCTACTATATTTAAAAGATATAAAATTATTATGGATAAAAAAAACTCACCATTAAAAATGTATCAGTAAAAGTTAAATAATAGTTAAGCAATATTAGTATCAATACAACTTATCATAGGTTGATATTTCACAGTTATTTAAAAGATTCATGCCCATGATTAAGAGTTTGAAGTTGGACAGACCTGTCTCTGAATCTTGGTTGTGCCCTTTACAAGCTGTGTGACTTTGGACAAGTTTCGTAACTTCACCAAGCCTCAGTTTCCTCATCTGTAAAATGAGAATAATACAAATCTCACAAAATTGTTGTTAGTAACATAATTATTTCTACATTACACTTATATGGTAACTAAACAAAATACAGGAAACAAAATTAAAAGAGGAGGTTCTCAAATTTCCCTAGAAAACAGGACTTTATTATAATACTAGAGGCCCAATGCACAAATTTCATGCAAGAGTAGGCTTTCCTTCCCTCGGCTGCCAGCACCGGCTTCCCTCCGGCACCTGGGAACCGGGCTTTCCTCGCAGACCCAGCTTCGTCCAGAAGGACATCCGGTCTAATTAGCATACTATGCTTTTATTATTATAGATAACAAAGATGACTATTGCAAGTCATTGCAGCAAACTATAAGATCCACACACTAATGTAGAACCACAATCTCCTCTAATTCATAACAAATAATTCCCTTTCAGCGGTTCTCAACCTGTGGGTCGCAGACAATGAAAATACATCCTGCATATCAGATATTTATATTCCGATTAATAACAATAGCAAAATTACAGTTATGAAATAGCAACGAAAATAATTTTATGGTTGGGGGTCACCACAACATGAAGAACTGTATTAAAGGGTTGTGTCATTAGGAAGGTTGAGAACCACTGCCTTAGATAAAAGTCAAATGGCTAGAGGTAAACTACTGGATCTTTGAATATAAAATACTGTATGTACATATAGAAAGAGACAAACAGATAAGACATTGTTGTTTGTTCACAACAACTCCCACAAATCCCATTCCACACATATCCTTCTTAAGACCAGCAGTATTCAAGGAGCTCAAAATAGGAAGAGCTATGTCAAGAAGAAGCAATTCCCAGCATTGGTAGGAAGCAATTTTTATGAGAGAAAAACAGAAAGAAATAGCATGTCAAGTCAAGTATGGTAGAACTATCATTACCACCGAAGAGTGATTATGTCTATCATACCTGACATTTTACTAGTCAAAACAACCTAAACAGTCATTATTGTTGTCTTTAGAATCTCAATCCAATAATTTAAAAATAAATAATCACATTTCTACCAATGCCTGCATTTACCAGTAATATACCTATTTGTAATAAGGTTAGGTGTTTCTTTGAAGGTGATGATTTTAGAAATATATTATGAAAATATTTTTTGAAAATGAAAACACAGAAATAATATTTTACAAAAAATCCTATAGGATAACTGTTAAATGGCTCATCAATACTATTATCAGGGTGAGTTTTTATTAATATCACCAGTCCAATAATTGAGAGACACATAGATTGGTTGCCTCCTGCACACCTCCTGACAGGGGCTAGAGATCAAACTTGCAACCCAGGTACATGCTCTTGACTGGGAATTGAACCTGAGATCCTTTGGTGTGCGGGCCAACATTCTAACCACTGGTCAGAGCCTCACCAATCCTAGCTAATGGAATAAGACAAGAAAATAAAATAAAAGATATACAGATTGGGAATGAAGAAACAGAACTGTCTTTGTTCACTAATGTGATATGGTTGTCTATGTAGAAAATCCAAAAGAATTATCAAAAAAAACAACCCAAAAAACCCACAAACACCTCCTGGAACTAATAAGCAATTATAACAAGGTTGCAGGATATAAAGTTAATAGAGAAAAGTCAATTACTTTCCTATACACCAGCAATGAACAAGTGGAACTTGAAATTAAAATCATTTACATTAGCACCTAAAAAATTAAATATTTAGGTATAATTTAGGGCAAATCTAACAAAATATGTACAAGATCTATATGAGAAACTACAAAACTCTGAAGAATAAAGTCAAAGATGAACTAAGGAAATGGAGAGATATTTCATGTTCATAGACTTACTATTGATTCGAGATATCAATTCTTCCCTATTTGATCTGCAGGTTTAATACAATTCCACTCAAATCCCAGCAAGTTATTTTATGTGTACTGACTAACTCATTCTAAAATTAAAGCCCCACATAAATATAGTTAACTGATCTTTGACAAAAGAGCAAAGACAATACAGTTGGGGGGAGGGGGACAGTCTTTTTACAACTGTGGCTACAGCATCCTTGGTGAAGGAGGTCAGAAAAAAAGTCAAGTGCTTCATAGGGTTTCATGGGATACTGCAAGTACTGTGGCTTCTATTCCTAATAAGATGAATGCCACAGGAGGGTTCTGAGCAGAGAAATAATGAGATCTATATTTTTAAAGGATCACTTTAGCTACTGCATTATAAACAGACTAGAGGCCCGGTGCACAGATTTGTTCACTGATGGGGTCCCTCAGCCTGGCCTGCACCCTCTCGCAATCTGGGACCCCTCAGGGGATGTCAGACTACCGGTTTCAGCCTGATTTCTGCAGGCCTGGCCTGGTAGAAGGGTGCAAAGTGGCAGGTGCTAGGGAGGAGCCCAAGCCTGGGCCAGGCAGGGCGCTGCTCCCACTCATCCCAGCCCTGCTGCACCTGCCTGCCTGCCTGCCTGCCACCACTCAGCAGCGCTGCTGTGAAGGCAGGAGAGGCTCGCACCACCGTCACTGCACTTGCCAGCCGTGAGCCTGGCTTCAGGCTGAGCGGTGCTCTCACTGTGGGGCGCACTGACCACCAGGGGTAGCTCCTGCGTTGAGCGTCTGTCCCCTGGTGATCAGTGTACATCATAGCAACCGGTTGACTGGTTGTTCAGTCGACCGGTTGCTTAGGCTTTTATATCCTACTAGAGGCCCGGTGCACAAAAATTTGTGCACTGGGGGGGGGGGGTGTCCCCTCAGCCCAGCCTGTGCCCTCTCGCACTCTAGAACCCCTCAGGGAATGACCACCTGCTGGCTTAGGCCTGCTCCTCAGGGGGACTGGGCCTAAGCTGGCAATCAGACATCCCTCTGGCAGCCCGGCAGTCCTCGGGGGATGTCCACTTGCCAGCGGGGAGCAGACCTAAGCTGCAGTCAGACATCCTTAGCGCTGCTGAGGAGGCAGGAGAGGCTCCCACCACCACCGCTGTACTGGCAGCCATCAGCCTGGCTTGTGGCTGAGCAGAGCTCCTCCATGTGGGAGCTCACTGACCACCAGAGGGAAGCTCCTGCATTGAGTGTCTGCCCCCTGGTGGTCAGTGTCTGTCATAGTGACCAGTCATTCCCAGTCATTCTGCTGTTAGGGTCAATTTGCATATTACCCTTTTATTGTATAGGATAGAGGCCTGGTGCACGGGTGGGGGCCGGCTGGTTTGCCCTGAAGGGTGTCCCGGATCAGGGTGGGGGTCTTGCTTGGGTGCCTGGCCAGCCTGGGTGAGGGGCTGACGGCTGTTTCCAGCTGGTCACACCCCCTTCAGGGTGGGGGTCCCCACTGGGGTGCCTGGCCAGTCTGGATGAGGGGCTGAGGGCTGTTTTCAGGCTGGCCAAGCCAGCGACTGAAACTCCTAGCCTCTCCTTTTTTTCTTTTTTTTTATTCTGGGATTTATTTACCTTCTATAATTGCAACTTTGTTGCTTAGAGTGGAGCTCAGAGCCGGGCTGCAGCAGGGAGGAAGCTTGGCTTCCTCTATCACTGGAGCAAGCAAGCCTCCTGCTCGCTTCAGCTGCATGGCTGCCGGCCGCCATCTTGGTTGGGTTAATTTGCATATCCTGCTGATTAGCCAATGGGAAGCGTAGCAGAGGTATGGTCAATTACCATGTTTGTCTATTATTAGATTAGATACTAGAGGCCCGATGAACAAAATTTGTGCACTGGGGAGGGGGTATCCCTCAGCCCAGCCTGCACCCTCTCCAATCTGGGACCCCTCTCACAATCCAGGACTGCTGGCTCCCAACTGCTCACCTGCCTGCCTGCCTGATTGCCCCTAACCCAGTGGTCAGCAAACTCATTAGTCAACAGAGCCAAATATCAATAGCACAATGATTGAAATTTCTTTTGAGAGCCAAATTTTTTAAACTTAAACTATACAGGTAGGTACATGTTATTAACTTAATTAGGATACTCCTAAGGCTTAGAAAGAGCCACACTCAAGGGGCCAAAGAGCCACATGTGGCTTGCGAGCCACAGTTTGCTGACCGTGGCCCTAACTGCTTCTGCCTGCCTGCCGGATCACCACTCCCCTGCAGGCCTGGTTGCCCCCAACTGCCCTCCTCTGCAGGCCTGGTCGCCCCCAACTGCCCTCCCCAGTCACCCCCAACTGCCCTCCCCTGCAGGCCTGGTCGCCCCTAACTGCCCTCCCCTGCAGGCCTAGTCGACCCTAACTGCCCTCCCCTGCAGGCCTGGTCGCCCCTAACAGCCCTCCCCTGCTGGCCTGATCACCCACAACTGCCCTCCCCTGCTGACCTGATCACCCACAACTGCCCTCCCCTGCTGGCCTGATCACCCACAACTGCCCTCACCTGCCGACTATCTTGTGGCAGCCATCTTGTCTGAGGTCAATTTGCATATTATCTCTTTATTATATAGGACTAGAGGTCCAGCGCACAATTAAATTGTGCAGAGTCCCTAGGCCTAGCTGCAATTAGCACCATGTCCACTGCCCAGTGTCATTCCTCCACCTCCGTGGCCCCTGCCCTATGAAGCTCCACGCTCACAGTCCCAGCCCCGCGAGGCTCCTCGGCCTTAGCCACCCTGCAAAGCTCTTCGCTCACAGCCCCCACCCTGCCTCTGTCGCACTGCAACGCTCCACACTAACAGCCCCCGCCCCATGAGGCTCCTCGGCCTCTGCTGTCCATGCCCCACAATGCACTTCTGCCTCAGCAGCTCCACGAAACTCCACGCTAACAGCCCCTGGCCCACGGGGCTCCTCGGCTTCAGCCAACCCCGCGCCACGATGCTCCTATGCCTCAGCAGCTCCTTAATGCTCCATGCTCACCGCCCCCACCCATGATGCTCCTCTGCCTCACCACCCCGCAAAGCTCCATGCTCAAAGCCCCCGCCCTGCGAGGCTCCTCAGCCTCCGTGGCACTGCCCCGCCACGCCGTGAGAGCCGGACCAGTCCTTTGGTCGTTTGGGCCCACAGCTCCGGCTCCCTCAGCTCCCTAGCCAGGTGTTCGGTCGTCCATCTGGTCATTTTGGACATTACGGACCCTGGCTCTTGATTGATAGACAGACAGATAGATAGATAGATCCTATCTAATAAAAGAGAAACATAGTAATTAGCATATGACCACTACCCTTCCCATTGGCTAATCAGGGCGATATGCAAATAAACTGCCAGCCAAGATGGCGGCCGGCAGCCAGGCAGCTGGAAGCGAACATGAGGCTTGCTTGCTTCAGTGACAGAGGACTCCAACGTTCCCCGCCTGCTGCTGCGGGCCTCTGAGCTTGCAGTTTGAAACATTGTAACAAATATAGAAGCTAAACAAAACCCCAGGAACCTGCTTTCAGCCAGCCGGGATCTCAGAGCTGGAGTTATACAGTGTTTCGATTATAGAACCCAAACGAACCAGATACCTGCTTTCAGCAGCAGAGGCCTCAGAGCTGGAGCCAGAGCTAAAGCTGGCCCAGAATAAAAAATAAATAAAAAAAGGAGCAGTTGGGAGCTTCAGTCACCCGCCAGCCTGAAAACAGCCCTCAGCCCCTCACCCAGACTGGCCAGGCACCCAAGTGGGGATGCCCACCCTGAAGGGTGTGTGACCAGCTGCAAACAGCCATCATCCCCTCATCCAGGCTGGCCAGGCACCCCAGTGGGGACCCCGACCCTGATCCAGGACACCCTTCAGAGCAAACCAGCCAGCCCCACCCATGCACCAGGCCTCTATCCTATATAGTAAAAGGGTAATATGCCTCCCAGCACCGGGATCAGCGGAGCCGAGAGGCCTCCCAGCACCGGGATCAGCGTGACAGGGAGCAGCGCCCAAACCCCCGATCGCCCTGCGGCTCTGTGTGTGACAGGGGGCGGGGCCACAACCTCCCTATCCACCCTGCTCTGTTCCTGACAGGGAAGGCGCTCCAACCTCCTGATCAGCCCTGCTCTGTGCCTGATACGGGGGAGCTCCCCACCCCCTGATCGCCCTGCGGCTCTGTGTGACAGGCTGTGGCACCCCAACCCCCTGATCGGCCCTGCTCTGTGTGTGACAGGGTGCGGCGCGCCCCCCCCCCCAACCCCCCACGGGCCCTGCTCTGTTTGTGATGGGGTAGAGCCATAACCTCCCCATCTTCCCTGCCCTGAGTGTGACAGTGGCGGCGCCCCAACCCCCTGATCCGCCCTGCTCTGTGTGTGACAGGGGGCGGTGCCCCAACTCCCCTATCGGCCCTACTCTGTGCGTGACAGGGGGCAGCGCCCCAACCCCCTGATCGGCCCTGCTCTGTGCATGACAGGGGGTGGCACGGCAACCTCCCTATCGACCCTGCCTTGAGTATGACAGGGGGCGGTGCCCCAACCCCCCAATCATCCCTACCCTGAGCGTGACTGAGGGTGGCATTGCAACCTCCCAATCCGCCCTGCTCTGTGCATGACAGGTGGCGGCACCCTAACTCCCCAATCGGCCCTGCTCTGAGCCCGACCAGGGGCTGCACCTAGGGATTGGGCCTGCCCTCTGCAACCCAGGAGCAGGCCTAAGCCAGCAGGTCGTTATCTCCCGAGGGGTCCCAGAGTGGGAGAGGGCACAGGCCGGGCTGAGGGACCCCCCCCCTCCCCCCGCGAGTGCACAAATTTTTGTGCACCGGGCCTCTAGTAGGTAATAAAAGGCTAATATGCAAATTGTCCCCTGGACCAGGAGTTTGACTAGGAGTTTGACTAGGGGGTGGGGCAGGGCAGCCAACCACCCACAGCCCCTCCCCCAATCAGCTGCCCCCAACCTCCCGCATTCACTCCTCCTGGCTAGCCCGGCCCCATCAGCTGCGATTGGGGCGGTCCGGTGGGACCCCCCATCAGTGCACGAACTCGTGCACCAGGCCTCTAGTATATAGATATATAGATCATAAAGCTGGAACCAAATAGGAGGCTATTAAACTAATCTAGGTGAGAAATGATAGTGGTTTGAACCAGAGTGACAGCGGTGGAGATAGATTAGGTAGTCTACTTTTTATTTGTGCCCCCAGCTCCAGTAGAGACCACATTTGGAGCAGCAGTTGCAACAAAAATCACCAAATGAATAAATTTATAATACTCCATTGCTCTTTTTCAAGACCTTTCCAAAATGGTAGGATTCTGGATATATCTTAAGAGTGGAGCTGACAAGATTTTGTTAATGAATTGGATATATACAGAGAAAGAGTGAAAGATAATCTTTAATTAAGGCTGCTGGCTGAGCAATCGAAAGAATGGTATTGCCATTTACCAAGATGCAGAGGACAGAAGGAGAGCAAATCAGGAGTTTGGTTGTTCAGTCTGATAAAACGTAAATGTTTATGAATGATATAGTTATATGTCTAACTGTTGAAAACGGCTAGCTCCAAGTCTAACAAACATATTATATTCACCATTAAACAGTCCAAATCTCCAAGCCTGAATGTAATATCTCCTCCCTCTGTATCACAACTTTTTTTTCCATTACTTATAACATTTATTACCTTTTATGTATTATAAGTATTGGTGTATGTCATATGTCATAGAACTTAGGCACCCTGAGAGTAGAGTTCATGGTTTATAATTGTATAATATTACAAAGAGTCACCATTTATTGAATATATTTACCAATTAGCTAACTTAATCCTTCTATTACCACTTCCTTTATTAGTATTTAACACATAAGAAAATTCAGGTTCAGAGATAATAAGTAACTGATGAAAAATTACACAGCTAATAAATAGGCTGACATTTAAACTCAGGTTTATCTGAATCTAAAGCCAATGCTTCATATTGTCATTAATCAAGCTCGGTACCTAATTTAAAGCCTTGCCTACAAAAGGCACCTAACATATTTGTATTAAATAAATAGCTAGATAAAAAAAAGTTAACTATCTTGGGACAGAAGGCAAATTAGAATCAGACTAATGATCTGATCAGAATTGGAAGACACAGGAAAAGAGATAAGAAAATCCTTAATAAGGTTTACAAAGCTTGGCATAATTTAGCCAATGCCTATCAGGCAGGCCATCCATACTGACCTTCTTGGATGCCTTAAACCAGGGGTCCTCAAACTTTTTAAACGGGGGGCCAGTTCACTGTCCCTCAGACCGTTGGAAGGCCGAACTATAGTTTTAAAAAAAACTATGAACAAATTCCTATGCACACAGCGGCGGCAAAAACACCCGGCGGGCCGGATAAATGTTTTCGGCAGGCCGCATGTGGCCCGCAGGCCGTAGTTTGAGGACCCCTGCTTAAACCTTCCATGTTTCTTTTCTCCTAAAAGTTGCTAAGACATAGTTCTAAGAACCTCTTACTTTTCCCTAAGTTAATTCCATTCATCCTTCAGAGCTATGCTCAAATATCACTTCTTCAAGGTAACCGTACTTGACTACCTCCTCTTACGTGACCTAATTTCTGTAATAAGTTCATAATACCCCTCACTTCTTTACTAATCACAATATAAATAAATATGTACTTAGTACCTCTCTTCCCTACAAGAATATAAGCTGCATAAGGGCAGGATCCTTATATGTCAAGTTTATTGCAGTAATTAATATATGTTTTAAATTATTTATAATACTTATTATAAATTATTAATATTCAATAAATACTATATAATAAAAGCCTAATATGCTAAGTGTCCGGTTGTCCAGTCTCCCATTCAACCAATCAAAGCATAGTATGCTAATGATATGCTTAGCATAATGATATACTTAGCATAATGATATGCTAAGGCCTCTCAATGCTTGCTATGACGTGTACTGACCATCAGGGGGCAGACAGTTGACCAGTAGGTTAGTTTGCTGCTGGGGTCCTGCCAATTGGGACTGAACAATATGGGCCGGACACACTCTGGAGCTGTCCCACAAACCCTCCCCGCTGGCCAATCTCCCGTGTCCCTCCCAGCCCTGATCATGCACTGGTGGGGTACCTTGGCCTGGCCTGTGCTCTCTTACAATCCAGGACCCCTCAGGGGATGTCAGAGAGCCGGTTTCGGCCCGACAGCGGAATGACCAGTCCCTATGACGCGCACTAAGCATCAGGGGGCAGACGCTCAACGCTGGAGCTGCCCCCCAGGTGGTCAGTGTGCTCCCACAGGGGGAGTCCTGCTTAACCAGAACCCGGACTCACGGCTGGCGAGTGCAGCAGTGCTCACATTGCCTCTGCAGCGGCGCTAAGGATGTCCAACTGATGGCTTATACTTGTGAATGGGCCTAAGCTGTCAGTCGGACATCTGTCGAGGGCTCCCGGACTGCGAGAGGGTGCAGGCCGGGCTGAGGGACCTCCCCAAGTGCACAAATTTCATACACTGGGCCTCTAATATTTAATAATAAATAAAGGCAGCCAGTGTGACTCAATAGTTGAGCATTGACCTATGAACCAGGAGGTCATTGTTCGATTCCCTGTCAGGGCACATGATCCCCAGTAGAAGGCATGTAAGAAGCAGCTTACCAATGATTATCTCTCATCTCCCTCTCCCTTCCTCTCTGAAATACATTTTTTTAAAAAGTAAAGACAGCCATTACAGATTATCACAGAGTAGATTATATCAGACCAATTCTCCTGGCTTTCTTAACTATAAAAACTGGATTTAAAAACAAAATTAACAAAGAAAGCAACCAGCATGTGAGAAGCTAAAATACCAGAGAAAAAGGAAATGCAGAGTTAAGTCTGACAGTCTCCATTACTTTTTCTTTCTGAGGCAACTAACTGCAGACCAGAGTTTTTGGCAGTCTCACAGGACTGCAGAGACAGAGATTAGAGTTCAGGATTTAGTGAGACAGGCAGGATTTGAGGAGCTAAGATTCCAGAGAAAAGGCAACCACAGAAAAGTGAGCCTGGACATCCTGTACTGCTCTTCCCTTCAGGGTATTCACTGAATCCTAACCTGCATGGGAGTGAGAGGCCAAAAGCTAAGCAAAGTGCCTATTTTGAAGCAAAAGGGTAAGCAGAACTTTTGGTAGCCTCACAGTGCTAGAAAAAGAAAAATTACAGTTCAGGGCCTGCCAAGAAGAGAGGCCCTGGCAAACACCCCAGGATTCCATTTGATACCTCTGAAAGACAACACTCTTGGAGTAAGGGGAAACTGGATTTAAATCAGCTCTTAAGAAGCCTAAAACAAAGAATCAAGTCATCTCAACCCTGTATTGGATCAAGGTCATCTGCTCCTACTTTTAACTACAACCAGAAGAAAATTAAATCCTCTCTAGAGAACAATATCATCATCAAGACCCTCTATAATTTCTTATACACAATGTCTGACATTGATTTTTTTAAATAACCAGGAATGTTATGAGACAGGATCAAATGACTAAAAGTCAAGGAGAAATCAGACAACAGAAAAAGACCAAAAGGGGATCTAGATATTGTAATTATCAGACACAGACTTTAATAGGTGATTGATATGTTCAGGAAAATAGCTGGCAAATGAGAATTTCACCAGGAAACTGGGATCTATAAAAAAAATTAAATGGAGATTCTAGAATTTAAAAAATACATAATAGGAAATTATTAAACAGATGCTTGTAACAGCAGATTGGACACTAAGTGAACTAGAAAACAGAAATTATCCAGATCAAGTACAGGGGGGAAAAAGATGAAAAATACAGAAAAGTACATAAAACATATTGGATGCAGAGAAAAAATTAACACACAGATATCTAGAATCCCAGAAGAAAGTGAAAGAACGGAGCAGAATTAATATCTTGACAATATAACAAGCTACAAATTAAGAGGGTCCATGGAACTTAAGCATCTCAAAATACAAAGAAAACCACTGAAAAGCATTATTTGAAGCTGATGAAAATTAAAGGCATTGCTTCTCTAACAAAAACAACTGAATCAGAAGACAATGAGATGATGAAAGAAAATAAATGCCAACCTAGAATTCTATGTCCAATAAAAATATCCTCCAAAAATAAAGACAAAATTTAAAAATGCTTTCAGACAAAAACTACCAGTAGATTCACACTAAAAAAATAGGAATTACCTATGAAGAAAATAATCTCATAGGAAAGCATCCTAATCCTAATATATAAAAACCCAGGGTCTGTAACTTCCAAAATGACTGAAGGCTCAACTGACCAGAAGTCAGTCCTCCAGTCAGAGCTGGGTTGCCGTGGAGACCAGCACTGACTGCCACCGCTGTGGGCGCGGCGACCCAGCACTGACTGCCGAGGGGGCTGTGTATCAGGCCCAGAGAGAGGCCTGCAGAGAGAAGCAGGGTCTGATCCGGAGCCTCTGTGGCAGCTGCTGATCAACACTTGCCTCTCTCCTCTCTGGGCCTCGCCAACAGCCCCACCTCGATTTCTCTCCGGGCCTCCGCTGATGCTGCTGATCAGCCCCACCTCTCTGATCAGGCCCAGAGATAGGCCCAGAAGCGCTGACTGGCATAGAAACCGACCAATCAGAACCAAATCTGGGTGAGCCAATGGCTGACTAGGAGGAGGAGCTTTTTATGTTGACTGGCATAGAAATCGACCAACCAGAACCAAATCTGGGTGAAGTGTGAAGAGCCAATGGCTGCCTAGGAGGCGGAGTTTTTGATGCTGACTGGCATAGAAACCGACCAATCAGGACCAAATGTAGGTGAAGTGCGAGGAGCCAATGGCTGCCTAAGTGGCGGAGCTTTTGACGCTGACTGGCATAGAAACCGACCAATCAGGACCAAATGTAGGTGAAGTGCGAGGAGCCAATGGCTGCCTAAGTGGCGGAGCTTTTGACGCTGACTGGCATAGAAATCAACCAATCAGAACCAAATCTGGGTGAACTGTGATGAGCCAATGGCTGCCTAGGAGGCAGAGCTTGTGGCACTGACTGGCATAGAAATTGACCAATCAGAACCAAATCTGGGTGAACTGTGAGGAGTCAATGGCTGCCTAGGAGGCAGAGCTTTTGACATGAACTGGCATAGAAACTGACCAATCAGAACCTAATCTGGGTGAACTGCGAAGACAAAACCTAAGGTGGGGGCGGAGGAGGGGTTTTAAGGGCAATAGCTGTTTGGTGTAAGGTGTAAGAAAGTGGTTCAAATTTTTAATGACTGGTTTGGCAGTATAGTGCATATGGCTGACTATCAGTCCAGATACAGGGATTATGTATTTTTGTCTGCCCATAGCATCTCCTCCTGCTGATAAAGGCTTTCCCCCCTCATTTAAGCATTCTATCCTATATAATCTATCTATACTAATAAAAGGGTAATATGCTAATGAGATCGGGTTGACCAGCCGTCTTCCCAATGTCCAACTTCCTTCCAAAAAATGCCATGGTGGTGGGGGCTGAGGCAGAGGCAGTTAGGGGCGATCAGGCCAGCAGGGGAGGGCCATTGGGGGAGAGATTAGGCCGGCAGGGGAGGGCAGTTGGGGGGGAGATCAGGCTGGCAAGGGAGAGCAATTAGGGGTGAGATCAGGCTGGCAGGGGAGGGCCATTGCGGGCAACCAGGCTGGCAGGGGAGGGCAGTTGGGGGTGAGATCAGGCTGGCAGGCAGAGAGGTTAGGGGCGATCAGGCAGGCAGGCAGAGGCAGTTAGGGGTGATCAGGCAAGCAGGCAGGTGAGTGGTTAGAAGCCAGTGGTCCCAGATTGTGAGAGGGATGTCCAACCGCCGGTTTACAATGTGACTTTGCTACTCCTCCTATCAAGAGTATTTCTCTAGCTCTTGCAATGAGGGTTTAGTTATGTGACTTGCTTTGGCCAATAGGGCATTAGAAATGTCAGCAGAGACTAGATGGATTTGTCTTTTCTTGATACTCTTAGAACTTTCAGCCATCTGTTGAATGAATCTGTCTGCTGGAAAGGCCATGTAGAAAATAAACTCCCTTACCCCTACCCTGGTCAAAAGCCTGCCAGTCAATAAACATATGAATGAGGTTATTCTATACCATCTGGACCCAGCCAAACCACTGTCAGATCACAGAGATCAATATAGCACAAGCCAAACTGCCAATCCAGATACTCATGAGCTATTATGTGATTTATTTTAAGCCACTAAGCTTTTTTTTTTTTTTTGAGTTCTTGAGTCAGTTTATTGTGGCTCAAGCATAATGAATTAAAGATGCTCACTCAGACATCCAAGGAAGAACTGGCCCACTAAGCTTTTTATGAGACAAAAACTATCTGATACAGAACTAATATATGTAAGTAGATAAGTAGTTCTCAAATAAGTTTGACTTTGCTTCTCAAGGGTCATACAGCAATATCCGAAGACATTTTTGGTTATCAAACTGGGTGAACACTACTGGTATCTAGTGAGTAGAAAGGTCAGGAATACTGCTAAACATCGTAGAAGGCCTCCAGAACAGAAAATTATTCAGCCCAAAATGTTAACAGTGCCAAGTAAAGCATGCTAGAACAAGGCAGCCTTGAGAACAATCTTATCCAAATGAACTTTCTGCAATGATGCAATGTTCAATATCTGTAGCCACAGCCACATCTGGCTAGTAAGCACTGGAAATGTGGTTAATTTGACAGAGGAACTAGAGTTTTTATTATTTTAATTAATTTAAATAGCCACATATAGCTAGTGGCTTCTGTATTGGATTGCACAGCTCTAAAATTTAGATTCTAATGTTTCTGAGAATAGAGAAATTAGGTTGGATAACAATGGTAACAATGAGTTTTGATAAAATGAAGGCCCGTAGTCACTTGCTAT
This sequence comes from Myotis nattereri, assembly GCF_964212035.1. NCBI lineage: Eukaryota > Metazoa > Chordata > Mammalia > Chiroptera > Vespertilionidae > Myotis > Myotis nattereri. The sequence continues at coordinate 24,577,225 of NC_138075.1, read as the reverse complement.
AAAGAAATATTCTACTTTGCTTCAATATCTATAAATTCTAAAATGTACTATTCTGATAAAATAATAAACTGAAGAAAAATTTAAATAAATTTACCAGATTCTGCAAAAAACAATTATTCATAAAATAATGGCTAACAACCTTACCTACAGGGATTTTCTAGATTATTAGTATGAAAGCCCTAGGAATGTCCTATTCTTTTTTTCTTATTTAAGTTTAAAGTGATTTGAGAACTGCTGCATTGTAGAGGTCTTCAAGTTTTACCAATGAATAGTTTTTAATCAAATCATTCAGTCATTTTAATATTCTCTTATTCTGTTACTCCCACGCAGCAGTTCACTATCCTTTCTTATCCTCTTCTCTGCCCCCACGTTATCTACCATAAGAGAAGTTGATCCAATGCTGGTACAATTCCACAGACTTTTTTTCACTTGTCAGCATTAAGTAGGTCAGTTTTCTGCTCTAGTGGGTGTTCTGGCAATAGGTTTTCTTACTAGAATACAGTGGCTACTCTGCCTGGTAAGCACATACCACAAATAAAAAAGACTGAATAACTCTCCTAAGGGAAGAACAGGCTGCTAATCTCTAGGAGAAAATCCCTGTATCTTAACTAAATACTACCAGAAAATTCTGACAGAAAACAAAACGAAACAGAAATAAAGAAGATTCCAATTCAAAATGTGTTCTACATAGTGAAGTCTAGAATTTTTAAGGTCTTCAGTATCTAGCAACCCACTAAGATTTTGTTGGGACTCTGATAAGTGCTCAGCCCAATTCTAATCACTAAGATTATACTTTTTTTAAAAAAGGTAATAAAGGACACACAATCTATCAAATGTTTTCTTAAGAATTCTAATAGAAGAAATCTTACCACTAAAACTAAAATTTTGGAAAACCTCTCCCTTGTAAACTATGACTTCCCATGAGAAAAAAATTTTTTAAGTTATAAATAACTTTAAAATTTTAATGATTGTATTATAGCAGAAAGAAAATTTGGTAGAAGTTTATTAGAATAAATAATACACATTATTAAGTTATTGTTATTTCTTTAAAAAAAATCAGTACTATTGTGAGTCTGACAACTCAGTTTTAAGTTTTTAATCATTTGTAAATCAAATATTAAAGAAGAAACTTGACAGATACACATTCAGCCAGTTAATGTATTTCACATCAGATCGAAAGTTCCTGCAGGGGCAAGATTAATATCCCCTATTAAGAACAGTGATTCAAATAAAAAAAATTAAATGGTTGAAACAACATATCTATTAGACTTGTTTTCCAGAAAATTCCAAGAATTCTGACAAATCCTAGAAGAATAAAATGTAAAGCTTACAAACCAGATCACTAATTGAGGTAACTATAGAACACACTCACTAGAAATAAATTACATTAAAAAAATAAAACAATGTGTTGTGACAAATTTTCACACTGTTATAAAATAAGCTGACATTCACTTTACCATATTGCACTTACTGTTAAAAAGCAAAATAGTAAGAAATACAGAAAATTCCAGATATAATATAAATTCCAGGAAAAAGATAGAAACTCATACATCTTTACTTAAAACTGAAAGAAATGCACTGAGACTTATTTCTGTTAAGAAAAGGAGTTTCTCTCAGCCAAAAAGCGAACCACTCTCTTCTCCACTGCCAGATATTAAAAGCAGATAAAATCAAATTTAAGAGTAAAAATTTTTATATCTGAATGTCAAAATATGCAATGGCTATTTAGAAAAAAAAAAGTCCCATCATCATGACCAATTAACAAGTTCTCTTTTAGTATTATATTCTGTTTTTGAATGTACTTACTCCTTGACAAAATGTCATAAAGTTAGCAGAATACACAGTAAAAACTGACAGATTGTTTTCAAGACCAACAAAACCATGAAGCAATATGAGAGGGTATTGGTTTTTGCATTTATACATAAAGCAGTTGAAGATAACAAGGTAGCTCATTTGCTACATGGCCCAACTAACTTCCATCCATTCATTCAATTCTAACTCAGTTCCCAGAATTTAGCTGTCTGAAAAGTCCCCAAGATGACTAGGATACCTTTGTGAAGCCTGGAATCATTCTGCAGCTAGTAAGCTAATAATGGCCCATTCATTAAAAGGAATCAAATCTACTGGGGTGGGGTATGTGTATGTGTGGCCCAAATAAGCTCCATCCTTGAGACCTTCAGAGAACTCTCTCTACCTTAAGGATGAAAATAAAGCTTGCTTAGAGACAAAAAGCCACTGAACTAATAAATATTTCTATTCTTTTAATATTTCCGTTTCTCCTTGTATCTTCCTATATTCCAGTACTATCTATGACACAGTTCTTCTAGTGATTCTATAGTATAATTTTTCTTTTATACTTTCATCTCTATAATTTTCTCTTTTATTAGTATTCTCCTATCCATCTCAGAATCCATTCTTCTGTTCATTTAAAATTCTACCCTTTTCTCTGCCACTAACTTGTTGGGAGGGGGAGTAAACTTCAAAGGCATGTTAAAAAAAAAAAAAAGACTACGGTATTATGGCAAAAACTAACAGATGGTTTGATAGCACATATATACTTTTTCTCCTACAGTTCTTTTGCTCTGTACACCATATCTCCAACTAGGGCTGTAATACAGTGATAGAACACTGCACTTGAAGTCAGAAGTACTGTGCTAAATATCTGACTGCCACTTTCAAACTACATGACTTTAAATAAGTCACATAAGCCAGAGCCAGTTTGGCTCAATGGATAGAGCATTCCGGTCAAGGGCACATGCCTGGGTTATGGGTTCGATCCCCAGTGAGGGACATGCAGGAGGCAACCAATGATTCTCATCATTGATTTTTCTATATCTCTCTCCCTCTCTCTTTAGATAGATAGATAGATAGATAGATAGATAGATAAAATAAGTCACATAATGTCTCTGACCTCCATTTTATACATATCTTCTCTTTTGACTCAATAAGATGGGCAAAAGCATAAAGCTAATACCATTCTTATGTCACGGGTAGGGAAATGCATACATGATGAAAACAATTTTAAAATCATATGATTAGCCCTAGCTGGTTTGGCTCAGTAGTTAGAGCGTCAGCCCGCGGACTGAAGGGTTGGAGGTTGGATTCCAGTCAAGGGCACATACGTACCTCGTACCTCAGCTGCAGGCTTGATCCCTGGTGCCAGTTGGGACATGTGAAGGAGACAACCAATTGATGTGTCTCTCTCACATTCATGTTTCTCTCTCACTGTCTCTCCCCCTCTCTTCCACTCTTTCTAAAAATCAATGGAAAGAATATCCTCAGGTGAGGATTTACAATAAATAAATAAAATCATATGATTAGTCACTGTTTAAGGTGGAACCATAATGTATATATCTCCTGATTTTCACTGGTATTCTTTCTTCTCCAATATACTGCCTTAAACTATATTATCAGAGACACACTGGTTATTTGTATCATCTTACTCAACAGGCTTACATGCCAAAAGGCCACCAGAAATTACCCGATGTTTTACCTTATCAACAAAAATAAAAAACAAATGTATCAAAAAGCACTATAATATAATCCATGTTATGAAGACATAACATGTAAAGAGCATTTTAAGAGCAAAAAAAAAAAAAAAAAAGGCAAAAGACAATAAGAGATGACAAAGGAAGAAATATAAATCCATAAAAAAATATTTGGCCCAGCAATTCTATTTCTAGGAACGATACTAAAGGCGTAACACAAGTATACGAAGATGAATATTAAAAAATGTTAAGTGTAGCACCATTTATACTATTAAAAAGTTTATAAACTTAAATATTAAAAAATGGGGACTTGTTGAATTACGGTATTACTAAACCAGTGATGGCGAACCTATGACACGCGTGTCAGAGGTGACACACGAACTCATTTTTTTGGTTGATTTTTCTTTGTTAAATGGCATTTAAATATATAAAATAAATATCAAAAATATAAATCTTTGTTTTACTGTGGTTGTATATATCAAAAAATTTCTACATGTGACACAGCAACAGAGTTAAGTTAGGGTTTTTCAAAATGCTGGCACGCTGAGCTCAAAAAGTTCGCCATCACTGATCTAAACCATGGCATACAATATAGCTTTTTTTTTTTTAGCTGTTTTTTATTCAGTTTCCAATTTTTAAAATTTTTTTTATATTTCAAGAAAAACTATTTTAAATAATATTACCAAAACTGTACTAATGTAGTATATCACAGAAGTTATAGGAAATATTAAAAATCTGCAAATAACAGGATTACTTCTATTATATTCTAAAATATTTTTTTCCTCTGGCTCTATTTTTGTTCATCAGTTTACATTGTTCATTTTATTCCACAAATGAGTGAGATCATGTGATATTTATCTTTCTCCAACTGACTTATTTCACTTAGCATTTTTATAGCAGCGTACTATTCCATTGTGTAAATGTACCACTGATTTTTAAACCATTCATCTGCTGATGGGCACTTAGGCTGTTTCCAATTCTTAGCTATTCTAAAATTGTGCTGCTATGAACATAGAAGTGCATATATCCCTTCTGACTGGTGTTTTTGATTTCTTGGGATATATTCCTAGAAGTGGGATTACTGGGTCAAATGGGAGTTACATTTTAAATTTTTTGAGGAAACTCCATATTGTTTTCCACAGTGGCTGCACCAGTCTGCATTCCCACCTGCAGTGCATGAGGGTTCCTTTTTCTCCACATCCTCGCCAGCGCTTTCTTGTTGATTTGTTGATGACAGCCATTTTGACAGGTGTGAAGATGGTACCTCACTGTCATTTTCACAATATAGTTTTTAAACTTATGAAGTGCTAAAACAAGCCCCTCCTCTGAAAACGCATTAGTTAGAATAGTGGGATAAAGGGCAGATGTAGTTTGAAAAAAATATTCTAAAATTATCATTGCTTTGATTGACTTTTAGAGACAGTAACTAATTTTTGATATTTCACTAAACATGAAAGCAGAATGAGATTTTTGTGTTTATCAAAGTAATTTTTTAGCAGAAGCCGGTTTGGCTCAGTGGATGGAGCGTAGGCCTGCGGACTGAAAGGTCCCGGGTTCAATTCCAGTCAAGGGCATATACCTTGGTTGCGGGCACATCCCCGGTGGGGAGTGTGCAGGAGACAGCTGGTTGATGTTTCTCTCTCATCGATGTTTCTGGCTCTCTATCTCACTCCTTTCCTCTCTGTAAAAACTCAATAAAATACATTTTTTTTAAAAAAAGTAATTTTTTAAATGTTATCTACTTAAACATCAAAGATCACATCCTTCTTTGAAGTCTTCCCCAAACCTCCAAAGCAAAGTCAATGCTCCCTCCACTATTTCCCAAACCATTCTTTTCTTTTCTATTTTATTTTATTTTTTAATCCTAGCCCGATGATATATTTTCATTGTTTTACTGGAGAGAGGAAGAGAGAGGGAGAAAAAGAAACATCTATAGGTTGCCTCCCGCATGCACCCCAACTGGGGATCGAACCTGCAACCTGGGTGAGTGTCCTGCCTGGAAATCGAACCTGAGACCTTTCAGTGTATGAGATGATGCTCCAACTAACAGCCACACAGGCTGGGGTCCAAACCACTCTTTAGATAGCACTGTCATAGGAATCATTGCCCTGCACTGTCTTCTTTATAAGACTGAGTTCCTTGAAAACAAAAAACTAGATCTTAAGCATTTTGTACTCTTGATACTTAGAACAGGTCCCAGCACATAGTAGGTCCTCTATAAATGCTTGTTGAATGTCTACATTCAAACTCTACTTTTCTGTTTATCAGAAACACTCACTGCCTTAGGAAACTTTTTAAACCTCTTTTAGCAACAATGGGGATGCAAAACCACTGTGTGAGGGATTAAAGCACCATGATATAATGGGGCCTTGACTTACAAGTGTCCCGACTAATGAGTTTTTTGAGATACCAGCTGTCTCTCGGCTAATTTTTTGCATTGACAGAGTAATTTGAGTTAACGAGCTCCTTAATGAGCTCGGTCTCGGAACGAATTAAACTCGTAAGTCAAGATCCCACTGTATATAGATGGCACCAAAAAATGCTACTCTGTTTTCCTTTTTTGCCGGGGTCCAACCCCAGCAGGTCCAGGGGTCCCCAAAGGCGTAGACGGAGTCGGCGAAGAAGAAATGACACGGAGACAGTGTTCAGTTGATCAGCAGCCTAGCCAGGATCTCCAGCCAAGTTCTGGTCTGGATCTCCAGAGAGGTTCTGCTTAGGATCTCCAGCCAGGTTCTGTGTCCATGTTCTCTTGCTAGGTTCTCCAGGTTCTCCAGGTTCTCCAGCCAGGTTCTCCAGCCAGGTTCTGTCCAGGTTCTCCAGCCAGGTTCAGTCACCAGGTTCTAGTCAGGTTCTCTTGCCATGTTCTATCCAGGTTCTGTAGCCAGGTTCTGTCTCTAGGTTCTTCAGCCAGGTTCTTTCGCTAGGTTCTGTCTCTAGGTTCTGTGGCCAGTTTCTGTCCAGGATCTTTTGCCATGTTCTCTCCAGCAAAGTTCTTCTGTCTCTAGGTTCTGTGTAGGTTCTGTCTTCTAAGTTCTGTGTTGTTACATCTGTATTTATACCAGTTGATTCCAATCCTATCAATCTCTATTCCAAAGGTTAGGGCGTTTCTTATCTCCATTCCAGGGATTAAAGATTATGTAGCTTAAGCATGATTGTTCCTAGTTAAAGTGATTAATTACCCGCCTGGCACTTAGTTGAGGGGTTTTATTCCCTCCCTAACTTCAGGGGAAAATCCCTACCTGGGGAAACAACCTTTCTCAGAGAGGAGACCTTGGTTAAAACACATAGTGCCAAGAAGGTGAGCAAACATTTTAAGAACAGTATGCCATATATGCCAGGTCCTTTGAAACAGCAAGGATGGACCGGCTCCCGGCACTTTTTCCCTCCTGACAGTGCTTCATAAAAATATTAGAGAGCCCTAGCTGATTTGGCTCAGTGAACAGAGCGTCGACCTGCAGACTGCAGGGTCCCAGGTTCAATTCCAGTCAAGGACACATGCCTGGGCCTCGGGCTCAATCCCCAGTAGGGGGTGTGGAGGCAGTCTCTCATCGTTGATGTTTCTATCTCCTCTCCCTCTCCCTTTCCCTCTGAAATCAATAAAAATATTTTTTTTAAAAATTAGAGAAACTCATCTCCTTAAAGAGAACTGAAATGCTTGAAATGAACTGCACAGACAATAACCTTGCAGAAATTTAAATTAAAAAAAAAAAATTCTGCCCTGACCAGGTGGCTCAATTAGTTAAAACATTGTCCCATACACCAAAAGGCTGCAAGTTCGATTCCCAATCAGGGCACATACATATGCTAGGTTTCAAGTTCGATCCCAAGTTGGGGTGCGTATGGCAGACAACTGACCAATGTTTCTCTCTCATGGGGATGCTTCTCTCCTCTCTCTCTCCCCCCACCCCCTTCCTCACTCTAAAAATCAATAAACATATATCCTTGAGTGAGGATTTTAAAAAATGTTTTTTTAAATTTCCAGCTGTGCTTGTTATGGACTGTAATAAAACCACTAATTTTTTCTAATAGTGAAGATTCCTTCTCCTGTGTCAGGCAGCTGTGAGCACTGATGACACAGATAAGTGGAGTTCTCAAGCTTTAGCATACATGAGAGTCACCGCGAAGGCTTGTTAAGGCACAGACTGCTGGGCCCTGAGGTTTCTGATTGAATAGGTCAGGGAAGAGGCCCCAGAATTTATATTGTTAACAATTCCTAGATGATGCTGATGATACTGGTCCAGGGATCACAGTTTAAGAATCATTCATATTCCGACATGATGGAGAAGATTATCTCTTCTTCTCTGAGATTGCAAATATAAACTAATATAAACTGGAGCTGACTACATGACCTGTCTTAGAAGGCAAAGAGGCAAAGAAAAACAGAGTTGAGAAATAAGAAATAAAACTAAGATAGTCTTTTGAGCCCCTAGATCTCTAACTAAATCAGATTTGACTCTGGATTATTCAATTACTTGGGCCAATAACTCTTTTTCCCCCTTAAACTGGGTTTCTCTCACCTGAAACTATTAGAGTCCTAACTAAAACTGTGGGGAGTAGGAGTGGAAGAGATGAAGGCACGAGGCTCTAGTAACACACAGACATCCATAATACTAGCTGAAACAGCGAACTTTTAGATAAAATTACATTTTGGCTATAATCTATAATCTAAAAGAAGTTACCACAATATTTAAATAATAAAAATAAAAGAAGTTACCATATTTTGTGGTTTCTTAGAAACTGATTTCCTGGCTACAATTTGTGACGAAAACCCTTTTCAAAAGTTTACAAGTAAGCTCTAACAGATACACCAGGAAATTAGACAGTTGTGCCTTAGTATTTAACCTCATTTAGCTTGATTAGCTGTTGTTTACAGGGAGCACAGATCTCTAAGTCAAGCCACACAATGTCATAAAAATTATTTAGCCTGCCCTAGCCCTAACCGGTTTGGCTCGGTGGATAGTGTCAGCCTGCAGACTGAAGGGTCCCGGGTTCAATTCCGGTCAAGGGCATGTACCTTGGTTTCGGACACATCCCCAGTGCGGGGTGTGCAGGAGGCAGCTGATTGATGTTTCTCATCCATGTTTCTAACTCTCTATCCCTCTCCCTTCCTCTCTGTAAAAAAAAAAAATCAATAAAATATATTTTTTAAAAAATTATTTAGCCTATAATATCAGTAATTAAAATGTGTGCTTTATCTCTCTATTCACTTATTTTAATCTCTCTACTACATAAAGATAACCTGATAAATATGTCCAGCAGGTAGAAGTTCACAAGAGAGAGAACCAGATTTAGGAGCCATCTACACTGACTTGACAATCAAAGTCAGGACTAGATAGTCTGCCAAAAGAAGATGATGTGCAAAAATCCTTAACCTGGTTCATGCATGAGCTTCGGTGGAGGGGGTGGGAGAGCGGAGTCTATAAAGTTCCAAAACTGCAGGTAAAGTTCAATAGGCATGTGCATTCTTCTGGTAAGAGGAGTCATTACCTATGTCCTATTTTGAAAGGAGGACTAGACCCCAAAAAGGGTTAAGAACTACTGGTATAAGGAGAAGAAGTATAAAGAAGAGATTTATGAAATGGTGACTTTGGGTGGTGAACTCACAATTTATAGATGATGTATTATAGAATTGTACATATGAAAACCTATGTAATTTTATTAACCAATGTCACCCCCAATAAATTCAATAAAAATTTAAAAAGAAGAAACTTATGAATAACACTTATATTAAGAAGAGAAAATGAAAGGAATTTATCAATTACTAAGTGCCTATGAGAATTGTGTTATGCACATTACATATCATATTGCATTTAATCCTGATGATAACCCTGTGAGATGGGTAATAGTAGCTCAATTTTATAAGTAAGAAAACTGAGGCACAAAGAAATTAGGCAACTTGACTAAGGCTATGTAGTTACCCAAGCTACCATACTATGGTGGAAGGTAAGATAAAACACTAAAGAATAATGGGGGTATCATTTCATCTCCAATGTTCATCATTTATTTCAGAGCAAGTAGTATGTCTGAGAACTAATTATTCAAGTCAAAACTATAAACTTTGGAAATATCACTAAGAACAAAATTATTGAATGCTTAATTAAGGCAGTAAATTATTAAATCATCAAATTATTTCTAAGGCTGTATAAATCTGGAAGCTTGGCAATTTGGCAGACTCTATTAATGCCATTCGAGTCCAAAGCAATCATTCTAGGGCAGCCGTGGGCAAACTACGGCCCGCGGGCCGGATCTGGCCCGTTTGAAATGAATAAAACTAAAAAAATAAAAGACCGTACCCTTTTATGTAATGATGTTTACTTTGAATTTATATTAGTTCACACAAACACTCCATCCATGCTTTTGTTCCGGCCCTCCGGTCCAGTTTAAGAACCCATTGTGGCCCTCGAGTCAAAAAGTTTGCCCACCCTGGGGGAAAAGTCATTTAAGGATGAAGATTGGGATAAAGGCCAATTTTAGTGTTTACAACTGCTCTTTAATAAAAGTCCAAGAACCACACAGAGAACCACTGATCTATGCAAGGACTTCTATGAAGCCATTAAAAAAAGTAGATCTAGCCGAAACCGGTTTGGCTCAGTGGATAGAGCGTTGGCCTGCGGACTGAAAGGTCCCAGGTTCGATTCCGGTCAAGGGCATGTACCTGGGTTGCCAGCACATCCCCAGTGGGGGATGTGCAGGAGGCGGCTGATTGATGTTTCTCTCTCATCGATGTTTCTATCTCTCTCCCTTCCTCTCTGTAAAAAATCAATAAAATATATTTAAAAAAATGTAGATCTATATTTAGTGATATAATGTACATATGCAGTAGTGTGGTAATAATTTGGCTCTGGATGGAATTGGGCACGAAGAGGGAAGCTGTGATTTGTGGCATTTGCCAACTTCCATGGTGTAACTACTGCCATCATAGCTAACATGAAGTTATCAATGGTTTGGGCTTGCATAATTCATTAATTATTGGGCCTAGTGAGCCAGTGTACACCACCTAGGAAGGCACTTAAAAGTATATAAGGTAAAATGGTAATAGCAGTTATCTTTGAGTAGAAAGATTATGAGAATTTTCTTTTCTTTATGGTTTTCTATATTTTAACTAGAGGCCCAGTGCACGGATTCATGCACCAGAGGGGTTCCTCAGCCTGGCCTGTGGGGATGGGGCTGAAACCGGCTCTCCAACATCCCCCGAGGGGTCCTGGATTGCGAGAGGGCATTTCTTGGGTGACGCACCTTGGAATCGGGCTCCCTCCTCTCTGGTTCCAGGTGCGTCACCCAAGAACCGCAGCTGCCAAGTCACCGCAGTTTGGCAGCTCCTGCCTTGAGCATCTGCCCCTTGGTGGTCAGTGCATGTCATAGCTACCAATCAGCTGGTAGAACAGCTGGCCATTCGGTCACTTAGGCTTTTATATATAGAGAGATTGTTTTATAATGAACATTCTTATTTTCATAATAAAAAGCTATTAGCACATTGAAAAATAATCAATTTAGATTAGAGTTCTTAATAGTTGCAATTTAGTAATCCCTCTGGAAAGTATTATGCTATGCAAAATAAGCCAGGTAGAGAAAGACAAGTATCACATGATCTCACCCATATATAGAATCTAACAAACAAAACAGAGTGATGAATAAAATAGATCCAGAGTCATAGAAACATGGAACAGACTGATGAATCTCAGGGGGAAGGCGGGTGGGTAGGTGGGTGAGAAGAGATTAACCAAAGATCTTATATGCATACTAGAGGCCCAGTGCAGGAAATTTGTGCACTTGGGAATGGGTGCCTCAGCCTGGCCTGTGCCCTCTTGCAGCCCGAGAGCCCTTGGCGGAGAGGTTCCCGCCACCGCCGCTGCGCTCGCCAGCAGTGAGCCCAACTTCTGGCTGGGGGGCACTCCCCCTGTGGGAGCGCACTGATCACCAGGGGGAAGCTCCTGCGTTGAGCAGGATCGGGTCGAAACTGGCTCTCCAACATCCCTTGAGGAGTTCCAGATTGTAAGAGGGTGCAGGCCAGTTCAAGGGACCCCCACCGGTGCATGATCAGGGCTGGGAAGGGATGCAGGAGGTTGGCCAGCAGGGGAGGGACTGTGAGAGGGCTCCATGGCATGTCTGGCCTGTCTTGCTCAGTCCCAATCAGCCAGACTCCAGCAGCAAGCTAACCTACCAGTCAGAGCATCTGACCCCTGGTGGCCAGTGCATGTCATAGCAAGCGGTTGAGCAGCCTTAGCATATCATTAGCATATTACACTTTGATTGGTTGAATGGATGACTGGTCAACTTGACACTTAGCATATTAGGCTTTTATTATATAGGATATGCTTAACCCATGGACACAGACAATAGTGTGGTGAAGGCCTGGGGCCAGGGGAGAGGGGATGGGCTAGAAGGGGTCAATGGGGAAAAAAAGGGTACACCTGTATTACTTTCAACAATAAAGATAAATTTAAAATAAAAGTAAAGAGATACCCAACCTCACTCTCAATTACAGGAATGTCAATAAAGACAAAATACTTTACTAGTATACCCATCAGATTGACAAGACTAAAGAGGTAACACCAAATGCTGGTGAGGATGAAAGGAAATTGGAACCCTAATACATTGCCGGTGGGAGCATAAACTGGGTAACCATTTTGGAAAACAATCTGGCAATATTTACTGAAATTAAGTATATACAATTCCTTTTCCACAATATATACTACAGAGAAACTTTTGCATAAGTTAATAGGGGATATGTATAAGGAGGTTTATAGCAGTACTATTTGTGTTAGCAGTTTCCAAGCCAAACTCAGAAATCCATTATTAGAAAAATGCATAAGTAAAATGTAGAAATGCATATACAATGAAATATTATGCAACAGTCAGTAGTTATAAACTAGATTTACACTTATGTTTCAATCTTAAAACAGTGTTGAACAAAAAAGAACTGAGATTCACAGCACAATACCATTCAAGCTAAGGTTCACAGTAATAGTCCAATTTCTGCAGCTGACAAATTTTTCTGAACAGATTAAAATTTCACTATTAATCAACAATATTCCTCTTAGCACAAAGTAAACCTCACATAAATTCCTAAAGTAAATTCAATGACTGATTCCCTATTATATGGATTCCAAAATAAGAAATGATAACTGAAAACAGCAGGAATAGATGCCTTTTACTGAGAGCCTACATGGTACTGCACTGTACATATAACCTCTAGTCCTTCTAAAAATCCTGACACATAAACACTACACATTAACAAACTTTCTTATAGAGATTCATTGATTTGTCTAAGACCATACATCTAGTGCAAAGTGGAACTAGGAATAAAATCAAATCTGTCCACTATAAAGTCCATGCTCTTCCACTCTATTACAATGTACACCCCCCAAGACAAATATAATCGTAATATCTCTTACTATAGTACTTCCAATGTAGCAGGCACTGTATTAGGTTACTTTATATAAATTATCTCCTTCACTCTTCATAATTACCCTAAATGGGGTTAGGTATTATTGACCCCATTTCACAGATGAGAAAACAGATACTTATAAATTCAATAACTTGTCTAAGGCCCCAAAATTCAAGCAAAGTTTCACCTTGCACAACCAAAAGCTCACCTTCACAACTAAATTTAAAATTCATTTTGTTTCCCACAGTATCCAGTAAAATGTTCCTATGTAATTATACATCATACTAAAGTAAAATGAGTATTTTTAAGTTAAATGAATATAATGGAATATTATTTAACCTTAAAAATGAATGCAATTCTGGCACATGCTATAACACAGAATATCCTTGAAGACATTATGTTAAGTGAAATAAGTCAAGAACAAAAAGACTAATACTGTATGATTCCACTTACATGAGGTGCCTAGATCAGTCAAATTCATAGACAGAAAGTAGAATGTTGGTTTCCAGGGGGTAAGGGAGAGGAAAAAAGGGAGGTGTTGTTTAATGATTATAGCATTTCAATTTTGCAAGATGAAGAGTTCTGGAGATTGGTTGCACAACAGTGTGAATATACTTAACATTACTGACCTGTACACTTAAAAATAGCTACTATGGTAAATTTTATGCTTTGCTATAATCACTTCCTTACTACAAATTATAAACATTTTTGTTAAACATTTCATACAAAAAGGTACTATACTTGTTAACAATGGGGAAGGGGGAAGATATGAACAAGAAGAAAGTCACACAACTTCTGTTTTGCCAAAAAACCTACATAAGCATGAACTGAACACCATTTTTCAACTGAGAATTATTATAATTTTAGAAGTAAGAATCTCACCAAAAAATAATGGTAAGTAGGAGAATCACTAACCAAAGAAATATAATTTCTGCCTTTAACTATTATTCAAAATTCTTTTTACATTTAAAAAAATATTTACATAGTAATTGATCTTTTAAAAAAATATTTAGTCCTAACCAGTTTGGCTCAGTGGATAGAGCATCGGCCTGCAAACTGAAAGGTCCCAGGTTTGATTCCGGTCAAGGGCATGTACCTTGGCTGCGGGCACATCCCCCGTAGGGGGTGTGCAGGAGGCAGTTGATCAATGTTTCTCACTCATTGATGTTTCTACCTCTCTATCCCTCTCCCTTCCTCTCTGTAAAAATCAATAAAATATATATATATTTAAAAATAAATAAATAAATAAAAATAAATTAAAAAATAATTTTAGAGAGGAAGGAAGGAGAAACATCAATGAGAGAGAATCACTGATGAGCTGCCTTCCACTGGGGATCAAGCCCACAACCTGGACATGTGCCCTGACCAGGAATCAATCCCTGACCTCTTGGTTCATGGGCTGACGCTGCTCAATCACTGAGCCACACTGACCAGGCCAAAGTAATTTATGTTTACAAGAGAACCTTACCATTTACCTCCTTCCAGAGATTGAATAAAGTGCCATAGACTCACACCACTATGTTTGTAATTTCTATAGGGTGTTTTTGGAGTTTTTATTGTTGTTTGTTTTAGTTTCAATCAGAAAGTAGATCTCACTCACTTAAGGAGTTTTTATCCCCTCAAACATAGGTCTTGTAGAATGGAGACAAGAAAAAGCAGTGAACAAACCTGACAAAGATGTTATCAGCAATTTATCTACTCAGATTTCTTAAAATCAAAAGTGGGCTAAAAAAAAATGCTTAAAACAAAACAGGCAAGTTAATCGCTTAAATATGTTGTATATATGTTCATATGTTTTGTTGTTAAGATACAATATTTTACACTACCTATAACCATTAATCCCAATCTATGTCTACGGGAAAACATCTCACTTTGTTTTCAAATGCAAAAAAACAAAACACAAATGAACAAAATAGCTTTTCCAATTACTGTACCTTTTGAACTAAAATATATTGTTTCATAAATTCAGTCAATTCTGATTATTCACAGTTGAGAACAAGTTTCTGAGGTTACCTTTATTGTCACAATATCTGGTTCAGTCATTTCCCACTGCAAAATATCTATCTACCTGTGAGTACTGGGGAAAGAGTACTGAGCCAACTCTGCTTAATTAGGCTAATATCATGTAAATCACCGAGGAACAGGAAAGCACCTAGACAGCAAGAAACTTTTCTGAGTCTAATAGATAACAAGATGTTCCCTAGAGCTTATTTCCCAGATATAGTGAATGGACCAACACTCCCATATAATGCTTAGAGGATTATCTAAAAATATTATCCCATGTAATAAAGAACATTATAACCTAATGAACAAAAAGATAGATACAGAGGCAGAGAAGCATCGAACAGACTGTCAAATTACAGCGGGAAGGCTGGGGATTGTTGGGGGGGGGGGGTGAGAAATCAATGGAAGGACTTATATGCATTCATATAAGCATAACCAATGGACACAAGACACGGGGTGGGGGGGGGGGGGGTAAGAGCATGCGCTGGGGGTAGGGGAGGCCGGGGGAAGGTCAATGGGAAAAAAAAAAAAGAGACACATGTACTACTATTTGTAATACTTTAAACAAGAAAATAATAAATAAATAAATAAATAAATAAATAAATAAATAAATAAAAATATTATCCCATTACATCCAGAAATTAAGTGCCAGCTATATTCAAACCTGCCACAGGCAATTGATATCACTGGTGTTATAAGACAACCAAATATTGGCACTAGTTTCTCAAATCTATTATATGTATTGGAAACCAGTTTCCCAAATAATTCTCAAAACTATTATAACAAAACAAAACAAAACAAAATACCCAAGTAGACTTTGAACTAAATAACTAGCTTTTTCTCAAACAAACAAACAAAAAAAACCCCAACTACAAATCTTATTTTGTATCTTATTTGTAAGTTCTTGTCTCTAGTTCTGATAATAGCAGTATTCTTCTTGTTGATACAAAAGAAAATTCAAAATGTATTTCACTTCTTCCTGTTTAGGCATCTTACTTTCAGTAGCAGACTCTATTAGACAAGAAGAGCACACAAAATTCTTACTGGACTCATACACCGTAATTTCCAGTAAATACTCCCCTTTTTCATATACCCATGTTATTTATATTCTTTATCTTAAAAGCAATATAGCCCTGGCCAGGTGGCTCAGTTGGTTGGAGCATCAACTGTACACTAAAGGTTGTGGGTTCGATTCTTGGTCAGGGCACATACCTAAGTTTCAGGTTCAATCTCAGGTCTGGGCTCATATGGGAAGCAAATAATAGATGTTTCTCTCTTTCTCTCTCCCTCCCTTCCTCTCTCTCTAAAATCAATAAAAACATATCCTGGGGTGAGGTTTTTTTTTTAAAAAAAAAGTAAGCCCTGGCTGGTTTGGCTCAGTGGCTAGAACATCGGCCTGCAGACTGAAGGTTCCAGGGTTCGATTCCAGTCAAGGGCATATGCCTGGGTTGCAGGCTCAGTCCCTGGTGGGGAGCATGCAGGAGGCAGCTGATCAATGATTCTCTGTCACTGATGTTTCTATCTCTCCCTCTCCCTTCCTCTCTGAAATAAAAATATATTTTCACAAAGAAAAAGAAAAAAGAAGTTTTCTAAACAAAAACAAAAACTAATATAAACTGTGGCAGATTATATTTTCCAAAGATGGCTACAATGGCAGAGTCCAACCATAGCTTTTCTTATAATGTGATGTTCATACTCCTCTCTTCAAGTGGTGGGATCTACGTCTACCTTCCTCCTCTGGACCTGGGTGGACCTTTATGACTACTCAGCCCATAGAAGAGAGCAGAGAAACACTAGGTGACTTTCAAAACTAAGTCAAATATGCCATGCAAATTCGCCTTGCTCTCTTCTCTGGGAACCCAGCCACCATGCTGTGAGGAAATCAATCTGCCAAAAGGAGAGGTCATGTGTAGGTGTTCTGGCTGAAAGCCCAGGCTGAGGTCCATGCCAACAGCCAGCATTAACCACCAGACACTTGAGTGAGCAAAACTTCAAATGATTCCAGCTCCCAGCCCTTGAGCCACCCCTACCCTTCCAGCTACTCCACCTCACACCACATGTTGACAGAGACAAGCTGTCCCACCTGGTGAGCCTTGCACAAATAGCAGATACATGAGCAAAACCGATAACTGGCATGTTTTAAACCACTAAGTTGGGGTGGTTTGTTACGCAACAATAGATAACTAACATGTGCTCATGAATACACTTTGGAGAATGCATAGAGACTGTACAGTTTGGGTAATATTATATTTAAAATCTTTTTTTCTTGAAATATTAATTTGTATTGTATGTAACATTATATTTGAAATCATTTTTTTAAATATTAATGTTTACTGCATGTAACTTTATTATACTTAAAATCATTTTTCTTGAAATAGTAACGTTTACTGCATGTAACATTATTATACTTAAAATCCTTTTTTTGAAATATTAATGTTTATTGCATGTAAAAAAAAGAAAATGTATAAAAGAGAAAGAAAATTTTAATTACTTTAAGTTTCACCATTGCTTTTTTAAAAAATATATTTTTATTGAGTTTATTTATTTCAGACAGGAAGGGAGAGGGGGAGAGAGAGAGAGAAGCATCAATGATGAGAGAGAATCATTGAATAGCTGCCTCCTGCACGCCCCACACTGGGGATCGAGCCCACAACCCAGGCATATGCCCTGACTGGGAATCGAACCCATGACCTCCAGGTTCATAGGTCAACACTCAACCACTGAGCCACGCCGGCCGGTCAGTTTCACTACTGTTAACATTTTGACGTGTATTTTACAATCAAGAAAAGGTTTTGCCCCACCCAACTAAGATTCCAACTGCTTTGTTTTTACCAAGATAAAGGGTTAAATTTTTAAAGATGGTCAAATGTTTGCATCTAACAAGAAAAAGAAAGGAAGAACATTAGCACCCATTCTACTTTTCTTACTCTTACTCTCTCTTTCACTTACTTGTCCTAAGTCAGGTGTGTCTGAGGATGGCTGGTCCACCAATATTCCAATCTCTGGATATGGATCAAGATCTTTGGTTGCAAGAACAGAGGCACTGGTCCTCTTCCCTAGAAGTTGATTAAGGCCCAAATCTGAAATTTTCAAAGAAAGAAAATGCTTACCTTAGACATTTCCTTTCAATCACTTATAACTCCATCACTACAACTAAATAGAGGCTGATAGAGTGGGATTACATGGAAGTGAATGCACAGGTTTCACTAAAAATGGAGTTGTTGATATGGATTCAACTTCCAGCTCTACATCTTACTAGCTATATGAACTTTGTTAAAGCACAAATTATCTGTGCCTAAGTCTCATCATGTGATGAAGATTAAGAGGACATGATCAAAACTTTGAGCTGGTGCCGGGGTCCAGCCCCAGCAGGTCCAGGGGTCCCCAAAGGTGTAGACGGCGTCGGCGAAGAAGGAATGACACGGAGACAGCGTTCAGTTGATCAGCAGCCTAGCCAGGATCTCCAGCCAAGTTCTGGTCTCGATCTCCAGAGAGGTTCTGCTTAGGATCTCCAGCCAGGTTCTGTGTCCATGGTCTCTTGCTAGGTTCTCCAGCCAGGTTCTCCAGGTTCTCCAGCCAGGTTCTGTAGCCATGTTCCCTCGCTAGGTTCTCCAGCCAGGTTCTGTCCAGGTTCTCCAGCCAGGTTCAGTCACCAGGTTCTAGTCAGGTTCTCTTGCCAATTTCTGTAGTCAGGTTCAGTCCAGGATCTTTTGCCATGTTCTCTCCAGCGAAGTTCTTCTGTCTCTAGGTTCTGTGTAGGTGCTGTCTTCTTTCTGTCTCCTAAGTTCTGTCTGCTGTTGTCTTGTTTCAACAGTATTTATACCAGTTGATTCCAATCCTATCAATCTCTATTACAAAGGTTAGGGCGTTTCTTATCTCCATTCCAGGGAGTAAAGATTATGTAGCTTAAGCATGATTGTTCGTAGTTAAAGTGATTAACTACCCGCCTGGCACTTAGTTAAGGGATTTCATCCCCTCCCTGACTTCAGGGAAAAATTCCTACCTGGGGAAACAACCTTTCTAGGAGAGGCATCCCCTCCCTGACTTCAGGGAAAAATTCCTACCTGGGGAAACAACCTTTCTAGGAGAGGCATCCCCTCCCTGACTTCAGGGAAAAATTCCTACCTGGGGAAACAACCTTTCTCGGAGAGGTGACCTTGGTTAAAACACACAGCGCTAAGAAGGTGAGCAAACATATTAAGAACAGTATGCCATATATGCCAGGTCCCTTGAAACAGCAAGCATGGACCGGCTCCCGGCAAGCTGGAAATCAGAAGACCTAGTTCTAAACTCACTTATCATTCTGCATTGCTTGTTAAGAACTTTGATAGTTCCCTGGGCTCAGAAACGTCATCTCTGAAAGGAGAAGGTTGCATAAAATAATGGTTTCTGAAATCTAATCCTTGAATAGGTGCCAGCCATGACCAAACATGGGTGTAAAGTTACAACTGTGCTTACTATGAGATTGTCCCTCGTACTCTTTTGGTGTTAAAATGAGATGATGTAACCGACAGTAGCTGTTTTTTTGGTTTTTGTTTGTTTGTTTTAATATATTTTTACTGATTTCAAAGAGGAAGGGAGAAGGGGAGAAAGAGATGGAGAAAGAAAAAGAGAGAAACATCAATGATGACAGAGAATCACTGACCAGCTGCCTCCTGCATGCCCCCCACTGGAGATCGAGCCAGGCATGTGCCCTGACCGGGAATTACACCTTGACCTCCTGGTTCATAGGTCGATGCTCAACCAGAGAGCCACGCCAGCTGGGCAGTAGCTGTTTTTTAAATACCACAAAGGGTGGAAATTAAAAGCCTGTAGCCCCATGCAAACAATCTAAAATTCTCTTTAGAAATTCTAGTGTCTGTATGATTTACATGAACTCTAAAATTCCTTCTACTTCTAACATTCTGAATATTCATTCACTATTCAGAATATACAGAAAAGGCTTATATGATTCTAAGGAAAAATGAGCTAAAAACTGGAAGACATTAGAAACTTATTTTGTATGGACACCTACTTTCAGATGATAATGTTTTTAAAAACCCACAGATTAAGAAAAGCTAAATTTCATTTCCAATAGATAGATGCTCTCACAAAACAATTTCACATGTAATTTGCAAAATGTATTTTTAGCCAATAATGTGTTTCACTTCATTTCTTCATTGGCCTGATTCTAGAACAGACAGATTATAATGCTTCTGATGTTTTACTTTCAGTTTTAACAGTTGTGTTCAAAGAGAACTAAATACGTATACACACACACACACAAAAAACAACAAACCACAGAGAACAATGGGTGTAGCAAATGCTTTTCAAATATGCCGGAAATCGCATTGGATATGTTACTAGTGAAAACACTTCACATGTATTTGATTATAATGAGCCAATATAATTAAAGCAATATTTGTATTTTGTCCATGATTACATTTCACATATTTCTTCCTCCATTACAGCACAATAAATTAAAAAATCTCCTTATCATATTGTAACTATTTTCAAGGAAACCAGTATTTCAATGATACTAAAACATGGAGCCATAACAAATTATGAATGTCAGTAATTTTCCAATATTTTCAGATTGAAGCAGGCTAGGTGCCATATTAAAGAGGAACTATGAATATAGAGTATTACTGAAATAGGACCAGAAAGAAAATATAAATTTCTAAAAACACAACTGAAAACACAGAACTAAATAAAATTCTGCTATTTCAGAGATTCGGCTTGCCAAATTTCCTCCTATGGATAAATGTTCAAAGACTGAAAGTCTTCTGCTAAAAAAAAAAAAAAAAAAAAAAAAAAAAGTCTGCTAATACTATGAACATAAATTAACTCCCAGATTGTTTATGCTCCAAGTAGCTTCCACTATAGCAGTGGTTTTCAACCTTCCTAATGCCGCAACCCTTTAATACAGTTCCTCATGTTGTGGTAACCCCCCAACCATAAAATTATTTTTGTTGCTACTTCATAACTGTAATTTTGCTACTGTTATTAATCATAGTGTAAATATCTGATATGCAGGATGTATTTTTATTGTTCGTGACCCACAGGTTGAGAACCGCTGCACTAGAGCAACAAATCAGACAACTTACAAACAACATTTAAGACTTATGCAAACCTAAAAACAAAGAAATCTGACATACTTTCCACAGAAAATATGCCTATGGAAAATATTATATTATTTATTTTTTAAAAACAGCATTCACTTCTACTTTTTAAAACTAGAATTGCTATGTTAGAGTAAGTACAAAGAGAGGAGGAAATCTTCTCAATTACAAATTAGTCTTCCTAGTCAACACTTAACTTTTAAGTTTTATCTGAGTATTTACTTTCATTGTATCTGATGATTCTTGTCTCCTTCACCTCCTACCAACTTTTCAAAGACTTCAGACCCATCTACCAGCCAAGTTCAATTCTGGATGCCATTCAAAAAATAAGTTTTTATACCCTACCCTCTCTTAGTATATATATGAACATTAACAGCTCTTATAATTCCATTTCACCAAGGCCAAGTGTGATGTACTGCTTCACAACTCCAAACCTGGATGCATGACTCCAAATTACTCTTCTCAAAATGGGAGCACTCATTCCTTGTTACTCATAAAGTGTGGTTCACAAACTGGTAGCATAGGTATCATCTGAGAGCTTGTAAGAAATACAAAATTTAAGGCCTTATCTTAGACCTACTGAATAAGAATTTGAATTTTAATAAGCTCCTCAGGTGATTCACACACAACAAAAATTTTGAGAAGCACTGTCCTACCTAGTTCACTCATTCAGGCTCCCCTCCTACCGTACAGTTCCTCCTTACCAATTTGGCATTTAAGAAATAAGAACCTTTTTCTTTTAGACATATTAATAACTACCAAAATGTAATGAGGATTCTTTTCTTTTTTTTTGAAGTCCACTTTCTTTATGCACAAAAACGTATGAGCAGAAACAAAAGCAAATTAAACATTATCACATATGTTTACACCACTATCTAGGTTCTTCATATCAACGTTACTATTCAAACAATAGAAAGCAGGTGGCAATTTAGGGATCGGGGCTAAACCGGCAGTCAGACATCCCCTAAGAGGTCCCAGATTGGAGAGGGTGCAGGACGGGCTGAGAGCCGTGCCCCCCCCCCCCCCCCCCCCCCCGCCGCTACCCTGCCCGCACGAATTTCATGCACCGGCCTCTAGTCCTTTAAATAAGATTACACAGTTTCTCGGAAGTATGCCCGCACCTTTCCCATACCCCCCTTCTTTTCCCCAGAAGCATTACCTGTGCCTTTCTCCTAAACTCCAAGGAGTTTGCTCCTTCTTTTGCTTCTGCAACTTGTTTCCTGAGCCTACACAGCTCATCTGGCTCACTTCTACTACCTCTGTAATGTTCTAAATAAACTTTCTCTTATAATTGAAAAGAAAAAGGGTACACAGTTTCTTCACAACCTTCTTTTCATAAAAGACTATAAGCTCCATGAAGCCAGGCACTTCATTGTATTTTTAAGACCAAATCAGTGCCAGGCAAATATTTGTAGAGGGAACAAAATAGATACCAGATGATCCCTAAACTCCTCCAACTCTTCACAAGGCAGATTCACTATTGAGATCATAAGGCTCAATGCTTTTTTTATCTTATCATTATATCATTATTAATATTATATTTTAGGTGAAATGACAATGACACTTCCTCCACATATACATTATCATTCAAGTAGCTAGTAAACTCAACTATCCGGAAGAGCTATGCACTCAGAGCTTAAGGTAGCCTAAAATATACACAGAGCTGGAAAGAATCCTATATAATAAAGATGGTTAATATGCAAATTAACCATCGCTCCAACACACAAGAGGCCGCCCCTATGTGGACACAAGATGGCCAACAGGGGAGGGCAGTTGTGGGCGACCAGGCTGGCAGGGGAGGGCAGTTAGGGGAGATCAGGCCTGCAGGGGAGGGCAGTTAGGGGTGATCAGGCCGGCAGGGGAGGGCAGTTAGGGGTGACCGGGCCAGTAGGGGAGGGAAGTTGGGGGCAACCAGGCCAGTAGGGGAGGGCAGTTGGGGTCAACCAGGCCTGCAAGGGAGGACAGTTAGGGGAGACCAGGCCTGCAGGGGAGGGCAGTTAGGGGTGATCAGGTCGGCAGGGGAGGGAAGTTAGGGGTGAACAGGCTGGCAGGGGAGGGCAGTTAGGGGTGAACAGGCCAGCAGGGGAGGGCAGTTAGGGGCAACCAGGCTGGCAGGCAGAAGCGGTTAGGGGCAATGAGGCAGGCAGGCAGGCGAGTGGTTGGGAGCCAGCAGTCCTAGATTTTGTGAAGGATCCCAGATTGGAGAGGGTGCAGGCGGGCTGAGGGACACCCCCCCCCCCCCGCACGAATTTCAAGCACTAGGACTCTAATGCTGTACATAAAAAATTACAGATTACATGCTATGTTTAATTTCTTCAAAACCAGAAGAAATAAGTGCTTTTAATCCTTAGCTCAAGGTGAAATAGAGGAAAGAAACAAAAAGTACAGAAAAGACAAAAAAATTAGAGACACATAGCAACAGAACAGAGTATTAAAAGCCATCAAAGGTTTTAAAGAATGTGATTTAGGGGCTAACAAAAGCAAAAGCGGCTACAAAGGCAAAGAGCAGAATACAAATGGAAGCAGCATCCACTTCAATAACCTCTAGTGATGACAGATAATGCAAGAAATTTTTAGAGCAAGTAAATCCTAGAATATCTCATGGGGTTATTATATCATTTCTCTCATCTACCATATTCTACATACCTAAATTAACAAGGAACAAGGAAATACATTCCTAACCCTTAGAGATCAATAAAAAGCAAATTAGGCTCAATATGTGCTTTGTTTTCTGTGACAAATATTGGTTTAACAAAAGTTTTAATTGATCTCTATGATTTTCATTTTTTTAAAAGGTTAAAATACAATTCTGATTCCTCACCTACCTTCTACACCTAATTTTCCTAACTACTTAGAATAATAAATTTAATCAGAAACACAGACAACAGTGTGGGGAAGACCTGGGGTGGGGTGGGGTTTAGGTGGAGGGGGGTGGAGAAAATACAAAAAAAAATTTAGTCAAAAATATAGATGTAATCAGTTCATACAGAGATTTCCATTTCTAAAAAACATTTTCTAGAAATCTCTCAATATGCATAAAAAATATTAAAGTTAAATCAGGATGGGGCAAGGCCGCCATCAATAGACCAAAATAGAAATTGTAAAGGACTACTAAAACTGAATATAAAATGTAAAACATCTACACTGCAAAAGACATTATGAAGAAAAGTTAAGAGACAAATGATAAGCTGGAAAAAATATCTACAATATAAAACAAAGATTTAATATCCTTAGTACATAAGGAGCTTTACAAATTAATAATACATAAGTAGACAATTGACAAGAGAAGAAATAAAATCATAAGCACAAGTTGTTCAACTTCACCAGTAGTAACCAAAGAGATACAAATTAATATCATTTCAGATTGACAAATACTAAAAAGATCAATAAATCCAGTGTTTTATACGGTATAGGGAATCTAGCACTCCGATTTACTATTTTTTTAAAATATTTTTATATTGATTTCAGAGAGGAAGGGAGAGGGAGAGAGAGACAGAAACATCAATGATGAAAGAGAATCATTTATCTGCTGCCTCCTGCATGCCTCACTCTGGGGATCAAGCCCACAAACCCAGGCATGTTTCCTGACTGGGAATCAAACAGTAACCTCCAGGTCGACATGCAATCACTGAGCCATGTCAGCTGGGCCCTATTTACTATTATTAGGGCTGTATCTAACAATGGTTTATCAGGATAAAGCTTTGAGGAAAATAATCACATTTCAAAATATGCCCATCCTTTAACCCAACAGTCCTAATCTACTTCTAAAAAATTTATCCTAAGTAAATGGATGTGTGCCAATATGTATGTACAGAAGAGCTATTACATATGCCTAACACAATAGTAGGTGTTCAATAAATATCTGATGAATAAATGAACCATAGTATAGTTTATAATAGCAGATTATTAACAGAAACATCTACAAATAAACTGTGGCATATACAGCCATTAAAAATAATAATGCATATCTATAATTCTGGCTTTGTCCGGAAGGTCATTGGATGGTCATTCTGCTGTTCGGTCTAATTAGCATATTAACTCTTTATTATATAGGAAAATACATCTAAAGTAAAATAATATGAATGTTAGAAAAACAGTAAAACATATGGCAGTTCCTCAGAAAAATTCAACATAGAATTACCATGTGATTCAGCAATTCCATTTTTGGGTATATACTCAAAAGAATTTAAAACAGGGACTCAAACAGGTATTTGCACACCAATGTTTATAGCAGCATTATTCACAATAGCCAAAGGATGGAAATAATCCAAGTGTCCATTGACAGAAACACAAACAAAATGGTATATACATATAATGAAATATTTAGCCTTAAAAAAACAATATTCTGACACATGCTATAACATGGATGAACCTTGAAGACATGCTAAGTAAAATAAAGCAGACACAAATGGACAAATATAGAATGGGAAAAAATAGGTTTACAGTTGGTAATATGGAAAATACAGTAATAAATAATACAAGAATAAATTGTTTGCCCTAACCGGTTTGGCTCAGTGGATAGAGCGTCGGCCTGCGGACTCAAGGGTCCCAGGTTCGATTCCAGTCAAGGGCATGTACCTTGATTGCGGGCACATCCCCAGTAGGGGGTATGCAGGAGGCAGTTGATCGATGTTTCTCTCTCATCGATGTTTCTAACTCTCTATCCCTCTCCCTTCCTCTTTGTAAAAAATCAATAAAATATATTTTTTTAAAAAAAGAATAAATTGTTTCACATAATCACAACTGTAAACCTACTTTTGCCCCACACTGTATTGTATAATTCTGTGTATATGAGATATTCAGAATAGTCAAATTCAGAGACAGAAAGTAGGAAGGTGGTTACAATGGGCTAGGTGTGAAGGAGGGAAAATGGGGAGTTACTGTTCAATGGGTAGAGTTTCAGTTCTGGAGATGGATGGTGGTGATGGTTGAACAATGTAAATATACTGAATCCCACTGAACTATACACTTCAAAATTGTTAAAATGGTAAATTTTATGTTATGTGTATTTTATCACAATAAAAAAAATGCAAACCTTAATAACTTCTAGGCTGAAATGAACATTGTGTTTATTTTTGAGTCCTAAAAAGTGAAATTAAAACAAACAGAAAAGCCCACCAAAACACTACCTTGGTTATTCTTGAGCCTGTCCTATTATTTAGGACCCCCCAACACAGTCATCAAGAATAGTACTGTCTGGGGTGGGGGCTGGGCTAGAAGAGGTCAATGGGGGGGGAGGCTGGGTTGGGCTAGAAGAGGTCAATCAGGGGGAGGGGGCTGGGTTGGGCTAAAAGAGGTCATTGGGGGGGAAAAGGGGACATATGTAATACTTTCAACAATAAAGATTAAAAAAAAAAAGAATAGTACCACATGCAAATATTCACACTGAGATTCAAAGCATAGCTCTGTAAGTTAATTTGCATATATACTCTAATAATGAAACATTGAATCAGAGCTACAACATGTAGCTTCTTTGCCTAATTTTACTATTACTTGAGATTAAAGTCCCATGTAATTTAACTTTCTTTTCTTTGGCAAAAAACTCAAGGTCTCTAGTAGAACACAAAAGAATGAAGAACTCAAAAATATCTGAAATATCTGAATATGCATATTAGAAAGTCTCCAGAAAACTGAAGAGTACACTATTGAGATCTGAGCTTCAAGAATACACAGTTTATGGCCAAAATATGTAAAAGGGGGAACCAAATCTGACATAAAATATTAAGAATAGAAAGCCCCAACCAATCCCATCATCCTGTCCCTTGACTCCTTAGAGAAAGGTGTGACTCCAGCATAACTTAAAATGCTTAGTTAGGGCATACCTAGGGAATTCATCCCATCAAGGAGTGGCAGGTACTTAAGGACTGAAACCAAACTTTGTCCTAGCTGAAACTTTATTGAACAGGATATTTCAGTGCAGAAGCAGTGCTCCTGCTTAGTCAGGTGCACTCTCACCTCATGGGATGCTGCCTTCTGACTCCCTCCTTATAAGCAAAGGAAAGCCAGGTCAACATACCTATCCTCCAAAGAAAACCAATACTACTAGCTTGAACTGTGAAAAATCAACAGTGAAATCATTAGGTCACAATCAGCCCTTAAAGAGAAAGAGAGGAATAGAATGGAAAAAATGAGTGCTTTACATGTAATAAGTAAAGATGAATACTGATTCTCATTTTTCTTTCAACTGTGTGTATGTACGTTAGAGACTCCTCTAACGTACCATAAAAAAATGTTTATAACTCATTCTTATAGAGAAATGTTTATACATGTAGGCTGATGACATAAACAATATGTTTGTAATACCAACAAAATGGAAAAATACAAATGTGCATCTTTAGGAGAAAAGATAAACTGTGGTATAGTCATACAATTAATACATGTATCTGAGAAAATGAACCAGTTACACATATCACTATAGATTAAATAAATTTTAAAATATAATGTTGAAAAAAAACCATCAACAAAACAAAAAGGAAGCTGATGGTATGGGAGAACATATGTGGCAATGATACATCTGATAAAGGGTCAATATCCAAAATATATAAGGAACTTATACAAGTTAGCAAAAGGAAAACAAATATTCCAATTAAAAAATGGGCAAGCCCTAACTGGTTTGGCTCAGTGGAAGAGCATTGGCCTGTGGACCAAGAGGTCCCGGGTTTGATTCCAGTCAAGGGCACGTGCCTCAGTTGCAGGTTCCTCGCTGGTCTGGCCCTGGTTGGGGCGAGTGCAGGAGGCAACCAATCAATGTGTTTCTCTCACATTAATATTTCTCTCTGTCTTTCCCTCTCTCTTCCACTCTCTCTAAAAATCAATGGAGAAATATCCTTGGGTGAGGATAAAACAAAAAAAATGGGCAAAGGACCTAAATAGACACTTCAAAGTTGACATACAGATGGCCAAGAGACATGAGAAAATGCTCAAAGTCACTGATCATCAGAGAGATGCAAATTAAAATGACAATGAGGTATCACCTCATATCTGTCAGAATGGCTACCATCAACAAATCAATAAATAACAAGTGCTGGCGAGGATGTGGAAAAGGGAACCCTAGTACACTGCTGGTGGGACTGCAGACTGGTGCAGCCGTTATGAAAAACAGTATGAAGTTTCCTTAAAAAATTAAATATGGAATTGCCATTTGACCCAGCGATCCCACTTCTAGAAATATATCCTAAGAAATCCGAAACACCAGTCAGAAAGAATGTATGCACCCCTATGTTCATTGCAGCACAATTTACAATAATTAACATCTGAAAACAGCCCAAGTGCCCATCAGTAGATGAGTAGATAAAAAAAGCTGTGGTATATTTATTTACTAGTATACCATAGAACACTATGCAGCAATGAAAAAGAAGAATGTCTTACCCTTTGAGACAGCATAAAGGGACCTGGAGAGTATCATGCTAAGTGAAATAAGTCAGTCAGAGAAAGACAAGTATCACATGATCTCACTCATATGTGGAATCTAATTAACAAAATAAACTGATGAACAGAGTGGATCCAGAGACATGGAAGCATGGAACAGAGGGCAGAATCTTGGAGGGAAGGCAGGGGAGGATGGGTGGGTGGGAGGTAATCAACCACAGACCTTATATGCATATATGCATAACCAATGGACACAGACAGTGGGGTGGTAAGGGCCTGGAGTGGAGGGCGGGGGGGGGGGGGCAGAGCTGGAGGGGGCCAATGGGGGAAAAAGGGAACATGTAATACTTTGAACAATAAGATTTTTTTAAAATTTATATATCATCAAAAATAAATAAATAAAATATAATGTTGATTAGCCAAAGCAAATAAGAATATATATGGTTCCATTTTTATAGTTAAAAAATAAGGAAAAGTAAACAATATATTTTTGAAATGCATAGAAATTTGGGGTCAACTTAAAAAGAAGGGAATGATAAATGAAACAAAATTCTGAAGAGCTTTATCCCAGTGGAGAGACAGTTGAATGAAAATCAAGGAGAAATATACCAACAATGTTGTATTTCTTAAGCTGGGGGGTGGGTTCAAAGGTACTGGTTTTATTATATGTTTCATTATTTACATACTGGAGGCCCAGTGCACAAAATTCATGCACGGGTAGGGTCCCTAGGCCTGGCTGGTGATCAGGGCTGACCTGTGGGGCGACTGGGTGATTTGCGGGGGGCCCCCCGCTGGAACCTGCCTTGGCTGGCCTGGGGCCGAGGCAGCTCCTGTGTTGAGCGTCTGCCCCCTGGTGGTCAGTGCATGTCATAGCAACTGGTCATTCCACTGGTCATTCCCCCCCACCCCGTTTGGTTGATTTGCATATTAGGCTTTTATTATACAGGATACAGTACCACATTCTTGTCTATGTATCAAATACTTCATAGTAGAAATGGAAAATAGAAAAGGAGAGGGGAAGGAGAGGAGGAGAGGAAAAGGAGAGGGAAGGGAAGAAGAGGACAGATACCCATAATGTAGGCCAACATAAATCTTCTACCTTCCCCTAGAAAGGTAACATAGCTAAAATTAAATGCAAGTAAGTCACTTACCTATCTTTGATTTTAAAAATTAAGATAATGAAAAAAGTAATTTTCAATAAAATCCTATATTTTAATCTGTAAATGCTCAAGTATAACCATCCTAGAATTCATATTAATAAGGAAATAGACACTTGCACTGATACATAAAAATGCCATGAATGTGACAGCTACAAATGTAAATTAACACAATAAGCTGTACTGGAAAATCAGATACCATGAGGGGCAATGCATTGGTAATATGATTTTTCTGAAAAAGTTAACAACCATTGTTAAATTTCTGAACAAAACAAATAAAGTACAATTTGTTTACGCAACAGTTGCGTTCCTGGAAAATCCAGTATCTATTAAAACCATGAAAAAAATTCTAGTGTTTAAATGTAAAACAGAATTAGGATCAGATAAGAACAAACAAGTTTTTCACCTACAAAGGAGATCTGGCGGAATGTTCGAAAATCATGCAGAACTCTCTCATACCTTGTGGTATGTATGGTATTCCTGGCTCCTTGCTCACTCAAAGCCAGTGCTGCAGCCACCCCACCCAAATCACTGTGGCAACCAAAAGTGCACCTCAAAGATCCAAACACCTAACAGGGGAGGTACTGACCCTTAAGAACCAGTAATATCAAGAAAGGCTAGATCCCAGTGTAGTCTCCACACCACAAAGCTGAATGTAATGATTACTTTGGCAAAGAAGGAATCCTCATTCTATGAAAAAAATTCATTATTAAGGAAAACAAAAAGGCAGACAAAAACCTAAGGATAATCACCCTAAATAAAAGTGATACATCAAACCAGAGGTGGGCAATCTTTTAACCCATATGATAGCAACCCATATGTTGTTTTACTAAATACAACAAATGTCCCAATTGAAGAACACAGTAACTCTCAAGAAGTATGTTATAGTTTATAAAGATTTTCATTTAAATTTGTTAATTGCAAACTTTAATTACTATGCTTATAGCAATTCTATGAGTTAAATATCATTATTCTTTTCATATTACTTATAAGGAGAACACTCTCAAAAAGGTAAAAGTCATATAGTTAATAAACTGACACAAGACTTCAAAACCTGATTTCAAATCCTGTGTTCTTTCCATCAAACTATACTGCTTCACAAAGATCCATCATCTTCTACTTAAACATTCCAGAATCCCACAGTAGATCTGACAGGAGTTAACAAGTCTCTTTTAAAACCTTTCAGTTTGGGAGTGCATTTTCCCTTTTTCTAAAGACTGAAGATTGCATAAAAGTCTCACCAGAGCAGAACAGAGCAGACCACAGATCCACACACAAAGCAAAGCAGACTGGCACTGAGCAGAGCAGAGCGGAGCACACCGGAGAGCAGAGCTGTCTGCAAGGAGAGGGGCCTGGCTCCAGGGCAGCCTCAGAGCCTTGCTGTTTTCACAGTCGTGCTGTATCACAATTAAGCTGTTTTGCACTGAATCAAGTTTCCTTCTTCAATGCATCCCAAATTGGGTATTCCTGTTGGTGTTGAATTGGCACCAATGACCATCGACCAGATACCATAAATTGACACATCTTACTTCCAGAAATAAGTTAGAGGTAGCCCTAACCGATTTGGCTCAGTGGATAGAGCGTCGGCCTGCGGACTCAAGGGTCCCAGGTTCGATTCCAGTCAAGGGCATGTACCTTGGTTGCGGGCACATCCCCAATAGGGGGTATGCAGGAGGCAGCTGATCGATGTTTCTCTCTCATCGATGTTTCTAACTCTCTATCCCTCACCCTTCCTCTCTGTAAAAAATCAATAAAATATATTAAAAAAAAGAGAGGTAGTAAGAAACTTGCCCAAGTTCAAATAATAAATGTAGAGCCCGACCTGAACCCCTATTTTTAAATCTCCAAAACTATGCTATTATATGCTACAATCTCTAGCTCTTGAAAACAAGCACAATGTTTTTACTTCTTGGCTTAGTTTGTACAAGCTGCTATTTGCAAACTACTAAGCTGAGAAGTTTAAACAGTAAATAAACCTTTATTTCCTATAGTTCCAGAGACTGAGAATTCCAAGATTAGGGTGTCCACAGATTTGGTGCCCTCTTCTTAATTCATAGCTGGTCATCTTCTCTGTGTCCTCACATGGCAGATGGGGGCAAGAGAGCTCTAAGGGGTTCTTTTCAAAGAGCACTAATCCCACTCATGAGGACTCCACCTTCATGACCTAATTATCTCCCAAAGGCCCCACTTCCTAATACCATCACAAAGGGAGTTAGGATTTCAACACATGAATTTTGGGGCACACAAACATTAAAACAAAAAACAAACAAACACACAACCCTTCAGTTAGGGGAGACATGCATAACCATTAAGAACTTTATAAAATCTTGATTAACCTCTAACATTGTCACTAGATCAGTCCTCTCAGAAACACTTATCTGAAGTTCTTCTGAGAATGGCTACAAGATGGGCTGGCATACTGAATTAGCTCTCATTTATGACAGGTAGATTAACTTTAAAACTTTAAAAGATACTGTGCCATGACTCTTACTTAATAATACACTTTCATGATTCCAAACACCTATATGCACACAACAGTTTACAATATAAGACAAAAATAAAAGCAAAGGCGTTCTTAGGGCTTGATGTTAAGAGAAAAAAGGAAGTAATATGCTTATTATTTCAGCTGAAGAAATAAGAAAGTTAAGATCAGATATCAGCAAGCCTAATCTTCTTAGACACATCTCTAAAGGGCAGAATAATATACTCAGGCTTCCCTAAAAAATAGTAGATAATAATCTACAAGACACTAATTCAAAACCAAAATTCAAGAAGAAAAAATAACTTAATTGACAATTCTATTTTAAAAGAAAAAATGTATGGTTCTGAATTCATGGGTAAAGTTTAATTCACTAGAGTAGAGTGAAGGCTTTCAGGAGTTATAATATGCAAGCATGTTAGTTATAATGTAAACATACAAACTGAAAGTCTATCTTTTATTATTTTATCCCTCCTTTTTGTTCCTCTTTCCCAAAGATGATCTTTACCTGTCATAACTATGGTTGTCTAAGCCAAAATCTCTACCTCAAAAACCACTTTATTTCCTCCCTTATATACAGTCTTATATTTCTTTTTCCTTACTTAAAATTCACTCCATTACAACTTCTACATCTCTAGACACATGGCACTAATTTTTTTTATTAGTAGCTAATGGAAACTACATGCAATAAAACTTAAAAGAATATCAACTACCTGGATATTTCTAAAACACGACCACAAATACAAATAAAGCATTTCAGTCTGCTGTTATATTGGGGGGGAAAAAAAGTAATTTATTCTTTAAAAAACTCCAATTCAAGGTTTCTAGGGGCATAGGTTAAAATTAGATTTAAATGTCTTACCCTAAAGCAGTGGTTCTCAACCTGTGGGTCACGACCCGTTTGGGGGTCAAACAACCCTTTCACAGGGGTCGCCTAAGACCATCGGAAAACACATATATAATTACATATTGTTTTTGTGATTAATCACTATGCTTTATGTTCAATTTGTAACAATGAAAGTACATCCTGCATATCAGATATTTACATTACGATTCATAACAGTAGCAAAATTACAGTTATGAAGTAGTACGAAATTAATTTTATGGTTGGGGGTCACCACAACATGAAGAACTGTATTAAAGGGTCGCGGCATTAGGAAGGTTGAGAACCACTACCCTAAGCCTAAAGACATGCTAATCCCCAGACACATTTACAGAAATTTCAAAGGGATTGACAAGAGTTCTGGCACGCACACACGCACACACAAACGCACACACAAACACACACACACACAGAAACCAACAAAGAAGTACAGGACTTACTTGAAAATATAATAGCTGCTATATATATGTCTATGTGTGTATATATGTACATGCATGTGTGTGTGTATATATATATCACTATATATTAGGCATTATTCTAATAATATAAATACAAGTGTGTATATATTTCATCAACACAAAGAAACACTAAGAGGTCGGGACTATAATTCCAATTTTCAATATGAGAAACCATGGCTTTGAAAGATTAAAAAGGCTTCTAGTCAAGATAGTGTAGGACATTCACCCAAATAACAATCAATATATAAATGTATCAAATATATAAGTAAACATAGCTGGCTCAAAAAAAATAATATAAATACTTCTCAGTGATAGGGAACATAAATGCAAAAAGGTGATACTGAAGCCTGGGGCCTCCTCGGCTCATGGTCCAGAAGCAGAGCCCAAGAGACTTTATAAAATGTCCTTGTTTTATAGACAAAGAGCCTGAAGTCTAGGTTAGGTTAGCTAGTCGCACAGCTAGTTAGTGGCAGAGGTAGGTCTATCACTTAAATTCTAAGTGATAGATTACTAGTTTTATGCTTAATGAAGCACACTTTTTATTCTGAGTTATTCTTTCTAGAGACTATTTTTAACTCCTTTTCAGAACCTCTCAATTGTGTCATCCCAAAGCTGGAAACCACTCCCTTCCTAGTGGTAGGAAAGTCCTATGTCTGGTTGATAAATAGGAAGGAGAAATTTGAGAGATCCTACATCACAAAGTTTGCTTAGACATGATCAATAACTTTAGTTATAAAGACACTTTCTTTAACTACAGGAAACTGGCTGCTTAGTATTGGAGCTGCCAGAGGCTACTAGTTAGAAAAAGGTTTTTGTAACTTTATTGCATTTAAAAATAATCTTTCAGATTATCATTATTGGTTTGCTGGGAAGGTAGAAAAGGTTCAAAAGTGTTAGCTTCTGATTTCCTTAGGTAAGAAGGATATATTTTGTAACACTTTTTTTAAACATGATAGGAATGTTTGCTAGGTGTAGACAAACTCATCATTTACAAGTTTTCTAAGCTTCAAAGAACTTTACAAATGCTAATGATGCTTATGCACCATTTTTCTCCCATAAAAAAAAAAAAGCAGAATCTAAAAAAAACCATTTTCAGGCCATAGTTCTTTAAAGCACTTTTTAATATGGTTACATATGAGCTAGAACTTTGAGGTATACTTTATATATACTAAAACTCACTTTTAAGTTACACCTCTGAGTTTGAAAAACACATACAATCATGTAACCACCACAACAATCAAGACATAGATCATATACAAACAATAGAAAACACCCCCAAAAATGTCCTCATCTACTGCAGTCAAATCATCCCCGTACAACTTGGCAACCACTAGTCAGTTTTCTGTCCCTTTAGTTTTGCTTATTCCAATATATTATTTAAAAAACCTACATTCAAGCCAAATGGATATGTAGCTTTTTGAGTCTGGCTCCTTTCACTTATCATAAGGCATTTGATATCCATCCATGTTGTTATATGCACTGACAAGTAGTATTCCACTGTATGGATGTATCAAAGTTTATCAGTTCATCAGTTGAAGTATATTTGGGATTGATTCCAGTTTGGGGCATTAGCATACATTTATGTGTGACTCTACGTTTTCATTTCACTTAAGAAAATCCTTAGCAGTGGGGCTATTGGTTCATTATAGTAAGTGTATGTTTAACTGTTCATGAGAGCTTGCCACACTGTTTTCCAAAAAGACTGTACTAACAGTGAATAACAGTTATTTTTTCTAAGTTCAGATCTTGTCATAAATTTCATAAAAAGATCCTAAATGGATCCAGATATTTTCAGAGGAAATTATTTTCCTGTGTCCTATTTATAGAAGGAAGTTAACAAAGGAAGTTGGACTTGAAAATTAATAGTCTTTAATGTTATGTTTGACATCACACTCACAAGCTCTATAGGTCACTAACTCTGTGTGTGTGTGTGTGTGTGTGTGTGTGTGTGTGTGTTTCAATCCATTTGGCTTGAATGGGGGTTTAAGGTGCTCATTTAAAATGGGAAATCCCACAATATACAGATGCTATCCTTATAAAGAGGGAATATGCTAATTGACCCTCATGCCATCACAAAGATGGTGGCGCCCACAGCCACAAGACGGCCGGCAGGGGAGGGCAGTTGTGGGTGACTAGGCCAGTGGGGGAGGGCAGTTGGGGGCGAACAGCCCAGCGGGGGAGGGCAGTTGGGGATGACCAGGCTGGCAGGGGAGAGCAGTTGGGGGTGACTGGGCCGGCAGGGGAAGGTAGTTTGGGGCAACTGGGCCAGCAGGGGAGCAGTTAGGCATCGATCGGGCTGGCAGGGGAGTGGTTAGAGGCTGATCAGGCAGGCGAGCAGTTGGGAGCCAGCAGTCCCGGATTGTGAGAGGGATGTCTGACTGCCGGTTTAGGGATCAGGCCTAAACCGGCAGTCAGACAACCCCCAAGGGGTCCCAGATTGGAGAGGGTGCAGGCTGGGCTGAGGGACACCCTTCCCGCCCCCGCCCCCAATGCGCAAATTTCATGCACCAGGCCTCTAGTATTATAGAATTGTACACTTGAAACCTACATAATTTTATTAACCAACTAGAGACCCGGGGCACGGATTCATGCACCGATGGGGTCCCTGTGCGTGGCCTGCAGTGAATGGGCTGAAACCTGCATCCAACATCCTCCAAGGGATATAGCAGTGTGCAAAGCGGCAGGTGGCCGGGGAGCCGCCCCAGCTCATCCTAGCACTGCTCATCCCAGTTAGCTGAGAGATGCTCCCACTGTGGGAGCACACTGACCACCAGGGGACAGCTCCTGCATTAAGCGTCTGCCCCCTGGTGGTCAGCGCGCATCAGAGCGCCGGATCAATGGGTCGTTCGGTCACTTCGGCTTTTATATGCAGGAAGTCCTCGGGTTACATCAGACTTGACATACATTGTTTCATGGTTACATCGCCATCGCCCATTTATTTATAAAAAAAAAAAAGTTCCGTCATTTCGACATACGTACATATTTGCTTTAAGTTTGTTATTATTTATTTACCACAAATAAAGGTCAGGAATTGTTATCTTTCTTTTAAATTTTTTTTACTGTTTCACTTCATTACAGCTGTGTATGTGCTCCATGTGAGTGGCGTAGGTGCTTATGTAGATGGGTTCCAACTTACAGCAAAAATCACATTACGTTGCGCCATAGGAACGGATCTCGACATAACCCAAGGACCTGCTGTATATAGATGTCACTCCAATAAATTCAATGATTTTTTTTAAACCACTAAAATGAAACACAAGAATGGGAGACTCCAAGTGGCTAAGTGTGTATAAATTCTGGTCATTTTGGACATAAATGAGAAGGAAGCAGAAAGAAGAAATACATATCATAAAAGATTTGATCTTTCCAACTCACTCTTTTTATCCAGTTTAGGTTTCACAGTTCATTGATATAATCACTGCTCACATTCAATTCAATGTTTCCCATGTCTCTTTCCTCTCCCTCTTAGCACCTCCAACTCACCTTCAAGACTGCAACAGAGCAGTAGAATATTGAAGAAAATCACATATCCAAGGAGAACAGTTACTGTCATAAATTCATAATTAACCTCAACCAAAGCAATATTACTCTAAAAGCTCCCTGTAGTGGCTGTTTTATATATTTCCCCCAATCCTTAAACACTTCACCCTTCCTCTCTATTCCACCCACCACTTTTAATTTAAGACACTTTCATTAAGAAAATAGAAGCCATCAGAGGAAAGCTCCCTACTCTTTGCACAACCAAATCTATAACATCCCACCCAAACTAAACCAGTAATCTCTTTTTTCCCTACTTTAAAATGACTAAACATCTCTGATTATTATTAAAGGGCAACCGGAGTTTGCTCTTTATATTATCTCTTGCACTTGAAAATTTCTTTGCTTCCATAATTCACTCTCTCCTGTATCATCAATCTTTCCTCCTTTATAAGATCAGTGCTATTATCATGTAAATATGTACCACTATCTCCCACTATAAATTTTTTAAAGTATTCCATCATTTCCTACTCAGTTATGCTCTACCTCCTCCTCCATTACACAATTACCCATTGCAGCCACAATTCTCAAAAAAGATGCTGAAACCGGTTTGGCTCAGTGGATAGAGCGTCGGCCTGCGGACTGAAGGGTCCCAGGTTCGATTCCGGTCAAGGGCATGTACCTGGGTTGCGGGCATATCCCCAGTGGGAGATGTGCAGGAGGCAGCTGATCGATGTTTCTCTCTCATCGATGTTTCTAACTATCTCTCTCCCTTCCTCTCTGTAAAAAATCAATAAAATATATTAAAAAAAAAGTTATCAACTCCCACAGTCTCTAATTTTTAACCTTCATTCTCTATTTAACTACTCCAAACTGGTCCACTTCCACAAGTTCATTAAGACTGCCCCTAAACAGAGTTAAAACAGATGGCACACTTAAAGGGATGAATGAAGAGAGCTTAATGAAGAGACTATTAACAAAAGTGTGGGCAGGATTAAGGTAACATTTTTTATTTTGAGTGTATCATTATCTTCATCACATGTTCTCAAATGGCAATTTTCCTATATACTTATCTTCTTATTGTGCATCTCTTCCCACTACTCTATATGCTCAATGAGGACAGATTATTTTTTTTTTGTTTTGTGTTGTTCTGTTTATCCTCACCCTAGAACTTATTTTTTCTATTGATATTTAGAGTGAGTGGAAAGGAGGGGGAGAAACAGGGAGAGACAAGAAAGAGAGAGAAACATCAATGTGAGAGACAGAGACACATCAATTGGTTGCCTGCCACATACACAAGCATACCTGGGGATCAAGCCTGCAACAAGTATGTGTCCTTGACCTGAATTGAACCTACAACCCTTCAGTCCACAGGCCAACACTCTAACCATTGAGCAACTGGATAGGGTGAGATTGTTAATTCAATTCAAACACCAATGAGAACCCACTACATGCAAGGAACTGTGCGAGTTATCTAAACTAATAAAAGAGAAACATGGTAATTGGCGTACGACCGCTACCCTTTTCATTGGCTAATCAGC
The DNA here is from genome assembly GCF_964212035.1 of Myotis nattereri. Lineage (NCBI taxonomy): Eukaryota > Metazoa > Chordata > Mammalia > Chiroptera > Vespertilionidae > Myotis > Myotis nattereri. The sequence goes on along the minus strand of NC_138075.1, from coordinate 24,538,881 downwards.
GAGATATGCAAATTAACTGTCAGCCAAGATGGCGGCCGGCAGCCAGGCAGCTTGAAACTAACATGAGGCTTGCTTGTCTCAGTGACGAAGGATCGTTGGAGGAAACCAACGTTCCCCGCCTGCAACTGCAGGCCTCTGAGCGGGCAGTTTAAGAAACATTGTAACAAATACCGCTAGACTTCAGCCAGCAGATTCACAACATTGTAAGCAAAGGCCAGAAACCTATTTTCAGCTGCGGAGGCCTAAGAGCTGGAGCCAAGCCTCAAGGTAAAGCTTGCCCACAATAAAAAAAAAAGAAAAAGAAAAAAAGGAGCGGTTGGGAACTTCAGTCACTCCCAGCCTGAAAACAGCCCTCAGCCCCTCACCCAGACTGGCCAGGCACCCCAGTGGGGACCCCCACCCTGATCCAGGACACCCTTCAGGGCAAACCAGCCAGCCCCACCCATGCACCAGGCCTCTACCCTATATAGTAAAAGGGTAATATGCCTCCCGGCACCGGGATCAGCGTGACAGGGGGCAGCGCCCAAACCCCCCGATCGCCCTGCGGCTGTGTGTGTGACAGGGGGCGGGGCCCCAAACCCCTGAGCAGCCCTGCTCTGTGCCTGATTGGGGGGAGCTCCCCAACCCCCCACCCCCACGGGCCCTGCTCTGTGTGTGATGGGGTAGAGCCATAACCTCCCCATCTGCCCTGCCCTGAGTGTGACAGTGGCGGTGCCCCAACCCCCTGATCGGCCCTACTCTGTGGGTGACAGAGGGCGGTGCCCCAACCCCCTGATGGGCCCTGCTCTGTGTGTGACGGGGGCAGCGCCCCAACCCCCTGATTGGCCCTGCTCTATGCGTGACAGGGGATGGCGCCGCAACCTCCCCATCGACCCTGCCTTGAGTGTGACAGGGGATGGTGCCCCAACCCCCCAATTGGCCCTACCCTGAGCGTGACTGAGGGTGGCATCGCAACCTCCCAATCTGCCCTGCTCTGTGCATGACGGGGCAGCGCCCCAACTCCCCTATCGGCCCTGCTCTGAGCCTGACCAAGGGCTGCACCTAGGGATTGGGCCTGCCCTCTGCCACCGGGAGCAGGCCTAAGACAGCAGGTCGTTATCGCCCGAGGGGTCCCAGACTGCGAGAGGGCACAGGCCGGTCTGAGGGACCCCCCCATCCCCCCGAGTGCACAAATTTTTGTGCACCAGGCCTCTAGTTCTATATAATAAAAGCCTAATACGCAAATAGACCAAACGGCAGAATGACCGATGAAAAGACCAGTTGCTGTGATGCACACGGACCACCAGGGAGCAGACACTCAACACAGGAGCTGCCCCAGGCCAGCCAAGGCGGGTGCCAGTGGGGGCCCCCAGATCACCCCACCAGTCACCCCACAGATTGGCCCTGATCGCCAGCCAGGCCTAGGGACCCTACCCGTGCCCAAATTTCATTCACCGGGCCTCTAGTAAAGAATAAGGCAAAGTGCCGTAACCGGTTTGGCTCAGTGGATAGAGCATCAGCCTGTGGACTGAAAGATCCCAGGTTCAATTCTGGCCAAGGGCATGTACCTTGGTTGCATGTACCCCCAGTAGGGGATGTGCAGGAGGCAGCTGATCGATGTTTCTCTCTCATTGATGTTTCTAACTCTCTATCCCTCTCCCTTCCTCTCTGTAAAAAAATCAATAAAAAATAAAATAAAATAAAATAAAATAAAATAAAATAAGAATAAGGCAAAGTGCCCTGGCTGGTGTGGTTCAGTTTGTTAGGCATCGTCCTGTGCACCAAAAGGTGGTGGGTTTGATTCTCGGTCAGGGCACATACCCAGGTTGCAGGTTCAATGCCTGGTCAGGGCACATACAGAAGACACTGATTGATGTTTCTCTCTCACATCAATGTTTCTCTCTCTCTCCCTCCTTCTCTCTAAAAATCAATAAAATTTAAGAAAAAAAATAGAAAAACAATAAGGCAAAGTGACAAGGATCCTGTTCCCTATCCTATATAACAAAAGAGAAACATGTAAATTGACCATCCCTCTGCTACACCCACCAGCCAATCAGGAGTGAGTACGCAAATTAACCCGACAAAGATGGCAGATTAATTTGCATACACAGGCGCTAGGCGAGGAGAGCAGAGCGGGAGAGCCGGAGGCTTGTGGGGACGTGGCTCCCTTTGTTGCTTCCAGCGACCCAAGGAGCCACGTATCCCCAAGCCGCCGGGCAGAGAGCAGAGCAGGAGAGCCAGCAGAGAGTGGAGTGGCTTGGGAAACTTGGCTCCCCAAGCTGCTAGACGGAGAGCAGAGAGGGAGAGCTGGCGGCTTGGAGGACTTGGCAGAGTGGGAGGCTGTGGGATGGAGACAGAGCAGGAAGGGAAAACCAAGAGCGTGGGGAGCACCAGGAATGCTGGGAATTGTAGTTCTGATGGCAGACAGATCTCCTAGACCAGGGATGGGCAAACTTTTTGACTCGAGGGCCACAATGGGTTCTTAAACTGGACCGGAGGGCCAGAACAAAAGCATGGATGGAGTGTTTGTGTGAACTAATATAAATTCAAAGTAAACATCATTACATAAAAGGGTACGGTCTTTTTTTTTTAGTTTTATTCATTTCAAACGGACCGGATCTGGCCCGTGGGCCGTAGTTTGCCCACGGCTGTCCTAGACAATAGAGCAAAGTGAGCCTGGAGCAAGTTACTGTTGTGGTGGGGGATGGAGGGAAAGCAAAGGTGATAGACATAAGTAAAATCAGAGTGTTTACGAAAAATTAAAGGGAAGATATCCTAAAACTTCCAGGAAATTTCCACCAATGAAGCAAAGAAAAAAAAAGCCTCTATTATTCTGTGAGAAATAAACCAAACTGCGTTGGGGTCTCAGACAATTCACTCATATGATTGCAAAGACAGAAACTCCCAGATTGGAGAGGGCTCCCCTGAGGGCTCCTAGATTGGAGAGGGTGCAGGTCGGGCTGAGGGACTCACCCCCAGTGCACGAATCTTCATGCACCGGACCCCTAATATGTACATAATCTAGGGAGAAAAGGTATACTTAATTATAATGCAAACCAGACAATATGTCACGTAGTATTGGAACAAAGTGCTATGGAATCGAAAGAGATAAAATGTAGAGAAAGTGATAAGAAAGCCTTCGTCCTAGCCAGTTTCTCAGTGGTTAGAGCATTGACCCTTGGATTAAAGCAGCGGTTCTCAACCTGTGGGTCGCGAACAATGAAAATACATCCTGCATATCAGACATTTACATTACGATTCATAACAGTAGCAAAATTGCAGTTATGAAGTAGCACGAAAATAATTTTATGGCTGGGGGGTCACCACAACATGAGGAACTGTATTAAAGGGTCGCAGCATTAGGAAGGTTGAGAACCACTGGAAAGGGTCATGGGTTTGATTCTGGTCAAGGACTTGTACCTCAGTTGCAGGCTCGATCCCTGGCCCATGTCGGGTGAGTGCGGGAGGCAACAATAGATGTGTCTCTCTCACATAGATGTTTATCTCTCTGTGTCTCTCCCCGTCCCTTCGACTCTCTCTAAAAGTTAATGGAAAAAATATCCTCGGGTGAGGAATAACAAAAACCAAAAAGAAAGAAAATGAAGGAAGCCTCATGTAAGAAGATGTTTCTATTATGGCTTGGAATGAAAAAGAAAAAGCATTCAAAGCAAACCAAATAGCCTTATTAAAAGGAAGAGAAGGTAAAGGGCATATCACTTCAAGTTCTCTTGAGTAAAAAATACACACACACACACCATTTATTGAATAGCACACCACAGAGAGTATGGAATGGGGCTGCAGGCATGGAGAACATTCAAGATATTTAATATTACACCCAACCCAAATTTCAAAGTAATTTAATTATATGCTTCCAAAAAGAAAAGCCAAGTATTTTAGCAGTATTCTCAGGAGTCAGAGTCATAATTTTACTATTAACTTATAATAATACTTTGTTATCCATAAGGTTCATTACAGAACCTTACTGGCAGTTGGTCATATATTCATTCAATAAGAATGTATTAATTACCAATCAAATCCCAGAGAGTCTAACCCAGCCGTGGGCAAACTACGGCCCACGGGCCGTTTCCAGCCCATTTGAAATGAATAAAACGAAAAAAAAAAAAAAAAAAAGACCGTACCCTTTTATGTAATGATGTTTACTTTGAATTTATATTAGTTCACACAAACACTCCATCCATGCTTTTGTTCCGGCCCTCCGGTCCAGTTTAAGAACCCATTGTGGCCCTCGAGTCAAAAAGTTTGCCCACCCCTGGTAACCAGTACTTCAGCACTATACACAAAAATCACAGAATTTTAAAGGTTAAGAATGATTTAGAAGAATCAAAATAATTTTAAAGAATAACAAAATGAGGGGTGGGGCCTCACCATATGAGATATTTAAAAGTTTACTACAAAGCTATAGTAAATAAAGATAGTATAGTACTAGCTAAGGGACAGGTAACTAGAGCATAAAAACAGGCCCACATGTACATAGAAATATGAGTTAAGATCCTCATTGAAGATCAGTGAGGAATAGATGCTACTCAATAAATGGTGTTGGTATTATTAATTTGCTATATGAAAACTGAATTATCCTATCTAATAAAAGAGAAACATGGTAATTGGCGCACGACCACTACCCTTCCCATTGGCTAATCAGGGCAATATGCAAATTAGCTGCCAGCCAAGATGGTGGCCGGCAGCCAGGCAGCTTGAAACTAACATGAGGCTTGCTTGCTTCAGTGACGGAGGACTCCAACGTTCCCCACCTGCCACTGCAGGCCTCTGAGCTGCAACTCTAAGCAACTATGCAACAAATATAGAAGCTAAACAAAACCCCAGAAACCTGCTTTAGTCCACCGGGCTTCAGCCAGCAGGATCGCAATATTGTAAGCAAAGGCCAGAAACCTACTTTCAGCAGCAGAGGCCTAAGAGCTGGAGCCAAGCCTCAAAGCTAAAGCTGGCCCAGAATAAAAAAAAAAGAAAAAAAGGAGCGGTTGGGAGCTTCCGTCACCCCCAGCCTGAAAACAGCCCTCAGCCCCTCACCCAGACTGGCCAGGCACCCCAGTGGGGACCCCCACCCTGAAGGGTGTGTGACCAGCTGCAAACAGCCATCATCCCCTCACCCAGGCTGGCCAGGCACCTCAGTGGGGACCCCCACCCTGATCCAGGACACCCTTCAGGGCAAACCAGCCGGCCCCCACCTGTGCACCAGGCCTCTACCCTATATAGTAAAAGGGTAATATGCCTCCCAGCACCGGGATCAGCGGAGCCGTGAGGCCTCCTGGCACCGGGATCAGCGTGACAGGGGGCAGCGCCCAAACCCCCTGATCACCCTGCGGCTCTGTGTGTGACAGGGGGCAGGGCCACAACCTCCCTATCAGCCCTGCTCTGTTCCTGACAGGGGAAAGCACCCCAACCCCCTGGTCAGCCCTGCTCTGTGCCTGATAGGGGGGAGCTCCCCAACCCCCTGATCACCCTGCGGCTCTGTGTGTGACAGGCTGCGGCACCCCAACCCCCTGATCCGCCCTGCTCTGTGTGTGACAGGGTGCAGCGCCCAACCTCCCTCCCCTCCCCAACGGGCCTGGCTGTGTGTGTGACGGGGTAGAGCCATAACTTCCCCATCGGCCCTGCCCTGAGTATGAGAGTGTCGGCGCCCCAACCCCCTGATGGGCCCTGCTCTGTGCGTGACAGGGGGCAGCGCCCCAACCCCCTAATTGGCCCTGCTCTGTGCGTGACAGGGTACAGAGCCCCAATCCCCCTGATGGGCCCTGCTCTGTGAGTGACAGGGGGCAGTGCCCCAACCCCCTGATTGGCCCCGCTCTGTGCGTTACAGGGGGTGGCGCCGCAACCTCCCCATCGACCCTGCCTTGAGTGTGACTGAGGGTGGCATCACAACTTCCCAATTGCCCTGCTCTGTGCATGGCAGTGTACAGCGCCCCAACTCCCCAATCGGCCCTGCTCTGAGCCCGACCAGGGGCTGCACCTAGGGATTGGGCCTGCCCTCTGCCACCCGGGAGCAGGCCTAAGCCAGCAGGTCGTTATCTCCCGAGGGGTCCCAGACTGCGAGAGAGCACAGGCTGGGCTGAGGGACCCCCCTCCCCCCGAGTGCACAAATTTTTGTGCACCAGGCCTCTAGTATTCATTATAATTATTAGAATAACTTAAATGTTTCAGAATCAACCCCCCCCCCGAAACTATATCCAGTCTAGTACCATCACTTTATATAAGAAATAAAAACCCAGAGAAGTTAAAACACTTACCCAAATCATAGTGTAGCAACACAGGAATTAAATTCATATTTCATAATTTATTTTTTCAAGAATTTATATTCTCTCATTTAAAACATACAAAATGCTTCCTATACACCCCAACTTCTTTACATCACCCATGATACAATGACACCAAACCAGAAGTAGAGGAGGCCACAAAAGGCATGGTGAAGGCAAAGCCAATATATACTTTTATTTCCTCCCATCCCCAAATCTTCTTTCAAGGAAACTGGCCCCCAAAAACCTAGCCACCCAGCTAGCATGGCTCAGTGGTTAAGCGTCAACCTATGAACCAGGAGATCACGGTTCTATTCCCGGTCAAGGAACATGCCTAGATTGCGGGCTCCATCTCTAGTGAGAGATATGCTGGAGGTAGCTGATCAATGATTCTTTCTCATCATTGATGTTTCTTTCTCTCTCTCCCTTCCACTTCCTCTCTGAAATCAATAAAAAGAGATTTAAAAACGAGAAAAATCTAGCCTTCCCTCAAAGATTAATCTTATCTAAACCCAAACTAATGACAAAGATGAGTTCCATGGTTTCAGTATGCAGGGAATTCCAAAAGAAAAAAAATAATTTTAGGAACTGTGAATCTGTGCCAATACACAAATATCTATGAATATCAAGTATTTAGGCAGTGCTGTTATTAGGTCCAACATTTTTCCAACACAAATTCCATCAACCTCAAACCTCACTCAGTTTGTTTCCAAAGGATGTTAAACATTTACATTTAGAGATTTTCATGAAGACCAGTTAAACAAACACTGCTGACTGTCTGAAAGTAACTGCTCCAATTTCAACACTCAACTAAGGTAAAGAGAGAAATTACATCTTCTCTAGAAATTAAAGCACTCAATATCAGGTTACTAGGGTTGTCCACCATCTGTTAAGTCAGATAAAACTTTCATTCTATAAATCTACCCCTGGTATATATTACAGGAGTACTGATAGTAAAGGAAGAGAAACTGGTAGAGAGTCTATTTACAAACTTAGAAATCTTAAACTATAAGAATGCAAAAACTGATTGCATTTAATTTAATCACTTTAGCAATGAGTAGTTAAAGTGTGAGTTCTGGAGCCAGACTATCTAGGTTTGAATCCCAGTAGACTACTTGCTCTATGATTTTGAGCAAACTGCTTAACATTTGTATCTCAGATTCCTCAACTGGAAAATAAAGACAATAATAGTACCTACCTTCATTCAGGTGATTAAATTCGTGTATTTAAATTGCTTAGAACATGCCTGGATAGAGTGTTAGCTGCTGCTAGTATTATTATTACCTGAAACCCTTACTAGACTATCAGTTCTCACGTGTGGCTCTAACACAGAATAGTTTACTAGCCAGATCATGCAGTTTTAATGTTCTTGAATCAATGATTCAACATACCAAATTCAAAAAAGAGCTCTACAAAACACAGTCTAGAGTCTTCCTTTTGAATCATTTACTTATCAGTCAAATAAAGTTCTTACAAACATTAATCAATAGCAAATATTTACTTAACTCCAAAAAACTATATGAATTTTCACTATGATATAAAATTTCTAAAAAATCTTTACTAGAAATAAATGTTTTCCATTTTACTTTTAATTACAAATTAACCTCTGATCTTACAAGTCTGATAAGAAATCTAGGTCCATATATAGTAATTAAAATGATTCTTTTAAGATACTAGAGGCACTGGTAGGGTCCCTAGGCTTGGCTGGCGATCAGGGCCCATCTGTGGGGCGACCAGCAGGGTGATTGGGGCCCCCACTTGCACCCGCCTGGGCGGACCTGGCATTGCCTGCTGGCCGCCCCGCCCCCTGCCATGGCAGCTGCTGGTTGGGGCCTGTGGGCTGGGGGCAGCTCCTGCGTTAAGCATCTGTCCCCTGGTGGTCAATGCACATCACAGCAACCAGTCAATCTGCTGGTCATTCCACTGTTTGGTCTATTTGCATATTAGGCTTTTATTATATAGGATTTACTATCAATCTGGAAATTTGCCTTTGTAAAAGATTTTAACAACAAAGAATAAATGCTCAACACCTTTAGTCATCTGGAAAATATACATTAAAACCATTCTAAGATATCACTTTATATCCACTAGAATGGCTAAAAATCAAAGAAACTAACAACCCAAGGAAGTAGTGGAGAAGATATGGAGCAACTGGAGAACACTACTAATGGAGAACCATTTGGCAATCCTATATAATAAAAGCATAATATGCAAATTGTCCCCTTGACTGAGAGGTCATCTGGGAGTTCAACCAGGGGGCGGGGCTGGCGGGGGGAAGGGAGGAAGTACCTGGCCGGCAGCCAGCAGCTGCTAGGGACCCTACCAGTGCACACTGGGCCTCTAGTTTCTAATAAAGTTAAATATACATCTACCCTGCAACCCAATAATTTCACTCCTAGGTATTTCAATCAAAGGAACTGAAACATGTTCACAAAAAGACTTGTACAAGGATGTTTATAGCAGCCTTATTCATAACAGGCAAAAACCAAAAATAATGCAAATGTCTATCAAAAGAATTGAGAAACAACGTTTGATATATCCATAAAGTGGAATACTGTGCCACCTAGGAATTTATCTGTTTACAATAATTATTTGAATTTATTATTCAATGAAAATGTCTTATTTTATTCAAATTGTCTCATTTTAAAATGCATTTTTAAAAATCCTTAGTTGGAGGTAATTGTTATACTAAAAATAACCTTTTTTTGTTCAGTAACTCACTTGGATGTTCTTGCCACAATATAAATTTTTGAGGAATTTTTTAATTGGTGCTTTTAAGACACAAATAAATCCCAAAGTTTTATTAAGTGATATTCCTATAAAACTCTTAAATATATTTGCACTTTTTTTTTTCTTATGCATTTTTGGTGTATGCTCATCCTAAGTAAAGTGTTTTCTCCAGAAATTCCCCACATTGGCTTACAATGGCTATTGTGATGAAAACTCTTAGGAGATACAACTTGGACTTGAGGTAAACTAAATACTTAAACTGTAGTTTAGAGAATACTTTAATGGCATTGTATTTAAAAGAACATATGATTCCTACAATTTTCTACTGATTAAGTTCCTTAATAAACATAAGACAAAAGGAATTTTAAAAATATGTTAAGCAAAAGAAGTCGAATAAAAAGGGTACAGTAGGGAACATTTGAGATCTTGCTTCCCAGCAGTGTCATCAGTTTTGGCTCAAATAAATTCTTAAAAAATAAAAATACTGATAAAAAGGGCACAGTAGTCCCCCTTCCTTATCCATGGTTTTGCTTTCCATGGTTTCAGTTACCCACAGTCAACCACAGTCCAAAAATATTAAATTTTCCCAACCACTGACATCATCTGCTCCTGACATCTAATCACTGACATCGTCATGGGTCAATGCTCCAGGATCATCCAAAGGAGATGATGGCCCTAGCCAATTTGGCTCAGTGGATAGAGCGTCAACCTGCGGACTGAAGGGTCCCAGGTTCGACTCCGGTCAAGGGCACATGCCTGGGTTGCGGGCTTGATCCCCAATAGGGAGGGTGCAGGAGGCAGCCGATCAATGATTCTCATCATTGATGTTTCTCTCTCTCCCTGTCCCTTCCACTCTGAAATCAATAAAAAATATATATAAACAAAGGAGATGATGATCCTTCTGACTGTGAAAATTAATAAAATGAAATCTCACACTACTAAAGTAATGAGTAAGAATCTTACTAAACTTTAGAAGTCTACTACAGGGGGCTAAAGGGGGGAGCTCTCATACAGCTTCACTAGAGGTCCACTACAGAAAGAATTGTTAACTACAGACCCCCAACAGGAAAGAATCACAGTTACAGATCCCAATAGGAAAAATGTACACTGCCTTTCCCACAGATATCGACCACCACAGCAACTCAACCAATGAGAAGTCCCCATCACCCTGAACTCCTGCTTCTATCCAATTAACTTTCATTTAAAACAACCCTTCCCAATTTCCTCCTTTTTCTCTATAAAATAATAGCCCTTTGTTGGACATGCCTATGGCTTTCACTATAGTTTGCTTGTCCCAAATTGCCATTCTTTGCTGTGCCCAAATAAACCCATTTTTGCTGTTTTACTTTTAAGGTCAACATGATGTATAGTCAGAAGGTCCTTCACTTCACTTCATTTCATGTAGGCATTTTATCATCTCACATCAACACAAAAAGGGTGAATACAGTATACTATTTTGAGACAGAGACCATAGTCACATAACTTTTATTGTCATAATTGTTCTACTTTATTACGGTATGAAATTCAAGAACAGACAGAATTAGAAAGTAGATAAAGGGAGGGAAGGCAAAACTAAATTGAAGGAGACATGAAACAACTTTTTGTTTATCATTTATGTAAATTAAGTCACATCTTTTAATATAATCCATCCCCAGGTCTGTGTAAAAATTAACATCCACTCAAAAAAAAATGGACAAAGAAGAGGAACATAATGTCACTAAAAGGAAATACTTAAAGATTAATGTTCATATTTTAAATGATCAAATACAAATTTCAGAAATTTGTATTTCAGAAATACAAATTACTACTTTCTCCCTACCAAATTAGCAAATATTTTATTTTTTGTTAATACTACCCAAGGATATTTTTTTCCAATGATTTTTTTTTAAGAGAGAGTGAAAGAAAGGGAGAGAGGTGAGAGGGAGGAAAAAAAGGAAGGGAGAGAGAGAGAAACATCACAATGAGAGAGAGACATCAATTGGTTACCTCCTGAATGGGATTGAACCTGCAACCCAGGGAGACCAAGGAACCTCCAAAGGGAGCCCTGGCCAGTTTGGCTCAGTGGATAGAATGTCAGCCTGTGGACTGAAGGGTCCCAGGTTCGATTCCCAAAGGCACATGCCCAAGTTGCGTGCTTGATCCCCAGTAGGGGGCATGCAGGAGGCAGCTGATCAATGATTCTCTCTCATCATTGAAGTTTCTCTCTCCCTTCCTCTCAGAAATCAATAAAAAATAGATTAAAAATTTTTTAAAAAACAAAGTGAAAACACAACCCACATACTGGACAAAAAGAATACAAATCGTTCATATGATAAGGGATTTGTATCCAGAATATGAAAAGGTTTTTTATAACTCATAACTCAATAATAGAAGACAAATATCCCCATTTCATAAATAGGCAAGGGATCTGAATAGACATTTCTCCAAAGAAGATATACAAATGGCCAATAAACCCATAAAAAATTTCTCAACATCATTAGCCTATAGAAAAATGCAAACAAAACCACAATGAGCCCTGGGCTGGTAACTCAGTTGGTTAGAGCCAAGGTTGCAGATTGATCGCCCATCAACCAATGAATGCCTAAATAAGTGAAACAACAAATCGATGTCTCTCTCTCTTTCTCTCTCTCTCTCTCTCTCTCTCTCTCTCTCTCTCTCTCTCTCTCCCCCCCCTCCCTCCCCCTTCCTCTCCTTCTCGTAAATCAATTAAAACACACACAGTGAATTATCACATCCTAACTCTAATGGCTATAATAAAAAAAACAGATAACAACAAGTGGTGGTGAAGATGTAGAAAAAATGGAATTCCAATTCCCACTTCTAGTGGGAATATAAAATAGTATAGCTGCTTTGGAAAACTGAGTTACCATATGATCCAGTAATTCCACTACTAGATATATATCCAAAAGAAATGAAAATATGTGTTCATACAAAAACTTCTACACGAATGTTCATAGAAGCTTTATTTGAATAGCTAAAAACCAGAAATAACCCTATGACTATCAACAGATTTTAACAATTGTGATATATCCATATACTGAAATACTACTGAGCAATCAAAATAAATTACTGATACACAAAATAACATATATCTCAAATTAATTAGACTGAGTCCTCTCTCTCAAAAAAGGTGTTACACCATATATTTCTCTTTTTTACATAAAATTCTAGAAAATGCAAACTAATCTATAATAACAGCAGGTTAGTGGTTACCTCTGGGAGTAGAAAGAGAGATGGATTACAAAGGGGCAAAAGGAAACTTTTATGTTCCTTATCCTGGTTGTGGTGTATAAATAGGTAAAAACTCATCAAATTACATACTTTAAATTATATACTTTAAATATTGTGCAAGTTCATCATATGTCAATTATCCTTGAATGAAGCTGTTTTAAAAAAAAAATGCATATGCACCCTAGCTGGTTTGGCTCAGTGGATAGAGCATCAGCCTGTAGACTGAAGGGTCCCAGGTTTGATTCCAGTCAAGGGCACATGCCTGAGTTGCCAGCTCGATCCCTAGAGTGGGGCATGCAGGAGGCAGCCCATCAATGATTCTCTCTCATCAATGATGTTTCTATTCCTCTCTTTCCCTTCCTCTCTGAAATCAACTAAAAAATATATTTTTTAAAAATGCATATGCCACACTGGGGGAACAGAAGTATACTAGTATTTCTAAAATGGCACATTTGGGTAAGAAAAAGGTAGAAATAGTATGCCGAGAGCTTTTAAGTATGACAAGCCTTTTAAAAGTGAAAATGGTAGCTGAATTTTCAACATCCATTGATGTAGCAAATAGTGAAAACCACCAAAACTACTATGAATTCATTCTTACATAAGAATACGTAAGAATATGTCCTTCATATATTTATATATACATATGTATAAAAGTTCTAAATATATACGTATGTGTATGTATACATATGCATATTGAGAATGTATTAATGTTGTCTACATATAATATTTGATGAGCAAATGGATCTGAAAACTCTTTACTAATAGAAAACATCCACCCTCAATCCAAAGAGTTGCAGGTAACAGGCTGAAAGCTATTGATAAGGATATTCAATGTCAAGGAGATTGAATATTCAAATATCATCTTAAATAAAATAGAAATTGAGTTTAATGAAAATTTATCTAATAGGTTCCATAGCTACACTTTATAATCAAAATAATTTAGGGATTAGCTATAACACTGCTAATCTAGATATAAATAATTAAGACTTTACTGTGACTTAAAGGTACAAATGTAGCTGAATTAAAATATTCAAGTTTTTCCACAGACTGGACTAAAAACACAACAGAGTCGAGAAGAAGTTAAGATTTTTTAAAATATATGTATTTTTTATTCATTTCAGAGATAAAGGGAGAGGGAGAGAGAAACATCAATGATAAGAGAATTATTGATCAGTTGCCTCCTGCACACCCCCTACTGAGGGTCAAGCCTGCAACTTGGGCATGTGCCCCTGACTGGAATTGAATCCGGGATCCTTCAGTCCAAAGGCTGATGCTCTATCCACTAAGCAAAACTGGCGAGGGCTTTAAGATTATTTTTAATATTTAAATGAAGTTTAAGTCTCATAGTTCAACTTTATATACAAGACTCTTATATTTTGCTAGATCATTTTTTTAATTAAAATTATTGGGGTGACATTGGTCAACATAAACATTATATATAAGACTCTTTTAAAGGCCATGCACTGTTTTAAACTCTTTACATAAATTATCCTATGTAATAAAAGGGTAATATGCAAATTGACCCTAACAGCAGAATGACTGGTCACTATGACACACACTGACCACCAGGGGGCAGATGCTCAATGAAGGAGCTGCCCCCTGGTGGTCAGTGTGCTCCCACAGGGGGAGCTCTGCTCAGCCACAAGCCAGGCTGACGGCTGCCAATACAGCCGTAGTGGTGGGAGCCTCTCCCGCCTCCTCAGCAGCTCTAAGGATGTCCGACTGCAGCTTAGGCCTGCTCCCTGCTGGCAAGTGGACATCCCCCGAGGGCTCCTGGGGTGCCAGAGGGATGTCTGAGTGCCAGCTTAGGCCCACTCCCCCAGGGCCAGCAGGTGGACATCCCCTGAGGAGTCCCAGACTGCGAGAGGGCACAGGCTGGGATGAGGGACCCCCCCGCCCCCCGAGTGCACAAATTTTTGTGCACCGGGCCTCTAGTCTATAATAATAAAAGCATAATACGCTAATTAGACAGGACGCAATTCCAGCGCACCTTCTGGATGAAGCCAGGGCTGCAAGGGAAGCCCGGGTCCTGGGTGCCTGCCGGCGGCCAGAGTAAAGCCTGGGTCCCAGGTGCCAGAGGGAAGCCAGTGCCAGCAGCCAGGGGAAGGGAACCCTACTCTTGCAATAATTTCGTGGATCGGGCCTCTAGTCTCATATAATCCTCAAAGCAATTTATTTTACAGATGAGAAACTAAAGCTACCAGTAAAAGAGTTAACTTGCCTAAGGAAGTAGAGCTGGATTTGAACTCAGACAACTGAAGCTCATTTACTTGATGCTGTAAAACTCAACCCCTAATCAGGATCTCCCCACCATTCATTCAGTACATTTATGTATGCCAGAGAATACTAAAAAATATAAAACAAAGTCCTGACTACAAAAAATGTATAACTTTATGAAGAGATTAAATATCACAAATAATTCAAAAACAAGATAAAATACCAAAACTGTATGGTTTCTAAAATTAAGCTAGAATATTAGAGAAAGAGATCATTAAGAAATGAACAGTTTTGCCCGGCATAAACTGTGGCTCAGTGGTTGAGTATTGACCTATGAACCAGGAGGTCACGGCTCAATTCCCAGTCAAGGCATATGCCAGGGTTGCAGGCTCGATCCCTGGTACGGAGCATGTAGGAGGTAGCCAATAAATTATTTTCGCTCATCATTGATATTTCCATCTCTCTCTCTCTCTCTCCCTTCCTCTCTGAAGTCAATAAAAAAAATTTTTAATGAATAGCTTTTGATGCAACATGTTAATATTAACATTTTTAGAAATGATGACCAGTCCTACAAATGGACATTTACAGTTCATTTTCTTGCCAGTATTTTCAATACTGTATTCTTTGCAAAAATACATAAGACTTGGCTAGCATAGAAAATCCCATCCCTTCAGGCTACCAATAATAAAAAAAAAAAAAAAAAAGAATGAATCAACTCTTTAAAATGGTTAACCATTCAAAAACTGCATTCATTGATGACATTTAAAGAAAACCCATCACATCATGAATGTTATGGAAATTATACACCTGCTTTTAAGAGACAATTTAAGAGATAAGATAGCACCCTGGTCAGGTAGCTCAATTGGTTAGAGCATCATCCCGATACACCAGGGTGGCGGGTTCTGGTTCGATCTCTAGTCAACACACTTACCAGGAACAACCAATGAATGCATAAATAAGTAGAAGAACAAATCAAAGTTTTTCTCTCTCTCCTTGAAATCAAATTTTTTAAAAAGAGAAAATACAAATGGATTAGAAAACTATGGTACATCTACACAATGGAATACTATGCTGCTGTAAAAAAGAAGGAATTCTTACCATTTGCAACAGCATGGATGGAACTGGAGAGCATTATGCTAAGTGAAATAAGCCAGTCAATGAAAGAAAAATACCACATGACCCCACTCATTTATGGATAATAAAGACCATTATAAACTGATGAACAAAAATAGATACAGAGCCAGAGCAGCATTGAACAGACTGTCAAACTACAGCGGGAAGGCTAAGGAGGGTTGGGGAGCAGGAGGGGAGGGTAAGAAATCAACCGAAGGACTTGTATGCATGCACATAAGCATAACCAATGGACATAAGACCCTGGGGGGTGGGGAGGGGGGGAGGAGACATATGTAATACTCTTTGTAATACTTTAAGCAATAAAACAAAATTAAAAAAATAAATAAATAAATGAACAGATCTGCTCAGCAGAAGCTGATTCTGATTTTAAAAAAAAAAAAAAGGAAAGAAAGAAAAGAAAAGAAACCTTTTAACAATTTTCTACAGATGTAGAAAATTTTTTCTTTCACCTCTGACCAAATCCTTAACTAAGGAAGGTACAGGACTTATACAAAAGAGTTAACTTGCCTAAGGAAGTAGAGCTGGATTTGAACTAAAATCTACTTCTGGATCAATAGTGAAGAGGAATGTATTAAATGTTGGGGAGATAGATACCCTGATTCTTTCCAACTGGAATTTAGAACTAACTTAAAATCATTAAATCTACAATGTTTAGTTTTTTCTAGCAGTAAGGTTAATGGTTCCCACTGTTATCAAAAATGCATACAGTCATAGCCAGTTTGGCTCTGTGGATAAGTGTCAGCCTGTGGACAGAAGGATCCCAGGTTCGATTATGGTAAAGGGCATGTACCTCAGTTGCAGGCTCCTCCCCAGCCTAGGCCCTGGTCCGGGCTTGTGCAAAAGGCAACCAATCAATGTTTCTCTCATATGGATATATCTCTCTGTCTTTCCCTCTCTGTTCCACTCTCTCTAAAAATCAAAGGAAAAATATCCTCGAGTGAGGATTAAATAATAATAAAATAAATAAATCAATGACTTCTTTAAAAAAGCATACATATTTGAAAGAGGATCAGGTAATGCTAGAGATACAGCCAGTGACAACACAATAAAATATTAGCCTCATTTGCCACCTTTTTTAGTCTAATCCACCAAACTAAACAAACCATAAAAACAAAATAATAAATGCTTAAAATACAGGCCCTGGCTGGTTAGAGCATCATCCCAATACATCAAGGTTGTGGGTTCAATCCCATTCAGGGCACATACAAGCAGTAACCAATGAATGCATATGTAAGTGAAACAACAAATCGATGTAAACGCTTAAAATACATGCAAAACTTTGAAGTCAACTCTGCTTTTCCTAACTGCCACTAATCATAGTATCTGGAATAACAGACCTTCCTAGAAAGAGAAGTCTATAATAGGCCTAATATTGTTATAATTATTACTAATTAACATTGCTATATGTTGAGCACCCACTATAGGTAAGGCACTATACAAAATGTTTTTCATTTAATTCTCACCATCAGACTAGTAAAGAGGATAATTTAAGCTCCATTTTACAGATGACAAAACGGAGGCTAAGAGAGGTTGAATAAACTGCTCAATTAGAAAATAATAGAGCCAGGATTAAAAAACATGGTCATACAATTATAAAAACTGGACTTTGTCCATTCTATCATGCTTCCTCAGAACACAAATTATGCCTTTTTTTAATATATTTTATTGATTTTTTACAGAGAGGAAGGGAGAGATAGAGTGTTAGAAACATCGATGAGAGAGAAACATCGATCAGCTGCCTCCTGCACATCTCCTGGGGATGTGCCTGCAACCCAGGTACATGCCCTTGACCGGAATCGAACCCGAGACCCTTCAGTCCGCAGGCCGACGCTCTATCCACTGAGCCAAACCGGTTTTGGCACCTTTTTCAATTTAATAATATGGTCGTTATGAATATACTTCTGTCATAATCAGGCTATTCTATGGTTCTGTGAGATTACAGGTTGAAAAAAGTATATCTAAATTAAAGAATACTGATATAAGGTGGTGAAGGGCTAGGGGTGGAGACAGGCTAGAAGAGGTCAATGGGGAAAAAAAAGGGGACATATGTAATACTTTCAACAATATTTTTTTTTAAAGAATACTGACAGCTAAAATGCCTTAAAACAAAGTTGGTTATATTAAAAGTAATTAAATGAACCTTCATAAATTATGTACAGTAGCACCCCTTGACACAATTGAAAGGTACCTGAGGTGTACTTCTGCATAGTTGACCAAGACACAGGCATCACTAACTTACTTTTCTAAGGTCAAAGGTAGCCAAAGTCAATCTTAAATAAAGTTATGAGTTTTGTTGTTTTTCTGTGCTCCTAGCTTCCCTTTGCTTATATTCAGGCAGTAAGCAATGTTCTACAGCTTTCAATCCCTCTTTCTCCCTAACTAAACTGGAAAAAAATCTAATCAAATAATAATTTTCCTAATCAACTAAATACACCTTAATACTATAAACAAGTTACCACAATTAGGATTTTGGGAGAAACCAAGATGGCGGCATAGGTAAACACCAGAGTTTGCTGCCTCAAACAACCACTTCAAAAATACAACTAAAAGACGGAACGGACATCATCCAGAACCACAGGAAGGCTGGCTGAGTGGAAATTCCACAACTAGAAGGAAAGAGAAAAGCATACCGAGACTCAGAGGAGGCGCAGTACGGAAGTAAAATACTAAGGTACAGAGGCACACGCAGAGCGGGCTGGCGGCGGAGGGTGCGCTTGTTGTTTTCAATCAGGAGGGAGTCTCAGGCTCTGAGCTCCAGTTCCGGGCGAGTCTCTGGGGACCCAGACTCATACGGGAGAAGTGGGACTGTCTGGCATCGGTTGGAACTCGAGGGCAGCTTTCTCTTGG
This sequence comes from Myotis nattereri, assembly GCF_964212035.1. NCBI lineage: Eukaryota > Metazoa > Chordata > Mammalia > Chiroptera > Vespertilionidae > Myotis > Myotis nattereri. The sequence continues at coordinate 24,520,474 of NC_138075.1, read as the reverse complement.
AGGGGCTTGCAGCAATTACCAGGACATTGAGAAGCAGAGCCCCTGAGAGCAGCCATAACTGCTAGCCCCGCCCTGTTAATCCTCTGGGACCCGCCCCGCCCAAGCCCTGCAGGGAGACTTTTGCTGGATAGCCTCATGCAGAGGCTAGATTAGCACCTCCCTAGAGATCCAGGAGCCAGTATACTCAGAGGTCAGAGTGGGACCATCCAGTTTGCAGCTCCTTGGAACCATAAAGGACACACTCAGGGGGCAGACTCAGTGAGCACCAAAGCCCCATTGAAACAAGTCTTGCCCCGGAGGAGTGTCTCGAGCACAGAAGTTCTCCCACTGCAGACACAGCTGATTCTCACAGCCAATTGGCCTGGAGGTCAATTCCTCCCAGTGATACCTACAACAATCAAGGATTAACTACAACAAGACTGTGCACAAAGACGACAAGGGGGTGCACCAAGAGTGTCCTCCTCAGGTAATTGGGGAGGCTGAGCCACCGGGCCCTAGAGGACACCTACCACAGAAAACCACTTTATCAACACAGGGAAGCATAAAAAATGCGGAGACAAAGAAAAAGGACACAAATGGCAGAAATGGAGGAAAGCAAACTACTGGATATAGAGTTCAAAACCACACTTTTAAGGTTTTTTAAGAATTTTCTAGAAACTGCCGATAAACTTAATGAGACCTACAAGAAATCTAATGAGACCCTCGAGGTTGTGATAAAGGACCAACTAGAAATTAAGCATACACTGACTGAAATAAAGAATATTATACAGACTCCCAACAGCAGACCAGAGGAGCGCAAGAATCAAGTCAATGATTTGAAATACGAAGAAGCAAAAAACACCCAACCGGAAAAGCAAAATGAAAAAAGAATCCGAAAATACGAAGATAGTGTAAGGAGCCTCTGGGACAGCTTTAAGCGTACCAACATCTGAATTATAGGGGTGCCAGAAGATGAGAGAGAGCAAGATATTGAAAACCTATTTGAAGAAATAATGACAGAAAACTTCCCCTACCTGGTGAAAGAAATAGACTTAGAAGTCCAGGAAGCACAGAGAACCCCAAACAAAAGGAATCCAAAGAGGATCACACCAAGACACATCATAATTAAAATGCCAAGAGCAAAAGACAAAGAGAGAATCCTAAAAGCAGCAAGAGAAAGAAACTCAGTTACCTACAAGGGAGTACCCATACGACTGTCAGCTGATTTCTCAACAGAAACTTTGCAGGCCAGATGGGAGTGGCAAGAAATATTCAAAGTGATGAATGCCAAGAACCTACAACCAAGATTACTTTATCCAGCAAAGCTATCATTCAGAATTGAAGGTCAGATAAAGAGCTTCACAGATAAGAAAAAGCTAAAGGAGTTCATCACCACCAAACCCATATTATACGAAATGCTGAAAGGTATCCTTTAAGAAGAGGAAGAAGAAGGAAAAGGTAAAGATACAAATTATGAACAACAAATACACATCTATCAACAAGTGAATCTGAAAATCAAGTGAATAATCTGACAGAATGAACTGGTGATTATAATAGAATCAGGGGCATAGAAAGGGAGTAGACTGACTATTCTTGGGGGGGAAAGGGGTGAGGGGGATGGGGGAAGAGACTGGACAAAAATCGTGCACCTATGGATGAGGGAAGAGGGTGGGGAGTGAGGGAGGAGGGTGGGGTAGGAACTGGGTGGAGGGGAGTTATGGTGGGAAAAAAGAGGAACAACTGTAATAATCTGAACAATAAAGATTTAATTAGTCAAAAAAAATAAATAAATTCAAGTTTAAAATGAAAAAAAAATAAAAATAAATTTTTAAAAAAGAAACAAAGAAAATAATCACACATTTAAATAAAAAAAAAAAGGTTTTGCTATCTGATCAGAAAACTCAAGACTTCAATCTTGATTAGAAGAATATAAGGTATAAGCAAGCAAGTAGAGAGAAATAGAGTTTTGGTGGGGAGAGAAGAGGAAGTCACTGAACATTAATTATTAATATAGCAGCTCCTTGGTTAATTTATTTAAGATGACTAAGAATCTCTTTCTACTGCTTAATCCTAAACTCCATTGGAAAGGACCAGTGAGAAGGCTTGGCCGAGTTACAATTGCTGGGAACCTACTTCCAAGAGCTACAGAAGGAGAGACTAGTGTCCCACCTTCTATTTTTTTTTTACTTTTTTTTTTTTTAAGAGAGAGAGCGCGTGCGGAAGGGAGGGGGTGGGGAGGAGCAGAAAGAGAAACCTGGATGTGTCGGCATTGAATGGTTGCCTCCCACATGTGTCCTCCCCAGGGGAGGGGATGGAACCTGCAATCCAGGTACATGCCCTTGACCGGGAATCCAACCCGAGACTCTCAGTGCACAGGCTGATGCTCTAACCACTAAGCACACCAGCCAGGGCCCAATCTTCTTCTAAATCTACAATATCTTACCCAGGCTCCTCCAGCTTCTAAGACTAGCAATTCTCAGTCTATTCCCTTGCATTCTGACATGTTTTCCTGAGTGGAAGAAAACAAAGGAAGAGTTAAAGCAAGCCATGGAAACTACACAGAACAAAAAATATGTCCATGGGAGAATGTTGCAAATAGGATCATCCTCCTTTACATATGTCACTCCAGGAAAGCAGCCAAGAACAGCTCACGCCTCTAGACATACTTCCTGCAGATGCTCCAGACCCCCCCTTAAGCACATCAGTGTTCTCATTCTCCCTTAGTTTCAACCCTCCTTTTGCCCCAAGATTTCTAAATGTATACTTTATATTCTCAAAAATATATGGCAATAAGATATGTATCAGTATCTGTGTCTCACACCTGAACAAACATCCTAATGTCTTACAGAACATTTCTACCTTTAATAATGAAATTTTCAATATATTACTGAAACAGATTTTCTTTGAAAATAAAAGAATATGTCAAGATTTTTTAAAAATAAGGTAAGCAAATTTTAAAAATAAAACATTTGTTTCCTTTCTCCCTAGCTCTATCAAAGAAACATATCAGAATTCAGAAATCAGCAGAATTCAAGATCTATTATGTAGAAATCAAAATATATTAAACCTAAAATAAAATGTAGCTTTTCAAGTACTCTATTAAATAAGACTCTACTTTAAGGTGATAAGTTCACTGCGACCTTTCCTATGAAAGGAATCCTCCCAGCAAACTAAAAACCAAATATAGGTGTTTTGTACTTTGAAAGTACTAGACTTTAAGCACCAACATTTCCATTAGGATTTGCTATATGGATAGCTGGAGGGCTACTCATAAAGTAAGAAGTGGAGAAAGCAGATTAAAGGCTACTTATGAAAGACAAACTTTACTGAAATAGAAAATAAACTTAATTAACTGTTAATTGAATTCCACTTTTGAAAATCATTTACATGAATAATCTTTGATATGTAAAATTGAGTCTCATTTAAAACGATTTAAATTGTGCCATCTGGAGCACACAGTTTTTTTGGTATTGAAAAACCACTACTGATTAAGAAATCTCACTGTAAAATGAGTTGAGCAAGCAAAGCTATTCATAGATAAGTATGATTAAATTATGGATAAGTCAACTGACTAAAGTCCATTTATTGAGAAGCAGGTAAGAAGCCGTAACCAGTGTTAGCTCAGTTGGTTGGACCTCGTCTCATGCACCAAAAGATTGCCAGTTTGATGCCCAGTCAGGGCACATGCCCAGGTTATGGGCCTGATCCCTGATGGGGGGACATTCAGGAAGTAGACATGTTAAGCTCTCACAACAATGTTTCTCTCTCACTTTCTCTCTAAAAAGCAATAAAAATATGTAAGAAAAAATAAAGGAAAAGTAAGTAGCCCTGGCCAGGTAGCTCAGTTGGTTAGATCATTGTCTGGATATGCCTGGTTGCAGGTTTGATGGAGTCAAGATACATATAAGAAGCAACCAATGAATACATAAACGAACAACAAGTCATCTCTCTCTCTCTCTCTCTCTCTCTCTCTCTCTCAATAAAGAAAAATAAAACAGAAGTAATCAAACAAGTCAATGGTTAATATTATAAGGATGAGCTTTTACATTTTCCCACACTTGATTATTAAGATTTTGCATTCCTCCAACAATTAGTAAAGAACTGAATGATCTAACAAATGTGCCCACCAACTGTATAATGATTTAAAGCAGCAGCCACCGACCGGTGGTCCGTGAACCACTGGTGATCCGTGAGGTCCGAAAGGTTCGCGACCACTAATTCAAAGAATAATCATTTTGGTGGTAGTGATGCTACATTTAACTCAATGAAAGGAATTCAAAAGCTTTCATCCTTGGAACCTTTGTTCCCCAAAATTAGTAAATTTGTTTTGTGAAAAGATTACTTATGATTTTCAACTCAAACATGCAATGATTGTTTTGCAGTCTTCCAAACAAAAATAAAAATTTTAACAAAACATAAAAATCTGAAATAAAACTACAAATAATTTTTGGGAGAGAAAAAATTATCTTAACATCCTACTGCAAAGCTTCAGCAATAGTTTCTTCACAATTTTACAAAACATTAATGAAAGGGTTACATAAATCCACTAGATTAAAATTTTAAAGAGAGATGCAACAATCTGTTTTCAATGCTGCTTTCTCTGTTCTTATACCCATAAAAACAGATCTAAATAAACTCTTTCCAAATAATAAACAACCTAGTTTCTATAGAAAAATCAAACCAAGAACAGCTCAAAACACACATATATATTCTCAATATACCTTAAAGTGGATTACATTTAGGTCCTTCAAACAAGTTATATTAACAGCATATGCCACATCCACTTCATTCCCAAGGGAGAAAACCATCAGAACAAAAGCTCCTACTTAATAAACTATTTACTTTGCTGTTAAGCCTCTGCCATAGGTGTATTTTACTGTCCAGTATTATTACTATTATTTTCTTTTTTAAATTGATCTTTATTGTTGAAAGTATTACCAATGTCTCCCTTTTTCCTCCTATTGACTGCCTCCACCCTTCTCCCACCTCCTACCCAGGCCTTCACCACACTACTGTCTGTGTCCATGGGTTATGCATATCCTATCCTATATAATCCTATCCTACATAATAAAAGGGTAATACACAAATCCACCGAACAGGGGAACAACCGGTTGCTATGATGCACACTGACCACCAGAGGGCAGACGCTCAATGCAGGAGCTGCCCCCAGGTGGTCAGTGTGCTCCCACAGGGGGAGCACCGCTGAGCCAGAAGCCGGGCTCACGAACCGTGGCAGTGGTGGGAGCCTCTCCCATCTCCACAGCAGCACTAAAGATGTCCGACTGTCATAGCAGCACAACTTACCATAGTGAAGATTTGGAAACAGCTTAAGTGCCCATCAGCAGATGAATGGATTAGAAAACTGTGGTACATCTACACAATGGAATACTATGCTGCTGTAAAAAAGAAGGAATTCTTACCATTTGCAACAGCATGGATGGAACTGGAGAGCATTATGCTAAGTGAAATAAGCTAGTCAATGAAAGAAAAATACCACATGATCTCACTCATTTATGGATAATAAAGACCATTATAAAATGATGAACAAAAATAGATACAGAGGCAGAGCAGCATTGAACAGACTGTCAAACTACAGCAGAAAGCCCAGGAAGGGTTGGGGGGTGCGGGGGGTGGTAAGAGATCAACCAAAGGACTTGTATGCATGCATATAAGCATAACCAATGGACACAAGACACTGAGGGGTAGGGGAGGCCGGGGGAATGTCAAGGGGGGAAAAAAGGAGACATATGTAATATTCTTTGTAATACTTTAAGCAATAAAACAAAATTTAAAAAAAAGATGTCCAACTGCCCACAAGGAGAAGGTCTAAGCCCTCAGTCACACATCCCCAAGGGCTCCCAGACTGCGAGAGGGTGCAGGCTGGGCTGAAGGACCCCCTCCCCACCAAACAATGCACGAATGTCCTGCACCGGGCCTCTAGTATGCATATAAATTCTTTGGTTAACCTCTTCCCACTGCCCCCTTCCCTCTGAAATACTAGAACATCAGTCTGTTGCATGCTTCATCACTATTTCTTCTCTCTACAAAAATCTAAAATACACAGTGAAATATATCTGGTTCCCTTAAAAATGCTTTCCTAGCCCATCGAGGTGCAGCTTAGTGGTTGAGCATGAACCAGGAGGTCATGGTTCCATTCCCAGTCAGGGCACATGCCCAACCAAGTTGTGGGCTCGATTCCCAGTGGGGACGTGCAGTAGGCAGCTAATCAATGATTCGCTCTTATCACTGATGTTTCTATCTCTCTCTCCCTCTCCCTTCCTCTCTGAAATCAATAAAAATATATTTTAAAAAAACAAATAAAAATATTTTAAGACGCTTTTCTATTATGTTTTGTATTAGTGTAAGGCCATGAACAGTTTTAAGATACTTTTACTCTAAAAAACAAACACCTTTTCACTTTTCTCTTTTGAAATGTGTCATACTTGGTTTTTATTTTCTATATATATACTGTTCTCAAACCAGTCCATATCAGTGTTAATATTTAATATGTCTATGTATATTTAGGGTTTTTTACAAACAATGCTTTACAGTAGGGTGGTAAAAAAGAAAGGGTAAACAAGGAGGCATAAGTGAAACAAGGTGTGTCACATCACATCTGAAAAACACCACTCAATTTCATTTCTCTGCCTCAACCTCCCTTAAGTTCTCGTGCCAAAGAGTCTCAATATCTAAAAAGAGGTACAACACGATATGTGATAAGGCAAACACAGAAGAAATGAAATCAGAAACTGAAGAAATTTAATAGAATTTATCACAACCTGAGGAAGAATTAGCACAAACAGAAGACAAGTAAGTAATAAACCCAGTCCCTAAATACCCCTACTGAGGGGCTGCTTTTGCTGCACTGTATGGCTCAAGACAGTTTTTCAGTCTTTTGACTGTCAGAAATACATTTTACATTGTGACCTACAAATGTATGAGAGAAATTTCCCAAAACAATACTTTTCCTTACCAAGTGCAACGCTAGTCAATTCTGTTCATCTATTTCATTTTCTTTTCTTTTCTTTTTTTAGAGAGAAGGGAGAGAGAGAAACACCGATGTGAGAGCGAAACCTCCATTGGCTGACTCCTGCACACCCCCTACAGGGGATAGTGTACGCCACTAAAAACTGATTTGATAAATTACTAGTAAATCATGATCCACAGTTTGAAAAACAAGCTTAAAATAGAGGGCCCCTTAGATTAAGATCTTTTTTGCAATATGCCTCTGACCCTAGCAGGGTAGGCAGGTATTTTAAGGTTGCCACAATATTATTGTTTTCATTTAAAGCAGTGGTTCCTGCCCCATCCAGTTTGGCTCACTAGATGGAGCATTGGCCCACTGACTGAAGGGCCCCCGGTTCCATTCCAGTCAGGGAAACGTACCTGGGTTACAGGCTCAATCCCCCGCCCAGGAGGCAACCAGTCGATCTCACGTCTAAATTTCTCTCTCTCTCTCTCTCTGTCTCTCCCCATCCTCTCCACTCTCTCTTAAAAAAAAAGAAAAAGAAAAGAAAAATATCCTCTGGTTAGAATTAAAAATAAACAAACAAACAAATTAATAACAGTGGTTCTTAAAGTGGATCAACATAAGCATCGCCTGAAATAAATGTAAATTCTTAAGCCCCACCCAGACATACTGAATCTGAAATACCCTGGGGCCAGCCGTGTGTTGTTTACCAAGCCCCCCAGGTGATTCCGCTGCAAGCTCAAGTGTGAGAACCACCTCATTAAAGAACTCTGGTCTGTCTTCATCCTCTCTTTAAAAATCCAGGACACACGCTTACTCTGTACCAGTTACTATTCCACAAGTTCTACAAATATTAACTCGTGTGAAAAATGCAAACCTATAAAGTAGAAGTTACTATTATCCCTATTATACAGATGAGAAAACCTTTGCAGAGAGGTGATGCTGTCTAAAGCTAAGCGGTGGAACTAGAATTCAAACGTCTTCCTAATTTGGCAAGGGTATGCCCCTCCTCTGCATGTCTCCCCTCTCTCTGTTCAAGTCCCCGGTCCTACTTCTTCATGGTCCTCCCCTTTCCTCTTCGAAATGCCCCCATCCCGTCAACGTCCCTATTTTCTAATATTAACTGCTGTCATCCCTAAAACAAATTTCTTGCCGAAAACACTGGAAGGCGAGTCCCTTCCCCTTGCCTTTAGGACCCTTTCTCTGGTTCTGGATGGCATCTTCGCATTAGGAAGCTGAGGTGTCTTCTCTCTCTTAAGTCCTCAGAGCTCATTAATGACCTCGCTGCTCATGCCCCTCATCTCCTGGCCAGTTCCACGAGACCACCGCTCTCCTCGGAGCAACCGGCTCGCCCCTGCTCCGCCCCACCTTCTCCTCCCTTCCCACAAGGAAATGATGTCTCCCCGCCCACCTGCTGGTGGTTCAGCCAGACTCCTAACTGAAAGAGCCGCCACTCCCGGCTGGACCTCTCACCCCGTCTCAAACCCGAGTTACTCCTCGAGGATCCCCCCCCCCCCCCCGCTTGGTGTCCGGGGATCCTCTGACCCAGCAGTTCCTAGTTCAGCCTTGAGTCTCCCATCCCAGACCAGCGGTGAGGGGGCAGGGCGCTCCGGTTCTGCCCCAAGCTGTTCGAGGTCTCCACCGGACCGACCCTCCCAAGACCCGCAGCTCCCTAACTCCCCGGAGTCCTCCTCCCTCGACTGTTACCGATGCTCAGGGGGGTTCCCACCCGCTCCCCGCCATTCCTCTATGCCCTCGCTAGGGCTCAGGTCGCTCCCTGTCATCCCGGACCCCCGCCGCCCTCCCTCTCCTTCGAACCCGGGCGCCTCCCAGTTTCCCGACCCCCCTCCCCTCACACCCCCCCCCCGCGCCAGCACTCGGCTCGGCCGCTCCCCGACTTCTAGGGTTCCCCTTCGCCCTCGAACCCAAACTGTGTCCTGGGGATTTCCGAGTCACCCCGTCCTCCGACCGGGTCATTACCGGTCACCACCCTGTCTGGGACCCCGGTCGCTCCCGTCTCCCCAGGGACCTACCCCACACACACGCGCCGCGGTCCGTGTTCCAGACCCGAGCGAGCACCACGTCCCAAGGGACGTCCCGGCCTGACCCGCTTGGGTCTGGCCCCAGCCTACCTGGCCGACGCGAACTCCGCCGCCGGGAGCCGGGCCATTCTCCCACCAGCCCAGGCAGCGCGAACTCGCCGCCGCCCCCGCCTCCGCCCTGGCCCCGGCCCGACCCGCACTCCAGCGCCCCTTCCTCTGGCCTCCGCCTCCCGAGCGCCGAGCTCGAGTTTCCGCCCCGCCACGGCCCCCAGACCTCAGGCCGGTGTCACCCGCACTCACCTGCCGCTGCCCCCGACCAACTCCAGCGCCACTGTCTCTACCTCGGCCGCCAGAAGCCACCAAGCGCCACCACCTCCCCCATGACAACAGGCCCACCCCGTTTTATACTTCCTACCTCTCCATTGGCTAGTGAGGCAGCGGCTCTCTGCTCTAATTGGCTTAGTTTACTTGTCCGTCATAGCTTCCTGACCGCCCCTTTTCCTGGACCCGGTATTAGCTCCCGCCCGGACCTGGAGCGTTCTAGACCAAACTTTAGCTGTGATTGGCTGGCGGTTGGGCAGTTCGAAGTTATGATAGGCTGGCTAAAGTGTCTGTTAAATCAACTGGTAAGCGAGGTGACGGCCGCGATTGGCGCAAGCACAGTTTGGTTGCGCAGTAGAAAGCCAGGAAGGGGCCGAAGCTCACACCGGAGGTTACCCGGGAAGGGTTAACTCTTTTGTTGTAGAGTTTACTTTGTGAACTCATCCCTCTCTCCGGCTCATCACTGCGTGCTTATTCATAGGGCAGTCCTTAGGAAACACCAACATCAGAGCTTGTGTTTAAGAAGTGCTTCCCACTCCTTGGGAGAAAAAGCACTGTAGATAAATTCCTCCTTTTCTTGAGGTCCCAATGCGCCCAGTTTCTTTGAAGTTCCTCCCCCCCCCCCCCCCCCAAGTCTCCATGTTCAAAGGCAAAACACAACCGTTTACTTAGCAGAAATCGGTCCATTTCAGTCGCAGTTATCAACGTCGTTAATAAGTGCCGCGTTGAAAGTTCTCCAGGTTCCAGACTCACCCCTGGCTGATGACTGCGAAGTGACCACGCAGCCATCAGCAAGTTTGTACTAAATGGGCCACATTTCACCCTTGTGATGCTCTGGAAATGAGAATTCCTCTCCTCCCACCTCCCCGCAACTTGATTTTAATGTTCAGCAGTTCTTAAATAGCCCTACTAGATGTGTGTCAGATACTTAAAAAGCTTGCCTTTTTTTCTAAACCGCTCCTCTTCCTAGCAGTCTAAATTAGGACCACTGAATGAATTGCAGTTCTTTTCTCACATTGGCACAATGCACAAGAATAAATGATTGCATTTTTTATTCATTTGGGTACAAATCACAGTAGGCGCTTTTGAGAAATCTGGTGTTGCTATAAAAATTCTTGTGCTCCCAGAAATATATTCGTCATTAGCTTTTTGCTTTTCTTTTTCATTTCACCCACTTTTCCTGCTCCTAAATAACAAAATGCTGTCCTGATTACTCTTTCAATATCTAAAGCAGATTTAAATGTACCTTCCTCACAACTCCACCCATAATACACAAACCCATGGGCCATGACAAATTCACTCAGAGATGGATTAGGATAGATCCAGGAGGTTGTCCACTTATAAGCATTACTTTATTAGCTGGAAACTTGTGTGGGACCAAGAATCTGGACTTTTGAAAATTTGTGTTTGCCTCTCTTCTTTCTGCTAACTCCTTGTCCCATATCCCTTCTATGTACCCTCCTGTCCTTTGCAGAGCAAGCTACAAGGAGTCTAAAATTGCATGATACATTATCTAGAAAAAAAAATGCCCATTTTCTAGCCTATAAACTGCATACCTCTATAACCAACCTAAGCAGAAATTATTCCTCCAGTAACTATACATTACAACAAGGTGTCTTTTCCTAGTTATTTTTTGGAACTTCCCTCCCCCTCTCTCATCTTCCAATTTAGAAATAACCTCCCCTTCAATTCAATGACTCATCAAAAGCCTGTAAAGGAAAGTGAAAAAGCCAAAATAACTTCAGACTTGCCTGAATCATTCAATTGAAGGAAAGATCAGACATTGACCATGATAAGATGGGATCCAAGACATAAGGCAAGCTTGAACTAACATCCCATAACAAATGAAGTAACATGCAAATGTAAAGATGCTCCAATGAGAAGGAGGTATCAGTATGTGTCCTGAACACAGCCTTGTAATATATTACCCGCAGCTTTCTTCTCTCTGGTCTTGACAACGTGTCCTACCTACCAATTTTAGAACAAGTTGGAAGGCAGTTAACGTACTGGTAGATAGGAAACAATAACGTCACAGGAGGGCATGGTCATTATGATGGTATTTTGGGTAATAATGGCTCTTGCACACCCATAGTGACTAGGTGCCATAGAGAACGTAGAATTAGGCTAGCCTCACTAAGAAGGTTGGTCATCTAAGTTCAGGAGCTCAAAAAATTACTATCACAAAACTAGGAAAACTGCCACAAAGGACAGCTATTTTATACACTAAACAAAGATGTTATAGATATGTTTTGCTTGCACATGCACATACACTGTACCTCTCCCATTCCTTGTGAAAATAAGTTAAGAAAGAGAAATACAAAATGAACATGTACAATCCAGTAAGAAGAGATAAAGCCTTGAAGAGGGAGGGCTTTGAAGAGTATTCTTTGATCCAACAGAAAGCTATTGTGTTCTTAAAGCCCATGCAGTATACTGGAAAGGTGATTGCTTATACCCTATGTCTTGAATTTGCATGCACAGTGTAACCTTATAACGTAACTACTCCATCCAACTTCTCTTTTCTTTCCTGTGCTATGCGTTTCTCCATCTCTCTCAAGGCCCCCTCTTAGAAAGCAAGAACACTGGAGTCAGGGAGTCTGCAGCTTTGTGTTGTGTGGCTGGCTGTGGAGGTGGTGCAGATGGTATCTGTCCAGAGCCACTTGAGCAAGACCAGGATGGCAGGTATATTAAAGGCAAAAACAGCCTCTATAAATCCTGCTTAAGGGGAAAATGAAGGACTAAGAATTGATGTCCCACTATCTAAGGAGTCATTTGGTTTGCTTTGGGCTTTAGTATATGCTGATGCTACTTTTTGCTCTCTTTTCTTTGCTATTTCTGCCCTCTTTTCATCATATCACTTTTCAAGGAGGTAGAATCCAAGTCTCCTTTCATTTCTATTTTAGTCCAGCGGAGCAATCTCACTAGGAAAAAGCTCAATTTTTTGTTTGTTATTTTGTTTTGTTTTTTATCTCCCCTCCCCCCTCTCCCCCCTCACACCTACCCTGGATTCTACACACAATTTCAAAAGAATTAGAAGAACAACTAGTGAAGAAGAAAATCAGTCAGATTGCAGAAAGGGCCAGAGCTGCCTGCTGCCAGCAGTTGGAGGCAAGCCAAGATACTTGATAAGAGGTGGTTCCCTGAGTGAGAGTTAGGGATCCTTGAGTTAGGAGGCTGACAGGGATGAACGGGATTGGAGAGGAAGGAGAGGAGGCCCTGAGCATTTGGGGGGGGGGGGGGGGTGAGAGAGATGAGAGAAAGAGAAGACCAGCAGTAAAGAGGGTAAAGAAAGCTAAAAAGAAAATCAAGAGGCTAGAGTGCTGAGCCAGCTTAGAGTCTCACCCCACCTCCCTGGCTGTGGACTTTATTCCAGGTTGCACAATTATACCAGCCTCCACCACTGGTTGAAAGGAGAACCATGCCAGAACGCTACCCTATGGGACCATTGCTCTACTGCTACCTGGAAATCCTCCCTGAGTTCAAAGCCTGCTGTTCTGGCACCAGGGCAAAGCTGACAAGAAAAGATACACTCACGCAGCCAGCCAACTGCGTATATCTTCATTGGATTTCATAAAGGTGACCACTGGCATGAAGCAATGGATGAACAAAGGAAAGCTATCTGGAAGAAGATGTATTTACCATCCCAAATTGGGGACCTTCCAGCACAGGGAAGTGCCAGGCTGCTTTGCATGCTGGAACAAAGAGCACTGTGGTTTCAAAGTTCAAGGATGGGAAGAAGGGGAAAAAAAAAAGGTTAGTGGAAGAGAGTGTTCTTTCAGGCAGAATCATTTGCTTTCCAATTCTAAGGCTCATGTGATTTTTCCAATAGACACCATACCTTCTACTCATCTTGCATATTATAAGTAAGATGGCTTGGGTGCTTCTAAAATGGATGGACTGCAGCTCTCAGCTGCCTTTGTGCTATTGAATGGAGCCCTTAGTTACTATCACCAGATCTATGGGTGGACCAGCCATTCTTTTGCAACAGGGAGTGGGCCAAAGTACTTAGCATCATTTGAACTTTTGTCTATCCGTTTTTACACACATACAAAGAATTTCCTGGAAACATGGCTATACTCCAAGGATTTCAGAAAACAGAATGTCTTCTAGAACTCCAGTTTCCCAATCGCTTGAAATCTCATAAAAAAGTAGACTTGAACTCAGACTCTTGAACCTGAATGTGTTCAAATCCTGGCTCTGCCATTTACTAGCTGTGTGACTTTGGGAAAGTTGATTCATCTCCCTAAGCGTTAATTTCTTCACCTACCAAATGGAATATTTTTAGTTTTCTTTTGCTGCATAATAAATTACCCCAAAGCTTAAAACGATATTTGTTCTCCATCTCTGGACCTATTGGCCCAAGGCCTCCCTCAGTGCTTGTCTGGTGGGTCTGTCCATGAGCATCTTGAAACACGGCAGCTTACTCCATCAGAGCAGGCAAGCAAGAGGGCAAGAGAAAGGGCCGGCAAGGGAAACACTGCTAGCAAGACAAAAGGCATAGTCTTTTGTAATCTAATCACAGAAGTGACATCCCATCACTTTAGTCACATTCTATTAGTTAGAAACAAGTCATTAGATACACCCACACTAAAGGAGAGGGAATTATACATGGTACAGGATGTAAATACTAGGAGGGAGAAAAATCTTTGGAGCAGACTGCCTGATGATGACGATGATGATGGTAATAATAATAATAATAATACCTACTTATAGATTTCATTTAAAGATTAAGTGAAAGAAAATATTCAATTCAGGGCCTGGCTCTGGCATATATTACATAACTGACATATATAATAACTATTCTTATTATTAATGTTATTATAAAGTAAATGATGACTGGTTTTCTCTCCCTTCTAGCTAATAGAAGGAAACTTTTTATGAGAAGTCAATGAAAGTATCTACATAAGTTAAGAAGGACCTACCACACAGTAAGTGCTCAGTAGCCATTAGTGAACATTATATGAAAATATGATTTCTAGTTGCCACTCCAAGCTACTGGAAGGATATGTTAAGACTATGATAACTTTTCCAGGGTGGCCTAACTTTCAAATATGTTGTCTCATTTATTCATATGTACACTCTACTTGCCAGACCACAATTTCAGATTTAGGGTTCATAAAATATGAGCAACAAAGCCATGATCCAGGTTTATTTCCTGCCTGCCCTATACTAAGAAAAAAAAGCTTGTCACTGTGCAGTCTGAGTCATTCCTCAACTGAGGACAGAGGAAGGGGGATCCTACCCATGCTCTGGATTGGGAGCAGTGAGAGAGCCTGAGGAGATGGGTTTTGCAGTTAGAAAGTTGGAAACGGAGAGTTCAGTTTGCAACCTGAAAGAGATCACGAAGAGGCTGGAGTGAGCCAGCAGGGTGGGTTCTAGCTGGCTTCCGTATAAGGGAGTAGGATGTTGAGGGCTGGCCTATGGCTAGAGAAAATGAGGAACTATAATCAAGGAAACCCCATTATTTTGGCTTTGAATCATTACTCAGAGATCATCCAAGATTACTATATGAGAAAGATGGGGAGGAAAAAACATCTCCTAACATGTGATGGATCTTTAAACCAAAAACAATGTAGAAAGACAAAGGTTCAAGAGCACAGCTCAACTTATCTCATCTTTTTAGAGGAGGGGTATCTATTCAGATTATGTATTTCTCTCACCTCTCCCTTTCCCACCCACCCCCCACGCCATGTTTGTACATGTTCTCGCCTTCTGTGTTCCACACAGAAAAAAAACAACTATCCTTACAAGGAAATGACTTAGGATCCTTTAGACAAGAACTGTTTCCTGATCTAGAGTCACCTTCATGCGCGGTTTCTGCTGTGGTGCTCCACCATTAGAGTTCAATAAACACTCAGAGATAATGTCAGTTTACACCTCTGCCCCCACATTGAGTCATCTGTCAGCTTGGTTTAAACAAGCCCACTGATTTTCTGAGATGCACCAGCCATGACCCCTTCTTCTCCTGGCACATTCCCAGGCATCGCCAGATTTTTCACAGACAGACTCGAAGCAGAAGTTGACAGGAACGGTGTGTGCGGTTGAAAGAGAGGTGTGTAGCAATATCAAGTTCCTCTTCTTGTGACTCTTGTCTCTTCTTCAACTCTGTTTTCTCTGTGTTTGAGAAAGAGGAGCCCTGTGAGTCACAATACCTCTCCGTGGCCGGAGGGGACATCTGTCTGTTCTCTGCAGCGTGGCTGATCTTAGATGGGAAAGAGGGGCCGAGGAGACAAGCACATGCCCCCAGGAAGTCTGCCTGCACAATGGGGGTGGTGTATTTATTTACTCAGCCTTTTCCTACAGGCAGCCCGGGCAGCGGCCATCTCATTTAGCCTTCAGGAAGTGTATTTAGCGGTAAGCTTTCTTTCTTTTCCTGTTAGTTTCCTGCAAAAGGACATCACTGTCTTCTCCGTGCAGCCGCTGATAAGAAGGATGTTGTTGCTCAAGTGGAGACAAACATATTTCCTGTCCCAGACTCAGCCATGCCAAGGGCACAGAGAGTGGGGCCTGGGTGTAGAAAAAGAAAACCTGATTTTCACGCATACTTCACTGGTGTCGTCTTCTTCCCTGAAATACTTTCTTTAGTGGGATACATTAATTACGTCTTCCAGTTGTGTCAAACGCCACATTCTTCCAAGGTAGCGTCAGGCTGTACAGAAGCAGTCAGAGGCACTGTATTGGCACAACCTGGGAGTTCCTTTGGAGGGTTCATAGGAGGCAGCTCTGGGTTTAACATGCTCTGGGGAAATTATGCGAATAGAATAGTAAGTTTACTCTCCTACTCATCCTGTTGCAGGTGCAGGAACGGCACCAGGTGTCTGACCGGTGGGGTCAGACCAAACCTGAGCTCACCAACCTCAGTATTTGGGTTCTGGCTAGGAAAGAATTCAGAGCCAAGACCCAAACTGTAAAAGAACATTGATTTATAAAATCACAGAGGTAGAAGAAGCAATCCCTAGAAGAAATGGGCTTAGACAACAAGATAGAAGGGCAAAGGAAGGGCCCTAGGAGCTTGGGAGTGAGGAAGGTAATGGTAATGTGCCTGGGGGGGCGGGGGGGGGGGCGGGGGCTGGGATGTGGGAGAAGGGGGAAGGGAAAGTAAAAGGGAAAGGCGCTGGCATGCTCCTGGGAGGGAGAGCGCACTGGGTCCTCAACCTAAAGGTTTTAAGGGTGGAGACTTTAGGGGAGGTGCCTGGGAAGATCTTAATGGAATATTCAGCAGCTTTCCAGATGTGTCCTTTCAGGGTCTAGGTCTCCACTGATTGGTCCGTGCCATGGCAGAGGGTCATTATTCAATGCAGCTGGTCCTGAGGGCAGCCATGGCGTCACTGGTCTGATTTGGTGGCTTTTCTGAGCCTGGAGCTGAAATACAACTGAGGCCTAGAAGTTATCTCTAGGGAGGAACAGTCAGGGGGTTCAAACTGCATGAACAGCCATATGCTAGGGGAGAAATTGTCACCCTTGGCTCCAGGTCCCACCCTACAATTGTCCTTTGCTAGGTACCTAGGGCTTTCCACCCTGATGACTTCTGTACCTAGCCCACTGTCCCTGCTCTGCTCATGTCTGTCTAACTGCCTACCACACAATCCTACAGATCTCACCTTCAAAGTTACTACTGCAGGGGAGCCTCCTGACATCCCCTCTCCCAGCCACCACTGGGCTGGGTATCCCTGTCATACATACTGTGCTTCTGTGTTGGATACATCCCCTACCCCCACCCCCACCCCCATGTGTAAACTTGCTTAGTTAGTGCCTGTCCCTCCTACAGCACGACAGCATTGTGATAGCAAGAACCACATCTGTTCTGCTCACAGCTGCCGAGCACAGGGTCTGGCCTGCAGTAGTTCACTGAATATTTAGTGAATGAATGAGTCAGGAGTTGTCTCTAGGAGCCGTCTTACCATCCTACACCATCATTTATTTTGGGGTGGTGCTCTTGGAGTTATAAAAAAATGTGCTAATTATCATATAATGACCACTAATGGTTATAGTAATTAGTATGTAAAAGCACAGTGGTGACGTACGGGGTGTATGGGGCCATCCCTATACTCTGAATTTGGAATCCCACTGCCAATCTCTGTGGGACTCCCATAGACAGGGTCATTCCTTTGGGGAAATTCTGTTCAGAGTTACCAACACTGGGAACAGGGAGAGCTCAGTTTCCTCTGACTCAGTGAAACCATTCTAGTCTGAAAATTAAATTAAAATACTGGGCCAGTGGTGGCCCTCAGGCTCTGAGATAGATTTCCCCATCAAGGGTCATCCCTCCTCCTGATTAAAAAAAAAAAAAAAAAAAAAAAGGCAACTCTTTCAGGATGAATGATGGAAGCAAAATCTTATCCTGCTAATTTCCTCCTTCTCTCATTAGAGTCAAAGTTCATGGCCTCAGCCTCTCCTGGGAACAAGAGGGCAATCAAAGAGAAAATAAAAAAATTTTCCCTTCCCATTCCTTCCTATCTCACAAGCTCTTAGTCTGCGGTTTCCTCTTCTTCTACTAAAAGGAGGTAAGGATTGAGGATGGAGAAGGAGAAAGAATGTCGGAGGATATAGTACTTGGATGACCCTGAGATTGGGGTTGGGGGGGTGTTTAATTGGGTGAAGGATGGCGAGACATAAAGAATCTCTGGAGATTCTTCAACAATTCTCACATCCCAGACAACCAAGACACAGCCCAGTTGCCAGGACATCAGGGAACCAGAAATGCAGCCAGTGGGAGGTGATGACAGCAAAGAAGCAGGCAGATCTGATACACAGGCCCCTACAAAGAACTGTGCCCTGTGGGAGCCTGCAAACTGCTTAATATTCGGTAGTGAAAAGGAGTGGGTGTTGAATGTGAGACCTTGAATCACGAGATTCATACTCTATTTCCAGCTTAGTCATCAATTTCTGGGAGGACCCCAAGCAAAAAGTGAATGTCAGAGACGTTGCCTAACCTGCTGCCTATGGGAGGGGTACATATTTGTAAGAGGCTTTGAAATCTCTAGATGAGAAGAATGCCAGGAAGAGCTATTATTATTCTGAGTGTTGATCATATCAGAGCCAGAGCATCATTGAAATCAGAGGCCACAGTATTTTCATCTTGGGTGGGTCAGTCCCTGGAGATCTGTTTTCTAATCGCCTCAGCTGAGAACAGGGTCATTGCTGAGGTCCATAAGGGATACAACCAGAAATCTCACCGGTGGTTGGTAGCAATTTCCAACCCAGCTCCAGTAATTTTCTGTGCAGGCAGATCCTGGATCCTGGCCAAGTAAAAGTTGCCTAGAAGGATGTGCAGGCTGTGATCTGATAACACCTTTCCCTCTCGGTCCCTCTCCCAAGCCCTCTTCCTGCTCTCTTTCTTTTACATGTGTGTAAGGCTACTTAGAAACTTTGACTCATCAAGGGACATTTGGAGATTCCAAAATGATTACCCCAATTGTGAATATCCATCTCCAACCACTTAGCCTTTTTTTTTAAAAAAATATATTTTATTGATTTTTTACAGAGAGGAAGGGAGAGAGAGAGTTAGAAACATCGGTGAGAGAGAAACATCGATCAGCTGCCTCCTGCACATCTCCCACTGGGGATGTGCCCGCAACCCAGGTACATGCCCTTGACCGGAATCGAACCTGGGACCTTTCAGTCCACAAGTCGACGCTCTATCCACTGAGCCAAACCGATTTCGGCGCCAGATATGTGACCCTGGTATTCTCCTTCTCTATTCACCCACTTCTACCCTGTACTATAAACACTCCTGTCCCACTCCCACCTCTGGTTTCTGTTCTGCAAACCATCCAGATTGCCACTCCGAAGGGATGTGTTAGTCACTGAGCACTTAAATGACAGTATATTTCTTTTCCTGGTCTCTTCAAGGCTAATAGGCTGACTACATTTATAACAGGACTTTAATCTAAGTTCACAACAAATGTCCTGAATAATCTAAGTAGCAGCCATCCATGGCATAATCCTCACAGAAACAGATATTGTATTTTTTGCTATTGCACAAAGTGGGCAAAGGTTGTCTAGCTGAGGCAGAATGAATCACTGGATAAAGCCAGAGCTGCTTGTAAACCACAAAAAATCTTAAGAATGGACATGTGACTGCCAGGCATGCTTTAGGGAGAGAGCTGAGCTAATTCTATAGTATCACAAAGATCGTGGGTATGATCAACATGGACTATTCTCTCAAATCTCCAAATCCTGGGGCTTAAATGTCATTTAGAAACTTCCAGTAGAGATAAGCTTAGGACTGATTAAAAGGGAAACTACTTCAAAGTGCAGTTAATGAAGGCATGGAACGCCTATCCAGGGAGGCAATATAATAAGAATACAGAAAAGATCAGAGCAAATTTAGGAGTTGCAGGGCCATACATGAATGAACTGGCCATTTTTCAACCCTGGTCCTACATCAGAATCCCAGGTCCCTCTCCTAGTTTGAGGGATTCCGCTTAACTAGCTCCCTCAAGTGATTCTAATTCATAACCAGGTATAAGGACCACTACTTGAATATATTCTTCTCAAGGTAAGAGACTATTGAATGGACTATAGGTTTAACCCAGCTGGTATCCTTGTGACATGGAACCAATTCCAGAGAAGCCATCAGACTCTGGACCCACTGACCAAATCCAGTTGCAACATAACCCTCTGGTCCCTGGCTCATTTAGAACCTTCTCTGAGATCTGTGGGGCGTTCCCACCTCAGGGATGAATCAGTTGGGGCTTTTGAGAACAAGGTACTAACCTTTGGAAGGGAATATTCAGATTTGCTTCCCAGAATAAGGTACAGACTTCTTGAAATATTTCCCTCGTGGCTCTTTTAGCAGAGTACAAGGCATTCCTTCATTCAGTCAAAATTCATTGACTAGAAATTAGACACGTACTCTGCACTAATGGTTTGTTGCTGAGAATATAAGTAAATAAGACAGTGATAAAACAGACCAGATGCCCTCCCTAGCCTCATAGGTTCTTAATAGGCTCCTAAAATTTTTACATTTTATTATAGTATCTCCCAGGAAACTCTACCTAAGGGTGATTCTACCCTCTTAGGAACACAGTGTTTGAGTTCTTCTGAAGACAGCGCTGACCTGAGGCCATGAACAACTGTAAAAGGAGACGCCCATCTTTTCTTTTCCAATGTACATACAAGTGAAGGACAAAAATGAACTTCCAGAGGATGAGAACTATACCTTATTCACCTTTGGATACCTAATACCAGATACAGTACCTCGTGCATAGTAAGTGTTTGGCTTTTTTGAGTGAGTGAATGAATGCATGACGCTTGAATCTCAGTTCTGCCACTTACTGTGTATCCTGTACAAGTCACAGAATCTTCCTGCCCCTCCGCTTCCTCATAACTGGAGAGTAACTACCTTGCCCAATTTGTATAGGATTAAAATCACATGTTTTAAGAGTCATTAGGACTGTGGCTGGCATAAGACAGGCACTCAACCAACGGTTGTGGTGATGGTACATACTTGTTAGCCTGAAGACCCGGGAACCAGAAGCTCCTAAGAGCCAAATTGTATGGTAAGACTGACACCTAGTGGTGCACTCTTAGAACAGGAACCTAAAGTATAGTCAATTGCTGGTTTGAAACTTAAATTGGGGAATAACTAAGAACGAAAGAGTATCTGTTTGTGATAAATGAAATAAGCCAGTAAGAGAAAGATATGATTTCTCTCATATGTGGAATTTAATGAACAAACGAATCTAACAAGCAAAACAGAGACAGACTCATAGGTAGAGAGCAGGCAGACAACTCTGGTGTGTGTGTGTGTGTGTGTGTGTGTGTGTGTGTGTGTGTGTGTAGGTTGTTGGGGTGGTGGTAGAGGGATTTAGCAAAAAAAAAAAAAAAGAGAGAAAGAACTCATGGACATGGACAATAGTGTGGTGATTGCGGGGGATGAGGGAAGTGAAGGTGGAAGTGGGTATAGGGGGAATAAACGGTGATGGGAAAAATAAAAATTTTAAAAAGAGTACCTATTTTATACAAGTAACAGTTGTTTTCAATCCTGACTGCATATCAGAATGACTTCTGAAGCTTTTTTAAAAACTGATGTCTGTATTTCACCCTCAGAGATTCTGACTTAATTTGCAAAAGGTGTGGCACAGGCCTTTAAAAATATAAATATTTTATTGATTTTTTACAGAGAGGAAGGAAGAGGGATAGAGAGTTAGAAACATCGATGAGAGAGAAACATCGATCAGCTTTCTTCTGCACACTCCCTACTGGGTATGTGCTCGCAACCAAGGTACATGCCCTTGACTGGAATCGAACCTGGGACCCTTGAGTCCACAGGCCGACGCTCTATCCACTGAGCCAAACCAGTTAGGGCAGGCTGCAACATTTTTAATAAAACAATTTTAATATGCAACCAGGTTGAGAACCACTGCAGTTGGCCCGTAAGACAATTGTTTTTCTTCTCATGTTACAAATGATGAATGTAAAACTCAAAATGATAATTTGTATGGTTACGTAGTTATTCGCAGCGGAAGGAAATCTGAACTTGAGTTTACCATTTTTCTACTACATCACACTGCATGTACAGAGGCTTCGGAGTTCCGATGCGCTTCACTGTGGGAGACTCAATCTCAGAGGCTGCAGGGAATTCCATGACTCTATGGGATGAAACGCTCCAAGTGAGTCTGGTGTTGATGGGGTAGCATGGTCCAATGAACCCTCTCTCTAGAGCCCCTCTTCTCGGAGCTTTAAACTCTACTGCTCTGTCGATGGGTAAGTAAGCAATATGAAGTTGTTTGACTCTGAATTGAATAGCTACACGGTAAATTTAGCCCAGCTGGTGTGGCTCAGCGGTTGAGAGTGGACCTATGAACCAGGAGGTCTCTGGTTCGATTCCCGGTCCAGGCACATGTGCCTGGGTTGTGGGCTCAATCCCCAGTGGGTACCATGCAGGAGGCAGCTGATCAATGATTCTCTCTCATCATTGATGTTCCTATCTCTTTCTCCCTCTCCCTTCATCTCTGAAATCAAATATAGATATAGATATAGATATGTATTTTTTTTAAAGATAAATTTAAAACTTGCTTTTCCTTTTCTGAAATCATGGATATGTTAGAGAATTAAAACAGATTAAATGAATCATCCATATGGAGTTCCAGAAAAGAGTTGCCTACACCGCTACTGCACACTTACATTTTTTGCCAAAACCGGTTGAGGGGATGGGTGTTAAGCCAGTAAAGGAAAAAGAATGTGTTTAAATTCTAACATCTGAGACTGTGTCCTGAATTGGCCTTCCACAGAGGTTCTCAGAGGACAGATGATCTTGAAAGGCGTGAGAAGCACAAGTCTCTTTCAAACCCATCCTGTACAAACTTCCAGCTCAGCCCAGGCATGGCAAGTGAAGGGGGGCTCACGGGGTCAGTGAGGAAGGCTGCAGCATCTTACAGAGAGGGCTGGGATCCAGGCCACTGCCTGGCTCAATTACTTGCTATGATGATTTCCCTGAATTTTATGAGGAATGATTCTTCAATTAGTGCTGGGCAGCAAATGCGAGCAGGCTGAGGGGCCCAAGGTTCAGCCAAGTGGGCAATATACTAGAAACTCACCATCTGAAAAACCTACATCAAGGGGTCACGAACTGCCAGTCCAAGTTTGGCCCACAGATGTTTGTACACAGTGTTGACTTACAGGGTTTTATTATTTTAAAACTAATCTCCACTATTCAACATTGGAGAGATTTCATATAAAGATCTACATTTTTTAAAATGAGCTATAGTGTAGAGATTCTTGGCTGTTCTAGTCCTTGCTGTACCCCCTGGAGCCTAGAATAGTGCCTGGAACATAATAACTTCAATAATGTTATTCAAAAAACAGTGCTATGAAATAGGAGTTATTTTCTTCATTTTACAGTGAATAAAAGAAATCTGAGAATGTAAGTAATTTAACTACGGTCACACAATTGATAAGTAACAGAATATTTGGATCTAGGTGTGTTTGACTTCCAAACCCGTGTTCTGTCCACCACACACACCACACTGCCTGCTGCCCTACACACAGTCATGAAAGGCTTTCAATTTAGACTTTTAAAAATCAGATTTACTGAGATAGAGCTAACATACCATACAATTCACCCATTTAAAGTGTAAAATGCAGGGTTTTTTGTATAACCACAGGGTTGTACCACCATCACCACAATCTAATTTTAGAACATATTTATTCCCCTTAAGAAACCTCATTACCAGTCAATTCCTATTCCCCTTCTCTCCAGTCCTTCCAGCCCCAAGCAACCACTAATCTACTTTCTGTCTCTATAATTTTGTCTATCCTGGACGTTTTATATAAATGAAATCATACAAAATGTGGTCTTTTGTAACTGGCTTTCTCCATTTAGCATAATGTTTTCCAGATTCAACCGTGTTGTGGCATGGATCAGTACTTCATTTCTTATTGACAAAAAATATTTCACTGGATGGATATACCAAATTTTTTCTATCCATCGATCAGTGGATGGAAATTTGGGTGGCTTCCACTTCTTGGCTATTATGAATAATGCTGCTACGATATCAATTTAGATTTTTGACATCATTTCAAAAGTTAGTCAATTTTTTGAGTTAAAAGCAATGTTAAGTGTATACATAAAAAATCCACCATCCTTTATAAAAATTCAGCTGGGCACTTCATTTAAAAAAAAATAGTTGGAGTCTCAAAAAAGGCAGTGTCCAGCTCAACCTTAACCTCTGAGAGGCTCTGATACTGCCTCCAGTGAACAAGCCCATTTTATCCAACTAGACAACAAACTCCTAAAAGCCAGAAAATATTGGTGTATACTTCCTGGTATATCCATGATGATTAAATACAGGCATTTGGTGACTATTTGCTTACAACACAGACATCAAGAAATGGATACAGCCCGGCCGGCATGACTCAGTGGTTGAGCATCGACCTATGAACCAGGATGCCACGGTTTGATTCCTGGTCAGGGCACATGCCTGGGTTTTGGGCTCGATCCCTGGTATGGGGCATGCAGGAGGCAGCTGATCAATGATTCTCTCTCATCATTAATGTTTCTCTCTCTCTCTCTCTCTCTCTCTCTCTCTCTCTTTCTCGCTCTCTCTCCCTCCCTTCCTTTCTGAAATCAATTAAATAAAAATAAATGAATACAATCCTGGCCAGGTAGCTCAGTTGGTTAGAATGTTGTCCTGATACACCAAGGTTTCAGGCTCCATCTCCGGCCAGGGCACATATAAAAATTAATCAACGAAAGCACAAATAAGTAGAAAAACAAATCTCTCTCTCTCTCTCTCTCTCTCTCTCTCTCTCTCTCTCTCTCTCTCTCTCTCTCCCCTTCCTATCCTCTCTGCCTTCCTACCTTCCTCTCTCTCTCTCTCTCTTTAAAATCAATAAATAAATAAAAAAATGTTTTTTAAAGAAATGGATACACAGAACAAACTGATGGATGCCAGAGTGGAGAGGGGTTGGAGGGCTAGGTGAAATAGGTGAAGGGATGATGAAGTAGAAATTGGCAGATACAAAATAGTCATGGGGATGTAAGCACAGCATAAGTGAATACAGTCAATAATATTGTAATAATTTTATATGGTGTCAGGTGGATACTAGACTTTTTGAGGGGATATATGTAAGTAATATAAATGTCTAACCACTATGGTCTATACCTGACACTAGTATAATATTGTATGACAATTGTAATCCTATATAATAAAAGGGTAATATGCAAATTGATCCTAACAGCGGAACGACTGGTCGCTATGAGGTTCACTGACCACCAGGGGGCAGACGCTCAACGCAGAAACTGTCCCCTGGTGGTCAGTGCACTTCCACAGGGGGAGCATCACTCAGCCTGAAGCCAGTTCATGGCTGGCCAGCACAGCAGCGGTGGCAGGAGCCTCTCCCACCTCCACCGCAGTGCTAAGGATGTCCAACTAATGGTTTAGGCCCCCTACCCAGGGAGCGAGCCTAAGCCATTAGTCACACATCCCCCAAGGGCTCCCAGACTGCAAGAGGGTTCAGGCTGGGCTGAGGGACACCCGCCCCCCCACTTCAAGGGCACACATTTTTGTGCACCAGGCCTCAAGTTAAAAAATAAAATGTTTTAAAAATGATGGGGTAGGTTGAGAGGATTATTAGTGAGGACCAAGAGGAGGTTGTGGTAGGGGAGAGAAAAAATTCCAACACAGATGCTTTTCTTTTGACCCACACCCCACCACTTAGTTGTTGGTCTGGTCAGAAAGAATTCTCTTGATGTAGTTGGTTCACTAATGATGCTAACTCAGATGAAGTATGTCAACGAGTAAAGACATGAATCTCTGTTGAAAATGAAAATGTCCTTTAGGTCTTGACCAAGAGAGGGCCAGCACCATGTTTCTCCCACATGCTAGGCCAAACAGAAGCTTACAGTGAAGTTGATGGATGTCTGTGGCAGAAGAAAGAAAGATGAAAAGAGGAGCAATAAAGCAGAGACAACTAAGACATTCTTTGTGAGAAGAAAATCTACAAATGCTTCAGTCAGGAAAGACAGGCAAGGCCTTTTATAAAGGATCTGTGGGACTCCTGTAGTATTTTGTCATTATAATATTTTGTTAATATGAATGGATTGGTAAGGAGAACGGATGCCCAGCTTCTCTATTGCAAAGTAACAAGTGATCCAATTTGGAAACAGGAAGGAAAAGGGGAGTGTCATGGACCTCTGCCATGCTCATTCCTTCCTCCAGCCCTCTATCCCGTCCTTCCCCTCACCTGGAAGGTCTCACTCCTCCTCTCTGCCTACCTAAGTCTTGTGCAATCTCTGAGATCCAAGCAAGTTCTGTGCCTCCATCTCTACTCCAGTACTCAAAAGCCCCCTTCACAGGCACTCCCACAGAACATCTGTGAGCCACACAATTCCTACTAGATGGAGCATATTGTCTATGAAAGGTTCTTGTATGTGTGTCTTAGAAAACCTCTTGTGAACGCCTCAGAGACAAGGGCCATTTCTTCTGTGGCTGCTATACCTCTCTCAGTGCTGACGTCCTAAAAGACCCTCTGTTTGGCCTTGCTAACTGACTGGAGGGTTCCATTCTGCTCTCTCGTTCTTGCCAGCAACGCAGAGTGGACAATAAAGTCCATTCACTATGAAATGACTAAGTCAAAGATAAAGGAGCCAAGAAAGTACTCTTACAGAATCACTTATTTTTTTTTATTTTTTAAATATATTTTATTGATATTTTACAGAGAGGAAGGGAGAGGGATAGAGAGTTAGAAACATCGACAAGAGAGAAACATTGATCAGCTGCCTCTTGCACACCCCACATTGGGGATGGCACACCCCACATTGGGGATGTGCCCGCAACCAAGGTACATGCCCTTGACTGGAATCGAACCTGGGACCTTTCAGTCCGCAGGCCGATGCACTACCCACTGAGCCAAACCGGTTAGGGCACAGAATCACTTAGTGTCTCAAAGGACTTGTGGTAGCCAGATCTCAGAATCCTGAGGTTTGATAGATGTGGCAATAACTTTGAAATATGTGATGGTGCTTTTGAGATTACTATTTCACTTGGGTGGGAGGTGTAAACTAATAAATAAAAATATGGGTGCCCTAACTGGTTTGGCTCAGTGGATAGAGCGTCGGCCTGCGGACTGAAGGGTCCCAGGTTCGATTCTGGTCAAGGGCATGTACCTTGGTTGCGGGCACAGTAGGGGCTGTGCAGGTGGCAGCTGATCGATGTTTCTAACTCTCTATCCCTCTCCCTTCCTCTCTGTAAAAAATCAATAAAAATATTTTTTTTTTAAAAAAGCGGTGCTTAAAAAAATAAAATAAAATAAAATAAAAATATGGGTTACATGAGCCAGGAAAAGAGAAGGTTTTCTGTTACATGATTAACTGATATCCCACAGTGTTCTTTCCCCACCATGTTCCATAGTTAGTAGGGGTTCAGAATATTGCTTTTCGTACTTCTGATGTTAACAGTGCTGCTGAAAGAAAGGATGTGATTCGGGGAAGAGAAAGGGAGAGAAAGATTCATATTGCCTTATTTTTTTTAAAAAAAATATATTTTATTGATTTTTTACAGAGAGGAAGGGAGAGAGATAGTTAGAAACATTGATGAGAGAGAAACATCGATCAGCTGCCTCCTGCACATCTCCTACTGGGGATATGCCCGCAACCCAGGTACATGCCCTTGACCGGAATCGAACCTGGGACCTTTCAGTCCACAGGCCGACGCTCTATCCACTGAGCCAAACCGGTTTCGGCCATATTGCCTTATTTTAATCATTGGGTGTCCCAAAGCTTTTTAGGGAGTAAACAACAATCAATATTTAGGAAAGACTGCTGGATTCACACTACTTTGAATTCTAGGTCTCTCCTCTTCTGTGGCAATTTTTGGAGTATCATGTGCTCATACAGAGTCCCATCTTTTTTTTTTTTTTTTTTGAATGTATTTTATTGATTTTTTACAGAGAGGAAGGGAGAGGGATAGAGAGTTAGAAACATCGATGAGAGAGAAACATTGATCAGCTGCCTCCTGCACACCCCCTATTGGGGATGTGCTTGCAACCAAGGTACATGCCCTTGACCGGAATCGAACCTGGGACCCTTCAGTCCGCAGGCCGACACTCTATCTACTGAGCCAAACCGGTTAGGGTACAGAGTCCCATCTTATGACACAGACATAGTTTCCAACTTTTCATGATGCTTAAATCACTTACACGTTAGGTACATTGAGGCTCATGAGAATTGCTAATTGGCCTTGTGAAACTGTGGCCATGCTTTTCACGGATCTAAAAGTATTCACACCCACCCACACAGCAGAGTGGGGAAATGACTGTGCTGGCTTGTCCAGTGCTAGTAATAGTCAAGTGACATGGCCTCCTCATTCCCCATGAGCTACATTTAAAGAACCTGCTCCAGAATAAGACTAGACTTGGGGCTTAAAAAAAAAAAATCACCTAAGCTACTAGTATTTCCTTTCTAGAAAAACGGGATTCTAGTTTGGATTTCAGAAAGCTCTTTATATAGTTTGCAAAAGATGCTGGGTCTTTCAGTATTTTTACTCTAGTAAAACTTGAAGCTCTGACCTATATTTAGTATGACTTTTCTGGGATATGGAAAAATATGCTCTATCATTTAATGTGATGTCTTTAACCCTCTGTGTAAATGGTACACATTAAAAACCAAGTCTAGCCCTGACCGGTTTGGCTCAGTGGAGAGAGCATTGGCCTGTGGACTGAAGGGTCCCAGGTTCGATTCCAGTCAAGGGCATGTACCTTGGTTGTGGGCACATCCCCAGTAGACGGTGTTCAGGAGGCAGCTGATCGATGTTTCTCTCTCACCGATGTTTCTGGTCTCTATTCCTCTCCCTTTCTCTCTGTAAAAAAATCAATAAAATATATTTAAAAACCAAGTCTAGCCCTGCCAGTGTGGCTCAGTGGTTGAGCGTTGACCTGTGAATCAGGAGGTCACATTTGATTCCCGATCAGGGCGTATGTCCGGGTTGTAGGCTTAATCCCCAGTGTGGGGCGTGCAGGAGGCAGCCGATCAATTATTCTCTCTCATCATTGATATTGCTATCTCTTTCTCCTTTTCCCTTCCTCTCTGAAATCAATAAAAAATATCTATATATATAAAAGGCTAATATGCAAAGTGTCCCTGTGGGAGTTGTACCTGGAAACCAGTTCGATTGCTTGCTAAGATGTGCGCTGACCACCAGAGGGTGGTGTGGAATGAAGGAAGGCCCCGGCTGGCAGCCTGAAGGCCCCTATCGGCCCTGATCGCTGTCCAGGCCTAGGGACCCTACCCGTGCACGAATTTCGTGCACTGGGCCTCTAGTATTTAATAAAAATACAAGTCTACTATTAAATAGATATTTTTTATAAGCATAATGACAGATTATACAACATCAATGAAAGAATATGACTGGGTTCACTGCTACCTGTGTCTTGGAGCAAGAGAAGGGTTCATCCTAGAAATAATCACCTTTCCTTCCAAAGGAAGAGGATATGACCCTGGAAAAACCTTGTCTCAGCTAGAAATCTGCGCTGTCAGATCCAAACGGTCCCATTGCAATCCTTTTCTCCCAGGCGGTGCGTAGATCTTTGACAAGTGATGATTGATTTCTCCTTCTTGTGTTTAGGTCAAAGGCTGGACTCCGTGACCAGGGACCTGGTGTGCGAGATCTCACAGGCTGCAGAGAAATATTAACACATGAGTGCATATGCAAAACATGTGGTCTCATATGAATGTAGAGCCAAAGAGAATGTCTCTTCAGCCATGGTTTATCAAAACAGCTCTGTGAACGACTATAATAAACATGAAAATAGAATCTATGTGGTTAAGACCTGCCTCCTTTGACCCAGTCAGGAGCCTCAGGGGGAGAACACACCTGATTGTCCACACAAGAAGGCTTGAGTCTATGTCTGTGTGGCGATCTCTGAGGTTAGCCTCTGTTTCCTATGTCTTTATTATTACGCAGAAGTAGCAGCAACTTTGAGACACTCTTGTAGCTATGACTAAGAAGTCCTCTTCCTGGGATGTGTTGAGGAGGTGGATTCACTCAGGGTGAAGAGCCCCTGGGGACCCAGCATTGCTCTATTTCACCCCCACAAACCAATGTAGTGATGGCCAGGGTTGAGACTGTACCTATATTAAAGCTAGATTAAAGTATCCCCAGGAACCTAAATAGTCCTGATATCAAACAGATTTCTGCATTACTCCATGGATTAATAAGAGGATATCCTCAATGCCAAATGACTTCTTGGGTTAGGACAAAAGTATGAATAGAAGCCCATTTTCCATATGTCTAAATAGTTAAATGTTGTAAGTCAAGCTAACAAACTGTTGAGTAAAATACATTCGATCACCTACCTTGACAGGAGACCAGGCCTGCATTTGAAATGTTTAGATTCTTTGGAGCTCCTTATCAAAACTTAGCAGTGCAGGAAAGCTGACCTGGAGTCCACCCATCTCTTTCTGTTCTCAGCTCCATTTCACACTGTGAGGACCTCACACATACACACGTAGAAACTTCGGACTGCATGCCCAAGTTATGTTCACATACCGCTCCAAACAATTACGGTTTGCCACCCCTTGAGTCTAACGGTACACGCACTTGCATTGCTGACCACCCTTGGGAAGACACGAGTCCACACAGCCCTAAAAATGGGCAGGGAATTCCAGAATCTTGGGTACCCAGTGTGTGTGGTCTATGAGGCAGGGTGCGGCCCTATAGACTCCTTGCTCTATGGGGAGGCATCTGTCCAGAGGTCAGAGCTGAGACCTCCAAAGTTGAGGCCCCAGGACAGGAGTCCTCCTGCCTGTTCCAGTGTGTCACTGGTTCGCTTATTGCTAGTCATCCTGACATAAGTTTGCCTCACAGAAAATCTACTACTGCCTACCAAACTGGTGATGTGACATGAAGGTACAGGATAAGAATATGTCCTATGGTGCCCAACACTGAAGAATGTTGGCAATGGAGGAAAAACAAGGTTTGAAATGTACAGGGCCAGAAGCTAGTTTATAGAAAATTCTTCTAGTAATCAAATGTATAAAATTATAAAAGGATTGTTTTCACTTCATGCCTAATAAAAAAAGTTCTCTCCTGATAATGCAGCCTTATAAATGCACCATCCATTTTTTTTATTAGGAATGAAGCAAAATGGAATATATCAGATTGTGCACTTGTAGGAAACAAACCTATAGTGGTACTATAAACAGTGAGTTTGTCTTTGTGTATATGTATCTTCATTTTTTGTTAAATAAATAGGAACATTTTTATTATGACACCTAAAGAATTTAATGGGATTATTTCTGATTTTTATACTTGATTATTCTTTAATTAATCTCAAAAGCCTAATACCAGATATATATATATAATTGATTTCAGAAAGGAAGGGAGAGGTAAAGGGAGATAGAAACATCAATGGTGAGAGAGAATCATTGATCAGCTGCCTCCTGCATGCCCCCTACTGGGGATTGAGCCCGCAAACCGGGTATGTGCCCTTGACTGGAATCGAACCCAGGACCCTTCAGTCCACAGGCTGATGCTCTATCCACTGAGCCAAAATGGCTAGGGCCCAGATTTTGATATATGCCCACTCACACATTTGCAGAAAGAATACCATGCCTCTTATGGTATTTTTTTTTTTTTTAACAGTACAGAGGTCTTTTATTTTTTTGCACTTGTCATGCCTTGAATTCATAGGGGATGGGTCCCAGCAGCTCAGGCTCCTTTCCACTGGTTCTCACAAAGTGCTTCTCTGGGTGGAGCAGGCTGGCGCTTCAGCTGAACCCAGGAACCTTTCACTGTGGCTTCCTTCTTTTTCTGATCATTTTCCTTCACACGTTTCAGAAAGCTCTCTCAGCTTTTAGAGTGCTTTATATGCTCAATATGTACATTAATTCTCTGGGCAAGAATCTTGCCCTTGTTTGTTTACAACAATGCCCACCGCAGGCTGGGTAACTGTAGACTCCTCCAGTTTTGCCACGGTAACATTTGTGAGACATTCCTTTTTGAACAGTGCCCATTCCTTTGATGTCTGCAATATCACCTTTCTTGTAAATTCACCTGTATGAGGCCAGAGGAACAGCTCCATGTTTTCTGAAAGGCCTAGAGAACCTATAGCGGGTGCCTCTCCTCTTCCCCTCTGGGTTAGTCATTTCGGCAAATTATTGGAAGATGGCAGTTCCAGTCAAAATAAGAAATAACATTTCTTATTTCACAAATAACATAATTTCAGCTACACATCATATTATGTTGTATTATAAATAATAAGAGCCAATCCAATATTTATTATCTTTTTTTTTCATTGCTTTCAAAAAATGAATAAATCAATTATAATGGACCATTTCATTTTAATTTTGACTTTCATAATGTATTCCTCTATTTATCAATTATTTCTATTACACTCTTTGAAAATTCAAGTCATGATAAAAAGTAAGTCTGAACACGAATGCTTATTTGTAGCAGCTTTATTCATAATCACCAAAAACTAGAAGCAACCAAATGTCCTTCAAAATTGGAGTAACAAATTGTGGTACATTTATACAATGGAATAGTGGTCAAAGACAAGAAATGAACTATCAAGCCACAAAAAGACATGGATGAACCTCTTTAAATGCATACTGGTTGCTAAGTGACAGAGCCAGCCTGAAAAGGCTACACATAATGTATGACTTTAATTACATGACATTCTGGAAAATGCAAAACTATAGACATAATAAGAAGATTCGTGGTAATCTTAACGTCAAGTTCCTTTGTTTGTTTGTTTTTAAAGGGGATTATATTGATTAAAAAAAAACAGAAGAGCTAGGCAAGTAATGATTAGAGATTGGAAAAAATAAGATGCATTAGGGGAAGTGTAGTTTTAAAAAACACTCTATTTTTAATGGCACAAGTGATACATGTTCAATGTAGAAAGTCCAGAACATAAAAATAAAGAAAGAAGAAAATAAAAGTTACCTGGAATCCCACCATCTAAAGATAAACACTGTTGAATATTGCAGTGGAAAGACTCCTAATTTTTTTTCAGTAATATGAATGGATCTATATATGAATGAATAGATATATACACATACAAATCGACACACAAAGTACCCCAACTGGGATCCAACTGTAATATTTATTTTGTCTGTTTTTCCCACTCATGATATATTAGGAACATTATTCCATGTCCTTAAATTATATTCCTAAAAATGGTTATTAATAGCTGCTTTTGTAGTGAGAACTAAGTAGAGCCACAGGAAAAGTGATGAAATGAAAGATAAGTCAGGCTCCAAAAGGTACCTCCCAGTCACTACGGAAACTAGGAGACAAGGCAGCAACAATATTCCTCCAGGAAATCACAGAATGCTGGAAAAAATGAAGATGAAGTCACAGGAAAGACAAGGAGGAAGAGATGTTTGTACAGGATGCGGAAGACAAACTTACAGCCTTCCTCTAGCTGAGCAGACTGTGCCTTGGCTTTGAGAGCGAACACGGACAGCTCCTCCCCCTCGTTCCCTGCAGACTGTGTCCATTGTATACTGAAAAACAATCTCATTGAAAAGGCAATTAAAGCTCCTATTGACAAACTTGACCTGCCTTCTTCAGCATTTCCCCAGGGGATCACATGTCAGAGCCCCATCAGCACACACACAGCCCCTCTGCTGTCCCTTCCTTCAGACACTGCAGCCCTAGACGAGGCCACAGGACTTGGAAGGAGAACAGTTGGTGTCAGCCGCTACCCTGGCTCTTGGCCAGGTAACTTTGTACAGGGCAGTACCTCACACAATGGTTTTGTCTGATATCGGCCCCACTGACTCAACTTCCACGGGGCATATGCAAAAATAATCTAACCTCCCTATCCCACTCTGTCATGCTGCCCAATTCAGGAACTTCTCTGCCTTCCCAACTCCTGTTTCCTCTGAAGTAGGCTAGTGACACCCAGTCATCATATAGGTAATACAGGGTTTTGTGCCATAATAATAAATTATTATTATAACTACCATTTGTAAATGTTTAGCTTTAAACCAGACTCTGTGCTAAGTGCCTTATGTGCATTATTTTATCTTTACAACAACCCTATAAAGAAGTAGGTTAAAAAAAAGAAAAAATAATAATAAACTTGTACTAAAATAGCACTTCCCAAATACCAACTGGCTAAAATACAAATTTAAAAAGAAGAAGAAGAAGTAGGTTCAATTTTTATTCTCATTTTACAGATGGGATTCCTGAGGCCTGAGAGAGTAACTTGACTGAGCTAATGCCATGTACAAGGAGTGGGAGGGACTCAATTCTGGGTCTGCTTCCCAATAGACACTTTCTGTGCACCTTCTGTGTGAAAAGCAGTGTGTTAAAAGTAAGAGCAAAAAGCACAGGAAATCCTTTCCTTGAAGGATTTTACAGTCTCTGAAGTTTAGGAGAGACTATGACAAGTACACTATCTACCAAAACAGGCACGATATGCTAACTTCATGTGAAAGGGTCAAAGTTCTCTTGTGATTAGAGATGGGAGAGACTTTGGTGAGAAGATGGAATGTGAAATAGACTTAAAAGGGTAGTGACAAAAGATGATTGGGAGACAGCATTTAGGGGAACAGCATGAGTGAAGGAGAACATAGGCAAGGAACAGCAAATAGTCAAACTTGCAGAAGTAATGTTTAGCAGAGTTGTCAAGGCTGATAAGGCTGTCACACTATGTGACTTTAGTATCTAGCTGAAGGGCTTGGATTGGTCGATGGGGAACACAGATGGGTTTTGAGTAGGGCAACGGCACATTTGGGGCCACAACTTGAGAAAATTGACATTGTAGCTACCTATGTTACAAATTGACAAGGGAGAGACTAAAGTTAGAGACTGGTTGGAGGCTACTTATATTGTGAACGACAAGGGGCTACCTAATAAACTTGACAAGCAGGGGATTAGGTGGGAGGCACATGGCAGGCCTAACAAGCTCAGTGACCAAAAGTACCTACACAGGATGTTCTGATCATAAATTCCTAATTGGGCATGTCATGTCCCAGGCCTAAAGCTTCCTTAGCAAAGATCAACCTTCACCTTAAGTGAGCTCTGTCCATTTTTCTTATGCATCTAGGATAACATACTTTTGAAAGGACAGAGTAATTTTCTTTCATTTAAAAACAAAACAAAACACATTGGCCTGGCTGGTGTGGCTCAGTAGTTGAGCATCAACCTATGAACCAGGAGATCACAGATTTCTGGTCATGGCAATGCCCCAGTTGTGGGCTTGATCACTGGTACAGGGTGTGCAGGAGGCAGCCAATCAATGATTCTCTCTCATCATTGATGTTTCTATCTCTCTCTTCTTCTCCCTTCCTTTCTAAAATCAATAAAAATATATTTTAAAAACACATTATAGTCATTTTATTTTATTGTTAAATATGTTTTTATTGATTTTTGAGAGAGAGGAGGAAGAAGGAGAGAGAGATAGAAACATTGATGATAAACATCAACATGGATTGGTTGCCTCCTGCATGTCCCCTTCTGGGGATTGAGCCCGCGACCTGGTCATGTGCCTTGACCTGGAATCAAACAGGGGACCTCTTGGTGCATGGGTCAACGCTCAACCACTGAGCCACACTGGCTGGGCCAGAGTAATTTTCTTTTCCTACCCCTGGAAGGCACAACTGCTGGCACCAGATCAGTACACCACAGAACCCCTTATTGTTATCTTGTTCCAAATACTATCTCTATGAGCTGTGAGTATTAATTATTAATTATCACCCACCAATGTAAAAGAAGTGTTTCTCCATTTTGCTTTATATCCAATTCTAGAGATTTCCCCGCTTTGCTTTCTTCTGCCTCCTTAGTCTACTACCAATGTGATGAAAAAGGATGAAAACAGCTGTACTAGATGTTATACAATTCCCTTCCCCCTCTCCACCCCACAAGCAAAGTGTTCCTTCTGAAGGCAAAATCGCCCTCAATTGAGGACTACTGTAATAGACCACGTGAGAAATAAAAAAGGCGGACGTGGCATATGGTAGGGATAAAACCTAAAAGGTTTGCCAAGTGTTTGGATAGGAATGTGACTGAGGAAGAGGATTGAAAGATCAAACAGAGCCCAGCTGGTGTGGCTCAATGGTTGAGCATCAACCTATGAACCAGGAGCTCAGAGTTAGATTCTCTCTCTGTCTATCCCTTGCTCTCTGAAATCAATAAGAAAATATTTTTAAAACAGATAAAAAGATCAACCAGAACCACAGAAAATGCCCTAGAGGCCATGCAGTCTAATCTGCTCATAACTGCTTGCAACATTGTAAACTTCAGAGGGAATTCAGTAAAACCTACTAATAATCACAAAAATTATCTTGCTCTTTGATTCAGAAATTCCATTCCTAGGAATTTATCTAAAAAAAAATTAAAATGAAGATAATCTATGTACAAAACAACAGTAATTACATGGAGATAGTGACTATGTTGTTATTAACAATTAAACTGTCATGCCTATCACAGTGCCTGTAAACAAGAGATCCACATTTAAAAGGTTGCTTTAAGTAGTATGAGTTTCCTGTAAATTTTGGAGATTAAACGCTTATTGGAGATATCATTGGCAAATATGTTCTCCCATGCAGTGGGCTTTCTTGTTTTGTTGATGGTCTCTTTTGCTGTGCAGAAGCTTTTTTATTTTGATGTTGTTCCATTTGTTTATTTTCTCCTTAGTTTCCATTGCCCTAGGAGCTCTATCGGTAAAGATATTGCTACCACAAATGTCTGCTACTTTGCTGCCTATAGCTTCTTCTAAGATTTTTATGGCTTCCCGTCTTACATTTAAGTCCTTTTCCATTTTGAGTTTATTTTTGTGTATGATGTAAGTTGGTGATCTAGTTTCATTTTTTTGCATGTATCTGTCCAATTTTCCCAACACCATTTATTGAAGAGACTATCTTGACTCCATTGTATGCTGTTGCCTCCTTTGTCAAATATTAATTGAGCATAATGGCTTGGTTCGATTTCTGGATTCTCTGTTCTGTTCCATTGGTCTATATGTCTGTTCTTGTGCCAGTACCAGGCAGTTTTGAGAACAGCATCTTTGTAGTATAGCTTGATATCTGGTATTGTGACCCCTCCAACTTTGTTCTTTCTCAAGATTGCTGCAGCTATTGAGGTCTTTTTTTATTCCAGATGAATTTTTGGAGAGTTTGTTCTAGGTCTTTGAAATATGCCGTTGGTATTTTAATGGGGATTGCTTTGAATCTATAGATTGATTTGGGTAGTATGGACATTTTAATGATGTTGATTCTACCAATCCATGAACATGGTATATTTTTCCATTTGTTTATGTCTTCCTTTATCTCCTTTTTCAGCTTCCTGTAATTTTCTGAGTACAGGTCCTTTACCTTCTTGGTTAAATTTATTCCTAGAGCCCTGACCAGTTTGGCTCAGTGGCTAGAGCGTAGGCCTATGGACTGAAGAGTCCCAGGTTTGATTCCGTCAAGGGCATGTACCTTGGTTGTAGGCACATCCCCAGTAGGGGGTGTGCAGGAGGCAGCTGGTCGATGTTTCTAACTCTCTATCCCTCTCCCTTCCTCTCTGTAAAAAAAATCAATAAAATATATTTAAAAAAAAATTTATTCCTATGTATCTTAACTTACTACTTAACAAAAGGAAGATAAACAATCTAATAAAAAAATGGCAAAGGACCTAAATAGACCCTTTTTAAAAGAGGACATACAGAAGGCCAAGAGACATATGAAAACATGCTCAAAGTCACTACTCAATCGACAGATGCAAATCAAAATGACAGTGAGGTACCATCTCACACCTGTCAGAATGGCTATCATCAACAAAGCAACAAACAAGACAAGTGCTGTCGAGAATGAGGAGAAAAAGGAACCCTCCTTCACTGCTGGTGGGAATGCAGACTGGTGCAGCCACTGTGGAAAACAGTACGGAGTTTCCTCAAAAAATTAAAAATGGAACTCCCATTTGACCCAGGAATCCCACTTATAGGAATATATCCCAAGAAAACAGAAACACCAATCAGAAATGATATATGCACCCCTATTTCATAGCTATTTACAATAGCTAAGATTTGGAAACAGCCTAAGTGCCCATCAGCAGATGAGTGGATTATAAAACTATGGTATATCTACACAATGGAATACTACGCTGCTGTAAAAAAAGAAGGAACTCTTACCATTTGCAACAGCATGGATGGAACTGGAGAGCATTATACTAAGCAAAATAAACCAGTCAGAGAAAGATAAATATCACATGATATCACTCATATGTGGGATATAATGATCAACATAAACTGATGAACAAAAATAGAGCCAGAGTCATAGAAGCATAGAACAGACTGTCTGACCTATGAGGGAAGTCAGGGGCCATGGGGATAAGAGATCAACAAAGGACTTGGATGCATGCATATGAGCATAACCAATGGACACAGACAGTAGGAGGGTGAGGGCATGTGCTGGGGGGTGGGAGCAGCTGGGGAGAGGTCAATGGGGGAAAAAGGAGACTTATGTAATACTTTAAACAATAAAGAATTTTTAAAAAAGAGGTTAATATAAGATTCAGAGATGAGATTGAGGATTCTGGAGAGAGAAGTTGTAGCTAATGAAACAAAATCCCAGAGCAGGTGGGAAGGGCAGATAACAAGAATGCAAATAGAGGGCTGGCCAGTGTGATTCAGTTGATTGAGCCTTGTTTCTTGTACCAAGAGGTGGCCCTTGGATTCCCTGCCAGGGCATGGCCCCTGCTGGGGCTCCATTCCCAGTAGAGGGCATGCAGGAGGCAGCCCATAGATGTTTCTCTCTCATTGATGTTTCTCTTTCTTTCCCTCTCCCTTCCTCTCTCTCTACGTCAATAAAAAATATATTTAAAAAGAAAAAAAGAAGAATGCAAGTCCTAACTCCTTTTTCAGAGAGAAGGCAACAACCAGGAGAATTTGTAATGGAGAAAGTGCAAAGAGAAGTTGGGTGGAGGAACTTACAGAGGGCTTCAATTAATCACATCACCTGCAGAATAAAGACCAGAACCACCCAAGGTTTAAACAAAAATCTCAAAGCTTGCCTGAGGGTATTTCTTGAAAACAAGATTTATGCACTTTCTGTGAAAAACTGCTCTGGAACATGCTGTTCAGAAATGAGGACTCCTGGGACATGCAATATGCAGAGACTAGAAAGAATGAGTTACGTAGTCAACTTTCTTTCTACTGAAGTCCCTAACAACTTGATTTTTAAATTGCCCTCTAGCCCTGGTCGGAGTGGCTCAGTTGGTAGGAGCAT
This sequence comes from Myotis nattereri, assembly GCF_964212035.1. Taxonomy (NCBI): domain Eukaryota; kingdom Metazoa; phylum Chordata; class Mammalia; order Chiroptera; family Vespertilionidae; genus Myotis; species Myotis nattereri. The sequence continues at coordinate 24,481,494 of NC_138075.1, read as the reverse complement.
TGTCCCATGCACCAGAAAGTCTCAGGCTAATTCCTGGTCAGGGCACATGCATAGGTTATGGGTATGATCCCCAGCAGGTTCAAGAGGCAACCGATCCATGTAGTTCTCACATTGATGTTTCTCTCTCCTGCTCTTCCTCCCTTTCTAAATCAATAAAAAAAAATTAAAATAATTATAAATAAGTAAATAAATTGTCCTCTAGTTCTGAGCATCTACCCACAGACCAAAGGGTCTGGGGGCTTCGATTCCAGGTCAAGGGCAGGTACCTGGGTTACCGGCTAGTCCCCAGCCCCTGTCAGGGAGTGTGCAGAAGGCAATCAAACCAGGAGCCAACCAAACCAGGAGGCAACCAATGGATTTGTCTCTCTTACATTGGTGTTTCTTTTCCCCTCCCTTCCCTCCACTCTCTAAAAAAATAAAAATAAAATAAAATAAAAATCAATGGGAAAAAAAATCCTCCGGTGAGGATTACAAAAACAAAAAAAAAAACAAATACTTAAAACAACTGCCCTCTAAATATGAAATCCCTGTTAATTTGGCAGAGATTCCTCGGTTCTAGTGTGAAGCCACGCATGTAAATTAAAGTACTGTTTTGCTAAGTGAAATAAGCAAGCCAGAGAGAAAAAGTATACAATTTCAGTTATATGTGGAATCTAATGAGCAAAATAGAAATAGACTCATAGAGACAGAGAACAGACTGATAGCTGTCAGAGGGGAAGGGCGGTCAGGGTTGGGGGTGGGGAGACTGGGTGAAAAGGGTGGCGGGATCAAGCAAAACCACCAAAAAAAAAAAAAAAGGAAATCCTCCTGACAACCATATGGTGATTACCAGACGAGAGGGAAAAAGGGGTGGGGGAAGGTAGAAGAGTGTAAGGGGGAATAAATGGAGAAGGCAGGGGATTTTACTTGGCGTGGTGAATACACAATGCAACATACTGTTGTTGTACTATAGAATTGTAGAAATAAATTAAGGTTCATACAGTGACCAGAAGGCGCTGAGTGGAAGAGTGGGCGTGGCCAACGAGAGGGCTGGAGGCCCGCCCCCTTCCCACAGCGCACCGCGGCGGCGCCCAGCGTGCGCCTCCCTCTCGCTGGCTCCCGGCTCGGAGGAGAGTTCGACCATGGACGGGCTCCGGGCTAGTGCGGCTTTGCTGAGGCGCGGGCGGCTGAGACGCCGGCGCCAGCCGCAGTCACACAGCGGGTCGGTGCTGGTCCTGCCCCTGAGGCCCAGGAAAATCCGCAGGCAGCTCAGGAGAAGTGCTGCGTCCCGCATGGCGGCGCTGAGGGCCCAGACGCTGCCCAGCGAAGACTCGGAGGACTCGCGGGTGGAATCGACCGTGGACGGTCCCCGGGACCCGCCGCCTGGAGGGGCGACGGCCACCCCGGATGCGGCCCGGCGAGAGCCGTACGGCCACCTGGGCCCTGCCGAGCTGCTGGAGGCCTCGCCCGCGGCCCGCTCCCTGCAGACCCCGCCGGCGCGTTTGGTGGAGGCGCAGACCCCGCCGGCGCGCCTGGTGCCCGCTTCGGCGCCGCCCTCGCGCCTGGTGGAGACCTCGGCCCTGCTGTGCTCTGCCCAGCACTTGGCGGCCGCGGCCCCAGCGACGCTGTCGGGGTCGCAGGTGGGTAGCACCGGCGGGGAGCCAGCCTGGGACTCCCCATTGCGGCGCGTCTTGGCCGAGCTGAACCGCATCCCCAGCAGCCGGCGGCGGGCGGCACGCCTCTTCGAATGGCTCATTGCGCCCATGCCACCCGATCATTTCTACCGGCGCCTGTGGGAGCGGGAGGCGGTGCTGGTGCGGCGGCAGGACCACACCTACTACCAGGGTCTGTTTTCCACCGCCGACCTGGATGCCATGCTGCGCAACGAGGAGGTGCAGTTTGGGCAGCACCTGGACGCCGCGCGCTACCTCGACGGGCGGCGCGAGACCTTGAATCCGCCGGGCCGGGCCCTGCCCGCTGCCGCGTGGTCCCTGTACCAGGCCGGCTGCTCCCTGCGCCTCCTTTGTCCCCAGGCCTTCTCGACCACCGTGTGGCAGTTTTTGGCGGTGCTCCAGGAGCAGTTTGGAAGCATGGCGGGCTCCAACGTTTACCTCACGCCCCCCAACTCGCAGGGCTTTGCCCCCCACTACGACGACATCGAGGCGTTTGTGCTGCAGCTGGAAGGTCGGAAACTCTGGCGCGTCTACCGACCCCGGGTCCCGACTGAGGAATTGGCCCTGACGTCCAGCCCCAACTTCAGCCAGGAAGACCTTGGTGAGCCGGTGCTGCAGACCGTGCTGGAACCTGGAGATTTGCTCTATTTTCCTCGGGGCTTCATTCACCAAGCCGAATGCCAGGATGGGGTGCACTCTCTCCACCTCACCTTGTCCACGTACCAGCGCAATACCTGGGGTGACTTCTTGGAGGCTGTACTGCCTCTGGCGGTGCAGGCTGCCATGGAGGAAAATGTGGAGTTTCGTAGGGGACTGCCCCGAGACTTTATGGATTACATGGGGGCTCAGCATTCGGATTCTAAGGATCCTCGAAGAACTGCTTTCATGGAGAAGGTGCGGGTCTTGGTTGCCCGCTTGGGACACTTTGCTCCGGTCGATGCTGTGGCTGACCAGCGAGCCAAAGACTTCATCCACGATTCTCTGCCTCCCGTGCTGACTGACAGGGAGAAGGCACTAAGTGTTTACGGGCTCCCCATTCGCTGGGAGGCAGGAGAGCCTGTGAACGTAGGAGCCCAGTTGACAACAGAAACGGAAGTGCACATGCTTCAGGATGGGATAGCCCGGCTGTTGGGCGAGGGAGGCCATCTGTTTCTCTATTACACAGTGGAAAACTCCCGTGTTTATCACCTGGAAGAGCCCAAGTGCTTGGAGATATTACCCCAGCAAGCTGATGCCATGGAACTCTTACTCCGCTCCTACCCCGAGTTTGTGAGGGTAGGGGACCTGCCCTGTGACAGCGTGGAGGACCAGCTTTCCTTGGCCACCATGTTGTATGATAAGGGGTTGCTGCTCACCAAGATGCCTCTTACCTGAACTAGTTTCTCGTTGATTGCTGGAAACAAGGCAGCAGTGATGACTCTTTCCTACCACCACCACCTTGTTCTGGAGGGGAAAAAACTCACGTTCTTACCTTGATGACCATCGTTGTGCTCACACTTACCTTTAGGCCTGCTGCAGTGTCAAAAAACTCAGAGGATGTTTTAGGAACCACCACATCTAGGCACAGAAATAAAAGCAGAAGTTGGAGGTGGAAAAAAGCTATTTCTACCCAAGTAACCTTGATCCCTGATCATTTCAGAATACGAACTTAATCATCCGCCTCAGGCTTCAGTGTACTGTGTAGCACTTGCTGTCATTCTGCTTGAGACATGAGAAGTTTTTATTTGGAATTGCTTTGCATCCTTAATTTGAGTTCTCATTCATCAGTTTGGGGGAGGGTTGGGGTTAGTATCCTGTTTGTTATTGTGAGTTTGTATGAATGTTAAAAGTCATTAAAGTGCCAAAGCATGTTTCCCTTTTCTAAGGCTAGGTTATTATGTGGCATGATTTGAAGGAATGTCGGAGGCGGGGAGGAAGATGTGGATAATCTATAATGGCCTAGGTCAGTGGTGGGCAAACTGCGGCTTGCGAGCCACATGCGGCTCTTCGGCCCCTTGAGTGTGGCTCTTCCACAAAATACCACATGCGGGCACGCACGCACAGTGCGATTGAAACTTCGTGGCCCAGGCGCAGAAGTCGGTATTTTGTGGAAGAGCCACACTCAAGTGGCCAAAGAGCTGCATGTGGCTCACGAGCCGCAGTTTGCCGACCACTGGAGGTGAAAGGTAACTTTGATAGTTGTAGGATTGGGGCCAATTCTATAACTTTGGGGGTAACTTATTCATTTTAATCATGCTACTTGAACCCCCAACAGCACAATCATATTAGAAAAGTTATGATCTATTATCTTTTTGGGAGTATGTTTTTGCTCAGTGCTTGTTTGCATCAGTGGCTGGCACTGTCTCCTAGTTATGATATCATAGGTTTTAATAAACCAGCTTGTAGTGAGCTGGCCCTGAGGGAAGGCTGGTGTTCAAGTTACTTTCCACTCTCATTTTTTTCTGGCAGTTGGAAGAAACTTCCCCATATCTGGCAAGTGAATATTCTCATGTTGGTGGAAAAGAGCCTGGTGTACCAGAGAGAGCATTGGACTTGGAACCAGAAGACCTGGGTTTGGGGTGGTGGCTGGTAGGCAGCTGGCTGAATGACCTGAGGCTGCTGCTACGCCTGGGCGCACAGATTTTGTAAGTATATATTGGTCCAGATTGGTGTCTTCACCTCGTTATTTAGATTTTATCTGGAACTTTTAAGATCCTATCACCATAACTGATAGGTTCAGTTATATAAAGTTGAGAACTTTATAAAGTCTTTCTTTTTTTAAAAAAAAAAAATATATTTTTATTGATTTTAAAGAGGAAGGAAGAGGGAGAGAGAGAGAGAAACATCCATGATGAGAGACAATCATAGATCAGCTGCCTCCTGCAAGTCCCCCACTGGGGATTGAGCCCACAACCCGGGCATGTGCCCTTGACCAGAATCGAAACTGGGACTTTCAGTTCCCAGGCTGACGCTCTATCCAATGAGCCAAACGGGCTAGGGCTAAAGTCTTCCTTTTAAAGTTGCAAAACCATAGATATACGTAATATGATAGCTCTCCCTCCAACCCCACTTTTCAGAGGTAACCACTATTAAAGGTAAGCCCATATGGTTTTTTGGGGGTGTTCTACATTAGTTTTTGTTTTGTACTTGTGTTTCTAATGTCATTCCCCCCCCCCACCCCAACTTTCAAGTCAGTTCAAATAGAGCTCCCTCATTCATTTTTTTTAAAGGGATAAAACAGTAAATAAAAGCGAGGTGGGGAGGTGTAGCAGGAGGAAAAACATAACAGAAGGACGCAGAAGAAGCCCAATAAGGAAAAGTGGTAGTAGTCTTTCCTGGCTCTCATCCTACAGGACTCATAATTAAGTCACAAAACATGCAGATCCTGCCCAGCCAGAGTGGCTCAGTGGTTGAATGTGGTCGACCTGTGAACCAAGAGGTCACAGTTCAATTCAGGGCACATACTTGGCTTGCAGGCTTGATCCCCAGTAGGGGATGTGCAGGGGGCAGCCAATCAATGATTCTCATCATTGATGTTTCTACCTCTCTTCTCCCTCTCTGAAGTGAATAAAAATATCTTTAAAAGAAAACACCCACAAAAACATCCAGATCCTAAAAGCATCGGACTCACCCCTGGAAAACCTACCTTGAAAAGTTTCTTGAAGAAAAGTATGTAGTTTCTGTGGTTTTTGCCCCTCTTTGGGTTGCAAGTAAATATGTTTTGCTTCCCCCTTTACTTTTTTTATGACCTTCTCTATCTTGAATATTTTCTGCGTCAGCAAGTCCTTTTGGTTTAGTGTTTGAATCTAGATCAAAACAAATAATATTGGGGAAAAACAACCACTTGGCTACAAATCATCAAAAAGCATTAGTGAAGTAACTTAGTGCTCGTGCTTGTTAGTATTAGGTGGCACATAAATACCAGAGAGCATTGTTCTCCTGTGATATTGGTGGGGCATTTTTACATTTGTTAATGAAAAATTAGCTTTTTGTGCCTGATGAAAGCAATCTGCTACGAAATGTCTGCTTGGTGTGAGGTTGGTTTTGTGAATTATATATGAAGAAAGAATCTTTTACATTTTTAAAGTCCTTTTCACTCTATTTCTTCCACTCCTCTAACAGCTTTGAAAAGTTAGAACCACCTATTCAGCTAGAGTGTTCTTTTGGTGACAGAGCCCAGATCAGGAAAGTTTAGAAGGAAAAAGAAAACCTAGGAGGCCAGCTCCAGTCCCTCATTCCTTCGTTATACCTATCTGGGGGGGACAACAACTTTGGTTTAGGAGATGGTGAGGAGAAAATAGGAAAGGAAGGAAACTATTTTAGAAACAACAACAAATCCTGATTTTGAGAACTACTTAATAGAACTAATAGGATTTTGGTTTTGTCTTTTTACTAAGGGGATTTTATAATCCTATTTTGCACAGATGTTTTGTGTCTTCAAATGATGGTGTATCTGCCCTGACTGGTTTGGCTCAGTGGATAGAGCATCAGCCTGCGGACAAAAGGTCCCAGGTTCGATTCCGGTCAAGGGCATGTACCTTGGTTGTGGGCACATCCCCAGTAGGGGGTGTGCAGGAGGCAGCTGATCGATGTTTCTCTCTCATCGATGTTTCTAACTCTCTATCCCTCTCCCTTCCTCTCTGTAAAAAACCAATAAAATATATTAAAAAAAAAAAAAAACTTGTATAAAAAAAAATGATGTGGTATCTGTCTAGGATTGTAGAAAGTACTTCCGTGATGGGGGAAAATGGTGTGTACACATGCTTTAGGGGCAAAAAGCGTTTGAAGAATTCTTGCAAGCCCTGAATTTTCCCTTGAAAACACAGCTTGTATTTATCTACCCTGTTCTTGACCTCCTGAAGCATTTCTTTGTTTCCTTCACGTTCTATCTTGAGTATCTTCATTGCCTGGTGAATTTCCCTGAAAAATAAGAAAACTTCTTAGATTGTTTCTATCCTTTAAAAAAGCATGGGGGTGGAAAATACAGGACTTGGAATCAGTCAAGAATCCTAAGTTCCAATCCTAACTATGCACTTTTGCTGTGCCTTATCCTCCAGTGGTATGATGTTTAACTTTTAAGGATGTTACTTAGTTTTTGAGATGATATATTTGAAGGTACTAATAAATACCATTTATTGAATGTCTTTATGACAGGTAGTGAACATTAATCACCACAAACCCATAAAATGGACTATCGTCTGCATTTGATATATGAAGAAAAAAAAGGGGGGCTCTGAGAGTTTAATTAATTTACTTGGACTCACATAGCTAGTGCAGGCATGAGTTGGTATTCAAACCCTAGACTTTAAAGCCTGTTGTCACAGTAGGCACTTTTGATACATGTTAATTGAATAAATTAATAACAAAACACCTGGGATAGAGAATAGGTGCGTGAACTATATGAGCTTGACTTTCAATCTAATGTAAATTCGTTTTTCTGTTACCCATTTTGGTAAGTAGGGGAATGGCACAGGTGAGCACATGCTTTTACAGCCATTAGGCAGCCACAAGGCTGTCTTCTGCTAACAAGGACGGGCAGTACATGGGGTAGGGGAAGGAACCAGAGGTTTAGTGCTTACTTTAGAACAGCATCATGTTTTTCTAGGAGCAGCACGTCCAGGAAGGTGTCCCTGACCCGGTCCCCTTGAAGGTTGAGGGCTAGGATACTACGGCAAGCTTCCAGACGTACACCTGGTGACGCCTCATAGTGTATAGCCCAGAGCAGGAGGTCTGTCAGCTGGGGACTCACTTGGCCAATCTGTCCCAAAGCTGCAGAGATCAGAGGGCAGCGTCTTCCACTGTCACTTAAGACTAATCTGGCTATATCCTAATAATGTGTAGGCAGCCACTAAGTATTTGTTTTGTTTATTTTTTCCCTTTTGGATGATAATCACCATTAGAGTTTCGGAGATGAGTTTGAGTAGAGCATTATCGCCAAAGGACTCCTAGGAGGGGTGTTCTATCCCATCCTTGCCTATTAGGATATGAGAATACACTACCTGTCGTAAATAGGTAAATGTAGGGATGAGATATGTGACTCATAACTCAGAAAACTAGCCTAGTCAAGGCAGAGTGATGCTATGGCAAGCTTTAGTTGTACTCCTGGTGACACTTCATAGAGCCTAGCGGCCCCTAGCCCATAACAGGTCTGTCAGCGGGGCCAATCTGTGAAGAAAGGGGGCACAATAACTTCACAGGTTTACCTCGGGCCGATTCTGCTAGGGACCTGCCAAAGACTCAAGCAACGTACAAGATCCTTAAAAAGAAACTAGGAAATGTTGAGGGCAGGGTTTTAGGTCTGTAGCAGTCTTGAATGTGGTCTCACTTGTATAGAGTCCTATAGTTGAAATCTCCAGAGAAAGCAAGTGTATCCAACAGTGTTTTCCAAGTGGATTCCTACTTGGAACTAATTAAATTGTCAGGGACTGTCAGCCCCTTTGCCTTAACAAGTTTGACATTGACCTAGACTCAGGATCCTTAACTAAAAATTTAAAAGCAAAAAATAATTGAATTTCTCAGGCAGGGAACTTCTGAGCAGGTGTGATCATCTCCCCTACACTCCACCCCTTACTAGAGAAATTCTGGGGATCATTTGTACTAGCTTATGGAAAAGATATTTGAGGTTGAGGAGCTGAGGCCATTTTCTCTGTCATACCTTGAAGGGCAAAGGCTTTGATTTTCCAGTAAGGATCTTTCTGTATCAGATTCCGGAGGCATTCAAAAACCTGGGATAAGAAAGAAAGAAAACACCTGGGATGGATAAAAGGCAGTGTTGAGTGGAGAAGACCAGAGCAAAAATGAACGAGAGGAAGGGACCCCTCTTGTCTGAAAAATGACATATCCTAGTGACAAATGAGCTAGAGTCTGAAGTATTACCCTGCACGCATAATATATTAGCTGAATTATCTCCTATCTGTCCATTGTTTTTCTCAGCTCACAGATCTATATGGTGATACAGGCTTCTTTGGAATACCTCCATCAGGTTTTCCCCTAATAACGTGGGATTACAACTTCACTCACTGGAGTTGATCTTAAAGCCCATAAATAAGGTGAGAAGAAGATTCAAGGATGTGCTCTAAAGGAAAGTCTGGACTGGCTGGGAGCTAAATGTGGTCCCAACTGATAGATGTGGCCCATATATCCCCTCACCTTCCTGGGTCTGATCTCTCATTCTGTGTCCCCACAGAATGGTGAGTGTACTGTGCACAACAAGGGAAGCTCAGGGTAATGCTCTCTTCGGGTTATCACGTAAGATGGGATCGTGTTTCCTTGACTCACCATTGTATTACGGATCTGCAGGGCACCTGCTGCTAAACAGGCTGCTCGCCGAACTGCCATGAAGTCATCAGAGAAGCAGTTTAGGAAGCTGGGGAAAAGCTTGGCGGTCATGAGCTTGAGCCCACCAATCAGAGACAGGGCTTCCACACGCTCTTGGGAATTTCCTAGACTCAGCTTGATTCTGTAAAGTACAGGTGCTTTTATTTCCCCTCTTCAAACTTTTGATGCTCCTTCCCCCCAGTGCCCTCAGGATAAAATCCAACCTCTGTAGGCTCTCCATTATCCATTTCCACCCTTTCCTAGTCAGCCTTATCCCCTATTAGGTTAAGTTTCACTGGGTAGAGACTCGACTGTCTTATTTACTTGAATCCCTATTACCTAATTATGTTGAATGACTAAATAAAAGACACTTTCAAACATGCACCTCTTGCTTGCTACAGTTCTCTTTGCTGCCTTCACCTGTGCCATGCCCATTTCTATATTTGGCTCCCAAATGTCTTTCCTTCTCTTTGCCTGTGTAGTCTTAGCTGTCCTCCATGAAACTTGACCTTATTAGATATTTGTGTATCTTGCCTGTATAATCAGAATCATGTCATACTTTTGAACTCGTAATCACCAAAATAGTGACTAACACCTAGTAGGCACTGAATGATTCTGTCCTTAGCCACATTGTTAGTATCTATAAGGACTGTTAACCTTTTGTTTTATCTAAAAAAAATAAAATAATCCTGCAGTGGCACCTCGTACAATGCTGAGCATACGGAGCAGCTCCCCAAAGGCTGGCTGGCTAAATCCCAGGGCCTCTGAACATGTTTTGAGAATAGAAAAGTTTCTTTCTTCATGTTGCCTCAGTTTACCTGATTGTATCATGCAGCTCTTTCCCAAGATTCATTCGCCCCAGAGTTTCGGCAGCTGCTTGTCTTACTTCCTTATTCCAGTCACTCCACATCAGTTGGATCAACTTATGTTTCATATCCTATGAGTAGGTGTAATAATTAGCTGCCATTTATTGAATATCAGTTTTGTACTTGACACTGTGCTCAGAGATTTTACCCATCACTTAATCCTCTCAAACAATCCAATAAAGCAGATATAACCATTTACAGATGACAGAATGCAGGTTTAGATGTACTTGCCCAATGTTAAGTTGAGTGCTGGAGCCAGGACTCAGACCCAGGTCTGTTTTCTAAGCTCATGTTTCAAACTACAATACTATGGCCTTGGCCTATTTGACTCAGTAATTATGTGACCTATATATATCCCCTCACCTTCCTGGGTCTGATCTCATTCTGTGTCCCCACAGAATGGTGAGTGTATTGTGCACAACAAGGGAAGCTCAGGGTAATGCTCTCTTCGGGTTGATCAGGTAAGATGGGATCTGAAGGGTTGTGGGTTCGATTCCGGTCAAGGACACATATCTTGGTTGCAGGCTTAATCCCCAGCCCCATGTGCAGGAGGAAACCAGTTGATGTCTCTCTCACATCAATGTTTCCCTCTCTGTCTCTCCTGCTCCCTTCCACTTTCTCTAAAAATCAATGGAAAAATATCCTCGGGTGAGGATTAACAAACCAGAACAGTTGATACTTCTGTATATTGATACTTCTCCCAGAGGGGAAGGGACAAAGATTATTACAGTTGTAGTTGATTTTGTGAATTTGTCTGAGCTATTCTCCCTGCTAGAAACATCTCCGTTTTTCACCCCTACCTGGTACCTGATGTTTTCCTACTCTGCTTTTCTGATTTAGTTCAAAAGTCATCTCCTCAGTGAACTCTCCTCTGTAAGCATAGGGAAAATCCCCATACTCATACTATCTTAAAACTGCTTCTGTTATAGCTATTTATAACCAACTGAAGACATTATCTTTCATCCCCAGTGCTAGCAATGTAGGATGTGGCCAGAAACTGCTTGCTTACTGAATGGGTGAACTGAGGGACATACTACCTTTCTTTTTTTTTTTTTTTTAACATATTTTATTGATTTTTTACAGAGAGGAAGGAAGAGGGATAGAGAGTTAGAAACATCGATGAGAGAGAAACATCGATCAGCTGCCTCCTGCACACCCCCTACTGTGTATGTGCATGCAACCAAGGTACATGCCCTTGACTGGAATCCAACCTGGGACCTTTCAGTCCACAGGTCGGCACTCCATCCATCGAGCCAAACCGGTCAGGGCCATACTACCTTTCTTAACTCCAGCAATCTGATGTAACGTTCTCATCTTTACCCTGTCCCCTGCTTGCTCTGCATGTCTTTTTACTTTTAGTCCTGAGAGATAGCTGCTAAGGGGATGAATGTGCAGATGAACTGGATGTTAAGATGATATTGTTAAAATGCAGATTATGATTGAGTTCACCTGAGGTGAGATTGTGCATTTCTAACAGCTCCCAGGTGACGCCTGTGCTTCCTGTCGAGGACTTTAGCAACAGGGTGCTATAGCAGTTGAGACAGAATTAATTCAGACTAAAATGTCTTCAGGTGATCACACTGAGCGGCCAGATTTTTTGCTTTGCACACCAAAATGCGAGGATCAAGGAATGGAGGGTGTTCACTTGTCATGGGAATGGGAATGTTCTGGGCCATTCTGGAGGTACTCAGTGTTATAAGGAAAAGATATAGGGACACATAGGAAGAAGGAGAAAATCCCACTTGGATAGCTGAAGATGACTTAAAAATTATGGCAAGAAGAAAGTTAGTTGAAAGCCTAAATGATGCTCAAGATTTCCATGCTGTGCGGAATCTTGGAGGAAGGCAGGAGGAGTGTGGGTGGGTGGGAGGTCATCAGCCAAAGAATATGCATATATTCATAATCCATGGACTCAGACAATAGGGTGGTGAAGGCCTGGGGTGGGGCTGGGGGAAATGGAGGGGGTTAATGGGGGGGAAAGTGACATTTATAATACTTTAAACAATAAAAAATTTTAAAAAAGATTTCCATGCCAGAAGTCCCCTTCAATTCTATCCAAGTCTTGCTCAGCTGTCCCACACTCCTTCACAGAACTTTAACTGATAAGTTCAGCCTATACTACTCTCCTCTCTCTCTGAAAAGTTTTAAGAACACCTTACATTTATTGCTTGTTCTTGAATCATTTGTGTCTGTTAGTCTTGTTACTTCAACTATAATGTCAGTTTTTAAAAGTAGGGACTGTTTTATACCTTCTTTGTGTTTACTAAACACTCAGGGAAAGCCAGCATAGACACTGGTGTAATTGGGTTGTTGGGTAGTTTTAAGTCAGTGCTTCTTAAACTATCTGTGATAGAGAACCAGTATTTGAGTGGGAAAATGTCATTGATACTTAAAAAGTACACTGATATTGAGGTAAAGTCAAATTACTATAAAAGTTTCTTTAAAAATTGATTTTAGAGAGAAAGAGGGAGAGGCAGAGAGAAACACTGATTTTGTTGTTCCACATATTTATGTATTCATTAGTTGATTCTTGTATGTGCCCTGACCAGGGATCAAACCTACAACCATAGTGTGTCTGGATGATTCTCTAACCAACTATGAAACCCAGCCAGGGCGACTATAATAAGTTTTTTAACTCTATTGGGTTTTTTTTGCCTATTTCATGGGTGGGTTATAAACAATTTATGGATGGCCACCAAACTGAGAAGCAGTGGTTTAAGTCACAGGAAGACGTTGACATTTGAAGATAATTCTGGTTTGGGGTAAAAGATAGTCATGTGAAACCTGGCTGGGTTGTTCATTTGGTTAGGAGCATCACCTGGATACGCCAATGTTGTGGGTTTGATCCCTCCCTGGTCAGGGCACATACAAGAATCAACCAATGGCCCAGCCAGTGTGGTTTGGTGGTTGAGCATTGACCTATGAAGCAGAAGGTTATGGTTTGATTCCCAGTCAGGGCACATGTCTGGGTTGCAGGCTCGATCCCCAGTGTGGGGCGTGCAGGAGGGAGCCGATCAATGAGTCTCTCCCCCTCTTCCTTTCTCTCTCAAATCAATAAAAGTATATATATTTTAAAAAGAACCAATGAATGTATAAATAAGTGGAACAATAAATGGCTCTCTCTTTCTGCCTACTTTCCTCTCTCTAAAATCCTATCTAATGAAAGAGAAACATGGTAATTAGCGTATGACCGCTACCCTTCCCATTGGCTAATCAGGGAGATATGCAAATTAATTGCCAGCCAAGATGGCGGCCGGCAGCCAGGCAGCTGGAAGCGAACATGAGGCTTGCTTGCTTCAGTGACGGAGGACTCCAATGTTCCCTGCCTGCCACTGCCGGCCTCTGAGCTGCAACTCTAAGCAACTATGTTACAAATATAGAAGCTAAACAAAACCCCAGAAACCTGCTTTAGTTGCTGGGCTTCAGCCAGCAGGATCGCAACATTGTTTCAAATACAGAAGGTAAACAAAGGCCAGAAACCTGCTTTCAGCAGCAGAGGCCTAAGAGCTGGAGCCTCAGAGCTAAAGCTGGCCCAGAATAGAAAAAAAGGAGCAGTTGGGAGCTTCAGTCACCCGCCAGCCTGAAAACAGCCCTCAGCCCCTCACCCAGACTGGCCAGGCACCCCAGTGGGCCCCCACCCTGAAGGGGGTGTGACCAGCTGCAAACAGCCATCATCCCCTCACCCAGGCTGGCCAGGCACCCCAGTGGGGACCCCCACCCTGATCCAGGACACCCTTCAGGGCAAACCAGCCAGCCCCCACCTGTGCACCAGACCTCTATCCTATATAGTAAAAGGGTAATATGCCTCCTAGCACCGGGATCAGCGTGACAGGGGGCAGCGCCCAAACCCCCTGATCGCCCTGCGGCTCTGTGTGTGACAGGGGGCGGGGCCACAACCTCCCTATCCGCCCTGCTCTGTTCGTGACAGGGGAAGGTGCCCCAACCCCCTGATCAGCCCTACTCTGTGCCTGATAGGGGGGAGCTCCCCAACACCCTGATTGCCCTGCGGCTCTGTGTGTGACAGGGTGCAGCGCCTCAAACCGCCCCCCCCCCCCCATGGGCCCTGCTCTGTGTGTGACGGGCTAGAGCCATAACCTCCCCATCAGCCCTGCCCTGAGTGTGACAGTGGCGGCTCCCCAATCCCCTGATCGGCCCTGCTCTGTGGATGATAGAGGGCGACGCCCCAACCGGCCCCCATGGGCCCTGCTCTTTGTGTGACAGGGTAGAGCCATAACCTCCCCATCGGCCCTGACCTGAGTGTGACAGGGTGCAGCGCCCCAACCCCCTGATTCACCCTGCTCTGTGTGTGACAGGGGGCGGTGCCCCAACTCCCCTATTGGCCCTACTCTGTGAGTGACAGGGGGGAGCTCCCCAACCCCCTGATCGGCCCTGCTCTGTGCGTGACGGGGCAGCGCCCCAACCCCCTGATCGACCCTGCTCTGTGCATGACAGGGTACGGAGCCCCAACCCCCCTGATGGGCCCTGCTCTGTGAGTGACAGGGGACAGCACCCTAACCCCCTGATTGGCCCTGCTCTGTGCGTGACGGGGTGGTGCCGCAACCTGCCCATCGGCCCTGCCTTGAGTGTGACAGGGGGCGGTGCCCCAACCCCCCAATCAGCCCTACCCTGAGCATGACTGAGGGTGGCATCGCAACCTCCCAATCCGCCCTGCTCTGTGCATGACAGGGGGCAGCGCCCCAACTCCCCAATCAGCCCTGCTCTGAGCCCGACCAGGGGCTGCACCTAGGGATTGGGCCTGCCCTCTGCCACCCGGGAGCAGGCCTAAGCCAGCAGGTCGTTATCTCCCAAGGTGTCCCAGACTGCAAGAGGGCACAGGCTGGGCTGAGGGACCCCCCCCACCCCCCCGAGTGCACAAATTTTTGTGCACCGGGCCTCTAGTCAATAATAAATGAATAGGACAGAGATCTGTTTGGTAAGAATGGGATACTAGATAGCAGCAAAAGGTGGAAGGCTCTCTAGCATAGACTTTATCCTGGAAACACAGAAAGAGAAGACTTACCAAACAGACATTTCCACTGACCCGTGAAAGAGCCCGGCAGGCCACAACCCGATCCTTCCATTGATGGCTATTCAGCTCCACTGCAAGCATGGTGTGTATCAGGGTCTGAGGAAATGAAAGACTTGGATGGGTGTTCATGATCATCTTGACAGGTACTAGAACCTTGAAGAACTTCCATCCTAACATGGCATCCAGTATAATGTCACAGACATGTGAGATACTCATCCCTAGCAAGGAATAGGTTATAAAATGTGGAGTGCTCTTCCAACCTTTTTCATCTCATGGCACACGTAAACTAATTACTAAAATTCTGCAGCACACCAAAAATATATTTTTTGCCAATTTGACAAAAAAAAGTAGGTCTAATTTTGATTCATTCACACTGGACTATTGTGTTGGCTATTGTCCCTTTTTTTATTTGACAAGCTAAACTGTCCAGGCCGGGTGGCTCAGGCAATTGGAGCGTCATCGTAAACACCAAAAGGTTGCAGGTTCAAGTTTGATTCCCGGTTGGAGCATATACAGGAGCAGCTGATCAATGTTTCCTCTCTCACATTGATGTTTCCTCCTCTCTTTCTTCCCCTCCCTCCTTCTCTAAAATAAATTAAAAAAACATATTCTTGAGTGAGGATTTAAAAATAACAAAATAGCTCTGGCCAGTGTGGCTCAATTGGTTTGACTTCGTCCCATGCTCCGAAAGGTTGCTGGTTTGATTCCCAGTCAGGGCATATGCTTGGGCTTGGGGCTCCATCTGCAGTAGGGGGAGTGCAGGAGGCAGCTGATCGATGTTTCCTCTCACATCAATGTTTCTCTCCCTCTTCCTCTCTCTAAAAATCAATAAACAATCTTAATAAAAATTCTTGGCACACCAGTTGAAAATCACTGATCTAAGCCAACTGACATCTGGGATTATGAATCAGGAAACAAAATACAGATTTTGTCATCTGAGCAGAAAACTGGGGCTTTCTTAATTTTTTTAAATTTCGGAGAGACGGGAACATGTTCCACCTATTCACACACTCACTGGTTGATTCCTGTATGTGTCCTGACCAGGGATCAAACCCACAACTTTGGCGAATGGAACAATGCTCCAACCAACTGAGCTACCAGGCCTGGGCATTCCTCTTCTTGACTTTAACTACCTTTACTCCTAAAATGATTTTTATGTGCCTCAATCTTTGTGTTTCATGTTTCTGCTGAAAGTAAACAGAATTCTAGGTCTGTGTGGTTTCAAGGGTAAATTTGTGGCAAAATTCTACATGTTATAACTCTTGCGGCATACACAGAAACTGTCTGCAGTCTACTTTTCTCGCCTAGACTAAGCTAACTGTTGTCACTTTTCCTTGTATACACCTCTCCACCCCAGCTCAACCACTCCACGTCTAGCTTTACCTGTGCTTGAGATCATCTTACCCCACCACACCTGCATTTCCGATTCTTTACATGCACTGAGACCCAATTGTTCCCCAAACTTGGTTTCTTTTTCTGACCCTATAATGCATACAGACCATCTTCCCACTGAGATGGCTCAGGAGCAGGCAAGCCTGGTGCTCGGTGTCCTCATTCTTCTTGTGAAACAGCTGATGGAGGATCCTCTTAATCACAGGGTAAATGTCCACACCGTCCAGAGCCAAGCACTGAGCTGCAGCCCAGCTGTCCACGCTATTACCTGCCACGGTGGGGTGAATAGAGTCCAGGTAGGTGACCTGTTTACCCCGCAGAGAGAACAGCCTTTGGGCTGGTATCCAAGGCTGTTACGTGGCTCATCTCTCACTCCCCTGTGCCCCTCTCAGTCTAGAAATCCAATTCCATATTTAACCATGTTTAAATGGATTATATCAGGGTTTTAAATATAGACTGAAAAATCTTAATCTCCAAAGTTAAATCTTCCCCAGCTGCAATGAATTGCATCAGGTTCCTAAGGTACTGCCTCCTCTTCCACTCCCACTTTGCTACAGATGAAGGTGTCTGTTATGTAGTAGAGAGAGGGGAGCAGGATCTCTTCCCTTGGGTTTGCACCACACTGGGTACTTCTTAGGACTCATCCCTATGTCCCATCTCGTGAGGGTCTTACTCCACACACTGGGATTAGTGGAAAAAGAGCACATAAGAGGATACAGGGCTCTCCAATCTCTGATATCCTCACAGATTTCACATATTCTTCTAATCTAGCCTGTACTTGGCCTTCACTAATTTGACCACAGTTCTAGCTGAATGCTTCTTACTGGTCCCAGCTGTATCTACTTCAGGTGAGTGAGTGTTCATGTCTTCTCTTTCCCTGTAGGCCTTGTCTGTCCTTATACAGTGGGGCCTTGACTTACAAGTGTCCCGACTAACGAGTTTTTTGAGATGCCAGCTGTGTCTCGGCAGATTTTTTGCATTGAGTTGATAGAGTAATTTGAGTTAACGAGCTCCTTAACGAGCTCGGGGCTCGGAACCAATTAAACTCGTAAGTCAAGGCCGCACTGTATTTTGAAGTTAGTCAAGGTTTTTTTTTAATGTAAGGGTGGGAGTAACACTCCTTCCAGCTCCCTATATCCAGGGCAGAAAGTGAAAGACCTGAATACTTTTTTCCGGCCCCTTTTGGAATAAAAATATTTCTCAATGACTTCTATGTTTCCAAGATTTAAATATCCCAATGTGTAAATTAACATGTACTCAATTCTTATCCAATCCCCACCCTAATTGCATTTTTATTTTTCTTGTTAAAAAGATTGGTTCAGCCCTAACCGATTTGGTTCAGTGGCTAGAGCAGTGGTTCTCAACCTTGGCTGCACATTAGAATCACCTGGGAATCTTTTTAAACTCCTGATTTCTGGGCCCCATCCTCTGGAAATTCTGTTTCTTTGTTACTAGTGTTGTGACTTCACCCCATAACAAAGAAACAGAATTTCCGGAGGATGGGGCCCAGAAATCAGGATTTTAAAAAGATTCCCAGGGGGTATTGCTCAGTGGTAGAGCATTTGACTGCAAAAAGATTCCCAGGTGATTCTAATGTGCAGCCAAGGTTGAGAACCACTGCACTAGAGCATCGGCCTGCGGACTGAAGGGTCCTGGGTTCGATTCCAGTCAAGGGCATGTACCTTGGTTGTAGGCACATCCCCAGTAGGAGGTGTGCAGGAGGCAGCTGATCCCTGTTTCTCTCTCATCGATGTTTCTAACTCTCTATCCCTCTCCCTTCCTCTCTGTAAAAAAATCAATAAAATGTATTTTAAAAAATAAATAAATTTTTAAAAAAGATTGGTTCATTGGCTATGCTTACATTTTCTATGGGAAAAGGGAAGATTTCTGCTTTGGATCGCACCCTTTAGAGAGAATTAAATGTGATCATAGAATTTGTCTTCTGTGGCTTGTTGATTATAAAGAATAAAATATACATATGTGTGTGTGTGTGGTGGGGGAGTTAAATCTTAACAGATTCTTGTTAGGTAACAGCAATGAGGCACTTCTGGCCTGGCTGAGAGATACAGTTTTTCCTCCCCTTTGAGATTGGGAAGTCTGGAGTGGAGGCTTTCTTAAAACAAATGAAACAAGTTGTTGAGCTTCTATATGCAGGAGGACAAACCAGTCTGTCAGTTGTCTTTTCCCAATTTCCCAAAGAACAAGGACATCTCTGAGCAATTAGGCACCTTGGGCATATCACTTGACCTTTTTGCTGTATTACTACTCCAAGAATGCATGTGGACAATGCCTATAAGTTAATGTGCACAAATGGAAGCATGATGTGTTCAAGTGGTGATTTTTAATTTTCAGGAAGTATTCTTAAATATTGTTACATCATATTTTCAATTTAAACAAAATCCAGTTGTGTGAAAGGGCATGGTTTCTGGTCAAACACATCTATGAAACACCACTAGGTGGCAGTGTACCTATTTTGTCAAAGTACCTAGGAAGAACTACCTTTTCTATGTTCTAAGATGAACTGAAATCCAATACAATAGACATCACAGACATGACAATGGAGAGTAACAGATGGAGAAGCTAATGGTAAGATATCTCCTCTTGCTCTGACCGGTTGCTCAGTGGATAGAGCGTCGGCCTCCAGACTGAAAGGTCCCAGGTTTGATTCTGGTCAAGGGCATGTACCTTGGTTAAGGGCACATCTCCAGTAGGAGGTGTGCAGAAGGAAGCTGATCGATGTTTCTCTCTCATCGATGTTTCTAACTCTCTATCCCTCTCCCTTCCACTCTGTAAAAAATCAATAAAATATCTAATCTAATAAAAGAGAAACATGGTAATTGGAGTACGACCGCTACCCTTCCCATTGGCTAATCAGGGAGATATGCAAATTAACTGGCAGCCAGGCAGCTTGAAACTAACATGAGGCTTGCTTGCTTCAGTGACGGAGGAAACCAAAGTCCCCCGCCTGCCTTGCAGGCCTCTGAGCCTGCAGTTTGAAACATTTTAACAAATATAGAAGCTAAAAAAAAAAAACCCCAGAAGCCAGCTTTCAGCGAGCTGGGATCTCAGAGCTGGAGTCAGAGCTGGAGTTATACATTGTTTCGATTACCTACTTTCAGCAGCGGAGGCCTAAGAGCTGGAGCCTCAGAGCTAAAGCTGGCCCAGAATTAAAAAGAAAAAAAGGAGCGGTTGGGAGCTTCCATCACCCGCCAGCCTGAAAACAGCCCTCAGCCCCTCACCCAGACTGGCCAGGCACCCCAGTGGGGACCCCCACCCTGAAGGGTGTGTGACCAGCTGCAAACAGCCCTCAGCCCCTCACCCAGTCTGGCCAGGCACCCCAGTGGGGACCCCAACCCTGAAGGGTGTGTGACCAGCTGCAAACAGCCATCATCCCCTCACCCAGGCTGGCCAGGCACCCCAGTGGGGACCCCCACCCTGATCCAGGACACCCTTCAGGGCAAACCAGCCAGCCCCACCCATGCACCAGGCCTCTATCCTATATAGTAAAAGGGTAATATGCCTCCCAGCACCGGGATCAGTGGAGCTGAGAGGCCTCCCGGCACCAGGATCAGTGTGACAGGGGGCAGCGCCCAAACCCCCTGATCGCCCTGAGGCTCTGTGTGTGACAGGGGGTGGGGCCACAACCTCCCTATCCGCCCTGCTCTGTTCGTGACAGGGAAAGGCGCCCCAACCTCCTGATCAGCCTTGCTCTGTGCCTGATAGGGGGGAGCTCCGCAACCTCTGATCACGCTGCGGCTCTGTGTGTGACAGGGTGCGGCGCCCCAACCCCCTGATCGGCCCTGCTCTGTGTGTGACAGGGTGTGGCGCCCCAACCCCCCCACCCCCCCACGGGCCCTGCTCTGTGTGTGACAGGGTAGAGCCATAACCTCCCCATCGGCCCTGCCCTGAGTGTGAGAGTGGTGGCGTCCCAACCCCCTGATCGGCCCTGCTCTGTGGGTGATAGAGGGCGGTGCCCCAATTCCCCTATCAGCCCTGCTCTGTGCGTGACAGGGGGCAGCGCTCCAACCCCCGGATTGGCCCTGCTCTGTGCGTGACAGGGGGTGGCGCCGCAACCTCCCCATCGACCCTGCCTTGAGTGTGACAGGGGGCGGTGCCCCAACCCCCCAATCGGCCCTACCCTGAGCGTGACTGGGGGTGGCATCGCAACCTCCCAATCCGCCCTGCTCTGTGCATGACAGGGGGCAGCGCCCCAACTCCCCAATCAGCCCTGCTCTGAGCCCGACCAGGGGCTGCACCTAGGGATTGGGCCTGCCCTCTGCCGCCCGGGAGCAGGCCTAAGCCAGCAGGTCGTTAAATCCCGAGGGGTCCCAGACTGCTAGAGGGCACAGGCCAGGCTGAGGGACCCCCCCCTTCCCCCCAAGTGCACAAATTTTTGTGCACTGGACCTCTAGTATATTTATAAAAAAAAAAAAAAAAGGATATCTCCTCTTTACCCCATATTCCCAGGTCAGAAGAATCGGAGAGTTCCTCACCTTTCAAAAGGGCAGTATGCATGATGTCCTGGGCAAGGGGATTATGTGACTGTATAGCATATTGGCATATTGCTGCTGCCATCTGCACATTGAAATTCTGGTCACCAAGAGCAGCCTCCAGAGGCGGGAGTAGAACCTCTGGCAAGTCCTGGATTGATGGGGCTTCCACAGTCTTCTCGTCTGTGATCAAAAGAGAGCTGAAGAAGGGAGTGCTAGCCCCTTTGCTTTTCTCGGAAACACAGCTTCCTTCCCATAGCCGCATACCAGCCGCAGGTGCTTACCTCTATGGGCCCCTACAATGGGCAGGATTTTATGACTCACTTCTGTGCTGGGTATGCCAGTTCCATCCTTTATCATCTGGCCTCAAAGAAGGTATATTCAAGCCAAAGAAGAATGTTTCCAGCTAGGCTATGGTGACTTTCACCATTAGTTTTAGTGATAAAAATCAACCTATTTACCCTATATGTTTTTGTATTTTTACATTACATTTTGTACTTTTATATTATTTTTTAAAATATATTTCTTTATTGATTTCAGAGAGGAAGGAAGAGGAAGAGAGAGAGAGAAACATCAATGATGAGAGAGAATCATTGATCGCTGCCTCCTCCACACCCTCCACTGGGGATCGAGCCCACAACCCAGGCATATGCCTTTGACTGGAATCGAACCTGGGACCCTCCAGTCTGCAGGCCGACACTCTATCCACTGAGCCAAACTGGCTAGGGCTATTATTTTTAATAATAGCAATTATATTTAGGTAGTGCTTTGCCATCTATATAGTGTTTTCATACTCATTCATTCTTCCAACTTTTATTGAAGTAGACAAGGCAGATATTACTGCAGAGCTCACCTGAAATATGTGTATGTTTAACAAACAGGCCCACAACACTGTTATAAGCCCCTCAGTACCAGTCTTCCGAAGGACATAGGATGGGAGCACAGTTTGCCAACAGGGCAGCCTCAGGCACTCCTTTTGGCCAGAGTTCCTGAGGTGGTTTGTATAGCATTCCACAGATCCCTCTGGGGACACCTCAGGACTACGGAAAACACTTTGAGGACAAGTCTTATGTTTCACTGGAGTTAGGATCTCTTATAACAACTCCACAGATATCATGTTAGGGTCCCTAAAGGAAATGCTGTTATATAAGTCACAGCATTCATGGAAACCCAAAGGATGGTGCCCCTTTACATATTTACATTTCATTCATAGTTCTTCCCACTCCAAATGTAACTAATCAGTCAGGGTGCATTTTTATCAGAAACAGTGTTGCCTATAAAGATAGTTCCTGTCCTTATCAGGTTAGCAGAGTAGCAGGTATGCATTTAATTAAAGCTCAAATTCTCAAGTAGAAGGGGAAGGATTTTATTAACCTTTTGTCCACAACTATCCTCACTTGATAGATAAGGAATTTGAAACTCAGAAGTTAACTGACTTCCAAGAAGCTGGACCTGTGACTAAGGTTTTAGGACTTCTAATCTATCCTTTGTACTACTGCTGCAATCCACTACGCCATGTGTTAAGAATGACCTAGATGGAAATATATATTTCAGGGGAATGGAAGCAATTGATCATCTCAAGAAATAATGAGGAGATCATTTTCTTTGGGAAGGTGTGGGGAGCAAACAACAAAATCTAGACACCGAGGACACGTGAAAGGGATCACGTGAAAGGCATAGTTCTGGCGGAAGATAACGATGTTTGTATGTATGTGGAAGATTTGGGGATAAGATTATGATATATGTTGCTGTTTATTGAAGGTTTTTTCTATGTGCCAGGCACTGAAAATATATCATCCCATTTAATACCCAAGGAAATAAGCAGTTATAATAAAAAATGTATATGTGTGGACACATGTCTAGCAGGGACACCAAACCAAGTCTGGGTAGTGGGGCAGGGAAGACTCCTAAGAGTAGGTGACACCTTAGCTGAAAACTGAAGGGAAAGTATAGAAATTAATCATACGAAGAGAGGAAGAGTTTTCCAGCACAGGAAGCAACAAATTTGAAAACTTGAAGGAAAAATGCCCATATCTGGAACTCAATAGACAGGATATAAGTGAAATGAAACTTTAAAAACCTGGCAGTTTTGTAGAGCCAAATAGTCCCTGCCCTGAGAGAGTTCCTTGCCTGCTAGCGATGGCAGAAAAGTAAACAATTATGATAGAGTGATAAATATTAGGACTGGAATAATATTAGGATGTTACCTGCAGCAGAGAAGAAAAAGTGTCAGCACAGGCTTCACATAAAAGGTGATATCTGAGAGGGTGCTTGAGGAATCAGGGTCCATTGGTTTTATGTCCTTTCAATGGCATTTACAGCTTCCACTAAAGGCTCGGTGCACAAAATTTGTGCACTGGGTGTGTGTCCCCCTCAGCCCAACCTGCACCCTCTCCAATCTGGGACATCCCTCTCACAATCCAGGACTGCTAGCTCCCAACCGCTCATCTGCCTGCCTGCCTGATTGCCCCTAACTGCTTCTGCCTGACAGCCTAATCACTCCCTAATCACTCCCCTGCCAGCCTGATCGATGCCTAACTGCTCCCCTGCTGGCCCGATTGCCCCCAACTGCCCTTCCCCTGCCAGCCTGGTCACCCCTAACTGCCCTCCCCTGCCAGCCTGGTCACCCCTAACTGCCCTCCCCTGCCAGCCTGGTCATCCCCAACTGCCCTCCCCTGCCGGCCATCTTGTGGTGGTTATTTTGACAACATGGGGTGGCCATCTTGTGCAAGGGTGTGGTGGTAAATTTGCATAGTACCTCTTTATTATATAGGATCATTGCATCCTGTGTCTTGTTAAACCTGTTTTTGCTAACTGAAAGAAAACTGAAGAGGATTTTCACATTTAAAAAAATGTCATTACCATACTAATGACTTCCATGAAAACGAAGTGGCACATTCGAACTTTCAGAAAGTGGGAGATAATGCTTCGCTTCGTGCCACTTTGGCTTACAAAGGGTTTCATAGGAGCGTTCTACTGTTGGATCGCAGGGGAAACCTGTAGATAGTATGCTCAAGCAGTCCAGTTCTGGCTCTCACCTGAGTCCCCCTGCCTGATGGCAATCCGGGGCCGTTCTAAAGCGGCGGTGGCACACGTGGTGATGGCTTGGATCCGAATATCATCATGCATGTCCACCAAGCCCCGCAGCAGACCCTCTACTGTCTTATGGCGCCACTCGATGACTGTGACACAGGGACAAAGTGAGACGAGAACCACTTGGTCAGGGTTAGATACATACTGCAGGCCCCCCACCCCCCACCCCGCCAGGACAATTCAAGCAAAACATTAGCTCAGAAAAATAAAGGGCCTCAGAGATGGGATCCTTAGGGAGGCTATTTCTCTGATGATCCCTATACTCTCTAGTTCAGTCCCAAACAACTTCCCCCCCCCGCCCCAAATCTCATCCTATATTCTGTCTCTCTCTCTTAAATAGTTTCACCGGTACCATCTGGGAAACAAAAGGGGCAATAAAACATAGTGGTTAAGGGCACTTTGTTATCAGACATACCTGGTTTGGAATCACAATTATTAGCTGTGTGACCTTGGGTAAGTTACTTAACCTGTCTGAGCCTGAGATTTTTCATTTGTAAAATGGGAATAATACTAGAATCTACCATGTTGAGTGATTGAATAGTGCATGAGTTAACTAGACAAAGGTTAGCAAGATACCCTCAGGTTTCCTTGCCTTTGAGGGCTCCTCCATCTGGCTTTCAAGGTCATTCTCATTGTATTGCTAACTGCTCTCTTTGTAGGTATCAAGCTTTCATTTCAGTGCTCCCACCATCTGTAGTTGCTCCCTAATAGTGGCTTTCACTTGGTATCTCTTTTTCAACTCTTTTATGTTTATCTGATCCCGTTTATGAAATGGATCACCTCTCTTCTTCCTGCACTAGCTAAATTAGTTTCCTGGGTTCTGAAAGACAGCAGCCCTGGAGTCCTTAAATCTTATAGCTTTCAACAGTCCTTGCCAGGTGCCTACTCTGCCCCAGGCACTCAGACTTCTACTCCCATATCTCTGAGGGCAAAGTAAATATAGGATAATCCCAACTCCAGGAATGAATTTTGGAGAGGGGTGGTTTATACCACAGACAACTACCATGTGAATAAAATAGTTATAAGTGTTTCTTGGGATTTTTTTGACCACCATTACATTTCCATTGCTTGGACAGCGTGTTTCAACCTTCCCTTCATGCATTATTTAGTGAACATAAGGTTTCAGAGGTCAGTAAGTTAGGGTCCCTGCCTGTGAAGAGTTCTCAACATAGTGTGTTTCCACAGACTACTGAAGTAAAACCCACCCATGCAAAAAGTATTCATACGTCAACTAGCATTGTGTGAAAAGAAGGCTCTTGTCTAGTCTAACCTTGATGAGGCAACCAGATTTTTATGTTTTATGAGAGGGATGGATTTTCAAAGACTGAGAAACACTAGTCCAAGCTGAGATTCTCATCCTCCACAAATACATACCGATACCTCTTGATGTCCCGCCCCCCATTCCCTTCACTCACTCAGAGCCCAGGCGGTCCTCCATTCCTGCAGCATCCTCCGCAGGACCAGCAGTTTCCAGGGCACATCCTCCTTCAGTGAATCCGCCTGCATCTTCAGTTTCTTGGCCTTAGTGGACATGTCCTCAGGCCCCTGCACCAGCTGATCCTTGACTGGGGTGGGCAAAGCAGTCCAGCGCGGGGCTCCTTTCACGGGCCTGCAAGCTGTGCAGTGTGCCAGTATGAGGTCCTGCCCTAGGCCCTGTGTTCCAACCAGCTGCTCATTCCTATTTCTGACTAAGACCAAGGCAAAACAGTGTTCTCAAGAGCAAACTTTCCTGTCGTTATAAAGGGAACTGAGCACAAGTGGCACAGGGAGCTGTGACTACAGACATGAGAAGCCACGATGGTGGGGGAGAAAGGTGGGGGGGGGGGGAAGCTGAGCTATTTACAAGCCTTTCTATAAGTGTAATAAATCTTTAGGCACATAAATATGTTTATACTAGAAGTCCAGCGCACAAAATTGTGCAGCCTTTAGGCACATAAATATGTTTATACTAGAAGCCCAGCACACAAAATTGTGCAGCCTTTAGGCACATAAATATGTTTCTACTAGAAGCCCAGCACACAAAATTGTGCAGCCCCGCCCACCCGCACTGGCAGCCCTGACACACTTGCAGCCCCGCCCATCCACACGCGTCTCGCCGCGCTCACAGCCCTGCCCATCTGCGCTGGTCTTTGGTTGTTACAGCGTTAGGGCCACTGGGTTTTTATAATTATAGATGTAAAAGGGCTTGCTCCTAAAATATGATATTTGATATATTGCAATTTAGAGTATAATGGGCCATTAATTCCTAGTTTAATTGTTCTTTTTATGCTTTTAATTTGGGAGGAAGAATGGTCCTGCCAGCTGCTAAATTTTAAAGATTTTAGCATCTCTGAATTTTTCCTAATTATGACAAATAACAGTTGGAACTTTGAGAACAGAAGAAAATCCTATATAATAAAAGGCTAATATGCAAATTGACCAAACAGCAGAATGACTGGTCGCTATGACGTGCACTGACCACCAGGAGGCAGATGCTCAATGCAGGAGCTGCCCCCTGGTAGTTAGTGTGCTCCCACAGCAGGAGCGCTGCTCAGCCAGAAGCCGGCCTCACAGCTGGCGAGGGTAGTGGTGGTGGTGGGAGCCTCTCCTACCTCTGTGGCAGCACTAAGGATGTCCGAATGATGGCTTAGGCCCACTCCCCAGCAGTCAGATATCCCCCAAGGCCTCCTGGACTGCAAGAGGGCATAGGCCGGGCTGAGGGACCCTCCCCCCCAACACACACACACACACACACACACACACACACACACACAAACCCTGAGTGCATGAATTTCATGCACCGGGCCTCTAATATTATATAAGTACAAGAGGCCCATTGCAGGAAGATTCCTGCAAGAATAGGGCTTCTTTTGGCCAGAGCAAAGCAAAGAAGGGATTGAAGCCTGCCCTTCTCCACTGCCTCGCTCCCTTCTGTCCCCGCTGCCTCAGCTCTGCTCCTGTGTTCACTGCCTCGGGACACTCCATCAGCGGCGGAGCAGCAAGGCTGGATCGGCCACTGGAGTGGGTGGGTCATGCCTCGCTGCTTGCCCCCATGGCCGCTGGCCAGGTGACAGGCCCGGACACTCCAGCAGCGATGGAACGGTGAGGCTGGAACCACCGCCAGAGTGGGCGGATCCAGCCTTGCCACTCGCCCCCCCCACCCACCTCCCCTGCCACCTGCCTGGCCAACAGGCCTGGACACTTCAGCAGCTGGGCTGAGGGGACTGGGCACCGCTATCTTGTGGCTATGGGCGCTGCCTTCTTTGTGACAGAGTGACAGTTAATTTGCATATTACTCTTTTATTAGATAGGCTAGTTGTTATATAAAAAGTTATAGCTGTTATATTATTCTAGACTTAATGTGATCCCTGATATGAGATTCAGAAAGCGTCTTTCTCAGAGGAGTAGTTATGTAGCAAAGAAGGCAAAACAGATAAAAATATTTCTGGCCTGGCCAATGTAGCTCAGTGATTGAGCATCAACCTATGAACCAAGAGATCATGGTTTGATTCCAGGTCAGGGCACATATCTGGATTGCAGGCTCAATCCTCAGTCGGGGTGTGCAGGAGGCAGCCAATTAATGATTCTCTCTCATTATTGATATTCTCCCTCTCCCTTTCTCTCTGAAATCAATAAAAATATATTTTAAAAAGAAAACAAAACATTTCCAGACTACTAATTTCATTATTTGCCACATTGCTTCTCAGTTTCATGTTCTAATCTGTCACTATCAGCAGTTTCTGTTTTTCCAGATCTCATTCCAACTTAAATGTGTTTAGATTTGCTCTGAATCAATTCTTTTCTTTGAGCAAGGAGGGCTTCTACCACTTCTTCTAATGTAAAAAGAATCCTGTGAGACTCAAGGGCAATCTAGCTCAGATGCTCCTGTAGAGCACACCCTAAAAATGGTGCTCACCCAGCTTGATCACACTGGGGGAACTCAGTCACCCTGAGTTCAGGGATTCCTTCCTTTGCAGTGTAGGATGTGCACAGCCAGAAGCCATAGAACCAGCTCCAGACAGGTCAGCTCCTAGTGAATAGATCCTTGGCCATATGACATTCCCCCACTTCTCTCTGCCTTCTTAAAATCCCTTTTCTGGAAGTGAGAAGTAGCTGTTCCTCCTGTATCCCCCTGCCCAGGGAGTTAAAATCTATGTGGTCAGAAAGTCTTAAATCACTGCCAGTTAAAGTCTTAAGAGAATAAACATGTACAACTACCAACATTTATTTTACTTCTAGCCCATGAGTTCCAGGCAGGTAGAAATACATCCACTTGCCACCTCCCACCTCAGAAGTCACCTAAAGGGAGCATAAAAAGAAACAACCCTTTGACTGTCTATGGGAGAAAAGGCACAGTGCACTTTGTTGGCAGAAACAGATGGTACCTTTGTGATGTGTATTGTAAAACCTGTGCTTGGTATATAGGAACCATGATGATCTAGGCACACTAAGAGAGTTTTCTGTCAGGCTGTACACTTCGTTTCTTTCTTTTTAAAAGAATACTAGAGGCCCGAAGCACAAAATTCGTGCAAGGGGCTTGGCCCTCGCAGCCACGGTGGCTGCCTTGGCCCACACAGCCCAGGCTTCGTCCAGAAGGACGTCCAGAAGGTCATTCGGCTGTCTAATTAGCATATTATGCTTTTATTATTATAGATATTTTTATTGATTTCAAAGAGGAAGGGAGAGGGAGGGAGAGATAGAAATAGCAATGATGAGAATCACTAATCAGCTGCCTCCTGCACACCCCCTACTGGGGATCTAGCCCGCAACCCAGGCATGTGGCCTTGACCAGAATTGAACCTGGTACCCTTCAGTCCTGAGGCCAACACTCTATCCACTGAGCAAACTAGGGCTGTACACTTTATTTCTTAAGAATTTTAATCATTTTAAGGGAATCACCATCTAAGTTTTTCAATTCAATCAAAAGGGGGCGGGGGAGGGGGGAACCTATGAACATCTAACCTCAGGAAGTTTTCTATTATTTCCAGGTTCTTTCATATCCAGTATTTCCTGAGATGAGATGGTGAATAAAATAGTTTTAAGAAGATGTATGTATATATTACTATTCTGACTTTACTTCCCCCAGATCAATTTCAAGTACTGTTTTAAAGAGAGATTTGATGTCAAAAACCTACAGCATTAGCTCATTAAATGTTCTGTGTTCTGGGGGAAAAGGTGGGTATCCAGCTCTATTGGGGAGAAGGTGCCTATGAAGCAAGTGAGATAGGTCGTGAAGTTTCTATGAAAGCAGCAGGAGCCTCAGAGGATTAAAAAATAATAATAAGGCCCTAACCGGTTTGGCTCAGTGGATAGAGCGTCGGCCTGCAGACTCAAGGGTCCCAGGTTCGATTCCAGTCAAGGGCATGTACCTTGGTTGTGAGCACATCCCCAGTAGGGGGTGTGCAGGAGGCAGCTGATCGATGTTTCTCTCTCATGGATGTTTCTAACTCTCTATCCCTCTCCCTTCCTCTCTGTAAAAAAATCAATAAAAATATATATTTTTTAAAAATAGCTTCATTAAGGTAGAATTCACATCCTGTAAATTCCACCCTCTTGAAGTATATATAATTCAGTGGTATTTTAATATATATGCAGAGTTGTGCAACTGTCACCCAGCAACCACTGATCAACGTTTTCTCTGTGGGTCTGCCTTTTCTCAGAGCAGAGGACATGCGGAATAGAGCTGGCTTGTGGGGACAGTAGTGTACTAATAAGAGTGCCTTGAGTTTGTACAGCACTTAATGGTTTATAAAACATATTCACAAAGTCACCTAAGTATCAATAAGTATCACAAAAGTGCCCTGCTATAGGAATGATTAGTGTCTCAATTTTTTAAAAAAAAATTTTTTTAATTGATTTTAGAGAGGAAAAGAGAGGGGAGAGAGAGATAGAAACATCCATGATGAGAGAGAATCATTGATTGGCTGGGAATCAAAGGTCCCCTTCTGGGAATTGAGCCCATAACCCTGGCATGTGCCACTGACCAGAATCAAACCTGGGATCCTTCAGTCCAGAGGCTGACACTCTGTCCACTGAGCCAAACTGGCTAGGGCTAGTGTCTCCGTTTTAATGAAGCAACTAAAACTCCAGAAGGTGACTTGCCAAGACCTAACCCAAGGCTCTGCTGGGGTGCTTTCTCCACTGCTTTATAATAGCGGTCCTCAACAAAGGAGGAGTGGGTGTGGGTATTGGGGAAGCTATGCATAGCCACCATGAGTAGCATCTCTACTCTAATGACTGATAGCTAGCCAGGCAGCACTAGAGACAGAGGCTTAGAGGTGGGTGGGAAAAGAATGGGTCACTACTGCTACTAGTTTCTGCACATGAGGGGACCACCTCAACAGTGACACTGCAAAGAAAAGAGTCATGGGAAATGGATACACAGTCTCTTGGAGAATGGGCACTTTTTGTTTCATTAGCTCATTTCTTGGCTATTTTCCTTCCCTCTCTCTACCTTCTCTGTCTCACGTAATCAAAATGATGTACTGGTAGAGGATGCTACTATGGCCTGAGAAGCAGATATTGGCCTGAGTATGGAGTGGGAGGCCAGCCCAACGCAAAAGAGCAGAGTACTCGATCAGGGTCTGATAAGCATCCCCTGGAAGCATTAAGATGGAATTATTGGCACTTATTACACCTAAGTTTTATTTTATTTCAACTGAATGAATGCTTCACAAAACCTCTTCCTAGTTATAGTTACTATTTTATAATTTTATGAGATGATTTTTTAAAAAGATTTTTTATTGAGGGGAGGAGAAAAACATCAATGTGAGAGCGAAACATCGATCGGCTAGGCATGTGCCCTGGCCGGGAATCTGACCGCCAACCCTTCCGTGCATGGGATGATGCCCAACCAATGGCCAGGGCAGCGAGATGACTTCTAGTCGGTAGGAAGAGACTCTCCCGGATGCTGGTGGTGCCCTGCCCTCTGAAATAGGGACCTTAAAGAAATGGTGCCCGAGCCAGTGTGGCTCAGTTGTTTGGAGCATTGTCCCCTACACCAGCAGGTGTCGGTCGGGTTCAATCCCTGGTTGGGACACAAACAGGTGGTTGGGGGGGGGGGAGAGGGAGCAACCCATTAATGTTTCTCTCTCTCTCTCTCTCAGATCAATAAAAACACATTCTCGGTGAGAATTTTTAAAAGAAAAGAAACGGCCACACTTCCATCTTTATGCCCGTTATCAGCTTCCTGCTTACGTGCTTCAGGAACTGGCTGGGAGGTCCACCTTTCTGGGGTTTCCGGGAAGACCTTAGCTAGCTGCTTGTGGTACTGGTTGAGGTTCTCCAGGAAAATTTGGTCTCTCTTTGCACCAATCCGGTGGATGATCTGGACTTTATCTATGAACAGATAAAGAAATAATGAGTCAAATAAAATATACAGAGGGGACAAAAAATAAAAAAGAAAGAATGAGTCCCCAGCACCTTCCTTCTCTCTCCTCCTGGGTTTTTAGTCACCAGGGCCAGATCCAATTTCACTTTACCCTCCTCTAAAGCCCCTAGGACACATGGCTGCCGGGCTCTGTGAGGCCTGGATGTCAAGGCAGAGCCTTTCTCACTATGAAAAGCTATTTACTAATGAAGGGCCACCTAATTCATCTCTTATTCTCCATCAATACTTTTTCTTAAGCACTTTAAGAATACGTTCCGTTTATAGCACTTTAGGAACAAGATGGGAGTAGAAAAGGATAAACAGCGTGGAACATGCAGACCTAGATCGTGCATCCTGGAAGCCCAGGCATCTAAAGGGAAAGCCCAGGCGAGCTGGAAGGGAAGGTGGTGGGCATTTATTGGGCGTTGGGCAAGACGCATTGTAAATGCTTTCTTGTCTACTGTTTACAGTAAGTGCATTTTTCTTAATACTGTTTTACAAATAAGGTACATAAGGCTCAGAGAGATTATATCATTTGCTGAAGGTTAGTAGGAAAGGATTAAGCCAGGATCTAACCTCGGATCTGCCTGACCCCAAAGCCTGTGATATATTTTTTTCCAATCTAGCCCCTCAGTGGGGGAATGTCTCAAAGTGAGAGGAGGGAGAAGGGTGTACAGAGAAGAGGTAGATTGTTCCCAAAGCCAAATCTTGCTTGCTTTACAATCCCACCCTCCACTGCCTCCTTAGTAAGATAGAGAGCTAGAGAAAGGAGGAAGAAGAAGAACCATTTTCTCCCCACCAGACATCTCCCCCTACCCCCCACACATACCCCTGGCAAAAAAAAAAAAAAAAAAAAACCACAGGAAAATAGCTTGTATGAGAGTAACCAGGGAATGTTATGGAAATGTTACCATGAACACCTGGGTCATCCAGGACCTCATCCACACCCATGACTGTGTCATCCCCCAGCTACCTTCCATCTCCATATCTACCTTAGCCCCCACCAAAGGGCCCCAGCTCTATTACCAAAGTAAATCTCCTGTTCAAAGGTGTTGTCGGTGGAGTAAGCATACTTTCCAGCTCGGCGAGTCACCTGCCGGACGTAGCTCTGGACTGGGGACTGGCAGATGATCTCTTCGTTGATATCCTCAGTGGCCTTGTGGTCAGACGTTGTTTCAACACCCTGCTCTTGAGGCGAGTAACTGGGCAATCTTGGCCGGAGTGAGGGAGGGAGGGAGAAAAGGGGGAGGAAAGGTAGGAGATGGACTTTCTCGTTTCCATCAGATCCACAGCTCACTCCCTTTCCTATTTTTTTAAAAAATATGTTTCTATTGATTTTTAGAGAAAGAGGAAGGGAGAAGGAAAGAGAGAGAGAAACATCGATTGACTGCCTCCTGCATGCCCCCTACTGGGGAATCGAGCCTTGCTGGAAGCCGGTCCATCCTTGCTGCTTGACACAGTCGCTGCAGGAAAGAAACATCTGCACAGCATATGTTTCAAGGGACCTGGCATATATAGCATACTGTTCTTAATATGTTTGCTCCCCTTAGCGCTATGTGTTTTAACCAAGGTCACCTCTCTGAGAAAGGTTGTTTCCCCAGGTAGGGATTTTTCCCTGAAGTTAGGGAGGAGATAAAACCCCTTAACTAAGTGCCAGGCGGGTAGTTAATCACTTTAACTACGAACAATTGCGCTTAAGCTACATAATCTTTACTCCCTAGAATGGAGATAAGAAACGCCCTAACCCTTGGAATAGAGATTGATAGGATTGGAATCAACTGGTATAAATACAGATGTAACAAGACAACAGGACACAGAACCTAGAGACAGAACCTAGTGAGAGAACCTAGCGAGAGAACATGGCAAAAGATCCTGGACAGAACCTGGCTACAGAACTTGGCTGGAGAACCTAGACAGAACCTGGCAACCGAACCTGGCTGAAGAACCTGGCTACAGAAGAGCCTGCAACCCAGGAATGTGCCCTGACTGGGAATCAAACCATAACCTCTTGGTGCATGGGATGACGCTCACACCACTGAGCAACACCAGCCAGGCTCCCTTTCCTTTTTAAGCTCAAGGCATACACACATGAGCATTTAAAGAACACCTCTATCTAACTATTGGCCTTGACCCCAAGGTCCACTTGAATATGGAGCTGCCAGAAGGGCCTGACTGCAGCCACCTTCCCCCTTCCCTGGTGGAGCCACTCCTTCTGTACCCACTGGACAGCACAATACAGTCCCATCCTCCCGGCATTACCCTTCTTTAACACTGGTGCCCTTGGTGTATACATGGACTTGGGGAAGGGGACCCTCCTCCTACAGTACCTCACTTCATTATGTGTGGTTACTTAATGTTTGTTGGACAGACTGTAAGCACCTTCAAAGATAGGTTCATGTCTATCTCATTTACGTTGCATTCCCAGCACTTTGCAAAGTAACCGCAAAGCAGTGGGAATGCGATTTCTATTTTACTAATAAATGGGTAAATAAATGAGCTTCCACTTATCTTTAGTTCACTTTTGGGAATGAGAGGTATCATAATAGCTCCAGTCCTCCCTCTAGCTATAAGTGAGGAGGAAACAATCTGAGACACGCACAGTAACCCTCTTCTCAGGCTGTCTACTTCTCTGCCCTGCTGCCAGTCAGTTTTTGAGTCAGTGACATGCTGGCTTCTTATCCAAAGGGAGGCAGGACCAAACCTCAGAGCCAGGAGGCTCTGCCTTCCTTACTCTCACTGTGCTTACATTTCTGGGAGCACCTGGACAGTAACTGGATCAGCAGAAAGGGAAAGGCTGAGAACCAATCCCTTCAATGGCACTGGTTCTAACCGGGGAGCAATTCTGTCCCATGTGTCAATGTCTGGAGACATCTTTGGTTGTCACAACTGGGGAGTACCAGTGGCATCCATAGGAAAATGCTGTTAAACATCTTACAATACCCAGCGCAGCCCTCTGCAACCTAGCATGTCGGTAGTGCTGAGGCTGAAAACCTTACTTGACGCAGATGGACAGAGCAGGTTGGCAGGGAAATCACAAGAGGTTGATGGGAGAGGGTAAGCCAGCCCACCCAGGGTTCCTTGAAGGGAAGCCCAGGATTCTTAAAGGCATGTCGGGGGCCCAGCCAGTCTACCGATAATAAACAGGAAGCAGCAGCTCTGGCTGCTTTTTCTCCTCCGTGGGCAGGGTGACACTTTGTTCCTCAAAATCCGCCATCTCTGCTTCCTCCAGTTCTTTCAAGAGCTCCAGGTCGCTGGCGGAACTGAGCTCATCCCGGATGTGGCTCCAGTCGTATTGTTGGCGCAAGAAGCTCTGCCACTTGTTGGGGGAGACCCCGGGCCTTAAAGGACGCTTGTTCTGTATCCATCTGGCCGTGCGCTTGTCCAGCTTTTCCAGCACGATGGCCTCCCAGGCTCTGGCCTCCTTCTCGTGGGGCAGAAGCCAGGTTTCCCCATCCAGTTCCAGATCTGGAGTAGGTGGCAAGCTCAGAAAGTCTGGATCCATGCAGCAAAGAGGAATGGGAAGGCAAGACTTTTTCTGGACGGTGCTTCCTGACTTGGACTTCGTTAGCTTCTTCCTAAAATAGGTAGGACTTTCTGTTTTCTCAGCCTGGGAGCTGACCCTGGCTGAGGGACTTGAAGAATCCAACAACTTGAAGCTGACGGGTTTCTCAGGCCGGGCCTTCCTGATGTGGGGAGGCTGGATGATGCTGTCTGCGTTGTAGAGGTGATGGAAGCTGCACTGGCTGTAAGGAAAGCTGGCTAGCCCTCGCTGCCACACCACCTCCTGAGAGAAGGTAAGGTTTGAAGCCGCCTTTTTAAAATACTGGCTCTTGAGGTCTGCACAGTGCTGCGGGCTGAAGTGAAAGACGGGAGGCACGCTGGAGATAGAGGTGCACTCCTCCATGCTTCTTGGGTTCAGGTTGGAGAAAAGCATGCCCCGTCTCAGCTGTCGGGGGAGTGACCGATAGAGAACTTGAGGAAGAAAGGTCTTTTCCTTTTGGTTCCTGGCCATTGTTTCCCGGAAGTGCTTCCTGCCACACTGCCTGGTCCAGAGGCAGGGCCTGGAGGCGTGACCTGTTAAAGGGATGCGAGGGACTGGTAAGAGCTCTAGGTCATAGAAGTTGGTAACCCATAGCAATACAGAAAGAAAAGAACTTGGAAGATAGGTGGGAGGAGGGAAAGTCGTGTGAATTGGAAGGATGAGAAAAAGAAAAGGTACAACATTCCAAATATTCCTTGCATCAGACCCTTGCTTCCAATCTCACACTTGTCCCCAAAGCTCAGCCCCTCATCTTCTTACGAGGGATAACTGCTTTTCAACAGTATTCCATGCTTCCAGTTTTTCCTCAAACGTTGCTTTCTCTCTGTTCAAAGGCTTTTAGCATAAAGTTCAGACAACTCAACCTGGCACTCGGAGTTCTCCATGAGTGTGATCCCCAGTTAATGACCTTGTCCTGATATGTAAGGGGTCTCCTAGCTCTTCTCCGGGTATTCCTCCCTTCACATAGTGGAGCTTCCATCTGTGCCTTCTATATGAAACTGGTGGCCTGGTGCACAGATTCATGCACATTGAAAGGAAAGTAATTAGAAGAAATATTTTAATATTGCTACTCGCCCTTTCTCTATAATAGAAGTGTCAGAGATGAAAGAAAATTAGTAAAATGTATATGAAAATAATATATAAATTGATTAATAAATAAACAATAACAACATGATTTAACAACAAAAACATGATATAAAAACAATAAAAACATGATATAAAAACAACATTGATAAAAATAATGACTGATAAATTTATTAAACTTATTCTAATATTTCCCTGTGTACCACATTAAGAGTAAAAACATTTTCAGAGTGCTTGACTAATTTTCCTTTGATGTCCCAGCATCAAGAAAGGTTCAGGAAATCTGGAGTAGGCTGTGCGTAGATTAAATAGGAGTCCAGAGACAAAGCATAATTTTGAAAGGCATTTGGGGGTCAGAGGAGCTTAGCTTAAAGGAAACTAAGATGAAAGGTCTAAGGCAGGGGTGGGCAAACTTTTTGACTCGAGGGCCACAATGGGTTCTTAAACTGGACTCAGAAGAAGGAGCTGCGGCCATGTTTCCCCGACGTTGCCATGTTAACACTGCTGCTGGTGAAGGAGCGGAGGGGAGAGCAAGAGAACCCTCCACTCTTTCGGCTCCGCCGGCCGGATAGAACAGCCGAACGGGCTGTAGTTTGCCCACGGCTGGTCTAAGGTCTAAGGTCTAAGGTCTCCTCGTCTCAGGACCCCATGCTTTTTATTAATACAACTTTTCCTGAGGCGTGGCAGAGATATACACTTCAAAGGGTCAGGGTTTGGTACAGAGTCCATTGTCAGAATGGGGGAATTAGCCTACGGCTGTTCAGGTGTTTGGCCAGTAGGAGGCAATAACATGTAGATTAAGATGCCCTTTTAGCCTTCTGGCAGCCAACAATTATCCCTTTTCAGGTTTGGGGAAATGCCACCAGCAATTCCCAGATTCAGCCCTGCTGTCATGCTGGAATTGGTTTCTGGCAGAACTCCTCACAATTTTAACTCTAACGTCACTTGCTCTTTGAACTTGAGAGAAAGGAACATATAACTGACCATGTCTGATAACGGGTTCAGGTAGGAATATTCCTACTCTGTCTAGATTGGTGCCAGTGAGAGCTTTATATGTATCGCACATGCGCAGGTCAACGTTTATTTTTAAATTGCCAGTGTGTGTCATATGTACCGGCCAGTCAGACAGTCAGACGGCTGGACGGCTGGTTACTTAGCCTTTTATATAGAAAGACTAGTGGCCTGGTGCACAGGTTTGTGCACATTGAAAGGAAATTAATTAGAAGAAATATTTTAATATTGCTATTCACCCTTTCTCTATAATAGAAGTGTCAACCAAATTCATGATCAACAGTGACAGATCGAAACATACACATGTTATTGGCTCCAGCAAGAGCTTTATATGTATCGCGCATGTCAACTTAGCCTTTTATATATATATAGAATAAATTTGTTTAGTTAGGCCTGCTTTCTGATTTAGCTAAACGTCTTCCAGCCCAGTGAAGCACCCCAACTTCTCTTTCAGGTAACTGTCAGCAACACAGTAGTAAATATCAACACAAAGAAGATTATTATTGTAGATCATGCAGGGAGAACAAAGGGTAAAATATTTAACTACAGCAGTGTTTGACTATATTCTGCACAGTGAGAAAACCTGATGTAATTTTCAAGTTCCACCATTTCTTACTTCTTTTCAGTCAGGTCAAGCTTCTACTAAATCTCTGTTTTCTGGCTAATGAAACGAAAATAGGATTCCACCAAGTCTCCTATCTACCTACTCCAAGACTTCTGTGAGGATCAAATGAGATGAGGCACGGGAAAACACTTCACAGACATTTGGTTAGTGTAAAATGTTTCCACCTGGCTATAAAGCAAGTCTTGTTCCTGGGCTAGAGAAACTGCAAAGAGGCTAGTCACTAGGGAGAGGAAGCTGGGCGTTGCTATGTGGTGTCATTACCCGGACGGACACATAGCATGTTAGCCTTTTATATACATAGATTGCCAGTGCGCGTCATATGTACTGGCCGTTGGTTGGATGGCCACACGGATGTACGGTCAGTCACTTAGCCTATCTATATATATAGATAGCCTTTCTTCCATATTTAACACAAATTCTATTTCCCAGGCCCAGCTCAATTCCTGCCTGCTCCATAACTTCCTTGATCTATCCAGGCCTCCATGTCATATGAAAATTTATAAATTACTTCTAGTCCATGCCAGTTGTTTTAACTTTTAATCCTGTGACACTTCAATTATTAAATATGTGCTCTCTAACTGCATTGCCCTGTCTCTGCTAGCCTTCAAAATCACCTGGTACTTTTCCATATTGTTTCATAGTCATCATTGTTAGAATTTTTTTTAATATATTTTATTGATTTTTTACAGAGAGGAAGGGAGAGAGATAGAGAGTTAGAAACATCGATGAGAGAGAAACATCAATCAGCCTCCTCCTGCACATCTCCTACCGGGGATGTGCCCGCAACCCAGGTACACGCCCTTGACCGGAATCGAACCCGGGACCCTTCAGTCCGCAGGCCGACGCTCTATCCACTGAGCCAAACTGGTTTCGGCAATCATCGTTAGAATTTTTAACCGCTGCAAAATATTTTATCAAGTGTATAAATCATCTTAGCTCTTCCTTAATTACTGGGCAAGCTGTTTCCATGTGTTAGCTAGCATGGAAAACACTGTAGAGAACCACTGCCTGGATTTAGTGCTTTGAAAAATTTTTTTCTTCTGAAGCACTTACTTGGACTAATAATGATAATTGACAATTAGGAAGTACTTTGCTAAGGGCTTTACACAGGGAAGATTTATAGTTTTTATCTCCTATGGGAAGAAGCCGCAGCTCAGAGAGGTAGATAAGTGACTTCAGATCACACAGGTTGTAAGTAGAGCAGTGATGCTTCAAGCCCAACTGCCATTGTCCAGCTCCAGGGCACTTAACCCCTGTGCCACACTGGCCTTGGGTCAAGCCCCACTCCCTACCACTCACTGTGCGGGCCTTGCCGTTCCCTGAGGGCAGGTCGGCCTCACGCACAATGACACAATTATCTTGCCTCGCTTGCCCTGTGCACAAGGTGCCCTTTAGCTCAGATCTGACTTATTTCTCTTTCCTTTATAACACTCAGCACAGTACCTTCTCTCCTTAGGACTTGATTTATCCCACTGGCTTCTGTGCACTAAATCTCATCTCTCAGTGGATTTCTTTTGTTGAGGACCAGCTTTCATCTAGATGTCACTAGGCCCAAATTGATAACCTCACTCAAATGAAGTCCCACATCATTGATATGCTATCCCTGTAGGATTTTTTGCACATAAGATGTAATTTGGTTGTTCCGTCTCTTCACGAAGGCAACATGGCCCCAAAGGTGGAGGATGGTCACAGGTGATATTTTTCCTGAAATTGTCCCTACTTTTACTGGTTAAAAATAAACTGTTAGTTAAAAACAATATTAGTACCCTAGCCGGTTTGGCTCAGTGGATAGAGCGTTGGCCTGTGGACTAAAGGGTCACAGGTTCGATTCTGGCCAAGGGCATATGCCTGGGTTGCAGGCTTGATCCCCAGTAGGGAGCATGCAGGAGGCAGCCTACCAATGATTCTCTCATCATTGATGTTTCTATCTCTCTATCCCTCTCCCTTCCTCTCTAAAATCAATTAAAAATATTTTTTTAAAAAAACCAATATTAGTGTTCTCTTGCCCTGCATAGTGCCTAATGGAATATTGTATAATTCTTAACATATCAGTATATCAATAACTTGCTCCTAAGGCAGGGGGCATTTTGATTCTAAACACTTAAAAAAACAAGATGACTACCTATATGGAATGATTGGGGGGGGAGGGTATCCCTAGATTTATGCCCATTAGCCTGGGACATAAAGAATCTTTGGTTACAATGCCAACATTCCAGAAAGAATACCATGTAATCATTATTAATTATTATAAACTAGGGTAGGGCCCCTAGGCCTGGCCAGCAATCAGGACAGGCCAGGGCCTTCCTTCCCCCAGCTGCCAGCCGCTGGCTGATGGCCAGAGCCTTCGTTTCACGCTGCCTCCTGGTGGTCAGCACACATCATAGCAAGCGGTCAAACTCCCTGTCAGTGGAACTCCCTAGGGGACAATTTGCGTATTAGCCTTTTATTGTATAGGATTACCAAAGAATAGTTATCATCTCTCTCTAGAAAAGGCTACTATGGTAAGTGTCCAACTGTCCAACCAGTCGCTATGATGCACACTGACCACCAGGGGGCAGACGCTCAATGCAGGAGCTGCTGAGCTGCAGTGACTTGGCAGCAGCAGTTCTTGGGTGATGCACCCCAAAACCAGAGAGGAGGGAGCCAGATTGCTCGTGGGGCCATGCGATTTCACCTTCGGCCATGTGTTATGTTGTTGCTGGGGCACTGTTGGTCCTGAATCTGGTTTACTGCACACGTGTTTGCGTTCCACACCCTGTACCACAGCAAACCTTGGGGGATGTTGGAGAGCCAATCTCAGCCCCATCCCCGCAGGCCAGGCCGAGGGACCCTACCTGCCAGAGGGACCCCGCTCACTCCGCAGATGCCAGGGAGGGACCACGGGAGGTTGGCTCCAGGGCATGTATGGCCCCTTTCACCCAGTCGCGCCCCGCTGACCACCTTCTAATTAATGTCCTTTCAATGTGCATGAATCCATGCACTGGGTCACTAGTATCATATAAAAAAGAAGAAAATACATGACAGATACATTTTGAAAAAGAATGGAGACAGGACAAATGTTATAAGGTTTGATCCAAAGAGGCTTGTCCTGGATGGATTTAGTCAGAAGATAAGTGTAAGGCCAGGTTCTGCACTTCCCAACCATGTTTCCTTGGGACTATTGTCCTTAGAAGGCAAGTCTGGGGTCCCACAGCTAGATGCACTGGGCACTTAGGGAACAGTTTAGTAGCACTGAGCTGTAGGCAATTAAAAGAGAGGGTGCATAGGCCCATCTGGATGGTTCAGTTGGTTGGACCATCGTCCAGTACACCAAAAAGGTTATGGGTACGATCCCTGGTCAGGGCACATACAGGAGGCAACCAGTCAGTGTTTCTTTCTCTCTCTCTCTCTCTCTCTCTCTCTCTCTCTCTCTCTCTCTCTCATCAATGAACATATCCGCTGGTGGGGATTAAAGAAGGGGGAGGAGGAGGAGGAGGGGATGAAGGAGGAGGAGGAGAAGATGAAGCATAGAGAGGGAAGAAAATGCCTATGAATAGAGTTTGGAGACTCCATATTTATATTATCCAAATTTAAATGTTACCTGGACCAACATTGTGAGGCACAGTCCTCTCCCCCAACAAACAGCCCTTAAGAACCCCAAAGCAGAGTGGCAGGTCTCAGGTGCCTTTGTGCATTGACAGCATAAGAAGTTGAAAAAATGGCATCCTACAGTTATTCCAACCTGGCATAAGTGCAGACGAGGCCCTGCAGTCTGGTAGGCAGCAACCACCAGCATTCTCTCTGCACTTTTAGGTACTTGGGTGGACAGACAGGTGTGGGGTGGGAAGGGTTCAACTACATGCCTTTAGTTAAAACCTGATGTAAGAATCTGAGCTCAAAATGTGTGATGTCTCAGAAGTTCCCAATTTAGTTCCACTCTCTATTCACCTTCCCTGTTCCCTCGCCTCTCCTCCTGGGTCTGCTACTGTTATTCGGCAGAAATTGTTGACATGGGCTGAATAATATGTGTAAAAAGAGTAATATTTTGCTTTCTTCCTTCGGTTATTGAAGCAGTAGAAACAGAAGAAAAGACTAAAAAGCAATAAACCTTAGCACAGT
The DNA here is from genome assembly GCF_964212035.1 of Myotis nattereri. Taxonomy (NCBI): domain Eukaryota; kingdom Metazoa; phylum Chordata; class Mammalia; order Chiroptera; family Vespertilionidae; genus Myotis; species Myotis nattereri. Next base: position 24,439,970 of record NC_138075.1, on the reverse strand, counting down.
TCATGTCTGAAAGCTTTAAAGAAGTAATAGTCTCACCTCCACCCACAGATTCTCAAGTTCTGAGGTAGCACCCAGAGGGCAGTCAGCTTCTGATAGTGTTTGGTTTTTATTTTAAACCTTTATTGTTGAAAGTATTACATATGCCCCCTTTTTACTCCATTGACCCCTTCTAGCCCGCCCACACCCCTCACCCCAGGCCTTTACCACCCTATTGTCTGTGGCTTATGGGTTATGTATATATATTTGCATACAAGTTCTTTAGTTGATCTCTTCCCACCCATCCTAGATATTGTTAAAGGACCCTCTGCATCAAGATCGGGGGTTTATAACACATTAAAGAAACCACAGCCCCAAGAGGTAGCTGCGGGATGTATGATGGAAGCTTGGTTGGTAGGGAGAGCAAGATCGGGGACTTGTTTCAAATCCCTTCTCTGCTGCCTCTCTCTCATCAGAAATTTTCCTTCGTTTTTTCCCCCTCTGCTTTCTAATTCCCATTCCTAGCCATGCAGTCACACACACATACTGCTGTCTCCTGAGATCACTGTGGAAACTCGGCCACAGAGGTGATCTGTTCCTACTCGTATCTTACAGGTTTCAAAACGGAGGCCCCGAGAGGAGACGTGACTCAGATCATGGTACTGGCCCCTGAAGCAAGCCCCCTTGGCACCTAATCCAAAATCTTCTCATCTGCTTTCATCTCCTGTCTCTCATCCTTCAGCTGAGCTAATAAACTCCTTCCAGACACCAGTAGAGCAGCAGTGTTTCGAAATTACCTTCAAAATAGCCTCCCACAAGTCTTCAAAGGGAAGCAAGGTTTTGCTCTTAAACCTTCCTTAGTTTCCTATGTTCCAAACTGTTGACATTGGTTACTTGGCAGCCACCTCTTTAGAATTCCATGAGTCTACTCACAGAACCTGGGGGTTCAATCAGTTATTTATTAAACTTCCTTCTTTGTGAGCTGAGCTTTTGGAAATTGCATTGATTGGTGACAAAATGGACTTCTTGGTCATTCTTTGAAAAATAAATCTTTAGCCCTAGCCAGGTTGGCTCAGTGGAAAGAGCAACAGCCTGTGAACCGAAGGGTCCTGGATTCATTTCTGGTCAGGAGCATGTACCGCGTTTGCAGGCTAGTCCTGGCCCTGGTCGGGACACGTGCAAAAGCAATCAATCTATGTGCCTCTCACATCAATATTTCTGTGACTCTCCCTCTCCCTTCCATTCTTTCTAAAACTCAATGGAAAAATATCCTTAGGTGAGGATAGGAAGGAAGGAAGGGAAAGGAAGGACGGAAGAGAGAGAGGGAGGGAGGGAGGGAGGGAGGGAGGAAGGAAGGAAGGAAGGAAGGAAGGAAGGAAGGAAGGAAGGAAGGAAGGAAGGAAAAGGAAGGAAGGAAGGAAGGAAGGAAGGAAGGAAGGAAGGAAGGAAGGAGAAGGAGAAGGAAGGAAGGAAGGAAGGAAGGAAGGAAGGAAGGAAGGAAGGAGGGAAGGGAAGGGAAGGGAAGGGAAGGGAAGGGAAGGGAAGGGAAGGGAAGGGAAGGGAAGGGAAGGGAAGGGAAGGGAAGGGAAGGGAAACCTTTAGGTCTGTGCAGCTCAATATTTTCCCCCACAGGAGTTCTTAAGTCCTACAGAGTCTTGGCAAAGCAGGGAACACATGAGCCCAGGTCTGGCATGCTTCAGTCGTTGGGGCCTTTTCCATTCTCCTTTCCTCTCTGCCCCTACTTAATCTGCTTCCTTCACACAGTTCAATTCCACCTCCCCTGCTCCCCAGGTCCTGGCTAGATTATCAACAATTCTACTCTTTTTATAAGGGGACTCTTCATATCCTGTTTTGTTTTGTTTTTTAATCCTCACCAGGGGATTTTCCCCCCCATTGATTTCTAGAGAGAGTGGAAGGGAAGGAGGAGAGGGAGAGAGAGCGAGACAGAGACAGAGCCAGAGAGAGACATGGACTTGAGAGAGACACATTGATTGGTTGCCTCCCGAACACACCCTTACTGGGGCTGCAGAACCTGCAACAGAGGTGCATGACCTTGAGCAGCAATTGAACCCAAGATCCTTGGCAGGCCGATGCTCTATCCACTGAGCCAAACCGGCTAGCACCATATCCTGTATTTTTAATAGTAAAATTTCAGGCTTACAGGTTACTGGTTTTCAGAAGTCCTTTGTGAAAATAACTATCTGTCTTGACAGCAGGGAAGATTTCTGGGCATAAAGTTCTGTCTTTTCTTTTTTTGCAAAAGTTTTTATTGTCAGTAATAGCTGTAAACTTTATACAATAACCTATTTTATTAAGTTTATTGGTGTAACATTGGCTAATCAGTTTCAAGTATACAATTCTATAATACATCATCCGTATATCGCATTGTGTGCTCACCACCCAAAGTCAAGTCTCTTTCCATCACCATATATTTGACTCCTTTACCCTCCTCAATCTAGGTTTTGTCTTTCTAGCTGACCTGGGACCATGCTATTCTGGCCATCTTGTCCTGATCAACCTGACCACTGATTTTAGTACCTTAGCTCAGACCCTGGGACCCTTACAAAAGGGTTAGAGGGCATGCTCTTTAAAATGAAAATACTAAAAGACTTTCTAAAAATTTAAATATTAAAACCTTGGCTAAGGTTCCTAAAATTACACAGAATTACCACATGATCCAGAAATTCCACTCTGGGTATATACCCAAAAGAATTAAAAGCAGGGCTAATAGATATTTGTATACTCAAGTTCATAACAGCATATTCCCAATAGTCAAGAGGTATCCAACAATGGATGAATGGAAAACAAAACGTGACATATATATAAGAGAATATTACTCAGCCTTAAAAAGGAATGAAATTCTTATATATGCTACACACATGGATAAACCTGGAAGTCATGCTAAGTGAAATAAAGCCAGACACAAAAGGACAAATACTGAATGACTCCACTTATATGAGGTACCTAGAATAGTTAAATTTATAGATAGATAGTGGATTTACATGGGCTGGCAGGAGGGAGTGGGGAGGATTGGGGAGTTATCGTTTAATGGGTACAGAGTTTGTTTGGATGATGAAATAGTTTGGGAGATGGATAGTGGTGATGGTTGCACAACAATGTAAATGTACTTAATTAATTATACATTTTAAAGTGGTAAACTTTGTGTATTAGCACACTTTTTTTTGCATAATACAAATTTATTGTTACACAAATGTACAGTGTTTGAACAGAAAAAGAAAGCCCCACTGTTGCCTAGAAAGAGGAGTTGAAGCAGCACATGGGTAGCAGGGTGGCTCCGAGATGTCAGGTGTGTGGTTAGCGGCTCTGCTCCATGTATGTGGAGATGTCCATTTCTTCAGGAAGCTCCGCCGCATTGACTTCAGACCGACCCTGAACCTCATTGAGGTTCAGGACTACTACCCCAACTAGTAGTCCAAAGAAAATAAAATGGCAAAATGGCCCAGGAACACGCTGTGCTGCTCTCTTACAGTCTGTTGAGCCTCAGAATTGGAGAGTGAGGAGTATTTGAAGCTCTGTCCATTTAGTTTCACAACAATAAATAAGCAGAGGCAGGAGGCGGTGGCAAAGACACTGGCAGCCATACATCTTGCTAGGTCTTTATAGCTGTGTCTCTGGATTTGTAGGCCACTCCTCGACTTTTCAGCTCCCTCACGATTCCTTGGGGCAGGCGACCAGTGACTGACACTGCATACACACCAGGCTTAAGGTTACTGACTCACTGCCACTTGGAGACCCAGCTGTACTCTGGACTCGTCATTGCAATGATTCCATCAAAGGAAGAGCTGGTGCAGTCATATACCACCTCTTAGTTACCCTTCATCTGAAGGTATTCATCACAATTATCACAACCATCATATTCAAACTGGTCTATAGTCTTGACCAGCGAACACAACAAACAAGCCCGCAGATGCTGCATGTCCTTGGGCACGGTCTTCAGAGCCATCCTCTCCACAGGAGCAGAAGAGCGAAATTCTCCGAATATTCGTTTTTAACTTTTATCTGTATGGTCGGTCAGTGCAGGCCCTCTTTCAATTGCAGACTTCTGACTTCTTGTAGTCTCACTTGGGCAATCTAGCACACTTTTTTAAAAAACCCTATCTATATATATAAAAGCCTAAGTGACCAGACAGCCTAACGACTGAACAACCAGTCAGCCAGTTGCTATGACACACACTGACCAGCAGGGGACAGACGCTTAATGCAGGAGCTGCCCCCCTGGTGGTGAGTGCACTCCCAGAGAGGGAGTGCCGCTCAGCTGACCAAGGGGCGCCAGACACTGGGCTCATGGCTGGCCACTGCAGCCCAAAGACCACAGCGGAGTGGCAGTGTGGCAGGGGCAGTAGGCGCAATGGGGCCAGGATGAGCAGGAGCGGAAGACAGGAGCAGCCAGTGGCACTGGACTGCCAGTTTCGGCCCAATCCCCGTAGGCCATGAGGAGGGACTCCACTGGTGCACAAATCCGTGCATCGAGCCTCTAGTTCAGTGATGGCGAACCTATGACATGCGTGTCAGAGGTGACACGTGAACTCATTTTTTTGGCTGATTTTTCTTTGTTAAATGGCATATAAATATCAAAAATATAAATCTTTGTTTTACTATGGTTGCAAATATCAAAAAATTTCTATATGTGACACGGCACCAGAGTTAAGTTAGGGTTTTTCAAAATGCTGACAGGCCGAGCTCAAAAGGTTCGCCATCACTGCTCTGGTTCTATATAAGAGTTAATATGCAAATGGTCGTCATGCCCTCATGCCCTTGTGCTGGGGCCAGGGGACCTGAGGCTGGGCCGGGGGACCTGAGGCCACATCCCCCACCCCAGCACAGGGGCCAGGGGCCCGAGCCCACACCCCCACCTGGCGGGGCTTGACAGGGTACCTGAGGCTGTGCCCCCCACTCAGTGGGGCTTGATGGGGGACCTGAGGCCATGTCCCCTGCCCTGCGGGGCTTGACGGGGGTGGGGCCAGCCAGGTCTGGGTCTCCCGCGATTTCAAGGCCTGCACAGGTAGACAGGGACTTGACTCTGGGTCCCGCGGCACACCCCAGACTCTGACAGGAGGGAGATTTTCATATACATTTTACTAATTTTCTTTCTTTCATCTCTGACACTTCTATTATAGAGAAAGGGCAAATAACAATATTAAAATTTTTCCTCTAATTCCCTTTTAATGTGCACAAATATTGTGCACTGGGCCACTAGTTTAATACAAATAGCCATAGGTTTTTTTTCTGATAGAAATACTAGAAACACTAAAATTCCCACTCCTAACTACTGTACATGCATTCAACCATTGGTCCACTGACAATATGATAGCATTCATGTACCAGTATTGGTAGGGAAATATTAATAAGGCTGCAAAGATTGCTTACCTCACTTGTCCCATTTATCCAAAATACAACCCAGGGAAGCCTGTTTGCACTGCTCCTGGACATTTTAAGTTGCCTAATGGGCCATTCAAATGGTCCATTAACAAATGGATTTTATACAGCTTTCCTGCCACTTTGATAAAAATATTTTTAGGCCCCAATCAGTGTGGCTAACTGGTTAGAGTGTCAGCTTTCCCACTAGAGGGTCACAGGTTCAATTCCCAGTCAAGAGCACATACCTGGGTTGCAGGTTCGATCCCTATCCTGGTTGTTTCTCTCTCTCTCTCCCTTTCACTTTTTCTAAAAATCAATGAAAAAATACCCTCAGGTAAGGATTCACACACACACACACACACACACACACACACATACACACACACACACAGTTTTCCCTTAGTCATGGTGTGTCTGTTTTCTCACTGGACTGAAGCTTTTCCCTACTGCTTCCTCTGTGGCTGACATGCTTTTGGAAAAGATTATTCCTACCTGGGGAACCCTTCTTGAACTCCATAGTGATCAGAGAACCCATTTTAGCCATTAGGTGCTTTGACAAGTCTATGCCACAACCTCAGGTTTAGTTGAATTCACTAATGGCATTATTAAGACTCAACTGGCAAAATTCGTAGAGACCCTCCATTGCCTTTGGTCCTTCTAAATCTCAGATTCATCCTCTTTGGAACTCATAAATTGTCACCCTTTGAGATAGTCACAGGACACCTAATGCACCTGGTCCCTGCCTGTTTTGATCCACAGCTGATTAAAAGAAATATACTTCAATATTGTAAAAGCCTAATTGCCTCTATCAAAATTAACCATGTTCGGTGCACTCTCCCTCCTAGGAGCACGTCCTTGCCTTTCCCTTCCACCTCTTCTTCCCCAACAGGCATGCATCTCCTAAACTCTAGGGGGCCCCAGGAAATTTGCAACCAGAGGAGCAATGGGCAGCAGCAGCTCATACTGAGCTAAACGCTTTGAACTTCTCTCAAAGACACCCTTTTCTCTGTCATTTCAGTGAACCAAAGCAGCCCACCCCACCTAGCCTCCCTCCTGTTACTTCCTCTACCCTAGGCCCTTCCTTGTTTCAGTGTCCCCAGCTTTAATAAACATACTCTCAAAATAAAATAAGTAAATAAATAAAAAGCCCTGGCCCGTGTGTGTCAGTTGGTTGTCGTCCCATACATCGTTCAATTTCCAGTCGGGGCACATGCCCCGGTTGTGGGTTGGATCCCCTGATAGGGTGCATGCAGGAGGCAACAGATAGATGTTTCTTTCCCTTCCTCTCTCTCTAAAATCAATAAAAACATATTTAAATAATAATAATTCTATAAAAAAAACACACCAGAGTTGGCGCGAGGTCTGACCGTTGGCGGATGTTGTTCCCTGAGGCGGCTGGCACCCCACCCGGTCCAGCTGGTTAGGCCTCCTCAGCGGCCAGGAGGTGCACAGGCCCCCAGAAGGCCAGCGGCTGGGCTGTGGCTGTGGCCGGAGGACTGGACGCGGCGCGGCGGCGGCGGCAGGGGCGCTGAAGGGGCGGAAAGTGCAGGTGGGCTGGTGGGAGCGGGAGGGTGTCTGGGGAGGGGGGCGGGGCAATTGGGGGGCTGGGGAGACTGAGAAAGGAACAGCTTTGGGAATTCATAGGCGAAAGGGAGTGCAGTGTGAAGAAGGGCGAAAAATGGAGTTTGGGGAGGGCGGAGAGGAAATGGGGCAGAAGGAAGGAAGACAGGAGGGATGTGGAGAGCCTGGGGCCGTGGGTTTCCAGGTAGGGGTGATGAGTGTGATCCCGCAGACTCCTCGGGACCTCAGAGCCCCTGTGAGGCGGCAGGAGGAGAGGCTAAAGTGGTGGGCAAAGGGGGGCAAGAGGAGCACCTAAAATAAATGTCAACATTAAAAATGAAAGAAAAGGGGGGAAAAAGAGAAAAGATTGACGTATTGGGAAGTTCTCATCCTGGAGGAGCTGCCAGCTTGCAGGCCATCTGAAGGAACCAGGACCTTGGGGGATGTGGGGGTTGGTGGCGGAGGGGGGGGGGGGAGGGGAGGGAGCTGGCCTAATATTAATTGAGCATCCACTGGCTGCCAGATACTGTATTAAGTACTTAATATGCATTACACGTTTCATCACCCTTATGGGAATGAGGAAACCGAGGTTGATACTAGGAAGGGCTGGAAATCACACCCAGGTTTGTCGCCTATGTAAGGTTCTGTGTTAGTCATTACCAAGGAACAAAAGTATGACATAATCTTTAATGTTTATGGAGCATTTTATGCTGGGCATTGTGCTAAGTATTTCAAATATGTTATCTTGTTTGGTACAACTCTATGTGGTAGGAAGAATACCAGTAATGATACAGACACTAAGGATTCTTGCTCTAAAGTGGCTTACAGTTTAAGGGGAAGAAAAGAGGTGCGCTTTGCTGGAGTATTACATGTCTTACTATTTTTTAAAGTATATTTTTTATTTCAGAGAGGAAGGGAGGAGGATAAAGAGATAGAAACATCAACGATGAGAGAGAATCATTGTTTGGCTGCCTCCTGCATGCCCTCCACTGGGGTTGAGCCCGAAACCTTGGCATGTGCCCTTTCCTCAGGACCCTTCAGTCCACAGGCCCATGTTCTATCCATTGAGCCAAACGGGCTAGGGCTACATGTCTTATTAATGGCAGGTACTCACAAAAATGCAGTGATATAGATACTGCCATTATCTCTGTTTTAAAGATGAAAAAAATGAGACTTAGGTTAAGAAATTTACTCAAATAAGCAAGGGTTCAAGCCCAATTCTTACTGCTGCAGAGGCCAATGCTCTTACCCCATACAAGGCAGAATAATAGGACCAGGTGAGCAGTTTCAAGGGCAATGTGACTTTGGAGGCAAGAGAGATTATTATTATTTGGGATTAACAAGGAAGATTTAACTGAGCAGGATTTGAGATTAGCCAGGTGTGCTGAATTTGGGTAGTCTGGACAATAGTCTCAAGACCAGGTGGTTAACCTAATCTAAACCATGAGAGACAGTCTTTTCTGTGGGTGGCTACAGCTTGCTTGACTAAAACCAAATGAGTCCTGTTAAAAAAAATTTTTTTAAACCATGTTCTGGTAGAGCAGTGGTTCTCAACCTTGGCTGCACATTAGAATCACCTGGGAATCTTTTTAAAATCCTGATTTCTGGGCCTCATCCTCCGGAAATTCTGTTTCTTTGTTACTAGCGTTGTGGCCTCACCCCATAACAAAGAAACAGAATTTCCGGAGGATGAGGCCCAGAAATCAGGATTTTAAAAAGATTCCCAGGTGATTCTAATGTGCAGCCAAGGTTAAGAACCACTGTGGTAGAGCAAGCTTCACAGTGCTCTCCAGAGAGACAGAGACCTTAAGCAACACCCTTTGCCCCTCCCAGGTCCATAAAGGAGCATTTCTCTGGACTTGCAGTGGTTTACCTTTAGACTGCATGTCTCAAATTACAAGTATCTGTTGTTCCCGAATAAAGCTATTTTGCTGGAGAAATATCTGGCTCTCTATTTTGTCATATGTGAAATAAAATGAAGTCACTTGTGTTAAGGAGCTTTAAAATGGAGCTGAGAGGCCATTAAAGAAAGGGGTCTTATGCACATCCTTACTGGACAGAACATGAACTTTTGAAATAGGCAAAACTATAAATATTCTAGGATGCTGTAAGAACACCTGCAAGTCCTCACAGAGATAGACTTTTTACTTCGAGATAGCTTTAGCAATTTTGTTTAGCCAAGGTTAGTTTTCTGGTGCCAGCACCAATTTAAATTCTTTATGAATGAATTATGCAAACTCTCCTTTTGCCTTTAAAAATCCCCTGACTTCTCTAGCAGACACTTTGGGTTGCTACCTGAATCAGTGTGCCCAGATTTGCAGCTCCTTTAAATCCCAAATAAATGCTTTTCTGTATTTTTGCCTCCTGACAATTTAGGTTACTAATTTGTTTGTTTAAAGTATAGGGGGCTTAAAGTATATACAGTTTGCAGATTTCTCTACTGGGAAAGAATATGAAGTTATAAATGTAAAATCAAGTACAAGGTCTTGGAAGAGGCCTGAAGTTTGATGAAAAAAATCCACCACAGAGTAAAATCTATAATTTATGAAAAAGTAGGAAAAGATTTTCAGCTCACATCCAGGATGAGGAGGAGATACCATTTGCCTAGCAATAACATGAGAATCCAGTATATAACAATAATTGTTACCTCATTTGGCTGTTTTTTGCTCACACAGTAATATGCCAGGCCCCTTAGATGTGGCATGGTGTGGAAGGTAATCATATGCACAAATACTACAAGCAAAATACCCCACTGCACGTTTTAAAAGACCTATGATTATTATCAACCAAGTGCTAAAACTCAATTCCAGCCCTGCACTAGTTAGCCATTAGGAGTGGGAACTGGAGATGGCTTTGTGCAGGCTCCTTCAGGGGCAACCCTGGTACAATCCACTGCACAGGCCCAAGAGCTTTTGAGAGGCAGAACTAGGAAATTCTTTCCCCAAAAAAGGTGGAGGTTTTTCAGTCAGGAGGCTCTGAGCATGTTCATGTGTGTCTGATCTCTCTTGCTTTCAAAGATAGGCTACTGCCTCCCCATTTTGGCTCAGTGGATAGACCATTGGCCTGCGGACTGAAGGGTTCCAGGTTCGATTCCTGTCTAAGACATGTACCTCGTTGCAGGCTCTATCCCTGGCCCTGGTCAGGCTTATGAGGGAGGCAACCAATTGATGTGTCTCTGTCTCACGTGGATAATTCTCTGTCTCTCCCCCTCCCTTCCACTCTCTCTAAAAATAAATGGGGAAAATATCCTCCAGGGAGGGTTAACAACAACAAAAAGTAGGCTACTGATTGGCAGGGCCAGTTTGAATTTAGCAGGCTGCCCTGGCCTATTGGGCGCTTAGCCTGCAGATGGGCGGCCTGCCATTAGAGGCTCTCAAACACCAGTTCTAACTTTCTCCAGATCCCCATTCAGTTGATCCGAGGTCTGAAATTAAGTCGCAAAAAGATGGCCTCATCTCTTGCTGTCCTGCGAGCGTCTGGACTCTGCGGACGGGGCCTGGGAAGTTGGGCACGGCCCAGAACTCCGAAGTTGAGTGCTAAAGTACCAGCCTCTTGGGCCCCTGCCAGGATGGCGGCGACCGTGACCTTGGAGCCCACGGGCCGCAGCCGCTGGGACGAGCCTGTGCGCATCATTGTGAGCGACCTGGCCAGGGGGCAGCCGGTCACGCTGCGAACATCCCTGCGCGACGAGAAGGGCGCGCTCTTCCGGGCCCACGCGTTCTACAGCGCGGATGACAGAGGCGAGCTGGACCTGGCGCGCGCGCCCGCGCTGGGCGGCAGCTTCGCGGGGCTCGAGCCCATGGGGCTCTTCTGGGCCATGGAGCCCGAGAAGCCCTTCCTGCGGCTGGTGAAGCGGGACGTGCAGACGCCTTTCGCCGTGGAGCTGGAGGTGCTCGACGGCCACCAGCCCGAGGGAGGGCGCCTCCTGGGCCGGGCGGTGCAAGAGCGCGATTTCCTTGCACCCGGGGTGCGGCGGGAGCCGGTGCGCGCTGGCCGGGTGCGCGCCACGCTCTTCCTGCCGCCAGGTGAGTGACACCGCTTCAAACTTTTTCTTTTTTCTTTTTGCCTCATCCGCTTTTACTGAGAGGATGGAGTTGGCTCCCAATGTTCCAGAGGTCCGTGGGGCCTTAACATGTCAAGGCGACAGGAATGGAATGTAAGGCTGGCTGGGAGGTGGCTCTGCCAGCTGCAAAACTGCGAGGTCAATTAAAAGATATCCTGTCCTCCAGAGTGGTGCCCCAATTCCCCAATCGGCCCTGCTCTGTGTGTGACAGGGGGCGGGGCCACATCCTCCCTATCTGCCCTGCTCTGTTCATGACAGGGGAAGGCACCCCAACCCCCTGATCAGCCCTGCTCTGTGCCTGATAGGGGGGAGCTCCCCAACCCCCTGATCACCCTGCAACTGTGTGTGACAGGGTGCGGCGCCCCAACCCCCCCGCCCCCCCCCCCATGGGCCCTGCTGTGTGTAACAGGGTAGAGCCATAACCTCCCCATCGGCCCTGCCCTGAGTGTGACAGTGGCAGCTCCCCAACCCCCTGATCAGCCCTGCTCTGTGTGTGATGGGGTAGAGCAGCCGTGGGCAAACTACAGCCCGCGGGCTGGATCCGGCCCGTTTGAAATGAAAAAAACTAAAAAAAAAAAAAAAAGACCGTACCCTTTTATGTAATGATGTTTACTTTGAATTTATTACTTCACACAAACACTCCATCCATGCTTTTGTTCCGGCCCTCCAGTCCAGTTTAAGAACCCGTTGTGGTCCTCGATTCAAAAAGTTTGCCCACCCCTGGGATAGAGCCATAACCTCCCCATCGGCCCTGCCCTGAGTGTGACAGGGTGCGGCGCCCCAACCCCCTGATCCACCTTGCTCTGTGTGTGACAGGGTGTGGTGCCCCAACTCCCCTATCGGCCCTACTCTGTGAGTGACAGTGGGGAGCTCCCCAACCCCCTGATGGGCCCTGCTCTGTGACAGGGGGCAGCGCCCCAACCCCCTGATTGGCCCTGCTCTGTGTGTGACAGGGGGTGGCGCCGCAACCTCCCCATCGACCCTGCCTTGAGTGTGACAGGGGGCGGTGCCCCAACCCCCCAATCGGCCCTACCCTGAGTGTGACTGAGGGTGGCATCACAACCTCCCGATCCGCCCTGCTCTGTGCATGACAGGTGGCGGCGCCCCAACTCCCCAATCAGCCCTACTCTGAGCCCGACCAGGGGCTGCACCTAGGGATTGGGCCTGCTCTCTGCCACCCAGGAGCAGGCCTAAGCCAGCAGGTCGTTATCTCCCGAGGGGTCCCAGACTGCGAGAGGGCACAGGCCAGGCTGAGGGGCCCCTCCCCCTCCCTCCCAAGTGCACAAATTTTTGTGCACCAGGCCTCTAGTCCTATATGATAAAAGTCTTATATGCTAAGTGTTCCACCATTGCACCAGTTGCTATGATGTGCACTGACCACCAGGGGGCAGATGCTCCCACCCATAGGTTACCTTGCTGCTGGGGTCTGGCCAATGGGGACTGGGAGAGCTGGGCTGGACACAACCTGGAGCCCTCCCACGGTCCCTCTCTGGCTGTGCACCAGTGGGGTCCCTCGGCCTGGCCTGTACCCTCTCACAACCCAGGACCCCTCTGGGGATGTTGGAGAGCCGGTTTTGGCCAGATCCCCACAGGCCAGGCCAAGAGACCCCACTGGTGCATGAATCCCTGCACTGGCCTCTAGTAAGTATATAAGTTCTTTGGTTTATCTCTTCTCGTCCCAGTCCCACATTGAGGTGTGTCAATCTGTTCCATGCCTCCATGCTTTGGGTCTTATTTTGTTGGTCAATTCATTTTATTCATTAGATTCCACAAATAAGTGATATTCGTCTTTCTCAGATTGACTTATTTCACTTAGCATAATATTTTCCAGACAGTTGTAATTTTTAAAAAACCATTTATAGGAAGTTTCAAATTTTTAATTTCTTACAGGTTTCTCAATTTTATAACTTCGCTTATAATTCCCACCATATATATATATATTTTTAATATGTTTTTATTGATTTTGAGAGAGAGAGGGAGAGGGAGAAATACAAACATCAATTAGAGAGAAACATCATCGATTGGCTGCCTCCTGCACAGCCTCTACTGGGGAGTCCGAAACCTGGGCATGTTCCCTGACAGGAAATTGAACTGGTGACCTCTTGGTTCCTGGGTCGAGGCTCAACCCCTGAGCCATACAGGCCAGGCTCCCACAGTATACATATTAAGGTTTAAGAAAATTAGCATGAAGGAGGAAGGCCTCTTGCTATTAACTGGAAATCTTTTGAAATTATTGGATAGTTTTTCCATTACATAAAAAGCAATTGGCCAATGAAAAAATAAAAAGATGCTTTATCCTGCCCTAACCAAGTGGTTCAGTTGGTTGGAGCATCATCCGGTACACCAAATGGTTGCGGGTTCTATTCTCAATCAGGGCATATTCCTAGGTTGAGGGTTTGGTCCCAATCGGGGAGAGTATGGGAGGCAACAAACCAATATTTCTCTCTCAAATTACTTCTTGTTCTCTCTCTTTCTCTCTTCCTTCCTCTCTAAAATCAAACATGTCCTCGGTGAGGATTTTTTTTTTTTTAAAAGATACTTATATAGCTCTAACTGGTTTGGCTCAGTGGATAGAGCGTTGGCCTGCGGACTCAAGGGTCCCAGGTTCGATTCCAGTCAAGGGCATGTACCTGGGTTGCGGGCACATCTCCAGTAGGGAGTGTGCAGGAGGCAGCTGATCGATGTTTCTCTCTCATCGATGTTTCTAACTCTCTATCCCTCACCCTTCCTCTGTGTAAAAAAATCAATAAAATATATTTAAAACAAAGATACTTATACTATTAGGAATCAGGGAAATGCAAAATAAAACTATACATTTCAAACCCTCAAAATTTAGAAGTCTAATATTACCAATTGTTAATAAGTATGTAGAGGAAAAGGAGTTCACAGTGCTAAAAGGAATATATTCATCTACTCCTGGAAAAAAATTTTGTTGTTGTTAATCTTCACTGAGGATATTTTTTCCATTTATTTTTTCTTTAAGCAAGTGGAAGGGAGGGAGGTATCAGGAGGGAGAGAAAGAGAGAAACATCCACGTGAGCGAGACACATCAATTGGCTGCCTTCTATACATGCCCCAATCAGGGCCAGGGATTGAACCTGCATTGCAGGCACGTGACCTTGACTGGCATTCAAATCTGAGACCCTTCAGTCCACCAGCCAACACTAACCACTGAAAAACTGACCAGGGCTGGAAATAATTTTTAAAAATATTTTTTATATATCTTTATTGCTTTCAGAGAGGAAGGGAGCGATAGAAACATCAATGATGAGAGAGAATCATTGATTGGCTGCCTCCTGCACGCCCCACACTGGGTGTTGAGCCTGCAACCTGGGCATATACCATGACCAGGAATTGAACCATGACCTCCTGGTTCATAGGTCAATGCTCAACCACTGAGCCACACTGGCTGGGAAAGAAAACAATTTTTTACTTAGAAAGTTGACTATATCAGTCTACTCCTGGTTCATGTGCACCAAGAAGTATTGTTTGTAAGAGCAAAAACAACTGCAAACATTCCAAATGTCCAAAAACAATAAAAATGATAAATTAAGGTATGTTTACAGCAGCAAAATACTTGAACTACAGCCACAAGAGTCAACATGAATGAACTTCAAAAATTGTTGAAACAATCAAATTCCAGAATACATTCAATTTCATTCCATGTAGATAAAATTCAAAAAATAGGCACAATAAACAAAATACTGTTTAACACACGCACACATAAGTGGTAATATGGTAAAGAAAATCAAGAGAATAAAAGCCAAGACAGTGGAAAGGAAGGTAAGGAGCAGAGATATTCAGGGGCCTTTGATGCTCAGTACTGAGTTTTTTAAAATTGTAGCTATAAAGTGTTTGCTTTATTATTATTCTTTAAATTTTGCACGTTAAATACAAGCTTTTTCTGTAAATGTTGAAAGTACCCAGGAAATGGAATCATACAGTGTATGTAGCCTTTTGTCTAGCATAATGCATTTGCGATTCATTTGTGTTGCTCGATGTATCTTGTTTTTTAGTAGTACTCCATTATATGGTTGTTTATCCACTCACCACTTGAAGGACATTTGGGTTTCAAATCTTTGAAGATTATGAATAACGTCACCACAAACACTTGCAATACAAGTTTTTGTGTGGACACAAATTTTCATTTCTCCTTGGCAAATATACCTAGGAGTGAGATTGCTAGATCATATGGTAAGTTTATGTTTAACTTTATATGAAACTGCCCAACTGTTTTTCAAAGTGGCTGTATAATTTTGCATTTTCACCAGCAATGTATGAGGGTTCCAATTGCTCTGCACTCTCGCTAGCATTTGGCGTTGTCAATTTTGGGGGAGATGGCAATGATTTTGCTGTTTTCATTGTCTGTAAATTATTTTTAACCACAAAGTAATACATAATTTTTGTAAAAATCTGTGGGGCTTTGAGGCTCTGAGTATAGAGGGGAATGTGGATTTAGTCTATGCCATTGTCTGGATCTCTAAAGACCAAGGGTCTTTCAGCATTTCTGATTATGAAGAAAACTTTGACATTACCAAGTAGGCAACAATTGGCTTTTGACATCACTGTAGTGCAAGCATGTCAAACTCACGGCCCACAGGCCACATGCAGCCCACAACGAATATTTTTGCGACACAGCTAATATAACGGTATGTAAGAAATGTTTTAATACAAATTTCATAACTTAATTTTTACAGTATCCTGTTATACATAATTATTAATAACAAACTGCAATGTTCACTAGTGACTGATTACTATAATCATGTTGCATTCATTTCCCTTACTCACCTTACGTGCAGGCGCACCATTTCTCTCCACTAATATTAGCAGCGAATATTTTAGCAGCCGATTGCCATGTCATTAATCTTGGCCTGACTTGTTTGGTGTGAGCAACAGGAAATATTTTGCTTTTGGAGAACAAGAAAAATAGGTTTATTTGTGTTATGCTTATTAATCTGTGCAGTTATTCAGTGTCTGGTAAGTTAATGTTCAAGAAAAAATATTTTTATTAAAATGTTCTATTTTATGTTAATGATTACTCATTTATTTCAGCCCTTTGTATTCAGCATGTCTCTATCGAAATAAACCTACATTTCTATGAAAATTAACGCTTTTTTTTTCGCAGCCTATGTAAACTTAAACCTTGTTTATTTGGCCCATGTTAGCCTTTGAGTTTGACATGCCTGCTGTAGAGTTTCAGTAATAGCCTGGCTGATGTGGCTCGGTTGAGTGTCCTTCCTCGCACCAGATCACAGGTCATGGCACATGTCCAGGTTGTGGGCTTGTAGGGGGTGTGCAAGAGGCAGCCAATAAATATTTCTATCTCTCCCTCTCTCCCTTCTTGTCTCTCTAAAATTAATTTTTTTTAAAAAAGTGTTTCAAGAATAGTTTTGTGTTTTGTTTCTTTCAAAGAACCCGGACCCTTTCCTGGGATTGTGGACATTTTTGGAGTTGGAGGTGGCCTTCCAGAATATCGAGCTAGTCTACTGGCTGGGAAGGGTTTTGCTGTGATGGCTCTGGCTTATTATGGCTATGAAGACCTCCCTAAGAGCATAGAAACCCTCCACCTGGAGTACTTTGAAGAAGCTGTGAACTACCTGCTTAATCACCCTCAGGTTGGAATTTCTCTAAGTTTTGTGGTCTACATATCAGGTCTCCTCTTCATAAATGCCCTTGGTTTTCAAGAACTTGACTAATTCATGACAGCCACTCCTTACCACAACATACCACCTTTTACAGTCACTTCCCATGTTTCTATACAATCATATTTTACTATGACATATTTCCTACTAGTAAAGAAGTTCTTAGTTGGCATTATGGAATTTTAAATTCTAGTGGCTTATAATAAGCTCCAACACATCTGAGAACCCTAGGTTTGACACAGGAAGTAGGGGGTGGGGGGGAGGAATCACTGCCTCCAGCTGGCCCCAGTTTAATGTACCAGAGCAGCGGTTCTCAACCTGTGGGTCGCGACCCCTTTGGCGGTCGAACGACCCTTTCACAGGGGTCGCCTAAGACCATCCTGCATATCAGATATTTACATTACAATTCATAACAGTAACAACATTACAGTTATGAAGTAGCAACAAAAATAATTTTATGGTTGGGTCACAACATGAGGAACTGTATTTAAAGGGCCAGAAGGTTGAGAACCACTGTATCAGAGGAACAGAAGATTAATTTACAATTCAGTTAGAGCTCATGGTAAATGGAAGTATAGGAGCTCTTAGAAAAAGTGATACAGTATAGTGGAATCAGAATAAGATGTGGATAGAGAAAAGTTAAATTTGAGTTTTGATTTCACCAAATACTAGCTTTGGGGTTAGTTTATGTTTCCTTCTTTGAAAAATTGGGATAATAATATCATTTAATTCCTAGCACTTTCATGAGGAATACATATTTGAAACCAATCAAAACTGCTGTTTTAGAAGCCACGAGAAGAAAAAAGAACTGCTGCTCAGAGGTCAAATGGCCATTCAAAATACAGGATTTTGGTAACTATGACAAGATCAGTCCTTGTAGAATCTGCAAATCCAAATTACCCTGGAGGAGACTAAGTAGAGATTAGAAGACAAGAAAGGGAACAACTACAAATAACTTTCTCCACAATTCTGCTGTGAAAGACAAAACTATGGCAGAGTAGCTTTGAGGGTCAAGGAATTGGTATTAAAATGTAAGAGTTACTACCGCATGAAGTACGCTGATGGGAATGAGCCAGGAGAGAAGAACATTATGAAGGAGGAGAAAGAGAGAAGTAGTTGTAGGAGCAAAGACTATGAGAATGAGAGTGGATGGGATCCCAAACCAAGCAGAGGGATGGACTTTGATAAAACAGAGATACTTCTGGAACCAGGAAGGAAGGCAGAGAGCTTCAATTCATTCAGAACGAAGAAGATTTGGCAGGGGGGAAATGAGGAAGAGTTCCTACTGGACAGCTTCTATTTTCTCCATGAAGTGTGAAGAGCTGAAACTGAAGGGGAATCGAGAGGGGTTCAAGAGGCTTGAGCAAAGAGGAGAAGGTATGAAGCTGTCATTGGAGAAGTGAAAAGCAAACACAGTGAAGTGTGGCAGAGGTGATGGGCAGTATGAATGCATATTTGAAATTTGTGGCCATGAAAGTAAAGATTTGCCAGCACAAATGTGTATTTTTTTTCCCTTCAATGTTTATTTGTACAAATGCAGGCCTAGAGGAAGTGAAGGTGGATTTAACCAAGGTTATCACTTTTCCAAGCAAGTATGACCAAAGGAAGAAGGGTATTAGCTAAGAGTGCTTAGGGTATTAGCTAAGGAAGGGATAATAACAATGAAGTTTGAAATCTAAACTGGATGAGGTAGGAAATGAACATGAGATACTGATAGCAAAAAAAAAAAAAAAAAAAAAAAAAGGTAGTCAAGGTCTCAAAGAAATGGAAGAAGGTGGTCCTAAAATGGCTGAACAGAAGTATTTAAGATGGTGATTAGCGAGTAGAATGCTTGCAGCTGAGATTTTGGAGATGCGGTATTTATTGATGATGACTTGGTTAAGGTTATGACAATGGGAATGGGTGACTGAAGTGGGGTAGGAAAAAGGTGATTGGAAGTATGGAGGTCAAGGAACTGAGAGGCTAAAGTCACCAACAGTGGTGATGGAGAAATGGTGGAAGGGAAGATAGAAAGAAGGAATAAGTAAATATCCTAGTTTGCAAACCTTGTAAATGACAGAGCCCAAAATTAGGCTCAGTTCTAACTGACTTCCAATTCCAGGCACTACTCACCAGACTGATTCATGGGCTCATTATTATTCCTCTGTCCGTATCTCAGGTAAAGGGCCCAGGAGTTGGGCTGCTTGGGATTTCTAAAGGAGGTGATCTCTGCCTCTCCATGGCCTCGTTCCTGAAGGGCATCACTGCTGCAGTCATCATCAATGGCTCTGTGGCCAATGTCGGAGGAGCCTTACACTACAAGGAGGAGACCTTGCAGCCTCTAGGTTTCGACCAAAATCGAATCAAGGTCACCAAAGACGGCTTTGCAGACATTTTGGATGTCCTGAACAACCCTTTGGAAGGACCCGACCAGAAGAGTTTCATTCCTGTGGAAAGATCTGAGAGCACCTTCCTGTTCCTTGTAGGTCAGGATGACCACAACTGGAAGAGTGAATTCTTTGCTAATGAGGCCTCTAAACGCTTACAGGCCCATGGTAAGGAGAAGCCGCAGATAATCTGTTACCCAGGAGTGGGGCACTACATTGAGCCTCCTTACTTCCCCCTGTGCAGGGCCTCCCTGCACTCCCTGTTGGGCACAAATGTCATCTGGGGAGGAGAGCCCAGGGCTCATGCCATGGCCCAGGTGGATGCTTGGAAGCAACTCCAGATTTTTTTCCACAAACACTTGGGATAATCCCACCAACACTGTAATCCTTTATTTGCGTGGCATCTCTGATGTTAATTTATCCTGGGAACTGCGGTTGCAATTAGTGTGTAAATGTAGTTTTTTTCTTTTTAGTAAGTACTTAGTTTTTCCTTCCTTACTGTTAAAATGAACTTACCAATGAATTTTCAAGATTTTTGTCAACGACATGCCTTTGCAGTTGTTTAGGAGGAAAAGAAAACATAACAGATGGACAAGGCATACCTTTCAGTCTCTCCCAACACACAGGCTTTAGTTCTGAAAGGAAAAGTGAGAATACTGATTAATAGTGACTTGTACATAATTGATGCTCAGTGATTATTTAATTATTTACTATTACTTGTTGAATTTGTCTAATCCTATATAATAAAAGCCTAATATGCTAAGATCCGATTATCAAGTCATCCGTTCAACCAATCAAAACATAATATGCTAATGATATGCTAAGTCCACTCAACCACTCACGATGACGTGCACTGACCACCAGGGGGTAGACGCTCCAACTGGTAGGTTAGCTTGCTGCTGGAGTCCAGCCAATCAGGCCTGAGCAAGATGGGCCAGACATGCCCTGGAGCCCTCCTGCAGTCCCTCCCCAGCCCCGATCATGCACTGGTGGGGTCCCTTGGCCTGGCCTGTGCCCTCTAGCAATCTAGGACCACTCAGGGGATGTCAGAGAGCCAGTTTCAGCCCAATCCCAAAGGCCAGGTGGAGGGATCCCACTGGTGCACAAATTAGTTTACCCGGCCCCTAGTAATAAATAAATAAATGATTATCTAACATACAAGAAAAGCATATTGCTAGAAACCTAGATCAACAGTAATTAATATAAATGCGAGAAGTCTGCCAGAAGGCTGAATTTGGGCTCTTGATATTCACAGGGTGAATATTTGCATTTTATTACCTACTGCTGACTCAGTGGCCTAAAGCAAACTCCCCCAAAACCTGATAATCTTACTGTTTACTAAACATTACCATTGATATGTCTTTTTGCATTCCTAAAAGGTAATTGTATATTCTAGTAAATAAAAGCAGCTGGGAAGGGAGACTCAGTGGAACTTGACTACTGCAGTTGAGTTTTCCCTGGCTTCCCCCCATAATTTCAAAATTATTATTTTTTGTCTTGTGTTTTAATTTGTGCGTCAGCTCTTCCTCCAAGCCTTTGAACCCGAAAGTCACGCTGGCCGTGGCTTTTCACAGCATATAATATCAAAAATATTATCATATTTGAACCCTAGGTGGTCTTGCTCAGTGGTTAGAGTGTTAGCCCAAGGACTGAGGGTTCAATTCCAGTCAAGGGCACATACCTCAGGTGCAGGCTCGATCCCTGGCCCTACAGAAGGCAACCAATCCATGTGTCTCTCTCACATTGATGTTTCTCTCTGTCTCTCCCCTCACTTCCACTCTCTCTAAAAATCAATGGAAAATATCCTCAGGTGAGGATTAAAAACAACAAACAAGAATGGAAGTGAACAGGGCCAGTGTGGTTCAGTTGGTTGAGTGTCATCCCATGCACCAAGAGGGCACAGGTGAGATTCCTGGAGAGGGCACATGCCCAGGTCTCGTGCTCCATCTCCATAGGAGGCAGATGATTGAGGTTTCTTTCTCATGGATGTTTCTCTGTTGTTCTCCATCTTCCTTCCTCTTTCTAAAATCAATAAGAAACATTTAAAACAAACAAAAAAGAATGTAAGTGAACATCTTAGCTATAAATTACTAGATTACTACTTAGCTGTAAAACTACTAAAATTTTTCACAGCAAATATATTTTCAGTTTTTTGATCTCTTAGATGAATAAGTATTCTCCTAATACAAATAAATTTTAAGTTATGCTTCTGGTTACACACATGGGCCTTTATGATTTAGTTTTTAACGCTGGCAAAACATTATTTAGATGAATTACATAAGTGATTTTAACAATGATTGATATGAAAATAAACAATGACTTAATACAACACTTTTTGTTAAAGGTTAATGTATTTAAAATAAAAAATGCTTTACCTTGTGATTATGGTGTTATTTCCTCAATTAAATTTTTTAATAAAGCAATTCTTGACATTTTTTCTCCTGAAACTCAAAAACAGTACAGTGCTTTTTGTTTTGTCAGCTTTTTCTTATAGACTACAGCAGTGATGGCAAACCTATGACACGCGAGTCAGAGGTGACACCCGAACTCATTTTTTTGGTTGGTTTTTCTTTCTTAAATGGCACTTAAATATATAAAATAAATATCAAAAATATAAATCTTTGATTTACTATGGTTGCCAATATCAAAAAATTTCTATATGTGACACGGCACCAGAGTTAAGTTAGGGTTTTTCAAAATGCTGGCACGCCGAGCTCAAAAGGTTCGCCATCACTGTCCTAAGCCTTAGGAGGACCCTAATTAAGTTAATAACAATGTACCTACTTATATAGTTTACGTTTAAAAAATTTGGCTCTCAAAAGAAACTTCAATCGTTGTCCTGTTGATATTTGACTCTGCTGACTAATGAGTTTGCCGACCACTGCCCTAGGCGTCCAGGCTAAGCCAACTCCACCCTGATGCAAGGGTATTCAATGATGGTGTTCCTTGGTTTGGCGTCAGCCCATCTCAACATTCCACCCAGGGGAAAGCAGGTGATTTCAGTCACATACTTGGAATTCTCGCTCTCCGGCTAAACAGGAACAAAGCAGCATGAAGCCCAATTACTCCGACAGCCACCTCCTTCTGGTACCTCCTCCTGGTATCACCAACGGCAGAGCAGACAGAGAGCAGATGGCGGTGTCATCACTGTGCAAAAGCAGAGACACCAAAACAGCTCTGGCTGGTTGTTCAGTGGTTAGAGCCTTGGCCACCCGCGAAGGGTCCTGAGTTCCATTCTCGGTCAAGGGCGTGTACCTGGGTTGCAGTTCCATCCCTCGCCCCCGTCAGGGGTGCCTGCGGGAGGCAACCCACGGACATTTCTCTCTCACATTGGTGTTTCTCTCCCTCCTCCCCCTTCCTCGCTCCCACTCATTCTGAAAACCAATGGGGAAAAATATCCTCCGGTGAGGATTAATAGAAAGAAAAAGAAAGAAAAGAGAGAGAAAGAGAAGGAAGGAAGGAAGGAAGGAAGGAAGGAAGGAAGGAAGGAAGGAAGGAAGGAAGGAAGGAAGGAGGGAGGGAGGGAGGGAAGGAGGGAGGGAAGGAAGAAAGAAAGAAAGAAAGAAAGAAAACACACTGAAGGATTCATTCCCATAAACTGCGGCCAGAAAAAAAGCAAACACGTTTTGCGGGAGCCAGGGTAGAGTGCCTCCGGGAAGGGGGGCGGGGGGTGAAAGTGGCCGCCGGGGTGCTGGCCTTGGTGCTCCTGGATCTCAACGCTTGGTTATGCGGGTGTGTTAGCGGGGGGAGGGGGGTTGGAAATTCATGGAACTGATCTGAGCGTGTTTTAGAATCCAAGACGCGTTTTTCTTTTTTCAGTTACCCTCTCCGGTGGGAGGGACTGGAATTCTTGGAATTCTGCCTCACCTCATTCAGTGCTGGCTTCACCAGGAATCTACTGCCCAGCAACTCCCACAGGAGAGGGTGGTTGGAACGGAGAAGCATCCGCCGGGTGGGGCGCCACGCCCGGACCTCAGGGCGCCCCTGCGCCCCCCGCCCGCCCCCCGGAGCAGGAGAGCCGCCGGTGCTTTTACCTCGGAGGAGTCGAGTCCCCGGCCCGCGGTCCCCGGCTCTGAAGAGACCAGGCTTCCCCGCAGATGACCGAGCCGCCCGCCGCCCCTGGAGCCTGAGAGCTGATCCCGTCCGACCTCCCGGCGCGCTCCCGCCGGCTGCAACGGGGTTCCGGCCCGGCCTGCGCGTCCCCGCTCGCCGTCCGGACAGCGCAGCGCGCGGCCAGAATGGCGGCGGCGGCGACGGTGATGGTGACGGTGACGGTGGAGCCCGCGGGTCGTTGCCGCTGGGACGAGCCTGTGCGAATCGTGGTGCGCGGCCTGGCGCCGGAGCAGCGGGTCACGCTGAGATCGTCCCTGCGCGACGAGAGGGACGTGCTCTTCCGGGCCCACGCGCGCTACCGCGCCGACGCCGGCGGCGAGCTGGACCTGGCGCGCGCGCCCGCGCTGGGCGGCAGCTTCGCGGGGCTGGAGCCCATGGGGCTCTTCTGGGCCATGGAGCCTGAGAAGCCTTTTTGGCGGTTTGTGAAGCGGGACGTGCAGACGCCCTTCGCCGTGGAGCTGCAGGTGCTCGACGGCCACGAGCCGGACGGAGGGCGGCTCCTCGGCCGGACGGTGCACGTGCGCGACTTCCTCGCCCCCGGGGTGCGGCGGCAGCCGGTGCGCGCGGGCCGGGTGCGCGCCACGCTCTTCCTGCCGCCAGGTGAGCCCGGGTTGCGGCCGGAGATGCGCCAGCAGGTGCGCTTGGCCCTTACTGGTTGCTGTACTGCGTTAGGAGAGTTTGGCATTTGACTAAATAAGTGGCCGCACAACCAAAACAGAGTGTTTTGATGTTAGGCTCTGAGCTATGTACTTCGTTTGCATAATCTCATTTAATTTATATGATATCCCAATGAGGTGGGTACAGTTATGCAGATAAAAAAAAAAAAAAAAAAAAGCCGGATCAGGGTCGGTAGGTATGTTGTCCACTTTGCTATGAACTACTCTACAGGTCTCTCAGCATCAGCCGTACAGGTCTCCGCAAAATGATGGTCAAGGAAGCTATTGCCATGTCACCCTTCCCTAGTGGCCTGGGTACACTGGGCCTCGCCTCCGTTTCACATTCCTCTCTACCACAGAGCACACTTCAGACTTTCCTGCCTTCTTCGCCTAAAGTCATCTCTAGGTATTTCTTTCCTCGATCTAAATAGACAGCTGAAATATGAATGCACAACAAAAAAGCCAAGGGTTGATGCAATACAACACAAAATTTTAAGATTCTTTTTTTAAAAAAATTTTTAAAAAAATATATATTTTATTAAATTTTTTTACAGAATGAAAGGGAGAGGGATAGAGAGTTAGAAACATCGATGAGAGAGAAACATCGATCAGCTGCCTACTGCACACTCCCCACTGGGGATGTGCCTGCAACCAAGGTACATGCCCTTGACCGGAATCGAACCTGGGACCTTTCAGTCCGCAGGTCGACGCTCTATTCACTGAGCCAAACCGGTTAGGGCTAAAAAAAAAATTTTTATTGACTTCAGAGAGGAAGGGAGAGGGAGAGATAGAAACATCAATGATGAGAATCATTGATTGGCTGCCTCCTGCTGGATCCCCAGGAATTGAGCCTGCAACCCAGGCATGTGCCCTTAGATTCTTGATTCTATCTATGTCTACTTCTCTTGCAGATAATTTATCACAGAATCATATGAAGGGTAAACTCATCAATGAGAAGGTACCCTATAGGTTTTCCTTCCCCTAAGGACCTTCCTTTCCTTTTCAGTAGTGATTCAGGGAGCTGTTTTCTTCCCTTTGGTTCACATGAACCCACTAAATAATTTAGAAAGATGCCTAAAAGGAAAGCAAAATAATACAATACTACAATAAATAATACAATACCTTCCTTTTATAATATTCCCTTCTCTAGGACCTGGACCTTTCCCCGGGATCATTGATCTCTTTGGTGTTGGAGGGGGCCTGTTGGAATATCGAGCCAGCCTTCTGGCTGGCCATGGCTTTGCCACAATGGCTCTAGCTTATTACGGCTTTGAAGATCTCCCCAAGGAATTCGACAGCAGAAATACGGACTACTTCGAAGAAGCCCTGTGCTACATGCTTCAACATTCTCAGGTTCTCCTAATGTCCTTTACTGTATCATTCTCTCTCCATGTATCTCCAGAAGGTATCACTTTGCACGCATTTGTGCCAGTGATACTCTTCTTATGGTGCTCTACTCTTCTTTCACAGAGATTTCTTTTGGAGACTCCTTGACCCTATGTGCCTAGTTCCACTTTCTCTGTCAGATGGAGTCACAATGCAGAATTAACCATAAAATACATGTGAGATTTTATTTAAAGGAATTATTTAGTAATATTAAAATTCCTATTGTTATGGAGCTTCTGATTTGTTAGTTTTGCATACTTGTTTTTTAATCTTTTTCTGACAACAGAGTATGTTCTCAGATTTTGATCAGAATTTGCCCACCCATTTCAGAAACTAAGAACTACTGAAATCTCACTTTGTTTGTATAAAGTTAATCATTTGCTGACATATTTTGATGGGGTCTGATAAATGATTCACTTCTTGAAACAGAACTTGGTTCCACGCAGTTAGATACCCAGGCATGTTGAGACATTGGCCATGCCCACCTAAACTTGACAGGCTCCATGACTCAGCATTCTCTAATGGACAATCGATTCTCTGGAGTGAGTGTAACCAATTCCCAAACTTGCCAGTGAGTTAAAGATGTGTTTGCTGAGTGTCCAGCCAGATATTCTTTACTATGTGGGAAGAAACTCCTATCAGCTTAGTTTGATTCTCTTGTGCCCAGTTCACATATTACATCTAGCGGCACATCTAGTTGCATTTAGAAAAACATTTTTCTATTGGGTAGGTTCTTGACTCTTGACTCTTCTCCCTTTTCTTCCAGGTAAAAGGCCCAGGCATTGGCCTTCTGGGCATTTCTTTAGGGGCTGATATTTGTCTCTCCATGGCCTCATTTTTGAAGGACATCTCAGCTACAGTTTCCATCAATGGATCTGGGTTCAGTGGAAGCAAAGCCATATGCTACAAGGATACTTGCATCCCACCATTGGGCCATGACCTGAGGAGAATCAAGACACATTTCTCAGGCCTCCTGGACATTGTGGATATACGGAATGATATTGTAGGAGGGTGTGAAAACCCCAGCATGATTCCAATAGAGAAGGCTCAGGGGCCTATCCTCTTCATCGTTGGTCAGGACGACCATAACTGGAGGAGTGAGTTATATGCCCAAATAGCCTCTGAACGTCTACAGACCCATGGGAAGGAAAAACCTCAGATCATCTCTTACCCTGGCACTGGGCATTACATTGAGCCTCCTTACTTTCCCATGTGCCCAGCTTCCCTGCACAGATTACTGGAAAAGCCTGTGGTCTGGGGTGGGGAGCCCAAGGCTCATTCTAAGGCCCAGATAGATGCTTGGAAGCAAATTCTGGCCTTTTTCTGCACACATCTTGGAGGTACCCAGAAAGGAGCTTCCCCCAAATTGTAATGCATTGGTTTGTTGTTGACATGAGAGATACAAGTCCAAGTCTAGTGTTTAATGATCATACGGGAATAAATTGTTCCCTAAATCATATTAACTTCATGTCATTGGTATTAATGTTATATTTTGGGTAAATTTTTTGAATGTTATTTTTTCACTAATTTTACTAATGTAGCCCATGCCTATTGTAGAAGATTCAATTAAAGATATACAACAAAGCCCTCCTAGCCGGTTTGGCTCAGTGGTTCGATTCTGGTCAAGGGTATGTACCTTAGTGGCAGGCTCCTCCCCAGTACTGTAATAATATTAAACAATAATAAACATACTATATATGTTATATATGTGAGATCATATAATATTTGTCTTTCTCTAACTGACTTATTTCACTTGCCTAATACTCTCTAAGTCCATCCATGCTATCGCAAAAGGTAAGATTTCATTCTTTTTTATGGCTGAGTAATATTCCATTGTATATATGTACCACAGCTTTCTAATCCACTCCTCTGCTGATGGACACTTCGGTTGCTTCTATATCTTGGCTGTTGTAAGTAATGCTGCAATGAACAAAGGGTGCATATATTCTTTCGAATTAGTGTTTGGCTTTCTTCAGCTATATACCCAAAGGTGGAATCAAGAAGTGTTGACAGCCCTAGCTGGTTTGGCTTAGTGGATAAAGTGTGGGCCCAGAGACTGAAGGGTTCTGGGTTTGATTCTGACCAAGGGCACATGCCAGGGTTGCGGTCTCGATTCCCAGTAGGGGGCATGCAAGAGGCAGCCGATCAATGATTCTCTCTCATCATCAATGTTTCTATCTCCCTCTCTTTTCCTCTTTGAAAGCAATAAAAATACATTTTTTTAAAAAGAATTGTTGATATATTTTACCAGAATGATAAAAAAAATAATACAAACCATAAAATGAAGTAATTTTCTGAGACTGGTGAGTTGAGAGACAACTTAAAAGTCAGGTACCACTTCAGTGTATCATGTATATTAGAGGAGAGAATTTTTGTGATCTAACATTGTAGATATAGTACCTTATTATTAAACAATAATAAACATGCTTCACTTCAGTGTTTTTCCATCTTTATTCACTATACCCTACAGGAAAAAATACATTTTACGTCATGACCTAGGACATACACCCTTGTATGTATGCTTATTTTTTGTTTTGTTTCGTGTTTTTTTTCTTTGCTTTTTTGTATGTATGTTTGTAATCTAAATTATTAAATCACATAAAACACACCTTAATTCAAGACCATTCAAAACTTGGTATATAAACTACATAAACTAGAATCAGGAAACAATTCATTTCCATAGTTTATAATCTGTATTGCCTAAAGGCAATTATCTAAAATTATGAGTATAAATGAAATTAATATTACTACTGGAGACAATATATTACTCCACACAGCAAAATGCATTCAGGAGAAGCAAAAAAGACAGGTGATTCCTGATTACCAATTTTCTTCCTCTTTCTCTCCTCTACCCATCAGTGAGACCTGATGATATTACTACTTCCTTCCTCAGACTGTCTCCTCCATATCTAAAGCAAAGCCATGCTTCAGTTTGGGCACTCTTTTTAACTCCTACCTGGTCTCACAGTTTAATCTTTTCCCAAATCATCTTCACTCTGATGCCAAAGTAATTTTTCTAAAATACAATTCTGATCATGTATGCTTATCTAATTAAAATCTCAATGATCTGCCTCCTGCTCCTCTTAGCCACATCTCTCACTGCTCCTCTTAAAACAGTACACTCTCAACATGTCAAACTTCTTGCCTTTACATAAGCTGTCCCTCTGTAAACTCTCTCTGACCCACAACATGTGCTATTGACCATTCTGTCCCTGGATCCCCAGTCTATGTTATATGTACCTGTGTATAGCAGCTACTATAACATGTTTAGACTTACCACTTATGGGTCAGTTTCCCCTCTACACTGTGAGATCCCTACAGATATAAAAGGTCTCATTTATTTTTTTAAATCCCTAGCATCTAGTACATAGTATCAATGTATTTGTCTCAAATTGATTTTTTTAAAGTATATTGTTAAGAGATTGAAAAGACAATCATAGACTGTGGAAAAATATCTCTGCAAAACACATATTTCATTAAGGACTGGTATCCAGAATACACAAATAACTTAAAACTCAACAACAGGAAAACAAACAACCCAATTAAAAAACAAGCACAAGTCTGAGTGGCATGGCTCAGTGGTGGAGTGTCGACCTAAGAACCAGGAGGTCAGGGCACATGGCTGGGTTGCGGGCTTGATCCCCATTGTAGGCTTGCAGGAGGTAGCCCATCAATGATTCTCTCTCATCCTTGATGTTTCTATCTCTCTCCCTTCCTCTCTGAAGTAAATAAATATATTTTAAAAACAGGCATAAGATTGGACCCCTCATGGCAAATAAGGTCATGAAGCCCTCGTTGGTTGTTTAGTGGTTGTTTAGGCCTGTGGACTGAAGGGTCTGGGGTTCTATCTGGTCAAGGGAATGTACCTCAGTTGCAGGCTCCATCTCCAGCCCTGGTCAGGGTGTGTGCAGGAAGCAACCAATCGATGTGTCTCTCTCACATCAATGTTTCTCTCTCTGTCTCTCCTCCTCCCTTCCACTCTCTAAGGGCAACAGAAACTCATTCATTGTTAATAGGAACTCAAAATGGTATAACCACTTTGGAAGACAGTTTGGCATACTCTCACCATATAATCCAGCAATTGCATTTCTTTGTATTGACCCAAAGGAGTTGAAAATTCATGACCACACAAAGACCTGCACACAGATGTTTATAGCAGCTTTATTCATAATTGCCAAAACTTGGAAGCAACCAAGATAGCTTTTAATAGATAAACGAATAAACAAATGGAGGTACATCCATAAATTAAATATTATCCTATACAATAAAAGGCCAGCGACCGTAACAGCATAACGACTACAACGACCGATCGACCAGTCGCTATGAGGTGCATTGACAACCTCTTGGTCCCTCCCCCCATCCCACAGGCTCCAATCACTGGATGATCAACAGGGAACTGGGGTGGGTGGTGGCGGGGCGGGACTGGGGACTGGCGAGCGGGCGGAAGATGGCCCTGGTCGCAGGCTAGGCCTAGGAACCCTACCCGCGCACCATTTTGTGCACTGGGCCTCTAGTTCATTAGTAAAAAGAAATGAGCTATCAAGCAGCAAAAAGACACGAAAGAAACTTAAGTGCATATTGCTAGCGAAAGAAGCCAATCCAAAAAGGCTATATACTATAGGATTCCAACTATGTGATATTCTGGAAAAGGCAAAACTGTGGAGACAGCAAAAAGATTAGTGGTTGGCAAAGACTTGGGGAGGAGGAAGGAAGGGAGGAATAGATGGAACATACAGGAATTTTGAGAGTGAAACTATTCTGTGTATACTGTAATGGTGTATATACATCATTACACATTTGTTAAAACCCATAGAATGTACAACACGAAGAGTGATCCCTAACATAAACTATGGACTCAAGTTAATAATAGTGTATCAATATTAGCTCATCAAATAACAAATTGTCACATTTATGCAAGATGTAAATGATGGGGGAAAGTATCTGTGTCTATGAGCGGGTTTGTGTGTGTGAGTGTGTGTGTGTGTGTGTGTGTGTGTGTGTTTGTTGTTTTGCTTCATCTCTTCACCTTTTTTACCAAGCTCCTAACCCTCTTCCTCTCTAACAGCTGTCAGTTTGTTTTCTGTATCTATGAGTCTATTTCTATTTTGTTTGTTTATTTTGTTCATTAGATTCCACATATAAGTGAAATTTTATGGTATTTGTCTTTCTCTGACTGGCTTATTTCACTTAGCTACCTGGCCAGGGCTGCTTCCACTTATTTGTATCTTTTTCAATTTCTTTCTTCAGTGTCTTATAATTTTCCAAGTACAGGTCTTTTATATTATTGGTTAAATTTACTCTAAGGGCCCTGACTGGGTAGCTCAGTTGATTAGAATATCGCTGTGGTGATAGAAGGGGGAGAAGAACCAAGATGGCGGCATAGGTTAACACCGGAGTTTGCTGCTTTGAACAACTACTTCAAAAGTGAAACTAAAAGACGAACGGACATCACCCAGAACCACTGGAACGCTGGCTGAGTGGAGGTCCTACAACTAGGAGGAAAGAGAAACACATACGGACACTCAGAGGAGGCGCAGTGCTGAAGTCAAATTCTGAGGTGCGGAGTGCGCGGAGCGGGCTGGCGGCGGAGGGCACGGTTGGCGTTTTCAATCGGGAGGGAGTCGCAGACTCTGAGCTCCAGATCCTGGCGAGTCTTTAAGGACCCTGACTCAAACGGGAGAAGCGGGTCTGTCTGGCTTCGGTCAGAGCGAGTGCAGCTTTCTCTCCGAGGTTTGCAGCGGGTGCTGGGACTCAGAGAGGCAGAGCCCCTGGGGACAGGACTGAGAGCCGCCATAACTGCTCTCTCCGGCCCACCCTGTTGATCCTGTGCGACCCGCCCCGCCCAAGCCCCGCACAGAGGCATTTGCCGGATAGCCTCAGGCAAAGGCTAGATTAGCACCTCCCTAGAGGACAGAAGTTCTCTCACTGCTGACACAGCTGATTCTCATAGCCACTTGGCCTGGAGGTCAAACCCTCCCTGGAATTAGCTACAACAATCAAGATTTAACTATAAAACCACAAACAAAGACCACTAGGGGGTGCACCAAGGAAGCATAACAAAATGCGGAGACAAAGAAACAGGACAAAATTGTCAATGGAAAATCTAGAGTTCAGAACCACACTTTTAAGGTCTCTCAAGAACTGTTTAGAAGCCGCCGATAAACTTAATGAGATCTACAAGAAAACTAATGAGACCCTCGATGTTATATTGGGGAACCAACTAGAAATTAAGCATACACTGACTGAAATAAAGAATATTATACAGACTCCCGACAGCAGAACAGAGGAGCGCAAGAATCAAGTCAATGACTTGAAATGCGAGGAAGCAAAAAACACCCAACCGGAAAAGCAAAATGAAAAAAGAATCCAAAAATGCGAGGATAGTGTAAGGAGCCTCTGGGACAGCTTCAAGCGTACCAACATCAGAATTATAGGGGTGCCAGAAGATGAGAGAGAGCAAGATATTGAAAACCTATTTGAAGAAATAATGACAGAAAACTTCCCTCACCTGGTGAAAGAAATGGACTTACAGGTCCAAGAAGCGCGGAGAACCCCAAACAAAAGGAATCCAAAGAGGACCACACCAAGACACATCATAATTAAAATGCCAAGAGCAAAAGATAAAGAGAGAATCTTAAAAACAGCAAGAGAAAGAAACTCAGTTACCTACAAGGGAATACCCATACGACTGTCAGCTGATTTCTCAACAGAAACTTTGCAGGCCAGAAGGGAGTGGCAAGAAATATTCAAAGTGATGAACACCAAGAACCTACAACCAAGATTACTTTATCCAGCAAAGCTATCATTCAGAATTGAAGGTCAGATAAAGAGCTTCACAGATAAGGAAAAGCTAAAGGAGTTCATCACCACCAAACCAGGATTATATGAAATGCTGAAAGGTATCCTTTAAGAAGAGGAAGAGGAAGAAAAAGGTAAAGATACAAATTATGAACAACAAATATGCATCTATCAACAAGTGAATCTAAGAATCAAGTGAATAAATAATCCGATGAACAGAATGAACTGGTGATTATAATAGAATCAGGGACATAGAAAGGGAATGGACTGACTATTCTTGGGGGGGAAAGGGGTGTGGGAGATGCGGGAAGAGACTGGACAAAAATCGTGCACCTATGGATGAGGACAGTGGGTGGGGAGTGAGGGCGGATGGTGGGGCGGGAACTGGGAGGAGGGGAGTTATGGGGGGAAAAAAGAGGAACAAATGTAATAATCTGAACAATAAAGATTTAATTAAAAAAAAAATAAAGTATTCATAGAAGGGGCAGCCACAAAAAAAAAAAAAAAAAAAAAAAAAAAATCGCTGTGGTATGCCAATGCTGCGGGTTCAACCCTCAATCAAGGAACATAAAAGAAGCAACTAAGAAATGCATAAATATGCAAAACAACAAATCTCTCCCTCCCTCTTTCTAAAGTCAATCAATAAAAAAAATTTATCCCATTGCATTTTCTGATAGTTCATTATTGGTGTATAAAAATGCATCTGGATATTTATTATGTCTCCTGATACTTTACTGAATTCATTTATCAGTTTAAATAGTTTTTTGGTGGAATCTTTAGGGTTCTATATATACTATATTATCATGTTATCTACAGTTATTGTGCTGGTGGCTGCAGCGGCCCACGTAAATTTTTTGGAAGCAGTGTGTTTCTATATGGAGGACAGCCTGAAACACTTTTTATTTAAAATATATATATATATATATTATTTCAGAGAGTCAGGGAAAGGGAGAGAGACAGAAATATCAATGATGAGAATCATTGATCAGCTGCCTCCTGCACGCCCCCTATGGGGGATTGAGCCCTCAAACCGGGGCATGTGCCCTTGACCAGAATCAAAGCCGGGACCTTTCAGTCCTCAGGCTGATGCTCTGTCCACAAAGACACACCAGCGTGGGCCAGCCTGAAACACTTTAAACAACAGGTGTTTAAAATATGTTGCAGGGAACAGCCGGGAAGAAGTCAGTGGGCGGGGGGGGGGGGGGGGGGGGGCACGACACACACACACACACACAATATGTAATACTTTCAACAATAAAGAATTTAAATTTAAAAAAATATGCTGCAGCAATTACTGAAGGAGGTGGACTGGGGAAGGCTCTCGGAACTCTGAGACTGGGGACCTCATCTGATATCTTTTTGTCCAGTTTATAAAATGTATTGAGCCTCCATTTGAGGGCATCTTCCATGCGCTCCATCTACCGTTCTCCACCCTGCTTTATACCCACGTAGGCTGAGCTGTATGGTTAGGTTCAGCCAAAGAGCACAAGTGGCTACTTTGAAAACTCACAAGATACCCAAGGGCAAGAGGAGAATGAGGTCAAAGTTTTCATTCTCACCACTCCTGCCACCTCACCATGGGTGCCTGCCTCCCTCTATGCTACACCCATGGCAGGCAGCCCTCTCCCCTTGAGCCTTCAGACCCAAGGCTCTGCGCCAAACCATTTTTTTAAACCTTGCCCATTTCTTTGCAAATAGTCCCGTTCTGAAACGCTCCTCAAATTACCCAATTTGAAAGTGACACTTTTTTTCCTGCCAGTAGTCTGAAACAACTCAGCGCTGACACTGCGCGTGACCAGAACTGTGATCGTCACCCAAAAAACTTTTACAGATAAGGAAACTGGAGTCACGGGCTTAATTACGTAGCTAGATGAGAATCACCACACTATTCAAAGGAGCAGGGCCAGCCTGGAACCCAGGGAGGTCTTACCCCATAAACAGCTACCTGCTCTGGAAGCCGCTTTACGGACCCTTCGCGCTGGGGAAAAGGCTTGGTAAAGGACTGAGGGATCAGGGAGGGATTAGGACTATGCTTCTCCACTGATCCCCTTAATTACTAGTTACACAGATTTTAGACTGTGCCGGAGGTTGACGTCCCTAACCGCACCCCGCCCCTTGTTCAAAGGTCAACTGTGCACATCAGAGAAGTTTTTTTTTAGAAGTCCAGACTCCTGGAATGTTCCATATCTTTCCCAATCCTTTAACTCTCAGCGGTCTTTGTTCTTCTGTTTCAACACTCACCACATTGGATTGCAGGGTTAGTAATTAACTCTTAGCAGAGACTTTATCCTATTCAGGCACTCGTGGAGTGCACCAATTCTAGAAGACTTCACACAGCGGCTTAGAAGGTGTCAACAAGCCAGCCAGCCCGGTGGCACGTAGTGAGCGCCAGGGGTCCAATAGCGGCTGATCCCCAGGGAGGTGAAGGGACGCCAGGCCCCGCCCTCGACTCCACCGAGCCAGGCCGCCCCTGCTTCTCCAAGACCGAGATGGCCGCAACCGTGACGCTGGAGCCCGCGGGCCGTAGCTGCTGGGACGAGCCCGTGAGCATCGTGGTGCGCGGCCTGGCCCCCGAGCAGCGAGTCACGCTGCGCGTGTCCCTGCGCGACGAGAAGGGCGAACTCTTCCGGGCCCACGCGCGCTACCGCGCCGACGCCGGCGGCGAGCTGGACCTGGCGCGCGCGCCCGCGCTGGGCGGCAGCTTCGAGGGGCTGGAGCCCATGGGGCTCTTCTGGGCCATGGAAGCGGAGAAACCTTGGGGTCGACTGGTGAAGCGGGACGTGAACCAGCCTTTCGCCGTGGAGCTGGAGGTGCTCGATGGCCACGAGCCCGAGGGCGGGCGCCTCCTGGGCCGGACGGTGCACAAGCGCGATTTCCTTGCGCCCGGGGTGCGGAGGGAGCCGGTGCGCGCGGGCCGGGTGCGCGCCACGCTCTTCCTGCCGCCAGGTGAGCCACCAGCTCCCGTGGCTAGTCTGGAGGGGTTGGGTGGAGTGCGAGACCCTACTGACCTCTTGCCTGGCCTGGGAACCACGTGATGGTGGCACTGACCAAAATTGGTCCCCGCGCTCCCGAGTCTGTTGTGGATTCTGGGTGGAAGTTTTTCTTCAAGTGTAATGGCACTTCCTGAGGCCCAAGCGCTCAGGCATGTCCCCAGGTGAAGAAGGACCAACTAACTGTATGTATATTAATATAATATATTTAAGTTAAATTAAAAAGGATCCTTTTTCCACCAACCCCCACACCCCAACTTTCCTTGTTTCAGAAACTTCTCTTTCCTGATTGCCAAAATCTGAAACCCAAGAATGTCTTTTGAGAGTCTAAAGCTCCTTGTGTTTTGTGGTACCCTCTAGGTGCAGGGCCCTTTCCTGGGATCA
Organism: Myotis nattereri; assembly: GCF_964212035.1. Classification (NCBI taxonomy): domain Eukaryota; kingdom Metazoa; phylum Chordata; class Mammalia; order Chiroptera; family Vespertilionidae; genus Myotis; species Myotis nattereri. The sequence goes on along the minus strand of NC_138075.1, from coordinate 24,404,657 downwards.
TTGATCTGTTTGGAAGTGGTGGTGGCCTTTGTGAATACAGGGCCAGCCTCCTGTCCAGACATGGTTTTGCTGTGCTTGCTCTGGCTTACTTCAGATTTGAAGATCTCCCCGAAAGTCTCAATGACGTGCACTTGGAGTACTTTGAAGAAGCTGTGGACTTCATGCTGCGGCATCCAAAGGTGGGTTCTGGTGCTCCTGTGAATGCAGGGGAGAAGCAGAACGGACACAGGGCTGGATCCAAAAGGCCCACCAGGACACTCGGGGGCTGGAAGTATGGCATGAGACACAAAGGCTCCTTCAGGAGTTTTATTAAAAGGATTATTATTTCCATTTCTACCCATCTCTCTCTAATTCCTTGAGAGTTGACTGTTTACTTTCCTTTAATTCTTTTTTTAAAAAATCCTCTCCCAAGGATATGTTTATTGATTTTAGAGAGAGGAAGAGAGAGAGAGAAACATTAATGTGAGAGAGAAACATCCATCAGTTGCCTCCTGTACACGCACAGACCAGGGATCGAACCTGCAACCTGGGTATGTGCCCTGACCAAGAATGGAACCTGCAACCTTTTGGTGTATGAGACAATGCTCCAGTCAACTGATTCCCCCGCCCCCTGGCAGGGCGTTCCCTTTAATTCTCCCCCCCCCCCTTTAATTCTTGACCATAATTCAAAGAACTGGACTAAAAAGTGACTAACCTTGAGTTCTGGTTTTATATCTACTACCAATAAGCCTTATGATCCTGAATAAGGCAGTTGCCCTCTCAGATTCAGTTTTTCTCATGTATAAGATTACTGTAAACGTGTAGAAGAAAAAGTTTGACTAGAAAGAGAGACATCTTTGAGACAATTGGTGACATTTGAATGAGGACTGTATTTGATGATATTAAGGAATCATTATTCATTTTGTTAAGTGTGATAATGGTATTAGGATTTTGCAGAGAAAGTTCTTATCTGATAGTGGAAAAAAATGAATTAAAATATTTTGGTAGTGAAAATAAATGGAATAGATACTCTTTGCTACTATCTGAACTTAGAGACCCACACATTTTAATGTTAAGGAATAAGATATTCTACAAGGTCTGTGGGATGATTTAACTCTGTTAAAATTCATGGACTGGTCTTTTAGCAGAGCTGCTAAAACCTAGATGATCTTGAACTGTGATGATTGGTTTATGTAGGGGACATAAGGCCCCAGAAAAAAAGAAGAGAACAATATATACTATTAGTTCTGCCCTCAAACCTAGGCAAAAGGGGGTTCTTCCTTGGGCCCTTTGTTTTGGATGACCACACTCTGGCCTTTCTTTGGTGCATCTCTGCCCACAGGGTAAGGAGTCCAAGGGACCAAGGGAATGTGTTCACCAGGAACCTATGTGGCCCCTCGCTCACTGTGCCCTTGGGATCTTGAACCCCAGAATTCTCTGCCAAACTGCACTGTTTCTGCTTTCAGGCCCAATGCCTCTCCTTGGGGTCTTTTTTTTTTTTTTTTTTTTAAGGGAGAGGGAGAGAGATAGAAACATCAATGATGAGAGAGAACCACTGAATGGCTGCCTCCAGCTCGCCTAGCCACACACTGGGGATGGAGCCTGCAACCAGGGCATGTGCCCTGACTGGGAATCAAACAGTGACCTCCTGGTTCATAGGTCAGTGCTCAACCACTGAACCACACCAGCCAGGCTTTAAATTTTTTTTATTTTATTAATCCTCAGCCGAGGATAATTTTTCATTGATTTTTAGAGAGAGTGGAAGGGAGGGGTAGAGACAAAGAAAGAGAGAAACATTGATGTGAAAGAGGCACATCGATTGGTTGCCTCCTGTAAGCCCCCCAACCAGCGCCAGAGATTGAGCTTGCAATCAAGGTATGTGCCCTTGACTAAAATAGAACCTGTGACCCTTCAGTCTGCAGGCTGACACTCTATCCACTGAGCCAAACCGGCCAGGGCTCAGGGTCTTTCAATGTTAATACACCAAGTCTTTAAACATATTGGTTGGGTTGTTCACACGTGTGTGAAAGGCCCCTCAAGTTGCATGATGGAGCTAGGGGTGGAAGAGAAGAGCAGTGGGCCAGGGACCAGGGATTGGGGTCAGGCCTGGCTCTCCCCTATGTCATGTTCCAGTACAAAACTCCAATGAGCCCTAACCGGTTTGGCTCAATGGATAGAGCGTCAGTCTGCGGACTCAAGGGTCCCAGGTTCGATTCCGGTCAAGGGCATGTACTTTGGTTGCAGACACATACCCAGTAGGGAATGTGCAGGAGGCACCTGATCGATGTTTCTCTCTCATCGATGTTCCTAACTCTCTATCCCTCTCCCTTCCTCTCTGTAAAAGATCAATAAAATATATTAAAAAAAAAAAACTCCAATGAGTTCCAAGATTTTAAATTTGAACCTTGTAAATTGTTATGGAGGCTTGTTATCAAGGTAGGAGAAAAGAATATATTTTATTTAATAGTTTGTTCATTTGATATTTAACTTTTAAATATTTAGGTATAGTGTGAATGGCTCTCTGTGTGTATTCTTAACCCAGACCCCATAGATATTAGTGGAAGGCCTGTGTACTAGGAAATCAATTAATTTGCTTATTAGAAGACACTTTTGAACCTTGTAGATTGTTGCATAAAAAATGGAAAGCAATTGACACTTGAGAAAACTGCCTGGAGAATATAGAATCACTGTTTATATCCTCTATTTATAAATTCTAAGCTTATTCTCTCTCTCTCTCTCCTCATCAGGTGAAAGGCCCTAGTGTTGGGCTTCTTGGATTCTCCAAAGGAGGTGACTTGTGTCTCTCAATGGCCTCTTTCTTGAAGGGCATCACAGCCACTGTGGTTATCAATTCCTGTGTGGCCAACACAGTAGCTCCTCTGCATTACAAGGATATGATTATTCCTGATCTTGGCAGTGACCTAGGGAAATATACAACCACTGAGTCAGGCCTGTTCAATTTTATGAACATTTGGAATAATCCACTGGAAAAACCCTACCACCAAAGTCTTATTCCACTGGAAAAGGCCCAGGGACCCTTCCTGTTTATTGTTGGCATGGATGATTATAGCTGGAAGAGTGAATTCTATGCTTATATGGCCTCTGAACGGTTACAAGCCCATGGGAAAGACAGACCCCAGATACTCTACTACCCAGGAACTGGTCACTGTATCGACCCACCTTATTTTCCTCCTAGTAGAGCCTCTGTGCATGCAGTATTGGGCCTACCAATATACTATGGAGGTGAGTTAAAGGCTCATTCAAGGGCACAGGTAGATGCCTGGCAGCAAATTCAAACTTTCTTCCATAAACATCTCAATGGTAAAAAATCTGTCAACAGCAAACTGTAACTTTACAATCATAGATGAGATACTATTAATAAAAATCCTACCCATGCGACATGTATTGGGTTTTCCAGAGCACCTAGGAATCTTTTTGTAACAAAGCAACCACCTTGGCTTCCTTGTCAGGTCCTACTGGATTCTCAACCTTTGCAACCCTATTTTCTTCACTGCTTGGTCTACCCCTTTCTCCCCTGAACTTTATCCAATGTATAGGCTTAACCCTGATTTTATTTGTAAGAACAATCTTAACCTTAAGCAGGAGAAACATAAGAAGTGCTTGCCCAACTTTCAATTGCTGGCTTAGAGTTGGCCTTGTGTTCTTGTTCTGTGGACTGAGATTCCGTATTGCTAAGAGTCCCATATACACCTTGGGCCCTAACTGACCTTACCTGAGCTTTGGGAACCTGCCCACTCAAGTTCTTTAAGGAATGGAGTCTGCTTAACTCTTACCAGTACACATTCCTGAACGTGTGCTCAAGACTTGTTTTTGAATTCCCATTGGGACATCGATACAGTAGTACCCCCTTATCTGCAGTTTCAGTTACCTGTGATCAACAGTGGTCAGAAAATATTAAGTGAAAAATCCCAGAAATGAACAACTCATATGTTTAAATTGCATGCTATTCTGAGTACCTCATTTCATCTCATCACATAGACATTGTGATTGCACATCTTCATAAGAAGGGCGAGTTCCGTACAATAAGGTATTCTGAGAGAGAGAGAGCAGCACATTCACAAGTTATAGTATATTGTTATACTGGTAATTGTTCTATTTCATTAGTTATTATTAATCTTTTACTGTGCCTAATTGATAAATTTTATTATAGGTATGTATACATATATATATATATAGGAAAAAGTAGTACTGACTATATAGGGTTTGGTACTATCCATGGTTTCAGGCATCCACTGGGGGGTCTTGGAATGTATCCCCATGGACAAAAGGGGACTACTGTACTAAGCTTTGTTTTTTTAAAAAAATGTATCTTTATTGTTGAAAGCCTTACTGATGCCCCTCTTTCTCCCCTGTTGACCCTCCCTACCCTGCTCCTGCCCCCTCCCCAGGTCTTCACCAAACTATTGTCCGTGTCCATGGATTATGCATATATGCAAAGTGTTCCCCCCACCCCATATTTCCATACATAGTTATCACAGTATTATTGACTATATTCCCTATGCTGTATTTTACATCCCCTTGACTGTTTTGTAACTACCAATTTGTACATCTTAATCCCTTCACCTCTGAGCTTTGCTTTTATTTTATGAATGAGGCCCTAGATCTCAATTTCTTCTTACTGATAAAGTATACTTCACACATTTTGAATTACCTTCCAGCCTGAGGATATATGCTCAAATAGTGCAGAGCTGCTTGATGAGGACTCCTAGAAAGTTAAGGGTATGTTAGGGTCACATAATTGAGTCTCCATAAACCAAATTGGAGAGTTCAGATTTAAAATGATAAGAAATAAGGGACCATTTGTAAACATACTGATTTTTTTAAAATTTATCTTTAATGTTGAAAGTTATATAGATGTACCCTTTTTTTTCCCCATTGACCCTTTCTAGCCCATCCCCTCCCCCACTCCAGGCCTTCACCACACTACTGTGTGTGTACATATTGGTTTTTTATTTTTTTATTATTTTAAAAATATATTTTATTGAGTTTTTTACAGAGAGGAAGGGAGAGGGATAGAGTTAGAAACATCAGTGAGAGAGAAACATAGGTCAGCTGCCTCTTGCACACCCCCTACTGGGGATGAGCCCGCAACCAAGGTACATGCCCTTGACCGGAATCAAACCTGGGACCCTTCAGTCTGCAGGCCAACACTCTATCCACTGAGCCAAACCAGCTAGGGCTACATATTGGTTTTTTAAATGGCTGTCAGCAATTTTATTTTGAAGCTTAGTGGCTCAAAGCAGTTGAAGCCTAAAATTTAATTGGAGACACTTTAAAAAAGAAAATGACAAAAAAAACACACACAAATCAAAAAATATAACCAAATTCATCCCTTTGTTCTGTTTTCCTTTGTGCTCCCAATACTTTTGAATGTACTTCATCAGATGAGAAAGGCCAAGGGGCCATTTCGGAAGCAAATGGATGTTTTTGTCAACCACCAATCACTTAAAAATATTTATATAAACTTGTTACATACTTCAGCAAGTTGAAAATCACAAGCTATTATGTACATTCATTTTACATTGTTTTAAAATATATCTATACTAGAGGCCCGGTGCACAAAAATTTGTGCACTCGGGGGGTGGGGTCCCTCAGCCTGGCCTGTGTCCTCTCGCAGTCTGGGACCCCTTGGGGGATGACCACCTGCTGGCTTAGGCCTGCTCCTCAGGGGACTGGGCCTAAGCTGGCAATCAGACATCCCTCTGGCAGCCCGGCAGCCCTCAGGGTATGTCCACTTACCAGCAGGGAGCAGACCTAAGCTGCAGTCGGACATCCTTAGCGCTGCTGAGGAGGCGGGAGAGGCTCCCACCACCACCACTGTACTGGCAGCCATCAGCCTGGCTTGTGGCTGAGCAGAGCTACCCCTGTGGGAGTACACTGACCACCAGGGGCAGCTCCTGCATTGAGCATCTGCCCCCTCGTGGTCAGTGTGTGTCATAATTACCAGTCATTCCCAGTCTTTCTGCTGTTAGGGTCAGTTTGCATATTACCCTTTTATTATATAGGATTTGTATTGATTTCAGAGAGGAAGGGAAAAGGAGAGAAAGATAGAAACATCAATGATATGAGAATTATTGATTGGCTGCCTCCTGCACGCCTCCCTACTGGGGATCGAGCCCGAAGCCTGGGCATGTGCCCTGACCTGGATCGAATTGGAATTGAACCGTTATCTCCGGGTTACCAGTGAGCCAGGCCAGTAGGGGGTTTAAGTGGTTTTGAACACTGGAAAGATAAAAGCTTGTGAAAGGCATTTTATTTTCTCAGATGGCACATGCAGAGATGCACAAAATCCAAAATTCATGGGCACTATAATGATGGTTTTGTGGTGCAGAAGTAAAAATATCTTGAGCTATTTTTCTAAAACTGGGGGATCAGCCACATATGTATGTATTCTTCAAAGCCAGAGAGCCTTAAGCAGGGTTGTTGCGTGAGGCAAGAGAGGCCATTTGCATGGAAAAGCCAATGGAAATTGGGTGGGAAAGGGTCTCAGGGAATCATCAGGATGGGGCTATCAGGGTAAGCCAAGTTGTTAGAGTCTCAGATATGGCTTGCCTGCCAGCTCTGTGGGGAGGGCTCAGCAAAGAATAATGGCCTCTGTCAGCACGTCTGTCTGGGAGAAAGCTGCCCTTCAGCTTTTGCCTTGCAGCCAGACAATTCAGTTCTTCCCAGGATGTCCCTGGCTCTTTTGAGCTGCTGCCCCAGCATTGGACCTCAGAGGGAGTGAGTCCAAGTAAGTCCATGTGCCAGCCCTTTAAGAGGAACTCCTGGGCCCAGCCTGAGTGGCTCAGTGGTTGAGTGTCAGACCTATGAACCAAGAGGTCATGGTTCAATTCCCAATTCCCCATCAGGGCACATGTCCTAGTTGCAGGCTCGGTCCCCAGTGAGGGGGGCATGCAGGAGAAAGCCAATCAATAATTCTCATCATTAATGCTTCTATCTCTCTCTGAAATTGTTGTAATGTACCCCATGAATCACACAAGGACACCTCAAGAAGTTGAATTAAAGAGTCACATTTATTGCAAATCCGGGACTATGAGGGGGCATTTCACTCTTCCAGATCTCATAGTGATAAGATGGCCGCAACACCAGATTTATATAGGCAAAAATCACAAAGGTATTGATTACATCCCAGGGTTTGGAACGAGGAACCTGATTTGCAAAAAAGCAGTTTACAGAAGCAAAGCAGCATGTTATCTAAATTACAGTTTTTGGGTCTCAGAAACACTGAGTCAACAGGGACACGTTAACTGGAGCCCTCTGACCTTGGAATAATTGTGCTGTCCTTCCCAGGTAAAGGAAGATGTGCTTTCTAAGACCAGTGTGACCACAATCAATGGGATAGTCACAGTACCATCAATAGGGTATTCAATCGAATGGGGTGATTTATATAATTCAGAAAATCAAAATAACTTTTCCATTGTTAAACAAAGCAAATAAGTACAGAAGCCAAACAGCAGGGTTAAAGTTAAACTATAGTTTCTACCTGAGATGATTGCTACCATACCTCAAAATCAGTAAAAATATATTCATTTAAAAAAAGAAGAAGAATGCCTGGAACTTCAGAGCCCTCTGTCCTAGCCACAATCCCCACTGGTTTTTACAGTCAGAAGTTCTGAGGACTTGTCTTCCCAGCCCTGGAAGGCTTTGCTGGGGATTCTGGTGTGGGGCTGGGATCCCTTGTTCCTTAGGGGGCATCTCTATAGCCAAGATATCTCTGCTGATTTTTATTTTATTATTATTATTTTTAGGCCTCATCTGAGGATTTTTTTTTTTTTTTCCATTGAGAGCGGAAAGGAGGTTGGGAGGGGAGAGAGAGGAGAGAGAGAAACTTCGATGTGAGAGAGGCACATTGATTGGTTGCCTCCCACACTCGCCTGGATCTGGGCCGGGGATCAAACCTGCAACCCAGGTATGTGCCCTTGACCAGGAATCAAACCCACGACTCTTCAGTGCGAGGGCCGATGCTCTAAACACTGAGCAATGCGAGCCAATGCTGATTTTTAAAAATATGTTTTTATTGATTTCAGAGAGAGGAAGGGAGAGGGATGGAGAGAAACACCAATCAGCTGCCTCCTGCATGCCCCCCAGTGGGGATGGAGCCCGCAACCCCAGCATGTACCCTGACTGGGAATCGATCTGGCAAGGCCTTGGTCGGAAGGTCCATGCTCAACCTTTGAGCCTAGCACACGTTGCCTCCTTTAGGTCTAGGGAACAGTGTCACCTGGTGGCCAGTGAGGGATCTGAGAGAAGGTAACTGGCGGCATTTCTGTCACTCTGGTTTGGTAGAGGGGTAGGTTCGAAATGAACTTGTGCCTCTTTCAGGCGGTCTACCATAGGACTTCCCAAAGCACCCCGGACCCAGGGCCTGCAGAGGTCGCCCCTTTTTGCAGTCCTTCGCTGAGTGGCGCCCCAGGGACCAGCCCACGTCCTCTTGACCGCCCCGCCCACTTTGGCCCCGCCCCCACCGGTCTTCTGGCTCCGCCCACTTCGGCCCCGCCCCTCCGGTCCTTCTGGCCCCGCCCCACCCCCTCGGGCCAGAACCTGCCCAGCTGGGCTGCGTCCCGGAGCCCGGACCCTCCGTCTGGCAGGTACCAGTCCCCTCTCCGACCCGGGTCAAACCCGCGAAGACCCTGGCGCCATGTGGTGGGCGTCTGGGGCCGCGCTCCGAACCCCCGGGGCGCCCCGTCAGCTCCGGAGGTGCCTGTCCACACCGTCCGGTTCCTCGCCACCGTCCCGCTCCTGGACATCAGAGCGGGAGGCTTGCGCCCCGGGAGCGGGTGACGCTGGACCTGGCCAGGGATCCGGCTCTGGGCGGGGGCTTCGAGGGCGTGGAGCCCATGGGGCTCCTGGGGAGCCTCACGCCGGCGGGCTGCGGGGCCCCTGCCTCAGCCGGATGCCTAGGGGCGTGTTGAAAACCCGCTCAAAGTGGAGGTGACTGTCCACCGCGCGCCGCAGCAGACGGAGGGGCCGCTGGGCCCGGCGCTGGCCTCGGACCGGGTGCGGTGCTGGTCCTCCAGCCCCGAGCTGTCCCGCGTTCGGCTGCAGACGGGCAGCGTGCGGGGCATCTTCCTGCTGCCCCGAGGGGCGTGAGCACGCCTTTCCCCAAGAGGGCCTTGCAGGGGCTTTAGGGCATACACTTACCAAAGCGGATGGCTTTGCTAGCTGATTTGTCCTCTGAAAACAAAGCGAGCGTCATAATTTCTTTATTTCTCTAATTGGTGGCTGGGATTTCGATGTGAATTCATCTGCCCACCCTCCAAATTCCTAGTGCTGCAGACACTTCCTTGGGAGCATATACCTTCTGATTTGCTGTGTTAAGCATGGTGGCGGTAAAGTTTCTGGCGTTAAATGCTGGTTTGCCTATCTCTCGTAGGCACAGCTTTGTGTTCATTTAACTTTCGCCATTATCGTATCTTGGGAAACATGCCGAGAATAGTGATACATATCTGTCTTTCACTGGTGTCTTGCTCAAGCCCCAAAGTGACTGAAATTCAAATATATATATATATATATATATATATATATATATATATATATACATACACACACATACTAGAGGCCTGGTGCACAAAAATTTGTGCACTGGGGGGGGGGGGGCAGGGGGGGTTCCTCAGCCCGGCCTGTGCCCTCTCGCAGTCTGGGACCCCTCGGGAGATAACGACCTGCTGGCTTAGGCCTGCTCCCGGGTGGCAGAGGGCAGGCCCAATCCCTAGGTGCAGCCCCTGGTCGGGCTCAGAGCAGGGCCGATTGGGGAATTGGGGCGCCTCCCCTGTCATGCACAGAGCAGGGCAGATCGGGAGGTTGCGATGCCACCCTCAGTCACGCTCAGGGTAGAGCTGATTGGGAGGTTGGGGCACCGCCCCCTGTCACACTCAAGGCAGGGTCAATGGGGAGGTTGCAGCACCACCCCCTGTCACACACAGAGCAGGGCCAATCAGGGGGTTGTGGCTCCTTACCCTGTCACTCACAGAGCAGGGCACATCAGGGGGTTGGGGAGCTCCCCCCTGTCATGCACACAGCAGGGCCCATCAGGGGGTTGGGGAGCTCCCCCCTGTCACGCACAGAGTAGGGCCGATAGGGGAGTTGGGGCACCGCCCCCTGTCACACACAGAGCAGGGTGGATCAGGGGGTTGGGGCGCTGCCACTGTCACACTCAGGGCAGGGCCGATGGGGAGGTTATGGCTCTACCCCGTCACACACAGAGCAGTGCCCATGGGGGGCGGGGGGGGGGGGGTTGGGGCGCCGCATCCTGTCATACACAGAGCAGGGCCAATCAGGGGGTTGGGGCACCGCAGCCTGTCACACACAGAGCTGCAGGGCAATCAGGGGGGTGGGGAGCTCCCCCCTATCAGGCACAGAGCAGGGCTGATCAGGGGGTTGGGGCGCTTTCCCCTGTCATGAACAGAGCAGGGCAGATAGGGAGGTTGTGGCCCCGCCCCCTGTCACACACAGAGCCGCAGGGCAATCAGGGGGTTTGGGCACTGCCTCCTGTCACGCTGATCCCGGTGCTGGGAGGCCTCGTGGCTCCGCTGATCCCGGTGCTGGGAGGCATACTACCCTTTTACTATATAGGATAGAGGCCTGGTGCATGGGTGGGAGCCGGCTGGTTTGCCCTGAAGGATGTCCTGGATCAGGGTGGGGGTCCCCACTGGGGTGCCTGGCCAGCCTGGGTGAGGGTATGATGGCTGTTTGCAGCTGGTCACACACCCTTCAGGGTGGGGGTCCCCACTGGGGTGCCTGGCCAGCCTGGGTGAGGGGCTGAGGGCTGTTTTCAGGCTGGAGGGTGACTGAAGTTCCCAACCGCTCCTTTTTTTCTTTTTTCTTTTATTCTGGGCCAGCTTTAGCTCTGAGGCTCCAGCTCTTAGGCCTCTGCTGCTGAAAGCAGGTTTCTGGCCTTTGTTTACCTTCTGTATTTGAAACAATGTTGTGATCCTGCTGGCTGAAGCACGGCGACTAAAGCAGGTTTCTGGGGTTTTGTTTAGCTTCTATATTTGTAACATAGTTGCTTAGAGTTGCAGCTCAGAGGCCGGCAGCGGCAGGCGGGGAAAGTTGGAGTCCTCCGTCACTGAAGCAAGCAAGCCTCATGTTCGCTTCCAGCTGCCTGGCTGCCGGCCGCCATCTTGGCTGGCAGTTAATTTGCATATCTCCCTGATTAGCCAATGGGAAGGGTAGCGGTCATACGCTAATTACCATGTTTCTCTTTTATTAGATAGAATTACGTATGTATATATATAATATGACATATATAATATATATAATATATTTTTATTGATTTTAGAGAAGAAGGGAAAGGGAGAGAGAAATGGAACATCAATGATGAGAGAGAATCTTTGATCGGCTGCCTCCTGCACGCCTCCTACTGGGGATGGAGCCCTCAACCTGGGCATATGCCCTGACATGGAATCGAACCTTGACCTCTTGGTTCATAGGTGGACATTCAACCACTGAGCCACACAGGCCAGATTGAAGTCCTATTATATCGTTCACTCTTTTATACTGGCTTCATGGTAGGGTAAAGATGACTTTTCTTTTTTAATTTACTTATTTGAGAGAGAAAAATAAGAGAGAGAAACATCTATTTGTTGTTCCATTGATTTATGCATTCATTGGTTGATTCTAATATATGCCCTGACTGGGGATCCAACCTGAAACCTTGGCCTGTTGGGAGGATAATCTGACCAACTGAGCTACCCAGCCAGGGCCAAAGATAACATTTTTTGTTGTTATCTGACATTCTCTAATGCCTTGGAGACCTTCACCGTAATGAGAAAACTGTTTCATTGCTCATTTCATACATCAAAGAACAACTTTATATTATACATGAGGAAACTGAGGCCTCCAGCATTTTAACCAAATCACACAGCTAGGTGATGGTAAAATCAGGGTGCAGTAAAACTCTTTGAGCTCCAAACTATGACCTTCTCCATAAATACAGGCTAAGTGAAACAATGAGTGAAATATTAAGGTTTTTGTTTTTTTTTAAACTCAGTTTAGCATAACCCCTACTCTCACCCTCAGGATTCTTAGGGACAACTAAGAATCTTTTTTAAAATATATTTTTATTGATTTCAGAGAGGAAGGGAGAGAGAGATAGAAACATCAATGATGAGAGAGAATCATTGATTGGCTGCCTCCTGCACATCCCTCACTGGGGATCAAGCCCACAACCTGGGCAGGTGCCATGACGGAATTGAACCTTGACCTCCTGGTTCATAGGTCCATACTCAACCACTGAGCCATGCCTGCCAGGCCTAAGAATGTGGGGGGGGGGCCGGGGGGGGGGGAAGGACAGCTTTTAAAAAATAGCCAATAAAGCCCTAGCCGGTTTGGCTCAGTGGATAGCGCATTGGCCTCTAGACTGAAGGGTCCCGGGTTCAATTCTGGTCAAAGGCACTTACCTGGGTTGCAGGCGCCTGGCCCTGGTTGGGGGCATGCAGGAGCCAACCAATCAATGTGTGTCCCTCTCACATCGGTGTTTCTCTCTGTTTTCCTCTTCCTTCCACTCTCTCTAAAAATCAATGGAGCCCTAGCTGGTTTGTCTCAGTGGATAGAGCATCAGCCTGTGGACCACTGGGTCCCGAGTTCAATTCTGGCCTAAGGGCACATGCTCGAGTTGCAGGTTCGGTCCCCAGTGGGGGTGGGGGGGGTGCAGGAGGCAGCTGATTGGTGATTCTCTCTCATCATTGATGTTTCCATCTCTTTCTCTCCCTTCCTCTCTGAAATCAATAAAGAAATATATTTTAAAAATCAATAGAAAAATATCCTGGAGTGAGGATTATAAAAAAAAATAATAAAATAAAATAGCCAATAATATCCTAGCAAATTTACATATCAGGGATTAAATTACTGAGTTGAAACAAAATAATTAAGTTCGTTGTGTTCTGTTTTTGCTTTTTAAAAACTTTTTTATTTTTAACTTCTATTTTTTTAATGTGGTAAATCAGATTAATATTTTGAAGCCTGTGGTTGCAAACTCTATTACCAGACTGATTTGAGGGTCTGTATGTTATATCTTTTTCATGGTTTGCTTTAGGCTTCTGAAATTAATCTTGAGTCCAGAAATGATTAAAGTTTATCTAATTTTAAAAAGATCAGATCAAGATACACTGAGATATCTGAGTGTTAAGAAAACCACCTTAGGAGAGAACCAAGATGGCGGCATAGGTTAACGCCGGAGTTTGCTGCCTCGAACAACCACTTCAAAAATACAACTAAAAGACAGAACGGACATCATCCAGAACCACAGGAGGGCTGGCTGAGTGGAAGTTCTACAACTAGGAGGAAAGAGAATATCATACCCAGACTCAGAGGAGGCGCAGTGCTGAAGTGAAATACTCAGGTACGGAGTGCGCGCGGAGTGGGCTGGCGGCTGAGGGCGCGGTTGTCTCTTCCAATCGGGAGGGAGTCTCAGATTCTGAGCTCCAGATCCGGGCGAGTCTCCAGGGACCCAGACTCAAACAGGAGAATCAGGACTGTCTGGCTTCGGTTGGAACTCGAAGGCAGCTTTCTCTCCGAGGTTTGCAGCGGTTGCTGGGACTCTGAGAGGCAGAGCCCCCAGGACGGGACTGAGAGCAGCCATAACTGCTCGCTCTGCCTGCCCTGTAGATCCCCGGGGACCCGCCCCGCCCAAGCCCTGTGCAGAGCCATTTGCTGGATAGCCTCAGGCAAAGGCTAGATTAGCACCTCCCTAGAGGACAGAAGTTCTCTCACTGCAGACACAGCTGATTCTCACAGCCACTTGGCCTGGAGCTCAAATCCCCTCTAGTATTACCTACAACAATCAAGGCTTAACTACAACAAGACTGCGCACAAAGACCACTAGGGGGTGCACCAAGAAAGCATAAAAAATTGTGGAGACAAAGAAACAGGACGCAAATGTCAGAAATGGAAGATATAGACCTCAAAACCACACTTTTAAGATCTTTCAATAATTTTCTAAAAACTGCCAATAAATGTACTGAGATCCTCAAGAAATCTAATGAGACCCTCGATGTTGTGATAAAGAACCAACTAGAAATTAAGCATACACTGACTGAAATAAAGAATATTCTACATAATTAACCAGAGGGAGAACCAAGATGGCAGCATAGGTTAACGCCGGAGTTTGCTGCCTTGAACAACTACTTCAAAAGTGAAACTAAAAGACGGAACGGACATCACCCAGAACCACAGGAACGCTGGCTGAGTGGAAGTCCTACAACTAGGAGGAAAGAGAAACGCATACGGACACTCAGAGGAGGCGCAGTGCTGAAGTCAAATTCTGAGGTGCGGAGAGCACGGAGCGGGCTGGCAGCGGAGGGCACGATTGGCGTTTTCAATCGGGAGGGAGTCACAGACTCTGAGCTCCAGATACAGGCGAGTCTTTAGGGACCCAGACTCAAACGGGAGAAGTGGGACTGTCTGGCTTCAATCAGAGCGAGTGCAGCTTTCTCTCCGAGGTTTGCAGCGGGTGCTGGGACTCAGAGAGGCAGAGCCCCTGGGGACAGGACTGAGAGCCGCCATCACTGCTCTCTCCGGCCCACCCTGTTGATCCTGTGCGACCCGCCCCGCCCAAGCCCTGCACAGAGGCATTAGCCGGATAGCCTCAGGCAAACGCCAGATTAGCACCTCCCTAGAGGACAGAAGTTCTCTCACTGCAGACACAGCTGATTCTCATAGCCACTTGGCCTGGAGGTCAAACCCTCCCTGGTATTAGCTACAACAATCAAGGTTTAACTATAAGACTGCGCACAAAGACCACTAGGGGGTGCACCAAGGAAGCATAACAAAATGCGGAGACAAAGAAACAGGACAAAATTGTCAATGGAAGATATAGAGTTCAGAACCACACTTTTAAGGTCTCTCAAGAACTGTTTAGAAGCTGCCGATAAACTTAATGAGATCTACAAGAAAACTAATGAGACCCTCGATCTTATATTGGGGAACCAACTAGAAACTAAGCATACACGTACTGAAATAACGAATATTATACAGACTCCCGACAGCAGACCAGAGGAGCGCAAGAATCAAGTCAATGATTTGAAATGCGAGGAAGCAAAAAACACCCAACCGGAAAAGCAAAATGAAAAAAGAATCCAAAAATGCGAGGATAGTGTAAGGAGCCTCTGGGACAGCTTCAAGCGTACCAACATCAGAATTATAGGGGTGCCAGAAGATGAGAGAGAACAAGATATTGAAAACCTATTTGAAGAAATAATGACAGAAAACTTCCCCCACCTGGTGAAAGAAATGGACTTACAGGTCCAAGAAGCGCAGAGAACCCCAAACAAAAGGAATCCAAAGAGGACCACACCAAGACACATCATAATTAAAATGCCAAGAGCAAAAGATAAAGAGAGAATCTTAAAAACAGCAAGAGAAAGAAACTCAGTTACCTACAAGGGAATACCCATACGACTGTCAGCTGATTTCTCAACAGAAACTTTGCAGGCCAGAAGGGAGTGGCAAGAAATATTCAAAGTGATGAATACCAAGAACCTACAACCAAGATTACTTTATCCAGCAAAGCTATCATTCAGAATTGAAGGTCAGATAAAGAGCTTCACAGATAAGGAAAAGCTAAAGGAGTTCATCACCACCAAACCAGGATTATATGAAATGCTGAAAGGTATCCTTTAAGAAGAGGAAGAGGAAGAAAAAGGTAAAGATACAAATTATGAACAACAAATATGCATCTATCAACAAGTGAATCTAAGAATCAAGTGAATAAATAATCTGATGAACAGAATGAACTGATTATAATAGAATCAGGGACATAGAAAGGGAATGGACTGACTATTCTTGGAGGGGAAAGGGGTGTGGGAGATGCGGGAAGAGACTGGACAAAAATCGTGCACCTATGGATGAGGACAGTGGGTGGGGAGTGAGGGCGGAGGGTGGGGCGGGAACTGGGAGGAGGGGAGTTATGGGGGGGAAAAAAGAGGAACAAATGTAATAATCTGAACAATAAAGATTTAATTAAAAAATTAAAAAAATAAAAAATAAAAAAAAGATAAATGATACCATTAGAATTTGGCTTAGAAAATGTTAGCTGGGTATCACAGTTTATTAAATATTCTGTCACTTAATTCAAGATTAATCCTGTTTCCTGGTTTATAGGAGATGGTCCTTTTCCTGGTTTGATTGATATGTTCGGAGACAGAGGATTGAATGAATCTCGAGCGAGTCTCCTGGCTTGTCGAGGTTTTGCTGCTCTGGCTTTGCCATTTTTTGGCTATGAAGATCTACCTCCAATTATGAAGGACTTAAATTTAGATTACTTTGAGGAGGCAACTAAATTTGTGCAAAGTCATCCAAAGGTGAGTGGGATGCCAGAGAGAAATGTATTTAAAATAAAGTCATTAGCGCTAGGAGAGAGTGAATATAGAAAGTGGTACTAGTGGGTTGGAAGGTATCTGTAACAAATACCAATTAGGCTTTCTTTTTCTCTTTCCTTCTTTGTCTTTTTCTTGAATCTTCAGGTCAAAGGCCCAAACATTGGAGTGATTGTTTCTGGGAAAGGGGCAGAGTTGGCCCTTTCCATGGCTAGCTTTCTCCCAAATATAGCTGCAGTTGTGAGCATCAATGGCTGCATCTCTAACACAGCTACTTCCCTTACATGTGGTGGACTGATCCTGCCGGGATTGTCTTTTAACCTGGACAAAATCTCTGCTACCAATTCAAGGGCATATGATATTAAAGAAGCGCTGGAGGACCCCTTACCCCTTGAAAAAGCCAGTGCCCATTTCCTTTTTATTGTTGGAGAGGATGACAGGCATTGGAAGAGCTCTGTGTATGCTGACATAGCTGTGAATCACCTCACAGAGCATGGGAAGACAAATTTCACTGTTTTAAGCTACCCTAATGCTGGCCACAGAATAGATCACCCTTACAGCCCCTTTTTCTCAGCAGCCCTGGACCCGGTATTGGGGGTTCCTGTTTTAGGAGGTGGGCAGCTCCAAGCTCATGATATTGTTCAGATTGAGTCTTGGAAGAAGATCTGGGAGTTTTTGCACTTGCTTCTGGGGTAAAGTCTTGCAAACTAGACAGTTAAATTTAGAATATGCTCAGAACAAATTAGGGGACAGATTGGATATTTTTGACAAATGATGACTGAGATCTGGACTTCTCATGGCCTCGGCAAGCTTTTAAAAGAAGTAAAAACACTCACTTCAAGTTCATCAGAGCCTGTAGCTTCGGTACTATCCATGTTTCTCCATGTTTGTTTGAGCTTGAACTCAAGGTAATTGCTAAAAAACCAGTTTTCAATCTGCCATTTACCCACCCTTCCAAGGATTTAAAAAAAAAAATGGTATAATTAGTTTGCTATATCTGTCCCATAGGTTTTACAACTGTTTTGAACAAGATAAATATAGGTCCTTGGTTTTACAATAGGGAACAATTGGCCTATGATAACTTGCTCATAACAGTCAGAGGCTGGAATGAATTCTAACAAGATAACTTGGAGGCTAATTGGTGGTAGACTGAACTCATAGAATCCTTTCTGTTGTTAATCAGATTTTGATATTTTTCTAGTTGCCACCCATTCTAGGATCTTTAAGAAAAGTTAGAAATCCCAAGATGCTGCTTTAAAAATGGCATTCAGTTACTAAGACATACTTAGATTCTCTACAGTGTGTTTATCTCTGTATTTGTACTTTTAAAAAAACCTTTTCTTCACACTAGGTTTCTTTTGTTCCTTTTTTTGGTTGTTTGTTTGTTTTTCAATCCTCACCCGAGGATATTTTTCCATTGATTTTTAGGGAGAGTGGAAGAGAGAGGGAAAGACAGAGAGAAACATCAATGTGAGAGAAATACATTGATTGGTTGCCTCCTGCAGGAGCCCTGATCAGGGCCTGGGCCAGGGAGGAGCCTACAACCCAGGTAAGTGCCCTTGACCAGAATCGAACCCGGGACCCTTTCGGCTGCAGGCTGATGCTCTATCCACTGAGCAAAACAGGCTAGGGCCACACTAGGTTTCAAAAATATGTTTAAAACTAGGTAGATTCCAGGTTCTAGTCCCATGTAGCAATGTAATTATCTCAGGGGAAGACAGAACTCATCACCTACCTTTCACCACCTTCACCAAAAATTAATTACAATTAGTTAGGTAAGCCTTACTTATTTAAATAATCTTAGCTGAATTTCTGAAAATTTATTCTAAACTTTAATATGTGTAGAGCCCAGCCGGCGTGATTCAGTGGTTGAACGTCAATCTATGAACCAGGAGGTTATAGTTCGATTCCCGGTCAGGACGCATGCCCAGGTTGCAGGCTCGATCCCCAGTAGGGGGCATGAAGGATGAGGTCGATCAATTATTCTTTCTCATCATTGATGTTTCTCTCTCTCTCTGAAATCAATAAATCAATAAATGTTTTTTATTGATTTCAGAGAGAGGAAGGAAGAGAGAGAGAGAAACATCATCAATTAGAGAGAATCATGGATCTGCTTGCCTCCTCCATACCCCCTAGTGGGGATGGAGCCTGCGACCCAGGCATGTGCCCTTGACCAGAATTGAAACTGATACCCTTCAGTCCACAGACTGATGCTCTATCCACTCAGCCAAACCGGCCAGGGCTGTATATATATTTTTAAAAGATAAAATGTGTGTAGAATTAGCAAATATTAAAAGTTCTGGCCCTCATCATAATTTTTTTCATATACTTGAGGGGGAAAATGAAGGTATTTATTACTAGACTTTGCTTTTGGTTGATCAGTGGAGCTTGTGGTCAAAACTATATTTTGGGTTCTTCTTGGCAGAAAATGAAGTATTGTCACCCTAATTTGTAGTATTAATAGTTCACCCAAAATTAGCATTATTTTTATTGTTTCAAATTATTAACATACCCACACATCCTCCTGAATTTTGAGTTATTCATATAAGATTTTTTAGAGGATTATTTTATTTTTTAAAATATATTTTTATTGATTTCAGAGAGGAAGGAAGAGGGAGAGAGAGACAGTATCATCAATGATGAGAGGAACTCATTGATGGGCTGCCTCCTGCACACCCCTTACTGGGGATCGAGCCCACAACCCAGGCATATGCCCTTGACAGGAATCAAACCCGGGACCCTTCAGTCTGCAGGCTGATGCTCTAGCCACTGAGCCGAACCAGCTAGGACAAAAGAGGACTATTTTAAAACAGACCAATAACAGTGAGGGGAGGAACTGGCTTTTCAGCAAATAACTATAATGAGAATCATAATCTGTGAAATTGACTATTGAAATTTGATACAATACTCATTCTAACTTGAATTTATACATCTCTTGACTTAATAACCTAAGAATTATTCACTCTATTAGGTGATAAAGTGTTTTTTAAAAAATTTTAGCTATTTTGCTAAATTTCTAATCATTTAATTGTGACAATTTTTCTCTTTTATTTGATTCACATTCTTGTTTAAAAATTAAAGGCTTCTTAACATATTTGGTTTTCTATCATTTCAAACTATGTATTTTATCTATACTTTTCAAAAGGTCTGCTATATTTTTTAAAATTTGGGGACACTGTTTTAATAATAATTTTAACTTTTCTCTCAACTTTCTGTTATCCAGGCCTGCAACAAGAGCAAGTGGACCCAAGCCATATTCTCTGGTGAACAGCTTTTGGAATCTATTTCGTCATTTTGCAGGGTTTAAAAGAACAGAGAAAGGATCCAAGTTATATAATTCTTTTTCCTTTTCCTGTGTGAATGTGTGTGTGTGTGTGTGTGTGTGTGTGTGTGTGTGTGTCTGTGTGTGGTGTGTGAATATTTTTAACCTTTGAGGATGTGAAACTCAAAATGCACTTGATGGGAAATGTACCAAGATATTGTGAATTAATTTGCAGAGACAAGAAAATTTCTGTTTATACAGTGGTAAATAGTTTATATACATCACATAAAAGATATTCATGACATGTAGAAATAATGTTCTCAGCAATCATGAAGATTGGTGTAATCTGTAGTTTTGAGTAAAAGAAATACTCTGCTGGGTTATGAGCTATGTTTAAGAATTAGATTCCATTACAACCACATCAACAAAAACAGGTTTTTGCAGGAGAATAATAATTCTAGTTTGGAGAGTGTAGACAGGTTTGAAGATCTGGAAAAAAAAAGTCACAGAGGTAGGAAAAGTGAGCCAGCTGTGTGTGGGCTCAGGAAAGAAGTTACAGAGGCAAAAGTAGGGCCCTTGGAGCTTGGGAAAGAGGAAGTTAAAGGTAACACACCTGGGGTGAAGAAGAGGAGGAAGGGAGAGCATTTATCTGGAGGTCTCTGGGGAGGACCCCAATAAAATAGTCCTCAGCTTTTCAGGTGTGTCCTTTCAGGGTTGTGGTTTGTGCTGATGGGTCGGTACCAGGGCAGGGGTCATAGTCAATGAACTGGTCCAGACGTCAGCCATGGCATCGCTTGTCTGGTTTTGCTGCTTTTCTAGGCCTGGAGCTGAAACACAACTGAGGCCTCGATGTTACCGCCAGATGTTACCTTCATGCTAGAGCCCGTCTGGGAGTCAAAGGGGGCCACGCTTCCAATCCTCGTTCCTCCTCTAAGGGAGTCTACTGCATAACTAGTGACATGCCAGGGGAGGAAGGGTCAGGGGAGGGCCCGAATGGAAATGGCATGACCTGCAATATGGAAAGGTCAGGGGGTCTAAACTGAAAGAAAGGTTACCCCCGGGGGCAAGGTCCTTGTTTTAGCAGTTTTGCCTGTTGCTAGGTACCCGGGGCTTTCCACACTGGTGACCTTCTGTACCTGGCCCATCGTCCTTGCTCTGCTCATGTCTAACTGTCTACACACAAGAACAAAGTTGGATATGTCATAAATATACATTTTTATTTTCTCCAGTAAAATTTTTACTTTTTCCTAGTTTTAGAAATGTGATTGTTACGTCTTTGAAAATGAAATTTATTTCTTATTCTAAAATTTAAAACATCCACATTATACAGCATAATCCAAGTGAAACCTAAATGCTATGTTTTCAGCCGCCTCTGGCACCCAGGAGGAAGGTAACTGAAGAAATTCGGCCGAGTTTAGCTTCGTGTACCCTCAGTGGGAGGGAACGCCAGGTTCCCTGCAGCAGGTCGTCCAGAGAAGGTCAGGAAGGGCAATTCGCAGGGGAAGCGAGCTTTACAAATCCTTTTATGGGCAGGGCAATGGTTATAGGGAGGTTTCGCAGTTTTAAACTTGCGGCGGGTACGTCGGCTGCAGATTAGCGGCAACTGCTTTCCCTGGGAAAAGCACATCCCGACCACCGGGCGCGGTTCAGCTCCCGAGCCCTGCGCGGCACAGGCAGTGGCCCTGCAGCTACTGGGGAGCCACGGGCAGCGGGGCCGGAGGACCCGGGCGGCCGCCCCGCCGTCCCACAATGCCCCGCTCCAGCCACCTGAGGGCGGAGAGAAAGGACAGCGGCGGGGGTAGGGATCCACGGCGAACTCCGAGAAGTGCGCACGCGCACTGACCTCGGCGGGCCCTAGCAACCAGAGCAGTGACAGTAGCAACCGCCGGAATGGTGAGTCTCTTCCAGGCCTGGTAGTCAAGCCGAGAAGAGATTGGCAGTGGGAAAGGGTGATTGTAGAGTGGTGAGGGTTGGGAGGGCGGAGGGTGTCCTTGAACAGCGGAAGGGAGCCCGGGAGCGGATGCTGGCTCCTTGGAGTCAGAGGCCTGGGGCGAAGGAGAAGCTGGGTGGTCGGGGGTGACGGGGCTTGGACGGATTAGAGATTGGGTTAATAGGGAGGGACCCTGGCAAAGAGAAGGGAAGGCAAAGAGCAGGAAATTCTCGAAGAAGAGGGGCTTGGGGTGGGAACGGTGATGGAAGGGAGTGGGTGAATGAGGGTATCTTTTACAAAGAAGTAACTCCCCCCTCCCCCGCTAGGGAGATGGAGTGGGGGAGCTGGCTACGAGAGTGATGCATGTCACACCATTGCGGCAGTATTTAAACCTGTGATGTGCGCAGGTTGCCCTGAATGACTGTGAGTGCAGTTAATAGGTAGCGTTGTGAAACCCAGCCTGATAGAATGCATTAGGGTACTGTTTCTCAACTGTCAGTGTGCGTATGTATGATTTTAGTGGGCCCAAATACTATAAGCTTGTTGGAATCCAGATTATGCATTTTTAATATGATGGGGGAGGTTCAGGCAGGTGCATTTTGACAGTGCACCTCAGGTTATTCTAAAATTGGAGTGGGCCCCACCACACTTTGAGAAATACTGCCTTAGCTTTGAAATCTGTCATCTGTTTATCCAGTGAAAACCGTTATGAAGTAATGGCTTGACCTAGTGATGCTCCTCAGTTCCTACTTAAAATGTGCTCTGTCTTGCTTGCATGCTTGGCAGTTCCCACTAGTAGCGTGAAGAGGGATGTTGTTGGTTGGTTATAGACCCAGCCAAAGGTGTTCAGCAAAGGATGTGATTGGCTGGCTGGGATGGAGATGTTTATGAAGAATAAGTATAATTCGTTGTCTTCATTATGTGATTCCAATGCTACATAGGTGGGCAGAAACTGAGCCCAAGAAATGGAAATGATGAGGAAGCCATTCATGCCCACCCGCAACCATGAGATTAAACACCACTCTTTTTAAAGTAGTCCCCGTCCCTTCCTTACTTTATTCCACAGGCATTTAGCTAAAACCACTGCCAAGGGAAGGAAAAAGTTCTGGAACCTAGGTTTATATTCAGGCAAAGAAACAATAAGCTCTAAATCCCACAAGCATGAACCATAAGAATTATTGCAAATCTCCAAATAAAGAGTCAGAACCAGTAATTAGATGAAGTTAGCTGAGGCTGTAAACTGTTAGTTCTGGTCCCCTCAGAAATACAGGCCCACATAATGTGTTATTTACTTATAAAGGACTTTCCTTACATATTTTTTTATTGATTGATTTTGAGAAAGGGAGAGAGAGAGAAAGAAACATCTATTTGTTGTTCCCCCCATTTATGCATTTATTGGCTGATTCCTGAATGTTCTCTGACCTGGGATCCAACTGCAACGTTGGTGTATTGGGACCACACTTTAACCAACTGAACCATCTGACCAGGGCCTCACATAATCGTTTGTTTGTTTTTTAATTAAAAAAAAATTAGCTTCCAGTGTCTTAAAAAAGGATATTTCACAAGACTGAGATTTCTGGCTTCTTTGAAAAATCAGAAATACTATATTCCACCATAAGACATTTTTTTTTACATTTTTATATTATTGAAAATGTTTTACTGTCGTATAATTGGCAGCATCTTTTCTTAATGGCACATAAAATAAGGATGTTGCTTTCATTAAGGGAGTTTTCATGTTTGAAGAAATGTGATGTTAGGGTAATTCTTGTCCCAAGTCCCCCCTGTCAACAGTTTTCTAGAGCCAAGTAGGGGCTCTTTACCTGGCTAGCTTTATCCATTAATGATGTTCCATTGGTTCTTTAGGCATTTCAGTTTTTGATTCCTTCCCTCTAGAGAGGAACTTGTGACCTTCTGAGATCAGACATGATTGGGTGTGTTCAGGATGGTATGGCCTTAGACCAGTGGTTCTCAACCTGTGGGTCGCAACCCCTTTGGGGGTCGAACGACCCTTTCACAGGGGTCACCTAAGACCATCGGAAAACACATATATAATTACATATTGGGTTTTTTGATTAATCATTATGCTTTAATTATGTTCAATTTGTAACAATGAAATTGAGGGTCACCACAACATAAGGAACTGTATTAAAGGGTCGCAGCATTAGGAAGGTTGAGGACCACTGCCTTAGAATTAATGACCTTATAAACCAATTTATAGATAGTTAGATTGCTTCCAACTTGAAAGTGTTCTTATGTGTCTTTTTATGGACCCATGCAAGGATTTCTCTCGGAAATATACTGGTAGTGGGATTGCAGAGTCGTAGGGTCTATGCAGATTTAATTTACCTACACACTGTCAGACTGCTTTCCAGATTGGCTTTACTAGTTTTTGCTTCTCTCTACATTGTCACCAACTTTCTAACTTTTGCCAGTCTGAGGATGTTTTTTTAGCATTCCATTGTTTTATTCTGCATTTCTCCAATTCTTAATGAGTTTGAATACCTTATGATATTCTTATTAGTCATCTGGATTTCAGTTTCTGTGCATATTCTGTTTATGTTTTTTGCCAACTTTTCCATATTTCTTTTGGTTCTGAATTTTAGGAGTTCCTTATATATCTAGATATCAGCCCTTTGTTGGATTTACATTGAAAATATCTTCTCCCAGTTTTTTGTTTACATTGTCAACAGTGTTCACTTGCTGAACTCCATTTGTTCTAATATTTGTGAGTTTATTCTATATGATTTCTATATAGATGACCATCTGCACAAAGTGAGTTTTGTTTCCTACTTTTAACCATTGCAGTTTGTATTTCTCTTTATTATAACATTTTAAAGATCTCTTGTATCATGTTAAATAGTAGCAGTGATAGTAGACATCCTTGATGTGTTTGGGATCTTAAAGAGAATACTTTTAATGTTACCATTCCAGTCTGGCTCACCTTACCTACCTCATTTAAAACAAACACCCTCCACATACATATACACAGATCCTAATATCCTTTACCAAGCTCAGCTTTTTCTCTTTCTTTAGCAATTGTCATCTTCTAATATAGTGTATAATTTCTTTATTTTCAAAATTGTATTACCATTTATCTCCTGCTAATAGTTCTATGAAGGCAGAGATCTTTGTTTTATCTTTTTTTTAAAATATATTTTATTGATTTTTTACAGAGAGGAAGGGAGAGAGAGAGTTAGAAACATCGATGAGAGAGAAACATCGATCAGCTGCCTCCTGCACATCTCCTACTGGGGATATGCCCGCAACCCAGGTACATGCCCTTGACCGGAATCGAACCTGGGACCTTTCAGTCTGCAGGCCGACGCTCTATCCACTGAGCCAAACCGGTTTCGGCGTCTTTTGATATATACTAGGTATGTAGAAGAATGTTTGGTATATGGTAGATGCTCAATGAATATTTGCTGAAATGAATGAATTTCTCCATTAAGTATGGTGCTTATTATAGCTTTTTGGTATGTAGCTTTTCTTTTATTTTTTAAATCCTTTCCTGAGGATATGTTTTTATTGATTTTAGAAAGAAAGAAAGGGGAGGGGGGGAGAGATAGAAACATCATGTGTGCGAGAAACATCGATTGGTTGGCTCCCATACACATGACTGGGGATTGATCCCGAAACCTAAGTATGCGCCCTGACCAAGAATTGGTCCCACAACCCTTTTGATGTATGGGATGATGCTGCAATCAGCTGAGCCACTTGGGAGCCCTTTAACTCTTAAATGAGAGCTTTTAATATCAAATGTAGACTTTATGGGCCCTGGCCAGGTTTTTCAGTTGGTTTAAATGTTGTCCCCATATGCCAAGGTTGCGAGTTAGATGCCTGGTCAGGGCACATACAAGAATCAACCAATGATGCATAAATAAGTAGAACAACAAATTGATCTCTCTCTCTCTCTCTCTCTCTCTCTCTCTCTCCTTCCTTCCCTCCCTCTCTCTTTTCCTTTCTCTCTAAAACCAAGAAATAAATTTTTAAAATTAAAAAATGTAGAACTTTATCAAGTGCTTTTCTCCACTTGTTGAAATAAATGTGATTTCCCCCCTTTTAATCCAATAATAAATGATTTACATTTATAATTTTTTCTGTTGTTAAACAATCCTTATGCTCCTGGGATAAACTTTTCTTTATCATGTTCATTATACATCATTGGCTTTGGAGACCTATTATCATATCTAGGCTTTTCAAATCTGTGTTGAGAAATGAAGAGGGCTCCTTATCTCGTTATATCATCAAGTTATTCTAGCCTCTTAAATACGTTGGCAGCTTTCCCTCTTTTTCTGGTTCCTGGAACAACTTGTATAACAGGGAATATCTGTTCCTTGAAAGCTTGGTAGAACTCATTTGTAAAATTAGGCTTGGAGCTTTAGGGGAGGAGGATGAGGGTAAATCTCTTCAATTTTCTGTTTAATGATTTAAATAGTTATTGGTCTGATTCTTCTTGTGACAGTTCTGGCACTTTTCTGTTGTTTTTTTTTGTTTGTTTTTAGAAATGTATACTTGGCCTAGCTTTTCAAACTTATTACCATGTATTTGCTTATCATATTTTATTTTAAAATCCCTGTGGTATCTGTATTATTTCCCCTTATTTAGTTTATATTTTTAACTTGTCTCTCTCTCTCTCTTTTTTTTAAATCCTCACTCAAGTATATTTTTACCATTGATTTTTTAGAGAGAGTGGAAGGGAGAGGGAAATACAGAGAGAAACACTGATGTGAGAGAGACTCATCAATTGGTTGCCTCCCACATGCCCCCAACCAGGGCCGGGAGCCTGCCACCGAGGTAGGTGCCCTTGAGTGGAATTGAACCCAGGACCCTTCAGTCCAAAGGCCGATGCTCTATCCATTGAGCCAAACTGGCTAGGGCTATCTCTCGTTTTTGATCAATCAGGCTTGCCAGAGATTTAAGAACTAACTTTTAGTTTTATTAATCTTTTCCCCGCTGCTCTGTTTCTCATTGACTTCTTCCTTTGCATTTCCTATGCCTTTTTTGGGTTTATAATGATGTACTTTTTCAAATATCTTGAATGCTTAGCTTATTTGTTTTCTATCTTTTGTTCTCTCTTCTTTTAAAATAAATGTATTTGAGGCTGTAAGTTTCGTTTTACGTGTTATATGTATTTCTCATATTTTTACTTGTCTTTTATTTTATTATTTTACTTTAATTTTTTAACCCAAGAGTGATTTATTAGTATGCCCTTATTTTCTAGACATAATGCTATATACTTTTAAAACTTTCCCTTTGTTTTTGTTTAAGATTCTCCCTCTCTCTCTCTCCCTCTCCCTCTCTCTCTCTCTCTCTCTCTCTCTCTCTCTCTCTCTCCCCCCCCCCTCACTCTTACTGTGGTTCTCAACCTTCCTAATGCCGCGACCCTTTAATACAGTTCCTCATGTTGTGGTGACCCCCAACCATAAAATTATTTTTGTTGCTACTTCATAACTGTAATTTTGCTACTGTTATGAATCGTAATATAAATATCTGATATGCTATATGTGTTTTCCGATGGTCGCGACCCACAGGTTGAGAACCGCCACTTTAATATGTTTTTATTAATTTCAGAGAGGAAGGGAGAGGGTGAGGATCACTGATTGGCTGCCTCCTGCCTGCCCCACCCTGGGGATTGAGCCTACAACCCGGGCATGTGCCCTGACTGGGAATCGAACCCTGGCCTCCTGGTTCATGGGTCAACACTCAGCCAGTGAGCCACGCTGGCAGGGCTCTCTTTCTTTTTTTAAAAGAACTCTAGCAGTAATTCAATGGATGTCTTCCTTTCTCATCTTTAAAGTTTTAAATATCATAATAAATGGAATCTAAGGTATTATTGATTATTAAGTGCGACATTATTTTATGTTCTGCTAAGAAAGAAAAATAAATTAGAATTGAACTATAACAAATAATTTCTTATCACTTAGAATTTTTATTTTGTACTTATTGGCAGAGTTCTTTTAAATGTATTTGGGCATATAGACTTTTATTATATGTCATCCTTTGCAAGCATAAAAAGGAATCTATGTATATGAGATAAAATGGTTCTTGTTTTTCTAAAACTTCACCACTGGCACCTGGCCACGACAATTGTAAATTGTTCCTGGTTAGAAGATGCATCCGAATTTCAAAGATGTTAACATGTGAAAGAAGATGTAGATCTTAGAATCAATGAAATGACATATTTTAATATCAAGCTTTGAAATCTATATATTTTTTGAAAACCAAGTGGGAGTTATGTAAATGGACATTACATCTTGATTCCCTTAGTTTCTCAGAGAGATATTTAAATCTTTCTGATTTGAGAAAATTGAAAAACTCTTTGCATATAAAGTCTCAAAGAAACAAGTTAATTTTTTAAATGGTAGATACAAAGACTAGTAATTATCGCATGAAAAATTAACAGATTAGCCCCATCCGGTTTGGCTCAGTGGATGGAGCATTGCCCTGCGGACTGAAGGGTCCCAGGTTTGACTCAGGTCAGGGGCATGTACCTGGGTTGCGGGTACATCCCCAGTGGGAGGTGTGCGGGAGGCGGCTGATCGATGTTTCTCTCTCATCGATGTTTCTAACTCTCTATCCCTCTCCCTTCCTCTCTGTAAAAACTCAATAAAATATATATTTTTTAAAATTAACAGATTACACCAATAAAGACAGCCTTGTTTTTCCTTCTCTTTTTAAGGCAAAAGCAACAACAATCAAAGAAGCCCTCGCCAGATGGGTGAGTATATGAGTTTTTAACTTCTTTTAGAAACCATGCAAGGAGAATTTTTAGATAGTTATTTAAATCTGACCTTTCAGTAAAAGGGACCTTTGTGGTATTGGAACTACTTAGTTATGTTGACTGTGGTGGTGGGTACATGAACCCACATAGGTGATAAAAATGTGCAGAACTTAATGCACCCATACAAACACAGTCACACCATATATATAAATGAGTACCTGTAAAATTGGGAAAATCTGATTTAAATCAGTGGATTGTATCAATATAAATATTCTGGTTGTGATATACTTAGAAAATATTATTAGGCAGCATATATTGGTAATTAAATTTTAATTTTGTATACTTAGTACCAAAATTAAACTCTAAGGTATAACTTAGTAGTAAATTACTGCAGAGTAAATAGTTGTGACCTCAGCTGTGCTGTAAAGAGAATATCTTCCAAAATTCTTGATATTTTGGGGTTCTAATTCAGACTGAATTATGTATAAAAACAGAAAGATGAAATGACAAAGAAAACAGTTGATCTTATGTAGGTCTGAACCTGATATTTAAGGAAACGTTATTTAGAGACAATGAATTCTTCCCAGGAAGATGTTTTTGTTGTTGTGTTTGCTTTTATTAATTGATAGGCTCTTAAAGGATCTATAATAATCAAAGCATAATATGCTAATTAGACTGGATAGCCAAACGACCTTCCCGACGTCCTTCTGGACGTCCTTCCAGACAACCTTCTGGACGAAGCCAGGGCTTTGAGGGCCATGGCAAGCCACCACAGCTGTGCGGGCCAAGCCTCTTACACGAATTTCATGTATTGGGCCTCTAGTTTTAAATATTACAGAAATTAGTTATTTTCTTTCCTCTTTTTTCCCCTTTGGTTCAGATCTAACAATGAATTACTTCAGTTTTCCATGTAGAACCTTGATTATCAGAGTCAACAGTAAAGGTCAATAAGTGAACTATAAAGAATGCACAGAATTGCCCTGGCTGGTTTGGCTCTGTATAGGCAGCAGTTCTCAACCTGTGGGTCGCGACCCCTTTGGGGTTCACAGGGGTTGCCTAAGACCATCCTGCATATCAGATATTTACATTACGATTCATAACAGTAGCAACATTACAGTTATGAAGTAGCAATGAAAATAATTTTATGGTTGGGTCACAACATGAGGAACTGTATTTAAGGGGCCAGAAGGTTGAGAACCACTGGTATAGAGTGTTGGCCCATGACTGAAGGGTCCCAGGTTTGATTCCAGTCAAGGGCACGTACTTACCTCGATTGTAGGGTTGGCCCTGGTCGGCTGTGCGGGAGGCAACCAGTCTATGTGTTTCTCTCACATTGATGTTTCTCTCTCTCTGTCACTCCCTCTACTCTCCCTAAAAATCAATGGAAAAAATATCCTCAAATGAGAATTAACAACATCAAAAAATTAAGAATGCACAGAATTGCCCTGGCCAGTTTGGCTCAGTGAATAGAGCATCGGCCTGTGGATTGAAGGGTCCTGGGTTAGATTCAGGTCAGGGCACATGCCCGGGTTGTGGGCTCGATCTCCAGTGGGATGTGTGTGGGAGGCAGCCAATCAATGATTCTCTCTCATCATTGATGTTTCTGTCTCACTCTTTCTCTCTCCTCCTCTCTGAATTCAATAAAAATAATAGTTAGGAAAAAAAAGGAATGCACAGAACTACTAATTTCTAATAATTGTTTTGAAATAAAGATAGAAAAGCCTTGGGAAATTCTAGCCTCCTTTAACTCCACATTACAATCAGGGATCATTTTTTTCCAAATTAATTTTTATCACAGGAAGAGAAAACCAGTCAGAAGCCATCTGAGGCCAAGGAGGTAAAGCTTTATGCCCAGATCCCTCCTATAGAGAAGATGGATGCGTCCTTGTCCATGCTTGCTAATTGCGAGTAAGTTCTCGTCTTTATTCATCCTTCTGGTTGTCTGGACAATTAAAGAATTATTCCCCACCATATTCCCAAGTTTAAGGAACTCAGTTTTCCATTAGTACTTCTCGGGAAAGGGGGATGACTAGAAAATATGCAGATTTGATCAGTAATTTACACTGTACAGTCATTGACTTTGCTGTATCAAGTAAAAAAATGAATAATTCCTCTTCAAGTCAAATCAGAAAGGATATGATCACATGTTTAGAGTCAAACTTTTTGGGTTTTAAATTTGGCTGTGCCACTTTCTGGCTATGGAATATTAGGCAAATTGTCTCATATCTTTGTACCTCAGTCTCTCAAAATATGGATACTAATATTTCACAAGATTGTTGTAATGGTTAAAATAGTTAATGCATATAAAATACTTAGAAGAATAACAGGCATGCATTAAATATTCAATAAAATTAGTTTTTATTATATTTTTGCATGAAATTTACTAAGATATTAAAAACATTTTGTCAATCAAGGAAGACTAAGAATTGTATATATTCTCCCTTTAAAAATTTATCTTTATATAATTAAAGTATGTATAGAAAAAATCTAAATAAATATATATGAGCTATTAAAAATTCCTTGAACTAAGTGATCTGGGGGAATGTGTGGGGTGGTTAGGATTACATATGACTTCTTACAATATACATTTCTGAAAGATTTAACACATGAGAAAATAAAATGTATTGTTCTGTTAGATGGTTTTAAAACTTAACTACATATCATGGACATATCAAGTTGGTGTCAATAGCCCAGTGTCATTTGTTTTCATGACAGTATAGTAATCCTCAGTTGATGGATGTTTATAGATTTCCCCCCATTTTTTTGCTATCATAATATAATCAATAACCTAATTCATAGAACTTTTGGTATTTGCATTAGTATTTCAATGCAATGTATTCCTAGAAATGAATTACTATGTCAAAGAATACATGCATTAAAATATTTAATAGATAACACCAAATTGCACTCAAAGAGGTTTTTTTAAATTTCCTACAATGAGTCTATGTTAACTTTTGTAATCAGAAAAAACTATGAAGATTTTAAAATGAAGGAATATATGCCATTTCTGAAGGGGATAAAAGAATTCACTGACAAAAGGAAGTATGACTTAAATATCATCTTTTATGGGCACTAGAGAAATAATCTCTGATATACTATTTACAATTTTTTCATATTAATTCAAGTTTTCCTTTGTTCTTTTTAAGGAAGCTTTCACTGTCGACGAACTGCATTGAAAAAATTGCCAACCTGAACGGCTTAAGTAAGCGATCCACAATAGCAGATGGTTCTTGGATTTTCTAGTTATTGGAATAAACATTCCAGAGACACTACGTAATCCCAGAAGCCGGCACCTGTTTTAACCACAGTAATTGTCAGATGACAGAGAGACTATATAAATCATTTGTCTTAAATTTGATTATCCAAAGAAAATTACAGATATATGAGACCTGAACATTTTAAATATATTTTAAAGCTAAGGGTTTGAATTGAGATATCTTAAATTTAAAAATCAGATTTTTTGTTATATTTTTTGTGTTCAGATTTGTCTTATGTTTCATACTGGTTATATTTAACTTTTAATTTCTCATCCTCCCTGTTTTTCCTGTGCTTCTTAAATTTGTTAATGACATTATCACCTACCAAGCTGCCAAGGCCTCTGACGCTGGTGCTAGTTTCCCATGGCTGCTGGAACTTGATGGCTTAAGATAACAGACATTTATTCCCTCCCAGTTCTGGAAGCCAGAGTCTGAAATCAGTTTCACTGGCCAAAGTCGAGGTTTTGTCAGCCCCACTCCCTACGGAGGCTTCAGCGGAGAACCTGTTCCTTGCCTCTGCTCAATTCTGAGGGCTGCACATTCCTTGAACTACATCACTCCAGTCTCTGCCTCAGTGGTCATATTGCATTCTGTCTTTTTTTGTCTGTGTCTAGTTTTTCTCTTTTGAGTTTACTTGTGATTGCATTTAGGGAACACCTGGATAATTGAAGATACTTACCTTAAGATTCCTAGCTTATTCACTAGTGAAGAAACAAACATTAAAACAAGATATTAATATTTTGCCTATCAAGTTGGCAATGACTTGTTTATTTATTTATTTATTTTAATATATATATTTTATTGATTTCAGAGAGGAAGGGAAAGGGAGAGAGAGATAGAAACATCAATGATGAGAGGGAATCATTGATTGGCTGCCTCCTGTACGCCTCCTACTGAGGATCAAGCCCACAACCCAGGCATGTGCCCTTGACTGGAATCAAACCCGGGACCTTCAGTCTGCAGGCCGACAATCTGTCCACTGAGCCAAACCGACTAAGGTGTCAATGACTTTTAGAAAGTATAATACTTACCTGGCCAGCATGGTTCAGTAGTTGAGCATGGTTGACCTATGAACCAGGAGGTCATGGTTTGATTCCCAGTCAGGGCACATGCCTGGGTTGCGGGCTTGATCCCCAGTGTAGGGTGTGCAGGAGGCAGCCAATCAATGATTCTCTCTCATCATTGATGTTTCTATCTCTTCCTCTCCCTACCTCTCTGAAATCAATAAAAAAATATTTTAAAAAATGATTAATAAAATATTATTCTTGCCCCCAAGGAGTTCATTATCTAAAGGGACAGAACATATTCCTCACTATGAAAATGACTAATATTTCTTGAGCTTTTATATGTACCAGGCACTATTCTAAGTCCTTTATATACACTAACTCATTTTATTATTCACAATAGTGCCCTTGCTGGTTTGGCTCAGTGGATAGAGCATTGGCCTGAGGACTAAAGGGTCCCAGGTTCAATTCTGATCAAGGGCATGTACCTTGATTGCAGGCTCTTCCCCAGCCCAGGCCCTGGTTGGGGCTCATGCAGGAGGCAACCAATTAATGTGTTTCTCTCACATCGATGTTTCTCTCTGTCTTTCCTTCTCTTCCACTCTCTCTAAAAATCAATGGAAAAATATCCTCTGGTGAGGATTAATACAATAGTTATGAAGTAGGTAATTATTATTATAATCCAAGACCGTCTTTTATAAATGTTTACAAAGAAAGAGTAATTAAATTAATTAAAACCAAAGTTTATATAACATATATACCTGATACACACACAGACACAAATACACCATTTATTGTGTACTTACCATGGATTAGGCAATAGGCTGAATGTTTTATTATATATATATATATATATATATATATATATATATATATATATATGATTTCAGAGAGGAAGGGAGAGGGAGAGAGAGATAGAAACGTCATTGATGACAGGAAATCATTGATTAGCTGTCTCCTGCACGCCCACACTGGGATCCAGCCCACAACTCGAGTATGTGCCCTGACTGAGATTCGAACCCTGACCTCCTGGTTCATAGGTTGATGCTCAACCACTCAGCCACACCAGTCGGGCTAGGCTGAATGTTTTAGACAATTATCTCAGTTCTTTTTTTTTAAAAAAATAATTTTTTTATTGATTTCACAGAGGAAGGGAGAGGGAGAGAGAGACAGAAACATCAATGATGAGAGCGAATCACTGATCGGCTGCGTCCTGTACGCCCCCCACCAGGGATCTAGCCCGCAACCTGGGCATGTGCCCTTGACCGGAATCGAACCTGGGACCCTTCAGTCCACAGGCCAATGCTCTATCCACTGAACAAAACCAGCTAGGGCTACCTCAGTTCTTATATGCTTATAAAATAGATACTGTATTTCTTTATTTTACATAATAAAACTGAGATTCAAAGAGGTTTGGTTGCTTTCCTAGAAAGTTGGGATTTGAACTCAGTTAATTGGTTTTGTATTCTTAACTATCAATTTATGGATGTTATAGAACAGTGCCATCCAATAGAACTGTCTGCACATTCCCAAAACAGTTGCCACTACCCTTACACAGCTAGTGTGACTGAGAAACTGAATTTTAATTTTATTTATTTTTAATTAAGTTAAATAGCCATGTGACTAGTAGTTACCATATTGGACAGTGTAGTTATTGAAGTTTAAGTTGTGAAAACTAAATGTATAATTTATGCATAAGTAATCAAGTAGTTTTTTTTAGAACAAATGAGATTTCCTGTGTTTTACTAGAAATCTTTTTTTAATTTTGAAAATAATACATGTACGTGGTTTTATGTAAATAGTTCAAAAGAAGTCTTCTTCTGACCATATACTCTCAGTTCCTCCCCCACAGCAACCACTGTTTCTTCTTCCTTTTTTCTATTTCACAAATAATCTGTAGATACACAGATAGAAACATCCTTATAAAAAATACAAATAGGCATCTTTTAAACCAAATCACAATCTAATTATTTAAAAGACTGAAAGTAAAAGATTTAAAAAATACTAATTAATTTTATTTCTAATCCTTTGTGGAGTGAGGTGTACTATTCTTAAATATGTTTTCTATTATGAGTCCTCATACCATAAAAGATTTGAAGTATATACATGCTCTCAAATCTAAAGTTCAAATCTTCTTTGCTCTTATTTTATCCCTCTAATATTTTTATTAGCCATCAATTTAAGAGCATGCATTCTAAATAGCTAACAATTAAAAAAATTAATACTGGCGTGATGTGAAATCTCAGTTGTAGTGTTTACCTTATTTTCTTTTAAATATATTTTTATTGATTTCAGAGAGGAAGGAAGAGGGAGAGATAGAAACATCAGTGATGAGAAAGAATCATTGATTGGCCGCCTCCTGCGGCTACCTCCTGCACGCCCCCAACTGGGGATCGAGCCCCAAACCCAGGCATGTGGCTTGACCGGAATCGAACCTGGGACCCTTCAGTCCACAGGCCAATGCTCTATCAACTGAGCCGTACCGGCTAGGGCATGTTCACCTTATTTTCTACTTGATTACCACTTTTAATTAATACAGCCTTTCTTACTCTTATACAAATATATTTATTATATAAAATTTATTAAAGCTATAGTATACTAGATTTACAATTGTGTAATATGATTCTCATAAACAAAAAATTGCTTTTTTTCCTCCCTGCTACAGAAAACTTGAGGATATTGTCTTTAGGAAGAAACAACATAAAGAACTTAAATGGACTGGTAGGTTGCTATTTATTGCTTTACAAAAGCATATACTTCTTTCTTAGTATGAAAATAATACTTGTCCATTGCAGAAATTTTATAAAGTAGAAAAGTAACTTTAAAAAGTCCCAAAGCCCTGGCCAGTTTGGCTCAGTGGATAGAGTATCAGCCCTCGGACTGAAAGGTCACGGGTTCAATTCCCTGTCAAGGGCACATACCTCATGCGGGAGGCAACCAATTGATGTATCTCTCTCACATCGATCTTTCTCTTTCTCTCTCTCTCCCCCTCCCTTCCACTCTCTCTAAAAAATAATGGAGCCCAGCTAGTGTGGCTCAGTGGTTGAGCATTGACCTATGAACCGGGAGGTCAGGGTTCGGTTCCCAATCAGCGCACATGACCACTCTAATCTGTAAAACATGAGTGTTAAATTGAATGAAGGGGTCTATTGAAAACTACTGGTTGCATAACCCATGGACACAGACAATAGGGTGGTAAAGACCTGGGGGGGGGGGGGGGCGGGCAAGGAGGGCTGGAAGGGTCAATGGGGAGAAAAGAGGACATATGTAATACTTTCAAAAATAAAGATTTCAAATTTTAAAAAAAAGATTAAAAGATAAAATAAACCTGGAAAACTGACTATTAAGGTACATTATAAGCCCATTTGTATATATGCTCTGGCCTCTGCCTTTCTTTCGGATCTCATTTCATATTACTCTTCTTTCTAGCTGTAATCTCCAGCTACTGGCCTTCTTTCTCTTCCTGGAATATACCAAGTCCATTCCCACCTGAATTTTGTACTTGCTGTTCCCTCTGCCTAAAACACTCTTAGTTCCTATAGATTTCCACATTACTTGCTCCTTCTTAACTTTCACACTTCAGCTCAGATGTCACCTCCTCAAAAGTGACTCAGCTACCCTATATCTAATGTGGCAATAACTCTTGATACACACACACACACACACACACATACACACATACACACATACATACACACACTCACACATATAAATTACAGTCTGGAAAAAATTTTAAATTGATTTCAGAGAAGAAGGGAGAGGGGGAGAGAGATAGAAACATCAATGATAAGAGAGAATCATTGATCGGCTGCCTCCTGCACGTCCCCCACTGGGGATCGAGCCCACAACCTGGGCATGTGCCCTTGATCAGAATCAAACCCGGAACCCTTCAGTCCGCGGGCTGACGCTCTATCCACTGAGCAAAACCAGCTATGGCTACTGTCTGAAATTTTTATTGGTTTGTTCTTCTCCATCTTGTTCATCCCTCCCCCGCCGCCACCCCCGCCCTCTCTTTCTGTTGCTCGCACAGATCCTAATGAGCACATCAGTTTTGCTCATTAGTATTTGCCTTATGCTTAATACATGCAGCAGGCATTCTGTAAGCATTTCATGAGTGATTCAATATGTTTTATTACTAATTATAAAATCTATTAGGTTAAATTTTTAATTCTAAAAGTAATATATGTTCATTGTAAAAAACAAATCAAGCAATTTATAAGTATAGGAAATACACTATGAAAATCTTTTTTCTCCATACCTACTTCCCCAATTCCATGAGGTAACAAATAATATTGTTTTGTATACTTTAATATTTTTTCTGTGCAAATACAAATGGATATCTGTGTAAATGTGTATGCCTATGTGTTATATATTTTGTACTATTGATATACAGGGTTAATATATTTTTCTTCTGCTTTCTCACTCAATAGAGGGGTGGGCAAAAGTAGGTTATAATCATAAATAACACAATAATTAGTAATAATACACAAACTCTGTTTTGTGTACTCACAACTGTAAACCTACTTTTATATTAGTAATATTTTTTCATGTCAAAAGGTGACTATTGTAAATAAAGCTGCTATTAACATGAGTATTTAAATATCTTTTTGAAACCCTTTTTAAAATTCTTTAGGGTAAATGCCCACAAGAATTGCTGGATCATATATTTTTAATTTTTGGAGGACCTGCCAAACTGGTCCATAGCACCTGCAGCATTTTACATGCCCACCAACAGTGTGCAAGGATTCCAATTTCTCCATATCCTTGCCAACATTTCTTACTTTCTGTTTGTTTGATAGTAGCCATCCTAATGAGTGTGAGGTGGTCTTCCATTGTGCCAACCTCCTCATTTTACAGAGCAAGTCACTAAGAAATTATTTGTTTACTGGCAGAAGTGAACCAATTTGCTGAATGCTTGTTCACTCAATGCCCAGTTCTCCAAAGGGCCAGTTTATTGAATGACAGTTTTTACTGAATTGATTCAAACAAACTTAGCCAGGTTTCACTGATTATATTCACCAGATTGCTTCACCAAAATCTCATCTTTATTACTTACTTTTAATATATATAGAAAATTGTGTTTCTTGGAATGGTTTCACACCTTTTGAAATTTTCTTTAAGGTTTTGTTTAGTGCTGCTAATGTTATTGCAGCTGTTTCATCCAGTTTTTGGATTTGTCAGACCATCTTTGTAGAATGTCAGTTTCACATTTTAGGCACTGGTCACTTCTCAAGTTATCAAAATAGTAATCTAATTGAGCTGGCTAGCAAGTACTTATATTTAGGGAAATATAAAAGACAGTAGAATAGATTGAAGATGTACTGAAAGACAGAACCACATCCTGGGCATTCAACATCTGTACAACATTTATAAGTCAATGTGCCTTAAGAAATTCTCGTTCTACAAAGTAATATTCCCAGGTAAAGTCCCAAAATGTACTGAAATTTGGTAATGGCAAAAGAGCTGCATCCAAATGGCTGAAAACTAAGTAGAAGCTAAATTAGTACTTGGAGAACTGAACAAATCGGCTATATTAAAATTGAGCAAAAGTCCTCATCTGCACATATAAAAACAACACTAAGTGGCAGAACCCAGAACTGAGCCTAAATCTTCTAGGCAGCATTTAACCAGTATTTTTTCTGCTATCTCACACTTTTTAAGTTGGAGACATGAAATGGGTGCAGATGCACTGCAATGAAAATACAAGCAATAAAGTTTAAATTACATGAAAACGGATTTCCCTTCTGAAAGACATATATGATATACTAACTAGATCACTTTGGTGATTTAAGAGCGCCAGGATGGAAAGAATCACTACAGTCTGTCTGTGCCACCACTGACTGTATCTACCATTTAAGAGTCAGTATGGTCTAATTTTCTTACTATAATGGAAACTGAATTTTATACATGCAAAAAAGTGAATTAATGGAATGATAGTTGTATGAAAGATGGACAGATATTTGATAGGTAAAGGATAGTAAAATATTAATGGTAGAATTTGGGTAGTGGATATGGCGTCTACTGTAAAAATTCTTTTGACTTTTGTTATGTTTGAAAGTTTCCATAATAAATATTGGGAGGGGGGGTGGGAATCCTGAAATTTAGACCCAGCTCTACTACTTAATAACGTTGTGGTCTTAGAAAAAGCCCTTAAGCTCTGTATAATAGAAATAAATAACCTGCTTTTCTATCTTAAATGTTACAAGGATAAAATAATAAAATATATAGGCAAGTAATTTGAAAGCTATACTAGTCAATAAAAGTGATCAAATAGTGCTGTTATTTTCCCTGTTGGTGGTTTCAGTACCTTTTCTTAGTTCAGATCAGTTTGAAGAGAGGAAGAGAATGTTCTGCTTGGCTTTTTTAATGCCAAAAACTCCCACACAGCCTTCAGCTCTCCTGCCAGGGGACAGGTGGGTCTGGGTTCTCTTTATGTCTATAAGGAAGGAAAAAAAGCTTAAAAATAAGCATACATATAAAATTGCTTTCTTTTTCAGGAAGCCGTAGGGGACACATTAGAAGAACTATGGATATCCTACAATTTTATTGAGAAGTTGAAAGGAATCCATGTAATGAAGAAATTGAAGATTCTCTACATGTCTAATAACCAGGTGAAAGACTGGGGTAAGCTGAGGCTGGCTCTTTGCTAACTTCTACCTCCTATTTATAGAAAATAGCCCAATAGGGAACAAGGAACAAAAGGAGGACATTTATTTCTAACCACCGAGGGAAATAGCTAAATGCTTAAAATTTACATCTAAATATTTACTTAGAATGATTTTAATTGAATAGGTTCTGGTCCTATTAATCTTTAAAAATTTCAATTAATTGTCCAAAGCCTGGAAGAAATCAGTTTAAACTTAATAATTATTGTG
This sequence comes from Myotis nattereri, assembly GCF_964212035.1. NCBI lineage: Eukaryota > Metazoa > Chordata > Mammalia > Chiroptera > Vespertilionidae > Myotis > Myotis nattereri. The sequence goes on along the minus strand of NC_138075.1, from coordinate 24,365,295 downwards.
TGGAAGGCTTATCTGACATCTATATTACTTTGCTTTTGTTTTTTAATATATTTTTATTGATTTCAGAGAGGAAGAGAGAGGGAGAGAGAAATAAAACATCAATGATGAGAGAGAATAATTTATTAGCTGCCTCGTGTATACGCCACATTGGGGATTGAGCCCGTAACTTAGGTATGTGCTCTGTCCAGGAATCGAACCATGACCTCCTAGTTCATAGGTCGCTGCTCAACCACTGAGCCATGCTGGCTGGGCGCTTTGCTTTTGCATTGTACATTATTTATTCAGTATTTACTAAAGCCCTATTGTGTGCATGAACTATAGGCCAGACTCTTGAGATACATAGTTGAATAGGACACTATCTCTGCCCTCAAGGAGTTCACAGTTTAGTGAAAAGGTTAGTTTATCTATACTAATAAAAGGGTAATATGCAAATTAGACTGGACATCTTCTGTATGTCCTTCTGGACAAAGCCACGGTGGCAGGGGCCAAGGCAGAGTGGTTAGGGGCAATCAGGAAGGCAGGGGAGAGCAGTTAGGGGCGATCAGGAAAGCAGGGGAGAGCAGTTAGGGGGCGATCAGGCCAGCAGGCAGAGGCGGCTGGGGTAATCAGGCAGGCAGGCAGGTGAGCGGTTAAAAGCCAATGATCCTGGATTGCGAGAGGGTGCAGGCCGGGCTGAGGGACACCCCCCCCCCCTTTTCCTCCTGTGCACGAATTTCATGCACTGGGCCTCTAGTAAGCTAATAATTGTAAAACTGTGATAAATTCTGCAGTAGAGGCTCCAATGAGTTGCTTTAAGAATTCAAAGATGAGAGAGGGGATAAGTATAGACAGTTTAGCTTAGCCCATAGTGATGCAATACAACATAGAGAAGACCTGTCACTGCTGAATGATTTGTTGGGGTTTTTTTTGTAGGTTTTTATTTTTATAATCCTTACCCAGGATATTCCTCCATTGACTTTTTTTAGGGAGAGTGGAAGAGAGAAACATCGATGTGAGAGAAACACATTGATTGGTTGCCTCCTGTACGAGCCCCAACCAGGGCCCGGAGTTGGGGCAGAGTCTGCACCCAAGGTACGTCCTCTTGACCAGAATTGAACCTGGAACCCTTTGGTTCACAGGCTGATGCTCTATCCACTGAGCCAAACCTGCGAGGGCTATTGATCCTTTTTATTGTAAATCCCATTTCTTCTTCTTATCCTAGCCTTAGGCCAGCATAAAGGTAGAAGAGGTATGTCTTCTTTTCCCCTCCCTTTCTGTAATGTTTTCAGAGAATCAGTCCACATGGTCTAACTACCCTTCCTTCCTTCAAAATCTTAAACGACAAATTGTCTTGAATAGTCACCACCAGTGATATTGGAATTCAACCCCGAAAGCATAGCAGTAAAACCTGCCATTTTAATGTGGGAGATGTTCTTTGTACCTGTAGCTGAATTTGTGAAGCTGGCAGAACTGCCCTGCCTGGAAGACCTGGTGTTCGTCGGCAATCCCCTGGAAGAGAAGCATTCAGCTGAGGGGAACTGGATTGAAGAGGCAACCAAGAGAGTGCCCAGACTGAAAAAGCTTGACGGTGGGTGTCTCTGAGCCAGCTTAGGGGCATTCATAGGCATAAGGGCTGAATTTATGACACGGAATCATGAAATGGAGCAAAACTGAAGGAAATGATAGGTTGGCTCTATTCCAAGGCCATTTTTGTCCACAGGAAATTTTATGGTCCAGGTTTGAGCCAGGGTGAAATGAAAAACTTTTAGGAAATTTAGACTGGTAGAAGATCATCTCTAGATCAAAAGCTTATAAAAAAAAGTTGGGCTTATTCTGAAATCACAGGCACTATTTTGCAGAATAATTAGACATAAGTGGTAAGTAAGTACTTTTTCACAATTGGTTAAAAATTGTAGTGTTCTCTTACCCTCTCCCCCACAAACACACACACAGGATCTAAGATAGGTGTCTCTGTCAGTGGATATCCTTAATTGACTGGGTTCTAATCCCAGTTCTACCACTTAATATCTTTTTTGTCATTGTGGGAGTTACTTAATTTCACCAAACAGTTTTTGTTTTTGAATCTAAAATCTGGAAATGATAATTTGTCACAGACCCCTTGGGGTCTCACCTCTTCCCAGTGGTGCTGCCAGGAACCCAGGTCAGGATTCCAGCTGCTCCAGAACCCAAAAACTTCCTTTTCTCTGCCAGCCAGGGAAATACCTTCCTAGGAAAACCTATATCTATTCGGAGGAACACCACTGTCCCTCCTTTTCCACATCATCCTGCATCTCCTCACAAACTCATCTTCTGAGTGATCTTCTTAGGCTTTTCAAAGACAAAAGCCAGTAAGTCTGACAGTCTTTCTGCCCCTGAAGCAATGATGCACAGAGCCCATGGCCTACCTGTTGTCTTCATCACCACATTCATACCGATATTCACAGTCCAAAACCAAAGGGCCTAGTTGTCTATGGTTGAGGTTTCCTTGTTCCTCAACCCTTCAGTCCCCTCTTCATCACCCCTGTTACTTTGCCATTCTGTCCTTCCTATTCTGTGCCTCTTTATCTCTCCCTCACCACTTCTATCTAAAGGTCAGTACTCAACCCTTTTATCCACCTCAGCTTACTATGGGGGTGGTTCTTTCCCCCCACCCCTCAATATTTTTTTATTGATTTCAGAGAATAAGGGGGAGGGAGAGAGAAAGAAACATCATGTTGCGAGAGGATCATCGATTGGCTGCCTTCTGCATGCCCACATTGGGGATCGAGCCCTGACCAGGGTCAAACTGGGACCTCCTGGTTCATAGGTCGATGCTCAACCACTGAGCCACACCAGCTGAGCTGGAATTAGTTCTTAATTAAGGATAAGGTTTAGATGGAAGGATAGTTGGGGAGGGCATTTCAAAATGGAAGAACTTTGTTAACCAGGAGTCCTGGGGTAAGAGTGTGCAAGATGAGTTTGGGAGACAGTGAGTTTATTAGTTTAGCTGGATTGGAAGGTGACTGGCTAAAGAATTATGATTAAGTAGTTGACTAGGTAAGATTATAGGCAGGTTTCAGATGCTGGAGCTCAGAAATTCCCTGGTCCAGCCAGTGAGAGCTTGCAGATGTGCTTTGTTTTCTGTACTTTGGTTCTCCCCCACCCCCAACTTATTACCAATGTTTAATATTTTGGGGAATAACATAAAAAATCAGATATACTGGATTGCATATTTTATTGTGAAAATGAGTATTTCTTTGTATTTAACATACAAAGTTTCAGTATATATAGGGCTTTATTTATTTATTTATTATTATATTTTTTATTTGGGGTACCCACTCTTAGCCAATCATGCTGGCTAAGATTGGAAACTGAGATTCAGATAGGAGTCTCTTGGCCAAGACCCACCATGTAGTTCAGTGCTGAAGCTAGTGGTGAGCTTTAGGCCCCTTGCACAGGCTCTCAAGGGCAGTGAGTGTGTATCTCTTCTCAACTCCACGTTGGGTGATGTCATGTTAGTAGCTCGGAATGGCCATGGTGGGAGTATTTACACCACAGGAAGTGGCAGCTGCTACAAATCACAGCTGGTTATTAAACATTTATCGGTACATAGTGCTTTATTTTTTATGCCTGGCATCTGTAGGCATTTTTATTTGCAACTCTGCATTTAGAGAGCCATATATTCATAAGTACTTATATTAATCCCTTTGAGAATTCTCCTGAGAGGCTTTTTGGATCATTTGAAATTAAGAGATTATTTTATGAAATTATTTTATTATGGCATACTTCACAGCATTTCAGAGCTTCTGAGGTTAACGGGAAAATATTTTCGTTTAGAATTTTAACAGTCTATTGAGAGTGACCAGAAATAATTTTCTTTTTCATTTTAGGTACCCCAGTAATTAAACAGGATGAGGAAGAAGAAAACTAACACCGTGTTTTCCACTTCGTGTTAACTTATTTAAATGTCATAAGAACAATAGATAAGTTTTGTATAATTGTCTGTTTTAAAGATTCTGTGTGGAGCGAAAGGTTCTTAAGATAAAACAAATCTATGATGTCTTTTTCTTTTTCTTAACCTATTCAATGTTCCCCGCTCCCCCCCCCCACCCCCCCACCCCCCGCAGATGGTAATACCAACTTTATATATTGTAGTCCTCTTTTTAGAAACTACAAATTTTCAGTTTTTTGTCTTCAGTCTCCATCTACTGAAACCTTTATAGACTGAACAATCATTTTTAACAAAAGAATAAATGTGGTTATTCATTCAATTTTTTTTTTAGGTCAGGCAGTGAAATATATACGCTTAACTTTTGAATCTGTAGACCATCTTTCCTAAAGATCCATCCCCTTACGACTCAGAAGCACAAATGTGTCATGCCTTTGGTTCCAAAGGCAGCACGGTGGCAGCAGCCGTAGAAGCAAAACTCCAAAGTCATAGTGAAAAAGCTGTGGTGAAAAAAATGAAAAATTAATATCTTGGAGGCCTTAGCGCCCATGTTATGTTTACTTACTTGGTTTTCAAAATATATGTACATTGTCAACTGGAATTTAGGTTGTGTGTACATGTGTGGCCACTCAGGTCACTGTGCATAGTCAGTCAGTCATTCCGTGAGCCAGGTCAGTGGTAAAGTGACTGTCGTTATTCCTTTGACTAGCGCTGTGGCCATGTTACCCATGTGGTCCTGATCTTAGGCACACTTTTGGGTAAATAGTTCTCTGTATGTTATATAAGGAAATATATATATAAGTGGTAGTTATATTTGGATGCCTAGTCTAAATCTTGGCCATTTATATATATTAAAATTTGCCCTAATAACTTTGATCTGTTGACCACCATGTTGGTAGAAATGATTGTTCTAAGGGTATAGAACTTAAAGACTAGATCTGGTACCTTTCAATAAATTAAATTTAGTATTTCAAAATATATTTTTAGAAAAGTTCTAAGTTAAACAGCTCTTAAAATGAATTATGTAAGTGGTATTGGAGGGAAAAGAGATGTTTCATTATGGGATCCCAGGAAAATGGCAGTATTTTTGAGGATTAACCTCAAAATTACAGAGCAATAGTTGGATGCAGAGTTTACAATTTATCACATAAGAAAAAAATTCTTTTTTGAGAATGAAGATATGGTAGTCAGTAACCAGATGAAGTCCATAGTAATCCACGACCAAATCAGTGATAGATTGCAGTAAGGAAGTCAGAGGCCCTCTGCCAAATTGTGCCTGAAGTCCCTCAACCAGAGACTATTGATTTTCATTTCCCCATTTACTTGTGTAAAAATGAGTCAAAAACTGATTACATAAGTAGTATTGGGTTTCAGAAGTTTTCAGTTATCATTTAAATAGGAATTACATGATTTCTCAGTCATGCTGATCAAAAGGGACCACTGCTTCGACAATCAATCCTAAAAAGGAAAAATTAGCCCAACATTTCTTTTTTAGCTTCCTTTTAGCTCTTCCTCACAATCTGATAGGAAGAAATCTTAACTCTGACTGACTTACACTTTCAAAGTCTTTGGGTCTTAGCTTCCGGGACCCAAAGTTTTCTTGTCGTATGAACTTCATCTAGTAGGCAGACTTGAAGCCATATTGCTATGTATGGGTGTATTTTCTAAAAGTTATTCTGGAAGTGACTATAATAGGGAATGGATGACTTCATATTTAATTTTTTTAATGGCGTACAGTCTTATTTTTGCTTATTTTTAGTTCTGCAATAGAGAAACTAATTTTCTCTCTTTCACCTTGTCCTCTCTCTCTCTCTCTCTCTCTCTCTCTCTCTCTCTCTCTCTCGGAGGGGAGAGGGAGCGATAGAAACATCAATGATGAGAATTATTGATCAGCTGCCTCTTGCATGCCCCTACTGAGGACAGAGCCTGCAGCCTGGGCATGTGCCCTGACCAGGATTTGAACCGTAACCTCCTGGTTCATAAGTCCACCCTCAACCACTGAGCCATACCAGCTGGGCCCCTTTGTTTCTAAATCACTGTAGTTCTCAGAGAAATGTAAGATGCTTTTCTGTGTCTGTTTCACAAAATATCCATAGTCAGTTCCACTCAACAAATATTTGAATGACTTCTATGTATTCTTTGTGTGGAATGAAACTAAGAATCCACTAGGAAACAGAAGATAGAAAATAGAAGATAGAGTGTATTAAGAAGTTCAGAGTATTCTCTCAAATCATTCCTTAACTCATCCTTTACTGCTGCAAATTTAGCTGATATTAAATGCCTTTAATTTGTGCTTTTTGGGTTAGATCTTTAACCTACTTGTAATGGATTCTCTCTGTGCTCCTGGTTTGAAGCATTATGCCATTTTAGTGGATCATTTAAATTTCTTCTATTCTTGTAATGATGGTAGAGCTCTGGAATCAGCTCAGTATTTTAATATTTCCACAGGAAATTTTAGTCTACCAAGTAATTAACCTTTTCTGTGTTTCCTAACTCTAAGCTTATGGCTATCTGTATTACCTAGTCAGGCCTTGAACATTTTTGTGTTCTCTGTTAATAGGAGTTGGTTCCTTTAAATCAGAGTCAACCTTGGCACTATCAACATTTGGGCTTGATAATGTTGGAGGGCTGTCCTGTGTGTACAGGATGTTTAGCAGCATGTCTGGCTTCTACTTACCAGAAGAAGCCTCCTCTCAGTTGTGATAACCAGAAATGTCTTCATGTGTTGCCATCTGTCCCCTGGGCTAGATGGGCGGGAATAAATCCACCCTTAGTTAAGAACCAGTGCTTTACTCCAACATTCCTTTTGTCCAGTGCCCATTTATTCTCACTCTGTAGCCATATGGCACCTGAGTTGTTACAGGAGAGAAGGTGGTGTGTTTAGTAATCATGGGGGAAGGAAATGATCATTGGTGTTTCCCTTCTTTGTAAAGCTCACTTTAACAATTCTCACAACACATTAGAAACTCAGGACTGGAGAGTTCGACTTATTGTTCCCCCCAGCAGGACCTCAGCTTTTACATCTTATCTTACTTAGCATTTTGCTTGTCTTAGGATAGTGATTATTAACCTACCTCTCTCTTACTATCAACAGAATCCAAGTTTATGGTAGATTTTGCTTTGTCTCTAAAATTTAACATTTTAAGTATACTTTAGAAAATGCATGTCATTTTTTAAGTGTTCATTCATTGTCGAGTCATGCACAGGATTTTAAAGACTAGCAGTCATTAAATACAGAAAAATACTGTATAAAATTTGGTAATCATATATGAAAGTTAGCTGGTGTAGACACCAGTTTTGGATGTGATCAGAAGAAGCAGCTCTGGTTACTGGATCCATTCCACAAATAGGGGTGGTGTAAGCACTTAAATGTGGTTCCTGTTTGGAAAGAGAAATTTTGACTTGAACAGATGCTTCTTCTGATACTTTCACCCGTGGGCTGAAGTAGACTAAGGAGGAATGAGAAATGAATTTTAATTGTTGACTTATTGTCAGAATTGGTGATATGTAAGTAGAGTATGTGACCCAGAATCTTTTGCCTGGGCTTTTCTTGGGACTAAATGGGGAAAGTGTAGAGCTAGAAAGGTTGGATTTAATCATTAACTTTAAACATTGGGGGAAATGTCAAGCATTGACATTTGTGACATTTGTGACAGTTGTGTCTAACTGCAGTCTGACTTAGTCACAAAGACTTTACATTGTAAGTGGTGGTAAAGGGAGAAAGCTAACAGCTAACCTGGGCTGCTTACTGTGTCTGTAAATAGTCAAGTATAAAGCAAGCTGTAGTGTAGCAGAGTTGGTGTTTCTGACACAGCTAACTTGACCATATTCCTTTATCTTCCCTCTAGCTTCAGTTGTTTTTTGTAAAACCATAAAATAGGTGCAATGAAAAGATTTAAGGGTATTTTTAAAAAAATCACTGAGCTTTAGAAATTTCACATCTATATCTCTATTCCTGCCTTTTTATAAACCAGTGACTGCAAAGGAAGAAAACTGAAAGGAAAAACTAAACTGAGTCTTACCTTTTCTGACTTAAGATAAATTTTCACTTGACACGTGGAAAAGTCATAACTGGATTCTAGTTAATTTCCCATATTGGGCAGGTTAGAGAGGAACCAGCCAACCAAATTATGATCTGCAAATTGAACAAAGGGATGGGGAGAGTACACTATTTTTCAGTAGATTTGCACTTTAAGATTATGAAGTGATTGTTGGTTGAAAGTACTCCCAAAGGGCAGATAGGTAAATACCTTGCCTGCACGTGGATGTTCGAGTCAGACCCATTCTTGCTCGCATTAGGGCCACCTCTGCAGTTGTCTGTTGACATATCAGAGTTGGGATTCCCCTATTCCCCTAGTTGGTGTCGCCTTCCATGTCTACTGCATTGGCAGTCAGCCTTGCGGGGACGTGTCAGTACAGATTCTCCTGCTCAGAAACCTTATGAGTTATCTTTCCTACATCTAGATTTTAAAAATTTAGATATTGGCTAAATTAAGTTGTGGCTAATGTTAGGGAGGGTAGGAAGTTATTTGCTTCTTTGATCAGCAGGATCCCTGCCTCTGAGGTGCGATTGCCTCGAGGGATCAATCCCATCAACAGCAGGGGGTGGTAGCTGTAAGGAACATACTTTTGCCAGCTACTTCTCCCAGCGGGGCAGTCATGATCACGAGCATCATTCCAGAATCTTTGGCTTCTAGAACCAACTCCATTCTGAAGAACATTTTAACATCCATTAACATCTATTAATACTTTGGTAATTATCTTTTATATGCAGGAATTTTGTAGCATGAACTTTATGACTAAAGTTATTGTGTTAAATTATTTAGAAATGTTGAGTTTCTGAATGTTATTTTGTGAGACTTGTTTTAAAATAGTAATAAATTGTGTTATTTTATAAAAAAATAATTTGTATCTTTTTTTGTTACATAACCATTAGTTTTAGCTAATAAAGAGCACTATCTAAACTTTGAATATTCAATTCCAAAATAATTGTCTTTGGATAACATATTCCACAGCTTTGTGTGTGTGTGTGTGTGTGTGTGTGTGTGTGTATGTACATGTGTGAGGGAGAAACTGACTCATTTCTTTATCCCCCTCTCCCCTCTCCCCCAGTAGCTCATTTCCAATGATAATTTTCTCTCTGGGTCTGTAAATCTTCTTCAGTTCTCTGGGCACCATTTCAAAATGATTAGGATCCTAGAAAGAGTGCTACAGGTACAGCAAGTTACTGCTGCACTTCACCACTCCTAGTCCTTTCCTTGGTTCTGGACGTGTACAAGGTTAAGGTTGGCTGATGAGCCCTTGATTTGTGGTCTGGAATAACATCAGACAAGAAACAGGAAGAACTGAGCACTAGCAGTAACATTACACATTTCCCCAGCACATATTCTGCGCTGTCAGGCAAATGTTACTTTGGTCACAGAGTAAGACCTACAGTGCAGTTTCTACTTTATTTTTAAAAATCTGCCCTAACTGGTTTGGCTCAATGGATAGAACGTCGGCCTGTGGACTCAAAGGTCCCAGGTTTGATTCTGATCAAGGGCATGTACCTTGATTGCGGGCACATACCCAGTAGGGCGTGTGCAGGAGGCAGCGGATCAATGTTTCTAACACTCTATCCCTCTCCCTTCCTCTCTGTAAAAAAATCAATAAAATATATTAAACAAAATTTAAGGTATTACAAATAGTACATGTCTCCCCCCCCCCCAATACCCCCCCCCTCCACCTCTCCTACCCCGGGGTACTTGCCCTCCCCCAAATCCTTCCAGTGTCTTGCGTCTATTGGTTGTGCTTATATGCATGCATACAAGTCCTTCGGTTGATCTCTTACCCCCCTTCCCTCCCCTATCTTCCCCCTGTAGTTTGACAGTCTACTTCTTTATTCCGTAGTTCTTTGGTTATAAGGATATATTTCTTGCTACTGTCCTCCTTTAAAAAGCAGATTGTAATGAAACCATAGAGAAAACCTTAATTTGAATTATAAATAGTTCATTATTTTTAGTTCATTGCTTTTTAGAACAAAGGATGGACATCTAAAATCCTGATAATGTTTTATACCATATACTTGTGTTGTATTAAGTATTTATGGGTGTACACATATATACAATTGTTATATATAATACAAGAATCCTAGGTGATGACCCTCCCTCCTAAAATGCAATCAACTCTGCACCTATAAAAAGAAGGTATATCCATTCCTATGTGCAGATATAGGATGCCCGTAACATATTGGGTTAAAAAATGAACCCATTATTTGTTTTTATGAGTGTATGTATAGAGTAGGAGTGTGAACATATATGTGGAGAAATGGGAATGTATGACAGGAGTGGGATACTGGTATAGAGGGGGAAGCATGTTTATGATAGAGTGTTCTGGGGAAGGTGGGAGTGAATGTATGAAATAGGATTGTGAGAGGTGAGGGGAGTGTATGTGTATCCAGCACATTGTTGGGGGTGGGGGGGCGATGGAGGGGAAGCCATGTGAGATGTGAATGGGGGAGAGGGGGAATGAGGACATGTCTGTGGGGAGTGAAGATTTGCCTTTCTGTTGTGGGAGTCAAATATGTGGAGATGTGCAGAGAGAAGAGAGTGAAGGAAGTGAGATGAGTGTATAGAGACATCTGTTAGAACATATACAAATACTAGCCTTTATAATTTTTACCTTATGATTGTTCTAACAGGTTGGCTATCGTTTTATTGTTTATTTGGTTGGTTGGCTTTAATTTTCAAGCCTTGTTACTGGGGGAAAATCTCCACTGAACATTGTTTATGTAACCACTTCTGGATTGACTAGGACCTGGATCTCAAAAGATGGACATCTTCAGTCACTGAATCTCTGTAGCCAAATAAACATGTTTTTAAGCCATATTTCCCTTTTTATATCTTCTTGACATAAAATGGCTGCTGTAAAACTGAAACATTCATTTTACACAGGTATGAATTATCCCTGCAGCAAAACAAACACTTTTAGCTGAAAGGAACTTAGAAGGGGAGGAAAAAATGCTGGGTAACCTCTAAACCCCATTTCTGGATTTCCTAACATTTTATAGTAAGTTCATATTTACTTGAGGTTTGATTTTCTTTAGTGACTTGAAGTCTAAGAAAAGATACAGATTTTAATTACACTGAAAATTTTTTATACATCAGAAAATGAGACTACAATTTTTAAATATATTTTATTTGTGTACATGTATTTGATAACTTCATACTTAGAACACTTAGAACCGGCACAAAGAGAAATACAAATCAACAAGGATTTGAAATAGGGGAATGGATACTGTAACTGGTTCATATTAACCTTCCATGCGATTTATATCTTGTACAGTGAAAATTTTAGTTTGCACAGCTCTATAATTGTACTTTTCTAATACACTATTTTGTAGTCTCAGGATACTTTCCAATTAAACTGATCCTGATGTTTACAGATGAAAAATAAGAAACAGCACTGTAAAGCTGAACCACTACGAATATCTAGTTCACATTTCTTCTTATCAATATAAATCAGGAACAATTTGCATCAAACAGAAAAACTATTCACGTTATTAATCACAGCTCCTATTTTTACTGAACACTTCTTGTGTTAGCCAGGCTCTGAACTAAACATCTGAACATGCAATTTCACATTTAAATATCTCGATGAGAAGTCTCACAAGTTTCACATTTTTTCACAACTGATGATGTCAAGATGACAGCTTGCCCTGAGCACCTGTGTCCAAGCCTTTACCTGGCATTTCAGCATGCTAGCATGACACTCACAGCAGCTCAGGGTGCTCCCTGGCACAACTTCACTAATGTTACATGTTACATGCATATGCAGGCCTTGACTTCCCCCCAGAAACAGGCCTTGACTAAGCGACACGCCTGTAAGACAGCACAAAGAAGCTGTTACCTAGGTCTGCACTCAAACGCCACTTCCCTGTCTCAGAAGTGCCCCTCCAGGCCTAACTGCAGGAGGGCAGCCTCAGCCTCCTCCTCCTCCTCCTTGGCCTCCTCCTCGCGGATCTGCACCAGCAGCTGGAAGAGGTTGGGCGCCGGCCCCTCCGCAGCCCCGGTCAGCCACAGCTGCCTTCGAATGGCCCCGCTGTGGTTGGCTCCGGCAATGACCTGCTCCAGGCGCGCCTGGTTCACGTTATCCTTATCTATGGCCCCCTTCTCCACCACCTTCTGCAGCAGCGGCTCCAGGCGAATGACATAAGCCGACAACTTTTCCCCTGGGTTCTGGTAGGTGTTCAGAAACCTGACCTGCGCATCCCTAGAACTCTCCACGCTCCCGAACACCTGCTCCAGCGCCTTCAGGCACTCGGCGGTGGTGATGGCAGGGTTGTTGGTTTTGAGGATGCGGATGACATCCGCGGCGGGGCCTCTGAGGCTCTCCATCAGCCGCCGCCGCTTTTCCACATCCGACACCTGCCACTCCCCGATGACCTCATTCGTGTGCTCCAGCCAGGAGTCGAAGGTCTCCTCCCCGGGCCCCGGGATGTCCCTCCCCGAGAACACCGTCAGCTTCTTGTACCAAATGGACTCCACAAGAGGCTGGATCACGTTATCCAAGATATAGTTGAGCATCTCCGCTGGCATGTCGGGGCCCGGGGCCGGGGCGGGGGTCTGAAACCCCAGGACTCGGGCAACGTCTTGCACGGTCCAGCCCTCCCTCGCCAGGAAGAGGTGCAGCCTCTCTAAGAACTCCGCGTCGGAAGTCGGGGGCTTGAAGACCACCTTCCAGACCCCGCCTTTCCCCGGCATCTCCCGCGGGATGGCCGCGTAGTCCACGGCGCCCGTGAGCTCCAGCAAGGCCGCCTTCGCGTTCTCTTCCCTCCAGAACATCCGCCCCAGCACGCGGTAGGGCACCCGGGGCATCGCCGCCTGCAGGGTCTCCTCGATCTCGGCCTCGTCGCAGTTCACCGGGATGCCCCAGACCAGCAGGGCCCTCTGGGAGTTCACGTCCATCCCGCGGCACCAGTCTTCCAGCAGCGTCATCGCCATCTTCCCGCTCCCTGGGGCCCCCTCCACAGACACGGGTCAGACCGGCTCCCCGCGCCCCCGGGCCGAGGACCACGGCAGACACTCCCCCGCGAGACGCCCGAGGGAGGCGAGCTTGACGTCGCCGCCGTTCGCCACCGGCGCCAGGCCCGGAGTCGAACCTGCGCTGCCCCAGGCAGTCGGCCGGCGGTCCTCGGAGCGCAGCGTCGGGCAGGCTCGGTCCGCCAGTCACGCGGCCGCCGCCATCTTGCGCCTCCTCGGGGTCCGCGGCCGGGGTCCTCCGCCTGCAGGCGCGGTGCGGCCTCGTGGCGGGAAGGCTCGGGGCGAGGGCGGTGGCGAGGGCGGGAGCCGCCGGGCTGGAGAGGCCGCCGGGGCGCGGGGGTGGGGCGTGGCCGCCTCCTCTCCGCCGCCCGGCGCGGGGCAGTCGCTGCTCCCGGAGTCGACGCGGCGTTCGCGGTCGGAGCCGGGCGTTCGGGCGGCCGAGGGCTGTGCTGCCCCCGGAGGGAGTGGCTGTCTGGCCTGAGGTCGCAGCGGCGGCGGCAGGGTCAGTCCGCTAGGAGCGTCTTCGCGGCGCAGGGAGCCCACTGGGCGGCGAGGAGGGCGGCGGTTGTGGCGGGTTAGGCGGCGGCGGGCTGCGGAGAGCTGCACTCAGCAGCCGCTGGACGGTCCGCCCCGCAGCCAGCCGAGCAGTTACTGCCGCAGTGAGGGCGGGGCCGGCCCAGTGCGTGGCGTCCGCGCGCCCCGCGGCCCATCCAGCGCCAGTGTAGTCATGGCAACGGCTCCCGAGAGGACCGGAGCTCCGCGCGCTCCCGCCGCCCGCGGGGGTGGGGGTGGGGGTGGGGGTGGGGGGGTGGTCCAGTGGTTGCCATGGTGACAGTCAGAGGCTCTGGTTTCTCTGATGGCTCATTTCTTTTTCCATATTTTCCGGAGGTGTTTTTTTTTTTTTTTTTTAAACAAAGCACCGCGTTTAAAAGATAATAATAATAGTGGGTTTAAGATGATACTGTTGAAAATGCGTCCGTTAAGACGAACGTGTCTACTGTGGCTGGTTCAACATGAAAACACCTTCTTCAGCCACGGGGCTTCCTTATCGCATTCTCCACCCTCCATATTTCATCCAAATGAAACTAAAATTTGGAAGAGTGCCATTTACGTGTGTTTTTTGTGTGTGAGACAGTGAATTGAGATTGCTCTTAAATTTTGTTAAAAGATTTATATTCAGTAACCTCTGTAGCCAGGAAAATGCTGGTGTGTTAATCTCTCCAGTTCTGACATCACTGACAATGGGCTGATAAAACAGAATCCTTATGGTTCAAAAATGTCCAGTAATCCCCGCAAGCAAAACAAGGCCTACTTACGTCAATCCCAGATGGTGAATATCTCCCCCAAAGAACACAGCATTCAACTCTGAATTTTTAAAACCTTATTTAATAAAAGGTTTAAAGATACAGAAGAACATTCAAAAGTAAATAAGTTACATAGATACATTACAATCACATCAGCAAGATTTTCTTTAGTGTATTAATTTTTTTTTATAAAAAGCACACAAAAAATAAAATCTTCAGTCTGGTCTATCACAACTGTACAGCAAAAGAGGTAATATTTATATATATGTACACTATTTTAATATGTAACAGTCTTTTAAAAAAGGGTGCCACAGGCAGCAAACACACAAAAGGCAGTGTCTGATCATCTTTTTTCAAAATAAAAGGAATATAGTTATTTATATGCTATTAAAATATTTATACAATAATTACAGACTGTCAAGGCTGTTCCTGTGCTGTTCCGTCCAACAAGGCCTTCAACTGAGAGACAAATGAGAAAAAGGTGAAACAGCTGCAAATGATCAGAGGCAAAGATTAACAGCAAAATAGTGGAGGACATACAACTGTTTTATAAAAGTATGCATACTTCCTGTAAACCTAATAGGCTTGGCCAGTCTGGTAATAAATACCATCCAAGAACAGTCTGCCCCAGTGAAAGCATATTTAAACAGTTCGGGCTTGAGTATAAGTTGTAGTCCTCCTTCAACTTAACCTCTGGCACATGAGAAGAAAGAGGTTAGGTCACTGAGGCAGTTAAGTATAGGGGATCCCTTTAGACATCAGCAGCACACGGCCTCTGTGCCAGGGGTGGAGGTGGGGCGGCGGGAGGGATGGGTGTGTACCTCCGCTGGGAAGGGGGCTGCTGAAGGCATGGAGGACAGTTCCGAAGCACTGTGTCCTCAGGTGGGTGAGAGACCTCAGAAATGGTCTGGAAATACAGGCACTAGGTTAGTTTCATGCCCTTGCCGAGGGCAGATGGAGGCTGGGAGACGGCTATGTGAGACGGTGTGGGAGGGCATTATGAAGCGGGAGGTTTTGTCATTTTTAACTTCTTAAAGCAAAGAGCGCCGAGTAGAAGAAAAAAAAACAACTCAAGATGAGCCTAATGTGTTCACAGGGAGAAAGCACCGTAAGGGACGTATGCTTAAGCCAGCTCCCCTGGCTGCACCTACTGCATTGGCAGGTCGCCTGCCGCACTTGCATCTGCCCTCTAAGCGTGTTAACTTTCACAGTGCGTTCTAGATATAAACCCATCCTGGAGCACGAACCCTTCCTTCTAAAATGCCGCGTTCTGGTGGGACTAATACAGAGAGGTACCATTTTTATTTTCTCCACCTACATTCACCGGGTCTTGTCTCCATGGGTTTAGAAAAAGGAGCATCACTCTCTAGACAAAGGAGATTTGTTATAGCATGTCCATAAGGAGGCCTGAAACAAAATACAATTTAAATAGAAAAAACCTTGGGAAACGTAAGTAGCACTTTGGGGCAAAGCTGCGAAGGCACTCATATTACACAAGTGATTTAGAAGAGAGACTAAATTTGCTACCTTCCTATGTCTGGAGGGTATGCCAGATGTTTGCAATCTTGGGATACGGAGTTTGTAGAAGCTTATGGGGGAAATGAACTGGGAAGTTGGAAATCTAGGTAGTTGTCCAGGAGCCTGGGGGGAGAATTTTGTTGCTCCTGTAGCTGGGATCTTATAGAACCATATAAATGCATGAATGCTGAAAAATACCTGGTAGTGCATAGTTTAGAAACAAAACCTTTCTCCCTACCCCCAGCTACCAACACGATGTCTTTCGGCTACCTCATGAGTTAGCAGAATGCTTTTTGGCTCCTTCCTAACATGTTGGCCTGCCTTTTCCTTGCATTCACGTTGAACTTCTTTTACACAATGACAGCTGAGGGACAAGATCAGAAAAATAACTCAGCCCTCCTGTGGGACTGGCAAGTGAAGGGGCCTCCAGAATCTTCCAGTCCTTTCATTAGGGACTCCGTGCCAAATATGGCTTCTTCAAGCCAGAAACCAACCAGAATTCTGTCCTCCAGCCAATCCTCTCAGGCAATTTGCAAGCACAGCTAGAGAAGAGGTAGCAACAAGAACTGCCTTTGATCCCCTTGCTCCTGCTACTCTAGGTGTGACACCTTCCACCTTCCCACCCTCTTTCAGCAGGCACTATCGTTCCTATTGGCAAGAGCTTCCAGAGCAGTGTGTGAGGGGCAGTAGGGTCTTGGGAACAGGAGGGTGGCGCAGATGCCAAGAAGGTGCCTTGTTTTGGGATAAATGCACTTGGGCCTCTGGAAAGCAGGTGGCCCCTGGTCCCTGAGAGGATGTTAAAAAATTAAATATTAAGAATAAATAAATAGCTCCCAAATGACACAAGTCAAGGAATGAAGGCTCCTGTCCAATCTGGTTAGGAGACCTCCCCCTCCCAGGGAAGGATCCAGAAATCTCCAGCACGCAGGACTAGGGGCTGGGCTGTGGAGATCAGCGCTGGACCAGGTGGGGTGGGGTTAGGTGGCAGCTGCCAAGGCCAGGACAGAGGCAAGCAGGAAACCTGCACCAAGGAGGGGCAGGCTGGGCCTGGGCTAAGCTCCCTTAGCAGTCTCTAGGGCCCAAAGGTATTTGGCAAAAAAGGTGGGAAGCAGGAAGAGCCAAGGCTTACCTAAAGTGCCCTCAGGCCCAGCCCTGCAGCTCCCATCCTCACAGCTCCCCTTCCTCCAGCAGGCTGAGAGCCTGGGCAGGAACACGGGCCTTTCCCCAAACATTTAAGAAAACGTTCCAGCCCCAGCAGGCTGCTAGCAAGTAGCAAAGGGAGAGGCCTCTGTGAGGACAGGAGCGCTGGACCAGCTTAGGCCTGGACACGGATGGCAGGGCTGAGCTCCCTTTTTCCAGCGCTTAGGGGAGGGCCTCTGAGGTCCTCTGGCGCGGAGGAATAATGCTACAATGGGGGTGAACTTGTGCTTGGCTCTCCACGGTGACCAAGGGGAGCTGGGGGCAGAGGAAGCAGAGAGACTGCGCAGCAGCAGGGGAACCAGTGTGAGAGGCACCAGTGGCAACATGGCAACGGCTGGAGCCCCTCCCAGAGGGCAGCCCCAGCAAGCAGGGATGCTCATCGTTCCAGGCAAACATGAGGACACCTTCTGACAGACCGAATGCACAGAGAACTGGATCCTGCAGCCCTTAACACTGCTCCTGGGGCCTTTATAAATAAAAGAGCTGTTTATTTTATTGTCTTATTTGTTTTTCGGAGAAAAGTCCACGTGATCTCTCCTTGATCCCTCTGTAAGTTCCTGGGCGCCTGGGGCGCTTTGACGAGGCTGGTGCAGGGAGAGCCGGGCGCCCAGGCAGAGGGGCCAGTCCTGGGTCTCCAGGCGGAGCCTTGGGCCTCAGCTCCTCTCTCCAGCGCTTTCCGTCTGGTGGGGGGAGGCAGCGGCCTCGGCCGCAGCCGCCGCAGCCTCTTTCTCCCTCTGCCTCAGAGCTGCAGCCTTCTTCTCCTGCTCTGCGTGGCTCTTCATGTGGGCGCTGCGGCTCTTCACCTTGAAGAACACCCTGCAGCCAGGCAAGGAGGGCTCAAGTAAGAGGTCTGTCCCCACCCCCTGGGCCACCAGGCTACAGTGTGTGTGTGTGGGGGGGGGGGGGGGGGCGGTGTCCCTGACTCTTCCTGACTAGGCGAATGCCTCTAAGCCTACTCCCACCCTCCCACTAAAGCAGAGATGAGTTCCGAATTCGGTGCCATCTTCCCTCTCTGCTGAGTGACATCACAGCCCTAGAAACCCTCTGAGCCAATCAGAAGACAAGGCGAAGCTCAGGCTACCTCCTCCTCCTGCCCGCCTACCACCCACCTACCAACCACCAACACGATCCCTCCTCGGTCCCCATGGAGACACATCTTACCGGCCACATTTTTTACAAGGGAACGTGTTCTCCTGATTCTGGGTCTTATTAAATGTCTCTGTTTTCTTCTTCTTCTCTGCAAAAGGCAGTGCCCTTCGTGGCTTCCCCGGCCCCTCCCTCGGCTTCTCTGAGGCCTGGCCACCAGCAGACCCAGGGGCGTTGGGCTCATGGCTTCGGAGGATGAGGATGTCATTGGCCTGGAGAGAATCAAACAAAGAGGCGTTGAGAGATCTGTGGAAGACACGATCCCGAATTCTGGAATTTTAGGGACCAGAGGACTCCTAAAGGTCAGACACTTCCGCCCTGGCATTCTCTTGAATCCTTCCAGTGACAAGGCACTCACTGCCTTCTCAGCAACCCATTCCATCTTTGGCCAACTCTATCTTTACAAAGTTGCTGGTACAGTAATTGTGGGACAGCCCTAGCTGCCACAGAACTTCTCCATGTATCTGACGGGACTTGGTGTCTCAATGAATGACACACGTGTTCATGTTGCAGTCATGTAGTCCATTCATGACCTGATTCTGTAAGTGAGATTCAAGCCCATGTGATGCACAGGTGCTGGGGATACAGAGGTGACAGACAGGAGCCTCTCCTCGGAGAGTGCACAGTCCCGTGGAAGGGGAAGATGAGCAGGCATCTAGTTCACGACACCATGAGCCACCATGGGAAATGCCAGGCAGGTGCCAGAGAGCAGAGGACAGACACCTTGTGCTGACCTGGAGAGGGGTGCTCAGGACATGTTCTCAGGGGCTAGGGGAGCCCCAGATGGCTCTTAGAAGTCATAAGCATGTGCACCGGGTCGATGCTACAGGAAAATGTTGACAAACGTCAGCAGAACTCCCTTGAGCCTGTCCACAGAGTGTTCAACACCGAAATAAAAAAGCTCTCAGAGCAGTTCCCCCAACAGACGCTTCCCATCCCCACCCTCTCTCGGGGGACCCTCCCTGACAAGAACAGCTCTGGCTGGAGGTCTTGCTTCTTGTCCTGTGATGTGGTGGACAGAGCACTGCGCTAGGACCTGGGGTGGAACCTCAGGCAAGTCACTTAGTACCTCTGAGCCCGGTTTCCTCCCTCTGCCAAGCGAGGGTTCACACTGTATGGGGTTCTTGTGCAGAATTAATGAGATCAGGGGCAGGAAAGCACTTCGCAGAGAACATGGGTGAGGGGCCGTTATTACTACGCCAATGACCTCAGCTCAGTTCCAGACATTTTTGTCAGGGACACAGCTCTCTTAGGGGAGCCCTGCCTGAGCTACACCTCATGAATGCCTCCCCCATGTCCCACACACCTTCCGCGTTTTCATAAACCCTTGCTTGCTGCGTCTCAGAGACCAAAGCGGTAGAGTGTAACATTTAATGGCAGCCTCTGGAGTCAGGCTGCCTACTAGCTATCTGACCTTGGGCCTCAATTTCCTCATCTGTGAAATGGGAACAATGGCAGTACCTACCACATAGGGTTATGAGGATTAAATGAGTTAATAGCATCAGGCACTGAATACATTTCCTGCTCTTATGATGATGACAATCCTAGTCATGTTCCTGCTCTGCCTTCCCTCCCACCCCCTCGGGCCCAGCTCCAGCCCTTCTCCTGGCCCTGGGCTCCCCCAGTGGAGGTCACACTTACCGACTCATTGGCCTGTAGTGTCTGTGTGGCTTTGACAGCCGCTGCCCGCCGGCTTCTCTCTCGCCCCTCTTCCTGCTCCCCCTTCTCTTGGATCTCTGGCACCTCCTCCTCCCCCTCCTTCCTCGTCTCCTTTACTTCCCTCTTGGGCTCCAGCCTCTCTTCACCTGGGGACTCTCTTCTGGGAGCAGGCACCCTGGGGAACTTCTGGGAAGTCTATGAGGGACAAGAACAGGGGCAGTGACCCTAGAGCTCAGCCACAGAGCTCAGTCATGCAGCCATAGAGCACGGACTCTGACCCAGCCAGGGCTCAATGTCCCTGCGAATCCTGGCCTGGCCTCCTGTGCTGACTCCACACCCTCCCTCACCTAGTCTGCCTGGCAGAGGAGAGCGAGCTTTGAGCCCTGGGAACCTTCAGGATGAGACCGAGCACTTGAAATGCAGCCAGGGGCAGGGAGGGAGCATGCCAGGCCCTCCCCGCAGGCCACCTATCTTCCCGATGTGCTCAGGGACACATTCTTGGGCAGGGTGGTCTGGTGGAGCCAGGCAGCAACTTGAGCTCCATTCTCAACTCCGCCCCCTTCCCATCTGCAGAATGGGGACCCAACCACCCCCTCTTAGAGCAGCATGTCACCCAGTGTGGGCTTATAGCCGCAGAAATGACTTTAGGTGGATACACAGAATTAAATAACATTCTCTTTTCAAGCCTCTTTCAATCCTGATTATGTTAAGGAGAAAGTCTCCAGTTCGTGTTAATGTGTCTTTTACACTTTTCCAGACTTAAAGAGAGGTCAGGCCTCCGTTTCAGAGCCTTGGCAGATAATAGTATCTAGCTAGAATTTAATAACATTGTTTGACTTTCATACACTAATTTTTACTACAACTGTCTATGCCAAGCAGTACTTGTTTTCTATGTATGACTGTGATATACAACTTGCCTTTAGAGTAAAAATGAGTTGACTTAAAAATATGAATAGCACAAGTGGTATGTGGAAATGACAGAAATAGTAATGGTAACATATGGTAGGATGCAGAAATAGCAGAAATCAAAAAGGTGATACATGAATGGCTAAAGTTTGGGAAACAGTGTTAGAGGTGTGCTATGAGGGGACAATAAATTGACGCTGGTGCAAATACTATGGGAAATTTCCTCCAAGTTCTGTATCAACACAGGGTGTTATCACTACGTCACTGGCCAACAGAGAGGGGAACCCAAAGGCCCACAGCCAGTGCCCAGCCCAGGACATCAGCAACTTGGGGTTATCAGGGACACTGCCTTCCTCTCTCTGCCCTCCAGGGACTCCTTCCTGGAGGGCTTGCCTTGGACCCAGACCCAGCCCAGGCTCTCAGCAGCTGAGGATGGGAAGGAAATCACCTTAATATCCACTTCAACCTCTTCCTGGACTGACTTATCGTCACTCGTATCCACATCCCCGAAGGTGAGCGTCCCATTGCGGCCAATTTTCACCTGCTTCTTGTAGGTGTAGTAGAACTCCACACACTGGGCCACGGTCTTGGTCTGGATCTGGTTGGAAACGAAAATGAGGTCAGAGTTCCAGGTTCAGCTCACCTGCCTGAGGATACACCAGCCTTCCTCATGTCTCCCCTTAAACTTAGCAAACACTAAACTCAATCAATCCCCCAAATATAAGCATCTCTCTAACACCTGCTCTGACAAACCACTGACCAATCCAACTAACCCAAGCTTCAGCACTACTTTTCTAAAAAGCTAAAAAGTACACCATGGAGCCATTGGGGAGACTTGAATATGGACTGCATAGTAGGGCGTGTTATTTATCAGTTTAAGTTTCTTTGATGATAATGCCACTGTGGTTTTACAGGAGAATGTCCTGGTTTTTAGACAATATTTGGGTCGAGTGTCATGATGGTTGTAACTTACTTTTAATTATTAATGAAAACAGAGAGAGAGAACAGGTGCATGTTTAAGTTTATATAGATAGAAAGAAAGCAAAGGTGGCCAATGTTAACAACTGGCATATCTAAGTGAGGGGTACACAGGTGTTCATTATACTCTTCTTTCAATTTTCCTGTAAGTTTGAACTTTTTCAAAATAAAAAGTTAAAGGGGAAAAATGTCTGGCCCTGGCACATGTGGCTCAGGTGGTCGGAGCGTCATTCCGTACACCAAAAGGTGGCAGGTTCGATTCCCAGTCAGGGCACAGACCCAGGCTGCGGGTTTTGATCCCTGGTTGGGTCGTGTGCAGGAGATAGCCGATCAACATATCTCTCTCTCACCTCTCTCTCTCTCTCTCTCTCTCTCTCTCTCTCTCTCTCTCTCTCTCCCTCCCTCTCCCTTCTTCCTTTCTCTAAGATTTAAAAAAAAAAGGTTCTTTAAAGAAAAATGTCTGGGCACCCTCCACATTCAAAGCCAGGACAGACCTTGCAACATAGACTCTCTTCATCAGTGTGGACAAACAATTCCATTCCTCTCCAGGGGCAGTGACGGACAAGCGAGGACAGAGGAATGTCACATTATCAAGGGAGGCTAATAAGCCCTGGAAAGCCCGAAAAGGAAGCAGGATGCCCAAATCTTGTTCCTAACTCTGCCACTGAGTAGCTGTGTGGCCTTGGACAAGTCTCTTCATGTGTAAATAGTGAGTGGGGTGAGACCAGATGATCTCTAAGGGCCTCCCACGCTCTGAAGTCCTAGCCCTCCCGTTTCACAAATCTATTTGGCCACTGGATTTAGTTTCTGGGCTACTTTCCCACACACAGAAAACACAGGCTGTTTTCTCTGACTCTTCTCACTCCCCCAGGCTCACGGACTGCTCAGCCAGCTTCTGGGCAGCACTGGGTCCTATGCACAGAGCCCAAGGAGGCAGAGAGGTCCTCTGGGCCTGAGGAGAAACAGACATGCTCCATCTCCCAGGAATGGCCAAGTCACAACTTTATTAATTAGATCCCGTTTGCACGTTTACTGCCAATTCTCTCTGATCATCTGTTTGACTACTGGTCTGTTCTTTTCATTAAGGCATTAGGGGCTCCTGAAATATTGCCCAATCAGGAACCCAGCAGATGTCTGTCCTCACAACAGGGCCCTTGTAGGAGAATTCGTCAGCACTCTGTCCAGTCCCCAGAGCCATCCTTGGCACCATCTACCATCCCAAGAGGAAAGAGCACGTTCTTGTAAGCCCTTTTCCCTCCGTGGGCCACACAACTCACTCTCCCACAGCCCAGATTTTGCCAGACGGGGTTGGTGGGAAGATGCACGTCTGCAAATTAGCAAAGCACTTTAGTTCCCCAGAAGAACATAGGGAGAGGACAAGATAAACCTAGGACAGCTAGGCTCCGGCCTCCTCTACCTGGTCAGCCGAGTTACTGGAAAGAAGCCCTGGGTCTGGCAAGACGTAGGCAGAGGCCCCCACCCAGTTCAGTTACACAGTCACTCGTTGCTCTCAGTTCCCCTTATCGTAGGGTGACCTCTCCTCCCACAGACTAATTGTGGCCTTCGAGTGCTCCAGGCCCTGGGGAAGGGCTCAGCTCGGCCTGCAACCCTCCTTCTCTTCTAGCTCTCCCTTGGGTAAGCCACTATTTTAAGTTGTTGTGGGTTTTTTTGTTTTTGTTTTTGTTAATCCTCACTCGAGGATATTTTTCCATTGATTTTGAGAGAGAGTAGAAGGAAGAGGGAGAGACAGAGAGAAACATTGATGTGAGAAAGACACATCGATTGGTTGCCTCCTGCACACACCCCAACCAGAGCTGGGGAACCTGCAACCAAGGGTCGTATCTTTGACCACAACCAAACCCAGAACCCTTCAGTCCACAGGCCGACGCTCTATCCACTGAGCCAAACCGGCTAGGTTTTGTTTTTTTAAAATATATTTTTATTGATTTCAGAGAGGAAGGGTGAGCGAGGTAGAGACATCAATGATGAGAGAGAATCATTGACTGACCACCTCCTGCACACCCTCCACTGAGGATTGAGCCCACAACCCGGGCATGTGCTCTGACTGGGAATCAAATCAAGACCTCCTGGTTCATAGGTCGACACTCAACCACTCAGCCATGCCAGCCGGGCACCACTATTTCAAGTTTGATACCACTGAGTCTGATACCCATTCAGGCTTCTCTCTGGATTAAGACCCCAGGGTGTGGCCACACTATCCTAAGGTGAGGGAAGGGGGCTTAGAATCGAGGGCCGGGGGGAGTCCTTATCCCCCCCCCCACCCCCCTGCTTGTTTTGTTTACAAAATTCTCTGAGGCTACTCAGTGCATTGAATTCATTACTTTTGAAGAGGGCTTGGTAAGCGACTGCAGGCCCCCACTGGTAGGGGGACCCCAAATCTTACAGGCAGCTCCTGCCCTCACTTGCCCCTTAAACAGAGCTCCAGCTCACCAGCTTCTGCACCAGGAAGAAATCCTTCTTATAGATGGCAATGCCCTTGTTGAACAGCTTCCTCTCAGACATCTTCCACTGGTCAGAGCCTGCGGGGCAAACAGGGAGCCGGGGTAGTGAAGTGGGTAGGACTGTGAGCATCACGGGGGGCGATCCTGACCAGCTGACAAGTCAGAGCTGGCTCCACAAACTGCTTCTGCCACTTACTAGCCCCGTCACTTGCCCCTGAACCTCACTCTCCTCACTTGTGAAGCAGGAACTAATAATAGAAGCCGCCTCCCAGTTGTGCAGACTAAATGAGGTCATGCATGTGAAACCCTTGGTGCCCAGCCTGGCACAGGCGACATGGACCACTCCACAGGGATCGCTAACAGTAGCTGCTATGATGATGCCCAGTGGTCCATGTCCCTCTTAAAGCACAGGGTCCAGAACGGGACATGGCACTCCAGGGGTTGGCTAAGTTCCAGGTACCGGATGCCAGTTTGGATGGCAGTCCCCGGATCCCTGTCCCTTGCACTGTGTCCTGGGTTTCCTTGCCTGGACGAGCTCCCACCTGCCCACACCCTCCTGGGGCACAGTTAGCCCCTTGAGAGCCACCCCAGCTTTGGAGTCAGTGCTTTGGCTCTTGGCTTACCCAGCCCCCATCTCCCCCACCCAGGGCTGTGACTCAGCACTAACTGGGCCCCACTGATGGGAGACCCTTTGAGGCTCCAGGCTCTAGACCCGCCCCCACCAGGCCCACCTGTGTAGTGATAAGTTGCCAGTGGGTGGTTGTGGGGCCTCAGGGGCTTCTTCAGTAGCAGCTTACTCAGCGTTTCCTTCAAGGGGAGTGAAGAAAAGTCAGGGCCCTGGCAGGGTTTCAGTGGGCAAACCTTAGAGGGCCCCCTCAGGCAATCACAGCTGCAGAAGGCCCTCAGTGCCGCTCTGTCGGAGGCGGGGACCCAGTGACCCAGAATCAGGGACTGGGGTGGATGGCATGACCCTGTGCTGCAAAGTTTAGAACTAGGGTTTCCTTGGGCTGAGCCCCTACAACCCCCAACTTGGTTGGACCCTCCAGCCTGTTTCAGATCAGCATGTGAGCAGGCCTGGCTCCTGGGCAGCAGAGATGGATCCAGGCCAGCCTCCCTGAGGGCCCTTCCCTCCACTGGGGGCGGTGTCTCACCAGGATGTCTCCCCTGGACTCGTGCAGGCAGTGCAGGGCCAGCTCCTGGTTGGTGCCAGCTCCAGGGAAAATGCTGGAGCAGGCAGCTGTCAGCAGGTCTTCCACTGCATTGTGGGAGCGAGGGAGGGAGGGAGCACAGGGAGGGAGGAGAGGAAATCACTTTCAGGGCAGGCTGGGCTGGGCGGGGTTACGACCAGCCCACCCACCTACCCAAGACCATCTTGGCTTGCTGGCTCAAGTCCCCTCTCACCTTGCCTCTGCTTCTCCCGGCTGCTCTCTAGGTCCTCCCATGGCTGCCACACCAAGTCGGCCTTGTGGGGGTCTGCAGCTGCCAGGGCACGATCCCTCATGGAGGGGATTTCAGCTTGGAACCGGGAGCCTACATTGATCCGTCTGCAGGGGTGGAAAGGGCAGAGAGTGAGGCCTCACTTTGCTTGGGGGGGGGGGGGGGAGCAGGCGGCAGAATCTGACTTTCTCCCTGGGGGACGGGAGAAGATGCAGAGGGCAGCTGACAGGCTGAGCATGGCAAGGCCTCAGCTGGGTCTAAGGCAGCGGTTCTCAACCTGTGGGTCGCGTCCCTTTTGGGGGTCGAACGACCCTTTCACAGGGGTCGCCTAAATACATCCTGCATATCAGATATTTACATTACGATTCATAACAGTAGCAACATTACAGTTATGAAGTAGCAACGAAAATAATGTTATGGTTGGGGGTCACCACAACATGAGGAACTGTATTAAAGGGTCGCGGCATTAGGAAGGTTGAGAACCACTGGTCTAAGGCAATCTGGCTTCTGGGAGGACTCCTGGCAAACGGCACCAAGTGCTGCCAGAAAGGCAAGGCCCCGGTGCTGGGAAGGGAAGAAGGAGCTCCAGGTTTACAGGCAGGGAAGGAGTCTCTCCGACTACCCTTCTAATTCTCAGAGGCAAATGCAAACCAGACCGGCCCCTTCCTTTTCCTGCAACTTCCACACAGAAGCAGGGCGAGGAAAAGAAAGCCCAGAGAGGCCGCGCAGCCCTCTGCAGGCCCTGCAAGAGCCCTCTTCTCCTCCAAGGGCCTGAATGCCTGCACCCCACTGGCCACCCTCACACCACGGGCCAGAGGCAGGGCTGCACTTACGGCTCGATGCTCACTGGGGTGGCTTCCCCCATCACAGAGAGGACAGGTGGGGTGACTTCGGCACTATCTGGGGGACAAAAGGCAGGTTGGTAGACCGTACCCTCCTCCCTTCAGCAAAGCCCTCCCTCCCCAACCCTAGGTGGCTGCTCCAGCATTAGAACCACAGTGGTGACTCACAGAGGGTCACACCTGGAAATCAGGCATCCTGCGTCTCGGCTCCCAGCCTGCCATGGTGACAACTGACTGCAACTTTACTAAATATGTGGGTGCCTCCATTTTCCACACCCCCTGAAAGGGGCTCCGATGGTTAATAATGTGAGGAGTGAATGAAATCACGCAAAAAACCTAGCCCTGGGAGCTCCCCACACGCCAGGTTAACGCCGACATGAAACTGTGGTTGTACTAATAAGGCGGCCGAAACTTTTCTGCACCTCAGGGAGGTGGTGAAGGAGATCGCTGTTGCATAATTGTGTTCTCACTTCCTTGCTGGGTTCTCTGCCTCGGTTTCTCCTGAGCTAATCTCCTAATGCCTCACATGATCAAGAGACACTCCCTTGCTGCAAAAACAAAATTTTTGCTGACTCCTCTCTGCAACGTGAGCTAAAACCTGCACTCCTCAGCCGTCCCCTTCCACCTCGGCCGCCCACCGCCCTCCCGCCTGGGCCCTGGGTCCCAGCAGACTGATTACACGTGGGCCCTCACTTTCCCTGCACAGTCTTACCTCCATGTCTTTGTCCCACTCCTTTCCTCTGCCTAGAGTGTCTTCCCCGCCCCTTCACAGTTCAAGCTCAGCTCTAGCCCCACCCTCTCGTGAATGCTTCCCTCCCTACCCCAGGCCAGCAGCCTCTGCAGGTTTTGGAGCTTAGGGTCTGCTTCACTCACTGATCCCACACCGCAAGGAACCTCTGCTTTTCTGTCTCCCAGGCCTCCATGTCAACTCTCTAATGACCCCGCATTTTCCTTATGTGGGGAAATGGTGTCCCCCCATATCATTGGCGCCCTCAGAGGATCCGATTCGAGGCTTTACACCCAAGTTCTTGGTAAATATTCATGCATGGACAGACCTTTTCTTTGCTACTAATCTGGTCTCTACAGTGACTTCTTCCTGCACAACCCAGGCAGGGAGAGCAGCTTTGAATCTTGGCGTGGAAGTGTGAGGGCAGAAGGCCAGCCAGCCCAGGTGAGCCATTTCTCACTCACAGACACCAGGGGGCACCAGAGAGCTAAGCCATGGGTGAGGTCAGAGGCTCAGAGGTTAATCTGGTGATGGCACCGCCTCACCCCTGTGCTATGTCTGGTAGTATTTACTCCCACTGAATCCTCTCCCCACCCTAGGAGACAGCATTATCACATCCTTCTGGGAAATGGATCTTTTTGTAGAGCGGGCAACATTTTTCAACAATTCAAACCCACGCGAGCCAAAATGTCTGCTCTTGGCCAAAACGACCGAGGAGAAAGGATCTGCCACGTAATATTAAGAACAAACATGACGCATCAGGCATGAAATTACGTGCTGTGCATACGGTAATGCATCTGAACCTCACCACAACCTTCTGAGGTAGCTAAGCTATTAGGCTGAACCATAGGAAACTACTATATGTGAACCTAAAAATAGTTGAATGTTGGCAATTTCATCATCAACCAAACACTACACTGATATTCTCATCTAAACACTGAAGAAGCTGATGCCCAGGGAGTGTAAGCGACTTGCACAGGGGATGTCACAGTAAACGGTGCAACTGGGATTCGAACCCAGGCCGCTGGGCTGACACCCCTCCTCCACCCACATGTATTCTTGAACCAGGACAACTTCCTTCTCTTTCTCAGAGATGGGAGTGGAGCCCCTTTTCTCAGCATTCCAACCCAATCCCTAGCAGCCCCATAAAGTGAGTCTCATCCCTGCCCACTGCCTTCCCTCTCCACATGGCCCCCGAGGCAAGGGTTACTCACTAGACCGGAGCAGGGTGCGGTGGGCACTCTTTGGCGTGATGGGAGGAGGGGCTGGGATGCTGCTCGTTGACATGATGGCATTGAAATAGAGGCCGGAGCCTTCCCGCACGGGGCTGAGGATGGGAGGTGGTGTATAGGGGGGCAGCTCAAAGCTCCGCTCAGCGGGGTGGTCAGCCAGGCGGACAGGAGAGCGCAGGTGGCTCTGGTACGGGGTGATGTTGGAGTACACTGGAGGGGCGATGAAAGTGCCCGCCTTGGTGGGGATGATCAGGGGCTCAGGCCTCGGCCGCTGCTTTGGTTTCCGCACCGAAGGTTCCCCCTCCAACTTGACATTCATGTCTTCAGCCTGGAGAAGGAGACAGAAGCAAGACGGCTCAGCCTCCTCCGTCCGGGGACGCTGAAGTCTTGACCACTGCTTGCTGTTCTCATCTTTGAAACTTAGTCTGCCACCGCACCCATCAAGGCAAGCCTGAGACAGGTGGCAGGTCCCAGCAAACTGTTTCTGTCAAGGGCCAAACAGTCCATTTAGGCTTTGCGGACCACATGTCGTCTCTGCTTTAAATTCTTCTTCTCCCCAGTCTCCACACCCCCATTTTCAAAAATAATCCTTTAAAGATATTAAAACCATTTTTTCGTCTGAATTTGGGCCACAGCCCATAGTTCCTGCTGTAAAGTATGCTGTAGGGCAGAGGACTATAGTTAAGGGCCCAGGCCCTGGAGCTGGATTGCTTGGATTGAGATCCACCTCCCTTACCTACCACTTAAAGTAAATTACTTAACTCTCTGTGTATCATCACTTCTAACATGGGTATAATAAGTGCCTACTTAATGGGGTATCTATGAGGACTAAATGAATTAATATTGAAAATCACTGAGGACAGTATCTGGCACATAGTAATTACTCAATACATACTGGCTGCTATCACTACGTAAACTCTAGGCATTAATGGAAACCCCTCTCCCCCCCATGTGACACGACCTGAGCTGGGCATGGGGCCCATGTCTAACAAAATGAACAGGAGAGTCCTTCCTTGAAGAACTTTTATTTCCCCATTGATTTTTTTTTTTTTTTAAGAGAGAGAGTAGAAGCCAAAACCGGTTTGGCTCAGTGGATAGAGCGTCGGCCTGCGGACTGAAGGGTCCCAGGTTCGATTCTGGTCAAAGGCATGTACCTTGGTTGCAGGCACATCCCCAGTAGGAGATGTGCAGGAGGCGGCTGATAGATGTTTCTCTCTCGATGTTTCTAACTCTCTATCCCTCTCCCTTCCTCTTTGTAAAAAATCAATAAAATATATAAATAAAATAATAAAATAGTCCTTTCTTAAAAAATAAAATAAAAAAGAGAGAGAGAGAGAGTAGAAGGGGGGGTGGGACGAGGAAGGAGAGAAACATCGATGTGAGAGAGATACATCGATTGGTTGCTTCCCACACACACCCTGACCAGGGCCAGGGATCGAACCTGCAACCCAGGTACATGCCCTTGACCGGGAATCGAATGCGTGATATGCTTCAGATACAAACCAAAGTATGTATAGTTGCAACAATATGATGTTGGGGATTTGCCTCTAAATATCCAGTGGCAGGGAGAAGTGGAGGTACAAAGAAAAAAGATCGACTATATTCTGATGGCTAAATATTGGGGTCGATTATAGCATTCTCCATATTTCTGTGCAAGACTGAAAAAGTCTACTACAAAGCAAAAATAACTAAATAACTAAATTGAAACCTCCCCCCAAAACCCTGGTGTAGCGAAAGTTCTCCTGGACAGAGTTTCAGGAGATTCAAATTCCAGGGCTAGTTCTGGCATCACTTGACTGCATGACCCTAGGTACGCCTCTTGCCTTTTCTGGATCTATTTCCTCATCATTGAAATGAGTGTGTTGAGCTGTGCAGTTGCTCAGGCTCCTTCCTGCCCATCCTCAGGACAAGCTTCCCAGGCCTCCGGCTCCACCACAAAATTTTCTGCCAACCAGAGAATAAGACTCCAGAGAGCAGAGCCTGTGCTGCTCATGTTAATCTAGGAGCTCCCCTTTCTGTTACGGAGGGCAGGCATTTAGGCCAATTGTCCAGCTGAGAATAACGAAAAAAATCTGGACTCAATATAAAAACCACATTTCTGAAGGTATCAGAGACCAAATAAGTTGGCAAAGAATTAAAAAGCCAAGATCCAGGAAAAGAAGGAAAGTCAAAGAGGTGAACCAGCATTTGGAGTTGCGTTTTCCCTAGAGTGGATGCTGTGACTGGAAGAGGCAACTGAGAGGCTGAGAAACTGAGGAGAAGTTTTAAAATAAATTCAAGGAGGCAGCAGAAGGAAACTGGGAGTTGAGGGCTCGGGACTCCAAAGGGCTATCGCCTCAGAATAGAGGCGAATCAGAAGTAGACGAGTCCTCACCTGGAATAAGGCCCAGCTTCAAATCATCTCATCTCTATCACCACTTAATCTCTGGTTAAATTAAAGGAACCAGGGTAGCTGGTGCTATTCGCTACCTGTCAGATGCAAAGATAAATTCTCTCTGGAAGAGGAGAACTTCATCCAGAGCCTTCAGCTACCTCCATAAGTCTTTGTGTATCATATCTGAAATTCAACAAAAACAACCGAATATACAAGAAAGCAAGATGCGATTTAAACACAAGAAGTAACAGATAATAGAAACAGACCCATGGGGATCCCATTAATGGAGTTCTCAGAAATAAGCTTTAAGAAAACTATGCAACAAGATAGAAGGCAAAGTTGAGAATTCCAACAAAGAACTAGAAACTAAAAATTAACCAAATGGAAATTTGGTAACTGAAAAACTACTAAAATATAACTCAATGAATGGGCTTAACAACACATGAAACCCAGCTAAATAGAACTGGCAAACTGAAAGACAGGTCAGACTCAAAAAAGAAAAATATAGAAAAGTACATGACAGACAAAACTGGGGACATGGTGAAAAGCTCTTACAAATGTGTAACCAGAGTTCCAGAAGTAGGAGAGGAGAGAAAATGGGGCAGAAGAAATATTCAGGAAGCACTACAACCTCTAACCAGGAGAATCACAAAGAAAACCACATTTAGGTGTAACAGCAAAACTGCTGAAAATGAAAGACAAAAAAAAAAAAAAATCTTAGAAAACACACAAAATAAAAAGACACCTCACATTCAAAGGAGCAACAATATGGCTTCTAGTGATTTCTCAACACTGTAACTACAATGTAAGCCTGAAGACAATACAATGATATCTTTATCTTTTTTTAAATGTGTTTCTATTGACTTTAGCCTAAAAGTGGTTCTCAACCTTCCTAATGCCACGACTCTTTAATACAGTTCCTCATGTTGTGGGGACCCCCAACCATAAAATTATTTTTGTTGCTACTTTATAACTGTAATTTTGCTACTGTTATGAATCGTAATGTAAATGTCTGATATGCTATATGTGTTTTCCGATGGTCGTGACCCACAGGTTGAGAACCTCTGCTTTAGAGAGAGAGGACACGAGAGGGAGAGAGAGTGAAACATGGACATGAGAGAGAAACATGAATTGGCTGTTTCCCACACACACCCGAAACCTGGGCATGTGCCCTGACCAGCAATCAGACTGGCAACCTTTCAGTGTATAGGACAACACTCGACCAACTGAGCCACACTGGCCAGGGCTAGAATGCTTTCTTTAAATTTGCCAAAAGAAAATAACTACCAACACAGAATTTTCTACCTAGCAAAATTATTTTTCAAAAAATGAAGATGAAATAAAACATATTCAGACAATCAAAGAGTAATAAAATTCATCATTGACTGACTCACACTACAGGAAATACTAAGGATGTTCTCCAAGCAGCACCTCAATAATCTGAGATAGAAGCCTGGTGATATGAGAAAGAATAAAAGCGGAAGGATACAGAAAGGCATAAAGTAAAAAGATAGAAGAGCCCTAGCCGGTTTGGCTCAGTGGATAGAACGTCGGCCTGCGGACCGAAGGACCCCAGGTTCGATTCTGGTTAAGGGCATGTCCCTTGGTTGCAGGCTCCTCCCCAGCCCAGGCCCTGGTCAGGGCTCATGCAGGAGGCAACCAATCGATGTGTTTCTCTCACATCAATATTTCTCTCTGTCTTTCCCTCTTCTACTCTCTCTAAAAATCAATGGAAAAAGAGGATTAAAAAAAAAAAAGAAGAGATACACATCCCCCAAAAGAAAGCTAAACATCTGACAAAGTGGACTTTAAAAGGCGAAAAGATTACTGAAGATAAAAAGAAACATTTCATAGTGAAAAGTGTCTAATCCAGTTCTAAATGAATATGCAACCAACAACATCAATTAAAATGTATGAAACAGCCCATGACTCAGTGGTTGAGCATTGACCTATGAACCAGGAGGTTGAGGTTCGATTCACGTCAGGACACATGCCCAGGTTGCGGGCTCCACCCCTAGTATGGGGCTTGCAGGAGACAGCCCATCAGTGATTCTCTCTCATCATTGATGTTTCTATCTCTCTCTCCCTCTCCCTTCCTCTCTGAAATAAAAATGTTTTTTAAAAAAGAATAAAACAGCCCTAACTGGTTTGGCTCAGTGGATAGAGCGTCGGCCTGCGGACTGAAGGGTCCCAGGTTCAATTCCGGTCAAGGGCATGTACCTTGGTTGCGGGCACATCCCCAGTAGGAGATGTGCAGGAGGCAACTGATCAATGTTTCTCTCTCATCGATGTTTCTAACTCTCTATCGCTCTCCCTTCCTCTCTGTAAAAAATCAATTAAAAAGAAAAGTATAAAACAACACCATCAGAACTAAAAGAAGAAATGAACAAAACCTCAATTTTAGTAGGAGATTTCAACACGCATGTTTGCACCAACAGAAGCAGCAAACATTTACATCCCAGTGCCTAGCACAAGGCCTGACCCTATCAAAATTTGGTGACCTGAAATGGAAGACATTCACACATACTATATTTTCCCAGACAGTCCCAATTTCAAGTATAAAACTGTCTCATTGTCCCCCATAGTGCCTTTGTCCAGTTTGGTTTGGAAAACAGAAATAGTTATCACCATGGGTTGCTTGAATTGCTCCTTCAGTCACACTGTCCTTTCCCCAGAGGGCCCCAGGACCCAGGAGCACTCGGGTACTGGAGGTTTTTGAAGGGGGAGCCTCTCATACCTGAGCCGGGGCATCAGTCCCGGGGACACGGGTGGACCGCCTGCGGGTGACGATGACCGACGGCTTGTGTTCGGTAGGGTTGTGTTCAGGACCCTTCCCATCCTCGTCAACACCTCCAGCCTGGGCCGCCTCAGACGGGTCCACAGTCCGCACAGGCACAGACACTGGGATGATGAGGGGCAGCATCCCGCTGTCCTCTCGCGCTCGCTTGGCAGCTAAGGAAGGCTCAGAAAACTCCACCCCGCACTTGGTGGTTGAAGCCAACACGCTTTTCCGCTTCTCCTCAGAGCCATTGGCATCCTGGAGGAGGGGAGGGAGGGAGGGAGAACGGAGGTGAGGTTCAGAAGGCAAGTCCGACGTGCTGGTCTAGGATCCCTAGTCCCATTCGATTCAGGGATTCGAACACCTATGATGGTTCCCAATGGTCTTGGATCACCTGGCCTTTTACCCTGACCACCTTTTCTCCCACCACATTCCCAAATACCCTCTATCACCTCCTTTCTGCCAGGTTCCCCCATCCTAGCCTGTGGTAGGTCCCCGGATTGCCATCTCAGGCCACAGGTGCCTTACAGATGGACTCTGCTTGGCCTGCACAGTGAGTGAGTGGCATATAAAAAATTATCTAAATATTTAAAACATATCTCTGTAAAAGAAAGCAAGCAGAGAACTGTGGCAGGTAAGGGCGGTCTTTGTATATCTATTTTCCCAGTGGCAGCTGGCTGGAATGAAGTCAGATTCTACAGCCTTCTACAGATCAGCCTGGTCCTACAGGTTGAGACCTCAAGTAGAGGAAGGGGCCAACACTGGCTTTGGAATCAGACATTAGGCCTCTATGCTAGCTTTATGACCTTGGGAAATCCCACTTGGGATTTCTTTAGCAATAAAATGGGATAAATGACAGCATTCCTATCAAATTATTTGTGACCAAGTGTAAGGAACTCCAAGTACAATATGGATGCTCACACTCTGTTCATTCTTCTCCCCCACTGTCACTGCCTTTTCTGTTAAATCCACTTTATTGCAGTATAATTGACACAATAAAAGGCACCTATTTTTAATTACAGTTCGATGCATTTTGACAAGTAAAATCACCTGTATAATGACTACTATGTTCTTGTCTTTTAGCTGCTAACATTCAGCACACTGGATCTGGAAATGCAGGTACATGCACCTCCTGCCTGCATCCCTGCACCTGTATAAACCTCATCTCCCCTTCAGGTTATGGATGCACCGAGGGAGTTCAGAATTCCCTGAAATGTACAGGTTCCTTCATTTCCTTTAATGAAGTGAGACAAGTGCCCTTGTGGGCCTGGAGTCCCTGCTCTCCCCACACACAGCTCACCCCACACCCTCTGCCAGGTTCGGCTCCCACCCCATGCCACTCTTACCTTTGTGTTCTGCAGTGAGGCCAGCTCCACTGCCTTCTGGGCCAGGGTCAGCAAATTGGCCTCTTGGGACGCCCGGCGCCTCCTTCTCGTGCTCTGGATCACCCCACCCCGTAGCACCTGCCCACAGTCCCCTGCGCCCACTGCCCGCATGCCCTCCTCGCTGCCCATGATGGGAGCCTCTCGCTCCCGACCATTGGGCGCCAGTCTCTCCCCATCGGACAGCAACTGCGACTCCCTCAGCTCCAGCGGGAATCCCAGAGCTTCTGGATGAGGCTGTCCCAGGGGGCCGGGTGGCGGCTGCTGCGGGGGCCAGTGATGTAGAAACAGGTTGGTGGCAGGCTCCTGCCCAGGCTGGGTACCAGCCCCATCCAGGGCGGTGGAAGGCAGGACGCCCTCCTTGGAGAGGCGTCGGGAGCGGCGGGGGAAGGCGATCTGGGCCTGAGGTAGCACGGGCTGCGGGGCTGACTCCTGCAGGAGGGCCTTGCGCAGTTCGGGGTTCATATCAGGGTTGTGGGGGAAGGGGTAGGGCACCATGCCGTGGTGAGTCAGGTGGGCCTGCCCCAGTGGCCCGGCCGGCTGCAGGCCAAAGTCCTGGGGCTGCTGAGAGGGCGGCTGCTGCATGGGGTAGAAGTTCTCAAAGAGCTGCATCTGGGGCAGGGCCGCCTGCTGTTGCTGCTGCTGCTGCTTCTGGAGCGGGTAGGCGGCGACGGGGTTGGGGGGCGGTGGGCCCTGCCGGAAGACCTGCCGGTTCACCTGGTGGCCGAACGCCAGCTGGAAAGGTTGCAGGGGCAGCGTTTGGTTTGGGGGCTTTTTGGCCACATGGAACGAGTTCAAGGGCGCTTGGGGCCGCCCCACCTCCTGCTGTACCTTCTGTGGCATCATGGGCCGCACGCTGTTTCCGTAGCGGTCCAGCTGCGGGCCCCCTCCTTTCTCCCGCTTCAGTGCCTCGGGGTGGTTATAGTAGGCGGCGACCATGCCGGGATGGGGGCTCCCTTTGGGTCCACTGTAGACGGGCAGGCTGTGGCAGTTCCACGTGGAGTGGGGCGGAGGCTGGCCCGGCTGCTGCTGCCAACCACTGTCGCTGACACCCCCGCCCCCACCCCGCTCCGGGCCCCTCCCTGGAGCCATCACAGAGTTGGGCCACTTGACCGAGCCCGAGCCCATCTGCTGGGACAGCATGGCGGCGGAGGTCCGCTCAGGCCCATACACCACGGAGTTCAGCAGGGCCAGGCTGTTGGAGAGCTCCACCGGCTGGGAGGCAGGGGCAGCCCCTGTGGGACCCTCGTGCCCGAAGTAAGGCTCCTCCTTCACTCGGGTGGACTGTGGAGGGGCCGGGGGCTGTGGTGGGGCCTGCAGGGGTGGGGGCTGCTCCTTGGCAGCTGCTTCCTGGTCCACAAAGAGGCAACGCTTCCGCTTGTTCTGACCCCTGGGCTGGGCCTGGAGGTTCATGGTGTGGCCAACTGGGCCGGCCCGGGGGGAGGGGGGGGGATGAGACCTAACTTCACCAGTTGCCCATCCCCTAGGGGAAGGTCCTGCTGGGAGCCCCCTGGTCCGGGAGCCGTGGGAGCTGAACAGGGGCAGGAAAAGTGCTGGGTGATGTGGTCAGGCACAGGGAGAAAGGCCTGTGGGCGGTTCCTCTCTCTTCACGAGACACTCGTGAGCTTGTCTACGCTTCCCAGTTCATGACGCTCCGCGGGGTCCTGGAGCCTGCAGACAGAAGCATAGCAACAGTGTCAGCCACAGCCTCCCACGATGCCCCAGACGTCAGCACAAGGACGACGGAGGGCCCTCTAAGGCCCTGCTGCATGTGGTGTAATTTGTGAATTGCACAAAGGCATCTATCTGCCACGGGGGACGGGGGCTGCGATCCAGCCAGAGCTCCGGCGGTCAAGCCGGGAAAAGGGGCGACGAAGGCCGTGTTCCGGTTCCTTCCCCTCGTCACCCAGGCCTCAGTCCACTGGGCAGCCCGGCCTGGTCCTCTCCCACCTGTCCAGGCAGTGACCTCCCCTCCAGAGCCAGGAGGAGCATTTGTGCAGCCAATGCCTCGTCTGACGCTCCAAGCACATCTCAGACACAGAAAGTGGAGAGCACAGGTCATTCCCAACTGTGCCGTCCCAGAGTCAGGAGCCCACCAGGTCCTTGCGGAGTCCAGGCCTCAAGACTAGGCTCAGGTCCTTGGCACCAGGGCTGGCAGGTGAGGCCCCACAAGGGTGTGTGCTGTCTAGCCCCGCCCCTGGGAGGTGCTGCTGGGTGGGAGGGTGGCTGCCAGAGTCTTCCCCAAACTAGCACAGGAACCTGTTCTGCAGCCCTGGCAGGCTGGAGGCGGGATGCCACCTAGCAGCTGGTCAGCAGTGCTCCCCCCCCCCCACTGCCAAAGAGCAAAGGTATGATGCTGAGGGAGCAGACTGCTGGACCTCGAGTCCGGAAGGTCCCTCATGACATGGTGTGACTCAAGCGCTTCTGTCTGTCTTCTAACTTGATTTAAAAAAAGAGAGAAAAAAGAACCAGGTTGCTCTATTTATCCTGCTACAGAACATACAACCAAGACCAGCATAACTTACGTGTATTTTTATTACTTACGTGTAAGTGATAACTTACATGTATAACTTGCATGTATTTTCAAAGACTTTCTTCAGAAATGGTTATATTTTCTTCCCTGAGGGAAGTTGGTAAGGGTGGGAGCTGCATGACTCACTTCTTCCCAGGTTAATTAATGTTCTGGTCCTGAGCCAGTCGTGCCGGGAGGGGAGGAGAGGGGGGCTAAGGAAGCCCTAGGAATGCATCTGCAAGCCCAGGCTGACCTCAGCCCTCGCCCCTAGCCGCTGCAGGTCGCTGTTAGCAGCCCAGGAGTTCCCAGGAGAGCAGAGGAGGGCTGGGGCTGGGCGGCACCGGGCAGGCGCTGGTATGAAGCCCCGGCTACACCCCAAGATGCCCGGCCCCAGGGAGGCCGGTGCTATCACTCCAGCGCAGGCTTCCGCAGCTCCCAGCCCTTCCCTCCCAGCGCTGGTGACTCACTCCGGCCCCTGCGTGCCTTTCACTTTCACCGGCACCAAGAAGGGGAGGAACTTCCTCCTCCATTTCCTTCCTCAGCTCTCAGCCCTGAAGTGAGGGAGACTCTCCCCGCTTGCACCCCCTTTTCTTCACATGTGGAAACTGGAGGAGGGAGAGCGGCTAGGCGGGCACCCGAGGCACCTTGGCCCAGCAGAGTGCTGGGGGGTACAGGAAGCACCTTTTGAACAAACCCCTTTCTCTTGCTTTAAACTCTCATTCCCTGACAATCACCCCAATTCGGAGCAGAAACCAAAGGCTCGCCCCAGACTGAAAATAACCCCGGGGGCCATTTCCAAGCTGCAGGAAGGGGCTGTCCTGGCTACAGGAGCCCGGCTCTGCCTCTCCAACTGGCAGGAACCAACTAGAGGTACGAGTCTGCAGAAGCAAGACAGAGGCAGGAAGAACCAGGAAGAACGTGCTCAAGCCGAGGGGAGGGGAGGGGAGGGGAGGGGAGCTGCCCAGGGCAGGCTGGAAGGTCCACGTGTCTCCCAGGGGCTGGGAGCCTCTCAGGCGCGTACACGCTTATCTCAACTGGGGCCTCTCCTCCACCAACAGTACACAGACATCACCCCGCCCCCCCCCCCCCCCCACACACACACACAGCCCTGTCACCTAGTGAGACGCGCCAGTCTGGGGTAAGGGAGAGCCCACGTGGCAGATGGGACGTGGTGCACGTGTGCGTGTGCCCGTTGGGAGGGCACCCAGACACCAGGTCCAGGATGGCAGGCTCTGCATGCTGGGCCAGGAGAGGTGGGAGTGGAGTCTGTGAATGGGGCTCCAGGCAGAGCTGCTCCTGCCCCCACCTCCCCAGGCCCAACCACCTGCAGCTACTTGGTCAGGCCCAGAGGGGTTAAGCTCAGCCGGTTTGCCTCCCACCACTGACCCTGCACATCAAGGAGGGCCAGCAGCTCAGAAGAAATCCAGGGGCCAATTCTGGGGAGGCTGAGTTCCCCCAGAAGCTTTGGCAGAGGCCTCCCTGTCTCCCCCACTGGCTGGCTGGGCTAAGAGTGCTGATCACGGACACCCAGACCTAGGATCCCCTGAAAAGAAAGGTCATTATTTGGGGAATGGAGAGGAGTGTGGAAGATGCCTGGGAATCCTGGAGGCAGGAGGGGAGGAAGGCAGCAGGGCACTAAATGGCAGCAGTAGTAGTTGTTAATAATAATAATAATAATAATAATAATAATAATAATAATGTATTTGTACCAGGCAGATCCTAAGTGCTTTTTTAATATGTGTTTAATTCCCACAACAGCTTTATAAAGCAGCATGAAGCCAAAGCATTATCTTTAACATTCATTTCACAGGTGAGCTAGATGAGGCGCAGAGGGACTAGGTCACTTGCCAATGATCACACATTAACTATGTTGCAGAGCCAGGACTTGAACCCTGGTGTGTCTGACTCTTAGACGAAGCTCTTGTTCCTTATCCCCAAGACACGCCACTAAGACACCAGGTTCCTCTCTGCACACCTTCCTTTCACAGCTCCCTCCCCAACATCTCAGAGCAAGGATTTCTGGACACAGATATTCCTTCTCACTGTCCCTGGGAAGCCCCTGCCCCTGCCTGAACCTCTGGCAGGTAAACCTCTTCTATTCTCCCCCAGGCCAGCTGAGACCCGCAGTCCTACATAAGGGGAGGGAAGAGGCGGGGGCTCACCACAGGCCAGCATGTGTGTGAGGTCCACCTGCAGGCAGGTCTGAGGCTGCACGGGCCACTTCGGGCCCACCCTCTGGGCCTGGACTCCCCAGCCCCTGCAAGCCCACCCCGCCTCAGTTCTGGTTGCTGCTGGTGGGGCTTCCATCTCCTACCCCACTGGTACGTCACAGCCTGCAACTCTGGCCAGGACTGAGCCACTTCCTCCCATTTCTTCTGCCTAGCCCCACTCCTCCTCTCCCCAGTGGCAGTCAGCCTGGCTTTCCTCACAGTGAGGAAAAGGAAGGAAGCCGTCTCTTCTGCAGGTTGCCGACCTGTGGGCCAACTCCCCAAGGTTGCAGGAAAGAGGGTGTAATGAGGAACTCCTGCAGGCAGCTCACCCCCAGGACCAGCTGCAGGCCGTCTGACATCAGAGGCAGGAGCACAGCAAAAGGAAACCCATTCACCATGGGGCCCCAGGCACGGCAACCCACTCTCTCAATCTGACTGTCTGTCATGGCTCCATTCACCCTTCCCTTCCTGCAGGCGCCTCACTACTGCAACCAGTCCCTGGTCAGTCCCACAGGTGCCCTGGGCAGAAGACGAGGTAAGAGTCTGGTCATCAGAGGCTGGGGACCTGAGGGGCTTTGAGGAGGATCAATGGCGAGAAGGAGTTTCTCTCTGCAGAAGAAAGTACTGTGCGCCAAGAAAAGAAAGCAACGCCGAACCTGCATATGTGTTATGCAGACACATGAGGGAAGGTGCTGGAGAGGCCTTGGGCGTCCTGTGCTGATGGTGCCACCATGCCCGCCCAGGATGGCAACATGAACACATACCGTTCCCCATGTGCCATCAGCAACCCTGCCGCATGCCCAGCAGTAGCTGGGAGAGTCCAGTGAGCCCTCTCCACAGGGTGATGGGACCAATCAGGGGACCAAGGACACTTACATGCCTGGGCATTCAGTGTGCCCATCTGAGAGAAAAGACTGTTGTGGGTCAAGGTCACACAGGCCAGGAAGGAGGTGCCCAGCTTGGTGCCAGCGGCCAATGGCTCAGCTCTGATGTGGGGACCCCCTGACCCTTGGAGCTAATGTTCCAAGCTCCTGCTCTTACAACCGGGGCCACCCCTACCCCACAACATACACTAGGAAGAGGGAGAGTCAGAGCTCATGCATCTCTAACCCAAGTAGGGCACCCAACAAGGCCCCAAACCTCTAAGCAGCCAGTTCCCTGAGCACCAAAGAGGACATCATAGGACAAAGCCCAAACTTCCTGTCCTGCCCGTAAGTCCCTGCAGACGGGCTCCTGCCACCTCTCTCACCCGCCACGTCTGAGCCACCATTCAGTGCTGCTCCTGTCTCAACGTGCTGTTCCTGCTTTGTCTCCAGGTCGTTGACCAGGCAGTGCCTCTGCCTAGAACACCTTCCACCTTTGTCATCTGGCCAAGTCCTCCTCATCCTTCAGGCCTTAGACTGCTTCCCATGGAAAATCTCCCCTCACCCCAAGGATAAGCCGGGAATTGCACCATGAGCCCCTAACGCCTCCTCAGTGCCTACCACAACCCTCAGCACAGTACATTCCAGGTAGGTATTTCCTTGTCCCCAGTAACTTGCCAGCTGCAGAACACTGTTCTTGGAACTTGGCTTGTATCTGCCTCTTGGGATGCTCATTCAAGACTGCACCCAAGGTGAGTCAGAGCCATGCCTGGGCAGAGGTACTACTCACAGCCAGCGTGTCCACCCTGATTTCTAGTCTCCCCGATCAGAGTTCCCCTGACGCTGAGATAAAGTGGAAAGGCCCCACCTCCTAACCACCACCCCTTCCCATCCCACCCCATCAAAGGCCCCAGGCCCTCATCAACTAAGCCAGTGGTCGGCAAACTGTGGCTCGCGGGCCACATGCGGCTCTTTGGCCCCTTGAGTGTGGCTCTTCCACAAAATACCGTCTTCTGCGCATGGGCCACGAAGTTTCCATCGCACTGTACATGCGCGCCCGCACGTGGTATTTTGTGGAAGAGCGGCACTCAAGGGGCCACAGAGCTGCATGTGGCTCGCCAGCTACAGTTTGCCGACCACTGAACTAAGCTAAACACAAATCCTTCTCCAATTGCTGGTCCACAAGCTACCTGCCCCTTGACTGTCACTTGCTGCCCCGCATCACAGGCAGGCCAACTGGAAAAGCGCCAGCCCTGTCACTGCCCCTGCCTCATTTTTTCTTCCCCCGAGGCTTCCTCCTCTGCTGAGACCACAGCCAGGGACATGAGCCTGCGGGTCTGTCTCCTTGTGCGTCCTGATATGGCTGGGCTGGGCCTCAGGACACCAAGGTGTCTGTCTGGCTAGGAAGCCAGGGGGGCAGTGATGAGGAGCCCTTCCTAGGGGAGCCCAGCACGGCCCAGCTGGCCCTGCAGCCCAGGCTCACATCTTGAAAAGCTCTCTCAGATACTCTGAGGCCTTTGGCTACAGCCAAACTGGGCATGTGGCCTGGAACTGCCATCTTGGTTGCTGCCCAGGCCCTAGATTAGGGGTGGAGAACCTTTTTTTCTGCCAAAGGCCTTTTGGATATTTAT
Source organism: Myotis nattereri (assembly GCF_964212035.1). Classification (NCBI taxonomy): domain Eukaryota; kingdom Metazoa; phylum Chordata; class Mammalia; order Chiroptera; family Vespertilionidae; genus Myotis; species Myotis nattereri. The sequence goes on along the minus strand of NC_138075.1, from coordinate 24,323,206 downwards.
AACATCATTCGAGGGCCATACACAATTATCAACTTAAAAATTAGCCTGCTATATTTGGTCAAACATTTAATTAACTCACCCTAATGCCTTGGCAGGGCCAGACCAAAAGATTTCGCAGGCCGAGCGTTCCCCACCCCTGTCCTAGATAGACCTTCCTCTGGACACAGTGCCCTCATTTGCAGTGCTGTACGTCCCCCTGTAACTGGAGTTCACAGCTAGGCTGAAGGACCCCATTTCTCCCAGCCACTGGACACACAAATCCTGTTCTCATGGGGTTTGCAAACCAATAAGGAAGGAGACACCAGCTACAAAGAGGAGGACCTGCCTCCTAGAAGTGTCACTTCCCCTGGGGGCATGAAAGAGCAGGCCTTACAAGCTGCCCACTTCTAGTTTAGAGAGAGTCTTCGGTTATCATCATTCTCCAGACTGAACTTCAGCTCTGAAAGGCAGAGGCCAGGTAGATGGGCCAGGGAGCCACAGGTCCCAGGGGTCTCAGGGTCAAGCTGATCAGGCTCAAAAGGCTCAGCCAGGGTTCGAGCCGGCTGCTGTTTGAGCTTTGATTATAAAAATGCCACACTAGCCTGGCCGGCGTGGCTCAGTGGTTGAGCATCAACCTATGAATCAGGAGATCACAGTTTGATTCCGGTCAGGACATATTCCTGTGTTGCAGGCTTGATCCCCGGTGTGGGGCCTGTAGGAGGCAGCCAATCAATGATTCTCTCTCATTATTGATGTTTTTTTTCTCTCTCTCCCTCTCCCTTACCTCTCTGAAATCAATAAAATATATATATATATATATCTTTTTAAATGCCAGCACTGAGGTGCTTTTAAAGGGATCCTGTGAGAGGGGAACCTTTGCCTGATGAGGCATTCTCAGAGTGGCTACCTCTCTTATCCCCCTCCTCCAGTGCCCGCAAACATCCCCAGGATGCTCATGAAAAGCCAAGATAACCAGGCCCATTTCTTCGAGGGGAAGCTGAGGCAGAGAAAACACACAATCCCAGGCAGAGCCAGGGAAGGACGGAGCCTCGAGGCTCACAGGCAGCCCAGGAAAACCCCTCCCAACAGAGCTCTGGAGCCCAGGGGAGGTGGGGTGGAAGCTGGTAGGGTCAGGCTCTCTCCAGAAGACATACAGCAACTGTCCCTACCGCCAGGACCTCAGTGACTGAACCTTTAGAGGGGGGCTCACGGGGCCGGGTGGAGCCCTTGGTCTCCTCACAACCCTCTCTGTGCTCTACAGGGCTCACCCCACCGGAGGCTGCTCCAGTTCTTCCCTCCCTTTTCGGAAAGGCCTGTCTCCCCAGCAGGTCTCTGCCCTGGGCCAAAACACAGAGGGGACCACCACTGGGGTCTCCCTTAACATGGCCTCACCCTGCCTACGGTCCCCCACACCCAACACACAGACAGCCTCTGCAGCACCAGAGGTTTGCTCACGGCCCCTTCATCCACTCCGCAAGCATTTGTTGTGCACTAGGCTCTGGGGAGACATGGAGACAAGGCACAGTCCCTACCTGCACAGAGGAGTGGAGGAGAGGCACAGAGCACAGATTACAATGCAAGGTGTCCCGTGCAGGGGCTGGAGATACATACACAACAGATCACCCCAACGAGAGTTTCCTGCCCTAACCGGTTTGGCTCAGTGGATAGAGCGTCGGCCTGTGGACTGAAGGGTCCCAGGTTCGATTCCGGTTAAGGGCATGTACCTTGGTTGTGGGCACATCCCCAGTAGGGGGTGTGCAGGAGGCAGCTGATCTATGTTTCTCTCTCATTGATGTTTCTAACTCTCTATCCCTCTCCCTTCCTCTCTGTAAAAAATCAATAAAATATATTTTTTTAAAAAAAAAAGGGTTTCCTGATTTGGGACCTTTTCTGGAGCTGTTTCCTCTGCCTGGAATCTCTACCTCCACTCTGACAATCTGCCTTCCTTCAAGGCCTACCTCCTCCAGGCAGTCCTCCAGCACATGCTTTCCTTAGTCTTTTTGGATGGTCATGCCCTTGCCCAGTGTTAACCACTATCTCATAATGCTTCTTCAATTCCCTTCTGTTTATTTTTTAAATATATGTTTTAAAATTGATTTCAGAGAGAGGAAGGGAGAGGGAGAAATAGAAACCTCAATGATGAGAATCATTGATTGGCTGCCCCGTGCACGCCCACACCGGGGATGGAGCCCGTAACCCGGTCATGTGCCCTGACTGGGAATCCAACAGTGACTTCCTGGTTCATAGGTCCACACTCAACCACTGAGCCACGCCAGCCAGGCAATTCCCTTCTGTTTCTGCACCAAGGCTGGGAGAAGCAGGGCCCGGAGGCAGTGTGGCTCAATGGGGAGGGCAGCGGACTGTTTGTCAGGTAACCAGGTGTCTGTCCAGGAGCCACTGTTCATTGGTTCTTGCCTGTGAGGAACTTAGGAGCCCAGGGAAGTGGGGACAAGGCCTGTGTCCAGGAATCAAAGAAACCCCGTTGCTATGAGCCACTGCCATATGAAATAGCCACCTGCACTGCCCGCATGTTCAATGCTTACTGTGCAACCATTTATTCCCATCTGAGAAATGAGGAAAGGTTGGCTCTGGAAACTAACTTATTCCAGGTCACATTCTGAGCTCAGGAGTGAGAAGCCAGGATTTGAATCCAAGCTGCTGACTCCAAACCAGGTCTCTATCATACCCTGCTGCCCATCTGTGTTGAGCAGTGGTTCCCAAACCTGAGAGATGGGTTCATGGGTCTGCTGAGGGGGGGAGGGTGGCTCAGGTGGGAAATCTGCAAGGCTTCCTAAGCAGCCTAGGGGGTGCCCCAGTGTTGGAGCAGGGGAGAGGCCAGAGGACCAGCAGCTGGCATTAAGCAGTTTCCAAGGACCTACTGCTCCTCACTCCCCAGAGGAGCCGCCTGCCAGAGCGCTGTGCCTGCCCAGGAAACATGATGGGTCCCACGGAGCCGTGGGTGTTCTCTGCTCTCAGCCAGCCCTACGGCGGACCGTGGCTCTTTCAGTGCCTGAGGCACAACCAAGTGCCCATGTCCACGGAGCACTCACTGTTTGCCAGGCACTGTGCTAAGCGCATCTCCTTGAACCCCCACTCTTCTCCGTCTCATTTTACAGGTCAGGAATGGTACACTCAAAAACATCTATTTAACACAAAGAAGCCAGCAACAGGAAAACAAAAAGACACAGACAATACAGGTGCTAAAAATAAAGCCTCTTTTGCAACCCAGAACTCATTGCTCAGTATGAGTTTTGATACATATAAGAAGGAACATGATAAAAAAAAAAAAGACATAGACAGATAGAAATCAAATAGCAGAATGGCAGACAAAAATCCTACCTTGTCAATAATTACTTTAAATGTAAATATATTAAACATTCCAATTCAAAGGCAGAAGTTGAGATGATGGGTTAAAAAAAACCACGATCCAACTATATGCTGTTTATAAAAGACACACACTTCCCCTGGCCGGTGTGGTTCAGTAGTTGAGCTTCGACCGATGAACCAGGAAGTCGTGGTTCGATTCCCCATCAGGGCACATGCCCCGGTTGCGAGCTCAATCCCTAGGGAAGGGTGTGCAGGAGGTGGCCGTTCAAATAGTCTCTCATCGTTGATGTTCCTTCTATCTCCCTCTCCCTCTCCCTTCCTCTCTGTAACCAATAAAAATCTATTTTTTAAAAAGAGAGAGACATACACTTTAAATTTAAAGACACACATAGGTTGAAAGTAAAAGGATGGAAAAATATACACCATGCCAACAGCAATTAAAAGAACTGAAATGACTGTAAACATTAGACAAATTAGACTTTAAGACAAGAATTCTTAGTAGAGGCAAAGAAGGAAATTTCATAATGATAAAAGTGTCTATCCGTCAAGAGGATATTACAATGATAAAGGCATACGCACCCAACAGCAGAATCCCCAAAATACACAAAGTAAAAAAAACTGTCAGAATTAAAAGGAAAAATCGACCATTCAACAATAATTGGTGGGAGACTCCAATATTATACTTTCAATAGTGGGCAGAACAACTAAACAGAGATTGACAAGGAAATAGAAGACTCGAACACTGTAAAGCACTAGCCCTGAGAGATAGCTATAGAACATTCTGCCCAACAACAGCAGAATACTAATTCTTCTCAAGCGCCATAGAATGTTCTCTAGGATATAACCTAAGTTATGCCACAGAACAAATCTCAATAAATTTAAAAGGGTTGAAATCATACTAAATATGTTCTCCAATCAAAATAAGGTAAAATTAGAAATCAACAGGAGGAAATTTGGGGAATTCGCAGGAAATGAAGGCTAAAAGGAACCTGTCAAGTTCTCACAGCTCAGAAAGGCCACTCCCTCCTTACTCAGACCATGGACTCCACACCTGCACAGCCCCAGGAGGCCTCAGACCTCCAGCTTTTGCAAACGCCTCTCCCATCCCCACACTGAGCACACACTCACTGAGCCTGGCTCCAAGTTTGAGCCCAGAATTAAAAAAGTTGGGGAGGCACAGGTCCTTGGGGCTGTAACAGCTTGCTAGGCAGCCCTGCTTCTCCTTGGGAAAATGGTCACATGCAAACATTTCACTCCCCCAACCAGTCTACAGAATATCCAAAAGGCAAATCCTTCCTAAAAGAAGGAAGCTAACATGTGTAGCGCACTTCCCCCCGGCCAGGCACAGGACACACCCTAACCCACGCTTCCAAACTTCCCATCAAGGTGTCTGTCTTATTGTCTTCATTTTAGAGAGAGAAACAGAGACCCTGCTGTGAAAGTCGAAGAAGCAAGATCCAGAAAAATCCCTCCATGATCCTTCTAGAAAAATCCCGAATCTATACATGTGGGCCTCAAAAGGAACGCTACACGTGAGGACCCCACAGAAACCGGCTGTGGACGCTCCCCTTCCTCACGCTCCCTCCTGCTGCTGCTTTTCTCGGGGGCATTTCCAAGTAGAGCACAGTATACAACACTCCCTCATAAGACACAGTCCCAGAAACAGGCTCCCTTCAAGATCAGGGAAATCCATAAAAACCCCAGGGAACTGGGAGAGCCCACAGGGTGCTGAGGGGAGGGGACTGCAGAGGTGAGCGGGGAGCTGCCAGGTCAGGAGGATCTCACTCTGGAATAAGAGCCTGCACACGGGGAAAGGTGGCCTGCATCCCTCTTCAGAGCCAACCAGCAAAGCAGGGCCCAAGTGGGGAAGTGAACAGATTCCAAATATTAAGGGATGTCCGTGTTCACTTAGTCCAATTCCTCCGTCCACAAAGCAGCCCAGAGAAGGAAATAAATTTGCCTGGAGATAGATACACAGCCAGGAGCAAGCAGGGCACAGAATCAAGGACTCCAATAACAATGCTTCATGTCTCCATTTAGGCAGACCCCACCTTTGGCAAGACACTGGGCAGGGCTTGAAGCCAAGATGAAATCCCAACACCACCAAAATAAGGCTTTCTTCTTCACCACCTTCACCACCTCTAACACTTCTCGAGGGTGCTCCTATGTGCCAAGCACTCTACACACATGATCCTGTTTGATCCTCAGTGCAAGGTAGGTATTACTACTCTCCCCTTTCTCAATGAGGAACCTGACTATCCAAGGGGTCAAATCAGTTGCTTGAAATCACAGGAGTATAGAGGCAAGGCCAGCACTGGAACCCAGAATTCTATCTGGAAACTTCCTCCTCAGGGCTTCAGGCTCAGCCTCCTGCTTGAGGCGCCACACCACACTGTCTGGGATGGATGCTGCTACATCTTCTCCCTGGAGAGCCTGAAAAACTCCATGATTTTCTGCAAGTGTGACTGGTCAGGTAAGGTGGGTAAGAGAGGTGGGAGGAGAGTGGCTTTGAAGATGAAGAGGCTACTGGTGATTACCACCACTGCGTCAACATGTGGGAGGCTCAACATCTGCTCCGGAGGAAGCCACACCCCTCCAACACTCTGCAGCCCCATACCCATGGTTGGCTAGCAGCTTTAAAAAATAAAGCCAACTCTCTCTTGCCTGTCAGATGCTCCAATTCCCAGGGGGCCCAGACTCCTGTCCCCCTCCGCCAGCACGCTGAAGTCCAGAGCAAGTCGGCTCCAGGCTTGGGTTCCTACTAGTGCCAATGGTCCCCACCATTGAATATCAGCCCCAGCCATAGCAACCTTCTTCTCTGCATAGGGCTTTCAGATGGGTATCTTCTCAAGAACTTACATTCCTAAATAAACGCTGATCATTTCACATCCTGAGTAAGGGAGACAGATACTAGCTGCCTACTCCCTAGATCACTGGTCCAGATTTCTATTTCATAACTGATGAAACTGAAGCCCTGATAGGTAGCGACTTGTCCAAGGACACATGGCTGATGACTTGGAGAGCTGTGGTCAGGGCCTCCTGGGTGGATAGTCACACTCAGCACTCCTTCAGACCTGGTGCTTCTCAGTAGGGAGGTGGAGGAGGGGGGTCTAGGTGTGGTGGTTTCATCAGCCCAGGCTCTCCTGCCTGGCCAGTTCCAGAAGGACCAAGACCTACCGGATAGCCGGGGGCTGGGGGAATCCTGCTGGTTTGGAGCAGAAAAGATGGGAACAATATGGCTTCCCTTTACCTGCTGGTGACCAAGAAGCACAAAAACGCCCAGTCGGCACGGCTCGGTGGTTGAACATCAACCTGTGAACCAGGAGGTTGTGTTTTGATTCCCAGTCAGGGCACATGCCCAGGCTGCGGGCTCGATCTCCAGTGTGGGGCGTGGAGGAGGCAGCTGATCAATGATTCTCTCTCATCATTGATGCTTCTATCTCTCTCCCCCACTTTCCCTTCCTCTCTGAAATCAATAAAAATATATTAAAGAAAAAAAAAGAAGCACAAAAACCAGCAAGGGTGGGGGAGGGTCCCTGCCTGGGGCCTCCTAGATGAGCTGCAGAGTAGGCACAGGGAGCCACCTGCCTCGCTTGCCCAGCCATCTAGTTAGTGTCAGGCCCTTTCTCAGGCCCTGGTCAAGATCCAGGACCTCTGCCAAATGCTCAAACATTCCTTTCGTTTTTTCAGTCTCTGAGCAGCTGCTGCAGGGCTTTTTCTCCCTGTTGATTTATTCTTTATTGTTCCTGAAATACACCCAGAGGCCTTTGGCACTGGGCACCAGCACAACATCCAGCCCAAGCCCCAAGTACACACTAACCAGACTCCCTGGGACCTGGGCCAAGCCAGCTGGAATAATGGGCCCCAGGGTCAGACCCAGCAGCCACCAAGAAGACCCAAGAACCCACCTGCCCCCAGCCTATGGTCCCAGAGATAATCTCAGGGCGCCAGAGGATGGGATGTTTGGGAGGAGGAGCGTTTGGAAGGTGTCCGGGAGGCCAAACTAAGCCTTTCCACTCCTCACATGCATGAGCAACTCCCCCAGCACCCCCCACCCCCAGCCACATAGCTGACCCCCACAGCCTGTTGCCCTCCACAGCAGGCCTCGTGGCTCAGCTGGGCTTCTGGCTGTGAAGTGTTTGCAGATAAAGGCTCCAGAGGGTCTTCCCACCCTTCCCAGCCAAATATCTCCACTATCAGCCAGTCTAATGGTACCTGAATTCCTACCATCAGCACTTCATTCCAAGGGTCAAAGCACTGCTCCCTGTGCACACGAAAATAGCCTGGAGAAGTATGAAGTATGGGAGCTGCGTTAGAAAGAGACAGGCTTCAGGGTCCAACAGGCTACGTCCTGGCTTCTCTAATCATCAGCCTCTCAGTTAGTGTCCCTATTGGGAAATGGGCATAATAATGTTTTCATCTCACAGTTATTGTGGGATTAAATGAGGTTAATATATACACGAAGTACCTGGCACAGGTAAGGACCCAATAAATGTGATTTCCTCTGCCCCTTGCTGGGCAGGAGTGGCATCACTACCAGTCTTCACCACCTGGGGGGGGAGGGAGGCTAGATGGTCTGATTCTTTCAGTTCTACAGTTGGCTGAGAGCAGGACTGGCCAGGAGCAGGACAAGGAGTCTAAGAGCCCAGGAGGGCACACCCGGCACACGCCTTCCCTGGACTCAGCTGTGCCAGCAGGGCCTGCAGGGACATGGTAGGACAAGAAGAGTCCCCTGATAATACCTGGCAGGGCTTCTAGGCCTGTAATGGGGTCCCCACCCTCCTGGGCTCACTCTAAGAAGAACAATAAAAGGGAAAGTGCTAGCACCTGAGGGAGGCTGGGGAGGGGGTGGCCACAGGAAATCTGAGCAGGGGCCAGAGGAACCCAGGCCTGCAGGGAGCAAGCAAGGCTGTCCTGAAGCCACCACAGTGAATGTCCCACAAGTGGAAGTGCCCGCCTGGTTATTTTTGGCACCTCTTCTGCCCAAAGCCAGCAAAGAAAGGCAGCTGCTAGCAACATGGAAGGGCTGTTTACACTCAAGTGTGCAAGCGCCGCTGCAGGGACAAAAAAGAGCATCAGCAGCCACGGAGCAGAGGGGCCTCTGCCCCCTTTCTTCCTCGGCTGACTGTCCCTGTGAGTGCAATCTGTGCACTGCATAGCTGACATAGCGTGGGTACTTCTGCTTTCACTCAGATCCAGTCTCCCAACCGCAGAACTCACTCACATACACACAAACAGACAAATAAATAACTATGGAGCCAGCTGAGGACTGAGCCACACCCAGGAGCCGAGACAGTATTCCTCTGGGCTCTTCCTGCACTGACGAGGCCCTCCCAACTTCCACACTGGGAGGGGCAGGCACCAGGGACAGGCCACAGAACAGCTCCTCTTTCTGCACTCCTCGGGTGAAAGTGGAGGCAGTCTATGGGAACCTCGAGGAGCTCACTGCCTCCCAGCTTCCCCACTGGAAAATGAAGGAGCTGGACTAGATGTTCCAACACATTTTCCAGCTCTGGGATGACTCCGGGGAGCTGGGAAGCCCAAGGCTATGACCAGGGCCAGCTGGGGGTTCCGACAGAGCAAGATCAGATGGGGAAGGGGATCTGAGCTGCAGCCAGGTACACGTTCCAAGAGGGAGGAGAGGAAGAGGAGAGGGAGGGGGAGGAGAAGGGAGAAGAGAAGGGAGGGGGAGAACGACCAGCCTACAAGCATTCTCAGGGATGCCAGTTCTACCACTTAAGCCTTACTGAGCTCCTTTCTGAGCTCTGGGGCCTGCCCCTCCAGGGAACTGGCAAATTCTGGCAACAGCAGTCTGGATTGGAGCTTCTGTCTACCCAACTGCTGGAAAAAGCTGGGAATCGAAATCCCTCATCATTTTCCTTCCTCTCTGGACCCCATTTCCCCAGAGAAGGTGGGTGGCCTCAGAGGGAACCCCCTTCTGGCTGCACGCCGGGTATACTTCTCTCTCTCTAAGCTCTGGAATGGACAGACTGTCCAGGCTGCTCCCCTCCCCCCTTCCTGAGACCCGTGGAGGAAGAAGCATTGCCTGGAAAAAATAACGCTCACACCAAGAGCTCCCTGCGGCTGGAGAGAAAGGCAGAGGGAACAGGGAGCACCTTCCCAGGCCACCGCAGTACCAGGCTATGTTCCAGACAGAGCCAGAGCAAAAGCACTGCCAGGAAAGCCTCAGGCCCCTCGCTGCTCTTCTCCCCACCAGACCCTGCAAAACACAGCCAGCAACGGGGTCCCCCCGGGAGACACCCCCACCCCAGCAAAAACCCCAGCTCTTTTCTGACATGTGGCAACTTTCTTCTTATATAATATCTTGGTGGACAACCCTCTCTCCCCATTCAGTTGGTGAAAGAGCCAAAGTGATCTTTGGAGGGACAATTCCCACCCCAGGCTCCACCCAAAAACTCCATTGAGGTCACACAGAAAGGCTTCAGGTGAAGCAAAGGCAAGGGGACTTTTCCCTTGGCTGAGAGAGCAGCCTTCCTCCCACCCACGTGAGCAGTTCAGCCTGAGGCCTGGGCGGGTAGAGTCCCGATTGTACAATCTGATCTCTGGGAAGCTGAGCTGAGCAAGGACAGAATTGCTTGCAAAGGTGCACAGGCACCAGGGTCGGGCCGATTTAGGCAGTTGGGGCCAGGGCCTGGGAAGTTAGAAAATAAGCTTCATTTGCCCTCCTACCACAAGCAGGACATCCTTCATGTCCTTCTCCCTGGGAGGAGCCAAAGGCAGACAGCTGAACTAGCTGGGAGCCGGTGAAATGCTAGCCATTACCTGTTGAGTGCCTACTATGGGCCACTTGCTTTGCATGCAGGATTTTTTTAACCTTCATAGCAACCCTGTGAAGTATTACTACCATCCTCATTTTATAGATGAAGAAACTGAAGTTCAGGAAGTTAAGCAATGCCCAAAGCCATCCAGCAAGTAGAGAGGCTGGAGCATGAACCCAGGTCTACCCAGGCCTTGTTCTCATGCACCAGCCAGGTTTCCTTCGGTCACTGCCCCGGTCCTGTCCACATACCATCCAGGAATGGTGTTCTGAGTGTGGGGGTGGCAGTGGGGGTGGACAAGTTCTGCTGTTATTGTTCCCAAGTATATGACTGTGAGAGCCCCTGTTTGTGTGTGTGTGTGTGTGTGTGTGTGTGTGTGTGTTTTGGGGGTGGAGGGAGGGCGATCTGGATTCCAAATAGCAGTTTCTAACACCTAAGTTATGCTGTAATGCTTCTGATTCATAAAATGAGCTCACAGTCTCAGGGTATCCTGGATGTTGCTCTGAATGCAAATGCAGATCCCTTAAGTAAGAACTGGAGATTTCAGCACATTCCACATAGCGCTAGCCCAGCACACACAGGTTTTTTTAGTTCACCCCCACAATCAGAGTCCTTTGGTGCTGAAACAACCCTTCCAACAGAATGAGCCCACTGGCTGCATTTCCTGCAACCTTTGGTGAGTCAGGGAAGAATGGAGTTTCCAGGCTGCTTCTAAACTGATGCATGCACATAATCCAGGACGGGTGCCAATGTGCCTGGCTAAAGGAAATGCCCAGGTTAGCAGATTCCCAGGCAGGAAGCTCTTCCCTGGGAGGAGCAAAAGGCAGACAGCTGAACTTGGTCCTACTGGGGTCAGAATGACTGGGACGCATTCTCTAGAAGGCCAGCCACCGGGCAGAGCCAGGAAACTGGGTTCACCAGCACTAGGATCACTGGTGCAGCATGAGTCCCAGCAGCAGGGTTCACTGAGCCCACCACATGCCAAGCTCACATTTTTTTTGAGGGAAATCTTTCATTTATTTGTTCACTAACACATACTGAACACCTACTAGAGGCAGGCATTGTGGGAACAATACAGCTCACACTAGAGCAGAGGCTACCATAAAGCTGAAATGTGCTTTCAGGACTTTCCGTATACACTAGTTCATAGAATCCTCGCTGCAACTCTAAGGAGGAGGTATAGAGACTCTAGCTCTGAGTTGGTGTTTTGTTTGTTTGTTTTCAGAGAGGGGAAGGGAGAGGGAGTGAGGAATAGAAACATCAATGATGAGAGAGAATCATCAATCAGCTGCCTCCTGTACACCCCTCACTGGGGATCGAGCCCGCAAAATGGGCATGTGCCCTGATCAGGAATCGAACCGTGACCTCCTGACCTCCTGGTTCATGGGTCAATGCTCAACCACTGAGCCACACCGGCTGGGCTCTGAGTTGATGTTTTTAACTACCACTCTACAGTATATACACAAATGACCACATAAAGTGGAAATAATTGTTGAGGAGAAGACTGAGGCTTCTCCAAAGAAGTGGCATTTGAAACGGAAAGGAAGGAAAGGAAGAAACTCCCAGCTACTTGTGGCCATCCCTACTCCACCACCAGCGAGGTGTCCTTCTGAGAGACCCGACTACAGGAGAGGAGCTATCAAGGCCAAAGAGTCCTGGACTGTGCCCACTCCCCTTCCAGGCCACTAAGCCCTGTGTGACCACCCGCACCATCCTTCTCTTACTCCTCCCCAACTCAGGGGCCCACAGGCCTTGGCTCCACTGGGCAGAACTTCCCTGGGTTCTGGAGCCACAGGAGGTCCTCAGCTAAGTCTGTAACTACATATTGTCTTCTCTCTCTCTCTCTCTCTCTCTCTCTCTCTCTCTCTCTCTCTCCATTTATTAAAAGCAGTAGCGCAGCCCTAGCCAGTTTGGCTCAGTGGATAGAGCGTTGGCCCTCGGACTGAAGGGTCCCAGGTTTGATTCCAGTCAAGGGCGTGTACCTCGGTTGCAGGCTTGGACCCAAGCCCTGGTTGGGGCCCGTGCAGGAGGCAACCAATTGATGTGTTTTGCTCACACTGATGTTTCTCTGTGTCTCTCCCCCTCTCTCTAAAATCAATGGAAAAATATCCTCAGGTGAGGATTAGCCAAAAAAATAAAATAAAAATTACTGATTTTTAGAGAGAGACAGATGAAGGGAGAGAGAGAAATATCAATTTGTTGTTCCACATATTTATGCTTCATTAGTTACTTCTTGTATGTTGACAGGGGATCAAACCCACAACCTTGCCTATCAGGATGCTCTAACCCAGTGGTTCTCAACCTGTGGGTCGCGACCCCTTTGGCGGTCGAACGACCCTTTCACAGGGGTCGCCTGAGACCATCCTGCATATCAGATATTTACATGACGATTCATAACAGTAGCAACATTACAGTTATGAAGAAGCAACAAAAATAATTTTATGGTTGGGTCACAACATGAGGAACTGTATTTAAAGGGCCAGCAGGTTGAAAACCACTGCGTAACCAACTGAGCTACCCAGCGAGGGCTCTATTTTTAAATCCCATACTTAGAAGTTGAACTGTCATCCCCAGGGGCAGTCTTTCCTAGGGTGGGGTGAGGGGCTGATAGGGGAGGTAGGGGTTCACTGGAGAGGCCACACTGGAAGTGGGCAGGCAGTCCCAGAGCAAGCTTCGTGGATGGGGGGCTGGGAGGGTGCCCTCCAGGTTCCTAACCACCTTGTCCCCTGGGAGCTACTCAGCCTAATCAGCCAGAGACCAGTCCAATTGGAGTGGAGACTGGGCCAGGGCCATGCAGGAGGAGGTTTATCACAGTAATTGAATGTTTACACCCCTGTTAGTCAGTGTCCAGAGCAGAAAATAAAATGAGGGCCCTTGAATTCTCAACCTGGGGAGGTTTCTCCTTTCCCCCTCATCCTGAAACCGTCTAATACCTCCTGGAAATTTCCGGGGTGCATTTCTGACTCTAAAGGGGCATGTGCCACACCACCTCTGGGAGGTTCTGAGCAGGACAGGTGACCTCTTCCCCTCCGCCCGAGCCCAGAGGAGCGGCTTCTCCTCAGAGCTGCAGTTACCCACACCTCCAATCTCAACCCTGAAGCTGCAGGGACGAGGAGAGGCCAGACCTCCAGGCCCCTGCCAGACCAGGCTCCCCCTGCTGGAGCAAGCCAGACCTCCCCCCCCCCCCCCCCCCCCCCCGCAATCCCCTGCACACACGTGCCACCAAGGCCTTCACAGTCATCCCAGCCAGCTCTCCACCCATCCCGCCGGCCCCAGAGCCGGGCACACAGGTCCCATGTGGGATGGTGGAAGCAGGAAGTAGCCGACAGAGTTCTGACCAACAAAGTTTTAAATGGGGCTGGTAACTTCCCCTTTCATCCTTCTAGAGTAGCTCACTCTGGAGGTTGGGCTGGAATCCCCAGAGGCCTCCACGTTGAGTGGCAGGTATCTCCTCCAGGTCTGCTTTCCTGGGGGCTGAGGCTTGAAAGCCCCCAGGGAGGCACCAGGCCCTCATCCAGAGTCCTGGGTTGGGGCTCTCAGACGGGCAACCTGGTGCACACGATTCTGTTTGTGTGAATAGGGGAGGCCATATGACGACCTCCAACAAGCTAGCCTTATGCAGGGGCCAGACAAAATCCAGGCTCCCGCGTTTGGCACGGGCACCACCAAACCAAGCACCCGGTGAAGCCCGGGGAGAGCTCCGCAGGCCTCAGCGCGCGGGCCGGCGGGGGCGGTGAGAGGGATGACAGGTCTGAGGTGCACCCGCAGCGCCGGGGTCCGTGGGGGCCAGCCCGCCCGCCCTAAACACTCTAAATTAGGGCTCTACCCGTTTCCTGCCACCCCTGCACCTCTGTTCCCAAACTCCCAGCGCGGGCAGTTCCCATGTCCACTTTCCCGTGCACACTGGAAGGAGAAGGGGAAGAGGCCTCCCGCACCAAGTTCCTGCACTCGGCGAGCTCCTCTCCGCGCCTCCGGGGCCTGAGATCTGTCACGCAAGCCGGTCCCTGCAGACACCACGTTTCGCTTAGGCGGCGGAGGAGCAGCCGTGTTCCTCCGCCGCCGCCAGCCTCGCGGATGGGGAGGGTTTTCCTGCCGGGGCCGCGCCCGGGTGGACTGGGGCCGCGCGCGAGTTGCGTAGCTGCACAAACACGGCGGCGAGTTGGCGCTGCACACGCAGCTGCGGAGAGGGGGGGGGGTCACGGAGGGGCGGGCTGCCGAGCAGCCAACGCATGTCCACACCCACGCACACCCACGCACACAGTTGCCCAGGCCGCAGAAGTTGACGCGCCGCGCCCCGAGCCCCGGCTCCCGGCCGCGCCTGCAGAGCTGCAGCCCGGGCGCCAAGCCGCCACCGCTTGCACGCAGCCGGGGGTACCTTGGCCGCCGCGCCAGGGCGGGCAGCGCCTCGCCTCGTGCAGGCCTGGGCCGCGGACCCGGCAGCCCCACTTACCTGCTCCTGCCCGAGCTCCGGCATCGGCTATCCCTTCTTGGCCACGGGCTGCCGCCTTCGGTCGCCTTTTAGACTCCAGCCGCCTGCACGCACTCCCCGATTTTAAAAACAAACAGGCGCCGCCGCCTCCCGCGGCGCTCGCAGGGCTTTCGCCAGCCCGCGCCTCCCGAGACTGGGAAGTTTGCTGGCAGGGCCCGGGAGGGACACGCGGGCTGTCACCCTTCGCTCTGGGCGCAGGAGCCTCGGCTCACCCCGCGCCGGTGTTGTCCGCCTCGCGATCGCTCTCCCTCCCTCCGTGTCACCCCCAGTCCTGCGATGCAGTGTCAGGATTGCACTGCTCTGACTCATCGGTTGAGCTCACAGCTTGAAAAAAAAAAAAAAAGAGCGAGGGCGAGAGGCAACAGCGAAGGAGGAGGACTCTGAGGTGCTACAAAGGATTGCACAACTCGGAGCTGGGAGCGCGGAGCCACAGCGGCCGGACGGCGCGCGCGGCCGGCGGCGAGCAGGAACCAGCTCTACCACTTCATCAGCACAACAGTCTCTGGTCGGCCTCTCCACCAGCAGGCCCAGCGCCGCCCACTTCCTGCGACCAAATAAGGCCTGGGAAGGCGTCTTTAAACCTCCGGCGGCTGGCCCGGGCTGGGGATTTCCAGCAGACCTCACCTCCACTCGAGTCCGTCGCCGCCCTCCCCGGGCGCAGGCGGCGCCCCCCGATGGTTTTGCTGGAGCAGGCCACGCGGCTCGTTCCTTTCACACCAAGGTCAGGAGGAGACGGTGACGAAATGTTTGGAAACCCATCGGGCCTGCCAGGAAAGTGTGTGTGTGTGTGTGTGTGTGTGTGTGTGTGTGTGTGATGTTGGGGAGGACACAAGTCGCTTTCTTCCACAAAGAATTACTCTCTGGTTTTGGATCCGGTAAATCATGCACAATCCTCTCCAAGGCACTTCATTAACAGTCTTCCCAAGTTTCCCTTTTGGCTCATCAGCATCCTAGTCGTGTAGAGTTTGTTGAGAAACCGGCCCCAGCCCCTATAAAAGACCCACCTCTCCATTACTGAGGTGATGAAAGCTGCTGGGTTTAATTCGAGCAACTGAGGCCAGGGTTCGGGCAGCTTTTCACTGTGTGCCCACATTTCCTCTACCTTCCCCACTATCCCCCTGATGCCTGGCTGCTGAACAGATTGGAAACATTTCTGCTACTCGGGAGGTTCTCTTGCTCTCCCCCCTTGCCCCCATTCAGTGAGGCTCCAGGGCCAACAGAAAGTCCAGGGGAGGGAATCCTGTTTTTTCCTGGTTCCTTCCATTTTTGTTTTTGTGTGTTTGTTTTCCAAGGAGATGGGTCAGAAGGAGATCTTCATTTGAAGGAATAAAACATGTTCTGGCAGCCACTTTTTCCCTGTGGCCAGACCTGACAAGCAGGTGCATCCCTTGCTTTTTCTCAGGGAGAAGAGGAGGGACCGCAGAATGGGTTTCTCAGGCCCTCTGAGCCTGCTGGGCAAGGGCATGCCCCCAAGCTCCCCCCCCCCCGCCCCCAACTCCTGAGTGGATGACACACCACTCAGGCCTTCTGCCTAAACCTAGAAAAACCCACACTTGCTCCCAAGGGGCATGGCCTTCCTGTCCTCTTCCTCCCTTTGCTGGCCTGAGCACCTGTGTGCATCCAGCTCACACCCCCCCTAGGAGGAAAGGGGCTTAATTGCACCCTGATATGACAGGTAGGTCAAAGTAACGACAACTTAAAACAGTCATATCTGCAAAACAAAGATAATTATGCCAGGGGACTGGGCTAGATGAGCTACTGAAATGCCTTCCGATTTAAAAGTCATGATTCTGTGATTGTAAGAAGTGAATGGAGGAGCTGAGGGGACCACCTCCAAAAAGAAAAGCCCGTGCTCTCAGATTTAACATCTTCTGTGTCAGTATTGTTCACAGCGATTCTCAAAGCGCATTCCCCACACACACTGCTTCACAGCCCTGAGTGCGAGAGCTTTGTCCCTCTCGTTCTGTGGATGAGAACACTGACGTTCAGAGAGGGTAAGTGACTTGCAGAAGATCCCAGTGCAAGCCAATTGTTTGTCACCTCTCCGCTCTGATCCCCCCCACCCCCCCAGAGAAAGGCAGTGAACAGTTGAAGGGTCGAATGTTCAGGTATGCAGGCCAAGTAGAGACTAAACTCTTAAGCAGAGGCTCAGGGTAAAACCTTTTGTTTTTTTCCACTTGTCTCGTTTCTGCCTTCCCACGGACACCTCATGCAAGTGAGGAAAGCAAAAGCAAAACCACTTGGTCTCCAGTGCCCACTGCTGGCACTGCTGCCAGGTTCCCCTGCAGCTCTGTGGCTACCCTGACCTTCTTCTACAGCCTAACCCAGGGGTGGGCAAACTTTCTGACTCGAGGGCCACAATGGGTTCTTAAACTGGACCGGAGGGCCGGAACAAAAGCATGGATGGAGTGTTTGTGTGAACTAATATAAATTCAAAGTAAACATCATTACATAAAAGGGTACGGTCTTTTTTTTTTTTTTTTTAGTTTTATTCATTTCAAACGAGCAGGATCCGGCCCGCGGGCCGTAGTTTGCCCACGGCTGGCCTAACCCCTACAGCTGGCCTCAGGCCTCGCCCCCTGAAGGAGCCCCTGAGAGCCAGTGCAGACCAGCCCAGGGATGTTCCCGACCAACCAGAATGCCCAGCTGGGGAGCACATTCCTAGAAGCGCCTGCCACCACGGAGCCAGGACCCAGCCTCCAGGGAACAAGTGGGAGCCACTCCAAAGGACACTCCCCAGCCTAGTCCCGCCAGGACGTCCTCCCTGTCCCACGCTGGGCTGCTGCTGCTGACCAGGAAGCAGCACAGGAGGAGAGGTAGATGGCAGGATGCATGAGAAACAGAAGTCAGTGACCTGGAGGAGCTCTGCTCATGTTGGAGCAACTTATCCCTTCACCCCACTAAACCCCCAAATTCAGGCCATCTCAGAAAGGAAGAGAGGAAGGAAAAGCTCTGTGTGTGTGTGTGTGTGTGTGTTGTGTGTTGTGTGTGTGTGTGTGTGTGTGTGTGTGTGTGTAGGGGATGATGGCTCAAGACTGGCCCGGTGGCCCCTGCCTGGCAGGGGAAGCCTACCTCGCAAAGGCAGGCAGATGAGGAATTGTAAAGAAAGCTGCGGCTCTTCCGAGAAAGCCCTGGAGGTCAGTTTTGCTGCAGATATGACAGTGCAGAATCACTGACGTGTGAAGTGAAAGTTTTGGTTTTAGAATCTCCAGCAAGCCCTTGCTACAGGCTTCTGGGGCAACCAATAAGGATGCCCTTTGGGGAAGGAAAAAAAGGGGCTTTTCTCCACCATCGACCTTCACAAACTGCGGAAAAGAGAAGCGTACAGAGTTCCAACTCACAGGGAGTGTGTCTGCTGAGAAACACTCCAGGCAGCAAAGCGCCCTAGACAGGATTCCAAACTCTGGGTCCGGTGAGGGTAGAATATGGCCTTAGAGAGGCTTCCTGAGGCTGCATCAGCTCTCTGGACTTTGCTCAGAGTGATCTGCCCTGAGTCACTGCCCTGAGTGGCCAGCACGAGTGTCCATTTCTGGGAGAGCCTGAGACCATGAAGCTTCCTATAGTGAATTTTGTGGTATGTGAATTATATCCCAATAAAGGGGGGGGGGGAGAAGCTTTCAAGGAAGCCAGCTTCTCACCACCGCGCCCCCCCACCTCCATTAACTTTCTGCTGCTATCATTCGCTGTTTAAAAGGGGGTTTTCCTTCTCCCCCAATCCCTTGCTTGCCTTCCGGTTCTTTTTCCATTGTCCCTTCTCCGTCAGGACCTTTCCATTGAGGCCAGCACACATGGTGTGTACAAGTGAATAACCAACCTTTACCGGAGTGTGGGGAATTGGGGGAACGAATACAATTGAGGAAATCACAAGCCCACAATGCTGGGACTGCCTTTGGGTCCTGCCTAACGAAAGCTAAAGTGCTGTGCGATCTTCGGAAGTCGACACCTGCCTTCTCTGAGCCCATGTGCTGTAACGTATTTATTACACAAATAACGAAAGAATGCCCACCTTCTAGGGCAGCGGTTCTCAACCTGTGGGTCGCGACCCCTTTGGCAGTCGAACGACCCTTTCACAGGGGTCGCCTAAGACCATCCTGCATATCAGATATTTACATGACGATTCATAACAGTAGCAACATTACAGTGATGAAGTAGCAACGAAAGTAATTTTATGGTTGGGTCACAACATGAGGAACGGTATTGAAAGGGCCAGCAGGTTGAGAACCACTGCTCTAGGGACTTGGGAGAATCACAGGACAAAACACTGCCTCATACTGCATCATGCTTTGTTCATATAAGACATTTATTATTTTCATCCAATTATTATTTTCTTTCTAAATCCCCTTTCCCCCAAACCAGCTTCTTCTCCCTTCAAGAACCTAGTCCAGGCAAGATTGTTTTTTTCCTTCTATAAGACGGTAGGTCCACTCTATCAGCCTTAGGGCAACCCGCTCCTGGGCTCTGCCCAGAGAGACTCTTTCCAGCATCAATTCAGCGTCCCATCCTGGTGTCCCGCCAAGGCTTCTCTCCCAGTCCCTGCTTTTCATGTCCTTTCCACCAAGCTTTCCCACAGTGCTGCCTGCCCAGCCTGAACAGGGACAGCCCTTTGCTGGCTGTGCCTTCTCTGTACCTCTTTTTGCCATGTCCTTTCTGAGTGAGCTGGAGCTCAAAACCACCCAGCCATTAAGTTAAGCAATTGTGTGCGGAGAAGTCCCAGAATGGTCTTTCACCCTTAAAAACCCAGGGGACCCTCCTCCTCAGTTCACATTCACTTCACCTGTTCCGGGGCAGGGCCATGCCTGCCACACCAGCCCACAACTGTCCACATCTCTTGGCCCTCCCACCCACCTCCCTCTGCCCCCCTTCTCTTGCAGGCTTGGGCCAGGTTCTGACTGCCTTTGTCAGGCCTGCGAGGGAGCTTCTGCAGATGTCCCCAGTTGCTGCTGTCACTCTGGGAGAGACGTCTGGCTGGGCACAGGGAGAAGGAGGACAAAACAGGTGTGGCTGCCAGGCAAGGCCACGAGGACAGAAACACCCTTTCTTCACAGAGCCCGAGCCGCAAGCTTCCCAAGGGCCTCCCTTCATTTCAGCACAGCTCCATGCCCCTCAGACCCAGACCCAGACCCAGACCCAGACCCAGACCCAGACCCAGAGAGACGCCTTCACTAGCTGTTCTCTGGAGCTCGGCTTCCCTACCTTGTGGCAGTGGGCCAAGAGGAGCAGAACCCCTGAGATCCAATAGGACATGCTTTAAAGAATTTTAAAAAATTGATTTTGAGAGAGAGACGTCAATCTGTTGTTCCACTTATTTATGTATTAGTTGGTTGATTCTTATATGTGCCCTGACAGGGGGTTGAACCTGCAACCTTGGTGGGTCGGGATGACGCCCTAACTAACTGAGCTACCTGGCCAGGGCAAGCATTATTTTTCAATGAAAACAAATACTGATACATCATGTACTAGAATCCAAAATTCACATTCATGGGAGTGTCCAGATTAAAAGCACAAGCTGAGACCTGAGTCCAAACCTTGGCTCACACTAGCTTGATGACCTTGAACAAAGTACTTAACCACTTGGTTTTCTCATCTACAGATGGAATGAGAAGAGCTGAAGACAGCATGTGGCACATGTTCAGTCTTCTGTAAGTGCTGGCTATCGTTCTGTCTCACCTCCTAACTGCTCTCCTTGCTGCTAGTCTTGCACACTTACCATCCACACTGCCATCACCTACTGAAAAACTGCTCCCATCACCTACTGAAAAAAAGCTGACAGTGGGGTAGCCAGCCTGTTAGGCATTTACACTTCCGGCACGATCCTGCTTTGCCGCACTTCCCAGCCGCAGGTCCACACAGCCAAACAGCCTCAAGTTCCCCAAGATGTCTGCATTCCCGTGCATGCGCCTCCTCCCGCCACCTTCATCCACAAGTTAAACGCGTGCCCTGGTCCCCCACTAGACCTGAGCTGAATAGCAGCTCCTCCGGGAAGCCTTGCTCGATGCCGCCATGCAGAGGGAGGACACTACAGTGTACGCTGCTGGAGCCCTTTCGTATTTCTTCGTCAGGCTGGCGACCCTCCTCCAGCTGCTCAGGGCCCACAGCTGCCCCGTCTCAAAGACAGTCTTTGCTGGGAGAGAACACCGCAGCCAATGACTGGCTGGGGAAAGGAGGGTGTGGAGGAAGAAGTGGATGGGTCCCAACGTTTAGCCCTCCTGCTTCAAGGTGGGATCAAGGTGGTGCCATCCATGTTCCAGGGCTCCCTGTGGGACCCAGCTTTAGCAGCGTATCCTTCCTCGCTTAGCTTCTTACCCAGCCCTCGTCGGCTGCCCTCACTCCCTTCCTCCTGACAGCACTTCCTAAATCAACCTCAGGCACCCCAAACTGTCTCTGTTCCTAAGGATCAGAAAAGCCGCTGCCTCCCCTAAACCCCCATGGCATCCTGTTGTTTATTTTTACTCCATCCCCTGCACACTTTCCTACAGCTGCTTACTGTGCCATCTCTCCACTAGGATCGGCGCCTCTGAGGGGCACAGAGATCTTCGTGGCCTGTGTCCCCAGGGCCTGCACAGTGCCTGCACACGGTGGGTGCTCAGTAAATGCTTGCTGATAAATGCAGGGATAAAATAATACATGCGAAAGTTTAAGGCAAGCAGTACAATTTAACATGTTATTTTTATTACTATTCCATTTCTTCCATTTTACATCTCCCCCATTTTAACATCTCTGAAATCAGGATGCACCTTACAATTGATAGCACGTCATGGTTTAATAAGCAGCATTGTCCCTTTCATAGTTGTACATAAAATAATGGTGCAACTTATAATCACTGGCTTCTTAGGTTCCGTGTTGTATGGTATTTTTACTACTGTGGCTGCTGCTGCTACTACTACCTTGAAGCTTGATCTCCTGGGTTCTGGGCCTGCAGGTCCAAGTCCACGGAGCTGAGAGCCCCATGACTTGAGCTCAGCACTATTGCACAATCAAACTCTCATAAAATGACCTGTAATTTCCCGGGATCAGAAGGAGGGCTGTGTCCGGACACCTCTGGAAGCTCCTATGAAAGCAGGCCAATGTGATATGGAACAAGCTCTGAACTGGTAGTCAAAAGAGTAAAGTTCTAAGCCTAAGCCTGGTTCTTCCTCTAATTTTTTTGGATGACCTCGCACAGGACCTATCAACACATTTACTGAGCGCCTACTAAATGCTTGGCGTGATGCCAGCCCACCGGATCCACCCAGCACCCTGAGAGGAAGCCATTATCCCCATTTTATAGATAAGGAGGCTAAGGTTCGCAAAGTTTCAACACCTCTTCCAAGGTCATTCAGATGGAATGTGACTGCTGGACTCCCTCAGTCCTTCTCCCTGCTATTTGAGGGTACTTCTCTGGGCCTGTGTTCTCCAAGTAAGGAAGTCAAATAATGAGGGGTCACATATTAGAGGCTCACAAACCATTCTCACCTCCAGATATAGTTTATCCAACCTATATAATGTGTTTTATTTTAATTGACTTAAATGTATTGTCAAAATTTTTTAAAATCGGTAGGTTTAAGCTAAAAAGGCAGAATTTCTGGTTTGTCGTGAAAAATACTGTAACACTGGCAACACTGAGCCCACTCTGGGAGGTGGAGCTGAGTAGCAGTGCAAGGGGAGTAGCATTACGAAGGTAATAGCGCTTCAATGGGAGTAGCACTACAATGGGACTCGCACATCCTAATTTCCCCCCCAGATTCCCTCCCTTCCAAGGTCCCTGGCCTGTTGTTTATCATCTCACATGCGCTGTTTTCATACCCACGGCCAGCCTGTCATTGAGATTGCCCCTGGTCCCTACAGGCCTTTGTGTGGGTGACCACAGCCTGTGGCTCCTCCCAGAATCTCTCCAAGGAGGTCACTTGATGAACCTATTTTGGAACCACTCGGACAAGCCCCTGCCTTGCATATCTACCTCCCGTCAGCCTTGGTCACGGAGCCCCCCAGTGTCTGTCCCTCACACGCCCTCCCACCCCAGGAGAGTTCCAGCCAGGGGAGGGATGAGTGGCTGAAGGTGGAAACCAGGCAGGTGTGCAGATGAGTGAGCCCAGGTGAGGACAGGCCCCACCCAGGGAAGGAGCCGTGGGGAAGGCAGGACCTTGTGTTTCCCAATATAGATGGAAGTGGGGAGGCTCCACGGTGACAGGAGATGAGCA
Organism: Myotis nattereri; assembly: GCF_964212035.1. Classification (NCBI taxonomy): domain Eukaryota; kingdom Metazoa; phylum Chordata; class Mammalia; order Chiroptera; family Vespertilionidae; genus Myotis; species Myotis nattereri. Next base: position 24,300,455 of record NC_138075.1, on the reverse strand, counting down.
TGGTTTGACACACGAGGAAACACAACCAGTAAATCATTAGGAGGAAAAATTGTACAGTCTCAGCAGCAATTTAAGAAATGCACATTAGAACACCATTAAGGACCCATTATGGCCGGTGTCAGGAGAAAATAAGAAAATAAATAAACAAGGAAACTGCTGTCGGCAGGGCCATCAGTAAACAGCTGCACATACATTGCTGTGCCACTGTAAACTTCGAGTCTTTCTGGAATGTGATTTGGCATTGCGCCACAGGAGTTTAACACCTTGACCAGGTAATTATGGTCAGGGGACCAGATCCCATGAAAATAAACTAAAATTATTTCCTAAAAAGAATTTTTACAAAAGATGCTCACTGCACTTGTTGAAATCCATTCAGATTATGGCGTGGCATGATAACAGAATTAAATTTTTTAAAAAGGGACTGACACATGGCAACATTCTGATGAAACCATTTGATGAAATATTCGGTGACAAAGCCAGCACAGAGAAATAGTACACGTAAACTGAGAAACTATGTCAAAATGTCCACTGGCAGCCCAGGAGGCATGGCTCAGTGGTTGAGTGTCGACCTATAAACCAGGTCACGGTTCAATTCCCGGTCAGGGCACATGCCTGGGTTGCAGGCTGGATCCTCAGTGTGGGGCGTGCAGGAGGCAACCGATCAATGATTCTTTCTCAACATTGATGTTCCTCTCTCTCTCTCTTTCTCTCTCTCTCCCTCTCTCTCTCTTTTCCTCTCCCTTCCGCTCTGAAATCAATAAGAAAAATATTAAAAAACAAACTTCCACAGGCTTATTAGCAGCAATAAGAAGAGAATTCTGAACAATATAAATTGCTAAGGTAGAATGTTTATTCTGTTAAGTTGGTCAAGATGGTTTAAATAGCAATAACGATGATGACACTGATGATGTAAGGACCGCTGAATAGGATTTATTAATCATAAAAATACCTCAACCCAAGTCTCAGGGGACAGGGAAGCCCAGGCTCCTGACCTGACGAGGAAGGAAGAAAGAAGGTAAATTGGGAGAGAAGGGGTTACAACTGTGGGCGGGGGGAGGGCCCCAGAGCTTCCCTTATCGGGGAGAGCACCTCTCATCAAAGAAACAAAAGTTACACACATTAACCAACACCATTTAACCTTCAACGTCCTGGGCGCTAACTCTTACTGCTGTATGTGCGCTCTCAATTTTACTAATACCCATTTCAGCAAGTCGGAGGTGACACCAGGGCTCTTTGGGGGCTGGCCTAGGAGCCCAACCACCATTTATAGCATTGTTTCTATGGAAATGTGTTTCAAGCTTCAAGAAATTGAGCTGCTGACAACCCTGGGGCAAGCACGTGGTCTCTAAATTAGGGAACTGAGATGAGCAGTTATTGCTGGGTCCTGGGCTCAGGAAGACAGCTTGTTACTTAGATTCTGTGACAGTTAATTCACCATCAGCAGTGATCTCGTTGGAGTAGGTCTGAGATCACTGCAGAGGGTGGTCATGGGATCAGAGCGTCTAGGAATGAACACGAGATTCTAGGAAGCACATGGACATACATCCCCACCCTTGCCTCCAAACATATAACACCAGCAGGCGTGTCATGGAAAACGTGAAACTGGCCTGCGTCCCCCTCGTGAGTATCCAGGCGTGCCCTGAACCCAAGCGCTTTCCAATTTCTCTCTGGTCCTGGCAAACCTCCATCCATAAAGCCCTATTTCAGTCTGATCTTGGAACAACAAAAAAACCCCCTCCGAATCTCTGACAGTTCTGCAATATGGCCTTGGGAGATGTATGCCTGAAAAAACCAGGCACCAGCAGGGTCTGGCCATCGCTCCACATGGGCTCTGCTGCAGTGGCTTCTGTTGTGCAGGCTACAACCTGCCCGGCCAGGCCTGCCCAGAGCTCTTGTTCTTGTGTCTCCATCTCCTGTGCCGGTCACAGGGAAGGTATGATCATGGGCCCCCCAAACAGACCTTCCACATGTCAAGAAAGTTCCCCACTGAGAAGAAAAGCTACACACATAGACAGGCAAAGCCAAGGGGGAGAGGTGGGTGAGAAGGCTGTTCACTGGGCATCCCAAGGCTCTGAAATGCCAGAGATACGAAAATGTGGTCAGAGAAGGATCAGCTGCTCAGTCACAAGGCCATACCTGCAGTTGGCAAGTCCCAGCAGAGCTCATGGCAAACTGGGAGGCCGAGGGTCCTGCCTGCTTAGCCAAAGCTAGAGGGGGGGTGGGGGGGAGGGCTTAATGAGGTTAGCACTAAAGGGCACCTCTAAATTTCAATACCTTAATGAATATGTGCAACCCTGGAAACACCCCAGACAGTAACTGACTAGGCTCCACCTGGGTTAGGGAGGGCTGCAAAGCACATCCTCCCTGCTGCCTGTTTGAACTGCAGAAAAGAGAATCTGTTACCTCCCCCTGTGGCTGGGGCCTGCAGGGCCAGGCAGCCTCCAGGTGAGTGGGTGGCTCAGAGACTAGGCTCAATGTACACAGGCTCGCTGCTCTGGTTCCCTGGAAACTCAGGTGGGGAACAACTGTTCCGGGCTTTGAAGCCAGTTGGAAGTCGCCGGCACCAGGCAGAGTCCACGCGGGGAGCCCCACAGTTACACAGTTAGTGGGCCTGTGAAGTCAGATCTCCAGTTATTAAATGACCCAAGTCAGCCAATCTGAATTCTCCAGCCCTGCAGTGCAGATGGTTAAACACAGCAGTTCTGTCTTCATGGTAACAGACGAGAGGCTTAGAGTTTCTCCCCTGGCCTCCTTCCTACCCAGATCCAAAGTCTTTGATATGTTAAGGTCTTTTTTTAAGCATGTATACTATATATATATTTCTAAGACGATTTCAAACACACAAATGCTCCATTCATAGCCGACTCACCTAAATCCAGTACTTACTTTATGCCAATGTATATTATAGCCAATGTAATCAGTTTGTAGGCACTCATCAAATGTATGTGCAATTTTGCCTGCTAAATCAGAAGCCACTTTTCCACCAAAACTAACCCACATTTCCCCACAAGTTAATATAATTTTCATATTAATTTAACAGTGGCACAATATTCACTGTGTCTTGATATCATGAATTATATGCCATCTGGAACATTTAGGCTACTTACAGGTTTTTGCTATTTTAAACAATGTTGCTCTAGATATCTTTGTGCATATAGTTCTTTTCCTGTTCAGAATTATTTCCTTACAATAAATTCCCAAGAGTAATACTAATAGGTAAAAGGAAATTAACATTTTTACAGTTTCATATTCTACCTTTTAAAAATATATTGTTTTGTGTGAATTACCTGGATTATCTATTTTCCAAAGCAGTTTTCCTGATTACACCTCCCAATCCTACCAGTCAAGATCTCCTCTTAAATCCACTTTTCCCAGCTCCCCAGTGGGCTGGGCATCTGGAGCGCACACCCCATGATTGGATGGACATTGGAGGTAGCTCAACTGATTTGCTGTGGAGGAATAATACTAATAAAGGACAGAGAGATGTGGGTAGCAGGGAGAGGACTGGGGTGGGTAGGAGCAGGCTCTATGGAGGCAGAAACAAAGGCAGATCCCACATTCTGTCCCTCCCAAAACAAACCAACACCTCCCTGGACATCAAACCCACCCCACCCCTAACTTCCCCGAGCTGGTCTTCCAGGGGCCAAGAACAAAGACACGCTTCAAATTTCTAAAGGAAATTTGTGCTTCTAGGGTCTGAAAGCATACTTTGCAAATGACATAAGCCATGTACTCGTCAAGTAGGCCCAGGCACGCTGTGGCCTCAGCCCTAAAGGTGATTCCATTTTAAGAAAGAACATCTTTTAAGAAAGAAAGTCCTCCTTGTCAGCCTGGTGGGAAAGATGCTACTGCATAGCACTCTCTAAGTGGCATGCAGGCCCCAGATAACTATTCCGTAGGGCCCACTATGATGCACCAGACACACCACCTGCCAGGCTCCGTTCACAGGCCTGTGGAATTTTCAAGCAGGAAAGGACCACATACAGTCTAAGCTTCTCATTTCATAGACAGACCAAGGCCCGAGGCCCTGCTTCGGGGCTCCCGCTGCGGTCTGCAATCACCGTCAAGAGGATCTCTTCCTCTTCCCCCTACACGAGAAGAGCCACAGCCTGTCCTGACTGTCACCAGACCAAATAGGGCTTCTGTTTTAAAGAGCCCCAGACTCTCTCTCATGATCTGCTGATGCGTTTTCTCTAGTTCCTTCTCTGGGCAAAGCCAGCGGACAGCACCAGGCGTGGAAACTAAGGGGTCCACGAAGGGCAGCTGATACTTATCCTTTTTTAAGGGTTGGGGCCCGTGGGAAGGGAAGTCTCTGCCACCATTAAACCAGCACCTATCACAGATGCCTCTTCAGAGTCCTCAGGGTGAGGGGGACCCAGGCACCAGGCTTTGTGTCCCGAAGTCCCTTCCCACCCTCACCAGGGTTTCCTTGGCAGTGGCTCCACCAGTAAGTGTTAAGACAGGCCATCACGCAGACGACCAGTTCACCAACCAAATGTCCACCTGACCCAAGCCAGGTCCTGGGCCTGCCCACTGCTCCCTCACATCCTCTCAGGCTGCCCATGGGGCACCTACTATGGGCCAGGAAGGAGAAGGCACACCTGCAGCTGATGCCAGCATCCTACAGTGAGGAAGTTCCACCACAGAAATGCTAAGGTTGGGGCTCAGGAAGGCAGCAGGAAGCAGGTGACTTCTGGCAGGAGGAAAAGGGCAGGGAGGGCATTCCAGGCAGAGCAAACAATGCACACAGCACAGAGCAGCTTTCTTCCAAGCCCACTGAGGAGCAGAGAGGACACACATGCGTGCTAGGGAAGGGCGAGTGGCAGGAGAGAAGGTGGGAAGGTGGGCTGGGGCTCCCACAAGCCCCATTCTGAGGAATGTGAGGTTTCTCCTGCAGAACTTGGGCAGGTCTCAAAGGTTTTTAATAGTGATGGGATCAAAGCTGTGTTTGAGTGAAGGAACTCGGGTCTCTCAAGACTCCTTTTCTGCTTCAATGCTGCTTTTAATGCGATCTCATTTCAGCCAGACAGAAATGGGCAAGTCAGTGTAAACTGTACCAGAGCCAGCACTGGCTGGGAACAGCCCTGCTCCATCCCTCCTAGGGGCCAACTTGATCCCATATTGGTGACCAAGCCTCAGCCTCAGGAATCACCTCCAGTCTGGTTGCGAGAATCCAGCCCAAGACACGCCCAGCTCCGCTTCCAGGCATGGGGTGTGGGGGGGGGGGCGGGGGGGGGACTCTTGGCACAACAGCGGACACCACAGCCTAGAGTCCAAAACTGCATTTTCTTTTTGACCGAAATGAATTCCTTTGTCTAAGCTGATGGGGACTGAATTACCAAGATTTCAATCATCATGCCGTTGCTTCACAGAGCTATAAGCCAAGGATCGGAGGGCACGAAGTGAGCAGGCACTCACCTCGCTGAGACCCTCTTTATGGAGGAGGAACCTGGGCAGGGATGCTACGAAGCCCTCTTTCCTTTGGCTCTCTCTCGGGCAGGATATTGGGTAGAACATCTCAACTAGGTCGACATCTTCAGAACTGGAAAGGTGCCCAGTCCCGTCGCCTCAGCCAGCTTGGGCACCAGCGATCTCAATCATTCCACGAACCAAGCCTGAAGCCCAAACTCCGACCTCCCAACCGAAGAGCAAGGTAGCGCCTCCCAAATACCTCATGGCCCTGCCAATCTTGCCCAACGTCAGAGGAGAAACAGAATTCAAACTGTAACGGCCTGTTAGCCAGAGAGAGCCAAGCCTGGGCCTCTGTCCTTTTCCAAGTGAAATCTAACGTGCAGGGGCGATCCAGATGCTGGATGACCTCTCTTTTCCATGGAATCATTCAGATTCCAGAGGAGAAGTCCAATCTACAATAATAAAAGCGCAATATGCTAATTAGACCAGAAGGATGAAGCTGGGGCTTCGAGGGAAGCCAGGGTCCGGGTGCCAGAGGGAAGCCCGTGCTGGCAGCGGGGGGGGGAATAGGGGGGGAAGGAGGGGAGGAAGGAAGACCTATTCTTGCATGAATTTCGTGCATCGGGCCTCTATTTGCTAACAAAATGCTCAGCTCTCCAGAGCAGGTAAGAATCCTGACGTTTAGCTAGAAGCTAAAGGATTCAGAAACATGTCCAAAAAGACTAAGATCAAGATGTGGAAATTTTCAGTGGCCAAGGGAAATGCCCCCTCTCCTCCTGCCATGCCCAGCATTGCCCCACCGTCCCAATCTGAGGATGAGAATGGGGTCAAGCTTCTACAGTGGACACATGGCCATCTGGCACGTGCACCTGTTTTTAGGTTTCAGGCGCCTGGCATTGAGTCCTGGTGGGAAGCAGAGTTCCACCTGCCACTGGGGAAGCTGTAACCTCCAGTCTTCAGGACCTCCCACAGTGAGAACATGGACATGTGGGCTAAACTGACAACCAGATGCTCAGCCTGGGCTTTGCCTCTGGAGTGAGTTGCACAAAAAAAGCAAGGCAAGCTCAGAACTCACTCTGCAGGGGGTGGCAGCATCCAGGTCAGTTGGCAGCAGTGATGCCAGGCCAGTGGCATTATCACCTTGGCTATAGTTCCAGCCACCCACCTTCCCACAGGTCCTCATCGATTCTGAGCCTTTTTCTCCAGTCTTCCATGTTCTCCATCATTTCATGAGCCACCAGGTAGCCTTCCAATATATTCTTTTCTCCTTATTTTGGCAAGAGTCAGTTTCTGCCATGCGCAGACCTAAGACCTAGACTTCCCCAGCATATCCTTCAACCTCCACACTGGCTCCTCAGGCACCCGAGACAACACATCTGCTCAAGTCTATCTCTTCCTTTGTGAAAAAAGTCTAATCTAAATACCCACTCATCTGAGAGGATCACAGCCACAAAATAATCACACATATGAACAAATACCATACATGCTGCAAATACCAGCCTACCCTGTTGCTGGTTCTGACCAGATGCCCTCGTTTGGGGCACTGATATCAGAAATGAAAGGTATTACTGCTCCCTTGGCCCCGTGGTCGGCAAACTGCGGCTCTCGAGCCACATGTGGCTCTCTGGCCCCTTGAGTGTGGCTCTTCCTAAGCCTTAGGAGTACCCTAATTAAGTTAATAACAATGTACCTACCTATATAGTTTACGTTTAAAAAATTTGGCTCTCAAAATAAATTTCAATCTACTGTTGATATTTGGCTCTGTTGACTAATGAGTTTGCCGACCACTGCCTTAGGTGGTTTTAATGCATTTCCCCACTGCCTTGGCCTCATCCCTGTTTCTCCAGAAGATCAGGGAAACTGGGTTGGAGTCAGAAAACCTGGGTTCTAGAACTTGCACATGTCAGCTCAACCCTCGGGTAGGTAACATCTGCACCACCTGTTTCACAGGGAGGTTAAATCAAATGAGACACCCTCAGGGCAAAGCCCCAATAACTTCCTAATTCCTAAATCAATCCTTGTTTTCAGTCCTCCTTCTTGACCTTCCTCAAAGATCAACAGCTGATCAATTTCAATTCAATTTAATAAGTACTTATGGAGAACTTCCTGTGTGACATGTTGTACTAGGTGCACAAAAATCATGGTTTCTGTTATCATAAATTGCAAAACCCCCTCCTCCAACACACACACACACACACACACACACACACACACACCACCAGTCCTCTGTGGCTTCCCCACTAAGAGGTAAGGTCCAAACCTCTTGGCTGACACAAATGGCTAGCCACGACGGGCCCCGGCCTGCCCCTCTCAGCACCCCTTCCCACCACTGCTCCATCACACCTCTGCTTGCACCTCCCAAAGCAGACCGTGTTGTGTCACGCCCGGGCCTTACCTGAGATGCTCCCAGGCCTAGAAAGCCCTGGCTCCCTTTGCCACCTGGTGGACGCCTACTCGTTTCTCAGGATTCAGCTCAAACATCAGCTCCTCCAGAAAGCCTCTCATTCATTCATTCATTCCACAGCATTCACTAAGCACAGGTACCATGCAGGGCACTGGGGCCACCCTACGCCTTCCCTAATATTCTTCAGTCCGCTAGCCTGGCAGAGGTGACCAATCTCTCGCCTGGTGGTCAGGGCGCATCATAGTGACCGGTCGTTCTGCTGTTCAGTCAATTTGCATATTACCCTTTTATTATATAGGATTCTTATTTTTCAGCTCACATGCTGATTTTAGAACCTGATCCCCAGAATATGCAACTCTGCCAAATTCCATTCCTAGGTGACAGATCCACCCCAGTGTCTGTTTCTACCTCTGGGTACAACCTATCTCAGAAGCTGAACTGTCAGTCTCCTGGGGGGGAAGGAGCAGGAGCAGGTGGGACCCCTTTTTGCACCCCTCATTGTGCCACATATAGTGCTGAGAGCACTGCAGCTGCTCCATAAATGCCCAGTGAGGAATGGCCGATGGCCCTACGTTAATTGGCCATTCATGGGGTGCCAAGTGTGTGTTCCTGGGCCTTCTCCTAAGTCCCTCATGAGACCACTGGGAGGGTTCCTCCACCTCCTCGGGGTTGCACAACCTATGTTCCAAGCATAGAAAACACCAAGTAATTTTATTGGCCAACTGAGGCTGGTTAGGAGGTTTTAGGAACTCAATAGGTTGATAACAACTAGGATCAACTAAGATTGCAATGAGATAATATAATGGTAAGAAGTTTACTAAAGAAGCACCCCACTTTCTCCTTAAAGCCCTCCCCTGCACCCATTTTTCTTTTTAAGTTTCTTTTTTAATCTTTGTGTACTGCCTTAAGGAAACGAAAGAGATGGAATCCTTGGTTTACAAACAGACCTGCTGGAACTGCTGATTACACAAACTGTGGCTCGGCAAACCGCGGCTCACGAGCCACATGCAGCTCTTTGGCCCCTTGACTGTGGCTCTTCCACAAAATACCGGCTCTTCCACAAAATACCGACTTCTGCGCATGGGCCATGAAGTTTTAATCACACTGTACGTGCTCACCCACACGTGGTATTTTGTGGAAGAGCCACAGTCAAGGGGCCAAAGAGCCACACGTGGCTCCGAGCCGCGGTTTGCTGACCATGGGGCTAGGTGATCAATGCAGGATGGCAACAGGGAATGGAATGTGGAGTTCGTGCTCTGACTCTTCACAGCTCTGTGACCTTAGAGAAGTCACTTATCCTCTCTGAGCCTTCGTTCAAAATGAGAGAGTTACCAGTGGAGCCCTTCCCAGTTTTAAATACTTCACGATTCTCTGAGATAATGTTACTGCAATTACCATAACACAGGGGCTAGATGAAAGCAGTCCCAAAGGTCCTACTCAGTTCTAAAAACTGATTATCTACTGAAACAGCAGATCCTAGAAAATATTGTTTATTAAATGCAGTTTATGCATAACTTTTCTATGTAAATCCCAATTTCACCTATATATGTTCATCAAGAATTTCCCATTAAAACTGAATTCAGCATATTGACTGCAGCATTGGGTGTAGTAGCAAAAGACTGGGAAAAAACCAAATGCTCTTCAGTAGGAGACTAGATAAATAAATCCTGGCGTTTTCATCCAGTGAGAATAATTTAGCCATTGGAAAACAAGAGGCAGCTCTATACGCATTGACATAAAACAATTTCCAAGATACATTAAGTGAAAAACACAGACATCAGAATCCTCTGTATAATATGCCAGAGCTTATTTATTCATATTTTCTTCTATCTGCAGAGGCTACATCTGGAAGCATAACTAAAAAATGACAAACTATAGTTGCTTAAGACAAGGACACTGAAGGCTTGAAAACATGGGGACCATAAGAAGATGGGAAATTTATTCTTTCAAATTTTTATGTTATTAAATTTATCAATATTTTCTTATGGCTTTTGCTTTGTGTCTTTTCTTGCTTCCCTCAAAGTTAAAACAGATATTTATTTTTCTAATTCTATTGTATTTATATATGTTTGTATATTGTACAATAATAATCTCTTGTCTATGTTGAAATTCTTTTTTAGACTTACTTTACACTGTACAATTTATCTTTTTAAATTTTTGAATTCTAGGTATTAACTTTTTGAATAGAAAACTGAGGAGAAAAGAATCTATCAGATTTTTTAAAATTTAATATTTTTATTGATTTTTAGAGAATAGAAGGGAAAGGGAGAGAGAAAGGGAAACATCAACCGGCTGCCTCCTGCACAACCCCCATGGGGACTGAACCCGAAACCCGGGCATGCGCCCCAACTGGGAATTGAACCAGCAACTATTTGGTACTTGGGACAACTCCCAACCAACTGAGCCACACTAGCCAGAGCCAGATTTTATTTTTAAGTAAAACAAAATTTTTTAAAAATCTGGCTTAGAGGGTGCATTTTATGGCATGTGAGTTATATCTCAATTAAAAAAGAATGAATTTTGTTTATATGGCAAGGTTGAGATTAACAGCATGAGAACTGGGTGGAGACAACAGAATCTTCTTAGTCAAGCCCAATGTTAGGGGTTAGCCAGGATCTCCCCAAGACTCAGTTTTACAGTTTGGCCTAGTTTTTTGTTTGTTTGTTTTGGTTTCTTTATTTTTTTTAAAAAATGTTGTATTTATTGATTGATTTTAAAGGAAGGGAGAGAAAGAGAAAAACATTGGTTTGTTGTTTTATTTATTTATGCATTCATTGGTTGATCCTTGTATGTGCCCTGACCGGGGATTGAACCTTCAATCTCGGTGTATCAGGAAGATGCTCTAACCCCGTGGTCGGCAAACTGCGGCTCTCGAGCCACATGAGGCTCTTTGGCCCCTTGAGTGTGGCTCTGCCACAAAATACCACAAAATACCACGTGCAGGCGTGCGCGTATAGTGCGATTGAAACTTCGTGGCCCATGCGCAGAAGTCGGTATTTTGTGGAAGAGCCACACTCAAGGGGCCAAAGAGTCGCATGTAGCTTGCGAGCCGCAGTTTGCCGACCCCTGCTCTAACCAACTGAGCTACCTGGCCAGGGCGAGTTTGGCCTAGTTTTATAGGTTCAATACCTGTTCAGGCAAAAGAAGCCTGCAACCAACCAAGAGGTATCTCTTTGCCTTGCTCACAAGTCTTACCTGAGAGGTGTCCCTGACTCCTTCTATCAGTCTGGTTCCCTTGGGAGGCCAGGTCAACCCAGGCAACAAATGCTCTTCCCTGAGAGCCGGTGCTCAGGCATAGGACAGCATGGGGCATAGGACAGGCCAAAATCAGGACAAAGAGGAGCCAGTTCGGAAGCTGGACAGACACTGTCTGGCACCCAGAAGTTAGGGGTGCTGGAAATGGAGCAGAATATGAGGTGCAAAGCCAGGAGGCACCAAAGAGAGACTAACAGACAGAAGGAGGCAGCGCTGGGTAAAGGTTTAGAATGAAGACTGGGAGCCATGGTCCTCGGTGCGTGGCTTGGCTGTGTGTGCCTTTGCACAAGCAGACAATAATGCCATTTGTATCACTATTGTCATCATTTACGGGGACCTGCTATGCGTGGAGGCGCACCAGGCCCTGGGACACAAAGACATATAAGCAGGGCCTTTCAGTGTACCCGAAGAGTGATCATACTGATCCACCCAAAGGCACATTACAAAGCTGAATATGGGGTATGAGTGGAGCCATGGCCCACCAGAGAAGCTGAAAATCCTTGGATTTTCTTCAGATTGGGGCCCCAATGGATGTTACTGGAATCCCGGGGGCGAGGCCCACGGAGTGTGACGGGGGAATTCTTGAGAAGGTGAACATGAACAGGAGGGAGGACTAAGAGGAGAACAAGGCTGAGCCAAGTGGAAGAGATGAAAGAAGAGACATTCCAGGATTCCAGGGAGGCCTGGGAGGCAGGAATGCTGCCACCAGCAGTTTGGACAAACACACAGAGTGGGTCACTGGGTCAGAGCGGAGGTTCAGGCAGGAGAACAGCGAAGGCCAGACCCCTGTGTAGAAGGCCCTGACGGCCAGCCTAGAAGTTTGAACCTTACCATGCAGACAGTGGGGAGCCATTGAAGGTTGCTGAGCAGGAGGGTGACTCTTGCAAACAGGCATTTTAAGGGAGATTACAGAGGGGCCCTTTATCCCAGGCTTATTCAAAGCCCTGTGTGTATTTCAAGTGGCACTTGAGACAGAAAGTCGTAAAGCATTGCCCTGTGTCATGTAGACGAGGGGAAAAAAAAGGTTTAAGGGTCTCACAAAGAGATGCTTCAGTGAGAACCAAAAATGGAGGGGGGCCGCTTTAAAGAAGGAAACAAATTCACAGGACAGAACCGCCAGGCGTCGGGAAAACAGCAGCACTTTCTTCAGAATCTAGAATGCCCCCTTTTGGCTGGGGGTGTTCTGCCTCCTATTTTGGAGGTAAATCGTGATGTCAAAACACTGCATTGTGGTGTAAGGAGTGAAACAGCTGGGAAGAGGCAGATGAACAGAAATATACATAAATAAAAGGCCTCCATTCTAAGACCACCCTCTTGCAGGGGACTTCTCCATCTGCCTTGCTCAGGGGCATCTTGGGGTTTTTGCCAGAGTTGCTGAGCCCCCTAATTACCTCCAACAGTTTTTTTCCTCTTAAAACAATGAAATTATTTTTTTAAACATGTCAAGTTTTGATTCGGAGCTTTTCCAATGTCGTTCCCAATTGTGCACAGCGAGGCAGCAGACAGGGCTGCTCAGGGGCCACGAACTGGCCAGCAACTTCAGGCCATAAATCAGCATTTAGGTAAGGTGGGAAAGGAAGTCAGGATTATGTTTCCGGTCTTAAACCTCTGCAGGGCAAGCTCTGTGAATGCAGAAGCAAAGCTGAACAAGCGAGGGGCAGGGCCTGAGTTATGCACAAAACCCGGCCAGGGTGAGCTGAAGATAGGGGCAGGCAACTCCTTCACGTGGCTCCATAACTCCAGGGAGTCTGTTTCCTTCTTTCTCTGGCCTTTGCAAGGGGTCCCCCTTCTGCCCCAACTCCTGGGGGGGCCTCTGGGCAATTGTAGTCTCTGTAGATCCCACATAAACACAAAGGTTTGCAAACTCAAAGCTGTCTTTCTTTGGGGGTCAGAAGGGCCTGCTCCCACCCCCTGTCCCTCAAAACTAGTGCCGGGCCCCAGGAATCCCCTAGCTAAAGCAGCCCTGGTCAGGAGAGACAGCTAACCGGGACCTTGACAAGTCAAGTTCAATAAAAAACCAAATGTACCCAGAACAGGGGGTTGTGCAACTCATGGGAACTCCTGTGCTGGTGTTTTCACTTTTAACCTCATTTCCTTGTGGAACTGTGTCTGTACATCCCAGAATACCCAGAAATGTTCTAATTTCACATGTTTTTCCTCAAGTCTCTGGAAGCACAGAGGTGCCTGCCCGGGATTGTGCCTAATGCTTTGGTTTGACAAAAGGTCACGGTGCTCATGACACACAGCTGGCACGAGGCTGCAAAAAAAGCATTTTCCTTCCAGGTGAAACTCAGTTACGTGGCTGGGGAGAAGGCCAGGCGTGGAGGAGCTCCAGGGTGCCAGGGCCATCGGTGCCTGCCACTCTAAGCAGAGAGGCTGCTCCAGCACTCCGGTGGGCGATGCCACTGAGCCACACAGTACCCTCAGCAGAGCTGGGGGCTGTCCCCCCTCCCCCTCGAGAGTCTCCCACCTAGGGCAGGAAGAGAGTGGGCTGAGATTTGGAATGGGAATGGCTCTGCATGCAACCTGTACATGCTTTTAAAAACAAATGTTTTTATTGATTTTAGAGAGATGAAGGGAGAGAAGGATAGAAGATAGAAACATCAATCAGCTGCCTTATGCATGCAGGGGATTGAGCCCACCATCCCAGCATGTGCCCTGACTGGGAATCAAAAACCAGCGACCTCCTGGTTCATGGGTCCACGCTCAACCACTGAGCCACACCGGCTGGGCAATGTACGTGCTTTATGACTGTTTTAAATCCCTCTGTTACAGTTAGCCACCTCTGAGGCTCAAGGAGGACCTGCTGCCTTCTGTCCGCACTTGCAGGCTTGTCTCCCTTCCTGCAGCAGGCAGCTTAGTGGGTGGGGGTGCAAAGACCCACTACCCTGGCCTGTGCAGCATGCCTTGCTCAGGCCGTGGGTCTGGGGGTCCTCTGGAGAAAAATACATGAGTCACTCCTCTGACTCCCCCACCCCCACCCCAGACACTGTCACAGACACGTAGTCTCAAAGTCCCAGCACTTTTCCCTTTGCCTGGGATACAATAAAGGAATTAGGATCCACCAACTAAGTTTCTGCAGCTGACACTTCAAGGCTCAAAGTCTAGCTCACCAGCCAGCTCAGTCACACATGTCTGACGTGTCCTTTTAGTAACTAGGCCCCAATCAAGCCACCATGCAATTCTGCTAATTCAAACTGCTTTCCCGTTTAGGGAGGTTGATAGCCATCTCCCGGCTCCTTTTCCTGCTGACGTCATCCCGCATTTTCTACAGACACAAATAAGGGTACGGCTCCTGGGATAGTTTTCAGGCTGCCCAAGGTGGTGGGAGTGGAGGGATCCTGCCCTCCTGGGTCCACTTCACTTATGGAGCGTTTGGCAAATTGTCCAAGGTTAAGGGAGAGGCAAGGAAATAAATCACCTAGCTAAGGTTAAAAACCAAAAAGAACTCGGTGACTGGAACTCAGGCCCAGATCTGTCCTGGGCATTTGCAATGCAAATCTGCGTTTTGTTCCCTGCCACTGACGGCTTGCACAATAGCCTGTGTATAAACATACACGCCAACAATGCCTGACTGTGCAATCGCGCTGTAATTACAGGCCGGCAGGAAGCTTGCTGCTAGGAACTGCACCATTCAACCTCTAGCCATCCCCAGTGTGGAGTCTCCACCGCACGCACGGACGTACATTCCTGCGCACACCAACGCGTCCCGCCGCCGCTGTTACAGTGGCCCGGAGCCACCCGCCCGGCTCGCCAGTCCCCAGCCCCGGAATACTTTGCAGGGATGTCATAAACTTCTCAACTGTTCTTAAAAACAAAACAAAACCCTGAGCCACGAGGCTACCGAGAGCGGCGGGAACCACCATCGAAGTTCCCCAGCACAGTCCTGCAGTCCCAGCAGTTTCAGAAACCAGAAGCGAGCGACAGGCCACCGAGCCCATTGGAAGCGGGTTTTGGAGTTTTGTATAGACACCACTCCTATGTACGTGGGTGTGCTGACAGTTTTCACGGCTAAGTTGCAAAGTGTGAGGCCTTAGTGGTTACTGTCAGGTTCAGGGCGCGGAGGGGGAGGGGGAAGGGTGGGATTTGTTTGAAGGGGGCTGGGGGGCAGTTCTGGCTTTGCTTTTGGGAAATGGGGAAGGTTGTTTTCCCAAGCTTTTAAGCTGCTCTGCTCTTCCTCACGGGAGGGCAGAGCAGAGAAAAGTGGGGAGAAAGTTCCTTTAACTTCCTACCTGCGACCTCCCTGAGGGCCCAGAAGAGGAACAGCACGCTTCCCCGGGAAGCACTGCGGAGGGGGAGAAGCGGGGAGGGGGCTGGGGGGGTGCTGCGCCGCCCCGCCTGTTGGGCTGGGGGGCGCGGGGCGGAGGACTGGCCCCAGATGCAGGCCGCCCTAAGTCCCTTCCCTGCACCCCCTCCTATCCGATCAGCACAGACCGGAGCGGCCCGCCTACGGCCAGGGCTGCTTGAAGTCCGGCGGCAAACCAGCGACCACAGGGCGCAGCCCGGGCCCCCACCCCGGCCGCCGAGCTCCCTCCCTGCAGCGCCCGCCGCACCCCGGCGCCCTGAGCGGCGGGCCCACCACTTCCCCGCCCGCGCGGCCAAGCCCCCGCCCGGACGCTTTCCGAGCTCCCCGGCGGCGCCTCGGCGGTGGAGGGGCGCCGAGTCCGCGGCTCACCTGCGCGCCGGTTCCCGGGGCGGCTCGGAGGGCGCTGGGCGCGGACCGTGCGGCCCGCAGATCAAACTTTGTTGCTCTCGGGACGGCGCAGTCGTCACTTCCTCGCCGAGCGGGCGGCGCGGCCCAGGCTTTGACCCAGCAGCTTGCGCGGCGGCGCGCCGGGCCCTGCAGCCGCCCGCCCGCCCGCCCGCCCGCGCGCTCAGGGCCTCGGGTGCCGTCTCCCTGGCTGCGCGCCCTCGGCTCCGGGGAGCAGCCGGCGGCCGTCCGCCAAGGCTGGACCCCTCTGGGAAAGGCTGGCTCCGGCCGGGTCGCGTCTGCGCTGAAGAAGTGCAGTCGAGCCTGCTCTCGGGTCTGGAAGGTGGTGTTGGGGTGCAGGGGCCCCAGAGAGCTGAGGTTCCAGGAGAAACACACCCAACCCACAAACAAAGCAGTGGGGGAGGAAGGAGAGAAAGTTTTTCTGTTTGGTGTTGCCTAGCTAGAAGGTCAGGTAAGAAAGCAGAGTGCTCTGTTTTGCCACATAATTGCCTCAGCAGGACCTTAAAAAACACGGGTCTCCTCCCCACATTTCCTCAAAAGGTCTGCACGCGTATCCGCCGTCACTCCCACGGGGCTCAGTGTGCAGGATGGTTACCATTTACGACACTTCAGGGGGCTATTCAGCGACTGCAAATGTTGAGGCTGCAAAATGGTTTCCTCCCCTGCGGATTTCCACCTCTTCCTTTACACTCAACACCGAGGATCTCTTTGGGGCCTGATGCATTCCGGGTTTCATCGCCAGCCGAAGGCTTAGAGGGGAGGAGGGAGTCCGGAGAAGAGGCGCTTCAGGCAAGAGTCATTCTGAAAGTTATCATCGCCCAGAATAAATTTGCTCACCCCTGAGAACTACAACAAAAAGCCATCTTTTTTATTTCTGATAAACAGCAACAAAGTAGTTAAGCAGCAGTCTTGGGGGATGAATTCCTGATCCAGTAAAGCTGGAGAGAAAAAACGGGGTTAGCCTTTGCTGTGGCTTTAAAACAACAACAGCAAAAACACCAGACATTTGAAACTGCAGTGGAGGGCTTTCATAACAGAAACATTAGCTTCATTGTAGCTTGTTGTGGAAAACAGGGACCTTTTTAAAGGTGGCTCAAAAGCATCATTTAGGGAAAATCCACCATTTTCCTTCCTCCCCCCTCTCCCCCCAAGTACTGCTTCTGCTAGCACATTGGCTGGATCACAGAACCTCAGGTTGCAAGGCTTGGTCTTTTCTACTGAAGTACAGGAAACCATAGAGTTGAGTGAAGTCTTTGCCCAGAAAGGTGGATGTGAAACTGGTGGAAAGTGGCATCTGGGAAATGATCTGTGAGCCTGCCTTCACACCCAATGGGAAGCCACAAAGGCAGACTCACTCAAAGGCTGGGGAGCATGAGAACCAGAGCTCTCCTAGCAACAGGAGAATCCATTTCCGGGCCTTTTCCAGCTTGCAGAAGCCACCCACATTTCTTGGCTCGTGACCCCTTTTCTCCAACTTCAAAGCCTGACGTCTCTCTGGATCATTCTTCCATAGCCACGTCTTCCCCTGACTGATTCCTCTTCTGCCTCCCTCTTCCACTGTTAAGGATCTTTGTGATTACATGGGTCCACCCTGAAAATCCAGGATAATCTATTTCCAGATCAGCTCATTAGCAACCTTAAGTCTATCTTACCCTTAATTCCCCTTTATCGTGTAACCTAATATAGTCACAGGTTCTGGGGATTAGGACGGGGACATTTTGTGGAGGACTGTTCTTCTGTCTGCCGTAGCCCCTTCCTGAATTACATTTGGGCAATCGGACGTAAGTCAATGCAGAGACGTGCTCAATGACTGTCTTCCTAGCTGGCCTGTGTGGAGGGGTCACTGAGACTCCAGGAAGAAATCCAGTCCTACCAACACCTTCACTTTAGCCTGTAAAATAAAAAGCTGTTTATTTTTCAGCTACGGATTTTGTGGTAATTTGTTACAGTAGCCATAGAAAATGAATGCAGTGGCATTTTCCAAACATCGTGTTATTAGATACATGTATTACACGGAGTAGGAGAAGGCCCAGTTTCCAGATTACAGCTGAGCAGGAAGTCTGGCTGGGTGGGCCTGGTAAAGTCCCAGGATGCCAGCTCACAGGGAGGTTCCCACAGTGACAGGCTGCTAGAAACTCTAAGACAGTGCCTTGAACGTTCAGTCTGTATACAGCCACCTGGTTTAGGAATGAACTCCATCCAATTCACAAACCATTTCTTGGAGCTTGTTCTCAGAATTGCTTACTGTAGTACTTGCCTGCCACCATGTAGAGGCCAAGTGTAGAAAAGGTTAACAAAAGTAAAACAAAAGCTGCTATGGAAATTCTGTGCTTTTTGGTGAGCACTGTTCCCCAGCAAGGCTGTCCAACCACCCAGAGTTTATAAATGAATCTCTTTTTTATGTTGTTGTTGTTGTTTTTTAATTGATTTCAGAGAGGGGAAGGGAGAGGGAGAGAGAGAGGGGTAGAAACATCAATGATGAGAGATAATAATTGATTAGCTGCCACCTGCACGCCATCTACTGGGGATTGAGCCCGCAACCTGGGCATGTGCCTTGACCAGGAATCAAACCATGACCTCCTGGTTCATTGGTTGGTGTGCAACCACTGAGCCACACTGGCCGGGCTAAATGAATCTTTCTTTTCACAATAAACAGAAGCGCACAAACCCAGGAACCTGCACAGCATTCCTGGGATGAAGGTTGGAGTTCAGTCACCTCGCACAGGTTGCTTTTTCCTGTTTAAGGCAGATGAGCATTTACTGGTGTGCACAGCTCAAAGGCTAAGCTCACTGCACCAGGGAGGAAGTCTTTTCACAATCAGTAATAAATATTGGTCCTGGGGCATCAGTCTTAGTTTTTTGTTGTTTTTGTTGTTCAAGATTCTCCACTTACATTTTTATTTTATTATTCTTTTTTGTAGAGAGAGGAAGGTTGAAAAGGAGAGAGAGAGAGACCAGGGATTGAATCCACCACCTTTTGACGCTCTGGAGACCAGTTAAGCCCAGTGGCCAGGGCAGTCTTAGCATCAATGTGGGAGGTGTCACTGAGTTCTCAGGCCAAGAGATTGCTAGACATTCTTGAGATGACTTTAGGTCTTATGACTTCTTAGGGGAAGAAGCAGCCCTCCTCTTCTGAGTGCGGTACTGTCTGGGATTACAACAAGGGTCCGTACACTGAAGCAGCATATAGAGTCCGTAAGCAGCTAAAGCTCTTTGAGGATCTTCGTGAAATAAAACTCTTCACAGCAACTCCAAGGAACTGTGTATGAAAGCTGTTTGTGCATTGCTTGGGTAGGGAAAAAGACCCCTTATTTATCTCCTTCTACTTCCTAATTCCGAATAGAGTTCTCCAGAAGGTAATGAGATGGAAGGACCACTTTGGATCACCAACTCTAAATTATATTTATACTAGTGGTCCCGTGCACGAAATTCATGCAAAGGGGGGGTGTCCCTCAGTCCAGTCTGCACCCTCTCCAATCTGGGACCCCTCGGACATCCCTCTCTCAATCTGGGACTGCTGGCTTCTAACCACTTACCTGCCTGCCTGCCTGATCGCCCCTAACCACTCTGCCTGCCAGCCTGATCAACCCCAACTGCCCCCCTCTGCCAGCCTGCTCACCCCTAATCACCTCTGCCTCAGCCCCGCCACCATGGTTTTGTCTGGAAAGACGTTTGGAAGGTCTCCTAGAAGGTCTCCCAGTCTAATTAGCATATTACCCTTTTTTTAGTATAGAGTATATTTATACTTAGAGCAGCCTACTACACTAGCTGGACAATCTGTGGCTTCCCAGCAATTTTAGAATTACTCTCCAAGCTATTCCACTTAAATGGCCTTTGCCCTGTAGTGATGAGTTTTGCCTGGTTTCCTGACATAATGTTTGCCCTTTGCCCCTAGTTGGAGGGTGTGGTCACTGACTCACCTCTAGGCTCCAACTACCTCAGTCCAGCCCATTGAATAACTCCCATCTGATGTGGCTGCAAAGAGGCTGATGACCTATATAGAATGCCACAGAATCTCTCCATGGACCATATCCCAGATCCTGGTGTGGTTCTGGCAATATCTATAATCTTCTGTACAGAACTGCGTTGGTCTTCTTTAGTCTAGGACAGTGGTCGGCAAACTCATTAGTCAACAGAGTCAAATATCAACAGTACAATGATTGAAATTTCTTTTGAGAGCTAAATTTTTTAAACTTAAACTATATAGATAGGTACATTGCTATTAACTTAATTAGGGTACTCCTAAGGCTTAGGAAGAGCCACACTCAAGGGGCCAAAGAGCCGCATGTGGCTCGTGAGCCGCAGTTTGCCGACCATGGGCCTAGGAATTCATCCTCCTCCAGACAGAGGAACAAAACTAACAGCCTGGAGACCTGACAGCTAGAGGCCTGAATTCTGGGTCTTGGTTATAGATACAAACCATCTGCCTTCAGAGATGGAGCTCATTTAACAAATAAAGCCTGACTTTGTGACCCATTAGTCCTGGTTTGAAATTACAGACTAAACCACGTCAGGGATCTTAATGATTGGTGACTGGCAAACCTTGTCACATTTATTGCAGGTACTGATGGACATAATGCAAGACATGGGTGTACATCCCAGACAGGACTGAGGTATGGCCAGCATGGGTTTTCCCAGCATGCACTATCTCCAGAAGCAAATAACATTTGGAAGGCTATACTCTTCTTCTTTCTGTGGAGTTACGGAGCTTCTGGAGGTTTCTGGCAGCTATGCAAAAGGAATAATTTGAATTGTCGAAATCCTGTCAAGGCAGTGAATTGAGGCTACATGCATCAAAAAAGTGGGACACATGTCAAAATCCACAAGCAAGCCTCCACATACTCTTTCCATAATTGAAACCAATAAGAATCAATATACAAAGAACAGGACTAGTCAACCTGTGTTTCCACTTGCCCATCCCTTGCCTTCTGGTGTAGCTAGAGGACTGTGAGCTCACTTGCCATATATGTACTTAACAGGTGTTGGGAGACAATTCTCCATGGGTCTGTCATATTTCTGCATGCCTGTGAGCAGTCACTGACTGCCCTTTGTTCCTGACTATCTTTATAAGATAGTGTCTTCCTCAGAGCAAAGTACGGGCGTGCTTGCTGTCTGTCATTTAAGATCTGGTTCCCTAAGCTTTGGATTCCTCTCTCGTGATGTATCTTACTGTGTGTCCAGGTATCAACTGGCCCTCTTTGCACCATCTTTGGGAATTGGGGATCAGGGAACCAGCATAAGAAAAAGTCTAGCCCTGACGGGTTTGGCTCAGTGGATGGAGTGTTGGCTTGCGGACTAAAGGGTCCCGGGTTTGATTCTGGTCAAGGGCATGTATCTTGGTTATGGGCACATCCCCAGTGGGGGTGTGCAGGGGGCAGCTGATTGATGTTTCTCTCTCATCAATGTTTCTAACTTTCTATCCCTTTCCCTTCCTCTCTGTAAAAAATCAATAAAATATATTAAAAATTCCCTTATAAAAAAAAAAGAAAAGTCCATACTTTTGCTACTGCTATTGCTGTGACTAAAGAAGTCCTCTGTTTCTGACCCAGAAGGTTTGTGCGTTCTGCCAGCATCCATAAAACTGTGGCAGGCTAACTTTTTAGTTTGCGAAGAAAGTAAAAATCTCAAAACTACTCATCAGAGGTTGTGACAGACCAAAGGATCAAATTAAAGAGTAAGACTGAAGCTAGGTCAGCACTGAGATATCAGGAATTTTGTTAATTTAAGTTCAGGACCAGAGAGGATCATATTAATTCTGGCCTGTTGGTAGCGGTATCATTAGTTATATGTCCATTCAACTGACTGACAGGCAATTCTCAACATGCTTAGGTGAACAAATTCATTGGTTTTCTCACATGTAAAATGAAAGGAGTTGTATTAGATTATTTCTGAGGTTCCCTCTCGCTATAAAATATATGCTTTGTGAATTTTTAACAGGGCTGTCTAGCACACACATTAGGCATTTGACCAACTTAAATTAATGACTGCAGAGAGGACTGTGATATATAGTGCAAAGAACATAGTGTTAGAAGTTTAGAAGCCTGGATTCCAGATCCAATCTGCCACTACCTAGCTGTGTGACGTTGGACAAGTCACTTTCCTTACCTTAAGGAGGCAAGTGTGGGATGTACACACAGGGTGATTATAGGGAGTCCAAGGATGTGGCATTAAATTGCACAGTGAAAAAGTAAGTTTATTTTTAATTATCTTTTAATTTTTCTGATTATGCTAAAAATAGGGTCTCAGTTTGCTGCTAATGTGTCTTTTTTTTTTTTTTTTCTCACCAGAGGATCTTTTTCCATTGATTTTTAGAGAGAGAGAGAAACATCGATGTGAGAGAGATCCATGAATTGTTTGCCTCCTGACCTGGGCCAGGGATTGAGCCTGCAACCGGGGTACCTGCTCTTGACCAGGAATCAAACCTTCAACCCTTTGGCTGGAGGGTTGATGCTCTAACTACTGAGCAAAACTGGCTAGGGCACTAGTGTGTTTTTAACAGCTCTTTAACACCTACTGATCTCCCTTTTTGGCAAAAATTCTCAAGCCCAGATACCTCACAGGCTGTGCTAACTAGAGAGCATTTAATAACAATGCCTAGGTGTTGTTGCTTTTTTTATTTTTGTTTTTGACTGCCATTTATGGTAAATAACATAAGTTTTCCATTTATGGAAACAATAAAAAAATTTCCTTTAAAAGTAAATTTATTACAAAAGTGTTCTAAAATATATTGTGGGAATGGTTGCACAACTCTGTGACTATACTAAAAAACATTGAATAATTCGCTTTATATGGGTGAACTGGGTGCTATGTGAATTAAGATATCAATAAAGCTCTTTTTAAAATATATATATTTTATTGATTTTTACAGAGAGGAAGGGAGAGGGATAGAGAGTTAGAAACATCGATGAGAAACATCAATCAGCTGCCTCCTGCACACCCCCTACTGGGGATGTGCCCACAACCAAGATACATACCCTTGACTGGAATCGAACCTAGGACTCTTGAGTCCACAGACTGACGCTCTATCCACTGAGCCAAACCGGTTAGGGCTCAATAAAGCTCTTTTTAAAAGCAAATGAATTAAAGCAGTGGTTCTCAACCTTCTGGCTCTTTAAATACAGTTCCTCATGTTGTGACCCAACCATAAAATTATTTTCGTTGCTACTTCATAACTGTAATGTTGCTACTGTTATGAATCGTAATGTAAATATCTGATATGCAGGATGGTCTTAGGCAACCCCTGTGAAAGGGTCGTTTGACCGCCAAAGGGGTCGCGATCCACAGGTTGAAAACCGCTGAATTAAAGTAAAAATGGAGGCTAATTTTAATAAAACGTCCTGCAAAGACTAGTATAGGTGGTCAGTTGATATAGAAAAAGTTGTACAGAGAATGCAGACCAAAGTTCAGAAAAACACTGGTGGACATTGGAGAAAAACACATTTGCTGGCAATTGATTTTGGACAGATTTCTTAATCTTTCTGAGCCTATTTCCTGGCCCACAACATGGGAATCATAATATCTCCCTTTGGGAAGGTAAAGGCACCAAAACCCTCGACCCAGGGCCCAGCACATAAGTGACTTCTGATAAAGGTGAACAGTTGATGGCTTGACTGAGCACCTACTCTGGCCTTTCACATGTTAACCTCCATATCCTCATAGTAACCCTGTGCAATAGGTAGTTATTCCCATTCAATAACCCTGGAGTAGATACTGTTATCCTCATGTTATAGATGAGTGAGCTAAGGCTCGGAGAGATTAAGTAACTTGCCTGGAGTCGTAAACTAGTAAATGACTCCAGAGGAGGTCCCAACTTCCATCTGTCTGTGGTCAAAGCTCTGTTCTTTTCCTTCACGGCATGGCCCTGTCCCACCGATCCTGAACCCAGACCCGATTAAATAGGACCCACCCAGCTGCCGGCAGAGAAGGGGGCGCACAGAAGGAACTTCGCATCTCCATCTTGCAGATGAGCGCCCTCAGTCTCACGGCCAGTCCAGAATCGCCTCGGGACCCTGTTCCTGGTGCTGCTTCCCGTTGACCCCCCATTTCTACTTGTCCAGTGGAAAATTCTCTTTCCTCATCCAGCCTGCCAGGAGCGGAAGTCTTTCATTGGCCTCTTATTCCTGTTGCTGAGTCCCCACGACCTTTTGCTGGATTTTTCTTCTAGCATCCACTTACCTGATTAGACTTTGGCTTTTTGCCCGACATTGGACCAGTGATGACCCTTGACCCACTGAGGCTCACCTAGGTGTCTTGGTCTCCACCAATCTTCTGATTTTAGGGTGACCTCCTCTACAACAATGTAATCACACTTAGGCTACTTTTCTCTCTTGCCACTGCCAAGCCCCTCTGCAGGCCACCATCATCTCCTGACTGGACAACCGTAATGGCCTCCTGTCTTGCTTGACTCTATTCCTTTTCCAAAGTATAATTAAAAACTGAACTTTCTGACACATAACCTAGACACAGAACCTCGACACAGAACCTACACAGAACCTAGAGACAGAAGAACTTAGCTAGAGGCAGAACATGGCAAAAGATCCTGGACAGAAACTGGCCTCAGAACCTAGAGAAGAACCTAGAGCCAGAACCTGGCTACAGAACCTGGATAGAACATGGCAAGAGAACCTGACTAGAACCTGGTGACTGAACCTGGCTGGAGAACCTAGAGACAGAACCTGGCTACATAACCTGGATAGAACATGGCAAGAGAACCTGACTAGAACCTGGTGACAGAACCTGGCTGGAGAACCTAGCGAGGGAACATGGCTACAGAACCTGGCTGGAGAACCTGGAGAACCTGGCTGGAGATCCTAATCAGAACTTTGCTGGAGATCCTGAACAGAACTTCGCTGGAGATCCTGGTTAGAGATCCTGGCTAGGCTGCTGATCAACTGAATGCTGTCTCCGTGTCATTCCTTCTTCGCCAACTACGTCCACACCTTTGCGGACCCCTGGACCTCCTGGGGTTGGACCCCAGCATCTGGCGCCTGAACAGGGACCCCTAGGTAAGCCCCACTCTCGGGATGGATAGGACTCCACCGTAGGAAGAGGGTGAATAGTCTTCACCGACTCTGCCCACACCTTTGGGGACCCCTGGACCTGCTGGGGTTGGACCCCAGCACACCCCCAAAATTTTTTTTTTAATATATTTTTGTTGATTATTCACAGAGAGGAAGGGAGAGAGATGGAGAGTTGGAAACATCGATGAGAGAGAAACATCAGCTGCCTCCTGCACATCTCCCACTGGGGATATGCCCGCAACCAAGGTACATGCCCTTGACCGGAATCGAACTCGGGACCCTTCAGTCCGCAGGCCGACGCTCTATCCACTGAGCCAAACCGGTTTCGGCCACCCCAAAAATCTTGAACTAGTTATAGACATCGGATTGTTGGTGATCATGGTGATGCCACATGTTGTGGATAAACATCACACTGGGCGGATGGGGACAGGCGTTCTGCCTGAGGGACAGGTGACACTGACACCGCTGGCAGAGGGCCAACACCCACCACCATCTCCTGGAGGAAAGGACAGGAGGAGGAACACGGGAAAGAGCCCCACAGAGACATGCAACCCCACAGTCCAGGCCGCAGGGGGCTCTGTCAGACAAGTGGCCTAAATGCTTCAAAACTAAATGGCAAAGAAAAAGAAAGACTCTAAGGATGAATGCACTTAGGAGATACTCCGACCAGATTCAACACATAAATCTTACATGGACATGCATTCACATAAACAACTCAAACTAACTTTGAGACAATCAGGAAAAATGGAATGCTAGCTGACATTTGAAGACATTAAGAAATTACTATTGCCCAGCAGGTGTGCTCAGTGACTGAGCGTTGACCCATGAACTCGGAGGTCACAGTTCAATTCCCTGTCAGGCCACATGCCCAGGTTGTGGGCTTGACTCTCCCTGGGGAAGGAGAGGGTGTGCGGGAAGCAGCCGTTCAATGATCTTTTCTAATTAATGATGTTTCTATCCCTCTCGCCCTCTCCCTGCCTCTCTCTGAAATCAATAAAAACACATTTAAAATAATAATAATAAAAAAAAATTTAAAAAAACACACACAAAAAACACACTGAGCTTTCTGAAGTGCAATCTGATTGTGAAACTCCCCTTTAGCATCTCTCCACTGTCCTTTGGCCTGGCTTTTAAAGGCCTTTGTGAACTGGTGCCTGCTAAACCCTTTAGCCTCTTCTCTCTCCAGTCTTCTCTCCATTCATTACGAGCCAGTGATGTTGACACTGATGTTACAGCTTCTAGATGTCCTTGGCAAACAGTCAGTGTTTACTAATCAGTAATTAATGCACCCTGGCCTTTGCTTCCAGTCTCTGTACATGTGGGTCCCTCAATCTGGAATGCCTTTTCCTCCCCATTTTCCTTTTGGACTCTGCTTATGTGTCACCTCCTCAAGGGAGTCTCCCCTGCCCTCTCCCATTCAGTGTACTTTTATGTGCTACAATCGTATCCTGTGCGTTCCTCTACTGTGCTGAGACAGAGCTATAGTGGAGGAACAGGAAGCATTGGCCCTATAGTAAAACTATCTCAATTGAAAATGTAGGTATGCCACTCATTCCAGCTGTGTGGCCTTGGGCAAGTCACTTAACCTCTACACACCCTATTTCCTCATCTGTAAGACGGAAGTAATAGTAATACCTACTAATAGGTTCCTGTGAGGACAACCTGAAACAATGCATAGTCAATAGCTTGATGCAGAGTCTGGGATATAGTGAGCACTCAATAAATATTAGCTATTATTATTTCCACATGCTTCATAATCTATTGTAAATACCAGTTCCCTGCTTTGTCTTCCTCACTCTAAACATCTTGAGGGCAGAGAGTCTGTCTCATTCATCACTGAATCTCTGGGTGCCTAACATAAATACTCAATACATATTTATTGAATGAATGAATGAATCAGTGGATGGATGGATGGATGGATGGATGGATGTCTTTCTCCCTGGTTTAGCTAAGTTGACTTTGCCTGAAGTTCTCTTGGCATTCCCAAGACCAGTTTCCCCTGCTCTGATCTGGGCAAGCCACAGCCCAAATCTTGTCTATGGCATTGTGGGTTCAGATCTAAATAACTAGTGTCAATACAAGACATAAATACCCCCAGGTGGCGTAGATGAAAAATAACTTTTACACAGTTTGTCCTCTCAACACCTCCGCCTCCCTTTGCCGTAGTATGTTATGACTAGATGTGGGCAGCACCCAAACAGAGCAGGCCATTCATCTCTTCAACAAGGGTTTGCTAGGCCACGGTGGGTGCTGAGGATGCCAGGGGGGGGCAGGGTATGAGCCTGCTTCCAGGAGCTTCCTTAGGGTTGGCTGGGGCCAGATCTGGCTGGCCAGACCAGGAGACAGGCTGTTTCATTGTTAGAGTGCATGCAGCAGACGGTAGGATCTGACCTAGCCTCGTGGCTGGGAGCCAGGGTGTGACTGCAGGACCAGGGAATCTGTTTATCAGGATCTGGAACAAGTCAAAGGTTAAGGCAGGAGATTAGCCACACTCAGGAGGAGCCAGAGCAGAGCCCAGCAGAGGCTGGAGTCCAGAGGTGAAGCCCAGTGCCAGTGTGGGGGCTACTGTCTGCTGGCTCTTTTCTTCTCTTCAGGGAGGAGCCTGAGGCAGAGAGAAAGCCACTCAGGATTTCCCACACTAAACCGTAAGAATTAATAAAGCAGCAGCAGTGGCCACAGGCCAGTACGTATTCAAAAGCAGCTTTGGGTCTCCTGTCAGAAAGGCAGTGGCTGTGGGCTGGATGGCCAGGCCTGCTCCTGGGCCAGCTGCTGGCAGCGTGACAAGAAGGGACACCAAGGACTGAGGCACTAGGCTCAGAGCCTGCCACCGAACCAGCTGTGTGACCCTGCATAAGTCATTTCACCTCTGGGACTCCATTCCTCCACTGAGACAATGCACAGGGTTTCCAACGTGCGAATATGAAGGCTTCTTTCCCAGAGCAAAAAAATTCAAAGATTCCAGATGGCAATGGTAATTTTAGTATCTGTTGAGCCACACAATGCAAAATGATAAAAACAATAATCAGTTTTGTTTTTTTTTTTTTTTTTTGTTTTGTTTTTTTAAAAATATATTTTATTGATTTTTTACAGAGAGGAAGGGAGAGAGATAGAGAGTTAGAAACATCGATGAGAGAGAAACATCGATCAGCTGCCTCCTGCACATCTCCTACTGGGGATGTGCCCGCAACCCAGGTACATGCCCTTGACCGGAATCGAACCTGGGACCTTTCAGTCCGCAGGCCGACGCTCTATCCGCTGAGCCAAACCGGTTTCGGCAATAATCAGTTTTGTATCTTTTAAAAGAATTTGTATGGTGAAGGCCTGGGGTAGGGGGTGGGCTAGAAGAGGTAAATGGGGGTGGTGGGAAGGTGGGGCATATGTAATACTCTCAACAATAAAGATTTTTTAAAGCTGAAACCAGTTTGGCTCAGTGGATAGAGCGTCGGCCTGCAGACTGAAGGGTCCCGGGTTCGATTCCGGTCAAGGGCATGTACCTGGGTTGCGGGCACATCCCCAGTAGGAGATGTGCAGGAGGCAGCTGGTCGATGTTTCTCTCACATCGATGTTTCTAGCTCTCTATCTCTCTCCCTTCCTCTCTGTAAAAAATCAATAAAATATATTTTTTTTAAAAAAGGATTTTTTAAAAATTAAAAATAAAAAAATAATAGAATTTGCAGCCCTGGCTGGGTAGCTCAGTTGGTTAGAGCACTGTCCCAATATGTCAAGGTTGTAGATACGATCCCCAGGTAGGGCACATACAAGAAGCAACCAATGAATGCATAAATAAGTGGAACAGCACATTTATCTCTCTCAAGTTAATACATAAAAAAATAAAGAAATTTGTATTTTATTAATTGCAGGAGCATCTACTGTCACAAAAATTTGGGATGCAACATCCTTTAAGGCCCAGAGTCTGAGCCTCCATGAAATCCGACCCAAATCCAGCCAGCAGAGCTTCTATCTTCCTTAGAATTCACAGAAATTAGTCACCTATCCCTCTGACTTGAAAAATATAAGGGACACCAGAGCAATGGGCCAGTGTTTTTCAAACTTTTGCTTTTTACGAAGTCCATCAATGATGCTAATATGATGGAACAAAATCTGAAAGTAGGGGTGATGGATGACATTTGCCATATTTTGGGTGCCCAGCCTCAGAATCCCTTCCCAGGTGTGGGGAAGACTCCACCCCGAGTCTCAGTAGAAATTAGAGCCCACGGCTCACCTCTCACCATAGCGGTTGAAAAGGCCAGACACTTGCTTCCCAGCCTCCTTCATCTGCAGAGCTTAGACATATGATCTGTGTTTGGCCAATCAGGTGCACTGCCCTGGCCTGAACCAGGGACCACAGAGGGCCTTTTCCCGTGCGGGTGGCAGCTGTGGTCGTCATGTCCAGATTCCAGGGTATCAGCAGCAGCAGGGTCATCATTCAGGCCCCAGCCCTGGTTGTGGCACAAGCTTCCCAGGGTTCTGAGGCCAGGGCAGGACTCAGAGTCCAGAGTGCTAACCATTACACCATGGGGCCAAGGGCAGGACCCTAGACAGCTTCTGTGTCACACTTCTGGCCATGCTCTTGGCTGCTGCCCAGCATCCTCTGTTGTCATTCCTGCCCTGAGCCTGGCTCTCTGGCCTTCCCAGAGATTCTGTGGGCTACCCAGCATGCTTTCTGTAAATTCCTCTTATGCTTAAATCATCCAGAGCCTGTTCCTGTGGCATTTTTAAATCAGAACCCTGACCGATTTACAGTCTTATGTCAGTCTTAGCATCCAACTTGTTTTTGTATTTTGCTTTGGTCACAGAGTTCTGAGGAAATTCTGGTCACACAGATGAATGGTTTCTTAGTCCATTCATGCTGCTATAACAAAACACCATAGACTGTAGCTTATAAACGACAGAAATTTGTTTCTTAGCGTTTTAGAGACTGGAAGTCCAAGGTCATTGTCTGATGAGGGTCCTCTTTGGGGTCGCAGGCTTCTCCTAGATCCTCACATGACAGAGGAAGCGAGAGAGATCTGCGGGTCCTCATTCATAAAGGCACTAATCCCAGCCATCAGGGCTTCACCCTTGTGATCTAATCACCCACAAAGGCCCCACCTCCTAATGCCACCTTGGGAATTAGGGTTTCAACACAGTAAGTTTGGGGGGATACAGACACTTTTACCATAGCAGATGGTGTCAATAATAATGATAGACGCCATTACACAGCACCCACTATATGTCAGGCTCTATTCTAATCAATTTATGTATATTAACTCAATTAACAAACCTTTGAAGTAGGTCTACTATTAGCATTCCCCTCTTACAGGTGATAAAACTGAGGAACAGGGGAGTGGAGTAGTTTGCCCAAGGTCAAGGATTTAAATCAAGGAAGTCCTGTGCCAGAGTGTGTGTTCTTAACTCCTACCCACAGCCTCCCCGCCCCCCACCCCCAATTTGAGATTATAATAGTCTTCAATTAAATCGATCTAAAAACTAGATAGAAAAGTACTGGAAATTTTTGTTTGAATTGAATGAGTAATTATCAAAATATCCAACAACTGCTCTTTATACTCATCATAAACATAAAAGTTAGGCAATGCACAACTAAAACTTACAGCAAGTACTAAACAAACAAGACAATGTCATCTCTCCATAGTCACTGCTAAAGGTGTTTGTGGAGCCCGGTGGAGCTGGCGCAGAAGTACTCAGTTCTTCATTGCTCTGCTCTTTACAAGCAGACGTGCCCAGGCTGGCGCAGCACGGATTCTTGCAGACACACCCACTATCGGTGCCAGCCCGCTCTCAGGGACGCCAGATGGAACTTGTGCCAAAGTCCTCACAAAACCGAGTTTACACAAAAAGCCCGCATTGATGGGGGTGTGACACGGGGGCATAGGAGTTGACAGAAAGCTCCCAATGGCCAAAGCTGGAACAATTTGAGGAATGAAACAAAGTAGTATTAGATTATCACCCGAAGTATAAAATAAATATCTATGAGTTCACACTTCTATAAATTTTTTAAAAGAAGAAAACCTTACAGTGGGGAAATCTGACAAACACTACTTCAGGCAGGTGATCAAGATTAACATCAACAACCCTGACGGTTTGGCTCAGTGGATAGAGCATCGGCCTGCAGATTGAAGGTCCCAGGTTCGATTCCGGCCAAGGGCATGTACCTTGGTTGCGGGCACATCCCTAGTAGGAGTTGTGCAGGAGGCAGCTGATCGATGTTTCTCTCTCATCATTGTTTCTAACTCTCTATCCCTCTCCCTTCCTCTCTGTAAAAAAATCAATAAAATATATATTTTTAAAAAGATTAACATTAACAGTCATAAATCATGTTGTAGTACAGGCCGTTGATATGATGTGATGAGAATGGCACTTTACCTCTGCGATCATCCTCCCCAAACCCACAGCTCCAGTCTATCACGAGTAAAGTACATAAATCCTGATAGAGGGATTGCAAGCAGAGGAAAATACTCACCCAGCACTCACAAAGTCATCAAAAACAAGGAGAGTCTGGGAAAGCCAAGAGAAGCCCAAGAAGACCAGACACCTTAATGTAGCGTGGTACCCTGGATGGGATCCTGGACAGAAAGAAGGCCAGTAGGTAAAAACTAAAGAAATCTGAATAAACTATGGACTTTAATTAATAATAATGTCTCAATATCGAGCCATCAATTGTTGCAAATGTACCATATCCATGAACGATGTTAATGGGGGACAGTGGGTGCTGGAAAGGGGCGGGTAATATGGGAATTCTGTACTATCTGCTCAGTTTCTTTGCAAATCTAAAATTTCTTTCTGAAAAAATAAAGTCTATTAATAAAAAATATAATAATAAAATTGACTGCCTTCCCCAGGGTGATGCAATTTAAACCTCCTGGGATAGATGTGTTTATTTAATGCATCCATATAGTTTTAGGCTACACACTTTTGAATAGCAGCTTTTTAAAAAATATTTTTTATTGATTTCAGAGAGGAAAGGAGAGGGAGAGAGAGATAGAAACATTAGTGATAAGAGAATCATTGATCGGCTGCAAGCCCCACACAACCCCGGGCATGTGGCTTGACCAGGAATCAAACTGTGACCTTCTGGTTCATAGGTCAACTCTCAACCACTGAGCCACGCCGCAGGGTTTAATAGCAGCTTTAAAAATACTTAGATATTTTAAAATGAAATTCTAATCTTCACATTGCATGCCTGAACCACCTCAGAGTAGCTGAGCACAGTTGGAGCTGCTCTGGTGGAGGGGAAATCACAAGGAATGTCCTTTGTCTCTGTCCCTAAAACTGGCTGGATCTCTAAGATGAGGGAAAAACTCCATGTCTCAAGGCAAAGCACTTAAAAAACGATGCAATGACTTCCCTTCCCCCCACCTTCAAGACACAGCGTGAGCAACTGTTTGAGGCCAAGGCTGCAGTTGTCTTTGTCCTGCATTTGCTCGTCGAGCCCTGCGCTCCTCAGCAGCGGGAAGGGCAGGGGCTGGTATGAAGCAGGGCAACAGATGGCTGGGACACGTCCTCTTAAAGCTCAGCTGCCCTGGCCAGCCTGCCAAGCTGTGTACATTTCAAACGTCTGAGGTTCAACCAAAAGAGACGAGTAATGATTTTCAATCACTTGCTGAAACACATGGCTAATCCTCGGGGAGCCGAGAAGAGTGTGTTCAAGATTCACTTAAACCCAGTAGGGGGAACAAGGCAACCCTGTGCGCTTTCTCGGCTTTGTCCCCAGACCAGGCCACCCTGGAGGCAGCTGGGCATTTGTCCAGGACCCCAGTGTGCATCCTGCTTTCTATGCTTTGGGAAAGGGTGCGATGTTTTGGTACGTGTGTCTACCTGGGGTGAGGGGGAGACGGAGAAAGGCTGTTTGGCAGGTAGGTTTGGATCCTGAGAAATTATCCACCCTGGCCTTTGCCTCCTGGTCTGGAATTGGGAGGTCTCTAGGTCAACCTGCTTCATAAGTTCAGTCAGTGCCATTTCCCTGTCCTGATCCAGGCCCTTCTTCTCCCTTGCCTGGGTCATGCCAGGGGTCTCCCCCATTCTTCTCAGGCCTGCATCATCAGATCAGGGCAAGGGGATCTCAGGGAGCATGTGAATTTGTGTTTTTCCAGCAGGTTGTTATAGTTTTAAATAGTGGAGTCAGAGATGTTTGGTCTCTCAACATCATTTCCCACTGAAGGGGCTCCTAAGAGAAATGTCTTGTTCAGGTCTGGGCTGGAAATGTGTAAGATGAATCTGGAACATCTTGCTACACTAGAAAGCAAAGGGACCAACAAAGACTACTGGAGTGGCATCAGAAGGACTCAGAAGCCAAGTGCCAGAGGCTCCCACTGGCCAAAGATGGGACGATTTGAATGTCTAAAAGAATAATAATAGCAATGGATCAAAACATATTCATGTCAAAATCCCTGAGTTCATAATGATACATTCAAGGGAAAGAACACAACTCATTGGTCACCTTTGGAGGATGCCAGGGAACTAATTACTCTGAAAATGCATAAATAAAAAGAATTAAGCATGCATCTTACTTTTCTTATATGAAAATGACCAGGCAAACCAAATAGTTGGTGGGGGAGTTTCTCTTTATAGACATATTCTAGCTAAGAAATGAAGAGGAGCCCTGGCCGGTGGCTCAGTTGTTAGAGCATCAGCCAGAGGACCAAAGGGTCGCAGGTTCGATTCCCAGTCAAGGGCACATACCTCAGTTGTAGTTCAATCCCCAGCCCGGTCCGGGACCAAGCGGGAGGCAACCAATCAATGCATCTCTCTCACATCAATGTTTCTCTCTCTCTGTCTCTCCCCCTCTCTTCCACTCTCTCTAAAAATCAATGGAAAAAAATATCCTTATTTCGCAGGTGAGGATTCAAAAGAAAGAAACGAAGAGGAAAAAAGGTAGAATTAGAACATCATAGTTTTACAACCTCTAGGGAAATAATCAATTTAGGCCATGATCATCATCACCAGCCACTAACATCGCAAAAAGAGAGACGGCGAGATAGTAGAAACCTCTTGATGGGTGGACACAATACCTCTTATGAAGGAGTCAGGGTTGATTTTTATAAATAAATAACAAATAATGTTTAGTATAAATATGTTCAAATTTGCCATGAGACATATTCATTGTTTATATAAAATTCAAATTTAGCTGGGCATCTTATCTTCTTATTTACCAAGTCTTGCAACCTTAGAAGTAGTAAAAAAAAAAGAAAATTAAAAGTAAGTGCTGCCACTCTGAAAAATAATCTGCAGACGAGGTCACATGACTCTGACTCTAGGCCTCCTCTCTGGCCTCTGGCTCCCTGCCTTACGCGCTACAGCCCAGCAGCACCAGACACACTGAACTGAGGCTCCCTGGAGCAGCCTTGAGAGACACTTGAGATAAGTCTTTTTTTTTAAATAAGCCAGGTTGCAAGTGGAGGGGTACGGTAGGGCGGAGAGAAAAAGCTAAGGTCCTGCTTTTGAGATGGGATGAGGTGACAGGCAGTTTGGGAAAGGAGCAGAGAGGCTTTAAAAAAAGAGGATGATGGCAAGTTTTGTTGATGATGAGCGCTGTATGCCGCTCCTTTGCCTGTTCATGGGACGCCTCGAGAGCAGGGCGGTTTGGATGCTGGGATAAGTCTCCAACATATAGCAGAGCGGCTTGAGAGGTCCTGGTTACATTCAAGTCGGTTTATATCTCTCTCCCCACTATGAGCCCTGCAAGGGTAGAGACTGTGTTTCTAGCTTTAGATTTCCCGTCATCTGCCAAAGTAGCCTGTCACTTCATACCTGTCCGGTGAGTGAATGAATGAGAAAATGCATCCCTCTTCACCCTTTGCAGAGATGGTCTTATTCTCACATAACAAAAGGTGGTTATTAGATAGACGATTGCCTCACGAAGCACTGAATTTAACCTTTGCCATTTCCACACACCATAACAAAATAGTTTCGAGGTTGAAACAAAGGTCAGCTCACCGAGGCAGAAGCTGGGAGTCATTCTCCAAGGCATCTGAGACAGTTCCCTCTGGAATGGAAAGCCTCGCCTGCTTCCTGTTTTCACTTGCAGCTTCAGCTCTGAGTGTGTGCCATGTACGTGTCTCGTGACGTGTTGTGGCAGCTGTGATGGGGCTCACATCACAATTAGGTGACGGCCTTGGAAGAAGACCCACGGGCAAGTCAGGCGGAATAATGAGGGCAGCCGAGAGTATCGCTCAGGGAAGCCCTGGGTGTCTGGAAAGGTCTGAGATCTGCATCATCTATTTATTTACGAGTGAGATTAAGAGAAAGAAAGAAGAGGAGATAAAGATCACACTCCTTGCCCTGGCCAGGTGGCTCCACTAGTTGGAGCATCCTCCTTTGCACCCGAAGGTTTTGGGTTCATTCCCAGTCAGGGCACATGCTTAGGTTTTGGGTTCGATCCCTGGTCCAGACATGTACAGGAAGCAACCTATTAAAAATTCTCTCTCACATCTTCCTTCCTTCCTTCCTTCCTTCCTTCCTTCCTTCCTTCCTTCCTTCCTTCCTTCCTTCTTCCTTCCTCCCTCCCTCCCTCCCTTTCTTCCTTTCTCTCTCTCTCTCTCTCTCAAGCCAATGAACATGTTCTCGGGTAAGGATTTTTTTTTTAAGTTAAAGGTCCTGCTTCTTTAGAGCAAAGGAAAGGAGGGAAAGGCTACTAAGTATCGTAGGCTTAAGAATTTCCTTATATGACCATGATGTAACAAGACATTTAAAAAATTTCTGGCCCTAGCCGGTTTGGCTCAGTGCATAGAGTGTCAGCCTGCAGATTGAAGGTCCCGGGTTTGATTCTGGTCAAGGGCACATACTTGGGTTGCAGGTTCTCCCAGGCACCAAGCCGTGTGGCACATGTGGGAGGCCCAACCAATGATGTCTCCCTTACATAGATGTTTCTCTCTCTCTCTCCCCCTCCTTACTTCCCTTCCATTCTCTCTATCCCTGGGTGAGGAGTAAAAAAAAAGAAGAAAAAAACAACAGAAATGTATTGTCTCACAGTTCTGGAGGCTAGAAGACCAAATTCAGAGTTCAGCAGAGTTCAGCTCCCTCCAAAACCCATAGGACAATCCTTCCTTGCCTCTTCCTGGGTTCCTGGTTAGCTGGCAAACCCTGGCACTCCTTGGTTTATAGCTGCATGTCTCCAATCTCTGACTTCATGGTTTTCTCCCGGTATGTCTGTCTTCATGTGATCATCTTCTTACTAGGACACCAGTCATATTGGATTAGGGGTCCTTCCTACTTCATCCAGTATGACCTAATTTTAACTAAGCACATCTGCAAAGACCTATTTCTAAATAAGGTCAGATTCTGAGATTAAGATTTCAACATATCTTTTTGAGGGAAACACAGTACAATTCATAACACAGCCATTTTTGGAACACGTGACATTAAAACAGGATTCACTGATCCAATTGACCCAGAGAATCAAATTGTTACCTGCTCAGCCTCAGGCTTCTGAAAGTCGGTATGAAGCATCCGTCTCCAGTTGACCAAATTTCCCATTGTATTCGCTAGGCCTGCTGGTTTATAGAACTCTAACCCAAGGGTCACCCTAACGGTGAGTTACTTATTCGTGGGAGACAGTAGTATTTCCCTACCCTTTCTTCCTGAACAGAAACTACGATCATAGTTGTATTGCTATGGCAAAAAAGTTATTTACTCATCAATCTCTGGCCCTTCTTGGTAAGAAAGAGTTTGAGAAAGGGCTGGCGATGCCACTGATGCTAGATCAATGCTTCCTTTCTTACTTATATCACGGCACACAGAGGGTAAAAGGTAGCATTTGCAAAGCACTGGGGGAAAGGGACAGGGCTCCTCTAGCCACCTCGCCCTGCCCAACTTTCTCAATGCTAAAGAGATCACCATCGCCCCAACCGGTTTGGCTCAGTGGATAGAGCATCGGCCTGCAGACTCAAGGGTCCCAGGTTCGATTCCGGTCAAGGGCATGTACCTTGGTTGCGGGCACATCCCCAGTGGGGATGTGCAGGAGGCAGCTGATTGATGTTTCTCTCTCATCGATGTTTCTAACTCTCTATCCCTCTCCCTTCCTCTGTGTAAAAAAATCAATAAAATATATTTTAAAAAAATAAAGAGATCACCATCTCAGGCACAGGACACCCACCTCAGACCCTGGGAGGGAAGACTAGGGCTAATGATTATACAGATCATCTAAAGGTGGGGGACTCTGACCCCCACCCCACTGACCACTCAGTGGATCTTCATTTTGTGACTTGACTTTTTCTTCACATGCATGTACACCTGTATAAAAGGAGAGCATTGGCTTAAATTATACCATCTACATGAAGAATGAGCACAGTTCTAATTCATTAGGGGAGAAAATTGTTCACAAGTAGAATAGATCTAAGGTCTCTACCATTATAAAGCAGTGCAGTGCCTAGTCCAGCATCAGAACTAGCAGTTTTCTTCTCTGGTTTAGAGTCCTTCCTCATGGAAGATGAAGGTGTCAGGACAAGGAGAGATGATCAGTTTGTGAGCTGTGATGGGCTCTCCCTGAAGAGGGTTAGTCAGCTTCACTAGATTGCATTTTCCTGAAATGGCAGCATCTCCTCAAAGGCATGATTCCTCTCAAGTGCCGCCTCCTCCTCCAGGCAGCCCTCCTTGATCATCTACCCTGAATTTGGTGATCCTTCTCTGTGCTCTGGCACCTACTTTCATCATAGCACCTGTTGTACTAATAGAGTAACTTATCATCTGTCTTTCTCACCAGGTTGCAAGCCCCTGGCTCTTATATTCCTTTTATTGCCTATGTCTAGTACCTGGTAGGCCCACAAGCTTACTGAATAAAATGAATGTCACATCACTTTGGGGACAGTGGATGACTACTTCCATAAGTCAGTTTCCTTAAAAGCCACCCAATATCTGCTTGGTGCCCTGAACATCTCCACCTCTGCTCACACCTGGATCCGGGCAACTATAAAATTGACTATGCTTTTTAACTCAGGGAATACCCCTGCTCCTTCTCCTACCTTCCTGCAATCCCTCTTGCTCAATTCTGGTGTCCTCAGCTCCCATGACTTGCCAGCTCCTAGGATTTTCCGACTGAAAAGGGACATCTTAAGAGGTATTGGTAACACTTTCGTCCGTGAGTATCTCCTCCTGATTGTCCCTCACTCCTCCCTTGGCAGTCACATGTGGGGCAGGTCAATATATAGGGCACGGGGGCTCCTGCTCATCAGGGAGAGGGGCTCAGGACTGTCTGTGACCTCCCTCCCTCCCTCCATCTTTCCTTTCTTTCTTCTTTCCTTCCTTCCTTCCTTCCTTCCTTCCTTCCTTCCTTCCTTCCTTCCTTCCTTCCTTCTTTCCTTCCTTTCTTTCTTTCTTTCTTTTACTATATTTTATTGATTTTTTTACAGAGAGGAAGGGAGAGGGATAGAGAGTTAGAAACATCAATGAGAGAGAAACATTGATCAGCTGCCTCCTGCACACTCCCCACTGGGTATGTACCCGCAACCAAGGTACATGCCCTTGACCGGAATCGAACCTGGGACCCTTGAGTCCTCAGGCCAACGCTCTATCCATTGAGCCAAACTGGTTAGAGCCATTTTTCTCTTTCTTTCTCTTTCTTTCTTTCTTTTCTTTCTTTCTCTTCTTTCTTTCCCTCCCTCCCTCCCTCCCTTCCTCTTTCCTTCCATCCTTTCCCACTGAATTTATTTGTGTATCTATTTTGACAGTTTTATTGAGATATAATTCACATACTATAAAACCCACCTTTTTAAAGTGTGCAATTCCGTAGTTTTGGTATATTCATAGAATTGTGCTGTCATTACCACTATCTAATTTCAGAACATTTCCACTACCCCCAAAAGGAGCAGTCCCTTCTCATTCCCTGCCTCACCCAGGTCTTGGCAAACACTAATCCACTGTCTATCGCTATGCATTTGCTTACTCTAGACATGTCAGATAAGTGGAATTGCAGGGTGTGGCCTTTCATGCTCTTATTAACCTACTCAATTCCTTTACCCACTTTAAAAATTAAGTTATTTGTATTTTTATCATTGCGTTGTAGGAGGTTTTATTTATTCTGACTGCAAATTCCTTATCAGATCTATTATTTGCAAATATTTTCTTCTATTCTGTAGGTTTTTTCATTGTCTTATTTTTTTTTAAATTACAGTTGATATTACATTAGTTTCAGGTATAGGTTTTTTCACTTTCTTGATGGTGTTCTTTGGAATGCAAGAGTTTTTATTTTGGTAAAGTCCAATTTATCTGTTTGTTTTTTTTTAATTTTGTCATTTGTACTTTTAATGTGATATCTAAGAAAAGTTTGCCTAATCCAAGGTCATGAAAATATACTCCTTTGTTTTCTGCTAAGAATTTTAGTTTTAGCTTTTACATTTAGATTCACCATCCCCTCTCTTCATTTTTGGTCTATCACCTCCCAAGGACAAATGCATTTTACAGCAGGTTTGTTTGGTATAATAGTCTCTGGTTGTCTGTTACCTTTACATTGGGATGAGATACTTCCTTAATAAAGTTATTCACATATTTAGTTGTTCTGCAAAATGGACATTTATACCTTCAATAAACTTTGGCTTCCATCATGTAAAAAAAACACCCACAGACAAACAAAAAATTAAAAGAACACTCCCCGCCCCCTCCCACAATGTTCTTTCTGGGGTCCAACCAGGCTGTGCTCTGCCACAGACCGAGGCTGGAGAGACTCCCGGCAATGACCGTTTTGGAGGTGGGTTGAAGCTCAGTAGTGTAAACAGGGAGGGGAGATCATCTGTGACCTCAATACTGAGGAAGAAGGACTTCAGCTGCAGAACTCTTCATAAGGGCCCTCGAAGCTTGGCACGCTGTCACCTCACTACTGACCCTGCCCTTCTGCAGCTGTGGCTCATTGTCCCTCTGCTTTTGATTATTCCGTTCAGCCACTGTCTGAGCCATTGTCTGTCAAGATGTTTGGTTTTGGAAATCCTGCATTACACCTCTGAGCAAACAATACCACATCTCCTCTCTGAATCCTGCAAAGTTGGTAACAAAATTAGTCTTAGTTTTCTTAGACATTGGTTTTGTGTGGTTGTTGATCCTCTCCAAAGGGTATGTTTGTTCTACTTATCAGCAAATCCTTCAACTTTCTATTTATTTGAATCCTTTCAAAAACAAGAAACAAATTCATTTAAAAAAAAAAAAATCAAACTCTATTTTTCATCCGGTAAAGTTTTCTAGGCTTCAGATTTAGTACCACTGGAAGGATAGTGCCAGAAAGGAAGATAATTTAAATCTGTCATATTTTTGCAGGTGAGGCCATTACTTTATTCTTTTGGAACAAAACCTCCCAGAAGGATGTCATTAGTAAGGGCTACATTTTTCATTTCTACAATGAGATAATCACCTTCTCTAGGAGCAGCAGCTAACATCTATCTGTCCAAAGTCTACTTTCTAGTAAGTCAGCCCACACAATATGCAGAGGAACAGCTTGGTCACTCTTCCGAGAGAGATTTTAAAGCTGATCTGCGATGATCTCCTGTCATCCAATAAATGGAAATAACACCCACCATCCAGGAGGCCACGGTGTGGGGAAACAGACAAAAGGCCACAGAGGGACATAAGCTCTCGGCTGTCATAACTCCACACCATTTGGAGGTCTGGATCCAAAGATGGCTTGGCTTCTTTTGCTGCTGATTTGCTCTTAGAAATGTCAGGCCCTTCGGCTCAGAACATCATGACCAGACTGGAAGCCCAATGGCATGGAAGTCTTGGTCTATCCTGCTCAGTGTCAGGATGCTTTTAATGGAAAAACAGGATTAATAACGTGCATGCAAAATTAACTTAATATTGACCCCTTAAAAGATGCCTTCGCAATCCTGTCGATCCACTTGAAAAGAAGCAGCTATAAAATGGTATGTATACTATGCTGGCCCTTTGGGTAAAGTGATTACATATGCTTTTAAAAGTCTAGAAAAGAGATACATTAAAGTGTTTTCTCCAGATAATAAACCTACAAGTTTCCCACTTTATACTTAAAAATTGTAATATATTCACCTTCCATAATAAAAAAATATGTTGGACCAATTCCATTTTGGAAAAAAAAAAAA
This sequence comes from Myotis nattereri, assembly GCF_964212035.1. Lineage (NCBI taxonomy): Eukaryota > Metazoa > Chordata > Mammalia > Chiroptera > Vespertilionidae > Myotis > Myotis nattereri. The sequence continues at coordinate 24,259,619 of NC_138075.1, read as the reverse complement.
ATAGGCCTTTCCCTGAACTCAAATGCATGTTCAGAATTTTAAAAATATGCAGCGAAGAGTACATATTCGAATCTGCTACTCTATGAGAAAACTTAAAAATAATCAGTCTTTAATGGTGGAGAAGCAGGCCAAATGTCTGCTGCTCAAGGAGGCGGGGCCAGCCCTAAATTCCAGGTCACAGGGCAGTTTGCCAGGGCTGCGGGCTCATGATGCTTCTGCCCCCTGCTGGAATGCTCGGGAAAGTGCAGGCTCTGGCCCAAAAAATTTCTCCAGGGATATGACCCAGGAAGATGAGTGCTTATGAACCCAGTGCCACTTCGAAAAACTGGCCTTATTGCTCAAAACTTCTGGAAGGTCTTGCCACAGAGACACTAGCCATGTAGCAAACCTTTAAGGCTCCCTAGCCTGCTTTTGACACCTGTTTATTTTTTAAATGCCCCAGACTTCATTCTAAGCATTTATGTATATGTAGAACATATATAGATAAAAAATAGCTTTCTTTTTTGTGCCAGCCCACATTTTATAGTATATATTATATTGTACTATAGCTTTTCCTTTGACTTGCCTTTTTTTAACCTATCACTATATCCTGGCAGGGCCAGGACTAAGGTGAGGCGGGTGAGACCTGCACAACCCTGAGAACGGCCTCCTTATAGTTTTGTGCCCTTTGACAGCACATGCAGGTTAGCTTCATTCTTTTGATCTTAAATAGTATTCCATTCTATGGTATTAACAGGCCACAACTAACCATTTCCATCTGGATGAACCTTTAGTTATTTCCAATTTTTAGCTATTACTAAAATGCTGTGTTGAAATCTTATAGCTGCCCCCTTGTGCATGGAGTCAAAGTTACAGTTTTTTTCCTTTATGGTTTATGTGTTTTTACCTTGTTGAAGAAGCCTTCCCTACATTAAGGTTATAATAGTGTCTTCCTATATTTTCTTTTTCATTTCGGGCCTGAGGTGCAGAATTTGATCTAATCCCACTCCTTGGCTCCTCGGTTCATACTCCACGCAGTCGTCATTGGTCCATATAAGACACTTTTTTAAAAATATATTTTATTGATTTTTTACAGAGAGGAAGGGAGAGGGATAGAGAGTTAGAAACATTGATGAGAGAGAAACATCGATCAGCTGCCTCCTGCACATTTACCACTGGGGATGTGCCCGCAACCCAGGTACATGCCCTTGACCGGAATCGAACCTGGGACCTTTCAGTCCGCAGGCCGATGCTCTATCCACTGAGCCAAACCGGTTTTGGCCATATAAGACACTTTTTAAGATATTCCCTTTTATCCCCATTTCTCACTCCAATTCCTCCTGCCCACCAGACAATCACTCTGGTGTGTTTGTATGTTTCCTTATAAAATATGTAGTATGTGTATGGAAGATTTATGTAAACGATATTGTGTCACAGACCTTATTCTATTTCTTACTGTTTTCATTCAACATTGTGTTACAAGCTATCCACATGGCTGTGGTACATGCAGTTTCTTGCTCTTGATTGCTTCACTCATCCCTTCCTCTAGTAGTGAGCCCCTGGAGCCTTCGGCTCCCATTACCAGAAACAGCCCTGCAATGAATAATCTTGTGTGTGGGCCATCCTGTGTGAGAAGTTTTCTAGGGTATATTTCCAGAGTGCTTACATTTTCTTCTAATACTTTTACAGTTTGTTTGTTTTTTCCTATTCATATACCCATCCACATTTGATTAATTTATCTGAGCACATTTAGCTTGTGCTATGATCTCAACTCTTCGTTCTTATAATTCTCTTGTAGAAAAAGAAGGAAACCTAATTTCCATTTGATCGCGTTTCTTCAGCTCTGTTGAGCTAGCGGTTGGGAAGGAATGTTTTATGTTTTGTTTTGTTTGAATTTCAGCTCTCAGATTTATGCTACATGATAATAATATAATTTAGTGCCCTAGCCAGTTTGGCTCAGTAGATAGAGTGTTGGCCCGTGGACTGAAGAGTCCCAGATTTGATTCCAGTCAAGGACACATACCTGGGTTGCAGGCTTATTCCCTGGCCCTGCAACCAATCGATATGTCTCTCTCACGTCAATATTTCTCTCTCTTTGTCTCTCCCCCTCCTTTCCACCCTTTCTAAAAAAAAACAAAAACAAACAAACAAAAAAAAACAATGGAAAAATATCCTTAGGTGAGGATTAACAAAAAAAGATAACAATATAATTTAGTTTGAGTCCTTCCTAAAGCAGAACTGAGACAAGGATGTTGGTGACAGTATTTTATTTGGGAAGCTATCCCAGGAATACCAGGAGGAGGGAAGAGTGAAACAGGGAAGACAGGAAAACCAATGAAAGATGCATTACTGAGCTAGTTATAGCTGGCACAGTTTCCCTGGAGACCCTTTGAAGAGCCATTTAAAATTACCTGGAATTGTCCCTTTGAAGGATGGAAAATTGAGACATGGGCTTGCGTGCGCACATACACACCCTCACACTTTCCTGCTGTGGCTGTGCCTGCAAAGTAAATTGGGCAAGGTGTAAGCTAGGAGAAAATCCTGAGACAGAAAAGCTGAGTGACTTCTTGGTGTTTGAGTGGGAAGCCACCAGCATGCATTGGAGCTGCTGACTCTTGGCTGCCCACTTCTTTCCCTGAACCTTGCTATTCATGTATAGATGACCTCTGACCTCTCTGTCCCCACCCAGCAAGACCTGCTCAGACCTCTGCAGTCGGAACCTATTATTACAGCGTTCCCTCTGCCTCCCTGGCCCCAGCCGCTCTGCTCACCCCTCTGACTGGCCTTTAGCCACCCACCTCTGGAAATCTGGCATTTTCCTCCTGCCTAGCACACGTGCCCCTTTTATTTCTCTTTCCAGCTTCGCTTTTGCTTTCTTTCCCTCTTCTCTCCTGTTTACCTCCTTAAACCTGCCCAACAGCCTCAGTGAACCCGACTAAGATCATTTGCTACTGGGCTCTCACAGAAAGTGTCCACACTCAGCTTCAAAAGTTAAAGTAATCAGAATGATGCCGAATACTGTCTGAGCAGTTACTAAGTGGCAGGCGCTGCTGTTTGTATTGGTAGAAGAACCACCTCATGAAGTAAGTACGATCATCATGTCAATTTCACAGAGGAGGGAACCTGTTGGAGAAGATGGCTTATCTGGCTGATGGAGCTGGGCCTCAGGTGTGGGTGTCTGGCCTAAGGATTTCTTCTTGACCACTTCAGTTAGCTGAGCCATTAAGTGCCAGCTGGCTTGGGTAAGGGGTTTCACTCCTCGTGTCTGGTTTTTGACTTTTCCAACAGCACAGTCTTTAAGGTTCCTTTCTTTTCACGAAATTATTGAACGTATGAAATAAGATTTTAAAAAATATAACACCTTGGTATTCTTCATGTTTGTTTTGATTTTTTTGTTTTTAGTTTTTTTGGTTCATGTGTTACTGCTATACATTTTTCTCAGGGTTCACCCTAATAGATCCCCCCCCCCCCAACCTCCAGATAGTTGAGATTCTACTATTAAAATGAACTCATTTAATGTCAGTTTAGTTGTATGGAAGAGCATGAGTGAATTTAATGACCTTTCCTGAGAACTGGTTTTGAAAGAGGAGACCGGGAAGAAGCATGAATGTGCTAAGCCTGGATTAAAGGGAAGCCATGCTAGGTCATCACCCTAGAAAAGCTCTCGCACATGTCACCGGGATTTATGTCCAAGAATGTTCTTGGCAGCATTGTTCATAATGGGCTCAAGCTGGAAATAGCCCTATCCGTGCAGAACAGAATGGGGAAATGCATTGTAGCATAGGTATCAATGCGATGAACTACAATACAGCAATGAAAATGAGTGACCGACAACTAACTACAGCCACATCCTTGACTCTCACGAACATAATGCTGAGGAAGAGAATGTTGACAAGAGAAAACTATATTCCATGGGAATCCATACTGGCCAAGGTTCAAAGATAGGTGGTAAGATTATAAAGACAATGAAGGAAATTAATAGCATGAATGTCAGGATAATAGTAATTAATTATAATGGACATGGCGGGGATTGTGATTGTTCAGGTGACACACAGGCATCTTCTTGGATGCTGATCGTTACTATTTCTTTATCTGGATGTTGGTTCCACAGAGGGTTGCTTTGCAATTATTTGTTAAGCTGTCCAAATGTGTTCTATGCATTTTTATGCCTGTATGTTTTATCTCACTCTTTTGAAAAACTGAAAGCAGGGACAAAAGGAAGGGAGGGATGGAGGAAGGAAGGGAGGGACAGACAGGAATGCCAGACCCTCAAACCAGATCTCATTTCTTTTTTTATTTCTTTTTTATTGAATTTATTGGGGTGAAATTGGTTAATAAAATTATATAGGTTTCAGAGGTCTAATTTATGGGTTATAGCAAATCCAGACCAGGTTCCAGGAGACCTGGAAGAGAAGTGGTCAGGTTTGAGGCAGGTGCCGAAAGGCTCTGTGCATAGCATCTGTGGATATTCAGCTGCCAAAGAGTTTTCCGTTGAACCAATTTGTTCTCTCACCAGCAGTTGCCATTGCTTTGCATCTTCACTATCAGCTGATATTGTCAGATTTTTAAATATTTACTTCTTTTGTAAGATGTGTAAAGGTATCTCATACTTGTTTTAAGTTGCATTATTCTAGTAATTAATGTTGAGCATCTTCTTAATGTTTTGTTTTTGTCTTCTGTGAAATGCCTTTTCAAGTCTTTTGCCCATTCCTCCCCTCCCCTTGGGTTGTTGCCTTCCTCATTGATTTATTGCAGTGTGTATTTATTTTGGATATTAGGGCTTTGCAAGTTGAAAATATCTTTTCCCATTCCATGGCATGTTGCCTGGGTTTTGCTAGATGGATGGCATGGAGGTAGCAAGGGTTTGCTGCTCTGAATTCCTTTGCTTACCCCTTGGGTGCCTTGGAATTGGCTCAGCCTTCCGGGGCTGCCTTTCTCATGCATCTTGGAGTTCCTGGCCCCACAACCCCGGCAGCCCTGCTGTCCCCTCCGGAGGCAAGCTGCCGAGAGGTAAGCGAGCCCCCAGGAGAGGGACAACGTGAGCCCTGTGCAGATAGAGCCTGTTTTGTGTTTCCTTCTCTCCTCCTCTCTTCCATTAGCAGAGAAAATAGAGTGTGCTCTGTCTCACCGCATTAACTTTCCCTTTGTACATCAGCGCAGAAAAGAGTGAAATGAGAAAGGATTTAGAGGTCAGCCAGTTTCTGAAGCCCTTTGTACTGGCCTGGATTTCAGTGTGTGGACAATGGGTGCTACCTGAGAACTGGGAACTTGACTGTGCCAGGGCAGAAAGAGAAACTCACATCTTGCCAAGAGGCAATGGGCCATGCTACCTGCATCAGCATTTGAAGCCAACATTAAGAAGGTTACTAATGGGCTTGGAAGCCGTTAGCAACCCTCCCTGTAATACCTATGTAAAAACTAGGGACTGTCTTCCAGCCGAAGTGAGCGGTAACTGAGTACTGTTATTCTACCCTAATTTTCTTTGCAAGGAGGCCTGACGCTGGTGAGAAGGGTGTGGTGGATTCCAAATTGAGGATAAACTTTAAGAATTAAAATTTACATGCAACAGGGACAATACGATTTTGAAATAAAATCAGTCGGTCTTCCCTCCCCACTACCTTGAGCCCTTCTCTAACCCCAGTCTCTTGAGCACAACTCTTGGTTTGTGTGACATGGAAACCACACGTGCAGACTGGGAGGTGGGGGGTAGTCTACGTGAGCCCACTGCAGGCTGGAGCTGCCGGAGAACTAAAGACTTAAGCAACTGCAGAAAGGGTGCAATCTGGGGGCTGAAGAACTTGCTGTGTGTCCGATAATGTAACTCTTTCCTCAGCGGAGGACTGTGAGAGAGATGTAGGAAAGGCTTTGTTACTTTCAAGGTTGTCTGGAGTCAGACGTGAGTTTCTTTAGACCAGAGAGCACACCCTAAGGCAGGAAATGGCGGCTCAGATGTAGGATCTGGGTCATACTCATGGGCTTCTCTTTGTCGGCACCAGCGGCACGCTATACACAAACAACTCGTTTTCTCCTGGTGTGGCTGTGCAGGATGTAAATTTACCAAAAACCTGGGACGCCTGGGACCCCCTCGACTTCTCACGGGCACAACCAGAAACCGGCTCCAGCTCTGAGACCTGCAGCTGCTCTGGTGGTGCCCACACTGGACCAGCGATTAGACATTGTATCTCCCCTGTAGATGGTTTCTGAACCCTTAGAGCAGATCTTCACGTTGAACCTGATCAGATTCAGTCCACTGTTCCCTGGGGTTTCGTGTAGGTTTTCTCAGCAGCCAAGAATAAAATAACAATTTGAGTGCAAGTCGTTTACGTTGGGAATCATCTCAGGAAACAAGGAAGCACAGCGGGAACCGGGGGAGCTGGGGGCGCAGCGGCTGCTCTGCAGCAGTGAGGTGAGCCGGGAAGTCAGCAGTGACGTGTGAGCACGGTGACACCCACGCCCCGAGTCAACCTCCGGGGCACCACGGCCGCCGCCTCACTTCTGCCTCCCGACGCTCACGCGATTTTCCTCTTGTGGCCAAGCCCGACGGGTTCCACACAGGGAGGAGGCTGGGAAACGGAGCTCAGCTCCACGGCTCTCCCCACGAAGGTGCTGAGCAGCCGATGCTCAGTCCACACAGTCTGCGCGCAGAACAGCACTTGCTTTGTTTTCCGTATCAGTTGAGCTCCTGCCTGAGTCTGGCCCCATCCCCACAGACAGGCAAGATGTTCAACTTCCGCCATTCCTGGGCTTCCCCACCTTGGGGTCAGGTGAAGATTCCACCGTCTTCCCCGCTTCCAAGTGGGAGGTGCCCTGCTGTCACCGGGTCATCCGTGACTGTTGAACGTTAACACTGAGACGACATCATGCCTCTCCCAGGGGTCCCTCCAGATCTGGTGGCACTTTTGTTTCCATGCCCCACTTGGGGGACATGAGCTTGTTTTCAAGGCTGGGGCCCTCCACGCCTTTCCTCTGTGGGGTTTTGCCACCTCCCTGAAGCCCTGCCAGGAAGGGAATCTGTTCCCTTCAACTTTCTTAAGCGTCCCACTGTAAAACTCCAGCACCTTTTCCTTTACTCTTTCTTCTATTTCAGACGCAAACCTACATTCACCGAAGGATTTGCTAATCAAGGAACAAAAGACTGCCATCTGCCCTTTCATATACTTTTTAAAAAAATCCTCACACAAGGATATGTTTCTATTGGTGAGAAAGACAGACAGACAGAGAGAGAGAGAGAGGGAGAGAGAGAGAGCGAGAAAGAGAGAGAGAGAGAAAGAGAGAGAGATATGGATCAGTTGCCTCCCGACCTTGAATCAAGCCCAAAACCTGGGTATGTGCCCTGCCTGGGGATCAAACCTGTGACTCTTCGGTGCATGCGACAACACTCCAACCAACTGAGCCACCCGGCCAGCGTTTCTAAGGCAATAAAACATAATGGGAAAGAGAATATGCAGGGAGGGGAAAAAACAAAAGTTAATCTTTCAAAATACTATCCATGTCCTGGGGCTGTGATGGTGCTTCTTCTGTGTCTGGAGGAAGCCACTAAGTGGTCATGCAGCTGCAGCCGGAAGTCAGCATTCCCTGGGCTGCCACCATCCTCTCTGCTGTCACCAGCCTCTCTGCCTTGCCCCCTGCCCAGGATGCTTCTCCCCTTCTTCCGGTTGTGCTGAGGCAATGTGCTGGGGAGAGAGTGGCACCAGCGTGAGGCCTCCAAGCCATAGACCGCTGGACACCCTGTGGGGCTGAGACACATGCTGTTGAGGGGATAGTGCACCTTGTTGCCGGGAGCACTATCCCTGGTTTCTGTGGGCCTGGTAAGCCTTCCTGCCTCAGTGACCACCCCACAAGAACTGCTGGTCACTTTGGTTTATATTCGCCCAGCAGAGAAAATACAGCCACCCCGTCGGTCACAACTCAGGGCCTGACAGAGTCAAGATCTGCTAAATGAAACACACTTGCAGATTATGAGTGACAGAGGCATAGAGAAAACGATGAATTAAAGGGGGGAAAAAACATCCCAATGGGTCTCATAAGCATGGCCATCTGGATACCTGACCCACACAGGCTGATCCCCGGGAAACACCAAAGCAGCTGGGTTTCAGACAAGTCTAAGCAGATCTTTGGGTCTAAACCAAAACTGTAGGATTAAATTTGGCCCTGGGAGGCCTCGAGGAAGCAAGCAGCAAGCTTCCAGGTGTTTTAGTGGTGCCCGTGTGCATGAGCTGGGCCTTATGCTATTCTTTACAGTCAGAGGTAATGAGTTCTATGCACATACATACTGTACCTGGGATGTGGAGACAGTGTGTGTGCACAGACATCTAATATGGGGAGCTCAGCAACTGCAGCACTGCATGCACCACGGAGCATAGGGAACAATGTTGGATGACATCACCTATTGAAGTGTCTGTCACCTAGAGTTACTTAATAAGAGTTTCTTCTGGCTGAGCCTTAAGTATAAAATTCGTAATAAATTACTCAAAACAGTATGACTTCTAACACAAAAATGCTATCTTTATCTAGATTCATCTATGCACTTTTGCTATGTGTCTGTCATTCAACTGTTTCTCATGATGATGTTCAGCAGTCTGCTGCTTAGCAATCCTTTCCAACTAGTTTCTGAAAATAGTTTGGTAAGTGAATGTTCTCCCCGAGAGTCATTCCATGCCGTTGCCAAGGATTTGGTTGCACATCGTGTTTTAGACTAGCTGCACTTGATACCCCTTGCAGTTTATTTTCATTCCTCAGTTAATTATACATACCCTCCCCCCGATCGTCCCTAGTCCCCCATCTCTCACACGCCCCAGCACGTCGATGGTGTGCTGTCAGAAGATATTATTGGATTTTGTGTCCAGATTGATGAAATGGTGAAATCAACTAAAGGAGGTATGTTTATAACAGCATTGATTGGTGATATCAGGAAAAAATGGGCGATGACTACAGTAGTGAACGGATAACTGGTTAAAAGCCCAAGAGTGTGCTGCTCATGTGACACTTGCTGTTCACATGCACATGGGTGAGCATCTCCTGGTTCCAGTTACTTTTCTCCTTGTGAAGAATTACAGGCATCATTCTGGAGAGAGAGGTACCCGGGTGGTAACAAATACAACTTAGTCTATTTTCACTTCATATCATCTCTACATCTCTACACCTTTTTATGAAACAATCTCTTGCCATAATAAACACTGAGACAGGGTGTTGATGGCATTCCACTGAGTCTGGTTCTGATGAGAAGGCATCCTGAGGTGTGGATTAGCAGCTCTTTTTTTTAAAATTTAAATTTTTAATCCTAAAAAATTAGGATATGTTTACTGATTTTTTAGAGAGAGGAAGGAAGAGGGAGAAACATTGATGAGAGAAGGAAACATTGGTCGGCTACCTCCCTTACTCGCTCCAACTGGGGATCGAACCTGCAACCCTTTGGTGTATGGGACGATGCTTCAACCACCTGAGCCCCTGGGCCAGAGCTGGATGGGCAGCTCTAAAACCACAAGCTCTTGCCCGTTATTTCTTCAGTGGCCAAGAAGGCCAGGAGTAGCTGGGGCCAAGTGCTAGGAAGTCCTCTCTGGAGTGCCCGGGGCCCACGGGAGAAGTCTCACGGGCCTGGTGCAGCAGCTGGGGAAGAAACAAGAACTACTTAAAGGAAGTGTTTGAGGCTATATGATGCCGAGACCCACCTTCTTCTGGCTTTTCACAGACTGAATGTGGGAACAGAAAAGGAAAACGTGAAATGCGAACAACAGCTTTGCAGGTTGTTCCTATGGCACATGCCTTTCCTCTGAAGGTCTCCTAAGCTGAACTCCTGTTTTAAGATTCTTGTGAGATGACAAGATCAGAAGTGAGGGTGTCATTACTGCAATAACATACGCTTTGTTTTTCCATTACCGAAGGAGAAAACTTTCTGGGGAGTGAAATTCAACACTCTGTTTAAGAACAGCACTGCATACTAATTCATGTCAAAATATAAAACCAATCTAGTCAAGAAAACATCAAGATTAAATGAAATGGGCCATGGTAATGGTATGGGCTCATGTTATGAGGATTACAAATTCTTTCTCAATCTTAATTACGGTTCCCTTCTTGTAGCCCTAGCAATGCAGTATTATAACTACCTGATTATTTATCCCAGTCCCTTCTAGACTAAGCTTGGTGAAGGGAGGGTCTGTGCTGATCTTGCTCACCATTGTATACCACAATGCTTGCATGTAATGGACAATTAATAATTATTTGCTCAATGGGTCAATGAATGAAGCATTTATGGCCAATCTCACTGTTTTTGGTATTTATTATATCCTCCATATACTGTTACTTCCCTGTCTTCCCAACTGGATTACAAACTTCCCTGGGTCAGGGACTCTTGCTTATGTATGATATATTACTAGCACTTACTATGGTGTTAAGCACACAAAGGCATCTACTCATTTGTTTATTAATTTGACAAGTATATATAGTGTGTGTACAATGTTAAGGCAAATGTGGCGTTTGGGAGAAGGGAGGTTGGAGATGAGAAGCTGGAAAATGGGTTTGATTTAAACACCTTAAGTACTTCAATTTTTTATATCATGTAGTGCATGTAGAGATGGCCTTCATCACAGATAAAACATTATATATTACTTGCTTAGTTATCTTTCCAGTTATTAAGGAACCAAGGTTTAAAAATAGATTTATAAAAAAGTACTTAACATGGAGGAGCAAGAAGAAAAGAGCAGGAGAGAAATAATAGAACTAAATAGTCCCCAGGGGCCAGGTCTACAGCCAGGGAGGAGCCGCCTCCTGTATTGTGCAATATGTGTGGCTTGGCAGAAATGAGATGAACATGCACTCTTCCCTTCTATTAAAGGCTAATTATTTTTTAAAGTAAAGTTATGACTTACACAAATACAAACTTAGTATGTGTCCAATATTTTATTTAACTCATTAATGAAGGAGGGAACTAGTAAGATATTACAACTGATTCAAAAGATAATCCAAAGAAGCAGAAACATATATAGACAATTAACAGTGCTGCAATTCATTTGATTAACAGACACAACACTGGTTTCTTGGGTGAGGGGAAGAGAGATCAATTGTACTCCAAGAACAATTTGCATTTGTATTTCTATGGACAAGAATCATTTGTACTACTGTCAGGTTTTTTATATATATATATTTTTATTGATTTCAGAGAGGAAGGGAAAGGGAGAGATAGATAGAAACATCAATGAGAGAGAATCATTGATTGGCTGCCTCCTGCACACCCCCTACTAGGGATTGAGCCCGCAACCTGGGCATGTGCCCTTGACCGGAATCGAACCCAGGATCCCTCAGTCCTCAGGCTGACTCTCTGTCCACTGAGCCAAACTGGCTAGAGCCTACTATCAGGTTTTTTGCAACACACAGAGTTGTAAAATAGCTCAAAGTCAGTGAAAGCACACTTAATCTGCTAGATTGGACACCCAGTAACCTTTAGTACGCACTTTAAAGTCTTTCACAATTTCTGTTGACACTAATAGATCCCTCAACTTGTCTTCCAACACAATGATTCACTGTGTGAAGTCTTAGTTTTTCTCTGAAAAAGTTTAAGAAAAATAAAGCGTTTTTAACAAAAACCATACAAAGCACATTAACCATACAAAGTCTCTGAGTTCCTTAGATAAGACCAGAGTGGAATAAAAATCTCAGTTCTTCATAGATGCTTGTGTGCTTCAAAAGACAACCTGAACCTTTTCTTTGACATGTAACCCTCTCCCCGCTTTTTTTAAAAATATATTTTATTGATCTTAGAGAGGAAGGGAGAGGGAGAGATAGAAACATCAATGATGAGAGAGAATCATTGATCGGCTGCCTCCTGCACGCCCCTTACTGGGGATCGAGCCCGCAGCCCAGGCATGTGCCCTTGGCTGTAATCGAACCTGGGACCCTTCAGTCCGCAGGCCAATGCTCTACCCATTGAGCAAAACCAGCTAGGGCAGGGGTGGGCAAACTTTTTTACTTGAGGGCCACAATGGGTTCTTAAACTGGACCGGAGGGCCGGAACAAAAGCATGGATGGAGTGTTTGTGTGAACTAATATAAATTCAAAGTAAACATCATTACATAAAAGGGTACGGTCTTTTTTTTGAATAGTTTTATTCATTTCAAACGGGCCGGATCTGGCCCGCGGGCCGTAGTTTGCCCACGCCTGAGCTAGGGCAACATGTAACTCTTTTGTCCTCCTTAAAACAATATAGCTGGTATTTAATGTTTTTTTTTCAACCATGAGATATTTTATAAATACAGAAAGTTTATAGAATAATATAAGAAACATCCAGCTTTGGCCAGGCAGCTTCGTTGGTTAGAGCATCATCCTGATATGCCAAGGTTGCAGGTTCGATCTCTGGTTACATAAAGGCTTTTGAAAAGAAACTGGAAGTCTTTAAGAGGGACATGGATGGTAAGAGATTTAGATATTTCCCAAACCTCAAGAGGCACATCAAAGACCTCCCAAAAGATGACAGAACAGACTGTCAAAGCCTTCAAAAGCTGTTTTTAAACATCATCGAGTCAACTATTGAGCAGTTCTTCCCAAGATTTGCGAAATTCAGAGAACTGGAAGAGACAGCAAAATTCATGCGGTTTCCAGATAGCATGAAACTGGAGGAACTAAACTTACAAATGTTTTCATGGATAGACATGGCTGACTTTGAAATGCAGTTGATTGAATTTCAGAGTAGCTCAATTTGGAAGCAGAAATTTATTGACCTTAGAGTTGACTTGGAAAACATTGAAAAAAAGCGATTAGAGACAGGAGTACCAGAGAGAAGTGTTGAAAACGAACTATTGAGGACTTGGAATGCCATTCCAGAAAGATTTTTCTGTTTAAAAAACTTTGCAACAGCGTTACTCTCCATGTTTTCATCCACATACGCTTGTGAATCTTTGTTCTCAGTGATGAATTTTGTTAAGTTTTGTAATAGGAGTAGCCTGATGGATGAAAGTAGTAGCTCGTGCATATCTCTGAAGGTCACGAAATATAAACCTGATGTAAAATCTCTGTCATCAGTGATGCAGCAGCAAAAGTCCCACTGATAATTTCAAACGGAGTCATAAAGTTTTCTGTCGGACTATCAGTGTACATGTATACATTAAAAAATAATTTTTTTTCATCATCATATACTGTGTTTTTGTTGCTCGAATGAATTTTTTAAAAAATATATATTTTATTGATTTTTTACAGAGAGGAAGGGAGAGGGATAGAGAGTTAGAAACATCGATGAGAGAGAAGCATCGATCAGCTGCCTCCTGCACACCCCCTACTGGGGATGTGCCTGCAACCAAGATACATACCCTTGACCTGAATCAAACCCAGGACCCTTCAGTCCCCAGGCCGACGCTCTATCCAGTGAGCCAAACCGGCTAGGGCATTGAATGAATTTTATTATTTCTTCCAGGTTCTTCACATACGTACACCTTAAGAGATATCAAGTAGGTGTAACATGTTCTCAAAAAATTAGGGTTGGCACGCAGAAGAATTTTGAGTCAGAGATTTTGCTGGTTTTGGCACGCACTCACAAAAAAGTTGCCCACCCCTGACCTACACAGTTCAAACCCACATTGTTCAACTGTAAGCAAAAAACCCTCCATTCTACCTGCTATTATTGGTATATATTCATGGTATAAACATTTTTAAATGTTTATAAATCATTATCATAATTATTTTGGTGTTCAAGTTGTTCCAGAGTTAGCTAGTAGGATCCTCTTCAAGCTGGCTTTTGTGTCCCTGAGATATGCCTCATCATTTTTTTTTGAAAACTTCCTTAATTTCCAGCAAAAATAGATGTTCCAGGCTCATCTGAAATCAGATTATTTCTCCAAGGAACACTAATTCTTCTTTAGTGTGCATATTAGCTATTTATTACTGCATAATCAGCTACCCCAAAATTTAGCAGCTTAAAACAACAAATTGCCCTGGCTGGTTTGGCTCAGTGGTTAGAGCCTCGGCCTGCGGACTGAAGGGTCCCGGGTTCGATTCCGGCCAAGGGCATGTATCTTGGTTGCAGGCACATCCCCAGTAGGGGGCGTGCAGGAGGCAGCTGACCCATGTTTCTCTCTCATCGATGTTTCTAACTATCCCTCTCCCTTCCTCTCTGTAAAAAAATCAATAAAATATATTTAAAAAACAAAAAACAAATTATCTCACACAGTTTCTTCTGAGGTTTGGGAATTTGAGAGAGGTTAGGTAGGTAGTTCTGGGTAAGTTTCTCTCCTCTCCTGAAGTCACAAATACCGCATGATGCTCATTTTATGGCTTTTTTTTTTGGTATGGGAATTCATTCGGGGAAGAAAAATCACACTTGACACAAGCAGTTCTCAGGCCCTAGAATCAAGAGTCAAAACTAATTTAATATTGCAGTTTCTGTTCTACTTTGAAAGATTGTTTCTTTTAAGATCAAGTTCTAAAACAAAATTTTAGACTACCTTTATTTTCCTCTATTACTTTTAGTCTGAGCATTTCTTTTTCATCAGTTGGCTCAAGTTATTACAACAAAAGGTATTGAAGATCTACTTGTACAAGACTGATAAAAGAAATAAGATCTGGCCTAGAGGAACTTGCAAAGTAGTATAATCCTACTTCTTTCCTGAAATTTTCTCAAAGAAGTAAAAATTTCAGAGGTGAAGCTACTAGGAGCTTCAACTTGTTTAATGATTCTTACCCCCTTGCTCACCATTCCAGTTATTTTTCAGCTACTGAATACCACAATTTGTGCTGCACTATTAGCTCTGACATGAATGCAATGTAAAAAGCAATTCTTTACACCTGCCTAATCAGGGTAGTCTGTTTTAGGTTCCCTGGGGTTCCAAAGCTGTCCTGGGAATAAGTCTTGCTCAACCCACTTGAGCACAAAAGGAAACAATTAATAATTAATGAAATTGAGAAGTCTCCCACACCGGGTAATCCATCTTTGAGGAATTTGGGATTCTTTGAGAAAGAAAAGGGAGCCTTGCTTTAAAGCAATGGGAAAGGGCCAGGGGCCAGCAGTCTTACAGAGCCGGGTTTAATCACGGCACTGCCCCCCCCCCCCCCCCCCCCGCACCGGCTGAAAGGTGGGTGGTCCAATCATATCAGGTCTCGGAACCTGTTTCTCCATCCACAACATGAGGGGTGGGCTTGACGGCCCCTCTCTCACTGCAATTTTCCAGCCCAAGGCTCAGGGAGGAATCCATCAAACGAGTAAGTGAACTCACGATTTGCTCTTTGTGGACAAAGAGTAGGGGCGGCCAGTCCGGCTAATTTATTAATACACTTTGACTGGACTCGTGACTGTCCTTGCTCTGCTCCTCCCCCGCCTCTCACCTCCCTGGGAGGACCTGGAGCAAAGGTCTAGCCGCGCGCCTGCGTACTGCGGTCGGAGCGATGAAGTCGCGCAGCCAGCCCCTCTCGGCGCCGCAAACCACGCGATATTTCCTCCGGAGCTCGGTGGCGGTGAGTGCGGAGCGGAGGCGGCCTGCCGGTCCGTCGCGGCCACTGGGACTGGGGGACCTGCCGTTGGGTCGGGCCGTCGGGGGGCGGGAAGATCTGGGGGCCAGGGTGGCCTCGAGGCTTCCTCCTGGAGCTACTGGCGTTATAGCGAGGACTTAGAATAAAGAATGCTGGAGGGGCAGAAGCAGGTCTTTTTAAAAAACAATTGTGGGGAGTAAGCAACCTCAGGATTGGACATACTTGTGTCCAAGGTGCCTCCGAGATGTTTATTTAACACATTTTTTTTTGAGTGTCTACCATGTGCCAGGCATAGGGGTTGGACATAAATCATTGACCAACGGATACAAATCCCTGTCCTCCTGGTGCTTACGGTCTGGGAAGTCAGCTTGAAATTCTGGGCTGCGGATGCAGGTGCCTAGTCGTTTCCATGAGTGACGGGTAGTGGGAGCCCAAGAGGAAGGCGAGGTCCCTGAGAAGGGAAGGGTCTTGCAGGAGGAAGGAGGAAACAAGAAGACTCAAAGGATCACCTGGCCAGCTCTGGAGGAATGTATCGTGCTGTTTCCTTTTAATCAAGCCTCAGTAGGAGGCTGACTAATGATGGTATGAAGATGAATGTGTTTGCATTCTGAGGCCAAAAACGTTCTGCCCGTTCAGTCTTCAACAAACTTGTTTCTATTAAAAATTCTAATTAGACTTAGTCCTTCTTCATATATTTGTTTTAGGAGGCAAACTCTGACAGGGAACTATATCTTTTCTGGATCCTAAGTATGATTTGTCTTCTCCCCACAAATGTGCTTTCTTATTTTTAAATTGTTTAATATTTTCAAACTTCCTTGTGATTTAAAATGTTTTCTATCAATAGGAATTACTTTATACAGAAATCTTGTGAGATCCCTGTGCAAACAAGGTGATGATTGTACAAAGAGTGGTACTGAATTCCCGACCTGGTATGTATTTATCTGTGATGAATGAAAAGCTATGGTCTTTGATAATTATTAATGAAAATGGAGGAACAAAAGTATCCATATGATGTCAATGTGGTAAACTGAGGTAGGAAGATATTAATAGTAGCAGAAATATTAGAAGAAATTCTTTAAACAATGTACTATTCAGTTTCTCAAGTGATATCAAGGCCATTTGTTGAAAAAAATAAGGTATTTCAGAATTATTATTTAAAAGATTATGTTACAAATATGTGGCTTTTGTTTTTTATTTATAGTATGTATCATTGGTTCTTAAAATTTGCTTTTTTTTTTAATATATTTTATTGATTTTTCACAGAGAGGAAGGGAGAGAGATAGAGAGAGTTAGAAACATCGATGAGAGAGAAACATCGATCAGCTGCCTCTTGCACATCCCCCACCGGGGATGTGCCCGCAACCCAGGTACATGCCCTTGACCGGAATCGAACCCGGGACCTCTCAGTCCGCAGGCTGACGCTCTATCCACTGAGCCAAACCGGTTTCGGCAAATTTGCTTTTTTTTTTTGATGTGAACAGCACTGACTTATGTCTGTGCTGATCTTGCAACCTGAGACATAGAAACAGGTATGGAATGAACCTGAGAGGTTTGGGCTCATGCTGCCTGGGTTTTGTTGCCTTTTCATAATCCTATGTAATAAAAGGCTAATATGGAAATCAACCAAACTGCAGAACGACCAGTTGCAGTGACATGCACTGTCCACCAGGGGGCAGACACTCAACACAGGAGCTGCCCCCTCATGGTCAGTGCGCTCCCACAGGGGGAGCGCAGCTCAGCCAGAAGCTGGGCTTGTAGTTGGTGAGTGCAGCAGCGGTGGCAGGAGCCCTCTCCCACCTCCACAGCAGCGCTAAGGACCCCTCAGCGGATGTCCCCAGACATCCCCAGAGGGGTCCCGGACTGTGAGTGGGTGCAGGCCAGGCTGAGGGATCCCTCTCTCCCCTCCAATACACGAATGTCGTGCACCGGGCTTCTAGTATTTAAAAAAGCTGGCTATGATTTTTCATTTTTGAAATCTTCCTAAATATTAAAACAAATGACATGATTTACCTTTAGTCATCTCAAAAAAGAAATCTTAAAGTTGACAGCAATATTCCAAAGGATCTTTTTGGAGAAAATGAAGAGCAAGTAAAACTACTTGAAGAATTTATATTGAGTTACAGAGAAATTACAAAATAATATAGATTTATTCATGCCCATGTTAAAAGACAGTGCTCTGGAACCTAGAGTGACCTTTTAAAGAATAGTAAATAATTATATAGGACAATGAGTTTTTTACTTTACATTTTTACCTAATATTTTAGGAAAAAATGGTAATCCAGTGGCAGAAAATTTCCGAGTAGAAGAAGTAAATTTGCCAGATCATATCAATGAAGGACAAGTACAAGTCAGAACTCTTTATCTTTCTGTGGATCCTTACATGGTAAGAGTCAGGATTTTGTGACTTGGTGAAAATTAATTTTACTTTTCTATTTTTTAATGCTGCATCTAAATTTTATTGAGCAATCCTCATGATTAACAAATATTTGAGCAATTATATTTTGATACCTATGAATTACAGATCGCCTTTGTTTTTAGTCACTAGTGTTAAGGAATGTTATAGAAGGAAGATTTCCATTATAGTAGCACTTGTGGTTATCAGTTTTCCCAAATGTCCAGACTACTTCCCAGTAGTAAGTAAAGCTTGAAGATAGTAAATTAGGATTGGAAATTCTCTCAAATTTATCCAGTTTATAAGATCTTACTTATCACTCCATCTCCAGGGACTAGCATGGTGCTTATTAAGTATTAATTAAAGGAAGGAAGGATGGAACTCATTTCTTTCCCCAGGTGGCCCTGCATGGGACGGTGTGCCACTCCACTTGGGAATTATAATTAATCACTTGCCTTCACTAGACATTGTTCTATAAAAAAAAAAGAACATAAACAACTTTAAATGAAAAAAAAAGGAATCTAATGAACATTAAATCATTGCAATTTTATATCATTCCAAAATCACAACTAATTTCAATCACCATGTGTGTACAGTATTTTACGTGGTTATATTTAATGTGTATATACTATTTTGATTTCATATTTAAGTGACTTTATGTACATATCTTTATATGAAAAACTAGTGGAAATATCATTACATTGGTGGTTCTGTTTTTCTCTTAGCCTTGTTTGAGTCAGGTCCTTGGTCTGGCCAATATCCAATGGCTGCTGCACTTGCTTTCCAAAAATACATGGGAGGGACACAGAAGCAGAAGTGTAGCATATACCTATAGAAGCTTCTGCTTCAATTCCTATTTGGTCTTTTCTGACTGAACTAGACCACCCTTAATCAAGCAGTGTTTCCATCTTTTCCATCTCCTGGACCACACTATAGGCCTCCAATTCTTGGCTTCATGAGAGAAGCAAGAGTGAGCCACAGAGAAGAAGAGAGCCTTCACTAATTTCCAGGATGTCTTTAGCATAGTTTCATGGGAGGCTGTGGTGTCATTGTGGCATTTTTTTCTTGGCTGAATAAAGAGAACATCCACCTGAGGTTAGGGGTATGATGTAGTGCTTGGTCTGAAGTTTTCCCTATCATTGTTTTATTGTGGAAAATTGAACAGTTGGGGAAAGCTTAAAAATGTTTTGGGAATAGGTAGTATTAGAAATTAGGAAGAGGAGTTCAGAAGGGATGGTGATAAACAACTGTATAAAAATAGTTTTGCCCGGTCGGTGTTGCTCAGTGGTTGAGTGTTGACCTATGAACTTGGAGGTAACAGTTCAATTCCCAGTCAGAGCACATGTCTGGGTTTCGAGCTTGATCCCTCATAGGGGGCATGCAGGAAGCAGCAGATCAATGATGCACTCTAATCATTGATGTTTCTATCTCTACCTTCCTCTCCTTCCCTCTCCCTCCCCTTCTGAAATCAATAAAAAGAAAAAATAGTTTCATTTTTGTATGTGTTATTTCCATTGGGGAAGTGGAATTGCTAGGCCAAAAGAAATGAGTACCATTATGGTCTATATCAGCGGTTCTCAACCTGTGGGTCGAGACCCCTTTGGGGGTCGAACGACCCTTTCACAGGGGTTGCCTAAGACCATCGGAAAACACATATATAATTACATATTGTTTTGGTGATTAATCACTATGCTTTAATTATTTTCAATTTGTAACAATGAAAATACATCCTGCATATCAGATATTTACATTACGATTCATAACAGTAGCAAAACTACAGTTATGAAGTAGCAATGAAAATAATTTTATGGTTGGGGATCACCACAACATGAGGAACTGTATTAAAGGGTCGCGGCATTAGGAAGGTTGAGAACCACTGGTCTATATGATACTAATTTGTTTTCTATAAAAAGTAGAGTTTCATAATATTGTCATCAACATGTAAGTATACTTAATTTGCCAAAATCCATTGAAACCACTGGCACAGTAGTTTGAATTAATTTTGTTAGTATAATGTCTGTAACATTACTTAAATTGTTTAAAAATTTTAACAGCTTTATTGAAATATAATACACGTATCATATAATTCACACATTTAAATGTACAATTCATGGTTTTTAGTCTATTCACAAAATTGTGGAACTATCATCACTTTAGAATATACTTAAATTTATTTTCTTTTTTAAAAATATATTTTATTGATTTTTTACAGAGAGGAAGGGAGAGAGATAGAGAGTTAGAAACATCGATGAGAGAGAAACATCGATCAGCTGCCTCCTGCACATCTCCTACTGGGGATATGCCTGCAACCAAGGTACATGCCCTTGACCGGAATCAAACCTAGGACCTTTCAGTCCGCAGGCCGACGCTCTATCCACTGAGCCAAACCGGTTTCAGCCTTAAATTTCTTTTGAATTGCACTTCTTTACTTGTTAGAGAGAAGATACAATTTTTTTTTTCCAGAATAAAAAACTGAAAGGAAGATAGAAATTAAGATAAATTTTGTTTAACACTGTACTTAACATTACTTATATACCTTTCCTTAGGTCACTAGATAAATTAGTAAACTGGTTCAGTATTATTAGACAGAATTATGCTAATCAGTGTTTTCTTTTTTAGCGCTGTAAAATGAATGAAGATTCTGGGTCTGATTATTTAGCACCTTGGCAGTTGTCTCAAGTGGTTGACGGAGGAGGTATTGGGATTATAGAAGAAAGCAAACACACAAATTTTACTAAAGGCGAGTTTGTGACTTCTTTCTACTGGCCCTGGCAAACCAAGGTTATTCTGGATGGAAATAGCCTAGAAAAGGTGATGTATAATATAAAAGTATTTTTCTCCACTGTAATTCTTATTTTGTACCTTTGGTCTTCAGTTGTTTGATAAGGGGGAGGGGAGGTGGGGAGCATACATTTTCTTTTAGATATCTGCAAAAATGTGGAAAGCCTTTGTTCCTTTTCCACTATTGGCTGTAACTATATATGACAGTTCTTAGATTACCAGTGAGTGGTGGTGTTTTCCATATTTAATTTATTTCTCAAATTTTACAGATATAAAATAAAACCTGAACTATAAGCATCAAAAAATATTTTATACTAAGAACCAAAGGCCCCTTGTAGTTGTATGCTTTAAAGTTTCCTGAGAAATTGACACTTAAGAAATTCCTTTGGTTTGAGCTTGAAATTCCATCTTGTGTCAGAAATCTTGAGTTTGGTTTCTGTTAGGTTGAACCAGGTGAAACTACCAATATCTTTCTGTTTTGACCTGCAAAAACTGGCAGCTTCATGTAAAGGGTGGGGCAAAAGTAGGCTTATAGTTATGAGTATGGAAAACAGCACAATAATTAAAAAATAATAATACAAGAATAAACTCTGTGTTTTGCATACTTACAACTGTAAACCTACCTTTGTCACCCCTGTATAGTCACATTAAGGGTTAGGTATTCAACATATGAATTTTAGGAGTGCCAATGTAAGAAATGTCCAAATTAGTAGAGAATTTTTTTTTTTAAATATATTTTATTGATTTTTTACAGAGAGGAAGGGAGAGAGATAGAGAGTTAGAAACATCGATGGGAGAGAAACATCGATCAGCCGCCTCCTGCACATTTCCCACTGGGGATGTGCCCGCAACCCAGGTACATGCCCTTGACCGGAATCGAACCTGGGACCTTTCAGTCCGCAGGCCGACGCTCTATCCACTGAGCCAAACCGGTTTCGGTTAGTAGAGAATTTTTAAAAATATATATTTTTATTGATTTAGAGAGGAAGGGAGGAGAGAAACATGAGAGAGGATCATTGATCAACTGCACACCCCACACTGGGGATTGAGCCTGGGACCCGGGCATGTGCCCTGCCCAGGAATTGAACCGTGACCTCCTGGTTCATAGGTTGATGCTCAACCACTGAGCCACGTGACCGGGACTAGAAAATTTTTATAAGAATTTATTTGAGCCTGGCTGGCATGGCTCAGTGGTTGAGCATCGACCTATGAACCAGGAGGTCATGGTTTAATTCCCGGTCAGGGCACATGTCCAGGTTGCAGATGTACAGTGTGGGGTGTGCAGGAGGCAGCCGATCAAGGTTTCTCTCATCATTGATGTTTCTGTCTCTCTCTTCCTCTCCCTTCCTTTCTAAAATCAATAAAAATATATTTTAAAAAATGTATTTGAGCCAAACTGATGACAATTGCTGGGAAGCAAGATCTTAGATATTCTGGAGAATAAGTTTTACATGTTCTTTTATACATTTTGAAATTAAGAAAACATAAAGAAGATTACATGCAGGAGGGAGAAAGAAAGGCAGCAATTGGATTACAGGATAGTTAACAAGAATGGTAACCTAAGATAGGCTTGCTTAAGGCAAAAATAAACCTTTTACTAAAGAAGTTATATGCTTGGGGAGTGACCACCCACCAAGACCTGCCCTGTTAGGAATTTATGATCAGATCACCCTGGGAGGTTACTTTCTGTGGAAACCCTTTTTTTGTCCACAGGAAGACATGATTCAGCCTATAACAAGTTGTTGCTACCTTGTTGACTTAAAACTGGGATTCCTAGTTTTCTTTTTAAAAGATATATATTTAGACAAAATAAATAAATACAAATAAAAGATATATATTTCATTTTAGGTAGACCCGCAACTCGTGAATGGACATATTTCATATTTTCTTGGAGCTATTGGTATGCCTGGTTTAACTTCCTTGATTGGAATACAGGAAAAAGGTCATATAACTCCTGGATCTAATCAGACAATGGTTGTTAGTGGGGCTGCTGGTGCTTGTGGATCCTTGGCTGGGCAGGTAATAATTTCTGAGAATCATTTGATTTTCTAAAAACGTAGTCATAATTGAATCTCTGGATATATATATATATATATATATATATATATATATATATATGGCCTGGTGCATGACATTTGTGCACTGGAATGGGGGAGGTCCCTCAGCCCAGCCTGCGCTCTTTCGCAGTTCTGGAGCCCACGGGGAGCGGGCCTAAGCCGTCAGTCTGACATCCTTAGCGCTGCTGCAGAGGTGGGAGAGGCTCCCGCCACCACTGCTGCACTCACCAGCCGTGAGCCTGGCTTCTGGCTGAGTTGCGCTACCCCTTTGGGAGTGCACTGACCACCAGGGGGCAGCTCCTGTGTTGAGCATCTGCCCCCTGGTATTCAGTGTGCATCATAGTGACAGGTTGTTCTGCCATTTGGTCGATTTGCATATTATCCTTTTATTATATAGGATCATTTAAAATATAAAATTGAACAAATTTATGATTATTTTGCACATTTCTGGTAGAAAATATATTATTACCTGCTTAGACTGTCTTTATAATAATATGAAAAATGTTGTAGATTTTTGTATCTTGTTCTCTGTTAACCAAAAATAGACACAGGAAATGCTAGAACGATCCAAGGAAGAAAATCAAAGTACCTATGTGGAATTCATGAACTAAAAATAAAAAACAAACTCGCCCTATGCAGTTTTGCTCAGTGGTTAGAATTTCAGCCTGCAGACTGAAGGTTTGTGTGTTCTATTCTGGTTAAGGGCATATACCTCAGTTGCAGACTCAATCCCTGGCCAGTGCAGGAGGCAACCAATCGATGTGTCTCTCGTACATTGATGCTTCTGATGTTTCTGTCTCCATCTCTCCCTCTCCTTTCCTCTCTAAAATCAATGGAAAAAAATATCCTCAGGTGAGGATTAACAAAAAAACACATATTGTAAAAAAAAGTCTTCAAATACAGTAAATATTATGATAGAATTTTATAAAATGCACTAGAAGTCTGGTGCATGAAATTCATACATGGGGGGGGGGGAGGGAGTTCCTCAGCCCAGCCTGCACCCTCTCCAATCCGGGATACCTCAGGGGATGTCCAACTGCCTCTCACAATCCGGGACTGCTGGCTTCTAACCGCTTGCCTGCCTGCCTGATCTCCCCTAGCTCCTCTGCCTGCCTGCCTGATTGCCCCTAACCGCCTCTGCCTCACCCCACACTTGGGACCCAGGATTCCCTTCTCTGGCCAGCCACAGGCACCCAGGACCCAGGCCGGATTCACCTGGACCGGTCACAGCCACAGGGGACCCTGGGCAGGTGGCTTTTCCTGGGCCACAGCCGCAGGCGCTGGCACCCAGGACCGCAGGGCAGGTGGCCTGTCCCTCTGCTGGGCCGCAGCCGGGCTGGTCCCATTCTTCTCTCACGAGCTCATTTGTGCCTGGCTGGTCCCCATTCCCCTGAAAAGTACAGTGTTAAGCGTTTGAGCCATTATAGCATGATGCTGTGAGGATGTGACAACCATTTGCATATTAGCTCTTTATTATATAAGATTGTTTTTATGAATAATAGCCTTTATAGTATGAAACCTCTGAAATAAAATATTTTTTTCTTAGTAGTGATTTTACTCACAGGCCTGAAAAATATTTTAAAACTTTAAAAAAATTTATTTTATTGGAGTGACATTGTTTAATAACATTATATAAATTTCAGGTGTACAACTTTATTATATGACACCTGTGTACTCTATTGTGCACTCACCACCTGGTCTGGTCTCCTTCTGTCACCATATACTTGACCCCCTTTACCCTCCTTGTCCTCCCCTTACCTTCTTTTCCTTCTAGTAACCACCATTCTGTTGTGTCTATGAATTTTTTGTTTGTTAATTTGTTGCTTTTTGCTTTATATCCCACATGAGTGAAATCACATTCTCACTTTTCTATCTGACTTATTTCACTTAACATAATACTATATGCTCAAGGTCCATCCCACTGAAAAATAATAAATTGCAAGTTAGTGATGTTTGGGATCTGGCTATTCTTTTTATGAAATTAGCTTTAAATTCTGAAATTTTAACATTCAAACTAAGTCTAATTTTATTCAATCTTAATGTTTTTAAGAATGGCATTATATGTTTTCTGTTCTGATTTCAAATTACTTTTAGCTGAAAGCCCTGTAATCTAACCTAAATTGTGGTGAACACTCTCATATACTTATAATATCTTGCATGCTTTCACATTTTAAAATGTAAATATGACATAGAAAGTTGTTTAATTTTCAAAAATTTCCCCCCTAGATTGGTCACTTGATGGGCTGTTCCCGAGTGGTGGGAATTTGTGGAACACATGAGAAGTGCCTCATTTTGACCTCAGAACTGGGCTTTGATGCTGCAATTAATTATAAAAAAGAGAATGTAGCAGAACAGCTCCGGGAACTATGCCCAGCTGGTGTGGATGTTTACTTTGACAATGTTGGCGGTGACATAAGTAATACAGTGATAAGTCAGGTAGTTTGTTGATTTGTTTCTTATAAATTTGAATGCTATATTTTATCTGATGTGATATATTTTTACCTGATACTAAGAGATAAAAAAAACTGTATAAGATTGTTGGGTTTATTGAGAAAAAGAAACTAATGATGATCAAGTGATCAACTGTAATTAAGTGAAACAGAAGAGCTTGCTGATATATCTACTTCCACTTACAGATTTGCACTATGAACGTCAGTTTCAGTTCTTTGCTAGCATTATTATATTTTTCACCTGCAGTTAATTTTTGTGAAAAGTACAGTTGTATTGTTCAAATGGTTAAGTTCTGACTCCTAACTTATCATGAACCAACTCAGCCATGGCCCCTGACTTTGGGTAGGGAATGGATTTTCATTAGGTATTTACCTATTTTTATTGACAGTTTTATAAAATGTGAATATCAGCTATTAACACTGCATTGTCCTTTAATATAGGTAAAATTATTTGCAATTGAGGTTAAATTATTTAAATACAAAGAAATACTCTGCTACTATTACTGTTAAAAGTAGCAACAACAACGACAGCAACAATTAATGTAATTCTTTTGCTGATTACCAAATTCTTATTTACCTCTAATTCCTTGGAAGTGGACTTATTTTCTAGCCTATTAAAACTCTTAAATACATATACTGGGTAAATCTTTAAAATGAAATATATTAATTGGCACTAAAGGATTAAATTCAGTGGTCAAGGAGGCTTTCTTTGAGACAGCCATAAAGTCATATATGGGAAAGGCATATATCTTAGGGTATAATCACCTATTTTATCTGAACAGATGAATAAAAACAGTCACATCGTCCTGTGTGGCCAAATTTCTCAGTACAACAAAGATGTGCCTTATCCTCCTCCACTACCTCCTGATGTAGAGGCAATTCAGAAAGAAAGAAACATTGCAAGGTGTGTTCTATCTTTTCCTGTTTTTACCGGATTCAAGGGGTTTAAAGATCACAGGTGTATGTGAAATGCATTGTTCTCCATGTATAATTTTTTCTTATTAAATAAAACTTGAAAATATATATATTTAAGTTGATTCACTACTTAGGTTTTAGTTAATTAGCTCTTTGGCAGAAAACTTTTAAAAAAATTGCATCTGTTCTATAAATCTTTTGCAAGTCTTTTTTTGCAAGTAATAGAAACTCAATCACATTGGCTTAAGTACAAAGGAAATTTATTGGCTCATGTATTGAGAAGTCCAATATTAGTACAGTACTGGCTGAGCTCTGGCTGGATAAAGGGTTTGTATAGTGGCATCACGACTGTTTTTCTCCACCTCTGGGCTGTGCTCCCTCCCAGGCTCTCCTCTTGCAGCAGCAGGAGGATGGCTGTTACCTCTAGTCTTACATTTTACCAGGTTAGCAATCCAAGCAAAAAGAGAACAGCTTTCTTCTTGCAGTTTTATCAAGTCCCAACGCTGATACTTTATGGCTCATACTGGCTTGGCTTTGGTTACATAGGGTAGGGAAAGGATGTTACCCACAAAGTAAAATCATAGAGCTATTACCAAATGGGGTCATAAATGCTGGATAGACAAAACAGTAGAACTCCACTGCACTTATCCCTGTCTCTACACCTAAAACTGTATCTGGCCAGACTCTGTGATTAAGTCCTAATGTTTGAAATATTAACACATAATAGAGATGTGGAATGATTTCATTTTGGACTCTTATTCCCCCACTGGTCTCTGACCATTATTCTTTTCTTTCCCAATACAGAGAAAGATTTATGGTGTTAAATTATAAGGACAAATTTGAGTCTGGTATTCTACAGCTGAGTCAATGGTTTAAAGAAGGAAAGCTAAAGGTAGAATTTGCTTCTATTCTTTATCGATAGCATTCTTCCTGCTGTTTGACATGCTTTTGAATTTATTATAGCAATGTACTAGTTTCATAATAAAAATTCCTACAAAAGGGAAGTGTACTGGATATTATAAATTAACTTTGCCTCCCAGGCGATATAACCTCCTGGTTGAGAAGCCCTTTCTTATTATTCCCTTTACCTGAAGTTTTATTAACCTTATACTTTTCTTAGATTATGTTGTAAGATCAATAGATTTTCCTTCCTAAATTTTAATACTCATTAACTTAACAAATATTAATATGGAATTCTACGTGTTAGAAGCTGTGCTTTCTCAAAAATCTTATAAGCACCGCCTAGTACCCCCACCTCTCCACTACCATATGTCTCTCCTGCCCTCCCAGGACATTCTGATATATCTCTTCTCATTGCTTTAAAATCAGGAGTTATTAATCTGGGGTCCAGAGACCCTGACCTAGCATGTTCTTAAAACCTGCAAATGATAGGCAAAGTTTATGTGTGTATGCTTATGTACTTTTGGAAAAGAGGGTATATAGCTTGTGCTGTTACCAGTGGAAGATTAGACAATGGGAAAATGGGATTTTATTTTAAAAAGTTAATTGATAGGAAACCTTTTTGGGTTACCTACATGAAATTAAGAATATCTATTTTTAGACAGAAAGTGCTAAACAGTTTTGCTGTCTTTTGCAAACATGAAAATTATTAACTAGAAACACTGAAGTCTAAAGAATACTAAGTATAGCTATTTTGATTTACAGATTAAAGAAACTATGACAAATGGATTAGAAAACATGGGAGGTAAGATGAATGTAGATTTATTATATATATGTGCTCAGCACAAATAATACCTTTTTTCTTTTGCTTCTATTTCTCTGGTGTTTTGTTCTTTTAAATATTTTTATTGATTTCAGAGAGGAAGGTGCCGGAAGCCGGTCCATCCTTGCTGCTTGACACAGTCGCTGCAGGGAAGAAACATCTGCACAGCATATGTTTCAAGGGACCTGGTGTATATGGCATACTGTTCT
The DNA here is from genome assembly GCF_964212035.1 of Myotis nattereri. NCBI lineage: Eukaryota > Metazoa > Chordata > Mammalia > Chiroptera > Vespertilionidae > Myotis > Myotis nattereri. Next base: position 24,231,666 of record NC_138075.1, on the reverse strand, counting down.
TAATATGTTTGCTCCCCTTCTTAGCGCTGTGTGTTTTAACCAAGGTCACCTCTCCGACAAAGGTTGTTTCCCCAGGTGGGGATTTTTCCCTGGAGTTAGGGATTAACAGGACTAAGGAAGGGAATAAATCAGTAAAGCCCCTTAACTAAGTGTCAGGCTTAAACTACATAATCTTTACTTAGGATAATCTCCTTCAGTTACTTCCTTGTAGCTTAACAGAACAGTCGAGTAGTGACCTTGGAATGGAGATAACAAACGCCCTAACCTTTGGAATAGAATGGATAGGATTAAAATCAACAGAACTAGATGGAGATGGGATTTTTGGCAAAGGTCAGATAAGAAACTATGGACATGAAACAAGGAAATGTAGGTCAAGGGAGGACCCAAAACATACCATGATGTGATTATAGAAGCATGCTTATAGGATCAAATGGTATAAATACAGATGTAACAGGACAATAAAGAGACAACCTGGCTAGAACACCTGGTGAGAGAACCTGGCTAGTATGCTGATCAACTGAACGCTGCCTCCATGTCCATCCTTCTTCGCTGACTCCGTCCACACCTTTGGGAACCCCTGGACCTGATGGAGCTGAACCCCAACAGGAAGGGAGAGGGAGAGAGAGATGGAAACATCAATGATGAGAGAGAATCACTGATCAGCTACCTCCTGCACTGGGGATCGAGCCCACAACCGGGGCATAAACCCCTAACCAGAATCTAAATATGACCTCCTGGTTCATAGGTCAATGCTCAAACCGCTGCTGGTTCTTTTGTTTGGTTTAAATAGAAAGGATTAGCTCGGCTGGTGTGGCTCAGTGGTTGGGTGTTGATCTATGAATGGGGAGGTCAAAGGTTGTGGGCTCAAATCCCAGTAGGGAAATCAATAAAAACATATTTTTAAAAATAAAAGGGATTAATCAAACAACTTTTTTCTTTCTCAGAAAAAAATTTAATGTATTTGGTTACTAAGTTTACCAAACAGAAATATAATTTCACTTATTTTTCTGGCATAATGTGTATTTCACTTAGTAAAACTTTGTGATTAGATTTCTGACATTTTAACTGTTATATAGAAACTAGAGGCCTGGTGCATGAAATTTGTGCACTCCGGGGGGAGGGGTCCCTCAGCCCGGCCTGACCCTCTTGCAGTCCAGGAGCCCTCAGGGGATGTCTGACTGATGGCTTAGGCCTGCTCCCCGTGTCAGCTGGACATTCCTTAGCGTAGCTGCAGAGGCGGGAGAGGCTCCTACCACCACCGCTGTGCTCACCAGCCGTTAGCCCAGCTTCTGGCTGAGCAGCGCTCCCCCTGTAGGAGTGCACTGACCACCAGGAGGCAGCTCCTGTGTTGAGCATCTGCCCCCTGATGGTCAGTTCGCAGCATAGCGACTGGTCATTCCGCTGTTTGGTCGATTTGCATATTAGCCTTTTATTATATAGGATTTGTTTTGCTGATATTTTACCTTCAAACTTACTTGCCTCTAGTTTTCAGACTGTAAGCCATGAGTGTTGATATAGACACCAATTAAACATTTCTAGTTTGGGTAAAAAAAATTTTTTAAATATATTTTTATTTATTTCAGGAGGAAGAGAAGGAGGGAGAGATAGAAACATCAATGATGAGAGAGTATCAATTGACTGGCTGCCTCCTGCATGCCCCACATTGGGGATTGAGCCTGAAACCCAGGCATGTGCCCTGACCGGGAACTGAACGTGACCTCCTGGTTCATAGGTCTACACTCAACCACTGAGCCACGCCAGCCTGGCGAGTAAAGCCAATTTTTAAGATGCTGATTGGGTTAGTTTACCCTGTACCTTTGCCAGTGTATATGTGAGGTTTCTTTTGATGACAATTTTCTTCTATACTTAAATATTAAAATCATTGAAGTAATTTTTCAAATTACTTGTGTTTGACCTACCAAAAGATATGTATGATAGTGACATTTATGTTTTGAGATAACTTAGTTTTTTTTTTTTCTTTCTAGCTGCATTCCAGTCCATGATGACAGGAGGTAATATTGGAAAGCAAATAGTTTGCATTTCAGAAGAAACCTCTTTGCAGTCTCTATAAACATCTTCATCAAGGAAATATAAATTTCTTTCCATTTTGCACAAAGACTTTCAAGACACATTAAAAAACACCTGAGAGTACAGATAGCTTTTGGTTTAAATGTACTAATAGGTGATTATTTTCTTAGATGCAAAATAATTCTTTCCTATATCTTCAACATTATATATATATACTCTATATCCAACGTATTACATACAATAGGTTGAAGTCAAAATGATCTATTTTTCTTTCTTTTCCTAAAACTATTACATACGTATTTTTATCATATATACTGAAACCACTGGAGATTTGATACAACTATTAATGGATCATACAAAACAGCTTTTCAAAATTAATAACTTTTATTGAAAACGGAATGGTTGAGGAGGCATTTAGTAAATGTTTATAGAACTGGGAAAGTTTTACATAATTCTTGAACTGAAACTTGGCATAAGAAGAAAATTGGGGTGGCCTTTCTATACATGGAAAAGGGACTTAATGGCAGGGTGTTTGTCTGGAGTTTGGGGGAATGCAGAGCTCTGTGTTGGGACTAGTATGAGAAGATAAGTAGAGGTTGATTAGGTTGATGGAGAGACTACATTTGCTACAGAAGATGATCTATTTGTGTTATGCCAAATAATTTACTGTATAGGAACTCAAAATATTTATTGATAAAAGCATATGTTTATTTTAGGTTAGCAGGCACATACTGTCAAATAGTTGTCAAGATTTCCAGGGCAAATAGATTTAAACATTACTTGGAGTTTTAGGTGATTAAAAAGATTGAGACAGCCTGGCTGGTGTCTTTAGTGGCCTTCTTTCTTGTTTTATATAATTTTCCAGGGCCATTTAATCTCTGTATGTTGATAACTCCCAAATCTACATCTCTATTTTTGGCCTCTTTCTTACCTGAGTTTGGGACCTTTACCTCCAAGTAAATATCCCCTTGGGATAAACGCACTTTATCTAAAGAGGAATTATCTTCCCCTGAACTGTGTTTCTCCTTTGTTTTGCAAATCACCATAGTTTATTTGTATATTCAAACTACTACTCTCTCACCCATTTATATGCCTGTCTTCAAGGCTTACCTTTAATCTTATGCGCCTTTCTTAGAGAACTCCTTTAATTCCCACTGCCACTGTCTTCGTTGAGTTCTTCATGGTTTGGCAAACAGCACTATCAAAAAATTAGTAATTTCAAGAAGTCGGTCAAACTCATAAAGCTCTAACAAGTGGTGGCATCCAGCCTGGAACCAAGTGGTCTAGCCCCCAGGCAGGACACCTGAGAGCTCTTTACATCCAAATACAGTGGGGCTTTGACTTACGAGTTTAATTCGTTCTGAGACCGAGCTCGTTAAGGAGCTTATTAACTCAAATTACTCTATTAACTCAATGCAAAAAATCGGCCGAGAGACAGCTGGTATCTCAAAAAACTCGTTAGTCGGGACACTCGTAAGTTAAGGCCCCACCGTATGTGGAACCCAGACGCTAGGGAATTCATATTCCAAAAAATGGAAACTTGAGACTTGAGTCTCAATTCTTACCCTGCTCGGCATACAATGCAGAGGTAGGTTCTGCAGTTCCCTTCCCGGGGAGGTGAAGCTTCGCGATCCTCTTCGCTGAGAACTCCGGTGAAAGTCAGCAGTGGCCGTTCTCGCCTCCATTGTAGCTGGCACAGACCTCGGCCGACAGGTACCACGGCCCGTCCGCCGCGGCAGGGAAGCAGTGACGTCACGGCGGGAATGAACCGACCCGTTTTGCGGGCTTTGCAGACCCCGGAGCCCCGAAGGCCGGTAGAGAATGAGTGGGAGGTGGGAGACCACGGCGCCTTGGGTCCGGGCGCGGAGCCCTGCGCCGCAAACCGGGGCGCCCGGCGGCCCCCCGCTCGGCCTGGAGGCAAGAAAGTGGGTGTGTGCGTGGGGGGCGGCCAAACTTCCTGTCCCGCGCTCGAGCTGCTTCCGGCAGGAGCCGGAAGACGCTGTGTGTGGACGGAATTTGGGACCGATTGACCCACGGGCGGCTGCAGGGGACGTAAGGTGAGCTCCAGGGCGGGCCGGGCCACACTTGCTGGGCGAGGCGGTCCGCGACGGGGAAGGAGCCAGGACCAGCTCCTCGGGGGCTCGGGCCCAGGGCGCCCTCGGGGGGGACAGGGAAACCGCCCCCCTTAGGCACCCCGGCGGGACCTGGCGGGCCCGGAGCGGCCGGTCTGAAGCCCCACGGCGTGGACCCTTCCCCTCGCGGGGTTTTGGGGCCGATGTTTCGGCTCCTTTGCTTGGTTTTGGGGGCCGGGACGTGGGAACCAGACCGTCCCGAGAAAGCCGGAGTCAGCGAGTCCCGTGGGCGGGGGCTGCCGGGCTGCACTGGCAGCCGGGCCTGCCCGCGGACCTGGGGCTCGACACTGAGGCCGTGGTCCTGGGGAAATGTGATGCCAGAGGGACTCTGCCCGGGATAGTTCATCCCCGAGCTGCCCCTTCTTTCATACGCCCCTTACTTTCTGGGTCTGGAAGAAGGAAGGCTGCCGACTGGGAGGGGCTGGACTGCGGGTTCTGCGCCGCCTGTCATTCCAAGGCGGGGGGTGTGGGCTGTGGGCTGTGTGCACAGCCTGGATGCATTTATCAGGTTGAATTTATCCTCTGTAGTTTCTTCAAATAACAGATACAATTAGTTTATTAAAGTTGGTTGCACTTGCTCATGAGACTCTGGCATGCATTTAGGCACTACTTGGAGGTTACAGACTATTAACTTGGGACCTAAGAATTTGCACTTCTTCCTCACTTTGGCAACAGGTCAGTGCAGCGTATTTTCAAAGAGACTAAAAAAAAAACCATTTTGAAATAAAGTCAGGGACATTTTGTTGTTAAGGAAGAAATTCCACTTTGTGTTATCTTAGTTGTGGACAGAGTATACAGTCAACTAAACTAGCAGAAGATTTAGGTTCTAGTTTTTAAAGTTCGACATCGAAGTAGATGCCTAATTTTTGGCAAGTTACATAATCTCTAGCTTTTGGCTTTTTCTTTTTTCTCTGTAAATTAAAGAGCTTACCTATTTATCCAGCAAATATTTCCTGAGTGTTTACTTTGTACACAGCGTCGTCCTAGGTTAATGGAAGAAGGGTGAATAAACTCAAACCTAACCAATGAGAAACATTTCCATGTAGACAACTAACACCCTAAGGAAAATGAAATAATTGCTAAAAGAGGGGTAAACTGTTTTGTGAAAACACGGAGGTAAGGACAGATTTGTTCTGACTGGAGGGAAAGGATCAGAGTCTTAATGGATGAGATGGCATTTGAATTGAATTTTAAAGGCTGGGAAGGATTTCACAAGATCAGATCTAGATTGGGGGTGTTTATTACTGATTGAAGACCTAGCCCAATCAAAGACCTTGAGCACTGACAAAGGTTAGTGTGTTCATTTAACAGCGAATTTAGTGTGGCCTGCAGTAAATAGTTTATTAAGGAATATAGTGGATGCTGGTGTCAGAAGACATGTAGAATATTTAAAATGCCATGCTTAGGTGTTTGACTACTGAGGCACTGAGCTTTGAGTAAGGGGAATAATACAAACATTTCTATGTTTTGGAAAGGTAACTCGAGTGGTTGTGTAAAAGATGGATTGGAAAGGGGCATTTTAAGGTCTGGGTGGCCAGATAGAAATCTATTTCAATACTGTAGTTGGAAGATAATGAGAGACCTAAACAGGGCATTACACTAGGAATACATTTGGGGGAATCGAAACCACTGGGATTATTTCAGTAGGGAAGATGAAAGGGATTGTTAAAGATGGAGAATTTGCAACTGAGTGGGAGGAAGACTGGGCAGTAATTGAAATGAATGCTGCAGGAAGAAGAACGGGTTAGGTGGTGGAGATAATAATCTGGATTTAGTACATTGTTAGGTTGAGTTGCTGTTGGATAGCTATGTGGAGATAGTAGCAAGCTAGTTAGAAATGAAAGTTTGAAGTTCAGAAGAGGTCAGGAATAGAGACAAAAATTTAGGTATCATTTGCAATGTCATTCATTTATTATACAGATAGTTATTCAGTGCCTACTAGGTGCTTACATGGAACCTTGTGTGGAAGCCCTTTAAGCTCATAGTAAAGAAAACCTTAGAGCGTCACAGTATCAGAAATGACACTGGAAAACCTAAATTCCTTATGACTTACATAAAGTGCTCTGCTATATTTCTGGGAAAGATAGTAGTGAACAAGACTAGTTCTTACCCTTGTTTATGGAGCCTGCAATTTATGGGAGAGCCCACAAAAAAATAAAGACTATATAAAAACAAATGAAAGAATTAGAAATTGTGATTAGTGAAGATGGTAGAGGGTGTATGGCAAACCTTCCTTGAGTAAGGTATCAGGGAAAGCCTTTCTAAATGAGTTAACAGTTAAACTGAACTATGAAGGATTAAAACAAACAAAAAAAGAGCTAACCAATGGAAGAGAATGGCAAAAGCATTCCTAGGTAGAGCAAATGTCATGTGCAAATCCATCATATAAGAAAGAGCTTCATGTGTTCTCGGAGCTAAGGGAGCTTCCTCTGGCTGGGACTTGGTGAGCAGGTAAAGGAGGGTGACGCCGGGGGGTGGGGATGCAGGAATGGCTCACATAGGTTTTTACAGGCCAGAGTAAGGAGTTTGGATTTTGTCTAGACACATTGGAAAGCTTAGAGAAGAGTTTGAGCAGGGAAGTGTATCTATAATAGGATTCACATTTCAAGATGATATTTATTGCTGTGAAGAGAACAGAACGGAGGGTGGCAAGAACAGAAGCAGGGAGACCAGTAACAGTGCTTTAGGGCAAAAGGTGAGGGTGGCCTGGAGTGGGTGGTGGCAGTAGAGAAAGAAGTAGGTGCATTTGCTATATTTCCTTCTTTGGAGATAGAATCAATAGGACTTGGCAGCTGGATTGAGTATTGGGAACAAAGGAAATAAAGTAATAAAGATTACTCCTAAATGACGTAAATAGTGGTCCTTGAGTAAAGGGTTGTGGTGAGAGGGGCTGGTAAGGAAGGATGGGAAACAGGCTTGAGAGAGAATTTGTTTTGAACATGTTAAAATGGAGATATTAAGTTAAAATGTTAAATAGAGATGTATATCCAAGTCTGCAGCTCAGAGGAGATATCTGGGCTACAGATAAAAATTTTGGAGACCATATGATTTAAAGCAGGGGTGGGCAAACTTTCTGACTCGAGGGCCACAATGGGTTCTTAAACTGGACCGGAGGGCCGGAACAAAAGCATGGATGGAGTGTTTGTGTGAACTAATATAAATGCAAAGTAAACATAAAAGGGTACGGTCTTTTTTTTTTTTTAGTTTTATTCATTTGAAACGGGCCGTAGTTTGCCCACGGCTGATTTAAAGCCAAGGAACTGGGTGAATTCACAAGAGGGAGAGAGTATAGCAAGAAAAACGGGTCTGAAAACTATCCTGAGGAACAGTAACATTTAGGGGCTGAGTGGAGGAGGAAGATAGGAGCTATCAGAGGAGACTGGAGAGGTGGCCAATAGGCAGTAGTGAAGTAAGGAACATGTATCTTGGAAATAAAGAGAATAGTGTTTGAGAATGGAGGCAGCGCCTTTGAGAAACAGGGCCAATGATGCCTCTTTGGTTGCAAGTGAACAATTTACTTCAGAAGAGGAATTTATAACCAGGATGTGAGCAACTCACAGGACCAAAGAAAATGCTGAAGGCCCTGACTTTATAAAGGACAGGAATATGAGCAGCCCCAGGGAAGGCTGCTAACTGCAGTACTGGAATGAATGGGCTGCTGCAGCATTTTTCAGTCCTTAGTTACTTTCAGGATTCATGTTCTGAGGAAAAGTGTCTGATTTGTTCACCATGGGTCAAGTGTCCAGTAGTTGGCCAGGATAGAAAAGAACATCTTAATCTACAGTCCTGCCAAGAATGTAATTAATGGGGAGGGGTAAATCCCCAAACAAAATGGATCCTGTCACCCAGGCAGGGGAAATGAAAGTAAGACAGTCAAAAACAATAGTTGTCCATTGCAAAGGTCAAGTAAGATGAGGACAGTAAAGTGTCCATTGGACTTGGCAACATGAAGATCATGGGTTATCTTTACAAGAGAGGTTTTGGTGAATTGGCGGGGTTGGGTAATGATTGGAGATGAGAAAGTAGAGACAACTCTTGATGAATTTAGCTTGTAGAAAATTAGGATTGTGGAGAAATGGGGAGGTGAATGGAATAAGATTCAAAGCTGTAGGAATGGAGCACCCAGAAGATCCTGGGAAGAGAAAGGAGAATGCCTAGGGTGAATCCTATGGTTTTAAAACTCATTCTGGCTTTACAATTCTGTATTCCAAATTTCTTTCGTTAGTACCCGTTACCACTTTATCATTAGAATTTAATCAACTCCCATAATATGCTAGGTATGATATAGAAAGTTACCTCGTTTTCCTGTTCCCAGCACTGTTATACCAAAATTTAAACTGCTCTTTTAAAATAAATTTTAATTTTTGGTCTTTGTAATTTACTAATGTCAGTAGAGTTGTCTGGATCTATATCTGTGGTCAGCCACAGATGGCGATGGAGGGAGCTGAGAAGCAGATTGGCCCATGGTCAGAGAGACTAGTCCTTTTGGTTGAAATCATGTGCTTTATTTTAGCCTTTGTATGAATGGTGACCAGTTGTGGGGAGCACAGTGCTTCTCAATTTCTTTTTTCTTTTTTCCTCTACCCACCCACCTTCCACTTCTTCCTAAAACTGGGTCAAGGTCAAAGCATTGTTGACCTCCCTCAAGCTAGAGCAGTACTGCTATTCAGGGCTTTGTTTTCTAGGGTGGAATTACTTTGCCTTTTATTTTTATTTACTTGGTATTCTTTCCATTATTTATGGAGCTAAATAAGAACTTGAGGATATGTTCTTATTGATTTTAGAGAAAGAAAGGGAGGGAGAAAGAAATATCGATGTGATGTGATCGGTTGCCTCCTGTGTGCATTCGGACCAGGGATCAAACCTGAAACCTAGGTATATGCCTTGACCAGGAATTGACGTTTTGGTGTTCCGCACAATACTAACCCACTAATCTACCCAGGGTCACTCTGCTTTTTAGAGGTTAACACAGCGGTGGGCAAACTATGGCCTGCTGGCCGGATCCGGCAGTTTGAAATGAATAAAAAAAAAGACCGTACCCTTTTATGTAATGATGTTTACTTTGAATTTACATTAGTTCACACGAACACTCCATCCATGCTTATGCTTTTGTTCTGGCCCTCCGGTCCAGTTTAAGAACCCATTGTGGCCCTGGAGTCAAAAAGTTTGCCCACCCCTGGGTTAACACAATGATGTTATATGTCTTTTATGAGGCAAAGTAGTAAAAGCCCCTGGTCATATTTCCCTTGGAAATACACTCCCTTCTGCATAGCAATCAGGACTGAGACAGGAGACTGGTATTATCTCTGTTCCCCTGTTGCTTGCTTACTTTGGATTGGTTTTCTCTCCCAGTATGTGAGAGGTCTGCATTGGGGTTTGGGACCAAAAACTTCTTTTTGTTGCTAATTATTTGCCTAGTTTTTAATATTTTCCTCTGCAGAACTCACAGGGAGGGCCAAAAGATAAGATTCAAGTAATCTATTTCACCAAAACTCCAACAATAATAATGGCTGATTGTAAAATATATATATATTGAGTTCAGAGGAAAGTAGAAGGAGAGAGAGATAGAAACTTCAATGATGAGAGAGAATCATTGATCGGCTGCCTCCTGCACACCCCATACTGGGCATGGAGCCCACAACTTGGGGCATGTGCCTTGACTGAGAATCGAACTGTGACCTTCTGGTTCATAGGTTGATGCTCAACCACTGAGCCACATTGACTGGGCTGTAATATATATTAAAAGCAGGTTTATATCTTTGGGTTTACACTTTGTATGTGATGCTATCCTATATAATAAAATGCTAATATGCAAATTGTCCCTACTGGCGAGAGTTCAACCCACCGGGAGCTAGACATGCTCTGACCACCGGGGGTGGCGCGGAACATGGTGGACGTTGGCGATGCACCGCTGGCAGTAGGTGGCAGTGGAAGCACTGCTGGCCCCGGTGGGCCCTGGTAAGAGCAGGACTGCAGCTGGGGGCGGGGGGGGTTGGCGAGCAGGCAGTACCAGGCCAAGGTGGGTGCGAGTGGGGGCCCTGATCACCCGCCAGTCACCCCACAGATCAACCCTGATCATTGGCCAGGTCTAGGGACCCTACCCGTGCACGAATTTTGTGCAGTGTGTCTGTAGTGTTTAACATATGTATTTTAGACATTTTGAAGTTACTTTAATAAAGTGTTTTTCAATCTGTGGGATATAACCTATTAGTTTGTGAGATCAGTTTATTGGGTCTCATCATTAAAAAAATATTTTCAGAGTGCATGAGAGTCGTATAGTATAGTTTAGTATTATTTCATGAAACTATGTTATCTGTGTGTGTTTAGTTTATTGGGTTATGATGGAAAATGTATCTTACTGTGGGTTGCAGTCTCTATAGGAAATTTGGACTCAGTAATAAAAGGCATAGTTCTTAACCTTCTATGTATATTAAACATTTGATAGACTTACTTATTTCTTAAGCACCTCTAGAGAAGTTTATTTCTGAAGAATTTTATAATTATTTCTATTGACTGATATAAAAATAATCCTAGGGTTGATCTGTTTCATTTCTATATTTCAGATGAGTTTCCTAGGGCCGAGAAGATGAGTAGCTTGCCCGGGTCTCAATCTAGTCAGAGGCAGAATTAAGATTCCTGCTTTAGAGACCTTGCATTTTTGTTTCTTTAAAAAACATATCTCAGCTTCTTTATTTAATTTGTTTAGCTACTTAGTGTTAATGCAGAAGTAGGGTGTGTTGCAGAAAAAGAATGCAGCTTATCAAGCTTTAGTCCCCAGGATTTGTTTATTGGTTGAAAACAGAAGGAGAGTTGTTCTCAGGATAGTCCTGATCATAGAGATTGCTGTTGTCCTAAATCTACTTTGCTGTTGTTAGAGTTCTCTAATTACTTCTTTTCAAGCCTTGTGTTTTGCTTTTGTTCATTGCAGAGGTGTTTTTTTGTTGTTGTTGTTGTTTTGTCTGCATTCTTTTTAATCTCTAGGCTGAACAGTGGCAGGGTCAGTGGATTTCTAAAAAATATAATATATATGCTGGGCCAGTTATTTTTTAAGCAGTCTAATATGCTTTGATGGCCATGCACACAGTAAAAGGGGAGAAGGAAATAGGTCTGGTCTGAACAGTACTACTTTGACCAATTTCTAAGATCAGTTTGTTTTGTTGTAAAGTCTTAATCTAGAGACAAGATTTCTTACTTATGATTTGTGGAAAATATGATTCGATGGGCCTGGCCTTCATTGCTGATAGTTAAATGTTGTTGTCTCTTCCATTATTTATGGAGCTAAATTAGTACATTTTCTATTTTAAAGGAAATAAAGATATACATTTTGCCTGTCCACCAGTTACAGATACAAAGTAAAAATGAACAAATATTACTGTCCACATTAAAGAACTTTGGATGATTTAGGTGACTACTGTGTATATTGCATTTTTAATCTCTTATCTTAATTAATAGCATAAGAAAGCCAGGGAAGAAATTTCCTCTGATATCCATAATTTTTCTGAAAATATCTTCCTTTTGAGTAAGAGCAGTGCCTTTCACTTCAGTGTCATATAAGTTGCATTTAAAGGAAAAACATTGCATTGGGACCCTCCCTACCCCCAATACTTGCAAATTATTTTTATTTTAAATATACTCAAACATAAAGCTAGGTAATTCTTATACCTCCTATGCTGAGCCTTTATAGCTCTTAATCAACTGCAACATCAAAACAAATTTACAAATCAATAATAGTAGTGCCATGATCAGTGAATTTCTAAAATATATATGCTAAACAAAGATTATTTTCTTTAAGCAGTCTAATATGTTTTGATGGCCATGGGGAACCATGTACATCATAAAATTTAGATTATCAAGATTATGTTAGTTGTTGCCATGGATTTATATCTTCATGAATAAGTATACAGATGTAAGCAATACCATACAACAAGAAAATTCAAATTAACATTCATATTATGTGGTAGAGATGTTGTTTGTTAAAATGAACTACATATTTAATATTGAGCTTAACAGTGGAAAGATTTAGCCTTGGATGCAGTAATATATTTCATTTGTTTCTAAATTTCAACTTTAGAAAATACTAGCGCAGAGATAGCATACAAGGTAGTATTTGTAATGTCAAGGCCTTGTTACACAGTTTATGATAATCAGATCTTATATTTAACCAAAGGTGACTGAGAAGTCCTTGAATACCAGTTTTAATGAGGTATTATTTGATGACTTTGTAGAGTTAGAATTGCCTTATTCAATTAAAGATTTGCTTTACAAGCGAAAAGATAACATAGAATGGAAGAAAGGTTGTGCAAACCAATATTTGATAAGGTCTAAGATATAGACATATGCCCAATAAGCTCAGGAAAAGATACTCAGCATCATTAGCCATCAGGTAATGTAACTCAAAACCACAGTGAGTTACTACATCATACCCACTAGGATGGCTATTATAGAAAAGGCAGATACTAATTAACAAGAGTTGGTGAGGGTGTGGAGAAATTAGATCCCCCTTATATACTACTGGTGGGATTGTAAAGTGACACAACCACTTTGGAAAACAGCCTGGTATTCCTCAGGAGGTTAAACGTAGTTACCAAATGACCTAGCGATTTCACTCCTAGAAAAGTACAGAAAAGAATAAAGACGTATGTCCATGCAAAAACTTGTACATGAATGTTCATAGCAACATTATGCATAATAGCCAAACTGGGGAAACAACTGAAATGTGGAAATAATCCAAATGTGCATCAATTGATAATTTGATAAATAAAATGTACATCCATACAGTAGAATAGTATTTTGCTACAAAAAGAAATGATGTACCAATACATGCTACATACAATAGGGTAAACCTTGGAAACTTCATGCTAAGTGAAAGCAGCCAGGCACAAAAGATCACATATATAATTCCATTTATAAAAATGTCTAGAGTAGGTAAAATCCATACAGACAGAAAATAGATTAGTAGTTGCCTAGGCCTGCTCAGTGAAGGGCTTGGGAGAAAATGGGTACAGGCTTTCTTTTCTGGGATGACAAAAATGTTATAAAATTGATTGTGGTTATGTTTGCACATCTGTGACTATACTAAAAACAATGTACTTGTCCTCTTTAAGTAAGTGAATTGTATGGTATGTGAATTATATCTCAGTGAAGCTGTTATTTAAAAAAATTTGCATTGCAATTTTTGAAATCTGTTACATGGGTAACTGGAATTAGGAATAGAATTGAATTTGCCATCACACTTAGCTGGTGCTGTGTTAAAGATGAGATCCACACAGTACATTTACTGTGGTACTGAGTGCTCCAATACAGATTCTTTTGAGATCATCCTGATCCTGCCTATTGTACTGCATCCGACTATTCTCTCTTTTGTTTACACGGCACACATACAAACCACAAATTTGGATACCAAAATTGTATGGCAGTTCTCAGTTATAATACAGATACCCATTTGTTCCAGGAAGTGATTGTGCTAATTTTTAAGATTATCATTGAAATGAAAACACTAAAATAAAAGGGTGTCATAGATAACTTTGGATTGAGAAATGATGATGTAGAGGTGGTCCTTAAACTATAAGAGAAGTGGCAGCTTCCTTCTCTAAGTTGTTATTACAGCTTTGCAAAAGTGTTTTAAGATCTGCTATACCTGATTTTTCCCTTGTTAAGGGCACATATTCTTATCCTTTATTTTTCATTAGGTAAGGAAACAGAAACCTATCCCTGGAGCCAGCACCATTAGTTTCTTAAAAAAAAATAAAAAGGAACAAATATAAAGACAGTAAATTATTGTCTAGTTTCTTAGAGATTTTACAATCCTGGAATCTCAAAATTGGAGGAACATTAAGAATAACTTAAATAAACATTTGGTAATTTTTTGGCTTCTTGAGAGGACCTGGAATTGGGGAAAGGGAATTCTTACACCCTGGTGACTCAAGATCAAATTTAGAGAGATATAATCACTATTTATGCCAACTATTCATGCCAACCTCCTCTGTGGGTAGGGGTTTGGCTCTGAAGCTTAATAACTTGGACAAGTGATAATACTGAGCCTTGGTTCCTTTCAATGTATAAGAGGGATGGGTAAGCCCCATTGAGCTATTATAGTGCTTGAATAAGAAAAATGTATGTGAAAGGAAAAGTTGGAGATTTATGCTACTTTATGTGGGAAACTTAACATTTTATTTACATCTTGTAAATAATTTTTTAATGATGAAAAATACAGATTTCTGGCAGCTAACAAAAGGGAGAGGAAGGAACTATCAGGGCAGTAACACTTATTCAGGTACATTTAAGTGCTCTTTTTGTAGAGTAAATCTTTCTAACTTTTCACTTTACCTTGGTATTAATTAAAAACTCTCATCTTGAGTACATTTTACACTGTATGACCACTTTGTATATAGTAGTGCTCCCAATTTTAACAATAATTGTACAAAATAAAATGAACTCACTTTGCCAAAATCCCGGGGGGAAAAATTAAGCTATAAGAAAGTAAGAGTTTAGCCCTAACCGGTTTGGCTCAATGGATAGAGTGTCGGCCTGCAGACTAAAAGGTCCCAGGTTCGATTCCGGTCAAGAGCATGTACCTTGATTTTGGGCACATCCCCAGTAGGAGGTGTGTAGGAGGCAGCTGATCGATGTTTCTCTCTCATTGATGTTTCTAACTCTCTATCCCTCTCCCTTCCTCTCTTTCTCTAAAAAAAAAAAAAAAAAAAAAAGAGAGAGAGAAAAATTAATAAAATATATTTTAAAAAAGAACAATATATGATTAAAAAAAAGAAAGTAAGAGTTTAAATTATGGGTAGAAAACAGCTGCAGCAGGGTCCTGAGAGTACTACTTTGGGAAAATATTATTCAATATTGACTGACTGTATAAATATTTTTAGAAAAATTGGGAAATCGAGAAAATAGTCACACCAGCCTACCACTCAATAAACTACTATCACAGCTGTGTGAATTTCCTTTCACTTGTTCCTATGCTTATCTTAACTAGTTTTAATATTGGCAAGTTTGTAATTTCATATTTTGTTTTTGTAATTTAACCAACATTTATCAACACTCCCCAATTGTTGGGTATATGCATGTATTTATATGTTGTTTGAAGTTGTTTATTATCACAGATGATAAGATGAAATTCTTTGGACATATAGCTTTTCTCATATTTAACCCTTTGCGGTCGTTTGTCTACTCTCAGCCACCAAAGCTTTTTTACCGTTCCGGTCGTATGTCTGCTCTCAGCCACCACAGCAAGGAACCCTACGAATCTTAACTATATTCATTCATGTATCAGTTCATAATTTCTCTGAAAGCTCTTAAGTGTCTAAGCGACCTTGTCACGAACCAAAACATTGCCCCGACAAATCGGAGATATCGAAACTCAATATAAACAAACGCGGTCGTTCCACACTCGCAATGCAAAACACCGTGGCAAGTCAGTTGCCTTTTGAGAGTGAAGAAATCGACAAGCTTTGGAGATACTTTGCAGAATTTCAAATAAAGCTTTACAAGTTATGTTTAACTGTAATTAGGCATTCTCGCTTGTTAAGATATTTCAAAATAATACTCCAAAATGGCAAAAAGAAAGTTACCGAAAGAAGTGTACTGCGAATCTGAAAGTAACGATGAAGAGTTTTATTTTGGCCGAAACTGGTTTGGCTCAGTGGATAGAGCGTCGGTCTGCGGACTGAAGGGTTCCGGGTTCGATTCCGGTCAAGGGCATGTACCTGGGTTGCGGGCACATCCCCAGTGGGAGATGTGCAAGAGGCAGCTGATCGATGTTTCTCTCTCATCGATGTTTCTAACTCTCTATCTCTCTCCCTTCCTCTCTGTAAAAGCTCAATAAAATATATTTAAAAAAAAAAAAGAGTTTTATTTTGGCACCTTGAATACTGACTCTGACGTAGAAAGTGATAACGTTTGTAGTGACGTAATTCCAAAAAAGAATTAATAAATCTTGTTTATCCTTCATAATCTTGCATGTTATGGATCACTGCTCTTTCAATGGAAATTAATTCCGACCAGTACGACACCCATGTCCAAATTTAATACGACCGCAAAGGGTTAAGACCTTTCATTAGAATAGATTAGTAGAAATAGAAATTCTACATCAAAGTAAAACTTTTTATGGGTTTTGAGACCTACTGGGTTCTATTTTAAAACAATTGTTTTAGGACAAATTCTTTATTGCTTGCTGTGGATATACCAGGGTGGGAAATAGTGGAAAAGGACATGCAACTTATGATTATTACAATAAAGTCTTTGTTTATTTAGCTACATTTTTCCTCTGCTCTTAATATTCTCTCTCTCTTTCCCTCATTTTAGGCTAAATTGATTACCTACCCAGCACAGCATCTTACAGGAAAAGCATAGCATTTCCTAGAGGAATATGAGCATAAACAGGAAGGTGTCATTGACTTTGAATTAAAAATTTAACTTGTTGCCTGAACAGCTACAGGATTTGGAAGCTGAATCAATGTTATCAGATGAGTTAGAATCCAAACCAGAGGTGAGCCAAATCAGCTTTTCTTTTCTTTTTGGTGGGCTCTATTCCAAAGGTTGTCTTTATTTAATTTGGGGGTCAACAGACTTTTTCTGTAAAGGGCCAGATAGTAAAATGTTAGTCTTTGTGGGCCATATTGTTTTGATTGTAACTACTAGTTTATTATTTTCCTCTCACTAAGTACTTTTTCAAAGATTTAAAAATTCCATTTTTACCTCTTATGACTTTTAATATTTGTTATTTAATAAGTATAAAATTATACATCTAGATAATTATATGACAAAATTTTATATTTTATATATGGCATATATGTGTAATGTATGTATACATTTGTAAATATTTATTACCACAAACCATTCTTTTAATTTTTCTGAAAGTATTTTCAGAAAGTATATATATCTGAAAGTATTTTCTTTCTAAATGTAATTGGAGGACTTAAACTTTTTTAAAAATAATTTTTATTGATTTTTAGAGAGAGAGGAAAGGAGAGGGAGAGAGAAACATTAATGTGAGAGCACAGCATCGATCTGCTGCCTCCCACATGTGGTCTGACCAGGGATCAAATCTGCAACCTAGGTATGTGCTCCAACCAGGACTCAAACCTGCTACCTTTTGGTGTATGGGACAATGCTCCAACCAACTGAGCCACACTGGCCAGGGCAACATTTTTTTTTTTTTAAATATCTTTTTATGGATTTGAGAGGGAGAGGGAGAGAGAGAAACATCGATAAGAGAGAAACATTGATCACCTGCCTCCTTCATGCCCCCTACTGCAGATCAAGCCAGCAACCTGGGCATGTGCCCTGACCAGGAATTGAATCAGCAGCCTTCCGGTGGATGGGATGGTCCTCAACTAAGCTACACCGGCCAAGACAACATTTTAAATTTTTATTTATTTTTCTCATTTTAATTTAAATATATCTGTGTTACATAATGAAAAGTCACTGAATTTGGAATCAAATTACTTAAGTTTGAAGACTGACACTGCTCCTAACTAGTCTTAGGACCTTAGAAAAGTCATTCAGTGTCTTCAACTTGATTCCTTATCTTTAAAATACATGTTCAAGCTTACTGATTTATAGTGAGGCTTAAAGGAAGCCAATACACAGAAAAGTGTTTTATAAAATGTAATCAATACAATATGATTGAGTTTTTAATAGCCATCATTTAAAAATATAATTATTTTTATCATTTCTTTGTTTGGTGGAAAATGACAGAGGTTAAATTAATTACATAATTTAACCTTTCTCCAGAACAGATGACATGATAAAAATAACTTTAAA
Source organism: Myotis nattereri (assembly GCF_964212035.1). NCBI lineage: Eukaryota > Metazoa > Chordata > Mammalia > Chiroptera > Vespertilionidae > Myotis > Myotis nattereri. The sequence goes on along the minus strand of NC_138075.1, from coordinate 24,213,736 downwards.
TTTTATTTGTTAATTTAGTTTTACAATGAATATGGCTGAGATTAGTGAGCAATTAAGACTTAATTACATCATCACCTTTTGGGAAATTCAGACGTTTATATCCATTCCTAACAACTTGTATATCTTTATGTTGTTTCCCCTCCCCCATCCCCTAGCTCCTGGTACAGTTTGTTCAGAATACATCCATCCCATTGGGACAGGGGCTAGTAGAATCAGAAGCTAAAGACATTACTTGCTTGTCCCTCCTTCCAGTGACTGAGGCCTCAGAATGCAGTCGGCTAATGTTACCAGGTAAAAATTAAGAACACCACAGTTAAGATAAATGAGTCCTAAGAGCTTAGCCTACTCTATGGTACTGGTGGAATGGATTTACTGATTTTATAACAGACTGGTGGGAACTGTAAAAATTAGGAATCATGGAGAAAAGGAGCCATGGAAGTCATAAGTGCATTGATAGTTTACACCATAGGGATGGATATGATCACCCATAGAATATGAAAGTGAGAAGAAAAGAAGGGTAAGGTAGAACGCCTTGGACTATCCTATTTAAGGAGAGCCTGTGGAGGGGAGAAGGAAAGCCTAGAGTAGTATAGGAAAGTGTAGAGTAGCATAGAATACAGGCATGGAACCCAAGGGAATACTCAGTGTGTCAGATGTTCCTAAGAGGCCCAGTGAGATAGGGTCAACAAGGCCATTGTTGACCTAGCAGGACCAGTTCCATGGAAAGGGGTTAGAAAGCCAGGCTGCAGAGGATTGCGATACTTGTGTAAGATATGTATAGAGGAAGTATCTATACTTTGTAAAGACTCTCCTGCTATGCAAAGGAAAAACAAAATAGATGGAAGAATTCTTTTCTCAGATTTGAAATATTTAAGGGTGGTTTTTTGCTAAAAGAAAAGAGCCAGTTAGAGACGTTGTGAACAGAAAATGTGGATAATTGGTGAGGAGGCTTCAGGAGAGTAGAATGAAGTGGATGCTAAGCATAGGGAAGTGAGATTATTAGCTTTGGATGAGAAGAGGGTGATCCAAAGCTAATAACCTCCTTGACTATTACCAAGGAGAATATTATTTTTAGATGCAATGAATTCTTTGTTTTCTGGTCCTTGTTTTAAAATTTGGAATACTAATGTTAAATCAGGTGAGGATCAATATTTGTTGGTAACAAATTATTTGTTATAGTCTTCTGGTTACTGTCTTCTAGTGGTGTTCCTTTTTCTTTTATTTTTTTCAAGTGACTTTCTATCTTTTTCAATGTTTAAAGATTCAAGAAGGGCAGATATAATGAACTAACCAAATGTTGACTTAAGGTTTCCCTAACTAGCTCCAAATTTTTCCACATTTCCTACCTTTCAATTCCCATTTTTCTATTAGTATATTGGGAGTCTTTCCATATATTTATGGATTTTCAATATGTGAAAATTTCCACGTGCTAATAAATTTTTATCTTCATTAGGCTTTTCCCCCAACTTTTCTCTCCCAATTTTAACTTATTATTTTATTTTTTATTGTTTAAAGCAGGGGTCCTCAAACTTTTTAAATAGGGGGCCAGTTCACTGTCCTTCAGACCGTTGGAGGGATGGACTATAGTTTAAAAAAAAACTATGAACAAATTCCTATGCACACTGCACATATCTTATTTTGAAGTAAAAAAAACAAAACGGGAACAAATACAATATTTGTATTTGCATGTGGCCTGCGGGCCATAGTTTGAGGACCCCTGGTTTAAAGTATTAACATATGTCTCCTTCACCCCCAATTTTAACTTATTGAATAAATAATTAACAATAATAAAGGAAATGAAAACAGAAACAAAAGCATGTCTTCTTTTGCACATTACCTTCTTTTAGTTTTAATTTAAAATATTTTCAAGAACCAATTATAGATAATAAATGAAAACTCATCTACGCACCTGTCAGCTAATGAAATACAATATTACAATAGCAAATGTATCTGCACAAACCTCCCTAATCTCATTCCCCTCCCTCTTAAGTATGTGTGTATCATTCTAAACACACATGTGTTTGGCCTGCATGTTTTCTTTTTACTTGAGATATATGATAGATTCAGAAAAGTATAAAACCACATGGATATACATATTGAATTATTATAAAGGAGATACCAACCACGTAATAAAGAAGTAGAACATTGCCAGCTCCTAAGCCCTCCATAGGAGCCCGCTCTGTTAAAGACAACCTCTGTTGTTCCATAGGTCACCACCGTCCTTAGCTTTTGAGACAGTTCTTTGTTTCCAAGTTTCCAGTAACTACCCAAGTCTAAGTAACACAGTTTGATTTTAGCTGTTTTTGGACTTTAAATTAATGGAGTTATATGAAAGTATGTTGTACCTTTCTTCCTTTACTAGTGCTCTGTATTTGTGAGATTAATCCAATTCATTCTTGTGTGTAGCTATTGTTTGTTTGGTTTCATTGCTCTAGAGTATTTTGTTATATGAGTGTACCACAATATTCATGTCACTATTGATGAATATTCACTTATTTTCTATTGTTCAATGACAAACTGTCTATGAGCTTTATTTTAAAAAATGTTTGTGGTAAAATATACATAACAAAACTTACTATTTAACCAGTTCTGTGGCATTAATAAGTATATTTATATTGTTGTGCAACTTCATTAGGCTCTGAAATGGCAATACTGCCCCTAGCTTTCCACTTTTATTCCTATAATTTTGTCTATTATTTCCTTAAAATAGGAAAAAATATTATCTGCTTTTGATAAAGATGAAAGAAACCGCTGAAAACATTGGATGCTTCAGCGCTGTAGTTCAGTTCCTCATTATATTGCAACCAAAACCTTTGTAAATTCATCTCCTCCTTACAATAAAATTAGAAAGTATTTTGATTATTTCTTTATATCCAGTGTAAACCCAGACTATAATGAAACATATTGATGATTCTATAAAATTTCAGTTATTTCCCCAGCTATGCCCCCCCCATCCCCCAATAATTCACCAGAACTGTCACATACATGGAAGGGATCTCTCCCAAAGAATAATAATTTAAAATTTAGAGCCTATTCTTAGGTTAGTATTCATTGTATAACCATATTTTTTTAAAGGGGAAAGTACTGATTTCTGGCCTCAAAAGAACAAAGGTCTATAATTCCAAATGTAGATGGTTGGCTATTAGTTACTGCCAGGTGTTAGAGGAGTATGTCCCTCACTTGTTGACTGACTTTCTTTAGAACTTAAAGCCATATCTTTGTTCTTTTCTGAGGCAAATTTTGTATTTGTAAAATGAAAATGTCTGTTCCTGTAAGGGTGTTGTTAGATGCTAAGAGAGGTTACAAGGGTATTAGGTGCTATGTATCAATATGGTGAGCTCTTTGGAAATAGGTGCTTTATAAAGCTGTACTATTTTTTCTTTACTAGATGATACTCCAAATCATACTAACTCCTCCAAGGAGGTCCCTCCTTCAGCTGTGTTAAGAAGCCTTCAGGTGAATGTGGGCCCAGACGGAGAGGAGACGAGGGCTCAGACTGTACAGAAGTCCCCGGAGTTTTTGTCCACTCCAGAGTCTCCTAGCCTGTTGCAAGATCTACAGCCAAGTGATAGCACTTCTTTTATTCTTCTTAACTTAACAAGAGCAGGTATTTTTTTTATCCTTTTCTGAACTCTGCTCATGCTTAAAAAAAAAAAAAATTGTGCTGGGCCATATTTAACTCAGACATACTTAAAATGAAACGAAGCCTTATTATTTTATTACTTTGGAGAATTGGTATAGTCTAGTGATCAATTAAATGTGGATAGAGAGAGGGCAGATTCTAGGGTGAATCAAAAGTTTCTTGTATGGGAAATTAGGTGGTGCTGGTCACCAAGATATTGAACACAAAGAACAGGGCTGGAGGGAGGATGATTAGTTCCCATTTGTGCCTGTTGATGTTGAGCTGTGGGAGGGACATTCAGGAGGAGGAATCCTTTAGCATTAGAAACAAATCCAGAGCTATAGAGAGGTCTGGTATGAAATATGTAGTTTTGGTGCTTATCAGCATTCGGGAAATGTATGAAACAGCAGGATTCTTTGATTCAGGAGTAGTCTAGAACATAAACAGAAAAATAGGCAAATCTGGGACGATGGGGAAAAACCCAAACATTTAAGAGGGTAACAGAAGAATAGGAAGAAATTGCTAAAAGGGGGTGGGGAGGAGGTAGTAAAGGGTAAAGGGGATCAAATATATGGTGATGGAAGGAGATTTGACTTTGGTTGGTGAACATACAATGCAATATACAGATGATGTATTATATAACGATACACTTGAAACCTATATAATTTTATTAACCAATGTCACCCTAATAAATTTAATAAGGAAATAGAATGTGAGTGGTGAAGGGAAATCCAAGGAAGGAAAATGTTTTAAAGAAGAAAAGTTACTAAATCATGCCAAATACTTCAGAATGGGCTAGTGAGATGAGGACTAGTGACTTTAGCAAGAGCGATTGTTTCTGCAGTAGTAGAAGTGGAGGTCAGGGTTAAAGAGATGGGGAGTACCCCTGGCCGGAGCCCAATGGTTAGACCACTGGCCTGCGGACTGAAGGGTGGCAGGTTCTATTCCCAGTCAAGGGCATGTACCTCTGTCACAGGTTCCCCAGCCCCAGTAGGAGTACCTGCAAGAGACAACCAGTCGATGTTTCTCTCTCTCTGCCCCCTCCTCCTCCCATCCTTCCATTTTCTCTAGAAGTCAATGGGGAAAAAAAATCCTTGGATAACGGGAGAGAGAGAGAGAGAGAGAGAGAGGGAGAGAGAGAGAGGGAGGTGGGGAGTAGGTGGCAGGTGAGAAAGTGAATATGCAAGTTAGCAGTTATACTGTTCAAGAAAGTTTACTTTGAAGGAACAGATGGAGGTGGATAGCTAGAGAAGTACTTGGGACTTTTTGTTCTTTTTAAAAAAGTAAAGATAGAAGAAACTTGAACTTGAACAGGTTTAAAGGCTGTAAGGGAGGCTGTAGGCTGGCCAGTAGAGAAGAGACAGCTGGAGGAGACATGGGTTAATTGAAGGGTAGAATGGGGATACAAGAGGAAAGGGTTAGCCTGGTTGCCGGGAAGGACATCTTTGCCACTGAAATAGGAGATAAGATGAAGACAAGTCTGCAGGCTGAGAGTGGAAAGGTGATAACCTAATCTTGTGTGAGAATTGAAGCTTGAGGTAAGAGGTGAAAATCTGGAACAGCTGATTCAGGACACACAGGGTTCCAATAAAAGGATTACCTGATGGCTGACTTTCATATGTCTTCTTGTTTCTACCAGGTCTGAGCTCTTCAGCTGAGCACTTAGTATTTGTACAAGATGAGGCAGAGGATTCAGGAAATGATTTCCTCTCCAGTGAGAGCACGGACAGTAGCATCCCATGGTTCCTCCGGGTTCAGGAGTTGGCCCATGACAGTTTGATCGCTGCTACTCGTGCACAGCTGGCAAAGAATGCAAAAACCAGCAGCAATGGTGAGACCCCTGTGGTGTTTTCCAGTATTCCATGCAGAGATTTTGGTAATGTGATGGTTATATTTTGAGGAAATGAAATTGTTGCTCATGACAAGTTAGCAACTAGTTATGCGGGCTGTAGTACTGTTTCATTTCTTTTTTTAATGTTAAACTTTATTTTTTTTAGATTTATCTTTATTGTTGAAAGTAATATAGATGTACATTCTCCCCCCTCCCACCCCCATTGACCCTTTCTAGTCTGCCCCCTCCCCCTGTATTGTTTCTTTTGAGTTTAGCATGTCTGTACTATTTCTTCTGCCACTTTTCTCTACCCAGTAATTTTCAAAATGTGGTCCTTGGATCATCGGTATCACTTAAGAACTTAGAAATGCAGGTGCTTAGGCCCTATCCTAATGAAGATCAAATTCTTCCTGTGATGCTTTTGCTGATTTCTGGATCCTGAAATCTTCAGCGTCCCCATATTACATTGAGGGAATAGTGCTATATTTGCCAGTGAGAAGCAGTATAGGGAGGGAACTTGTGATTTGGACTCTGGGAGCCTGAGATCCATACCTGGTGCCATTGTTTACTAGTTCCCTGCCTGGGGAATATAATCTTCCTTAGCTTCAATTTTCTGCTGTTCAGAACATAGAGGTCAGGTAGCATATCTGATTAGGTTGTTATAGAGATTAAATAAGATTCTATCTGGGAAATGCTTTATAATCAGCAAAGCATTGTGTGGATGTTTTTATTACTCTCAAAATATGTTACTTTGAGATAGCATAACAACTATCTTATATGCTTGAGTATAAGGTGAGTCCAAATCTACACTAATAAAAGAGAAACATGCAAATTAAACATCACTCTGCCACACCCACAAGCCATGCCCACCAGCCAATCAGGAGTGAGTATGCAAATTAACCCAACTAAGATGGAGGTGGCCACAGAGCTGGAGTGAGCAGGAGGCTTGGGTTGCCCCCAGCGATGGAGGAAGCCAAGCTTCCTGCCTGACCTGGCTGGCCCTGGGCTCCATTCAAGGCTACAAAGTTTCAATTATAGAAGATAAATAAATCTAGAAAAAAAGGAGAGGCTGGGAGCTTGGGTTGCCAGGGGGCATGGCCAGCCTGAAAACGGCCATCAGCCCTTCACCCAGGCTGGCCAGGCACCCCAGCGGGACTCCCCCACCCTGAAGGGGCTGTGGGCAGCCTGAAAACAGCCCTCAGCCCCTCACCCAGGCTGGCCACACCCCCATGGGTTGAGGGTCCCCACTGGGGGGTTGATCAGCCTGAAAATGGCCCTCAGCCCCTCACCCAGGCTGACCAGGCACCCCAGGGGGACCCCCATCCTGATCTGAGGCACCCTTCAGGGCAAACCAGCCAGCCCCCACCCATGCACCAGGCCTTTATCCTATATAATAAAAGGGTAATATGCAAATTGACCCTAACAGCAGAACGACTGGGAATGACTGGTCACTATGACACACACTGACCACCAGGGGGCAGACGCTCAATGCCAGAGCTGCCCCCTTGTGGTCAGTGCGCGCCCACAGCGGGAGCTGTGCTCAGCCACAAGCCAGGCTGCCGGCTGCCAGCACAGCAGTGGTGGCGGGAGCCTCTCCCGCCTCCTCAGCAATGCTAAGGATGTCCAACTGCAGCTTAGGCCTGCTCCCCGCTGACAAGTGGACATCCCCCGAGGGCTCCTGGTCTGCCAGAGGGATGTCTGACTGCCAGCTTAGGCCCGATCCCCTGGGGAGCGGGCCTAAGCCAGCAGGTGGACATCCCCTGAGGGGTCCCAGACTGTGAGAGGGTACACGCCGGCTGAGGGAACCCCCCCCCCCCCCGAGTGCATGAATTTTTGTGCACCAGGCCTCTAGTATATGATAATCTTCCATTTTCTCAATAAAATGGTTGCCTAAAAGCCTTTTTTGGGGGCTATTATGTATTTTAGGCATGTAGATAAAATTAAACATTGTAAATTGCTATTTGCTAAATGTGGTTACACACACATTTTAGATTATATGAAACATTAATTTAATATTGCTTTTTACCCAATAACGTAATGAAATTTCATTCAATATTTTAATACATTTAAACAAAAACCTTTGTCATTACTGAAGCCACGTTGTGAGTCCTGTAGCACAGTTTATCAAAGCACATCATCTTTACACTCATCTAAGTTGATGAAGACATTAAAATATTTTAATTTTGCATTGGCTGGTGTTTCTCAGTGGTTAGAGAGTCGACCAGCATAGCAAAGGGTTGCAGGTTAGATTCCTGGTCATGGGCACACCTGGGTTGCAGAATTGATCCCCAGCCCCAGTCGGGGCATGGGTGGGAAGCAACCAATTGATGAGGCTCTCTCACATCGATGTCTCTCCCTCTCTCCCCCTCCCTCCTTCCCTTCCTTTCTCTAAAAAAAAATCAATGGAAAAAATATCCTTTGGTGAAGATTAACAACAACAACAAAATTTAATTTTGCATTTGATACTTATATCAGGGTAGGCAAAGGTCCATGGGCCAAATACCCACCTGTTTTTGTAAATAAAGTTTTACTGGAACACTAGCATGCCAATTAGTTCTACAAATCGTCTATGGCAACTACCATGACAAAGTTTAGTACTTACAACAGAGATCATATAGCCCTCATAGTAAAAAGTATTTACTATCTGGCTCTTTACAGAAAAAGTTGACTGATCCTTGCTATGTATGATAACCTCACTGGAAATTGCATCCCAAATGCAAAGACCTGCTGGCATAACCGTAGGAGATTTAAAGTGTTTACAGTTGTTATCCAGCTTCTGCAATATGAGGTGTTGAATTTCTTTGTCTTTCTTTTTGTTTGAACCAGTTCATCAGGTGACCTCTAAATATTCAAAACTATCATTGTTGAAGTCATTTTAAGCTAATCTGTCTTCTGCAAACAGTACTCCCCCCTCCCCCACAAAACACAGTAATTGAGGGAGCAAGCACTTCTCTAAGGGAGTAATTTTATAAGGACTCAAAATACAAGGCAACTCACTCTTTGCTGAGGGATTTTCTTCTGCTTTATAATTATATCATTGTGTCTACAAAATTGAATGCACAGAGCCCCAACTGTCACAGGCTTAAATCTCTGGATTAGCCAGAGGTTTCTACAGACCTTTCATTAGAAATTAATTAGTGGAGCTTTGGAGTTGGGAAATTTCCTTTGTGGTGTGTGCTGTTTAAATTTTACCCATGTACAGGTATTGCTTTTTCAATTAAACAAATAAAAAGAACTGAGACAGTATTTTAAAAGAGAAAGTTAATATTAACTAGCAGAAGGCATCTTAGCTTTTACTTTGACCTTGGAGCAATTAGTTTTATGACTAGCATTGATGGAGTACAGGAAAGCGAATGTAGGGCAGGAAGATAATAAGATTAATAGATGGGACAGACACTACCTTTGATCAACTGTCAAGTTCCAAGGAGTGTGATAGGAACAACATATGTACCCAACTCTTGTCTTTCTAAGGTATGTATGAGTGGAAAGATAAAGTCTTTATGTCTATAGCAGAATTAAATGAATGTTTTTCTCAATTAATGTCCAACTATGTCTAAAAGGATAGGAGCACCACCTGCTACTTTGGAATATAAATAATTTTTAATTAACTGATTTATTTAAATTTAAGGAGGTACTGCAATGTGTGCTTCTCTCCTCCTTTTATTCTGTTGAACAAAAAACTTCAGTAGATATTATCTCTCTCTTGTACAGTGTGGTTAGAAATTTTAAAATCTGCTGAGTTTTTGCATTCTTAACCCATTGTACGCCATAAGCGTCTGTAGACACAAGCGGCAGACCTTCCCCACACGCCATGTAAGTCTATTAAAAAAAAAATATTTTCCCTAATTGGCAGCCCTGACCAACTTTAAAGTCATTTTTCATAAGAATTTTCAGCTGGAAATATTTAAGAACACCCGAATTATGAGTAATATATTTATTTTTATAATATTCATTGCAAATTGATTTTTTAAATTAAATTCAAAATATTGTGGCGTGTGGAGATGGTTTTCCTTTTGGACGCGTGGCAGTTGACTGGTTAAAACTTTATAACTGAAGAGGGATGGTACAGAAAATTAGAAGGTGGCTGTTACTCTGTAGAATGATAGGAATAGCCAAATTGACTTCAGAAGATTGAAATGTAAGAATGGCCATCTACAAAAGAAATTAACTACTGTAAGCCCAGAACTATGCCAGAATGGCTGTTCCTCCTTAAAATACAAGTTTTTGTTACCTATGACTTTAAGTCATCTTCTGTAGCACCCCACTCTGGGTGTTGATATACCTGTCTTCCCACCAATCTGTGTAATACAAAATAGGCTTAACTCTGCTTTTTGATACAAAACCATTTTTGACATTTCTTAACATTTGCCAAGAGGCCTAGTCTATGCAACAAAGCATGATGGCTTTGGCAGTTTTTAGCGTAAGGGGATGGGCATGTGGAACACTCTCACTTCTTTTGTTAAATGGATATGAAGAGTTGGGGAAGAGGAAGATAGGTATTTGATAATTGATCACTAGGAATAAAATATAGGAGTTTTCTTGTTTGAACCAAAGTAGCTGAGCAGGGTTCTTTCCTGGATTACAAATATGTGACTCTCTTATAGGAGAAAACGTCCACCTTGGTTCTGGTGATGGGCAACCCAAAGAATCGGGGCCCCTTCCTCAAGCGGAAAAGAAGCTCAAGTGTACAGTTGAAGGCTGTGACCGGACATTTGTGTGGCCAGCTCACTTTAAGTACCACCTCAAAACTCATCGGTGAGCAAAGCTGAGACTCCACACTTGGAGCCAAAGACATTGATGCTTTCAGAGGAACTTGTACCCCCAATTGATAAATTAATGGAAAGCAAGGGCTGCCACTATTTGTGGTTAAGATGTCTTTTGTTCTCTAGTAGAAAGATCATCATTGTCTCATTTATCTCATTCTTGGCACATATTTAATAAGACATTTGGCATCTAAATGAGCTGCAGCAAGCGTTCTCAAACCTCATTATAAATATAACTTCTTGGAGAACTTAAAAAGAATAATGCATAAGCTTGGGCCCCACTCTAAACCTATGAAATCCATATTTTGAGAAGAAGGGCCTGGGCGTCTGTAGTTTTAACAAACTTCAGGTAATTTCAGTATATCCAGGTTTGGGATTTACTGTCTGCCTTCAGAGTCAATAGGAGCTTTGACTCGTCCTCTCTAACAGTAAGCATTTTTAAAAATATATATATTTCATTGATTTTTTACAGAGAGGAAGGGAGAGGGATAGAGAGTTGGAAACATCGATGAGAGAGAAACATTGATCAGCTGCCTCCTACACACCTCCCACTGGGGATGTGCCCGCAACCAAGGTACATGCCCTTGACCGGAATCGAACCTGGGACCTTTCAGTCTGCAGGCCGATGTTCTATCCACTGAGCAAAACCGGCCAGGGCAACAATAAGCATTTTTAAGTATGGTTGCTCATGCGTGTTTGTTTGTTTTTCAGAAATGACCGCTCCTTCATCTGCCCTGCAGAAGGCTGTGGGAAAAGTTTCTATGTGCTGCAGAGGCTGAAGGTGCACATGAGGACCCACAATGGAGAGAAGCCCTTTATGTGCCCTGAGTCTAGCTGTGGTAAGCAGTTCACTACAGCTGGGAACCTGAAGAACCACCTGAGGATCCACACAGGTGTGTGCAACCCTCACCTTCCCATGGACAAACTGTTTGGCTTAGTGCTGGCTTACATATACTTAGGAAAGGCTCTGAGGTGGAAATAGAGGCGAAGGTTGTTGCTAGAACTATGAAGATGGAATTTCTTTATTTCAGATTCCTCATGGTACGTCAATTCATTCAGTAACGTTTCTTGAGCTTTCACCTGTGTGTGAGGAACAGACAGTGTTAATTTCTGCCTCTAGGAGCCTAAAGTGTAGAAAGGAATATAAAACCTCTGACAGCAATGATATGATGAGAAATGGACAAAATAAGTCTTTCCAGATAATTTTGAACATTATACAACTGTAATTTGGGCATGAATATTGAGTCACAGAAACCTTACAGAGCCTTTTCTAGGCACTGAATGGGGTAAGATGGGGGAAATACAAAGGTGAAGATATAATCCCTGACTTTGAGGAGCTTGCTTGCTTGTTAGGGCCTCACAGCATGAGAAACAGAATAGAGAATTAACTTGTCTGTGTCAAACAACATGTTCATATCAAAGTGGCAAAATAAAGATACCCTGACTCTCAGTCTGAGAAGGAGACATGAGGGGATAGCTGAAGGATAGGGTGACTTGCCAAGCCATTGCCCAGCATGTGCTGAGTCTCTTGCCAGAGCTTACTCACTGAACTCAGATCACTGCCTCGGGATGTGTAACTCTTCTCTACTTTCTCGCCACTTCCTTTGTCTCTTCCTTGTTCATTCTTGCATTACTAACATGGCAGCAGGTATGATTAAACGGCATTTTAAAAGTCCAAGCTGAAGTCACATTTGTTCCAGGCGTGATCCCCTCTAGATTGACATTACCATTGGCTGTGTTTCAGGGCAGAATAGCTCTGTTCTCAGCTCGTCCTCTTTGAAAGAGGAAACTATACTTGCTCCAAGAAAGCAGTTTGAATTAAAAAAAAAACCAACAACACTAAGAAAAACATCTAGCTGAACAGATTAGGAAAGAAGTAGAGTTCACCATGCCTTATTGTTAAGTACAGTGACTTCAACCTTGTGCTGCTCACCTTCTTTGTAGCTTTTCGTAAAACTGAACATCTTAAAATGCTTTCTTTTACTTCAGAGAATGACCTGATTTTCTCTCTTTATTCTAACTTTTACTAGCTCTCCCTTGTTAATCTTCCAGTTGTTCACCAGTATCAGAACTTCCAGCTTCTTTCATTTTCACTCGGTGTGCTCTCTCATCGAATTCCCAGGCCTTAATTCAATCACTTCTCCCAGGATGACTCACAGATCCGGGTCTTAATAATTAATATAATAGTCCTGGCTGGTGTGGCTCAGTTGGTTGAACGTCATCCCCGTGCACTGAAAGTTTCCTGGTTGATTCCTGGTCAGGGCACATGCCTGGGTTGTGGGCTCGATCCCCAGTAGGGGGCATGCAGGAGGCAGCCAATCTATGTTTCGCTCTCATATTGTTGTTTCTCTCTCTTTCTTCCTCTCTTTTTCTCAAAATCAATAAAAAAAATCTTTTAAAAATTAATATAATAATAAAAGTTAGTATTTATTGAGGTAATTTAATATGTGCCGAGCACGTGTGTGTGTGTGTGTGTGTGTGTGTGTGTATCTTATTTAATTTTCACGGTAACTTTATTCAGTACATACTGTATTTATTGATGAAGAAACAGAAGATTAGAGAGTTATGTAACTTGCCTAACATTACGCAACTAGGAAATGGCAGAGCTGCTAGTTTTAATGGCTTACTAGGAGAACTTACTATGCCAGGCACTATACTGAATACTTGTGGTATCTCATTTAATCCTCAAAATAATATTTTGAGATTGTATTATGTTCATTTTATAGATAAAAAACTGATTCTTGGAGCCACCCAACCAAAAGGTTGCTGATTTGATTTGATTTCTGGTCAGGGCACATACCCAGGTTGCGGGTTTGATCTATGGTTGGGGCACTTAGAGTAGGCAACCAATTTCTCCCTTTCAAATCAATAAACATATCCTCTGTTGATTAAAAACAAACAAACAATATTAATTCTTAGAGAGGTTAAATATCTTCCCCATACTAGTAAGTGGTAGTGCCAGGATTTGAACTCAGAGTTAAGTAACTCATGCTTTAACCGTAATGCAACATTACCTTTTAAGCCTCCTCTTCTCCTTTGTACTTTATCTCCGCAAAATCACCACCCTCTCAGTGTCCAAATAGGGAGGCTGTGTCTATATCCGAGGCAGCTTGATGCAGAGATTCATACTACTCGATTCTGTTTTCTAAATCCTCTACTTTAAGGTTATATTAGTTCATCTCATTAAACATTTAATCTTATTTATTACTAGAATTTTCAGTTTTTCTGACATTTATTCATATTATTATATTATATATGTGATATTGTTCAGTCAGCAACTTTTTGAGTACCTAGCATTCTGGGGTAGATGTAAGTACACAAATATGCTTTCAAAAAAGTTGCAGTCCACAGGAATGTTATAAACATAAAGCTGTGTGGCCCTAGCCGGTTTGGCTCAGTGGATAGAGCGTGTCCCAGGTTCAATTCTGATTAGGAGCACATATCTTACTTGCTGGCTCCTGATAGGGGCTTGTGCAGGAGGCAACCAATCGATGTTTTTCTCTGTCTTTCCCTCTCTCTTCCACTCTCCCTAAAACTCGATGGAAAATATCCTCATGTGATGATTAACAAAAACAAACAAACAAACAAAGAAAAACACCACATAAAGCTGTGTGGTGCAGTCTGAAAGAACAGGATAATCTAGAGCAGTAGCCCTTCCTCCTTCAAGGCCAGCTCCTGTGTTATCACCATGCCAGCCTTACTTGCTGAGTAGGAGAAACTCACTCTTATGTTTCTCCTTTATTCTCACACAACCACACTCACAGCACTCTGACACCAAATGTGTGGGTTTTCCCGCACACCAAGCAATTCTCTGCAACAAGATGTTAGGAACCCTGCATCAGCAACTGGGATTAAAGCAGTGGTTCTCAACCTTCCTAATGCTGTGACCCTTTAATACAGTTCCTCATGTTGTGGTGACCCCCAACCATAAAATTATTTTTGTTGCTCCTTCATAACTGTAATTTTGCTACTGTTATGAATTGTAATGTAAATATTTGATATGCAGGATGTATTTTCATTGTTACAAATTGAACATAATTAAAGCATAGTGATTAATCACAAAAACAATATGTAAGTATATATGTGTTTTCCGATGGTCTTAGGCGACTCCTGTGAAAGGGTCATTCGACTCCCAAAGGGGTCGCGACCCACAGGTTGAGAACCCCTAGATTAAAGACTCAATGTTAGAACAAAAGAGTCTCCTGGTACCCTTATCCATAAGAATTGTAGGAGCTCTGTGTGAAGAACCAGGGCCAGAGACCAATGTATATATTTCTTATTATTTCTCACTTGCCGTTTTCTGAACTTGCCCTGGGCACTCTCAGTTTCAAGGCTCTGCTTATGCTATTCCTTGTGCCTGGAATTTCCTTCCATCCTTGTCATCTTTTAAGACCAGCTTAAATTCAGCTTCTTTAAAAAAATTATCACAATCAGTGTTTCTTCCCTTTCTAAATGCTTATAGCCTTTTTTTTGTACAAGAATTTACATTGAAGTTATTTATAAATACATTTATCTCTCTCACACTAGTCTGTGACCTTTAGAGGATAGAGACTACATCTGATTTTTTTCACTTTCTATTTTGAAATAATTATAGACTTACAGGAAATTGCAAAAATAGTACAAGGAGTTCTGTGTGTGCTTCCCCCACTTCCCCAGAAAGTGGCATTTATACAGTCATAGTACAGTATCAAAGCCAGGATGTTAACAGTACTGTCAGTCCACACACAGGCCTTACTCACAGTTTTTACCATGCATGTTTGATTTTTAAATAAGATTGTAGAAAAAAATTACAGAAAAGCAGAAAGAAAACAAATCATCTATAATACCACTATGAAGATATCTACTTTTAACATAATTTATAGATTTTTTTTGTGTATCCTTGACTAAACATGTTTTTTATTTGTTTTCTTTTTAAATATGTTTTATTGATTTTTTACAGAGAGGAAGGGAGAGGGATAGAGAGTTAGAAACATCGATGAGAGAGAAACATTGATCAGCTGCCTCCTGCACACCTCCTACTGGGAATGTGCCCGCAACCAAGGTACATGCCCTTGACCGGAATCGAACCGGGGACCTTTGAGTCTGCAGGCCGATGCTCTATTCATTGAGCCAAACTGGGTAGGGCTATTTGTTTTCTTTATAAAATGAGAAAATATAATATCTACTTTATAACTTTAAAAAATCTATACTTTTTAATGGATCTAGAAACTGATTCTTAAAGAGAATTGGTACATAAGTTTAAAATCCTAGCGGCACATATTACATACTGTAATCTTGATGTCCTCAGGGGGGATGTGGTCACTAAAGAAGGTAGGTCAGTGCAGTTGAGGGTCAGCTCTTGAGCCAGGAGGGAGAAAAGGGCAGGGCAGTCTGGTGGGCTGTATCCTAGCAGAACATTGAGAGGTGACATTTGCTAGATAGCCCAGCTGAAATTATATAGCCTGAATTAAAGAAATCAGAAACAGAAAACGGTTGGTGGGAAAAGAGAGAGTTCACCAGAAGACTGAGTCTTTATCTCATTTTCTGTTTCTAGGAGAGAAGCCTTTCCTTTGTGAAGCCCAAGGATGTGGCCGTTCCTTTGCTGAGTATTCTAGCCTCCGAAAACATTTGGTGGTTCACTCAGGTACTCCGATCATTGTTCAGAACCCCCAGGGTGAATGTTGAAGACGAGGAGAGTGGTGGCAGGGAATCGGATAAGGTGATATTGTGAACCCAGGGTTGGAGTCCTTGAGGATGGTACATATCCTAGAGGTCTGTGGAGGCCTGTATCTGAAAAGGGAAGTAAATACTCTGTGTGGCTGCCGTGACCTTATAGCAAAGATGTTTTATGAAGGCACCAATGGGTCTGGAAAGGACTGGGGCCTGGGAACAGTGAGCATGCTCAGTCTTCCTGGGGTACTTTTCCTGCCTTCTTACTGAAGCCTGAGAGGCTGGGGAAGGTGGGAAGTGGGAGAAGGAGCAGCCTCTAACGTGATTTAACATTCCCTGGGCTTCTCCATCGAGGCCTTGAGTCTATTTTCTGGTTGTCAGGAATGTACCTTGTCGTTTTGGCTCCCTTGTCTTAACCTGGTCCCTGTTTCAGGAGAGAAGCCTCATCAGTGTCAAGTCTGTGGGAAGACCTTCTCTCAAAGTGGGAGCAGGAACGTGCACATGAGAAAGCATCACTTGCAGATGGGAACAGCTGGGAGTCAAGAGCAGGAGCAAACTGGTGAGCAGAGAGGGTTTCTTGGAGTGCTGTTTCTTCTGGCCAAATAACTGGCATGCCTGGTTATCTGGAAATTTTCTGATTCTGTTTTGGGAAGAGACCTGGTCTCATTTGATGGGCTAGTGGTTTCTAAATGTAGCTATACAGTAAAACCCTTTGCAAGCTTTTTAAAAAATACATATATTTTTATTGATTTCAGAGAGGAAGGGAGAGGTGGAGAGAGAGAGAGAGAAACATCAATGATGAGAGAGAATAATTGATTGGCTGCCTCCTGCATGCCCCCTACTGGGATCAATCCTGCAACCCAGGTATGTGCCCTGACTGGGAATCGAATTGGCAACCTTCTGGTTCATAGGTCGACAGTCAACCACTGAGCCACAAGCTTCTAAAATATATACAGTATATTCATATTGTCTACTCCTCCCCCTAAACAAAACAACCTGATAGTGAGATTATTTGGAAGTAAAATCCCAGAATCTTGTAGTTTTAAAACTTTCCTGAGTGAGTTGGATGGTAACTAGTGCTGATCCATGAACCAGCATTTGAGTATCACTGTGATAAAGATTTCTGTATGACAGGAGTTTAAGCATATTTTACTTATCAGTCATGACTCCCTTTTTACCGTAAATTTGATACTTTTTGTTATTATTCCTTTTCCATGTCTTTCCTTAACCAGTTCTTTCACTCCAAACGCTCCTTTAAGGGCATTCATCCTATTTTATAAGCTAATTATCCAGCTCACAAGCAAGGGTATTTATTCATAAGGCTGAACCCTTTCCTTGTAGGCTTATTCTTGCTTTCAAAAGTAGGTGAAATAGGAGGTGGTATCCAAGATGCAGGTTAATTTTTAGTTCTGAAAGATAAGGCAAGCTTCCTGTGCAAGAGTGGGGACCAGGTGCAGCCTTGACTGCTGTATCTCTCACATCCTGTTCTCTGTGCAGCTGAGCCACTAATGGGCAGTGGTTTGCTTGAAGAGGCGTCAGTACCCAGTAAAAACCTGGTGTCTGTGAATCCCCAGCCCAGCCTTGGTGGAGAGTCCTTGAACCTACCAAGTACCAATTCTATCCTAGGAGTTGATGATGGTAAGAATTTCAACTCTCCTTTGTTTGGGGAAAGTGGGCTGCACTAGAGACTAAGGAATGGGGTTGTCTCCAAAATGGAGGTTTTAGTTTCGTTTCTTGTGAGTGGCTGTGGTATGATTGAGTAGCATTTGTGTTCTTTGTCTCTGGGGTGGATAAGTGAACTTGTAAAAAAAAAAATTTCATTGAAAAGATGTAACAACAGAATAAAGAGAAAAAAAATTTAACAAGATTATCCATAATCCTAGCATCCTAGCCCAACTATTTCTATTTTTCCTATTGCAGTTATGGAAGAACTTAACTTTTAAAACATTTAAACAGAACATAACCAGGTTTTACAGAGGAGATATAAAGCAATTTCTCCATACCATCAAAAGCCAAATCTTCAGGAGAAAAGAAAGGGCTCTCTAGGAAACAGTTGCTTCTCTCTGGTGTAGAAATTTCACCCAAGTTACACAGGCCAGGCCCTCTTCTCTGAAAAACGTAACAGGTGAGGTCAGCATGCATTTATTCAGTGCCTATTCTATGCCTGGCACCATGGGAAAGATTAAAAAGTAGAAGACAGGAACCTTAAAATCTAGTTGAGAAGTCAAAACTTACACATGGGAAACAGAAGATAGTACTAAGCAAATGTTAAATTACATGGTATAGTTAGGAAGAGCAGTATAAGTTTAAAAAAGCCACTAAAATAAACTGAAATTTGAAGCCTAAGTGGTTTATGCATAAACTATTTCCAAAAGATCTTCATGGTGATATCACTAATGAACATTTAGTAAGTCTGAGACCTGTGTTTTAGTTATTCATATCGTACTCAGTCAGTTCGGGGCATAAGCGACCATATCTGTGTGACTTCTCCATGGAGCCGACAAGGCCTTGGAGTGCTCTACCCCTTACCCCTCCTGTTTCATGAATGATACTGTGGCTAACTGAAGCAGGAGGCACAGACATCGCATGGAGGTACTTTGCCAACCTGAAGGAAGAACGTCGTAAGGGAGGAAGGGACACAGAGTAGGAACTTTGAAGTGAAGCTAGGTTTAAGTTCTTGACCTGCACACATTGTGCTCTTTGTATCATTGGTGACTGCTTTAAGGGTCACCTCTGGTTTCCTGATTTGCCTGCCTAGGCAGCTTTTGTCCCGTTTCCTACACAGTGTTAACCCAGTTAACAGTGTTAACCCAGTTAGCAGTGATAAAGCCATATTATTCTAAATCAGCATATTAAAAACTGGTCAGCTCCTACATCAAGATTTTTTCCCTTTTCTTCCCATTCCCCTTTTGTAATATGGTACTTTCCAGGTTCACTGATAATGATTATTAGATAAGAGTTAATTTGGAAGAAATACAGGAACATGGGATTCAGTGTTTCAGGGGACAGTTTTAAAATTCTTAATGAGAGGCTTGATAAAGTAGGTAGGTATTTGTGGATTCACTTTTTGTTGAAACATTTTTTTCTGCTGTTTCACAGAGGTGCTTGCTGAAGGATCCCCACGTACCCTGTCTTCAGTGCCTGATGTGACACATCACTTGGTGACCATGCAGTCAGGGAGACAGTCATATGAGGTTTCTGTCTTAACTGCCGTAAATCCACAGGAGGTAAAATGGTTTCTTGCCCTTGTTTTGTTCCCGTGGAAACTAATGTAGAGAACAGCGGTTCTCAACCTGTGGGTCGCGACCGCTTTGGCGGTCGAACGACCCTTTCACAGGGGTCGCCTAAGACCATCCTGCATATCAGATATTTACATTACAATTCATAACAGTAGCAACATTACAGTTATGAAGTAGCAACAAAAATAATTTTATGGTTGGGTCACAACATGAGGAACTATATTTAAAAGGCCAAAAGATTGAGAACCACTGGGGTAGAGAGTGATTAGGAATCTAGTTCAGAGGATTTGAAAAATTCTCCAATTTCAACTTCCCAGAAGCTTTGAATAGAATATCTTCCTTTAAGCTCAGAAAGGAGCCTGAGTGGTAGGGTTTCCTGAATTGAGAACTTGGTCAATTACAGGTGAGATTCTGAGTTTTAAATTTCTGTATTCACATGGCTTAATGAATATCTGCTCCTTCTGTTTTCTGCCTCACTATGAGATGAGTTTGCTTTTTACAAAGAAAATAACATCCTTGGACAAAGTGGTACTTAAGCAAAAAAAAGTACTGACAAATAATTTTTTAAAATTATTGTTCATTTTGATAGGGTCATATATCTAGGAGATACCAAGCTGAACTAACTGGTCATATAGAAATGTGTTCACTGGCTTATTGAATGAGAACCATCATCTAAATTAAAGAGTTTTAAGATCATTAAGAGCAAAGATGTGTCATTAGAGACCAAGGCTAAGATTGCTCACACGCTCATATTCCCAATTACTATGTACAGATGCAAAACTTTGATAGTGAAGAAGGCTGACAGGAAAAAAATGGATTCATTTGAAATGTGGTGATGGAGAGCTCTTATGAACACCCTGGACCCCCAGAAAGATGAACAAGTGGGTCCTAGAGAAAATTAAGCCTGAAATATTGCTGGAGGCAAAATGACAAAACTGAAGTTGTGCCCTAACCGGTTTGGCTCAGTGGATGGAGCGTCGGCCTGCGGATTGAAAGGTCCCAGGTTCGATTCCAGTCAAGGGCATGTACCTTGGTTGTGGGCACATCCCCAGTAGGGGGTGTGCAGGAGGCAGCTGATCGATGTTTCTCTCTCATCGATGTTCCCAACTCTCTATCCCTCTCCCTTCCTCTCTGTGAAAAATCAATAAAATATATATTAAAAAAAACACACAAAAAAACGGAAGTTGTCCTACTTAGGGCACATCTTGAGCAGGCAGGGTTCTTTGGAAAAGACAGTAATGCTGGGAAAATAAAAGGCAGCAGGATAAGAGGAAGACCAAACATGAGCTGGACAGGCTCCATTAAAGAAGCCGTGGACTTGAGTCTACAGGAGCTGAGCAGGGCTGTTGAACATCACGATGTTCACTAGGAGTTGGAGCTAATTCAGTGGCACATAACACACATGTCCACTGGTTCTTTCCTAAGTTACCTTCTCCTGGTTATTGCCTTGGAACATGGCTCACCTATATAGCCTTCCTTTATCTATTTTATCCTTGTTTATTTTAAAATCTTTATTATGGAAGTGTTCAAAGAGTATAGAGAGAATAGTATATCTTTTATAGTTGGTTGGTTTGAATTAGGATTCAAACAAGGCCCATACATTGCATTGCTTAATAATTCTTAATTCTCTTTAAAATAGTTCCTGCCACCCACCACACTTTTTTTTTTCTTTTCCAGTATGGTTATCTGTTTCAGGAATTGGGTTACTCTGCCTATAGAATTTCCGATATTCTGATTTTGACTGATTGATTCCTTTTGTTATTTAATATATTTTTCTATTCACAGATTTTCTAAAAGCTGGTAATTACATTTAGAGGCTTGATTAGATTCATGCTCCTCCCTAAACCCCACAAGAATATTTCATAGGTGGTACTCTTGCTTCCTATGACATCTCATCAGGAGACACATGATAATCAGTTGTTCTCCTCTTACTGATCTTAAGATTGACCAATGAATCAAGTAAAAACTTTGGCAGCCATTACTGATCATGGCCTAATCTATTTTTATATTAGAGCTTGCAAAATGGTGATGTCCTAATTCTCTTTTTCCCCTTGCTTTTCTTTTATAAAACAAGTACTTTTTCTCACCAACTATTGGGTTGCTCTGAAAGTCAGTTTAGTCTTCTCTTCTACAAATTATTACCTGACATACTAATCTGCAACACTCAACCTTTTTTTATATTTGAAGCTTTGGAGCTTTTCTCTCCTATACTGTTAAATACTTTTTTTAAAAGTTTTTATTTTATTTTACTTTACTTTTTAAATGTTTTTATTGATTTCAGAGAGAGGAAGAGAGAGGGAGAGATAGAAACATCAATGATGAGAGAATCATCGATCTATGCCTCCTGCATGCCCCCTACTGGGGATGGAGCCCGCAATCCGGGCGTGTACCCTGACCAGGAATCCAATCATGACCTCCTGATTCATGGGTCAATGCTCAACCATGGAGCCACACCGGCTGGGCAAAATACTTTTTTTTTTTTTAATTGAAGCACTCCAGGCAACACCAAACTAATGCCAGATGTATAAAATCATAATTCAGTCAACATATATTTCGTACTTAATATGTGTGAGGCACTGTACTGGGTACTAGTTGTACAGTGTAAATAAAGTACAATGTCTGCCTCAAAGAATTTACAGTCAGAATTGGGCCCTCTACCTTTTATAACTCCATAACTATGTAAATGGTGTCCCTGGAGTGGTGCTGTACAGAGAAGTTAGAATGGGAAGGGTGAAAGATCAATAACTGGCAATTTTTATATGCTGTAGTAAGTGCTAGTCTTGGGGGAAGTCAGGGAATAAGTTTTAGTGTTTTCTTGTTTTTTTGAGTTCAGAGAGGAAGGGAGAGGGAGAGATAGAAACATCAATGATGAGAGAGAATCATTGATTGGCTGCCTCCTGCACGCCCCACACTGGGGATCGAGCCCACAACCCAGGCATGTGCCCTTGACCAGAATCGAACCTGGGACCTTTCAGTCCACAGGCCAGTGCTCTATCCACTGAGCCAAACCGGCCAGGGCAAGTTTTAGTGTTTAAGTTGAGATCTGAGGGATGATAGCAATAATCTTGATGGATAAGTGGGAGGGGTTGGAAGGAAATAATAGGCATAAGGATAGCAATGTGTACTAAGGCAGAGGATGAGAGGGAACAGGGAACTATGGAACCACAGAGGGTTGAGTATGATGGGAGCTGGAATGGAAAAATGGGAACAGGAAAGATAAGCTGGCCCCTGTCTTGCAGGGCCTTCCAGGACCTGATTGTATCCTGGGGGCAGTGGCAGCCACTGCAGTTTTAAATGAGGTATGTTACGGCCTGATGTGTGTGTGCAGGAAGGCCAGTAATAGTGCATTTATTCTCTTGAACCTGGGCACATGGGCCATGGAATTGACTGCAGAGTGTCCATGTCCAGGTGATGCCCACTTACAGCCTCAGGCAGACACAATAGCACAGGCCACCTAAGAAACACACACTAAGGATCTATAGCGACCTAAGTAACTAGTTTCATAATGGAAGACCCCAGCACTTAATAGAAAAGTGTTAACACCAAGTGGGAAGTGTTGCCCTTAGATGTAGCTAAAAATCCTGTACTATCACTTTTTCCTCATGGGTCCTTGTATATTTATTAACACACTAGAGCAGTGGTTCTCAACCTTCCTAATGCCGTGACCCTTTAATACAGTTCCTTATGTTGTGGTGACCCCCAACCATAAAATTATTTTCGTTGCTACTTCATAACTGTAATTTTGCTGCTGTTATGAATCGTAATGTAAATATCTGATATGCAGGATGTATTTTCATTGTTACAAATTGAACATAATTAAAGCATAGTGATTAATCAGAAGAATATGTAATTATAAATGTGTTTTTCAATGGTCTTAGGTGACCCCTGTGAAAGGGTCGTTCGACCCCCAAAGGGGTCGCGACCCACAGGTTGAGAACCGCTGCACTAGAGGCCTGATGCACAAAATTTGTGCAAGAGTAGGCCTTCCTTCCCCCGGCTGCCGGCACTGGCTTCCCTCCAGCACCCAGGCTTCCCTCCGGCTGCCGATAGGCACCCGGGACCCAGGCTTTTCTCCGGCTGCTGGCAGGCACCCAGGACCCAGGCTTCCTTCGCAGCCCCAGCTTCGTCCAGAAGATCATCTGGAAGGACGTCCGGAAGGACATCTGGTCTAATTGGCATATTACACTTGTATTATTATAGATTACCTTTATTACCTTCACCATTACCATTATTGCCTTCCTCTTACAACACTGCTCACCCCTCCTTTTCCTTTCTCAGGGTAGGCTTATCACACCCTCCAGTACCTTAGTTGTTTTCAAGCTACAAGCCCCCAAGGCTCCAGCCTTAGTCCTCTTCCTCATCCAAGGTCTAGGTACTAACTGACCATTCCTCCAGTCAGTGAGGAAGGTTGATTCCTTGGGGAGACTCAGATGCCAGAGAAGGAGAAGGCAATTTGCAACCCTAAAACAACACAAGCCCATTCCAAATTCTGCTTTTGGAAGTCACCATACAGTATATATTATACCTGTTAAGAATCTACTGATGCACCAGTTGGACTCCTTGTAAATATGCTCTAAAAATAAAAATAACTTATCAGGAGTATCAGAATAACCAAATCAAGTATCCAAAAATTTCATGGAAAATATATCAAAACTATGCCTCATTCAGATGGTACAGATTGGACAATTTCTGTCTTCCCTCAGTATTTCCAGGTCTCCCAAGAATCAGAGGACTCATTGTGCAGGCCCACTGGGACCCCAGGGCTTTTGGAGCTGCCGAATACAGGTCATCCCAACTGGGGTCCCATGTCAGAAAGTTCACATTCTATTCATTCATTCATTTATAGAAACATTGATTTGTTGTTCCACTTGTTCATTGATTGCTTCTTGTATGTGCACTGACTGAGGATCAAACCTGCAACCTTGGTGTACCTGGATGATGCTCTAACCAACTGAGCTACCTGGCCAGGGCGAGTTTACATTCTTAAACTCAAGAACAAGTATAAGTGATTGCCAGCTAGTTTGACTATATCTTAGCATGTTTTCCAGATAAAACAAATTACAAATTCTATACCATCTCTAATAAAGTGTCATTGCTAAGTTTTTGAGTTCAAATATCTGGATCTTGGCCTAAATTAAAAGCATACCATTCTTATATCCCTACCACACAGCATCAAATGAAATCTGTCCTTTAATTTGTTTAAATGTCTTTAAATTCTGTATAAACTACCTTCATCCAAACTGAGGTCAACAAGTAAATACATCTCCAGCTCAATAATTTATCTGATTAGATTTTAATAAGCCAAATTTGTATTCTGAATTTCACTGTATTCCAATCTCATTTTCTTTTCATAATAAAATGGAACCCAATTTCAGCAATTATTGTACAAAACCACTTTTCAACAAAGTATAGAGTAGAATGTCCGTGTTAGCTGCCACCCTGCTGGAGTCTCAGGCTTGTCTCACTTCATCACAGGAAAGGTATTCCTTAAGCCCAGGAAATCCCTGAAGTTCTTCTGAGTTGGGTCTAGCTCTCAGGTAGGACTCTTTGGGACTAGCCTTCCATTCCTTTTATTTCTGCTTGAACTTGCAGCCTGTACTTTGGGCTAACACTGACATAAGATTTTTGGTTTCACCATTTCCAATTTCCCTGTAAGTCAGATTCCTCTTTCACTGACTAGTAAGTACACGAATATGCAAACTATAGTTTGATTTACAGACTCAGGACATTTTATTGCCGTAGTGAAAATGACAGCATCGTGAAGTGTCCACAATGCTGTCTCATGGCCAGTATCTGCATGGCTCTTGCTTTGGAACTAGATATCCTTGACTCAGCCCCTGCAGTGCATTCCCCCTCCCACGCATCAACCTTTTACTTAGTATGAATTATTTTTCTTTTATTCACCCGTAACCTATTTCAGATTTTGTTGTACTCTTTTTACAGTTACTAAACCAAGGAGATTTAACTGAAAGACGGACATGAGCATGGGTATTGAATCCTGAAGAGCACTCTATCTGATCCCAGGAAGCATATAGTGGGAACAGCTTGCTTATGGCTCACAATCTGCCAGAATCAAAATGAATCTGTGAATGACAAGACCCCGCTTTTTCCTCTGTGCATCTTCCCTGGCAAAGAAGATGAATGCAAGAGAGCTTCTCTTCAGACTCTCATCTGATCCAGAAAAGGAAGAAAGCAGGGAATGTGGGCTAGGTCACTGTACCTACCTCTCTTCCCACTGGAAAATTTTGGGATGGACTTCTCCCGAAAAATGAATTTGATTATGTGTTGGCTGACCTATCTCAGTATAACAATTGAGAAGAGATTTTCCTATGAAGAGCTACCATCCCAGCCTCTGCTCTCTTATCATGTGGATGAACTAAGTCCTGCCACCAACCATAAAACTTCACCAAGACGTTGAGCTTTCAAGATGCCTTGTTGCTTTGGAGAAGGGAGGGATGTCAGTTCTGTTGTGATGCTCTCCCTTTAGCAACCTGAGTAAGACACTCTCTGCCAGTGGGCTGCAAAAAAATAAATTACTTGAATCCCTACTTAGCCCAGACTGAGGTACTATCTTGTCCCATACACCTCTACTTAGCCACTTTGCTTTCTTTGTTTATGGAACATACAGTAGCATGTTTAAAGGGCTTTTTTTTTTTTTTTAAGTTAAATCACATGATTCAGAGCTTCAATTGTTTTCCCTTTAAATAAACAAAATAGCCCAGTCAGTTCTTTGGCTTCTTGTTTTAGACAGAATTTGTTCTCTTAGAAGATTAAGAAAGAAGTTCAGTCTTCACCTTTAAGATAAGGTATTGATTTACCCTTAGGATTCCATGCAGGTAAGACCGAGCTCAGGCGTCTTGGAGAACATGACATGAACATCTTCATCTCTAACTAGCAAACCCAGATGATAGCTATTGCAGGAGTGTCACTCTATCCCCATCAGAAAGAACCAGGTCTGAGTCTGGAAAATTAGCAATGAATTTTCCCAGAAAGTTAAAAACAAAACGGGAAAGGTGCTTCTGTAGGCACTCTTGCTATTATCCTGTCTCTACAGCTATTGAGAGAACATCTAATTATAATTAGTGAGTATTCCAAAGATCACTTACTAGTAGAAAATCATGGCTGTCAAATTTATTTAAAGTGAATCTCATGCTGACACATACATGCTCACAGATAACATTCTAAATATATAACAGGAAAGAACTGCTTTTTTAAATAAAGTAATTATAGTTCTCAGTTTGTTAATGACATGTATATAATCATATTGTGCTGTGTAGATTGAGTTCATGTCAATTACTTGTATTCTTAAAACGCCAGTTTTTACTTCCTGTAGCCTCACTCTTATACTAGAGCAGCGGTTTTCAACTGGGAACATTTTGCCCCCAACTCTCCTAGGAACATTTGGCAATATCTAGAGACATTTTTGGTTGTCACAACTGGAGGGGTGTTATTGGCATCTAGTGAGTTGAGGCCAGCATGCTGCTAAACACCCCACAGTGCACAGGACAGCTCCCTGTCCCTGCACCCAGCAAAGATTCATCTGCCCCAAAATGTCAATTGTGCTGAGGCTGAGAAATGCTGTGCTAGAAGTTGCAAACTTGTCATCCCCCAGGTGTTTTATTTTGCCTATACAATATTTCCAAGTAATTTTTAAATTAGATGACAACATGCAGATTTCTGGCTTCTGTTGAAAAGGCAGTTGATCTGGCAATTCTGGGCCTGGATTCCAGCAGAGACTCCAGTCTCTATTTTCCCCTACTCCCTTACAGCCAGCCCATTCAACCCATTTATTTTCTGACTAGCCTCTGTAGGCATTTGGGCCTGTGCCTTTTTTTCTGTCCCTAATGTTTAAGTGTGAGGCACAAAGTAAGACCCCTTAGCTCGGCTATGATCCCTCCACCCTGAGCTTCACTTTGATTTACCTGAACCATTCCCTGTTATCTGCTACTTTTCTTTTCCCCATTCTCCAAGAATAGCCATGACTCAAAACCCAAGTTTTCCTTGCCTTGATTCAACCTTAGTTGCTTAATATTATTGAAAAGCAGTAATGAAGTCTACTGGTTAGGCAGGTGATTCGAGATTATCTAGCAGTTCATAAGACAGCTCCTCCTGCTCTTTCTTGGGGCTGGTAGGCTGTTCTAGAGGTTCTTCTAAATCCTGCTGTGGATTTCTGATGCCGAGTTTTGTAGTTTCATGGGTGCTGCAGAATAAATAAAAATATGAAAAAACGTTTAAAGTATGTAAAGCTTAAGGATGGTCTCAACATTTTTATTATTTTATATGGGATACAAAAGGAAATTTCTAGGTGGAAAATGGGGAGAGGAATTAGGACTTAAGAGACAACAAAATTGAAAATATTAGAGATGCTTTACTCCCTTTGATTTATATGATCTCAATGGAGGAGGTGGGGCTAATAAGTTATTTTTAAAGAGCACTAGAAAAACAGTTTTATCATTTTATGGGAAATAAAAATACACATGACTTTTCAAAAACAGAGTGGAAATACTTTTGACTGGTGGCATTGGAACTGGAATAGAAAAATGATGTTTCAAATTTTAGGAATCTAGACCTAATATACAATGGTTATATATGAATTTTTAAATATATTTTATTGTTTTTTTACAGAGAGGAAGGGAGAGGGATAGTTAGAAACATCGATGAGAGAGAAACATCCATCAGCTGCCTCCTGCACACCCCCCACTGGGGATGTGCCTGCAACCAAGGTACAT
Organism: Myotis nattereri; assembly: GCF_964212035.1. Classification (NCBI taxonomy): domain Eukaryota; kingdom Metazoa; phylum Chordata; class Mammalia; order Chiroptera; family Vespertilionidae; genus Myotis; species Myotis nattereri. The sequence goes on along the minus strand of NC_138075.1, from coordinate 24,185,903 downwards.
GCCCTGGACCGGAATCGAACCCGGGACCCTTCAGTCCGCCGGCCGATGCTCTATCCACTGAGCCAAACTGGTTAGGGCTACAATGGTTATATTTTATTCACAACTGCACTTCTCTCCAGATTCAAGTGTGTTATCTGGAGATGTCTGGATAGTATTCTGTAAGTACAGGATAGTAGCTGTCCTAAAGGTTCCTGCCAGGAGCATTACGAGGGATGGCACCTGGAGGACTGCAGGGGAACGGCAGCATCTGGGATTACCTGGGACAATCATGCACTTCTAGCTGCGCCTTCCACTGTGCAGCCCTGGTGCCCTGGACCTTGTTCCTCACAAAGTCTTCATCCAGCCCAGCCTGCTTCAGGGTGTCTTGATACCTTTGTTCTGCCTCTTTCCTGGCAAGGTCCTGTGGAAGGAAACTAATCTGTAACTGTCTTGTGAATTACTTGTGAATTCTAAATTACTAGCTTAACCCATATCCTTAAAATACTGCTCACCACCACCATCTCCCATTCGTGGGGACGAGATTTGCATAGAAATTACGTTGAGCTTTGTTTTCAAGCCTTAAAGTGCACAGGAACTATCTGAAGATTTCGTTAAAAAGTAGACTCTTATTTGATAGGTCTCAGATGGGGCCTGCAATTCTGTATTTCTAACAGTCCCAGGAGATGCCAGCCATTGATTAGGGAGCCACATCTTTGAGAAGCAAGGACTTAGATTTTTGAAAGACCAAGTGAGGTCTAGATGAAAATGATGGACTTAAAAACCCTTGGAGACCTAGCAATGTACCACAGATCTAGAGGCTGGTGATGTTCCACCACTATGAACAATGGCTCTGGACAGCAGAAAAGACTGGATTTTCAGTCACATTAATACTAATAAGTTAAAGATGTGCTTGCTAACACAGCCAAACTCACTGTGTGTATGGGACCTAACTCCCACTCTGATTCATACTGAACGCTAGACTACAGTGAAAACTCCAGGAATTGAAATTTCCCATTTTAGATGTCTCTAGAGTCCAGTCTTGGATGAATTTAGCCCAAGTAGCATGTACTATGACTACTTTGGTAGTAATCAAATGGGCCTAATTTAGAATCTTTCTGAGCTTCAAGGAAATGTTTAATACTCAGATAGTAAACTTTCATGTCTAAGAACCCTTAGACAGAAAGAAGATGACTGTTTAGTTTTACCTTGGTAACTTGTTCGAAGAGATACGGCCTCGTTTGTATTCTCTTTTTCATTTCTTCCAATTCTTTCTTATACTCTTTTGCTCTTTTACGGTCTTTGTTCCTGAAATTAATAAGATTTTTAAAATCCACCTTTTTCCAATCCAGAATACCCTTCATTCCAGTTAAACAGAGTAAGTCCCATGGACATTGTAAATTCCTAACTGTGCCTGGCAAAACTCATGACTGCCATTATAGGAGCCCACCCTAGTAACTCCATTTTGCTGTTTTCAAGACCAATGATCTGCTGGATCCCAAGACACAACCCTTTGACGCAGGGAAGACACTGACCGGTTTTCTTTCAACTTTGCTTTGAATACCTCCTCCAGGCTTTTGTGGGGATCCATGGCTTTTGCGCGCAAGGTCACGGCTTTGGACATTGCTTGACACTTCTTTTTATGCATCTCCAACCACTGAGTATTCTCATGTGCTTTGTTCTTTTTTTCAAGTGAACTTCTAAAGGGAGGAGGCAAAAAAAAAAATACAGATGACCAACTTGGATATATTTAAAAGCAATCTCAGTAACCTCTCTGGAAAGTTGGTGTTGTCTATGAAAGGGGGTGGGGGAGTAACTTACCTCCCTGGCATTTCAGAAAGATTAAGATTCTGGCATCAAATGCATGGGCATATGACACCTTCCCAGCACTCTAGATACAGTGATATTCTACCCAGGAGAGTCTCACTCATTGAACTAAAAAAACGTGTGAATAAAATATCCTTACTTAAACAGCCAAACATTCAGGCTTGGTGTCTATCCTGAAACAAAATACTAATAGCTACCAGTAGCTGAGTTATGTATCCTGAACCAGTGCAAACAGTCCGCAAGTGCTTTATGTCCACTCTCTTGTGTAATCCTCATAACTGCCCTGCGAACTAGGAGCATTCATTTATAGGCGAAGAGATGTCGCCTCAGACAGGGTAAGCCACTTGCCCAACGCCACCCAGCGTCCCAGTGGAAAAGCCAAGGTTAGAATCAGGGTATCTGCCTTGTAAGTCTCTGCCCTTGGTATATACACTGCTATAAACCGTGGGTTGGAAGGTGCCCGAGTTTATGGTCCGTTGGGAATACAGATAACTAGAAATGGACTTCTTTTAATGCACAATTTGGAATCAACTTTAAGCACTTCATTTGTGTAAATATTCTAAAAGGTATTATGGAGAGTTTTACCAAAGGAAAAAAGTCAAGACTTGCATTTGGCCTGCACTCGAAGTGGACAGATTAGGAAGAAGGACATTAAAGTTTTATCTACTGCGAGGAAGCAGCTGTGGACATCCTCTACAGGTGGGCCAACCTCTGGTTCATAATACCTAATTGGGACCTCAGGATATTGCTACATTCAGCCTTGATTTAGTAGCTCTACGAAATCTGAGGGAAAGGGAAATATCCATTGGATTCTAAATAGATTTCTACGATCTGTGTGGGTCTCAAAAGGGCCACGTCGGTTCTGTTACTCCTGTGAGCTCCACAGGAAAGCACCGCTATGCTGGTCCCCTGCTCACTTCGTCTCAGAGGCCCTAGTGGAGGAACTCCAGCCGGCTGGATGAGAACAATTCCGTGACAGGAAGGTCAGCTAAAGAGCTAAAAATAAGGAGGCGCCTGATTCCCAACTGACCTCTGATAGTTCCCCAGGATGAATCTTGGAGATTTCAAATACGTGCAATGGATGCTCCTCTCTGGCAGGCTCAGCCACCTGTCATGCTTCTCTGAGTTTTGCTCCTAATGGGTTCCTTCCTTTTTCATCTGTAGGTCTTTACCAATGTTGTTCTTTGTCTGGAAACTTCTTTCTTTCCAGCCTTTGGCTTATTCCTCTTTCTTCAGGTTTCACCTCAGACATCTATTGCAAGAGTCCCCTGCCCCAGGCTCCCCAGTGCCTCCACAGTCCCCTGTATTCCCTCATCATTGCACTCACCAACAAGATAAGGTCGTTGCTTCATTGCTTTTCTGTATTTCAGATTAGTTATTCAACTATAGGTTCCATAGGTATCTCCAGCCTTAACATTCTACCTGGCACAGAGTAAGGCCCCGTGAATATCTGCTGAATGAGACATGTTTTCCAGCCCTAAGTGTGGAGGACCACATGTGTTCCTGTCCTGATCAGAGAACTCCCTTCCACGCCTTTAGGCTTTCCGCTAACAGGAGAGGAGGCCCCGCAGTGGGGTGGTTTCCATCACGTGGGCCACAATCCGGGCATTATGAGTCTTCTGCAGCCTGAGCACTCACCTGACTGCAGATTCCCGCTTCCTGGTGGCATCTGTGATGTGCACAGGTAGGGTGTTGGCAGAGAGGGAAGCAAGGCCACTCAGAGAATGACTCCTTGGCCGGGGAGTAGCAGGTGGCTGTGGAGAGTCCTAGAGGAAACAAAGGCTGGTATTGGTGGGACGGCATGTGTGATTAGGTTCTATCTTAGCTGGGAGCAATTTCAGTTAAGACAGAAACTAATCAGACTAAATCTTTTTTCCGGGGATTAAAGCCAAGGGTAGTAAGATTTCAAGTTTAGTAATTGGGACAGACTTGGATGTCAATCCTGAAGGGTTTTTTCGTTGTTAATCCTCACCCGAGGATATTTTTCCATTGATATTTAGACAGTGGAAGGAAGATGGAGAGATAGAAACATCGGTGTGAGAGAGACACATCAATTGATTGCCTCCCACATGTGCCCCAACCAGGGCCCTGGGCCAGGAATTGAGCCTGCAACCAAGGTACATGCCCTTGACCAGAATAGAACCTGGGACCCTTCAGTTCAGGGGCCGATGCTCTATCCACTGAGCCAGACTGGCTGGGGCAATCCTGACGTTTTTAATCAAATGAGAAGAGTTCTCTGGAATTGGCATAGGGACACAACAATTGATCCCAACTTCCTGCCTCCCAGACCTGCTTGAACTTATTTCTTCAATTTCTCTGGAGAGAGGGAAGAAAAAGAAGTATTCTTGTGGTCTTAAGTTTATAGGAATTGTGGATCTGTGATCTGCTTACAGCTGAACTGGTGTTTAAAAAAAAATTAAGATAGAAAAATGCCTTCCATTGAGACGTGGCTCTCTTTGGATTTCGGGCCTCCAGGCCCTTGACCCCCCGCAACTGCCTGGGCTCTCACCTTCCTCCCTCCAGTGGCGGCAGCATCACAGGGCCGCCGAGTGTGACACAGGCTGGCGGTTCTCAGCAAGAAGGGCTTGTTGCGAGTCCCCTCTCGCGTGTCCCTTCTCTTTGCAGCTCTTCTCTGGAAGGCCTTGTAAAGGCCCTCATAGTCAGGGACAGCAGGATTCACCCGAGGCTGGAATCCAAAGTCAGTCTGCAGAAACCCAAGCTTTTCCTGCCAGGTTCGGGTGGCTGTGCGGAGCTGTGGGTCAGCCCTGCAACTGGAAGAGATGATGGGGGAGGAGGCCATCTTGAGCATGTCCATGGCTCTCATTTGGATGCGAATTTTCCTGAAGAGCTCAGCTTCTATGAAGAAAAATCAGGGTGGTGATGGGTGAGAAGGGACCGAGCCTCATACCAAAAGGTTTGGAGAACGTTCCCTCTTTTAAACACTAGCAGTAATGTGCTGGAATCAAATGTTAACTTTTCAGGAATTTTGTGATCCAGCTGACATCATGTGGGAAGCTTGAAATTGGCCATGATAGGCATATTTACACCACAGAAAATGGCAAACACTACAAATCGGTTTGCTTTTTTTTTTTTTTCTGGAGAGCTCATTAATGCTGACAAGAACACTGCCAGGTACCAATTGGGTTGCAGAATCAGCTGCCATTCACATTTACTGAGTGCTTTCTCTGGTTCCTTAAGGATGACCAGGAGGAATAGGCCAGTCACCTGCTCCTCTCCCAGGTCTCCCCTGTCTCAGAGGTAAGGCCCCACCCCCACACAACTGCCCAAGCCCATTATCCAAATCATTCTTGACACTCCCTCCCTCATCTTATCAGTCACATGTTCCACTGTCTCCTCCGCTTTAACCTGTATCCAGTTCAGTCTCTTTTCGTTGTCCCTGCTACTAATTTCATGATTTCTCAACTAAATTGTTGAAATAGCCTCCTGTTATATCAGCATCCCTGAGTCTTGCACCTCCCCCTTTAATGATCTCAACAGCAATCAGAGTGATCTTTCTGAACTTCATATCTGATCATCGACTTAAAACCCTCCAGTGGCTCCCCAGTGCCCTTGGGTGAAGTCCAAACCCTTCCCACGGCCCACAAGGCCCCAGGTCTGGCCTATGCCTGCCTCTCTCCTCCCCACTCTCCCTCTTCTCTCCACCCTCTACCTTTTCACCCCTGACTGTGCTCAACTTTCTCTCACCTCCATGCTATAGCTCTGCTGGCACACTCTTCCTCCCTCTTCATCAAGTTAACACAGCTCACCCTTCAGGGTCAGCCTCAATGCTCACTTTCTCTGGGGACCCTAACTGTTCCCACCCCTCACCACACCCTGTTAGATCCTCCGTTATAAACTCCACAGGACCCTATAATCCCTGCAAATGACTCATCACAGTTGTGGTTATTTATCTATTACTGTCTCCCTCCCATGTCCACAAACTCCATGACTATTTATTCACCCTAGAACAATGCGTGGGACATGGCATATGTCACTGAATGAGCAAAGAAAGCCTGAGTCTCTTATTTGAGCTGCACTTCTTGAATTGAGTACCTCACCAGGATGGGGGGTGGGGGGCGCTTTCCTCAGAGGCAGGTGGCACCGGTCTAAGCCTGACTTTAGGTGTCTCATTGGTTCTCTGTTCTCCTATCTGTGCGGCCAGAGGCCTTCACGTGCACTCGCTGCGAGAGAGCTCACCAGTGCAGGGCTGGTGGGGAGTGCTGCAGGACATCTCCTGGTTCCTTGCTCCTTGCAGGGTCCCCCTTGTGTAAACACACCCAACCTACGCCACGGCCTGCACGGAGTGGCCTCCAGCAGGGCCACCTGAACAGCGCATCTCCAAGCCGGGCTCACCCCTGAGCCTGGCCAAGTCCCCACCGCACCCCCGGCAGGAGGCAGCAAGGCAGCAAGGTTGTCTTTACCCTGGAGTTTGTCCCCGAGAGCTGGCTCCAGAATGGACCTGGGGATCCTTCTAGTGGCAGTCGGCTTGGGGGTCTTGGCCTTCGCACTAGCGGCCAGTTCCCTCCGTTGAGCGGCTTCCTTCCGTTGCTCCTCCTTCTCCAGGAAGCTGAAGGGTTTGAAAGAGGAGAGGAGCAGTTCTTTCCTCTTCTGGATCCCTGCCTGCCTTCGGGCCTCATTGCGCGCCATGATTTCCTGGTAGAGGGGCAGGTAGACATGCGCAGGCACGGGTTGTGCTCGGAACTGCCGGTGGCACTCGGCCTCCTCCTGGCCCTGCCTCTGGGCCTGCTGCCTCTCAAGCTCGAAGGAGGCAGGTGAGGCCAGCCACTGGGCCTTTTTCTGGGCCTCACGCACCGTCATACGGAACGGCTGAGGAACAGTGATGGAGGATGCCCAGGAGCTGAGACTTCTGTGCTGGGAAGGAGGCCTGGAGCCTGTGGGTGGCTGGGACTGAACTTTGGGGATGTCGGAGCGTAGGTTGCTCAGGGAGCTGCAGCGCCTTGTGTGGCCACACCTGGGGGAAGAAAGCAGTGTGCCTGGAGGACAGGGTGGCAGGAGGCCCGGCTCCTCCCAGACCCTCTTCCCACTGCTCCCCAGACCTCTCTGCCAGCAGGTTGCATCTAGCTTTTCAGCCTAACATCACAGCCCCACAGGCCTCTAAGCCTTTCCCTTCCTCAACCAGGCCTCCCTCCTTCCCACAGGCCATCTCGCAGCCTTAGTAAGAAATCTCTTCTCAAAACTGATCCAAAAATTGCCACTTTGCACTCTGATAGTTTCATAGGGGGACAGCGCAGTGGTGCAGAGCAGGGCTTTAGAGTCAGACAGAGCCAGCGTCAGATCCTGCTTCAAACAATTGCCAGCTGTGTGACCTTAAGCAAGGTTCTCTTGGAACCTCAATTCCTCATCTGTAAAATGGCAAAATAATATCTATTTACAGGGTGATGTGGAGGAGAAAAATAAGTATTAAATGAGGTAAAGCATACCTACATATAACAGGGCTTGGCCAAGGCAAATGTGCCCTGTTGCCATTCTCAGGGAGGTAGTGCGTTTGGGAAAGGCATCAGTTTGACCGAGCCCAGTGCTTCGGGTGACTCAGGGTTACCCAGAGTGATTTAGGACTGCTGGGTAGGAATCAGAACCCATGTTTGGATCCAGAAGCTGATTCTCCCGGAGCCTGGGTAAATGGCAACCTGAAAAAGTGGTCTTTGCTTTACTGGGGGAGAAACACATGAAGCAGCTATTGAACTGCAGTGCCTCACCTTGGCGATGGTGGGCACTGGGCCTGCGGCTTCCCCCGGCCTTTGTTCTGGAAGAAACTCTCCAGGTCCTCATCATCTTCAGAGAGGCTCTCATCACTGTCTGGGTCAGACTGATGAAGGGATTCTGACAGGCACCATCTGCCTTTCTGCATCAGTGCGTGCAGGGTCTCGTAAAAGCTCCCAGTTGAGTCAGCAGAAGTAGAATCTGTCTCCTCCAGGCTGAGGAACTCATCAAGTTTGCCAGCCCTAGGCAAAAACAGCCCATCCCCAGACAGCTCCTCTTCTGCCTCTGTGTCTGAGGAGGATTTGGGGGGAAATATCTAAAATGAAATAGGATAGACCAGGGTCAAACTATAATTTCAAATTTATTCAAAACATAACTGTTAATTTCACTTTGAATAAGCCTCTATATATTAGGGACTGGGGAGGAACAAAGAAAAATTTTAATTAACAGGAAAGACAATGTGGAAATAAGATGTGTTCTAAAGAAATTTCACACCCTACCTCGTTTGGCTCAGTCGACAAAGTGTGGGCCTATAGACTGAAGGACCCAAGTTCAATTCCAGTCAAGGGCACATTCCCCAGGTTGTGGGCTCAATCTCCAGTGGGGATTGTGCAGGAGGCAGCCAATCGGTGATTCTCTCTCATCATTGATGGTTCTATCTCTCTCTCCCTCTCCCTTCCTCTCTGAAATCAATAAAAATATATTTTTTTTAAAAAAAAGAAACTTCAATGTTATCACTGATAAGGGTTTAGAATCCAACATTTATAGGGAACTCATACAGCTTAACAAAAGGAAGATAAACAATCCAATCAAAAAATGGGCAAAGGACCTAAGTAGACACTTTCCAAAAGAGGACATTCAGAAAGCCAAGAGACATACGAAAACATGCTCAAAGTCACTAATCATCTGAGAGATGCAAATCAAAACAACAATGAAGTACCATCTCACACCTGTCAGAATGGCTATCATCAACAAATCAACGAACGACAAGTGCTGGAGAGGATGTGGAGAAAAAGGAACACTCGTGCACTGCTGGTGGGAATGCAGACTGATGCAGCCACTGTGGAAGACAGTATGGCGTTTCCTCAAAAAGTTAAAAATGGAACTCCCATTTGACCCAGTGATCCCACTTCTAGGAATATATCCCAAGAAACCAGAAACACCAATCAGAAAGGATATACGTATCCCTATGTTCATAGCAGCACAATGTACAATAACTAAGATTTGGAAACAGCCTAAGTGCCCATCAGATGAATGGATTAGAAAACTGTGGTACATCTACACAATGGAATACTATGCTGCTGTAAAAAAGAAGGAATTCTTACCATTTGCAACAGCATGGATGGAACTGGAGAGCATTATGCTAAGTGAAATAAGCCAGTCAATGAAAGAAAAATACCACATGATCTCACTCATTTATGGATAATAAAGCCCATTATAAACTGATGGGAGAGAAACCAAGATGGCGGCATAGGTTAACGCCGGAGATTGCTGCCTCGAACAACCAATTCAAGGGTACACCTAAAAGACAGAACGAACATCATCCAGAACCACAGGAAGGCTGGCTGAGTGGAAATTCTACAACTAGGAGGAAAGAGAATATCATACCCAGACTCAGAGGAGGCACAGTGCTGAAGTGAAATACTAAGGTGCGGAGTGCACGTGGAGCGGGCTGGAGGCGGAGGGCGTGGTTGTTGTTTTCAATCGGGAGGGAGTTTCAGACTCTGAGCTCCAGATCCGGGCGAGTCTCTAGGGACCCAGACTCAAACGGGAGAAGCGGGACTGTCTGGCTTCGGTTGGAACTCAAGGCAGCTTTCTCTCCAAGGTTTGCAGCGGTTGCTAGGACTCTGTGAGGCAGAGCCCCTAGGGACGGAACTGAGAGCAGCCATAACTGCTCACTCCGGCCTGCCCCGCCCAAGCCCTGCGCAGAGGCATTTGCCGGATAGCCTCAGGCAAAGGCTAGATTAGCACCGCCCTAGAGATCCAGCACAGAAGCTCTCCCACTGCAGACACAGCGGACTCTCATAGCCAGTTAGCCTGGAGGTCAAATCACCCCCGGTATTGCCAACAACAATCAAGGCTTAACTACAACAAGACTGCGCACAAAGACCACTAGGGGGTGCACCAAGAAAGCATAAAAAATGCGGAGACCAAGAAACAGGACAAAACTGTCAATGGAGGATATTGAGTTCAGAACCACACTTTTAAGGTCTCTTAAGAACTGTCTAGAAGCCGTCAATAAATGTAGTGAGATCCTCAAGAAATCTAATGAGACCCTCAATGTTATGATAAAGAACCAACTAGAAATTAAGCATACATGGACTGAAATAACGAATACTATACAGACTCCCAACAGCAGACCAGAGGAGCGCAAGAATCAAGGCAAAGATTTGAAATGCGAAGAAGCAAAAAACACCCAACCGGAAAAGCAAAATGAAAAAAGAATCCGAAAATACGAAGATAGTGTAAGAAGCCTCTGGGACAGCTTCAAGCGTACCAATATCAGAATTATAGGGGTGCCAGAAGATGAGAGAGAGCAAGATATTGAAAACCTATTTGAAGAAATAATGACAGAAAACTTCCCCCACCTGGTGAAAGAAATAGACTTACAGGTCCAGGAAGTGCAGAGAACCCCAAACAAAAGGAACCCAAAGAGGACCACACCAAGACACATCATAATTAAAATGCCAAGAGCAAAAGACAAAGAGAGAATCTTAAAAGCAGCAAGAGAAAGAAACTCAGTTACCTACAAGGGAATACCCATATGACTGTCAGCTGATTTCTCAACAGAAACTTTGCAGGCCAGAAGGGAATGGCAAGAAATATTCAAAGTGATGAATACCAAGAACCTACAACCAAGATTACTTTATCCAGCAAAGCTATCATTCAGAACTGAAGGTCAGATAAAGAGCTTCACAGATAAGGAAAAGCTAAAGGAGTTCATCACCACCAAACCAGGATTATATGAAATGCTGAAAGGTATCCTTTAAGAAGAGGAAGAAGAAGAAAAAGGTAAAGATACAAATTATGAACAACAAACATGCATCTATCAACAAGTGAATCTAAGAATCAAGTAAATAAATAATCTGGTGATCATAATAGAATCAGGGACATAGAAAGGGAATGGATTGACTATTCTTGGCGGGGAAAGGGGTGTGGGAGATGTGGGAAGAGACTGGACAAATATCGTGCACCTATGGATGAGGACAGTGGGTGGGGAGTGAGGGCGGAGGGTGGGGCGGGAACTGGGAGGAGGGGAGTTATGGGGGGGGGGAAAGAGGAACAAATGTAATAATCTGAACAATAAAGATTTTAAAAAAATAAAATAAAAAAAAATAAACTGATGAACAAAAATAGATACAGAGGCAGAGCAGCATCGAACAGACTGTCAAACTACAGGAGGAAGGCCAGGGAGGGTTGGGGGGGGGCGGTGGAGATTAACCGAAGGACTTGTATGCATGCATATAAGCATAACCAATGGACACAAGACACTGGGGGTTAGGGGAGGCCGGGGGAAGGTCAAGGGGGAAAAAAAAAGGAGACATATGTAATACTCTTTGTAATACTTTAAGCAATAAAACAAAATTTAAAAAAAAAAAAGAATTTTTATCCAAGAAAAAAAAAAAGAAATTTCACAAATTGGTATATGGGGTGTGCTTGGTTGAAGGTGTCAATCCCAAGAAAGAATATACCTGCCAAGGACTCCTTGTGTTAATTGGGCTCAAATTCATAACCAGAGTGTAGTAGCCACTGTCTACAATGGTCCCTCACCCCCACAGTATGTCAGGGAAAACCTCAGCTGGAGCTGCCAGCCTCATGTACTGTGTTCCTGCCATCTGAGTTGACCTTTATAATAGAGCTCCTGGAGCTATAATTCAACCAATGGGCTGAAGACCTACCTTATCCAATTGGAGCTGTGCAACTATGTCCTCATTTGCATATTAACTGACCAATGAGAACACAAGAAGTCTGTGGTTCATTTGTATGAAAACTGATCAATCAGAGACTAGAAGGCAGACACTCTTCTCTGTATAAGCCAGCAGATAGTGTTTCCCAGGTTTGCAAACAGCTGCAACCTTTGAGTTGTTTTACTGAATAAAATCTCTCCTGGAACGCACCCAAAATTGGGGACTTGGTGTTGAATTGTGGCAGCAACCTTTGGTTGACAAAAGACGGGAAAGAGAAGCAAAGAGCTGAAATTGGGTCCCTACTTCATGCAGTGCGGTGAGCATTTACAGAGAAACTACTCTGCACCAGGCATTCTGCTCCCTCCAGGAATCCTACCCATGACCTTGGCCACTCTTTGGGCCCTGCCCTATTTGGATTTTACCAACTTTTGTCAATCTTCCTTTTCTTGCTTCCTCTGTCTATACCTTTGCTTTCCTCATATTCTAGCTGATTTCCACTGTGTCACTAGGAATGAATAATTAACAGGAGAGACAATGTGGTCTAGCTGAATGAGCAATGTTCTAGAATATGGGAAACCCAACTGGGTTTAAATACTCCAGAAAATATACATTATTAGGTGATTAATATGCTCTAGGAATTAAGCTGAGAACCGGACAAGACCCCTACCTTCATGAAGCTAACATTCTAGTAAAGGAAGACATAAGATAAAAGATAATAATTTAGTGAAATCCAAAACTATGGGATTATAGAGTAGCTACAGGAAGCTTTCCTTATATCTGGCCTAAAAAAACCATCAGATAAAGACTATATATTTATGTAAAGATAGAAATATATTGTGGTAGGTGTGTATGCTTGTATTATAATCAGAGTTAGGTTTATCAACTTGCTGCAGTAAACTATGGAAAATTATAGGGAACTTGGGAGGGGCTAGCTTTTAGTAAGAGGGTGGGAGAGGGGCTTTTTCTAGGATTAGCTTGTCCTGAATAATTCTGATGAGAGTTAGGGGAAGCAGGGATCAACTCTGAGTGGATGCTGTCGTGAAGAGGGGGCAGTTTACTAAGTGGATGACTGAGCAATTTTTACTCAAAAGGTGACAAGAACAAGGGGGTGGGTAAGTAATTGATAGGTATGCATAACCCTTTAGAAGGGGGTGTTGGTCATTTTACAGTATGGTGTGGTCCTATGAGAAACACCGTTTTCTGCTGATCTTGCTGCTGCCTTATTTGTCTACTACGGCCTGAATTGTACTTTCTCAGACCTGGGATGATTTTCACTTCTCACGGTGGAGGAGTTCGGGGTTTACACATGACTGATGGGAAGGAGCCAGCCTTGCTCAGATCTGGGGTACGTGGTTTCTGGGTTCAAGGAACAGCAAAGACCTTGGGGCAGGGACCTGAGGCAGGAACACACTTGGCTCTTGGAGAGGTAGGAAGAGGGCCAGTGTAGCAGGTGTGGTGGTGCCAGGATGCGACCAGAGGATGACTGGCTGCAGCTGGACTTGCTGATGATTTTACTGGGTTCTCTAAGGTCCAGCTCTAACACTGCAAAGAACACTAGACTGAGTCAAAGGTATGTAGGTGCTCTAGCCTTCACTCTGCTACTGAAGAGTGTGTGATCTTAGGAAGCTTCCTTTCTAAAGGACTTTATTGAGATAAATTCACGTATCATGCAATACATACAATTCACTTGTTTAAAGTGTGCATTGGGGCCCTGGCCGGTTTGGCTCAGTGGATAGAGCGTCGGCCTGCGGACTGAAGGGTCCCGGTTCGATTCCGGCCAGGGGCATGTACCTGGGTTGCGGGCACATCCCCAGTGGCGGGTGTGCAGGAGGCAGCTGATCGATGTTTCTCTCTCATCGATGTTTCTAACGCTCTCCCTCCTCTGTGTAAAAAATCAATAAAATCAATTTAAAAAATAAAAATAAATAAAGTGTGCAGTGGGTTTTAGTATATTCACAGTTGTGCAACCGCCGCCAGTTTTACATGTTAGTCACTCCAAAAAGAAGCCCCATGCCATGTAGCAGTCACTCCCTGTTTCCCACGACCTTCCCAACCCTTCCCCACCTCACTTCCCAGCACACCCCTCATCCTTCCCGCCGGCCCTAAGCAACCACCATTCTACTTTCTGTTTATATGGACTTGGGGGCAAATTTCTTAATCTCTCTGTGCCACGGTTTTCTCTTATACAAAATGGAGACAACAGTCCACGACAGCCCGAGGGTAGCTGAGAGGATAAAGCAAAAACCGAGGGCCACTGCACGGTTCTGCGAAGAGGAGGACGTCGGGCTCATGGGTTCAGGCAGGGCTAAACGCGACCAATTTTAACCCCACGCCCCCCGGGACCACGCCTCGACGTCGGTCTCCAAGGCAACGTCAAACACTTTCCTCTCCCAGGCACTCCTTTCCGGGGCCCAGACCAGATTTCCCCCGCTGTTTTCTTCCTCACCTGAAGGCTCCGCGCGCCGCCCGAGGCTCCCGCACGCCTCCCCACGGTCATCTTCTCAGTGGGGCAGAGACAGAGCGTCCGCGCCACCAGCGGTGACTGCGGTGGCGGCGCTACCTCCGCGAGCCAAGTCCCGCCCCTTTCTAGACCTGTGCTCTGATTGGCTCCCAGGCGGATGCTTGAACCAGTCCCCTACCAGGGAGCCTCCAATCCGTCCCGCCCAACGAGGCAAGGCTTGTTCTCCGATTGGCTATTCCCTTTCACGTCCTATTTCCGGTTCTGAGGCCGGGAGGCTGAGGCGGCAAGTGATTGGAGGGCTCTGCTCTGGAAGTGCTACCGAAGGCGGGCCTAGCGGGGTGCCGAGGAGGGAGCGGGTCTGCACCATGGCGGCTCTGTTGGCTGGGAGCCGGGTCGGGGCTGCACGTGCGGCTGCCCGCAGAGGCCCGCTAGTCTCCTGTCGGAGGTGGGCCGGTGCCGCGGCAGACACCGTGTACGATGTGGTGGTGTCAGGTGGAGGCCTGGTGGGCGCCGCCATGGCCTGTGCCTTGGGTAAGCGCATCTCCAAGGCCAGCCGTGTGGGGGTGAGGGGCCCTGGAGCGGTGGGGACCCTGGGAGTTCGGGCACTGTTTTCCCAGAGTCTGAGCGTTGCGGATCTTGTGGCCCCTTCCCTCCCCCAGAGGATCCCCAGGGCCCCAGGGCAAGCGTTTGGTTCTTCGGGTGCCGAAGGGTCAAAAGTGGGCGGTACCTTAGGAGTCCTTCCAACCTGAAGGGAAATACACTGAGTGGCAGATTATTATGACCACCCCATCAGTACAATGAAGTGAATTAGTTATGCAAGTAATAATAATAAAACCTTCACATTTGTAATACCTTAACTAATAAAATAATAATAATAATAATAAAACCTTGAGAGTATTTGCTTAGGGAGTTTTCAGTATTCAGTATTTTTGGAAGTACTGATGGGGTGGCCATAATAATCTGGCCACTCAGTGTAGACCTGCTCAGGGTTGTTTAGCTATGGGCAAAACTGGAAGCAGTCAGGCATTGTTGCATTGGGCTAGGTGTTTTCCCCCTCCCCCTCCCTCTCCTCTTTCCTTTCTTTCCTCTTTCTGTGTGTGTGTGTGTGTGTGTGTGTGTGTGTTTTAACAGCTTCATTGAAATATAATTTGCATACCATAAATTTCACCCATTTACCACTATTTTATTTATTGACGGATTTGAGAGAGAGAGAGAAACATGGATTTGTTGTCCCACTTATTTTTGCATTCACTGGTTGATTGTTTGGATGGAACCGCAACCTTGGTGAATGGGACACTGTAACACACTGAGCTACGGGGCCAGAGTTAAAGTCCACCCATTTGCAGGCTACAATTTAATGTGCGTGTTTTTTGTGTACTTGCATAACTGTGCAGCCATCACGACACATTTTGGAACATGTTTATTACCTCCAAAAGAAATCTGAACTCATTGGCAGCCACTGCCCATTTCCCCCCAATCTTAGCTCTAGGCCAGTGATTTTCAATGGCTTTCATCTCATGGCACACATAAACTAATTACTGAAATTACAAAGCATGTATTTTTTGCCGATCTGACAAAAAATAGGTATAAATAGTTATAATTTTGATTCATTCACACTAACGGCTATTGTGTTGGCAATTGCCATTTTTGAATTTGACAAGGGAAAGAGGTCAGTGCCCCTGACTAGTCAGGGATTGCATGTTTTAAAAATTCCTGCAGCACCACTGGTTGCAAATCACTGCTCTAGGCAACCACTCATGTATTTTTCTGTCTGTAGATTTGCTTTCACTGGACATTTCCATCTACATGAAATCTACTTAATGTTCTCAAGGTTCATCGGCTGTATCATGTGCCAATACTTCATTCATTTTATGGCTGAGTAATATTCCATTGTGTGGATATAATACGTTTTGTTCATTCATTAAGTGGTGGATGATTTTGTGTATACGCTTTTGTGTAAACATATTTTTGGTTATCTTAAATAGATTCCTAGGAGTGGAATTGCTGGGTCATATGGTAATTCAGCCAAACAGTGTTCCAAACTGGTTGCACCATTTTACATTCCTACCAGCAATATAGGAGTGGTCCAATTTTTCTACATCCTGGACACTTGTTAATGTTTTTTTGTTTTTAGTCTTTCCATTGGGTGTGAAGTGGTATATCCTGGTTTTGAGTTGTATCTCCATAAAGACTAATGCTCCATAAAGCATCTTTCATATGCTTATTGGTCATTTGTATATCTTTTGGGGAAATGCCTGTTACAGTTTTTGCCCACTTGAACTATTTGTCTTTATTTTTGAGTTGTAAGAGTTTTTCATGAATTCTCAGTACACATCCCTTGTCAGATAAATGATTTGCAAATATTTTCTCCCATTTTGTGGGTTGTCTTTTCACTTTCTTGATGGTGTCCTTTGAAGCCCAAAAGTTTTTTACTTTTTACTTTTTGCTCCTTACCTGAGGATATTTTTTCCATTGATTTTTAGAAAGAGTGGAAGGGAGAGGGAAAGACAGAGAGAGAAACATCAGTGTGAGAGAGACATTGATTGGTTGCCTCCTGCACACAGACCGACTGGGAGTGAGGATCCAGCCTGCAATCCAGGTACATGCCCTTGACTGGAATTGAACCCTCAACCCTCAGTCCACAGGCTGACGCTCTAACCACTGAGCCAAATTGGCTAGCGTCAAAAGTTTTTAATTTTGATGAAATTGAACTTACCAGTCTTTCACCACTTACGTTTTTGGTGTCATATCTAAGAAATCATTACCTAACCCAAAGTCATGAAGATTCACTCGTATGCTTTCTTTTGAGAGTTTTATACTTTTAGCTCTTACATTTAAGCCTATCATCTACTTTGAGTTAAACTTTGTGTATAAGGTGAGGTAAGAACTTTGCTTTCATATTTATAGTTTTGGCTGCTTCACTACCCTGTGAGGTAGATATTACTTTCATACCTTATATGAGAAAAGTTGCCTGGCAAAGGTTAAGTAAGGACCAGAGTCTCATAACCAGGCACTAGCAGAATCTGAATTCAAACCCAGGCCACCAAACTCAGGAAAGTTTGCTTTTAACAACTGTACAGTGACTTTCAGAAATTAGGTTTGATTTTTCTGGCCTCACAAAGATCACTAATAGTGTTTGTTGACTTGAGAATTAGAGTGTGGTTCCTCTTCTAGGAAACTGGTGGGAAACAATGCTCTGTATAAGCTGATGGGCTTGAATCTCAAAGTAATTATAGAAAATATAGTTATCAGTTATTAAGCACTTGCTATGGATAGGCATATTTTAAAGTATTCTACATACATTTTTATTTAATCTTCACAATAATCTTGATTGTTGATTGTGCAGGTAAGGAAGTTAAAGCTCAAGAAAATTTAATTTGCACTCAAAAGCCAGTAATTAAGCAAAGATTTTTGTGTATATACCCTTTCTCCCTGACAGCTATTTTGGTTGTACCTATTAATGGATTAAAATAGTGGTTCTCAGGTGCATTTAAGAATCACCTGGATTGTTTTGTTTTGCTTTGGTTTTGGGTTTTGAAAAACTAGGACAGGCACATATATAAAATTCAAAAGGAATTTTGAAATACAAAGGGTATTGGATATAGATTATCTATCTATCTATCTATCTATCTGTCTATAAAAGCCTAAGCAACCGTTTGACTGTTCAACCGGTTGCTATGACGTGCACTTATCACCAGGGGGCAGACGCTCAATTGCAGGAGCTGACCCCTGGTGGTCAGTGCGCTCCCACAGCAGGAGCACCGCTCAGCTGACCGAGGGGTGCCAGATTCAGAGCTCACGGCTGGCCACCACAGCCTGGAGACCGCAGCGGAGTGGCAGTGAGCCTACTGAGGGGTGGCAGCAGGCACAGCGGTGCAGGGATGAGCAGGAGCCGCAGGCAGCGTTGGACTGCTGGTTTAGGCCGATCCCCGCAGGCCATGCCGAGGGACCCCCCTGCTCCCCCACAAGTCCGTACACGAGCCTCTAGTAAAGCATATAAAGTGAGACTTCATTTTTTATTGTTAGCCACCCAGTTCTCTTCCCGGACAATCACTGTTGCCCGTTTGTGGGGGATACTTTAGAAATGAGGGTTCACAGTTCTACCCCCAGTAACTGATTCAGTTTGCCCAGGTGAGGCCCTTTATTACATGTTTCCCTGGGGATGGATGCAGATCTGAGGACCACACTTTGAGAATGAGAAACACAGGGAAGTGCTTAATTGTCTTGTAATAACTTTACCTCTTAACTTTTGTGCAGTGTTATACACCTTTCATAGGCAGGTGTAGTGGAGGGTGTTTTCTCCTGTTGAGTCAAGTGAACTACCTGCTTGGCATTTTGTGTGTGCTGATGTCTCCCCGGATCGTCATGGCAGGTATCCCAAAGAAAATGCCTTGTCAGTAGTTGGTATCCTGACTGACCTTACTTTATAGTTCCACACCCATTTGATTTTAGATAGATGGCTCTTCATCTTGTCGTATCAGTCAGCTTATGTTTTCCTTGATTTTTCTTCAAACTCAAATTTCTGTTCTAGGCTTGAAATATCTGTATTTCCCTTTTACATTGTTATTTGTAAACTTGTAAATTCTCTAATATGTTTTTGACACATGAGTTTTCTAAAATGTTACATTAAATAGCTAAAAAATAAAGTATTAAACTTGGCTATATCTTATAATGTGTTTGGAAATCTAATTCTTTTCCTGTTAGTTTCCTGGTCTCTTGTTTAACAAAAATCTCTGTGAAGACATTATCTACTTTATGGATTGAGGAGATAACAGCATTTGCTGCTGGGGATATTAATATAAGGGGAAAATAATTCCTGTCCCCTAGGAGTTTAGAATCTAGCAAAGGAGAAAGATTTGTAAATAACTGATCAAAGGAGGAATGAGATGAAGCTCTCCTAGAGGAACGGGGTAGGGGGAGGTGGTCGGGCAATTCTATCACATATTTTTCTCCTTTATTGGCAGCAGCAGCTCACTGCATGTTTTTGCCCTGTGTCTTTTTCTGAGACACTGGAG
Source organism: Myotis nattereri (assembly GCF_964212035.1). Classification (NCBI taxonomy): domain Eukaryota; kingdom Metazoa; phylum Chordata; class Mammalia; order Chiroptera; family Vespertilionidae; genus Myotis; species Myotis nattereri. The sequence goes on along the minus strand of NC_138075.1, from coordinate 24,166,995 downwards.
GGACTGACTGTAATGTGCTACAGACACCCAGTGATGGAATCCCCAAGTCCCCCACCCCCCTTTTTATTTTAAATAATTTTTTATTGATTTCAGAGAGGAAGGGAGAGGGAGAGAGAGGTAGAAACATCAATGATGAGAGAGAATCATTGATTGGTTGCCTCCTGTACACCCCACATTGTGGATGGAGCCTGCAACCTGGGCATGTGCCCTAACCGGCAATCAAACCCTAACCTCCTGGTTCATAGGTTTATGCTCGACCACTGAGCCACGCCAGCTGGGCCCAAGTTCCCTTTTTACTTCCTCTGCAATGTTTTAGGATCAGATTTGCAGGCACAACTGATGTATTTTTGGCCCCCTTTTACAGACTAATTCTTTGTCCTTGAGTTAATCTTGACGCCACAGTGAATTTTGCTTATTAACTACATTTTTCTGTTGAACAGGATTTGTAATTGTCAGTGATGTTATTCTTTGAGGATTAGAAATATCTGGTGTCTAAATACTACCTTACGGCAGTTGGCAGGGTGGCTCGCATGGCTGAAATGGTGGTATATGTTATTGCTTAGGACTCCGCATAGCGTTTCCTTTTTGTGTGCTTTGTAAGAAATTTGTACCTAAGGGTTCAGGAATTAATTGTTGCTTCTCTTGGCAATGAAAAAATAAATTCTGATTTTCCTAAAATGATATAAAATTTTGCCTGTTTTTTTGTGTGTGTTTTTTGTTTGTTTGTTTGTTTTAGGATATGATATTCACTTTCATGATAAGAAAATCCTGTTGCTAGAAGCAGGTCCAAAGAAAGTATTGGAGAAATTGCCAGAAACTTACAGCAACAGGGTCAGCTCCATTTCCCCTGGCTCTGCAACCCTTCTCAGCAGTGAGTAGAACATCCTCCCTCATAGAACCAATCTCCATCTCTCTCGGCTCCCCGAGCATCTGGGCGGAGGGAGCTCGCTGAGGCGGGTGGGAGAGAGAGGTGTGGTTGGAGTCTGGCAGGTAGTTGAAGATGCGGACCTCTGAAATCGTTAATGTGCCAATTCCCAGTCTGAGGAAGACATCCTTGGGACATGTGGGTCCATCGCATAGACTTCATTTGTGATGTGGTGTCATTATAAATGAGTGGAACTAAAACTATATGAACTAATTATGAGCATTCACTTCCAGTAGCCCCACCCTCTTCATTCCCAGAGTCTGCCCTGTAGGAAGTTAGGGAGCCTGTGTAATAAATGCTTTTGGGGTGAAGATGGATGTGTGCAAACAGGAGCAGCTGTCAGCAAATTGTCTTTAGGTCTCTGCCAAATGTTATTCCCTCAGACTATCCTGTCTGGAACCACCTTATCTAAAATAGACTCTCGTATTACTCTCTAGCCCAACCGTGGGCAAACTACGGCCCACGGGCCGGATCCGGCCCGTTTGAAATGAATAAAACTAAAAAAAAAAAAGACCGTACCCTTTTATGTAATGATGTTTACTTTGAATTTATATTAGTTCACACAAACACTCCATCCATGCTTTTGTTCCAGCCCTCCAGTCCAGTTTAAGAACCCATTGTGGCCCTCGAGTCAAAAAGTTTGCCCACCCCTGCTCTAGCCCCTTATACTGCTTTATTTTTCTTCATAATACTACCACCTGACATTATATTACGTATTTGTTTTTTACTACAAATAATACATTAGAATGTTAGCTGCAGAAAGGTGGGGACTTTGTCCATTCGGTTTCCACTTTTTGCTCAGTACCTAGAAATGTATTTGTCACATTTTAGGTGCTCTGTAAATATTTCCTCAATGAGTGAATCTCTTCAGTGCCATGGGGATAACAAAAGGTAGTCTTTATTCAGAGAGTTTGTAACTTCAATAGGATGGCAAAGAAAAAAGAACAGTATGGCTTAGATTTCCTTATTCGTTTCCCCTACTTTACAATGTGATTTGACCTGTTGATCATGAAAGCTGGTCTTTTTCAGACTGTAATCTGAACTGGGGAACAGAGTAGCGTAGCTCCTGCCATCAAACAGGACAGAAGGGGAGAGTATTTCTCTGTTGTGGAGAACGCTGAGAACAACCTCTGACAGCAGGACGGAGGGACACAGGGGAGCCCAGGAAGGGTGCTCTGCTCTCTACATAGATCCTTTCTTTTGTAGGTTTCGGTGCCTGGGACCACATCTGCCACATGAGACACAGAGCCTTTCGGCGAATGCAGGTGCTTCCTTTGTCACTCTTGGCAAGATACCTTGGTCTGTCTTGTGTTAAGATATTAGAGTCCACATTCTCCAGGTTTTCTGAGAACGTGGCAAGAATCAGTGTCCACACTCCGTCTAAGAAAGTGGGGCAAAGCATTCCCAGAGAATTTTCTTCTCACCTTATGTCCTGCCAGAGGGATTGTCAGTTTGTGATCATTCTGCTCTGTCACTTGGGAAAGCAGTGATGTTTCCTTTTCCTTGGGTTGTCATACAGACGCTCCCTCTGTGTTGCCAGGTGTGGGACGCCTGCTCAGAGGCCCTGATCATGTTCGACAAGGATAACCTGGATGACATGGGCTATATAGTGGAGAACGACGTCATCATGCATGCCCTCACGAAGCAGCTGGAGGCCGTGTCAGGTGAGGCCCCACCTCTCCATCTCCCTTTCATTCGCTGGAAGGTGAACTGTTTAGAATTACTCTGGGCTCATTGGAAGAAAGGATCCCTTTTACAAATACTGAATGTGCACCATAAACAAACATTCTGATACTTAGGGTTTTTCTTTTACAGCTTTATCCAGGTATAATTTACACACCAGAAAATTTACCCATTTTAAGTGTACAATTCAATGATTTTCTTATTTATAGAGTTATGCCACCATCATCTCATGACTTTAGAATATTTCCATTACCTCAGAGGAAACCTGGAGCTCATTCATAATATTCCCCAATCCAACCCCCAGCCCCTGGCATCACTACTCTACTTTCTGTCTTTTGGGATTTGCCTGTTCTGGACATTTCATAGAGTTAGACTCATAAAACATGTATTCTTTGGTGTCTGACTTCTCCTATTGAATGTATTTTTAAGATGTATTCATGTTGTAACATGTCAGTACTTTATTCTTTTTTATTGCCAGTTGTATTCCCTTGTATGTGCCCTGACCAGGGATCAAACTCATAAACTTGGCATATTGGGAGGATGCTCTAACCAACTGAGCTACTCGGCCAGGGCTCCTACCCCCTTTTTTTAAAAAAAAAAAAAAAAAAAAAAATTAGCTATCCTAGTGACTGGAATAGTATCTCATTATAGTTTGGATCGTATTTCCCTGATGACTAATAATGTTGAGTATCTTTTCATGTGCTTTTTGGTCATTTGTTTGTCTTTGGAGAAAGGTGTATTCAGAATCCTTTGCCCATTTAAAAACTGGATTATTTGTCTTTTTGTGAGTTATAGAAGTTCTTTTTTAATTAAAAATAAATTGATTTCAGAGAGGAAGAGAGAGCTAAAAACATCAGTGATGAGAGAGAATCATTGATTGGCTGCCTCCTGTATACTCCCAACTGGGGATTGAGCCCGCAACCCTGGCATGTGCCCTGATCAGGAATCGAACCGTGACCTCTTGGTTCATAGGTCGACCCTCAACCCCTGAGCTATATCGGCCAGGCCAGAGTTCTTTATGTATTCTGGATATAAATTCCTTATTCAATATATGATTTGCAAGTATTTCAGGGTTATTCTAAAGAGAAAAAATTGGAAGCAACCTGAAATGCTTTTGGTATGGGTAGTAGTTCACCCATGTAATGAGCTTCTGTGCATCTTTTAAAGATAATTTAGACCTAATATTTAGTAACTTAGAAACATGTCCCACAGTCTATTGGTGAAAAATATTACATGTCACATGATCCCACTTGTGTGTGTGAGGGTGTGCACGCCACATAAACATGTATGGAAATTGTTTGGTAAGCTCTATGGCAAAGCCTTAACTGTAGTTGTCTCAGGGCATGACTGAGGGTGGTTCCCCCCACCCCCCTTTTAAACTTTTCTTCTGTTCAGACTTTTACAGTGAGCATATCATTTTTATGGTCAGAGAAGTAAAATGATTTCCAGGGGGAAGAAAAATGTTCTGAAATGTAGAAGTTTGAGCCCGTGGTATTTCCATGCTGTTTGCTCTGAAAGCACACATGGGCTCATTAAGCGTAGAGTGAACGGGAGGAGCAGGCGGGGAAGAGTGCCTGCTGTCGGCTGACCGTTCACTGAGAGATCGATTTTCACACTGACTCATCCCTGTGGTTTTGTTGTTTATCAGCTCTCAGACGATAGCACCAGTCACATGAGGATTTTTTAGATCTTTTCTTGTTTAGGAGTAAAGGACAAGAGACAGCTGTCCTGGGACCTGCTTTAGGTTTAGTTATGGCTTTTCTTCAAGCCTGTGTGGGCCGTCTTCCTAATGCTTTGTGTTTTCTCTTCTGACCTCCCTAGACCGAGTGACTGTTCTCTACCGGAGCAAAGCAGTCGGCTTTACCTGGCCTTCTCCCATTTCCATGGCAGACTCCAGCCCGTGGGTTCATGTTACCCTAGGTGATGGCAGCACCCTCCAGACCAAATTGTTGGTAGTTAAAGATTCTTGTTTCGCCAGGGGTCTTGCATAGCCACATGGTAGCCTCAATTCTAGGGCCTCTAGTTTTCCATCTAAGCTACAGTTGATGTTCATTTTAGGCTAAGCTTTTGGTTATAAGGACCAGTACCCAGTAAGCCAGCTCCAGTTAAGATGGTCTTGTTGTAAATCCTGTACAGGACCAAATCTCCTGGACCATCTTAGGTCATGAAATAAGGACAGCTGGCCTCACAGAGACAGGAACCAGAGTATCAGAAATTGAGGCTGTTCTTTCCCTCCCAGGAGTCCTGTAAGTCATCTCCTTGTGTCTTATATTTTTCCTTTCTCTGCTCATCAGCTTTCCCTTTTCCATGGCAGCCCTCCCTCACCTTACATCAGGACTGTTCAGCTCTGGTGCCTGCCTATTGCTTTCTAGTCTAAATAGCAAGGGAATTTGGCTGGGTTTAACCTGTGGCTGGCACCTCGTTGGTCAGATGTCCAGCTTTGGTCTGGCCCCAGCTGAGGCCGGGGTCACATATGAAGAGCCGCCCCTTTAGAGCTGTGAGTGAGGCAGGCATGATAAAAAGTTGTCTGCCATAGATGGGCTTGCCAGGAGTTAGAACTAGAGAAATCTTTAGGAGGCAGAGACAAACTTCTGGAGCAGTTTCATTTACTCAAAGATTGTAAGACTTAGCAGGCTCTTTTCTCTGTGCAGATTGGTGCAGATGGTCACAACTCAGGAGTACGGCAAGCTGCTGGAATCCAGAATGTCAGCTGGGACTACGACCAGTCTGCCGTTGTGGCTACTCTGCATTTATCGGAGGTAAGAGCCTGAGCCCAGCCCTGGCCAGTATGGTTCAGTTGGTTGGGACATTGTCCTGTATACCGAAAGAGGGCAGGTTCGATTCCAGTCAGGGTGCATGCCTAGGTTGCAGGTTTGATCCCTAGTTGGGGCACATATAAGAGGCAACCGATGGATGTTTCTTTCTCAAATGGATGTTTTCCTGTCCCTTTCTCTCTCCCTTCTTCTCCCTCTAAAATCAGTAAACATATCCCCAGGTGAGGATTTAAAAAAAAAATAAGACCCTGAGCCACCATCTGGGGGCCCTGCTGGTGTTTGATATGTGTGCTTCTCACAACCGGTCTCCTTTCTATTGCAGGTCACAGAAAACAACGTAGCTTGGCAGAGATTTCTTCCCTCAGGGCCCATCGCTCTGCTCCCGGTAAGACGTCTGTCTGGCTGGTCTGCTTAAACACGTCCAGCCTCCCGTTTAGGACTTCATTTTCTCTCAGCCATTTTCAGGTTCCAAGTGAAGTATCTCCCGGCTAGCTCCGTTTCTCCTTCATGCCTTTATGCGTGATAGTGCCCAAGAACAGAAGTTTCAGCTCTCAGTACTGATGTTGTTCTTTTGAGACAGCTCTCAGACACCTTGAGTTCCTTGGTCTGGTCCACATCCCATGAGCATGCAGCAGAGCTGGTCAGCATGGACGAGGAGAACTTTGTGGATGCCATTAACTCCGCCTTTGTGAGTATCAACTTGTCTGCCTGATGAGGCGTTGCAGGGGTAGATATAGAAAGGCAGTTTGAGTAGGAAAAAGAAGTAACCAACCAGCTGCCCTTTTATAACTGAAAGGCTTGGTCTGGATGACGTGGAGGAGGGCATTCAGGGGAATCCAAACAATAGGAATCAGTAACTTGTGTGCTCTTTTGAGGGTCATGGGCTGCTGTTATGCTGATTTAACAGCTGCCTGGGTGGAAGTTAGCACTGGCCTCTTTTGAAGCTGTAATTCTTAGGTAATCTTGAGCAGCTCTACTGGGTCCCAGGTACCTGAACCTTTGAAGCCTAATTCATCAGGATGTTTTGGAGAGGGGTTAATCACATTTCAGTGGGGGTCTTAGACCAGAGATGGGGATTGTCCGGCCCATGGGCCACATAAGGCCCGCAAAATCATTTGGTCTGGCCCTGCCAAGGCATTAGGGGTGAGTTAGTTAATGTTTGACCAAACAGCAGGCTAATTTCTAAGTTGATAATTTTGTATGGTCCTTAAATGACGTTATAAATATCCAAATGGTCCCTGGCAGAAAAAGGGTTCCCCACCCTTCCTTTAGACAGACATAGGTTCAATACTGGTACTAACTGTAAATCTCCTGAAAAATGGAAATACTATCACCAACCTTTGAGAGGTTAATAATAATCAAAGTCTAAAGACTTAAGATGAGAGACTTTATGTAAAATGCTTCAGCATACCTCATACATTATAGATGCTCAAATAGTAATGATTCTGGAGTAATATGGCTTTTAGATAATATGGCACATTATTTCTGAAGTTTAAATGCTACATTTATCTAAATTCACCAATATGATAATTGGTAACATTTATCAAGCGCTTACTATGTGCCAGGTACAGGGGAAGAGTTTTACCTGCATGTATGTATTTAAATCAGTGACTCTCTGAGGAAGGTACTGTTAACATGCTCATTTAGAGATAGGTAACTTGCCCAAGATCCTACCTCTTGTGCAAAGCTGGGTTCTGAAATGAGGCTTTCCCTCAAGTCTATGGTTTTAACTACCAAACTCCACTACTTCACTAATAATTCACACCAAAGAACTTAAGTTTCACTGCTCTATGGTAGTAACAGTAAAAGGAACTAAACATACTGAAGTGGCTTCCAAGATAACTGCTACCCACCCTGGGCCATTTAGCATATACTAGTATTCCTGGCACAGGCCTCTGTAGGACATTCATTTAGCAACTAGAGGCCTGGTGCACAAAATTCATGCACTTGGGGGGGTTATGGAGGGGGAGGGTCCCTCAGCCCAGCCTGCACCCTCTTGCAGTCCAGAACCTCTCACTCCTTATCGCCCGCCTGCTCGCTGCTCCTTACCACGCTCGCCAGCTGTGAGCCCGGCTTCTGGCTGAGCAGCGCTCCCCGTGTGGAAGCACACTGACCACCAGGGGGCAGCTCCTGCGTTGAGCATCTGCCCCCTGGTGGTCAGTGCACATGATAGTGACCGGTCGTTCTGGTCATTCCACTTAGGCTTTTATTATATAGATAATTACAAGTGCCTTCTACATAAAAGGGTCTGGTGATAGACACAGTCCCTGCTTTTAGGGCAGCTCATAGTCAGGTGAGGAGAAAGGTACATAAATGACAATTTCAGAACAGTGGTAGAATATGCATAGGATGCTATGGGAACAGAGAGGTGAGCACACACAGGCGAGTTTGGAAGGTTTATAAAAACAGCTGACAGCCTCGGGTGCTCTGAGGTGAGATCCTGGTGAAGTCTAAGTGGGAGGGCATTCTAAGCAGAGGGCGTGTCAGAGGCAAGAGGATGTTGTAGAATGAGCTACATTGTGGCTGGTGCAGGTGATTGAGGTTGGGGCTTAGCAATTTCGCTTGATCCTACAACCTGGAATCTGTGTTTTGCCTTTATTGGAGGGACTTGTCACTTGGGGGGTCTAGGTTGTTTTAGGCATGTTAGGTACCATTGCCCTTGGCTTTGGTTATAAAGAGTTTCCTTGTTTAATTTTAATTCCCTGCTAGTCACTGATGAAATTTCACTTTTGTTTTGTGGCCGATGCTACTCAGTGGAGTGACGCTAACCACACAGACTTCGTTGACTCGGCCAGCACCATGCTGCACTACGCCGTTGCCTTTCTAAAGCCCACTAAGGTCTCAGCTCGCCAGCTGCCGCCAAGCGTAGCCAAGGTGGACGCCAAAAGCCGCGTACTGTTTCCTCTTGGGTTGGGACATGCTGCTGAGTACGTCCGGCCTCGGCTGGCGCTCATCGGGTAAGATGATGGCAGAGCAGCTATTCCCTTCTCACTCTGCTGCTGGAGGCCACACCTAAACTCTGCTTCATTCTCAGGGATGCAGCCCACAGAGTCCATCCACTGGCAGGACAAGGTGTCAACATGGGCTTTGGGGATATCTCCAGCTTGGTCCATCACCTTAGAACTGCAGCCTTCGATGGGAAAGACTTGGGTAAGGATTCTGGTACCTTAAAGAAGTATCCAGGGGTCATGTAGTTAGAGAAAATCAGGACCCCTGAATGCCCCTCAGTAGCCAGATGTGGTGGACATAAGTGTGTGCGCTTTTCTTGGAAAGAAAACTTCACTATGGGATTAGGGTGTAACTTTCCTTTTTTCCTCCAGGCTCCATGAGCCACCTCACAGGTTATGAGACAGACCGACAACGTCACAACACTGCTCTTCTGGCTGCTACTGACCTGCTGAAAAGGCTCTATTCCACCAGTGCTACCCCTCTTGTGCTGCTCAGGACGTGGGGCTTGCAGGCCACAAATGCAGTATCTCCACTCAAAGTAAGAGGTCGCTCATGGCTCTCAGAGTCTTGGTCACCGAGGAATGACTTTGCCAATGACTTAAATTTGAATTAATTTTCTTGGCTGTAAAATTATCCTTCTTATCTTCTCCAATAATGAGCAAAAAAGACCTTGCTGGGCTTGTTGGTGCTAGGGCCTATCTAAGCAGTAATTTTATACAGGATAAGGAAGGGCTTAAAATAGCAAGTAGGGGCTTTCAAAGATAAAGATGCTTCAACTCCTTTTGCTGCTTGGTCAGCTTTTTCTACTGAGAAACATCCATTGAAAGGCACTTTGGAGGGACTCTTGTGAAGAGCATCTATCTGGGACTTTCGCTGAGTTTTTGCTTTAATCACTTTGGATACTTGACACTATTTTCTTCACCCGCCCTCACAATGTCAGAGTACCACTCACTTTGTTTCATTTCTCTTTAGGAACAGATTATGGCCTTTGCAAGCAAATGAATGCTCCTCTTCTGCAGATTATATTGAAGAAAAATAAACATCTTTTCCCAAGGCCATCATACAGTTTCAAGATTTAATTTAATAAACTGACTTTATATTAGCATTCTCTAGTTTCTTTTTCTCCTTTATTTAAGGGGTCTGTGGAACCCAAATGAGTGATAATTTGCTGTGGGGAGGGGTATATAAACCAAGCCAAGAAAAACCCCAAAGAAAGACTATTACAATTTTTGTTGAAAATAACTTTTTATTACTAAAACAACTTAAGGTGCTATCTCATTCATTTTCACTTGTTAACAATCCTTTCTAAAGAGAAGATCTATAGTTTTTTTTAAATGCTGGTCATAAATTTATACAATTAGCTTTTGATAAAGAAGAATTAGAAATATTCAATTGATGATTTTTTGTTAGAATTACTGTTTTAAATTAAAAATAAATTGCTTTAACCTTTGTGGTAGGTGCACTGGACTTTCTAAAAAGAAAACCAAATCTGTTGCTCATTGTTACTTCCTTATCACAGCACCGGATTTCGCTTTTATTTATGGTTCCTCTCTGGGACACCACTGTCTGTTCAGTGACAAAACAATAAATAGTTTCATTGCACAGGTGTGAGAACTTCAGGAGCCAGGTCAAAGGGAAAATCTGATTAGCAGCAGAATTTGTCATATTTGGTTGCGGACTGGTAGCTGAAGAGTGTAGGGGTGCTGTGGGTGTTTGAAGAGCTCACTTCGCAGAACCAGAGATGCCTCTTGAAGAGATTTGGGGGATCCATTAGATTTGTATACTGTAGAGAAAATTTTGTCCAAAAGTCTGATTTGTTGATGAAATGAGAAGAAACAGTCTGCTTTTGAACCAAGCTAAACTATTCTGTTTAGTTTAGCTTAGTTACTGAAGGAATGAGAAAGATGTTTCTAAAGGGGAGCTTTTCAGGCAAATGCAGAAAATTTATAAGATACTAGAGTAAAAAATGATAGTGTCACAAAAGTTCCTGGAATCTCTGGAAAGATGTGCCCAGAATGAAAGATGGCAACTACTGTGAAAGTTGTATGACTACTAGCAGAGTCCAGAAAGGTAACCACTGAAGGGGGTGGGGGGCGTCGTCTTTCACAAAAATTGGAAAGGTAGCCCAGGAAAGAAGAACATGGACTCTCCAAAAGTATGCAAATAAATAAAATCAGGCAAAATAGGAAGAATTTTAAGGCACATCTTACAAGGCCCTCCGTTACCACAGAGGATGTTCTTCATATGATGATGGTGAACACACAACATCCACTATGTGCCAGGCCAGGTCCTAAGTATTTGAAATATATAAACACATTTATAGAAAAGAAACTTAACCAGCAATATTAGCCACTATAGGATTCCTCAATAAGAGGCCCAAAAGGTACACTAAGGGGCAAAAGGACATTATAGACAAGTCATTTTTTCTAAGAAATAAAAATTCTTATTCCATATTGCTCCTAACATGGATAAACTGGTTAATTCTCTCCAGATGTTCTAGTCAAGATTATCAGAATTTAGGTAAACACATTTCTGGAGTTAATGCATCTATCCAAGAGTTCTAGAGGTACTTGGGATGACCAAAGGAGTCTGAACAGCCTCTGTCCATAAGAAAATCTTCACAGACAAGCTATGACAAAGACCACGGAATCTTGCCTCTCTCAACCGTCAAACTGGTGGAGTCTTTAGTGAACACAGCTTACCTCTTGGGGAAAACACTTGGTTTCTACTAGAGAAACTGGTCTCTCCCTAATCATGTGGAACAACATTTAGTGTGTGACTGGTTCTAGCACTCAACCTGTGTGACAAAAATGTAAGGGGTCCAGAAGCCAAGTGTTCTACTAAAGGAGAGACCACAAAGGACTCGGGAGGAATTTTCTTCAGGAGATGGAAAGGCTGTGAAAGGAGCGATGAGAGAAGACCACTGAGAGGAGAGACTGCAGCGCCACATTGAAGGGATGTTTAACATCAGCGCTGTCCCAAATGCAATGAGCTGCCTCAAAACATGCTAACCAGAAGCTAAGTACAGCTACTTAGAAATGTTGAGGGGATTCTGCAACAGTTAGAAGGCTGGATTCTATCTTTGGGCTGTTTCCAACTCTAAAGATTGTATGACGTATTAGCATTCTTTTGAGGAAGACAATAGGTATCAAGGTGACCTTGGTATAAAAGTCAGTGTGAAAAAAGAAAATAAAGTCAGTATGAAGAATCTGAAAAAATTCCACAATGAAATAAAGAAACCAAACAACACACTAAAATGTGGGAGATAAAGATAAAATTTGGCTAGCTACTTGCACATCAGATGTTAACCACTTACTGACTCAGTGGAATAACTTTAAAAAAGGAGCTCTTAAAAAAAAAAAAAAAAAAAAAAAAAAAGGAGCTCTTGTGAGGGCCAGGTGTTTAATAACATTTTTTGGTGAGACAGCCAGAAGAAAGCTACTGTGATGGCTACAAGTGTGGAAGATACAAACTGCTGGAAAGAAGCTGGGGGTAAAGAGCCAAGGTCAAAGAGCCAGCCAACAGGAAGATCCTTCAAGCCCAAGGGCGCTGAGCGGGCAGACAAGAAGCAGGTGATGGGCCTATGGGAAAGTACGAGATAATGAATTTTAGGGGAAGTAATTCACAAAATGAAGGGCTCAGAGCATTCCAACCCAAAAAGAGAATCCACAGTGTGAGGGCCCAAATGGCCAACAAAATAAAATGTTAGCTTATCATCGAGAAGGTTATCAGAAACCCTGGAACTAGACAATTTAGGAGATGGTAGCTAAAATGATCAGGGGCCAGGTAGGAGGAAATGTTGCTATAAACAGAATAAAAGGGCAAACTGAAAGGAGCTACGGCCAAAATCTAGATCCTCCAATAGAAGAGTAGAGATGTACTTCTTAGAAATACAAAGAAATAAGATTAGGATGACAAATTACTATAAACAGAGCCTGGAAGGAGGCACTGGCACTGAATAAACACATATTCCTAGAAGGTTGGACATACTCATTCATCTCACGGTTGACATAAAAAGTTGATTAAAAGAAGGTGGCCTATACAAGGCAGCCACGCTCTCCCAAAACATGTCCTTAGAGACTGGATGGCCTCTTTTCTTAAGGCTGTACAGGTAGGAGTTGCTCTCCTGCTAAGAGGACAGCTCTCAGCTGGCTGATTGGAGCTAGCACAAAGCAGGACCACACAATTTCAGAGATGGGACCTTTCTTTCCTCTTGAATTACAAAACCAGGTATTTTTTCCTCTCTTTTTTGGGCAAGTGAGTGGATGGGTATGGTAAGGGTGGGACCAGGCAATGTGCAGGGAGGAAAAATATACTGGTGTTGACAGGCTATGGGATTGCAATCAGTCAGCTAAGATTAGCATGTAAGAGGAAACTTAAAATGTTCAAAAGGAAAGAGGCACTCAAAGGGTTGAAATGAGATTTTTCTTTGGTTAAGTTCCAAAGCTATTCCTTTTGGCTCTCTGTGACACACAAGCATGCTCAAAAATTTAGACTCTAGTACCAGCCGTGCAAGCAGAATGGTTAGGTACCAGTTCCTATTAGATGTGTAAAATTAATTAAACCCAAATCTCTAGACTTCAGGGCAAGAGCTGTCTACAAAAACCTCTTCCTCCTGATGAAGCCAGCTGCTGGGTTTCAATCCAGGTGGTTTCCAGACCGCCTCATAACATGACTGAATCTTGTCTCCTTCTCCCGTTAAAAGGTTGTTGGCAAATGCGGGCCTCAGAGGAAGGGTGTGGCCTCAGTGGGAGATGCCCAGAGACTGCAGCAAGTGAAAGGTGGCCCCCAAGGCCCAGCCTGTCTCTATGTTGTTCACTTTCTTTGTGAGCTGTTGGGGAGGAGAAAAAAAAGCCTTCACATTTTCATTCAATTTTAGCAAGCAGGACATGGGCAAAGATCGCCCACATGGCCAAACCAAGGCAAATTGGACGTAGTCAGTCTGGAGGCCTCCCCACAACCCGTTTCTGCAAGTTTCCTTCCTGCCGTGGCCTATTACTGGCCCCTTGCCAAGCTGATCCCTGAATATTCTGGCCCAGAAAGTGGTCTCACCCAGGCTTTCGACAGGACCTTTGGAACTCTTTTCCTAATCCTGAAATTAGATATAATAGGAGTTGGGAATAGAGTTAGAGGTATGAACGCACATACTAAAGCTTCCCCACTCATACTTTGTAAGTAACTGCTGCTTCTTAAGCACTATTAACCATCTAAGGTTTTTAAGGCATTCTAGGCCAGGTTGAGCCTCAATTAGTTCATGACCCCATGTTAGACCCCAATTTCTCAACTACATAAAAGGGTTTCAGTTAGTATTTATCAAATTGTTTTCTTCAGAATCCTGAGGGTTCCTTGGAAGCGCTTCAAAGAGAAAGGGGGGCCATCTGGTGAGGAGTCCCAGGCCCTGTACCTCTGCTTCAACCAGATGCTCCACATACCAGTGTTACTGGCATTCTGCATAAGCTTTTGTTGAGTAAAGACCACCACACACATGCACACAAGTTTGGAAACCAGTGGATTGGTTTTAGTCTGTCTTTCTAGTACTCAGTTTTATGACACAATACTTTGTTGACCTGAGGAAATCCAATCTAGTCACTGTGCCAAACACTGGGAGAATGGCATGTGGATCATCTTGAGGTTTTGTCTGAGATACCTGAGTCAAACTGGGAGTGTCCCCCAATCAAATGCTCTCCTCTGTTCTGAGGACTGGGCTGAGAGCCTAAAGACCTAGATGCTGAAGTGAAGCTATCTCGGGCAGGACTGTGAACCCCTGATTTAAATTGTGTTGCCACTGAAATCATAAAGAGCAAAAGGATGCCAGCACTGGAAATGGCAGAAACTTGTCCTTACATGATTTGGTTATAGTTGTTACTTAAGTAGAGAAAGTTGCTAACTCAGTACTATGTACTAAGGGCTTAGGATGACCTCTCTAATCCACAAATCTCTCCCCAACTGTCTATACTACTAGCGACACCAATACTAATAACTTACACTACGTGCCAGGTAATGTGTTTCACAGGCATTATCTCAATTTTCATAACAGTCTTATAAAATAGGAACTCAAAGGATACCTGTGCTTTGGGTGAGGAACCTAAAAGTTAGAGGGGAAGTAAATCATTTAAGGTCACAGAGCCAGCAAGCTTGCAGAATCAGAACTTGAATCCAGATATGACGGACAACAAAGCCCATGCTATAAACACCACTATACTAAAGTACTGGCAGGTAACTCTTCTGTCTTAAGCACTTTAAATGCTGAAGCTCTTGGCAGGCAAAACACATGAAGTTCAAGTACCTTAGTACGAATGAGTTTATGACATCTGTATAACCCAACAAACTGGATAATATAAACTCATCCGGAACTGATGAAACAGGAAGGGGAAATGGCACAAGGAGGGGGGAGGAGGCTCAAAAAGAATACAGTCTACGTACTAGACCCCAAAGTTCAAAGCTGCCTTGTGCCATCTCCTTTAATAGACTACATGATATCTGAGGACAAAGACTGCATCTTACCCATCCTTGTAACTGTGGACGAAAAAGGGTCCCATAGTAAACCTGACTCAAGGTGGTCTGAACGTAAAACATCCTAACGAAAAGTGGGTCATGGTGGGTAGTCATGTCCTAGGCCTGTAGCTTCCTTGAGAAAGGTCAACCTTTACCTTTGAAATTGTCTCTTTTCTTTGTGCATCTAAGATAACATACCTTTGAAATGTCAGGGTAATTTTCTTTTCCAGACCCCTCGAAGGCACAACCACCCGCACCAGAGCACGAGACCACACTGTTGTATTGTTGCCCATGTGCCATTCAGTGTCCCGTAAATATTTACTGTCCTGTACCCACCGATGTATAAGATGCATCTCTGTGTTTTACTTTTTATCTAATCTCAGAGATTTCTCCACTTTGCTTTCTCCCACCTCCCTAATCTACCACCAAATGGATTTCATGTAACCCCCTTATATCTCCTTTGATTCTAATGTATAAAATAAACTGCAAACTGCCATTCTCTGGAGCATTTTCCCAATCCACTGAGATTTTGCTTCCCAGCAATGGTTGTCAGTTTGGCTCAAATAAACTCTTATAAGACTTTTTCTAACGCTGGACATTCTTTCATTGACATAAACATATGTGCAATTACTTAATTACTGTACTGAAAACCAGAAAATGGGATGGATAAAAGATATAAGATGTGTTTAGAATAAATAAATAAGTTACTACAATGTTGAGCCTGCCTATTCTGGAACAGGTGGACAGAGATAGGAAGATAAAGGGGGACCCAAGATTCAAGAAGCACTAAATATACAAGACACATATCAAATATATATGACATACTACATATACACAGGCATTCAACATTCATGAGATCTTAAGCCACTTGTTTGTGACACCCTTTTAGTCCCTCATGTCCTCTGCCAAATAAGACCATCTATTGGGCTGAGTACACTAATATTACCAGATAATGTACTTGCCCCTATGCCTCTCCAAACAGTGGAAATTTGTGCAATGGCTCCAGGCACCTCTGTCCTTGTGCCCCCTTGATTAAACTTCAGGTCTAGTACTTGCAACCAACCACACTGTCAGCAGCAGCAGAGGGAGGTAGGACATACCTACCCAGAATTCAGGAAGTGTGGCACTTCCAACCTGCTTGCACCCTACACTGTGTGTTCACCTGTCCCATTTCTTTCCTGTTGCTTCTTGTCCTGAGTTTCAAAATTGATTTAATAAACCATGGGGCCTGGGCATCTTCATTTGGATGCAAGCCTTCTGCTCTGTGACCTCTAGGATAGCTTTCCTGGTAACATACTTAGAAACTGCCTTTGCATCGAGGTAATTTCCCACACTCATAGTGTCTTGCACAGTGCTTGTCCATAGCCCGAATAAAAATCCTCATAATTCCACCTATAGTCACTCTTAACTCTTTCTTCCCAACTCCCAAATAAGAAGTCTGTTATGAGATTCCTCTGCCCTCTCTCTTGCCTGTAAGACGGTGCTGTCTGCAAAGCCAAAGCCATCCTTCAACAAGGCTGTGATGTAGCTGAGATCCATGCACAGGAAAGGACTGCCTGAGGTGAAATTTTCCAAGTTGTCACACACTGAAGGGGAGAGAGAGTAAAGAGTGGAATTCAAGTTTGCAGCCAACTGAGAGGTGTGTAATTTTCTCTAAATATAGACTTGGAATAAGCAAAGCAGGATTCTCCATTTGGCTGATGCCTTGGAGTCTTAGAGGCTAGAACTGTGCACTGACAGCCTCTACAAGACTGCAGCTTCTTAAGAACGTGCAGATTTCTGATGTAATATCTTATCTACTCAAATTTACATGGGCCCTTGTTTATTTGCTAAATTTCTCTGTCTATTCTTTGGGCTTAATTCAACCACATTCCTTATATATTATTAATGCTGAAGCCCTGAGGACAGGGAAATACCAGTTAGCATTACTTTAAGGACACTGGATAAGATTATTTATGTTTCCAATGGACTCTTTCCAGGAAACCTCTGTGGCTATTTCCCATATATTTTGGTGTTTGATGTTTCATTAGCATTAATAACACTATTTCAACTAAAAAGCACACACCAGAAATGTAGAAAAGCAGGTTTTCACCATCTTCCTAAAGCTTCTTCTATTCTCACATTTTTCTATGCCACTTATGCTTTAAGTTCCTGGCAAGGACAGAAAACCAGCCTCTGAGAGGCTTCCTGCTGGCTGTGGAACGTCGGGACACGTTAAGGTCCCTGGACTTTGCACAGCCTCTCAGACTCGCTGTTAAGGGGTGCCACTGACACTTACCTTCCTTTGCTTTTCTTTCAAAGTCTTCAACTTTTAAAATACCCCCCTTTTCATAATCTGGAATGAAGCAGAAGAGTCGCTGATGTCAAAAAGTGTCAAAGAAACATAAGAAAATTCATCCTAGTGAGATTTGTAATAAAGAAAAACAGGAAATAAAATTCCCAACATTAGAGAATAAATATACATGATATTCATACAAAATAATCTATGCAGTCTGTTTATTTATAATCTATTTTATGTTATATGTATTTAACCACAATAAAAATTTGATTCATTTGCAAAAACACACTAGAAAATAGAAAATCAATTCATATCTCAGGCCATGACAGATTCCATACATACATCATCACAGCTAAACAAAAACATTACTACTGTGATAAAAAAAAAGTTAAAAAGGGGAAGGAGGAAACTTTAGGGTAATATATATGGTTTTAAATATTGAATTTGGTAATGGTTTCAGGGGTGTATGTCAAAATTAGCAAAGTATACATTTTTCCACGTCACACGGGTAATGTGCTGATGTAACAAGGTTTGAGGGAGGCACATCTCACAAAAGAGTGTGAATACCCAATCACCACACTTATGAACTACCTGTACACTTTAAAATATGTACATTTTATGCTGAATGGAATAAGTCAGGGGACAAAAACTGTATGATTTCACTTATATGTGGACTCTAAAAAACAAAACAAACAAAATGAAACAGACTCACAAATATAAAGAATAAACTGATGGTTGCCAGAGGGGAGAGGGATGGAAGGATGGGCAAAAAAGGTAAAGGGGACTAAGAGGCACCAACCTCCAGTATAAAATAAATAGATCCCGGCATGTAATGTACAACACAGGGAATATAGTCAACAATATTGTAAGAACTTTGCACAGTGACAGATGGTTACTAGACTTACAGGGAGATCACTTTGTAAGATATATATAAATAAATGTTGAATCACTATTTTGTACACCTGAAACTAATATTATGTCAACCATCTAATCTAATAAAAGGGAAACATGGTAATTAACCGTACCTCCGCTACCCTTCCCATTGACTAATCAGGGCAATATGCAAATTAACTGCCAGCCAAGATGGCGGCCAGCAGCCAGGCAGCTTGAAGCAAACATGAGGCTTGCTTGCTTCAGTGACGGAGGAATTCAACGTTCCCCGCCTGCCGCTGCCGGCCTCTGAGCTTGCAGTTTGAAACACTGTTACAAATATAGAAGCTAAACAAAACCCCAGAAACCTGCTTTCAGCCAGCCGGGATCTCAGAGCTGGAGTTGAAACAGTGTTTCGATTATAGAACCCAAACAAACCAGATACCTGAGAGTCCTAAGAGCTGGAGCCAAGCCTCAGAGCTAAAGCTGGCCCAGAATAAAAAAAAAGAAAAGAAAAAAAGGAGCGGTTGGGAGCTTCAGTCACACGCCAGCTTGAAAACAGCCCTCAGCCCCTCAACCAGACTGGCCAGGCACCCCACTGGGGACCCCCACCCTGAAGGGTGTGTGACCAGCTGCAAACAGCCATCATCCCCTCATCCAGGCTGGCCAGGCACCCCAGTGGGGACCCCCACCCTGATCCAGGACACCCTTCAGGGCAAACCAGCTGGCCCCCACCCGTGCACCAGGCCTCTATCCTATATAGTAAAAGGTAATATGCCTCCCAGCACCGGGATCAGCGGAGCCGCGAAGCCTCCCGGCACCAGGATCAGCGTGACAGGGGGCAGCGCCCAAACCCCCTGATCGCCCTGGAGCTCTGTGTGTAACGGGGCAGGGACACAACCTCCCTATCCGGCCTGCTCTGTTCATGACAGGGGAAGGAGCCCCAACCCCCTGATCAGCCCTGCTCTGTGCCTGATAGGGGGGAGCTTCCCAACCCCCTGATCGACCCTGCTCTGTACATGACAGGGTACGGAGCCCCAAACCCCCTGATGGGCCCTGCTCTGTGAGTAACAGGGGGCAGCGCCACAATCCCCTGATTGACTCTGCTCTGTGCGTGACAGGGGGTCGCGCCGCAACCTCCCCATCGACCCTGCCTTGAGTGTGACAGTGGGCGGTGCCCCAACCCCCAAATCGGCCCTACCCTGAGCGTGACTCAGGGTGGCATCGCAACCTCCCGATCCGCCCTGCTCTGTGCATGACGGGGCGGCGCCCCAACTCCCCAATCAGCCCTGCTTCTGAGCCCGACCAGGGGCTGCACCTAGGGATTGGGCCTGCCCTCTACCACTCGGGAGCAGGCCTAAGCCAGCAGGTCGTTATCTCCTGAGGGGTCCCAGACTACGAGAGGGCACAGGCCGGGCTGAGGAACCCCCCCTCCCCCCCGAGTGCACAAATTTTTGTGCACCGGGCCTCTAGTCCTATATAATAAAAGAGAAACATGCAAATTAACTGTCCCTCTGCTGTGCTCAAGCCATGCCCACAAGCCACACCCACCAGCCAATCAGGACTGAGTATGCAAATTAACTCAACTAAGATGGTGGGCGGCCACAGAGCAGGAGCGAGCAGCCAAGCTTCCCTCCTGAACGGCCCTGGGCTCCACTCAAGGCTACAAAGTTTCAATTATAGAAGATAAATCCCAGAAAAAAAAAAGAAAAAAAGAAGAGGCTGGGAGCTTGGCTCGTGGGGTGGTTGGGGGGTCGTGGCCAGCCTGAAAACGGCCATCAGCCCCTCACCCAGGCTGGCTAGTCAACCCAGTAGGGACCCCCACTCTGAAGGTGGTGTGGCCAGCCTGAAAACAGCCCTCAGCCCCTCACCCAGACTGGCCACACCCCGTGGGGTGAGGGTCGGCACTGGAGGGCTTGACCAGCCTGAAAACAGCCATCAGCCCCTCACACAGGCAGGCCAGGCACCCCAGTGCGGACCCCCACCCTGTAAGGCAGCGGTTCTCAACCTGTGGGTCACGACCCCTTTGGCGGTCGAAGGACCCTTTCACAGGGGTCGCCTAAGACCATCCTGCATATCAGATATTTACATTACGATTCATAATGGTAGCAACATTACAGTTATGAAGTAGCAACAAGAATAATTTTATGTTTGGGTCACAACATGAGGAACTGTATTTAAATAGCCAGAAGGTTGAGAACCACTGCTGTAGTGGATGTGGCTGCCTGAAAACGGCCCTCAGCCCCTCACCCAGGCTGGCCAGGCACCCCAGCAGGACCCCCACCCTGATCCGGGACACTCTTCAGGGCAAACCAGCCTGCCCCACCTGTGCACCTGGCCTCTATGCTATATAATAAAAGGGTAGTATGCAAATTGACCCTAACAGCGGAACGGCTGGGAATGACTGGTCACTATGACACACACTGACCACCAGGGGGCAGACGCTCAATGCAGGAGCTGCCCCCAGTGGTCAGTGCACTCCCACAGGGGGAGCTCAGCTCAGCCACAAGCCAGGCTGATAGCTGCCAGCACAGCGGTGGTGGCGGGAGCCTCTCCGACCTCCTTAGCAGCGCTAAGGATGTCCGACTGCAGCTTAGACCTGCTCCCCGCTAGCAAGTAGACATCCCCCGAGGGCTCCCAGGCTGCCAGAGGGATGTCTGACTTCCAGCTTAGGCCTGATCCCCCTGGGAAGTGGGCCTAAGCCAGCAGGTGGACATCCCCCGAGGGGGTCCCAGACTGCAAGAGGGCACAGGCCGGGCTGAGGGACACCCCCCTCGAGTGCACAAATTTTTGTGTACTGGGACTCTAGTCCTATCTAATAATAGAGAAACATGGTAATTAACCGTAACTTCGCTACCCTTCCCATTGGCTAATCAGCAAGATATGCAAATTAACTGCCAACCAAGATAGCGGCCGGCAGCCATGCAGCTGAAGCGAATATGTGGTTTGCTTGCTCCAGTGACGGAGGAAGCCAAGGTTCCCCGCCTGCCGCAGCCCAGCTCTGAGCTCCAGATGCAACAATGTTGCAATTATAGAAGCTAAACAAACCCAGAAACCTGCTTTCAGCCGGCAGAGGGGTCAGAGCTTAGAGCGCCAGTGATGGCAACAGAGTTTCAATTATAGAAGCTAAACAAACCCAGATGCCTGCTTTCAGCCAGCCACAGCCTCAGAGCTGGAGCCGGCTCTCAGCTCCAGCGACAGCTATAGAAGGTAAATAAATCCCAGAATAAAAAAAAAAAGAAAAAAAAAGAGCCTGGGAGCTTCAGTCGCCTGGCAGCCTGAAAATGGCCCTCAGCCCCTCACCCAAACTGGCCAGGCACCCCAGTGGGGACCCCTACCCTGAAGGAGGTGTGACCAGCTGCAAACAGCCACCAGCCCGTCATCCAGGCTGGCCAGGCACCCAAGCGGGACCCCCACCCTGATTCGGATCACCCTACAGGGCAAACCAGCCAGCCCCCACCCGTGCACCAGGCCTCTATCCAATATAGTAAAAGGGTAATATGCAAACTGACCCTAACAGCAGAACGACTGGGAATGACTGGTCACTATGACACACACTGACCACCAGGGGGCAGACGCTCAATGCAGGAGCTGCCCTCTGGTGGTCAGTTGCTCTCACAGCGGGGAGCTCTGCTCAGCCACAAGCCAGGCTGATGGCTTCCAGTACAGCAGTGGTGGTGGGAGCCTCTCCTGCCTCCTCAGCAGCGCTAAGGATATCCGACTGCAGCTTAGGTCTGCTCCCTGCTGGCAAGTGGGCATCCCCCAAGGGCTGCCGGGCTGCCAGAGGGATGTCTGATTGCCAGCTTAGGCCCAGTCTCCCGAGGAGCAGGCCTAAGCCAGCAGGTGGTCATCCCCTGAGGGGTCCCAGACTGCGAGAGGGCACAGGCCAGGCTGAGGGACCCCCTTCCCCCGAGTGCACAAATTTTTGTGCACCAGGCCTCTAGTATTTTAATAAAAAATAAAGTATGTGCATTTTATTTTATGTCAATTATACCTCAATAAGAAAGAAAAAAGACTTCATGTAAAATTTTAAGGCCATTTTCTAGCTTTAAAAGATTCTCAATCATATGCCCCCTTCCATTCGAGTAACTAGCGCCACTCAACAACCAGCACTGAAGAAGAGTAGGATGATCACCTCCGACCAAGCATTTCAGAGAATCCCTCTCCCTTTCCCACCAGAGCCTTGCCCAGTGTCCTCCCTGACCTGACACCTGGCGTGAACTTACCAATCATGTGTGTGTCAACAGCTCGATCATAGTAGTAAGAGAAAGCATAGAAGGAGCTTCTCTGGATCTCATCTGGCTGGTGAAGTTTTCCTTGGACCACCCTCAGCACTTCAGCATAGCAGGGCTCAAAGCCCACTTCCCCTGCCAGGGCAAAGTGCACAGGGACACGGTGAGAAAAATGACAGGGAAGGACCACTCTCTGAGACAAGCTACTGGCGCCAACGAGGACACAGGAGGAGGAAACAAGGACAGCTGAGGCTCAGGACAAAAGGCTTACAGAGGTGAGCGAAATTCCATAGCCTCGCCGTCCGGAGGAAAGGCACCTGCTTCTCTATGAAGCGCCCTCCCTGACCTGTGCTCATCAAAAACAGCCCCAGTCAGCCTAGAGCTGCTGCCTCACAGTATGTTTCATGGTGCTTATGAGAAGTAGCTAGAAGGCTTGCCTGCTTCCTTTACTAGAAAAATCAAGTTCTTCCTTGATTTCAAGGTCTATGCCTTTTATAAAACTTAAAATGAATTATTCTCCCTATCATCTCAATTTTCAGGCTCACCCCGCTGAGGGCAGAGACCCTTAATGCATGAGACCCCAGGTCTAATGAATCCACAACACTGGGCCAGGGCAAGAGCAGGATACAGAACGACAGCTGTTCACGGTCACTTCCCACTATGTCTTGGAGGCGTACCAATATCTCTTTGCAATGAGTCTCTGCAATATGGCAAGTTTCTCTTGAGCTCTGTAAAAAGTTTCACATGAACTTCTCCAGACTTCAAGTGTAAAAATAATTTCAACCAGTGAAAAAACATCACTTGCCTTCTTGGATGCCGCCATACTGGTATTTCACGCCCCCAAAAATCCACTCTGCTTCTAACCATCTTGGTAGACAGGCACTTCGAAAAGTATGTCCCTCAGTCCCTGAAAGGAAAACACCAGACCACAAAGTAAGAGGCAAGGATGTGAGAGAGGGAGGCAAGCAAGAAGCCACTAAGGTGGAAAGTAATCACCAAGGTGGCTGGGCTTTCCAATCATATTAAATTGGTTCCATGACTATATCCTAGGACAGGAATTCTTAACAAGGGTTCATAGCCGGGCTTCATGGTGTTGGTGAAGCCCCTAAAACTATGAGCACATTTCTGTCATATGTGCATTTGGTGGAAGGATCCATGGCTTTCATCACATCTGAAAGAAATCCCAAACCTACAATGGAATAAGTTCCCTCCTTTCTAAAAAAAAAGAAAAAGGGTGGGGGGGTGGGGGTTGAGAAATACTGTTCTACTTTTCTCATTGGTTGTTATGAGGCTTAAATGAAACACATTTATAAACTGAAATGCTATACAATCATCACCACAAAATAGCTTACTGGCTATTATTGCAAAGTAATACAAAGTGCTTTAAATGTAAAATCTTACTTAAGGTGAGGAAAGGGGCACAGAAAGGTAGCTAACTTGCCCCAAATCACAAAACTGAAACTGAACCCAATTCTACCTGACCGCAAAAGCTGAGCTCTTGCCCAGCCCATGTGGCTCAGTGGTTGAGTATCAACTCATGCACCAAGAGGTCGCTGGTTTGATTCCTGGTCAGGGTACATGCCCAGGTTGTGGGCTTGATCCCCAGCCAATCGATGTTTCTCATCGATGTTTATAACTCTCACTCCCTCTCCTTTCCTCTCTCAAAAAATCAATAAAAACATACAAAGAAAAAGATTCGGTTAAAAAAAAAAAGCCAAACTTTTAACCCTTCTACCACCTGTGAGGAGGTGAACGGAGTTGCTCAGCTATTCCACCCTGCAAGTGGATTTTTCTGCATCTGTATCTCCCATGTAAAGCCAAGGGCTTGAGTAAGCTCCTACTAAATTTGCTCTCTGAGCCTTGAATTTCTGCAGATACTTCAGCCTCCTGGCCACAGGCTATTGCCCCATACAAACAGACCTTATTCTAGAAATGACTAATAATGCATACCAAAACTTATCTGAACTCATAAAGGAAAAAAAGAATTTGCCATTATTATGTCCATTGTATAACATACTAAAGGCCCAGTGTACGAATTCGTGCACCGGTGGGGTCCCTCAGCCTGGCCTGTACCCTCTCAATCCGGGACCCCTAGGGGAATGTTGGACTGCCAATTTCGGCCCAATCCCTGCAGGCCAGGCCAAAGGACCCCACCAGTGCAAGAATCCGTACACTGAATCTGTGCACGGGGCCTCTAGTATGCATATAAGATCTTTGGTTAATCTCTTCTCGTCCTTCCCCACCCTCCTTCCCTCTGAGATTCATCAGTCTGTTCCATGTTTTCATGCCTGTGTGTTGAGCACCTGCCCCCTGGTGGTCAGTGCACATCATACCTACTGGTCGAACGATCAACCGGTCACTTGGGTTTTTATATATATAGGTGCTTCCTAATTTAGCATAACTCTTTCCTCCACAGAATCATTGCCAAGGGAGGGAAAAGGATTGGGTTCACTCTCACCAAACCCCAACCAGCACAGGTACCCAGACGAACCTTCTGTTTCCAGGGCTCCCAGAGTTGCTAGTCTTGCAGCTTTCAATCCAAATCCCAAGTAACTGTAAAATACAGGATTGACTACCTTCATGCTGGTCCTGAAGTTCTCCAGCCTAAAGCTACCTCTTTCAAAAGTAACATGGTTCCTCTGTAACCTATTCATCTAGTGTGGCTAAGTGGTAATTTCTGCACAGTTTAGATCAGGGCCCTGCAGTAACTACTTTCCACAGCTATGACTTAAAGGTCAGAGATAGTGACGCTGCCTAGGGTCCCACCCTGGGAACCATCCCCAGAAAAGCTCTCATCTTAGCTCCCAGACTCACTGTGATCAAATCCTAGGCTGGATTTTGAACATCTGAAGGCAAACTCAATGGAGTTGGCACAGAGCTTTGGTTGAGCTTTACTGAGTGTCCTCTTTATAGAGAAAACTTTTGACTCTTTAAGTCATATATGTTGGAAGCCAAGAATGAATAAATCCTTGGATTCCTTGGTACAAGCATGTCAAACCCACAAGTTTGACATGCTTGCCTTGGCATTTGGTAAGTGAGTTGATTTTCAGGTAATAGGCCTTCAGGGAATGGTAAAGACCATGTAAGGCTTGTCAGATGCAATAATAGATGTGAAAATGCTTTTAAAAGTTAAAAGAGCCCTGACCGGTTTGGCTCAGTGGATGGAGCATCAGCCTGTGGACTGGAGGGTCCCAGGTTCGGTTCCGGTCAGGGGCATGTAACTTGGTTGCGGGCACATTCCCGGTGGGGGGTGTGCAGGAGGCAGCTGGTCGATGTTTCTCTCTCATTGATGTTTCTAACTCTCTATCCCTCTCCCTTCCTCTCTGTGGAAAATCAATAAAATATATTTTTTTAAAAAATTAAAAAAAAAAAAAAAGTTAGAAGACTTGCCCGGCCGGCATGGCTCAGTGGCTGAGTGTAGACCTATGAACTAGGAGGGCACGGTTTGATTCCCAGTCAGGGCATGTGCCCGGGTTGTAGGTTCAATTCCCAGTGGGAGTCATGCAGGAGGCAGCCAATCAATGATTCTCTCTCATCATTGATGTTTCTATCTCTCTCTCCCTCTCCCTTCCTCTCTGAAATCAATAAAAATATATTTTTTTAAAAAGTTAGAAGGCTCATACTACATGAAATATTATTCCTCCCTGTCCCCCTCCTCACCTATATGTATAGAGCTTATAAGTTCTGTTAAACATCTCAAAGGAAGTGAGGTAGCCCCTAGGGGTTTGTTCCAGGGTGTTCTGAAAATTAAAAAAAAGCAAAAAGGCTATTTAGAATGGGTGATCATTCTAAGGATGTCATCACCACCATCCCTGTCCCTCCCCCAGAAAACAAGAGATGACGGAGACAGATTAAACTGCTAATCTCATATGGCTTGAGGAAGCAAAGGGACTCTGAACAGTGATAAAGGAAAGTCCACTCAGTTATTAATTTATTCTACTCAGCCTATTTGTGGTGGAGCTGCTGCCTAAAAATAGGGCACCACTTTCCTAGCACCATGATATGCCTGCCAAGTGAGTTGCTAACCAAACCTTCATGGTAATGACTCACCTGAAACTGGGGTAGAAATGTGATTTGGGTGGAGGCTCCCCCCAGGTCCAAGGTCCCCACAGTCTCCTGACTGTGGCCATGCAGCTGACCTGTGGATGAGAGCCAGTTTGAAAATGTTCTGCTCCTGGACAGCCCAATACTTCTCGGTCTGCAATTTCTCTCCTGCCCTGGAGGAATTCCATAAACACTCCATTGCTTCCTGCCCCCATGGATTACAGGCAAATGTTAACCACGAAGGACTCTTGCTGCAGCTGAGGCCTTGAAGGCAGGTTATAAACACTAAATCCTGTCTTTCCTTTTCTCTTTTTTACAAAAGGAAAGAATAATACAGGAAAAAAGAAAGGTAATTTTGCAGTGACCCTGTGTGAAACCCAGTCAAAATCTTAAGATACACTTGAGACTGTATTACCTGTCAGAAAATTCACAGTGATCCAAGCTAATATGCCTAAAAAAGACAGAAAGACAAGGATTACATCACAGAGCACTTTCCCTCTCTTCTCGGGCCCCATCTTTGTTCTCTTTTCTCTCTAAAGTTCATGTCTAAAGTGCACACTTCCCTTCTCCCCATCCTACCATTTCCTGCTATTCCATTCCTCTATGCTTATTTGTTTCCCCTTAGTTCCTTTTTCTTCAGTACCCCCATCCTGTTCACAGTCCTTTAATCAGACCTTTTATTAACCCTGTCCCTCTCCCTCTAGAACATATATCAACACCTCTCCACCTTCGTAGGATCCATCCATGATGCTAACACTGTCATCTGGTACCAGGAAAGGTGACTTCTTGAAGATCTCTTTTACCTAGAGAAAAAGGAAAAAATTTGAATTCCCTAAGGCAATAAAATAGATTTCCATATTTTGGCTATGTCCTAAAAGGCTTAGAAAACTACTCTCTTCATTTTTCCCTAAATAAAATCTTAGAACTCATTCATTTTCCCTAAAGAAACTAGAAAAGGCCCAGCCGGTGTGACTCACGGTTGAGCATGAACCTAAGAACCAGGAAGTCAGGGCATATGCCCAGTTTACAGGCTGGATCCCCAGTAAGGGGGCCTGCAGGAGGCAGCCCATCAGTGATTCTCTCATCATTGATGTTTCTATCCCTCTCTCTTTCTCCCTTCCTTTCTCTGAAATCAATAAAAATATATTTTAAAAAGAAAAAAAGAGCTGGAGAAGGAACTAAGCAAGCTATTAGTGGTTTCTTGTAAAAAGAAAACACAGGGATTCCCTTGACTTTAAAATAAATTGCAACCAAATCATCTACATTTATAGGTGAACTGGACCTAGGAAAGGGCATACATTTGACCTTGCTCAAATCAGGATCCTGTAATTTTTTTAAAACAACTGATTAATTCTACCTGGATATGTACTGGAAGCTAGGAGGACCCCTTCCCACTCTATTTCTTAGATTAGCAGATAAACTTGGAGAGTAGAGAAGAGTTGGGCCTGGGGGGCTCCTTAGGCTACAATAAAATTTCTGCTGCTCTCTTATCAAATTCTAGTTTTTGTCCTTAGTGGTAAAGGAGCTCATGTCCCTGGGCTGAAGTACTCTGCTGCCAGCCCCTATCAAATGCTGGCACATGGCTAGGGACTCAAATTTGAATTTACTTATTCTATTTTAGAAGATGAGAATGAAGAGCTTGCGCAAATGCTCTTAACTCTCCATAAATATAGGTCAATAAGGTGAGTGTTATGTCTTATTTTTATATGATTATCATGTTGGGGAGGGAGAGGTCCCAAATAGAGATAGGAAAAATTCTAGTCTTGGTTGTTCTCATTTCTGACAGGACAAAACACTTCTTGCAGTGACCTCTGAACACTGTTTCAACCAGGAAAGGTCAGTTAAGTGATCCATAAACAAGCATTTAGGAAGATAGATAAGCAAACAGGAATAAACATAGTTTCTTCTGTTGCCCTCTCCACTCCATGCCTCTGCTCACAATTAATTCTCAACACTGCAGCCAAGAGTGGTGCTTTAAAAACAGACATCAGATTATGTCTCTCCTTAGCTCAAACCCTCCTGTGGCTTCCTTCTTAGAGAAAAAGCCGAAGTCCTTACATAGGCCTTTGATGCCCTACATGATAAACCCCTCCCACCTCTCTGAACTTATCTCCTACTTCCCTTCCATCACTCCCTCTCCTCTAGCCACCCTACCCTGGATGCTGTTCCTTGAACATGCCAAGCACATTCCTGATTTAGGTCTTTACACCTGTTTCTCTAGTATAGAATAGTTTACATTCACAAACGTTTTACATAGCTTGTTTCTTCATTCCCTTCAGATCTCTGATCAAATGCAACTTACCCATGAGGTCTTCCCTGACCACCCTATTTAAAATAGCATCTCTTTCACACTACCACCAGCATTTCGATCTGCCTTACCCTGCTTTATTTTTTCTCCATAGCTTCTAAAGTACCTGACATACTTTGTATTGACTTGTTCATTTTGTCTTGGAAACTAGGACGTTAGTTCCATTAAGACAGGGACAAGGAGAAACTAAGATGGCGGCATAGATAAACACCGGGAAATAGTCGCCTCCCACAGCAATTGAAAATTATCCCAAAGGACGGAGCAAACATCGTCCAGAACAACAGGAAGGCTGGCTGAGTGTAATTTCTACAACTAGAAGACAAGAAAAGCACGCTGAGAGCCAGAGGAGCTGCGGAGGCTGAGTGCAGAGGTGCGCGGCGGCTCGCGCGCACGGAAAGGGGGTGGCACCTGAGGACACGGCTGTCTTTTTGAATCACAAGCTCCCGACTGCTCTGAACTCCGGTTCTGGGAAGTCTCTGGGGACCCAGGACTCATACAGGGAGAGGCTGCTCTGTCAGGCGGCAGCGGGCGAACTTGAGGGCGGATTTCCCTCAGAGGTGCTTGCAGCCGTTACCAGGACACTGAGACGCGCGACTCCGGGCGCGGAGAATCAGCCATAGCTTCTTTCCCCGCCCTTTTGACTCCCTGAGACCCCGCCCCACCCAGGCTGCAGCAGAGGCTTTTGCATGTGAATGTACCTAACTACAGCCCAGCCAGGCAGACCCGGAACTTCCAAGAGAAGGCCCAAGGCCCCACAGCGGCTTGCACTGCTTCACAGCTGAGCCTCTTCGTGGAGGCTCCGGCTGTGTGGCCTCAGGCAGGGGCTGAATTAGCACCTCCTTAGATCCAGGAGCCACTGTACCCAGTGGTCAGAGGGGGACCATTCTCCCACTTCAGACACAGCTGCTTCCCACAGCCAATTGGCCTGGAGGTCAATTCCTCCCAGTGATCCTACAACAACCAAGGCACCAAGAGTGCACCAAGAGTGTCCACCCCAGGTAACTGGGGAGGCTGAGCCACTGGGCCCTACAGGACACCTGGCACGCAGGGCCACTCTATCAACACAGGGAAGCAGCCAAAATGCGGAGACAAAGAAACAGGTCACAATTGGCAGAAACGGAGGAGGACAGACGACTGGATATAGAGTTCAAGGCCACGTTTATAAGGTTTGTCAAGAATTTTATGGAAACCGCCGATAAATTTAATGAATCCATCAAGGAGTATAGTGAGACCATGGAGGACATGAAAAAGGACCAACTAGAAATTAAGCATACACTGACTGAAATAAAGAATAATTTACAGAGATCCAACAGCAGACAAGAGGATCCCAAGAATCAAGTCAAAGATTTGAAATACAAAGAAACAAAAAATACCCAACCGAAAAAGAAAAAAGAAAAGAGATTCAAAAAATATGAAGATAGTGTAAGGAACCTCTGGGACAACTTCAAGCGTACCAACATCAGAATTATAGGGGTACCAGAAGGAGAGAGAGGGCAAGATATTGAAAACCTTTTTGAAGAAATAATGACAGAAAACTTCCCCCACCTGGTGAAAGAAATGGACTTACAAGTCCAGGAAGCGCAGAGAACCCCAAACAAAAGGAATCCAAAGAGGACCACACCAAGACACACCATAATTAAAATGCCAAGAGCAAAAGATAAAGAGAGAATCTTAAAAGCAGCAAGAGAAAGACAGTCAGTTACCTACAAGGGAGTACCCATCCGACTGTCAGCTGATTTCTCAACAGAAACCATGCAGGCCAGAAGAGAGTGGCAAGAAATATTCAAAGAGATGAATAGCAAGAACCTGCAACCAAGATTACTTTATCCAGCAAAGCTATCATTCAGAATGGAAGGTCAGATAAAGAGCTTCACGGATAAGAAAAAGCTAAAGGAGTTCATCACCACCAAACCAGCATTATATGAAATGCTGAAAGGTATTCTTTAAGAAGAGGAAGAAGAAAAAGGAACTCTTACCATTTGCCACAGCATCGATGGAACTGGAGAGCGGATAAATACCACAAGATCTCACTTATTTGTGGAATATAATGAACAACATAAACTGATGAACAAGGACTGATCCAGAGACGGAGAGGCTTTGATTGGACTGTCGGGCCTTGGAGGGAAGGTAGGGGAGGGTGGGGGCAAGGGGGAAGGATCAACCAAAGGACTTATATGCAAGCATATAGGCCTAACCAATGGACACGGACAACGGGGGGGGTGAGGGGATGAGCGGGGGGGGGGGGGGGGCGGTAGAGGGTACACATATGTAATATCTTAATCAATAAAAAAATATTAAAAAAAAAAAGACAGGGACAGTGTTATTTTTGTTCCCTGCTCTATGTCCCACTTCACCAGTGCCCAGTACATAGTAAAGCACTTATATGATGAATAAATGAATGAATGAATGGATGAATGAATGAAGAATAGGGATTCAGATTTTCATAAGGACATTCCAGGCAGTTTGTCCTTGGGCAAGGGACTTAAGCCCTCTGTACTGACAGTCAAAGGAGAATCTATAATAATAAAAGGTAATATGCAAATCGACTGAATGGCAGAACAGCGGAACGACCTTCCGGACGAAGCTGGGGCTAAGAGGGCCAAACCTCTTGTACAAATTTCGTGCATCAGCCTCTAGTGGATTTATAAGACTGAATTAACACACCTAAATACAGAATCATTTTTTTGCTGTGATTTTTTTTTTGTTATAATGGGATTCTGCATATATTCTTCACAATATTAAATCTTATTAATCTTATTAATTTACACATTTTTGTATAATAAAATGTACAATAATGTTTAAAATATTGAGTTTTTTAAAACTCTCTGTACTTAGTTTTGATCTGAATGAGCGATAAAATAGATATCTTTAAAAATCTTTCATACTTTACAATTCTATGATTCTTCTCAAAACCTTTATACTGAGAGAAAAAAATAAGACACATACAAAAAAGAAATATAAAACTGTATGACTCCATTTACAGGAAATGTAAGAACACGTAAAACGAATCTATAATGACATAAAGCAAATCAGTTGTTGCCTGGTTTCACTGGAGGGGGAAATTGACTACAAAGGGGCACAAGCAACATATGTATTTGTCAACATTCATTTAATTGTATACTTAAAATTGATACATTTAATTGTATGTAAGTTATTTCTCATTAAAGTTGATTAAAAACAATTCTGCTGTAATAAGTTTAGAAAATTAAGAGCATCATGATCCTGGCCAGTGTGGCTCATTAGGTTGGGTGGTCTCCAGTGCACCAAAAGGTTGCCAGTTTGATTCCTGGTCAGGGCACATGACCAGGTTGTGGGCTTGATCCCCGGTAGGGAGCGTACAGGAGGCAGCCAATCTATGTTTTGCTCTCACATCAATGTTTCTCTCTCTCTCTCTCTCTCTCTCTCTCTCTCTCTCTCTCTCTCTTCCTCTCCCTTCCTCTCTCTCTAAAAATTGCTAAAAATATTTTTTTAAAAAAGAACATCATGGCCAAAACCGGTTTGGCTCAGTGGATAGAGCGTCGGCCTGCGGACTCAAGGGTCCCGGGTTCGATTCCGGTCAAGGGCATGTACCTGGGTTGCGGGCACATCCCCAGTGGGAGATGTGCAGGAGGCAGCTGATCAATGTTTCTCTCTCATCGATGTTTCTAACTCTCTATCTCTCTCCCTTCCTCTCTGTAAAAAATCAATAAAATATGTTTTAAAAAAAAAAAAAAAAAAAAAAAGAACATCATGGATAGAAAGTGCTTTAAATGTTTTAGGAAAAACTCCATAAATTCAAGAGTAATATTTTGAAATGCAAATAATTAGCTACAAAAGAGCCCAAAGTCACCACAGTGCTTTAGCAATGGTGCAATACTAAAGGTTAACATGCCAGAGGGCTTTAAACCCATAAAGAAAATATTTATATAGGGAAAAAGAATTACCCAAGATGCAGATGATTTCAAATATTACCTCAAAGAGCAGAGCCTGGGCTTTCTGTTCTGGCAGTAAGCGCAGTCCCGCTGTTGCCTTCAAAACCACTGGGGTCCTTTTCCAATGACTTCGGGGGATTGAGTCTTTGGCCACCTCCAAGAGCTCTTGAACAGTCTCAGCACCCTTCAAAAAGAGAAGAGCCGCTCATGCAGTAAAGAGTCCATATGGTGGCACTTGTATATTCCCTCATCATGTTTCTGTAGGAGCAGAAACCTAGACAAATGGGCTTCTTTGAAGGAGAATCCATTTCATTTTGGTTAAGTAGTAATAAAAATGATTCTTTTATAGTGTGATCATTTTAATTGATTGCTATTTTGTGTCTCATATAAATTAGCTTCAGGCCAAAAAGTTGAATATAGTGAAGGAAACACATACTGAGGAGTTAGAAAGCTTGCTTGCTAACCCTGTGCCTACCATAGGGGCTTCCTGGACTTGGCTTCCTCTGCTGTGAGATGGGATAGATTCCTCACACCACCACAAACTGCTGTGTACATTAATGTGGCAGACTGTGTGTAGTTTCCACACAAAGGCCAGCTGTAGCTATTATTATGCTACACTTTATATTATTTCCATTAGGACAAAATATGTCAGGTTCATTTTTACATCACTGACATCTACATGCATGGTACACAGTAATGCTCAATTTATGATTAATTCAAAAGCATTATTTTAAATCCTCTGTTTCCCTGAGTAAACACCTATCCTGATACATGCTGCCTCTTATAATCATTATAATTAATAGCAACCATAACACAATCTTCTTCTCTAAATGTTGAATCAGTCTTTCATAATGTAGTTGCTTTCAAGAGCTCCTAGTTTTCTAGCATTTTTGCCATTTCAAAACAGTGAGCTGAGAAAATAAGCATCTTCTCAGTTCTTCAAGTTCAAACTATTTTTAGCACTAGGTTTCCCTTTGGTTAGTGATTATGCTTGAGGCACTGAATAATATCTTTATAGCTGCTACCAAAGTTCAACATTCTATTTTATTCTGAATTATTATATTTTAATGTGGCCTCTGACACACTGGGTGTTGCATATGTTGTGGGTGCCCCAATGTGAAACACACAACAAAACCATTCATCCTCTGCCACCAAAGATTTTTTCATCATATATTCTTGCCTAATTTCCAGAGTATAGGCATGGTCTGTCCTATATCATGGTGTTCTGAAAGGAGTTCAATGGGTCAACATTCCCTAAATTGTCTGTCATGTTTATATCTCATACCCTATAGAACTTCATGTCCATCTTCTGCACCTACATTAATCAATGCAGCTGATGACTTCAAATAAAAATCTTAAACAGTAAATACAAAGGAAGCAATCTCTTAAAGAGATTCTAGCCTCCTTCCACCAAAGCCTTAATGAGTTCAGGATATAAAATTTCTGTTATCCAGGAGATTAGCAGAGGACAGAAAACCAATCTCACACATAACCTCAGTATCAGTAGTGAACAGCACGAGTTATTTAACAGCAGCTGTGTGGTGAAATTATCAAGATATTGAGAATCTAAACATCTTATTAAAATTAAAAAAAACAACAACCAACAACTCACCTGCTTAGGTTGATCTACAAAAGCAGAAAGTCCTGGCTTCACAGAATCAAAAATTTCCCCTTCCAGAACTGGAAGCTGTCCTATTTTGTCCAGGGATTAAAACAGAAGAGAGATGGCTGATTACCAAAAGTTAAGCTGCTTCTGATACTGGGCTGTCACACGACCTCCTAGATTAACCTGCTATTCCCTGAGCTATTCCAGGTGATCCCCCCTGCGAGGAATGGCTTGCAGGAGTATTGAGGAGGAGGACAGAGGATGATAGGCAATCCCTGAGAGTCCCCTTGTCATTTCTCTGGTGGACACCTAGTTCCTACTCCTTTCCCTAGGCTTTATATGTAACCTGAAGACAGAAACCCTGGAAATTCAGAAAAAATTATACATCAGGGTCCCTTCTCCCATTCTTCAAGGATGGTAGTGATCCTTCTCTCGAGACTACCTCAATATTCTCAATATTCTGCACCCAGAAGTATCAACCACCTTTCAAGAAAAGGAAAGACAGCCATAACCGGTTTGGCTCAGCGGATGGAGTGTTGGCCTGCGGACTGAAAGGTCCCAGGTTCGATTCTGGTCAGGGGCATGTACCTTGGTTGCAGGCACATCCCCAGTGGGGGTGTGCAGGAGGCAGCTGATCAATGTTTCTCTCCTCTCATCGATGTTTCTAGCTCTCAATCTCTCTCCCTTCCTCTCTGTAAAAAAATCAATAAAATATATTTTAAAAAAAGAAAAGGAAAGGAAAGACAAATTTCAGCTATACTTCTTGGACACATGGGTTTCAAACTATAGGCAACCCAGATCCCCCTTAATCTCACATTGAATTAAACATTATGTACTCAATTATAGTCCAAAATGTTCTCTGAAGAAAGACATTCAGGAGCCATAAGATTCTGTAATGCACATTACACACTCTCAGTACATTTGTTTCTACTAGAGTATGGATTTATTGACTCTGGTGAGGGTACCAGTTGCACTTACCTGCTATTTTCTGCACAAAGGTGTAAACATGAATTCGTGTTCCAGTGCTCCCTGCATCAAACATAATTCCATACAAGGTGCTGGTACTGACATTGATGGGGCACATGGAAGACAGGAAGACACCCTCAAACCAAGTCTGCTGGTCTCTGTGGAAGATAGTGCTGCAAACACAGGATGTCACTAACATGAAAAAGGCTGCTCCCCAGGAAGTGGCCATTCTCTTCCCAAGGTGCGGTGAGTCTCTAGACCTTTGTTGTAGAAGCAGTGCCGCTCAAACACCTGCAGTGGCTTATAGGATAAAGACACGCAAGCTTAGATCAAGTGGCCTTTTTGTTTACACCTGTAAAAGAAGAAACACCCATCATAGAAGTACCACCCCTTTCCTAAGGTGCTCCTTCTTCTCTATTTCTAATAACCAGAACAACCAGATAGACCAGGGTGACACAGACTCTTAGGACCTTTTCTGAAGGCTATCTGGTTGCAAAAGGAAATTTGAGTTTTAAAATATATTTAACCAAGCTCTGCTTTTAATTGTAGGGTGGATCTCACATATTCAAAAGCTCTCTCTGACACCTTGCTCCTATCGTAGTCAAATTTTATTCTCGCCACTCTGACAACTTTGTCTTTAGATCATATACTAACCCTCTCTCCCTGCTACCTCTCTTTCTTCTTTTTGATATAAGAAGCTTCAATTTCTGAAATAAAGTTATAAAGTTCCAAAGGAGTTATAAAGTCCCAGCACCAGGGTGTTCCCAACCTTCAAAAATCAGGTCATTGGACTGACACTGTGACCAACAATGTTGACATTGGCTTGCACATGCAACCACATTTCAAGGAAATAATCAACTTAATTTAAAACACCTAAATAGGCCTTAACCCAGGGGTGGGCAAACTTTTTGATTCGAGGGCCACAATGGGTTCTTAAACTGGACCGGAGGGCCGGAACAAAAGCATGGATGGAGTGTTTGTGTGAACTAATATAAATTCAAAGTAAACATCATTACATAAAAGGGTATGGTCTTTTTTTTTTTTTTTTTTTTTAGTTTTATTCATTTCAAACGGGCCGGATCCGGCCCACGGGCCGTAGTTTGCCCACGGCTGCCTTAACCAGTTTGGCTGCCTCCTGCACATCTCCCACTGGGGATATGCCCGCAACCAAGGTACATGCCCTTGACCGGAATCGAACCTGGGACCCTTCAGTCCGCAGGACGACTCTCTACCCACTGAGCCAAACCGGTTCCGGCCTCAATTTCTTTTTAAAAAATATATTTTCATTGATTTCAGAGAGAACTGGAGAGGGAGAGATAGAAACATCAATGATGAAAGAGAATCACTGATCAGCTGCCTCCTGCATGCCGAACACTGGGGATCAAGTCCACAAACTGGGCATGTGCCCTGACTGGGAATTGAACAGTGACCTCCTGGTTCATAGGGCAACACTCACCCACAGAGCCACACCAGCTGGACGGTTTTCAATTTTTTGTTCTCTCTCTTCTATTTCCAGCACTCCCATTATTCAAAGTTGTCCCAGAGACTCATTATACTATCTTCATTTTTATTTTATTTTTTGGTTGGGGGTAATTCTCTTTTCTTTTTGCTGTTCTGATTGGGTGTTTTCTGCTTTCCTTACATTCCCAATCTCTGATTTGATTCTCTGTTTCATGTACTCCACTGTTGACTCCCTGTAATGTATTCATTTCAGTCAGTATAGTCTTCATTTCTGACTGGTTCTTTTTTGTTTTCTATCTCCATTTTTATGTTTCCTCCCTCTTTGTTGAAGTTTCCACTGAGTTCACTGAGCATCCTTATAACCAGTGTTTTGAACTCTGCATCTAGTAGATTGTTGCCACTTTGTTTAGTTCTTTCTCTGGAGTTTTGTTCTGTTCTTTCCTCTGGAACGTGTTTCTTTGTTTCCTCATGTTGGCTGCCTCCCTGTGTTTGTTTCTATTAGGTAGAGCTGCAACATCC
The DNA here is from genome assembly GCF_964212035.1 of Myotis nattereri. Lineage (NCBI taxonomy): Eukaryota > Metazoa > Chordata > Mammalia > Chiroptera > Vespertilionidae > Myotis > Myotis nattereri. Next base: position 24,129,974 of record NC_138075.1, on the reverse strand, counting down.
CCCGAAAGGCAGGGTGGCCTTATGTACTAGGTGTTCTATAGGGTCCAGTGACACAGCCTCCTTATTCGCCTGAGCTGGGCACTCTAGGTGCACTGCTGCAGGAAGCCACCGCTTTCCCAATACTGCCATAAGAGTGCGCCAAGGAACGCGGGAGGCCAATGGACCTTGGACGTTAGCAAGGCTGTGTTGAGATAGTGGTGGCTCAAAGCAAATTCCTGACTTAACAGCCTCAAAGTAAATGTTTGCTGAACCTTACTGATGTTTATTGACCTTAGAGACGGTTAGTCTGCTACCTGTTTGCTGTGCTTTACTGAGGGCAAGATGTATATCTAAAATTGAATAAAAAGCGGATAAGGCCAAGTTTCAATGTGCCTCTCCAAGAATCTGGCCCCCATGCCTTCTAAATTCATATTTCTTGTCTAGAGTTTTCATTCGTGCATCAGCCCCTTCTTCAGATCCTGAACCCCCGCCGTAAAAGGTTGCGGCACACTGTACTCTCCAACCCCAGCCCCAGGTGGGCTGTGTACACCCTCCTGTGTAGTTGAGCCTTGATTGCTGTATGTACAACAATGGGAGGGATTTATCCCCCAGGCCAATCAGCTGCAAGGACTGGCTGTGACCACCAATGACCATGGAAGATCAGCTATGCAGGGCCCACCCCACAGAGCAAGACTTACTCGGCATGGCTTGGTGCCTGCTGAGTCCACCTCTGAAGTGTGCCACATGTGGAGGTGGTTGGGTGGTGCTTCAATGTGGTCTGAAGCTGTCCACTGGGTGCACTGACTTTGGGCCTCCCAGGAAGTTCAGGCTAAGGTCAGCTGCTGCCTGTGCTCTGCCTGGGGCCACGCAGCATGAGCTACAAAGTGACCTGCAGATGGCTGCTACTTGTGCTGGGCTTGGAGGTGCCCTGATGAGACCAAGCTGCAAACCAAGGCTGCTGCTACTTACTAGTGCTGGACCTGGGGTCACTTTAGTGAGAGGTATGGGGCACACTGAGGCCAGATGCTGCTTGAGAGATTTTAGGAAAATCTGAAGCACAAGCCAAAACAGACCATTCATGTGGAAAAGCCACTGGAAACAATTTGGGTGGGGTCTCAAGGAATCATCAGGGTGGGGCAAACAGTGTGAGCCAGGTTGATGGAAAACTCAGATATGGCTCCCTCCTCCTATCTCTGCAGAGGGGGTCTCCCAAAAAGCACAATGGCCTCTGCTGGCACTTTCATCGGGAAGAAAGCTGTCCCCTAAACTCTTGCCCTAATGTCAGATAATTTAGTTCCCCGTAAGTCCCTGGTTCCTTTCAATCTGCTGCCCCAGCACTGGAGCTCAGAGGGAGTGAGACCAAGTTAGTCCAAGTGTGAACCCTTTATGAGGCAATACTCCATCTCACTCAGCTATAATCCTTGCTGGTTTTTACAGTCAGAAGTCATGGGGATCTCTCTTCCAGGTACTAGAACCCTGGGCTGGGGGGCTGGGTGTGGGGCTGGGACCCCTCGCTTCTCAGGGGGGACCTCTGCAGCCAAAATACTCCTCCCAATTTTTATCCATTACACATGGATGTGGGATCAGCCTGTTCTGTCTCACCCCTACTACCAGTCTTACTGTGGCTTCTGCTTTAAATCCCTAGTTGTAGGATTGCCATTTAGCTAGATTTCAGATGGTTCTGAATGATGGTTGTTCTGTAGTTTAGTTGTCATTCTGATGTGCCAAAACAGTTTTTTGGGGGGTTTTCTTATCCAGCTTAATCTCTGAAATTCACCTGGTATAAGCTATAGTTACTGGTTAAACAAGATCTAATTCCAAAGTCCCCATTTCCCAGTCCCCTTATCTCTAATAGAATACCCAGTATATTTGGAATACTGAGTGAGGATTTTCAATCATTCTGAAGTTTGTTGATCTGCTATATCAAAACGTATCACTCTCCACAGGGGACACATAAAATAAAAGCAAATTAAAATTAATTGCATTTGGAATTTTAAACTATTTAAAAGAGAGTTGTTCTGAGATACTACAAAGGCAGAGTTAGAATTATCAGTATGAACACTCTTCAAGGCTGAAGAGTTAAGAATGAGAGTTATTGGTTAGGAAAGGAGAATTTTTAGAATCTTACACAAAGGAAACTTCATCCCATGAAATCAACCACTGAAACCAGGGCAGATGCCTGGCCAGATTCATACTCACGTCTTAAATTACTCCCTTTGGCTGATTCTTCTTTTACAGAAAATAAGCTGGTCATGTAGATCAATCTAAGTAACTGAAAACAGAAACCACCTTTAGGATTCTCTGAGCATTAACAGATCCTGGCCTTGTCCAGAGCTCAAACCATATTCAATACCTGATCCCTTTTCTCCCCAGGAAGTGTACTTAGGGACTTTCCAGTCACCAGTCTTCCCCCATCTCCATGACTGATGTACAGCTTCTTCAGGGCTCATTCATATTTTCTCTATTACTGTTGTTTCTGAAAAACCTCTCCATCTTCTATTTCCATTAAGCAAGAATTTGTTTTTCAAAAGAGATTTCAAAGGGAAAAAAAATGCATACCAGGTATCCTTTTTTCATGGAGTGAAAACTGCAGAGTCATACCAGGTGATCAGTGTACTAGTAAAACTAAACATTAAAGACAGCAAAGGAGGAACACATAAAACGCCTCTTTTGCTCTCATTCCCACCTTCTAACACCACTTCTAATCTCATTTTTTAAAATTAGCTACTTTAAGAATGGTAATAGAAAGGTTTACAATTTAGAATACATAGAATAGTGTCCTATTTACATGACACCAGCCTGCACAGCTTGCTCATTCGCTTTAGTTTTTCCTCAATGGCCATTAGATTCTCAGTGAGACCTTCCTTGTCCACTCTACAAAATGCAACCCACCCAGTCACATACACATCTACCTTCCTTCCCTGTTATATTTCTCCATAGCACTTCTCATCTTCTAATGCACTATATAATTTACTATTTTGGGTGTGTTGTTGTTTTTTTCATACTTTCTGTTCCCCAACTACCTCTTCCCCTTCCCAATGTGAGTTATACACGGACAGGAATATCTGTTTTGTTCACTGATGTGTTCTTGGTGCTGGAACAGAGCGACCACAAAGTAGGTGTTGAATAAATACTCTGAAGGGAAGAACAGTGTTCAATAGCTCAGGGACTGGATCTCACCCACTTAAGAAGAATAGAATAGCTGACTTCTTTCCAAAAGGAGATTTCCTACCCTTTGGAAGACCAAGATTCCAAACTTCCAAGGAAGGATTGTTTCTCCAAATGTGTCAATTATATTAAAAGTTTTAGATGCTACTGAAAATAATGTACATAGTCAGGTTTATTTTGTTTAAACTGGTGAGTACATATCAGTTTATTTAAATCCACTACTTTCAGAATTGGCCTTCTCAATATCTCTTGCTCTCTATCTCCTACTCACTCCCAACAAAGCCCCATCTTCAATTCTTTTCATTGAGACTTTGGTGCCAGCCAGTGCTTGTCACTATGCTCATCTCCTTCTAGAGTCTTCTCAGTGTATCTTTGTCTCTATAGTAAACACTGTTTTTCCCTTGTCTGCCTCTCCAGAGCTTCACTTCTGGGTTCCCTCCCTCCTTGTCACTCAGAGCCTGAGCGACCACAAGCCCACAGGACCCACGTCCCATCTGGGTGCTCACCTGCTCGCATGCCTGCCTGTTCTCTGTGAATTCTTGCTTTCACCGTTGGTTGCCTTTTGCTCTTTGCTCCTATTTCAGCCCTTCTGAGTCAAGCTACCTTCATGAAGCACATTCACCTTTGTGCTAGTTTGCAAGTAACTGTGTGGCATTTTGCTAACTCACTCCCTTCTTTATCCTTCACTCCTCCCTTATCCACCTTTTTTCTGGGTACACAATAGTCTGCTTCATCTACTTTTATGATAGTTAAGTGCCAACTGGTAGATTATTGCTTATAGGACAGAAGTTGCTCAGGAACTGAATTCTGTATTCTTTTTACAGAAGAAATTAATTGCCCACTAATAAATGTTTTACAACATTATTTAATAATGTTATTTTTACAATTACAAATACGTAACTATGTAATGTTATTAATTCCTTACTAATTCATGTTTTTACAACACAGTCCAATAATAGAGAAATTAATAGTACTCCTGATAGCTTCCATCCCTGAAATGAGTTTAGAAAGCTGGGCATTGAATTGTCTAATTAATAAGCGTTTACTGAGTATCAAATATATAACAGGCACTGTGCTAACTTCTAGATACAAAAGAGGGATCAGATATAGGCCCATTTATTGAGGAGACTTCAGCTTGCTAGGAGAAACAGACAAGTAAACTAATAGCTATAATGTACTGCAGTAAGTTCTCTGAAAGAAAGAGGCACAGTGTGTGACAGAAACAGACATAAGAGGCAAGTAACTCATCCTAAAAGGGGAAGGATGGAGGTGGGAAGGGAGTGGTAGGTTTCTTAAGGGATGAGAGGCCTGAGTCCTAAAGCAGAGGTAGAAATTAAGTGGTGAAGTGACACAAAAAGAATTCTGAGAGCTTCAAGTATTAAAAGAGTTCAACTGAATGACTGGAATATAAAGGTGCACCAGAATAGAGGGCATGTGTGAGAAAGGATGGTTTTGAGACACTGAAATGTTTCAAAATGAGTGGACTTGTTTTTCTTACATGTATAATACCATGGTAACACCTGACTGTTATGTATGTCTATTTCCTCCCTAAGCAAGTATCACTATTGATCGACTTAAATAAAATGACACAGTATTTCCCAACAGTAGAAAATAATAAAATGGGAAAGATGACTAGAAAGGTCCACCGGAAAGTCTGAAAACAGTGAAATGTAAAAGTACCCACCGCCAATTTTTCTGAGCTCCACAGTAAAGTTGGCTTTAATAAAGTTAAAAATTAAACACAAATCAAGTTTAAAATGTAACTGGGATAAAATTTCTAAACTATGGAAATGGATTAGTCAAACCAACCAAGAGCATAAGTTAGCCAAGCAGAGCCAAGCCAATGTCGTTCTAATAAGACAAATCTGTGACAGATTTCAGCACAGTGAGCACTGCCTCACTTGGGGATATGACTTGGCACCTCCATACCAAATACCAACGGCCAGAGTCCTGGAACACCTTGCTATCTATCTGAAGGGTGCCTAAGGTGAAAGTACATGATATTGTTTGTATTTCTCAAGCCAAGTAGTGAGCCTGGAACATGTCAGGCGTCAATGTGTCCTGAATGGACTTGTACAATTGGGCTAATGGTATCTGCAGGAGCATTGGGCAGAGAGTACCCCTTTCTCAGGATCTTATTATGGCAAGTATCATACCCTCAAATCCCCATTACCCTCCACCTCAGCCCATGGATAGGAGGACTATTCCAGGAAGCCTATTTACTCAGATATTAATTCATTCGTTTAGCCACTCCAGAACTTATCAGTTGCCTAATGCTATTCACAAGTAGAGCAGACAAGATGAACCATCTTAGACCTGCCCTTTAAGAGACTAAACAGGAAAAAAATACCTCTATAAAGTTAAAATGTGATTAAGTAGCAGTTACCATGTTCTGAGATTTCAAAGCAAGGAGAGATTACTTCCAGCTGGGATGATCAGAGGCTTTGTGAAAGAGGTGGTATCTGAGAAGGGGAATTAGGACAGGAGAGGAGTGCTTTTGGGGGGAGGAGGGCAGACAATATAAATCAAGACATGGATGGGGGGAAAAAAGGATAGGGGATGGGAGTCCCTGGGGAATAATAAACAGATCAGTTTGACTAACTGTAGAAAATAAAGTTGGAAAGGCAAATTGAGGTCAGATAGTAGAGCACCAAATACTCAGTTAAGAGGGGAGGAGGAGAAAGAAAGAGAGACAGAGAGGTCTGTTGCTCCACTCATTTATGCACTGGCTGGTTGATTCTTGTATGTGTCCTGACCAGGGATCAACCCAGGGGTGGGCAAACTTTTTGACTCGAGGGCCACAATGGGTTCTTAAACTGGACCGGAGGGCCGGAACAAAAGCATGGGTGGAGTGTTTGTGTGAACTAATATAAATTCAAAGTAAACATCATTACATAAAAGGGTACGGTCTTTTTTTTTTTTTTTTTAGTTTTATTCATTTCAAACGGGCTGGATCCGGCCCGCGGGCCGTAGTTTGCCCACGGCTGAGATAGAGCGTCGGCCTGGCCTGCAGACTGAAGGGTCCCAGGTTCGTTTCCAGTCAAGGGCATGTACCTTGGTTGCAGGCACATCCCCAGTAGGGGGTGTGCAGGAGGCAGCTGATTGATGTTTCATCCCTCTCCCTTCCTCTCTGTAAAGAATCAATAAAATTTTTTTTAAAAAAATAATAATAAAAGCCTAGCATTCTAAACAATGAAACAAGGCAGGTTTATTCAGCAAAACAACCCTGACATTTCATAGTAAAACTACCAGAAATTAAGGAAGGAAATGCTACCAGATGAATTGCTAACCTGCAACTTCCTACTCTACTATTTGTACCATCAGATATATCTTACTAACAGGAAGACTGAATAATAACATCAAGTTTTTTGGCAGAGAATGTGGAAGTTCAGAAGACTATATTCTAGAACTACCTCTACTACACTAAGAATCTGGACATTTCTCTTAGTCATATTCATATCTCAATGGTTCTAACTATAAACACAACCTAATAGTCAATAAAAATATGCTGTATGATAAAATAACTATAAAGTACATACTATAAAAGACAAGTAGAAACTACTGTGCTCATATTAAGAAATAATCATGTTACAATCAAATTTTCATGTTTATGAGTCTGTAAACTTATGAATAAACAACGAAAGTTTTGAACTGAATTTCATATTAGTTACTAATTTTTAGAATGCATTCCAAATATAGCCTGTGTTAGACGATGCCCTACCCGTTTTCTGCAGGTTATCAATAGAGTGCACTTTCAGAACCTTAGACATACGAAATGAATCATCACTTTATAGATTCCATACCAAGAGGAAACCTCTTGGATTCCACCATGGACCCACTGGAGTGTGACATACAAGAGGGGACAATGCACCAAAAATAGAGTAAGCCACGATGGTGCCAGCAGATGGTACGTCTAAAAAGGTTTTCAGCGCTCACTAACAAATCAGCATGTTCGTTCCCTCTGACCACAGAATTCAGAAACTGAAACTAAGTAAGTGAAAAAAAAAGGGGGCGCGGCAGCGCACCCGAGGTCAAAGGCCTCTGGAAAGGGTGTCGGCCATTAAGTTTTCCCCAGGGAAATGGGGAGGGACGATGCACAATGACGTTTTTAAAAGAAATGCTAAATCAAATTTGAAATGGAGGACGTCGCACAGCTGAGCTTCAAGCACTAGTTTCCTGACTCCGGTCCGGGCGCCCAGAATTCCCTCTCTGCCTAATGACTCACGCGCTCCATGAACAGGCTTAGTCCCAGCGCTCCGCCCAGGAAAAGAACAAAGCTTAGGAGTGCTCCTCCCCGCGGGCGTGCTCAGGGGGGCGCAGCGAGAGCCTGCGACTTCATGCAACTACAGGAGCAGGGGCTGCGGCCGCAGGAGACACCAGCAAGGAGGCACCCTGGGCGGACAGGACTTAACCGGGCGAGGGCCGGACGCCAGGGCTCTCCGCGAGGCCGCGCGGCCTCCAGGTGGCAGCACTGGCTTCCTCGCCCGGCTCCAGGAGGCCCGCGGGCGCTGCCCGGCCCAGGCTGCCAGCCTCACGCCAACCACCGTCTCCTCTAAGTCCTCCACCGCCTCACAAAAACAGGTGTCGCCCCCAGAAGCCCGCTACAGGGCGCCATCCCTTCAGCGGTTCTCAACCTGTGGGTCGCGGCCCCTTTGGCGGTCCAAGGACCCTTTCACAGGGGTCGCCTAAGACCATCCTGCGTATCAGATATTCACATGACTCATAACAGTAGCAACATGACAGTTATGAAGTAGCAACGAAAAAAATTTTATGGTTGGGTCACAACATGAGGAACTGTATTTAAAGGGCCAGAAGGTTGAGAACCACTGCTACAGAATTAGCAAGCGTTAGAAGCCTGGAGAGGAAGAAGGAAACCAAACGGGTCGGGGCACGCTCGGGAGAGGCTGCGGCGGAGCAGGGACGACAGTCTGGCGGCCGGGCCACGCAGGCTGGGCGTGAGGAGCGCGGAGGATGCGCCGCAGGGACGCGGAACGCTGCAACACTGGCGGGGCGGGCGGACCCGTTCGGTAGCAAGACTCCCGAGGCGAGGGCGCCCCGATCTCGCGCCGCCGGAGACGCCCGGCCCCAGAACGTCGCGCCGCGGGCTGGGGCTAGCCTGCCCCGGTCTCCCCGCCCGGCCCCGGGACAGGGTCCGGTCCCTCCGCCACTCGCACACTCACCGCGCGCGCCGCCCCGGCGCGGCCGCCCGCCGCCCTCGGCGCGATCTCCGCCCCGCCCTCCGCGCCCGGCCCGCTGACTGGGCGCCCGCCCTGCGGCGGCGTGGGAGTCACGTCAGGGCGCATGCGCTCGCGGGCACTTGCAACGGCCGGCACGGAAAGTTACCGGCGGGGCGTGCTGGTTCCCTTAGAGACCGAACCGGGCTGGGCGGCGGCGAGACAGCCCGGCCCTTGGAGAAGCCAAGATGCCGATTAGGGGCAAGAGCAAAAGGAAAGGCAAGAACAAAGACAAAGACAAGCTTCTGAAGAAGTAAGGAGAACCCACGCTGGGGTCCTCTCCCGGGAGTCGGGCCGGGGGGCCGCAGGGGTTGGCTGACTGGCACCTGGCCGCCCGCTCTCCTGGACTTTTTACTCGCTCTCCCGGATTCTGAGGACAGTTCCCATTGTTCAGAGATTCCCAAATGCATGCCCGACTTGACTGCTTCAGCTTAGCCACTAGGATGAGATTTGGGACCCTGACGTCATTTAGACACAGCCCTTATCTATGTGTAATGCATTAACGATGGAAGCAGATGGTCTATTTTTCGGTCCAAAAAATAGACCGAATGAAATAGGTGCTTGTGGAGGAACAAAGAGCTGAGAATGAGGAGGAAGAGGTCTGACACTAGAAGTGAAAGCCAGGATAACATTTATTGGGATATTGGAGGTCCTCTAGACCAGCGCTGTCCAATAGGGTAGTCACTGGTCATGTGTGGCTACATTAAAATTAAATTAACAATTCATATCCTCAATTGTACTAGCCACATTTCATAACCTCAGTGGGCACATGTTGCTAGCGGTAACTGTATTGGACATCCCAGGCATCTAACATTTTCATCATTACAGAGAGTTGTATTGGACAGCAGTACTCTAGATGAGTGGTTCTTAACCCAGGGCGATTTTGCCTTCCAGGACACATTTGGCAATATCCCTGGAGACATTTTTGATTCTCACATCTGGGAATGTGTGCTACTGGCATCTAGAGATGAGTAGAGATGCTGTTTTACATCCTGCAATGCACCGGACAACCCCTCACCCCCACCCCAAAGAATCATTTAGCTCAGAATGGCCGCAGCGCCAGAGTTGGGAAACCCTGCTCAATACTATAAACTTCTCTACAATAGGCACTGAGCATTATTCACCATATCTCCAGCGCCTAGCAGAGAGCCTGGCACACAGCAGATGCTTATTATTTGTTCAATAAATAAATTAAGGTATCTGCCTGTGTATGCTTCAACTTAGATGTTTATTCCACAAGAACTGTGCTCTGGGTTCATTCTTTCTTGATCCTAGTCTGAGATCTCTCTACTGTGCAGTTGAGATGCTCTTGAACATCTAAAGGATCTCTCGATGATTGAAGCAGTTCCTTGGGTCTTCTAGGGATTCCTTTTGGTTCAAAGGAAAGGGTAAAGGATTTGACCAAATTGGCTAATTGTTTAGATTTCTCCAAAATTATCAGAACTAACTGTAGCACTAATCCTTTCCAAGTTTGGAGCTGCTGCTAATTGTCACTTAACCTATTAGGTGGACCTGGTAGTTCCTAGACACATTGGAGTCATACATGGTGTCCAACAATACTATATATGGGACTATAAGAGAATCCCCAAACTTGTAAAGTTTGTGAAGTTACTTGTTTAAGAGAGTAATAAATGCTCAGTACAGAAAGTTTAGGAAATATGGAAAGTCAAAGTAGAATATAAAAATCACCTGTAATTCATCATCCAAATATAACCACTACTATTATTTGGGGATATTCTTTTATCTTTTGGAAATGATAGCCTAATGTACATACTTATTTGTAACTTTCCCCATTTATTAATATAAGTATTCTTCTACAGTGTGACTTTTAAAAAAACACCACATAACTGCATAGTTAGTCTAGCACTTTTTTTTTTAATTGATTTTTTTACAGAGAGGAAGGGAGAGAGATAGAGAGTTAGAAACATCGATGAGAGAGAAACATCGATCAGCTGCCTCCTGCTCATCTCCCACTGGGGATGTGCCCGCAACCCAGGTACATGCCCTTGACCGGAATCGAACCTGGGACCCTTGAGTCCGCAGGCCGACGCTCTATCCACTGAGCCAAACCAGCTTTGGCTAGTCTAGCACTTTTAAGAAGTGCCAAGGGTGGGAGAAACCAAGATGGCAGCATAGGTAAACACCAGAAATTGCTGCCTCGCACACCACTTCAAAAATACAACTAAAAGACAAAACGGACATCATCCAGAACCACAGGAAGGCTGGCTGAGTGGAAATTCTACAACTAGAAGGAAAGAGAAAAGCACTGAGACTCAGAGGAGGTATGGAAGTAAAGTACAGAGGTACGGAGGCGCACGCCAAAAGGACTGGCAACTGAGGACACGGCGCACATGGAAAGGGCTGGCAGCTGAGGACGCGGCACACATGGAAAGGGCTGGCAGCTGAGGATGTGGCGCACATGGAAAGGGCTGGCAGCTGAGGACGCGGCACATGTGGAGAGGGCTGGCAGCTGAGGACGCGGTTGTCTTTTTCAATCCGGAGGGAGTCTCAAGCTCCCGACTGCTCTGAACTCCAGTTCCGGGTGAGTCTCTATATAGGGAGAAACTAGACTGTCTGGCAGCGGGCAGAACTCAAGGGCGGCTTTCTCTCAGAGGTGCTTGCAGCGATTACCAGGACACTGAGACCCGGGGCCTCTTAGGGCGGGACTGAGGAGCAGCCATAGCTGCTTGCTCCGCTCTGTTGATCCCCTGAGACCCTGCCCCACCCAAGCTGTGCACAGAGGCTTTTGCATATGAAAGGCCTGGCCCTTTGCAACCTGAAAATTACCTAACAAACTGGAGCTGAATCAGAGAGACCCAGAACTTCCAAAAGAAGGCCCAAGGCCCCACAGCAGCTTGCATTGCTTCACAGCTGGGCCTCATCTGGGCACCTCCAAATCCCAAACAAAGAGGAATCTCTCCATAGCTCCTGCTGGGTAGCCTCAGGCAGAGGCTAAATTAGCACCTCCTTAGAGATCCAAGAGCCAGTATACCCAGTGGACCATCCAATTACAACTCCTCAGATCCATAAGGGACCACTCAGGGGGCAGACTCAGTGAGCACCGAAGCCCCACTGAAGCAAGTCTTGCCCCAGAAGCGTGTCTCCAGCTCAGAAGTTCTCCCACTGAAGACACAGATGATTCTCACAGCCAATTGTCCTGGAGGTCAATTCCTCCTAGTGATACCTACAACAATCAAGACTTAACTACAACAAGACTATGCACAAAGCCCACAAAGGGGTGCACAAGAGTGTCCACCTCAAGTAATTGGGGAGTCTGAGCCACTGGGCCCTATAGGACACCTAACATAGAAAGCCACTCTATTAACACAGGGAGGCATAAAAAATGCGGAGACAAAGAAACAAGTCACAAGTGACAGAAATGGAGGAAAGCAAACTACTGGATATAGAGTTCAAAACCACACTTTTAAGGTTTTTCAAGAATTTTCTAGAAACCGCCGATAAATTTAGTGAGACCCTCAAGAAATCTAGTGAGATCCTCGAGGTGATGAAAAAGGACTAACTAGAAATTAAGCATACACTGACTGAAATAAAGGATATTATGCAGAGTTCCAACAGCAGACTAGAGGATCACAAGAATCAAGTCAAAGATCTGAAATACAAAGAAGCAAAAATCACCCAACCGGAAAAACAAAAAGAAAAAAGATCCAAAAATATCAAGATAGTGTAAGGAGTCTCTGGGACAACTTCAAGCGTACCAAAATCTGAATTATGGGGGTGCCAGAAGATGAGAGAGAGCAAGATATTGAAAACCTATTTGAAGAAATAATGACAGAAAACCTCCCCTACCTGGTGAAAGAAATAGACTTACAAGCCCAGGAAGTGCAGAGAACCCCAAACAAAAGGAATCCAAAGAGGACCACACCAAGACACATCATAATTAAAATGCCAAGATCAAAAGACAAAGAGAGAATCTTAAAAGCAGCAAGAGAAAAACAATCAGTTACCTACAAGGGAGTACCCATACGACTGTCAGCTGATTTCTCAACAGAAAATATGCAGGCCAGAAGAGAGTGGCAAGAAATATTCAAAGTGATGAATAGCAAGAACCTACAACCTAGATTACTTTACCCAGCAAAGCTATCATTCAGAATAGAAGGTCAGATAAAGAGCTTCACAGATAAGAAAAAGCTAAAGGAGTTCATCACCACCAAACCAGTATTATATGAAATGCTGAAAGGTATCCTTTAAGAAGAGGAAGAAGAAGAAAAAGGTAAAAATACAAATTATGAACAACAAATACACATCTATCAACAAGTGAATCTAAAAGTCAAGTGAATAAATAATCTGATGAACAGAATAAACCGGTGAATATAATAGAATCAGGGGCATAGAAAGAGAGTGGACTGACTATTCTCGGGGGGGGGGGGGAGTTATGGGGGGTGTGAGAAGAGACTGGACAAAAATTGTACACCCATGGATGAGAACAGTGGGTGGCAGGGGTAAGGGCAGAGGGTGGGGTGGGAACCGGGTGGAGGGGAGCTATGGGGGGAAACAAGAGGAACAACTAATAATCTGAACAATAAAGATTTAATTAAAAAATAAAATAAAAAGTGCCAAGGTTTTATCACATTCTTGGAACTCACTAGCATATGTTTTCCATTTTTGACCATGCATCTACAGTACACATATCAACAATGAAGAACACTGAGCCCTTGCCAGGTGGTTCAGTTGATTGGAGTGTCACCATGTTCACCAAAAAGATTTTGGGTTCAATTCCTGGTCAGAACACATACCTAGGTTGGTGATTTGATCCCCATTCATGGCACATACAGAAGGCAACTGATGAGGTTTGTCTCTCGCATCAATGTTTCTTTCTCTCTCTCTCTCTCTCTCTCTCTCTCTCTCTCTCTCTAAAATCAATAAACATATCCTCCAGTGAGGATTAAAAAAAAAGAGGAACATTGAGGGTAACAGATCTCTTATCCCTTGGATTTTCCATGATTCATAGTTTGAGAAACCCTGCTTTGTTTTTACAGTCAGTATTAGTGGTCCTTTTATGAGAAATCCTATCTGATTTCTTTCATCAACTCAGAGCAAGTTAGACTTGATACCTTCAGGGAGCAATTTGATGACTGTAGCAAGGCAGTCTGTCACTATTGCCTAAATCATGCTGGAAAGGGAGTTCAATAGCTATAACAGGGTGGGGGTTGGAGATGAAGCTGGCCATAATTTGCAGAGAAGAAAAGGTGAGAGTGGGACTGAAAAGGGATCAAGAACCAAAAGTTGGTGGGGATGGAGGGTGACAGTATATAAATGTCCACACATACTTATGTATGAAAATATTTAGAATTCAAATACAGGTGAAGTCTTTATTATCTAAATACTAGTGGCCTGGTGCAAGAAATTCATGCATCGGGGGGGGGGGGGGGGAGCGCGGTTGCCTCAGCCCAGCCTGCACACTCTCCAATCGGGGACCCCTCGGGGGGATGTCCTGTGGGATCGGGCCTAAACCGGCAGTTGGACATCCCTCTTGCAATCCGGGACCGCTGGCTCCTAACCGCTCACCTGTCTGCCTGCCTGATTGCCCCTAACCCCTCTGCCTTCCTGCCTGCCTGATCACCTCTAATCTCTCTGCATGTGGGCCTGATCGCCCCGAACTACCTATACCTGCCTGCCTGATTGTCCCTAACTGCCCTCCCCTGCTGGCATGATCATGCCCCCAACTGCCTCTGCCTGCCTGATCACCCCCAACTGCCCTCCCCTGCCTGCCTGATCTCGCCCCCAATGACCCTCCCTTGCCGGCTTGATCTCGCCCCCAACTGCCCTCTCTGCCTTGGCCCCCACCGCCAGGGCTTTGTCTGGAAGGAAGTCAGATGTCCGGAAGATGGCTGGTCGACTGGTCTAATTAGCATATTACCCTTTTATTAGTATAGATAGATTATATAAGATAGGATTGCTTAAATGGGGGGTGGGGTAAAGCCTTTTCTGCAGGAGGAGATACTCTTGGCAGACAAAAATACATAATCCCTATATCTGGACTGATAGCCAGACTGATATGCACTATACTGCCAAACTGGTCATTAAAAAATTGAACTGCTTTCTTTCACCTTACACCAAACAGCTGTTGCCCTCCTCAGCCCCCACCATCGGTTCTGCCTTTGCAGTTCACCCAGATTAGGTTCTGATTGGTTGGTTTCTATGCCAGTCAGCGTCAAAAGCTCCACCTCCTAGGCAGCCATTGGCTCCTCGCAGTTCACCCAGATTTGGTTCTGATTAGTCCGTTTCTATGCCAGTCAGCATCAAAAGCTCTGCCTCCTAGGCAGCCATTGGCTCCTTGCACTTCACCCAGAGATGGTTCTGATTGGTCAGTTTCTATGATAGTCAGCATCTCCGGGCCTAATCAGAGAGGTGGGGCTGATCAGCAGCCCCTGCAGAGGCCCAGAGAGAAACAGGCACGGCTGCTGGCGAAGCCCGGAGAGAAAGGGGCAACAGCTGACCAACAGTTTCCACGGAGGCTGCAGATCAGACCCTGCCTTTCTCTTCGGGCCTCTCTCTGAGCCTGATCTTCAGCGACAGCAACCCAGCACTGACTGCAGGACTGACTTCCAGTTGGTCGAGCCTTCGGTTTTTTCAGAACATTGGTTTTTATGTATTAGGATGCATGTTCACTAATACAAAGGTTGAGAGTTCAGGCCAGAACTCTTAGCTACTTGAATTTTATTTTCCTTCCCCAACAATTTGCTAGATACTTGCACTGTTCTTTACTCTCTATGGCATTCCCAGGCCCAGCAGTGAAGCAGCAGGCGGCTGGGGAGGAGCCTGAGCCTGGGCCTGGCATCACACTGCTCCTGCTCATCCCGGTCCCACTGCACCTGTCACCACCACTGCTCAGTAGCGCTGCCCAGGAGGCAGGAGAGGCTTGTGCTGCCACAGCTGCGCTTGCCAGCTGTGAGCCGGTGCCTGGCACCCATTGGTGAGCTGACCAGCACTCCCACTGTGGGAGCACACTGACCACCAGGGGGCAGCACCTGCATTGAGTGTATGCCCTCTGGTGGTCAGTGTGCATCATAGCAACTGGTGGTTCTGCCATTCGATTTGCATATTAGCCTTTTATTATATAGGATATACCCAGCCGACACCTAACTGCTCACCTGCCGGTCTGATTGCCCCTAACTGCCCTCCTGCTGGCCCAGTCACCCCTAACTGCCCTCCCTGGCCAGCCTGGTCGCCTCTAACTGCCCTCCCCTGCCAGCCTGGTCACCCCCAACCACCCTCCTCTGCAGGCCTGGTCCCCCCAACCACCCTCCCCTGCAGGCCTGGTCTCCCCCAAATGCTTTCTCCTGCAGGCCTTGTTCCCCCCAACTGTCCTCCCCTGTAGGCCTGGGTCACCCCTAACTCCCCTCCCCTGCAGGCCTGATCTCCCCCAACTGCCCTCCCTTTCAGGCCTGGTCCCTCCCAACTGCCCTCCCCTGCTGGCCTGATCGCCCACAACTGCCCTCCCCTGCCAGCCATCTTGTGTCCACATGGGGGTGGCCATCTTTGACCACATGGGGTCGGCCATCTTATGTGTGGGAGTGATGGTCAATTTTCATATTACTATTTTATTAGATAGGAGTTCCACTTTACCTCTGTACAAATGATTATGGTTTGTTTATCAGGCATCCTTGAAGCCTGATACATTGTGGAACTAGCAGATAAAATATTTAACATACTAGTACTTGCTCAAGTGACTTGAATATTTGTCCAAGGCCTAGCCAAGAAACAAAAAACACACAAAAAATAACCTAGAACAAAAAGAAAATTGGGATTTGGATAGGTGGAAGATTACAGAAATATGGACTTAAAGTTACATTTACACTATGAATGTATCTTCATGGTGAAGAGGAACTAAGGTAATGGATTTGTAGTAGAGAGAGCCAGGGTCTAAGACTGAGCAAGTCAGAATAAAAGACAGTTCAAATATGAGAGAATCAAATAAGTGAAAAGATGTGAAAGCTTTATGAAATAAATTTAACTTATTATGCCTTTCCTCTTTGTTTATCTAGTCCTTTGGAGTTATGCTCCAGAACTTTCCTCTTCCAGGAAGAGGTACCTACTAAGATAACTCCCTTGTCAAGTAAATATGTCTTTATTATTAACTAATTCATCTAATAATGTTTGATCATATGTGCCAGGCAATATCAAACAAAACAATAATAGAGAAATGTAGTAGAGAATAATTAGTTATATGTTATCAATGCCCTCTTCCCATGTAGGAAGTCAACAAAAACTGAGGAAACTGCAGTGGAAAGAGCCAAGGCCAATGCCACCCTTTGGGAGGCCAGGCTGGAAATCACAGAGCTCTCTAGGATTGAGTATCGTGATACTTCCCTGAGACTTGCGAAAACTAATGAGGACTTAAAGAAACAGCAGTATAAAATGGAGAAAGACACAATGTCCGTATTAAGCTACCTGAAGAAGCAGGACCAGGAGAAAGATAATATGGTAGGTGGGTAGAAATCCTCATTACCTAGAAACTTTGTGGCCTGCATTAACTAATTGATATTGGTCTGCCTTTATCAGTATCACTTATATTTTTTTATTTTCATCTGCCTCCATATATCAAAGGCCTACATCTATCTGTAGCAAATGTATAATTTTTCACAATTATGGATGTTCATTAAAACCAAAGAAATTATTTTGCAAAGTAAAGCAGGTTCAAAATATCCTGGTTAGCTAGCTCTCCGATAATGTTTTACTCATTCTTCTATATCATAGAAATATATTATTTTCTTAAACTTTATTTAAACTGTTAATTATAGAAATACTAGAGGCCTGGTGCACAAAATTCGTGCATGAGGGGAGTGGCCTGCACCCTCTCCAATTGGCAGTCGGACATCCCTCTCACAATCTGGGACCACTGGCTCCTAACCGCTCGCCTGCATGCCAGCCTGATTGCCCTCTAACTGCTTCCCTGCCAGCCCGATCATCCCCAACTGCCCTCCCCTGCTGGCTTGATCACCCACAACTATCTGACCCACCTCCTCTGCATGAGGCGGTGGAGATGCCAGGACTGGCCTCCTCTGTGCCACGTGGAGCCGTGGGACCCCCAGGCCTCACCACGTGGCGCGGCTGCCAGACCCCACCTCTGCTGTGCACGTGGCCATCTTGTGGCAACCATCTTGTGGTGGCCATCTTGTGGCGGCCATTTTTGCAGTGGCCATCTTGTGAGGGCATCGCGCGAGGGCATCACGCAAGGGCGTTGCACAAGGTTGTGGTGCCACCTAAGCTTTTATTATATAGGATTAAAAATAAAATGTTCTGCCCTGGCTGAACGGCTCAGTTGGTTAGAGAATTGTCCCAGTATGCCAAGTTTGTATGTTCTATCCACAGTCAGGGTACATACAAGAATTAACCAAAGAATAATGAATGCATAAATAAATGGACCAATGAATCAATGTTTCTCTCTCTCTCTCCCCCCTGCTTCCTCTCTCTCTGTCTATCTCACAAGTCTATCAATAAGAATTAAAAAAGAAAATGTTTTTAAAATTATATCTTGAACAAAATTTGGAAATTTTCCTTAAAAATGGGTTTTTGTTTTTAATGCTTTGTTCAATCAATCACAAAATAAATAACATTTCACACCCATCCTACATGGTTTAGGACTATCTCTACTTTTTAGAATTTGTAGGTTTTTCTTAAATTAATCTAAGATATTGTTTACAACAGTATTTCACTTCTGGATCCTCTGATTGTATAACCAAATCAAGGAGTTTTTAGTTTAAAAAACTACTTAGGTTCCCTACTAAAACCAGCATCCTTGGAGAAATGACTAGTTCCAAGAGTGGGGCAGGGAAAGTAAAAGATGAGTCTGGAATATCTCATTGTGCCAGAGAGTAAGTAAAAAAATATTAATTTGGGATGGTGAACACACAGTACAGATGATGTGCTGTGGAATTGGGCACCTGAACCTGTATAATTTTGTTAACCTGTGTCACTCCAATACATTCAATAAAAAGGAAAAAATATTAGTAAGGGGAAAAAAAGTAAAAATAATTAGAGGACACAGGAACTAGTTGAAAGGAGCTCCAAAAGGCCAAATCTGGGAAAATCAAAATAAATAATTATTAATAAATTAAAACTCATTGAAAAGAGTAAGTCCATGAGCACATACTACCAATAACACTTCTGAGAGTGGGCGTCCATTTTACAGGATCACCAAAAGACCTAGTAATTAATGGGTTGGGACCTTTTTTAGTTACTTCCCTTTGTCTGGGGAATTTTCCTGGAACCTGTGTTATCGGCCATGTGTACTGCTCGTATTCTCTCTCCCCACCCCCACATTCTGTTTGCTCTGGGGAAATTTAGTAATGGCCTGGCCATCTTCTGTTTTTTTTCTATGAAGATAAATTAAAGGCATGCTTCATAGACTAACAATAAACACATTAAATCAGACAGAAAAAACAACAATCAACAGACAAGCACGCATAACACACAGACAAGACTTAATAAATCAGAGTTCTTCTCATGGATCTTTCAGATGTTTTACATTGCCTGGGACTTACGGCCAGATGCGGCCCAGATCTTAGCCTGTTGTTCATATATTTTACCATATTCTGCTCTCCATAGCACTGACTGGCATCTAAAGTTGTTTTAGCTAAAATCTGCCTGTCCCAAGGCATCATATGGTAATTTTCAGACAAAGCATTAAAGAGTCCTTTTGTAAAATGACTGCCTCTTTTTCTCTAGTGGATGAGCCTTCCCTCACTAGAGGCAGAGGATCCGAGGCCTTAGGTTTTACAGACTTTTGATCCCCAATACGAAGTGGGCATAATGCATTTTGAATAAGAGCCCACATAGTTAAAGATGACAAGGGCACTCCTTTTCCTTGAGCTTGATTTAAGAGAGTACCTTTTGACACCTAATTCCTTTATCCTTGAGCATGCAAGCTAAAAATTTACAATGATGTTTTTGCCTTTTACTCGAATTCTTCCCCATTATAACCTGGCTGAATCAAAATGTTCCTTGTCCACTTATGGTTGCAACTCTGAAGCTGGCACGGGCTTTGTGCGCAGTGAACTTCCCACTTTTCTGGTGAATTTCCACTTTTCCTTTTTCACTTTGTTTTTCGCTCAGGTGAATCTTCTCCTCCAGGTCCCGCTCATGGCACCAGAATGCTGCAACCTGCATGGCTAGTGTTCAGGATCCGAAAGAGGGGCTGACGCACAAATGAAAGTACTATACAAGAAATATGAATTTAGAAGGCATGAAGGGCCGGGTGGAGACCCCTTTCTTGGGGAGCCACACTGAAACCTGGCCTTATCCACTTTTTATTCAATTTTAGATACACATCTTGCCCTCAGTAGAGCATGGCAAACAGGTAGTAGACAGACTGTCTCTAAGTTCAATAAACATCAGTAAATATCAATAAGTATCAGTAAGCTTCAGTAAACATTTACTTTGAGGCTATTCATTCAGGAAATTGCTTTGAGCCACCACTATCTCAACACAGAACAATCGGTGCTTAGTGTCAGCCTGCTAAAAGCCCAAGGTCCATTGGCCTTCTGTGTTCCTTGATGCACTCTTATGACAGTATTGGGAAAGTGGTGGCTTCCTGCAGTCACAAGATAGTCCCAGGGATGTAAAGTACAACATAGGGAATATAGTCAATGATATTGTAATAATATTGTACAGTGCCAGGTGACCGCCCCCCCCCCCACGAGGGGACCATTTTGTAAGTATATGATTGTCTAATCACTGGGGGTATACATCTGAAATGAATACAAAATAATATTGAATGTCAAATGTAATTGAGAAATGAAATTTTTAAAAAGTTACCCAGATAAGAGAAATGCATATCAAAACAATGAGATACCCATAGCTACTATCAGAAAAACAGAAAATAACAAATGTTGGAAAGAAAGCAGAAAAATTAGAACCCTTATGCACTGTTGGTGGGAATGTAAATTGGAACAATTACTATGGAAAACAGCATGGAGGTTCCTCAAAAAATTAAAAATAGAATTGCCAGATGACCCAGCAACAAGAATTTAAAGCAGGATCTTGGAGAGATACTTGCATGCCCATGTTTGTTCAAACATTAGTCACGTAGCCAAGAGGTGGAAGCAACGCAAATGTCCATTGATGGGATAAGAAAGGAAAAAAATGGTATATACAGACATTTAATGGAATATTATTACACAGCCTTAAAAAAGAAGGAAATCCAAACAACCTAAGTGCCCATCAGCAGATGAGTGGATTAAAAAACTGGTACATCTACTCTGCTGCTGTAAAAAAGAAGAAACTCTTACCATTTGCAACAGCATGGATAGACCTGGAGAGCATTACGCTAAGTGAAATGAGCCAGTCAGAGAAAGATAAATATCACATGATCTCACTCATTTGTGGAATATAATGAACAACATAAACTGATGATCTAAAATAGACCCAGGACATAGAAGCATCGAACAGACCATCCAACTTCAGAGGGAAGGGGAGGGGGGTAGGGGCGGGGGAAGGGGAGTAGAGGAGGAGAGACCAAACAAAGGACTTGCATGCATGCATATAAACATAACACATGGACACAGATAGTAGGGGGGCAAGGGCATGTGCTGGAAGTGGGGTGGGAACAACCAGGGAGAGGTCAATGGGGGAAAAGGGAGACATATGTAATACTTTAAGCAATAAAGAATCAAAATTTTAAAAAAGGAAATCCTGTCACATGCTACTTAAGACATGGATGAACCTCAAGGACATTATGTTCAGTGAAATAAGCCAGTCATGAAAGGATAAATATTGTGTGATTTTATTTATATCAAATATCTAAAGTAGTCAAAATCCAGAAATAGAAAGTAGAAAGGTGGTTGCCCAGGGCTTTGGGTAAAGGAGGAAAAGGAATTAGTATTTTATGAGTATAGAGTTTCAATTTTTCAAGATGGTAAGTTACAGAGATTCGTTGTACAACAATGTGAATATACTTTACTGAAGTGTACATTTAAAAATGGTTAATATTTCTTTTCTGAAATCAATAAAACATATTTAAAAAAATAAAAATGGTTAGAATGGTCAATTTAATGTTCTTTTAAAAAATTTTTATTGATATTTAGAGAGAGAGGTAAGGAAAGATATAGAAACATCAGTGATGAGAGAGAATCATTGATCGGCTGCCTCCTGCACGCCCCCTACTGGGAATCGAGCCCCCAAACCGGGCATGTGCCTTGATTGGGAATCAAACCATGACCTCCTGGTTCATAGGTTACCAATCAACCGCTGAGCCACACAGGTGGGGCAATGTTGTCTCTCTCTCTCTTTTTTTTTTTTTTTAACATGTATTCATTAACTTGAGAGAGAGAGAAAGATAGAGAGACAGAGAGACATCAATTTTTTGTTCCACTTATTTATGCATTCATTGATTGATTTTTCTATGTGCCCTGACTGGGTACCAAATCCACAACCTTGGCATATTGGGACAATGCTCTAACCAGCTGAGCTACCCAGCCAGGGCTTAATGTTGTATTCTTTTACCACAATTTAAAAAAAAGAGTTACTCAGATAATTCTTATGATAGCCAGGTTTGGGAAACTAGCAATAGCAGGTTAAAGATATGAAGTATGTTCCCTCTCCTCTTCCCTCCTTACTCAGCCTCTCCAACCCTACTGGTTTTAATAAGTGAAAACAAGGCTACTTAATAAAGGAAGAACACAGCAATTTCATCACCTTCCTAACTCTGTATTTTCATCTTCCACAGATCGAAAAACTAAAACAGCAATTGAATGAAGCAAAGGAAAAAGCCCAAGAGGAGAAGGAAAAATTGGTAAGTATCAATGTACATTAATACACTTATTGGTTGGTCAGCTTTCTGACAAGCTCATTTTTAAGACACAATGAGATTAAATGAATCAGTCACCTGAGCAGCTCAGTGACCTTACAGCTCACACGTCTGTTGTACAGAAGCTCAAAAAATAACATAAAAATATGTTATTATAGAAAACCATCTGGTATTAGTGGTGCTTACTGATCCTGAGTTTTACATTCTTCCTACGGCTTTTCAGTGGGCCAAAAATTAGGAAATATGTATACACAGTATTTTTAAAAGATTAAAATATAAATAAAGAAATTTTTTAAAAGATTAAAATATATCACAAAATATATTATAAGTCCACACTAATGTTTTCAATTCAGATGCAGGAATAAAGGGTTTTTACTTAACTATATCTCCTTATAAAGTTAAGTGTGTCTTTTCTTCCTTGCCCAAAATCCTGGTTCTTAATGATACCAATATAATTTTGTAGTTGCTTTAAACCTTAATACATCAACAGTCACAGAATACTGATACCAATGCTACCACCAACATAGATTAGTGGGAACAGTTTTAAGATTTTGTGAGGCCCTTTTCTCCTTGATATATGCCAATATGAATCTTCTATTAAATTATAAGGTTTAAAAACCATTTGAAATAATTGCTTTCTGTGAGGTTATGCCATCAACTCACCAACACAGTTTGCTTTTGATATTTAGGAGTTGCTTTTGAAAAATTTAATTGTGCATATAAAAGTATGTAATTATATAAATATTTATAATTATGTGGTTTCAAAGTCAAATCTATCAAACATGGTATATTCTGAGAAATCTAACTTCTGTCCATGTGTTCAAAATATACCAGATAGGTGAGAAATGGTGTTTCAGTGTATTTCAATTTGCATTTCTCTTTTTGTGAGCTAAGTTGAGCATATTTTCATATATTTGAGCGTCATTTGCATTACTTTTGATATATCAGGTGTGGTGGGGTTTTTTTGTGTGTGTATGTGTGTTTTGTTTGTTATTGTTGTTTTTGCTGTATTGGCCCTTTTTCTTCTTCCTCCTCCTTTTTCTCTCTTTTCTCTCTCCTTTCCTTCCCTTTTTTCCTCTTCTTCCTTCTCCTCTCTTCCTTCCTTCCTTCCTTCCTTCCTCTTTCTCCCACCTTCTCCTTGCTTTCTTTACTAGAGATATTAGCCCTCCCATTGTCTCTTAATTTACTAATTTTAATTTAGGGTCAGGAATGTTATTTATTGTTCTTACAGATTAATTTTTTTTTAGTCTTATGCCTCTTGTTAATAAATATCTGCATTTTCTATACAAGATCAGTTTACTTAGAATTTTTCTTATTCAAGGCACTTGATATTTTTTTAACAGAAAGTAAAACTTTATGCAAAAATAAAAAGGGAACATTTCTTTAAAGAGGATAGACAAATGGCTTAAGGCTTCAAATGGAACATGATTCTGTGGGATATCTGTTCTTTTTCCTAACTCATTTACCTGTATTTCTTTGTTTTTATATACAGGAACAAAAGTATACTGTGCAAATAAATGAGCTGGAGGGACGTTTCTATCAGAAATCCAAAGAAATTGGCATGATTCAGACAGAGCTAAAAACAATAAAACAATTCCAAAAACGAAAAATCCAAGTGGAGAAAGAATTAGATGATGTAAGTTTCTTTCTTTCTTTTAAAAAGGTTAGAATTAACTACTATGTCTGCAAAAGCCTTCACTGACATTTACTCATGTAAGATGGTAAAGGGATTTTTTTTTTTACAATAAAAGTGTAAGACATCTTACACTTTTATTGTAAAAAAAAAAAAAGTCACATATGTAATACCCTTTGTAATACTTTAAGCAATAAATAAAAAAAAAAAAGTGTAGCCGAAGCCGGTTTGGCTCAGTGGATAGAGCGTCGGCCTGCGGACTTAGGGGTCCCGGGTTCGATTCCGGTCAAGGGCATGTACCTGGGTTGTGGGCATATCCCCAGTGGGAGATGTGCAGGAGGCAGCTGATCGATGTTTCTCTCTCATCGATGTTTCTGGCTCTCTATCTCTCTCCCTGCCTCTCTGTGAAAAATCAATAAAATATATTTTTAAAAAAAGTAAAAAAAAAAAAGTGTAAGACATCAGTTTAGGGCTGGATACAAAAGGTCTTGATGGTTAGACTTTTCTTTTTCTAAGCATTGATTCCTTTGTAAATTAACCAAATCTTAGCCAGCACATAACTCCCACATTTATCAGCAGTCAAAATTTTAGAGTAACTTCAATAAGAAACAAACTACAGTTCTTTGAAAACAGTAGGGGCAAAGTAGCAAAGTCCTAAAGGAAAATATGTTTAGACGGATGAATGATAATTTTAGAAAATTTTAAAAGGATCTCTGGGTAGGTGTGGGTGAGATGAAGAAAACAGTTCTTTTAGAAAATTCCTCTGACCTTGCTATGCTCTTTCTCTTACTTTCCATCCTCTCATCTCAGAATATAGTTTTATTGCATTGATCATAATGCAACAAATGTCATAGATGAGTGCCAGGTATAAGTAGCTGAAGTCAGCTTTGTGACTCTGGGCAAGCTACTTAACCTCTCTATACCTTGGTTTTCTCATCTGTAAAAGGAGGAGAATAAGAGTCTTATAGTGTTATTTTAAGGACTGAGTTCATATATGGAAAGTGTTTAAAATAGTGTATTTGACATAGAATTATATTAACAGTGGTGTGTAGCTCTCTGAAAAATAAGATTATTCGCGAAAAAAAAGTAACAATTTTCTGTGTCCCCATAGCATTTTGTATCTTTTTATACCACTTAGCCTATTCTATCTTGATACTATAGTTATCATTTGTTTTATCTCCCCTAGTGGATTGTAAATTCTTCGAAGTACAAACAGTGTTGTCCTTTGTATTCATCAAAAATACAAGATAAACAGTAATTTAGCTCAATAAATATTTGTTAAATGCCGAGTGGGTCTTTTCATTAAAAATGTAATTGGAGGGAACCCTGCCGGTGTGGCTCAGTGGTTGAGCATCGACCTATGAACCAGAAGGTCATGGTTCGATTCCCGGTCAGGGCATATGCCCAGGTTTCGGGCTCTATTCCCAGTGTGGGGCATGCAGGAGGCAGCCAGTCAATGATTCTCTCATCATAATGTTTCTATCTCTCTCCCCCTCTCCCTTCCTCTCTCTCAAAAAAAAAATGTAATTGAAGGGACATCAACTTTTCTTTTAATTAGATGGGAGGACCCTTTTCACAATGTATACATATATCAAATAATCACTATGTACACTTGAAATACTTTACAGTTTTGTCATTTATGTCTCAATAAAACTGAAAAAGAAAAGTTTAGAAGGAATATTAAGTTCTGTTTTATATGAAAATGCTGCATATTGAATCAAATTAAGTTCCTTAACTTTTCAGGAACTCTCAAAATAGACATCCTATGTGGAGGTATACATTCTGAATCAAAGTGAATGAGGAACTAGTTCATAATCTAGTGGGATGCAGTGTGATTTTTTTAAAGAACAATGTTGCCACCTAGGGGACAAATAGATTTCATATCTCTTCAAAGAGGACTGTTGGGCCAGGAAGACTTAAAATTCTAAGGCTTATGGGGAAAAATAAGGTGGTTCTGTGGAATATGGAAGAATTAAGGCAGGTGTGGAGGCCCGTGAACTTAAAATTAAGGGGAGAGGGAATACATAAATGAAGAAAATTAATTATGCTGGGTAATAAAAATCACGGTATACATTTAAAAGAGGCTAATTACATTTAGATTATAAAAAGGTAGTCAAAACATATATTTTAAAGAAAACAAAATTCTACCCACCTGATTAGCAGAAGAAGCATACATTGGTAGGTTGCAGGGTTTTTTTTCTCATAAATCGTTTTGTCTTTGTTTTTGACAAAATGATGATATACATTTCAGCAAATTTAGCTGATAAAAAAAGTTGTCCTCTCCCCACCACACACACAAACACCTAGAGATAGCCATTGAATCCTATATAATAAAAGGGTAATATGCAAATTGACCCTAACAGCAGAGCGACTGGGAATGACTGGTCACTATGACACACACTGACCACGAGGGGGCAGATGCTCAATGCAGGAGCTGCCCCCTGGTGGTCAGTGTGCTCCCACAGGGGGAGCTCTGCTCAGCCACAAGCCAGGCTGATGGCTGCCAGTATGGTGGTGGTGGTGGGACCCTCTCCTGCCTCCTCAGCAGCGCTAAGGATGTCTGACTGCCAGCTTAGGCCCAATGCCCCAGGGAGCGGGCCTAAGCCAGTAGGTGGTCATCCCCCAAGGTATCCCAGACTGCGAGAGGGTACAGGCCGGGCTGAGGGACCCCGCCGAGTGCACACATTTTTGTGCACTGGGCCTCCAGTATATATATATATATATATATATATATATATATATATATATATATAGAGAGAGAGAGAGAGAGAGAGAGTTTATTACCACCAAGCCAGCAATGCAAGAAATCTATTTTTTTAATTTTTTACAAAAATGAGGTCATGATGTACAAATTATTTGTTAACCTGATTTTTGTGAACATTTATATATTGTGAGCATTTTTCAATGCCATTACATATTTTTTTCTGTAAAATCTTGTGACTAGATAAATGAAATTCTATTGAGTAAATGTATCATGATTTATTAATTGGCCCCTTGTTGTTGGACATTTTTACTTCTTTCTAATTTAAAAAAATATATATTTTTATTGATTTCAGAGAGGAAGGGAGAGGGAGAGAGAGAAACATCAATGGTGAGAGAGAATCATTGATCAGCTGCCTCCTGCATGCCTCCTACTGGGGATTGGGCCACAGTCTGGTCATATGCCCTGACCTGAGTGGAACCCTTATCTCCTGGTTCATAGGTCATTGCTCAACCACTGAACTACACTGGCCAGGTGAGATCATAGCTTTAAATTAGCTCTACTTTCTTTACCTAGAAGAATTTTATGTCATTTTTGTCCAGCTGGCATGACTTAGTGGTTGAGCATTGACCTATGAACCAGGAGGTCACGGTCAGGGCACATGCCTGGGTTGTGGTTCAATCCCCAGAGTGGGACATGCAGGAGGAAGCCAATCAATGATTCTCTCTCACTGATGTTTCTCTCTCTCTCTCTCTCCCTTCCTCTTTGAAATCAACAAAAATATATTTTAAAAAATTTTAATGTAGTTTTTATTATATACTAGAGGCCTGATGCACAAAGATTCATGCAAGAATGGGCCTTCCTTCCCCTGGCTGCTGGCACCACCTTCACTCCAGCCTGGAGCCACCTTTCCACCTTCCCACGCTGCCCAGAGGCCCAGAGTGGCTCGGTTGGAGCTGAATGCCTGTGTTGTCGCCATGGCGACGATGCAAGTATCTCGCCCCAGCCACTCAGTGGCTGCATATGCAAATTAACCTGCCATCTTAGTTGGCTTAATTTGCATACTCCTGATTGGCTGGTGGGCATTGCGAAGGTATGGTCAATTTGCATATTTCTCCCTTATTAGTTTAGATAGTTTTAGAGGACAGAATGATTCATCTGTGGGAATCATAAGGAGATGTTTTTTAAGATTAATACTAAGAAGAATTTTCTAAAAATAAGAACTATTAAAGGTCAGTTTAGTGAATTAATGGGATTTGAACTAATGATATTCTGTTTCTAAATGTTCTTCTCATAGGAGGGATTTCCATATTAATTGAGAGATTATATAGTCTGACTCCTCAGGTCTCTTCCAGTTCTAAAATATGATTCTGTGTGTCCACATGGTTAAAATGAAAGACATTTAGAAAATATGATTATGAGGATAACTTGTCTGAATGTTTTGAGAACTGTTATTCATAGAAGGTTTTTTTAGGAACTCGATACTGATCATGTAAATCTAGAGAAGATTGGGGGAAATATAGTACTCACAGGCAAAGACTTGGAGTTTTTCTGTATGTTCAGGATTAAGAGGTAAAGTATAACAGAATATGTTTCTTTACTGAGAATTTCCTAGGAATATGCCCCAATCAACCCCAATTTCATTTCCTATTGACCAGGTTTTCTGTTGTTGTTGTCTTTTTGTTTTGCTATTTTAATTTAGCTGAAGGAGAATCTAAGGAACACGGAGCGGAAACATCAAGAGACGCTTAGAAAATTGGAAAGCAGGTTTTTTAAAGAAAAGGTATGACATATTAAGGTTAACTTAAAATTCTTTTGTTTACCAGAACAACATAAATGTATTTACATGCACTCTGAGATATCAACCTTCCATTTGGTACCTTGTTAGTTTTGTTTTGTTTTTTTTATCAAATCACAATAGACTAAAAAATAGGGAAAATAAAACCTATTTTAGATATGTCAATGTGTAGTCTTTTTTCCCTTCCCAGTTATTCTTGAAACCCCCAAGTGAGATTGTCATCTTACCAATGCTTTCAGACATATCTCCCTCAGTTTGGTGTTTCCCTGGTGGAACTAAAGATGCATGTACCTCATTATATAGGGGAGGTGGGATTTGAGAGGTCACTCTGGTACACATGATGTACATTTTAATTATTATTATTGTTTGGGTCCAATCATAGTATGTAATCTCCATGAGAGCAGGGACCCTATCTGTTTTGTTCACCACAGAATCTCCAGTGTTTAGAAAACCTGGTATACTATTATTGCTCCATAGGAATTTGTTGAATGAATGAATAATGACTCTCATCCCTCTCATAGATACTGACTCTCCTCATTTATTTAGCAGAAATTTCTCTCAGCTCTGCTTTGCCATACTAATGTGGAATTTTTTTCCTATTTATTTGTCATGTTGTTTCTTTAATGAGATTGGGAGGTACCCTAAGGTTCCTGTGTTCACATTATTCTTCTGACTCCTCTATCAATAGGTGGAGTTCACATCAGGTCATGTGGACAAGAGTATTTTGACATTATAAAATACTTAACTTTTTGATGTGTAAATTTGTTGTTAGAAATATAACTCTGTATTAAAACAGACTATTTTCTTCTTTAGCACCGACTAGAACAGGAAGCTGAAAAGAAGGTAATAATGCTGGCAGAGAGAGCCCATCATGAAGCTGTTGTGTAAGAGACTGCCGCCATTCTCCCCTTTTTAACAGCCTCTCTTACTTCTTTCAAGTTTGTTTTGTTCTTATCATGTTGTTTTCCTACTTCTCTCCTGGTTTGCTTTCTTTGAATTTTCTGGCTTATTTTCCCTCACTGTTTCCATAAAGAAAACTTTGTGTTTCCACCGTCTTCCTCTCCACCCTTTTTGTAGCAGCATCGTGTGCAGGTAAGAACCTGGGCTTTGAAATTAGACTGGTTCTCAACACATATACCAATGGACTGTGGTATACCAATGGACATATACCAATGGACTATCTTTATCAATGATGAGAATCATTAAATTTCTTTATGAAATTTAATACCTTAACCCCATTTTTTGGCCTAGTGGATAGAGTGTCGGCCTGTGACTGAAGGGTCCCAGGTTTGATCTGGTCAAGGGTACATGCCTGCATTTCAGGCTCGGTTCCCAGTAGGGGTCGTGCAGGAGGCAGCCAATCGATGATTCTCTCTCATCATTGATGTTTCTATCTCTCCCTCTCCCTTCCTCTCTGAAACCAGTAAAAATATGTTTTTTAAAAATGGGGTTAATAATAGCAACCTGTCAGAGTTATCCTTATCATTAATTTGAGGGGATAAAGCAATAATTGTCCTAGTTTGGTAATATCTGAAACTTAGGCCTCTGTTTTGAAATCTTGTGTCTCTCTATCTCAGGCAATTGAACAGTGCTGGAAGAGCTGTTTTTAAAGAGAATGTTTCTCTCCAGAAAGCTCTTGACTACCACCTGAAGGAAGCTGATGCTCTACAAAAAGAATCTGCGAAGCTGCTAGAGTCTAAAACTTCCCTTTTATATCAAAAGGTTCCAATTCTCTTTTAGACTTTGCTTCCTATCTTTTTAAAAACTATGTTCTTACTGATTTTAAAGAGAGGAAGGTAGAGGGAGAGAGAAATATAAATATTAATGATGAGAATCATTGATCAGCTGCCTCCTGCATGCCCCCTACTGGGGATCTAGCCTGAAACCCAGGTATGTGCCTGACTGGGAATCGAACTATGACCTCCTGATTCATGAGTCAAGCTCAACCACTGAGCCACACTGGCAGGGCCCTATCTTTTTATTTTTAAGGATTAAGTTGATAAATACTAAGCATCCTATCTAATAATAGACAAACATGGTAATTGACCATACCTTCGCTACGCCTCCCACTGGCTAATCAGCACGATATGCAATTAACTGCCAACAAAGATGGCGGCTAATTTGCATACGGCAGGCAGGGTGGGACAGCACGAGCTGCCAGTGCACTGCTATCCAGTGCAGCCCCGCCCCAGAAGCCCCAGGACCTGGGCCCACCTTGCTGCCCAGGACCCGATCGATTGGTGGGTCCTGGGCGGCAAGGCAGCCCCGCCCCAGAAGCCCCAGGAGCTGCCTGATATGGTAGTAACTCTATCAGTAAGCACTCTGAAAGTCAGTGGCATAAATGCAGTGGCATAAAAGACAGATTATGAGGGTGAATAAAAAACAAAACCCACTTTAAATATAAAGATACATATAGATTAAAAGTAAATGAATTAAGCTGCAGCCTGTTTTGCTCAGTGGATAGAGCATTAGCCTGTGGACTGAAGGGTCCCAGGTTTGATTCCAGTCAAGGGCATGTACCTCAGTTGCTGGCTTGATCCCCAGTCCCTATCAAAGCATGTGCAGGAGGCAACCAATCAATGTGTCTCTCCCTTTCCCTTCACTCTCTCTAAAATTCAATGGAAAAATATCCTTGGGTGAAGATTAACAAAAACAAAGTAAATGGATTAAGTAACATTAAAGAGATTATAAGAAAACTATATTCCAAATTTTGTTAGTTGCATAATGGTTATGTTTAAATTATTAACACCTAAGGAATTGGGTGAAGGGTACATATAATATGCTGTAGTATTTTATAGTTTTTTTACATGTATGAGATTTCAAATTAAAAAATTAAAGATTAATAAAATATTAATTGAAGTGTGTATGCATTACATGAAAAATCTCCTAATTGCTTCTAGCATAATTTATTAAATTGTGCTAAAATTTACAAGGGTTCAATTAAAAAATATCTTAATTCTAAATGATATAATAGAAAATATATAATAGTGCAGTTATAAGCACTAATCTGAAAATAAAAAATTTAAAGAAGTGAATTTAAAGAAGGGATTAGCCAAAGAAAATATATGCACAACCCATGGACACAGACAGCAGTATGGTGATGGCCAGAGAGAAGTAGGGGCAAGAGCTGGGTAGAGGGGGCAAAAGGGGGGAAATAGGGACATCCTATATAATAATAATAAAAGGCTAATATGCACATTGACTGAACAACAGGTTGCTATGATGTGCACTGGCCACCAGGAGGCAGATGCTCAATGCAGGAGCTGCCCCCTGGTGGTCAGTGCACTTCCATATGGGGAGTGCCACTCAGCCAGAAGCTGGCTCATGGTTGGCCAGTGCAGGGGTGGTGGCAGGAGCCTCTCCCACCTCCGTGGCAGCACTAAGAATGTCCAACTAACGGTTTAGACCGGATCCCTTGGGGGCCTAAGCCTTTAGTCGGACATCGCCCGAGGGCTCCCTAGCTGCCAGAAGGATGTCTGACTGCAAGCTTAGGCCTGATCCCCTGGGGAGTGGGCCTAAGTCGACAGGTGGACATCCCCCAAGGGCTCCTGGGCTGTGAATGGGCGCAGGCTGGGCTGAGGGGACCCCCCACTCGAGTGCACAAATTTTTGTGCACTGGGCCTCTAGTTGAGTATAATAAAGATACATAAGGACAAAGGGATCATTTTTCTTCTGTCTGAATGATGTACCTTTCGTATCTCAAAAGATTACTGAATGACTAAGAAGCATTAGACTTAGCATTATAAAGGATATATCAGAAACATAAATACAACTCCTATTATCTACTACTTGAGAATACTTATTTTGCTTTGCTTAGAGTTGGTCTCTGAATCACTTAGGAACAGGTTCAGCTGTAACAGCTCTGACAACAGAGGCATCATCACATAAGGGTTTATTCTCTCACCTAAAGGAAAGTCAGAACTGGAATGGTAGTGCCACAAAGCCAGCAGAGCCCAGGTTCCTTAACTCTGCTCTGCAGCATGTGGCTTACATCCTCAAAGTCACCCCATGGCCCACAGCAGCTGCTGGAGCTCTAATCATTACTAAAACAGCAGGAAGGAAGGACAAGAAGGAAAAATATATGCCCCTCCCTTTAGTGGTCTTCCTGGACTTTCTACACACATTTCTACTTACACCTCATTGATCAGAACCCACATCGCTATGCTGAACCACACGGGAGACAGGGAATTTTCAACTGAGTTTACTGCCTTCCTGAAAAAAATTGGGGTTTTATTACTCAGGAGGAAAGAGAAAATGGACATTGAGATAGGTAATTAGCAAACTGCCAGAATTTCCAGTATATAGTTGTTAAATTAATGTTTTTACTGTATAGTCATACTGATTTTGGAATTACCCTTTTGATAATATATTTAACCTTTCAGAACTTTAGGGGAAGGAAAGTGTCTTAATTGGCAAAATCAGTGGTCTTCACAAGTCTAGACAAGGACCCTAGGATGTTTTTTACTCTCTATACACAGAATTCTAAAATATCCCATCTCAAATTGGCATCATACTCAAATCTCACAAAGTAATGGAAATTGGAGAGGAACTTTTAAGTTCTGAAATTGACTAAAGAAAAAAGAAATCTCTCACCTCTTTCTGTTTTTAGGAAATCAACGATCTGTTGGTTAAGGAAAAGGTTATGCAACTTACCCAGCAGAGGTCACAAATTCAAAATCTTCAGAAGAAGGTGGTAAGCTTGGAGACTGCCCTGAGTTGTCTGACTAGAGAGTTTGAGACTGAAGTTCTAAAACAGAAGCAGCAGGCAATGGTAAATAACCAAAGTGATCAGATTGAAATTTACAACCTGAAGAACCTGCTTCAGAAGAAGAATAGGGAAATGAATAGAGTGAAGAAACTGGCCAAGAACATACTAGATGAGAGAACAGAAGTGGAAAGGTTCTTTTTGGATGCTCTACACCAAGTGAAGCAAGAGATTGCATTTAACAGGTTGCATTATAAGCAGATGGCACAAGCTGCTTTCAATTTAAAAATGCGAGAGGCATACGCAGGAAGAACAGAATATCCCAAAATTCGAACATTTGATGGCAGAGAGCACAGCACCAATAGTGTGGATCAGGATCTTAAAGAGGCTAGTAAATGGTACTAATAATACTTTAATATTTTATCTTTTGTGCTGCTATTTTTGTGCCTTTAGAGAAATAAGAACCCTGAAAAATTCAGTTTGGTAATATCTAAGTATTGAGTAGATTACTTAGTGAGGTACTTGAGGATAGGAACTAACTCATCTTTGTAACCCCTATGCTTGGCATAGTTTGTGGGGCCTAATAAATATTGTTAGTGGTGCCCTCTTTTCTTCATAAGAGAAACTGTTAAAGAGACTAGATTACTTTTTCCCATAGGATGTCATTGCAGTATCTTTTAACATGCTCTTTTATTTCGTTTCCTATAGTTACAAAGGTTTAATTAGATTCAGGTTAAACATTTTTTATAAACATACTTTCATAAATATTTTATAATTAGAGGCCCAGTGCGCGGATTCGTGCACCAGTGAGGTCTCTCAGCCTGGCCTGTGCCCTCTCGCAATCTGGGACCCCTCGAGAGATGTCGGACTGCTGGTTTCGCAGGCTGGCCTGCGGGGATCGAGCCGAAACTGGCAGTCCAACATACCCCAGGGATGTAGTAGTGCACAAAGTGGCGCCGCGCTGCTCCCGCTCATCCTGGCCCACTGCGCCTGCCGCAGCTGCTGCTTGGTAGCGCGCTGCTATGGAGGTAGGAGAGGCTTGCTCCACCATAGGTGCACTTACCAGCATTGAGCCCAGTGTCTGGCACCCGTCAGTCAACTGAGTGGCACTCCTGCTGTGGGAATGCACTGAACACCAGGGGGCAGCTGCTCGAGCATCTGCCCCCTGGTGGTCAGTGCATGTCATAGCAAATGGTCAAACGGTCATTAGGTCACTTGGTCATTCACTTGCTTAGGCTTTTATATATATAGATTTATATATATAGATATTCCCTTTACTATTCTGAGATGAAATTTATAGGTAATAATACCTAACTAAACATATTATTTAAAAAATCAATATACCAGTAACAATTCATTGTAACAATTCTTTTTTTTTTTCTTTAAATTTAATTTTATTGCTTAAAGTATTACAGATAATAGTACATATGTCTCTTTCCCCCCCCCCCCCCCAGTGACCTTCCCCGGCCTCCCCTACCCCCCGGCACATGCCCTCACCCCCCCCCCCCAGTGTCTTGTGTCCACTGGTTATGCTTATATGCATGCATACAAGTCCTTTGGTTGATCTCTTACTTCCCCCGCTCCCCAACACTCCCCAGCCTTCCCACTGTAATTTGACAGTCTGCTCAATGCTTCTCCATTGATTTTTATTTTTTTAAATTAAATCTTTATTGTTCAGATTATTACAGTCGTTCCTCTTTTTCCCCCCATAGCTCCCCTCCACCCATTTCCCACCCCACCCTCCACCCTCACCCCCCCCCCCCCACTGTCCTTATCCATAGGTGCACAATTTTTGTTCAGTCTCTTCCCGCATCCCCCACACCCCTTCCCCCCCCCAAGAATAGTCAGTCCACTCCCTTTCTATGCCCCTGATTCTATTGTAATTACCAGTTTATTCTGTTCATCAGATTATTTATTCACTTGATTTTTAGATTTACTTGTTGATAGATGTGAATTTGTTGTTCATAGTTTGTATCTTTACCTTTTTCTTCTTCTTCCTCTTCTTAAAGGATACCTTTCAGCATTTCATATAATACTGGTTTAGTGGTGATGAACTCCTTTAGCTTTTTCTTATCTGTGAAGCTCTTTATCTGACCTTCAATTCTGAATGATAGCTTTGCTGGATAAAGTAACCTTGATTGCAGGTTCTTGGTATTCATCACTTTGAATATTTCTTGCCACTCCCTTCTGGCCTGCAAAGTTTCTGTTGAGAAATCAGCTGACAGTCGTATGGGTACTCCCTTGTAGGTAACTGATTGTTTTTCTCTTGCTGCTTTTAAGATTCTCTCTTTGTCTTTTGCTCTTGGCATTTTAATTATACGTGTCTTGGTGTGGTCCTCTTTGGATTCCTTTTGTTTGGGGTTCCCTGCGCTTCCTGGACTTGTAAGTCCATTTCTTTCACCAGGTGGGGGAAGTTTCTGTTATCATTTCTTCAAATAGGTTTTCAATATCTTGCTCTCTCTCTTCTCCTGGCACCCTTATAATTCGGATGTTGGTATGCTTGAAGCTGTCGCAGAGGCTCCTTACACTATCTTCATATTTTTGGATTCTTTTTTCTTTTTGCTTTTCCGGTTGGGTGTTTTTTGCTTCTTCATATTTCAGACGAGATCGGGCGCGTTCAGGTTGGTATGGCCGTAGACGCTTCTTCATATTTCAAATCATTGACTTGATTCTTGCGATCCTCTAGTCTGCTGTTGGGCGTCTGTATAATATTCTTTATTTCAGTGTATGCTTAATTTCTAGTTGGTCCTTTATCACAACCTCGAGGGTCTCATTAGATTTCTTGAGGGTCTCGTTAAGTTTATCGGCGGTTTCTAGAAAATTCTTGAAAAACCTTAAAAGTGTGGTTTTGAACTCTATATCCAGTAGTTTGCTTTCCTCCATTTCTGTTATTTGTGTCCTGTTTCTTTGTCTCCACATTTTGTATGCTTCCCTGTGTTGATAGAGTGGCTTTGTGTGCTAGGTGTCCTATAGGGCCCAGTGGCTTAGCCTCCCCAATTACCTGAGGTAGACACTCTTGGTGCACCCCACTGTGGGCTTTGTGCACAGTCTTGCTGTAGTTAAGCCTTGATTGTTGTGGGTAACACTGGGAGGGATTGACCTCCGGGCCAATTGGCTGTGAGAATCAGCTGTGTCTGCAGTGGGAGAACTTCTGAGCTGGAGACACCCCTCCGGGGCAAGACTTGCTTCAATGGGGCTTTGATGGTCACTGAGTCTGCCCCTTGAGTGTGTCCTTTATGGATCTGAGGAGCTGCAATCTGGATGGTCCCACTCTGACCATGGGGCACCCTGGCTCCTGGATCTCTAAGGAGGTGCTAATCTAGCCTTTTCCTGAGGCTACCCAGCAGGAGCCAGCTGTGAAGCAATGCATTTGCCCTGGGGCCTTGGGCCAGCTGCAGTTTGTTAGGTAATTATCAGATTGCAAAGGGCCATGCCTTTCATATGCAAAAGCCTCCTTTCAGGACTTGGGCGGGGTGCGGTCCCAGGGGATCAACAGCGGGGAGAGAGCAGTTATGGCTGCTCTCAGTCCTGCCCTCAGAGGCCCTGCTACTCAGTGTTCTGGCAATCACTGCAAGCACCTCTGAGAGAAAGCTGCCCTTGAGTTCTGACTGATGCCAGGCAGTCCACTTTCTCCCGTATGACTCTGGGTCCCCATAGACTCGCCCGGAACTGGAGCTCAGAGCTTGAGACTCCCTCCCGATTGAAAAAGACAACCATGTCCTCAGCCACCAGCCCTCTCCGCATGCGCTTCTGTACCTCTGTACTTTATTTCCACACCGCACCTCCTCTGAGTCTCGGTATGCTTTTCTCTTTCCTTCTAGTTGTAGAATTTCCACTCAGCCAGCCTTCCTGTGGTTCTCAACAATTCTTTCTTATACAGAACTGTCTCTTGGATTGGAAGACACCCAGTAGTGCCCCTATCATTGTATTAACCAAAAGTCCCCACAAGTTTCCTTGAGATGTACTGTTACTATGATAAGGTACCAGAATACTTGAAACAGTTGTAGATTATATACTGTGATTAATTGCTTCCTTAGCATTTCTATCTGTTGGAGCACTCTTCCCCCTATAAACCATAGATTAAATTATGGTGTATTTTTATTTTTTTATTTTTATTTTTATTTTTTTTAAAATATATTTTATTGATTTTTTACAGAGGAAGGTAGAGGGATAGAGAGTTAGAAACATCGATGAGAGAGAAACATCGATCAGCTGCCTCCTGCACATCTCCTACTGGGGATGTGCCCGCAACCCAGGTACATGCCCTTGACCGGAATCGAACCTGGGACCCTTGAGTCCGCAGGCCGACGCTCTACCCACTGAGCCAAACCGGTTTCGGCAATTATGGTGCATTTTTAAAGATTATTGTTAAAATTATGTTTTATACCCCAATGAAATTAGATTCTTCAAAGGCCTTAAGTCAAGAAACTTAAAAGGACTCCAGACCTCTATGTACTTAACATCTTACTAAGAGTGCTTCCAAATGTATTTTCTGCCTTAAATTATTTTTTAGTGGATTAATTTGTATGCTCTTTTAAATTAGCTGCTAGAAAGGTTAGACATGGTTAATAGGTTCTGAAAGCTAAGACTCTTCTTCAAAAATGTCCACACAGTGTATAATTTTTAAATCTTCTTTCTGTATTCAGAAGTCTGTAATAACACTCTTTTTTACCAACAGATCCTCTACAATTCCCTCTAATTTATTTAATGCCAAGCAAGTTGAGTCCCTATCAAACATAAGGCAGTTTCTTTTAAAGTTTTTTGTCTATGGCCCCAGCCAGTTTGGCCCAGTGGATAGAGCATCGGGTCCCAGGTTCGATTCTGGTCAAGGGCACATGCCTGGGCTATGAGCTTGGTCCAATG
Organism: Myotis nattereri; assembly: GCF_964212035.1. NCBI lineage: Eukaryota > Metazoa > Chordata > Mammalia > Chiroptera > Vespertilionidae > Myotis > Myotis nattereri. Next base: position 24,092,125 of record NC_138075.1, on the reverse strand, counting down.
TGCAGGAGGCAGCCAATCAATGATTCCCTTTTATCATGGATGTTTCTATCTCTCTCTTCCTCTCCCTTCCTTTCTGAAATCAATAAAAATATATTAAAAATTTTTTTGTCTATGTATATTAAGTAGTATATTAGTTTTCAGAGGAGGGTACATAAACTGATTCTATACATTGTTACTGAGGAAACTGGACCCTTCCTATTCTGCCTTTTGTGTGACATTTCTGCTATTGAGCAACTTGTCACCTTAACCTCAGTTTCCTATTAATTGCTTCCTTAGCATTTCTATCTGTTAGAGCACTCTTCCCCCTATAAACCCTCAGCAGGGCAGGTAGAGTCAATAGGAAAGTAAAAGATAAGTAAATGATTTAAAATATATATATATATATATATATATATATATATATATATATATATTTGATTTTTTTACAGAGAGGAAGGGAGAGGGATAGAGACTTAGAAACATCGATGAGAGAGAAACATTGATCAACTGCCTCCTGCACACTCCCTACTGGGGATGTGCCTGCAACCAAGGTACATGCCCTTGACCGGAATCGAGCCTGGGAGGGACCCTTTAGTCCTCAGGCTGACACTCTATCCACTGAGCCAAACTGGTTAGGGTAAGTAAATGATTTTTAAGAGGCTTAAAAGGCAGATTGGAGAGGGACAGTTGAAGTATATGGTGATAATAAAGCAAAACCTAAACTTTTTTGAAAATATTGTTTTTTGATTTCAGAGAGGAAGGGAGAGGGAGAAAGAGAGAGAGAAACATCAATAATGAGAGAGAATCATTGATCGCCTGCCTCCTGCATGCTCCACACTGAGGATGGAGCCTGAAATCCGGATATTTGCCCTGACCTGGAATTGAACTGTGACCTCCTGGTTCTTAGGTCGACACTCAACCCCTGAGCCGGTTGGGCAAAACCTAAACTTTTAAAGAAAACTAACATGCCGTGGCTCAGTGGTTGAGCACCAACCAACCTCTGAACCAGGTCGGCTTACATGTAGAGTGAGTATTGATGTATAATGTGAGAAATTTTTTGCACATAGAGCACTTGTGTTAGTTTTATTTCTTTTTTAAAAATATATTTTTATTGATTTCAGAGAGGAAGGGAGAGGGAGAGAGAGATATTTTCTTTTCTCATATTTACATATTTTGGAAATTTTCTTTTCTCATATGTACATATTTTATATTTTTCAAAAAAAAGGAGATGCTCACTTTGACCATATTTTTCCTTTTCACTTCTTTTTCCTTTGATATTCTTCAGGACAGATATTCAAGGAAATGTGGATATTGGAGATTTGACTTGGGAGCAGAAGGAGAAAGTCTTACGATTGCTTTTTGCAAAAATGAATGGTTTTGGTCCCAGGTAAACCCCGGTTTCTGTAGTAAAATACCAAGTTGTCATCAATCCTTAAAATCATTTAGGAATAATGAACTTATTCTCGCTTAGAATGAAAGGATTAGGAAAAGATCAGAAAATATAAAAGGGTCATACCGATTAGCTAAGCAATTCTCAGAGATAAATAAATAAGGGGGTAGAAAAGAGATTAATTTTAGATGTTTAAGGTAATGCTTGCTAAGAAGGTACAATATTGCACAGCTGAATGAGCGGTAATGTAGAGAAGCATAACAATTGTTAAGATTTTATTGGTCTACAAACCATTTATTGGTAAATGGTTTTTTAAGCTGATTATTAATCTCTAATAAGACAGAATCTCTTATTACCTAACAAGAGACTCTCTAATACCAAGGAAAAGACCTAAAAAGGAAAACAAAAATCTACAGGTATTTTTAAAAATTATTTTTAATTAAAAAAAAAAAGATTTCAGAGGGAGAAAGGGAGGAGAGAGAGATACAAGAAAAAACATCAACGATGAGAGAGAATCATCGCTCTGCCTCCTGCACACCCCCTACTGGGGATCAAACCCAGAATACGGACATGTGCCTTGATGGGTAATTGAACCTTGATCTCCTGGTTCATGGGTCGAAGCTCAACCACTGAGCCACACTAGCCAGGCTGAAATAATTCTTCTTAATGATTTGTTTTCACTTTCTCCACTATGTTTTATCAGTAACTATAACCCTGGTAATGAACTATAAAGTGGGTAAAATTAACCAATTACTGATTGCCTGTTATGTGCTTGGCACTATGTTAGGTATTCTGGGGATTCAACAGAATTAAGAGACATTGCCTTTGATCTCAGATCAAACAAAACCAAAAATAACAAGGAAAAAAATAGATGGAACAATAAAGTACAATTGGAGTTCAGACAATATGTCAATGGGCTAGAGTAGTCAGGGAGGAAGACTTCAGTCAGAAAGACAGGAAGATGACTCTGTGGGTGCCTTGTAAGAGAGTGGAATAGTTGAGAGAGGGGGCAGGACACATTAGGCAAGGGGCAAAGTAGACAGCATAAGCAGAAGCCCAAGGTAGAAATGGGTATCAGGTATTTTGGGAACATTGAGGAAAACTGCCTAGCTTGAAGAAGTGTGGTAATGCTAGATCAACGGTTCTCAACCTGTGGGTCGCGACCCCTTTGGGGGTTGAACGACACTTTCACAGGGGTCACCTAAGACCATCGGAAAACACACATTGTTTTTGTAATGAATCACTATGCTGTAATTATGTTCAATTTGTAACAATGAAAATACATCCTGCATATCAGATATTTACATTATGATTCATAACAGTAGCAAAATTACAGTTATGAAGTAGGAACGAAAATAATTTTATGGTTGGGGGTCACCACAACATGAGGAACTGTATTAAAGAGTCGCGGCATTAGGAAGGTTGAGAACCACTGTGCTAGAGAATAATTAGTAATAAGAAATAAGGATTAATCTATATATTATGCTGAGCCTTTAAAAACCATGCAGAAAAGCCTGAACTTATGCTAGTGTAGATTGTAGAGCAGTGTAACTTATTTTTCTCCTTTACCTTAAAGGAATACAAAGAGCAATAAGCCATACTCTCATACTTTCAGTGGAAGGGCTCACAGGTTATTGTTCTCAGAGCTGACCAGAACCTAACAAAGACAATATGATGGCTTGGAGGACAGAAATAGAGGTGGGGACCAGCAGAAGCTGCTGCACTACTCATGTGGTAGTGAGGGGGTTAGGGAAGAGTGGGAGCAGTCAGAAAACAGGAAGCTGAAAGATGGGAAGGAGAAATAGCTTAGTGATCAAGGACAAAAGGAATAAAGACAACAAAGTATAAACGTTTAAGTTTTTAGATTAAGAAATAAAAGAATGGCAGTATTAAAGTCAAATGAAAAATCTGAAATGCCAATGTGAGGGAAATATTTAAATTTTATTTAATCTATCCGAGTCATTTAACAAATACATATTGAGTGCTGCCATTTACTGAGGATATCATGGTGGGCAAATAAAGACATGCCTAATACCAGGGAGTTCATGGTTTATGTGGAAGAAAGTCATTATTCAAATCATCACATAAATATATTCAAAAGTACAACTATGACATAGGCTCAAAGGAGTGGTATGAGCGCCTTGATTAGGGGAATCTGACCTAATTGAGGTCAGGAATATTTCTGAGGAAGTAAAAGCTTGAGCTGACCTCTGAAAGGTAAGTCGGAATAAAAAAGGGAGAAAAACCATTCTAGGCAGAAGAAACAGAAAGTAGCAGAAGAAACAGAAAGTAGTATTTTCAGTGTCAAATTGGAGATGATGGCAATATTGAAGTAAAAAATACTTAAGGCATGTGCAAATAGTGTTTGGAGTACAAGTGATAGTTTAGGGAGAGAGATTTGAGCATGTTTAATGAAAATTGGTAGCTGAGTTTAGGAAAGTGGATGTAGGTAGAAAAGTAAAGGGCTGAGGCTAGAACCTTTAGGAATAACCACAATTAATAAACAGAGGAACAAAGAAGAGTACAACCAAACAAGAGGAGTTTAAAGTATTGGCTAAATGGAAGATAAAGGACTTCGAAGTTTCTTTGTGTCTCTGGTAGTCTTTTGAAGATGTGGAGGTACAATCTAGACCAGTGATGGCGAACCTATGACACGCGTGTCAGAAGTGACATGCGAACTCATTTTTTTGGTTGATTTGTCTTTGTTAAATGGCATTTAAATATATAAAATAAATATCAAAAATATAAGTCTTTGTTTTACTATGGTTGCAAATATCAAAAAATTTCTGTATGTGACACGGCACCAGAGTTAAGTTAGGGTTTTTCAAAATGCTGACACGCCGAGCTCAAAGGTTCGCCATCACTGGTCTAGACTAGAAGTACTGAATGTCTGTCTCACTGTGAGTTGACCTCTCCCAGGGAATACAGCCTGAGTTCCAGGCCTTGAGTTCCATACTGTGTTGTTTTCAATACTGGAGAAACAGGAAATTGAGTGAAACCTTAGTAATGAACTTGAACCTGGCCGCAATGAAGCCATGTCTAAGCCTACTGGAATCTCATGCCAGTGATAGATGAAGGAAAAAGAATATAGGAATAGAATGGTGAAATGTTGAGATAAAGATGAGATTAAGTAAGAAACCTAATATTAGGGAGGAATTAAATGATAAAAGGTCTACCAAGGAAAGTAGATTAATTAGGAAGTTGGTAAGAATTCACAGTAGATTGTATATGATTGTGAATCCAGTAGTTCAGTATTTTTCTTTGTGAGTGAGCTAATTCAAAGGGGTATGTACTAGTATAATCAATAAACTGTACTCTAATGCATCAGCAACAACTCTGGCTATAACTTAGGCACTGGTAGTACCTAAAGTACATTATTAGACTATTTAAGATAGCCAGATTTTGAATGGGTTAAAAAAATTGACTTGAGAAACAGTGATTTGTTGTTCCACTTATTTATACATTCATTTGTTGCTTCTTGTACGTGCCTTGACCGGGGATTGAACCCACAACCTTGGCATATCTGGACAAAGAAAATGCGCTAACCAACTAAACTACCCAGCTAGGGCGAGGATCGCCAGATTTTGAATAGGTTTATGCTTCTTTCATGTGCACCTAGTTGAGGGCAAGTTTTAGGAGTGAGATATGTGTCTTTATCTGCTGGCAAAAAACAAAACAAAAAAAAAACCTCCTATACTTTTTGTAACTGTTAAGCTCACTTTCAAATTAAAATATTGACTTAGTAATATGTTTATTTCCTGTGTTTTAACCAGACTTGCCAAAGTATGAGAGAAATTTTTATACGGTGTCTCTCCATTTATGCTGTGTTCTGTGGTTCATTTTGTAGGAAGGAAATCTTTCTGGCCATGTTTTATGTTTGTTTTGTTTTGGTCAGTACTCTGGTTTAACCTTGCCCATCACCATTAATAGCTGTTATGTAGCATCATCATGATCATCTCCATAAATATTTCCCATTTCTTAAGTTCAACATGTCTCAACTTTAAGAGACTATAAGTTTATATTAACTTGCCTTAACATTACACTGCCTCTATGTGTGTGTAAAAGATCATTTTTTTGAAAATGAGAAGCCCATCCAATGGAAGCATTAATTTAGCACTTTTAGAGTATAGTTGAAATAAAGGCACAAGGAGACACTGCCTCATTGTTAACTTTTACCCACCACAGGAAATATAATCAGAGGTCTAGATCTCCAGGTTCAGAATATGTTGTTCCAGACAATGGACAAACAGAGGAATTTGGGTAAGGTCTCTCTTTTTTAAAAATCCTCATCCAAGAATTATTATTATTATTTTTTTAAATATATTCTACCGATTTTCTACAGAGAAGGGAGAGGGACAGAGAGCTAGAAACATCAGTGAGAGAAATCGATCAGCTGCCTCCTGCACGCCCCCCACAGGGGATGCGCCTGCAACCAAGGTACATGCCCCTGACCAGAACCGAACCCAGGACCCCCCAGTCTGCAGGCCGATGCTCTATCCACTGAGCCAAACCGGTTCGGCCAAGAATGATTTTTTAATTGATTCTAGAGAGGAAGGGAGAAACATCAATGTGTGAGAGAAGCATCAATCAGTTGCCTCCTCTACGTGCCCTGACTCAGAATGGAACCCACAATCTAGGTTGTGCCCTGACAGGGATCAAACCCACAACCTTTTGGTGTATGGGATGATGCTCCAACCGAGCCATCTGGCCAGGGCAAAAGTAAAGTCTTTCTTGACAAAGCAATGAACATGAGCCTGATCACAATGGTTCTATTGTCCTGAACTAGATTCCATGTGTGCATGGTTGTTGACAGGTCTCTTTGTCTTTATTTAAGGGATGAAAGTAAGCTTCAAGATCAAACGTTCATCACCCAGCAAGTACCAATCTCAGACTCTTCTCATGAACTGGTAATATCCAATATTCAGAAAGGATCACATGAGTCTGACATGGTAAGGAGCCTGTAATCTAACCAAACAATACATATAACTGTTACCTTTCCCCATGAGCTTCTTGCTAAGTCACAGTTCTTTAGCTCTACTATCTCAGGTATCAGTGAAATGAGTATTAATACTAGTATGAGATTGTGGACATTTTTATAACTATCCACATAAGGAAGGCATATACTTAATGCAAATGCATGTTTTGCCTCTTAGTGTTGAAAACATATAAATTGCCTTTTGAAATCCACAGCCTAGCCAAAATATGTACTATCTTTTATGTAAGAATTAAAACATAATGACCCATTTAACTCTTGGCTTTGGACAGAGGTGGGAAGTCTAAGTCACTACAGGTAGGGGACAGAGGCCTTACTGGTATAAGTAAGTATGGCACCATTTTTTTAAAGCCAGATATTCTTTTTAGGAGCTTTTTATTTGTGCTTGTTATTCATAATTAGTACAATGTAAAATCAGAGAATGAGGCCACATCAGAGCAAAATGAAAACAAAACACTCATTTTTTTAGCTGCTACTAGCATAAACAACTGTACAATTGTTTTTTCTATCTCAGAAATAAGAAACTTCTGAGTAGTAAGTAACTAACCAAATAAATTGATTCCAATTACAGGAACACAATTCTTTTTTTTAAATATTGAAACATCTTCTAATTTAATTATACCTGCCATTTTCATGATTCTGATTAGTATTTTTAAAAATATATTTTCATTGATTTCATAGAGGAAGGGAGAAATGTCAATGATAAGAGAGAATCATTGATTGGCTGTCTCCTGATTAGTATTATTTAAAAAGTGATTTCCGTTAAATGTAAGGAAAATTTAGGAGTCTCTGTGATTCAATTCCACTTGGAATTTAGAGAGTATGACCTTTTATTCAATCCAGCCTCTAGTTGTTGGATTGGATTAAATATCACTATCAGTTGCCAGCTGTGATAAGAGATAAAACAAGGGACATTCTATAAATTTCTACTGCCTCATCTTTAGGAAGGCAAACTGAAATAAAACAAATCAGGAAGACCCAGTAGGGTCATAAATGTATTTTATTAAAATTCTAGTCACCTTAACTCAGTGATTTTCAACTGGTGTGCCATAAGAATTTTTAAAATATGCAAAACCTGACTAGTCAGGAGCACTGACCTCTTTTCCCTTAGATTGCCAAATAAAAGAATGACAGTAGTCAACACAAAATAGCTGTCTGGTGTGAATGCCCCCTCCCTTTTAAAAATTAAATCTTTATTGTTGAAAATATTTCATTTGTCCCATTTTCCCCTTCCCCCCATTGACCCCTTCTAGCCTGCCTGCCTGCCTGCCTGTACCCCCACCCCCAAGTCCCAGGCCTTCACCACCTTATGGTCTGTGTCCATGGGTTATGCATATATGTATACAAGTTCTTTGGTTGATCACTTACCACCCACCCACACTCCCCTGCCTTCCCTCTGAGGTTCCACAGTCTGTTCTACGCTTCTATGTCTCTGGATTCATTTTATTCATCAGTTTATTTTGTTCATTAGATTCCACATGAGTGAGATCATGTGATACTTGTCTTTCTCTGACTGGCTTATTGCACTTAGCATAATACTCTCCAGGTCCCTCCATGCTGTCTCAAAGGTGAATGCCCTCTCTTGAACCATAAATATATAGGTCATATAATAGAGTTGCAACTTATTGGTCATGTTGCATAATAAGGTTGTATCTGATTGGTTAATTCTGGGTACCAAAAATCCTTATAAGTATATGCACCTGATTTTGAAAAAAGTAATTTTGGAGCAAAAAGGGCAGGTAATTACTATTGTTATTATTTTTTTGTAAATCAATCAAAATTATACCAATTTTTTGTCAGCTTGGCAAAAAATATAAATTTTTAGTAATTAGTTTATGTGTACCATGAAATGAAAAAGGTTGAAAATCACTGCCTTAAGTGACTGAAGATTCTGATATTCTATCAGTAGGTGGTAGTAATAAGCCTAAATTATGTAGAGTGTACAAACATTTTCAAGGTTTTCACTATCCTTAATTCACTGAGTAACTCCTATGGAGTAGGTCAACATTATCCATATGACTGAAGGGAAACAGAAAAATAAATGACCTATATCATCTGGCTGGGGCCAGAGATTACTTACTCTATCTGAGCCAGAAGCCTTCTCCTAGTTCACTGGGTGAAAACTGCATCAGAAAGACAGGATTCAACTGAATGTAGAGCAAAAAGGCAGAAGCTGTTTTGATTAGCATATCAATATCTATTTGACTTAAAGCTTAGCTACATCAAAGACATAGTTGAATTAATTGTAGCAAAAGAATCTGTCAAAGCATTTCTTTTATTTCAGATATGTTTTTTTTATTTTGAAGAAAGGGAGGGAGGGAGGGAGGAGAGAGGGAGGAAGGGAGAGAGGAAGAGAGAGAGAGAGAGAGAGAGAGAGAGAGAGAGAGAGAGAGAGAGAGAGAGAGAGAGAGAGAGAGAGAAGGAAACATTGTTTGGCTACCTCCTGTACACATCCCAACCAGGAATTGAACCCACAATCTGGGTATGTGCCCTGACCAGGATTCAAACCCACGATCTTTTGGTGCACAGGATGATGCTCCAACCAACTGAGCTGCATCAGGCAGGGCAAAGCATTTCTTTTTTACTACTTTATGTCATGAAAAGCTTTAAAAATGTCTTAGACCCTAGTCAGTTATTCTATATTAAGGGTTGTTTCATTAAAAAGTATAATCAAGCTAGACTTGCTTAAGGCAAACTCCCTTTGATATCTGGGTCTAGAAACAAACAAAAAACCTATTGGCATCTGAGTTAATAACTGAATTGTTAATTAATGATTGTTGAAGCAAACCCTAAACTTTAACATTTGGCACACACTACAAAATGGAGATTTATCCAATGCATACTGAGGTATCTTTGAAAAATTATTTGAAGAAGCAGGACAGAGGTGATGATAAAATTTAGTGGTCATGAATCACTAGGACAAAGTGGCATTCAGCAAAAAGAAAGAAATAGTTGTCACAACTGTGGGATAAGTAGAAATGGACTATATCTTGTGTAGTATGGGATGATAGGCTCAGGAAAGCCTGGCAGTGGTGTATCCCCCACTGGCAATTATGTAGGGCTGTTTGAAGGTCAACCAAAGGGTGAATTATGGATGATCTTTACAAACACTAATCTTCCCTTCAAGTTATCAGAAGAGGGAAGAATTTTTAGAAAACAGCTCTAAGCTCTCCTTCAGATTAACATTTCACAGTTAACAGTTACCTCAAAAAGAGAAGTATGAAGAGTAAGTAAATCCGGTTTCAGATTTACACCAGGAGTCTCTCTATAGCAACTGTGCAGGGGCTAATGGTCCTGAGAAAGATTTAGTTACAAGGTATTCCATTCTCAGGGATCTGATCTGAGCAAAGTTGGCAAATGAAGGTGGTCAAGAATAAAGGGAGATGACTCAGGATGGACTGAGTCTGGAACAACTCATTCTAACGGCCCATGGTAGGCATGACCACAGCAGGTGAGGAAAGAGTAGCATCTTCTTCTTTCCACTGAGAAGTGATGGTCTTTAGCTGAGTGTAGAATTGGATGCCCTAAAGAGAACAAAGGAAGAAAGAGAGAATTAGCATATATTTTGGGGAGATTTCATGATTCCTCTTTTAATCAACTTTTGAACGAGGTGCTGAGAAGTACTACTCACTCTCCTACTTGAGGAATAGGTACAACTAAAATCCAATATATTGTTCATATAAATTTATCTAAAACATTTAGCATAATATCTGGCACATAGTAAACAGTCAAACCTTAGTTATCATTATGCTGATACTGGCCAATTCAACACTGTAATCTGTTAAACTTGTAGGTCATTCTGAATATCATGTGCTCCGAGGTCTTGAGGCATAGCTCAGATCCTGCCTCTACTCCTTGTTGACTGCTGTTTAACCTTCGGCCTTATCTGTGACATAATGTTCACCTCATAGCAATGTGTGAGGGGAAAATGAAATGGCATACAAATCTCTCCTTCCCATGAAGAAGAGAAAGGAGTGAAAGAATGAAATATATATTAGGCATTTCTGACAACTGTCAGTGACGAATAGCTATACTGAAGCAATAAAATCCACAATATCTTACAGATCTAAAGTAAAATGTCTGGTATACACATTCATTTCTAAATAATCTATAACATGTAAGTCAAAGAAAGTTCAGCATATTTAAGTCTTTATAATCTACATGGTTTATTTTATAATAGGCTTGAGCAAAAGAGAATAGACTATACCAGTGATGGCGAACCTATGACACACGTGTCAGAGGTGACATGCAAACTCATTTTTTTGGTTGATTTTTCTTTGTTAAATGGCATTTAAATATATAAAATAAATATCAAAAATATAAGTCTTTGTTTTACTATGGTTGCAAATATCAAAAAATTTCTATATGTGACATGGCACCAGAGTTAAGTTAGGGTTTTTCAAAATGCTGACATGCCGAGCTCAAAAGGTTCGCCATCACTGGACTATACAGATCTAACACCAAATTACTAGAAAGCTAAAAAGATATTGTTTGGAAAAAACCAGCAGTTTGATTGAAATACTCTTCTAGAATTACTTGACATTCTGGGCCATGTTAATATATTGAAAACAACTTTAGAGATTATTATATACTTTCAATATAAGATACAACTAAAGTTTACATTTTATTATGTAAGAACTAGAGGCCCAGTGCACAAATTCATGCACATGGAAAGGAAATTAATTAGAAGAAATATTTTAGAGGCCAGACAGCGACCGTGGGAGGTTGGCTCCAGTCCCAATTGGCCGGACCACAGCAGCAAGCTAACCTACTGATCAGAGTGTCTGCCCCTTGATGGTCAGTGCATGTCATAGCAACTGATCAAAAGGTCGACCAAATAAATGGTCGACCAATCAGTCGGACACTTAACATATTAGGCTTTTATATGTATATATATATATATATATATATATATATATATATATATATATAAAAGAGAAGTATGAAGAGTAAGTATAAAGAGTATATATAGACTACAGGCCCAGTGCACAAATTTGTGCACTGGTGGGGTCCAGTCGGCCCGCCCCTATGGGGGCTGATTGGGGGTGGGGCCGGCCAGGGCGAGGGGGCATGGTTGTTTCAGTGTTCTGGTCGTTCTGCCATTTGGTCGCTGGGCTTTTATTATAAAGGACTAGAGGCCTGGTGCATGAAAATTCATGCACTCAAGGAGTTCCCTCAGTCCAGCCTGCACCCTCTCGCAGTCTGGGACCCCTTGGGGGATGTCCACCTGCTGGCTTAGGCCCGCTCCCCGGGGGGATCGGGCCTAAGCTGGCAGTCAGACATCCGTCTGGCAGCCATGGAGCCCTTGAGGGATGTCCGACTGATGGCTTAGGCCTGCTCCTCCCGGGCCACACTGCCGCTGCACTTGCAGCCATCAGCCTGACTTGTGGCTGAGCAGAGTTCCCCCTGTGAGAGCACACTGACCACCAGGGGGCAGCTCCTGCATTGAGCGTCTGCCTCTGGTGTCAGTGCGCATCATAGTGACCTGTCATTCCACCATTAGGGTCAACTTGCATATTACTCTTTTATTATATTGGATTATTATATAGGATGATATTTTCATTTCTAAAATACAAATTAGCAATTTAATTACCTCAGGATTTTAGACTTCAAACTCTATATGAGGTCAGTCTTTTCCTGCAAGAAGCCTCACTTACAGAGTAACTTGTAAAGAAATTTTTGTTAATAGTATAAACTAGTTAGTTTTATAAAAGCTGTCATTTTTGTCACAAACTGTATAATAAGCCTCCAAATAATCAAATTTTTTCTTAGCCAGTTAGCCACACTGCCATATTCTGCTATGTAAGTCCACTGTCAATTTTTTATTAACATTTAAAAGAGAGACCTTTATAGGAAAAAAATGTAATTTATTACTGAATATTCCAAAATGGCTGAATTTCTGTAGGACTATAAAGAACTTCCACTAACCCATTTGTTCAACATATGTTTGGGCACCTGCTCTGTGCCAGGTGCTGCAGATAAGTAACTAAAGGATGATGAGGACTTCTTAGCATAGCTTAAAGATTCTTACATGACTTGTCCCTGCCTACCTCTCTAGCCTCATCTCTTACCCCACTGTCTTACTCATTCACTCCCTGTGCTCCAGACCATTTCTGCTGTTTGAATATGCCATGACTGTTCCTGCCTTAGGAAATATACACCTCCTGAAGAATGTGATAACAGTGGTAACTTAATCCTCATAACCTCATGAAATATAGGTATTGTTGTTATTTCATTTTACAGATGAAGAAATCTGAGACAAAGAAAAGGTATCTCCAAAGTCACACAGTTTATAACTGGCCAAGCTGGGGTTTGAACCCAGGCAATTTGGTTTCAGATCTGCTTTTGTTCAGTGCTGTATTTATAGTGCCTAGAATAGTGTTTGGTACAAAGAAGGTGCTCAAAGAAATTTTTTGTAAGTGAATAACCATTACAGGGAGGAATATGTGGATTGGTGGGAGCACATGAGGGCATACCCAACTGAGCACTGAGGAAAGGGCTGGTGGTAGTCAAGTGGTTTTCTAGAGGAGTCCATTCTTTAAATGGAGACATGACAGGTGATTAAGAGTTAGTCAGATGAAAATGAGGAGGCAGAGGAAAGGGCATATATAAAGGCTTGGACTTCCGTATGCTTTTTCCCTAAAACTCTGTTCTCTTTGAAATCTTTTCTAGGAGACCTACTGACAAGCAGTGCTGAACAATGTATGACCTCACAGAGGCTGCTGGCAGACCCTTCCTTGCAGAATCCTTGTTCCTGAATATATAAAAGTTTCTTAGAGGAAAAGACATTTAAAAAAACTTTGTTACCTGTTTGCCATAGAAATTGGTGTCTCCCCTGAAGGAAGATCGAGAGCCAGTGAATGAGAACATTGGTAAAGGCACTGGAATGGGGACATTCACACCCACCTAAAGCAGAACAAATCCACATCAGATATTAAGAAAATGACTCAAACAAAGGAACTCTCCATTTAGAAGCATAAATGCGTGGCATTAGAGTCAAGTTTAAATACCCACCTTCCACCCTATATCCATCTCACTGAACTTTTATTCCCGAGGAAGAAAATGGGGCATTGTGGGAGATCAGAGTGGTAGCAACTGATCACTGTTTACCATCTCCCCAGGAAACGGTAAATGGCTATAAGAATCTCCTAAAAATTATTTTCACAAACCTGTCCAACATCCACCAAGTGGGAATATTTCCTAGCGGTGGCTCCATTGGTGGTGAAGATGGCAGTTCCATTTCCATATGGGTTATCATTTACAATCTTGATGGCTTCATCCAAAGTATCTGTCTCCAGGACCACAAGAACTGGACCAAAAATCTCCTCTTTGTAACAAGTCATATTTGGCTGCCAGGAGTGATGTATCCAGAAAAGAAGTCAGTATTTTATGCTTATTTGTTAATTTAGAGCCCACTGTTTACATAGACAGCTTTCATGTTAGTAATCTTTTTTCATTTTAAAGCTCTTATTTTTTTAAAAGTGCTTTCTTGCTGTGTTCCATCTTCCAAGCTACCAATCTTTATCAATAACTTGAAATTTCTATTAATTACAATTACAATCCTTTCCTTTAAGCACTGTATTTTTAGGTCCCATGACCCATCACTAGCTTCCTCTTTTATAATTGTATAACCTGTTTATACAATTATTATGTTACTGAAAACTTACATGAAAATTCATTTTTTAAATGAATCAAATATATATTTAAAATACCACAGGAGATTTCTTTCTATTTAAAGAAACCCTGTGCTAAGTTTTCTATAACATAATCCATTCTCATTCATTCCTTTGTTTCCCAAATGAGTCTGCACATTTATATTTTGATAGCAGGTTACATTAAACATACAAAACATTCTTTACCACTGTAGCTAGTCAGCTGTGTTTGTTATTTATAAGTGGGTATTTTCCTCCATGGTTCTTTGGCAAGAGATTTCATAATTTCTACTACACTTAAATTCAACTTAATTATTCAGGATTATAGTAGGATTTGTGGGGACATATGTATTTCAAAAAAAGCCTCCTAACCTCAACTTAGTCACTAATTTTAGCTGAAAAACGTGTAGAGTTTTAATAAATAAACATTTTTATTTGATAATAAAAATTATCTTCCTTTTGTCACTTTCTGGTAAAGATGCATCTAAATTTAGAGCACAGAGTAAGTACTCAATAAATATGGGGTGGTTGATATGTTGGTGGAAACACTGCAATAACTATAAGCTAGGAATAAGAAGGAATGGGAAAAAGATGGACATTAAACAAATAAGTAACAAGTATAAGATAGGGATTGGCAAAATATGGTCATTGGGCCAAATATGGCTGCCTGTTTTTATACAGCCAACAAGCTAAGAATAATTTTTGTTGTTATTGTTAATCCTCACCCAAGTATATTTTTCCATTCATTTTTAGAGAGAGTATGGAAAGGAGGGAGGGAGGGGGGGGAGAGGGAGAGAGAAAGAGGAACATTGATGTGAGAGAGACACATTGATTGGTTGCCTCCTGCATGTATCTGACCGGGGCTGGGAATGGACTTGCAACCCAGATACTTGCAGGACTGGGAATTGAACCCATGACCTTCCGGTGCTCAGGCTGATGCTCTAACCACTCAGAAACACCGGCCAGGGCTCTATATTTTTTAAATGGTTGAAAAAAATCAATCATGGCATATAAAATTATTTGTAATTAAAGTTTCATTGTCCATAAATAAAATTTTTACAGAAAACAGCTACATAATGTTAATGGTTGCTTTCATACTAATATGTCAAGAGTTGAGTAGTTGTGACAGACATTGCATATCCCTGCAAAGCCAAAAATATTTACTATCTAGCCCTTTATGAAAAGTTTATTGAATACTTGTAGAGTAGAAAGAGATCATGAGTGAGAAGGGAGGTTAAATCAGACTCTAGATAAAATAACTGAATAATTCTGGCAAGAAATGAAGTCTCTAGTCATTAAATGTTCTTTATAAACTAGAGGCCCAGTGCATGAAATTTGTGCAAGGGGGGGTTCTTCAGTCTGGCCTGCACCCTCTCCAATCTGGGAACCCTTGGGGGATGTCCAACTGCCTCTCACAATCCAGGACCGATGGCTCCTAACCGCTCACCTGCCTGATCACCCCTAACCCCTCTGCCTGCCTGCCTGATTGCCCCTAACCACCTCTGCCTGCCTAATCGCCCCCAACCACCTCTGCCTGCCTGATCGCCCCCAACCACCTCTGCCTGCTTGCCTGATCGCCCCTAACTGCTCCCCTGCTGGCCTGATCGTCCCTAACTGTTCCCCTGCTGGCCTCATTGCCCCCTAACCGCCTCTGCCTCACCCTGCATCCCAGACCCAGGATTCCCTCCTCTGGCCGGTTGCAGGCACCTGGGACCCAGGCCAGCTTTGCCTGGGCCAGCTGCAGCCGTAGGGGACCGTGGGTGGGTGGCTTCACCTGGGCCGCAGCTGCAGGCGCCTGGGACTGCGGGGCGGGTGGCTTGTCCCTTTCCTGGGCCGCAGCCACAGGAGCTGGCATCCAGGACCGCAGGGTGGACGGCTTGTCCCTCTCCCAGGCCGCAGCCTGGCTGGTACCCATTCCTCTCTCATGAGCTCATTTGTGCCTGGCTGGTCCCCGTTCCTCTTGTGAGCTCATTTGTACCTGGCTGGTCCCCATTCCTCTCTTCCCAGTGTTGAGTGTCTGAGCAGTTCCGGCACAAGGGTGTGAGGAGCGATGACCATTTGCATATTAGCTCTTTATTATATAGGATTGGAGGGAAGAGCCTCTAAAGTGCCTTCAGCTCCCATATCTGGGAAACAAATAATCCAGAGTTGTTTACCTTGACATTTGAGATGATGGTTGGTCCAACAAAGTTGCCATTTTCATAGCCTTTGACTTTAATATTTCGACCATCAAGAAGGATGGAGGCTCCCTCCTTTGTTCCACTATCAATCAGATTACAGACTCGCTCTTTGGCCTGGGGTGTGATCAGAGGGCCAAGATCAGCTCCAGGCTGGTCTCCTATAAACAACACAGAAGAGTTTAATGCCTTCATTAACATAACTTATGACTGCCAACTAAAGATTAATCTAAACAGGTACAGTATAAAGAGAGGCAATGGTAAAAAATGATATGATTGCTCCCATTGGCCAAAGCCAATGTTAAAACCAAGAGCTTGGTTTTAACAAATGCAAAGTCTAAAGGAGCGAGGCAGATAACATATTACCTGCGTTGACTCTCAGGTTTTTGGCACGCTCCACCAGCTCTGGCAGCCACTTCTTAGCTTCTCCCACAAGGATCGCTGTTGAAAGAGCCATGCAGCGCTGACCAGCAGCTCCAAATGCTGCCCCAACCAACTGGTTCAGTGTATTTTCCTTATTGGCATCTGGCATGACTACCCCATGGTTCTTGGCTCCCTAAGGAAATATAGAAAGCACATGAATCTTCCTTGAGAAAATAAAATTATGCTAAAAATTAGGCAAATAATATGAAATTTCAAATGAACATTTAAGGTAAGGCCTAGAGAATTTATCCCTTGCTGCTTTGAGGATAGACTGATTATTTTGATACTGCTAAAGTCTTGGTAACATTGAGCAAGTCTCCAGATTACTTTCCCCCTTCTCAGCTGATAAGCTGAAACATGTTTATTTAGATTAAAAAAAAAAAAAAAAGAACCCCAATCATCACATTTAAGTCAAACTGATAGGCTAACACTGCATCCAGGACCAATGAGAACTACTTTCTCTTTCCTGTTAGATAGGAAAGAATTTGTTGTCTGCTGGGGTTTCTAGTTACATGAATAGCAGTGTAAACAACTGCCAGTAATAATGCCAGTAGCCAGATGAAACAAAATAGGAGGTAGCCCTCTCCTGATAAACAAGTTCTGGAAAGAGGTTCCCCAGACTGGCTTGCTTCTAGATACACATCCTCATGAACTTCTATGAAGGATAACATCTGGTCATTTCCACACAGATGTTTTCAGATACAACTATAATTGACTACATGGATAAATACCATGCCAGCTACTTAATTTTATCCCATTACACATGGTATACTGTGAATTGGGAGGAACTTAAGTCAAACTGGCCAAAATACACTCGGCCATGAAAAGAAAGAAGTAGGCATATCATGAAGTTTCCAAACCTGTGCTCGGGTGGCTATCCTTTATGCAACATTAGTCAAAGAGTAAGAAAGTAGCAATTGGACTTTATATTTAGTATCAAAGAATTGCCAACTATTTGACAAGGAACTAGTAAGAGAACAGCAGAACTATGCAATCTAGTAAACCACACATCTCGTATAGGGATATGGGGCTCTTCTCAGTGCCTTAGTCTGAACTCTTAGGGAAGAAGATATTTTGACATTAGTAGTTAGGATACGCCTTAAAAGAAGGAAAAGATTAAAGGGCTAGAAAAGCATGGTATGAAGGAAGAAACAGGGCCAGAACCAGAATTCAGCTGTTACTGCTAAAGCTCAAAGAATATGAATAACATTCTCAGGGAAAAATGTGCCCCTTGGCACCCAAATTTGTTGTATAAGATAAAAGGTAGTTAAAGTTGCTCAGCCAGTGTGGCTCAGTGTAGTTGAGCATCAACCTATGAACCAGGAGGTTAGGGTTTGATTTCCAGTCAGGGCACATGCCCGGGTTGCAGGCTCAATCTCCAGTGAGGGGTGTGCAGGAGGCAGCCGATCCTTGATTCTCTCTCATCATTGATGCTTCTATCTCTCTCTCCATCTCCCTTCCTCTCTGAAATCAATAATACACACACACACACACACACACACACACACACACACATTTTTTTAAAAAATAAAGTCACTTAGAATAAACCTAATCACAATATTCATCATTAAAGGAAAGCAATTCGGGATGAAATGGGAATAAGGAAACATTGGCCTTAGAGTGGGAGGAGAGGCCCCTCTGCTGCAGTGCTGTTTCTAGGTAATTTTAATACATATAACAAAGTTTGAGAGAAAAAAGGAATAAGAAGTCACCATATTGGCTTGAACTCTCTTGCCATGTCTTGACCCTCTCTCGAAGATGTACTCTCCTGCCTGGTTGGATCCCACAAAGCTGATTGCTTTGATATCCGGATGATCACAAATGAAGTTCACAGCTTTAAGAAGAAAATAAATGATCACCATAAAGGAACAAATGGCTATGGGTTTCTCAATATAACAAATTTCCCCTTTCCCCACTGCTATGAGGGAGAAATTTTCATACTTTTGTGTTTCAATGCTGGATTCCTATTTTGAAGTTCTCTCTTTCTTTGTCCTCTTAATTCTTTAAACTATAAAGTCTATATAGCATCTTCCCTTTCATTATTTTTCTCATTTGCTATTCCAGAACTTCCACTTTTAACTCTGAAACTTACAACTCCTCTTTTTCTTGAAAATAACAGCCCTTCAGAGCATTTGAGATCGTGCTTCCTGGCACTGTCCTCAGTTTGGGCTCAAACACACTCTTATAAAATTCTCCAAAATAACAGCTCTTTAATACTCAACACTTCTGTTCTTTAAGAATATGATATTTCTTCAACTGTCACTACATACCAGAACTCTCAGATACTGCTGTGCCCTTATGTGAGAGACAATATAGCATAGTACACTCATGTGCTGCTTAACCACGGGGACAACATTCTGAGAAATTCATCATTAGGCAATTTTGTCACTGCGCAAACATCATAGAGGGCACTTACACAAACCTAGATGGTATAACCTGTGGTTCATACTACAAACCTGTGCAGTATGCTTCTGTATAAAAAATATGAGATTAAATTAAACACAAGAAAAAATGATGCAATCAACAGGTGCAGTAAACGTGAGATGTATAAGGTTGCTGCCAGCATAATATGACATATTATTTTACAGCAAACTTCTTTTTTAAGTAGAAAGAGTACACTCTAAAATACCAAAGAGAATAGCATAGTAAGTACACAAATCAGTTATATAGTCATTTATTATCATTATTAGTAGTATGTATTACACATCATTGCATATGCTATACTTTTCTATACCAGCATCACCACAAACGTGTGAGTAATGCGTTGTACTACAATGTTATCATGACTACAATGTCACTAGGTGATAAGAATTTTTCAACTCTATTATAATCTTTTTGGACCACTGTTGTATATGCAGTCTGTTGTTGACCAAAACATCGTTATGTGCCACATGACTATATTTAAAAGTAAAAACCAGGTTCAGCCTTCCTGGATATATACATCTTGGCTCTGATAGGTTTTAGCAGTGTGACTTCGGGCAAATTACTTAATTTCATTATGCTTCAATTTTCTTATCTGTAAAATGGAAAAATAGCATCTATCTAAATGGGTTCTTATAAAGATTAAATGAAATAATATATGTAAGATACAAGAAACAGTGCCTGAAACACAGAAGCAATTTTTAAGTAGTAGCTATTATTATATGAATTAGAAGGCTTTTAGTCTCTCTGAGGTCCATAAAGTGAGTCTCTGAATTAAAAATCCTCATAAATTATCTCAATATTAAAGTGAAAACTTTTTCTTTAATCTTATCTGTGTCATGCCCTGATCCATATTTCTTTGTCCCAATGTATTTCGTAGGGCAAGAAGCACTGCTACTCCCTAGTTAGTTACCTTAGCACACAGACAGCAAAACAGTTAACAAATATTACCTTCAAACATGGAGGTAACTTAGTAAATCCCTTCATCCCTAGGTTCCTCATTCTAGAACACCCATCACCACTCAACACCTTGATATTTGGGAAGCCAGATTAAGTGCCATGTGCTGAAAGGCAGTTACCTTCATGTTGTCCATGGATGATGTTCAGTGTTCCATCAGGGGCACCAGAGTCCTGAAGCAACTTAGCAAGAAGCATAGTTGCTCCAGGGACTCGCTCTGATGGCTTCATTAGGAAGGTATTTCCACACACCATGGCCATGGGAAACATCCAAAGGGGGATCATGGCAGGAAAATTGAACGGAGCAATGCCTGCACACACCCCCAGAGGCAGACGGTAGGAATAAAGGTCCATGTCTTTGGTGATGGATGGCATGGTCTCTCCCAGCAGGAGGGATGTCACACTGCAGGCATGCTCAACCACCTCTGCAACAGAGAAGAAGCAGTCAGGCCAGCAGCTGCCCACAGGGTACACTACCTGCCTTGGTCATGCTCCAATAAGCACTGAGGGCAGGGAGTGAGTGGCTCAGGCCAAGGACAGAGGGAAGAAACACTGACTTGACCTTCCATGAGAGAAGGGCTTGTGCAAAATGAGATTCTCTAAATGGGAAAAAGACAGTGAAATGTACATACCCACTGGAAGATCAGTTGAGTAAAACAAAAAATGAAGTAAACCAATTTCATAGATTGCTGAGAAGTATTGGTATTTTCCACAAGTATTAAAAAAGATATCATGGGATAACAAAATCAACATAAAGGAAGAAGCAATCCCTCATTAAGGGATCTTTGCCTCCCATTTTCTTTTGCTCCTTTTCTAAATGTCCCTGAAGCTCCCCAGGAGGGACACCCAGCTTACGAAGGCCTCGAAACACATCTCCTTCAGCATCCGCTAGGGTCTTCCCTTGTTCCAGAGTGATTAACCTGGCAATTTCTTTCTAGAGAGAAAACACACAAATAGAAACCAATACAAGGGTGTGTCTCCTTTAAGTTCTCAGGCAGCAAAGGAAGGACGAAACTGGGGAGAAGTAATATGAGAAAGAGAACCATGATCTACATCTCTCTGGACTGAACAGTGAGGGAGTGCAGCTAAAAGGGCCTCGGTGGGTGTGACAAGTCTCCTATAGACAACAGTTTGGAAAATGGTGTCATTCAGATTTCTTACCAAGTTTTCTTTAATAAGTTGTTGATAGCGAAGCAGAACCTGCTGACGGCTTAACACTGAAGTGTCTGCCCATGCGGGAAAAGAGCGTTTGCAGGAGGCAACAGCTGCATCCATTTCAGCCTTGGTGGCCTGAGGGACCCGACCAATGACCTCATTGGTGGCCTGATGGGAAAAAGCAGCACATCATCCTTTGCCCCGGCCTCGCCTTCTCCATTTTTCATGGCTACAAAGGCAACACTATGTGCTTCACGATAAGACACCCAGGTCCCCACTTTCCCCCCATGTTCCCAGGATTCCAGGCTAGTCAGTTTAAGCAGCTTTGCTTACTGGGTTGTGGATGTCGATCCATTTGTCACTTTTGGATTCAACAAATTTCCCATCAATGAAGAGTTTTACAGTTGGCTGGAAAAAACAACAATAACACACACACACACACACACACACACACACACACACAGTACTGTATTAGTTAATTGTTTTACTTTCTCTCTCACTATCACAAAAAGGAAGGAATTTGGCTTGATAAGGAATCTACTGCTCTTTAGAAATGTTGCCACTCCCAAAGCGACACACAATAGACTTGTTTATAGTGTTTGTTAAGATGTGGCAGAGTCTCTGAAAACTGGGAAATTCCCAGCTAATCACACAGTGGAACTTCATGAGTAAACACATGTCACTGTAAAGCTTACACTAAAAAAGCAGCAGATTGTGTGTTAACAAAGATTAGCTCTATTGTGACTTCTTGGCCCATCTGATGTTCTGTTACATTAGCATGATAATGTCTTACCTTTATGATCAAAATATATGTCTATTTTTAATCCTCACCCAAGGATATTTTTCCATTGATCTTTTAGAGAGAGTGGAAGAGGGGAAGACTAAGAGAAACATTGGTGTAAGAAAAACACATCGATTGGCTGCCTCCTGCATGATCCCTGACCAGGGCTGGGAGGTGCCTCGACTGGGGAGGAGCCTGCAACCAAGGTAAGTACCCTTGACTGGAATCGAACCCGGGACCTATTGGTCCGCAGGCCAACCTCTATCCACTGAGCCAAACAGGCTAGGGCTATGATCAAAATATTTTTTAAATGTTTTTATCTGTGATTTTTTTTCTGAGAAGCTTACTTTTGTTAAATTTTCCAAAGGGTCTGTGGACCAAAAAAGGTGAAGGGCGACTGTGCTACAGTGAGTGCATGCTTTGTAGAGAGGATTTTGAGCACCAGTCCTATTTATTAGATTTTAGGTACTACATATGGCTGACAGACACAAGGTCTGTAAAAACAACTCTAAAGGTTATCAAGAAATACAAATCACCTGGCAGGATCAACTAAATATCTAGAAGCCATGAAAATGTTTGTAACTTTTGCCGAAGCCGGTTTGGCTCAGTGGATAGAGCGTCGGCCTGCGGACTGAAAGGTCCCGGGTTCGATTCCGGTCAAGGGCATGTGCCTGGGTTGCGGGCACATCCCCAGTGGGAGATGTGCAGGAGGCAGCTGATCGATGTTTCTCTCTCATCAATGTTTCTGACTTTCTATCTCTCTCCCTTCCTCTCTGTGAAAAATCAATAAAATACAGTTAAAAAAAAAAGTTATAAAAAAAGAAAATGTTTGTAACTTTTAACACAGTTATCTTATTTCAGAAGAGAAATAATCTAAAAGAAGTAAAAAACAAACAAAAACAAACTGTAAATAAATGTTTGTAAAACAATATTGAAAAACTGAAGCAATCTAAATGTCATATGGGGAAAATATGAGTTAATTCAGGTTATGTATACTTAATGGAATATAATGCAGCCATTAAAATCCTAACATAATAGACATATTAAATAAGAAAACCCAGAAGAAAGTTTCACATACACTCTGATCACAGTTACATAAAGAAGATAAATTTTGAGGAATACCCAAAAATTATACTGGATTCCTTCTCAGAAGTCAACTTTTCATGCCAAATAAACTCACCACTGAAGAAGAGAAGGAGGAGGATGCTGAATACCAAGTGGAGTTCACCTTGGAAGAAACCTGTGAAGTAAAAGAATGATTATTTTTATAAATGAGAGCAGAAAATTATAAAAAATGTAGTGAATGGCTACTATATGCTTAATATTATACTAGTTATTGTGGATATATGAAAAAGGACTTGATGTTTGTTGTTCTCAAGGGTCATATAATCTTTGAAAAGACATGAGACTGAGATACAGCAAATTGAGAAAATAAGAAACTATAATGACAGTATCCTGAATTTCTGGACAGTCCTGATTAAAAAAAATAATTTTCGCCCAGCCAGGCTGCTCAGTTGGTTGAGCATTGTCCCTGGGCACATACTTAGGTGGTGAGTTCAATCCCTGGTGGTGGTGCCTATGGCAGGTAACCAATTGATGTTTCCCTTGCACATCGATGTCTGTCTCTCTTTCTTTCTATTTCCCTTCTTCTCTCTAATATCAATTAAAATTACTTTTTCTTTCATTAGTCCATATTTTCCTAATTTTTGGCCTGGAAAATGTAGTCACCATAAATGTAACAATATGAAAACACTTAGCGTGGTTTCCAACACAATAGGCGTTGAATGTAAGACAGTATATAACCAAGTATCAAATATAAGTATAACATGCCCATACAAATACTTAAACACAAATGTTCAGAGCAGCTTTATTTATAACAGCCCAAAACTTAGAAATATACCAAACGTCTATCATTAGATGGGTGAATAGAGGAACTGATGTGGTATATCCATACATTGGACTACGACCCAGCAATAAAAATGAATGAAACAACCTGAATAATTATAGTAATTATATTGAGTAAAAGAAGTCATACATAAAAAGAGTACATATTGGATAACTCATTTATATAAAACTAGAAAATTCAAACTAATCTGTAGTGTCAGAAAGCACATCAGTGGTTACCTAAAGATGATGTGGGAGGTGGAGAGCAGAGGGTAGAGGGTAATTTTTGGGGATATGGATATAATCATTATCTTGATTGTGATGATGTTTTCATAGGTGTATACAAATATTAAAACTTATCAAATTGTACATTTTAAATATATATAGTTTCTGTCAACTTCATTTCAATAAAACTATTTTGTAAAATGCCACATGTACTTTAGAGATTATGATTAGAATACTGGAGGGGGGTCAGTTACAATAACTCTCTAAATCAAGCATGTCAAACTTGGGGCCTGTGGGCCACATGCAGCCCACAACAAATATTTTTGCAGCCCAGCCAATATAATGGTATGTAAGAAACATTTTAATAAAATGTCATAACTTAATTTTTATAATATCCTGTTATACATAACTAGAGGCCCAGTGCACGGATTTGTGCACATTGAAAGTAAATTAATTAGAAGGTGGCCGGCTAGGCGAGATGGGCTCGACATGCCCTAGCCAACCTCCCATGGTCCCTCCTCGGCCAGCCACACCTGGGGCAGTGCTGGGGCTCAAAGGGTGTCTGTGGAGTGAGTGGGGTCCCTCTGGCAGGTGGGGTCCTTTGGCCTGGCCTGCGGGGATTGGGCCAAAACCAGCAGTCCGACATCCCCTGAGGAGTCCTGAAGAGAGGCCACTCTGCAAAGTTGCTGTTGCTTGGCAGCTCCTGCATTAAGTGTCTGTCATGTCATAGGTACTGGCCTGTCAGCTGGTCACTTAGCCTTTTATATATATAGATTATCAATAACGAACTATAACATTCCCTGACTGATTACTATAATTGTGTTGTGTTCATTTCCCTTATGCACCTTACGCATAGGCGCACCATTTCTCTCCACTAATACTAGCAGCGAATATTTTAGTAGCCTACTGCCACATCATTAGTCTTGGACTGACTTATTTGGTGTATGCAACAGGAAATATTTTGGCTTTTGGAGAACAAGAAAAATACATTTATTTGTGTTATGCTTATTAATTTGTGCAGTTATTCAGTGTCTGATAGGTTAATGTTCAAGAAAAAATATTAATTTTTATTAAAATGTTCTATTATTTTATGTTAACAATTAATCATTTATATCAGCCCTTTGTATTGAGCATGTCTCTATCGAAATAAACCTATATTTCTATGAAAATTGAAGCTCTTGTTTTTTGGTGGCCCACATAAACTTAAACCTTATTTATTTGGCCCGTGTTAGCCTTTGAGTTTGACATGCTTACTCTAAATAAATAGTTTGTATATGTATATGTTATGGAAGTTGATTTAATAAATATTAAAGTCTAATCAAAGTGAGCAATATGAAATACCTTGGACCGGAATATACTAACCTATTATCTTGTCTGAATAGAGAACACATTAACCAAAGGTTTAGCGCTGAATGAAGTGCAAAAATTTGTGCATCTGTAGCACTGTCCAGGAGAAAGGGTCCTTTGGACCAGCAGCTAAACCTTCTAAATGCCTATTCTGCTTCTTCCTCCATTCCTCACAAAAGCTATCTCAAACCACCAACACTGTCCTGGAGCCCACCATGTCTTATTTATAGCCATGTCCCCAATACCAATGTGGTACATAGTAGGTGTTCAATAAATATCTATTGAACAAAAGAAAGGTGCATTGGGCTGGACTCCCTCCACCTCAGATTAGTTTAGGTGTTCCTCTTTTTGTACTTCCATAGCACCCTATCAGGTTTATTTGTCTCTGTTGTAATTGCCTAAGTACTTGTTACCCAAAAGATTGTAAGTTCCATTAGGATAGGCTTGTTCACCTGCTTTAAAAATATTTGTATTGCCCTAATCGGCTTGGCTCAGTGGATAGAGCGTCAATCCTCCTACTGCAGGGTCCTGGGTTCGATTCCGGTCAAGGCACGTACTGGTTGCTTTACAGAGTTATTGTGATCAAAACTGTACAGATATGAAAAATGGTTGGTGTATAATAACTGTCATTATTATTTTATTATTATAAATACTTACTTGTTCTCACTCCTTGCTATTTAAAAACTTATCAATTCTCTTAAAACTTCCAACTCTGCTACTTCCTCTCTTACTCTCAGGAGCTGACTTTGCTTTCCTAAATTTCAGAGGAAACAGAAACCATGAGATGAGAATTTCCTACTAGCAAATCTATAAAATTGACCTGCAATTATACCCATCTTTTTTCCTTCCTCCCTCTTATAATGGAGAAAGTAGCTAGCAAGCTCTGTGAGAACAAAGTGACTGGGAGACAGAGGTGCACAATCAATATCTGTGGACTGACTGAAATGGTGTCTGTCCTCCAGTCTAAGGCTAATCCATGCACCAACCTTTCCTGCTGCCTCTTTTTAAAAATTTCTTTCTTTAAAAAACAAATATTTGTATTGCCCTAGCTGGTTTGGCTCAGTAGACAGAGCGTCAGCCTGCAAACTGAAGGATCCTGGGTTTGATTCCAGTCAAGGGCACGTACCGGTTGTAGGCTTGATACCCGGCCCTAGTTAGGGTGCATGTGGAAGGCAACCAATCAATGTGTCTCTCTCACATCAATGTTTCTCTCTGTCTCTCCCTCCCCCTCCTCTCTCTAAAAACAAATGGAAAAATATCCTTGGGTGAGGATTAACAACAAAACAAAAAAATATATTTTTATGGATTTTTCAAGAGAGAGGAAGAGGGAGAGAAAAACATTGATGTGAGATTGAAACATTGATCAGCAGCCTCCTGCTTGCTCCCTAGTGGGGTTTGAACCTGAAACCCAGGCATGTGCCCTGACAGGGAATTGAACCAGCAACCTTTTGGTGCACAGGATGATGCCCAACCAGCTGAGCCACCTGGCCTGGGCTTCTGCTGATTCTTACACTTCCATCAATTATCCTTTCTTTCCTGTATCTTATAAACCTCTCTCCATCCAATAGCAAGGGTTCTCTATACCAGCGGTCGCCAACCATTAGGACCTCACAGACCACCGGTTGGCCACCGCTGCTCTATACTAATTACCTTTATTTCCTCATCTCCCACTAACTCTTCAATCTATTCCAACCTTCATGATTGAACACCAGTAACTTCCTACATCCCATGGACTCCATCATACTTGACCTCTTGGCAAAGGTGACATGGTGTGGAGGAGAGACTATGCCATGATGTGACAGCTATGGGGCCCTGCTAACTAGATCCTGGCCAGAACAAAGATTGCTTCCCCCAAATCCCCCCAGGGACTATCTAATTTACCCCTCCCCTATGTCCCAAGCATGCTGGTTCCTGGAATAGGTCATTACCTCCACCCCAATCAAGCACACAAAACATTTATCTGGGGTAGCTCATGCCCTAGTACCCCATTCATCCAGCCCTGTCCTATAGAACCCTTTAGTGCAAGCATGTCAAACTCAAAGGCTAACATGAGCCAAATAAACAAGGTTTAAGTTTATGTGGGCTGCAAAAAAACAAAAGCTTCAATTTTCATAGAAATATAGGTTCATTTAGATAGAGACATGCTAAATACAAAGGGCTGATATAAATTGGTAATCGTTAACATAAAATAGAACATTTTAATAAAAATTAATATTTTTTCTTGAACATTAACCTACCAGACACTGAATAACTGCACAAAAAAGCATAACGCAAATAAACCTGTTTTTCTTGTTCTCCGAAAGCAAAATATTTCCTATTGCGCACACCAAACAAGTCAGTACAAGACTAATGACGTGGCAATCAGCTGCTAAAATATTCACTGCTAATATTAGTGGGGAGAAATGGTTCACCTGCGAGTAAGGAGCATAAGGGAAAGGAATGCAACATGATTATAGTAATCTGTCATTAGCCAATGTTGTAGTTTGTTATTAATAATTATGTCTAACAGAATATTGTAAAAATAAAGTTACAAAATTTTATTAAAACGTTTTTTTACATACCACTATATTGGCTGGGCCGCAAAAATATTCATTGTGGGCTGCGAGTTTGACATGCTTGCTTTAGTGCCTGCCACATGGCACAAAGGATATCCATACCATCTTCCAGTCACACAAGAGGAGCCTCAGATATAAGTTCCCTTAATAAACTTTATGTAATAAAGGAATTGTCGGCCTTTCTTTGGTCTCTCAACCCTATCTAATAAAAGAGAAACATGGTAATTAGCCGTACAGCCGCTACCCTTCCCATTGGCTAATCACTGAAATATGCAAATTAACTGCCAGCCAAGATGGCGGCTGGCAGCCAGGCAGCTTAAAGTGAACAGGGAGGCTTGCTTGCTCCAGTGACGGAGGAAGCCAGGTTCCCCGCCTGCCTTGCCGGCCTCTCAGCTGCTCTCTAAGAAACACTGTAACAAATATAGAAGCTAAACAAAACCCCAGAAACCTGCTTTAGTCAGCCAGGCTTCAGCCAGCAGTACCGCAACATTGTATCAAATACAGAAGGTAAACAAAGGCCAGAAACCTGCTTTCAGCAGCTGAGGCCTCAGAGCTAAAGCTGGCCCAGAATTAAAAAAAAAAAAAAAAGGAGCAGTTGGGAGCTTCAGTCACCCGCCAGCCTGAAAACGGCCCTTAGCCCCTCACCCAGACTGGCCAGGCACCCCAGTGGGGACCCCCACCCTGAAGGGGGTGTGACCAGATGCAAACAGCCATCATCCCCTCATCCAGGCTGGCCAGGCACCCCAGTGGGGACCCCCACCCTGATCCAGGACACCCTTTAGGGCAAACCAGCCGGCCCCCACCCGTGCACCAGGCCTCTATCCTATTTAGTAAAAGGGTAATATGCCTCCCAGCACCGGGATCAGCGGAGCAGCGAGGTCTCCTGGCGCCAGGATCAGCGTGACAGGGGGCAGCGCCCAAACCGCCTGATCGCCCTGCAGCTCTGTGTGTGACAGGGGTCGGGGCCACAACCTCCCTATCCGCCCTGCTCTGTTCGGGACAGGGGAAGGCGCCCCAACCCCCTGATCAGCCCTGCTCTGTGCCTGATAGGGGGGAGCTCCCCAACCCCCTGATCGCCCTGCGGCTCTGTGTGTGACAGGGTGCGGCGCCCCGCCTCCCACGGGCCCTGCTCTGTGTGTGACGGGGTAGAGCCATAACCTCCCCATTGGCCCTGCCCTGAGTGTGACAGTGGCGGTGCCCCAACCCCCTGATCGCCCTGCGGCTCTGTGTGTGTAACAGGGTGCGGCGCCCCAACCCTCTGATGGGCCCTGCTCTGTGAGTGACAGGGGGGAGCTCCTCACCCCCTGATCGGCCCTGCTCTGTGCGTGACAGGGGGGAGCTCCCCAACCCCCTGATGGGCCCTGCTCTGTGCGTGACAGGGGGGTGCTCCCAACCCCCTGACCACCCTGCGGCTCTGTGTTTGACAGGGTACAGAGCCCCAACCCCCCTGATGGGTCCTGCTCTGTGCGTGACAGGGGGTGTCGCTGCAACTCCCTATCGACCCTGCCTTGAGTGTGACGGGGGCAGTGCCCCAACCCCCCAATTGGCCCTACCCTGAGCGTGACTAGGGGTGGCATCGCAACCTCCCGATCCGTCCTGCTCTGTGCATGACAGGGGGCGGTGCCCCAACTCCCCAATCGGCCCTGCTCTGACCCCGACCAGGGGCTGCACCTAGGGATTGGGCCTGCCCTGTGCCACCCGGGAGCAGGCCTAAGCCAGCAGGTCGTTATCTCCCGATGGGTCCCAGACTGCGAGAGGGCACAGGCCGGGCTGAGGGACCCCCTCTCCCCCCCAAGTGCACAAATTTTTGTGCACCGGGCCTCTAGTCCTATATAATAAAAGGCTAATATGCAAATTGACTGAATGGCAAAACAACCGGTCACTATGACACACACTGGCCACCAGGAGGCAGATGCTCAACACAGGAGCTGCCCCCTGGTGGTCAGTGGCTCCCACAGGGGGAGCACCACTCAGCCAGAAGCTACGCTCAAGACTGGCAAGCACAGCGGTGGTGGCAGAAGCCTCTCCCACTTCCGTGGCAGTCGGACATCCCCTGAGGGCTCCTAGACTGCGAGAGGGCGCAGGCTGGGCTGATGGACGCCCCCCTCGAGTGCATGAATTTCGTGCACCGAGCCACTAGTTTTATATAACACAGTAATCATGCCCTCCTTCCTGAACCCCCTTTTCACTTGCCTTCTGTGATACCCGGGTATCTCTTCTTTCTCTTGGGCTATTTCTCTGCCTTCTTTCCTAGTTCATTCTCCTCTGCCTGGCCACTTTGAATTGGGTCTTAGGCCTTCTTTTCTTCTTATTCTGCATACTCTCCTTGAGTGATTTTATCTCCTCCTGTGGCTTAAATAGTTAGATCCTGATGATGCCCAAATTTGTAGTTCCTAGCCAGAATCTTCCTCTTCAGGTAATATCCACATAACTAACTGTCTTTGCTCTATCTCTACTTGTTATTTAGGTAAAGGTTGAAAAAGTTGAATTCATCTTCTTCCCACCAACCTTTCTGCTTCCTATAGGCCACCTTGCAGTGAATGGGACTGCTTATTGTTCACCTAGTTGTCCAACCAGAAACCTGAATGCCATCCCAACTCCTCCCTTTCTCTTCACAGTGAATAAAATAAGTCCAGGCAATTTGTTCCCCCAGAAATCTTCGAATACACCACTTTTCCTTTACCCCTCCTGCCATCACCCGTACCATCATTGTCCCTAACCTGGATTTCAATCTTAAATCTTGTGAACCTAGTTTCCATCTCATAGCCAGAGGGTCTTTCTAAAACACAAATCTGGTTAGTTCATCCTTTTGTTTAAAACCCTCCAATGGCTTCCCACTGCCCTAGAGATAAAGACTAATCTTGATGTTGCTGAGAAGACTTACATAGTATCTTTACTTCTCTAGTTTCATAGGTTCCTCTGTGCTATGTTCCTGCCATTTGGAACATAGTTTGAGCTCTCTTTGTTCTTGCACAGGCTGCTGCTTCTTGCCTGAAATTTCTTCATTCCCTTGCTTGATTCATTCCTACTTTCTTCTCTACTTAGCCATCACTTTGGATCAGTTTTGTAGGTTTGCTAGTAGGAAGTTGAGGAAGTTCTCACTTTATGGTTTCTGTTTCCTCTGAAGTAGAAGAAACAAGGCTAACTCCTGAGAGTGAGAGAAGTAGCAGACTTGGAAATTTTCCTTTTAAATGTTTTCACTGATTTTTAGAGAGAGAGGCAGGGAGAGGGAGAGAGAAATATCGATTGGCTGTCTCCGGCATGCCCCCTCCCGGGGATTGAACCTGCAACCTGGGCATGTGCCCTGACTAGGAGTGGAACCAGCAACTTTTCGATGCATAGGATGACAGCCAACCAACTGAGCCATACTGACCGTGGCCTTACTTAGAAGTTTTTCAGTCTTAATCTCAGGTCTAGGCGAAGTACCTAATTGTAGAGTTCATAAAACACCTGACTTCCTTTATTTCTCATGTCGTATTATGGAATAACATCTTAATTATTAAGTCTCTCTCCCCTTAGATCACTAGATGGTCCTCATCCCCTTGCACTGTTCTGGAATAGAATAAGCACTCAGTAATATTTTGCCAAATGAAAGAATGAGTATACACCAAGCAATCGTTTGATATTAATTTTCTTTCATGTATACTCTCTTAGAGGGCAGAAAATGCATGCATCAGTCAACTTGAGCATTCTAGGTTACTTAGTTTTATTTTTTTCATGTGCACAGAGCCTCCCTGCTGTGAAGAAGGCATAAAAGGCATTGCATTTGGTATAATAAAACTATCACATAGCCCTGGCTGGCTTGGCTCAGTGGATAAAGCGTTGGCCTGTGGACTGAAGGATCCCGGGTTTGATTCCGGTCAGGGGCATATGCCTGGGTTGCAGGCTCAGTCCCCAGCGGGGGGGGAGGGCGCGGGGGGGGGGGGGTTGGGAGGGGAGGTTAGGGGACCGGGGGGGGGGGGGGCGTGCGGGAGACAGCCAATTGATGATTCTCTCTCATCCTTGATGTTTCTGTCTCTCTCTCCCTCGTCCTTCCTCTCTGAAATCAATAAAAATATATTTAAAAAGAAAAAACAAAAACAAAAAATCTATCAAATAGTTTTTGACAGGTTATATCTATAGTTTCTTCATTTCCTAAGAAACAATTATTAGCACTGTTGCTGAAGAAACTACCCTAAGTCCAGTCACACCAAATTTCTTGTTCTCTAAGCGTTTATTTTTGTACTTGCTTTACCAGGAACTCCCTTCTCCCCTTGGCTAAAGGCCTGCTAGTCTTGCAAGACTCAAGCCCAGAGCCAACTCCTTTTGGAAGCTTTTCCTGAACTGCACAGGTTGAGCCTGGGGCTCTTTCCATATGTTCCTGTAGTACTCTGTGCACTCCTATTATTTAGCAGTTACTGTTGCATTAAAATAGAGAAGCTTTCAGTGAGTATTTTATTTACTTCTCCTTTCCCAAAGCCTGGGGAGGGTGCCTGACACAGAAAGAGATGCCAAGACTTAAGTCCTGAATTTAGTTCCTAGTTGGGAAACCTTGGATGACTTCAGCCATAAGTGTCAGGTAACTTACTTCGTTATATTCATGAATTCTAATCTTCACAAACATTCTTTTCTTTTTCTTCAAAATTCTTAAAAACTAGAAATGGTGGAGCTGGGATAGAATCTCAGTATAATTGTGAAGCCTGTGCTTTTTTAAAAAAATCCTCACCTTAGGATATGTTTTTATTGATTTTTTAATGGAGAGACGAATGAATTGAGAAAGAGAGGAAAAAACATGGATGAGAAAGAGAAACACCAATCAGCTGCCTCTGGCATGTGCCCTGACCGGGGATTGAACCCACAACCTAGCTCTGTGCCCTGACTGGAATCAAACCCGCAACTAACTGAGCCACCCAGCTAAGGCTGTGCTTTTTATACCTCTTCACTGAGGCAAATCACTGAGACTCTTTATACCTCTTCACTGAGGCAAATCACTGGCTTTCTGAATGGGAATCAGAAAATACCACAAGAAGCAGAAGTTCTAAATTTTACTAACAACCATAATAGAGATGTTATGTTGACTATGTACTTAAATAACTGAAAACATGAACTCTCTCCTTTACAGGTCAGTTTGACAGTCCTCTAAATTTTTTTAAAATCCTCACCTGAGGCTATTTTTCCATTGATTTTTGGAGTGGAAGAGAGGGAAAGACAGAGAGAAATAGCGATGTGAGAGAAACACAATGATTGGTTGCCTCTTGCATGAGCCCCAGCCAGGACCCGGCTGGGGAGGAGCCTGCAACTGAGGTACATGCCCTTGACTGGAATCAACCTGGGACCCTTCCGTCCGCAGGCCAACGCTCTACCCACTGAGCCAAACTGGCTAGGGCGATAGTCCTCTAATATTCATGACTGCCAGAATCTAGGCTACTCTTTTTTTTTTTTAATATATTTTATTGGTTTTTTTACAGAGAGGAAGGGAGAGGGATAGAGAGTTAGAAACATCAATGAGAGAGAAACATCGATCAGCTGCCTCTTGCACGCCCCCTACTGGGGAAGTGCCCACAACCCAGGTACATGCCCTTGACCGGAATCGAACCTGGGACCCCTCAGTCGGCAGGCCGACGCTCTATCCACTGAGCCAAACCGGTTTCGGCTAGGCTACTCTTTATCAAAGTTTCATGTTACAGTAACTACTATTTGGCTTAAGGATTACTATTTCTGTTCTAAACTCAGAAGTTTCTCCAAATGACTAAGAAAATAGTTTATTTCCAAAATAAAGCATATGGGGAGGGAGGTTCTTCACCTTGATGCAAAAGACAAAATATAGTGCCCTCTTAAGGATCTTTCTCCCTCTCTTTTTTTTAATCCTCACCCATGGATATTTTTTCCATTGATTTCTAGAGAGAGTGGAAAGGAGGGAGGAGGGGGGAAGACAGAGAAAGAGAGAGAAACAATGACAAGAGAGAGACACATCGATTGGTTGCCTCCCGCATGTGCCCTTGACGGGGAATCGAACTCGAAACCCTTCTGTCCCAGGGCTGAGCAGCTGTTCAGGGTTAAGGCTCTCTTCTTAATGATTCATTGTGATTGAGGGGAGGGGAAGGAGGCAAAGGAAAAAAAGGAAATTTCATTGAAAGATTTCAAGGAGAACTGGAAAACACAGGGTGGAAATTTCACTTGTCTACTACTAAAATAGGACACTAGAAAAAAAAAAAACTTGGATCACAGTAAGAAATATACAAGTGACGCTATATCATCCATCTGACACACCCGTCCAATCCATTCTCCACACTTTCCCATTAAATAGCATATTTCAACATAGACCTTTGCTGACTCTGCTAAGAATCTTAAAAACGATTACGTTTCTGCAGTAGAATTCACTAAAAAGTGGTAAATACCAGTATTATGTAAAAGCCCAGTAATATGAAGGAAGAAGTCCCCGGGCTGGAGGTAATGAGGAAGAGGGGCCATGCTGTCGGCAGTAAATCTCGCCTCCTCTTCTAAGTCCTTGCTCAGCCAGGAACAAGAAGGGAACGGCTATGGAGAGCGCCGGAGGTCACAGGCCTCAGGCACGAGCTCCTGCAGCTCTATCACCTCTCAGGCTGGCTCCCTAGGACCCAATCCCCCGGACCCCGTGCCCATGGGCAATGCTGAGGGTGCACCGGCCGCTAAAAACGGACTTGGGAGCAGGAACTTGGGACTTACACTTGTTTTCTCTCACCTGTGTCAGATTTGTCTAGTCCCTGGCACGTGCTTGGGGCAAACTAGTAGCCTAGATATCTTCTTGTTTACTGCCAATACGAACACTATAACTCTGCTGAGAAGAAGTTTAACAAAGTCTCAGCAAGCAAGGGGGCAGCCCGGGGCGATGGAAAAGCAAATGGCCACAGCTGGGGACAACTGCACAGGGCTGCTTTGGGGGGGAACCTGGCGTACGCTTCCAGAAGCAGATTCAAAGTTCACCCACTGACCCTCGCCCCTCAGTGCCTCCTCCTCCCCACCCCCTGCAGCTCGGATTAGAGACAGTGAAGTAAGGGTGGGGGAAGGACACAATCTGGACGCTCCTGGCAGGTGAAAAGGCTCTAAAAAAAGGTGACCAAGAGGGGAATTTCGGGGCAGCGAGGTGGCAGGTACAGAGGTGAAGGGGAAAGCATGTGAGAGGACCAAGGAGAGGTGAGTGCAAGCGAGCGTGGCAGCAGAAAGGGGGCAGGGCTGGAGGAGGAGAGCGGGCCAGAGCCACAGGAGGGGAGGCTCAAGAGTGAAAGGGTGGGAGGGGCAGGATCCCACGATGGTCCGGGGCTGGATCCCACGAGGACGGACCTGGAGCGCCGGGGGTGGGACAGGGCCGGACAGGTCTTGTGGGAACAGCAGGGTCGGCCAGGATGGGGTTGACTCAGAGAGTGGACGGAAACGACCCAGTTCCTAGCTTCACGACCCCTCGGCGCCACCCTCACTCGCCTGCAGGATCCGAGCCCGCACAGCCGCCGCCGCCACTACCGCCGCCATGGTTCCCGGTGCCTCTACTCCCCGTGACTCCCCAGCAGAACTGCAGCTGCCAGACTTGGCCCTTCATCCTGCCGCGCCTCTTCATTGGTGGAGAGGACCATTTCCCCGGCCAATCACTCGCTCTAACTCCTGACTCCACCCTCATGCCCAGTTTTGGGGACAGGCGATTGGTCAGAAGTGAAAGCGCTCTCTCCCCTCTCCCACCTCAGCAAATTCTGTTGGCGGAGGTAGGGAGGACGCCCCTCACTTGGGTGCTCTCCATTCAGCACGCAGGGAAGACGCCCCTTCACAGGGAGCCCCGATTGGCCACAGGGACGACTGCGGCCCCGCCCCCTCACTGAGGAAAGTAAATAAAGCCTTCCTAGAATTGGCAGGCGCTCCGCCTCCTCCAGTGCGTGGGGGTGTGTGGCCAGCACTGGGGGCGGGGCTAGGCAAAGATCGCCCTAGAAGGTGGCAAACGAGATGGGGCCTGGGAGTGGGGATACGGTTTCCCTTTGGGGGCGTGGCTTGTGGGTCCTCGCTTTCCCGCCGACGGTTGGTCGCGTCACGTGACATGGGTTGGAAGATGGCGTCTCCCACAGAGGGTAAGAGCCGGCTTAGAGATCCTTCGCCTGCCCCCCTGGCAACTTCCGCTCTCCGTCTGCCGGTCGAACTTGGGCTCCTCTCTTTCCCCCTCCCACTTCTCTTCCTCGGGATGCGGGTGCGTCTTCAGCTCGCCGATTCTTCACAGATGCTCCGGAGGAGCTCAGTTTCCCTGCTGTGCCCCAGCCGGGTGGAGGCGGGCATCGGCGGGAGACCCATCCGGGCCCAGCCGCTCCCTTAGCCTCAGCTTCACGGAGGGCGGCGGCGGAGATTACTGCTGGGGGAAAGGAGGCGCCTTCTTGTAGCTTTCTTCTGGGGCGCCCCATTCGAGGGTTGGCTCTCTCATCTTTGATCGCCTGGCACTCTTCTCTCCCACCGTAGCTGGGATTGGTGGCCGACCTCATCCTCTTTCTGCCCAGATTGGTGCGGTTGTCCTGGCAGCTCGAGAAGCGGGGGACCTTCCCGGCCCCTCGCCGAGCGAGTCCCCAGGAGAATGAGAATGGAGCTTTTTAGGGTAGTTCTGTACACGACCCAGTCTCTCTTGCTTCTGCCGTATGTTTCCCCGGGCCGAGGGAACGATTTCTGCCTGTATATTGGCCAAGGGGCAGGTCATCTCAGCAGCTAAGTTCTGTGGGTGTGCCCTTGTGCCTTTGCGCTCGATCCGATCCTGCTTTGGGGAGTGAGGGTCTTGCAGTCATTTCTGCACTCAATTTTTGCGTCTACTGCCCCCACCCCCACGTCCGTTTCACCGATATGTAGTTTACCCTCCTCACACCAACACAGTTTTGTGTTTGGAAGGAATCTTGGCAGTTCATTTCAGGAATGAGGAAATTGAGGCCAAGAAAGCTGTACAGGTTACATGGAAGGCATAAAGCTAGGCGCTTTGGGAGAGGAAAAGATGAATCATTCACGTACATTCCCGCGGTTTCAGGTCTTATTTTAGCTGTCACCTCCCAGAGAGGCTTTCCCAGGACATGGCATCTGGATATGCCCCTCTTCACCGCTGTTCACGATCTCTGCCAGCTTAGTTATTCTGTTAACTTTGCCGCTTTCACACAGGGTCATAAATTCTAGATCTGCCTTGTTCATAGTTGAAAGAATGTTACTTTGGCTTAAGTTTCAAGTTAAACCGAGTCTTAAGTTTTTTTTGAGTGCAGGTAAACTGTAAAAGAAATTATGGGTGTTCAGCGCGGCCACAGTGGAACCAGGAGGTCACGGTTCGATTCCTGGTCAGGGCGCATGCCCGGGTTGTGGGCTGGATCCCCAGTGTGGGACATGCAGGAGGCCGCCAATCAATGATTCTCTCTCATCATTGATGTTTCTATCTCTCTCCCTCTCTGAAATCAATAAAAAATATATTAAAAAGAAAAAGAAATTATGGGTTCAGAGTCAACAGAGATTCCTTCCCTTGCCTGGGTGCCTGGGTGCCCTCTGGGTAAAATGCCCTTCTCATGCCAGGAAAGAGAAAGGAGTGGAGGTGACATTTAAATAGTCAGCCAAGGGAATGGGGAGTTGTTTAATGGGCACTGAGTTTCAGTTTGGGAAGGTGAAGAAGTTCTGGAGATGGATTGTGATAGTGGTTGCACAACATTGTGAATGTACTGAATGCCACTGAACTGTACACTTACAAATGGTTAAAATGGTAAATTTCATTATGTATATTTTACCACAGTTTTTTTAAAAGCCAAGTGATAGAAATAATTTCTGTTAAAGATTTTAGTTTATTATGAGGTTATTTTTTATTTTTTTATATATATTTTATTGGTTTTTTACAGAGAGGAAGGGAGAGGGATAGAGAGTTAGAAACATCGATGAGAGAGAAACATCGATCAGCTGTCTCCTGCACACTCCCCACTGGGGATGTGCCCGCAACCAAGGTACTTGCCCCTGACCGGAATCGAACCTGGGACCCTTGAGTCCGCAGGCCGAGGCTCTATCCACTGAGCCAAACCAGTTAGGGCTATGAGGTTATTTTTAGATTTCTAAGTTTTGGAGGTTTTAGAGCTGTGTTCCTTGTATTTATTTTTCCCAGTCTTCTGTCATTTCTTTTTCCTTTCTTTAACCAGAAAGAATATTGGAAACATTATATATTTCTTCCTTTGATCTTCTAGCAATCTCCATTGCTACTCTTTATGTGTAAAAATTTTCAGTTTCATCTTTTACAAAGTTTCACTTCTCCACCTAAACTTTTTTTTTAATCTGACAAAATCAAGGGGAGCACTTTGGACTTAAATTCAGTTTCTAAATAAGTATATCTTCCTAAAATATTCCATTGCCTAGCTCTCTCACTTCTATTTGTAATGTTCTACCTGTCCTTGACTTTAAAATTTAATTCAAATAATGTTGATATGAAAAAGATTAGGTCATTTACTCATTTGTCTTCTTTTTTTTTTTAATTGAGTGATTTTAGAGAGAGGGAGGGAGGGGTGGAAGAGAGAGAAAGAGAGAGAGAGAGAGAGAGAGAGAGAGAGAGAGAGAGAGAGAGAGAGATTTGTTGTTTCTTATTTATGCATTCATTTGTTGAATCTTGTATGTTCCCTGGCTGGGGATCAAAACCTTGGCATATCTGGACAATGCTTTAACTAACTGAGATACCCGGCCAGGACCTCATTTGTCTTTTTAATGGTAAATTTGCTGGGACTTTTTTGAAAAGGAGAAAACTGAAATCAAGTAAAGCCATCTAATTACTTAATGTATGAGAGTAAGCCTCACAGCAGATTCTGAGTTATGCCCCCAACTGTGGTTTTCATAAGGCTACCCCTGTTGGTTATTAGCTCCTACTCCCAATAAGCTTATTTTTGTTATTGGTAACATTCTTTGGAATTTGAAAACTGACACTTTGTGTTACACAGTTTTCCTTTCTTACCAATTTGGATGCTTTAATTAAGGCAATTATTAGGGTCAAGTTCTTGACCAATGAGAATGCTATTGGAAATTCTCTTAGAACATTTGGGGGGCAAATTCAATTTAGAGAAAAGTTCATGTTTCAATTTAGAGAAATGTTCATGTTGAAAACATTTATATACATGTACATTTTCTGGGGAGTGAGTCCATAAATCCATAGCTTTTTTTCTTCCAGATTTCAAAAGATGTGGCTTATTCAGAAAATG
Organism: Myotis nattereri; assembly: GCF_964212035.1. Lineage (NCBI taxonomy): Eukaryota > Metazoa > Chordata > Mammalia > Chiroptera > Vespertilionidae > Myotis > Myotis nattereri. Next base: position 24,053,009 of record NC_138075.1, on the reverse strand, counting down.
TTAAAAACTGTTTGTGTCATTAAATTACCTGAATATGCAACTAGTTAGCATACTGAGCATATAATATGTACTCAACACATGTTAACTATTGTTAATATCCAGTATCTACTGTGTGCCCAGGCAAGAGTAGAGAGGAAATGGCATCAAAGAATTAGGCTGGACCATGTAGGATTTTATAGGGCATGGTAGGTACAAATTCACGAATTTAGCTGGGAAGAAGTCCTTTAAGCTGAAGAGTGACATGAACTAATTGGCATTTTAAAAAAAATCAGTTCTGGCTGCTTTGTGGACAATAGATTTGGGGGTAGGGAGGAAAAGGGATAAGAATGGGAAAAGGGAGAACTGTTAAGAGGTTATTGCAGTTGTCCAGGAGAGAAATCATGGTTTCTTGGTTAATTAATTTGGTTTTTGGGTGTATTTTGGAGATGGTAATTAGTGGATTTACTAATGGAGGGTTATGGAAGGGTGAAGGAAAGAGAGGCATAAAGAATAGGTGGTATCTGGGTTTTTGAGAACTGGGGTTTGTGGTAGTGCTATTTCTTGAGACATAGAGGACTGGGAGAGTATGGTTTTGAACATATTAGAATTAAGGGATTTTTCACATGTGTAAATGGAAAGAGATGTCAAGTATTAGTTAGATACATAACTCTGAGGTTCAGGGAAAGACTGGGCCTGGAAATATAAATATGGAGTCATTGGCACAGTCAAGGCTGCGGGACTAGATGAGATCTTCTCATGAGACTTTAGGTGTAGAGAGTGAAGCCAGTTTAGGATGGGGCCTCAGTGAAAGAGGAGACTGAGGAAAAGGGGTCACGGAGGAAGGAGAAAAACCAGCATAGTGGTTTTACAGAGGCTGGAAGTGGAGTGTTTCAAGGAGAGTGGTCAGTGTGAAAGCTGCAAAGAGGTCACATAGGAGAAAACCGAGAAGTGACCACTGGATTTAGCAACATAGGTCATAGATAACCTTGACGACAACAGTTTCCATGCATATAGGGAACAGAAGCCTGATTATCATGGGTTAAGGAGAGAATGTGAGGTGAGGACATAGAGGCAGCAAGATAGACAGACAACTCAAGCGCTTTTGAGAGAAGGAGTGGGGAGATAATGGAGTCAAGGAAGAGCTTTTTCAAAGAAGGGAAATTCTAGAGCAGGTTTGCTTGCTGTTGAGTATGAAGCAGTTAGGGATGGTAGAAACTGACTGTGCAAGAAAGATATTATTACTCATGTTATTTTTGTCAGAGCAAGAGAAGATGGAATTCAGAACCCTAGCAGAGGAGTTCGTCTTGAGAGCAGGGACACTTGGTTGTAACTGGAGGAAAGTCTAAGAGTATGAGTGAAGGTGCAGGTGGGTTTGCTGATACTCATTTTTTTCTGATACCCCACTAAAACATTAGATATCGGAAAAGTGAGGTTTGATAAGGGAAAATGATTCATTTTTACAACATTTATTTGCAGTTATAGAACTCCGCTATCTAGACTTCCAGGTGAATGTTCCAGTATGTTATGTTCTTTGAGACTGAAATGTTTTAAAATGTAAATGAACATGTTTTGTGTCTTCTTGGCTCATCTGGGTATTTTGTTCCAGGGACGGATCTGGAAGCATCTTTATTAAGTTTTGAAAAACTTGATCGTGCCTCACCAGATCTTTGGCCAGAACAATGTAAGTTTTTGGTTTCTTTATATCAGAATCAATGGAGGAGAACCAGTGCTACATTGAAGGATATTTTTTAAGGAGGTATTTAATGGTAATGGTTAAAATTTTAATTTTTCTTCAAAGGGAAGAGAATGAATTCTGTGGTCCAATGTTCAGAATAGCTGGTGGTTTACTTTTTTCAGGACACACTGTGACTTAGGAAATGATGGGGAGCCTTTAAAAAATAATCATTAAAAAAAATCTGTAATAAGTTCAGACAATTTATATAGAGAGATACTTAATGTATTTCCTCACCTCCTTTGATCACTCTTATAAAATCACCATTCGTAGTTTGATACAATCCTTTTGACCTTTTTTATATTTATTTAAATAAGTAAATAAATATATATTTTTAAGTATATAGAGGGGTTTTTTGTGTGTGTTTTTTGAGGGGGGCATAACAATGGGGTCATATGTACATGGTCTACAACTTAACTTATTCCACTTAGTGGTAGTAATTTATTAATGGATCCTTCCATGTTAGTAGGTTTAAGTTTACTTCTTTTAAAGTATAATTATACTCTATTTTATGTTTTCATACCCTATTTGGAAACCTAAATTATATCCAACTTTTGATATTACAAATAATTTAATGATAATGAATATCCTTGAACAAGTAGCTTTGTGCACATGGGAGAGGATGACTGTGTATGAGAGTGACCATTTACTCACATACTAGCTGATATTGAATGTTACTGATCTTTATTTGTAGTTTGTATTTCTCTAAGTGAGATTGAACATCATTTTATTTTTACATATCTGGCTTTTTATGTGACTTTTCCTATAAGACATTTAAATAAATAATTAGATTGGCAGACCCGTGTACCTACAAAGGAAATTTAAACTTTTATCTGGTAAGAGATATTGTATCTTGCCACCCTCCCACTTAGCTAATTCCTGATCCTTCAAAGTTCAATTGAGGAAGCTTTCCTGCACCCTCACCCTCAGTATGATTTAGATTTCCTTTTTTTTTTTGGTGATGGTGGGGGTGGGGGTTCTACCAAACCATCTGGTTTCTTTCTTGGAGAACTTAAGCAGTATTACAGTTATTGATTTACTCTCTCTTTCCTCTTCCAGACAGTAAGCTTGAAGACAGGCTGTTTTCTTATTATTTGAATCTTCTATGTCTGGGACACTAAAATTGAATAAATAATGTTGTATCTTTTCTTTTTTAGTACCAGGTGTTGCTGAATTTGCAGCTTCTTTCAAAAGTGTAAGTAATATTTTAATTACCTAATGAAGTTTATATCATGTTTTACTCCTTGGTAACAGCTCAAATATCTCTTGTTTCTTTGTTTTCAAAATAATGTCATCCTAAATAATGAAAGGGTAATATGCAAATTGACCCTAACAGCAGAACAACTGGGATTGACTGGTCACTATGACACACACTGACCACCAGGGGGCAGATGCTCAATGCAGGAGCTGCCCCCTGGTGGTCAGTGCTTTCCCACAGGGGGAGCTCTGCTCAGCCTCAAGCCAGCTGACGGGTGGCGGGAGCCTCTCCTGCCTCCTCAGCAGTGCTAAGGATGTCCGACTGCAGCTTAGGCCTGCTCCCCACTGGAAAGTGGACATCCCCTGAGGGCTCCCAGGCTGCCAGAGGGATGTCTGACTGCCAGGTTAGGCCCAATTCCCCAGGGAGCGGGCCTAAGCCAGCAAGTGGACATCCCTCGAGGGGTCCCAGACTGCGAGAGGGCACAGGCCGGGCTGAGGGATCCCACCCCCCAGTGCACAAATTTTTTGCACCAGGCCTCTAGTAGTCTTTAAATCACTTTGTAACTACAGCCCTGGAAATCTCTTTATATTATTATCATGTTAATTGATGATAATGCCTTCCTCTGTCCAAATGCTCTATTTTGGCATTTTGACCTTTGTCTATTAGCCTCTTTTCTTAGCTTAAAAGCTTTTAACAGAAGGCAGTTGAAATATTTAATGTAATGCCAGCATTCTTTTTGCCCAAACTATGAATTTTTAAAAATAAATTATTTTATTGATTTCAGAGAAGGGAGAGGGAGGGAGAGAGAGATAGAAACATCAATGATGAGAGGGAATCATTGATCGGCTGCCTCCTGCATGCTCCCTACTGGGAATCGAGTCCACAACCGGGCAAGTGCCCTTGACCGGTATTGAACCTGGGACCCTTCAATCCGCAGGCTGACGCTCTATCCATTTAGCCAAATTGGCTAGGGCACCAAACTATGATCTTGAAGCTTTTCTCTTTTGTTTATGTGATGCATTATGACCTTAACTTATATACCTTCTTAGAGGATTTCTGAAATTTCTCAGTGGCTCATCAGAAACCTAAGGAAGAAATCCAACAAGTCACAACTTTTCTATTTGCAGGGCAGCAGGAATTGTGCTAGATGCTGTACACATGTTCTCTTCCATATTCCCACAACTAGGAGAATATGATGATTATAATTTTAGCTACCACTTATTTACCATGTGCCAGGCACTGTTCTAAGCACTTTACACATATATTACTTAACCTTCACAAAACGATATGAGGCATTTAACAGACAAGGATATAGGCACAGAGAGAGTAAGTAGGTTACCCAAGGTTATAGGCTATAATATGTGCCAGAATCAGGCTTTGAATCATTAGTCTAATTACTGGCATCCACACTCTTACTTTGTTTGTTTTTTGTTAATCCTCACCCAAGGATATTTCCCATTGATTTTGAGAGAGAGAGAGAGAGAGAGAGAGAGAAACATAGATGTGAGAGAGAGAGAGAGAGAAACATAGATGTGAGAGAGACACATCGATCAGGTGCCTCCTGCATGTACCCCAACTGGGTATCAAACCCACAACCTGGGTATGTGCCCTGACCAGGTATCGAACTGGAGACCTTTTGGTGCACAGGATGATGCTCAACCAACTGAGCCACACTGGCCAGGGCCTGAATCTATTACTTAACTACCTGTGACCTCAGCAACTTTTCTAAAATTTTGGAGCCTTAGTTTTCTCATTTGAAACTATCTCATAGGATTTTTAATGCCCTAATGCAAGTTAAAACACTTTGCAAAGTACCCGGGACATAATAAACAATACATGGTAGCTATTATTACTAGATCAGCTTTTGTCTCGTGGATGGAGTAGAAAGTATCTGATTAATTTTCTTACATTCTTATTCATACCGACTTTTCAGTTTAGTTCGTTGTATTTGGTAACAACTAAGTCTTTTGAATCATAAATAGAAATAAGTGGTTTTTAAATAACTTTTATTATAGTATGATATTTTTTGAAAATCTGATTAAGCATCTACACCTTTCCCCTAGAAATATGGACATACATATTGAGTTTTGTTTCTAGGGGGCCAGGGTCATCCCAGGATCCCAGGTTAAGATCTCGTATAATCTGTTTCCAGAAATGGTGAATTTGACCTATAATAGCCTTCTAGGGAAAGTAGTATAGAGTAGTGGTTTCTGAACTCATACTATATGGATTTTGAATCCTGGGTCCACTAGCTGTGTGACCTGAGGCAAGTGATTTATAATCTTCCTGTACATTTGTTTTTTTATTTGTAAAATGAGGGTAATAATACCTACTTCATAGGGTTGATTTAGAATTTAAATGACATAATGCATGTAAAGCGTTTTGCTTGTTGCATAGTGCTAAGTAAATATTACTTTTTTAAAAAAGAAAAGGGCTTGCCCTAACCGGTTTGGCTCAATGGATAGAGCATCAGCCTGTGGACCAAAGGGTCCCAGGTTCGATTCCGGTCAAGGGCACATGCCTGGGTTGCAGGCTCGATCCCCATTGTGGGGCATGCAGGAGGCTGCCGATCAGTGATTTTCTTTCATCATTGATGTTTCCATCTCTCTCCCTCTTCCTTTCTCTCTGAAATTAATAAAAACATATTATAAAAGGGGAGGGGGCTCAAAACTGAAGTAATGTTTCTCAACTGTACTCCTACCTGCACAACAAAATCATCAATATGCAGCTATGGAGCCTTTAAAAAGTACATATGTACTGTTCCTTGCTCTGTTCTCTCCAATGGACCCTTCCCCCACCCCTGATATTCTAATTATTGCATCTACGGTATGGCTAGGTCATTTGTATTTGTTGTTGTTGTTACATCATAGATGACTCTTACAACTAGGGTTGAAAACTGTTGCCTAAAGCTATTCTAAAAAGGGGTTCTTTCAAATTTTGTAAATTCACTTTCAGAAATCAGAAAATAACTTAAAATTCTAAAGTTTTCTAAAACACCTGCTATAAAATGAAATTTCAAGTGATGACCATTACAGTGTTCTTGCAAATTGAGGATTTTTTCATTCTTGACTCTTCTTTGAATCTTTTCCTCTGCTAGAAAATGTTACTTACTGATTATTGTTTTAAACATTTCAGTTGGAGGCTTTCTCCAGAACTGAATTTCAAGTAATTTCTTTAATTGCTATACTAACCTGTTAGGCATGAAACAATGACAGTAGTCAGACCTAATTCTTCCAAGATCATTTCTCTGAGACCAACTTTAAGGATGAGCAGTATTATTTTGTAAGGTGATTATTTATAGGCCGTATCTGAATCTGGTGAAATCAGGGTTTTAGAAATTATAATTTGCCAGTATTTTCACACAAACTGAATGCTATGTGACAAGCTACCTACAAGAAGGAAAAGTAGGGTCTCTTCACACTTTGTATGTAACTGAGTGAATATATTCTTATTTTTTGACAGCCTATTACTAGCTCGCCACCCAAATGGATGGCTGAAATAGAACGTGATGATATCGACATGTTGAAAGGTAAGCTATGCTAGTGACTTTTATCTTTTAACCTGATATTTATGCTCTCCCACAAACCACCTTCCTAGTTTTTCTCTGACTGTTCCCTTGAAAGTATTCTTAGCTCACTCAAACTGCCTACCTAACTATCTTTATTGATGTTCTTCATGTCTAAATGCCTTTCTTAACTTTTCCATATGTAGCAGTCCTTCTAATTTAAGACCTGCTCATAATGATTTTATCTGCTGCTAAAGTCCTTTAATATACTTTTGTCTTGTATAATACTTACAGTTTACAAAAAGCTCTTGCATAAATTTTTTCATTTCTCATAAAGGCCCTGTGAGCTAGATATGATGATATCTAAGGTTCAAAGGGTTAACTTAACCAAGATTTGTTAGAGTGAAAAAATTTAAACTCTTATTTTAAGTCTAGTCTCTTTCGACTATAAACAAGTGCTTATTTAGGATTTACTGCTATATATTATTGTCAGTACTATTAGTTGACAATCCCTTCATAGGTAAGACCTGTCTTATTTTATTCTTTCCCATCAATTTCTCCAATAAAGAATACTATAAGTAGTGATTATTGTTGTTTGATAAATGACTTGGAACTGAACCACAAGTGGAAATTTAAATTAAAAAACATTAATTTTCCTTGATTTTTGCTCTACTTTATTTATTTTTTTTTAATCACCCTCTGATGATAAGATTCATGATGATTGTGAAGTAATAGACTGAAAGGAAGGTAAAAATTGGATGCTTGAGCTATTTAAGCAGCTGAACAGATCAAGAAAGTCTACTACTTATGCCAGATATTGATGATAGGTGGGAGAAAAAAACACCTTTATTTGATTTCAAAGGTAATTCATTGTTCTGCATGAAATGCTTAAATGCAGGTTCCCCTCCTCCAACTCTGGAAATATTAAGTCTCAAGGGCATTTCAGGTTCATTGTTCTAATGTTCCAAATAGACATTTATATGCCATCAATATGCATTTTCTAAGGGAACGTTAAATTTTTAATGAGGGATATAGCATAATGTTTCATATAAATTGACCTGTATCTTAAACCTAAAAGGAATTTTGTGCTATGCTATTTAAATGAAAATCTGGGAAAGTAAATTGTTGTTGTTTAAGTATACTGTCTTTTTACCTGGTAAACTTAACATTTTTTATAGGTATTTGATTTGAAGGGAAAGTTTGGTGTTTGTCAATATTTAGTGTTTGTTTTCTAAACTTAGGGAAATGGGGGAACAATACATGTTTTGTCACTATTTTATTAATTTAAATAATAAGAATTAATAAAAGACAGTGGAGTTAGTGTCCATTTTTCAAGACAGATCTGTCTACCAGTATAGGCTTTCTCAATGCGATGTGTAGTCACAAGGTTTGATACTTGTATTGTGTATTCATTTTGTATGATAGGCAAAATGAATGTTGTTGAAGGATCCTTAAGATAAAACATAGTTTACTAACTCTCTCCTCATATTGGGTAAGCTCATCTGACCCAATTTTGCATTAGTGGGAAAAATTCATTGTGTGTGTGTGTGTGTGGCGGGGGCGGGAGTGGTTGGAGGAGAAAAGAAATGGATTTATGCTATTATTTGATAAAAATTAAAGCTTAAAATTTTGTATAAGAAGGATTCCCATCTCAAATGAGTTGTTATTAGAGAACAGTGTATAGAAATGATTTTGAAATAAATGATTCTATTTCAGAACTGGGGAGCCTCACCACAGCTAATTTGATGGAGAAGGTACGAGGCCTACAGAACCTGGCCTATCAGCTGGGGCTAGATGAGTGTGAGTACCCAGATCACATTAATTCAGGGTTGCCTGTTGTGTATTTCATGATGAGTTCTAGCTGTAATACAGATGTCTGTATTACATTTTATGAAGGTAAGATGTCATTATAATCTAAAGAGTGCCTTTTATGATAGAGTGTGCTGGAATAACTACTGAGTTTACTAGGTAACGTTTATTTTCCTCTGTACAGTAAAAATATATTGGAAATCCTTTCAGTTTTAAGTGATAGAATGTCCAATCAAACTAGCTTAAGCAAAAGAAGGACTTTATTAGTTCACATAAATCAAAATTCAGGAGTAGAAATAGCTTGGAGGATATCTAGATCCATGACTGTTAATGATATCATTGGGATTTGCTTTTGGTTTGCATCTCAAGACTTTGTTTCACTCATGCATTAGTCTTATTCTCTGCTGCTGCAGATAGCTTTTTCCTAGAACTGGGCAAGTGGCCAAAATGAGCTCTAATTTATATGTCTTTAAATTTCATAGTCCCCAAAGACAGAACATCTTTTCTGAACATTCCAAAAGAAAGGTCCTGGGAGGACTCTGACTGTTCCATCTTGGCTCATGTACCTAACCTGGAACCAGTCCTTTAGCCAGGTAGCATGGAGCACTCTGATAGATCAGGCCTGGGTCCTAGGTGCAGACACAGATTGAAAGGCTTAGTCTAAATCAAATCACACAGAATGGGAGAGAACAATTGATTCCTCAAAGGAAGGGATAGATAGAAGAACAAAAACATAATCTGTACCATGAGCATGGTTTTAAAAGATCTCATTTGCCCGGCCAGAGTTGCTCAGGGTTGAGCATTGACATATGAACTGGGTGGTCATGATTTGATTCCATCAGAACACATGCTGAGTTGCAGGCTTGATTCCCAGTAGAGGGTGTGCAGGAAGCAGCTGATCATTGATTCTCATCATTGATGTTCCTATCTCTCTCCCTCTCCCTTCCTCTCTGAAATCAATAAAATACATTAAAATAAATAAATTTAAAAAAGATCTTACTTATTCCTATCTGTTCTTCATTATTTTAGTTTAAAATTATTTCTTTACTAGAGGCCCGGTGCACAAATTTATACATGGGTTGGGTCCCTTGGCCTGGCCAGTGATTGGGCTGATAGGGGCCGTGGGAGGTTGGCTGTGGGAGTGCACTGACCACCAGAAGGCAGCTCCTGCATTGAGTGTCTGCCCCCTGCTGGTCAGTGCGTGTCATAGTGACCGGTCATTCAGTCGCTTAGGCTTTTATATATAAATATATATAGATAAATTATATCTCTTCCTATACTGTACTCATTATAAAATTAGAAAAGGAATTGTAGAAAATTTTCACTTTGTAATTGAAAGAGATATTCAATATAAATACAGTGGTTAGAACTTTGTTCTCAGTAGATACCTCTTGAGACCTTCATAAATCCACAGTTCTGAGAGGCTAGTATAGCTTATAATTTTCTTCAAAATGCAAGTTTTGTACTGATTAGAGCAGTGATGGCGAACCTATGACACCCGTGTAAGAGGTGACACGCGAGCTCATTTTTTTGGTTGATTTTGCTTTGTTAAATGGCATTTAAATATATAAAATAAATATCTTTGTTTTACTATGGTTGCAAATATCAAAAAATTTCTATATGTGACATGGCATCAGAGTTAAGTTAGGGTTTTTCAAAATGCTGATACGCCGAGCTCAAAAGGTTCGCCATCACTGGATTAGAGAATGGATTAGAGCAATCCTAAAATGTTTCATAAATTATTTTTCTTGTTTATAGAGCATATGGTGGGTTTTTACACATCATTGATTTAAGTTACTTCCAAATTCAACATTTAACTTTAAAATTCAATTTAAAGCCTATGATTTTTGACTGATAGTCATCACTTCTTTAGCCCTCTTTATCTTTTATTTCCATTACTGTAATTAACATTGGCTCTTTTTTTTTTTTTTTTTTTACCAAGAAAACATTTTTTAATCACTTCATGAATCAAGAAGCAGAGAACAACAAACTGCTTTAAGATATGGTTGCTAGGTTCTCTGCTAGGTTCACTCATTGTGACCTAACTCTTCTCTATGTACTGTGTATTTCTTGTGGTTGAAGTTTATGTCTTGGTAAAATTACTAATTACCAGGTATGTCATAGACCTCCAGGGTTTATAATGAAAAAGCAAATCGTTGATTATTAAATTCATGAATGCAAGGCTTGTATAGTATAGAAATTGATTCTCTTTCTAGCTCTGGATAATAAATGCTGTAATAATAATAATGATCAATCCTTTATCTCTCTGTGTCAATTTTTTTATGAAATAAATTTTATGCTCAGTGTGTCAAGAAGATGCTATATTGTCGAATATATTGATTAATAATGTTATTTCTAGTTAGTTATAGTTGAAATTGCTATATTTTCTCTAAATAGTGGGGTTTTTTTTTCTGCTTTCCTACTGAGAAAGATAATGAAGTGAGTTTGTGTGGGGTTTTTTCACTAATTTTAATTATGGAAAATTTTAAACATTTACCAAGGTAGAGAGACTAAAATAATGACTTCATGTACTCATATCTGGCTTTAATAGTCAGCATGGGCAATCTGTTTTACTTATATCAACCTCCCATGATTCTTTTAAAGCAACCCTCAGGCATCAGATTACCTCATTGTCAAATAACTTCAGATGTGATTTCAAAAGACAAGGACCCTCCCTCCCTTCCTTTCTTTCTGTCGTTCTTTCTTTAATGTAACTGCACTTCCATTATTATGCCTAAAATTTTTTAGCAAACTTGCTTAATATCATCAAATACCCAATTAAGATTCAGATTTTCCTGGTTGACTCATAATTACTTTTATACAGTTAGCTTGTTTAAATCAGTATCTTAACTAAGGTTCATATACCATATTTGGTGGATATGTCTCTTAAGTCTCTTTTAGTTATTTATTCATTTATTTTTAAAATAGTTTTTATTGATTTCAGAGAGGAAGAGAAATAGATAGAAACATCAATGATGAGAGAGAATCATTGATAGGCTGCTTCCTGCATGCCCCACACTGAGGATTGAGCCTGCAACCCTGGCATGTGCCCTGAGTTCATAGGTCACTGCTCAACCACTGAGCCATGCCAGCTGGGCTCATTTATTTATTTTTTATTACTATTTTAAAATATGTTTTTATTGATTTCAGAGAGAGTAAGGGAGAGAGAGAGAGAGAGAGAGAGAGAGAGAGAGAGAGAGAGAGAGAGAAACAGAGAAACATCAGTGATGAGAGAGAATCATCAATTACTAGTAGCTGCCTCCTGCACACCCCCTATTTGTGACTGAGTCCACAACCTGGGAATCAAACTGTGACCTCCTGGTTCATAGGTTAACATTCAACCAATGAGCACATCAGCCAGGCTTAAGTCTCTTTTAATCTGTCATAGTTCCTCCTCCCTTGTATTTTCCCTTGTCATTTATTAAACCTAGTTATTTGTTCAGAAGCATTTTCCATATTTTAGATTTTGTTGCTTACCATCCTATGGTGGTGCATAGATAGATACAGGCTTGATTTTTATTTTGGCAAGAATATTTCATAAGTATTGTATACATTTATCAGAAGGTATATAATGTCTGTCTCTCTTTGTGATATTAAGGTTAATTACTTGGTAAAGATATTGTTAGCCTGATTTATTATTCATTGTAAAATTCACCATCAGCCTTGCACCAGAGTTTTAGCAACCTTTGGTAACTGCCTAAGTCTACTATTTTATTATAGATTTCAAAATGGTAATATTCTAATTCTGTCATTCCTTCTTATTAGCTAGAATTTTTCTATGATGGTTTTTACTTAGTAACTATTTATTATTACCTTGAAAGCTATTTTTACTGAATAAATTATTCTTTCTCTTTATCAGTTTTTAGAATGAATCAGTTCCCCAAGCATCAATAAAGTCTATTTTAATGGCTTTCCACTGAATCAGAAACTTGGTATGGTTTGTTTTAGTTTTAATCCACACAGTTAAAACCATTACTGTTAAGGGTATATCTAAAATTTAAGGCTTTGTAGGTGGGGAGATTTAAAGTCACCTAATCAGCCACTTTATGCACTGAACCAAAACCATGCAACAGAAATGCTCATTTCTGCCAGATAAGTCCCATGAGTACAGCGGAGATTTTTCAAAATTATTTTCTAGTTCAAAATTCAGTCTTATTTAAACTTCTGTAGCAGTGCTTTGCAACTGATTGTCGTTTGCTTTGATCATAAGAATTTATTGACATATTTAGAATATAGATTTTATATTTATACTTGGAAAGAATTACATTGATATGGATCAGACTTCTTGGATATAAACTCTCTCTTTGTTTTATTGTGTATAGTGTATTTGCATAAAAACAAGATCCTTTTTTTTTTTTTGTCCTTATAGATTATTCATCTACTCTAGAGGTTGACATTTACTTGATACCCTAATCTGGTATTTCGATGTCTCAATCCTCTTTTCTACATTAATTGAGAGGATGACATGGATGAAAAATAAGCAGTAGGAACTGATGAATCCCCCAGGACCAGTTATCCTGTTTTCATGCAAATATCTCCACTGATAAAGATGATGGAAAGGAAAAAGATGCAAAAAATATTTGTCCTTAAAACATGATTGTTTGTCACTTCCCTAGAGCATTGTTAAATGTTAGTATAGAAATAATGTGAACCTTCTTGGGCTGATAATAACTAGATTGTGTTTTTTGAAAGGCAAACCCTGCCCTTTGATTTGGTACATGATTATGTCTCATAACCGTTTTGGTGTGCAGATTTGGGGGTGCAATAATTTTTTGTATAGGGGCCTCTTGGCTTGATTTGGGCAGTTAATTTATATGAAATTCTCATGATATATATAGAAATACAAAAAATTGTAAACTGCCTTCCCATATAAAGAATTCCATTTCTGTTACTTTTGTTTGAGTTCAGTGTCCTTTCTGTTTTGGACTGGAACTGTTGTAGTCACTTCTTATGGTCTGCCTGCCTCTCCACTGCCTTATCCCAGTCTCTCTTGTTTGCCACGACCAGATTAATTTTTCTTAAGTGTCATTTCTTTGGTTTGTCCTTTGCTCATAAGTCATTAACAGTACTTCATTACCCATATGATAAAATTCAGATTCCTTTCCATGGCATTCAAAATCCTCTATACCAAGCATGTCAAACACAGGGCCCGCGAGCCACATGTGGCACACAATGAATATTTTTGCGGCCCAGCCAATATAAGGTATATAAGAAACGTTTTAATAAAAATGTTGTAACTTAATTTTTACCATATTTTGTTATACGTAATCTATATATGTAAAAGGCTAATATGCTAAGTGTCCATCAGGGTAACGACATCATGTAGCAACGCCCAGCTTCCTCTCCCTAGTGACTAGCCTCCTTGCAGTTTCTTCAGCCCAGGAACACGACTTGCTTTATAGCCAGGTGGAAATACTTTACACTTTAACCAAATGTCTGTGAAGTGTTTTCCTGTGCCTCATCTCATTTGATCCTCACAGAAGTCCTGGAATATGTAGATAGGAGACTCAGTGGAATCCTATTTTCTTTTCATTAGCTGGGAAACAGAGATTTAGAAGCTTAGAAACTTGACCCGACTGAAAAGAATAAGAAATGGTGGACCTTGAAAATGAATTCAGGTTTTCTCACTGCGCAGAATATAGTCAAACACTGCTGCAGTTAAATATTTTACCCTTTGTTCTCCCTGCGTGATCTACAATAATAATCTGCTTCGTGTTGATATTTATTGCTGTATTGCTGACAATTACCTGAAAGAGAAGTTGAGGTGCTTCACTGGGCTGGAAAAAGTTTAGCTAAAGCAGAAAGTAGGTCTAATTAAGCAAGTTTATCCTATATATATAAAAGGCTAAGTTGACTCGCGCATGCGTGATACATATAAAGCTCTTGCTGGTGCCAATTGCACATGTGTGTTTCGATCTGTCTGTCATTGTCAATCGTAAATTTGGTTGACACTTCTATTATAGAGAAAGAATGAATAGTGATATTGAAATATTTCTTCTAATTAATTTCCTTTCAATGTGCATGAATTCGTGCACCAGGCCACTAGTTATTAATAACGAACTACAATGTTTGCTGATGACTGGTTACTATAATTGTGTTGTATTCATTTCCCTTATGTGCCTTACGTGCAGGTGCACCATTTCTCTCCACTAATACTAGCAGCGAATATTTTAGCAGCTGACTGCCACGTCATTAGTCTTGTACCGACTTGCTTGGTGTACGCAACAGGAAATATTTCGCTTTCGGAGAACAAGAAAAATAGGTTTATTTGTGTTATGCTTATTAATTTGTGCAGTTATTCAGTGTCTGGTAAGTTAATGTTCAAGAAAAAAATATTAATTTTTATTAAAATGTTCTATTATTTTGTTAATGATTACTCATTTATTCCAGCCCTTCGTATTGAGCATGTCTCTATCGAAGTAAACCTACGTTTCTATGAAAATTGAAGCTTTTGCTTTTTTGCAGTCCACATAAACTTAAACCTTGTTTATTTGGCCCGTGTTAGCCTTTGAGTTTGGCATGCTTTTTCTATACTCTGACCCTAGCCTAATCACTAGCCTACCAAAATACCATACACTGTTCCCATTTGAAATACTCTTCCCAGAACACTTTCCCACGTTCTTAATTCTGTTCATGCTATTCTTTTTTCTCAGAAAGTTCTCCCTGACCTAGTTCTAGTATTATAACTTTTATTCATCCTTCATTATTCTGCCCAGTATTTAGCTCTTTCATACCTGATATGAAAAGTGAACTCTTTTAGTCAGTCTCCCAAATTACTCAAGAGCAGTTCATTTTGTATGGCACTTTTACCATTTTGGGAAATTTTTGGTATGTCTTATCTCTTGGATTGATTATAACTATATAATAAGAATCATATTTTTGGGCTGTCTTTGTAACCCATAGAGTACCTGGTTTACAGTAAGTGTGCAATGCATGTTTTTTGATTGAAGAATGATCAACTGCAGATGTCTTCAAATGAAATGACAGAGTTTTTCTAATGAAATTCATTGACTTAAAACTGAAAAGGTAGAAACTTCTAGAAATTACTCTATTTCTGGATGATTTTTTTGTGTTTTAGTGATGAGAAAAGTAAGAAGGTCTTGTAATATCTGGAATTTTTCCTCTATGACAGTGGATGATCAACCACACATAGTAAAGATAGTGTGAAACTTGTTGATAATGGTTTGATTCTTTATATACCTGAACCCTACTCCATCGCGATCATGACCTGGGCATAATCCTGACTTAGTCTTGTAAGTTGCAACATTATATAGCTTGCTTTATTCCTAAGACCCACTGAACTATTTTGAATCTTATTGAATACCTGATTCTCTGCCATTTTTTACTCTTAAGAACTGCCCCCCCCCCCAATCCGTTAAAGCTATAAACATTTTAGTAGTCATGCAGGTTACCTATTTACTGGCTATCTTGAAAATATTTTAAAATAGAATGACAGTAGATCATGTCATTTGAAACTTAGGCTAAAGCTTGGGGCTCTGGTGCATGGTGTTTTTTGTTTTTAATAACAGCTTTATTGAGATAGAATTTATATACTCTACAATTCACTTTTTAAAATAATATATTTTTATTGATTTTAGAGAGGAAGGGAGAAGGAGAGAGAGAAACATCAGTGATGAAAGGGACTCATTGATTGGCTGCTTCCTGCATGCCCCACACAGGGGATCGAGCCCCAAACCCAAGTTTGTGCCCTGACCAGGAATTGAATCTTGACCTCATGGTTCCTAGGTTGTTATTCAACCATTGGGCCAAACCAACCAGGCTACAGTTTACTTTTTTATAGTGTGTAATTCAATGATTTTTATATATTCAGAGTTCTTGCAACACAATCAGTTTTAGAACCTTTTTATCACTACCAAAAGAGACTACCCATTAGCAGTCACTCCCCATTTCCTTCCACCCCTAAACTCAATAGGCATAAGAGCAGGACTAATAAATGAGTTGAATAAAGTGCAGGATATAATATGCATGTGCAGAAACCAATCATATTTCTCTACAGTAGCTAATCTGTCTGTATGAATTTGCCTAGCCTGAACATTTCATATAAATGGAATCATACAAAATGTGGTCTTTTGTGAATAGTTTCTTTCACTTAACATAGTGTTTTTAGTATTCTTCTATGTCGTAGCATGTATCAGTACTTTATTTCTTTTTTGGCTGCAGAATGTTTTGTTGTATAAATACAGTTATTCACTAGTTATCCACATTATATTTATCCACCAGTTGATGGACATTTGAGTTATTTTCACTATTTGGCTGATGTGAATAATGCTACTATGAACTTCACATACAAGTTTTTATGTGGGTCTGTCTTTTCATTCTGTTGAATTTTATAACTAGGAGTGGAATTTCTGGGTCATATGGTAACTCTACCTCTGACCATTGAGGAACTGTCAGACTATTTAAAATACTGGGTGTACCAGCATGTACGAGGGTTCCAATTTCTTCATATCCTTGCCAGTACTTGTTATTTTTTGTTTAAGGAAGTTATTATCATATCCATCTTAATGGATGTGAAGTGGTAGCTCGTGCTTTGGAATTACATTTGCCTAAAACTAATGATATCGCACATGTTTTCATTTGCTTATTGGCCAATTGTATGTCTTCTTGGAAAACTATCTATTCAGACCCTTTGTCTACTTTTTTTTTTTTTTTTAATCCGCTCCAGAGGGTATTTTTTCCTTTGATTTTAGAGATAGTAGAGGGAGTGAGGGAGGGAGAGAAATATTCATGTGAGAGAGACACATCAATTGGTTGCCTCCTGCATGTGCCCCAGTAGGGGCTGGGGATCAAACCTGAACCCAGGTATGTGCCCTTGATCTGGAATCGAACACTCGAACTTTCAGTGCTCAGGCCGTTGCTCTATCCACTGAGCCAAACTGGCTAGGGCAGTACCCACTATCTTCATCACTGTAGCTTTATAGCAAGTTTTCAATTTGGGATGTGTGAGTTTTCCAGCTTTGTTTTTTTTTAAGATTGTTTTTGCTCTTCTGGGTCCCTTGAATTTCCATAGGAATTTTAACTTGTCAGTTATTTAAAAGAAATCAGCTGGGATTTTGATAAGGATTGCATTGACTCTCTAGATCACTTTGGGGAGTATTGCCATCTTAATAATATTAGGTCATTCATTAATGTGGTGTGTCATTCTCTTTACTTATATCTTCTTTAATTTCTTTCAACCATATTTTTTAGTTTTCAAAGTATGTGTAAATTTTGCACTTAGTTTATTAATATGTATTCATAAGTCCTGAAAGAAAATCTTGTGTTGATCATTTTTTATTTTGCCGTATGAGGCTAAAATCATGACAGACTGACATGGACAATTGTGAATTTTAAAAAAATGTATTCCTAAGTATTTTATTTTTTGATGTATTATAAATGAAATTGTTTTCTTAATTTCATTTTCAGAGTGCTTATTGCTACTGTAGAGAAAAACAATTGTTGTACATTTTATATCCTGCAACTTAACTTATTTATTAATTCTAATTGTGTTTTAGTAAATATACTTAAGATTTTTAATACCCCAAATTAGGTTACCTGCAAATAGAGATAGTTTTACTTCTTTATTTCCAATCTGGATATTTTATTTCATTGTCTTGCCTAATTGCCCTGGTTAGTAAGTTTGGTACGGTGTTGAATAGAAGCAGCAAGAGTGGACATCTTTGTCTTCTTCCCGATCTTAGGGGAAAGCACTAAATGTGATGTTTGCGCGTGTTTTGTAGATTCCCTTTGTCAGGTTAAAGAAGTTATGTCTTATTTTTTGTTAGATGTTGTGGTGTTTTGTTTGTTTTTAATAATGAAGAGGAATTGAATTTGATACATTTATTCTTGATTACACTTTACCATCTATAGTAACAAAAGCATAATATGCTAATTAGACTGGATGTCCTTCCAGACATCCTTCCAGGCAGCCTTTTGGAGGAAGCTGTGGTGGTGGGGACCGAGGCAGCAGTAGCCGCCCTGGCAGCGGGGGGCCGAGGGGCGGTGGGTGGGGGCCAAGGCAGAGGCAGCCGCTGCAGTGGCGGGGGCCAAGCCCCTTGCATGAATTTCATGCATCAGGCCTCTAGTATCTTATAAAACAAATAAAAATATCAATTTAATTTACACTCATTTACTTGGACTGATTTGAAATTACCTTGGTACTATAAAGAAAGGATTACCTAAGAAGTTATTAAGCAAATTAGATCACATGAAGTATATTACCATTTAAAGAAGCTTTAAGAAATTTAGCTTATTTTGATATATGCAAGTGTTTCTGCTAATTTATAGTCTAATCCTGTGTTTGTTTAACAGTTTCAATAGGACTGTTATTTGGCTAAATGTAATCACCATAGTTTTTGAAAGTAAACATTTTATTGTAAACAGATTGAGACTTCCCATTTAAACTTGATACTTCATCCCAGTAATCTACATTGATGAAGTTGTGTGCACCAGAAACTATTTGATACAACTTTCTTTGGTGGTGGTACCACAGAAAAGCTTCTGCTTCACGCTAGCCTGTGGTATAGTAGACTTCTCTACCCTCTAGGCATGTGATTTTTTTAAGTGGCCATTTATGTTTAGAAGTCCAAATAAAATTCTAACGAACACTTAGCTCTTTTAATATTTTTAATTTTAACCTATGAACGAGGGCAGGGAGATAATAATTGAAACTCTTATACCCTGACTATTCTTCACTGTGATTTGACATCACAATTATTTATCTGGCTTATTTTATAAGGTCTGTTCAGTCCTACCTTTGTCTTTAATAGTTAAAAGTTAAATTAACTCACTTGTCTGATTGAAGAGAAAAATCATCTAGCCTTCAACCTCTAGATGGCAGCATGTGTCTTATTATATTACTACTTTTTCCTCTACACATTGTCTCCTGAACTGTGTTTCTGATTTTGGTAAAAAGTTCTTGTAACTTTACCAGACTACTTGCCTGACTTTGTTGATGCTTTGCTTGATTTTTAGCTTTTTTTCTTCTTTTAATTTCTCCATTGTTTTATCCCCCAAATAATTCCTTTCTTAAGCAATGTATATTTTTTACTTTTTAATTGAATTTATTGGGGTGACATCTATATATATAAAAGGCTAATATGCAAAGTGTCCCCTCAGGAGTTCGACCAGGAGACCGGGAATTCAATTGCTCACTATGACGTGCGCTGACCACCAGGGGGCAGCGCGTTATGAGGGAAGAAAGGCCCTGGCCAGCAGCCAGAAGGCCCCAATCAGCCCTGATTGCCTGCCAGGCCTAGGGACCCTACCCATGCACAAATTTCGTGCACTGGGGCTCTAGTTGGTTAATAAAATTATATAGGTTTCAGGTATACAATTCTATAATAAATCATCTGTGTATTATATGTTCATCACCCAAAATCAAGTCTCCTTCCTCTCTCCTTTATCCTCTTCTGTCTCCTCCTGCCCTTTCCCTCTAGTAATCATCAAACTGTTGTCTGTGTCTATGACAGGGGTGGGCAAACTTTTTGACTCGAGGGCCACAATGGGTTCTTAAACTGGACCGGAGGGCCGGAACAAAAGCATGGATGGAGTGGTTGTGTGAACTAATATAAATTCAAAGTAAACATCATTACATAAAAGGGTATGGTCTTTTTTTTTTTTTTTTTTTTTTAGTTTTATTCATTTCAAACGGCCGGATCCGGCCCGAGGGCTGTAGTTTGCCCACGGCTGGTATGAGGTGTTTTTGGTTGCTGTTATTGTTTTCTTAATCCCTTCACCTTTTTCACCTAGTGCCCCAAGCTCCCTTCCCTCTAACAGCTGTCAGTCTGTTTTCTGTATATATAAGTCTGTTTCTATTTGTTTGTTCATTAGATTCCACATGCAAGTGAAAACATATGGTATTTGTCTTTTTCTGACTGGCTTATGTCACTTAGCATAATATTCTCCAGGTCCATCCATGCTGTCACAAAGGATAAGATTTCCTTTTTGATGGCTGAGTGGTATTCCATTGTGTAAATGTACCACAGCTTTTTTATTCATTCATCTAATGATAGACACTTGGGCTACTTCTAAATCTTGGGTATTGTAAATATGCTACAATGAACATAGGGATGTATATATTCTTTCTTTACTTATTTTTGTATGTATTATTTTGAATTAGTGTTAGCTAAAATTGATAAAATAAACTTGAACTCAATACCTCAAGAAGAATTTAATTGTTTCAAAATAAAGCTTTTATCTACTTAGCCATTTTGAGTGATGAGATAGTAGCAAAAGAATGAAGCAACTATTTGAATGCCTGCTTCCTGCAAGGCTCTGTAGCAGCTATGAAGATGAATAAGACATAAATTACTGCCCTTGTGCAGATTAAAATCTAGCTGGGAAGAGATAAGACAATTAAGTAAATGATTCTTTATAGAAGGTGGAGGAGATAAACTCTACAAGAGCACAAAGAACTGGGGATAGGGGAGAAGGGGGCAGTTACATTAGATTGCTTTAGGAATGGCAGATAAGTTTCATTTTGTATGTCAACATGGATTGATGAGTAAAGATTGCCTAGGTCTGTTTAATTGAGGGATTTTGAGAAGGGGCCTGGATTCAGAAATCAATTAGTGTTGTCTGCTATGAACAAGGGAGAGATATGGGTGTGGTGGTATTTGCTATTTTTGGAGCATTGAGCATAGACCTTAGAGAACACATAGGATCCGGATAGGTGGAAGTGGGAAGAGACCACATTCTAGGTGGAATGAGTATGAAAGCAGAGCTTGAAACAACTGCTATGCTCAAGGAACAATGTGAAGGATCTAATCTGGTCTTAAGGAGCCCGGGTTATATTAAGGGTCATAAGGACTAAGACTAGGAGGGAGATAGGTGCCAGACTGAGGAGGGCCTTGAACTTGGCGGGGAGGGGCAGGTGTGAAGGGTTAGATTCATAGATAATGGGGAGTATGTGCAATGTCTTTTGAATGTCTTACTGACTATAACATTAACTATGTGTTCACTATATGGCTTGTGAGACACTTTACCAAGAGACTTTACTACAAATCTGTTTGTTATAAAGATAAAGAAGAAAGTAAATAAAACGTAGCATTACGACTAAGAGATAACTACTGTTAACATTGGATGTGTTTCCTGACCCTCCATTTTTCCTTTATGTATGAATGTGCGCTTACATTTCTATGTAAGCCCATGCATATACACAGACATGCTTTTTAACATTACTGAGACTAAAGTCTATGTATGTGATTTTAGCCTGTAAATACTTTTTTTTTCCATTTATTCTTTTTCTGCATCATTAAAAATTCTATCTCTGAAGATTTTTGAGTAGGGAAATCACGTACCTTTAGGAGGCATTAGTGCATAGGATGGGAGGGAATGGTAGAGACAGAGGCTGGAAGCTATTGTGGGAATTCAGCAAGAAGAATTGAGGGCTTGAATGAATGATGGCAGTATGAATAGAAAGAAGTGCACTGACAGTAGATGTTTCAGGTATATCATTTTCTGGATAGGTCTTAGGGAGTAAGCTGAAATTAAGAGTTTTTACCCTTATGTTTAGAGCCTGGTTAATGACAGGGAAGTCAGAAGGAAAAGAGGGATTTGCTTAAAGAATAAAAATCACCTAATTCTCTTACTAGTACATGTCCCTTAGTAGGCAGGCACCTTAATTTTCATAGAAATAAGTAAAATCCATTAGTATAGGTTGGTGTAATTAACAGCATTAAAGCAATCCTCTTTTCAAGTTTAGTCATGTCACCTAGGCAACAGGTAATGTTTTAGGTAGTTATTTTTTTCTCAGGGAAATGAATTTGTGAAACAAAATATCCATAACTTCAGAAGTAGATTTGTAGAGTCTCTCTGCTCTTTGGTAGATTATTAAGCCTCTAAGTTGAATCAATTACTTTAGTATAGTTTTCTTACATAGTAGTACTTTTTCATTCAATTACCTACCTGTAGCTATTCAGAAAATTGTTATGGCCTTTGTATATAGTAACCGACCAAATCTTTGTTAACTGGAAAAAAAAAATTTGGAAGTTTAAATTTGAAGTAACAGTAATTGCCCTAAAATATTTGCTGCTGATGCACCTTTTAATTAACCCCTCTATTTGGGTTATAGCAGCACTAGGGTAAATTCCAAGGAGTGAAGACTACATTTTACATGTAGCTGGAGATTTGTGGGATCTCTCATGGAGAATGAAATATACTGTGAAATTGTCTTCCAGAAAGGCACTACCTAGCCTTATATTTTCGCCAACACCAAGTATTATAATTTTTAAAAGTCATTGCCAACTTGATAGGCAAAATATTAATATATTGTTTTAATGTTTGTTTATTCACTGTGACAATAAAACATTTTTTTCAATGTTTCTTGATCATGTCTGGTGACAAGGACTGGAAATTCAAGAAGTTATAGATTTAAATTATTTTAACCTGAAAAATAAAGCTCCAGGGAATGTGATTAAAAAGCAACCTAAAATGTTATAATTTGCATTTCTCAAATATCAAATGAAACTTACTTTTGTTTTCTGCATTGCCATACTATTTCACCATAGCCATTAACATGGCATCCTATTTTGGTTGTAATACAGTATAAAATCTAGAATTCCCACTTTGAAGGGATCTAGGTTATTTTTCATAATTAGAAATTGTCAGTTTAGCCTTAAGTATTTTGTTTTTTTAAAATATATTATAATAATGGAAAATAAAACATGCTATTTCTCATGTTTCCCTTGGTTAACAAATTAGGATAGACAAAGCCTCAAGTTACCATTAAGGCCTATAAGCATTTGTATCTTTTCTCCATTAGTCAAGTTATATGAAAATCCCAACATTGCCTCAGAAATGGCTTTATACGCAAAGAGGATTTTACCATAAAATGTTTGCAGTGTTTTATTTCCTTTGCAGGGGAGGGCAAAGATAGAGGAAAGCAGGCATAAATTAATTAAGCAAGGCATAATTAATTTGGGTGGAGTTGGGCTCAAAGTAACATTCTGCATAATTCTACAAAATATATGATAGGTCAGATGTACATAGTGCCCTGGCTGGATAGAACGTCAGCCTGTAGACAAGTGTCCCAGGTTTAATTCTGGTCAAGGACACATGCCTGGGTTGCAGGCTCAATCCCCAGCAGGGGGTGTGCAGGAGGCAGCCAACCAATGATTCTCTCTCATCATTGTTGTTTCTATCTCTCGTTCCCTTTCCCTTCCTCCCTGAAATTGATGAAAAAAAAATGTACATAGTGAAAAAATTAAACATTAGGGAATAACCAAGTGAATTATAGTACATCCGTACAGTAGAAGACAATGTAGCCATTAAAAATCATGTTAAAGCATTAAAGAACACTTAATGACAAAAATACTCATTATATGAAAGGATAATTGCAATGAAAATATTTAGAGCACAAATTAGCAATTTCTTTTGTTTTGAGAGCATGGACATAGACAAATTATTGGAGGGAAATAAACCAGTATGTTGCAATGGCTATCTTGAGTGATTTTTTTTCCTTAAAATTTTTCTGAATTTTCCAGTTGTCAACAATGAAGACATTCTATTTTGTTGAGTAGGAAAAAACTATCTAAAAGTAAAGAAAAATTTATACCTTTCTAAAAATAAAATTACTTGAAAGATCTACCTCTTAATTTCCTATGCAGTTAAAATTTTAAACTCTTTTATGAACTGTTTCTAAATAAAAATGACTAGGTCCATTAATAACAATAGATTTTTTTTTAATATTTTATTGATTATTTACAGAGAGGAAGGGAGAGGGATAGAGAGTTAGAAACATCGATGAGAGAGAAACACTGATCAGCTGCCTCTTGCACACCTCCCACCAGGGATGTGCCTACAACCAAGGTACATGCCCTTGACCGGAATCAAACCCGGGACCCTTCAGTCCGCAGGCTGACGCTCTATCCACGGAGCCAAACCGGTCAGGGCTACAATAGATCTTTTAAAGCAGGTAATGAATAGCATGGTTACAGTTAATGACACTTCGTTTTCCAACCTTAGCATGACCTTCTAGAAGTAGAAATTTGGGAACAAAAGGAGTGATAAGCTGATGGGTCAAGGACCAGAGATGATTTTGTTAGTGAAAGAGGCATCTTTTCATCAGCAAACATTGGCCAAGATTTTGTCAAGCTTTATGTTTTCAGCCTTTCTTCCTTGTACTTGGAGAACTGAATTCAGTATTAACTACTCAACAGGAGCAAAGAACCATTTAGAGTATCTGTCAGTCTTAAATGAAACTGCAGCTGTTTGGTTGAGAGGTAAGATGGACCTAATAATTTTTTTTTTCTTTTTGGCTTAGAATATAGTTTTGTTATGACAAAGAGGAGAACCAAATAATTGCAATAGTTGTACATAGGAATTGAGTTTCTTTCCAGGCTTTGGGTATAAGAATGACTGTTTCCGCTCCTAAGAAAATAAATTGGCATTTTCTTATTGCTTGTTTGATTGTTTACTAGTTTAGTGGTTTTTAAAAAATATTTATTTTTATTGATTTCAGGGAGAGAAACATAAATGATGAGAGAGAATCATTGACTGGCTGCCTCCTGCATGCCCCCTACTGGGGATCAAGCCCACAACCCTGGCATGTGTCCTGACCAGGAATCGAATCCTGACCTCCTAGTTCACAGGGTCAACACTCAACCACTGACTTTCACCAGCCAGGTTAGTTTAGTTTTTGATGCTCTAAAGATTTCAACAAAATCGAGTGTTTTTAAGTGTAATGTCAGTTCCTTTTTTTTTCTTCTTCTTTCTATTGGTCTGTGTTAGAAATATGATCTGGGAGGGTGGTGATTTTGCATGTAATTTATAGAAATGACAAAGCACTTTGCTATAGGAACTCTAGAAAAATAATGACTTTTGATATGTAGAAGAGAAGTTTCTCTAACCTTTAAGTCTAAACTAAAAGCTTGGTAAGAGCTACTAATATTTGTTATAACTGAAAAAGATTTGAGAAATATAATAGTAAAAAAGGAATGAAATTTTTAAAGGAAGGACTGTTACATTTGATTGACTCTTATAGGAGAATACATGTAAAAATTGACTGGATAATAGTGAAGAAAACCTTTGAGAGGATGAATTTGACAGGTTGAAGTTCTGGATATGGAATGCAAAGAAAAAAAGACCTAAAATGAGACTTCAGATATAGAAATATTCCGCTGTTCCATCATTTTTGTTCTTTAATAAACTTTAAAAAATTTAAGTATCCTCTCTAATAAAAGAGTAATATGCAAATTAACTGTAATTCCATGACAAAGATGGCAGCACCCACAGCCAATAAGGAGGGAATATGCAAATTGAGGGTCAGTGGGCAGCGTGCAGGCACCGAGCGGCCGGGGCGGGGCGGGGCAGGATGCCTGGCTTCGTCTCCAAGCCCAGCCTGTAGGCAGCACTCGCAGGCGTCCTGCCCTGCCCAGGCCGCTCCAAGCCTGAGGGCAGCATGCTTGGAGAGCCTCTGGGCGGGGAAGGTGGGCTGGCGGAGGGTGGCCTGTACTCCCCACATGGCGGCGGTGGCAGCCGTGAGTGCGCCAAGTGGAGCCTGCGGGCCGAGCTGAAGTAGCGCCTGCAGGCCATCAGCGCCAAGGAGTGGCTGTGCAACTCCTGCCTCCTGGCCCAGAAGGTGCATGATCGCAGGGACAGCCACTGTGGCAGGCCAGATGACACCCTGGCCGCACCATAGAGGTTTGCAGATCTGCGAAGCCACAGGCCTCCAGTGTGCACATCCTCTCCTCCCCCTTTGTCGTGTAAATGCCCCCTAGCGCGCTGTCACCCATGCGCATGCCTGCAACAGTCCCGGACCAAGGCGCATGCAAGTTCCTCCCCCCGCCCCTCCGCTGCACTTACATCAACCTCAGCACGCCTACATCCCCCACAGGATGTGTAAACGTCCCCTCTGGCATGCTCAACATCCTTTGGAGAGTGTCTGGGTGTTCTGGGTGCCGAAGGTGGGCACCTGTGAGATGACAGTGAGAGGGCGGAGTGGAGATGCTCTGTTCCCGCCGAGGCCAGTGCAGCGACGAGATCACCTCCACGGGGCTAAAGCAGGTGCTGAGGTGGGAGCAGGTGTGGACAGACACACCTGGTGGGAGTGGGCGGCCATGGCTGAGATGCCTTCAGTCAGTATTCAAGATTGGGAACCCAGAGGAGGTGAGGAGTTCCGTTCTCTCAGTGAAACGGTGGGATAGTCGGGGCGACTGCAGAGGAAGAATATATGTATTGGTATATTCACTTTGGGTGCCAACACCCATGAGCGAAGGCTGCCCTGACTGAGCCTCGCTTGCTTGGGGCCTAGTGCACTCCTGCTGGGCAGCGGGTGACAGGACGTGCTTTTCCGAGTTAATGAGAGAAAACATTGATTCTCCCGCTGCCCGAGAAGGTGGAAAGTGGAGTGGGGAGATCTGCAGGGAGTGAGCAAGGTTCCCTGTCTGGGGGTTCCAAATCTGCTATTGGTTTCTTTCACCGCTGACTAGAGATATACAGGGTGTCCCCCCAAAATGAATACACACTTTGAATACCTACTAATTCCAATGGGTTTAAGCATGAAAAGAAAGAAACAACAATGGAGATGTCATCTGTTAAAAGTGCGGGCACTAACCAGCAGTCGGACATTCCCCGAGGGGTCCCAGATTAGAGGTGCAGGCCGGACTGAGGGTTCCCCCTTTTACCCCCCCCCCCCCCGCACGAATTTCATGCACTGGGCCTCTAGTAATATATAAAAAGAAAAGTACACAAATTATAATGTATACTTTAATGAATTTTTATAAAATCAATATTCCCATGAAACCACAACCCAGAACAGATTAAGAAATAGAACTTTCCCGGGGGGGGGGGGCGGGTAGAGGGTACACGTATGTAATATCTTAATCAATAAAAAAATATTAAAAAAAAAAAAAGAAATAGAACTTTCCCAATATACAAAGCCTCCTTCATGGCCCTCCTAGACACTACTTGTACTTTCCACAAAGACAAGCACTGTTATTACTTATGATATCATTAAAAGTTTTTGCTTTTTAAAATATTTATGTAAATGAATTACAAATTATGTAGTCTTTGTTTTGGGCTTCTTTTGCTCAACATTCAGTTATGACATTTTCCCATGTCATTGTCTTTAGCAGTCATTTTCTCCCTCTCTCTCTCTCTTTCTCTCTCTCTCTCTCTCTCTCTCTCTCTCTCTCTCTCTCTCTCTCTCTTTCTCTCTTTTCCTCTTCTTCCCCCCTCCCTTTCTCACTCTAAAAATCAATAAAAATATATTTTTTAAAGTGAGTACACTGTAACTAATGTAAAACATCTGAGTAGTAATTTTAAATTACTATTTCATGGATCCAAAATATGTCCACTGGGAGATGAGTGTAATTGTTGATATTACTGTGGGCATTTGGGGAGGTTTGTTTTTAAGAAGAGATTCTTAAAGAGGTCAGATCTGAGGAATTATATCATCTATAATTGATAGGTTGAAAAGCTTAAGTTTGTCTGGTTTAAAAAATGTTTGAGAGGATGTATACTATCTTTTGTAGTGAGCAACTTGTAGAAATTGCTTTTTCACAATATAGCTTAAGAAATACCTGTTTGAGGTAACTAAGGGTAGTGGAGAAAAATGATGACCTGAATGTGATATAAGGGAAAAAACAATTATCTGGAGATAAATTGGTAGGAGCTAGATGATAAATAGCTAATAGGAAAGGACAGTATAGTGATTAAGAGCTTGGGTTCTGGAGTCATAACAGCTTTATTATCTCAATCTACCACTTAGGCAAGTTACTTAATTTTCTAAGCCGTAGATTCTTCATTTATGAAATGAGGATGATCACCTTAGAACAGTGGTTCACATACTTTTTGGTGTCAGGACTTCTTTTCACTTTAAATTAATGGTGATCCCAAAGAGCTCTTGTTTTTGTGGGTTATACCTATATTTACTGTTTTAGAAATTACAACAGAAAAAAACTTTAATATTTATTAATTACTTTAAAAATATAAATAAACCCACTACATGTTAACATAAAGAACTTTAAGTAATCATAAGTAAATCATGCTGCAGTTGCATCCTTTGCTCTAGATCAACGTGAATGGCACATTAAAAAATTTTTATACATATTGCTGAAGTTACCTTTAGAAAGACTTGTCCAAATTATATTTCTAAGAACAGTAAATGGAAGTACTTGTATTCCTACATCTTAGCCAACACTAAGTATTGCTAAACTGTTTAATACTTGCCCATTTTATAGGTGAAAATTGTTTCAATATTTTTGTATACATTTCTTTAATTGCTTATGAAGTTATGTTTAATGGCCACTTGTTTGTCCTTCTTTATTGATTTTCCTGGTATATTCCTTGTCTGCCTTTCTATTGGTTCATCTTCCAGTATTTAAAGATAAGGAAACAGAGGTTTAAAGAAATGAAGTGACTTTTTCAGGGTCACCCAATAATTTAGTGACAGAATTGGTAATCATAGTGTGTTTGAACTGGAAGGGAATCTTTAGAAATCATCAAGTCCCAACCCTTTGATGTTACAGATACAGAAACAAAGGTCTAAAGATATTAGGTGACTTGCCTAAGGACAGCTACATAGCTTATTAGTGACAGAACCAGGTATCTGAATCATGTCTCATGAAGAGGGAAAGGCAACTAACATTTTTAAATCTTCCATGTTTCCGTTTTTTAAAATTTATCTTTATTGTTGAAAGTATTACAGCCTGCTGTGTTTCTTTAAATGTGTTTTCCCATTTAATTCTCACTACTGTTCTACTATACCCATTTGAACAGATAAGGTAACTGAGGCTCACAGAGCTGCAATAATTTACCCAGAGTCACGTAGTTACTTGCAAAACTGGGATGAGAATCTAAGTTTTCTAATTCTTCTTCTTCTTCTTCTTCTTCTTCTTCTTCTTCTTCTTCTTCTTCTTCTTCTTCTTCTCCTCCTCCTCCTCCTCCTCCTCCTCCTCCTCCTCCTCCTCCTCCTCCTCCTCCTCCTCCTCCTCCTTCTCCTTCTCCTTCTCCTTCTCCTCCTTCTCCTTCAAGTTTTCTAATTCTTAATTCAGGGATATCATTGTTTTTAGACTAGTAAGAGTAGGTAATGTTTCTTGGCTTCACTCAAATACTTGATAAAAAATGATTTTTCTCTTGGGGACTTGTAAATAAAACTGCCTCTATTAAACAGCTCTTGATTGATACCGGACATCAGTCTGACACTTAGGAACTTAAGGAACTTTTCATTATAAGTAAAAGCAAATCAGACACCATGTCTAATGCTTATGGGTGAATAGAATTGAGATCCCTGAGCTAGGTATGAACTACTTTTTCTATGGTAGTGATGTCTGGGTTGAAACTCTCAGTATTTCCTTAGGATTGTTTTTATTCCATTGAGAATAAAATCTTACTGTAATAAATGAAAATGACATTTGGGTTCTCTGAAGTGTAAAATGGACCTCAAATCATCAAGGGGTCAAATAGGAACAAAATCAAAACCATGTCAATTGCATCCTATATCACCTCTAAAAAAGCCTGTTCATCTTTGTTTCTTTGACAGAGCTCAGAATTTCAAAACCATATTAGAGCTAATTTGGTTGAAGCTTCACTCTATAGAGATGCAGAAAGATTAGTATTGACTTGTGTATAACTTTGTTGACACTCTTGGTTTGGCTTAGTTATATAGAAATTAGCTGGTAAAATCTGTGTTCTGCAAAATTGCTTTCCAGAGAGATCTTGTGTTTGTTAATTTCATCTAAAGAATTAGGGGAAATGGAAGAGTGCAGCATGTGATAGAATCTTCCTTTTTTTCTTTTACTGGGGACTTTATAAGCTTATAGAATAGAGGGCCCAATAATTAACGCACATTATCCTAATCTTAAGTGGTGTTGATCTGTTAAGCCTTTTTATCTTTGCTATTTTTTTTATTTGTTATGTTGGAACAAGAGTTGCATATTAATTAGCACTATTACATTCTGGTAAAGTCTGGGGTCTTTGTTTTGTTTTGCCTTTTTTTCTCCTCTTTGTTTTTTCTTCCCTATAGTAGCCTTTGTAACTGAGTGAATGTGAAAAACAAGAGTTGGGTAGTTGAGGCAGTATTGCTAAAGCCATACCACTTTTAAGTTCATGTAGAGATAGTCCCTAAAAGTATGGACTAACTCAGTCCACTATTGAAAAACAAGTATTACCAGAAGTCATTCTTATTCTAGTATCAAACATAACAGTCCTTTAAAATCTCCTTTGGAATGTTGGAAAGAGATCAAATGAAACCTTCAGAATTGTTATTTATTGGGGAAGAAGAAACCTCCAATTTCATTCATCCATTGTAGCTCCACTTTCTCATTTTAATGCTCTGTCCACAGTGGCAATGGTAAAGATGTCCTGCACCTACAGAGATGGCTGTGGGAGATGGGACATAACCTTTCCATTTATTGTTTGTTGCAATTTGGCCTGTTTTTAGACAGAATTGCTCTGTGAGTGCTTCTAGTGGAGAGCGAAGGAAATCAAAGTGGCAGCAAGAAATCAGCATTTACACGTGACCGTGAATTGGCTAATTTTAACATGCAGTTAGTTAAGAAATGATTACAGCCAGAGGAGTCATGACCTCAACTTTTCATCAGCTCCATTGGATTGTGCCTCAGTTTGGAAATGAAGGAGGTATGCGGGAAGTTTTAATTGTACCTGTGTGATTTATCCCTAGTCAGCTCTTTAATTTCTTCTGGCTGTCTGAGGTTTCCGACATGCTGTAAATTTCCCCAAGTTTTTCATTATCTGCAATTTCTTTATGACTCGTGAATCGGAGTGGAGAGAGAGTGTGGATTTACAGCGGAGATAAACATGTCCATAAAGTCTGTATCTGTGTCAGTAATTGTACTGCTGTCAGTGACTGTCCTGTTTTACAGGCCTCTCTTGGGAAAGGAACAGGCCTCACTACCTGCAGCACTGAAGTGCTTGCTTTGATTTGCACTAACTTGCTGGGAGATTAGGTAGGAATGAATGGTAGGATAGAAATTGATACTAGACTTTGGCCTCTGTTTGTTTGTTTGTTTGTTTAAGGTCAGGTGACCTTTTGTTGGATAACTGTGTGTTGAAAATAGAGTATGGATTATGTTTATTTCCTAAGTGAAAATGCATCTTATATTGATATGATAGATGTGAAAAATCCTTTCTAACTTCATTTTAAACAATACCGTCAAGATGGCTTTCCTTTCTATCACTATTGATCATTAAACTTGGGTCTTTTTTCCCCTTTTCTTAGAATTAAAACAGAATTTCTCTTTCAGAACATTCATTCCTGCTCAAGAGTGGGGCCAGCTGTAGTTTTGATGATGACTACATCAACTATTAATGGCTGTTTCGTGACTGCTAGAAGTGGTGTGCTCTCAACACACTTTTTTTCACTCATTTTCTTCTTTCTAATCATGCGAAGCAGTGGTCTTCATGGAGTAAGCTTGTGAAGTTACACTGTAATTAATTCTAGTTTGGGGTGGAGGGGGGAACTTCTAGTGTATGGCTTACTAGGTCCAATTTAACAAACATACAAAATAACATAAAAAAATCAACCAAATAAAATCTCAAGACATCCTTTTAACTTGATGCAGTAAACTCCCTATTTTGTTAATGAACTTAAAAAATTGTTTTCTTTAATGAATGCCTTATTGGAAGTGCTTGACATTATTTATTTATTTATTTTTGTCTTTTATTCACTTGATACAATCTGATTGTAAGCACAGTGAGCTTGGACTAAGTTAAGTTTTATCTCTATGCCTATTCAGTTTGTCAAAAGTAGAGTGAGATTTCTAGCTTAGGTCTGACTATAGAAATAAGCTTTCTGATAGCTCAGGTTGAAAGGCTTGGTATTACTAAGACCAGGGGTCCTCAAACCACAGCCCGCGGGCCACATGCAAATACAAATATTGTATTTGTTCCCGTTTTGTTTTTTTACTTCAAAATAAGATATGTGCAGTGTGCATAGGAATTTGTTCATAGTTTTTTTTTAACTATAGTCCGGCCCTCCAACAGTCTGAGGGACAGTGAACTGGCCCCCTGTTTAAAAAGTTTGAGGACCCCTGACTAAGACTACCCTCCTCCCAGGAAATAGTATTCTAGCTTTGCAGGGTAGGCATTTTTTTCTCCTGGTTTGAGGGAAACTAGTTTATGGTTGTCTGCTTCTGTTTCTGCTGCTGTCAGCTGTCAAATTCAGTAAAAACAAGAGTTGAATTAGCCAACAGTCTGACAGTGTTGGAGGATAATGACATTAACAAAGAAAAGAGCAACACAATAAGAAATTATTTGAATACAAATTTGTGTACCTGCTATTCTCTGAAATGGCTCCACAGCAGGAACTGATAACTTTGTATTAAAGGATTAACATAGGCACAGGAGAATGATTTGGTAACATGTTTTCAGATTGGAAAAGGACAGGCAGTTTCTTTTTCACTGTCCTTAATCAAGCTGAGAATGAAATCCAAGAGTAGCCAGGCTCAAAACTAAAGGGAAGGCAGGGGTATCTATCTGTTAACTGCTTGTAGAAGGGATCATCTTGGTGAAAATCCTCATGTGGTGTTTTACTTTTTAAGATCCCTTCTTTGGAGCTATGGGTTAAAAAACAATATTTCAGATTATTCGGTAAATGGGTATTAATGCCAGAAATAAGCCAGGAAAGCCCCTCTTCACTAATTTAACAAGAATACCATTAAATCTCCTTTACCTTTGATAGTTCATTATGAAAAAATTTTAAATACCCAGTGAGCCTCCATATATACTTCCTTTTTCTCCTTGAACTATTTTTAAGTAAAATTTAGACATTGGGCACTTTGCCCCTAAATACTTCAGAACACATCTCTTAAGAAGAGAACAGTTTCCTACATAACAAAAATTGCAAAATATCTAATTACACATTCAGAATTCCTCAGTTGTTTCTAAAAATCTTGTGTAGCTTTTTTAAAACCAAGACCCAATTAAGGTTCAGGCATTGTAACTGTCAATACATTCTTGATAGGAGAACATTTAAAGCTAAATTCTGCACACCAGCTCTTTTTTCTTACGCTGAACATATATTTACTCAAATGACTCTCATGTTCCTTTAGAATATTGAGTTTCAAATTCTTCCTCTACAACAAACCTGCTTTATCAAGCTTCTTTAATCTATTTCTGGTATTCTCCCCTTCTCCTAACCAAATTAGCTGTGGAATTGATCTTTTCTCCAATAACTACTCCACTGTGCAGCCAGAGTAATATTTTTGAAAGTTCGCAAATTGAGATGTAATCTCATTCCCTACTTAAAATCCATCAATGGTCTTCCATTGCTCTTAGGATAAAATCAAATTAAAAACCTTTAATTTGGCCTTACAGCTGTTCATCATCTGGCCTTTCACTCAGCATGCTTTCCTCTCTGAGTGTGGGTTCTACAAATTCCAAAGCAGGAAAAAAATGAAGTAAAGAATTGGGGGAACACCTCTTAGAAGAGATGAAATTTGAAGTAGGACTTGACAGCTAATATTTGCACATGGGAGGAAGGAAGACACTTCAGACTGGGAAATAGTTTTTGAGTATGGATTAGTTAGAGTATTAAAAGTTGGAAAAGGAGGAGCTAGATTATGGAAAGCCTGAAGAACGAGAGGAATTATTTTCATATGCCTTGATAGCAGTCCCCAGAGAGAATTGAAGGGTACGGTGATAGGTCCTAGAGACTTCCTAGGAAGCTGGTGCTGGCCAAGAATGCAATGACTGCTTGTCCCCGATAGGACAGTGTGAATGCAAGGAGGGGATGTTTAGGGGGGGAAATAAATATGAAATTTTAACAGACTAGAGAGGCACAAGATTCGAAATTATTTCAAGATTTTAAGCCCCTGTAACTCAGAATACATTTAGGGTAGAAGGGGAGTATGCATTATAAAACTTCAGTTTTGTTTGCAAAAGTATTATTAAGGCATCTCTGAAATGAACATTTTAAACTATCAGGGTTATATACTAAAAGCTTGTGAATATTAGGTGTATTAGGTAGAATGAGTTCAACTACATATAAAAAGAAATTCAAAATAATTGTGACTTATACAAGGTAAAATTTCCTTTTCCCCACAAAAATGAAAGCTGGGGGTAGACAGGCTCAGCCTGGTAAGACAGCTCCACAGTGTTACCAAGGACTAAGGCCTCTTTCTTTGCATTCTACTTTTCTTAGAGCATGGCTTCCATCCTAAAGGATACCTCATTGTCCAAGAAGACTGCTAGAGCTCTAGCCATCAAGCCTGGGTTGTTGACCAGAAGAAGGTGGGAAGGGAAAAGAGCAAAACTGGTGTGCCCACAGAGCTGACTCCTTTCCTTTTAAGCAGTCTACTGGAAGTCGCAGAGAATGTGGTTATCCAGACCAACCTAGCTGCAAAAGACTAATCTTTTATTCTGGGCTGTAATTTTGCTTGATAAAAATTGTGTTGGTCCTGGTCTGTGCAGTTCGGTTGGGCATCATCCCGTGCACCGAGTGAAGGATTGCTGGTTCAATTCCTGGTTAAGGCACATGCGGGGAGTTGTGGACTCAGTCTCCAATAGGGAACATGCAGGAGGCAGATGATCAATGTTTCTCCCTTCCCCTCTGTAAATTAATAAACATATTCTCAGGTGGGGATTAAAACTTTTTTAAAATTGTTGTTTTGTTAATAAGGAGGAAGGAGAGAGTATTGAGATAAGCAACCACCATCCTCTGCCACAGGGAACAAGAATATGTGCATGAGCAGTGATGGATTAGTAGAAGCAGAAGAATGTGAGGTGATGGTTATGTTGAGAAGGCTCAGATCAGTGATTTTAGAGATGTGTGTATGGATATTAATCTTTGAATTGGACTTCTTATAATTTGTTGATTATCTTGAGTGAACTATAAAAAATGGTTACAGATTGATTCTTATGTCTGGTACTTCATAAATAAGTGAATGCCCAACAAGTCCTTTTAGAGATCTTGCAGAATATTTATTTATTTATTTGTTTGTTTGTCTATTTATTTATTTATTTTGCTGTTTTTCAAAAGAAGTAAACATTAGAACATATTAGCTCTTTTTATTTTATTTTAATATTTTTATTGATTTCAGAGAGGAAGAGAGAGGGAGAGAGAGATAGAAACATCAATGATGAAAGCGAATCATTGATCGGCTGCCTCCTGCACGCCCCACGCTGGAGATCAAGTCTGCAACCCTGGCATGTGCCCTTGACCAGAATCGAACCTGGGACCTTTCAGTCCGCAGGCCAACGCTCTATCCACTGAACCAAATGGGCTAGGGCCATATTAGCTCTTTTTATTGATTTTTTTTTTTTTTTACAGAGAGGAAGGGAGAAGGATAGAGAGTCAGAAACATCGATGAGAGAAAAACATCGATTAGCTGCCTCCTGCACACCCCTTTCTGGGGATATGCCCGCAACCAAGGTACATGCCCTTGACTGGAATCGAACCCGGGACCCTTCAGTCCCCAGGCCGACACTCTATCCATTGAGCCAAACCGATCAGGGCTATATTAGCTCTTTTTAATCTTTTAGGGAGGCAAACCACCCAAGAAATGGTCAGCTTTTAATATTGACCACTTTTAATGGTCAGCTTATTAATATTTGTATTTACTTCTGAGAAGAACCTGCTATAGATATTTCTAGTTATAGAGAAGAGAAACAGTTGGTTCTCTGATTTTCATATATTTACCAAAACAGATTAGAAAAAAAAAAAGATTATTTAAGTAAAATTATCTGTTATGTGGTTAGCCTGACAAGTGATCCAAGGGCTGATTTTTATTTTCACTGTGTCTCACAAAGCCTTGATTATAATAGGCTGTTGGCATTAATGAATGAATAATTGGATTATTGGATTAATTCTGAGGTCCTATATCAGTGATGGCGAACCTTTTGAACTCGGTGTGTCAGCATTTTGAAAAACCCTAACGTAACTCTGGTGCCATGTCACATATAGAAATTTTTTGATATTTGCAACCATAGTAAAACAAAGATTTATATTTTTGATATTTATTTTATATATTTAAATGCCATTTAACAAAGAAAAATCAACCAAAAAAATGAGTTCGTGTGTCACCTCTGACACGCGTGTCATAGGTTCGCCATCACTGTCCTATATTGTATGATATGGGCTCTGGTAATATTTAGAAGTTAAAGACAAAAAAATAAAAAGAGTTAAAGGCAAAAGTCAAAAACAAAGCACAGTTACAAAAGAAGTTACAGGCAAACTATACTGTTTAGCATAGCAAAAGTTGCTAGTTAAAAATGGCTAATTAACTCCCGGCCAATGTGGCTCAGTGGTTGAGTGTTGACCTATGAACCAGGAGGTCATGGTTCGATTCCCGATCAGGGCACATGCCCAGGTTTCAAGCTCCATCCCCAATGAGGGACCATGCAGGAGGCAGCCAATCACTGATTCTCTCTCATCATTGATGTTTCTATCTCTCCTCTCTCTTCCTCTCTGAAATCAATACAAATACATTTTTACAAATATATTTGGCTAGTTAAAAAACGATTACATTTATTATAATTATTAATATAATTAATATATAGTGTATAATTAATAAGCTGTTTTTATATTGGCTTTATTGCTACTTTAAAAAATCTAACTCCTAAAAATACTTTTCAGCAAAATACATGGAAATAAGTAGATTCATTTAGAAGCATTTTTTGAAAACTTAGCTTACATAAATCTAGTAGGTTTATGCTGCTAAAAATCAGCATTTTACTCTTAGGATTTAAAGACAACCCCTTACAAAGTAGCACTTTGCAGCAGAATATGCACGATTTTACCCTACTTATGGTGACTGGATTCTCATCCTCTCAATAGGATCATTATTAAGCTAGCCTTCTCTACCTCTTCGATCCATTTAAACCTGTCTTGGAAAGAGTCTGTTTATTGGATAATATAGCTATACTGGGGCTCTATGACAGTATCGTTTGCTGCCTCATTAGCTCTGGAGCATTTGAACAAGATAAAAATGCCCTAAAGCCTCTTATCTGATGTCTGGTGTAACCTACTGAAAGCAGAAGTGCCATTAGTTTATGTTAGAAATCAAATGGCCCTCTCCAGCTCAGGAAGTACTGATTAAACCTGAAGTGTCCCTGGAGGACTCTACAGCTGTCAGAGGGGTGGTGGCTGTCCCTCACCAAGAGAGAAATCTGGGCCAGAGGTCTCAGTGGGGCGGTGCTTTAAGAACTCGCACGTGGCTGCCCCAGCTGTTCTGCTTTGCCTAATGAATTGTTTTACAAGAAGAGGCTGGGTATTGTCATCACTAGCTGCCTGCCTTAGGGACTGGAGCAGGCCAAATAATAAGTAATGTTAGTGATGGTAATTGAAATGTGATGGCTCTCTTGGGAGATTTATAGCTCTGGAGCTGGTTGGCACTTGTGGATTGTCTTGTCCTCCCAAAGCCCTATTTGAAGTGTGCCTTATTATTTTTTTGTTTTGTAATACTATTGTGTGGCTCTTTTCTCTCCTCTGTGCTATAGAATTTCATTGAGAGAAACCGTTTTAGAGCCATTATAGTGGCTTTAAGTAGAAAGGGAACAGCTCTTTTTCTTTTATTTATTGATTGATTGATTTTTATTTTATTGATTTGAAAGGGAGAGAGGGAAAGGGAGATGCAACAATAAAGAAGGGCCATCACATTTTAGTCTCTTGGGGTACCACTACAGAGATCTCTCTAGGCTTTTGAAGGAACATTTTAAATTTATATAAGTAATACAACCTCTTGATTTTAAAAAAAAATTTTCAATAGTGTAGAAGGCTATAAAGTGAAAAGTAAAAACCTTACCTGCTGAATGTATCAGAGGTAATCATCACCAACACTTTATCCACGAAACACTTGCAAACATTTTCTGTGCATAATGAAGTTTATGTATGTTACCACATACAGATGAGATTATAATATATGTACTGTTTTGTGACTTTTGTTTTTTCAGCCAACAATATATCTTTCCACAGCAGTGCATATAGATCTACCTCATTTCCCAGTTGCTGCATAGACTTTCACTGGATGTATTAATTATAGATTCTTAGTAGGTAGTTCGACTTAAACCTTATGAGTGAATACTTATTATACTAACTGGTTACAATTCATTGATTTGTGTTCTGTGGTTCACCAATGATTTTACATGAAGTAATTTTCCTTTTCTTCCAGGACTGCTTTAAAATAGGAAATAATGAAGGTGAAACTTTGGGTTTAGGGATGGTGTGAGTTTTGTCATAAACTATCAATATACATATGTGTAGTGTTATGCACCCTGCTATGTATTTAAATTTTTTGCTTATTTAAATGAGAAGTATTCTGTCCCAGATAATTAAGGGGAAAACAAATAGCCTTTAATGAATGTTAAAGGCATTGACTGCATGCTTCCTTCAATGTTGAATGAGTGTTTTCCCCCTAATTTTCTACTTCAGAAGCTCCAAGAATTAAGTGAATGCGTTAATGGACGTGGGAAATGATTTGTCAGCAGGTGGAAATGAGGACTTAGGTTTCCTGTGTAACAGCTTGGCTAACAAAGCAAGTTTGTGTCTCATGAACTTTAGGGGCCTTGCTGGGAGTGGCAATGTGATGAATGAAGCAAAGCAATTTTCTAGGAGCATTTCAGGTCAGTGATGGAAGAAATCAATTGTCTTCTCAGGCAAACAGAAACCTAATTTGAGTTGCATTGTCTTCAATAGAATCCATGCAAATTGAGTGATAGAAATTTTCACTTCTATTAAAAATAGAAACATTGTGCCCTACGCTGTTTGTTTGCTCAGTGGTTAGAGAGCCAGCCTGTGGACTGAAGGGTTCTGGATTAGATTCCAGTCAAGGGCACATACATAGCTTGCAGCCTTGATCCTGGCACCTGGTCAGGGTGCATGTGGGAGGCAACCAATTGATGTGTCTCTCTCACATTGATGTTCCTCTCCATCTCTCCCCCTCCCTTCCACTCTTTCTAAAAAGCAATGAAAAATGTCTTCGGTTGAGGATTAACAAAAAAAAGGAACATTGTATATCTTTTTAAATTCAAAGCCCTTTAGACTCATTTTCTCCGCACTTCAGGGTTCCGATTTGCCTAAATATTATTAAAAGATGTCATACTAATAAATTATAAAATTCCAACTAGTTTGTTTTAGATTTCTTATATGATATTTTTCCTCTCCTTGATGTTACTCATTTGAATTGATGCACAATGCTTAACTTAATAATTGGACGTTATTATTAATAACAATTACTCTTTATACGGGATTTACGGTGTACAGAGATTTCAGGGAGTCTTATGGGCTATCCTCCAGATCTGTGCTGTTCAAAACCATAGTCACTAGCCACATGTGGCTGTTTAAAGTTAATTAAAATTAAATAAAATAAAAAGTTTAATTCCTTAGTTGCACTAGCAAATGCTCAATAGCCATATGTGGCTAGTGGCTACCATATTGGGTAGCACAAAGAGAACATTTCCACTGTACAGCACTTCTCTAAACTAAGGTTGGCAAACTATGGCCCACAGCCTGTTTCTGTGTTCCCGGGAGTTAAGACTGGTTTTTACATTTTTAAAGGGTTGTAAAATAAAACAAAAAAAAACAGAAGTGTATGAGACAAGAGACTAAGTATGGTCTGCAAAGCTCAACATATTTACTATCTGGCACTTAACAGGAAAAATTTGCCAACCTTTGGACCTATGCCTGTTTTTCTTGATGACATTTTGACTTTCTGATCAAGTTAGGTTAGGGGTTTTTTCTTAAGCCATCAGAAGATTATGAATCTATTAAGCAAATTAGGTAAATTTAGGATCAAATTTTCTTTTTTAAAAATATTTTTATTGATTTTATAGAGAGGAAAGGAGAGGGATAGAGAGATAGAAACACTGATGAGAAAGAAACATGGATCAGTTGCCTCCTACATGCCCCCTACCGGGAATTGAGCCCATAACCCGGGCATGTGCTCTGACCAGGAATAGAGCCATAACCTCCTGGATCATGGACCAACGTTCAAACACTGAGCTATGCTGGCCGGAGCAAAGTTTCTTACTATAGGTAGAATCTGGAATGAGTCCAGAGCTTACACAAATCAGTTCCCTGGAGCTAGCACAAGTGGGATGAGCTTTGAAATAGGTAAAATTCTTTGTAGTATAAATGATTAACTTGCAGCAGCTTTGTAAATAATGCCTGCAGTCTAACAGAACATCATTCTGATTTTGTACACTATTTTCTGTCTTTTAAGTACTATTTTCTCCCATCTTACACTGAAATGAAATAAATACATTTCAGCAGATGCACTTGATCTTTCAACAAAGAATTTACCATGAAGGTTTTTAACTTCAAGTTATTTTTAACTGCCAAATGATTTTAGTCAATCTCTCCAGAAAGAATGCAGCAAAAAGATTCTTCTGCTGGTATTCTCAACATCTGAGAGATATTCTTCTCTTGCCAAATGTAGCTCTAACAATTTCTCATTAAATGTTAGGCTTATGAAATCTGCCTATAAAATGAGCATCTGGCATTTCTGTGGTAAATTAGAGACTCAACTTTTTGCTTTCAAGCTTAGACCTTGACATTCGTGAGGGAATGTTGTGAATTCCCACGTTTGTGATAACCCGTAGCATATAATTTTTGTTATAAAATACAGTAAGTATGGTTGAAAAGAATTAAGTTACCCCTTTGGGTTTTTATGTAAATTATTCCCTAAGTAGAAATAATTAAAGTGATTCTCCCACTAAAATAAATGTTATACTCCAATATATTAAATTAGTAGAAGCATTAGCTTGATTTGTCTGAAACTTCAGTTCAAGATAGCAATGCCAGATTATTATGGACTGTGTGGTAAGATCATGAAATGTACTGAACCACAAAAAAAGTCACATTTTAACATTATCCTTAGAGGGAAAAAAGGCAAATGGTAGAAGAGGTAAGGTAAATCATTGTAAAATAGTATTCTGAGAAGGAACCTTCATGAAGTGATATCTTCTTTCTAAAGAACACGATGAATGATAGCTGGTTTTCTTTTATTCCCTGGTACAAATTTTATTACTTAAAGCTCTATTCATTGATCATAACTGGTTGTAGTGTCAATTAGCAGTTTCCCATGTTAGAACTTTGAAAAAATTTATGAAACTCCCCCCCCCAAATTCCTTATGGTTCTTTACTGTCATCCTCTTTGCCATTCTTTGCCAAACCATCCCTAAGCCTTCTTGCTCTTTCAGTTCTTCCATGTCACTTTTATGTATATCCTCCAAACCTTTGCCACCCACTTGCCTCACCAGTATTAATTGTTCACTCCTCTTCATTGTCTGTGAAAATTATCTCCTTGAAGTGATACACTGCCTCTTCTTTAAGGCATGCCAGCAAGCATCTACCCTTTTAGATCACTTGATATCCAGTAAGAGATTCTATAGTATTTCCTATATAACCAAGGACATGCCTCTCTAAGCAGGCTTTTACCAAGTTTGAAATCTTTGTCCATGTCATTGTATGATGCCAGTTAAAGTATAGTAAAGACATATGCCTTGAGCTTGTGTTTTACACCTCAATTGAAAAATCAAAAGCATTAAGGGAAAGAACATCACCTCGAGACTTAGAGTTGGAAATGATAGTCATTAAGGAAGGCCTTACACACTGTAAGCATTAAGGGAAAGAACATCACCTCGAGACTTAGAGTTGGAAATGATAGTCATTAAGGAAGGCCTTACACACT
This sequence comes from Myotis nattereri, assembly GCF_964212035.1. Taxonomy (NCBI): domain Eukaryota; kingdom Metazoa; phylum Chordata; class Mammalia; order Chiroptera; family Vespertilionidae; genus Myotis; species Myotis nattereri. The sequence goes on along the minus strand of NC_138075.1, from coordinate 24,011,196 downwards.
GTCCATGATGGGAAGAACCTGAAATTTAAGCTTTTGAGAAATTAGATATTTGTCCACTCTGGCATAAAGTATTTATAAAATCAGCCCAGAAAACATTGCCCGATATTCAAGATTTTTTTTATTGGTCTATCAGTGTTTGTCCTGTGGTTCTCAGATTAGTAGAGCATACTTAATTTTTTTATATAAAGTCTACATTATTTACAAAGTAAATTAAGTCAGTTTGACCTTAAACTCCATAAGCTCTATAAGTAAATTATATGAGAAAAAGAAGACAACAAAGAAATGAAACCAGGAAGCCCCCAAAATCTGAAGCAGTACATTGTAGGCCTGTTCCTAACTGAAGGCCTGATTTTGTATTCCACTTCCTTCAATTCATGAATGAATACCTTCTACCTCTCCTTTTTCTTTTATTCTCTCCCAAAGTAGAAACTATCTGATCATCCTTGGTACTTATTTTAACATCTGACCCTACCAAGGGTGCAACTCTCTTTCTTAGGATTTAAATATTATCATAATAAATAAACATTTCTTTATTGCCTACTATGAAGAACAATGTGCTAAACCCTTACTGTCAAAAATACATCAACTCCTCACAAGGCACTTATAATCTGATTTGGGTGACAAAGCAAATGTGTAAAAAGATCACAAAACAAGGGAGCATGTCTTACGTGCCACTTGAGTACCATAGGAGTTCAGAAATGAGATATTACAGTGGGCTGAATGTGGATGGGTAGAGTCTAAAAATGTGATATTTAAACTGGAATGAAAGAAATAAATCCGATATATGATCGTTGGCAAATTAATTTCCTCCTCAGTGTGATTCCATGTAAAATGTAACACTCCATGTAGTAGTTTCTTTTTTATTAACCTGTAAAAATCCTTTTTTTCCTTATCCATTTCCCTTGTTGACTGCCGAGTTTGCTAGTTCAGTAAAAGGCATCATTTGTTTGTCTTTGTCCACATATGGACCAGTAATTAAGTAGTTAGAAAGGCGAACTAACCTTACATCATAATCTGGCCTCCTTAGCCACCCTGCTAAGCCTGTAAGTGGAAACAAAAAGATGAGAAAGTAACCACAATCAAACACGTCTAGCTTGGGCTGAGTTTGACCTGCACCTTGACAATGAAGTTGGTTATTTCTGTTTTCTATTCTGAATAGATTTATTCCCATCCAAGTCTCAAGACCCTTAATTTAAATATATATATTGATTTATTTCCAGTCTTCTACATGCTAAATGTTAACCTCCTTATGACATGCAGTGATGATTTCTGAATTTTCATTAGGCACAACTCATGCTGAAGCACTGAAGCAGTTGGTTACTATTGCAGCTAATTCTTATTTAAATAAACAAGAATTCTTTTAAAAAATAAAAAGGATTAGCCAGAACAGTTTTTTAAATTCACAGCAGCACCGATGTATATCAGTTCTGGCTTAGCAGACTTTGACCCAGGGCTGTGCAGTGTTTTATTACCCTCAGGCACATAAGGACACATACTTACAGCACCACTTTGGTAGCAGATATTTTTATAACTCTACAATATGATTAGACTGACGTAGAGCAATTCTCTAAATTCATAGGTATTAAAATATTCTGGCAGCTGTCTCCTTTTTGCCTTTAAGTTGAGCCATCATGATGAGATAAGACTGCACCAAGCCTGATCAGTACATGAATGAAGTTAGGAATGGTATTCGCACATTATTGACAAGAGTCCTTGTCATTATGAATAGTAGAAATCTTGGAGGAGGGGTTCCCATTTAATTCCAATTTAATTTTAGTAATATTCTTGTTTTTCAGAAACCTTTTTACTTCAAAGTACATTCCATATAATCAGATAGGAAGGGAGTTATGGTATAAAAATGCCTTTGAGCCATAGCCGGTTGCTCAGGGGTTAGAGCATCACCCACGGACTGAAGGGTGCAACTCTCTTTCTTAGAATTTAAGAAAAATCCCGGGTTTGATTCCAGTTGAGGGTACATACACCTCAATTGTAGGCTTGATCTCCGGCCCCAATCAGGGCACGTGTGGGAGGCAACCAATCAATGGGTCTCTCTCACATTGATCTTTCTCTGTGTCTTTACTGTGTCTAAAAATCAATAGAAAAAATATCCTCAGGAGAGGATTAACAATAAATAAATATGCTTCTGAGTTCTAAAAGAAACAACCTAGATTGTGCCAAAAAAAAACAAAAACAAAAAAACAACCACCACAAAACAAACCAAAAAAATACAATATCACTCTGGCCAGTGTCTTCCTATACACCAGAAAGGTTGCTGGTTGGATTGGATTCCTGGTCAGGGCACATGCGGGGGTTGCGGGCTCAATCCCCAATGGGGGGCATGTAGGAGGCAGCCAGTCGATGTTCTATTCTCACATCCATGTTTCTCTTTCTCCACCCCCCCTGCCCCCTTTCTCTCTCAAATCAATAAAAATATTAAAAAAAAAAAAAAAAGCTAAAAACCTACAGTATCTTTACCGGGAGTTAGAGGTATTGATTAGGGTTTAGAGAGTGTTTGGGAGAACCTGGATAGAAGAAACATACTGGTAAGTTATTATTAGGGTGCAGTGACATGGGGTACAGATTCTTTGGTTCTCAACATAGGCTTCTAGCAACCCCTGGACTCTAGGTCATAGTCCTCAAAGGGGTGCTGAGAGTCTGGGAAGGTCTTTTTTTTTTTTTAAAGTCTCATGTTATGATCTCAACAACTGTGACCTCTCTTCCCCTAAGTACTTATTACCTGCTTCCAAGTGTCTCAAATTCTTCTAAATAGGAACAATTTACAATGGAAAGATTTGCCCTTTGCTGAGAAATATGAGACTTCAAATGGCAAATGATTATTGGTACAACTATTTTGGAAAACTGTTAGGCAGTATCTACTAAGGCAATATTGGGTCATATACCCTATGACCCAATAATTTAATTCCAGTGCTATATAGAAATAGAAATGCAAACATTTGTATGTCAAAAATGCAACAGTTCTTCTGCTGAATAAATAAATTATGATAAATTAATAAGTAGAATGTTATATAGCCATGAAAATCAGCAAACTATTGCTACATGCAACAATAATAATGGGTTTTAGGGGCATAACATTGAGTAAATGAAGCTAGACACAAAGGAGCACTTATTATACAGTATCATTTATATAAAGCTCAAAACAAGCAAAGCTAATCTATGGTGATATAAATAAAAACAGCTGCATTGGGGGGTATGATGGTGGCTGGGAGAGGGTATGAGGAGGGAGGCTTCTGGGGTGCTGGTAATGGTTCTCTGTATAGATGTATGTGGTTGCTACACAGATGTTTTAGCTTTGTGAAATTCCTCACGTATACTTATGATTTGTGCATTTTTCTGTGTGTATATTATGCTTTAAAAAGTTAACTGGAAAAAATATTTTTAAAGGCAAATAGTGGCTGAGATAAGAAATGAAACAAATTCACCTTGAAGTCTAATAGCTAGTCTGTCCTTAAGTGGAAATGAGAGCTCTCTAGCCTTTCTGCTTTGACTTGGGAAGCTCGTGAAAGAAGGTTATCAAGCATTAGTTTTCCAGCCAGTTAGGAAAGAGGATGTTGAAGAGGAAGGGAACCAACTCCCCAGATTTCAAAATATTACTTAGAGCAGACCTTATAGAATTGGATAAGAACAATAGGAATTGTTCCTGGGGTATTTTTATCATGGGTGGCTGAGAATATATACAACTTTTTGGGCCTTGAAAGTTTGCTTTTAACATAAACATCCTTAGCATTAAAATTTTTGTTCCCAGAGAGTCATTAAATGAGGTAGCCCTGTAATAGAGAAAGACTGGTGATGACTGTTATTCAGTAGATGGCAGTATTCCCTTTAAAGTTTTTAGTTAAAATGTAGGTGCATGGGGGTAACTCTTAGCAACTTTTTTTTGGTAGGAGTGATAAAGGGTCACATGCTGGGACAAGTAGACCAGAAAGAACATTTGAATCTTTTTTGTCCATTTGTTGTTTCATGTACTGCTATTTTGGATGAACCAACAAGAATCAGAGTCCACAAATCTAGGACATAGTTTTCCACATAAAACCCTGGCCTGCAAGAATGATTGCCTGCAAGAGGAAGTTTTTTAAATGGAGTATTGCTTTAAGTGGGTATTAATGGATAGAAGATTCAGAGAGGATTTGGGAAGTCTTTTTTCTTTTCTGTCTTGTATTTAGGAATACATATATGTCAACATTGAGATCATGACTAACTGCTTTGAACAAAGATGTCAGTGAAATTTATTGATACAGAGGTTAGGATGTGATTGAATATAAATTAAAAGAAAAATTAAAGTGATTGACCAGTATATTTTTGTTGGTTATTTTAATACAAAGTAAGTGCTATTTGAATAGTGTCTCTCTCTCTCTCTCTCTCTCTCTCTCTCTCTCTCTCTTTTTTTAAATGAAATTTTCTTAAAATGGCAATGCTTGATGGAAGCACTGGGGTTTAAGAAATCTTGTGGCATATAGGGCTTTTAGTTAGAGGATATTGATGTGAATTAGAGTGATATGCCAGAGAAGTTAAGAATTATCAACCAGCCTAATTGGCATGGCTCAGGTTGAGCATTATGACCTATAAACCAGGAGGTCACGGTTCGATTCCCAGTCAGGGCACATGCCCAGGTTTCAGGCTCAATCCCCAGTGGGGGCATGCAAGAGGCAGCCAATAAATGATTCTCTCTCATCATTGATGTTTTATCGCTCTCTCCCTCTTCCTTCCTCTCTGAAATCAATAAAAAGATATTAAAAAATAAAAAAAGAATTATCAATCAAAAGACTAACCATGCCCATCATGCAGAATGGGAGACCAATGAACAAACTATAGTCAGTTGAAAACAGAAGAGCTACATTCAAGTCCTAATTGCTTATTAACTACTAAAGGCCTGATGCACGAAATTCGTGCAATGGGCTCAGCCCCCGCCCCCTGCAGCCGGAAGGTAATCTGGAAGGACGTCCAGAAGGACATCCAGTCTAATTAGCACATTACGCTTTTATTATTATAGATTGATCTTAGGCAAATCACTTAACCTGCCTAAGTTTTCTTTTTCTCATCTGTGAAATGTAGGTGACAAATAACTGCTTTGCCTTCCCCTCTGTATAGGTTGTTAAATGCATCAAATGGGTGCATTGTCTTTAAGGGTGGTATGTTGATGCTAATGCAACAGATGGACTCTAGTTGTTTCTGTATTGTTCAATTTACTTTTTGGTTTCTCAAGTTTTCTGCCTGTAGTCATCAGGTGCCTGCTGAGAAACACTGATAAATATATATTCAACAGCCATTATTTTTTTATTTTTTTTTTATTTTTTTTTAAAAGATATATTTTATTGATTTTTTACAGAGAGGAAGAGAGAGAGATAGAGAGTTAGAAACATCGATGGGAGAGAAACATCGATCAGCTGCCTCCTGCACATCTCCCACTGGGGATGTGGCCGCAACCCAGGTACATGCCCTTGACCGGAATCGAACCTGGGACCCCTCAGTCCGCAGGCCGACGCTCTATCCACTGAGCCAAACCGGTTTCGGCAACAGCCATTATTAATGACTGCCTACTTACTAAATAGTTCCCAAAGCTTCACAACTGCATGAGTTAAGTGGACCATTGACCCCATTGTACAGTTACAAAGAACTGGGCTAGCCCAAGAGCTGTGAATCAAATTCAAACAGTCCAACTCCACAGCAGTTGCTTGTGGTATGTTATGCTGTGCTTGCTATGATTGTGCTTCCTTTTTTACTTTCCCCCAGCTAGTATTTTAGAAGCCAGGGCCATACTATTCTTATGTATTAGACAATTCAAAAACAACATTGAGCCTTAAAAAATTTTTTATTATGTTTTACATTAGAGTTATTAACAAAATCCTAATACATGCAATTATTAATTTGGGAGTGGGAATAGTTGGTGCTCCTGTATTTGAACAGTTGAGCCTATGTTTCATCATTAGCTAAAGCACATATAACTCCTTTCTTGATTATCCATACTCAAGGAGAAAAGCAATAACATTAACACAGTATGCAGAGTATTTATATTTGGTTTAAATATATTTTGATTTTCTTTACAGACACCTCCCTCAGTTATATTTTAATATAACAACTGGTTTGCCTTTTTCTTTTTTTATATTTGTGTGGGAGCACATGTGCACTCATGTGAGCTTTAGGGGGTTTCCCATTTAATAGTCAATGACATTTTGCACGGAGATAACATTTTCTGGAGAATACATTTTAAACTGATAACTAAATATACTAATAACTAAATATACTTTTGCTATTTCTGTCAGGTAAAAACATGTATATGAAAATTTTTATTTATAGGTATATTGTCTTTCAGAATTTCAAAATTATTATTTTTAACGAAAAATGATTTTTTGAAAATAATCTTCAACCTTCCCTTGTAAAAATATAAAAAGTACTTATTCATATTTTGGCCACCTTCTAATATAGTTTGTCAGTTGTCACTTTATGTTTCTTAAATAAAATTTAAATTTTAGAATAGTTGTAGATACAGGAAAATTGTGAAGGAGAATTTCCATATAATCCACATTCACTTTCCCCTATTATTATTATTATTATGCTACATTTGTTATAATTAACGAACTTCACTTCTTTTTTTTCTTCTTTGTTACATTTTTTCCATACTTTAGATTTCCTTAGTTTTTTTCTAATGTTTTTTTTCTGTTCCAGGGTCCATTTAGTAGTCTTGGCTGTGACAGTATCTCAGACTTTCTTTGTTTTTGATAACCTTGACAGTTTTAAGGAGCACTGGTCAGGTACATTACAGAATATCCCTCAACTGGGATTTGGTGTTTTTCTCATGATTATGGTTTGCCTTTTACAGCATATATTAGGTTATATGGGGAGGTTGTCCTTGATCATAGTGACCGATATGAAGAGGGCAGATTTGTATTTGAAAATATTGGCTGTGGATAACCCACACAAAGAAAAGCATTAACATTATTCTTTCTTGGCATTTAAACTTTGGCTACATTCTTTATATTTTTTATATTTTATCGTTTTTCAGAAGAAGCCAGCCCTAATTCTGGCTTAAACCAAGAATATAGGGTATATGATCTGCTAATGTCCCTAAAGCAGTTTCTTTTCTAATGGCATCTATTGGGGCAGTTAACATGGGTTTTAATGTTACTCCTAAGAGCTTTATTTAATCTGTATTGGCCTCTTAATTAGTAATGGGCAATTTTGGGTGAATTGTTAATTGAGTAAAATTGCAGAAATTATACACAGAGTTCTTTTTGTCAGTGCAGCCTAGAAACGTAGAAGATTAAAGCAGGACCTGGTTTAGTTACTATTCTAAGATGAATGCTTGAAAAGTATTATCTTAGTAGCTTTGGTTTGTATTCTAGTCTGGTGGTGGTTTTAACTCTGCTAAGAATTATTGTCTTTTAACTCACTGAGGTCCTCAATTCTACTCCATTAAGGGCCACTTTTCTGCCAATCAAAAGCAGCATCCCTGAGATTGATTTTTGTTACAGTGGATAGTAATGGCTGCCTAGTGACAACATTTCAAACTCTTTTATGTAAACAGAAAGCAATCAAATAAGTACTAATCCAAGGATTATGTGGGCCCAAATCCCGTGGCCAGGCGAAGAATCTCTGCCGTGCATGTCCCTGGCTCTTTGCCTTCTGGTGGGAAGCAGCCCCCTTCTTCCGGGAAAGCTCACTTCTGCTTACTTGTGCTGCCTGTTAGATTGCAGTATGCTAAAACCAACCACTTCTGCAGCTCCTGAATGGAATTCAAAAAGACACTTACATTTCCATAAATAAATTAGGAATTCAGTGGTTTCTTCGGGCTAATCAGGGCAGGCTGATAAACCTTGCTAGCTGTTTAATAAATGAATTGTGACTGATTACCTATTAATATGGACGCCTCAGGAATTCACCCAGGGGGAAGCAGAGCAGTGAAATAGAGAGGGGCATGGCCCCTTGGGAAATCAGGGCTTCATGTTTGCAGCTTAAATATCTCTGTGAAGTATCAATAAGGAGGTAATTGAATTTTGAACACAAACATGAGCGCCGAATGGATGAAAGGGGGAGGGGGATCTGATCATCTCTTCTCTGCCCCTTCATTCTCCCCTCCCCTTTTCCTTAGAGACCACTCTAGTAAAGATAGATGCTAAATCCATTAAATAAAGATTAGACTCTGTCGTAGTAGAAAATGGCAGCTTAGCTAGATCCCTGGGCAAATTGGGGCCTGTTGCAATACAGAAAATTAAAATATACATTTTTAACAAGTCTGCTGTCTTCCTAGCAATAATGCTGGGCTAGCTTGTGGGGTTTGCTCCTCCTTCAGATGGGCTTTTGTTTGGGCGATCACTTTCTCTTGTATTAGTGCCAGTCTTTTCTGTATTCCTGGAGCAGAAGGGGCTGGGTTTATTTATTTATTTTTAAAGCTTCTGTTGAGGCCTTTCCTCTAGCATCCTGCTTGCTTGTAATCAGAGAAGTGGGAAGGAGATTAGTGTCCCACGAATTGACGGTAGATAAATGTTCCCTCCCCTTAACTGGTGGTTCCAGAAGAGCCCAATCACTTGTATTTCAGGGATGATTGGAGAGTGTACAGCAAGAAAAGGGCTTACAGACTGAAATAAACATCAGTGTTATAGATGCAATTTTACTTGGCTTTATTTCCTCTAGATGAGATTATTGATTTGCTTTGTTCTCCTATTTTAAGCCATATAAAGTCATATTAATGTAGAAAAAAGAATTGGCATCATTTGGTTACAATCATAATACCCCTTTTTGAGCAGTAATAAAAACAAGCGTCAAGCCTTAAATACTTCTGTTATCTTTATGCCAATACCCAGTATTGGCTTTTTGGACTAATCCTTGTTTACATGTCCATCTACAGTTCTACAGTTCTGATGCCACTTTCCAAGGGCTTCAGTCGGTCAGTCTATCAACAAGTATTAACTGAGCATCTTTTAGGTGTGTGACATTGTTAGTTGACATGGTCATTGGTGTAGTTTGTCCTCTGCTACCACAGATCTGTATTAAAAAAAAACCAAAGCTAATCATATCATACTCCTACTATAAAAGTTCTTTGGTTCCTTGAGCCCTACATGATTAAAATTCAAATTCCTCAGGCCTTTACAAAGGACCTTCTTAACATGAACCTAGCCTCTCCAGTTTTATCTGGAAAACTTCTACTTATCCTTCAAGACCATTTCAAACCCCACCCTCTCTGAATAGTGTCTACCTATTCCCCCGGGCAGAGTTCAATTTTTATCTCTGTGTAGGTTCTATACTTGTAGCTCTGAGGTTTTTCATATCGGAGAAAAAAGTGTACAACTTCTTAGTATTAAAGGATTTTGTGCATCATTTTACTTGGCATTCCCAAATCTTTATTTTAACTTCAGAGGTATCTTGATGATCAAATTTTCATTGACTTCTCCTTATGACACTTCACTTTAGAATTTAACTTTGTTTTTCAGTAATCTTTAATGTTAAGGAGGAAGGAAAGAATGTTTGCGATCCCTGTCGTTGCTGCTGCCTTAAATTATCTCTAAAGAGAAATCAAACTTATTTAATCTGATGGCCACGTTTCACAAATATGCCTTAGTATATTTTGAATGCTATTTTTCAAAGCCAAATACCACAAAATTTAAGAATTTTTCTAATCCTTCACATGTTGAAAGTTACATTGATGTTGCACCAAGATGTTTATAATTTTACTCCCAGTTCTCTATCCTTTGCTTCCTGTCATTTTGCTGGGCCCCAGAGCTTCATCCAGCCTTACTGACAACACAGGAATGCTGGAGCCATGGAAGCAAGAATTTAAAGGCTCTGTAATTCCAGTGGTTGGATTTTAACTATTGTAAGTTTTTAGTTTTTTAAAAAATATATTTTATTGATTTTTTTACAGAGAGGAAGGGAGAGGGATAGAGAGCTAGAAACATCGATCAGCCGCCTCCCGCACACCCCCACTGGGGATGTGCCCGCAACCAAGGTACATGCCCTTGACTGGAATCGAACCTGGGACCCTTGAGTCCCCAGGCTGACACTCTATCCACTGAGCCAAACCGGCTAGGGCAGGGGTGGGCTAACTTTTTGACTCGAGGGCCACAATGGGTTCTTAAACTGGACCAGAGGGCCGGAACAAAAGCATGGATGGAGTGTTTGTGTGAACTAATATAAATTCAAAGTAAACATCATTACATTAAAGGGTACGGTCTTTTTTTTCAATAGTTTTATTCATTTCAAACGGGCCGGATACGACCCGCGGGCCGTAGTTTGCCCACAGCTGGGCTAAGGCTTAACTATTGTAAGTTTTAAACCTTATTTAACATTAATGGAATAATGCAAATACAATGGTTTTTTTCTAGTAATAATTTTCAGTGAAGAGTGTATATTTTCTTTTAATTATAAGAAATTCTGAGGTAGAAAAATCTCTCTCAAATTATCCCTAACATTTTTTAATAAAATAAAAAATATCATTGGTGTTTATCCCTTTAAGAAAAGACTCTCGGTAACTCTCCCATTTCCTAAAGCTTTCTGATGACCTTAGCATAACCTTCATTCAATAAAATATCTCTTTTCCTGCCTTTGTATATTTAAACACAGTATCGTTAGAATTAACCTACAGTGTAATGTGTGTTACCTGCCATGCAGTTGAGTCAGCTTCGACTCCTCGCAACCCTATGACTGAGCAATGTCTACAATGTCCCGTCCTCAACAGCCCTGCTCAGCTTCTGTAGACTCCTGCCTATGACTTATTTTATGGGATCAATTCATGTTACTCCTTGGGCAATTACTGATTTAAGTTTCTCTGAGGGTGTATGGGTAATGTTCAAGTTTCTGTCTTGTTCAGGAAGATTCTGTAGCTGTGGTTCTTAACCTAAGAGTCCGTGAATCTCCTGAAATTATAAATAAAATTATATGTGTGTACATATGCATGTATATTTTTCTCCAGAGAGTATACATGGCTTCTTATATTTTTTTAAAACGATTATGGGTTGAATTGTGTTTCTCTAAAAAAGATACCAGAATTCTAATCCCTGTACCTCAGAATGTGACCTTCTTTGGATATGTGGTTTTTAGAGGTTTTGTTAACAAAGATTAAGTGAGGAAATAGCTGTGTGTAGTCAACCAGCTATGTCTTCCCGTCTATTACCCCAAAAAGGTTAACAACCACTGTTTTTAAGACATGCAGCCTGGTCGGTGTGGCTCAGTGGTTGAACGTTGACCTATGAACCAGGAGGTCACTGTTCAATTCTGTCAGGACATATGCCCCGGTTGCGGGCTCAATCCCCAGTAGAGGGTGCACAGGAGGCAGCCAATCAATGATTCTATCTCATCATTGATGTTTCTATCCCTCTCTCCCTCTCCCTTTCTTGCTCTACAATCAATAAAAAATACATTTTTTAAAAATACATGACAGTAACAACTTAAAAAAAAAAAAAGCAGCATTTCTAAAGTGAGTTACATAACCAGGGCTAAACTCTGTTCAGGTACCAGAGTAGTGACCCATGTTTAAGAATTTCTAAGAATTAATAACTGAAAAGTTGGGTTTTTAAAAAAGAATCATTCAATAAATAGGTGAGTGCTTATATAGTCATATTCTGTTGAGCACGGATTATAGAGAAAAGAACATTGTTGTCCTGAGGTTACTTAGAGTCTATTGGAGAGAAGTAGGGAAAGGTACTTAGAGTCAGAGTCAGAGAAAGTAATCTTAAACCGTCTTTAAAGATGTGTAGCAAGTGTTGAGGGGGAAAGTGGGAGGATAGTAATTGCTCCACAGATCCCTGGTCAAGAAGTAGTCTGAGCTCTAACCGGTTTGGCTCAGTGGATAGAGCATTGGCCTGCGGACTGAAGGGTCCCAGGTTTGATTCCGGTCAAGGGCATGTACCTTGGTTGCGGGCACATCCCCAGTGGGGAGTGTGCAGGAGGCAGCTGATCAATGTTTCTCTTTCATCGATGTTTCTAACTCTCTATCCCTCTCCCCTCCTCTCTGTAAAAAATCAATAAAATCTATTTTTTTAAAAAAAGAAGAAGTAGTCTGAGCATAAACAGCAACAGTACTAGTAAATGACAAAGGCCTGAGACATGCTGTGTTTGGGGAACTTCTGAGTAAGTAGTTAGGAGATGGGGGTGGAAAGCTAAGAAGGAGCCTGGTTTACACATGAGCCAAGGTGTTATCTGGAAGGCTCTTGTGACAACTGAAGAACGGTAAGCAGGAAGATGACAGTGATTGCCCTTTTCTTAAGAAGAGCACTCTGACAGTTGATGGCAGCAACTGTTGACTTGCTCCTCTCTGTATTTCTCTGTCTTTTTAGTGTCTGGTACGTTATAGGTGCTAATGACCAGCTGGGGAGTTGGGGAGGTGGAGAGACAGGTAGAAGCAGGGAGGTCAGTTTTAGAAGATGCAGTGTTGCAGGAACTACAGATGACTCTCAGTTTCTGACTTGAGTAGTTTTTAATTAGTTTTCTTAATCAGCATAGAGAATGTAAGCAAAAGTGCTATTTGGGACTGGGAGATACTTGTTTTCCACCTGTTTTATCTTGTTTGCCCTTGGGACCTTTTAAGATATCACTTTAGCCCTAACTGGTTTGGCTCAGTGGATAGAGCCTCAGCCTGCAGACTCAAGGGTTCCAGGTTCGATTCCGGTCAAGGGCATGTATGTACCTTGGTTGCGGGCACATCCCCAGTAGGGAGTGTGCAGGAGGCAGCTGATCGATGTTTCTCTCTCATCGATGTTTCTAACTCTCTATCCCTCTTCCTTCCTCTTTGTAAAAAATCAATAAAATATATTTTTTAAAAAAAGATATCACTTTAACTTAGCTAAGGGTGGGTTTACTAAGCAATTTAGGCATATACAAATAAATAAATAAATTATATACATTCCTTCAGTTACTTATAGATGTAGTCTATCACATGCAGAAGTATTCTTGTTTATTATTAACATCAACAGCTAACATTTCCTGCTTTGTGCCTGTCACTGTCCCCAGCTCTTTATCCATATCCTGATATTACTCCTGTAGCTACTGTTATTATCTTCATTGTACACATGAAGAAAGAGAGGACCAATCGCCCAAGGTATTGAATGACAGAGCCAGGACTAGAACTCAGGCCTGTGTGATTCCAAAGCCTCTACTCCTAAACTTGCTTGCTGAGCCTACATAAATCCTCTGACAATGGTAACAGGAAGGCTTTTGGTCCTGGCCCTGGGTGCTCTCTTGAGGCCTGCTTAGCACTACCGTGAATTAATTGGTCACTCCTTAAGGCCCATACTTGTCTTCCCCTTAGCCAACTAACTACAGGTTTAGCTTAAATGTCAGTTTATTTGCAAGGTCATGCCTCACCCCCTAGACTAGGTTACTCCCACCTTTACTCTCATGCCTATGATATGTGCTCTGCCAGCACCATCTACTTCCCACACCCTAACTTGATATTGTAATTATTTGTTATATTGTCTGCTTTGTTCTCCACTGGGTCCCCAGTTCCTGACACAAACATAGGTGCCAGAGAGAGGATGGAGGAGATCAGACAACTCTGGACTTAGGCAATTTCTTTATTAGGGCATAAGCGATATCTTTGTGAAAAATTCAATTTGGCTGTTGGTGTTACTGCCGCTCTTGCTTCTTCTGTTTTGCCTTTGCCTCTGTGTATTTGTAAGTGTACAAATCCACTTGAAAAGGAAACTCAGCCTTAAGTCAAACTGCTGTATGAGGTAGCTGTACAAAAGATTATTTATAGACCCAAATGCTCTTCACCCTATGAGTCTGTAATCTCTATAGACTGAAAGGAATTAGGTCCTTCGAGGTGGCTGTGTTCTTAGTTAGCCCGGATAAAAACCTTTGGTTATTCCCTGTCAACTTTAAGTAGTCCCGTGTGCATATGGAGTTTTTGAGATAACTAGGTGAAAATTACTTTTTATAGTAATTATGCATACTAAAGGGAAAGAGTTTAGCTTTTGTAAATCTTTCTCACTTATCTAAATCTTTTATACATTAGACCATGTTGTTTTTCACAAATCCCTTCTAGTTCATGTCTACTAAACTTTAATTAACTTACTCTGTACTTTCCCAAGCACTAATGGAAATACGGGATTATAACCAATTTAATACTCTGAACATTCTACTAGACCATTTCCTCAATGTGATTTAGGGCAGTTTATAATCACTCCTTGTGGTCTTGGGGCCAGTTTTCAATTCATGAGACTCATATATCCTGTCTCGTTTTAATTAATTTTGCAAGGAAGATGCCAGGAGAAGCAGTATTAAATGCTTTCTTATAATCAGGTTCTTTCATTTATTGGGTTCTTGTCAGCCACTAATCTTGTAATTTTATCACAACAAACTCCAAAAGTTTCTCTGACGTGGTTTGTTTTTTACTCTTCTTCATCAGTGCTTAGTACTCATGGTTTGGATAACCTTATATTTATGGTTGTCTTATTCAGAATTGGTGTTGGGCAATTTCTCTAGATTTATAATAGCAATTGTCAGAATTCATTTTTTAGGATTTGGGGATCAGCTTTACTTGGTATCATATGTGTTCCATGTTCGTTTTATTTTGGTCTTTCTGTGTGATGATATCTGCCAGGAGTAATGTGAATAGGGACATTTTAAAATAAAGAATTGTTAACTGGTGAAAGGTGGCTAACTTCTAAAAGGATAAAAGAAGACTCTAGGTCTGCAGAGGTGGCAACTGCAGAAAGCCATGCCACCCAGGGCTGAAAGAAGGTGAATCACAGAGGAGCCTAGAAATTCGGAAGAGGCCCCCACAAGGCTGAGGCTCAGGCCTCTGAAGAGAGGACGGGGCTGCCACAGGAACATGCTGCCCACTGCCAGGGAGGCTCCGCTGGTGAACTGCAGCAGCAGCCATCTGTATGGAGGTGAAGAAGCTTAGCCAGAGGGAGCCCCTCCGCTGAACCAGGGCCATGTTGCCAAGGTGATCATTGTTGGGACCCCTGCATGGCAACCTGCTTGTCACTGTGTAGAAAGGAAGTTTCTTCTTCCTGCTTCAGCCTTGCCTTCTCCCACCCACCAGCACCCTCTCTGTTGGCAAGCTTAACATGGGAGACCATTGACAGAGGAGAAATGCAGCCTGCTGCACTAGCTCCAGTGTCACAAGGCAGGGCAGAGAAGGGTGAGTCAGGAGCTGACAGGCAATAAATGACTAATTGGCACAATGACTCAAAGCTTTGTGTAAAGTGAAATCTTACAAATTAAATACTTTTGCTTTTCATCACAAATAGATTTTGTTTTGTTGTATTTTTAAATAGGTGCTTATTGCTCTCAAAGCAGGGTACACTTGTAACTTTTACAATTGGCGGGGTAGCATTCACCACAGAGACAATGCCACCTAAGCCAGAGATTGACAACTGTAAATGTCCCTCAAAATTGGCTACTTTTCACAAAGGGATTTAATAACTATTATTCAAGCAATAAGTATCTAATAGTAACTGGGAGACAAAGCATGAAAGTAAACAGAAGCTGGCTCTTCCAGCCTCTTAGTCACATTGAACCCTACTTTCCTTTACAACTAATTTTTATAACCATTTCATTTTTTTTCTTTTTTTAAATATTGATCGGTTTTAGAGAGAGAGAGAAATATCGATTTCTTATTCCACTCTTTTTTTGTGTGTGTTGTTCCACTTATTTATGCATTCATTGGTTGATTCTTATATGTGCCCTGAACAGCAATCAAACCCATAACCTTGATGCTCTAACCAACTGAGCTACATGGCCAAGGCCTTCATTTTTCTTGAACTGTTACTCTCCCAAATTTTTTAGCCACATTGAGCCTTCCTATTCCTGACTTCCTTTAGCACCCAATTGTTATTTATACTTCTCAACTAAATTTGAGATCTTGTTGTCAGGGATCATGCTTTATATTATACTTTTATGTATTACTAGAGGCCTGATGCATGAAAATCATGCAAGAGTAGGCTTTCCTTCCCCCAGCTGCCTACACCGGCTTCCCTCTGGCACTCGGGACCCAGGCTTTCCTCGTAGCCCCGGCTTCGTCCAGAAGGTCTCCGGAAGGACGTTCGGTCTAATTAGAGTATTACACTTTTATTATTATAGATAAAACAGTATTAGTATAGATAAACAGTATTATAGATAAAACAGTATTTTGCAAATGCCTGTTGTATCTATATATTCAGAATAAAATATGGGCCCAGCTGGCATAGTTCAATGGTTGAGCATCAACCTATGAACCAGGGGTTCATGGTTCAATTCCCAGGCAGGGCACATGCCTGGGTTGTGGGTTCGATCCCCAGTGTGGGGCACGCAGGAGGCAGCTCATCAATGATTCTCTCCCATCATTGATGTTTCTATCTCTTTCTCCCTCTCCCTTCCTCTTTGAAATCAATAAATTAAAAAAATGGAAACAGCCTCCAAGGCAATCAGAACAGATAGGTACTTACCCATTCTTTCCTGCATCTCTGCTTTTTCAAAGCTCTCCATCCACTGTCTCTTGATCCCTAGAAAGAGAATAACTAACATTAAGAATGTAAAAACAGAACCAAGGTAGGAGTGGGGAGAGTGACAAATCATGGAGAAAGCTATAAGTATGTATAGTGAAATAAGTTTGGGGAGAGAGTGCTTCCAAGTTAATTATGGTTTTAATGCATGTATGCTTTCCTTCTCTTCCCAAATCCTGCTAAAACATAATTTTAAAAAGGATATATTCCCTCAATGAAAGAACAGGAAAGAGGACACAAGTAGTAAACTTTTGGAAGCTGGAAAGCGTATGAATTTGGCAGACCTAAGAAAAACAATCCTAAAGTGAAGAAAGTTAAGAACCAAGCCAGTTTACACTTCACAATACTCCAAAAGGCTGAAGATTGGTACTAGGTAGAAGGCGGAGATGGTGTAAACAAGGAGGACTAATTAAAGTCTAGGAATCAATTAGGGGAGAGAACCAAGATGGCGTCATAGGTTAACGCTGGAGATTGCTGCCTTGAACAACTAAATCAAAACACACCTAAAAGATGGAACGGACATCATCCAGAACCACAGGAAGGCTGGCTGAGTGGAAATTCTACAACTAGGAGGAAAGAGAATATCATACCCAGACTCAGAGGAGGCGCAGTGCTGAAGTGAAATACTCAGGTGCGGAGTGCGCGTGGAGTGGGCTGGCGGCGGAGGGCGCGGTTGGTGCTTTCAATCGGGAGGGAGTCTCAGATTCTGAGCTCCAGATCCGGGCGAGTCTCTAGGGACCCAGACTCAAACGGGAGAAGCGGGACTGTCTGGCTTCAGTCGGAACTCGAAGGCAGCTTTCTCTGCGAGGTTTGCAGCGGTTGCTGGTACTCTGTGAGGCAGAGCCCCTAGGGACGGAACTGAGAGCCGCCATAACTGCTCTCTCTGGCCCACCCTGTTGATCCCGAGCCCGAGAGACCCACCCGCCCCGCCCAAGCCCTGCGCAGAGCCATTTGCCAGATAGCCTCAGGCAAAGGCTAGATTAGCACCTCCCTAGAGAACAGAAGTTTTCCCACTGCAGACACAGCTGATTCTCACAGCCAGCTGGCCTGGAGGTCAAATCCCCCTAGTATTAACTACAACAATCAAGGCTTAACTACAGGAGGACTGCACACAAAGACCACTAGGGGGTGCACCAAGAAAGCATAAAAAATGCGGAGACAAAGAAACAGGACAAAACTGTCAATGGAGGATATTCAGTTCAGAACCACACTTTTAAGGTCTCTCAAGAACTGTCTAGAAGCCACTGATAAACTTAATAAGATCCTCAACAAATCTAATGAGACCCTCGATGTTATGATAAAGAACCAACTAGAAATTAAACATACATGGACTGAAATAACGAATATTATACAGACTCCCAACAGCAGACAAGAGGACCGCAAGAATCAAGGCAAAGATTTGAAATGTAAAGAAGCTAAAAACACCCAACCGGAAAAGCAAAATGAATAAAGAATCCGAAAATACGAAGATAGTGTAAGGAGCCTCTGGGACAGCTTCAAGCGTACCATAATCAGAATTATAGGGGTGCCAGAAGATGAGAGAGAGCAAGATATTGAAAACCTATTTGAAGAAATAATGACAGAAAACTTCCCCTACCTGGTGAAAGAAATAGACTTACAAGTCCAGGAAGCACGGAGAACCCCAAACAAAAGGAATCCAAAGAGGACCACACCAAGACACATCATAATTAAAATGCAAAGAGCAAAAGACAAAGAGAGACTCTTAAGAGCAACAAGAGAAAGACAGTCAGTTACCTACAAGGGAATACCCATACGACTGTCAGCTGATTTCTCAACAGAAACTTTGTAGGCCAGAAGGGAATGGCAAGAAATATTCAAAGTGATGAATACCAAGAACCTACAACCAAGATTACTTTATCCAGCAAAGCTATCATTCAGAACTGAAGGTCAGATAAAGAGCTTCACAGATAAGGAAAAGCTAAAGGAGTTCATCACCACCAAACCAGTATTATATGAAATGCTGAAAGGTATTCTTTAAGAAGAGGAGAAGAAGAAAAAGGTAAAGATACAAATTATGAACAACAAACATGCATCTATCAACAAGTGAATCTAAGAATCAAGTGAACAAATAATCTGGTGATCATAATCGAATCAGGGACATAGAAAGGCAATGGACTGACTATTCTTGGGGGGCAAAGGGGTGTGGGAGATGCGGGAAGAGACTGGACAAAAATCGTGCACCTATGGATGAGGACAGTGGGTGGGGAGTGAGGGCGGATGGTGGGGCGGGAACTGGGAGGAGGGGAGTTATGGGGGGAAAAAAGAGGAACAACTGTAATAATCTGAGCAATAAAGGTTTAATTAAGAAAAAATAAATAAAGTCTAAGGAGTCAGATCTAGATCACCCGCTTTATGATAGTCCACAAAAGATTAGGGCTTTCTTCTCTAGAGGGGGTGAACCAAAGTGGTTCCTCAGCCAGACCCACTGAGGACAGGGGTTCTGTACTGAAAATGTGGTGAATTATACACATTATTCTGAGACCACATCTCCCTGCACAACCAGGCCTTTTCCCTCCAAGTCAGGAACATGGAAGATAATTCTCTGGGGAATCTCACCAGCCACCCAAATGAGTAAATAACCCAAGAAAAAGATGGCATAGGATACAGAAAACAAGGGCTCCCCAGGGTGATGGTTGTGCACCAGGCAGAGAGGACAACCAGACCATATAGGAGACTTTCAGGAAGGTGAAATCGGTGAATTACATGATACATCTCAGTATCTTAAGATGTTGCAAACGGGCAGATATAGAGTCTGTTGAATGAGAGAAAGTACATAGAACACCAAACTAAATAACCCAGGAAAAACAAAAATATGCAAGAAAGGGAAGGTAATCATAGTTTATTACATGGCTTAGCCATAGATAGCATTTGTGTAATCATAATAGTGTAGAAAGTGAATATTGATATAAGTAGAGTTACAAAAAGTAACTCTGGGAGAATAGGAGATAGGTATTTACACATGTAATGAATTACAGTGAAGGGGTGTAGAAAGGAGCTAAATCGTCACTTTCCATATTGGGGAAAGTAGATACTGTCTCAAATTAAAAAATTGAGAAGTAGTAATACAAGTATATTATTTAGTCATTTAGAGATAAAGAGGTCATCTATAATAATAAAAGTGTAATATGCTAATTAGACCAGACTTCCGATGTCCTTCTGTCCAGACAAAGCCACAGCAGGTGGGGGGGCCACGGCAGAGGCCCGCAGCGGCAGTGGCGGTGGCGGCAGGCGGGGGCCTGGGCCAAAGCCCTTGCATAAATTTCATGCATCAGGCCTCTAGTATAAAACAATCAGCTAAACGGAGTGAAAATGGTTGCCACTGAGAATGAGTTAAAGGTGAACTGTAGCCCAGCCGGTGTTGCTCAGTGGTTGAGCATTGAGGTCAGGGCACATGCCCGGGTTGCAGGCTTGGTCTCTGGTGTGGGCTGTGCAGGAGGCAGCTGATCAGTGATTCTCTCTCATCATTCATTTCTCAATCTCTCTCTTCCTCTCCCTTCCTCTCTGAAATCAATAAAAATATATTTTGTAAAAAGGTGAACTGCAGCCCTCACTGGTGTGAGCATCATACTATGCACCAAAGGTCGCCACATGCCTGCATCACAGGTTCAGTCCCCAGTAAGGGATGTGCAGGGGACAGTCAATCAATGTTTCTCTCTCAATGTTTCTCTTTTTTCTTCTCCCTTCCTCTCTTTCTCTAAAATCAGTTTAAAAAATTCTTAAAGGTGAACTGCAGTTTTTATAACAGACCTTGTAGAATTGGTTTTTGAAACATGTACCTATATAACTTTAATTTTTTTAAAAAATAACTTAGTTGTTAAAAAAAATAGGTGAATAAGTAATAGGAAGGACAAATAACAGTATGTTTATTTTTTTATTTATTTTTAGAAAGAGAGAAATTTGACTTGTTCGTTCCACCCTTCTATGCATTTATTGTTCGACCTTGTATGTGCCTTGACCGGGAATAGACCCCACAACCTTGGCATATTCAGATGACCCTCCAACCAACTGAGCAACCCAGCCAGGGCAAAAGTATGTTTAATAGGAAAATAAATGAAACCCAAAACAGGAAATATATATCAATAGGCAAAATAAAATAAACCAAAAAGATGTTTGTCTCTTTGTTTGTGAAAAGGAAGCTAATTACTTTGAACTAAAATGTGATTGCTTACATATTGTCAGTTTTTATGTTATAAAATCTATGTGCCCAAACTTATCCAGAAGTAATTCACAGTTTCTAGTTGGAAGGCAATTACATTTCTATCCCATGATGAGAAATAGAACCTAAAACTCAAGCCCTTAGCAATATCTTGATTAAAGAATTTCACTCATTCTCATCTTTCTTCCCTTGATATAAGTGGTACTTTTCTGAGTGTTTAGTTGGTTTGCAATTAATTTGGGAAAATAATTAAATTTTATGTTAATTTTCATTATTAGGGTCTTCTAAAATACTGACCTCTGGTAACTGGCAGGTTTTGGTGGGTGGAATTTTACTTTTTAACATCGTATTAAACTGTACATTTAGTACTAGGTCTGGGTGATCTCTCTGGGGAGAGTGGAATTGATGGATCCTTTTCCTGCCAGTCCTGGTGGCCTGTCAGGAGAGCAGGTGTTGCTGGGATGGCTCATGCATTCAGGAGTCATAGTGCAAATGTGATCAAGGCGTATATTCCCAAAACCACTCAGGCTAGTGTCTCTCATGGGGAAGAAGCCAACATTGGCCTCCTATGCTTTTTTTAAAAGGAGAGAGAGAAAGAAAGAAAAACTAATTATCAACCTACAGCAAATGTCATTCAACTCAAATCCCTGAAGGATAAAGGCGGATGTGACAAATGTTCCTGGAGAGAGGTTTGAGCTGTCACTTATCTTTTTTTTTTCTTTTTTTTTCATCCTCACCCAAGGACATGTTCATTGATTTGATGGGGAGAGAGGGAGAAAGAAAAACATCGATGTGAGAGAGAAACATGGATTGGTTGCCTCCCATGTGTGCCCTTACCAGGAATCGAACCCTCAACCTTTTGGTGTATGGGATGATGCTCCAACTAACTGAGCCACCCGGCCAGATTTCACCTTTTTTTTATATATATATAATATGTTTTTATTGATTTCATAGAGGAAGGGAGAGGATAAAGAGAGATAGAAACATCAATGATGAAAGGCAATCATTGATTGGCTACCTCCTGCACGCCCCCCACAGCCCAGGCATGTGCCCTGACCAGGAATTGACTGTGGAATTGAACCATGACCTCCTGGTTCATAGGTCGACGCTCAACCACTAAGCCACACCAGTCAGGGTGTCACTTGTCTTTTTAATGGATCTTCCATGTTTGGGTGTAGAATCACATGCTATTTTTCCTTATTGTGTATTCTATCTGAAAGAAATACTGTTTATCTCTGCAAATACAAAATAATTATGCAGTTTCTATAAACCCAGTGGGTTTGAACAGAATCAAGGAAGATGATAAGGGGTTAGTTTTATTGCTCTTAAAGTGTTCAGAGGCAGCTGTCTATTGACTTAGTTGTCCCTAATTATTAATCTGTTTTTCCTTACTTTTGATTGGACTTATTACATCCCATTTGGTCCACATTGAATAACCGTGGGCTAATCCATGTCCTGTTCCAGAGAACAGTTAGGAATAGCAGGGAGAAGTTAGAGACAGATTAGTTTGTTTTGTTTTTGACATAGTAAGAAGAAAGAACTTTCCAATGTCCCAAAATTAAATGGACTCTTGAAAAGTACCAAGTTTTCCATCACCAGGAATGCTCTAGAATGTTACTAGATGCTGTTAGTAAATTTGCTATTTGCTAATGGGAGTAGCAATGCTATTAGTACTTGCCTTGAATTAATAAATTTCTAGATAGAGAAATTACCCAGGTTTTCAAACATCATTTAGAGTAAAAGGAAATATACTTAATCTGAAGTCTAAATGATTTGGGTTAGATAATAGGAAGAAATTCTGGACCGAGAGATGTTAAAATTTGGACAGAGGTATGAAATTTCCTATTTTACATGCTTTTAAGAATAAAACAGATTTTTGCCCAGCCGGTATGGTTCAGTGGTTGAGCATCGAGCTATGAACCAGGAGGTTATGGTTTGATTCCCAGTCAGGGCACATGCCCAGGTTGCAGGCTCGATCCCAAGTGAGCAGGCGGGGGGGGCGGGGGGGGGGCGGGGGGGGGTGTGTGTGCAGCAGGCAGCCAGTCAATGATTCTCTCTCATCATTGATATTTATCTCTCTCTGAAATTAATAAAACCATATTTTTAAAAAAGATAACCTTTTTAATAGCAACAAGAATTTAAGATACTAAAAATTACCATGGACACAGACAACAGTATAGTAAAGGTTAGAGGGTGTCTGGGTGGAGATGGGCAAAGGGGGGTGAAATAGGTGACATCTATAATAGTGTCAACAATTTAAAAAAGAGAGAGACCAAATTTTTTCTAAAGTAGTGAACAGTCATGTGAGTCAAGTCTGCATTTACAATAGACCTGGAAAAATGTCTTTCATTTTAATTCTTAAAACAAACTGAAATCACATCTCTTGGGAAATTTATACCAGGAATGCTTGGACTTCTACTGAATGCTGTTTCCTCTCTCTAGAAAACTTTGTCCATTTCCCTAGCTCTTTTTCTGTGCTCCTATACATTCCTCTGTTACAGCCAGTATCAACTTATAAATGATCCTATATAATAAAGCGCTAATATGCAAATGGTTGTCACACCCTCACACCGTAACAGCTCAGACACACAACACTTGGGAGAGAGGAATGGGGACCAGCCAGGCACAAATGAGCTTGCGAGAGAGGAATGGAGACCAGCCAGGCACATATGAGCTCATGAGAGAGGAATGGGGACCAGCCAGGCTGCAGCCCGGGAGAGGGACAAGTTGCCCGTCCTGTGGTCCCAGGCGCCAGTGCCTATGGCTGCGGCTATGGTCCAGGAGAGGGACAAGCCGCCCGCCCCACAGTCCCGGGTGCCTGTGGCTGCGGCCAGGTGAAGCCGCCTGCCCATGGTCCCCTGCAGCCATGGCTGGCCCGGGTGAAGCTGGCCCGGGTTCTGGGTGCCTGCAGCCGGCCAGAGGGAGAGAAGCCCAGGTCCCAGATGCCTGTGACCGGCCAGAGGAGGGAATCCTGGGTCCCGGGTGCAGGACAAAGCAGAGGCGGTTAGGGGCAATCAGGCCAGTAGTGGAGCAATTAGGGGTAATCAGGCAGGCAGGCAGGCTGAGGTGGTTAGGTGATCAGGCAGGCAGAGGTGGTTAGGGGCAATCAGCCAGGCAGGCCGGTGAGCGGTTAGGAGCCAGTGGTCCCGGATTGCCAGAGGCAGTCAGACATCCCCCGAGGGGTCCCAGATTGGAGAGGGTGCAGGCCGGCCTGAGGGACCACCTTCCCCTGCCCCATGCATGAATTTCTGTGCACCGGGCCTCTAGTGTATATATACACTGAGTGGCCAGATTATTATGACCACCTGGCATTTGTAGGCAAATTAGCTATAATTTTTCACTGAAGTTGTTAGAGGGCCAGACCATTATAAATAGGAAAGCAGGTTGTTTACCATAACAGTAGAAGTGATTTTTTTCTGAAGATATGGGTAAACAACACGGTTTAACAGCCTTTGAACGTGGGATACACACACACACACACACACACACACACACACACACACACACTGAGTGGCCCAGATTATTATGACCAGCCCATCAGTACTTCATTGGGCCACCTTTTGCCTTCAGTACCACGGCGATTCTTCTTGGCATTGACTCCACGAGATGTTGAAAGGTGATGCGAGGAATCTTGACACCATGCCTAATGAATAGCACTGTCCAGTTCTGTGAGATTTGATGGTTGTGGAACCAGCTGCCTGATGGCTCTTTTAACTTTGCCCCACAAATGCTCAGTTGGATTGAGATCTGGTTGTGGGGGCCACCTAAGCAAGGTAAAGTCTCCCTCATATTCTTAAAACCACTCCTGCACAATACGAGCACCGTTGCATGGTGCATTGTCTTGTTGGAAGAAGCCATGTCCATTGGGATACACCATCAACATGATAGGATGAACTTGATCAGCAATGATACTTAGGTATGTTGTGCTATTCAGACGTTGTTCCACATGAATTAAAGGGCCCAAATCATGCCAGGAAAACATGCCCCAAACCATAACACTGCCCCCACCAGCTTGAAGGGTTGTATTCATGCATGTGGGGTGCATGCTTTCATGCTGTTTCTGCCAAATTCTCACTCTTCCATCTGCATGGTGCAACTGGAAACGTGATTCATCGGACCACATGACTTTTTTCCAATGCTCAACTGTCCAATCCTTGTGTTCCTGTGCGAATTGGAGACGTTTTATCTTGGTAACTGCAGACAGCAAAGGTGTTCGAACAGGCCTTCGGCTTCCATATCCCATCTGATGCAGTGTACGGCTAATATGCCTACAAACGTCAGGTGGTCATAATAATCTGGCCACTCAGTGCGTGTGTGTGTGTGTGTGTGTGTGTGTGTATCTCCCACGTTCAAAGGCTGTTAAATCGCGTTGTTTACCCATATCTTCAGGGAAAAAATCACTTCTACTGTCGTGGTAAACAACCTGCTTCCCTATTTATAATGGTCTGGCCCTTTAGCTAATTTGCCTACAAATGTCGGGTGGTCCTAATAATTTGGCCACTCAGTGTATATATCTCTAGTCTGTGAACTCCTTTTGGTCAAGGACCATGGGGAGATAACTACGAATAGCAAAAGTGGTTAAGCTCAGGCTCGAGTCAAGGACACCTGGGTTCTGATCCTACCTCTATCATTTATTAGTTGTTTAAACTTGAGCAAGTTATGTAGCCTCTGTGTACCTCATTTGTAAAATGGAAATGATAAATGGTACCTGTTATTTAGGGTATTGTGAGAACTTTAAATAATGATACCTGTTAAGTGATCTAAATAGTACCCAACATACCACTCAGAAATGTTAGCAGTCGTAGTTCTTAGCCATTCAGCGGCACAAACTCTTCACTGGTTTTCCTATAAGTTTTGAACAATGTGTAACAAATAGGTTAACATTACAGTGATGCCAGTCAGGAGGGATTTAGTACTGAGTAGATTGTTAAGTGATGTGTGGAGCAGGATATAATTTGTTTTGAGTAAGAGATGAGAAGCATGATGTCAAGTCAGCACCAGGAAAGATGCTGCTTGTGAAAACTTTGGCCACAAATATATTAAGAATATAAGAAACAGTCTCATAGGTATAGAGAACAGACTAACAGCTGTCAGGGGGGAGAGGGAGTTGGGGGACTGGTGAAAAAGGTGAAGGAATTAGGCGGCGGGGGGCGGGGCGGGGGGAGACACAGACAACAGTATGGTTATTGCCAGAGGGAAAAGGGGAGTATAGGGGAAGATGGAAGAGGGCAAAGTGGGTAATAAATGGTGGCAGAAAGAGATTTGACTTGGGTGGTGAGTGCACGATGCAGTATGCAGATGATGTGTTAGAGAGTTGTATACTTGCAACCTGTGTGGTTTTATTAACCAATGTCAGCCCAATAAATTCAGTAAAAAAAAGAATGTAAGAAATGTGTTCAGATTAGAAAATGATTCTACTCAGCCACACTGGACTAAAGGGCAACCAAGGAACTAGTGTGACGATTATGGAGGCTCTTTTACACTGTGAGAAATTATACCATAGGAATAACTGTAAACTTGTGCAGTGATTTTCTGAATCTTTTAATCTCTTCAAAGTGTGAATGCAAAAAAGTCAGCATTACTACTCCTATACAAAAAAGTTGTGTTCAATAAGTATATACTGAATGAATCAATTTTAAAAAAGAAACTATCAGCCTATCCAGTGTGAGTGGTTAGCATCGACGCCCACACAGAAGGGTCGAGGGTTCAATTTTTGGTCAAGGGCATGCACCTGGGTTGCAGGTTTGATACTCCGCCTGGTCAGGGTGCGTGCGGGAGGCAACCAATCGATGTGTCTCTCTCACATGGATATCTTTTCTCTCCCTCTCTCTCCCCCCCTCTCGGAAAATCAATGGGAAAATATCCTCTGGTAAGGATAAATAAATAAGTAAATAAACTATCAGTTTTATTCTTCTTGGTATCTTCAGAGCGTAGCACAATAGTGAGCACATGGAAAGTCTATAATTGAATGCTTTTATATAAATGAAGTTCTCTACCTTGCTCATGGTCTGAGTTAGGATTGCTAATTCACTTATTACATCTAACCAATTATTTACTTGTACTGAGGATTACTTAGTTTTCATACAACTTTAATCTTTTATTTCATGGATTTTGATGTGTTTAAATACATAGCTTTGTTAAATGTTTTCTCATCTAATGCATTTGCATTAATCTAATCTACTTATATTAAATCTAATTGCATTCTGACTTCCTGGGATGAATATTTAGTCTTTAAACAAAAGGGGCATTTTTCAAATAATTATTCATAGTGTCTAAGTAATCTAAGTAGTGTACTTATTTTAATTCAAAATATAGTATCTTTGCTTCTAAAAGGACATCATAAATAAAAGTTCTGGTGTTATCTGAGTTAAACAGAATTGAATTTATGAAGTATATTTCTCTTGAAGTCAATGGCAGCAGTGTCCCAATGTCCAGATTTTTTTCCCCAGCCGATTATTTATCAAGCACAAAGTCAAGAGAAAGGGCTTTGAAAGAGCAATAGGAAGGTAGAAACATGCGGGCTACTGGGGATTTAGCCCACAACCCAGCATGTGCCCTGATTGGGAATCTAACCATGACATCTTCATGGATCGATGCTCAACCACTGAGCAACACCAGCTGGGCAGGGTCTTTTTGTTTGTTTGTTTTACTTTTTTGGTTCCTCAGAAGAAAGGTAAGAACTGGATACCTTTGTCTTTAGCGGAGAAACTCAGCTTCTTTTGCCTTCAATCTTCCCTATGCAGACTTTTTTCTTTTTTAAATAATTTTATTTTTGTTTCTTTTTTCAATTTTTATTTTATTTTTATTTTTATTTCTTTTTAAAATATATTTTTTATTGATTTTTTACAGAGAGGAGGGGAGAGGGATAGAGAGTTAGAAACATCCGATGAGAGAGATACATCCATCAGCTGCCTCTTGCACGCCCCCTATTGGGGATGTGCCCGCAACCAAGGTACATGCCCTTGACTGGAATCGAACCTGAGACCCTTGAGTCCGCAGGCCGACTCTCTATCTGCTGAGCCAAACCAGTTAGGGCTCTTTTTTCAATTTTTAGAGAGACAGACAGACAGACATAGATCAGTTGCTTCTTGCAAGCCCCTTACCTAGGATTGAGCCTGCAACCCAGGCATATGCTTTGAGTAGGAATCGAACCATCAACCTTTCAGTGCACAGGATGATTCTCAACCAACTGAGCCATACTGACTATGGCCCTGTGCAAAGTCTTTAGCAAGGGTTCCACTTGAGCCCAAGAGGCTTTTTATACTTTTGCATGCAATTTTTCACATACCATAAAATTCACCTGTTTAAAGTGCACAGGTCAATGCATTCTTAGTATATTCACAAAATTGTGCAACTGTTTGTAATCTAATTTGGAAATATTTCCATCACCCAAAAAGAAACCCTGTACCCATTAGCAGTCACTCCCATTCTCCCAACTTCCTGTGTATTATATCATAAGACTTGCATTAGGATTCCCTAGATATACTTTTACTATGAGTACAGCATATATCATCCAATGATTTAAATACATTTTGCTAAAGTAGTAGTTTACTCAACCATTTATTAGTTTCTCCTTTGTGTTTGGGAGTCACTTAGAAACTGACGGGGTAAGCAAAAACACAACCCTCATTGCTTTTCATCACTCTCATTGTTGGGTTCTGTTTCAAAGAACTCTGAGGTTTGATATTTCATATCTTCTTTTTTTATATATTTCATATCTTGAGCAAGAATGGAGAAGAATGACTTATTGTGAATCCATTTACAGTTGGTTGTCTGTTTGGGTTATGAAAAGCTGAATGACCATAGGTCATATCCTCTGTTTTGTTATATTTTTTATAATTTTTTAATGATTTTTTAATATTTATTTTATAAATCTCATTTATAGTTTTTAATCTGTGGGGTTTTTGTTGTTTGCTTGTTTGTTTGTTTTGCTTAGAGTGAAACTGAAAGAAAGATTCTATATACTTGGAATACTGAAGAACTTCTGGCATATAGAGATTAATTTCTGTATTGACATTGACCTCAAAGACACGTCATTGATTATACAGATTGTGGCAGAATGCACAGGAGAACGATCAGCCAGCACCCTGAGGGAGGAAAGTTTAACCTTTATTTCACAGATCTGCTAGTCCAGGGGAATTCCAGATCCAAAACCTGAACTGAACTTGTGGGAAGGCTCTGACCTGCTAGTATTATCTCCTCCTGTGGCGGCCCCTGAGGTTCCCCACAGCTCTGCCGAAGTCAGTCAGAGTGGGGAAGTAAGATACTAAACTAGGTTGCAAGCCCACCCCCACCCCCCATTTTCCTTTTCAAAAAGAAGTGAATGTACCAGTAGCTCAGGCTGAATTTGGAAAATCATTAAGAAAGTAGTTCAGCCCAGCCTATGTGGCTCATTGGTTGAGTGTTGACCTATGAACCAGGAGGTCAAGGTTTCATTCCTGGTTAGGACACATGCCTGGGGTTGTGGGCTCGATCCTCA
This sequence comes from Myotis nattereri, assembly GCF_964212035.1. Lineage (NCBI taxonomy): Eukaryota > Metazoa > Chordata > Mammalia > Chiroptera > Vespertilionidae > Myotis > Myotis nattereri. The sequence goes on along the minus strand of NC_138075.1, from coordinate 23,982,101 downwards.
GTCGGGGGTATGCAGGAGGCAGCAAATCGATTATTCTCATCATTGATGTTTCTATCTCTCTCTCCCTTTCCCTTTCTCTCTGAAATCAATAAAAATATATTTTTAAAAAACAAATTAAAAAAAAGTAATTCAAAGAAAGTGATTAATGATAGGACTATTTACATGCATTATTTACATTGTCTTCTGACTTTTAACTCAACTCTGGATTTGGGAAGGTTACTTATTAGAAATAGAATCCCATAATCAAATTAGAACTAAATGAGTAGTCAAATCAGACATAAGTAGCTTTAATAAAAATAAACATTTTAGGCCGAAACCGGTTTGGCTCAGTGGATAGAGCGTCGGCCTGCGGACTGAGGGGTCCCGGGTTCGATTCCGGTCAAGGGCATGTACCTGGGCTGCGGGCACATCCCCAGTGGGAGATGTGCGGGAGGCGGCTGGTCGATGTTTCTCTCCCATCGATGTTTCTAACTCTCTATCTCTCTCCCTTCCTCTCTGTAAAAAATCAATAAAATATATTTTAAAAAATAAAAATAAAAATAAACATTTTAGCAAATTATGAAAGCTAGTTTTTGTAGCTTACCTTTAAAATATGAGGTTTAGCTCTGGCCAGTGTGGCTTAGTTGGTTGGACATTTCCGTGCACCAAGAGGTTACTGGTTCAATTCCTGGTCGGGGCACATGCTTGGGTTGCAGGCTTGATCCTCGGAAGGGGCGTGCAGGAGGCAACCGTTTGATGTTCTGCTCTCATATCAATGTTTCTCTCCTCCCTTTCTCTCTCTCTCTAAAAATCAATAAAATATCTTTTAAAAATGAGGTTTAGTCAATTATGTTTGGTTATAGGAATGCTAATTATGTTAATAGTTTTATAACTGAGGTTAAAAATAACATGAATATAGAGGAAAAACTGATTTAAGTTTCGGTTATTTCATGGAATTAGGTCAGGTTGATCTTACAAACACAAGGAAATAAAAGCATTTAAATAATAGAAGTCTCCATTTTGGGTAAATCTTGTGAAAACTTCAACCTTGAGAAGAAACTAGACTTCAGAGCAATTCATTTGACTTAATTGTTTGGGTGTCAACTGTCACAGCTTTTTGCTTAACAAAATATGATGAAGGATAGTTATAATTGGCTTAATTCCTGCCAAACTTTGCATAGACAAAGTTTATTATTTGTGGTTTAATTTCTTAAAAATAAGGCCATTTCTTATAGTACTGCTTTGGTATCCATAAGAAATCCCAAACAATGCTGGTAATTAAGTGGTAACTGGGCTTTATTTAGATCTATTTCATAATGTTCATTTACATTTTACACTAGTGGCCTAGTGGAAAGCTTTTTTTTTTTAAAAAAAAATCTTTATTTTTCAGATTATTACATTTGTTCCTCTTTTCCCCCCCATAACTCCCCTCCTCCCAGTTCCCACCCCACCCTCTCCCCTCACTCCCCACCCACTGTCCTCATCCATAGGTGCACGATTTTTGTCCAGTCTCTTCCCGCATCTCCCACACCCCTTCCCCCACCCCAAGAATAGTCAGTCCATTCCCTTTCTATGTCCCTGATTCTATTATAATAACCAGTTCATTCTGTTCATCAGATTATTTATTCACTTGATTCTTAGATTCACTTGTTGATAGATGCGTATTTGTTGTTCATAATTTGTATCTTTACCTTTTTCTTCTTCCTCTTCTTAAAGGATACCTTTCAGCATTTCATATAATACTGGTTTGGTGATGATGAACTCCTTTAGCTTTTTCTTATCTGTGAAGCTCTTTATCTGACCTTCAATTCTGAATGATAGCTTTGCTGGATAAAGTATTCTTGGTTGTAGGTTCTTGGTATTCATCACTTTGAATATTTCTTGCCACTCCCTTCTGGCCTGCAAAGTTTCTGTTGAGAAATCAGCTGACAGTCGTATGGGTATTCCCTTGTAGGTAACTGAGTTTCTTTCTCTTGCTGCTTTTAAGATTCTTTCTTTGTCTTTTGCTCTTGGCATTTTAATTATTATGTGTCTTGATGTGGTCCTCTTTGGATTCCTTTTGTTTGGGGTTCTCTGCGCTTCCTGGACTTGTAAGTCTATTTCTTTCACCAGGTAGGGGAAGTTTTCTGTCATTATTTCTTCAAATAGGTTTTCAATATCTTGCTCTCTCTCTTCTTCTGGCACCCCTATAATTTGGATGTTGGTACACTTGAAGCTGTCCCAAAGGCTCCTTACACTATCTTTGTATTTTCGGATTCTTTTTTCATTTTGCTTCTTCGCATTTTAAATCTTTGACGTGATTCTTGCGCTCCTCTGGTCTGCTGTTGGGAGTCTGTATAATATTCTTTATTTCAGTCAGTGTATGCTTAATTTCTAGTTGGTTCTTTATCACAACATCGAGGGTCTCATTAGATTTCTTGAGGATCTCACTATATTTATTGGCGGTCTCACCAGTCTTTTTGAGGGCCCTACTCAATTTATCAGCGGCTTCTAGACAGTTCTTGAGAGACCTTAAAAGTGTGGTTTTGAACTCTATACCCTCCATTTCTGTCATTTGTGTCCTGTTTCTTTGTCTCCGCATTTTTTATGCTTTCTTGGTAAACCCCCTTGTGGTCTTTGTGCACAGTCTTGTTGTAGTTAAGCCTTGATTGTTGTAGGTAACACTGGGGGGGATTTGACCTCCAGGCCAACTGGCTGTGACAATCAGCTGTGTCTACAGTGGGAGAACTTCTGTCCTCTAGGGAGGTGCTAATCTAGCCTTTGCCTGAGGCTATCCCACAAATGCCTCTGTGCAGGGCTTGGGCTGGGCGAGTTCCAGGGGATCAACAGGTCGGGCGAGCAGAGCAAGCAGATATGGCTGCTGTCAGTCCCGTCCCCAGAGGCTCTGCCTCTCAGTGTCCCAGCAACCGCTGCAAACCTCGGAGAGAAAGCTGCCCTCGAGTTCCGACCGATGCCAGAGGGTCCCGCTTCTCCCGTTTGAGTCTGGGTCCCCAGAGACTCGCCCGGAACTGGAGCTCAGAGCCTGAGACTCCCTCCTGATTGAAACAGACAACCGCGCCCTCAGCCACCAGCCCGCTCCGCGCGCACCTCCGCACCTTAGTATTTTACTTCTGCACTGCGCCTCCTCTGAGTCTCGGTATGCTTTTCTCTTTCCTTTTAGTTGTAGAGTTTCCCCTTAGCCAGCCTTCCTGTGGTTCTGGGTGATGTCCGTTCCGTCTTTTAGTTGTATTTTTGAAATGGTTGTGCAAGGCAGCAATCTCCGGTGTTTACCTATGCCACCATCTTGGTTTCTCCCCTAGTGGAAAGCTTTTAAAAAGTAGCTATCTTTAGCTTGCCTGGGGGTTCCTAGATAGTACATTCCTAAAGGTTAGCACCCCTTTTCTAAAACTTTTCTAATCCATCCAACCCATTTCTGTCCTCATAATGTGTGATATACTTCTCATAGCTTTGATGATATTGTTTGGTAATTAAGATTTCCAGTCTGTCTTCTGCTAAGATTCTCAAGGTTAAGGATTGTATTGTAACCTTAACACTAAGAATGATACATGGCAATTGAGGTACTGATTAAGTCTTGGTAAAAATTCTAATCCTTTGGTTGAATGTTTTAATTTCTTCCTTTGTTACTCATATTTTCTTTAAAAAAAAATAGTCTCTCCTCTACTTTTAGCTTTATGGTAAGAAATATGCTTTGTTGTGATCATAATTTTAATAAAAACAAAACCCTGCCTCATCTTTTAATAATGAATTAGAACTACAGAGAACTGAAAACAAAAATCAAAGAGCCTGGATAATATAGGTTAGTGGTTCTCAAAATTTAGCATGCATATAATCACCTGAAGGGCTTTTTAAAATGTGGATTCTTGGGCCCCATCTCTAGAGTTTCTGACTCAGTAGCTCTGGGACGGAGTCCTGAGAATTTGTATGTGATATATTCTCAAAGTGGTGCTGTTATAGTTGGTTCAGGGACAACACTTTGAAAATCACTGATGTAGGTTATAAATTCTAACTAAGACCTGCATTATAATGAAATAGGATCTGTTCCTAAAGTTGGTCTTGCCCTCTCTGTAAGGTCTTGGGGGGAAAGTACTCCACATTTGCAAAACTCTCTAAGTTATCTACAGAGAATAGGTGAGCTGCTGATGAGAAAACTTTAGTGCCCAAAGGGGAGGAGAGGTTTTCTTTTTCTTTTTTTTTAATATATTTTATTGATTTTTTACAGAGAGGAAGGGAGAGATATAGAGAGTTAGAAACATCGATGTGAGAGATACACCGATCAGCTGCCTCCTGCACATCTCCTACTGGGGATGTGCCCGCAACCCAGGTACATGCCCTTGACCGGAATCGAACCTGGGAACTTTCAGTCCGCAGGCTGACGCTCTATCCACTGAGCCAAACCGGTTTCGGCACCAAAGGGGAGGAGAGGTTTTCTAAGGAAGACTGGTTGATCTCTCTTGGTGTCCCGTCATCTGCAGTTATGAGTATGTAAGAACTCGTTGACTAACTGATGAAATTAGGTTAGAGCTCTAACTTTCTGGTTTTGAGGCTAGTCGTCTGACATCTATAAAGTGCTTCTTTCACTTTTACTTCTGTATTGGTTTGAATGCAAATAAAATTAACAAAAAATATATTTTAAGTTTTAGTTATTAAGCACTATAATGTTTATATAGCATCTAATTAATCATATTTTTCCATCTGTTATATTTAGCCATATTGATTACCCATAAATTGTTTTTAAGATCCTAAATGATGGTCAGTTGTGCATGAAAGTGTTTTTTTATTCAGCACATGTTTATGGTATGTTAACTATGTATAGATTAAGCTCTGAAATTTCAGTGATGCAGACTTTTATAAATGGCATATATAATTTTCTGGCTGCAGAATTCATGAATGTTGTAAATAAGATTATTCAGAAACATCAAAACTGGATATTCTGAAAAACAAACAAACAGAAGGCTAATCAGCTGTTATTTCCAATGACAAGGAAAATAACCACTGCCATATGACATCCTAAGTAGACATGTCATACTCAAGTTCTTACCTGATTGTGATGTGCTTTTAAAAGAAATTCATAATCAAGTGAAGACAGTAATTATTGTACTTTTGTATTAGTACATGATTTTAGAGGAAAAATATTTTTTAAATTAAGACTTACTGGATAGTGTAATATATAGTGTACATTTTTTCCAAGTTTGTGAGAGAAATTATCTTTAATAGTCTCTTCCATTTATGAATTATAGTCTGATCAGGTTGAGAACATGAACTGTACATACATGAAACCGCAGTGCAAACAATTAAAAATCAAATTACCAGCTAGAACAAGTAATTTGTTTTAAATTGGATAAATCAGCATCTATGAAGGAAAAGCATGATCAAAGTGAAGTGGGATTAATGAGGTCATCATTTATATACAGTTGATAGCGTGAAGGCAAACTAGTTGAAATTTACTGGACTAGTGAAATTTTAGATTAAGCTGTTCCATTTTATAATGTGTTAGCTATTGGATTGTCCTAGACCTTAAAGTTAGTCTTGCTACCGACCTTTAAAGCTTTTTCTGAAAAGATTCAATAAATGAGTAACCAAGGACTCATTCTCTTCACCTCCAAGAAAATTTTGTAGAAGCAAAATGTTGAGCCAGGGAGCTTCTCTCAGAGCTGTTTTGCAGATAAATTGAAAACTGCTCTTAGATTTGTCAGTGTGTTTTTTTAAATAATTAAGAGAGAAAAAAGGTTAGAAGGCAGCAGCTTCTTAATATTAGGCTTAACCCAAGTTAAATGTGATAGGCTTTTAAAAGTATATAATCTGCTTTTGATTGTTTGGTCGTTTGTAACTTGTCCCTCATCCAAGAATTTAACGATGGAAATAAACATTCATGACATGAGAAGTCACCCCCTTTCTAAAGCTTTTCCTGTCCATCCATTTTCAAGCCCTCTGCAGAGTTAATTATCCACAAATCTGTTCCCTAGCCTACTGTTCATTGTATTATGTTATGTAGTGATAATGAGAAAAAGCTATATTTCTAGAGAAACATTTGATGAGATTTTCTTTTTATTATGGACATTTTTCAAGCATATACTAACGACAGAAAATGCTATAATGAACCCCACAACCTCATCTGCAGCTTTAATAATTGTCAACTTTCTGCCATTCTTGTTTTATGTCCATCCCTTTGAATCACACTTTTTGTTGTGGTTGTGTTGTTGCCTGGAGTATTTTAAGAAAATCAGTATCATTTCATTTATAAATACCTCAGTATATATCTCTAATCAAGAAGGCCCTTTTTAAAAAACAACAAAAACACATTACATAAACAAAATAAAATAATAATTCCTTAATTACAACTAATAGTCCATGCCCAGTTTGGCTCAAAATCGTGTTTTCTACAATTGATTTGTATGGATCAGGATCCAGACAAGGTCCAGACAGTGCATTTGGTTGACCTGAATCTTCAGTCTCCTAATCGTCTCTATAACCACACTTCCTACTTCCTTCCAGTATTTAATTGGTGAAGAAACTGGGTTGTTTTCCTGTAGTAGTTCCCACATTTTAAATTTGGGTGATTTTATCCTGGTGGTAACATTCCACATCTTCCTCTTTTCCCCAAAATTCCTATAATCTGACTGAGAATAAATTGGTTTGAATTCAGTCTTGTTGGTAAGAATAGTTCATAAATGGTATTGTGTACCTGCTATATTTTCATGTCAGGAAGCTTATGACTGACCTCCATTACAGTTTCAGTGAAGATCAGTGGGTTTAGGTGGTATCCATAGATCCTTTTTTTAAAAAAATATATTTTATTGATTTTTTACAGAGAGGAAGGGAGAGGGACAGAGAGTTAGAAACATCAATGAGTGAGAAACATTGATCAGCTGCCTCCTGCACACCCCCAACTGGGGATGTGCCCGCAACCAAGGTACATGCCCTTGACCGGAATCGAACCTGGGACCCTTCAGTCCACAGGCCGACGCTCTATCCAGGGAGCCAAACCGGTTAGGGCCATAGATCCTTTTCATAATAATAGTGATGATAATTATTCTAATAAGTCAATTATATGGTTTCCCTGAAATACAGTCCAAAGAGGAAAGGCAGGAAAAATGCTAGATTCCTCCCCCTTTTTATTTATCAATTTTCAGAACATGAAATGAGTTGAAGTGACTGAGAGCTTTTTAAAAATATTGTAGATGCTTATATTTGATGTATTTCAATCTACTATAAATATTATCTGACACCCAAAACTTCTCCATATTTAGGTAATGGGCGCTCCTTCAGGTTGACTCCTGTGTCATTTGATGTGAGCCTAGTAGTCTGGTAATTTCTTGCTTTCAGCATGTCAAGATAACCTAGTTCCTTTACTTCTTTAGATTTGTAATTTAATCCATTTCTCCAAGGAACCTGGGTAGCTTTTAGTAGAAATCTAAGTATTAATAGTATTCATTGTTACTGGACTGTCATTGCTTCTAGGCCTTTTCCTTGGACAGGGTTGGTAAATAAGTATTTTTTTGTTCAAAGATGTTAAAGGGTTTTTATTTGATCTATTTGATTTTATAATGATATCTTTTTTCTCTTATGCTTAAATTCTGGGTTCCTAATAACTAACCCACAGTAAACCTAGCATCAGAAGAACCAACTACATGTAACTAGAAGACTGCTATGTACAGTTTAAGATTTCTCTGTGCAGCTTTTATATCCTTAGGATACATACTTGTAGGGTTATGTCTTTTCAATTATTTAAAATGTCATTTTAGATTATTTATACTTTTGTACTGTATGGTTATGCCAAATTTTATAGATTCAAGTTATTTTCAGTTTATTTCTATTTTTAGAGGGTTTTTTTCTCTATTTAATGAATTTTGTTTTTTAGTGTATAAAATACTTACATGGAATCCCAAAGTAAAATGTATAAAATAAGGTACATTCAGAGTGTCTAACTTAAATTTCTATTCCTTCCCCATCTGTTGTCCCTCCCTTAGGTAACCATTTTTGTTAGTAAAAACTAATACTAAACTTTCTTCTTCCATTGTTCCTTTTGAAAATATAAATAAATATATATATGTATTTCCCCCTTGTCCTAATTTTCCACACAAGGTAATATACTATACATAATTTTCCTTTACACTTTGTGTTTTTTTTGGAGATCTATCCATAACAGTATATAGGTATCCTCATTCTTTTTACAGCTGAACAGTAATCCATAATAAGATTATACCAGTCCCATCCTTATTGATGGACATTTGGGTTGGTTCCAGTCTTTACGTATTGCAAACAGTGCTGAAAAGCCCTACCCAGTTTGACTCAGTGGATAGAGCATCACCCTGTGGACTGAAAGGTCCCAGGTTTGATTCTGGTCAAGGGCACAGGCCTAGGTTGTGGGCTTGATCCCCAGTGGGGGACCTGCAGGAGGCAACCAATCCACCATGATTCTCTCTCATCATGGATGTTTCCATCTCTCTCTCCCTCTTCCTTCCTTTCTGAAATCAATAAAAATATATTAAAAAACAACAATAGTGCTGAAATGAATAGGCATGTGAATAACCTATTTGATATTTTTATTGGTGTCTCTTTGGAAAGCTTCCTAGAAGTAGAACTAAGTGATTTTACTAGACTAAAAATTTCTTATGCATGGTGATTAGTTAAGAATTAAATGGAAGCAGGTACCTCTTTCCTCATATATGAATAAATTATTTCAATAGATGTGTGATTGACCATCTACAGTGGGGCCTTGACTTACGAGTGTCCTGACTAACGAGTTTTTCGAGATACGAACTGTCTCTCGGCCGATTTTTTGCTTTGAGTTGCGAGCTAAAATTTGGGTTACGAGCCAGCTTCAGATACCCCACCGCTAGTTGGCGCAGCGAACGTCACAGTGAACGCCACAACATCAGCCCAGCATCACGTGTCTCACCCGTTCACTTTTTGATTTGACATACGAGTAATTTGAGTTACGAGCTCCGTCACAGAATGAATTAAACTCGTAAGTCAAGGCCCCACTGTATTTGCTAGGGATACAATAGGAAGTTCTATAGAACTTCATGAAGCATCCTATCTAAGAAAGAGGGAATATGCTAATTGACCCTCACACCGTCGCAAAAGATGGTGGCGCCCACAGCCAATAAGGAGGGATTATGCTAATTGACTGCCCCACCCTCAAAGATGGCAGTGCCCACAGCCAATGAGGGAATATGCTAATTGCTGCCTCGCCCTCAAAGATGGCAGGGGCCACAGCCACAAGATAGCAGTGCCCAGTCCCCTCAGCCCCGCTGGGGTGGCAGGTGCATGGCAAGGCCGGGCCCGCCTGGCCGTTCCGCGCACCTGTCTCCAAAGTCCCCCAGTCCCCTCAACCCCCCAACTGCCCAAGGCCGCCTGAGGCGCAGGTAACCAGGGCCAACCAAGGCTTGCGCTGCTGGCAGTGGCAGCAGCAGAAGTGTGATGGGGTGTTACCTTCTCCTGATCGCTGGGTCGCCTCCCGCCCCTGAGGGCTCCTGGACTGTGAGAGGGGACAAACCGGGCTGAGGGATTCCCCTCCAGTGCATGAATTTTCATGCACCAGGCTACTAGTGAGTAAATAAAGTAATTTTAGATTTTGGTAGGAACTATGAAGGAAGTAAATGAGTTTATATGAAAAAATAACTGAAGATGACTCACTTTGGATAGGGTGGTTTGGAAGGCCTCTCTGAAAAGGTGACATTTGAGCTGAGACGTGAAAGATAAAAATGATTAACACTGTCATTTATTGACTTTCCTACTATATATTTGGCAGTATAAAGGATTTTCATGCATTGCCTTATTTAATCTTATAAGAATCTGCAAATCCATTTTATAATTCCCATTTTACAGAGGAGAAACGGATGATCAGAAAGTAAATTACAAGATCTTGAAGCTTAGAAATGGGGGGCTGGGATTTGAATCAAATCTAGGCCCATCTAATTCCAAAGCCAAAGAAGATAACCTCTTTGTACTGTATTACAGTGCCCCTCTTAACCAGAAAGAAAGTAGAGAATACTGAGTTAATGGAGTAAATATTTTGGACTCTTGTTTTCACCTGGCAGAAACACAGTGTTTTGTTCTTTCTTTTAAAGCACTGATTATATATATTACTGAATGACTACAACTTCAGAATACATATGCTTGATTGATTTGGGAATGTTTATTAGATACTAGAGTCCCGATGCATGAAATCTGTGCAAGGAGCTCAGCCCTCGCAGCCCTGGCTTTGTCTGGAAGGTCGTCTGGATGGTCATTCTGCTGTTGGGTCTAATTAGAATATTAGCTCTTTATTACTAGTATATAGTATAATAGGGAAACATATCTTCTTTTCTAAATTAAATAAAATAATTTCAATATCTGTTTTTATTATTTCAATTTAATGATGGTTCCTATGTTTAAAATACTATACTGGCCCTAGCTGGGTGCTCAGTGGTTAGATCATCTGAAGAGTTGCAGGTTCGTTTCCAGTCAAGGGCACGTACCTCAGTTGCAGGCTTAATCCCCAGCCCTCGTCAGGGTTTGTGCAGGAGGCAACCAATCAATGTGTCTCTCTCACATAGATGTTTCTCTTTCTCTTTCTCTCCTCCTCCCCTTTCACTATCTCTAAAAATCAATGGGGAAAACATATCCTTGAGTGAGGATTAAAATACTATAGCAAAAATACCCTCCACATATTTCTAGCCTACTAAAATGATGTACTTTCTAAGTATTCTATTTACTTATTTATTTCTCAAATATTTGTTAAGAGTCTATATTCAGTGTACTTTGCAAGTGTCTGTTTAAATTAACTTTAGTAAATAAAATAACCAAAACATTTTTCAAGGTTCAGTAAACAACCATACAATTAATCTTAGGGGGAAGTTTATTTTTTGTACCAGCATATACTGAGCACTTAAATGTATTATCTTAAGTCTCACAACAATCTAGTCAGGTGGATATAATCCCCATTTTACAGATCAAGGAAATGAGGCACAGAGGCTGCATAATTTGGGAGTGCCATCTAATAAGTGAGAGATTCAGAGCTAAGGTTCAAATCCTATGCAATCATAGGTTTTCTATCATAAGTATTGCAAAGATCATATAAAACAATAAAAAAGTAGGGAAATATTATTATGTTCTTCTTGCTTATAAGTTAATTTCATACTATTGTCCAATGAGTCAAGCGCAATGATTCATAGACATTTTCTTTGGTGTCTTAAACTAGAACTAGCTGCAGTTAAAACCTAGATTTTAATTTTACAAACAAGGTAACCTCTAACAATATTAAAATAAAATGATATTCCCTCGCTGAAAGAAAAATTCTTCAGTAACTATGGCAATACTTGTGTATGAAGACAGCATCTTAAATCTCTATGCAAGTCATACACAAAGTGTTATTGCAGTGAAAAAATAGTGGTGTGAATAATACCTGCTCACCGTCCAAGACACTTGATGTATCTTGGGCCTCAGTGTTTGTTGGATTTTGCAATTTCATGAGCAAGATTTGTATTTTTTTAAAGTTCTGTATTTCTGTGTGTTCCACTTGATGTCAAATTTGTATTCTTAGATTGTAGGGTTCTATTAAAAAAATAATAATCTCAGTCCCTCCACCCCCCCACACACTCATTTTGTATAATATGGTAATGATATCACCGTAGCAGTAATTACGGGTCATCTTCATTTCTTTCATCTCTGCCTGTTCTGATGGCTTCATTCCTTTGACGGAAAAGATTTGGCTCTGGGTGCTATGATTATTTTGTTAAGCGTTATTCGAATAGACAGGAGTGAGAGAAATTAATCAATCCAAATGCAATTAGCATCATGTTTAACCCAGTGATGGACGTCTCAAGGTGAAACAGCCAGGGGAGTTTCAGACATTATTATTCAATCCAGTGGTTCTTATCTAAATTATAATCAAGAGAGGTTTTTATTGGCTTCTCAGAGTGAAGATGTAACTCTTTGCCTGCCCTGGGGGTCAAGACTGGGCCTTCCTCCTCCATAGTCTTTAGCTACTGCCAGTACGTTCCAAGCAGGAAACTTTTTAATATCCAGATCAATGAAATGATCCATGCTGTGATCTTGGTCTGATTTTTCTGAGAGTGGAATCTAGCCTCTACAGATAAAATATCTAATTTGGGCCAAAATGTTTTTTGTAGTGATCAAGTCACTATGACTAGTTGTTCTATCTTAACCTTACATGATAGATTATTATTGCTGTTCTCACTTTATGGATGAGGAAATTAAGACTGTGAAGCTACTAGCCTTTGGTCATAATAAGTGTCCTGCCACGATGTATTACTATGTAAAGGCCCTGAGGCATGAATGTTGTACACAAATTTATGAGTATTTAATAAAAGTTCTCACCCCAAGAGTATTAATGCATTGCTTTGATCTCATTGCCTTTCATTCAGTTGAGTTTACCCTTGAAAGGAGAACCAAATGAAACTATGAGTAGGCCTGTGAGGCCCTCTGAAAAGGAAAATAAATACAAATAAGGAGTTGTTAGCTCTCATTTCTTAAACACAAATCTTTGGAGTTTTTGTTGTTTTGTTTTTTTAGTAGAGAGAAGGATTATAACAAGGACTGAATATTTGAAATCTAGTCTTGTTTTGCTCTTGGAAGAGGGCAGGGCAAGGAGAGTTGATGGAGAAACACAGGCTTCACCCGAATAACACCATTTTTCAAATGCCTGACAATTAAGATTCTTCTACTTCTGCTTTCAATCTTCAGGCATCATGGCTGACACTTCCCATATTTTATGTTCCCGCTTGATGTGTTATATTCGGAGAATAAATCTGTTGGCTAGATATTTCTATTCTTTTTTTTTTTCTGTGTGAAAAGCCATTAAAATTATTTTCCATATTGGAACTGTCCAAATTTGTTTACCTGTGCGCTGAGTCCTGGCTTTTCATTTTTATATTACTTCTTGGATAAAACATTACCTGGCATTGGGCCTTACTATGAATTGAAGGAAAAAATGTTTGGTATAAAATTGTCTTTCTCTGAATTTACTGGAGCACTGTTTAGAAGAAGAAAAAGTCCTGTTAGACAAGAGACCCAATATAAAGGGAACCTGGAAAGTGTGCCCCAAAAAGGCTTTTTTTAAAATTCTGAGGATGAAGATTTTGATAGTCTATGATAGTTTGGTCACAGATGTAGCATCCATACTGTTCTTTTCTCAGATATTTCAGTCTCCTTTTTGAAATGCTTATGCCTAAAGAACTTTAGGCAAAAGCCTGAAGGCTACTTTGCTTACCATCAAATGCTACTTTGATGTATTTTAGAGAAAAGTGTAAGATTTTTACCAAACTCTCACATGTGTGTGCTCTCCCACAGGAGTTGATTGAGAATGGTCAGTAGACTTTGATGTATTTTAGAGAAAAGTGTAAGATTTTTACCAAACTCTCACATGTGTGTGCTCTCCCACAGGAGTTGATTGAGAATGGTCAGTAGACTTTATTACAATTAACTACCTTCTTAGGGCCACCAAGCCTAATGAGGCTCCAAGAGACCCTTCCTCATCCAGTGACACCCGGTTCAGTTCGCAGCACCTTCTGCTCTTGCAATGCCCCAGCACCAGCTGCTCTCACATTAGAGGCATTAAAAAGTGCTTAGTCCTTGACTTGAATTATCGATCGCTGAGTAGTACGCTTTGTGCAGAGGTCTGAACTGGAGCGTGGTGAAGGATCTCAGTCTGGCGGACTGCCCTGGAATGGCTCTGCTGTACCCTGGCTCCGTGCCAGAGCGACAGAAAACTTTCCACATTCCTGTGAGAGAGAAGTCAGCATTATAAATCACAGTGGTATACTTTTGTTCTCTAATCCACCAAAATACCTGAGAAGAGCGAGTCCCATCTTAAAGGCCACTTCTAGTTTATTTTAATCTTCCCTAATGTCTAATACATCATAGGTTCTCTGTGCGACTAACTTAACTCTCATCCACCCTCTTCATGCTTTTCTCTTGCACAACACACACCGATGACTAAGAGATCCCTCTTGTTATAGTGATGAGAGTTCATTCAAGGTTTCAAGGACCAAAAAGTAATTTTTAAAAAGTGAAAACCGTAATTATAATAAATGGCATCATTTCTACAAAATATCTTCTGTGAAACTAAATAGCCTTTTAGCAGACTGATTTGTACTAAACCAACTAGGATTTTGTGTGTTTCTTTTTGCTAGAAGTAGCTGCTTGTTGTGGTCAAGGAAGGTAGCTGCTTCTAATACCCAGCATTATTCTGGCAGGTTTGGTCCTGCAGAGTACGTGTGTTACAGACGCAAGTCATTCATGTTCCCGTTTGTTTTGCATTTGAGCTCTTTTTAAAAATAAGTAGTTCAGCCCTGACCAGTTTGGCTCAGTGGATAGAGCGTCGGCCTGCGGACTGAAGCGTCCCAGGTTCGATTCCGGTCAAAGGCATGTACCTTGGATGCGGGCACATCCCCAGTGGGGGGTGTGCAGGAGGCAGCTGATCGATGTTTCTTGCTCATCGATGTTTCTAACTCTCTATCCCTCTCCCTTCCTCTCTGTAAAAAATCAATAAAATATATTAATTAATAAATAAATAAATAAATAAATAAATAAATAAAATAAAATAAAAATAAGTAGTTCAGCACTCCTGGTGCTGCTGGTGTTCATTCAGTGAGGACCTGGTACCTCACCATGGCCAGTGGAAAACAATGGTCATGGCTTAGGCCTACTCTCCGCACTTCTGGCTGAGTGGTGCTCCCCCTGTGGGAGCACACTGACCACTGGGGGCAGTTCCTATGTTGAGTGTCTGCCCCCTGGTGGTCAGTGCACGTCATAGCGACTGGTCATTCCACCGTTTGGTCAATTTGCATATTAGCCTTTTATTATATAGGAATGGATAACATTTAAAGGCACTTTTCTTTATTTTTTAAATTATATGAGACTGTGAATAAAAAAAGAAAAAACAATGGTCATATTAATTTGAAGGTGGTAGAGCAGGATAGTTCTGTGGTGCAGTTTAAGATTAAGAGGCCTATCCCACTTAATAAACTATTGAAGGCCTATTGTGAATGACAAGGTTTATCAATGAGGCAGATCAGATTCCAATTTGATGGGCAGCTAATTGAACCAATGAACCTGACACCAGCACAGTTGGACATGGAGTTTGAAGATTCATCAGTGCATTATGGCAGCAGATAGGTGTCTACTATAAAGAGAACCTGATACTTTACTCCAGAACTCTGTTCCTCCAGACCAAGAAGACAACATTTGTGTTGTTTTTCTTTTTAATCCTTCCCTGAGGATATTTTTTCATTGATTTTTAGAGTGGAAGGGAGGAGGTGAGGAGAGAGAGACAGAGAGAGAAACATTGATGTAAGAGAAACCCATCGATTCCGTATGCACCCTGACTGGATGGAGTCTGCCACCGATGTTCGTGCCCTTGACTGGAATCAAACCCGGGATCCTTCAGTCCATAGGCCAATGCTCTATTCACTAAGCCAAACTGACCAGGGCTAATGTTGTGTTTTTTTAGAAGATTTTTATAAGAATTTATTTGAACCAAATTGACAACATGCTGGGGAACAAGATCTCAAATGCTCCTTGTGGAAACCAAAGACAGTTTTACAATTTTTTGTACATAGTTATTACATGTAGGGCAATATGTCTTTAGGTAGGGATAAATTACTATAAAAGAAATGAATCTGCCCTGGCTGGTTTGGCTTAGTGGTTAGAGTGTCGGCCTGGGGACTGGAGGGTCCCAGGTTCAATTCTGGTCAAGGGCACATGCCTGGGTTGCGGGCTTGGTCCCCAGTGGGGGGCGTGCAGGAGGCAGCCGATTCATCATCAATGTTTCAATCTCTCCCTCTTCCTTCCTGTCTGAAATCAATAAAAAAATATTTTTAAAAAATGAATTCTAGATAGTTTTCCCATCAAGTGTCTTGTGGCTTACATAAACTTGTTTAAAATGAAAGAGATGATTATACAGTAGCTACCATTTACTGAATGCCCGTGTGACCTTTGTATTAACCCCACCTTGAACAAAGGATGACTTGGGTGACTTGCCCTGGGTAGTAGTTAGTATAGGAGCTGTTAAGTAGCAGGGTCCATGGGTTCAAGTCTAAGCCTGTCTAATGCTAAAAGCCCTGCTCTCTTCACAGTTATGCTGTCTCCTTTGTTCCCTGGCCATTCATATCAGAGTCTCCTAAAGACAGCCTGTTGTTGCTCTTCAGGATGTGAGTGAAATAGTGGAATGTAACTCTTCTCCACCTCGATAATGTTTTTAATTATATTGAGGCACAGAAGTACTTAAAGTAGTTTGCATTGGAATTGAAAACCAAACATTATGAGTTTCTTCCATTTCATTAAAAGTTACTTATTCTTTACATTGTTCCCTACATTAAAGCCAAGCAGAATTTTATCAGGCAATTGCCTCAAAGTTATAATCTGGAAAATCTTTCTGTAATGAAACCCATATGTCATGGGTGAAAGGTGCAAAGCCCTGGCAGAGAGGGCTGGTCTCGTGAGAGATTCGCACCCAATCTCGTTAACCAGGGTGCCTCTGGTAATCCCTCATCCCCTCACCGGTGAGAAATCAATCTGTGCCACTGACTCTCTTTCAACCAGCCACCAGAAAATTTACTGCAGAGAAGGCAGTTTGGGGATAGTCATCGTGGAAAGGGAGCCAAGGCTAAATGTAGGATGGAGGATTGGGGAGTCTAAAGAAGACATTATATTAAACCACACAGCACCTTCCCAGCAAGGAGGATGCAGTCCTCCCTTCAGCCCTGACCTCTCTGAGCATGCCCAGGTATTTACAGCTGCCATGAACCTGACAGTCCTAGGAAAACTCGAAGGGGATAATGGAAACCGCATAAACCTGGAAGTTGATTGTGGTGTATCCATTTGCCGCCTGTAAATGTGTACAAGTGGTTCCCTCTCCCACACTCTGCAGCAATTCACATGTTCCCCCTGTGGCGACCGTCTCTATTGTGGCTTTCTCAGTTTATGGTCTTGTACTGCATAGGAGAGCCCTTAGTAAATCATGACCACACAGAGGTCATGCCTCTCTCCTACACAGCACACACTGTGGTGGCTGGTGACCAGTGGATCCCTCTTGGCATAGTTATTAGAATGTGGTAGCGTGTTCACTTCCTGCTAAACTTGTAATCCTAGAGAATTAATCCAGAATTAGAAAATTGTTAAGAAATTTTATTGAGTCTAGAGAAAACTCTCTCTAGCAATTTTGTTGTCTCTTGGGTTGTCTTGTAGCACACTGTAGGAAAAAAGGACTAGGAGAGAAGGGAAGCATTGAACATGCCAAGCTAAGAAGCATGTACTCTTACCTGGTCATTAACTAGAGAATTAGACCAAGCTGTAACTATTGAGAAGAAGAAGGAATGGCACTAGTCAGAGGGAAATAGAAATATCTTCCTCTCCTCTGTAAGCAAACCATAGACATCTCTAAAGTTTTCCCCCCAAAGAGACGTGAAATGCTTTGCGGAAATATTTTAGTAAAGTGCATTTAAATATTGAACCCTACTGGAAGGTAGGTGTGTGTGTGTGTGTGTGTGTGTGTAGAAGAATACGGAATAGTAGCAGAAGGCTGTCTCCCTACTCCTAATGGGATTTTGTAGCAGCATGTGCAAGTTTGTTTCAGAAGTCAAAAATGAACAGATGTTGGTATAAATTACCTCTGTGTCTGATGTCTTGCAAATTAAAAGCGCGGTTGGCATCACTAAACAATTTCACTAGGTTTAGGGGGGTGCAGTTAGCAGGCGGTGATTACTGTATCAGGTTGGTAAGAATTTTCACACTGCAGCAGAGCAGGAGAGCAAGGATAAAGAAATGAGGAATCAAATAAGGGCTATGTGAATTAATCAGAGATGTTAACATCTCTGATGACAAGTGAACAGGAGGGCACGTGCTCTGGAGCAGCCCCTGACCCACAGCAATTTCTCTGTGCACAGAAAGGGGCTGGTGCTTAGGATGTGATTTATAGGGCACAGCCCTCTTTTAGGGAGCAGCTATGTCACAAATTCGTATATCTCCTATATAGGACTGGCGAGTGGGAAAACTTTCTCCCCTCCCATGTAGAAGATGATGTCTTTTGAATTACTTCTACTTTTACTGTGGTTTCCTGCAGCTCTGTGTACTTAGATTAGGTTGGAGGGGGAGGAATGATTGAGTGGGAAAGGGGTTGTTAAAAGGGATTGGTTAAATTCAAGGAGAGCTTGCCACTGAGAGACTTTGGAATATCCATTTATTTTTCTGTTAAATCCTTTTGATCCCTTGACTAGATTGGATCTTTTTAAATTTTAAGTCTTAAAATCTTGGTCATTTTCCCATTTGGAGAAAAAATAATAAAGAATTGGGGAATCTGAAGGGCAGCAGGCAGAAATAATTAGTGATGTCAGTAGAGTGCTCCTGACCCCGAATTGGAGGAACAAGGTTCTGTTTACCCAACAGAGTTTTGTGTTAACCATGTCTGGTTTCCAGAGCACCTGCTTCTAGCCAGGTTGCAGGATCGTTTGATGCTTTGCTTTAGGTCTTTAGTAAATACCTGAGAGTAGGCAGAAAAAAGTGATGAGACCCACTCAGGCCAAAGTATAAGTCAATATATATAGGATCTGGCTGAGGGAAAGATCCCAAGGAGTGGAATTTTTGAGATTACTACTATCCCTTATCACAGTTAATTCATCTGTTCACTCAGGAAATAGTGCCAGAGAAGCAGCAGGCTACTTACCCTCCTCTGAAAGGTGTTGTATTAGTGATACCACTATACCAAGCAAGTTCACTGCTGGATAGCCAAGAGGACAAGGCAAGTGACATTAATATGTACTCATTTTACAGATAAAGAAACTGAGGTTCCTACCCAGCTCCTGGTGTCACCCAGCTGCTAGAGCTGGAACTTAAACTGAGTTCTAATCCTGTGTTCTCTGAAAGAAGCCATGCTAAAGATTATTCTGTATTAGTTTCAGATGTACAGCAAAGTGGTTAGAAAATTTTACAGAGTGGACTCATGCTCTTACCTCCCCCCCCCCCCACCCCTGCTGTTTCAAGTACTCAACTGGCCCCATTTCCTCTAGGATAGTTAGTCCTTGTCTGTCCTCGCCACCCCACCTCCATCTCTCCATTAATCTGCATTGTTTCCATCAAGGGAAATTATTTTTCTTGCTAAACAAGCAAGGTAAATTTAAAAAGAACCCCACAATATAGAGAATG
Organism: Myotis nattereri; assembly: GCF_964212035.1. NCBI lineage: Eukaryota > Metazoa > Chordata > Mammalia > Chiroptera > Vespertilionidae > Myotis > Myotis nattereri. The sequence goes on along the minus strand of NC_138075.1, from coordinate 23,962,976 downwards.
GAGCACCAAGGGCCACTAACAAGTCTTACTGTTTGCCTGTGGAAGGGAAGAAACTAACTTTGTTGTTGTCCTATTTGGTTCTGGCTCTTTGGTATATCATCATTCATCCAGCCCACGTTTTTCAGCAGATGCTAGCTAGGTCTAGCACTATGCTAGGTGCTGGTGGAATAAAGAATAATAAAACAGTCTCTGCCCTCTATTTTTATACTTCAGCAGAGGAAAACAAGTATATAAACAAGTAATTGCAGATCTGATAGGAACTTTGTATGTAGAGAGTTGGTATAAATCCACCAAGGGCCGAAACCGGTTTGGCTCAGTGGATAGAGCGTCAGCCTGCAGACTGAAGGGTCCCGGGTTCGATTCCGGTCAAGGGCATGTACCTGGGTTGCGGGCATATCCCCAGTGGGAGATGTGCAGGAGGCAGCTGATCGATGTTTCTGACTCTATCTCTCTCCCTTCCTCTCTGTAAAAAATCAATAAAATATATTTTTTAAAAAATCCACCAAGGAAGGAGCGGTCAGTTTGCTTTGAGACAGGGAGGGGCTGTGGGCACATGAGACCAGACCCGCACTGAGACTTCCATTCCTACTTAATGGGATTTCCTTTCTCTTTGTTGGAGCTCAGGAACTTATGAAAGATGGGGAATATATATAGACTGCAGTTACCAGAAGCCTTCTTGTGGTTACAGAGTTTGTGTTGTTTTACTTCTTCACTGTACATATTAACCAGGAACTTAGATTTAGGTGGGGAGAATGGGAGCCATTCACTTGGCACCATTTGCTCTGGGCTTGAGAAAGGCAGGAGGAGGTCAGAGTAAAGGTCCTTCTCATCTCGGCAGGAGCCTCCCTGGCCACCTCACTTTTCGGCCAAGATAGAGACATGTTCTTGGGAGGCCACAGGGCACAGCCTGCTGTGTGCCCACTGCTTGATTCCAGAGGACTTCCAGCCTCCGGGCAAGCCATCGGAAACTTTCAGCATGTTAAATCCACTTAAGGGATCTGAAAAGATGATCTTGTGGGGATGAGGATGAAGGGCGTTTAGGCTTCATATGATTTTTGAGGATTTGCTTGACAGCTAAAACGGGGGCTTCTGCAGTGACCCTTGTAATTGAGAAATGTTTTACTTTCATTTCAGAGCCTCATCTGTAGGAAAGTAGCTATATAAACCCCCTTGTAACTACAGCATTCAAAGATTGATGGTACTGAAAGTCAGAGAAAGACACATAAACCTTGCCTGACTGTATTAAATATCTAAGGACTGACAATGCCAAGAGAGAGAAGACCGAAGTTCTATAAACCCTACTTTATTACTCCATCCACAGATGAACTGCACTGGGGGACTATAAACCCTGTTGTATTACAGTACCCAGGGACTGCCACTGAGGGACGGGGTAAACGGTCTCTCATTCTGATGTGAGATTATAAATGTCCAGAAACCAGCAACCCACAGAAGACTGTTATCTTGGTTGGATTTTAGCCTCCAAGAGCAAACCCCTGTGGTAGTGAATGTGAGTATTAGGTTATATTCTTTAGAGAGAGAGGTTTGGGGGAATTCCATGATGATTTTTATAAGGGTTGATGGACGATGTTTTCCCTGGTTGGCCTGTGCCCTATAGCAATTACCGACTTCAGAGCAACTCTACAGTTTTAGTTGCCAGGAGTGGTTTGTTTCTCCCTCTTTTTGAAGGTTTGTGGTGATTGACTCTGTTGTGGTCCCCTGTTTACAATTTAATTCTGTGCTTTTAAATTAAATCTTCCTATGATCCTTTTTTCAGATTTTAGCTCTTCATTGATCCTTCATTTGCTTCTTTATTTCAGCCAGAGAAATGACACGGGGGAAATTCCTCAACATTCTAGAGAAACCCAAGAAGTAGCCCAGCTGTGGACAGGATGTCCCGGGGGCTGGAACCACGCTCCACTCCCAGTGCAGCTCTGATGATGCGCACCTCACTGCTTCCTGGCGAGAGGCTGGAGGGTGCTCCTCCAAGGCTGACCCTCTCCCCTGCTCCTGGTACTCTGCGCTCTGAGGACATTCGGCAGCAAGAGAAGAATCTGTTCCACCCAATGGTCAATGCAGTTATTCAGTCTGCTTCCAGACTTTGACCATCTCCACCTCAGATGTTGGTAACACCAGAGGGCATATCCTTCTTAAAGGTCAAAGTCCTGCTTTCTTGTTTCTGGAAGTGATTCAGGAGCCCCAGGATCTTACAGTTGATTTGATTCAGTGATGGCAAAGTCCATTGTGACAGCGATTGCATGAGTTGTACTTGATCTCTTAGGGAGTATTTATGATGCAAGGAGCCCAGAGACCAATTAGATTCTGGACCAGACCATGCAGGTTGACCTGTGAACTCTCCAGTGTATACTAGGTTCTAAGAATCCCCAGCTGGAGAAACCAGAATCTTCTAGAAATGATGCCTGCTTTTAAAATTCTACACCTCTCATGGTAGTCCCATACCCTAAGCCTCCCATTTCCCACCTCCTAGCTCCCACCATCCATGCTGACTCCAGAGAAGGGGATCCTTGCATATCAAGTCCCTCCTAGGAGTAGTTTGTGTAGTGAAAGGCCGTGCACAGTTGCATTAGACCTCAAGACCAACTTAAAGGTGACAGAAAGGACTTTTGAGTTCTAGTTAAGCTGTTACAGATTCAAGTGAGACAGTATGGCCTGAAGATGGGAAGAGGGGGTTGACTGTAGGAGTTTGATTTGATTAACAACTAGAAACTCTGATTGACCTTACAGGATTGTGCGTGCTGTGCAATGATGGCAGTGTTCCCCCCTGCCCCCTCTCACAGCACATATCACCCATAGGACAGGAACACACATGAAAGGAAAAGAGAATTTCCTGACTTAAATATAACTCTTATGGAGTGTTTGCCAATTATGTGTGTCTGTTAAAACCTGAAAATCTAGCTTATGCGTTGTAGTGACTACACATGTTCTCCATATTTTGTCTTACAAGCCTCTAACGTTTTGAAAAATACACGGAGTGTCCTGAACTTTATGAAAAGAACATCCATGTGACAGTAGCATGATAGTGTTTTGATACAAGGAAAATCGTGGTCAGGTTTTTGGCCCTGAGCCTGTGCGAGGGCGCGGCACTATTCACTTTAATAGTTGTTCCGTTAACCATAACATGTACCTTGTTTCCCAGCTAGAATTAATGTTGGATTTTTCTCTCATTTGTGCCATTTGACCATCCATGCAATTCTACTTACTGACAAGAAGGAAAAAATTGAACACAGGATAAAAGGGATGAGTATGGGACGGAAGCATTCTGCCTGGAATATATAGAAGGTTAGGCTGTAGAGGCTTTGAGTTTAAGTGAATCTTATTATTGACATTCCTTTATCGTAAATGTGGTTGAAGAGTCTGCATATGCACACGAAAAATAGTGGCATAATAGCAAACTCTTCCTTTTGAGAGTTGATGACGTCAAACGGGGAAATTAAGAAATATATGGAGCGTATTGGGATACCTCCCCCAAACCAACTTGTCTGTAACCTGAACCTATGTAATTGGTTTTTGGTCTGCTTTGACTCTTTCTTTTACTGTCATAGTAGTCACCAGCACTTAATGTAAGTAGATATTTTAGAATTGTGATATTTATTGGTTTTATATTTGTCGTCCTCAGAAATGTTAATGTTGTGTTTTTATATTGATAATGTAAATGTATGTACTATGTGTGCATGAATGTATTTCAGGGTGTTGGAAGGTTGTACTTTGTATATAATGTCTTCTGTGTCGTCATAATAAATATGTCCCTTTTATAGGAGAGTGAGTTTTTCCTCAAAGGACCAAGTTACGTACTTAAAGCATAGACCTCATCAGAAAGTGCAGCTATAATGACAAAGAATCTGCTGTCTTCCCCTCACGTGGCAGTGGGTGGTGTGGGGCTTTGTAGTCACCTACTGCATGGTCTGCCAGCTTCCAGTCTGTCCTACCTGCCGTCTAGTTCATTACCACTCAACTCCCTGAAGGAGACTTAAACACCTGTAGTTCCTCCCCAGGCCTACTAATAAAGCCTGGGGCTCTCACCCTGGCACCCTAAGCTCTCTGCATGTAACCCTAGTAACCCTCCTGCTGGCTTCTTTCCTCTCCATCATGTGAAGTCTCTGGTCCCAGTCCCTCACTCGAGTGCTCTGCCCATGCCATTGAGTTCCTAGAAAGTCTCTCGTCCTTTTTGCACATATCAAGCCCTAACCTTCCTATAACCCCTGATGCTCCCGCTGGAAATAACCCTGCCCCCTGCATTCCTACAGCCTTTATGTAGGCCAGCCTGTGACTTACCACACTCCGCCTGGCACTGAAGTGTTCTCAGCCCGGACCGCATTGCCCTACTAAATTATAAGTCCTCCAGGTTTTGGCTGTCTCCTGCACATCTAGTTCTTCTTCAATGTCTTATTTGAACTAGAGATTCAAAATACATCTATTTGCAGACTTCCTGTTAAATATGATGGATTGAGAACAAATATTTATCTGCCACCTACTAAAATCCTTAGTAGGAGTTCCTTTTCAACTCTGTTTCAAGAACTAAAGAAGACGAAGTATTAATCAGTACTACTACTGTCACCCATTAATAACACTATCAATGCCCTTTTAGAGAAAACATTCCATTTTAAGAAAAGCTAATTGCTAAGCATCATTGGCTCATCCCTGATTTTCAAGAAAACATCTGGATGGACCATAGGTTTCTGGGATTCAGGAAAGCATAGCTGGCTGACTGACTTACTAAAAAGGGGCAGCGTGTGAATGTCCTGGTCTAAATCTTTGAGGTTATTTTTCCAATAACTAATTATTATTTGCCCACAAGTGTGTTTTCTGAATATCATACTTGCAGCATATTGGTTGGTGCTTACAGCACATTTTTATTGATTTCAGAGAGGAAGGGAGAGAGAAAGAGAGAAAGAAACATCAGTGATGAGAGAGAATCATTGACCAGCTGCCTCCTGCACGCCCACCTCCTCCTGGGGATCAAGCCGGCAACCTGAGCATGTGCCCTTGACTAGAATCGAACCCGGGACCCTTCGGTCCCAGGCCGATGCTCTATCCACTAAGCCAAACCAGCTAGGGCGAGGCACATTTTTAAATTCTTAAAACTTTTCTCACCAGCAGTCTCATTGCTTCTTGCACCTCAGTCTCTTGATTTGAGGCCTCTGCTGATTAGCTTGGCTTTTCTTCCACTGTTTGAGCCCTGAAAGTTCACAGGATATCAGTTGTATTGATATCACAATGCCATCATTAATTTTTCTTTCCCTTTTGTTACCCACTTACCATATTTTTAAAGTGGATACTTGCTATCCGCTCCTTGGCTCGGGTGCTCCAGCTGCAGCTTATTGTGGCTCCTGTGTCTTCTAAGAGCTAGCTTCTAGCTCCAGTGTCTTCTCCACTGCCCCTGTGGCTTCCAGAGGGTGTTTGGACTTCCGAAGGAGCTTTGTAATGAAGGCAGGATCACTCCTGATGGAATGCTGTGGTCCCTTTTGTTTCCTCCAGGATCGAAGCATGACAGGAAGGTCAACTGGAAGAGCAGGAAGTGGGGAAATTGGCAGATGGGCCAAGGTGAATGGTCACAGGGGTCAGATAACATGGTTTCTTACCAGCTCTCAACTTCTGCACAAACTCCATCTCCAAGCATTGGTTACGTTCTCCTGTTCTGTTTTCTTCATCCTTTGAGAGCTGCAGGACTACCTGAGCCCCGCATGGGCTCCAATTCACCCGAGGAACCCCCACCTTCAGAGAGTTGGCAAACAGTGGTCTTTCCAAGTTTGTAAGTTCTGACTGGCCTGTCTAGTCACGTTGGGGCCTGTGGGGATGTACCCCTGACTATGCCTGAAGAGGCCACGGACCGTAGCCAGTTTGGTTCAGTAGTAGAGTGTCAGCCCACTGACTGAAGGGTCTTGGGTTCAATTCCGGTCAAGGGCACGTACCTCAGTTGCAGGCTCGATTCCCGGCCCTGGTCAGGGCACGTGCAAGCAGCAACCAATCGATGTTTCTCTCTGTCTCTACCCCTCCCCCCTCCTCTAAAAATCAATGGAAAAAATATCTGTGGGTGAGGATTAACAAAAATAAAATAAAAATAAAGAGGCCACTGGCCTTCCCACCCTTTGCCCAACATGTTTTCTTCATGAGCGGGGATGGTGGGGGCTTCAGGTGGCACCTGGTGCAACCGTGAGGCTCCCGGTTGGCGAGTGCTGGCCGAGCCTGTTAATTAGCACATGAGCACCCCAATGCTCCATTAGCCAGGCCAGGCATTCGGAACCTTCCCTCCTAATGAGAGCGGGAAGAAGGGCCCTCACAAAACACTGCCTCAGAATAATATTCTGCTTTGTCCCCACCAGTAACCAGGGCTGACAGGATCACTCTGTCCATTTCTCTTCTAATTAGCACAATTCCAGCGTGGCCTGAGCCAGCAAATGGAGAAAAGCAATCGGACAACCGTACCGAATCACAAACACAAAGAGGGCCATTCCCTGTAATTAGGTGAGACAATTCCTCAGTCTTTTCTCGGCTGGAGTTTGCCGCTAAGACTCTTGCCATTTGGGTCCCAGCAACACAAGTTACATGTCTCCCTGGGACACTAATCAGCCCCAAATTGTCTTCCGCTTCACACAACCCTACCCAGAGGGCAGATGCGGGAGCCAGGGGACATGGTCTCTAAACCAGCAGCTGTTGCAATGTTGTCCCAACTCTAAGAAGCAGTTGGCTCGAGGGAACTGCTCTGGTCATAGCTGGGGTCTGAAGCTCTAATTCAGCGGTTCTCAACCTGTGGGTCGCGACCCCTTTGGCGGTCGAACAACCCTTCCACAGGGGTTGCCTAAGACCATCCTGCATATCAGATATTTGCATTACGATTCATAACAGTAGCAACATTACACTTATGAAGTAGCAACGAAAATAATTTTATGGTTGGGTCACAACATGAGGAACTGTATTTAAAGGGCCAGAAGGTTGAGAACCACTGCTCTAATTCCTGACCCCCGGGGAAGTCCACTCTGCTATTTTCCTCGCCCTGTTTATTCACCACCTTCTGTCTATTATCCCCTTTTGGTCTCCTCATCCCTTCTCCCACCTGTCCACCCTGGTGGCATCATCCTGCAACTCCACTGAAGTCCTATAAACTAGTTGCCATCACAAGGACAGTACACAGGTGAATTCTACTCTGAAAGAGCTCATGACCTGGAAGGGGCCCGCACTTCCAGCACCGTCACCTCTCTGTCTCCCACTCTTCCACGGCCCTTGCCAGCTGTCCCTGTTCTCTCTCCTGGGAGATTCCTATTTTTTAAAACAGAAAAGTGGCCCAGCAGCTCCCAGGGCAAGAAGCCACAACTGGCTGTACTCCATGTGACTCAGAGGTTGGCCATTAATAAACAGAAACAGCTCCCCCAGGATTGCAGCCCATTACAGGGATTACTGGGGGCGACAGAGCCATGAACTTGGTCGTAGCCAGGGACAAAGAAATGCAGGGGAGAGTGGCAGTTGGAATCTCAATTAAACTCACGTTCTGAGCTGAGTTGCACTCACCTATTTTCATCTTTACCCTGTCCTCTGCTTTCTGATTTGATCTATACTGGATGCTTCGGAAAGTTGCCTCCAATAGCACAAAACACTCAATTATCTAGAATCCAAGGAGCTAGAAAACTCAAGTGATCAGAGTAGCTTTCTTGTTTTTCCATCTTCCTGAGATGTATCTGAGACACAGAGAGGTAATAATACAATTTGACTTTTTAAATAACTTTTGGGAGGAATCAAAGAATTGATCTAAAGTTGTTCAGTCTCCTACAGTTTCTTTGGCTAAAACACAGAACTTAGAACAGCACCTGGCACATGATAGGTGCTTACTAAGAATTTGTCGAGAGGAAGAGGATGAACTGTGCCACAATCCCCAATGTTCATAGCCCTGTTGCTAGCCTCGGGGACGGTAAGAGCTGAGATTTTTAGAGAGAAGCAGGGATGAGCTGGTGGAAATCGCTTCTCTCTGAGCCTCAGTCTCCTTGGGACCTTTTCCACTTTTAAGAGGCAGCCAAGCATCATGGATAAGGGCGTCGAGCCTGATGTCAGGCTGCCCTGGTCCAAATCCTGTTTCTGCTGTTTATTAGCTGTGTGACTTTGGATAAATTGCTTGACTTCTCTGTGCCTTTGTTTACCCCTCCCTCTATGGAATGGGTCCAGTAATGACACCTAACTCACAGGGTAGTTGTGGAGATTAAATGAGTACTTGCAAGTGTTCAGAACAGTGTGTGGCATATCTTACCCATTATACAGCAGCTTGACAAACATAAATTGGGTTTAATGTAGTGTTTAATTTTTTATTATACTCACATTTGTTAAAAATCAATCATCCTTACAGGGAATATATGATAACGTTTGGTTACCTTGAGCAGGGCGCCTGTCTCTAACTCTTCGGGAGAGCTGATGGTTTACTAAATACCTCCCATCCTTCCACCCTCTGAGGCAGCCCAGGGGCGTGGACACTCAGCAAATACCAGTCAGTGGCATTGACGACCATTCGTTGCTAATAAGAGAGGGAAAGATATTCTTTGTGACAGCATCAGGCCTCTGAACTGACAGTGAGTTTGACATAAGCCTCACGTCATTATGCGTCACTAGTCTCAGTGGTCCTAATATTCTCTGAGCATCCATGTTATTCCAGTCCCTGAAAAGGAATGCTCTTCCCTGTTTTGCTCTGTCCTTCCCTCCTCCCCTTCCTCCCAGCCTCTCCATCTTCCTTCAGAAAGCTCCCTTTCCAGGGCTGGACAGAGACACTCAGGCTGGCCTCCCCCTCAGCCTCCCCTCGGCTGTACCCTCGGAGCCCATGGAGAGCAGCCTGGCCTGACTCTGCAGCGAGGCCTCGGGGTCAGCCAGGGCTGAAGGTCACATCCCAGAGCCTTCCCAGATGCAGCCGAGCCCCAGGAGCCAGCGGCTACACACAAAGGAGCAGCTGAGGAGTCAAGTTGGAAAAGTCAGTGACTGAAGCTGAGTGGAAATGAGAAGCACTGGCTGCAGCCGCTGGCAAAGCCCGGGCAGGGCCACAAGACGCACGGGGGTCAGAACCGGAAATGGTGTCTGAGGAATGGGTGGCTCCAGGCCCCCTGCTCCCTCACCTCCATCTGATCTGCTGCTGCTGCTGCCTCCTTACCGCTGGCCCTTGTCCCTTGCTCCCTTCACAGCCCCAATTATGCGAAACCAACTGTCCCTAGGTCCTTTGAACATGTAACTCTGGTGTAAATTATGCTGCATCCACCTAGTGGACTATTACACCTAGTTCACTAGTTATCATGACGACATTGGGATACGTAAGCCCAGGCATCTGACTAGGCCTTGGAGGGTCTTGCTTCCCATTATCCTTCAGCAGAAACAGATGTCATGAGGATTAAAAACTCCGGGCCTGCCACACCCACTCCCTCCACATCGGTACGTGCACTGTCCACGCTGTTTCCCAAAGAGGTGCTACTTTCTGCCCAGAGCAGGAGAGCAAAACAAAGGAACATGTCAGCCATGTGCAGCCCTGAACCTGAAGCCAGCGGTGAGGCTGCAGCCGGATGAGCTGGGGCCACCAGCTCTGCAGAGAGGAGCGCTTGCTCGGGGACAGACAGCTGACACCGGTGTGAAACGCGGGGATTGCAGGGCAGGCGACCCTTCACAACATCACCAAAGATTGATGCAAACTGGTTTGGTTCTGACCCTGTCTCACCAGGAAGGATAATGATTCCAGCAGCGCCAGGCATGGGAGGGGGCCGCCGAGTGGGGGGGTGGGGGCGTGAGCACTGGTGTCTCACTTCGCATCTTCATTAATGATCTGAACGACGGTAAACAGCATGCTAATGAAACCTGCAGATGATTGGTATTACAAACCCCAGAGAGGACAGAGAAATAGCACCACGAGACCCAGATCGCTTAGAAATATGGGCAGGAGATTGTCAAATGAGATTCGTCCTAGGAAAATGAAAGTCGACGTGTCAGGAAGGAATGATGAAGGTGCCTCTGGATGGGGGGTTGCAAACCTGGAAAGCAGAGGTGGGTGGCAGGGTCAGGAGGCTGAGTGAGGGCATGAGGTTTGGGGTGTGTTGGGAGAGACAGAGGAGCTGGCCTTGGGGACCCAGGAGGCAAATGCTCAGTGCATTCCTGGCAGGACTGACTGCAACCAGCTGAGCCCTGGGGCCAACAGTGTCTGCAGCCCAGGGCCAAGCAGGCTGCCCAGGCCCATTGGCCTGTGTCAGCTCCTGGAGCTGCCAGACTGGGCTCTGCCTTCACACACACACACAGGCTGTGCCTATTTGCACTTGTCCTTGAAGCTAAAAATGCCATTTGACCTCATTTACTAAAATGAAACAAGCAAAAACACATTTTTTTAAAAATTTTGCCCCAAATTATTCCAAGAGCAGGGGAAAGAAAATTTCCCATCTTCAATGGTTTCCCAATTCAATACACATTGCTTGGAAGTGTACCTCATTTACATGAAGTGCACAAATCTTAAGCGTACATATAACTAACTCAATGATTTTTTAAAAATATATTTTTATTGATTTCAGAGAGGAAGGGGAAGGGAAAGAGAGAAACATCAATATGAGAGAGAATCATTGATTGGCTGCTTCCTGCACGCCCCCTACTGAGGATCAAGCCTGCAACCTGGGCGTGTGCCCTGACCAGGAATTGAACCGGTATCTCCTGATTCATAGATCGACTCTCAACCATTGAGCCATGCTGGCCAGTTCTCAGTGATTTTTTTCCCTTGAGCAAGTCACTTAACCTCACTAAGCCTTGGTTTCCTTGTCTAAAATGGGCATGACAGCCCATTTGATATATATAACAATAGACACAGACAGCAGTGTGGTGATGGCCAGAGGGTAAGGGGGGTGGGGGTAGGTGGAAGTGGGCAAAGGGGTGATAAATGGAGGTGGAAAGAGACTTTAGTTTGGTGTTAACTGCACAATGCAGTGTGCAGATGATGTTTTGTTGAATTCTACACTTGAAACATGTATGGTTTTGTTAACCATGTCACCCCAATAAATTCAATTAAAAAATTAAAGTAAACAAAACAGTGGTTACCCTAGTCAGGGGGCTAAATAGATAGGAACTGACCACAGGGAGTCCTCTGCAGAGCGGGGGCGGGGGGGGGGGGGGCTCTAATGGGCAAATGCTGCGCTTTACAGTCTGAAGTGCTACTGAAAGCATTTTTCTTAACCATGTCATTCATGTAAAGAAAGGCAGCAGGATCGCTCTTTCCCAATTTTTTGGTGGGGGAGGCAACCAAAAATTTTGGAGGCCTTGTTTTTAAAAAAAGAGAAAGGCTGAGATGGCTGAGTGGTTGAGCACTGACCTATGAACCAGGAGGTCACGGTTTGATTCCCAGTCAGGGCATATGCCAGGGTTGTTGACTCGATCCCCAGTGTGGGGCGTGCAGTAGGCAGCTGATCAATGATTCTGCCTCCCTCTTGTTTTCTCTCTGAAATCAATAAAAATATATATATTTTTAAAAGGCAGAAGGTGCCGAAACCGGTTTGGCTCAGTGGATAGAGCGTCGGCCTGCGGACTGAAAGGTCCCAGGTTCGATTCCGGTCAAGGGCATGTACCTGGGTTGCAGGCATATCCCCAGTGGGAGATGTGCAGGAGGCAGCTGATCGATGTTTCTCTCTCATCGATGTTTCTAACTCTCTATCTCTCTCCCTTCCTCTCTGTAAAAAATCAATAAAATATATTTTAAAAATAAATAAATAAATAAATAAAAGGCAGAAGGAGTCCTAGCTGGTTTGACTCAGTGGAGAGAGTGTCGGCCTGTAGACTGAAGGGCCCGGGGTTCGATTTCAGTCAAGGGCACATGCCTGGGTGTGGGCTAGATCCCTAGTGGGGGGCATGCAACAGGCCGCCGATCAATGATTCTCTCTCATCATTGATGTTTCCATCTCTCCCTCTCCCTTTCTCTCTGAAATCAATAAAAATATAGTTTAAAAAATTTTTATAAAAGGGCAAGAGAAAGAAGAAATTAAAAGAAATGTATTTTCCATCAGGGGAATTAAAATAAGAAAAAGTCCTCTGAGATCTTTAGTTGTCTTGCTTCTTCCTTATACATACTCCACCCTACAAAATTTATACTCACAACCTCTACTCATGTAGACACACTTTTTTTTTTTTTTTTTTAAGAGAGAGAGTGGAACGGCGAGGGAGAGACAGAGAGGAACATTGATGTGAGAAACACACATGGATTGGTTGCCTCCTGCACATTCCCCAACCCAGGCAGGGATGGAACCTGTAACCAAGGTACGTGCTCTTGACCTTGACCTTGATCTGAATTGAACCTGTAACCCTTCAGTTAGCAGGCTGATGTTCTATCCACTAAGCCAGAGGTCCTCACCCTTGGCTGCACATTAGACTCACCTGGGAATCTTTTTAAAATCCTGATTTCTGGGCCTCATCCTCTGGAAATTCTGTTTCTTTGTTATGGGATGGGGCCACAACATTAGTAACAAAGAAACAGAATTTCCGGAGAATGAGGCCCAGAAATCAGGATTTTAAAAAGATTCCCAGGTGATTCTAATGTGCAGCCAAGGTTGAGAACCACTGCACTAAGCCAAACCAACTAGGGCAAGACACACTTTTGAGGTCATTGTCATGCCTTGATATAGTTTTTAAATGTATTTTGTTTTATTTTTTCCATCACCATCTCTCTCCTTTATGCCCTCTTCCACTTCCGCCTCTATCCCAGACCCTCCTCCTCCGCTGCCTGCTTTCCTCTCTTCGTGGCCTTGGGACTGCCCCCGCTGCACTGCTGAGTCTGCCCAGGTGATCAGCTCAGCCTCAGAGGCTGGGGTGGGAGAAGCAACGGCTTCCTTCCGTCACCTGACCCTACTCAGCCAATTCACGAAGACAAGATGTCAAGTTAATGAGCCTGTGGGCCTCTAATTAGCTGTCAATTACCTCAAATTAATCAACTCCTCGCCTAATTAAGCATTATCGGCAGGTGGGCACAAAGCAGACCATTGTGTGGGAGCCATGAGAAAAGCTGGGCTGGCAAACGTGGTTAGGATCAGTGCTGTGCATCGTGCCCACCTCCCCACCGTGCTCAGCTTCCAGTCCTGCTGAGGGCACGGAGGCCCTCTGCCCACCGCTGCCCCGGACACTGGGACTCCGGGGACCTCCTGGGCAGCTGGGTGGACTTCACCTCGTGGGAGGGAGATGCGGGGCTTGGAGGCAGGTGAGACAACTGTGGGGGTGGGGGAGTGGGAACTCTGTGGCCAGGCAGAGGAAGGCCACGGTGAAGGGGAGGACTTCCAGTCGGAGAGACCAGCTCCTGGCACTTGTTGGAGCGGGTGGGAGCTGGGCTCAGAGCTGGCAGAGCGGAGGCCAGCCTGTGTGGGCAGGCAGAGCTGCTTCCAGTCCTGGCCCTCCCGTGTGTGAGCTCTGGGATCCCAAGTGACTTCGCTTCTTTGTTAAAAGTTTTTACTTATTGATTTGAGAGAGAGAGAGAGACAGAGAGAAAGAGAAACATCAATTTGTGACCTGACCGGGGATCAAACCCAAAACACTGGTGTATCAGGATGATGCTCTAACCAACTGAACTATCTGGCCATGGTTGACTTCGCTTCTTTGAGCCATAGTTTTCATCTTTGAAAAAAAAATGAGCCCAGCTAACGTGGTTCAATGGTTGAGCATCGACCTATGAACCAGGTCACGGTTGGATTCCCGATCAGTGCATATGCCCAGGTTGCGGGCTCAGTTACCTGTGTGGGGTGTGCAGGAGGAAGCTGGTCAATGATTCTCTCACATCATTGATGTTTCTATCTCTCTCTCTCCCTCTCCCTTCCTCTCTGAAATCAATACAAAAATATTTTTTTTTAATGAGAATAATTTTTTAAGAGACCTTATTGGGACTTGGTGAGGATTAAATGAGATTATGCCTGTGAAGCACCTGCCACATGGTACGTGTCCAGTGGATTTAGTAATAGTGACAGTGGGTGCCCAGAAGTCCTCACCTAAGAACCAATTAAGCTATGTAATGTGTCCCCAAACTCTGAGCCCCCAAGCAGCCTACAGGCTGCAGTGCACCCCTAAAAAGAATGAGTGGGCTGTCTGGGTCATGACAAGTGCTGGATGCTGAAATGTCCTGGCTACCACCTCCTCTCTACCCCTCCCATCTCCAGCACCTTTGAGGGCACAGGGCTCAGGTATCCTCCACTCATACAAAGGGACCTGGGTGCCATATGGAGGTGCCAGGTGAGGTGATCACACATCTCTAGCCACCAGGAAGAAGGGGGCAATGAGGGCCCCTTCCCACTTGGGTCTTGGGCTGCAGAGTCTAAAAAGAGGGAGTCTCCGAGCCCATGGGCACTGAGTTTATGCCTCCCAACCATGGTGCTGACCTGAACAGGGTGTGCACTCTCTTGGCACAAGGCAGGGTGAGGCTGGAGGCAGCTGGGTAGATCCGTGCCCCCACTGATGGCCAAATGCCACCATACCCATGCCAGTTCTGTGCCTTCCCAACCACCCCTGTAACCAACCTGCCAAGTTTCTCTTCTGTACTCCCTACCTCAACTCCGGCACAGGCTACCCGCTCCCTGCCTCCCGGGGCAGTGGAGGTCCTCAGCCTCTTCTCTGAAGGCTGGGGAACATCTCCCTTCCCTGGTTAAACCCCTCAGCCATTTAGCAAACAGATATTGTGCTACTAATGAAAGCTCACAGCGTAAAAGGGAGGTGGTTGGGTAAGCACTACCAATCATTAATGCACGCGCTGGAGATGTGAGGAACAGAAGGGAGGTAGAAGAGTAAGTGCCTACTGTGTGCTGGCAGGAGTGGCAAGGCCAGATGTGGACACCATGAAAGATCAGGTCTTTGCTTGGGGTTGGGAAGGGAAGGATGGGGGAGGGGGAGGTGCAGGTGGATGCTGCCTCTCCTTGGTCCTGGCAGGTAAGGCCTCCCAGGGAAAAGCAGCTTTCCTTGAAACAGGTAATGCATCCCAGGCAGAGGGAATGGCATAGGCAAAGGCTCAGAGGCATGCAGAAGACATGGAGGGCTCAGGAAATTTCCTGAGTGCGCTATCAGAACCACAGCAAAAGATGGATGCCCTAACTGGTTTGGCTCAGTAGATAGAGTGTCAGCCTGGGGACTGAAAGGTCCCAGGTTCAATTCTGGTCAAGGGCACATGTCCAGGTTGCGGCTCCATCTCCAGTAGGGGGCGTGCAGGAGGCAGCCAATCAATGATTCTCTCTCATCATTGATGTTTCTCTCTCTCTCTGAAATCAATAAAAATATATTTTTTTAAAAAAAGAGAAAAAGCTGGTGCTCACTGCTCAGTGAGCACCGGCGGATCTCAGAGGGCCTCCAATGGCATGCTAAGAAACTCTTCCAGTGGGGATCTGGGGAACCTTTGGCAGCCTTGCCTAAACTCTGACCCTCCCAGGAGAGCTGCTTGGGTGGCTTTCCAGAAAGAGAGGGAGGCATCTCCCAGGGGAGACTATTCTATGTCTGCCTCCTGGGACACAGGCCTGCTCCTCTCTCTTCTACCCCGAACACCTAGGCAGCTGCTGAGTGCTCAGCAGGCTGGTGAAATACCCATGGAAGGTAGTTTCTCCCTATGGATCTGTGTACATGCATCCATGTATGTGTATGAAAACTTGCACCTTCATGAAACTTGCTTTAAGTCCAGACATGTTTATCCCTCTGGACATGTTGGAGTTGTTCCCTCTGGGCTTGAATGGAGGAGAGAGATGTTTGGGAGCTGAGGGGAGACCTTGGATGAAGGGGGGGAAGGAAGCAGCACTGAAGAGGAGCTGCAGTTCCCATCTTTCTGGAGTCCTCCTGTCCTCGATACCTCAAGGCCCCCACGTGCTGTGGTTCCTGTCCCTGCATCCTACCTAGAGCCCACCCACCCCGTGGTTCCCGGACACACACACCTGCAGCAGCAGAGGAGCCCCAGCCCCCAGGCGGAAAGGCCAGTGGTTCCCATGAGCCGCAGGAGCACCAGTTCTAGGGACCCCTCAGAGTCTGGGGGCTGGGAGATAGTTGTATTACAGTAAGTGCAGGGGCCCAGGAAGTGAGAGGTTCAATGAACAGATTACACCTGTAGGTACTGTTATGTTTAATTAATTATTTATCAAGATAATGCCTACATAACAGCTTTTATAACTACACTAGTGCAAAAGGGTATAGAGTAAGATGGAGACTTCCCTCACACCCTGTTCTCCAGCCCTCTGGTTCCCTTCCCCATAACCAACCAGTGATCCGTCTCTCAAATCCCTTTCAGAGATTAACAATGGTTTTTATCATTATTTTTCACACATGGAGTTAAAATATACTGTCTTGAGTCTCCCTTCTCATACAAACATTTGTCTTGGAGGTTGTTCCAGATCAGAATGTGTGATAATGGCAGGACAGAATTCCAAGACATGAATGTGTCCTTTTTTTCTTTTTAAAATTATATAACCCATCACAGGCAAGAGGACTCTAAGGAGACATGACGATTAAATGCCATGTGGTATCCTGGGTGGGATCTTGGGACAGAAAAAAAAGGCATGCAGTAAAAACAAAGAATAAAGCACAGACTTTAATAAGTAATAACATATCGATCTTGGTTCATTGCTTATAAAAAATATACCATGTTAATGTCAGATGTTGATCATAGGAGAAATTGGGTGTGGGGTATGTGAGAATTCTGTCCCACCTCCCAGTTTTCTGTAAATGTATTACTGTTTTGAAAAATGTTTATTTAAAATAACTTTAGCCCTGGCTGGTTTGGCTCAATGGATAGAGCCTTTCCCAGAAGGATGCAGGGGGTTAGAGAGAGTTAGGGAGGGTGGCACCCAGGTTTCCGGCTCGAACCCCAGTGTGGGGCAAGCAGGAGGCAGCCAATCAATGATTCTCTCTCATCACTGATGTTTCTCTCTCTCTCCCTCTCCCTTCCTCTCTGAGTTTGGGGTCACTACACCCTGGGGGACTCTGGGAAGTGTTTTCCTTGTACAAGTGTTGTTCCAATCACAAGGTGAAACCACTCACCTAGTCCACCTGTCAGATTACCGCCAGGAAACTGAAGCCAGGAAAGGGAGTGACGACCCTGGCCACAGACTCTTACCTCGGGTTCTCAGTCCCACTCAGCATTCGCTGCCCACCCTGAGGTCTGGGCTCGGGTGGGGTCAGCAATGGGTAAACGTCCCGTGGTGAGCGCCCTTCCTGGCATTTTCATCCTCAAAGACTGACATACAAACCAAAGGAAAGCCGTCTCCCCACGGAGTCAGGCATTTGTTAGGAGGGGAAGCCTTTTAGGCCCCTGGATGCCTTGAAGATAGGTGGACCCGGCACAGACTCCCGCGCCCTTCCCGGAGGTGAGCTATGCGCGCCTTCGCCACTAGAGGGAGTCGGGAGCGGCCCCGCAGCGCTCTGCCACTGCAGGCAGGCCCTGCGGGGTTCCTGCAAGACATGACCCCTCCCGTTGTTAGACCTCAGGCCGGCTCCCTGTGCGCCCCCAACGCGGGGGAGAGGCCCCGCACCCGGATCTCCACCCAGAGCCCCACACTGCGTCCCCTGCTCTAACCCCACCCCCTCCCCGTGAAAACCCTGCCTGCTATGCCCCCATTTTACAATTTAAGACACAGAGAGACTAACAGACATGCATGGGATGGCACAGCTAAACCATGGCAGAACCAGAAACCCAGGGGACCTGGTCCAGACCTCCATGCCTCAGGAGTTCTCCCTCAGAGCATAAAGCATCCTCACTGTAGCCTTCTATCTAGATGGGGAAACCGAGGCACAAGGCAATGCTAGGTTATACTGTGTGTGGGTGGCCCAGTCTGCCAAGGGTGGGTAGGAGGCCAGCCCCTTCACAGATGATCATAGCAGGAAAGCCTGTGGCGGGCAGAGGGTGCCAGCCTGCCCCAGGATGGGGGTGGGGCAGCTGATGACTGTCCCGGGGATGGGTGACAGCTGCAGTTTCTGGTGGGAGGCCAGAGGCCCCCACACTAATAACTTTCACTCCCTGCCCGGGAGGGCTGATCCGGTTACTCTGTATGGACCCTGTGGGACCACCCTCCCTAACTCTCCCTAATCCCCTGCATCCCGCTGGGAATGGCCCAAGCCCCTCCCCACGGGTCCCTGCCAGCCCAGTCACATGCAGACTTCACTCCACACAGGCCCTATCAGCCTCCTGTTCCCACCGGTGCCCAATTCCTGGGGCCCTAAAGGGACAGCCAGGAGGTCTGGAGTTCCAACCTACTTCACCAGCCTCCCCTGCCAGCCCTGCCCATCTGCCAGTCCCCAAGGCACTTTCCCCAAATGGCCTCCACTGGGCC
The DNA here is from genome assembly GCF_964212035.1 of Myotis nattereri. Taxonomy (NCBI): domain Eukaryota; kingdom Metazoa; phylum Chordata; class Mammalia; order Chiroptera; family Vespertilionidae; genus Myotis; species Myotis nattereri. The sequence continues at coordinate 23,944,704 of NC_138075.1, read as the reverse complement.
CAAGGGTTGCTGAGCCTGCCATGCCTGGGGGCTGGTGTTGGAGGCAGGCAGTTTTAAGTGACCACAGAGTCTCCCCCTACTGACAGGAGCCACTAATGATCAAGCTCGTCCTCAGCACCAGGGTCTTAAGCCCCTCCATCCCCTCGTGAGGCAGGTACCAGTAATACCCCCGTTTTGCAGGTTGGAAACTAAGGTTAAGAGACAGCCGCACACGGTGGGCCTGGACTCAAGCACAGCTCTGACTCTGGGCTTCTCCCGGGCACTCTCCTGCCTCTCAGGCTCCACCTCTAGCAAGGAGAACTGGTATCTGAGAGCTGCCCCCCAAAATCGTGGGCTCCCCATTGGCCAGGAGCATTCAAAGTGATGCCGAGGGACAGCCAGTCAGAAACCCTGAGGTCCCATGACAGGCCCCCATCCCCCCGCATCCCCAGCCACCCCTGTCCGGGCCGGGCCGGTCACTGCCCCCTCCCAGGCTGGCACAGAAGGGGATCCTTTGGCCCTCAGCCTCCCTCTCCCCTACCTTCTGCTCTTCCTCATTTACATAAATTATCTCTCCCCAATTATCCACCCAGCTGTCCCAACGATGATCTGTGAATGAATTAAAAATGGAATATAATTTAATAATGGCTGATTAGAAGGAGATTAGTTGTTATATAAAAAGGAAAAGCCAAGAGCCAGCTAGTTGCCCTTAATCTGAGCCAATACCATCGTTATTCAGGAAAGGCTCCCCTGGCCGCCATCAGGCAAGGCAGGGAGAAGGGTTAGGGAGAGTGGGGGGTGGCGGGGTAGGCAAGACCACCCCAGAGAGACAATCAGGGCACTGAGAGCTGGGAGTTGGAGTCCCAGGCAACTCCTGTGACTTCCCTGGGCCTCGCTCCTTCCAAGTTGGCGTGTGTGGTTTGTGGGAGCTCTTCTTGCTAAATTCTAGGTGCCCTCAGATCAAACCACTGGGCTCTCCTAAGGCAGCCACTGTCACCCAAACAGCCCCAGCCTGGCCCCTGCTAGGCATAGGATCAGAGGGGTTAGGAACCGGGTGCTCAGGCCCTGCCTTCTGGGAACACACAGGCGTTAGGGACGAAGAGCTCCCCAGGAGGGGGTCTGCCTGTCTGGGGTAGGTGATCAGAGATGGGACAGGCTTGTTTGTGCCAGGAAGGGTCCATGGAGGAGAGACTGGCCAAGACAAAGAGGGTGAGAGTGCCCAGCAGGACCTCTGGGCCCTTTACCCTCAGCTTAATGACTAGACCTAATGGAAGGGGCGTGTCTCTGAGATCCCTGTCATCCTTCCAGTCTCAGCTCATGTCCAGCTCTTCCAGGAAGCCCACCCAGAGCCCCCTGGCCTTGGGGTCTCCCCATTGCTCCCATGATGCCCTGTGATTTCTCTGTCAGAGCCCTGACAACATCCACACACAGGTGTTCATCCCCAGGGTGTGAGCGCCCCAGCATGGCTTTGTCATCTCTGCCTCACTGCGGCAGGTACTCAACTGCTGCTCAGCAGCATAGAGATGCCTCCTCCCAGCCCCTGTGATTGCCCTAGTGCGGGCCTGTGCTCCCAAACACTGTGGTTATGCCTTTATTTTATTTTATTTTTTATATTTTTATTGATTTCAGAGAGGAAGGGAGAGGGAGATAGAAACATGAATGATGAGAGAGAATCATTGATTGGCTGCCTCCTGCATGCCTCCCACTGGGGATCGAGCTCACAACCCAGGCATGTGCCCTTGATGGGAGTCAAACCTGGGATCCTTCAGTCCACAGGCCGACGCTCTATCCACTGAGCCAAACTAGTCAGGGCTGGTTATGCCTTGAAAAATAAGGCAAGTCACTTACGGAAAAGCAATAGACACAGACAAATAGCAATGGGTAAAGATCGTTGGATAGACGTAGAGCAAAGCTGTTCATTCAGATGACAGGCTGGGGGTCCGACTGCCTGGGTCTGAGCCCCAGGTCATCACCTGTGACTGGGACCTTGGGCAGGATACGAATCTGTAGTGCCTCAGTTTCCTTGTCAGCACAGCAGAGGTATTTAATAATATTCCCTACCTCATAGGGTTTTTATGAAGATGAAATGGGTGAATAGAAGAAAAGCACTTAGAACTTGCTTGTTGTCTCTGTGTGCTTTCCTCCCCAGCTGTGGCCTCTCTGAGGACAGGGACTGAACTTCTCATCTGTGCTGATGGTGTTGGAGGGACAGACGCGCCTGCACGGGGCTCTCTCCGCAGTCCTGGCCGCTGCTTTCACACTGAAGGTCCCAAATGGCACAGGCTGTGAGGGGACCAGCGTGTTTCACCCAACAGTGACGAAGGTCTGCTCGGGGCCAGACCTGGAGTCCTGTCCTTCCCAAAGAGGTTCACGGCTCTGAGAGGCAGTGACATCCATGAGAGGAGTCTTACGCCCACGCCTCGGGTCTACACCATGGGGTCCCATGGGGTCTACACCAGAGGATGCCTGCCAGGCCTGAGCATGCACGGAGGCAGGAGGGGCCCGGCCCCAGCCGAGCCCTGTGCAGCCGCTGACTCGGGTCCGAGGTCGCCAAGCAGACAGCAACAGGAGCATGCTCTGAGGGAGCCAGGGCTGGGGCGGAGGGGTGGACACCAGAGGAGACTGATTTCCTCGAAACCTGAGTGTGTACGGATCTGCTGAAAGGCCGAGTCACTCCAGAATTTTTCAAGCTTCCCTTATGTTTGGGGAGGGAACCTGGGAATCCACATAGTTGCCAAGACACTAGGTTCAAGTCTCATGAACAGGATGTTTCCACGTCCCTTCCACCCCCAGGCCTGGGGGTGCAGTGCCCTCACCTCCCCCAGCACCCTCTGACCCCTCTGGGTTCACTCCATTTACACCCAGCCCAGCCGCAGCCTCAGTCACTCCCAGAACAATCTCCCTGGTGGAGCCCAGAGCATATCCGTCCATATTGTGGCAGGGGGAGGCCTCCCAGGCCAGCCTGGGCTGTGGGATAATTTGATATTTAAATCCTGGCAAAGACTTGCTTCAAATTGTTGCAAATTAAGCTGATTTTGTCCCTCCGAATGAGGGATTTGCTCCTGTGGATCAGCCCTTCCAGCGACTTGATGAGGTCAGGATTAGAGCAGAGGGACAGGGAGAAAAGCCTGAGGCTGGAGTGGAGGGCGGGTGGGAAGGGGAGCCCCGATCCTGGGTGTCTCCCACCGACCCTGAAGTCAGGGAGCTTCCCAGGGTCTCAAAACTCAGCTGTCAGCCCAGTGGCATGAATCAGTGGTTGAGTGTCAACCTATGAACCAGGAGGTCATGGTTTGATTCCGGTCAGGGCACATGCCTGGGTTGCAGCCTCAATCCTCAGTGTGGGGTGTTCCGGAGGCAGCGGATCAATGACTCTCTCTTATCATGGATGTTTCTGTCTTTCTCTCCCTCTCCCTTCTTCTCTGAAATAAAAATATATGTATTTTGAAAAATATCAGCTGCCCCTGGTGATGATGGGGCCTCTGGGCCCCAGAGGGGCCCACCTCAACCCCTCTGCTCCCTGGCGAGTCCAGCCTGGACCATTCATTCCCAAAGCTGTTTGTGGGCCTCATCTCATCTTTCCAAGCAGCTGTGAGCCCGGGCATTGCTGGTCACCCAGTTCGCTGAGGAGGCTAAGTGTGGGGAGATGAGACTCCACCAGCCAAAGAAAACCTGGACTCAACCACTGCCACCAACTTGCTGTGTGACCTTGACTGAGCAAGTGACCTCTCTGAGCCTCCTGTAAGGATACTGACAATGCACGCACAGTGCCAGGCACACGGCAAGCACTTCATTAAACACTGGCCAAGGTTACAGCCCAAGCCCCGACGCTAGGAGGTAACAGAATAGGGGTTGGAACCTGGGCCTCTCTGGGCCCCAGGAGGGTAGGTCCCTGCCTTCTGCTGGAGGTCTGTGCCTGCTCCCGTCTCTGACCCTCCTGACAGGCCCCCCTCCCTGGCCGAACCTCTTCCCATCTGTTTTGTCAAGGCCGGTGCTGTGTATTGCAGCCATTGCGAATTGCACCATTAAAGATTTTATGCTGGCGACATTAAAATTAAAAAGATCTATGTGCAAATAGTCACAACAAGTTTAATCAACTTGATTTAATAGAAAACAGCAAATGGAATTTATGATGCTCCGAAAGACAAGGGATTTTTTTCCCCCAACAAAAAAATAATAAAAAGCACTTTGTGGAAAACAGAAAGTGGAGGGGGTGGGGGGCTCCCCGTCTGAGAGTTTATCAGAACCTAATCCACAGCGAGCAGCCCCCGTCGGGCTGTTTGTCCGCTAATCCCAGCTGCCATTAAAATATTAAAGATAAATCTAATCGTCTCTTTATCCCCAATAAGCGACTTTTGTGTGGGGAGAAAACATCTAACCCTTTGGGAGGAGAATTAGTCCTAATGCATCAAATGGAATTCGGTCCAGGCTGGGGCAAATAGGGTTTAGAGGCAAATGAGATGGTAATAGAAGTAAAACCCAGAATAACAAATTAAAAACCCTCATTTACACGAATTAAAAGGGCTCACAAAAGGGCTGGACACCCAGCCCTTCCCTCCTCAGTCCCCAGACCTCCTCCCTCCCGGGTCTCACCCGCCAGCCCATCACCCGCCTGGCCTCCTCCTCTCAACCTGTGCTCACACCTGCCTGCAGACGCCCTCCAAGCCCAGCTGGGTTCCTCCAGCTCTCACTGAGCCTTCGGCAGCTCCCCACATGGCCTGTGTGGGTGCCGGGGTCAGACCTGGTTCCTGGCTCGGGGCTGTCCCTCACTACACTGAGGGCTTGGTTTCTTTAACTCCCTGGGCCCCTGGTAATGTCCTGGGAAAATGGGGAAATGCTAGCGCCCACTCTCCCACAGCCCCCTCCCGGCCTTGACCCCATCACTGTTTTCTACCTTAGCTCCACCGATCAACGAGATGACATCAGTGCAGCGCCCGGCTCTGTGCCTGATCCGTGGTGACCACTCAGTGGCCAAGCTTCCCTCCACATCCCCTGGGGAAGCCAGGCCTCTGCCATGGTCCCCAAGGGGAGCCCAGCAATGACTCAGCCAGGGAAGCGGAGATGAGCACACAGCAGCCATTTGACCAACTATGTGGGGTCACCCCCACAGAGGCTGAGGCTGCCCCGGATCTTTAGGCATCTCCCTAAGCAGCCCCCTGTCCCTAAGGTTGCCCCAGGGTTGGCCTTGTGGCTCCCCCTTCATGGTGGGATTTCAGGGGCTCTGACACACACCCTCACCTGGGAACACCACCCCACCTTCAGGTCCAGGTCTGACTCCCCCACATTAAAAGCACACTTTAGGGCCCAGCCTGCGTGGCTCAGTGGTTGAGCATCGATTATGAACCAGGAGGTCATGGTTCCATTCCTGGTCAGGGCACATGCCCGGGTTGCGGGCTCAATCCCTGGTGTGGGGGGTGCGGGAGGCAGTCAATCAATGATTCTCTCTCATCATTGATGTTTCTGTCTTCCTCTCCTTCTCCCTTCCTCTCTGAAATTAAAAAAATATATATCCTATCTAATAATAGACAAACATGGTAATTGACCGTACCTTTGCTATGCCTCCCATAGGCTAATCAGCATGATATGCAAATTAACCACCAACAAAGATGGCGGTAAATTTGCATATGTAGACTCCAAGAGGTGGAGCAAAGCCGGCAGAGCAGCAAGGCCTGACATTTCCGGGGTCAGCTCCAGCCAGAACTCGGCCAGAGCGAAGGCCTGGGCCCCGGGTGCCGGAGGCAAACCGGTGCCAGCAGCCAGGGGAAAGGAAGGCCTATTGAACGAATCTCTTCGTGCAGTAGGCCTCTAGTATTATATATAAAAATATATAATATATAATATAATATAATATAATAATATAATATAATATAATATAATATAATATAATATAATATAATATTAGAGAGAGAGAGAGAGAGAGAGAGAAAGAGAAAGAGAGAGAGAGAGAAAGAGAGAGAGAGAGCGCACACTCTACCTCAGAGGCTGGAAGCTAATCAAAGGAGACCCCCCCCAGCGGGTTGAGAGCCCCTCCATGAGCCATCACAGGTTGACAGGGACAGACAATGTGACAAACCCCCTCCTGAGAGCCTATTTGTTGTTGTTTTTTCCTGATGTAATTTTTTATTTTATTTTATTTATTTTATTGCTTAAAGTATTACAAAGGGTATTACATATGTGTCCTTATTTTTTTTCCCCTGCCCTTGACAATCCCCTGGCCTCCCCTACCCCGCAGTGTCTTATGTCCATTGGTTATGCTTATATGCATGCATGCAAGTCCTTCGGTTGACTGAGAGCCTGTTTGGACTGCAGCAGGGAGAGGGTGAGGCGGGGGCCCTGGTGCTGGGGCATCCTCCACCCCTGCCCCTGGGTCTCCGCCCCCCCTCCCCAGGAGGGCCGAATACACCTCTGCCCTCCGCCAGCCTTCTTAACAAATCCACTTGAACAGGAAACTCATGTTGACAGCATTTGATTATGGGATGCTAAGTGGGATCGGGTTGCGGGGCTAAACCTTTCCGGGACTGGCTTTCTGTGTTCAGTTGGCCTCATCCCCGCTGCGCCCACTACAGTCCCCCCTCCCTCACGGACCCTGGACCAGGCAAGAGGAAACTGAGGCAAGCGGGAGGATATTCCTGGCTGTGTGGGAGTGGGGGACCTTCTCCCAGGGTGACTGAGGGGACACCCAAAGAGGTGTGCGGGGTGGGGTGGGACTTTGCCAGAGAAGGGTCCTACACCTGAGGCTTGATGGGGAAGTGCTGAGAGGAGATGGTCACGAGAAAAGGTGTTAAAGGGCCCAAGGCCATCAGCTGTCCCAGATAACACACAGTTCTGGGTGAGCAAACAGCGAGGCACCATTCCACATGGTTGTTGTAGGACCGGAAGTAAATACAACACTTGTGAGTGCCCACCGTGTGCCAGGCACTGTGGCAAGTGCTGCTCAGGGGCCAGAGGGCAGTGAGGGACAGCTCCAGCTTTCCTCCTCCAGGTCCTAGTGGTGTACCCCCTCGCCCAGTCTTACGGGACTTCCATTGACACATAGCACTGTGTCAGTTCAAGGTGACTTGACGTATTTATAAATTGCAAAATGGTTACCACCACAGTATTAGCTGCCACCTCCACTCCATCCCATAGTTACTATTGCGTTTTTGTAGTGAGAACATTCCATATCTACTCTCTTAGCAACTTTCAAATGTATGATACAGTTTTATTAGCTATGATCACCCACTGCAGTGGGGGTGACTGGGCAAGATGGGGGTACTAGGGCCTGGTCATTTGTGCCCAACTCAAGGGTCCTTCCATAGGCATCTTTGCTCCAGAGCTCCCTGTACGATTGGCGGAGACTCTCAGATCTGCACTGACCCCCTGTCCAATCCTGCTTCCTCCCCCTTTACCTTTCACACCTGTTACACACCCTGCAAACGAACCACTTGAGCCCCTGCTCCTAACTCTGCCACAGCACCTGCTTCCTTAGAGCACTCGAGCTGACACAGTCTTATTGCCAAAAACCCTGATTCACTTGGGATTAAGTACTGACCACCGAATCCACTAGCTGCTTGATCATAGCCGTATTGTGACTCAGTTCCAGATCACAGAAACACCCATCTCATAGGATTTTTGTACCTACTGCATAAGAACCATGGATAGGGCTGAGCTAAATGCCTGGCACATAGTCAGCACTCGATACATGTTAACTGAGATTGCCAGAGACAGTTATAAATCTCGGTAAGTAAACGCTAGCTATATATGAATGACGTACAGTAAAATACCAAGTCCACGGCTATAAATCCAGGGTGAATCTTAAAAGACTGAAGAGTGAGAAAGGTGGGCAGATGAGTTGCAATTGTGGACAAGTACAGAGTAGAAAAAAATAATGAAAGCTTGCAAATGAAATGGTCGATACATTCTGAGTCATCATTTGTGACCAGGAAAAAAAAAAAAAAGAAAGAAAGAAAAAACCACCAGACTTCTCTATTATCCTTCGCCATTTCCTAAACACACTTTCATGCATATTTTTCTCTGTGAGCTCTCCAAGAAAGCCACAACACGACAGGCATCCCACTCCCATTTACAGGTAAAGGAACCCGGGAGGCACAGAGAAGCTAAAAGACTCACCCACAGCACACAGGTACGTGCTGGAGGCAGGAACAGAGCTGTGTCTGTCACTCTCCCTGGGCAGAGAATGCTGGGCACCATGGACAAGTACCTCAACATCAAGCAAGGGGCGTGCCTGCGGCAAAGTCAAGGTTGGCGGTCCCTGGACCATGACAAAAACTATCCTAGGGGCCACCACTCAAAACACTGGAGAAGGTTATTTATTTTTTACATTTTTTAAATATATTTTTATTGATTTCAGAGAAGAAGGGAGAGGGTGAGAGAGATAGAAACATCACTGATGAGAGAGAATCATTGATCGGCTGCCTCCAGCACTCCCCACACTGGGGATCAAGCCCACAACCCGGGCATGTGCCCTGACCAGCAATCGAACCGTGACCTCCTGGTTCATAGTCGATGCTCAACCACTGAGCCATGCCGGCCGGGCTGGAGAAGGTTATGTAGATGGTAGGAAAAGAAGAGGACCAGGTGAGTATCACAGTCTATGAGGTTGTGGAGGAGAGACAGAGACAGAGTTCCCCCGGTCAGGACTTGGGGATAAACCAGATCTCTGCTTTGATTATGGGGTGCTAAGTGGAATTGGATTGTGGGGCGAAACCTTTCCGGGACTGGCTTTCTGTGTTCAGTTGGCCTCATCCCCGCTGTGCCCACTACAGTCCCCCCTCTCTCACGGACCCTGGACCAGGCAAGAGGAAACTGGGACAAGCGGGAGGATATTCCTGGCTGTGTGGGAGTGGGGGACCTTCTCCCAGGGTGACTGAAGGGACACCCAAAGAGGTGTGCGGGGTGGGGTGGGACTTTGCCAGAGAAGGGTCCTACACCTGAGGCTTGATGGGGAAGTGCTGAGAGGAGATGGTCACGAGAAAAGGTGTTAAAGGGCCCAAGGCCATCAGCTGTCCCAGATAACACACAGTTCTGTGTGAGCAAACAGCGAGGCACCATTCCACATGGTTGTTGTAGAAAAAATAATGAAAGCTTGCAAATGAAATGGTCTGAGGAATACTTCTGGCCTCTAGTAACGGAAGCCCGAGCCCAGTGGTTTAAACCCTGGTGGAAGAGGGAAATGCCTCTCCTCCTATGTAAAAACGCTCCAGGGCTGAGAAGGTGGCTCTGGGTCTTCAGGCACCCAGACTCCTATTCTTCACTCCACCTCCTCATCTTGACTTCCATCGTCAAGGCCACCTTATGGCCCAACACAGCTGCTGAAGCACTGGCCATTGCATCTGTTTCACACAGGAAGCTGGAGGAAAGGTGGAATGAGCAAAATGTCTTAAGATATCTGCTCATATGTCATTGGCTAGAATTTGGGATAAACCAGATCTCTGCTATGATCCCTTTATCAAAAGGACCCTCCTAGCTGCAAAGGAGGTTGGGAAATGTAGCCTTTTATTGATGGAAATCACCACCCTAAATAAATTTAATGTTCTGATATTAAGGAAGAAGGAAGGCATGGAAATTGAGTGGGTAACCATCAGTCTCAGCCATACCATAGACCCAGAATTTATGAAGCGATCTCTCTCCAAAGACCTTTTGTTTATAACCCTATACTAATCTTTTTTTTATTTTTATATTTTATTGATTTTTTACAGAGAGGAAGGGAGAGAGATAGAGAGTTAGAATCATTGATGAGAGAGAAACATCGATCAGCTGCCTCCTGCACATCTCCTACTGGGGATGTGCCCGCAACTCAGGTACATGCCCTTGACCGGAATCGAACCCGGGACCCTTCAGTCCGCAGGCCGACGCTCTATCCACTGAGGCAAACCGGTTCCGGCCCTATACTAATCTTAACTCAAATTTGGACCAAATTATATTATTAAGGGAGATTAAGGTTCCCAGGTTGGATTGCTATGGAGAGTACAGTTATACATATACTATACTCACATCTCATAAAAGCCCAGTTCTGGGTTATAAACTCTGTCTGGTTTGACCCAAAAAGGAGTTTCTTAGGAAGATACTGGGTGACTCAGATCTTCTCCAGGAGTTCTGGAGACCAAAAGCTCATCACAGTACTGGACTGGGGAAAGCCACAGTGGTTACTGTCACTTCCACGGGAAACTAGGGTCCGGAGCTGCCACCACCAACTCTGGGCGAGAAATTCTTCTGCTTAACCAATGTCATCCTGCAACCTGGTCTTGCTGCAACCACTGTTGTCACCAGAGGAGACTTTCTCACGGTTCTTGCTTCTTGTGTCACTGGCTCCCAATTCAAAGTCCAGGACGGTTGCTTCTGATTGGTGGAGCCCAGGTCACATGGCCATGTTCTAGCTGCAAGGGAAGCTGGGAAAGCAAGTGTCAGGCATTTCCATTTTCATTGCAGAATCAGGGCTCTGTCTTCCACTAGGATTCATAAGTTCTGGAATTCTTCCAAATAGGAATTAGGTCCAGATGTTGGACAGCCCACAAACTAATGTCTATTATAACTTTGTAGATGTTGATTCATGTAAACCTTACAATAATTCATTTTATACATGAAAAATGAAAAGCTTGTGGAAGTGAAGTGACTTGCCCAAGGTCATGCAACTAGTAAGGGCCAAGCTGCCCACCTCAGAGGAGCAATAAGTAAGGAGTCTGGAAGTTGAGTCTTGGGATCAGACCCTGGTGGTGCCTCTGAATCCCCACCCATTTCCTTCCCTTGGCTGGCTGCAGCAGTGGATGGTTCCCTTGCTCTCACCTGCCTCCTGGGTCTCTAGTAAAGCCACCCTCTTGTGCTCCTCCCCCAGCCTCTCCTTCCTTCCCACCATCTGTAACAGCTGAACATTAACGGTTGCTGTAGGCTGCTCCATTGACCATTGGGACCTGCTTGGGTCCAAACCTCACCCCTGATTTTGATACACAGATAGAGGCTGAACTTGGGGGCACAGGGAGAGAGAGGCCACGGAGGCCCTTGAGCCAGGCTTCCTGCAGGTCCCACAGGAGAAGCCCTGGGCCCGATGTGGAGGTGCTGCGACTCTATGACAAGTGGCCATCAGAGAGATTTCTGTGTTTCAAGCTCTCTGAACTTGAAGAATTGCATTCTGCTCAGGCAGCGCACATGCTTCTTTCAAATTTCTTTTAATTAATCCCAAATTCACTCTCTCCTCTCCATCTCCACTAAACCGACCACTGCCGCCTCTGGCCTGGACTGCACAGTTGCCTCCTGACTGGCCTCCCCATTTCACAGCTGCCAGCAGCTTCCCTTCACATTACAGACAACGGCCCAACTCCTTACCCTGGCCCCCGAGGCCCCAGAGCTCTCCCTCTAGCCTTCCTCACCTCCTCTTTGTTCCTCAGAAACACCCACCTGGCTCCCCCCGCAGGAGGTGGACACCTGCTGTCCCCTCACCCCGCCACCTGCCCCAGCCGCCCACATGGCTGGCTTCTCACCACTCAGGTCTCTGCCCAGATGCTGACTCCCCAGAAAGTCCTTCTTGTCCTGCATCCCAAAGCAGCCCCTCCCGCAGTCAGTCTCCAACCCCTCACCCTGCTTTATTGTCTCCTTAGCACTTTGGCCTTCTTAAATCATCTTGCTGGTTTGTTTACTGGCTTGCTTGTTAACTGTCTCCCACAACTAGAGTTTTTTTTCTAGATTAAATTCCATGACAACAGGCTTTGCTTCCTTTTACCTCTAAGTATTCCCACCAACAGTATCTGACTCATCATCAGGGCTCAATCCAAAGGCTAGGGAAGGGTGTGGGCAGCTGAAACTTGGTGGGTGTGTTCTGCTGGGATGAAGTCCTGGGGCACCTGGAAGGTGACTGACAGGAGACAGGGACTCGACAAGGCTGGTCTGGAGGCAATGCCAAGAGTCTGTCCCTTCTCTCCCACTCACTTGGCCTTTCCTAAGGCAAGTCCATGGGGAGAACCAGGAGAAGGAAACAGGCCCAGGGGTTGAGGTCAGATGTGTTTAGCAGACCTGGGTTGGGGGAAGTCAGCAGCCTTGACCTCAGTGGCCCTTCCCAAACCCTCTGGTGCCCCTTCCTTTCCTCGTTCCCATTCTCAGTGGGGCAGGATGGTAGCTCGAGCACTGTGGGGCATCACTTGCCTCTGTATTTCTAACAGGAGGAGAGAGCAGGACCTCTGGGACTCTCTCCAGAAACTTCCAGAAGAACTGTCCAGCACAATAAACAAGAATTTACTCTCAAGGGATAAGCCCCCAAAAGACAGGAGCATTAAAAAAAAGTGAAACAGCCCAGCCAGCGTGGCTCAGTGGTTGAGCGCTGACCTATGAACCAGGAGGTCACAGTTTGATTCCCAGTCAGGGCACATGCCTGCATTGCGGGCTCGATCCCCAGTGTGGGGCATGCAGGAGGTAACCAATCAATGATTCTCTCTCATCATTGATGTTTCTATCTCCCTCTCCTTTCCTCTCTGAAATCATATATCTATATAATTTTTTTTTTAAGTGAAACAGCCCTCGCCGGTTTGGCTCAGTGGATAGAGGATCGGCCTGCAAACCAAACGGTCCTGGGTTCAATTCCTGTCAAGGGACCATACCTTGGTTGCAGGCTCCTCCCCATCCTGGGTCCTGGTTGGGGCTCGTATAGGAGGCAACCAATCCATGTGTTTCTCTCACATCGATGTTTTTCTGTCTTTCCCTCTCTCTTCCACTCTCCCTAAAAACCAATGGGAAAATATCCTCTGGTGAGGATTAACAAGAACAAAACAAAACAAAAAACTGGTCAGGATACAAATTTTTTTTAAAAAGTGAAACACAGTCATGGGTGACAGATTCATAATGCAATTATTGATTCAAACACGGGTCCTTTTTCTTTCTTGCATTTTTCACCCCGTCTCCCTCCAAAAATTGTTGCTGATGGCTGGGGAGTGACTCAGGGAGACAGCTACAGGGGACAGTGACTTGGCTGCAGCTGATGCTAAAAATGACCAGCACCAAGGCAAAGGCCGGAGATGGCATCCTCCCTCAGCCTCATCTTCCTCCCTGGGCCTTATTTGTAACAAGGGGGACAGAACTTCTGACCTGTCCGAGAAGTTGAGTGGATTAAATTGATAAAGGGCCTGACACCCATTCATAATACTGCTAAGAGCTATGATGTATGGAGTCCCCCAGGCCAGGCACCATGCTAACAGGACCTCCTTCGATCACTGGTCCAAATTCCGTCAAGGCAAGGACTAGATCTGTCTTGTTCCCCACCATATCCCCAGTCCCAGTGTCCTCCTGCACGGGAACAATAACCAAAGCTCACGGGACCCTTATTTTGTACACTCACTTTCTAGCCTATTTACCATTTCCAGCATGTACATTTCTAATCTTCATGACAATTTTAAGGGGTAATTACTATCACTGTTCCCACTTTGTAAATGAGAAAACTATGGTACAGAAGGCAGAGAGGAATTGGGAAACTTTCCCAAAGCCACCAAGTAAGTGACAGTGCAAGAGTCTGAACCCAGACAGTCTGGCTCTAGATCCCTATGCTAACTCAGGGGGTCAGGGGATGCTCACAAGTCCGGTGTCAGGCTGTTTTATTGGCAAAGCAGTTGAAGCTAAGAGAGCAGTTGAATGATTGGCTCAAAGCCACGGAGTTGTTGGGTGGCAGACCCAGGAATGGATTCAGTGTGAACAAGCTAAATGCCTCTGAAAGGGTATGCTTCAGTCCCCCTGCTCCCAGCCCAAGCTCTGGGGCCAGCCTTTTCCTATAGGGCTCCCCCAAGAGCCCACAAATGTCTTGAGGCTGGGACTAGACTAAGGGCAGCTGTGGAGCAGTAACAATGACACCCCAAAGCTAAGAGACAGCCCCCAGGCCAGGAATTTGTCAGGAGCCCCGTTCTGAGGACTGGCGCTGGCTGTGGGCCGATGCTGGGCCCTCCTTCCACCTGTAGCCCCTGGCAAGAGTGGTCAGAGGGCCTGGGTTGTCCCCACCCCCAACCTCCTAAGGCAGGATGGTGACTATCTTCCTGGGAGAGGAAACCAGCAGCTTCAGACAGTGTTTGGTCAAGAGATTTTTCATCTTCCTTTCCTGGCAAGAGCCGAGCTTCCATCACTCACACACTTGTTTTCCATCACTCACGTCCTTGCCCGTCGGCTGGCATCTGGCTCATCGTGGATGTCCCGTGATAAGTCAGGGACATGACAGATGCCATTAACATAACATTCCTATTCATCCTTCCAGGCTAGGCTGGCTCGGAGAGGAGGCTGAGAGAGGGATGGAGTCAAAAGGGAACAGTTTCCGACACCAGACTCATTGGAGGCCGAGGCTGGCCTCTGCTGCTTTCCTAGCTAGGTAGCTTAGGACAAGTTACCTAACCTCTGTGAGAAACTAAGTTTCCACATTCATTAAATGGGGATAGAAATAGAGAAATTCTCATCTGGAATCAAAGCCATTGCTTTGCACACCTCCAGGGGGCACCCTTCACATTGTGGTTTATGTGAGTGCGTGCCACATGGAACCCCACTCCATAGACTACAAGGTGAAAGATGCCTCAAGATTGCACATCCCGAGTCTGCACCTGGCACAGAATAGCTATGCCATCTTTCAGATGTGGTGCTGACCAGGGTGCTAACAGGGTTCTTGTGAGGACGACAGATGACGCCATGCCAAGGGGCTGGGGCCTTGTAGGTGCACAGGAGGCATGGCATTCCCAGACACCTCCTGCCCTGAGAGATGCCCCTGCCCAATTCTGACTCACGTGTGGAGCAGGTGGGAGCGAGTAGAGACCCAACTCACAATAGCCTTGCGAGCAAGACCTCAGTTCCACGTCCTATGGGGTCCCCTCTTTCCTCTCAGTTTGCCCCCTTGGTAACCACAAAGAGTATCAGACTCCTTGGCAGAAGGCTGGGGGTAGGTAGGGGGTTTCACTCTACTAGGGTTTGTAGCTGACTCGTCAAGAAACCTTGAGTGAAATCTCTTCCCCGCCTGGTTTTCCAGGCTCTGCTTAAAGCAACGGACCCTTTCTGTGTCTCCCCCCCATAGGGTATCTTCATTTAAAGCCTGCTGTGTGGGTGCACGCTCCTTCCCAGGAGCATGTCCGTGCCTCCCCACTCGCCTTTCTTCCCCCCACAGGCATGCACTTCCTAAACTCTAAGGGACCTCACGGGGCTTGCAACCAACGCAGCAATGGGCAGCGGCAGTTCATCCCAGGTAAACCCCTGAACCTGTGCCCAAGGCTGCAGTTTCTCGACTTCTTAGTGAGTCAAAGCAGCCCAGCCCAGGCTCATTTGCCTAGCCCTTCCTTGTTTCACTGTCCCCAGCTGCAATAAACATCCTCTAAAATTCAAAACAAAACAACAACACCTGCTTTATGCTTGACACCGTGGAGAGGAGGGTGTCAAGGTAGCTAGTCTCCGGCCCCAAGGTCACAGAAGAGTAGGCTGAGGTGGTACAGTGCAGGGACTCGGGGGCCCATGGTGTGTGTGTGTGTGTGTGTGTGTGTGTGTGTGTGTGTGTGTAAGGAGGCCAGGCTCCTCAGAGCCCTCAAGCAGGAGACCAGCAGCTCCACTGCCCACCTTTGGAATTCGGGCTTTTCTCTTCTCTCCAGGTGAGGGCCGCCCTGCCTAACGCAGTTTCCTGTTGCCTCTCTGCCTCTCAACCGGCCCGGTTGGCTGCAAGCCTGCAGCTTTCAACACAGGAGTTAGACAAGGGAGTTCCATCACCTGGAGGTAGAAGCGCACCTTTCCATTGCCTCTCACACCCTCCCTCCTCCTTCCCATCCACATCAACAACCCCGTCCTCTTCATTCTGCTTGCTCAGTGAACTCTGAGATACAGCAGACCCCTTGCCTTGCCTATCTGATTTACTGCAGAACCCTGGTTCCTAGACCTAATAAGGTGCTCCATACACGTTAGTTGAATGAATGAATGAATGAATGAATGAATGAATGGAGTCCTTCCATGGAAGTTGGGCACACTTCATGCTTACTCTAGGAAGATGTTCAGACATCCAGGGTTGTTATCCAAAAGAAGTCACCACTGTTCTCTGCTACGGGGACCCCCCCATTCCTGACCCTCTCATCATTCATTTATTCATCGAGCCAATATTTATTGAGTAGCTCTTCAGAATTAGAGTTCCGTTTGGGAGAGAAGCCTTGAGCTTTCTTCACACCCCGGCTCCTTCTCCGCCCCCCCCCCCCCCACTGTCCCCACAACCCTGACCCCCAGGGCTCTTCCCTCTCTTGTTCTGCCTGTCACACAGGGGTCCTATATTTGGGCTTTCTTAGACCTTCCAACCTGCAAAAGAGTTGCCGGCCCGGTCTCCAACATCTGCCCCCAGCCCATCCTCCCACCCACTGTAGGGCCCAGTCCCAGCCTGGCTCTGCCAGAATCCCACCCCACCCTACCTCCCGCCCCGGCCCTGACTCTGTTGTCCCAGCTCAGGCCCTGGGACCCTGCCCCTGGGCGTCCCACCCCCAGCGCCCAGGCCCCTGGCGCTGCCAGCTTTTTGGAATTCCTAATCGCTCCTGGCCCCAGTGATTGGCTGCTCAGCTCTGACCCCACTTGGGCTGCCGCCTGGTTGGATAAAAGGGGAATCTCCTTGGGGCTCCAGAGCATCAGACACCGGAGGGGGCATCTGGGACCAACTTCGCAGAGCGGCGAGCCCGGCGGGGGTGGGGCGGGGGGAGCTAAAGACCGGCGCCTCGGCCCCTCCGAAGAGCCGGGAGATGACGGGGAAATCGGGGGAAGCGCTGAGCAAGCCCAAATGCGAGACAGTGGCCAAGAGTACCCCGGGGAGCGCCCCGGCCAGGTGCACGGGCTTCGGCATTCAGGAGATCCTGGGCCTGAACAAGGAGCCCCCCAGCTCCCACCCGCGGGCTGCCCTCGACGGCCTGGCCTCCGGGCACCTGCTGGCCGCGCGCTCCGTGCTCAGCCCCGCGGGAGTGGGCGGCATGGGGCTGCTGGGGCCCGGGGGGCTCCCCGGCTTCTACGCGCAGCCCACCTTCCTCGAAGTGCTGTCCGACCCGCAGAGCGTCCACTTGCAGCCGCTGAGCAGGGCGTCGGGGCCTCTGGATACCAGCCAGACGGCCAGCTCGGGTAGGTGAGGGCGCTGCCCGCCTCGCCGGAGCCGGGACCCCACGCCGCCGCGGGCTCTCGCTTGTGCCGCAAGGCCTGTTCCGGGCGCAGAAGTTCCTGCCCGGCTGCGGGGTCGCCCCCGGCCTGGGGCCCACGCGCGGGGGCCGAGGGCCGGGAGGATGCCCCGGGCGCCGCCAGGCTCCACGCCCCGCGCTCCGGGCCTCGGCGCTGCTCTCGCGTCCCTGCGCTGGTCCCGGCTCTGGCGCGGCGCCCAGTTGGGGATCCCCCGGGAAACTGGGCTGGGGGGTGGTGTCAGAGCCCTTGGGGCGGGCGGGGGCCCCCAGTTTCTCGGCTCCGCAGCGGGCCCCAGCCTCCGGAGAACTCGCGCTCCATTCCATGCGCTGATGGCCCCGAAGCGGGTGCCAGCTTCGCCCCCGCCCCGGTGCCCAAAGTTGTCTTTTCATTCCTTCTCTCCGTTCCAAACTCCCTCCCCGATTTTGTCAGGGTCTGTGGGGTTTTTTCACCCCACGAGCTTGGACAACCGGCCACCGAGGCGGATGGTCGGCCCGGTCTGATTCCACCTGAGCGCCACTGTTTAGGGGATCCCGGCGCCTCGGGGTTCGCGGGCCCCCAGTGACCCAGCCACACCCTCCCCAGACCCATTTCTCAGCCTCGCGTCCCAGCCCCCGGCTCCTGTTGGCGCCCGAAATTCCCCCGATTTTCCGTTACCGTTTTATTTATTTTTATTTGGAAAACAACGAAAAGAGTCGCGGCGCGGCGTCTCCAATCCCGAGCGGGGGCGCATCGTGCAGGCACCGCCGGACCAGCTACCTGCGCCCCGGCTCCGCTCCTTGGGGCCCATTTTCGGTCCCCGGACAACCGGGCTGCAAGCGCGGGGCAGGGCGCGGGGCCCGGCACGTCACGGGGGTCACCCTGACACCCCGGGAGCGGCCTCGTCCCCTGCTACCCCTGCCCCCAGAGCGCCGGGCCTTGGCCTCTCTTACAACGAAATCTGCTCCAAACCTCCGGAGCGGGGCGCCGGCCTGGGCAGGGCCAGCCCGGGCTTAGGGATGGGGTCGACCTCGCAGAAGGCTTCCCGGGGAGGCCGAGCGGGTCCCCGCCGCTCCCCGAGGCGGCCGGCGTGGGCTGGGACCCCGAGTTTGGGGCTCCCGAGCGCTCCCCAGCGCGCCCCCGCTGCTGCCGCATGTCTCCGTCCGCTTCCCAGATTCTGAAGATGTCTCCTCCAGCGACCGGAAAATGCCCAAGTCAGCCTTAGCCCAGACCAAGAAGCGGAAGAAGCGGCGGCACAGGTAAGGCCCCTGGGCTTCCCGTCACCTGCCTGCTCCCGGCCCCGCGTCCCCCGTGGGGGTCGGGCCTCTCGGACTCCGTTTTCACCGCCATCAGACCTGAGTTCTAAGGTTGCGCCCAGGCGCGGGGAGCGGGCGTTGTTTGGTGACCCCCGGGCCCTGGGGCGGGCTGCGGCGCGCGAGGACGGTGAGAGGCCGCCAGGGAGGCGCACCGGGCCAGGCTTTCTCCTCCTCCTTTGGGAGAAAGGGAAGGCCCCGCCGAAAACCAGAGCCACAGAGGCTGGCAGCTCCCAGGTGCTTCCAGGCACCTGCACATCCGAGATCCATGCGCGCGGGCAGCTCGGCTCCCACCTCCCGCCCGAGCCGGCTCCTCTGCCCTCCGTCCCGGCCGCCTTCCTCTCCCTCGGCCCCTGTGCTCACAGTTTGCTACCGCCTAGCTCCCACCTTTCCCCAAAGCTGGAGCGTGCCATGTGCATTGATGGGACATTTTCGTTAGGCTTCTGCTCTTTTTGTGGTCCCCAAGGTAGCGTCCCTTCTGCGAGCCTCAGTTTCCTTGTCTGTAAAATGGGGAAAGACGGGGGACTGTGTGGACTGGATGACCCCACCCGCCCTGGCTGGAGTGGAGTGGGCTGCACTGGGGTACAGACTAAAAAGAGAGTTTAAAAAACACGTCTTTAAAGAGGCGTTACTGGCACAGAGTTAAAATTCAATCCCTTCGAAAAGCTATATCCTGACAAGCAATCCCCTCACCCCAGGCCCGCAGGCCCCTGGCCATCAGCACCAAATTCTTGTGTAAATTGACCAGAAGCTTTTAAAGAAAATAAAGCGGCAAGAACGAAACATCAGCCCGACTCTCTGCGAGTGCTGCTTGTCCCTGCGCTCACCCGGGCTGTTTTCCCAAACTTCCCTCTGCGGGGGTGGCCCAGGTGGGTGCCACGGGCTCTCAGGGCATTGCGCCCCACGGAGCGCCCCCTTCTCCCCCGCACCGCCTTGTTCGTTCACCCCAGTTTGTTTCCAGCCTCATCGCACCCTTCCTCTGGGCGCTTTTCTGCCTGTCCCTCTTCCTTCACCCTTGGGAACCGCACAACTGACCCCCACCTTTTAAATGGCTCTTCCTGAGCCCTCAGACCCCAACAGGCTCCCGCCTCTGCGAGTGGACTTCTGCTTGGTTTCCCCATGACCTTGATTCGCTCCTTCTCTCCAGTCAGCTGTTCGTTTTTGTTTTGTTTTCTTTTAAACGGAAACATTTTATTTTGGTCCTCATCCTGGGTCATTTTTTACATCCATTTACCCAACGAATATTGATTAAGACACCTCTTTTGCACCCACGACATGCCGGTCCCAGGGTGGGTGGTCCTGCCAGCCTCTGAGTCCAGGGACAGGGACCAGGCCAGGGGGGAAGGACCGGTCTGCTGAACTGCTTCTGCGCTGGTGCGAGGGGGAAGGAGAGAGGGGCTCCCACGGCAAGAAGAGCCCTGGGGAAAGCATGCCCAGACCCTGGGTGCCCCACAGCGTTTCTGCGTCAGGATGCCGCCTTGTGTGGCACTCGGAGTTGGCTGACCCACAGCCCGAAGGCCATGCTTCAGGCTCCTGGCCCTCTGCCCTCGCCTGCCACCCTCTCCACCAGGGAGACCGGTGGGAGCGCTGGAGG
The DNA here is from genome assembly GCF_964212035.1 of Myotis nattereri. Lineage (NCBI taxonomy): Eukaryota > Metazoa > Chordata > Mammalia > Chiroptera > Vespertilionidae > Myotis > Myotis nattereri. Next base: position 23,924,718 of record NC_138075.1, on the reverse strand, counting down.
TTCGCAGGGAGCAGGAGGACTCGCCACCTGCCCTAGGTGTCTGGCTATTTCTGGTGCATGAAGGGAGCCGATGAGTGGAGGGAGGAGAATGGCTACCGATGGCCAGTGCAGTTTTTAATTAGTTTTTTAAAAACGACGCAAACGTTATTCTGAGCTTCTCTTGTTTGGGGATTTCAGGGAAGAGATCCTGGAATCTGGTGAGAGGAGACGGGCATCGCTCATTTCCCAGAAACACCCAGGTTTATGGGGGTTGGAGAGGGGACAGAGGATGGGCCAGCAGCCTTGGGAGTCTCGGCTTTTCCTCATCTCTGTACCCGGAAAGCTCAGGCAGGAGACAGTGGGGACCCGAAGGTCTGGGTTTCTGCAGAAAACCAGGAGCAGGTTTTCTGGCTCACGTTGTGGGAGCGCAGGGAGGGTCCTGGGAGCAGGGATTGGCTCTGCGACAGGAATGGGGGGAAGTTTGGGGGATCTGAGGCTTTGTTTTGTTTTGAGTGCGAGCTCGAGCTCTCCTAAGCAAAGGGCGGGCGCGTGAAGGGTCTTGAACAACCTATTGTCAGCTCTTCTCTTTGGCTGTGGCCTCAACACCTATGTGCTTGCTTCAGTTTCCCTGAGTTTTGCAAAGGACTTGCGTGTTTGGATTGTTTATTTTGACACTGTGTGTAGGGGGACCTTTCAGTAAATGGCAAGAGAGAAACAGAATTTCTTCAAAATTCTGAAGAAATAACTTTCTGTTTACAAAAGCATTCCATCCCCACCCCCAAGAGGAGAGGAGAAACGATTTAGAATCAAACCAGTCGTTTTCTATAACGAGCAGAATCCTTCTTCCTCACAATCCCCTGCATCAGACCCTGAGACATGAAGACAAACCAGCACAAGGAACGGGGGCTGAACTTTGCACTGGGTCCTGTGCTGGGGGCGCTTGCGAGCAGCAGTCAGGGGTTCTACACCCCTGTGCTGCCCGGAGTCCCAGGTCCCAGAGGCTCCAGCAGGGAAGGTACCAAGTTTATGAGTTGAGTGTGTGGGATCTGGACGCTATCGCCCTGCTGACTTGTGGCTGAGAGAAAGGTCACCCAGGACTTGGTGAAATTAAGGTCTGAAGAAAGAAGACTTTGTGTCTGTAGATGGTTCTGTAGGGTGTTTATGCAGGAAAGGAGGTCTATGAACCCGCTGGTAGTGGGAGTGAGATGTTATGTGTCGGAGCATATTCGTTTGCACATTTTCGTAGGGTGGGTGAGAGGATGTAGCTTTTATCAGATTCTTCACTGCTCAGTGGGGGGTTGGGGGGAGCTGTGGAGGTAGGCTATTTCAGGGCCCCCCTAGGTTGCTTCCCCAGCTTGTGTGTGTGGGGTGGGGGGGGGATGGTTGGAAGGTGGCTCTTGGCTTCTGAGCACCGGAAGGGTCTGGGCGCCCTCCCCCTCATATTCCTCACCCCTACAATTAGGAGAGCAGCTTTAAGGAGCTGGTGGACCCTGGCAGGTGAGGAAGGTGGAGTGTTGGGTGGGTTGCAAGGGAGGGACATTCAGTCCTCAGTTGCATAAACACTGGGGTCGCAGCTGCCTTTGATCTTTGGGTGAGTGCAGTGTGAAAGATCAACTGTCAGAGGAGCCCAGGGAGCAGGTCCTAGCAGGTGAGGCATTTATTTACCTGGCGCCCCCTCGCCTGTGGCCCTGTGCGTGGCAGGAGGAAGAGGGGCCTTCTGCAGTTTTCTCAAATGTCTATCTAACACCCTTTCCCCACAAGCTCTTCCAGAAAGATTCCTACAATGAGATGCCCCCTCAGGGCTGAAATAATCCCCACCACCATCGGAAGGGCACTGGGGGTCCTCAGCCTTGAAAGAAGAAAAGTCCAGAGGGTTAGGCTGAGTGTGTGCGCGAACACGTGTGCACTCACGTGCGCATGGGAGCGTGTGTGTGTGTGTGTGTGTGTGTGTGTGTGTGTGTGTGTGTGAGGGAGGGAGTGTGTGTCTGATTGTGCTGAGCGCCTGGGTTTGGGGTCTGTCCAGGAGGCACAGGGAAGGGCCGTTCTGTCCTCTCTGGGACAGCCTCGTCCCGTTTCCAGAGTCCTGAGTATCCGTTTGCTCCCCGCAGGACGATCTTTACCTCCTACCAGCTAGAGGAGCTGGAGAAGGCGTTCAACGAGGCCCACTACCCAGACGTGTATGCCCGGGAGATGCTGGCCATGAAAACGGAGCTGCCAGAAGACAGGATACAGGTAATAGCGCCCGAGTCCCTGAGTCCCTCGCCTCCCATGTCCCCCACTCTTGGGGACACGGACAGACCAGCCTCCCAGATACCCATCTCCCACCCCCTTGTATGAGCACTGCTGGCCTGGGGTCCTGTTCTCATGAAGAACAGCTCCATACTTGCTGAACACCTACCAAGGGAGGTGGGCACTGCAGGGGGACGGGGGCTTAGCAGTTCTCCACGCAGGCTTGCTGGGGAGCATTTCATAGACTCCGAGGGGCCCTGTGGTGGGAGAAGGAGTTTGGTGGGTGCTGGGTTCTGAGCAGGGGCTCTGTGGTGGCAGCTGTGCCCTCCCTGCAGCTGTCTCCTCCAAGGCCAGGGCCCCAGGCCTTTCTGGGTACCTGGGGGTGGGGGCAGTAGCTTCTAGCCCTGCCCCCAGACTGTTTCCCTTCCTCTGCTCCCCTTCCCATGAAGTAGTCTTGCCCCTCCCCTTTCTACACCCCCCCCCCCCCCCCCCCGCTTCCATCCACCTGAAGCTCCTTCCTCTTCTGACAACCAAGCCTCTGGCCCTGCCTGAGCTCCACTCCTTTACTTCTCTGGGTCAAGCCCAGAATGTGGCTGGACCTGTGTTGTTGGCAGGCCTGGCTCACTAGGCCCTCCCCTCCTCACCTCCTCGCCTCCTCGCCTCCTCGCCTCCTCGCCTCCTCCCCTCCTCGCCTCCTCGCCTCCTCGCCTCCTCCCCTCCTCGCCTCCTCGCCTCCTCGCCTCTCCCGGAGAGTTTGGTCATCACCAGCCCCTGATCTGGGCTGAGACGTCCTCAGCTGTGCTGGGCTCGGGGCCTCCCTTCATTAGCAACAGGACCTTCCCAAGTCCGGAACCCTCCCTCCCCCCAGCTGGCAGGAGTGGGCTGCTTTCTCATTTCTCTGGGAGAAGGTGAAGTCCGATGATTTCTAGACGAGGCCTCCCCGAGGAGGAGGAGTGAGTGGGAGGGACATTTCCAAAAGATTTGGATTGGCCTTAGCTGGATGGCAACCTTACATGAAAGCTGTTCCCATCTCCTGGGTGGGTCAGAGTAGTTCACTGAGGCTGGGAAATGGGGGACCTGACTTCCTGAAAGCCCTCTGCCCTCATCCCTCCCAGCCACGGTCCCTTGTGTCTCCAGGTTTGGTGTGTGTTGGGGGCAGGGGGTGGGGCTAGAGAAGGAACCACCTAAGGTGTGTGGGTGGCTCTGTGCTCTCTCAGGGAAGGACCAGAGAATGGGCAGTGAGGCGTGAGCCGCGTGAGCCTTTCTCTCTCTTGGAAATCTATTTGGAATTTCAGTCAATGGCTTTAGACATTGACACTTAACAATAAGCTCAAGTATTCATAATCAGATTATCTGTTTAATGCTTTATCCATGGTGGCCTGGATCCATCACCCTCCACCCAATTGGGTTTCAGTGGGTAAGGGTGGGTATTGATTCTGAGTCGTGTGTGTGTGTGTGTGTGTGTGTGTTTTGTGTGTGTGTGTGTGTGGTGCTTGTGGTGTGTTGTGTGTGTGTGTGTGTTGTGTTTGTTGTGTGTGTGTGTGTGTTGTCTTTGTGGTGTGGTGTGTGTGTGTGTGTGTGTGTGTGTGGTGCTTGTGGTGTGTTGTGTGTGTGTGTATGGTGCTTGTGGTGTGTTGTGTGTTGTGTGTGTGTGTGTATTGTGTTTGTGGTGTGTGTTGTGTGTGTGTGTGTGTTGTGTTTGTGGTGTGGTGTGGTGTGGTGTGTGTGTGTGTGTGTGTGTGTAAGCCAAGGTCTAATCCAGTTGATGTTGGAGGTAACCTCAGCCTGGCCTTCATTAGCACCAAGTTGGCTATTCCATGTGTCAGGGCGGGGGGTTGGGGGGAGACTGACAAACTCCCCTGTTGGTAAGCCCCCCATTGGCACTATTCACCAAAAGGAAAGAACAGCTTGTCTCTTGCAGTGGGTTGTCCTACAACCTGTCTGGCTCAGGTGGTGGTGAGGGGATTGTGTGTAACTGTGGAATCTGGGCTTCTTTAAGTTCCCTGGGAGGTGTCTATGGGCTGGTAAATGCTGCACCCCAGAAGGTAGGAGCTGTCAAATAGCCCTGCCCCCAAATATTTTACCCAGTGACCTGGGAAGGCTTAGTGTGTGTTAGCATGTCTCAACCACACAGTCACAGCTGTGATTTGCAGAGCAGTTTCCGCGTGCCAGGTGTTCTGATATGTGAGGTATGCAGGAGAGGCAAGGAGGCGCGGTGGTTAGGGGCACCCACTCTGGAACCAGACTGCCTGGGTGTGGTCCTGGCTTCACCAATTACGAGTTGAGTGACTCTGGACAGGTTCCCTTGCCCCCCAGAGCCTCCCATTCCTCATCTGTAAAGTGTGGGTGACAGTGGCCCCTGATGATGTGATGTGTTCCAAGCTGTGCCGGGCACATGCCCAGTGCCCACTCGGTTGCAGCTCTGCTCTCATTAAATCCTGCTGACAACTGGTGGGGACCATTAGCATCGTTTATTACCAAGGAAACTGAGACAGAACAGCTACCACAGCCACACAGCTAGTAAGCGGGGGACACAGGGACGTAGGCCTGCATCTGAAGCCCACATGCTCACCACCTGCCTCGGGTTTGAAGCCTGAGCTCTAACCTGAAGCTGTGGGAAAGTGATGGTCTGAAGTCAGGTGGGGGGCCTGTGTCAAACCTTCTTTATAAAGATAACCAGTGCCCACACTGAGCACCAGGTACAATTTTTTAAAAATCACTCAAATAGCCCTAACCAGTTTGGCTCGGTGGATAGAGCGTCAGCCTGTGGACTGAAGGGTCCCAGGTTCGATTCCGGTCAAAGGCATGTACCTTGGTTGCGGGCATATCCCCAGTAGGGGGTGTGCAGGAGGCAGCTGATCGATGTTTCTCTCTCATCGATGTTTCTAACTCTCTATCCCTCTCTCTTCCTCTCTGTAAAAAAAATCAATTAAGAAAACATATTTTTAAAAATCACTCAAATAATTACCACTTCAATGGGGCGAAACATGAGTCTCCCACCCCCTCCCCCAGCAGCCCTTCCAGTGGTAGCCAGTTTTCTTTGTTTCTTTCTAGAGATAGTGTATGTATATTCCCAAGAAGTCGGAACACCCAATGAGCTGGGCACTATGACTATCGCCATTTTACAGATGGGGAGCCGGCCTCCAGAATGCAGACCGGAGTCCCTTTAGACTCCGTAGCACTTGCTTCACTGCACTGCCACCCTTCCAGTCATTTCCTTTAACCTGTTCAGGTGGGAACGATGCATCTAAAGATGGAAAACTACCACTCTGGAGCCAGTCTCCTCCCCCAGCTGTCAGTCAGAGGCGTGTGTGTGTGTGTGTGTGTGTGTGTGTGTGTGTGTGTATACAGGGCCGGGGTAGTTGTTAAGGCTCCAAGTCTGAGGTTAGACATTCTCAAGGTGGAAGGGCACGGTTGTTGGACTGGATGTCAGTGACTCGGGTTTCCGTTCTGGCTCGGACGCCACCAGGCTTAGCAGAAGCCAGGTCACTTCCCCTGTTTTCCATCTGTGAAAAGGAGGGGGTCCCTTCCTGGGGGGGCCGTCTCAAGATCACCTTCCTCACCGGGTCCCTGGGCGGCCGCTGGTGGAATGGGGGAGCATGATCGTGGAGTAACAGCCCCAGGTGGGCAGCTGGGCCACACCCTCTCTGGGCCAATCCAAGCAAACCTCGTGTGTGCCTGCCTCCTGTCTAATGTCTAATGAGATCCCAGTGTGGCTGTGAAAAGTCAAACTCACCTACTGCCAATCTTCTTTTAATTTAAAATTTTGCATGTCGCCCTAACTGGTTTGGCTCAATGGATAGAGCATCGGCCTGCGGACTGAGGGGTCCCAGGTTCGATTCTGGTCAAGGGCATGTTCCTTGGTTGCAGGCACATCCCCAATAGGGAGTGTGCAGGAGGCAGCTGATCGATGTTTCTCTCTCATCGATGTTTCTAACTCTCTATCCCTCTCCCTTCCTCTCTTTAAGAAATTAATAAAATATATTTTAAAAAATTTTTGCATGTGGACACTATTGCAGATATCCTCCATTTCCCCGCCTTTGCCCACCTCCATCCAGCCCCCACCCTCCCCCCTTGGGCCCTCCCCACACTGTTGTCTGTGTCCCTGGGCTACACATGTGTGTTCTCCAGCTAATCCCTTCACCTTCCCTTATCCAGTCCTCCCTTCTCCCCCCACCCCGCCCCCCGCTTCCCTCTGACATTTGTCAGTCTGTTCCGTGTGTCCATGCCTCTGGTTCTATTTTGTTCATCAGTTTATTTTGTTCATTAGATTCCACATACTAGTGAGATGATATGGTATTTGTTTTTCTCTGACTGGCTTATTTTGCTTAACATAATTTCCAGAGTTCCTTCTTTTTTACAGCTGAGTAGTATTCCATGGTGTACATGTACTATAGTTGTTTTGTCCACTCATCTACTGATGGGCACTTGGGCTGTTCCCAGATTTGGGCTATTGTAAATAACGCTGCTCCGAACATAGGGGTGCATGTATTCTTTCTGATTGGTGTTTCAAGATTCTCAGGATATAGTCCCAGAAGTGGAATCACAGGTCAAAGGGCAATTCCATTTTAAATTTCTTGAGGAAACTCCATACTCTTTTCCGCAGTGGCTGTACCAGTCTGCATTCCCATACCTCCTTCCCATCTTTGTTTCCCTGCCAGCAAGCCAAGCTCTGAGCCTCAAAGTACTCATTTGTAAGATAATAATAACAATGTCTCCCCACCTGTGAAAAAAGGAGGGGGGATCCCTTCCTGGGAGGGGCCTTCGCATTTAATGAAGTATTGTTATTACTGGCATTATAAGCACTTACTATTGTCCCAGATATTAAGTGTTTGCCATGCCCTGTTTCAGTAAATCCTCACAACAGCTAGATGAATTAGATGCTCCTACACCCATTTTCTGGGTGTGGAAAACGAGGGGCTGAGAGGTGAAGTAAGCAGTAGACTGGATTCAGACCCAGTACTCAGCTACCATCCTGGGAGAGGGGAACGTGACTGCCTACCTCCATACGCGGGACTGGTCCGTGGCAGCAGCAGCGATGGGGCAGCCCCTCTGTAAAGGGCACTTCCTCTGCCCTCGGGCTTGGCGGGCACGCAGTTCCGTGCTCTAAGGCTCTCTGGGCTGGGGGGAAGGGATGCTGTGCGTTGTTGGGGGAAGAAGAGATTCTGAGTCTCCATATCAGACTCAGACCTGCAGTCCTCGTTGTGTCCCCCCACAATGCTGGGCCTGGCATTCTGGAAGCTCCTGCCAGATGTCAGCTCTGGGGCAGAGGAAGTGGGTTTCCAGACTGACTTTATTTCCTCTGTGAGGCCACTCCTTCCAAGAATGATCATATCGGGTGTACCTGTACATTCACTTGTTTGGCTCCTGGATTCCTTTCTGACAAAAATTATACTTATTTTAATGCCTACATGGCAGGGATGTGGATGTGCAAAGTGAACGGAGCCCACTCTCACCCCCAGTCTTTGCAGAGAATCCCTGGTGTTTGGAGTCTCTGGCTAGCACTGCTTGATTCTGCCTTTTTTCTTCTTCTTAATATTTTTATTGATTTCAGAGAGGAAGAAAGAGGAAAAGAGAGATAGAAACATCAATGACGAGAGAGAATCATTGATTGGCTGCCTCCTGCACACCCCCTACTGGGAATCAAGCCTGCAACCCAGGCATGTGCCCTTGACCGGAATTGAACCTGGGACCCTTCAGTCCGTAGTCTCTATCCACTGAGCCAAACCGGCTAGGGCTGATTCTGCCTTTTATAAAGTGGTCCCTGCCCAAGGGAAGGGAATGAAGTTTGGGAAATTCTATTCCAGAAGTTAGAAGACAGGCACACAGGAGGGAAAGGGTTGCAGTGTCTCAGCCTGGGACTTTTATTAGAATCACAGCTGCTTTAAAATCTTTATTTTTCAATTACAATTGACATTTAATATTATACTAGTTTCAGGTATACAGCATAGTGGTTAGACATTTATGTAACTTGTAAAGTGATCCCCCCATAAGTCTTCACCCACCGGACACCGTATATAGTTATTACAGTATTATTGGCTATATTCCCTAAACTGTACAAAATGGCAATTACAAAATAGTCACAGAGCATCTTTTTAAAGTATATATATATTTATTGATTTCAGAGAGGAAGGGAGAGGGAGAGATAGAAACATCAATGATGAGACTCACTGATCAGCTTCCTCCTGCACGCCCCCCACTGGGGACCGAGCCCGCAACCTGGGCATGTGCCCTTGTCGGGATTCGAACCCCAGGACCCTTCAGTCCGCAGGCCCAGGCTCTATCCACTGAGCCAAACCGGCTAGGGCCTTCGGTGTGTTTTTAAAGCTCTGCAGGTGATTGTGCGCAGCCAGTGTGAACACGCTGGGTCAGAGACTCGGGAAAGGAGTTTCTCTGTTTTGAGTGGGTTAATACGAATGGAAAAAAGTGGAGTTGTGGGTGACAAGATGGGTTGAGCAACAAGATGACTTGCCAGGTGTGTAGGGATTGACGCTGCCTGAGGCTCCCAGGACGAGTGAGCAGAGCTGCCCCCTAGTGGACGTCAGGGGCTGCAGCAGGGTCAGGCTTCTCAGCCGGAAGCTGGGACTGGAAGGGGTGTGCTGAAATATGGTGTCAGAAGTGCTGAGTGGATATGGAATGTGAAGTCATTAAATCACGCCAGCAGCGGGCCCAGATTAATCAGCTTCCAGCTAGAGGAGAGGGAAGAAGCTGGGTGAATGCGATGGAAACTGCCATATGGCTGACAAAGCCAGGCTGCATGGCATGGGGCGCAAGGTTAGAGGGCCGGGTCTGGGGTAGCCAAGGGCCCAAAATGTGCAAAAAGCACCCGATTGTGCAAGATGTCTCCATTAGGGGTACAATCCTGGAAGGTAGGCAGAGGTTTCCTGGGAGATATCCGAGGGAAGGAGTCCTGGGCATGTTGTCCTGTGGGGATACAGGAATGGGAACTTTGCCAGACAGGAGCCGTGTGATGACAACAGAAGCCACGGCTGCTCAGGCTGGTTACCCACATTCGAGAGAAAGAGCCGATAGAGTTGCTGGGCTGCCTGACGTGTTCCCTCGTGGCAGAAGAGCGCCCGTTCGGGAAGAAGCCTTCCCAGGTGCAGTCCACCCTTGGAGGCACAGGGTCTCAGGCCCTCTCTGCCAGCTGTGGAGGCACCTGCCAGAGCAGCTGCTGGCAGCCAGAGGCATCCTACCTGGGCTTCCTCAGAGCTGCTGGGGCGTCACCTTTGTGGGGAAATGCACAAGGAACCCAGGCTCTTCCTGGAGCTGGAAGATCTTCTCGACTCATCTTTGCTCAGGACCCCAAACCTGGTGACCCCTGGTGTCACCTTTGGGTCCCTACTTGGGAGCTCAGAGTTCTCAAGGGGGAGGCAGGGCTCTCTCTGGTCCTTGTTGGAGGTTTTCCTGAAGAGTCCTGCGCCCGCATGAGGAGGAGCAGTCTCTTCCAGAAAGTGGAAAGTCAAGGGAGTGAGTGGGAGTGGGACGGAAGGAATATTTGGGGCCTGTCGGGACCAAGAGGCCAAGGAGGAAAAAGGGCCTAAATGCTGCGAAGGAATCTGAGAGGTGCGAGACGGGAGGGCCTGGCTTTATGTGAAAAGTGCGCTGGCCACTTGCTGGAAAGCAAAGCCTCATCTCACTGCACATTTACCTACAGAATTCACCCAACATCCCGCCAAAGTGGGTTGGTTCTTACTGTGTGCCAGGCATTTCCCAAGCACTATTTTGTTTGATTTTTTACAACAAACCTGCGAGGATATCGCAGGCAGATGAGGACCTGGAAGTCGGAAAGGTTAAGAAATGCAGCCAAGGTCACAAAGCTGGAGGCAGAGCAGGGATCTCCTGCCTTGGTTTTCCAGCTCCTGATCACAGCACCTGGCAGGGCTCTGCAAGGTCTTCGCTTGCATTTTGGACTTCAAGGGAGTGTTGCAGGGGCACCCCCCCCACACACACACACACACCCCTAGTGGTTGTTGTTCTCGTTATTTGTCAGCCCAGCCTTACTAAAGGGCATGTGGAGGAGGCCGGAGGGGCAGGCAATGCCACTGATGAACCAGACTTTCTGCACTTCCCCTGAAATAATAAGTAGCATTGATTGAGCACCTTCTGTGCGACAACTACTGCTTTTAGGCGCTTTCACTTACTTCATTAATCCTGAAAACAACCCTGAAAAGTAGGTATTCTTATTTTATGTCTGAAGCAGCTGAGACTGAGAGAAGGCAAGTAACTTTGCCCAAGATCACTCAGCAGTTTTTGTCAGAGCTGGGAATTCCAGTGCAGGACTGGCTGACTTCAGTGCTTCTTGCACATTTTTAAGTCCCATGAACACATGCTGGTTGCTTCCAGGAAAGGAAGAGAAAGACAAATATGAAGAGTGGTTAGGGTTAATTCCAGCCCCTTGTCCACTTCCCTCCAAGGCATCATTGCCACAGCTTCCCTGCCAATTGTCCTTAAAAGAAATTGTTTTGGCTGTTCAGGTTCCTCCATAAATTGGAGCAGCATCTGGTCTTTGCAGAGGGCCAGGCATTCCAGGAGCTCATAACCCAGGGTCCGGATGATTCCTGGTTTGACGACCAGCTGGCACCAACTCCCCTGGGAGTATGTAGGCAAAGTCTGGTCTGCAGAGCAGTTATTTATTTCCCCAAATTAGGAGACCCAGGAAAATGATTCTTCTAGAGGCCCCAGAAATGATTTGAATCCTAAGCTTGCACCCCCCCCCCCATTTTTTAATCCTCACCTGAAAATATTTTTCCATCGATTTTTAGAGAGAGTGGAAGAGAGAGGGAAAGACAAAGAGAAATAACGATGTGAGAGAAACACATCAATTAGTTGCCTCCTGCATGCACCCCGACCAGGGCCCTGGCTGGGGAGGAGCCTGCAACCGAGGTATGTGCCCTCGACCCAAATCAAACCCAGGACCCTTTGGTCCGCAGGCTGACACTTTCTCCACTGAACCAAACCGGCTAGGGCTGCACCGCCTGCTTTAGTAATGATGCTGTGTTCCCTTGAAAGCCCGCCACCATCTCCAGCACCGATGCTCATGGAATCCCGAGGAAGCCAAGGCAATGCGCCTTCCTGGGCACCCACACTCAGGGCGGAATCTGCCTTTCTGTACCCCACAGTCCTTTCTCCGGAATCTGTAAATCCAAACTGCTGGGAATGAACAGTTCTGTCGTAAAGTTGGAATCGAAACTCATTAGTGACAAACACAGGACTGGCCCTTCTAGTTCTCTCTCTCGGTGTGAATATAAGGCTTTAGTGCAGAAATCAGAGTTGATGAGTGACTATGGTGGTGCTGCTGCTGCGGGGTGTTATGTAACACGTGGTATATGCATCCCCCATTATTTCTAAAATCCAAAACGTTCTGGAGTCTGGCCCCACCCGTTCCAGTGAGGGGTGTGGCCTTGTTGTATAACGCTCCGTGTTCAAGCAGGAAGGTCATCTCCTGATCAGGAAGCAGGTGGTTTACTTAGATTCATAAAGTGAGCCCTCCCAAGCCTCCCAAGCGGCCAGACGAGGCGCCTGCCTTCCATCACCCAGGGGCTCAGGCTTTGCTATCTTTGAGAGGTGGATGGAACCAGAAGTAGCTTATCCCTGTATGTGGATTTTTCCTCTGTGGGAGAAGGCAGCTTGAGCTTGAGACAAGTGGGTACTTGGAGAGGGTGACCAAGTGTAATGGAAGGAAGATGGAACAGGTCAGGGGTCTCAGGCAACTCGCAGGCCCTAGGTTGGGCCTACAGTGGGCAGAGCCTGCAGGCGGTGCTGGGGAGATGTAAACAGCAGAGAGCTAAGCCAGGACCCTGGCCAGTCAGCCCCGCTCATTGCCCACCGCAGTCTGAGCTTTAGTGCACAGAGCACAGCCATCGAGTGGCCTTCAAATGACAGAAACCCTGTCCTTGGCAGGTGTCACTCAGGGCTCTCTGGGTCAGGACCAGGGGGAGTTCCTGCACGTTGCTTCCCAGCTCCCCCAGGAGGGCCCCAGCAGATGGGCAGGTGCCAAAGCCGATGGTATCAACGGCGCGACCCACCCTGAGTGGGACCAGCGATTGTTTTCTAACAGAGCTGGCCAGTGTCGGGGTGGAATGGCAGGGGACTTCGAGGCCGCGTCTTTTCCATTTTCAGAGATTCCAGTTATTTACAAATGAAGAAACACACATTCGGGTCAACTTAAAGTTGTGCGTGGACGGTGCGGTCTTTCTGCAATCCTTCACGGGATGCCTGGGCTGTTTGGGGGAAGCGGGGATGCGAGGCGAGGCGTCTGGGGCGCCCCCTACCGGACACGGCCGGCCGCGCTCAGCCGCAGACTCCGGGCCGCCGCGGGCCATCGGGGCGCTCACTCCGCCACCTGGCGGCGGCGGCGGGAACCGCGGGGGCGCACCGACGCCGAGCCCCGCAGGCCGGGCTGGGGCCGCCCCGCGGCCGAGGCAGCAAAGGGTTAAGCTGTCAGCGGCGCGATGTTAAACAGGTGTCAAAGGCGCCCCATATATCTGCAGATTGAAATCAAATTCTTTGCCGTATAAAAAGATAAATTACCCAGGCGCTGCCGCGCGTCCCACTCATCACGCCAGCGCCAGACGGCAAGCAATTTTTTTTTTTTAATGTGCTAACGACCTAATCAAGCAATCAAGTCTGAGAAGATTGCAGAGTGACCGGGGCAGACATCTGCCGGCGAGCCCCGCATTCATTTCCCGCGCCCCCGCGCGGGGCGGAGCCGGGGAGGGAGCTGCCGGGGGAAGAAGGGGAAAAATCCTAAACAAATTAACACCCAATTTTCCCCGTCTAATTAGTTAAATGAGAAGTGTTTGGGGTCCCCCGGGGAGGGGGAGCGGCTCGCAGCGCGGCTCGTGCTGCCTCCCCAACATTAATTAGTGCGGGTCAATGCCGCGGCCCCCGGGGGAGCAGCCGCTTTAATTTCCCGTGATATTTCAGTGCCTGAGGCCCATCGATTCAAACTGAAATTAACTTATTTTTCAATCAGCCCAGGGCTGCCCCTGGGGGTGACTCTTCTTTTGCCGCCTCCTGAATAGAGCTGGAGCGATTTTTCATCAAAAGCTGAAACCTCCGCTGCCGAGGGCGGGGAGGGGGCCCCGGAGGGAAGGGGGGACCGGCGAGGCGAGGGAATGGAAATCGCAGCGGAAACTAATAGGTTTCTGGAATCCGCCCCTGCCCTCCCCTCTTCTCCCCACTTCCCAGAGCTCCTTTCTGCGCTGGGGCGACAGAGCCCAAGGAGCTGTGAAGGAACAAGAGGGCCCCCCCTGGGCCTGGGGTCCTGCCTGCGCCCCGCACCTACTGGAGGAACAGTGGCCTGCCCTTGGTTCTGGTTCTGGTTCTGGCTCCTATCAGTGGCTGGAGCTTGTTTGGGAGACAAGGAATCTCCCCTCCCCCAAGCATGGCAGCCCCTCCAGGGCGGGAGAGCTCCAGCACCCCCAGGACAACCGCCCCTCATTCAGACTCTGCACCGGTTTGGGGACCAGAAATAAAACCTTCCCTGGGGTGACCCACCACACTTTCCTAGGTGCCCACTCCCATCTCCTTCTCCCACCACTGAGAATTTTGTCTTTCTTCCCTGACAGGGATGGCTGCCCAATCCCTCAAACATGATGCCCCGTTGGGTTGGTAACTGTGGGTGGCAGGCTCAGACCCGGCCCAGGAGGGCGCTGACGCAGGCCTGGGAGCACCCCCACCTCTGCTCGGTTCCCAGGCTTCATGGCACCTTCATGCTCCCTGGAAGCCTTCCGGGGAGAGGGAGGGAGCTCTGACCACGGCTAGTCCAGCCCCTGGGAAGGAACGTGTCCCTCTGCAAGGCAGACATTCTGGTTATGGCCTAAGGTCTGAGCACAAGAACTACCTGGGTCGGGCATCTCAGCTGCAAACTGAGGACCACACTGGCCCTGCTCACTGCAGGACCCTGACCTAGAGGTGTCCTTATCCCACTAAAAAAAAAAAAAAAAAAGACCCATTTCACCCATCAGACCCTCACAGGACTTGGGTCCTCATTCTGGGGGATACCCCTGAGCCTGGAAGAACCCCCTGGGTACCATGGGGCTTGAGTAAGGACACCCACCTGGAGAAACCAGCAGTCCCAAGAGTATGGGGCCATTGGCCATGGAAGGGGTGGGGACCTTAACTCCAGATAGACATGGAGGGGGGGGTGGGAGGCCTGGGCCCAGGGCCCCTCAGAGGACACCCCTGACCTGTTGGTCTACACCTGCAGGTCTGGTTCCAGAACCGCAGAGCCAAGTGGAGGAAGCGCGAGAAGTGCTGGGGCCGGAGCAGCGTCATGGCGGAGTACGGGCTGTATGGGGCCATGGTGCGGCACTCCATCCCCCTGCCCGAGTCCATCCTCAAGTCCGCCAAGGATGGCATCATGGACTCCTGTGCCCCGTGGCTGCTCGGTAAGAGCCCACACCCTCCTCGGGGCCCTGCCCCCAAGGCAAGGAGTGGGCTCCCCCAGGAGGGGACAGAGCCTGGAGCAAAGGGACCTGGCACAGCAGCCGAGCAGAAGGGAGGCCCTCCAAAGCAGGTCCCCCAGCTCCCTTGGGGGCTCCGTGTGGGCTGGGCCCGGGGCTTGGTGTCTCTCTTGCATCCACAGTGCCTAGGATGTCCATCCTGGGCAGGTCCCTGACTGTGGGTTCTTTTGTCCTGTGAGGGGGGTGTGACTGGTGCCCCAGGGTCTGTACCCCTTTCTTCCCTTTGGGAGGTGCGCTTGTGATGAATGGAACGGCCCCTCTTGGGGACTGGGGGATCCTAGGTCCCTTTGGCCACATTCTGGCTTTGCCCAAAGGCCTTCTTGCCCCCTAAATCTCTCCACCTGCCATCTTCCTCCTCCTGCCATCTGGGCCTCTGTCTGATAGAGCACCAGCCTGCCTTGGGGTTCTAAGACCTGGAATCCCAGGAGGGAAGGATGGGGAGCAAGCTCTGTGCTTGGGAAGGGACAGAACAGGCTGCAGGGGGGGCAGTGCCCAGGGGCGTGGCTGGGAGGAGCCCTCTGCAGGCCAGGGCGCCTAGTTGCTGGTCTGCAGCCCTCCCGCGGCCCTGGCCCAGCCCTGGGACTCATGACTGTGGTGTGTGAAGTAAGGCTTTCTGCTTGTCCTTAATTCTGGCCTTTCTCTATCTTTGCCGTTTTCAGTTCAAGATGGCTTTCCCAGGCGCTTTTCTAAACCCGAATACCAACACTTCTTTTTAGGAATGCACAAAAAGTCGCTGGAGGCAGCAGCCGAGTCGGGGAGGAAGCCCGAGGCGGAGCGCCAGGCCCTGCCCAAGCTGGATAAGATGGAGCAGGAGGAGCGGGGCCCCGACGCCCCGGCGGCCATGTCCCAGGAGGAACTGAGGGAGAACAGCATTGCGGCGCTCCGAGCCAGGGCGCAGGAGCACAGCACCAAAGTGCTGGGGACTGTGTCCGGGCCCAACAGCCTGGCCCGGAACGCCGAGGAGCCCGAGGAAGAGGAGGCCAGGGACGAGGACAGGCCAGTGGAGAAGCTGAGTCCTCGGCAGCTCGAGGACGTGGCTTAGGTCAAGGGTCAAGGGTGCGCTGCCACTGGAGCCCAGGACTGCTCTCCTCCGGCCTGTGGTGCCGGGAGGTGTCCTCCGAGGCTGGGCCCAGCCTGGCCTTTGCCGCCCGCCCCCTGCCCCGTAGGCCCTCCATGACCCCCGGGCGACCTCAGACACAGCTCAGCTCTGGCCAAGGCTTTGGACCACGCTGGTATCCCCTTCCTAGTCTGACCTCCTCAGCATCCTCCTCAGCCCAACAGCCCTGCCTCGGAAGCCTTTCTGCTGCCCACACAGCCCCCTCAGCCGCTTTCACTCAATCCCTGGCCACTCTCACCGTCCGGATCCACCCCTCACTGTCCTCTTGCTCTAGACCCTCTGCCCAGCTCTGACCCCCTGTGGACTCCGCTCCCCCCGGCCCACAGTCCATTGCCTGCCCGGCCCTGTCGGGGAGGGGCCCTGCACTCTAGGGCCAATGTCCTGAGCACCCCAGTCCTCAGCCAGTAACTTCCCCTCCCCCCCAGCCTGTCCCTTCCCACGGGCCCGGACCTGGGCCTCCACCGTGTGAATGTCCTGCCCTGCAGGCCCAGGTACAACCTCTGCTCCACCCCATCAGTGCGGCCCAGAGTCCAGATTAAACGTGGGAGGGAAGACTCAGCCTGGGCCCCTTGGCCGCCCTCCGTGGTCACCCCGAGGAACCTGCCCTCTCCACACCCAGCCGGCCCCACCATTCCTCCCAGCACCAGTGCCAGCCCCGCGTGAGATGATGTGCACCTGTAGTGAGCCAGGGCCCGTGCCCTGCAGCCAGGGGCACCTCTCACCGATGCCGTGGCTCTCTGCACTGCTGGCGGGACCACCCCCTCCACCAGGGCCCTTGGACTGTGCTCTAAAGCACCGACTCCCCTGATGTGCTGCCTGTGACCCTGACTTGCTGTGCAAGGCACCCTTCCCCTGGAGCTTCTCACAAATTACTGGTTCGCATGTGCCCTGCCTTGGAACAACCCAATCCAGCTGTTAAATGAACACCTGGGAAGCCACAGACCTTGACCCAGTTTCACCCAGGTTGTCCTTGGAAAGCCAAGCCTGAAGAGGGCCTGGGGCTCTATATAGTCATCAAGGGTTGATCACAAGAAGGGAATGAGAAAAGGCTCGAAGGAGGAAAGCAGGAGCCAGTGTTAGACCCGAACGACAAACTAAGCAATAGGCGCACGCCTTCATGCCAGGTGCAGGCCGAGGAGCATGTCCGCTAGAATCAGACGGACAGTGAGCACGTGGAGCAGGGGGCAAAAGGTTTCTTCCCGTCTGCTGAGAGGACCTGCCTGTACTGGTGGCCTCTCTGCAGCTGTGCCCCCATCCCCAAGCCAGGTCATGTCCCCCTCACCCCATCGCATTTCCTTACCATCCCACCACTTCTGCAGGGAATACCTCGTGAAAGGCCTGAGACAGTGAATTGGGATTTTAACTCCCTATCGCAAGTTGATTTCTTCATTCCATTCACAGAACTTTCGCCCAGTTCTCGTCTTCGCCCCCTGTTCGTTTGAAGTGTTAGACTGTAGCCCCTGGTGTGTAAATAATGTACATAGAGTGAGAAGAAAGATATTGAGGTGTTTGAAATATGAAACGGTAATAACTTCTAGGTATTCTAAACCTGTGATTTCTGTGCCATTTTCTGTAAAGATACAAGTAAGAATAAAATTGATGTAAAAACAGCCGGGGAGGGATCCAGCAGTCCTGTGTGTGTGTGTATGTGACATAGAAAGCAAATCCATGAAGTCCGTTTTAGGTCAAATTGCTAGGTTCCTCTTTTAAAATTACTGCATCTGTAGAAGCACCGTGGCCTCTCCACTGAGCTGACATTTGTCACCTTCCAGTGACATTTATCACTGTGATACGGGCCCTCCTCCATCGCAGGCGCATCTCAGATAGCCCAGCCTGAGTCCCGAAGTGATTACCTATGACTCCCTCCTGCTCCTCACACAATAGATTGCACTAACCTTTCCCTCTGGTACTTAACTTACAAACAACCCTATTTCACCCACAGCCCACCTGTCCCCCAAGAATCCTGACTCCTTCCTCTTGTGTATACATGTGCACCTGAATATCTTACATCACAACGCTAATTACACAACAAGTGGAAAAGGCAACGGTATCGGGAACTGCAAGTCAGAGGAACCCTTGCTGGTCCGAGAGAAGGGAGTAAAGGACAAGCTGAGGAAGACCGCATGGACTGTCTGCAGACAGCTGGGGCCTACCTGCTCGGTGATATGTGGGATGGAATTACAGATGAGAGAGCAGGGAGCAGAATGGAGAGATTATATCTGAGCTGTTGGTTTAAGAAATCTTACGATGGTTTCAAATTGGCTTGGATGTGGAACTCATTGTCACCACCCCCCAGGCCCTGGGCTAGGAATGCCCTTCCCTCACTCCGCCCAGCCCCAACACGCATCCTGCAAGGCCCCTCCTCCAGGAAGGACTTAGAACCTGTTTTGTCCTAGCACGTGGGACATTCCTCCATTAAGGTGTTTTTATGCAGTGTTGTAATTTCTTATTTACAAGTCTGTCTTCCTCACAAGACTGATT
Organism: Myotis nattereri; assembly: GCF_964212035.1. Classification (NCBI taxonomy): domain Eukaryota; kingdom Metazoa; phylum Chordata; class Mammalia; order Chiroptera; family Vespertilionidae; genus Myotis; species Myotis nattereri. The sequence continues at coordinate 23,906,442 of NC_138075.1, read as the reverse complement.
TCTTCAAGGGTGGGGGGTTATATCTTATTCATCTTTAATCCCCAGGACCCACCAAAGGGCCCAGCACTCAATCCATTGTTGAATGAATGAATGAATGAATGTTCTTCCTCTAACTCACGCATTCATCCAATGACTTAAAAACATTTATGGAGCATCTGTGTATCAGCCAGTGGACAAGGCACGGAATAGAGTGGTGGGCAAAGCTGTCCTATTTGGAGGGGAATGCAGATAGAATTCAAGTAATCACACCAATAAAAGACAAAATCACAAATGTTCTAAGGCACACTGGAGGCGTGAGGTAAGGGACCATGAAAACATAACCGTGGGATTTGAGTCAAGGTGTTGCGCCTCTGAGCCTCTCTCCTGTGATCTCAGAATAATGTCTGCTCAACCAGCCTCACAGTGTTACAGTGTCCCACATGAGCACAGGGGAAGGGTGGCCACACCAAGGCAGCGCAAGCCTGGGTGTGCCCTTGGCAGCTGCCCCACTCTCAGATCTGGGGGACAATTGGGACACTCAGGGGTTTGGGAGCTGCCAGAAATCCCCTGGACAATCACCCCAGAGACTGAGCCTGGGAAGAGGCATGCGGCTCCCTGCAGAGGGACATCAGGCAAATAGGCCTCCAGGTGACTAAGGAGGGGAGAGGCTGGGACACTGCAGAGGGAAGAAGCTGGACAGGAGGAGGGGCCTGGACAGCAGGAACCCCCAGGCAGAGCAAAGAGAAGTCTTGCTAGGTGCTGACTAGCGCTGTGCGGGGGCTTCTCAGGGACTCGGTGCCTGAGAGGATTTATTTCAGGCTCCACAGGCCCAAAAGGCCGTGTGCACCAAGAGCCAGAGTATAAAAGGGCAAGGAGCCCTGATTTATGAGGGCTGCCTGAGCTGCTAAGCAGGCCTGGCAAGGATAGACGAGGAGTCTGGTAGGAGGAGGCAGGGCTGAGGGTGTAGGAGCTTGAGGCCCAGACCTGTGGCCTGCAAGAAAGTGGGGCCAGGACCTGAGGGATCTCTGGGACCTGGCCTCCTGCACCCCCAGCTCTGTGGGGGCCTGGAGGTCTTCCTTCTGAGAGCTGCAGTGCCCTCTGCTCCCAGACTCACCCATGGTGTGGAGGTGTGGCACCCCACCTGGTTTCCACACTAATGTAAGAAGTCACTCATTGTTACAAATATGTTTATTTAAAAAATAAACTAGGAACAGCTGGCATGGCTCAGTGGCTGAGCATCGACCTATGAATCATCGTTCAATTCCCGGTCAGGGCACATGCCCGGATTGCAGGCTCAATCCCCAGTAGGAGGCTGCTGATCAGTGATTCTCTCATCATTGGAGTTTCTCTCTCTCTCCCCCTCTCCCTTCCTCTCTTTGAAATAAAAACATATTAAAAAATAAAATAAAATGCAAGCTCTGCCCTGGCTGGTGTGGCTCAGTTGGTTGGAGCGTTGTCCTGTGTGCCACAGGGTCACAGATTCGATTCCTGGTCCGGACACATGCACGGGTTGTGGGTTCGATCCCAGGGCATGTATGGGGGTGATCAATAGATGTTTCTCTTTCCCTCTCTAAAAATCAATGAAAACGAATAAACAAACAAAAATGCAAGTCGCCAATGTTGTCACTCCCATCACCATCCTGGCTCTCATGCCTGGGATTGCTCTTCTGGTTTCCTAGTTCAGTTATAGATAACCTTGTTTTTATTATATTCTACTCATTTCTAGCTGATCTTACTGAGAATTTTTTTCACCAGCCTAGTCCACCATTTCCCCAGAAGTTGCAAAGTTCTTTGCCAACTATTACGGGCTGTAAAATCTGAAAAACATGATTACCTCTCATTCCACTGCCCACCTAGCTCCCTGCAGGAATACTTCCCCCAATTCTGACATCAGGCTATCTGCTTGGATTTATTTCACTTGGTTTTTGTCAACCCCCTCCTACCACCGACACCTTCCTCTCCAGTCTGTCCTCTTTATTCAGAAATGCCAAGTAAGCAGCAGAGGCCTGAAGAGTGATTATGTTTGGTTACAGCAGTGGTTCTCAAGCTTCTGGCCCTTTCAGTACAGTTCCTCATGTTGTGACCCAACCATAAAATTATTTTCTTTGCTACTTCATAACTGTAATGTTGCTACTGTTATGAATCATAATGTAAATATCTGATATGCAGGATGGTCTTAGGCGACCCCTATGAAAGGGTCGTTCGACCGCCAAAGGGGTCGCGACCCACAGGTTGAGAACCGCTGGGTTAGCGCTACATTCAACTTCAGAAACCAGGAAAATGTTAATTTTTCTTCTAGCCCTTTGTTCTTGCTAATTCCAGATATGGCCGGAAGAATGCCAAGTTCTCCTGAGGGCATGCAGGCCATCCACCTGGTATGGCAGAGGTGGCAGCGGGAAGGACTTACTCTTTTAGTAGTTACTTTTTTTTTTAACTGTTAATTTTGAATTGTTGTGATCTTTTTTTTTTTTTTAATATATTTTCATTGATTTTTTACAGAGAGGAAGGGAGAGGGATAGAGAGTTAGAAACATTGATGAGAGAGAAACATTGATCAGCTGCCTCCTGCACACCCCCTACTGGGGATGTGCCCGCAATCAAGGTACATGCCCTTGACCGCAATCGAACCTGGGACCCTTCAGTCCACAGGCCGACGCTCTATCCACTGAGCCAAACCAGTTAGGGCTTGTTGTGATCTTTTAATTTTAAAATGAACAGCTACTACACTGCCTTATTATTCTCCTTATAGATATTACTGCTTTTCTAAGCTATTAGAGAGCAAGTTGAGGACATGATGTGCCATTACTCCTTAATATTTCAGTGTATATTTCCTTAAAATGAGGATACTCGCCCACATAACTTCTATACAACCAATAAAATCAAGACATTGACATTGATTCAATGCTTTCATCTACTCCAGAGAATGCTGATCATCCCAATAATATCCTTTATAAGTGGTGGACCCAATCCGGGACCATGCACCCATTTAGTTGCTAAGTCATCGTAGTCTCCTCCAATCTGGAATAGTCCAGTCAGTCATTCCTTGCCTCCCATGACCGTGCCATCTTTGAAGATTTCAAGCTAGTTTTTTAAAGCTTTATTTTTATTGCTGACACTATACCACTGCCCCCAAGGTCATCCACTTGAGTTTGTCTGGTATTTCCTCATGATTAGATTGCATAACCTAAATCTTATCATGAGGAAGTATCAGACAGACTCAGTACATCCCCTGCACAGCTCTGCTTATCTTCCCTCCCCCTTCAACAGGAGGTATGGTGAGCTGATTGCTCACAAATCAGCTCTGAACCTCAGTTGTGCATGTTCAGCTGTATGACGGCCCAGGAAGGGCTGCGCCCTGCCCTTTGGAATGAGTGTCAATGGGAAGATGTGATCACAAATGGTGAGCAGAGAGTGAGGCTGCACCTTGGCACACACACCACAGACTAAAGTGGCATGAGGGCCCCGGGAAGGCTGGGGCAGGACAGACTGTCCCTTCTCCGTTAGACAGTTACTGTGTGCCAGCCAGCACTGTGCACACACAGACACAGGCCTGCCTGCCCTCACGGAGTTTACACTCCAGTGAGCAAGGGGGCCAGGGGAGGCAGTTGCCAGGCTCCCCCGAGGGGAGAATTGTCAGACATTATGGAGCGTGCCTTAGGATTGAGGAACTTTGGTTCCTCCTCCTTGGTGATCAGGCTTGCTACTGCCTGGACAGCCAGAGTAGGTTTGGGGATGGAATGGGGCTGGTCCCTGAATGGGCAGTGCCAGTCCAACCCTCTGCAGAGGTGCTAAGGGAGGCAGCGTGGAAAGAAAAACCAGGGCTCTGACTCTGCTCCCTGCCCATCTACCATCAGGGCCATCTTTTTCATCCTAGGCATCTGGTTGGACCAGTACTTGGAAAATTCCTTTCAGCCTCCAGACGTTCTCTGCCTGAAACAGCTGATGGCCTTCATGTACCCCAACCTGCCTGGGTTGGACCTGGAGTGCTGTGTCCAGCTTCTCCAGAGCCAGCTCCAGTGCCAGCTTACACCAGCTCCAACTGTAGACCTACAGCCAGAGCTAACTCTAGAGCTAGAACAAGCTCCAGTACCAGCTTCATAGCTATAGCCAGCCCTAGCCTAAGCCCAGCTCCAGTGCTAGCTCTATCACCAGCTCTAGAACCTGCTACAGAGCCACATTCAACTTCAGTGCCAGCTCTATAGTGTCATTTTCAGAACTCATCAGCACCAAAGCTAGAGCTGCACCAGCATCAGCCCTAGTTTTAGCTCTAGAGCTAAACACAGTTCTCGCACCTACTCTAGCACCAGCTCTGGAGCTAGAGCTAATGCCAGCTCCAGAGCAAGAGCTAGATCCAGGGCTAGCTCTAGCCTCTACCCTCAAGCTAGTGCCATACTGAGTGTCAGTTTCAGCACTAGAAGCAGCTCTAGCATCACAGCCAGAGGTGGAACAAGCTCTAGGGCTAGAGCCAGCTCCAGAACTAAAGCCAATACCAACACTAGCCATAGCAATAGCTCCAGAGCCAGATCCAATGATAGAGCCAATGATAAGTACCAGCTCAGCCCCAGCTCTAACAACCAGTGAGGGCTAGAGCTTGCTTCAGAGGTAGAGCCTGTTCTTGGATATCTCTAGCAACCAGCTACAGGGTCACACCCAGCTATACTTCCAGCTCCAGGACCTGTGCCAGTTATAGATTTTTGGCCAATGCCAGTTTGAGTTAGGAGTGCCGGTAGCACCAAATCCAGCACTAAAGCCAGTCCCAGGTCCACAGCTAGTTGCCAGTTCTAGCACCAGAGCCAGAGCTAGAACCAGCTCTAGGGTTTCCTTTAGCTATTTGAGCATATTTAAGACAGTTGATTTAAAGTCTTTGTCTAGTAAGTCAAACATCTGGGCTTCCTCAGGAATAGTTTCTGTCAATCTTTTTCCCTTTGAATGGGTTTTGTTTGTTGAAAACTGGACATTTACATATTATAATATGGTAACTATGAAAATCAGCTTCTTCCCCTCCCCCAGGGTATGCTGTTTTTTGTTTGTTTTGATTACAGTCTTCTGTTCATTTGGACACATTCCAAAAATATTTTAGCAAAGACTTATCATCCCTGTCACATGTAGTCACTTGAAATCTGTTCAGCTAGTATTTTGACAAAGATTTCCTTGAATAACAGGAACTGAAAACAAACAAAAGAAAACACATCTCCCAGTCTTTACAGACTGGCTCTGTGCTGGGGCACTCCTTTAACACTTAGCCAGGCTGTTTATAACTCTGCCTCAGTCTGCTTGGATTGAGTCCAGAGCCCACGCAAAGGTGAAAGCTTAGGTCGTTCTCAGGTCTTTTCTGAGCATGCATCCCCTTGTGGCCATGTATGTGCCTTTCTAGAGTCCCTAACACACACAGTCACGCTCTCTGACCTGTCGGTCTGAACACACTGCTTTAGCACCACTGCAGGGTGGAGCTGAGTAAGAACAGTGCCAAGGCCTACATGCCAGTCAAGCCAGGAGGGTGAGACTTCAGTTACCCAGGGGTGCATTTCCCCAAGTCTTGGACTCTCAACCCACATCTAGGATCATTTTCAGTGGTACCAATAAGGCATTAAATAACCTTGCCTTTTTTTCCCTCCCCATTGATTTTGAGAGAAAGTGGAGGGGAGGGAGGGAGGGGAAGAGAGGAGAGGGAGATGGAAAGAGAAACATCCATGTGAGATTGTCATGACTGGATACCTCCTACATGCACCCTGACCAGAGCCAGGGATTGAACCTCAACCCAGGTATGTGCCCCTGACCAGGAATCGAACCCACGACCCTTTGGTGTGTGGGCTGAGGCTTTAACCACTGAGAAACACCGGCCAGGGATAAAGAACCTCAAGTCTTATATTGAGAAAGTTACTACCAAAGTTCCCACTCCATCTTTCAAATTTTCTGAAGGAGAAATATCTCATTTGGGTGCTAGTATATCTAACTCCTATGATATCCCTAAAACTCCTTTCATACAGAGGGCAAGACTCAGGCCTAGGCTCAGTCTTTGTAGACCATCATATGGAGCTGCAATTTCATAAACTATGGTTTTCATTGGATTCATTTTTAGAGTTACTTTCTATTCACATCAAGTGTAAACTTTCTTTAAAAAATACATTTAAATGTAAAAATTGAGCTGATTTTTAAGAAACTTAATTAACAGTACAACAAGTACAGAGTTGCCCGGCGGTGGCTGAGTGTTGACCTATATATGAATCAGGAGGTAATGGTTCTATTCCCAGTCGGGCACAAGCCCAGGTTGTATGCTTGATCCCCAGAAGGGGGCATGAAGGAGGCAGCTGATCAATGATTCTCTCTCATCATTGATTATTTCTCTCTCTCTCTCCCTCTTCTTTCTTCCTCTCCGAATCAATAAAAATACATATTTTTTTAAAAACTAAAAAAAAAAACAAGTACAGCGTTCTGGCAAGAATTATGAAGGTTACAATCTGACAAGTGAATTTTGGGGAATAAAATATTGTTCTAGAATAAGGATTTTAGGTTTAATAATTGTCCATCTCATGCTTTTGTGATTCTAGAGTTTTTTCTGTTCAACTGGCTGTTGTTGTTCCCTAACATAGTTTTTAAAAAAATCTCAACCTTATTTTTTTGCGGGATAAGACAAAAACCAAACCAACCAAACAAACGAACAACAGAAAGTGCCCCAAAGGCTAGTGCCTCAGGAACACCTGGCAAATGGAAAAGGGGTGATACGGAATAAAGTGAAAAGCCAAGAACAGAAGGTGCCAGTGTGGTGGAGAATGCTGCTCCCTTCCTCTAGGCTCTCAAATACAAGTCTGGAAATTCAGTTAAAAAGATCATCTTATAATAGAGAAGAGAAAGAGGGAAAGTTGTAAATATTTTTAATGTTTATATTTTATATAAAAAAAGAAGTTATAAAATTTAAATAGCTGATTCAAGTTAAAAACCTGTTGTTGTATAATTTAACCAATTAAAAAGATGTCTGAATCTCTTGACTCCAAGTCCAACATTCTCTCCACATTGATCCTTCATTGCTTATAGAGTCCTCACTTTTAGGTTTTTCTTTAGAAAACAAATCTGAAGTAATTTGTAAGTAAATAATCAGCACTTCAAATGTCTGGCACCCTGGCTGAGGTAGCAGGAAGCCTGGCAGGACTAGCACCCCATGGAGGCCACACCTAGGTGGACCACTGCTGCCAGCGCTCCCTGCAAAGAAGCTGTGGGACGAACCTGGGGCCTCTGGGTGTCTCCTGGGCACGGCCACGCCCCGAGCTTGGCTCTCCTTTCAGTGGCCAGCCACATCCTTGGCTTCAGTCCACTTTGATTCTGGTCAGTTCCCACCTTCCTTCTCCGCAGAGTTTCAGAACCCAGGAGTGAAACTACAAGAGAGCACCACCATGCAGAGGTCAGGCTGCCCTGGCATCACAACATGAGGCCACTGGTGCCCTGTCCTCTGCCACCCCATACCCCATTTTGAGGGGCCTCTGGCCCCAGCCAGGCTCAGCCTTTGGGTTCTTCCTCCTGCTCAACCATCCTGTGAGCACAGGTACCTTCTCGAGGCTGCGCCGATGTCCCACGCTGATAAACGTTATGCCTAGCTGCTGGCCGGTGCGGTAGAGTTCACTCTCCACCTCCTCAGTCAGGGCACTGGTGGCTTCATCAAGCACTGAGGGCAGAACCCGGTGGCAAGAGATGGAGAACTGCCCCTGCCTGCCTGTTTCTCCTTCAACCCACAGCCACCTCTGGCGGGGACCCAGAGGGAGGCTGAAAACTGCTCTGGCTTATGGGAACCAGCCTTAGAGAGGATGGGCCAACCGAGCAGCAGCCAAGCTCCATCTCAAAAGCGTTCAGCCAGCAGAAGGACAAAACCCCCCAAGCTTCCTATAGATCAGCGCCAGACACGGCCTGGGACCACTCAATCCAGGGAATCCTGCTTCCCCACAGGTTGTCAGTCCTTGGAAAAATCCACACCTGCCATCCCTCTGCCAGGCACAGCTGGGGGGATGCCCATTCATGGTTGGCAGAGCATAAAATCACAAGCTTTCTCAAGGCAGCTCCAGCTGCAGCGATAGCAGAAAGCACACATCCAGAGCCACTTGGAGGCCAGGCATTGCTGCCTCATGGGCAGAGACCTGCCATCCTCTCCTGCAGGAACAGATATGCCCGCCATATACAGGCGAGCTCTCCTACAATACCAACCCTGCCCAGGTGTGCATGAACACACAGCACCGGCATGCACACTTACAGGGCAGACCTTACCTGCGTACTTCGGCTGCAGGTAGAAGAGCCGGGCAAAAGACAGCCTCTGCATCTCTCCGGGGGACAGAACGTCATACCTGAGGACAGGGAACGAGAGGATCACTGGAGGAAGGAGTATACAGTCTGGCCTTTGCCTAGATTGAGTCTAGGCAGGAAGAGGCAGACCCAGGACAGATGGACGTCACCTCCCCTTTCAATCACAGCCCTGCTGCCCACACAAGGTGAGGCTAAAACTCTGCTCCCAAAGGCATGAAACCTAGACTTTGGGGTCAAGGAGCCACTCTATCCCTTCAATGGCCCCCTAGAACCCACTGTCTTTGGGGGAAATGGCTCTGGAGCATCCCAACCCCCTTCTTACCAGTTCCAATCGACCTGGTGGTCCAGCCCCTCCGTCCTCGCCACCAAGTCGGACTGTAACACACCCACAGGAAGCGATGTCCATGAAAGTGCCCATCCTGCTCCCTGAGGAACCCCCTCAGTCCCCTCCACACATGTGCCTGAGACAGACCATACCCCACTGGCGTACCAAGGTGGGGGCAGTCTGCCCCGGGCCGAGAGGAATATCCTATCAACTACATTGTTTAGACGTGTGGGAGCATGGTGACAAGAAATAATAGTTTTATTATTATTTTAAAATTCACTACTGAGTGTGCCCCCGTTTTGCCCGTTATCTGGCCCACAGTTCCCTCAGCCACTTTTACTCCCATTCTCCTTGCCCCAGGCTCATACTTCGAGTCCTGGGCTAGTGATCAGTGCTACCAGGCGGCCTTGGACCTCAGGGTCCTGCCCTCACTTACCAGGCCTGCCAACTCCAAGAACCTCATGATCCTCTCATCATCAGTAGAACCTGCAAAACAGACAGGCCTCCTTCAGAAGTCAGCTCCTCCTGGGAGCCAGGATAGATGGGCACGTCATGGCAAGGGGCAGGGGAGGGGGACCAGGATCTGGGCTGAGGCTCTAGAGGGCCAGGCTACAGGCCTAGGAAGGAAAGGTTCAGACAAAGGAAGCAATCATCTCCCTTCCTCCAATGGGTTCTCTCCTCCCGGAGGGGAAGATGGACGAGATGAGGTCAGGGCACAGGCCCCACGATTTAACAGTCGAGGAGGAGGGGACCCAACCTGAAGCCAGCAGCCCGGCTGGGGCCTCTCCCAGAGGGCACGGGTGAGGCCGCAGTCAGAAAAGTAGGAACGACTGAAATGGGAGAACATGCCCGAGGAGGCCAGCTCACCTGAGTCCGGGTAGATCTCCTTCAGGGGGTATATCACCTGATAAAACAGAAAGCACACTGGCCTAGGACCAGGCCAGGCTGGGGCTGCAGAGCCCACCCTCCCTCAGAATCAGCCCCAGGAACCGCCCAGGCTCCTACCCACCCGAGGAGAGCAAGGGACCCCCTGGCCAAGGGTCCAGTGGGAGAGGCAGGGCTGGTGGACAGTGGGCCAGGGCGATCCCCAGAAGGAGGGAAGAGGCTGTGCGTTTCCTGAGGGCAGGGCCCCCAGAAGCCACCCTGGTGTTCAGCAGACGCTGTGCAATTTCGGTTGCAGCCCCCACAGGTTAACCTGTCCCAGGGTTGCTCTGAGCAGATGGCCCAGCTCATGGATGTGAATAAAATACAGGGGTGGGCAACGTGGGTTTACAGCTGTGAGTACCTGAAACATGGGGTTAATTCTTGAATTAGCAGTCATTACTCACTGTACGGATTATGTGTACTACAACTGAAACCGACACAACCGTGGACCTTCTGCCCACTCCTGTATTCTTAGAGCCAGGGAGTTCCTGGGCACAGGCCATTTTATTACCCCACCTTCTGTGCCACAGCTCCCTAGGGCTGAGGCCTGCACACTGCCAGAGGTCCCAGTTGGGGGCGGGGGTGGGAGGAGTGGACCCCGGAATGACCTGCTCCCGAAGGGTGCCGTCGGTGAAGAATGGCTTTTGCGGCAGGAACAGCACCCCATGGGGTCCAAAGTCCACCAGCATCTGCATTGAGCCTGCAGAGCCCATGACACCTCCATTAAGAGATCTCCCAGGGAAGGTAACGGCTTCTCACCCCTTTGCCCCAACAAAAAGGCTGGGTTTCTCACACACTCTCTCTCTCACACACACACACACACACACACACACACACACACACACCCGCCAAGCCAAGGCTGGCTCAGGGCTGGAGGCTGGTTCTCACCCCGTGTGCTCGCCCAGAGGCCACCCAGCACGCGGAGCAAGGAGGTCTTGCCGGTGCCCGTGTTGCCGGTGATGAGCAGGCTCTGCCCCTCGGAGATCTTTAGGCTCAGATCCTTGATTAAGGGCTTGTTAGAGGAGGGCGCGGAGATGCAGACCCGATCCAGGAGAAAAGCTGTGTCCGCTGGCTCTGCTGCTGGCCATCCCGGGGCCCTGGGTTAGAGAAGGGAGGGGGTGGGGAGGATCCAGCGTCAGTACCGCCAAGGGCAAGCTTTTCTCCTTGGGGATGTCACCTCTGGGTTGGGGTTATGAGCTGAATTGTCGTCAAAATCACACGCTAAACTCCGAATCCCTAGTATCTCAGGATGTAACCACACTTGGAGGAAAGGGACAGGCGGCAGGGCTTAGTGAGAGGAGAGGGAAAAAGGAAGAGGCGGCTACTGTTCAGATTTTATCTCAGGCCCAGGCAGGTGTGTGCACTCTGCTTCCACCAGCTGGGGGACCAGGGAAATTAACACAACGAATGCCAGAACAGCAACACCTACTATAAATGTCTGCAACGTGCCAGGCACAAGCCACAGATTTCTTTCATTTGCTCCCCACAACTCTGCTGCCCAGCTGGGCAGTCCCAGAGCCTGAATTCTCACCAGCGCACACACTGCCACCGAGTACTCACCTGTGTGAGTCCCACTCGCTCTCGTCCAGGAGCTCGCCGTCCTGTGACTTCAGGGACATGTCCAGCAGGGTCTCCTCAAGCTCCCCAATCCTGGGCAAGAAGTGAAAACCCGAGGCAGGGGTTTGGGGGCCCAGGTAAAGGTAAGAAGCCTTTTTTTCTCATGCTCACTAGGAAATGGGGAGTTTTTCTGCTCCTTTTCTCATTCAGCCACATCTCCCAGTGCACAAGCTTTGTTCAGAAGCTAGAGGTGGGGTGCCGCCTCACCTGTGGGTGTAACCAGCCACATCCGAGAGAGTGGTGGAGAGGTCGATGAGCCGGGTGAAGCAGCTGATGAGATAAATGCACACGAAGGCATTCTGGATGGAACGGGGAGCAGTGAGCACAGGCCTTGACCCCCAGGCCCTGGCCCAAGGGGCGGGGAGGCAGCGTGAGGGGTCATCATGAGGGATTCTCACCTTGCTGACCAGGGTGCTGAGCTCTGTGGGGCTAAGGTCTCCATAAACGCCACTGAAAATGGGAATTGCGATCACAACATAACTCAGGATGCTGCCCAGGTAGTCAAACGTGTTGATACCCACTGTGGAAGACACAGTGCGTGAGATCCTGAACATTCCTGTGCTCTGAGGGGAGCGGAAAGCTGAGCAGGACCAAGCTACTCCCTGGGTCTTCATGCTCCTGAGGACACACAGGGTGAAGGCAGTGGCTCCCCCTGGCTAATCCCTTCAGCAGAGCAAACGGATCCGTGTGGAGAAAAGTGGGGAGGGGAGGGGGAAGGGGGGGGAGGAGAAGGGAGGGGAGGGGAGGAGGAGGAGGGAGGGGTCTATCCCGATCCCGTGGTTCCTGCCTCCTGGGTCCCCTCTACTTACTATACAGCCAGAGCTCCTTGGACATCAGCTCCCTCTGGGTCTGAAGGAGTCTCTGCAGCCTGCGGTCTGTCCTCATGTGCTCCACATGCCCAGCTCTGATGAGAAAGGCTGGAATGTCCATGGGGTCTGGAGAGCCTCAGCCAGGCCGGGGACCCACTGTCCCTCATCACACCCGCCTTTAGGGACTAAGCTCATCCGAATGATCTTCACCTCTGACCCTGACACTAGCACCCACTCATTGCTTCACTCATCCAACATGGTATTGTCTGCAGAAAGAGCCTGAACTCTCCATTGGCCAGACCTGGTTCAAACGCTGGCTCTGGTTAGTTACTATCTGGGTGATAGACTGATTACTTAAGCCTAGGAGCCTCAATTTTCTCATCTGTAAAATGGAGCTTGTAATAACCTACCTAATAGGCTAGAGTGAGAATTTCTGAATCCGAAGGGGTAGGCACATGAAGGGACCCAACAGATAACAGCTGCTATTGTTAAAGGAAAGTACAGGAGGAGGACACTAGGTGGCAGGCTCCGTGCCAGTCAGCCAGTGTGACAGCGGCGGTAAGACAGCCCCGGTTCAGGGTGGGCAGGTGCTCTGCCCTCTTCACCTGGAACATGGAAAGTGCGTACACAGAGCGTCTTCAAGCTCTGGCACCAACAGGCTTGGGCACTCATGCAGCCTAGGAAGGCTCTCGGGAGGAGGTGACCTGGGCTTCTAGGACAGGCAGAAAAGGTGGGGTGGGCAGAGGGGGCATTTCAGATTTTACATAAAGATGGGCACAGAGGCTACAAAAGCACACACCCAGAGCTCCAAGAACCAACCTGCTTCCCCCAGAGCCCAAAGCTTCATGAGCAGATGCTGCAGAATCCAAAACTTAGCACAGACCCACCCCACCACACTACCACACCCCAGCTGTCCTTGTATTCTTGGCGCCCCCAGGTGGTGGAAGCTGAAAACTGCTAGAGACAGGCAGAAGGGCAAAGGTCCCAGGGCTCGTCCAGGTGATCCAAGACAGCTCCCCTCCTTAAGCACAAACCTCTGGGCCTGCCTGCCAATGACTCCTGCGGCCTCATAGGAGGCAGCACAGGCCCTCCCTGGCCCTGAGGGAAGGAATGGGATTTCACAATGCTCCTGCCAGGAGTCCGAACACAGCTTCACGTGGACAGTGCGTTGTAGGGAGCAGGACTCCCAACCTCCTGAGGCTCCCACTCCCGCCTAGACTACAGAGCAGCTTTGGACGAGAAGGCATTCACTCATTTCATCCTTGGAACAAATGTAGGCCCCATGCTAGGTCACGGAGAGGAACAAATCCCGGGGCTTAAAAAGGATGGGGCAAAAAAACCAAACAAACAAAAAGGATGAGGCAGATAAGGACAGTGAGATGCGGGGAGAGGATCACAGCCCAGTGGAAGGACGTTTGCCCCCCAGGGCCCGGTGACGGTGGGAGGGTTGTACCATTCAGCTCTCCTTCTCTGCCGTCTCCCCTGGCAGCCCTGATCAGGGAGAGGGAACGACTCCCACTAAACTCACCTGAAGAAAGCAGCAGGCTCAGCATTCACGCGGATCTGCATGTGCTTGAACCTGAGCAGACCAGAGGAAAATGTGTTTTACAATGGGCAGTACCGGCGCCCTTTCGGAGGCCTGGATCAAGACCTCCAGACAAAGGGGAGTCCAGCTTCACCTTGAACCTGCAGCTTTCTCCCCAATCCTGTGGACTGTCATGGGGTATGTGTATGGGGGGGGAGAGGGGGGTCCCAGGCCTAGGCAGGGTGGCAGGAGCCCTGAAGACAGGGTGGCCCCTTGCCTATCTCCAGAGAAGACAGGTGCTCACAGCACCTCCTCCTCCCAGGGCTGGGCCTGAAGGAGGCGTCCACGAAGCACAGAGTAGGGGACGAATCCATCGGCTCATCTGAAACAGGTGGTTAAAACAGAAGCACTGAGAAGGCCAAGATATGATGATGTTAACCAACCAGACACTGTTCTCAGTGCTTCTCATGTATAATCTCAGTTAATCCACACAGGTCCCTCATAAGCAGTAGTACCATCCCTGTTTTAGGGCGGGAAACCAAGCTCAGAGATTAAAGACCTCAGCCAAGAGCACATGCTAGCAACTGGCAGAGCTGGGATTTGAACTCTGGCACCTTACTCCAGATCCCATTCCCTAACCATTGTGCCCAGCCCTCAAACCTCCAACACCGGAGACACACCTGAAATCCCCCTCCAGCTTTTCCTGCTGCACCAGCTTCGCCACAATGGGCCCCATCAACATTTTGTTCACCACGGTGCCCAGGATGAAATACCCGAAGATGCTCACGGGCCCGAGCCAGCCTGTGCTGAAAGGCAGAGACAGGGATGGTGGGGGGCGCCACATATGCCCGCAGGCCTCGGCCCTGATGCCTGCCCGCTTCCAGGCAGCCCCTGTTCGATCTCAGCCACCCAGTGAGGCCTCGGCTCCCGTGCGGTGGCATCCAGTGCCCGGGCTATGCTGTCGGAGCACCAGATCCCTGTGACACTGAAACGCCAGGGGCCCACGGGCATTTGTGAGAAAGACTGGCATGCGGGTGGGAGGAAGGGAAGACTAGCCTCTTTGGGGCCCTGACCTGGGAGAGCTGGTGTGAGCGAGGGGGCCTCTGGGGAAACACCTGGCAGGAGCGGAGGAGGGACTGGCAAGAGGGGCCTCACCTTTGGAAGCACTGATAGGTGTAATAGGCCAGGGTGAAGGGCGAGATGATCAGCTGGCTGGCCATGCTGCTGAGCTGCCGGCAGAACCGCTCCACGTCCTGGCTGATGCGCTGGTCCCTGGAACCAACAACACAGAGTCACTGGACCCAGGGAGCTGGGCTCAAGGGTTAAGAGACAGACAGTTCCTTGTCGCCCCGCCCTGCAGTGCCCCTGGGGGAAGCGGACCCCTACAAGGGCTGGTTTTCCAGAAGCAACGAGACCCCCAGGGTCCTAAGCAGGGTTCTGAAGAGTTGCTTGTTATGGTGCCTCAGGTTACTCCTCAGAAAATGGACAACGGAAGGCCCAGCGCCCCAGGGTCTTGGTCCAGTTCTGAGGGTAGATAAGCTGAGTTTCTGGATGATCAGGGAAGCGATCCCATTTCTCTCACTCCTCCCATTTCTTTTATGAGCATGAGCCTGTCTCCACTTGAGCTGTCTGGCTGTGGAAGCTTCTATGGGTTGAGCCATAGAGAGAGGCCTCGGAGTTAAGCAGCAGCACCCTCCCAAAAATCGTTGTGGCAGAGCTCAGCTCGAGCTGAGAAAAGGTCATCTCAGGCAAAAAAGTGCTTGCGGGGGTGAGGAGGGGGTGCCTAGAGGGGTGGGGGTGCCGAGTGGGGAGGGAATGAGTATGCGGAGACCCCATATGTCCCGTCGCACCACCAGAGCCACACTGACTCCTATTTCCAATGAGACATGACGCTGGGCAAGTCACCTGCATTCTCTGGGCCTGTTTCCTCACCTGTAAAATCACAACAGCTAGCTTACAGTGGGACACGTGCTCCGTCCCAGGCACTGCCTATGTGTATTACACGAACATCCTTTCACCCTCACTACATTCTTTGAGATAGGAAGTATCCTCATTTTACAGAAAGGGAACCTGGGGCTTAGCGAACTTAAGGCCTATTAACTGGGAGGTGACAGTATACAGATTTAAATCCTAGACAGCAATTTTTTACTGCTAGAAATCCGAAAGCTGGTTTTCTAGCTTTTTCTAGCAAGGATACTCTCTTCAGAGGGGGCCTGATTTAGAGAAATCGGCCGCTTCCTGATTTGGAAGGCCAGGATATGAAATGGACAAAAGGAGCTGCTCCTATTTTTAGCTTTTTGTTCTCGGCCCTACAGCCTGTCCAGGCCTCCTCTGCAGAGCACCCTGCCCCCCTGGCTCTCATCAACATGTGCAGGTAACTGTGGGTCATCTCCAAGGGATCTGCCGCATCAGCGCTCCGGGGCTGACCCAGGCAGAGAGAACCATGCAGAGGGCAGCGCGGACTGAGCGGGGAGGCCTACGGGTTGTCGACGTCATCCCGCAGCACGTTGAGGGTGTAGTACACGCGGCCGCGGAAGTAGAGGTGGTGGAGATGCTCGGTGAGGTCCTTCCTCCAGCTCACATACAGCAGGTTGCAGGTGAACTGGTCAAAGCTCTTCAGCTGTGCAGTGGGGGAGGCAGGGGGAGGGAGGGAAAGGGAGAATGGCGTCCTGCAGGTCTCAGCTCAAAGCTCAGAAAGCATCTGCTGACCAGGCCCAGGCCACTCCACTGACTGCCCACTCAGCACTTCCTCTTGTTTAAAGCCACCAGTCATGGGACTTTCTCCTTCCTCACTCACCCACATGTTCATTCCTTCACCAAACAGCGAAGGGCTTACCAAAGGCAAGGCCCTCTAGAGCCTTTCTACAGTGTACTGCCTTCATCTGAGAGTAGGTGAGCTTCTGGAGATTGGAAACAATATTTTCTATTCTATTTATGTCTATTCGATTTACTTCTATTCTATTTACTTTTCTGTCCCAAAACATGGAACAGGGCTCTGTATACATAGGTACTTACTGACCGAAGACACGTCAAAAGTGCCAAAGTGTGATGGGATGGCTTCCCTAAGAACCAAGAAAGCGAGCAGTACAGCCTCACGGAGTCCCAACAGAGCCCCGACTCTCAACACCCCCATTTATGTGGCACCTGTTTGCTAAGCACGGGGGAAGTAACAGTGAGCTCAGCCTAGCCAGGGAGCAGACAATGGCGAGGTGTAAGGAGGGTTACCGCAGAGGGCAACTCGAAGTGTTCAGCATGAAGAGAAAAGGACAGAGTTTGGTGGAGGAAACATGGGAGAGAAAGCTGAAGAGGACTTGAAGGTGAGGCACCTTGAAAAGTGAGCAGGCATTAACCAAGTAAGCGAGAGGTGGGGAAGGAGGTCATTCTGCAAGAAAACAGCAGGTGCAAAAGCTGGGAGGTGCGACACGGAGCCAGCTGAGTGACAGCCTCAGTCCCAGAGGAACAGCAGCTCTGGCTGCTGATCCTGAAGCAAGAGTTCTGGGAATGAAAAGAACAATGATCATTTCCGCTAAGTGCTGAATTGAACCAGAAGCTCGTGGCCTGTGAGCTTGAAACACTCGAGGAACTGGCCCCAGTGGGCCAATAGCAAGATCAATGCCCTACCTAGGGTTCCTAGAAAAGGCAGGGGACACACGCCCACAGCTTGATTCCTACTTCCTACGGACTAAGTGACACTGGGCACTCCGCTCACACCAGGCTAGAGAGAAAGAGAGACACAGGGAGACCTTACCATGGAGTTGAGGACGATGAGCACAACAGCCAGGAATGTCAGGGCCTTAAACCCGTCCAAGTCTTTGTTTCCCAGGACCCCGTAGTACTGACTGGGGATCAAGCCAACCTGGTAGATGACCAGTTGTTCTGGGGGGAGGGAGAGGAGTCAGACATCAGTGATGAGGGGTGGGGAAAGGAGGAAGGCTTCCTCTTGAGTCCCTGCCTCATCAACACCCCAGAGAGAAGGAAAGGGGCCCCAAACCAGGGCTGCCCTCCCCCGTCTAGCCCGGACCCACTCACTCACCCAGGAGGGCCACACCCAAAAGGGTCAGGAACATCAAGGCATTCTGTGATGAGCAAGAGGGAAACAAAACCTTTTGTATCTGCAGGAACCGCTGGAGAAACCGCAGATCTAATCTGGGCCTGAAGAATAGAAGAAGAAGCAGGGAGAAACTTAAAAGGGCAGTTGAGCCTTAGAGAGCAGAGACCAAGCTTAGCTACACTGTCTGGGGCCAAGGGTTGGAGGGTTCAATGTTTAAACCATGCAGATGGTAGGGTGGGAACAGGGATAGAAAGAAATTTCTTTAAGTTGAATAATGCCATAAAAGGTTATTTACAGTAAAAAAAACAAAAAACAAAACATAGTTAATAAACTTTAGCCACATCCTCTTTATGGCCATAAACAAGACAAGGAAGTCCACTTCATCAAGGATTTCAACGTCCTGGCTGAAGGAATAAAGCAGGATAAAGAAATGAGGTAGGAGGATTGAAAGGGAAGAGATTAAATTGTCATTATTTGCAGATGAGTGAACATTTACATAGGAAACACAAGCAAATAAGTAAATAAAATGTTGTTAATAAAAGAAATTAAGCTAGCTATAGGGTTAACAAACAAATATTAAGAGCACTCTCTACCAATTATCACCAACTGGAAAATGTAAAGAAAGTGTCATTTATGAAACAAAGAAAAGTATAGAAAACCTATAAACTATCCAGGAAATTACTTTAAAAAAAGAATATATAAGACATTTTGGAGGAAGACCAAAAACTCTATTATAGGATGTGAAATAAAGAAGAGCTGGCAGGACTTAACATTATAAAGACCTCATTTCTAACAACCATAGTCTATAAATTTAACAAACCAGTCAAAAACAGGACTTCTCTGAGAAACTTTATATGGAAATAAAAGTCCATGAATAGCTTAGGACAATTGTGAAGAATACGAAAGGAGGAGGAAGAGGCCCAAGTCATCAAGTTATAAAGATATATCAAATATTACAGGACTGGAGTAATGACAAAATGTGTTAATACAGGAACAAAAACAGCAATGGGGTGGGGGGATGCAATGGAATAGAGACCCAAAAATAAAAAAAATAGACCTATGTTTACATGGGCTCAAAATAGAGGATACATCACAAGAAAGAACATATTAATATTAATAGTTGTCAAAACTGATTAAACATGTACTATGTACCCAGTACTGTTCTACACATCTTACATGTATGATTCCACTTAATTGTCACAGCTTTAAGCTATAGAGACTATATCCTTTTTTATGGATGAGGAACTGAGGCACTTGCCCTGCCACCCACCTGGTAAGTGGCAGCACTGGGTTTTGAACACAGGCAGCCGGGCTCTAAGAATCTGTGCTCATAACTATGCTACACAGCTTCTCTAATTTTTAATTAATTCATTACTTATTAATTGAAAATGGTGGAGAAAAATTTAGGTCATTACCTTAAATCATTTACAAAAATAAATTCTAACAACTCCAAATGGCTTAAAAATTTAAATGTGAAAAGTAACATTAGTATTTAGTTAATATAAGGAAATGAAGATATAGTGGGAAGGCAATTCATTCTTTTTTTTTTTTTTTTTTAGAAAAGCAAGCAAGAATTTATTGACAGCAGCAAAAACATTCCCAGGGCAGTGAAACAAGGAAGGGCATAGAAAAAGCAATAGAAGCGCCTACACTGGGCTGCACTGGTTCGCTGGGAAGTCAGAGAAAAAGGGGGAGAGGGGGCTTTGGAGACAGGTTCAGGGGGTTAGCCTGGGATGAGCTGCTGCTGACCATTGCTTCCCTGGTTGCAAGTCTCATGTGGGGAAAGGAGAGTGGGCAGGGAATGGCACAAGCGTGCTCCCTGGAGCAATAGCGTGCTGGCAATTCTTTTTAAAAATATATTTTTATTGATTTCAAAGAGGAAGGGAGAGGGAGAGAGCGATAGGAACATTAGTGATGAGAATCACTGATTGGCTGCCTTCTGAATGCCCCCCACTTGGGGTCGAGCCTGCAGCCCAGGCATGTGGCCTTCAGTCCACAGACCAGTCAGTGCTTTATCCACTGAGCCAAAGCAGCTAGGACCAGATCCGGCAATTCTTAAATAAGACCCCAAAACCACAAACCATAAAGGGGGAAACAAATGAATTTAACTTAGAATGAAACATTTTTGTTCAATACAATGCCAAAGATTAAGAAAGAATTGTAGAAGGTATTTGCGCAGTGTAAAACCAACAAGGAGTTAAAATCCAGAGCATACAAGGAATTCCTGCAAATCAGGAAAACAGGAAATCCATAAAAAAATAGGAAAAGGATATAGGTAATTCAGATGCCCTAGCCAGGGGTGGGCAAACTTTTTGACTCGAGGGCCACAATGGGTTCTTAAACTGGACTCAGAAGGAGCTGCGGCCGTGTTTCCCGACGTTGCCATGTTAACACTACTGCTGGTGAAGGAGCGGAGGGGAGAGCAAGAGAACCCTCCGCTCTTTCGGCTCCGCAGGCTGGATAGAACAGCCTAACAGGCTGCTAGCCTGTGGTTGGCAAACTGCAGCTCGCGAGCCACATGCGGCTCTTTGGCCCCTTGAGTGTGGCTCTTCCTAAGTCTTAGGAGTACCCTAATTAAGTTAACAACAATGTACCTACCTATATAATTTAAGTTTAAAAAATTTGGCTCTCAAAAGAAATTTCAATCGTTGTACTATTGATATTTGGCTCTGTTGACTAATGAGTTTGCCGACCACTGCCCTAGCCAGTTTGTCTCAGTGGATAGAGCGTGGCCTGCAGACCAAAGGGTCCCAGGTTCAATTCCAGTCAAGGGCACGTACGTTGGTTACAGCCTCCTCCCCCGGCCGGGCCCTGGTCAGGGCATGTGCAGGAGGCAACCAGTCCATGTGTTTCTCTCACATCGGTGTTTCTCTCTTGTCTTTCCCTCTCTCTTCCACTCTCTCTAAAAATCAATGGAAAAATATTCTTGGGTAAGGATTAGCAAAAAGAGAGAGAAAAATGCTTAATACATGAAAATTAACACAATGGGATACCACCTTACACTCAATAAATATTAAAAAACCAGCCAAAACCGGTTTGGCTCGGTGGATAGAGCGTCGGCCTGCGGACTGAAGGGTCCCTGGTTCGATTCCGGTCAAGGGCATGTACCTGGGTTGTGGGCATATTCCCAGTGGGAGATGTGCAGGAGGCGGCTGATCGATGTTTCTCTCTCATCGATGTTTCTGGCTCTCTATCTCTCTCCCTTTCTCTCTGTAAAAAATCAATAAAATATATTTAAAAAAAATAAAAATTAAAAAACCAAATAATATCAAACTTTGGTGGGAGGTTAATGGGGGGGGGGGGGTGAATGGGGGAAATATGGAGAAACAAGGACCTTGACTCCATGCCCTCAGGAAGTATAACCTGGTGTGACCATTCCAGAGAACAATTTAGTAGCATAGGTATGACCCAGCACGGGACGGATAATCGGAGAAAACCACCCCGACCCACAGGAGGCCAGTGCCGGCATGGTTTGTGGTGGTTAAAAGTTGGAAGCTCCGTTGGTCACAGTGTGCGACACCAAGGGTGCGGGTTCGCTCTCCCACCAGGGCACATAGAAGAAGCAACCAACGAGTCTTTGAATGCATAAATCAATGGAACAACAAATCAATGTTTCTCGCTCTTAAAAAAAAAAAAAAAAAAAGGAAGCCATCGAAGTGTCCATCACTAGTATATATAAGCAAAATGGGAGAAAACTAGATTACTACAGCATACATGACCTCAAAAACACAATGTTGGGTAAAAAGTGTTCCAAAAACTCAGGCGGATTATCATTTAGATGAATTCTAAACCACTATTTTGCTAGGTAACATATATGCAAACCTAGGTAAAGTGGGCGGTAAAGACACTCCCTGAAGATACACCAGAGTGTGTGTCTCGGAAGGGGAGTGAGAGGGGTTGGAGACTAAGGAACGAAAGATGATAAACACAGCATGGGCCACGGTGTGCCAAGCACCGAGCAGGGTCAACAACTCAATTCCGTGCACTTGAGGTGAGAGAAAGGCAGGGAGGGAGGGAGGGAGGAGAGGAAGAGCCAGCTCCCAGGGAGCGGATCCCACACCCGGCTGCAGGCGATGACAGGAGTTCCCGCGAAGCTGGAGGGCGCCCACGGATCCGAGCGGAGGTGGGCGCCCCCTCGGGCGGCGGCTCTCCAAGCGCCGCGCACGAGAGCGGAATTGAGCGGAGCCCCTGCCCCACACAGCCCCGGGTAGGACGCCCCGAGGCCGACCCTCCTCCCCAGCCGCCCTGCTCACCTGGCGCCAGCCCCCGGCGCGGGCCCCCGAACCGCCATGACCCAGATCCCGACCAACCCCGGAGCCCGGCTGCCCCGGCGTCGGGTCGGATCGGGCAGAGTCCGAGGAGGGCAGAACGCACGGCCGCCCAGAGCGGGGCGGGGCCCAGAGCGGGGCGGGGCCCCGACGACCACAGAGACGGGCGGATAGAGAGGACACAGCCGCTCCCGGAAGCGGCCGATTTCTCTAAAAGAACCATAGAGTGCTGAGCATCACATTCTGTCGACGGGGCGACTAGAGCGCCCCTTGTGGATGTCGGAGGTTCACAAGGTAGCCAAGAAATGTGATTGAAATATTTTACAAGTATTTTAGACTCTGAATATAGTAAGTATTTCATGCATTCTTCCAAAGAAGCCGTAGTGATCTTTTAACAACATAAATCAGACTTGAGATTGCAGTTAGAATAAAATCCAAGCGTTTTCATGGCATAAGTGATCAGGTCCTCCCCTGAGTCTGCATTAAATGTTTCTTCCACTCTGTTTCCTCTTCAGGGTCTTTGCAATTACAGTCGTCTCCCCCTGGATCACTCTTCCCCCACACCTGAAGCTTTTCATGACTGGCTCTCTCATTAGCGCAATAGTCATCGCTCACCCTACCTAGAACATGTTGTCCAGGTCCATCATTAAAATACATTTTTATTTTCTTCACAATATTTATCATTGAAATTATCTTGTTTCTTTGCTTATTATTTGTCTTCCTCTATAAGATAAACTTCATGTGAGTAAAGTTTGACTATGGCTTGCTCATTGCTGTTGTATCCCTAGTACCTAGTGTCCACCCCCGAGAAAGAAAATACCTGCCTGATCTTCCAATCTCATGCAAATAAAGATTCTAAATCCTCATAGTTTGAAGGACTCCTAGTGGCTGTTGCGCTCAAAAATTAAACTCACATACACCACCACCACCACCACCACCACCAGAAAAACCAGAGCCTAGCAGCCGTTTCTAAACAGGGACCTCAACACAAGCCCCACTTGAGCGGGAAGCCTGCCCTAAACTGTCTGACATTTGCACTGGCCAGTGTTGCTCAGTTGCTCCAATGCACACACACACTAGTAAAAATTAAAGGAAGAAAAAAGAAAAAAAGAAAAAGTAAATAAATAACCAAAAAAATAAACAAAACAAAAAACTTTTAACTCCTTAATATCAAATAGCCTGTGTTCAAATTTCCAATTGTCTCATGATCTTTTTTTTTTACAGTTAAAAAATAAAATCAGGATTCAAATAAGGTCCACACATTGCAGTTGATCGATACATCTTTTGAGACTCCTAATCTCTAGATTCCTCCTCCACCACTTTAGACCAACCTCTATCATCTCTCTCCTGTCCTTCAAAAACCTTCTAACTGGTTTTCATACCTGCATTCTTGCTCCTGCTCTAATCCTGTTCCTCCCAGCCAGAGGGATCTGTAAAAAATGTAAACCAGATTAACATCTCCCTTAAAACCCTTCAGTGGTTCAAAAGGCTCTAGTGCCCTGGCTCTACCTACCACTCCAATTTCTTTAGGAAACCCGCTCTATGAAGGACTGTATTATTCCTTCCCATATACCCCATTTTTCTCCTGATAGCTCTTATTATAGCTTGTTACTATAGTTTCATTTTGTGTGCTTACTTCAATAATGCCAATCCTGGCTGGCATGGCTCAGTGGTTGAGCATTGACCTATGGACCAGGAGGTCACGGTTCAATTCCCAGTCAGGGTATATGCCCAGGTTGCAGGCTCGATCCCCATTGTGGGGTGTGCATGAGGCAGCTGATAAATGATTCTCTCTTATCATTGATGTTTCTATCTCTCTCTCCCTCTCCCTTCCT
Source organism: Myotis nattereri (assembly GCF_964212035.1). Classification (NCBI taxonomy): domain Eukaryota; kingdom Metazoa; phylum Chordata; class Mammalia; order Chiroptera; family Vespertilionidae; genus Myotis; species Myotis nattereri. The sequence continues at coordinate 23,882,824 of NC_138075.1, read as the reverse complement.
CTCTGAAATCAATAAACATATATATGTTTTTAAAATGCCTTGCCTATTATGTTCATTGTCACTGTATGTCCATTGTCCAGAAGCACAATATAGTAAGGGCACAATAAATATTTGTTGAACAAATATGAGCTAGACAATCCCTAATCTCAAGAAGCACATAGTCCACTGTCTCTGCTCGTACTGTTTTCTACTAGGACTGAGCTTCCCCTTTTCCAGACACTAGACTTCTGGGCCAGTTCCTCACTCTCATATATAGACGAATTGGTTAAGGAAAAAAAAAAAGGAAATTAATTTGGTAATAACTATCAAATTTTATTTTCTTAAAAATATGTTTTTACTGATTTTTAGAGAGAGGAGGGGGGGGGGAGAGAGAGAGAGAGAGAAAGGATGATGGCTCAGATGCCTCCTGCATGCCCCCTACTGGGAATTGAGCCCACAACCCAGAGCTGGATTCCTAGTTCCTGGCATACAGATGGTGTCCGTTACCCTTTGGAAATGAATGAAGCCACTCCCCTGACCTCGGGTTCCCTGTATATAAAATTAGGATGGCACCACAGTTTATGGCTGTCATGAGAAATTCCCAAAAAAGATGAAATTGTGTAATTCAAAATCTATGTGCCCAACACATCAAAGGTCAATATTTAAACTGTCAGAGTTCAGCCGTAAATGGTTTGGCTCATTGGATAGAGCAGTGATGGCGAACCTATGACATTTTTTTGGTTGATTTTTCTTTGTTAAATGGCATTTAAATATATAAAATAAATATCAAAAATATAAGTCTGTTTTACTATGGTTGCAAATATCAAAAAATTTCTATATATGACACGGCACCAGAGTTAAGTTAGGGTTTTTCAAAATGCTGACACGCCGAGCTCAAAAGGTTCGCCATCACGGGATAGAGCATCGGCCTGAGGACTAAAGGGTCTTGGGTTCGATTTTGGTCAAGGGCATGTACCTCTGTTGCAGGCTCTTCCCCAGCTCCAGCCCTGATCAGGGCTCAAGCCAGAGGCAACCAATTGATGTGTTTGTCTCACATCTGTATTTCTCTCTCTTTCCCTCTATCTTCCACTCTCTCTAAAAATCAATGGAAAAATATCCTTGGGCAAGGATTAAAACAAGCAAACAAAAAACCACTGTCAGAGTTCACTGGAGAAGATGTGGGGCCTTAGGGCTTCTTCCAATCAATTTTAAGAGAGCCCAGAATTCCGGCTTCTTTTATGTCAGGGGAAGGGAGAATGAGTGGGGCAAGAGGTCAGTGATGAATACAGACATCTAGGTACCAACAGGGATCCAAGGAAGAGCATGCAGAATCTCTAAAGCTCTTTGTCCCCGGTCCATTGACCCCTGCTGATCTGAGTCCAGTCTTGAGGATCTTGCAAATTTTTGATAAACAGTCATAATTTTGTACATATTTCCCCACCTCTTCTGGAGAGGCACCTCTGACAAGGGGCTGTTCTTACAAAACCTCAAGCCTCAAGCAGAATTCTTCTAATCAGCATATCTAAAGCAGAGGCTATTGGCCTGCAGGCCAAAAGAAAAATGCAGGCTAGGATTAAGATAGAGTCAAAGAAAGCCAGCATTTCACTCTGCTACAAAAATGCTCAACAATAACCACTTAATCTGAAATGTATCCTATGGGCTGACCAGGTCTAAACACCTGCATTATCATTGGTTCAAAGGCCGTGGCAGCTTCCACATGTGAGACCAGCATGTAAAATGTGTTTCCAGACTAAAGGAGTGTTAGATGAAGTACCCTTAATCTCTCCTGCTTGGACATGTTTTCTGAAATATATATTGTTATAAGCCTTTTCCCACAGCTTGGAGCAGACGGCTGGCGCCTGCAGAAGCAAGATAAGATGAAACGCCCTTCTCTTGGCCAACCTCTGCACTCTCCTCCCTTGACTCCCCTGACCAACTCCTGCCCTCTCTGCTTGGCCTACTCATGCACCTACATCCTGACCCTGCATTGCATACTTCTCCTCTATATAAGAGAACTTAACTATCCCCTCAAGGCTGACACCAGCACACTGGCCCCAGCCCACTGTGAGAGAATGAAATAAAATTTCTTAAACTCTCACTACGTCTCTTGGCCTGGCTCCTTTCTTTCAGTGAGGACCTAACAAGGAGGACAGAGCAGGAGGAATAAAGTTGTTAGCTGCGCAGATCCCTGCTGTCAAGTCTGAAATCATCTGGGCCTGTTCCCACTCCAGAAGCCAATCCTTTAGAAAGTTGGTGTCCCTGAGCTACATGCTTATTAAAAAGTTGGAGCCTTTATATTAGAAATCGCTCAAGGACACCCTGGCTAAGAGTAATCTTAAGAGTAGTGTCTGGGCCTGGGAAACTTTCCCCTCACCCCTTTACTTCTTCTGACTCCCCTCACCCCTTTAGTTCCTCTGCCTGGTCGAATAATTCAAGCGACATACAGCAGGAATACGTACAAGAGACATAGAGGAGAAAAATCAAAATGTAATAGACACACTAGAGGCCCAGTGCACGAAATATGTGCACAGGTAGGGTCTGTAGGCCTGGCTGGTGATCAGGGCCGATCGGGGCCTTCCGGATGCCGGCCAGGGCCTTCCTTCGTTCTGTGCCGCCCTCTGGTGGTCAGCACATGTCATAATTAGTGTTCGAACTCCCAGTTGAACTCCTGAGGGGACACTTTGCATAGTAGCCTTTTATATAAAGAGACAGGGAATTCACATAAGCATGGAAATTCCAAAGACAGTGAGGAAAAATAGGTATGCACGTCATTTTGGACTAAGGAAGGGGAGATAGACAATTCATAGGTAAAAGAGAAAGAGTAAACATTTGGCAAACAATTTGTTGCAGGGCCCCTTAGAATCAATGGGACCAAAGGGGATCTGGCAGAACAGACTCTTGCTTGGACCCTCCCTGGCAGCCACACTTCATTCACATGTGCTAAGGTGAATATGCTCAGGGTTCCTTCCTGAAGCTGGCTTTTCTAACCGAATCTCTTCAGGCAGCAAGTGGGAGGTAAACAACTTTTCCTGAGTTTGTCGGGCATTCATTGCTTTCAGCTTGAAAGAATCTGTGCGCCAGGGTGGCACATTCCAGGGAGACTCTTTCCCAACACCCACAGTTGTGAAGAGCTGCCTGTGGCAGCAATGAGAATTCATTCCACATTCGGTAAGTGTTTACTGAGCATCTACTCTGTATGTGCCAGGCAGTGGTGCTGGAGGTACAGCAGTTTCAAAACAAAGTCCCTATCCCCACAGACCTTCAGCAGATACATACAATTAACAGATAAATTGATATTAAATATGTCCTAGTGCTAGAAAAGGTTATAGAGGGCATTACAGGTTGAGTCCTCTGGGGTGCACACCCTGAGATGTTTAGCACGCTTAGTGTTGACAGAGAATGCTCTTGGATCACATCTGTGTCCCAGCAGCTGGGCACGAAGTCCTCCTTTAAAAAGGGGGATCTGGGCTGTACATCTCCATGTCCATCACACAGGGTGTAGAGAGAGGAATGGGTGCCAGTGCTCCTTGAGATAGGGTACTCGGGAAAGGCCTCTCCGAGGAAGTTTAAACAGCAAACCTGGGTGAAGTGAGGGAAGGAATCATGGGATTCTGAGGGGTAGCATTCCAAATCAAGGCACAGCAAATGCAAATGCCCCAGGAGGGAATGTTCTTAACATGTTCGAGGAACAGCAAAAAAAGTCAGCTTGACTGGAGTGCAATGATCAGAGAGAGGGGATGCAAATGAACAAGGGCCTGATAAGGCAAGGCCATGCACACCTTCACAAGGGTTTTGGGTTGAAAACAAAAGTGACAAGAAAAAATTTGACAAGATTTGGTTTGTGACTTTAAAAGATTACTCTGGTTGCTGCTGTGTGGAGAAGGAGGAGCTGGAATGGAGGTAGGGAAACCAATTAGGAGGCTATTCTGGTATTTCAGGTAAGAGATAATAATTGTTGAGACTATGGCGTGGTAGCTGTGGAGAAGTTCTTCACAGCCTGGGTGCTTTTCCCATGCCTTCTTCACCCCCCCCGCCCCCCAACCCATTCAGGACATTTGGCAATATCTGGATATGTTTTTGGCTGTTACAACTGATGGATGCTACTAGCATCTAGGGGGTAGAGGCCAGGGATGTTGCTAGGCATCCTACAATAATGCACAGGACAGACCGCATAACAAAGAGTTACCTGGTTCAAAATATCCAAAGTGCTGAAGCTAAGAAAACTTGCTTTAGAGGAAGTGAACATTATTAGATGTGGGATATATTTTGAAACTAGAGCCAACAGGATTTGAGCTTGGATGTGGGGAATGAGAAAAAGAGGAATCAAGAGTGATTCGAAGGGTTTGGGGCTGAGCAACAGTGAATGATGCTGCCATTGACTGAGACGGGGAACGCTGGGGGAAGAACGGATTCTGGGTGGGGGTTAGGGGGTAAGTCAAGGTTACATCTGAGATGCCTAGTGGATATATCCGGTGGTGAAGCTACATGGGCAATTGGCTGTTTGGGTCTGGAGTTCAGGGGAGATGTCTGAGCTAGAGTTGTAAATGTGGGAATCAGAAAGAAGGTGGGATTTTAAATCAGTCGAGTGCAAGAGATCACCTAAGGAATGAATGAAGAGGGAGAATCAACGAGGACGGAGCTCTGTGGGACTTCAACATCTAGTGGAAGGACCGGGAGAGGAGGAGGAAGAGCCAGCAAAGGAGATGATGAAGGAGCAGCAGGGAGGGAGGAGAAGACCTAGGCAGGTGAGTGTGGGTCTTCTGCCACAAGGGAAGCAAGGAAAGCAAGCAGTTCAAGAAACATGGCCAGATGGACCCTCTAAGACTCAACTAAAGCTAATCTCCTAGAATTTTTAAAAATATATATTTTTATTAATTTCAGAGAGGAAGGGAGAGGGAGAGAGAGATAGAAACATCAATGATGAGAGAAAATCATTGATCGGCTGCTTCCTGCATGCCCCACACTGGGGATGGAGCCCACAGACTGGGCATGTGCCCTGACCGGGAATCCAACCATGACCTCCTGTGTCATAGGTCAGTGTTCAGCCACTGAGCCACACCAGCCGGGCTAATCTCCTAGGATTTATATCTGACTGCCCCCACCCCCAATCCTCTGCTTTCAGAGCAAGGCCAGGATCTGGTCAAACAGGATGAGCTGCAGGTCTCTATTACACTGCTGTCCAACCCACCACCCATGGTAACGTATCCGTGTCTGTACTTATCAGCCTCCTGCAATGGAATGGTTGCTCCTGACGGGCAAGAGAGATAAGTCTCATTCATCTTTCTATCCCGGCCTGGCCAGCAGGACAGGTACTCAAACAATAAATATTTGTCAAGGAGTTAAGTGGATGGATAATTGAATGAATGTAAAGGGTTAACTAGGAATATTGGAAGCCACTAGACGGCTGGATACAGGCATCTACATTTACAAGCTGGATACATACAAAATTGCTCTCAAAATTCAGAGTGCAAAGGAATCCCTGACGAGTGGGGGTTAGAAGGTGAGGATGTTTGTTAAGGAGCCTCCAGTCCCAGAAATCTAAGTGTTAGTACAAGAAATTTATTCTCTTTCCAAAGAATTCCATGAAAGTACTCCATGGTCTTTCTACGAAAGGCCAGGGAATCAGAACATTTGGATTCTAGTCCATATTCCCCACTTACCATCTGGATAGGGTTGCCAGATAAAATACTGCATGCAGCCTGGCCAGTGCGGCCCAGTGGTCGAACATCAACCTATGAACCAGTTGGTCATGGTTCGATTCCTGGCCAGGGAATGGTTTGATTCCTGGTCAGGTCATATGCTGGAGTTTCAGGCTCGATCCCCTATCAGGGGGTGTGCAGGAGGCAGCCTATCAGTGATTCTCCCTCATCATTGCTGTTTCTATCTCTCTCCCTCTCTGTATTCCTCTCTCTGAAATCAATAAAAATATATTTTAAAAAAATACTGCATGCCATATTTGAGATAGTAATTTTTTAGTATAGCATGTTTTCATAAAATTCAAGTTTAACGGGGGTGCTGTATGTTTATTTTCTCACTCTGTCAACCTTCCAGCTGGGTGGCCTTAGCCAAGCTGCATCATAGCTCCTTGGAGCTTCAGTCTCCTTATCTGTAAAACGGAGAAATGTGAGCTTGCTGATTGTCATCATGAGGATTAAATAAGATCTTCATGTAAAGTGCTTCACCATCAAATGGCACATGGTAAGTGCCCAATAAATGAGCTAGTAAAATTCATAACGTTTATTTTAATTTATTTCTCTCCTAGAGCATGAAACTATAACCCATCAAATTAGATTTATGTACAGCTTCTCAGAAATGCATAACTTAAATGTCACTTAATGTGAGTCTGGGCAGCTGGCTGGGATGGTGGGGTATAAAGAGCATGAGCCCCAAAGACAAGGTTAATGGAGGACATCCAAATCCTCATTCAGCCGCTGATTTCTCAGTCAGATCTTGGAGTTTCCCCAAAGCAGCAAACCAGTAAAAAAAAAAAAAAAAAAAAAAAAAAAAAAAAAAAAGGATGTGATTCTTGCAGAAACCAGCAGGGTGCGTAAGTGTGCATGTTGGGTAGGACTGGGGTATTCCATTCTAGTCAAACAGGATCAGCTGCCGGTTTGGTTTTCGTTTTATTCAGTGGTTCTCAACCTTCCTAATGCCGAGACCCTTTAATACAGTTCCTCATGTTGTGGTGACCGCCAACCATAAAATTATTTTCATTGCTACTTCATAACTGTAATGTTGCTACTGTTATGAATCGTCATGTAAATATCTGATATGCAGGATGTACTTTCGGGGGTCGCGACCCACAGGTTGAGAACCGCTGATTAGAGACCAGTGGAGGCCCTGAGGAGGCCCTGGGTGGTGCACTGTCAGGGGGAAGGCGAGGCCCCCACGATCTCCGAGTGAATCAGCCATTACAGCACCGGCCCCTAGGGGCAGCTCTGGGGGTACACTGTGTGGAAAGAGAGAGACATTGAATGTTGAAAGACACCAAAGGCAAAAGAAAGAGACCAAGACAAAATATTTGCAAATTACATAACAAAAAACTCTAGAATGTATAAAGATGCCCTGCCAATCATTAAACCAGACAAAAAAATAAAAAATAAAAAACACACAAAATAAACTAAAAGAAAAATGGCCCTAACCGGTTTGGCTCAGTGGATAGAGCATCAGCCTGCGGACTCAAGGGTCCCAGGTTCGATTCCGGCCAGGGGCATGTACCTTGGTTGCGGGCACATCCCCAGTAGGGGGTGTGCAGGAGGCAGCTGATTGATGTTTCTAACTCTCTATCCCTCTCCCTTCCTCTCTGTAAAAAATCAGTAAAATATATTTAAAAAAAAGAAAAAAAAAGAAAAATGGATAACAGCTATGAATAGACTAATTGCAAAAGAAATACTAGTGGCCAATAAACATATGAAAAACAGATTAATCTAGCAACAGGGAAATACAAATGGAACCAAGCCCTGCAGGGAGTTTCGGCCTGATTTTTCTACGTCCATTAAGGGGAATAACCTACTATTCATTGAGCGCCTATTTTGTGCCAGGCATTGTGCTAGGAGCTTTCTAAACATTAACTCAGCATTTCCTCTGTACAAAACTTGAGAAGAAGTAGGAAAAAGTAGTATTCCCATTTTACCTCTATAAACTGTGGCTCAGAAAAGTTAGTGCCTTGCTTGGGATTCACTCAGCTGGGAAGAGCAGATCAGGGTTGGGACCGGGGTTTGCGTGGCTCCGAGTCCTTCCTCTCCCCACACGGGGTTTTCTACGACTTCAGTCTAGGTAACATCTAATGCTTAAGATGGTGCTTTGGAGAAGGCCCCCAAGCAGCCAAAGAGAACTAGAAACGGAAGAACCAGCGAGCAGACACCTCCGAAACTCAAGCAGCCTGGGTAGCAGGCCTGGGGGAGCGGTGTGCTTTGGCAGCGTGTGGAAAGCAGGGATTTGGAGCCTGGCGGAGACCGGGATTAGGAAGGCCACCGGGGGCGGGGAACCAGTTCATGGCCACATTCTAAGCCCAGTGGGGTCTGGCTGCCCTGAGAGTTCACAGCTTTAGAGGCTGGAACCGAAGGAATTTGTTTGTCAAACAGAACTGCACGCTGAGTTGCAATTCCCATTTCTAAACTTTCCAGGCCGAAGTCCGCAACTCTCTCCCCCCCATTCTCACACCTGCTGGCAGCAGGGGCTCCCATGAAAGGACAAGTTCCACAGATTCTTGCCCCTTCCCCCACCTTTTACAAAGCTTAGCGCGGGGACAAAAGGCGCCCGGGGACGGGGGCTCCTTCCTCCAGCTCCTGCCGGCCCTGCTAAGCGCCAGACAGCTGGAGCCGAGCTCCACGCCGCACCATTTACATTTTTTACAGCACCCCCCTCCCGCTGCATGCTCTCCCTCATGGCCAAGGCCAGGACCCTCCTAGTTCTCTGGAAGTTGAGGGTAGTTGCCCACGAAACAGATAGCCAGGCAGCAGAAATAGCCAGAGGTGCAGGCCTCCCACCCACCCCGCAGCAGCAACTGGAAGTTGCTTCCCTGTCTTTTGTGATTCTGATTCCAGGCCCCACACGTGGCTACCTGGTAGGAAACTGGTCCCTATCTTTCCTGAATGGCTCCCTAACCCACTGATAAATGCAGCTACTATTTATTGAGCACCTACGGTGTGCCAGGGACGGTGCTAGATGCCTTTGCATCTGTTCCCTCGTTTTATTCTCACAGCAACCCCAGGTGAAATAAGCACGAACCCCCTTATCCCCATGAGGAAAGAGGCTCAGAGAGGAGAGGCTCACCCCAAGCCTCCACACAGTCGGCTAGCAATCGGCTGTCAGCAGCAGTGCCAGGACGTGGACCCAGGTCTCCCCCCAACCCCACTTGGAGTGTGAGTCTGAGGACCCACTGGGCAACTCCTCCCTCAAACTCTTGCACAATAGCCCCAGTCCCTGCGGTTCACCTGTTTACCAACCGGCTCCAAAACTGGACAGGCCATCATCACCCCGACCTTTTGGTGCCCTCCTAGGTGGCCTGCTGCGGAAACCCGCATTTTGTTTCAAATACTAATTCAGCAGGGCAGCCCGGGGAAAAGGGACAGTGATTCTGGGAGAAGCTCTGGCCAGATTCAGGCCTGGCTCAGATGTGCCGCTCCCTGACCCTCCTCCATCCCTGCAGGCCCGGCCCCTGTGGACTGTGCGGAGCTTCAAACAAAATGAGTGCTGGTTGGTTCTGACTGTAGTGCGCCACCTCTGCATCAGCCTCCCAAAGCGCTTCCAACTCCCTAGGTTTGGGGCCAACACGACAAAAGGCACCCTGTGGAGAAGAAGGAGAACTGTGCCCTGGCCACCCCCAGCTTTAGATAGAGAGTCCAGATACAACCACGGGAAGGTCAGAGCTCCAGTCGGCCCAGCCAGACCTTGACCTAAAGGGCCCAGTGGGTCCCATCCACTTTGGCTACAAGAATTCCGTGCATGTGCCCAGCAAATGATAATACAACGTGCTTCCTTTGTTCATTCACCAAAACACAAAAATAAAGACGTGAGTATGTAAATACTTATCTACACATTATGTTCTTTGACAAGGCAACCCCGCTTTGTGAATCTTACAGAAATGTTTTCATGTATGCAAACATGCCTCCTACACGTTGCTAGTAACATTGAAAAACTGAAACAGCCTAAATGTCCAGCTGCAGGGGTTGCTTATGTTATTGCATATCCCTACAAAAAATATTCTGCAGCCGCCAAAAGATGCGAGGTCATTTTATATGTATTGACAAGGAAAGAGATCCATGACATACTAGTATGATTGGGTGAAAAGAAGCAAATAGCAGAACAATGTATAAATGTCATGTCATTTTTGCAGCTGTAAAAAAGAAGGATCTCTTACCCTTTGAGGCAGCATGAAGGGACCTGGAGAGTGTTATGCTAAGAGAAATAAGCGAGTCAGAGAAAGACAAGTATCACATGATCTCACTTATATGTAGAATCTAATGAACAAAATAAACTGATGAACAGAAAGGACCCAGAGACATTGAAGCATGGAATACACTGATCTATTTCAGAGGGAAGGGGGGAGGGGGGACAGGGAAGCAGGAAGAGATTAACCAATGAACTTATATGCATATATGCATAGCTCATGGACAGACAATAGTGTGTGGGGGGGGGGGCAAGGGGGGGTAGGAAGGAAGGCCTGGTGAGCAGCCAACTTGAGAAATACTACCTTAAAGAAACAGAAGGAAGGAAAGGTTGATTCTGAAAGGAAAATGAGGTTGTAAACTCTTTATATGAAATCTAGCTTGGCTGGTGCGGCTCAGTGGTTGAGCATTAACCTAGGAACCAGAAGGTCACAGAATCCCAGTCAGGGCACATGCCTGGGTTTCGGGCTCTATCCCCAGCGGGGGCTGTGCGGGAGACAGCCAATGATTCTCTCTCATCACTGATGTTTCGGTCTCTCTCGCCCTCTTCCTTTCTCTCTGCAATCAATAAAAATATATTAAAAAAAAAAAAGAAAAAAAGAAATCTAAACACACACTACCTGCCCTGCTCTCTTGGAAGAAGAAAGGTCTGAAATGATCACTAGCCTGCAAGCACTGAGGTAGTTGACATAGAGCCCTTAGTGATACCAAAGTTTCTGATGATCTCTAAGGTGTTCCAGAAGTCTTGACCTCTTGACTTTAGGAGGTCAAGTCTTCAAGGGCAGAACGTAAAGAGTCGGTGTTGCTGCCGCGTTCTGAAAGACACGGGCCACCACGTGGCTAGGAAACCGGAACACAAACAAAGCCCTTTGCACAGTCCTGACGCGGCCGAAGCCACTCAATAGCCGTCGCTCATTCATTTCTGAGTGGATGAGCTCAGAGGTGATCTTAGTGTCTGCTGAACACCGGACACATCCACCTGGGGCCCTGTCATCCTCCCAAACAAGTCTTGGGCTCACCTGGGTTAGCATTTTTGTCAGAAACAAGAATGAAAAGCTGGTTCTGGCCTGGCTGGCGTAGCTCAGTGGTCAAGTGTCGACTTATGAACCAGGAGGTCACAGTTCAATTTCCGGTTGGGGCACATGCCCACGTTATAGGCTCCATCCCCAGTGTAGGGCTTGCAGGAAGCAGCCGATCGGTGATTCTCTCTCTCATCTTTGATGTTTCTATCTCCCTCTCCCTCTCCCTTCCTCTCTGAAATCAATAACAATATATATTTTTTAAATTATATTTTATTGTTTTTTTTACAGAGAGGAAGGGAGAGGGATAGTTAGAAACATTGATGAGAAACATCGATTCAGTGGCCTCCTGCACACTCCCCACTGGGGATATGCCCGCAACCAAAGTACATGCCCTTGACTGGAATCGAACCTGGGACCCTTGAGTCCGCAGGCCGGCACTCTATCCACTGAGCCAAGCCAGTTAGGGCAATAACAATATTTTTTAAAAAAGAAAAAGAAAAGCCAGTTCTGTCCAACTCCAAATTCCATACTCTGCTTACCACACTGTCACTTCTTAGGGACATTTGGGGCAGGGAGTTAACTGTAATGTTAGGCCCTCATGTTCAGACTCACTCTTCAGACCACCAAAGGAGGGGAGTGCGCAGCTGAAGTTATCGGGGATCTCTCCGCTGAGAGATGACAGGACATCTTAAAAGATTGTGCCCCTTTGTGGTTCTGGAAGGCCTGAAGTTGAAGCCAACCATGAAAGAAAAGGAGAGTTTTATCTCTGAGCCCCAGGGGAATTGTTAGGGGCTTTGGGCCTTTGCTCTGGGCTGCAGATAGACCAGGGCAGAGGGCCCCTCCCATCTCTGCCTTCCCCTCCTTCCTCAGAGCAATCGCTGCTTACTGGTTTTCATGCCTGTATTTCCTGGCTTGGAGACAAGATTATCTTCCCACCTCAGAGGGTTTGATTCTGCTCTTCTTTTTCTTTTTTTCACTTCCCTTAAAAAAAGGAATGTGCCCTTGGGCATTCCTACCCCTCTTCACACCACTTGAATCAAATTAAAAAAAAAAAAGGGATTTATTGAGTACTCACTGTACGAAGCTTAGGTAGCACATCTGGCCTGGAGAGTCTGTCTTGGGTCATCCATTGCTCTTACCACCTGGAATCCCTGCTCCATCACTGTTGTCTCCTGGGCAGCATGGCTTCCATGCCACCTTCTCCAGGAAGCCTTACGGGATCTCAGCTGATCTGTGTCCTCACGGTACTTGGACCTCTATTGCATGGCTTCCCATGTTCTGTCCTTGGGTTATGGCTATTGTGTGAGCATTTCCTTGAAGGCAGAAACAATATTTTCCTTATTTTTGTATTCTTCAAGCACCTAACACAGCGCCTGGCATAGTAAATAAATATATATACACAGTTGTTTGCTTATATTCCTTCCAAAAAAGGATTTGAAACACCTTACTAAAACACATAGAGTAGCAGAGATGAGGCTGAAGGGTAAGGAAATCATAGAATGCGATCTAATACCAATAACAACATAAGTCATATTTGATTGCTTACTCATATACTAAGCACCGTTCTAGTTGTTTACCTGAATCATCTCATTTATGTCTTTATAATCATCCTGTGAGGTAATTACTATTAAAATGATCAGCCCTAACCGGTTTGGCTCAGTGGATAGAGCGTCGGACTGCGGACTGAAAGGTCCCAGGTTCGATTCCGGCCAAGGGCATGTACCTTGGTTGCGGGCACATCCCCAGTAGGAGGTGTGCAGGAAGCAGCTGATCGATGTTTCTCTTTCATCGATGTTTCTAACTCTCTATCCCTCTCCCTTCCTCTCTGTAACAATTCAATAAAATATATTTTTTTTAAAAAAATGATCATTTTAGCCCTGGCCAAAGAGAATAACTCAGTTGGTCAGAGCATCGACCTGATATGCCAAGATTGTGTGTTCAATCCCCAGTCAGGGCACATACAACAATCTACCAATGAACCTAGCCAGTTTGGCTCAGTAATCAGAGTGTTGGTGGACTGAAGTATCCCAGGTTCGATTCTGGTCAAGGGAACATACCTCCGTTGCAGGCTCAATCCCTGGCCCTGGTTGGGGTGAGTGCGGGAGGCAACCAAATGATGTGTCTCTCTCACATTGATGTTTTTCTCTCTGTCTCTCCCCCTCCCTTCTACTCTCTCTAAAAATTAATGGAAAAAGTATCCTAGGGTGGGGATTAACAACAAAAAGCCACAACAAAAGAATCAACCAATGAATGCATAAATAAGTGGGACAGCAAATCAACATCTGTCTGTCTCTCACCCTCCCTCTCTCTAAAAATCAATAAATAAAAATTTTGAAAACTTATCATTTTACACTTAAGGAAACTGAAGCACAGAGTTCACACTGTCACACGTGCTACCTGTGGGATTCGAGCACAGGCAGTGTGGTACAGAAGCTGCGCTCAGATCCACAGCCCTCGGTGTCAGCCACAGGCATTCTGTGCAGAGAGCCGGGTTCCGAATGTGGCTCTGAGGTTCCTAACAGCCAAGGCCAAGAAGCAAAGGCATTTAATGACAGGAGTGACTGTATTCATTAGCAACAATAAACCTATTGCTTGCAGGTTTTGTGACCTTAAATCTAAAAGAACTCATAGAGAAGACACTGCTTTCCACACTCCCCTGGCTATGATTCCATGGGTGAAAATTGTTAAATTCCCCAATATAGGTATATTTGTTTATAAACTATACATTCACACTAATGAAATAATATATTACGTGCATTGTGATACACAAACATAGAAATGGAGGACAATGAGAGAAAGTATAAAAACACAGGGAAATTCTGCTGAGGATCCTCTTACATACTCTCTCTGGCAGATGCAGGTCCTTTCCCCGAGTTCCTGGCACAGTGGGTGGTTCTCTGCGCGGGGGGGGGGGGGGGGGGGGGGTCCTGGCAATAGATAACAGGAGCAGACTTCACACCATCATTTCTCATAATGACCCTCAGCCGAGGCCCAAAGCATGCCACAGAATAAGGGACGGCATTTCTAGAGGGACCAAAATAATGCACCTCTCTGGTTACCTGGTTTGATCTAGTAGTAACTATGTTAAAGGCTAATATATTTTTAAATATTTTAATTGATTTTTAAAGAGGCAGAAAGGAAGAGGGAGAGAGAATCTATGCAAGAATGAAATATTGATCAGCTGCCTCTTGCACGCCCCCTACAGGGGATCCAACCTGCAACCCACAACCTACAACCCAGGCCTGTGCCCCGACCAGGAATAGAAATGGCAACCTTTCTGTGCACAGGACGATGCCCAACCAACTGAGCCACACGGGTCAGGTCAAGAGTGATTAATATTAATGGAGACTGTTCATTAAGACAGTCACCGTACTAAATGCTTTATTTGCATCACCTCGTTTAACCTTTATCGGAACACCGTGAGGTAATTGTCATTATAATCACCATTGTACAGATGAGGAAACTGAGTCTCAGAGAGGTTAATTATTTCATGGAATAGAGGGGAGGTTTAAAGGTATGTTTATTAGATTCTGAAGCCAGCTCTCTTAACTACCACCCTCAGCAGCCTCAACAATGTTGAATACAGGTGGTCTTAAACTGTAGTTTCCCTCCCTTTTACAAATCTTTTTTATTTACAAAAAGTGCATCTCCGTGGTAAAAAAATGCAAACAAAACTGACGTGTCCAAAGTAAAGCAGCCTCCGCTTGCCACAAACCAGCTCACCGCCCAGCGGGGTTCCCCCTGTTAGCTTGTTCTATTTACAAGTCTTCCAGACTTCTTTCTACTCAGTGAACACGCGTATAGCAAATATACATTTCAATTAGATCTTTGCAACACTGGGCCATAGATTTGCTTTACTTGGAACTTCCTCTTTAACCGGGGCCATCTTTCCAGGTGGGTTCATGCAGATCTATTCACATTTTAGGATTGACTACTTCTTCTCTTCTTAACATATTCTCTCTTAATTTTTCCTTTTGCTTCTTTGTTTTTCCCTCCAGCGGACTCTCAAAGGTGGTCCCTTTTTTCCCCTCTCACCTCCTTTTCCTCCTCTCTTCCACTCCCTGGGCTTCAGAGCTTATCTAATTAATAACTTTTAGACTTATTTCACGCTTTACCTGGAACACTGCGATTTTCTGTATCTTCCATGTGCTTTGTGGTTATTTTAAGCCTATTCAAAACATAGTTGGAGAATGTATATTTGCATTTGCTTGTACTCCGGAAGGAAATCAATAACAGTCATTACCTGTGTATGGTGGTGAGCAACGGAGGGAATTTGGAATGAACCAACCAAGATCAAGGGCACCAGACCTGAAATTAAGAAAGGGGTGATTGGGCCGTAACCGGTTTGGCTCAATGGATAGAGCATCAGCCTGTGGACTGAAAGGTCCCAGATTCAATTCCGGTTGAGGGCATGTACCTTGGTTGCAGGCACATCCCCAGTAGGGGGTGTGCAGGAGGCAGCTGATCGATGTTTCTGACTCTGTCCCTCTCCCTTCCTCTCTGTGGGAAATCAAATATATATATATATATATATATATATATATATATATATATATATATATAGAAAGGAGTGATTGGGAGACCTTGGGTTTGGCCTATTGTGATCTTGCCTTCTCTTTATGGATGAAATAGAGGTGACAGCAGAAATGCAATGAACTTGGGGGATGGGGACCACAAGCCCTTGAAACCTTGTTTGAGTGTCTGAGGTCTACCTGTCCTCCTATTGGGGTGCCTGTGCCTGTTTCCTTGGCGCAGGAGAGGGGGTGGGGAAGGTGAGGAAGTGGGGGTGGGGGTGGGGAGATCACATGGGGATGTGGGGGTGGGGTGTTAGTTATCCACAAGCTTCCTCTCTTCTCCTGTTAAGTCCCCTGAGCCTCTGTGTGAAGTCCATCTCTCCAAAGGCACCTGGCAAAGCCCTGCTAACAAAGTAGGCATCAATCCCTATGACCAATAACTTTGCCCACACGGGCACCTTTGCTCGCTCTCCTCCTGGCTAAGGACAGGGCCTGACTGCTCTCCGCCGAAGTGGGAATGCTGCTTGCAGGTAAGTTTCCTTCCCTCGTGCTTCCATTAAATGATACTCCTGCTCCTCAAAAATATATATTTAGCTTTTCTATATAAAACTTATTAAACACACCAACATTGACAGAATAGCATAATGAACCACCCTGAGCAAACGGTAAAATAAACCCCTGAGGTTCAATATTTATTGGCATTTTGCCACATATTTGTTATTCTTCTCTTGCTCTGAGTTTTATAAAGCAAATACCCGAGGTTCTATCATTTCACCCATAAATCCATGTATATCTGAAAATTTAGGATACTTTCTTAATTTTATCACTTTTAACAAATTTAACATTAATTCTTTAGTAAATGCTAATATCCAGTTTATATTCAAATATACTACGAAATTAAACGACATCAATAATACCTGATTGGAGCTGCAAATGAAAACAGAAACCAGCATCTGTCTGATAGCCCTCTCAATTGTAATTTGAATTGATAATGATGTCTCCTTGGTATTAAATGCTTCTCCACCGTCAAGGAGTGATATCCCTGTTTAATTCAGTCATTTAGTGAATATCACTATCCTCATTTTGCGGATGAGGAAACTGAGGGTCAGATTTGTCTACGAGAAGTTAGTAGAGAAGCTGAGATTCAACTCAGGTTGGTTTGATTCCAAAATCCGAGTGGTCGGTCATCTACCTTTTGCCTTGGTAGGAAAGCCCTGAATTCTGTGCAGAGGCAAAGAGGAGAGCGGTGGAGAGGGGAAAGAAGAGAATAAGGAACAAAGATAATGAAAGGAAATCAGGAGATTATGATGTCATGGAAGTGAAATTAGCAGCCATTGGATGCAGGGTCTTTGTGTACAGTAAATGCAATAGGCGTTCCTTGTGCTGTGGAATAAATGAGAAGCCTCTGGAGCCTCAGCTCTCAGGCGCTGAAATCTAGAGTGTTGACATCACCACGTCCTCAGGGCTGGTGCAAGACTATGACACATATTAGGAGCTCCACTATCTGTTGAATCAATGACAGTGCTTGAGTGAACGTATGAATTAATAAATAACTGAATAAGCAAATGATTGATGAGTGATGGACTAATATATATAAATTATTTAATAAGGCATTGTGAGCAGATGGATTCATTAAATGAAAAGACGGATGCGTTCTTTAAATCGCAGTAGAAAGAGAATGAGAGTTAAATCTAATAGCAGTGTCATTTACTGAGCCTTTTATCATGAGACCTGTGCGAAGAACTTCATAAGCAGTTTTTCACTTAATCCTCATAGCAACCTCTTGAGTATTATTATCACCATTTTTTAAGTGAAGAATTAGGTCTGGAGATGGGAGGAAGCTTGTTCAAGGGCACACGGGCAGAGCTGGAATTTCAACCCTGCGATTGTACTGACTCTTTTTCACTCAGTCACTGCTGGGTGAATGCTTCCCTCAACATAGGACTTGTTTTTTGTAGCTGATGCAAATACAGGTGAACCCCCACTTACACAACCCCTGGAAAGCTGTACATTTAAACAGCTAATTACTTATCTCAGCTCATTAGTTCAAGGAAGCTTTTCTATTGTATGCCCCTTTATAAGTGAAGGATTACCCCTGACTCATCTGCTTCCTAAATCTAAATTTTGTTCAAAGCAAGATACATATTAACTAAAGATGTGTACTTGTAAGAGTGGGTTTAATTATTTCTGGGAATCTGGGATTTTTGATGTTCGGACATCTAGTGACTAGGTCCTTAATTTTGTGACACCTCATCTTAATCGTTTAGAAAAAAAGTAAATTAAAGTTTATCATGCAGAATCCATTGAAGAAAAGACCGATATGTTCAATGTATGCAAAAATAAAAAGATTTCTTCAGGATTAAAAAAACACACCACAAATTCAAAAAGATATTTCTAATTCCTATCACAGACCAAAGGCTGTCTTTATATAAAACTCTCATTAAGTGATAAGGAAAAGGTCTATAACCCAATAGCAAGTAGGCAAAAATATTCACAGGAAAGAAAACGTAAATGGCTCTTAAAGATATGAAAAATGCTCTCCATTATTCATAATAAAAATGTAACTTAAAACCACCCTGAGGGACTAATTTTTCACCTATTAGATTGGAAAAGATTAAAAACAATAAAAAGTGATATGCACAGTCTTGGACAAAGGTTAAGGAGACTGAGCTCTTATACTTTGTTTTGGGGATATAAACTAATGCAACTGTAAGCAAAATCTATACAAATTACCACCATACATACACTTTGAAAGTATAGTTATACTTGTATATGTGCAAAATCATGTGCAAGGTTACCCACTGTAGCATGGTTTATGAGCAAAAGATGGAAATGACCTTAAAGTTCACCCGTAGGGGGCTGAAGAGGACATCATATTCATTTATAAATGGATTTCATATTATATCTAGATGTCTAGATATGCTAATACATTTGCCACCAACCACATGTGGCTATGTGAGATGTGGCTAGTTCTAATTGAAATGTGCTTAAAGTGGAAAATGCACATTGGAGTTTGAAGACTTGGTACAAAAGATGGGATGTACAATATCTCATTAATAATGTTCTATATGGGTTTCCTGTCAATGATAATATTTCACATATATTGGTTTAACTTAAATATATTGTTAACATTAACTTCACATGTTCCTTTTAGCCTTTTTAATGTGGCTACCAGATAATGTAAAAGTACATGTGTGGCTTTCATTATATTGCATTGGACAATGATGGCTCTGGGTAAAAAAACAAAGTGAAAACAGCAAGGTGCATAGGAGTGTACCACAGACTACCATTTGTGCTTTAAAGAAAGGTGAAGAGCACTGTGAGATATTTGTGTATATACAATATGTTTCTGGAATAGTGCCCTAGAAGCAATATTGGCTGCTTCGGGAGAGGGAAACCGTAGACAAGGAATAGGGCTGAAATCTGAACGCTGAATCCTTTTGTAAATTCCCGAATCAAAATTTACAAGCATTTCATTCATTTGCTCATGCAATTATTTATTTAAATCCTCACCCGAGGATATGTTTATTGATTTTGGAGAGAGGAAGGGAGAGAGAAAGAACCATTGAGAGAGAGTAACATCAATTGGTTGCCTCCCATATGCACCCTGACCTGGGATTGAACCCTCAACCTGGGTATGTGCCCTGATTGAGAATCAAACCCACGACCTTTCAGTGTATGGTTTGACATTCTGATCAACTGAGCAACAGCAGCCATAGCTTCAAGCATTTAAAATAATATATTATTATTGATGCATCATTTATGTATATATATTATGCATATACAAAGTACATTATTTAGTAAAAAGTAGTTTAAAATGTTTAACAGAGTGAAAATATGCATAGAGAAACTAGAAAAATATACATGTGTATATGCACAGGAAAAGATGAAAATCACAGAAAAAGAACTGGCAGATAAGCAGTGAGGAGAAAGTGTTAGGGAAAGAACAAAATTTGCTACATTTTTTACATTGTACCATTTAACTGTTTTGTGGAAAGAATGTTTAACTTATATAAATCAGTCTAAGAAGAAAAACTAGATTAGAAAGAAATATACCAAAATGTTCACAATAGCTGTCTTTAGATAATAAAAGTACAGTAATTTTTTCTTTCACTTTATTTTAAACTTTTGCCAATCACTCTAAATGTTCTCAGTCTATAAATAAGACTTACTTTGGTAATGGAATCATCAACAAATCACTGTAATTTCTTTTAAAAATACTTTCAAAGATTCTATTAACCTTTAAAAATTTTTAAATTATCTTCATTGCTTTTTAAAATGATAGCAAGTAATGCAGACTCCATATGAAATGTCAAATGGCGAAGAAAGATATAATGCGGCAAGAAAAAGTATCTCCTAATTCCATTTCCTTCTACAAGATAACCGCTAATCTCTGAAGCTTTTAAAATACTGCCTTTATATTAAGAACTTAAAAACATTTCAAATTAAATGGAGAAGCTGAGAACTATTTGCTTTGTGCCAAGCACAGTCCTAAATGTTTTAAATGTGTCCTTTCAATGAATCTACTCAATAGCTCTGTGGGGTAAATGTTAAGCCCCAGTAACCTCCAAGTCAGGGCCCTGAGAGATTGAACAATTTGCCCAAGGCCACACTCTAGTAAGGGGCAGGGTTGGCATTTAAATCCAGTTCCAGGGGATGTCCAAGCCACTGCCTCAGGGGACTGCCATTATGGTGGGTGGAGCTGGAGTGATTATAGTGCAGGGATTGGACTTGAACTCACTTCTGGTGGCTCCCTGGTCCAGTGCTCTTGGACAGTAGAAAAAGGATTTTTTAAAAATCTAGACGATAATTGTAGAATAGAGCTCATGCTAGGCAGAGAAGGAAATGATAATAGTGGGGCTGGGGCACAACCGGCATTGGGGGGCTCTTTACACTGGGTTGCCAGGGGTATGGTGATAAGGAGGCGCGTTGGGTGATACTGGAAGCCTGGGCAGGAAGCAGCTAGGCCTGCATTCCAAAGGGTTAAAGTCGGGCAGGAAAGCCCCTGGGGGGAGAGACCACCGAAGGCTGCCATCCTTGGATTTTACCTCCCCCACCAGCAGGGACCAGACCGGCCGATAGGATTGGTTCCTCCGGGATTATCTGAGGCCCTGGGTTGAGGTGAGCTGTGGGGACAGAAGCCCCAGGTCCCACATCGCCCCGCCTTCATCTGGGGCTCAGAAAACTAGGTGTCCTGGGATGGGCGCCCTGGCCGCAGATGGAAGCAGCTGCAGCCCTGGCCCAGGCACACTTAGAGAGTAAGAGGGGCGATGCTCAGAGAAAGGTGGGGATGGGGGCCCTGGAGAAAGTAGGGCCTCTCTGGAAGGGAAGGGGCCTGCCCCAAAGCCTCCTGACTTGCAGGGTCTGGGGTGGGGGAGCTGCCTCAGGAAGAGATGCATCTGAGAGGTTCAGAGAGCCCCAAAGTCTCTAAGCCATCATCCCAGGCCAGGTTCTGGACTCCAGCTTTGCTCTCCTTCCTCTCCCCCATCCTCCCCTTGCCTGGCCATGGGTTTTCTTTCCTTGTGATCTTCTATCTAAACCTTCTCCTCCCCACCCCTCCCCCCAAACTCTTTGGAAATCTTTAAACACTTTCAAGTTTTTCCTGGGCAGTTTGAGGTCGGTTTGAGAGCTAAGTCAGGGCGCGTTAACACCCCCAGCTGGGTAGAGTGGATGAGACAATAGCTGCTATCACTTTACCATTGGAAGTGACCCCCGAATTTGCACTTCTTTCATCTTGGGACCGGAGCACTTGAGAGTAGGCGATTTCCTTGGGGGGAGTGGCTTAAACGGATTCTCCCCTGGCCAGTTGGCTGTAGGCCTCCCTGCTCAATGGACAAACCTGAAACCAGTTCTGAAGTGAGAGTGGCTTTCAGCCGGGGACGCTGTCCGCAGGGTGACTTCAATGTCCCAAGCTGGAAGGTGGAGAGAGAAGTGGACGCCCCCCGGGCTCTGGGCTGCCATTGAGGTCAGTAAATGAGGACGTTAATTCAGAACTAGGAAGGGTGAGTGCCTGTGTAGCTTGGAGTGCCCAGGGAAACAAGGGCGGGCCTTGGAATACTAAAAAGCCCACGGGTGGAGGAGTGACTCCATGAAGATGCCGTGGGCCTGGATGTGTGTGTGTGGAGAGGGGAGGTGAGGCATTGTTTCACATTCTTTTCTCCCCACCCCCACCGGCCCGCCTATCTCTCCTCTCCACCCTACACAATGGTCTGGTTGGTCTCACCCCGTCCCCGAGCTCCTGAGTTGGGTCCGCTGTCTCAGATGCTCTGGGCAACTAGCTCTCTCCCCAGCCGCCCGTTGCCTCCTGGCACACCCACGAGTGACTGGTGGCTTGCCTGTTTCCCTTAGTGGGCTGCACTTCCCCAACCCTTTCAGACGTGTGTCCCACTAGCAGTGGTTCTCAACCTTCTGGCCCTTTAAATACAGTTCCTCATGTTGTGACCCAACCATAAAATTATTTTCGTTGCTACTTCATCACTGTCATGTTGCTACTGTTATGAATCGTAATGTAAATATCTGATATGCAGGATGGTCTTAGGCGACCCCTGTGAAAGGGTCGTTCGACCGCCAAAGGGGTCGTGACCCACAGGTTGAGAACCGCTGCTCTAGAGCAACTCTCCTTGGGAACTCTCAGGCTGACCTGGTCGCCTCAATGCCTGCACGGAGCTCCCAGGTGCTCCCGCTGCCCTTGGTGGGAGGAAGTTCTTTGGGTCATAGTCGCCTCCACTAGCCAGCCCCAGCGCTCCCCCCACCTTTCTGGGCCTTCTGGCCAATGGCCACTGGGGAGGGAGCCAAGACAAGACGGCTGGCCCTCCCTCGAGTTAGTAGCTGGACTGTTAGGCTAGTGTGACAAGGGGAGTGAGGGCAGGCCAGAGAGGCACGGAGCCAGGCCCGGTGAGCTGCCTAATGGTTTATCCCGGTCTCACTCGAGGCTGAGGCCTCTGTGGTGCTTGTTGGGCCTGGTTGACTGAAGGGACTGCAGGGCCAGCTTTATGTGGGACGGGAGACAGCGGGTAGAGGGTGGGGAGAACACAGGGTCCTTGGTGAGCTACCACAGAGCCCAGCATGAGGCTGGCAGGGAAGCGGTTTGTTCTAGAGGTCAGAGGAGACTTACAGCATCGGCCAGCAGATCCTGTGGCTCTTTCTGCCCTTGCCCTGCCCAGATGCCTGGCTCATCCCTTCTAGAACACAAAGACAGAGGCCAGAGCTGGGCTCTGAGACCCGATCTGCTTCCTAAGGAGCCTGGGGGAGGAGGAAAGCTGGTCTTTGTAGAGGCGAGGCTTTGAGTCTCCTGCAGAGCTGCCCACGTTCGTCTTCACTCCTCGGCTCCAGGGCCCTTCCAAGGTGCTAAGATGCCGGCTGGATGCTTTCAGGACGCGCTTCTGTTTTATTTCCTTCCAACCTCAAGCCAGGGGAGCCGTCAAGCCTTTTCAGATCCCTTCCAAGAGTTGCCAGGGGTGGGGAGGGGGTGGGGCCAGCTGGGCCAAGCCCATAGATTAGCTCTCATTTTCTGCACCTAACTCATGAAATACACCTGGCAATCGCGGAGCTGCTTTGCATTGCACTCCCAGGAAATCACTGCTGAAAAGGACTTGCACCTGAACCCCATCAACCTCGTCTACTTAAGGATGATTGGCCTCCCCGTAGGGCCTCTAGCCTTTTCCACTACCCTGTTCTCTGGTGGTTCAGACCTTGGGTAGATGTGGGCTGCAGAGCCTCTCCAGGGAGCTACTTTTCTCAGCAAGCTGTTGAGGAAAACAGAAGTGGGGTATTCCAAACGCCTCCTCAAACCACTTTGGGCAAGAGGAAAGAATGAGGTAGGGTGGAGTAGGGTGGGACTGGGTCTGGGCCTGTAGGTAGGGTGGGACAGGGTAGGAAGGGGTGGGGTTTGTGCAGGAGGAAGTGTGCCATACCTGGACATTGTGCTGGAAGGTATCTGGATACTGTTGCTTGAATTCAGGTAAGTCGCCCTTACCTTTCTGGACCTCAATGTCCTTATCTGTAAAATGGCCTGGTTTGTCTCAAAGCTCCAAGGATCCCTGTGCGTGTGTCTGACCTTTTTGGATGATGTGCATTTTGGGTGACGTATCCCCTGGGTGGTGGATTTCAGTGGTTGGGAGGGGAGCGCTGCTCAGATGCTTAAGGTTTCGCAGTTTTAATAGCTGTGGTCTTGGGAAAGGTATTCAATTTAAACCCCAAGCCTCTGTTTCTCCAGGTGTGAACTAGGAAAAGCCATCCTAGCGATGGTTGCAGGTGTGATGGAGTTGCAGCTCACAGGGAGGAAAGGGGAGAGCCACATACTGGGCAAACAAAATGACCTCTGAGAAGCCCGAATCCAAATGCTCTCCCATGTGAAGGCCACAGAAACTTGTCATCGCGAGGGAACATTGTAGGAAGTAGGCTCACCGAGGGGAAGGGCAGAAAGAATCACCCACACAATTAAATTAATTGTCCCCTTTTATTCCCCCCCCCCCCCCCCCCGAGATTTTGGTTGAATTACCAGAGTAAGCAGTAGGTAGGTGGTGGCTATTTTCATAATTTTGTTGACAAAGTAGCCAGGGGAGCTCATTTACATGCAGCTGTATAGCAGCTTAAAAAAACCCCAGCACCTTTGCTTGCCAGAATGCAAAAGCTCTTCTGTGT
Source organism: Myotis nattereri (assembly GCF_964212035.1). Classification (NCBI taxonomy): domain Eukaryota; kingdom Metazoa; phylum Chordata; class Mammalia; order Chiroptera; family Vespertilionidae; genus Myotis; species Myotis nattereri. The sequence continues at coordinate 23,858,776 of NC_138075.1, read as the reverse complement.
GTAGAGTTAGCACTTCAGGCAGTTTATTTATTTTTTATTTTTTTTTTATCACATATGAAAATGCTCTCTTCACTAAGAACTGATAGAAAATTTATCCCCTAGCTTTCCAAAGAAAACTAATTTGTGTTTTTAAAATAGATTTAAAGTACCCCAAAAATGAACAGATTAAAAGTCCAATTCCAGGGCCAAATAATACGATCCAAATAGAGATTTGGTGAGACGTTACACCAGATTTGTCACTAGGCACATTTAAAAAAATCTACAGCTGAGAGAAATTTTATCCAAAAGTGTTCCTGATTACCAGTTTTTAAAAAAGCTTTCTTTTTTGTGATTATCAAGTAAAACTCTGTTGACACTTTTGGTGCTTTTTTTGGTTTTGTTTGGTGTTTTAAAAATCTTTTTTCTCCCCCAACTTTACTGAACCATAGTTTACACTCACACACGTCCTTTTTAAGTGTAAAGTTTGATTAGTTAACAAGTGGATACACCCCGTTTTTTTTTTAAGAACCTCATTCTTTAATATATTTTTATTGATTTCAGAGAGGAAGGAGAGAGAGTGTGTCCGCAGGTCACTGCTCTATCCACTAGGGCGCAAACCAGCTAGCGCGCAGTTTTTATCTTTATTTTTTTAAAAAGTATTTTTATTGAGAGGAAGGGGAGGGAAGACAGAGATAGAAACATCAATGATGAAAGAGAATTACTGTTCGGCTGCCTCCGGCACACTCCACACTGGGGATTCGGGGGCCCACACCCCAGGCATCTGTCCTGACCTCTTCCTGGTTCCACCGCGGGCTCCAGACACAATTTTTAAACCTAAGACTAATCTAAAGCTATTTATTGAATTCTATGTTCTCTATGAGAACAAAGGTCTGAGAAATGGTCTCCTTTTAAATTTAAAAACAGTCTCTATAAAGGAATATTACTTTGCTTTGCAATACAACGCTGAAAACAGGCCAGTAATTATAGTGATTAGTTTGTGTTGAGGAGGTGGCTGGCCGTTGAAACTAGATGAGATGAATCACGGGCCCTAAAGAGCATCTGATTTCAACTACTGGCTGTACCACTGTGTGACGGGGCAAACTGGGTGAAGTAGACTAACATTGATTATCTCAGTTTCCTCACCTGTGAACTGGGGCTAATGGTATTATTGCCTTAACGTGTGGCCGCCAGGATTAGGACAGTGCAGGCCAAAGAGCAAATGCTCAGTAAATTTTAGTTATTAGATCTGCGTTAGCACAGTGGCCAGGCCGACACGGGTGCTGCCCCTGTGAAAAGGCTGGTTTTGTTGGAGGGCAGCAGTTCTTAAGCTCTTGGTCTCGGGACCTCAGTGTGCTCTTACGAACTGAGGACCCCGAAGAATTTTGCTTATATAGGTTACACCTGTCAATGTAGAGTGTGTTCAAAATTAAAAAGGAGACATTTTTTAAAAAAATATATTTTATTGATTTTTTACAGAGAGGAAGGGAGAGAGATAGTTAGAAACATCGATGAGAGAGAAACATCGATCAGCTGCCTCCTGCACATCTCCTACTGGGGATGTGCCCGCAACCCAGGTACATGCCCTTGACCGGAATCGAACCTGGGACCCTTCAGTCCGCAAGCTGACGCTCTATCCACTGAGCCAAACCGGTTTCGGCAAAAAAAAAAAAGGAGACATTTAGAAAATATTTGTTCAAAAACAACAAAGCTGTTTCATAGGAACAATGTATAGTTTTTATGAGAGAAAAGGACATTATTAAGAAAAGTTGATTCTTTTACATTTCTCCAAATCTTTTAATATCTGGTTTAATAGAAGATAAGTAGATTCCATCTCTATGTTCAATCTGTTGTGATACATTGTTTTGCTGGAAGTATTCAAAGAAAACCCCATTTCACCCAGATATATGGATGGAAAGAGGAAGGCTATTTTGATAGCTTTTCAGTGGATATTCTTTGATAATATATCAAAACTCCACAAGTAGTTTCTCAAAGCTTAGTTATAATGTAGCATCTGAAACAGTATCCATGAACTTTTTTTTTACCCTACTATCTTAAAATCCGTTGCTTTCTTTTATATTTTGTTTGGATCTTTTTACCTGTGCATGACTTTGTAACCACCCAATATATTTAGGAAATATAATTCACTGAGTGATGCAGATATTCAAATGTTGATAATTCCATTATACATATAAAAAGTTACATCTATAGTGTCACCACTGATCAGAAAAATCTTTAGAATATAGGTTTCTAAAATTCTCATCTCCTCCACCTCCTCCTCCTCCTCCTCCTCCTCCTCCTCCTCCTCCTCCTCCTTCTTCTTCTTCTTCGAGTTTTTGAGTTTCCTTGAGCCAAACTGATGACAATTGCCAGGAAGCAAGATCTCAAATGTTCCCCAAAATTCTAATTTTCAAATGAAAGCTCAACATTTCACTGGCAGCAAATGGTAGTTTTCCTTAAAGTGACAGGCTCACTTTATCATTTTTGAGAATGTCTACCAAATATCCTAATCTAAAAGACTAATGTCTCTCAATCTTCCTTTGAAGTAAGATGGTATTCCAAGATAAGAGCAGCTAGTTCATCATACAGTTGTCATACGAGACCTTCAGTGTGCAGCAGAGATGCGTTGTGTGCACTCCCCATTTTATCACTCCCAGTATTCAAAAGTTGTGTTTTTAAGGGTTGTGATTTTAGAAAAATAAGCTTTATGGCTTCATCAAGGATATTCTCTGTTTTTTAGAGTGGGAGGGAAGAAGGGAGAGAGAGAGAGAAACATCAATGTGAGAGAGACACCTCGATTGGTTGCCTCCTCTATGGCCCCCCAGTCGAGGCTGGGGATCAAACCTGGGACCCAGATACTGCAACCCAGCTATGTGCATGGGCTGACACTCTAACTACTGAGCAACGCTGACCAGAGCAATGAAGGACATTTTTTTTCTCTTAAATATATTTTTATTGATTTCAGAGAGGAAAGGAGAGGGAGAGAGAGATAGAAACACCAATTAGAAAGAGAGAATCATTGAATGTCTGCCTCCTGCATGTCCCACACTGGGGATCGAGCCTACAACCTGGGCATGTGCCCTTGACTGGAATTGAACCTGGGACCCTCCAGTCAGCAGGCTGACACTCTATCCACTGAACCAAACCGGCCAGGGCTCAAGGACATTCTTGAGTGAACCTAGCTTTTTGTTTTTTCCTAACTGCCACTGCATGGTGGTAAAGAAGGTAATGACTTCTAGCACGATTTGATTCATACTAAGGTACCGCGGTTTTAATCAAGTGTTTTTACAGTGAAAAAGGCAACTACCTTAGTGTTAGCTTAGTATATCTTAGTATTATTATGACAATAGCTTAACTTGCAGACCGCCCTGAAAAACTCCCAGGGAACCCCAAGTATGGTCTTTGAGAATCACTGTTCTAGGGAAAGACAGGCCAACTTTGGCTACAGGTGATTGTAAGTCTTTACCAGGTGCAGAGGTACAGCTTTTATGGCTGCACTATGTAATCTGTATAGTAGTAGATAATACTGAATATATAGTACCTATCACTTCTACAGTACGTCACAATGTGCCAGGCACTATTCTAGGGTGGATATAAAAGTGAGTGTGTGTATATCTATGTCTCCCTCCTTTCCTTTCATTGTTTCATTTATACCTACAACAACCCTATAAGGTAGATTTTTTTTTTTTTTGATTTTTTTAACACAGAGAAGGAACCTGAAGCTTAGAGAGGTTAAGTGACTTCTTCAGAACCAAGAAGACCAAGCTCTTGGTACCACTGAAGGATGAACTAAACCCTGAAGGCACTTAGCCATTACTTGCTACGAGCAAATGGGGGTGGTGCACTTCATCTCAAGGGAGAAGGTGCAGGGCTGGACGGGCCACGGTTGCTGGTGTCCTCTGGGTCCTTGTCCTGACCTCTGCTCTCTGCCCTTTGCCCTTGGCAGGATGACATCCCGGGAGCAGCTGGTGCAGCAGGTGCTCCAGGAGCTGCAGGAGGCGGTGGAGTCCGAGGGCCTGGAGGGTCTGGTGGGCGCTGCTCTGGAGGCCAAGCGGGTCCTGTCCTCCTTCACCCTCCCCACCTGCCGGGAGGGCGGCCCCAGCCACCAGGTGCTGGAGGTGGACTCGGTGGCCCTGAGCCTGTACCCAGAGGACGCGCCCAGGAGCATGCTGCCGCTGCGCTGCCAGGGCGAGGGCAGCCTGCTGTTCGAGGCGGCCAGCCTGCTGCTGTGGGGCGACGCGGGCCTCAGCCTGGAGCTGCGGGCGCGCACGGTGGTGGAGATGCTGCTGCACAGGCAGTACTACCTGCAGGGCATGATCGACTCCAAGGTGATGCTGCAGGCCGTGCGCTACTCGCTCTGCTCCGAGGAGTCCCCCGAGATGACCAGCCTGCCCTCCGCCACGCTGGAGGCCATCTTCGATGCGGACGTCAAGGCCACCTGCTTCCCTAACAGCTTCTCCAACGTGTGGCACCTGTACGCCCTCGCCTCCATCCTTCAGCGCAACATCTACTCCATCTACCCCATGCGCAACCTCAAGATCCGGCCCTACTTCAACCGCATCATCCGGCCCCGCCGCTGCGACCACGTGCCGGCCACGCTGCACATCATGTGGGCTGGCCAGCCCCTGACCAGGCACCTCTTCCGCCACCAGTACTTTGCCCCTGTGGTGGGACTGGAGGAGGTGGAGGCTGAAGAGGCTACCTGCCTGGCCCCTGCTCCTCCTGCCCCGGCTCCTCCTGTCGCAGCTCCTCCGGCTCCTCCGGCTCCTCCGGCTGCAGCGCCAGCTCCAGCTCCGGCGCCACCGCCAGCCAAGACCCCGGAGCTGCTCCCCCAGGAGCCTGGCCTCAGCTACTCCCACTTCTGTGAGCGCTACAGCGTCACCAAGAGCACCTTCTACCGCTGGCGGCGACAGTCCCAGGAGCACCAGCAGAAGTTGGCCACCCTCTGCTCAGCCAAGCATGTCCTGCAGGACAGTGTCCGCCGTGGGGGCATCATGTCACTGCAGCAGTTTCTCCAGCGGTTCCCCGAGATCTCCCGCTCCACCTACTATGCCTGGAAGAACGAACTGCTGGGCACTGGCGCCTGCCAGCCGCCGGCCCCCAAGGAGGCGCTGGGCGTGGAGGAGCAGGAGAAGCTGCCCGAGGAGCCGGCTGCCGAGGGGCTGGGGTGCGCCACGCTGCCCGTGTCCAGCCCCGGCATGGTCCTCATGCAGCGGGCCAAGCTGTACCTGGAGCACTGCATCTCCCTGAACACACTGGTGCCTTATCGCTGCTTCAAACGCAGGTTCCCCGGCATCTCCCGCTCCACCTACTACAACTGGCGCCGGAAGGCCCTCCGGAGGAACCCCAGCTTCAAGCCGGCCCCGGCCGTCTCCACAGCCCCGGCTCCCCAGCCAGAATCTGTTGGGGAAGAGGCTCTGCTCCCTGAGAAGGGTGAGGTGGGAGAGGGGCCAGGGAAAGCAACGGGTGTGGGGGCGTCACCCACCCCCCAGGAGTTCCTGCCCCCGAGGATGCCCCTGTCCCGTCGGCAGAGGCGTCTGCGCAGGGCTGCCCGCAAGCAGGTGCTCAGTGGGCATCTCCCCTTCTGCCGTTTTCGCCTCCGCTACCCTAGTCTGTCCCCCTCCACCTTTTGGGTCTGGAAGAGTCTTGCCCGGGGTTGGCCCAGAAGCCTGTCCAAACTCCAGATCCAGGCTCCTACCCTGGGCAAAAGGGGGGTGCAGGAGGCTGAGGCGAAGCGAGAGGAAGAGGCTGGCAGGAATGTGACAGCTGCCATGGTCCCAGCTGCAGGGACCCCAAAGGTGGCAGCTCCTCCAGGAGAGGATCCAGGAAAGGCCCAGGAGGGTCCTTCCAGAGAGAGGGCCCTGCCAGAGGGGGCCACGGCTCAGGGGTGGCCCCATAGTGTGTCCTGGCCCAGCCACCCTGTGGTGGCGGCGGCAGGTGGCAGGGACAGCCAGGCACTGATGATGGACATGCTCGCCACCACGAAGTTCAAGGCTCAGGCCAAGCTCTTCTTGCAGAAGTGCTTCCAGTCCAAGAGCTTTCCCTCGTACAAGGAGTTCAGCGCCCTCTTCCCCCTCACCGCCCGCTCCACCTACTACATGTGGAAGCGAGCCCTGTATGACGGCCTCACCCTGGTTGATGGCTGACAGGGTGATGCAAAGGGGCCGGGAGCAAGGGGACCAGTTTGGAGAGGGTCAGGGACCCGAGTTGCCCCTGGCTTGGCCAGGATGCGCCTTGTTCTGGTTCCCACAGTGTCTACCCTGAACCCAAAGGCAGATTTGTGTTGTTTCTGGGCTTCCGGGCAGAGAGAGGGCCAGCCATCAGCCATCGGGTCTGCTGCAGAGAGTCACAGGACCAGCGGCGGTCTCTTCAATTGTTTGCCCTTCTTATTTTGATTGTATCTTGGATTTAGTGTTTTATTTTGGTTTAAGTGGGTTGGCTGGGCCCTCTTGCTGGTATTGGAAGCTGTATGTGTTGGGGGGAGGTCTGGAAGAGGGTTGGTTAGCTAAAGCTGCTTCCAGTTTTTTTTTTTTTTCTGGGGACAAAAGGAGTATTATGGCATGGCCATCTGCCTCTTGGGCAGAATATACGTCTTCAGGTGCTTTTGGGACTGGGCACTCTCCTTACTCAAATGCATTTCCCTAAGGAGCATCAGAGATCAAACATGGAGCTTCCGAGCGGCATCCCCATGGGGAAGGGAGTCGGGCTCAGTGTGAGCAGAAGCAGGATGTCTAGGAGAACAAGGGCCTCTGAGGGCTGGCTTGTTCCTTGCGAGCAGTGTGGTCAGGGGCTGCAGGAGAGGCTCCTGCGTCTCTGCTTGCTGGTGCCTGGCCCATTTGCAGCCCTCTGCCAGTCGGGCTTGCTTTTGGGGAACCCCTGTCTTTGCTGAGCCTCTCGTTAGAGCCTGGGCCCCATCTTCAGGGAGGACCGCACAGTGGCCAGGCAGGGGAAAGACTTGAATTTGCATTGTCCTAGAATGAAGATGGAAAACTAAAGAAATAAAATGATGTGGTGCCCACAGCCCTTGGTCTCTGGTATTTGTTCTGCTGGGAGAAAACTGCCCATTCCCACATTCTCCTTGAGTTTAAGGGGTCTGAGAGTGATCGTTTCTCTGTCTTGCTGGGACGCTCTTAGGTTCAGGGCTTGGAGAATGAGGAGGCTGATTCTGGGCATTCTGTTTAGAATTGGATTTAGAAGGGGGTGTTCTTCCAGCTGGGGGCGGGGCTACGGCTGCCTGGAAACTTGCCTCCCAGCAATGGGAGAAAACTGGCTGAGTGCACTCAGAGGCCAGGCCAGGGAGAGGGTCAAGTCTGCCATGAGCCCAGGCCGGAGGGGCCCAGTCTTTGATAAGAAACCTGAGAGATTCGTTTGCATGCCCCTCCCTCCAGTGGGGGTGAGCTTTAAGGCCAGGCTTTGCTTGCTGTCTTCCATGTGGTTTGGGGGAGTCATCCTTTGTTCTGCTATTTTTTCACTCCAACATCCAACCCATCAGCAAGTCCTGTTGATTCTGACTCCAAAATATGCCTAGAATTCCCACTCTCATGCTGCTGCCATCATTCCTCCTGGTCCTCATCTCAGCTTCCTACAAGTCTTCCCGCTTCCACTCTTCCCCCATATAATCCGTTCTCCATAGAGCAGTCTGAGAAATCCTATCTAATAATAGACAAACATGGTAATTGACGGTACCTTCGCTACACCGCCCATTGGCTAATCAGCTCGATATGCAAATTAACTGTCAACAAAGATGACAGCTAATTTTCATACTGCAGGCAGGGCGGGACAACGCCATCCCGCCTGCCCTGCCGCCATCTGGACCTGCGATCTGTGACCCGGGGTGGCGGGCATCCCGTGTGCGACCCGACCCGGGGTGTCCGGGTGGGGCAGCAGCGATCAGCCGGCCTGCCCGAGGCGTCCCGTGTGCAACCCATCCCGGGGCGGCGCCCCAACCCCCAGATCGGTCCTGCCGTGTGCGCGACCCGGGGAGGCGGGGCAGGCACAAAGTGATCGGGCCTGCCATCTGCCACCCGGGGAGTGGGCCTAAGCCAGCAGGTGGTTATCTCCCGAGGGGGTCCCAGACTGTGAGAGGGACACCCTCCCACCCCCGCCCCCCCTCCCACCAGTGCACAAATTTTTGTGCACCGGGCCTCTAGTATTTAAATAAAATCTGATTCTGTCCCTTTTCTGTCTAAAATGTTGAGTGGCTTCCCTTCATTCAGAATTCTTTGCACTGCCTTACAAAGGCCTTCATAATCTGGCCCCTGACTTAAAAAAAATGTTTTTATTGATTTCAGAGAGAGGAAGGGAGAGACAGAAATATCAATGAGAGAGAAACATCATTAGTTGGCTGCCTTCTGCACGCCCCCTACTGGAGATTGAGCCTGCAACCTGGGCATGTGCCATGATGGGAATTGAACCATGACCTCTTGGTTCATAGGTCGACATTCAATCACTGAACCATGCCGGCTGGGCTGGCTCCTGACTCTTTTCAGCCTTCTCTTGTGCCACTCTTGCCCTTCACAACCACACTGGCTGCCTCTGATCTTGAACATGCTACACTTACTTGGTCTAGAATGGTTTTTCTGATGTTTTTTCTTGTTTATATGATCATTAGCCTCCCCTCCCCCCATTAAAACCAGCTCGATGAAAGGTAGGGCTTTTTCTTGGCTTGCTTTCACCACTATATACCCAGCAGGAATATTAGTTCCTGGAACATCATAGGTGCTACAATTTATTCAAAGAAGGAATGAAGGAAATCCTAACCAATCCTACTTTCTAGATATTCCTCATTGACCATTTTTCTCCATCCATGTTGTCACCCCCTAACTAGGCCAGCAGCTGATCTCATCTCTGATACGTGAATGGTTTTCAAATGGACTCTGCCTCCACTCAGACTATCCCATTTCACCCCCCTGACAAAGGCCGGAATGATCTAACTAAAATCTTAACCCGTGACTGGATTTCCCATTGCCCTAAGCACAGAATCCAATGAGGCCCACCAGCCTGGCCCATGCCTGTGTCTCAGGCTTATTTCCCCCACTGCACCCTCACTCGCTTTATCTGTCCCATAATGCTAACCATGCATCGCCAGTGCTTGTCCTTCTCACACTGAACCCCCAACCAATGTTACCTTGTAGTCCCTTAACTTTCTGTGAAGGGACTGGACTACTCCCCCTACCTGGCTTGCAATGACCGCCTTTAGCCAGAAGGTGGCAATCTGATGCAGCAAGAGACAGATTCTGGGTTATCCGTAGGCACAGCTGTTTCCAACCCCCAATCTGCCCCCCTTTACTGGTTTGGCTGTCAGAGGGTGGCTCCAACCTTGCTTCGGAGAACTGCCCTGCTTGGGGCTCAGTATTTTCTTGTTCTATTCTCTGCTCTCAGAACCAGAGCAGATCTGATGGCAGGAGGTGTTTCACTAGCGGGTCTAAAAACCACCTGGATGGAAGACCCTGGGGAGCTTGTTAGTAGTTGTGATTCCAGGGCCCCACCCAGATCTACCGATTCTCACCTTAGACATTGAAGAGGGTGAGTTACGTGGCCTTGCTGTGCCTTGCTTTCTCCACCTGTAAAATGGGGATTACAGTGATGCCTGTAATATTGCGCCTCGCTAGATGGGCATTTGCTATTGGTAAAAACGTGGACTAGTTTGAGAACCCCTGGATTTATAGGAGGAAGCTAATGCCTAAGGAGACGCTTGCTCAAGGTAGGTTACCAGCTAGATTTAAGACAGTCCTGTCCGAAAACCAGTAGGTCTGTCAGAGACCAGCACTGAGCCCCAAACCCATAGAGAAGATAAAACTGATAAGTCAATATTGATTTGGACAAGGTTTTATAAGTCTGGTTAAATTATTCTTATACAGAAAAGCAGGGCTGTTGTTTTTTCAATCTGCTTAGAAAGAAACACATAAGCAGTGACTATCTTTGCTAAGACTATTTCATGCTGGTTTTGAAGTTGACATTTGTTGAAATTATTTGTATTTTTTTGCACCAACTTCTATCTCTGATGCACATGTAGAAATGCCATTGAAATGAACAATGACTAGAGGGAGAAAACAATATTTGAGGTTAGCTTTATATTTCTCAACATCTTGTGCTCTTAGAAAGTGACACTTGTTCTGAAAATTTTGAATATAAAAGCTTCACCATAAAAAAGCAATCAAGTGAAATGTGAATAATTTAAAGATATATATTTTTTAATATATCTTATTGATTTTTTACAGAGAGGAAGGGAAAGAGAGAGTTAGAAACATCAATGAGAGAGAAACACCGATCCGCTGCCTCCTGCACACTCCCTACTGGGGATGTGCCCACAACCAAGGTACATGCCCTTGACCGGAATCGAACCCGGGACCCTTCAGTCCGCAGGCCGACGCTCTATCCACTGAGCCAAACCAGTCAGGGCATTAAAAATATTTTTATCTATGTATTTATCCCCTGGGGACAGGGTCCTGTATTTGGTGGAGGTCATCTTGTCTATTATAATGCCTGAGGCTTCTTAAATATTTATCTGAAGTCCAGCACTCAGGCCCCTGGGTAGCTCTTGGGCCCCAAGCATCCACCTCATATCTCAACTGCCCCTTCTGGATGGATCTTCCACCAGCACCTCAGTCTCACCATCTGGCAATCTGGGCCCATACTCCCATTTCCCACCAACCTGTTCTCTATTTTTCACCCTGGCTGCTGCCAGCATAAGGTTACCAGCTGAGCTGGCTAAAAAGCGGGGCATCATCCTAGAATTTTCTCTTCCCCATCATTCCACCAGGACCCTAGGAATACTGCTCGGTTCATAAGATTCCACACTGCTGGGTTATCACAGGAAGAGAACTGGATTGGTCCAGTCCACCCCTCTCCTACGCCCTTTCCTCCGAGCACAGCTCTGAAAGCCAGGTCATAATTGAGGCCTCTCCTGCCCAAGTCTGGTCCAGTCTGTGGCTGCATCAGCTTTGCTCACGAAGGGGTCTGGCAGAGGTAATAGGCTCCTCTCCAGCATCCCACGATTGGCTGAGCCCTGTGCTGTGAACTGAGGATACAGAGCTATTTGGCCTCCACTCTTATCCTCACAAAGGCCTTGGTTTACTGGCAGCTGTGGTCTGACACAATACGACAGAGGCTTCCATATGGAATGCACCGAAAAGCACCATGGGGTTGCAAGGAAAGCATATGCTGGCTTGGGCATCTCATAGCTCATCTTGACACCCCTCCCAACTTGGAGCTTCCTGGGGCCAACTCTGCTCTGTGAACAGCAGGCTGCCTGCGGGTCTCTGGGAAACGCCTCAATTATTTCTCAGGCGACCCTGGTCGCTGATTGTAAGATACCTCGGTTTGGTGGCTGTCGGGGAGGGTGGGAAGCTGAGGGACAGGTGCTCTGACGCAAGGCAGCTGTTAGGATGGGGCTGAAAGGCCTAGGGAGGCAGAGTTGGGGAATGTGTTTCAGGGGAGCCGCTGTCTGCCTCGCTCACTGGCCTGACTACCACAGGAAGGTTCTAGATGTCTCCTTCCCAGCCCTGGCTGATGACATTCCAGGATGCCTGTAGAGTGTCACTAGCAGGTACCTAAATGTTCCCATCCCTGGTTTATCTCATGGAAGAGGGGGAGGAAGCTTTCAAGGAGATGAGGAGTGTCAGAAAGTAGGTTTAATGGTATAAAAAAAGCTCCCGTAGAAAATGGCTTTGAAAATAGCATGAAATCCGCTTAACTCTGGTGGCTCTTCCTTGCCAGGCAGAGAAAACTTGGGTGGGGGGGAGGGGGGGGCCCTAGATCGGAGGACAGCCAGGAAGAGACTGGGCAGGCAGCTGCTCATGTGCCCCCCTCTGCTGAGGGGACCATGGGATGGCAGAGGACAGGCGGGCTGCAGGGCATCCTCCTCCTTGCCTCACCTGTTCCAGACGCAGCCCCCAGGATGCGGGCTGGGGAGAGGCCAAGGCCGGGCAGGAGGGAAAGCACAGCCTGTCGGGAGTGGCTTTGTGGTCCACTTGCCCCCAGCCCAGCCTGGCTCAGTGCCAATGTTGTTTTGTGGCCTGTGCATGTTGACAGTCGGCCACTCTCAGTTTCTAGGCCCCCCGACTTTGGGCAGAGTTATCTGTTGTCATTGGAGACAGAATTGGGGGGAAGTGAGGGCTGGCTAGGTAGCATTGCAGTGCCCAAGACAGGTGCCCATGACTGTGGGTTCCACCGATCCTCAGACCTCACCTTCATGGGGACAGGAGGGAGGCTGGCATTTTTGGGTGAGTTAATACTTCCTTCCTTCAGTTCACATTTGTTGAGGCCTGAAGGTGAGGGAGAGCAAGGTTACAAAGCTCAGTAAGACCTAGTGCCCCCTGGAGTTGTTTATAAACATTGACTGCATAACTGGTCCTCAATCCTAAATTCAAGGAGTCTCAGGGCAGTGAGTGTAGTTTGCAATTTTATGTCTTCATTCAGAATTTCAGATGACAACCTGAATTCATTTTATTCGATAAAGACAGAACCCTTTTACAATGGTAATTTGCCACTGAAAGGCATCTCTATGCAATAAGACTTTGGTTTTTAAAGCCAGTCTCTTGAGTCAGGGCTTTGCTACATGCTATGAGCTGTAATAGAGGGAGGCAATGGTGCTGCGGGGGAAGGAACGGAGGATAATGAAAGCCTGGAGCGGGGAAAACCCACAAGAGAGCGGGATGTGGATACAGCCATTGGGCCTTGGCATGTTGATGAGGCCCCAAACCATTTAAAATATTAATTTTCTGAAAAGTACCGCATCATGTTGGTAGCTTGAAATGGGCCACGATGGAGTACTTACACCACAGACATTGGCAGATCCTACAAATCAGGCAGATGTGCTGAAGGGTCCCCAGCTGTGCCTGTGACATCCCTTGTGGTCACTCGTTTCCCTGAATCACTCTTCCCCAAGTCTTTACAGAACTGGCTCTTGTTAGTGCTTTACGTCACACCATCTGCTCAGAGTGGCCTTCCTTGACCCCCCATCTCAAGTGGGTCCCAGTCACTATTAATTACTACATCCCTTCCTGGTCAGCATCACCATTGGACACACTTGTTTTCTGGATTATTGTCGGCTCCCCCCCACTGGAATGCAAGCCCCCAGGAGCAGGAACTCATCTGACTTGTTCATTGCTTGATGCCTCTGACTAGAACAGAGCCTGGCACATAGTAGGCATGCAGAAATGTTTACTGGATTAAGAGATGAGTGGGTTTGGAGTGGGAGGCTGAGTGCGGGTTGCAGTGGAAAGGCTGGTGCCAAGTACAGGCCTGCTCTTGGCTAGGCCAGCCTGGGTGTGAGAGAGAAGGAAGAGGAGGGAGAGGAGGAAAATTCTCCTTGGCCTGGAAGCTGCTGCACTGGATGGGAATGGGCCAAACCCATCAGATCCTTGTCTTGGGGAGGAGGCAGCCAGATTTAGCGAATAAAAATAAGGGATCCCTAATTAAATTAGAATTTTTGTATAGACAATGTTTTAGGATAAGTATGTTCCAGGCAACATTTGAGACATACTAAAACATTATTCATTGTTTGTCTGGAGGAAAATTGAACTGGATGCCCTGTATTTTATCTGGCAACCCTACTTGGAGGCTCAGCAGCCTGAGTGTCGCTGTGGTTTAGCTAATAGTATTGTACCAATGTTATTTTCCTGGTGATGATAATTGCACACACTTATGTGAGTTATTAGTCTTAGAAGAAGTTGAGTGAAGGGTAGACAGGAATTCTCTGTACTATTTTTTGCAACTTTTCTGTAGGTTTAAAATGACTTCAAAATAAAAAGTTAAAAAAGAAAATCCTAAACATCACCTCAAAGGCCTGATATTATCTAGCCCCTCCCATAGTCCCTGACCATTCTCCCTTCATACAAGCCTTTCCTATGCTCTGGCCTCCCAGAGGCAACGCTTCTCTACCTGCCATGCTGCCCTGACCCCACCCACCCTGCTCAGAGTTCAGCCAAGCCCCACTTCCTGGCTGCTTCTTCCGGTCCGGGTCAAACCTTGCCATTACAGGTTCCCATAGGCTCTGAAGTTCATCACCAGCACAGTAAGACAGTTGTTCTTATCCTGAGACTCACCTGGGGATTGTTAAAAACCTCTGGTGCCTCTGATGGGAGTGTACATACCTATGTATGCCCACTTTGGAACACTGTTGAGCAACATCTATAAAAGCTATTTAGTAGATGAACACCTACATTCCCTAGAATTCCCTAGGGGAGTTTTACTCCTAAGAGAATGTAAACTTATGTTTAAGAACGTTTATCACAGTACCATGTCTTCTCCTTTGATAGTATACAATAAACTGCAAAACTGTTATTTCTACGCTGGCTCAACGGTTAGAGTGTGGCCTGAGGTCCAAGGGGTCTCAGGTTTGATTCCTGGTCCAGGGCATGTGCCTCAGTTGCAGGTTCGATTCTTGGCCCTGGTCCGGGTGTGTGGGAGAGGCAACCAGTTGAGACGCACACTCTCTCTCTCCCTCCCCTCCACAGGTACGTGCCCTTGACCAGGAATTTAACCCGAGACCCTTTGGTACTCGGCTGAAGCTCTAACCATTGAGCAACACCAGTCAGGGCCAAACCTGCATTTTTTTGGTACAACTCTGACCCATTTGCTACATTCCTTTTTCCCCTATAAATACATGAATGATAATAAGAGTTGTTGACTTTAAAAGTAATAAATAAGTAAGTCATGGGGATGTAATGAACAGTACGATGACTACAGTTAACAATGCTGTATTGCATATTAGAAAGTAGTTAGGAGAGTAGGTTTTGAACGTTCTCATCATAAGAAAAAGAACGTTGTAACCATGGGTGGTAATGGGTGTTAACTAGGTTTATTGTGGTAATAATTTTGCAACATATATAAATATAGAAATATGTTGTACACCAGAAATTAATATAATATTATGTCAATTATACCTAAATTAAGGAAAAGAATTCTGGCCCTGGCCAGGTGGCTCTGTTGGTTGGATCATCGTCCTGTACACCAACCGACTGTTTATTTCTCACATCAATGTTTCTCTCTCCTCTCTCTCTTCCTCTCTAAAATCAATAAAGACATATCCTCAGGTGAGGATTAAAAAAATATTCTGGCAACCCTACCCATGCAATGTCTCCCCAACCTTGTCATCCCTGGCCCATAATCTGGGACTTCTATCGGGGAACCTGGAGTAAGAGTCAATTCTCAATTCCTGTGCAAAAGATGACACTCCTGTCAGGTGGGAACATGGCCCAACATCCAACCACAGCCCCTAAAAACCCTCCTCTGGTTCCTCAGGGACTGCTGGGAAACAGGGGGTCTCTTCTTAATTCCGTGATCTTGGGTTCTTTCATTTACTAGGTACCTCGCATATATCACACGAGGTCCCGGCCCTCAGGCTGCACAGAACCTGTGTGGGCCGGAATGGGAACAGATCAGAAACAAACTAGAATGATATGCAACATTTACCCTGGGCGTCTGTACTAAGTGGAGGACGAAATAAGTCAGAGAAAAACAAGTACCACATGATTTCACTTATATGTGGAATCTAAAAAAATAAATGAACAAACAAAACAAAAACAAACTCATAAATGCAGAGAAGAAACAGATGGTTGCCAGATGGGAGGGGGGTGGGTGGTCGGGGGGAAAAAAGTGAAGGGATCAAGAAGTACAAATTGGTAGTTACAAAACAGTCACGGGATGAAACGTACAGCCTAGGGAATATAGTCAATAACACTGTGATAACTGGTGCCAGGTGTTACTAGAGTTATTGGTGGATCACTTCATAAGTTATATAAATGTCTAACCGCTATGCTGTATACCTGAAACTAATGTAATATTGAATGTCAAGTGTAATTGAAAAAAAAAAAGATGGAATTAAGTATGCCTGGGGGAGAGAGACAGCTTCTGAGTGTGAAGAGGGGGGAGGAGGAGGGGAAGGAAGAGAGGAGGAGGTCGGGGGGAGAGTTCCTGAGAGGGAAAGGGTATCTTAAGATTAAAAATGGCTGGAACAAAGGGTCACCGCACATGAACGGGGGTGAGGTGAGCAGAGGATGGAGCCCAGAGCAGGTGATGGGGCCACACTGTGAAGGGCAGGTGAGGAATTTGGGCCACACCTTGTAGTCCACAGAGGACCATTACAGCAGGTTTTGTGATTTCGGGTGGCTCTTGGGGGCTCTGCGAATGCCTTGAAGTTGTGTATAAAACTGTCTGTGCAGCCCTGGCCGAGTGGCTCAGTTGGTCGGAGTGTCGTCCTGTACACCAAAAAAAAAGGTTTCAAGTTTGATTCCCAGTCAGGGCACATACCTAGGTTGTGGGTTCAATCCCCGGCAGGGTGCATAAGGGAGGCAACTGATGGATGTTTCTCTCTCACATCGATATTTCTCTCACTCTTTCTTCCTTTCTCTCTAAAAAGCAATAAAACGTATCCTTGGGTGAGGATTAAAAAAATTGTGCATTTTTCTGCGGAGGGTCCTCAGCGGCCATCACACTCTCCAAGGAGCCTGCGTCCCCAGCAGTTAAGAAGTTAATTGTTAGACACACTGGTTCTTTTTGCTTTCCCCCAGCGACTTGGGTTCCAGCCAGGCCTGACGCCTCTCCACTCCACAGCACAGGTACTGCCTGAACCACCCGTTCTCCGCCTCCTGCTATCAACCCTCCCCGCTCATGGCCACCTGGGTCACCTCCGAGTTGGTCACTGTTGTTTAACTTCCATGTTGGAGTCTTTGGGTTTTTTCTCCATAGAGGCCACACACACCTATTGCCTCCCACTCCTCACTTGCGACTGTCTTGTTCTACCCCTTTCTTCTCCTGAAATAGCTCTCAAATGTCACCGATGAGTGATGAGTGATGTCCCAGGTGCTAAATCTGAAGTCACCTTAGGGTACTGTCTCTTCCTCCACCTCCGCTACCTCCTCCACCTCCTCCTCCTCATTTTCTGAAAAGCAATTCTCTCTTGACCTCCCTGACACTGCACCTGCATGTCTGGAATCTCCTCCTACTTCTGAGATCACTGCTTTTCTGTTTCTCTTTCTGTGTTTTTCCTTCCCTTAAATACTGTGAGTTTAAAAAAAATGGTAATGCAGGCACATGGGGAAAAAAGTCAAACAAAACAAAAGAACATGTAGTGAAAGTTACTTTTTCTCCCTCCCCTGATTTTCTTTTCTTTTTTTAAAAAAAAATATTTTTATTGATTTCAGAGAGGAAGGGAGAGATAGAAACATCAATGATGAGAGAAAATCACGCCCCCTACTGGGGATCGAGCCCGCAACCCAGGTATGTGCCCTTGACCGGAATCAAACCTGGGACCCTTGAGTCCACAGGCTGATGTCTATCCACTGAGCCAAACAGGCTAGGGCTCCCCTGATTTTCAGTTCCTCCAAGTTTCCCCCCAAGGGCAACTGTTACCTTCCTTTGAAATCCTTCTAGAACTGTGAGTCCCATATAGTAGCCACTATTTATGTGACTATTGAGCACTTAACACATGGTTAGTTTGAATTGAGATATGTTGTAAGTGTAAGATATATACCAGATTTTAAAGACTTAGGACCAAAACAAAAAAAAACAAAAACAAACCTATACTAATAAAAGGGTAATATGCTAATTAGACCGGGACACCTTTTGGGAGACCTTGTGGCCATCCTTCCAGACAAAGCCATGGTAGCGGGGCCGAGGCAGAGGAGGTTGGGGTGATCAGGCCAGCAGGGGAGGGCAGTTGGGGGCAAGCAGGCTGGCACGGGGGGCAGTTGGGGGCGATCAGGCCAGCAGGCAGAGTGGTTAGGGGAAATCAGGCAGGCAGGCAGGTGAGTGGTTAGGAGCCAGTGGTCCTGGATTGCAAGAGGGATGTCCAACTGCCAGTTTAGTGGGACCGAGCCTAAACTGGCAGTCAGACATCCCCCAAGGGGTCCCAGATTGGAGAGGGTGCAGGCCAGGCTGAGGGACATCCCCCCCTCCCACATGAATTTCGTGCATTGGGCCACCCACTAGTTTTATTAATAATTTTTAGCCGAAACCGGTTTGGCTCAGTGGATAGAGCGTTGGCCTGCGGACTGAAAGGTCCCAGGTTCGATTCCGGTCAAGGGCATGTACCTGGGTTGCGGGCACATCCCCAGTGGGGAGTGTGCAGGAGGCAGCTGGTCGATGTTTCTCTCTCATCGATGTTTCTAACTCTCTATCTCTCTCCTTTCCTCTCTGTAAAAACTCAATAAAATATATTTAAAAAAAATAATTTTTAAACATACAAGTGTAATAGTTAAGCTAGAAAAAATAATTTTAAAATATTGATTAAATGTTAATACTATTTTGGGTTAAGTAAAATAAAATATATTAAAATTAACTTCACATTTTTCTTTAAGTATATTTGTGGCTAACATTATACTTTATTGGACAGCACTAGTCTAGAGTTAGACTTTTTCGATAAGCATATATGTCTATATGTATTCCTTTAAAAACACAACATGCACATAGCATTGTATGCACTCTGTAAACTGTACTTAACCCTCTTTCTCAGAGATTGTATCATATCCGTTTATCTAAGCCTGCCTCATTCTTTGTAATGTCTGCATAGCATTTATGTAGCCAGCCCTCTAGTGATGAGCATTTCAGCTGTTCATAATTTTTAATTATCAAAACAAAGTGAGTCAGTGAATGTCCTTGAACCTACACCTTTGGGCATATGGGCAAGGATATCTGCAGCATGAATTCCTAAAAGTGTATTCCCTAGGAGTGGCTGTTCTTGGAGCATGGTTGATGGCTTATCTCTTTGTGTCCTGCAGGGCCCAGGCCAGTAAATTGTAGATTATTTGTTGAACAGAAATCTCAGATGTGGAGAAGTTCTGAACTGAAAGGGCCTCAGAGTTCACTATTGATTTATTTCACATTTTCTGAACTCCCATGGGTTTATAATAGGTTCACAGAAGAGCAGATGGGGTCTCTGCCTTGAGGAGCTCACATTATAATAAGGAGACAAGCGTGCAAACAAATATAATGAGGGTGCCTGGGGAATGCAGTAGGAGCATTTTAAAATATGTTTAATATGTTTTTAGTGATTTCAGAGAGAGAGGAAGGGAGAGGAAGAGAGAGATAGAAATATTAATGGTGAGAGAGAATCACGATCGGCTGCCTTCTGCACTCTCCCACAGGCGATCAAGCCCACAATCCAGGCATATTCCCTGACCAGGAATCGAACGGTGACCTCCTGGTTCATGGGTTGATGCTCAACCACTGAGCCACACCAGCCAGCTGGCAGCAGGAGCATTTTATTGGTGATGAAACTGAAGTCCACAAGCTGAAGTGACTTTACTGTGGTCGCTAGCGTGGATCTCTTTACACCTTTAGAATATTAGCTTTTGAGAGTCAGGATCCAGCTTATGTTTTGCATCTGTGTGAGCCTGAGCTCCCCTCCTGCAATCAATGTCTAGTAGTCATGGTGACCTAACCATCCCTGAAACATGCATTTTCATACCTGATCTGATTTAAATGTCCTAAGAACCCTTGAGATAGGTTGTTACTACCCAACATCAGCATTTCCCACACCCTCACCCCAACCACTGAGACCCGAGCAGTCAGTGCTGTTTGGAAAGGTGTGACCAGGAAGCCAGGTGGAGTGCACTGGGCAGACAGCATACTGCATGGTTAAGGATTCATCTTCTGGATCCAGAATCCAGGCTCAGATGCCAACTCTACTGCTATTACCTGTGTGGCCTTGACCAATGTAGTTCATCTCAGTGGTCTCATCTGAATGAGTCCTAATGATCATCCTTAGCTCAGAGAGCTTGAAAATACACATATAATGCTTAGACTGGTGCCTGGCCCACTGTCAGTGTCCAGGGATGGAGGCTGTGTTCATGGGACTGGATACATTTTTAATAATACATATCTTATTGATTTTTTACAGAGAGGAAGGGTGAGGGATAGAGAGTTAGAAACATCAATGAGAGAGAAACATCAATCAGCTGTCTCCTGCATACCCCCTACTGGGGATGTTCCCACAACTAAGGTACATGCCCTTGACTTGAATCGAACCTGGGACCTTCGAGTCCGCAGGCTGATGTTCTGTCCACTGAGCCAAACTGGTCATGGCATAGACACATTATTTTTTTAAAAATATATTTTTATTGATTTTAGAGAGGAAGAGAGAGAGAGAGAGAGTGAGAGAGAGAAACATCAATGATGAGAGAGAATCATTGACCGGCTGCCTCCTGCGCACCTCCTACTGGGGATGGAGCCTGCAACCCGGATATGTGCCCTTGACTGGAATTGAACCCGGGACCCTTCAGTCTGCAGGCCAATACTCTATCCACTGAGTCAAACTAGCTAGGGCTACAGAACAGATCTTTGTTGAGAATGGTTCCTGCTCTAAGCAGGAGGATTCAGCCATCCTACATAATAAAAGGGAAATATGCAAATTGGCCCTAACAGCAGAACGACTGGGAATGACTGGTCACTATGACACACACTGACCACCAGGGGGAAGACGCTCAATGCAGGAACTGCCCCCTGGTGGTCAGTGCACTCCCACAGGGGGAGCTCTGCTCAGCCACAAGCCAGGCTGATGGCTGCCAGTACAGCGGTGGTGGTGGGAGCCTCTCCTGCCTCCTCAGCAGCGCTAAGGATGTCCAACTGCAGCTTAGGCCTGCTCCCAGCTGGCAAGTGGACATATCCCGTGGGCTCCCGGACTGCAAGAGGGCACAGGCCGAGCTGAGGGAACCCTCCCCCCAATGCACAAATTTTTGTGCACCGGGCCTCTAGTTTATGAATAAGACCCAGGCACCCCTTCTCATGGAGTCAGCATTCCAATGGCGGAAGGCTGACAAACACATGGTAATGAAGTGTCAAGCAGGGAGAGAGCCAAGAGGAAAAAAACAAAGCAGGTAAGTGGTAGGGTTGAGACCACCAGGCAAGGCCTCTAAGATGAGTGACATTTGAGCAAGCAATGGCAGAACAGATATGGAGAGAAGGGTGTTCCTGGTGGAAGGACCAGGACTAGCAGGTGCAAATTCTGAGTGAGGCAGGAGCATGTTTGGTGTGTTCAAGCCAGGAGGCCATCTCTGTTTGCCTCACTTCTGACGACAAGAGACTCGTTCTGCCCTGGAGAACTTAGTAGACTGTTCCAGGCTTGATAGATACTCAGTCAAGATTTAATTGATGCTCAGCAATGAAAGGAAGTTGGGAGGCTGAGCAGAGGTGTGGAGATACACAGCTTTCCTGGCTAATGGGGAGGTCAGGGCTGGCCCGTGGACCCTGTGTAGGGAGCTCCTGGCAGATGGCTCCCTGAGGCTTCCTGGGGCAGACTCCTTTTGGGGGTCTTGCGGCCGTTCAAGCAGCACTGAGTCCAGCAGCTCTGCCAGGATGATGATCTTTAATTGGCTTCTCTGAGTGTGGAATCCTCCATGCATCGCCCCAGGGAGTCGGTGCAGCTGGAGGAAGCAAATCCTCACCTCTCCAACTGTAGGCTTTTTTTGGGGGGGCTGGGGGAGTGAGAAGCGGGGAGCATGGGAAAAGGGGGACTGAAGCTGGTAGTGGGCCAGAGAGGGCTTTGTGTTAAGGCGGGGTGACTGTGCTGGGCAGAAGGCTGGTGAATTCTGAGAGGGTCACCTGCTCCCATAACCAGACCCAGTTCCTGCCCAGATTTGGTTAAAGAAGAAAATGAAGAAGCGCTTCAGGCAACAGTGGAAACAGGAGCCGGTTCCTGTGTTTTCACTTCACTTTCTGACTCACCCTTGCTGGATCGAGGCGATTTGAGTACATAGAAGGTTCATTTGAAGATGGAAGACCCAGCAATGAATTTTAAGGCTCCTCAACTTCCCAGCTAGTTGAGCGATTTACCTTACCTCTCGGAGCCTTAGTTTCCCTGTCTAGCAAATGTGGGTTAACACAACAAAGAATGAGCCCAGGGCCGGCATATGGTGGCACTCAATACTCCAAGTCTAAAATCCCGAAGGTCACCTGCGTGGGCAGGGCGGCCGTTGACCCATCACTTGGGCACAGGCAGCATGGTGGGAAGGGGGTGGCAGCAAGACCTGCTCTCGTGCCACTGAGGTATGCTGCCTGTGTCTCTGTCAGCTGCTACCCCCACCCTGTGCATGAACCCCCTCCTGGTGGTCTTGCTTCCCAATTTCCTCCTCTAGGGGTCCGTTCTGGATCCCACCTAAGTGGGCTGTGTGCTCCTCTGGCTCTGTCCTCCTCACCTCTCACTGGCCACTCAGATGAGGGCCAGGAACTGTTCCGTCTTCATTATCCACCAGGTGGCTGGGCAGGTGCTGGGCAGGTTTGCTGGGCTTTTCGATTTAGGAAGCAAATATTTCTTAAACTACATTGAGGGTAAAACGTGGTCCTCTCTCGATGACCCTTACCCCTGCCTAGTGCCATGCAGGGATGGGAAGAGGAAAGAAGCAATGGGGAGGTGACTCTGGCGGCATGGTCAAGGCGTGTGGACAGTGGAGCCAGACAGCCTGGCTTTAAATTTCAGCATTCCGTCTACTGTGCGACCAAGGGCAGGTTATGTTACCTCTCTAGACCTTCGTTTCTCTATCTCTAAAATAGGGGTGCTGATCGAACTCCTAGGGATGTTGTCAGGATTCATTGATTAATGTTTGTGAAGTGCTTAGAACAAGGCTCGGTACAGAGTCAGTACTCAATATCTTTTTATTATTATTAATCCAAGAAGGGAGGGAAAAGCCTTTCAGGCAGAAGGAATAGCATATGCAAAGACCCTACAAGTGTGAAGGCTGAAGGCAGGCAGCCCTGGGGGGGGGGGTACAGAGAGTCTGGGGGAACTTGGGGAGGTGCGGTGTGAGCTGGAGTTGGAGGCAGGGTTAGGAGCTTGGCTGTTGTCTTAGAGAGATGGGTAGCTTTAATCAGGGAGGGTAACTCGACCAGATTAGTTTTTAGAAAAGCTGACTTTAGCCAAAGGGAGGCAGGCAGGCAGGCGATTTAGTAGGAGGCTTTTTATTTTCCTCTCATTAAAAGCATCTTTGAAAAGATACTGAACAGACTTATAATAGAGCATTTCTTTACAATAGTAAATGACTGCTTGCCCCAGTCTTTCAAAGAATGTGGTGAAAAACACATAACATAAAATGTCCCATTTTATCCATTTTAAAGTGAACAGTTCGGTAGTGTTAAATACATTCACAATGTTGTGCAGCTGAACTCCAGAATGTTTTCGTCTTGTGAAACCGAGACTTCCAATTAAGCAATAAATCCCCACTTCTCCTCCGCAGCCTCTGGGAGCCACCATTCTACGTTCTGTGTCTATGAGTTTGACTATACCAGATACCGCACAGAAGTGGAATTCTACAGTAGTTGCCTTTTTGTGACTGGCTTATTGCACTGGGCATAATGTCCTCAAGGTTCATCCATGACGTAGCAGGTGTCAGGACGTCTAGGGGGCTTTTGCTGGAGCCTGAGCGAGAGCTGATGGGGGCTTGGACTAGGTCTTGGCCATGGAGAAGGGGGAAGTAGATGGGACCAGGGGGGCTGGGGGGAGGTAGAGTCACAGGATTTGCGGAAGATGGGAAGGTGGTGAGGTTGAGTGAGGCAGCGCCTTCAGAAGGGACTGTGGACAAGCCAGTGGCGCTCAGACCTGGAGACTCCTTTGGAGGGCGGGAGAGGGGAGGTGACTCAGGGGCTGAGCTGGGAGAGAGGAAGCTGAGAACCTCTTTTCTGTCCTCAGTGCAGAGCCCCGCGGAGACCAGGGGGGCACAAGGAGAGGCAGCCACCTTTGTCTCCCTGTTTATATTTTCCTACAGAGCGCAGACCTGGGCCCACCAGAACGTGGGTCTGTATGGCATCCCAGATGAAAGGCGGGGGGAGGCAGCTAAGAGTTCTGCAGTCTGTCCCCATTCAGATACCAGGGGCTGGCCACCGCAGGGGTCCACCCTTCTGTCTCTCGTCTCTTTCATCCTCCTGGGAATTGTAAAGGGCCTCCCCCCAGAGCCCCACCCCTGTTCCTATCTCCCTGAGGAGGTGGGCGATTCTCCCCTCTGAGGGAGAGACCAGGGCGGGAAGAATTTTGACCCCTGCCCTCTCCAGCTGTGAGGCAAGTCACTTCTTCCTCAGGGATATGCTCAGTGAGTTCGTGTTGAAAGTCTATGGAAAGCCCCACCTTCAGAGGAGCAAAGGTTTGAGTGGGTGTGGTGTGAGTGGGTGTGGTGTGAGTGGGTGTGGTGTGAGTGGGTGTGGTGTGAGTGGGTGTGGTGTGAGTGGGTGTGGTGGTGGCTCATGAAGGAGGGTGGGCAGTTCTACAAGGTTTTGGCGCCAGGGTGGCAGGGGCGGGGAGTGCTGTCTGGGATAGAGAAGAGGAGATTTTCTGGAACTGTGTCTTGGAAGATCTTTATCATTTTGGAGGAAAGGTCAGGGAATGGAGGCAGACCAGGGAACCCCAGGCAGGGGGGGCACGTGAAACAATGCATGCCTTCAGCTTGCTAGCAGGGATCGGCTGAGAGCTCAGCAGGGTCCCGCTGGGATGCACCGGGCTTTTGGCTTTTATCTCTCTCTGGCTGTGGAAGGGGTGATGGTGGTCAACAGGAGAGAATCGGAAACATGTTTCACATAGCACTAACTAGATACCCAGTGCCGTTATAGGAGCCACCCAAGTATTAATGATGTAAGTCACAGCAACCCTGTGCAGTAGTCACCGTCACCAGGCCAGATGGGAAAACAGGGGATAGGATTTGAACCAGGCAGCCTGGCTCCAGACTCGGCTTTCAACCACTGGGTTAGGCTGCGGCTCCCGGCCGGCTCGGAGCGGAAGTGTTAGGACAGGGCTGGCGAGGATTAAGGAGTGAAAATGGCCAGGAGTTGGCCTCAGGTGGGATGTGGGCCCAGGGTGATGATGGAGCCGTGGCAGGCGCTTAGAGGCCCTGGGACCACTCACTGAGCTGTGGAACCAGGAGGAAAGAGGGCCCTGGAGGCTTCAGTCTTGCTACCTGTAAAATGGGTTCAGGAACCTGCCTCAGTAGCAGAGAGGGCTGGAGTGAAGGTGCTTTGTGTATCGAAGTTGCTCTGTCAATGGAGCCTGCCCTTGCCACCTCCCCTCTGCTCCTGCCACTGTCACACACATGCCCAGTGTCCCCTCTGGCCCCTTTCTGGCTGCCTCTTGGGGCACCCTGCCCTCTGAGATGTCTTTCTTTGGTGTTTCCTCATGAAGCCAGAGGTGGCTTTGAAGCCCTCTCAGGGAGAGAGAGAGAAAGAGAGAGAGAGAGAGAGAGAGAGAGAGAGAGAGAGAGAGAGAGAAAAGCAGTTCAAGGGATGTAGGTTGAAAGAATTTGGAAATGCAGATGGGCTGCATGAGGACTTTTAATTTTTGTTCAGAACATCTGAGTGCCTCTGTGGGCCGCCCACCTCACAGAGCAGCGCCTCCCTCTGTCACAGAGAGGAGGTGAGAGCAGTGGTGGTGGTGGGGGCTGCTGTGAGTGTGGGGCAGGCAAGGTGACCACCCTCCAGCCCCACCCCTGCCATGCCACCAAAATAGAAGGGTTGAGGCGTCGGCCCTGGGAGGGGCTGGCGGGGAAGCCTTTGAAGGAGGGCAGGCTGAGTGCGTTAATATTCACCCTGCCGCAGCTGTTGCCCTGGGTTTTCTGTTTCCATGGCAGGCAGAGACATCACCAGTCTCGCTCAGACACTCCAGGGCCAGGGAGGCAGAGCCTGGGCTTGGCTCATAAATCGCTGGGTGCCACTGGGCAACTCCCCCACCGCTCTGGGCCTCGGTCGTCCCATCTGTGGCATGGGTGACTGACTAGGTCGCCTCCCTGGCTCCTTCCTGCTGCAGCGTTTAGGATTCGCATCCTTGACAACTTGGCCACCTACCCCTGCCTCTGCACACCCCGCTCCTATCCTCTGGGTGGCGCTCAGGCCTGGCCAGCCCAGGAAATGTGCTCTCCGATTTCCGGCTCTTTCCACCTTGCCAGGGAAGGAGAAGGTTGAGGTGGGGTTGCAGAGTTGGGGAAACCAGAGGAGGTGCAATTTTTTAAAAATATGTTTTTTTAAAAAAATTGATTCCCGCGAGGGAGGAAAGGAGAGAGAGAAACATTGATGTGAGGGAGAAACATCCATCTGTTGCCTCCCCTACACACCCTGGACCAGGACCAAACCCGAAACCTGGACGTGTGCCCTGACCGGAATCAAACCAATCAATGCACGGGGCATCGCTCAACCCACTGCGCCACACCCGCCAGGGCTGGAGCAGGTGCAGTGCAAGGGCAGCTGGTGGGGAGTCCTGGTGCAGAGCCCCCGCTCTGCCGGCTGCCCCGACATCCCTGTGCAGCAATTTCAGTTTCTATTTTAAACAGTTTGGGTTGGTTGCTTTCCTGACTTCCTGCTGGGTGTTTATAGTGAGAAAAATAATTGGTAATATTTGCACAGATGTGCTGGCACTGCAACTCATCAAGGACACCTTTACCTGGGGGACCCGTCCTCCCCCACCTCGCTTCTCTGCCAGCCGGAGGAGCCAGCCTCCAGGGGGGTAGCTGCAAGCCCCGGTGCCTCCCAGGAGCCCCAGGCGGTGAGGCACAGGCAGAGCTGGGAGGCAGGAGGCCTCCAGTGCCCCAGGCGTGCCCAGAGGTAGGCCTCAGCGTGACAGGGGAGGGGGCCCTGCCGTGTTGCAGGGACTGAACAGGAGGGGCCCTCCTAGGGGCTGCAGGAGAGAAGCCCCTCGAAGCTTGTTCTGGTTCCATTTTCTCCCGCAGAGCCTGAATTTGCAGCTGGGGGTGAGGGACGTGGGGGTGGTGAAGAGGAGGAGGTAGCAGGACTAAGTTGAACATAGGCGATCCCTGGCTTCTCCCTTTTCTGGAGGCCTGGAGCCCTGTTCTGAAGGGGTGGGAAGGAGGCGGGCATTGTCCTGGCTGTGAGGCAGCCTGCCCACCCGAGCAGGGCCTGGACTGGAGTGTGCACTGCCCACTGTCCACTCCGGGACCCAGCCAGGCTGGTGACGTGATGACCACAGAGCGGGCAGGCCCGGGAAGACTCCTCAGTCACCACGTCTGCTTCATCCCTTGAAAGTGCACGCACTGAATGTGTGCACACGGTATGTCTGCATGTGACCCCGTGTGTGTGCGTGCATGTGTGTGCACGGCCGCACGCCTGTGCCTGCATGTATGCGCGTGCATGTGCATAGGTGCAGGCATGTGCACATGCGTGCACATCTATGCTAATATATGTGTACATGCGTGTATGTGTCTTGGTTTGGGTTCCCACAGAGGCTGACCCAGAGACAAAGATTCAATTGCAGGTAGTTTACTGGGAGATGACCGCAGGTAGCACAGCAGGGGAGTGAGGAAGAAGACAGGAGAGGAAGGCAGTCTCAATGCTCTCAAGCAAATTGCTGCTGTGAGCAACTGAAACTCAATCCAGAGGGGGCGGCCCAGGGGCCAGTGTACACCATGACCATTCCTCCCCCACAGAGGGCGGGAGTCGGGCCGCTGGGGGCAGGGGCAACAGATAGGTGTGAAGGAAGATGGGACACAGGCGAACGTGGAGGCAGGCACCAGGTGTTACAGAAATGTTTATTACAAGGATAAATATACACAATGTGGGACATTAAAACTGCTGATCCTGGGCCTGTGGGACTTCAAGGGATGCAGGGAATGGAGGGCTGGGTGACACCTGGGGTGAGGGTGGACAGTGGGACAAGCTGGGTCAGCGGTGGATCCACAGTCCCAGGCTCTGAATGGGGCCTGGGAATGACCAGGGCCCCAGATCATGCACAAGGAGGCTGATAGCGTGAGCCCTGACAGGCTTGCCTTCCAGTGTGCTGCCTTCCTGCCTGCCTGTATGTCTCTCAAATTCTGGATGATCCCTAGTTGCTGGGATGTGAGAGCAACTCTGAGTGGGGGCATCAGCAAAGAAGCACAAGGCTGGTCAGGGGCCCACTGCTGACCTCCAGCATTCAGAAGTGGGAAAACATCATTGGTTTTTGAGAGACAGGCCCAACCTTCTTCTCTGAGTTGGTGGAGCCCTCAGAAATGATTGCAATTTGGTTCCACCCCACGTGGTCCTGGCACAATTCAAACAGCTTGGAACGCCCCTTGGGAGGGTCCTGTAACATCCCTGCCCATGAATACTAAGGGTGATGGGAAAGCAAACCCCTTAGATAGATTCTCCTCATCCTTCTAGAGGGGCACCTCCTCCAGGAAGCCTTCCTGATCCCTGCTGGCTGCTCAGTCATGCCAGCCCTGTGTCACTCCTTCATCGAACTCACTGTACTCAGTGGGGCTTCTCCTCCCTGGTTTCCCATAGGATGTAAGGCTCTGAGCTCAGTGGCTGGTGGGCTGCTGATAACACTCTCTCCATTTACCTGGGATGGTGCCCTCTTGAGGCCCCCCAGGAGAAGCCCAGAAAAGGATGATGGGAGCAGGGACCAGGGGCAGAGTGTGGAGCCCCAGGTGGTCCGGCAATATTTCAGGACCCCTGTCATCGCATCTGCTTTTCTTCCTGCACAGAGGAGCTCCAAGAACCTGGTCTTGGTGCAGAGTTTACATGCCTGGGACTCCCCCATCTAGAATCTATGGTGTCTCACAAGCCCTCAGGAGGGATAAGCACCACCCAGAGCCAGAAAGAGCAAGGGACCCCCGTGTCTCCGTGTATCTCCCCCCCTGGCTGGCTGGGGTTTGGGCATCAGGAGGCCAGATGGTGGAACTGGGAAGCCAGGCTGTCCCCAGGGTAGAGACTCCTATGAGCTGAAAGGACTGGGTCAGGCCTCCTTTCCGCCAGGCATCCCTTCCCTCCCTGCCACCTCTTGCTCTTTCTCTGTGGAGAGGTTGGCAGAGTTGGGTAGTGGGCTGCCTGAAGGCAGAGACCCTCTGGGGAGCGGGCAGAATGGGCTGAGCTCCAAGCTGGCATCAAGCCAGAGGTGGGGCCTGCCTGGTTGGTGTGATGGGCAGCGCTACCCTCTCCTGCTTTCCAACACTGATTGGGCTGGAGAGTGGTGCCCCTGGCACTGCTCTGGCGCTAGGAGCACTGGGCACGAGGAAGTGAAGGCTGAGCCCTGCAGGCTGCGGCCCGGGAGGCGTCCCCACACCACCCACCTCACGACTTGTCTCCAGGGGCAGGGCTTTCCAGAGAGTCTGCAACCTCAAGCCCCGCTGCCCCCTCAGGCGGAGCAGGGGAGTCAGGATGCTGGACCCTACCGGCCACTAGCCATGGCCATTGTGGGACATGTAAGCTGCCAGAGCCACCACCACAGCCACATAGAGACCGGCCCCCACGGCAATGGAGAGTGTGGCCAGGAAGAGGGCCCTGCGGGAGGTGGTGCTGGCCAGGCGGAAGTCCCCCTTGGAGATGGCCTTGCTGGTCTAGGGAGAGAGATGTGTGATGAAAGAGGGCATCCCCATGCCCAGCCCAACTGCCCCCGCCCACCAGGCCTCTGCCCCCCTCCTGCATAGGCTTCTGCCAAGCCCTGCAGTGGAGGAAGGTGGCCAGAGTCCAAGGCCTGGGCCCACATGCTCTTACCCCCTGGGAGAAGTAGAAGGCGGCGATGCCCAGTGGCCAGAAGCAGCAGAGCATGGAGAAGATGGTGAGCCCCAGGTGGTCCCTGGGGGGCAGCGTGAGGAAGTTGTCTTCACTCTCACTCTCTGTGGAGGTTGCGTCACTCTGCAAAACACGGGTCGGGTTCGTGACCAGGCCCAGGCTCGCCCAGCGGCAATGACGTGGTTCTCTTCTGCTTCGATGGAAGTGTCTGGGTTGGGCTCGGTGCCCTCTGCCAAAAACCCTTAATAATGACCCTTGGATTCCACCTTTAGGGATTTAGCACAAGGAAAGAATGTAAGTATGTATGTACAGGCATGTTCGGCACCGGGTAGTGATTGTGAGAGATTGGAAACCATTGTCCCGTACAATGCCCAACGATCAGGAGGTTGACTTAATAAGCGATGGAATACTTACCATGGAATACCACGTAACCCTTTTAAAATCACCTGGTAAAAAGGTTACATTATGTGGAGCAACACGAAATATGTTGCTTAGAGAGAAAAATCAAGTTACAAAACTAGGCACATCTCTCTGGGGGACTAGGATGGGATAAAAACATGAATAAAAAATGACTAGAAGATCACCCACTACAATAATGTTATCTTTCCGTGGTTTTGGGCTTTAACTGTATATTACTTATATGATTAAGAAAACAGGAACAATAAATGCTATTTAAAAATTAAACAGTCAACCCAAGCTAGTGTTTCTCAAAGTGTGGGTAGCAGTTGTGTCGAAGTGCCCCTGGGAGATGCGACCCCAAGCCAGGCCTAATTAATCTCAATGCCTGGCTGTGGGCCTGGGAATCTGTGTTTTAAATACATGTACCCACCTCCTCCTCCTCTTGGTCGTCGTCCTGTCCCTGCAGCTCCTCTTGAACCCCATAGGACACAGTCTGGATGGCGACATCCTCTTCTGCTTGGCCAGGGTCTGTGGACCACTCTGTGGGCCCAGCCTGGGGCTCCCTGCTCTCCGTGAAGCTGGTCTCACAGCTGCCTGCCCTGGGCTCCTTGACCTTGTCCCTCCCGAGGAGGCAGGTAGGCCTGTACCAGGCCTCCACGGCCAGCTGCAGAGACCCTGGGTCCAGAAGCTGGTGGGCGCGAGCAGGGTCAGCACCTCCTAGGAGGAAGGAGTAGAGCTTCTCCTGGCAGGACCAGCTGGGCGAGGCTTCGGGGTAGGGGTAGGGTCGGTGGAGGTGGGCGGGGCTCCGAGGCAGCAGTGGGTTCTGCAGCTCACTCAGACTCTCCATGGTTCTGGGGGCAGCTCCAGGAAAGGGAACCTGGGCCAGCTGGGCAGTCCTCAGAGAGCCTGCTGGGAGCACAAGACAGACAGACACTGAGGCCAGGGCGCCGGATGCAGGACTGGAAGGGTTATGAGCTGGGGTTCTGCCGTCTGACTTGCCTCAGACCCTGCCTTTATCACTGGCCAGAGGTGGGACCTTGACTTGGCTACTCAACTTTTCAGAAACTTCTCCATTTCTTTGTCTGCAAATTGGGGATAACAGCTGTATCTAGCTCATAGAATTGGTTTGTTCATGTATCCACTCAACACACATTTATTGAGCACCAGCTCTATGCCAGGTGCTGTACACGCAGATGCCGGGATATGATGGTGAGAGAGGTGGGAAGGAGAGGAAGAGGGATGCACACTTTTTCTTCCCGGAGCTCACAGTCTGGTAGAGAAGATGGCTGCCCCAAGAAGTACCACAGGGGGTATGAGGACAGAGGCGCAGGGAAGGCTTTTAAACAGATCTGAAGGAAGAGGACAAGTTGACAAGGCGAGGGGAGGGGAACACATTTCATGCAGAGGCCAGATAAAGATGGCAGGTCTGAGAGCCTGGGAGAAGGCAGGTGAGGTTCAGGGTACAGAGGGAGGTGTGAGCAGGGTGTGGGGCATGCAGTCCTGTTGGGGTCTAAGATGGCTTCATGAGTCTTGGCAGGTGTGATAGGATGAGATTTGGATCCCGAAGCCTTTCAATGTTTATGTGTAGAAAGTGGCCTGGAGGGGGCTGGGCTGGCTAGTACATCATCTAGGAGGCTTTGCCATGGTTTCTGGTCAACTGAAGACAACTGGGACTCAATGAGGAGATAAAGAAAAAAGGACAAGCCCTGGCCGATGTGCCTGAGTTGGTTGAAGTGTTGTCCTGTACACCAACCAAAAGGCGGCGGATTCGATTCCCAGTGAGGGCACATACCCAGGTTGTGGGTTTGATGCCCCCATTCAGGGTGTGGGCATGAGGCAATCAATGTTTCTCTCTTACACTCTATCCTTCCCTTCCTTTCTCTCCAAAAATCAATAAAAATAATTTTAGAAAACTAAAAAAAAAAAAAAAAAAAAAAAGTAAGAAAAAAAAAGAAAGGAAAAGAATTATAAGTCTGGCAAAGGGCCATTTCTACTTCTTCCCCAAGAGAAATGACTAGCTTCTAGAAAGCTGGTTCTTGGGAAACCTGGAGACAAAGCATGTCCCAGGAACAATGCCCAGGGGAAAGGGACAGAGGAGGGAGGAGAGGGACCCAGTGTTGAGAGTGTGGCCATGGGGGCCTGGACTCCCTGGCTGGCCTGCTATGAGGGAGGAGGGGGAGCGGTGGCCTGCCCCCTGCCTAGAGACAAAGCAGCAGGAAGAGGCTGCCATGCCTCAGGCTCTGAGCCCTGGGAGGTGCGGCCTCTCTAACAGAGGCTCCTGGAGGGGCACAAAGACCAGCATGTGGCCCAAGTGTCCGCCTCTTCATCCAGGAAGGGGACAGATGGTGCTGGAGACATTGCCATGCGCCTGGGGGCTTTGTTGGTGCATTAACCAGCTGCGAGTAACACCTGGGCTGAGAGCAGCTGTGGCCGGAGCTTCTCCACGTGCAGAGATGGGCACACAGGCTTGGGCGGGGGTGGGCTTAGGTCACTGCTCTCCGGTGCTCAGGAATGCAGGGGCCTGGCTACTTCCTCCTCCTTTCTCTCCGGAGGTCAACAATGCAGGGAGCCCCTCGGACTACAGGGATGTGGAGGGCTCCTTCCTGCAGGTGGGGAGTTGGGAGTGTCCACGACAGAGGTCTTGCAGGGCTAGGCTTGTGTCTGGGCTCCTCTGGGCACATTCCAAGCAGGACTGGTCTCTTTTGACCCCCATGGGCAACTCCTGAGCCCGTCATAACTTCCCCTTCTCCAGCAGATGCGACCCACGGGTGCAGAGTTGAAGGTTATGTGACCATAAGGCTCGTGGTCTGATAGTCAGGTACCCTGGGGTTCCCTTCCTGAACCACCCCATTAACATTCTGACTTGGCACCTCAGTTTTCCCACCTGTAATAAGAAGGGTTGATTTAGCCCTAACCGGTTTGGCTCAGTGGCTAGAGCGTCGGCCTGGGGACTGAAAGGTCCCAGGTTCGATTCCGGTCAAGGCATGTACCTTGGCATATCCCCAGTGGGAGGTGTGCAGGAGGCAGCTGATCGATGTTTCTCTGTCATCGATGTTTCTAACTCTCTATCCCTCTCCCTTCCTCTCTGTAAAAAATCAATAAAATATATTAAAAAAAAGAAGGGTTGATTTAAATGGTCACTGATGATGATGGCACTAACATTCACGATCCCAGAGCCCCAAGGAGCCCCACAGAAGTGAAACGCCCCCACTCTTTGTCACCTTGCAGGAGTCCAGGGTAGACGAGCAGGCTCAGGGCGCAGTGAGGAGCAGAGTCCTCTCCTTCCCTCCATGGCCCCTCAGAACAGGATGAGGGGGGCAAAGGAAAGGCAAGACAGCTTCTTGCCAGGTGGACCCTCGGGCTTCCCAACTCCCCCTGGGCTGCCCTAGTCCCAGCCCCGCCTGCCCCTCATCTTTCCCTCCCTCTGGGATTGTAGGACGTGGCTCTCAAAGGTCCCCCAGCCCCTCCACCAGCTGGTCTTAATTTACCCCCGTCTACGTATAGCCTTGAAGGTCCTTGTTGCCATTCATGTGGGCAGAGGTATGGAGGGCCTTTCAGCAGGGGTGAGGCAGGGTCCTCAGAGCAGATGAATGCATCTAACTCACCTTGCCCTCTGCCCTGCTTCAGCAGGGTGAGCCACCTGTCCAATCCCCCAGAAGGAAAAGAAGGATGCTTGTGGCCAGGAATGAGGCCCTGGGGCTCTGGAGACGTGAGGGCGTTTGCAGGGCACTTGTCCAGGGCAGGCAGGGCAGCTGGGTTCCAGCTCATCCTCCTGCTTTTGCCAACCACCTCTTTTGGTCAAAGTACATCCAGCTGAGCTTCTGGAACCCAAGCCACACTGCCTGTCCTGGACTGTGCCATTAGGCAAGGCTCCTCAGCACTTCATGGTACAAAGATGCATGATCCTGGGTTTTCACAATAAGAACAAACTGAAAGCCACCTGAGTGTCCAACAATCAGGGACAAGTTAAATAAATGATGGTACAAGACGAGGTGGTACAAGACCTTCCAACAGGTCTACAAAGAGGAATGACAGGAGAAAATGCTCACTGCGGATTCAGTGAGAAGGCAGAAAAGATCGGTATGTGCACATAATTTCAACTCCAGCCAAGTGTCAACAGCGATTACCTCCAGGGGTGAGCGCGCGGGTGTTTCTTCCATTTTCTTTTTTACACAATGGTTTTTCGGTTTTCCACATTTATTTTTTTACAACGAGCATGTACTACTGTTAAACCAGAACAAATTAAGTGCATAGATTTCTTCTGAACTAAATTATCTAAAATCGGTTTAAAACTTCCCTAGGCTAGAGGGTTTCTTCTGGGTTTAGAGGCTGAGCACAGCATCAAAGCTTACCCTGACACACACAGATAGGTATGCACACACACACACACACACACACACACACACACACACACACACCTCCACTTCCATAAAGCATCCAAGCCAGGGGCTGTAGCACCTGCTCATAGTGGCAGCCAAGGGCCACAGTTCTCTACCAGGTCATGTTCTCCCCATAAACTGCTAGGGCCACACAAGAGTTCACTGAACTGATCCCAGGGACCTAGCACTGAGCTCTGGCCAGATGGAGGAGGTGGCAGGTCCCCAGGGCAGCCTTCTCTGCCCTTGACCTGGCCTGACCTCTTGGCCTGTTGCTTGTGGCTGCTTCTCCCTGCTCTCTGGGGTAAGAGACCAGTTTCAAGGCAGACCAATTTTCATTTCCACCTCTGCTGCCCGGGCTCCCTTGGACTGTGTGTGCTGTATTGTGTGCCTGCCTATGTCCTGGTGAGCATGCCTGTGTGAGAATGTGTGTGTGTAAGTGCACACTTGTCCAGAGGACAGGCATGAAATGCCTGAAATTCTGAAGCTAAGCAGATTGCTCCAAATTGTGCATTTGGGCCTAGCTGTCTGGGCCCCACAGGAGGAGAAGGAGAGAAGATGCCTCTGGCCTGTTTCATTCTCAGCTGAGAACTGAGCTGAGCTAAGGTTTTCTAGTCCCTGCTTTGGGAATGGAGAGCACACTGCCACCTCTCAGACCAGGGACAGGAAGCCATCCAGGAGTCCACTAGAATCCAATTACAGCGTCCCACTGGAGTCTGATTGCACCTGAGTCCAATCATAATATAGTGTAACATCAGGTTGCTGATCTATAAAATGTATGGATGGGGTAGAAAGTGTTGATTTTTTAACAGCGTGGCTCAATATGACCCTGGGATTCTATTGGGAGAAGAAGAATAATAACTTAACACGTACTGAGCTTTTTGCATGTGCCAGACACTCATTTTGACTCAATAATTCTAGTGGGAGAATAAAAATAGAATGGGCACTTCCTCTTCTAGCTGTGGCAGACAAACTCAGGTCACACAATACCTGCCAATAATAGCTAGAAAAGCTAGGGGAAACATGAGGGCAGCGAAGAATCACCCAGGGGAGCAAGAATTTGAGGGGTCAGGGTTGCAGGGCCCCAGAGGAAAAAGAAACAGAGAGGTGAGCCTGGCCCTTCGCACCACTTTCCCCTTCTTCTAGCACCATCAGAGGCCGGGGAGAAAAAACTGAAGGAGGAGGGGACCCAGGAAACAGTGCCGGTTTTCAGCCTCTTTAGACTGCCCCTCTTTCTGGTAGGAGCAAGCCAGAGAGCAGGCAGAAAGCAGGCTTTGAATCCACTCCGTCCCTCGGAGTAAGGTGTTCTGCACGCAGCCTGGCTGCCTTCCAGAAGCCAGCGTTGTCTCAGGGCTGTGCTTCTCACGTTAGTGTGTACCAACACCACCTGAGGACTCCTTAAACCCAGACTGCGGGTTTCCACCTCACCGTGTGTGCTTCCAGATGGGCCTGGGCATGCACACCTGTACAAGTTCCCAGTGCGACTGGTGCTGCGGGTCCAGGGACCACGCTTTAAGAACCACTGCTCTGATAACCTACTGAAAAAAAAAATAGTGAAGACATGTATAACCTGTGAGCTAATCGATGGGGAACATGAAATAATAAAAACACTTGGCTATCCAAAATGAGACAAGATAGAAAAAGGGATATAGAACAGGTGAGACAAAATAGAAAACAAATAGTAAGATGTTAAACTTTCACCTGGTTGTATCAACAATTACATTGAATGTGAACGAAATAAAATTGCCCATAAAAAGACAAGGATAGTCACATAGTGTATTAATCCATTTTCATGGAATTTGAGAGGCAAAACTAGAGTGACAGGAAGAAGATCAGTGGTTGCAAAGAGCCAGGAGTTGGGGGAGGGGACTGACTACAAAAGGGTATGAGGATTTTTTTAATGGAGGGCTGTTCTGTACTTTGATTGATTGTGGTAGTGGTTACGTGACTGTATTTCACAGAACTCACTGAATTGCATACTTAAAATTAATGGTTTTTATTATTGCATGTCAAAATGGATTTTTTTTGGTCATTTATTTGTTTGTTTGTTTATTTATTTATTTATATTTTGTTAGTATTTTTAAATCCAAGTATATGTTTTTTTATTAATTTTTTGGAGAGAGAGGGAGAGAGAAACATTGATGTGAGAGAAACATCAATTGGTTGCCTTCCATATGTGATCTGACTGGGGATCAAACCTGAAACCCGGAAATGTGCCCAGACAGGGAATTAAAGTGGTGGCCGTTCAGTGCACAGAAGGATGCTCAACCAACCAGGCCACTCTGGCTGGGCTGGATTTTTAAAATAACAAAATCCTGCCCTAGCCAGCTTGGCTCAGTGGATAGAGCGTCGGCTTGCGGACTGAGGGGTCCTGGGTTCGATTCCAGCCAGGGGCACATGCTTGGGTTGCAGGTTCGTTCCCCAGTCGGGGGTGTGCAGGAGGCAGCCAATTGATGATTCTCTCTCATCATTGATGTTTCTATCTCTCTCCCCTTCTCCCTTCCTCTCTAAAATCAATAAAGAAATATATATATATATATATATATATATATATATATATATACAAACTCCCACTACATGCTGCTTTTAGCAATGCACCTTAAATATAAAAATACAAAAAAGTTCAAAGAAAAAGAATAAAATATTGATACCAACACCTCACACTTATCAAGTTCTTATGTGTTTCAGGCACAATTCTAAATGCTGCCTATCATCTCATTTAATTCTTACAGTAGCCCTATGAAGTCTGTGCCATCATCATCTCCATTTTACAGATTAAGACACGAGGGCATAAGAAAGTTAAAGGTGCCCACAGGCACACAGCTGGTGAGTGGTGAGCTGGACGTGACCCCTAGAAAATGACTGCAGAGTCACTGTGCCTAGTGCCACTCTAGGTCAGATACCATTTACTGAGTGTTTGCTTGGTTCTGAACACCAGGCCAAGAGCTTCAAATGCAGTATCTCATTTAATCCTTTCTCTGTTGCATGTGGGGGAACTGCAGCTCAGAGAGGTTTAAATAGGGTTCCGGAGATCACAGCTGGAGCATGGCAGAGCCCTTGGCCCAGGTCTGTCCGACCTGAGCTCACGCTGGCCTGAACAGCATCCAGTTCTCCAGGTTAGCTGCAGGGTGGGGCCTGGTTCTCCAGGTTAGCTGCAGGGTGGGGCTTGGTTCTCCAGGTTAGCTGCAGGGTGGGGCCTGGTTCTCCAGGTTAGCTGCAGGGTGGGGCCTGGTTCTCCAGGTTAGCTGCAGGGTGGGGCCTGGTTCTCCAGGTTAGCTGCAGGTTTGTTGCACACAATACCTGGGAAGAGGCATCATGAACACTATTTTTTTTTTTAAAAAAAAAAGGCTGAAGGGATAGTGTGTATAACTAGGTGTTGGGTCATATCCTTGGGGTGGGGCCAGCCCTTATCAGAACCCTACAAAATTATAATTAGCAACTGTTCACTGCATGAAGCTAGCTATTATTATTTCCCATTTCTCAGGTAAAGAAACGGACACTCAGAAAAGTTAAGTCACTGGCCCAGGATTAAACAGTGACCGACTGGATTTCAACCCAAGTTTAACTGAGTCCAAAGTCTCGCCTTTCACTACGATGCCTTTCAGAGCCTACCTGTGTATAGAAGGTCAGGATAAATTGTGTGGATTTGATCCTGGACGGGTTAAAAACCAGAAGCCTCAGCGAAGGGAATGGGACAAAGGAGCTTTAATAAAAGATTAAGAGATTTGGGGTGATCTAGTAGCTGAGGGGCGGCTGCCTAGATAACCTTAAGGTCTGGATTCAGATAAATGCAGAGCCACTGTGAAAAGCTGAACTCTTCACCTTGCTATCGCTCAGTGCAGCAGGAGAGAATGCCTCTAAACTGAAAGATCAAAGCAAGAACTTCCGAGTAAGGCAGAAGATTAAACATGAATGATTAAAATCAGGGAAAAGGCGAAACCTTTAACAAAAGGCGAGAGACTACCTTCAAGTCAGATACTCTGTAAGCTGTTGTGCACACTGTGAAGTGTGGCGATGGTGGCTGTCTGTAATGGCTTGGGGCTGGATTTGATGATTTCTGGCCCATAAGCAAGGAAGCCACCAAGGTAGCTGGGGGTCATGGCTGTAGCTCCCTGCATCTGGCAGTGAAGAGAGAAAGTCGGGTAAAGAAGGGGAGGAAGGGGAGTCAGAATCAAGGGAACATGGGGAACTTGGCTCTCTTTGCTTCAGTTTGTCTCGGGAAGCTAACGCAATTAATTATCCTTGCTTTCTCCTGTGTCTTCAACAGCTCCCAACTCCCGGTCCTTCCTAACAAGCACTTAAACATATTGTTTTCTTCTTTGCTAGAAAATAAATCAACTGCCGTGGTTGTAAAACCTGGCTGTAGTCCTAGCTGGTCTGGCTCAGTGGATAGAACGTTGGCCTGTGGACTAAAGGGCCCCGGGTTTGATTCTGGTCAAGGGCACGTGCTCGGGTTGTGGGCTCGATCCCCAGTGAGGGGCGTGCAAGAGGCTGATGATCAATGATTCTCTCTCATCATTGATGTTTCTATCTCTCTCACCCTCTCCCTTCCTCTCTGAAATCAATAAAAATATATTAAAAACAAACAAACAAAAACCTGTAAATGCTCTGACATCCCTCCCACTGGGAAGCGGGGGCCTAGGTCCCTCCTCTCTAATCGGAGTGGGTGTGACTGCTTCAACCCCAGAGCACAGCAAAAGTGATGCTACGTGACTCCAAAGCCGGTGACATAGGTCAGGCATCTTTCACCGCTTCTGGAACCCTGAGCTGCCTGTACGTGGTTGGACTGCTCTGAGGCCGCCATGCTGAAGTATCCTGATGTGAGTGGAGACAATACTTCTGAGAAACACGGCTATAAAGTGAAGGAGAGAGAGGAGACAGGAGCTGAGGGAACTGGCACTGAGGAAGGATGTTCCAGTTATCTGTTGCTGCCTGACTGCCCCAGAACTTAGCAGCTAAAACAAAAGACATCTTATTATGCCTCAGGACTTTGGGGGTCAGAAAGCCATGCAGGATTGAGCTGGGTGATTATTCTCTCCCTGTGGCACGTGCTGAAGAGGTCACCCGGTGGTATTCAGCGGACAGGTGGGCTGGTTTGGAGAGTCCAAGATGGCTTCACTCTTCCTCTCGGAGAGCTGATCACAGCCTTTACTTACATATGTGTGATTCATTGATTAGCATCTTTCTCCCTTACCAGACTGTGAGCTTCAAGAGAATGGGGATTGCCTCTGCCTTCCTCATTCTTGCAGCCCCTTGCCGGGCATAGCGTGGGGACTTAGACAGTTGACCTCATGAGTGAATGAGTGAGCTAGGAGTGCTGGGCCTCCCTCATAAGAAAGTACGTTCCGGATTCTGGGATGGATGGAGCACATCTGGCCAGGACACTTTTGGTTCTACACAACCAACATTTCTTGAGCAGTTCCGAGGGATGCAGAAATAAACAAGGAGTGGTAGCTGCTCTGAGGAGGGGTGGGGGAGACAGACCAGTAAATATGAAATTTCAATACAATGGAGTCAGTTGTGTTAGCGGCACACAGAGAGCTATGGGACGCTGATAAGGGACTTGTATCCTGGGATGGGAGTGGAGGCGATGGTGGGAACCATGAAGAGGCTTTCAGAGCAGGTGACATCTGAAGTGAGTCCTCAAGAAAGAAGGTGAGTCATCCAGGTGAGATGAGGGAAGGGCATTTCTAGCAGAGGAAACAGCACAGAAGCATGGGCTGCTGGTATGAAGGGGAGGCCAGGGTGGCTTGGTATTGATGGAATGAGGAGAAGGGGGAGGGCCTTAGACTCCATACGGAGTTTTTCTCCTGTGGACAGTGGGGAGCCCATGATAGTTGTAGCAAGGAGTGGTATGGTTGCACCTGTGTTTTAGAGCACTCTGGTTAGCAGCAGTGGGTAGAAAGGATTAGAGGTGAATGAAAAGGGAGGCTGGGAGTCCCGTAAAGAGACGATTGTCAAAACGGAGGCAGGAGAGGACAAGGACCTGAACCTGATCTATGGCCGCACTGGGGATCGAGCCCGCAACCCGGGCTTGTGCCCTGACCAGAAATCAAACCATGACCTCCTGGTTCATAGGTCTACACTCAACCACTGAGCCACACCGGCCAGGCCCTGGCTGCTTTCTTGTACCTAACTTCCAAGGAAATCCATACCAGCTACCTGTGCTAGTCAACACCTCCTTTATTCATAAGTCTGCATGGACAAGGAATAATGAATACATGAAAAGAAAAGAAAAGGATGAAATAAAGAGAACAATTGACATAAGATAAAAACATCCAAATTATAGAAAAGATCTTTATAATTTTTTGAATTCATATTCTCACAGATATATAAGGGGATGTTGCATACATAAAGCAAGAACAGGCTGCTATGAAAAAGGAGCAACAAAAGAACATGAAAGAATTTGGAAAATTGAAAATAATTGTCTAAATTTTAAAGAATTTAATGGAGAGAGTTGGCAATAGAATAAACACAGTTAAAGACTAACTTTTTTTGTTAATCTTCACCCAAGGATATGTTTTTATTGATTTTTAATAAGAGAAGAAGGGGGAGACAGAGAGAGAAAAACATTGATAGGTTGCCTCCTATATACAGCCCTACGCGTGGATCAGACCCATGACCTAGGTATGTGCCCTGATCAGAATAGAACTTGCAACCTTTCTGGTGCATGGGACAATGCTCCAACCAACTGAGCCACCCAGCCAGGGCAAGACTAATTTTTTAATGTAAAAGAAAAAGTTACTAAACTTCCCCACGGTATAGAGCAAAAAGATGAAGTAGGTGAAATAAAGTTAAGAGATGTGGATGAAAGTCCCAGAGTTCCAAATCAATCTAGTACAGTGGTTCTCAACCTTCCTAATGCCGCGACCCTTTAACACAGTTCCTCATGTTGTGGTGACCCCCAACCATAAAATTATTTTCGTTGCTACTTCATAACTGTAATTTTGCTACTGTTATGAATGGTAATGTAAATATCTGATATGCAGGATTTATTTTCATTGTTACAAATTGAACATAATTAAAGCATAGTGATTAATCACAAAAACAATATGTAATTATATATGTGTTTTCCGATGGTCTTAGGCGACCCCTGTGAAAGGGTCGTTCGGCCCCCAAAGGGGTGGCGACCCACAGGTTGAGAACCACTGATCTAGTAGGCGTTTCAGAAAGACTGTAGGAAAATAATAATTAAAAGAACAGAAGCAGAGCCCAGTGTGCTCAGTGGTTTTAGTGCCTGCCCGCACACTGAAGGGTTGTGGGTTCGGGCACATACCTGTAAGCTCCCCTTGTCCCCCCGCCCCCCCCTCCCCCCCGATCCAGGTGCATGCGGGAGGCAACCAATTGATGTGTCTCTCTCACATCGATGTTTCTCTGCCTTTCTGTCTCTCAGTGTCTCTCTCTTCCCCTCCCTCCCTTCCACTCTCTAAAAATCAATGGAAAAAATATCCTCGGGTGAGGATTAAAAAAAGAACAGAAGCAGAAAGTGTTTCCTGAGCTGAAAGAAAAAAGAATACTTACATTGAAAAGGCTCACCAAGTACTGAGCTGGAAAAATCACACACACACACACACACACACACACACACACACACACGCACGCAAGAGAAAGATGGGAAAGAGAAGTGGATGCGTTTGGTCTTGAAGTGTCTTTGAGATACTAGGGTAGAAACTCCATGTGGCAATTAAATGTATGAAGTTGAAGCCCTGGGTAGTGGTCAGGGCTGGAGAGAGATGTGAGAATCATTGAAGGACCTATGGAGAGGGAGGAGAAGAGAAGAGCAAGGAAGGGAGAGAAGAGGGCCGAGAAGGGAACCCAGGGAAGGGGACACGCAGCTGAACACGTCTCAGCTCCCAAGCCTTCTAAGGCGCTGTCTTCCAGAGAACAAAAGTCTACCCTGTTTTCTATCCACTGCCACCTGCGCCCCATGCGCGGGGCTGCCTCTCTCTCAGAGCACAATCCCCCTGCCTGGGGGAAGGGAATGTGGCTGACAAGGGTGAAAATTGCTGGGAAGATTGAGGTGGTGGCACCACTACTCAAATTAGTCCATTTTTGGGCAGAAATTAAATCTTTATTCTTGCTGAAACAACCTGTCTCTCTACTGAAGCAGCTCATTCCCAACCACTTACAGCAAACAGAGCATCTGATGGCAGAAGACAGCACACATAATGGGGAGGTAGAGCATGGGGCCCTCGCTCCCTGCTTGGTTTGCTTGGGGTGGGGGTGGTGGCAGCTGCGGAAGGAGAAAGAAGAGAGAAGAAGGGAGGAGACAAGAGAAGAGAGAACCTGATGCAAAGAGCAGGGATGAGATCAGTTTTCATGGCCCCCTGGCTAGTAGCAGAAGGGACCGCGCTCCAGGCAGGATGCCTACCAAGCCCCTGAGAAGGGAATGGGGTTGGAAAATACCCAAGGTTTGAGGAACTGAAATGTTTCTTCTTCCCTAAGTGCAGGCTGCTGCTTCCACTTCTTCCTCCCTGGAGTGGTGTACTTTGGGGGTGGAAGTCCCTCTGGGATGTACAAATGAATTTGTCTTTGAATCCAAAGGTAATTGGTCTTTGGCTCCAAAGGTAATGAATTATGTGCAGATATCTCTAGATATTCTCTTATTATTTTGTGTGTGCCACCCAGGGGAAGGGGCCTGCATATGTGTATTTCAATGTTTCCATCTCTCTCTTACACACACACACACACACACACACACACTCACTTCATTTCTTAATGGCATTCATCTCTTCCTCTTCTTCAGACCTCTCTTGCCTCCAGCCCCAGATAACCAAGATCATCCAATTTGGTGCCCGGGTTGACTCCTTTCTTCCCTTTGAAGTCTTGCAGAGGGAGGGGGAAGGAGGGAGGGGGCAGGAGGGAGGGGAACACAAGAAGTAGCCAGTGGTAGCTTTTCCCTGCTGGGAGAGAAGCCAGATGTGCCTGCCTGGTGATCAGCGATGCCCTGAACCCTGACAGCTCTGGGGCTAGAGTGTCCACCCAGACAGCTGCAGAAGGAGGGGTGGTGCATGGTTCTATCCCCAGCAGCAGGCCAGCACCCCCACAGACCAGTCTTGCAGAAAATAAAGCCCCTCTCCATGGTTGCTGCTGCCTCTGCTGCTGTCACTTTGTTATAAAGGTTAGTGACTGTCCATTAACTCTGAGGAGCTGATTCTTGCCAGTGCTGCACCGGCAGCTGGGAGCCAGAAAGTGCTGACATGGGGGGGAGGGAGTGGTGGTGGGTAAGCAGGGGAGGTCACTGGCATGGCCTACTCAGCCCTCCCCAAGTGCCAATTAGCTAAGGTTTTCCTGCACATCAGCCAGGCCTGCCACAGTTGAGGAAAATTATTGTCAGAGAAGCTCATTTTGTTTTTATATTAAAAACGTTCTCCCCAGGGATGGATCTTTCCTGACTGTCCCCTCCTTCAGCCTTCTTAGGTGGGGGATCCCAATCAGGCAGGATCCATGGGAAGAGATGGCCAAGGAAAGGGTCCCTGGCCGTTGGCTACTCACAAAGGATGTTAGCGGGGAGTGATTTCCTAGCCTTTTGGCAGCAACCCTCCCAACTCAGCAACTCTGTACACATTCCTGGCTTTCCCAGGAAAATAAGGAAGACTAGGAGATCTTAAGAAAACACTAAAACTATAAATATCATTTCCTAAGTTCTTATTTCCTCATTCCACTGCATTCATAAAATGCAGTTCTTCATTGAAAGGACATTAACATACTCTTCAGATCGGGTTTGTGAAGCTGGTATCCTGTGTTCAAGGAGAACTTAGGGATTTGTGGGCTGGGAATAGCCCTCAGATGGCCCCACAGAACATTAGAACTCATAGTCTTAAAACTCATCTAGTTCAACCTTCTTTTACTGAAGTGAAAACTAAAGCTTACAGAAGGGAAGGGACAGCCTGAGACAGTCACGGGCAGATCTGGGATCAGAACACAGGGCTCCCGACTTCCAGTCAAATGTTTTTCTTCTGAGATATTTTAACACTTCGCTCTTGTATTTTACACCCAATTACTGAGTCCTTGCTATCTTTCAGGTGCTATGGGGGAGGTGGGGTGTTGAAGGAGGCAAAGAGATGAAAACAACATAATCCTTGCCTTCAAGGAGCTGTTTCCCTAGATCTGTGATTTTTTTGGGGGGAAAAAATAAAAACTGTGAGTCAGACTCTCACCCTATATCATCTTCTATAGGTGATGATGGAAGAGTAGACAGGGAGGGAACCCTTTTACTTTCTCAAGTTTAATAAGTTGGGTTTCACTGACACTGGGACCTCAGGGAGGCCAAGGACAAAGGGAGCCACAGCCAGGCTGGGAGAAAAGGGTGTAAGGGTGACAGTGAGCAGGTCACTGACAGCAGGTCTGGCTGGTGGTAGGAATAGTGGTAACAGCTCACACCAATATGGCAACGCACAGTCGACAAGCCTCCAGCCAGGTACATGGTTTCATGGAGTCCCAAGGCAGTTCTCTGAGGTGAGCAGAGCAGCTACGTTACCCCCACTTTAGGGATGAGGAAACTGAGGTTCAGAGAACTCGGATAACTGGCCAAAAGCCA
The DNA here is from genome assembly GCF_964212035.1 of Myotis nattereri. NCBI lineage: Eukaryota > Metazoa > Chordata > Mammalia > Chiroptera > Vespertilionidae > Myotis > Myotis nattereri. Next base: position 23,814,070 of record NC_138075.1, on the reverse strand, counting down.
GTAGATGCCAGCGTCCAGCCAGGAACTCCTAGCCCAGTGCTCGTTCTACCACGGTGGGTGGGGAAGTTGTGCTGGGGTAAGAGGATGGGGGTAAAGCAGTGGTCAGCCACAGTGACAGGCCAGTCTTCCTCTACGCAGTTTTATTTTGATTGCTACATTCTGGCACGCAGAGAACTCTGCTCTGAAGACCCGGAAGCACTTTGCAGGCCCGAATGATCTCATTCAGCTCCCTCTTGCCAAAAGAGGAAGGACTCCAGATAGAGATTCTGTCTAGGGTCACCAGCATTCAGCCACATAACAGACAACAGGACTCAGGGTCTCCCACTCTTTGCCCTCATGCACCAAGCAGTGTGATGCAAAACCAGCCTCTTTCCTTGAGAGCCAAGAGGGCCACAGGATAAAATTGAGGTATCTTCTGGTACCTCCTTCCTTCCATGGAGAAATGGCTTAATAGGTGCTGAGGGGCCTGGCCCATCCCTTGGCCCAAGGGTCATTACAGGGCTAAAAAATCTTGAGGCAGTCCCCCTAATGAGCAGGGTTGGGGGAGGAGAGGGAAGCTGGAGAAGCTGGTTCAGATTTCCCTCGTGTCGCAGAGCCCTGGTGGGGACTGGGACACCAGGAGTCTGGACACTCGTGAGCATTTCTTCTGGGGCAGGGTGAATCAGAGCTGCCTGAGGTTGGGGTCAAGGCCTGGTGGTGTGGGGTCAGGGCACCCAGGTGCCTGCCTGCGCCCCAGTCCCTCAGGCGCCTCTCACCCTGTAGGGTGAGGGGAAGGGATGGACTTAGCGCGATCTCTGGCAGAGCCCGCATGCCTGAGAGGGGCCCCAGCTCAATCCCGGTTCAGCGCCTGGCTCTGCGCTCCCGATGCGCCCCCAGACGGCCTCTTACCTGTCCTGCCGAGGACGGTCCCGCCTCCTTCGCGGGGCTCGGGGGCCCGGCATGGGCCGGTGAGCGACAGCGCCCTCGCCTCGTGGCTGCGGTGGAACTCCCAGGAGGGCACCTCTGCTCCGGGCCCCGGGTCGCGGCCACTGCCGCCGCTTCAGCACCACGGACAGCTCCCGCCTTCTGCCAGCCGCCGCCGCCCGCCCCGCCCCGCGTGGTCCCGGGAGCCCCGCATCCTGGCCCGGCCCTGCCGCCGCCGCGCAGCCCTTAGCCCGGCCCGAGGCGGCTCCGCGCTGACTTGGGAGAACAGCCAGGAGGTCCCCCCTCTTCCCCGCCTCCCGCCGCCGCCGCCGCCGCCTCCCTCTCGCCTCCGTGCTTCGTGCTCCCTTCCACGCTCCCGAGTCAGCCCACCAGGGCGCTCCGGACCCAGCTCCGGGGCGGGGCGGGGCGGAGCGGGAAGCCCGGGAGCCCAGAGGAGGCGGCAGAGCAAGGGGCGAGAGGCAGCCACGGGCTTCTCTGGCTCCTGGAGCCGAGTCCTCTCTCCCAGCCCTTCTTCCCACCCTGCTCTCGTGCTCCCCCAGAAGCGATGTGTGGTCCTCCCGCTTCTTGAAGCATTTTTGGAGCGCCTAGGCGCCCAAGCCCTGAGATTTAATAGGAATATGCCCTAAAGAGAAAAACAAGCAAATAAAAATCAGTTATTGAGCGCTTACTATTTATCAGACACCGCGCAGGATTTTATGTTTTTAAGCAATATAATCTCATTTAATTTTTAAAACTACTCTAACAGGCAATACAATCCTCCTCCCCGCCCCGGTCCCCCCCCCCCCCCCCGCCCCCGCCTTCATTTTACTCACAAAGACCCTGGGCTCATAGAGATGAAGTCTCTTCATGTGGTGAGAGCAGTACTGTGCTGGGAAATGCATGGGCTTGAAAGACCATGGACCTAAATTTTGCTCCTGGCCTCCCACTGACTAACTGGACTAGTACAATCTTGAGCAAATTACTTAACCTCTCAAAGCCTCAGGTTTCTCATTAGCAAAATGGGGGAGCTGTAGCCACCTCATAGGAGTCACACGAGGACAAAGCGAGAGGACATATGTGACACATTGGCTCCAAATAGGCCCTCAGTGGGTGAGCATTCCCCTCAGTTCTCCCCGAGAGATCTGAGCCCTGAGCCCTGAGCCCAGGGCCTCCGGCTGCTCTGTCTCCCCCACTGGGCTGCTCTTTATCACCCCTCACTTCAGTTTTCTTTTTGTCTCATGGGGACACCCTCATCTTGAGTGTCATGAATGGATGAGGCTATTTTTCAAGCTCCCCACAAGGTCTTGAGTCTCACCACAGTGCCAGGAGGTTGGGAGGGGAGAGTATTCTTGTTTTCTGAAGGTAAACAAGGCCAAAAAGTGAACCCTGGAGCAGGGTGAAGCTGGCCAGGGCTGGAAGGAGGCCCTGGGGACGGCGCTGGCAGTGTGAGCTGCCCCCCACCCCCCATCCAAGGATGCCATAGCACACTGAATGGTGGGCTCCCAGACCCCTCACTCCCACATAACATGGGGCATCTGGAGCAGTTCCATTTAGCTCCCAACAGGCTCAGTCTGAGGCAGAAGTCCTACCCCCACCCCCCTCCCTTTCTGGTCATGGAGCTTGGGTCTCCTCCTCTTCGGGGCTGGGCAGAAAGCTCCCTCAGCCTTGCAGTCTGTCTCGGGGCTGGTATTGGTGTTTATCCTGTTGGGTGTTAAATATATTCTTGTTCCTATTGACCCTGCCCCAGTAGAGGGGAGGCCTCGAGGTTAGGAAGGCTCTTGAACCACTCATCTGAGGCCTATTCAGCATCTGTACAAATAACCACACACACACACACCCTCCCACACACACATGAGACACTGGCCCCATGTGTCTACATGCCTTCTTGCACCTTTGGTCCCCTCACAGGGGCTCATGGCCCCCTATTTGGCCTTGGCCTCCTTCTGCTTCTTTCCTCTGTATCTTGGCTTTGCTCCATGTCTGGGCTGCATACCGAATTACCAATCAAAAGGATAATAAAAAAGCCAGTGAAGCAAAGCGGCACATACATTCCAAATACTAATGTTGATAATTATATGCTGTTGCCTGGAGGGGAAACTTCAAGAGAGGCCATCGGTATTGTGTCAAGGGCCCTGGCCTGGGCACCAAGAGACCCGAGTCCAGTCTGGTCTTTGTCATTAGTTGCCTGTGCGCATTTAGGCAGTGCCTAATCCCCCCGGGCCTTCGCTTCCTTAGGTTTCCAAGCCTCCTCAGCAGCTTGGGAGAAACTGTAGGGCAATCAGCACCAAGAGTTTCCTTTAAGAAAATTACCTCTTATCCCTCACAAGACAGAGGGAGTGGCTCAGAAACTGAAGAACCTATAACTTTGCAAGGTTTTCATTCCATTTCACACTCCCTTCCTTTCTCAGCAAGCTCTCCCAGCTTTGTAAGGAAGGTCAGATCACCCTGGACTCTAGAGAAGAGAAGGTATAAGCCATAGTCAGGGGCCCTGAAGGAGCTGTCATGAAGGGTGGTGGGGTAGAAAGACATGTCAACCAACAATTCCAGCACATTGCGAACAATGCTATTATAGAATAAGTGAAAAGTGCACAGAGAAGGACACAATTAGCTCTGCCTGAGAAGTCCCTGGAGGCTTACTGGAGGAGGTGATTTTGAGCTGAGTTTTCTAAAGGATGAGACATTCACCAGGAAGATCAGGAGAGGACATTCCAGGTAGAAAGGCTGGAATGAAGAGACAAGGCTGGAAGACTGGTGAGAAAGCTACAGTAGTGTCCAGTGAAGAGATGGTGAGAACAAGGCAAAGTCAGTAGGATGGAGAACAGGAGACAGGCTTGAGACACTTCTGGGGGAGAACAGAGAGGACAGATGGGTTGTAGGCATCAAGAGCAATGTTGGGCCTGGCCTGTGTGACTTAGCAGTTGGGATTGACCTATGAACCAGGCGGTCACGGTTCAATTCCCGGACAGGGCACATGCCCAGTTTGCAGGCTCGATCCCCAGTGAGGTGCATGTGGGAGGCAGCCAGTCAATGATTCTCTCTCATCATTGATGTTTCTATCTCTCTCTCTCTCCCTTCCTCTCTAGAATCAATTAAAAATAATTTTTAAAAAGAGTAATGCTGGGGCCTCCTGCTTCTGGGAAGCTGATGCTACCTCCAAGAATGAGGGGAACAAATTCTGCTTACCCTGTAATGTTGTTGAGTGCTATAAATCTCTTAGTTTCTATTTTTTTGTACTGTCTGTTTCAATTTTATTCTACCTTAAGTTCTTAGGGATTTTTCTTAGGCCCCCCAAACCTCCCATCTTATCTTGAATGTCTTAGTGGAAAAGGGAAAGGCTCATGCTTGGGCCAGGAGAGTTCAGTGGGGGCAGACAAGTCCTGGAAGGAGATAGCACGTGTCCTAGCTGGGACCAGAGCAAGGTGCACAGAAAAGGGACAAAGTAGGCACTGGGTGAAAACCTTGAAGAAGATGCCTTTATGTCCTGTTCTGTTCCCACCTCTCTGATATTCTCAAGGAGAATCCTATGGGCTCTTTTTTCTTGTTGGAGTCTGTTCTGGTTGCTAATTTCCACCTAGGGACTTCCCCTCGTAAGCTTTTTCATGCACAGACTTTTAGCTCTTTCTTCAAGGGGTTGATTTGCTCATAGCTTTCCCAAGGACATGTATATCAGCACCAAGTGTGGGGAGATCTGCTTCGCCACCTGCATCAACAGGCCACACATTGGAAGCGATGTTCCCCATAAGCGGGGAGGCGAGCCCCACCTCCAGCCCAGTGAGCTCAGTACCTCCAAGTCAAGCTCATGGTCAAGGCCACATGGGTTTCTGGGTATAAGCAGGCCGTGGGGACCTGCTTATACCCAGTTCTTGATTCTCATAAACATCTATCATTCCCACGTTACCGGTGAGAGAAATGTGTCTCAGAGAGCAACACTCAGTCAAAGGAAAGAGGCGTGAAATTGATGCATGATCCTGCCTTTTCCCTGTCCTTGAAGCTTCTGCCAGCCAGTGTGTGTGTGTGTGTGTGTGTGTGTGTGTGTCTAGGGTAGTGTGTGCTTGTCCCGAGGTGACTTTCTTAGGAAAGACTTTTCCCCCTCTATGTGTAGAAAAACACTTCCGACTGATAACCACTGATCAAGCACTTAATGTATTTAGGGAACAGCGTGGGTCCTGAGGGTACACAGTTAAAAGATATGGCCCTGGCCATCAGACACAGCATTATTTTAGCTGTGGAATAGGCCAAATACACACAAATATAAAGAGGTGACAAGCCCGAGTTCTTTAACAGTGCCCTGCCTGCACATGTGTTGTTCTGTTTCCTTGAAATCCCCCACCACACTCACCCCCAGGTCCCTAAAATCTCAGCTCAGGTGTTTCCTCCTCAGCCTGGGCTGGATTCCCCTCCTCTAGCTTCCTGTAATATTCTGTATTGCCTACCACAGGAATCAACTCACTACCCTTTTAAATCTTACCTGCCTCTCTCTCTCCCACCTGACTCTGAGCGTCACGGAGGACAGGGCTGTACTGTTCATCTTCGGTACCTAGCTTGTGTCTGGCGTAAGTAGACACTTAATAGACATCTGTTTAAAAGAAAAAAAAGCCACCATTCCCCTTGTACTGCCTCCAGCATATGAGCTCTAAGGTCCCTTGCAGCTCTCGCGTGCTGTGACTTTATGCTTGCCAGCTGAGGCATTGTTTCCATTGGGGCTGGATCTGGCTTGGCTTATTAGTGAAGGAAACCACCTCACCGCTGGCCCCTTTTCTCCCTCAGGGACAGAAACATAATCCCAGCAGGAACAACAGTGGCAACCTGTGGCTTACTTCACCTCCCTTTTATTAGAGTGACCAGGGCTGGCAGGAGTCCACTCCTAACAAGGTCTCTGCCTAGTTACCTGATTGCTGGTAAGGGGATCAAAGTTTTGCCACCCCAAAGTGTGCCCCTTGTTGTATTGATTTTAAGCTAGTTATTGAAAAACAAATGACTCAATAAGAAATGTTGGCCCTCCCCCTGACTAAAGCAATTCAGATTTAAAAAAAAATCTACCCTACACACACACACACACACACACACACACACACACACACACACACACACACACTGGATGGCAGAAGCTTCAAGGACAGGGAAAAGGAGGGAGGGAACCTTACCATGATCACCTTAGAACACATGAATTAGCACATATGTGACAGACAGGAAGAAACATTGTTTCTGGATGGCCCCACAAGAATTTGTTTGCCGTATGTTTGCTCTTTCTACTACCTGCGAATTACCTACTTTCCCTTGGGAATCCCAACCCCTGCCCTGCTTCTCTTTTGTCTGAAATAAAATATAAGCCTCAACTGCCCAGTGTGCTTCCCATCTCATATATTTTTTTAAATATATTTTATTGATTTTTTACAGAGAGGAAGGGAGAGAGAGAGAGAGTTAGAAACATCGATGAGAGAGAAACATCGATCAGCTGCCCCTGCACATCTCCTACTGGGGATGTGCCCGCAACCCAGGTACATGCCCTTGACCGGAATCGAACCTGGGACCTTTCAGTCCACAGGCCGACGCTCTATCCACTGAGCCAAACCGGTTTCGGCCCCATCTCATATTTTATGACACCCTCAGCATAAGCTGTGTGCATTCTCTCCTGTTAATCTGTCTCTGTTAATTTGGCGATTAGCCCAGCTAGAAGAATTTTCATTTATATATCAGGGGAGTGCACAAACGCAGCCCTCCACTACCACAGTCGAGTTTCCCCCATTTGGGGAAATCGCAGGGGTCAGCACATCCCGAGTGCAATGGATAAGCCTCGACCAGGAAAACCACCTTTGTGATGGTGGCATCTCCTCTGCCAATTAAGTACACCAGCTCGAAGAATTTAGAAGGTGGGAGGAAAGTTATATTTTTTTACATCCCCACACTGGGGCAGGCGAGACTGAGAAAACCCAGTGGTTAGGCAAAACAGAGCACTCTGGAAGGGAAAGCATGCAGAAGTATTTGCGGATTAGGAAGGCAAGGAAATTTGATGAAAACAAACATTCAAAATACCTGCCAGGCTTTTAATAATGTCAGAGGAGAAGAGCCTGGAGGAAAAAGATAAGGAACATTTATTTTCTCTGCCAGACCACATCAATTCTCCTCCCACCCCACCCCAGCCCCACCCCCTGTGTTTTGCCGTTAGAAAACAATGGTGACATTTCTCAGGCGAGCTGCATGGTGCCACTCCTACAAGTAGGTAAACCTGGAGGGAAAATTTACAGCTCCTCTGGGGTGTGTTGCTGTCCGTAGTGCTGAATTCCCAGTAGTTCCTAGTCCTAGAGGCCTCTGAGTCTTAGCGGGGTTCATTGGCCCCCACAGATGACCCAGCCAATGGCTGATAGGAAGAAGTTGGGCTGCAGACAAGGAAGACTGGAGAGCCTGTCTGGAAAGATAGGTTTACAGTACATTGTCTAAAACCCTTGGAGCCGGATGTTTTTCAGAAGTCAGAATTTTTCAGATTTTAACAAAGTATTGTGGTGCATCTACCACATTAGTGAGGTTCCCGGGCAGCACCACATAATCAAACAATCAATATGTCCTCAGAAAAAAATGTATGACTGGTCATCCCAAGTATGATCAATAGAGACATTACTTAGCCTCATGGCATTTCAGGGTCTTCCTCCAAATGAGTTCATTCACTGTAGACTTACAAAAAAGCTTTTGGTTTTAGAGTGTTTTGGAGTTCAAGATTTTGCTTGAGGGATTGCCATCCCACAGTGGTTCCAGCCCTTGGGTTCCACCTAGAGCATTTGACCTGCAAAAATTCCTATGGTTGATTGAATTTTCTAAGCTTGTAAATTTACGGACTGGTGGTGCGTAATAATGGCTACTAGCCCTGTTGACTGCCCACTTCCTGTCAGGCTCTGTACTAAGTGTTTGACATCCATTTATCTCTCTGATCCTTACCACTATCCTGGGAGGCAGGATTGTCCCCATTTCACTGATGAGGAAACTGAGGTTCGTAGGTGTTAAATAACCTACCTGAAGTCATAAGCTGGTAAATGCTGGGGCCAGGGATTTGAACCAGTGCCTGCATTGCCTTACTACTCTTAACCTTGCCTTCATTATTAAGGGAGTTGGTTTGAGTGTGAGTAAGGGGATTACATTGCTGCCAGTTTAGTTTGGGGTGGGCGTTTAGTTAGCTTAACTGTGAAATGACATATATTTATATTTACAGTATATGTCTCAAGTTTTTAAAAATTATGAAAGTAATGAGTGTTCATGAAGTAGAGGAGTGAAGGATAAAAGGTTGCTTTCTGGTTCTTTTTTTAGTATTTTTTTGGGGGGGCTGCTTCCTGTTTATGGCCTCCCCAGGTCCATTCCCAACACATTAGTGGTTTATTGTGTGCCCTTCTGGAAGTACATATGTACTTGCTAGCTATCCTAATAGTACTTTTTAGTGTGCATAGATCATACATAGTTTACCATGAATTTTTTTTGCCTTAATAATGATATATCTTTCCATTTTTGAACATACAGAATGCCTCATATCGTTTTTATTAAACTAGTTTTTTAAAAAAATGAAATGATGGCAAACAGTGATGGAAGGAATGAATTTCCAATGACTAGACTTTAAGATATGTAATGCATGGCTGTTTGTTTGTTTGTTTTTTGAAAGAATTTAGGAAAGTGGTTAAGAGCCTAGACCTAGAGCATCTTGTATTCAAATCTCCACTCTGTCCCTCATAAACTCTCTAACTTTGGATAAATTAATCTAAGACTCAGTTTCTTTACCTGTAAAGTGGACTCAATTGTGGTACCTACCTCAGCAAGTTGTGTATTGCAGTTCATGGGTTTAGCAGTTTAGCATGGTGCCTGGGGCAGATCAGCCACACTCCTACTGCTCAAGTAGATGTATAGGGGTACCCCTAAATTTGCTTGATAGCACTGAAATCTTTTACTCTGGACAGTGATAATAGGTGGATCTAGGGGTCTTTTACTCTCTGCTCCCTTACCTCCATCACAATCAACTACAGTTTGGAGGCCACTGCTCTTGGCAGGTTGGACCTTGGACCTTGGACACTAAGCTCTTGCCCTGGGAAAGGAGGCAGGTGGATATAGTGAAGTCAGCGGGTAAAGCATTGAGTATGGAATTAGAAGTTCTAACCCTAAATCTGCCACCATCTTGCTGTGTGACTTTGAACAGATCACTTCTCACCAGAGGATTTCTAAATCACAGCCGGCTCTAGGATTCTAAGATTCTCTTCTGATTTCCAGGATTCTGCGTTAGATTTCCAGGTCTGTGCAGATGTGGCTGCAGGAACTCTTGTCCTTAGAAAGCTGCTGGTTAATCTGGGTTTGGTGTTTGGTCCACTTGGAAAGCAGAGTTCTACGTAAGCATTGCAGACTCTGAAATCAGAAAATCAGGGCCAAATTTTGACTCAGCCACTCCTTAGCTGGGCACATTACTTAACCTCTCTAAACCTCAATATTTTCATTATGTAACATGGGTTAATATTAGTGTCTATCTTAGAAATAGTACCTGTCCTTTTTTTTTGATCTTTCATTCTACAAATGTCTGTTGAGTGGTCTCTATGAGCCAGGCACTGGATACAATTATGAGAAATGCAAGTTGTAACTTACAGTCTAGTGTGGAACACAGTGACTGGATAATCATATTAGCTAATATAAAATTGCAACGATGACAAGTGTGGCTAAGATGGCAACATGGTGTTTTAAGAACCTATAACAGAGGGAGCTGATGTAATAAGAAATTTTGGACAAGGTGATGCTTGAGTTGAGCACTAAAGAATGAGGATAGCTAACTGGATAAGAGTGGAAACAGGGTGTGCAAAAGTCCTGGGGTGGCAGAGAAGGAAAAAGGCCGGTAAGGCTGGAGGGAAGAGAATTAAAGGGAACCACGGACCACGTCAGGGTGGAGAGATAAGCAGGGTCTCACAGTGCTTAGTCTTTAATCCTAAAATCAGTGGGAGGACATGAGGGTTTAAGCAGGGCCACTATTATCACGTTTGCTTTTAGAAGAGACCCCTAGTTAAGAATAGATTTTGGGGAAAGTGGTAAAATTAGTTTAGGCATATCAGCTTTGGAGGTCCAGGTGAAATAAGATGGTAGTTTAGAATGGGGTGGGAATAGAGAGACTTAGAGAGAAGTGACAAGATCAGAAACTATTTAGAAAATAAAATCAATCAGATTTAGTAATAGATTATATATATGGGTAAAGTGGGGGTGGTGAGGGAGAGGAATTTGTCAGGAATGATGCCCAGATTTCCGGCTTGAGCAATTGAATGGCTGATGGTGCCATTCTTTAAGAGAGGGACTCCCAGAGAATCAGCGTATGTTGGGAAAAGAACCTGAGTGATTTTGGATTTGTTGGCTTTTATTTTTTTGTGGCGTCCCTAAGATATTCAAATTGAATTGTCCAGCAGGCATCTGGATGTGTGAGTCTGAACTGGAAATACAGATCTGGGGAAAATTAGCAGAGACAGCAGTGGATACTGTGCATAAGAATGAGATGCCCCAGGAATCAAGAATAGTGTAAAGAGCCCTAGCTTGTTTGGCTCAATGAACAGAGCATCGGCCTGCAGATTGAAGGGTCCCAGGTTGGATTCCAGTCAAGAGCACATGCCAGGGTTGCGGGCTTGATCCTCAGTAAAGGGTGTGCAGGAGGCAGCCGATCAATGAGTCTCTCTCATCATTGATGTTTCTATCCCTCTCCCCCTATCCCTTCCTCTCTGAAATCAATAAAAATATATTAAAAAAAGAAAGAAAGGATAGTGTAAAGAGGAAAGGGCATGGATCTCAACCCAACATTTAATTGTTGGGTTAGAAGAATGAACCTGGAAAGGGGACAAGGGGGAGGGGGAGAAGAAATCAAACCTAGAAATTGTAAGTTACAGAAGTGAAGGAAAGAAGGATTCATGAAAAGAGTGCTCAGTCACGTGCAAAGACGATGAAAGGTCAAGTAAGATGAGGACTGAAAGATGCTCATGGCATCTAACAACACCGAAATCATTGGTGACCTTAGCCAGAGCTGTAGATAAGGAGTGATGGGGTGGAAGCCAGGGTTAAGGAGAGAGTGGAAAGTGAAGAAATGATAGTAGTGAATGTAGGAGTGTCTCATAACTGTGAAGGGAAGGACAGAGATTGGGCAGGAGCCAGAGATTCTTGGAAGGTGCAAGTTACATGATGGGTATAACATGCTTAGGATAAAAAAGTAAATAAATAAAATGCTTAGGGCTGTCCTTCACATATTGAACTGGGACTGAGGGTATTTGCTTTAGAGAAAAAGTCATGAGTTCTTCGAATGACCCAGGTACCTGACTTTGGCGCTTCTAGAACGCATTAGGGAAGCATGCGTTCTAGGACTATGAATGAACTCAGCCCTCTTGAAAGGGAGACCTGGAGTGCCCCTGGGAATGGAACAGTTTAAAGCTACACTCTTCAGGAGTCACATGGTCCCCAGGTCAGGCAGGGCAAGCTAGCTAATAACTGTGGTGAGGGAAGAGGCATGGGGACGGCTGATTTCCCCATGAAGGTCCAAACCTCCAGAGCATCTCTCCTCCTTCAGTGTTCTTCAGTCAAAAGCCATGAAGCTCTCATCAACCATTTTTAACACAATGAGTCCCTGTAGCTCTTAGCACCCTACATAATTTACCAATAGTTTATATGAGAATCCAACAAATCCAACAGATAAAATGATATTGATTATAAGGGAGTTATGTTATAAGTTCAGTTTTGTTATTTATTATAAAATGAGTAAATGGGGGAAAAAAATGAGGCTGTTCTGATAATGTTTTTATTTTTTAAAGGAATTCAGGAGTTCTATTGGCTTCAGAAACCAACTTGTTTATTTTGTTTTGACTATAAAAGAGTCCCCAAATCTTGATTTATTCAGATCAGTAGTTGCAGATAACAACAGTTTTATCTTAAAATGCCAGGATGCTCTTTAATTAATCAAAGATGGCAGAAAGACATTTATTCTAAGGTGCACAGAAATGAGCTAGTTGAGAGAACAAGCTGGCTTTCAGTGTGTTAATATGTGTGTGGAAATACATATATGACAAACTATATATTGAACTCTCACCAAGGATATTTTTCATGGATTTTTGGAGAGAGTGGAAGGGAGGGAGAGAGGGGGCAACGGGGGAGAAAGAGGGAGGAAGAGAAAGAATGAGAGAGAGAGAGAGAGAGAGAGAGAGAGAGAGAGAGAGAGACATGATGTGTGAGAGACACATCAATTGGTTGCCTCCCACACATGCCCTGACTGGGACTCGGAATGGAGCCTGCAACCCAGGTACGTGCCCTTGACGGGGAATTGAACCCAAGACCCTTCATGCACGCCCTGATGCTCGCACCAATGGGCAACATTGGCCAGGGCTGATTCATTATAATGTATTCCTCCAAACCACCCTCTGAGGTTATTATTATTATTATCTCCATTTAATGTACAGGAAAATTTTCAGAGAGATTGGACAGACTTCTATTTCTGGAAACACGAAAATCTAAATACACTAAACTATCTTGTACTGAAAACAACTAAAAGTTGTGGCTTAAATATTTTCAATGCATCAATGATTTGGCAAGAAAGTAAAAAATCGAGAGGGAAAGAAGGAATTCAAATAACTGAACAGATTCGGAAGCTGGCTATCACCCTGAGGATGCTCGCAACCTTAGTAATTAAAGCGTGAGATCTTACAGACTTCCCAGGCTCAGGAGATAGAGCCTAAGTGTTCCAAGGCTTTTGTAAAGTGTGAAGAAAGAGTAAAAAACTAAATCACTTTAGATTTCAATAATTCAAGCATGTAGCATTTTCCTAAGGATAATCACCAAAAGGAAGATACAGAATGTCTCTTCCAAACAATTACCAGAAACAAATGGAGTGAAAAGAATTTCAATTAATGCAAACGAAGTCGAGAAAAATGGGGGGAAAACACAGAAAGAATGAGGCAGATAAAATGCACAAAATACAACATAGAAAGTAATCCAAATATTGTTGATGACAATACAATAAATATACATGGACTAAATGCTAAAATAAAAGAGGCTTAAACTAGATTTTAAAACAAACCTCAGTTATATGCTATTTAAAGGAGACACATTAAAAACATTAAAGTACAAAAAACAAGTGGAAAATAATATACCAGACAACAGCTGACTAAAAATGCGCCCCCCACCCGTTGCCGCAATATTAATAACAGTCAAAATAAAATTTAAGGCAAAAAGAAAAAAAATAGCATAATCACAGATAAAGTGTGTCACTGCCTAAGAATTGAAACGTTCACTTGCTAGTCAAGCAGTAACAGCGAAAATTCCAAACTTCTATGTTCCTAATAACATAACCTCAAAAGGAAATAGAGGCAAACAAGGTTAAATGATTTGCCAAAGGTACTATAGTTATTAATAAGGGGCACCGTCAGAATTTGAATTCAGGTCTTCAGACTCCAGTTCCAGTGCTTTCTATGAGCCTGATGGTTATACCATATCCCACCCAGCACTCTTCACCTGACTGAGCCCTGCGAAAGCAGAAACCCCAGAGGCAGGGCCTGGCTTGTTGTCCTGGTTCTGCTGCTAAGTAGCTGTGGACTCTGGACAATCATGTTCTCTCTCTGGACCCTTCTTACATATAAAGTGAGGGAGGTGGCCCTAGCCAGTTTGGCTCAGTGGATAGAGCGTCAGCCTGGGGACTGAAGGGTTCCGGGTTCGATTCTGATCAAGGACACGTACCTTGGTTGCAGGCTCAATCCTGGACCTCCATCCCCAATGCTTGTCAGGGTGCATTTGGGGAGGGGGATGCGTGCGGGAGGCAACCAACTGATGTGTTTCTCTGTCTCTCCCCACCCTTCCACTTTCTCTAAAAATCAATGGAAAAATATCCTTGGGTGAGGATTAAAAATAAATTAACATTTAAAAAATAAGGTGAGGGAGGTAGAGTGGGTCATTTAAAAGATTCTTTTCAATTCTATGATTTTTTAAATTCCATTTGCTTTTCCCAGTTAAGTTATATATTCATTTTGCTTCCATCTTATAAGAAGTGTCACGAACCCAGTGGTGATGGTGGTGATGGGTGTCACCTAATCTCCTGCCAAGTTGGAGCTGGAACCCACAGTCCAGCAGCCTGGTACACTGCAGTGCTCATCAGTCAGGACTGGGTGAGTGCAATTAGACTTCCCCGGAGGCACTGAGAGTCCCAGCCACGGATTCCAGAAGCCAGGGCCACGCCCCTGTGTGAGCCGGCCAAGGGAGACCACTCAGCCCAGAGACTCAGGCTGAGGGGAGGAGAGGGCAGCCCAGAACTATTCACAGTGAAGCCTCCCCAGGCATTTCATGCTTTTGAAAATGGCACTTAGAGAAATGCTATCCGGAGGCGTATTTAATGGGTTTTGGAAATTGGCTAATTTTGTTGCAACTGTCTGGATGTTGTCCGATGCATGCTAAGCACCTAGGGCTGGCGTGGGCTTGTGAGTAGGGCCAGGGTGTCCAAAGCCTTCAGAGAGATTGGCACAGGCTGGGCAGGACAGAGCTGCTGGCTGTTTCTAGTCTAGCTGCTTGGCCAGACAAGACCGCAGCTAACCGTAGGCCACCAAGCTAGGTGTTGGGTCAGCGCCCTCTCTTGCTCCACAAGGGGTCACCCCTCCCCCTGCCTGCACCTGTCCCCCTTTCACATTGGCCCTCCCTCACTTCTCTCCCAGGGCCTCCTTTCCCACCCCTGCCCATAGCCCCTGCTTACCCCACTCCCCCCAGCCAGCCCTCAGCAGAGTTCTTCTTACAGTCACCTTTCTCCCTGCCTTGGATCAATAAGCCATCAATATCCTGCCCTGGCAAGGAACACATAGCTCCTTGCACGCCTGATTCGCCAAGAACTGCTCTGCCAGCCCCTCCCTGGGCCCCTGGCACTCTCCATCCTCTGGGCCCGGCTTTTCCTCCTCCAGAGATGGTGCCATCCATCAGCTCTCTGCCTCGCTGGTCACAGTTACTTTCTCTGGCTGTCTTCAGCTTGGTTTATGCCTGTCCTCTCCCCTCTCCCTGCTACCCGTTCCTCCACTTGTTGCTGGATTTGGGTTTTCTGTAGGTTGCTTATCAGGGCTGTTCTGCAGAATGGAGCAGAAAAGAGGCCCAAAGCCAAGCTCATTTCCCCTCCCCAGATGGGACTCTTCTCCCTCTCCAATATTTAGGATTTTCAAGGAAAAGGGCTATCGTTGCCTGCAGAGGCACATGATGTAATTTAAATGGCCCAAGATCTCATCTTGGAAGGGGTTTGACTTTTCTCGTTGTCCAAGAGCTGCATGTAATACCAGATAAGACGCCTCATGATCTCGGCCTCTCACGTTTATAGTCAACAGACCTGGTTGCAGAGGATAATCCAAGAAAAGTGTTCATATAGATTCTGCAAACAACTCTTTTTCTTCTTTACTGGGTTAATAATTTTGAGTTTTGGAATCCCGGTGGCAGCCTGGATGATAAGACATTCCCCCTGGCAATGACAATGATTGGCTACAGTCAGTTATTAGTGTGGCAAACGTTGATGCAGCCGAGAGTCAGAGGCCTTCACCACTTCCCCAACTAGAAAAATCATGGAGGCATAGAATTGAGCACATTGAAATGTAGGCTTTAGCAACGGAGAAACCAACAATTAGCACCTGCCTATAATCGTATCCGAAGCCTGCATATCTCTAGGCCTGTGGACCTTTTCAAAGTTTCTTGAGCATTTTACTTTTAAAATAAACATTTATTTTAAATATTTAAACATATTTAAATGTTTAAAGATTTGGAATCAGAAGACTTCAGTTTGGGAACTGATTTTGAGAGGACTTTGGGTAGGTTCATTAACCTCTCTAAGCTTCAGTTCTCTTATCTATAAAATAGAGCTGTGCTGGCTGAGTGAGAAAGACTAGCTATCATGTATGGAGTATATTCTTATTTTCCTCTTTTTAAAAACTGTTGACACTCTTACAGATGTCCCCATTTCCCCCCTATGGAGTCTATTCTGTATGTCGGGCTCCATGCTGGGCATTTTCAAATATTGATTGCATTGAAGCATGTTTCTGGAAGTGCTCTGTAAATTAGAAAGTGCTGTGCAAATGCCAGTTATTCTAGAGAAACCCAGAGAGCCACCATGGCACCCACGTGGCTCTCCCTCGTACCCAGAAAATAATTAAATGGGTGCTTTTGAACACTCCTGCTAATAAAAAAATTTTATACTTACATTATCTTATTGACGATCTTCACATGAGTGCTCTGAAGTAGGTAAGCAAATGTGATTAGTCCCATTCAGTGGGTAAGGTGATCAAACCCAGAAAACAGTCTGGGGAACTCTGTCTGTGTTCTCCACTTTCCCCTGCGTCCTCCCGTCCCCCACCCCTCTGCAGTGGGCTGGGGCGTGCACCTGTTTCATCTTATCTGATGGTAAGCTGGGGTTGAGTGGGGGTAGACAGTGTGCGAGTGTGCATGTACCATAGGCAGCATCTTGAAAGATGGAAAGAAATGACAGGAGAACATAATTGGGACAGTCGGGGTGGAGCTGAGAGCAGCAGGGCGCCCCCAGCAGGCGGCAGGCTGGGGTAGCACAAGGACCACTGTCTCCAGGGGGAAGGGAGCATGGTGGGGAAAGCTCCCAGGGTCAGGGTGTTGGCAAACTCGCTTTGGTTAGAAACCAGCAGGAAATGGGGCCGCCTAAGAGAAGACATGGTATATGTCATGGGAGCTTCTGAACATGGGGTTCTGAGCCCAAGAGCCTAGCAAGGACTTGTTTGTACTCTGCTGTCCTTGGGCCAAACAGATCACCTCCCGAACCACACCTGGTACCCTGCGTCCTCAGGCCGCAGAGCCACACTGTGCCGTGAGTTATCACTTTAGAAGCAGTAGCCAGCCACGGCCCCCAGGATGTAGTCCCTTCTGTCAGTGAGGCTTCTTCTCACCCCATATCACTCTGAGCTCCCTCTTCTCACCTCCCAGGGCCCCCCTCCCTCCAAAATGTCCCCTGGGCTCTTTCTCTCTCTCCCCTCGGTGACCTGATGCACTGTGACTTGGTTTCCCTTTGGGCCATCTCAGGTGGAAGCTGCTCTTCACTCTCAGCCATGGCTCAGGAGATGGGATGGTGGCCTCTGGCTCAATGAACCACAAAGCCGCGCCCTCTCGCATGTAAATTCCTGCTGCCTGTTTTGCACTCCATTCTTTCTTGGTGCTGTCCAAGGAAGAATGGGGTGCATTCTGAATGGGTGCACCTCATGCATGGAAGACATTGCTCTCCCTCTTCTGGGGACAACTGTACCAGCTGCAAGCCTAAATATCATCATTATCTGGATGACATTTGGGCCACTCCCTCAACAGCTTGGTCTCTTGCTGTACCCCCCACTCCATAGCCACCCCCTGAACCTAGTCATCTTGGAACTGCCCCACATCTGGAATGTTAAACCGAGACGTCCTGCAGGCAAGGCCACAATCCCACAGCCCCACCTCCATTGCCCCCTTTTCTCTCTTTTTATAAAAATGTTTTTATTGATTTTTAGAGAGTGAGGAAGGGAGAGGGATAGAGAGATAGAAACCTTGAGAAGATAGAAACATCAATGATTGGCTGCCTTCTGCTCGCCCTCTACTGGGGATCAAGCTGCAACCCAGGCATGTGCCCTGACTGGGAATCAAACCAGGGGCCTCCTGGTTCATGGGTGGATGCTCAACCACGGAGCCACGCCTGCCAGGCTGCTCCATTGTCTCTTCGTGACATTCTTTTGGCAAAGACCCAGTCCATAATTAATTCAATTATCTGCACCTCTAAGATACTGGGTGCTGTTGGAAAAAGTCAGAGAGCTGACAGATTTTGGGGACTACATAATCAGAGCCTGCATCACAACCAGGCCTTCAAATGGCCCAGAATTGTCTTCCCTTTCCTTAGTCAACTCCCTCTCTAGAGCTCATCATCAGCTATTTCAGGCCTTTTCCACCCTCCTCAAGACACCACCTTCCCACCCTAGTCAGTTTGGCTCAGTGGGTAGAGTGTCAGCCTGTGGACTGAAGGGTCCCAGGTTCAATTATGGTCAAGGGCACATGGCCGGGTTGTGGGCTTAATCCCCAGTAGGGAGTGTGCAAGAAGGCAGCCGATCAATGATTCTTTCTTATCATTGACTAGAGGCCCGGTGCATGAAATTCATGCATGGGGGGGGGTGGAGTGGGGGTGGGGGGGTGGGGGGTTGTGTCCCTCAGCCCAGCCTGCACCCTTTTCAATCTGGGACCCCTTGAGGGCAGTCAGACATCCTTCTCACAATCCAGGACTGCTGGCTCCCAACTGTTTGCCTGCCTGCCTGATTACTCCTAACTGCTCTGCCTGCCAGCCTGATCATTCCCTAACCAATCCCCTGCTGGCCTGATTGACGCCTAACTGCTCCCCTGCCAGCCCGATTGCCCCCAACTGCTCTCCCCTGCAGGCCTGGTCACCCCCAACTGCCCTCCCTGCAGGCCTGGTCACCCCCCAACTGCCCTCCCCTGCCGGCCATCTTGTGTGTTGGAGTGATGATCAATTTGCATATCACTCTTTTATTAGATAGGATGTTTCTATCTCTCTCTCCCTCTCAGAAATAATTAAAAAAAAAAAAGACACCGCTTTCCCCAGTATCTCCCTCCACATTTGAAGCAGATACACTTAGAGAAAGTAAGAGTTATCTGGCAGAAATTCCATCAACATCCTGATATCAGATAGACTTTATCCTTTCCTCCTTCCTTCTCTGGTTACAATGGGAGGAGTAGGGGTCCAGCTGCTTCGGACCCTTTCCCTCTCCAGCTTCTTGAACCTCATTCGATTGCTTTTTCCACGCACTCGTATCTTATCTTGCATTTCGCCCTCTCTGCTGGCTCCTTCTCATTAGCATTTAAACATGTTTGAGATTCACTCCTTAAAAACAAAATAAAACAAAGCCATCCTCCCCTTTATTCTCACATTCTATCTCTATCTATGTTCATTATCTACTGCTTGTGTAACAAATTTGCCCCAACATTCTGAAACTTAAAACAACCAACACAAAACAATAAACATTATTTCACCCAGTTTCTGAGTGTCAGGAATCTGGGATCAGCTAAGCAAGATGGCTTGCCTCTCTCATGAGAGTGGAGTCAAGATGGGCAGCAGTTATCTGAAGGTTTGACCAGGGCTGGGGGGCCTGTTTCCATTGGGGTTCACTCATACGGTTGTAGGCGGCCCTGTTCCTTGTCATGTCAGCCTTGTGACGTGGCAGCTAGCTTCCCCCAGAGTGAGTGATCTGAGAGAAAGTGGCTAAAATGGAAGCTGCAATGTTTTTTATACTCGAATCTTGGAAATGACATTCCATGACTTCTGCTATATTCCATTGGTCCTGCAGGTCAATCCCTGATACAACGTGGGAGGGGACAGCAAGGGTGCAGATACCGCCGAAACCGGTTTGGCTCAGTGGATAGAGCGTCGGCCTGCGGACTGAAAGGTCCCAGGTTCGATTCCAGTCAAGGGCATGTACCTGGGTTGCGGGCACATCCCCAGTAGGAGATGTGCAGGAGGCAGCTGATCGATGTTTCTCTCTCATCAATGTTTCTAACTCTCTATCTCTCTCCCTTCCTCTCTGTAAAAAATCAATAAAATGTATTTTAAAAAAAAAAGGGTGCAGATACCAAGGGGTGAGGGTTGTTGGGGGGCCATCTTGGAAGCTGGCCACCATACTTCACAGCCAGACTTATTTGAAGAGTTGTGTACACCGCTGTCTCCACATTTTGCTGCCACCTTTTCACTCAGGCTGTCCTCACTGAGTCCCCAGGGACTTCCTTATTTTGAAATCCAATGGCTATTTCTCAGTCCTTGTCTCAGGCGACCTCTCTGCCGCATCCCGCCTCGGTGAGCCCTCCTCCCTCTTTCTTCCTTGGCTTCTGATACTGTTACCGAAAAGGGCGCCTGGCCCTAGCGGGTCTGCCTTGGGTCGGCTGGTAGTGTGTGGGTTCTTCAATGAAGGAAACATTTCACAAGTCCGGGTGAATATAGAGGACATTTATTAAAGCTGGGGACAGTGAGACGAGGAGGGGCCGAGGATAACAGGAGAGGGACTAGGTGGGGAAATGAGCCTGGGCTGGTCTGCTTTGGCTCACTGAGAAGTCAGAGAAAAGGGGCTTTGGGGACAGGTTTAGGGGGGGTGCCTAGGATGAACTGCCATTGTCATTGCTGCCCTGGTTGCAAGCCTCGTGGGGTCCCTTAGAGATTAGGAGGTGCATGCCTGTTGGGGAGCAAGAGGGGGAGGGGAGGGGAGAGGTGAGGGGAGTGTGTTAGAATCTTCGTTTTGGGGTGTTTTAAAGGCTGGGAGTTTAGGGGAGGTCTTAGGGAAGAACCTCAATAGAATATTCATTAGTTTTATGCTGATGTGCCAAAATGAGATTTATTCCCTTAACTTCATCTGTTCTTGGATGTGGTTGGCAAATGGCACTAATTGGATTTCTGCTATCTGTCTCCCTGAGTAGGGTGATTTAAGCTATTTACCCTCTGGTTGGGAAGAAGTGCAAACCATTTACTCTTTAGTATCCTTGGTTTAGCTTTGGCTTGTGTGGCTCAGTTGTTTGGAGCATGGCCCCGGTCCTGGGTTTGATTCCGGTCAGGGCATATATCCACATTTTGGGTTCGATCTCCAGGCAGGGAACCCATCGGTTTCTCTCTCTCTCTCTCTCTCTCTCCCTCTTCTTCCTCTCTCTCTCAAATCAATAAAAACATGTCGTTGGGTGAGGATTTTTTAAAAAGTGTACTTGGTTTAGGGCAGTGGTTGGCAAACCGTGGCTCGCGAGCCACATGCGGCTCTTTGGCCCCTTGAGTGTGGTTCTTCCACAAAATACCACATGCGGGCGCACACGTACAGTGCAAAATTGAATTAAACTTCAAGTAAAGCTCATTAAGTTAATTTTAGGGAACGTTGTGGAGTGAAAGATGTGGTGTCGAGGATTGAGAAAGGTATGTTGAGATGGTTTGGACATATAGAGAGGACGAACGAAAGGAGATACACAAAACAAGTATACAAGACGAGTGTGGATGGGAGAGTTGGAAGGGGTTGACCTCAGTGAACATACCTCCATCAGATTGAGGACATTTTTAGCAAGGGCCAGCTTAGGAGTACCCTAATACAATGTACCTACCTATATAGTTAATAACAATGTACCTACCTATATAGTTAATAACAATGTACCTACCTATATAGTTTAAGTCTAAAAAATGTGGCTCTCAAAAGAAATTTCAATCGTTGTCCTATTGATATTTGGCTCTGCTGACTAATGAGTTTGCCGACCACTGGTTTAGGGAAAATAGGACTTACTGGATGGCTACAAACTGCTGTTTACCGATCTGACTCAGTTTCCCTACTCCACTTGTCAAGGAATTTTCCTATCCTCTTACTATCTCGCCTCAATACCACAGGCTCCTGTTTTTCTTTTTTTACCTTTTGGCCCTTCTCAATCGTATTCACCCATCTGTCCTTTCCTCAGGTGGCTACACCTCAGGGTATCGTTTAGCCTCTGCTAACCTTATCACCCGACACTGCCTGCATCCCTTCGGCACTCTACCTGCCAACCCTACAGATGTCCCTTGGCGCCAGCCCTCTTCCTATTCCTCCGGGCTACTCTGTCCAGCCCTGGCTTCCTCAACTGAAGGACGAGAACTGAAGGAAGAAAGTTAAGGCCATAAATTAATGGGTGTAGTAACTGAGCCTCATCAGCCTCAGGTGGAGAAGCTTAGGGCTGCTTTGATGACTGTTTTCAAGTCTATAGAGGCCCCTGGCGTTGGGAATTATGGCCACTGCCCTGTCTCCTCCAAAGACCAGATAGGAAAAGGCAGATCGGGTTAGAGACAGCGAAGCATTAAATGCCAGGAATTAGCTGGAGCAATGTGGAATCCGATTAGCATATTTTTAAAAGTAGGTTAGGATTTGCAACATCTGAGATGATTCGGGGGTAGACTGAGGTAAGGCTGGGCAGGTGGATTGGTAACCTCAGGATCCACACCTTCCATGGTGGCATGGGGGGCAACTCCAAGGTGGAACTGAGCTTAGAACCCATTCGCTTGTCCATTTTCGACAGTGGAGTGTGACTGCGGCAAACCCTGGGCTGCAGGAGGGGTGCATTCTGGCCCGCAGGGTCAGGGCACTCCAGCTATTGCTGCCTGGTTGCACCAGGCCTGAGAGAGGCCAGAGGCTGGGGTTATATGCAGGCAGAAGTGCAGTGAGGACTGACTTGATTTGGTATTTAGAAAAGAAGCACATCAGTGAAAATGACATTGGCTAAGGAGCTGGTTGGTGTATCACCTCCTCCAGGAAGCCCTCTCTGATACCTCCAGGCTGGCATAGGGCTTTTTTCCCTGGCTCCCAAACACTCTGTGCCATTTGGTGCTTAGGTTAACTCTGTGGCACTGAGAAGGTTTAAGGGTTTCTCTCTCTCCTCATTAAACTATTAATTCCTTGATGACAAGAACCATGTTTTGCTAATAGCTGTCTCTGGGATGTGGTACAGGACACAGACCAAGGGAAGCACTGGGTAAATCAATTGACTAATTGACGTGGGGGGCAAGGCCTTGGGGGACTTTGTGCTCCATCATCCCCCTAGGAGACTTCAGGTTAGCCCAGGAAAAAGCTCTGGCTGTTTGGAACCACATTCCAATAGGATGACTGAAGAGAGGACCCAAGGACATCTGGGTTCCAGCCACTTATCAGCAGTATGACTTGGTTAGCACCTGGCAGTCCCTTTTCCATGCTGCAGTTTCCTCATCTATCAAATGGGGGTGATGACCCCACAGACTCACAGGGCTGCTTGAAAATCAAAGGAGATAAAGGTTGTGCAGGTGATAAAAACATCTAGAGAAAGGTCTTTAAGACTTAAACAGAGGTAAGAAGTTATTAATAGCCTCATTATTATTCTTACCCAGAATGCCCATGGAAAAGCAGCCTGTGGCAGCCCCCGCCCCCGAGCCCCACCCTTCCGTGCTATTTCTGTCCCTGGAAAGCAGGTTCTTGGGGTGGCAGTCCCGCTTTGCCACTGTGGGGAAGGGGTGACTGTCGGGCAGAGCTGTCACCCTCTCCACCTCTCCATCCTGCCCCTCCTGATGGCTCTCACCAAGACACTGTCACACCAGCCTCTGGAGGGCTGCAGGCAGCAGCTTGTCTCTGTAACCAGATCTGATGCTGGGTGGTGTTGGAGAGGTAGGTGCTCAGGTGACCCCCACCCCAATCTGGGTGTAGGGAAGCAGCTTTCGTTCCTTTTCTGCATTTCTTTACCCCCAACCCCCAAATACATTTTTATTGCTTTCAGAGAGGAAGGGAGAGGGGGAGAGAGAGATAAAACATCAACAATGAGAGGAAATCATTGATTGGCTGCCTCCTGCATGCCCCCCTCCCGCCCCCCGGGATTGAGCCCACAGCCCGGGCATGTGTCTTGACTGGGAATCAAACCATGACCTCCTGGTTCATGGGTCTAGGCCAGTGATGGCGAACCTTTTGAGCTCGGCGTGTCAGCATTTTGAAAAACCCTAACTTAACTCTGGTGCCGTGTCACATATAGAAATTTTTTGATCTTTGCAACCATAGTAAAACAAAGACTTATATTTTTGATATTTATTTTATATATTTAAACGCCATTTAACAAAGAAAAAATCAACCAAAAAAATGAGTCCGCGTTCACCTCTGACACGCGTGTCATAGGTTCACCATCACTGGTCTCTGCTCACCACTGAGCCACGCTGGGCCGGCCCCTTCTGCATTTCTGAGGAGTGAGCAGCTGAAGGGGGCTCATCCTATCTCTCTTCCTATTCTTCTTCCCATGGCACCTCCATGGCCTGGGGAGCGGGGAGCTGGGGTGGGAGTGGGAATAAGCCCTGGTGTTTCTCCTCCCCAACCCCACTCACTTCCCTGCCACGCCGCCGGTGTGACGCTGGTGCGCACCAGCTGGCCCAGGACAGGAAGCAGGTGGCTGGAGAATCGGGAGAAGAAATCCAGATGGGTGGGGTCTGATGGTGACCCCATCCTCCATAAAGTTCTGGAAACAACATCCAGGTTCTGGCAGCCGGCAGGATCCTCCGGCTGTAAGCCCTGCCGGCTCCCAGCAGAGCGCCTGACCTCCCCATATCTGGGCCTCATCTTTCCTTCCAGTGTCCCTACCACTCACCTGTGAACATCAGCATGAGGGCAGAACAGACCTGTAGAAGTGGGGTCTCCACTGGCTTTGAGAAGTATCAAAGTCCCAGGTCAGTGAAACAGTGGGGGGAGGAGAGAGGGTCAGGAGAAGATACCTGATGCCCAGGGAAGGCTGGCATCCGGGGTGAGGTGACAGGCAGAGGCCCCAGCAGCCCTGTCCAGGGCTCTGCCCGCAGGAGGAGGAGGGCCAGCAGGGGTTTTTCCCCATCTCCTGGGGATGGGCCATTATCAGAGAAACGCAGCCTGGCTGCTGTGAGGTCTCCCAACTCAGCTTAGCTCCCCCTCCCCACCCGGCTAGCCAGGTCTGCTCGCTGCTGACTTAAAACGCTGCCCTCAATTCTATCTTTAGCTCTAGCTGCCGAAGCCTGAGTGACAGGCAGGGTGGGGGCTTGTGCTGGGGTGGGGAAAAGTGCAGCTACCAGGTTTGCTGAGCGGGTGGCACGATTGTAAGGAGCAGGGCCCGTGTCCGTCCATCCCTGCAGCTGTGGCCAGTGCGGTGGCAGGCACAGCGCTCCACCCGTCCTGCCTGGATGGACGGGCGGATGGAGCAGAGGCCCCAGAGGGAGGGTGAGAGCAAGGCCAAGGGGTCCACAGACCAAGCCACGGGCCCTGAAGGAACTCTGCATCGTCCTGGGCAAGCGACGTCCTTCCTGACCTCAGTTTCTTCGTTTGTAAAAGGGAACTAGGTATGTAGCTTTCAGGCAACCTCCAAGGACCACCACCACTGCCCCCACCCCCACCGCTCACCCCCGCCCACCTCCACAAACAAGGCGCTGCTGCTGGGCTGGACTTGGACAGAGGGAAATGGCGGACTGAGAAGCCTCTCCTCCCCCTTCCTTTGGGGCTAAGTTGTTTTTTAAAAATATATATTTCTGTTGATTTCAGAGAGGAGGGGAGAGGGAGAGAGAAACATCAATGATGAGAGAGAATCATTGATCAGCTGCCTCCTGCACGCCCTTTCCTGGGGACTGAGCCTGCAACCCAGGCATATGCTCCCAACTGGAATCGAACCCGGGACTCTTCAGTCAGCAGGCTGATGCTCTATCCACTGAGACAAACTGCCTAGGGCTGGGTTACGTCATTTTTATCAGGTCTGGGTAGTGAGCTTCCTGGAAAGAATTCTTCAGACAAAGGGCAGCTCAGTTCCCCAGACTTGAGAAGCCGGAATGAAATCGCCTCTTCAGCAGGTGGCAAGACTGGCCTCTCATAAGGACTGATATGAAAATCTCTCATCCAAGCAATAAAACAGTGGCAAGCTCCTAGGCAGCCAATTCTCTTTTCCAATAAGAGAAAGTGAAGTGTCCAAGTAAGGATGGGGGGGGGGGATGAGGGGGAGAACCTTGCAGGGCAGTCAGAGGGTGGATTGGAAGGGACTGTGCGAGGATGATCCAGACCTAGGGGAGAAATGAGCTGACATGGAGCGGGCAACTAGAGGCAGGGAGAGGCCAGAGGAAAGTGCCAGGGGAGGGAAATGAGTGGATCCCTCCTCCTCTGTCTGTCCTGAGGTGGGCAGGTACAGCAGGCTTTTGTCTGAGTTTCCAAGGGGGGTCTAGCAGGTCCTGGGACCTGGATGCCTGGGGGTGCTGACCCAGTGAGCCCAGGGAACACGGTTATTAGCAAAGCAGGAAGGCCCCTGGGGAAAGGGAAGCCTGACCCAGGGGGCTTTCCCTTCCACTTGACCTGCCTTACAAAAGGAATCGGGTGTACTGGGACCTCAGACAATTTACTTTAGTCCCACAGCCTCCATTTTCCTACCCTGGTGTATGGAAGTAACAACCTTGGACCTACATCAAGGAGATGTTCTGATCAAATCAGATTACAGAGGTTAAAGTTATTCTTTTTGAATGTTAAATCTGCTTTACAGGTATTGTTCATTCCATTTTTTAAAGTTTATTTTTATTATTTTTAGACTATATTTTTTATTGATTTCAGAGAGGAAGGGAGAGGGAGATAGAAACATCAACGATGAGAGAGAGTCGTTGATCGGCTGCCTCCTGCACACCTCCTGCTAGGGGTTAGGCATGGGCCCTGACCAGGAATTGAACTGTGACCTCCTGGTTCACAGGTTGATGTTCAACCACTGAGCCACACCAGCTGGGCTAAGTTTAATTTTTATTGTTGACATTATTACAGCTGTCCCTGATTTCCTTCTGACTTTCCTCTCCACCCAGCCCCTGACCCACATTTTTTTTTAACAGGTATTATTCGATGGCCAGAGGGCTGGGGTTTAACTGGCAGGATCCTGGTTCCTCTGGGCCAGTGGTTCTCAACCTTCTGGCCCTTTAAATACAGTTCCTCATGTTGTGACCCAACCATAAAATTATTTTCGTTGCTACTTCATAACTGTAATGTTGCTACTGTTATGAATCGTAATGTAAATATCTGATATGCAGGATGGTCTTAGGCGACCCCTGTGAAAGGGTCGTTTGACCGCCAAAGGGGTCGCGACCCACAGGTTGAGAACCGCTGCTCTAGGCTCTTCTTTCTCCTGTTCCAGGGAAGCCCAGGCCTGCTTCTCTCCCTCCTTCGTCCTCAAAGGCATCCTCCCCCCACCCCCTTTCTTTTGACAGCCTTTTCCCTGGTCTGACCTCTGGCACTGAGCTCCCAATAAGGCAAAGTTCCTGTTTGGACCCCCTGTTCCAACCTTCCAGCTCCAGCTCATTCAGGTGAGCATCCCCCATTAAGCCCGAGTTACTCATGGAGGACCGGCCCAGGCCCACCCTCTTTTCACTAACCTGGCCATGCCGGGCACCAATCTGACATGCTAGGCCCCTCTGTGGACAGTCAGTTTTCTACATCCTCCTGCCTCCAACCATCCCCTCATTCACTCCCTGAACTTCCTCCCTTTTTCTGCTAAGTCAACCAAATACACTTTGAATAACGGGTCAAACATCTCCTCCCCTCCAGGAAACCTTCCCCAAATAACCGAATGAAATCTAGGCCTCCCTTCACTTTCTAGAAGCGGACTGGCGTCTCTGTAGTGTGTGCATGTTGAGGTGTGTCTGTGGCTTCTGGTAAGTTCTGTGAGGATCATCCTTCCACAGGCACCACACCCATCGGCTCCCCAAGGTGCGAATGGCACAGGCTGCTGACCAACTAGCAGGCTCATTATGTGGGAAGATGACGAGGTCAGGTTTGGTGTCAGGGAAGATGGCAGGACAGCGTCAGGTGCAGAGGCCACAGTGACCTTTATCACAGCAAGACCTCCCAGAGCCTTTTCACTAACATGGCCCCAAGGTGTCCTCCTCCAATGCCACTCCGCACTCATCCCCTGCAAGCTGTGGCAGGGATCAGGGATTGCAGCCCAGGTGCAGACAACCCCACCCATCCCCAGAATGGCAGGCTGGCTGGTTTTGCCCACCTGCACAATGCTAAGGGGTGAAGGCTCAGGGGCTACGTATGTGAACACATTGGGCTCAGCACATAGTCGTGGCCTATTTGGGGTCTTAAATTCAGAGACGGCAGCAGCAGTGCTTTTGTTGCCAAGAGGCCTGGCAGTGTAACCCACAGTAACCTTCGGTGCTTTCCAACCCTGCAATTTCATTTTGTATTGTTCTGGTTGGAAAATGAAAACCCTCTCTGCCAGCAATTAATTTACCAAAACAAACAAGAATTCTGCTTTTTGTGACAAAGACGGTCCCTGAATGCCAATCTTAGGGCTGCCAGATTGCCATTTCAAGTGGGTGCAGCCAGCGTGGTTACCATTTGCAGGCGATTCATCATGGAAGTTATGAGAAGAGGAGAAGACGCAGTCAAGAGGGGAGTGGAGAAGTATTGCCTAGTTCTTGTCTCATCTCTAACGTCTTTGGCAACAAATCTCATGCCCTTGACTCTCTATCTCTCCTGCAACCCCCGCCCCCCCCCCCCCCCCGCCGCCTTTTTAACCACAGATGATTCTTGTTTTTCCATTCTGTTCTATTTGGCTTATTTCCAGCCCTTTTCTGACATGAGAGCAGCCTGGCCTGTTGCTTCCAAAACCACAGCACTGCCTGCTGGTACCTCCCAAGCACTGGCTACCCAGGACCTCTGGCTTGCTACATTTTGCCAGCGGGTCCGGTCCTTTCATCAGAGAGCTGCTTCTGGGATGATTGATTCATTATGCTCTTGAAAGAGTAGTCCAGACTACAAAGATGCAGACTCGCCCTTTCCTTGTCCCTGAACACTGAATGCAAAGGGACTCGGATGCATTGGAAAGGCAGTGAGCAGGCTTGGATCTGAGATATAGAGGTGCTGAGAAGCTAGAAAGAGTTTGTTCAGGTAGGCAGAGTGGGGGGCCTGGGGGTGGAAGCTCTGAATCACACCAGCCAGGGACCATTAGAGATTACATTGGAGGAGTTAAAAGCAGCGATTAAGTCCGAGAACATTGTCTCCTTCATCTCAGCCCCTGGGGAGAATCAATCCCAGTAATCACCATTCCTATTCCCACTGCTGCTCCCCAGCCTTCCTCACACACCTACTGTTCCAACGTCCTGCTACCTACTGCCTCCGCTGAGAACTTTGCTCTTCACGGCTCTGCAATTACGATGGTTACTTTGCCAAGAGTCTATCAACGCTGATCCCTACGATTTCCTGGGCTGGACAGTGGGCTTGCATTTGGTTTCAAGGTGCCTTGTTTTAAAAACAGACCCCAGCCCTGACTTCAAGGAGTTCGTAGTTTCTCCCGGAGGCAACGTAAACAAGATAACAATGGAAACATGCAGAGAAATGAGGGAATAATTTCCTTACAGGCAATGGCAGGAAGCTAATTTCTCTTGTACTTTCTGCTTTCATCTCACTCTTGCTGCCTCCCCCTCATCCCCCAACAATTCTTTTATGGAATAGTTTGGACACAACACCCCATGAAGCTTCTTTATTTAGAGCCTCTCCAGAGAGATGCACGGAAGTGGTCCCAACTCTCTCTGGAGGAGCAGGAAGGCAGGGCAATCTGGATAATGAAATCCAATGAGCAATGTAGACCAGACTAAGAGCTATTGAGTCAGTTCAACACTCAATGTGCAACTACTCTGCCTACAGGACACTGTGCTAGGTCTTTTGGGAGTGGTGGGTGGTACAAAAATGAACAAGAAGAGTTTCTAAAAGGCATGTCCTCCATGTATTTCTAGTAGTATTTGATTGACAAAACTTCAATCAGACAGAATCCTTTGGGAAAAAGCACTTTAAGATATTAATGCTTCTCAGACGCTTTCATGGCACTGCCTCTAAAATCATTAGTCTTTATAAGTCTCATGAATTTTTATACTCATATGAAATTATATCCTACTTAGTATTGGTTTTAATATAAAACAATGCTCCTTTCCTCCAATTCGTTAAAGTCTGGTTATAACTGAAATCGTGTTAGGGGCAGAAGTAGAGTATTGGGGACTAGCTAAAATTATAAGAAATGTTGATCATGCTCTCTGTTAACCATGATGGTTCTGTTCTGATTAGAGAAAGCACATTCTAACCTGGCTGGGAGTTGTACGCCCTGGGACATGGGAGCTAACATTGGAATGCAGTCCATCCTCCTTTCCTGAGAAATGCCTATCATTATAGAAAGATTTACAATCTCGTGGCTAAAACAATCTAGTCCTGGAGACACCCACCCTTTGCAACCCCTAGCTCTATTGCCTGTAACCGTTATACCTTATCTACTCTCCCATGCCGGTAATTCTTTTTTTTTTTTTTTTTTTTTTTTTTTTTTTTTTTTTTTAGGTAAGAGCCATTTTCCTTTTTTTTTTGTTTTTTTTTTTGGTTTCAATTTGCATTTTATTTATATATTTTTTTCTTTATTGATTAAGGTATTACATATGTGTCCTTATTTCCCCATTGCCCCCCCGCCCCCACTCATGCCCTCACTCCTCTATTGCCTGTGTCCATTGGTTAGGCTTATATGCATGCATACAAGTCTTTTGGTTGATCTCTCCCCCTTACCCTCACCCTCCTCTGCCTTCCCTCTGAGGTTTTATGGTCTGATCAATGCTTCTCTGTCTCTGTATCTGTTTTTGTTCATCAGTTTATGTTGTTCATTATTTTCCACAAATGAGTGAGATCATGTGATATTTATCTTTCTCTGACTGGCTTATTTTGCTTAGCATAATGCTCTCCAGTTCCATCCATGCTGTTGCAAATGGTAAGAATTCCTTCTTTTTTACCACAGTGTAGTATTCCATTGTATAGATGTACCACAGTTTTCTAATCCATTCATCTGCTGATGGGCACTTAGGTTGTTTCCAAATCTTAGCTATGGTAAATTGTGCTGCTATGAACATGGGGGTGCATATATCCTTTCTGATTGGTGTTTCTAGTTTCTTGGGATATATTCCTAGAAATGGGATCACTGGGTCAAATGGGCGTTCCATTTTTAGTTGTTTTTTTTTTTAAATTTATTGCTTAAAGTATTACAGAGGGTATTACATATGTGTCCATTTTATCCCCCCGCCCTAGACAGTCCCCTAGCCTCCCCTATCCCCCAGTGTCTTATGTCCATTGGTTATGCTTATATGTATGCATACAAGTCCTTTAGTTGATCTCTTACCCCCCTACCTCCTGCCCCCCAACCCTCCCCGGCCTTCCCGCTGCAGTTTGACAATCTGTTTGAGGCAGCTCTGCCTCTGTATCTATTATTGTTCAAAAGTTTATAATGGTCTCTATTATCCATGAATGAGTGAGATCATGTGGTATTTTTCCTTCATTGACTGGCTTATTTCACTTAGCATAATGCTCTCCAGTTCCATCCATGATGTTGCAAATGGTAAGAGTTCCTTCCTTTTTAGAGCAGCATAGTATTCCATCGTGTAGATGTACCACAGTTTTCTAATCCATTCATCTACTGATGGGCACTTAGACTGCTTCCAGATCTTAGCTATGGTGAATTGTGCTGCTATGAACATAGGGGTGCATATATCCTTTCTGATTGGTGTTTCTGGTTTCTTGGGATATATTCCTAGAAGTGGGATCACAGGGTCAAATGGGAGTTCCATTTTCAGTTTTTTAAGGAAACTCCATACTGTCTTCCATAGTGGCTGCACCAGTCTGCATTCTCACCAGCAGTGCACAAGTGTTCCTTTTTCTCCACATCCTCTCCAGCACTTGTCGTTTGTTGATTTGTTGATGATAGCCCGTCTGACAGGTGTGAGATGGTACCTCATTGTTGTTTTGATTTGCATCTCTTGGATGATTAGTGACTTTGAGCATGTTTTCATATGTCTCTTGGTTTTCCTTATGTCCTCTCCATGCCTGTAATTCTTACATTCCCACATAATCTTTGCCCTTCTACCCAATATAAGCAGTTGGCATTACTGGAATAAACGCTCATATATGATTCAAACCTGTCACTACTTTGAACCTTGGCTCAAGTGGTGACAGGCAGCCTGGACCCCTTGGTTGTCCAGTTACAACAGTAGGAAAATGGGACAGTTATACCCTGTAGTTTTGTATCCCTGCACATTATCTTATACCCAGACCCAAGGGACACAAATACATCTGAGGGACAAGCCAGGTAACAGATACTCAGTACTTATTTATCAATTCCCCCTCCTTTCAGGACACCTCCTAAGTCTGACCTTGCCAGGCAGCTTCGATCTCTCAATTTTTTCTTCCTTGGCCTTCCACTCCTTCAAGCCAGGAGCCTCCTAGTCCTGGACATCCTGCCTGGTCTACCTTCTTTTTTTTCAAAAAATTTTTCTTCTTGATTTTAGAGAGGAAGGAAGAGGGAGAGAGAGAGAAAGAAACATCAATGATGAGAGAAACTCAACACATTGATTGGCTGCTTTCTCCACGCTCCCCACTGGGGATGGAGCTGGAAACCTGGGCATGTGCCCTGACCAGGAATCAAACTGTGACCTCCTGGTTCATAGGTCAACGCTCAATCACTGAGTCACACCAGTCAGGCCTACCTTCTTTTTGTGCCTTAATTAGAGGAGGCTCCCTGTTCAGTTCTTGTCCTTGTTTTTATGTTTGATATTGTTTTTAGTTTTGGGCACATTTAGGCACAAGGCAAATAGTCATTAATCATTCCATTAATTAATTCATTAACTCATTCAAAAATATTTATTGGCCACCTTCACCTTAAACTAAGAGTGGTTAGACACTGGGAATACAGTGAAAGGCAAAGTAGAAAGGTGTTCTACCCTAATGGTGGGTACAAATTCCTGGAGAGACAGACATTAATCAAATAACCCCATCACCTGGAATTCTGAATTGTGCGGGGAAGGGAGAGAATAGGAGGCTATGAGAATATAGAGCAAGGCACTTGCTCTGATCTGGCCGAGGTGGTCAGGGACTGCTTCCCCGAGGAAGAGACATTTCTGCAGAAATGTGGAGGTCGAGTAGGAGGTAAGGAAATGAAAGTTAATGCCGGCTGGTGTAGCTCAGTGGTTGAGTGTTGACCCATGAACCAGGAAGTTACACATTCAATTCCTGGTCGGAGCACATGCCCAGGTTGCGGGCTTGATCCCCAGTAGTGGGTGTGCAGGAGGCAGGCAATCAATGATTCTCTCTCATCATTGATGTTTCTATCTCTCCCTCTCCCTTCTTTTCTGAAATCAATAAAAAATATATTTTAAAAAGAAAGTTAACTAAGGGAGGGGGGAGCACTCCAAGCAGAGGAAACAGTATGTTGTAAGAGTCCCGTGACTGGGGGGGAGGGAGCACACCAACTTCAGGAACTGAAAGGGGACCAGTGTGGCTAAGCATAGACAGGGAAAGGAGAAGTGGGTCAAATGGGCTGGGTGGATGGGGGCCAGAACTCTAAAATCCAAAGGGATAATTTTAGCTGGATATATATACATATTGGGAGCATAGTCAGGACATAACCAAATACGCTTACTTACTTCCACAGAAAATGAAGTAGGAGGAACTTTAAGTAAAAACAAATTTACTAAGCCCTGGCTGGTGTGGCTCAGTTGGTTGACTACTGTCCCGTGCACCAAAAGGTCACCAGTTCAATTCTGGTCAGGGCACAAGCCTGGGTTGCGGGTTTGATCCCCAGTCAGAATGTATATGGGAGGCAACTAATTGATGTCTCTCTCTCTCCAATCGATAAAAATATATTTAAACAAACAAAAGAAGTAAAAAAGAAAAAAACAAATGAACCAAGATCAATAGTTCAGGAAGAGGTAAATTCACTATAGTAAGTATTTCCCCCCAAATCTCAGAAGACAACGGTCAGGGATATGCTTGTGGAATGAATGAAAGAATCATAAGTGATGGATGAATAAAGATCTGGGACAGTGTTAGACATGTCCATTTCCGGTCATGCTGCCAGCAGAAGCCCCTGCCCTGGCTCTGCCCCTTCCATGACAAATCGCCCGCAGTGCTCTGCCTTCGGGCGGCCATGGAATTCTGTACATGTGACCGTCATGGCGGTATCCCACCATATCCCAGTGATGGTTTGCTGCTTGCCTCTCCCACTAGACTCTGAGCTCCTTGAGGTCCGGGACAGTGCCTTACTCATTTTTTCATCCCCAGAGCCCAGCATAGAGCCTGGCACATACTAGATGCTCAGTAAGTGTTGCCTGAAGGAATGTACAGGGTTCTGCTCATATAAATTTAACTAGACTGCATGGTGGTCAGGATAATAGAAGTGAGCAGTTGCCTAAGCCTTCTATACCCTCAGGACTAACAGCAAACATTTCAGGAGAGCCAGCTGCATTAGCCATCTGTTTTGTGGCCAAATCTTAAACTTGCTCTTAGAGGGATCAAACCTAGGACCTTGCTTTTCTTGTGTGTGTGTGTGTGTGGGTGGGTGTGTTTCCTGTGGGTGTGTTCAGGTCAAGTCAACAGGAACTAAGCCAGAAAATCCAAAGGATGAATTATCTGTCAGTCTTCTCCGCTAGCCTCTGATATGGATATTCTGACTGTGAGTAGCCTTTGTTTTTCCAAGCTACAGGCGCACATCCGTCATCTCCTTTTGTTCATACAACACTTCTATGAGGTATTTAACTAAAAGTGGTTAAATGATTCATCCAAGGTCAGGGCAAATCAGCCAGGCTCAGAGGCTTTTCTCCTACATTCATTCAATGTCTTTATTTCCTACCCAGCACTTTCCCTGGTACCCACCTTGCAAGAAGATTATTCTCAGTGGCCACAGTTGGGGAGATGCTCCAGATAGTTCTTTGGGCCTTGTTCCTGCTGAGAAAGCTCTGGTGGGAAGCCGAGGGGGTCCTGCCAGGGGCTGCAGAGATCCAGTGTACCAGAGAGGGGAGAGAGTTGGGTAAGCCAAATCTGCTTTCTCTCACCATCTCAGAGGGAAGCTGATACAATATGAAGCTACAGAGCCATGACCCAGACAGGGGCAGCCAAGAGCAGCCAGGAGGCGGGAGGCTGGTTGAACTCAACTGGAGACAGACAGCAGCCAGGAGGGAGGGGGAGCCATTTGCTCCTGAGTCCAGGGCCAGGGAGCCTGCAGGCTGGAGACAAGCTAGTGTTGTCAGTGAGTCCTAGACACCGATGGCAGCTGGATTCTACAAGATGTGAGCTCCAGTCCTGCTCTAGAGCTGTCCACCCAGGATAGGGCACTAAGCGCCCTTCTTCAGAAGAAGGAACCCAAATCCACTGGTAGCTTCCTGTCCCTTTGGAGACCAAGGTTTGCTATAGGGTTAAGTGGTTAGATGCAAAACCTCAAGAATCATGACATTTTTTCATATTGGAAGAATTCACTAAACCATTGCTGGGTGCTGAGTTTTGGGCATTTACTTAAAGATGCAAGGGCAGTCTCTATTCTTAATATGTTTACAGTCGAGAAGGAAGGTGAGCTAACACACAAAACTATACATGAACATGAATGTGGTTAAATGTCACAAAGAGAGGATTAGAATCCACCTTAATGAAGGCCAACCACAGGGAGGGCCATCAGGGTGGCCACAGTCTTGAAAGGCACCTGGGATTAAATCTGGAAGACAGAGCCATGGCAAATCCATGGCCGTTGAGCAGTTTCCATGGTTGCAACCTTCTTTTCTTATCTAGGAGGATAATAATTATCAGGTACTTATTGGAGTCAGACACTGCACTGAGCACTTTGCATATACCACCTCAGGTCATCATTAAACCACCCCGAGGTGGGTCCTCTTATCCTATTTTACAGCTGAGAAAATTGAGGCCTTAAGAAGTTAAATAAAGAGTAGTTCTTAATAGTACTTATCACACAAAAACCAAAAGTTGTTAAATAACTCATCCAAAGTTAATCAGCTAGAAACAGCTGGAGGTGGGATACAAAGCCAGCATATATTGAAAAATTGAAATGTTACAGAAATCTATAAACAACTACTATGATCCGACAGTGAAAACTTCCCCACAGACACTGGGGCAATGCTCAATTATCTATGGAGCAGTCCAAAGGCAATCCTGGGTGGCATCTCTCTTCTCTCTGGTGCCAGGCTCCTAGACTCTAAGCTGCCTGGGAGGGGCAGAGACCAACAACTCCAGGCAGGAGAAGGTAAGGTCAGCAGAGAAAGTCAAGACCATAGACTTCAGAATTCTGGGGAATCAGGTGAAAGTCCCATGGGTGAGCCAGGTGATAGTCCGTCTGGCCGTCTGGACTCCAGGAAATTTCTTTATTCTGACAGGTATGGTTACTCTGTGTTTGCTTGCCCCTGGTGTCCAAACTTCCCTTAAGTGTCTTGTGAACAAAAAAGGGTCTATGTAGCAAACCTGGGGCCTCAGGGCACTATCTGGGATACCTGACAAGCCCAATGACCAAAAAACCCACATGGATGGTCTGATCCTGAACTC
This sequence comes from Myotis nattereri, assembly GCF_964212035.1. Classification (NCBI taxonomy): domain Eukaryota; kingdom Metazoa; phylum Chordata; class Mammalia; order Chiroptera; family Vespertilionidae; genus Myotis; species Myotis nattereri. The sequence continues at coordinate 23,778,308 of NC_138075.1, read as the reverse complement.
CTGAGTGGGCAGGCTATGGCAGGCAGTCCTGTCCCAGGTCCGTCGCTTCCTTAGTAAAGGCCAGTTTTCACCGAAACTGAGCTCTGTCCATTGCTCTTATGCCTGTAAGATAACCTGCCTTTGAAGTGTCAGAGTAATTTTCTTTTCTAGACCCCTCAAAACATTGTTATCTTGCTCCCCATATACCATCTCATTGTGCTATAAATGTTAACTGTCCTGTGCCCACCGATGCAAATGAAGCATGTGTTTCTCCATTTTGTTTTTTATCCAATTTTACAGATTTTCCTGCTCTGCTTTCTCCTGCTTCCTTAACCTACCACCAATGGATTTCCTGTAACCTTCCTTATGTTTTCTCCTTTGATTCTAATGTATAAAATAAGCTGTAAAACTTGCTATTTGGGGAGCATTTTTTCCCATCCTTTGACATCTTGCTTTTGGACATGTCCTTAAAATTTGGTTCAAATAAACTCGAATAAAACTTTTCCATAGGCTGGACGTTCTTTTGTTGACAGTCTCAATGAATCAGAAGCTGTTAGTTCTGACAGCGACTTTAGAGATGATCTAGCTCAATCCCTTCAATGTGGAGAGCACTGGAATGCTTTCTCTTTGCTTCAGCAGGTCATCTTACCACTAAACACTGATGTAAGTTATCTCCCTTGATTGCAAAACCCAGAAAAGAATCTTACAACTACTGTGTGCATCCTTTGAGAGCCTCTGTCAAACCTGTCTGTAATAGTTATTCCATTTGCAGACCCCCCCTTTTGTGGTGGAGGCATGTGGGTGGGTAGGGGTTTGAGAGCAAAGCCGTGCATTGCTCTAATGTTGCAAACAGAGACTACTGTTGCCTGCCTGTCCTTCTGCCTCTTCCCCTGGAAGCCCCAGCGTCTCTGCCATGTTCAAGGCCAGCAGCCATCCATTTTGTCTGCCAGGCTCCTTATCAGCCTGCCCCACTGGCAGTCAGAGCTAAGTTGACTCTTTCACCTGCTGGCTGCTCATCTGAGGCACATGATGTGTGGAGAACAGGCTTCCATGCAGAGAGGAGCCAAGACTTTTCCTCTCTGAGCTTAAGCAGATGAGGAGTAGCAGCACTGGCATGCTAGGTCCACCCCAGGATCTCATGCCCTTACTCTCCATTTGGGACAGCAAACAGCTGAGCTCTATGGCTACCATGGGGCAATGAGCAGAGGACAGGCGGGGAATGCCTGCAGAAGATGGAAGAAGTCACGGCTCTTCTGCCACATTCGTAAGGAGCTAGCTGGGCTCACCACACTGCTCACTCTCTCCCAGGACCGTCCCGCCAACTATACAGCCTAGCTCCTGGGCTGCACCCTCTCCCCTCCCCTCCACTTTTTCGGAACCAAACCCCTGATATCAAGAGCATGGTAGGTTCCCATAGCAATGGGACTTTTAACTGTTTCCATGGCAACCAACACCCAGGCCATTTAGTTGCTAGTCAACTGACAGCTGTAAATGAATAGGATTCAGTTTAGAATTCAAGGGATAGGCCAGGAGATTCTCTTCTTAGAAAAAGACACAACCACCCAAAATGACTCAACTTTGTCTAAAGATTCTTTAAGGCAGCATCTGTGGAGATCCAGCGCCACTTTCAAACTCAGGTCACACAACACTGCCCATCCCATTACACACACACACACACACACACACACACACACACTCATACACACCCCTAAACTGAATATCCCAGGACTTTAAATACTCCAAGCCCTAGTTCCTGTTCTGTGTTCTCTCCAAAGGGCCCTTGGGAAAAACACTTGTTTCAGATGACTATTATTATGGTGACATTTCTCACACATAACCCTTTCCTCTGTGTTGATCTCTTCCTATGTACCACAACCCTGTCCTCATAACCAACCCACTTAAGCAATATTTGCTTTTTGGATTATCTGTGTGAATGGCTATTTCCAGATCATCTTCCCTTAGCCTGAACCTCACCTGTGTCAAGCCACCCTCCCTTTATTGTGGGTGTTCTCAGAGAACAGACTGTTTTATCAACCTTTGCAAAGCATCATTAAGATGAATTTGTTTCCTTTAAGAAGTCAACTAAGATTTCAAAGCCAAGGAGGACTGGAAATTACTCCATGCTTTTTGCTTTTTATTGGCCTGATGGGACTAAATGCCAGGCCTCCCACCTAGCACTCCACCAAACCGGGGATATAGGTATTGTGTTCCCTTTACTCAGTAAGCAGGGGTGCCTCTCATTTTTTATTTTATTTTTTTAAATCATTGGAGTCTGGAATTCATGCAAGAGATGTGTCTAAGCCTCCATGGCTTGCTCAGCGGACAAGAAAAGTATGAGACTCGTTGGAAAGGACATGACCTTTTTTATACAGCCTAAGATTCAGTGCTTCTCAATGTTTTAATGACTCCGGGGGCACCTGTGAACCGTCTGTACGGAAGATGACCTTTCAAACTAATCCCCCCGCAGGAGCCCTAACTAGCTCACTGCTGCAGGATCCACGTGGCCTCACATTGGCCGGTGAACAGGTATAAGCTGTTGCCTTACCCTTCTGCTCTGACTGAAGGGTACAGGTTAGCGGAACTGCTTTTCTCCTGTCGTGTCCCATATGAAGGTGGGAGTATGAAGTGCAGGGTGGGTAGCCTTTAGCCTCAAAAAAGCTCAATGACATGAAGAGTCTTCTGGGGATAGGGAGAGAGCAGACACAAGAACTGAGCTTTCCCGGGCACCTCACAGAGGACAGCCTCATTTTTCCAAGGTGACATACCACACCTCAGACTGAATTTGCTATTCCTGATGTTTCTAGGTGAAGAACAATGCCTGCCTCCCAAAGTAATTGCTAACATATACTGAGTCTGTGCTATGCGCCAGGCATCATGCTAAATGTTTTACATGCATCATCACATTTAATCCTCAGAGCCCTATTGTAATCATCCCTATTTAGCAGGTAAGGAGACTGAAGCACTGGAGAGCATAGGGATTTATAAAGATCGCACTGGTAGTCTTATTAATTGGTGAAGCCAGGATCCAACTACTGGCAGTCCAAAGCCAGCGGCCACAGAATCCCTTTAGAATTCTTACAAGTCTGATATACCTAAGGTCCATCATGGGGAGGCAGAGAGGGCTGTCCCTCCGGTCACAATGTGATGGGATACACAAAAGGTCTTAGCTACAGAGCACAGTGGTTGAATGGCTCCGGGAATTAACTAGAATATCTTGGCTGTTGATAACTTTATTCCCGATCCCTGGCTGTCCCCTGGTGGCTTTCCTGGGAAACTCACCAGCCAAAGAAATTCAAGTGAAATTAGTGGGATGAAAAGAACTGGACCAAATGACTTATTTGCTGTATAAACACCCTAACCAAAAACAGGTAAGGCTTTCAAGGTCCACATTACACAACTCACTTGTGACTAGCGGGTGATCCCTGTGACAGCTACAAGCTGACTGGTAGTACACTGATTAAAACAGGCAGCAAAATCTATGCCCCATGATTACACTTGTACTTCAAAAGCAGGAAACAGGATTTAATTAATGCAGCCATTACTTGCAACTTCACATGTCATTTTTAAGCTTCTAGGCTTGCCTTGTGGAAAGTTCCCAAAAGACTACTATGCTTCACGCCAACTTGCAACTGAACTCACCACCCCCACCCACTTCAATTCCGTTCCCTTGCCCTTTCCGATGCTATTATTCAACTAGGTGATGTTGGCTTTCACTGCTTATTTCAAGCACACTTGGTGGTATAAGATTATGCAAATAAAGCAGAACAAAGTCATTTCCTATAAAATACTAGTAGATAGCTAAGATCTAACTGGGCAAGACGGGGACAAAAGGCAGTTTCTGAGAGTTGTGTCTTTACTGCACTCTGGGACCATGGGACTGGGTATCCATCCACCTTCCATGGATCTGGGGGAAATACTCTGATAGAAGCGGGTGACCTAAGCACAAATGCAGAAGATTGCCAAGTTTTTATTTATTCAAAGGGACATTTCCAGGTGCATAAAAAAGTCAAATTAATGTTAAAAAAAATACCACAACAAAAACCAAACATCTGCTAATCAATTGTTGAATTTAATGAAAACCACCTAAGACAGAAAAGGAGAAATGAGATAACCATGGAGAACCAGCCACCCAGAGTTGAGTTTGTCGCAGACCACCTCCGCCTCTGCTGAAACGCGGGACACCACTGGAGACCAAGTCATTATTGTTGAGGCAGTGGAGCTGGAGGCGCTGTCAAGAGTCAGCAGGCTTGTTACTGACTCAATGATGCACTGAACTCAATGAGGCACTTGGAGATGTAACACCCCAGCTCGAGGAATGTGGTTTGGAACCTGTCCTCCACTACAAGGGCCAATAACCTCAGGGCAGGTTATCTAATATCCCTAAGCAACCTCATTCTGGTCCTGTCTGACTGGACCCTCCTTCTTCCAACAGCAAAAAACACTGAAGACAATTAGGTCAATCCCTACACACTCTCTTCTTTCCTTCAACCCTTTTACAAAAGATATTACACGGGCAGCAGTTCTAAGCTCTCCGGAAACAGGGTCTGAGATGCAGTTGGAGGTTGAGAGGCATAAACAGCAGTTTAGAAATTCCTTTCCTCTTATGGCACTGATTTAGTTTAGACTTGGCTTCTCCTTCCCTCCCTCCACTCATGCTCTCATCCCCAGACGGACATACTGGCATCAAACAGCTCTAGTTTTCAAGCTGTACTGGAATTTCCCAGCAGAAGAGACACTGGTCTTTGTCATCCCGAAGTTCCCACTTCACCACCAGTTTTATCTGGAGAAAGAGAAAAAGAATTGAGAAAAATGAAAATAGGATCTCATCTCAATTGGTTTAACTATGAATCCTACGAGTACATTGTAATAAACTGCCCAATTCCTCACGCATTTTTTCTTAAATCATGGCATCAGGAAAGCTGCTTGGGAAGTGGACACAGCCTGTGTATTTAAACTTTAGAATAATAACCTAGTAAACTTATCAAATATAATTTCTAAAGCATTTTTTCCATAAATGAAGGTTTACATAAAAAATAATTTTACACTGAGACAATTTCTCTTGTATTTGGCAATCTGATTCAGCTTTTCCCAACTGTAACCATGAAGAGCAGAGATTGTTAAGTACAAGAAATTTACTGGTTAGTTGGAAATGAAACTATCAAAGCAGAAAGGATGCCCAAAGAAGTTTACTACCATATGAATAATTTCAGGGAGGATAATCCTTGCAGAATATAGTTTCAGTTTAATTCTCTAAACTGCTTTTAAAAAAATTGATTTTAGAGAAAAAGGGAGAGAGAGAGAAAGATTGATGTGTGAGAGAAACACTGATCGGTTGTCTCTCACACGTACCCTGACTGGGGATCGAACCTGAGACCGTTCGGTGTACAGGACAAAGCTTCAACCAAAAGAGTCACAATAGCCAGGGCTTAAACTGTATTTTTATTTCCTTTCTTAAAATTCAACATTTGAATGACAGTGATACCCAGGTTTCTCTAACCTTGTTTTGTAAGTTTTTCAAGAACAAGTACACATTAACTACTGTTTCCCTTAATACTTAAATTAACATAGTTTAAGTTTAAGCTGTTTTTCAAATAAAATTAATTCACTTAATAACTACCACATAGAAAGTGCCTACTATCTATCAGGCCCTAACTAGACACTCTAATATAAATAATTGAGGCTCCAAAACGCCCGCGATTATAATGCTACTTTGCATATTAATCTACAAACCTGTCCCTAACCTATAGGGTCTCTGACATCCCTTAAACATAGACTCGCTACATTAGAGACTTTTTAGGATGTTCTTTAATTACTTGTCATTTCTAGAAAATCAATGGCCAGACTGCTCCTGGAAAAAAGTAATCCCTTTACTTCCTCCATTCTTATCAAGATTCTTAATTTTAATACAGGTCCATTCCAGCAGGCTCTATTTTATAAATGTTTGGTAGAAGAAAAAGTAGGCATGGCAGGGTGAGTCAGAGGTGAAGGTAAGTAGGGGCTAGAGGGGGGTGGAGGGGAGAAAGAAGAGTGGAAAAAGCTACCTCTCTGCTATGGAGCTAACAAGCTACTTCTCTCTTGTTAACAGATTAATGGAGAAACCAGGATTTTCTGATGATAATGCTATGACAACTTGAAATCTTGAATTATTTGATATCTGACTAAAATCTTTTGACACTTTACAGGTTTTGAAATCACAAGACTTGGCTCTAAGTCTAGGCTGTAATATTCCTTTGCAGAGTGGACTCTGTTCAGATTGCATAATATTGGAAGCTCAAATTTCTTCAACTGTAAAAAGGGATAATATCATCTCTACAAAGAGTGGTCCAGTGAAATATCCTAATATATAAAAAGCCAGGGGCCGTCACAACCGAAACCACCGGATGGACGGATGGACGACCGAATAGCAGGCTGTGTAGGGCCGACCAAGCCAGCAGGGGAGTTAGTGAGGGACGGCCAAACGACTGAACATCAGGCTGCATGGGGCGACCTGGCTGGCAGGGAGGTTAGTGAGGGACGACGAAACAACTGAACAGCAAGCTGTGTGGGGTGACCAGGACAGGCTGGCAGGGGAGGCAGTTGGGGCGACCTAGCGGGTGGGGTGGAGCAGTTGGGGTGACCAGGCCAGCAGGGGTGGGGGGGAGTTGGGGGCAACCAGGCTGGCAGAGGGGGGCAGTTGGGGGCAACCAGGCTGGTGTGGGGGGGCAGTTAGGGGCGATCAGGCAGGCAGGCAGGTGAGCAGTTAGGAGCCAGCGGTCCTGGATTGTGAGAGGGATGTCCCGGATTGGAGAGGGTGTAGGCTGGGCTGAGGGGATCCACCCCCCCCCCCCCGCCCCATGCATGAATTTTGTGCACTGGGGCTCTAGTTGTATATTAAAATGGCTATCTATTAGGCTACAGACAAAGAACAAAAGAACTCTAAAAAAATATCTGTGTACCTCATGATTCCTAACACTCTAACTTATTTCCTTCCCTCAGGCACCTTTCCTTCACAGAGTAGAAGGACTCAACTCCACTTTTTTCTTCCTGCCCCCCTCCTCAGATATCTAATCTAGTCACAAGATCTCCAGTGTCCTCAACAACAAGGTCCCTTACCGAGGGGTACGCACTCTTCACTGGCAGTTTAGCCATGTAGTTGTAAGTCTTGTTTTTTTCGATGGGGCAGGTGACTCCACTCTTACAACCATCAGGTTCAGGAATGGCAAAGGCAATTGGGACGCCCATCACGATGCCATGCACCACGGCTTTGCTCCCTTGAGACTGAGTACCTAAAAGGAAAAACAAAGAGAGAATAGTGATGGAAACAGCCTATTTCCAAACTCTAAATAAAAATTCAGATATATTCTCGAGCAACCGCATTGCTATGATAGCAAACCATAATGTTTGTAGCTCTTAATTCCTAGGGTCTATTTCTCTTTGTAGTTATGCTTTGTACCTCTGTGAATGCAGAGCAAGCATTTACTGCAAAACTTGAAAAATTACTGAATTATGCAAAAAAAAAAAAAAGGTATCAGTGCAAAACACACACACAAAGAATTGTTTTCTTTGCTCTTAACCCCACCTTGCCCCTCACTGCCTTTCACAGTTTCTCAAGAGAATCAGAGCTACTTGGATAAATAATCTCATTCAACAAAGTAACTGATTTTTGGCTGTTAACTTTCTATTTACTATTCCCATCAGCTTCTGTCAAAGTGGATTATGTATCTTAAAGAGTTTTAGGAGGCTGGTCTCTGAATTCTCAAATACTCCCACACAAAGGATTCCATTAGAAATTAAGAATAAAATAGAAGGCAATGTAGAAAGAAGGAATACAGAATCTATATACATACCATGGACTGTAGCAGAAGAAAAAGAGATAACCCTTTAGAAACTGGATAATATTAGAAAGAGGTGCATTTCTGGCTAAGCTCTGCCCTCCAGATGAAAAGATGGGCAGGAGGAATAAATATAATAAAATGAGGGCAACCAGAATTATAAGCTGTTAGGTCATTCTGGAGATCCGGACTATTGGCTCTACTTTGTGTGTGTGTGTGTGTGTGTGTGTGTGTGTGTGTGTGTGTGTGTGTACCGTTTCCAGAGGTACTGAGAGGATGGAGCAGATATTAAACTGGTAAGGACAGGTACTACACTTAATCTTAGCCCAAAAGCAGAGAAGCGATGGACTGTTTCTTTCTTTCTGTCTGGGTTGGTGATTACTTTTGTTTAGAAGTCACTTTTTTTTTTATTGGAACAATAGAGAGGCCAGGAAAGAAAATAATTCTAGTACTTAGAGATGTCTTTAGGCTTAAGAATAAGAGATGACAGGAGTGGGGGATATGTGCAGTGAAGAAGGAAACTTTATTCAGTGAAAAACAGCTTAACTGTGATACAGCATGGCTGTGAGGCAGTGCTGGGCCAGGCCCTCTCTGACTAGACAGCTCTGCTCTGCACCTCCACGATCTGCTTTGCTCTGCTTCCTGCCAGTCTGCTTTTTCAGCTCAGCCAGGAAGACCCATTCTCCAGTCTTCAGTGCAATGGGAAAGTGTGTTTTGATATTTCTTATTAGACTGTCTAATCTAGTTCCAAAGGATAGAAAATAAAAGAAGGATTCAGGGTAGATACCTCCCTAGAAATAAAGATTATGCGGTTATCTAGATTCCTGGAAATCTGAAGGTGATGAATGTGGTACCAGAAAGCAACAGGTTCCAATGTTTCTTCAAGTTCAAGCAATTTCTCAGATTTCTTGATTGCTTCTTGGGTCCCCAGTGAGTTCCCTAAACCTAAGTATTAATTACTCTTGTGTTTTGAGGCAGAACACAGACTTAATAGCTAGAAGGCATATTGCTTAAAATAACATTTAGAGGAGTTCCAAAGTCTACAGAATTGGGATCTGTACTAATACTCTGAAGTCTGTAGCTAAACAGCTGACATTCCCATAAAAGCCTACTGCGCAATATGGTCCAAAATAGGACACAGAGAGCCAAGCTGTCTTCTCTTACCTGTGAACACATGGAAATCTCTCTGTGCTTTGAGGGAGTCTGGACTTTGGGAAACAGGTAATATGGGAACCCCATATGAGAAGGCTGTCCAAGGATATAGCCAATCCTAGCTATACACAGGCTGGCAGGGAGGTCACAGTGTGGGGAAGCACGCGACGCAATTGGAATGTCTGTAAGGAGGATTCTCAAAAGGTCGAGAGCCTCTGAGGGGACCTTGCCGAAGACGGCAGCTCCTACCTTGACTTTTCCAAACAAGTCCGACCCCCAGGGTGTTTTGCTAGAATCTCTATGTTTAGTCTTTAAAGACTCGACCTTGTAGAAGCATATACTTTCTCAAGGATACTTATTCTGCTGATTGTATCTAGAGGTTAATTTTAGTTCAAGCTGTGTTACAATAAAAGCCAAAGGAGGCAGGCGAACAGGGCTACTTGGTGGTGATAGCCAAGTAGTGCCTTAGCCCTCTCTATCACAGAAACGTGTGTTAGAGGAATCATTCATCCATCGTTCAGGGTCTGCCGGTCAGCCCCGGCATCACAGAATTCTTACTGCAATTCCCCTCCCCCACATTCCCATGCTCATCCCCATACTTGAGACTGATGTTATGTTTAAGATGAAGTTGAAGGTAAGAGCCACTTTTACTCACTACTGGTGAAGGTGACATTGACGGCGTAAGACTGCCCTTTCTGCAGATGGCAGGGCTGAATGGGGCATGGGATCACATTCACTTCCTTTATAACTCCAACCCCGGAACCTGCAAAAGAAGAAAAATGAGTTGAAATAGGAGAAAAAATAAACCACATAGGTTGTCCCTACCTAATGTGAAGATGCTCTACTCTCCCAGTTAGGATGAGCTCTTTCTCCTTTGACCATCAGCGATCTCCAGGGAACTGCTCATATTTGATGCGTGAAGGGGAATTAAGGAAATTAAGTATATATAGCCACTCCACTGCTCTGTAACCTGGGAGGTCTATACCATGAAAAATCCTCCCCCCAAACACCCCGCCCCCCCCCCCCCCCCCCGATTTTAAAGCAGCACACATATAGTACAAGTGATGGCTCAAGTCCCAGCACTACTGCTTCCATTTGGAATCATGACACTGGCTGCTCCCAAACTGCCCTCCCCTCACCATCTTTCAATCCAGTACTGGTATCTCTCCAAATTAGTGGTCTCCAAGCTTTGTATACGCCCACCAATAAGAACAACTTTAAACATTCATCTCCAATACACAGATGTGTACACTCCACTTTGGAAACCTGTGTTCTTCAAAATAAGTATTTTTGGGGCAAGGTATGTATCCTTTAAAAAAAAAAAATTCAGTCTAAAAAAGGACAAAAGTTCTATTTGTTCACAATAAATGCTTGATCAGAAAAGGTAAGGCACAAATCATTAAAAATCCCGTCATCTCACTCAGGCCCCAACACTGGACAGCTGAGTGGGAGAGAATGCAAGAGAACTGCCTGTTAACACTGCCTGTAACAGGGTAAGGGCAAGCTCTGCAATTCAGCCACCACTGTTGAGAGGTAGATTCAGACCTCATGCCTGGGTTTGAAATCTTACTAATCTCAATAATGGCTCCATTACTTACTGTGCAACCTCAAGGCAAGATACTTAACCTCTCTGGGGATAGTATCGGTACCTGCCTCATAGAGCAGGTGAGCTAACACACATGTAGCTCTGAGGTAAGTGTTTGGAACATAGTCATGCTATGCAGTATGTTCCCTTTATCCACGGTTTCTCTTTCTGAGGTTTCAGTTACTCATGGTTAACTGTGGTCCAAAAAGATTAAATGGAAAATTCCAGAAATAAACAATCCATAAGTTTTAAATTGAGAATAGCATGTCTCACCCAGGACATGACTCACCCCTTTGCTCAGCAAGACACTTAGCATCTGATTGTCCCGTATTACAATGCTTGTGTTCAAGTCACCCTCACTTTACTTAATAATGGGATGGCCCCAAAGAACAGTAGTGATGCTGGCAATTCATATATGCCGAAGAGAAGCTGTATAGTGCCTCCTTTATGTGAAAAGGTATGTATGTATAGGAAAAAACATGGTATATACGGGGCAAAAGTAGGTTTACAATGATAAGTACGCAAAAACAGTTTATTCTTGCGTTACTATTTGTTAATTATTGTATTATTTCCTATATGAACACCTGTAAACCCAGTTTTGCCCACCTTGCATAGGGTTCGGTGCTATCCACGGTTTCAGAAATCCACTGGGGGTCTCAAAACATATTCCCCATGGATAAAGGGGGGCAACTGTATAACTATTTACTAATTATTGTAATCATACCAGGATTCAGTCCATAAATTTAATCTAGAGTAGCTGCTCCCGGGTGGATTAGCATGTGCCCTTTTGCCACACAAGGTGGGCCTCTCATCTCAAATATACTTTGTGGGTAGAAATTAGGGATCCAGGTGATAGAATAGACTGTCTCTAAAGTAGAATGCATGAAGACAGAAATCAAACTGAAGGCTGAGAGCACGTTATTTGCTTTGTCGTCACCGTCCTGTAGGATATGAAGTGAGAAGCTCAGGTGGATGGCCTCTGCTCTTGGGGTAACAGTCACCATACTGACCAACACTGCTCCAGCTAGTCTGTAAGGACCGTATCCCCAGCTTGTTTCTCCACCATGGCAACGTTCTCAAACTCTACACTCAAGAATTCCCTTCTCTAAGCACTCTGTTCCACTCTGTCATAACCTCCATGGATGGGGGGAAGGGGGGAGAAGAGGGGGGGGGGGACCCAGAACTTTAATCAACAACCTATTGAAAATCGGTGCTTATACCAAAGCTTTCTGAATCTAGCTTTTCTGCCTGCTTCTTTCAAGGCTGGGTCACATGATCTACAAGGAACTGAGTCAAGGATGGTACTTGTAGCCCCTCATCCAGTTTTTCAGCTGACAAGAGGTTCTTGCACCCCCAATGTCAACAGCACTAACTCCTCAGTCCCAACCTGCAAAAATTGCAAAACTAGTTTGCTTGGCCCTACTTCTCACTTGAGGAGATGCCACTCCATACAGTGGAACTCAAAAAACTTTTGATGTGGGCACTAAAGTTTTTACATTGTATTTCCCAATTCAAAAGTAAATTGAAAAGCTGTAGCGGAAACCCTCCTTCGCTTAAGAAGTTCTTGCCGTAGGCATACACCTGCTTTTTTCACAGGAGTAGAACAATGTTTGAATTTAATTTTTTTCAAGGTTACCACTGAAACCCAAAGTGGCTCAAAAACACACACTAGTTTCTTATTGCTTATTAGTTGCGAGAAGTTGGGCAAGGTACTCTATGTGCCTGTTTCCTCATCTAGAAAACAGATTATGAGGGTTGAACGAGTTAAGACAGTGTCTTCATCCAAATGTTGGCCACTAAATTTAACAGAGGGAAAGGAAGAGCATTTGTTAAGTAATAACAGGCCAACAGTCTTTATTCCTTCATCAATCTGTCCCCTGGCCCCCAACTTTGCTTTGTTGAAAAAGTAAACGAGGGGATACTTTTCCACTATGTCATCAAAATTCATGTCGAAGCAAAAGCAAAGTTGGGAGCTAGGGGACAGACTGGTTAAGGAATAAAGACTGTTGGCCTGTTATTACTTAGTAAATAGCATTTACTATTACTTGGGAACTGGATATAAAGGAGCAAACTTATGCTGGTTCCCATTCTGCTCTGTTACTTTGGTTAAGTTACCTAACATCTCTGGAATTCAATGACTGACTATAGGATCTCCAAGTTCCCTTCCAGCTCACGAATTTTATAAAATCAGTGTCATGCCTTGCACTTATCATTACACCGCTTCACTTCAGGAAACTTCAGCAGGAGCAATCAATTCTGTAGAACTGACCGAACGAACTCACGATTTCTACACCCCTCCCCCTCCTTTTATTTCCCAACGAGACTCCAACCACAGCGGCAAGGGGGGTGGGGGGGAAGTATGTGTCACACGCTGCGACCAGAAACACGAGTTCTATAGATGGGAGGAAATGACAACATTCCATAGCCCCCCCAGAACGCTAACGGAGTTCATCACGAAAAGGAGAACTGACTTTCGACTTGTCAGCAAAAGGTAAGTTAAAAAGGAAAAGCAAACACAGTGAGGAGGGAAAGGTCATCCAAGATACAAGGCAAAAATACAAGTTGTGCGCCCCTCCCCTCGCCCCCGCGCTGTCTATGGACCTTTAGTTGTCTGCCCTGCAAACTTTAGGAAACTTCGGCAGAAGGTCCACCCATCGCCGGGGACGTCCAGGGACCCCACGCGCGCGTTCCAGGGTCAGAGACAAAGCTGTGGGTGGGCGAGTTTCCTCGAGGACGGCACCTTCTCCCCCGCCCGAACCGACCCCACTCCAAGAGGGGTCCGAGGCTGAGCCTGGCCGCCGACGGGGACCCGCCCCACCGAGCTCTGGTCTCTGCGCGAGGTGCCGGCGGAGGCTCCCGCCGAGAGCGCGGAACCTCCGGCGGGCCCGGGACTCACCGCAATCCTTGAAGTGCACCGGCTCGGCCAGGGCGGAGGTGCCGAGCGCCAGGAGCAGGAGCGCGGCGGCCAAGCAACACATAGCTGCTGAGGAACTTCCAAGCGCAAGGAAGGAAGAAGCGGCCGCCGGAGTCACAAGATAAACCTGCCGGGGCGGGGTCGGGGAGGAGCTCTATCCGGCGACCTGGCGCCCGCAAACAAGGCCTCGGCCCGCCCACGCCCCGCCCCCGGCTGCTGGGACCAGGCCCCGCTCGGTCTCCGCCCACACTGTCCGCTCGGCCGCCCAGCGGACTCGGATACATCTCCGCCCCGCCTCTCTCCGCAGTTCTCGGCTTGGCGGATGCATTCTCACTTTCGCAATGGGAGCATTCCTAGCCAATAACATGCCTCCGCTTCTGGCACCGCCCAATAGGCGTGCTCGGAGGCAGGGTCTCTTGGAGTCCCGCCTCCGAGGCGCTGGCGGAGAAGGGGATTGGGGCGACGCGAGGGGCGGGGTTTGCTGAGGAAGATGGCGGCCGCCAGGGGCTTGTCCCTAACGGCGGCGGCCCTGAGAGCGGTCACCCCCTGGCGGAGGAGCAGGTACCCAGTTTACAAGGACCCTTGGGAAGTGTGTTTAGGTTTTGTGACTTCCCGGACTAAGCGGAAATGAAGGTCCGGGGGAGGTGAGGGTGTGGCGCGAGGCTGTCCGGTTGGAGGTCGCCAGGTCTGTCGTGATAGTGCAGTGGGAGTCGCCGGGTGTGGCGGGAGGCCGTCCAGGTGGGGGTCGCCAGGTGTCCCTCTGCTCGCGGCTCACCGTCCTCCGTTTGCGTGTGGTAGGCTCCTCGCGGCGTCCGCCCGACCTCCGGCGCCTCGGGAAGCGTCGTCCTCCAGCCCCGAGGCTGACGAAGGCCAGGTTCACCTCACCAACAGCTGCGTCCAGGTGAGGGGGCGGCGGGCCCGGACCGGGGCCTCCCCGGGGCCCACCCTTCCGCCGCCCCGGCCGGGCGGGCCTGACCCCCTCGCCCTGCGTTTCAGAGGCTCCTGGAGATCACCCAAGGGGCAGAATTCCTCAGGCTGGAGGTGGAGGGGGGTGGATGCTCCGGATTCCAGTACCGATTTTCGCTGGACACAGTGATCCACCCCGACGACAGGCAAGGAGGGAGGGAGGGAGGGGGTGGTGGTCCTCGGCGTGTGCGGGAGGGGGCAGCGTGTGTGGAGCTGAAGGTGCACTGTTATTCCGGATTTGAGCGGGTTGCTCAGGGTGCTCCGCACCACCCTTCCCGCGGACAGGGGGTGGGTGGGGGTGGGGGATGCACGTGAAGACGGGTTGCCTTGATTCCAAAGAACCCAGTCACAGGAGGGAGATGGGCCTTCCTGGGCCGCGGGGCCGCTGATGGGAGTTAGGCCGGAGGAGATGCCAGGTCTGAATTTCCAAACGTTTCCCGGGAGTCGTTCCGTTGGATCTTTCTGCCTCCAAAAGCGGCACCGTTTTGGAGGCAGGAAGGAATGCTTCCTGTTTCGGAAAACCCGGGTGCGCGCCTCTCAGGCCAGGGCTCGGAGTGTGGGGGTGTTGGCGTTCAGGATCGTCGCTGATGCTGTCCTGTGTGTGGTTTGCTTTTTGTGTTTTTGTGTTTTTCCTCCCCAGGGTGTTCGAACAGGGCGGGGCCCGAGTGGTGGTGGACGCTGATAGCTTGGCCTTCGTGAAGGGCGCCCACGTGGACTTCTGCCAGGAGCTGATCCGCAGCTCCTTCCAAGTGCTGAACAACCCGCAGGCGGAGAAGGGCTGCTCCTGCGGCTCCTCCTTCTCCGTCAAGCTCTGATGAGATGGCCGGCGGCCCAGCGGGGGCTGCCACGGTACCCCTTCGAGGCGCCTGGAATTCGCCCATGCTAGGGGTTTCCTTCCGATCATGTCCCTCCCACGGTTTGATTTCCCGCAATCCAGGAGTGTTGTGTGCTGCCACTATGTTTTCCAGAATGTGAAGCAATCTTGACTCTTGACTTCATTTCTCCTGCACCCTCCTAAGGCCAAGGCTCCAGGTCAGGTGTCCTCAAACTTTTTAAACAGGGGGGCCCCGTTCACTGTCCCTCAGACCGTTGGAGGGCCGGGCTATAGTTTAAAAAAACAACAACTATGAACAAATTCCTATGCACACTGCACATAGCTTATTTTGAAGTGAAAAAACAAATGTTTTCGGTGGCCCGCGGGCCGCAGTTTGAGGACCCCTGCTCTAGGTGCTGCTCCCTAAGGTTTGTTTAAGAACTAGTTTGAAGCCCAGTGTAATCTGGAGAGCCTCCAAGGCTCCAAAATGGGAGTTGCTTCTCTGGCCTTCAGAGCTGCTTGTACATAGATGTATAACTCTGTATAAAAGCTTCGTTTTAAAGCAAGCCCCGTTTACTTGTGTTTTGAATCAGTCACAGATTAAATAGCGGGAACGCTCATTAGTAGGCCAGAGACGATGGGAAAGGCATCTCACCCTTCCTGAAAGTGCTCCTGGACTTGTCCTTATTTTCTGTGCAGCTCGTGCTCCACTGCCCATGTGCTAGGGCAGACAGATTTTCTTATCACACTCAGAATTCTGTTTTTATTTTATTTATTTTTAAATTTTAATTTTCTTTTTTCCATCACCATTTATCCCCTCTATCCCTCTTACATACTCAGGATTTAGATTCACAAAACCAAAAAGCCCATCACTCAGAAAACAGACCTAACTCCCACTGATGCCTTAATCACTTGGAAAATAGCCTCCACATTCCTACAGACATTTCAAGATTCTGTGATCATTTGGTGATTGAATCTTTTAAGGATATGTGGCTTCATTTACCTTACGGTGTAAAATGCCTCTGGTCTCACACATAGCAGAAACTGGTCCCTTTTGTTGGAATAGATAATAGATACTCGGGGATTTTCTTTTAGGTTGAATTACCAGATAAAATGCAGGATACCCAGTTGAATTTGAATTTCAGATGAACAGTAAATAATTTTTAGTATAAGTGTGTCCCAAATATTGTATGAGATATACTAAAAATTCTATGTTGTGTATCTGAAATTTAAATTTAACAGGACATCCTGTATATTTATTTCTTAAACCTGGCAACTTCATTTTAGGATTACTGAAGTAAAAGCATTTTAAACCACAAATTCCAATGAATTTTAAAGTACTTATTTGGGCCCTGGGTGGGTGACTCGTTGTCTCATACACCAAAAAGTTATGGGTTCAATTCCTGGTCAGGGCATATATCTGGGGTGTGAGTTCAATCAGGCAACCAATCGATGCTTCTGTCCTTTCTCTCTCTCCCCCTTCCTCTCTAGAAATCAATAAAAACATATCCTTGGGTGAGGATTAAAAAAAAATTAAAGTACTTATTTGGGTATAGCTTTTATATAGGCTACAGAGCTAGAAATTGCTGTGGTATGTGTCTGACTGCTTGGGGAGCCAGAATTGCATGGACTGACAACTAAAAAAAGACAAAAATACCACCCCCATGAGGAATGATTTATAAATACTAATCTTGGGGAAACTACACCCAAATTGATTCTGGAAGAATTATTGGTTAAACACACCTTTTCCTCCAGAGCCTACTAGTAAAAGTTTGTTACAGCAAAAACGTGCATTTCTGGACTGGATTGAACCATTTCTAGACTGAATTAGAATTAAGGTCACTCAATAAAAGAATTTACCGTTAAAGAATGGCAATACAGACTTTAGAGACAAAGTATCTGAGATAGAAACTTAGATGCTTACATATTTAACATGGGAAAATCTAGGACTTCGAGAAAACTGATCATGTGTAGACAATGTGTACAAAGAGGAAAGAAGGGGACACTCAGAAACCTGAGCAGATTTCTTAGCAGATTTTCATGGAAGGAGGCAGAAACCAGTGTACCGTGGAAGCACCTGTGTGTAACTTTACTAAGACATTGAAAATAGCTGCCAGTACCTGGCCTAATAAGGTTTTCAGCTCAGTCGAAGTCCTTTCATCCTCCCTCAAAAAGGGATCTTGCTATATTTTAAGTGTTAGAAATATTCTTCCAGAATATTTTTGTGGGTTACTTATTGATTTCATGATTTTAAAATTTATAGTGAGCATAAGCATAATAGCTTTAGTAGCTAAATAAACCATTGAATTGTAGTGGTTTATTAGGCAGAACAAGGTCTCTTAGAATGCCTATATGTAAGTACCTACTGTTAGTGGGAAACCTGGAATTTTGTGTGTAGAAAGAGTGGATTTGGGAGAAATCACCTTATTTCACACAGAAAGCTTTATGGGGGAACCTCAAATAACCAGAAGTCTCCATCGGAGGTGGGTGACAGAAATTTTAAGAACACGGCGTGGGGACAGTGGCAGTTTGTTGGGAATAAACAGTAAGCAATATAAACAGGTTTGGGATCTCTTGCAGACACTTTCTGACCAGATGTCCTCTTCCTGGCAGGCCATAAAAGCCAGCAGGTAGTTTCACAAATTTTGCTCACTGCAAATTCATTTGGGAAAAGTTTATACTCTTAGCATCAGAAGGGAGGGTTTTGGGTTTGTTTTTTTTTGCCTCCCTTTACTTCCAAGGGGCGGTTATCAAGGCCCTGTTTGTTGCAGACTTGATTTTATTTAACTGTATATGCAGGCTAGTCAGTGCCAGGGGCATCATGCCCTACCCTTTGCCTTAGCAAAACATAATAGTACAGGAACCAGAGGCAGGGGAGCCCTGGATCTGCTTTATGTTGTGAATAGCTTTATGTTGTTGCTCCAAAGAGGGGGCCTTTGGCCAACGTCCAGATCTTACCTTGTGGCATGATGCTTTAGTTATGTGATTGATAGTGACTAGTGGTATGAAAACTATAGGTTTCCCACCTACCCTTTGTTTCTCTATGACTAGGAGAAAATAGTAGAAGATACTCTTTTTTTCTGAGAACTGAGTACTATTCTTTTGGCCTTATTCTATAAAGCATCCTAGTGGAAGGTTGACATTTGGCAGGGACATCCTGTATAGAGAAGTGGGCAGCACTGATGGTCATGGGATAGCTCTCCCTTAGACTCTCGCCCTGAGCTGATGTCACACAGCTTGCAGTGGGCAGGGCCTAACACTGTTCACGGCAGCATTATGGGTCTGTATGTTTGTGTCAAGCAGGAAACTCTACTTTTCTATGTATCTAAAATAGACATTAATGATTGCTTTTTAAAAATTTCTCTGCCATTTCTCCATGGAAATACCACAGGACTGCTTAAGGGAAGTTTGCTTTAAGAAATTTTGAGTCCAAGCCGGTTTGACTCAGTGGATAGAGTGTCAGCCTGCGGACTGAAGGGTCCCAGGTTTGATTCTGGTCAAGGGCATGTACCTCAGTTGCATGCTTGATTCCTGGCCCTGGTTGGGGTGCATGCGGGAGGCAACCAATCTGTGTCTCACATCGATGTTTCTGTGTGTCTCTCCCCCTCCTTTCCACTCTCTCTAAAAAATCAATGGAAAAATATTCTCAGGTGAGGATTAACAAAAAATAAAACAAGTGAATTTAAAAAAAAACGTTTTGAAATAATTATTACCTGGCTTTATTTGTAAAGTATAGTCAGGTAAATATATAAAGAGACAAAACATTTAAATAGTCTATGGCCAGCAGCTGTATTTAAAAATATTTTATTTTTTTGAATGGGTAATACATATGGTACAAAATTCCAAGAGACACAAAAGGGGATACAATGAAAAAGTGTTCCAATCCTGTACCCATCCACCCTGTCATCCTCCCCACAAGTTACCATTGTTTCTAAGAATTTAGCCCACAGGTATATAATCCATAGAAATAATATGAAGTAACATTTGCACAAGAATAATCATTATAGCATTGTTTTTAATAGCAAAAGTTAGAAAACAATGGAAATGTCCACCAGTAGGGGACTGATTAAATAAATTATGATTTATCCATTCAATGGAATAGTATACACTTATAAAACAGGATGAGAGAGTCTGTATGTGCAAGTATGTATTAAGTGTAGAGAGCGCCTGGGAAGGCGCATGAGCTGATTGTCAGCTGAGTCCAGTGGTGTCGGCAGAGCCACGTCCTGGAAACATACCTTGCCAGAGGCAGGTATGTGGTCAGCCTGACCTTTAGCTCAGGCACCAGGGGGTGGGTTTCATTATCTAAGTTCAGCCAGGCGCCAGGAACGGATGCAATGATCTGGGCTCAGCCAGGAGTGACAGTTACAAAGAAGCCACAAGAATGAAGAATTGCAGCTTGGTCTTTAACCATGATTTCACATACTTTCCTTTGTCTTAAACTCTAGTAAAACTTCCCGGTATCATGCTGTATAAAATAAACGCCCCGTACTAGAGCTCTGGGTCACTGTGTCTCCATCTGAGGGCAGCGTCCCACCTGGTCCCGGCTTTACTTAAAGTCTTTGTGTCTGTCTCTTTTTTTCCCTTTTCTCAATCCCCAGCCGTCCCTACTCAGGACTCGTCCGCTCTCTAGCCATGCTGGTCACGGCCCAAGAGAGAAATCTTATAATTAAGTGAAAAAAGCAAGTGTAGGACAGCATGCATAGCATGCTGTTTGTGTTTTTAGTACATAGAAATGTGTGTACATGCATGAAATGTCTCTGGAAGGGCAAGCAGGGTGGTGAGAGAGGAGGAGGGGCAATGGGAACAGCACTTAAGGAAGCGCAGTGCCAGCAGGGTATATTGAGGAATGGCGACATTCTCTGAAACACGGGGTGTAAGATGGAGTTAGCGAATACCCAATTCCCCCTTTTCTTTAGACAAGTAGCAGCATGTGTTACACGTGGCTATACAACCCTCCTTTCCCCTTCATCTATTTTGGATATCCTATCAAGGCATTTAGAGCCACTTTTTCTTTTTAGGGCTCCATAGCAATTAATAGTAATTGTTTCTAATCTTTTGCTATTACAAATATGCTATACCATAAGCTCTTACATATGTCATTTCACATTTGGTGATAAAATAGCTGAAGATTAAATTCCTAGAAGTGGAATTATTGATTCAAAGAGTAAGTGCTTTTATAATATTGAAAGCCATTTCCATATCCTTTCAGAAGCTGTATCACTCTACACTTCCGTCAGCTATGCATGTGCCTCTTTCCCCAGATGCTTGCCAACTGACAAGAGCGTCTCGGTGGTTTCACTTGCATTTCTTTTATTGTGAGTGAGGGTCAGGATATTTCCATTTCTAAGTTGGGAGTAAAAATAGTAAATGGGATTGTTGGATAATTAAATGAAATTTGGGTATAGCACTCAACATTGCCTAGCACAGAGCAAGCATTCAATAAGTTATGTGATGGCTGACAATCAGCAGCAGGTAGGACAGGACAGATTAAATTAAGAAAATAGTATTCATTTCCATGTCGCCAGGCACAGGGAGCCTTGCTCATTTACATTGCAGGTCATTAGAGGAAAACAAAGAGCTTTCTCGTCTCAGAAGAGGAAAGAACCTTTTCCCACTGGAACCCCATCACAGGCTACTGGCAGAGCTGGCGAGAGGTAGGCACAGCCTCCTCGCTAATATTTAGACTTAGCCAACGTGGTAAAGAAATGTGGTTTCATGTGAAGCAAAAGTGAAGAGCCCGGATGTACATTTCTTTATTCTAACTAAATTCCCAGCTAGCCACGGTTGGAGTGGGTCTTTCCTTGTGAACTCAGAGGAATGCCAGCCAGCCATTTTACGAAGGTTGAGAGGGCAGAGGCTTCTGAGAAGAGAGGAGAAACAACAGGAAATCTGGCTTCCCCCCAAACAGGACTACGCTGTATCCCACAAGCTAGAAAATAGACCTCTTTATTTTTAACACTCAAACTGGTGCCCACAAAAGGAGAGCCCAGGAGAAAGGTGTTTCCTGTAAGGAGCAGGTCTTCCGAGACGGGCACCCTGTCTTGTGTAAAGGAGCTACCGCTGGGTACATTTTGAATATTTACTCAAAGCAACTGAATATTTTCTTTAGATTTGTGTGAAGCCCTGGCTGCCCACCCCTTTTCTTTTTCTCAATTCCCTATATTTTTAATATTTCCCTCTTGCTTTCTCAGTCTTCTTGCTCCCCTTCATTTGTGTCTCTTACACTCAGCAAGCTGGTATCAGTCTTGCTTTTCCGGATGAGGGGATCTTCTGCTCCTCCCAGGGGCCACCGAAGTGGCTATAAGATGATGTGGCAAAATCTGGTCCAGACCAGACTGGCTAAGTGGCAGTGATGGTTCTTGGTAGGAGGCGTTGGAGCCACTCCCCAAACTTTCTCCAGTCCTTTTGTGCTGCACAGATTCTGAAGGCCCATCCTAAGACAGATGTAGCCTCTGACCCAGTTTTGCAGTCATCAGGATGATAGGCGGATCGTGGCTGGAAAAGGTGCGGTGTAAGGCCAAAGGGCCTTGCACGTTTGCACAGCTTGCGGGGGAGGATGAGGGCCATCCTTTGGTAAGCATCTCATAGTCAGGCCAGGACAGATGGCGGACTGGGCCTTGTGGCCGGTGGCTGAAGCATTAAAGCATTTGGTGGTGTTTGAGCCAAGCAAGGGCATGGTGGCATGGAGGCAGTGACAAGCTCACAGCCCGAGCCTAAACTGGGAGAGATGAAAAGCAGGCAAGGCTGGCTGGGAGTGGGGCTGCAGGGCCTCCTGCCCGATGACTTCATGGTATCTTCCCAGCTAGGAAAGCGTCCTCAAGGCCCCTGCCTGAGGCCCATTTGCAGGTAGCTGCCGACACTGACCCCTCACTGCTACTCCTTGGCAGTGCAGTGGGGGGGCCCTGCCTCGGCCACATAACCGGGGGAGCAGTGGCAGCGGTAGGAGCCCTCCGTGTTCTCGCAGTGACCGTGGGCACAGAGTGCAGCAGGCCCGTTCAAGTCATCACACTCATTCACATCTAAGGAGAAGGAAGGCAGAAGGGAGATGGCAGGAGCCCGAGGGTCTCTGGCCTGTTGCCTCTGGCCCCCACCCTGCAGGGCAATCTTAGGTACAGCAGCCAGAGGCTGAAGTCACCGCCCAAACTAAACAACCCAAGGACACAAAGCAGGTGGCGGTGAGCCCATGCTGTGCCCAGGAGAGTGGCCATACTCTTGTCCCTGTCTTTTTTCTGTGTAGGCACCTCCATGGAAAGCTTTCTAAACACAGCGTGCAACCTTCCTTTGGAGCTTTCTCACCACCCGACCTGACGCTGGACAGCCTCCCTAGGGGGCCACAGTGGATTACGGACCCGAGTTTAGTTGTGCATCCATCCCTAAGGTGAGCCAGGGCCAATCTGACTCTCCCACAGGGAGACATCAGTGCTTCCCGGGCATTGCCACTCTGAGGCTAAACTTACCCACACAGGCCATGTGGGCCATGTCCAGCTGGAAGCCCTCGAAGCAGTCACAGGTGTAGCCCTCCCGCACACGCACACAGCGGCCGTTCTCACAGCCGTTCAGGATGCCACACTCCTCTGCCTGAAGCCCTTCGAAGCCAGCCTGGTGTTCTGGTAGGAAGTCAGAGAAGGGAGCTGAGGCCTGGACCCAACCCTGGACCCTCACCCTCCACTACAAGGAGTGGCCCCTGTTGAGTTCCTGGGGTGAGGGTGGGGAGGGTCATAAAACTTTCACAGAAAGAGGCTAAAATAAAAGGCAATGCTCTTTAAAAATAAGAGTCATTTTGGGAGGGGTAGACCTTTAAATGAGGCCTCTAAGAAGGTTGGGATTCACTGCTTTCATAACGCCAGGGCTCCTGAGCAGTGGATATCATTACAGTTTTGGTTTTGTTGTGGTTGGTGGGAGGGTATTTTGTTAAACTGCTGGGAGGAAATTGGCAGCAAAAGTAGATTACCCCTACTCAACACAAAGCAGAACTAGCAGGTCTGCCGAACCTACTTCTCTCTAAGCAACTCCCACCCTGAAAAAGACGCCATCCCTAACCTCACTGCAGTCTGAATCAGTCAGGGAAGGTGGCTGTGCCTGTGGCAGGCACACTGACAGATGCCAGGCCTGACTTCCTCATTAGACTCCATCCGAGTCCTGAGTGCTGGGGTCATTGCCACCTACAAACCAAGTCACCACAGTGGGCCTTTAAAGTGATTGTAGCCTGGCCGGCATGGTTCAGTGGTTGAGCATCAACCTATGAATCAGGAGGTCACAGGTTTGGTTCCCTGTTAGGACACATGCCTGGTTTGGGGCTCGATTCCCAATAGGGGGTGTACAGGAGGCAGCCAATCAATTATTCTCTCTCATCACTGGTGTTTCTCTCTCTCACTGCCTCTCCCTTCCTCTCTGAAATCAATAAAATAAATACAAATAAAAAAGTGATTGTAAATCCCACCTGGCTGGTATGACTCAGTGGTTGAGCATTGAACTATGAACCAGGAGGTCACAGTTTGATTCCTGGTCAGGGCACAGGCCCAGGTTGCGGACTCGATCCCCAATAGGGGGCGTACAGAAGGCAGCTGATCAATGTCTCTCATCAAAGTTTCTATCTATTCCTCTCCCTTCTTCTCTCTCTCAAATGAATAAAAACATAAAAAAAATAAATGAAGTGATTGTAAATCCTGAGTTAACATTTCGGGTCACAAGTTTGAACTTGTAGAGCAGGCTGTTCTGTATACCTAAGGGTGAGGGAGTAAACTGGACAGTACGGTGTGTACCTGCTTTCTCTACCCGTTTTCTCCCACTCTCAACTTCCTCCCGCGGGGAGGCTTTTGAGGTTGGGACGGTGGTGTCCTGTGCCTCTGTGTCTCCTGTGCTAGTTTACCGGAGGGAGTCGTTCGGGTCCAACTTGGGCATGCAGAGTGGTCCCCTGAGCGACCCCTGAGAGGCCTTGGAGCCCCTTCCCCCTCCCTGTCCTCACCCTGCTGGCAGCGATTAGCAGGTGGAGGAGATGGAAGCGAAGCAACGCTGGTGCCCACCTCCTCCCCATTCTGCAGTAACACAGACCTGGGTGGCTGGCCAGGTAGCGGGGCTGGAGCTCTGAGGGCTGCAGGGGAGACTCCAGGCCTGGTACGTGGTCTCCTGGGTGGCCGGCTGTGTTGGGGAAGGGCGGCTCAGGGATGGCGTCCTCGGGGCCCAGGTAGTTGTAGAAGGGGGCCCCATCTGGGCCATAGAGGCTGTAGTGCAGGTCCTCAGACCCGGGGCCGTACTCGTAGCCTGGTCGGAAGTGGACCCCAGCCTCCCGCTCGGCTTCAATCCGGGCCACGTTGCACAGCTGAGCATAGACCTCTGTCAGGGAGGAGGAGAGGGGAAGCTGGGCCCGGCTCCTGGAGGTGACAGCCTGGCGTGCTGTCCCCTGGCTCACGACCCCGGGGAGAGGGACCAGCTCTCTGCGAGCGCCTGGCCGTGCCCCACCGCCTGCCCCACTTTATTCCCAAACAGCAGGGACTGAAGACAGGGCCACCATTCCTTTCTAACCCCCCTCCCAAGGCGAGGACACTCTCCACCCTGAGGCCCAGCCGGCTCTGCAAGGTCTCCCCTCCCTCCGTGCAGGCGCAGGCCGCCCTCTCACCAGAGCTCGTGGGGGGGCACAGGGCACACTGCTGGCTCCAGGCCTCGCCATCCTGGCAGCAGCATTCCGTGTAGGTGGTGCGGCGCCCGTGCAGGGGTTGGCTGCACACGTAATTGGTGACTTTTTTCCAGCAGATGTCCATGTGGATGTCATGGTCAGGCAGCTCCTCTGGTGGCACAGAAAGAGGCCCTTAAGCCCCAGTCTAGGCCCACTCCCCCTGCGGCCCCGCCATCCCAGGCCCACTGACCCATGCCACTGGTGCTGTTCACGCAGCGCTGCTGGCTGAGGTCCAGGGTGAGGGGGGGGCTGCAGAAGCAGTGGAAAGAGCCCGCCGTGTTCACGCATTCGCCGTTCTCGCAGGCCATGTCCTGGCACTCGTCATGATCTGTGGGGGCAGGAAGACGGAGGAACATGGGGGGCAGTGCCAGGACGGCTTGCCCACGGACCACTTTCAGGGAAAGGGATTTGCTTGTAACTGATAAGGGAGAGGTAGCACCCTGCTTCCCCCTCTCCTGCCCCCAGCCCAGCCTGGGAGACCCCTCCCCAGGGGTACTTTTCCAGCAGGTCCTCACATACAATCCCCGACGTCCCCACAGCTCCCCTCACCTCAGACCTGCCTGCTGCAGCCAGAGGGTGTCTGTCCCTGGAAGGGGAACTCCCAGCAAGACAGGGGCTGGCTGGCAGGGCTGGGTGAGCAATCAGCTGTTGCGGGGATCAGGGGGGAGTGTGTCCTCACCCTCACACTTCCTGCGGGTGGCATCATAGTGGTAGCCAGGATTGCACAGGCAGATGTAGCCGGGAACCGTGTTGAGGCACCGGCCGTTCTGGCAGAGACCAGGCCCGAACATCACACACTCATCAGCATCTGTGGAGGGCAGGGCTGAGGTAAGGGCGGGCGAGAAGCAGCACCTGAGATTCAGGGCTCCCAAGCCAGGTTCTGGGTTTGAATCCTGGCCCTACCACTTGCTAGCTGGGTAACTTCAGGCAACTTGCTTCAGTTCTTGCCTCACGTTCCTACCTAAAAATGTAAATATGACTAACCTCTTACAGTTGTTATGAGGATTAAAAGATTAATGCATGCAAGATGCTTAAAATAGTGCTTGGGTTTTTATCGTTTCTTTCCCCAGCTCTGCGACTAGGGTGCTCACACCTAAACTACCCATTTGAGTGTGGGTTCCCCAAAGTTGCTGGCTTTGTAAGTGGGGCTGCCGCTGGCCTCTGCACAGGGCACTCCCCGCTCTTTCCCTGTGCCCGTGACTGGGTTAGTCAACGCATCTTAGCTTGTTCCTAAAGGGTTCAGCCTCGGGGGAGCAGAAAAACCAAGGTGGGGTTGTATGAACACTCCAAGAGGAGCTCCGGCCAGAACTTCCAGCCCAAACTCTGCAGGTCACCAGCCCTAGGACAGGAGGGATGAAAGTGACCTGCATGCCATCAAGAGCTTCCCAGGACCTGCTGGAGGGCTCGCTGGGCCCGCCCAGGTGAGTGGAGGTTGGGGAGCAGGATGTGCAGGGAGGTTACCTGTGTACGTGGTCTGTCCAAACATCCAAGCTCCTTCCACAGGGATGTAGCCTTTACCACTGGGGCAGATCTCGCTGAATTCGACTGTAGGGAAGCATCTGAGTTCAGAGAGAGGAGGGCTCTGTCCCCTTCTCTCGGTGTCACCCTGCAGGACTTAGGACCATTGGGGCTGTACCTGAGTCCTCGGCTGGGCAGCGGTCACAGGCGTCTCCCCAGCTGGCACCCTGGGTGCAGCAGCACTCGGCCTGCGTGGTGTTCCGGCCCAGCAGGCGGGAGCAGGGCGGCTGGTCTTTGTGTCCAGAGTAGCATTCCATGCGGACGGGGCCTGAGAGGTGGTCCCCTGGCGGGGCCTCGGGGATGCTCTGACCTGTGTGTGATAGAGGCCCCTTGTTATTATCTGTTCATGGCCCTCTGGGACGCCCTAGCTTTACAAATCTAACATTTAAATACCACCTTACAGTGCACAAAATGCTCTTACCTATATTTCCTCGCTTGATGCTCTCCACAGCTCTGTGTGCTGAGCATCATTACCATCAGCACCTCTTACAGACAGGCAATCGAGATAGAAAAGCGAGGACATACCACACCCGCAGCTACACTACCCCTGCCCACACCGCCCCAGGCCGGGCCCAGGCTCCCTCTCAGGAGCTGGAGGATGGCTGTGCGTAATGGCTGTGCGGGGTCTGGAGCAGGCTCACCTGCGGCCCCCCGTGGGCGGGGGCGGCAGCGCCCCTCCTGAGCATCGTACTCCTCCAGGTCGCTGGCGCAGAGGCACAGGAAGGAGCCCTCCACGTTCTCACAGAGCGCCGCCCCGCACACGGCCAGCATGAGCTCACACTCGTTCACATCTGCCAGGCGTGAGGACAGGCTCGTGGGTGGAGAAGAGGCAGCCCACGCCCTCTGCCCCTGCCTCCAGCCGGGGGGTGGGGGTGGGGGGTGGGGGTGGGGGTGGGGGCAGAGCCCCTCAAGCAAAAGAGGCTGGGTCTTGGGGGAAGAGCAGGAATGGGTATGAGTTCGCAAGAAGGAGGAATAGATGAACCGAGGGCATGGGAAGAGGGAGAGAGGGGTGGCAGACAGGGTCACTAAATGGACAGAGAAGAAGGGTTCCTCCCTCTGCACGTTCTCTGACCGACATGCCTCTTGAGACCCCGAGGTCTCTGGAGAAGGGTGGCGCCTTCATGAATGTGCCTGCTCCCCCTGGCGGACTGTGGCCATGCGTCCCCTACCCGCCTGGCAGGGGTATAGCTGACATCTCCCTTCCTTGCCCACTCTATGAGGACCCATTATGGAGTCAGATGACCATGACCATGTCAGGAGGAGGGCCCAGGGCCTCTATGCAGGACAGCCAAGATCTGTGGAAATGGGACAAAGGGCCCGAGAGCCTCCCCTTCCCTGGCCCAGAGCCTAGCTAGCCCCCAGGCTTCTCACCCACGCAGTCCCAGCCAGTGGAGGAGGTCTCGAAGCCCTGGTCACAGAGGCAGCGGAAGGAGCCCTCCGTGTTGTCACAGAAGCCGTGGCTCCCGCACACCGTGTCGTTGGCACACTCGTCTATGTCTGCGGGACAGTGGAGACTAGAGTGGAGGGTGTGCTCTATGCACTCTATTTGTTGGGAATACTTACTTATTCGGTCTATTAGCACCAAGATCTGTGAAAAGTAACTTCTAAACACAGGACAAGAAAACTAACATTCCTCTTCAGTGTTTGTGCAAGCCCTGCTATACGGAAAATATAGGAACTTTCAAACAGCTGCAGAAATAATGTCCTCAGGGGAAAATGAGAGCTAGGTGCTTCAGCCCTCCCGCCTCGGATCCCCCTCCCTACTCACCTATGCAGTCTCCAGAGGGGGCCAGGTGGAAGCCAGGCTGGCAGCCCAGGACACAGCGGTAGGAGCCAGGGTTATTCTCACACCGCCAGGCCCCACACACCGGGTCTCCGTGGTCCTCACATTCGTCAATATCTGTCCCCAGAGCCATGAGAGGAGACAGGAGTGGCCAGGTGACTGCTCTGGCCCCACCTTTCCAGCATCCCCAGGCCATGCCCCACAACCTCTGGGGTCCCTGATCTCTTCCAAATTACTGTGATCAGGTCATCCCCCCCCCCCCACACACACACACATCAAATTCAGGGTCATTTTCCCTGACCCAGCAGGGATGGACATCTAAAAGAGTTCTGCACTATTTAGAAAAGCACCGAGCTCTTAGCCTCCTTTCCCCCACCCGTCTGCCTATAGTGGAGCACTTTATACTTCTCTGTGTATAAAACCTTCACCAAAGTGTATTACAGCGAGTTATCTTCGTATCTGTCTCCCTTGCTCAATTTCAAGATTGCCAGTAACTGTCTATTTGTCCTAGCAGAAGACATTGAACCTAGCAGGTGTTTAATAAATGTCTATTGAATCAGTTTGGCTTTAAAAACTGGATTGTGTGCTCTGCTCGCACAAGGGTGATGACTGTCTTCATTCTGTCATCTGCGCACAGTCCCCGAGTCAGCAGAGGCTCAATAAATGCATCATCCCTCCGGTGAGGCATGTGTGGAAAGTGCCTGCTTCCAGGAAGCTGCAGTTCCTGGTCCCAGGGAGGTGAGGACCGGCAGGAAGGGGAAGGGTGCGCAGACATGGGGGCAGAGCCTGCCCATTCCCTCCTGAAACCCTTACCCACACACTCCCCGCTCTCCGGGGAGGGCTGGAAGCCAGTCTCACACAGACAGTCGAAGGAGCCCTCGGTGTTGACACAGTGCCCTCCCAGACACCGGTCTGTGACTGCACACTCGTCCACATCTATAACAGGGACATCCGTCAGCCAACCCAGCCACAGCTCCCTAGACGCTGGGCCCCACGTAGCCCATAAGAGGGCCAGGGAGTGGCTCAGGGTAGGAAAGGGCTCAGGGTTTGAGGAAGAGTTCAGAGCTGGAAGCCAGAGGCCAGGCTGGGGGGAGGAGCCCTGGAACTGGGGCTCTGTCAAGGGGAGAAGGGTGACACTCAAAGAGTACAGAGGGTGCATTATGGTCACCCTCCCATCATCCCTTCCCTGGGTGGGACCAGGAGCATTTTATTTCCATACTCTAGCCTGTAGCGCCCCCTGCTGCTGACAAGTGGACAAGGACAAGTTGGCTTCTCACCCTGGCAGCGGGTGCCTCCCTCTGCGCTAACAAAGCCGGGGGCACAGAGACAGAAGAAGGACCCGTGGCTGTTGAGGCACTCGCCGTGGGGTGCGCAGTACTCCTCTCCCACGCACTCGTCCACATCTGCAGGGAAAAGATAGGCAGTGGTATCCCCTGGGACTTCCCACCTCCCCACACACTCACTGCCCCCGGTCCCCGTGGGGAGACCTGAGCCGCTCACCCTCACACACAGTGCCATTGGCCAGCTGGAAGCCCGGGGGGCAGAGGCACTGGTAGGAGCCAGCCGTGTTCTTGCACTCGCCTCCCCGGCAGTTGCTCTGGAGGTCTTCACACTCATCCATGTCTGCAGGGTCACAGGGGAGGAAGGAAGCCCATGGCAGTGCCTCCCAAGGACAGACACCAATGGGGAGGGTTCCAGGGGGCCTGCCACCTGCCCGAGGAGCCTGGCCTCATGGAGGCATCACCCGCTGACAAAGCAGCCCAGCTTGGAGAGCCTTTGGGCAGAGGATGACTGACGCTCCCTCCACTTCTGCCCCAGCCCGGCAGGCTCCGCTGCCTCAGGCTGGGCTTCTCCAGCTGCCCATACAGTGCCCACCTTGGGGACACTTGGCCCCTCTCAGCAACCCTGGCCTAGGAGGGCCACACCCCAAGGCCCTTATGGCTCAGATTTTACTGAGAAGCAACAGGAACACAAATGAGAACTAAACCAAGGAAACAGATACACGCAGCCTGAGAAGATAACAGAAACTAGATTCTTCAAGTTGGCCTACAGACCCCCCGGTACAGGCCAGTGTTTTTCAAAATAGAGTTCCAGTGCCCGTCCTTAAGAGGAACCCTTGGGGAGCTCGTTAGAACACAGATCCCACCCCCCACCCCATATCAGAGGTTAATTTGGTAGGTCTAGGGCAAGGCCTGGGGAGCTGCCCCACCCCCAACCCAGCGATGCGGATGTGTGCTGAAGCATGTGACCCAGGGCTCACCAGCTCCCGGCCCCAGATCTGCAGGTGTCGACATCTGAGGTGGATAGAGGGGCCCCTAGTCTGGGAACAGCCCCTGCTGTGTCCCAGCCACTCCTTTCTCTAAGGGTGATGGCTTGGTCTCCCTCCTCTGCCACAGGGGCTCTTACCTTCACAGGAGTGGCCCCGGGGGCTGGGCCGGAAGCCCTGGTCACAGTCCCTGCAGGAGAAGGAGCCGGCAGTGTTGGTGCAGACTCCTGAGGGGCAGACTCCCGGGAAGGCGCACTCGTCTAGGTCTGGGGCAGACAGCAGCTGTCACCTGGGGGCTGGGGAGGGCTCCCTCCAACTGGTCAGGCAGGAACCTCCCAGGCCTCTGGCCACCCTCTCTGAGCATGTAGGACTCTCTCCAGGCCCCTGGGGAAGGGCAGCCCTGGCTGTGGACTTCTAGGGCAATCTCAGCACCCCTTCCCCAGAATGCTCCTGGGCAACTCTACCATAAGCTTCCCTCTGGTCTCGGACTCCCCTTTCCTCCTGTCCTCACCAATAAACTTGAGGATTATGACAGTAGAAGCTCTCCTCGGGGCCAAGTCCATATACAGGGTCTTCTAGCCTAACCTGAAGACCCTCAGCATTAGCCCAAAGCTAGGGGACAAATGGAGTGTTTGGTGGGAGGTAGGAGGCACTATATTACATTCTCGGTCTCTCTCTGCCACCCCCTCCCCAGGGTTACCTTCACAGGCAGTGCCTTCTTCATTCACCCAGTACCCACTCTCGCAGGCTGAGCAGGCGAAGGAGCCCTCCGTGTTGAGGCAGAGGCCTGTGGGGCACGAGGTCCGGCTGGCACACTCGTTGACATCTGAAACAGGCCATAGTGCTGGGTGGGACTCTGCAGGACAGACGTGCCAGGACACAGACTGACAGGTGGGTGGGGACAGGGGAAAGGCCGGGACTTGCCGCGATGTGTTGGGTAGCATGGTTGGGTGCGGGACCAGGGTGGACTGGGAGTGTGTGTACAGAGGGAAGGAGCTGCGGGCTGGTGAGCTGTGGAGGGAGCCTGCTTCAGCATCTTTGTACCTTGGCAGCTCTTCTTATCTGAGGTGACCTCGTAGCCCTGCTCACAAGAGCATCTGAAGGAGCCGTCCAGGTTGTAGCACCTTCCATGGGCACAGACCCCGGGGGTCAGACACTCGTTCACATCTGTGGGGAGAAGTCCAGGGTAGCGAGCTGGCCTCCTCTCCTCCAGGCAGTCCCTAGTCAGGCTTAGAGGATCTCCATTATGAGGCCAAGGAACCACCATGCAGAGGACCCAGAGGCCACCTTGCGAAGGCCACGAGGTCATTCCTGCTCCTGGCCCCACTCACCCAGGCAGGGCAGGATGCCCTTCACACAGAGCTCACTTCATCTCTAACTAGTAACACGGAGAACCCTGCATGTGTCCCAGAAAAGGGGGCAGGTCCCTCAGCCCTGGTTTGCCCCCCCCCCCCAGGACACCCGGAGTGAAGTGTCCAGGACCCGGGACTCACCTGCCAGTGGTCCTGACCCTCTCTGGCTTCCTACCTGCCAACATTCTATGAGCTCATGTTCCCAGCCTCTCAACCAGCTCCTCTAGGTGAGTGGGCCATGCAGAGAAAGGCCAAGCTCTGCCTGGGTGGCTGAAGGGCAGTGTCAAGGGCCTGGGAAATGTCTGCCCTCTCCAGAGCCTCAAAGCATCTATTCACAGCCCAGTCCCTCCTGGCATTTTGCACCCCGGCCCTCCTTCCTGCAGGGGTGGAAGGAAAAGAGCATTCCTCCTACAGCTGACACGCAGCCCCCTCTGCAGGGAGAAGAGGACCCACTGTCCAGTTGGGTGGTGCTGTCTAGATACTGCTGTTGGGATGCAGGGGAGCCGAAGACCCCTCCTCCCAGGAAACCACAGCAGGGCCTGGCTGCCAGCTCACACCACCAGAGTCAGCCTCTGCCTAAGATGCTTGGCACTTCGCTCTACCCAGGATCCAGCCTCAGAGGCTTCTGGGACCTTGGACTGTAGCTCCTGGACGGATATGACCAAGGAGCCAAAGTGGCCCCCGCCCTAGCTGATTCAGAGAGCGGAGCATCAGTAACTGAAGCACACCCATCTCATGCCCAACGTCATCTGGGAACCCAGCCAGCTGACGAAGGACAATAGCCTCCAAACCGTGTCCCTCTGCCCACCTCGTTCTCTCCCTGTGTGTGGGCTCAACCAGAGGTCCCAGGCCAAACAGTCCTCTTAGTACCTTGGCAAGCAGCCCTCACCTACACAGCTCCCGCTCAGGCCTCTGTAGCCCTCCTCGCAGGCCAGGCAACTGTAGGAGCCGGGGGAGTTGACGCATCTCCCATCAGGGCAGGTGCCAGGGTGACGGCATTCGTCAATATCTGCAAAATAGCAGCCCCTCCCTTGGTCATCCCTGGGAACCACAGCACATGGGGAGGTCTGGGAGGAAGCAAATCCTGACCCTGCCCTTGGATGGGAGGAAAGAATGTCAGTTTCTGTACAGATGGAAAGTAGGAAAAAGTGTTGTCCTGTGTTCCCAGATCCGCTTTCCACCCACTGTCCTGGACAAAGAGAGAGGTGGAAGAGCTTTAGGAAGGGAGATCCCCTGGGTGGGTGCAGAGGCTGTGGTTGCCACTAGCTGTGGGAAGGTGAGTCCATATCCAGGGCCTCAGGTGATCTGATCGAGTTAGGAAGGTTCTAGCACAGGGAGAGACCTCTGGGTTGGGGCTGCTTAGTGAGCTGGGCTGTTGGAAACAGCCTTTTTAAAAAAAAGTTTAAATTCTTTATTGTTGAAAGTATTACATATGTCTCCTTCTCCCCTCCCCCCCATTGACCTCTCCTTGGCTGCTCCCACCCCCCAGCACATGCCCTCACCCTGCTACTGTCCGTGTCCATTGGTTATGCTTATATGCATGCATACAAGTCCTTTGGGTGATCTCTTACCCCTCACTACCTCCCCTGTCTTCCCTCTGAGGTTTGACGATCTGTTCGATATTTCTATGTCTCTGGATCTATTTTTGTTCATCAGTTTATGTTGTTCGCGATAGTACACAAATGAGTGAGATCATGTGATATTTATCTTTCCCCAGCTGGCTTATTTTGCTTAGCATAATGCTCTCCAGGTCCACCCATGTTGTTGCGAATGGCAGTTCTTTCTTTTTTATAGCAGCGTAGTATTCCATTGTGTAGATGTACCACAGTTTTTTAATCTACTCATCTGCTGATGGGCACTTAGGCTGAGAACAGCCTTCTTATTTCCCTTGATGAACTCCTGTGTTTTTTTGTTTGTTTGTTTGTTTGTTTTGTTTTTTATAAGTGGTGACAATTACTGGGATTGTATGTGCTTGGCACAGCAAGCCCCAGAATAGATCACCAGCTAGGTGATGAAGGCAAAATGGGCTTCCTGTACCAGAAAATGAGGACTGAAGAGGACCCCTAGTCTTCGATGTGACCAAGACCAGCCCTGAGGCTGATGCAGAGCTAAGGGTGGATATTGGCAAGATTTCTATGCTGGAGAGAAGACTTCTTCCAGCCAAGGACCATGTAGAGCTCCCAGCACCCATGCTGAGCCAGAAAGGATGAGTATGAGCACCAACCAGACAAGCAGGAGAAGAGGGAACCCAGGAGGGAGAGGAGCAGCAGGCAGTGGTTACCACTAGCTGTGGGAGGGAGAGTGACAACAAGGAGGACAACTCCCCTCTGGAGTCCATATCCAAGACCCCAGGGGATCTGGCTGAGCTAGGAAGGTCCTAGCACAGGGAGAGAACTCTGGGTTGGGGCTGCAGGAAAACACTATACTCCTCCAGCCCAGTGTCAAGGCTCCCGGTCCTGACACACAGGTTGACTGAGCTCCAGAGGAAACATGGAGGTTTACTCTCCCTAAGTGGGTCACTGTCATTGTCTTGGAGGAAGTCTACCTGCTTATGCAGATTCAGAGGCCCTACTGCTCAGGAGGAAGACCTCCGCAGCCCCATGGAGGAAATGCAGAAGGGAGGGCCAAGGGTCAGACACGGGCTTTCTGCCAAGGGACTAAAGGCAGATGCCATTATAGAACAGGACCTGGGTACTGCAGTGGAGGGTGAAAACGAGTGTCTCCTGAGGTTGTGTGGCCTGTAGGAGACCGGACACATCAAAGCCCTCTGTCTTCAGGGCCCTCTCAAGACCAAAATTTCATCCTGAGGGTCCCGAAGAAGGGGAAGGCATTCCATTCACAGGGCAGGTGGTTAGTCAGGTGGGCATCTGCAGGGAGATACTGAGAACCCCTACGTAATCTTGGGGACACTGAGACAAGGCTCACCTCTGGAAAGAGGGCAGCCAAGAGCTCTAGTTGGGTGTGGTGACACCAAGCTAAACTATTCTAAGGGTTTCTAAAAAACAGAGATGGAGAGAATGAGGCAGAGAAGGAGGGAATGAAGGATCTAAGACCACCACTTTGGCCACCCAGGCGACAGCAGCCAGTACCATAGCCTGCTGGCCTTGGCCGAGGTACTGGAAGGAGGCTGGGCCAAGCCACTGGGAATGGTCCCTGCTTCAGGAAGACGAGACTTCAGGGATGAAGAGAAGGAGAACAAGGGGAGGCAAGGATCCTCCTCTAAGGCCACACTGAGAAAAAAATGAAGTCTTCAGATCTCGCCTACAGGTTTCAGGCAGTGTAGGAAGGAGATTAGATTTGCCAGCGGCAAAACCCCCTGAGGTCTGTCCTGTCCCAAATTATTTGGGCACATCTGCGGAGGCGGTGCACGAAGTGTGTGATTTATGGACCAAGGCATTTAATTGTGTGCAACGCTGCAGAGCGCTCTTTCTGTTCTATAATGACATCTCCTGGCCACATTCAAGACACTGGCTATTCCTTTAGCTTGGTTCTAGAGCTGGGAAACCAGCTGACTCATGATGGACGTGTGGCATTGGTATACAGTTTGCTGTCTTCTGGGAGCATTTGAGATCTTGCTCCCAGCATATGTCATCAGTTTGGCTCAAATGAACTCATAAACATTTTTTTAGAAGTTTGCCGTGCTCTAAGTCGCTAAGATTGGAGTTGTTGGTTAGTGCAACATAACCTAGTGTATCCTGAAAGGCCACGGCTGCCTTCCTTCCTCAGAGCCCCAGCCAGCGATGATCGCACCTGAGAGGTCTGTCGGCAAGTGGGAGAGGGAGGGCAGAAGAGCAAAGCAGCCCTTAGTCTCCACTTGAGCCAGGGAAGGCCTCTTCTAAATGCGAGCCATTAGCTGACCAATCAAAAGGAGCCAGATATGCCCTAACTGGTTTGGCTCAGTGGATAGAGCATTGGCCTGTGGACTCAAGGGTCCCAGGTTCGATTCCGGTCAAGGGCATGTACTTTGGTTGTGGGCACATACCCAGTAGGGAGTGTGAAGGAGGCAGCTGATCAATGTTTCTCTGTCATCGATGTTTCTAGCTCTCTATCCCTCTCCCTCCCTCCCTGTAAAAAATCAATAAAATATATATATATTTTTTAAAAAAGGAGCCAGATAAAGATTCTGCATGAAGTGGTGGCCACATCTAACCAGTCCCTGTTAAAGGCACTGCCTCTATTGTCACCAGGTTTACTGAGGCTGTTCCATTAACCTTTTGGTGCCTGGAGTGGAGCCTGATTTTCTGCCTAGGCTAGGGTTTGAATTTTTGTTTTTAATAAATTTTTTATTGATTTCAGAGAGGAAGGGAGAGGGAGAGAGAGAGCTATAAACATCAATGATGAGAGAGAATCATTGATCGGCTGCCTCCTGCATGCCCCCTACTGGGGATTGAGCCCACAAACCAGGCTCAATGTGCCCTGACCAGGAATCAAACAGTGATCTTCTGGTTCATAGATCAACTGTCAACCACTGAGCCACATCAGCCAGGGCTAGGGTTTGAATTTTAATCTAAGATTACGGTATGTTTTGGTAGTTTTCACCCTGGTCATGAGGGTGGGAGCTATCATTCTTACTTATTGTTATATCCCTAGCCCATGGCTGGGACATAGCTGGCACTCCCCAAATGTTTGTGGATCAAACAATGAGACCATGTGACTAAAACTTCACACCCTCTTGGTATGAGCCTGCTGAAGAGACCCCAGAAGACCCATGGAAACAGTCACTCCAGGGACCAGCTTGCCAACCTGCTGTCCACACTGGGAGAATTCCAGAGATTCTCCACCAGCACCCCAGCCTTTGCACCAGGAAATGGAAGGGCGCCCACCCCTGCTCCTTGAGAGAAAGCAGGGTGGGAGGTGCTTAATCAGGGACTAGAGGCTCAGGTGACCTTGGATGTGGGTGGGGGAGAGCAAAGCCCTGGCAGTCTGCAGGGGAATGGAACCCCTTTCCGTGGGAACCCAGAGTCTTGGTACAGAAGACGTGCCATTGAGACTTTGGATGGGCTACTGTCCAGACCACTCAGGCCTTCCAGCAGAGACTTTGAGTTTAGGTAGAGAGAGTGGTTTCTTGGAAAAAGAAGAAAGAAAGAGAGGAAATTGACTGGGCTCCCGAGGTGCAGGGCTGGGTCTGTGGTTACTGATGGAAACCTGGAGACGTGTGCAGGCTGCATCAGTCTTTCTTTCAACAGCTTCAGTGTCTGCCCTGGGCTGGAGCTCAGCCGGGCCTCCCAGCTGAGGTGTGTGTTGGAACCTTTCCTCTGGAAGGGGAGGGGACACCCCAGAGGTGTGATCTGGGACATGGGGCTGGGGGGGGGGGGGAGGGGGGGGGCGGGGCTAGATGTGAAAAGGAATGGGGCTCTCAGACGGTAACACTTCTCCGTGTTCACCAAAGGTCTGCATGTGCACCTTGTATGGCTTATTCCGTCCTCACTAGAGCCTCTGAGAGGCCATGATGGTTTCAGTTTTCAGACATTGAGACAAGAGCCAAACCCAAGTCCGCCTCCACCAGACCCTGTGCCCCTATCATGGACTGGCTAACATATATCTGATCTTTTTAATGTCCAGGTGTTTGCTTGGTTCATTTCCTTTAGTGTTGCTTTTCTTTTTAATAAAGTCTGAGGTCAAATTCATATGTGAGGCTTACGTGAGGCCATCTGACAGATACCTAGCATACTAGCTGGCACATGGTGGGCACCCATCAAATGCAGCTCCCTTCACTCTCCATTCTCCGGGAGGTGCCAGGCTGCCTGTCTCCATCGTGCGAATGACAACAAGGGGCGCTGGCTTTGATCGTGCAGCCTTGAGTTTTAAAGGGGGAGCACCAAGAGGAAGGCATTGAGAGTGGACGGTAACATACCGGGGGGCAGGGGTGTAGTGTTCAGTTTTCTGTCCTACACCCCCAGCCACCTTTGCTAGGGCCTTCTAGGACTCTGGACTTCGCTTCTGTAGTCGTGCATTGGGAAGCGGGGCTCGCCCTTCACCAGGCACACCACTTACCCCTCACCTCCATGACGCTCTGAATCCAGGCAAGTCCTGGCCAGGAAAAGCCTGGAGGCTGGGAGGAGGCTGGGCCTAACCTCAGATCTGGTGCAAGATTTCTCTCCAGAGAGAACCTTGAATTACCCTCATGTGTTCCTTTCTCAGCCAGTCTTACAGACACATAACCCAAGCCTCTTACAGGCATTTGATACCCAAGCCTGGCAGGGAGGTGGTAGTGGCAGAGCTGCCAAGAGGTGGCATAATAGTGGCAGGTTCAAGCCAGTTGGCAATGTCACAGGCACCTTTTGGCCTGAAAAACGGAGTAAGGATAGGGGCTCATTCATTCTTTCAACTAAAATTCGTTGGGGTGTCCAACACACAGACAATTATCATGGGTCGTTGAGGATGTGGCCCAGTTCCAAGGAGCTCACAGCCTACATGCTGTAGCAAGAAGGCCAAGGTTGAGGCCCCAGGTGCCTCCCCGATAGATGGATTCCTTCTCTCTGCACAAGGAGAGTACCATGACTCACGGTGAGGGGCACAGGCGTACATGGGGATGTTCCGGGGTCCCATGTACATAAACTTGCTTCAGGGGGCAGGCAGGATGCCAAAATACTGCTGAGGGGATGCAAGAGCTCAAAAGTTCCCAGACAGGCCTCTGTCCATAGGAGTGGGCTTGGCATCAAGGGGCCCCATCCCACCAGGGACAAGCAGAAAGGGGAGTTGGGGCAATCAGTGCAGGGGAGGGACAGGAGATGGTGGGGTGGCACCCACTTCCTTACCTTGGCAGTGTCCCTTCCTCACCATGATGTAGCCCTGACCACACTCGCAGTGGTAGGAGCCCTCCGTGTTGGTGCACCGCCCACCAGGGCATGCCTCTGGCCGCTCACACTCGTCTATGTCTGCAAACACACGGACAAGGCCTGAGTTGAAGCCAGCCCTGCAGGGGGTCCTGGGACATTCCCTTCAGAGGCCAAGGACAAGGACACCCATGCTGAGGCCCAGGAGGGGAAGGCATCCTTGCTGTGCCATGATTGGCAGGGGGCTTCTACGCCAGGTCTGAGACTGACCTAGCGCAGGCCCCTGCAAACTCTCGAGTTCCTTTCTCCGAGGGAGGCTACTTCTGGGGCCCATAGGGACCCTATAGCTGTCTTCTCACCACAATGCAAGGGCTGGCCTTGAGGTCAGGTGGCCACAGGGCGTGATCGGAGGAAGCCAACAGTCCCCCTCCTGACCCCAATACATCCCCTGTATTGACTGGTCCTAGAATTCTTACAGCCTCCTTAAAGGTTAGGGATTAAGCAGCAAGTGAGAGGCAGCATGTTGGGCAGCTGAGGAGCTATCGGTGAGGTTTATTCCATTGTCCCAAAGCAGACTAGTGCCCAGGATGGCTCAGAAGCCCAGTCCTGGTCATGCCACGCCCTTGCTTAACCTCTCTCAAGGTTCTCCACTGCTCAGCCTGGCTTCAGTTTTGCTATCTTCACCAAACCTCACTTATTTTAAGTATTTAATAGTCAAATCACTTATATTAATCAATTATATTTATATTGTTCAAATTCTAGAAATTGCAGATTAATGAAATAATTCATAAAGTAAATAACTTCAATAATGACATATTGTTTTCTGAGACTGGTAACATTGGGAAGTGTTCTCCTGGGTAAGGCCTCGTTACGTGTCAGCCAGGCCCCACTGGGAGACAGCTGACCCTGAGCTCCTTCCCTCCTCTCCCAGCTGTCAGGTCTGGCAGAGACATCCCGGACACCCAGGCTGGCACTCAGCAGAACCCCTTATCTGGGCCAGTCCTGGTGACACCATTCCCTGCCGCAGCCAGCACCCAGGGCTGGGCCTGCTGAGAGCAGTGCCTCTGGCCCACAACACCTGTGAAGCCTAGAGACGCCCCTGCCCCAGCCTCTCCCCTCGCCAGCTCCAGTTGTTGGGAGCACTGCTGCCTGGGTCACGTCCCTGAAAGCCAGCTGAGCGAATCGCCACCCTCGCCTTCAGAGCCTGTGGGACAGCGTCCAAGCACTTCAGCCTGGCACTCATGACACTTCACCACTGGCCTCCGCCCCTGCCACTTCCTCCCCATGCCCCGCACCCCCGTCTCACTGGATTTGGCATTATTCCCAGAGCATGCCAGGCCTGTCCACTACCCTGCTCCCTGCAGAAACGGTTCCCTTTCCCTGGAATGGCCTCCACTCCCCGCAGTCCTTCACTTGGTGTGTAAGGGAGGGTGTTGTTGGAAGCAAAGCTCTGCCACAACTAGATGTGAGGTCCCTGGGTGTTTCAATCCACCTCTCTGAGCCTCAGTTTGCTAAACTATAAAATGGGTATAAGGATTTCTCTTGCACGGGGTTGGGATAATGAGCTTCATAAAGCGCTTAGGACAGTGCCAGCATGTAGCGAGTGCTCATGCGATGGTTCTGCCCCAGCTCAAACACGCCCAGAGGGAAACCTTCCCATTCTTCCACACAGAACCAGTTGTTTCCTCACGCCCTGGGGCCACCGTTCACGTCTTACTCTTCCCACTGTCCCCAGAGCTTACACGGCTCCTGGCACATAGGTGCTCTGAGCTTGAGTGCTGAATGAATGCTGCAAACAAGGCTCCCCGCCTCTGATTAAAGAAGTGGTGTGTCCTCTGCTCCCTTTCCCTCCACAGTCTGCGAGGGGACCAGGTCCTGGAGGGTTAGAGCCCAAGGGGGCCCTGGCAATGGGAGGACACACAGCTTTCTGGAGGGGCCCTCGAGGGACTGCTGGGCTGCCCGGGCCAGAACCACAATGTGGGCCCCCAGAAGGCAGTGCCATTCCCCAGGAGAAGAACCCAAATGGGTTAAGAATCTCAAGTCCCGGCTTGGAAAGCGCTGCCTCATGCTCCCTGTGGTCTCTTCTGTGAAGACGTATGTATCCCAGTGTGATTGCTGCATGTTAAAGGGCCTGTGTTGGAGGCACCGTTACCCCTGCAGGGCTTCCTTGGGGAGCTCAAAGCCTTGCAGGCACCAGCTGCAGAGGGCCCACGCGCCTCTCCCAGAGGCACGGTCTCACTCCCGTCTGCCGGGGTCTCACTCGGCATCCTCATGGGTCGCCCTCCTTACCACAAGGCAAGCAGCTCCTTGTCGCTCAGAATGTGGGGGCCTGGCTGTCAGTCCTCCTCTCCCTGGACCCCCACACTCGGGGCTTTAGCCACAGCTCCCTGAGCCTTGGGGCATGCTGCTGCTTTTCAGATTCTGACCTCTCAAGTCCGGTGTCAAGGGAGTGGCTTTCTCCCAGGTCCCGCTCAGAGCCCTGGTCTTGGTTCCCTGAGCCCCGCACTCCCACACCGCAGAGCTGAGTGCTGACGAGGCCTGGATCCTCTCCCACTTCAGCTCTCTGAGGGGTCCTGTGCCCATCCCAAGGGCAAGGGCTTACCTTGGCATTCCCGCATGGTCCCTGAGGTGGCCGGTCTGTAGCCAGGGTAGCAGAGGCAGGAGTAGGAGCCCACATGGTTGACACAGCGCCCTTTCCCCATGCAGGGGTCCCTCAGACACTCATTGTCATCTGAGCAAAGGGAGGAAGGGAGGGAGATCAGGGGAGCCTTTCTTGCTTTTATTTTATTGTCTAAAGTTTTACATATGTCTCCTTTTTCCCCAATTGACCCCCTCAACCATTCTTCGCCCCCCCCCCCCGCAAGCCCCCATCGCCCCAGTGCCTGTGTCCATTGGTTAGGCTAATATGCATGCATACAAGTCCTTTGGTTGCTCTCTAACCTACCCCCCCCCCCCCCACCTCCCCTACCATTTGTGTCTGGATCTATTTTTGTTCATCAAATTATGTTGATCATTATATCCCACATATGAGTGAGATCATGTGATAGTTATCTTTCTCCATCTGGCTTATTTTGCTTAGCATAATGCTCTCCAGTTCCATTCATGCTGTTGCAAATGGCAAAATTTCCTTCTTTTTTATAGCATCATAGTATTCCACTGTGTAGATGTACCACAGTTTTTAAATCCACTCATCTGCTGATGGGCACTTGGGTTGTTTCCAAATCTTAGCTATGGTAAATTGTGCTGCTGTGAACATAGGGGTGCATATGTCCTTTCTGATTGGTGTTTCTAGGGGAGCCTTTCTTTGGGCATGTGCCAGCAACCTGCCCATGCAAAGG
Source organism: Myotis nattereri (assembly GCF_964212035.1). Taxonomy (NCBI): domain Eukaryota; kingdom Metazoa; phylum Chordata; class Mammalia; order Chiroptera; family Vespertilionidae; genus Myotis; species Myotis nattereri. The sequence goes on along the minus strand of NC_138075.1, from coordinate 23,736,378 downwards.
GCTGGACAGGGGATGGTGCTGTGGGGCAAGGAGAGGGTGAGGGAGCAGAGGAGGCTGGAGAGGTGAAATATCTCTAAGGCTGGGAGCCATGAAGTCAGCCCATTGGGCCCACTCAGGCACCAAGGGCTCCTCCCTGTCCCATGGCTCCCTCCCCCAGTGGCCCCGTGATCACTTCCTTTCTCCTTCAAGGCACAGCGGAGGAGTCCCCTTTGTATAATAATACTAGAGGCCCGATGCACAAAAATTTATGCACTTGGGGGGGAGGGGGGGTTCCTCAGCCCGGCCTGTGCCCTCTCGCAGTCTGGGACTCCTCGGGAGATAACGCCCTGCTGGCTTAGGCCTGCTCCCGGGTGGCAGAGGGCAGGCCCAATCCCTAGGTGCAGCACCTGGTCGGGCTCAGAGCAGGGCCAATTGGGGAGTTGGGGCGCCGCCCCCTCTCATGCACAGAGCTGGGCAGATCGGGAGGTTGTGATGCCACCCCCAGTCACGCTCAGGGTAGGGTTGATTGGGGGGTTGCGGCGCCACCCCCTGTCACGCACAGAGCAGGGCCAATCCAGGGGTTGGGGCGCTGCCCCCTGTCACACACAGAGCAAGGCCCATCAGGGGGTTGAGGAGCTCCCCCCTGTCACTCAGAGAGTAGGGCCGATAGGGGAGTTGGGGCACCGCCCCCTGTGACACACAGAGCAAGGTGGATCAGGGGGTTGGGGCGCCGCCCACTATCACCCACAGAGCAGGGCCGATCAGGGGGTTGGGACGCCACCACTCTCACTCAGGGCAGGGCTGATGGGGAGGTTATGGCTCTACCCCGTCACACACAATGCAGGGCCCGTGGGGGGGGGGGGGGGTTGGGGCGCTGCACCCTGTCACACACAGAGCCGCAGGGCGATCAGAGGTTGGGGAGCTCCCCCCGTATCAGGCACAGAGCAGGGCTGATCAGGAGATTGGGGCGCCTTCCCCTGTCACACACAGAGCCACAGGGCAATCAGGGGGTTTGGGTGCGGCCCCCTATCATGCTGATCCCGGTGCCGGGAGGCATATTACCCTTTTACTATATAGGGTAGAGGACTGGTGCATGGGTGGGTGCCGGCTGGTTTGCCCTGAAGGGTGTCCTGGATCAGGGTGGGGGTCCCCACTGGGGTGCCTGGCCAGCCTGGGTGAGGGGATGATGGCTGTTTGCAGCTGGTCACACACCATTCAGGGTGGGGGTCCCCACTGGGGTGCCTGGCCAGTCTGGGTGAGGGGCTGAGGGCTGTTTTCAGGCTGGCGGGTGACGGAAGCTCCCAACTGCTCCTTTTTTTCTTTTTTTTTTTTTAATTCTGGGCCAGCTTTAGCTCTGAGGCTCCAGCTCTTAGGCCTCCGCTGCTGAAAGTAGGTAATCGAAACAATGTATAACTCCAGCTCTGACTCCAGCTCTGAGATCCCAGTTTGTTAAAATGTTTCAAACTGCAGGCTCAGAGGCCGGCAAGGCAGGCGGGGAACGTTGGTTTCCTTGGTTTCCTCCGTCACTGAAGCAAGCAAGCCTCATGTTAGTTTCAAGCTGCCTGGCTGCCGGCTGCCATCTTGGCTGGCAGTTAATTTCCATATCTCCCTGATTAGCCAATAGGAAGGGTAGCGGTCGTACGCCAATTACCATGTTTCTCTTTCATTAGATTAGATTAGGGGGCGGTCAGGCCAACACTTGATGCTTTGTCTTAGCCTCCAAACCTCTCTACCAGGGAGGGCCTTGGTGGAGACATTTACGAAGACAGACCTTGGTCCACCCTGCAGGCAGCCAGAAGGCCAGTTTGAGGGGTGAGCTGAATGCAGAGCTGAGGGCTCCAGGCACCTGTCTGGGGGCCCTGGGGTGGCTTCCCACACTCCTGGAGTTCTGGAGACTCATCAGCTGCTGCTCCCGGAGATTGGTCTCCCCAAGGTTAAGGTCAGCTTTGTCCACAGGGTCTATGCTCCTCCTCAACCCACCAACCACACAGCACTGCTTGGGCCTTCTGCTGCCCGGACGGCTGACTCTGCCCCCTGGTAGCCCTGCTCCCATCCACCCAGACGCTGAGTGAGTCCGGACTCCCATGTGAATACCTGTGCAGTGAGTCTGGCTGGGGTGCAGCTGGTAGCCCGGGCTGCAGACGCATCTGTATCCATTCGGGAGGTTCACACAGGTCCCGGGGCCACAGATGTTGGTGGCTCCAGCGGCACATCTGTCAATATCTGTGGGAGACAGAGCAAAGCCGAAGTTATGGGGGCATAGGGGTGGGGCCATGGCAGTGGAGCAGAGTGGGAAGAGTGTGGGGTCAGGGTACCTTGGCCTCAAAGGACCCACAGAAACCTCATCTCACCCTTAGCTGGGCCCTCCCACATCCACATGGCCTGTATAAGCTGCCCCCCGCACCTGCTCCCAGGGCCCTGAGCCCCACTAGGACGGAGCTCTCAGTGCATCGCTCCGACCAAGATCAAGCAGATGCCAATGGCCCATGCCCCGAGTCCCCGCAGGTCCGGCCCCGCTGAGGTCTCCAGCCTAACCTTACCCTGAATACAGGCCCGGCTCTCACAACAGTGCCCAGGGATTCCCTTCCCTGGCAAGTCCTTCCCAGTGTCCCCTAGACCAGCCGTGGGCAAACTACGGCCCGCGGGCCGGATCCGGCCAGTTTGAAATGAATAAAACTAAAAAAAAAAAAAAGACCGTACCCTTTTAGGTAATGATGTTTACTTTGAATTTATATTAGTTCACACAAATACTCCATCCATGCTTTTGTTCCGGCCCTCCGGTCCAGTTTAAGAACCCATTGTGGCCCTCGAGTCAAAAAGTTTGCCCACCCCTGCCCTAGACAGACAGACAGGCTGACAGACAGATCTGGTGAGCAGGGTGCTGGGAAGAACTGCCAGGGAACGCGGGGTGGGGCCTTGAATGCCACCTTGAGACACGTAAGCAAGGGGTCCTGCAAGGTGGGGTGTGATCCGAGCTGTCTCAGAAACGCCACTCATCCTGCCATGCCACCTTGCTCAGCAGCACGGGAAGGGAGGCACAGGGGCCCTTGGAAACCCGCTGGAACCATGTAAACAAGGACCGCCTGGGGGTGTGTGATGGGGTGGAAAGTGAGGAGACAGGTGCTGAATTCAGAAACAGTTTCGAGGGCAGAGACCCCGGCTTTTTTGACCCGTGTCCTCAATACTAGAAAAGTGCCCGGCACTCAGCACATGCTGAATGGACAAAGCACTGACGGGACGAAGGATGCTTTCAGCCTTTGTGTCCGCTCGGATGTCTTCGCGGGAAGCCCCTACACCCTGGGCTCCCTGCCCGGCCCCAGGGCATGGGCTGGGACGTGGCCTGTGACGTGCGCAGCGGGGCTCCACAGCGTTTGCTGAACTGGACTGAACTGAACATTCACACTGGCCTGTTTGCCAGGCTACCCTGCCGCTCGCCTGGCTTCAAGTGTCAGCCTTGGGACTCATGGGGACCCCCGGCCAGATTCTAAATGTCCTCCCCGAGGGATGAGGTTGGGGGGTGACAGGGAAGATGGGGAATCAGGCACAAGGCTTTGGTGGTGGTTGGGGGCTCCTGTCCCCCTTAGAGCTGCGGCTGAGCCTGGCCTGGCCCCTCCTGCCCCTCCCCTCTGCCTCCAGGCCCATTTTCTTTGTCAGAGACTCTCGAGCTGAGCCCCTTCTCCGAGCTGAGCCCCTTCTCCCAGCTCATCTTGCTGCCGGGTGGAGGGGGGATGAGGAGCAGCACTGCGCCCAGAGGGGAGAGGGCCTGGGAGGGGCCATGGGGCGCCCTGGTTCCAGCCCAGGAAGACAAACCCCGACTCCACCCCACATTTTCTGGACTGTTCCACCCGGCTGGGGGTCTCTCCCGTTGCCAGGGGAAATCCAGAAAGACCTGTCTCCGCCAAGGTGGCCTCAGTCTGCGAGGTTAAGAGCTCAGCAAACCTGGGCACGTGTGAGGGCGCACACGAGAGCGCACGTGAGCTCACACGTGTGCTGGGAGCAGCAGGTAACACTGGCCTCGCTTCTCTTGAGCCAAGTCCCCAAACAAAGAGCCTTGAGGAGGGCACATTCCAGAGCGAGGTGGATTTGCCAGGAATCTCCCCGCCCCGCACCCCCTCACCATTGTAGAGGTGGAGGGGGGACACAGGCTCCCCGGCAGTTAAACAACCTTGAGAACCCGACCTTCCCGAAAGCCGCCCCTCCCATGGGCCGGAGGCTGCCCTCTGCCAGGACACTCAGATGACTCAGAGTCAACAGCCTGGAAGAGCCCGGCTTCCGGAGGCTCCCCATCCTCCAGGGGCCCCAGGGTTTTCCCCGGAAAAGCTCTGAGCGAGACCCTCCCCCAAGGTGTCCCTTCTCTTCCCCCTTCCCGGCTGGACCCGTGCACCAGACGCCAGGCAGGCAGGACTCCTGTGCCCACTAGGGCCCCTGTGGTCCTGTGAGATGAGTGGGGCTGAGCTTGGGGGGCGTGGCTGCAGACTGTGGGTTCATTTGGTGGAGAGGCCCCGAGTCGGCTCTGGGCAGTCACACCCACACCTCGCAGGGCCGGCTGCAGGTACCTGGGGGGCCCAGGGTCACCAGCACGTCGGTGGGGGTGGTCACTTGCTCTTCTTCCCGGGTCTCTAGACTCCCCTGTCCAGGCAGTGGTGGCGTTGGCCTTCCTGTGGCATCTCCTGTAGGGGGCAGGGGAGAGGGGGAGCAGGTGGGCACAGCCCCTTGGCCAGCCGCCTTCCACCGGGGACAGTGCTCCCTCCAGGTTACTGGCAGTGGCCCTCACTCCTCTCTGCTGTGCCAACTCCAAGAGCAAGGGGTGGAGCCTAGGGCGGGTCACCCCTCGCCTCCTAGCCTCCTAGCCTCCTGAGGCCTGACCGGCCCCAAATAGAGTCAGAGAATCTGAGAGCTCATCGGGTCTTAGAGCCCGTCCAGTCTCACGCTCCATTTCGCAGGCGAGGAGACTGAGCTTGCAGAAAGGGCCCCTTGTCCAGCGCCACCTGGCTTCCTGGACGCAGAGCCAAAGCCGGTCTCCTGGTTCCCACGCCAGCGCTCTTCTGTTTGCAAAGCGCTTTACAGTTCACAGAGCTCTGCCGGAACATCCACATCTCGTCGGCCTTGGGAGGCAGCAGGGCAGGCGTTCGCGTCCGTTTTATAGTGAGGAAGCGGGGGGCCAGCTTTCTGACCTCGGAACAGTGCCCTGTCCCGAACCCCGGCTCCTTAGGTGCACGGATCCCCCAGAAAGCACTCACATGTCACATTGTCATCCAGGACCCCATCTGATGTGAGCCCATGTATCAGCTCACATGTACTAACTCCACTACTGGATGAAGGTCTCTCCTTCCCTCCCTTCTCTGTGAGCTGGGCGCCAACAGGAGGAGGGACTCACCTGGGACCCAGGCAGGGACTTGGGTAACACTGGTTGTGACCTGCACGGAAATAAGAGAATGTTTCTCTTGGTTCGGCTGTCACCCCCATGACTCACTCCCTTCTCCCAGGCTTCCCATCCAACTCACTCACTTTTCCTTCATTCCTGGTATTAAGTTCTTACTACCTGCTGGGCATTTTGCTAGGCACTTTATATCCACACCTTATTAATCTCAACTCTCCTATCATAGTAGGTTGTAATGATTAAATGTATGTCATGTGCCAGCTCCGTGTCATCTCAGCAAGTTTCATATCCATGCTGTGATCTCAGAGACAGGAGCAGAAGCTCCAGGGTTAACTAGCCTACCCAGTGTCACAGGGCCAGTGTGGTGAAGCGGGATCCCAGCCACACCTGCTGTCCCTCCCCACAGCCCACGGGCAGAGGTAGATAAGCCATGGGGAACCAGGAGGAGAGATGGCAGAGGGGACAGAGGACCAGCATGGCTCGGGACTGTGAGGTCTTGGAAGTGGAACTTTGGTCTGGGAAGACAACATGTGGTTCTCCAGAGAGAGAAGAAGCTCATTAGAAAAAGTGTTTGGGTCAGTGGCTGAGCATCGACCTATGAACCAGGAGGTCATGGATCCATTCCCAGTCAGGATCAATGATTCTCTCTCATCATTGATGTTTCTATCTCTCCCGTCCTCTCTGAAATCAATAAAAGTGTTTTTTTAAAAAATAAGTAAAAAGTGTTTGGGGAAGTCAGGTATGCAGGTTGGAGGGGCAGGGGACAGGGGAGGGATTGGCAGGCTGGCGAGGGAAGAAGCAGATTCATTCTTCTGGAATGGTTTTCGAGGAGGACGCCCAGTTCTTACAGGGGACTGCTGGGCTCAGGGAAGGGGGTGGGATCCCCGTTTCCCAGGGAAGTGGTTTGAGGCTATCCACAGCTCTGCCTCTACTTCCCCACGAACCACTCACAGAGGAGACCTTGAGGTTTAAGCAAATCAAGCTCAGAAAAATGCCAAATCTGAAATTCATCTAGAACCAGTTCTAGACCTCATCTGCTTGAGTGACAGCCAGAACTAACGGGACACGTGCCTACTTCCTTTCTGAAGGGGGCCCCAGACCAGCCCAAGTGAAAAAGCATCGAAGCTACTTGATAAACAGTAACTATTATTACTTCCTTTAGGATAAAACTGGGTCCTCGGATCCACCCTCCACTCCAGCCTCTCTCCAAGTAAAATCCTCCATATACTCCGTCCTTCTCCCTTTCCTCCCCCATAGGACCCTGCCCCATGGCCTTGGCGGCTACCAGGTCCCCCTCTGCCACACTTGCCCAATTCCCTGGCGAGAAGACCCACTCACCTGGCCAGCCTGAGAGTCACCTGGGAAGGAAAGGTGAGAACATGAGCTCAGGGAGGGTGATATGGCCGCCTTCTCCCCTCCACCCATGGCCAGGGCTGGTTCCATCTGTGACCTCCTTGTCCCCAGAGGTCAGCAGTGGAGAGAGCTCAGACTCTTATGCCTGCCTCTGGCCCTCCCGCCCTACTGGGACTGGCCACCACAGACCCCAGAATCCCAGATCTGGAGGGTCTACAAGGTGTGTCACTTGGTGAGAGGAAGCCTCCTAGTTTCCTCCAAGGCCTCCTGTGATGGTAGTCCCACCCCACCTGGGCCAGTCCACCCTGTGGTCCTAGCTATAACCCTCCTGCCTCCCAAGCCTGCCAGTCACACCAGGTCACTCTGCCCCTCCGCCTCACCAGGGGAACAGTTCTAGGAGGAGAGGAGTTGCTCCTCCCTTAGTCAGGGTCCAGTTCCCATGATGACTAGGGCTCTGTCCTGACTCCCCTCTCTCCTGGAGGAATTCTGGCCATCACATAGGTCTCCTGGTCCTACTATGACCTTGGCCTCCTGCACTCTGTGTTACCAGTAACTTGGGCATGGCTTCTGCCTGGTTTCCCAGGGCACCTGCCAGGGGTGCCTCAAGCCCAGTCTCCTCCCAGCCCCTTGCCTCCTGGGCCCAAGGCAGTTGAGCTGGAGTTCGTGCTCTGACTCTGAGGCGAGGGTTGGGGATCGAGAGCACCCAGACTCCCCAGGACCCACCCGCCAGCTCTTCAGGCCTTGAAGCCAGCACCAGCCTCAGAAGCTGCATGGCCAGGGGCAGGGGATGGGACGACTGAGGAACTGGGGTGGGGGCTGCTGTGGACCCCTCCCACCCCCACCAGCAACTCCCTGGGATGTGGGCACCTCTTGACCCCATAGGGGAGAGGAAGTGGGTGAGGCCTCATGCCAGGCCAGGAGAGCAGGGTCCCAGCGCTGGGTGCTGCTGCTCCAAAGTCCCTTTCCTAAGACTCCAGAGATGGACGCCAGGCACCCAGGATAATCTCCCAGTGGCTCTTTGAGGTGCTGCAATCCAAGGGGAAGGGGAACCCCCCCTGCATCTCCCCCAACCCAGATACCCTTGTCAGGAATGGTCCCGGCCTCCAGCCAGGTGCTGGTGGCCGCCCGGAGTGGCTGCCTCTCCGCTGGTCTGGACAGGGTCCCACTGGTCTTCTGCCCTTGCTCCCTGGAGGGCCTGGCCAGTTCCTCCTCCTCGGCTTTCCTCATGGTCAGGCGGATGTCTGAGCTCGAGTAGGTGTAGCCATGGCCGGCGGGGCAGATCTCCCTGAAGGCCTCTACAAGGTCAATGGTCAGAGACTCACTGAAGATGCTGTTCCTGCGGGGACCCAGGGCCCTCCCTCCCCTCCCTCCCCTCCCTCCCCTCCCTCCCCTCCCTCCCCTCCCTCCCCTCCCTCCCCTCCCTTGGGGAGGCAAGGCCACCGCGGCAGCAAGGAGGGAGGGGCCCCATGTTGGTTAAGGAGTTGAGCAGGAAGGAAGACTAGGGTCTTCGGCTTAAGGTTAGGTCCAGGTGGGGGAAAATGGCGACTGCTTATAGGAAGCTTGAGACAGGAGGACAGGGGGTTACCTGTGCCAGGCAGGGGGCATTTCTCACACTTGCTGCCCCATGCTTTGCCCACTCGGCTGCAGCAGCATATCTGCTTGGTGATCCTCTGGGTCAGAGGCAGGGTGCAGGTGCCTGGCCCCAGGGACCGGTAGCACAGCCCCTGCTGCATGGAGACAGCCTTGTCCGCTGAAACAGACATAGCAGGTGGGGATGGGCCGGTGGCCAGGGGGAGGGGAAAGCAGAGGCAAGAGGGCAGAGGATGGAGGAGTGGCTGGTCGTGCCCTCGGATCGGCCTGGCCTGCGTCACAGTCTGGGAGTTTGGGGCCCTGAAAACGCTCACAAGAATGTTAGGAAGAATAGCTGTAGCGGAATGCTTCAGCACCTCCTCATGTTACCTGTTGGAGGGGACCCTGACTCCTGCCCACACGGAGAACCTGTTTACAAGTGCTGAGTTACAAGTGTTCACCAAAGCCCAACATGGCCTGGGGTTGAGTGGGGAGCAGTGTGCTCTGAGGGCCACAGTCTCCTTGGGGAGATGAGGGGAGGTAAGGACCAAAGGCCTGATGGGGAGCTTTCAGGGCAAGGACATTGTCATTTTTGGAATCAGGCACCCTGCACAGCGTCTGATGGATTGATGGGTGGTTAGATCCATGAATCAATCCGGTGGGCCACAGTGAGGGTGAGCTAGGCTGGGTTTCAATAATAACAATGCCATTACCATTGTTCCCTTGCTTGTGCTTTAAAAAAAATAAATAAATAAATAATAATAATAATAATAATAATAATATATATATATATATATATATATATATATATATATATATTATTGACTTCAGAGAGGAAAGGAGAGGGAGAGAGAGAGAAACATCAATGATTAGAGAGAATCATTGATCAGCCGCCTCCTGCACACCCCTCACCAGGGATCGAGCCCATAATCCAGGCATGTGCCCTGACCGACAATCAAACCATGACCTCCTGGTTCATAGGTTGATACCCAACCACTGAGCCACACCGGCCAGGCTCCTTGATTATACTTTCATGGTAAATATTATAGATTATTCTCTTATAAATTACCTCAAAGGAAGATGAGGAGCCATGCCTCATTGGAAGACACTGAAATCTTCAGAGGGACAGGTGAGGGGAAAGGGTGGGGTGAAGAGGGCAACACTCAAAGTTGAGGAATTGATGATTCTGGGAGTCCTGGTCAGGACTCTGCAGCCCAAGTTCAACTCCCTGCCCCACCGTGAGCTACATGACCTCCTGGGTCTTATCTCCTTCATACTAAGGGCGATGGGTGGTGGATGCGTGTATTTCTGCCTGTCCCTCATACTCTGGTAACAGCATCCTGGTGTTCCTGTGGGATCCGCCCTTTATTCCCTCAGTCTTGGTCCCCACTTCCTGGTTGAAGGAGTGCAGACCATATCCCTCTCACAGTGATTGAATCAGGGACGGGCACTTGATAAGTAGGCCCATGATGTTAATTAGCTTTGGGACTTTTCCTGGATTATTAGAAAAGAGATACTTTTTATGTTCCTATTTGTTGTTGTTGAGTTTCACGGGTGGGAGGTTATAGGCCTAGAGCAGCCGTGGGCAAACTACGGCCCGCGGGCCGGATCTGGCCCGTTTGAAATGAATAAAACTATTGAAAAAAAAGACCATACCCTTTTATGTAATGATATTTACTTTGAATTTATATTAGTTCACACAAACACTCCATCCATGCTTTTGTTCTCGCTCTCCGGTCCAGTTTAAGAACCCATTGTGGCCCTCGAGTCAAAAAGTTTGCCCACCCCTGGCCTAGAGTGTCTGGTGGGTACCTTTGAAGGAATAAGAAACCAACAGCGAAGGAAGAGAGCAAGAGCCATCCTAATGACACTGCGGGTGCCTGGATCCAGCCAGGCCTGAGGCACCCCTACCTCGGGACCCCCTAGTTGTGTGGCCCAATGAATTATTTTTGCTCACAGTGGGTTGAGTTGGGTTTCTGTACACATGTCAGTTATTGTCTGCTCATGAGCCTTGGTCTCCAGGTTCAGTCTCTGCCTCCAGCAGCCACTTCCCTGGGGCTACCGTAGGGAAGGGCTTGGTCCCTTCGAGGTGACACAGCTGGCAACATCAGGAGGCTGCCCAGCCCAGAGGGCGCTTGTAGCTGTTCTACTAGCCCTGGTCAGGTGCCAGGAAGGAGGGCAAAGCGCAGAAATGACGGGAAGAGAAACTTAGTGCCTCCCCCTGCCCCACTTCATGGATATGGGTCACCAGAGGCGGCTGGATGGGGGAACTCTAAGGGGGGAGAGGGAGAACACTCAAGGGCCATCTCTGCTCCCTGCATGAAGGCTCCCTTTTTGGCACGAATATGTCACCTCCGACATTAAATGCACCTGCCTAATAAAAGTGCGGGTGGGGTGGGGTGGGGAGGAGAAGAGCTGTATCCCCTCAAGGCCTTGGTTGCCTGTCTCTGTCACCATGAGGTCTTCTGAGAGTGGCCTGACATATCCTCCCCACCCCGGGCCCCTCACTCCCTGGGTGTCCCCTCTCAAGGCTTTGACTGTCTCCTCTCCCTGAGGAGACACACACTGTGAGCTGAGTAACTCCCTTCACAGGGGCGCTCCCTCTGGGTGGCGCTGGAGTCGTGTTCATTCTGTGGTCTCCTCCGACCTAGTGCCTGGCCGCTTGCAGACTGAGGGCTTAGCCAGCCACAGGGAGCTCTGCTGAGCCGGGTGGCCGACCGGACCCGGGCTGTCACTTGGCAGAGGCCAGTCAGTACTGGTTTAACTCAGCTCTGGTCAGGCCTCCCTGCCCCAGGAAAGCCCCGTCCGGCCTGCGGCGTCAGCTCTGCCATCTGAGAGGGATTGTCAGCCTGGGCCTCGCCCCGCTGGAAACCACAGAGGTCACTGGAAACGGCTGCCCGGGTGCACACGCACGCACGCACGGACACGACGCCAATAGGACTCGTGACACATACGTGTTCACAGATGCAGAGACACATGCGGAACCAAGGGGACCACAGGGCTGTGGAAAGGCCTGGGGCTGGCAGCAGGGGCATTCATGCTGCAGACAGGCCCCTCTGAAAGGTCTGCTGCTAAGCTCAGGCGCCGAAGAGGCAGCCTCTGCTCAGCCAGATGTTAGAACAGAGGCAACACACATCCCCCAAAGTAAATGAGGCCAAAGACGGAACGGGAGAAGAAAATCCCGAACTGCGAAGTCCCAAGAAACGCCTGAAGCCGAAGGGAAGTAGCAACTGTCGGTCCCGCAGGAGGGGACGGACCCGTTTTGTATGCTGGGCCCAATTCCAGGTTGGGTAGCAGCCGCTGGGCCGTGGGAAGGGGCCTGGGGGGAACTTCTGCTCTGGGCCTGGCCCGTGAACCCCAGGGGTCCCATCTCGCCGCCCAGTGTCCCCGCCCCCATTCCCCACCCGCACTCACACACGCAGCGGCTCCTCGAGGGATCCAGCATGAGGCCGGGCTTGCAGGTGCACAGGTAGCTGCCCCTGGTGTTCACGCACTCCGAGTCCCTGCACAGGCCCAGGGTCAGGCACTCGTTGATATCTGCAGGGTTGGAGGAGATGACCATGGACCCGCCCCATGAGGCCTGATGGAGGGAAGGGCTAGGGCAGAGATCTTCAAATGCTTTCTCCAAGGAGAGGGACAACAATAAGAGAGCTGCCCATTATTTAGTTGCTCCCTCCCTCTGTGCCTCACTTTCCCATCTGTCAAATGGGGTTAATAAGAGTAACTACCAGATAGTCTCCAATAGGAGGACAAAACAAACTAAAAATGGCAAATCACTTGGTCCTGTAGCTGGTATTAATGATCATAATATTAAGAGGTAATGTTTACTGAGCGCCTCTTATGTGCCTGGTGCTTTACATGTGGCACCTCATTTAATTTCACAAACAATTTCAACCAAATAGGTCCACATGTCCTCATTTTATAGGTGGGGAAACGGACACTCTGGGAATAACTTGCCCAAATCCACTCAGCTAGTAGGTGACATGCTGGGATGGCAACAGGGGACGCGGATAAGGGGACAGCTGGGGTTGGAGGGTGGAGATGGGGCTTCCCAGTCCCTCCTGTTCAGCCTGCCTGAGACCCGGAAGCAGCTCCCAGGCCCAAGTCTGGGGAACAGGCACGCAGGGAGCTGCAGGATGGAGATACCGACCAGGGGGAGGAGGCAGGTGCTGTGCAATCGTTTAGGTGCTGTCTCCACCTGGGGCAGCAGCCATGTCTAAGCCACCCCTGTGTACTAGCACCTGGCACAATGTATGCAGCTCAGAGTGACACCCCAAAATTACCCCGTGGGAGTAGGAGAGAAGGATGGAGAGAGAGCGGAGGTGGCACACGGGGGTGCAGAGTTGCGGGGGGGGGTCCCTTTGCAGACATGGAGACCACCACCCCAGACTCAGGAAGGGGGAGGTTTCAGGGGCAGGGCCTCCGGGGGAGGGCCCCTGAGCACCCTGTACCCCGGGGCTCAGTGGCTGGAGAGCGGAGATTCTGGATATAAACTCACCTTCCCAGGCTGGGAAACCACTGCACACATTTAGGGATGAACAGCCTTACCGCACCCTCCAAGGGCAAAACTACAGACATCTCTCCCCACCACTGTCCCCCAGGCCCTCTGCCCACTGCCCCTGAGAGAGGCGGACCCTGGGCTGGGCTGTGTCAGATGTCCGCCCTTGTGCCTGGTGCAAGCCCCCTTTCTTATCCACAGGCCAGAAATCGCCTCTGGGGCCTGGCACCCCACAGGCAGGTAGCCCTGCCATCCCCGGGCGTCCTCTGGCTCTACCCCCCTGAGGCAGCCTCCAGGTGGAAGGCACCTAGGAGGCCACCAGGGTCGAGCCCTGGTCTCTCACCCAGCTTCACCCAAAGTAGCCAGACAGACGGCGGTACGTCCAAGGCAGCCTCCCCTTTGGGAAGCTTAGTTCCTCGCTGACCTGCGGCAGCCCCAGAAGCCTCTCATGGCTGAAAGGCCCACTCCTGTCACACCCACTGCCAGGCTCACAGCCGACAGGGCTCCTCACTCAGAGCCTGAGCTGCTGAGTGGCAGCTGCCTCCTCGGTGAAGCCTCTGGGCCCCTCAGTCCCGGTCCCACGGCCCACCCCACTGGGATCCCCTGCAGAAGCCATAGCTGAGCCCCCCTCCCACCCTCTGTCCCAAGGTGCCCCTGGCCTGGCTGCTCAGGCGCTTTCTAATGCAGAGCACCTTGGGCCTCAGCTGGCCTTACAGAGCCGGTCATCCAGACCAGCCCAGCAAGGCCAGTCCCCTCTCCCCCATCTGTGCCTCCTCCCACACCTACTCTCCACCCCCCACCCCCGCCCGGCTGTGGGTTGAGGCAGGCGAAGCCCTGAAGGTGCTTGTTGGGCAATGTGCACAGTGGTCTCTGCTGACTCAGGCGGACCTTGTCTCCCACCCTGGAGTCCAAAGTCTTCCCATCCAGGGAGGTCAGCCCGGGAGGCGAGTGGATGTAGGGGAAGTGGGGTGGCATCCTCAGATATGGCATCACACATTCCATAGAGGCACCTGGCCCAGGTCTGGGAGAGGGCGAGTGGAGATGGGGAGGGAGGGATGGGCTTGGCTGCAGGTCCTTTCTCAGGGTGACCTATCCCATCCCCTGACTCCTTAGGCCTCTGGAACCTGCAAACCCCAAAGCTTCCCCAAGCTGGGGTCTAGAGTTCCCCGGGGAGACCACGCAGGCAGCGTCCACCGACGATGCAGGGTGGGTAGAGGTGTTCCTGCATCTTCAGGCCTCCATCACTTCCCTTCCCCGAGCCCAGCCGTGGCCCTGGTCATCCTTACCTTGGCAGTGAGTGAGGTTTAGTCTCTTGTACCCCTGGGGACACTCCAGCTGGCCATTTTCAATCACTGGAGAGGCTGAGGAGTGAAGGTACAGACAGGCCTCAGTGAGGGCCCTTGGGTTCCTTTGTCACCCACCCTGGGAGGTGGGGTGCAGTCTGGGTGTCCAGCTGTGTCTCCTTAGCTGAAATCCCTGCTCTGGCTCCCACCAGGCTACTCCCTGTCCACCTTGCTCTTCATAAAAGTGATACTAAGCCACTATATATTTTGCATATGATTCTATTACATACCATTTATATTACTCTCTATCAATGTAATACAATATCACATATGATTGAACACGTTTATCACTTTTTAAAAAACTTTTTGTTTTGAAGTAATTCTAGGTTTGCAGGAAGTTGCAAAAAAAAATAGTCCCTGAGGCTCCATCACCCAGTTTCTCCTAATGAGTACATCTTACATAATTATAGTTGTTCTACTGATGTTTTTAAAAAATATTTTTTATTGATTTTTAGAGAGAGAAGAAGGAAGAGGGAGGAGAGAGAGAGAGAGAGAGAGAGAGAGAGAGAGAGAGAGAGAGAGAAACATCGATGTGAGAGAGAAACATTGATTAGCTGCCTACTGCATGCCCCCTACCGGGAAACGAATCCAAAATCCAGGCATGTACCCTGACCGGGAATCAAACCAACAACCATTCAGTGCACGGGACAACACCCAACCCACCGAGCCACACCAGCCAGGGCTGTTTTACTATTTTTTTAAACATCTGGATACAATTCATACCCCGGCTAAGATCGGTCTATTTTGATACTTGGTTTAGCTGACACAGTATCCTAGATCAAGAGGGAAGAAACTCATTAGTGATTGCACTTATACAACCATGACATTTATTTTTCACTCACATTTACCAATCATGCGACGCTGTTGAAATCTGGCTAGTAAGATTCCATCTGCCCATAGGGAGGTCAGTTACTTGTTCTTACAAACTAAATTCTAAGTTAGAAAGTTCCAGCTTTCAAGTGTTTCAAGTGCCAATGGAGATGGTTTGCAGCACCCCACAATAAGGAAATGATTCGCAGTGTTTCGGTGTTGGTACATCTCCTGCCTTGATTTCACAACATTCCCTTTTACTTTATAGAGAAATTCAAAACTTTTTAATTAAAAAAACACACACAGGGAAAAGTCTCCATTACTTTGGAGGGACAGACTAGTATGTCGACCTTGCTGAAACGCTCTAGCAGGGAGCATACTACTGACAGCCATCTGTCATCACAGAAAAAGGCAGCAAATATGGAATATCCATATTTTCGTGTTTTTTTTTTAACAAAGAGTAGCTCATCTTTAAGTCTGACACTTCCTCTGCCAAGAAAGACATAGCCAGCAGTTCTCAAAGGGCCCGAGGGATTTTCACAGACACCATTCCAACACAAAGTTCCATAAAGATACCATCGGACTTCGAAGGTCTTGTTTTGTAAGGCTGACTGCGAGATGACTTCCCATAGCAATTTGTCTCCTGGCTTTGACTTGTTTGCAGCAATAGCTGGCCCATGAAGTCTGCCGTGGAGGCATTTTACATCCAGTCCTCTCCATCGCTGTCACCTTACTAGTCACAACATCAGTGGGTAAACTTCCAGAGCTGTTTAGTAAAGCTTATTTTTATTCAAGAAGTCACTTACTGTCGAGATTATATGTTCTCTGGTTCATCCTCTCTTTAATGGCTTACAAAAGGATAGTTCTTGCCCTGGCCGGGTGGCTCTATTGGTTGGAGTGTCATCCCATGTACCAAAATGTTGTGGGTTCAATTCCCGGTCAGGGCACATACCCAGGTGTGGGTTCAATCCTCAGTTGGGGCACATACCAGAGGCAACCAATCTGTTTCTCTCTTCTCTCTCTCTCTCTCTCTCTCTCTCTCTCTCTCTCAAAAATCAGTAGACATATTCTCTGGTGAGGATAAAAAAAGAAGATAGTTTTTTGTATATTTTATTATGGAAATGGATCCTTGCAAATACCAAGAGATGGGTATACCTGTACAGCAAAGTTTGAACGGCTCGTTTTTGTAATGAAGACAGTTTGACTCCTGTCATTAGCTGCCATCTCTGAGCACATTATACACGCAAGGCTAGGTCAGAAGAACAATGTACATAACTAAAGGCCATGGCCTTCTTCATCATTTGGAGCGCAGGCTCCACCTGGGGAGGGCTGCTGGTTAAAACTAGACGACATAATTGAACACCCGTGAGCCAAGCATTGCTGTATGTTGTGTGTTGTGATATGCCAGGCAAACACGAGTGCACCACCCTTTCTGGGGACCCCACTCTTCCCTGCACTGTGTGTGCCAAACATGACTGCTGACCGTCTGATGTACGGATCAAGTGAGGACATAAATGAGTAAAGCTTCGTTCTTTAAGATAAAAAGGACGTGGATAGAAGTTGTAATATTTGTGCCTGCTGTGGAAGGTCTTGCTCAGGGTTTGCATGTTGTTCCACCGTGGGGGCTAGGCTCAGCCGAAAGCGCTTGAGCTGTGTGACTCATAGTGAGCAGGGAGGGCAGGTATCACCACCCCGACACCCACCCCTGGCACCCGCCCCAGGCACGCCTCTCGAGTGCTCCCAACACACACAGGCCTTCCCTTGTCATAGATTTAACATGATTGGCTGTTTGCTTGCCTATCTCCCCCCATAAAGCGTAAGATCCGTGAGGACAAGGTCCTTATCTTCTTCGTTGTTGCTGTCTCTGGAGCCGAGCGCAGCAGATGGGACAGCATGGCACTCAATCAACGTGGAATGAATAATCATAGCAAACACCAAAACAGCGCTCACTAGGGGCCGGGCCCTGTTATGAAGGCTGTTCACATATTAACTTATTTAATCCTCATAACAGCTCTGGAGGCCCTTACTATCATTACCCCCATTTTACAGATGAGCAAACTGAGGCACAGAGGGGTTAGGAAACATGCCCTCCGTCACCCAGCAGGTGGCTGGAGCTGGGATTATGATCCCTGGCATCTGCCTCCAGAGGATAAATTCTGAACCATTCCTCTCTACTGCCTCCAAATAAATAAATGATTGACTGCGTGGCAAGCCTTAGGAGGTGCCTGAGCTGAGAATCCTGGGGTCTGGAGGTCACAGGAAGGTGCCTGCTAGCAGAAAGAGTATCGCCCTTTCTGGAAACCCTCCCTCTTCCTTTACCCCTTCTCCCCTCCTTTTTTTTTCTTTTTCTTTTTTTTTTTTACAAGGGATCAAAAAGGAGGAGGTCAGAGGAACTAATCAGATGCTGGGCAAATGCTCCACAATGTATATCACCAAAGGGCTCTGCAGGATCAATAAAGGAATGGTGAAGAACCTGTGCTGCCTCATGGCCTCTCAGCTCAAGGATCAGAGAGCAGACAGAGAGGGATTTGTGGGATCTGGACAGAGAGAGAGAGAGAGAGAGAGAGAGAGAGAGAGAGAGAGAGAGCCTGCTAACCCGTGATTTCCACCGAGACACTTGGAAGCTGCAGGTGACCTTGCATTTGGGACTCTTAGACCCACGGAGGCCAAAGCAGCTCCTGAGGGGTCGGCTGCGATCACCTGAACTCCAAGGAGTCTGAACATCACAAAATGCCCGGGATCATGTAGGGCAGATATATGTGAGGAAACCAGGACATGTGGGCCTGGAACTCAGGGCTTCCGGCCTCTGACCCGGGCCCTGTCCATTCACTGCCACACCTCAGCCTGGGTACACACCGGGAAGGAAGCAGAGGGCCGCTGGCTGCAGCCTGCCCCTGCCCTGAGAGTTCTCCCCTTGGCTGCTGGGACCCCCAGGAAGGCCTCAGCAAGAGCACACCGATGGCTGGAGACAGTTTTGGCCCTGACCCCATGACAGAGCTCAGGGAGGAGGAGGTGGAGACACAAGTCTGGCCACGGGGTAGTTTACCAGCCATGCCGATCTCAGCTGTGATGACAGATGGTCTGCCATACACCCCTCTGCCCAGAGAACACAAACACACACACACACACACACACACACACACACACACACACATGCCAGATGAGGCAGATGAGGCTGAGCTCGACGTGTAAGGGCACATGATCAGGCTGGAGCTGAAACCCCCAATTTGTAAACCTCAGGCAGGTAAGCTGGAGAGAAACTTCCACGTCTGTCCCCGAGTGGGTGAAAGAGGGTGGGGCAGCCCGACCCGAATTCAACTCCTGGCTCTAGTCTGAAGAGCCATGTGGCCGGAGGCACACTGCTTCTCCTCCTTCCGTCTTAATCTTTCTCATCTGTAGATGTGTGGACAGACACTCAGTTCGTGGGTTGTGAGGATTAACTTGACTGAAACAATCAATGGCAACTGAACTAGCACGCTGCCTGCCACAGCCTGTAAGTGCTTCCCAAGGATTCCTCCCTCCCTCCCTCCCTCCTCCCTCATCCCTTCCCTTCCTTCCACACAACCTGAAGGATAGCAAGCTAGCCTGCTGCCCATCACTGGCTGGAGACTTGGGCAAATTACTCAACGTCTCTGAGCCTTAATTTTCTTATCAGTCAAATGGGGATGAAAATTCCTTCCTTTGGCTGGGGTGGGGGAGGGATAACACTGAGCAAGAATGTAAAACTCAGCATGATTCTTGTCACATGCTGGTAATTATCATAATGTTCATTATTCCAGATTTTCCTCCTCAGTGAAGTCCCAATGGATCCTTCCAATCATTATAGAAGTTCTGCCCAAAGATGGGCTCTGACCCCTTCCTCGGGTGGCACTGGAGCCAAAGTGGGCATCTTAGTCACCATAAGCCGGGAGGTGGAGCGAGGTCTGGTCAGAACCCTCCCACATCTCTTCCTGGAGCTCCAGGCCAGAGACGCCACGTGTCAGGGACACCCCCGCTTGTGTAGGGAGGTGCTAACATGATCCCAGGCTTAGTTCCCAGGATGCTCCAAGTTCCTTGGAGAAGCTCTCAGAAAATCCCCAAGCCAAAGAAACAGTTGTTGTTTTTTCAGCCCAACAACTGAAATTCTGAAAAACCCATTTTCAAAGGGCAGGAAACTGGGCATCTCATCCAGAGTCCCAGAGAAGAGGAACCCCACCCCAGCACAGCTGTTCCCCAAGCTGGGTACTTTAACTGAATGTTGTTAATATATTTTTTATTGATTTCAGAGAAGAAGGGAGAGGGAGAGAGAGAGATAGAAACATCAAAGATGAGAGAGAGTCATTGATCCGCTGCCTCCTGCACACCCCCTACTGGGGATCAAGCCCGCACCCCAGCATGTGCCCTGACCAGGAATCGAACTGTGACCTCCTGGTTTATAGGTCGACGCCCAGCCACTGAGCCACATCGGCTGAGTAAGCTTGGTCCTCTAGTTTAGCAGATGCCAAGAACACAAGAAGTAGCAGGGACAGAGGCAGATTAATTAGAGAGCGTAACGTTAGAAGCAGAGGTCTGGGCTGCTATAGACCTGAGGTTTCAGGCTCAATTTCCTCATTTGTAAAATGAAGAAGGTGACACCGGAAACTCCTAGAGATATTGTTAGAACAACAAAACGAGGAAGCACTTAGCATGGAGCCTGGCCCTTATGAGATGCTCCGAATAACGATGATGGTGACGATAATGACATTGCTGCTGTGACTGGCCCCATGTTTCTCTGCTCCAACCTGGCGTCATGCCAAAACCGCCCTCACGCGTCCACCCCCACGGGGCTGGCATCACAGACTGTGCCTGGCACAGTCCTCGTGGGCAAGGGCCCTGACAAAACCAAGCCAAAACCAAGCTTTCTTTATATTGAGTGTTTCAAAGAATTTTCATATATATATATCTCCATTCCCTTAAAAATCAATTCCTTCCCCAACTCCTACAAGCCTTACTAAGGTAAGCACACTCCTCATGGCGGGGAACTCAGGACTTCTGGGCACACCCCATTATATTTCTGGGCAGTTGTAGCTTTTTTTAAAAAAAATCCCATCTCCACGTGGCTTCTTCTTTATTCCCTCAGTTATAGGAGTTCCGTTTGGCTCATCTGCAGATGGTTCTGCAAGTGGTTGTTCTGAGGTTTAGTTGTAATTCTGATGTGGTCATGGGCGGAGGCAATCACAGCATTTACCTGCTCCACTGTCTGCACCAGAAGTCCCAGTTGCAGTTTTTAATACGCTGCTGCTAGCGCTCCGTTTGGAGTTGAGCTCTGCTTACCAGAAACATCCACACGTCGGCCTTTGCCCTCCTGAGCCACATGGAACAAGCCTCCTCACTTCCCCTGCGACACTTCTCCATGCGTCTGAGTTAACGCTTGGGCCTGGGCTGTAGGCTGCTGCCCAGCCTGTCTATCCAACCCCAATCTTCTTGAGGGACGTTGTCCTTCATGCACACATGAGTCATGAACCAATCCCGGGGTGCACCCTCCTGTCTGTGAAATGATGGTTTGGGGTCCTGATTTTTGTTGTCTTCAGGCAGGCCCGGGCCCCCCAGAAGAGCTTGGTTGGCTGAGAATCAGGCGCGCTGTGGTGTTTGAACCCTAGCTGCACTTGTCCTGACTGCCCGACCTTGGACAAGTTCCCCAGCCTTCTCTGAACTTCATTTCCTCACCTGCCAGATGGGATACAGAGCCTTAGCTTGCAAGTGGTTGTAACAATTCGATGAGATCATGCCGGTGTTGAGCCCCGCATAGGGTGAGCGTTCAGAAAAGGGTGGTTGTTTGGAAGAGGGAAAGCTGCAGAATCCTTTGAAGGGGCAGAGCAAGAGCCAGCTCTCCCCGGAGACGCAGGGAGGGGCCCGGGTTCCGAGGGGAACTCATCCCGTGCCAAGCAGATGGAAAGGCGATCTCCTGGCAAACAGCTGGAGCCACCAATGCAAACCTCGCGCTGTGAGCCAGCCCTGCTGCCCCAGCAAAGGGGCCTTGGGGTGGACACAGCCAGTGCCAAAACAGATGGGGCAGCGGCCAGCTTTTCAGTCAACCCAGATGTCTGTCTTAGATGAAAACTCAAAAATGTGGCTTCGATCAAAGTGGCTTTTAAGGGCCAGGTGCTCTCCAGGCCCTGGTGGGGGGACTTCGGAAGTTCTGAGTGGGGACCTTTGATAACTCCTGGGGGGTCACGAGGGTCCGCTGCATCTGTCACTCAGTGAAGGGAGAAGGGGGACCATAGGCCAGCCTGGATCCACTGAGTCATCCCCCTGAGAAAGAGGGCCCCAGGGAATTTTTCTGGAAGAAAGGGGATTTGTCTGTGCCATGTAACTGATACTTGAAGGCAGTCCTTTTTCTGTGTTAGAAATAGCAGCATTCTGACATCAATGATGAGAGAGAATCATTGATCATCTGCCTCCTGCACGCCCCCCACTGGGGATCGAACCTGCAACTCAGGCATGTGCCCTGACCGGGAATCGAACCATGACCTCCTGGTTCATAGGTTGATGCTCAACCACTGAGCCATGCCCGTTGGGCATTGATTTTAATTCCTAGGTGTTTCTTAAATTAGCCCTATTCTTCTATTTCTCACTATGCTACTCTGCTCTTTACTTTTACTTTTTATTTTTTGAATTTTTATAAGATTGTATTTGAGCCAAACTGACGACAGTTGCTGGGAAGCAAGATCTCAAATGCTTCCTGATCTCTACTTTTAATACAGACAGCTACATTACTACGGAAGTTCCTTAAAAGAAGAAAGAAGAAGGAGGAGGAGGAGGAGGGGAAGAGGAGGAGAAGGAGGAAGAAGAAGGAGAAATAGGGACCTTCCCACAGTCCAGCACAGAGCCTCAGAGCCAGGTGATTTAGGTGAAGCAACAAAGTCACACGGCTCCCTGGCTGCGGGCTGTATCACTCCCCGACCCCTGATCCTGCTAGACTGCCTCATTGAGGATGACAAAGTCCTTCCCTGAGATGCAAAGCCTTATTTTATCAGAGAAATAGAGGCTCAGAGGGGCAAAGCCACCAGGGCTGAGAACGTTCTAGAACCCACAAGTTTTGCCCACTATTCCCAATCCCACCCCGGCCCCTGGCTTTCCTTCCTCTCACTCTTGCACAGTAGCTTGCTTGTCATGCCTCCTTAAAGAAACATCCCCAGCCTGGCCCCAGGCTTGGGCACGGAGCTAGGTGCGTGGCACTCTGTCAACACAAACAAGGCTCCCTGCCCTTGCCCCTTCTCTATACAATGCCCAGCTGCACTTGAATGTGTTTTAAATGCTTGCATCGCCCTGGTCTTTGTTATTATGTTCTTTGGTGTCCTAGAATGCTTGCCATTCCAGGGCCTGCACCCTGGTGCCCAGCTTGCTGAGTGTGCTGAACACAGTGGGGGTTGGGGGATGTGGTACCTGGGACAGGGAGTGGGGGAGGGCTCAGCCTTGGGTGTGCTGCGCTCCAGGAAATGTTGCTCACTCTCTTGGTCTCACCTGCATATGCAATTTCCTCTGCTCAGTAAGCAGTCCCCCATGTCTCTGACTGGGTTACTCTGATAAACCTTCGGATCTCATCCTGAATGTCACCTCCTCTAAGAAGCTTTCCCTGATTCACTTTCCCAGTTTGAGCTAAGACTTCCTACACCCACAGTGTACAGATGTGCAGGTTGTGCTCTGCACAAAACGTCACATTAAAGGGATCATTGGCATCCTAGATCTGTATGTTTATACAGACTGTTTTGGACCAATGGAAGGCGGACCTTTCTCTAATTTGCACAAAGGTGCTGCAGGACCTACCAGGCTCTGGTTCTGCTGTCCGTTCCCACTGCATCTGGCACTGCCTAGTCTCCGCACTAGCACTCTTTCTCTCTTTCTGATGCCCGTTACCTGTCTTCGCCCCCCTCCTCCCCTCCCCCACTCGACTGCAGGCTTGGAGACAGGATGGGCACTGCTTTTGTGGAATTCTCCACGGTCACACTTTAAAGGGCACACTTTAAACTGACTGATTGTTGACTGAGTGGAAGGTGGGATATGGACATCTCAAGGGTCAGCTGGGCCAGAAGGAAAAAGGAAAAACAAGGGAAAAAAGAAAAGTGGCAAAAACATCGTTGGCCTGCAGGGGGAGATGCTGAGTAGCCTGCGGCACTCTTCCCAGTGAGGCAGTGGGTCCATTGCCTTTTCCCTTTTTGGAGAGATCTTTCTAATAATACTATTAACAGCTACCATTTATGGCCCGAGCACTGAGCACACGCATCATCATACACCCTCCACGGCAGCCCGGCGAGGCCGGCACTGTGGCTGTCTGTCTGCCTTTGTAGATCAGAGACAGAGCAGAGAGAGGTCAGCAGGCCGAGCTGGGACTGACACCAGGTATGTGCTGGGTGTTCAAGCCTGGGAGCTGCATACAACCTTCCGGTGCTTCACCAAAAAGTCTATTACCCCGTGAAACCGTCACGCTTATTTTTAGTTAGGAAAATATGGTCACTGCTCCAAAGCCGGGTCTGAAGTTAAGAACAGCCCTGCCCCTCCCACCTTTGGGCTCCAGTCCAGGCCCCCCACAAAGCCAACTCACTGAGTCGATTGCTGACAGGAGTGAGGCCTGGAGGGGCAGACAGGCTGCGCGGGCAGCAGCCATGCTCAAGGCACAGGCACCGTGACACAGCCTCCCGATGGCCAGATCAATGCCTGTGAGAGCAGCGTTTTGCTCACTCCTGAATTCTCAGAGCTTGGCACGCACGGGGTACCCAGCGAGTATTTGCTGAGTGAGTGAATGAATGAATAAATGCATAAAAATATGTTAGGTTTTTCCACTATCCAAAAGAGGGCAGGGAACTGGATTTTCCATACCCAAGGCTGAAGACATTCTGGGACACACACCCAATTCCTGATTCAAAGACTGGAGGCAGAAAACAGGAGATGAGAGAAGGCTTGGGGGCCCCTCCAGGGAGAGAACGAGGGAGACACTAAGTCACCAAATCAAGACCTCTGGGGCCCTGGGATCTGGGCAGGAGGTATATGGAAAGGGGTGCAAGGGTAGAAGAGGGCCCAGCATGGGATGGGATCCCTAAAATCTGAGCAAGAACACTGGCAAGAGGGAGGAACCTTCCCAGACACTCAGATGGAGCAGGCAGGCCAGGCTGCGCTGGGCAGAGGGGCTGAGCTGTCTGAGTCCTCAACAGCCTCGGCCACCAACCAGAGGCAGCCTCGAAGCAGATCTGGAAAGGCTGCCCAGTCTATCTTCGTGTTCTACCCGCCTGGCTTCTGAGACCAGGGTAGGAGAGGGGGGCGGGTAAAGCAGAGGCCAGGCCCTGGGTGAGCTTCCCACACAACCCTGGACCCTGGCACCCAGCACTCACCTGGTCTGGGCGGGCAGGGGGCACACAGGGTCACCCCCCAGAAGGCCCCCACACTGCCACAGCAGTCCTCTTGGGTAGTCAGCTCCAGCAGGGGGTTGGCACACTGGAAAAAAGGCCATGGCACGTGTCACCTCTTCCCTCCCCTATGTGCACAGAGATGTCCCAGGGAAGCCCAAGACAAGTGCTCCCTCCCCCGACACCTTGCCGGAGGGTCCCCCACCCCAGGGAGGGTAGGAAAGAGTCAACTGATGCTCCAAACAGAAGCTGGCAAACCTGCAGTCCACTCAGCAGACCTTAAACTTGAGGGGTGAACACACCCCAGGCAGGATAAGCTCTTCTCTATGAGGTCTGCAAACTGCCTCCTTCCGTGCCTCAGCCCTTAGATGGGGGACCCCAAAGGGTGGGCTTTCCTCTGTCCAACTCCAGGGTCACCCACGGTGCCAACCTTCCCCACGGGGATGGCCCAGGCTCAGGGACACCACAAGCTGAGGGGCCAGGGAGGACTGGGGACTCAGAGTGCCTATCCCTTGGTTACTGCCGGCCTCCTCCAGTCCCCTAAAATCAGGAGGGATTTCTGGAAACACCAAACTGCAAGCCCCAGAAAAACCGTCCTGGGTCTGGCTTAGCTCCTGTACTTAGGTGCCTGGGCTCAGAAAAGCTCCTCGGATCTTCCATCACTGACTGTGGTCGCTTCCAGATGGGTGTGAGGTGTCCCTCATCATCGTACCCCCAAGGCTTTGGGGTTTAACCTGCATTTGCTAATTCCTCATCTCTGTGACCCCACTCTCAGCTGAATACCAAACTCTCGCCAGATCTAATGGCCCCACTGTCCTGGCACCAGGAGACCCTGGGCTCAGCTCCAGGAGAGCCCAGGATTTACGGGGGCTGAGGACACTGGCGCCCTGCTCTGCGTGCACTGACAGGTGCCTCGTGGAGCCCAGGTAGGAGGCCAGTGGTCTGCGCTGGGCCACTGTAGGCCTAGTTTCCTCACGTGGGGAATGGGAGACTCTGCAGACACTTATGTTCCATAAGAGTGAGGAGGAGAGAGAAGGAGAAGGAGCAGAGTGGGGGTGGGGGCAATCACTGTTCTGGAAGCTTCCAGGGCTTTCTCACCTGGCCGTTCACACTGCTCAGGTAACACCGGCCCAGCAGCCCCTGAGGCCTGGGTGCCGCCGGGGGCAGGGGCCGCGGGGCCTCTCCATGCCGAGGGGGGATGCTGTTGCTGTCCCAGTGGCCGTGGCCAGGGCTGGCAGGGAGCCGGGGCACAGGTCTGGTCTCCACGCTGTTCTCCTCCGGGGCCTCCTCGGCCTCGCCCCGCACCCGCGCCACCTGGTGCACCTGCACGGAGGCCTCGGGCGGGTGGTGAATGTGCACCTTCACCAAGGAGGGGTTCACAGAGGCTGGGCACAGGGGCTGGGGTCAGAGTCAGGGAAACAGGGCCCCACCCTCTGAAGAGTGTCCTCTAGCCCTGGGCCAGGCGGGACCCTGGCCGTGAGTGGCCCCCCCAATCGTCCCTCATTTCTTCAATCTCTACTCAAACCTCAGCACAATTCCCCAGTGAGGGAGGACAGGATGAAGGACAAACTCCTTCACGCCTTGCCTTTCCATGAAGGACCTTCGTTATCAACTTCTAAGCTGCCTTCCTGACTCCACCTTCCCCATGATCCTGTGTACCCCTGAGCTCCAGTGCACTGAGCCCGCGTGGTCCCACCTCCGTGCCTTCGCTCATGCCAGTCCCTCGGCAGAGGGACCCCTCCCCTCCTCTCTGAGTAACCAAAGGTACCCATTGTTTAAGGCCGAACCGAAGTCCACCTCCTCCATGCAGCCTTCCCTGCACACCCTGGGCTTAGGGGGCTCTCCATCCCTGACCTCCTATATTTTTGTACCTTAGTTTGGCACCTAGTGATGGAAGGCAGGGGAAATGAAATGTTCTATAATGCTCTCTCTCTCCTGTCCACCCTCCTCTGTTATCCAGGTTCATGGGTTCCTTGAAGGCAGGACCTTGACCTCATACTCTTTTGTCTCATGCATAGCACCCAGTATGGGGTAAGGGCAACTACATTGCTGAATTCAGATGGGAGGGAAAGAGCAGCTTAGGGAATAAGACTGAGGCTGAGGGTGGAGGAGAAGGAGGGAGGTTTGACTGTGAAGAAAGGCCTGGAGGCCTGTCCCCTCCCACACAACGCCCACGCCCACCCTCCCGGGTAACCCAGGGCGCCCAGCCCCACATCCCAGCCCGCACTCACCCAGCTGGTTGGAGAGCGGCAAGGTGAAGGTGGACTGCCTCAACGGGCCCTCCAGCAGGGCCCTGTGGTGGGAGCCCCTCTCCGCAAGCTCCCTGTCCAGCTTTGGGATGGGCAAGTGGCAGAACTTCCCGGTGGAGTTGGAGGGGCACCAGCACTCGTCCCTGCCGATGCAGCGGCCTCCGTTCAGGCAGGGGATCTGGCAGAAATCTACAACACGGACCTCAAGGTGACCGGCGGTGGAAGAACAGAGCAGCACCCCCCCCCACCCCCACCCCCCGCCGCAGTGGGTGACAACAGAAGCAGGGCGCAGTCACGCTCCAAATCGGCACAGCGGCACAGCGTCGCCTGGAATGCAGGGACTTTCCAGGAGGCCCCGGGGGTGAAGAAGGGGAGATAAGAACCAGCCCTGGCCCTTTTAAAGCGCCCCTTCATGCCTTTTTTCAACCCCCCAATAACCTGGGAGACAGGGCCAGCCAGGAACTGTCGTCTAAGGGCAGAAGGGACTCACAGATGCGGAAGCCAGACTTGGGGTCATGCCCATGACCACCCTGGCTGTACAGGGTGGTGGTGTCGCCACGCTCGCAGCTGTTGGCACAGTGCCCGTAGGCACAGGTCTGCTTGCAGATGGTAGGAGTGAAGATGATCTTGATCTTCTTGATTTTCTCCGTGAGGTTCAGTCCTGCAGAGAGAGGGCTTGGGTCCAGGGGGCAGGGCTGAGAGGCACAGCTGTGACCTCCAGAGGCTGGATGGAAAGGCCCAGGGGCCAGACGTGAGCCCATCCCAAAGGCATTTGCTCAGTACACACTAGATACAAGGCCCCATCGTTGGGGCAGGGTAACACCTGTGAGAAGCCCCCAGACCAGCATTTACTGAGGGACGTCAATGTGCAGCCAATAAGCTCATGCTTTATGCACTTTACTCTCAATGCTCTTGAGTCTTATTTTAGGTTGAACCATTAGAAGATGCCACTTTGTAGGTTAGAATGGTTGAATATTGGCCGTGTTCCCACATCCAAGCTAATATTTCCAATTCACAGGGAAGGAAACAGGCTCGGAGAAGGTTGGGTTGCACGCGGTGCTGCTGGGCTTTGAAGCAAAGGGCAGAGAACAGAATGTAGCTCAGACCCGCCGGAGTGCAGTTTTCTAGAAGTGGAGGAAGATAAAGCCTGAAAGAACGATTAGAGACAGGTTTGGGGGAGGGGGGGGGGTGGTTGCCAGAACAAGGATTGGTACTTTATTTGGTGGGTAGTAGGAAGTCACTGAAAATTCCAGTAAGAGATGGAAGAGGAAATGTGGGGGGCGGATGTCCTCCCAGCTGGTGTGCAGGTGGAGGGGAGGCAGGTGACCAGGCGGAAGTCACGCAGCCGTGTGAGCTGAGGCTGCTTCCCTTAGGGGTGGTAGCAGTGGACATTCAAAGGAGGGGGGTTCATTTGGTGTGGGGAGCCCAGAGAGGGAAGCGGCAAGGCAGAGGGGTTGAGGAGGGAAAGTGTGAAAAGTCTATGTCAGGGGTGGGCAAACTTTTTGACTCGAGGGCCACAATGGGTTCTTAAACTGGACCGGAGGGCCGGAACAAAAGCATGGATGGAGTGTTTGTGTGAACTAATATAAATTCAAAGTAAACATCATTACATAAAAGGGTACAGTCTTTTTTTTTTTTTTAGTTTTATTCATTTCAAACTGGCCGGATCCGGCCCGCGGGCCGTAGTTTGCCCACGGCTGGTCTATGTGGTCAAGAAGCTTGACTGATGGGAGAGGAGGGAGAGGAAGCCAGAGAAAGTGGAGAAATAAGTCTGTGTGTACCTGGTATAAGCTGCCAGGAAAGGTACAGGCTGAAGGGGAGGACAGAGGGGGCAAGGGGAGGACCTGTGATGGCCTGGCTTTCCAGAGCAATCAAGAAAGGAGGTGTGACCCATGGACACAGACAATAGGATGGTGAAGGCCTGGGGTGGAGGTGGGGGAGGGCTAGAAGAGGTCAATGGGGTGGGGGTGGGGGGAAGGGAGACACATGTAATACTTTCAACAATAAAGGTTTAAAAAAAAAGAACAAAAAAAAGGAAAGGAGGCGTGTGTGCCTTAGACAAGACGAGGGACAGGCCCTTTTCAAGATGACAAGAAGAGGTCATCTTGAAAACATTACACTAACTGAAAGAGCCAGACATGAAAGGCCACATTTCGTATAATTCCATTCATATGCAACGTCCAGGATGTGCAAATCTCTAGAGACAGAAAGTAGATCGGTGGGGCCGGGGGCGGGGGGACGGGGGAATAGGGGGTGACTGCTTAATGCCTATGAGGGATTTGGGTTGTTGTTTTTAGAGGGATGACAATGTTCGAGAATTAGTTAACAGTGGCAGTTGCATCCAATTGTGGATATACTGAAAGCCACTGGTGTGTACACTTTAAAATGTAACGTTATGTGAATTATACCTCAATTTTCAAAATGGAACAAGAAAGAAATGAAGTCAGCATGGCCAGGGGTTGAGGTGAAGGGGGCACTGTGCTGGGGGTGGGGCAGGAAGGGAGGAAGCAGGCGCTCTCCTGGAGGGACAGGCATGTCCATGTGCCCAAGGGTTGGGACCTGGGAAAGTGGGAGCAGTTGGAGTCGCTGCTCTGGGGAACGGGAGCGCGTCCAGGCACACAGGGAAGGCTGTTGGGCGGTGACCGAGCATGTGCGGAGGTGTGAATCCACAGGGACCGCCGGTTGTCTCCTCTGGAAGCAGAGGACCAGTCCTAGGTGCTAAGGAAGCAACTGGTTGGGTTGGCCCAGGAGGTTTGTAGGAAGGATGAGTTGGAAGGGCCAGAGCCAAGGAGGTGAGGTTCAGAGCCGGACATGAAGGAAGTGCAGGCAGGACAGGTGACAGATGGGGCAGAGATGAAGCAACAAAAGTCTAAGGGTCTCAAAGGGACAAAGCCCCGATCAGTTGGTTTGGGACCCCCTGGGGCCTGGCACTGGACAATTGTTTGTTGACTGGCTGAGAGGATGAGGGACAGGTGACAACTCAGCCCTTCAGTGAGAATGGAGGAGAGAAGCAAGACGGGGAGAAGAAAACCAAAGATTGAGATGCCCTGCTCTCCTAGGGCCCCAAGAGAGGGCATCCTTACCCCAGGGGGATGACAGGTGGTCCAGATATGCTGCCTGCTGGGCACCATCCCTCCGCTCAAGGCCTGGTCCCGCGGGCAGGGCATTGGACGTCAGCTGGCCATTGGCTGAGGTGGCCGGGTAAAGCCTGACGGTCCGGGACAGCCCCACGCGCTGCTGGGAGGGGCGGGGCTGGCTGAGCTCACTCAGGCTCCTGTGGAGACAACCGAGGCGCAGGGATTTGCACGGGGTTGCCCACCCCCACCTGCACCAGAAGAGTGCTCTCTCTTTGGCTGCCAAGAACGTGAAGGTGCCCTGGCAGAGGACTGCGCTAAGGCCAGCCAGCTAGGTCAGCGGGAGTGCCTACCCATGTGTGGAAAAGCCAGGCTTTGGCTGGGCATTCCGGGCAAGTCACTCGGCCTCTCTGGGCCTCAGTTCCCTTGACTGCAAAATGAAGGTGTTAGGCCGGTCCCATGTAGCTCTAACACTCTGAGTCTGTGAGACGCTACGGACCAGCCCCTGCCCCCAAACCAAGTCCTGTGCCTACCTGCTGCCACTTCTGTTTTTTTTTCTTTACCCCGACTCAAGGATGTTTTTATTTTTATTTTTTTATTATTTATTTATTTATTTATTTTTTATATATTTTATTGACTTTTTACAGAGAGGAAGGGAGAGAGATAGAGAGCCAGAAACATCGATGAGAGAGAAACATCAATCAGCTGCCTCCTCCACACCCCCCACCGGGGATATGCCTGCAACCCAGGCACATGCCCCTGACCGGAATCGAACCCGGAACCCCTCAGTCCGCAGGCCGACAGTCTATCCACTGAGCCAAACCGGTTTCGGCCAAGGATGTTTTTATTGATTGATAGAGAGAGAGAGAGAGAGAGAGAGAGAGAGAAAGACATCGATCGGTTGCCTCCCTTACATGCCCTGACTGGGGATTGATGTATGGAACAACACTCCAACCAACTGAGCCACCCGGCCAGGGCCCTCTGCCCTTTTCTTTCCTTTGTTTTTTTTTTTTAAAAATCCTGACATGAGAATATTTCTTCCATTGATTTCTAGAGAGAGTGGAAGGGAAGGAGGAGGGGGAGAAAGAGAGAGAGAAATATCGATGTGAGAGAGACACATCGATTGGTTGCCTCCCACATGTACTCCCACCAGGGCTGGGGAACCTGCAAGTGAGGTATGTGCCCTTGACGTGGAATCAAGCCGTGACCTCTTGGTTCATAGGTTGATGCTCAACCGCCGAGCCACGCCGGCCCTCTGCTACTTCTTAATGCAACCTTTCTACCACGTTACCGGTGGCGTGGGTGCTCAACATATACACATTCACAGGTTGACTCAGGGGCAGAACTTAGACTATCCCTTTCATTTGCTTTATTGAAAAAATAATATAACAGCAATATTCAAGGAGAGAAAAAATGAATTCATCACCCCCACCCCAAGAGAGCAAATAATTTTGCATATTTCTTTTCAACCCTTGCTCAAGTATATGTTCTTAAACTATTGTCATCACCTATAGATTTTTCACTTAACATGCTGTCACATGTTTCTCTCATTGGAACTCCAATGGCCCCAAGATTCCTGAGCTCAAATCCCTTAAGGGCCAGCTGAAGACCAGCAGGGTAACCACCAGCTTGCCTGGACAGTACATCCCCATAATGATGTCACTTAGTTAAGTGTGATGTGCCTACACCCTGCCCAACACTCTCAGGTGTTCAAACAGCAATGGGAAAACAAATGGGTAAGGGGCTCTGTGCCCTCCCCCCCACCCCCCCTTCATCCTCACTGGCAGCTCCACCCTATCTCATTTATAAACGGGCTTTCATATGCGATTTTGCTTGGTAAGTGCTCTGCTGCCAAAAGAACATTTAATAAGTCACTGCAAGGTGGATAGGACGGTGGTAGCTACCATTCATTGAGCACTGATTCAATGCATCATCTTATTCGTGTTATTTTATTGAATAAAAAAGAAGTAAGTTGCAGAATAATATGGATAGTATGGCTTCCGGTTTTGTGTTTTAAGAAAACTTCTCCCTCTTCTCCTCCTAAAACCATTTACACGGGCATTGGAAAGGTCTGGAAGGACCTGTGACAGTGGCTGCCCCTGGGGAATGAGGGTGCCTGTGTATGTCTAACTACTGTTCTAAACTTTATATGTTTCTATATCTGTGAAATTTTTTCTGTAAAATTTTTTATAGAAAACATGCATCCTTTTGTAATAAAAATAAATCTCTGTTTCTCCCAGCAACTCCATTTTATAGATAAGACAACTGAAGCTCAGGAAATGCACGGCAAATGTATGTAAATAACGAGGATCCACGGTGGACTAGGATGGCTAATAGAGGTATAGGAATTCAGAGGTAAGAAAGACTGACATTTGAACTACCCATTCAAGAGATGGTTAGGAATTTTACAGTCAAAAGTGAGGAGCAAGACATTCCAGGTAAGAAAAATAACATAAGAAAATGTATGGAGGTGGGAAGCATGGGCCATATTTAAGGAAGAATAATGAACACAGATAAAGCACAGAATTGAGGAGAAGGGAGGGAAGGGAGATAACATCTATGCAGTGCCTATCAGGCCGTGGCCTGGTGCATGCAATGTGCTTTACAGAATATATTATCTACTTGTCCAAACAACCCTATGATCAAAACACTAGGTTTGGCCAAAACCACCTTAAACGAAGTAAAATGACAAAATGAGAAAAATATGTGCAACTCGTCTGTATTATAAAAGGCCAGTGGCTGTAATGCTGTAACGACCAAATGACTGGTCACCAGGAGGTGCATTGATGGGTCTCACGGCGCAGCAGGTTGGCTGGTCTGGGGTCCCACCAGTGCGGCGGGTTTGGGGGCTCGTGCAATTTTGCACGCTGGGCCTCTAGTGTATAATAAAAGACCAATTTCCATAAAATATAAAGAGCTCTTACAAAGAAAAAAGACAGACCAATAGCCCGAAAGGAAAAATCAGCAAAGGAATATGAACAGCTCACAGAAAAAAATACAAGTTTTCCTAAACGCATGAAAATATGCTCAATCTTTCTCATTCTAAGAGATGCGCAAATGGAAACTACTCTGAGATGGCATTCGGTAACCCATCCGATTAGCAAAAGTCCCAAAGTTTAATAATAAACTAATTCAATGAGATCATAGATTATGCCGACACAGGCACTCTCAGATGTTGTTGGTAAGGATGTAAATTGGTACAGCCCTTATGGACAGCAATTTGGCAAAGTCTACCCACAGCACAGTGCACCTATGCTTTGCCCCTCCAGTTCCACCCCTGAGACTGCGCTGCAGATAAACCTGCTGTGGTGGACGCTGCAGGTGCCCAGCCCAGGTCCCCATTGGCTTCTTCTGAGTCCTGCTCTAGGCTGATGGCAGCCACTTGACAGGCTCCGCCCACTATCATGACCACGAAGCCAATGACTGCTTGAACCAGAAGCTCAAAAGCCCCACCCTCTTGCCTCAAGATGGGACCACTCTGCATGCTCCACCCTTAATCAGGCCTTGGCTTGATTTCTCCAGGACCAATTCTCATGTGGCTCTTCCCACCTGCCCATTCTTTTCTTTTCTTTTTTTAAATTTAACTTTATTGTTGAAAGTATTACAGATACCCCCTTTTCTCCATCCATTGATCCCTTCTAGCCCACCTCCAGCCCTGCCCCAGACCTTCACCACACTATTGTCTGTGTCCATGGGTTATGCATATATGTATATAAATTCTTTGGTTAATCTCTTCCCACCCACCCACCCATGCCTTCCCTCTGAGATTCGACAGACTGTTCCATGCTTCTATGTCTCTGGATCCAGTTTGCTCATCTGTTTGTTTTGTTCATTAGATTCCACATATGAGTGAGATTGTGTGATACTTCCACCTACCCATTCTGCATCCCCCGCTCCCTTAGCTTCCCCCAATAAAGCACTAGAATCCATTTCCCAGCTGTACCTCCAGGGGAATCTGACCTAAGACACTTGTAAATGTCAAAAACGGTGGATGGGCGAGATTATCCATAACAGTGCTATTTTGTAATAACAATATTTTGTAAAGAATAGAAAAACTGAAGTGCCCTGCCCTAGGGGATTGGTCAAACAACTAGGCTACATCCACAGGATGGAGTCATCCGCCCTCAAAACAGAGAGCAGCAGCCCCTCTACATCGTAGGGAAGGTCTCTGAGAC
This sequence comes from Myotis nattereri, assembly GCF_964212035.1. Classification (NCBI taxonomy): domain Eukaryota; kingdom Metazoa; phylum Chordata; class Mammalia; order Chiroptera; family Vespertilionidae; genus Myotis; species Myotis nattereri. The sequence goes on along the minus strand of NC_138075.1, from coordinate 23,702,589 downwards.
GCTTTGAAAAGTGGAAGAACAGCCCCGGATCTGGCCCTCTCCCTGTGTTTGCACAGACAGTGAAACAGCAGTCATTTTTGTACATTTTTAAATGGTTGAAAAAATCAAAAGAAGAAGAAGGATATTTCATGACATGAGAAAGTGATATGAAAATCAAACTTAAGGAGGCTAGGGAAAGGGCAATGGGGGAAAATAAAGGAGATGTATGTACTACTATGTGTGATACTTTAAACAATAAAAAATAAAATGAAATAAAAAGGAAAAAAAGAAAATCAAACTTAAGTTTCCACAAATAAAGTTAATTGGAACACAGCCGCCCTCGTTGTCAGAGGCTGCTTTCCCTCAGAGCTGAGGAATCGCAGAAACCATCTGCTGTTCAAAGCCTAAACTATTTACTAGCTGGCCTTGTATGGAGAAAAATCTGCTGACTCCCCGTGTGGGACATGCAAACTTTTGGGTAAAAAGAGAGAAAATAAGGACACCTGTTGCATGTATTTGCATATTCACAAAGCAACCTTGGAAGGATGCCCTGGGAAGTAGTAACAGTGGGAAGTGGGTGGATGGGGAATAAGCTCGTGTTACAGTGCAATGAATACTCTCTCTGTGCCAGCCTCTGTCCCAGCCTCTATGCCAGCAATGCACATCGCCTGCATCAGCTCATGTGGGCCTCTCCATACCCCTAAGGGTTACTCACTATCCCCATTTTACAGTCAAGAAAACAGGGGAGGGATTGTCTACGCCTTGCTGAAGGTGGCAGAACTCCTGGGTACAGAAGTGAGGTTACCAAACCAGGTAAGTTCATCCTTAAGCCACCACAGCATTTGTGATTTCTTTATCACTGTTTTACAGATGAGGACATTGAGGCTTTGAGGAGTTAAGAAGAGTAAGTCTGGTGCATATGGGGGAGGGCCTGAAATGTGGGGGGAGGGTTGCCTGGGCTGTACTGAATGGGTAAGGGGGGGTGGCCCTGGAGACTTCGGAGCAGCCCAGCCTCTTTCACTCATTCGGAAGCACCTATGGAGTGCCTTCACATGCTAGGCACTGAGGTCCAGGGATGGCAAAGACCCTCTTACTCTGTCTGCTTCCATGGAGGCTTGGCAAAGGGACCGGCATCCCAGCAAAGGTGTGGGGGCACAGTGGAAGCCACATATTAGCCGTGAGATATTCGTGGTCTTTAAGAAGGTCTAGGACATGATAGGATGGGCCTTTTAAAATGACCATCTCTGGTGAAAGATTACCTGGTGGTGGATGGATTGGATTAAGGAGGACTGGAGGCTCTGCTCTAGGCTATAAGGACCAAGAGTGGTACCCAGAGGAAAGCATAGATTCAGAGGATATTTAAGTCCGAGAGAATTCCCAACTGTGGCTTAGACAAATGGGCAGATGCCAAGATCCCAATGTAAGAGATCCAAGAAATGGCTCCGTTTTGGACATGATGCGTGTCGAGTGTCTCAAGATGGATCTGCAGATGGAAACACCCAGGAAGAGCCACTGAGGAGAGAGAAGGGGCTGGTGGGGGAGGGAGAGCCAAGTGCAGAGGTGGTGGTTACAGAGTAAAAGAGGAGTGATTATCACTCAGGGAAAGTGTGCAGAACAAACCGCACTTCAGCGTGCCTTCCACTGTTGGACTGAGGCACTAACTCTGCAAACACGTCCCAATTTCAAGGGAGAAATGTGTCAATGAACGCACTGGTCTCAGGGTTGAGTTACGCTCCCATCCATCTGTCTCTAACCTTTGGTACTTGCTACCACTTGTCCGCTCGCACGCGATAAAACACATGAACAAGCCGTGAGTGCATATTAACGGGAAACGTGGCAACAGCCCACGGCACGTCACTTGACAGCTTATTCTACTCGTGGGTGCCCTTCGCCAGGCCTTTTCTTTTGCACATACAGACGATCGTCATAGTTTCTGCTAATAAAACTGTTCCCAGCTCTGATCGTGGAATTAATTACATTGATCGTTTATGGTATTTCTTATGACTTCCAGGTGCTCTGACACCTAAACACTGAGAAATATAGGAGTAGAGAGAGTAAAGAAGGCGGGGGGGGGGGGGTCCTGGGAGCCCCCAGGCTAAAGGGGCAGGCAGAGCGAGAGGCTGTGAAGGTGCTGAGAGGGAGCAGGCAGGAAGGAGGGGAACAGGAAGAGAGCTGTTCCCAGGACTCCATCTCTGCTCCTGGCCCAAGGGGCGGAGCTCTCCTTCCCGGGACTGCAGGCGAACATGCCTGGTGCCTCCCAGGTGGCACAGTCTCCCCTGAGAAGCTGGGCACTGGCAAGGCAAGGGGGAGCCCTCACTGTCTGCTCCTTCTGTCCTCCTGGCTGGCCAGGCAGGCCTCACGCCCAGGTCACGGTCAGTGCCAACCCCCCAGGCACCCACGATGGTGTAGTAGCCACACGTCCTGTGCCAGTTCCTGCCACAACCCTTCCCGGCCCCAGCAGGAAACAAGTGGCACCCAGGCCTGGTGGGGGAGGGGGAGGGAATACCGTGACCTTGGCACGGAGCCAGGAGCCTGCTGATTCTGGGCGAGACAGAGCTTGAGGGCTGAGCAGGTGAGACCCAGCCACAGCCATCGCTCTCCAGCCTCTGGGTATCACAGGTACCAGCTTGGTGGGCTCCCTGTGGGGAGGGGGGGACTTGAACCCTGCCCCACTTGTCCTAGACAACAATAATGGACACTTATCGAGCACTAATCCTGTGCTGTGTGTTATATGCTATACGCCTTATGCTATCTAGTCCTCACAACCACCGTAAGGGCTTGGGGCTGTTATTAACCCCATTTTTCATAAAAGAAAACGGAGGCACAGAGAAGTTAAGGAACTTGTCCAAGGTCCTGTGCCTAGATCTGTACTGTCCAGTGGAGCCTTCTGTGTGGATGAAATGCTCGCCAGTCTGTGGTATCCAATCTGTTAATCACTAGCTGCTGGTGACTTTTAAAATATATATATATATATATAAATATTAGAGGCCTGGTGCACGAGATTCGTGCACTGGAGGGTGAGGGGAGGTTCCTCAGCCTGGCCTGCAGCCTGCGCCTCTCGCAGTCTGGGACCCCTCACCCCTTACCAGGGGCCTGCAGCGGAGGTGCGAGAGGCTCCTGTCACTGCCACTGCGCTCGCCAGCCATGAGCCCAGCTTCTGGCTGAGTGGCGCTCCCCCTGTGGGAGCGCACTGACCATCAGAGGGCAGCTCCTGCATTGAGCGTCTGCCCCCTGATGGTCAGTGCAAGTCATAGCGACCGGTCATTCCACCGTTTGGTCGATTTGCATATTAGGGTTTTATGATATAGGATTGATTTCAGAGAGGAAGGGAAAGGGAGATAGAAACATCAGTGATGAGAGAGAATCATTGATTGGCTGCCTCCTGCAGGCCCCACACTGAGGATCAAGCCCACAATCAGGGCATGTGCCCTGACCAGGAATCGAACCATGACCTCCTGGTTCATAGATTGACGCTCACCCACTGAGCCACACTGGCTGGGCCGCTTGTGACTTTTGAGTACTTGGAAGTGCAGTTTGTGTGACTGAGCAACTGAGTTTTACATTAAATTAAATTTAAGTAGCCCCATATGGCCGGGTGCCACCGCACTGGACAGCACAGTAGAGGAAATGGAGGGGCTGGGATTTGAACCCGGAAGTCTACCTCAGTCTATAACTACAGGGCTAGAAGGCTCCCCTGACTGCCTCGCTGCATGCTTGGTCCCTGGGAAGCTTCACTCATACCCAGGCGCTTGCCTTTCTGCTCCGGGGGAAGCAGCACCCTCCCAGCCTTGCTGTCAGCCCCCCAAACTGCACTCTCTGCCAGTAGATGTCAGCAGGGCTGTGGCAGAAAAGAGACTGGGTTCCTGAGGACAGGCCCATGTCACAGGGAGCAGGGTTCAGCCCAGTGTGAGAAAAGTCTTCCAAAGAGCCAGAGCTGAGCAGCGACAGGGCAGCCCAGAGAGGCAGGAGCCAGGGCCCTGGAATCATGGGCCTGTGTCCCTGTGTGCCCCAGAGGAGGCCACAGACAGTCCTGCTCAGGGCAGGGCTGCAGACTGACAACCTCTGAGAGATTGTGGGGTGGCTGCTCAGTGGGCAGTGCCCGGGGGACCCACCCCGCCTGTTGCCTGACACGCTGATGCAGCAGCATCAACACCAGCACTCTCACTCCCTGGCGCCCTCCTGGAAGGGCCAGAGCCAGCCTCCCCAAGTGTCTCCAGACCGCTCCTGCGCTGATCCCGCTGTGTCCACTCCTCCAACCCCCCTGACCTCACTGGCCAGTCAAGGCCCCACCCCGCCCAGCCACCAGTGAGTCACATCCCCCTGCTCTGAGGTCCAGCTCTTCCTGCGGCCACACCCAGGTCTGAGGGGTTTTGCACACAGGTCCCGGGGGATGCTCCTGGCAGGTGGGGAGGGGCAGAGCCCAGGGGGAGTGTCTGCTGCCCCGACCACATCCTGCTGCTCAGGGGGAACACAGCACCCTGCTTCCTTGCAGCAAGTAAGGCAGAGGGGGGCAGGAACTGTGCACGTCTGGGGGACTCTCTGGGGGGCGCTGAGGCCTGGCCTGGGGCCTGATCCCCGCCTCAGAGCCGTCCTGAAGCAGGGGTGACTCAGTCTTCCAAGGGTCCAGAAGCCCCTCGGAGCCTCATCACCAAGTGAGTTGCAAAGGGGCACATGATAAATGGCGATGTCTTCCCACCCTGATGAAACCAAGTGGTGGGAGGGCTGAAGCCAGTGAACGGAATGAAAACACAAGTCAGGGCCTATGGACACATGACAAGGGTTCCAGGAGATCAGAGTGGGAGGAGGAAGGAGAGGAGAGGCCTTTAGGCTGAGGGGATAGAGCTAGGATCATGTCCCAAAGCCAGGGAGAGCTTGGTATATGGGCATCTCACTACCATCAAACTGGCATGAGGTGCCCCCCTCCTGAACCCTTGAGTTCCCAGCTCATGGCCTTTGGTACCCCTCTACCCTCTATAATATTCCCCCCAACACACACACACACACACACACACACACACACACAGAGCTGAACAGGCCTGCATGATTGGACAGAAAACACAGGCCTATGACTTCAGATGAGTTTGCCCCACTCCTGGACTCGCCTGGACAGGCCCATTGTAGACAAAGGCAGTGGGGGGCCTGGGTCAAGGATACGCTCTCAGGGGCTGGCACACTCTTTCAGGAGCTGAAACTCGGCCCCAGGACCACAAACAAAAGGAGATTTCTACGAGAACTGAGACCCAACCTGAGATGTCTTCACTCAGTAACGTAGCAGCTCAAAGCTACCAACTGAGTCTATGCCAGACATCAGCTACAGGCATTTTCACTGCATTTTTGTTAAGCCCTTTACATTTGATGCCGATGGCGACGCTCTGCTGTAGGAACTATCATCCCCTGTTTTCCAGAAGAGAAAACTAACGCACAGAAAGGCTGCTACCCTGCCCAGGGTCCCCACCAGCAGGGAGCTGCTGAGTGTGTCTCAGGGCCCAAGCTCCGTCTGCCGTTGGGGGTGACACTCCCCACCCTGATGCTCACCCTTGGCCATGACAGGAAACCTCACTTGGGCCAGAAACACCTTCACGTGTTCTGGGCAAACTCCGAGTTCCTATTTACCACTGCTGCTTTTTGATGCAAACAAAAGACTCAGATAAACCCCAAAGTCTAGGGACAAATAAGAGTGAGTGCATTCGTGGCACATCTAAAAGGTGTCAGATGTATTTATAGATTTTAGTAAGTCCTCCTGACCATTCTAGAAGGTAGTGATGTCATCCCATCTTCCAGATGAGAAAACGGAGGCTTGTGAGGTTGTATTACTTGCTCTAGGCAGCACAGCTGTTAGGTGGCAGAGCTGCGAACCAAACCCAGACTGGTCTAGGCATCAGGCATAAGCGATTTCACAGTTCCTCCCTCACATGCTACTGCCTGCGGTAGGGGCTCTGACCTTGACCCAAGAACCTCAAAGACAGAACCAAATGTGGAATCAATTCGCTTCCCAAGAGTATGGCGTGGCTGGGGCCTCAGCAAGACACCCCGCTTCCTCTGAGGACCACATTCCCTCGAGAGGCCTCTGATGCAACCCCCCACCGTCCGTTGGGTGCCCCTGTGGGTGGACATGTTCCTCAGCAGCCAGGGGCTGAGGCGGGGAGGAGAATGCAGCGCAGGGGACCAGCTGGGAGGAGAGATGTGGTAGCTCCAGAGGTTTTGATTTGCAGTCTTCGTTTTGCAAAGAGCGGGGATTTTTCTTTTCTAAAAGCACTGGACTTCCTTGAATTTTAGACCTTTCACAAATATTTTTTTAGGAGAAAAAAGAAGAAAAAAAAAAACAACCACAAAATGCCTGTCACAGCTACTCACTTCCACAGTGAATCACGGACACAAAACCACAGCAATGTGGCTAACAGAAGAACTATGTGTTTTCACATTTTGTTATTGGAAATCATTTAGCAATAGTCACTATGTCATCTGCAGACAGACAGACAGACGTGCATACACACCCCTCTGGGTCCTAAGCAGCCAATCTTACGACCACGGTCATCAGATGACTTTGCATTTAACCGTTTTCCTTTTCCGGGAAATTATCTTGCAAGACTTAAACGTTCCTCCTTAGCCCCCGACCAGAGATGGGGTGTGTGTGTGTGTGTGTGTGTGTGTGTGTGCGCGTGTGTGTGTGTGCTGGTAATCGGGGGAGGATAAGGAGGAATGCTAACACATTGACTCAGCTCGACAAGTGGAAACAAGTATACATTTGAGATTCCCTTACTGTTATCATAATACAACCCTCCCTCCGTATTCATGGGAGATCGGTGATAGGACCTCTCCTCACACATACCAAAGTCCATGGATGCGCAAGTCCCTTGCATAATATCGTGTAGAATTTGCATAAAATCTATGCATATTCTCCCACATACTTTAAAATCATCTCTAGATTACTTACACCTACTGCAATGTAAATGCTATGTCAATGGTTGTTATACTGTATTGTTTTAGGGAATGATGACAAAAATAAAAGTCCATACATGTTCAGTACTGACTCTTAGGTCTGTTAGCAACAACGTAACTTTTTTTTTTTTTGAGTATTTTCTATCCGTGGTTGGTTGAATCTGCGGATGTGGAACCCGTGGATACGGAGGGCTGACTGTACACTTTGGTACCACTTTGTTTTGGTAAAGTACTTTTCACCCAGGAAACTTACAGTTCCTTTTCTGATGGTGGCAAATTAGTTAAGTGGTGGCAGATTTAAACATTGCGTAACTGGAAAAACGACTGGAACCATGCATCTGAAACTTCCTCTACATTGTGAGCAAGGAGTGAAACCTGATATATATTCGAAAATCTTGAGCTTAAAAGGAAAATTCACAGGACCTGAAAAAACCCCGTGATTTTTGAAGCATGATCTCTCAGCATAGCTTTCCACCCACACCCCACGGGTCTCTCTCTCTCTCTCTCTCTCTCTCTCTCTCTCTCACAACCCTCCCCCCCCCCGCCCCCCCACCACCACCATCAACCCAGAGGTGGCATTTACTGAGCAGCCATGGTCTGCACAAAGCCACCGGATGGGACAGACATTCCCTGGGGCATCTGAGAATGAGTATTAACTGTCTTTCCATTCCCTCCTTGCTTCATCTCTCCCTAACTCTTTTCAAACAAAAATCCTAGAGGATTAGGTCAGTTAAATGCTATGAGTACAGCCACAAGCTTGAAATGTTTGTCACTATTTTTTTTTCAAGCTGGATGCTGGAAATTGCATACATTAATGTTTTAATGACCCAGCAGGCTCCCCACACATGGCCGTGGGGAATGCTGCTCCAGGCTCTGGCCAGGATTCCATAGTTTCCTGAAAAAGACACTGGGTGCCACGCCAGCCCCAGTCCTCGGCAGCTCCCACCCCAGGCTGGCAGGTCTGCACCCGTCTCCGCTCACCTGCGCTAGAGGCTGCTTAGCAAAATGACTGCACGCATGGGTCCCGGAGCCTCGAGCAGAGCTGGGCTGCAATCGCCCTGCCTCGGCTTCCTCACTGTGGGGTGGGGGCAGCAGGAGTCTCCTCCTCACCGGTCACTGTGGGGACTGGCCAATGAGCTGGAGATCTCCTACCTGCCCCAGCCCACGTGGGACCCCGCAAGGAGCAGGGGTATGCATCCCCTGGCTCCCTCCTGAGGGGCCTCCGGAGGCCATGTTCCTCTGCCAGAGGCCACAGCCCTGTCGTGGCCCAACAGCTGGAGCCGCCCTGGGTGTCAGTGGCCCCTGCTCCCTGTCCCCTTGAGACCTGGAGGGTTAAGTAAGGGCTTCCCTACACAGCTACCCCTGGGTACCCCCTCCTTTGTGGCCTCCCCTAACCCTGTCTGTGCCCTTGCAGATAGGCCCTTTATCGAACTGTCCCCACAGAGGGTGTCACCTTTTCCTGCTGGAACCCCCGATAGAAAGGGCATCAGCGATCAGGTACTGAGCACCGAGCTGTGTGGCTTAGCACCTTATCCACAATATTTTCTTTTATTCTGACTGCAACCCTGTGTTTTATCTTATTCTGCCCAGTATTCGCATCAGCAATGCATACTGAGACTCAGGGAGGTGAAGACACTCAAATATAGGGTGTCCTTCCAAAATGTATACGCGCACTTTGAGTGATTATAAAGGCAGAGTTTATTAAACTGCATTTTGTTTTCAAAATTGAGCTATGGGGAAAACCAAGATGGCGGCATAGGTTAACGCCGGAGTTTGCTGCCTTGAACAACTACTTCAAAAGTGAAACTAAAAGACGGAACGGACATCACCCAGAACCACAGGAACACTGGCTGAGTGGAAGTCCTACAACTAGGAGGAAAGAGAAACGCATAGGGACACTCAGAGGAGGCGCAGTGCTGAAGTCAAATTCTGAGGTGCGGAGTGCGCGGAGCGGGCTGGCGGCGGAGGGCGCGGTTGGCGTTTTCAATCGGGAGGGAGTCGCAGACTCTGAGCTCCAGATACAGGCGAGTCTTTAGGGACCCAGACTCAAACGGGAGAAGCGGGACTGTCTGGCTTCGGTCAGAGCGAGTGGAGCTTTCTCTCCGAGGTTTGCAGCGGGTGCTGGGACTCAGAGAGGCAGAACCCCTGGGGACAGGACTGAGAGCCGCCATAACTGCTCTCTCCGGCCCACCCTGTTGATCCTGTGCGACCCGCCCCGCCCAAGCCCTGCACAAAGGCATTTGCCGGATAGCCTCAGGCAAACGCCAGATTAGCACCTCCCTAGAGGACAGAAGTTCTCTCACTGCAGACACAGCTGATTCTCATAGCCACTTGACCTGGAGGTCAAACCCTCCCTGGTTTTAGCTACAACAATCAAGGTTTAACTATAAAACTGCGAACAAAGACCACTAGGGGGTGCACCAAGGAAGCATAACAAAATGCGGAGACAAAGAAACAGGACAAAATTGTCAATGGAAGATATAGAGTTCAGAACCACACTTTTAAGGTCTCTCAAGAACTGTTTAGAAGCCGCCGATAAACTTAATGAGATCTACAAGAAAACTAATGAGACCCTCGATGTTATATTGGGGAACCAACTAGAAATTAAGCATACACGGACTGAAATAACGAATATTATACAGACTCCCGACAGCAGACCAGAGGAGCGCAAGAATCAAGTCAATGATTTGAAATGCGAGGAAGCAAAAAACACCCAACCGGAAAAGCAAAATGAAAAAAGAATCCAAAAATGCGAGGATAGTGTAAGGAGCCTCTGGGACAGCTTCAAGCGTACCAACATCCAAATTATAGGGGTGCCAGAAGATGAGAGAGAGCAAGATATTGAAAACTTATTTGAAGAAATAATGACAGAAAACTTCCCCCACCTGGTGAAAGAAATGGACTTACAGGTCCAAGAAGCGCGGAGAACCCCAAACAAAAGGAATCCAAAGAGGACCACACCAAGACACATCATCATTAAAATGCCAAGAGCAAAAGATAAAGAGAGAATCTTAAAAACAGCAAGAGAAATAAACTCAGTTACCTACAAGGGAATACCCATACGACTGTCAGCTGATTTCTCAACAGAAACTTTGCAGGCCAGAAGGGAGTGGCAAGAAATATTCAAAGTGATGAATACCAAGAACCTACAACCAAGATTACTTTATCTAGCAAAGCTATCATTCAGAATTGAAGGTCAGATAAAGAGCTTCACAGATAAGGAAAAGCTAAAGGAGTTCATCACCACCAAACCAGGATTATATGAAATGCTGAAAGGTATCCTTTAAGAAGAGGAAGAGGAAGAAAAAGGTAAAGATACAAATTATGAACAACAAATATGCATCTATCAACAAGTGAATCTAAGAATCAAGTGAATAAATAATCTGATGAACAGAATGAACTGGTGATTATAATAGAATCAGGGACATAGAAAGGGAATGGACTGACCATTCTTGGGGGGGAAAGGGGTGTGGGAGATGCGGGAAGAGACTGGACAAAAATCGTGCACCTATGGATGAGGACAGTGGGTGGGGAGTGAGGATGGAGGGTGGGGCGGGAACTGGGAGGAGGGGAGTTATGGGGGGAAAAAAGAGGAACAAATGTAATAATCTGAACAATAAAGATTTAATTTAAAAAAAAAAACACAAAATTGAGCTATGAGCTCCTACAGTGTGTATACATATTTTGGGGGACACCCTAGAGTATCAAACAGCTAAGCAGTAACAGAATCGGATAAAACTGGGGTCTGACTCATGACCCATGATCTTAACCACGATGCCGTACTATTCCCAACATTAAATTAGGTGGAGCCGGTAAAGGGCTTCGCATAGTAGGACAGCTGACTCAATCATGCTCAAAAATGAGAGGTTAAAATAACAACCCTACCGCACTGACAAACCCGCAGTCCTCAATTCTACTATGACATAACCCTAGCCCAACCCTAACCACAACCCTCAGGTTAATAACCTCATTCTAACACCACACCAAAGTTCCCCTAACCACCACCCTGTTGTGAAATAGAATGTCACCTCAACCAGAACCTTAGTCTCACGCAGTCCTGGCCGAAACATTCGCCACTGTAGCCACACTTCTAGGCACCCCATTAGGCTGAGGCTAGGTCAGGGCTGTGGTGAGCACTGGGTCTCCCTGTCCCTCTGGACTGGGTGCCTGCCCCCATCCCAGTGGCAGGTGGAGCCCCACACCCCACTCCACGTCTATGCCGTACTTGGGCTCAACATAATAGGCCCCAAGACATGTGTGCAACATCCATTTCCCGGATGTCACTGAGCTGGTGACTCTGGTGTGGGGAGGAGAGGAAAAGAGAGGAGAGAGAAGGGGCGGAGACCTCATCACAGTGCCTGAAACTCAGAGCAGAGTGCAACGAGCCCTGTGGATGGTGATGAGGAGGAAGGGGTATTAGAAGAGGAAGAGGCTTGTAGCTTTCTCCATCACTTTGCTGCAGCTGTGTGCAGATAGGAGGCCAACAGCTCCTATGACAGAGGCTGTAGAGGGCTGGGGAAGGGCTGGGCTGGGAGGAAGCCCTTCTCTGGCACCTCACCTGGGGAAGCATCCTGATAATCCTCGGCTCAGGGAGAGTACTGAAAAGGGGCGTCATGCAGTCCTCATCAGAGATTTGGGGGCTGTCCCCGGCCATCTAGGCCAGATGTCCATGTTCAAGCTTAGAGAGGGAGGGAGGCAAGTGTGCAGGAAGCAGACACTACGTCCCTTGAATCTGCCCACTTGCTCTGTGGGGGGAGCAAGAGGCCTGGGCCCCCTTCTCCCCTGAGCACCCGGAGGCTGGCATCTTCACCAGCCCAGAGGTGGAGGAGGAGGCTTCCAGGCTCTGCTGCACAGAAAGAGGCACATTGGCCCCACCTTCCTCATGACCTAAGGGCCAGATTGCGTGCCCAGTGACTGCCCAGAGCCCATGATTTCTTGCTATTCACACAGGCACCTTACGGCCAGCTATGCCCTGCCGGGCCCTGAGCGCCACGGGTCTCAGGTATTTGGGGGGTTGGAGAGGCGCACATTAACACTCTAAAAAGTCCCAGAGGCCACCTTCCTTTTAGAGAAACCTAGAAGGGGCCTTCGCAGCTAAACCCAGCCAGAGAAGACAGCCTGGGAGCAACGTGCTTTGTGGGCGACATGGGGACATTCCCTTTGGGAAGAAGCTGGGTCCAGGGTCCCCACATACAGCTGCACAGGCTGTGCATCATACAATCTGTCATAGAGACTATGAAGTGGGAGTTGTCTCCTGCTGTCGTGTCCAGTGACTAAAAGGCCCAGCACAGAACAGCCTGCCTTCCCCTCTCCCCGGCGGGAATGGGGTGCTTCGTACGCACCCAGCTACTCCCAGAGATGAGCACAGTCGGCAGGGACTGAGTGCCAAGGGGCGCTGCATAAACCCTCAGGTGGCCCGTCTCCACTCCCAGAACACTCTGCAAGCCCAGGGTGCCTGCCCATCCCGGCTGCCGGGGCAGTGAAGGAAGTTCTCATTGAGGCACAGGTCCCTCTGTTCTTTCAAAAGCAGCAGCAGGGCTTCCGTGACTTCAGACCTGGGGCAGCAGAGCCCTTTCCGTTTGTTCTGGCTGGAGGCCCAGAGTGAGCATCTCCCTCTGACTCCTGCCTTCTGAGCCCCCCTCTTCCAAACCCACAGCCCCAGGGCAGGGGCTCATGGCACTCTTCTAAGGCCCAAGAGATGGGAGAAACTGGGAGGGGACCCCATCACAGCTGCCACAGCCCCGCCCCAGACTCCCGGCACGCCGCAGGGTCTGCCAAGCCCTGCTCTGGCTGCCCTGCAGTCACTCTTAGGAGAAAAGTATGACCCCCGTGGCCAACGGGCATAGGGTGGGCGGGCACCCACCGGTTGGGGGCATGGGGAGAGCCCCTTCCTGATCAATAGCACGCTAGGGGGTGGGCCGAGTGCAAGCTCAGAAGGGAATGGACCCCGGACCTCCGTCTCTGCTCCAGGCAGCAGCTGGGGATACTGCGGCAGGATGTTCATTCAGTAGCTACTTATTAAGTGCTTACTCTACGCCAGGCGCTGCTCTGGGAGCCTGGGATGTAGCTGAACAAAACAAAGATCCCTGCCCCGGAGGAGCTCTTACTGTAGTTGGGGAAAAACAGACAGAAAACATAATTGGTACATCATGTCATGTTAGAAAGTGGAAAATAAAAAGTGAGCCAAACGGGGACTCTCAAGTCGGAGGTTCACGATATTAAATAACAGGAAAATGGGAGACAACTCCCTCTGGGAAGGGGCCAGGTCGAGGGTTACCACGTACAGCCGCACGGGCTGTGCCCTGCACAACGGTTGGGAACCGGTCCCAGAGACGATGACCTAACGCACAGCTCCTGGTGTCTACAGTGGCTAAGGTTAGCCCTGAGGTTAAAACCTTAAAAAGACGGCCGGGCGGGGCCTCGGGGAGAAGTTTCTCCTGAAAGTAACCCGCTCACGTATATGAGGTGTAAGCAGATGCCTCAGCCCGCTGTCAGGCCTGCTGAAGAATTACAGTAACTCACCAAGAAACTTCTCACCCACACCGTTTCAATTAATCCTCACAACCTCCCAGCGAGGAAAGAATTACCCTTCGTATTTTACAGACGGAGACATTAAGGTTTAGGGAATGAAGTCCCCACAGACACTGCGCGAGTTACTATCCCAGCCGGAAGCAAGATTGGGTCCCCTAATTCCAAGTCTTTTCAAAGTGTAGTCCAGGTCCTACGGATTGGGAAATTCCAGAAAAACTCCAGGGGGCAAGCTTGGGGCTCAGAGTTATAAAAACAATCAGAAAAGAAAAAAAAAAAGACAAGAAAAGGAAGGAAAGCAATCAACTCCCGGAGTCCCAAGTCCAAAACCTTGACTCAGTCTGGATTATAGGGTTGAGTCAACGCTGCAGGGAGGCACCCCTCGGTGGCCCCAGGAGTGTGTGACACAGCACAAAAGATGCGGCTGCTTAACCCATCGCAGCCTTGCCAGGGAGGACTGGAGGCCAGACTGTCAGGGACAGCCCAGGTCTGCTCTGGCGAAAGGCATCGCATGTCCTTGTCATGAAGCCATAAAGGGGGAATAAGCACGTTTTCCCATGGGGGACATTGAATAGCCAAACTGGAGGCCACCAGCTGAGGTCATGAACTGTTTGTCTTTTCTGTGCCCAGCTGCCCTCTCCCCAGGGAACTCGTTTCTGATTCTGGGTCATCAGTCTCCTAGGAATATCCCTTGCCATTCTGTCGGGTCGGGGTGCCTGGGTCCCCCTGGTAGAGCCTCCAGGTGTCACTGAGAAGGAAAGACCAGAGGGGAGGAAGCAAGCCATATGTGCTGGGGGACGTGCTTGACGGGGGTTGAATTGTTTCTGCCAAAAAGGTATGTTGAAGTCCTAACCCCCAACCTGTGAATGTGACCTTATTTGGAAATAGCAGATGTAATTGGTTAGGTTTAGAGGTGGTTCTACTGGATTAGGGGAGATCCTAAATCCAACGACTGGTGCCCTTAGATTACAGTGGTTCTCAACCTTCTGGCCCTTTAAATACAGTTCCTCATGTTGTGACCCAACCATAAAATTATTTTCGTTGCTACTTCATAACTGTAATGTTGCCACTGTTATGAATCATAATGTAAATATCTGATATGCAGAATGGTCTTAGGCGACCCCTGTGAAAGGGTCGTTCGACCGCCAAAGGGGTCGCGACCCACAGGTTGAGAACCACTGCCTTAGAAGGACATCACACACACAGGACCCCGTAACAACAGAAGCAGAGATTAGGGCGATGCAGCTATAAGCTAAGGGACACAAGGATCGCCGGGAGCCCACAGATGCTAGGAGAGAGGCATGGCACTGATTCTCCCTCTGAGCTTCCACCAACACCGTGATTTTGGACTCTGGCCTCCTGAACTGTGAGAGAATAAGTTCCTGGTGTTGTAAGCCACTCAGTGTGTGGTCATTTGTTATGACAGACCTAGGACACTAACAGTGTTCCGGAGGGACACAGCAAGTGCAACGGCCCTAAGGTGAAAGCATTTGGGGGGGAAACCAGTGGCAGAAACAGGTGAGTGGGGAGAGCAAGTGGTGAGAATTGACGTCAGAGATCTTCCGGGGCCCGATCGCCCTTGTGGCAAGCCCTTGACAATGGAGCTGTCGACTTCAGACAGAGGGTCCCAGCTGGAATGGGCTGCAGTGGGTGGCTGTGCCTGGCCCCCATGATCTCTGTCCCCTGGTGTTATACCTTTGAACATGTTGCACGAAATGGCAAAAGGAAATTACGATTGCAGATGGAATTTGGGTTTCTAATCAGCTGACCTTAAAATAAGGAGATTAAGTTGGGTTATTCAGGTGGGCCCAATGTAATCACATAGGCCCTTAAAGTGGAGGAAACAAGAGTCTGTGAGAGAGATTCTGCCAAAGAGGAAGCAGAGGGGATTCAAAACATAAACATTTCATCTGCCATTGCTTAGCTTTGAAGATAGGAAGGTGGCCACAAGTCAAGGAATGTGGGCAGCTTGTAGATGCTACCACAAAGGAACAGGGACCTCAGTCCTACACCTGCAAGGGACTGAATTCTGCTAACAACCTGAATGAACAGGAATCAGATTCTCCCCTACAGCCTCTGTGACACCTTAACTTTAGCCTGATCAGACCAGTATCAGATGTTTGAACTATAGAACTGTCGCAAATTGTTATCTCAGCATAGAAAATTAATCCAGGGGATATAAAGAGAAGCAGCCCACTGAGAGCCACCACCATGGGGTCCACACTGTTCCAGATACCTCCCCGCCATCCCGTTTGCTTTGCTCAGCACTGTCTTCCAGGCCCGTGTTGCCCAAGTACTGACTAAACAGGCTTAGATGTCCCCAGGGGTCAACCTCTAAGTCCTGGTTGACTTAGGTCAGGCTAAGGAGCAAACCCAGTGAAAGTCCTTCCCATTCTGAGAAATGTTGTTAAACCTCACCTTGACCCCATCTGCCATAAAGCCGATGAGACTGGTCCTTATGGAACAACCAAGCTGACACAAAGCCACCACTGGTGCTACTGCTACATCTGCTAGTAGGTCTGCACACACAGACACACGTGCATACACACGCACACACATGCATGGCCATATGTATGCACCCTGACTTTCTATCTGCTCTTTGCCACAGTCTTCTATCCACTCAAGTCCCCAAGGCAAAGAGAACCAGCCAGCTGATGGTTAACGGGCATTGAACATGAACTCAAATCAGGCACCATAAGATGTGCTCTACCCATATGATCTCATATAATCCTCTCTACAATCCTATCAGGTAGAGACTACTGACTCAGAGTGGTTAGGATGCTTGCCTAATATCACACAGCTGATGAGTAGTAAGTAAATCCCAGGACTGGAACCCAGGATTGTCCAAAAATCCAGGCTAGAACCCTCTCTGCTCATGGTGAGGAACACGGACCAGCAGCAGCAGCAACACCTGAGACCTGACACTCACCCAGACCTGCTGAATCAGAAGCTGCATGTTAACAAGTTCCCAGGCGATTCACTTCCCTTTGCGGAGCTGAGAAGCACTGAGAAGCACTGTTTTCCCAGGTCTGCTGGTTTCAGATTGTTGTAACCACGCCCTTCCCGATCTCTTAAGGCCCTTCCTCAGCTGCCTGGCTCTTGCTCCCCAGGTGGGTAGGCCCTCTGCCCAGACTTGGGGAACAAGCCTGGACCCAGAGCTCAGGAGCAGTCAGCGCAGGCCACAGCTGGACAACATCTAGCCATGTCTGGCTCTCGTAGGGCGTGCTGTCTGCTGCCTCAGACTCTCCTGGCCCCTCCTTCTCATCTTCCTTCTGGGACGCAAGTCTTTTGGCCTCCATCTACTTCTCTCTTAAAGAGGGCCTCTGGCTGTCACCAACCCCTGCAGTGTCTCCCCCCTTGGACATTTGTACCCCTCTCTTGCTCCTAGAATGCCCCTGAGTCATGTCACTCCCTCTAGCTCAGTGGTCGGCAAACTCATTAGTCAACAGAGCCAAATATCAACAGTACAACGATTGAAATTTCTTTTGAGAGCCAAATTTTTTAAACTTAAACTATATAGGTAGGTACATTGTTATTAACTTAATTAGGGTCCTCCTAAGGCTTAGGAAGAGCCACACTCAAGGGGCCAAAGAGCCGCATGTGGCTCGCGAGCCGCAGTTTGCCGACCACTGCCCTAGCTGGACACCGAGGGCCTGTCCAAGTTGCCACCAGGAGAGAGGCAAGCGGCTGCTTGGGAAACCTGGCTATGCTCACAGGAAATGTCTGACACCACAAGGCAAGCAGGATTTGGCCTCCCAAAGCAAAACACAGCTGGGCCGACAGCGGGCCACTCGGACTTTCCCAGACTTCATGGCACTGAGGTCCCAGAGCAGAGAGAGACTGCTGGCCTGGAGGCTGCAGCTCATTAAAAACATCACAGTAGCCCCTGGCCAGGGAGCCTGTGAAGCTCAAAGAGGGTGGCCCTGCTGTGGGCCACGGACCTCACCCTAGGCCTTCGCCCCTCTCACCCCCGGCACCTCTTGCACATGTGAAAACTTCGCTGGGAGATCAGGGGCTCCCTAGCTCATCCTCCTTTCCCCCCAGCTTCCTCCTCTCCCCAGCATCAAGCCTCATTCATTTATTCATTCAACTTCTGCTGACTGAGCACCTGCCGTGTTAGGTACCAGGGCCACGTTCATAAATGAGTGGATAGAAGACTGTGGCGAAGAGCAGTCCCTTGTTCTCAGGAGCTCCTGGTCCAGTGAGCAAATAAACAGACCACCCCAAGGCAGAGAGAAAAATGCTACACAGGGAGGCAGGGGCCTCCCCTCCTCCTGCACGCTGAGCCAGGCCCTCAGTGCCAGGCACGGGGTGAGGGCTCAATGCCAAGTCTTCAGTTTGGACCAAGTGATCGAGTACTAATGCAGACTGAGTGCTTTCTGTAAGCTAGGACCATGGGAGGAGCTGCGGGGAAATCCAGGGTGTGAGACGGAGTCCCTGTCTCCCAGGGCACAGGCCACACAGTCTGATTGCAGACCCAGGCAGGGCACAGACCCACAGAGATGCATGCCAAGTGCGTGCTGCAGGAAGGCAGGCCGCTGGGTAGAAGTGACTGGGGAGGAGGGGTCGGAGAAAGCAGGAATGGGCCTGAAGAATGCGAGGAGCAGGGTGGGCTGGCAAGATGGGGCAGGGGATGTCACAGCTCTGACTCAAGGGTGTGAGTGGAGAATGACCTGCCTAGCAACCACCCTCCAATACTTGCATGCAAGCACCACACACACACACACACGCACACACACACACACTCACACACATACGGAAGATCAGTGCATCGTGAAATGAATGAATCACACCAGCCAAAAGAGAGGTTGCAGGGGAAGGCTCAGCTGAAAGGACTCTGCTCCCAGCCCGCTCCTGGTTGGCCCTGGAGCTGGAACCACTAGGGCTCCCTCAAGTGCCTTCCCACCACCTGGGACCCTCAGCTGGGACTAATCAGAACAAGGCTCAGGCCCTGCCCCTGCGTTGTCCACCTAGCTCTGCCCCTCTCTCTGCCCAGCATCCCTGAGCCTTGGCCTAAGGGTTTGGCTCTTCTGGTTTTGACCTTGGAACTCCCGGGGCTTGGACCTGAGTTCATCCTTCAGCTCTTTCTGCTCCTGGCTGCTTGGGTGGTCGGGCCTTGGAACCCCACCTTACCAGGACCCTGATCAGCCTGGCACCCTCTTCAGAGTTGCTAGACAATCTCAAGCTCCTTTCTTTTCTCTCCCGAACCTTCCACTGGGGACCCAACCTCCCCATCAGCCTTCTCTCCCTGGTTCTCCTGGCCTCCAAAGGGCAAACCCCCTTTTTCCCTTAGTTCAGCAAGACAAGGTTGCAACATTTCACAAAGAACTTCCCAAGTAGAAAACGAATGGAAAAATTAACCTGAAAAACCGAAAGGAAAACACAGCTCTCTAGAAATGGACCAATTTACAAAGTTCAGATTTTCTGTCCTGAGCTAGAAAAAGTCCAGCCAGTTTAGCTGGCAAGCAGGCCAGGGAACCCTGCCCGTGAACACTCTCTTTGCCCACTTTTTCTTTTACTCCCTTCCCCACGTGCTCCTGCTCGGCCCCTCCAAGGAGAGAGGTTAGTGTTGGCTGGCGAGTCCTTCCTGCATCACAGAGACCACAGGTAGAGAAGGGGGAGGAGAAGGCGAGACATTTATAAAGAGTTTACTATGTGCCAGGCCCTGTGCTAAGCCCTTTCCTTGTGTTGACTAATTTAGTCTTACAACAACTCCATGATTATGGTTATCATGATGGCCTCCACCCCACTGAGGAGGAATCAGA
The DNA here is from genome assembly GCF_964212035.1 of Myotis nattereri. Lineage (NCBI taxonomy): Eukaryota > Metazoa > Chordata > Mammalia > Chiroptera > Vespertilionidae > Myotis > Myotis nattereri. Next base: position 23,683,378 of record NC_138075.1, on the reverse strand, counting down.
GAGGCAACTTGCCCAAGGTCACCCACCTAGGAAGTGGCAATGCCAGGAATGGAATCAAGAGAGCCTGGTATCCTCAGCTTTCTTCTACCTCCCGCCTCCCCTGCCCACCTCAGCCTGGCAAAGCCTATGCCGGTGATGGCGAACCTTTTGAGCTCGGCGTGTCAGCATTTTGAAAAACCCTAACTTAACTCTGGTGCCGTGTCACATATATTAATTTTTTGATCTTTGCAACCATAGTAAAACAAAGATTTATATTTTTGATATTTATTTTATATATTTAAATGCCATTTAACAAAGAAAAATCAACCAAAAAAATGAGTTCGCATGTCACCTCTGACACGCGTGTCATAGGTTCGCCATCACTGGCCTATGCCAACCCCAACCCCAACCCCAACCCCTGCTCTCCTGCTCTCCACACCACTGGCCGGGGCAGGGAGAGGGGGAGGAAGGACAGCTCGGCCTTCTCTGAGACTGTCACCAAATGGTCCTAAGGAAGAAGCCCCCGGCCCCACGTCCCCCCTGAGGAGGGGCCTTACCTGGCTGGTGGCAGCTGTGGTGTCAGTGGCTGTGCTCTGGCCGCTGTGCTTTCTCTGGCTGCGCTGCTCCTGCGCAAGTTGTGTGAACCCTCGGCTGAGCGTCGGGGAGCTGGCCTTGAGTTCTGGGGGTCAAATTCCTCCTCGGGGATGACCTCCTCGCAGCGGGCTCCGCGGAAGCCAGAACGACACACACAGAGCTGGGGCCGGCTGCAGGAGCCCCTGTTCTGGCACGGCGGCTGGCACACAGCTAGGGAGACAGGGAGAGGGGTGAGGGCAGGGGCAGGGGGCCTGACACCCACTTGTCAGAAGGGCCCCTGGCCTTGTGCTGCTTGGCCTCCCCCACTCAGACAGGAAGCCATCCGCTGGCCTCCGAAGGCTCCCTGCCCCATTTCTCTCTCCCCACCACCCGCAGGCCTCCGGGGGAGGTTTGCCTGTCATCTTTGGACAGCCAAAGAGGGAATGGCCAGAGGTGTGGAGGCGCTCACACCGCCACCTCCAGCAGAACCTCCTGACATTGTGCTATGCATTCAAGACCCCACTTGGTTGTGTCTCTTTACCATGAAGGCAGAGTTCAGATGTTTTGTTTTGTTCCCTCTGGTAGTTCAAGAACTCAGAATAGAGACTGTCACAGAGTAGACTCTCAATACTGAATGAATGAATGAATGAATGAACGAATGAAGAATGAGTCTGCTTCATGGGAAAGGGCTCACCACTGGCCTGAAAGTTGGGGGTTTGAGTTGTTGGTCTCCCACGAGTCATGTGATCTTGACCTCACTGAATCTGTTTCCTCATGAGTCACATGAGGATGGGCTACGGAGGCTGGGGGATACTGAGGGTCTTTCAAAGGCATCTTCAGCGCGACAGTCCCCCCTCTTCTTCCTCTTTTGAAATCATCTGCTCTGAAGCTCCCACCCTGCTTAGCAAGTGGTAGTACTCCTGACTGGGAGCTGGGGGGATTCTCCGTCCTAGGCCGTGGGTCCAGCCTGCGGGTAAAGTGGGGCTGACCTGGATCCCTTCCTCCAAGCCAGCACTGTGCAGCAGCCACTGGCCACAGGGGCCATGACTTCTCTTCACTGCCCTTCATCACCTTGCAACATCAGAGTCACCTCCAGCGGCCAGTAACCAAGGGAGAGTCATATACAAGCACACACTGGAGTGCTGGGCCCTGCTCATCTCTCCCAGGACCTCCCCTGGGAACAGGTGGGAACCCAGGAGAGCACAGTCAGGCTCATGCTGGATCCTCTAAACCCAGTGTCTCCTCCGTCTGTCACTCATTCATTCAACAAATATTTGCTGAGCCCCTACTGTGTGCTAGGCACTACAGACAAAGTCTTTGTCCAGTCGAGTGAGGGCGACCAAGAAGAAACAAGAAAACAGTAGCATAATGTTGCTCATGCAGTATCACGGGTGATGTAGTGGTCTGTGTCCAATCAGGCGCTTTAGATGGAGTGGTCAGAGGAAGCTGCTCTGAAGAGTGAGATGTGGCTGGTGCAAAAGAGGCGGACGGGCAAAGATATGGACAGACTCCTTCAGGCAGAGGGATAGGCAAGCGCAAAGCTCTGGAGGCTGGAAGGAACATGGAATGTCCTAGGAGTTGTTAGAGGCCCAGGGAGGCTGGGGTCTGGCGACAGAGTGGGAGTGTATTCAGTGAGGGAAGCAGAGGCAGATTTTGTAGCCCCCACCTAACTACCAGTTCCCTGTCACTACCCTGCCAGTTCCCTGTCACTACCCTGCCTCCTGGGAGACCAGCCCCACAGCCAAGCCGGGGCCAGCAAACACTGCGGAAGGAGGTATGCCAGGCCAGGTCTCTGCCCGGTTTAGGGAGGGAGTAGAAAGGGAAGGCCTGAGTGGTTTTATGTGGACCACAAACGCTGTATCACTCCTAGTCCCTCAAAGCCACCCCTCTCTCCTGGCAGAGACTCAAAGCCTGGTGTGGGGAGAGGAGGTCATGCAGCAGCTCCCTCCCCCAGTCTAGGCGTTGCTTCCTCCTTTGAGTGGGTGGTCTCTGCCTTTAAGATGGCCTTTCGAAACCAGTCTAGCTTCCTCCCCTCCCTTCCTGGGCTCTGAGGACAGCCCATTCTCGACTCTAACATCTTCCATTCTCTAAAACCCACGGCCCCAAATTCCTGACTCACGGTGACTCGCTTACTTCTGGCTCTGCCTTCCTTGCCAATACATTCTGCAAACAGTTAGCAAGCACCCTCTTGGTCATAGTGGGTGCCGGGGATGCAAAGACAACAAGACTGGTTCTGCGTGGAGGAAGCTCTGCCCGGTGGTGGTTTCTCATAACGACGGAAGCCCGGTGCCGCGCAGGGAGTTAGGTCCTCAGGCAGAGCAGGGTTGGCAGGCTTCGCTTGGTACAACGAACGGCTCATGGAAAATGGGTAGTTGGGGGGGGGGGGGATATAAACATGGCATTTAATATGTATATAACATTGTGGTAAATAAAAATCCTAAAAGGGTTCCAAAGCAGCCGGGTTGTTGGCGGAAAATCCTCCGTGGGCAGATAACCTTTCTGGATCAGATCTTCTCGGGAAGATTTTCCAGCAGGTTTCAGGTTCGCAGAGGTGCTGAGCCAGCCCTCCCGGACCTCATTTGCATTCGCTCTTGAGTTGTTTTCATAAGTCTCAGCAAGAACTGACTTCCGCGCTAAAGTAAACACTTGAGTGCGGGTCTGAGCTGAGCCTCTGCATTAGGGGATTGGAGCACAAACTCCTCTCCTCTCTCTCCCGTCCCCGCAAATCACCTCAAAATGGCCCCAAATGGCGGCTCCAAGTGCCTATGAAAGGGTACATTCTTACGATTGTTTTTACTGGTCTACCATAAAATAAGGGAAATAAAAACAGTTTCCTGAGCTCTTTGTAATGCCTTTCCCCCCATTTAAAAATGTCTTTTATTTTGAAATTATATCATTTCTTCTTCTTCTTTTTTTTTTTTTGGTTTAATTAAAATGTTCTTTTTAAATAAAGATGGATAGCAAATGGTAGTTTATTTTTCTAACACCCTCCAAGTGGAAAGCTGGCCACTGTCCTTTGGCCGAAGACGTTTTTGGATATTTTACTGGCGCATGAAATCCAGAAGTTAGGGACACTTTGGGAAGGACGGGGCAATAGTGTCACGTATCCTTTTGCTTGAAGGAGATGAAGCAAAACATTCCTCTGTCAAATGAGTACGCATTTCAAAACGGAAGGATCTGAAAGGAAATCAGCCAGCTCAGAATGGCCTATGGCAGGGGCTGCTGCTGAAAGCAGATAAGGGAACGCCGGGGTCCGGGAGAGACCGTTCCCTGCAGCGCTGTGGGGATTTTCAGTGGGAAAGCTCCCAAACATGGAGGGCCCAGAAGTCTTTATGTTTTACTTCTAGAGCCTCATCACTTCCATTTTTCTTCAAGAGCAGAGATTGTGCCTTACCCTTGAGGCCCCAGGATGGGGGATGAGGCTTGAGTGAGTCTTCATTGATAGATTATTGGTGAAATGATAGGAAGCAGGAAGCCACGATGTCCAAGTTTGATTGATTATTGGTGAATGGTTATCAAGCATGATGCCACACTGTCCATGTTTAGCCATCAAGGACACACCCTGGCCCCTCCCTGATGAAAGCCTGCATCCTCAGACAACTGAAAGGTAATGGATGCTGTTACCAGCCTCCCTGTGCCCACTTGCCCATGCCAGGCCTTGGCCATTCATAATTTGGACTCCTCCATACCTTCCTGGCACGGTCTTCCTCACTGAGGATTGGGCATGTGGAAAGTTTCAGCTTTGGGAGTTCAGCTCTATGGAGTTAGCACGATGCCAAAAGAAGGGGGAACAAAAAGAAAACTTTCAAAATTGCTTTGAAAGTAAGAAATAGGAGGCATTGCTCCTCCAACCCCCTGCCTTCTGGCTGTGCCCCTTCTACCTTCACTCTGCTCCAAAACAACAAAGCAGAGGCTTGCTCAGATTTTCCACACAAAACCCCCACCTTTGGGAGGAGACCAAATTTGGGATGGGCAGGCCTGGGGAAGGTTCTGGAAAGAGCTCCCACCATGTGGGCTGCTCCTACCATTCGCTGAGAGCCTCTGCGATCAACCACTTGGTAGCAGTAAGACACGGGGGTGGGAGTCAGTGGGATCTAGTTTGACTTCAGCTCAGCCACATCCCCACTGGGTGGCCTTGGGCACGTCTCATCTCATTGAGATTCTCTAAGTGGTGCCTCCTCGGTTGTCTCATCCATAAAGTAGGTCTGAGAATTCCTGCCTCAAAGAGTTGTTGTGAAACTCAATAGAGATCATGGATGTGGAAGTACTTCGTACTCTTGAAAGCTGTGCTGTCCAATATTGTGTAACGCTGCAGCCACGAGCTGCCTGTGGCTATTTAAGATGAAATCGGTTAAAGTTAAATAGCATTCAAAATTCAGTTTCTCGATTGCACTAGCCACATTTCAAGGGCTCAATGGCTACATGTGACTCATGGCCACCGTGTTGAATAGAGGATAGCACATGCCCATCATCGCAGAAAGTTCTATTGGACAGCACTGCAAAGCAAAAAACCCACCATAACCCCAATGGGAGCAGCAAGGGGGCTTCTGAACTTCTCTGCTATGACCCTTTTCCCAGAGAAAGGTAAGGTCAACGCAGGCTCCAGTTAGATCAGCGGTTCTCAACCTGTGGGTCACGACCCTTTCACAGGGGTCGCCTAAGACCATCCTGCATATCAGATATTTACATTACGATTCAAAACAGTAGCAACATTACAGTGATGAAGTAGCAATGAAAATAATTTTATGGTTGGGTCACAACATGAGGAACTGTATTTAAAGGGCCAGAAGGTTGAGAACCACTGAGTTAGACCAAGCCCTGCGGTCTAGAAGGCAAGGCTGTTTTCCAGGTGTTAAATTCAGCCAGTTCCCTCTCTACACCCGCTACCACCTACCAGGGAAGGCTTTTGTCATCAGCTCTCTCTCTTGGGCCCAGGGACACCTCCTCCCTCCATCTATAACCCCTTAGGGGAGGCACTGACTTCAGGGTGGTCCCCTTAGGCCTGTGGCCTCCTCCAAGGCCTCCAATGCCACCCCCTCTTGTCTGGAAAATGAGCCTCCACTCCAGGTCAGACTTGGGGCCCAGACGGCCCCACACCTGAAGCTCAGCTGCTCCCCCATTAAAACTCCATCTTCTCTAAAATTTGTGTCAGTGCATCACTTAGGACCTACCCACAGAGCTACCCTATTCCTCCTTCACAGATGTCAGAGGTCCTCAAGGCCATCCTTGTCTGGCTCCCACACCTTAAAATGAGCCTGGGGACGCATCCTCTACACTTCCAAGCTCTGCCCAGTGTCTGTGTCCCCAGGCCCCGACCTCAGCCCCAAGCCCCGAGGCAGTGGGAGAAGTCAGGCCCTGAGGGACGCACCCCGCTCCCACCACAGCTGTGCTGGGGCCGCAGCACAGGATGGCTGGAACAGCCCTGGGGCTCAGGGGCCAGCCAAGCGCCCGGCTCCAAAATAGCAGTTGTGTTCACATAAAAGCCTCTAATGAGAGAAAGATGCCGTTCCTGGCCCCTCGCGCGCTCTCTGCAGACGCTGTCTGGCAGGCTGAGTGGGCCTCTACCGTTTGGCAGAGAGAGGGGAGGAAAGGGAGGTGTGAGTCAGACCTTGGCCCCCAGCCCCTCTGCATGGACCGCCCTGCTAATTGCATTAACAAATGCCTCGATGCTGGGCCAGTTGGAGGCCAGGGCCAGGGAGCAGCCCCAATTCCCACGGGCTCTAGCAGGCATGAGGAGGGGGACCACGAGCAGGGCTGTGGCCCAGGGCTGGGCATGGGTTCGCCTCCAGCTCCTGCTCCAAAGCAGAAGGGTGACTGTCCACCCTGTCACAGCCCCAAGGGCCTTGTCTGGAAGGAGACCATAGTTCCAGAGCAGTCCCTGTAGATGAGAGATGGATGGGGTAGGGTCCTGGGACAGCCCCCATCAGGGACGAGCCTGGGGACCAGTCTTTCCCAGGGGAGCAGCTCCAGGGCATGAAAGAGAGTTGTGTGCAGACAGGGAGCCGTCCACGCCCTTCTACAGCGGCACCAGCTCCGCGCCCAGGGCCCAGGAAGGTCGGAGGGTAGCGCACCATCCCCACGTACAGTACAGCCAAGGCCAGGGCAGAGTGTGTAGGAGAGAGTGGCCTGGCTTGCATTTGAATTCCAACTGCGTGACCTTGGGCACGTTTCTTCACTCCTGTGAGCCTCAGCCTCCTCATCTAGAAAATGGTTGTGCCTCCGATATTTACTATTTGCCTAAGGTAGTAAGCAAGACAGACACTGCCCTCTTCTTTATGGCCCTTTCAACTTAGACGGACTGTCACGAAACCAGTGGACAAACAAGCAGAAGAAGAGAAACCTGGTGGAAACAGTGCTGGGCGTGGGGGTTGAGATCCCGAATAATGGGGCTCATGGGGGGAAGCTCTAGACTGAATGGTGAGGAGGGGAGCTTGAGATGGAGACCGGAAAGATGGCAAGGAGGCAGCCTCATAAAGAGAGGAGGAAAAGCAACAGCCCGGAGGGAGCACACCCATCCAGGAGCCCAGGCTGGATTCGGCGAGTGGGAACGGGGCAGGGAGGGGGTGGTTTGAGTGTTGAGAGACGAGGCCAGCTACACCATAGCAGGAAGGTTCTCACAGGGATGTTTTATGATCTAATTTATGGAGAAAGAGCCAGAGGGTAAGGCGGGCAGGAGGTAAGCGGTCAGCTGGAGGCTGCTGTCACCCAGAAGAGGGTGCTGGACTAGAGGGCCCTGAACTACAGAGGCAGCAGGGGAGGCAGAGAGAAGCAGGCAGGTTCCCCAGAGATGCAGGAAGTAAAACAATCAGGGCTCACCTCAGATTGGCTCTAAAGCTTGAGGGAGAGAAGGTGTCTCAGAGGGCCCCCAGGTGTCTGGCTTGAGCATTCAGGTAGAGGGCGATGCCTTTCAGCAGGGTGGGTGAGACCTGCCCGGGGAGCTGGCTCAAAGGGAGGGAAGCCACGAGTTCGTTTTGGACAAGTTGGGGTGGGGATGTCTGGGAGGCATCAAGAGCAGATGTGGAGTAGGCAGCGGGACGAAGGAGTCTGGAGGTCGGAGGAGAGGACTGGCTGGAGATATATATAAATCTGGGCGTCGTCAGCGCGGAGACGATGTTTACATCCATGGGAATGCATTAGATCATTCCGGGAGCAGTGCAGCGAGAGAGCAATGGAGAGGACCCAGGCCTCGGCTCTAGGAAGTCACGTTTAGTTGTTGGGTAGAGAAGGAGCAGCAGGGACACAGGAGGGGCAGGACAGAGTGACATGATGGCCACTCACAGGGTGAAGGGGATGGAGGTGTTTGGTTGGTCCCTGGCACACAGAGAGCTTTGCACTGTCATTGTTGCATGCTAATTATTTGGCATAGTACCTACTGGTGGTCAGGAATGGGGAGCAAATAATGCTGGCTGGGCTCCCATGGCCCCTCTTTGTGTGGGGGATTTGGAAGGTCTGGGGAAAGTCCTGGGGTGGCCCAACATTAAGATGCTGAGTAGAAAAGGAGAAGCCAGCCTGCAGCTGGGGAAGGCAGGAGGAAACTACCAGGTCACCCAAGTGATCACTCACCCACTTAGTCCCTTAACAAGCGTGTGCCAAGTAGGTAGAGAGGGCCAGCGCCACGCTGCTATCAACAGGACACAGACCCGGCTTCAGGAGGCCCCTGGGTAAGAACATCTTCTGAGTGAGATCTTCAGGAGACACACCTGCTCACATGGAAGCTGTAAGGTGCCCGTAGGTGGCTGGGGGAGAGATGGATGATTCTCTTGCTGGGACTGCACCCTTCCTGTTAGCTGGGTCTCACTGAGGTCATGTGATTATTCCCTGGAGCCACCTCCTACCTTCCTGTCCATCACCCTGGCTCCTGGTGGCTGGTAACCAGTCAGTGAAGAACCTGCCAACCACACCCCTGTTCAGCACTTACCATTATGAGGCCCTGGGCTGATTTATTTACAGGTATCTCTTTTCTTCCTTGTTATAACTACTGTAAGTACTATTCCCATCCCCATTTGACATGTGGGGAAACTAAGGCTGAGGAAGGCCAAGCAGTTGCCTGCAATCACCAGGCTGGTAAGGGATGAAGCAAAAGTTTGAACTCAAGGAGTCTGGCTCCAAAGTTGGGATTTTTAACTGTTGGGTTGAGGTCATTACAGGGCTGGGATAGGTGGGCTGAGAAGCTCCCTCAGTGAAGTCAGGTGAAGCCCAGATCAGGAGGGTTGGAGTCCTTGTAGCACTGAGATGTGGACCAGAATGAAAGCCACGCAGAGGCTCTGGACCGAGGAGGCAGGAGCAAATGCCCAGGCCACGCCAGGATCTGCCGAGGGACTCCTGAGCACCGTGGGGAGTGCTCTGGAAGGGCTGACAGACCTGGGGCTGCAGAAGGGCTAGCACAGCCCAGCACAGACCCAGGCTAGGCCCTGTATTATTCAGTACATACTCACTGAGCTTTTACTTTGTGTCCAGTGAACACTTGCTACTGAGAGGCATGCTGGGAGCCAGGGGCCACAGTCCCTGCTCTCAACATCAAGGCCAAGGGTGGATAGAGCACACAGAACACGCCAGGCCTTGAACTGAGCATTCGGTGTGAGTTACCTCATTCGTTCCTTACAACTATGTGAGGCAGAGACTAAAATTAGTCGCATTATACAGGGGAGAAATCCGAGGCACAGAGAGCTTAAGCATCTTGCCTGTAGCCACGTAGCTAAGGTAACCCAGACAGGCAGCACAGTCTCCTGGATCCAGATGAAGGCAACAGCTAAACTTCCAGGCTCTGCTGACTCCCAGCTGCAAGACTGGGACAAATAGCTAACCTCAAATGTAAATGGGAACAAAGATCAAATCCAGTTTATAGGGTTGTTGTGAGGATTAAAAATTAATAACATGAAGTCCTGGCCCACAGTAAGAGCTACAGAGTTATAATAATAATAATTATTATTATTACTATTAATAATCTCCCCCAAAAACTCCATATAGGTTACTATACCCATTGTATGGATGAGGCTCTTTGGCAGATGAGGGCCAGTCACTTGCCTGAGGACACGGAGCTGGGCTTCAAACCCACCACTCCTTGGATCTGGCACCAGAATTCAAAGCACATGCTCTTCATATTAAACCCCGGGGTTTGGAAGGAGTGATCCACCTAGGCCCCTTCTCAACAACAGGGACTCCCCCCTGCCTCCCCACCCCCTAGGACAGCCCCTGCCCCGAGGCAGCTAGGCTGAGATAAATGAGAATTTAAAGAATTCTTCAAATCCTCTTCCCAGTGTGTGTGCGTGTGTGTGTGTGTGTGTGTGTGTGTGTGTGTGTGTGTGTGTGTGTTGGGGTTGTGATGAGGATGGGCCAGTCTTGGAAGACTGGACAATCTTCCAAAAGCCCTAATTATACACAGGACCCACTCACCCCCCACTCTACAGTCCTTCCCCTCAGTTGTGTGAGCCAGGCAGGCCCCAGTCCTCACCCTCCACAAATGCATAAATACATAAACCGCATGGCAGAGCTGGCAAAGCCACAGAAGGACAGGTAGATACCAAGATGAGAGGACTCCACCAAGGTGGAGGGAATAGCTGTGGCTCCAGCAATGGCCACTTACATATACAGTGGCTCCCCGAAGTCCAGTGGCTGGGCAGGGGTGACGGAAGGGGCCTGCCAGGGAGATGGGCTGGTATGTTACGGCAACTTCAGATTCTATGAGAGGAGGAAGAGGGGGCAGGGAGTGGCCCCAGGGGCTCAGGCCATCATCTCCTGTGCATAGGCAGTAGTTGGACCCACAGATATCTGGGAAACACCAGAGAACAGACTGAGTCTCCACACGGTTTTGGGGCTGGGAGGATGTCACACACCCGTCCTTGTCAGCCCTCCCACCTGCTGTCCAACGAGTCACCCCACATGTGTGAGACTTCTAGGACAGTCATGAGCATTCCCTGGCATCGGCAGCCCCCGCTCCAGCCAGAGGGGCAGCTGTGGGGAGGGGAGAGGGAACCGGCAAACCGGTGGGGGAGGTAGGAGAGCCAGCTGACAGGGGGTGCAGCCAAGAGCCCTACATTCTACAGAGTTCGGGACCCAGCCGTCCAGAGCCAACGCCCATTGTCCACGTGGTTCTCGTTAGACTCATTAGCAGAGAAACAGCAACAAGCAAGCAGCACAGGGCCCAGCTAATTAGCACACAGCCCTTCAGTGGACAAGCCGACTTCAAGTGGGAAAGGCTGATGCCCACTGGCAATTCCTCCAGGAGAAGTGCCAGCCTGTGTGCGTGGGTCAGGGGATGACCAGGGAGCTGCAGGGTGGGAGGGCCCGGGAGGGAAGTAACAGGGGCTGAGGACCCCCAGCGGGGAGTGGGGGTTGGCAGCATTCTGGGGCAGCCCCCTGCTGGGGCACGAGGGTGTACACACACGTTGGTTTTGACAATCTGCAGACTCACCCAACTTCGAGTTTCCAATGTCGAAACTCGAGTTTGGCAGAGACTCATGCTGGAAAATCACGTGCAAGTCAGGAAACTGAGAACTCCGGGGACTGGAGGGCAGAGCAAGGCCCATGCCCAGACCTCTCGGGTAGCTGGTGAGAAGCCCACCCTTCTGGAGCCACTCTGCTCCAACTTCAACTCAAACCTCAGTAACACTCACTGCTAAACTGGCTAAAGCTTTCCAGCCCTCCTCCCAGCTCCGACCCCGTCCCTTTCAAGGCCTCCGGAGTCTCCCAAGGCCCAGCTACCCAAAGTGTGGTCCCTGGACCAGCAGCAGCAGCATCCCCTGGGAACTGTAGAAGCACAGCCCTGCCTGATGTGCTGAATCAGAATATGCACTTTAATAAGATCCCAGAGGATTCGGGGGAACAATCAAATTTGATAGCCCCCCCACCACCCTTGCCAAGGCAGATATTCCTATGAGTGACCCCAAACTCTCAGTGTCTTCGGCTCCGGCTCGAATCACCTAGGGCTGTGGTCGGCAAACCGCGGCTCATGAGCCGCATGCGGCTCTTTGGCCCCTTGAGTATGGCTCTTCCTAAGCCTTAGGAGTACCCTAATTAAGTTAATAACAATGTACCTACCTATATAGTTTAAGTTTAAAAAATTTGGCTCTCAAAAGAAATTTCAATCGTTGTACTGTTGATATTTGGCTCTATTGACTAATGAGTTTGCCGACCACTGACCTAGGGTGATTAAAAAAAGAAAATACCAAAAACCAGAGCTTCTGCTGAGCATAAAACTACCTGCTACACACATCCCTGGCTTCTCTGCCCGGGGAGGTCACTGATTTTGAGTCTCAGATCCTCCTCTAATGAGGTGCACGCCCTTGAGCTAGTCACCACTTCTCTGCATCTCACTGTCTTCATCTTTAAAATTATGAGGTACCCCTCTCCCCCAAGCCACAGAGAGCCTGTCCTCTGAGAGCCCACACCAATCCAGGGTCTTTGAAAAGGCAGGAATTTCCAGAAGACAATGTGTGTTGCTGCTTGTTTTTGAATTTGGGGTTTTGATTTCTTTATCTGCAGATCCTAGAGAGGCCCAAGATTCTGCCTGAGCATCATTGTCTGACTGGGGGAGGTCAAGGCCATGAGGTCTGAGACAGAACCAAGAGCTTGGCCAGCCAGCATCCCCATCCCCACTGGGGTGGAAGCAGCCCATCTTGTCCCTGTCTCATCCCCACCTTGGGGGGTGGGCATCAGAACCAGAGATGAGGGCCTCCGTCAGGCCTGCGAACACCATAAGCTTTGTGAGGTGCCTGGATACCCTCACACTGCAAAGGGCCCAGGGGTTTGTCCTGGGGCAGGAAGGGGTGCTGGTGAGACTGAGGCCTTGCAGCCAGGTTTAGGGCCTGCTGGTGGCAGCTCCAGGTGGGAAAGTTGCGGGGAGATCCTAGAAATGCCATACAGATGTGGGGAGCTGATGAGAGCTTAAGAGGGGCCCTGGGTGTGAGAGAGAAAGATCCCAGGGGCTTCCTGAAACCCCCACATCTGTCATTATATGTGGGGATTCCAAACTCCAGAAGGCCCCAGCCTCAGTTGGTATTTAGAGGGAACAAAACCCCGTAAGGAAGAGTGTGGGGTTTTGGAGTCAGACTGCCTGGATGTAGCCCTCTCCAGCACTTGGGGTAGAATATCCTTGGCCATGTTTCCAAACTAACATGAGCCTTGGTTCCCTTGTCTGTAAGTGGGAATGATCGACAAATACTCATGTTATAGGATTATTGAGAGGCTTAACTACAATAATGTATGTGAAGAGCTTAGCACAGTGCTGGGAACATAGTAAATCCCAAGATATTAGCTAGTAGTGCAGTAATAGTAGCAGCAGGAGTGGTAGCAGTGGTGATAGTAATAGTGGTAGTAGTGGTGGTAGTAGCAGCAGTGATGGTGGTGGTGGTGGTAGTAATGGCAGTAGTAGTTCATTGTCTTCCCCACACAGATGTAGAAAGTGAGGCCCAGAAAGTAAGATATTTGCCAGGAGGGTGTAGTGATTAAGAAAGGGAACCTGGCCTGGCCAGCGTGGCTCAATGGTTGATTATGGACCTATAAACCAGAAGGTCATGGTTCAGTTCCTGGTCAGGGCACATGCTCAGGTTGCGGGCTCAATCCCCAGAGTGGGGCATGCAGGAGGCAGCTGATCAATGATTCTCTCATCACTGATGTCTCTCTCTCTCTCTCTCTCTCTCTCTCTCTCTCTCTCCCCTCCCTCCCTCCCTCTCCCTTCCTATCTGAAATCAATAAAAATAAAAATAAAAACAATTTTTTTTAAGAAAAGTGACCCTGGAGTCAAGTCACCTGAGGTCAAATCCTACCATTTCCAGGTCATGTGATCTTGAGCAAGTGACCTGTCTATGCCTCAGTTTTTCATCTGCCTAATGTACTACCCACCCCAGGGGAGTGTCACTGCACCTTGCACAAAGTAAGTTCTGCATGGGCATTGGTTCTTGCCCTTGTTACTGCCTCTGCCACCATCAATGGAGGCTTGGGTGCAGACGCCCTGGCTCCTCCTGCCTCACTCCCTGGTCCCCACCTAACTAAGAAGACTACTCTCTTTTCTTTTCTTTCACCTGGGCCATCCTGCCGGACTTCAGAGCAGTCCAAAGGAAGGCTACTCCAGACGCGGGGTCGGAGCCTCATCAGACCATCTTGGCAGGATGCCGGACAGAGGCCAGGAACAGAGGGTGGGTTCCCATAGGACACAGAGTAAATGGTGCCAGGGGAATGTGCAATGCAGAGTCTCTGGGGCCAGCCACATCCTACAACCACAGAGCGGTGGGCACTTAAGGGACCCACACAGTGGGACAGCAGGAAGGACATGTAGGAAGCTTAAAAAACGTAAGTGGGGCTTTTATTTGAGAAGTTGTTTTCAGCCTGAGGCATTTTATAAGCTCCTCCCTTCCTGGGCACGTTGTTGCCTCTACTCCCAGGAGCTCCATTGGGGAAGACACTCCAGGCCTGGAGCCCCCCTGCTCGAAGGAGAGAGAAGGAGAAGGGGGGGTGGGGAGGAGGCACTCACGTTTGATACAGTGGTTGGTGCTGTTTGCCGTTGTCCACCCCGGGCAGCACTTTCCCCCGCAGACGTTCCTCCTGTGGAGTTACCAAAACGGGGTCAGGTATGAGGATGCTCAGAGGGACGATTCACACAGCCCCTATTGGTCCTGCCCTCTGCAGAGCCAATCAGGCTGTGCAGACTGTCATTCTCTGCTTAACGGTGGGGAACCTCACATCTGTACAATCCAGAGCCCCCTGGGTCAGTAATGGCAGTGATCATGAAGATGATCAAAAAGCAAGTCCAGAGAGGTTCGGTCACCTGCCAGGGCTAAACAGTAAGTGAGAGCCAGAGCCAGATTCCAACCTGAGTTGGCCCAACTCTAAGTCACGCTCCAACTCCACATTGCCTCTCACCAAAAAACAAGCACCACGGTCCTCGCCCAGCAAATGCTGACAATCCAAGGGGAGCAGGAAGACACACATAGAGCTGTCTGAAGGACATACATATGCATCACCTGCCCACAAATCACACTGGGAGGAGCCTTGGCCCGCGGGCAGGCTTACACAGTAAGACTGAGCACGGGGCTCTAGCATTTCTATGTAAGCGGGGCCTGTGAGGGGGCCAGCTGCTAGGAAGGTGGGGCTGGGGACTGGGGTTAAGCAGCCTCTGCTTAAGGAGCACTCTGTTTTAACTCGGGCAGGCTGATGGGACTTACTTTACGGGACACAGTCCTTCTCCCAGCTCCTCTTTGGTGCTGGCCCTGGGGCCACCCATAGGAAACACTGGCCTGCACTGACCACTGGGGAACTCAGTCAACTCGCCCAAACTGTGCTTTCAGTGAAGGCCCCCTGCAGCACCAGCAGGTGTCACCAGCCCTGACTCTCGGTCTAAAGACCCAGATGCCTGGATCTGGGTGATTTCCCTAGTGAGGCTCTTCCCGGAGAAGACCCCTGGGAGCCTGACTCCTTGGCTCAGGGTGGGCCTGGGCCTGGCTTCCTGGGCCCCATCATTAGCATCAGAGTGTCTACCGAGCACTCACTGAAACTCAGGGTGAGTGTGGTGGCTGAGGCACAGAGCCGGAGGGTCAAGGCGAGGGACAGAGCAGGGGGCCATCCCTGTGACCTCTGTGGCCAGCATGGTGAGCATCTGCTCCCACTTAGGAATTTGTTTGACATTTGAGTGGACCCCAAGGCTTGCGTGGTTTTGGAACCTTCCAAAACATTCAAAATAAATTCCTACGGCTTGGAAAAGCTGAGGTTCATTCCTGGCCCTTTGGCCCAACCGCCCAGGGAGCTCCCAGAATGTCCCCCCAGCCCAGGGCTGTGTCATTCCGGCCACCTCGAAGCCTTCAGCAGCTTCCTGGCTCCATGATGGCCTCCTCCCCAGCAGGGCCCAGGCACCGGGTTCTGGGGAGGGAGCTAGTTCTCATACCCAGGGTTTCTGAATGGGTACCCTGGTAGAAGGGGGCAATTACTCACCAATTTGTAAGCCACTACCCCTGGTTGGGCAATGATGCTGCATATTGGGCTAATGTGCAATTAGCAGCTTTGATAAAGGCCCAGGAAGTCTTCAAAAGGAAACAGGCTGCATTCCCTGGGGTGGGGGTGGGGGGGTGGTTCCTAAGAACTAGGGCCTGTGGGAGCCCAGATAGCATGAACTGAGGGGCCTGCCTGGACGGGCGGTCATGGCATGGAGCCCTGCCCAAGGAGGCCCCCTCAGCCAGCTGTCACCTCAGGATGGCTTTGCAGCTGACTGTAGGAGGGCAGCAGTGGAGCCTGCCTTGCCTGCCCATGGTGGAACCCTCAGGGCCGTCAGGAGGGTTCCGGAATCAAAGGCTGCCAGGCAGTGGGGATGGGAGGAGCAGTTTGAGACTGGAAAGGTACTCAAGAGGGATTCGGGTTCTCCATGAGGGCCTGAGGGCCCTTTATACTATAGGCCAGTATTGGAGTCTTGAGTAAAGGCCTAGGGAGGTAGCCATTCAGTGGGCTCTGCCCAGCTAGTGAGAGCAAATGAGCCTGACTAGCTGGGGTGTATGACTCAGTGGTCTGACTTCCCGGGAAGTCCCTCTTAGAGATCATATGAGCCCAACCTTCCAGGTGACACCACTCAGCAAACATGAGCCCCATATGCAGCATCATTGCTCAACACTTGGGAACACTTCTGGCTAACAGCTTGGGACAGTTGCTGTTCCACCTGGAACAAATCTGACCAGACTTATCCTTTGTTAAAAACCTCCCATGGTTCTCTATTGGCCTCTACAAAGCTAACCAGGCCCCCACCTGCCTCTGCAGTCTTATTGTCTCCATCACCCCTTCCTGTCTCCAGGACATCCATAACCAAGGCTGTGATCCTCCGAGGATATAAAGACTATCATCTGCCAATTGAACTCTCTATGGTCACATTTTGACGCCTTTGCGTAAGCTGCTCTCTGCCTAGAATGCCTTCCTTCTCTTCTTTGGTAATTAAAATCCTTTCCACTCCAAGACTTCCAAATCAAATGTTACCTTCTTTGTGTAAAACCTCCCCCGACATCTACCCAGCCTTCCCCACTCTCCATTTCCTGTACTCTTTTAGTACTGATTGTCTCAGGATGTTGGTTTTATTTGACTACCTTGAGGGCCCTTTCTTATTCCTCTTTATGCTTAGAGTCTAACACAGTGCCTGAGACGTGCGATACATTTAATACTTCTTTGTTTCACTTCATCTAGTGTTTCCCAAAAAGCAGATGAGTAACACTGAGGGCAGGGAAGTGAGTTTTAGGTTTCCACAATCACAGCATTCAACAATTCTGAGTCACGTGGAGAGAAAGTGATTCCCATTTCAGTGATTTTTCTAGCCTGATTAGGTCAGTGAGAAAAATCTGCCTGAGGCTGAGTCCTTCCCCCAACACTTGCCAGTCCCCCTTTTAACAGGAGAACACACCACAGGATTGAGCTTCTTAAGATTATGATGTCTGACTAGAATAGGAGAACATTTTATTTTCATTTCAATTTTCCTACAGTTATCTTTTGTTCATGACAAGTGGTACTATTTTCAACTTATGATAGTGATACAAAGTTTCCTTGAAAATAAATTTATTTATGTAGAAAAATGAGTTAAGCCCTGTTTATAATAGCAAAAAAAAAAAAAAAAAGTGTAACTCATCTAAATTTCCCAAAACAGGAGGATGGATAAATAAACTGTGGTATATTCAGATAGTGGAATAATATACAACAGTTCAAATGAATATAAACTTGGGTTGCCCTAACTGGTATGGCTCAGTGGATACAGCAGTGGTTCTCAACCTTCCTAATGCTGCGACCCTTTAATATAGTTCCTCATGTTGTGGTGACCCCCAACCATAAAATTATTTTTGTTGCTACTTCATAACTGCAATTTTGCTACTGTTATGAATCATAATGTAAATATCTGATATGTAGGATGTATTTTCATTGTTACAAATTGAACATAATTAAAGCATAGTGATTAATCACAAAACAATATGTTATGTAAGTATATATGTATTTTCCAATGGTCTTAGGCAACCCTTGTGTAAGGATCGTTCGACCCCCAAAGGGGTCGCGACCCACAGGTTGAGAACCTCTGGGATAGAGCATTGGCCTGTGGACTGAAGGGTGCTGGGTTCAATTCCGGCCAAGGGCATGTACCTTGGTTGCGGGCACATCCCCAGTAGGGGGCATGCAGGAGGCAGCTGTTTCTAACTCTCTATCCCTCTCCCTTCCACTCTGAAAAAAAAAATCAATAAAATATATATTTTTTAAAAACTTGGGTTAATTATACTAACATGTTTAAATCTCAAAACTCTAATGAGGAGGAGGGCAGCAACTTGTAGAAGGATAATACAGCATGGCATCACTTATCTATGTTTAAAATTTGCAAAAGAAATTGTTATTTTGTGGATGCGTGCATCTGCAGTAATAGTATAAAAACATACATTGGAATCATAAGTACTGATAACTTTAGGGTAGAGATGGAGGCAAATTTATAGAAGAAATGTCAACTAAAAAAAATCAGAAGCAAACTGTGCCAAAATATTAAGGTTTGATAAAGCTGGGTTGTGAGTTATATTATATCTAACACCTTTTTGTGTGTTTGTACAAAACTTCATAATATAAAATACTTTAAAATAAATAAAACACAAAATCCTGTTATTTTAACAGTCTATGAATTTAAAGAAAAATAATAGAGCAAGAGATACAAGGGCGAAATATTATGAAGGCATTATGCCTTGAGGCTAGTTCAAGAAACTCTGAATGTTGAGAGACAATGACTTCAAAAATCCCCTGTTGCCCTAACCGGTTTGGCTCAGTGGATAGAGCGTCAGCCTGCTGACTGAATGGTTCCAGGTTCAATTCCGGTCAAGGGCATGTACCTTGGTTGTGGGCACATCCCCAGTGGGGAGTGTGCAGGAAGTAGCTGATCGATGTCTCTCTCTCATCGATGTTTCTAACTCTCTATCCCTCTTCCCTTCTCTCTGTAAAAAATCAATAATATATATATTTTTTAATTTTTAATTTTAATATATATATTTAAATATATTTTATTGATTTTTTACAGAGAGAAGGGGAGAGGGATAGAGAGTTAGAAACATCGATGAGAGAGAGACATCGATCAGCTACTTCCTGCACACTCCCCACTGGGGATGTGCCCACAACCAAGGTACATGCCCTTGGCCGGAATCGAACCTGGGACCCTTGAGTCCGCAGGCCGACGCTCTATCCACTGAGCCAAACCGGTTAGGGCAATAAAATATATTTTTTTAAAAATCCCCTGTAAACTGTAAATTTCATTAGTGCAGGAATTGTGTCTGCCCTGCTTTGTTGAGGCAATAAATCCTCACTACATAGCAAGTTCCATGAAGACAAAGGCTGTATTGGCCATTGCTGTATCCCCACCATCCAGCACAGTGCCTGGCATATAGGAGGCCTTCCAAATATTTGTTGAATGAATGAATGAATGAATGATCCCCAGCAGCGGTGATGTTATTCCAATCTTTACCAGCAGGTGGCACTTGATCCTTGGCCCTAAGGTGCCCACAAGAAATTTTGCCAGAGAGGTCAGCCTGGCCAAGAGCCATTAACCAGAATAGACCTGGGTAGAGAAAGCCCATTAACAAGACTGCCACTCAACAAACCCCACCCCCCAGCTGACTTGGAGTGGCTGGCTGGAGTGCCAGAGGAACTCACCCTTTATCAAAGCTGCAGAAAATAATCTGGGGAAGGAGCCAAACCCAGCATGTGATATCCTGTATACATCTGCATACAGCAGGTGCCTGTGGGCGGCACCCAGCCCATGTTCTTATACACCTGTGCACATCTGTGCACGGCCTTATTGCGGTGACAATCTGCTTTGCTCATTACTACCTCATGTTGTGACTTCTAATAGTCTCACCCTCCCACCCCTACCCTCTGCTACCCACTTTCCTCCTAACCCTCACCCAAATGCCTATAGTATAAGCTCCTCCATGATCTGGCCTAACCTATGCTCCCAGCCTCACCCCATGGCTCCACGGCAGTTCTGCCTCTAGGCCAATGCCAACGGTGAGGAGCCCTTGTCCTTGGGCAGTGCTACACCTCTAGGCCCCACTCCTGCCACCTCCCCCACACGCTGCCCATTGAGCACCAGACTCCAGCTCACAGGGCCTCCTTGTCCTCTGAGCTCTGCAACCACAACTGTTCCATTCCTTTATACTTAACATGAAGCTTCTGATACTAGAAAGCGCACTCACTGGTACATAGCTGTTCCTTTCTCCGACTGATGATAAGTAATTGAGTCGCTCTCCCAGCAGGAACAATGCCTTTTTCTCTGGAACCCATCCCTATTCCATGCTCCCCACACTTGCTTTTAGGAAGCATGTATTCACTTGCACAGATCAGGAAAGGAAAAAAAAAACCAAAACTGAAACACGTTAGGTGCTTCATTAACCATCGTTGACTGATTCTGTGTATGTGACTTGGCAGTCATGGGTCTACTGTCCGCCTGCTTTAAGCTTGGCCTTCCATGGGCAGCAGGAGTTCATTCACTCATTCAACAGGTACTTAATGAGCACCACATATACCCAGCTCTCTTCTAGGCGATGGCAACACGGCGATGAACAAAACAAAGCCTGTTTTCATAGAACTGACATTGGCATGAAACACAAACAGATACATAATATGTCACCTGGGAATACGTGCTATGAAGAAACATAAAGCAGGGTGAGGGGAGAGAGAGGGGGGCAGAAGTAGAGCAGAGATCTGAAAGAAGTCCTGCTGAAATGTGGGAGAGGAGTGTGCAGCCAAGGAAAACAGCCAGTGCAAAGGCCCTCAGAAAGTCCTGGGCATAGAACTGGGGGTGCAAGCCCTTCCTGCTGTGCACCACGACTAAACCAACTGGTCCATCGGACCCAGGCCAAAAGGGCTGCCAGGTTTCTTCCCCACCAGCCCTGCATTGCCCAAGGCTTTCTGCCCTCCGTTCTGGGGACACCTGACATACCCAGGCGAGGCCGAACGCCTGGCAGCCAGGATGACCCCTGACTAAGGAGCCGCCCCTCGGTGTGAGGGCGCCCCCCGGCGGGCAGCGGGTGGTGCCTGGGGAGAGGGGAAAGTGTAAATCTCTGGGTTGGGAAGAACCTTAGCCCTGCAAAGTGACTGAGTCGCGCTGACACTCAGCTGCACAGGCAGACACACAGACCCGTTCCCCCAGGTAACCGCCATGCCGCAGCCACACCCGGGCGGGTTTCCTACCCAAAGTGCCCCCGAGCCAACGCCCATTCCCGCGTCCGACCGTCCGTGTACCCAGGCCCACCTGCGCCCAACCCAAACATTTGTCCCGGTGCGCAGGTTCCGCTGCCAGCCCCCTGCGCAGAGATGCCTCTGTCCTCACACTCTGGACCCCCCCCCCCCGCTCCCCCCTCCATATCCTCCACCCACCTGCGCTCTGTGCCCGCGCAGCCCCCCTGGACCTGAAGCCCCCGGAACGCCCACCCTGCTTCTCCTGCCCAGTTCCTTCTCGGACCCCAGCAGCACAGGTTAGCTGAGGGCGGGCCAATGGAGAGGCGCGTTAGGAAAGGATTTAACGTCGGGTCTCGGCGAGCTGGTTCGAAAGAGTGAGGATGGTGTTCCTCTTTCCCCTCCGCTTTTGGAAAGTGGGCCAGACCTCCAGGCCCCGGCTCGGGCCGGTTCCCTGCAGCACTGAGGTCAGAGGGACGGGGAGCAGAGCCCGGCGGCACATCCCTCCAGGAGCGAGCGCACAGCCCCAGCCCGCGTCCCCCAGCCCCCACGCTTTCTTCTCTAATGCTCACCCCGTGGGCCGCCCTCGTGGCGGGGTTGGGGGCGCAGCCCGGGGCCGCTGCAGGGTCCCGAAGCGCGGGAGAGCCGAGGCCGCCCTCGCCCGGGGGGCGGGCTGCTGCTGGCCCCAGCGACTGCTCCTCCAGGTCTGCGCAGGTGGCCGGACTCGCGGCGGCGGCTGCGCTCGGGGCGGCCTCCTGGCCTCGGGCTCGGCGGGCCTCCTGGGGCTCCCCCAGCCGGGTTGGGCCGGCTCCGCGGGCGGTGAGCCCGGGCCGGGCGCGTCCTGCTCCCGGAACAGACTGTACACCTTGGCTGCGGCCGCTGCGTGGTGGCTGCCCCCCGGGCGCCAGAGCCGACTCGCGTCCCTGCCCACCGGCTCGACTCGTCCCACCGGGTCCCTCTGAGCACGACCCATGCCCACGAAGAGAGCCAGGGTGAGCGGCAGGAAGCCCCTCCAGGGGTTCCACCGGGTGCGCCCGGGGCAGGGGGCTGGCGCCGGCGGCCTCATGGCGCCGGGGGCCACCGGAGAGCGGGGCGCGCGGGGCGAGTCCGGGGCTGGCAGTCGGTTAACCGGGCCGTCAACGGGCTGCGCTCGGGTCCCTTTCGGAGGCCTGCTTCTCTTCGTTTGGGGGGCCCCGAGGACTGGGCGGGGGAGCGGCCCGGGGCTGCGCGCCCTGCGCCGGGCGTCTGCGCTGGGTCCCCAGCTAGGAGCGCGCGGCTGCTGCACCTTCGCGCCTTCTCCCTCTGGCTGTGGCCTTCCGAAGGGGAACTGGAAGGCTTTTATTTTTGGAAACCTCTCCCTGATTTTTCGTGTCTTTTATCCACACCATGCCCCCTCCTCGGAGGGACAGCTCAGCCCCCTCATTACGGGAGAGGGAGAGAGGAATTCCAGCAACACCCACTTTGGCACCGCGAAGCGAGCGGGCGGCGAGGGGGGTTAACCCATGAGTAGCTGCGGGTGGCTCAGGGCTGACCCGAGGGCTGGTACGGGAGATGCCGCCTGCAGTAACAGCGGCACCGGAGCCACCTCTCTCCTGTCCTGGGCAAGCTGGAGCTGCTGACCTGTCCCGAATTTATCTCCCGCCACTGCCCTCAGAGGCAAACTCTGGGTTGGATGACCAAGGCTGCAGCCTCGAAGGCCTGAAGGAGACCGGGAGAGGTATCAAGAACGGCGTGACAGAATCAGGACCGTAGGGACCGACGTCCGGTCCCTTGGCTTCTCGCCCCGGCCACTGGGGGCGTCCGCCGGGGTGCAGGCTAGAGCTGGGACCGCGCGGGAGAGCACAGGAAGGTCGCCTGGGGAGGCGCGCGCCCTCTAGTGGAGTTGGCCGCGTCCTTGGCCATCCTGCAGCTTACAGAGCGACCTGCCGCTGCCAGCCACCTTCGCTCCCTGTTCCTGTCCCCTTTCTGTTGAGTCAGGGTCAAGCCCGATGGCAGATCCTAGAAGAAGTGTTCCCTTTTTCACAGTGGGTAGACCTGGAAGATCTGGAATAAGCTCATTCAAGAAGACAGTGTGTGTCCAAGAGGGGAATGAAACCCTGGCTTCCTGCCTGGGCGCAGAAGTCCATCCCTCCCTCAGGAATTTCACCCAAGGGGGATTTAATCTGCCTCTGATTGATCTGGTGCTCACATCTTCTTGCGTTGGCAGTGAGGGGACAGGGGTGCAAGAATGCCAATTGCCACCCACCTGATTACCTCCAACAATCAGCTCATCACTCACACCCCTGGCCCGCTGCCTTAAAGCCTAAAGGCCTGGCAGCCACGGCTGTCCCTGGTGCGTTTCTGTAGCCTACTATTGCCTAGAGAGACAGAGCAGTCAGGAGGGCACCAGTTTGCAACTTCCCACACTACACAAGGGACAGGCAGTTACTACCTAATGTTGGAATACGCCCTCAACTCCTGGCCTTGGCCTACACAGCCCTGTGTGACTGGCCCCCTATCTGATCTCTCTCACCTCTTGCATTGCAGCTGCATTGGCCTTCTCTCTGCTCCTTGAACAAGACAAGTTAATGCCCACTTCCCTGTTTCTGGAACACTCCTCTCCACAATGTTTACAGGAACTCCACATCACTTCTCTCAGCTCAAACATCACCTCCTAGAGTGGCCATCCCTGGACCACCTTCCCACCCTCCCCTCCCCCGCCCCAACCTAGAGCAGCCCTCCCATTCCAAAGTCATCACTTTCTAACACATCACCATTTCACTTTCATGGCTCTAGGGACTAGTTGAAATGATCTCATTTATTCCTTTACTTGGATAACTGGCTTATAGGATGGGCTGAACCTGAAGACATCAGGACTTAAGGATAATCAGGAAACAGCTATAGTATTTTTCTCCCCTCATTGCCTTCAGCCATGTTATGGTGAATTTCCTTTCCCCACCCTTAATCTCAGAGTTTTTGGCTTGACCTTCCCTATCAGCCACAAGAATAGTTTCATGTCTATAATTAAGACCAATTTTTCAGGCACTAAAAACTCTGGTCCTGTCCAAATAAAAAAAAAATCCTTATCCAATTTAATCAATCGAGAATCCAATTCAATACTCCTCCCTGCCCCCCCGGGACTGTCCCCTGGCTCGAGATCCGACAGTGGAGAGTGGAGTGTGGTCTGTTTTTCTGACCATCCTTTTCGGTGGAGGCTCCTCCGTGTCAGGGTCAGGGGTATTAGAGGAAACATGGCAAAGTCTTATGTGACAGGAGCCCTTGGCTGGCAGGTGCCACATGCTGGCTCTTTCATAGGCACATTTGTGAATTCTTGGGAGGCTCCCTGCAAGACCTCCACCCTGCACGGCTGTAACAAAACACTCTCCGGTCAACCTCTTGCAGGTCCCTGTATCCTCTGCCCTCGCGGACTTTCTGTTCCATGCCAATAAACCAATGGTGAGTGGGCTGCTCCTCCCTCTGCCATAGAAGCCACTCCAGACAGGCTCCACAGTCAGAACTCTCCAGACAGACAGTATCCACAAGTCTCTTCATTTGTGTTCATCCCCAAACTCTAAAGACATATGTTGGGTTCTCCCAACAACTTTCTTGTTGTGCTTTGGTACCTCGGGGTGCTTGCAGCTCCCAGCAACTAAGCCAGCATCAGTGGAGGGAGAGTCATGGGGAGTCGTGCTGGTTTCTTCTTCTTGAAGGCCCCCAAATTCTGCAGCTGGTTCTCTTGGAGCCCCCTTTACTTGGTTGGCATTGGGGAGTACCCTCAGGGGAAATCTCAGCCCTGCCTACTAATGCAACAGTTCTCTACCTCAACGCTTTAGAAAAAATAGATTTTTATTGATTTCAGAGAGGAAGTGAGAGGGAGAGATAGAAACATCCATGATGAGAGAGACTCATTGATTAGCTGCCTCCTGCTCGCCCCACACTGGGGGATCAAGCCCTCAACTCTGGCATATGTAGGAATCGAACCATGACCTCTTGGTTCATACGTCGACTCTCAACCACTGAGCCAAGCCAGCCAGGCTCTGTGTCAACACTTTTTTCAATCCCTTTCATTCATAGACTGAGGGATATGGCTTGATAGTTGTTGAACTTGTTCTGCTGTTACTAAAATGTGTAGGACTTCTCTTTGGAATGTGAGGATATTTAGTCCTTATTGTTCTACCCTTGTGGCTTCAGCAAAAATTCAAGACCACAGGAAAAATCCTGTTCAACAAGTGAAAAAAGTCATTATTGCCTGACTTTCCAAGCCACAATGGTAGCTCTAAAGGAGTTGATATCTTGTCTCCTCAACTCAGCACTGTTTCCCCAGAACCTAGAATAGTGCTTGACTCTAATAAACAGCCAAGAAATATGGGTTCAATGGATGGCTAACTGAATGAATGACAGAATAATCTCATGAAGTAAGGAGGGCTGGTATCATTAGACCCATTTTAAGAGAGAAAAACTGAGTTCCTGGTAGTATTACTGGTCCAAGTTCATGTGCTTACTGCCTTGAGGGATGGCCCTAGGATCTCCTTAAATTCCGGGTCTTGTGTTTTGGGATGAATGCCATCTTGATTCCCAGAATGCTCAGCTCTTTCCCAGAGACATTGCTCCGTCCCTGTTATCCACCCAACTCTTTAGTTCCCGACTCCTTCCCTTCCCCCACTACCTGCCAGTTCCTTCAGGAGCTCTCCTCTCCATCCCTCCGTGCTCACCTCAGATCCCCATGAGCCTCCCAAGGCCAGAAACCTTGGCGTCATCTTCGGCCCTGAGTTATTTTTTCCTCCCGTGTGTCCAAGTCATTATTACTGCTCCGTCTCCTCCGTCTGCACTTCTGGAAGTCTGCCGCCCATTCAGCCTCTCACCGCTTGGCCCCAGCCAAAACCCTCAGGCAGACACACTTCCCACTCCGCTAGGGCGCCCCTCCTACTCCTTGGTGAGTACAAATGGTCCTTGGAAATTCCCACCCTGTTCTCCTAGGAGCCCACAACCTGGCTAATCACCCCTGAAGACTGGCATCTCCTGTTCCTCCCATCCCAGTGCCACCCTTCGGTCCTGTCTCCCACTTACTGCCCATCACTCCTTTCCCTGCAACTATTGGGACCTGTTGATGCAACTCTTCAAAATCTCCAATCCCATAAATGCTTGAGGTTTTTCTTTCTTTTTTTAAGCTGCCAAAATTTAGAGAGTCTACTAGGGTTCAAGCACTGCATTAAGCATGCTACATAAATTGACCCCTTTAACCAGATAAAGGGGGCATCATGATTTCTGCCTATACAAAGGAGGAAACTGAGGCTGGAAATAGCTACTGCTTTACACAGCTGATAAGTAGCAGATGCAGGATTCATCGGAGCCCAAGCTTTTAAGACTGCACCATCTTGCCTCCCCCTGAGGCTTGTGGCTCTGTAACCCTCCTCACATTGAAGAGGTATCTTTTCCCAGCCGCTGTTACCGCCTAAGTACCTCGACTGCACATCCCTCCAATACCCTCTTCCCTGCCTGCTAGCCCACAACTCAAGTCCCTGGGGACGTGGAGTTATAAGAACTTTCTGTCCCCCTCTACCCTCCCTGCCCAGTAGGAGAAGAGAGGCTAAATGTTAACAGCATGGCCCCTGACTCACCATGTGTCCCTTCCTTACCCTTGGTCCCAGCTCCCCCCAGTGAGGCACCGAATGCTGCTAACCCTACTCACCCATCTCTTGGGTCTGGGGAGGGAAATCACCTCTGGAAAGCCCTGCAGAGAGAGTCCCAGGGCCTTGATAAGAGGATTCCAGTGGGGAAAGTATTGCCAGGACATGTAACCACGAGTGGGGATGTTGGACACCCAGGGCACCCTAATTGCTTTCCCATGTCTTGCTGGAATAATGCTGGCAGCCAGAAAGCTACCAGAACCTGAACTAATTTGATAAACAAGGACCAAAAGCAAGGACCACATTTCTGCTCCCTTTGCTGAGACCCAGACTCCCAACAGAATTCCAGGGATTTTTTCCTCCTTGGAAGTGACTGGACCTCCAGCCCTGAATTCCTCTCCCCAGGAGAGCTTGTTCCCCTGCTCGGAACAAATAACACATTTCCTGGTTAATCAGTGGGCAGAACAGCCGAAAAGGAAGGTTGATTGGGCCCCAGCTTTCCAGATGGGAGCAGCTCAGGGGCTGGGATGCCCTCGTCCAGACACTGGGCAGCTGGGACCCCCGCACTGCGCAGCTTCACCTCCAGTTTGGGAGACACAGGCTGTGGGAAGAGGCCCCAGCTCCCTCCCGCACAAGGTTTTCAAGGCCCACAGAGGCTGCCAAGATCACTCCACCTCAGACACCGTGGCCTGGCATCGCCCCCACAACTCACAGCCACCCTGCCCTGGACCGCCTGGGCTGTCTCCTCCCATGAGCACGGATGTTTCTGTCTTCTGCAAACTGAGCTCAGTTCTCAGCTACGCTTGGCTTCTATTTTCTTATCTGACGATAGAGATAATGTTGCTCTTCTTGCCACACCACCTTCAGGGCGAAGTAGATAACCAGCCCCATCTACCCTGTGAAGGGAGGGGATCAATCACTGCTACTCCATTTGCCAGTGGGTATTTCTCGAGCGCTTAAAACGTACCAGGCACTGTGCTTCGTGTTTTGCAGACATTTTCTCCTTTAGTCCTCACAATAGTCTTGTGAAGGAGGTAGCCGGTGAGGAAATGAAGGCTCAGAGAGGTAAAAATGACTGCTCACAATTGCAAAGCTAGTAAGTGGCTACACTCGGATTCCCCCCTGGTTTGTCTGGCTCCAGACACGAAGCCGGTGCCAGCGTCCCGAGGAGCCTTTCTGTGGAAATGCGGCTCCGGCTGCCATTCTCTGAAATAGACGCATCCCAGCTGTTCGTGGTGTGGCCAGGGGTGCTGGGGGCCACATAGAACTGCTGTCATGAGTTGGCCCACCAAGCACATCTCACCTCCCCCCCCCCCCCGCCCCGCACCTATTTACAGCGAGGGGTCTACTTTGGGTCAAGGGCAGACAAAGGTCATCATGGTGAGTTTTCGTGAATCTGACTCGCACTCACCAAGGAGAAGGAAAGAAGTCCAGTTTGTCCCACATCAAATCGTTTTCTGTTGCTGAGAAAGGCTCATCTTAACCCTCAGCCTTTCTCTTTGGACGAGAGAAGTGGCGTGAACAAACATCTCTGTGGCCCTGGGTGGTGGGCGTTGTAATCCCATTTCACAAACGCAGAAGGGTGAAGGCTCTTGCTCAAGGTCGTCCAGCTAGGAGTTGAGCCAGTGTTCAACGAAAAAGGCCGACCGGCTCCAAGGTCCGTGCTGTTTTCACTGCAGCGAACTGTACTCGCTCCAGGATGTCCTGCAGTGATGTGAAGTGGGCAGCCCTTCAAGTAGCTGATTTCACTTGTTTCCCTTCATTTCCAGTCCCTGATACAAGGGTGGGCTGATCTGAAAGTTCTGTGCATTTAGCTCAAAGCTCAGACAACATTTCCTACTTACCTGCATGAATTCCTTCAGCCTTTGGCTGAAGTGGAATCTTCTAGAACTCCTGGGGCTGCAGCATAACTTCTCCCCAAGTAGAGACCTGAGGCCTAAGCAGGAAGACAATGTGAGCGAGCAGTCCAGAGACCTCCTTCTCTTAATTCCCCCCAGTAAGACCAGAGCTGCTCGACTGGGCTGGGGGCCGCATGGATGGGATGGGGTCACACATTGTATTATCCTTTCAGAATCTCCAGGGAGAAAGCCCTGCGGGTCCAAGGGCTGGGCAGATCTACCCCGAATTCTGGAATGGCAGGCAGGAATTTCAGGACAAGGTGAGCAGGAAGCAACTTTTCTTGGCTGTCATTGGGGTTTCCCAGCCTGTCCCCACCTTGGTTTCCAGCCGGGACACAGTGACAGCCCAATAAATAGAGGTTGTGGGGACAGCAACAGAGGCTGCTGTAGGGTTGTTCCTAAATTAAGCTCTTCCAGAGAGGCCTGTCAGCAACTTCCTGCTCTTCATTATCAAGGCAAAGAAAGAGGATGACACCTTCTGCCACCATCTCCTGACCTCCATTTTCCCCGGGATGGAACGGCGAGATGAGGACACTCAATGAGGTTTGCCCTGCTGCCTCCCACTACCCTCTAGGAACTCAGACCCTTAGGAATAGGCCCAGGCCCTAAAACTCCCCACAACAGGACACAGACACCAGGCTGGTGGGGGCGGGGGTAGGTGCAGCCCGGTCCCAGCCGGTCTGCCATGACTCACTCCTTGTTTCCGTCCACTCTGGTCTGAGCGCCTTGGCCCAGGGGCCTCTGGGAGGCTGTAACACAGGCTGGCCCCTCGCCCATCGGGGCTCAGCAGACAAAAATTAAAGATCTCACTTCTCAGGAACTCACACAGACAGCAGAGGCATGCTCTGTGCTCTGCCTCACCAGACCAGACCTCAGGCCGGAGGAGGATGGAGGCCAAGGGAGGAAGGAAAGGCGTCTCCGCTCCTCCCCCTACTCTGTTCCCCCCACATCCAGTCATGAAGCCCTGCCCCCTACCCACTCCTCCTCAGGTCCGTGCCTGAAGACGGTACTGCTCCCAGCACCTCCTCAGCACCACTTCACTCTTCCCGCCTCTACCTGAAGACAGCCATGACGGAAATAGACTTGAAAGCAACCATCAGGCATTTTCTGGCAGCATTTAGGACAGATCATGGCAGGGACCACAGACCCTAGTTATAGGCCACATGTGTCCCAGGGTCTCCCTCCCTGACCATGTCCCTTCCCCTCCCAGGACCCCAGTTTCCTCATCCATAGGGAGGATTTTACTAGATGAACTCACATTTGCTGTCAACACTAAGATTCTGATTTGAGGAGCAGACAAGGCAAGGGATGGGTATGGATCCAAAAACTGCAGGAGGGACCTCCCTGAGAGATCAGCCAGCCCATTCTTCAATTTATGGTGAAGGAAACTGAGGCCCAAAGGGCTTGTCCCAGGTCACATGATTGGTTATTGGCAGCACCAGCACTTGAACCAGAGTCTCCTGACTCCCAGGCCTCTCAACTCTTTCTCTTTCAACTCCCCCAGGAAGCTGGGAGCTATCTGACCTTCTTGGCCAGGGAAGCCACAAGTGACTGTGCGTGTCAGCAGCAGGGCCTCAGAGCCTGGGAACGTCTCTGATGGGGTAGGTGCAAGTGCCAAAGCCGCTGGTGGAGAGGGATGGGGTTGGGGGCCAGGGAGGGTGTATCAGAGATAAGCTGTCAGCATCTCCCTTCTTCCAGTTGGCAAGAAGAAATAGAGAAGTGTCCATGATGATTGAGGGGAAACAGTCCCCATTTCTGATTAAGCCATTGTTCCATGAAGTATTGATATCTGTTTGTCTCTCTCTCTCTCTCTCTCTCTCTCTCTCTCTCTCTCAGATACACGCACAGTCTCTCTCTCTCTCTCTCTCACACACACACACACACACACACACACACACACACACACTGTTCATGCCTGTCTAACCTATGAAACTTGCCACCTACAGCCTTGGTCTCCAGATGTATATTGATATTCTCAGGTGCACTATTTGGTGGGGCCTGGAATTGCTGAGATGCTTCTAAGCCCCTGCCTACCTCCTAATGTTCAGCCTGCTTGGCTGGGAACATGATGCCCTTCATTCCACAAACATTTTTTGAGCACCTAATATGTGCCAGGCACTGAGGATGGGTGGGATATCCTCACTGCCTGTATGATGATAAGTGCTTCAATGGAAGGACTAACACAGACTTTTGGGCTCACTGAAGAACTGCCAACCATGGAGGGTGGGGATTGGCTAGGGAGCATTTCTCAGAGAGTCCTGACTGTCAGTTAAACATTGAAGGCTAAGGGAACGTTCACTCTGTGTGTGTATGGGGCGGGGGGAGACAGGGGATGGACATGCCAAGGAGAGGCACTGCATATGCAAAGGCATCGGTGTAAGACAAAGTTGGGTCTATTGGAGGAATAACAAGCAGCTTAGAGAGTTGGAGTTTACATAGGAACAGGGGTTATGCAAGGGGATAAGGCTGGAAGTGAAGGTTGTGGTCAATTTATGGGGGCCTTAGCTCTAGTCAGTTTATTTTCTCAGAAAGATGGACCTGTTCCCTGCATCCACACCACCATTTGGCCTTGGAGGGGACAGATTATTTATCCAGAATTCTAAAACTCATGTCCTCTGATCAATAGCAAGGAGATATTGGGGTTGGGGGTGAGGGAGGGTGGGTTGAGTGCCATCAACCTATCCAAAGCCACTCGATACACTAATCGACATAAAGCCAGTGAGCTTGCCTTGCTTAAAAGCAATCCCCAAGCCCTGCTTCCAACCAGTCTGTTCCTCCGCACATGGCTCCCTTTTTATAGAACTTACTAGAGGCCCAATGCACGAAATTCATGCAAGGGGCTCGGCCCTCACAGCCCCGCTTGCCTCGGCTGGCCCTTGCAGCCCTGGCTTCATCCAGAAGGTCGTCCAGACGGTTGTTCTGCTGTTCAGTCTAATTAGCATATTAGCTCTTTATTATATAGGATGGAGCTGCCGATGTGGCAGATCTGGCCAAGTCTCTGCTGCCATGACCCACCAACCTGACTGTCCCTTCTTTCCCAACCCTTCCTAGGTATCTCCACTGTCTGAATTCCCCACGTGCTCTGGCCCAGGTTCCCCTGGAGACTCAACCCCCAGTCAGGCTTCTGTCTCCAGTCTCCCTCAAACTTGGCCTCAGGTTCCTCTCCAATCCCACAAGCACATGTTGAAGTGTCATAATATGTATATCCAAGTCCACCCACTCTGCTGCCTCCCTCAGAGCTTGGCCCATAGATAGATAAGCCATATGTATTTGACATCAAACAGATAGCCATCATTTATTGAGCACCTCTTTGTCAGGCCATCAGTGTTGCCAAGAAGAATAAGGATTAGTCGCTATCCTCAAGGAACTTCCAGTGTCGTAGGAAAGGCAGCAACACCTATCGTAGTGAGTGCTGTGATCGAGATAAGCCCAGGGTACAAGATGAATACAAGGACAGGAACTCCAGGATGGGAATATGAGACACCTGATCAAGGAAGATCCTAGAGAAGAGGCTATCTGAGTGGGGTCTGGAAGGCAGGGCCAGTCTCAGCCTGGAGAAGGCGGAAAAGATGGTGAGGAGGAGGTACAGCAATGATTACTAGAGCCAAGTTTGCAAAAATTAAACCCCACCAGGGTCTACCCCATTTCCCTTTTCACTGGGGTCCGATCAGAGAAATTTTACCAGATATTTGAATGATAGTCAGATGAAATTAAAATGATATTCAACATGGCCCAGCAAGCATGGCTCAGTGGTTGAGCATCAACCTATGAACCAGGACACTGCAGTTCAATTCCAAATCAGGGCATATGCCCAGGTTGTGGGCTCGATCCCCAGTAGGGTGCATGCAGGAGGCAGCTAATCTATGACTCCCATCATTGATGTTTCCATCTCTCTCTCCCTCTCCCTTCCTCTCTAAAATCAATAAAAACAGATTTTTTTAAAAAGTGATATTTGAAGTGGATAGGCTGGGAAAATGCAGAATGCATAGTAATATAGTTAGATATATGTATAGATGTTTAAACAACAATTCCCCACATGGAAGGCTTGGATGGAGCTCATTGAGATCTCCATCATGAGACAGGGCTGGGATCGGTACAAGACTTCTCACAACTTGGACGAAGTCAGAACATTTTTATCAAATTTTCACATGACATGGAACTGGAGAGATAAATGTGGATGATAGGAGCAAGATATCAAGTGATCTATATACGTTGAGATTTAATAAAAAAAATAAGTGGAAAAAGTCTTGCATGTTGGTCCAAAAAAAGCAATAATTAATGACTGAGGGATGCTTGCTTTGATAGTAGTTCATGTGAAATGACCTTCTGTGGATGGTGAGGGGGGAGGTGAAGTGAGTTGGAAAAGGAGATCCTAGTTCACCACTGGTTTGAAATAAACTAACAATGTAAACTCTAAAAGGTCTGGTGCCATCTTGGATAACAGCCAGGGCTCAGAACTTGGAGGATAGCAGTGTACTTCAAGTTGTTGAGATGCAATGGCAGTTTCATACTTGATTCTGCCACCATGTTGTAAATGGCTTATTAGAATCTTTAAGCATGTTTATGAGAAGGTGACCTGATGGAGATGAATACAACCCAGGAGGAGCAATTGAGATACTGGAGAAGAGAAATCTTGGGTGAGGAGAGTCAGGCAATCTTCAATTATTTACAGGATTATCAGGTAAGAGAGGGGTTCGGTGTTCGGTGTTTTCATTAGTCATAACAGATTAACTGTAGTAACAACACCCACACAGTAAATTTATTTTGCTCACACCCAGCAGAGCTCGGATCCACATGTTCATGCAGTGCCCAGGGTCCTTTAGTCATGGAGATCCAATGTAGAGATTCTTCTGCCGTCTCATTCAGCCAGTAGATAGAGAAGGGTAAATGTGGAGGAATGCACATGCTTCTTAAAGGCAATGTCTGAATAAGAAAGCGGCAAACAACACTCTGTCCACATTCCATTGACCAGAACTTAGTCACATGGCTATTTCTTACAACAGGGAGCTGGAAATGTAATCTGTGTGCCCAAGAGAAAAAGGCTGTGGGTGGGGGCTTTAGCACTCTAGACTTGGAAGAGACTGACTTAGGAGTGAGAAGAGTTTAGGGTTTAATATATCCACCCAACAACTTGCACACAAATAATGTAAGCTTAGTAGCATTATTCATAAAAACCAAAGATTAGTTATTGGCTAAATGCCCACTGACTGGTGAATGGATCAATAAAGTCTGATATATCCATACAATGAAATACAATTAAGCAATAAAAGGAGTGAACTACCAATACATGCTACCACATGAATGAACCTCAACATTATACACACTGAAAGAAGCCAATCACAACATCACACATTCATTTATATGAAATATAAAAAGGGCAAATTTACAGAGATAGCAAATAGATTCAAGGGACAGGGGTAGGAGTGGGGTGGTTAACAGTAAATGGGCACAGGAGATCTTATTGGAATGATAAAAATGTTCTAAAACTAATTTATGGTAATGATTTGGTAAATTTATTTAAAAATAAATGAATTGTGCCTGGCCAGTATGGTTCAGTGGTTGAGTGTCAACCCATGAACCAGGAGATCATGGTTTGATTCCTGGTCAGGGCACATGCTCAGGTTGCTGGTTCAATCCCCAATAAGGGGTGTGCAGGAGAAAAACCCATTGATAGTTCTCTCTCATCATTGATGTTTCTATCTCTCCTTCTCCTTTCCTCTCTATGAAATCATATTAAAAAATAAATTAATTACACATTTGAAAATGGCAAATTGTATGATATACAAAATATGATTCAATAATATTTTTTTGTTAGGTGTTATGCGTTTAGTACTTTGAGGTTGGGGAAAGGAGAATAATCCTGCAAAGGGAATGAGAAAGGAATATCCAAGTGGAAGGAGAAAGTGGCACAGAATCCAAGGAAAAGTTAGATTTAAGGAAAGAAAGAAGAGTCAACTCTAGTCAAAGTTACTGAGCTGTCACATGAGATGGCAAGCTGATGGTATTGTCTCTGCCACAGTAGGGTTCGCAGTTTTGTTCCAGAGCCTGGGTCAGGAACAAGAAAAACAGAGGAACATAGATTTCCACTTACAGTAAGTGCAACATTGGGGTTGTCCAACAGCAGGACAGATCCCATTTCTGAGTCATGAGCCCTCTGATAGTGGAAGTGCTCAGAGAAGCTGGATGGGCAGTGTAGAAAGGCTTTCCACACGGGAGGAAGACCTCTAAGGAGTGTCTGAATCTATGAGCAGTTTGCACCAAGGCCAGTACAAAGACTTGAGTAATCATAGGAAATCGGGGGAAGATAGGCTGAAGGACTAGAGAGATGGCATGAGAGAACCAGTGCTCATTTTTAAATATGTGCATGAAGGCCAATCCTATGTCTGCCTTTGTGTCACTGCCTCACATTTGACTCACATCCCCCTAAGAGGTAAGACATGGAAAGGAGAGGATGCAAGATGAAGTTCACGGTAACCATGTGAAGGGTTCCTGAGATAAGAAGAAAAGATGAATTCACAATAAAAGGAACACCCATATATCAACGATCCCTCCTAAAAATATACTATTATTTCAACTCTGGGTGGTGGGCACATGGTACAGTATACAGTTCTTGTAACATAGAAACTCACACCTGAAAGCTATATTTTCATGTTGACCAATGTCACCCCAATAAATTTAATTTAAATATATATATATATATATACTATTATTTCATCTTTGAAAAAAAGAAGGTATCTGTACATCTCCTGAGAGGCAAAGGGAGCTGGGGACCCATCATGTGAGTGGGTTCAAGAAGATTTCAAGCCAACTGTCTTTATTAGGGCTTTGTTTGTTTGATGCCTGTCTTAGTCACCCACCAGGAATGGCAATCATGGTGTAGAAATATAAAATATCATCGAGAAGTTGGGAGAATCTTATTTTCAAGGACTTGGAAAGCTGTGTGGAGCTTCTGGATGGCCCGAGTTGCCAATGGCCATGACTGTAGCCGCTGGCATTGCTCCAGCATGAGCTCTGATTTCATGGCAAGGGAGAAGGAATCCTTAACAGACTCCAAAGTCAATTCAAAAAGCTATAGTGCTGCCTGGTCATAAAACAAACAATCCAGAAGCGATTCATTTGTTCAGCAAACATTTGTTGGGCGTCTTCTTTATGCAGGGCCCCCTCACAGAGCGTGCAGTCATTCATTCTGAGGTGGGAGGGCAATTACCCCCAAGTTCCAAAGAATATGACAACCCACATGGGTAACAGAGCTAGGTGCATGCTTCTGAACCTGCCTCATGAGGTCAAACTCAACAGTCTTTCTTTCTTATCTCCGGACAAGAACCACAGCTGGAGGAGTGAGGAGGAAGAAGGGAGAGACAACAACAGTTTGCGCTTCTCCTTGTATAAATGATAATACTGATATCTGGATTGCTGCATGTCCAGCTACAACAGACATCCATGTGACAAGTAACTAGAACAACCGTTCCTGATACCTTATCTTGGAGCGCCAAGAATCGGAACCAAGAAAGCTGAATCCTCCTTCCAGCACACGGGAGGAGTAAAGGAAGAGTGTAACTGTGTACAGTGCAAAGGTGGAGCCTCAGCAGAATCTCAGAGTCTAAGGGACCTCAGGGGGCATCTAACCTCCAGCCCATCCACTCCCCCTCCAGGCCCCCAACAATCATCAACATGGCTCCCACAGATTCCATTAGATAGAGTGTTCCAGGTTTCCCCTTCTCTGGTCTCTCCCAGGGCTCAGCAAGCTCATAGATGGCATGTCCTCCACTTCCACAGCACAAGTCAGCTGGGAGAAGTGGTTTTAAAGCTTTGAAACCACAGCTCACAATAAAAAATACATCGTACAACACAATCCACTACCCAAGGGCTTACATCTCTAACCGGAACAACTTACCCTTACGTGCAATGTGTTCTCATATTTTCTATTCCCTCTCTTCTTCTAATTTTTTAAAACGCTGGTTTTAAAAAAAACTCACCATTTGATTTCACAACCCATAAATGTATTTCAATGCTCACCTAGACTAGAGGTACAGGCTCTGGCACTGGAGTTCTGAAGAGGCCAGATAATTCAAGAGGGCAAGTCATGAAGAAGCAACAGGGATGGTTAATGTATCTGCCCCAGAAGAAAGGTCTTGAAACCCTTCAGCCCAGAGAAAAAGGAAGTAAAGAAATATCTCACCAGTTCTTCATATATGCTAAGATGTTTGCTTTGTTTGTTTAAGGTAGAAGACAGTGAGCATTTATTCTTTTTTTTTTTTTTTTAGCATTTATTCTTCATGCTTTCAATGTGAAGCCTTGTTGACTAAGACTGCAGTGGAAATTATTTCAGTTCAACATGAGATTTGTAGGTGACTATTTGCAGGACAAAAGAAAAGCAAGAAATTTTACACATTAAAATGGTTTATGTGACATTTCCTTCTGTTAAAGGCAAAGAAGAGGAAAGGCAGTTGTCTTTAAAAACTGGCTAAATTCTTTTGGATCTGGGATGGTTTTAATGTTTTTTCCAGAAGACAGGGATAGCTTGAGGAAGTCCCGTCTAACCCTAGAGGTCATGACCTCTTCAGATCACCCCAACAAAACCTGCTTATGGATTTTCATGCTGGCTCAGTGCTGGCTGAGGAAGCTTGGGCTAAATCCATGGGTTCCCCAAGTAGAAAGGCCTCCCCATTTCCAGACCCTGAAAAGAGGCTCAAGCCAGAGAGAGAGAGAGAGAGAGAGAGAACTCATGGGCAGGCAAGGGGATGAGGGCTGCTCACTCCATGCCAAGTGCTCTAGAATGGTTGGGGAACCCACGGTGCTGGGGCAGGCGTGTGGAGAAGTTCCACCGAGCAGGGCCTTGAGCTCAGTGTTGGGCAGAAGACAGGTTGTACCTGCACTAATAAGCTGGAATCAAGAGGAAACGCCCAGCAAGAGAAGGCCAGCAACGGAAGGCCCTCCTCATGCCAACTGGACAGGAGAGGACCAAGCAGGGTGGAAAGAGGGCCCATCCTGTGTCCACACCCTGGATTCGCCAGCGGAAGGCTGAACCTTCCAGGGGAAGGGACTTGGGCGCTGAGGCAGATCAGCTGAGGCTAAAATGAAACCTCCTGGGGGGAAAGGGATTAGAAAGATGGCGAGGGACTGCAGAGGCACCCTGCCAACCCTGGGGAGGGAAAAGGTCCCAGGGGGTCTTCAGCTATAATCCCAGGCCCTGAGGAGAGAATCAGAACAGAAGCAAAGGCTGGACAGTCTACTGAATTAAAAGGGGGCAGATAGAATGGATGAGCCCTCCCAGCCCTGCAGGGCAGCAGAAATGACTGCAAGGATTCACAAGCCGTAAACACCAAGGGGGACAGAGCTTGTCTGGGTCTGCAGGAACCTGGCTAGGCCTGGCAGGGGCGGGGCAGGGCCAACCCAGAGGTCTGAGCCTGGCATTCCCTGCAGTGGACTGTCCTCAGGCCCTAGAGCTGTGGTTCTCAACCTTCCTAATGCCACGACCCTTTAATACAGTTCCTCATGTTGTGGTGACCCCCAATTTCATTGTTACAAATTGAACATAATTAAAGCATAGTGATTAATCACAAAAACAATATGTAATTATATATGTGTTTTCTGATGGTCTTAGTCAACCTCCAAAGGGGTCGCGACCCACAGGTTGAGAACCGCTGCCCTAGAGGAAGGGTTACTTTGGGAGCCTCAGAGCCAGCTCTAAAAGCCCCACTAGAGCCAGGAGCTGGGCACAGCCCCAGACAGCTCTCTCCCACAGGGATTGAGGACCCCGGGCATAGCGCTAGAAGTGTGAGGGAGCCAACTTTGCCTCCGGGCTCCACGGTGCAGCCAGGGCAGCTGACAATATTTACGGAGCATTTACATTAACCTCTCATGTGCAGGTCCTAAGATCCCTCCCAGTGGCTTCCACAGAGACCCTCACTCTCACTCTATGTCTGGTACAGACACTTTCTACCAGAAGCAACAGGCTGTGGGTCCAGTCTAACCTTCTTATTCACCCAGGGCTGTGGGCTAGAACCGAGTCTGTGACCAAGGACAAGCCATCTCCCATTTTGGGGCCTCAGTTTATCCAACTGTGTCATGAGGATACTAAGCCTACTCTGTCTGCAGTGATTTCTCCTTGGTTACAGTCCTCCACTCAGCCTGTGATTGCCATGGAAATAGCCCACGTCAAAGGTGACCCAGCAGGCAGGGATGTCACCCGCTAGCCTATGACTAAGGTGGGCTTTGTCATTTTGTCTGCCTACTATCCCTTCTCTCTCTTATTCTTATAACAGCATCTCTTTTCCTTTAGGGAATTGTCCTTCCTTTTTCTAGATCATTCTGATGGAGCATCCAATTGCAATACCTGCCATGTGGCACGTGACCCAAACTGGCGAATCAGATACTCTCCCATGAGTTGAACCCCCCACAAAGTTATAA
Organism: Myotis nattereri; assembly: GCF_964212035.1. Lineage (NCBI taxonomy): Eukaryota > Metazoa > Chordata > Mammalia > Chiroptera > Vespertilionidae > Myotis > Myotis nattereri. The sequence continues at coordinate 23,644,758 of NC_138075.1, read as the reverse complement.
TAGAACCATCCAATGGCAACTCCCCGAAATGACATACTCCGAGGAGTTCCTGGAGCTGACAGCCCCCTTGCTGCCTAGGTTTCTGACCTTCTTAATACCTATCTGTTTGTTCAGTTCTTATTTCTATTATGTTTGCCCCTAAATATCTTTCTAGGACCCCACACTTTTTTCATGTACAAATTAGTCCAAGACCTTGTTGTTGCTTGCAACCAAAGAACCCTAATTTATACACAACTGAGAAAGAGAGCGGCCAGGTGGATTGGAAGCGGGGCCTCCTCTCCGCAGCCCTCCCTCCTTTGTGGCCCCAGGGCAAATTGGCTCAGCTTTCCAACAGCACTCAGCTCATGCAGGAGACAATGTGGGGTAGAGTCGGTTTGCTCAACCAGACTGCAGCCATCAGAACAAACACATATTTATCCCAGATACAAGAGGCTCCGGACCTTTCACACTGTAGGTGCACAGTTGCACTGAATCAAGATCTTACAGTTTGAAGCAGGTAACTCCAGTGGGGACAAAACGTAACGAGTATCAGGGGAGGGCAGATATAAACAGCTACTGAGCAGACCAGTGCTGGGACAAGGCAAATCCCAAGGCATGCAAGTGATGAGTGCTGGGGAAAAGTGGCCAGGGCTCATTTCAGGGTGTTTGGGGAAAGCCCACTCTGTCCCCAAAGCCTTCCACCTCTTCATGAATACTCCCCATTCCTGAAACAAGAGGCCAAAGCACTCAGTTAACACTTAGACATGGGGCTGGAAATGCATCTGTCTCGAGGAGAGCCAGACAATGCTTTCATTCCCTCTCAAGTGTCAAAGATGAGGGTAGACCTTCTCCTGACAGTAGATCTGCATAGGAGAAAGAGGGTTGGGAGCAGAAAGGTTTCTGGAGGCCCAGGAAGCCAAGGACCAGGGCAGCTCTGGGAGTCTGGGTGGCAGGAACCCATGGACTGGCTGGCTTTGGATGACTCAAGAGCCAACCGCCTGCTGTGATCAGCAGCGACTCCACCTCAGAAACAAATTCCCCGTGAGAGACTCTGATGGCAGTCCTTGGGGGCCTGTGCCCATCCTCTGCGTGTGGAGGGGTGGGAGAAGCCCAGGGCTGACAGCCCCACCAGGAATGCCTGAAATAGGAGAGGCGGAGTTTCCCAAAGGAAAATTGAGTTTCTGTTACTCAAGAAGAGAAAGGAGCACTGGTCATATGCATACAGCAGATGTTCACTACACATGGCATACAGTTTAGAGCGGGGGGGACACCGTGGGGGTGGGTCTGGGAATTTCCAGGACACTGCAGAATCTGCCCTGGGGGCCAAAGCTCTTGCTCCAGCCCTGGATTGCATCTCCGTTTTCCCCTATAAAAGCAAGCTCAGGGCAAGAAGGCTGCTTTTTTCTGTTCTTGACAGCTCAATAGAATCGTCTCCTCAGCTTCCAGTCACGCTTGGCTCCTGCTAGAGTAATTACCACCCACCTGTTCTCCATGCAAGAATTCACAGCCAGTGGACACACATCTGGCCTGCAAAAGACATGCTTGGAAGACTCCCAGGCTGCTTGGAACAGGCTGGGGACAGCACGGGGTCAGCCACCAATTCAAAGGCTAGGAAACAGCTGGCCTGAGAGCCATGGTCACTGGGGCCTGAGTGACTGCCCACCCTCACCCCCCAGGCAGCTTGATGGAAGTGGGACTGGTGTGTCCTGGGATGAAAAAAACCCCTGGGACTCAAACCTGGCCCCTGCCCTCTTCCTCCAGCACATTGCTGTCCTCCCCACCCCTACCTGGGACTCCAGTGGTGGGGGAGGGGCCGTGGTCCTGCTTTTCTTGGGATTCCTTTCTTTTTCTTCCCATTGCTGTCCACATCGCTCCCTTCTGAAGCACCCTGGAGCTGCTCTGGTTGAGAAGGGGCCCAACCAGACTCCCTCAATCCCTATTCACACACACACACACACACACACACACACACACACACACACATCCCTTGCCTTGCAGCCTTGGAGGCATCTGAGGAACCACAGGGCTTATTGGAACATAGCTTAAAAACCACTAATCAGGCCCCATTTGCCATTTTCAGATGAGAAGAGTGAGACTTGACAGCCATCCACCCCCAGTGCCCTCTCTATTAACTCTGGGCACCTAACCCAGCCTCCCTGGAGAGAAAACTGGCGGAGTTTGATCTGGAGGGGGGCAGCCACAAGAGCCAACCCTGCATCTGGCATGGGGAGAAGGGCCCCTAGGATGGGATTTTGCCCCTTGCCTGCCCTGTGCTCTCAGTCTCCCCCACATCCTTCCCACCAAGCTGGGCGAGTCCCTGACCCGCCTTGGCCCCTCCCCATCCCTCATCCTGAGGCAGAGGAAGGCCGCCTGCCAGGATAGCAGATCCCACACAAGCTCCAGGCTCCACATTCCTCTCCACCCGGGGGTCAGGGTCAAGTGTGGGGTATTTTCCCAAGCCCTGGGGAATAGCTACAGCTACTGCCCCTGGCTAGAAGGGCAGCAACCAGGGAAGGCAAGCTGCAGTGGAGCCATCAGCTGGCTCTGGAAGCAGGGCTGCAAAGGGAAGGGGCCCAGAAAGGAGGGCCTGAAACAGATCACCAACTTCAGCCCCTGGAAGGAGAAATAGAAGCTGGTGACGGGAAGAGGAGGTGCATGGCAAAAGTCAGAGCTGAGGCTGAGATTTTCCTACCCCAACCCAGCTGGTCCTCATCCAACTCACCCCTCTGAGTTAGCTGGGGTCTGGCCTCTCTGGAGACCCTCACTGGCCTGTCTGGAGCTCCTGGGGCAGAAGCCAAAAGCAGCCACCAGCCTGGAGATAGCAGAAGGGCCAAGAGGCCCCTTTGCAGTCCTGCAAGGGGACAAAGGCTGAGTAGGTTGGGCTGGTGGGAAGGCTCTGAGGAGGAAGGAGGAAGCCAGATGAGTAGTAGCTGCTGAAAGGAAAGACTCTTGGGGCCTGGAAGGTGTTTCATCAGCCAAGGCTGGCTAAATGGTGCCACAACCGCCTCCTTCCTTCTCACTTCTCCCTCCTGCCACTCATCTGGCTCACTGCTCTGAGCATCAGGCAAGGATGCAGGTGCCAGACGCCTGGATTCAAGTTCTAGCCACTTCCCATTGCCGCTGTATGACCTTCAGCAAAGATCTCAAGCTCTCCGAGGCTCCACATCTCCTTCTGTAGAAATGGAATGAATAAGATCTACCTTGTAAGACTGTCTAAATGAATGAATGAGAAAATGGAGGTAAAGCTCTTGCTAGCTATTAATTAGTCAGTTGTGGATACTTCGAGTGGGACAGGGAGAGAGGCAGGGGGAATGGGCAAGTATTGGGGATCTTTGAATTTTCAAGATGGGGTGCTTGATGAGTTGGGGAGCTACCAAATTTTAAACTCCATTTCCAAACTAGAGGCTGGGCTGGATGGTGGGTGGCGTGGACCTGAGTCAGGGAAAGTTATTCTGTATTAAAAAGAGGAAAGAAGGAAGTCAGATCTCACGTCAGCCCAGAGCCCCAGGCAGACAGCGTCTCCATCGGAGGAAGGGCTGGTGTTTTGCTCTGTTGCCCTCTGGCAGTCGCGTAGCTCCTGTTTTTCTCATTAAGCAGAGCTGTAATCTGGCCCCTTTACACTGCTGATACAGGGTCCAGGAACAACTCAGAGTCCCCAAACAGAGAGCATCAGCTGCTTTCAACATCATCTCCCGATGGGGTCAACAAGGTGGGGCCGAACTGCAGGGACCCAGGGCGGACAGAGAGCATCACGTCCGGACTGGAAGCCAGGACCCAGGGTCCTCACTGCGTGCGCAGTAATGCTAGCCACCATGACACCATAAAATAGAAAAGCTAATATTTGTTGAGCACACTCTACTTGCCAGGCCTTCTGTTAACGTGCTTAGATTGAGGTTATCCATTTTTGGTAAGAACACCACAGAAGGGGTGCTGTAGCCTTCTGATTTCATTATGACAGGGTACATGATGTGGGCGTGTCTTCTTACTGGTGACGTTAACCTGGATCACATGGTTACACTTATGTCTGCCAGGTTTCTCCGCTGTTTCTCTACTGTAAAATGCCTCCCACCCTTCCCTTTGGAATCAATAAATATCTTGGTGTGGGGAGACTTTTTGAGATTATGCAAATAGCCTGATTCTCCTCCAACTTTCTCCCACTGGGTGGATATTGCCTATAACAATTATTACCGTTGTGTTGGCCTAATGGTGATTCTGTATTTCTCTCATTATCACTGTATTTATTTATTGGAATGCCTTTGTCAAGAAGAGCTGTACTGTCTTTCCCCCTTTTTTAACTTTTTTTTTTTTTACTGCAGTAGGGACTCGTGGCTATTTATTTTATTCTATGAGTTACAGCTTAACTTTATAATTATTTGATTTGTTGTTGTTAAATCTCCCCACCCATTGGGAGCTCCCACAGTTGGCTCCTGTGTCTTTTTGACATGCCCACCCTTTTCCGAGCACTTACTTATTTTCTGGTACCACGAGATGTTCCAGTATCGTCTTGTTCCATCAATATTTGTGATACGACTGAACGGCAGAATAAAAAAGACCGTGCTTAGCCCCTCTGTTACTCCCCAACCAGGAAGGTTTGTCCAACTCAATTGTCAGCTGTGAAGAGGAGCTGATGCCCCACAGAATTCTCATTTCCACTTCCCTCTGAGGGTCAAGGAAAGCCATGATGTGGGAAGACAAAAGAAATAGCCCCTGTGGGATTTGTAGGCTGAGAAATTGATTTTCCCTGAGAGTCCAAATCATGGACTTTTCCACATCTTCCAAGCAGCATGTTGGAGGGTTTTAGAGTGTAGGTGCTGGAGCCAGGAGCCTGGGTCTGAACCACAGTTCTGTTACCTACTGTGTAACCTCCCTGTGCCTCAGTTTCCCCATCAGTAATGCAGGTGATGATAGCAGCACCTGCCGTGGAACTGAGGAATGACTACATTAGTTTAAAAGGCCTTGAACAGTTTGTGGTAAACATTCGAGGGATGAGAACAACTATGCTGCTGCCACCTATCATGGGATTCAGGTCTCAGCCAACCAATGCATTGTATTGCCCTGGCCACAGTGATTGGTTTACGCCAGGACACACGGCCCAATCAGCACCAGCGAGGCCTTTGCCCCGGGGCTATTGGTACGAACCTGTGAGCTAAGAGCTGAGACCTGAGCGGCCTGGCCTGAGGGTAACCCTCCACCACTGAGGGTGGAGTCAAGAGTGGAGAGCAAACGAGTCCCAATGGCATTGCTCAAATCCCTGAGCCGGGGATGGGCCTGAAGTTTGTCCAGTTATGGACTTTTTTCAGTTACACAAGCCAATAAATTCCCTTTAACGACTCATTCCTGAGAGAGTCGGGAGCTGACTTCAATCCCTCAGAAAGCTGACGTCTGAGCAGGAAGCGGGACCCTCTTCTGAGCCCCTGCTCTTGCTCTGAGCACTTCTTAGTTTCCTGTCTTGTCCCCAAGTGTAAACCATCACACACAAGCATGTCACCACTCCATCCTACTTCCCACCTCTGGCCCACCCACCCCTGCTTCCTTCCCAAGGAGAACCCTGCCCAAGGACAATAATGAGCCCCTCCCCCATTCTCCAGAGCTGGGGCCTCTCCCTCCAGCTCACCGGGCCCCCACCGACCCCCAAACTCTGATGCCCAAGCCTCTCCTTCCCAGCAAGTCTGGCTGAACTCCCAGCCCTCAGTTTTGCCTTTGTGGCCCTGCTTCCCGTCTCCAGCAGGACTGAGGGGCGCTCCCCAGTCCCTGATGGCCGGCAGAAGCAAGCTCATAAGTCACACTGAGGCTCACACCCTAGAAGGCCCCCCTTTTATTCCCCAATTTCCTGTCCCTGGGGTCTTTCTGTAACTCCAGGCCCGGCGATTTCAGGGCTGAGCCAACAGTGTTCGAGTTCTCCTACCTCTAATGTCCTGGTAGAAACTATATCCTAAGGGGAGACCAGGGGAACCCAAAACTTCCACTCCCTTTGAGAAGATTCTCATCTCCTTTGTCATATTCTAGAGAATCTACTGTCTAAACTACTCCACCATACACCGACTTCTGCCATTCCTTCTAACCTCTAACCTCTAACTCTCATACTAACTTTCATTGAGTCTAAGATTTGCCTCTGACTAACTGGTGTCTTAGCTCCGGCTGCCATAACAAAATACCAGACTGGGTGGCTTACACAATGAGAATCTATTTCTCACCGTCTGGAGGCTGGGAAGTCCAATGTCAAGGGGCCAGCAGATTCAGTGTCTGGTGAGGGCCCTCTTCCTGGTTTTGGGATGGCCACCTTCCTGCTGTGTCCTCACCTGGCAGAGAGAGAGAGCGTACTCTGGTTTCTTCCTCTCCGTATAAGGACACCGATCCCATCCTGGCACCTTGATCTTTATGACCTTACCTAAACCCAATAACCTCTCAAATCCCACCTCCAAATGCCATCACACTGGGAACTGGGGCTCCAACATATGGATTTGTGGGGACAAAAACATTCAGGCCATAGCAACTGGACTGTAAGCCTAGCACAGTGTTCAATAAGCACTGAATGAAGAAATCAGTGGTTGAATAAATTAATTATTGAATGAGTGGTGACATGACTGAGTGAATGAATGAATAAGTGAATAGACTAATGGGGAGAGGCAGTAATAGGCCTGGGGTGGAGTAGCAGAAGGGTCCAAAAGCCCAAGTGGGGAGAGGAGTGGGCGCAGGGAGGGGAGGAGCAGAGGAAGGAAACAGTTGACAGGATGGGCAGCTACATCTCAGGACGACAGGAAGGAGGCCCCTGCCATCAGGTCTCTCAGCCTTGTGTTTACAGAAAAAAACAAAACTGGAGCTTGGGCCTGGGTTCTATTACGGAGCCCATTTATTAGCTTTTAAAAACCTTTTTATATATATATATACAAGTACCATTTGTCAAGGACATTGTGCAGCTTGCTTGGCCATGGCCAGTCTTAATGGCCGAAGGCTCTGTGCTGGTGTATCCCACCCCAGCTGCGGGAAGGACAAACTGGCCATGTCACCAGCACACGAGGTACAGCCTCAGGGGAAGGGCCTGGGAGGTCAGTGGACTTGGGGTGCCTCCCAACATCCCTTAGGCAAGGACTCCAAGGCCTCTCCAGGTCAGAGCCAGGGGGCCACTATCGCCCCTTCTCCACCCTCTGCCACCACCTGTCTGTCCCTTGTGCCGCACTGGCCCTGCAGGGACCTGCGGGGCCCCACACAAACCAAGAGGACCGCAGATGTCTGCATGGATTCGCAGCTACGAATGAAAAGCCACAGTTTGTTTCGAATGGACTGTGGACCTGGAGAGAAAGCCTGGGGATGCAAATCCGCCACGAGTGGGATCCAGATGGGAAGCAGATGTGGGCTGTTGGAAGTGCCTGCTCCAGCGCCTAAGGCCCACCTTGAAGAATCCCTCCCTTTCCCTGCAGAAGGCTGAAGGGCAAGGCTGGGCTCAGACTCCATGGGAGCCTCAGTTCAGGGCCCAGTCTGCTCAGCTGTCTCTCCCCTTCTCCTTTTTTCTTTCCTTCGCTTTTCTCTTTCTCTTGCATTCCTGTAGGATACGTCTGTTCTCCTGGCCTCTCCTCTGTCTCTCTCTGCTCTATCTCTCTGTCTCCCAGTGTCTCTCCGTTTCTCTCACTACATCCCTGACTTTATGGCAATGCCCGTCTTGCTCTGTCTCTTGCTCCCAGACAGTCTCTGACTCCATGTCTGTCCTCGGTCTCTGGCTCTCACTCCCGCCCTCTTCCTGGCTGCTGCCCAAGGCCAGTGCCCTACCCTCCATGCTTGGATAAGTCTGCCAATCAGCTTGAGCTCCTGGGGTGAGGAACAGGAAGAACAGGCTGAGGGCAGACAGCAGCCCCGGTTCCGTGAAGGAAGGCGATTTGAAGCCAGAGAGGCCCGGCCAGGCCAAGGCCAAGAATTTCTCACTTCGCCAAAGGGCTGGATATTTAGTCTGAGTTGGGGAGGCAGGTGGCGCCCAGCCTGGAGCTCCCGAGCCTGCAGGAGCAGCTCTGCCACGGCCCCTCCCCAGCGTGGGGTCCCCTTCAGTGTGACATCTCTCTCCCTGTGTGTCCTGGCCTGGGCCCTGCCCACTCTGGCACCAGGAAGAGGCAGCTCAGTTGGGCACCACAGTCACTGTTTCTCCCAAGGACACAAGCCCAGGCAAAGGGCAGGCAGGACAGGATGGCGTGTTTTGTATCCCCCACTGCTCTCCCGAGAACTGGGAGCAGACCATCCTTTTAACCCCCGCCGGCCTCAGGCAGTCTCAAAGGCAAACGTGCTCTTTGGCTGTGTAGAGCTTAAATACTTTATCCGGTTGATATGGACTCCACATCCAGTGGTCTTATTTTCTTTTTAAATTTATTTTTATTGATTTTAGAGAAGAAGGAAGAGGGAGAGAGAGAAGCATCAATGATGAGAGAGAATCATTGATTGGTTGCTCCTGCACCCTCCCCACTGGGGATCGGCCCAAAACCTGGACATGTGCCCTGACAGGGAATCAAACTGTGACCTCCCGGGTCATAGGGTGATGCTCAACCACTGAGCCATGCCTGCCGGGCCAGTGGTCTTATTTTCCTTTAGGGTCTGTCTACAACCCTCAGCTCTAGGGTTGGATCTGTGGCACATCCCAGAGGCCACTAGTGATCTTTCACATTAACTTGAAGCTCATGTACAGGCTGTGAATGCTACACGACTTTGGGGGGAACTGGAGGGACACATTGAAACACATCCCAAAATAGGCTGCTGTCGTTCCCAGGAGACTGGAATCGTTTAGAGGGCAATTTCACAGATGTGTCTGCGGATGTGAATGAGGATGCTGTCAGAGTACAGCTGGGGCCTGTCTCCCCCAGCACTCTCCAAGTCTGCTCGGGGCTGCCTTCTCCTCCCAGCATGCATTTGTTCTAGGATCCAGGGGCACCCTGTAGTCCCTGGCACTGGAGGGGGCATGACTACAGTGCCACAGCATGAGGCGTGGTCCTTGGAGATGTGGCATTTAGTGTGGTGACTGAGCCCTTGGTTCTGGAATCCTTCATGCATTGAGCACCTATTAAGTGCCAACATTGTGCCAGACAGTGGGTGTGAGTGGTGAGCAAACCAGACAGGGTGCCTTGGCTCATGAAGAAAGCAAACAGGGTGGTGAGACCTGGGGAGATAGTCAGGGAGGACCTGGGAGAGCACGTTGCTAGTGAAGCAGATCACAGCCGTTGTCTCTGAAATTCAGTTGCTTCATCCATGAAGTGGGGGCAATCACAGGGCTGTTCTGAGGATTCAATGAGATAATCAAGTAACAAGGAGTGATACCGCCGAAACCGGTTTGGCTCAGTGGATAGAGCGTCGGCCTGCGGTCTGAAAGGTCCCAGGTTCGATTCCGGTCAAGGGCATGTACCTGGGTTGCAGGCACATCCCCAGTAGGAGATGTGCAGAAGGCAGCTGATCGATGTTTCTCTCTCATCGATGTTTCTAACTATCTCTCTCCCTTCCTCTCTGTAAAAAATCAATAAAATATATTTAAAAAAAAAAAAAGGAGTGATACCAATGAACGAGGACATGCAGCTAAGCAGTTCACAGCAGCACACAGGGCCTGGGTGTGGCAGATGCTGTCAGTTCTCTGCCTGCCTGTCTTCGGGTTCCTGTATCATTTCAGGACACTCCAGCCAGCACCTGTCCCCAGCTGCTGGAACCTGCTTTGGTCACCTGCATCGAGGTCAGGGAAGTAGATGGAGAGTTCCTACCCTCAGTCCCCACTGACAGCCCTAACCAACAGCTCTGTGTATCGGGTACAAACACCTCCATGTCCCAAGCTCCCTGCACCCTGAGCCACGCCCGTGCGACCTCTTGCTTGACATTGCATCCTTGCTTGGCCTCTTTCTCCGCCAAATCCCCTCCCCCACTCCTGGGAAGATTCCTAAGAATCATCATGTTCACATCATCTTTGTCGCAGGGCCTGTTTCTGGGGAACACAACTTAAGACACTGGGAAACGCCAAGTAAACATTCGGAAGAGTCTCCTAAACCGTCTTCCTGCCTCTGGCCAAGGCAGGTCCTCTCAAGTTCCGAAGGAATCCGTCACAGTCGCCTTCTACCTCTGAGGAAATCTGTGCTCCCTGTATTTGAACATGGCAATGGCTATTACCATGGGGAGCTGGCAGGGTAGCCCCGGGCTTGTAGCTCTCAGCCCTCAACTCAGGAAACCAAGCCACTGGCTTCAGGGACCTTCACAGAGTGCCAAAAGATGGCATAAAATTCATATTTAATTGTTACTGCCATCTTTCTCTATTCTTGGGAACCCCAAATGGTTATCCTGAAATGAATCATTTTTTGTTCCTCTTCCCACATCCCATCAGAGGAGAAATGGCAGATCTACACAGGCCGGAGACACACACAGTGGCGGGCAGGGGTGGGTCCAGATGCTGGTCTGGATTATTTTTCTGGACTTTGTGAGGGAAAGAGAGAGAGAGAAACATCGATGGGTTGCCTTCGATACGATCCCCCATTGGGGAATCAAACCTGAAACCCAGGTATGTGCCCTGATTGGGAATTGAACCAGCAACCTTTGGGTGCACGGGATGACACTCAGTCAACGGAGCCACTCTGGCTGGGCAATTTTGCTAGCTCTTTAAAATTCTGTGACTTGTGAGGGGTTTTCTTATTCCAAATAAATATTCTCCTTCATAGCTAATTTTGTATTCTTTTTCTTAAAGTGCACTCCCCAGATTTTAAAAGCTTCAAACAACAGAAAACCTCAATAATGCTTTGACCATCTGATGAGTGGAAGAATTTTTCACAGATCGGTTTCTGGCTCTGTACTCCTCAGCCCTGGTTTCTGCATACTTCTGGTGCCAGGTGTGATGAGGCTCTGTCCCTGCACCTGTCACCAAGTCAGGTGAGTACCCACCGTGTGTAGTGGTAATATTCCAGAAAGCCATTTCTAACTAGATCAGCTAGCAATCGATATTACATGGCATAATATATTGACTGTGTTTCCCAACAATACCAAATGAATATATTCCCAACTCAAATTCCCTCAGTCACCCCCAAAGGTCACAGAAGAGAAATTGGGTGGAGACAGTGGGCTGAACCAACTACATAAAAAATCTTACTTTAGCAAATATTATAAAATATATGGCCTTGAAAAAGTATATGATCTTGGAAGAGGCTCATGTAAGTCAAAGGCCCTGAGTGTAAGAATCATTAGCTTCTCAGAACATCTGCCTCTCGTGGCTGAACTCACTATGAAGCTCAGACACAATATTTTAAGGTCTGCGGGCTTCAGCCACATCTTAGGTGTGTGTGAGGGAGGAGGGTGGCTCACTGCTCTTCTGGGCTCTGCCTTTCTTTGGTGCCTCTCAACTCCAAATCCACCAGTCAAGGCTCAGGAGGGACAGCAAGCAAGGCCTGTGGCCAGAGCTCAATGAATTTGGCCCCTGAGGTTGGACTTCCTAACAGGAGACATCAGTATTCATAAACCAAATTGCTCCCCTTCTTGAGCATTTTCTTGATTTAATGTACCCTCTTAATTTTTTTTTAATATTTTTTATTGATTAAGATATTACATATATGTACCCTCTACCCCCCCGCCCCCCCCCACTCATCCCCTCACACCCCCCCCCCCCCGTTGTCCGTGTCCATTGGTTAGGCCTATATGCTTGCATATAAGTCCTTTGGTTGAACTTTCCCCCTTGCCCCCACCCTCCCCTACCTTCCCTCCAAGGCCTGACAGTCCAATCAATGCCTCTCCGTCTCTGGATCAGTCCTTGTTCATCAGTTTATGTTATTCATTATATTCCACAAATGAGTGAGATCCTGTGGTATTTATCCGCTCTCCAGTTCCATCCATGCTGTGGCAAATGGTAAGAGTTCCTTTTTCTTCTTCCTCTTCTTAAAGAATACCTTTCAGCATTTCATATAATGCTGGTTTGGTGGTGATGAACTCCTTTAGCTTTTTCTTATCCGTGAAGCTCTTTATCTGACCTTCCATTCTGAATGATAGCTTTGCTGGATAAAGTAATCTTGGTTGCAGGTTCTTGCTATTCATCTCTTTGAATATTTCTTGCCACTCTCTTCTGGCCTGCATGGTTTCTGTTGAGAAATCAGCTGACAGTCGAATGGGTACTCCCTTGTAGGTAACTGACTGTCTTTCTCTTGCTGCTTTTAAGATTCTCTCTTTATCTTTTGCTCTTGGCATTTTAATTATGATGTGTCTTGGTGTGGTCCTCTTTGGATTCCTTTTGTTTGGGGTTCTCTGCGCTTCCTGGACTTGTAGGTCTATTTCTTTCACCAGGTGGGGGAAGTTTTCTGTCATTATTTCTTCAAAAAGGTTTTCAATATCTTGCCCTCTCTCTCCTTCTGGTACCCCTATAATTCTGATGTTGGTACGCTTGAAGTTGTCCCAGAGGTTCCTTACACTATCTTCATACTTTTTGAATCTCTTTTCTTTTTTCTTTTTCGGTTGGGTATTTTTTGTTTCTTTGTATTTCAAATCTTTGACTTGATTCTTGGGATCCTCTTGTCTGCTGTTGGATCTCTGTAAATTATTCTTTATTTCAGTCAGTGTATGCTTAATTTCTAGTTGGTCCTTTTTCATGTCCTCCATGGTCTCACTATACTCCTTGAGGGATTCATTAAATTTATCGGCGGTTTCCATAAAATTCTTGAAAAACCTTATAAACGTGGCCTTGAACTCTATATCCAGTCGTTTGCTTTCCTCCGTTTCTGCCATTTGTGATCTGTTTCTTTGTCTCCGCATTTTGGCTGCTTCCCTGTGTTGATAGAGTGGCCCTGCGCGCCAGGTGTCCTGTAGGGCCCAGTGGCTCAGCCTCCCCAGTTACCTGGGGTGGACACTCTTGGTGCACTCTTGGTGCCTTGGTTGTTGTAGGATCACTGGGAGGAATTGACCTCCAGGCCAATTGGCTGTGGGAATCAGCTGTGTCTGAAGTGGGAGAATGGTCCCCCTCTGACCACTGGGTACAGTGGCTCCTGGATCTAAGGAGGTGCTAATTCAGCCCCTGTCTGAGGCCACACAGCAGGAGCCACGAAGAGGCTCAGCTGTGAAGCAATGCAAGCCGCTGCGGGGCCTTGGGCCTTCTCTTGGAAGTTCCGGGTCTGCCTGGCTGGGCTGTAGTTAGGTACATTCACATGCAAAAGCCTCTGCCGCAGCCTGGGTGGGGCGGGGTCTCAGGGAGTCAAAGGGCGGAGAAAGCAGCTATGGTGATTCTCCGCGCCCGGAGTCGCGCGTCTCAGTGTCCCGGTAACGGCTGCAAGCACCTCTGAAGGAAAGCCGCCCTCAAGTTCGCCCGCTACCGCCTGATAGACCAGCCTCTCCCCGTATGAGTCCTGGGTCCCCAGAGACTTCCCGGAACCGGAGTTCAGAGCAGTCGGGAGCTTGTGATTCAAAAAGACAGCCGCGTCCTCAGGTGCCACCCCCTTTCCGCGCGCGCGAGCCACCGCCGTACCTCTGCACTTCACCTCCGCAGCTCCTCTGGCTCTCAGCGTGCCCCTCTTTTCTTCTAGTTGTAGAAATTACACTCAGCCAGCCTTCCTGTTGTTCTGGACGATGTTTGCTCTGTCCTTTGGGATATTTTTCAATTGTTGTGTGAGGCAACTATTTCCCGGTGTTTATCTATGCCGCCATCTTAGTTTCTCCTTAATTTTTTAATATATTTTTTTTTATTGATTTCAGGGAGGAAGGGAGAAGGAGAGACAGAAACATCAATGATAAGAGACAATCATTGATTGGCTGCCTCCTGCACGTCCCCCACTGGGGATCGAGTCCGCAACCCTGGCATGTGCCCTGACTGGGAATCGAACCATGACCTCCTGGTTCATAGGTCAACATTCAACCATTGAGCTATGCCAACTGGGCTTACCCTATTAATTTTTAAACCAAAATTTCTTCTGAAAAATTTCCAGGTTTGTCTTTACTGAATAGAAAAGGGCAAAGGGATTTAGCTACACTCAGGCCCGGCCAGTTGTAGGGATCGGATGACCCCCAGGGGTAGGCATGATGGGGCCAGCGCTTCACCAGTACCAGGGCCCTTCGTCCCTGCCCCCCTCTGTGAGCATCTGTAGGAGGCTCTGTGATTTATAAAACATCTTTCACACCCATTGTCTCATTTGAGCTTCACACCCTCTCTGTAGGGTACATTGTGTAGGTGTTAGAATCAATCTTTTGTAGCTGAGAGAGATTAAGCAATTTACCCAAGGGTTTTCAACTAAGAAGTGACAAGGTTGGGATTTGAACCCAGGTCCTCCAAATTCAAATCCACAACAAAGCCAAAGTAGCTACACATGGGTTTATAATTATTACCGATAATGATACCTACCTTTTTTAAAAAAAAAAATCTTAGTATGTGTCAGACTGTGCTTTCCATGAATTCTCTTATTTAATCCTCACATCCTCTGACATGAGCTGGTTTGAAGGACAGGGAGGCTGAGCAGACTGAGATGGGCAGCCGTCCTCATGGTGTGCACAACATAACCAAAGGCTCAAAGACAGGGCCAGTGCGCTCATTCAACCACATTGGCCACACCTGCACAGCTGCTGTCCTTGGGCCCCTAGTCAGGTAGGCCTCATGGGGTCCCTCACCAGCACACTCTTCTCTCTTAGTGGAAAGGGACTACGCCCTCCTAAAGTGGGCTCTGACATAGCCCTGGTAGCAGCAGCTGAAGAGGCCCCCAGACTGTCACTACCTATATGGTTGCTGCTCTGTAAGGCCTGCGTGTGAGCTGGTATGTCACTGGGACTCCCCACTTTCCAGCCAAGTGATGGACTTGGCTCCCAACCCTCAGCTTTGAAGTTTAATGGGGCTCCTGGCAACCGGGGCCTTAGCTAGCTCTGCCCTTTAGCTCCTCTTCCATTCCCCACCAGGCCTGGAGTCCAGGCAACTCCCTTAGTTGCCTCCCCAACTGATTTGGGTCAGGAGGGGGAGGGGGAGGTAGATAGCAGAGGCTCTGCCCTGACAATGCAGCAGAAGCACAGAATAGTGGGCCTGGATGAAGAAGTGCCTGCCAGACTGGCTTCCTGTGATCCCAGAAGTCAGAGACCCATGTAGTCTTTCTCTGGTTGGAGGATGAACAGAACCAATGTTCTCTGGAGTTGACTGCCCTGCCCTCCACCTCTCCCTCCTTTGAGCTTGTGTGCCATAAAGTGTCAGGGCCATTGTGACACCTAGACCCAGCCCTGGACGCATAATCTTGGGCAAGTTACTTTTCTGTGCCTCCATTTCCTCGTCTGTAAAATGGGAATAGTCATTGTCTTTATCTTGTAGATTGATTGGAGAGTAGATGAGTTCACACAGGCAGGACTTAGAGTAGGGCATGGCCTGGTGGTAGGTGCTGGCTATTAATATTACAGGAGTTCTGAGATTAATATTACAGGAGTTCTGAGATTAATATTACAGGAGTTCTGAGATTATTCAGGCTCCTCAGTGTTTTCCCTTGGGAAACTCCGGTCTCTTAAAATGGAATGAGATTTCAGGGCAAGTGTTAGAGAAACTTTAAAAATTCCTCCTGGTGAGAACTTTTTTAAAAAAAATATATATTGATTTGAGAGACAGAGGAAGATCAATTTGTTGTTCCACTTATTTTTTAAATATATTTTTATTATTTCAGAGAGGAAGGAAGAGGGAGAGAGAGATAGAAACATCAATGATGAGAGAGAATCATTGATCTGCTGCCTCCTGCACACCCCACTACTGGGGACCGAGCCTGTAACTTGGGCATGTACCTTGACTGGGAATCGAACTGTGACCTCCAAGTTCATAGGTCGACACTCAACCACTGAGCCACGCCGGCCGGGCTGTTGTTCCACTTATGTATACATTCATTGGTTGCCTCTTCCATGTGCTCTGACCAGTATCAAACCCACAACCTTGGCATATTAGGACAGTGCTCTAACCAACTGAGCTACCCAGCCAGGGCCCAGTGAGACATTTGAGGCTGTGACTAAAGGTTAGTGCTGGCTCGTTTCTTCCCTCCTACCACTGCCAGTCTCAGGCTAGTCTCACCACTCTGGCTCAGGGTCTGTTTCAGTTTAGACACAGCTGCTAGCTGGAGAAGAGGTGTTTAATACCTCATTAGCACCTCCCCACTGCTTGTTGTGGGCACTAATCACTTTAGTTTGCTGCCTCTGGAGTGACTCTGAGCTGCCTTTGAAAAGCAGACCATGTGATGGCCAGAAGACTTCCCCAGCTGGTCCCAATTCTCTCCCTAGGTCGAGCCCTGTACCCAGAAAGTGAAACAATTTATTGGTTAGATTTTGGGAATACATGTGCACATTTTTAAAAAACAGATCAGACCCTTAATCCTTCTGTAGCACCTGAATACAATCATGAAGCAGCTTTTCCCAGGGCCTTCCTACTCCTTTTCTTCCTCATCCCACACCTGCAGACCTGCCCCCTTGCCCTTGCCACCCACGGTTTGGTGCAGGAATCAGGGAGAAGGCAAGGACCCAAATCTGAAGCAGATGTTTGGGACGATGAGTGAGTTTGGGGTGGAGACAATAGGAAGGATGTGGACCCTGCTAGAACTGCTTGTTGCTCTGACCTACTGCCAAGGCTGAGAAAAATAGAGTGACTGTTCCTGGTTAAATACCCAGCGTTTACTCGTGCCAAACTTTCCTGGGCCTCAGTCCTGAGAGTCCCTGGCTCTGTTTCCAGAGTTCTCCGTATCCTTGTGCCAACCGCTATTTTGGCCCCTTTTTCCCATCACGCCAAGCCCCTAAGCTCAGCCTGACCCCCGAAAGTCAGGACTAGAGTTTTGCTTTGCTTATTATTCTTTCATAGTTAATCCGCAATGACATTTTTGGAGCCCAAATTCAAGATAAGGTCTGACAAAAGAGTTTTGTGCTGCTTCCGAGTGTGAGAGTCTGTAAGACATAGCTTGGATGCCCAAACAATAGTCTTTTCAAGGTGTAGAGGAATCATAAGTCAGAATTGTTGAAACCAAACCATTGTGAAACAAGCAGATGTGCGGCTGCTGCACCCACACCCACATCCACATCCAGACTTTTCCAGAGCTGCTCACACGAGCCTGCCAGGATCCAACATGTCTTCCTACCCTGCTGGGGAGAGCAAGGGTCATATCTATAGGGAAAACACCCAAGTTCAATTCTGTTGCTTTGACTTTTGGAGGAGACACAGGTTGGCACCATCATGAACAAGGTGTCAGAGAAGAGCCTGGCCGGTGTGGCTCAGTGGTTGAGCATCAACCTATGAACCAGGACGTCACAGTTGGATTCCCGGTCAGGGCATATGCCCATATTTCAGGCTTGATCCCTAGTCAGGGGTGTGCAGGAGGCAGCCAATCAATGATTCTCTCTCATCATTGATGTTTCTATCTCGCTCTCCCTCTCCCTCTCCCTTCCTCTCTGAAATATATATATAAATATATTAATATGTATGTACTAGTACTAAAAGGTGTCAGAGAAGAAACCCCTCTGGGAAAGGAAGCCTGAAGGTTTTCCGAAAGGCAATGGGCTGACCCAAGGCCCATCCAGCTGCGACCCAGCTCAGAAGCTTGGGGAATCGATGTTAAGATCAGCCCCAACCCCAGAGAGGAACACACAGCACCCTATGCAGAGAGGACCAAGGACTCCAATTTCCTGGGTTTGATTCACATCAGGGGAAATTGGAGTGAAGCTCAGTGTTTCCACCCTCATTGGTCTCAACCAACCAACTTCATGGCTGTTCATGAAGCGGATTTGCCTCTTCCTGCCTCTGGTTCATTGGAAATGACATTACTTTGTCTTTCCTTTGCCACCCCCTGGTCATCTGACCATAGTACAAACCCTTCTGATTGTTGTTAGTGTTGGAGATACTTCCCTCTCCCCATCCACTCAAGATTTTAATTTCATTCACTGAGCTGCAGGCCGCTGGCCAGTCCCCACTGCCAAAGTCAACACCTCAGGGCTGCTTTGTCTGGGAGAGTAGATAAAAGGGAGAGTGGGTCCTAAGACCACGGAGTTTCCTTTCCCGGGACCTGCTCAGGTGATGGCATATTTATGGCACAATGAGGGGCTTGCTCCTTGGGTCTCTTGGTTTAAAATTCATCTTTGCAAGGGTTCTTGCTTCTCTGAAAATCAATAGGGAGAGTAATTTCCTTCCCTTTGTACATGTGTTAGGAGCTAGAGAAATTTCACTTGCAGCTGTTACTCTGTACTATGGAAAGTCTCCAAATGCATAAACAGACCCCCCCCCCCCACACCCCAACTCACTCCAATTAAACAGGAATGAGAAACACTATGGGAGTGGACGGCGATGGGCTTGGGTACTCAAGCCTTGGGGGCAGAAAACCCTAAGGAAAATAGAGTGTTTATATGTCTGTCTCCCTCAGCAAGACTGTGAGCTGCTTGGGGGCAGGGATCCCATTCTATGGTGTGTGTGTCTCTGAGCTCCCTGTGCAGTGCCTGATACACAGGAAATGTTTGCTGACATGCGGAGATGCAGAGAACTGAAGAGAAAAGGGAGGCCACAAACCCAGGGATAGATAAGAAACATCAAATTTTCTTTCTTATTTTTTTTTGTGTGTGTGGTGGGGCTGGGAGAGGTACATTATAAGAAATGAAATGACAAGTTGGAATGGGATTAGACCTACTAGCACAAAATGATGACACACACGAAATTTCCTCTTACACAATAACACAACATCTTGTTTTCAACAAACATAAAAGCCATCAAAGGCTCTCCAGCTGGCTTGCGAGTATTCGATATCCCTGACTCTGCTAATGGGCAAGCAGAGGAATGTCTTGGCAACTCCTTTGAGTGGGAGTTCTGAGGAGAGAGGGAACATTGTTGGTCTGTAGAAAGAGGACGGGAAGATTCAGAAAGATTCCTTCATGTGCAAGTCCATAATGCAGGTAAAGCGGGGTTGGTAGAAATGGTGGCCTCATCCTAGAGAGGTATAGACCCCTCAGGCCCCTGGAGAGACCATGCTTCTGGTTCTGATAGAGTCACAGTCTTGTCTGAGGTGTGTATGTCTCCCTTTGACTGTGGCGATCTTGAAAATGTTTGCTTCCTCAGTGAGATATCCACCAGGACGTTGGCCTTTGCCAAAAGGTGCTGTTTTGTATAAGGGGAGTTTGGAGACAA
This sequence comes from Myotis nattereri, assembly GCF_964212035.1. Lineage (NCBI taxonomy): Eukaryota > Metazoa > Chordata > Mammalia > Chiroptera > Vespertilionidae > Myotis > Myotis nattereri. The sequence goes on along the minus strand of NC_138075.1, from coordinate 23,625,704 downwards.
AAGGTTTATTTAAATGAGAACTTTTCTACAGACTTCGTTACCAGGGATGAATATCGGTATCATGTAGCGTGTCTGACCTCATGGTAATTATTTTATTTGCATACAGCCTATGGGTTTTCCTGCAAAGAGGTGGTATTAACATTGCCACCGGCTCCTCATTGTCTCCTCTGCTCCTGCAGGAGGCGGCAGGAGCTCGGTGGGGTACAGTGCAGAACAGGGGCAGGAGCTGGAGAAATTCTTTAAGAGCCACCTTTACCCGACCTCCAGGAATGCGAGGCTGCCAGGCCCCAGGCTGAACCTTCAGGAGCACCAAGTGCAGGTTTGGTTCAAGAACTACCAGGCCAAACACAGTAGGTTGCTGGGCCTGCCCAGGCGGCCAGGCCTGGTGAGATTCTGCGCAGGGCGCCCAGAATATGGTCCAGGCTGCACCAGCCCCAGATCCAGCTGAGACCCCAGTCAGGCCTCAGGGCCCCTAAGCCTTGAATTTCTTGCCAGATCCCTGATTTGTGACCCCTGATTTCCCAGAGCTGTGCTCACCCTAAGACACCTTGGAATGACCCTCCTCTTTCACTTGGGTACCAAGAAGGTACCCATGATTAGAAGGCCTCCGGCCCCTGGATGTTACTGCCTCTATAAGGGATTGTGTCCCCACAAAGTCCTGTAGATCCTGCTGTGCCAGAGGGAAGTAGGGTGTCGTTGGCGAGAATGGTGCGCCCACTCGGGTGCGGGAAGTGGTTGCCACGGGTTACTCTTCTGCAGTGTGAACACACCTCCATTTATCCAATTTGGGGAGGTGGCATTGCTGTGTTCCCTGTGAGGCCACCGACTGTCCTGCTGCTCTAATGCGACATTTCTGCGGGTTCTCAGGTCCAGGAGTGGAATTGTTGCTCGAGGTGGATGTTCTGCTTTAGTGGTGCTGCCCGCAAACTTCCCAAAGGACCTAGACCAGCCTCATAGGCCATTTAATTTGAACCGCACTAAATCCATAAATGTTTCTGGTGGTAATGGACATCTTTATACACTACTGATCTGTACAAACTAAGTGTATTATTCCTTCATTTGGTTGTTTACAAAGAGTCTTAATGGAGTATTATTTTAATCATTGAGGTTTCTGCATATTTGCGTAGGTTTCTTTCTAGTACTTTTATTATTGTCTGACATTTGGGGTGGTATTTTAAAATCTGTCCTGTTTATAGGATTTGGTTGACAAATTATTTTGTTATCAGTTGATTCCATTATTTTGAGCCAGGGACCGGACTCAAATTGTTAAAATTCTATAACTTTTCTGGACATTGTTTTGGGCTTGATAATTTGAAATTTAATAAAGTGCATGGTTATCTTGTTAAAAAATAAGTAAAATTGCAGGATCCCCCCACCTCACCCCACCTCACCCCGACACCCACCTCCATTATATCCTCAGGGTGTCTTGTATGCAGGATTCATTTCAACTTGGAAGTCATTTCACTCAAGTCATTAGCTAGTATTCTATGGAACTTTGTACATGCAAAGGATTTTAAAGCCACTACTAATAGCGGTATCTTAAAGTAGGGCCTTCTCCTCATAAATCTGAAATCCTCAAGTGACTGACAGATAAACAAAGTGTTCATCTGTTACACGATGTCACCAAGGGATCATGAGGTAGAGTCAGTGAGCTCTGGTGGCCCAGTGCCTGGGCTGTTTTTAGTCTAAACTAATCTGCCTGAGACAGACCAGCAATGTGGACAGTTTGGGCTTTGACATGAAACAGACCCATGTTCAAACACAGCTCTGCCTATTACTAGATTGCTTACCACATGACACAGGTTTGACATGCAGTCCCCTCAAATACCTCCTCTGGCCTTTGGAGGGTCATATGAAGGAGGGAGGGGAGGTCTCTTTTGACCTGAGGACTTCTTCACAGATGTTTGGGCTAGGTGTCTTGAATACTCACTCTCTCTGGCCTGCCTGGAGGTAGCAAGATGGGAAAAGAACCACACCCCATGGCAGTCATCCACTCTAGCATGCTCTACTGCTCCCAGGTCCATATAGCCCCCCGCTATGGAAAGTACCAGGGCACTAGGCCATAGTCAATATGGTATCACACATACTATATATAGAAAACTTTTTCTAAGAGCTCCAAGTTATTAGCTGATTTTCTTATTTAATTAATAACATCAATTTGAAGGTCAGGAAACTAATATTGAAAGATTTCCCAAGGTTGATCCATGGGCGTTAAAAATAAAATATGAATGCTCAAGTTCTCCAATCATGTCTCTCTATCCTTTGCGGATCCTATTCTGCACACTTGATGCAAAGGTGTCCAAGAATATCTTCTTTGAGAAAAGGCCAAGTGACAGGATATGCCTGTGTTGCAGGGGAGGCTGAAGGATGGGCCAGAAACATAGGATGGGCCACCTGGTCAAGAATACAATGAGGTTTATAAAAGAAATGTATCTCCTCACCTAGCTCCTTGAGTCATCCAACACTTCTTTCTAGAGTCATCCCTAAGAAATGGAGTTCTGAGACCTTGCTCATTCAGAAAACTGCTGGTTTGACAGCTGAACCTGGCTACACAGGCATTCACAAACTACAAAGGCCATGTTAGGCCCTAGCTGGTTTGGCTCAATGGATAGAGCGTCTGCCTGCGAACTGAAGGGTCCTGGGTTTGATTTCAGTCAAGGGCATGTACCTTGGTTGCAGACTCCCGGCCCTGGTAAGAGGTGCGTGCAGGAGGCAACCAATAGATGCATCTCTCTCACGTCAGTGTTTCTCTTTGTCTCTCCTCCTCCCTTCCACTCTCTAAAAATCAAGGGGGGGGGGGGCAGGGGAAGACGGGTAACAAAGGCCATGTTGGCCCGCTAGTTGGGTATTCCAAAGGAAGTAGCAACCACATCTGCAGACTTCATCCTGAATAAATTATCCATCATCTTCCTGAAGGAAGGCTAAAGGGCAATTAGATAGGGTCCCACACTGCTTTTTCAAGGTGACTGGATGTGAGGTTCTGTGCTGGTATGTCTGATCCCTGCCCCTAGAGGTACCAACATTGTTACCACCTTGTGTTTAAGAAGCTGCCGCTGCTGGCTGGTATTAATAAGCCAGTGCTCTATTGACAACCTGAACAACTTTGTTAAACTACCTCTGATGCTGTATCAAAAGCCTACAGCTATCACTCCTCTGACTTCTGGTAATAAACTGTGTCCTCCACATCTCCTTACCAGGAATTCACTGACCGACTTGAAGAGCCTACACCGAGTTCACTGGAGAGAACCAGGTCCCTGCTGTGGTTACTACAAAGTGTTCTTCTGTAAGCAAAATTAAAGTGAACAGAATTGGCAGGTGGTAGTGGCAGTGTTCACAGCAAGGCGTATCCCAACTCTCCGTCAAATACAAACCAAGATCATCACAAGACCCCCTAAACCCAGTCCCTTTGAACTCCAAACAGAAAAACTAAGCTGTCCAGTAACTTTGGGATGACTTTGTTAGGTGCTGCAGTTTCCATATTCGGAGTCAGAAGTTAGCCCATCCCAAGTTTTTGAGTCAACTTAGGGCTGAGTCACTTTCAATACCACTGTACTTATATGATACTCAAGAACCTGCCGCTGACCAGCAGAGAATCATGATCATGTAAGACCAGCCCACAAAACCTGTTCAGGGTACTGCCAAGGACCATCTAATGTAGAACCTTTGGGGGTAAATCTTGGCAAGAAAACTTTGTAGACATTGAACATGATTCACCAGATTCAGCATCAGGAATCTGAACTAGTCTCATGGGCAACGATGGCCTCAGAAAAATTTAAAACTAATTGTTAAGTATTACTATGAAGAAATTGACCTTGCTTAGCATCTTCAGAGGCCACATGGGCTCTTTTCACCCTCTCCCCACTGCGAATTTTAGAACAGGCTGTTTGGAAAGGGAATAGATAAGACAGTCATCATAGAAGTCGGGACAATAGAGGGATGGGATGAGACCTGCTCTGCAGTCCTGTCCTGTTTTATTTCTTGACCCGGATGGTGGTCACTTGTGCTTCATTTATAATTACTTACTAAATTGTATGTGCTTGCATACCTTTTTTTGTATATATGTTACATCTCAAAATAAGTTTTCTATTTTAAAGTATTACAGCATACCTGGAGCTGGTCTCTTCTACTTCAGGATCTAAGTGAAGCCAAAGTAGAGGTAAGAAGCCCTCCGGTCCCACCTTTACTGTAGTCCTCAGAGGAGTGTGGCTGAGAGCTCCATGTGCAGTGGCTCAGAGGCACCAGCACACGAGAAGCTGAAAGCAGTATTTATTTTTTAAAATATATTTTTATTGACTTCAGAGAGGAAGGGAGAGGGAGAATCATTGATCAGTTGCTTCCTGCACACCCCACATTGGGGATCAAGCCCACAACCCAGGCATGTGCCTCGACCAGGAATCTGTGACCTCCTGGTTCATAGTTTGACGCTCAACCACTGAGCCAAGCCGGCTGAGCAGTATCTTTTGTTCTAATTCAAGAATAATCTTACTAGCCTCTTGAGCAGCCGTGGGCAAACTACGGCCCGCGGGTCGTATCTGGCCCGTTTGAAATGAATAAAACTATTGAAAAAAAAGACCGTACCCTTTTATGTAATGATGTTTACTTTGAATTTATATTAGTTCACACAAACACTCCATCCATGCTTTTGTTCCGGCCCTCCCGTCCAGTTTAAGAACCCATTGTGGCCCTCGAGTCAAAAAGTTTGCCCACCCCTGCTCTTGAGTCTTAGTAACAACTTCATGATGAGATGAAATCACTGAGTGTTCATAGTGACCTATTCAAGGCCACAAGAGCAGCAAGTATAAGAGATGTAGGACAGTTAACCTAAAAATGGAAAGTCAAGAGAGAATTTTGTTTCGTTTTGTGACATGGCATATCACTCAGGAGCTTGATGAAATAGGGGTAAAAGCACTATACAAGAGTTTTCCAGTTAAGATTCCAATTCATTGGGTCTGGGAGTGGGGGCAAAAATCTGAATTTTAAAAAGAATTCCAAACAGGATTTTGTTTTGATTTTCCAGATTAGGAATTACTGTACAAGACACCATGATTACTTCTCTTAGAAAGCCAGGGTCCCTAATACTTTTCTTTCTAGACATAAATCAGGCCTGGTTTTCTCTCTGCCAAGTTTATCTTTGGTTGGAAAAGAATTGGTACCACCTGCCAAATTTGAGCTGTGTTTTTGTTTGCCACGCCCAGAGCACTTGTGGAAGGGTTGGGGGTGCGGGGGGCGGCGGGGTGGGGGGAGTGTTGCAGGGGAGTTAAGGAAATAAATGTGATTATATGCAAAATCAGGATACACCGAAGTGTTTCTAGTGTTACCTCTGGATGGCAGGTGATTTATTTCCCTTGTTTTTTTTCATTTCCAAATTTTCTACACTGAGTTTCTTATGTAGTAAAACTGTAACAAATTAATGTTTAAAAGACGGATGAGAACAGACACGCTCTGCTCTTGCCAAGCTGCACAAGCACTTGTCCCGCCACTGGCTGTGTGAATGACAGTGCCCCGCTTGGCACCATGGACAGCAATCGGGGAAGGGTGAAAGGGCAAGAGGCCTGGGACAGGCGGGTCTCCCAGTGTACATCCTATCCTGAGCTGCCTGCTTCTGAAGGAATTCTTGGGAAAATACAAAAAAATATTTCTACTCCTTAGTCCTTTTAAACATTTATTTATTTACTGTACAAAATATTTACACAATCATTGCAACTGTCTGGCCCTTTTGCCTGGCCTGAAAATGTGCAGCGGGGCTTGGTCTCCGCTGAAGTTCTAGAGACATGCCGATGTTCTCCGTGGTGTTCCCTTTGTATCTGGTCTCCTTCAAAGACACGGAAGGCCAGGAGGTTAGCTGACCCCGAGTACCTGGGCCACAAGGACATAAATAAAAGAACTGGCCAAAATAAGAAACGTGAATAGAAAATTGCCCGAGAGGTAACACACACTACTTCTCTCAGACACACTGTACCTTTCCCCACATTGGCTAGTACCAAAGCAGGATTAGAAAAGAAAAAAAAAAAGGTAAAAGAAAGGCCCCAAAGAGCAAAGATACATTTCAACAGTTAGGAGAGAAGATAAACTGGAAGAATAGAAAAACCACAACAGTACCAAAGGGTTTTGTTAAACAAAGGCCCTGGGGCTCAGGACCCCCACAGGGATGCAGCTGCCCCAGCTGGGCAGTGGTGGTGCCCAGGATGCTTTGAAAAGTGCTACGACCAGAGTTTAAAATGACAGGTCTAGCCAAGAAAATCAAATCGAGCTCCAGCGTCAGTCTGTGGAGAGCTGCTGGAGGGTGAAAGCAGAATCCAGAAGAGGAATAACTGCCAAAGACAGCAGAACCAGCCCACGGGCCCCCCGCGGGAAACCCCTCTCTGGGCCGAGGGGCAGCCATTGTGTTTCCCAGGGTGATGACAAAGCTTGCCTGTACATATCCCACGGGAAACACTGAGGCAAGCAGCAGCACCTTGTCCTGGTCCCTGAGGAGAGCAGTGACCATGTGGCATGCAGGACCCTGTGGTGCAGAGGCCCTGACACTGGATCCTGGACCCCAAGAATGAGTGAGGTCAGCACCCACACCGAGGACAAATGACGACTGCGAAGGAGTGAGGTCAGGCATTAACAGCAGCAGCTCGGAAGGGCTTGTTCCTTGTGATCTCTGGGAGCAGGAGGGCTCAGACTTGCTTCCAGGAGGCCAAGGCAATGCCACAGTCCTGCCTCCTCTCTGGACTCTGTGTACTTGCTGGTTTTGGCGATAAAAATGGCTTGTAATAGTCTCAGACTTGAATGCCCCATTGGGAATAGTAGCTTGCTACAAAGCCTTCTTAAAAACAGACATGTGGGACAGTTGATGAGGTTTTGCGTCTTGCAAATGTTTTCATTCAAATTGTAATGTTGCCATCATCCAAGAGAAGACAGCAGGTTCTCCTCAATCACCACACAATAGTGAACCTAATATATCTTCCTCCCTTCTTAGTTCCCCTTGGTGGTAACTGAGGGAGTGAAGGGAAGTAACTGGGGCAGCCAGGTGTTTACTGCCTGATGTATCTCCTCTGTTCCCAGTGTCCTGACCCAAAGAACCTGTGAAAACACTTGAACTGTTGGTCCCTTTCCCTTGCCCCAGTGCTGCCAGAGAACACCAAGCAGAGAGAGAAGCAGGGATCACTGGCATGCTATTCTTACGGTCCCAGTTCCTTGCTCCAAAATTTTCTTCAGTAGAAAGCAAAAGAATCCCAGTTCTTAGCAGACTGTATAACTCGAAGGCAGGTGACCAGGCCCAGCCACACCTCAGCGTAAAGAACAAACTTAGGGACAAGCGTCAGTAGTCTTCAAGCCAGCCATATGCCTAGACATGCCCCCAACCTTAAAGGAGCAGCAGATTCAGCACTGGAGGCTACAGCCCAGCTATCTTTCACATGCTTAGGTCTGCTTTTCTCACCGGCTCAAACTCAAGAAAAAGCTTAGAATTCTTTAGAGATTAATGACCATTTCCAGAAACACCTGCAGGGAAAGCTCCTTTTCCAGTTCGGAACCACAGAAAGATCCATTTGTGCTCTCCGTCCCCATTAGAGGTAGTCCAGGGCCAATGCCTATGCCTGCCATTGTGCAGAGGGGCAAAACCAAAGATTGCGCTTGTGGGCCTCTTCCTATCTGTGCTTCTCCTGGCTCCTGCTGAGAAGAGGCAATCACCCTGCCCACAAGGACTCACAGACCTCAGGTCAAGTAATGAGGGCCACAGAGGGACCCCGAGGAGCATAAGCAGAGGAGGATAGCAAGGCGAGGGCACCAGCTCCCCAATGAGAGCTGAGCCCTTTGTGTAATCTCCTGCAGCTAATGAGGCAGCTCCCGCCACTGAGATCTCCTAAGAACCAAGTGGAATTACAGCAGCACGGTCCTCTTCTCGTGACTCAACGAGTAGCTCAGAATACATATCATGCCAGAGTGGCCTGTGGGGAGAAGATGGACAGGAAGGGGGCGAGGGAAGGACAAGGCCTGTAGGTGACCAAATACTCCAGACACTGGGGAGCATGCAGCAGCTTCTGGTTGATGGTTATGTGTTCTGTTAGCATCAGTGGTTATGATGTCTACTGTGCGCACCCAGATGCTCCAGAAAGCACGGGAGCCAAGAGGATGGCAGGAGAGTGGTCAGAGCATGCCAAAGCCCTCACAGCCCTCGCTGATGGCCAGCTGCAGCATCCTGTGCACCTCTTCATACGAGTCATACGTAGGGAGGCACAGCTGGTTAAAACTGGAAGGGCAAGGGGAGAAGTGATTAACTCAAAACCACTGACAAGGGCTGGAAAAATAATCCCTCCCAAGAGCATGCATTGGGCAGTCAGATACCTACCATGTGTGTGCAGTTGGTAGCGTGCTGTGGGTCGGAGCAGCAATAATCTGGAACGAGGGACAGAGGGCCGCAAAGCCTCCGGGTGGCAGCTGAGAGGAGCCTGTTGTGAACTGAAGCAGCCGAGCCAACTCCTCCTGGGTCAAACTGGAAACTACAGTCCAAAACCACCTCATGACCTGGCAGGGAGAGCACAAGGTTGGGGTCACACCAGTATGCAGCCCAGGGTTTCACCTCGGTGCAAGGAAGCAACAGGACACCCAAAGTGGGAGTGTGGCTCAGTTACTGCTCTGTGAGGACACAGGTAGGAATGGTTAGAATTGACAAACTCTCTAGGTCAGGGGTCCTCAAACTTTTTAAACAGGGGGCCAGTTCACTGTCCCTCAGACGGTTGGAGGGCCCGACTATAGTTTAAAAAAAAACTATGAACAAATTCCTATGCACACTGCACATATCTTATTTTGAAGTAAAAAACAAAACGGGAACAAATACAATATTTGTATTTGCATGTGGCCCGCGGGCCGTAGTTTGAGGACCCCTGCTCTAGGTCCTAGAGCAGCCGTGGGCAAACTACAGCCCGCGGGCCGGATCCAGCCCGTTTGAAATGAATAAAACTAAAAAAAAAAAAGACCGTACCCTTTTATGCAATGATGTTTACTTTGAATTGATATTAGTTCACACAAACACTCCATCCATGCTTTTGTTCCGGCCCTCCGATCCAGTTTAAGAACCCATTGTGGCCCTCAAGTCAAAAAGTTTGCCCACCCCTGTCCTAAAGTCTAGGAGTTTGCATTGTCACGCAGTCAGGAGGGAAGTCACTGAATGCTTGGTTCTATATCTTTGACTTTCCAATGCACTGTTTCTGTAGCAGTCAGCATGATAGCCAATAGAGACCAGAGGTCCCTTTTGTCTTTCCCACACATATATCATTTTTTTCCCCCAGTTGATATGTCTGCTTTTCTGACTCAACTTTTTTTTTTTTTAAATCCTTACTCAAGGATATGTTTAGAGCAGGGGTGGGGAATGTCCAGCTTTCCAAATCATTTGGTCTGGCCCTGCCAAGGCATTGTGGGTGAGTTAAATAAATATTTTACCAAACATAGCAGGCTAATTTTTAAGTTGATAATTCTGTATGGCCCATGAATGATGTTATAAATATTCAAATGGCCCTTGGCAGAAAAAAGGCTTCCCACCCCTGGTTTATCAATGTGAGCCTCTCATATGTGCCCCAACCAGGGATTGAACCCACAATCTTTTGGTATACGGGACAACACTCCAACCAACTGAGCCATCCAGCCAGGGCTTCAGCTTTTGTGTTCTGAAACTTTTTCTTTACAACATGGCACAAATCCAACTAAAAGAAATCTGGCCTACTTACCTTTTCTCTGAAATGCCATGAGCCACCAACGACCATTGCATGGGCTTTGAAATCAGCCACATTGATGTCCCCAGTCCCACACATCAGTAGCTGGAGAAGATAGTCAGGTGTTACTAGGACACTCAGAGGAACAAAGACTCAGCATAAGGTTGATTACCTATGTTAATATGCAAAAATGTAGAATAAAGAAAACACCAGGAAAAAGACAAAAGGTGAGGTCACAATGCCAGAATACTGCTTTAGGAAAATCAATTATAATAGGCCAAAGTTTCCTAACCAATGTGCTAACAATCACACAGCCTTTTCTAAAAAAAAAAATATGTTGTTTTTCAAATTGATTTTGTGGGAAGACAGAGAGAGAGAGAGAGGAAAAAAAAAAAAACACAACACCACTGATGTGAGAGAGGCACATTGATTGGTTACCTCTAGCATGCACCACAACCAGGGATCGAACCTGCAACTTGGGTATGTGCTCTGACCAGGAATCGAACTGGCGACCTTTCAGTGCACAGGACGATGCCCAACCAACTGGGCTACACCAGCCAGGGCAAATCACACAGCTTTTAAAAAAATATATTGATGCCTATGGTGTTACCCTATCAGAATCTCTAGGAGTAGGTTACAAGCGTGTGTGTTTTGAAAAAGTTCCCCAAGCATTTCTGATGTACCCACCTAATTAAGAACTGCTGCTGTGGATTATTTTGAATGGCAACAAAGGACAAAAAGGGAACTAAGTTTACTGACAGTCTGATCTGGACGGAGCCTAGAAACACCAGCGAGAAAAGCAGGCCCTTGCCCTTTGATGAAGACCCCTAGGCCCATAGATAAATCGGTCAAGTGGCTTTTCCTTTTCCCCAGAATCCATCCTTTTGTGGATTGAACTTTTACTACCTTCCTTCTCTTCAGCCCAGCCCCTACTTGATCAGATAAATTAAAAAGCATGCCAAAAAGTGAGAACATTAATGAGATCAGAGCCCTCAACATCTTGTTCATGTCCTAATCTGGTTCAGAACCCTGCGTGTTACTTCACAGACTGTGAGTCCTCATCCAATGGCTATAAAGAATGATACATCCTAATCAAGACACGAGAAAAGCTCACATTAAGCCTTAGGAGCCGTGGCTCCTTCAGAGAACTGGTGAAGCTAACGAGTAACTAAGAGCAGCATGTGGAACTGTAAGAGACTGTGTCCTTCCTTCCTACTCACTGTTACAAATTGTCACAAATGCTTTGCTTCAGGATACAAACACATATACCAGTAGCTATTCCTCAGTCCCCAAATAACAGCAGATTTCTATCAGAAACTTTAGGCTGAGAGATGGAGAGTTCATTTTATTTAGATTCATATTTAAAGGTATAAAATGTGATGAAAATTGCACAAGACTTTGAGTCTTGTTCTCAAAAACAGTTCAGTTAATAAGAATAAAAATTGTGCAAAACCACCTAAACTTTTTTGTTTTTTTCATTTTTAAAGAACTTTCTCCATACAGGCAACAGTCTGCAAAAAACACATTCCTCATAGGAGCTAATAATTGAAACTAATAATTTGCCTTGTATGTATCATCTGTGAACAGCAGGTAAAAAACTGATTTTATGTTTTGTTCACACCTAATACAAACTTGTATTTTGCTACTTATAGAATGGCATTTACCATCATAGAGCCATATTTTGGTTATTACAGGATCTAAGATAAGAATATATTAACTGTATAGCATTGTGGTCCCAAACGTTGAAATATGTCTTCTTCACTGTAACGTCCCATGAGGGCAGGGACTTTTTTACTTATGGCATACAGGTGGCACTCAATAAATAGTCCCTGAACAAATATGTCCTATTATTCCCTTAAGTCATCTTTAAACGTCAAAGACTGTACATGATATTAATTCTTTAGTACTCAACCAATATCAATAATATGAGAAATAGGTGAATATTAATTATTACTCTTCAAAAATAATTAGCTATTTACTGGTTTCTAATTTTCACATTCTAACTTTTTATTTATTTTTTAATCCTCACCCGAGGATATTTTTCCATTGATTTTTTTAGAGGGAGTGGAAGGGAGGGGGAGAGACACAGAGAGAATATTATCAGTATGAGAGAGACACACTGATTGGTTGCCTCCAGCATGAGCCTGCAACCGAGGTATGTACCCTTGACTGGAATTGAACCCAGGACCCTTCAGTCCATGGGCTGACACTCTATCCACTGAGCCAAACCAGCTAGGACACATTCTAACTTTTTAAAAGCTGACGAATGGGTCAATGCTTGGGAAGAGTGATAAAAGTGAAATCAACCTTGCATAAAGGGCTTTCCTGTGGGAAAACTAAAACACTGAGTCAAGAATGGGGGTTTGTGAATATAAGCACTTACCTCAAGCTCATTTTCATCAAAAATAGCCAAAAGGTTCTCAGGGACCAACTCGTTCAGGCCTGAAACAAAGTAGCCCAGTTAAAACCATACCCACACCATGGATACAGGTACTTCCACATCAAAGCTAAGAGCAGACAGAATCTCACCTTTCAGGAAATGTTCCACCTCCTCTTTCACTTGACTGGCCAGCCGATATTGGGCCAGCAAATTTAAATAGAAGATTTTATTCGCATTAGTGACTGGGGTTTGAGCTCCACCTGTCATGAGTTCAACAACCTAAAATAAGATGCAGAAGATAGAGGGAGAGGCTGTGGATGAGCGTCTGTAAGATGACAGCTGCTTTGTATGCCCCACAAACACAGCGTTAATGACATCCATCACAGTTGCAAGTTTCTGCCGTGCATTCAGCTTCTCAACACACTTGGTTCTGTACAGTTACTAAGCTTCCGGGTTCCCACCACTATTGCTGTATTCTACTAACTATTTCTGAAGTGGGGATCTGAGGGAGTCTTCTCTGACCTAGTCAAACAGTGGTGATGCAACAGGAAGAAGATACTCTGGTCCCTTGTTAGCAACATTTTAATGTCTCTATGATCTGAAATTAAACCATCACAACCTCTTCTCTTAAACCCCTAAGCCAATTGAGAATAAATAAAGCCAGATAAGTAGTGAAGAAATCTCTTTAGAAATTCTAAGAAGGGCCGAAACCGGTTTGGCTCAGTGGATAGAGCGTCGGCCTGCGGACTGAGAGGTCCCAGGTTCGATTCCGGTCAAGGGCATGTACCTGGGTTGCGGGCACATCCCCAGTGGGAGATGTGCAGGAGGCAGCTGATCGATGTTTCTCTCTCATCGATGTTTCTAACTCTCTATCTCTCTCCCTTTCTCTCTGTAAAAAATCAATAAAATATATTTAAAAAAAAAAAAATTAAAAAAAAAAAAAAAAAAGAAATTCTAAGAAGGGATCAGTTGTTCCCTTACAGTCCCACAACAGTCACAAAGCATATGTGATTATCAGTACAATGGTATCAATCAGTGGTCACAGTTTTTTAGTCATTGCTATTTGCTTTCAATTGTATGTTACTGCAACTTTAGCTTCATGATTTTGTTTAGCACTACAATGTAAACAGAACCACATTTGCAACAGAAGTACTTTGGGCTAATAATTTTGTAATAAAGTTTTAGAAATATACAGGTAGTGTTAAAATAGGAGTCATCTACATCAACACCACTAAAGTTGAGATAGGTATGCCATCCCCTCCAAAACTCCTTGTGCAGTGACACTGCATTATCACTAAGTTATTTTTCTACTAGAAAGTAAGTAGGTGGGATAGATGGGTTCATGTGTCTTTTACTCCACTAAAATGGGCCAGATCATAAAGTGTAGGATGCAATGACCTAAACCTACCTTGCCCAATATGGCTGCCACTAGTCTAGGTGGTTATTTACATTTAAGTTCATGAAAATAAAATAAAATGAGGAATTCAGTTGTTTGGTCACACTGGCCACACTGTGGGTGCTCAGCGGACAGCACGGACAGAGAACATGCACATTTTGCGGGAAGTTCTATTAGGCTGCACTGCTCTGGAAGAGGGTGGGAATCAGGGGACCCACAGGCTCTGGTCCTCATTCTCACCTTATCCAATTGACCTGATTTGTTATATTTCTCTTCTGCAAAGACCAGCTCCATCTCACTCATGTCATTGTTGAGGATAAAACAAACTTTAGATTTGTAGAATTCTGGGTCATCCGTTTCAAAGTACTGAGGAGACAGAAAGACAGAATAGAACACGACTACTCTTACCCAGAAATGAAATTTACAACTGCTAGGAACCACTTACCCCTTCAACCTTAAGAATAAGTAGCTCAGAGTGGAGACTCCAGAGTTCATGGCCAGGGGCCTTAGTAGAAAAGACACACCTCAGACATTACCTTGTAATGCATACGTAGTCCTATGATTTGGGCCAAGAAAGAACGGGTGAAGCGAGCGCGGACCAACTGCTTGTAGGCTCCTCCTAGAGAGGACTCATAGAGACACTTGCCCACGAGCCGCCCTGCAAACTCATACATCTTCAAGCGTAGATGAGGGGGGCGGTTAGGGTTGGGGTGCACCTGTCAAAAAAAGAGACATTAAAAAGCTTTGGGCCATTTTTCTTATAGCCTAGTTCCGGAAAGACCCTCTCTCCCACCTTCATTCCAAGAGAGCAATTTCAGTAATTAAATCAAAGAGCCCATCCAAATGGTATTGGCCTTTTGGTAGCCCCTACTGAGTAATTCAAGTGACTGGAGGACAAAGGGCAGAGATGGCCTTACATTAGGCTGAAGAATCTTACATAAGTTTGTGGCTTCATCTGACTGAGAATGGAAGTAATCAGTGCATGATGTGATGATGCCTTTTCCCTAAACCAGAACTTCCTTCAGCCAAAGTCCACTTCTCTAATCCTGACACCTCTGCTTAGTCAAAGGTCTAGTACAGAATTCAATAGCTTCAGGTATGTTTTGAGAAAATGGCTTGATTATTATTATAATTAATAGAATAGACATTGCATTATAATGCTCTTTAGTAAAATATTAATCTGTCTACATTTTTTCTTATCCTAGAGATGAAACAATGAAGGCAAAGCAGAGGGAGGTTAACTGATTAATTCATATTGTAGGTAAGAACAGGGCACAAATTGTCAGATTCCCAGATTCATAATCTCAAACTCGTCAGTCTACTGCATTATAACATAATCTACATTTTCCACCCACCCACGGGGAAGTCACAGACTCACTAATGCTTGGTTGTTGTCACTGAATCGGGTAAAGAGCTGATTGGTGGTGTCAAATAGTGCTTTGCAGATTAGTTCAAACCATTCCCGGCGAGGCCCTCCCCAGTCCAGAGCTGAAAAATATAATAAAAATAAAAAGTAACTCTGGCCTACTATCTCCTATCATGTCTGTTCATTAATCCATCATTTTATACTCTCCACACTCCCTCCATTCCACTACCTTACTGTTTCCCCCTTCCAAACCACATTAACTGGACATTTTTTTGAAATCCCATCCTTCTATAGGATTAAAGGTCACTAAGCTAATACCCTCTAGTGTGAAAACACAGGAGATAAGATATCCCAGGAAATGGACCTTTCTCTTAGTTCTACAAAGGTGAAAAGTTTGCCCTCTGGTTCAAATACACAGAGCTCTCCCTCCAAGCCCCTGTATGTCTGTGCTCTATGAGATCCACCAAGTCATCTGGCCAGTAAACACCACCCTTTTTATCTTGACTCATGAAGTTTTTTCCCTTGGAAAAAGAAACTGGGGTATATTCAAGGGGTTTTGTTTTTTTGTGGAGAAGGGGTAAGAAATAGAATAGGAGAGAGAGTGGAGTTTAAAAAGATGAATATGAAATTTCAAAACTGACCTTCTTCGTCCTGGAAAACCACTTCAAAGTTCTTGCTCCAATCTGAGATGGAGAAATTCCGAGTGGCTTTCAGAGACTGAAAAGCAGCAAAAGGAAGGAAGTATCAGAACATTGGCTGGCATCTCTTGGGTGTTAACGACAAAAACACAAGAAT
This sequence comes from Myotis nattereri, assembly GCF_964212035.1. NCBI lineage: Eukaryota > Metazoa > Chordata > Mammalia > Chiroptera > Vespertilionidae > Myotis > Myotis nattereri. The sequence continues at coordinate 23,610,072 of NC_138075.1, read as the reverse complement.
AATGCCATTGTCTACTAGTTCTTGGAGGCAATCTATTATTCATAAACAAGCTTTAATCACACCATTTTATAATTAAAAAATACATGTATCCCCAGAAGTAATTTAAGGTTTTAAAAAATAATCTAATTTGTCTTTACACCATTACTTTGTTGAAAACTTGACGCTTGTTTTTCTTTTTACAATCCTCATTTTATTAATGAAAAAATGCTTAAAGAACTAAAAATGGCTCAGATTAGTAAGCTGTCAGCAAGACAACCAAGGAGTCCTGGTTTTTGGTAAAGTACAGTCTATTTGCTAGACGTCTTTATCCAAAGGCTAGGTTCAGACAGGGAGCCATACCACATGGAGAATGCGGCTGAGAAAAGAGGTTTCCAATCACACCTACCAGAGCCAAACATCACAAACACATTTTGGACTGGGACCAAGCCTTCTCATTCTTGGGGAATGTAAGAACTATGCCAGCGTCTGTGCAGTGGAGACAGACACACATCAGGTGTTCCTTTTCCATCAAACCAAAGTGACAACAAAAATCATTGCCTTGTAATCCAACAAGAGCTCTTCTATTCCAGGGATTCAATAACAAGAACTTTCTTCTGTAACAACTACTTATACCTGCCCTGCACAGGAGTTCCATGAGTTTATTCAGGAGCTAGTTCAGTATAGACTCTAAAGCCAATGTGTCAACCAGTCTCTCTCCTTAATAACATACCTCCAACAAATCTGCCCCAAACTTAGTATAATCAAACAGAAGAACAGTCTTTTCACAGGTATGTTTAAAGAGAAGTTTGGGTTTCATGAAAAAGATAACCCGAAGAATATAACCAAGTATCAAAGAGGCTCCTAGCTGAAAAACTTTGATAACTTTTGACAGAGATGAAACTTTACTCACCGATTCCAACAAGGCATGTCTGCTGACCTTCAGGGTGACTTTGGAATGTGGTCTTTTCATATGTACCTGCCGAAGCTCTCGCTGGAAAAAGTTCACCTTATCCTGAAAGGTCTCAGAGCCTCCTGAGGAACCATAAGATTCATCATGATTACAGCCTTATTACAAGACATCTGTGCAGGCCACTTCTACACCCTCAGGCACCCACAGTAGCTGCGGTCACTGCCCAACTTTACCTATGTTCTTATGGAGGGAACGGATGAAAGTGGCTGCGAGGATGTTCCTCTCCTTACAGCTGAGCTCCACAGGAGGCTGAATGCCATCATCTACCACCAGTGTAAGGAGCTTATGGACAGGGTCGGGGCCAAGGTATGAAAACTAGCAAAGGCGGGGAGAAAAAAGGAATTAATTTATAAAAACCTCAACTCCAGCAAAAACCGCCCACAACCCTATGTTCTGTACCAACCAACAAAAACAAGTTAAGCCTGTTTTCTCCAGATGAGTACCTACCAGGAGCACATGTCCTTGTTTTTCACTTCAGTGAAATTTTAAATTATTTGAGTCACAGAGACTACCTTTAGTAAGGATCACAGGCAACACTACAGACCTTCCAACAAGGAATACAAGCAGGATGAAAATAGTAAGGATCCATAAAATAGCAAATAACTACGTGAAGAGGTTGGGCACACTGGGTGGAGGAAAGTGATTTGCCCTTCGATTCCAAAAGCTCAGAAAAGTTAAAAAAAAAATTTGTAATATATGAAAATACTGATTCTAAAAGAGCTTCAATATACTGTGAGACCAAGCTGGGGGCAAAGTTATTAATACCCTCTCCATTAACTTAGGCCTAAGGAAAAAGATAACTCTCGCATTATTCTGTCTTGCTTTTAAATTCCTGTAAGATGTGTCTTACTATACTGTCTGTATTCTTCATGAGGTTTCATGAGATAACTGCGAACAGGCTGAGTTACTCCAGGGCTGAAGCCTGCTCAGCAAGAACCAGATGTAAGGATCCACTTACTTTGGTTCCTGGGCACACTCGGAAGGTATAAAGGCGCCAGGGAATGATCTTCAGGTAGAACTCCTTCACTGAGAATTGCTGATGGGCCAACAGACAAAAAACCAAGTGAATGATAAATAAAAAGGCTCTATTTGGATACTATAACTCAAATATCAGAGTTCCCATCTATACTTCTCATGATAACCCTTTCATGTATGGACAAAAAGGATAATTTAGGTCAGCATTGAAATCAAATAAGTAATATCACCCTCTTGAAATAGGCAAATTAAAAATAATACTCTGACAGTGCAATTTCACATAGAGATATTTCATACTCTTAACATTTAAGTCTTACTACCATTTGTAAATATCTGAGGTCAGGTTTTCACTTTATGAGTAGAGAACATTATTTCACCTGGAAACAATAAAAATCTACTTCTGCTCAGCTCAGTGCTGCTCAGAGAGACTTTCTCTAAGTCAATGGACAGGGAACAGCAATGGCCCATATCTATTGCTTTATCCCTATTTAAATGGTACCAAGGATTTGCCAGGAAAAAGGGGGTGGGGATAGAAAGGTGATTGGGGTGGAGTCTCATACAAAAAGGTTCATAAAAATTCCTCATTAAGAATAAAGAAGGATCTCATGTCATAAAGAAAAAAACAATGCCATAATTTTTTTTAATTTAAAAAATCTGTGATGCGTAGTAGCTGATTTTTTTCTAGATTTTAAAAAATTCGTCATTAAAGAAAATTTCACACACATACTAAAGAAGAGAAAAAGAGTCTAATGAACCCATCACCAACTTCAAAAATTATCAAATCATAACCAATCCTGTTTCATCTACACACCACTAGTCCCTTATTACCATTCCCCCATGCTAAATAAAGGTTAGATTTTTAAATGACAAATGGTAACAAAGTATTCTAAAGGAGAATAGTATTAGAACTCAGTTTTGATTATGACATTAAAAGGATATAATGGGATGTTTCAAGTCTCATTTTTCTGAGGTTTGAATGAACAAGCAAAATACAAATATTAAAAAGAAAATCTCTAACACAAAGCACCTCTTAGCTCAGGGCCCTTGGGAAGTTCACCTCCTTGTCTCTGCCAAAATTTCTGTTCTAATCCTGTAGCCTGATGGTGACATCCACTTATTGTGGTTTCACAGATGACAGAATGAAAGATCAGATTGCTTCAAAAAGTACAAGGGGACAACAGTAATTTTTATACTAGTGAGGAACTTTTTTTTTTTTTTTTTAAAAAAAACACATATTTTATTGATTTTTCACAGAGAGGAAGGGAGAGGGATAGAGAGTTAGAAACATCGATGAGACAGAAACATCGATCTGTGCCTGAAACCAAGGTACAGTACATGCCCTTAGCCGGAATCGAACCTGGGACCTTTCAGTCCGCAGGCCGACGCTCTATCCACTGAGCCAAACCGGTTAGGGCTAGTGAGGAACTTTTAAAGTGACTTTCTTTAAAGCTCTAAGAGCCATGCCTTGAAAAATCTTCCCAGAAGCACTCGAAGGGCAGAATGCCACAGGTTCCCGAGAGCTCCAAGGCAGACTTAAACCTAGTCCAAACCAAACATCTGCAGCAGAAGCGGTGGCTCACCCTCTGCTGCTTCACTGTAAGTAACCTCTCTTACATCCTAGAGACCCTACAAGTCCGTGATCTTGCCTGATTCTCAGACTGTTACCCATTACATGCAGGCTGGGGCTGGGAGACTGAGAGGCAAGAATGGGAGTTCCAACCTTTGGTGACACATAGCAGTACACCTTCTTCGGTTTCTTCACCTTCTCAGGGGTGTGACACTCAGAAGGTGAATCTTCATCTTCCTCCTCAGCAGCCATGGAAGGCCGGCGCTGGGAAGAGCTCATGTGCATGGGTGGGAGGTGCCACGGTGTGCTGGTGCAGTTGGCAGCATTATAAAGATAAGCCTCAAAGTAAATGCTCACTCCTGAGGTGGACACATTGCGTTCAACAATATTCTTTTCATTCTCTGAAGTAGAATAAGGAATAAAGTTTAGAGGAGGAGTCAGAGAAGAAGAAAAAATTAAACGTTTAGCCCACAGGACTCTGAGCTAAGATTGGCTCAAATAGCAGATGTTTGTGTGTGAGGTTGTCAAAAGAGCACAGACATGCAAAGAACAAATCACAGCTTTTCTTTCAACTCACCACTTAGGACAATAATGTCAAATTCGCCATTATGGATTGGCTGATTTTGGTACGAAATGCAGGCATGGAAGCAGCCACGAGAATGCAAGGTGAGTCGCAAGAAGACCTGGCAGGTCTGTCTGTTGGATGTCACTGACTTCTCAAATGAGACACCAGTGTGCTCTTCTTCTTGGGGACCGAGCTGTATCAGGAAAACAAAGCATCACTAAACATATAACTTTCCATATTTGCATGTAATTTACTCTTTACAAAGAACTTTCCTATCTATGAGCTAATCTAAGGCTCATAGTTACTAATGAGATAGGTATTATCAGATGAAGGAAGGAAGGACAGCACAGAAGTCAAGAAATGGAAATGAATTAGAAAGGGCGAGAATGATAGAGAAAGCAACAGAGAGAGAAAGAAGGGGGAGGCTGCTTACCTCATGAATGGACAAACTGTAATTGTGCTCATCTCTCAGGGACGTGGAATTGTTGGTAGGGTTGTCATACTCATCTCGGGGCACTATCTGAAGGGTGTGTGGCTGCCCACAGGTCAACACAAGAGTAGAAAAATGGCACACAATTTTGGTCTTGGAAGGAACCACCATTCCTGGAATAAAGACAGTGGAATCTAACAGTTAGAAAGGTACTTTTCAGGCGCAAAGAGAGCTGTGTCCCAGCCCAACTCCGAGGGATAGACAACACCATTAAGGCCCGGCCAGCGTGGCTCAGTGGTTGAGTGTCGACCTATGAACCAGGAGTTCAATTCCTGGTCAGGGCACATGCCCAGGTTGCAGGCTCGATCACCAGTGTGGGGCGTGCAGGAGGCAGCCGATCAATGATTCTCTCTCATCACTGATGTTTCTATCTCCCTCTCCCTTCCCCTCTGAAATTAATAAAAATATATTAAAAAACAAACAAAAAAACACCACCATTAAGAGGCAGAGAAAAAGATAGAAAACAAAGAGGTTAATTAAAATAAACTTTAGGGACTAATTTTTACAAATTCCTAACTACTTCAAGCACTAAACAAAATGAGAGAAGAACTTGGAGAAAACAGAACTGAGTTACGGACACAATGCCTAGAGTCCTATTGGAAATCTACAAGTGAGACAGGCCTTAAAACTAAGTGCTGAACAATCGCAAAAAAAACCTAAATACTTAGATGCAAATCTGATAAAACATATACAGGCTTGTATATTAAAAACAACAAGATACTGATGAAATAAATAAAAAAGGCTTAAATAAATTGTGAGATGTACCATGTTTATGAATTGAAAGACTCAACACAGTAAAGATGTCAAATCTACCCAAATGCTATAAAAATTTAACATAGTTCTTATCAAAATCTCAGCAAGATTTTGTAGCTTTAGACAATATTATTCTAAAATATATATGGAAAGGCAAAGGACCCAGAATAGCTAAAATAATTCTGCAACAGAAGAATGAAGTGGGAAGAATCAGTTTACTCACTTTCAAGACTTATTATATAGCTACAGTATCATGACTGTGGTATTGGTGGAGGGACAGACACATCGCTCAATGGAACAGAACAAAGAACCCAGAAATACACCCCTACACATATGCCCAACTCATCCTTGACAAAGGTGCAAAAGCAATGTAACAGGGCAAAGAGAGCCTTTTCAACAAATGGTGCTAGAGCAACTGAACAACTATATGCAAAACAAACAAAACAAAAAAAACCTCGACCCAAGTCTCTTATATAAAAACTAGAGGCCCGGTGCACGAAATTCATGCACTCAGGTTGGGAGGGAAGGTCCCTCAGCCTGGCCTGCGCCCTCTCGCAGTCCAGGAGCCCCACTATTGTTCACCCCACAGAGGGAGGTCCCACCTACCCACCGCAGCGCCACCAGCCAGGTAACCTGGGCCCCCCTCTGTGGAGCAATCGATCGCAGAGCCCCCCAATCAATCACCCTGCAGAGGGTGGCCTGGGCCTCCCTCTGCAGGGTGATCGTGGGGCAATGGCAGGCCCCCCGACCAATAGCATCACACCCGCCTTGGCTGGCCTGGTGCCAGTGCATGTCATAGAGTGGTTGCCTGGACGGTCCTTCTGCTATTTGGCCATTCGGTCGATTTGCATATTACACTTTTATTATTATAGATGAACTAAAAACAGGTCATAACCTTGAATATAAAATGTAAAACTATGTAACTTTTAGGAAAAAAATAGGATAAAATCTTCAGGATCGAGGACAAGTCAAAGCGCTCACAGACACTAAATACCTATATATATAAAAGACTAAATGTCCGTCCAACCGGTAGCTATGACGAGCACTGACCACCAGGGGGCAGATGTTCAAGGCAGGAGCTGCCATGACGCTCACTGGCCATTTAAAAATAAACGGTACCACGGACTTGGCACCAACAAACCAACACTTGGCTTCCCCCAAGTGGGACACAGGCCCCGCCACCACCCTGGAGCAACACCCCACCAAATCACAGCCAATGCTGTCAAGACCGCATGGCGCAAAATGCAGCCCACCGTCCAGCCCAGCCTGGAGACAGTTGCTGTGGACACCGGGTAATGACGTCATGTAGCAACACCTGGCTTCCTCTCCCTAGCAACTAGTGTCCTTGGAGTTTCTTCAGCCCAGTAACCTGACCTGCTTTATAGCCAGGTGCAAACATTTTACACTTTTTTTAAAAAAATATATATTTTTATTGATTTCAGAGAGGAAGGGAGAGGGAGAGAGAGAGATGGAAACATCAGTGATGACAGAATCATTATTTCAGCTGCCTCCTGCACACCCCACACTGGGGATCGAGCCCACACCCAGCATATGCCCTGACCGGGAGTCAGCCGTGACCTCCTGGTTCATAGGTCAATGCTCAACCACTGAAGCAAAACATTTTACACTTTAACCAAATGTTAAACTGAAAAGAAGAAATGGTAGAACTTGAAAATGACTTCAGGTTTTCTCGCTGCACAAAATATAGTCAAACACTGCTGCAAATATTTTACCCTTTGTTCTCCCTGCGTGATCTACGATAATAATCTGCTTCGTGTTGATATTTACTGCTGTGTTGCTGACAATTACCTGAAAGAGAAGTTGGGGTGCTTCGCTGGGCTGGAAAAGGTTTAGCTAAATCAGAAAGCAGGTCTTATTAAGCAAGTTTATTCTATATCTATAAAAGGCTAAGTTGACTCGCGCATGTGTGATACATATAAAGCTCTTGCTGGCGCCAATCAAACACGTGTGTTTCAATCTGTCATTGTCAATCATGAATTTGCTGACACTTCTATTATAGAGAAAGGGCAAACAGCAATATTAAAATATTTCTTCTAATTAATTTCCTTTCAATGTGCACGAATCTGTGCACCAGGACAAGAGTGATCTATAAAAGGAAACACTGATAAAATTGACTTCACCAAAATGAACAACTTTTGTACTGTGAATGACCCCGTTATGGGGATAAAAAGAAAAGCTGAAGATTGAGAGAAAACACATTACCTAATAAAGGACTAGTATATAGAATATATAAAGAACTCTCAAAACTCAAGAGTAAAAAAAACACACCAAAAAATCCAATTAGGAAATGAGCAAAAGACATGAAAAGACATTTTACCCAAGAGGATACAGAGATGGCAAATAAGCACATGAAAAGATGTTCAACATCATTAGCCATTAGGGAAGTGCAAATTAAAACCAATACACACTTACCAGAATGGCTAAAATGAAAACTAGTGACAATATCAAATGTTGCTGAGGATGTGAAGAAACTGGACTATTCACACATTTCTGGTAGGAAGTTAAAATGCTATAGGCACTCTGGAAGAGTTTGGCAATTCCTTAAAAATACTAAGCATGAAATTACCATATGACCCAGCAATTGCATTCCTGGGCATTTATATCAATGAAATGAACTTATGTTCACACAAAAATCTGTACATGAATGTTCATAGGTTTATTCACAATAGCTAAAAACTGGAGAAAACCTAAATGCCCTTCAATTGGTGAATAAACAAACTATGGTATCTTCACAACATGGAATTACTACTCAGCAATAAAAAGGAAAACCAACTATTGATACACTCAACAACCTGGATGAATCTCCAAGGAATTCTAAGTGAAAAAAAGTATGTGCATGGGTGGACCTGGAGAGTATTATGCTAAGCAAATAAGCCAGTCAGAGAAAGATAAGTATCACATGATCTCACTCATGTGTGAAATCTAATGAATAAAATAAACTGATGAACAAAATAGATCCAGAGATATAGAAGCATGGAACTGTCGAATCTCAGAGGGAAGGCAGGAGAGAGTGGGTAGGTGGGAAGAAATCAACCAAAGAACTTATATGCATATATATACATAACCCATGGTCACTGACAACAGGGTGGTGAAGGCCTGGGGTAGGGAGTCAGGGCAGGTAGAAGAGGTCAATGGGAGAAAAAAGGGGACATATGTAATAGTTACAATAATGATTTTTTTTAAGTTATGTAAATCAAAAGGTTATATACTCTATGATCCCATGTATATAACATTCTTGAAATGAGAACATTTACAAAAATGGAGAACAGCTTAGTGACTACCAGGGGTTAAGAAAGAGGTGGGTGGGAGAGGAGGAATGTGTGTGGTTATGTAAAGGCAACATGAAGGATCCTTGTGGTGATGGAAATGTTCAGTGTCTTGACTGTATCGATATCCATAACCTGGCTGTGATATTGTACTATGTTTGTTTTAAAGAGTTGCACTTCTCTTTTTTTAAATATATATTTTTAATTGATTTTAGAGAGAGGGAGAGGGAAAGAGAGAAACATTGATCTACTAGGGACTGAACCCATAACCTGGGCATGTGCACTGGCTGAGAATCAAACAGGCAACCCTTTGGCGCAGAGGACAACGCTCAACCAACTGAGCCACACCAGCCAGGGCTATACTATATTTTTAAGATGTTGCCATTGAGGGAAACTGGGTTAAAAGTATACCAAATCTCTCTATTATTTCTTACAACTGCCTAAGAACCTATAATTATTTCAAAATAAAGAGTTTAATAAAAGGACTGGTATACACTTATAAGGATATGTAATGTTCTCCATTGGTGGCAAGGAGGTAGTTTGATAATAATCCATGTGGAAAGGAGTCTATGAGAGAGACACTGAAACAAAGAACGAGATATATGGAGAGAGAGATGGCTTGGGAGCCACCTTGTCAGCCTTCCTCTGTTGTAAGAGAAAGAAAATTGATGACTAGTCAAGCAAAGATACACAAATCTTAAGACCCTTCTTGTTATGGTTTGACCCCAACAGATTCCATGGTCCTATCACTGCTGCAGATATCAAAATGACACCCTCAAAAGGAAGCCATGGCAGAACACACAGGACAGACAGGAACTTGACACACTAAAGAGATATGTTGCAGAATCAGGAGTCAGAGATTATACTTTTAGGCTTCAAAGTCAGTGAGCATTTATTATCTGGCATAAAGGACATGAAGGGGGTAAAAGTAGAAACACAAGCCTCAACTCTTAGATACCAGAAGCTTGAGCAGAAACTCTTCAATGAAAAGTAAAACACACAATGGTAGCAAGAGTGGGATTAAGTCAAGGTGGTTTTACTTGAAAAGTTTTCAAAAATCAGAAGAATTTACCTTTTGTCTATTCTGGCACCCTTACTCCTTAAGAACTTACCTGGCTGATGACCCAGCAATTCCACTCTTAAAGAAATGAAAATGTGTGTCCACACAAAAATGTACACAAATGTACACAGTGGCATTATGCATAGCAGGCAAAAGCAATGGACCCACAAATGTCCATCAACTGATGAATAGATAAATTGCAGCATTCTACACAATGGACTATCACTTGGAAATAAAAATAAATAAGTACTAATCCATGCTAAAATATGCATGCATAAACCTTAAAAGCATTATGCTAAGTGAAACAGGCCAGTCACAAAAAGTCCACATATGTTATGATTACACTGATCTGAATGTAAACAGTAAAGTAGTAGCCACAGTAAGCAAATCCAGAAGCAGCAGATTAGTGGTGGCCTACAGCTGGGGCATTTGGGGAAAATGGGGAGTGACTACAAACAGGTACAGGATCATGGGGTGATGAAAATGCTCTAAAATTGAATGTGGTGATAGTTGCACAACTCTATGAATTTTAAAAACCATTAAATTGTATATTTTAAATGGATGAATTTATAGCATGTGAATTAAATCTCAATAAAGATATTATTTAAAAAAAGGTATAATTACAAAGAAAAAGAAAAAGGGGGAAAAAGAGGGAGGGAAGAAGAGAAAGGAAGAAGGGGGGGGGGGGGGAGGTTAATGTACCAGGCTGAAAAATCTTGTAGTAGGGACTGTAGGCCACATTTAATCCACCAAGCTTCACTGAGATTTCATAACGCCCAGCCCTGCGCACAGTGAAGGCCACCTTGACCACATTGGAACTGGGCTCCTGCAGGACTTCCTGGGTCACTGGAATTTCCACTGCTAGCTCAACATGAGAGATGTGAACTCTTAGTCCCACAGGCCGATGTGCAGGGAAAGGCTGCCCGTTCTTATAGAATAACTGCAGTGGGAAGAAGAGGGGCACCCATTAGTGAACGGGGGTAGAAAATCGTTAGCCATCTAACTCAACAAACTGTGGGGAGCAAGGAGGTAGCTGGTAAAACTCAATACCCACCCCCTCCTACAGTCCTGCAGACACAGGGAGAAAGAAATTCTCTTAATACTTCAAAGAAAACCATTAAATCATGAACAAAGTCTTAACTTGTTTCGAGGACAGGTTTAAGATATACCATTAAATCAGTTTCAGCTTGACATTTCCACAAATGCTGCCTCTTCTTACCAGCCCTTCTTATTATGTTATCACTGCTAATCCAATGTAAAGGTACGTCAGCAGGTACCACTGGCACTGAGTGAACTAAAACAACAGGCAAGGCTAGGGGGTTCCGGCTACAAAACCAAGCATGGTACTGTAGTAGAGTCATCACAGGGGGCAGCCCACCTTTCCTAGGGCCACAGAGTAAATAATTTTGGCTTTATAGGTCATACACAGCTATTCAATTGTGGCTAACTACTCATAGGCAATACAGGAAGATGAATGGGTGTAGCTGTATTCCAATAAAACTGTATTTACAGAAGTAGGAGCTGTGCTTGATGTAAGCCTTGGGCCAGTTTGCCAACCTCTAAATCTACAATAACCCCAACTCTATTTAGTAATATTTTTCTTATTTTGAAGAGATAACATTAAGTTTATACTTCTTCACAGCTGAGCACCCATTAAACCAAAATGCTAGAGAAATTCGTGACTCTTCAGATACTAATAATTCCCAAGTTCCTGGGAGAGACAGGAAAATGTTAACATTCTAGGCCAGCACCACCAACAGACTGAACTGGGCTCTGAAAAGTTAAGTGACTCAGAAACCCCAATGGGTATGGAGACAGAAACATTCCCTTACATGCACTCGGAAGGCCATGCTGTGGCCCACCTCATAGGGGTCCTTCCAATCCCAGGAGACTTTGCAAGACCGGGGATCCAGGTAATTTCCCCGCACATAGTCATAAATAGTCCGGTCCCCTCGGCGCTCACGGTCCTCATTCTGGAGGAAGCTGACTACACGTGCGGCGAGCTCGAAGAGGAACTTAATTGTGAAGAAGAATGCAACCACAGATACTGTGATTCCACCTACGCGAAAGAGAGAACACACAGACACCTGCCAGTTACACGTTACAGCTTCTCATTATGGAACAGGCGAGCCATCTCTCAAAAATTAAAGGAAGTCAGGAAGAGATAGTAAGACTTCCAAAGAAACACTGTACTGGGTGTACCTCTGTGGGTGAAGAGAGGGATTTATATACCAGGACTCAGACACAACTGTCCTCGGGCCAAATCTCACCCACTGCCTGTTTTTTAAAATAAAGTTTTACTGGAATGAAGCCCCACCCATTCACTTACATATTGTCTGGGGCTGCTTTCGTCCTAAACTAAAAGAGTTTGGTAGTTGTGACAGACACTATATAAGCTGGGAAGCTAAAAATATTTACTTTTAGCCCTTTATAGAAAAAGTTTGTCAACCCTTGTTCTATACCATGGATCACATATCATGCCTGCCCCACCACCTTCCTAGGTGCTGGGCTCTCACAGAAGTAGTAAAAAAAATGTGCATTATAATCCTGCAATTTGGAAACATTCCCCTCCCTTATTCACTTGGCAAAAGCCCTCCTCAACCCCCTCTAGAATTTGGAGCTCCCTCTTTTGGGCTCCCTCAAACACCTTACATTCACCTATTATGACTTTTCTTCCTCTTGACCATCTATCTCCTCGTTCATGGTATGAACTTTTTATATGCAGATTTTTGCCTTATCCAACTCGGCAGGAAACAGTGTCTGGCACTGACTATAATTAGGCAATAAATATTTCCCAAATGAATGAATTCCACTGCCAACTCTGTGAAGGTACTTTCCGGCATGACTGGAAATATGTCCAAGTCTATTTTCAAGGGGAAAGAGGATAGACAGGGAGGCAAAAAGGATGTAAGCATCCCCAACAAAAAGATAATAAGAAGAGCTTTTTTCATAACATACCAATAACGTAAAACATCAGGTCCCTTCAATGCCAACAGACAGCCGAGGATCACAGCTGCAGCTGCAAAAGAAAACTTGTTTAGTTTTTTCTCCAAATCTTCCTTACAGCCATTTCAGCTCGACAGGTGCCCTGTGACATATTTCAGACAAAGAGACTGCATCATTCTCTCTAAAGACTTCTAATCTACCGACCACCCTAGGAATACCACAAACAGCCATTGGCTTTATTGCTAATTACAAAATGCAATAACATGGCTTTCATCTTCTCAGATCCAAAGCCCCAAGATAGTTTCCCTCCCCAAAGCAAATTGGTGCTAATTAACACAAGCAAAGAGGATAATGGAGTCACTTTTCCCTTATATTTGCCTTCTGGAAGTAATTCACCTAAGTAGAAATAGTTATATAAAAATGTGGATTTTTAAAAGCAAGTATTATTATCATCATGTTGGCATTACCTAATTAAAATGAACTCTGGGTCATTCCAATAACAAGCAGTGGGCATGTAAGAGGAGTCATTTTTGCTGTAACCAATCAGATAAACTAATGGGCCCCGTGGAAGATGAGCTCAGCAGGAAGGCCAAGGAGAGGAACAAAAGGAGGAGACTGTACTTCTCATCCTAAGTGATGCTGCCAAGGTCATAACAATTCAAACAAGAGCTAGAGTTTGAGGGTAAACTTTCACTGTTATTAAACTTGTTTCCAGAATAAGACTTCAATTGTCATTACTCATTTGAACCACCCAAGGTACTGCCAAGAAAAATGCAATATACATTGATGTTCATATCTTATCAGAGTTTTGACCTAGTATGTATAAATTATATATGCTCTCTATTCTACAATGCACTGAATTCACTCTTTCTTTTAGGGTCAATATATATTAAGATTGTCGCCGAAACCGGTTTGGCTCAGTGGATGGAGCGTCGGCTTGCGGACTGAGGGGTCCCAGGTTCGATTCCGGTCAGGGGCATGTACCTGGGTTGCGGGCACATCCCCAGTAGGAGATGTGCAGGAGGCAGCTGATCGATGTTTCTCTCTCATCGATGTTTCTAACTCTCTATCTCTCTCCCTTCCTCTCTGTAAAAAATCAATAAAATATATTAAAAAAAAAAAAGATTGTCAATATTAACTCAACCCAGAACCTTCTATCAGCACTAGAATGTTACTTAGAGGTAAGACAATTGAAAATTTATGGGCTCAGATTTGGGAGGGATCAAAGCAACTTTTTTTTAAAAAAAGGGTACACTTTATGTCTAATTGTGGGAAAAACTTTTAAGAGGGAGACAAAAATGGCAGCAGTTCCTTTGATAACAATATACCGAATGGAATCCACAGAGAATAGGTAATTTGAGGAATGACTGTGTCAAGTTTCATAGAAATCTCTAGACTGAAGTCCATCCAGAAAAGAAATCACAACAAACATTAGCATTGCCAATACACATGGATTAAGTTGCTCCCAAAAGGGTCTATTATAAAGAGACAATATACAGGCCCAAAATCTTGGGGTCACAATTATTAAGTCTCCTCTTTTGCTAAAAAGTTGCTATCACCTCTCAAAAAAAGCAATGGTCTGCACCTTACAACCCTGACCAGGGCCTGGGTCGGGGAGAAGCCTGCAACTGAGATATGTGCCCTTGACTGGAATTGAACCTGGGACCCTTTGGTCCGCAGACCAATGCTCTATCTACTGAGCCAAACCAGTTAAGAAAGTTTCTTGCTTCTTGATGGAATAAGAGCAATGCCAAATTTGTGGCATACACCATAAAGGCTAGGAAAATTCCTACGTACTACCTCTGAATATAACCTTTTCGGAAAGAGGCAGCCTGGAGACCAGTTCCAAGGCTTAATTGTGTAATCAATCTCTCTAAGATTCACTGCTGTATAAAGAGTTGAGATTTAATAATTTCTATGGCATCATCTCCTTTAGTGCAATAGGACTTTAATATAACTCCTAATAGCCATCAAGACTCTAAAATCAAACAGTATAAAGAAGAGTATAGTACAGAGGACAAGGGCATGATTCTAGAACTAGACTCCCTGGGTTCAAATCCATTGTCTGTCACTGACAATGTGACCCTGGACAAGTAATCTCTCTATAGAGTGCCTGTTTCCTAATCCATCAAAGATAATATCTGTGTGGCCTTAGCCAGTTTGGCTCAGTGTATAGAGCGTTGGCCTGAGGACAAAGGGTTCCGGGTTCGATTCCAGTCAGAATCATGTACTTCAGCTGCAGGCTCCTCCAGGGCCTGAGCCCTGGTCGGGGCATGTACCAGGTAACTAATCGAAGTGTTTCTCTCACATCAATATTTCTCTCTGTCTTTCCTCTCTCTTCCGCTCTCGCTGAAAATCAATGGAAAAATATCCTTAGGTAAGGATTAAAAAAAATAAAAAGTTTAAAAAAAAAGAGATAATGCTTCATAGGAGTGTTGTGAGGATTAAATAAGTAAACACACGCTAAGCAGCCTGTAATAGTGCCTGGCACACAATGAGTTCTCAGTTTTAACTATTATTATAATTATTAATAGTAGTAGCAGTATCACTGCTCCTTTGCTTCAGAGCCAATAGGAAACTAGGGGACCCTCTCTACTGGCCCACACTTTCTTCAATGGGAAATGCATCAGAAATACAAAAGGCATGGCTTCTCTTACTGCACTTAAAACCTCTGCCTACATGGGAGTTCTTTATACTATTCTAATTTTATGTCTGAAAATTCTTATAATAAAAAGTTAAAATTCATCCGAAAATGCCCTGGTGTGGCTCAGTTAGTTGGGAATCATCCAGTGCACCAAAAGGTTGCCAGTTCGGTTCCTGGTCAGGGCATATGCCTGGGTTGCAGGCTTGATCCTTTCTCTTAAAAAAAAAAAAAAAAAAAAAAGCCTCAATAATCCATCCAACAAATACAGTATAGAACAGCCACAGTCTCAGGCCTCATGAAGCTGGCAGTAATAAACTTGACCTTATTGCATCCTTATCCATTTTTGCCCCGTTTACTTATTTCTCAACAAAATCATCACCACTAATCTAGATTACCTAGACCTTTTCCAATAGGTCAATTCTACATTTCCATTCCAATTCCCTTTATTATTTAAAACTCAGCATGCCAATTATTACCTTTTCCCAAAAAACTCTCTTTGAAACCTTCTTGTGAACAGGGAGTTAGCTCTGCTATTGATCTGACCTTTACAAAATACTCCTCAATAGCTCTCAAAAAACTCCCCAGTAACAATTACCCATCTGCCAATTTTACTTATGGTCACATTCTGAACTTGCCTTGTGCACTTTCTCCTGTTTTTTTCTGAATAGTATGCTGTCACAAAGCCTCCCTATCTTGTCTCTGAGTACAAGGTATCCTTTTAGGGTGACCCCTCAAATCACTTTTATTCCAGATTTACCTCTTCTGTAGGCATTTTCTGTCCTCTTACTGACCCTGTCACGCCCTCTCTCTGCCCCATCTCTGCTCCCATTGCACCTTATATTATCCTTGGCCCCATCACCCATAATATCTTCTTATTCATCCTATGATCTATCCAAATCAGATCCTTTACACTTTTACATATAAGCTCTGAAATGCCCCATCTCCATGCCATTGCAGAAGTCATTTCCTCTGCCTAGACCAGTGATGGCAAACCTTTTGAGCTCGGCGTGTCAGCATTTTGAAAAACCCTAACTTAACTCTGGTGCCGTGTCACATATAGAAATTTTTTGATATTTGCAACCATAGTAAAACAAAGACTTATATTTTTGATATTTATTTTATATATTTAAATGCCATTTAACAAAGAAAAATCAACCAAAAAAATGAGTTCGTGTGTCACCTCTGACACGCGTGTCATAGGTTCGCCATCCCTGGCCTACACTATCTTCTCCCCTCAGCCTCTATCCATGAAAAACCTCCTAATCCTAAGGTCTAGGGAAAACCCTATCTCCCCTCCCTGAAATCTTCCCTGATCTCCAATTTAAAGGCCCCTTATCTCCTCTGAATTCTCACACTACCTTGTTTTTATTTACCTTATACCACTTATGTTCTCTTTTAGTCCCTTGTTTTATTTTCCATTTCAGAGTGGTAAGTAACATGAGGCAAAGATTAGTGTTAAAAATTCTCCACAGCATCCAACATGACTGCATATAGTAATTGCAATAAATATGAATATAGTATCTGCTGAATGGACAGGATCAAATGTCTATTCTTTTCTTTGTCCAGAATGTCTAATGATCAGGAATTTTCCAAATTGGACCTTCGTTTTGTAGTTTTTAAAACTTCTCTAATTAGCAAGATATTCACTTGAGCCAGAGATTATATGCTCTTCAGTTCTACAAGTATGTATCAAATACCCATGCTTTGTATAGTATCCATGCAGTTTTATGATCCTATCTTCCTCATCTTGAGCTTTTATGTTTCTACAACAGTTTCCACAGCACCTTCCACTTTCTGCTGCTCATACCTCTCCTTCATAAAATTATTTTGGAACTCTTCCCGAGTCTAATTCAAGTACAAAGAAGCAATATGTTAAGCCTCTATCATAAAATTTTATGCAATTAGTTATATGAATACTTTGTTTTTAAATTCATTTCTTTAGTGTTCTTGCCTTTATACAATTCAGCAAACTGTGATACCCTAAGCTAGCAGAATAATAGTAGCATATAATAACTTACATACTACTATTAGTTATTACATACTACTATGTATATAAGTTATTACTACAGTAGTATGTAATAACTAATAACTTACAACCCCCTTACGGAACTACTTATAATAGGCCAAACACTGCATTAGTGTTTTACATGTTAGCTTAAGTAACTGTCACTATAAATTATTCTCATTTTACAGATTAAAAAAAAAAAAAGCTTAGAAAAGTTAACTTGCTAAACATCTCCCAGCTGGTTAAGTGACAGAGCTAAGACTTGAGCCCATGTCTAACTCTGAATCCCAATGTTCTTAACCTCGTACAACACTAAATTACAAAAAAGAATGGAGTCATAAACACAGTGAGGCATTTAGGAAACGCTTTAAGAAAACACACACAAAAAAACAAGTATGAAAAACATCATCCAGTCTTGCGATGAGAATTTCATGACCAGGCTAAAATTAGAGAGATAAATGCTTATGGCCCCCTTTTAAATCTTTTGAAATAAAAATAAAGCATGACAGAGGAAAATGGAATGCAGTACCAATTATCTAATGCAGAAATATCACTTGCTTACTAAAAGATCCCAGGCAAGTTGCTTAATACTACAGCACTTTGGCTTACATTACCTACAAAAGCAGGGGAAGGGGGAAATACTTGAAAATATCTGTCTCAAGGGAATGTGAGAAAGCTGACTGATATACATATTTTAAAACCCTTTGGGGTTTTTTTTAGTATAACAATTTATAATTACACCAAATAAATTTTAGTCCTAACATTGAAGATCAATTGTGAACAGTCATTTCCCAGAAATGGAGAATTGATTTCTTTATACTCAAAGATGTCCTGCTGGAAATACAACTGTGCACGTCCATAGCTTTTCCTTGCTGAAGAGGAACTGGGTCCATGTTCTGTATCCCAGTAACAATTGAATCTTAACTAGACTATTGCCTTACCTTTAAGCGAGGGCCCATGTTCTAAGAACCAAGTGGAGCACTTCCATTCACCAAAGCAGGTAACTTGGCCCTTTCACCATGTCTTCAACTTCCACAAGAGAGAAAATAGCCGCAAGGTCAACAAAAAGTGTCTGTCCATCAGACCTTCATTGAGGGTGCGTCAAAGCAGCAATCAATGTTTCTGGAACGAACTGGGTGACTTCCAGAGTGGAGAAATATAACCCCCAAATATATCATTCCTGGGCTTCTCTCTAGTGCAAGGCGCAATCAACTGCCAAAGGATGCATCTCTTCTGCTGTCTCAGGATCCTATCCTACAAAGAAGAAAGGGTTGGTGGAATAGGTTTTTATTTCTGAAAAAGAATGCCCAGAAAACAAAAAAAGAGAGGTAGAACAGACCGTGGAAACCCTGGGACACTAAAAATAGCCAAGGACAGGTAAACCCTGACAAAATTTTCCCAATTAAAACTCCACAAGGAAAGTCAAATCTCATTGCCTTAATTGTGTCACCCCCAGAAGGAAGCTCCACCATTTCAGTTGATTCCGACCCTTCAGCAGAGTGAGCTTCACACAGCCACATGCCCAGTTTCAGTTTGATGGGGCTGGAGCACAAGGTGTGGCCACAAGGTGAAGAGAAATGAGAACATGGGACATGTGGGGACAGGTTACAGAGGCCTCCCCAGGTATTTCCAAGACATGGTTAAACAATGCTGATCTTATCTTTCAAACAGTAAAATCTGTGAACTTTCAAGATAAAGTCGCTGAGTAAGAAAGTTCAGTAAATAAGTCTGTCACTCAAAGATATTCATGAACCAATATGGCAGAAAGGGGATATGGCAAAGCATAGCCACCATAAAACAAATAAGAAGAGCCTACTAATCACTAAGTGGAAAGAAACAGTCTCTTTCTACATGACAGGAACTGCTCTGCTCTCAATGCTTCACATGTATTAACTCACAATCCCAAGACAGAGATATAATTATCCCTATTTTTACAGATGAGGAAACTGAGGCACTTTCTCAAGATTATGCACATATAGTTGAGTTGAGTCAAACCCAGCCAACCTGCCCCCAGAATCCATGCTCTTAAGAAGTACTCTACTGCCTCTCTACTATGGGAAACTAAGAAAGAAAACACAAAGTGCTAATAAGAGCACAAGAACCGAATGAGTGAAGGCCAACAAGTTGGCAAACTTTTATAATTAAAGATAAATAAGTATATGTATTTATTTTAAAATATGGAGATAGACTTGCCAAGTACATGAGCCAAAACGTGGGACAACTAGCAACTGGAATCAGCTTAAAGGATCTGCAAACAAGAGATGAGTTACATAAACTATAAGAGATCCATTAGAATGCTATATAAGCATTTTTTTAAATGACACTTATAAAAAATAACAACACAAGGAATTGCTCACAAATAAAATGTTAAATGAAAGAGCAAGCAAAAAATTATTTACATAGCATGAGCCCATTTTTAAAAATATTATATTACATAAAAAAGACTGGAAGGAATACAAAAATGTTAACAGTGGTCATCTCTTGATGCATGGAATTATAAATAATTTTTATATTCTACCTCTACATTTAGCATTCTCCAAATTCTTTTATGAGGCAAGAACATATAAAAAGTTTCTAATTCTGGAGAATAAGTACTTGTTTTTCTAAAAAAGGGAAAGAATAGGCAAGTTGTCCCTTTTTCCAATAAGGAAACAGTTAAAAAAATTAGCTCAAAATAACAGAATGTACTAAACTTTTATTTCTGTTCATTGTGATATTAATAGGCCTCCAATGCTGTGATCAGCTATTTTTTTAAAAATATATTTTATTGATTTTTTACAGAGAGGAAGGGAGAGGGATAGAGAGTTAGAAACATCGATGAGAGAGAAACATCGATCAGCTGCCTCTTGCACACCCCCTACTGGGGATGTGCCCGCAACCAAGGTACATGCCCTTTCCGGAATCGAACCTGGGACCCTTGAGTCCGCAGGCCGACGCTCTACCCACTGAGCCAAACCAGTTAGGGCATGATCAGCTATTTGATTATTAAATCAAATAACTCCTAGTTCTATCGTCTTTATTATTGATTTAATAATTTTCTTCCAGTTCTTCTATGCCCCACCATGAACTATCATATCATGTTTATCACCCCTACTCCCCCCTCCACTGCCCCCAATGCTTCATTGTTTCTAATGAGCTTCAAGACTCAACTCGAAGTTGAGTCTTGGTTAGAGGGTTGGCCTGCAGACTGAAGGGTCCTGGGTTTGATTTCAGGTCAAGGGCATCGGTTGCAAGTTCCCAAGCCCCAAAAGAGACATGTGCGGGAGGCAACCAATCGATGTGTCTCTCTGACATCAGTGTTTCTCTCTCTCTTTCCCCACCCCCACCCCACCCTTTCCACTCTCTCTAAAAATCAATGGGAAAAATATCCTCGGGTGAGGATTAAAAAAAAAAAAAAAAGACTCAACTCAAGCACGACTTCCTTCCCGGTCCAACTCCCAAGCCCCTCTAAGGGCTCCTCCACGTCAGGCAGAACTAACCACTTCCTTCTTTGTGATACTCCTATGCTGAAGATACCTCTATTATAGTATTTATTAGTCTATATTATAATTATTGGTTTATACAGTAGTCTCTCCTAATGGATTGTGGGCTTTCTAAGGAAACACCCTGGGTCTTACTCATCTTTGCCTCCCAATGGCTAGTATGATGTTCAGAGTTCTGTCTCAGAGCCTGTACTTTTGCAAGTTTCACAGGTGATTCCTATGCACATTAAAATTCGAGAAGCATGGTTAGACTCTAGAGTAGTCCGCCTAAGAAGAGGCCCAGTATTCTGCATCTCTAACAGGCTCACAGGTAGTGCTGATGCTGCTGGTCTGCAGATCAAGCTTTGAGGAGCAAGGGGTCTAGTGCAGGAACTGGCAAACTACAGCCTCCAGGCCAAATCCAGACGGCTGCCTGTTTTTGTAAAAAAAAAAAAAAAAAAAAGTTTGTATAAAAAGAATGAACACAGCCAAGTTCATTCGTTTACATATGGTCTATAACTGCTTTTGCGCTACAACAGCAGAGTACTTGCAGCAGAGATGTATGTATGGCCTACAAAGTTTTCCTATCTGACCCTTTACAAAAAAAGTTTACCAATCTCAGATGTAGCGGTTAAAGCTATATAATTGCCTTGTATACAAGAACTCATTTTTATAAACCAAAAAAAGCATGAAACCATTTTCTTCCAGTTCTTCTATGCCCTCTTAGGAAAAGAGCAGTATTTTGCAAATATCTCTTCTGGCTAATTTCAACTGTTATTTAAAAGTTTTATGCCTCTCACACCCCAAGTAGGAATTTTATACAATCATTTCCCAAAGTATGTGTTTCGTACAAAGTTTATGCTTGCATTTCACCAAGGCTGTAATTTCCTAAAACCAGTACCTCAGAAACCAAATACTATATATGGGCTTCTAAAATTATTACAACGCATATCACCAACTCAGTCTCTATTTTTAAAGTGCTATTCTTAAAAATGTTGGGGGGAAAATAATGAGAAAGTCCACCTAGATTCTGGTGAATAAAGATGTAGTGGCAGCACATTGGAGTTCCAAGTATCACCCACAGAGTTCCACAAAACAAGACAGGGCAAAAGTAAGACACTGGCTTGGCTAGTAGTAGTCTCCAGCATTCTCTACACAGAAGCACCAACCATGAGTACAGGGAAATCAACTTAAAAAGCAAATCGTTCAATTAGCAAAAGGCCTATAGGTTAGTGGTCTAAGAAGGTTCCAAGAAATAAAGTGAGCCATCAGATACATTAGATAATTAGTTTACATTTTCCCTTGCCTAATTTCATCCTTGGACTATTCTCCACCCCAAAATCCCACCATAAAAAGATTGCCCTCCCCCTGTTAAGTTTATACTCTTGAGATATTTATATAGTTGTGTATTCCTGCTATCTTGGTTCAGCCAAGTTATACAGTTTTCATTTCTATTCTTTCCTCATCAGTCAGCCCCTCCAGTCTCTTAATCATTCCTGTGGGTCTTCTGTGAACTCTCTCCAGCTAGTCCCCAGTGATCTGGTAATGAGGTGCCTCCAACTGACTGCAGCCTTCCAGGAACAGCCGAGTTAGTCAGAACAGGATGAGCTCACCCTCCTCAGTTCCATGACATAATACTCCTGAGGAGACAATCCCCAAATCGCAGAAAACTAGAATGTGCCATATTAGACTATAATCCCATTCCATACTTCTCAGATTTGGGCACTGGAGCACGCCAGAATGTACTAGAAGCCAGAAGATAAACATGTTCCTGCAGCATCTAGTTACTTGAAAATGAGGTGGGTGAGGAGAAAGTATTTTCATGTTAAAAAACAAATTCACAGGTAATAAAATAGAATGCAAAATATGCATGAATTTCTCAAGATACAACATGGATATGTTAAAAATATTCAAAGACATTTTGTACCTGAGGCAGGAAGGCTGCTTGGGGCTCTGCTCCTAGCCTCCAAGTGGTTCCACACCCACTATCCTCTACCACTAGAAGTACTATATTTGAGCTGAAAAGTTTGAAAAGCACTATACCTCCAACTCAACTTCTGGTTTATTACCCTATTACCACCCATCCCATATACTCACATCTATTTTTTTCTGCTATGCTTCCCCAATGGCTACCAACATCTTCAGGTTCTTCTGTATCGTTCATTCATTTTATATTTCTTGAGCATTTGCTATATGCCAGATTGTGTGCTAAAAACTCAAGTCACAAGGATAAATAAGACAAGGGGGGAGATGGGCAATATCATGTGGCAAGTACCACAAAAGAAGAATAAACAATGTATAATGGGCAAAGGGAGAGAGGTAACTTTGCCTGAGCGAATAGAGAGGTCTTCAGAGGACAGACAATACCGTTGTTACTTAATGAGTAAGCACTTGCAAGGCAGAATAAAAGGAAAAGACTAGTATCCTAGGCAGAAAAAACCAACATAAACAAAAGTACTGAGTCAAGAAAGGGAGTGATGTGAAGCTCAGCATTATGGACACACTGTGTTTAGAAAGACCACCTGGAGCCAAACTACAGTGACTGATTCTAAATACATACAGTGTAGTGGCCAAGAGTATGAATCTCTCTACTGAGTGACAAGCTACTGAGCTGCTCTTAAGTTACCTCAGATATAAAATGGAGACCCACTGAGAAGAGGAAGGAATTCAGCTGCTCTTGGGAGCAAGACCTGGGGCATAAGGGAAAGGAAGACTGGTTGAGGCTGGAAACTAGATTCAGGTGTCTTGGCACTACAGGAGTGCCTCGAGAGACATGGCTCTATGTGCCACCAAGCTGCTGGGCTGCCAGGATATGATGGTGGTTTGTGCAGGGGCCCAACCCACAATAAATGAGAGAGATGGCACTGCGTGTACCTGAGGGTCTATCTGGCTTAGTCTTTAATGTGCGGCATTTTTTTCAATTGATATCGTGATTTTCAGATCCATATATGTTGTTACATGTATCAGTGGTTTCTTCCTGTTTATTGTTGTGTAGTAGTCCACTATATGGACATGTAACAATGTTTATCCATGAATCAGCTGAAGGCCATTTGGGTTTCATCAAGGTTGGGCTATTATGAATAAAGTCCCTATGAATATTCAAGTACAAGTCTTTGTGTGAACACACGTTTTCATTTCTCTTAGGTAAATAACAAAGAGTGATGCCCTAACCGCTTTGGCTCAGTGGATAGAGCGTCAGCCTGCAGACTCATGGGTCCCAGGTTCGATTCCGGTCAAGGGCATGTACCTTGGTTGCGGGCACATCCCCAGTAGGGGGTGTGCAGAAGGCAGCTGATTGATATTTCTCTCTCATCAATGTTTCTAACTCTTTATCCCTCTCCCTTCCTCTCTGTAAAAAATCAATAAAATATATATTTTTTAAAAAAATAACAAAGAGTGAGACTGCTGGGTGATATGGTAAGTACATGCTATTTAACTTATAAGAAACTACCTAGCTGTTTTCCAGAGTGATAGTACCACCTTATATTTCCACCAGCAATGTATGAGCTCAAGTTACTAACATCTGGCAATATTGTCAATCTTTTTTAAAAAGATATTTTTATTGATTTCAGAGAGGAAGGGTGAGGGAGAGAGATATAAACATCAATGATGAGAATCACTGATTGGCTGCCTCCTGCATCCCTCCCTCCCCCACCCCCTCCCGCCCCCCTGCACTGGGGATGGAGCCTGCAACCTGGGCATGTGCCTTGACCAGGAATTGAACCATGGCCTCCTGATTCATAGGTCAATGCTCAATCACTGAACCACACCGGCCAGGCAGTACTGTCAATCTTTTAAATTTTACCTATTCTAGTAAGTGTGAAGTGGTATACCATTGTGGTTTTAACTTGCATTTATTTTTATTGATTTCAGAAAAGAAGGGAAAGGGAGAGAGAGATAGAAACATCAATGATGAGAATCATTGATAGGCTACTTCCTGCATGCCACACAATGGCGACTGAGTCTGCAACCCAAGCATATATCCTGACCAGGAATGGAACCATGCTCTCCTGGTTCATAGGCCAACGCTCAACCACTGAATCATGCTGGCCAGTGAGGACTAACAATATTGAGTGTCTTTTCATATCTTTTTTGGCTATATGAGAGCCTTCTCTGGTATTTAAATCTTTTTTTTTTTAAATATAAATCAATATATTTATTGATTTTTTACAGAGAGGAAGAGAGAGAGATAGAGAGTTAGAAACATCGATGAGAGAGAAACATTGATCAGCTGCCTCCCGCACATCCCCCACTGGGGAAGTGCCCACAGCCCAGGTACATGCCCTTGACCGGAATCGAACCCAGGACCCTTCAGTCCGCAGGCCGACGCTCTATCCACTGAGCCAAACCGGTTTCGGCATAAATCTTTTGCCATTTTTAAAAAATCGAGCTGTTTATCTTCTTACTATTGAGTTGTAAGACTTCTTTATATATTCTGAACACAAGTCCTTTATTAGATACCAGAGGCCTGGTGCATGAAATTTGTGCACAGGGGGAGGTAGGGGTCCCTCAGCCTGGCCTGCACCCTCTCGCAATCCAGGACCGCTGGCTCCTAACCGCTCACCTGCCTGCCTGATCGCCCCTAACTGCTCACCTGCCTGCCTGATTACCCTTAACCGCCTCTGCCTCGGCCCCCACTACCATGGCTTCGTCCAGAAGGACATCCAGAATGACGTCCAGAAGGTCATTTGCCTGTCCAGTCTAATTAGCATATTACACTTTTATTATTATAGATATGTTGGGCAAATATTTCCTGTGGCTTTTTTTTTCCATTTTCTTAACAGTGTTTTTAAAAAGAGTAAACGTTTTAATTTACTGACATTCAACTTACCAATTTTTTTCCTTTATAGTTTGTGTTTTTTGTGTCCTTTTTTTTAAAAATCTTTGCTTAACTCAAAGTCGCAAAGATTTTCTTCTGTTTTCTCTTAGAATTTTTACCTAAAAGTTTTGCAAAAGAAAATCTCTTCTCAAAAATTTTAACAAGAGTTTTAAAACTCCTGCATTCCATTTATCTCATAATTAGTTACTAAGGTTTATTATCCCTTTGTTTCTTTCAACTTCCACATTACCAAGCACTATTTCAGACTTTGGAAAGATTTTTATCTTTTAACAGATTTCCCCCCTCTTCACCCTAATAAATGGCATTTCTAAATTTAGCCACGGTTTTAGTCCCTCAGTTCTCTTCAAAATGACATAAAACCTCTGGCCCTCTGATGCTGCTTCTTAAAACAACAACAAAATTCCAAAACCCACAGCATGCAACTTCAAGTTAAGTCAGGGACAATGAACTATCCTCCTAGTTTTAAAGAGAAGCTTTTGTAAGTTTGTTCTCACCATACTGAGTCACTCTAACCTGGTAGGAGGCTGGAGGAGTTAACACTCACTGGTTAAAAGGAAATTTAGGCTTTAAAGGTTAAGTTCACCAAGACAATAGCAGTACATTTTTAGACTCAAAATGTGCATTTCAGACTCAAAATGAAACTAATAGTATACATGAAAGCACAGTTTAGGTTCCACTGCACCCCTGGAATACAGTTTGCCATTCTCAATATTTCAGAGGCCCTAGCTGGTTTGGTTGAGTGGATGGAGCATCAGCCTGCGGCCTGAAGGGTCCCAGATTCAGTTCCAGTCAAGGGCACATGCCCAAGTTGCGGGCTCCATCCCCAGTAGGGGGCATGCAGGAGGCAGCCAATCAATGATTCTCTCTCATCATTGATGTTTCTGCCTCTCTTCCAGTCTCCCTTCCTCTCTGAAGTCAATATATATATACATACATATATATATGGTACACACACACACACACACACATACACACACACACATATATACATTAACATGTCAGAGAAAGTAGAAAAAGGGATTCTAAGCTAATGTGAGTAAAACAGGGAGAAGTGACAATTTAATCATTATTCATTTTGTAACTTTGTGAAATATCTGGAGGAAAACAAAATAGAAAACTGGCTCGTTTATGCCCGCCCCCCATCACAGTCCTTAGTCTAAACCAAAAAATAGCAGTTTTTATTTACAACTCCCTCTTATCCTGATGTTTTTGTCTACTTACCAAACGGACACTACTGTGTCTGATCCACAGAATTAGGATGGATCCCTGTGTTCCCACACCATGAAAGCTTTTATGCTTAAGTGACCTTGGGCCACTGAGTCTTGGCTTTAACAGGAAAACTTTTAAACCAATTCTCTGAATCTGACAAGTCGTCTCCCTCAATAAGTCTAGGAAGTTATTTCATTAACTGTGCATGAAGTGGCAGGCAAATGGCCAGATCTACAGCCTAGAGTGGTGGAACTGGAACTGTCACATATTTAAAAGCTAACAAAACCTCTACCACCATCCATTACTTTCAATTCTATTCTTTTTATTTTATTTGAATTTTTAAATATTTTTATCTTTATTAATTTCAGAGAGGAAGGGAGAGGGAGAGAGAGATAGAAACATCAATGATGAAAGAGAATCATTGATCGGCTGCCTCCTTCCTGCATGCCTCCTACTGGGGATCGAGCCTGCAACCCAGGCTTTTGCCCTTGACCGTATCGAACCCGGGATCCTTCAGTCCACAGGCCGACGCTCTATCCACTGAGTCAAACCAGCTAGGGCTCTACTCTTATTTTTAAGGAAAACAAATTATTTATATAATCAGAAGGAAGAAAAAAAAAGAGCATTCTTTAGTTAAGACTCCAGGAAGACAAACAACTCACCACAGAAATGGCAACCTAAGAAGAAACTCAAGCCTGACTGGTGTGGCTCAGCAGTTAATCTATGAACCCAGAGTTCACTGTTCGATTCCCAGTCAAGGCACATGTCTGGGTTGTGGGCTCAATCTCCAGTGGGGGAAGGGGACATGCAGGAGACAGCTAATCAATGATTCTCTTTCATCACTGATGTTTCTCTCTCTCTCTCTCTCTCCCTCTCCCTTCCTCTCTGAAATCAATAAAAATATATTTTAAAAAATAAAGAAAAAGAAGAAACTCAACACTTAAGGTATTCAAGACAAAACTTGTCGGCCTAATAATCGGTTACCAAACAAAAATTTGTTAATTTCTTCAAATGTGTATTAAGAACCACATGCCGCCCTAACCGGTTTGGCTCAGTGGATAGAGTGTCAGCCTGTGGACTGAAGGGTCCTGGGTTCGATTCCGGTCAAGGGCATGTACCTTGGTTGCGGGCACATCCCCAATAGGGGGTGTGCAGGAGGCAGCTGATCGATGTTTCTCTTTCATCGATGTTTCTAACTCTCTATCCTTCTCCCTTCCTCTCTGTAAAAAATCAATAAATTTTTTTTTTTTTTAAAAGAACCACATGCCAAGCAATATGTTGACCATGAGGGTTCCAAAATGAGTAAGACAGTCCCTGACCTCCTAAAAACATACAGGTTAGAAAAGAAGACAGACAAGAAAACAACATGATAGGTTCATGCAGGAAAAGCTATGAGGTGAGCACACTGAGGACACCATGTTAGGGAAGCCCAGGAAGGGCCCTTCAATCAGGATCAGCTCTTAGTTTCTCAGATAACTTCACACCACCCTCCTGGGGGCAAAGCCAAATCTTCCACTAAGTTAATAGTGCTTTGGGAATGAAGGGGTGCAAAATACTACCTATGGGGGGGGGGGGGATGTAGAGGGGGAGAGAGAGAGAGAGAGAGACATCAACTTGAGAGAGACACATAAATTGGTTGCCTCCCACGTGTGCCCCTACCAGGGCTGAGGAACCTGCAACCCTTCGGTCTTAGGCCTAGGATGATGCTCTCCAGCGGTTCTCAACCTTCCTAATGCCGTGACCCTTTAATACAGTTCCTCATATTGTGGTGACCCCAACCATAAAATTATTTTCGTTGCTACTTCATAACTGTAATTTTGCTACTATTATGAATCATAATGTAAATATCTGATATGCAGGATGTATTTTCATTGTTTGCAACCCACAGGTTGAGAACCGCTGCACTGATTCAAATCAGCCAGGGCACCATCCATAATTGTATAAAGAAATCTGTTATCAACTTAAATTAGTAAGTTAGACCAATTAGTGAAGGGGATGAAGTCCAAGCCCAATAATGAGTTTAAATTGTGGAATGAATGCCTTGAGCAATTTTTTCTCTTCAAGACTGCAGGAAAAATAAAAAATAACCTTCTTGACTGCTGAGGAGGGCTAAACTCATTTATTTTTCACAAGTATGCAATAAAAAGTAATTACTTTCTGCTCCCACTAAACACAAAGCAATACCATCTCTCCCTCTCATCACCACCAAAACATCCTATATTTGAGTACTTTAATCTTACACCATAAGAATCTCAGATTGCGGCCCAGCCAGGTGTGACTCAGCAGATGAGCGTCGACCCAGGAACTAAGAGGTCACTGGTTGGATTCCTGGTCAGGGCATATACCCGGGTTGCGGGCTCGTTTCCCAATGGGGCGTGCAGAGGCAGCCAATCAATGATTCTCTCTCATCATTGATGTTTCTATCTCTCCCTCTCCCTTCATCTCTGAAATCAATAAAAATATATTTTTTTTAAAAAAGAGCAACTGGACTTAAAATAATCTCAGATTATGCCCACTGGTGTGGCTCAGTGGTTGAGCATCTACCTATGAACCAGGAGGTCATGGTTTGATTCCCCATCAGGGTACATCACCAGGTTTGGGGCTCAATCCCCAGTGGGGATTGTGCAGAAGGCAGCCAATCAATGATTCTCTCTCATCATTGATGTTTCTATCTCTCCCTCTCCCTTCATCTCTGAAATCAATAAAAATATATTTTTTTAAAAAAAGAGCAACTGGACTTAAAAGAATCTCAGATTATGCCCACTGGTGTGGCTCAGTGGTTGAGCATCTACCTATGAACCAGGAGGTCATGGTTTGATTCCCGGTCAGGGTACATGCCCAGGTTTGGGGCTCAATCCCCAGTGGGGATTGTGCAGAAGGCAGTCAATCAATGATTCTCTCTCATCATTGATGTTTCTAACACACTCACTTCTTCTCTGAAATCAATAAAAATATTTTTTTAAAAGAATCTCAGATTGCAATCAAGTTACAATGCAACAAAAACATATTTCTCTAAGTATGTTCTCATCCCCCATGGTGTTCCTATAGTAATTTAGCTCCCTAAGTAAGTATTAACAATCGAGGAAATCAGAAAATTCTTAGAATAGATATGATAAGCTATTTGGGGTTTTTTTAAAAATGTTATTGTTCATGGATTCCAAAGTTCAGAATACATACTACCAGGAAAGTGTTTCTAATTTTTCAATGCCCGAATTTAAATGCAAATTACTATTTAATTATATGCAATTTTCCCTCTAAACCTATGTATGCAAATCAGTCTCCAGATGTTTTTAAAAAACAAGCTCATCATGTTTACTAAAAAAGTGTATTGCCTAATAACCAAAAAGTCCTAACGTATCAAAAAAGTGGTCACTGTCAGTTCTACCCATGAATGACAGTTTGACTGACAGACAAGCTGTTCTGAAAAGATTAGGAACTTCCAGTGATGGCAGGAGGCACATAGAGTATCTGTAGCTACTTTAATAATAAAACTGTTTCAACATAAAAAATTCAGAGACTACAAAGTCATATATGTGAACTGCAAGCTATCTAAATGCATGCATGTTTAAAAATAAATAAGTAAATAAATAAATAATAAATAAAAAGAAAGAAGCAGGACAAAAACTGTCTATACTCAAATCAACATGAGAAATCATCCTTCCTTTGAGCTTTTTAAGAACTGAAAACTTAATAAGGTTCTTTAGGTTATCAACTCATTTCCAAAATAGAGCAAAAAATATATACACACATTTTGAATAATTATAAAGGCAGTATCTATTAAAATACACTTCTTTTTCAGCTATCAGCTGTTATAGTTTGTATACACTTGGGGGACATCCTGTATATTAAAATACAATTGACACAAAATAATACCACCACATAGTCTATGTTGGAAGACACAATCACAATAATAAGATTTACTTGTGATAATAGGATTCACACAGTTCTAGGGACTTCACATTTTGACATATTTAGTGTTAACAACATCCCTGTAAGACAGGTAGTATTATGATTATATCCATTTATACAAATGAAGAAACTGAGGCACCGATACATGAACACCCCCAATGTCATATAGCTGGTAAGAAGCAGAGAATGGATTTTAGCCACATCAGTCAGACTCCAAAGTTCATGTTAACCAATCCACTACAGTAAGGGTCATGCAATGGTCGGCTTTTTTTTTTTTTTTAAACCTTTTTGAATCTCAAACACTAGGATGGCTTTGCAATAAAAAAAGTACAGGCTTTGGATTCAAACAGACTCAAATAACCCCCCCAAATAAAGTCTGAACCTCAGCTTCCTCATCGTGGAGGTCAAAGAATATAAAGTGCCAGGTACAGTATTCAAGATAGATGTAAGTTCACAGACACCTAGAGGATCCACGGCTGGACTTCGCAATCCACGTGTCTCATAAATTGTAGGACAGATACTGTACGTGTACCCATTTTTTAAGAATCGCCCCTGGCTTTCCATAACCTTTCAAGGGGTACGTGATCTCCAGAAGGTTACTCAAGCCACCGGAGTACATAGCAGGTACGCAAAATATGCGTTATCCTTCCCTTCTTGTCCTCTAAAACGCCCCCTTTCCCACTAGGAATGATACACCCAGGCTTCACAAGAAATCTCCACTATTCCCCACCATTTCCCTGGCTTGGTAACTCGTTTTCTAAAGGACCCCGAACCGCTGCTTCATCCCTCCCTTCTCCGACAGAAACAAAAGGTGTTCACTCGGGAAGACTCTTGGACTCTCGCCCACCAGCTGCAGAAAGCACCGCGCCGGCAGGAGAACCGGGCAGGAACCAGAGCTTCCGAGCGGCACCACGGAGACCTGACGCCCAGCGCCGCGGGAGGGGGGAGTGCGTTTCCCAAACTACCGGACCACCCAGAATTCCGCCCCCGGTGCCCCCTGCCTCCACCCCACACACCCAGTCCTCTCTCGGAAACTCCGGTGCAGGCGGGTCCTCCGGCTCTGCCTCGCGCGGGAGCGGCGGGGAGAGAGACGTTACCAGAGCTGGAGGGCGCAGCGCGACGACGTCCCAGCTCCGCTGCCCCAACGGGCGGCGCCGCCCCCGGCAGAAGACCGGCCCTCGACTCCCCCCACAAGGGATCCAAGTGCAGAGCTCCACCCGGGCTGGAAACCGGCTCCGGACTTTTCCGTTTTCCAAAGCGGCTTCCGCTTCCGGGCTAGCCTTTGCCGGAAACAGTCTATGGGTGACGTAAAAGTGTCGCGCCGGCGGTGATTCCGGAAGCAACAAGAGTGCGGCGTGAACATGGTGAGAGAGGGGGATTGAGAAGGGATATGGTCAGACCGCGTTTGAGCTGAGATTGAGGGGGTCATCCCCCGGCCAGTGTTCATGCCCCTGCTTGTTTTCACTCTAATCTTAGCTCTTAAACTGCTCCAAGCGGGGCCTGTTATGATCCAGTGAGTAGGGAGTGGGCCGGGTTGGGGCAGAGAGGATCAGAGGAACTGGGTTTTTTGAGGGAAGCAGGGAAGGGAATGGGCAAAAGAAAGGAAGGAACTCAAGAACATGGGATGTATTTTCCGACTCTTAACTCTAAAATTTCTGTTTCAAGGGGAAGCAAAAGAAAACAAGGAAGTATGCGACCATGAAGCGAATGCTTAGTCTCAGAGATCAGAGGCTGTGAGTGTCTGGAATCAACGGGGTTCATAGACTGCCCAAAGATGTAGAAGTCACGAGGGGATAAGTAGTTAAAACTTTTGTTGTTACTTTGCATTCACTTTTAATAGCATTGTGTCTTGGATGTATGTAGATAGAATGAGATAGTCTAGTGTATAACAGCCACTTAGCTGCTGAAGGAGTACCCTCGTGAATGGGGCTGGAATTAAACATCTAAGCGTTCACTTTGTGCCACCATTTTTATATATTTTATCTACCATATCACATTTAAGCCTCCTAATATTTCTGTGAAGTGGGTGGGATTATATTTATGTTCTTGTCATTAGACTACTACATTCGATAGGAAAAAAAAAGTTATAATTGTTGAAGGAAGGTGAGGTCAGAGGTGATCATTGTCTTGTGTCTCCAGCACCTGACACTCAAATATTTTTGAAAGAAAGAATGGGAAACACCTAGATGTCTTCACTTTATAAATTTCATAAGAATTCAGATGACTGTGGAAGAAGAAAGTGGAATGATGTTCCCTATTATAAGGAGGGTGTGAAAAGCTTCACAGCTTCAGTGAAGAATGGACAAAGTTAGTAAGGACTGTGATTGTGTTTAAGAGTCTCAATACAAATGAATGGCCATTAGAGCTTTCAGAGTTATTAAATTGTATTTTCTGCCTTTAGTGTGTATTATGTAATTTTTAGGAAATTTCCCATTAATAATATTTTATTTCTAGTTAAAGGTTAAATTTTGTATTTGTATGGTTACATTTTAGCCCTCTATAAAAGGTGCATGGGGATTCCTCCCCCATTCCTACTGTTGAAGCATCTGAAGACAAACATCAGCCTTTTTACCCACTGCTCGAAAGTAGATTTTGATCTTTGATAAAAAGCTTCTGACTAAAGAAGAAATGATAGTATAACCAACATTTATTTATCCATTAAAAAATTTTATGGGTTTTTGGTGAGAGGTTGTTAAATTTAATTATGTCTAATGAATTATGTAAACTTCCCACACAGTTATTTGTGCTCAAAAATATATACATTTATATTAATGTAAAAAATGTATGCTTAGCCCTAGCCAGTTTGGCTCAGTGGATAGAGTGTCGGCCTACCGACTGATGGGTCCCAGGTTCAAATCCGGTCAAGGGCACATGCCTGGGTTCCAGTCTCCATCCAACGTGCAGGAGGCAGCCAATCAATGATTCCCTCTCATCATTGATGTTTTTATCTCTCTCTTCCTCTCCCTTCTTCTCTGAAATCAATTTTAAAAAATCTATTAAAAAATGTATGCTTATACTAATGTAAAGAAGTCACAAAGTAAGATTTTCTCTGAAGACAAAAAGAAACTTTAAATTTTGAATCAGATTATAACTGCTATTGGTTTTTCTTTCCTGCATTTAATTTACTTTTTTTTCCCTAGTAAAGAAAAGGATAGATTAAAACCTAAAAAGAAAGAAAAGAAAGATCCCAGTGCACTCAAAGAAAGAGAAGTGTGAGTAATCAACATTTTCACTTTTTCCTTTAAAACCATAGACCCCTTAGAAATCCAGGATTTCCCCGAACTGATTTGCTCAGTCATTTCTAAGTATAGCACAACTATGCATATGAAAGTGATATTGATGAGCATATACCAACTCCAATGGTTCAAATGTTTTTTTATTTCATGGAGCAGTAAAATTTTCTTTAAAATCCTGGGGATTAAATCTAATATTATTTGTTTTCTTTGCCAAGAATCTTTCAAAAGAAATAATGGTCATTGTTTAACACACTGGCATTTCTTAAAAGAGAGAATGTATCATCAAAAAAATAGTAAGACCATATTTTTAGAATAAAGGTTATTTCTTGTAAATAAATACATTTAATTTTATGAAACCTCATCACATTTTGCTTATTTTCCTCATTTTGCCCTAGTATGGTGATGGATAAACCATCACAGGATTTATCTCCAAGAACAAAGAAAAAAGAGCTTAATGTAGAGCAATCTGTTCCAAGTAGAGACTCTTTTTGTTCATACCAAAGTATCAATGTAGATATTACTTTGTGTTTTGTTTCTTTCTCTTTCAGCCCCCAACACCCCTCCTGCTTATTCTTCCAATATAACACACAGCTAGGCCCACCTTACCACATCCTGGTTGATACCAACTTTATCAACTTTTCCATTAAGGCCAAACTGGACTTAGTGCAGTCAATGATGGATTGTCTCTATGCCAAGTGTGAGTATCATACTTCTACATTTCTGTGACATTTCTACAGAATAATCATATTTATCCAAAGACATGAAAAGAGGGGAATGGGGTTCTAGTTAACTTAATTGCTGGGCATTTAATGTGCTCACCATAGCAATGACCATTTTTAATAAATTGAAGTCTAATGCAAACTTGACTGGGAATAAATTCTCTCAATTCAGAAAACACTTAGTGTGCTTAGGTACTTATTATGGACAATAACTTTGACAATACTAGGGGAATTTTCTGTTTCCTAATTCTGGATTTTAAAATTCTGGATAAATGAGTAGCCCTGGCCAGTGTGGCTCAGTTGGTTGAAGCATCATCCTGTACACCAAAAGGTGGCAGGTTCGATTCCTGGTCAGGGCACAAACCCAGGTTTCGGGTTTGATCCCTGGTCAGGGTGCATATGGGGGTAGCCAGTGGATGTTTCTCTCTCACATCAGTCAGTCTCTCTCTCTCTCTCTCTCTCTCTCTCTCTCTCTCTCTCTCTCTCTATCTCTCCCTCCTTCTCTCTCTCTCCCTCCCTTCCTCCCTCCCTCCCTCCCTCCTTTGCTCTAAAATCAATAAAAAATTAAGTAAGTAAAACTCGGGATAAATGAAAATTTATTGTATTTCTCAGTATATATATTCTTATTCTTTTACATTGAGGAGGAAGCATTCTTCATTCCACTCCAGTATAGAAAAGCGAAATAAGACTTTTTGTCATTTACAATCACAGAACTGGAAGTGATGATGGTCACTGCTTCCTACTTTGGTGTTTATTTGTATGACAAAGGATCTAGGGTAGTTTACACCTAGGTATACGGTTTACCATTAATAAATGTCCCTTGAGTATTTAGATGTCCCTTCCTTCAAATGATCTTCCCTCACTACCGTGAATAGGGAAAAGAAAATTGAGGCCATGTAAAAGGGAATAACTTCCTAATAGTGAGATCTGTTGCATTTTGTGTGAGTTTATATTCATAATATTTTCCAGTCATCTGGTTAAAGGTACAAGTGAAAGGTATACTTATGCTTTTCCATAATGAATGAATTATTGGAATCAAAGGAAAAATTTGCACCTCCTTCAATATTTAAGAGATACTATAATGAGTAACATAGAATGATAGTAATGTAAACGTTTATTGATGTATTAAAACTAGCAAGATGGTATAAGGATATGATAGATAAAAACTAAATTCTTTAAATGTCTAAAATGAATAAATGTAAAAAGTGTGGCTCTAGCTGGTTTGGCTCAGTGGATAGAGCACCAGCCTGCAGACTGAAGGGTCCCAGGTTTGATTCTAGTCAAGGGCACATGCCCTGGTTGTGGGCTTAGTCCCCAGTGTGGGGCGTGTAGGAGGTGCTGATCGATGATTCTCTCTCATCAATGATGTTTCTATCTCTCCCTCTCCCTTCCTCTCTGAAATAAATAAAAAATATATATTTTTTTTAAAAAGTGTGCCCGGCCTCAATGGCTCAGTAGTTGAGCATCGACCTATGAATTAGGAGGTCACGGTTCGATTCCTGGTCAGGGCACATGCCCTGTTTGAAGGCTCCATTTCCAGTGTGGGGCATGCAGGAGGTATCCAGCCAATGATTCTGTCTCATCATTGATGCTTCTATCTCTCTTTCTACCTCTCTGAAATCAATAAAAATATTTTTTAAAATCAATAAAAATATATAAATTTTTTAAGTGACTACATAAGTTTGTTATGTTAATATACAAAGGTAACTACCAAGTGAGGAAAATAGCTAATAGAGTAAAATAATTATCTTTTTAAGGATCAGAATTGATGGGGTAGGGAAGTTTCAGGGGACCGTTACTTGTTCATATAGGCCTTTCTCTATTTCTTTTTAAAGCTATGTATATGTAATACTTGAAATTTTTTTAAAAAATGTTTTAGAAATAATAAAGATTAGTCTCAAGTCGGGGCACTAACATGGCTGTAAGAGTGAACTAGGAAGGCCCTTTATGAGGAAAGACACTAAACTTGGTAGACTTCTTGTATTTCCATGGTGTTTCTTATAGTTGTCTTAGCTGCTTCCCCAGCTTCTCAGGAATGCTGTGACCTGTTTGTAAATGAGATGGAGCAAGGGTACAAGCCTGGCCCTCGGCGGTGAACTGTTTCCTTAATGCTGTAGCTCCACCATTATAATCTACATGATGGTTGTTTAAGAGAGCTTTAGCCCTGTTTAGGCTTTCTCTAGATATGGATGCTTTAGAGGACAGCTATAATGCCTTTTCTAAAAACAAGCTTATTAAGGAGGATACCCCTTTTTGCAGTCTTTTGTGTAACATAATACCTCAAACTAAAGGCTGAAGAAACATTTAAGTCAGTGCAAACTCACTTACCTAGGAGATTAACTGTTTTAAACTCCGCTTACTAATTTTTCTTCACTTGCCTTTATACCTAAAGGAAGGCCTTTATCTTCTTCTTGCCTTGAAGACGTCCCTTTGACCTTCTCATAGCTCCTAGGATATTCCATTTCCATCTGACACTCCAAAAAGAAAGAATAGTTAGCTTCCCATCAGCTTTCTTTTATGCCCATCAGTCCTCTTTCCTATTACTTTCCGTTTCTTTATAGTGATTTTAACATTTCTGTACTTTGCTTTCAAAAGTATTAATGTACTTGAAAATATACATAGCATTAAAAAAAAATGGAAGTTCCCTATAATGCCTTACCTCAGAGAGGGTCGGTTTTAAAAATTCATATACAATCTCTGTAGGGTGAAGGTTGTTTTTCTTTTAATGAAAATGGATCATGCATTACTTACTATGTATGTTTGTGCTTTTTTTTTAGCTGCTTTGAGATATGTCATATACTATGTAATATGCCCATGTATAATAATAAAAGCATAATATGCTAATTAGACCAGACATCCTTCCAGACAAAGCCGCAGCAGCAGGGGCCGAGGCAGAGGCCCCCCAGCCACCACGGCGGACGGGGGCCAAACCCCTTGCACGAACTTTGTGCATTGGGCCTCTAGTTTAAAGTACATAATTCAATAGATTTTAGTGTATTCATAGTCAATATTTTAAAATTTTCACTAGTGCCCTGGCCAGTGTGGCTCAGTCAGTGGGCACCGTCCCATGCACCAAAGGGTTGCTCGTTCGGGTTCAGTTTCCTGTCAGGGAACCTGCCCAGGCTTTGAGCCCTATCCCAGTAGAGGGCATGTGGTAGGTGACCAATCAGTGTTTTGCTCTCATGTCAAAGTTTCTCCCTCTCTCTTCCTATCTCTCTGAAAATCAATTTTTTAAAACCCACATTTTTATTTATTAAAAAACCCCACAAAACTGTGGATCCTTAGCCAACATCCCTAAACTCTTCCCTTTCCCACCATTCCTAGGCAACCACAGTTTGCTTTCTGTCTCTGTAGATTTGGCTATTCTGGACATTTCATTAAAATGGGATCATAAAATATTTGGTCCTCTTTTATTGAGCACAACATTTTGAAAAGTCACCTATGTTAAAGCATGTACATCATTTCTTTGTATTACCAAGTAATAGTCTATTGTATGGATAGATCACGTTTATCCATTTCTCCTTGCTTTTTATATTGAAAAAATATATCATGAATGTTTTTCTGTCAGTAATTCTAGTTTTTACCCTGTTATAAACAAGGCTGTAGTGAATATGTCTGTGTTAAAGTGAAGTATTTTAGAGAAAGAGAGGGAGAGAGAAAGATATGTTGTTCCACTTATTTATGTTTTCATTGGTTGATTCTTATATGAGCCCTGACCAGGAATCGAACCCACAACCTGTGCATGTGCCCTGACTGGGAACTGAACCGTGACCTCTTGGTTCGTAGGTCAATGCTCAACCACTGAGCCACATCAGCCAAGCTCATGGGTCTTCCTAAGATTCTTGGCAGGATATAATTCAGAGAGAGTAAAATCAGTTTATTCACAAGTTCTTTTATTAATATGTGGGGGTTTTTTTCTGGCAGGTATCCCTTGTATAACTGACTGTGTAATGGCTGAAATTGAGAAATTGGGGCAGAAGTATCGAGTGGCTCTAAGGTAGGAAGAAGCTGGTTGGTCTAGATTTGTTCTAGGTTGGTATACTGAATATTCTTTTGACCTTTCTTCATCTGTTTGCTGTCCAAAGATTTCTTAGCTGAGTAGATTAAATAAAAATATAAAATTAGTTAACTATGGTCAAGAACACAGACATTTGAAGGCTAGAGACATTTTAAGCTGAAGCCTTTTTAAAAATTACATTTATTGGGAAACATTAGTTAATAACATTATATAAGTTTCAGATGAACAATTGTATAATACAACTTCTGTATATCCCATTATGTGCTCATCACCCAAAGTCTAGTCTCCTTTTGTTGCCATATGTTTGACCCCTTTTACTCTCTTCACCATATTCCTCCTACCCCCTTCTCCTCTGTTAACCACCATACTGTTGTTTGTGACTTTTGTTTATTCATTGGTTGCTTTTTTGTTTTATATCCCACATATGAGTAAAATCATGTGGTTCTTGTCCTTTGTTGTCTTATTTTGCTTAACATGGTACTCTCAAGGTCCATTCATGTCACAAATGACAGTATTTCACCTACTTTATGACTAGTATTCCATTGTATTTGTGTGCACAGTATCTTTATCCAACCATCAGTCGAAAGATGCTTAGGTTGTTTCTATGTCTTGGTTATCGTGAACTGAGTTACTTAGTCATATTGGTTTTGTGGGCCTCCTTTTAATTCGATTTTCAATTAGAAAGTGTCTTCCTATTAGTTTATCTAGACAGCTCCTTTGGAATCTCACAGTTAGAGAATTCATATTCTAAGTTTTGAGTTTACTCTAGGAAGTACCTTTGAATTTAGAGTAGCAGTTCCCAAAGTATGGTCATGGACCCCTAGGAGTCTCAGAGACCTTTGCAGGGAGTTTGCAAAACCATTCTCATAATAATATGAAAACATTGCCATTATACTGATGGTGGAAATGCTGGTTTGGTGCCTTAGTACAAATCAAAGCAATGGACCAAATAATGCTATTTGTATTTTTTGTTTGTTTTTAACCCACTGGCAATTTTTTAAAAAGCCCTGGCTGGTGTGGCTCAATTGGTTGGGCTTCAACCCATACCTGTAAACTGAAAGGTTGCTGATTTGATTCCTGGTCAGGGTACATGCCCAGGTTTCTGGCTGAATCCCAGGTAGAGGGCGTGCAGGAAGCAGCTGATCAGCATTGCACTTTCACATCAATGTTTCTCTCTCTCCCTCTCCTTTCCTCTTAAAAAAAACCACAAAGAATAAATTTTTAAATAGCCAGAGTCATTTAAGAATGTTCTTAATGAAACAATCGATTTTGTTAACTTTACTAACTCTCCTCGCTAGAGTACATGTCAGTGTTCCTTGTGATAATGTGAAGTGCACACAAAGCACTTCTGCTGATGCCAAAAGATGAAGGTTGCTCATTGAAAAGCATTTGTGTCCTTGTTTGAGTTGTGGGCTGAACCAGCTGCTTTTTCATGGAATATAATTTTGTTGTTGTTGTTGTTAATCCTCACCTGAGGATATTTTTTCCATTGCTCTACAAAGAGAGTAAAAGGGAGGGAGGGAAAGAGGGAGTAGAGGAGGAAGGGAGGGAGAAAGAGAGAGAGAGAGAGAGACAAACACTGATGTGAGAGAGACACATCGACTAGTTGCCTCCCACACAAGTGAACCAGCAACCTAGGTACGTGCCCTTGACCAGGAGTTGAACCCACGAGTCTTGGTGCACAGGCTGATGCTCTTAACTACTTAGTCACACCAGCCTGGGCTGGAATGTAATTTTATGTGAAGAACTGACAGACTGATATTTTACGCTTTGCTATCTAGCAGATATCTTGTCAAAAATGCAATAAACCTGTCACTAAGGAAAACAATTTACTGTATTAGTTACCAGTGATAAAACTCGAGCTTACAAGTGAAAATTAAAATTTTGGAAAATCATGAGCTTATCACATTCCCAATACTAAAGACTTTTCTGTTGAGACCAGTGATTATAGTAATGAGTATGATTTTTTTAA
This sequence comes from Myotis nattereri, assembly GCF_964212035.1. Taxonomy (NCBI): domain Eukaryota; kingdom Metazoa; phylum Chordata; class Mammalia; order Chiroptera; family Vespertilionidae; genus Myotis; species Myotis nattereri. Next base: position 23,569,467 of record NC_138075.1, on the reverse strand, counting down.
TATATAATTCTTTATAAAGTTAAAAGTATTACATATGTCCCCTGTTTTCCCCCATTGGCCCCCTCCCTCCACCCCCCCCACCCCCCACTCACCTGCCCCAGGCTTTCGGCACCCTATTGTCTGTGTCCATGGGTTATGCATATATGCATACAAGGTCTTTGGTTGATTACCTCCCACTCACCCACCCTCCCCCACCTTCCTCTGAGATTCCCTGCTCTGTTTCATGCTTCCATGTCTCTGGATCCACTCCGTTCATCCGTTTATTTTGTTACTTAGACTCCACATATGAGTGCGATCATGTGATACTTGTCTTTTTCTGACTGACTTATTTCACTTAGCATGATATTCTCCAGGTCCCTCCATGCTGTCTCAAAGGGTAAGAGATTATTCTTTTTTATTGCTGCATAGTATTCCATGGTATAAATGTACCACAGCTTTTTTAAAAAATATATTTTATTGATTTTTACAGAGAGGAAGGGAGAGGGATAGAGAGTTTGAAACATCGATGAGAGGGAAACATCGATCAGCTGCCTCCTGCACACCTCCCACTGGGGATGTGCCCGCAACCAAGGTACATGCCCTTGACCAGAATCGAACCCGGAACCCTTCAGTCCACAGGCCAACGCTCTATCCACCAAGCCAAATTGGTTAGGGCTGTACCACAGCTTTTTTTATCCATTCATCTACTGATGGGCCCTTGGGCTGTGTCCAGATCTTAGCTATTGAAAATTGTGCTGCTATGAACATAGGGGTGCGTACATTCTTTCTGCATTGTGCTTCAGGTTTCTTAGGATATATTCCTAGAAGTGGGATCACTGGGTCAAATGGCAGTTCCATATTTAATTTTTTAATGAAATTCCATATTATTTTCTATAATGGTTGCACCAGTCTGCATTCCCACCAGCAGTGTACTAGGGTTCCCTTTTCTCCGCATCCTCATCAGCACTTGTCATTTGTTGATTTGTTGATGGTAGCCATTCTGATAGGTGTGAGGTGATACCTTATTGCTATTTTAATTTGCATCTCTGATGATCGGTGACTTTGAGCATTTTTTCATATGTCTCTTGGCCATCCGTATGTCCTCTTTGGAAAAGTGTCTATTTAGGTCCTTTGTCTATTTTTTTTTTTTTTTTTTTTTTGCCTCGTGTGTCCGGGCAGTTGCTGGAAGGTGGGCGCGGGCTTGGCTGGATACAGAGCTTTGGGGTGAGCGCTTTCTCCCGGGTGACTGGGATAGACCTCTACAACCCATATGAAAGGTCATTTTTTTCATTTGTTCTGCAAACGTGTATTGAGCGCCCGCCTACCATTTCCCGATATACAGAACGCAGCAGCGACGACAGCCAGGACTCAACGCTCGGGCGCGCGCGCCTCGGTGTCTGCCCGTGTGCGCGGAGGGCGACGGTGCCCTGGGCGTTCGCCCCGTAGCCCAGGGCGAAGCCCGCAGCCGCAGCGCCGGCCTGCGCGCGCCCGAGGGCTGTACTGCCCCACGCACGAGCATACACACACGCATGGGAACGCCGGCTTCCCGCGTCCCCGGCGCTGGGAGCCGGCGGGAGCTCTCGTCGGAGCGGAAGGCGGGAGCTCCAAGCGGGGCGGGTGCCCGGGAGCCGCGCTCGTGCATACCAATTTTTTAATTGGATTGTTTGTCTCCTTTTGTTAAGTTGTATGAGTTCTTATATATTTTGGATATTAACCCTTTATCAAATGTATCATTGCCAAATATGTTCTCCCATACAGTGGGCTCTCTTCGTTTTGTTGATGGCTTCTTTTGCTGTGCAGAAGCTTTTTATTTTGATGTAGTCCATTTGTTTATTTTCTCCTTAGTTTCCTTTGCCTTAGGAGATGTATGTGTAAACACATTGCTACAAGATGCCCTGACCGGTTTGGCTCAGTGAATAGAGCGTCGGCCTGCGGACTGAAGGATCCCAGGTTCGATTCCGGTCAAGGGCATGTACCCGGGTTGCGGGCACATCCCCAGTGGGGGGCGTGCAGGAGGCAGCTGATGGATGTTTCTCGCTCTCTATCCCTCTCCCTTCCTCTCTGTAAAAAATCAATAAAATATATTAAAAAAAAAAAACACATTGCTACGAGAGATGTCTGAGATTTTGCTGCCTATTGTTTCTTCTAGGATTTTTATGGTTTCACAACTTACATTTAAGTCTTTTATGCATTTTGAATTTACTCTTCTGTATGGTGTAAGTTGGTGATCTAATTTCATTTTTTTTGCATATATCTTTCCAATTTTCCTAACACTGTTTATTGAAAAGACTCTCTTGGCTCCATTGTATGCTCTTGCCTCCTTTGTCAAATATTAATTGAGCATAATGGCTTGGGTCAATTTCCGGGTTATCTGATCTGTTCCATTGATCTTTATGCCTGTTCTTGTGCCAGTACCTAGCTGTTTTGATTACAGTATAACTGTATTCCAAGTAGTATAACTTGGAATCTGGTATTGTAATTTCTCCAACTTTGTTTTTCTTTCTCAAAATTTCTGCAGCTATTCAGGGTCTTTTTTGATTCCTATAAATTTGTGGAGAGTTTGTTCTAGCTCTGTGAAATATGCCTTTGGTATTTTAATAGGAATTGCATTGAATCTGTAGATTGCCTTGGGTACTATGGACATTTTAATGATGTTTATTCTACCAATCCATGAACATGGTATATTCTTCCACTTGTTTATATCTTCTCTCTTTTCAACATCCTATAGTTTTCCGAGTACAGGTCTTTTGCCACCTTGGTTACATTTATCCCTAAGTATCTTAATTTTTTTGTTGCAATGGTAAATGGGATTGTTTGTTTAATTTCTCTTTCTGAGAATTTATTATCGGTATATAAAAAAGCCCTTGATTTTTGGGTATTGATTTTGTATCCTGCTACATTGCCAAATTCATTCATTAAATCTAGTAGTTTTTTGGTGGAGTCTTTAGGGTATTTTGTGTACAATATCATGTCATCTGCAAATAATGAGAGTTTTACTTCCTCCTTTCCAATTTGAATGCCTTTTACTTCTTCTTTTCTGATCACTATGGCTAGCACTTCCAGTACTATGTTGAATGAGTGGTGAAATCGCACATCCCTGTCTTATTCCTGTTCATAGAGGAAATGCTTTTAGTTTTTGCCCATTGAGTATAATGTTGGCTGTCAGCTTGTCATATATGGCCTTTATCATGTTGAGATATGCTCCCTCTATTCTCACTTTGCAGAGAGTTTTTATCGAAAATAGGTGTTGGATTTTGTTGAATGCTTTTTCTGCATCTGGATCATTATCTCACTTCTTACACAAAAATCAATTCCAGGTAGATTAAGTGTCTAAACTTTTACAGAAAATATAGAGAATATCTTAATGATTTTGGAATGGGCAAGGATTTCTTAAGTCCAAACCACAATGGAAAACTAATCAATTTGACTATATTGAAATCAATTACTTCTCTATAACAAAAGACATGATAAAGTGAGAAGACAAGCCACAAATATTAGTAACACATATAATCAACAAAGGGCTTATTTTTAAAACATATAAAAAACTACAAATCTATAAGATAAAGACAAAATCCTTAAATTCACAATGAAATATCATTTCATACCCAGATTGGCAAGAATTAAAGTATGCTTGACAATGGGAAGAATAGTTGAGAATGTGGAGCAATGGGAATTCTCATACTCAGTTGCTTTGGATATAAATTGGACAGTCACTTTGGAGAGCAATCTGGTAAAATCTGACAAAATCGAGGTTGTCCATATTCTTACAATACTGTGTCTTTCAACCTGGGAAATCACAAATCTATAGGTTGTAAAGTCTGTTTAACAACTAGTACTTTTTTAAATGAAGTATAGAATAAACTATAAAATACCAGCATGCATTGCATGTAGCACAGATTATTATATCACAGAACTATTTTTCACTTTTATACTGAGTGCTAGGTAAAATGTATTTCATACTGTGAGTCTGGTTAAAAAAAAAACGGGGGGGTGGCTGCCTTTGAGAAGCTCATTTACATGTATTGGAGAAAAGTATTGGAATTTTTCTTATATGCATAGTATAAGCAGCTAAAAGATCCATTAAGATAATGAATAAATTGTGGAATGCTCGTGAATAAAATACTACACAGTAGTGAAAATGAATGTAGAGTTGCAGGTTAATATGGATAAGTCTCTCAAAACAATGTAAAAAAAAAAAAGCAAGCACATATGTGGAACATATTGTTATCTGATGTTTAAAAACATGCAAACTAGGCCATGGCCGGGGAGCTCAGTTGGTTAGTGTTGTCCCAAACGCCAAGGATGTAAGTTTAATCCCCAATCACGGCACATACAAAAATCAACCAATGAATGCATAAATAAGTGGAACAAGAATTTGATTCTATCTATCTATCTATCTCTTTTCTATCTCACTTTCTTTTTCCCTCTCTCTCTCTAAAATCAATCAATAAAAAATTTTTAAAAACATGCAAGCTACATTGTTTACAGGTACATACATATGTAATTTTACATACACAGTAAAACTTACGTGGGACTGATAAATACCAAGTTTAAGATAATAGTTACTTGTCAGGAGGTAAAAAGATCTGTTAGGATTGGAGAGAGGGCTTTACTCATTTTTATTTGTAATGTTTCATTTCTTTAACGAGATGGTGGATACAGTTCAGCATTCTTTATACTTTTTTATATACTTGAAATATTTCAAATAAAAATGAGAAGAGGCAATTATTTAAAAAGTAATTTTAAAAAAAAACAATGGGAGGAGAGAACACTGAAGCACAAATGGAGGCACCAAGTTTGGCTGTGAAGAGAAGCAGAGAAATGGGTTGTTAATTAGAAGGGCTGGGATTAGTAAAAAGAAGGTTTTTATTTTTTATTTTTTAAGATGGATAAGGTCCTAGAGCATGTTGGTATATTTCTGGGAAAGAACAGTGGGAAGGAGGAGAACGGTGACTTCAGCAGTAAAGGGATAACAAATAAGAGCAAAGACCTAGACTGTTGCCTACCTCGTTTCTCAGCGGCCAGTCTTCCTTTCTTCTAGTGTGTCCTCTTCTCCAGAGCCCACTTAGTCTTCCTAAGACAAAGGTTTGCTTGTGTTACTCTGTCCTGGAGAAAACTTTCATGACTCCCCATCACTTGTGTCCTGGAGCTCACACTCCTCAGCCTGGCATTGGAGACTCGTCCCAGTTTGTCCTCAACTTGCCTTTCCAGTCCTATCTCACTTTCCTCTACACGAACACTCTTCTCACTCTTCCCTGAACACACCCAAGGCATTTTACAGATGTGTTGGCTCCCTGTTTGGAATGTGCCTGCCTTAACTTTGCTGGGAACGTTCTTTCATCTTCATTTTGTTTTTATCTCCATGTAATTTTTTCTTAAATATACCCAACCCACATTGACTTGGCTCTGAACTCTGCAGTGTGGAGTATTTTTGTTGCACTTGGTACCTGTGTGCTGTCGTGTATTTTTATTCATCATCATTGTGTAATAGAAAGAGTACGGCTCTGGGGATCACAGACTTGGGTATTTCTATTTCACATTTGTATACAAATAATACGTGGTTGATTTTCTAATAGCAAACAATATAAACAAATACATATGGGGTGGGACAAAAATAGGTTTACAGTTGTGAGTACACAAAATAGTTTATTCTTATATTATTATTTATTATTATATTATTTTCCATATGAATAACTGTAAGCCTTTTGCCACACACTGTACAATAAAAAGTAAAATTCCCCCTCCATATTCACACTTTGTCCATTCTCCTCCCCTGGAATTGACAACTGAGAAGGATTGGTATATAGTCAATACGTATTTTCCGGGCAAATGCAAATCTAGAGAAAAGAGACTTGTCTTTTTTTAATTGAATGATAGTTCAGTGGCCTGTTTTGTTTATTAAACAGGTTATTATAGGTCCTTCCACATTGATACATACAACTCTACCTCATTTTTTTAAAAAAAAATAAGATATGGGGTATCAAAATGTATTTAACTTGATGGATATTCAGATTATCTCAAGGTTTTTTAAAAAAAAATGCTTTTATTGATTTCAGAGGAAGGGAGAGGGAGAGAGAATTAAAAACATCAATAATGAGAAAGAATCATTGATTGGCTGCCTCCTGCACACCCCCTAATGAGGATCGAGACCAAAACCCAGGCATGTGCCCTGACGGGAATCAACCATGACCTCCGGATTCATGGCTCAACGCTCAACCACTGAGCCCCACCGGCCGGGTGACTATCTCCAGGGATTGTTTTTGTTTTTGTATCTCCAGTTTTAAATTATGTTTATAAACTATGCTGTGGTGGCTATCCTTGTGCCTACAGTCTTGTATAATGTGTAAGACAGTTTCCTAAAAGTGAATTGGTTGGGTTAAAATTGATTTGGTTTTGAATCCTGGCTTTCCCAGCTTGCTTACTTTAAACAAATTAATTCATCTCAATCTGCTACCTCATCTGCAAAAGGAAATACAATAATTCAGAGTTTTATGAAGATTACCATATGTGACCTAAGACACACCAGCTGTCAGTCAGGAAATTTTAATTTCCTTTTTTCTATAAGTTCTTTCCAATTAAAAAGTAAGCTTCACCCCTAGCTGGTTTGGCTCAGTGGATAGAGCATCACCCTGCAGACTGAAGGGTCCCAGGTTCAATTCCGGTCAAGGGCACATGCCTGGGTTGCGGGCTCGATCCCAAGTAGGGGGCGTGCAGGAGGCAGCTAATCAGTGATCCTCTCTCAGCATTAATGTTTCTCCCTTTCTCCCTCTCGCTTCCTCTCTGAAATCAATAAAAATATTTTTTTTTTAAAAAGGTAAGCTTCATGAGGGGAGGGGTGCCTTAAGATCTACACATAGGTCATATTACTCTTTTTACAGAGTGAGACTCAGAAAGTTACCCACTTGCCAGAATGTTTTCCTTAATCCGCTTTTATAACCTTTTAGGATCGCCAAGGATCCAAGATTTGAACGATTACCATGCACACACAAAGGAACCTATGCAGATGACTGCTTAGTACAGAGAGTAACTCAGGTATCGTCAGTTTTTAAATGCTTACTTTGTGTGCTTAATGAAAAAAAGAGAGAAGGCAAATTATTGTCTCCTGAATGTTCATAGTCAGAAAAGTAGCTAGGAATTTAAATGGTAATGTAATACATATACATATACATATACATATACATATACATATACATATACATATAGAGAGAGAATCCCTTCATAGTAATCGTAGGTGCCCTCATTTACTTGAGGGAAGTGGATTAGAAATGTATAGGATAGCATAATGGAAAGATCATGGGTTTCAGATATTAGCACCTGCATTTATTAGGTGTGTGATTTGGGACACTTACTGATTCTTTATTCCATAAATCTTTTCTATAAAATGATTCAAGTGAGTGAGTGTAGATAATACAGTTGACCCTTGAACAACGCCAGGGTTAGGGCTCTGACCCCTTGCGCAGTTGAAAATCTGTGTTATTGTCTAACTTTTGACTCCCAAAAACTTAAGTTGTCCCTTGGTATCCATGGGGGATTGGGTTCCAGGACCCCCTGCAGGTACTAAAATCTATAAATGCTCAAGTCTCTTATATAAAACTAGTGCCCCAATGCATGGATTCATGCACATTGAAAGGAAATTAATTAGAAGGTGGCCTGCAGGGCGGGACTGGGCAAGACAGGCCAAACATGCCCTGGAGCCAACCTCTCGTGGTCCCTCCCCAACCGGCTGCACCTGGGGCAGCACCATGGCTTAAAGGGCTTCTGCGCAGTGAGCGGGTTCCCTTTGGCAGGTGGGGTCCCTCAGCCTGGCCTGCAGGGATTGGCCGAAACTGGCTCTCTGACATCCCCGGAGGGGTCCCAGATTGAGAGAGGGCAGTTCTCGGGTGACACATCCTGGAATCGGGCTCCCTCCTCTCTGGTTCCGGGGTGCATCACCTGAGAACTGCCGCTACCAGGTCACCGCAGCTCAGCAGCTCCTGCATTGAGTGTCTGCCCCCTGGTGGTCAGTGTGTGTCATACCTACCAGATGGTCAGACGGTGGCTTAGCCTTTTAGAGATAGATAGATGATAGATAGATAGATAGATAGATAGATAGATAGATATGATGTGGATCAATGCATGCAGTCCGTCCTTCACATCTGCAGACTCCCAACTACAGAACAAAAACAATACAGGTATTTATTGAAAAAATTCACATATAAGTGGACCCAAGCAGTTGAAACCCATGTTTTTCAAGGGTCAATTTATACCAGATTTCACCTCTCTGAATCTAAAATAAGGTTCCATTCCACTTACTCCCCACAAAGGAATTTTGTTCCTCTCTACCATGCCCAACCCAGAAGCATTTCTCAGTTGCATCTAAGTCTCCCAGGGTGCCATCTCACAAAGACCCTGGAATCAGTTGGTTTTTTATTTCTTGGCAGCCACCACAAGAACTTCTGCTACTGTTTACCCTTATAAGAGCCTGTGGGTAATTATCTTCATTGAATGACCACATTGTCAGCCCTTTAGCAACTCCATTCATGGGCGTGTCCAGCATTTCCCTTAATTTCCCACAGCACAGCTGACATCAGGCTACAACTTGTTATAAAACTCAATGGGAGGCTTGGGTATGAGAGAAGTAAAGTACAACATAAATTACCTCGCAGATGGCAGCTACATATTGCTTTCAGAGTTGCTAGGCTAAGACTTGTCCTGGAGATCCTACTCTGGCTTCAGGACCAAGAGGGCAGCCTACCTCCACCACTAGAAGGCCTCAGAGTAGGCCTTACAATCCTGAGAAAGGCAGAAGCTGTGCCCTCCAATCTAAGGCACTTACTCTGCCTTTGCATAGAGTCCCTTGGGGCATTTTCCCAAAATCAAGGAATTTTCTACCCCAGATGTAAAAAGTCATTTCCACATATGAGACAAAAAATGGATTACAACTCTTAGCTTTTCTGTCTTCTCCCCCTCAAGATTCTCAGAGCTACATTCAGCCCTGGACAACTTATTAATAAACATGATAACATTAATAAACATTAATAACTTTTATAAACATGAGCTCCTCAATCATAGTATCTACTCTACAAATTGTTATAACCTTTGCTATGTACTGTGAAAATGAATTAATTCTTCAGACTCGACAGTGATTGTGCCATTATAGTATCACTAAGTAGACTCAATAAACTTTATGTGTGTCTCTTATAGCACAAGTGTTATATTGTGGCCACAGTTGACCGGGACCTTAAACGAAGAATCAGGAAGATCCCTGGAGTTCCCATCATGTACATTTCTAACCATAGGTGAGAACTTCCTCTTGGGGAAGTGATTAAAAGTATATAGTTGATATCAATTAAAAATGAGGTCAGATTATAGAAGAATTTAAAAGAGATTGTTGTATCAAATACTTACATAATTGTATTTGAAAACGTGAGACAAAATAACAAGAACAAGGGCAAAAGATAAGGTAGGATTTAGGAAAGAGGCAGGCATTCACATTGTTACAATATGATTAACAGAAGAAATAGAGTGACATGTTGCTTTAAATGCAAAGCAGTAATTTAATTCAAACTAATCTTTTTGGCCAGAAATTTTTATTTTAAAAGCCTAGTGCATGTGATTAGCACCCCTCTGGGAATCTGCTTATTTATAAAAAATAAAAAATTTAAAGCTGCTCTTTATCCTTCTTGGATGTTCCCATGCCAGTCCTCAGACTGTTACTGCCTAGCCTCTCAGCCTGGGGAGAGCACAATATAGAGGGAATAATATGGGCGAGGGAGTTGCGCTTACCTGGACTCAGTGCCCAGCTCCCCCCGTTGGTAACTTTCTGACTTTGAAGAATAAAGAAAAGACATTATAGTCAGCATTTTGCTTCAGATCACTCACTGTGATATCCCTTTAAAATGTTCTGACTGACAAAAAGGATTCACAGTGAGGGGGTAAGAGCATCGCCGTCAGTAAAGAATGGGTTTTTAGGTGGCTCCTGGACCCGCCTTTCTTACCAGTGTTAATTTTTTTTCCTGATTAGGTACAACATTGAGCGGATGCCAGATGATTATGGAGCCCCTCGATTCTAATACTTAAAAGACAAAGTTTCTCTGCTTTCCTTCAACCACATTTCTCTTTCGCAGGTTTATTAAACATGCTACAACATGCATTATTGCGCCACTCACACATTTGCTGTTATGAGCTGAGAACAGTTAAATACACTCACTTTTTGGTGGTGTTTTGAAAATGATTTTGATGTTGTTTTGAAAATGATATTTTGTATCATTTAAAATTTTGTTACATCTTTTTATAAATCAGATGACTGCTCACAACTTCCATGGTTGTTGTTTTATATTATTTATTCAACAATACTTATTAAGGTTATACTCAGTACTTAATAAGATATGGTCCTACCGTCAAGACACTCTTATTATGTTGGGAAAGGGAAACATGTAGATGAATAACTACAGTAAAATAATATGCTAGGATGAAAGTATGACAACTAGAAACAAAAGAGGAGAGAATGATTTCTTTCTACTTGGTTGGGAAAGGGAGGGAGGAAAGACTAGAGGTAGTAATGTTTGAGTTAATCTTTAAAAATAAATAGGTCCTTGCCTAGTAAATGAGGTAAAGAAAATGAGGCGCAGGAAACATAAACAAAGGCATGGAGACAGATATTACATGGAATGAATGTGTTTCACCTGTTCAGAAGCTGCCAGGAGATTTTTATAACTAGAACATAGGGGGAAGTTATCTGTATCCACATCTGGGACTCTAAAGGTACGAGGTGGGAGGGAGGGGGGGGCCTTATGTGACTTGCTAAAGAGTTTGGACTTGATCTTGAGGTCAGTAAGGAGTTATTAAAAATTTAAATTGGGCCAAAGCCGGTTTGGCTCAGCGGATAGAGCGTCGGCCTGCGGACTGAAAGGTCCCAGGTTCAATTCCGGTCAAGGGCATGTACCTGGGTTGCAGGCACTTCCCCAGTGGGGGATGTGCAGGAGGCAGCTGATCGATGTTTCTCTCTCATCGATGTTTCTAACTCTCTATCTCTCTCCCTTCCTCTCTGTAAAAAATCAATAAAATATATTTTTAAAAAAATTTAAATTGGATAAATAACATGATCAGAATAGATACTTTATTTTTTTAATATATTTTTATTGATTTTAGAGAGAGAAGGGAGAGAGAGAGAAACATCCATGTGAGAGAGAAAGTGATCAGTTTCCTCCAGTACTCACCCCGACCAGGAATCGAATCCGCAACCTGGGCACGTGCCCTGAATGGAATCCAATCAGTGACCTTTCCGTTCATGAGACGATGCTCAACCAACTGAGCTATACCGGCCAGGGCAGAATAGATATTTTAAATGATCACAAGGTAGTGTAGGAACAGACAAATAGATCTCTAAAACAATAAAAAGTCCATGAACCCCTATATATTTATGACAATTTGGTATATTGTAAAGTTTGTATTTCAAGTCTAGAAAAAGGAAATTGTATTAGTAGGCCAAATAGTGTGGAGTCATTCTACTAGGGTTAGAATCCTGATTTTACCAATTAATATCTATATTAGTTGGGCAATCTACATAAACATTAGGTGCCTTTCTTGCAACCTCTTAAAATGTTTTGAGTCCTGGCCACTGTGGCTCAGTTGGTAGAGTGGCATCTCATACATTGAGAGGTCGGAGGGTCAATTCTGGGTCGCAGCACCTGCCCAGGTTGCCAGCTTGACCCCCAATAGGGGACATGGGGGAGGCAACTGATGGATGTTTCTCATCCATGTTTTCCTCTCCCGTTCTCTCGCTCTAAAATCAATAACAACATTTTTTAAATGTTTTTTTGGGGGGAAAAGTTTTGTTTAATCTACAAAACAACCCAAATAAGATGGGATTAGATTGAACAGTACCTGCCACAAGTAAGAGTTATTCAATAAATGTTAGTAATTATTGTTACAATGGCAAGTTGGCTATCCATTTGAAAAACACTTTAGATTCCTACTTTATATCCCTTTATGAGAATACATTTCAAGTGGATCAAAGATCTAAACTTTATACGTGTGAATCTTGATGCGTGTGAATATATTAAAATTATACAGTTCTATGTAAAGCAATTCCCCCAAATATTAAGACAAGTGACTGGCCAGAAGATTTTCATATATATATATAACAAGTGAGGAAACGGGTAGTCATGGAGTGCTTATAAGAGTGCAAATAGGTATAATCATTTTAGACAGCAGTTTGGCAGGATTGATTAAAATAAAAATTGCAGATATCCTGTGAGCCTAATTCTGGTGGGGGTTTTTTTGGCTATTTATAAGTATCACATAGGTGATCTCCTATGAAATACATGATCAGTGTGTTAAAAATGTGTAGAGAAATATCTACAAATGTACAAGGAACTATATAGAAGGGTGTTTAGTGTACCATTTTATATCAGAGAAAAACTGAAAAGAATGTAAATGTTCATAAAAGGATCCTAACTATGTTATGTCTATACTATGAAATATCATGAGCATTTAAAAGAATGGGGTAGATTTAAAAATGGTCGAAGGACTTATGTAGACAGTTCTTGGAAGAAAATATGCAAATGGTGAACAAGCACATAAAAAGATGCTCAACATCACTAGTCATTAGGGAAATGCAAATCAAAACCACAATGAAATGCCACCTCACACCTATTTAGGATGGCTACTATTAAGAAATATGCCCTGGCTGGTTTGGCTCAGTGGATAGAGCATCAGCCTGTGGACTGAAGGGTCCCGGGTTTGAATCCAGTCAAGGGCACATACCTGGGGTTGTGGGCTTGATTCCCAGTAGGAGGCGTGCAGGAGGCAGCCAATCAATGATTCTCATCATTGATGTTTCTGTCTCTCCCTCTCCCTTTGTCTCTGAAATCAAAATATATATCACAATACCAGATATCAAGCTATATTGCAAAGCCACAGTTCTCAAAACTGTCTGGTACTGGCACAAGAATAGACATAGACCAATGGAACAGAACAGAAAACCCAGAAATAGACCCGAGCCATTATGCTCAATTAATATTTGACAAAGGAGGCAAGAGCACACAATGGAGTCAAGACAGTCTCTTCAATAAATGGTGCTGGGAAATTTAGTCAGATACATGAAAAAAATGAAACTAGATCACCAACTTACACCATACAGAAAAACTCAAAATGGTTAAAGGACGTAAATGTAAGATGGGAAACCATAAAAAATCTTAGAAGACTCCATAGGCAGCAAAATATCAGACATATGTTGTAGCAATATCTTTACTGATACAGCTCCTAGAGCAATGGAAACTAAGGAGAAAATAAACAAATGGGACGACATCAAAATAAAAAGCTTCTGCACAGCAAAAGAAACCATCAACAAAACAACAAGAAAGCCCACACTGCATGGGAGAACATATTTGCCAATGCTATCTATCTACACTAATAAAAGAGAAACATGCAAATTGGTGTCACTTTGCTACGCCCACCAGCCAATCAGATGAGTATACAAATTAACCCAACAAAGATGGCGGTTAATGTGCATACACAGGCGCAGAGTGAAGACTGAAGGCTCTGGCCTGAGTGAAGACTGAAGAGGCTTGGCTTCTCTGCTGTAGCCGCAATGGAGAAGCCAAGCGGCCATGGAGCTGGAGGCTTGGGTTGCCCCTGGTGATGGAGGAAGCCAGCTCCCAGCCCGCCCTGGCCTCCGCTCAAGGGAGAGAACAACAGCAGGCACAGCCAGTAGCCTGAGAGATCAACACAGAGGGGCATCTGCTCCGAGCCTCTGACGTGCCTGGGGGCAGGCCCCCAGGAGACACACACACTCACACACACACACACACACACACACTCACACACACACACACACACACACACACACTCACACACGAGGTGCCTGCTTAGAGCCTCAGACACAGCTGGGGGCGCCCCTAGTTGGGACACACACACACACACACACACACACACACGGTGTGCCTGCTTCGAGCCTCTGCTGCCAGGCTGTGGCTTAGGCCCGCTCCCCGTAGGGAGGTTAATCAGGGGAAAAAGGAGACATGTAATACTTTAAACAATAAATAAATAAAAGAATAAATAATGTGTTGACGAGGATGTAGAGGAATTGGAACTGTTTTGTTTTTTTTTAGGCAAGTTACTTTATTTAAAATGTGGATTTTGCGTTACTAAATAATTTGGAACATTTTTATGACTGTAGTTGAGAATAATTGCTTTCTTTTAGATTTTTTATCTAAAATAATTTTTTAAATTATTTTTATTTTCTATTATATAACTTAATAAGTGAACAAACACCCCAATAAATTTTGCACCCACCCAGCACCATGCCTAGTTATTAGAATATGTGAAGAATCCTTGACACAATGCACATTGGCATTATTTCCGAGGCCATTTATGGACTGTTGTTCCATATTTTGATTGTTGTGATGGTTACTCAAATATATTGATTTGTCCAAATGCATTGAAATGTACACAAAATGGGTGCATTTTTTAAAATATGTTTTTATTGATTTTAGACAGAGGAAGAGAGAGAAACATTGATCTGAGAGAGAAACATCAATCAGTTTCTTCCCATATGCACGCCAACTGGGGATGGAATTCACAACCTGGGTATGTGCCCTGACCTGGAATTGAACCAGCAACCTTCCGTGCACAGGATGATGCTCAACCAACTGTGCTACAATGGCCGAGGCAAAATGGGTGCATTTTATTGCATGTAAATTATACCTCAGTAAATTAAAAGATAGAAAAGACATGCAAGAGCCCTGACCTATGTAGCTCAGTTGGTTGAGTGTCTTCCCATGCACCAAGAGGTTGCCGGTTCAATCCCCAGTGGTCAGGGCACAATGGGCGGTTGCACACTCAATCCCCAGTCAGGGCACATGCAGGAAGCAACCGATTGATGTTTCTCTCTCTCTCTAAAATCAATAAAGACATCCTCAGGTGAGGATTTAAAAAAAAGGGGGCGGGGGGTAAAATACTTATGAGTTGTACACTGAAAATTGCTAAAAGACAATACAAAGAAATGAAAAGACATCCTGATAGAACAATAAATGTTGCAGAGATTTTTTTTTAAAAAAGACATGTTGTGTTTGTAGATTGAAAAATTCAATATTGTTAAAATGTCCATGCTACCCAAAACTATCTACAGATTCTTTGTAATTTCTATCAAAATCCCAATGACATTTGTTGGAAGACATAAAAAAAAAAAAATGCTAGAATGTATGTGGAATCTCGAAATACCAAATAGCCAAAACAATCTTGAAAAAGAACAAAGTTGAAGGCCTCACACTTCCTGATTTCCAGACACTACTACAAAGCTATAGTAATCAAGACAGAGATATAGACCAATGGATCAAAATAGAGAGCCCAGAAATAAACTCTTGCATATACTGTCAAGTGATTGTCAACAAGGGAGCCAAGACTACACAATAGGCAAAGGACAGTCTCTTCAGCAAATGGTATTGGGAAAATTGGATGTCCATATAAAAAGAATGAAGTTTGAGTCACCTTATACCATATACAAAAATTAACTCAAAATAGATTTAAGACCTAAAACCATAAAACTAGAAGAAAACATAGGAGGGAATCTTCAGGACATTGGGTTTGTCAATGATTTCTTGACTATGACACCAAAAACACAGTCAACAAACGCAAAAATAGTCAAATGTGACTGCATCAAATTTAAAAGTGCCAAAAGGAAACAACAGCAACCAATGGAATGGGAGAAAATATTTGAAAGTCATGTGTCTGATAAACTCAGGAACCCTGCTTCCCACTTGGTACTACGGGAAGGGCTGTATGCGAAGGCCTCACAGAGATTGGAATGTAGTTCAGGAACTGGATGGGTAATATTCTTTTTCATCTGGGTGCTGGTTGCACAGTTGTGAATATTCACTAAGCTGTATACTTATGATGTGTAATTTTTTTTTTTTTTTGGTTAATCCTCACCTTAGGATATTTTTCCATTGATTATTTTTTTTAAATATATTTTATTGATTTTTTTAAAGAGAGGAAGGGAGAGAGATAGAGAGCTAGAAACATCGATGAGAGAGAAACATCGACCAGCTGCCTCCTGCACACCCCCTACTGGGGATGTGCCCGCAACCAAGGTACATGCCCTTGACCGGAATCGAACCTGGGACCTTTCAGTCCGCAGGCCGACGCTCTATCCACTGAGCCAAACCGGTTACGGCTCCATTGATTTTTCATAGAGAGTGGAAGGGAGGTGGAGCGACAGAGAGAGTGAAACATCAATGTGAGAGAGACACCCTGACCAGAATCCAATCTGCCACCCCCCAGTGCGAGGGCTCACGCTCTCTCCACTGAACCAAACCAGCCAGGACATCATGTGTAATTTTATGTATATATGTTACACTGCAGCAAAAAGTTAAAAGAAACAAATTCCATTCTGAGAATGAGCAGCTTTTTCTTCTGAGGGATATTTAGATTTCCCACTTTGCACTCATATCCACCTACTAAGAGAGATGAAGATCTGTGTTGCTCATTAGGAAGCAAGGTCAAATCTTTAAATGGCGCACAACTGATATACTGACACATCTAATATTCTCAGAGTTAGGTAGTATTTTCAGGATTCAGTGTGTATCAGCTTTGTTTTTCAGTGATTTATTCAAGCTACCGGACTTCACGTTTAGTATTATGCTGAGAGATTTGGTTATATTGTAGGTCGGCCTCTCTAGACAATCTTTGTATCTGTTCTTTGCTATCTTTGCTTTTAGCTGAGATTCTCTAACATGAGTTCTTATGTTGAATTATTGTAAAGGATTCAATTTCTCCCCTTTTATAACTGCAGATATTATCTTTCAGATGCCTGCAGGAATTGGTGTAGTCTGATATTCTGTCTTGAAAATACGTTTCCACTCTTCACAGATTTGTTCCCAGTTGGGTTCTTTGTTATAACGGAATTAAGTCTATTCATTTAATTTGAGACGAATTTGACATCTTTACAATTTTTTCTCTTTTTATTAAGATCACAGTAAGCCTCTTCATTATTTCAAGTCTAATTTTATCCCACTCCGATATGATTTTTGTATGGCTCTGTAGTTTTCTTCGTATAAATTGTACATACTTCTTATCGGAGTTGTTTCTATTTGTTTCATTTTGTTGTTGTTGCGATTGTCGATGGAACCTTTAAAATTTTTAATATATATTTTTCCCCCCATTCAAAAATGAACCCCGTGGAGCAATAGGATCTCTACCACCCCTTTCCGCGGGGAGACTCTATGGTTCCCCGGTGCTATGACCGCATTCTACTCACACCTACAGTATCCGAACCTGAAGGAAGGTGGCAACCGAGAGTGCCCAAGCAAAGGGCCGCTCTATCTCGCCTTTGTTCTTCTCTCTGTGGCTACTGCGCAGGCGTAGTCGCCCCAGTGCCGACCCCGCCTTCCTGGTCGTGGGCCCAGCTCGGGAGCGCCGGCGCACTGGCGCGCTCCGCTTACACGCTCCGGGGCCTGTAGGCGCCGCGAGTTCCGGCTGTCGCCGCCGCCGCCGCAGCTCCTGGAGGTCGGTTGCGACGAGTAACGGTGCCGGGACGAGCCCTGCGCCTTCTTAGATATGTACCCGAGCTGGGGCCGATATGGCGGGAGCAGCCACTATCCGCCTCCGCCGGTCCCGCCGCCGCCGCCGGTGGCGCTTCCTGAGGCCTCGCCCGGGCCTGGGTACTCGAGCTCGACGACTCCCGCGGCCCCCTCGTCCTCAGGCTTCATGAGCTTCCGCGAACAGCACTTGGCTCAGCTCCAGCAGCTGCAGCAGATGCACCAGAAGCAAATGCAGTGCGTGCTTCAACCCCATCACCTTCCTCCGCCCCCCATGCCGCCCCCGCCGGTGATGCCCGGGAGCGGCTACGGAGACTGGCAGCCGCCGCCGCCACCGATGCCCCCGCCACCGGGGCCGGCCCTCGGCTATCAGAAACCGCAGCAGTACAAACACCAGATGCTGCACCACCAACGAGACGGGCCGCCTGGTTTGGTTCCCATGGAGCTGGAATCCCCCCCTGCGTCTCCCCCTGTGCCGCCAGGCTCCTATATGCCCCCATCGCAGTCTTACATGCCCCCACCTCAGCCGCCACCCTCGTACTACCCTCCGGCCTCGTCTCAGCCCCCCTACTTGCCTCCCGCCCAGCCGTCCCCTTCTCAGTCTCCACCTGCCCAGTCCTACCTGGCGCCCACTCCTTATCCTCCCTCTTCCTCCTCGCAGTCCTACGTGAGCCATTCGCAGGCCTACCTGCCCCCTT
This sequence comes from Myotis nattereri, assembly GCF_964212035.1. Classification (NCBI taxonomy): domain Eukaryota; kingdom Metazoa; phylum Chordata; class Mammalia; order Chiroptera; family Vespertilionidae; genus Myotis; species Myotis nattereri. The sequence goes on along the minus strand of NC_138075.1, from coordinate 23,551,271 downwards.
CTCAGGCCTCGCCTTCCCGCCCTTCCCAGAGCCACGCTAAGTCCCCGCTCCTAGCCCCGCCGCCGCCGGCCACCGCTGCTGGGAATAAGACAGCTGCCCCGCAAGAGCCCGTGAAGAGTGGTGCCAAGAGCAAGAACGCTGAGCAGCATCAGGCTGCCCCTGAGCCAGATCCTTCTAAGATGACTCCACAGGTAAGAAAGCGCGTGCCCGGGCCGCCTCTCCCCCCCCTCGAGGGCCCTAAGGGAGCAGGCCGCGGGCTTTAACCGGCCCTTCGCCTGGTGCCTAATGCTCACAGGGTGACGAGCTGACGTTCACTCCGGAGGATTCCGCGGGAGTCAGGGGTCTGACGTCACCGCTTCTCAGTGACCTACGTGTGGATTGTCAAACTGAACATGTTTCTGGACACCACAGAGCAGTGGGGTGGCCCAAAAGTTACTTCTTAGATGTATTCCTTGGTTTCCTTGGACCAACTTCTGAGATGGTGTTGCTTTTGCAAAGGACTTTGCTTAAAAGTTGTATTTTAAAATGCTTTAAAACTGTATTTTAGACTAAAATTTCCATTTGAGAGGCGGCATAAGAAAGAAGCTTCTGAAAGAACTGACACTTGAAATGCATGTACACTTTATGGCCCGTTAGCTCCTTCTTTAAAAGAATATTTTAGGGGCCACAGGTAAGCTGTCAGCTTCCTGAATGTAAAGGCCTCACCAGTTGAAGGATTGAAATCTTGTGCTTATCCAGGAGCATCCTAATTATGTTCATGGATATATGTGCAAAATGTAGGGGAGGCTGTACATGTGACCCTTTGGGGAGTCGATTGGTCATGTAAGGAATTGACCCATACACACTTTCCTCACATCACTCAGAGATGTAAGACATGACCAAGTTGCTGGATGGCATTGGTGTTATCGTTCACTCCAGAATAACAGCCTTGGGATTTGGCCAAGGTAAAAAAGAAAAAAAATGTGTGATGCCTGTTCATTCATGAGAGCGCCATTCCTCTAAACTTCTATTTGAAGTGATGCTTCCCAGACAGCGGTCAAAGACAGATAGGATAGCAGTAATACATTCTTCCCTTAAGGAAGAAGATAGAACTGAAGTGGATAAATTCTTTCTTATGATTTCCTAAAATAGACCTTTAGCACTTACTAATCTATCTTGGATTTCCTAATGAATCAAAAGATCCTTTTAATTTACAAACTCAGATTGACATATAAAAGATTTCCAAAAGATAGGGATGAGGCATTTTAATATTATAGTGGTTTGGCATTAGAAATTAAGACCAGAAACAAGTTGTTTTAAGTAAGCAAGATGGGGTTGGCACATCATAAGGAGAAAACACTTGAGGTGCTGGGGTAGAACAGTAGAGTAAGTGATTCTGTTGGCTTACGCTAGAGTACCATCCCACCAGGTTATTTCCCCCAGATTCCTCTACTATAGAGACAGAATTTGTCTCTTTCCCCAGCCCACTCTGAAATTTCCAGTGCTTTTGTTGTCAAACACTGCGTTAATTCAAAATATGACATTTATATCTTCCTCTCTACTGGACTGTTTTTCTGGCCTTTTAGAGAGATAAACGAATTGTTTTATGGGATGGGGGGAGGGTGATCAAACCTGTCCTTAATATAATACCATGATCACTGCTTTTGCTTTTCTGCCTTTGTACCCTTGTATATAGTGAACTTCTTTTAGTGCATTGAATATTCAGTGCCTCCAATTCTTCGGTGAGAGCCATAAAGAAAGGAGTTGGAAAGAAAGCTGTTAGAGATGAGCAGAATGAATGGGCTATTATCAAAACAGGCATTGTAAGCCTGTTTAGGCTTTCCTACCTTTGTCTAGAATTCATCCCAACTTCCTCAATCCTCTTTCCCCCCTATAATTGTATTGATTTCAAGGCACATCTTAAATATCAGGGTCTCTATGAAGCCATGTCTAAGCTCAGCCATTTGGTTGGTTCTCTTCTTCAGATTGTAAGTCCCTTGCAGATAGGGACGATCTCGCTCATCTTTTTATCTCCTGTAGCACCTAGGACAGTACCTTGCAAATGATAGGCTCTCCACAAAGGTTTGTTGAGTAAGATACAAGAGTTGCATGTTCTAGACTTAGGATACTTGGGTTTATTAGATGATAAATATTTTCTTCATGCCAGTGCCAATCTCAGATAATTAATCCTTCGGCATATTTTTCTTTAATTTATATTCTATTTTTGGAAAATGTCATTTAACATGTGAAAGATTTTAAACATACAGAAGTCCTCTCCCCCCACCCCATCCACAGTTTTGCTTCACTCCGAACATATTAAATAGAAAATTCCAGAAATGCTCAATATACTGTGCTGTTCTGAGTAGCGTGATGAAATCTTGCTCCATTCTGTTCCGTCCCTCATGGAAGTGAACTATCCCTTTGTCCAGCATATCCACCCTGTATCAACTACTTGTCTGTCTGTCCATTAGTAGCCCTCTTGGTTAATAGATTGACTGTTGCAGTATTGCCATACTTATGTTCAGGTAATCACACAAGAATAATATATTAGCAATTTGGAAATACCAAAGAGAAGCTGTCAAGTGCTTCTTTCAAGTGGAAAGGTGAAAGTTCTCGACTTAAGACTCGACTTAAGAAAAGAAAAAAAATGACATTATCAGGTTGCTAAGATCTATGGTAAGAACGAATCTTTTATTCGTAAAATTGTGAAGAAGGAAAAAAATTGTGGTAGTTTGCTGAGAGAGACCATATTTATTATAACAGTATATTATAATTGTTCTATTTTATTGTTGTCAGTCTCTTAGTGTGCCTAATTTATAAATTAAACTTTATCATAGATATGTATGTATAGGAGAAAAACAGTACATATATAGTTCAGTACTATCTGCGGTTTAGGCATCCACTGGGGGTCTTGGAGCGTATCTCCTGCAGATAAAAGGGACTACTATACACAAAAGTGAAAATGGTATGATTCCTCCCCACCATATACCCAACGCTCAGATTCAGCAATTCAAGAGTTTGCCATGTTTACTTCACCGAGGCCTTTTTTTATGGTTCCTGCAAAAATATTTTAAATCAAATCTTAAATCTCATGTGATTTCATCCTTATATTCTTAGACATCTTTCCAAAAAACAGAGCCTTTTCTTAGATTAACACATTATAACACCTAACAAAATTAACAACTGTTTCTTTGTATCAGTACCTGATCCATTCAGATTTCCCTTACTGTCAGCTCATACTAATGGAATTAAAAATAAATCCTTGATATCATCCACGCTAAAATTCCCCAATAGATTCAATTATGTTTGGTTGGTTTGTTCAAATCAGGATCCAATATAGATATTTTGGATAATTCTTTGGTGTGGGGGACTGTCCTGTGCATTGTATGATGTTTAGCAGCATCTCTGTCTCTACCTACTAGATGCTATTAGCAGTCCCTAGTTGTGATAACCAGAAATGTTTCCAGACATTGCCAATATTCCCGGGGGGGTGGGGGGTGGGAGGAGAATCACCCTCAGTTGAGAACACCCGATTTAGCTCAATTTCTTCTATTCTCTTTTTCTATCCCATGCCATTGAACTTGATGAAAAATCTGTTGGTTGTCCCATAGAATGTCCCTCATTCTGGATTTGTCTGTTGTCTCATGGTGTCATTTGACTTGTTCTTCTCTTTTCCATGTTTTTTGTAATCTAGAAGTTAACTCTGAAGCTCAACTTTAGATTTAAGCTCAACTTTCTTTTGGCAAGTGTACTTTGTAACCTAGGTAATGCTGTGTACTTCATTTGCATCCCATTAGGAGACTGCCTGGTTGTCCCACTGTTGGTGGTGCCAAGATTGATCAGGGGGCGGCAGTCTGGTCCCTCCACTGTAAAGCTTCCCATCAATTTTGCATGTTCCTTCCATCTAGTGGTTCATCCATTGATGTTCTTGGCCTGAGTAAGTTATTTCTTCATTAGAGGTTACAATGTGCTGATTTTTTTTCATGCCATTTCTTCTGCATTTATTAAATGGAATTCTGTAAAGAAATACTTTCACTCATGAACCATGATTGTTTGATTGGAAATACTGTACAGTTAGTATAGGAAAGACAGGATAAATGCTTGATATTCTTCCATTTAGTTTCTGGTTTTCAGAGTGAAGCATTGGTGATTTAATGGAATGCATATTTTTTCAAGAATTACATTTTCTGTTTGTTTAATGGACTAACTAGGTAAAGTGCATATTAGCCTTTTTTCATGAATTGTGGTTTTATCTTTTTAGGCTCAAAACTTATTTGGGAAAAGCTGTTGAATTTTATTTGAGTTTTTAGTCCTTTATTTAATTTTCAAGTACTTATTGAGTAGCAACTATGTGCCAGGTACTATGCTTAGCATTGGAGATGAAGTGGTAAACACCAGGCCTCATTGACTTGTTCTGATGAGGGGAAAAGACATTTAAGTAACTAAGAAGAACAGGGTGTTACCACATTATAAAATACAAAATATAGGATTATAAAATATAAAATATCACTAAATTGCTCCATAAAGAATGGGGAAAGGTGAGGTGTGTGTGTTTTTTTAAGCTCAGAATCCAGCACATAGTAAGTGAAAAACACATATTTTTTTAAATGATTGGATATAGGAGGGACTTCTAACCTAGTTGAAGAGGCCTCCCTTTGTAAGTGATATTTAAGTGAAACCCAAAGAATGGGTAGGAATTAACCAGATAGAGATCAAGGAATTAAGTTCAGTAAGGCATACTAAAATCTGAGGGTGGTGGTTGTAGGCATAAACCAGATTAGGAAGGGCCTGTCAGGACTCTATTCTAAGGAAGGTAGTGAGAGATTTTTATACAGCCAAATGTGACAGATTGGCATTTGAAAAAACTCACTGTGTGCAATAGAGAGAGTAGAATCAAAAGGAACAGGTGTCATTTATAGAGAATATTTAATAAATAATTCAGGCAAGAGATATTAATGGCTCCCATGGCTGGTTTTGCTCAGTGATTAGAGTGTGGACCCTCAGACCTAGGGGTCGTGGGTTCAGTTCTCAGTCAAGGGCACGTACCCAGTTCAATCCCCTCCCCAGAGCAGGAGGCAACCAATCTATGTGTCTCTCTCATGTCGATATTCCTCTCTCTCTCTCTCTCTCTCTCTCTCTCTCTCTCTCTCCCTCTCCCTCTCCCTCTCCCTCTCCCTCTCCCTCCCTCCCTCCCTCCCTCCTTTCCTCCTTCCCTCTCCCTTTCCCCTTCCTTTCACTCTCTCTAAAAATCATTGAAAAAATATCCTCATTCCTTGGATGAGGATTAAAAAGAGAGAGAGAGAGAATAGTGGCTTAGATTTGGATGGTGATCCTGGAGATGGAGAGAAGTGGAAGACTGGAGAAATGTTTAGGTGCTAGACTCCAATTGATTGAGTGGTAGTGGTGAGGAAGGCATCAGTGATGATGATGATGTCTGGCTTTCTAGAATAGGCTGCTGGGTGAATGGTGATCCCTATTATTAATAAAACTAGAGGCCCAGCGTGTGATTGAAATTGTGCGAGGAGGCATCCTGTGGGGGGCTGACCCGCGCCTGACCCATGTAGCACCAGCCACCGTGTTGTGCCCGCTGGGGTTGGGGCAGGTGCTCCTGAGTGTTGCGTCTCCACTCGGCCAGCCCCCAGCCCCAGCCTCTCCATGTGTGTGTGTTGTGTCTCCACTCTGGCCCGCCCCCAGCCCTGGGGTGAGGGCGGCACGGCACGCAGTGCCCTCCTGCCCATCTGCGCGCACAACTCCTCCTGAGTGGTCCTGACACTCGGCTAATTAGCATATTCCCTGTTTATATAGATAGGAGAACCTGGAGAAGGAGGAAGAATAGGTCTGGGATGAGGTGGAAATGATGAGTTAAGTATTAGATCTACTGAGTTTCAAGTTCTTGAGACATGAGAGTCCAAAGGGAGATGTCCAATTGGAAGTTAGATGTAGGTGTGGAATCTATAAGGGAGATCTGGGAAACATGATATAGACTCGTGAGTCATCAGCATAAAAATGGTATTTGAAGGCACAGAAAAAGATAAGGTCTCCTGAGAAGTGTGTAGAGTATGAATAGAGGTTAGTGGACATTGAGCCTAGCCGCACAGAATCTCGGTATCTCAGGGAACCAGCAGGAAAAAAGGCCACTTAGATAGATGGAAAATCAGGACAGTGTAGTGCCACAGAGGCGAAGGGAAGACTGTTTCTAGGAGGAGGGAGTGGTCATCTGTGTCATGTACTGCTGAGAGGTTGAGCAAGATAAAGACTTTGAGTTATATTTTGCATTTACTGACATATAGATTATTGTTGACCTTGGCAGGAGCAGTTTCATAGTGACTGAAGCCATATTGCATTGATTTGAGGAGTGATGGAAGGTGAGGATTGGGGATGGTGAGTATAGACCACTCTTTCAAGAAGTTTGACTGAAAGAGAGAGAATGAAGGCAGGGGCTGGAGGAAGAAGTGAAGTAAAGGAGCTTTAAAAAAAAAAAAAAAAAGATGGAACTAAGATTTATCTGGTGACCTTAATTTCTTGGAGTAGAATGTAAACCTCAAAAATACAGAAAATAAGTATATTTTAAGTAAATTTTTAAAATGAAAATCGAATACATTATTTTATCAGATTCTCCCTCCTCCCCTTCACTTTAGGATATAAAAGACATAATACATTTATTTTTATAGGCATTTACTAGAGGCCCAATGCACGAAGATTCGTGCAAGAATAGGCCTTCCTTCCCCTGGCTACCGGCACTGGCTTCCCTCCGGCACCTGGGACCTGGGCCTTCGCTCCGGGCTGGAGCCACCACTCACCCACTCACTCCGGCCGGCTCCGTGGCTGCCACCCAGAGGCCAACCCTCGGCGGCCGGCTGGGTCTTGCGGGAGGCTTGGCTTCCTTCGTCGTTGGGGCGACAAAGGAAGCCAAGCGTCCCACCTGAAGGAAGCCAAGCATCTTGCCCGCTCCAGCCGGCTCCATGGCTCCATCTGGCACTGCCATCTTTGTGGCTATGGGCACCGCCATCTTTGTCGTGGAGTGATGGTTAATTTGCATATTACCCTTTTATTAGTATAGACTAGAGGCCCGATGCACAAAAATTTGTGCAAGAGTATGCCTTCCTTCCCCCGCCTGCCGGCACCGGCTTCCCCCCGCACCCAGGATACAGGCTGTTTCCTTCCAGCCACCGGCAGGCATCTGGGACCCAGGGTGGCTTCCCTCGGGCTGCCCACAGGCACCCAGGACCTGGGTTGGCTTCCCTCCACCCCGGCTTTGTCAGGAAGGTCATCCGGAATGACGTCCAGTCTAATTAGCATATCACCCTTTTATTATTATAGATGATAATCAACCTGGATAGGCATGGCCTCCAAAATTAACTTTTAAAAGCCCTTTCTCTCTCTCTCTCTCTCTCTCTCTCTCTCTCTCTCTTTCTCTCTCTCTCTCTTTCTCACTCACTCTCACTCCCACTTTCTCATTCTCTTACTCTCCTTTATATTTCCCTACTTGAAAAATTGTTTAGTGCCTAGTTCATAATTGTACTGGTAGCCAACAGTCAGTACATGCTTGATGAATAAATTAGCACCTTTTTTTGGTAATGATATTTGTGAAAAATAATTCTTGCATCCTAACTTTTTAACTCCATTCAGCCTCTTTCTTTAATCAATATATTTTTATTGATTTCAGAGAGGAAGGAAGAGGGAGAGAGAGAGAAACATCAATGATGAGAGAGAATCATTGATTGGCTGCCTTCTGTATGCCCCACACTGGGGATCAAGCCCAAAATCAGGCATGTGCCCTCACCGGGAATTGAATTGTGACCTGGTTCATAGATGGATGCTCAACCACTTAGCCACACTGGCCGGGCCAATTTTTTTTTTTTTTTTAATGTGACATATGCTGTGATTTGACCTGATTTATGAGCTAACATTCCATGTGAAATGGAGTTGTGTGATATGATGGGACATTTAGAAGAACCAGGTACTAGTTCAGCTTCATTAGCAAGTGTAAGCAGATTTTATTCCTTTCTAAAATAAAAGTAAATCATCCTTCTGGGGTCACTGAGGGCATTTTTTAATGATGTCATCATTATTCATTTAGAAAGCTTTAAGAATGTGTCCAAACCTAGTCCTAGGATTGAAGTAAATATGCTTCCTGCTTTTTGGGTTCATATTAAGTAGAAATTGACCTGCAGTGCCTTCTGTCAGTAAACTGGCAATTCTTGAGCTCCTAATAAGGTCCTTAACCCTAGACTAAGTCTAAGACAACGATGGGAAGCATGAAAATAAGGTGCAAATTCATAAAGAATCTTCATCTCTGTAACCATTAGTTTCTAGTTGTGACAGAGAGTTTGTATCTTTTGGTGATGTTTTCAAAGCAACTAAAAAAAGAGAAACTTTTAACTTCTATTAGAAACAGACTTATTTGCCTTTCTTAAGCTGAAAGGTAAACCTATTGCAATTTTTATAAAATAATAAAAGAAGGTTGAAAATGTTTTAATACTTTATTGTTGACTATCATGATCACTGTACTATTTTGTTTGTTTGCTTGTTTTTAAGATTGACTGGTAAAAGCAATTATATCCTGGAAGCTGATGATTATGTGTATGATAATTAAAAACAAAAAACCCCAATCATAACCTAAACTTCAAAATGGAGTTAGTGAGATGAAATGTATTCTTCCCAGTGGATTGGAGCATGTTTCAGAGCATAGAAATGAGTGGCCTAGAGAGATGTCTTCAGTTGATTAACAGCTATTTATTGACATCCTACAGTATGGTCCAACACTGTATGTTTAAGCACCAGATAAAACAACAGAGTGAAACGTTAATTTTCTAAGAAAATTATCCTGAGTGGAAAAAAAGATAACAAAACAGTATGTTAAGTGAGAAAAGAGTTTACATATATTATGTATATTTTCTGCATCTGCTTTCATATAGAAAATTGGGTAAGTATACAATAAAATATTAGCAACATAGAAAATCCTGATTATCCAAAGATAATAAATCACAGTGAATGCCAATAAAATGAATCCATTTAACATAGAGACCAAAAGTTTATTGTAAAAATTTATTTGGGACATAATCTTGAAAAAACAAAGCTCAAAAATCATAAAGAATGGCTGAGTCTTAGAATGAACAAAAAATAAAGTATAGATTATAATTCCATATTATAATTTTTCTAACAAAATTATATGGCAACATTATAGATCATCTTTTATTTAGTTTTTAATATACTGAAAAAGTATTTTAGGAATTTATCAGTTTTACCAGGGCCATTTTTCAGCCTTTGGTAGTCAAACATTCTCTTTTGTAGTTCCTATTATAAAAGTTATTAGTGTCCTGGTGCATGAAATTCATGCACACTAAAAGGAAATTAATTAGAGGAAATATTTTAATATTGCTGTTATATCCTGTCAGAGTCTGGGCTGGTGCCCATGGGGACGCAGCATCAAGTCCAGCCTGCACCGCGAGAACCAGAGTCAAGTCCGCACCCACCCGCGTGCACCTCGCCGTGCATGCAGCCTCCTGGTGATCGGTCATTATGGTGTGAGGGCATCACAACCACAGGCTTTTTATATATAGGATTTTTGCTTGCTAACCAGTAGGACTTTTGTTAGATCCTCAGCTCTCAGTAATGAGTTTCAAAGTTCTCCAACATCACATTTTATCAAATCCTGCATCCTAAAAAAAGCCCCCAAACAAACAAACAAATCCTGCATCCTTATAATTATAGTAGAAATATATGCTGTTGTTAATTATAGACATACACAGGGCAGTATATTAGTGAATATTTTAGTGTTATGACAACTTTTTTTCCCTTATGCAACTTTTTAACCATGGAGAGTATATAGTGACTCCTGGGATAATGAAGATCCTGTAGTTATTTCTGAGTGGTAAAATTTTTTTGCTGACTTAAACAATTACTTATTACTTTTTTACGCAGTCATTTCTCTTTATTTGAAGTATTTTGTTCTATACAGCCACTGGGAACTATAAAGTAACCGGGAACACTGAATTAATAACTACTGAACCATTGCTCCTAAGGGAAGTAAAGGGTTATGTGCCTGTGAGCCTTTGGTCACATTTTCATGAGCTAATCAAGACATAATCTTGATTTATGTGTGTTTCTGTTTAAAGACCCTTATTTAATATACATGGTTGATTCATTAAAATTGACTTCACAGCCAGCAACACTGTAACATATGTCTGAATGAAGCTTTATGTAACGTATTTTCTCTGTAATGCACGTCGTAGCCTTCTGTCACTTAGGAACACTACTCAGCACTTCAGCACTATGCTTGGTGGCCACTTTAAACAACAAAATCACTAATGAAAACACAGAGACCAGCCGGTGTGGTTGAGTTGTTAAGCATCGACCTGTGAACCAGGAGGTCACAGTTTGATTACTGGTCAGGGCACATGCCTGTGTTGTGGGCTCGATCCCCAGTGTGTGGCGTGCAGAAGACAGCCGATCAATGATTCTCTCTCATCATTGATGTTTCTATCTCTTCCTCTCCCTTCCTCTGAAATAAATAAATATATATGAATTTTAAAAAGCACAGAAATGCAAACAAAAATGTGACCCTAATTAGACCATTAAAAGGGCCACTTATTTACAGCAGGAGAGCCACACAAAAAGGTGGGCATGGCCGTGTTCTGCCTGAGCTGGGATGTGCAAGTCAAGTGACTCAAGTTTTTCACCATTGTACATACACATGCCCAGAAAATAACATGAAAGCTCCCAAGTATTGATTTTGAAGTTAGAAATAAAATTTAGCAAATAGGCAAATTCACAAATACAGAATCCATGAATAATGAGGGTCAGCTGTATTTTCTTAATTGTTTTCCACATTAAACTTGTGATCTTTTAAAGTGAAAACACAAAACAGGTTTCCAGAAAATGAAATTACATTATAATTTGGAAGGCAGAGTGAGACTTTTAAAATAGAAAGCATTTAAAAAACACATTCTATTCTAATTTATGCATACAGTAGTTCCCCTTTATCTGTGGTTTCCCTTTCTGCAGTTTCAGTTACCTGTGATCAACCACTGTCCGAAAATATTAAATGGAAAATCCCAGAAATAAACAATTTGTAAGTTTTAAATCATGCGCCGTTCTGCTTTGCTTATGAAATATCACACTGCCCCACACTGTCCTGATCCATCCCATTCGGGATGTGACTCATCCCTTTGTCCGGCACATCCATGAAGTATACACTATCCATGCCATTAGTCACTCACCTGTCTCAGTTATGAGATCCCCAATATTACAGTGCTTGTGTCCAAGTAACCCTTATTTTACTTAATAATGTCTCATTCACCTCACTTCATCTCATCACATAGGCATTGTATCATCATCACAAGAAGTGTGAGTACAGTACCATAAGATATTTTGAGAGAACCACATTCATGTAACTTTCGTTGCATTACTTTATTACAATTGTTCTGTTGTATTGTTATTGTTGTTAATCTTTTATTGTGCCTAATTTATAAATTAAACTATCATAGGTATGTATGTATAGGAAAAAATGTAGGGTATATAGAGTTCAGTACTATCCACTGTTTAGGCAGTCACTGGAGGTCTTGGAATGTATCTCCCTTGGATAAGGGAGGACTTCTGTATATACCTAGGAATATACAGCAGATGTTTAAAAGAATATACAACAGATGTTTAAAAGAGAGAAGGCAGTGAGAAGAGGTAGGATTATTTGATTGTGTTCATTAATTACAAAATCCGCCTGGATAAGTCAGAATCAGCTAAAGACAGGTTAAAAGCAAATAGCTGTGAATACTGACAGGTTTTACTTGATCATTTATCAAAAAGACTGCTCTCACTTCCAAAAGTATGTGTTTTAAGAGTAGAGAAGTATGTTGAATTGATATGTATGGCTTGGTTTAACTTAAATGTATAAATTTGGGGAAAGAATTGAAAATCTTGCTTATTTGTCTTTCTCAGTCTAGCTTTGCCTTTTCTTGCATATAGACACATGAACGCAGACACAAATGTGGCTCTCTCTAAACACCAAGTGCAGCTATATAGGATTGTCAAGTAAAATTCTTAAAAATGGTTTCTGTTGTAGGAACAGCAGCAGTATTGGTATCGACAGCACTTGCTAAGTTTGCAGCAGAGGACAAAAGTGCATTTGCCAGGACACAAAAAGGGTCCTGTCATAGCAAAGGATGCACCCAAGCCAGTAAAAGAAGTTACAGTACCTGCCACCAGTCAAGTACCAGAACCCCCTCCATCTGAGGAGCCCCCATTACCACCTCCTAATGAGGAGGTACCACCCCCTCTTCCACCGGAGGAATCCCAGGTAACCATAAAGTAATTATTTGGTTTTTATTAAATTGTTCAACTTTTTTCTGATTCATTTATATTTTTATCATGAATAGATATATATTTTTTATGTGTTTTTTAAGTACAGTAAAATTCCATTTATGGAATATTAGATTATGCCTTGTCAGGTTTAGAAAAGGCATTTTTTGGCATTCCCTCTCCGGAGCACGCCAGCGCCTTTCTCGTCTTCTCTCTTTCCCCCAGCTACATTACCTTTCCCTCTCCTAAGTTCCAGTGGCCCTTTTGCTTCTGTAACTTGTTTCCTGAGCCATTGCAGCCCAGCTGGCTCACTTCTACTACCTCTGTAACTTTCTAAATAAACATTCTCTTATAATTTGAAAAAGAGAGAGAGAGAAAAGGTTTTTATTTTTTTCATGGTTTAAATGAGAGTGAAGAGTTAGACACTCTTTTTTTTTTTTAAGTATATTTTATTGATTTTTTACGAGAGGAATGAAGAGGGATAGAGAGTTAGAAACATCGATCAGCTGCCTCCTGTACAATCCCTACTGGGTATGCGCCCGCAACCAAGGTACATGCCCTTGACCGGAATTGAACCTGGGACCCTTGAGTCCTCAGGCCAACACTCTATCCACTGAGCCAAACCGGTTAGGGCTAGCTAGACACTCTTGTAAATTGTGTCTCTAAGCACTAAAGGGCTGCCAGGTATTTTCATATTGGCAGCACACGGCAATAGTTAAGAGCTTCAACTTTTTGCCCTAGCCAGTTTGGCTCAGTGGATAAAGCATCGGCCTGTGGACTGACGGGTCTCAGGTTCGATTCCGGTCAAGGGCACATGCCAGGGTTGCGGGCTCAATCCCCCGTAGTTGTGTGTGTGTGTGTGTGTGTGTGTGTGTGTGCGCTCCCAAGAGGCAACCATCAATGATTCTCTCATCATTGATGTTTCCTCTCTCTCTCCCTCTTCCTTCCTCTCTGAAATCAATAAAAATATATATTTTTTAAAAAGAACTTTTATTGTCAAATGACCTAGGCTGCTGTCCAGGCACTGCCACTTGCTGGTGGTGACTCTGAGCAAGTTAGTTAACGATTTTGTACCTCAGTTTCCTCATCTGCAAAATAGATTGTAGCATTCAGTGTCAGTTAGCATATTTACTGGCACATGGAAAGTTCTCACATTGGTCCAAAGGTCATTGTTCTCCTAATAGTCATATGTGGAAACTTTATTGAATCATAATAATTACACTGTAGTCCATTGATGAAAAGTGACTAAGGTGCAAAAGAAAAATTTCTCATAGAGTGAAAAGGACATTAAATGTAGATTGACTTTTTTGGGTAATGATTGTCCTTTTTAAGAACAATGAAATGATTATTCTAGTGAAGACTATGGAATTTATAAACTCCTAGGTATTGATATCCATTATCACAGTATAGATAGAGCTAGGTATTTATCTAAAGATAGAATAGCTTTTATCAATCAGGCAGAGTTGTAGGGATTCTGGATTTTGTATTACAGTACAATACTTTATAAAATAGGTTTCTTACTAATTTAATTGCTGTTTTATGATTTAAATAAAAATGTATCTTTTATATTTAGTCTGAGGACCCAGAAGAAGATGCCAGGTTAAAACAGTTGCAGGCTGCAGCAGCACACTGGCAGCAGCACCAGCAGCATCGAGTTGGCTTCCAGTACCAGGGAATAATGCAGAAGCACACCCAGCTACAACAGATCCTACAACAGTACCAGCAGATCATCCAGCAGCCACCACATATGCAGGCAAGTGCTTCTTCAGTTCACACATGGGAAATTGACCCAAGAAATTTAAAATATTTGTTATTCCTTAAGGAGATTTAAGTGTGAAGAAGGAAAGATATTTCCTAAGACATGCCCAAGTAGTTACCTGTCACATTAACTTGGGGGCTTAGGAAATGTGGTATTATGCAAATACTCTCATATCAACCCAGACAGACGTTATAGTACTCTTACTAAGTTACTAAGTACTGACTATTACTAAGAGATTTAAGAACCAGGGTTCTTATCATATAATTATAAGTTTACTTGTGTTTCGCCCACAAACCACTACAGTAACAGACGAGCAAAAATCCACCAAAAAAGGTCAAAACAACCACCACAAAAAACCTAACAAATACACCATAAAAGATGAAATGACTTAGATATTTGCTTGTCTTTTATCTTTGAGGTATAAACTTATGTCTGTATGTTTTAAGTTCTTAAAATGCTCCTGTATAATAAAAGCCTAGACCAGGGGTGGGCAACCTTTTTGTGAGTGCGTGCCAAAACCAGCAAAATCTCTGACTCAAAATTCTTCTGCGTGCCAACCCTAATTTTTTGAGAACATGTTACGCCTACTTGATATCTCTTAAGGTGTACATATGTGAAGAACCTTGAAGAAATAATAAAATTCATTTGAGCAACAAAAACACAGTATATGATGATGAAAAATACATTTATTTTTTAATGTATACATGTACACTGATAGTCCGACAGAAAACTTTATGACTCCATTTGATATTATCAATGGGACTTTTGCTGCCGAGAGAAACATAGAAATTTATTCCCCTTTCGTTAGTACCAGTGGGCAAAGCGAGAGAAAAGGTTTCATTTTTATAGAGTGAAATTTTGAATAAGTAGGTGAGGCAGTTGTCTTGTCAACAAAAACCCGTTGCGTCTGAGGCTGAAACCAAAACACTGGTTGGATCTAGGAAGGCAGGGAGAGTTAAGGCAGAGGCATAGAAATTGCTCTTCTCCTCACTCGTCAATCCATGTCTATGGTCTTTAAGATAACTTGTTATGTAAAATTATTTATTTATCTAAGATGGACCTACACTGAATTTATCTGAAAAATAAAAAAGTCGATATTAAGAAAAAAATTGTAAATGGAAGATTATAAGAGAGGGTTTTGCATGCCAGCAAAAGTTACTGGCCTGCCATGTTTGGCACGCGTGCCAGGGGTTGCCCACCCCAGGCCTAGACCAAATGGCAGAACGACATGTTGCTATGATGCGCACTGATCACCAGGGGGCAGGCGCTCAACCCAGGAGCTGCCACCTCGTAGTCATTGTACTCGCACAGGGGGAGCACTACTCAGCCAGAAGCCAGGCTAACGGCTGGCAAATGCAGTGATGGTGGCAGAAGCCTCTCCCACCTCCGTGGCAACACTAAGGAGCAGTGAGCAGGCAGGTGGTAAGGAGCGAGGGGTCTTGGACTGCAAGAGGGATGTCCGACTGCCGGCTTAGGCCCACTCCCTGAGGGGTCCTGGACTGCGAGAGGGCATAGGCCGGGCTGAGGTACACCCCCCCGCCCCCAACCCCCAGTGGATGAGTTTCGTGCACCTGGCCTCTAGTCCATAATAATATTAAAGACCTGAAAAATACTTATTGCTGAGGTAGGTTTTTGCTTTAGTGTCTGGTTGGTTTTTCCAAGTCAGTGGTAACTTATACACTGTAGGTTTACAGTTGCGAATACACAAAACCGTTTATTCTTGTATTATTATTATTTTTTAATTAAATCTTTATTGTTCAGATTATTACAGTTGTTCCTCTTTCCCCCCCCCCATAGCTCCCCTCCACCCAGTTCCCACCACACCCTCTGCCCTTACCCCCCCCCCACTGTCCTCATCCATAGGTGTACGATTTTTGTCCAGTCTCTTCCCGCACTCCCCACACCCTTCCCCCCCCCCCAGAATAGTCAGTCCACTCCCTTTCTATGTCCCTGATTCTATTATATTCACCAGTTTATTCTGTTCATCAGATTATTTATTCACTCAATTTTTAGATTCACTTGTTGATAGATGTGTATTTGTTGTTCATAATTTGTATCTTTACCTTTTTCTTCTTCTTCCTCTTCTTAAAAGATACCTTTCAGCATTTCATATAACACTGGTTTGGTGGTGCTGAACTCCTTTAGCTTTTTCTTATCTGTGAAGCTCTTTTTTTTTTTTTTTTTTTTAAATATATTTTATTGATTTTTTACAGAGAGGAAGGGAAAGAGATAGAGAGTTAGAAACATCAATGAGAGAGAAACATCAATCAGCTGCCTCCTGCACACCCCCTACGGGGTATGTGCCCGCAACCCAGGTACATGCCCTTGACCGAAATCGAACCTGGGACCTTTCAGTCCGCAGGCCGACGCTCTATCCACTGAGCCAAACCGGTTACGGCATCTGTGAAGCTCTTTATCTGACCTTCAATTCTGAACGATAGCTTTGCTGGGTAAAGTAATCTTGGTTGTAGGTTCTTGCTATTATTCATCACTTTGAATATTTCTTGCCACTCCCTTCTGGCCTGCATAGTTTCTGTTGAGAAATCAGCTGATAGTCGTATGGGTGCGCCCTTGTAGGTAACTGACTTTTTTTCTCTTGCTGCTTTTAAGATTCTCTCTTTGTTTTTTGCTCTTGGCATTTTAATTATGATGTGTCTTGGTGTGGTCCTCTTTGGATTCCTTTTGTTTGGGGTTCTCTCGGCTTCCTGGACTTGTAAGTCTATTTCTTTCACCAGGTAGGGGAAGTTTTCTGTCATTATTTCTTCAAATAGGCTTTCAATATCTTGCTCTCTCTCTTCTTCTGGCACCCCCATAATTCTGATGTTGGTGCGCTTGAAGTTGTCCCAGAGGCTTCTTACAGTATCTTCATATTTTTGGATTCTTTTTTCTTTTTGTTTTTCCGGTTGGGTGTTTTTTGCTTCTTCGTATTTCAAATCTTTGACTTGATTCTTGCGATCCTCTAGTCTGCTGTTGGAAATCTGTATAATATTCTCTATTTCAGTCAGTGTATGCTTAATTTCTAGTTGGTCCTTTTTCATATCCTCGAGGGTCTCACTAGATTTCTTGAGGGTCTCACTAAATTTATCGGCAGTTTCTAGAAAATTCTTGAAAAACCTTATAAGTGTGGTTTTGAACTCTATATCCAGTAGTTTGCTTTCCTCCATTTCTGTCGTGACCTGTTTCTTTGTCTCCGCATTTTGGCTGCTTCCCTGTGTTGGTAGAGTGGCTTTCTGTGCTAGGTGTCCTATAGGGCCCAGTGGCTCAGTCTCCCCAATTACCCGAGGTGGACACTCTTGGTGCACCCCTTTGTGGGCTTTGTGCACAATGTTGTTGTAGTTAAGCCTTGATTGTTGTAGGTATCACTGGGAGGAATTGACCTCCAGGCTAATTGGCTGTGAGAATCAGCTGGGTCTACAGTGGGAGAACTTCTGTGCTGGAGACACCCTTATGGGGCAAGACTTGCCTCAGTGGGGCTTTGGTGCTCACTGAGTCTGCCCCCTTATGGATCTGAGGAGTTGTAATCTGGATGGTCCCACTCTGACCACTGGGTACACTGGCTCTTGGATCTCTAAGGAGGTGCTAATTTAGCCTCTGCCTGATGCGACACAGTAGGAGCTGTGGAGAGATCTGCAGATTCCTCTTCTTTGTTTGGGGTTTGGAGATGCCCACATGAGGCCCAGCTGTGAAGTAATGCAAGCTCCTGTAGGGCCTTGGGCCTTCTTTTGGAAGTTCTGGGTCTCTCTGACCCAGCTACAGTTTGTTAGGTAATTTTCAGATTGCAAAGGGCCAGGGCTTTCAAATGCAAAAGCCTCTGTGCACAGCTTAGGTGGGGCAGGGTCTCAGGAAATCAACAGGGCGGAGCAAACAGCTATGGCTGATCCTCAGTCCTACCCTAAGAGGCCCTGCGTCTGTGTCCTGCGGTAATCGCTGCAAGCACCTCTGAGAGAAAGCCGCCCTCTAGTTCCGACCGGTGCCAGACAGTCCAGTTTCTCCCCGTATGAGTCTGGGTCCCCAGAGACTCGCCCAGAACTGGCGTTCAGAGCAGTCGGGAGCCTGTGTCTCCCTCCAGATTGAAAAAGACAGCCGCGTCCTCAGTGGCCAGCCCTTTCCGCGTGCACCTCTGTACCTCTGCACCTTACTTCCGCACCTCCTCTGAGTCTTAGTGTGCTTTTCTCTTTGCTTCTAGTTGTAGAATTTCCACCCAGCCAGCCTTCCTGTGGTTCTGGATGATGTCTGTTTTGTCTTTTAGTTGTATTTTTGAAGTGGTTGTGCGAAGCAACAATTTCCGGTGTTTACCTATGCCGCCATCTTGGTTTCTCCTCTTGTATTATTATTTAATTATGGTATTATTTTCCGTAAGAACAACTGTACGCCTACTTTTGCCCCACCCTATATAATTAAGTCAAAGGAAGAAAGAAAAATGATCATCACCAAATGGATTTAACAAGCTTATCCTTATCCTCTCAAAATCTTTAGTGTCTTAATGTCCTAAGACTTCATATGTCCTTGATTCATTAATATTTATCTTGTTATTCTCTTATATGTATGTCTTGAAATAATTTTTATCCCTTTATTTGTAGACCATGTCTGTAGATATGCAACTGCGACATTATGAGATGCAACAGCAACAGTTTCAACATCTCTACCAAGAATGGGAGCGAGAGTTTCAGCTGTGGGAGGAACAGCTTCATTCCTATCCGCATAAAGATCAACTTCAGGAGTATGAGAAGCAGTGGAAAACATGGCAGGGGCATATGAAAGCCACTCAGACCTATTTGCAGGAGAAAGTCAATTCATTTCAGAATATGAAGAACCAGTATATGGGAAACATGTCAATGCCACCTCCTTTTGTTCCATATTCTCAGATGCCTCCACCTCTACCAACAATGCCTCCTCCGGTATTGCCTCCATCGTTGCCACCACCAGTAATGCCCCCTGCCCTACCTACTTCAGTGCCACCACCTGGCATGCCCCCACCTGTGATGCCACCTTCTCTACCAACCTCTCTGCCCCCACCTGTGATGCCTCCATCTCTGTCTTCAACAGGGCCACCACCAGTTCTTCCCCCACCTCCCCTGTCTTCTGTGGGGCCACCACCAGTTCTTCCCCCACCATCTCTCTCTTCAACAGCACCTCCACCTGTCATGCCCCTTCCACCATTATCTTCAGCCACACCTCCTCCAGGAATACCTGCCCCTGGGGTTCCACAAGGGATACCTCCTCAATTAACAACAGCCCCAGTTCCATCAGTCTCTAGTTCTCAGAGTTCACAACTTCCAGAGAAACCTAGACCAGCATTACTTCCCACTCCTGTGTCTTTTGGTTCAGCCCCACCCTCAACTTACCATCCTCCGTTGCAATCAGCTGTTGGCCCTTCAGAACAAGGGAATTCTAAAGCTCCTCTGAGCAAGTCTACTCTGCCATACAGTTCGTTCTCGTCTGAGCCAGGACTTGGGGAGTCTTCAATTGCTCCGTCTCAGCAAATCACTGCAGTCAAGGACATGCCAGTGAGGTCAGGTGGACTGCTTCCAGATCCTCCTAGAAGCAGTTACATGGAAGGTCCAAAAGGGCCAAGGTAGGTCTGACTTGTTTGTTTGTTTGGTTGATTGGTTTGGCTGATTTGTTGATTTAGGCTGAGTAGGCCTTGATGGTATAAAAAACTTTATTTATGCAATTTTGGTACTCACTTTATCCTTTTAATCCAAACACAATCCTGGTTTACAATTAATTATGCTAGCATTCACTTATTAGACATAATGAAATCTAGAAATGGTAACCATTTCTTGTGATGTCACTACTTTATCCTATATGTAGAGATTATGGTGTAGGATGAATGTGATGTTTCAGAGTGATGCTTATCAATTTCTTACTGACGTTTCAGCTTCAGAAGTAGTATTGATTAGACTTAATTATCTTTTTTGCTTTTTTTATTTGATAACTTAATTGATAACTTCTCTTTGTTAGCTTATAAGCTGTTGGAGATAAAGATGAATAAGCCAATATTGTAGTGAAATAAGGCAATGAAATTTAGTATAAAGGTATATAAAACTTTTGTTTTGCCCATTTGTTCAGCAAATATTAAGTTCCTATTCTGTGGTTATAGCAGTGCATATAACAGAACAGACAAATGTTCTCAATTTGGGAGATGTTTTTCTTTTGTGTAAACCACTTTTTTAAGAAAAAAATATTTTTATTGATTTCAGAGAAGAAAGGAGAAAGAGAGAGAAACATCAATGATGAAAGAGAATCATTGATCAGCTGCCTCCTGCATGCCCCCTACTGTGCCTTGACTGGGAATCAAACCGAGACCTCCTGGTTCATAAGTCGACACTCAAACACTGAGCCACTCCGACTGGGCTGAACCACATTTTTATGTAGAAAAGTACACACAAAAATTTACTAGTGGTTCCTGAGTTTTTTCTATTTACCTTTTAAAAGATGTTAAATTCATTTTTCTAAGATTGTAAAAGTATATTTTTCTCCCAGGGTTGACCTAAAGGATAATTTTCCTACAGAAAAAACATTTCAGTAAGATTTTCTTCCAATTGGAAATTATAATATAGATACATCCTCCTTATACAAAATTTAGATAGGACAGAAGAGGGCTGAAAAAAGTTAAAGTCACCTAATTCCACTGTTGATTATTATTTGGAGATAATAGTTTTTAAAATGAATGTTTTAAAAATGGCATCATACTACGTATATTGTCTTATAACTTGCTTTTTCCTCTATCAGTACATTGGTTAATTTTCCATCTTAGTGTCAGTGGATCTACATCATCATTTTTAATTTATACCTGATTTCAACAATTGACAACAAAACATATCTTTTATTTGTTCCCGAAGTTTCCAATTCTGAAAACAATACAGCACAAACTTAATCCAAAATCAAAGCTAATCAGAGACTATTAACATGAGTTCCTCTGGGTACTAGAAGCCTTGCCAGAGACTTTATATACATTGTCTTATGGAGTCTTTTCAACAACTTGTGAATTTGTATGCCCTACTTTTACCCTTTACAAATGGGCTGGGAGGATTGGGTAACTTGCTCAGGATTGAGTCACTGGGACAGTGGAGCCTGAGTTTATACCCAGAGAATCAGAGCAAAAGCACTAGTTAAGTACTGTATGTAACGCCAGGTTTCAGTGATATTCATGCTCTCGGTGGCGTGCAAACTTACAAATACATTTGTAGCCTTTATTTATTTGGTATGTGTATCTTCTTGATTTGAATTCCTACTTTTCTACTGGATTGAGTATTCCTTGTAGATCTGGTTACTGATTTGCTATCAGAGAAACACATTTTTAACACCTCATGAAACAAAGATTTCCTGTTCTCTTCTTTTCCTGTCATATTAACATTTCTCTCCTTTTCCTATCAAATCTTAAGTTTGTAAATTTAAGACCTATTTTAAGTGATTTTCTTATCTCGTGGTACAATTTATAACTACGGCGCTAGGAGGATCTTAGCAATGATATAATGCAGTATCCCCTCTATAGCAACTCACAGTTGTGTTGTATTTTAGTTTGTCATCTTGTGCATATTACCTTATTCCTCTCATTGTTCTCTTGAGGTAAGTAGATAAGGAAGCTGAGCTTTGGGGAGGTTATAAATAAATTGCCCCAGATGACATAGCTAGCAAATAGTTAAGATGGGATTAGAATCCAAGGCTTCTGATGCATTTACAGTTTCATTGTACTTTCTGTGACAAGCAATTGATGGACTCTGCTTAAATACTGACAGTTTTCTAGAAAGTTTATTTCTTACATTGACCCTAAATATATTACTGTAACTTCTACCTGTTGACTCTAGATCTACTTTTATGATACAACACATCATGAATTATCTTCTCTCTTTTACGGTGCGCTCCTACACTTATTTAAAGATGATCCTCTTGTCTTCTTTCCCAGCCTTCTTTACCCATTCTCCTCTGCCATCACATAAACTCAAATTCTTTTCACACTAACATTGGTTCCAGCCTCCTCCTGCTTTATTGCTCACTGTCCTTTGAGGAGCTTTTTGTTCATCAAGTCTCCTTCAGAGGCAGAGGACCATAGATCTAGTTCCCACTTTGTTATAAATAATATTCTGAATTGCCCTCTTTTGGTCAGCACTCTCAAATATGATTGTAAGTACAGCTTAGTGAATTTGTTCAAAGTAGACGCACCCATGTTATTACTATTCAGATCAAGAAGTAGAAATTCTAGTGTATGAGATGTCCCCCTCATGTCCCTTCCCATTTTCTCGTTTTATACCACAGATTAGCTTTGTCTGTTTTTGAACTTTATGTAAATGGAATCATACTGTATGTACTCTTTTGAGTGGCCTCTTTCACATGACATAATGTGAGATTCATCCATGTTGTGTGTAGCTGTAGTTTGTTCATTCTCATTCCTGTACAATATTTTATTGTATGAATATACCACAGTCTATCCATTCTGATATTGACGGTCATTTAAGTTTTGTTATTATTATGAAAATACTGCTATGTGTCTTTTAGTGCTATATGTCTCACCTTAGATGCATACACATATGTGTGTGGATGTTTAATTTTGTTTAGATATATACCAAGGATTGGAATTGCTTGATCATGGGTATATGTTCTGCTTTGATAGATCTTGTCAAACAGTTTTCCAGAGTGGTTGTTTTAATTTATATTCTCACCAGCAGTGATTCTGTGTTCCTGTTTTTTTGCATCCTCATCAATACTTAGTATTGTTAAACTTTTAAATTTTAGCCACCTTGGTGGATGCTTAATGGTATTGTAATATGGCTGGAGATTTTACTTATGATAAATTTCACATATTTATTAGAGCCTAGAGTGCACGTGTAGAGACATTTATCTTTTGATTCATCTAATAGTTTTGGTACAACTTTCTCTGTCACTTTGCTTTTCTTTGTCCTTATAGTCAGGAGATGAAAATTTCTGAATTCTCAGTTGTGCTGAATAAAGCCTAAAAGCAAGGGGGTGTGACAGTTTATTTCACTGTTGCCTCATCCTTCTAGCAATTCTATCATTCTTTTGTTGTCTTTGCATTTCAATCTTCTTTGGCATAGTTGTGGATAATTAATAAGTAATGATGAGTATTAATGAATTCTAAGAATGAATTCTAAGATAAGGAAATCACAAAATGTTCTAAGATCTAGAAAAAAATAAAATTCACTTAAGATCTTACATCATAGATTTGTGAAAGGATCCAATGGACCCATATGGTAATTGCAAGATGATTTAAATTTTGTTCTGTTTTTTAAAAAATAAATTTTCTCTTTGTTCCCTGGAAGGCTGGTAAGAAAAAAGACAAAAACCCTGGCTGGCATGGCTCACTGTTTAGAGCATTGATTGGCCTGCACACCAGAGAATCGTGGGTTTGATTCCCATTGGAGGACACATACCTGGGTTGTAGGTTCAATCCCTGCCCCCAATCTGAGCGTGTGTGGGAGGCAACCAATCAATGTGTCTCTCTCACATCAATGTTTCTCTACTTCTCCCTCTCCCCGCCTCTTCCCTTCCCTCACTCCCCTCCCTTCCACTCTCTCAAAAATCATTGGAAAAAATATCCTCACTCCTTAGGTGAGTATTAAAAAGAAAAGAAATCACGAAATATTAATCTCTGCAAATAGAACTGTTTTTAAAAAACCCTCAAAAACTACAATTGGATCCAGTGAACTCTATGGGCTAATGGTGTCTTTTGATAAATAGAAATTCTTGATTTTAATTTAGTTGTAATTTTAATGTATTGATCTTTTCTTCCTTTGTGGTTAGTGCTTTTTTGTGTCCTGTTTAAGAAATCTTTGTTTACTCCAAAGCCGTAAATACATTATCGTATTTTATCTTCTTTCTTTTATTGTTTTACCTTTTATTTTAAAATTAATAATCCATATAGAATTGGCTTTTTTGTTAATGTATGGTATGAAGTAGGGGTCAAAATTCTCATAAGTCAAGTAATGATATGTGTAGATTTGTTTCTGGACACTATTCCTTTGGTTTATTTTTATGTCCTTGCACCAAATATCACATTGTTGTAATTACTGTAGCTTTATAATAAACCTTAATATCTTTTAGTTAATTCCTCCAATTCTATTTCTAGATCAGAGGTTGGCAGACTTTTTCTGTGAAGGATCACATGGTAAATATTTTTCTAGCCCACCTGGCTGGTGTGGTCAAGTGGATGAGAGTCAGCCCATGTACCAAGAAGTTACTGGTTTGATTCCTGGTCAGGGCACATGCCCAGGTTACAGGCTACATCCCCAGTAAGGGGGTGGTGCAGGAGAGAGCCAATTAATGATGTTTCTCTGTCATTCATGTTTCTATCTCTCTATCCTTCTCCGTCCCCCTCCCTCTAAAATCAATAAAAATATATTTTAAAAAATTTTTCTAACCCTGGCTGGTGTGATTCAGTTGATTGGGGCATCATCCCTTGCACCAAAGGTTGCTGATTTGATTCCCAGTCAGGGCACATGCCCAGGTTTTAGGCTTGGTCCCGGTCCCCAGTAGGGAGAATGCAGGAGGCAGCTGATCGATGTTTCTTTCTGTCTCTCACCCTCTCCCTTCTTCTCTCTCTAAAAAATCAATTTAAAAATATTTTTTAAAGTATGTTTTTCTTTCTATTTCTTTTTAACCTTTAAAAATGTAAAAAGGTCATTATTAATTGGATTTGGCCCACGAGACATAGTTGGCTGACCATTGATCTAGATTGTCTTGACTATTCTTGGTCCTTTCTATTTCCCATATAATGCTTAGAATCAGTGTATCAGTTTTTTTTTTTTAAATATATTTTATTGATTTTTTACAGAGAGGAAGGGAGAGAGATAGAGAGTTAGAAACATCGATGAGAGAGAAACATCGATCAGCTGCCTCCTGCACATCTCCCACTGGGGATATGCCCGCAACCCAGGTACATGCCCTTGACCGGAATCGAACCCGGGACCCTTCAGTCCATAGGCCGACGCTCTATCCACTGAGCCAAACTGGTTTCGGCCAACGTATCAGTTTTTTAAAACCTGCTGGAACTTGGGCATTGTATAGAATCTATTGACCATTTTGAGGAAGAATTGATATCTTTATAATATCAAGACTTCTGATTAGTCCCATCCACTTTTTGATTGGCTTTAATATTAGAATTGTGGACCTCTTCCATTCTGTAGCTGTCTCACTAAGATTAGCAAGGGACTACTAAAGAAGCTTTTCTTATGCTCCCATTTGACATGGTTGTTCCTCTTTATAGTGTTTACTTTTTGGGGGGTATTTTGATTTTAGGATCTTGGATATATCTATTAGAAAATTGGCATTATTTTACATGAAAACTAAAAGGGAATTTGATTTGAGAATTTAATATGTTGTAATTCCTGTGGTCTGCTGATTTGAATATGTTTATATAAGCATGGTGATAATCAGATAATAATTTGTTTAGTGGTATTTGTAATTTTACATATTTTAAGTTTTCATACCCAATTTGGAGTATTTTTAATATCAAATTTTGAAGTCTTTATACCTCATTCTAATGGTTTCATAACTGGTTTTAGGGTTTTTATTTTTTAGAGGTTTCTGAAATACTTAACTGTACAAACAAAAATTTTCTGAATATTTAAACCTCAAATATTTGTGTGTGTTTTTCACCTAACCAGTGTGCAATGCATGTGTTTGGTGTGATTGTGTTTAGTGAATAGATACTATGTTTTTTCTTTATTTCAAATACATGCTTTTATATGTTAAGTCATAGTACTTAATTGTATTTATGTAAAAGATGCTTTATTTTGTACATATTTTTAACATGAGTATCTCTTAATATATTTATTTCAAAAGCCTAAAAATTCTTTACTTTTATAAATCTAAAAGGTTTTGAAAGTTTTATGATTTCATAACATCCTTGAACTTTGAAAATATGAAAGTGCACTATTGATAAATAATTGCCATTTCTATGTAGTGTTGAAGATATATTTCAATTTGTTTAACATTTTCTGATTCCCAAAATAAAAATAAAATGATGACCCTTGGCTGTTGATCAGCAATTTAATCTGAAAGCAAAGCATGCTACTTTTCATGGAAACTGCATATTATATGTGTAGGCATGAAGCTTGCAAAACTTTTCTGCCATGTTCTCTTCCTTCTTAGCTACACACATTTAGTGCTTCTGCTTCCTTTTTCCCTTTCCTTTGGTCTTTATATATGCTCTTGTCTTTGTCTGGAATCCCTTTCCTGTCACTTTTGCTTTACTAATTCCTGTTTTTCCTGACCCCTGGGAATTGAGTGCACTTCAGTAATATGTTGAGATCCTTCAGTGAGTCATATGCAATGGGGATACCTCAGTGAACAAGACCAAAATGTCCCAAATTTATTAAATTTTGTTCTAATTGTTGATTTACTTGTCTTACTCTTCCTATAGACCCTGAACTCTCTGAGCTTTATTTCAGCACTAACACAATACCTGACAATAAGTGTTCCTTATCCCAAAATGTCTCAGTTATGGATAAAATTCTCAAGGCATTCATAATTTAGTAGGAAGGCAGTTCATTCATATTCAGAAATTGATTTTAACATAAGGTAACGTGTTGACAGGGGCTCTTTAGTGACTCTTGTACATTGTAGAGGATAGTCTTATCACTTATATGAACTAATAATTGCTGAATTGAATACAAAGAAGAGGATTTTATACAAATTTAATGATTTAAGATGTCATTCCAGGCACTTTAACAAATATAACTTAAAGAAAAGGAACCAAACTATCATAAGCTCTGAAACTGTATTCTTTTTGCTCTTTGTAAATGTGTGGTCTCCATCCTTAGCATTTGGATGCATCCTTTTGACAAGTCTCCAGTCAACTCCTTTTCCCTTTGCTCAACAATAGCTGTGCCAAGCCTGCACTATTTTGGATAGACCATCTACCCTAGTGCTGCTTTCTCTGTCTTATTAAACATTTTCTTTTCTTTATAGCTTTAGTTTAGATTCCTTTCAGGCCAAGTAAAACTCAACTTCCTACCTTCATCTTTCCTTCATCTTACTATCCTCATCTTCTTTCTTACAACTCACAAGAAGACTTTCTCTTGGTTAGGGCTAATCCTGTCTCTGTGCTTGCAAAAGAATTACATTTTACATTTTATCAAAGTGATGCATACACATAGTCTGAAAGGAAAAAAAAGAAAATTAACCATCCTCTATTCAAAGCCACCTAGATGTGTTTCCTAATAGCATCTTTCATCTTTTATTCTTTAGCTGTTTCTTTTGGTAGTTATTTTTATATCACTGACGAATATGCTGCTGCTTTCTTGACTTACACTTTTTATGTATTATATATGTACTTCCTGTTCTGATAGAGGTTTATTTGTTCTTATACTACTCTCTAACCCCATCTGCTCAATATATTTATATCACTATTTTGATACATCAGTAAACAATGTTGTTTGTTGTAGAGGTAAGCAGTGTGCTGTGATTACATTTTCTTTAATGTAATAACTTTCTTCAGAATTTCCAGTTGTCTTTCTTCTTGCAAAATCTTTCAAATAATCTTTCAACTCCAGTCCCCAAAACACCTATTACTCTTGAGGAAATCTCTCTCCCAAATTCATGCATTCTCTTGCTTTTGCCTAGGCTGGTTGGCTGGTTGGTTGCTCTCAAGATCTGCCATATGGCTGTTGCTCTCATATTTCCCTTGACTATCCTCCTGGATTTGGATACACTGTTTATTGAATCTCATGGCTTCCTGTTTGTGGGTTAGTGCCTCCTTTTCCTTGAGTGCATGCTCAAATAATTTACTAAGAAACTGTATATTGAGGGTAAATTTTCTGATTCCTTGCATGTCTGCAAATGTCTTTATTTTAACCTCACGTGTGATAATACTTTGGATATGGAATTTGAAGTTGAACATAATTATTCCTCAAGGTTTTTAGGTCATTGTTCTATTTCCTTCTGTCACCTAGTACTATAGCTGTTGTGCTGCTGTTCCAATTCTTTTCCTTTTTAGATGACTTTTCCCTAGTGCCAGAAACTTTATTTTATTTCTGGTACTCTAATTTTTTTTTAAACTATCACCTGAGGATTTATTTTTATTGACTTTAGAGAGAGAGGAATGGAGAGGGAGAAGGAGAAACATCAGTGTGAGAAACATCAATTGGTTGCCTCCCGCATGCACCCTGACTGGTGAGCAAACCCACAACCTGGATATGTGCCCTGACCAGGACTCAAACCCACAGCCTTTCAGTGTATGGGACAGGGCTCCAACCAACTGAGCCACACTGGCCAGGATTTATTCCTGGTATTCTAAAATTTTAGTGGTTTTGTTGTTGTTGTTGCATTGTTTTGTTAATTATACTGGATACTGAGTGAACTGGGCCCTTACTGTGTGGAGATTAGAAACTCTTTAACTCTGGGAAATTTCTTTGTGCTATTTCTTCTTTAATTTTTTTTTGTTTGTTTTCTGTTTTTGGAACTTGTTAGTAGGATTTTGGATCCTGCTGGATTGATAATTGTCTCTTTCTTTCTCTCATTTTGTTGCATTTTCTGAGATACTTTTAATCATTTTATTGCACTTTTTATTTTGAGAATTAACACATTTTTCTACAGTTCTTCTGGTTCTGATCCCTTTTACATATAGCTATTTTTTCTTGATTTGTAGATACTCTCTGAAGATACCAATTTAGGAGTGGGGTTTTTTGTTTATTTTTTCCGTTCTCTTCTGTGTGTTTTTTTGTTTGCTTTTTGTTTTTTGCATTATCTCCGTTTTCTTCAGATTTGTGTACTGTTTATCTTTGGTCTCTTTCATTTTGGAGACATTCCTCAAATATCTAGTGATCATTGGTTGTCCATTTCTGTTTGAGAGTGGGAGACACTGATAAGCTGATTGGGAGCTCTGGGGCAGGGGAGCTTACCAACTACTAGACTTTGCTTTAGGTGATAGGACAAAAAACTGCTAATGCTTGCAGACCCTCAAATTCAAGAATTTACAGATGTTCAGCCTAGGGAAAGGCTGGTTGATGGAACTGAATGTAGATTTTAATTTATGTGTTTTTAGGGTTGGTCAAGCAAGAAGTCTTACTTTTGCCCTCTCTAGCATCTCTGGTAACTGAGAATCCTGACCCTCTCTGGGGTTTTATAGGCAAGCCAGCCCCACCTTCTGTTACCAGCACTCTAAACTGTAGCTTTTTCCTGCTCCATATGTTATCACTCACGTGTGTGCTCTATTTCAGAATTGTAAAACAAAATTCTCATCTGCTGGTGGCCCCTTTTCTGTTTTTAGTGGGTTTATATACTTTTAAATTGTTATGACTATAAAATGTCAACTTGGCGAGGCTGAAGTACGTTTCCCGGAGTTCCCTTTCTTATATATTTCTGATTAGGAGATTTTTGCACCTAATGTGAAATATTCCCGGGTAACCAAAAACATTCTAACCGTTTTCCCAGAAAAGGATATAAAATCCTCCACCCCCTTTTCTTGTTTGTTTTTGGGCTATCTTCATTCTTCTTTTAACTGATTCATACTCCCTCTTTGATATTCTGTAACAAATAGGAAGGTAACTATTATTACTGTATCTTATTTTAGGTGATAAAGAAGAAAAATGAACCAAAAATATTTGACTAATACATATGTATATATTTAAGCATATAATATCAAATTAAGGAAGAAATACTCATTTCTATCACAGTCCTTATTTTTGCAATTGGTTATGTAATCATAGTTGGTTTTTATTACTACCTTCTTTCACTACCCTTTCCATATTCCCTTTGCTCTCAGCAACTACCTCAGCTGGTCCTGGTTCCTTGCCTGGTGGGTGACCCAAATATTCATTATTTGAAGGTCTGGGCTACTTGTGTTACTGTAGTTTTTCATTGACCTTAATCACAGGACATGGAAGTACTAAGGTGTCCTAGAGGATCTGTATTCCAGACATATTCCTCCTTATCCTCATTGTATATTAGTAACCCAATTTTGCCTTGAAAGTCAGGATCAATCCTCCCCCTCCACACCCCCAGCCAGTTCATAACTCCTTTCTTTGCCTATTGACTCAGAACCCAAAGTGGCCAGGTGGCAGTCTCAACCTGAGTTGAGTAGAGTCATTGTTGTGTCATTGTGTTGATGGAAGCATTCCTCCCTTCGAAACTAAGGCTTCTAGACCAGCAAAACCATTGTCTCAGGGATAGGAAGTGAATATTTTGCTGAGACTAAATTTATTACTCTTCATTGATTTCCCAAATAAATGAAAGAAAAACCTACTTCTCATAAAAGGCATCACTATCCACTCAGTCACATAAGCCAGAAACTTTGGAATCCTTCTAAATTCTTCCCTTTCTGTTATCATTTAAATCCCACCTATTAGAAAGTTCTATCTGTTTTAGGGAGCATTTGAGATCTTGCTTCCTGACAATTGTCATCAGTTGGCTCAAATAAAATCTTCTTTTAAATCTTATATGTTGTAACTTCCTTCACATCTCTCACTTGTATCTCCTCCTCTTCGTCCTCATGTCAGTCATCGCCTTAGAACAGGAAGCTTCACCTTCACTTTCCCAAATTGTAGAAACAATCTACAATAGGCTTTTCCCACCTACTCATCTGCAACTTTTCTGCTAGAGCAGTCTTTTTTTAAAAAAGTCAGACCAGCCCTGGCTGGTTTGGCTCGGTGGATGGAGCGTCGGCCTGTGGACTGAGGAGTCCTAGGTTCGATTCCGGCCAAGGGCACATGCCTGGGTTGTAGGCTCGATCCCCAGTGGGGGGCGTGCAGGAGGCGGCCGATCGATGATTCTCTCTCATCATTGATGTTTCTGTCTTTCTATCCTTCCTCCTTCCTCTCTGAAATCAATAAAAATATATTTTTTTAAAATTCAGACCATATTTAGTGGCTCTAAGTGCTTATTAGGCAATTCCCAATTCTTACCAGCCAAATTAATTCATCTGTTGTAACAGAAATCCAAAGTCACGTGGCTTCAACAAGTTAGAAGTTTTTTTTCTCTCTCTGGACTTAGGTAATGGCTCTACAATATCAGGAATCCAGGTTCCTTCTGGTTTGTTACTTAGACATTCCTTACTATGTTGTCCTCAACTACATGGGCCAAGATAATTTCACTACCGTGTCAGAGCTAGCATGAAAAGGGAAATGGTGAAGGAGGAGGATGTGCCCTTTAAGGATACAACTCAGAAGGGTGTGTAAATCATTTTCATTCTCAGCCCATTGCCCAGAACATGACTATAAGTTCTAGCTGCAAGAGAGTTTGGAAAAGTGACTCTTTAGTTTGGCTGGCCTTGTGTCCAGCTAGAAGTGGAGAAGCTCAATTATTGTAGAAAAGGGGGAATGGATATTGGAGGAGCACCAGTAGTGTCTGCCATAAAAGGTAGTCAAGGTCTTCTGGACATTGACTCTTGCCTGCCTTTTTACCTTATCTCTTAGTGCAATGCTTTCCCACTTTCCCCTCTCCCCCCCGCACTCCCTGACTCTTGTCTCCTCTTTGCTTCAGCCATGCTACACTGTTTGCATTTCCATACATGCTCTGCTGGTATCTGTTTCTCTGCCTTTCCTCAGAATACTTCCTTAGCCTGAGATGCAACTGCCTCTCACTCCTCTCATTCCAACATACTCTGTTAGCCTGATCTGAGAGAATTTGTCTTTCAAGACTTAATTTAAGCATTTATTGAACAGCACCCCACCACTACCCAGGTAGAATTGATCATTCTTTTCTCTGCCGCCCTTATTTATATTCAGGCAGACTATAGTTATTGTACTTTTAAGCACATATTTACATTTATATTCTATTTCTCCTTGATTGCAAACCCTTTGGGGACACAGATGACATCTTATTCATATAGCCCTTGAATGTAGTGTAGTATCTGATAGGCAGGGGATTAAAAATGTGCACTAGATATTTACTGAATCAGTGAGTAGGTCCATAGCAAAAACATCTCTGTCCAGACTTTAAAATGTCAGGACACACTCTGAAAATATGACTGGCTGCTGGGTTTTTTTAACTTTTGTCAATCAGTTAAAATGATAATGCTAGCTCCAAGAATATTTATCAAAATCCTATATTATCTTGTTGATTGTTTCATAGTTTTTAAGTGATATTTTAATTCTAAACGTACTCTTGAAGATAGCTTGGAATTTATTTTTTTCCATTACAATTAGTGGACTTTTCTGTCTACTAAGGCACAGTGTTTATAATTGTGTTGTTTTTTTTAACGGTTCAGTACATCAGTGACTTGCTGCAGGAGTTGTATCGAAGTGAATTAGATAAAACTGATATGATTTCCAAAGCCTGTCCTAAGGCCTTCAGAGTACTGCCACTTTAGCATGCTGGTTCTAAGATACAGATATCTCAGGATTTGTTTAATGACTGAAAGAGTCATTGTTGTAAACAAATTCCAAGGCAAGATTGCCTTAAATATTCTTACATGGAGAATTTTTTTTCTGCTTTACTGTCTTGAGTAATATCTTTTGTTTTACTTGTAGATTTGATGGTCCTCGAAGATTTGAGGATTTAGGGTCAAGGTGTGAAGGACCGAGACCCAAAGGGCCTCGTTTTGAAGGAAATCGCCCCGATGGGCCAAGACCCAGATATGAAGGTCACCCAGCAGAGGGCACTAAAAGCAAATGGGGAATGATTCCCCGGGGGCCAGCATCTCAGTTTTATATTACCCCCAATACATCCCTAAGTCCTCGACAGAGTGGACCACAATGGAAAGGCCCCAAACCAGCTTTGGGACAGCAACAACAGCAGCAACCTAAGTCACAAGCAGAACCTCTTTCAGGAAACAAAGAACCATTAGCAGACACCAATAGTAACCAGCAGAAGAATTTAAACATGCAATCAGCTGCATTACCCATTGGTGCAGATGTAAAGGATGCCAAGGCGGCTCAGGCAAATGAGAATCTAAGCGACTCTCAACAAGAGCCACCTAAAAGCGAAGTCTCGGAAGTGCCCATAGAGCCTTCTAAATGGGACCAGAATTCTCAGAGTATGGAGACTCAAATGGACAAAACCCAAGCTGTTACTCAGCCTGTATCCCTTGCAAATAAACCTGTACCTACTCAATCTACTTTTCCCTCAGAAACAGGGGGTATGGAGGGAGGAGCAATAGTAGCAACATCATCATCATTAAACACAGATAATGATTTTAAACCTTTAGGTATTGGTCTGCCCCATTCAGAAAATAACCAAGATAAAGGGCTGCCTCGGCCAGATAGTAGAGATAATAGGTTAGAAAGCAATCAAGGCAGCAGCTCATCTTACAGAGGTCCTGGGCAAAGCAGAATGGAAGACACACAGGATAAAGAACTAGTAAATAGAGGTCGAGGCCAGGTAATCAGCTGTGACCCAGGGTTGGTCAAGCAAGAAGACTTTCACGATAAGGTGATGGGTAGAAGAGAAGACAGTCGAGAGAAGATGAACAGAGGAGAAGGCAGTCGGGACAGAGGGTTGGTGAGACCAGGAAGCAGTCGGGAGAAAGTGCCGGGTGGTCTGCAAGGCAGCCAGGACAAGGGTAGAGCTGGCAGCCGAGAAAGGGGACCACCTCGGAGGGCTGGAAGTCAGGAGAGAGGACCCCCTCGAACGGCTGGGAGTAGGGAGAGAGTACCACCTCGAAGAGCTGGGAGCAGAGAGAGGGGGCCCCCACCTCGAGGGCCTGGCAGTCGGGAAAGGGGACTGGGAAGACCAGATTTTGGTCGTGACAGAGGTCCGTTTAGACCAGAACCAGGTGATGGTGGGGAAAAAATGTATCCATATCACCGAGATGAGCCTCCTAGGGCTCCATGGAACCATGGAGAAGAGAGGGGGCATGAAGAGTTCCCACTAGATGGTAGAAATGCTCCAATGGAACGAGAAAGACTTGATGATTGGGATAGAGAGAGATACTGGAGAGAAAGTGAACGTGACTATCGAGATGATACACTAGATCCATATAACCGAGAGGACAGGTTCTCAGCACCACCATCTCGATCGCATGATGGAGATAGACGAGGCCCTTGGTGGGATGATTGGGAGAGAGATCAGGATATGGATGAGGACTACAACAGGGAAATGGACAGGGATGTGGATCGGATTGGAAGACCCATGGATATGTATGATAGAAATTTGGATAATGAGTGGGACAGAGATTATGGGAGACCACTGGATGAACAAGAATCACAGTTCCGTGAACGGGATATTCCATCTCTTCCACCTTTACCACCCCTCCCACCTCTTCCACCTTTGGATAGATATCGGGATGATAGATGGAGAGAAGAAAGAAATCGAGACCATGGGTATGATCGAGATTTCCGTGATAGGGGTGAGTTGAGGATCCGAGAGTATCCAGAAAGAGGAGATACGTGGCGGGAAAAGCGAGATTATATTCCTGACAGAATGGACTGGGAAAGAGAACGGTTATCAGACAGATGGTACCCATCTGATGTGGATAGACATTCCCCCATTGCGGAACACATGCCCTCCTCACATCATTCTTCTGAAATGATGGGGTCGGATGCAAATTTAGACTCTGACCAAGGCCTTGGAGGGGTAATGGTTCTCAGTCAGAGGCAGCACGAAATCATTTTGAAAGCTGCACAAGAACTGAAAATGCTTCGGTAAGTTGACTACTTAAGATCATTTCTTTTAGTCAAAGCCACATTCAGACTGCTTTTTAAAAATGTGATGTATTTGAATGGAATTAATTTTACTTCAAGTTCTTATCACGTAATTATAATTATATCTCTGGTCATTCCGTGCTGTTTTAGGATTAGGATGGGTATTTAGTAACTGTGTTAATTATAAACTTATGTTCTGAAATGTGAAAATTTGATGGCCATTCTTGGCTTTTATAGATGTGTTGCTGACATGCCATGCCTGTGCATGTTTCAAGTGTCAAACTTCAACTTTCTAGTGCTCTGGATTTCAGAGCTCATATGTAACATCCTGTTTTTCCCCAGGAGGCAGTTTGTTCTTCTGTATTAGATCTGATAGACTTCATATTCATTAATCTTTGACATAACTTTGGAAAATGCTGTAAGGACTCATATTTGTCTCTGTTGAAGCTAAGAATGGTTTACCTGGAAGCATCCTCAGATTTGTCTAACCATTGATACTTTCTTTTGGGGATGTTTTATCTTTCCTTATAATTAGAAGCTGATATCTCTACTTGAGGATGTTATTTATACATAATCAAGTATTTTCTTTGTGAGATGGAGAATAGAATTTGGATTTCTTAACTTACAGTCAACTTACTATGTATGTATAGGTATCTGCATAATGCTTCCCATGTAGTAGCAAAAGCTAACATTTATTGTATGCTTATGATGTGCCAGGAACTGTGTGCTTTGTAGCTTTGTATAAATTGTTTCATCCTTAAACCAACTGTATGCTAAGATAAGAATTTAGGCGTCATTGGCAGATTGTAAGTTTTTTGAGTAGTTTCTTGGGAATTAGCTGTGTTTTGAGAAAATAAATTAATGGTTAGTTTTTGATATATTCCAATGTATTATGTTTCTTTCATTATTCAATTCTGGTCTATATTTGTGGTTTACACCAATTGAAATTATATCAAAAGCTTTCTATGAGGTTTAACTTTTCCAGATTATTAATAGTGTGGAAAGCATACCCTAGAATATTTAACTACTATACAACTCACTTTTAAATTATAGACGCCTTTAATTTAACAATCTTGTGTGCTAGTTACTGTGCTAGTAATTTAGCATATATTATCTCAATCCTCCTATCTCAAATCCTTATATCTCAATGGCCTGTAAAGAATAAGTAGTAGTATTCCCACTTCATAAATGACACTGAGGCTCAGAGAGTTTAAGTCCACTTGGCTAAAAAGTGGCAGATCCAGAATTGGAGCATAGTCTGTCCAACTCTAAAATCTATTTTGTTTTTTGAAAACGCCAAGCTGATTGGTGTTGCTAATCTGCCAAAGTTTCTTTCCTTTTCTTTTAAAAGTTTCCGTTTCCTTCCATTATCGCTTTGCAAAGAAACGCTGGATAAAAAGTGCTTCTTCATCATTCTTTTTTTAAAGCTCTTTCTAGGCAACAAAAACATAATTAAACGAAACATATGAAATGATGAATAAAAGTGGTCATAATTGAATACAAATAAGCTACATTGTGTTGGTATAAAGTCATGATTTACACAAGGCATAAAATAATATTTTTATATACTTGACCCTTATTTTGTATCCATTTGGATCACTACACTTTACAAATGCAGGGAGAATATTGTAAAAGGTGGGGAGAGGTTGCATGTGTTTAAGGTGGTCATTGTAAGGAAAAGGTAAAAGGAATTTGACCAGACATTTAAAGAAAAACTTGAAGTTACATAATTACTCTTTAGGAATATAAAGTGGTGTTTTCAAAGGTGTAGACTGACCATTGTTCTCACCATATACAGCAGAGGCAATTAACTAAAATACCCACAGGAAGCTGACAGGTAACAAAAGTGAGTGAAAGTGGCACAAGGCCTTTGTCTAAAGTGGGCAGCCACTACACTCAGCTAATTGTTGGCATGTGGGGAATATAGGCCCATTGTTACCAAATCTCTTTAACATTTGAATTTCTATATGAAATATTTTGCTTTGTAAATAAGGGCAACTAATTCAGATTTTGAAAACTGATGTGAACACCAAATTCAAAAAAACCTTCCCAGCCCATATTTGGTCCATGGGCCACCATTTTGCAACCTCTGGTCTAAATAAAGAATATTGAACACACAAAAAAAATGGCAGCTTTTGATTGGATGAAAGAAAAACATGACAAGTAAATGAAATATTAGAATAGACTAATGAGGTGCAGGTTGTAGCACCTGTCCTTGAAGATCTTCAATAATTTATAATTATTTATAGGTTGTAGATGTCTGATCAGTTAGCTACATCAAGGCAAGAGAGTGGTGTTACCCTGGAGGTGCTCTGTGAGCACTGTAGAGGGTTTTAGAACAAGATTCTTAGGTCTCTTTGTTCTTCTATATTAATTGTAATCATTGAGGAATGGAGTAGACATGCCTTATGTACAATGGCAATTTTATTTGTTTACAGGGAGCAGAAAGAACAGCTTCAAAAGATGAAAGACTTTGGGTCTGAGCCACAGATGCCTGACCACCTACCATCCCAGGATTCGAGATTGCAGAATACACCTTCAAGACCTGGAATGTATCTGGTATGGGAAAATGTGTGCTCGGAAAATGCAGTGGTTCCTACTTTGTATGTTTGTCTGTCCTTTAATCTTTTGATATATGAAGCAAGTATAAATTTTTTCTATAGAAAATAGAAATTCTGCCCTGGCGGATTTGACTCAGTGGATAGAGTGTCAGCCTGCGAACTGAAGGGTCCCAGGTTCGATTCCAGTCAAGGGCACATGCCCAAGTTGTGGGCTCGATCATCAGTGGGGGACTTGCAGGAGACAGCTGATCCATGATTCTCTTTGATTCTCTCTCATCATGGATGTTTCTATCTCTCTCTCCCTCTTCCTTTCTCTCTGAAATCAGTACAAATATGTTTAAAAATAAAATATGATAGTCATATCAACTGTGCTTCTAAAAAAAAGTAAAAAATAAATAAATTTTGTTCAGCCTGTGTGGCTCAGTGGTTGAGCATCGATCTATGAATCAGGAGGTCATGGTTCGATTCCCTGTTAGGGGTTATGCCTGGTTTTCAGGCTCTATCCCCAGTAGGGGGCGTGCAGGAGGCAGCCATCAATTATTCTCTCTCATCATTGATGTTTCTCTTTCTCTCTCTCTCTCTCTCTCTCTCTCTCTATCTCTCTCTCTCTCTCTCTCTCTCTCTCTCTCCGCCCTCTCCCCCTCCCCCTTCCTCTCCCCTTCTCCCTTCCTCTCTGAAATCAATAAAAATAATACATTTTTTTAAATGTAAATTTTTGGGAAGGTAAAAGGCTAATAGTAATTGACTTTTGAAAATCTTAAAAGTATGGTCTTTTGATAAGTAAACCAAGCATACATTAATGAATGCCTTTGTATCAAGTTCTTATTTTAGATAACTTCTTAAAAGTATTTTAAACTCCCAGAGTGGAATACTTAAGTTAAAGAATAAGGACTTTAAAAAAAAAATATGTTTTTGTAGATTTTAGAGAGGCAGGGAGAGGGATAGAGAGATAGAAATATCAATGAACGAGAGAGACATTGATTGGCTGCCTCCTGCACACCCCCTACTGGGGGTTGAGCCCGTAATCCCGGTATGTGCCCTTACCAGTGATCAAACTGGGGACCTCTTGATTCATGGGTTGATGCTCAACCACTGAACCACACTGACTGGTCTTGAAGAAGGACATTTTTGTTGTATTTTGTTGTTGTTGTTGATCTTCACCTGAGGATATTTTTTCGTTGATTTTTAGAGAGGAGTGTAAGGTAGGTGGAGAGAGAGAGAAACATCAATGTGAGAGAGAGACATCGATTGATTGCGTCCCACATGCACCCTGACCAAGGCCAGGGATTGAGACTGCAACTGAGGTATGTGCCCTTGACCTGAATCAAACGCAGGACCCTCAGTCCATTGGCCGCCGCTCTGTCCACTGAGCCAAACTGGGTAGGGCAAGGACATTTTTAATGATTCTTGTAATATAGACAGTGGCTCTCTAAAATAGCTGTATGACATCTGTACTGTAGCTCTGCAAGCATCACTTATTTAATGTATTTGGTAGATATAATAGTTTTAATAAAATATTTTAATATGCATTTTGATAATTAGTGAACAAATGTTTTTCCATATTTGTTCACTATATTTCTTCTTGTAAATGTTCTATTTTTGTTCTTTACCAATTCACCTGTTTGATTCTTAAGGCTTTCTTACCAATTTATATCATCCTTAATATAATATAGATATTAATCCTTTCTCATATAAATACTATAAGGGTGTTTTGTTTTCTATAAATATATCTAGTGCTTTCACTATATAGTATGAAAAAAAACACCCACTTTTTGTTTTATTTGTAGACAATGGTCCCAGGAGTTCCTAACATATTTAAAACATGTCTGGATAGCTGTACTACAGACATAATAGCTTTGTCCTACATAGGCATTTTCTTTTTCTTTTTTTTTTTGTTGTTGTTAATCCTCACCCGAATATATTTTTTCATGGATTTTTAGAGAGAGGAAGGGAGAGGGAGAGACACAAAGAAACATCAATTTGAGAGAGATATATCAATCGGTTGCCTCCCACATTGGGGATTGAGCCTGCAACCAGGTACATTCCCTTGACCAGACTCAATCTTTTGTAACTGGCTTGTTAGCTAATGTTTTTAAAATTCATACATGTTGTAGCATAAATCAGTACTTCTTTTTATTACCAAGTAATAATATATAGTGTGGATATACCATGTTGTGTTTATCCATTCACCAGTTGATGGACATTTGGGTTATTGAATAATCCTATGAATATTTGTGTGCAGGTCTTTGGGTGGACATGTTTTTCTTGGATAGATACCTAGGAATGAAATTGCTGAGTTTATGGTATATTTATGTTTAACTTTTTGAGAAGGTGTTAAAACATTTCCCAGAGTGGCTGCACCCTATTACATTCCCACTAGCTATCTAAGAGGATTCTTATTTTCTACATCCTTGCCATCGTTTGTTATTATTATCTTTGTTATCAATTATAGCCATTCTACTGGGTATGAAATAGTATCTCATTGTGACTTAAATTTGCATTTCCTTAATGAATAATAATATTGAGTATCTTTTAATGTGTTTATAGGCCATTCATATATTTTCTTTGGGGAAATATCTATTTAATATTTTCCCATTTTTAAAATTATTTGTCTTACTAAGTTAGGAGTTTTTATATTCTGAATACAAGTCCTTTATCAGATATGTGATTTGCATGTGCAATTGACCATTGAACTGCATGGAGGTTAGGGACACCACACACATACACACCTCCCCTCTTGCAGTTGAAAATTTGAATATAACTTTTAAATCCCCAAAAACTTAAGTTGTCTTTTGGTATCTTCGAGGGCTTGGGAGGATTGGTTCCAGGATACCACCCCACCCCCCCCCCCACCCCGTTGATACTAAAATCTGCAGATACTCAAGTCCCCTATATTAAATGGCATGGATTAGTGCATGCACACACACACACAACCTGTGGACTCCTAGCCAAGCAAATCAAAAACAGTGTAGAGGAAAACTGGACAGATACTTGCAAAAAAAATGAAATTAGACCACCAACTTACACCACACACAAAAACAAACTCAAAATGGATAAAGGACTTAAACATAAAAATCTTAGAAGAAGCCATAGGCAGCAAAATAGCAGACATTTGTCGTAGCAAGATCTTCACCGATACAGCTCCTAGGCCAGTGGAAACTAAAGAGAAAATAAACAAATGGGACTCAAAATAAAAAGCTTCTGCACAGCTAAAGAAACATCAACAAAACAAGAAAGCCCACTGCATGGGAGATCATATTTGCCAATGTTATCTCCAAAAAGGGGTTAACCTCCAAAATTTACACGGACCTCATACAACTTAACAAAGGAAGATAAACAATCCAATCAAAAAATGGGCAAAGGACCTAAATAGACACTTTTTGAAAGAGGACATTCAGAAAGCCAAAAGACATGAAAACATGCTCAAAGTCACTAATCATCCGAGAGATGCAAATCAAAACAACAATGAGGTACCATCTCACACTTGTCAGAATGGCTATCATCAACAAATCAACAAACGACAAGTGCTGGTGAGGATGCAGAGAAAAAGGAACCCTCCTTCACTGCTGGTGGGAATGCAGACTGGTGCAGCCACTATGGAAAACAGTATGGTGTTTCCTCAAAAAATTAAAAATGGAACTCCCATTTGACCCAGTAATACCACTTCTAGGAATATATCCCAAGAAAACAGAAACACCAATCAGAAAGGATATGTGCACACCTATGTTCATAGCAGCACAATTTACAATAGCTAAGATTTGGAAACATCCTAATGTCCATCTGCATATGAATGGATTAGAAAACTGTGGTACATCTACACAATGGAATCCTACGCTGCTGTAAAAAAGGAATTCTTACCATTTGCAACAGCATGGATGGAACTGGAGAGCATTATTATAAGTGAAATAAGCCAATCAGTGAAAGATAAATCATGATCTCACTCATTTATGGAATATAAAGAACATTATAAACTGTTGAACAAAAATAGAGGCAAAGAAGCATCGAACAGACTGTCAAACTACAAGGGGAAGGTAGGGGAGGGGTGGGGGGGTGGGGTAAAAGATCAACCAAAGGACTTGTATGCATGCACAACCAATAGACGCAAGATACTGGGGGAGGGGGGTGATGAGGGCAAGTGCTGGGGGTAGGGGAGGCCGGGGGGAGGTCAATGGGGGGGAAAAAAGGAGACATGTACTATTATTTGTAATACCTTAAACAATAAATAAATAAACAAACAGTGTAGATATTTATTGGGGGGAAAAATTTGTGCATAAGTGGATCCACACAGTTCACACCTGTGTTCCTCAAGGGCCAATTGTTTTTTCTCCCTAATGGTGTATTTTAAAGCATAAAAGTTTTGAATTTTAAATGAGTGCAGCTTATTAAATTTTTCTTTTATGGATTGAAAACCAAATTTGATGTGCAAAAACATGGTAGAATTCTCATCCACTAAAGCTATTTACTCTGTTTTCCAGCCTCCAGGATCATATAGACCACCCCCTCCTATGGGTAAACCACCAGGTTCAATTATAAGACCCTCTGCTCCACCAGTAAGATCATCTGTTCCTTTGACCAGGCCGCCTATCCCAATACCACCACCACTACCACCACCTCCTCCTCCACCACCTCCTCCTCCAGTGATAAAGCCACACACTTCAGCGGTGGAACAGGAACGCTGGGATGAAGATTCTTTCTATGGCCTCTGGGATACAAATGAGGAACAAGGACTGAATTCAGAATTTAAACCAGAAACTGTAACTATTCCATCTGCTCCATTGTTACCACCCCCACCTGTTCACCCTTCCATTCCCCCTCCTGGCCCAATGCCTATGGGTATGCCACCAATGTCCAAACCACCACCAGTACAACAGACTGTTGACTATGGCCATGGCCGAGGTGAGTGATAGTGGTTAAGTTTGTATTTGGGATTCTAAAGGAATTATTAGCTTCAGCTTTGCCTTTCTTAAGCTTCACTCATATAGTATTTTATCCCTGATTTTGTTTACCAGATATGTCCACTAACAAAGTTGAACAGATACCCTATGGAGAAAGAATAACTCTGCGCCCAGATCCATTACCAGAAAGATCAACTTTTGAGACAGGTAGGAGTCCTAGAGAGATCAGTATTTTTAAAAAACTTTTAGGACCTAATTATCACATGTTTTTTCCCTTTGGTTAGATTATTTGGGCCTCTTTTTAATATAGTTAAAAGATTTATAAGTTGAAATTAGGACAACAGTTTCTACTAGTTGTGAAGTTAGATTTGTATTTTTTTGCCTTTTAGAAAAAATGGTATTGTTCTTATTTTGTACTGATTATTTTTGTAGAGCATGCAGGCCAGCGTGATCGTTACGATAGAGACAGAGACCGTGAGCCTTATTTTGATCGTCAGAGCAATGTCATGGCAGATCATCGAGATTTCAAAAGGGAACGAGAGACCCATCGAGACCGAGACCGGGATCGTGGTGTTATTGACTATGACCGGGATAGATTTGACAGAGAACGCCGACCTCGAGATGATAGGTATGCTATGAAAAATAACTTGGCCAGGTACTTATCATGTACTTGAGTTTAGTAAAAGTCAGTGTGTCTAAAGGAAATTTAGCAAATGACATATTCTTTCTTATGTATAATTTGGAGAGGAAAGAGTAGTTCTGGACCAATTTTCAGGAAACTAGATGCTTAAGTTTTGCTAGCTTAAATTCTAGAAAATGAAATGGGTGAAGGAGAAAGCCAGAAAGGGAAGGAAATAGTATTATCAATAAAGGTATAGCCATTACTTAATTAATAGACAAACAATTTATTTTTGCAATTTCTGAGCTCTTTAGATGTGTTTATGCAGGGAGATCTAAATGGAAAAGCAAAATAAAAATATAAATATTGACTATGTGTAGTAACTACTTTTAGAGAAAATTGGGCAGGTAATGGTGTTGCATTATGATACAGAGATTTCCAATTCCTTTTTACTTACCAAACCACTTCCTGTTACACCTCCTAGGACTCAGTCATATCGAGACAAAAAAGACCATTCTTCATCCAGAAGAGGGGGATTTGATAGACCATCCTATGACCGAAAGTCTGACCGACCAGCCTATGAGGGACCATCCATGTTTGGAGGTAGAGCAGTGCCTTATTAACTATATATAAAGATGTTGAGAATGCCAACAACCATTGTAGCTATGGGTTTAAATTTACAGAGTAAAATGCACTCAGGTTTCTAAGGCATGGCAGCATTATCATAAAAATAGCAATGTAATTAAAACAAATTGCTTGTTTTATATTATTAAAAGTTTGGAAAATAGAAACAAAATCCTTTATAATTCCATCACCCATCAAATCAC
Organism: Myotis nattereri; assembly: GCF_964212035.1. NCBI lineage: Eukaryota > Metazoa > Chordata > Mammalia > Chiroptera > Vespertilionidae > Myotis > Myotis nattereri. The sequence goes on along the minus strand of NC_138075.1, from coordinate 23,507,794 downwards.
AGCTATTATAGTTTTGTATGTTTTCCTCTCATTCTGTCTTCACATACATATTAATGAAGTTATAATCAAAATATAAATACAGTTTCTTTATTGTGCTTATTCCTATTGATCATTTTATACATTTTTTCCACATATAAATCTATTATATAATGGCTCTTGACATTCTACTGAGTGGATAAAATATAAGACTTATTGTTAGACATTTAGGTTGCTTTTAATTTTTCACTGCTATAAATTCCACTTAAACTAGAAATGTATACCTATTTATAAGAACAAACTTTTCTAAGCTGGTGACTCTTGTTCTTAAAACTGTAAAGCAGAAGTTACAGACAAACTCTAAAGTCATACTTGGGACCATCCAGTAAGTATATATTATTCTTTTATGTCCTGTTGCTTAACTTTTTTCCTAAATTTAGTACAAATAAGGATGAATTGAGTATTTCTCAAAACATTCATTTGCCTGAAATCATACCTAAATCTTTTCATTTTCTTGATTTTCATTACTTAAAAATTTTCTAATTAAGGTTAAAGGTGGCTTTGGCTCCCAGATCATTATGAATTATGTTACCTTAGGATGAGTGGAAAGAGTTAAAATTTTAAATAATTACTACACAAGTAGTAATTTTGTTCAACTGCTGAAATTCTAGGAGAACGAAGAACTTACCCAGAGGAGCGAATGCCACTGCCAGCTCCTTCACTAAGCCACCAGCCACCTCCAGCTCCACGGGTAGAGAAGAAGCCTGAATCTAAGAATGTGGATGATATTTTGAAACCCCCTGGCCGAGAGAGCAGACCTGAGAGAGTGAGTCCTATGTAGTTGACTAGTTTTCTTGCAAATCAACAGCTGACAAGAGATCTTTCAAATTTAATATCCTGAATAGAATTTCTCTACTTTTCTGTGACAAACTAATAATATGAGATTCAAGGCATCTTACCATCTCCAATCTATCATATAATCTAAAAAATTACCTACCTTATATAGAATCTCAGAAGTTAGAACTTAATTGCTTGGCAAATTTTCCTAGTGACCTCCAAATGTATACATTTTAAATTTATCTTATATTGCATAATAATTACATTTCATTTTAATAAACTGGCACTGGACATTTTCATCAGATATTTTGATGTATATGTATATAAGTCATTTAAAATTTATTTCATCTATTATTAGTATATTTTGCATCTATATTTTCTGTGGTTGCTGTTTGCATGATATCTATTTCCATCCTTATATTTTCTTTCTATTTGTGTCTTTGAATCTAAAGTATGTCTTCTACAGACAACATATAGTTGGATCGATCATGTTTATTTATGCAGTATGACAATTTCTGCCTTTTAATTGGATTGTTTAATTTATTTACATTTAATGTTATGGATATAGTATGCTTAATTCCATTTTTGGACTGTTCAGTTGTGTAGAAATTCAGTTGATTTTTGCATATTGATCTTATATCCTGAAACATTGCTAAACTCATTTATTAGCTCTAATAGATTTTTAGTGGATTTATTAGAATATTGTATACACAAGATCAGGGCATCTGCAGATAGAGGTGGTTTTACTTCTTTCTTTCTAACCTGGATACATTTTATTTCTTTTTCTTGCCTAGTTGCTCGGGTTAGTACATGTGTGAGAGTGGATATCCTTATTTTATTCCTGACCTCAGCAAACTTTCAGTCTTTCACCATTAAGTTTTCAGTAGGTGCTCATTATCAGGTTGAGAAGGTTCCCTTCCATTTATAGTTAGTTGAATGTTTTTTATTTTGAAAGGATGTTGGATTTTGTTGAACGCTTTTTCTGTGTCAAGGCTTTTGTTTTTTTATTATATTACTAGTAGCCCGGTGCACGAAATTCGTGCACATTAAAAGGGAATTAATTGCCCTAACCGGTTTGGCTCAGTGGATAGAGCATCGGCCTACTGACTCAAGGGTCCCAGGTTTGATTCTGGTCAAGGGCATGTACCTTGGTTGCGGGCACATCCCCAGTGGGGAGTGTGCAGGAGGCAGCTGATCTCTCATCAATGTTTCTAGCTCTCTATCCCTCTCCCTTCCTCTCTGTAAAAAATCAATAAAATATATTTTTTTAAAAAAGGGAATTAGCAGAGATACTTTAATATTGCTATTTGCCCTTTCTCTATAATAGAAGTGTGATAGATGAAAGGAAATTAGTAAAATGTATATGAAAATAATATATAAATTTATTAATAAATACATAGTAACAAAAGGATATAACAACAGAGGCATGATATAAGAATGACAAAAACATGATATGAAAACAACAAAAACATGATGTAAAAACAACAGTGATGCAAACAATGACTGATAAAGTGATTAAACTTATTCTAATATCTCCCTGTACACACATTAAGAGTGAAAACACTTTCAGAGTGTTTGACTAATTTCCCTTGTGATGAAGTACTTAGAACTTTAACTGTAACATCACATGCTCTTCAAACTCGAGAGAAAGCAACATATAACTGACCATGTGCAAAAACGGGTTCAGGTAGGAACATGCCTACTCTGTCTACAGTTTGTCCTTGTGATTTATTAATAGTCATCACAAATTCGGGCATCACGGGAAACCGTTGTCGAATCAATTTAAATGAGAGGCCAGTGTCAGATGGGGACAAATTAATTCTTGGAATCAGAACAGCCTCTCCCTCTGCAGATCCTGTTAATACTCAGCTTCGATAATGTTAGGTCGTAATCTTTTGATAATAAATCTGGTACCATTACAAAGACCCCATTTACTATTGAGATTTCTCAATAGCATGATGATTGCACCCACTTTCAATTTTAATTTATGACACGGCATTCCCGAAGGAGTAATACTATTAAGAAATTCGATGGGGAAATTTTCCTTTGTTTCTTTGTTATGGGATGGGGCTACAACATTAGTAACAAAGAAACAGAATTAAAACTTTATTGTGGGGAGCCGCTACAGTGTTTTGGACAGGTTCAAGCCTTGGACTAATGAGAGGGCACAGTCCTCTCATGGCCACGTGCAAGTCCCAGCTTGGAGGGAAGGGCCCTCCCAGCACAATTATAGCCAACAGCTGTAGTTGTAAGCTTGAACCTATGGACGGAACAGGTGGCCCCACGTGCCTGAGTGATGTGGGCTTGATAGAGTTCAGGTGCTTGTAGTTGAGTAGGATTGAAATCCAGGAGGATGTTTGTAAACATCTTGGTCACGCCCTTACTTTGCCTCGTAGCATCTGCTATAAACTAAAGGCATGGCTGTAGGTGTGGTTGCCATCTCTCAGAGAAGCAGCGTCCCACTGAGACCCGGCTTTCATTCTCTTGTCTGTCTTTTCTAAGCCTTTCAGCCGCCCCACTCAGGTTCACCCCGTGCTGGGGCACACTTTAGAAAGATCTGCCTCTACTCTCCCAGGGCAGGTTCCTGCCTCAAACTCCGCCCTTACAGGAAACAGCTCAGGGAAACAGCTGGGGGGAGGGCGCAGCCGTTGCCAAGACCCCTGTAGGACTGACTTCCTTCCGCTTGGTCGCTATTCCTCTGTATGTGACTAACACCACCCATGGTTTTTATATAAGTAGATTTTTTATTTTACTGTATTGTGTGTATTTTTGTTTTTTATTATATTGATATATATTACATTAATTGCTTTTCAGATATTAATTTACATCCCTGAGATAAATTCACTTGGTGTGTAATGCTTTTTATATGTTTTTGGATTCAGTTTGCTAGTATTATATTGAGGATTTTTGCATCTATATTCATAAAAGATATCTGTGATTTTCTTGTGATGTATTTGGTTTTGGTTTCCAGGTTATCTGCTTGATTTGAAATGGCCTCATAAAATGAGTTCAGAATTGTTCCTTCCTCTTCTATTTTTGGGAAGAGTTTGTGAAGTGTTGGTATTAATTCTTCTTTAAATGTTAGAATTCAATAATGTACTATAGTCTTCTGGGCCTGAGCTTTTCCTTGTGGATAGTTTTTTAATCCTCACCTGAGGATATGTTTTAGAGAGAGAAAGGGAGAGTGAGAGAGATAGAGGGAAACATCACTGTGAAAGAAACATCAATCTGTTGCCTCTGTACTCACCCAATTGGCGATTGAACCCGCAACCTAGGTATGTGTCCTGATTAGGAATCGAACCTCCAACTCTTTGTTGTACGGGATGACAGTCCAATCAACTTAGTCACCCAACAGGTGCTCTTTGTGGGTAGTTTTTGATACCAAATTCAATCTCTTGTCCTAGTTCTATTCTAATTACTTCTTGAGTCAGTTTCAATAGTCTGTGTCTTTCTAGAGATTTGTCCATTTCATGATCTAATTTGTTGGCCTATCATTTTTCATAGTAATCCTTTATAATCCTTTTTTTATTTCTATAAGGTTGGCAGTCATGTCTCCTCTTTCATTTCTGACTCTAATAATTTGAGTCTTCTCTCTTTTTTCTTTGTCACTAGCTAAAAGTATGTCAATTTTTTTGATATTTTCAAAGAACCAGCTTTTACTGTTTTTCTGTTCTCCGTTTTATTAACTTCTGCCCTAATGTTTATTATTTCATTCCATCTGGTTGCTTTAGGTTTAGTTTGTTCTTCTTTTTACAGTGTCTTAAGGTAAAAGGTTAGGTTATTATTTGAGATTTTTCTTCTTTATAAATTTCCTTATGAGCACAGCTTTAGCTACATCTCATAAGTTTTGGTATGCTGCCTTCATTTTTATTTATCTCAAAGTATTTTTTTATTTTTCTTCTTGTTCTTTGTTATTCCATTGTAGTCATCGTAGTTTATATTATTTCTATTCTTTAAAATTTATTAACATTTGTTTCATGGCGTATCATGTGGTCTGTCATGGAGAATGATACAGATCATTGTTAACTATAAGATTTTATTGTAAAAAAAATCTTCTCTGAGTGATTCTTTTTTTTATCGTGTTTCAGATTGTTGTTATAATGAGAGGATTGCCAGGCAGTGGAAAGACACATGTTGCAAAACTTATTCGAGTGAGTATGGAAAAGCCAAAGAGTCAGTTGCTTTTGTTAGCTGCTTGTCTTTTTACCAGGCAGCGTTTATCAATACAGAATTTCCCATTTGATCCATTTTTGTTGGCTCATATGGTAGAGGCTGTCCCGTATAAATTTTGATATGCTTAGACAAATATTTTTGCTTCTGTGTGATTCGAAACCACCAAAAGATTGCATATTATTTAGCCACAAGAAGGAACTTTAGTGTAAACATTCATTAATTTATTTCATAAATTCTCTAACTTTCTGAACTATCTGGTTCTTAGGATAAGGAGGTAGAATTTGGAGGACCTGCACCCAGAGTTCTAAGCCTGGATGATTACTTCATCACTGAAGTGGAAAAAGAAGAAAAAGATCCAGATTCTGGAAAGAAAGTGAAAAAGAAGGTATGGTTACATCCTAATTCATTAACAATGAAAGGAGAAATATGGCTGTTTGGGAGAAAAGAAAGAGTTCTCTGTTTTTTTAACACAAACTTTAGTACTCTGGTATGAAGTAATGACTATAAATCTATCTCTATCCAGATGCTGACCAAAGAAGAGGTGTAGGATGATTCTTTGCTTTTGCTAACTCCATATCTCTTTTGGGGGATCTTAGGTAATGGAATATGAATATGAAGCTGAGATGGAGGAGACCTATCGCACCAGCATGTTCAAAACTTTCAAAAAGACTCTTGATGATGGCTTTTTCCCTTTCATCATCCTGGATGCCATCAATGACAGAGTTAGACATTTTGACCAGTTTTGGAGTGCAGCAAAAACCAAGGGATTTGAGGTAAAGACTTAAAATAATTTTTGAGTACTTTGTGTTATAATATAAGTGCTGTATTTGTTTGCCTAACAGTTATTCATTCTTTCTTAGGTGTATTTGGCTGAAATGAGTGCCGATAACCAGACTTGTGGCAAGAGAAATATTCATGGAAGAAAGCTTAAAGAAATAAACAAGGTGATTTTTTTAAACATAGAAGGTGTTGTATTTTAAACTTCATTTAGGCTGTCTCATCTCTGATGTCTGGAATTTCTTGTTTATCCCCTTTACTTTCAAAATATCTTTTCTATCTGCTTTAGTAAATGTTTCTTATCCTTTTGAGCAATTCTCAACCTGTGGGTCGCGAACAATGAAAATACATCCTGCATATCAGATATTTACATTACAATTCATAACAGTAGCAAAATTACAGTTATGAAGTAGCAACAAAAACAATTTTATGGTTGGGGGTCACCACAACATGAGGAACTGTATTAAAGGGTCGCGGCATTAGGAAGGTTGAGAACCACTGAGTGAAAAAGATGGCCTAGCTCTGCCTGGAGCTAGTCTGTTAGACTTCACAACATTAGTTAATTTGTCTTGGATGCTCCCTTGGTCTTTCTTTGAATAGTTTACAGAGATAACTTGATCCTCTGAATCTCTCAATAGATGGCTGATCACTGGGAAACTGCACCTCGTCATATGATGCGTCTGGACATTCGTTCTTTGTTGCAAGATGCTGCTATTGAAGAGGTGAGGGTCTTTTGCCTCAAAGGCAGTGCAAAATGACCTTTTCCTTACCCTTTTTACTTTGAAAAAGATTTAAACTATAGAAAAGTTGCACCAATAATATAAGAGCACCTGTACAACTATGATTGCGATTCATCAGTTATTAATATTTTGCCACATTTTTCTCTATATAGATAATATTCTCCCTCTCCTCCTCATTATTATTACTAGTAGGGGGCCACGAGGCTGCGGTGGGCACTGGGGCAGGTCTTGGCCCATCCTCCATGCCCCTGCCCGGCCCCTCCCACTGTGGCCCCTGGTCCCCTGACTGCCAGCAATCCCGCTCCTGCTCCCACACACTGCTGGCACCAGCCCTGCTTGTACCTGCTGATGGTGTGGAGCGATTGGGGCTGGCGCCAGCAACGGGTGTGAGTTGGGCTGTTGCCAGCAGTGGGTACGAGAGGTGGCTGCCAGCCCCAATCGCCCCTCAGGAGCAGGGGGAGGTGGAGAAGCCCTGAGGGGCGATCAGGGCTGGCAGCTGCTGCTCGCACCTGCTGAAGGCACCAAGCTATCGGTGCTGGCGCCCGGTGATCGGTGCCGGCACTAGGTGCCAGCAGCGGGTGCGAGTGGCAGCTCTGGCGCCGATAGTGGGTGCAAGTGGGGCCAGCGCTGGGAGCAGGTGCAAGCGCCAAGAAGGACTGCGGCGCATGGGAGCAAAGAATTTTGAGTAACCACCAGAGGCTCGCCCCGATGACAGCCACCAGCACCGCACCTTGGTCTGGTGCCCCCACTCACCTCCACCATCCTGCCACGGCATATGCCCGCCATGTTCTGCGCTCTCCCGCCTGCTGCCGTTGCCTGCTGTGTTCTGCGTGTGCCCCCTGGTGGACAGCGCACATCATAGTGACCAGTTGTTCAGTTATTCCCCCTGAAAAGGTTAATTTGCATATTAACCTTTTATTGTGGAACCATTTGAGAGTGAAGCTGCAGATCTCATAACCATTCACCCCTCAATATTTCAGTAGGTATCCCAAGAGCAAGGGCATTCTCTTACAAAACTAGAAGTCTGAGTCACCGCATATAGAGTTCATATTCAGATTTCACCCTATAAATACCTCTCTGTTTGCATTGCTACCATTCTGGACCAAGCTACTGTCATTTTACTATTCACTATAACCTTTTTTACATTTTTAAATTTGGATCATATACATGTTTTACTTGATTAGAAAAATGCTTGCTAAAGGTTCTTAAAGGAAATTTTAGTAATTCATAGGCATTCAAAATAGATAATTATCAACGTAGGTAGGACAGATCATTATACTCCTTAGGAAATTGTAAAGATAGATATCCCAGAAAAATTAAAGGCAGGAATATTATTGCCTTTTATCAGTGTATTTTGAAGTTTAGGGTGTTAGAAATTAATTGGTATGTAACAGTAAGTCTGTGCTGTCTCTGGGCAACTGTGTTCATTTCAAATCTCAATGAGGGAATCAACATTTTCTTAAATGTTAACTCAGTCTTTTTTTTATTATGATTATTGGGGTGGTGTAGGTAGAGATGGAAGATTTTGATGCAAATATCGAAGAACAGAAGGAAGAAAAGAAAGATGCAGAAGAAGAGGAAAACGAACTGGTAGGAGACAGACCAACCACTTTGAACAAAGTGTCTTTTTATTAAAATTCTTAGGTGTTTAAATTCAGACTAATGGTCAGATTATTACTGTTGATGTGCACCTTAGTGGTAGAAGTTTCCATAATCATCTTCAGGGAAACTTCTGGATATTTTTTTTCTCCTGCTCAAAAGAACCCTCTACTGTGTTATTACAAGAAAATTTTAAGAATATTAAGAAACTTACCTTGTATTCATTCATCTATTTGTGGGTGGCTTTAGGGGAGTATACATTTTAAGGAAATCAATTACAGATCAAAGGGTATTCTTGCACTTCAGCAGATATCTGGTACAGACTACCCCATATGCATAATTTTCTCTTCTTTGCTGTAAGATCTCAAAATTGAGTTTCTGTCAACTGAGGCAGAAAACTTATTGAAGGAGGAGGCAGAGGGTTGCCATAGACTGCTGGATTTGTTCTTCTGCATTTTATGCTGTTAAGTGATGGGGAAAATCATTTGACTGCGTAGGCAATGCATTTTGCTTAGGCTGATTAGAGACTCACATAGTGTGAGTTCAAAGTTACTGTGTATCTCCTGTAAATGCTTTTGATCATACGTCTTAGAGATGTTTGCCTTACTCTGTCATCATGAATATGTGACCTATATAGTTATGTTACTTTTCTGTGTTTGGTAAATGAGGTACAGAGATTAGCGATGCCTTGGAATAGTGTTGCTTTTTAAATTCAAAGTATTATTTTGTTTACTTAATATTTCAGCCCTTGCTAAAACTGCTTCTCATATTCTTCTGAAAATATACAAAGCAAGAACCATTATTCCTACCTCCCAGAGAATACAGGCTCTTTAAGGAGTGGTCCTATTAAACCCGTGTCTGATATAGGGGACTCTGGATAGAAACTGTGTGTTTATATAGAGATGGTGCCTCTACGTTTCTAGATTTCATATGTGGATTAAAAAATAAGCTTTAAAGTTAATGGCATTTGAGTCTCAGTTTTTCTTTTCTTTAAATAAAGTATTTTTCTTAATTAAGTTGTATTTTGGCATATATGAGCTAAAATGTAGGCAGGAAACTCACTTAAAGGTCCACGCTGTTCTGGAATATGGCTGTTGACTTCATTAGCTACTTGCAGCGTGTGTACTAGTAAGTGATTGTGTGAGAAGTCTATAATGTTAGCTTTCTGAGGGTCCATTTTTCTTTTGTGGAGATTCAGTTCAGGATTTGGTTCATAACATCTGATTAGCTTAAGTATAGGTCAAAATGTAGAACTTTTAATTTTTAAAAATAAAACATTTATTTTACTGTAACACTACATTTTTTATATCAGAAAGCTGGCAAGGAAGCCTTAGGACTCTACCCTGCTGGACTATCTCTTTTATTTCCAAGTGGCTTAACATTTTAAGTGAGAAGATGTTGTTTTAAGTAAGAACAGGGTGTGGTTCCAGCAGGGAGAAATTAATATATTTGTTTTGCTTATCTTTGTTATAAAACTTCTCTTAGCCCACTTAAAAATGCAGATTTCAGATCTTCTACTATTGGGTTTTATTCCAAGAGTAAAAGATTCTAATATACTTATTTTGCTTATCTCTGTTATAAAACTTCTCTTAACCCATTCAAAAAGGCAAAGTCCAGATCTTCTACTACTGGGTTTTATTCCAAGAGTAAAAGATTCTTGGTAAATTTTAACCAAAGGGTTAAGAGCAAATCTCATGTCATTCATACCATTTTATTGAAATTCTCAATAAACTTTGCATTTTGTACTATGTACTTATTGATTACTGTAGCTGGGTGAAAGCCAAACTTTTCTTGTCAAGAGAATTTGGGGGAGGGGAAGAGAGAGATCATTGGTTTGATATTTTGCCTTCATTAGTGCTTCAGTGACTACATTAGATGTGACTCAGAATTTATAATTATTGTAATGATGCTTAAGGTTTTCAGATGATTTTTGAGGTATAACTTGTACAAATTTCATCAATACTTAATTAACTTCTAACACCATCACTTCAGCATAGTTTTGTCTTGGTTTGTTCTTAAAATGTATTTGAAAAAGATGGTATAATTTATAAACCTGAAATACTGTCTAATGAGTTGAAATTGAATTATTCATTTGGCTTAAAGACTAGAAATGTATAAGACCTGTAGGTTTCCTGGAAGAATGATTGATGCTCTATTAAACTCTTATACAGATATTACTGTCATGAAATGTTCAACATACTTTGCAACTTATCTACCTGTGTGTTAGTCTATATTATGAAATTACCTGTGTGTCAGTCTATATTATGAAATTGAACATTCCCAATAGTCAAGAGATATATTGATTCTTAAATGATGCTGACACCTTTGTTGAATCTGTTCTATATTATTATAAGTTCTAGTACTTAAGTTCTATATGTTAGGGTCTAATAGAGAACAGAGTCCAAATGAAGGAAAAGGGGGATCATAGTAAATTACATGGAAAAAGCATACATTTACTTGCCAGGTTATAAACTGAAAGGATTACTACATAGTTATATAGGTACATTGGGAAATTTGAAAATCTTCCGGGACTTTGTTTGAAATAAACCAACCCATCATTTATTAAATAAGACGTAAATTGCCTGTGGAAGTTTCTGGTTTTTCATGTAATAGGAAAATGTAATTTTAGAAGACATGAGAAATAATCATCAGCTTCCAGATTACAAAAAAGAAATACTCTGAAGTCGATTCGGTAAAATTAACCTTTGTAAGATCTACTGCTAAATGGATGGAGTCATTTAAAAATTAAGTTGAACTTCATAGTTGTGTTCAGTGATACCAAGTTTTCTCTTTTCTTTTGAATATTTAAAATTATGCTGGACTATAAAGTAACTATCTTGAAAAACACTCTGGACCTCATGCCTATTATCACTTGAGAATAGCAATTGAATTGAGCAAATAACCTAGCTAGTATTAGAAATCCTCTGCTACTCTGAATGATATTAATATTAGCACAGTAACTACCATACATTCTCACCATATTTACTATACAGCTGTTGTTCAGACTACAGTTGTGTGTCCTGAACTGGAGCTGCCTCTAAGCACCTTCATGATACTATTCTGAAGTGACTACTCTGAAATCTGGGCACTGCAGATTTATGAATTTGGAAATTCAGTTTCTTCAAAGATAATGAGATTGTGTTTTCCCTAAAGATATATTTATAACTAGTGAGTGGAAGCTGAATCCATTCCCAATTTTAATGCTTTTCCAGTTCAAAAGTGATATGCATGTATGTGTCTCTTTCTAACCCTTCGAGCTTCTCTCTGTGTACAATTTAGGGTTACATTCCGAAAAGCAAATGGGAGATGGACACATCTGAGGCAAAGCTAGGTGGGTATTTCCTTTTTCCTGTTTTTATATGTGATACCTGATGGTAATGGTCATAGATCTTTCTGCTTAAGAAGAACAGATTCCCCAAAAGTTCTGCTTAAACCAAGCTTCTGGCCTACCTTACATCCTCAGTCTGTTTTGCTAGCTTTCATAACTAGTTTAAATAGTTTTATCTTGTGACAGAGTGAAAGAAGAGCATTTTAAAGGAACTATCTTCAATACAACTTAAAGTTTTTAGAGTAAGTGGAGATAAGTCATAAATGTAGTAACAAAATACTGTCACTTCTGAAATTCATTCTTTAATATTAATCAGAAATGTTAGTGCCGATGAAATTTCTGCTTTTCTAAAAGAGTATTTAACTGCAGCCCAACGTTGAACCAGATTGTGAACACTTTATGTAGTAATAATAGTAAGAATAAATAGCGAAACTTAAAAATTAATTAATTAAAGGGCAGTTATTTTCCTTGTATAATAAATTAGAGTTTCTAGGTGGGGAGCGGTAGACATATAATTTAGGTCTTTGAAGAGCCTTCTTTATAAGATTCCACTTATATTTTCCTTCAACTTGCCTTTAGTGCTAGATTATAAGGTTAACTGGTTAAAATGATTATCTAAATCAAAAATTGGAGTTGCTTAGTGTGAGGTTATCTGCCAACAGAAAATCATGCATATCCACTGGATTTTCCTCCACTATTTCAAAACATTTTTTCAGGGTTCTTCGTTTTTGTTTTTACCTTACGTAAAGAGAACCATTTAACATGTGGATTAAGATATGACAATAAATAAGAAAGTGTGATAAGGACTTTTTGAGAAGATTGACCTTACCAATGTATGAAGTATGGTTGTCGATCTTCATGTTTCTCTTCCTGGTTATCATGCTATTATTGCAGAACTAAAGTAACTATCTAAAGATCATAAAATCATAGAATAAATTTGAGTCATTTAGCTGCTTCATTGTTTGGGGCACATTGTGTTTCTGACATAAGAGGGTGTCCATTTTACATACAATCTCATAGGCTATGCCTTTTATTTTGCCCAACTGATGACATTTGCAATTGATGTTGACCAGATCCTATGTCAAAAGATAATTCCATAAACTGTAGTATTACTGTATTATTGGGATAGTTACTTTGTGTAAAATCTAGAACTTTTTCCTAATGTATGTCATGTGAAAATTGTATGTGGTTACTGACTTATTCTTCCACTAGTCTTCCCTCTGTGGGAAATCTTAACAATAACCATCTATCTCCTTTTCTAAACTTTTAAAGCATTTATAAGTGTTTAAATGCTATTAAATATGTAGGAAAATAATAATCACAACTTACTTTTAATAATAATAATAATGCTTTAGATCTTCTTATTTTGACATTAGATTAAGAATGTTGGAAGTTCTCTGTTTTTAGGATAACCTGTAAGACTATAAAGATCATGTCCCTCTTTTTTGGTTCTCTAAATAGTGTTTATATTTGAGGGCAAAGAGAAATCATAAAGAGACAAAAGGATTGTAAAAGTGATAAATATTTTAAATAAGCATGTAACCAGAGGCCTTAAACTTGAACCTATCTATTTTCTGTTTTCCTTCCTAATTTTTAAAGAGAAAGGAAAATGGAATTTAGTAATGATTCAAGAAAATATGCTGTTGCCCAATCCATGTAGCTCCTGTGAACTGGGAGGTCAGGGTTCGATTCCAGTTCGTTTCCTGGTGAGGGCACATGCCCCGGTTGCAGGCTTGGTCCCCAGTGGGGGGGGATGCAGGAGGCAGCTGATCAATTATTCACTCTCATCATTGATGTTTCTAATCCTCTCTCCCTCTCCCTTCCTCTCTGAAATCAATAAAAAGAAAAAGAAAATATGTTATTAATCTTGGTATTGATTTCTAGAAAAAATTCTGGCCTGTCTACCATTTGCTTCTCAGAAAATACATTTTATACAAATTCAGTCCATTTTAAAGACAAAATGTTACACAGTGAATTCCAGAAATGGATTTGTTAAATAAACCATTTCAATTAAAGGCACTGAAGATCTAGTAATGAATCTAGAAAATAAATTCTAACATATTTGCAGTTGAGTTTTTATTTGTTTTTAATAAGAGTGGCATTGATGTTTCATGTAATGACTTGCTTCTTGCACCACCTTGCTATCTTGAGACATAATCTACCTGTGGAGGAAGACCAGTTGAGTGTGAGCATTCTTGAGAGTGCTTGCTTCTTTGAGATTGGCCCATGGAACCAACTGAAAAGAAGATTCTTCTCTAAAATATGAAGATCTTTGTCTGAGAATTAGCCTATTTATGTTGCCTTCCTTAACATAACAAATTCAGTAAATTTGATTACCAGGTACAATTTTTTCTTTTGAGTACTTTACCAACATTCTTATGTTACTCTTGGTAACTTGATAAAACTGAATGGAAACATTAAGCTTTAGCAGTGTCACATTGAGCCAGAAAAGTTGAATTTGTAACTGAGGAATTTTGATTCACAAATGAGTCAGCCAATGAGAAAATACTCATCTAAAATCTTTCAAGAAGTGTGTTAAATCTCATTCCAGACTCTTGATCTGTGTTCATTAAGTACAGCATACAGTTCAGCCTCTGTTTGAGTGTTGCAAATTAGAAGTGGTATAATTTTAGAAATATTCAGAACTGGCCTGCACTACATCTGGCCTGAGTATCATAAAGTTGTTGAAAACTGTGTCTCCCCTTCAGTCACACCTGACTCCTTTGCACCTGAGACCCAGGCACTCTCATGCACGTCAGATGCTGGAATTTAGCCTGGAAGCTACTTAAGTTCCAATGACATGATTTAGGTTTCTGCATATCAAGTCCTTTTGCTTTTCTCATCTCCGTCATTTGTCTCTGCTTATGAGTTATTATGTGTTAGCCTTCTGTGTGTCAGGAAGTTTCATCTCTTCACAATTGAAGTGCAGTTATGATTTGAATAAGCACATAACCCTTGTATGGTTCACTATAAACAAATGTTCAGGAGCATCATTTATTTGGAAAATACATAGGTGTATCTAAATTTTTTTTGTTGCTCTATAATAATGTATACTGTCTTGAAGATGTGGTAAAATTCTGTGACCAGTCAGGTTGGATATTTAAACGTTCATCTTCATATTAAACTTCATCTTTTGAAACTCAAACCTCTGAAAATCATAAATAATGAGTGTATTGGACACCAGTTGTCTTCTGTAACTAACACCCCAGATCCCTCTCCCCTCGCCTTAGGCCATACATGTGTGTTTGGGTTTCCAGGAAGCCATGTGGAAGAGATAGGAACTTTCTTCACCCCAAGAAAGAAACTTTAAACATGTTGTGCACTATCAGATTTCAAATTAAACATGACTAACAAGGGTGTTCAGACTAGACTACATATTCTGAACTTCCATGTTGCAAATGGAGAAGGCCTGGTCTGTAACGCCTGTCATGTACATAGTGTAAGAGAAAACGTTCTTGCAGTTTTCACACTGTCCTGCATTGCTGCTTGGCCATGCTTATTCTTGGTATTGATACGTGAAACTTTCCTTTGAAGTACGTTAATGTCAAAGTTAATCTTATTAAGTTTGGAAATCCTTTGGAGTTCATTTAATAAAAAGTGTATGAGAGCTTCCTACTCTTCTGGTTATACTCTACACTGTTGAACTGAGAACAGTTTTATGGTTTGTGGGACTTTATTGGTTTTCTAATACTATGTCCCTGTACAATCGAAGGGTCACTTCTTTAAGATCCTGTATAATATGGCCTGTCAGATACATGTGGATAGAGCCATTTGGTACAACATGTGATTTACAGAGGTTAAGAGACTATTTCTGTTTAACTCATCCATGTAAAAAATTTCCAAAGTAATATGAAAAAAATTTCCTGAGTTTTGTAAAGTGTTGTGGTTTGCCTTGCTGGTTTTTTAAATACTATTACTTTTATGGGGGAGACGTTTAGGAAATAAAGCTTTGCCAAGTATGCAGAATCTTACTGGTTTTTGTAACCTGTATGGTATGGTTCAGTTAGTTGTGTGTGAAACTTTCACATTTGAAGCATAAACTCACCCTCTCTCCTGCCACTGCTTCCATTGTACTTTTCATATCAAGTTCTCTCCAACTTGACGCCTAACAGCTTTCTATTATATACACTCTGCACCCTTTATGGAGTCTAATGAAGTGTAAATATTGAGTGTTCTGAAGTATTTAGGTTTTCCTTTCTTGACCTGCTTAATAATAGTGTGTTTATGTAACTACAAATGATTCAAAAGTTTAGTGCTTCAAAGTAACTAAAATATATAACTCTTAATATTTCACATGTAGAAATCAAAATCAGTATTAACCAATAAAAAAGATCACACACACAAACAAAAGACCACACATTTTCATCGTGTGTTGTTCTTAAAGACACCTAAACTTGAATCTCATAATTTCTGAATCAGCAATCCCTATCATTTAATGATTACACTTTGGGAGCCTTGAAAAAGATTGAGGATTCAGAAAGAAAATTCAGGTCTGGTCACTTTGGCTGACTAGCCCTTTGCCTCAAAATGGTCAACAGTACTACATGGTATAACCAAAGAAAGTGGTGATTTGTGCAGTCAGCTTACTCAGAAACAATAACTCATGGTGAATCTTCTCACAGAGGTCACAATCCCAAGAAACTGTTCATCTAAAACTTTTTTTAAAACATTAGCTTGGCTCATTAAGTTTTTGGTAGTACTTTTCCTATGACACAGTATCACACATGATTGCAGATCAAATGGGTGGTATTAATATTGTGTTAAAGAAAAACAGAATGGAAGAAAAAAATTTTTTTAATCCAACTTTGCGTTTTCCTTGAACATCAAGCTGAAGTGTTGTGTTGGGGCAGAGGGTGGGGTGGAGGACAAGGAAGCCATGAGACAAGTGCCTTTCTTGCTCTGCCTGTATTTGTTACTTAAACTAACATCATTTAATGGCTACCAGTATGAACATCAAATGAATAATGGAAATTGCACAGAACTTGATATTATCTCAGCTGAGAAGATAGTTTGGATCTTCAAGTAATGCTGCTCTCAGAAATCTGGATGTGCCCTCTGACAGTGTTCCAGCCTTCTTTTCCCTTGTTTGTGTGTCATGCACAAACTCACACTCTTCCTTAATGCTGCGGCTCTGTGTTTGTCCCTCAGACAAGTTGGATGGCTTGAGAACTGGTACTAAAAGGAAACGTGACTGGGAGGCAATTGCCAGCAGAATGGAGGATTATCTTCAGCTCCCTGATGATTATGATACTCGTGCTTCTGAGCCTGGGAAGAAGAGGGTAAGAGATTGTCACTAATTGCCAACAGATGAAGGGCCCTTTTGGGCATCTGGTTTTTGAAAGTTATAAGCATGAATGCTATTTTTGTTTCAGTATATTTTTATTGATTTCAGAGAGGAAGGGAGAGGAAGACAGAGATAGAAACATCAACGATGAGAGGGAACCATTGATTGGCTGCCTCTTGCACGTTGGATTGAGTCAGTAACCCAGGCATGTGCCCTTGACAGGAATCGAACCTGGGACCCTTGGGTCCGCAGGCTGATACTCTGTCCACTGAGCCAAACCGGCCAGGGCTGAATGCTATTTTTTTTTATAGCAGTGTAGTTTATTCTATATCATATTACACGTCAGAAAAATGAGTCAGATTTTACAAATTAGCGGTTCAAAATGTACACATAACTTAAAAATGGAGAACAGAAGTGACTAGCATGTTGTCAACCTTAGAGGACTTTGGCGTAGCCCCTTGTGCCATTTTGTCATGGGGCAAAAGAGCCAGGTGCAGAGAAAAGTGTTAAAGAGAATTAATGGGACTTCTTAATGGATTAGCTGTAGAGAGCCCAGTAGTGGATAGAATCAGGGGTGGCTCTTCTGGTTCTGTCCATAAGCACTCCGTGTATGTGGTGCCATTTACTGAATTGGAGAAAAACTGGAAGAGCCATAAGTTTGAGAGTCAAAAGTCGTAAGTTCAGTGAGGGGCCAATTAAGTTAGAAATGATAATAGGACTCAGGACTCCAAAATTTAGAAGTTCAGGTCGAGGTAAATGTTTCAAGAAGTAAAGAGTAGTCCATCATTAAATGATACAAAGAAGACAGGTACATTGGGAACAGAGAAATAGCCATTGAATTTGGCACATGAAGATCTCTGATGATTGATTAATAATCAATCAAATTTTCTTTGAGAGTTGAAGGACAGAAGCCAGTTTGGAGCACATTGAAGAAGGAATAGTAAATGAAGAAGTACAGATAGCAAATGTAGACAACTTTTTTTTTAATGTATATATTTTTATTGATTTCAGGGAGGAAGAGAGAAGGAGAGGGAGAGATGGAAACATCAGTGATGAGAGAGAATCATTGCTCAGCTGCCTCCTGCATGTCCCCTTCGGGGATGGAGCCCACAATCCTGGGCAGGTGCCCTGACTGGGAATGGTTCATTGATCAACCACACCCGGCCAGACTAGAAAACTTTTTTGAAGAAGGTTTGTTATAAAAGGGAGCAGAGAAATTAAGTTGGATAGGTCTTCCACATAGATATCAAATTCAGTAAAAGTGATATTGGTGTATATTCTTCAAAAAAAAGTAACAAAGCAAAAGGGATCATATTATATAGAGGCCCAGTACACGAATTTGTGCATGGGTGGGGGCCAGGCCGGTGGGGGGAGGTGGGAACGCGGGAGGTTGGGAGGGCTCGATTGGGACCCCAATTGGGCCCGTTGGCTGTCATAGTGCACATCATAGCGGCCAGTTGTTCTAGTAGTTCTGTTGTTTGGCTTTTATATGTATAGATGATCTGCATAAGCCTTTTCCAGCGAATCTGTCCATCTTTCTATATAAGTACCTCTTAAATGGTTTCCTTGCATGCCATTTTTGGTTGTACAGTCAGTCATTTATCCAGTCCCTTGTTGGTAGATCCTTACGCTGTTTTCATATTATTGCTATTATAAATACTATGGTGAAAGTCGTGGAGTATATGTCTTGGTGTCTCTTTGAAAGTATTTCCCTAGATTTTTAGCACTAAAATTGCAAGCTCATAGAGTGAGATTTATCATTTCTGACAGAAATTGTGAGATTGTTTTCCAGAAAGGTTACATCTATTTATACACCCTCGTGTCAGTAAATGCCTATTTTTCCATACTTGTCCCTGCAGTGCTGTTATCAAACTTTTCACAATCTGATAAGTGAAAAAAGGTACCTCATTTTACATTTCTTTACATAAGAATGAGGTTGTGTATCATTTCTTTATACATCATTGCTTTTTTATGAATTTCCTCAGTACTTTACTAGTGAAAGAACACTTATTGTAAGAGAATAAAACTTCATTATGGTAGATGCCATTACAGAGAACTCCAGGTTTCAAAGCTCTTTCACATACTTCATAGTCCCTATCCCCTGCACCAACCCACCCCCTTTGTCTACGTAGCTTGAGGAGTTGGGGAAGGGAAATCTGATTAATGGCCTTCTTTATGTGCTCAGCTCCACCCAGGAACTACTTGTATTGACACCTCTTATTCCACTTTTAAGGTTGGGGCAACAGAATAAAAATAACTCTTCTTGGGAATGATAATTTGGTGTAGCTCTGGTAACAAATAATCTCAAATGAGAAATATTTTTTTTCTATTTTTCTTTAAAGTGGCTCCACTTGAACTCCGCCCCTGCCTCACATCCTCATTTCAAATACTTTAACTCCCAAACTACTCATCAAAATCAACATCAGAGCACCAGGAGATCTTACAGATAGCAAGGAATACAGAATTCATTGTTCAGTCCTTTCCTGGGCTCTCTTGATTTTTATAACTCAGCTTTTTACAAATACCAGGCAGGTCCCTAGGATTAACTTCCACTATAAGAAAAGATCATTTAGTAGAATTGACCACGTTAGGATTTTACCAAAATGGTAAGGTTTTGAAATGTAATTTATTTTTTAAAAGTTTCTCTTGCTTAATTGGGTATAAAATGGCAGCTCAAGTGGACTTTCAGTTTGTTTCTTTGATGACTGCGGAAGATGAACATATCCCTTATTTTATTTGCTGAACTCACTCATTTTAGAAATATTTTTAGTGACAGTGGATGAAATATACGTACCTCCAAATTTTCAGTGTTAACATTTTTCTGTTAATAGTTAAGATAAATGGCCAAAAAATTGAGACTGTAAATCTCAATAACAGTACCTCTAGGAGGGACACTGACATTTAAGAAGCCATTTCTAGCTGAAAGTCATTATTCTATAGGCACTGCCCAGAGATGCCACAGAAGAGTAGACAGAGCTAGCTTCAGAGGAACCTGTGTGCTTGATTTTATTCTGTAGGGGAAGGATTCAAAGCAGATGAGAGTTACAACTGTGTCTTTTAAGGAGAGCACTCTAGCAGAATGGATTGAGGGAGTGAGAATGCAGGTTAGTGCTTGCTTTAGGTTAAACAAAAAACAACAACAACAGGTCAGTAAATGAGTTACAGGAGTTGGAAGGAACAGGACTGAGCTGAAAGCTGAACTGTTTGGGAGCTGCAATGGTGAGGACTTGGTGATTAACTAGAGTTCTTTCTGTAACATAAGAATTTGCCTTTCTCCAATTCTTCCAGTTAATTTCTAATTTTTTAAACTGGCTTCATGTTAGTTATCCTATCTCTTTAAATACCCAGAGATGGGAAAGGCCTTTTGTATATTTACTTTTCCTAAAGCCCAGCCTAATGCTGTGTTCTTTCTAGGTGAGATGGGCAGACCTGGAGGAAAAGAAGGACGCAGATAGGAAAAGGGCCATAGGTTTTGTGGTCGGACAGACTGATTGGGAGAAGATCACAGATGAAAGTGGTCACCTGGCTGAAAAAGCCCTCAATCGAACCAAATATATATGAGACTTCGTTTTCAAACGAAGTCATTGTTCCTTAAGGTAAGGATACATAGTCATACACGTCCTGCTGTGTGGTTGATGAAGGGTTTGAGATAAAGTAGACAGCATGCTTTGTTAAAAATGCTTCTATATTGAGTAAGTATATTCCAGCTACCAACATTTATAAAACATTATTCTAAAAAGAAGTATGCATTCTGTAGATTTGTGAAGGAGTGGAGCACTGAAATACTAAGGTCTACTGAATTTCCCTGGCGTGACAGCCTTTTCTTTTCCTTCCAGATGGTTCGCGTTGAGGTGACCTGAAGCCAAGGCTTCCTGGAGCTTCGTTGTGTGTCACCTTGCTTCCACGGTTCAGTTTTTGTTTTGTTTCTACTGCTTTAGTTTTTTAAAGTTCATCAGTGTCCCCAAGAGGTATTAGGATCTTGCTGTACCTAAGCAAGATGTTAATTTTTTAAATAAACTATTGGGGAGGGTGGGAGTAATAGCTTAACTGCTGGAAGCAGGTGGGGATCTGCTGGAGGATTCTGACAGAAAATATTTTCTCCACTGTACAATGTCACGGACTATCTCTATCATCGTTGCTTTGTGGCTGTTTTTGTTTTTTACTGTATGTAACTGGTAGCTGATTGTACTAGGATGAAAAACAATAAACTTTCATGATAAAGCCAATGAGATTCATGGGCTGTACAGCATGGGTCCCTTTCTCTTGTCTTCTTAATTTTATGTTTATTGCTTTTTTAAATGGTGTGTTCCAATTACATGCTAGACAAACATCCCCAAACCTCTTCCCCATTGAATATTAAATAGCTCAGTGATTCCATGGTACATGCTGTAACACAAGGCTCAGTAATGTTCAAAACACTTACTTTTGTTGTATTGCTGGTTTCTTTATCTGAATATCGCAAAGACTAGTACAGACAATTTCAAATATTCACCTGTTCCCTGGAGTACATCTGTTCTGTCACATGATGTTTTATTATTTTAGTTTTTGATCCTCTCTTTGTCCCTTCCTCTTTCCTGCTCTCCCTCTTTTTACTTTCTCCCTTGATGCTGTTATGTTTTTATTTTCCTTGCTCTGACTTTGACACCTGGTGGCCAGAACTAATGTACTCCATGGAACTCAGGAGCCTATTGCCTTACTGCTAAACTTGAATTGTTGATTTTTTAATCAAAGTTGCAGGGAAGGAGTATGGATATGCAGAGCCCTCTGGCAGGCAGCCTTTAAGCTTGTCAGGTTTTCAGGTTCCTGCCAGATTGCTCGTGATTGGGAAGCGGGGCCTTCAGCACAGATTCCTCTCTTGTGTATAGTACCAGGAGGAACCTAGAACACGCAGACCTAACAACCAAATAGCTTGTATAAAAATAGGAAAGATCTTTTTCCTTTTTCATTCTGTAAAGAAAAAATGTCATTTTCTGGATGAGAGGAGACACAGAAGAGCCTTCTTCCTCAAACACCATTTCTGCTTTGTAATCCAACTCAGCAAGTCATAAATCTGTTCACAAAAGGGCTTGAATATTTTTAAATGCTCACTTTTGGACTACAGGCAAAAACCTCTTAGTTTTATGACCTACATTAAATACTGTGTGTATAGAGATCATATTTATTAGTATTTGAATAGTATCACTTTCGGTTCAAGAACTTGAAATTAAAGTACTGAAGACTAATTCAGTGGGAACTCCAGACAACTTTCTGTACTTTTATCCTCCCTGAAATTCTGAATGTTTACATGTAAGAGGCGTTAAGTTCATTAACACGTCAATATTGAATGTACAATTTGCTACATTAAATAGCTCCCCCCCAAAAAAGTAACAAAACAAAAAAAATCCTCCCACTGTTAGTAATGTTTAACAAGCTACTTAGATTGCTTTTGGCCAACAGTACATGGGTATGTACTGATCTTTCTCAGCCGCCTTTATTGTGTTGTGTGAAGGTACATCACCAGGTAACCAGTAGAATTATTGTTTGTAAAAAGACCACAAAATGTGTTCTCTAGTTGAGAAGAAAACAGAGGCATATATGTTCTTATAGAGAATGTTTTACTTTCCGTCGTCGGAACCTTTTATTATTTTGGCTGGCAGTGTTCAGAATGCCAATGAAATAAGAAGTGGTACTCACCCACGAATCGCTTTAAATTCAACATGTTTGTGCCTTGCAGCGATGGCTTCATGTCTATGATCTTATGTCAAGAGGGGCTGGGGAAGAGTGAACAGAATCAGAGATGGTCTCTGCCAGTTTTTGGAAGATATGGATTAAAATGGCCGTAGGGCCCAGCAGGCAGGGCTCAAAAATTTTATCAATTGCTTCATCTGTATTTCAGTGGTTGAATGTCAACCTATGAACCAATAGGATCAGGAATCAAACCACAGGGCACATGCCCGGGTTGCAGGCTTTATCCCCAGTGTGGGGCATGCACGAGGTAGCCGATCGATGATTCTCATCATTGATGTTTCTCTCTCCCTCTCGCTTCTTCTCTGAAAGCAATAAAAATATATTAAAAAACAAACGAGTAAAATGGCCTTAGGGAATGAACATAAAATGTTGCCTACTTTAAGGTACTGGTATAGCAAATAATTTCAATGAAAGGAGATTAATGAAGAAATATTAGGCACCAAAAGGAGTGAAACAGAGACTGTCATTTAATACTTAACGTTGCTAGTCCTATATGAGACTGTTAAGAAATTCTTTAATTTGCATTATCACTAGAAGCAGAATAGAATAGTCCAAGAATAATTTGGAGAAATTTGGTGTAGGAAATTCCTTGGTAGCACAAGTATTTTAAATTTATTAAGAGGTGTTCTTGGGATACAGAGGACCAAACTTGGGGTTTGTTTATTTGTGAGCATTTTACTGTCATTTTTATTAGCATTGTTTTTCTTATCTCAGAAAACTGCTTGATGCCGTTTTTAAAATTTGTATTTTAATCCTTTTAAGTTTATTTAAAATTTTGTGGGGTTTGTGTCTTAATACAAAATTGGCTGATTTGGGGGCAACTTCCTGATATCTTTAATGTTTCAGATCTTCTAAACTAAATGTAAATCCTCTCACTTCAAACTCCCTGTGCAAGTAACTTGGTAGATGAGATGCGGAGATTTTTCTATTTGGGAATCATTTATTTAGGGTTAAGTTGACATGGTCAAAATATGTTGTGACTGAACACAGATCAAAAGCTATCAATAATATACAGTAGTCTGTTGATGCTTACTTGATTCACATAATTTTCTAGAAGTTTTAACTTGATTCAGATATCAATAACTAAGTCAGAAGTTCATTGACAAAGATAAAATCTTAAATTTTCTAGATGGATTTATTTCCCTAGTGAAAGAATTCTAAGAGTTGCTTGGGCAAACCAAGATAAATGCCATTTCATCTGGAGACCAAGCATGAACTCTGAATTGGGTTGACTAAAAAGTTCAACCTAGCTTAACTTACTTTGGAGGCTACTCAGCTTTTTGTTAAGTATTATATCTTCCTAACTATGCAGATTGGCAGGTACAGTAGGTCCTCGGGTTAAGTCGGAGACTTGTT
Organism: Myotis nattereri; assembly: GCF_964212035.1. Classification (NCBI taxonomy): domain Eukaryota; kingdom Metazoa; phylum Chordata; class Mammalia; order Chiroptera; family Vespertilionidae; genus Myotis; species Myotis nattereri. The sequence goes on along the minus strand of NC_138075.1, from coordinate 23,483,997 downwards.
CCTACGGCGCAACGTAACACGATTTTCGCCGTAAGTGGGAACCCACCTACATAAGCACCTAGGTCACTCACATGGAGCACATGCACAGCAGTAATGAAGTGAAACAGTAAAAAAAATTTAAAAGGTAACAATTCCTGACCTTTACTTATGGTAAATAAATAATAAAAAACATAAAGCACATATGTACATATGTCGAAATGACGGAACTTCTTTTTTTTTTTAATAAATAAATTGGAGATAGCGACGTAACCACGAAACATACGTCAAGTCTGACGTAACCCAATGACTGCCTGTAGTTTGGTAATAATAGGTGTCTACTGCCTGGCATACTACTAGGATTGTAAAAAGCAACAGGTCACAGTTTTTTGGGTCTTAACGATCATTCAAATAATATATAGAACATTACCATTCTCATTTCTTCCCTCCCCCTTCTCTTTTCCTTTCTAACCCCCTCCCCCTTTTCACTTTTCTTTCTAATTTTTCCAAAGGTACCTTCCTATTATAAGGAGTTTTACTGAAAATTTTATCAATTGCTTCATCCGTATTTCTATTCTCTTATGGCATGGGATATATATTGTGAGGGTGTGTTTCACTACAGTTTCATCACGTGTAGGTTTGTGTGTCCACCCCCATCTTCCTCCCACCCTCCACCCCCATCTCTGACTTGGCATCTAATAATATGTTCTCCATTTCTGTAATTTTATAATTTAAAGACTTACATAAATGAGATCATTTAGTATTTAACACTTTGGTATTGGCTTTTTGGCTTTATTCACTTGGCGTAATTCCCTTGACATTCATTCAAGTTGTTATATGTATTAATTGTTCCTTTTTGTTGCTCATAGCATCCCATCCCATTCTCTTTTACTATAGCTGTAGAATATGTTCCTTTATGTTCTTCCCATAATTTAATATACCTGGTCTCTACTGATGGGTATTCATGTTCTCTTTTGCTCGTATAAATTGTGAATTTCATGTATTGTCGTCACTCTGCAACTTCCTATACCTGTCTAATTTCTGTCAATGAAGGAACACAACTAATGGCATCCTGTACATATACTGCACGTGTACTGTATGATGTACCATTTCCTCAACTCTCCCTGTAGCTTCCTGTTTTACTGCCTCCCTGTTATCCATCCTTTAGAAATGATAAGTGTATTAAGGCCCAGCTCTCATGATACCTTCTCCCTAAAGCTGTTTCTGATTTTCCTCTCTTGCTCCCTCTTTCCAGTTCTTACAGAGCTTTGCCTGTATTTGTCCTTGATCTTAATTTGCATTCCTAGTTGAGTAACTTATATACCTGCCTAGTCTATCTTCCCCATCCCTTCCCACTCTTAAATACAAGCTCCCAGATATCTGTTATGTACATTTGATGCTCAACAAGCTTATTTAGAATTGATGATGTGGTAAATTTAAATATAGGTTAATACATATAATATAGGTTAAATATAGGTTAATACATGTGTAATTTACAAAACTCCAACTCTTGTGTTTGCTTTTTCACTGCCTCTATCTTTCAGTTGGTGGCATATCCACAAGTATTATATAAACTGGACATCACAAATTCAAATGCTTGCTATGGACAGGAAGATGTAATTGGGAGAATTGGCCAATAGTTTCATAACAGCATGTAATATTCCTTCATCAGAAGCATACAGATTAAACATGTAAAATATTCTTTATTCTATGGAAAAATATCCTCTTTCCCATTTTCCTTGAAACATTTTGACAATCTGTGTATCTTTAGTTTTCCCACTTTGGGTAGAGCTAAAGTACAAGTATCAATTTTCTAATTGACACTACTACTAGTATAAGCAAAACTACAGCAGAAGCAGAATGATAATGGCAACTGACTCTCAAGCTCAGTGTTAGGGAGCAATGGGGCATGGTAGGGTTTGAGGTGATGCAGAGTGCTTGCCCTATCTCAATGAGACAGTTCTCCGGGCAGAGGTTGCCATAAGCAAAGTAGACCCAGTGTTACCAACTGAGGATAAAGTGGAAATCTGGATTTTTATGTGAAATGGTCTTTTCAAAATACTATGGGGACAGTATAGTAAAGGCAAAGCAAGTCACCTCTGGAGGCCACATAGTAGCTACAGACCATCATTTTGGGGCTCTGGCATATACCATAAAGGATATACCATAACAATTCTGAAAGACAATTGTTGCAAAGATACCTATAGAAGAGGAAGCACCCAGTTATATGGATTGTAAATATTTTGACTAACACCTTTTAATTGATATTTTGGAATGAGCAATTCTGTTTTCATTGAGTGAGATGGTAAAACATATATAATATACAGATGTTGAATTTGCAGTGGGTTGGTTGGTTTGTTTTGTTAATCCTCACCCACGGATATTTTTTCATTGATTTTTAGAGAGTGGAAGGGGGAGGGAAAGACAGAGAGAGACACATCAATGTGACTCTCTCACATAGGTTGGTTGCCTCCTGCACATGCCCCTGCTCTGCCACAAGCTATGTGCCCTTGACTGGAATTGATCCTGAGATCCTTCAGTGCTGTGGCCAATTCTCTATCCACTGAGCAAAACTGGCTAGAGCTGCAGTGGGTTTATTTTTGTCCATTGCTTGCTTTTAAATGGAAGCATATACATTACTCCCTCTTTGGGTAACATCCATTTATCAAGATGCAGGTAAGCACCTAGTGTGTGCTCAAGTAAATAGTGGTCACACACGTATCCCAGAGAAAGAAGACGGCAAGAATTCCCTCCGGTAAAGTAGAGCAGCTGAACAGCCACACCTGGATGTGAATTTGACCAGAATATCCTGCTCTTGACTCTCCATTGCTTTCTACTAATTTCCACCGGGGAAAAAGGGTGTGTGTGTCAAGGTGGGTATACCTTTGCTGTGTTTGGTTTCTTAAAGTACTTCTTGGGCATTACCTTTTCTCAATTCATTTCAGCCATAAAATGTGAATTCATACTTATTATTTATGAAATGTAAATACTACAAATAATAGTAACATACACCCCTCCATTGAGCAATAGACATCTTAAAATCTTGGAGGTAATTGCTATTACTGTTTTGGAATGTGACTTTGCAAACCTTTTTTGTGCATTTATAAAACATATATATCTATGAGGATATAGTTTTACTGTTCTGCAGATCCACTATGTCGTGTGTGTGTGTATACTCATATATGTGTATATATTCCATGATATGTACCTAACCTAGGTTATTTTTCCTTATTTTTGACAGTTTTCCAGTGTTATAATAATGTTCCATTGAACATCCTTGTAAATATCCCTTTTAGGCATGTTCTCAAGTTTTCTGGGAAAAATACAGAAAAAATTGAATTACTGGGCTATAAGGGAAGCAACTCCTTTTATGTCTTAATAATTATCCACATGTGTGTTTTAGAGAGAGTCCTAATGTCCATGGTATGAAGAATTCTTGTATTTTAAAATTCCAGTTTTATATGCTGCTCTCATTTGAATTGTGCTCTTTAAATCAACTGGAATTGATATGGATAAGCAAACTAGGTTCTAAATAGTAGCCATAGTTCAAACCTAATAAGCTTATGGGAATAGGTGCTGTGTTTCAATGATAGGGAAATTAAATTGCCAATTGAGAAAATCTCCCTTAATCATGAAGTTTTTTTCTCAAGTTTTTCTCTGATCCTTTTGGAATTAATGACAGCTGGATACACAGGTGCTATGAACATATGTTTCCACATCACACATTTTTAATACTAGTTTAAGTAATTGTGAAAATAAAGGTTTTAATACTGTACCCTTGTTTGTCGAGAAAAAGTTTAGTGAAGTCTGGAATACCCACTTTTCTTGAGAGGCTCTAGTTCATTTAATTATTAAACCTTTTAAAGAATATTCTTTACACAGATAACTATTATCAGAAGTGAAAGATGGGACATCACTACAGATCCCATGGATATTAAAAGGATAACAAAGGAACAACTCTGCCCACAAATTTGATAACGTAGTTGAAATGGAACAATTTCTTGAAAGACATGTCTTCCAAACACAAGAAAAAGTAGACAACTTGAAGAAATTGAATTAATAATTATTAACCTTCCAAAAGAAAGCATCAGGCCCAGATGGGTTCTACCAGGCATTTAAGAAAGAAATTATACCAATTACCTGTGATCTCTTTCAGAAGATAGAAGCAGAGGGAATTCTTCCTAACTCAACTATGAAGCCAGCATTATCCTAATATCAAAACCAAAGACATTACAAGAAAAGAAAACTACAGACGACAGATCTCTCATGGACCAAACGCAAACATTCTCAACAAAATATTAGCAAATTGAATCCAACAATGTATAAAAAGAATTATACACCATAACCAAGTGTATTTATCCCAGGTCTGCAAGGCTGGTTCAACATTCAAAAATCAGTTATTGCATGGATGGACCTGGAGAGTATTATGCTAAGCGAAATAAGCCAGTCAGAGAAAGAAAAGTACACATGATCTCACTCATGTGGAATCTAATGAACAACATAAACTGCTGAACAAAAATAGATCCAAAAACATAGAAGCACCAAACAGATTTTCAAACCTCAGAAGGAAAGCAGAGGAAGGTGAGCCCGTGGGAAGAGATCAACCAATGAACTTGTATGCATATATGCATAACCCAAGAACAAAAACAATAGGGTGGTGAAGGCCTGAGGTAAGGGGGCTGGGAGAGGTCAATGGGGGGAAAAGAGGACATATGTAATACTTTCAATGCAAATATGTTGTGTGTGTGTGTGTTTTTTAAAATCAGTTGATGTAATCTACCACATCAGGCTAACAAAGAAAAAGCTTAAGTACTCTGGAGGAGGTAATCACCAATCCACGCGCATGAAAGAACAGAGGAAGATAATCAGCACTGATGATCACAAAACGAAAAGAACCGGAAAAGAGACCATGTTATTTTAAATTAAAGACTAAGCTTTTTCTTTATGGAAATGAAATCCTTAACATAGTTTTTAGATGTCGGAACAAAACCAGGTTTGTATCAGCATGCCTCCCTCCATATCCACCCCATCGAAAACAACCAGCCTCTTGTAACAAATGGAACGACTACAAAGATGTTTTGACAAACGCAGCTTCATGTTTTAGCAAGCAACTAACCAATAGCAATATTAGTTGTGTTAAATAAACACGTCAACATAGGACTACGATAGAGTAAGTGAAGGAATGCATAGAGTTTATAGCACAAGGCATTTTTTAAAGTTGGGTGTTACCTCTCAGTAAAACACTAACATCAACTTAAAGCTAGGTTTTATGCTGTCATGTCATAGCTCTTAGTGCATGCTACTTAATGTAATATAATGAAAAGGAAATTCAGAATGTTTTATTTTTAATTAATTTTAGAGAGGAAGGGAGAGAGAAACATCAATTGGTTGCCTCCCACACGTGCTAGGATGAGGTATCGAACCCACAACCTGGGTATGTGCCCTGACCGGGAATCAAACCCACCCCCTTTTGGTATATGGGACGACGCTCCAACCCACTGAGCGATACCAGCCAAGGCCAGGATAAGTGTTATATCAGTAATGTCACACATCAGTGCCATTCTTAAGGTAATAAATTATTCATTTTCATTGTAAACAGTACAAATTCGTGGCTTTGCTAACAGTTTATGACTGCTGAGTAATAATATGGCTAATATTTACTGAGCACACGCTGTACATTAGGAATATGCTGAGAATGTCACCTCTATTGTTTTATCTAAACCTTAGAACAGTACTATAAGATAGGTGCTATTTTATCCCTATTTTACAGATGGGAAAGCTGAGGCCAAGAGAGTAAGCAACTTGCAGAGATCCAAGGTGCTTGAATTGAACTGTTACAGGGACCTCTCACTGACACCAGAGAGGTGTTACCGGACAGCCCAGAGTCAGTGGGAGCGGGCTGTCCCCAACCTCAGTCCTTGTCTTCTCATACAAATGAATCTATACGAGAGAACTTAACTGCGTTGTGGAAAGCCAATTAAAGCATGCACCTTTATTGAAAAAGCAAAGAAAGAAAGCAAACCTATACAAGCTCTCAGCTAATCTTAAGAGCAGGTTGGGTGGGGGGCCAAGGCGTTATATACCCTCCTGTCTGTAGGTCTCAAAATTCCTCTGCTGAATATTTGGTACAGATTAATTCTCAAGGTCCCTTTTTTCTTTGTTGTGGCCTTTCCAGAAAATCATGAGAAGTACCTGGCAACTTTATCTTGCCAAGCCTTGAGACTGCTGCTTCTCTGCTCAGAGAGTAAAACTGCCCTTTTTTCCTTTCCCCTTTCTCCCTCCCTCTCTGTATTCTCTCATTACAGAGGTTTTGTTTTTTTTTAAACCATTTGTTCTAGGGTCCTTGGCTGGGGGATTTTGGCTTTGTTTTAACTTTCCTATCTCAGTTTTCCTATTCCTGTGCCCTGGCATCCTGTAACACAGTGGTTCTCAACCTTCCTAATGCCACGACCCTTTAATACAGTTCTTCATGTTGTGGTGACCCCCAACCATAAAATTATTTTCGTTGCTACTTCATAACTGTAATTTTGCTACTGTTTATGAATTGTCATGTAAATATCTGATGTGCAGGATATATTTTCATTGAACATAATTAAAGCATAGTGATTAATCACAAAAACAATATGTAATTATATATGTGTTTTCCGATGGTCTTAGGTGACCCCTGTGAAAGGGTTGTTTAACCCCCAAAGGGGTCGCAACCCACAGGTTGAGAATCGCTGCTGTAACAGAACCAGCATGAAAACATGTTCTCCAGGGTTCATGCACCTAACCACAGTAATCTACTTAGGAAAGGTGTTGATTGCAGAGAAAGTGAAGGGGTGTGAGTACAGGCAGCAAATAAGATAACTGAGCCTAAAGTGGAGATGACTGAGCACAGAGACACATTCTTGCCTAAGGCTACATTTCCAGGCCAGAAGCAGTGTTTGAGGAGATAGGAGTCTGAACTGCAAAAATCAGTATATATGGGGAGAGAAAGGGTTTTTTAAGGGAAGACTAGGACATGACGTTTGTTTGAGGGTTGACTCTGGTGAATTTGGAAATGACAAAACAAAACAAAAGTTTGTGAGCCTGAAGGAGAGAGATTGTGAGAAACAACATAACCCCAGGAGACTCTTGGTGAAAGAGAAGGCAGACTCCTCAGTGAGTAGATGGACATGTGAAAGGACATGTGAAACTGGGGAGATTTGGGACAGATGTCCCTCTGCTGATTCCATTTCGTCAGACATTTCCTTCCTCTTGAGGCTAACAACCTGGGAGTTTAAGATATGACTGAGCATTCAACTCCTGGGCACTTGGTTACATTTATTTAGGTTTATATAGTCTGAAAGAGCTTCTTGATCTATAGGAATTATCTACTCCTGGAGTACATTCTTTTCATGAGTTCTCTTTTTCCACAGTTGAGCACTTAGTGCATACAGTGTAGGTACCATGATCTACCTCAGAGAGATAGATTGCATTATTAATGCTGTGAAATAGGTCATCAGAGTTCATTCTTTCCAGTGTATATTGTACATAATGCTGACCAAGAATATTTTTATACTCTAAGAGATATTATATTTGCCATATTGTCACAAATTTTCCCCCCAGAACATAATTTAATCATCAGCCTGATAGAACCATAACTTATTAAAAATATATATTTATTGATTTCAGCCAAAACCGGTTTGGCTCAGTGGATAGAGCGTCGGCCTGCGGACTGAAGGGTCCCAGGTTCAATTCCGGTCAAGGGCATGTACCTGGGTTGCGGGCACATCCCCAGTGGGGGATGTGCAGGAGGCGGCTGATCGATGTTTCTCTCTCATCGATGTTTCTGACTCTCTCTCTCTCTCCCTTCCTCTCTGTAAAAAATCAATAAAATATATTTTAAAAAAATAAAAATATATATTTATTGATTTCAGAGAGGAAAGGACAGGGAGAAAGAGATAGTAACATCAATGATGAGAGCAAATCATTAATTGACTGCCTCCTGCACGCCCCCTACTGGGGATCAGCCTGCAAACCATGTATGTGCCCTTGACCAGATTCGAACCCAGGACCTTTCAGTCCGCAGGCCAACGTCTATCCACTGAGTCAAACCAGCTAGGGCCCAGTGTGTGCTTTATTTCTCTATCAGCCATCATTCTGTCTCATTATCTTTTCCAATTTTCTCAGTCCTAAAAAAATGATCTTGTTCTATGTGGAATTTATGCAAATGCCTAATAGAGTTTGTGTAAAAACATAAAAGGATTTTTTAAATTTCTCTTTTCTTTTGAATGAATGATCTGCTTTATAGAGCTGAGGATCAAAACTATAGAGAAAAGCTAGAAACAAAGATTATGAAAATTTAAAACATATAGGAGCTCATCTAGGAAACTGGTTACCAAATCTTTAGCAAATTTCATAAAGATTTTTTAAAGGAAATATTTTCTAAACACACATGTAAAATTATGTTATGGAGGTCTTACTTTAAATTACTTAAGTTGTTATTGAAAACAAAGAACTTTTTTTAAAAGGACCTTCATATAATGTGGGGCCGTGTTTACTGAAGAGTGCTGTGTTATCTCTGCCATTTCTGCTTTGCCTTTTCTCTGATGGAAAGGAAATGGTTTGGACACTCCTTCTACGTCCAGGAGGTACCTTTGGCCTCTTCGCTGTATGAATCCAATTTGGAGCTGTGTATACTGTATGAAACCATCCTATCTAATAATAGACAAACATGGTAATTAACCATACCTCCGCTACACTTCCCATTGGCTAATCAGCAGGATATGCAAATTCACTGCCAACAAAGATGGCGGCCGGCAGCCACGCAGCTGAAGCGAACATGAGGTTTGCTTGCCCCAGTGATGGAGGAAGCCAAGGTTCCCCGCCTGCCGCGGCCCAGCCCTCAGCTCCGGAAGCAACAATGTTTCAATTGTAGAAGCTAAACAAACCCCAGATACCTGCTTTCAGCTAGTCATAGCCTCGGAGCTTAGAGCACCAGTGATGGCAACACAGTTTCAATTATAGAAGCTAAACAAACCCAGATACCTGCTTTCAGCCAGCCAAGGCCTCAGAGCTGGAGCCGGGCCTCAGAGCTGGAGCCAGCTCTCAGCTCCAGTGACAGCTATAGAAGCTAAATAAGTCCCAAAATAAAAATAAAACAACAAAAAAAAAGAGGCTGGGAGCTTCAGTCTCCCGCCAGCCTGAAAACGGCCCTCAGCTCCTCACTCAGACTGGCCAGGCACCCCAGTGGGGACCCCCACCCTGAAGGGGGTGTGACCAGCTGCAAACAGCCATCGGCCCCCTCACCCAGGCTTGCCAGGCACCCAAGCGGGACCCCCACCCTGATCTGGGACACCCTTCAGGGCAAACCAGCCAGCCCCAACCCGTGCACCAGGCCTCTGTCCTATATAGTAAAAGGGTAATATGCAAACTGACCCTAACAGCAGAATGACTGGGAATGACTGGTCACTATGACAAACACTGACCACCAGGGGGCAGATGCTCAATGCAGGAGCTGCCCTCTGGTGGTCAGTGTGCTCTCACAGGGGGGAGCTCTACTCAGCCACAAGCCAGGCTGATGGCTGCCAGTACAGCAGTGGTGGTGGGAGCCTCTCCTCCCTCCTCAGCAGCGCTAAGGATGTCTGACTGCAGCTTAGGTCTGCTACTCGCTGGCAAGTGGACATCCCCCGAAGGCTGCTGGGCTGCCAGAGGGATGTCTAATTGCCATCTTAGGCCCAATCCCCCAGGGAGCAGGCCTAAGCCAGCAAGTGGTCACCCCCGAGGGGTCCCAAACTGCGAGAGGGCACAGGCCGGGCTGAGGGACCCCCTACCCCCAAGTGCACAAATTTTTGTGCACCAGGCCTCTAGTCTATTATATAAAAGGTTAATATGCTAAGTGTCCGTCTGGGTAATGACGTCACATAGTAACGTCCGGCTTCCTGTCCTTAGCAACGACTTGCTTTATAGCCAGGTGCAAACATTTCACACTTTAACCAAATGTCTGTGAAATGTTTTCCCAGGCCTCATCTCATTTGATCCTCACAGAAGTCCTGGAGTAGGTAGATAGGAGACTTGGTGGAATCCTATCTTCTTTTCATTCACCGGAAAACAGAGATTCAGGAAGCTTAGAAACTTGACCAGACTGAAAAGAAGTAAGAAATGGTGGACCTTGAAAATGACTTAAGGTTTTCTCACTGCGCAAAATATAGTCAAACACTGCTGCAGGTAAATATTTTACCCTTTGTTCTCCCTGCGTGATCTACAATAATAATCTGCTTCGTGTTGATATTTACTGCTGTGTTGCTGACATTTACCTGAAAAAGAAGTTGGGGTGCTTCACTGGGCTGGAAAAAGTTTAGCTAAATCAGAAAGCAGGTCTAATTAAGCAAGTTTATTCAATATCTATAAAAGGCTAAGTTGACTTGCGCATTCACAATACATATAAAGCTCTCACTGGCACCAATCACATGCCTGTGTTTCCATCTGTCATTGTCGATCATGAATTTTGTTGACGCTTCTATTATAAGAAAGGGTGAATAGCGATATTAAAATATTTCTTCTAATTAATTTCTTTTCAATGTGCACAAATTCGTGCACTGGGCCACTAGTGTTTGAAATAAGGTTCCTAATAAACCTTTTCCTGCATGGAATGTCACTTAACTGCCTGCTTTTAATTAATAACTGGGCATTAACTCCTAAATAGTGCCATCATCATAAAACACAGTCCAGGCCCCACTGCTCACCATTGAAGTATTAGACAATTATGCAGTATTCGACCAGACTCTGAATATGTCTAATTTGGGAGAGAATGATGCCCACATATATCTTAATGGAAAGAATGACCAGACCTTGGCAATGTAATGGCTGCTAAAAGAACAATAACCAGCTCAGCTTACACTCAGAATGTGTTCCCAGCAGAAAGAGATATACTTGGTAGAAACAGAAAAATATAATGAAACAGACTTCTGTTGGCAGAGCATATATATTTATACATTCTTCTGTGTTTAGCTCAGTGGTTCGAAAACAGTTCCTGGAAAGACTGCAGGACACAAATGTTTTCCATTTGAGTTTGTACATTTCACCTAATTGGTCCCTGGGACAAGGTTCACGGCTCCGGAGGTGGCTTGGCTCAGTCTTTAACAAACACAGTAATGAATTTCAGGTTTGGGACAGAAAATGGCTGCTCCATGTCAGACAATCATGAGAACTTGGAATTGTTTCCCACGAAAATCTTAAATAGCCATGCAAGATCACTCTGGGTAGTGGGCTCTTCTGTCTCCATACACATAACTGAGTTACTTGCTCTGGGTACTCGGGGCTTGCCTACTTTTAAAACCTAGATTTGGCAGATTCCTTCACTTTTGTAAAGGGAACATTGTGGGCGAAAATAGGGCAAAGGTGATCTGAGTGCAACTGGACATATTGAAGGTCACTTCAGAATAACCTTAAAGTGAAAAGATTCGTTTGGGCGGAGCATGCTTGTTTTGTTTTTCCTCTCAGCTGTTTGAAGTAAATGAAAATGCAGAAGAAATTCATCTTTCATACATTTTCATGCTGACACATCTAGCAATAGTTAGGGATTTTATCTCATCTGATCCAACCCACCTGAAAAGTCAAGGAAGTGGGTAATTGAATATGAAAACTTGTTTTATGTTGATGGAAAAGAAGGCAGCTAAAGTCACAGACACCCCTTAATCAGAGCCCGAGTTGTGTGCCCTCACCCCAGCCTGCACACCTCGGGCAGAGTTTCCAAACACTTGATTCTGATTCTCTTAGAAGACAGACACAGTTATTCAACCTGGCAGATGACTTGCCTATATCCTCCGAGTGAGTCACAATTTGCATTGGGCCAGCAGGAAAATAGTAAAATGAATGTTGGTTCCATGAATTCCTTTATCTGTGAAAGATGGACCATGGGCTGTAATTTCCGTATGGAGTGGGGGAATTGCCATTTCTCTGTGTGATGCTGTGTGTGTCTCAGTTGTGCCACTCGTCATGTGAGGTGTGCATAGCCTGTGCCAGTCTCCTGTCCGGGCCTCCGTTTCCTCCTTCCTGATCGAAGCAGGGTGGGTGGGATGACCTCCTAGGGCCCTTCCTAGCTTTTGCATTCTGAAGTGCAGCTTCTGCACATAGGAGGTGAGGGCATCAATTGGTCAGCTACAGACAACTTGGATTGTCCAGTGGATAAACCCTTCAGCAGGCAAATGTGAACGAACAGCAACACTCAAGTCCGGCAGAAAGTTTGTGTTGGGCTTCCTGGAATGATCGGAGGACATTCTGGGTGGGGAAGCACTCCTAAGTGTGGGCAGGGCTTGTCGGGTGGCAGTGCCCCCTCCATGCGGGTGCTTCCTGGAGGTGGCCTGCTGAAGATCATGACGGGCAGCGTGAGGTGCTCAGGAGACAATCTGGCACCCGAAGCTCTTGGGCTCCTCCACACGTCTGACTATCCCTACCAACCCAAACGCCCTAGCCTTGTACGTTGGCGAGTTATGTCACTTCTAAAAAGTCTGCTTGGTTACTTTTAAAAAAAAATGAAGATAATATCTCCTTTTCGGTGTAAAAAGCTTAAGATAATGTATTTTCAAGTGTCTCGCAACTAGGTAGAGCTTAACTAATAGGTAACTAAAACCAGCAATTTGTAAAAAACAATAACAGACAAACCAACTAAGATAACCTTATGTGAAAGCCACGGGGGAAAACACTAACGTGTAGTGAGTAACAGTTCACAGAGTATTTATTTACAGATGCAGAGATTACCTGCAAGGTCCCAGGGTCACAATACTTGGAAACAGTAGACTGGGGACTTAAGTCCTCTGATTCCAAAACACCGTTGTGTTCCTTTTACAATATGCTACCAACACACCATTACACTTGGTCTATATTATAGTTAAGTGATTCGGGAAAAGGAAAAAAATGATCAGAAATGGTAATAGTTCTTGTTGGGGGAGGGGGCGGGGGAGGACTGCACTTATGTCCCTTTTATATCACCACAGCGGCCATTTAAGACAAACCCAGGAAACCCTGGCCAGCTGCTCCTCGCTCTGTGGGATCTTCGTTCCGAAGCAGCTCCTGGGGATAGCTGGGAGATTTGAATATCTCTGGGATGTCACTGTCCAGCTTGGAAATAATTTTATAAATGGGTTTCTTCCAGGAAGGATCTGAGTCTTTCCCTGCGGAGACAGCCCTGAAGAACTCCTGTAACGTCAAGCTGGCGACTTCCAAGAAGCAATCCGGGACCTGCATTCCCAACGAGACACACAAGAAAGAGAAGACCTGAGGCTGGGAAGCCCTGGAGCCCTGCAACCTCTCTGCCCGGCACTCCTGTTCCCGGGGCGGCTGATAAGAGCACCCCTGCTCTACTGGGCCCTGATTCTTGCAGCCGTAGGAATCCCCTGCTCCCTCATCGACTACAAACCGTAAAAGGCTGTACCAATGGGACAGCCCTGGGAGAAAGCCTATTAAGGACACTCCCTTGGTAGCAGGAGCTGATTCCACTGATGGGAGACATTCTTAAAGTGGGAAACTCTGACTCTGATTGACCTGAAACCTGTGGTTCAAAAGAGGTGTTTAGCATTCTTTTCCTTAATGCACACCATGGGAAAGAGTGCCCCCAAGTTTATGACTGTCGTACCTCATCCCACCACCTTTAGAGGCTGGACCCATAGGCCTTGGAATCATTTCTGCTTCCAAAATCAACCATGAGGTTGAGGGGGCTAAAGAATCTGTTCCAGGACTGCACTCCGACTGGCACCCACTGGTCCTCCCGACCCAGCCTGGCCCGGGCTTGCCACACTGCATGCCAAGCGACCGCCCCACCTGGGGAGATGCAGCAGCACTGCCTGCCCCACACGTCCTGACCCCACGCGCCTCAGGCGGTACAGTCCGTTTTACCCACAGGCCAGCTTAGTTGCAAACATGTTTGGATGGAGCACCTGACCAGCACATGCCAGCGAGTCTTCCCTTTCCCGGAGGTATCAACACACTGCTCATTGTGATCACAGTCAAGTGAGAAGTCAGAAGAGGCGAGTGAGCCGGGTGACCAGACACAGCTGGCACCTGCAGAGCTGTCGGCTGCACGCAGGGAAACGTGTGTCCGGATGCGGAGTTCTCTTAGGCCACTTGCTCTCCCTTTACTGATGCCTTACCTCTAAGGTGCTACCACAGGACTAAGAAGCTTGAATATTGTTTGTTCATTATTTCCAGAAAGGATTTGAGGTGACTTGCCGTGGGAGGCCCACAGAGAAAACCGTTCAAGTGAGAATAAAGGTAAGAACCAAATGATGGACAGAAACTGTTGTAAAGAAAACTTGGGCCAAGTCTAGGTGCTGCAACTGAGCCCAGCATTTAGTCCTGGGCCTCCTGTAAGTTGATAATCACGGAGGATTAAGCCTAAAGTGGCATAACACCTGGCAGACCTCTGCTTATTCAGTTTGCAGCATCCATCTATTGCCTAAGAGAAGCGATGGAAACTAATCTTTGCAGATGGGACAGAGGTTATCCCGGGCTGCCCTGGCTCTCAGTGATGTAGACAGACACACAGAAGGGGATCTTTTCTAAAACTCCAACCTCATGGGACCCCAGGTACATGGTCTTACCTCAAAGTCATTTCCCTTGTTATAGTGCATATTGAGAGCTCGAAAAAGCTCTGAGTCGCGGAGAATCACAAGCATTTTGGGATTTGTGACGCCATCTGAAATTGCCTGCCGGGCAGATTTCTCCATTTGGATGTAATAGAACTCTCGGAAGTTGCTGAACCACTTGATCATCTGGGAGGTGATGCAGCGGTTGAACTGCACAAGCAACAAGGTCCATCAGTCAGCCACTTACCACCAGGTGCTCGGGGGTAGAACTGTCAGCATCCAGTTCAACAGCAGATTAATCAGAATGGCGTCAGCCAACATGAGAAGGGCCTCCTTTGAAAAAGAAGCCATGGTCCTAGCCCCGTGGTCGGCAAGCTGCGGCTCTCGAGCCACATGCGGCTCTTTGGCCCCTTGAGTGTGGCTCTTCCACAAAATACCACATGCGGGTGTGCATGTACAGTGCGATTGAAACTTCGTGGCCCAGGCGCAGAAGTCGGTATTTTGTGGAAGAGCCACACTCGAGGGGCCAAAGAGCCGCATGTGGCTCGTGAGCCACAGTTTTCTGAGCCGCAGTTTGCCAACCACTGCCCTAGCCGGTTTGACTCAGTGGATAGAGCATCGGCCTGTGGCCCAAAGGGTCCCAGGTTCGATTCCAGTTAAAGGCACGTACCTTGGTTGCAGGCTTCTCGGGCCCTGGCCCTGGTTGGAGGCAACCAATCGATGTGTTTCTCTCACATCGATGTTTCTCTCTGTCCTTCCCACCCCTCTTCCACTCTCCCTAAAAATAAATAAATAAATAATAAAATAAAAAATCAATGGAAAAATTTCCTCGGGTGAGGATTAACAAAAAAAGAAGTAGCGGTAGCAGCAGCCATGGCTATTTTCTAAGCCTATTCAGTCATGTACAGAAAAAATCTGGATTAGCTGTAGTGCCCACTAGAAAAAAAATGTTTTTTGATGTCCTAGATTTATGAAGGTTTTTCACCCATGAAAAGCTTGCCATGCGACTTTGGGAATGTCCAGGGTCAAAGCCAGTTTGGTACCAGCTTCTGCTGTGCCTGGGCCAATTGCATGGCAGCCCCAGAGCCTTCTGCCAGGTAAGGGGCCAAGGGAAGGAGTGAGTGTGCAGATCAGAGAGCAGTTTATCAGCAACTTGGAGTTGCAGAATGAGTGGAAATCAGAGCTTGGTGTAGGGATCAACCAAGCAACAACATGAGGGAAAGACATGGGAAAGGCAAAGGAATTACATAGATACAAAGTATTAGCCCTAACCCAACACCCAAGGAAACAGAGGCCCTTAGAAATTCCATGGCAGTGGTTCTCAACCTTCCTAATGCCACGACCCTTTAATACAGTTCCTCATGTTGTGGTAACCCCCAATTTCATTGTTACAAATTGAACATAATTAAAGCATAGTGATTAATCACAAAAACAATATGTAATTATATATGTGTTTTCCGATGGTCTTAGATGACCCCTGTGAAAGGGTCATTTGACCCCCAAAGGGGTCGCGACCCACAGGTTGAGAAACACTGCTCTCAGGGACCAGACAAGGTCTGGTTCCAACCATCAGAGCTTGATTTTCCTTGTTGTCACATTTGATCTGAATGTACCTCACTCCCTTTGAAACGCAGCTATTTGAATGCCAGTTCAACAGTGTCCGACTCTGTATATTCCGTCTTTTTCGCAGTGTCCTCAGCAAAGACAGAACATTAGGCCAAAGACCCCATTTACTAATGTTTCTCACTGCCCCCCGCTTCCTCCCCACATGCTTCTGGGTTTATCTATAGCTCAAAAGCTCAACTTTCCTAGCTCAAAGTTATTCACGATTATTCAGCCAAGTCTCACCCCTGACCTGGAAATCACACCAGTGCGGCCAACATTAAGGGGAGCTAAGGTGCGCACATGATGACCTGGCACTTGCCTCACACCTCACACGGGGCAACCCCGATGCCACTCGGAGTTGTGAGAAGCTGACATTCAGTAGGATGACTTACCTGGACGTCGGGGAAATACGCCTTCAGGAGGTTGGAGCTGGGGTAGCGTGTGAAGAAAAACATTAGTTTGGCCTTCTTCAAGTGACCAGGATTTAGACCCTCCTGGATGTATCCCCGGGTCAAGGAAAATGAACACCAGTTTATCAAATAATACCAGCAAATTATCCAAACAGTGAATTAGTTGTCCTGTTCCTTATGGTTTTTATTTTTATTTTGGTTGAATCATGTATTTGCTCCATCTCTGTGTCTCTGGCAAGTCTGACACGGTAAGCTGTTTCTTCCCAGGTGCTGAATACCATATATGACAGCACAGTTGCAGAATTTAAAAACCACCTTGACGTGTAAAAGTTCTGTGGCGTAAGTAAGTTTGTTGTACTTTGCATGTGCTTTCAGAATAGGATGGGAAGAGATGGCAGCTCTTTCCCAGATAAGTCATTTGAAAACCCCAAGATTTCCCTTCCCTTCTGCCTCAGTTTCCTCATCTGTAAAATGAGAAGAGTCAACTCGATGGTCCCCATTCTCACTCTCATAATTGCCTTTGCAGTGTTTAAGCCAACAAGCGTCTAACCCAGCCGTGGGCAAACTACGGCCTGCGGGCCGGATCCGGCCGTTTGAAATGAATAAAACTATTGAAAAAAAAAGACCGTACCCTTTTATGTAATGACTAGGGGCCCGGTGCACGAAATTCGTGCACTGGGTGTGTGTGTTGGGGGGAGTGTCCCTCAGCCCAGCCTGCCCCCTCTCACATACTGGGAGCCCTCAGGCGTTAACCCCCATCACCCTCCAATCACAGGATCGGCCCCTTGCCCAGAGCCGGGGATTGGGGGGATATGATGGTCCCCTTGCCCAGGCCTGAAGCCTGGGTCAGAGGCGTCAGGCCTGGGCAGGGGACCCTCATTTCCCCCCATCACTGGTTCTGCCCCCAGCCCAGGCCTGAGGCCTCTGGCCCAGGAATCATGCCTGGGCAGGGGACCCCCATCTCCCTCTGATCACTTGCTCCACCCCCCGCCCAAGCCTGACGCCTCTGACCCAGGCTTCAGGCCTGGGCAAGGGGACCATCATATCCCCCCAATCCCCGGCTCAGCCCCCCGCCCAGGCCTGATGCCTCGGCCAGAGGAGTTGACCCTCATCACCCTCCGATCACCAATCACTGGATCGACCCCTTGACCAGGCCTGAGGTCTCCGGCAGAGGTGTCAGGCCTGGGCAGGGGACCCCCAGCTCCCCGCGGTTGCAGGCTCCGCCCCTGCCCAGGCCTAAGGCCTCTGGCCTAGGCGTCCGGCCCAGGCAGCGAGGACCTGCAGTGGCAGCGGGGGGCGCCGCGATCGTGGGCTCTGCTTTAGGCCCAGGCAAGGGACCCCTAGCTCCTGGGACTGCCAGCTTCGACCGTGTCCAGCTCCCATCGCTGGCTCCACCCCTACTTCCTGCTATCACTGGCCAGGGCGGCAAAGGTGCCTGATTCTCCGATCATGGCTGGGGGGCAGGGCAAAGGCGGCCCCAGGGCCGCCTTTGCCCTGCCCCCCAGCTCTTAGCTCCCCCCTGGGTTTCCCATCACTGTCAGTGGCAGGGGGCTTCTTCCTGCTTTCCCTTTCGCCTCCCTGCATTGTGCCTACATATGCAAATTAACCGCCATCTTGTTGGCAGTTAACTGCCAATCATAGTTGGCAGTTAATTTGCATATAGCCCTGATTAGCCAATGAAAAGGGTATCGTCGTATGCCAATTACCATTTTTCTCTTTTATTAGTGTAGATGTTTACTTTGAATTTATATTAGTTCACACAAACACTCCATCCATGCTTTTGTTCCGGCCCTCCGGTCCTGTTTAAGAACCCATTGTGGCCCTCGAGTCAAAAAGTTTGCCCACCCCTGGACCAGACAGTAGCAGGTCACTGTTGACTTTGCCTCAAGGAACTTGAGCTGCTGCTCTGCACCTGCTCTCGGTCCACCTGGAAGAACGTCCCTCCTCCTTCCTGTCTCAGCTCAGCCGCTTCCTCCTCGGGGAAACCTCTCCTTGTCCATTTACTGTCCTTACCCTGGGCTACCCAGGCTCTTTGCACATTCCTCTGTTGTAGCAATGACCTTATTAGAATTTTCACTGAATATTTGTCTCCCTGTTTAGACTGTGAGCTCCTCAGGGGGCAAGGACCTTATATTTTCATCTTTGTATTCCACGTGCCTAGCCCAGTGCTAGGAACTAGGTGCTCAATAAATGTTTGTTAGATAAAGGAATGAGTGAATGATTAAATGGTCAACCTTAATCCATGCACAACTAGGGAAACTGTCTTCCAACCCAGACCTCAGTCCTTCCCCTTTAACAAGAGCAGGGAGCTGTGATATGACTGGAGTGGGAGGGAAACGAAGTGTTTTGCACAGGAATACTAGGCATTGCCGGGACAGTCCCAGGGCCGGGTGAGAAGCTTTACACAGAGGACCTGGGAGCTCTCAGGTCCGGGAGCTAGAGCTTTAAGACTCCTCAGTAGGATATGCAGGTGTAGCCAAAGGAAACCAACCGATTAGAGTTCTAGCTGACCTGGCACTCAGGCTGCTTCCTGAAGCCCCTTGCTGCCTGCCTCATTGGCACTTCTTATTCTTCTCATAGGTTCACACATGCTGTGGAAAGAATCCTGGACTTGGGAGTCCAAAGACCCAGTTTCAGATACTGATTTTGCCACCAGCTAGCTGTGTGAGTTTGGGCAAGCCACTTACCTTCTCTGGGCCATTTCTAAATGTAGAATGTAGTGGTGACAGCTTGGCAGTCAGATCCTGGGTCTGAGTCCTGGCTCTGCACATGTCTGTCTTGGGACTTTGTGGGCAAGTTCACTTTTCTGCCCCACTCTCAGATACCAGGTCTAACTGTCGTGCCCACTAGAATGCTTGGGGCCCACAACCTCTCATCTGAAACACTGGCCAGATGGAGGCCAGATTTCAGAATTCTGTTCCTTCATGCAGGTCATCTGGTCTGTGTACCATATGTTAGTTAACCCCACAGCAGAGGCTGTGGCAGCCGTCTGTAATCCAGTACATTAATATTTCCACAGCAACATGGATTTCTACACTAAGTGGGGTGATCTGTAAGTAACTTCCAATCAGAGGAGGCCAGGTTTGCCACCAAAAACAAAGCTCCCATCAGCCTTAGGGAAAAGAAATCATAGGGATTTTCAGAGCTTTTCGAGTTTCAGAATGTAGCTCAGCGGTAGTGGAGTCGTACGTGGGAAATGCTGGCAGCAGTGCCTGCCACAGAGAAAGTGCACAGCAAATGCACTTTCGTTATTAGCTGCTAATCACACCTGCTTCACCTATTTCAGGGGGATGTCGTGAATGTGAAAGTTCTTTTAAAGGTCAGAGTTATCTTGCTCTTAAGTAGCTCTCATGACGCACGGGAGTAAATCTCTAATGCTGGAATGTGGGATATTTGGGGGGTCAAGATGCTGCCTGGGGGATCCAAAGCATTCCAAAGGTAGCCAAGTACCTCACCTGTGCAGCCAGGCCCAGCGCATGGGCCCTGAAGCTCTCTGAGCCCAATCCTCATTTCACAGGGCAGGGCAGGCGCACAGTAGGTGCTGGGAAAGATCAACATCCCCCTCCCAAGGGAAGCACAGCAGAGAATCTTTGGGGACTGAGTTCTTGAGTTTCTTCCACCACTGCCTGACCTTCACAGGGAGTCTTAACCAGACAGGTAGCCTTTCTCGCACAGGGTGATCGCCTAACAAGAAAGTCTGTCTATGCTGATATCTCTGTAGCTCCAAGGTCCCCTGCTGCCTGCAGAGGCAGTGGGGGCAGGTGACGTGTTCTTAGCATTGGTTTTATTGTTGCTACTGCCTGCCTGGAAAGCACCCGGCAGCACCCAGCTTTGGGGTGTTCCCAGCATCTGTGACCAGCAGGGGGCGCGCATAGCATTCAGGACACAAGAGCCAGCCCTGGTGTGGCAATGAGCCGGTCCCACCCCATCCTGCCGCCCTTACTACAGCTTGCCAGGCTGTTCACACCGCAGGCACATTGACCTCTGGACACTCGATTCAGGGCCGCCCTTGAGAAGCAGCAGCGTGAGCTCAGCTCACTTTAAAAAGGCAACCCCCCAAAATGTGTTGTCAGGAACTTCAGTCCTACAAGATACTAGTTGGTCACATGAGTTTGGGACTGCATACATTCCCCTCTTAGAGCTTCACATTGGACTTCAGCATGTTAAAGGCTCTGAGAAGTCCTGCAGCAAAGACACTAACCCAGTATTTACTGAAACTACTTTTCCCCCTAAGTCAGCAACTGTTAATATCCGAAGGGAGCTCTACTCTGGGAAACACTAAAAGAGGAGTGCTCTCTTCAGCAGCACATATACTTAAATCAGAACGATACAGAGAAGATTAGCGTGGCTCCTGCACAAGGATGACCACAAATTTGTGAAGCGTTCCATATTTAAGGAGAGGAAGAGGGAGAGGGAGAGAGAGAGGGAATGAGAGAGAGAGGAGCCTGCCTAAAGGTGGCAAAGCTGATGCAAAAGGTCCAGACCCCTGCACACCAGCCTGGCCCCTCAGCCTTCCTCGGGGGTCTCCTCTCCCTCCACATGCCCAACCCCACTTTAGTCCTCTCAGCTGCAGCTGAGACGCTGTTCCTTACACCGAGGGCTCCTTCCCCCTCCCAGTTGCCTCAGGTCTAGTCCCCGAGGAAAACCTCTCCTTCCCCATCTGGCTCTGTGTCTGGGCCCTCAGATCTTCCTCACGAATGATCTAGACCAGTGGCCACCAACCGGTGGTCTGCGGATCACTGGTGGTCCGCGAGGTCCCAAAGGTTGGCGAGCACGGATCTAGACATTGCAGGCCTTTTGCCTGGAGAGCCAGGAGGCCGGGGGAGCCAAGCCTCAGGTGAGGTCATTCCTTTGACCCTTTCTGCTGAGGTGTGTAGGCAGCTGACAACCAAAGTATGGAGTTCTTCCTTCCATAGGGTACTTACCATATTTTGGAAGCTCATTTGAGTTTAAAAACAAAATCCTTTCAGACCCAAAGCCGTTAAGTGAGTAGTGGTAGAATCTGATGCGCCAGGGAGAATGAAGCTTCCCTCCCAGCAGGCTTAAGCCCCAGTGTGGGCACCACTTTCTCGGGAGCCGAATAGCGGTGAGCCACAGGGGAGGAGGCCCAGAAGCAGCGTGCAGAAGACCATCAAGAAAGCAAAGCCGCCCTAACCGGTTTGGCTCAGCGGATAGAGCGTGGCCTGTGGACTGAAGGGTCCCGAGTTTGATTCCGGTCAAGGGCATGTACCTTGGTTGCGGGCACATCCCCAGTAGGGGGTGTGCAGGAGGCAGCTGATCGATGTTTCTCTCTCATCGATGTTTCTAACTCTCTCTCCCCCTTCCTCTCTGTAAAAAATCAATAAAATATATTAAAAAAAAAAAAAAGCAAAGCCCCCCCTATGCTATGCAATTCTCTGTCCCCACTTCCCCGTCTCCCAGGGTTCGCTTCTCCGGGCTGTCACCGGGAGAACGTCCCCTTCTGGTAAAGGATATGTGGACTGAAGGGAACGGGAGCACCTCAGCGGCAGCCTGCAGGCCCCCCTGCTCCATCTTCATGGGGGGAAGAAAGGGCAGCTTCTCCAGACAGGTGGGAGCCAAGGGCACGGGGTGCTGCTGGCTCAACACCGAAGGTCGCAGTCTGACAGCTCCCCAAGGTCGCAGGCCAGACTCCGGGGAGGAGTGACTTTGGGAAGATGTGCCCTGGGGGAGACGGCCGTTCCAGTGACCAGGGGGTCCATGACCCAGGAGCTGACCAAGAATCTGACTTTCCTGCATGCGGGAAGGCACGGTCACGGCACAGTTTGCTGGGGGGCCTTGGCAGGGTTTGGAGGTCATTCTTGGGGAGACAGGGAATCTAGGAGAGTCTAGAGGCTTGGCCAGTGATGAGTTTCCCAGTGGGCACCCAGCCGGGGCCTGGGCCTGGGCCCCCCTGGGCAAGGCGGCCAGCGGGAGGGGGTTTTCACAGGCACCTCCCTCAGGTGAAGTCTCGCTTCTGCCCCCTGGCACCAGCCCCTGAGAGCTTCGGCCCAGCTGAGTCAGGTGGCCTGGCGGGTCCAGCAGTACCTTTTGCAACACTGAGTCCACGGCCTGGGACACTGCCCCCGTCAGTTCCTTCCTCAGGATCTCCAGCAAAGCGCGTGTCCCAGAAGGAAGGAACCTGACTTCCTCTGGCTGGTGATCGTCCTCAGCCACTCTGTGTTCTTCCACCCCAGGGAGGTCTCCACTGGAACCCTGGTGGCGGCCACTGTCCATGGCCCCGGGCCGCCCACAGCCATCCCTCCGCTGGGCACTCCCGGGGCCGGGCGCGGGGTCCCGGGGCTCGGCCTGCAGGATGTGCTCCTGCAGCCGTCTCAGCTGTTGCTTCAGCAGGCGAAGCTGTTCTCTCACGCGAGGGCCCCCCTTCCTGCTGCCCTGGCTCCTGGCAGGGCCTGGTTTCAGGGGGGGTTGCTGCATGGGAAGGTCCTGCTTCCTCTTCCGCTCCCGGGCCTTCTCTGGGCAGCTGGGGCCGTCCCTGGCTCGGGCACCGCCGAGCACCAGAGGGTTAGGGGAGAGGCACATGCCTCGGATGATGGTCTCCACGCGGGCCCTCTTTGCCTGGATGTGCTCATCCCAAAACCAGTCCGGGTCCGTGAGGCTGGGATTGGGGACCTGGTTCCAGGGAAAGGAGGCACCTCTGCCCTGCACACGGGGGGATGGGCTTCTCCTCCCTTCCATACCGGGTTCTGCTGGCTGGGGACAGGCCCGGGATGGCGCAGGAAGCAAGCCAGCGTTCGGATCCATCCCCTGCTCCACACTCACTTGCTCGGAGGCTGTGGGCTTGGTTGAAGCTCCGTGAGGGAATCCCTTCTCCTGATGTCCTCAGCTGGAGGTGCTTCAGCCTCTGGGATACTGGGGCTTCGGAACCTCCCGGGCTGGCTCTGAAATTAAAGACAGGAAGAGCGCGGTACATGTGACTTTCAGCAGTGCTTTTCGAACTTGAATGTGTGCACAGGTCGCCTGGGGACCCTGTCAGAATGCGGGTGCTGATCCCCAGGTCTGCGTGGGGCGGGGACCGCGTCTCTCACCAGCCCCCAGCCGCTGTGGTGCTGCCGGTTTGGGCCACACTTTGAGGATTCCCAAGAGTGAGTGGTCCTCCAGTGAGGAAGTTCTGCCAGGGCATAGCAATAACACAAGAATGGCAATAAAAAAAAACGATGACAGCCTATGGCATAACTGACATGATGCCAAAACCTTCACATCCATCACCTGATTTAATGATCATAACTCCCTGAGGATGTGGTCATGCCTACTTTACAGGTAAGGAAACCGGCTCAGAGAGGTTACGAAGTTACTTGGTGAAGTCATACGGCTAGTGAGTGGCAGGCTGGAGTCCAGACAAGATCTGTCCGATGCAGAGTAACTTTCTTAGTGACTACCTGCAACAGAGTCATCTGGCACTTGTTAAAAACAGCAAATTCAGTAGCCAGTTCTGCTAAATCAGAGTCCCTCAGTGTTGGGGCAGGGAACCTGCCTTTGAAACAAGTCAAAAATTGAGAGCCAGCTGCACCGCTCCTGGAAGAATCAGGTGCTGCGTTCATTTGCATGCGCTCGACATTGAACAGCTATTTCGTATGAAGCGCCTCCCATGCATCAGGCCTTCTCTGGGCACCTGGAGAGACAGTGGTGAGCAAGAGCCGCAGAGCTGGCTGTCTAGCAGGGGAGAGAGAATAAACAGTTTATTTTCAGGTCCTGAGACCTGTTGAGAAAAAGCACAATAGGGATTGGAAATGAAGGCATGGGGGAAAGGAGGGAGCTATTGTCGGAAAGGCTGCCTTAGGCTGTTTTATTCCCACAAAGTTTCAAGATACACTCGCTTTAACCTGGAGGCTTCTGATAGCAGGTCTGAGGCACTTCGAGTTTATGAAACATTTGCACATGTTACCTCATTGCACCTCACACTGAACTTGAGAGCCAGTGTAATTCTCCCAGCCGAGTGGCTCTCAGTTCCAAATCTTCTGATTCCAAATCTTTTGCGCAATCACACTTCAGCTACCTCCCTGCAGGTGAAAGGACTTTTCTGTCTGTTAAGCAGATTCCTCCGTTCCTAGAAGAGGTAAATGATTCTCCCCCCTCTATAAACTTCCCCTCTCCTTTGTTCCTCCTGCGCAAATGCTGTCAGGAGAGTTTGCTTTTGTCTTTCCACCTTCATCCTAATGCTTCCTTGGAATTCTCTACCTCAGGCAAATCTCAGCTCTTCTGTAGCCAGTGGGTCCTCGTCCGTAGACATGGCCGTGGCCTCTACCTGCAGCCTCCTGGCGCCTAGCAGAGACCCCAACACAAGCTCCCTGGGAGCAGTGTCACTCCGCACTCCGGGGCAGAGGGCGGGAGGGGACATGCCGCTGGAAGAAGGCCAGGTTCTAGGGTCAGAATTACCAGAAGGTTCTTGCTTTGAGTAAGACATTTGTAAATTACAAACAGAAAAACAGATGACTTGAGCCTGGCCTGTGTGGCTTAGCTGGTTGAGTATCGTCTCATGAACCAAAAAGTTGTGGGCTCAATTCCTGGTCAGGGCACACGCCCAGGTTGCAGGTCAGGGTTCGTATGGGAGGCAATCAATAGATGTTTCTCTCTCTCCCCCTCCCTTCCTCTCTCTCTAAATCAATAAAAATGTATTTTAAAATAATTTTTAAAAATAACTTGACAAATTAATATAACTTAAAGAAATTATTATTGCCAAGTTTAATCTAACATCTTTGGAGTCACTACCCTCAACACTCACCTATGTTTTTTTATAAATTTATTTTAAATTACAATTGACGTACAATATTATTTTAGTTTCAGGTATACAACATAGTGATTATATACATTATGAGGTGATCACCCTGATAAGTCAAGCGCCCTCTGACACCGTACATAGTTATTACAATATTGACTATATCCCCTAAGTGGTACTCTACATTCCCATGACTGATTTTATAACTGGCAATTTTTCTTAATTCCTTTCCCCTTTTTCACTCATCCCCCCAGTCCTTCTCCCATCTGGCGGCCATCAACACTCACTTACGCTGAGCTGTCCTGGGTTTTGTGTTCCCCGAGCATCCCAACGCATTCGTGCCTCATGTCTTTGCCCTTACCCTTCCCTCGGCCTGGAAGGCCTTTCTCCCACTTTCCCACCTGATAAACCCCGACTCCTCTTAAAACGCACTGCAACGTCACCACCTCTCTAACGTGACCACATGTCTTCCCCTTTAGACTGTGAGCTCCCGCTGTGTCTCCAAGTAGTGCCTGGCTGCCAACTGTCGCCCAATAGATGTTTGCTGACTCCGTTGAATTAATGGTTCTGTATGCGCTTCATTTATTAGTAAACTGACTTCTCATATTAGAGCTACTTTATTTCAGATTCATGTAGCACCTACATGGAACAAAGTCAATACAGAGAGAGAGGGAGGAAGAGAGAGAGACCAAACATGTGCAAGAGAGAGCGAGGAAGAGAGAGAGAGAGACCACACATGTGCAAGAGAGTAGACCCACACACTTTGCCAGATCTCCCTTGTGGGCATTTAAGGTATGGCTTCTGAGGTCCCATGTAGTCTGTGTGCTCCAGAAGCCAGAACTACTAGGGACTCGGTGTGTTTCACGAAGTAACAATCAGCAGGAATGTCTCGAGGCCGGAACCTGGAAATGCAGCCAGACTCCACTGTGGTCGGGCACCCAGAGGTGTCTGTGCCCGTCTTGGTAGGACTATCATGGCAACTCTGCATCTGGGCTGAGAAACAGGAAACCTCTGTGCTGGGGGCAGCGTGCTGCCCAAAGCCCTTCATCTGGGTGTGGCGTGAAGCAGCACTGCTCTCTGTTTGAAAATTAACTAGCAGCACTCTCCCATCCACTGATAAAAGGAGCAATTGCCACAGCCCTTTAAAAATAGCTTTCCTGCTCTCCTTAGATTATGAAAGTCATATGGGATCGTTTTACTTTGCAAATACAGAGATGTATGAAGAGCAAAAGAAAGATGCCTATAATGCACCTTCCAGAAAAAAACCACAGAAAACATTTTGGTGTTCATTTTCTTCCAAACTTCTTCCTCTGTGTGCAGATAAATTTACATAATTTCTTATAACTATATGAATTGTAAAAGCCAAAAATACGGAATTATAGATACATAGTTCTATAGCTTCACTTTTTCCTCTTTCATGTCAATAAAAATCAGTCTATATCATCATTGTGAAAGCTGATGAGATTGCATTGCATGGATGTACCCTGATTGATTAAATAAAGTCCCTTTGATAGATTTGTTCCTGTGTTTTCACTATTATAGCAGTCGAGGCAGCATAGCATGAAGATTGAGAGTGTGGGCCTCTGACTCAGGTTGCCTAGACTTGATTCCTTAGGTCCACTTACTAGCTTTGTGGCCTCTCTGTACCTCAACGTTCTCATCAATAAAATGGGAATAACCATAATACCTACCATATCACAGGGTTTCTGTGAGGAGCCAATGAGTTAACGGATGTTAGGTTTTTAGAATAGTTCTTGGCACCTAGTAAATGGCTGATAACTGTTAGCTGTTCTTACGAGTAAGAGTCATATTGAGAGAAACACTTCTCTATCTACCTCTGTGGGAACTTATCCTATCATTTCCTTAGGATTTCTTTCTAGAAAAGGAAATTTTGAGTCAAAGATGTTAAACATTTTGTTTGTTGCCCAAATGCCCTCCAGAAATGTACCAACTGTTTGGGAGTGAGGATGAGGGACTGATGAAGAACTTTCCATTTTTACTCTGCATATTTCTGTATTAATTGAATTTTTAGAAGAATGTTTTCATGCCCTAGCTGGTTTGGCTCAGCGGATAGAACATCGGCCCACAGACTGAAGGGTCCCAGGTTGATTCTGGACAAGGGCACATATTTTGGTTGCAGGCTCGATCCCCAGGCCTGGTTGGGGTGTGTGCAGGAGGCAACCAATTGATGTGTCTTTCTCACATCGATGTTTCTCTCTCTCTATTTTCCCCCTCCCTTCCACTCTCTCTAAAAGTTCAATGGAAAAATATCCTCGGGTGAGGATTAGCAACAACAAAAAAAGAATGTTTTCATGCATTATTTGTATATATACTTTTAAATGGCCTATTTGTTCTCTTACCAACATATCTATAAAAGAACACATACCCCCTCATCTTCATCAACATTGGGCATTGTCCATCTTTTAAGTCTTTGCCATTATGGGTGTTATCTCATTACTTATATTTCTTTGATTCTCAGTAGTCTTGCTCACTTTTCATGTATTTTTAGGAAATATTTATGTGGTATACATTATTTATATCTTTATACCATTTGAGTTAATAATTCTACATCTAAGAAATAAAATCAAGAAAACAGACAATAACCACAGATTTATGTCAAAAATGATTACCCCAGTATTATAAGAGTAGAGATTGGTGAAATAAATTATAAAGTATGTATCATCTACAAGAGACTGTATTATTCAGCTATTATTTTTAAATCATGTTTGAGAAGAGCTTATAGGATATTTTATAATAAGTGGGGGGGGGGAGAGAAATTACATACAAAGAAATTAAGTACAAATAAAAAAAGATGAGAAAGAAATACATTAAAATGTAAGCAATAGTTCTTTATGGGTGATGGAACCATAGGTAACTTCATTTCTCTACTTCTTTTTCTTTTTTTCCTTTTAACCTTTATTGTTGAAAGTATTACATAGGTCCTCCTTTCCCCCTATTAACCTCTCCCAGCCCTCCCCCTTTCTCCTCCCTTCCCAGGCCCTCACCACCCCATTGTCTTCTCTATTTTTTCCCCCCAGTATTTTCCATATTTTCTATGGGTATATTTTTACTTTTCAAATTTTAAAAAAGGCAACCTTTGCCTTTAGTAATTAGAAACTTGCACTTGAGGGAGCAGCTGTGCACGTGTGGAGGAAATCTCTGTTCATTCTGCTCAATTTTGCAGGGAACCTAAAACTGCTCTAAAAAATTAAGTCTGTTAAACAAACAAAGCTTGCATTTTTCTCTCACTGAGTCTTTCCCAAATATATATATATATATTGCCGGGCACCAGACATCAAAAGCCCCACTGGAGAAGCAAATTTTGCTACAAACATGAGCACAGAACACTGGGCTCATGAGATTTCTGCAAAGAGGTTACATAGGATTTTACAGCTACAGAGTGTGGCATGAGGGTGGGGGTGAGTGTTAAGTAACAGACATAAGAAAGAAGCCGTGTGTTGTCTCCTTTCAGCTGACATGTTAGAAGAAAAGACAGGCAGCGTCTGCAAGATTATCATCGCACAGATCACGGCTAACCTGGGAGCCCTCCTCCCCAGGCCTCTGCGCCCGCTGTGGGTCTCCCCGGAGGCCTCCCAAGCTCTGCTCAAAGGGGTAGAGGGAGGGGTTCTCGCAGGCCGGCGGAGACCACATTTAGGGGACGGCAAACGCCTCTGACACATTTCAGCAGGGCCACCAGGGAACCAATCAATAAAGCGAGGCGGGCTACGGGGGTCCTTCGGTAAGAGGCACCAAGGGAAGCCCCAGAGGTGCTAACTCTTTCTCATCACACACTGATGCTCACTCCAGACGTGTACCAGGAGGGCTATCGTGACTTCCTGATAGAGTTCCTGCCAGGTTTTTGTTGGGAACATTTCGTGTTTCTCTTCATTTCCTAGACTTAGTTGGATTCCATTTGCACCAGCCTTGTGCCTAGTAGATAACCACCCACAATATTGTTAGGAAAATGCCTTCTCCTGAATCAACCTCTCCTCTGCAGAGGCGACAGGAGCTAAGGGCCCACCATGGGCCCATCATAATAGTGATCACTTAATCACACATTTATATCCAAACACACGTTTGTCTGACACACACACACACACACACACACACACACACACATACACACAGTATTCCTGGGCCATCAAGTACTTCCCTCTCGTCCTTACCAGGCTCGGCAAACTTTAGCTGCCAATGTAACGCTTGTTCAGTAGCACATCTCAGGGCCAGGCAGTATTTTTATGCTTGACTCAGGTGTTTTCCTAGACAACCTCATCTCTGTCTCATTCCTTCAGATGGGGCCACCGGGAGGGGTCCTGCATCACCCCCGCATGGACCATCCATCGCTGGCCCAGCCCTGAGAGCTCCCTGCCCCACTGACTGCTGGTGGAAATGGGGAGAGGAGGTCAGACTGACAGCTCAGGCCACACAGTCCTGTCCACCGACAGACATACAATCAAGTCAGAAGCCATTATGGTTGGCGTCCCTAGAGCCTATGGATTTAGCGTTTTTATTTTTATTTTTTAAATTTCTTTATTGATTAAGTTATTACATATGTGTTGTCCCTGGAGCCAACTGCTGACCCATCTACTTACCGGGTGTTGGAACTATGTAGGATGCACTAGCTTTATGTCGCCTTATGCAAGTTAACTTCGCTTCTTTCCCCCCGTTTCTTCCTCTTAAAATGGGGTTGATAACAGTGCTGTCTCCTAGGGTTGTAGTGAAGATCACATGTAATAACACATGCCCAGTGCCTGCGCTCTCCAGCCCTGATCATAGTAACTTCTGGAAGGCCCCACGGCCCCGAATGTTTGTGCTGGAAGGGACTTAGGGATGACCTGGTACACTGAGCAGTTTCCAAACTTTTAGATTTCAACCACTGATAAAATAAAATAATGGGACCAGCTTCAGAATGGCTAACATTTTATTTGCAGATAAGAGCACAAAAAATAAGCAAACAAAAGACTACAATTTACTATCATTTCTATTTTGTAAAAGAAAAGTATCTTAACCACCATGTTTAAAAAAGAATGAAGGGCATAAATAAATAAATTTAGGTTTGTAAAAAACCCCATACCTTGTCTATTGTGAAAACCAATGAAAACATCACGAACCAGTGTTAGGGAACCTCGATCTTCATGCCTTGACCTTGCTCTATGGATGAGGCAAACCAAGCCCAGAGAATTGAAGCGACATGCCGCAGATCACACACAGAGGCTGCGATGGCTTACCGCTCCCTAGGAAAACACCCCTGGGTGTCAGAGATCCTTCCACGGGGGCGTGAGGTAAGACAGGTGCCCTGGGCTGTGAGGCAAGAGGTCTGAACTCTACTCCCAGCCATTTGCCCTCAAGCCTCTGCCTTTTCCACTTTGCTAAAATAGGGATGATAATCGCCCCCTCACTCAAGGCAGGTGTGAGCACCTAATGAAGAGTTTCAAAAGCGCTCGGGTACGTCGGAGTGCGAGGTCTCTGTGGCTGTGGTTCACTTGAAAGGATTTCAGCCAACAAAAACAGATGGAGCAAATACAGCAATAGATCAACCATTGTTAAACCTAGATGATGGGTACGTAGACCCTGCCAGTCTCTCCGCTTTTCTGCATATTTAAACATTTAAACAATAAACATTCCATCATTTTTAAAAGTGCTCTGGCAAGGTAAAGGGAAGGGATGGTGTTACTCACAGAGAAGATGCTTTCGGGTTGGTCTGAGTCCTGGGCTCTGTGGCCAGGTGGGGCCCGCCACCCGAGGAGATGGAGCGGTCCACCCTTCACCAGCCTTGGGCTCACGGAGCCATGGTCAGGAAGTGATTTTGGTTTCCCTGCTTCCTCCCCAGTCAGGCCTGGTGCCTGTGGCTGGGTGAGGGAAGTCTTCTGCCCCTTCTCAGTGCAAGGCGCGGTCTGACAGCCCCAGCCCCGCTACAGCCATGGGCACTGGGGACAGTGGGGGCTGCCTAGCACAGCCAACCGGTGTGGGGGGCTTATGAATATGCAGATAGAGGCCACAGCTGGTTGGCTGACCCCCTGCCATGTTCCACCCTCCACTTCAACTCATGCCCAGAAAAGTCAGCTAATAGAGGACCCTCCTGAAATGCCATCTCTTCTGTCCTTGCCTACAGACCTACCAGCCCCTTGAAAATCTGGGGATTGAATTACTCAGCGTCTTCCATTGCACTGGCCTCCAACAGGGAGCTCCTGGCTGCTGCTTCCAAAGCCCCCAGCGAGGCAGCTCCAAAGTGAACTTCCTCCCTGTTTCCTCCCGAAGATGCTGAAATCAGCCCAGCACCGAAATATGGCGTCTCAGCTCTGCAGGAAGGAGAGGCCCTGTGGCTTGTTCCTCCTGCAGAGGTTCAAACCCTGGTGGGGAGGCTGTTTGCTGGGCCCGTAGCCCCCATCTGTGGCGGAGCTGGGGAGAACTCACTGGCCAGATCACCTACACCTGAACATCATTTGAATTCTGCCATTTTCTCCTTCAGGTTGGGAAGGGGAGTGAGTGTCGTGAAAAACAGCAATCAAACTCAATGAACTTCAGCTCAACTTAACATGGATAAAGCCTCAAAACGTAATGTTGGGCCCTGACCGGTTTGGCTCAGTGGATAGAGTGTCAGCCTGGGGACTGAAGGGTCCCAGGTTCGATTCCGGTCAAGGGCATGTACCTTGGTTGCAGGCACATCCCCAGTAGGGAGTGTGCAGGAGGCAGCTGATGGATGTTTCTCTCTCATCCACGTTTCTAACTCTCTACCCCTCTCCTTGCCTCTCTGTAAGAAATCAATAAAATATGTTTTAAAACAAAACAAAACAAAAAAAGACCACGTAATGTTGGGTGAAAGAAAGAGGCCACAGAATGATACAGGCACTGTGACTCCATTGATGTTACATTTTAAAATAGGCCAAACAATGTCTAGATCTTCACTGAGTATTCACCTATCATTATTTTTAATTTAAAACTGAATGGAGAGATAGATAGATGGAATCTACGTGTCAGGCATCATACAAAGCGTATCGTCTCTACTTATGGAGCCCAGAAGTGGGAGGATAGGTTATAGCCCCATCTGCCATTGGTCAATAATATTCACAAATATACAAGCGAGGCTGTGAGTTCAGACCACACATACGAATATTGCGGGATTTCAGGTAAGGGAAAAGAGTGCTGCCCTGACCAGTTTGGCTCAGTGGATAGAGTGTTGGCCTGCAGACTGAAGGGTCCCAGGTTCGATTCTGGTCAAGGGCAAGTATCTTGGTTGCTGGCACATCCCCAGTAGGGGGTGTGCATGAGGCAGCTGATCGATGTTTCTCTCTCATTGATGTTTTTAACTATTCCTCTCCCTTCCTCTCTGTAAAAAAAATCAATAAAAAAAATACGTATTTTTTTAAAAAGAGTGCTGTATTTTCTTTTTAAATCTTCACCTAAGGATATGATTTCCATTGAGTCTAGAGCAGTGATGGCGAAACTTTTGAGCTCGGCATGCCAGCATTTTGAAAAACCCTAACTTAACTCTGGTGCCGTGTCACATATAGAAATTTTTTGATATTTGCAACCATAGTAAAACAAAGACTTATATTTTTGATATTTATTTTATATATTTAAATGCCATTTAACAAAGAAAAATCAACCAAAAAAATGAGTTCGCG
Organism: Myotis nattereri; assembly: GCF_964212035.1. Classification (NCBI taxonomy): domain Eukaryota; kingdom Metazoa; phylum Chordata; class Mammalia; order Chiroptera; family Vespertilionidae; genus Myotis; species Myotis nattereri. The sequence continues at coordinate 23,451,101 of NC_138075.1, read as the reverse complement.
GGTCACCTCTGATACGCGTGTCATAGGTTCGCCATCACTGGTCTAGAGAGAGAAAGGAGAGGGAGAGAAACATTGATGTGAAGGAGAAATGTATGGGTTGCCTCCCATATGTGCCCTGACTGAGGATCAAACCTGCAATCTGGGTATGTGCCCTGACCAGGGATCAAGCCCCTGACCCTTTGGTGCATGGGATGGTGCTCTAACCACTGAGCAATTCCACCCAGGGCGCTGTACGTATTATTTAAGGCGAGCTGGCACTCTGTGGTGTTTTTCATTAACTGAGCCATATAAACCTTCCTAGAAACAAACATTTTTCTTATATAACTTGAAAGTACACACGTCTCTTCCTCAATTGAAAAAATCGGCAAAACTGAGTATAGTTTAGGACACGTGTGTATTGAAACTACAAAGTGAGGGGGTGGTTAAAACATAATTCAGTGCAGCAGTGGTTAACTTTGGATCAGCAAGGAGGGCCACACAGGGCTTTTCCATTCCTTACGATGGGTGGTGAGTATGGATATGAATCATCCATCTTATATAAAAACTGCTTGAAATTTTAGCCCTGCTATTTTTGCTCCTGTAAATGCTTGCTTGCTTAAATAATAAGGAAAATAAGACTACTTTCATTCCAGAGAAGCCATAAACCTTCCCCAGATGAAGTTATCAGTGCTGGCACCAGGCCAGGCCTTTGGTTGAGGTCTCAAAACCCCAGCACATAGGGCTCTTTAAGAACTTGCAAAGGGGACCGGAAAACCCCATATTTGGGAGACAAAGAAGGTAAAAAGATATAAATAGGGAAACTTCCTCCATGTCGGGGCCCAGAATTTGAAATACAGTTTTCTGGCCTATGTGTAATAGTAATAATAATAATAATAATAATAATAATAAATGTAACTCCATTTCTCTAAGCATTGCTTGGTTCTTCTCTGGTCTTCTGTAACAGATATTCCTTTTATTATTTTTCTTTAAACCATGCGCATGTATTTATACGCTCTTTTGAATGTATACTTTACAATACATTTTAAACGTTCTCTTTTGAACCCTGCCACAACTTACATTCATAAATTCCCGTCCCAGTCGATGATGCTGTGTCCTGGGAGGCTCTAAAGAAGAAGAGGGTGGAAGTCTATTGAGTTGGACCTTGGACTCCATGGAAGTTCATATGCAAATCTCAAGGAAATCAATTCAACCTTTATCCTTTGAGGGGGACTTTGCATACTACTGTGCGTGTGTGTGTGTGTGTGTGTGTGTGTGTGTGTGTGTGTGTGGTGGCGGCTATGACTGTAACACCTAAGGTTAACCTGGGTGATCACTGAAATTCCAGGATAAATGCTTTGCCACTTGATCCAGGCGTGGACTTATAAACCTTAGATAAGAATCTCAAAAATTGCCCTAGGCGGTTTTGCTCAGTAGATAGAGCGTTGGCCTGCGAACGGAAAGCTCCCAGGTTTGATTCTGGTCAAGGGCACATGCCCGGGTTGTGGGCTCAATCTGGGGACTTGCAGGAGGCAGCTGATCCATGATTCTCTCTCATCATGGATGTTTCTATCTCTCTCTCCTTCTTCCTTCCACTCTGAAATCAATAAAAATACATTTAAAAAAAGAATGTCAAAAATTAATTATTTAAAACTAAAACAATGTGGGAGGGGAGGGGAGTGAGGAGGAGGGGGTCATCATGTGGGGGAAAATGGGGACATCTGTAATACTTTCAACAATAAAGATGAATAAAAAATAAATAAAAAATTAAGTAGCCATCTAAAAAATACAACAGCAACCCCTCCAAGGTATTGCCATCGTTCTAATTACTGTTCTTGGGTTCTTTAGCTGCACCCAGTATTTAGTCATTCTACTTGTATCTACTGAGTACCTAAAGAGGACCAGGCAGTATGCTCTGTGCAGAGGATAGAGGAAAATTCAGGCATACCTCAGAGATGTTTTGGGTTCAGTCCCAGACCACTGCAATAAAGCGAGTATCGCAATAAAGCAAGTTGTAATCTTTTTGCCAGTGAAAGATCTGGTCTTCAATTTGTAAAAAATGAAACATCTGTAAATACAATAAAGTGCAATAAAATGAGGTATTGGGCCATCTCTTTCCTCCTGCTACTCTGCCCAGTCGAGGAGACAGACAGGTAAATAGGACATTACAAAGCAATGTGGAGATACAGCACAATGTTTTGCAAGCACAGAAGTTATGTTAACTCTGCCCCAAGGGATTAGGAAGGATTTTAAATCGCTTTGGGGGATGATGAGGAGTCCTAGGTAAATAAGAGTTGGGAACAACCCACACAAACATTTGAAGGAGAAGCACCTTGGGGCTATGCTGGGTACTGTGGGTGGGACTCTCACAATGTAGCCAGAGGCCAGGTACTTAGTCAAGCTGAGGAGTTTGGACTTTATCCTGCCAATAGGCAGAAGCAATCAAAAGACTTTAATTAGGGGAGTGACAGGATTAGATTTGAATTTCAGAAGAATCTTTGACACAGGTGTGGAGGATAGAGAGAGTGAGTGGTGCTTGCCCAATGTGGCTCCGTGGTTGTATGGCTCCGTGGTTGTGTGGCTCAGTGATTGTGTGGCTCAGTGGTTGTGTGGCTCAGTGATTGTGTTGCTCAGTGGTTGTGTGGCTCAGTGGTTGTGTGGCTCAGTGGTTGTGTGGTTCAGTGGTTGTGTGGCTCAGTGATTGTGTGGCTCAGTGGTTGTGTGGCTCCGTGGTTGTGTGGCTCCGTGGTTGTGTGGCTCCGTGGTTGTGTGGCTCAGTGATTGTGTGGCTCAGTGATTGTGTTGCTCAGTGATTGTGTTGCTCAGTGGTTGTGTGGTTCAGTGGTTGTGTGGCTCAGTGATTATGTGGCTCAGTGATTGTGTGGCTCAGTGATTGTGTGGCTCAGTGGTTGTGTGGTTCAGTGGTTGTGTGGCTCAGTGGTTGTGTGGCTCAGTGATTGTGTGGCTCAGTGGTTGTGTGGCTCAGTGGTTGTATGGCTCAGTGGTTGTGTGGCTCAGTGATTGTGTGGCTCAGTGGTTGTGTGGCTCAGTGATTGTGTTGCTCAGTGATTGTGTGGCTCAGTGATTGTGTGGCTCAGTGGTTGTATGGCTCAGTGGTTGTAAGGCTCAGTGATTGTGTGGCTTTGTGGTTGAGCATCATCCTGTGCACCAAGAGGTCGCTGATTTGATTCCCAGTCAGGGCACATCCCTGGAGTTGCAGGCTTGGTCTCCAGCAGGAGGCAGCCAATTGATGATTCTCTCTTATCGTTGATGTTTTTCTCTCTCCCTCTCCCTTCCTCTCTCTCTCTCTCTAAAATTAAAAACAACAAATATATATTTTTAAAAAGAGTGGAAGCCCAGGGAAAATTAGGAAACTTAAAAAATAAATCAGATGGGTGTGGGCTGGATGGCGGGGGGCAAAAGGGGAAATGGGGACATCGGTAATACTGTCAACAACAACAACAAAAAGTCATAAGCCAGGTGAAGGATGCTGAGGACTTGATCGGGGGCAGTGGCAGGCAAGGATGTCCTTCCTGTTCCTCTTCAGGGCTTCTGCCAGTCCCTCCAGAGCCGCAGTGGCAGAGCTTCCAGAGCTTGGATGAGTGAAGGCACCATAAAGGTCCCGAGGACCCAGCAAGATGACACCTCAAGGAACCAATATGAACCGGAACCAAGCGGCTCCCTCATTCATTCGTCCTGAATCCAGTGGGAAGCTTACAGAAAACCTTTTCTATTAGGAAGGCGAGCTAGGCAACTACAGAAGAAAAGGGGGTGCCCTGTGCTTTCACTTTGAAGATAGGGGCCGAATGGTCTACCCAAAGCCCGGAGGCCCGAATTCAGCCCGAAGATATTTACTGCACACCCCGCCGGTGCCAGTCTCTGTTCTAGGTGCTGGGGATGCAGCATTGAACAAAACACGGAGCTTATCTTCTGGGGGCAGAGTGGCGGACGAAGAGCCGCCCACACGCACAGGGTGTCTGAGGACCCACTGGCCTGGCTGGAGGGGGCTGGAGCGGGGCGCGGGGAAGACCAGGCGATGCTGCTGCAGACGGAAGGCCACTGGGTGAAGGTCTCGGCCAAGGGCGGTGGGAGCCTCCTGAGGTTCTTCGGAGTCTGTTTCTTCGCTCCGGGCTTAGGGAGGCAGGGAGGTGACTAGACTATTGCTTTTTAAATTACATTTGCGGAACCGGAGGCTCAGGGAGGCCTGTCACCTGCCCAAGGCCAAACAAGTGTCAGATCAGGCAGGCGAGGCGCCAAGGCCCGCGTTCAAAGTCCGCGCCCGCCTTCTGCTCTCGGCCGGTGGGTCTGGCGGAGGGAGGCGCGGCGCCCCGGGACCAGCAGAGAAGGGCGCCCCGCTCGGAGCCAGCGCCGCGGGGAGGTCGGGAGGGGCGGGACCTCGAGGACCCCCCGGTCGCCGGACCGTCGCAGGCGCCCGCGGGAGGACCGGCCGGCCGGCGGGCGGCGCCGCCCCGAGCTGGGTCACCCGGCGGCACTCGGGCTGCCCCGCGCCGCGCCCCCGGCCGCCAGTGGTTCGTTCCGCTCCCCCCTCCCCGCGCGGTGCCCCGGCCCGCCCCGCTTCCGGTGGCTGCCGGGCCCTATATCCGGTGTCCGCCCGCCCTCCGCTCCGCCGCCACTACCGCCGCCGCGATGCTGTCCCGGTCCCGATGCGTGTCCCGGGCCTTCAGCCGCTCGCTCTCCGCCTTCCAGAAGGTACGGTCCGGCCGGGGCGGGGCGGCGGCGGCGCGAAACCCGCCGGGGGCGGCGGGCTGCCGGGGGGCAGAGGCGGGCGCGCCGGCCAGGCCGGGCACCAAGGGCACCGGGACGCAGAGGCCGCGGGCTGGGTGGCCCGGGGTCGCCCGGCAGAGCCCGGGGCCCCTCGCCTTCCCGAGGCGGCGGCGCCCCGGCCCCGGCCGCCCCCCGCCCTCCGGCCGCGCTGAGGAGGGGTCCGGCGCCGCGCCCGCCCGCCGCACCGGCCGGAGACTCCGAGTTGGGGAGGGAGGCGACGCCGCGAGTCCCCGGAAGGGTCCTGGGGCCCGTCCTTCTCTCCCGCTCCAGGCGGGGGTCCCCCCTCCCGCCGGGGAGCTGCGATGGCGGGCCGCGCCGGCGCGCTGACCGGGGCCGGGAGCCGGGGCTGTGGCATCTCCGCCCGGGAGTCCCGAGCGGCACCTGTCACCTGCGCCGGGAGAGCCTGGAGTCCGTTCTTAGGGGAACGAGCCGTTTCTCCCCCCTTCCATCTGGGTGACGCCGCCAATGTCTTCTCTCTCCACAGGGGAGCTGCCCTCTCGGGAGACGCTCCCTGCCCGGTAAGTCCTGCCCTTGCCGTCGCCTGAAACGTTCTCCTCCCGGGCAGAGGCGGCGGCGAGGAAACCGGGTGCCAGCGTTTCTCCCCATAACGTGCAGATAGAGAGCAGGGAAGCCCGATGCCGCTTGGTAACGGCAGCTGTCACTCACTCGTTTAGTCCGTGGCCGCTGAGTCTCCACTGTGTCGGGCACCAGCGAGGCCCCCCCTGGGGCACAGCCGCGGAACAGGCCTGCCTTCCTGGAGCTTACCGTCTGGTGGGAAAGAAGGTGTAGACTGCTAAGCAAATGAAGGTGGACAGAAGAGTCCTCTTTAAATATATTTTTAAAAATTGATTTCAGAGAGGAAGGGGGTGGGGAGAGAGAGAGATTGATTGAGAGATTGGCTGCCTCCTGCGCGCCCCTTATTGGATCGAGCCGGCAACCTGGGCATGTGCCCTTGACCCGAATGGAACCCGGGACCCTTCAGTCCGCAGGCGGACGCTCTGCCCACCAAGCAGAACCGGCGAGGGCAAGAGTCCTCTTTCATAGGTGGTATTAAGGCTGTTACCCAGGGGCTGTGACAGAAACCAGCCCAGTGAAGGGTAGGAGAAGGGAAGGGAAACGCATGTACAAAGTCCCCGAGGGAGGAAAGAGCTTAGCCGTGCTTGGGAACTGGAGAAAGAAAAAAAATAAAGGTGATTTGGCCAGAGCATTCTGGTTAAGGGAGAGAGTGGCATGAGATAGAAGATGGTGTGGTGTGGAGGCTACAGGCAGGAACTTAGATTTTATCCCAGTAATTGTTTATAATCCCGGAATAAGCATTTGTTGAATGAGTCGAGCTTGTTGTGGGCTTTCTGTGTGCCAAGCAGTGTTCTGAGTGCTTTCTGTGCATCGTTCAGTTAATCATTAAGAAACAGTACGAGGAGTATTCTCTCTATTTTACACACACAGAACCCAAGGCTAAGAGGTTAAATGCTTTGACCAAGGTCACTCAGTCTACTATTGGTCAAGCCTGACTCCTCATGTACTCAGCAGGTTATTTGAGTTCTTACTCCTGTTCTAGGTGATGAAATACAGATGGTCTCTCCCCTCAAGGGTCTTCTGTGCTAGCTGGAGAAACAGCCTGTATACATTTATGCACACATAAGGATGTACTTACATTGCGATTACTGTGAAAGGGAAGTGCAGGGTGTAAGGAGAGGATGGGATGAGGTAGCCCAGCTTGGGAAGGTGGGGAGTGCTGTGGGAATGTTAGTTAAGGCTCCCCCAAAGAAGTAACATTTAAGCCAAGCCTTGAAGAGTACATAGAGTTATCCAAGAGAACTATATTCCAAGTAAAATGAATTGTGTGTGCAAAGGTTTTCAGGCAGGAAGAGACGACTAATCATAGAATGGAAAGGAAGCATGTCTGGCTGGAAAGAGCCTTGGACTTGGGGTTTGCATTGTGGCTTAGGGCTTTACCTTGGGGCTAGCAGCTTCACCTTTGGAAGCCCTACTTATAAAATGGGAATAGTGGCAGATGGTGCTTCTACTTCAGGGAATGGTGAGACAGGAAAATCAAAATGAGGTCATTATGTGAAAGCTTTTTATAAACCCTACAAGTGAAACTTGCTGTAGGCTGAACTCTAAATTGGATTCAGGGTTCTAAAAATCAGCATGGACTGCTGGCTGTTCTAGCTCAAAACATGCTAGCATACTTGGGATTTGTGCTGTAGAGTCATTGGCTATGGACATAGGTGACTTACTTGACTCTGAAACCCAGGGGGTGTCTGTGCGGAGGTGAGCACAAGAGAGAGATTTCTCATTTGGTGTCTCCCGAACCCTGGTTCAGAAAGGATTCTTAATAGATTGGAAAAATGAAAGAACATATTCAGGTGAGGCAGCTGTAGTACTTAGTTCAGCTGGGGAAATGCAGTGATCTGTGAGAAGGACAGTGGGGCAGAAAGGACTCCCACCTGTTGTGTGTTACCAGACTAGAAGACCTCAAGAAGAGACAGTAAACTGAAAGGAGGGATAATTATTTGCTGAGTACTAGGACCAGCTGGAGACTCTGGGCCTAAAGTAACCCTGTCTTTGCTACTAGGGTTTACCAGTGGTTGGCAAACTGCTGCTCGAGAGCCACATGCGGCTCTTTGGCCCCTTGAGTGTGGCTCTTCCACAAAATACCGACTTCTGCACATGGGCCACAAAGTTTCAATCGCACTGTACATGTGCGCCCGCACGTGGTATTTTGTGGAAGAGCCACACTCAAGGGGCTAAAGAGCCGCATGTGGCTCGCGAGCCGCAGTTTGCCGACCACTGGTAGGCAATAGGACTTCCAGCTCAGTGCATTTTTAAGTAACCAGGGAAACAGAAACCCAGACCAAACATTCCCACTGCTTCTCAGATTAGGCTGTGTGTGGTTACAGGATAAACCATTGTGTGTCTTTTCTCAAGCTTCAGTTGTATTTGAAGACTTGGGGAGTAGAGACAGTTTATTTGGAAAACATAATAGGAATAATAAACATTTATGGATTTTAAGGTAAATAAGATAAAACTACTTCAGGCTATGCCCTTAGAATTCTCCCCTTTCCTGCTCAGCCACATACCCACTGTCAACCCCATACACCTGCTGCTCTCTGCTATTATGGTTATTTTGGTGGAAAGTTTGAGAATCAGGACTCTGTGTGATAAAGATTATATTGTTGCCTATAGTTGATACTTCTCTTTCTCAGAGTTAGAGGGTGAATGGACTTCTTTTTCATTCCCAACAGGTATCCTGTATAAGATAAGCGTTGTTGGTTAAGAGTTGTTTTGTTTCTTGCAGGGGTCTCCTTATGTCAGGGACCAGGTTACCCTGACAGGAGGACGATCGCGTAAGTATCACTGGGGAGTACAGTTATGTGGCCATAGGGCACTTAAGATATCACTTATAAATTCGACCATTTACTTTCTTCAGTGGTTTCCAGGGCTCGAATTCTAGAATTAGGTTGAGTCCCTAGACCTAACCTGGATGTTAATTTATGATGTGTGATGTACCTTGAGCTTCAGCCCCACGTCCAATGCTGGACCAGGAGTGTGCCTGTCCTAAGGTGCTTAGATTATAATGAAACTGGAATTGGAATCCTCTTTTTATGGCTAATAGATATAGAAGGGTGCTCCTAAATAGTATTCTGGTTGGATACAAGTGCAGCTTAAGGGCTGGAGGTTACATTTATTGTGGAGGTTGAAAGGATCCTCTTGATGTAGCATAGCTGTTTATTTTAGAAACAGTAAAAGCAAAAGACTAGTCTGTTGAGTCTTGGGACTTTGACTAGTTTGGAGGGAATGTTATTGCATAATGCAAAGTTTGGACAAAGGCCACCCATGTGTGTTTCAGGTTAACTTCTGCTTATGAATGTTGCTTAATGTTACTTTCCCTTCCAAGTATTTTCAAGGTGGTGGTAAGAGGATGCTCTCTAGTTACGTAGTAAACGGCTATCAAGCTACTTTTACTGCAGGAAAATCTTCAAAATGAAGAGTCAGCAGATTAGTTCCTTCTTCACTGTGCATCTCAATGGGATTTTTAAAAATAAAATGATGTGTTATTTTTAGAGGGCAATTTGGCATTCATAAGTCTGAACCGTGTCTACCTTTTGATCTCGCAATTCCATTTCTAGGAATCTATACTAAAGAAATCCTGGTGTCCCCAGATTTCTCTCAAATGGCCAAGCAACAGAGATTGGTTAAGCATGTTCACACTATGATAAGTGAAAAAAAAAAGTTTATAAAACGATTGCATTTTCTGCTGTCTGGTATAATCCCATTGTAAATGTTCTTTTTGCTCTTTCCAAATATTCTACAGTGAACATCTAATACTTTTATAATTGAAAAAGTTAGAATCAAAATGTGCTACTCATCTGCAATTTCTTTGAAAATTGGAGCAACCACAAACCTACATGCAATAAATATAACAAATAACTGTTTGAAAGTAAATCATTTTTTAAAACCTTAAACTTTGAGGGGTTGGTTAGATTACACATTAGATAATAACTTTTGTGTTGTGTATTTAAAAAATTTATTTAAAAAAATATATTTTTTTGGGGGGGGAGAGAGAAACATCGATAATGAGCAAGAATCGTTGATTGGCTGCCTCCTGCTGGCCCCACACTGGGGATCGAGCCCACAACCCAGGCATATGCCCCCACTGGGAATCTAATCATGACCTTCTGATTCATAGGTTTACCCCCAACCACTAAGCCATGCTGGTCGGGCTGTGTTATGTATTTTTTGTGTGAATAACTTTATTTTTATTTTTAAAAAATATTTTTATTGATTTCAGAGAGGAAGGGAGAGAGAGAGGGAGAGATAGATACATCAATGATGAGAGAAAATCTCCAATGGGCTGCCTCCTGCACGCCCCACATCTGGGGACTGAGCCCACAACCCAGGCATATGCCCTGACCAGGAATCGAACTGTGACCTCCCGGTTCATAGGCCAATGCTCAACCATGGTCATGCCGGCTGGGCTACCCACTTTATTTTTAAAATCTTTGATTGTAAAACTATTTTTGGCTTTATATTTTTATTTAATAGGTTATACATGTACAGGGTTCAAAAGTAAACAGTGTCTATGAGAAGACTTTATTCTTGTCCTCCAGTGCCACCAAGTTCCTCTTCCCAGAGACAGCCAGTGCTCCAGTTTCTTGATGTCCTCACAGAGCAGTCTTGGTTCTTGCCCATGATCATGCACTTATACATGGTTATAAACTTTATACAGAACACTTTGTGGTCTGTATTTTGTTATAACTTACATTTTCCCCCTTGGTTCAACATAGATTTTATTTTGACTTTATAAAGGTTAAAAATATCAAAAGGCAACTTGAATCTGTTTTACTTTCCTATTACAAAGGTGTTTGGTATAGAATAGTCAAACAGTCCTGAAATGCACAAAGTGAAAGTCCCCATCAGTCTGAAGTACTCTCCCAAAATGCGTATGTTTGTAACAGATAACCATAGATACCATATACATATAACTATGCCTCTCACTCTCCAGAGGTGACCACTGTTAACACTTTCTGGCATACAAGGTGGTAGTATTCTCTGGTTTACATTATTTAAAGTTAGTGCCATATCAAGAAATTCCTTGGTCTTTTGCGGTTCCTCTTTAAGAGTCCATATGAGGAGACACCATATGAGGTTTTTTGGGGGTTTTCTTGGTGCATGGGGGAATAACCTTATTTTACTTCCAAGTTAACTGTCTCAACTAGCTGCTTTATCTAATCTAAATCTACAATCCTATGGACAGAAATTCCATTATATTTGGCACAATGGCAGTATCACAAGGGCATGCAATTGATCTTACTTGGATTTGGTTAAGGAAAAAAACCCTGATCAGAAAGATAAGTCCTTTGGTGAGTGTGCAAAGGACCAAGATGCTTATCTTTTTCTTCAAAGAACCAAATGTAAGTCTATTTTGTAAGAGAATTTCACTGCAGCATAGGGTCCTGGACTCACAATGAGCTCACTACTTAGGGCGCTCAAGTCATCCCATCCAGGCTCTGCTCTAGACCTGCCAAGTAAGAATCTCAGGATGAGGCCTAGGCAAGTTCCCCTAGGTCCGTGGTCGGCAAACTGCGGCTCGCGAGCCATATGCGGCTCTTTGGCCTCTTGAGTGTGGCTCTTCCCTAAGCCATTGTTATTAACTAAGTTAATAACAATGTACCTACCTATATAGTTTAAGTTTAAAAAATTTGGCTCTCAAAAGAAATTTCAATCATTGTACTGTTGCTATTTGGCTCTGCTGACTAATGAGTTTGCCGACCACTACTCCAGGTGACACTGAGGCACCCTGGGTCAAGAATCATTGATTTAAAGGGAAGGTGATCCATGGTGCCTAAAATGTGAGTGGTTCACTTGCCAAAGGAGTTTACTTTTGTTTCTTTTCTAGCATTAACAATAGTAGTGTCTTCAGCGTTCGCTTCTTCAGAACTACAGCTGTGTGCAGTAAGTACCTGCCTTCAGCTCCCTGCCTTGGGAATGGAGTTTTAATGGGAAGAGAACAATTGTCTGAGTTTAATTGAAGGAAAAAAACATATGGATTATGTGTGATTTTCTTTCTTTCTTTTTTTTTTTCTTCTCTTTTCCTAGAGGATGATGTGATTACAGTAAAAACCCCAGCATTTGCAGAATCTGTCACAGAAGGGGATGTCAGGTGGGAGAAAGGTAAGATTAGTGCCCTCTCACTTAAATTGAAATACTTCCTAAAAGTCTTTTCTTATCTCCCCCACCCCCAATGATAATCAGTAGAACCTATGGCCCCACCCTTTTCTTTACATGTGGCCTACTTTATCCTGGCCCTGTAGGAAAGGGGACTTATATCTGCAAAAGGGTATTTTGTGGCTACTGGAGGCCTTCCTGACAGGTAGCCTTTGACTATTTTTTCAGCTGTTGGAGACACAGTTGCAGAAGATGAAGTGGTTTGTGAGATTGAAACTGACAAGGTAGGCTTGTCCTATATTAGTGACAATTTGTTTAAGGTCTCTCCTTGGTTTGTTAACTTAATGAAAGAAACAGGGCTTTAACTGTTGTTTAAAGATCATCTTTAACTGGTTCTAAGCACAGTTGTAAAAATGTTGGAATAGCTCATTAAAAAAGAAAGGTTTAATTTTAGATTGTTCTAGGTCAGTGATTTTCAACCTTTTCCATTTCATAACACACATAAACTAATTACTAAAATTCTGTGGCACACCAAAAAATGTATTATATTTTTGCCACTCTGACAAAAAGATAGGTATAATTTTATTCATTCACACTGGATGACTGCTATTGTGTTGTCTGTTATCATTTTTTAAAATTTGAAAAATTAAGGGAAAAGAGGTCAGTGCCCCTGACTAAATAGCCAGGTATTGCATATTTTAAGAATTCGTGGGGCACACCAGTGCGCTTCAGCATAGGGGTTGAAAATTGCCGTTCTAGATGCATGTACTATGTACTTCAGTAATAGTTTTGTAGCTCTTTGTGCCTGTGTGTAAGAGCCAGCACAATTTGTTGCCACTTCTTTTTCAAGTATCACCTGGAAACTTATGGACTGAATGCTGCTTTAATGTTTCTGAGAAAGGACATAAAGAGTGAAGAGTGTATCTTCACAGTAGCATTGACTTGTCATACTCTCAATCACTTTCAGGTGTTGCATTGGCATTTTTTTATGCGTGTTCTTGTATATCTGTGTTGCAACTCTTGTAACTCATATTTGAGATTCTGTACAATTATTTTTCTAATGCTGAGTAAAAATTTGTCCATTGTCCATTTGTCTTCCTTTTCCAGACATCCGTGCAGGTTCCATCACCAGCAAACGGTGTTATTGAAGCTCTTTTGGTACCTGATGGGGGAAAAGTAGAAGGAGGCACTCCTCTTTTCACACTCAGGAAAACTGGCGGTAAAGAAGTTCCCCTCGTTGTCCAGGCCTTCAGTGTTGCCCTGGGAATTGGGGCTGAGCATAATGTACTAATTCCTTGGTACCTCAGGCAGTTTGGCATTCCAGCTGCCCTTAGTTGAAGGAATAGAGGGGGTGATATTTATATAATGTGAACTTTAAATGTCAAGTTTTAGAAGAAAATGGTATTAAAATAAACCTCATAACCCCTAGCTGGTTTGGCTCAGTGGGTAGAGCATTGGCCTGCGGACTAAAGGGTCCCAGGTTCAATTTTGGCCAAGGGCACATGCCTGGGTTGCAGGCTCGATCCCCAGTAGGGGGCATGCAAGAGGCAGCTGATCGGTGATTCTCTCATCATTGATGTTTCTATTTCTCTATCCCTCTCCCTTCCTCTCTGAAATCAATAAAAAAATATATTTAAATAAATAAACCTCATAGTATTCTGTTCTTTCCATGTATGTTTCTTATGCTGGACCTTTTCTTAAAAATATGATAGAAATCAAGAAGGTTCTGAAGACAGGGATTCCCCCCCCCCCCCCCCCCAACCCTGCCATCAGAAGCACATGGATGCTTTAAAAATAATACAAATGCCTAGACTCCATGGTCTAGGGATTCTGATATATTAAATCTGGGGTTATAAGATCTTGGTTGTCTGTCATAGTTTTTCGTGTGTGTGTGTGTGTGGTTTTTAATGCTCTCCAAGTGATTCTGATACACAGCCAGAACTGAGAGCTACTGTTCTAAAGTGAGAAGTGAGAAAAAGCAATGTTTCATGGTGTCTGTTATGGAGAATTCAGTGCAATATTTTTACATCTGTTCCCATAACATTTGTAGGGAGGGTTGGTATTTCTCTTGAGAATAAATGAGAAGTAAGCAAATGAATTTGTACTGGACTTTACAGTCAGTATTAGAGAACAGAACAGAAAATAACTTTTTAAAAAATACATATATTTTATTGATTTTTTACAGAGAGGAAAGGAGAGGGATAGAGAGTTAGAAACATTGATGAGAGAGAAACATCGATCAGCTGCCTCCTGCACACTCCCTACTGGGGATGTGCCCACAACCGAGGTACATGCCCTTGACCAGAATCGAACCTGGGATCCTTCAGTCCGTAGGCTGACACTCTATCCACTGAGCCAAACCGAATAGGGCGAAAATAACTTTTTTCCTAATTCTCAGTTAAATGCTATATACTAAAGTTTCTTTCTCATTGTTAAAATATATAGCAGAGAGATGGTAGATTGCATCATTGAGATTGGTCAGGGCAGTATAGAAGCCCAGAATGGAAAGAAAGTTCAGTAGAAGGCTAGTGAATAAGATTGATTTTTCAGTTGAAGAATTCCTTCTTTTGATCATTTATTCCTTTGAAAAAAATAGTTCTAATTTAAATATAAAACCAAATATAATGTCCAGATGGGTAAGATCAAAATAAAGATCTAATTTAACCTTGTGAGTTTATTACTTGACCATCTCATTGTCTTAAAAGCATCATCCAAATGAAATGCTTTGAACTCTTAAGTCTAAATGAACACTTGATTATTTAAACTTTTGTTTTTTAATAGTTAACTATATTCTCCCACATGTGATGATCAGTAGATATTTGTGAAATTAGGGAGGCAGCTGAATTCAGTAGTTCTTATGTAGGATCTAGAAGCCCTGGAGAATAGAAGAATGGTGCCTATATCATTATATGTAACTTATAGTGCCTTGCATATATAGCGAATATCTAGTAAGCATTTGTTAATTGATTGGAGATAGAGATTTTGCTGCTAAATCCTTCTTATATCGGTGATTTGGTTGCTTTCCATTCCAGACAGTGGCATCTGTTTTTCTTGTTTTCCAGCTGCTCCTGCTAAGGCCAAGCCAGCTGAAGCCCCTGCTGCCGAAGCCCCCAAGGCAGAACCAATAGCATCGGCAGTTCCTCCTTCCCCTGCAGCATCCATACCCACTCAGATGCCACCAGTGCCCTCACCCTCACAACCCTCTGCTAGCAAACCAGGTAAGCCTTCACTCGTGTGTGTGTGTGTGTGTGTGTGTGTGTGTGTTTAATATATATTTTTATTGACTTCAGAGAGGAAGGAAAGGGGGAGAGAAATAGAAACATCAATGTTGAAAGAGAATCATTGATTGGCTGCTTCCTGCATGCCCCCTACCAGGGATAGAGTCCGAAACCTGGGCATGTGCCTTGACTGGGAATTGAACCACAACCTCTTGATTCATAGGTCGAAGCTCATCCACTGAGCCACACTGGCAGGGCTCCCATTGTCTTTTTTCTCACAGGGCAAAGTCTGAGACTCATCATGCCTCTGAGCAGGCTCTGTTGGCTACTCTGTGGAAAGAACTGTAGACTTTGTATCAGCACACCTGGGTTTGCATTCCAGCTTTCTGTTTACAGCTGTGTGACTTTTGGCTTCTTAATTACTCTGAGCAGATTGTTAATTTGTGAAATGGGAATGGTACCAGTGTACCTCAGAATATCTTTTGTTTTGTTTTGTTAATCTTCACCCCAGAATAGTTTTTTTTTTGTTTTTCAGAGAGTGGAAGGGAGAGAGAAACAGCAATGAGAGACACAGCAATTGGTTGCCTCCTGCACGCACCCCAATCAGGGCAGGGGATCAAACCTGTAACCCAGGTAGGAGCCCTTGATTGGGAATCAAACCTGCGACCCTTTGGTGCATAGGCTGATGCTCTAACCAACTAGCAACACTGGCCAGGGCTACCCCAGAATATCCTTTTTTTTTTTTTTTAGTATATTTTTATTGATTTCAGAGAGGAAGGGAGAAGGAGAGAAACATCCGTATTAGAGAATCATTGATTGGCTACCTCCTGCACCACCCCCCCCCCCCTCGCCACACACACACACTGGGGACTGAGCCCACAACCTGGGCATGTGCCCTTGACCAGATTTGAACCTGGGACCCTTCAGTCCGCAGGCCGATGCTGTATCCACTGAGCCAAATGGGCTAGGGCTACCCCAGAATATCTTGACGATTAGGTGATTATACAGTATGAAAGCACTGGCACATACTCAGTAAATGTTTCATTTTCTGATGCAGCTGTCCCCACCCCCTCCCCACACCCCCACTTTCTTTTCAGTGTCTGCGGTAAAACCCACTGCTGCTCCAGTAGCTGAGCCAGGAGCTGGTAAAGGTCTGCGTACAGAACATCGGGTAAGCCCGAGGCAGAGGGCATGTTGAGATTAGTGGAGTGTGGGCATGGTAGTGCCTGCCTTTGATTGGCTGGCTGCTTATTCTCTTGACCTTGACAGGGAAACTGAGTTTGGGAAGTGACTTGTTCATAGTCATGGATTGTCAAATGATAGGACTAGGACTTGAGTGAACACTTGTCCAGTGGTTTTCCCTAGTATGTTGTGCTACCACTGAATTGTCTTGTGTGAGTAAGTTATTTGTAGGGATGATAGCTTAGTATCGTGGAAGGGAAGAGTGCATTAACACACTTCAGAGAGGTGGTTTAGTGAGCTCTATCCCTATACTTCCGGGATACCTAGCTGAGGCCTCACAGTAGCAGTAGCTATCAGGGGCAGACATAAAACCTCAAGGAAGTATGGTCAAGAGTGTGGGTTTCTCTGCCTGAGAGAATGCCTCCTAAAATACTATAGCCTCAAAAGTTATTGCTTCAGAGTTTCCATTCCACAAGTAGCTATTCTCATGCAAGTCTTTAACACTAGAAATTGCCGTATCCCTTGGCTGACTAGCCCTACACCACACCACACTCTTCCTTTCTATAAATTGGTTTTGTTTTTTAAATCAAACCATTTCCTGGGCCTCCATTTTTGGTCAAACTTTAAGTGAGTCTGAATGAGTAGTTTTTGTCTGTTTCCTTGTTCTTGCTCAGAGGAGCAAGGCCACAGGAAAGAGGAAGGCTGGCACTCTCATTGTACTTGGGTATTAATAGTCCTGGCCATCTACTCCCGCAGGCCAAATGGGGAGTGCTTGATCCAAAGAGACCCAGGTTGTCAATACTTGGTCCCACTTTCACTTTCAGGAGAAAATGAACAGGATGCGGCTACGCATTGCTCAGCGTCTGAAGGAGGCCCAGAATACATGTGCAATGCTGACGACTTTCAATGAGATTGACATGAGGTGAGAGCTCTGTTCCTCTTATTTCCATACCCTTGTTCTTGGAGGACACTTGAACTTGCCCCAGTCCCCACTAGTGCTAATTCCAAAACTGACTGAGCAGGGAAGAGGTTCTTCCTGTTTTGTGTTGCTTGTTGACTTAAACAGAGTGACCCACTGGTGTCATTCTCATCAACTGCTAATACGGTGCCTGCCTCCTCTTGACTTAAAATACATAGCTTTTCAGCCCTAACTGGTTTGACTCAGTGGTTAGAGCATCGGCCTGTGGACTGAAGGGTTCGGTCAAGGGTACGTGCCTGGGTTGTGGGTTTGGTCCCTAGTAGAGGGCATGCAGGAGGTAGCCAATCAGTGATTCTCTCTCATCATTGATGTTTCTATTTTTCTCTCCCTCTCCCTTCCTCTGTGACATCAATAAAAATATATTTTAAAAACTTAGCTTTTCAGACTTTTATACTTAAATTTTGTGATTCCTGATAAATGAGACTGAAAATAGTCTTAAACTCTGATGACTAGCGTTGAGTTGCCAAGTAAAGATAGGGCCTACCCATTGGGATGGAGAACCACTTGACAGTGCCCGGAGCCAGGGTATCCCACCCTCCCAGAGACTGCGCCTCACACATGTTCCTGAGAGACTCAGAACTGTGCGGGTGAAAAGGCACAGGCTTGTCTTATCTTTCCTCTTTCCCACCTTTGATAGTGAAATGGAAAGCAAGTTGTGTTTTGCCTGCGCTGGTTTGGCTCAGTGGACAGAGCATCAGCCTGTGGACTGAAGAGTCCCGGGTTCGATTTCGGTCAAGGGCATATGCCCAGGTTGTGGGCTCCATCCCCAGTGGGGGGTGTGCAGGAGGCAGCCGATCAATGATTCTCATCATTGGTGTTTCTATCTCCCTCTCTTTTCCTCTCTGAAATCAATAAGAATATATTTGAAAAAAATAAAGCAAGTGGTGTTTTCAAAGGAAAACCTCAGAATATTAACTAAATTAAGGGACTAACTCAAATTAGCACACTGGGTCCTCAAATAAAGTTGTTTCATTCAACATAGTTTCATTATAATGTTAAAAAGGCTGTAGGAACTTAACTTTTGTTTATATTAGCCTGTGGTAAAAATGGTTTCTTTATATATCATTTTGTTTAAAGTCATAGAACCTAGCAGTGATAATACCAATGAGGACTTACTGTACACACATTTCTGTAGTAAGCTAATAGTTAACTCGCCTATTTTCTGAAAAGACTTTGGTGTTTACAAGTACCAGCACTCTAGGGAAGAGAATGTAGTTAAATCTAACATTTTTTGAGCACTTAACTGTGTATAAGATGTTACATGTATTTGAGGAGGAAACAAAGATGAGTGAAAAGAGCCCCACCCTTCTAGAACCTACTGTCTAGTGTGGGTAAGCATAAAATAAGTATCAGAAGGGTGCAAAGTGTGTGAAGTGGAAAAGAGAAAGATACCATTTGTTTTTGAGGTGGCGGAAGAGGTAGGGAGGGTAGGTCAGGAAAGGCTTCCTGGAGAAAAGAGAACAACCAGCATTTTTAAAATATATATGTTTTTATTGATATCAGAGAGGAAGGGAGAGGGGGAGAGAGACAGAGAAACATCAACGATGAGAGAGAATCACTGATCAGCTGCCTCCTGCACGCCCCCCCCCCCCCCCCCCGCACTGGGGATTGAGCCGCAACCCAGGCATGCGCCCTTGACTGGAATCGAACCTGCAGCCCTTCACAGGCCGACGCTCTATCCTACTAAGCCAAGCCGGCTAGGGCCATTTTTTAATTTTTTTATTTTTGTTAATCTTCACCTGAGCATATTTTCTCATTTATTTTTAGAGAAAGTGGATTGGGGGGTGGGGGCGGCAGGGCGAGGGAGAGAGAGAGAGAAAGATAAAGATGTGAGAGAGACACTTTGATTGGTTGTCTCCTGCACATGCAACCCAGGTACATGCCCTTGACTGGGAATCAAACCCGAGACCTTCGGTGCACTGAGCCACACTGGCCAGGACACAACTAGCATTTTGACACAGGTAACATTGTGGAGAAAGATTGTTCCAGACGATGTTAACAATGTGGACTTGACAGACAGGATAGCACAAAGCACATTTGAGAAATTTGCTCTGAGGAATGTGTATGAGAAGGAATGGAATAACAGGGATACGAGTTTATATTTAATTCAAGGGTAAGTCATTGAGTCTTCAGGGCATTTCTTTGTTTCTTTTGGTCCTAAGTGTTGAGTCTACTTTTCATTAGGGAAATTTGTTTTCCTTTGGAAGGGATCTGAAAAGTGTAGAGGAGGGGATGGTTTTTGACCGTGTGCATTGTTTGCAGAGGAGGGCTCTGTGGCCTATTTCACTAGATATCATCTATTCTGTTGTGAAGCTTCTTAAAAAGATCGGATGTCATTCAAGCTAGAGATTTCTCTCCTGTCTATGGGATGTGGGGAAGAACCTTGACTAATAAATCACAAAGTCTGCAGGTTAGGTTTCAATGCATTAGGGCCAAATTGTGCACAAATTGAATTGGACTTTGAAATTCTACCCAATTTCTTAAGACAAAACATGTAAATATTTGTGGCCTTGAAAGATTCAGTTGGCTCAACAGCTTTGAATGGAAGGTAGGAATAATAGTTTGGTCTCCTTTTAGCAGCTAATCGAGGTGTCACTTAACAATGGCCTGGGGTCTGGCTGCAGTCAGTAATTTGGTTTAGATCGAGTGCCCTTTGGGTCTTGTGCTGATCAGCTAACCTATAAGGGGCCTTTCTGAGAAACCTTCTCCTCTCCCTGTTGTCCCAGCCTCTGCCTCCAAGGACGGAGCTCTGAAATAGAAACTACTTAATGACCAGACAATAGCATTGGGGCAGGTTTGAGAGCAGAGATGTTGATCACTTCTCTTTCCCTCTTCTGCAGCTCTTGTGTCTTGGGAACCAGTAATGTCTTTAGGGTGGTAATCCTAGCACTAAATAAGGTTAGACTCAGGAAAACAAACATTTAAACTCGATCAATCCTCCTAGGAAAACTTCCTTTTTGAAAAACAAAAGGTCTGAAAGGATGAGTTAAAGTTATATCATCTTATCTTTCATGCTAATGTTGAATTAGGCCATTATAGGGAGAACTGAGCATTTGGGCCTGAAATAAAGTTAAATTCGATTTCCATCACAGAACTGTATTTCGATAAATACTGGAGTTTCTTCAGCAAAATGATGGGAAAGCCATTTTCCACTCACTGCAGTATGCACATGGTGTATATGTAGAAAACCCGGTCCCGAAGGCGCAAAGGCTGTTCTCGTTGTAGAGACTTCTCAGAAGGCACTGCTGCTCACACTTGGGGAGCTCAGGTTCACACATGGCAACGTTCCTAAATACCAAGGAATTCATACCCATTAAACAGATCCTAAGGGCAAGAGCTGTGTCTTGATTATCGTTGTGTCCAGCATTGACCCTCGCATGTAGTGGGGCACCTGTTTGGAGGAACAAGTGATGGAGCTGGTTACTCTGGGAGATGAAGAATGAATCTACTGACTTTGCCATCAGCTTGAAAGAACACTGGGTTATACTCTTCTATATGACTGCTTTTGCTCACAGGGAGCCCATTTACCTGTGCAATTTTTGTTTGTTGGTTTGTTTTTGTCTTAATTAGGAGATAGGAGGCATGTCATAAGGAAGTTGTAATCAGGTTTGGTGGTTTTTAAAAAATAATTTTAATAAGAAAAAGAATACTGTTTATTTTGTGGATTTTATGCTTAAAAACATTTTCCCCCCAGGGTAGGTAGCTCATGATTTTAGTGTAGCTAGAAATCACTTTCTCATCCAGGGCAAGGATGTTGGTGTGCTGTGTGAGTTCTTGTCCATATTATCTTGTCACTGAAATCTCTGACTTATGGAGTATGAAGGAGCCTGTCCAGGGCTCAGCCCACCTTAAAGAAAGCTTGGACCTGATTCCTTTGTGTCCAGGTTTTCTTGGTAAAGGAACAAGGAAGGTTATTGTGTTGACCTTTAGTGGACTATTTCAAAACTTGAACTTTACGGTACAGAGTGAAGGGGAAAAGCTTACTCAATCATGTACATGGAGTTGGAAACTAGTATGAAAGTCAGAATCAAGGCTTCACTTATAGTCAGTTTGCTTTGTAATGTGTTTTTGCAGTAACATCCAGGATATGAGGGCCCGGCACAAAGATGCTTTTCTGAAGAAACATAACCTCAAACTGGGCTTCATGTCGGCATTTGTGAAGGCCTCAGCCTTTGCCTTGCAGGAACAGCCTGTTGTAAATGCAGGTGAGTTTGTGGTGGCCAGCATTGCAGAGGTCCTGGGAGGTATGTGCATGAACACAGAACTGCTCCCACAAACACAGACACAAGGGTGGGGGTCATCAGACCAAACTTTAAAAAATACATTTTTATTGATTTTAGAGAGGAAGGGAGAGGGAGAGAGGGATAGAAACATCAGTGATGAAAGAATAATTGATTGGCTGCGTCCTGCACGCCCCCTACTGGGGATCAATGCTGCAACCTACACATGTGCCCTGACCCGGAATCGAACCATGACCTCCTTGATTCATATGTCAATGCTCAACCATGGAGCCACACTGGCCAGGCAGACAAACTTTTAATTTCATACCTGTGAAAACATGAGTGCGTTTCTTAGGGATTTCTTGGCTCACCTTCCTGAAATAGTATCATCATTACTTTGTCCCCATTAAATGGACAGAGTGACTTCTCTTTCTAGCGCATAGCTCGGAAGTTCTCGGCCAGCTCAGCTCTCCAGCCCCTCATGTCAGGGTGGAAGCTCATGTCCTGTCTGGCACTCCTCACCTTCCCCAGGGCGCTGTTGTCTTGGGGCCTGACTTCCACACTTGGCATAGGCTCCAGGGTGACCTTTGGTTTCTGGTTGATGGGCCTCATTGGAAGATTGTGCTCGTTTTCTTTGTGTTATTCGCCTACATCATTGAAATGTTGACCTATCAAGCAGTTCTTTCCCATTGAGACACTTCTCTGTTCCCTGAAAGATTGGAGAAGTGACATTGACACTTTTGCAACCCTCAGCAAGGCCAGGGTCCCTAAAGATCTAGAAATAGAAGCCCTAGTCCAGGGGTCCTCAAACTTTTTAAACAGGGGGCCAATTCACTGTCCCTCAGACGTTGGAGGGCCGGACTATAGTTTAAAAAAAAATATGAACAAATTCCTATGCACACTGCACATATCTTATTTTGAAGTAAAAAAACAAAACGGGAACAAATACAATATTTGTATTTGCATGTGGCCCGCGGGCTCTAGTTTGAGGACCCCTGCCCTAGTCCCTTCCATCAAGTGATATGCCCTAGGTAGATAGGAGGGCTGTCTTTGTTTTACCCATATATTACCTCTTTGTTTCTTCCATTCTTCTTATGCGTCCTGATTGGCACTCTCTGGTCGTCTGCCTGCCCATACACCTAGGCATTTGAGTTCTCGTGGCCTCTTTGTCATTTACATGCTTTTCCTGGTGTCTTTGTCTAACAATACAACATACACTTTCTGTGGAAAAGATTCCCAAGCCTATTTTTTCATGAGCACTGGACCTAAATGTGCAGCTGCTGTTTGCTGTCACTATTAAAGCCAAACCACCCTGCTTCCTCCTGAACCTCCTAGAAGAGCCTTCCCTCCTGCCTTGTCCCCTTTGCGAGTTGACAGCAGATGGGCAAAACCCAGTGGTTCTCAGCTAAGGGAAGGCTTGTTCACAGGAACTAAATGCATACTTACTGTATGTGAGCCAGTGGACTGAGCCCGTGCGAGGGCTGCCAAAGAAATGGTGCCCTATGCTCAGGCTGTCGGGCTCAATGAGGGCATTGGGAGATGTTACGATTGGTTAGTATGGGAGTGAGAGGAGTTTGCCACTGGTAATGCAGTGCTTTTTTTCATACTGATTGGTCAGCTCACACTGTACCAGGCACTGTGGATTGTTACTCTATTAATGCAAATATTACCTCATTAGCCTAGGCCTCAGGAGTTGTATGTAACATGTGTTTTCTCTCTTGCAGTGATTGACGATACAACCAAAGAGGTGGTATATAGGGATTATATTGACATCAGTGTTGCGGTGGCCACCCCACGGGTATGTTGGGACGGGAGATGGGAGTTCTCGTCTTAGATTCTCACCTTTATTTGAGTGAAGAAGCAGACAGCTAGGCACAGATCATGTCTGTAATTCTGTCTTTTTAGAAGGGGATTAATAAAAGAGTAACCTATTTTTGAACATACCACATTCTTTTAATGTTAAGCCTAAATATTTTAGACTGTGTTAATCAAATTGAGTAATTAGATATTCTGGGAAGGGGAGCCCATTGACTTGAATCAGGGAGTTATAACTGTACAGGGTGCTATTAATTTGCAACTGAAAACGCTTTTCACTTTCATCAGGGCCTGGTGGTTCCCGTCATCAGGAACGTGGAAACAATGAATTATGCAGATATTGAGCGAACCATCTTTGAACTGGGAGAGAAGGTAAAGTAGAACGCAGCATGTGTTTCAGCTGCAGGGCAGGGCAGGGAAGCAGCCCGGGGAAGGCAGGGCTTGCCAGTGAGCAATTCTCGGGGAGCTGGAGCCTCACGTTGTTCCGTAAGAGTGCATAGCCTCTCACCCACTAGAGCTGAAGTGCAGACATTGGGCAGAGCTTAGCATGCTCTCGTGACTGAAGATCTCGTCAAGTGAACCTGCTGGAACAGAAAAGGACCTGAAGGCCTTGTGTCTGTCCTTTGGTGGAGCATCTCAGCTGGAAAACTTCCTTTTTAAAAAAAAATATATTTTTATTGATTTCAGAGGAAGGAAGAGGGAGAGGGAGAGAGAGAGAGAGAGACAGAGACAGAGACAGAGACGGACTCGTTGACCGGCTGCCTCCTGTGTGCCCCGCACCCCATGGGGATAGAGCCTGCAGCTGGGCATGTGCCCTAACCAGGAATCGAACCATGACTTCCTGGTTCATAGGTCTACGCTCAACCGCTGAGCCACACTGGCTGGGCTCAGTTGAACAACTTTCATGTTACAGCTGGGTCTTGACATGTTGACCTCAGATATGAGCTTTCTGGACTTCCTTTAGGTGAAGAAAGCTCATCTGACCTTAAATTGCAATGATGTAATTTCTGTTTTTAGGCCCGGAAGAATGAACTCGCCATTGAAGATATGGATGGTGGTACTTTCACCATTAGCAATGGAGGTGTTTTCGGCTCCCTCTTTGGAACACCTATTATCAACCCCCCTCAGTCTGCCATCCTAGGCATGCACGCCATCTTTGATAGGCCAGTGGCTGTGGGAGGCAAGGTAAGAACCATCACTGTTCATGTCCTAGGAGTTAGGTGATGAGAGGGAAATCTTACTAAGTGCTAATTGTGAGATTCACTGTAATTTTAGGCTTAAGTTTCATCTCTTAGTTTCTAATTAAAGCTAAGGCACTGATTCTCATTGTGGTGTGTGGATCAGCAACATCTGGGAACTTACCAGAAATGCACAATCTTGGACCCCCTTTTGGACTTGTTGAAGCAGAAACTGCAGATGATTCTGGTGCAGTAAAGTTTGAGGATAGTTGAGCTAGGAAAGCTTGCTCCTTCATCTAGGACAGTCAGCCGGCTTCATTCTCTAGGTGCTGTAGATAGTGGGGATACAGTTGGGGACCTGGTTCTTGCCTGGGAAAAGGATAATGCAGAGCAGTCTGCGAGCTTCCAAGTGTAGGGTAAGGCTTAGAGGTTCTCTGGGAGTTCAGGGAAGGAAGTCCCAGGGTCGAGCTGGCCCCAAAAGACATGTCAGGAGGAAAACATTTTCTGGGACTGCGTTTCAAACTTTCTTGGGTCACTAACTCCTTTGTGAGTCTGAAATCATAGATCTTCCCCCGCCGCCCCCGCCACTCCCCCCGAAAATGCTCACACACCCTACTTTACATACAATTTCAGAGAATTTGTGGACCCCAGGTTTAAATTTATAACCCTAAAGCCAGACTGAAAGGGGAACTTTTCCTTTAGGAAACGAATGAAGAGTAAAGTGTGTTTAAAAAGGCAGTTGTGCGGAGACTCCTGTTCTTCGTCTCAGAGTGGGGCAAGCAGGGGGGCTGTGCACTAAGGATAAGGCTTGGTCTTCGAAAATGTTGTATCTAGAGCAACACCAATAGGAAAGGAACAGAACTTTCCTCATTTCCCCACTTCCATGGGGCTTTTCTGCTACTGCAGACAAATCTATACCCTCCTCTCTCTGTAGGTGGAGGTGCGGCCCATGATGTTCGTGGCACTGACCTATGATCACCGGCTAATCGACGGCAGAGAGGCTGTGACTTTCCTCCGAAAAATCAAGGCAGCGGTAGAGGATCCCAGAATCCTCCTAATGGACCTTTAGGAGGAAGTCACACGCCCAATACATTGACCACACAGGAACTGAAAACCAGTCTTCTCTCTGCCCCACGTGGGTCCCGGGTTCGCCTGGCGACAGACAGGCACATGCTGTTGGCCTCAAGCAAGGAAGCCAGGGCACTATATAACCAGCAGTCGCAGGTCTTTCTTGGTGTTCCTACCAGCGCTCTCGCTCGCTCTCTCTCTCTCTCTCCCCCTCCCTCCCCCTACCCCTCTCAACACTCGAATATCTTATTTCCTTAGGCTTGAGGGGGAGAAAGAGAGAGCCTTCACAGATGCTCATTAATATCCCTGCCTTTCTTCATTAACCCTCTGCCGAGATAATTTTGCTTCTCCCCCGTGCCAGTACACGATAGGGAAACCACTGGGGACCATGGTATTAAGTTTCAGTCTTTTGAAAGTGTTCTCCAGAGCTGCCTGGGAGGGTTGTGCCTCCCACGCTCGGAGCAGCCTCTGTCTGCCCTGGCTGTGCACATTCTCACTTGATTCCACCTGTGTGGAGGTATTGACCACAGGCCAAGGTGCTGCTTTGCTGCTAAATGCACCTTCCTTCTCAGCTGTCATTGACTTCAGGATGCTTCTACTACCTCTTCCAGGAAGCACAGGCCGGGGGACCTGGGTAGGAGAGGTGTTGGCAGTGTGGAGGGGGAGAGGGCAGATTCCCCCTGAGGCCATAGCTATAAACAAGAGAACAGAAGCCAGGCCTGCCCTCACATTCTCTGTCATAGCCTCACACCAGGAAAACCCATTTTGGCACAGCTATGGTTGTGCCAACCTTTCTAGGTTGCTAGGAACCGTTCGTTCTAGCACATTGTTCTCATCTGGAGCCGATTCTAGTACATCAAGGCAGTGGAGGATGGACTGGAGCCTGGTAGAGATTGGGGCGGGGGAGGCTTCCTGTGGACAGGCTCGGATTGACTTGAGCTTTTAAATTCCATTGGTATGAGCATGTGACTGAGGAGGCAGTTCTGTTCTTTCCTGGTCACGGCCCCTGGGAAGTGGGGCCTTGGCTCTTCTGCAGAGCACGGATCTAGGGCAGGTGGACCGGTGGGAACCAGCCCCAAGATGCCAGTACACGGGGGAAGTGACTGATGTCGCCTCTGAGGTACTGCCTGATGGGTCTGGACACAGTCATTGGAATTCCTTGGAACATGGTTAAATGTACACGTCTTGTCATGAAAGCTACCAGGCTTCATTGCTTTAAATCCAGCTGCATTCAGGCCTGAGGCTGCTGACACCTGACATGGGAGCCACTTACTTAGTGCAGAGTGCCCACTTGTATCTCGAAGAAGTAAGGCCTGGGGGACGGGTGGGGGGAAGGGATGGGAGCCAATACTGAGTGCCTGCAGCATCTGCTATGTCTTCACTATTCAGAACTCGTAACTGAAATATTTAAAGAAACCGATTTTAAATGCAAATTAAAGGGCAAAAGTTCTCAAACAGAGTTCCCGTCTCTTCTGTGTTCATTTTGGTTACTGAGGTTAAGTCTCCAACACTGGTTATTGGCACTGAAAGCCACCTAAGGTCCCTTTGGTTACCCTGTGATACCTGAGTTTTAAAGTAAGTTAACACTGCACTGATTTGACAAAAAATGGAACTGGGCTGTCTGCAGGCAGGGAAGCGCCCTCCCTCCTTCCATTGACCCCTCAAAGCCTGGCAAGCCGGGCTCTTGGGCAGAGACTGGTTCCCACCTTTGAGGCTCCTGCAAACACTGACACACTTGCATTATTTCTGGGATGGATACCAAGGTCAGTAGGAACCATGAGGGTCGATTACCTCCTGGGAGCGGTGGTCTGCGAGGGAGAGGGACAGTTAACCTAGACTGACTCCAGGTGACTGGCACGATGGTCTCCAGGCTTAAATATACCCGGTCTTTCCACACAGTCCGTGCCTGCTGATCTTGCTTACAGTGGTGCCATCTCTGTATGAAGGTCTGCCCCAGGAACAGAGTGGCTCCCCGAGGGTAGAATTTGGGTTCAATGAAAGGAATTTTAGAATTTTCTATTAGGCCCAGGACCTGGTGCTAGCTTTCATTTCTCTAGTAAATCTACAAGGAGGTAGATTGTAAGCCCCATAAGGTCTGGGACTACAGGACTCTGGCTTAGAGCCTGGCACAGTGCCACATGTGCATTGTTTACTGCACAGATGGGGCCCAGAGGTTCCAGAAGCAAATTGGACTTGCAGCAGTGGTTGGAGGTGGTCTGGCCTGACTTAGGGAGTGTAGCAAAGGAAGACTGGACAAGCTCCACTAGGCTCCCATCAGACCTTGTCATTAACCTCGTGTGTGTGTGTGTGTGTGTGTGTGTGTGTGTGTGTGTGTGTGTCAGGAAGGGAGAGAGAAACATCAGTGATGATGAGAATCATTGCTGGGCTGCCTCCTGCACACCCCCTACTGGGGATCAGGCCTGCAACCCAGGCATGTGCCCTTGACCAATCGAACTCAGGAACCTTCAGTCTGCAGGCCGACACTCTATCCACTGCACCAAACCAGCTAGGGCATCGTTAACCTGAGTAGGAGCCACTGTGTCTCAAGGGGTCACTGAAGATTAAACTATTCCCCCCCCCCTCCCCCAGGCATCATGACCCTCTTCTAAGGCTTGTCTGTTATTTCCCATGGAGCCCAGTGCCCCTCTATGCCAGCACTGCCCCTTGGGCTCAGTGCTGCTCTGCAGGGCACAGGCTGGCATGCGGGTGGGTCTACAACCAGCCCTGCTTCCTACTTCCTAGTGGACTCCAAGTTCACTGTTGACTGTCATGGAGCTTCTTTGGGGGAGCCTTCCAGTCTTCCTGTCCCGACAGGGTGGCTCTCGTTGCATTAATGAGGCAAGAACACCACGGGCAACATCAGGCTTTATTGGGGCCAAGATGGTATGGACACGCCCCAGAGAAACCAGGACCATACCACGCTGTGCTTCCCTATGTCCTCTGCCCAAGTCACTCCAGCCTCCCTCAACCCAGTTCCCCCCCCTTCACAATCAGAATGGAGGTGAGTGTCAAGGCCGCCACCTGGTGGTATAGCAGACACAAGGCAAGGGGTTGGGGGCAGAGGTCTGGTGAAAGTTTTAGTTGCCACACCCCAGTGACAGGGTGAGCCCTGAGAGGAAAAAGCCCCCAAACCCAAGGAGGGGATTGTATTTGGGGTAACTACTTATCCCAGTTTCAGAGACCAAACATCTTGCTTCTGGCTGGAAGCCTGGGCAATCATTCTGTGTGTTGTGATTCATTTCAAAAGGGGATGAAGTCACAGTAGGCAATGAATTGAGTGGACCCTCAAGACTAAAATGCAAATTGGTAAACAGGACCAATGCCTGAGAAGGGAATCCCAGTGGGTCCAGCTTGTCTTAGCAGCTTCCGCCTGGAGGCTGAACTGAGGTCTCAGACCTGTGGGGCAGGCTCCCCTTTCCACCCCAGTGGGCTAGCTAGGGAGGGGAGGTCTTATTCTGCTTCTAAAATTGCTCTAATTGGCAAAGGTGCCCTCTCCCCTCCTCCTAATCCCTGTTTCCTCCCCCATGCCCCTCTTCCTTTTGCTCTTCAGAGTCTGAAATTGCAAGACAGGGGCATGGGCAGGAGGGGGAGTGGATCACCCTGTTCCCCACCTCACTGCATGCTCACTACAGACGTCTTCCCTGCGTCCCCGGCCTCCCCACCCCACGCAGGAGGAGTCTGATAGAAGAGGCCACTATTGACACGGCTAAGGTATCGGCCAGGGCAGCCCTAATTTGAGTCCACGAAGCCAGTGGACCAGTATCCTGAGATAAGTCTCCAGAGATGTCCCGAGTAGGGCACAACATGGCAGGTAGCGAATCACAAAACCTCAAGGTTGGCTCAGCAGGTGGTCAGTACTTCGGAGCGAATGTGACAGAAGGCACCCTTTAACGGGGTAGGTCTGTGTTCAAGGCTCAGGGTGTGCGCTCAACAGGTCTCTGTTGACTGATGGGTGGATGGAGGGCCCCAAGCCACCTAGCAGGGTGACCTCTGTCCTGTCCCTTCCCATCAGCAGTGACAAGAAAGGGTTCCTCCAAGAGCTGGCGGGGAGACCCCCTAGGGACAGCGGCGATGATGGCTTCTGAGCCCACAGGAGGGAGCAGAGCCCAGCAGGAAAGGCGGCTGACCCGCATTCTTTGCAGAGGCCGCTGGTTAGAGTGACAGGATGAGGGTCAGCTCAAAGTGACAGGATGACAGGCGAAGAGAAGAGAGGGGACTCAGACCAGTCCGGCTGCTTCCATCGCCCGCTCCACCCTCTCTTACCCCACCAGCTTGCTCCACTGGATGGTACTGAAAAAGGGGTGGGACTTGAGTCTGTTGACACCGCCCGCTCCAGCTCCCAGGCGCCTGCTGGCATCGAACTGCAGTAGCTGTGGAGAAAGGCCCGGTCAGCGCCTGGCAGGCCTTCCCAGCCCCATGGCTGAGGTGTGGGCGGACTTCCGGGGACTTGTCGCCCTGGCCCCGGGGGCTCACTCCCTGCCAGCCCAGCCCATAGAACCCCCAGTTTTACCCTGGGGAACACACTGGTGGTGTTTGGCCACCAACATATAGAGAACTTTGTAACCTCCTGCACCCACATCAGCCACCCAGGAGCAGCATGCTTGTTCACACACAGGGTTCTGCCCTCCCAGCGCCCACCCTCAGGCCAAGGAGCCGCCTCTGCCGGGCCGGCTGACCTCACCTCCGTCAGCAGGGAGGCTGCTGGGCGACTGAGCCACTCAGGCAGCTGGAGCTGGGTGTGGGGCTGGATTCCTGAGGGGTGGCTCTGGGATAGGGCCTGGGAAGACACAGGGAGGGGCCTCAGGAGGCAACCCCTGGAAAGTCTGCACACCCCAGCGGCAGCCAGGCTTTTATTTTTCCCCGGGTCACATTCCATGGGATGATGATAATGCAGACCATTGGATCTGCTTTGCATCTACTGTATGCCAGGCGGCACTAGATGCCTGACAGCCATTCTCCACACTCCCACGGCCCCTCTCAGAGGAAATACAAGTATCGCATCGGAGAGACAAAAGCAGGCTGAGAGGTGAAGGGACTGATGCTGAGGGTAGGGTTTGAACCCAGGTCTGTCTGGCTCTAAGCTTGCTCGATGCATTGCTCTTGGGCTGCAATCAGGACCGGCACTTCAGGATGAGTATTGGACCTTGTCTTCACACAGAAAAACAACAACACAACCATCCACGGGCCACCCATTTGGCAGCAGGCCACGGCGTGCTCCGGCCGCGCCAAGGCAGGGCTGTGCTGAGGGAAGGCAGGGCCTCTACTCCAGCGGGGTGCAGCTGTGGAGAGCAAGGAGGTCTGTCTGGAGGTCAGGATGAGCTGCAAGAAGCGACCAGGAGGAAGGCCAGAAGCTCAGGTGGTGGGAGGCTGAGAGGGGAGAGCAGCTGTTTGCAGCCAGGCCTCTCAGAGGCCCTGGGCTACGGGACAAAAGCAGGAGGCAGCCACGGTGAACTGGTCCGACCTGGGCTTCAGGTCACACTGCATCCTCTCTGGCTATTTCCTGCTGAAAGGCGGTTCGGCCTTTCCCTTGCTGTCTGACCTCACCAGCCCCAGGTGCAGAGCTGAGCTCATCGGGTGGACAGAGGGCAGAGGCCGCCATCCTGAGCAAGGGCGTTTGCCGGGGGAACTTGGAGCTCTTGGCTGACCCAGGCTGGACGGACAGCGGCTGGCCTGCATCCAGGAGGCCCTCTCTCCTGTTCTTCAGCCAAAGTCTGGGGGTGACAGCCCAGGAGGCCGTCGGGGGTGGGAAGTGAGCAGGGGGAAGCGGCTGAGGGGGTGAGCCAGGCGCCTTTCGGGGAAGAAGCGCTGTCCAATCCCACCCTTCCTCCAAAACCCGCCCTGACCACCCAACTCAGCTCTCACCCACTGACGTCGGCAGTCCCACCAGCTACAGCCACTAGCATGGGGGAGGGGGTACCAAGTGTGCCCACGGCCTGGGTGGCAGTGGCTCCCTGCGTCTCTCGTGGCCTGTGGGGGTGAGCTGGGGAGGAGCACCAGGCAGCTTGAGCCCGACGTGGGCTGGTTGTATCAAGCCCAGGCCACCCTGTCCCCAGTGACCCCCACAAGGCCCCACACCCTGCCCCGCCACTCACCGTTCCAGTCAGCAGTTCATACAGCAGGGACCCAAAGCTCCACCAGTCACAGGCTTCCGTCAGCTCAGAAATCCCACCCACCTCTGCGGGAGCAAGAACACCAATGTCCCCGCCTTCCCCGAGAAGGTGGGTCTCCCTTCTATTCATCCTACCGGACCCGGCCCATCCCCTGTCCCCCTCACCCCCCCCCCAGGTTCACCCACACAAAGGCACGGGGTCCAGGGCCCTGCCCCCGCTCCTTGCCTGGGGCACTGTAGAGGTTGTCCACAGCCTCCCGGCAGCACTGGGGCTCCACCTCTGACCACTGGCCAAAGTACGTGAGCCGAACATGACCTTCCCGTCAGTGCACAGGGGATGGAAGGGGGACAAAAAATACCATCAGTCATTGCTGAGCAGCGGGCCTTGGGGAGGGGCCTCCAGGACGTCCCCCAACACAAGGCAGGAGCCACTGGCCTCACTAAGCATGGCCTCCCTAGGGGCATGCAGCCCTGAGGCCCAGAGACAGCTGGGTATTCATAGGAGCTGCTGCCCTGGACTCCTGGGCCCGAAGGGGCTTGTTTCCAGACTCATCCTTGGAGACTTCGCAGAGTCTTGTGTGAAAAGACTTGGGGGGCAGAAGGGGGGTGGGAGGCTGGCTGGTGTGGCTCAGTGGTTGAGCATCCACCTTTGAACCAGGAGGTCACCGTTTAATTCCCGGTCAGGGCACATGCCTGGATTGTTGGCTCGATCCCCTGTATGGGGCCTACAGGAGGCAGCCAATCAATGATTCCCTCTCATCACTGATGTTTCTCTCTCTCTCTCTCTCTCCCTCTCTGAAATCAAGACAAATATATTAACAACAATAAAAAAAGGCTGGGGAAGCAGATAACCTCCGCCATTCCCTCAAATTCGTGGCACTCTCCTCCATCTTGAGGCTTTGCCCGCCCCCCCCCCCCCCCCCGCCACCCGTACTCCCCTCCCCCAGGCCTGGGCACCTACCTGCTTGGTCCAGGAGCAGGTTCCGGGGATTGAGGTCCCGGCACAGCACGCCCTGCTCGTGCAGCGCCTCCAGGGCCACCAGCGTCTCAGCCGCCCACTGCTTGACCTGCTCTTCCCTCACCCTCCAGGCGCCCCCGCCAGACCCCTGGCTGGCCTTGTCCACTGAGGGGCAGCTCTGACCTCTGCTGCGGCCACAGCCCCCCAGCACCCGGCCGGCCCCCTCGCGAACCCAAGAGAGCCCCCACGGGGACCCAGTGTCTGAGGTCTGGCCAGGTTCTCTCCGGGACTGGAGGTGCAGGCGGCCACCGGGAGCCTTCGGGGGGTCCGAGGAGCAGGAAGTGCTGGTCCTGGCTGAGGGTGCACCTTCGGCCTCTCTCTGGGGTCTGACGGGTGGGACCTCCCTCGCTGGGGCAAGGCTCCGGCAAGTCCAAGGAGACTCCAGCGGCACTCTGTCCTGCAGGCGGGTGTGGCCAGGGGGCAGCAGCGTTGGGGTCCGGAGGCTGAGGCGGGAGTTGAGCTGAGCCTTCATCCCCTCCAGGCTGGAGCCAGACCTGAGGCCAGACTGCTGGGGGCGTGCCTGGGAGAGCAGGTGGGACCAGAGCGTGCCTCCTGGGCCAGGCGGAGGGAGCGGCCAGCATGGGGATGGGAGAAGAAGAGCATGGACACCGGGTCCGGCCCCACCCTGCGGATCCTCTGCCCTCCGGTCCTCGCCTCTGCTCCTCCCTCCCGGAGCCTGAACCTAGAATGACCTCTCCTTCCTGTCACTCACCTAGAGAGGACCCAGCCTCCCCATCTGGCACAAAATAGGTGCTTAACCCCTAAGGAAATGTGAATTATTGTTAATGTCCTTGGTTTTGGTGTTGGTTTACCAGTGTTCAATATATTTTATACATATATATATTTAAAAATTCCTAGGGACAATAGTACAATGAAATATGTTAGTAAAATAAAAGAAGGCCAGGCATGGACCTGTGATGACTCTAGGTCAGGGGTCCTCAAACTTTTTAAACGGGGGGCCAGTTCACTGTCCCTAGGACCGTTGGAGGGCCGGACTATAGTTTAAAAAAAAACTATGAACAAATTCCTATGCACACTGCACATATCTTATTTTGAAGTAAAAAAACAAAACGGGAACAAATACAATATTTGTATTTGCATGTGGCCCGCAGGCCGTAGTTTGAGGACCCCTGCTCTATGTTATGAACTAGAATGTGCACCTCATTAAAAAAATCTCATCACCTGCCCTAGCCGGTTTTGCTCAGTGGATAGAACGTCGGCCTGTGGACTGAAGGGTCCGGGTTTGATTCATGCCCGGGGTTGTGGGCTTGATCCCCAGTAGGGGGTATGCAGGAGGCAGCCAACCAATGATTGTCTCTCATCATCGATGTTTCTATCTCTCCCTTCCTCTCTGAAATCAATCAAAATATATATATATATATATATATATATATATATATATATATATTTAAAATCTCATCACCCTAACAGGAGATCAATAAATATCTGCTACATGACCAGCTCCTGTCCTTACAGCTTCAGAACCACCCCCCCACAGGGCGCTCCGAGGGATGGGCGCAGACTAGAAAAATGAAGAGCCAGGACTGGAGGACATGGTGACAAAGGGGACACCTGCATACATGTCCTCTCGCCAGCCCTACGTGAACATCTTCCCCAGGATGTCCCTGCCCCTCAGCACCCCTGGGGCCCACACAGCCTGACCCGGCCATCACCCTCCAGCAAGGCCAGGCCCTGGTCTGTGCTGCACACCTGGTGGGAGTTACTCCCTCCCTCGGTTTTGGCATTTTAAGGGCAGGAAAGGGGACACCTCCCCAAGGCCCCTCACCTTGCACGTGCTCCAGGTGCAGGAAGATGGAGTCCTCGCTGACAAAGTACCGCAGCAGCTTGGTCATGTAGGGGACCCCGTGCGGGATGATGGTCAGCCGCTCCCGGCTCGCCGTGTGACACCTGGACAGGCTCTGGGGAGGGGGCAGGCCAGAGGCTGCTCTGTTAGGGGACGTCAGAGCCCCAGCTTCAGTGGCCACCGGAAGAGGGAGGGGAGCCACCCTGAGGAGCAACTGCCTCCCCCACTTCCTGCCCTGGCCCTCACCCCTGTCTTCCCTATGCCATCCAGTTCCCCCACCTCCTGGGCCAGGGAGGAGGCAGTGAAGTGTGTGTGCCTGGAGGGCTGGGGCACACTCAGGGCAGGACAAGTGGCTTTCAGATTTGGAGGGAGCATGGACTTCATATAGAGATTCTGGGTAGGGGGTTCCCTAGAGGGTGGCGGGGTCTAAGAGCTCTGAGAAAGTCCCACGGGGAATGCAGAATGGAGGGGGCTGGGCGGCACCTGCCTTCACCACGAAGGTCCCTCCAGTCGCTGGGTCCTGGACCAGCTGCACCTGCCAAGGCATTGGTCAAGGCACATGCTAGTTCCCGGGGCTCCACGGCCCTAATCCCAGCCCCCAGGTTCCTCCACTGAGGCGGACTCACTCCACAGGCAGGGCAGAAAAGGCAGGCCCCAAAACGGACATCAATCCTGTCCTGCTCATCCACCCTTCTTAGACCCGCAGGTCTTAGCTCATGTGCCGCCGCCTCCAGGAAGCCTTCCCAGCCCTCAGGTGCTCTCCAAGCTCACCCGTAGGGGAACCTTATCACACGATGTCTAATTTCCTGTCTCCCCACTGCACTGTGAGCCCCAGGAGGACAGGAACCCCACTGTCCAGCTGTTTCCAGAGCACACATCCATGGGGAGTGGCCCAGCCTGCAGGGCCCGAAGGTGTCATGGATGGAAACGACCTCAGAACCAGTTACGTGATTGATCTTTCATTTTACAGGTGAAAAGCTGAGGCTCCGAGAGTGTGGCCCAGACCACCAATGGGCCAAGCCGTGCCCACGTGCTGGGCTGGGAGTGCTCTCTCAGGCCTCCCCAACTGACGCCCACCCTTCTTTTAAGTAATTCTCTCTGGAGGCTGTCTTCGGAGAGCAGCCCACTCCTTCGCCCGTTGGTTTTGTTCAGAGGCAGGGCCTTGTATCAAGGTGGGAACTTGCCTCTTCTCGTGGTGGGCAGGGTGGACCGCGGGCACGGGAGAGGGCATGCTGGGGGGCAGAAAATGGCCCAGACTAGGGGCCTGCAGGGGCAAGACCACTGGGTGAGGTTGTGACTCCTTGCAGACACTCCCCGTGGTGGTGGGTGGAGCCCGGCCCGCAGGCCAGACCACTGGGCAGTGAATCCTGCAGCCTCAGGTTGGAACTGGGCTTAGATCTTGGAAATGAATTGGTTTCCTCATCTACCAAAGAGTGATCGCAAATGCCCCCTTCCCTCATCACCGGTTTGGTTGATGCCATCTTGGATGTAAAGGCCGTGAGCATGCCAGTTGTCACACTTGCTAAGACACATCACCTCTCTGAACCTTGTTTTCTTAACTGCAAGTTGGGGTCATAGCAGTGCCCCATCTGGAGGTCATTAGGATTCTATAAAGCAGACAACTCAAGCAGAGCAGCAACCTGTGCCTGCCACAAACACGCCCTCGATAATCTTTAGTGATTATTATTATTATTATTATTATTATTATTATTATTAAGAAACCCCACTGGGTAGGGAGCACATACTCTGTGCTAAATGCTTTATATGATTTAGTTTCACAGCCCTACTCGGTGAGTGTTATTGGTGATCCACTTTATTGATGAAGAAATTGAGGTTCAGCCAGGCCTGTGTTGCTCAGTGATTGAGCATTGACCTATGAACCAGGAGGTCATGGTTCGATTCCCAATCAGGGCACATGCCTGGGTTGTGGGCTCCATCCCCAACAGGGTCGTGCAGGAGGCAGCCGATCAATGATTCTCTCTCATCATTGATGTTTCTATCGTTCCCTTTTCCTTCCTCTCTGAAATCAATAAAAAGATATTTTTTCAAAAAAAGAAATTAAGATTCAGAGAGGTTATGTTGCCCACGATCCCGCTCCTGAAAAGTGGTAGAGCCAGGCCTTGGATCCAGGCAGGCTGACCCCGGGCCCTGGAGAATAACCGCACCTGGGGGCACAGCCAGCTCACTCTGGCACGTGCCCTCCCCTCTGGGCCCCAGGAACCCCATCACCAGTGAAATGAAGGCGGTGGACTTGGTGCAGCAGGAGTGAGGGGGTTCCTCCTCCAAGAGCCACAGTCTGAACCCAGCCTGGCCCCAGCTCCTTTGCCAAGTCTGTACAATGTTTGAAAAAGAAATCTGGGGTCATTTAGGAGAACAGAGTTTCCCACAAGCACCGACACCCAGATAATTCCCCACTGTCCCTTGCCAAGTGGGGCTTCCTACCACCTCGTCCGGGACACGGCCCTATCATTCACAGAGCCCAGAAACCAGCGGGGAAGGTTGGGGCAGTGAGAAATAAAACGCAATCAGGACATTGAAACAAGTGGGTTAAACTCTATATGTACATGAAAACCTACCCATCTGGAAAGAATTCGACCAGAACATTAGCAGTAATTATCTTGGAGTGAGGTAGGGTGGTGGGGAATTGTTTGTTTCTGTTTTAAATGTCTTCCTCTTTCGTGTTATCTCAAAAGGGTAGCAGACAGGGCATTTTCCCATTAAACCCAGCAAACAAACACACCGCCTTCCTCTTTTGCTCCTTGCTACAGGAGACACAACACCTGCTAGTCACGTGGCCTCTGTGGCCTCAGTTTCACGCTCTGTAAGACAGTTACTAACAGTCAGCTCTACCCAGAGGAGCTTGTGGCCGTGAAGGAAAACCCCACGGCACCATCCCATGTGGGAACCATTAGCCACGTGTGGCTATCAAGCCCTTGAAATGTGGCTGGTGCAGCTGCTGCAGCTTCTTTGGTGAAACACATGAGCACTTTCTGTAAAAATGCCCAACGTATCCAAATCCCAGAAGGAATCTCTCATGGAGCTAACAAGCCCAAAAGTTGCAAACAGGTTTGCAAAATCCAAGGTCCATGGGGGCTGGGATGTGAGCCCAGTGAGCAGGGCAGGGACGGGAGCAAAGCAGAGGCCGGTGTCCCTTCAAGTGGGCAGCCCTTCTCCACTCCCTGCTGCTTCAGGGACCCCGAGCCAGCCTTTCCAGATCTCTGGATTTTGAGGAGAAGCAGGATATCTGGATGTTTATATGAAACCTGCCAACTTTTAAATGTTGGTAACTAATACATTTTTTAAAAAACACCCCGGTGTTTGAGCCAAAAAAACAAGAAGTGACTCGAACGACCTTTTTCTTCCCCATCCTTGACTCAGAGCCTGGATCCTGGACGCGGCTCGCAGGCCTCCAGGCTCCCCGAGGGCAGACGCCTGGGTATTCTGGCCGACTGCCTACCTAGTCCTTGACCAACCCACCTCTGTTCCCTGCCACCCTCTATGCCTGCCAGTACCTCTTCAGCCCTAGAGACCCCCTCCCGACAACCGGGCACCTCAGGGGACGCACCGGCTTCCCCAGCCAGCCCTTTGCCCTCCCGGGCTCTGTGCTGGGGGCCAGCGCTGCTCTCCTGCCCGGATCTGCCTGGGCAGAGCTGTGGAATGGGACACTGTGAGGCACATCAGACCTGGCCCGAGGCTGCCGAACACCTCTCCTAATTTGGGGAAATTGGTGCTCCTGGCTTGGGAACGGCGCAGGAACAGGAAGCAGGATCTCTGGAGGGAGGTGGAGCAGGTGAGGTGAATGCCCAAGAAAGGGTGAAAAAGGAACAACGCAGGGCGATCTCAAGACAGGACGGCTGCTGTCCACGTGCAGGACTCAGAACACTGGGTTCCGAAAACGCTTTGCCCAGGGGTGACCGGGGCTTAAGCAAATGAGGGGGATCCTGTCACAGACCTCGCTCTTGGCAACTCAAGGTGCCCATTTGCATCCTACAACTCCTGTAATTTAAAAAACAGCCCTAGCCGGTTTGGCTCAGTGGACAGAGCGTCGGCCTGCGGAATGAAGGGTCCCGGGTTCGATTCCGGTCAGGGGCATGTGCCTGGGTTGCGGGCACATCCCCAGTAGGAAATGTGCAGGAGGCAGCTGATCGATGTTTCTCTCTCATCGATGTTTCTAAATCTCTATCCCTCTCCCTTCCTCTCTGTAAAAAATCATAAAAAAAAAAAAAAGATGCAGACGCTAAAAGCTAACACTACTTTTCTCAGGTCTTTAAAAAATAAATAAATAAATAAATAATAAAAAACAAAGTAGTGTAACGTCAACTCACTATTTGCCAAACTCCTTTCACCCGGAACTCCACTCTCCCCAGCACCCCTGGCTCAGCGGGATCCCATGTGGGGCAACGGGGTGGCAGCCACCTCCCAGCCACATGGACTAGTTGGCGGGAGGGCAGGGCTGCACAGACGGAGCCCGGCCGGGCCTTGCTGACATACTGGGGTCCATTCCAGGGACCGGGGAGGAGCCGCTGGAGCAAGGCTGGGGGACGGGAAGCCGCATGCCTCCGGACTGGCGTTGGCCACCCGCATCTAGAGCCATCAAACGTGCATCACGTGTTTTAGCATGTGCCAGGCCTTTCCCCTAAATGAGCTCATTTTAGTTCCCACATCACCCCGTGGGGGGAGGGGCCTCACCCACTGGCCGGCGAGCGCTGAGAGGTGAAGGACCTGCCCTTGGCCGCCTGTGTGCTGCCCACACAGACTCCATCCTCGGGCGTGTGCGGAAGCACACACTGGCCTCCTCCGCTCTGTGGCTCCCGACCCATTGAATCCCCCGTGAGTGTTGGAATTGCAGATACCCGGCTCGACCCCAGAGATTCGGACTCAAAGGGCCTGCGGTGGGGCCCAGGCGTCTGTATTTTGGGGGAGCTCCCCAGGCGATTCTGACAAACAGCCAGAATGAGAAAGAACTTCAGTGACTCCTCAGGCAGCCCTTGGTGGGGGCAGAGGGCAATCGAACACTGGCTCTGTGGGTGAAAAGGGCCACAGACGAAACCTGACAAGCTCAGGGGAGGCCTGCCTGACGGGCCTTACAAGCTCAGGGACCAGAAGTAACCACACAGGGTGGTCTGAGCATGAAGCTTCCTAACCACAGGAGAGTCGTAGGGGGTCGTCACGTCCTAGGCCTATAGCTTCCTTGACAAACCTCAATCTGTACCTTAGGTGAGCCTGTCATTTTGCATCTAAGATAACATACCTTTGAAATGTCAGCGTCATCTTTTTTGCAGACACCCCCCCCCCCCCCCCCCAGGGAACAACCTCCCACCGGATCAGGAGACCACAGAACCCCTCATGGTATCTTGTCCCCGGAATCCCCTCTCCATGTGCTGTAAATGTTACTCAGTACCCGCCCGGTGACCTCCCAGGCAAAAGAAGTATGGGTCTATCCGTTTTACTTCCTACCCAACCCCAGAGATTTCCCCGAGTTGCTCTCCCGCCTCCCTCATCTACCGCCAATGAATTTTAAGTAACCGCCCCCCTTGGTCTCCCCTTTAATTTTAATGTATAAAATAAGTGGTAAAACTGACATCTTTTCTGGAACATTTTCTCAATCCATTGAGATTTTGCTTCCCCACAATTGTCATCAGTTGGGCTCAAATAAATTCATAAAAATTCGCACAGGTTTGGACGTTTCTTATGCCGACAGCTCCAATCTCATTTGACCCAACTGTCCTTCTGACTTCCACTCTGAGTGTCCCAGGTACGGGTTGGGATGTCAGTTCCTATCTTCCTGTCTGCCTTGCGTTAAGGGGAAGGGCCCCAGATGGGGTGAGGAGGAGGGTGGGGCCCGGAGAGAAAGGGCAGAGCTGCCAGGCCCTGGATGATTGGGACACTCGGAGGGCAGGTTTCTGGAGATGAGCACCTTCCCGCCACGGGACCTTCTTGGCTGTGCTTGGTGGGAGACTCGGCTGCAGCCCTGGGGTGCAGAGGGAATGCGGGGTGGGGGCCGGTGGGAAGTGGGAGTGAGCCAGAGTGGGTGGCAGGATGCCCTGGGCACAGCTTCTCCTGAGGCTTCTGTCTTGACTCCGGGAGGAGCAGTTTTCTGTGTCTGAGCTGGAGGGCTGTGGAAAGGCGCTGCCTGCCTCTTGGGTTCCCAGCTTCCTTCCCAGGACCTGACTGGTGTGTACTGGGGCAGGGAGGGATGGGGGGCTGCTGGACACAGCTGGATACCCTGCCCCCTCTCCAGTCTCCTCTGAAGGACTGGGCGTGGCTGCTCTCTCTGCCCACCTGTCACCCCAATTGCACACATCACCTCCTCCCACACCAAGGGCCCTGCTTACTCACCTTCTCGATGACCCCGACCACCCTGCAGCCCCTCAGCTGCTCCAGGGCAGAGCTCAGTGTGCGGATGGGCCGGAGCCTCAGGCTGCTGAAACCCTGCGAGGGGAGACAGGCTCAGGCCCCAGCCCTCCTCAGCCAGGCAGTGGGCAGGGCCTCCAGCTGCCGGGGGAGCACAGGGAGTGGGCAAGAATGGGGTACGGTCCAGCCTCACCTCACAGGGACAGGCTAGCAGAGAAGCTGGTCCTGACTTGGGTGGGGGGGCCCACACTGCCCTCTTCACCCAGCCCCCCCCCCCCCGCACCTCCCCGCAGCCCTTCTCCAAGGCTCAGGGAGTCCCTAAGGCTTCAGAAGCCTCCCTGTCTCCAGGAGGCAGATGCTCCCGGGGGTGGGGAAATAACCTGGGAACGTGTGGATCCCAGGGAACACGCCTCGAAGACCAAGGCATGTGGCCCAGGCACGTGATTTGGGGAAAAGTGAGCCCAGGAGGGGTGCGTGTGCATGTCTGTGCACACCTGTGGGCATGAGAGGTGTGCGTGCATTTTCAACCCCTCTGCGTGTGCACTGGGTTAGGAAAAGCCATATGGGGAGAGCATCCGTGCACGTCTATGTACGCATGTATGTGTATGTGCACACGGCGGTATTCGTGTCTGCTCCACATACTGAGGCCCATTCAAACACAAACAGCCCTGGGAGCCTTGAAGTGCGTGCACATGCGGGCATGTGTATGAGCCGTGGGCGAGGGTGGGGAGATGTGTGTGTGTGCTGTGAGGGCGCGAGACTGGACTGGGGATGATTCACTCAGTGATGGAAAATGAATGAACTACAGAGGGTGTGGGAGAGAGAGGAAGCCAAAGGGGGGGGGGGAGGGGCAGCCCTGGCTCACCACTGGCCGCCCAGCCCTGCAGCCCGCTGGCCCACGGGTGGGGGGCGGCTCCTCACCGTGCCAGGGCTGGCTCCGCTGCCCAGGGTCCTCTGCAGGTGGCAGTTGAAGATCTCCTCTGCCCGCCGCAGGTACTTGGTGATTTTCAGCTTTACAGCCTCGCATCGCTCCTTGTTGGGGTCCACTGTGGGGGGGAGGGGGTTACCAGGACCCACCCTGCTCCCCTCCCTGGCCCTGGAGGGCTGTGGTTCTAACTCCCATGGCCTGCCCTCTGCCCTCCATAGGACAGGGTGCCTAACTCTGAGGCTGGTCAGCGGACCCTGCCCCACATCTGTTCCTGAGCCCCTCCTCTGGGAGGGAGACTGGCGGGGGAGGAGGAAGGAAGATGGCAGGAGGGGTTGGGAGCTGCGGTCACCCTCTGCTTACAGCACTTTGCAGCTGGCACCCACCACCTCGCTGGCCGCCGTCACACCCTGGGCAGGGACCGAGTGGGATTTCCATGTCCATTTTCACAGGAGACAGAAGCTCCCAGAGAACATGGCTTCCTTACTCTCTGGTGCCCAGTGTTCAAAAGGCCAGAGAGGGATCAGGATTGGAAGACAAAGGAATTTGCTGGACAGGCCTGCAGCCCAGGCACCGAGGGGTCTGGCCAGCAGGAGGGTAGGAAGCACGAATCAGGGCCTGACTCCACCCGAGCCTGGCCACCAAGGCCCCGGGTCCCACACTGGCCTCAGGGCCAGCCTCTCCCCCAGCTTGGAAATGCCTTACTTTGCCCTTCTCCTCCCCTCCCTTCCCCTCCCCTCCCCTCCCCTCCCCCTCCCCTCCCCTCCCCTCCCCTCCCCTCCCCTTCCAGCTTCGCTGTTCTCTCTCAGGAGCTCTTCCTGACCTTTCAGCTGGACAGTGCACCTGCCGTTCTTCAGTGCTCCGACTAGAATCTGAACTTCTAGAAACATCCCCTAGGCCAGCCGCGCCTGGACTCAGTTTCCCTCCCTTCACTTCCTCCTCATTGCCCTTCACACGAGACTGTAATTGTCCATGGTCAACTCATCAGCCTACCCCCATTACACACGAGCTATGTCACTGCCCTGTGCCTCCGTTTCCTCACTCGGGAAATAGGAATAAAAATAGTTCCTATGCACTCGGAGCTCCATGCAACAACATACTTAGTATCTTCTGTTACCGTGAGGTTCAGGTGAGTTAACACAGGCAAAGCCCTTGGACCGGCGCCTGGCATGCAGGAACTGCTGGATAAACACTCGCTATTATCAGTGTCTGTCGGAGAGGCCCGCGGGCCCTGTTCGCCCGGCACGGATGGACAGATGAGGGACGAGCTCCACCTCGGCCCTCCCTCACCAGCCCCTGTCCCCGCGCGGCCCAGCCCAGCCCTCACCGTGCACGCCTCGCAGCAGGACGTCCACGCTGTTCTGGTAGTGGTTGAAGGCTGCCTCGTAGTCCTCGCTGACATCGCGCTCCAGGGCCAGCCGGATCTGCGTGGCTGCATCCACCAGGTAGTCGCGCTTGGTCACATCAGGTGGCCCCGGAGCCACCCGGCTGCGAATCTGCTCCAGGTACATGCGGGCCTGGGACGGTGCTCGCGAGCAGGGCTCAGGCTCCTGTCCGGGGCCAGGGGGGCACTCGCAGGCCACCAGGCTCATGGCTGCTGCCCTGCAGGTGCGACCTGGGAGTGAGCAGATGCACAAGGGAGGACCCCGCTGGGAACAACACCCCGTTTGCGCCCGGGTTTCCTCCCCTGAATATTCAGAGACTAACACCTGGGTGGAGGGGGGCGGGCTGCAGGGTCAGAGCTAATGTGGGTAAAGTCCTTTCACGGAGCCAGGTCTTTCCTAAGTGGTGGTAACAGAATAAGAACACGCTTGGGGCTCCTCCCTTCAATTCAAATTCAGTTCAACAAGCATTTCTTGAGCACTTACGAGGGGCTGAGCACTGGCGAGAGCTGAAGGTATCTGTGACCCAGAGCTGCCTTCACGTGGCACAGAGCAAACCCATGTCTGTCACACAGTAAACGTAACGGAGGCCGCACTCTGAGGCCGAGGCAGGGCCGTTCCTCACACTGTTCCCTCCATCCTGCCTGTTCTCCCCTTCCTGCTCCTCCCACGGGAATCTCACTTTTCCTCCCCATTCAGCTCCAGACAGAATGGCCGGCCGCTGCTTTGTTTCCCTTAGTGCCGAGGTCAGTGTGGTCAGGGGCGAGGACCTCCCACACCGCCCAGCAGAGAGCTGGGCACAGAGCCAGGCCTTCAAGCCTGTGGGCAAGGGCACTGACCCAGTGGCAGATGGATGGAGTTGGAGGAAGGAGGGCAGGGCCTACCCAGCCCTGGGGAGGGGATGGCTCTGTTCTCCTCCTGTCTCCGTCTCTGAAGCCAGGAGCCCACGTGGCCAGAGACGGGGCAGCAGCTCCTTCTGCGCGTGTGGGACACACGTGGCCAAAGGGACAGAGAAGTGGCTGCGGCCAAGGAAAGGGCTCGGAGAGAGGCCAGCAGAGCTGCCCCTGCCCTCTCTGCAGGGCGCCCCTACCCTCAGGCCCCAGTGGGAAGGAGCCGGGCCCGAACTCCCAATCCCAGGCACGCCCGCCTCTGTAGAGAAAGGGAGGAGAGACCAGGATGGGGAGTGGGGCGGGAAGCGAAACCCACACCCCGGGGCCAGCGGGGGGCTGCACCCTGGCCAGCCTGAGGCCAGGAGGTGGAGGGAGGGGCTCGCCCAGCCACCCGACCCGGGACAGGACATGCCGCTCTGAGGCCTGTGTTGAGGCCTGAGGCCGGTCCTGCGGGCAGAGCAGGGGGGGCAGAGCCGCAGGACGAGGCCTGGACACAGAAAGCGGCGCGTCCAGCCCGTGAGCTCCAGGCACGCGGGGGCACCGCCCCGCTGGGGTCAGGCCGAGGAAGGGGAGCCGGGAGTGAGAAGAGGGGGCATCCTCGCCTGGGAGGAGGGATGGGGAGGAGCCGGGCAAACACTTACCTGCCCGAGCCAGGAGCTCGGTCCGCGCGGCCACGGCGCCACCACCGCCCCTTCCCGTCCGCGGGGGATCCTGCACCAGGGGGGACCCCGGCTTTGCGCCCTCCAGCCGGGTGCAGGCTTCTTGCCGGGTGCAGGCAGCCATTGGCTGCAGATGAGCTCAGCCTCTGGCTGTTAGAATAAACCACCAATCAGCGCCCAGCTCGGCTTCTGCCGGCCCCTAAAGTCGCAGCGTAGGCGGGGCGGAGCGCAGAGGGTGGGGGCCGGATTGGGGAGAGGTGGGTTCAAGGACCTCCGCCGGCTTTGTTCGCTGGTGACCCCCAAGTGCCTAGAACAGCATCTGGCACACAGTATTGCTAAGTAAGTATTTGCTGAATGAATGAATGAATGAATGAATGAATGAGCTTTGAAGTGTTTGAAGAGGGCGGTGGAGGAGAAAGTTCTGGGCGAAAAATATGTATAAATGCCTCAAGAAATCAAGGGAGAAAAATAACATCTGCACATCAAACAGAGGATGTAAAATCTTTTGATAAAATTTAACACTCATGCATGATAGAGACAATCTCTTTACTGAACAAAATCCAAACAAACTCATGGACTTAATCC
Organism: Myotis nattereri; assembly: GCF_964212035.1. Classification (NCBI taxonomy): domain Eukaryota; kingdom Metazoa; phylum Chordata; class Mammalia; order Chiroptera; family Vespertilionidae; genus Myotis; species Myotis nattereri. Next base: position 23,406,282 of record NC_138075.1, on the reverse strand, counting down.
TTAACTTGATAAAGGATGATCTAGGAACTTGGAGCATATGGGATGTAACTTACATCACAGGCGGTGGGGGCATGAGACCCATTCCCACGGCCCTTCTGGCATATGGCAGGTCACACTTCCCACCCCGGTGGAAGTTAGGCTTGGCCATGGAACTTGCTTTGAAATGCCAGTGGGCAGAACATGAGTTACTTTACAGTAGAAGCTCTAAGAGCCAGCCCATCATTCACTTGCCCCTTCCACCATGGTTATCGGAGAAGCACATGTCCATGGAGGCATGGAACGTCCATCCGCCCGAGTCTCTGAGAAACAACACTAAGGAACTCCTCTCTGCTCCATGGCTTGTATTGGACATGGGGTGTAAGCAAGAAATGCATTTTTTTTAAAAAAAAAAAACATGTTTTTATTGATTTCAGAGAGGAATGGAGAGGGAGAGAGAGATAGGAACATCACTGATGAGAGAATCATCGATTGGCTGCCTCCTGCACGCTCTCCCCCGGCTAGGGATCAAGCCGCAACCCAGGCATGTGCCCCTGACTGGAACTGAACCCGGGACCCTTCAGTCTGCAGGCCAGCACTCTATCCACTGAGCCAAACAAGCCAGGACCTGAGAAATGCATTTTTATTGTGTTAAACTACTAGATTTGGGGATTGTTTGTTACTGCAGCATACCTTGACCTATCTTGAATGATATACCAATGCAGTCAGAAATGAATCAAAATACTCTTCAACAATACACTGGAAGTTACAGTTAATGCAATAAGAAATTAAAGCAAATATGAGGTTTAAAAATTGAAGGGAAGAGACCAAATTGCCATTATTTGTGGTGTGATTGTTCACCTGGAAAACCCAAAGCAATAATTGGTGAGTGCAGCAAAATGTCTGGATACTAGACCAATATTTTTAAAAATATGTTTTTATGTATTTTAGAGAGGAGAGAGAGAAACATTGACGTGAGAAACATAATGTGCTACCTCCTGCACACCCCTTACTGGGAACTGACCCTACAACACCAGGCGACCCTTTGGTGCAGGGCACTAGATCAATATTTACACATCAAGAACGTTCCTATATATCAGCAATAACAATGTGAAAATTCCTATATAATAAAAGCCTAATATGCTAAGTGTCCGGTCATCTGTTCAACCAAAGTGTAATATGCTAATGATATGCTAAGGCTGCTTGCTATGATGTGCACTGATCACCAGGGGGCAGATAGTCAATGGACCGACCAGTCGCTTTGACGTGCCCGGGGACAGATGCTCCGACTGGTAGGTTAGCTTGCTGCTGGGGTCTGGCCAATCTGGACTGAGCGAGATGCCCGGACATGCCCTGGAGCCCTCCCACTGTCCCTCCCCAGCTGGCCAACCTCCTGCGTCTCTCCTCAGCCCCGATCATGCACCAGTGGGGTCCCTCAGCCTGGCCTGTGCCCTCTCGCAATCTGGAGCCCCTAAGGAGATGTCAGAGAGCCAGTTTCTGCCTGATCCCACAGGCCAAGCTGAGGGACCCCACTTGTGCACAAATTCATGCATTGGGCCTCTAGCCCTATATAATAAAGTGGTAATATGCAAATTGACCATCACGCCCTCACACAAAGATGGCTGCCCCCATGTGGTCACAAGATGGCTGGCAGAGGAGGGAAGTTGTGGGTGATCAGGCTGGCAGGGAAGTGGTTAGGGGGCATCAGGCAGGCAGGCAGGCAGGCAGGCAAGCAAGCAGTTGGGAGCCAGCAGTCCTGGATTGTGAGAGGGATGTCCAATAGTCAGGCTGGCAGTTGGACATCCCTTGAGGGGTCCCAGATTAGAGAGGGTGCAGGCTGGGCTGAGGGACACGCCCCCCCCCCACCCCCCAGTGCACAAATTTTGTGCACCTGGCCTCTAGTGTAATAATAATTTTAAAATCCCATTCACATAGTAACAAAAACTATAACATATTTAGGAATAAATTAATTAGAAATAGCCCTGGCCAGTGTGACTCAGTTGGTTGGAGCATTGTTCCATACACCACAAAGTGGCAGGTTTGATTCCCAGTCAGGGCACAAACCAAGGTTGCAGGTTTGATTCCCCAGGCAGGGTGCATGCAGGAGGTGGCTATCAGTGTTTCTCTCTCACATCCATCTCTCTCTCTCTCATTCCCTCTGTCCTTTCCTCACTCTAAGATCAATTTTAAAAAATTTACAAACTTAAAAAAACAAACAAAACACCATTTAAAATAATAATAATTAGGAATATATGACCTTTATGAAGAAAACAATAAAATTCTACTGAAAGGCACAAAAAAGACTCAAATATATGGGGAGTTGTACGAGGGTATTGTGTTCAACAATGGGATGACTACCACTGTAAAGATGTCAATTCTCTCCAAATTAATTTAAAAATTCAATGCAATTCCAATAAAAATACCAAAGGAACTCTTCATAGAACTTAGAACAGGATGATTCTAAACTTCATGTTTATTCATTCACTTAACAAAACTTTTGGAGGGCCTACAATGGGCCTGACCCTTTTCTAGTTATCCTTGTGATTAACACAAACAAAAAAAAGCTTTCATGGAGCTGTCATTCTAATGGAAAAAACAGTAATAAATACATAGGCATATCCAATATAATAAAAGCATAGTATGCAAATTGTCCCCTCGACCAGGAGTTGTCCAGGAGTTCGACCAGGGGGCGGGGCCAGCCGGGGGAAGGGAGGGAGTACCCAGCCGGCAGCTGCTAGGGACCCTATCAGTGCACGAATTTTGTGCACTAGGCCTCTACAAGATACGTAATATCTGATGTGATTTTAATAGTATATGTAAATGTGCAGCAATAGCTGTTTGAAAAAGAACAATAGTGGTGGTTAGAAGCTTGCCTTACCAAATCAAAAAACAGTCTAAAGCTGCAATTTTTAAAACAGGTGGCATTGATGCACATAAATAGATGATAAGAATAGACTAGAGTCCAGAAACTAAGTCGGGGGATTTTACTTAGGATAAAGAAGACATTTCAAGGCAGTGGGTGAATTCTTCATGAGAGGTGTTGGGAAACTTAACTTATGGAAAAAAATTAATCCCTACTTCACACCATATACAAAAATAAATCCAAGTTTAAAATTAAAAATTAAAAAGAGAACAACCACAAATGTTTAGAAGAAAGTGTCCAAGAATATCATCATGATGTTCAGGTAAGATAGAAACTAAAGTGCTTTTAAATATTCCTGGTGGGGAACCATTTAAAGTGAAAATACACATAATCTATGATCTATCAATAATTCTAGATATTTAATCTAGAAAAACATTTTTGTTTATTACTGCAGCATACCTTGGGTATATATGTATGTGTGTGTGTGTGTATATATATATATATATATATATATACATATATATATATATATTTATATATATATTTATATATATATTCATTGCAATTTTACCTGAAATATCAAAATATTGGAAAAAGATTCCAAATTCAATCTTATGGAATAGCAATATGAAAATGAATTAATAAAATGTGGTATAATCATATAGTGAATTATTATTATCCAGCATTTTAAAAGAATAAATCAGAACTAAACCTACGTATATAAACATGCAAGATCTCAGAAACATATTATTGAGTAAAAACAGTCAGTTCCCAAATGCTACTTATATATACGATTTATGTTGCTTAAATACACAAAACAATACTATATATTATCTATATGTTATAGTGTATTAGTCAGGATTCTCCAGAGAAACAGAACCAATAGTATGGATGGCTAGACAGATAGATTTCTTACGATAAGACATAGGCTCATGAAATTATGGAGGCCCAGAAGACCCATGACCTGCCCTCTGCAAGCTGAAAAAAAAGCTTTTCCGCTGCCTAGGAAAGCCTCAGCATAACTCCTATGGAACATCTTATGTAAATCTTAAAACTACTAGTTACTGTTACTGATCCTTACTTATACATGCTAACACCAAGGCAGAGAGGGGTTAAGAGGTTAAGCTTATACAGTTAGGAAGTAGGAGCACTAAGAATCAAACCTTAACAGTTTGGCTCCAAAGACCCAGCTCTGGAGCACTGTGCTGGCCACACACACGGCTCCATCAGTGGTCTTATCCAGGGAGTGGAGGCAGGACCTGGACCTGGGTGGGGAGGGAGCAGGCAGTGGTCAAATGAAGCTCCACAATTCCCTTTAATGTTCGATGGTTTTAGGGAGCAGAGTAAACTGGTATATATCTGTGCTGTTAAAATTAACTTTTAAAAATTATATGTTAAATTCTATACATGTGCTGAGAAAGTCATTTTTTCAGAAGAGAGTGAATAGTGCCGTAAGGAAGTAGACCGTGTTTCCTAAGCTTCCCATGGTGCACGAGACCGGTGGGATGGGGAGGGGTGTTGGGGATTCTTTCCTGAGGAAGTGCCTTTGAGCTGAGTTATGGGTGATGCAAGTTTGTTAGTCAGCAAGGTTGAGAGGTTGGGTGTGGGAGGTGGGGAGAGGTTTCCTGGCAGAGGAAACAGCATGAGCAAAGGGCCTGAGGGGACACCACCAATTTCAGGAACCGAGAAAAGACAAGTGTGTCAGACCTTAGAGAAAGAGGCATGAGATGAGGTTGGAGAGGTGGGAAGAGGTCAGACCTCATGGAGGCCTCCAGGTTGAAGAAAGGACGGAGTTTAACAACAACAAAATGCTAACTGGTACCATGGAAATCTCTGGAATCCCTTTGGCACGGCTGTAGGAATGGAATTGCCAAGAAAGAGACAGAAAGTGTAGGCAACTCTCAAACGCCCAAGAGCCGCATAGGGAGGCATTGGAGGGAGCATGTGCAATCGAGGGATTGGTTTGATTTTCGCTGCTCTTGTTATTTTTATGATGGGAGAGACTTCTATACACAAAGACATATCTACAAGGATGTTCCTCATATAGCATTGTTTATTATAACAGCAACAAAAAAGAGAACCTAAATATTCAACAATAGATCAATTAACCAAATGATGGAATAGCCCAATGATGCAATGCAATTCAGTACTTTAAAAAATCCCATTGCAGAAGATCTAGTGTCATGGGGGGGGAAAGGGCGGGAATGTCTACAATATATTAAGTTTAAAAGGCAAGTTATAAAATAACGAGTATATCACAATCTCGTTTTGGTGTCAGAAGGGAAGTGTAGTGGCAGCTGTCTCCTTCAGCTCTTCCATGCTCCCTGTCTTCGTGCCTGGGGGTGGGAGGAGGGAGTCTTTTGACATAATGCAACATCATAAAAGCTATGCCAAGGGAAGTGATTTGCTTTATCAAAAGAGAGGTTTATTTGTCTCGTGGATGCTTTCCTGGGATCCAGGATGGAGCTGATATGTTAGGGGAGGACAGAGGAATAGCAAGGAAGGGCTTCTGGCTTCTGTCTCCAGTGTAGGTCAACTTTATACCAACACTGAGAAAAAGGGTATTGCTCCTTCTCTGGATTTTGGAAGAATCTGTGACAGATTATAAGAAAGATTTGGGGGCGGGAGTAATAAAGGAAGATGTAACCACTCCATATCTGAGACAAGAGGCTGAGTTTACTGCTTGCTTAAGCAAGGGGGAGCTGAACTTGCAGGGACAGTCTCCCAGCAAGGCAGGAAGCGGGCAGTTCAGGATGAGCCACCTGCAGAGCATGTGGGAGTCGGTTGACCTGGAAGCATGGTCAGCTGAGTGAGGCCGTGGCTGTTTATTTTCAGGAGGCAAATAGTTCCTGATGGAGCGCATGGTTTCAGGAGCCGGGTCCCTGAAACACGTGGTCCTGTAAACCAGGGTTATAGCTGGTTCCAAGAGTCATTGGTGTTATGGCCACATGACAATGAGTCTGTTCCTGAGAGGATGGGAGCGCTTTATTCTCAGGGAAAGGGGAGGGGGTGGTGGGAAGTTCATGCACAACAAGGTTCTCGGTGCAGCAGCCCGCGTGGAGCCTCAGCTGCTGGGCCAGGGCTGATTTCGAACGGAGGATCCGAGGACACCCGGCGGCTCCTGGATCTGGACTCAGGACTCGGTTGTGAGAAGAGTCCTACTCCCTTCAGCCTCCCTATGTCTGGTGAGAAGTTGTATTTCCAGCTGATGGGGGGGACATCTCCAGGATGGCCCCCAGGTTCCCACTGGGCCTTCCCTCTGGCACGATGACCTCTGTGACCCCACACGGCCGGCCCTGGGTCTGCAAGTGAATCAGAGCCTGGGGAGCCTCCGCTTCTGCCTGGCTGTGCGGCAGCCGGGCCCAGCTGTCAGCCCCTGACCCAGAGGGGCTGAAATTCCTCGGGGAGGTTTCTCGCCCTCTGAGTGCTTCCTTCCAGCTTGTCTGGCAAGCGAGAAGGCGTCAGGAGCTTCAAAAGGGGACCGTGGCACAGGCCGCTCTGAAGGGGATAAAGAGCTCAGGGAGAAAGCTATCACCGTTACAGTGTAAACAGGCCGCACTGGGGGCCTGGGCCGGGGAGCAAGAGGCTCCCGTTACGTGCTGCCCGCACGGCAGTTCACGGGTGGTCCCGCCGACTGCTGGTGCCTGTGGGGGCAGGGGCCTTAGAGGAAAGACACGGAACAGGGGAAGATTGGAGCATGGAAGAGGGGTCCCTCCTACTCTGAGTCCAACCAGGACAGGGGCCAAGTCTCCAGAGCGTTCCGTGGGAGGTCAGTCTGGCAGCAGGACCGTCCCGCTGTCACCCAGGTGACGCCCCCTCAGTGTGAGAGGAACAGGGAGCCGGCCCAGCTCCGTGAGGAAGCCCGCAGCCTCCTCCGACGGTCCTGCCTGGTGTTCATGGCGCTGAAGTCATCTCGGGGGCTGGACACACACCATGCTTTTGGCTTGGAGCCCTGTGGCCTCTGAGGTGGGGCCCACAGACAGCTAGTGGGAGCCAGGCCTTCCTGGGCCTCCGTCACAGCCAATGTCAGGGGCCGGGGAGCTCTCCTGGCTTCCCTCAGGACAGGGACGGGTCTGCTTTCTCTAGGAAAATAGCTGCTGGGCTCCGGTGCTGACAGACAGCCACCTTTTCACACCAAGGCTCTGTCACCGCCCTGTCTGGAGCCTTGAGTTCCCACCAGAGTTTGTGGAGGGGCCACTTCTGTCCACCCACCTCGCAGACGTCTGGCTGCTTCTCAGGGCTTGGAGCCGACACGGTCCTCCCTCCTCCCCTGCTCTGCTCTGCTCTTCATCTGCGGGGCGGGCGGGGGCGGGGGGGGGGGATGTGGTGAGGGGCAGATTTGGAGGCAAATCTGGGTTCAATTCCATTTCAGCCACTTACTGGTAAATTTTAAAATTCTGCCTCACTTAACGTTCAGGCTTTGGGTGAGCCGGGGCCTCAGCTTCTTCACTTGTAAGTGAAGGAGGTGGAAACAGCTTATTTGTAAATCTTCTCTCAGCCTTAAATCCCAAGATCATGTCACTCTCCTGCTTAAAACATTTTCCTGCTTAAAAAAAAATGTCAGTGCCTCCCACTGCCTAGCAAAGCCCTAACAACCTGGGGCGGCACCCAGGGCCCGGCCTCCCTCCCAGCCTGCCTAGCACTCATCTACTTCACTCACCTTAAGCATCAAAACAGAACCGTTCGAAAATCTCCGTACAGCTATGGGCTTTCCACCTCTGGGTCTTTGTTCATGTGGTGCCTGCGCCTAGAACGCCTTCTCCATCTAACTCCCCACACTCGATCTTGCCTAATTCCTGGAGTCACAGTTCAAATGCTGCAGACTTTGTGAAGCCAGCCTTGATTTTCCTGATTCCCCCATGTGTAAGTCACCTCAGGTATCTCAGATTTCTTTAGTGGCACTTCATCTGCTGAAGCCACGTGGCCTTCTTTCCTTCTTTTATAATCATCTGTGCTTATCAGGCTCCTTCGACCAGCTTTGGAAGATCAGAGACAATGTCTTCTTGTGTCTCCCTGGCTCATCCAGGTGTTCCACTGGGCTGGGTCCTCTGCTATATTGAGTGAGCATCTCTCAAGAACGTCAGGAACTTCATCATGAGGGAAGGGTAGCAGCACTTTCACAAACCCTTCCCTCTCTCCTCAAATTGCCTTAAATCACCAGAAGCTTTTAAATCAACAAAACCCAAGCTCTTTCTCTAGACCGAGCCGTGAGGTCTTTGCTTTCCCTTTTCCATCTTGCCTTGTCTCTGTGTGTTCTTAGGTAGATCAACGTAAGACGATCTACCTTCAGCTAAGCCTTCTCTCCTGTTCTCCTTGTTTCTTGCAGAATGAGATTTTCCTTACTAAGTGGGAAATTGGGGACACGTTCATATGCTGATCTATTTTGCCCCCTCACTCATGCATCTACTACAATTTGTTTGCTTCTAATAGACTCAAAAAATGCTCAAGAATGAATGAATGATCAGGGTAACCAGGCCACATGGCACATTAAGAACAAACTCTCTCTCTCTCTCTCTCCATCTCCATTACTTCTTCCTAAACCAAGCCATTATAATTGGTTGCCTGGATCTGCTATAGCCTTGTAAGTGGTATTTGTTCCTCTAGTCTTGTGCCCCTAAGATCTATTCTCCACACATAAGGCAGAGTGATCTTCCAAAAATATGTGTGCTGTCACTTCACTCCCCTGCTTAAAACCCTCCAGTGGTTTCCCTCCACATGATAACCAAGTTCAAACTCCTAACCTGGCAACCCCCTGCATGATCTGGCCCTTACCCACCTCAAACATCAGCCACATCTCATGTCCCTTCCTCCCTTGCCCAGCCATACTGGGATCCCTTCTAAGGTTTTTGCATCAGTGGTGTCTTCTGTTTGGAGTGAACTCCTTCCTATCTTTCAAATTTCACCATAAACATCACCTCCACAGAGAGCTCTTCCCTGACCTCCTGGTCTAGCGTACCTCCCCCCAAACACTATCCGGTCACCTTTCCTTATTTTCCACTCAGCCCCTATTGCTGCATAACAATTTGTTATTAGATCTCATGATTCTACAGGTTAGGAAATCAAACAGGGCACAGCTTGTCCTGTTCCATGAGACCTGGGACTTCTGCTGAGATGACTGTAAAGGCTGGGAGCCTGGGACAACTGGAGGCCAGCTGAGCATCTCTCTCTCTCTCTCTCTCTCTCTCTCTCTCTCTCTCTCACACACACACACACACACACACACACACACACACACACACACCGCTCTACAACTAGCTTGGGCTTCCTTCCAACATGGTGACTTCATGATAGTTGAACTTCTTACATGGCAGCTCAGGGTTCCAAGAGACCAAGGCAGAAGCTTCCAGTTCTCTTCAAAGGATTTGGAGCCCTCATAGGGTCTCTTCTGCCATACTCTATGATCAAAGCAGACCCAGGTCAACTCAGATTCAAAGAGAGGGAACAGACCTTCCCTCTCAGGGGAGAAATGTCAAAGAAGTCAAGGTCATATCTAATGTGCCAGAACCATTTTGGCAATGACGTATTGTTTCTTTGTTTACATGTGTAACTTGCTTATTGAGCAAACGGTGAAAGCACAAAAACCCAGTTGTCCTCTCTCTCTCTCTCTCTCTCTCTCTCTCTCTCTCTCTCTCTCCATTATTGCTTCTAGATGAATTATGTTGGTTCTCCTTTTCTTGTCTCTTTTTTTTTTAAAATATATTTTATTGATTTTTACAGAGAGGAAGGGAGAGGGATAGAGAGTTAGAAACATCAATGAGAGAGAAACATCGATCAGCTGCCTCCTGCACACCCCCTACTGAGGATATGCCCGCAACCAAGGTACATGCCCTTGACCGGAATCGAACCTGGGACCCTTCAGTCTCCAGGCCGACGCTCTATCCAGTGAGCCAAACCGGCTAGGGCCTTTTCTTGTCTCTTAATAGCATTTTGGGCAGATCTTCTAATGTTCCTGTCACTTTAATTTATTAAAGGCCCAGCCCCATCTAGGCTGGTCTACCCAATGTAAGTATAACACCTTTCTTTCCCTAAGACAGGGTCTGGATTTGGCTCAAGGGAACTGGGCAGGGCATGGTCTGTCCCTGTACGCCTCCCCATTCCCCTCTCTTTCTTTCACATGGGCCAGGAAGGAGAAATTGGGGTAAAGTCCCCCTTAGCTGGGGCCATTTCTTCCCTGGCTATGACTACGCCTCCCATGACAGGTGCCAACTGTCTTGTTGGTGCAGCACAGGGAGACCCTAGAGCACTGTTCCCTGAGGTGTTTCTTTTCCAGCTCTATATCTGATACGTCCCACTCAGCAATTGCCCCAACCCTATACCCACAGCCTGCAGGGTCTCCTCACCTGCAGGTCTCCCTCTTGGGAGAACATGGGCAAGGATGCCCCTGGCCATTCACTTTTACCATGTCCCCCTGACCCGTGGGAAATTCCTGCTGGATACCCCAAGGTGTCCCCTCTCTCTATCCCCTGTCACTCTTCAGTTCTCCATTCCCCCCAGTTCCTATCCAGATAGGAACCTGTGCAAATCCAGCTCCAGGGAGAGGAGGAGGAGGGACCAGCAACCCAGGTCTCCAGCGACCTCACCGCCCTCTCCTTTCCTGGTCTTCTGCTTATGGAGAAGGGGGTGCTCAAGGTGGTGCTGGGTGATCTTTGGGCCTAGCAGAACTACTTCAGCCACCTCTTAATAAATCCTGTAGGCAGGTGTGTCCAGCCCCAAATTGTTTCCTCTTTGTTTTAGAGTGTGGGGGATCAAGGCTCCTTTTTCCTTAGTTCTAGGGCCAGCCACCAGTTTGAGCAACAATAAAGTCCACCCAATATCCCGTAACACACGATTATGGTCGGTCTCTCCACTCAAACACAGGAGAGCAGATCCTTGTGTGCCTTATTCCCCACTGGGTCCGTGGTGCCTGGGACAGTGGCAGGTGCACAGGTGGTGCTCCACAAATATATAATGAACAAATGAAAAGGGCCCTTCAGGACCTAACTGATCGGAAAGGACTGCCCAGATGGCCAAATGGGCCAGTCAGTTCCTTTCCTACTCATCCCCACTGCTCTTGGCCGTGGGGGCGGATTTTTGCTTCTGGCCTCCAAGAGCTCCCCCTGTCTCTGCCTAGTTCTCTACAGGGATCTATGGCCTGTGTCGGAAGACTGACCTCCACGTGGGTGGTTTGGGAAGCTGAGAGCCTTGGAGATGCTACTGGGGTCCTCGGGGCCAATCCAGGGCCTGGCCGAGGGGGAGGGGTGCTGCTCTCGGCTCTTAGTCCATCAAAGGCAATGGCTCAGCACGGCCTCCGCCCAAGGGGAGAGAAGCAGGAGAGAAAGTGCAGTTCTTCTGCAAAGCATTTGCCCTGGGGCAGGCCCACACCCCTTCTGTGATCGCCAGCCAGAGCACATTCTGACCAGAGTGTCCTCCAAGGGGCCCAGCCTCGGCGAACAGACTGCCAAGGCCAGCTGCCTCAGCAGGGCCAACCCACCCCACCCACTGGACTGTCCAGGGCTTCCCTCCAAAGCCCCAGGCGAGCCTGCCCCTGGGCCCCTGCGGGTTTGTCCTGAGCAGCCTGCAGTGAGCGGGGAACTCCCCTTCCCACAGTACAGGCAACAATAAAACCACATCCCTTTCGGAGCAGAGGTAGATGGGGGTCTGACAGTGTGTGGTTTGGACTGAAAAAAATTTAAAAAGCACTTTTAGTCCTTTCATGCCAAGGCCTTCAGGAGGAAGGCAGAGGAAGATGGGAGGTGAAGGGAGTGGAAATCGGACAGCATCTGCAGACCCCTGCACTCGGTAGCCTGAGCAGGCTGGAGACGGGGGGGCCAGGACCTGAGGAACCTCCATTCGCTCAGGGTCCGGGGGGCCAGGCACTGGGCCTGGTATGGGGTGGCCCTGGGGGAGGGAGAGGAGGAGGGGACTGTGCTCTTGCATTAGAGGGTGTTCATGGGATACTGCGGCCACGTTCCCCCAACTTTGGGGCCAGGACTAAATATTGGGAATCCCTCTTTATAGGAAGAGCGGACCTCAGGGTTCCTGCTGCAAGCAGTTGGGGAGATGGCACCCCAGGAAGCTGAAGGAGGCTGACGCCAACCGGGGGCAGCCGCGGGCCCACGATCCTTTTTCTGACCTGCTTCCACTTTCTGCTGCTCGCTGCTCCGGCAGACACTCCCTGGAGCAGAGGTTTCCAGACTAGAATAACTTTATTCAAGAGAATCTGGCTCGGCAGCCAGACAGCCATGCAGGCAGCGTGCTCCATGCCCAGCCTGGGCCCCCTCGTGCCTGTGTCCCTGAGAGGGGCAGGATGGCGAAGCCTTCCTTGGCCACGAAGAACCATGTCCCAGTACAAGCTGTGGCGAGATGTGAGGAGAAACCGTAGGGGACGAGGAGTGGCCAAGGCCCCGGGCGACCGCTGTTCTCCAAGCTGAGTGTTCCGCTCTCCAGGGTCAGAGCCGCTGCCAGGGGGAGGAGGAAGCCACAGGGCCCCTCACCCCCTGCCTGCCTTCCCACGCAGCCTGGGCCATGGCCTGCTTGTCCGTGTAGAGCCCAAGTCCCAGGGACAGGCGGTGGGTTTTTCCTCTTCTTCTTTCTCCAGCCCCTTGGGGGCCCCTCAGGCCTCTGGAGCCCGGCTTGCCCCTCACAAAGACATTGCTTCTTCCCAAGCTGAAGCACACACGGGCCATGGCTGTCTTCTTTCTCTCACGTTCTGCTTAAGGCACTGAATTCCTGAGGGTCCTGTCCCTCCAGGCCCCTCATCTTGGAGGGAGGAGTCATTCAGCAGGGATGCAATTGGCTAATAAATAGAGGGCAGGTGCCAGCAAGGAGGTAACTGAGAGTGTGACGATAATAAATACAGGAGCCGGGTGTGGGTCTCTCTCCTCCGAGGGGCTGGTTATCTTGGGGGAGAAGGATCAGCTCACCTGTCAGAGACCAAACACAGAAAGCAGGGTCAGCATGCTGTGGAGGGTGCGGTCCCTGCTACGGGAGCGGGGACAAAGCCAGAGGGGAAGCAGGGCAGGGAGCACAGGGAGACTGCAGCATGCCTGGACCTCTGCTTGCACCAAAGAGAAGCCGGGAGCTACCCTTCACCAAGCACGTCCCCAGGTGCCCAGCCAGCCCTGCGCTAAGCACCTTCTCATCCACCCTTCACGGTATCTCATGGGGAAGGCACTGTTATTATCATCCTTTTGCAGATGAGAAAACAGATGCTCAGAGAGGTTGGGAAACTTGCCCGAGGTCACACAGCTAGTCGGTGACATGAACCCAGTCTGGCTCCATACACTGATACCTCTGATTACTCGAGGGCAGCAGTCTTCAGACGAGGGTGCAGGTGTCCCGAGAGGTACATGAAAATTGTCCAAGACCTATGTGAGTGCTGATGGCTTTAAAAGAATCTATTTTCAGTTCTCCACCTGAAAACTGCCCGCCTGAGAGGTCTGCTTCCCCATCGTCCTGAGAGTTCGCCACAATTACCTTCCTACCTGGCAGCATCCTGCCCATTCCAAAGCCCTGACAATACTGTGGCCCAAGGCAACAGTATCCAGGAGACACTGAACAAAGAACTCAAGGTGTAGGTGCTGAGGAAGGAAACATGGCAAACACCTGGGCAACCCAGCCTTTTGCCAGTCAGGTGGTTTCCAAGTCTTTGCTTTCAACAAATTAAAGAACAATTCAACCGAATGGTCAGCGTACAGGTCATGAGAAGTCATTTTTGTTCGCAGATCACCTTGATGTTTTTGGGAAAGAGTTTGTGGATGACAAGGGGGTCACATACGAAGTCTGACAAGCTCAGGGGAGGTCAGCTCGGGGGCCCTAGGAACTCAGAGACTAACAGTAACCACACAGGGTAGTCCGAACATAAAACTTCCTAACTGAAAGTGAGTTATGGCAGGAAGGCATGTCCTAGGCCTGTAGCTTCTTTGGCAAAGTTCAACCATTTCCTCCATGAGCCTAAAGTCTTTCTGCTTCTAAGATAACATACCTTTGAAATGCCAGAGTAATCTCTTTTTCCAGGCCCCTCGGGGAGCAACTTCCCACCGGATCAGGAGACCACAGAAGCCCTCATGGTATCTTGTTGCCGGAATACCCTCTCCACGTGCTGTAAATGTTACTCATTTCCTATCCGGTGCCCTCCCATGCAAAAGAAGTATGTGCCTATCCATTTTACTTTCTACCCAATCCCAGAGATTTTCTCGCTTTGCTAATCCTGCCTCCCTTATCGACGGAGCACCAGAGAATTTCATGTAACCCTTCTTTTGTCTCCTTTGATTCTGATGTATAAAAATACGCTGCAGAGCATTTTCTCAATCCATTAATATTTTGCTTCCTGGCAATTGTTAGTTTGACTCAATTAAACTTTTAAAATTTCTCTACAGGTTTGGATGGTTCTTATGGCGACAAGTTCAAGTAATTAAGTGACATTGAGTCCCATCTACTTGTTTATGTGAGCATGGTTTCTCATCCTTTTCATCTATAAAACTGGTGATCAGGAATGGAATTAATGCCGAATCCTGTCTCAGTCGGCAGGAGGTAACATTCATTAACGAGTTAATTAATCCATCTCATTGAGATGCACCCTTAATGAGATTGATGGCATTTTTTTTAAAAAGATTTTTAAAAATTGATTTTGAGAGAAAGAGGAAGAGAGAGGGAGAAAGCGAGAAACATTGATGTGAGAGTGAAGCATCCATCGGTTACCTCCTGCTTGCCCCTTAGGGGGATCGAGCCTGCAACCTAGGCATGTGTCCTGACCAGGAATGGAACCAGCAACCTTTCGGTGCACAGGACGATGCCCAACCAAGCCATATGGGCCTGATTGTACTTTTATATTGAACACTTATTAAAATATAATGTATTTGTGCTGTTTTGATCAATTGGTACTACAGATAATTATTGTGATAATCCATTCCAGGGGAAAATTTAATTTAGAGTTTATGTTTACAGGAAAATAAAATAATTCAAACTTATATGCCATTGTTGTAGCAGATACACATGGCAAGGTGATATATAAAAGACTTCAGCATTAAAACAATTACATTAGGCTGAAATTTTGTGGGGGAAATGAAATGGAAACAGAAGTTCAAGGAAAAAAGAAGCAATGCAAATATGCAACCACTGTTAGAGGAGAATGTTCACATTTATATTTTTTGTTGCTATTATTCATTTCTTTTTAAAATAGACACCTTTCAAAAGAGGACATTCAGAAAGCCAAGAGACATATGAAAACATGCTCAAAGTCACTAATCATCCGAGAGATGCAAATCAAAACAACAATGAGGTACCATCTCACACCTGTCAGACTGGCTATCATCAACAACTCAACAAGCGACAAGTGCTGGAGAGGATGTGGAGAAAAAGGAACACTTGTGCACTGCTGGTGAGAATGCAGACTGGTGCAGCCACTATGGAAGACAGTATGGAGTTTCCTCAAAAAACTTCAAATGGAACTCCCATTTGACCCTGTGATCCCACTTCTAGGAATATATCCCAAGAAACCAGAAACACCAATCAGAAAGGATATATGCACCCCTATGTTCATAGCAGCACAATTCACCATAGCGAAGATCTGGAAACAGCCTAAGTGCCCATCAGTAGATGAATGGATTAGAAAACTGTGATACATCTACACGATGGAATACTATGCTGCTGTAAAAAGGAAGGAACTCTTACCATTTGCAACGTCATGGATGGAACTGGAGAGCATTATGCTAAGTGAAATAAGCCAGTCAATGAAGGAAAAACACATGATCTCACTCATTCATGGATAATAGAGACCATTATAAACTTTTGAACAATAATAGATACAGAGGCAGAGCTGCCTCAAACAGATTGTCAAACTGCAGCGGGAAAGCCAGAGAGGGTTGGGGGGGGGGGCAGGAGGGAGGGGGGTAAGAGATCAATCGAAGGACTTGTATGCATGCATATAAGCATAACCAATGGACATAAGACACTGGGGGGTAGGGGAGGCCAGGGGACTGTCAAGGGCGGGGGGAAAAAAAGGACACATATGTAATACCCTTTGTAATACTTTAAGCAATAAAAAAATAAATTATAAAAAATAAATAAAGTGGATGATGGTGTTAAATTAAAATGCCCTGCCGGGCCAGCATGCTCAGTGATTGAGCTTTGACCTATGAACCAGGAGGTCGCAGTTCGATTCCAGGTCAAGGCACAAGCCTGGGTTGCAGGCTCCATCCCCAGTGTAGGGTGTGCAGGAGGCAGCCAATCAATGATTCTCTCTCATCATTGATGTTTCTATCTCTCCCTCTCCCTCTCCCTCTCCCTTCTTCTCTGAAATCAATAAAAATATATTTTTTAAAAATTAAAATGCCCTATCCCATAGGCATTCCATCTGAAGAGTTATCTAGTGGCTTTATATTAAAACATTAATATTTATAACATGCCGGAAATGATATCTTCGCAACTATTTACAACGTTGATGGAAAAGTTCAGTGTTAACTTAAATGTGAGCAAGAGAGCACGTGGTTTTGAACTTCCGTCAGGAGATTCCCTGGGAGACGTCTGAAGACCGCTGCCCTGGTCGGTGGAGCCACAGGGCCTGCTGGGCCTGCCTGGCTGTGGGGAGCCCTGCATTGCCTGCACTGCCAGCTCCTTCCCGAGCGGCTGCCTGGGCCCAGGGAGAAAGGAGGGCCCCACGCCTGGGGAGACCGGCTTCCCTAGAACCCCTGCCTTCACGGAGTGGGGCGGAAGCCTCCGGGGTCAGCTCCAGGCCCACAGCCCAAAATGATTTCCTGGAGTCTTGGCGCCGAAAGGACCTGTCAGGTGTCTAAGTTACTGTAGAGGTGAAATATTTTGTTTTTACTATTTACTCACATATTTGGGTTTTCCCTTTTCTGATCCTTCTCTGGCCTGGACTACACTCAGGCCTGGACTCCACCCTGGGCCTCCAGGTGTGAAGCCAAGAGGGACAGGTAACATTGGGAGGGAAATAGAAGCGAGTGGCCCCCGGAGCCCCCTGGACGGGGGATAGAAATACAGGGTGTGAGAGCCAGTGGGCAGTTGCTCCTCCCCAAGGCCTCTAGGAAATAGCCCCGAATGTTTTCAGCTATTGGACTTTTCATCACTGGAAGGCAAGAATCTTGTTGGCTTGTTTGCTGGTATACCCGGCAGACAGTCAAGTATTTAAAAAGTATTTCTAGAATGGCTAAATGCTAGGTGGGCCCTGACCCCTCATTTTACACAGAAAGAAACACTAGGCTAGTGGTCGGCAAACTGCGGCTGGCGAGCCACATGCGGCTCTGTGGCCCCTTGAGTGTGGCTCTTCCACAAAATACCACGTGCGGGCGCGCACGTACAGTGCGATTGAAACTTCGTGGCCCATGCGCAGAAGTCGGTATTTTGTGGAAGAGCCACACTCGAGGGGCCAAAGAGCCGCATGTGGCTCACGAGCCGCAGTTTGCCGACCACTGCACTAGGCTCAGAGAGCTGACATGACTTGCTCAAGCCATACAGAGACTCGTGCTAAGCCAGGACAAGATCCAAGGCCCCTGAGGCTTCCTGGGCCCTAGCATCTCTCAAAATGCATCTCCCTGGTCTGGCCCCTAAGACTGCTCTGGTCCTTGCTTTCCCCTTCCCCCAGCATTAACCCTGCTGGTGGGGGCTCCCCTCTGGCTCAGCCTCCTTGTCATCCCTGGCCCCCCAGCACACTCACAGGTGTCAGTCTGTGGGTCTCTGCTTCTCTTTCTTCCTCTTCCCACTGCCCTTGGGTCTCCTCCTGCAATAAGCCAAAAGCATCAGGACAGCGTGGCTGGGAGCTTGTCATGCTGGGACAGGGGCTGGCAGGCCCAAGATCAGCCTGGAGCCCCAGCCAGGCCACTTACCTTTCTGGCTTCGTTATCTGCGACACCGGCCTGGGGAAACAGAGGCCAGGGGAGAATCAGGAGCGTGGTAAGTGTGGGCGGCCTGCCACCCACTCACCTCCCCTCGGACATTCGGGTCCTGGTCCTGCAGTTGGCACTGGAACCACCAGGGGGTAGCATGGAGCTACGGAGGAAGAGATGGCCAGAGGCCTCTGGGCTTCAGCTCCCACTCTAGACTCCGGGGACCCCTCCAAGAGAGAGACAAATTTCCCCTCAGGGGCCCCTTTCCATAACCTTCTGCACTTCTCAGCCTCTTGGCATCAAATCTGGGGATTTGTAAGCCTGTCCTTTCCTGCTTTCTCTGTTTATTTTTCCTCTTGTTCCTGCTCTTCATTCCAGGGTGCACCCGGTTTCCTCATGGAGAGTGAGTGAGGCCAGGGAGAGGGGGTGGCAGCTGCCAGCTAAGGCTGCCTGTCAGGGCACAGCTGCCACCTCTGCTCCAGGGATGTGATGCTGCGGGCAAGGGCAGGAGGAGCGGGTGAGGGGCGGAGGCAGGGGAGGTGGGCACAGCCCCACGGTCACCAGGCAGGTCCGGGCTCTGCCTCCGGGGCTGTGGCTGTTGGCCCAGAAGTGAGAAGAAAGGTGTCCCTGTTGGTCAGCCTGTTGGAAGGGGACAGGGCCTCCCTCGGTCTTCCCTGGGAACGGGTGGGGGTGTAGGGCAGCGTGGCCAGGGAATGTTGCCCTCGGCTGGCTGTCTCCCTAGGGAGCCAGGGCAGGGGACCAGGGCCTCTTGGACTGCCTGGTCATGTCTGTGCCATCCTGGGCACGTCAGAGACTCTCGTGGAGCCTCCGTTCCTCGCCTGCCTGCCCCAGCAGAGTGGCTGTGAGGGCAACGGTGGTGTGGAGCATGAAAGGTCAGCGGTCAGCATTGTGCCTGGGAGGAGTCACTGCTGAACTATCGGTGTCTGGCTAAGCCTGGCTGGGAGGAACGGGAGGAAATGGCTGAGGCAGGGCCCCTGACGGCAGTATAGTCGGGGGCCTACAGCCTGGGCTCAGGGCCAAGAGTGGCGGCCAGAGGCCTGGACACTGAGCACAGCCAAGGCCAGGGCAGTGCGGGGTCTCCTGGAGAATGGCCAGGAGAGGTAGCATGAAAAGGGGGGCTTAAGTGCTGGACAGGCTGGGGTTCACTCATACGCTGTGGCAACCGTGGAACCACCAAGCCTGTTTCCTCATCCGTAAAATGGAGCCGATGATAGTACTGACCTCCCAGCATTAAGAACAGGGACCTTGTCTGTCTTGCTCACCACTCCATCTCCAGCCTGCAGGACAGAGCCTGGCATACAGTAGGTGCTCAATTAATTCTCATTTGAATGAGAATGAGAACACCTGAACACTGAATGAGAAAACACATTCAAGTGCCTAGTGTGGGGCTAGGCGCACAGAAGGGCACCATAAATGATGGTGGTCCCTTTGTTCCCACCCCAGAATAGGGCTCAGGACCTCTCATCTGGAGCCTCCACCCATAGCCCAGGCCACCAGGACCGCACCTCAGCGGCTTCTCTTCCCTAGGCCGGTCGGCAGTGCTGGGCCTGCTTCTCCGGGAAACGAATGCTCAGATGCCCTGGGAATGGGCTGGTTAGAGGCTCTGCTGGGTGGGGGTGCAATTATACAGAAACCCCAATGCCTTCTTCCTTCTGCCCCTTTCCTCCTGCCATAGCTTGTCCTTCCCTGTGCTCCTCTGCCCAACTGTCCCCTTCCACAGGCACCAGTCTGGCCCAGAACTAAGCCCAGGCTTGAAATGTCCTTGCCTCAGTGTCTCTTCCAGGGCTGTGGCAACTGCCTCCCAACTCAGGGAGGGGACGGTGGGCCCTGAGCCCCTGAAAGTCTGGGAGGGACTCAGGCTTCCTTCCCCCTTGTGCCTTCTTGGCGGCTGTGCTCCAACTCCTGGGACCACCTCCTCGGGCAAACACTGGCTGATGTGGGGACAAAACACAGCTGCCTCTGGTCCCTGCTTTCCCTGGCCGGCCTCCCTCGGCCAGGAAGGAAGAGTGGCCTGCAGCAGGGATGGCGGCCGTGCGGCTCAGGCTGCCCCGCACACGGGGCCTGTCCCTGCCCCTCCCTGAGCACCTACCTGCACGCGCAGTGTGTGTGCTGGGAGAATGTCATCTCCACGTAGGAGGACCGATGCTCGGAGCTGATCCTCAGGATCTGCGGGAGAGAAAGGTTGGTGCCTGGGTTGGGGGATGGCCGTGGGTTTCCAACATTTCCCACACCCTCCTTGGGGGGAGGACCAGACTCCACGTTTCCCCCCACCCTTTGGATGACATGCCCTCATTCTGCTTTGAGGAGTGGGGCACACAGCCCTCCCATCAGCATGTGGATCTGAGGGAGGCCCTTCCACGGCCACCAGCATAGCAACAGCGTAGCAGGGAGGCCCATGCTCTGGAGTCAGAGACACAGGTTGAAAGCGTGGCTCTTCTCCCTGCTGAGCAAAGGAAGTAACATCCCCGAACCTCACGTTTCTCATCTGTGAAATGGGAGTGAGACTTGCCTTAAAGGCTGAATGGTGAGGTAGTGAAGTGCCTAGCACAGGGCTTGGCATTACTCAGTAAGTGTAATACGAACCATTGTGTTGTGTGTGCGTGCACGTGTGTGTGTGTGTGTGTGTGTGTGTGTGTGTGTGTAAGGTTCAGGGCACCAAGTACTCCTGGTATAAACAGGGATTTCTTGAGTCTGAGCAGATTCAAATCTTTTCCATCCCCTACCAGGTATCCTCAGACCTGGAGTGGGGCTAAGCTGGAGCCTGGGAGAGCTGGTAAGGGAGGGAAAAGTGGGCCCAAAGTCGGGATGCAGGCTCCAAAAGGCGGGCACTGTGCTGGGTGGAAAGGGCCTGAGAGTCAGTTGCAGTCCTGTGACCTCGGGCTGCCCTCCTCCCCTCTCCAGGTCCCTTCTGGTAGTCGGTGCTGAGAACCTCTGAGCAGGGTGTGGACAAGGGGGCAGGCCGGGCGTGAGGAGGCCCTCCCTACCTGCATGGTGATGTTGGTCGTCTCCACCGGCACACAGTGCAGGGCCTCATCCCCACAGCAGCCTGTGCAGCGCAGCAAGGGGACACAGGACGGGCTGAACATGTACTGCGTCTCCTGGGGGTACTCCGACAAGACGTCCACCAGCTTCTCCATTGCCCGGCAGTAGCTGCGGCCCCACACTACCTGGAAGGGCATCACTGCAAGAGGGCACAGTCAGCTGGTCAGGTCAGGAGAGGCTGCTCCTCGATGCCCCCCCGTCCTGGCTCCTTAGCCTGGCAGAGCCTCCTCCTCCAGGAAGCCCTCAGCCTATCTGAGCCTCCTCTGCTCTGAACTGATGCCACCCCTCTGGGAAGACTGCTGGACCTTTAGCTGGCCTGGCAGAATTTCCCAGTGTCCCGAGTTCTCCCCTGTGTTCTCAGTGCGGCACCCACACCTGGCTTGGGGTCCCTGGAGCTCCAAGGAGCGTGCCCGGCTGCCCCCAGGCCCGCTGGGTCTTTCTCAGGCCTGCGCTGGCGCCTCCTCGGTCCTCGGGACTTTGCAGAAAACATTTCTGCACCTTCTGTGAGACTGGCTTGCAGAGTGCGCCCTCGTCTTTATTTCCTGCCCCACGCTGGGCCGGCTCCTTAGCCAGGCAGCCAAGCCTGCAGCCAGCCCTGTGCTCCATTCCCACTCCTCATTTTACCTGGACCAGCCCTTGAACCAAACTGGGCCACGTCACCGTCATTCCCACCTTTGGGCTACGTTCCTCCCCCACTTCTCATTTCTAACCAAATGCAGCTTGCCACCCATTTCTCCAGGCCCACCTCCCCGCCTCTCCAAAGCTTTCTCCAGCTTTTCTAGTGTGAACAGATGTTCCTCCTTCCAGTATAACTAGGCCCCAAGGGCTGGCCTTATCTTGATCACTGGGGCTCTTATCTCCTTTACAAGCAAGTCGAGGCCCTGTGAGGACAGGGACCCAAGCACCCAGTAAACACAGGCTAAATAATGACTTATTGATCAGATGATTGTTCACTGAAGAATATCGGGACATCGCCCATCCCCAGGCCTGGCCTCTGACCCCCACGATGTCCTGTGGTCATGAGCAAAGCTTTTGGGGGCTGATCTGGAATCTCTCAAAATATGCTACTCCTTCAGGGGAAGGCCTGGTCCCAAAGAGAGGCTCACAGGACGTGAGTAGCCAGAAGCAGGAGACCTCGCTTCCAGTCCCGGCCCTCCACTGACTGTGTGACCTTGGGGAGGTCACTTAACCTTTCTGGGATATCAGTTTCCTCAGCTGGGGAAAGAGAAGCAGGTTGGGAATAGATGGCTGCTAAGGGCTCTCCCAGCTCTGACAGACAGTCTGTGATTCTGGGCACACAACCCAGTCCAGCCTTGAGACCGTGGGCAGATACACATCTCCGGCCCTGGGTCATGTTGCCCTACACAGGATGGTTGTCCTCAGCTGGTGGCAGAGGGCACGGGATCTGGGTCAGCCAGCAGCCATCATGGTTCTCCCAGCAGCCCCCTCACCTCCTTTCTAGGAGGCGGAAGGGGCCAAAGTCCATCCCATGGAGCCTATGAGGATGGGAGTCTCAGGGTAATCTCTGAGGAAAAATAAACTTCAGCCTCGCAGAGGCCCTGGGGAAAGGCTGCAAGCTGGTGGGAAACACCCAAGAGGCGGCGTGTCCACGTGGAGCCGGCCGAGGAGGCCAGAGGCAATAAAAGCCGTGCTTATCTGGGCGTCTGCTGCTCCACTCTGCTTTGTGCGCTTAGGGGGCACTGGGGCTGGGCCCGGGCATGGGAGGAGGACTGGTGCCTCCCCTGATCCTGCCTCCCAGGCCACTGGGACACTCTCCCTGCACCCCCAAGTGGGAAACAAGCCCCTCTTCCCACAAGCGGCCCGAAACCCCAGGGAAGCCAGCCTCTGCAGTGCAAGGTCAGAGGGGCACCTCCCCATCACAGCTCCGTGAACGCCTGTTTAGTCTAAACTCTCCATGAGGCGATGTAACTCTGGACGTTTAATCTCTACCGTGGAAAACATAAATAACAGCAGAGAACAGCCAGCTGACAGTGCCGTGGAGGCTCAGGATCCTCCCCTGGGAGCAGCCACTGGGGGGGGGGGGGGGACAGCAGCAGAGAAGGGGTATCCCAGCCCCCTACCAGTCTGCAAACAGATTCCCATCCAGCTGGGCTGTTGGGGCCACAGCCAGGTTAAGCAGAGCCAGCTGAGCCCTGGCGGCAAAAGAAGGGATTTCCTTTCCTCACCCCCGCCCCCCCCAACACACACACAACACAGACTGCATCGACGGGGCCCAGGCTCCAGGGCCCTGAAGCCGCCACTTTCTGGACCACGTGGCAAGGCTGAGGGGGTGAGCCGGGCCTGGTGTACCTGGCAGCCACCGGGAAAGAGGGCAATCCGTTCCTGGAGGCCGCTGCACGGGTGTGTGGGGGAAACAAAGGCGCCGGCTGGGTAAGGGGCCAGTTGAGAAAGGCGTGACCACTCCCAGCTGTGGGCTGAGGCCCTCAGGAAGGAGGTCTGCTCAGCTGCTCCTGAGAGCACTGCCTCTGGGCCGCGAGGCAGGGGTCGGGTGGGAGGAGTGGGAGGCTGTAGCCCAGTGAAGCGCCGGGCCAGGGCGAGGCCATGCAGCAAAGGCTGCTCCCAGGGCCACGAGTGGGTTCTCAACAGCCCTGTGGGTGAGCCTCCTATGTGGTTCCAGCTGCCTACCCCCCGGGACGGAGGAGACTCAAGAAGGGACGTGCCTGATCCTGAGAGCAAGCTCCTGGGGAGCCCCCGGGAGGCCACAGGGCTGGGCAGAGCTGCTGGCCACAGCCCAGGCCCGGCAGGTGTCCTCTCCACAGTCAGGGGTGGGGTGCACAGCCAGCCTGCTGCGAGGGACACGCTGCTCATGCCTGCTCGGCCGTGAGCCGTGGATACTGAGGCGTGTCCACGGCTTAAGGCAACTCCAAGGGCCTCTGTGAGCCTCAGAGTCTCCGTCCATGAAACCGGGAGAATACAAGTGCCTTCCTAGTTCACAGCCCGTGCTCCGCACAGAAGTATAGTAAGTGCCCAACACTGTTACACGACAGTGGCAGTGAAAACCAGCATCCACGGCTGCAAAGTACAGGCCATGCTGTCTCTTGTCCGGGCTTAGCAGGAGGGGATGGCATTGGCAGATTTTGATAACTGGGGTCCAAAGCTCATGGGACGGCCCATGGCCACAATACAGGCTCCCTGACTGGTGAGAATGGCAGGTTAGCTGCCCTCCTAGATAGACACTTCCAAGCCTCCTCACCCTCGTCCCTGGAAAATATATACTCCTGTGTCCCCACCATGGAGTCAGCGAATCCTACAAACTTAGGAAAAACCTTAGCTAGTATGTAGTCTACTGCTCCCATTTACGGATGAGGGAACTGAGGCCCAGGCTCCTTCAGTAGCTGTTGCCTGAAATACGCTAAAAGCATCAAAGAGGATATGGGGTGGAGATGGTGATGGGTCCCTCCCTGAATCCAAGAGAGCATTATATTGTGCTAGCCTCAGCGGGCACAGCAAGGGGAGAGGGAGGATCAATGAAGTCAAGAGCTGCTGCCTCCCCGACCTTCTCAGGACCTGGGATTCAGGCATGAGAGCGTGGCCAGGCCCAGGAGAAGATGACTACCAGGCAGGCAGGCCAGCAGAGAGAGGGTGTTCCCAGCCCCAACTGGCCATCATGCATGTGTGTGTGCACGTCCCTGCACACTCCCACTTCCACTGAGCCGTGGGAAGCCTCAGGAACGGTGTGTGGCCTGACTGCATGTCTTGGAGAGGCAGGCAGGGAGGAGCAAGGCAGGGGGCCTGGCATGAGCGTCCTGCCTTCTGCACGTATGTCTCTTTGGCAACCATCTCGCCCTTTGAAGATTCCCTCTTGATGCAACCCTGGGTGGAGAGTGGAGGGGCCAGGGAGGGCGCGACTCATGTTCTGTCTGTTTGTAATCAATGAAAAGGCCTGGCTGCTGGGAAGGGCTGGCTGCTGGGAAGGTCCCTTCTCCCCTCCTGATTCTCTTGATGGTTTGCCCGCTGTACCCAGCTCCCAGACCACCAGTCTAGCCCCTGGCACACTCACTGCCCACACTGCCCTCCAAGACCTCATCTGCCCCCCGACATCATGCTGGGAAGGGGCTCTGAACCAACTAGACCAACCCTGGGTTACTGGCCCCAGCTATGCTCTCTGGGTGACCCCGGCCCAGGAATACACCTCTCTAGACCTCTGGGTCATAATGGGGGGTTTCTCAAACTCTGCCAACTTTGTCAGCCAGGGCATCAGCCAGCCTGCCGACTTTCCCCAACTTCATATCATCCTGCACCCACCTTTCAGGCCAGTCCCTTCCCACCCTCTGCAGAGGCGTGAACGGAGAGGGCTTGGTGAGCGCACACGCCAGCCCAGCTTGCTTACCTTTCGTCTGTGACGAGTTGTTCCCAGCAGACAGAGCCGGCGGCTGCGGACAGAAAGGTGCAGAAGTGAGGGGGACCATCACGGGCCGTGTGCTCCGAGGCCGAGTGTATTGGCAAGAGCATAGCGGGCCATCCGAGCTCCTTCCCACCCACTGCACACTCTCTGCCCTGACTCCGAGCTGTCTCTTTCCATGTCCAACTAAAACCTCACTGGACCCTGGGTGGGTCCCAGCCCTCACTCTGGCCTCAGTTTCCTCATTTGGAAAGGGTGGGAGTCTGCAGGCTTTTGGAGTACTTTGCTTTCTGCGTCTTGAAGATCTTGCAATTCTTCGGGGTCTTTCTCCTCCCCAGCCCCCTGGCCACCCTGCTGGGCCCTATGCAGCCTGCGCTGGCTGGGTGCCAGAGCCTAGGAGAGGTGATCAGCTGGTGGGAGCGGAGGGGCTGGAGCGGGTGGCGCCAGGAGCTGGTGTGCGGTAACGTTACACCTCTGGCCAGCCCTGCAGCAGCGGGTGGCTGCTGGCGGGGCTTTTCTGCCCCAGGGTCTGTCTAGCCCACCCACTCCTGGGCTGGGGCTGAAGACGCCCAGGGCAGTGGGATAGCGCAGTGGGAAGGCAGCTCATTGGCTTTGTCAGGATTTCACTGCCCAAGCTGGCTCCTGGCCAGACTCCCCCGGCTCCTGGGAAAAGGGCCCTGCTCACTTCCCCAGGCCCTGCACGTGGGACCTCCGGCTGCCCACCCGGGAGAGCCGGTACAGCAGGACCTCTTGTCTGGCCCCGGGCCCTCCCTGGAGCCCTGCGCTCAGCCCCGGGGCAGGCTCCAGCCTCCCCACCCATGGCTCCTTCTGCTGGCTTCCCCCTCCACCAGACCGGGTCAGAGGTCCGAGGGGCGCCTGCCTGGTCACAGGCCTCGACCCTGACCACAAGGTCAGGGACCGGCCTGGGATTAGTGGAGAGATGCTTTTAGCAAAGCCACGGTGGCTCCAGGGGCCAGACAGGAAACCTCCCTCCCGTGCCTGTGGCTTCCCTGCCCCCACCATGACAGACCCCAGGGCCGAAGTCTGGGTCAGCCCGGCCTGAGGTCTCCTCCCAGGCAACGTGGTCCAGCCCGACTCCTGGGAAATGTGTGGACATCCTTGGAGGTGCCGCTCCAGGGAGTGCGTCTGTGGTTTCGGGGCCCCCGGGGTTTGAATGCTGGGGTGGAGGAGATGAGGGGAGCCAGGCTGGGATGAGGGGGTGGGTCTTACCTGGGGAGACACAGCAGGCAGCGCCAGCCCCGCCACGAGCTGCAGGAAGCAAGTGAGCAGCCTCATGGTAGGCATCTTCTCAGACGTCCCGAGGCAGGGGGCTCCGAAGGGAAATCACCATGCTCACCCCGCCGGGGGCGTCCCTGGGACGGGAGCGGCGGAGCTGAGTCGGGGGCTGGATGCCCTCCTCGCGACTGCCCCGAGGTCCCCGCTAGTGGGCTAGCGGCCCGAGCATCCTCTGGGGGCCCGCAGGTAAGTCGTGGCTGGGGGACCTGATTCGAAGCGCCCGGCGGGGTGGGCAGGCGGCCGCCGGGGAAGGCTCGTCGGGCGCTCCGCGCGACCCCAGTCTCCCCGCGGGCCCGTGAAGATGCGGCTTCCTGCTCAGACAGCAGCTCTTAAGGGACTGGAGCTGGTCGGCGACGGGGTTTCGGGAGCTGTGAACGGGGCGGGGCTCCAGGCCGCCCCGCCCACCGCGGACGAGGCTCTCTGGGAGCGGCCGAGCCCCGAGCCCGGCCGGACCGGCGGCGGGGCGGCGCGGCGCGGGGCTGAGCGCGCTCGCTGGTCCCGCAGCGCAGTGCGTGGAAGGGGCTCCGCACGCGGACCCTCGCGCTCCCCGGAGCCCAGCCCGCAGTTTATCCCGGGGCCGGCGGAGCCTGGTGCCCGCGGCGCCAGGACCCCGTGCTGCCAGCGGAACGCCCGCGCTTCTAGGCTGGCTGCTTGGCGTCGGGGCATCGAGCCTGTGGTCGGAGCCCCGCGTTTGCAGCGTCTTACCTCTAGGAAGGCGGCAACTTGGTCTGGCCCTTTATTTCCAGGGCCACCCTATGCCGTCGCCACAATCCTCAGGCGTGAAAGAGTGCCCCTGCGTGTATATATGGTGCATCCATATGCGCTCGAGGAGTGGGCGTGTGTGTCACTGACAGACAAACCCCCAGCCAGCGGACTCCAGAGCTGCCTCTCTGCCCCGTGCAGCCGGGTCCCCTTGGGAAGCAGTGCTCTCAGGCCCTCCCTGCGGGCCCACCACAGGCAGAGTGGAGTGTGGCCCAGCGTGCCCTTTCCTCCTGGTCCCAGGAGGAGGAAACGCTTCCACTGGCAGGGGTCTGCCCACAGGGGTCTAGTGCGTTTGTGTGTGTGTGCACGTGTCTGTGCATGTGTGTGTGGGGGCATGTAAGTGTGACTGTGAGGACCCACCTGTGCTATGAGTCTCTGTGTGGTCTGCGTGTGTCTGCTGTATGTACAACTGTCGCTTGTGTGTGGATCTGGTCCCTTGGTAGCTCTGTGATTGTGTGTGTGTATGTGTCCGCTGTGTCCCTCGGTGTGCGTGGGAGGGTGTCTGTGCATTTCAGCGGGATTGTGAATTTGCAGGCCTTCCTTTGTCTTCGTGTGTCTTGCTCCGTGTGTGAGTTTGCACCGCCTTCTGTGTGTGATTGTGCATCTGTGTGTGCCCTTGCATGGGCCTCACTCGTTCATCACCACCACCCTCCGTGCACCGCTCCCTGGCTGCAAGCACCTGGCAGAATTTGGGGTCATGGGTTGGCCCAGGCCTGGAGCTAGTGGATGGCTGTGGGAAAGGAGGGAAGCCAGGGAGGCGGCCCCTACATTCCAGCCAGAAGCAAAAAGGCCAGGGCAGCCCCAGCTTTCACCTCAGTGACCTCTGCGTCCGCTGCCTGCCCACCCACGAGAGGCTGTTAGAGATGCTGTCTCCTTGCTTAGCCAACCCCAAGCCCGAAGGTCCAGAAGCCAGGGGCCAGTTACCTATCAGCTAAGCGGGGGCTGTCAGGAACTTTCTGACAAGTTCCAACACGCTAGAGCTCATGGAGCAGACAGACTCCTTTCTTGGCCTGGGGTCATGGTGGAGGGTGTCTGAGAATCACTGTACATGTGAATGGAGATGAGTAGATATGTATTTGTGCATATTTGGACCATATGTGTATGCCCATAATATTTGTGCATACAGATGCATGTGTTCACATGTGTCTTTATTTTCAATTTGAATTTGGGTATTGAAGTATCTATTGTACATGCTTGTGTGTAACTGAGTGTTTTGAGCATTTGTTTATAGGGCATATTTGCCTATAACTGTGTATGTATAGGGCTGTGTATATTTGTATATTTGTGTGTTTGTACTGATTCATTCATTTTTTCAATTAACAGATATTGTTTCAGCTCTAGTATGCTCCAGGCACCATTCCAGGTGCTGGGCATGTAGTATGGAGGTTCCCTGGAAGTTTACGTTCGTGAGAGGTGGCGGGTACCGGTGTCTGGGGAGGCCACAGCTCTCTTTTACACTCTGGAGTGTCTGGGCAATGTCTGCATTTCCCCCAAGTGTGTGTCAGTGTTTTTTGTCACTAAACTGAGAACCATACCCTTCTAAACATGGCTTCTTGGGCTTGAGATGCCTTAGGTAGGGTAGGTGGTAGAACCCAAAAGACCCCTAAGTGTCCATGGGCTCAACAGAAGTTTCCTCTTGCTCACATCCAGTCTGGGGTCCGTATGCAGGTGGTTCCAGTCCTTGCCAGCCCTATAACCTTAAGGAACTTCCTTTCCTTCTCAGAGCCCCGCTGTCTCCGTCTAAAGTGGGAATAATAATAGTACTTACCTCATAGGTGAGGACTGCTAAAGCACCTGGGGTGCAGGAAATGGTAGTGTTAGGCATGATTTCTAATAAACTTTTGATTCTAATTAGAGATCTAAAAACACGATAGTTACAGAGCAGAGTCGTCATCATGGAATGAAACAGAAAATAACCTCATGCTTCTGCCAACTGCAGAGGAGCAAAAGGCTGGGGGATTTGCAGGTGCGTGCACACACACTCACACACACAAATTCTCACCATCACCATCCAGGCGCTCAATCCTCAGCCGTCATCAAAGCTTTTGAGTAGATTCCGGTGCTGAGTAGATCTACTGGCCAAATCTGTTCAGAACTCAGCATTTAACTATTTATCATCATAATCATTTGTTTTATATTTTATATAAATAAATAACGAATATTTATTGAGCACTTATTATGTGGTAAACAGTGTGCCTGGTGCTGTAAACACCTCAAGTCAATATGTTTGTTCTCCCAACAAACATATGAAGTAGGTTTTAATTATTCCCATTTTGAAGATGAGGAAAATGGAAGCACAGGGAGTGTAAGTAATTTGCCCATAGTCGCTTAAGTAGAGAAGAGAAGGGAAGGGAAGGGAAGGGAAGGGAAGGGAAGAGGAAGGGGGGAGAGGAGAGAGGGGAGAGGAGAGAGGACAGAGAGAGAGAAATATCTATGTAAGAGAGAAACATTGATTGGCTGCTTCCCGTATGTGCCCCAACCAGGGTTTGAACTTGCAACCTAGGTATATGCCCTGACTGGGAATTGAACTTGCAACATTTTGGTGTATGAGACATGCTGTAACCAACTAAGCTACCCAGCCAAGGCCTTCTAAACTATTTTCCAACTATGACGTTGCCTTTTCTCTTGACAACGATTTGGCATCTCGTGCTAGAGCAGTGCCTAAGGTGACCCTGTCCCTGAATATGTCAATAGGTGGGTGGGAAGTAGCGTATCCAAGGGCTAGACTCTCCCCCTTCCTGGCTGCCAGGGAGAGCAGCAGTGGGCAGCGGGGGCTGACAGCCTTTCCACTTCATAGGCTAGACGCGCTATAGCCACCTGCTACCCAAAGTCACCGGCAAGAAGATGCTTGGCTGGCCTCCACTGTCTTCTCCACCTGCCTCCTGGGCCCCGCCCAACCTCAACCCTGAGCCCCTCTCCATCTCTTCATGTACTCCATCCAGGCCGGCTCCAGGGGCCACCACCACGGTGAGATGTCCCTCATCCAGGTTCCCACAGCACCTTGAATTGCCTTCATCATGACCTGGCCCCCAGTCTCATCACCACCCAGCTGCTTGTCTAGCTTCCTGCAGACTAAGATCTGAGAGGGCAGACACTTGTTCACCTTTGCCTCCCCACTACCTTGTGTAGTCCTGGCACACAGTAGGGGCTTACTTAGTGTTTGTGAAGCTGGGCCCGTCCTCAGAGCACTTTCTCCTCTCCACACAGGAAAAATGTCCCAAGTCTGCCTAATCCTCCCCCAAGTGTCCTTCCACCTCCAGGAGTAGCCTTCCTAGACCCCATACTCAAGACAACCTGGGTGGTCCTCTCTGGTGGGGCAAGAGCATGGGAGGACAACCTTGTGTTACTGTGTAATCATGCCCTGGGCTGGTCACCACAGCCCCACCAGCCCCCAGGGGACAAGGCTCATGCCCTGGCCCAGAGACCAGACGCCATGGGAGGCCCAGGGTGGGGCCCAGTTGGAAGGGAGATAGAGCAGAAGCCACGGGGCGACCAAGTGGTTCCCAGGGGCTGGAAACGAGATGGCACCCGCCAGGAGGGCTGTGAACAAGGAAAGCCAGGAGAGGTGCCGCAGCCTCGTTCCAGGCATTTGGGAACTTGGCAGCCAGGACTGGGGTTTTCGTGTTTTCTGTAATTATTTCCCTTTTGTTCTCCCTTAGTATTTAGTAAAGCCCTTTGTGAAAATGCCAGCTGGTCTCAGCTGTGCTACGGGGAACGACAAAGGGGTTCTCTGTACGTTCTTGTCCCTGGGCTTTAACGGAGGCATCTAACTTAGTGGTGGCAGCAAAGTCAAGGACCGTCGGGGGCCAAGGGGGCCCTGGGGCCATAGCCAGCACCTCGTGCCCAGCAGCGTCCCTGACACTGAGCTTCCTTCCAGGCTCTTCCAGGCTCTGGCCTGGGCGGTATTAAACCAGAGGGCCTGGAAGGCCAGCCTGTCGTGGCTGTTTTGAGGGAGGGCATTCGTTCAGATTCCAGCGGTACCCAAAGCCCCCAGAAACCCAGAGGCCGGGCACCTGCTGAGCTCCTGCTACTGGTCCTCCCCACTGGGGGCTACTTGGCAAGCTGCTGTCAGGTAATCAGGCTCATGAGCTGGGGCCATCCTGCCTTTCCTGCCTGCCCCCACAGCTCAGGACCCTTGGTTCCCGGCCTGCCGGCTGCCCACTGGGAGTGGACACTCAGCTGGTCCTTCCCACCTGCGGGGACCCTCCACATCCTTGTTTCCTGCCATTGTGCCCCCTGCTCCTCCCAGACCCTCCTCTGGATTGCGTGTCTCTCGGGCTGCCCTGGTGGGAGGGGCCAGGGAGACCTCCCTCCTCGGGAACAATCGCCCCTTTCTCTCTGCTGCGTAAGTGATACAGGAGGAGAGGAAGCTATTTGTAACTAATCGGCTGTGATGTGGAACGGAGCCCTCTGAGAACTGGAGAGCCTGCTGACAGCCCAACAGCCCGGGGCTGTCCCGCCTCTGTGACAGCTGGGTGGTTGGGGATGGCAGGTCACCCTCCCCCTGCCCCCCCACCCCCCACTGCTGGGGAGGCCTGAGGGGTGATGGCAGGTGGTAGCTCCTGCCCCTGTTTCACCTCCTGTGTGCCAGGCTCTGTGTTGACACACTCGATACGCGGGAACCTTCAAACCTCCTTCCATGGAAGTGCGGCTGCCTCACGTCCCAGGTGAGGAAACGGAGGTTGCTGGGCGGGAAGTCGCTCGTGCAGGCTCCCTCGGCCAGCAAGCAGCAGAGTGAGAGGGGCGGACAAGGACGGGCTGAGGCTGCGCAAGGAGGCAATGCCGGGCCGGTTCCGAGCTGCCTTTTATAGCTGCGTGACCTTGGGCAAGTCTTCTCAGCGTTGTAACCCCAGCTCTGAGGCTGGTGGTTTAAATGAGAAAGTGGAAGTTGATCACATGGCACAGTGCCTGCTGTGCTGTGACATGCTTAGTAACTCCAACTATTCCGATCATTTCCTGGGGAAAGGGGAGAGAGGTGGGCCAGCTCACTCCCACCAAACTCCAAGCAGATCCTGTTATGGTCACCGGGACAATGGTCACCATGGTCACCATGGTGGCAGGAAAGCCATCCCAGAGGAGGCCAGGCGTCCAGGTTTATTTCTCTGCCCTCCGAGGGCTGGAGCCAACCTTGGAAGCCTCCTTGTCCATGGAGTGGGACTAAGGGGAGAGGGTGGGAGAGAAGAGGGCACCCACATCCATGGGGCCCCTTCTCTGTGCCAGTCGCATCACAAGGCCTTTATGCTCCAGTTCATAGATGATTACAGATCATTATGAATTAACATATGAAGAATCACAGTCATGGTGCAAAGAACCATGGAAACGTAAACGGTGGGGAAGATGCTGAAGTGTGTGTGTGTGTGTGTGTGTGTGTGTGCACACGTGCGCGCGCGCGCCTGACCATCACTTCCCCCAGGGGAGGCACCCACCCCAAAGTGTGAGGATTCTGTGAAAGGGGAAGGATATGGGCCCTAGAACCAGGGGCTGAGGCTTCTCGGAGAAGGAGTTCTTCATGCCCCAGCCATGTTTCATGGTGTCAGTGTGACAAACATCTTCTCTAGCTGCTCCCCCCACAGGAACAAAAAGTAATGCCTGCTTTTTGGACAGTAAGTGAAGGACTTCCCTGAGCACCTGCAGAGGGACTTGTGGGAAGCAGAGGCAAAGAGTAACCAAAAGGCCCGACCGGTGTGGCTCAGTGGTTGTCGACCTCTGAATCAGGAGGTCACAGTTCGATTCCCAGTCAGGGGACATGCCTGGGTTGAGGCTTGATATCCAGTCAAGGGTGTGCAGGAGGCAGCTGATCAATGATTCTCTCTCATCATTGATATTTCAACCTCTCGCTTCCTCTTCCTTCATCTCTGAAATCAATAAAAAAATTATATTAAAAAAAATAACCAGAAGATCCATCCCCGCCCCTCACCCTCGGGACACCATGTGCAGAGGCTGCAGAGTCTGGGGAAGCAGCCAGTCTGGCCCCAGGGCCTGCACTCGGGGCTGCAGAGCTGGCAGTGGGGTGAAGGGCCTGGGGCTCTGCTTGGCGCTCACCCTGACTGCCCGAACCAGGGGTGCGAGGGGCTTCTGCTCTGGTCAGGGATGACGCTGTCACTGCCGGGGGTCGAAAGGTCAGTGGAGACAGCATAGACTAAACATCTCATAATCAGAACAGCGTGGATCTGGGTGAGGATCCCTGCGGGGCCTGTATCTGTTCCGTTTTAATGTCACCCCTTGGAGTGTTAGCTCCTGGTCAAGTTGTCATTCTGTACTTCAGAGGGAGGAGGCCAGCCCTGATGAATCAGCAGGACTCAGAGCTCAGGACAGGAGAGAGCCGCATCTTCCGTGGGTCCCTCACCCAGTGCCAGCCCCAGGGCTCAGGGCGGGGGCCACCAAGAGGATAACAACCCTGGGGAAGCTGCCAGTCCAGTGGGAAAGGCTTAATGTTATCTTAAATAACACCGAGTCTGTGCAAAACAAAGCCCTTCGGAGCCTTCGTTGCAGACTCCTGACTGCGGGCAGGTGAGTGGCTCCAAACCTTACATGTCTCCTCTCTCTCTCTCTCTCTCTCTCTCTCTCTCTCTCTCTCTCTCTCCCAGGACTTCTGAGGAGGTCCACAGAAGGGGCAAGAAAGGCTTCCCATGGAGATGGTAAGGCTTGTGCAGCATCTCACAGGATGAATCAGGTTTATCAGGAATAGAAGGGCAGAAAGAGCATTGTAGTCGCGGGGAGTCGCTCGGTGAAGTATGGACTATTCGAGGGACATGGAGGAACCTGGAGGGGCTGGACTGTCTGCAGGGTGGAGGAGGGGCTGTGTCTGGAGATGAGGCTGGAAGGGGAGGCCGGGGTCAGCGTGTGAAGTGCTTTGAAGACCATGCTGAGAGTTCATAGTTTATTCCAAGGGCTCCAGAGAGCCTTTGCAGGTTCTTGAGCAAGGGAGTTACATGGCCAGATGTGCATTTTGGAGAAACAACTCAGGGCAGTGGAGGATTTGGCCTGGCGTCAGGAAGACCAGATCTGTTGTTATTGTAGAACTGAGAGTGCCTGGAATCAGAACAGTGGCTGTAGGAGGAGATGGGATGGGACCCAATGCCACCCAGATAAAAGAGTTCATTTCCAGACCTAGCTACTTTGGTTCAGGGGATAGAGTGTCAGGCTGCAGAAGGAAGGGTCCCAGGTTCGATTCTGGTCAAGGGCACATACCTCGGTTGCAGGCTCGATCCCTGACCCTGGTTGGGGTGTGTGCAGGAGGCAACCAATTTATGTGTCTCTCTCACATCGATATTTCTCTCTCTCTCTTTCTCTCCCCCTTTTTCCCACTCTCTCTAAAAAAATCAATGCACCCAGCTGGTATGGCTCAGTGGTTGAGTGCTGACCTATGAATCAGGAGGTCATGGTTTGATTCCTGGTCAGGGCACGTGCCAGGGTTGCGGGCTCAATCCCTGGTATGGGGCGTGCAAGAGGCAGCCAATCAATGATTTTCATCATTGATGTTTCTGATGTTTCTATCTCTCTCTCCCTCTCCCTTCCTCTCTAAGATCAATAAAAGTATAGAGACTTTTAAAAATATATGGAAAGATATCCTCGGGTGAGGATTAAAGAAAAAAAGTTTCATTTCCCGCTTTATTTGAGCTGGCTAAGGCCTATGACTAAATTCTGGCCAATCCCTGCCCCTTAGGGATTTTTAGGGTTCTGGGTACAGATGGAAGTGGTGGGTTTGACCTCTGAAAATATCTCCATAAAGGGAGGAGCATGTGACTTCTCTGTCTGCCAAGCTTTTGCCTGAAATTCAAACATGATGGTAGGAGCGTTTACAGTCATCTTGGATCATGAGGAAGAGCTGCAAGGAAACGGATCCCTGAAAACTTTACAGGATTGCCACACCAGCCCTGGCCTATTTTCACCCAAAATTATTTGATGTGTGGGGGATATCAACTTCTATCTTGTTTAAGTCACTGATATTTTGGAGTTTTCTGTTAATGTATGTTGTTGTAATGTACCCCACGAATCACAGAAGGACGCCTCAAGAAGTCGAATTAAGGAGTCACATTTATTGCAAATCCTGGACTACGAGGGGGCCATGCACTCCAAATCTCGCAGTGCCATCCCCAGCCCCACCACCAGATTTATAGACAAAGATCACAAAGGTATTGATTACATCCCAGGGTTTGGAATGAGGAACCTGGTTCGCAAAAAAAAAAAGCAGTTTACAGAAGCAGAATTAAGCATGTTAATGTTAGTTTGGGGTCTCTGGATCACTGAGTTGACAGAAACACATTTTCTGGGACCGCCGGGTTGACAGGAACACATTATCTAGAGCCCTCGGGTCTTGAGACCACTGAGTTAACAGGAACACATTATCGAGCCATCGAGGCAATTTAGAGTAATTGTGCTGTCCTGGTCTTGGGACCACTGAGTCAACCGGAACGCATTATCTGTGGCCACTGAGGCAATTTAGGATAATTGTGCTGTCCTGTTTCCCAGGTACAGAAGAATGTGCTTCGATAACCAGTAAGATCACAATCAATGGGATATTCACAGTACAATCGATAAGGTATTCAATCGAATGGGATGATTTATACAATTCAGAAAATCAAAATAACTTTTCTATTGTTAAACAAAGCAAATAAGTACAGAAGCCAAACAGCAGGGCTAAAGTTGAACTATAGTTTCTACCTGAGATGATTGCTACCATACCTCAATGTGCTGTTCCACATTTTACCTTACAAAGGTGAGAAAGCTGGCTCCACAGTTCGGTAAGAGTTTATTAAAAACAAAACAAAAAAAGCTGCACTCTTCCATGGCTTATCCTGGGGAGTGAGTCATGTTATGTTTCCTGGGAAGAACTGGGGCTCTCCCGTTCCCTCTCAGTTCCAGGCTGCGCTGAAGAGGCCACTGTTAAGGATGCAGATGTTGTGGCCCAGCTGG
This sequence comes from Myotis nattereri, assembly GCF_964212035.1. Taxonomy (NCBI): domain Eukaryota; kingdom Metazoa; phylum Chordata; class Mammalia; order Chiroptera; family Vespertilionidae; genus Myotis; species Myotis nattereri. The sequence continues at coordinate 23,370,221 of NC_138075.1, read as the reverse complement.
GCTGGACCTGCCTCCCCAGCCGCATCCCTCCCCTCCCAGCTCCCCTCTTCCCCCAGAGAGCACAGGAAGGAAACGGTGTTGGGGGCGAGGGGTGCAGAGGGGAGCCAGATTAGTTTCTCCGACGGTTGGATTCCCAGGGGTGGAGGAGACAGAAAGTCTAGCGGAGCTTTAGCAGACAGACAGCGGACCTCCAGCTGGCCCCTCGGGCCTCGGGCTCTCCTATGAGTCAAAGAACACTTGGCTGCTTCTCCAAAGATCCTCCTCTGCCTCCAGCTCCCCTCCTCTGGAGAACAGCGGCCTCAAGTCTGTAGCCCAGGGGACCCTGCGCTACAGGTTGGTTCCTGCCTTGGGTATAATGGGGTGAGGTGGGAGGGCCTGGGGTGGGATTGGAGGTGCAGTCAGCTCTGGAAGCTGTCATCTGCAATTTCACTCTCTCACCTTCCAGCTCTAGTTTTTGTTTTGTGTTTTGTTTTGTTTCTTAAATCAGGGAAGCTTTGGGAAGTCCAATTTTCCCAAATTATGAATCAGATACTCCAGATGACATCATGGTTCCTGAATCACGTCCATATCTTTCTTGTAGGGACCTACGATCTCCCCAGAGCCTGCATTTACTGCCCGCAAGATCCCCAGGGAACTTTCCTCTCTATTGTGGCTGAGAAAGCTCAGGTAGAGAAGGTTGTAAGGCCTACCCACGGTCATTCAGCTGGTTACCCCACAATGCACTGAGCAGATGCTTGATGGTGCTCTAGAGCCACCCTCAGGTGGGAGAATGCAGCATCCACGTGGTACAGGAAACCTGTCCTCCATTCAAGCAAACCCAGGCCCTTGGAGGCTGGTCCTGGAGGAAGAGGTCCTGGAGGAGCCACCTGGGGGTCGGGTCTCTGCCCTTGAGACCCGATTCACCCTCCATCGGGGGTCTCTCTCTTCCTCATTCCCTTGCTCCCACCCCGCTGGTCTCAGTGGGGACTCTGGGGAAGGAAGGACAAAGGAGACACAAAACCAAGGGAATGGGAGTGGGTCCCTGTCCAGCGCCTGAGATGCCTGCCCTCCAGGAACAAGAGCTCAGTTTCTGGCCTGCACCTGCCTCCCCGCGGACAGCTCAGGTGTTAGCCCACTACCTGGCGCTCCTTTGACGTTGTGCAGCCTCTTCACGGCCCAGGTCCACGGAACACTGCTCCCAGGCCCCGGCCTGGCCAGGCCTTTCAGCTCGGGGTTGGCGCTTTCGCCAAGGGACACCCTTTTCAGAACTGGTCTCAGCAATGGTCTCCCTCCAGTGAGACCCACCTCTGACATGGGGGGTACAGCCCAGCAGTATAAACCCAGCCACTTTGTTTTAATTAAGCAACATACACCTGTTGTAGAAAGTACAAATTAGCATTAAAAAATAAGATAAAAGTCACCCAATTTCTGTAGTGACAACACAGTCACAGGGAAGTAAAATGCAGCATAGGGAATAGGGTCAATAATATTGTAATAACTGCTGGAAATATTGGAGGGACACTTTGTAAAGTATGTGATTGTCTAAACACTATGCTGTACACCCGAAACCAATGCAAAATAATATTGATTGTAAACTGTAATTGAAAAATTAAAATTAAAAATAGCACCTTTTATTTATCCAGAAAAAAACCCTGTTAATACTTTGTTGTCCATCCTTTTAATTTCTTTCTATGCTTGCATATCTTTTTCCATTAAAAATGTCATCCTATTGCTTTATTTTTTTAAAACATATTTTATTGATTTTGAGTCAAAATCAATAAAGGGAGAGGAATAGAGAAGGATAGAGAGCTAGAAACAGCGATGAGAGAGAAACATCGATCAGCTGCCTCCTGCACACTCCCCACTGGGGATGTGCCCGCAACCAAGGTACATGCCCTTGACCAGAATCGAACCTGGGACCCTTGAGTCCTCAGGCTGACACTCTATCCCCTGAGCCAAACCGGTTAGGGCAGCATCCTATTGCTTTTAGCATGCTTTTTTCTTCATGCTATCCTATTTTGGTCATGCCTTTTCATACGAATCGTGGAAATTCGACAGCCTTGCTGCTGTAAGTGTGGGCCCGGGACCAGCAGCATCAACCTCCCCTGGAAGCTTGTTGGACATTCAACGTTTTAGGCCTCACCAGACCTGTTGAGTCAAAATCTTCATTTTAACAAGACCCCACCTACCCACCCACCCACCCTTGGCCCCCAGGTCCTGGTGATTCTTATGCACCTTCAAGTTTGAGAGTGCTGGTATTTGGCGCCAGTTTTCATGGTTGTACTTCTAGGGAATACTTACCTAAATCTGACTAAATTTAGTGACTAAATTTTTCTTTCCAAATCCTCCTATCATTGGGCATTTAGGTTGTACCTAATGTTTTCTCCATTATTAACGAGGCTGCAATGAGCACCTTCATACACATTTGTTGCTGTTGTCCCTTAAGTTCCTAGAAGTACAGTTTCTGGGTCAGAGGCCTTTGATGCTCATTGTCAAGTTGCCCTCCAGAAAGGCTGCTCCGGTTTCCACTCCGCCCTGCACTGTCCAGGTGCCGGGCCCGCCTCCCCCAGTCCTTGGTTAGGGTGCCTTTACATCTTTGCTGGTCGAGCTGTGACAGTCATGTCTCAGGAGGCGCTGGGTATGTTTCCTTAGCTCCTAGGCAATCGAGTGCACATTTCTCCATATTCCTACTGGCCGTTTGCATTTCTTCTGTCTGTGCGTCTGCTGGGGTCTTTCTACCCCGAGCCCACAGAGATAGTGAGAGATGCTGCCAGTGAGGGCTGCAGAGCGGTGGCCTGAGCCCAGTCCTGATGCCAGAGCCCAGCATCCTCCACATTCATGCTGCTGCCTGCCTGAGGGCGCAGTGGGCTGGAGTCCAACTCAGACTCAGCCTGTCTTTCTTGTGGCCCCAACCTCCTGCTGTGTCCAGGCCCCGGAGCAAGTGCCCAGCCAAGCCCTTGCCTCCTGGCCCGGTGAGGGCTGGGTGCTGACGGCCACCCAGGATGGTGCTCTCAGGCCTTGCTAGGCACCCTGCCGATCTCCAGGCAGGCCGGCCGGCCAGGTGTGCGGGGAGCTGGCGGCGAGGACAATGCAGGGAAGTGACCCTGTCCAGGCGCAGAGCTCCAGCCAACAAGCATTGTGAGCGACCCACCGGCCGCTGTTGCCGAGGCTGCTGGCGGTGGTGGCAGGAAGCGGGGCTTACTCAGTCCGGCTGCACGTGGCTGTGTTTGCTGCCTCCCTCCTCCCAGCCTTCCTCCCAGGCAGGGCCCGTCCCGCCAGCAGCTGGGGGAAGCAGTGCCTGGGGAGGAAACAGCGGGACCACCCCCACATCCCCTGCGAGGCTGCACCTGTGCTTTGCCGGCTCTGCCACCTGTTGCCTGACTGGGCACGAGGCCTGCCCGGAGGCCTTGGCAGCAGAGTGAGGTGTGGGGCTGGGACCTGGGCTGGGTCCTGGCCCCTGGGGCAGGCAAACGTGGTGTGGGACGCTGCTTTGACATCTCCTGAATGCACTGCTCACTCCCACAGCCACTGGGATGTATATGGCATTATCTCCCTCAAACAAACAAGGAAATCAAAGCTCAAAATAAGAGTACTTTCAGCCTAACCCAGTGATTTTGAGTTTTCAAAACTCTGTTGAACACTCTGCAAATGTTAACATATATATATATATATATATATATTTCAGAGAGGAAGGGAGAGGGAGAGAGAGATAGAAACATCAATGACGAGAGAGGATCATTGACTGGCTGGCTCCTGCACGCCCCACACTGGGGATCAAGCCCGCAACCTGGGCATGTGCCCTGACCAGAATCGAACCTAGGACCCTTCAGTCCACAGACTGACGCTCTATCCACTGAGCTAAACCAGCTAGGGCGTAATGTTAACTTATTTAAATCCCAAGAGTAGTGGGCACAGCAGTAGATCCATTTTCAGAGGAAACTGAGTCACAGAGAGGTGAGAGACACATGCTCTAGCTCACAAAGCCTGTGAGGGGCAGACCTAAGTGTCTGGCTTCGAAGCTCACATCTTTCACTCCCACACCCCACCGCCCACCAGGTGGCCCTTCCAGAGCCCAGGCCTGGCTGAGAGTAACAGTGGGGAAAGTAGAAGAGCCAGCTCACTGCCCTCATCGGATTGTCTCCTCTCTGTGCTGGCCTGTCCCACAGGAGCCCCTAAGCTGTCCCTTATGTGGCCCTGCTCAGTGGGAGTCACCTGACCTCAGGCCTCTGTCTTGCCATTCTCTTCTGTGTCTCCTGCCCCCACCAGGTGTCCTTGGGGACAGTCTCCGATGCTGTGTCCTCGGGCTGTCTAGCCTGCTGCTCTCTGATGCCCTGACTCTGGGTTTCTTTGGCTCTTCTCGCTGGTAGGCTGAGAGAGAATCGGCATGAAAGGTGGCAAACAAATTGGGCACCCAGTCACCATGGGCAGCAGAACAATGTCTCCTGGCTGGGAGCTGAATGAGTAGAGACACAGCAGAGGGGAAAGGAGGGAAGAGCTTGTCCAGGGGTTGGGGGGGTCAGTGGGGCCGGTGTCTGGAGGATGAGAGCTGCCTGTTCCCCAGAACAAGGGAGGGTACAGCAGCCCTGAGCTCAGCCTCCTTTCATCTTCCACAGTGGCCGTGGTGGCCCCAGGCTGCCCGAGGGCTGAGCAGCTGTTGCTGCTGATGCAAGCTGCTGGCTTCGGGGAGCTGGGAGGGCCGGGAGGAAGGAGGGAGCTGTTCGCAGAGTGAGGGTCTGTGTGTAAGCCTGTTGAGGAGCTTTCAAGCCTACAAGGGGTGACCCCGGGTTCTTAACCAGATTAATTTCTGTCCCAAGTGAGGCTCATGGCCAGACCTCCAGGCTTTTGGTAATCAGGGTGGAGTCCCTCTACCAGTTGTGATGGCAACCGGTCCTCTCCAGGACCCGCTGAAAGGCTTACAGCCCAGGGTGGCAGGGGCTCAGAAGTGTGTGGCACTCTGCAAGCCTATGGGTGTTCCAAGGGGAACCCTACAGGGTAGGGCCCAGAAGGGGGCCCGACTTGGGCCCAGTCACTTCCTTCTAGTCCTTGCCTCTTCCCGGCAGTGTCTCCTGGGTCTGGCCTAACTAAGTTGGGCTTCAGCCAAGCTGGCTGGCCTCCAGGTGGATTTGGGACAGGCAGCTGGGATGTGGTGTTTCCCGCTCTAAAGAGATAGAGGCTGAGATGGGGCCAAGGTGGGGCTGGAGCCTGGAGTGCTGAGCCCCTCGGCTGTGGACCTCAGCGGGATAGTGGGGTCACAGGTGGGTGGAGGCTGGCTGGAAAGCTTCGGTCAGGTTTCCCAGGGAGGGGATGTATCGAAGGATCAGGGCCTGGTGGTGCCCGTTTTCATCCCGGTGCCCCTGAGGCCTGAGCGAATACCTCCAGAAGGTCAGCTGGCTGGCCCTGACCCCCCTCTGTGCCCTCACCCAGGGCTCTCACTCATTCAGGAGAGCAGTTCCTCTCCTTTCCGGGGTCAGGTCAGCCTGCTTCTGGGAGCATCAGGCGCTGCTCACTTGCCATTTTCTGCATGTCCCAGAGGACGTGGTCATAGCTGCCCAGACTCCTGCTTCCGGCGTAAACACTGTGTTCAGCTCCTCAAGACAACCTGTGCTGGGCGCACACATGAAAATAACACAGCCCTTCCCCCCTCTCCCGCCCCCCCGCCCCCCAGTTGCCAGGTCCTTCTTCCTGTCCTTTCTTGTCTGGACAACTCCTGTCCATCCTTTGAGGCCATGTCCGAGTGAAGATGTCCCAGGCAGACTCGCTCATTTCCCGCCCTGTGCTCCCTTAGCACAGAGCACTGAGGTTATGAAGAAAGCCTCCCTGAGCCGTTCTGAGCTCATCCTCCTGCTCAGACGTGTTCCATGGCTCCCCGTCCCAAAAAGCCTTTGGCACTTTTCAGCTTCATCATTCATCTCCTAGGCCAGCCGTGGGCAAACTACGGCCCGAGTTGGAATGAATAAAACTAAAAAAAAAAAGACCGTACCCTTTTATGTAATGATGTTTACTTTGAATTTATATTAGCTCACACAAACACTCCATCCATGCTTTTGTTCCGGCCCTCCGGTCCAGTTTAAGAACCCATTGTGGCCCTCGAGTCAAAAAGTTTGCCCACCCCTGTCCTAGGCTGTGCCAGAGAACCCTCCCCTCAAATCAAGTGGTCCCCTAGCTTTCCCCCAAACTTGGCCTGGCCCATCCCTCTCTACTTCCCTGCTCAGGCCACCTCCTCTTCCTGGAAAGTACTGCCACCACCCTCACCTGCTGGCCTGGGTCTCCTGTCCCCTTGGAAGGCTGATGCTCCTAAAGACATGAGAGAATCTCCCTTGGGGGCCCAGGCTTCCTCCTCCACCCCCTCCTCGGCCGTCCAGAACCAGTGGCTTGTGAACAACGCCCATCACATATTCCATTATTTAAACCAGGCAGCAGCTGACAGCTTCCCGTTCACGTCCTATGAGAGTGCACACAAAGTGTGTCACGGGGTGCGGGTGAATATATATGTGTTCATAGAAAGATACAACCAAGCGTGTGCATGGGAGTTATGTGTGTGTTTGGACCTGTGTGGGAATGTGTGAAAGTGGGTGAGTGCATGTGTGTGGATGAGCCTGTGCAGGTGAACGTGTGCCGTGTGCCGAAGCGTGTGCGCCATGTGAACGTGTAGGAGTGTTTGGTGTGCCGAAGGTGTGCGCTCGTATATGCAGGTGGATGTGTCTGAGCAGGTGGGTGGACCTGTCCTCGTGTGCCTCCTTCTGCCCAGCCAGGGGCAAGGGGAGGCCAAGGCCAGCCTGCCTGCCATGACCCCCGACCTCCAGAGGAGGGAGGAGGGGCTGCACGCTGCACCCTGACTTTTGACAGAGATAAATGCAGCATTCCTGTGAGGTGGCCAGGCCGTGAGTGGCAGGTCATGGTGACCTGACCCCTGGGCTCCAGCCTTCAGCACCCCCTGGGCCCCATTGAGCTGGCAACCAGGACAGGGAGGGTCCAGGAGGGGTCCAGCAAGAGATAATGGCCCTTTCTTGGGCCCCAGGCAACCGCAGTCGTCCCTGGGCCTGTGAGGAGCCGCATACAGTGTATTGGGTCTTGACAGTGGGGATGGTGACGGGGCCAGGGTATGCAGGGAATGCCAGGACTGTGTCTTCTTCCCTCTGGGGCAGTGGTTCTCAACCTTCTGGCCCTTTAAATACAGTTCCTCATGTGGTGACCCAACCATAAAATTATTTTCGTTGCTACTTCATAACTGTAATGGTGCTACTGTTATGAATCGTCATGTAAATATCTGATATGCAGGATGGTCTTAGGCGACCCTGTGAAGGGTCGTTCGACCGCCAAAGGGGTCGCGACCCACAGGTTGAGAACCGCTGCTCTGGGGCGTGAACTTTGGAGGAGCAAAGCGACAGGTTAATGCTGAGGGAGGGTCCGTTTCCGTGAACCCACTTTAGCTGGAATAAGGCCATACGGGTAAAGAACAGAAGGACGTTTAGGCTAGACTTAAGGAAGGAGCGCCTTTCATTGACAAAGGCCACAAAATCTCCATCGCAGAGATCCCAAGGACCGGATCCACATGCACCCACAGGGCTGGTGGAGGGTCGGCAGCAGGAGGCCGGCCTGGGTGACCGTGAGAAGCCCCCGCCACTGCCCTGGCTCTGTGCTCTGCAGCCCTGGCAGGGCCCAGAGGGCGTCCAGGCAGGGGATTAGTCAGGCGCAATCTGTGCACCGACCCAGGATCCTGCCCGCCATACCTCCCCCTGGAAGCCTCTTATCCCCCGTTTCCTGCTGCCCTCCTCTCACCTCCAAGCGGCTGCCCCAGCCTTGCCCCCAGAGTGGCTTCCTCCCTCCCTCCCTGCGGCTCCAAAATTCAGGAAAAAGGCCACAAATCTCCCAGAAGACCAGCCCCGCAGGCCCAGCCCAGCCCCGCCCGGTCCCTGGAGTGCAGCCCTGGCCTCCCACCCACAGGAGAGGTGCGAGAGGCCCAGACAGGAGTGGCGCCTGGCGAGGGCTGGGGAACTTAGGTTCAGTGGCCTGATCCCTCCCAGGGTGGTCCTCGGGGAGCTGAGGGTCACCTAACGTGAGGGTGGGCCCTGCCAGGGGGTCAGTGCTGGGGTGCCCCTTAATGAGGGACTTTGGGACCCTGCCTTGTCTTTCCCGGTGGTTTCCTCTTGCTCCCTAGTGAGTGGCCATGGGAAGGGACATGCAGAGGTATTTGGGGTGAATCTGCAGAGAGGGTGGGTGCCCCTCCACGCCACGGGTTCCCCCCTCCTCCTCCCGCAGCTCCTGTGCCTTCCCTGGGAGGTCTGACCCAGGCGAACCCAGGGACGAGAGGAGGTCATTAATCACCGTTATTTATTATTTCTTATGTAACGGGTGTTATGAAACATGGGACCTTGTACCAGGCACGACTGGGAATATGTGGAAGATGACCCCTACCAGTGAGCGCTCCCCATGGGAGGACCTGCAGACCAACCTGGGAAGAGGGGCGCAGGCCAGACTGGGCTCCGGCTGGGGGCGGGTTGGTCTGACTGTAGCTGCCCCCTTCTACCCCTGGGAGCCCCCCGGTCGGAAGTGAGCCGGGTTTGGGGGCCCCTGCACCACAACAGACCCAGATCAGCTCTGGCTCCAGGGTGGCCTGGGTCACAGCTGGAGTTGTCACAATATTGACCCAGGAGGAGATAACACCCAAAGGGCTTGCAGTCCCAGTCGGACAAGGAGGGGGATGTCATCGGAAAAGATCCCTGGCCCCCAGGGGGATCAGACTAAATGGGACTTTAATAGGTCTCTTCCAGCTCAGATTTCACGGGTAATTGGAAGCAGGTCTTGAGCTGAGCAGAGTGGGCCGGCCCTGCAGGCTTGCCGGGGCCTGAGGCGTGGCGGGGGCGAGGGCGGGGCGGGGGGGTGGGCGGGAGGGGGGGGGTGCTGCCTCCATGCCACCCCACACATCCCACCGGGGACTGCTGGACTCCCTTCCTCTGCTGTGGAAGTGCTGCTGTTTTAACCCCTTCAGGGAAAGAAGGTGGATGAACGAGGAGAGAAAACTCGAGTCAGAGTTCGCTTACAGGGGAAATGAGAAGCAAGTGTGAGACAGGCATGCACTAGGCATTCATTCGTTCGTTCGTTCATTCATTCATTCAACAAGTCTATATTAACATGTGAAGCTGGCAACGACCCTGTAAGAGAGGACCCTTACATTTCTAATTACAAGAAGAGGTGCATTCTTATTGAAGTAAAATTCAAGCAATATTAAGTAAAAAGTGAAATTATCTTTTTCCACCCTCATTACTCTGTTCCTCCCTCACCACTCCCATACCCCAGGGGTAACATCTGTCTAACATCGATGGGCTCTCCTTCCAGGCCATCCTCAATGCATTCTGTACGGCATCTACAGTTTCCATTCAACAATACTTCTTTAATATCCCCCCAAGGCAGTAAGTGGAGTGGATATTCCTCACTTCCGTTTTAAACATGACGATAACTGAGGTTCAGAACGGTTTAATGGCTGTCCCAGGCCTCATTCCCGTCCTGACACGGTTTCCAGCCTCTTCCCTGGGAGGGTGGGGGAAGTTGGAAAAACCCTGAGGGAGCGTTGAGATGGGAGAGAGGGGTGAAGAATGAGCAGGAAGCAGCAGGCTGGGGGGAGGGGGGGGAGGGCAGGGTCTGCTTGGGGCGCAGGATTCCCCTCTTCCAGTGTCCCCCGGAGCCCACACTGTATTCATACTCAGGGGCCTAGGGTCCTGGAGGCCTGGGCTGCACAGGGGCTGGGCAGCTGGCAGTGGAGGGGTTTTCAAACCAAACCTGGAGAGAGGGAGGAAAGGGTTGCATTTCAACCCCCATCGTGCCTGGGGCACATACATTCCTGCCTTGGTTGTCCTCTCCCTAAGCCTCAAGGGACATTTCTTGCTTAGCATTGGTGGGTGCTGGCCACTACCCCTGCCTGCTAATGCTGACCAGATGGGCCTGTGTTCGCTCTCTAGGGCATCATCCTACATTCCCCGCAGCCCCCAGCTACCTGGCCTGCAGCATGTCCACCAGCTGAAAGGGACGCCCCTTATGCAGTCAAAGCTCTGAGTAGCCAGGACCAGATCCTACTCCCAGAGGGTTTGGGGCACCCCCCCGTCAAGGAGGTGACTGGGGGGTCAGGCAGGTGGGGGGCCAGCCCAGCCTGTGCCTCAGCCTGCAGTGTAAACAAGACAGGCTCTGAAAAGGTCATGACCCAGGGGCCTCCACACTAGACACCCATCCTTCCTCCTCCCTGCCTGGGACCGCCAAGGGAGGGAACCCGGGCAACTGGAAGCGCATAGAGGATGGGCAGGGAAGAAATAGCCCATGCTCCTTCGGAGCGGGCACACACATGCACACGCGCACACTCGTGCACAAGTGCTAATGCAGAAAGGGAGAGCGCGGCCAAGTATAGCACTGCTGCCCATCAGACATGGCTTACGGGATGCCACCCGTACACACAGGGGCATGGACAGGGGCGGAGGGGGGAGGGGCTTTGGAGAGCTGCCCATTCTTGAGACTGTTTGGAAAATTGCTCCCACAAGGACCACCCAGGCCTTGAAGGGGATCACAGAGATTCTCCCACAAGGCACTCGGCCCAATTGGGGAAGAGAAGAATGATCTTTGCCAACTTCCTTTGTGCCAGGCACCGTGCTGGGCTCGACTTGTACCAACACCACTGGGCATGTGGGAAAGAGGGTCCCTACCACCAACAGATGGGCCAGTCCCTCCACCTGGGGTTGGCTGAGCAGTCCCCTGAGGGGCAGCAAAATGGTCTTCGGCCAAGCTGAGGCCATACCTAGCCTAGAGACCCTCGCTCACCACAGCTAGTGCCCCGCTGACAAGGGGCCTGGAAAGGCCTGGGTCTCCTCCCTGCCCCCAACGCACCCTCACGGTTCTAGCCTTGGCTGGGGCCCCAGAGAGGAAATCGCTAAGGATGACTGAGTGTCAATTCACAAACTAATCCGATCAGCGCAAGCAGCTACAGCACATGGGGCTCCCCAGCGGCCCCCTCCCCTGCTCTGCAGACCCTGGTGGCTGCGGTTGGCAGGCTGGGCCCCTGCCTGGCTGTGAGGCCAATTACAGCGCCTAAAACACCACGGTGGCGGTGACAAATGTCTGCCCATCAGGCTCTGTCCTGGGGAGTCCGGGAGGGAATGACCCTGACGGCTCTCCTCTGAGAAGCAGGAGCATGAAACTGGATCCCAGCAACACGCTGGTGGCCGCCGGCCAGGGTAACGCCTGGCTCCTCTTGCTGCCTGCGGGCCTCTGGAGTGCTCACCCCTGCTCCTCCTGCCTGGGCGGAGGGCCCACAAGGCAGGCCTGGGGACGGCGCATCCCCTGAGCACTGGACCATCGCTCCCTCCTGCCCTCGTTGCTGCCTACACAGCTGAGCCTGGGGAGGCGGTGCTCCCTGGCAGCCAGAATAAATTAGGTGCCCGGACATTGAGGTCTGCTAGGCATTTCCTGTGTTGGCTTTGGCTGGTGAGGCCAGGCCAGTGGGCCGCCCTCTTGACCCCAGCAGAGCCAAACAGGCACGTCCCAGACTCTGGAACCCACTGACTTCTGCTCTGTGCCCCACAGGGAATCCTGTTCCGGAAAAAAGATCGCCCCTCCCTGCCTGGGTTCCCACTGAGCGGCCTTCCTTTGCCTTGTAGGGTGCTTGGACTGCCCGAGGCCTGGCCAGCGCCCCCAGCCTGGCTCCTCAATGCCTGTTTCTCCGGCTCCGGGATGGAGCCCACGGGATCTGCAGATCTCTGAGCCTCAGTACCTCCCGATGCCCTGGCCCCTCAGCATGCAGGCCCTGCAGCTGGGGTTAGCGGCGGAGCTCTGACCACCTCTCATCTCCTGCTCCCATGTGTCTGCGGAATAATCTCTCCAGCCCAAGGCCTGTCCTTTTGCCTGGACCCCACGGAGGCTGCTCTGGGTGTCAGGGCCGGGTTTCAGCCTGGGAACCCACAGGAGCTCCGGTGCCCGACCCTGGAAGGCCAGCTTCACCTGGAGGCCGCAGCATTGCTGCCTCTGGTTCTGCAGCCCGTTTTCTTTGGCTTTGGGTCCCTGGGACACCAGATTGTCCAAAACGAAATGACTTTGTGACCCTTATTTTCCCAAAGAGCAGAGGCTGAAGCATGGTAGCAGCCATGCTTGGGTAAAAATTGCTGTTTAATATTTTAACCCTGCTGATTTGTAATTATTGGCTTGCTAAAATAATAGAAAAGGTTATTTTGATTTTTTTGAACTTATATAAGTTATCCCATTGGATGGAATACTCCATTGATTGTGGTTTGGTTACCCCCATTGATAGGGATCTTACTGGTCTTTCGAAACACATTCCTCTGCCCCTGGAGACCAGGACAGCACAATTCCTCAGTGGCTCCAGATAATGTGTTTCCGTTGACTCAGTGGTCCCAGGACCTGACCAGGACAGCACAATTACTCTAAATTGCCTCAGTGGCACCAGATAAAGTGTTTCCGTTGACTCAGTGGTCCCAAGGCCTGAAACTATATTTAATCTTTGTAAGATAACTAACTTGCTCAATCTAAGCTTCTGTAACAAACTGCTTTTTGCAAACCAGGTTCCTCATTCCAAACCTCGAGATGTAATCAATACCTTTGTGATATTTGCCTAGATAAGTCTGATGTTTCGGCCAAGGAGGCACCATGAGATTTGGAGAGCATTGCCCCCTTGTAGTCCCGGCTTTGAAATAAGTGTGGCTCCTTAATTTGACTTCTTGAGGCATCCTGTGTGATTCGAGGGGTACAATACAACAAGGCTACAACCCAGTCAGGCTCTTTGTGTGCGGCACGGTCTCCACGGCCTCCAGCTGCCCCCTCCCCGGGTGCTGCCACTCCTGCCCCAGCCAGGTCCCTTTGGGGCATGAAGCACTTCTCATTCCCAGTGGCCAGGGGTCCCTAGCCTAGGATTTGGCAAAGCTGGGCACGAAGGGCCCAGCCAAATCCCACCCCCATAGACCGTCGCTGGCCCACAGGTCTTTCTCTCTCTTCCCCAGCCTCAGGGTTCCAGCAGGGCCCCTGCGAGAAGCAGCAGGAAATGAGAATACTCCACCCGCCCGGGCAGAGCAGCCTGGGGGCATGTGAGGATGAGTGGGTACCCTGATGCCTGCTTGTGGCGGTCTCTACCTTTCTCCAGGGAAAGAGAAGGCACAACACAGCCACCTGGCTTCTCGGGGCCAGGCACACGCGTGCTCAGAAGCGTGCTGACTGTGCGGTGAGGGAAGGACAAGGCTCTGTATTTCCTACACTGCTCATGGGAAGAGCAACAGGTATAATTTTCCTAGAAAGTTTGGAGTGGTATTTACCGAGACTGAGGAGCGTTTATCACCTGGATGAACAAGTCCACTTTTGGTCCCCTTCCTTGGGGAATAATCTGAAATGCCAGAGGCCAGGCAGGACTGCAACAGAGCCCATAAGAATGTCTATAACAGGGGTGGACAAACTTTTTGACTCGAGGGCCACAATGGGTTCTTAAACTGGACCGGAGGGCTGGAACAAAAGCATGGATGGAGTGTTTGTGTGAACCAATATAAATTCAAAGTAAACATCATTACATAAAAGGGTACGGTCTTTTTTTTTTTTAGTTTTATTCATTTCAAACTGGCCGGATCCGGCCCGCGGGCCGTAGTTTGCCCACGGCTGGTCTATAGTGTCATTTATAATTGCAAACAAACAAAATAAGAAGACACCTTAGTCTCCGAAGGCAGGGGACTGGTTAAGGGTATTATGCTATATCCATTCACCTAAAGAAATAAAGAGTAAGCACTAAAAATTGTTTAGGAAAAATAATTTATTTTAATGACATGGAAGCATCTGAGTAAAAAAATTCAGGCTATCAAACTGCTGCCATAGTATAATCTTAATTATGTGAAAAAAATAGCTTGTGAATGGATAGACAACATGTGATATATAGACACAGTATATATAATGGAATATTATTCAGCCTTAAAAAGGAAAGAATGCTGACATTTACTACAACGTGGGTGAACATTGAGGACATTGCACTAAGTGAAATAAGCCAGAGAGAAAAGGGCAAACACTGTATGATTCCGCTTACATGAAGCTCCTAGAGTGGTCACATTCATAGAGCTAGGGGGTAGGACGGTGATTGCCAGGGGCTGGGGGAGGAATGGTGGGTTAGTGTTTAACTGGTATAGAGTGCTAGTTTGGAAAGATGGAAAGTTCTGGAGATGGTGATGGTTGCACACAATGTGAATGGACTTGAGGCCACTGAACTGTACACTTAAAAATGGTTAAAATGCCAAAACCGGTTTGGCTCAGTGGATAGAGCGTCGGCTTGCGGACTGAAAGGTCCCGGGTTCGATTCCGGTCAAGGGCATGTACCTGGGTTGCGGGCACCTCCCCAGTGGGAGATGTGCAGGAGGCAGCTGATCGATGTTTCTCTCTCATCGATGTTTCTAACTCTCTCTCTCCCTTCCTCTCTGTAAAAAAACCAATAAAATATATTTTTTTTAAAAATGGTTAAAATGACCCTGGCCAGCGTGGCTCAGTTGGCCGGAACATCATCCTGACCACTAAAATGGTGGCAGGTTCGATTCCCCGTCAGGGCACATACCCAGGTTGAGGTTTCATCCCCAGTCAGGATGCATGCAGGAGGCAACCAATTGATGTTTCTCTCTCACATCAACATTTCTCTCTCTCTCCCTTCCTCTCTCTCTCTCTCAAAATCAATAAAAGCATATTTTTTAAAAATAAAAGTAAAAATAAAAAATGGTTAAAATGGTAAATTTGTGCTATGTATATTTTAACTCGAAAAAGAAAGTGATCATGGGGAAAAACATCAAAATGTTTGTAATGAATACTCTTGATTAAAGGGATTATGGGTGATTCTTTTTAGTTTCCAACATTTGGCCCCTCGTAAATGAGATTTGGTTTTGTTTTGCTTTGTTTGTTGTTTGTTTTAAGGAAGCTTGCTCCAGAATCTCCCAGATGTGTGCGAGGAGGGTGGGGAGGCTCTGTCCAGCTGCAGTTAGAAACGGAGAAGCAAAGCCTGCTTGCTGGGGGAGGGCTGGCTCAGGGAAAGCTCGGGGTCGCCCCTGAACTGTTGCTCTCCTACCAGCTGGCCTCTTTCTCTCCTTCGCTCCATACTCCGGGTCTGGCTCAGGGGCCTTCCCCCAGGAACGGGACCGTCACTAGCTTGAAGGGGCTGCCTCAGTCCTAGTGGGAATTGGGGCTCAGGGCTTTCTCAGACAGTCAGTAGTCAGTGCCCGAGACGCCTTCCTGCTGCCGCTCCGCCCCAGCCCAGCTGCAAAAACAACAGCCCGTACCCAAAGCCCTGTGACTGCAGCCCAGAGTGGAGCCTCGGTGTGCGATGGAGGGGAGCTGGGGCCTGCCAGCCCTGAACAGAACTGACAGCAGGGGTGCCCTCGAGAGGTTTGAAGGTTGCCTTCTGTTCTCCTGGGAAACCTGGCTTCAAGGTGTCCGGGGAAGGCCTGGGGGACCACGGGCCTACTTTGCCAGTGGCCTCCCTGACTCCCTGGGGACTTTGGAGTGTGGAGGCGGAGGGGGTGGGGGGGAAAGAATCCAAACCACTTGGGAACCTGCTGAGCCAAGCCGTGGGCAGGAGGCGGTACCATCGTGGCTCCCAGGCAGGCCAGAGCCACGGCTTTCCCACGGAGTGTGACTGGTCACTGGGCTCCGCAGAGCGATCCACCCCAGGGTAGGGCCCGCGAGCCCTGGGAACCTTTGTGCAGTCTTCCCTTCAGGGGGTAGGGGCTGACAGGATCGATTCAGAACCCAGCAGGGCTCTTCCCTGTCCACCCCCAGCACCGTCAGGTGTGTGCGGGGCAGCCTGGCAAGGCCAGGGCACAGCTCTCAGAAGCCTCCCCCCACCCACCCCCCCACCCCGGCTTTCTCAGTACCAGCTTTACTCTCATCCAGTGCTTCCTCACTCATTGGCAGGGTACGGACACAGAGCTAAGATCCTGAAGGTCTGAGACTGGTGGAAGCCTGCCTCCAGTTTGACCCCTAAAGGCCATTCCTCCCATTCTAACATGAAGGGTGTGGATGGTGTGGAATTCGTAGGCACTGTGCAAATCTCTGGAGACAGACATACCGGGGTGGGAACCTAAGCTCTACCCCTCTAGCTATATAACTGGGCATGTCACCTAACCTCTCCGATCCAAAGCTTCCTCCACTGTAAAATGAAGACGTTAGCATTTACCTTGTAGAGTTTTGAAAGGTTTAGATCGGGGAACATGAGGCCTGTGGGGCGTATAAGGCCCGAGAAATCATTTGGTCTGGCCCTGCCACGGCATGAGGGGTGAGTTGATTAAATGTCTGACCAATAGAGCAGGCTAATTTTTAAGGTGATAATTTTGTGTGGCCCTCGAATGATGTTATAAATAACCAAATGGCCCGTGGCAGAAAAGGTTCCCCACCCCTGGTTTAGACGTGTGTGCCTACTAACTGGAGGGCACTGTGATTCTTCTTACCCAAACCCCCTCGTTAGCTGAGATTTCTGATCTCAGTCCTTACCTCCTCTCCACTTGCTGTATTACGCACAAGGTAGAGAGCATGCTGGTGCCTCTCCTTCCCTCCTCCCCCCGCCCCCCCCCCCCCCCCCCCCGTCAGGAACCAGCTCATCAAGCTACACTCTGAAGTTAGACAATGACTGTTGTTAGGGATGTTCCTGGCCACAGGCATCAAATCAGAGTTAGAAACTATTCCAGGGAAGGAGGAAAGCCAGAAGGGAGAGGGTGAGCCTTGGGCCTTTGGGAGCCACGGGCAGCCTCTGTCTGCAGGTTAGTCGCTGTGTCACTTTCCCACCGAGTGGCGGAAGTTGCCAGGGCACTGGGCTTCCTTATTTGGTCAGCCCATCACACAAGGTCTGTGGCTGTTCTGGATGCTCTCAGGTAGTTACAGTAACTGACCCAGTCTTAAAAGAGAGGAGAAAGAGAGAGAGAGAGAGAGAGAGAGAGAGAGAGAGAGAGAGAGAGAGGAGTTATGGAAATAAAAGCTGGTGTTATTTTTCATCTAGTCTTCAAAATTATAACCAGGTCCTTATTAACTATACTCAAGTCACTTTTTATGGAGATTTAAATAAATGCTCTCAATTATGTAATGAATCCAGACCTATTGCTTAATTTTTTTTATTTCTTAAAGTATTACAAAGAGTACTACACGTCTCCTTTTATCCCCCCCTTGACACTCCCCCAGCTTCCCCCACCCCCCAGTGTCTTGTGTCCATTAGTTATTCTCATATGCATGCATATAAGTCCTTTGGTTGATCTCCAACCCTCCCCCCCCCAAACCCTCCCCAGGGTTCCCACTGTAGTTTGACATTCTGTTCAATGCTGCTCTGCCTCTGTATCCATTTTTGTTTATCAGTCTATAATGGTCCTTATTATCCATAAATGAGTTCATGTGGTATTTCTCAGCTTCTCAGGGGCCGTCTCAATCTCACAGGGGCCGTCTCAGCCTCACCGGGGTCGTTTCAACCTCACCGGGGCCGATTCAACCTCAGAATAGCTTCAGACCTATTGCTTTAAAGATCACTAGTACTACAATGTCTCTAAATCTTTGAGAACACTGTCATTTTCAGATGTCACTATTATTATCATCTCCACTCACAGACAAGTTGGGAGGGATAGGGTTGAGATTGGAACTGAGATCCATATATCCTCCAACCCGAAGCTTCTCAACAGTTTAACATTCAGCTACACTGCTCCCATAGCCAAGAGGATAACTGGCCGATGGGCCTTGGTCTCCACTCCCCCCCCCCCCAGATTCACAGGCTGTTTGCTTTGTCCACCTATGTGCTTGGCTAGTTCTCACTGAGGGTGGACCTATCAGTTGTGGAGTAACTGATCACTTGGCCAGAACCACTCAACTTCAGAAGGCTATTTAGTGACCAAAAGAGATAAGAAACAGGAAAGTTTTTAACTAAAAGCAAAATACTCTTAAGTATAGGGATGAGTTTCCCATAGTACAGGAGCTGTTTTCTTTTTAGAATTTATGTTTTTGATTTCAGAGAGGGAGAGGGAGAAACATCAATGATGGAAGAGAATCATTGATTGGCTGCTTCCTTCATGCCCCCAGCAACCCGGGCATGTGCCCTGACTGGGAATTGAACCGTGACCACCTGGTTCATAGGTCAAGGCTCAACTACTGAGCTGTTTTCTTTCTTTTTTAAAAATTTTTTTAAATATATTTTATTGATTTTTTTACAGAGAGGAAGGGAGAGGGATAGAGAGTTAGAAACATCGATGAGAGAGAAACATCGATCAGCTGCCTCCTGCACATCTCCTACTGGGGATGTGCCCGCAACCCAGGTACATGCCCTTGACCGGAATCGAACCTGGGACCTTTCAGTCTGCAGTCCGACACTCTATCCACTGAGCCAAACCGGTTTCAGCAGAGCTGTTTTCTAATATGTAATATGGTGCTTGGCATAAAGATGCTCTAAATATTTGTTACAGATTAAATATGTTGATCCATAAAGAACATCTGTTTATCTGCAATTTTAATAACAATGGGGTAGTATTTTTTTCTAATCACATGCCCTATACCATTACCTATGTCTGTCATCAGAATTTTCCTCCAAATTCCTAGCAACTAACTATGTTTAAGTGGCAGGGAATCTCCACAACAGAGACAGATTCCACAAAAATAAAAATCCACGTATAGACCAAGATTAGCTTGTAGTCTAGCAGAATCAATAAGATAATAATAAACTCCTATCTTGGCTGAAAATAGGGTTGGACTCACAGGAAGACAAAAAAGCAGCTTATGTCAAGGTTCTAGAAACTCAAAAAGTTAAGCCAAAGGAGAATTTGTTGAGAAGTCCAAAGGTAGTTCTATCTTCAGTCCTGGCTAGATCTAAGGGCTTATATCAGTTCATTTCAAATAATCAACTTATTTGCTTGTTCTCTCACTCTAAAACTTGTCTCTGCTGGCTTCTGTTTCTCCTAGGGGAGTTGCCTGACTTTCTTCTGCAGACAAGCTTTCTCCATGAGGCAGGGAAGTCCCAAGTCCACCTCCTTATAGCAGATAAACTCAAAGAGAGAAACCTGCTTTCTTCTGGGGTTTGTATAGCAAATCCCAAGAAAGGACTGAATGGCTTTGCACAGCCAATCAGCTTAGAAGTTGTGTGATTGACCAGACCTGAATAGTGTGCCCTCCCGGTGGCTACGGCTACTTGGGCATCAGGAGGCTCTGGGATTGACAGTTCCACCTGAATGTCACGAGATGAGGAGGGGCAGTTCCCAAAGGAAAGGGAGTGTTCAAGACAGACAAAAACAACAGGTGTCCACCACAATAGCACTTGTTCTCAGGTTGCGTAGAGACATGACTTATCCACCAAAACAATCAGAGAAGGATAAAAACAGTAATGCGTTCACATGCCGAAGTGTTAAGTCAAAGCCCTTCAGGAAAAGGAAGTGATCCGATGGCCTTAAAGGAGATTCTTTAGAACAGGAGGAGAGCACAAATATTTCCATCGGTCTTCCTTCCACCAGTTGAGAATTATCATCATCATCACCTCATTCTCCGAATTAAGTTTGGAAACTATGATTTGATCATTACGAAGTTGGGACACGCTGGGAAAATCAACAAAATCACGCTCCTGGTTGAGAGAATGGGCCTGATGAAAGATTTATTTTTTTTCTTTTTCTTACAAATAACTTTTCTTTCTGATAAGAAATGGGACGTGTTTATTGCAGAAATTTTGGAAAACACAGAACAGTACACAAATAAAAATAACTCTTGTATTTGTTAGGATTCAGTGTGAATGCAAGTGATTGAAACCCCAAGGAAACAGTGGCTTAAACAAGACTTATGTTTCTTTTACTTGCAGCTACATGAAGTCCAAATGTCCAGGCGAGTATGCGAGTTCTACTCCACAGGCGCCTCAGGAGGAGCAGTTCTACCCCTTCCAGCTCCCTGCTCTGCTCTCCCTGCAGTGTGGCCTGCGTCCTCGTCATCTAAGCTGGCAGAGCAGAGAGAAAGGGATAAAAAGGCCAAGAACTCATGCCAGCTATTTCCTAGGGAAGGTTCTCAGAATCAGCAACACGCTTCCATCCCATCCCATTGGTTAGAACATAGTCATGTGACCACCTCTACCTGCTAGGAAGACTGGAAATGTCTTTCTTCTGGTGGCTATGTGCCCAGTTAAAACTCTGTTACTATAGAAGAATTACTTTTGAGGCAATTAGGGGTCGCTAAAAGCCCTCTAATCACACTACCTAGAGATAGAGATATATGAAAATACAGTATATAGATATAGATAGTTATGGTATACTATGTGTGTGTATATATAGGTGTATGTATAAGCACATGTGAGCATATGTATGTGTATATTTATATATAAAAATACATATGAATAACATATATATTTTTAAATGAAGCTGAGATTCCACCAAATATATTATTTTTGCATCCTACTTTGAAAAATTGCAGACTTTAAACAGTCTCTTTTATTACCTATGCTAGCACTGAGTCATTTAACAATTACAGCTAGAGTAATATAATGTAATACTTTATAAATTTTAATAGATGCTTTTATTTTATAAATCCTGGTTTATGAAGCTCTTGTTTAGCTATTTATTTTGAAATAATTGTAGATTAACAGGAGGTTGAAAGGAATATACACCAAAGTCCCATGCTCCCTTCCCCCTGCCTCCTCCGATGGTAACATCTTACACAACTATAGTTCAATATCAAAACAGATAATGACATTGGTACAACTGTACTATTCTTTGTGTCACTACTTTATACTGACACCCATCACATGCCACCACCCATCCCTAAACCCTGACAACCACTAATCTATTTTTTATCTCTATAATTATGCCACCTCATGAAGGTCACATGAATGGAATTATGTAGTGTGTATACCTTTGAGAGTGGTATTTCTCACTCAGCATAATTTCCCTGAAGTTCATCTAAGCTGTCACAGCTGCAGGAACTCTAGGCATCACATCCAATAAAGCCAGAGATAGAAGAGACTAAGTAGTTTTCTGTTTTTTCTCTGTTGTTTTTTAACATATACTTTATGGGGAGAGGCAGGGAGAGGGAAAGCGATAGAAACCTCAATGAGACACAGATCGACTGCCTCCTGCATGCCCCCTACCAGAAGTCAAACATGCAGCCCAGGCATACGGCCTGACTGGGAATCGAACCAGCGACCTCTTGGAACCTGGGTTGATGCTCAACCACTGAACCACACCTGCCGGGCTCTGTTTGTTTGTTCCCCCTCCTCCTCCCCCCCCCCCGCGTCGCCCCCCCTCCCACAACAGGAAACCTCTCCAGAAAGTCCTATGAACCACAGTCATATCCCACTAACTAGAAAATGAGTGAAAGTACGGAACCAGGATCTACCCATAAGCTAAAACCACTTACCCTCTGAGTAAAAAACTAAACAAAATCAGTTCTTTTAATAAGGAAGAAAGAAAAGGGTATTGGGTGGGCAATAAGAATGTCTACCATATATCACATAAGAAGAAATACAAATGGTAAATAAACATGAAAAAATGTTTCTCATGATTAATAATTAATGAGAAATGCAAATTTAAACTAATTAAAAAATGTTTTTCTCTATCAATTTGGCAATGATGAAAACAATGATAATCGCTTACAATGGCAAAAAGTATGTAAGGTGTATAGGAATAACTCAAACAAGATCTACATAAAGGAAATTATAAAATTTTACTGAGCTACCCTGGCTGGTGTGTTCCGTGGTTAGAGTGTCTGCCCTAGCACCAGAGAGTCTTGGGTCCAATTCCCAGTCAAGGGCACTACTTGGGGTGCAGGTTTGCTCCTTAGCCTCAGTTAGGGCGGGTGCCTGCAGAGGCAACCAATTCATGTGTCTCTCATATTGATTTAGTCAGGGCACATGACAGGGTTGCAGGCTTGATCCCCAGCAGGGGGTGTGTTGGAGGCAGCCAATCAATAATTCTCTCTCATCCATCATTGATGTTTCTGTCTCTCACTCCCTCTCTCTTCCTCTCTGAAATATATATAAATCACTGAAGAAAGAATGAAGAAAGAAAAGCAAATTGGATTCCCACCTCTCACCCTATATAGAAAATAATTCCAAATTATGTGTAAAGGCAAAATTTTAAAATATTTAGAAGAAATATTTAGATTATCTTTATGTCTTTGGATTAGAAAAGGATTTTAAAAATAAAACACAAAAGGCATTAATTATACATTCAAAACCCTAGAGACTCCATCAAAAAGCTACTAGACTTAATACATGAATTTGGCAATGTAGCAGGATACAAAATTAACCCCAAGAAATCTGAGGCATTTCTATACACCAATAGTGAACTTTCAGAAAGAGAGATTATAAAAACAATCCCGTTTACCATCGCACCAAAAAAATTAAGCTACCTAGGAATAAACTTAACTAAAGAGGTAAAAGACCTCTACTCAGAAAACTACAGGACGCTGAAAAAAGATATAGAGGAAGACATAAACAGATGGAAGAACATACCGTGTTCATGGATTGGTAGAATCAACATCATTAAAATGTCCATACTACCCAAAGCAATCTATAAATTCAACGCACTTCCCATTAAAATACCAACGGCATACTTCACAGATCTAGAACGAACTCTCCAAAAATTCATCTGGAATAAAAAAAGACCCCGAATAGCTGCAGCAATCCTGAAAAAGAACAAAGTAGGTGGGATCTCAATACCAGATATCAAGTTGTATTACAAAGCCACTGTTCTCAAAACAGCCTGGTACTGGCACAAGAATAGGCATATAGATCAATGGAATAGAATAGAGAGCCCAGAAATTGGCCCGAACCAATATGCTCAATTAATATTTGACAAAAGAGGCAAGAACATTCAATGGAGCCAAGATAGTCTCTTCAATAAATGGTGTTAGGAAAATTGGACAGATATATGCAAGAAAATGAAACTAGACCACCAACTTACACCATACACAAAAATAAACTCAAAATGGATAAAGGACTTAAATGTACGACAGGAAACCATAAAAATTCTAGAAGAATCCAAAGGCAACAAAATCTCAGACATATGCCGAAGCAATTTTTCACTGATACAGCTCCTAGGGCACTTGAAACTAAAGAGAAAATGAACAAATGGGACTACATCAAAATAAAAAGCTTCTGCACAGCAAAAGAAACCATCAACAAAACAACGAGAAAACCCACTGTGTGGGAAAACATATTTGCCAATGTCATATCTGATAAGGGCCTAATCTCCAAAATTTATAGGGAACTCATACAACTTAACAAAAGGAAGATAAACAATCCAATCAAAAAATGGGCAAAGGACCTAAATAGACACCTTTCAAAAGAGGACATTCAGAAAGCCAAGAGACATATGAAAACATGCTCAAAGTCACTAATCATCCGAGAGATGCAAATCAAAACAACAATGAGGTACCATCTCACACCTGTCAGACTGGCTATCATCAACAAATCAACAAACGACAAGTGCTGGAGAGGATGTGGAGAAAAAGGAACACTTGTGCACTGCTGGTGGGAATGCAGACTGGTGCAGCCACTATGGAAGACAGTATGGCGTTTCCTTAAAAAACTGAAAATGGAACTCCCATTTGACCCTGTGATCCCACTTCTAGGAATATATCCCAAGAAACCAGAAACACCAATCAGAAAGGATATATGCACCCCTATGTTCATAGCAGCACAATTCACCATAGCTAAGATCTGGAAACAGCCTAAGTGCCCATCAGTAGATGAATGGATTAGAAAACTGTGGTACATCTACACGATGGAATACTATGCTGCTGTAAAAAAGAAGGAACTCTTACCATTTGCAACGTCATGGATGGAACTGGAGAGCATTATGCTAAGTGAAATAAGCCAGTCAATGAAGGAAAAATACCACATGATCTCACTCATTCATGGATAATAGAGACCACTATAAACTTTTGAACAATAATAGATACAGAGGCAGAGCTGCCTCAAACAGATTGTCAAACTGCAGCGGGAAGGCCGGGGAGGGTTGGGGGGCAGGAGGTAGGGGGGTAAGAGATGAACCTAAGGACTTGTATGCATGCATATAAGCATAACCAATGGACATAAGACACTGGGGGATAGGGGAGGCTGGGGGACTGTCTAGGGCGGGGGGATAAAATGGACACATATGTAATACCCTTTGTAATACTTTAAGCAATAAAAAAAAAAAGAAGCAAAAAATAAAAATAAAAAATAAAAATAAAACACAAAAGGCATTAATTATAATAAAATATTAACTATGAAAGACAAGATTGATACATTTGACCATATTAAAACCAAAGCAAAACAAACAAAAAAACAAGCATAAACTGAGAGAAGATATTTATAAGACAAATAACTGAAAAAGAATAAAGAACTTCTATGAATATATTAAATATATATATATTTTTAAAGCCAAAAGAAAGTAGGCAAAACACATAAACATATTTCACACAGGAGAAAAACAGTTGGCTGATAAACATGTGAAAAGGTAAACAACTCTTAGTAATTAGGAAAACCGATGAAGATCACAGTGAGACAGTCTTTTACATCCACATGATTCTCCAAAACTAAAATAGCTGAGAATACTAAGGGTTGGTAAGGATGTGGATCTGGAACTCTTTAAGGCCTGCCAGAGAGCAAGCATTCATTGATTTAACCACTTTGGAAGACTAGCACTATTCATAAAGGTGAACATCCACATAGTTATGACTCACCTGTTCCACTGGGGATGGGGATATATATATATATATATATATATATATATATATATATATATATATATATATATATATATATATATATATACTTATATTCACCTACCCCTAAAAAAGATTGGAAACAACCCAAGCTAAATTCACTTATTAGTTCTAGTAGTTGTTTATTTTTGTTATTGATTCTTTGGGATTTTCTATGTAGATGAAGATGTCTTCTGTGAGGAAGGATAGTTTTCTTTCTTTTTCCCCCCACTCTGTATATTTTAAAATGTTTCCTTTCCTTATTGCAATGGCTAGGACTTTAAGTATGAGTTTAATAGAAATGGTGAGAGTAGACATTTTTGCCTTGTTCCTGATCTTAGGGAGAGAGCAGGTTTTCACATAAAGTATGTTGTTAGCTGTAGGATTTTGTAGATGCCCTTTATCAAGTTGAAGAAGTTCCCTTCTATTCCAAGTTTTGTGAGAGCTGTTTTCTTCTTAAATTAAATGGCTGTTTAATTTTGTCAAATGTTTCTTGCATCAATTGATATGATCATGTGGTTTAACTTTTTAGATTGTTCATATGGTTTATTAAATGGATTGATTTTCAAATATTGAAACAGCTTTGCAGTCTAGATTTTAATTCTCCTTGGCAATTATGTATTAATCTTTTCATGTATTGCTGGATTTGGTTTGCTAATAATTTGTTGCAGATTTTTGCATCTGCTGTTCATGAGGGATACTAGTCTGTGGTTTTCTTGAACTATCGTCTGATTTTGGTATTGATATATCTTTTTGGAAGGCAATTTGTCCATTGTAACAAGTCTTAAAAATATATGTGCCCAAGGATTCCACTTCTAAGAATTTATCTTAAGGAAATAATCAGATGGCCCTGGGTTTAAATATCAATGCATTTCCTTACCAGCTGCTTACATTCAGTGGCTCTGTTTCCTAACCTTTAAAATAAGAATAAGGGGACATACCTCACAGAGTTGCATTAGATGAGACAATTCACACATACTGCCCAACATCTGTAAGCTTTAAGTAAATGGTAGCTCTTGGTGTTGTATTATACTATACTGTGCAGCCTCTGTAGTCTGTCCAAATGGAAGGGCATCATTTTTGCTCCCTTATTGGCTCCCACTTTGAATCTCCTTATTTTGGTGGGTATGGGTCTCCTCATTTCTGATCCCTGTCTTATATTAGGTGTGCTAGGCGTTGGGAATAAAAAGGCAAAAAAGATACGATCCCTGCCCGGGAAGCTGAATCTATTGGAGAGGCACAGGTGCAAACACGGCATTATAAAGGGGGCGGGGGGTCTGCCCACGGGCTGTGGGCCCTGGACGCGCATTCTGAGGATCTGTATCAGGAGATGGGGCAGTCGCCGGAGTAGGGGATCAGGAAAGAAGGCCGCAGGCTGTTCCCATAGCAACAGGACAGGCCACGCTCTGGAGGACTCTCGAATCACCTTTGTCGCGTCGGAGGGTCCAGCAAAGGCCAGTTGCGCTTCTCGGGTCCAGAGGCTTGCAGATCCTTGGCTGTAACGAAACTGGAGCTCCGCGTCTCTGATTGGCTCAGACAGCTAGGGGCGTGGCCTGACGTGTACACAACTGGAGTTTCCTCGCGGAGCGGAAGCCGACCTGGTCCGTCCCGGAAGTGCAAACTCGGAGGGCGTGCAGGTGGGGATTCCGCGGTGTCGGCGGCTCCTTTCAAGATGCCAGGAGCCGGGGACAAGGCCTCGGAGTTGTCCGAGAGGATTGAGAGTTTCGTGGAGGCCCTGAAGCGGGGCGGCGGGCGGCGCAGCTCTGAGGACATGGCTCGGGAGACGCTGGGGCTGCTGCGCCGGATCATCATGGACCACCGCTGGAGCAACGCAGGTGAGGCAGGCCTCGCTCCCCGGCGTCCCTCCCCGCTCTCCGTTCTCCATTCCCGGCGGAGAGTGGCCCCGGCCGCCCCGAGCACTTGCTGTGCTCACCCTTTCTGCCTTGGACTTAGGGGAGCTGATGGAGCTGATCCGCAGAGAGGGCCGGAGGATGACGGCCGCGCAGCCCTCAGAGACCACCGTGGGCAACATGGTGCGGAGAGTGCTCAGGATCATCCGGGAGGAGTATGGCAGGTCAGGCCCGGCCTGGGCTCGGGCTCGGGTCCAGGGACGCCGTTGGCGCGAGCCCCTGGGAGCCTTTACCGGAGCTGCACAGGTCTGGTTGCACATCACACCGCCTCCTCACCTCCTGTGCTCTTGGTGCCTCCGTAGACTCCACGGACGCAGCGACGAGAGCGACCAGCAGGAGTCCCTGCACAAGCTCTTGACGTCGGGGGGCCTAAGCGAGGATTTCAGCTCTCCTTATGCCCAGCTCCAGTCCAACATCATTGAGGCGATTAATGAGCTGCTTGTGGAACTGGGTAAGAGTCTGATCCCCAGGTGGGCGGGACAGGCTGCAGAAAAATGAAGGGACAACAGGAGGCCCTCGGAGTTGCTCATCGGCAGAGATGGCGATAGCTAGTGCTCTGGTTTCCAGAGGTTTCCCCTCCATCCTGATGGGGGGGGGGGGCGGGTTGGAACAGGTGGTAGGACTAAGGTAAGCCACTCCACATTTCCTTCCAGACCAAGCCTTTGTAGGTTGCAAATCCACCGTGGCAGAGACTCCACTAGGACCCGGCTTTATTATTATTTTTGTTAATCCTCACCTGAGGATATTTTTTCCATTGATTTTTAGAGAGAGTGGAAGGGAGGGGGAGAGACAGAGTGAAAAACATCAAGATGAGAGAGACACATTGGTTGGTTGGTTGCCTCCTGCATGGGGCACAAAGGCTGCAACCGAGGTACGTGCCCTTGACAGGAATCGAACCCACAACCCTTCAGTCTTCAGGCCAGTGCTCTAACCACTGAGAAAAACCAGCCGGGACGCTTTATTTTCATTTTAAAGAAGATGAACTCTCTAAAACCATAGTTAGTAGACCCTCCATCACTAAACTTCCTCTTGATTTTTATACCCACTCCGACCACCTCCATCCCCCTTATCTTTGTGAACCAGGAGACCTGCAGGTACTTACTACAATCAGAGTTCTTCAGGGGAGGAAGAAGCCGGGTCTGTCTGTGCGCTGAGCTGCTGCTTCCAAATTCCTCTTCTTTTTTCTTCTGTGGCCTCCCTCTCAGATGGAGGTGTTGTGGCCACCTTTGGGAGGATTTTTTTTAAGGGGAAGTTCGGTTTACCCCATGCTCAGCGCTCGCTGTAGGATTTCCCAGAATGGATCATTTCTTGCCTGAAGTCATTGTCTTCAAAATCATTTGTAAGGAAGCTGGTGTCATGCCAGGGCAGGGGGCTAAGTTGATGATGAGGGGTCACTGCTGAAAAGGAGGGCAGGCTGAGAACTTGGAAGACAGAAGATCTCAGAGGAGCAGGGTTTTTAAGAAAATGTGACATTTCATATTAAGTTTGTAAACCCCGTGTTACCAGCATCAGCTAGGCGGGCAGTCTGTGTGATGGGCACACGTCCCCTTTGGTGCTCTGTCATGTCATGACAGTTTCATATTTTCCTTGTAAAACTGGCTGTTTTTGCAGAAGGGACCACGGAGAACATTGCAGCCCAGGCTCTGGAGCACATCCACTCGAATGAGGTGATCATGACCATTGGCTTCTCCCGGACAGTAGAGGCCTTCCTCAGAGAGGCCGCGCGGAAGAGGAAGTTCCATGTCATTGTGGCAGAGTGCGCTCCGTTCTGTCAGGTAGGGGCTGCTGGAGTTGCCAAGAAAAATGAAGACTCAGGAGAGAATAACGGAGTGATAGATGGGATCCATGCTAACTTTGAATTGAAATACAAGACATTGAGAAGATCAGTGAAAGATGAAGGGCATTTTCAAGTTGTTCATTCCGTGAACATTCTTAAACATTGGTTTAAGGAAGTTGGGTGAACTGCTGGGTCCATCAAAAGATAAACATTGGTTGTTTTTTAAGAGTCAAAATAGAGTAAATTACCTTGAGGATGACCAAGTCTTAGTCTAACCTCCCTCAATCCCTAGATAAATAATAGGTTTCAAGAAAGGATATATATAAGGAGGCAGAATGTTGTAAAATAATGAGCCAGGAGCTGTCATCAGCAATGCCTGATTATGCAAGCAAGTAGTATTTCCAGTTTTGGCACTGCTGTGGAGTATGAAACATTTATTAGCTTTCTC
Organism: Myotis nattereri; assembly: GCF_964212035.1. Taxonomy (NCBI): domain Eukaryota; kingdom Metazoa; phylum Chordata; class Mammalia; order Chiroptera; family Vespertilionidae; genus Myotis; species Myotis nattereri. The sequence goes on along the minus strand of NC_138075.1, from coordinate 23,341,417 downwards.
TGGGCTTCCTTGCAGCTTACCAAAGAATACCTACTACAGGCACAAAAATGAGTTAGTTATATGTTGAAAATTGTGTGTTGGGTGTGCTCAGTATTACAAACTCCCCAGATCCAGTTACCTTTGAGAGGTCTTTCACTCTCACTCTTTGTCCCAGCATCAATCAGCCTTTCTCTCCTACTGCAGGGTCACGAAATGGCAGTCAATTTGTCTAAAGCAGGTATTGAGACAACTGTCATGACTGATGCCGCCATTTTTGCTGTGATGTCAAGAGTCAATAAGGTGGGTGTGTTTGGAGTTATGTTATGTTGAATTTATGAAGATTATACCTCTAAAATATTGATTTTTAGTTTCTTTTATAATATCCATGGGAAGAGGTTTTATAAATAAATAAATAAATAAATAAATATAAATAAAATATATATTTTATTTCAGAGAGGAAGGGAGAGGGAGAGGGATAGAAACATCAATGATGAGAGAGAATCATTGATTAGCTTCCTCCTGCACACTCCACACTGGGGACCGAGCCTGCAACCTGGGCACATGTCCTGACTGGGCTGGGAATCGAACCGTGACTTCCTGGATCATAGGTCGACGCTCAACCACTGAGCCGCGGGCATTGAAAGTACATCCTTGAACCTTTTAACTTTATTAACTGAAATTTTTTCCCTTTGTCTATATCATTGGTCCTCATTTAGAATAGCCTCTCTTTGGTTAAAGCATTGAAAGAATGAAGTGGGACTACTATAAGCAGGTCAGCTACTAGGGATCCAGTAGAAGGCTCCCCCCTTATGCTCAGAGAGCTTGGCGGTGGTAGATGGAAAATAAGAAAGCTCCCCACTTCTCAGGAGGTGTGGCATATAGATTTTTAAAGACAAGGCTAAAAGTAGATATTGCAGTTTCCTGTTCTATACTTTGTTCACTTTTTCCTTGGGAACCCACTTTTAAGCTAGAACTGTGGTCCTAAGCCTAAATCCTTTTCTTTCTATTCTGTGTGACCCCTCAGGAGGCCAAGACTCAGGCCTGAGCAGTTAGGCTGTTGTGCCCAATGGCCCTGTTAAGGCTTTATCCCGGGATGGCTCACATTTTTTTATTTTATTTAATAATTCTTTATTGTTAAAAGTATTACATATGTCCCCCTTTTTCCCCCACTGACCCCCTCCAGCACCAGGCCCTCACCGCTCCATTGTCTGTGTCCATGGGCCATGCATACAAGGTCCTTGGTTGGTTACCTCCCACCTACCCACCCTCCCCTGCCTTCCCTCCTGTCTCATTTTTCTTCCTGTCTTAAAGGTGATCATTGGCACGAAGACCATCCTGGCAAATGGTGCCCTGAGAGCTGTAACAGGAACTCATACTCTAGCATTGGCAGCAAAACACCATTCCACCCCACTCATCGTCTGTGCCCCTATGTTCAAGCTTTCCCCACAGGTATGTCTGTCTGCCTTGAACAGAGATAAGGAAGCCAAAGGGTAAGCTTGAACTCTGGGCCTTCAACCTACTCTAGGACTTTTCTTATCTGCATTGACTCAATGGATTAGATCCAGTGGAGGCTGGAAAAAGCCACATGAGTCGTGATCCAGGAAAAACAGTCGATATTTATAACCTGTCAGCTTTAAGAAGTCAAAATTGTAAGGTCAGGACGATACATAGTTGGGGAAGGCCCACTGTTTACATTGCCACCACTCCTCATCACCCTGACCACTTTTCAAAATGCCAAGCAAGTTAAAAGTAGGAACATACAATTTGTTTTATTTGTCATAGTTCCAGGGACTGTCCTCTGAAGCCTGAATAGGAGTTACTAACTGAAGAGTCATTTCATTAGTGATAAAAACTATTTGCTTTGAAAATGTCAATCTATTTATAGGTCTCTATATTTTTAATTGAGGTATAATTCACATAACATGCACTTAACCAGTTTAAAATGTTCAGTTCAGTGGCATTTATTACATTCACAGCATTGTGCACCAACCACTCTGTAGTTTCAAAACTTTTTCTACATCCGAGGAAAAAACTCTGTACCCATTAAGTAATCATTCCCTTTTCTCCCCTAGCCTCATCTCCTAGTAATCACTAATCTGCTTTCTGTCTCTGTGGAGTTGCCTATTTTGTTTGTATGGGGGTGTTTTTTTTGGGGGGGGGGGGGTTGTTTGTTTTAAAATACGTTTTTACTGATTTGAGAGAGAGAGGAACGGAGAGGGAGAGAGATCGGAACATTGTTGAGAGAAAAACATTTCCTGCATACCCCCTACTGGGGATCAAGTCCGAAACCCATTGAACCAGTGACCTCTTGGTGCATGGGTTGACTCCAACTACTGAGCCAGGCCTATTTTGGATATTTTACATGAAAGGAATACAATAATGGCCCTTTCGCTTAGCATAATGGTTTCTAAGTTCATCTGAGTTATAGCACAGTACTTGGTTTCTTTTTATGACTGAATAATATTCCAGTGTATGGATATACCACAATTTATCTGTTCATCTCTTGATTGGCATTTGGGTTATTTCTACCTTTTGGCTTTTGTGAATAATGTTGGTATTAACATATGTGTACACGTTTCTGTGTGAGCATACATTTTTTTATTTCTCTTGGGTATAAACCTAGAAATAGAATTGCTGGGTCTTTTTTTTTTTTAATTTTTTTTTCTTTTCCAGTTCCCCAATGAAGAAGATTCATTTCATAAGTTTGTGGCTCCTGAAGAAGTTCTGCCCTTCACAGAAGGTAAAAAAGTGTGTGTGTGTGTGTGTGTGTGTGTGTGTGTATTTGGAATTTTGGTTTTGGTGGTCAATGGGATTTAATGCTATCAGGTTGTGCTTTTTATCATACTTATTGTAGGGACTGTTCTCTTCAGCACTTAGAGTGCCTGGAGACCTGATCTAGTTTAGGTTCCTTTTGTTCTGACTAATCTATTTTAGGTGAGTTATTGGGGCTATGGTGGGTTGGATCACCCAGCATTGACTGGGTTCGGCTTTGCATGTTGTTTGAGACACAGGCAACAACCCAGTGGGAAATGTACTTGTTTTCAGTTGCTGTCAGAAGTCATTTTGGTGATGTGGCTGCCAAAGGAAGCGGGCTCTGCAATGTCCTGACTTAAACAACTTGCCTATAACTTGGATACCCTTTGTGTGTTGGGGTCCTTTCTCTGACTTCTGAGGCAGCAGCTGTGTTCAGTGAGCCTCATCAAGTTAACATGGCCTTAAACACCCTCTGGGAGCAAAGCATAGTATTTGGGGTGCTGATTCTTCTTGGAAGTTGATTAACTTCATCCACTTATTTAAATATTCATTCTTTCAGAAATATTTACATCTATTGAGCACCAACTATATACCTGGCACTATTCTAGGCACTAGGGACATAACAATGAACAACACAGATAGGCCCTGCTCCCCACAGGGCTTACGTTCTGCTGCAGCAGATGGACAAGGAAATGTCAGGTCATGCGATGCTTTCGAGAAAAAAACAAATGATGATGAGATGGAAAGTGGCTAGGAGACTACCTTAGATTGGAGAACTGTCTTAATGAGATGACATTTCAGCTGAGTTCTTAATGCACAGAGCCCCTCGTGAAGGTCAAAGGGAGAGTTTTCCAGGCATTGGTGCAAAGGGACTGAGTTAGGTACATGCTTAGCCATTTGGGAAGAAAATGGCCCTGTGGCTGGAGAGGAATGAGCAAGAAGTAGACTGGTATGATTTGTAATTAATGTAGTGTGGTGGGATCTTGAAGGTTGCAATCCCACATTTGAATTCTTTTCTAAGGGCTAACGAAAAGCATTGGATAGTTTTAAACAGGAAGTATCACGATCTGAAGTCATCTGTTCTGGTTTGCATTTGTCCCAGCTTTCCTTCCTTGGGGTAGCATGTATGCCTGCATTATTGAGCCTAGAATCTATATGCTACTAAACCATTAAAGCAGGATCCTCAATTTTATCTTATAACCTGTGATTGCCTTTCAGGAGACATTCTGGAGAAAGTCAGCGTTCATTGCCCTGTGTTTGACTATGTTCCCCCAGAGCTCATTACCCTCTTTATCTCCAACATTGGTGGGAACGCACCTTCCTACATCTACCGCCTGATGAGTGAACTGTACCATCCTGATGATCATGTCCTATGACACCACTCGTTCTAAGCAGAAACTGCTTAGGCAAACACAGCCTGGAGACTTCAGTGCCTCTGCTGAAATGCATTTTCCTTGTAATGGGGGAATGAACTGGAGTCAACCTAAAAAAACTGGATACCATTGCGTACCTTTCTAGTCATCCCATAACAAGGATGCACATCAAGGAGAGTGTGTGTGTGTGTGTGTGTGTGTGTGTGTGTGTGTGTGTGTTTGCCTTTCAGGTCTTAACAGAGCAGCAGGGCTTAACCTATTGGTTTTGGAGCTTCTTAGTGACCTGGGGTGTCTGTTTCAGGAACTTAAACTTTCTGGTTCAGTGGTGTGTTAAACATAACACTGAACAGCTTGCTGGGATACAGGTTTTTGCTCAGAATGGCTACCACACCTTTTCGTAGGCTGTGCAAATAAAAGCTGCTCGAAGGTTCCTGACTTGGTTTATTTATTGTTCTGCTCTGATTGAACTGCCTGAAACAGCAGCAGCAGAGCCTTTTCGTGTTTCCATGGAGGGCTGTAATTAGGAACAGTCTAAAACAGAGAAGTACAAATGAAGTATTTACAGTTTCCTTTATAATTTACTGGAAATGGTCCCAAACAACTTGTTAGTAATCTAAGAGTGTGGTTCCAAAACCTCTCTGATCATTAGAACCATCTGGGAGCTTAAAAAAACAAACATTCTTGGGCTCCATCCCAGACCCACTACATCTGATCTCCAGGGAGGCACCTGGGAATCTGTTTAAAGCTCCCTAGAAAAGGACACCCTCATGTACTGTTACAAGGATTGTAAACTGGCACAATCTTTTCAAGGGCAGTTTTGAATCTGTATTTCTAGAATTATTTGTAAAGTGCACAAAGGTACAGCCGTGACTGTCTTATTTTAGCGGCTGTAATATCACAGCCGAAGGGTTCAGCAATAACACTCTGTATTCTGTTAGTTAAAAGCAAGAAAGGTTTTAAAATAATGACATAACATAGAAGATTATGTATCCACTGCATTAGAGGTTTCAAAAGGGTGACTTGAGGGCAGTGTCTGGATTGAAGACATTTTGGCTGGCTCGCCCAGTATTTAATTTGAATTAGTTATCAAAACTTAAGTATCTGGAGATTGCACATTAAACAAATTTGATTTCTTGCTTCTTTTGAGAACTCAGAAGGTCTGGCGATTCTGAATCCACATTCCCAAGAGGCAACAGTTGGCGAGAGTTGGGTAGCTTCTCATTTCATTAGATGGAAAACCTCCAGTTTTCTGCAGTTCCTCCCTGCTCCATTTAACTTATTTATGTTATCTGCCTAACCTCTGTAAGGCATTTGATATGTGAGCCTTGTGTTGATGAATGGCATAGATTTGTAAGGAAGTCCATTTTATATTGTTAAAAACAAGCTGGGAAACAAACCAAGCTGCAGAGTAACATGCTTAATATGATCCTTCATTAAAACAAACATGTATTTGCATAGGATAAAAGTCAGAATAACACCAAACACTGGCAAGCAGGAAGACATCTAATTTTTTTAGTACGCTTATATATTGTTTCCATATTTTATGTGTATTACTTTAGTAATTACGTTTTTTAAAAAGTCTCCCCAGGTGATCCAGGTGATCTGTGTTTGGGAAGCCGAAGCCCAAGGCAGATTTGAGTGCAGGGAAACCCCCTGGAATGCTTGTCTCAGAGGCTGGCCTCCTGCCTCTAGGCGGTGGGGGGAGAGAGCAGCAGGAGTCTGCACGTTTAACAAGCACCCCACGGGACTTTAACAGGGGATTTGATAACCACACTTGGGTAAACACTGGCCAGAGGCACTCTACTCTTTTGATATCTACTTAGATCTTTGCCTTAGGCACTTGCCTTCCCTGAGGGAGGAAAAGGCAAAATCTGGAGAGTCAGTCTAAAAGACTGACCTAAAAGTCCTATGACTCACAAGAGCCTGACTCACTCAGGCCTCAGTCTGTCAATTATTTCTCACAGCATCTAAGACCCCAGCTTTCTCAGTGAAGTGGTTTATAGCTGCCAATTACGAGCAATCGTCTCCTCTGAAGGCACTAATTCTAACAGCAATTCACTTGGATATAATTGTGTGGTCTGGAGTAAGAGCAGCAGTGAGTCAAGGAACTTAAATGTTTCTGGCTCCAAAAATGCTTTATGATACTTGTTCTTTGTGCATCTTAGTCTCCTGGTTAAAATTAGCACCGACATCCTTCTCAGGCATAACTGGGATGGATGAAGGTTACAAGGGTAGAGGTTCTCTTTTTGGTCAGCTTTTCAGTGCCTAGAACATAACTGCATAAATGCATATTCTTTAGACTTCAAGTAAATCCCACAAAGCTATTTATATGTCTCATTTTTTTTCTCTTTTCCGCTCTCCCTCTTCCTATTTGAGGAAGAGTAAATATTGGAAAGAGACTGATCTGAACAAGGAGAAACGAGTTCCACATCGACTTACTACCTCAGCCTTTGTGCCCACCTTACTCCCCACCTTTGCAGCCAGGACCCAGAAACTCATTAAAAAAACAAAAAACTGTTTTAGCTTAGAGAGAAATAATAGAAAGAGGATGCCATGCATGTGAAAGGTTTCCTGACTATGCTAAATAAACCAAGTTAGATAACTTACTCAATACAGTTTGTAAAGACACTTTTTCCCACGGTTTGTATCTTCCAATTTGGGCGGAGGGCAGGAAAGGCACAATTCTTGGAACTCAAATAAGGAACAGAAATTCCTAATTTAGCCTCAAAAGAGAAGTCTCTGAAAAATACTCTACCAAGAAAAACTTAAGTGTAAAGTGATACCTCAAAGAAATAAATGCCAGTACCCATAGGATTGTAAGTTTCACAGATGTGCTTCAAACCCATTTCTCAAAGCAATCTGTTGCATCAGTGTGTGGTTAATGAAGGCTGCCAGTCACACGGTTTCATTGTTGAGCTATATGGCTCTATATACCACATATGTAGAACTCAGTACAGCAGAACTGCATTGCCATAAAGATGGGGCCAGATGGTGATGTAATTATTGTAAAGGCCCCATATTATCCACCTGTCCTCACAAAAACTCCCTCTGCAGACATGCACCTAGTTCACATAAAGGAGCTATTTTGAAATGTGCCTTGGAAGAGTTTTATATCTGGCCTGCTTTGCTTTGAATTATTCTTTCATTCACCAAACAGCTGTTCCAGGGTATTGTGCAATGGCTGAGCAATTATTACTAATAAAGAGCTATAGTCTAAGCTTTCAGTCTTCACACCACTCACACAGTGGAGGGCAGCATTTGAGCCTAACTGCACTTGAAATGATGATTGCTTGATGTTTATATTAAACTAGAGACCTGGTGTACAAAATTCATGCACTGGCAGGGGTGGGGGGGTCGTCCCTCAGCCCGGCCTGTGCCCTCTTGCAGTCTGGGAGCCCTCAGGGGATGTCTGACGGCTTAGGCCTGCTTCTCCCCCCCCGCCCCCCCCCCCCCGCCCCCAAGGAGCAGGCCTAAACCGTCAGTCGGACATCCTTAGTGAGGCCAAGGAGGCAGGAGAGGCTCCCACCACTGCAGCTGCGCTTGCCAGCTATGAGCCTGGCTTCTGGCTGAGTGGCACTCCCCCTGTGGGAGCACACTGACCACCAAGGGCCACTCCTGCGTTGAGCGTCTGCCCCCTGGTGGTCAGTGCACACCATAGCAACTGGTCGTTCTGCCATTCAGCCGATTTGCATATTACTCTTTTATCATATAGGATACTTTGTGGAAGAGAAGAAGCCTTTCAGTAGAGTTTTTTCGGTTTTTTCAGGCATGTTACATTTAGAATTAAGACCTGCCTAGAAAAAACTTTATTATTAAAGATTCCTGAAATTCATAATCTATGTTAAATTCTGCAATTTACTACTAAAAAAGAGGTGATGAACTACCTTGAATAATGATAAACTAATAACAGTAGCTAACTCCAAACCACTTTTTTGTGGGACCATCATTACTTGCTTTTGAAGGGAACAAGAGCACTTGTTTAGTCAGGCAAGTTGTGCGGGCAGAGTCAGGCCAAATCAAGCTTCAGACTGCTACTTGAGTCACTAGCTTCCTGGCTCCATAGATTCCAATATGTAAGACACTCAGATTCCCACGGGCTTTGATGGGGTTGCCTGAACTTTATCAAATGTTTCTGAGTGCTCTCTGACAAATGGGCATGCGTTGAAAATGATCCAAGGGTTTGAAAAATTCCAAGCCACAGGATAACCCCTTCTTTCTTCATACCCTCCACAATTTCTGATGCAATATATTTAGGAGGGACTTGGGAGTTATTGAAAGATGAATAAAGGAATTAATGGAGGGATAGAAGGAAGAGTTTATTTGGTCCACATTATCCAGATTTTTGGTTTCCCAGACTTCTTTTCCTCTCTCCTGAGCTCATCTTTTTGCCATCTCACTGTTAATGAGCAACTTCAGCTCAGGGAGGGTGAAAATAGGACATACAGTGGCAAACATGCCAGTTGGTTCTCATTGTTAACCTGCTTTTGTAAAGAGTTTTGATGGAATGGGGTGGGACTTCAGGTGGGAGCAGGGAGAAAGTTCTTTGTGCCAGAACATGCCGTTCCCTTCTCTCAGATGCGCTGTTACCGGGGAAGCGTCAGCTGGGCTGGCCGTCAGTGCTCTCTAGGAACCGACCGGCTGCCTCTGTTCTCACCTGGCATGACCTCCTCCGCCCCCACACAGCTCTAGAACTTGGCCGCTCCTTGGCCCTTGCCGGGGTCCAACCCCAGCGGGTCCAAGGGTCCCCAAAGGTGTAGACGGAGTCGGCGAAGAAGGAATGACACGGAGACAGCGTTCAGTTGATCAGCAGCCTAGCCAGGATCTCCAGCCAAGTTCTGGTCTCGATCTCCAGAGAGGTTCTGCTGTTTATTGTTTTGTTACATCCGTATTTATACCAGTTGATTTTAATCCTGTCAATTTCTATTACAAAGGTTAGGGCGTTTCTTATCTCCATTCCAGGGAGTAAAGATTATGTAGCTTAAGCATGATTGTTTGTAGTGATTAACTACCCGCCTGGCACTTAGTTAAGGAGTTTCATCCCCTCCCTAACTTCAGGGAAAAGTTCCTACCTGGGGAAACAACCTTTCTAGGAGAGGCATCCCCTCCCTGACTTCAGGGAAAAATTCCTACCTGGGGAAACAAACTTTCTAGGAGAGGCATCCCCTCCCTGACTTCAGGGAAAAGTTCCTACCTGGGGAAACAACCTTTCTCGGAGAGGTGACCTTGGTTAAAACACACAGCGCTAAGGGGAGCAAACATATTAAGAACAGTATGCTATATACGCCAGGTCCCTTGAAGCATATGCTGTGCAGATGTTTCTTTCCTGCAGCGACTGTGTCAAGCAGCGAGGATGGACCGGCTTCCGGCATATTCCCCCTTTTTTATTTTTTAAATGATCACGCATGCAAATCAGTGGCCACCTCTCAGATTGGGCCCTTTAAACTCGGAAGAAGACTGGCAAGCAATGACAGTGAGCATAACTATAAACATAGTGGATGGAGCACACAAGAAGCCCCATTCCTGTATAAGGTTGCCGGCCTCTTCAGTCAAGGGATTTCAGCTGTCCTCAAGTTGTTGGTTTGATTGTCTTTGTTGGTCTGGCTAGCGGGCGGCGTCACGGGCGACGGGCTTCCTGAAGTGTCAGTGAGTTGAAGGGCTGCATCAAAGGGTCCATCAGGGCCGTGGTTGATGGTGGTGTCGGTGTCCGAGGAGGAGTAAGCTGTGCCCTCTGGATCCAGCTGATATGGAAAATGGAGGGTAGTAGAAAAAGAAGAGAAAGCAAAAGAACTACAAGGCATGGAAGTGTTTAGAAAAAAGAGGGAGAAGAAAGGGAAGAAGGCAGCATCCTGACACAGCCCTTTCCTTCAGCTTCCCCTTTCCCTGTGGTCCCAGGTAGAAATGGGAAACAAGTCCTGTTGCAGTGAGAGGGCAGCTGCTGTCAGCCAGTCTCTGTCTTTACCTGGGTCCCGATCTGAGCTGGGCATGGGAAGCAGGAAGCAGCCATGGGGACAGGAGACTTTCCTCAGAAGGGGCGAGGGTTCAAGCCCCTGCACCATTGGGGAGGAGGGTCTGTGCCCCACCTTTGTTGCACCCCAAGTTTTCTCCTACTGGCCCCCGACTGTGCCTGTCTTAGGTTGCCCCACCTTGTGGAGTCTTACCCGTCGTTGACTACCAGCCATCTCTGGGCCAAGTAGGGTGATGTGAGGTTCAGTTTTGTCTCCTTGATAGCCTATGTCCCTCTGGCCTCCATGCCCAGCAACTGCCTTTGGAATCCCTCGCCTGCTGGCGGGGCTCTGGCATTGATCATAGGGAACTCAGGTTTCTTCTCTAGAGAGGGCCCAGCTTACGCCATTGGGCCAGAGACAGATCCATGGTACCAGCCACCATGAGGCTTTAACCTCAGCATGAACAGAGAGCTCAGGCAACAGCTATGGGCAATTGGATTGTAAGAAGAGGGTCCCTCTTGGCACAAGGGTAAGAGGCACCAATACAGGACAAAGGAGAGTCCTGGAACAGGGCTTTCTCAGCCCAGGATGTCAGGCTCTTGGCACAAGACAACTCCATGTATGGGGCATATACCAAACACCCCTAGTCACGGCATAAAAGGGAGGTGCCCTTCCTGGAACAGTAGGGTAGGGAGATTCTAGAAAACGCTGTGTTCAGGAAAGAAGGAGAAAGGCCAAAGAACCAGCAAACAAGTAGTTAGATTTTAAAAAAAGGAAAAAGGAAAGGAGATGTGGGGCAAAGCTGGGACATGTGGAAAGACAAAACGGAGGCACATGTGATCCTCCCAATGGACAGATTGTTCCAGCTCAGGGCTGCACATCTGCTGCAGATGGGCACTGGTCAGGTGTGCTATGATGAGGCAGAGATGGCGGGTGGTGAGACATAAGGTCGGACTAGACGGTCTGGAATCCACACAGGTGAGTCTGCGTCCTGTGGAAATATACAAGCATATCCTCTCCCCTGGGTTAAAAGTACATCAGGTCCCTTCCAGGCTCCTGTAAGCAAGTCTCTCCATTTGACGAGGGCTTTAGGTTTAGTTAGATCAGGGTTCCAATGCCTGTACATCGGGGAATTTCCCTCAGAATCTACATTTAGTATATTAATTACAAATTGAGCATGTTGTAGAACATGATGAGGAGAGGAATATTTAAACTCATTTTCTTGTAATTTTTTAATTTGTGTTTTTAAAGTTTGGTGAGCCCTTTCTACTATTGCTTGGCCTTGAGGATTGTAGGGTATTCCTGTAGTATGTGTGATGCCAAATGTAGAGCATAAGTTTTTAAAAGCTCTAGAGGTATAGGCAGGCCCATTGTCAGTTTTAAGTGCCCTTGGTATTCCTAGGTAGGAAAAGCATTGGAATAGATGTTGACTTACATCTTTAAAGGCTTCTCCTGTACGTGCAGAAGCAAGGATAACATGAGAAAAGGTATCAATACAAACATGCACATAGCAAAGTTTGCCAAAAGATGGGACATGAGTAATATCCATCTGCCATAAGTCACAGGGTCTAAGTCCTCTTGGATTAACTCCAGTAGCAGGGCTAGGAAAATGAGTAGGACAATGGCCGCAGTCACGCACAATACTTCGAGCAGCTTCTCTAGATATGCGATAATATAGACGGAGAGCAGAAGCATTTTGATGGTGAATGGCATGAGACCGCCGGGCTTCTTCTAGAGCTGTACAAACTACTGGGCGAGTTAGTAAATCCGCCTGATAATTTCCTTCGCTTAAGGGTCCTGGTAGGCAGGAATGAGCTCTAATATGTCCAATATAGAAAGCCTTTTCTCGTTTGTGAATGCAAGTTTGTAGCTGAGTTAACAAAGAGAAAATGGCTGTTCTTCCTTGTGGGAGAGAGGCGGTCTCAATATGAGGAAATAATTTAACTATATATTGAGAGTCAGTGTACAAGTTGAAGGGAACCTGTTGCAATTGTTCAAAAGCATAAATGACTGCCAAAAGCTCTGTTCTCTGGGCTGACGTCTCTTGAGTTTGTTGAACATGGGTTGTTGAGTCAATGATTGTTACTGCCCTACCATTAGAGGAACCATCTGTGAATACTAAGGAGGCAGGAGGTGATAATGGCTCTTTTGAACATTTAATAGGAAATATAAACGGATGTAGGGAGAGAAATTGCAATATAGGTGATCTTGGCAAATGATGTAAAATTTGTCCTGGGAAGTTACCTATAGCTATTTGCCACTCTTCTTCAAATTGTAATAGTGTGTCTAATTGTTCTCTTTTATAAGGTATTATTATCTCAGTAACTTCTCTTCCAAAGAGTTCGATACTGCGTCGTCTACCTTTGATAATGAGAGTGGCCACTAGGGAGGGATAGGGTGGTACAATCTTCCTAGGAGTGACAGGTAAATGTATCCATTCTAATGGTCCTTCCTGCCACAAGCATCCTGTAGGAGTATATTTAGTGGCTAGAATAATTAAGGCCCAAGATTTGGAATAATCTAGATACTGTAGTTGCTGTTTATTGATGGCCTGTTCTATTTTTGCTATAGCCTTTTCTCCTTCTACAGTTAATTGTCGGGGAGACTTAGGGTTAGAATCTCCCTTTAAAATGTCAAATAGAGGTTTTAAGTCAAGAGTGGTTATTTTTAGATATGGCCTGACCCAGTTGATATCACCTAATAGTTTCTGATAATCATTCAATGTGTTTAAATGATCTTTTCTTAATTGTAGAGGCTGATGGGTGATAGTAGAGGTATGTAATATTCTGCCTAAGTATGAAAAAGAAGGTTCAGTCTGAATCTTTTCTGGGGCTATTTTTAGACCATGTTCTTCTAAAGCAAGGATGGTCTGAGTAAGAATTTCCTGTAAAGTAGCCCGATCTTTATGAGCTAGTAAAATATCATCCATATAATGAATAAGATATAGATCTGAAAATTTCTTTCTAATAACTTGCAATGCCTGATCTACAAACTTTTGACATAATGTAGGACTATTTTTCATCCCTTGTGGGAGAACCTTCCATTGGTATCTCTGATAAGGCTGTTTAAAGTTCTCTGATGGTATGCTGAATGCGAATCTTTGACAATCAGCTGGGTGAAGAGGTATAGTGAAAAAACAATCCTGTAAGTCAATAACAACAACACAATACTCCTGTGGAATTGCCACAGGGGAGGGCAATCCAGGTTGTAAGGAGCCCATATCTTCCATGGTGGCATTTATGGCTCTTAGATCTTGCAAAAGTCTCCACTTGCCTGATTTCTTTCTTATTACAAATATGGGTGTGTTCCAGGGACTATTTGATGGCTCTATATGTCCCTCTGCTAATTGCTGATCAATTAATTGTCGGGCTGCTGATATTTTCTCAGATGTTAAGGGCCATTGCTCAACCCATACTGGTTGTGACGATTTCCAGACTATGGGATCAGCAGTCCTAAGGGCAATGGCCCCAATTACAGATCCTGTCGAGGAGTGTGAGGTATTACTTTCCTTTCCTAATCCCTTTCCTGGATTAAATCTCGTGTCTAGCATCTGTGATGTTACTCTATCACTGGGGCTATATAATACAACTCCCATTTGAGACAAGATATCTCTTCCCCATAATGTAAAGGGGAGAGTCGTAATTACATAGGGACAGAACGTTCCTGAATGTTGATCTTCATCAGTCCAAGTTAGAATCTGAGAACTCTTTTTTACATTAGATGCCTTGCCTAGTCCTACTAGGGAAGTGGACGTGGTGTGCGTGGGCCATGAAGAGGGCCAATCCTTCTCTGCTATGCAGGAAACATCTGCTCCTGTATCCAATAGACCTTCAATTGGTTTTCCCTGAATTTGTAAAATTTTTGTAGGTCTAGTAGCATGGATTTCTTGTATCCAAAATGCTGCATCACTAGATCCAAAGCCTCCGGCCCCTCTAGCTTCCTGGGTAACAGCTGTCCCTATTTTATGTATTGGTAACAGGATTAATTGGGCAATTCTCTGGTTGGGCTGAATCTGTATAGTTGTGGTGGGTGGGGAAAGTAAAATCTGTATTTCTCCTGTGTAGTCTGCATCAACAACTCCTGGGATGACTAAGATCCCCTGTAATGAGGTGGAGCTCCGTCCTAATATTAAACCCACGGTTCCCTCAGGCAGCGGCCCAGACACTCCTGTAGGAATGGCTGCTACTGGCGAGTCTGGGGTTAGTACTGCATGGGTGGTTGAGTGGAGGTCCAATCCTGCACTGCCTGGGGTTGCCCTGAAGAGGTCACTGACTGATCGAAATTTGCAAAGGGGTTGAAGGTTGATGCCCCTATTATTGCAGGGGCCTGGGGCTGGCCCCTTCTCAAGTTTCCCAATTGAGGTGATGGGATATAACCTCCTTGGGAGTTATTTGTAGAGTTTAAAGGCCGACCATTTTTATGGTATCTTGATCTACATTCCTTTGCCCAATGGAATCCTTTCTGACATCGGGGACAAACGGTTTTTGGAAGATTAATATTATTCCCTAATGTATTTCCAGGCTGTCGAGGAGCTTGCCATCTGGCCTGAGTATTATTATTTTTATTTGGGCATTCTCTGCTAAAGTGCCCAGATAAGCCACAAGAGTAGCAGTTCATATTTCTTTTATTACCTGTAGTATTGCTGGCTTGTCCTATAGCCTGTACATATTGAGGGTATGTCTCCCCTTTGAGAGCTGCAGCTATAGCTACACCCTGTATAAATGCTGGACTTACATCAGCACACTGTTTTATAAAATCATTTATAGTTCCTGTTCTGCGAATCGGCCTTAATAAAGCCTGACAGGTATTATTAGCATTTTCAAAAGCCAGTTGTTTGATTAGGATATCGGCTGCCTCTTTGTTATTGATTACTCTCTTGACTGCCTGCATGAGGCGAGAAAGGAAATCCTGATATGGTTCCTCGACCTTCTGTTTAACCTCTGTAAGGGTGGTTGTTTTTCCTGCCGTATAAGGTAGGGATTTCCAGGCACTTACTGCACAACTGGTTACTTTGGTAAGTGCCTCTGTGGGCATATGCATTTGCTCCTCAGCCGTGTTAAAATCACCTTCTCCTAATATCATGTCTAGGGTTATTCCTTTTCTGGTTTTTTCGCTAGTGGCTACAGCTTTCTTAGCAAGATCTTCATATTCAGTTTTCCATAATAAGTAATCGCCTCCTGAGAGACAGGATTTACAAACCTGTGACCAATCATAAGGAGTCATCCATTTACTGGCTAGGGTTTCTACCAAGGTTTGTGTGTAAGGAGCTAGAGGTCCATATTCAGAGCAGGCCAATTTTAATTCTTTAAGTACTTTGTAAGGTATAGGCTCCAAGGTGGGGTTTCTATTCCCACCAGACTCATTCTCATATGTAACTGGGAAGCAGAGTGAGAATTCAAGATCTCCATTAGCTTCAGCTTCTCTTATCGCCCTTTGAAATTTAGACATGGAGCTCAAAGGAGCCACAGGACGTGGTTTAGGCTTCCTTTCTAATTTGGGGAGCCTGTTTTGAATGGGAGGGCCACTCTCCTCTCTACTGACTGGAAAGGACCAATGGTCATGTTTATGATATTTATTCTCCTCCCGATCAGTAGGCATAGCTAAATTGCTTTTAGATTGAGCTGAAGACAATGATGATGTGTCCTCTCTGGGTGGAGCCGAGGGACGATTTAAATTTTGAGAAAGTTCAACGGTTTTTGCCTCTGGTGCCAAGGTGTCACAGATTGAATCCCAGAGGGAAAAGTAACATGGCAGGACCTTCTCAGATTCATGGTGTTTCTTTAATTGCTTTCCTACTTCAACCCAAGTTTTTAAATTAACAGTTCCATCCTCTGGAAGCCATTGACATACTTCTTCTATAAAACTTTCTGTCTCACTGGGAAAAACCTCAACTCCAATTCTGCTAGTAAGCATATGCGTTAAAAGATTAATACAGAGTCTTTTTTCTTTAGACTCAGTATGACCCATCTTGTCAATCTAAGTTCTGTACTAACTACCCGCTTACCCTACTTATCCTCTATAGGGGGGGGGGGTCTGAAGCACCCTATGGTACAGTCCTATCCGTCCCAAGTACGGGGGGGACTTACCTAAGGGAATCCTGTTCGGGCGCCAGATGCCGGGGTCCAACCCCAGCGGGTCCAAGGGTCCCCAAAGGTGTAGACGGAGTCGGCGAAGAAGGAATGACACGGAGACAGCGTTCAGTTGATCAGCAGCCTAGCCAGGATCTCCAGCCAAGTTCTGGTCTCGATCTCCAGAGAGGTTCTGCTGTTTATTGTTTTGTTACATCCGTATTTATACCAGTTGATTTTAATCCTGTCAATTTCTATTACAAAGGTTAGGGCGTTTCTTATCTCCATTCCAGGGAGTAAAGATTATGTAGCTTAAGCATGATTGTTTGTAGTGATTAACTACCCGCCTGGCACTTAGTTAAGGAGTTTCATCCCCTCCCTAACTTCAGGGAAAAGTTCCTACCTGGGGAAACAACCTTTCTAGGAGAGGCATCCCCTCCCTGACTTCAGGGAAAAATTCCTACCTGGGGAAACAAACTTTCTAGGAGAGGCATCCCCTCCCTGACTTCAGGGAAAAGTTCCTACCTGGGGAAACAACCTTTCTCGGAGAGGTGACCTTGGTTAAAACACACAGCGCTAAGGGGAGCAAACATATTAAGAACAGTATGCTATATACGCCAGGTCCCTTGAAGCATATGCTGTGCAGATGTTTCTTTCCTGCAGCGACTGTGTCAAGCAGCGAGGATGGACCGGCTTCCGGCAGGCCCTGTTCTTTCTGGTTGGCTTGTTTTTTTCACTGTTAGACTCAGATCCCAGCTGTTCATTTGTTCTGACCCTTTGCCTTGCTCCGAGTCTGATTGCTGAGACCTCTCCATTGTCAGCTACTCATGGAGTTCCAGATGCCCGGCTATGTTCAAGACCTTGCCCTAGCCCTCTCCTCAGTCTCTCCGCTTCCTCTTAGCCTACACACTACGCTTTCTGAGACCTCTCCTACTGCCAGCTGTAGCCTCAATTCTGACAGATTCTCATCTCAGTAATAAAGATACAGCTGGTAACGCAGTGATCCCTAAACCTAGAAGAAGTTACCATATTCTATCATCAGTTTCCTTGCCTTCCTCCCTGACTATAGCTACTTAGTTATGTACGTTTCTTAGTTACGTACCTTTATTTCTCAATAAAAATTTGAAGGATATTACCAACAAAAGGAACTCTCAAGAACAACTTCACTGCCTATCTCATCTCTCAGGTTTTACTCTGAAGTTAATGAAGCCTCCACAACCAGAATCTAATAAAAATGAACTAAGATTAAAACTGATAAATCACTAATAAATTAAAAATACATAGAGCAGCATATGGAGGTAATAATGGGAAGGAGTGTGTAATGTAAAGTCACACAGACCTGGGTCTGGATTCTGGTTCTCTTAGGTAGGCCCTCAGCAAACTAGTTAACATCTCTGAGCCTTAGTCGTCTCACTGTAAAAGAGAGATACTAGCTTCCTAAGAGGATTGTTGTAAGGGCTGAAATAATGTATACGTGGTAGCTATTGTTATTGGAGCTAGAAAACTTGGGTACCACTCTCAGCTTTACTTACTAGCTGTGTGATCTTAGACAATATCACTTAATATTTTTCAGCTTTAACCCCCTCTGTAAAATGGGGAGAATAATACCACCTTATTTTATAGGTTACCAGGAAATTCAAATACTGGTAAGATAGGAAAGGTATATGAAAATTATTTTGTAAATCTTAAAAATGATGAAAAAGATGTTGCAATGAGAATTTCCATTTTTGTATTTCCTGACCAGCCTGCTCAAATTGGCCTTTGTATCAATGGAATTATTTTCCATTGATGAATTGGAAAATTTAAATGTATCTTTTCTCTTATGGCACCTGAGTTAAAAACAAACCAGAACAGAACCCTAATAGGCAATAATCAAAGTATTGTTAGACATTTTTGGCTAATAGGTTGGTTTTGTGCTGATGCATGCTACTGAGTTTCTAAATTATTAAAATAGGATAATTATCTCTTACATTGATTGATCCAGGCTAGCTAGAGAAATTGGTTACATAATTTATGGAGAACTTTTTCGAATCCTCTCTTAATTTCCAGAAAACAGTGGTTTGGGATTATAGTAAACCTTTTGAAATTGCACCCCATCATCCTTATATAAAGAGGTATTGTAACATTTTTTTAAATCCCACACATTGGTCTGATCTGGAAAGATTTCAAAACTCCCAGGACAGGTGGCCTCCATGTAGCTCTGGAGAGTGGAGACAGAGGTACAGAGGCCAGGGCACCCCGCTGGGCCTGGAGGCAGAGCCCCTGACAGCCTTGCAAATCCCCCTGAAAGCACCCTCCTTTCTAAGGTCATCTCTCCCCACTATGAAACTGTCTATGGATATTTAGGAGAATAAAGACCATTTCTAGACAGTGGTGCCTATTCTTCAGAGTTCCAATTATGTAATTCTACAAGGATCCCCTTGAAAACCAGTGAAGGCTTTCCATGAGCCTTCTCTGAGGCACACACTAATGAATGCAATACTTCATTGCTCCTGTAAGATTCACTGCAGGCTATTGGCAAACAAGCTTTTCTTCCATGAGCACTAGTTTGTTTCCTGTATTTAAAAAGAAGGAAAATAATTCCACTGATACAAAGGCCAATTTGAGCAGGCTGGTCAGGAAATAAAAAAGTGGAAATTTTCATTGCAACATCTTTTTCATTGTATAACATCCCAGTTGCAATAAACATTGCCAGCTGTTTCTTTTGCCTTTTTCCCCTGCTATAGGACTTTAGTCTATTGAGTCTTATTAACCAGAAATCAAGTCATCTAAATAGGTGGGGGAAATACAAGTGGCATAACAAGCATTTGCAGAAAAATCCCAAATGAAATTATGAGGCAATTAGATACACATACTGTAATAAAACAAGATACAATTTGAAAGGGACCAAAAGAACCCTGACTCCTGAAAAAATGTAGAGAACACATCTGGTTAGGTTGAAAGAGTAAATGCTGCATTTTGATATGAAAATTGCTTTCACATAGAGATACTTTATAAGTACAAAAAATATTTTTAAAAAGCTCATAGTACTTTAATCATTTTACTGCTCTAGAATATGAACATCACTCTGAATTTTTAAAGTGACAGCAAAACAAAAAATGAAGAAAAGAACTTTAATTTCTCTATTTTATCCTTGTCCTTATTTCTCTTATCAATAGTTTTTATCCCTAAAATAATCTAACTATAGGTGTGATGGAAGACTGCAGAGAGTAGTTTTGTTGAGGGTAGAGAAACTCTAAGTCTGAGATTTAGAATGTAAAGCAGCAGCAGAGGGAAGTGAAGGGAGAGGAAAGCTAGAGGACAGGCCTGGGCAGTCTAGGAGGGGGGACTTGATTCCTGGGAGTTCAGCATTAGGTAAATTAACATCAATGCAAATTATGAGGCTGGAAAAAATTGCAAACCAAACAAAAACCCACATCCCAAGAAAACCATAAACCAACCATTCAGACAATCATTAAATTTTATCCCTTAAATAAGTTACAAAAAGTAGATATTATAGAGCAGACTTCTGTGTCCATGGATGCAAATGAAGTGTCTTTAGGCTTGAATTCCATCTGACTACTCAACTAGAGGAGTCATCTGCTCAAGGAAGACTGACATGAGTGCACTGGGTGCACTGGGCTGCTTCCGTCAAGACTGCTGGTACCTGCTGATATGCTCTCTGTTCAGAGGCATATCGTTAGCATCCCTTTTGGTTCCTTATAGATCAATAATTCTGTTCTCATAGTGGCTCACAAGGAGGCATGGATACCTGCAGGCTTTGCCTTGTATCACATTCTTCTTTTCTAAAGAGACGCCAGGCCTGGGCCATTTTGCGCAGTTTTGCAAGATTGGGTTTAATCTATGGGAAGAAAGAAAGTAATTCCAATTACCAGTAGGAAAAGCCAAGTAGCATATAAGTATTTCCTAATTATCGCTATTCAAATGTGTTTAGATTTCTAATTTCTGGGTTCAGAAGAGAGTGTAGATTTCCTAAGATAAGTGGGACTGAAAACTTTTAAGTCTAGATCCCCATCTCTTCAGGAATAAGGACAAAACTTTTTTTCATTTTTTTCACTGTCATGTAGAGCAAAAAGGGTTTTTGTGGGTTTTTTGTAATGTTTTTATTGATTTCCAAGAGGAAGGGAGAGGGAGAGAGAGATAGAAACATCAATGATGAGAGAGAATCATCACTTGGCTGTCTCCTGCACGCCCCCTCCTGGTGATCAAGCCCACACCTGGGCATGTGCCTTCACCAGGAATCAAATTGTGACCTCAACTCATAGATTGACACTCAACCACTGAGCCACACCGGCCAGGCAAAAAAAAAGTTTTTAATAGAGTAAAATGTACTGGATTATTGAGAAAACATCAATACCTGAAAAATCCATACAAGAAAAGACTTTATAGCCCTTAGCAGGAAAGGTAAGCAAAAGAAAAGATTTAGGCCCCAGCCAAGTGGCGCAGTTGGTTGAAGCGTCATCCCCCATATGCCAAAAGGTTTCAGATCCAATTCCCAGTCAAGCACATATCTAGGTTGTGAGTTTGACCCCTGGTGCCTACAGGAGGTAACTGATTGATGTCTCTCTCTCATCGATGTCTCTCTCCCTCTCCATTCCTCTCTCTCTAAAATCAATAAAAACATATCCTCGGGTGAGGATTAAAAAAAACATACAAATAATATTTTGAAAAGCAGCAACATGGATATTCCTATCATATTCTCATGTTCTGTTTCATTTAAGATTGTAACAAGGACAGGAAAAGTTCTTTAATTTAATCACTGTGCCTTTATTGTATTATCGACATCATTGTTCCTGGGCTGCTGAATAATCAGGGCCAAAGCTTGATGTGGAAATCTAAGCTTGCTTCCCGTGGCCTGATGATGCCCAAACCATAACTCTAGAGGTCCCTGAAGGTAGCTACCATTTCCAACAAGTGCCACCAAGCAACTGGCTGTTTAGGTTCCATTTGCCAGCAGTGAATTTGCTGTTTCCACCAACTTTCTGTAACCCCTGAACTTCTGCATCTTATCAAATCTAGAGCCAGAATACACCAGTTTGTACATGTGTTAAACTTAAAAAAAACACAGGCATTATGTGTATAATCTGACAGTTCCACCTAAGCTCCATTTTGAATTTGAGCTAGAAGCTGAAATGGTGAGACTTTACATAAACTTCCAATGTGTAATTTTCAAAAATCTCCTGTTTTGGGAAGGATTAAGATATTACATTTGGATAATAGCATCTGAAAAAGGAAAAGCAGATAAACTTTGCTTCCTCTTCTGTTAGTCATCACTGTACCTGTTTTTCCTGCTCCAAGTGGTCTATGTCAGCCAGCGGCAGCATAGAAGGTCTCCCATGAGCACACTGGAATGGCAGCTGGCACCAGGACAGGGCTTCAATAAGGCGATAGCTCTCCTCTAAGCTCAGGCCATCATTAAACTTAATGGCCCCTAAACGAAAGACAGAAACAAGAAGGTTATGGTGTATACGGTGGGAAACCAATGCTGACCCTGGGTCAGAGCCAAGTATCTGGGAAAAGTACAATGTTTCTGAGGCCCTCTCATGTGACTTTAATACTGCTTGAAACTCAGGCCTCAGGACTGACCTCTCTCAGCTTTTCCTTATGGAGCCTTTGTCTTTCTAACCCTTGCTGGAGGCATTCCTTAACTTGTTAGGCTTTTCTTCCAGAGTTTTTCTCAAAGAGGTAAGAGCAATATTTTTGCCTACTTCTTATATGTTTATGAATCCAGGTCATCTTTTGTCCATAGCCAATCTAGCACCAAGATCTCTGTTTTCTACAATGTCCATTTCATTTGCTTCTTTTTTTATTTTCATAATAATCTTAATCTAAATGCATATTGTTAGAACTGCCTTTATGCATACATTAACTTAATCAATAAATATTTTTAAGTATATACTTTGTATTAGGGGCTATGCCACGCAGTGAATGAGAAAAGGATCTTCACCCTTATGAAGTTTATGATCTAATGGGTCTAAGAGGTGAGACAAACATTAAATAATTACACAATAACTTAAATGATAAATTAAATTATATTTGTAAAATACATATTTATATATAAATAAATAAAATACATTTTAATTTATAGACTTAAATTATAAATTATAAGTTTTGTAAAATGTAGGGTATGAAAGAATATGTAATAGAAAAACCCAGTTTAGGAGGTCAGGGAAGGCTTCCCTGGCAAAATGACAAGAAGGAATTGGAAAGGCATTTCAGATGGAGGAAAGGGCAAATGCGGAGGTGCAGAAACATAAGAACTAGGCCAAGGAAGAGACTAGACTGTAAAGGGCAAGGTGGAGAGTGAGATGAAATGAGGCAGGGGCCAGATCATGAAGCCCACAGCAAGACATGGTGAGGAATAAAATTTTTATCTTAACAGCAATGAATAGTCTTGACACCTTTTAGTTAGAAGAATGACATGCTCAAAGGGACGTTTCAAAAAGATTCCTCTGGGTGCTGAGGGAAAAGCAGCTTGAAGCAGAGACAGAACGGATGTGGGGAGACTAAGTAAGAGGACTCAAGTGGCACCCAGTCCTCTGGAAACAGATCATGTCAGACAGATTTAAGATACATTCTGAAGGTAGAGATGGTGGAATTTGGTGATGGTGTACATTTGAGGAGTAAAGACAGGATAAAAGGAGTTTAGGATATTTACAGGAGACAAATTAATGAGTGACTAGTTACTTAGCTAGAAAAGACAGGAAGTGAAGAGAAGATTGATGGAGAGAGATCAGAGGAGGGTGTCAGTTAATTGGAGACCCCTTTGTGGTCAAATGACAGTTGCAGGGGATTCTGTAGCTGTCAGGACCCCTACGGTAAGTTCCTCCGACACCCATATATATAAAGGTTAATATGCAAAGTTTCCCCTCGGAGTTCAACTGGGAGACCGGAAGTTCAATCGCTTGCTATGACGTGTGCTGACCACCAGGGGGTGGTGTGGAAGAAGGAAGCCCCAGCCAGCAGCCAGAAGGCCCTGATCGCCAGCCAGGCCTAGGGACCCTACCCATGCATGAAATTTTGTGCACCAGGCCTCTAGTTTTATCATATTATCCTACTCAAGAACCCTTGATGATTCTAATGCCTTCTGTATAAAATCTAAAGGTTTTGTTGTGACCTTTTAGGCTTCTTTCTTACCAATCTAATTTGTTGATACTCTTTGCTGTGCCTCATATAACTAATTTGTGCCTCTGGTCTGCACAGGCTATTTCTTCCCCCTGCAGTAAACTTTCCCTTCTATTGTGAATCCATGTCCCTCAGCTCATTCAAAACTTGACTCAAAATATATCTCCTCTAGGAGTTACTCTTCCACGCATATAAGTCAGGCTGCATTATGGTAAAATCTGTGTGTTGGTATTTTTACTTTGTAAACATAGTTTTCTAGTGTTCATTTTGAGTGTGTTCAGTTTCTTGCCCTGAATTGTGCCCACCCAGAGGCGAGTAGTAAATGTGCCTTCCACTTCTTTCATACGTGCTGTACCCCCGCCAGTGTTCAGCATGCAGAGATGCTTGTCGCTGTTTGTTAGGTCTTACCATGGCAGGCTTGAGATGCCAACACCTTCTGGACCGTCAGTGGCAATGTCCCTTGGATGCCTCCTGTGGTCTGGAGTAGCTAATGCATAAACACATTCTTTATTAATGGGAAAGGAAATGGGACTGTAGCGCCTTTTGTGTGGTGCCCTTGTGTGAAACCCCAAAGAAGAGAAAAGTTTACCTCCACTTGTTCTTGAATAAATTCCTACAAAGAAAAAAGGAAAACAGGCATTAATTTACTGTTACATTATACTTGCCCTTTGATAGTTCACAAAATATCCCAATTTTCTTCTTTAAAATATGCCTCCTGAAGGAGAGTTCCAGCAATACAGCACTTAGATGCAAATAATTTATTCATTGTAAGGCACTTTAAATATGCAATACCAAGACAACTGACTAGAACTCTTATTGGATAGAGAATATATTAGCTACTGAAAGTTCCTCCAGAGACAGCTCATCGACTCATGAGGTTATGTAACTGGTGAGTGTAGCCTTGATGATTCAACTGATTCTAAATAGCAGGGAGGCATCTCACTAAGTGGCTGTCTGTTTGTATTCATAATCTCAAGCAGAACAAGTGTAATATTACACAGAAACTGAATAAATATACAAGGACCATCCACCAACTGTGCACTCAGTATAACACTTGCTTAGATATCACAGACATAAGCAGTCACGTTAGTTCCCGTGGGCTTTTTTTTTTATACAATTCCCCTCAGGTCAAAAATCGTATTTTCTGAGGAATCTTGTTGAGAAGTTTCTCCTCATTAGTATATCTCTGTCCCAAGGGCAGCCTTTTTAACAGTTATATTCCTGAAGATGTTAACATTTACAAAAGGACTTCAAAGAAATTTAAAGCAGACACTAGTTCATACTAGCACTTTGTTTAACTTCTGGAAATAACTGTTTTGAGATACGGCACATATAATATTTCATTATAAGAAAACACAGGATTTCTTTACTCCTAGAAATGGCAATGTATAAATTAGCTTCCTAAGATTACAATATGGTAGATTTTCTTTTTAGAGCAGACTCAAAAAATTCTCTCCCCATCCCATGTACACTCTAGTCCAAAATGCTTATACATGAGCAAAGTTATAAACAGCTAGGTTGTAAATACTATGCATTTTTTTAAAAAGCCACCTATTTTTCCAAACAAATCTAAACAGAAAGATGTCTCCTAATACCTGACCCCACTAACAAGGCTTAGTGTGGATACAGATAAAACCTAACTTCTTTGCTATTCTCTCTTGTGCCTGTATATCTGGGACTTGTAAAACAACAGTTTGTAAGCCTGGTGAGGGGGAGACAGATCTTACTGTCTGTTTATTTCATAATTCAATCATTCAAACGGCTCATTCATCAGAGGATAGAACTTTATAGAAAGATGTATTACTGATCGTTCAACTGCTAGGGTCCAAGTAGTTACCTTTTCTTTAAGACACCAAAACTATTCCAGCTTCTTCCAGCATCAACAGAATCTCTCCTGATCAGCCTGACTTAACATAATCAAGATTTTCTGAAACCATAAGCTTTGTTTCAATCCGAAATAAACTCCTTACCAACAGTCTTTGAAGTCACTTTACGAAAGGTTTTTATTGTAATTTTCTGGTTAAATACTTAGAGATTGAATAACAAAAGATTCTAACAGATCCTATCTTTTGAATTTAAGACAATTTGGAGGAGGAGCCTTGGAAAAATAAGCTATGTTGGGAGAAAAGAGCGATGCTGAAAACAAAGCGAAGGTTGTCTGATCAAAGGGCAGTTTTGGAAAGGGTAAAATCAACGTAATCCAAAGCTCTCTCCTGTATGCAGCCAAAGTTCTTGAAAGAGTAGTATAGTTCGTTCCACTCCCCCTCCCTTCACTCCCTCCCTGACCCAGAGCAATCTGTCTTCTGTCCCACCCGACTCCCAGGAAATGATTCTACAAGGTAACCAATGTCCTCACGACTGCCAAATCCAACTTGCTATTGTTAACCATTTCCTTCTCGCTTAAAGCTTTCCTTCGCTTGGGCGCTATTACTTTTCCCCAATTTTCCTCCTCCCTCGCTGACCAAATATATTCAATGATCCTTTACAGTTTCTTCCTTTAGGCAGTAGCTTTCCAGACCTTTGCTAAAACATTTGCTGAATGTTCCGCACTTTGCTCTTTTCTCTTTTTATTCTTCATACTTCCCCTGGACAATCTCACTTCCTTTAGACCAGTGGTTCTCAACCTTCCTGATGCCGCGACCCTTTAATACAGTTCCTCATGTTGTGGTGACCCCCAACCATAAAATTATTTTCGTTGCTACTTCATAACTGTCATTTTGCTACTATTATGAATCGTAATGTAAATATCTGATATGCAGGATGTATTTTCATTGTTACAAATTGAACATACTTAAAGCATAGTGATTAATCACAAAAACAATATGTAATTATATGTGTGTTTTCTGATGGTCTTAGGCGACCCCTGTGAAAGGGTCGTTCGACCCCCAAAGGGGTGGCAACTCACAGGTTGAGAAACGCTGCTTTAGACCCTTTACCAACTTCTGATATTATCAAAATACATATATACTGTTAACTTCCACATAGAGATGGGTAGCCCAGACTTCTTTCCCAAGTGCTAGGTCTGAGAGTCTGCCTATCTACTGGAAATCCCCATCTGAAGACATTCAATGTATCTACTAGTAAACCTAGACTTAGACTCTAACTCCCCAGACAGATGCACTAGTACTCCTCCTCCTCTATTTCCTTTTTCTGGCAATGGCACCACCCTGCTTCCAGTCATCTGAATTAGAACCCTTAGAATCATTACTTATCTGTTCTTTTATATTCTATTGCTTACTAGGTCCTCTGGATTCTACCTTCCAAATTGTGTTCCTCCTCTGCATTATCACTGCTACTGACTTAGTCCAATCTTCATCCTCTCCTATTTGAACCAGTGCAATAACCTCTTAGCTGCTCTGCCTACCTCAAATCTTTCCCATATCAGCCTATCTCACCATTTATTCACTAAGTATATCTTCTAATTTTTATTTTTATATATTAATAAAGTAATTCAGATTTCTAGAAAAATGGCACACTAAGTTGATGTGGATTTTCCTGCGCTCCAAACAGAAAGTGCTAGAGATGAAGGCGTAAGAACCATAATGAATAAAATGGGATACCATGAAAAAAAGAACTGATAGATTTAAGAACCAAAATTTTGGAAATAAAAAATAGAGTGATTGAAATTTTAAAAAACTCAGTGGACAAGTTAAACATCTAATTAAATAGTAGGTGAAAAGAGAATTTAGTTCACTGGAAGATGAGGAAATTTCCCAGACTACATCACAGAGAGATAAAGCAATGGGAAGTATGAAAGAAAAGTTAAAAGACATGGAAAAGAGAAAGATAAGGTCAAGTAGACATCTTACAGGATTTCTCAGAGACAAGAAATGAGGGAGAAGCAATGTTTGAAATTATAATAAGTGTACATTTTCCATAGTGAAGAAGTATGATGAATCTCAAGAAGGAAATGAAAATAAATTCATTTTCCAAAGATAAATCATAGGGAAACTGCAGAATACCAAAGACAAAATCTTAAACCAGAGAGAAAATCAATTTATCTACAAAATAATGATTAGATTGACAATAGTCTTTAGTAGCAAAAATAGAATGTCAGAAGTAATGGAATATTGTATTTATTTGAGTTTGGAGGTAAGACTGATTTTTGTTTTTAATTAAATATTTTATTTCTTTAATATTTAATGTTGAGATTAGTGGCCTCTGATGTAAATTATGCTCCTAAAGGAATAAATCCTTCCCTCAATAATCTAGGCATTAATCTCCTTGTCATCACACAAAAAAAGTAATGGAATATTTTCAAAATGCTGATAACTGACAATATGGAATTCTGTTTTTAGCTAGACAATTATACAAGTGTGAAGGCAAAATAAAGTTGTTTTCAAAGACAGATTATCATTAATGGACTCATAAACAAAAGAATTTTTAAGAGATTTATTTTAGTAAAAAAAAATTGAACACAAAGTAGGATGCAAGAAGCAACAGTGAACAAAGACTCTGTTAAACATGTTGGTTAATCTAAATAAATATTGACTTTAAAATTAATGACTACCAGGGAGATTAAAAATAAGGTGAAATTAAAATAGGCAACAACGAAATGGAAAATGGGAGTGGAGTGATGGTTGATTTTTGTGCGGTTTAAGAATAAAACGGAGAAACAAATTTCTTCTAAACTTTGTTAAATATGCAAATCTAACTTCTAAACCAATGGGGTGGGGGGTGGAGAAATGAAGAAAATGCTAATAGAAAACAGAAAAGGAGGGGGGAAAAGGCAATAAAGACAAAATAAATTATGTTTTTTTAAAAGTAAAAAAGAAACATAAGTAAAGTAAGAAGTAACGGTCCTCTTCAGCTCCCACAATGCTACATCCCAGGAGCAGCTTTCCAGACCTTTACCATAACATATACATGTAGTCATATTAAAATGCTGTGCTGAAATGTATCTCACTCTTCTTCATGGCTGCC
Organism: Myotis nattereri; assembly: GCF_964212035.1. NCBI lineage: Eukaryota > Metazoa > Chordata > Mammalia > Chiroptera > Vespertilionidae > Myotis > Myotis nattereri. The sequence continues at coordinate 23,313,250 of NC_138075.1, read as the reverse complement.
CATAGGATGAAATGCAAACTGAGCAGAATATGCTATGCCTTTATGATTTAGTCTTAACAACCTATCTAGTTTCATCTAGTCTCACCACTATTCCATATATATCTTAATTGAACTATTTATATTGGTAGTTCCCTATACACAGGATTTGCATCAAATTTCTAATATCTGTTCCTCTGTTTAGAATGCCCTTCTCCTCTCTTCTGTATTTGGCAGGCCCCTGGTGTTTTACAAGACATTTCCTTTTTATTTTATTTTTACTTATATATTTTTTATTTATTGACTCTAGAGCAGGGGTCCTCAAACTACGGCCCGCAGGCCACATGCAAATACAAATATTGTATTTGATCGCATTTTGTTTTTTTACTAAAAATAAGATATGTGCAGTGTGCATAAGAATTTGTTCATAGTTTTTTTTTAAACTATAGTCCATCCCTCCAACGGTCTGAGGGACAGTGAACTGGCCCTCTGTTTAAAAAGTTTGAGAACCCCTGCTCTAGAGAGAAGGTGACGGGGGGAGAGAAAAAGAGACAACAGAGAAACATCAGCTTGTTCCATTGATTTATGCATTTATTGGTTGATTCTTGTATGCACCCTGACAGGGGATCAAATCTGAAACCTTGGCGTATGAGATGACACTCTAACCAACTGAACTACCCGAGCAGGGCCCATAGCACTTATAAAGATATTTTTTAAAATTGATTTTTAAAGAGACAGAAAGAGAGAGGGAGAGAAACACTGATATGAAAGAGAAATATTGATCACCTGCCTCCCACATGTCCCTCCCCCCTCCCCCCTGCCCCCCTCCCCCCTCCCCTACATTGGGAATCGAGCTGCAACCTGGGAATGTGCCCTGACTAGGAATAGAACCAGCAACCTTTTGGTGCACAGGATGACACTCAACTAACTGAGCCACATCAGCCAGGGCCATAGCACTTTTGAACATACTTCTGCCCAAATGTCATTGTTATAATTACTTAAATGCCCTTCTTCCTCACCTTGAGCTAATTCATCTTTTGCTCTCTAGTACCTGGCACACAGCAGGTATTTCATAAATGCTTACTGATAAAACATGAATAGAGTTTCTAAACAAAATAGGAGGTTACTGTCACTCAGCGATTTAACATCTGCAACTATGCCTTACCTCCACGATACTCTTGGTCACCGTAGATCTTCCTCTTCGAAGTTCATTGGCTTCTCTTTCTACAAAACAGAGTGGTACTTTTCCTACAAGGACCAGAGAATCACTAGTATCTGGAAATATAATTCCAAGGCCCAGATCTTCCAGATTTTTGTGGTAACACCTAAAGAGACAATCTCAAATGTAAAATCATCACTTCATTCATGTTTCACTATTGGTTCCAAATACCTGATATTTTCTCAAAAGCTGCCACAAGCTTTATAAGTTATACTGTTTTCTCATATGAGTATTTGTTTAGAATTTTATTTTATTTTTGAATTACAGTATCTTTCTTTTTTCACCCTCTTTTCCATTGAGAGAATCAACTTAGTACTAAGTCTTGTTCCTAAGTTTTTATTCTTCACTGAGCAATTGCTAGCTTCTCACGCTGGCACTTGAAGGAGTTTGGCACAAATAAAAGGGCTGAGAGTATTTGGAATCAGCATTAAAGCAGGGAGGTAATGAACAGCCCCAGGAACTAAGAAGTCCTGACTAACGGGATGTAAATAAATGGATCTGCCTCTAATATAAAGTATGCCCCAGGGGGAAAGATTTTATGGCAATGGCGTATTCCCAAAGCTGAAATATAAATTCAGAGACAATTCTCTTTTTCATTTCCAACAATCTGTACCACCCCAGAAGTGGGAAAACTTCCTATCTTGTGATTCACTATATGATTTTCCCCTTCCTAGCGGCCCAGTGTTTTACTTTCTTCCCAGTATGATTATGATAATGAAAGCTAAGACTCTAGAATGCACCAAAGCAAAGCTGAATGGAAGCAATTACTGCAGGAACTTTGCTTTCAGAAACAGCACAGCATAAACACTGACTGTTCCAAGAAATGGTAAGATTATTCTAGGCCAACTGCTGGGAAAATTTATCAGGGAAACTCTATCCTATACTCAACAGCTGTGATACAGTGGAAAGAACAGCATCTGGAGTCAGAAAACCTGCATCTGAGTGCCTACTCCACCACTTAATCGTTGTTATGACCTTGAATAAGTCATGTAAACTCTCTTAGTCTCAGGTGACTCATGTGAAAAAGTGATCAATAGCTATGCTTACACCTCACAGAATTGTGAATATTTACACTATCAACACCCCATCCTCATGGCGGTACTAACCATAAGAGTCTCCTTTGTTCCTCTGTCACTGTTATCTCTAGTGGAGGACTTACAGTGGAAGACAGTAATTTTTTCCGACCAGAGCCTTGTGGCTGTTGTTTCTCATAGGAATCTATTGGGAGAACGATGAGTGGGTTAAGAGTAGGAAGTGAAGTCTTCTAGATTCAGATAAAAATGAAACATGGTAAGGCAAGCCCATGTAATTACTACAGTGCATAGCACTGTGTTCAATGTAGTTTTAGGCTTTGAATTTCCATTATTAAAGTAAAACTAGTAAATACCCAGCTGCTATTTCATCTTAGCAGTATTTTCAAAAATAAGAACTGTAAGGAGAGAACCAAGATGGCGGCATAGGTTAACGCCGGAGTTTGCTGCTTTGAACAACTACTTCAAAAGTGAAACTAAAAGACGGAGGGACATCACCCAGAACCACTGGAACGCTGGCTGAGTGGAAGTCCTACAACTAGGAGGAAAGAGAAACGCATACGGACACTCAGAGGAGGCGCAGTGCTGAAGTCAAATTCTGAGGTGCGGAGTGCGCGGAGCGGGCTGGCGGCGGAGGGCGCGGTTGGCGTTTTCAATCCGGAGGGAGTCGCAGACTCTGAGCTCCAGATACAGGCGAGTCTTTAGGGACCCAGACTCAAACGGGAGAAGCGGGACTTTCTGGCTTCGGTCAGAGCGAGTGCAGCTTTCTCTCCGAGCTTTGCAGCGGGTGCTGGGACTCAGAGAGGCAGAGCCCCTGGGGACAGGACTGAGAGCCGCCATAACTGCTCTCTCAGGCCCACCCTGTTGATCCTGTGCGACCCGCCCCGCCCAAGCCCTGCACAGAGCCATTTGCCGGATAGCCTCAGGCAAACGCCAGATTAGCACCTCCCTAGAGGACAGAAGTTCTCTCACTGCTGACACAGCTGATTCTCATAGCCACTTGGCCTGGAGGTCAAACCCTCCCTGGAATTAGCTACAACAATCAAAATTTAACTATAAAACCACGAACAAAGACCACTAGGGGGTGCATCAAGGAAGCATAACAAAATGTGGAGACAAAGAAACAGGACAAAATTGTCAATGGAAGATATAGAGTTCAGAACCACACTTTTAAGGTCTCTCAAGAACTGTTTAGAAGCCGCCGATAAACTTAATGAGATCTACAAGAAAACTAATGAGACCCTCGATGTTATATTGGGGAACCAACTAGAAATTAAGCATACACTGACTGAAATAAAGAATATTATACAGACTCCCGACAGCAGAACAGAGGAGCGCAAGAATCAAGTCAATGATTTGAAATGCGAGGAAGCAAAAAACACCCAACCGGAAAAGCAAAATGAAAAAAGAATCCAAAAATGCGAGGATAGTGTAAGGAGCCTCTGGGACAGCTTCAAGCGTACCAACATCAGAATTATAGGGGTGCCAGAAGATGAGAGAGAGCAAGATATTGAAAACCTATTTGAAGAAATAATGACAGAAAACTTCCCTCACCTGGTGAAAGAAATGGACTTACAGGTCCAAGAAGCGCGGAGAACCCCAAACAAAAGGAATCCAAAGAGGACCATACCAAGACACATCATAATTAAAATGCCAAGAGCAAAAGATAAAGAGAGAATCTTAAAAACAGCAAGAGAAAGAAACTCAGTTACCTACAAGGGAATACCCATACGACTGTCAGCTGATTTCTCAACAGAAACTTTGCAGGCCAGAAGGGAGTGGCAAGAAATATTCAAAGTGATGAACACCAAGAATCTACAACCAAGATTACTTTATCCAGCAAAGCTATCATTCAGAATTGAAGGTCAGATAAAGAGCTTCACAGATAAGGAAAAGCTAAAGGAGTTCATTACCACCAAACCAGGATTATATGAAATGCTGAAAGGTATCCTTTAAGAAGAGGAAGAGGAAGAAAAAGGTAAAGATACAAATTATGAACAACAAATATGCATCTATCAACAAGTGAATCTAAGAATCAAGTGAATAAATAATCCGATGAACAGAATGAACTGTTGATTATAATAGAATCAGGGACATAGAAAGGGAATGGACTGACTATTCTTGGGGGGGAAAGGGGTGTGGGAGATGCGGGAAGAGACTGGACAAAAATCGTGCACCTATGGATGAGGACAGTGGGTGGGGAGTGAGGGCGGAGGGTGGGGCGGGAACTGGGAGGAGGGGAGTTATGGGGGGGAAAAAAGAGGAACAAATGTAATAATCTGAACAATAAAGATTTAATTAAAAAAAAAAAAAAAAAAAAGAACTGTAAGACTTAAATCTTACATTCAAATGAACAATGCAATGTTCCTGGAGATAGTCAATCCCCAGAGGTGAACAGTGTGGATTACTGAGGAAATAAAATGGGTTTACTATACAGTCCCATGGCTCAAGAAGGTGTCCCCATTTCTTCAGAAGCGTTTCCCAGTCTCTGAAGAGACAGTCAATAGTACTATTCTCAAATGGTCCAGGGCCTATAGCAAGTAAGTTTTTCCAACAATTGGGTCTTCATTTTACAAGAAAAACTGAACAGGGAGTAAAATATCTCCCTAGGTCCTCACTTAACTCTTTGACATAGGTTTTTTATTACTTGACCACAGGAGTAAAGATTTTCCTGATATTTTACCTGTTGGGGAACACACTGCTTCATGATGAGAAAAAATGGGGAGCAAAGATTTAAAAGCACATATTGCCTTTGGAAGGATAAATAACAAATGAATGATACTGGATGCCTCTGGGGACAGAAACTAGGTGGGATGAGGGACAAGGGTAGAAAGACTTTATTAGATTCCCTTTTGTGCCTTTCAGACTTGAACCTATTTGCTTATACTACCTATTCAAACACGAAATTTAAAATGAGAACGATTGGGCCTTCTGAGGTACTGGTGGTCTCTGCCTGATGACCTGTAAAGAAGGTAAATCAAGGTGCTATGGGCATGTGGAGGGGCATATATTTGTGCTGGATGACATGCAGAAGTGGCGTAATCCTTAGACACCCAATCGTTAAGGTTGATGATAAATATATAGCAAATGTATCTTTAAAAAAAAAGTTTTTAAAATATTTTTACTGATTTCAGAGAGGAAGGGAGAGGGAAAGATAGAAACATCAGTGACAAGAGAGAATCATTGATTGGCTGCCTCCTGCACGCCCCACACTAGGGATAGAGCCCACAACCCAGGCTCATGCCCCGACTGGGAATCAAACTGTGACCTCCGAGTTCATAGGTTGACACTCAATCACTGAGCCACGCTGGATGGGCAGCAAATGTATCTTTGACAATGTAAGATCTAATGACTGAATTAGTATAGTGAACTATTACATTCTTTCAGTAATAAAAGAAGGCAAACCAGAAGACTTCAGCTTAATTTTGTGTGGTTTTGTTGTTATTGTTGTTTGTTAATCCTCTTCTGAGGATATTTTTCCATTGATTTTTTTCTTTTTCTTTGAGAGAGAGAGAGAGAGAGAGAGAGAGAGAGAGAGAGAGAGAGAAACATCAATTGATTGGTTGCCTCCTGCACGTGGATGGAGCCTGCAAAGGAGGTACATGCCCTTGGAATCGAACCCTTGAGCCTTCAGTTCACAGGCTGATGGTAGGGCTCAGTTCACAGGCTGATGCTAGGGCTCAGCTTAATTTTTTAAACATACAATTCATTTTCCTCACAGCAGTCAGAGTTAGAAAAACTCTTTCAGTCATACTAATTCTGCTGGAGTCTCAAATCTGTTCTAACCCCAAAAAGATCCTTACCAATAATAAGCTGCTCCAAACGGACACGCTCATGGGCAGCATGCTGATCCACCAAGACTAGCAAATTTCCACCTAGAAGATTATCAAGGATTACTGAAGCTTCAAATTATCAGATCAACATTAAAATAATCATGTTATATTGAGGGAGAAAAAAATTAATTCACACTAACAGGTGAGCATACGAGAAACATACTGAGTAGTAACAAATGTATCTTAGTTCCTAAAAATAAATGAAATTATGGGGAATAACAACAAATTTATCTATTTTTTTAAATATATATTTTTAAAATTTATTTTCGAGAAGAAAGGAGAGAGTGAGAGAGAATCATTGATCGGCAGCTTCCTGCTCGCCCCACACTGGGGATCAAGCCTGCAACCCAGGCATGTGCCCTGATCAGGAATCAAACTGTGACCTCCTGGTTCACAGATCAATGCTCAACCATTGAGCCATGTGAGCCAGGCTAACCATACATTTTAAGCTTTAAATAACTGATTTTGCTTTATTAACTCAAATTTGATCAAATGAAGGATCAGTAAACAGTACATTATTATAATCAGCTGACCTTAATTTGCAAGCTACCCTGGAACCCATGAAGAATGTAATTCTACTACACTTTAGATCAGAGGTCAGAAAATTTTTTTCTGTGAAGGACTAGAGAGTAAATATTTTAGGTTTTTGGGACATAGGGTTTCTGTCACAACTACTCAATTCTTCATTTTGAAACCAAAGCAGCCACAGACAATATGTGAATATTATAGCTGTGTTCCCATAAAACTTTATGTGTAATTTTAAAAAAATATATTTTTATTGATTTTACAGAAAGGAAGGGAGAGGAATAGAGAGTTAGAAACATTTGATGAGAGAGAAACATCGATCAGCTGCCTCCTGCATGTCCCCTACTGGGGATCGAGCCTACAACCAAGTTACATGTCCTTGACCGGAATTGTACCCGGGACCCTTAAGTCTGTGGGCCAACACTCTATCCACTCAGCCAAACCAGTTAGGGCTGTATAATTTTGATGTATCAAGAAATATTCTTGTCTTTTTTCCAAATATTTAATCATCTAAAAACCATTCTTATCTACCTGGCTATACAAAAACAGGTGATGCTGGATCTGGTCCACCAGCCACAGTTTGCCCTGATTTAGAATCAGGCTTCTCAAATTTTGATAAGCATACGAATCACCTAGGGATCTTATTAAAATGCAGATTCTGATTCAGTAAGTTCGGGGTGGGGCACAAGCTTCTGCAATTCTAATAAACTCCCAGGTGATGATGCTACTTATAGACTTTGAGTAGCAAGGCTTTAGACACGCAAGTGCAAGAGAGGAGACAGAATGCCTGACCCCAAAGCCATAACTAATCTTTTTCTCATTGACAAGACCACTGATTTTCACTTATATTACTACATCTTTTTTAGCTTATAATTTTTTTTAATCCTTACCCAAGGATATTTTCCATTGATTTTTAGCGAGAGGGAAAGACAGAGAGAAATATCGATGGGAGAGAAACACATCAGTTGGTTGCCTCCTGCACACACCCCAACCAGGACCCGGGCCAGGGAGAAGCCTGCAACCAAGGTACATGCCCTTGACGGGAATCAAACCCAGGACCCTTCAGTCCGCAGGCCAACGCTCTATCCACTGAGCCAAACCGGCTAGGGCTTAGCTTATAATTTTAAAACTTTTGGCCAGAGGGTTGAGGTTTAGTGCTATGTATTACACTGAAATAAAAGTTCTCTTGAATTTGATCAAAACAGATAATGCCTGTTTCTCCTGATTTAGTTCCCAGATTGAACTAAAGATTTAAAACTTGTTTCTATGATACTATCAAATTCATGGCATGAGAGCTTAAGACTTAAAGAAAAAAGGAAAAAATTTTTCTGACAGCATGTTCAAACACAGGAACAGACCCCAAAAAGTTGAATTGTAAACTCCTTTGAGGATAGGAGGAGTTGCAGCTGGTTGTGATGAATACTGAACATCCTGTATTGGGCAAGACAATGAAATAAATAAATGGTGAGGGAGTGCCCTCGAATTTTAAAACTAGAGCCAACGTGAATTACCAAGAGCCAGTGACCCTAAAAAATCAATCCTGTACCTGACTCCGGAGGAATGGTTTATAGTCTACAATAGTGTTCACAACCTTTTTCATTCCTTGAATGAAGCAGAATATATTAAGGTAATTTGCTAATGCTGGAAGCTGTACTTTTAATATTCCAACACAATACAAGTTTCATATGGGCAAGGATTTCTGTCTGTCACAGTTCCAGCATGTGTAACAGCAGTCAGGTACATAATAGGCACTCAATAATTGTTTACAGAATAAATGAATGAATCTTTATTCTTCAGGGTATCATAACTGAAAAACTATTTTACTGTAGGTGGAAACATTCCATTAAAAATGCTGATATATGATAATTTCACTACAATTTAAAACAACAACATATTTATTCATTACAAAAATATGGGCAGATATTAAAATATGAGTTATAGGAATAGGTTGCTTTTGGTATTCATGAGCAACAATAAACACATTTTTAAAATATATATATTTTTATTGATTTCAGAGAGCAAGGGAGATAGAGAGAGACAGAAATATCAATGATGAGAAAGAATCATTGATCGGCTGCCTCCTGCACGCCCGCTACCGGGGATAGAGCCCACAACCCAGCCATGTGCCCTTGACTGGAATTGAACCTGGGACCCTTCAGTCCACAAGCCGACGCTCTATCCACTAAGCCAAACCAGCCAGGGCAAAACACATTTTTATTTAGGAAAATATATTATCTAGCCCAGCCAGTGTAGTTCAGTGATTGAACATTGACCTATGAACCAGGAGGTCACGATTCAATTCCCTGGGTTGTGGGCTTGATCCACAGTAGGGGGCATGCAGGAGGTAGCTGATCAATGATTATTTTTTTCTCATCATTGATGTTTCTATCTCTCTCTCCCTCTCCCTTCCTTTCTGAAATCAATAAAAATATTGAAAACGAAAAGAGAAGAAAAAAGCCGCCTGTCATGGCTCAGTGGTTGGGTGTTGACCTGTCAACCAGGAAGTAACGATTCGATTCCTGGTCAGGGCACATGGGGCACATGCCTGGGTTGCGGGCTTGTTCCCCAGTGTGGGGTGTGCAAGAGGCAGCTAATCAATGATTCTCTCTCATATCTGATGTTTCTATCACTCGTCTCCCCTTCCTCTCTGAAATCAATAAAAATATATTTAAGGAAAAAGCCTTTTCTCATCCTCACCCTCTTTCAGTCCCTCTTCCATGCCACAGATTTTTAAAAATGTATATATTTTTATTGATTTCAGAGAGGAAGGGAGAAGGAGAGAGAATTAGAAACATCAATGATGAGAGAAAATCATTGATCAGCTGTCTCCTGCACGCCCCCTACTGGGCATCGAGTCGGCAACCTGGGCACGTGTCCTTGACTGGAATCAAACCTGGGACCCTTCAGTCCGCAGGCCGACACCCTATCCATCGAGCGAAACCAGCCAGGGCCATGTCACAGATTTCTGAGTCTCTCCTTGCAGTCTCCATCAGCATCCTCCCCGATCTCTGAAACAGTGTTCACTTGAGTCCCTGACTTCTGCTGTCATAAAATTGAACGGATAATTTTGGTCTTCATCTTACTTAACCTCTTCGCAACATTTATATGAAGTCCTGGCTTTGCAACAAAACCTTTGTCTATTTTCTTCCTGTTTCACTAGCTGTTCCTTCACAACCTCTCTTGCCGGTGCACTTTTTTTCTGACTAGCTATTAAATGTTGGAATTCTTCTAAATTCAGAATCTCTTCTCATTAACCTTCACTCTTTTTCTAGGTAATAAAAGTTACATTTGTGACTTCAATAACCAACTTTATGCTGACAACTCAGACGTATCTCCATGTCAGAATGCTTGTCTAGTCCCAAACCTGTAATATCCAACCACATGCCTGACACATCTTCTTGAACATTTCAAACAGATTTCAGATTGAACTCATGACGCTCACTCTGCCTGCTTCTCATCCAACCTCATGATGTCCTGCAACACCATCCATTCAGTTATGAGTCAGAAAACTAGGAGTCCCCTTTTGATATACCGTCCCCATATCCAATCCATCACCAAGACCTGCTGACTTTATCTCCTAAATATCTTTCCAATGCATGTACTTCCCTCTAGTCCACCCTGGTCACAGCTATACTGCAATATCCTCCTAACAGTCTCTGCAGGGACTGGGATGCATCCCCACACCCAATCCTATCTCTACACGGCAACCAGAGCAATATTTTCAAAATGCAAATATGACATAACCCACGCCACCGCAAAAATAACATCAGAAAACCAATGGGGGGAAATACAAAACAGAAAGCTTTCAATAGTTTCCAGTTGGTGTTGGGACAAACTTAAAATTGGCATTTGAGATCAGGCCTCAGCTTCTTGCTCTCACTCCAATTGCACTTTCCCTGGTTCCCCTCACTAAAGGAGAGAACATCACAAAATGCATGTTGTTATTGATTTCAGAGAGGAAGGGACAGGGAGAGAGAATTAGAAACATCAATGTTATTCCCTCTTCCAAGAATACTTCTCCCCTTCTTCTTTCCCTAGTTAACTCATACTCATACTTCCGATCTCACTTTACCAAGAAAACTTTCCCTGAGCCCCTTGACTAAATCACATCTTCCAATTCAGGTTCTTACATCATCTTGTTTCTCTCTTCCATACACTGGCTAGAGTTACTTAACACTAGAGGCCCGAGGCACAGGATTGTGCACTGGTGGGGGGCATAGCCTGGGGGATTGGCCCGCTGTGGAAGCACCACTCATCCCAGTCAGCCGAGAGGCGGTGGACCTGCCCTCTGAGCAGCTGCTCCCTGGTCCGGCATCTTCCGTGGAGGCGGAGCATTCGCCTCTCCAGGGGGCCCGGTTGGGCCAGGCCCAGGGACAATAGCACTGAGAGGCAGTAGAGTAGGCATCAGTCCCACAGTGGCCACGAACCGCCTCCCAGCCTCCAGGGTCAGCCCTGTGAGCCCGGCAGTAGTGGGGGTGCTGCACGGTCTGTGCGGCAGGGAGCAAGGAGGAGGATCCTATGATGGCAGCCCGGGTTTCTACCCATTGGCCTGGGGTTTGCAGCAGAAGCAGACACTCATCCCAGTCAGCCAAGCAGCACTCCCACTGTGGTAGCGCACTGACCACCAGGGGGCAGCTCCTGTGTGGAGTGTCTGCCCCCTGGTGGTCAGTGCGCATCATAGCGACTGGTCAACTGGTCATTCTGGTCATTCCGCCATCTGGTCGCTGGGCTTTTATTATATAGGATTTCTGTAATTATCTGTTTCTCCTGCATGTATTTCCACCACCGACCCCCCACCATTGTATTCCTAGGGCCTAATACAATTCTGGGCATACAAAAGGCACTCAATATTTATTGAATGAGTTACTAGGACTTACAAACTATTATTGTTTTATTAAAGCAGTCACCAGGAGATTGTATTTAACTTATTATAAACCTAGTATAGTTCATTATGTAAATTTTCTTTTTAAAAAAAATATGTTTATATTGATTTTTAGAGAGATAGGAAGGGAGAGAGAGAGAGAGAAATATTGATGAGAGAGAAACATTAATCCACTGCCTCCTATTAGGGATCGAGCCCACAACCCAGGCATGTGCTCTGACTAGGAATCAAACTGGCAACCTCTTAGTGCATGGGTCAACGCTCAACCACTGAGCCACACAGATTGGGCTAAATTTTCTATTATTATAATGGGAATATATTAAAACATTATTTAGCCTAGCCGGGTTGGCTCAGTGGATAGAGCACTGACCTGTAGACCAAAGGGTCCCGGGTTCAATTCTGGTCAAGGGCACATACTTTGGTTGCAGGCTCCTCCCTGGCCCAGTCCCTGGTCAGGACGTGTGCAGGAGGCAACAAATCGATGTGTTTCTCTCACATTGATATTTCTGTCTTTCTCTCTCTCTTCCACTCTCTCTAAAAATCAATGCAAAAATATCCTTGGGTGAGGATTAAAAAAACAAAAATCATTATTTAAAAGTTAAACAATACAAAATATTTTAAAAGTAAAACATAAAATTCCCCCTTTTCTCACTCCCAAAGTAACTACTGTTTAATAGCTTAACATGTAGTTTACATATGTATGTCTTATATATGTATGTGTGTGTTTATAAAACTAAATGGGTTTTAAAACTATCATTCCAGGATAAAAAAAAAATGTCATTCCACAATATTAATTTAGATTTGTTTTCCCTAATCTTTCCAAGTCACTGCAATGGTATTGTCTGTGTGTGTCTCTGTGTGTGTGTGTGCGTGTGTCTGTGTGCGTGCGTGTGTGTCTCTGTGTGTGTCTGTCTGTGCGTGTGCATGTGTCTGTGTGTGCGTCTGTGTGTGCGTGCGTGTGTCTGCGTGTCTGTGTGTGTGTCTGTGAGTCTGTGTGTGTGTCTGTGTGTGCGTGCGTGTCTGTGTGTGTGTATGTGAGTCTGTGTTTGTGTGTGTGTTGTGTGTGTGTGTGTGTGTGTGTGTGTGTGTGTGTGTGAGAGTCTGTGTGTATTAACCATACGAGGAGTCTGCTAGAAGAGCAGCTGGTTAATAGTCAAGGCTAAACTCCATTCTTACCTGCCTCACCCATCTCATCAGTCTTAGTGCTCATTAAACAGGCAATAAACTTGTTATCCACTTGCTGGAGAACCTGCCATACATTGAAATAAATGGTACAATGATAAATAAAAATAGAGGCTTATTTGTATAGAAAGAGATAAAGCTGTACTTAATTTAGAGTCGTTTGCATTGTAACTTTCATATCTAAGACTGAGCTTGGTGCTGATGAACCTGAGGGAGTGGCCAGGAAGGATAAAAGGAGTGATCAGAAGACATAAAGGGAACACAGACTGAGGCATCTAAGAGGGATATGCTATGAAAATCTTTAGCATTAGACCTGAAATGTTCCCAACAGAATGACTCTTCTTAATGGGTAATATAACCAGAGAGTTATTAATATGACCAGAGACTACTAACAAATAGAGCTGAAATAAATTTTAAAAATGTATACAAAAGGAAAAGCATATTGGAAGAGCTAGGTCATTAAAGCAGTAAGTGAAAAAGCCACCTGTGGCTTTAGGCCTTGGTGCCCCTTTCTGTCCAGGTACTGACAATGCCTAATCTGTACCCCTCCCCAGGGCCTATTTCTGGAGCAAGTGTTTGCTCTGATACCAGGTCAAACATGCCAGGTTAGGAGTTTACCTGGATTTTCCCACCTCCTAATTTGTTTCCTGAAAACAAGGAGATAGAGCATGGTGTAGAGGAAGGGTAATCTAGCAGATGAGACAAGAGGCCCCTCTTGTTAACGGAACTCCTTCAACTACCATGTCATGTACAGCCTCACACTACTGAGGGTTGTTTAAAAAGGGACATTGTTGCACATTTAAGGATAATGTCTCTGCAGAACTTAGTTGCTTTATAAATTATTGTCAAAATATAAAGTCTATATAAACCTGAAACTGTGAACCTGAATTCATCATTCATCCCTCCAAACTTGCTCACACTACTAAGGACATCTTTTTCTTTGTAATTAATTTTAGTCCTTTTCTTTTTCTTCTCCTGATAAAGTTCCAGTAAGATTTAAAAAAAACACATGTGCTTTGACCCGGGTGGTCTACATCATTAAATATATCCAATTTCACAAGAGTTAGTCTAACTTAGGGCTTATATTCAAATGATGAGATTTCAAAGTCAACCTTTTACCTGCATGGAATGAATCATGTCTTTGGTGAAACGGTAAGGAAACAAGATGTTGTGAATTTTAACTGCTAGGCTTTCAGCCTGACCACTGCTTACATCAACAGCAACCTAGAAAGACACAGCACAATATCATTTAAATTTAAATTTTGTCATGTCTGTAGAACTGTTTGACCAAAGATCTGAAAGTGCCTTAAAAACATTCATTTTTCATAGAGTCTACTAGAGGTGGGCTGAATTCAGAGAATTTACAGGAATTCAAAAGGCTCTATGACCAAAATTATTGACAAACACCAACATTTCAGAATAACCATTTGCCTAGGCTCCATAATCAAGTACTTAATGACATCTTCGCTGAAGAATCGATAATTAAGTGCTCATGTATTCTACACCCTCATTATAACACACAAAGTACATTCTGTGATAACCCACTGAAAAGAGAACATACACGATGAACTGTTCCTCCAGTAAGAGAGTCACTACTTTATTTAATGATAAATAAATTATTACCATCTTAAATACTCCGCCATAGCTACAAGTCAGGGTTTTTAAGAGTGGTAAACACTTTCACTATTCCCACACTGATTACATATGTTTAATCCAAACTTAAAGCCAAGTTCCCCAAAAGCTATGAATTCTGATTCCTCCTTTTTACATTAATTTCCAAATAAATTACTAGGAAACATACCCACTTTCCATTAATAATTTCAAATTAGTATAGTCAGTCATGCCCATACCCAACTTAAATAAAATTCTAAGGGGTTCAATGGGGGGAGAGGCTGGACATCTGTAATACTTTTAACAATAAAGATAAATTTTTAAAAAATGAAATGAAATAAAATTCTAATTTTAAAATAACAAGCAAAGAAACACTGCTGCAGACCCACCTCTGGATAACGGGCAAATACTGGATTGTCCCATTCTGAGAACAAAGACTGAAGCGATTCGCTACCAACAGCATCATCCACAGTATCTAGTGCAAAAGGGACAGGTACAGTTGGTATCAAGAGCCTCCGGGAAAAAGGTGAGTGGCATCTCATATTTGGTGTGGTGCAGCCTCACGACCAAAGATCACACACATGGCTCCAACATGCTACAAAGGATCAGTGTTTGCTGTATCTCTAAATTGTTTTGAACTGTTACTTTCTAAACTGGAGTTGATGACTGTATCTTCTGGCATTATAGCTTTTCCTCCAAATTATTTTCAAGAGATATTTCAGAATACAAGTCCAGAAGAAACTGGTTCAAATTAGTTGCCTCACTCCCTTTGGTAAAAGAAATATATACCTTATCTATTTTTAGAAACAAAGAAAATAATAAATGCCTGTAGCTTTTTACAAAAATAAGAGTTTTGCTTATACAAAACTACCACAATATGGAGCACAACTCCAATATTTAAAAATAAACAATTTCTCAGTCACAAGATACCACAGACTGCATTATCATCCAGTATTAACCTCAAGTCTGGAAAAGTAATTTCTGATCTACATGCATGCATCGAATTACTTAGTTTTGCTGTTAAATAGGACCATGGGGCATTCCTGGTTCCAGCAAGGCACAGCTGACACTGATCAAGCTTAATAATACAACCCTGCTTTTTTTCTTTTTTTTTTTAAGTTAGGTGGTACATTATATACTAGGTATTCCAGCAATCTCTGTTATTGCCCCTACCTCTGTTATTCTGTCTCATCAGCGTCCTCTCTTCCCGAGCTCTAGGAAGGAAGGGAAGAACAAGGTCGCTTCTAAAAGGATGACACCTGTACTGAGATCCTAAATGTAAAAAAGAAAAACCTATACATTTGAACTCAAAGAATAAACTATTAAAAATTAAGTTACATAGAATCTCTTTCTGCACAAACTGAATCAAGACATAAGGAGGCAGACTACTAAACACCAGATTGAGAGTCAAAGTTCCTTAATGAATTTAGGAATCTACCTTACTGCTTAGTCCCATTATCCATCTATACCAGACAGAATGTGGACCTAAAATAGATCACTGATTCTCAATGGGGGCAGTTCTGCATGGGGACATATGGCAATATCTTAAGACAGTTTTGGTTGTCACAACTTGGGTGAGGGGTACCACTGGCATCTAGCAGGTAGAGGCTAGGAATGCTGCTAATACCCTATACAATATATCAGACAGAATTATCTAGTCCAAAATGTCACTAGTGCCACAGTTGAGAAACACTGTATTAAACATATAGTGGTACTTAATTATCATCCTTCACTACTGAGTACAATCTTCACAAGTCCCCAATTTATGTCTCTTATCCCAATACATATATCTATTATAACATTTATCTCATCTAATTATATTTAGACAGCTATCTTCTCTAATAGACTGTGAACTCCTAGAAGCAAAGTCGGTTAACCTACAATCTGGCAGGGCCTACCACTGTATGAATAATAAATAATTGAATGAATAAATGAATGAATGAAAATTCCTCAATTTAAACTCCAAAATCCAGTAAAATCTGGCTCCAAATCTACCTTCCTTTCTGAAGAATGATCATATTTGTGTTTTAGAAACAATGCTGAATTTGACAGTTTTTGAACAGGGGCAAAACATTATGAAACTATTATTTCAAAAAGATAAATCTGTTGGACAAATACTGGAGAGAGATTAATTCAGAATGATAAAAATTAAAGTAGGAACTGAAATAAAGTTGCAAAGTTAAAAACATTTTAAAGAGAAATACTGCCAGGGTTTGGCGACTTGAGATAACTCCTTAAAATTACCTTTATATATCCTCTCTTCTGTACAATTAAACTTACCTCTTACCAATTCATCTTATGTTTTTATGTATGGTTCAACAATGTCCTAATCTCCTGCTATATATACCTCAGCCATTTCCAGAAATGGAGGGTGCTTTGGAGCTACCTTTTAATGGAACTCGTTTCTGTATCCAAAATACTTTATTTTTCATTATGAAATTCTGGGTCAACATGACCCTCAAAAGTTCATTAAAAGACTTGCTAATCCAAAAAGTTAATAGGTTGGAGTGTTTTTTTAAACATCTAGATTTATTTAACAGGAGCAGATGCTTATGTTGAGTATGGCAGCCAACCAAGATTTCTGCCTTTGTTTAGCAACAGCCATCTCAGTTTAATGTAACGCAGTTATTTTTTATTACCATATCAGAAGCAGTTATATTCCAGGAAGATGAGGTGCCAGTTCCTTAGATTTACCTCTAATAAACACTCAGTATAAACCAGGATATAAAACTACATAGATTGAAAAACACATGTGACTTTAAGAGCAACCTGATAGTCTCAGGAGCATACTGAAAGAAAGGGGTTTTCTCCTATTTAATACTTCGAAAGTTACTACAATGATTATTTTTTCACAAGGAAAAAAAAAACGAACCCATTGAAAAATAAAGGTCTAATTTAATCTTAAATCAGAGCCGCCTGCCAGGGAGATTAATCCTAAAGATAAATTATAATTTGCGATTACATTCATGTAATTACGTTCTTTGCAACATTCAAGACTTTTAATTCGGATGCACACTAAATGTTTATCCTCCTGATGCAAAACCAAGCGTATCGCCAGCTGGGAGTCAGCTTTACTATCTCCCAACATCTGGCTCTAAACACACTGCCAAAACGACGTCACTTTTAATGTTGACTTAGACCTGAGAACTCAGAGTCCTAGTCTAGGCTCTGATGTAGCCCTGTGGTATGATCTAAAAGCCTGATAACAGCGACTTACACAATAAACAGGTCAAGTGGATTAGCACATGCATTATAATCGAGTACATTTGAGAAGTATATTTATGAAAGTACTTATTTAACCTAGATTTCAGAAAATTTATGGTCAAGTCCTATTTTCTAAAAGTAAATAAATAAAACATATATAGTACTGTACTGAACCATAGATTTTACTTGAAAACCTAGGATGACGACAGGATCCTTCTGGCTGTTTACCTGGGAGCTGCAGAGAGCAATACTGGCATTGCAGGTGCCTTTAAATTTCTAGGAGAGTTGAATTTGGGAGAGAGGGGAAAGCGGACTAGAGAAGGATAGTGGACCTTCTCTACTATTAATACCATTTCATTAAAAACTGCCCTAACCGGTTTGGCTCAGTGGATAGAGCGTCGGCCTATGGACTCACGGGTCCCAGGTTTGATTCTGGTCAAGGACATGTACCTTGGTTGCAGGCACATCCCCAGCAGGGAGTGTGCAGGAGGCAGCTGAATTAAGGTTTCTCTCTCATCGATGTTTCTAACTCTCTATCCCTCTCCCTTCCTCTCTGTAAAAAAATCAATAAAATATATTTCAAAAACAAAACTGTCTCACCCTCTTATACATATACATACCCATAGACACATATATGTACACTTCCATTCTGTAGACTTTCATTGTATTTCTAGATTTAAATAGTATTGGACCTAGAGAATCTTCATATACCATAAAACATGTTTTATAATTAAAGTTTAAAATGTTCCATCTGCTGAGATAACCTTCAAAAGCATTTCATGCCAGGAACACTATATTATACTTACCATTCTCAAGTATGACATCCACAGCCACGGTTGTCAGGTCCTTAGTACAAGCAGCCCGAATGTCCTCAGTAGGAGCAATGAATGTGCTAAGTCCAGTTATTTTGTTAATGTAAACCATTCTTCCCAGGGCTACATCAAAATGCTGTTGCCAATCCAAAGAACATGTGTTTGACTCTTCATTTTCAGAACAAGTTGCTATAGATTCCTCACTCTGAAAACAAGTTCCATTTGGGTTGGCTGTGGAATCGTCCTTGTGACTCATTAACATTCTACTGGGAGAGTTAGGACTTCCCATCTGTTGTTCTGAAACTGTAAGAACATCTGAATCTTTACTAAGTGCAGAGCTATCATAGTGAAGTACCAAACTTGTTTCTGGTATCACAGAGTTCTCTGTTGTATTGTTAGAATATGCTTCACTATCTTTATTGAAGGAATTATCCTGTGGGACAGAGTCTGGCATTGGGAGGATGATACTCTCTGTGTTTTTATGCTCATTTTTAAATAACATACAAGCATCTAGAGATAACCCACTGCATAAGTCACTGTCTTTTCTACTGGAATCTGATGGTGGACGTTCAATAGAATGACTCATCTCCATTATGTGAGTCTCTCTTGCAGAACCTTTCATTTTGGATAATTTAGAGGCTAGTGACTCAAGTGATTTCTCAATATCCAAAGGTTTTCTGTTCAAATGGCATAGATCCTTTAGAGTTACAGGACTTTCTCTTGAGCAAGGCATCTGTTGTTCTAAACAGTCTTCTTCCTTGGAGAATGGAAAGTTTCCCGAATAAAGGATGTGACTTATAGGTTGACAACTACTATTTGAATCATTATGTTTCACAGTAGTGATTTTACACATACCAGAGTTATCTATGTGTTTTTTGTCTCTACATGGAATGTCAGGTTCAACTTGAGGACTGAGATTGGTAGTGATTTCAAAATTATTATTTTCCTCCATTTCTGCATTCAGAGGATTTTTAACCTTCCCATATTGTCTCTTAAACTTCTCTAAAGATCCTAGTTGTGGATTTAAGCTTAGCTTCTTAGGGGCTATGGGTCTGGATAAACCAATCAACTTATCTTTTCTCTTACTATCATTTGAAACATGCCTACGCCAAGAGAAAGAAGATGTGTCAAGTAATAAGCCACCTGTGTGTGATTTTTTACTACCATCCTGCAAAATAGCACAATTTTTGTAAGTTGGTATAGGTTTGTTCTCTAGCCTAGAACTTATATTTGTTCTGCACAATTTTTTGTTAGACAATTGAGCAAATTCTGTACTTAAAGTGCTGGTTAAATCTTTGATGCTTGGAGTCTCAACCGAATGGCGTGTTCTATTTCCAAGTGTTTCTTTGGCACTCACAGGACCAGGTCGAACACAATTTTTAAATAAATGTGCTGTTTCAGCTTGCTCATTTTGTACCACATGAGTTATAAAGCCAGTGGAACATAGTTTAATTTGTCCATAACTAAAAACATTTCTTCCACAATTACTAGGTTCTTTTTTTCTTTTCTCTTCCTCCCACTGAGCACCATATACTCTCAGTAAGGTTGTCTCAGAAGGCAGAGGTTGGCATCCCATTTCAGTAGCACCTTTAAATGTCTCTAGTTGATTCTGAATTCTGTTCTTTTTCAGGATGTCAGCAGCCATGTCATTAACAGTAGTACTTGCTTTCTGTATTTCTAGATCTCCACTCTCCTCAAAGTGATCTAATGTCTGAAAAGGGCTTGCAGGCATTTCTGAATTGGTTCCACATGGATTTTCTAAAGAGTTAAGTTCCAAGCAAGATTTTTTATGTTTCTCATTTTCTCCTGATTCTGATGCTTCAGCTCTCTCTTGTTCTAAGACCCTTGATTCTAAGCAAGAGCTATCTTTGTTTTGTAAAGTTGACTCTGCCATTTTACTATGACCTGGACCATCAGATTCATAAGTATACAAAAATGAATCATTTGTCTGTTTTCTGATCGCTTCTGAATTCCTAGAATTCTGTGTGTTTATGTTTTCTGTAGCTTTTCTTTTTACAGCTTTTGATTGCAAATTAAACATTTCATAGGAATCCAAAATATTATTACATGCTTCTTGGAAACTGACTCTGTCACACTTCTCATCAGAAGACACATGCTTCTGAAAAGTAGCACTAAATAAACTAAAATCATTATCTTCACTGAATTCCTTAATGTCTTCACCTGACAATTCCACAAATAATTTTTCTTTCTTTAAAAACATCTTCATTCCTTCTTGAATGCAAATCAAAACAGTATCCCAGTTCTGAAACTCAATCAGAGTTTTTGCTGGCTCCATGCACACATCATATTCACAGAACTGGCACTGTATATTGATTACATATATCCCATGGAGTTCTGGGTGAGACCGATGCCGAGGACTTGAATTCATTTGCCTACTGGCAGAGCCATTTTTTGGCTTGCATATAATACTTTCTTTCCTTAATAAAAAGTCAATGAGTTTATGCAACTTTGTCCTTAAAACTAGCCTTTTGTTCACAAATAAAAACTGCATATTCTTATTGTAATGGGCTTCAGAGCTGATATAGCCACTAAGTTCAAACTCCTTATATTTAAAATTTATCTCTCTTAACTTTTGGGACTTACTTAGTCCATAAATTTGACAAAATCGGGAACATATGTCTTTGGTTTTAGGGAGTTGAAGAACCATGGAACCAGAAACATCATTTCTCAAAGAGAACGAAATGGAAGGGTGCATGAGTGAGAGAGCTTCGATCCTCTGCCTAACCTTCCCAAACTCCAGTCTCGGATCCATGCATCTCCTCCTTACAGGTAACTGATAAAACAGGTTATATACTGTTACTGTTGTCCCAGCACTTGGTCTAGTCAAGTCAGCTTCAAAGGCATTCAGGGCTTTTCCATTCTGAAACAGTTTCACAAAAGTTTTCATTGTCCCATTTTTCTTGGATGAAATTTCCATAGCACTGGCCATGTCAGCTATACTGGCCAAGGCCTCCCCTCGGAAACCATAAAACCTTGGGTTCTCCAAGTCCTGTACGGAGTTGCATTTACTAGTGAAATAACGATTTCCCGCCTTGTCTACATCATCGCTCCCTAGCCCAAATCCATTGTCTATCACTTGGATTTGGAAGATTTCCATGTTCACCCTCACAGCCACACATTTTGCTTCGGCATCAATACTGTTGAGGGCAAGCTCCTCCACACATTGGCCTAAGGAGCATATGGCCAAACCAGAACGCAATTTGGCTTGTACTTCAGCTGACAAGCACTTGATCATGGCAGGTGGAAAACTGGTGAGAATGCCAGGCAACGGTTTCCTTTTGTGACTGTAAATAATGGCCTTTGGGAGAAAAACAAAACAAAAACACACACATATAAAAGCTTCGGGGTTACACAGCATTACCCATTTTTCTGAGGCATTATAAAAAATACCACTTGACGTAAATGAAATTTCTTATTAAACCACATTGTAAAACAAAACAAATGACAGCTCTGATCTCTAGGCAGATCACACAGCTCAGGTTTGATGCAATGGACTTAACATCCAAAGCAGCTCTGATAATTTCATAATTTTCACTGACCCCATCTAAATCCCACATGCCCTGAAGTGAAATCATAATCACATTTGAAGTTGACCCATGAAGATAGTGTTCAAAATTCTAATCACTTTACCAAAAACAGATGCCCAAATTCCACTAACATTAGCTAGAAATTATTCACACACAAAACTCCAAGCTAGTTTCATAACATTTATACATTACACAATAACCATGACTTTTAGAAAAAACTCATAATAAAGTACTAAGACACTGTAATAAGAAAGTGAAGGAACAGGATGAAATAAAGACAAATTATTGTATGAAGAAGAAATGGGCATTAAGAGATTATTATTAATTATTATTATTATTATTATTATTATTATAGTTAAGTGGAGGTAACCTCAAGGGAAAGAGACTGGGAATGGGAAAGGTTAAAGCAGTAAAATTCCTTTTCATTATAAGCCTTTCAGAATTATTTTAGTTTACTTTGATAAAGTTTTCAGACGTTTATGAATATCCTTTTGTGTTAATACTCTTTTGGTCTTTACAATGGCTACAAACTATCTCGGCAATAACAATGATGGTAGGGAGCTGTCTGACCTGGATTTTTTAAATTCCTCCCAGTAAAAAAAGAAAAATTTAAGATTATGGTGCAATTAAAGGTCCTAGCGCTTCTTCAAAGGTAAGAGAGCAGCGTAGTCTAGACCTCTCTCAGGCGGTGGGCTGGATTTTCAAACCCGGGAAAATCCAAGCTATAAGTGCAGATCTGATTATTTCTACGACAACGCAAAGCTGAGGGGCGGGGCCGCGGCCGCAGGCCCCTCCCCTCCAGGCTCAGCCTCCGCCCCGCCGGCCCCGCCCCTTCCCTGACTCCCAACCCTAAACCAGGCCCGCCCCGACGTGCGCGCCCGCGGCGAAGGGAGACCGGGGCCTCCTGGAGCCGCTGCGCAGCCGGTTCCGGAAAGCTGGCCCGGAGCGGGCGTCACGACCTTTCTGGTGTTAGACGAGCTCCCGGAATCATCCTTTCGTCGCGCGCCTTCCCCCAAGTCACCTCAAGTCACCTTTACCACCTCGAGATACCAACCGCCTCGGACGCCGGCTGTGCCTCCTCGGCTCGCGAGGCTCGTGCACGCGCGAGCCGGGAGCATGCGCTTCGGAGATTCGCCGAAGTCCCTGTCCTCCGAGACACAGTGCGCACGCGCACGCAACGAGTCCCCAGGCCTTTTCACCCTGGAATTCCTGAATTCCCAATCCTTATCCCCTTTTAGCGTGGCATGAAAAACTGCTTCTAGTAATTTTTACGTTTGTCTTTCGTTTCCTCTTTCCCGTTTCTCCTTTGCACGCACTACCATTTAATTCAATATATTATTTGCTCATTGTCTTCTCCCGCTAAAATGAAAGCCATATGAAGGTAAGGATTTTGTCTGTTATTGCTGTATCCCCATGGCCTAGAACAGTGCCTGACTTATGTTAGGCACTCAGTGAATGAATAAATCCACAGCCTTCCATCTTATCAGCTTAAAGCGTTTAAGAACTGGGAAGACTGAGAAACTAAATTCTCAATTTACGGACGAGGACACCTAGAACTCCATTGCCTTTTTTGGGTGTTTTCCTAATACACAACTTCTTTTCTAATAGGAAAGAGTGGAACACGGTGAAAATATGTGTTTTGGGAATCATTAACCAGCTCTTACTCTAATTTTCATTGAGACATTATTCATTTTTTAAAAATGTTTTTATTGGTTTTTTTTAGAGAGAAAGGGAGAGGGAGAGAAACATCGATGAGAATCACCGATAGGCTGCCTCCTGTAAGCCCCCTACTGGGGATCAAGCCCACAACCCGGCATGTGCCCTGACAGGGCATCAGACCAGTGACTTCATGGGTTGATGCTCAACCACTGAGCCACTCTGGCTGAGTGAAACCTTCTATTTTTAAAATTTAGAATTTGTGACAAATTTGCCAAACCCAGTAAGCATTCCATGTATACCTGCTTAAAGGTTGACCAAACCAAGCAGGAGATTTCTAGGGCTAATGAAGCAAAATCCTGAGTATTGCATGTATCAGTTTGTCCTAATAAACCACCACAGACTGGGTGGCTTAAACTAGATATTTTGTCACAGTTTTGGAGGCTAGAAGTCTGTGATCGGGCTGTGAGACATGGCTGATTTCTTTTGGGGACTCTATCCTTGTCTTGTAGATGGCTGGTTTCTCCCTGTCTTCACATGTCCTTTCCTCTGTGCTGTACACGTCTGTGTCCAAATTTCCTCTTCTTATAAGGACATACTAGATTAGGGCCCACTCTCATGACTTCATTTAACTTCATTCAAAGTTACCTCTCAAAAGACCCTATCTCCAAATACAGTCACATTCTGAGGTACTAGGTGTTAAGACTTCAACATATGAATTGGGAGAAAGCACATAATTTAGCCCATACCAACTGCTTTTTGTGAATTCCTTACCTAGAGAAAATGACAGAAACTCAATAAAATTAAAAGTAATTAGTCCAAAACATCATTTGAGCAGCTAACAAGTTGAACTTGTGGGATTTGTTCTTAATACGTGTGCAACTTCCTGAAGAAAACTTCATGGAAACCATTCAAAGAAATGATTCAAAGTAACTGCTTTTTCTTTCAGACCTCTTTAAATTACCTCAAAATTATCTTCCCACAGATGTTTACTGAGTAAATATCTCTTATTTTGCCCAAAATGAATTTCGCCCTATAGATGGTTCTGATGTGTTTTTATTAGAATTGTGTACAGTTGTAATCATTCCTTCCATCATACATATTATATACAGTAACATTCAGATATCTGAAACTAAAATAACTTACTGACAAATTCTAATATTACTCAGAATAATTCTATCTCTATTAACAAGAAAAGCAAAACCTCTGAGTTTCTCTTGGAAAATTTGAATTCAGGGCATTATTTTACAATTTGGAAATCTGAGTAATCCAACTTTAAGATGACTTTCTCATTGTTGAAGTTTGCTCTGTCGATGTGCGATTTGGGACTTCCTTTTGTCTCAAGCCATTCCTGCATATGACGCACTTTGGAGATGGGACCTTGCAATTGTCCTTGCACTGTGCCTTGGTCTGTGTTCTGGACCCAGCCTACCAATCCCAGCCTTTTACTCTCAGCCTGAGGGAAAGAAAAAAATAAGAAAGAGAAATCCAGTGAGATTAAAACAAAGTGAGACTACAATCTTTGCCAGAATCTTGGTCTAAAATCAAGCCACTGAAACTAATTTGATATTGTCCAGAACAGTCAAAACAGAACAAGAAGAATCTCATTGCTGATTTTAATATGAAATGTTGGCCACTTCATTTCCTTCTTCTACCCTATAAAACCGAGCCAGAATTTTTCACTATGTAATACTAATGACTTAAGATAAAATCAGATGCTTTCAAAATGATTCCCTAAGGCTAATTATTGTTAGGATGCTGGGCTGCATATATCTTAAACATTTTTCCTTCTCCTAATCAAGAATCTCTTGGGTATATTAAGTAGAAAAAAGCATAAAGTTATCTGATCCTTCTCTGTCTTTAATCAGGACCACACCTAAACAAATCCAGATGAGTAAGTGTCCTTTATATCTTTAAAGATCATTAGAGAGTATTTCACAATTTCCTGGGCAACTCATTCCATTGTTCTCCCTGTAGAGAAACTGTTTAACCCCCTGTCTTTATGTTGCATCCAAAGTACCACTTTCTGTCATCCTCCTAGAGAAGGAAGGGCAACTGGTGATCAGCCTCTGAAAACCAAAGTTTCATGAGATTACATAACTGTTAGGTTTTGCACTTTACTTTCTTTTCTTCTAAATTGGATAAGCTTATGAAGATCACCTAATCATTGTAGTTGCTCTTTTCTTACCCTTTCTAGTGTTTTTCCTTTAAGTCATTAAACTGTGGAATTGCCAAATAATTAGAAAGGTAGCAGTGCTTAAAGGTAATTTTATTTTTGTAATATTTCCAAGTAAGGATATTATAAAAATTACTGTTAAAGTAATACATCTAAATAGAAGGGATTGGGTTACAAAAGAAAATGGAGTTAACATGATTGTATGCCCAAATGCCAGAGTAGTGACCTAGTAAATGTGGGAAATTGCTGGAGTTGACCAAAGAAAATGTTATGCACAGCAAAACCATGTTTGAAGAGGAATTGAAATAGCCAATAAATCATATATTCAAAGTTAAGATATAATGCATAATGAACAAAATAGATCGCAAATAAATAGCAATTTAAGGGATACAGAAGAAATTAAGGAGTGAAGAAAAATAGGATACCCACAGCATGCTTTAAGTGCAGAAGATGGTGACATAAAAACATGTGGAGCCCTAGCTGGTTTGGCTCAGTGGAAAGAGTGTTGGCCTGCAGACCAAAGAGTCCCAGGTCTGATTCCAGTCAAGGGCACATGCCCGGGGTTGTGGGCTCAATCCCCAGTAGGGGGCATTCAGGAGGCAGCCAATCAATGATTCTCATCACTGATGTTTCTATCTCTCTCTCCCTCTCCCTTCCTCTCTGAAATCAATAAAAATTAAAAAATAAAATAAAATAATAAAAACATGTGGAGCCCAGTCAGCATGGCTCAGTGATTGAGTATTGACCTATGAACTAGGAGCTCACGCTTCAATTCCCGGTCAGGGCACATGCCCAGGTTGCAGGCTTGATCCCCAATGTAGGGCATGCTGGAGGCAGCCAGTCAATGATTCTCTCTCATCATTGATGTTTCTATCTCTCTCTCCCTCTCCCTTCATCTATGAAATCAATAAAAAAAAATATATATTTTTTAAAATGTGGAAAATAGATTTTGAGTTAGACTCCACATCCAACTGACTTTGTATTAGTATAAGGTTGGGCCAACATAAAAATCAATACACCATATTAATAAATAAAATACCATATCCTATATAATAAAAGCCTAATATGCTGTGTCCAGTCGACCAGTCAGCCGTTCAACCAATCAAAGTGTAATATGCTAATGATATACTAAGGCCACTCAACAGCTCGCAATGGCATGCACTGACCACCAGGGGGCAGAGAGTTGACCAGTCGCTATAATGTGCACTGACCACCAGGGGGCAGACGCCCTGACCAGTAGGTTAGCTTGCTACTGGGGTCTGGTCAATCGGGACTGGGTGAGATGGGCTGGACACGCCCTGGAGCCCTCCCATGGTCCCTCCCCGGCCCCAATCGTGCACCAGTGGGGTCCCTCAGCCTGGCCTGCACCCTCTCACAATCCAGGACCCCTCGGGGGATGTCGGAGAGCTGGTTTTTGGCCTGATCCTGCAGGCCAGGCCAAGGGACCCCAGTGGTGCATGAATTCATGCACTGGGCCTCTAATTAATAAAACAGAAACCAGATGATCATTTTAATAGATGAAGAAAAAGCACTGATCAAATCCAACATTTTTTTAGATAAAACCACTCAACAGCCATAACCGGTTTGGCTCAGTGGATAGAGCGTCAGCCTGCGGACTGAAAGGTCCCAGGTTTGATTCCGGCCAAGGGCATGTACCTTGGTTGCGGGCACATCCCTGGTGGGGGTGTGCAGGAGGCAGCTGATCAATGTTCCTTCTCATCGATGTTTCTAACTCTCTATCCCTCTCCCTTCCTCTCTGTAAAAAAAAATCAATAAATTAAAAAAAAAACAAAAACCACTAAACAAACTAGGAACAGAAGGGAATTCCTTAACCTGATTAAAGGCATTTGTGAAAAACCCACAGCTAACAGACCTAATGGTGAAAGACTGAAAGCTTTGCCCTATGATCAGGAACAAGTCAAGGACGTCTGCTCTTGCCACTTCTACTCAACATTAAGCCAGGGCAGTGAAAAAGAAAGAAGGTATTAATAGTGGGAAGAAAGGAGTAAAATTACCTCCACTCACAGATGGCATTCCTTGTATGCAGAAAATCCTAAGGAATGCACATATGTGTGCGCGTGCGCGCACACACACACACACACACACACAAACACTAGAATAAACAAGTTTATAAGGTGGCAGGATACAAGATCACTATACAAAAATCAACTCTATTTCTATATACTGGCAATAATGAAAATAAAATTAAGGAAATAATTCTATAATAACATCAAAATAATAAAATTATAAATTTAATAGAAGAACTGGAATACATATGGAAAGGTACAAAACATTGTTGAAAGAAATTAAGGAAGGTTTAAATAAATGGATAGACATCCTATGTTCATAGACTGGAAGACAATATTATTAAGATGACAATACTCCCAAAATTGATCTACAAATGCTATGCCATATTTATCAAAATCCCAGCTGCCTTCATAGCAGAAATCGACAAATTGATTCTAAAATTCTCATGGAAACATAAGGGACCCAGAATAGCTAAATATAATCTTTACAAAGAATAAAGTTGGAAGGACTCACATATCCTGAGTTCAAAATTTACTACAAAGCTACAGTAATCAGTACATAGTACATGGCATAAGGATAGACATATAGATCAATGGAATATAATTGGAGTCCAAAAATAAGCCCTTACATTTATGGTCAATTGATTTTTGACAATGGTAACATGACAATTCAGTGGGAGAAATTTTAGTCTTTTTGACAAAAGATGCTGGGACAACTGATAGTCACGTGTAAAAGCATATAGCTGGACTCCTTACCTCAACGCACATAAAAAATTAACTGAAGCCCTGACTGGTTTGGCTCGGTGGATGGAGCATCGGCCTGCGGACTGAAAGGTCAAGGGCATGTACCTTGGTTGCGGGCATATCCCCACTGGGGAGTGTGCAGGAGGCAGCTGATCAATGTTTCTCTCTCATCGATGTTTCTAACTCTCTATCCCTTTCCCTTCCTCTCTGTAAAAAAAAAAATCAATAAAATATATTTTTTAAAAAATTAACTGAAACTAGCCTGTCCCGTGTGGCTCAGTGGTTGAGTGTGGACCTATGAACCAGGAGGTCATGGTTCAATTCTTGGTCTAGCCTGGGCTTAGGGATCGATCCCCAAGTGGGCATGCAGGAGGCAGCTGATCAATGTTTCTCTGTCATCATTGATGTTTCTCTCTATCCCTCTCCCTTCCTCTCTGAAATTAATAAAAATATATTTTTACAAAATAACTGAAACTGGATCAAAGACTTAAAGCTAAGAGATTAAACTATAAAACTCTTAGAAGAAACTTTTAGAAGAAAACATAAGCATGAACCTTCTTTCATTACCTTGGATTAGGCAAAGAATTATATTCCAACTTAGATATAAAACTAAAGTCACAAGCAACAAAAGGAAAATAAATTAGACTTCATCAATATTAAAAATATTTGTGCTTCAAAGTTTTCATCAAGAAAGTGAAAAGAAAACCTCAGGAGAAATATTTGCAAATAATATAAGGGACTAATATCCAGAATATATAAAAATTTTTACAAGTCAACAATAAGACAAATAACTCAGTTAAAAATGGGCAAAGGGCCCTGGCTGGGTAGCTTAGTTGGTTGGAGGGTCATCCTGTACACCAAAAAGTTGCAGGTTTGATCCCAAGTTGGGGCTTATACAGGAGGTAACCGATAGGTGTTTCTTTCTCTCTCTCTCTCTCTCTCTCTCTCTCTCTCTCTCTCTCTCTCTCTCTCTCTCTCATCCTTCCTTCCTTCCTTCCTTCCTCTCTTCCTTCTACTTTCTCTAAAAATCAATGGAAAAAATACCTTTGGGCGAGGATTATTAACAAAAAAAAAAAAAGTGTATTATGTAGTTTCCATATATTTGGAGATTTTCCAGGTATTTTTCTGTTATTGATTTGTAGTGTAATTCCACTGTGGTCAGAGAACATGCTTTGTATGACTTCAATCCTTTAAAAGTCATTGGTATCTCAAAACAAAACAAAAAAACCACAATGAGATACCACTTCACACACACTAGGATGGCTCTAATAAAAAAAAGAGACAGTAACTGTTGGCAAGAATTTGGAGAAACTGAAATTCTCATTGATCATGAGAATGCAAAATGTAAAAATGAAACAGCTGCTTTGGAAAATAGTTTTGCTCTTCCTCACGAAGTTAAACATGGAGTTACTATGTGACCCAGCAAACTACTCCTTAGCATATATACACAAGGGAATTGAAAACAATGTTTGCATAAAAGTGCATAAATGTTCACAGCATCCTTATTTATAATAGCCCAAAAGTGAAAGTAACCTAAATGCCCATCAGTTGATGAATGGATATATAAGATGTGGTATATCCATACATGGAATATTATTCAGCCATAAAAAAGAATTAAGTACTAATATGCTATAATATGAATATCCTTGAAAACATTGTGTTAAGTCAGGCTTGGGGAAACTTTTTTTCTGCCAAGGGCCAAACAAAATTATCAACTTAAAAATTAGCCTGCTATATTTGGTCAAACGTTTAATTCAATCCCCCTAATACCTTGGCAGGGCCTGACCAAATGATTTCTCCGGCCTTACAAGTACGGCCCACGGGCCGGATGTTCCCTACCCCTGTATTACGTGAAAGAAACCCAACACAAAAGGCCACATAGGTGTGATTCCACTGACATTAAATGTCCAGAATAGACAAATCCACAGGGACAAAAATGAGGTGAGTGACTGCCAGGGGCTGGAGAGGTGAGGGGTGAGTGCTAATGGATATGTGGTTTCTTATGGAGGTGATGAAATGTTCTGGAATTAGTGTACAACTTTGTAAATATACTAAAACCCACTCACTTATACATTTTAAAAAGGTGAGTTTTATGGATGTGAATTATATTCCAACTTAAAAAAAGTTCCTTCAAGCATTCTCATCATTCTAGGAGTGATGGAATTTAATTAAGAGGCTAGATTATATCAACATGCAAACAGACTGTAGCAAAACAAAACAACTGTTAAAATGAACATATATATAAAGCAATTATAAGTAGTAAAGAATAAGCTACAAGTTTAAGGGAAAAGATGGCATTTTCCATAAAGTTCTCCAAATCAATATTTATTTTTCTGCATTCTTTTATTGTCTCTAAATTGGGGGGTGGGGGGGGGGGTGCGCGCGGGATAGCAGTAGAGAAAAATGAGCTATATGACTCTCTGGTCCTTTTCCCTCAATAACTTTAATTAATCTTCGAAGCTGTCCCCTCCACTTACTATATCACAGGAATTTACCCTGCATAAATGGTAGCAAAGCTAACAGAACATAATAGCTCTTTTGCTATGATTTTCAATAACTTTTTTTCAACAGTGTGAAACAGGAGGAAATGATTTGTAAGTAATTGGGGAAAGAGGTAGTGGCATTTAACATTCATATTTCAGAGATTCAGGATGAATTTTAAGTACTACAGTCCAGGGAATGTGACACTTGGAAAGTTCCGCAGTCTTAATTCATTATCTTTGGGGCTGGAGCTACACTGGGCAGGCAAGAGCCCGATAACCCCTACAGAAGGCAGAAGGGAAGTTGAGATTGCATTTCTGTCTGCATGTAAAGGGAAGATTAATGACATTAGGCAGAGGGGGCGGCTGTCAGTAGTTTGCTCCTCCCCTCGGTTACTCCCTAGTACTCTAGGAGGAACACCAGGCCCCATGTTCAGTGTTACCATCACTTATCCTGGAATGGGTTAAGTGTTTTCATTAGAAAAGCTTCAGCTAGAAGAGGTGATTCTTCTTTCAAAGACAAAATAAGTAGAAATTAATTGAGAGAATGGGGAAAGGTGGAAGGAGTCAAAGAGGTCTGAAGAAAATGCAGCAGCGACAGAAGATGCTGTCACACCTACAATAATAAACGTGTAACATGCAAATTGACCGAATGGCCCAGCAGCTGCTCCTGCAGGAATTTCGTGCCTAGGGCCTCTAGTAAGTTACATACATGTCATGCGTTCATCTAAATGCCATCTCCTTGATTAACGCCAGCTTTCCTGCGCGAATTGTGATTGGTCTGATGATGCCAAAAGGGAGAACTGGGGAAGCCCTCCCATCCCCTCGGGAAGAGAGAAGCTCATTAGTATGAGTCTAGGTACTCAAGTCCCACAGTTAGAAAAATAACGACAGCAGGCTGCCCTGGGCGGTTTGGCCGTGGGCCTGCGGACCCAAGGGTCCCGGTTCGTTTCTGGTCAAGGGCAGGTACCTCGGTTGCAGGCTCCTCCCTGGCCCGGGCCCTGGTCGGGGTGTGCACAGAAGCCAACCATCCACGTGTTTCTCTCACATGGATTTTCTCTCTGTCCCTCTCTCTTCCACTCTGTCTAAAAACCAATGGGAAAATATCCTCGGGTGAGGATTAAAAAATAACAATAGTAACAGCAGATAAACCTGCCTTTTGTATGGTACTTTGCCCGTGCAAAGCCCGTTCACACCCACTGCTCTGCAGCAGCCAGCGACTCCCACCGCACGCGTCCCCACGCGGCCCGAGGCCCGAGGCCCACACACCTGCGTGTACTTGCGGAAAAACACCCCTTGCACCTTCCCAAACACCTCATAATCCACCGATATCAGGGTGTCCCCTTCCGCCATGTTCATGCTCGAACCTGTCAGACGCCAGGGAAACAGAGAAGTAAGTAGACGGGACTCGTTATCCTCGACCAGAACCCGCAATCGGGGCAGAAAGGCCACCCCACACCCTGGACGCGGCGACCTCTCCCTGGCCTGCCCCCCGAACCCCAGGGAACCCCAGGGCACCCCAGGGCATGCAAGCGGGTCCCCGAAAGCGCGGGCCGCGCAGTAACAGGAAGGACCCGGGGAGTCTGGGTCGCAGCTGCCCACGGAGGCCTCTGGGGACAATTCCCTTCCATCCAATTCCCTTCCCACACCGTCCGCTCGCTCGCCATCCCTCCCGCCTCCCACGGACCTCGCTTCCACACGCCCCGGATTCCTCGCCCACGAACATCTACGGCCAATGGAACTGAGGGGCCAGCCCCGGGCCGGGCTCACCCTCCCGGCCTTCCCGTCAGGAGGAGGCCGGGCGGCACCGGCGACCACCGACCACCGACCACGGACCACCGATCGCTGACCGCTGCGCCAACGGCTCCCCCCTGTCGCGTAACCGCCGCTCCGGAAGCTCAGAGCGCAGCTCTTCCTTCGCTGCGTCGCATGCCCATCACGTCTGATGACCAATCAGAGGCGGCGCGCTCGGCCTAAGCCCGCCCAGAGGGTGGGGTTTGGGGACCGGTTCTCTGGGACAGCTCGGGAGCCTCGGGCTGGGATGCCTTTTCATGAGGAGTGATAGTTTAATTGAATTATCCCGGCTTTTCAGAAAACGGCAGCTGTCAACACTAGGTATTTTAAGTGATGTAAATTATAATGAAGTGCCCAACAGCAACTGTTGTTTCAAAAGGGGATCTGTCCAGGGTGTCAGCTCGGATTCCACAGACCTCACTCTCACCCTTCCTCTTTTTTAAAACTTCTATTTTTAAAATCTTTATTGTTGGAAGTATTACATATGTCCCCTTTACCGCCCTCCCCCCCTCCATTGACTCCTTCTAGCCCGCCCCGCCCCACCCGCCCCAGGCCTCCACCGCCCCATTGCCTGCGTTCCTGGGTTGTGCATCTATCCAGCGATTCTCAACCTGTGGGTCGCGACCCCTTTGGCGGTCGAACGACCCTTTCACAGGGGTCGGCTAAGACCATCCTGCATTTCAGATATTTACATTACGATTCATAACAGTAACAACTTTACAGTTATGAAGTAGCAACGAAAATAATTTTATGGTTGGGTCACAACATGAGGAACTGTATTTTTTTAATATACTGTATTTTTATTAATTTCAGAGAGGAAGGAAGAAGGAGAGAGAGAGATAGAAACATCAATGATGAGAAAGGATCACTGATGGGCTGCCTCCTGCAAGCCCCCACAGGGGATCGAGCCCACAACCTGGGCATGTGCTCTTGACCGGAACCGAACCTGGGACCTTTCATTTCGCAGGCTGACGCTCTATCCACTGAGCCAAACTGGCCAGGGCAGGAACTGTATTTAAAGGGCCAGAAGGTTGAGAACCACTGAATGCAGACAACTGTGATATCATTGTCCCGTGGGGAGAAAGACGAAGAAACACGAGATAAATTCAGCCACTCATTGCATATTTGCTGAGAGCCTCTTCGTGTCAGGCACAGTCCTAGGGAGTAGTCGACAAACTCTAGTGAACAAAGGGATTCCTGGGGGAGCTTACACCCTGGAGATGGAGGCGGACGATAGACATTAGACATCATGAACAAACTGAATAGGACGCATGCAACCTTCCTGCCCGACTTGTTCTTGCAGCTCTCAGTGTAAGTCCTGCCTGCTCCGGAAGTGGGAGGAGGGGCGGAACGGTACCAGAGGTCCTGGTGGTGCTGATTCTCCTCCCGTGTGTGCTGCTGGAAGCTGCCACCCGGGCCTGCCTGCGGGTTGTTTGTATACATCACATCTCTTCATGGCAAGAGACTCCACATGTGAGTGTGCGGTGTTGGCAGACTTGGCAAGAAGAGAGATTTGCATTGGAAGTCCTGGGTATTAATCACTTCATTAGTTCCCCACTCAAAGTGAGGCTCTGGATCCTGGAGAGTCATAGAACCTTAGTGCCAGCATTGGCGTGGGGTGGGGTGGGGAACTGAAGTGAATGTGATGCTTGGCAATATTTGAAAATAATGCTAAAGCGTAAAGGGCTGATGGTGTTTCTTTCTCTAAAACTCATTTAAAAAGCTAGTTTCTCTAAAGAATTAAAAACCAATTGAGTGTCTACTACGTATAGGACATTGTAGAATATATCAAGATAAATGATATATAACCTTTGTCCTCAAGGAGTTTTTTAATTCAGTGTAAGGAACAAATATGCATGCAAATAATAAGGACAATACAACACACACCACGCTAATTCAGTTCCATGGACATCCATTGAGAGCTCATCATGAGCCAGCCCTGTGCTAGAACAGGAACAGAAATATCACGAGCACAAAGGAGCAAACAGATTCATTCTGACAAAGAAGATCGGGAAAACATTCTTGGAGGAAACAGCACATAATCCAACCACAACCAGTAAGTGATGGAGCTGGGCTTTGCTTCCGAGCAGTCTACGTGCACTCCCATAAACGCTATGCTCTACCACCTCCCAGGATGTGCAGGTGGAGGTCAGGAAGCACCACAGAGGTAAGATAGTGCAAGCAGTCAGGTGTACTACCAGGGTTTCTCAATCCTAGCTGCACATTGAGACTTCAGGAGGAGGCTCAGCTGGTTGGAGTGTTGTCCCGTACACCAAAATGATTGCGGTTCAATTCCTGGTCAGGGCAAATAGCTAGGTTGTGGATTCCACCCCATATGGGAGGCAACCTATCAATGTTTCTCTCACATCAATGTTTCCCTCTCTCTAAAAATCTATGAACATATCCTCAAGTGAGGATTAAAAAAAAAATACTTTAGGGAGAGCTTTCTAAAATGCCAATACCCAGGTCTCATCCCCAGAAATTGCTTCCCAGGTAGTACTAAAGCACAGCCAGGGTGGAAATCCACCGGACTAGACTCTCGGGGGGCAGGGCTTGAAAGGCAGGCTGGAGGTTGAAGTCCCAGGTTAAAATTACGCATCCCGACTTTATTCCAAGGGCAAAGCAGAAGCCTCTGGGTAGGAGAGTGACAGGATCAGGTGTATTTAAGATAATTATTCTGAGAGCAGCATGAAGGATGGGCTTGAAGGTGAGCATTGCAGTTAGGACAGCGATGCTTGCTGTCCCAAAGAGAAGTGAGGAAGAACTGGTTAAGGGCAGTAGACATGTACAGGAAGAGTCATATATGAGACATTGCAGAGTAAATTCAACAGAGCCTCCTGACCAGTTAGAGGGAAGGGATGACCAAGAGGGAAGAGTAGAAGGTGGCTGGTGCTTTCAGTATGAGAGGGAACACTGGAGGAAAAGTAGATTGAGGGAATGAGGAGATGACCATGGGTTTGTTTCCTGTCATATTCAGTTCGAGATTCCTGAGGAACTAAATGGGAAGTTGGAAATCTGAGTCTGTAACTAAGGAGAGAGAGCTAAGCTGGAGATCACTGAAACATAGGTGATACCTGAAATGTCAGCATTTGGTTGAAACCACTAAGGAAGAAAATGTGTGGACCTGCATTTATGTCTGAGAAATAAGAGGGCTTTGGAGAACACCTAAACTTGGGGGGCAGGTGAGGAAAAGACAAATGCCAGAAGAAGACAAACGAAGAAGCCAGGGCAAGCACATGAAAGAAGAAAACAAGAAGGCACAGGAGCAAGTGAGAGGAGAGTTCCAAGGGAGTGAAAAATCAATCTAAAATAAGTAGCTGAAGAAGTAGCAGCTTTTGTCTTTGGTCCTTGGATGGCAGTTAATAAAGTGGAAAGAGTGGAAGCCACACCACAACAGATTGGACAATGAGGGGGAGATGAGAGAGCAAATGTAAAGTTTTCTACCAAGAAGTTGTGGAGAAGAGGAGAAATGAATGGAACCATAAATAAAAGACAGCAGGTCAAGGGAAATAAGGTTTGTTTTGCATACAGGGGTGGGCAAAAGTAGGCTTACAGTTGTAATACAAATAAATAATACAATCTATACTAATAAAAAAGTAATATGCTAATTAGACCAGGAGACCTTCTGGGAGACCTTCTGGGAGACCTTCCAGATAAAGCCATGGTGGCGGGGCTGAGGCAGAGATGGTTAGGGGTGATCAGGCCAGGAGGGGAGGGCAGTTGGGGGTGGTCAGTCTGGCGGGAGAGCAGTTGGGGGCAAGCAGGCTGGCAGTGGGGCCAGTTGAGGGTGAGCAAGGGGCAGTTGGGGGCGATCAGGCTGGTGAGGGGCAGTTGGGGCAAACAGGCTGGTGGGGGGGGGCAGTTGGGGATGAGCAGGCCAGCAGGCAGAGTGGTTAGGGGTGATCTGTAGGCAGGCAGGTGAGCAGTTAGGAGCCAGTGGTCCCGGATTGCAAGAGGATTGCCGGCAGTCGGACATCCCCCGAGGGGTCCCAGATTGGAGAGAATGCAGGCCCAGCTGAGGGATAACCCTCCTCCCCCCCCCCCCCCCGCACAAATTTTGTGCACCGGGCCACTAGTACTTAATAATACAAGAACAAACTGTTTCATGTACTCACCACTGTAAACCTACTTTCGCTCACCCCTGTATGTGGATAGATACAACTTGAAGTTAACAAGATGAACTCCATTCCTGAAAGGGACTAATTCAAGAAAACTTATGGCAAGAGAAAGGTTCTTCATCCCCAGAAACAAGAAAGAAGTCAAGTTGGAGAGAGGCACCCTAGGAAATTCTGCCAGACTGGAAGGGAGCTACTTGAGTTGATGACAGGCAGGCCTGTTTGCTCAGATAATTGGAACCTTAAGAAGAGTGGGAAATGTCTGGGACTGCATATAGAGATCAACTAGGGAAGAGAACCAAGAAATTAAAATAAAAAAATGCCCTGGAGGACCCACCAAGGAATTTCCTTGTAACATGTAAAAGCTGTCATGTGACATGATGAAGTGGTAACACCGCCTGCCGCTGTCTATACTGTGTTCCCTGTGCGTGAATCTTTTAAGTAGTTACAGGAAAAAAGCTGCCTGTTCCAAGCAGCTTACCCCAATGACCTGAAGCACGAGGCAAACTCTTCTGATGTTAACGAGCCATGGAATACCATTTAGTGTTGAAACCAGGTTATGCCGATCCTTTTTGATCTGGCAGTTAACTTTATTACCTTTACGTGTGGTGGAGTCATTCTTGGGCCCTGAGCAGAGACTGCCAGAGGCACCACGTGAGAGTAAAACACTCTGTCAAAATCATGAGGTTGGCTAGAAAACTACCCCAGAAAGATACAGCCTAGCGAAGCCACACTGCTAAAATGTGACCGCAAAGTCTGAACTATTGCGGAGAAAAGCACCGAGAGATACCGCATAGCCACACCTGGGCCCGCACCCTCTAAGGGCGGACCTCGGAACCTGCGGCGCCAGGACTGGGGGGCAGAGCGAGGGGCTCCGGCTCCGGCCACGGACGGGCACGCCCCGGGGTCTGGGGTCACTGCTCTCAGACAAATACAAGTTTTCTGACGAAGCCCCAGAAAAGCCTCTCCCATCCCCTCCCCTGTTCCCCAAGGGCACGGAGCGGCAGAGTTGGCGGGACACGGGGTCAAGGGACAGTCAGACCGACCGCAGCTGCCCCGGGCCGCTCCCCTTCGTGTTCTGACTGCGCCTGCGCGTGATCCCCCCCCCCCACTCCAACCCCCCCACTCCGCGGCGTTCGCGGCGGGAGGCGGGGCTGCGCGCGCACGCGCTCGCGTCTCCAGGCAACGGGCATAACAGGGGCCAGCTGCGGGCGCCTGCGCGGCCGGAGGTGAGTGGAGGGGTATGGTGCCGGGATTTCCCCTGAGCTGGAGTTGTCTCTGACAGCCAGGTACGCGGAAGGGCGGGGAGACATGGGGTCAGCCCCTCGCCCTCCCAAGGGCCCGATGGACAAAATGAAGGCTTGTTTCCAAAGCGGAGCCCCCAGTGGGGACGCCCCGGCTGACCCTCCAGGACAGAGTGTGACTTCCGTGTTCCGGAGCTAAAACCCGCGGCGGTCGGGTCAGGTGCCCCCCTCCCACCCCCTTTTTCAGGTTACGAACCTCCCGCCGCTGGGACTCCTTGGGTGAGGGTTTGACGGCCAGGCACCTGCTGCAGGCCCCGTGCGGTTGCTCTGCTCCTTGGAGTCGAGCGCGGACCCAGCGGGAGGGAAGCCCTGAGAGCTCTGTGGGCCGGTCACTACCTCCGGCCGCAGTTTTCTCACCTGTGAAATGATGGGGCTGGACTTGGAGTCTTAAGGTCCCTAAATTACAGCCATGTAACTGAGCCAACTCCTCCGTTTATGGTGGAAAAATTGGAGCCAGCAAGGGGAGGTGGCTTGTCCTGTGTTGCAGAACGAAAACCTGACTTCCAAACCAGCAGCTCTTCCCAGAGCGCTTTGCACCCATAGGGAGTATATACTGTGTGTGCCAGGAGCACCCCTCTGTACAGCGGAGGCTGGTACCGGGATCGGGGAAAGGTAGGTGGCAGGAACACCTGCAGCACATTCGTTTTTCTATCTTCAGGACCTGATAAGCATTCACAGGACTAAATAAGCTCTCACCTAACGCTTACGGAAGGAGAGCTCTGGCAGACTCAGCACCACTGTCCCTAAAAGGCTGAAAGGAAAACGTGGGTAGGACACATGTAGACAGTTGCTTTAATGACCAAGGTGAACTCAGAAAAAACTTCTCACCTGTATCTGGTTTAAACCTCCTCTAGGCTTCAGTCCAGACCCTGAATGGCTGATCTCCACTTGGTACCACCTCTGCCTGTGGGTGTGATGCTCCCGCATAATAAAACAAAAGCTCCCGGGCTCCACACAAGTAAGCAAGAGCCCTATGAAAAAAGTGACTCTCCCCAGCTGTCCTCAATGGGGCACCTGAGGCATCATTCCCAGGAGAAGCTTTTGAGCAACAAAGAGCTGATGCTGAATCATCCCTACCCTCACTCCAAACGGAACACCTGTGAGGGAGCTGGGAGCTGCTTCTGTCCCCACCGTGCTGGACTCAGCCAGCAAGAGCCAAAAAGCCACCTCCAGAGCCAAGCCAAGGATTTGTTTTACTCATCAGGCCCTCAGTCCCAGTACCCCAAAGCAAATAACCACGAATTCATCCCCTTTACAAAGAAGCGAGTTGGAGTGGACCGGGCATACCCTCT
The DNA here is from genome assembly GCF_964212035.1 of Myotis nattereri. Lineage (NCBI taxonomy): Eukaryota > Metazoa > Chordata > Mammalia > Chiroptera > Vespertilionidae > Myotis > Myotis nattereri. The sequence goes on along the minus strand of NC_138075.1, from coordinate 23,273,839 downwards.
GAAACCCGTGTTCCACAGGAAGTCTCATAGCACAGGTGAGACCGGCATGGATGGGGACCAAGACGTCTCTCCAAGACCCCCTGAGCCAAGGGAGTTGTCACACAGCGGCTTTGGTTTGAGGAACTGGGCCGGCTCATCTGTGGTTGGTACTGCTGCTGCCAGGCAGGGGGAGAGGACCCTGGCAAACCCCACCCGGATCGAGTGGCTGCAGATCCAAAGACTAGAAGCTGCAAGGGAGAATTTAGAGGAGGAAATTCGAAGAAAAGAGACCCTCCTACGGGAAAAGCTGAAGAAGACAGAAGAAGAACTCAGAAGGATCCAGAAGGAAAAAGAACAGGCTGAGGAAAATGAAAAAAGAGAGTTACAGAGACGGACGCTCCCCAGCAGGAGACTTCCAGGTAATAGCAACTCCACTTACAGACCCGTCTTCTCCCCGGACTCTGGCTCTAAGGAGGTCTTCAGGGGAGAGGAGGAAACTGGGGGAGGGTCTCAAGAAAATTGTAGCCCATTCCAGTTCTCTGGTTATGGGATGCAGAAGCTCAAAAGGGAAAGACTAGTGGCAAACAACAACAGAATCCGAGACCACGCCTCGGGGCAGGTGAAGGAGAAGTGTCCTCAGCCCACAGAAGAGCCAGGCAGCACTTGGCCAAGGTCCACCAGCAATTCTGACTGGCCTAGGGCACCGCACTCCTCAGGTTCCAGCTGTTCCACCGAAGAGCCAGAACTGGGCAAATGCAGCCACTGTGGACGCAACTTTCTCTTGCTCAGGCTGGAGAGACACTCCACCGTCTGCAGCAGGACGCAGGGCTCCAAGAGGAAAGTGTTTGACTCCTCCCGGGCCCGGGCCAAGGGCACAGAACTAGAGCAGTACTTGAACTGGAAGGGACCAGCCTCAGTCAAGGTAACAAGGACCTTACGGATTTGACCTTGAGTGGGGATCATTGTAAAGGCCTGTTATAGCCTCATATGGTGTTTTTTAAGAAAAAATGTAATTGTTATAAATTAACAATTATTGGTTATTAATGAACATTTATTGGTTATTACTGTGAGCAGGAGTTTCATACGACCCTCACCACAAACGTGAGGATTTCATGATCTCTTATCAATTCAAAAATCAAGTCTCAGGTCAACCTGAATGAGATCACAAACAGCTTTAAGTGGCAGAGTCAGAATATAAAACTGGGTTGGAATGACTCCAAAATCTAGTCATTTGTTGTTGTTAGTCCTCACCCCAGGGTATCTAGAGGAAATTTATCACTTTCATGTATTTTATCATGTAATTTGTCACTCTTTTTTTATAAAAGTGATAAACATTTACTTTTAGAAAATTTAAAAGAAAAGAACTATTCTGCATTTTACTACCTTGAGAGAATTCCTTTCACTTTGCAATATACTTTGCCACCTTCCGAGATTAGAATCTGTTACTACTCCTGTGACCACATCTACTTTTTCAAGATTAGCTCAGTTTTTATATACCTTCTAAGTAAAATACATGAAACACAATTAAGTTTGGAATTCTTCTCTCCGTTTAGAGTGTAAACACCTTAAAGGTGAATGACTTTATTTTTGGTTAACATTTCCAGCTGCAGAAAACCTAGACTGTAAAAAGTAAGGACATTTGGACCGTTAGATCTGGAGGGGATTGTCCCGTGAATAACTACCACCCTGTCAACGTTATGCCACTTGTTTTGTAAATGAGTGTTTCTCAAAGTGTGGCATGCTGTCAGACATTTTTTTATTTTAGTAGTTTTAGTGTTTGTTAAAAAATACAACATATTATGCCCTTTATTTCTAAGAATCATGAATTTAAAGAAAATATTAATGGGGGATAAAGTGAATGTGGTATGCAAATGGTCAACATTTGTGAAAATCTAGACCACATGATCTCAGAGCCCCATCCAGCTCTACTATTCTAGCAACATGTGAGAGTCATTCTGTTTTCATTTTTTTTTTAATTAATTTTTTTTTAAAAAGAGGAAGGGATGAAGGGAGGAAGAGAGAGAGGGAGGGAGGGAGGGAGGGAGAGAAACATTGATTTGTTGTTCCACTTATTTTTGCATTCATTGGTTGATTCTTGTATGTGTCCTGACCCGAATCTGGTGTATAGAGACAATGCTCTAACCAACTGAGCTATCTGCCAGGGCACTACTCTAGTGGTTTATTTCTGGCCAGAATGTAAAAGAATCGTGTGTTTCTTTAATTCCTAAATACAGTAGCAGTGAAGCAAAAGATTTGGGTGTCTGGGGTCAGATACCCTTGCTTTGTGGAAACTAGTTTGGGGGAATATGTTGCATGGAGGACACCAAGGCAGGAAGGATCTGCATGGAGATGCACTCCCCTCCTTGGAATGTCCTGTCTTATTCCCAAAGTCTGTGCCCTTAGAAACTGAGTGGTTTGTCTCTCCCTCTCGTTCTTCTAGTGCCGTGGCCGGCAAACTGCGGCTCTTTGGCCCCTGGGGTGTGGCTCTTCCTAAGCCTTAGGAGGACCCTAATTAAGTTAATAACAATGTACCTACCTATATAGTTTAAGTTTAAAAAATTTGGCTCTCAAAAGAAATTTCAGTAGTTGTACTGTTGATATTTGGCTCTGTTGACTAATGAGTTTGCCGACCACTGTTCCCGTGTATTCAGAAGGAACAGGTGATTTTTCTGATATCGTTTAATATTCATGTAACTTTCAGTATACTCATACCTCTTGTCTCTCTACTGGACCATAAGCATTTGAGCATAGAGGCCACATTTTGGTACTTTGTGATTGTGCTAACTGAATGTCAAAACAAACAAAGAATATAAGTATCATATAGTTGGCAAACTTTTCTCTAATTCAGTTCCTGGACACCACCTCCAACACGGATTCTCTTGCCTTCTTGTCTATTTCAATAAGACTCTCCTGATGGATCCTTCCTTTTCCTTCAATAACACCTCTTCCTAGTATTCATCATTCATGATGTGGCATCACTTGCCTTCTTTTTAAGATTAATTTTTATTATAGTCTAAATATTTGAATACATTTTTATAAACATGTGTACTGCCATTGTAGTGGAATTACAATTTTGTGTTAAACCAGTGGTCAGCTTTTACATTATAATAACCACATATGCTAAGTGAAATAAGCCAGTCAATGAAGGAAAAATACCACATGATCTCACTCATTCCTGGATAATAAAGACCATTATAAACTTTTGAACAATAATAGATACAGAGGCAGAGCTGCCTCAAACTGATTGTCAAACTGCAGCAGGAAGGCCAGAGAGGGTTGGGGGGCAGGAGGGAGGGGGGTAAGAGATCAACCGAAGGACTTGTATGCATGCATATAAGCATAACCAATGGACATAAGACACTGGGGGGTAGGGGAGGCCAGGGGATTGTCAAGGGCGGGGGAAAAAAAAAGGACACATATGTAATACCCTTTGTAATACTTTAAGCAATAAAACAATAAAAAGAAAATAATAATAACCACATATATTTTGTTAATAATAATAACCACATATATTTTGTTCACTGATGAGTGAACAAATTCTGTCCTGTGCACATGCACCTGGAGTTAATAATTGACTTATTTTCAAATGTACCTTATCTCTATAAATTTTTTTTAACGATTCACCTGATGTCAGACACCTGCTAATGTTTTTGTAATTGTTCAAACGCCTCAGACAGTCTATCAGTTTGATTTTTTAAATTCTGGAAACCTCCCTCTGACCACTCTTTTCCCTCCTGCTCTAGTCTGCACTGGTTATTTCCACACCTGGTGCAGCCCTGTTGTCTTGGGACTACTCTTTGCTTCTCCGATGTGTTGGGTCCCGTTTCCAGCATCCAAGTCTTCCTTGTTCTTGCTATACTTCTTTCCTTGTGGGAGTTTACTAAGAAAGATGCATGGGAGACATATTTTTGTCTTGGAATGAATGAAAATATCTATGTCATAGCCTTATAATTTGGTTGATGCTTGGCCAGGTAGAGATTTCTTGATGGAAAGTGAGTTTCTGTTCAGATTTTTGAAGGCATTTTCCCACTAGTATTTAGCATCCAATGTTACTGTTGAGAAATCTGATGCCATTTTGATTTTTGCTCCATTATAGGAAATCATCCTTTTTTTATTTTTCTAAAATCTAACAGGATTTTAAATTCTGAAATTCTGGTTTTATAATGATTATGTTGGATACTTGATAAGCTATTTCAATCTTAAGAGTAGTGACATTTAACTCTAGGAATGTTTATAGTATTATTTCTTTAATAATTTCCTCCTCTTGCCTTCTTTGTGTTTTTTTGTTTGTTTGTTCTTGGAATGCGTATTGGCCAGACGTTGGACTTCCTGGATTGAGTTTCTAATTTTTTAATATTATATTTTCTACTTTCCATCTTGATATCTTGATCTTTCCCATTCTGCATAATCTTCTTCTTTTTTTTAAAAAAAATATATTTTTATTGATTTTTTACAGAGAGGAAGGGAGAGAGATAGAGAGTTAGAAACATCGATCAGCTGCCTCCTGCACATCCCCCACTGGGGAAGTGCCCACAACCCAGGCACATGCCCTTGACCGGAATCGAACCCGGGACCCTTCAGTCCGCAGGCCGACGCTCTATCCACTGAGCCAAACCGGTTTTGGCTGCATAATCTTCTTGACATTATTTTGTAACATTTTTATTTTCTGCTATCAGTTTTAATTTATAAAAGTTCTAAAACATTTATACTGATTTTTATATAGAGTGGAAGGGAGAGGGAGAAACATTGATGAGAGAGAAACATTGATTGGCTGCTACCTGCATGTCCCCTACTGGGAATTGATCCCTGACCAGGAATTGAACAGGTGACCTCTTGGTACATGGGATGATGCCCAACCAACTGAGCCACACCTGCCAGGCCTTTCTGGTCTTTGTTCCTTTTCCATAGTGTATATATTCTTCTTGTTTTATGGTCACAATTTCTTCTAATAACTTCTTTGTTGGTACTATGGTTTTTCATTTAAAAAATGTTTTTTCCTGGCACCTGCTTTGTTGCTGCTTCCTGAGTGTGTGTGTTTGCTTGTATACTTGTTTTGGTCTCTCTCATGTTTGTCTTACTCAAATATCTGGCAATACTTGGCTGTCCATTCATATTTAAGCTTAAGTGGGCTTGTTGACTAAGGACCTTCATATTAGGGTTATCAAACAGTGAGCCTTTTAATTGCCGTCCCCCAGGGCTAGTTAGTGTCTGATGGCTTTTCTCTTGCCTGCTTGGCGCATCCAGAGAACCCTTCAGTCTCCTAAGAAGGTGCCCATGTGTTTGGCACCCAGGGAGCCAAGTGAGGGAAGGAGGCTGACAGTTCTGCAGCTCATCATGAACACTTGTACTTGCTCCCTATTTTCAGCCCCAAGATTAACCTTTTCCCCCCTGTGCCTGGATTTCGTGAATCTGACACCTGTTGGGTTCAATTTCTCCAGAGAATAAACTCCTGTTCTCCTGTGAGGGTGTGGATGTGCAGGGTGGGATAGCAGTCCTGGGGTCCTGGCACTTTCTAGCCTGAGGCTCTCCAGGTCTCTGCTGCGGGTCATGGCTTGCTTCTCGGGACTCATCCCCCTTGGCAGGCCCTCAGTGTAAGTGCCTCCACGCAGGCAAGTCAGGATTGAACCGTTTCCTTACCGTCATTCTAGTGGAGACTCGGGAGATGAGCTAAATGCCACGTTGAATGATTGGTCTGCCTTCTACTTATAGGCTGAAGCTCCACGGAAGAGCAACTGGAGACAGAAGCATGAATCCTTCATCCGTACCCTCCGCCAGGCTCGAGAGGTGCAGCGGGTAATTGCCAAAGGTGGAAACCCCTCAGACTTGCCTCCCATCCCGCCTGCAGAAAATCCAGACTATATTCAGTGTCCTCACTGTAGCCGTCACTTTGCTCCCAAGGTGGCTGAGCGGCACATTCCCAAGTGCAAGACCATCAAGAACCGTCCTTTGCCTCCAAGGAAGCATTCCAGTTGAGCAGACAACAGCGGAAACCTCCTCAGTCATTCCAGAAAGCTCGGCTTCTCTTGAGCAGTAGGTAGGAGTAGAATGATTTGATGCAAAGCAGGAAGAACTAGATTTTATACATCTCCCAGATCAGCCTGCAGAGCTGAAATCAGGGAGGAGAAACCCACTGCTAGCAGCAGGAGGCAGAAGGAAGTCTCAGCCTACCACCTCAGGCTGGTGTGCCTCATGTTACTGCCCTAAGAACTGATGGGTGAAGACGGTTAAGAGTGGCGAGCAGGCTACATTAAAGCTGTCTTCTCACGAGCTGGCTTGTAGTTTGTGCTAGCCAAGTGCCTGCATCTGCTTGGCCTTCTTGCCACTGCCTCTGCATGTTTGTCTGTGGCTCCTGTTAACTCTTCTCATTCTTGCGAGAAGTTGGCTCATTCAGATGAGTTGGTGTCAGAGGACCTAGGTCACCCAGATGATATCTCATAAAAGATAATACGATTTTGTTGTAAGGCAAATGGAAGTCTGTCCGTGACCTCCCTGGTGCATGGTCCTGGCTAAAAACCAATACAAGTATGTAAGGTTAAGGTGCCAATACATCCTAACCCAGGGGTGGGCAAACTTTTTGACTCGAGGGCCACAATGGGTTCCTAAACTGGACCGGAGGGCCGGAACAAAAGCATGGATGGAGTGTTTGTGTGAACTAATATAAATTCAAAGTAAACATCATTACATAAAAGGGTATGGTCTTTTTTTTTTTTTTTTTTTTTTTAGTTTTATTCATTTCAAACGGGCCGGATCCAGCCCGCGGGCCGTAGTTTGCCCACGGCTGCCCTAAACCCTCCCTATGGTGTACTGTGTCGTAAAGGGAACCTCATCTTCATCTACGTCACAGGTAGGGATGGGGGAAAACACACTGTATGTCTCTGTAGTTGTTCTTTTCCAATGTCAAAGGGGAGGAAACCTCAGCTTCAGCTATTGCTAGCACTCTGCTTTCAAATGAGGTTGGTAAGTTGGATGGATGGCATTTCAAATGAAGCAGCAAAATGTACCATCAAAGCAAGCTGTACATTGCTGTGTACATGTCCCCGCTGACTATACTACCCACAGGCAACTTCTTTTTTAGAAAGCAAACTTTGAAGGAAAAGGTACCCGGTGTTTTTCATTTTCTCTGTGCAGAATCATGCCTAGTGCAAGGAACCTTTATAATTAGATCCTCAATAAATGGGTTTGTGGGATTTAAAATTAAACAAATGAGCCCTCAACTTGCCAAGTGGGAGCAGTGATGAGGTGTATCTGACAGAGTAGTATCAGCTCTGATAGGATGAAGCTAGTATAACAGACCTGAAATACCAGTAGGGTTATTGTCCTGAGAGCATTCACTCCCATTACTAGTTTAAAATACTGTAAAAACGTCACCCGACCTGACCGGGCAGAGAGGACTAGGCACACAACAAAACCGTATTTTACTGAACAGATGGCCACCCACTCCTGTTCCATTTCACTGCAGCTTCCGCTGCGTGGCGGGGCTAACAGATCAAACCCCTTTGAAATGTGAGTTTAAGACTCTGGCTGTGAAGCTACAGGACATTAGGCTGGAAAAAAAATTACATATTTTAAAAACAGCATCTATTGACTTGTTTTATGCTTTTAACTGTTGCAAAGAAAAAAGTATCACATAACAGGGCTTTCAGTTGGCCACTTAAAGAAGCCTCACACACACAGGGGATATTTAATCCAACTATGACATTCCCCAGGCAAGTTTAACAAGGTCCACTCTGTTTCATACTTGATGGTAAAAACAATAGATGGCAAAAATGGGCCGTGGCCAACGTTACTAAGTGGTGGCCTGTGGACTGCTTGCCCCACAGTTTATTTGCTGGCACAGCACTAACGATATAACCTGGCATTTACAAACTGGGATATGGAGCATCTCTTACATAACTAGACGTTCTGGAAAGACCAGGCCAGCCACCCTGCATGGCACTAATTGAATGAGGCTCAGAACCAATTGCTCCTTGACAGGGGAGAGCATTCAGATCACCACAGGCCCGCTTATGTGCCTTATCTGCCTGGCCCCACAGGCACTGGGCTGGGGATCCCTGCACGATTAAGGTCACAGATCAGGGCCCTCCGGGGAGAATAAAGTGTGTGTGTGTGTAGGGGGCAGGGTGCTTTCTGGAGACACAGGAAGCAGTTATTCACTATGTTGCTAGAGAAATAAAACAATAGTCAGTGTCTTAATGTTCCCTTCAATCGCAACAGGCTTAGGCCTTGATTTTGTCAGTCTTTTAAATTTAGCTTGAACTGATCTTTGGGAAGAGGTTGGAAACCTTTTTCTAAGTCTCTTCCTGGGTAGCAGAGAATGATGCGTGGAGAAATCAATGCTGCTTGTTAGTCTATGTATTATACTACTTCATCCAAGAACCTTTAGTGCATGTAAATGTTATAAATTATAAAGTTCAAAGGTTAAGCAGTGGGAAAAATCTCATAGCTAACTCACTGTGTGCAGACATGGTACCACAGTGCTGCTTAACAGTGGTGTATTTAAGGCAGCACAGTACCTTTGGGCCAGCATTTTTTTTTTTTTTTTTGTCATCAGTTTACCACTTCACAACTGCATAGGAGGTAGCTGAGATGTGATAGCGTTTTTCTCCCAAATGTTATGATTCTATGAGGTTTAGTGATCAGTATGTTTATTTCCATAGTTAGTTATCGAAGCAATAAATGATTTTTGGCTTTGCAGTAGGGAGGAACATGTTTTGTGGCCCTGGCTACAGCCTACTCTGCCCTGACACTATCATGAATAATACTTTATAGGCCCAGGGATACTTTTTTGAAAGAATTTATTTACATCTTCGCTCCAGAGTTGGTCTATTATGAATGTTTCCAAACACATGGCAAACCAAATGAAATGTGAGTTTAAGGCTGCTTTTGCTTTACACTCTAGTGAAATGCTCAGCCAAGAGAAGTTGTAACGTGGCTGTGCTATGCCAGGGAGACCAAAATACAGTTCACCCTCTTTGAGGGAAACCAGTTTTATAAACATAAATGGCATTATCACTTGAAAAAGCCACTGTGATCAGTGAGGCAAGTACAAGAAGTGATTCTTCCTCCTCTAATGGCTTATTTTATTCTCCCCCTGCACTTTAGCACAGTATTTCAGAAGGTTTTTTTGGGGGGGTGGGGTTGGGGGTGGGGGTGGAAGGGGAGCTGTAACAGCAGAAATGATTCTGTTAGCAAGAAATTGGAAGGAGGAGAAGATTATTTCTGTGCAAATGTCCCTTGCATTGTTTGTTACCACTGAATTAAAAGTTTCACAAAGGCCTGGAATCGGAGTGTTTTATCCCCAGTGACAATGTCCATGCACAGACTTACTAAGGCATAGCACTGATTGAGAGTTTAAATGTTTATTTAAAATAGAAATGCCAAACCACTCCACCCTCAACCTTTCAAACATCTGGCCAACAATAAGCTAGTTCTTCAGCAACAATGTCAGAGCAGAGGAATAACTCAGGTTATACTGTAACTCAAAAGCAATACTACGGAAAACTTAAAACACCTAGCGCTGTATAGAGAAGTAGAGAATTACAGAAAACCATTCAAAGACATGTCTGCTACCTCACTTTTCACTTTTTATCTAAGCATGGCTGCCACCTTTGAACTGGTTTCTGTTTGCATAGCTGTTTGGTGGAGAAAATACGGCTGTCCCAGGCACAATTTGGGAAAGTGCAAATTGTTTCTAAGGCACAGAATTTAGATTCTCAGCCAGATTCATAGCAAACCTAGGTTTCCCAAGGGAACATGCTAGAGAAAATGACCACAGCATTCCACTGCTAGAGAGTAACTCCGGAACAAGGACAGGGGTCTTACCCTCCCTTCAGTGCTCACTTCCATCCCCCAGTCTCAGCAGCATCCCATGTTCCTCAGATCCATAGCAGAAGCAACACTCATGATTAACACCCAAACTGGCCCTGCCTCTCAGGCCTGCTGAGATGGTACGCATGAGGGACACAAGAATGTGAAAGGCCAGTCAGTCCTTTAAAAAAATCAAAGTTGCGTTTACATGGTGAACCAAACCCATTATTAGGGTGTATAGCAAACCCCCAAGTCCCTAGAATTTGTAGCTTAATCCAGGGTTGGCCCCTTCCCTTATTTTAAGAAAAGGCTTCAGTGATTACATTAGTACCATTGTACTAGGCTTCCCAGAATTGAGAAAACAATGGGAACATCAAACCAAAGAAGATCCCATTGGATAGAGTTGCCCATCCCCAGCTATGGGGTTTTCCTGGAACATCAGCCTTTACATCATCAGTTTCAGGGAAATGACAACATTTCCATTGCACAGATCCTTCCAAAGTATTAAATAGACATCAAACATTTATGTTTTGGTTTAGGGAAAAGGAAATAAAACAATGTAGCTGTTTCTAGGAAGGTAGGATGTGAAACTCTTCAAGGCGGTCCAAGGCGGCCCGTGAACCTTTCACAAGGCTAGGTGGAGATAGCAAGCTCACACCCTTTGTAAAATCATCAAACACTCTAGGGCACTTTCTCTGGGAAAGCCGGCTTGCTCCGGTCTGTAAGGACATGACTACAGGATTAGAAGGGAGCTCAGCCAAATTCCTTTCACTTGGCAGGCTCTACCTGTTCTGCTAGGCTTCAGGGACTACCAGGTTTGGGGGCTGGCTTTGGGCCACTAAGTATGAAAGGTGATACAGATTCACTGATAACGGCGTCATAAACACCAAAGGGGAGAAAATACTGACTAGACATATAGAAAAGGAGTGGATGGGGCTGCTGATGTCAAGATCAGAACCGTAAGAGCCATGAAGGCAGAGGCATAAGAGGCCGCCTGGACGGAAGACTGTCACTGCCGGCCTCTCAAACATGCAAGCAGAGGCAGCTAGAGGACTTCCTGTCCCTCATGGTTTTCTCTTAAGGCCACTCCTACTGCCCGACTGGCTCAATTCTCTATAAGCCACCTCATCTCTCAGAGGCATCTTCCAAAGCTAGGAAAGCCCACCCTGCACTGGCCACAGCTGGACATTCCAGCTGTGTGATGAGGAGGGACCTGCCCTTCTTTCGCTACTCCTCACCAAAGAAATTCCAATCAACCTCAGAGGAAAAGCAATTGAAGCCCATTTTTCCTCCTAAAGCATTGAGCTGCACGATGTAACTGAACTTTCTGAAAACTGGCCCAAGAGACTGACTCCACCAGTCTTTCCTGGACTCAGGACTCCTGAGAGGGCTCAGAGCACTTCACCTCTCTACAGATGACCCTGGGGGGGCCCCACCTGGTTCCAGCCCACTCCAGCTTCACACTTTTCCCTCCTCCACCCAGAGGTGCAATGCCTGGTATTGAATTTCCAAGGCAGCTTCCAATTAACGGTGAAAACGATAAATGGGATGTAAGCTGCTACCAGCAAAATTAAGGTGAGCATTGTGTCTCCTCTTCAAAGGTGGGATCACCAGATGAGGTACAGAGCTGCTGTTGCTATGGCAGTCACTGAGGACCAAGCCAGGGCCACGGGGCCCTTCCATTCTCCAAAACAAAACCACTCCTAGATCCTATCTAATAGGCAATGCCACTCTCCAAGTGTATGTGGAAAGTGCTTCAGAGCCTCCGCCTTCGCTCCTTGTCTGCAAGTGAACAAAGCCAGGAAAGCGCGCTCTGCATTCAGTAAGTGTGCTGTGAAGTTCTCTGGATCCCAGTTTCCTGGAGGCTATACAGGCTCAGGAGACTAGAGGCTGGGTGGTCGACAGGAATCTGTTCCCAGGAGGCACCAGGAATCTGAATCTAAGTCAGGCTTTGGATCCATTTCCATCTCTTCCTTTGCCGTCTGAGTTCCTTTGGAATGCATTCCCATCTGTCCAGGTAAAACACAGTTCCACATTAACACTACTGCTACCTATCATGGCAGTTCAGGACTAGATTTTCAATGTCAAACTCTAGGGATTTGTGGCCAGAGTATTGTGAGAAGTTCACAATACTCCCTTAGGTAAAGGCTACCCTTTACATTTGCTGCAGGTAGGAAGCAAACTGTCCTGGTTTGTTGCAGACAGCAGGATTTTCTGGGATTCAGAACTCTCAGTTTAAAAACTGAGGCAGCCCTAGGCAAACAACCCTCCAGTCGGCTATAGTTGCCAATTCCCCCATGCTTACCTCTAGTAAGCATTACTTTCCAAAGTATTTTCATAGACATTATTTCATTTAATCCTCAAAACAACCATACAAACTAGGTGGTATTATTTTTTTAGGTGAGAAACTAGGGCTTATTAAAACAAAGTAATTTGTCCAAACACAAAAAGTTGTTAAATAGCAAAGCCACGGACTGAACCATATTTCCCTATCCTAGTTCACGCTGTACTATGGCTCATTAAAAACAATGCATGCAGCATCACCTGTGAGGGATTTTTACAAAAAATGTTTAACTTAAGCTCTGGCTGGTGTGGCTCAGTTGGTTGAAGCATCATCCTGCATACCAAAAGGTCGCGGGTTTGGGGAGGCAACCAATCAATGTTCTCTCTCTCTCCTTTCCTTTCTCTCTAAAATCAGTAAGCATATCCTGAGGTGAGGATTAAAAAAAAAAAGTTTAACTTAAATTTAACTGTGTCTTGCACCTAACTTCCAGTTTACAGAAATGACAGGATGACAAAAGAACAAGTTAAGCAATGCCCCAAGAAAACAAGACAAATCCAGAAATGTGGGACATTCTGTTAAACAACTGACCCTGTTTCTTCAAGTCGCCATGGGGGGGAAAAAAGTGATGGTGGTGAAGGGAATTCTCTAGATTAAGAGAAACAAGAGACATAACAATGTGATGTGGGGTTTTTGACTGGATTCTGGTCTGATAAAAACAGTTAAGGACACTTCTGTGGGAAAACTGGAAAATTTGAGTATCAATTGGATACTGGATAAGAATTGAGATAATTAGTGTTAATTTTGTTAAGTGTGATAATGGTATTGTGGTTATCCAAGAGAATGAATGTCTTCATTTTTGGATACGTTTAAGAAAGAATTTAGGCTATATCATGACTTTTATAATTTACTTGAAAATGATTTATCAAAATAAAAATAAATACATACACATTCTAAACACACACACACACACACACACACACACACGAAACTAATAAGGCAACATGTTAACTATTGTTGAATCCAGATGGTGAATATATGGGTGTTCACTGAACTGTCATATTTAAAAATTTTCATAATAAGAAGGAAAAGAAAAAACAAAGACTAACAAAAAACACTGGAAGTTAGGTGATAAAAAATCATTCAATCCAGGTGTTTGAACCAGGCTCAGGGCTTCTGGAATTCATTCAAAAAGTTACACCATTAAAAGGTAAGCACTTACAAAAGAGTAAGTATATGTTGGCCCTTGGAATTTTGTTTCTGTGATTCTTCAAAAACAGACTCTGAAACTGAATTATTCTTTTAATGCTTTTACCTGTTGCCCTCCTTCCAACTTCTTGTTCAGCTTCTGTAGTTGGGTAAAAATCTGGAGGTTTTCTTGCTGGAGCTTCTGTTGTTCAGCCAGACACTTTAACACCAGACCCTGCAATCTCTCAACCTCTACCTGCAGAGTGCTGCAGGCACAGGGAGGAGGAATCAACGGTGTTCCCTTCCCAGCACATGTTCCTGCAGGGTTCAGCCGAGGTGGCTAAAGAGTGGAGAGAGAGAGGTCACAGGAGGTTCTGCCTGGATGCCACAGCTCCCCAATCTAAATTTCCTCTAAGTGCTACCAGATTTTACTTTTAAAATAATAAGATAAGGCCCGGCTGGTGTGGCTCAGTGGTTGAACATCGGCCCATGAACCAGGAGGTCACGGTTTGATTCATGCTGGGGCACATGCCCGGGTTTCGGGCTTGATCACCAGAGGGGGGTGTGAAAGAGGCAGCTGATCAATGATTCTTTCTCATCATTGATGTTTCCATCTCTCTCTCCCTCTCTCTCTCTCTGAAATCAATAAAAAGATATTTAAAAAATATATAATAAAACATATACACATGAAGTTCATGCAAGAGAAACAGAAAACAGCCAGGATTACAAGAGCACCTGGCCCTAACATAGTAGGGCAAGAGAACTCTGCCTCAGTCTCCATTATGCTAAGGTAAAAAAACCAATCATCTATTTTGGAAGACTTTGTGAAAACATTTTAAAGTGTACTGATATCTTCCCATTTAAAATGCTGGAACGGGGCTTGGTCAGTGTGGCTCAGTTGGTTGGAGCGCCGTGTCATACTGAAAAGGGTGCTGTTTTGATTCCCATTCAGGGCACATACCCAGGTTGTGGGTTCGATCTCTAGTCAGGGTGCATACGGGAGGCAACCAATCTATGTTTCTCTTTCACATCGATGTTTCTCTCTTTTTCTAAAATATCCTTGGGTGAGGGTTAAAAATAAACAAACAAATAAAATGCTGAGGTGGGGAAGCATAATTTAGTTTGGAACAAGTCTTTCAAATCACAGTGAGGAAACTGTGATCCAAAGGGTCAATATGCATGAAATGTGGCGGATCACACTTTAGAAGAGATGTGAGAGGTGTTCAGTAAACAGGATTCCTAAAACAATTCAAGACTAACTGACAGAGGTTTACCTTAATGTTTCAAAGGTTGCATTACCTCTTTTGGGGAGCTTTTCAATTTTGCTAGTCTCAACTTTTCTCCCTTCTTCTATTGTACCCTGTTTATAGCATAAGACAGTCCATAGGCCAAATCAGTACTACTGCCTGTTTTTGTAAAGTTTATTGGAATACAAGCATACTCATTATGTATTATCTATGGTTGCTAATGTCAGAGTGGCATAGCTGCTAAAGAGACTACATATGGTCACAAAGCCTTAAATAATTACAGTGTGGCCCAAAATGTTTGATGACCCCTGGTTTACAGTTTTACTGAGGTATTTACCACAATTTAATTTCTATCAAGGTTAGGTATTCATGACATGTGTTGGACCTAAGCATTATTTCTTATACAGGGTTGGGCAAAAATAGGCTTACAGTTGTTTGCATGGAAAATAATACAATAACTATTAAATATTTCAAGAACATACTCTGTGCTTCACGTACTCACAACTATAAATCTACTTTTGCCCAACCTTGTATTTAAAGCCTCCAACCAACCCTACCAGTATCGTGAAAAATTGGATTTGAATTTTGGAATTTCAATGTTGGTACTTTTGAGGCAGAAAGAAAAGAAAGACAGTTCTCTGCTATAGAAAAGTGTTTGCCTGTCAGCAATGTGAAAGAGTGAACATTTTTTCCAAGACAACTCAGTTTACCCTTCAGTAGAGGCTTTCAACACTATCAAATAGACAGCATCATGAGCTGATACAGAGCAGCCGGAGACCAAAGAAACCAGAGGAGGAGACAGTGAGGCCAAGAGAGCTGGGCGGAGCTTGCAGCCACTGTACCTAGTTGAGATTCAAAGGCAAAAAGCTCAGTTACCCAGGCACCTACTGGGGGCTTGTGTTCTGAAGGCGCCTCAGAGGCCACTTTGAGTCCTTGCAGCTCTTCATAGGGCAGGGTATCTTTCTCAGATTCTGGAAAAACTGCACTTAGGGGAGACGGGCTGTCAGGCATGGGGATGAATTCTGCATTTTCCAGCTCCTATGTATATAGAGAGAATCTCATCAGTTCTGTCTGAGCCATTTACTTTATCTCAAACTTCCTTCTTGCTATAAGCTTTCACTCTATTGTGACATCAGCACCCTCTAGTGGGCCAGGACACTTGTGGTTATGACATAGCTCTCCCTACCTGTCCACAACCTGTCAGCCCTTCCTCAGAGGAGTTACAGTGATAGGAATTTAACTTCAAGAACAGAGTCTGGAGTGCCTGACATGCTTCCCCAACACACTTATTCTGTGTAGGCGAGTCAGTGACTTGGGACACTCTAAGGTGATGGTAGCGAGGCCAATTGCCAGGCTTCTAAAGGCTGAGGCTGATGCTTCAGACAGTACAGTGTACTGCTTCCTCCATTCAGACTCCCTGTACAGCTATCAAGTTATTATAGAGGGAGCTGTAAATATATAGATTTGATCTTTTTGGTAAAATAATTTAAAATTTCACAAACTATAAATGTTCACTGTAGAAAATGAGAAAATACAGATGGGCAAAGGGGGATGATAAAAATCACCAGCAATTCCATCACTCACAGATAACTGCCGTTAAAATAATTAGTATAGTCTTCACAGTAGACATTTTTCTATGCATTACATATTTGCTAAAAGAATGGGATCTTACTGCACAAGTGTTATTTCATCTTTCTATGCACAGCCATATGCTATAACCAACTTTCCATATAAATAAATTTACTCCAACATTTTTACTGTCTGCACTTCAACTTGCATAATCCATTTCTCTATTGTAAGCATTCCAATTGCCCCAAATCACAGTACAAAATCATAAGCTTAATCTTTGCACACATGTATTACAAAAACTGCCTGTATTAATTTACATTCATTTAAGTAATACAGGTATGAGAACATTTTGCATCTGTTCTTGTCAGGAAGAAAAAATGATTCAAGATTTGGTGATTCTGTTCCAGGTAGAAATGAGAAACCCAGGTGCCTGCTACAAAACACTCGAACAGGACATGGGAAACTGAAAGATTCTGACAACTCCTTTCCAGTCCCTGCAAAGGATCTAATATTTTATTTAAGGTACCTCTACCAAAGGAATTACCTTTCGAAGCCAGCCAGGACAGGAGCTGCTGGCCCCACTACTGATCCCCATGGCCTCCGTGGGACTGACTAAACCTTCCATTCCTCGGTCTGCTTCCATTGTTCCTCGGAAGCCTCCACTTGGATCGGGAGTTTCAGATTTCTGCTGACTGTCCTCCTCTTCTCCCCCACCGCCGCCGCCTCCTCCTCCCGGGCTAGAGCTCTGAACCACTGACAGATACACAGCACAGAAACAGACAACTTGGCTATGCAGCAAGACAGATTTACCACCTTCGAGCCCCACTGACTTAGGAAGAGGTGACTAGAGTTGCATGAAGTAGAATAGCAACAGTGTAAGTCAAGTATTTGGGACTAAAGTTTTTAGTTTTTACACAAGGTATTGTATATCAGTTTCTTCATAATGATAATTTACTTCTTCCCAAACTTGCTTTTCCCTATGTTCATAGCAAATGATCAGTGTTCTAAACCATAACTGAACAATCACCCCAAGCAGAGCTCATCAAATCTAGCATCCACGCTTTAAAAGATACATCCAGACTCCAGCATCTTCCACAAAGGTTCATCTTCTATACAAAGCTCTTTCACATTTGAGCCAAAACCCACTTAAAGTTGCCAGATAAACTCACCACCAGCTCCCTTTCTGGGGAAACATCTGAATGGAGAAGTCTTCAACTATTAAAGTCATTGAATTCTTTGATGACTATTTGTAAGAATTTAAAAAATAGGATTGCTGGTTCTTTCTATATCATGAAGCATATTCCAAGTTACCTTAATGAAGACTGGCTGATGTGTGGTCAAGAAATGAAACTGAATTTTACTATGGGCCAAAGAAAAAGATAATTGAAAAAGTAAATTTTGCCAAAGCTAAAAAAAGATAATTTGCATGGTCTATTCTAAAGTTAAATGTAAAGGACTGTTTATGACTACCAACTATACTAACCAGTGCAGTCCTACTAAACTGGTAGAACTATAGATGCCGAAATAATTCTGAAGCTTGCTTTTTGTTTTAAATTGTTTTTAAAAATTATGTTACATCTGAGATATACATAAGACGATTTTTAAATTATGTGTAAGTTTTGGTGTCTAATAAAACACACATGAATCTACCAAGTGAAGAATGAGAATTACACTTTACAATATGGTAGCCACATATGGGTATTTAAACAGAACTAAATATTCAGTTCCTCAGTCACAGTCTCCTCTTTTCAAGGGCCCAGCAGCCACATGTGGCCAGGGGCTGCTCACTGGCCAGCACAAATACAGAACACTGTTACCGCTGCAGAAAGGGCGCTGGCACAGTGCTCAACTAGAACATCACCTGTATCACTCGGCCTGCTTTGTGAAGTCCTTCTCTCGCCTCCTACCCAGATGTAAGCACTTTTTAATTTTGCATTTATCATTTCTTCTTTGAAAAACAACTTTATCACATACGTATGTATCCTTAAGCAGTATGTTATTTATTTTCCTGGGTTTTGAACTTTATATAAGACATGTAGTCTGCTGTAACTTGCTTTTTACATTTTACATTATGGAAATATTTGTAGATGTTCATTTTCACTCTTATATAACATGCTATTGGATGATCATAACACATTCAACTAACAACTATTTACTGGGCACTTGCCATTTGCCAGGCATTCTTCTAGGCAATGTGGATACAATTAATGAATAAAAATAGACAAAAATGCCCTAGCTGGTTTAGCTCAGGGAATAGAGCGTCAGCCTGGGGAGTGAAGGGTCCCAGGTTTGATTCCGGTCAAGGGCACATGCCCGGATTGCAGCTCGATCCCTAGTAGGGGGCATACAGAAGGCAGCCGATCAATGATTCTCTCTCATCATTGATGTTTCTCTCTCTTCTTCTCTGAAAAAAAAAAAAAAAGACAAAAATCCCTGCCATTGTGTAGTTTACATTTTCTAGCCAATGGACATGTGCTTTTAATCTTATGTTTTTCCTTTAAATACCGTTCCAGCAAAACAAAGCTCTAATAGAACAGCTGTGCTTTGCAAAAAGAGATTTTATCATTTGTGACAGGTAGTAATATGCACAAATATATGCTGAGCAATGAATTACTAAATAAGTCTAATAAGAGGTATAATGTACGTGCATGTGTCTGTAAACTAAAGTTCAACAACTCTAGATCAGATTTTCAACTACTTCTTTTTGGAGGATTAATCTGCTTTTATTCTGGGTTTTTATCTGTTTGATTCCACAAAATATCAGAACCCAGGTTCTGAGACATCAAAGACTGCAGGTAGTCTAGCAAATGGAAAACCAAAAAGAAACACATATCCAGTTTCCTGGCATGATCCCAAATAACACAGCACTAAGAACAAAGAAGCCAAAGGAAAACGACCAGAGAGCTTTAAGCTAGTTTTCCTAACCACTTGGAAGTCTAGCCAACTTTTAATTTTGAGGGCCTGTTTTGAAGAACTATTTCTATAGAGTAGAATACCCCTAGAAATACCATGGAAATACAGGGTAGACAGAATCTGTAGCCCCTAAGCCTCGTCAGGAAAAAGACAACACATAAGTCACATTACAATATTGGGCAAGCCACATAATTACTTCCATATGTGTGGGGGCAAAGATGTACTCTTCCTCTGACCACAATGTAAAAGTCATAACTTACTGTGAAATCCACCCAAATATGATCCTCCCTCTTGATCACTGTATTCCTCGTTCCCAAAAGATATTTCCTTTTTTTGGGAGAACTGTATGGATTCCAACCCAAAGTTCCACACCTCACAAAACTACTGGTACCTAAGACATAGCTACTTACCAGTTCCAATGGATAAGCCACTGCTATTGGAACGGATGGTCTTAGAATTCAATACTTTCTCTGAGGAAAAAAATTCAGTAGTTAAGCATTATATACAGCTATAGGCAGGAAAAAGTGAGAAGGACTAGGATAGGGAGTTGATCTAGGAGATAACTGCTATCTCTCACTCCAAATAAACTAAAATTAATTACTGTTTTAGATATTAATAACATAAGCCAAGCACCACTAGCTATATTCTATATTCACTATATAAAGTATATTCACTATGTAAAGTAGCAATTCTCCTTAACTGTTCTTTGGAATCATCTGGGAAGCTTTAGAGATTTGGTTTAATTGGACAGAGATTTCTAAAAGCTCCTCAGGAGACTAATGTGCAGCCAAGGTAGTGAACCACTGATCTAAAAGAATGAACTTATAAATCCGCAGAGAGGGCCTTTATATAATTTAGTTCATAACAAAGTATCCTTTCTGCAGAAAGCAGTTATGCTTTAGTTTCTTTTTAAAGGTGTACTGTTTCTCAAAACAGCATAAACACAGACAACAAATGCTACTTAGTAGAGAACTAGAAGTAACAAATTCAATGGCAAGGGAGGCAGAGAACAAAGTTATATTAAAAAATGCCCAGTTGGTGTGGCTCAGAGGTTGAGTGTCAACCTATGAACCAGGAGGTCATGGTTCAATTTTTGGTCAGGGCACATGCACGGTTGCCGGCTCTATTCCCAGTGGAGGGTGTACAGGAGGCGGCTGATCTATGATTCTCACACATCATTGATGTTTCTCTCTCTTTCCCTTCCTCTCTGAAAGCAGTAAAAACAAATTTATTTTAAAATGGTCAAGAGGTGGCAAATGATAAAGCTCAGGAAGTGACAATGTTCTGTTTCTACCACTAGGCATGGCATCCTGACATTGTAAGACTTACAGAAGTAGCCTCTTTCCTTCAGGACACTTTTGTTTCCAATAATGTAGCCACCAGCATCTTAAGTAGAGGTCTATCCTCTGTCAAAGCCACCTCAATCCACACATGTGAAACCCTTACCAACAATGAGAATGGTGTGCCAGCCACGGCAAGACAGATCTGGGACATGATGCAGAGATCCAAAAATAGGCCGAGGCCAGGAGGTACAGATATCAGAGCCATGAGGTCTCTCTGTAGGGGTCATTGCCAGGCGACCATTACCACCATTGCCCCAGGCAAAAATGTGATTATCTAGAAAAAACACACACATTAAACAGCAGATAGTTTAATAGAATGCTGGCTTCCCAACTCTGGGTTCCCCGTCTTTATGCCCTAGAGCTAGAAAGTTTCCCCACTATGTACAAAACAAGGGAAAGCCGTTTACTCCCCTATATATAAGCCTAAATAATTCCTATATTCCCCAGGTAAGAATGACTACTGTTCCTACACTGCCATCCAGTCATTTATTCATTCTACTCATTCAACAACTTTTTTTGATCAATCCTTCAAATATTTACCGGGCACATGAAAGGCACTGCTTGAGGTGCTGGGGACAGAGCAGTGAACAAAATAGTCGCTGCCCTCTGGAAGTGACATACTAGTCGGGGAAGACTGATAAATAGAAAAGCAGTGGAAATAAAAAAGTGAGGTATTATTATTTTAGACTAGAGGCCTGGTACATCCATGCACCAGTGGGGTCCCTTGGCCTGGCCTGTGGGGATTGGGCTGAAACTGGCTCTCCAACATCCCCCTGAGGGGTCCTGGATTGTGAGAGGCGGTTCTCATGTGACACACCCAGGAATCAGGCTCCCTCCTCTCTGGTTCTGGATACATCACCTGAGAACCGCAGCTGCCAAGTCACCGTAGCTCAGCAGCTCCTGTGTTGAGTGTCTGCCCCCTAGTGGACATTGTGCGTCATAGCTACTGGTCAGATGGTCAGACAGTCATTTAGACTTTTATATATATAGATTAGAGGCCCAGTGCACGCAATTTGTGCACTTGGGGGGGGGGGGTCCCTAAGCCCGCCTGCTCTCTCTCGCAGTCTGGGAGCCATCAGGGGATGTCCAACTGACGGGGAGCGAGCCTAAGCCATCAATTGGACATCCTTAGAGGCTCCCGCCACCGCCGCTGCACTCACCAGCCATGAGCCCAGCTTTTGGCGCACTGACCACCAGGGGGCAGCTCCTGCGTTGAGCAGCGGTCCCCTGGTAGTCAGTGCGCATCATAGCGACCAGTAGTTCTGCCGTTCGGTCGATTTGCATATTAGCCTCTTATTATATAGGATAGGGTAGTCAGAGAAATACTTGATTGTTGGCAGAGACCTGATTGAAGGAAGAGAGAGCCATGTGGCTATCTAGGGGAAGAGCTTTCCAGGCAGTGGAAACAGTAAGTGCAAAGGTCCTGTAAGTAACATAAGCACCTCACACAGGGAACAAGAAAGACCCTGCAGCTGGATCAAAGAAAGAGGGGACGGTGGTCAGAGAAGAGATCAGGAGATGGCTGGGGTCTTGGTCATGTAGGACCTATACAGGCCATTGTAATGACTTTAATTTTTATTGATCAAGATAGGAAACTATTAGAAGTTCTGAACAGTAGGTATTTAAAAAATGAGGAGAAACTATAAGGGACCAAGGAAGGAAGCAGGGAAACCAGTTGTAGTGAAGCTGCTAAGAAGTGGTTGGACATATTCAGAAGATAATTAGTAGGTTTGCTGATGGATGAGATATGGGGTGTAGGGTGGAACTGCCATTTACTGAGACAGGATGGCTACAGGTGAAACAGGTTTGTACAGAAAATAAGAAGTTTGATTTTGAATATACTAAGTTTCTTTATCCAAATCAGGACAGTTTTGAATTAAAAGGGGGTGTGATTAATGATTAAACCAGGACAATAGGCATGAATCAGGACTGACCCAGGAAAACCAGGCTATAGAGCCCCCTTATCTTTAGACATCTAAGTCAAGAGGCTGTTGACTGAGTGTGGAGATAAGGGGTGTTCGTATAAAGGTATCTTCATATAAGGGAGATTTAAGATAATGAGCTCACTTAGAGAGTAAAGGAAGACAGTGGAGAGACAGAAGGACTGAGCCCCAGGCACTCCAGGGCTTAGGAGTTTGAAACTGCCATGGCGCCTGACCTAATTGCCTGAACTACTCTGTTTATATGGGTATCTCTCCTACCCTCCTAGAATGTGAGTTCCTTGAGGACAGGGCCTTCCTGAGACACATTTCTCTATTCCCAGAGCCTAAAAGAGGACCTGGAGCACAGCAGGCACTGAGTTTGTTTGCTGTGTGAATGAGGCAATCAAGTACATTTTAGAAGAGTACAGCAATGTTGGTCAAGAGGTACTATGCCTAGCCACAGAATCCAATTCTACTCCCTCATTCTGAAGTTTAACTCATGAAGTACAAAGATCTACTGAAGAAACATTGAGGCCCTGTGAACTTGCTGCACTAAATTTAATCCTTAGAGACATCTTGACCCTGTCTTTCTAGGTAACATTTCCACTTATCTAGTTTGACTAAACAGTTTGCTTTCTAAAAATCCCTTGTTTTAGGACAAGTAGAGAAGGTTCATATGCCACTCTGATAGCTGGTTCACTTAATATGGTGATAACAGATAACTAGTTTGACACTATCCCTGGATCCTTTATGTATATACACCGGGTAGACTAGAAGAAAACAAGGACATCTCAGGGCATGAGCAACATAAAAAAAAAAAGCTTAAATGAGTGAAAAAACAAAAAGATGCAATGTGACTTGTTTACCAGTCACAAGAAAGAAGTAGCTACAAAAATTAAAAAAAGTTCAAAAGGTGCTATAGGAAGTCAGAAAAAAAGAGAAGAAAAAGAAAGCAGAAGAAAGAGGAAAGGAAATGAAGACTAGCAGAAGTGGTAGTACAAAAGAGAAGTGGTTATAACAGCAAGAAGAAACAGCTATGAGAGGAAGGAAGAAAATTCAGTTAGACCAGTTCAGAAAGCTGAGAGATACAGTATACAGTCCTTTAGGATGTCACTGCAGTGGCAGCTGACCCCAATGTCAAGGAGTAAGGTCAAATTAGTTGTTCTCTTCTCCAGTCCCCTAGCCAACATTTACTGAAACCCATATGGTGCTGGACAAGGTATATATAACTATTTAATAATTCTTAAAATATTTTATCAAAATTGTTAAAGTAAAAAAAGCAGGGACTTCGAATATTAACCTGACATTATCTAGAAATATGATCTTTTAAAACAATCACTATGTTGAACACATGAAAACTTAATGACGCTCCACATGCACAACAACTGGTCACTAATTCAACACAAATTAAAAGGTTAACATATGATCCAACTTCACAAATAACTAGTCCACCTCTTTCCCAACCAAAAATTTAAACATTGCCATCCGTCCAGAAAGCTTGGAAGGATGTGTCCAGACTCACCGTCAGTGGCAGCAATGGTAAACTCATCACCGCAGGAGACCCTGATTACTTGCTTCCCACCGAGGGGTCCCCCCAACAGGTTGATTCCTAGACGCTTTTTATAATTCCCAACACCCAGCTGTCCACATTTGTTGCAGCCAAAGGTCAGCAGCCGGCCTCGCTCTGCAAGAGAAGCAAAAATAAATAACCAGGCACAAATGGGTCAATGGAAGAGAGAGAAAAAGCAGCCAATAGAGAGTTCCATGGACTAGCTTCTGGTTATTAAGAGTACATACACAAATTACAAAGCTAGCCACACAGTCCTGGACCTAGGGAGCTAGGGTATATAGAACTATCACCAATTAGAGCCAGGAAGGGACTCAATATTCTATTTTTCTCTCTAATATTGGATTTAAAATGTAGAAAATGTGTACTACATAACTTAGAAAATTTACACATGGCTGTTGTCTGCATTGTAAGTGTGACATTCTCATTAAGGCATGTATTGATTATGCATTTATAATTACCAATAAACATCTACTTGAATGCCTTAATTTGTTAATGAGAATATACTAGGTGCCAGTGGAAAATCAGGAGAATGTATATATAGTTTACAAAAACTTATACTGACTAGTGGCCTGGTGCACGAAATTCATGCACATTAAAAGGGGATTAATTAGAGGAAATATTTTAATATTGCTATTTGCCCTTTCTCTATAATAGAAGTGTCAGAGATGAAAGAAAATTAGTAAAATGTATATGAAAAATCTTCCTCCTGTCAGAGTCTGGTGTGCACCAAGGGACCCAGAGTCCAGTCCCTGCCCACGCATGTGCGCCTCAAAATCGCATGAGACCCAGACCCAGCCAGCCTCCTCGCATTGGGCTAGATCCAGACCCAGCCGGTCCCACCCTTGTCAAGTCCCCTGGCCTGGCACCAGGGTGGGGGGCGCGGCCTGAGGTCTCTCAGCCTGGGCCAGGGCGGGGGGCGTGCCTTGAGGTCCCCTGTCAAGCCCCGCCGGGTGAGGGATGTGGCCTGAGATCCCCTGTCAAGCCCCGCCGGGTGGGGGGGCACACCTTGAGGTCCCCCATCAAGCCTCGCCAGGTGGGGGGCGCAGCCTCAGGTCCCCCAGCCCAATGCTGGGAGGAGGCGCAGAGCCTCAGGTCCTCCGTCAAGCCCCACCGGGACGGGGGGTGCAGCCTCAGGTCCCCCATCAAGCCCTGCCGGGTTGGGGGGGCGCAACCTGAGGTCCCCTGTCAAGCCCCACGGGGGGTGGGGCGCAGCCTCAGGTCCCTGCTGATTGCTCGTTATGGGAACTTGGCCTCTGCTGTGGGTGTAGCCATCTTGTGTTATGGAACCCCCCCCACCCGCCTGTCTCTGCTATGGGCGCTGCCATCTTTGTGGCGGAGTGACAGTCAATTTGCATATTCCCTCTTTATTATATAGGATCGCCTGAGCTACTAAGGCCTGTATGTACAGTTGTAAATCAACTCACCATCAATAGCAGCTGTGTGAGTCTTGCCTGGGGCAATTGTTCGGATCTTATAAAAGGACAATTGTTTGGCCAATGTAAAGGAGGTTGTGTAGGGAACTTCATGGTATGCCTGAAATAAGATAAAACAAAAGTGGAGACTCATGAGGTAAAAAATGGAGGGGTAACAGGTTGAAAATGTCACAATGACCAAAAGGCCTTTCAGGGAAATTGTGGGGAAATGCACAATTTCATCATGCTCCTCAGAACAGTGGGCAATTTAAAATTTATGAATTACTTATTTCTGGAATTTTCCATTTAATATTTTTGGACTGTGGCTGACTGTGGGTAACTAAAACCTCAGAAAGCAAAACAGCGGATAAAGGGGAACTACTGTAATGGTAATTTTGAATATGCCTTTTCAAACCACACAGACACCCTCCCTAGATTTGCCCTGAATTTGAGAATCACTACTCCAGAGACTGCTTTAAAAATTAATTCTTATCTTTTCCATTGAGTCAGAAAACTTTTGTCTCTTATTTTTGATTCTTTAGAAAATAATAAAAATTCATCATACTAAAACAAAGAGGAGACTAAAAATTAGCATCAGTGGTGAATTTCATGACATCCTTGAAGGAGGTAAATGGTAATTACATGTAATAAGCCTGTACAGGATCAGTGATTTGGGAACAATAAATCTAAAAACTCTCCAGAGATGTGGCACATGGAAATATGATTT
Organism: Myotis nattereri; assembly: GCF_964212035.1. NCBI lineage: Eukaryota > Metazoa > Chordata > Mammalia > Chiroptera > Vespertilionidae > Myotis > Myotis nattereri. The sequence continues at coordinate 23,247,881 of NC_138075.1, read as the reverse complement.
TCATAATGTTAATTTTCTTATGCCTATTTCAGTGATAAGACAGAACCTGAATTCCATCACTTGATTCTTTGTAATCAATTTATTTATTGAGGTATAACAAACTATAAAATGTTAGACAGCTGGATACATTTTTCTGTATGCATACAAATGTAAAACTATCACCCTGATCAAGATATAGACCATTCATCACCTTATAATACAGCAGTTCTCAACCTGTGGGTTGCGACCCCTTTAGGGGTCGAACGACCCTTTCACAGGGGTCACCTAAGACCATCGGAAAACACATATGTAATTACATATTGTTTCTGTGATTAATCACTATGCTTTAATTATGTTCAATTTGTAACAATGAAATTGGGGGTCACCACCACATGAGGAACTGTATTAAAGGGTCGTGGCATTAGGAAGGTTGAGAACCACTGTTTATAATCTCTCTTCCACCCCTTCTGTTAATACCCATTACCCTCCTCCTAGAAGTAACCACTGTTTTAGCTTCTGCCATCATCAGTTAATTTACCTGTTCTTAAACTTCACATAATTGGAATTGTATAGTATGTACTCTTTTGTGGCTGGCTTCTTTTGCCAAACATGTCTGTGAGATCCTCACTTTATTCTTAAGTCAAATTCCATGGTCACTAACCAATAATAGCATTCCCAAAGAGATTCTGACAATGTGGCTAGGACACTAAAGGAGATACTCACTTCATGGTTGATGATACCAGACATACACTGATTCAGACCCAGTTTGTTGAATTCATTGAGTCCACAGGCCAGCACTTTGCCTGACTGGGTCAGCAGAAATGTCCCATCACAGCCACATTGAACAGCAACAATAATCAAGGCCTTCGGAACATCCACCTGCAAGGGGGAAAAAAAAATCCCTCAAATGTAGCTTGTATTAGGAAAAAACCCTGAGATTCTTTCAAAAAAATGTCCTACATTTAACAGAATGACTACAGGGAAGTAAAGATTGCTCTAAGCTCTTCAAGTCTGCACAGCAGCTTAGAGGCGACTGTTTTCAACAAGAAGCTCAGGTTTTATAATAAAGTAAAAAGCAGTTCCAGGTCAGCTAAACAGACAGCCCCTGTCAAAGCTTGTTTTCCGGACAATCCTCCTTAGGAAAACTTCTCAGAAAAATTGGGAAAGGAGAGACTTCGCTCATTGCCGATGCTGCCCTCTGACGCAGAAAGCTCAGGACAGTTATAAAGAAACTCAGCAGCCCTGTGGGGTCCCCGGCTGGTCATGGTATAAGTGAGGAGACAGAGTACTGAGGTACCAGCCAGGACTTCCGAATGCTCACATCGCTCTGCAGCTAACCAGACAGGGCTGGAGAATAGAGGTGGAGGAGGGGGGAGGGGGGGGCCCATGATGGATGTCTTTGAAACCTGAAAACTCAAACCTTAAAGTTCCGACTACAGCCTTTTCAGAAGAAGAAGAACAGCCGATAATCCCACTGAGAATGGCCCCACAAATATATGTTAATTTTTTAAGTGTAAATAAACACTTGCAGTGAATGGGATAGTGGATTACAGCCAACCTTCGAGTGGGCAAGCCTGTGCCCTAGGGTGGGTGTGAGAGGTGACCGTGCTCTTCCCTCAGCTGGTTTCAGCTCCTGTGCAAGCTCTTAAAGTGCCAGCTCTTGCAGTGATGGGAGTAATTAGATATTATGTTTTATACAATGTGACCCCTAAATACAAAAACTAGTTCAACTGGGGAAATAGGAGGGAGGAGGATTGTGTTGGGCTAAAAGACAGTATGTTGTTTTCCAATATCTTTCCAAGGAGTTTTCCAGGGTATATTTAGCTCAATGTGACTTTTTCACTGTACAAGCTAATTTTAGCTCTCATCCCGAGTAAGATGTGACTCCACAGTGTCTACAGAGGCTGTATCCTCTTTGTTAATTTTTTATGATTTAGTCAGATGACAAGACCACACAGTGCTAAATCTGGAATCCTGGATTGTCAGTGTCCCAGATAGGAAATATTTCAGAAATAAACACCTTGATATGAGGAGTCAGAGAAAGAGGACATATTAATGCAGTCTGTGTGACCTGGATAGACTTTAGGAAGCAGCTGCTTCTGATTTTACCTTTTGTGGTGTATAATAATCCTCTTCCGAATCCAAACCCAGTCGTCCTGAGACACACGTAAGAAAGAAAATCATTAAAATGAGGGCATCCTCCCATGGACATGGGGGTGGTGAGGACCTGGGGCGGGGGTGGGCTGGAGGGGGTCAATGGGGGAAAAAAGGGGACATATATAATACTTTCAATACTAAAGAATTATTTTTTAAAAATGAGGGCCTCCTTCCCAATGAAAATGTCCCAGAAGATTCTCCTTTACCGAATTAACACTTCTCAAGTAGAGGCTACAAGATGCGTTTATGCACACAAGCCTGAAAGCAGGTTGTGTGCCTGGGAATAAGTGGACAGAGACAGGGCTACACCTACCATATTCACCACAGCCCCAAGAATAGACTTCTTTGTTGCGTGTCAAAACCACCACATGATTATCTCCACAGGAGACCTGCTCCACTGGATTGTTCAGGAAGAAGTTCAGCGGTATGGGCTCTAGTACTTCGGGGCCAGCAACCTTGTCCACCCCCATGCAGCCATAATAATCAGATCCAAAGGCATAGAGCTGACCCTCATCTGTAAAGGGAAGGAAAGCACAACTCATCAAAAGAATGACTTATTTCGTCCAATCAGAAAGCTGGGCAGGACTAAAATGAGGACTATCCCAGCCAATGAGCTCACATGAGATTATTACATCACAGAAATCTGAAGGATAGGCTGTGCAAGTCTAAAGTTGTTTGTATTTATAGGATCACTTGTACTGTTACAATAAAAGTTTTAAAAAGTGGTAGTATCCTCATGTTAAAGGCTTACATTTTTACTCGAGTCATCTCTATTTTATAGAGAAAAAGAGAAGTACTAACAAATCATAAAATGAGTACTGACAAGACCAAATTTAATTTTAGCTCTTAATTCTTGATTTAGTGTTATCCACACCTGACTAGGTGGTGAAGTTATTTTTCTCCATACCTGGGACATTCCACATCCCACTTCTTCTCTCTTACCCACCTGCTTTCTCCTTGCTCATCACCCCCCTAATGTTATAGCAGATTGAGCATGTTGTTATTGTGTATATCTGCTCATTGTCTTTGGTTCTGTGAATACTGTCTTTTATTATAAAATCCCAACTAAAACTGCACAGTATAATACCCCACATTAAATATACTTGGATGCTTTCTGCTGATGGCTTACCTGTCACACAGACAGTGAAATCATCACCGCATGACACCTGATGAATAGCTTTGCCTTGCAACTTTTCCACATGCTTGGGCTGTCGGTAGGAGGCTTTGTCTCCATGGCCCAGCTGACCATGAAGTTTAGTGCCCCCTTGCATGTTCTGTGAAATAAAGAGGTCTTGTGAAGTTTTAACTTTTCATGCCAAAAAGATAATCTTCAATATAACTTTTTATAAAGAAAAACAATAGGAAAAACATCAGCTGGAAATTTAGAAATGAAAAAAAAAATGGATAAGGAGATTAAACTGTTATTTATTTATTTGATTAAACCTTTTAATCGTAGGTAGTAAAAAATTCCTGCCAGCAGGTAAAGATTTAAAAGTATTCAAATTGATATCCACCAGGTCTTAAAAGGACACAGTTCCAATTTTGCATTTTTCTTTTAATTCTAAGGTGAACCATATATTTAACTAGAGACCTGATGCACGACATTCGTGTACTGGGGTAGGGGGATGTCTCTCAGCCGAGCCTGCACCCTTTTTCAGCCTGGGACACCTGGGGGGATGTCCGACTGCCAGCTCAGGCCTGCTCTTCATGGGAGCAGCTCCAGCCACCGCTGCTGCACTTGCCAGACATGAGCCCGGCTTCTGGCTGAGTGGCACTCCCCCTGTGGGAGCACACTGACCACCAGGGGGCAGCTCCTGCATTGAGCGTCTGCGCCCTGGTGGTCAGTGCACATCATAGTGACCGGTCATTCCGCCATTCAGTCGATTTGCATATTAGGGTTTTATTATATAGAATTATGGGTGATGATAAAAAAATTCTTTTATATAGTCTAATTTATTTTCTACTGGAGTACATTCTTTTGTATAGTCTCACTAGAAGTTTTACAAATTTGGTCACAGTTTCCCTGAAATATACAAGAGTTATAAAGAATCTGGCTACATCAAAGAGGCTGCTATACAGCACAGAGAATAGTCCTAAATGACTTTCCAATATTTTAATAGAGATAAGTAATTCTTTTCATTCAATAACTCAACTCTAAATTCTTATATAAATTTTTTATTTTTATATTTCTAGAGAGAAAGGAAGGGAGAGGGAGAGAGAGAAATAGCAATGTGAGAGTGAAACATCCATCAGCTGCCTCCTGCACGCTTCCTACCAGGCATTAAGCCTGCAACCCAGGCATGTGCCGTGACAGGGAATTGAACTGGCAACCTTTCGCTGCCCAACCAACTGAGCCACACCAGCCAGAGCAAGACTTTATACAAATGTTTTTTTTAAGGCACTGATTTCACTCTACTTTTGGCAGCACACACATGGGCTAGTTCTTTCAAGGATAGTGTTTTATGCAATAACAAGTTACCACTCTATAATAGATGCCATATCATTCATTCTTTCTTTCTATCCATCAATAGTTGAGTTTCTCTATTATGTCACCCATTTAAAGCCTGTCCTCCTAAAGCCTACAGAAAATTACCGGAAAGAATGACCTCCCTCAGGAAGAGGAGGAAGAGTGAGAACCAAGGGCCTAAGACAAGATCAGGTAAAGGAAAAGCAGTCTAAAACGAGCCTGAGAAGGCACAGCTGACGAAACAGGAGGAAAGCAAAGGGGACATGCTCTCATGGAAGCCAAGGGAAGACAAAGCTTCAAGAAGAGAGTGGTCAACTTCAACTGTATCACATACTGCTGGGAGATCAAGTAAGTAAGGACTTGCTTACAAAAAGCATCTGTTTTATTTTCACAATTTATAAGTCACTTTGTTAAGAGTAGTTTCAATCAAAAGACAGAGATGAAAGTTGCATTGTTGGTGAATGAGGAACGAGTGGGAGATAAAGAAATAACAATACAGGTGATCTGTTCAAGAAGGTGAGAGATAGGATGGAATCTAGGGGGGAACAAAGGAATATCCTACTTTATACCTAGCCATCTTCAATCACTGATGGAGGTCTTGGAATTTTCCTGCCACGGCACACCGCTTCATTTGTTTACAAGGCTATTTCACAGATACTAGTTGCTCTGAATCTCACCGTAATAGAACAGGGTAATTAAATGACTTTCTTAAATGAGAGTCCAGTTTCCTAAGTCCAAACCTAGAGCTCTTAAAAAAAAATTCAGAGAGGAAGGGAGAAGGAGAGATAAAAAACATCAATGATGAGAGGGAATCATTGACTGGCTGCCTCCTGTACACTGCACACTGGGGACTGAGCCCGCAACCCAGACAAGTGCCCTAACCAGGAATCGAACTATGACCTCATGGTTCATGCCAGCCAGGCCAAACCTCTGGTTCTTTTAATTCTTTCTCTCACCCATTCATTCATTAAAAAAAAAAAAAAATTTACAAGAGACCTAATATGTACTAGGCTTTGGGCATACATCAGTGAATTCTAAAAAGACAAAATCAATGTTCTTTATATTCCATCAGCCCATGCTGCTACTCCTGCAGCACATGTTCAACTTAGACATCTGGGTCCAGTAAACAATTATGCTTACAACACTGTTCTAAAGTACTGAGCTTTCACTTACCACCCAGGTGTACAGTTCCTTCTCCACTGTGACCACAGCAAAGTGGGTGTTCCCTGCACACACCTGCCGAGCACTACAGCCACTCCTGATGACATCCAGTTTTTGGGGAGTGGATTTTCCACCACCCCAAACATAGACTTCACTGGTTCGTGAGGTTACCACAGCAATGGGTGCTTCACTCACAGTGCTTGACCTGCCAACAACCCCAGAACAAAGGCACATTTAACATAAAAACTGTATCATAGAAAAATGCTTCCAGTCTGTTCCCTGCGAAGAACTGCCAATTATGGTATGAGAAAGTATGTTCTTTCTTGACAACCTATTTTAACCTTCTATCATTGCAGGCTTTGCAATTCCTGCCTCAGGGCTTCATCACAGCTCGGCCAGATCAGATTCCAGTCTGATCCAGAACACCTACACTTTTCAGCTTTTCAACATTCATCATGGTAATGATGTCCACTTTAGCATGAGGGTGAAATTATAGCTTTCCTTTTCTCAGAAATGACTATCTGACATTTAAGCAGATGTTGGCTTCTGAAAGGAGGCCAAAGGCTAATTACTGGGATCAAACAATGCACAGACCCAACAAAGAAAGACACCCTGGTGGTAATTTAAGATATATTACTTTTCAAGAGTCTCTTGAACATTTACCTTGGTCTCTTTGTAGGTGCATTAAGCAGTGTGACTTTTTCTTCCATCTCTCTACCAAAAGAAAAGCAAAGATAGATGAGCACCAGTGTCTCTTTAATATATTTCACAGATTTAATCCTCTATAAATTGTATGTGTCCTACAACATTATAGTACTTTTAGGAAAGAACCCTGATACAACTCAAACAGTTATATAGGCCTGGCTTTAGACAATTCATTAAATACAAGGCGGGCAGCAGTTTGGGGTCATTTGTTTTCTATCTCTGAGAAATGTTCCAGGCTGGAACAGAGAACCTTGAGACCTCTGATGCACATTTTTAAGTACCTGCCAACATCTCCATCTAGTATGCCCACTGACTCCTCAAACTCAACATCTCTAAATCTCAGCTCATTATCTCTCTCCCATACAGCTTTTCTTTCTGACTTTCCTATTTCGAAAACTGCTAACCCCATTCTCCTAGTCAACAAGTTCTATAGATTCTACCTATACGATGTCCTCTATACTCACCCCTCTATTCCAGTCTCACCACCTTAGTTCTAGGCATCTTTACTTCCCACCTGGAATATGATAGCACTTACTAATTGGTCTCACCACAGCTCCAATCCACTTTACCCAGCCCTACACTGATGTAACACTGACATTATTACTGTTAAGTAATTCTTAGGCTGCCTCTCATCACATGAACTGTCCTCTCATACACATCCAATACTTCTGTACTTATCTTGAACTAAGCACAAATTCCTTTGTCTGGCACTCAAAATTTTCTACCTACCTTTCCAGCCTTCCTTCCCTTTATTTACTGCCCATGTTTTAGCTCAGGGTTCTCATTCTGATTAAATTGATTATAGCTGAATTCCTGGGATGGTCTTAGGCATCAATATTTTTTGAATGCTTCGGAAATGTTGCTCTTGAGAGCCCTGTGAGTATAACCACCACTAATCTAGCCAAACAGGACTTAGGGTTTCCTGAATACTTCCCACAACTTCCTGTGTCTGTGATTCATCTGGGAAGCTCTTTGTCTTACATTTTTCCATCAAAGTACAAAGTTTTATACAATATATGTATGTAAATCTACAATTATCTCAATAAAAATTGCAATTAAAAATTATAAATAGAAATAATAAGAGATTAAAATAGTCCTAATACTATTGGGAAATAAATCAGATAAAAAATTTAAATATTAAGCAGCCCCAAAGAGTGACAATGCTTGAATATACACAGAACATAAATGTAAAGTCACACTGCTGCACCTGGAGTATCACACATAATTCTAGGCACTAAAACACTGTTTTGGAAAAGAAGCATAAAAGATTAATTAAATGACATAACAGAATAAAGGCACTGACCAAACAGAAAAGATTGTGGAATTAGGTATATACTTAATGTATCTAAAGGGTAAGCTTGAAAAAGAGCATAGTAAATGTCTGAATATTGGGAAGATATAGAAACAAAGAGCTGGTAGGGGAGAAAAAAGGGTAGTAAGGCAAAATAATATAATAGGATGAAATACAGACTAGAACATTTAAGAAGGATAAAGAATACCTCTTCCTTTAAGTAAGGGTTTGAAGCCTCCTGCAGGAGGTGAGGCATAAAGGCCCTCTTTCTTACCACTAGAGCCCTCTAATAGAATAAATCTCGGCAAACAACCTGTTAGGAATCAATCAAGCTTGACTTTAGGAAATGGGCAAAAGGTATCCTCCAACTCTAACCTACCATCTAAAGGAATGTACTTAAAAAAAAAAAAGGGTCAGGTCCAAATCCATGCTCCTATCCAACAATTATTGAGCACCTTGTGCCAGGCCCTCTTTAAATCCTCACCCTACCTCACTTTATGGAGGAGAAAAGTAAGGAACAGAGATGTTAAATAACTTGACAAATATAATGACAGAACTCAGATACAAACCTAAGGATGTCTTCCCTTAATTACTAAACTCTAACCCCTAACTCTAGATTAAAACTCATAGATGGGATGGGGGGTCCTAGGGTCTCATCAGTATAAATTTAGAACAAAATAGCACAGGCTAAGGAGGTAAAAGTCAGGAGCTACCCCCAAATAATGAAGGCAGAGATGTTGGTAATAAATAGCACCAGAGCGACTAAGTCAGGAAACACCACCCTCTTTGTGGTATTCTGATCAGATCACTAACAGTCCATCACCTACGGAAAGACAACAGAGTGACTTTTTGTACTTTACCTCCTACGTTTCCTGAGAAGGGGGCGATCCAGCAGTTCATCCGCAGTGGGTCTCTGCTCAGGATCCTACAAAGTACAAATGGAGCTAGTTTTAATATAAAGGGAATGGACAAAATGGGATCTAAAGAGGCTTTTCATTTCCTTTTAGAAGGCTATTGGTTAATTATTCAAAGACCACTGTATATTATCCTTTGGTTTTAAAAAACATAATTTATTATGTCACACTTCATGCTTCATGTTTATCTCATTAACATCAACACTGGTATATGAGTGAAAATGAGACTTCCTCACTTAAATTTCAATATATTTAGAACTTAAGAATCTTGAGTGCTTGTTACAAATAAAGATTTCTGGGCTTTATCCATAGAGATTCTGATCCAGTTGGTCTGGGTTGGGGCCCAGGAATCTTCACATTTTGCTTGTAAATGCTCCTCCATGTCTGTGGTTCATGAACCATACTTTGAATAATACTGACCCAGAGCGACACTGAAAGACAAACTGTGAGATACTAGAACTATATATATTCTGTACATTAGGAACTCTAAATTACCTCTGACTATACTTTTATAAAAGCAAGTTACAAAAATCCTGATCATAAAAATGGAGCACTACCTTGGCCAGGTTGCTCAGTTGATTAGAGCATTGTCCCATACACCAAAAGGTTGTGGGTTCGATCCCTGGTTGGGGCACGTACAAGAGGCAACTGATTGATGTTTCTCTCTCACATTGATGTTCCTCTTTCTTTCTCTCTCTCTCAAAAACATATCCTCAGGTGAGGATTAAAAAAAAAAAAGAATAAGGAAATCCCTTTTAAAAAAAAAAAGGGAGCACAATTTCATAAAGTAATAAAGAACAAAGCAGAACAAAATACTAATTTGTTGGCTGAAGCACACAGTTATCAGTAATTTCCCATACCTATCCTTCTGGGTCTAGCTACAAATACATCCTACCTGGGAAAGAAGATGTGGTTTTGTGCAGGTTCACCTATGTCATACCTCAAACACTAAAGCTGGGAGGAAAAATACTAAACTGAAATCACTAAGTAAGTCACACTTACCTGGTCAAGGCATGAATGGACCATTTGGATCAGTTCCAAAGAGTACTGACTAGAATCAACTTCCATGGCCCGGATTCCTTGTACAATCTTCACACACAAGTTGAGTGGATTCTATAAGAAAATGATTATTGCATTGTTCTTGGTTTTATAAAGATGGCATTATAAAATACCAGTAGGGACTCTGAGATGTCTGTGCCTATTATTTAAAGGAGTGGCAATAGTTTTGCATTAGGTCTGACTTCTTTTTATAACTATTACTATGCATCAACAAGAAATGGTTAGGGATGCACTGCTGCTATCAGATGGAATGAAGCCAACTGGCCAACATGGAGATATGACTATGTGGCCAATAGCATTAATATTCAGACTGTATTATAATCTGACCCTTCAATTAAATCCCCTGAAAAAGGAAAGCAAGGCTAGCTATGCTTCTTGGCTTTAAATTCCTTTGCCAATTAATTTGCCTCTTAATTTATATGTCCTAATAATGGGTATACAGGTAATAGTATGCTCCAACAGACAAGGTAGTGAATGATAATAATAAGCTGATAATTATAATATTACTATTATAATATCATCACCATGTTTATAGAGACCAGTATGTACTAGGCAGGCATGTTATGTATTTGATCTTTTTTAACCCTTGCAAACACTACACAAGGAGGTTATTATCCTTACCAATTTAGAGATGTCACTTTCCCAAGACTACAGATAGTAAAAAATAGATCCATAATTCCAAATAAAGTCTATCTGACTCCAAAACTCATTTTCTTTCCACTATAATATCTAGAATTAGATGATACACCAGAATAAGTTTCAGAATTTAAAAAAATAAATAAGTCTCATGAAAAGCCAATGAATTTGCATCAACTAACACTTGCATTTTTCATATACACTAACCAGAGCATTTCTGTGAGAGGAATATATATTTTTTATTTGTTACAGATAATAAAATAGAGGATCAAAGAGATGAAGTGATTTGCCTAAGTTCTCACACCTGGTTTGTAAAAATGATTAGATGTGAACTCACTTTTGTTACTCAAATTGTGGTCCATAGACAAGTAGCATCAGTAGCATCTGGAAGCTATCAGCCCTGCCCCAGACTTACTCAAACGGTCTGCATTTTAACAAGATGCCCAGGTGATTTCCTATGTTCTCATGTGTATTAACATTTGAGAAGCACTGGTTTGCAATGGGCTCTACTTAAGAAGAAAAAAAAAACCTTAAAGAGAACTGTTATCCATAAGATGATAACAATCTTTAATAAGAGTCAGTGAATAATTTTTCATAAAAAAGATCGAAACACTTTAATGAGTATTATATAATTTGCCTTAGCTTTTTAAAAAAAATGTAGCTGAAGCATATGAAATGGCTTATCTAAACTGTAGCATTACATAGTCGATCCTAGAGCCCGTTTTGAAATTATAGTTAACAAATTCAAGCACAGCATTCGATCTACTTGATGATTATTCAATGGGGAATTCAAACTGGAGATAAATCTGGTCTACAGTATTCTAACAATACACTACTAAGCCCGTGCCAGGATACTAGTTGTTATTTTTGCCTACAGTTGATTTCTGTTCTAGAAATCAGGAGCTCAGAAACCAGTTTGGCTCAGTGGATAGAGTGTCGGCCTTCGGACTGAAGGGTTGAGGGCTTGATTCTGGTCAAGGGCATGTACCTCAGTTGCAGGCTCAATCCCTGGCCCCTTGTCAGAGTGCAGGTGGGAGGCAACCAATCGATGTGGCTCTCTCACATTGCTCTGTCTCCTCCCCTCCCTTCCACTCTCTCTAAAAAAAATCAATGGAAGAATATTCTCGGGTGAGGATTAACAAAAAAAGCTCAGGGACAAATGAAGTTGATTATCTCAATCAAGTGGTACCATCTGCAAGGACAATGTGGAGATAATACATCAACTTACTGTAGCATCAAATGTTCTCTTTAGCGTAAGCAGTTCAAAGATGACGCAGCCTACTGCCCAGATATCAGACTTGAAATTGTATTTTACTCCTTGGCAGAGCTCTGGAGACATGTAATATGGAGTTCCGACAAGCTGAACAACAAAGAAAACAATCAAATAATAATTTCTTTTCTGGGGTAACCATATTAATATTTCAACAACTAAATTAAATTTCCTAGGAACTAGTGATAACAACCATACAACATTCATCAGCATATGCCATTATGGTTTTTGTGAGATGATGTCATTATGCGGAGAAATCTTATTCACATCAAATCTCTTGAGCCAATTATAAAGGAATAATCTCTGTGGTAAAGGCACTGTGGTAATTTGGGAGCCACAACAGCTCTGTGATTTCTGGATCATAGAGGCTTGTAGGCATTCAAGGCCCACTAAGATTTCACACAGATAAAGACATACTTAGTAAAAGCTCACCAAGCGGGGAGGAAGCTGGCAGTGGGGAGAAGGTAAATGAATAAAGAGGTAAAAGTTGTGACTGAAATGCATAGCAATGAAGTTTTTTAAATGGCTCAATTTGACATTTGTAATACTAATATAGTTAGTAAATTTCTTTTAAATTTGAAAAAGATTTCTTGAATTCAAGAATGAATTTGAAAATAAAAATGATCTGAATAAAGGTCATGTCTTTCCCAAGATGAGAGACAATGAGTGCCCTATCTTTAATCAGCAAAGCAAAGAAATTTTCAGATGGCTTACACAGCATTTATAATGTTCTTATCATTCCTTCTTTGCATTAACTGGCTAAGAAAAATCAAATCTTGGTTTTATCAGATTATTCTTGATGCAAAAAAATCTACTTAAGACATGATTGCTTCCAGAAGCTCAATGTGGCATCACTATACAAGCAGACTGAATCCCTGAAGCAGAGAATTCCAACCCTGGCTATCAGCATCCTTGGATGTCTCTATATTGTTTGCAGGCATATTGCAACATTATCGAAAAATATCATCAGAGCAAGATTAATTTTTATTAAACTTACATTTTCAAGTTCTTTTTAGGACAGAGCATTGTGAAACCAGTAGAGTAATAATTGGGTTCTATAATTCCTTAAAGGATGAGATCACTGTCCTTAAAGGTCAACTTGTGTCTATGCTTTCCTAATGGTCTTTCTTAAGATCAGGTGCGAAGGGAACCCTGCAGTTCAGACTGTGTACAATATTAAAGATCAAACTGTTCTCTGGGCATCAGCCTTTTCTGTAATATATGGCTTCTGAACCAGAAAAATTCAAAGGAAACACAAAAAGAGATGTGTAAAATCATAAGCTCAAATGTTAAGAGATAAAGTGAAATCTATTAAAGATCCTAGGCTGGAAAAAGCGGTAAAGTATTTTGTTGTTTTTTAGAAAAGTCTCTAGTCAGAAAAGGATTTGAGGTCATACAGACAATGCAGACAATAACTCTTGAAAGAACACCTGAGCATGCAAACACCTAGTGAGCCCAGGAAAAAGACTCCTGTAGATTTGTTTTAAAAGTATGGAGAATCTGCAAGACTATTGAGAAAAGGATGCAGATTTAGGGGGAATAGTTATATCTCATGGTGCTAGAAAGGAAAAGAAAAAAAATAAGACAAAGCAACATGCACTTACCGTCTCAGCCATGGAATATTCAGAATTAAGTTTCTTTGCTAGGCCATAATCTCCAAGTTTTATCAGGTTTGCCTTGGTCAGAAAAATATTTAATGTCTTTATATCTCTGGAAAAAAAAAAGAAAGATGCTGGATAGCAAGGCCATATAGTTGATTGTTTTAAGCTCATCTACCACACCCAGGATTAGAGAATAAAAATGAGTGTGTCACCATTGCTCAGACTGTTATGAATCCAAACGGTCATCACTTTCACACTGAAAAGGGGACTTGGTAGACTGAAGTAGAAAATTAAACTTCATCCTCCAGGGCTTCATGGCACAGGCATGCCTCCCATACCACTAAAGCCAAGAAGAAAAGCTGAGAGGGTAAGACAAAAAAATCGTGTCCCAGGTAATTACAATTCCTACAAGGTATACTACTTCTTCGATTACCATGTATGCTTTGAATGAAGTAATATCAGGCAGTTTTAACACTCGGTTGGTGTCAAAGTTTCCAATCTGTTAAGGCAAGAGAAGAGGCTGCCTATCCCCGTAGCAACATGACTAGGCTGTGTAGAGCACCTAAATAAAATCACTGGCTACTTTTCTAAAGAAGAATTGACCACATGTTAAACAAACTGTACCTGGTTTACATTCTAACTTCCTTTACTGAAAAATGCAAAAAAAGCAGAACAATATTCTTTGTAACTTTTGAAAAGAAAATAATATGCAGTAGTCATTCAATAGCTATCAAGAAGTGTAAGTCAACAATTAATAAACCAACAAAAAAGAAATACTGGTGTAGATACACTAATCTCTGGCAATGGTTAATGACTCAAGGAGGATATAATGACTTTTGACAATAAAGATAAATTTTAAAAAACAGGACATAATGATGTGGCAATGTTCATAATGGCTCTCTCTCAGAGCTAGAAATGAACAGAAAACTGCTCCTCCACCCAACAATCTAGTATAAGTGTACAATTAATTATACAAAATAAACAGGCTTTTTATTCAAATTAAAAGAATTGTAGAATTAAAAACAATGGCCAATTATTGTTCAGAGAAAACATTTACTGTGAATTCCAACCAATCTAATACCACTTCTCATAGTGGCTTCTAGGCTTTACTGATGAATTAATGAAATGAACCCTAAAAGCTCTCTTAAAAAATGACTGAGCAGTACTTAGCTATTAAGGAAATTCTTCCTATATCACAGACATGGTTTAATTTCAGGAAGAAAATATAACACCCTTCGTTATTCACTTTCGTTTTTAAAATATATCAGTGTGCCCTGGCTGGGTAGCTCAGTTGGTTAGAAGCATCGTCCTGAAACACCAAGGTTGAGGGTTTGATTCCCGGTCAGGGCACGTACAAGAATCAACCACTGAATGCATAAATAAGTAGAATAACAAATCGATGTCTCTCTCTCTCCCATATCCCTCTAAAGTCAATAAATAAAGATTTAAAAATATATAGATGGAAAAGCCCTGTCTGCTTAATCAAGTACTGATGGGAGGCACCCAAGGTAGGGGTTGGATTGGTGGGGAGGAATCAATCCCATATTCTTTCACTCATTACCTATGAAGGATTCCAGCTTTATGGATACAGCTCACTGCTGAAACAATCTGAAACAGGTACCACACCACCATCTGCAGAGAAAAAATAAATTATATTTGGACTGGAAACAAACAAAAATTCGATTTAAATACTCTTTCTCAAACAAATAAAATGAAGGAAGCTGCAACCAGAAGTTACGATTTAACATGACTTGACATCTCTTGCTTGCGGGTTGAACAGGCAAAGAAAGAAAAGTGGTAAGGGGTAAAAAGAAAAAGCAGGTCATCATAAAGTAGTTCCAATGTCAGTATAAAGTATAGTATGGTGAAGCAGACTTGTGGAAAGAAATCTGGGAAGAATGCAAAGATATAGAAAACTGGGCATACCAGTATGCAGTAACAGAACCGGAAAAGAAAGCCCATAGAGAATCATGATGTGGAGGTAAACCATTTAGGAAGCAGCTATAGACAGCTTCCTTGTTAGAGGTTTCCTTTCTCATGAATGTCAACCAGAGCCTGGAAGAAGTGTGAACAAAAGGAAAAAAAATACTCTTCATTGTTGGAAGAGTTAATACAGAACCAGAATACAACACATTACAATTCTAGCTTCCTACCATAGAAATATGAATTACCTCTTCCTCAAACAACTTGTCCTTCTGACGAAGGATTTTGTCATACAGGTTTCCTCCTGCAATTAAACAAGAGACAGGTTTGAATTGCTTAATAGAGATCAAAGCTTGGTTCCTGTATCTACTAGGATTTTCACAGGTAACACAAATGAAGGATTCTGCTTCCTCTCCAAAGGAAATCCCTTCTTCCCTCTTGACTTTTCCATCTCTCAAGTACTGTATCAAAATATTCTTCAGAGATTCCCCTCTCTAATGGAAGAGGCTGAATACAAAAACAGGAAGTAAGACATTTTGAAAAGAGAGTAAAAACCATTCCTATAGTACCCCAATTAGTGACAATATCCTGAATGTCTTCAAAATCAGGTGATTTTCTTTTCTAGAACTTCTTTTAAAAGAATCTGCAACATTTTTGTAACATCTCTCTCAGTATACTACGAGAACATTTGGGTTACACCAGTGATAAAATGTTTTGTATTTACAGGTATATATAAACTTCTTTTTCTTTCCACTGAAAATATTTCCCAAAGTTTAGGGAATACCCTAGACCAGCAATTTTCAACCAGTGTGGAGCGGTACCCTGACGTGCCACAGAGGCATGCTGGTGTGCTGCAAGAACTTCTAAAACATGCATTACCTGACTATTTAGTCAGGGGCACTAACCTCTTTTCCCTTAGGTTGTCAAATAAAAAAATGACAACAGCCAACACAACAGTATCTGGTATTTGTGGATTGAAATTATACCTTTTTTTTTTTTGTCAGATCTGCAAAAAAATGTATTTTTTGGTGTGCCACAGAATTTTGTAATTAATTTATTTGTGCCATGAGATAAAAAAGAATGAAAATCATTTCCCTAGATTGTTTCTAATCATTACTCCCTTTACTAACTCATTACTGCAGAATACGTCTGAATTTGCTTCTCCCTTTCTTTTATCAAGTAATCCTATATAATCAAGAGCTAATATGGTAATTAGATTGGACAGCAGAATGACCTTCTGGAATGACCTTCCAGAACAACCTTCTGGAACGACCAGTGGGTGGGGCTGAGGGGCCATGAGGCAGCTGGGGCTGCTAGGGCTGAGGCAGCCAGGGCTGCAAGGGCCGAGCCCCTTGCACGAATTTTGTGCATCGGGCCTCTAGTACAGACTATAAATGATCATGGGTCATTGTACTTCTACCTGCAACTATAACTTACGCTTTAGCCCTGGCTAAGTTTCACAACTTTCTCTCCCTCCCTAACCCCGTAATTTAGTAACTAGAAGTTTCAATAAAGGTACCATTTGTTCTAGATCTCCTAACCACAAAGGAAGTTAACTACTTGAGGCTTCTGCTACTTCAGAAATCTCTATTATAATCTTGTGCATGTAGGGTTGAACAGAACCAGGACAACCATGATATACAGGAGTCTAGACAAGAAAGTTAGAATCGAGGAGCTTTCTTTTAGAGATTTAAGTGAAGAATATGGTGAGACCACTATAGCATGCAGCTCAAGAAAGGACTGGGGAGTTTCTCTTATGTAATAAGGGTAATACTTAGTTCATTATAAATCAAACATTTGCTATATATCAAGTACAATGCTAGGGTCTTTACACAGTGATTTAATACAATAACCCTAAGATGTATGTTATGAACTGTTATCAACAAACTGGTAAGCTGAGACACAGAAAATTTCTTGTGCAAGGTTACAGAGCTAAAGTCATGAAGCTTGGGATGTGGGTTCAGAGTCTGTTTTCTTAACAACTAGACCATACTGCTATCTTACAAGCAAAATGGTCCCAAGAAATCAGAGACCAGATAAATAAAGCCATGCTTTACTATATTATCATTTTCATTCAATTATGACCTTTGGACCACTTTTTAATAGGATAGCTCTCACTGAAGTCAACATAAATCAGTTATCACTTGTAAGATTTCATTAAATATTTTACCAAGCCACAGTATGTCTCTAATGCCTAACTCATGTCATTTTGTGAGGAAAAAAAGAACCTTGAAAAATGAATGTAAAATCCAACTGAACACGTGATTTGAAGATGAAACTGTAATCACAAGGCAGAATTTGAGAATGCAGGGAAAAGTCCCTCCCTTTAGTTTGTGCATCACTTCAAAACTAATTCTCTAAACTCAAGAAACCCATTTAAAGTTCTGATCACTGGATTTGTCTTTTCTTTTTTAATCCACTTCAAGGTAAGAATGAAGAGACTGTCTTGCTGAAGGAAGTCCCACTGAATTCTACCTTACCGTTACAATATTCCAGCTCAATCAGCAGGGTGGTGTTGTCCATGAAGTGATTGTAATAGGCAATAATGTTGTCATGCTGCAGCAGTGCCAGGATAACAATCTCATTCAAGGCATCCCGTCGTTCCTTCTCCGACAGTCGGGTCAAATCAACTTCCTTCCACACAACCAATGAATCATCCTACAACACAGCAACAGTTAGTAGTGTTTTCCTCTTGCCTGGTAGCAAATAAATCCACACATGGATCTGTAAACCCAGGAAAAAAACTTCCTAGATAGGAAGAGACTGACTGCTTCTATTTCTTCCTTTAAACAAAAATCATGAACAGACTTTCAAGGTTCCGCATACAATTGAGCATCATAATTTGCTGCAGGACCTTATTGCTACACTTAATTTGCATGATATCAATTCCATGTAAAAATATGGGATGGAAGTAATTTCAAAGATTCTGTTGAGTGACATATGACAGTTAGTCATGATGAGCATTGTAGCAGGGGCTAGAATATTGGAGAAATAGAGAACTGGAGAGTAGTTATCTATGGGTGACCGGTTTCTTGTAAAACGGAAATTAAACTTGCCTCTAATATTATCAATTTAGATTTCTCTTAGTGATTTTTATTTACTCTTTCTGGATAAGAAGTCATAGCTAAGCCCCTTGAGTTCATTTAACTCATGCTGCCCATTTTTCAACTCTATCTCCTGTCTCTTTTATGTATTACATGTTCTTCTCTATTCATGAAAACTTACCTGCAGCTCCCAATATCCTCTCTTTTATAATATCTCTAATTCTTTCCTGACACTGCTCTCCAGCCCAGGAACAACTCTGCCTAAACAACCCTCCCCAGACTTTAGCATGGCTCTGCTAGCTAGGACCTTTTTGGGAAGGTCCTAATGAACCTTCTGCTGTACACTTCCTCAATGCAACCATTCCCTTAATTTTCAGAGGTCATACACTGAAATGATTTGTCCATTTTTTTCATATATACATACAACCTAAATGTTATTTGTTTACAAACTGGTCTTTCCATTGAAATAGAAGCTTCTTGAAGGAAAGAGCTGCTTCTAATTAAATTTTTGTAAATACACAGATCTAATAAATATTTGGTGATATGGATAATATTACATAGTTTTTGGGAAGTGTAATCAAATTTAACTTAAAACAACCTCAGTAATTAAGTTCAACATGATAATAATGGAAAGGCATGGGGCAAAGAGGTATAGAACTTTGTTCAGCCAAAGATTCACTTCTAATTTAAGTGAGCAAGTCATTTTAATATACTTTTAGTTTCTTTAACTATAGATAGGTACACTAACGCTCATCTCCTCTTTCTCATATTGTGAGTACAAATAAGAAAACAGAATACTGCCTGGCTGATGTGGTTCAGGGGTTGAGCATTCACCTGTGAGCCAGGAAGGTCAGGGTAGGATTCTTGTCAGGGCACACGCCCCCTTGGGCTCCATCCCCAGTAGGGGGCGTGCAGGAGGCAGCCGATCAATGATTCTCATCACTGATGTGTCTCTCTCCCTCGCCCTGAATCAATAAAAACATATCTTGAAAAAAGAAAGAAAAGAAACTAGAACACTAACAGTAACTCTAACACCATACATTAATGTGAATTAGGGTGAAAAAGAACACGTAAAGATACTCTCCTGCAACCACCGCTCTCCCCCATCTTTCAGCCTTAAAACTAGGTTAGCTTGGAACACACACAACCACAGATGGATGACTCAGCTTCAGTAACCAGCAAGTTCCCATTCAACGCTTACCTATTCTAAAGCTTAGGCTTTGAGGCTTTGTTGATCAGAGTCAGTTTACGGTTAGTTTTTTGTAAAGTGGAGTCACCACTTCGGGGCTTTAGTTAATATAATACACATTGTGAACTTAGGGGTCAGCGACCCACGGATCTCTTCGAAGACAACGTAGGGGTGCAAATGTGGATGGGGCGATTGTGTTTACCTTAGATTCTCAAAGGAGTCCTCGTGCCCTCCAAAGTTAAGGCTTACTGGCTTAGGATACAACAAAAAAGTATTACCCAGGCATAAAGCTGCTGGGTAAACACTGATGAAGCCAACACACCCCGGCCTCCCAACGATCTTCAAGAAAAATCTCCCACTGGGTGTCCACATCGGAACTTACAGACGCCGGCAAAGGCATCGGAGCTGCCCCGCCGCAGGAACTCGGGGCCCTGCCGCTCCTCCCCACCCTGACCTCGGAGAGCCGTACAGCGGGGGAGGGAGTGAAGTCTGGACAACGCCTCACACTCACACATCACTTCGGTTTTACACTTGGTAAAGCATCGTCGCTTAATTCTCAACATGGCCTTTAAAGTTTATTCTAAAGGTGGGTCTAACCCCATTTTACAGATGGGGAAACTAAGCCTACGAGGAGGTTCCAGGCCTTGCTCCGTCCCCGGGCTAAACAGAAACGACCAGCCGGGACGGCGGCGACCTAACCCGTCCCCAGCGCGGGGCCGGCGGCGGGCAGGGGGCCGGGCCGCTACCTCGGTGCGGCGGTACAGCGTGGCCTCCCCGAAGGCGCCGCGGCCCAGGACGCGGATGGGGAAGTAGTGCAGCTCCTCCTGCTCCGCCGCGCCGCCCGCTCGCGGCCCCGGACCGGCGCTGGGCCCCGGGCCCGAGTCGCCGCCACCCCCGGACTCGCTCCCAAAGTCCGAGTTGATGGAATCGCAGTGTCGCTCGTACTCGCCCAGCACCGACATGGCGGCGGCCGCGGGACCGGCCTGCGTGTCACCCGGGGCGCTGGCCGCGCGGCGCTTCGGTCGCTTCAAAAGCCAGCCCGCGGCTCCGGCAGCCCCGCCACCCAGCGAGGTTCCATGGGGGCCCCTGCCTCCTGACCCGGAAGCAGTTGTGGGTGCTTCCGGCCCGGCGGCGTTTCCTCCGCCCTCGCTGGCCCTCTGCTGAGTCCGGGACCAGGGCTTTCCTTCCTCCCGGCTGGCGGGGAGCGTGGGGCCTCGCGCCGGGGAGGCGGGCGTGTGGCAGGGCCCGCGTGGAACCCACGGGCTCCGGCAGGAGCGAGGGGTCACCGCCGGGTCTGTAGACCACCTCCCCGACCCCTGGCCGCGTCCCGAGACAGCTTCGAAGTCCGGGGTTCGCCCGGGCTCGTCTTGGCGCCCGGCCTCTCTCCGGGCAGTGACTGGGGGAAGCAGTCCCTTCCGAGGTTGCACCGCGCCCTTTGTTTAGACTCTACCTTCCTAATGCCGCGACCCTTTAATACAGTTCCTCATGTTGTGGTGACCCCCAACCATAACATTATTTTCGTTGCTACTTCATAACTGTAATGTTGCTGCTGTTATGAATCCTAATGTAACTATCTGATATGCTGGATGTATTTTCATTGTTACAAATTGAACATAAAGCATGGTGATTAATCATGAAAACAATATGTAATTATATATGTGTTTTCCGATGGCCTTAGGCCACCTGACGGGTCGCGACCCCCAGGCTGAGAACCACTGGTTTAGAGAGATACTGTAGTAGGCGGACATACGTACTTGTCTCCTGTCATCTTAAGAGTCAGTGGGTCCACTTATTTCTCCCAGTACCACCCTAGGTCCCTCCCTCATACACAACTCCAAAAAATTGTTAAGCCACTTCTCCTGACACCCTTATCTTTTTTTTTTTTTTTTCATATTTAGCATTCTTTGGTCTTTGACCATCTGAACTCCATGCAGCATTCTTTGAGAGCTAGGTGTCACTGGGGGTGGGGGATCTCCCTGGCCTCCGGCTACTCAGGGAATCGCAGTGCCTGGGTGAACGTGTTCCATCAGTTATGTGACCGGGGCAACTTCACACCTCCAAGCCTGTTTTTTGATCTGTAAAGTTGGTAATATGATATACATCAGAGAGATCACAGCTAACGTTTATAGAGTTTCTAGCACCATTCTAAGTGGGGTTTTTTTTCCATGTGCCATCCCCCTTAATCTTATTATTCCCATTCTACAGAAGGAACCAAGATACAGAGAGGTTAAGTAACCTGCTCAATGTTACAGTAAGGGGAGCTGGGAGCCAAACCAAGCAATCTGGCTCCAGAGCTCTTCCCCGAGCAGGATGTGGTGGGGCTAAGAGAAAGGTTACCTGGCTGGAGGACAGGGTGCGTGTGGGGTAGAAGAAGGAGACAGGGCCTCAAATACAGTTTTATAGTTTGGCTTTTCCTGTGGGCAATGGAAAATGATTGGAGATTTTTAAGGAAGTATATGATTAGTATGACTGTATGTCCCTAGTTGCTGGGTAAGTCCCAGCATAATAGAACCTTCTTCTGCTCAAGTGCCCAGCTCAGACAATAAACAATACAGTCACCTTACATAAGATCCAAATTATATTTTACAAAGAACTCTGATGACAATGTGGAAGACAAAGACTGGAGGCAGGAAGACCAGTTAAGAGGCTATTTATATTCTAAGAAAAGAAGAGGCACTAAGGTGCTATTAGTGTTGAGTGGAGGTGGAGAGAGGTCCAGGTTGAAGAAATCCATCCAGGGAACATTTAAACTTGGTGATCAGTCAGGAGGGATATGGTTGCTGAGGTAAATGTGAGAGTCCGGGAGATACTCCCAGGTTTTTAACTAGGTGATAGTGATAGTGACAGCGAATTAGAGGAAGAAGCTCTAACCGGTTTGGCTCAGTGGATAGAGTGTCGGCCTGCGGACTGAAGGATCCCAAGTTCGATTCCGGTCAAGGGCATGTACCTTGGTTGCGTGCACATCCCCAGTGTGGAGGTTGCAGGAGGCAGCTGGTCGATTTTTCTCATCGATGCGTCTACCTCTCTATCCCTCTCCCTTCCTTTCTGTAAAAAAAAATGAATAAAATATATTTTAAAAAAATTAGAGAAAATTGGTATAATGGGGTGAGGGCTAAGTAATCCTTTCACATTCCTCTGACCTCTTTACAGTTCATCAACATTCCTTTTAAAATACCCTACACTCTACATAGCATTGGGTCTGAATAGGAGAGTAAAGGGGTCTTTTGTCTCCTTTGACCTAGATCCAATGTTTCTGTTCTATTAGCGTACCAGCGTTTATAATGATGGTTTGCTGACACTGTGCTTGCACTTAACTAAACCTTTTTCATATCCAGTCAATCTAAAGTAGCACAGCTCCATGGGTAGACCGTTGGCCTGTGTACTGAAGGGTCTCAGGTTTGACTCTAGTCAAGGGCATGTCCCTCAGTTGTAGGCTCGATGCCTGGCCAGGGTTGGGATGCCTGTCAGAGGCAACTAATTGGTTCTCACATTGATGTTTCTCTCTGTCTCTCTCCCTCCCTTCCACTCTCTCTAAAAATCAAGAGAGAAAAAAATATTCTCAGGTGAGGGTTAACAAAAGAAATACATAAAGTACCACGGCCCCCCCACCAGATCACATCACTCCTTATTTTCTTCACAATACTTATCTATAAAATATTGATGTCTTGTTTATTATGTTTACTTTATTGGCTATCTTCATTCATTAGAATATAAGCTTCATGAAAGGATTTTGCGCTCTTGTCCACAGCTATATACCATCAGTGCCTTGGAAAGTGCTTAATATAGGCTTAAAAATTATTTGTTGAGTATCATGTCGCTATTGTCTCGTATGCATATAACATTTTTTAACCTAAATGCAAGACTGACTGATAACCCATTACATTTTATTTTGTTGGTTCCATTCCAGAATTCTATATTATACAGATAATTTTTGAATTTTCAGTTTATTCATTGAACAAACACTGAGTACCAACTTGTGCCAGATGATGGGTTACAAGAGAGAACAAAATAAACATGGTCTCACAGTCCATGTATCAGACAGATAATGAAGTAATTATAAGGATAATTGTATATAAGTTATAGTGTTATAAGACTTCTAGAAAGGCATTTAGAAGGGGCATTTTTCCAAGACAAACTTAATGGGTTAGTGAAGGCTTCTTGTCAGTATTGGCTAAACAAAGTAGTAAAATAATTCTGGGTAGAGACCATCCCAATTACCACCTCCTATTAATTAGAAGGCACTTTGAGGATGGGTATTGCTTATTTATCGAGTCTACTCCAGAGTTTAGCTCAACACATTAAACAGGATATTCAATAAATGTCTTCTTGAGTAAAAAGAATGGGAAAAAAAATCACTTAAAACCAGAAGTGTTGACTTTCGCCTTAGAGAAACTGAATAGGGTTCAGCCAAAGCTTAAAGCTTCATTTTTTCTGGCATCTCTGCAATGATTTCTATAATTTGGTTAGCCTGATATTGTGCATTGTTCTACTTATAATGCATTAATATAAGCGTAACAGACAAATATAAGCACTCATGCTCATTTCTTCTTCAAAATGGGTATAAATAAAACTAAATTATCTGACCTTTGAATATTCATAAGTCCAGAAAAACTAAACATTCTGAAGGTATAACTGATTATTTAAAGTGCCTTTGGTCAAAAACAGGTATTTCCATGTTATATTTTAACAAGTGAACAGTTAGGATGCTATATAGCAGAAGTTCTCACTTATGAATGCAGATCCCCAGGGACCACAGAGTTACTGTAAAGATTAAAGAAAAAAAAAGATTAAAGAATCTACCAAAGTACCAAGCAAAATCTATACCTCCATGGTCTGATATGACAGCCACTAGCTACATGCAGCCATTGAACACCTGAAGTAGGACTAGTCTGAATGGAGAAGTGCTGTAGCTATCAAATGCATACTGGATTTCAAAGATTTTATATGAAAAAATAATATATCTCATTTATCATCTTGATATTGACTACACATTAAAATGCTAGTTTGGATATATTAAACTAAATACATTAATTTTACTTTTTTAATGGGGTACTACAAATTTAAAATTATACATGGGGCTCATGTGGGACACCACTGCAGCAGAGTGAATAATTTGCAAAAAGTACTGCCATTTAACAAGTATATGATACTTTTCAGACTATTAAATTTAAATTCGTTGATAAGTTCTGCTGTATGATGTTCTCTAAAAGTAAAACTTCAGTGAGAAAGAAGACATTTCTGATGTTAAATTACTTATACTCAGATATTGGGAACCACTACTTTGTATAAATTCACTGGCAAATTACCCATTTTTCTGGGTACTGGAAGTGGAGGGTCAGCCAGTGAGCATGCAAAGCACTTCAGGTTGCTCTTGGAAAGAAGCTTTATGAAAAACTAGAGGCCCAATGCACGAAATTCTTGCAAGGGACTTGGCCCTCGCAGCCCCGGCTTCGTCCTGAAGGTTGTCCCGATGGTCGTTCCACTGTTCAGCCGTCTGGCCTAATTAGCGTATTACAATTTTATTATTATAGATGTTCAACTGCAAATAAAAGGAGAAAATGGCCTTTACTTGCTGGAGGTTTTGTATAGATGTGATGGGCCAAAATAAGCAAGTTCTGAGGGGTTCTAAATTGGGAGAGGTATTTTAAGGAAGGAGGGCAAGGTGAAGGTTCTCTATCGCAGGGGTGGGAACATCCAGCCCATGGGCCATATAAGGCCTGTGAAATCATTTGTTTTGGCCCTGACAAGGCATTAGGGGTGAGTTAATTAAATATTTGATAAAATATAGCAGGCTAGTTTTTACACTGATAATTTTGTATGGCCCTCGAATGATGTTATATCCAAATGGGCCCAGTTGGTGTAGCTCAGTGGTTATACATTGACCTATGTACCAGGAGGTCACAGTTGATTTCTGGTCAGGGCACATGCCTAGGTTGCAGGCTTGATCTCCAGTGGAGGGCGTGCAGGAGGCAGCTGATCAATGATTCTCTCTCCCTCTCCCTTCCTCTCTGAAATAAATAAAAACGTATTTTTAAAAATCCAAATGGCCCTTGGCAGAATAAAGGTTCCCCACTCCTGCTCTAAAGGAATTAATTCCAGTAGCAGTTTCTAAAAGAGAATGCCTGGCTTTCAGAACCCTATTTGGTCTTTCTGAAGATGTATAATTATTTCCATATACATTTATAATTTATATATAAAATATAATAAACTTTTGCTAGCTCACATAAACTTTATCTATCTGGAGTAAATTGTGGATAATTATATTTTTTCTTTACTTTATCACATATAACTTGCCATATGTTAAAACTAAGGAATGTGGAGGAATACTGCTAATCCAAACAAAGAGGTACTCAAGAGTAACAG
Organism: Myotis nattereri; assembly: GCF_964212035.1. Classification (NCBI taxonomy): domain Eukaryota; kingdom Metazoa; phylum Chordata; class Mammalia; order Chiroptera; family Vespertilionidae; genus Myotis; species Myotis nattereri. The sequence continues at coordinate 23,222,122 of NC_138075.1, read as the reverse complement.
CAGAAAAATACACCTACAACGGTTTCTGCTAGCCTTTATTTGAGAAAATTTACACAAAAATCCCCATCCAACACAAGTGAATCTGTATAAATTCCACATATGCTTCTTTCCATTCAACAAACAGAAAAATGGCTTATGACAATGGTGTAACAAAGCTTACTTAAACCGCATCACTCTCATCTATATTTTATACAACCTGTTGAAAAATAGGTTCAAAACGGAGAAAACAGATAACATCCTCATTTTAAAATCTAATTTGCTCTTGCACTAGCCATTTATCGAAGGCAAATAAATTTACTTTTTTGATAACATCAAGGTGTAATACCAATGAACTTTAAACCAAAAATACAAATGTTCTTGTTGGTAGTTTTGGCATGAGTAAAAGGAAAGGACATGAAAGAATTTTAGTTTCATAAATCACATTTGGGGACAAAAACGTCAGCAAAATAAAATATTTGCCTATTCTATTTTCTTCGACATTTTGTCAGAGCAGGGTACTATAACCAACTAAGTAGCTTTCATTGCTTGTAAAAAGAGGAAAGGCACCAGTCAGAAATATGAAAGCATATCTTATTAGACTAATGGTACAAAACTTCACCTTTAAACATCTAAGGAAATCTTAACCCACAAATTTGGTCATTCTCTTCACTTGGATGTATCTTCTGTCGTTGAGTAATGTAATATCACAGATTTTCTCTACATCTGCTGCCTTTATGACAAGGATTCCGCTGCCAGGTCCTCAAAAGTAGTTCCTATCAATACTTAACAGCAGATGGCGATGTTGCACAAGTTAATGAACCACTTTTATGCCACACCAGAGAAATTCATACATACATGGAGTCAAAAGTGGGAGAGCCGGGGAGGGGGGGGGGCTTTTGGGTTCACAATAGCTGAAATATTAACAGAACTGCCTGAGATTTTAACAACATAACTCACTCCCTCTTCCATCTTTGGACTTTATCCAGGTCAGCACAGCAGTGTTCTCTGTTAATTCTAACATGCTGCTGCTTAACTGCAAGCTGCATGGCCCTAAGTCCTGTAATTCTTGCCACTGCGATTAGACAAGCCCTGTAACAACAGTTAGCAAGGTTTTAAAAAGAGATTACAGAAAGGAAGAACCCCTAGCTCCTTTCCTGGGAGAAGTGGGGAAAATTTCAAGTGATAGTATTTTTCATAATTGTTTACAAACATGGTCATTTGTATCCACATTCTCTATTTATATCAGTATTGGCCTTTAGGTACCTCATACTCATAGTGATTCTTGGCTTTGCTTTCACAACATGTATTCTCAAGTATTTACTGTATTCATGATGATCCTTCCAGTGTTGTTTTTTAATATATCATATGTCTCAGGGGGACATATAAGGTCAGGAATTAAATCACTGGCTGGTCATGTAAGAAGATTTGATAAATTTTCTAATTTTTTCCTTGGTACATGTTATGTTAAAAACTCAAGCAACCACATATCTGACAAAGGAGCCATATGTAGGCTATATAAGGAATGCTCAAAAGTCATTAGTATAAAGAATAATCTAATTAGAAAATGGGCAAAGAACATGAACAGATATTTCACTGAGGAAGATATATATGGCAAATAAGCTCATGAAAAGATGTCCATCATCATTAGCCATTAGAAAAATGCAAGTAAAATCATAATGAGGTCTCATTACATACATTTATCAGAATGACTAAAATAAAAATAACAGCAAATATCAGTGAGGATGTGGAGAAACCTGACTGGTCATACACTGCTGGTGGGAACATAAATAAAATGGCACTCACTCTAGAAAAAGAGTAGGGTGGTTTCTTAAAAAAATTAAACACGTTTACCATACAACCCAGCAATTGCCCTCGAGAGCATTTATCCCAGATAAATGAAAATTTATTTATGTCCACATAAAAACCTGTACATGAATGTTCACAGAAGATTAGTAATGGCCAAAAACTGAAAATGACCCCGATGTCATTCAATGGGTAAATGGATAAACAAACTGTGGTACATCAATACCATGAAATACAACTACACAATAAAAAGGAACCAACTATTGATCCATGCAACAACTTGCATGGACATCAAGGGCATTATGCTGAGTGAAAAAAGTTACTCTCGCCCTGGCCGGTATTGCTCAATGGTTAGAATGTCAGCCCACACACGAAGGGTCGTGGGTTTGATTCCTGGTCAAGGGCATGTACCTGGGTCGCAGGTTTGATCCTTGGCCCCAGTTGGGGCACATGTGGGAGGCAACCAATCGAGGTGTCTCACTCACATCAATGTTTCTCTCTTTCCCCCTTCTTGCATCCCTTCCACGCTCTCTAAAATCAATGGAAAAAATATCCTTAGGTGAGACAAAAAACAAACAAAAGAAGTTAATCTGGAAAGATTACATAATATATAATTCCATTTATATCAGCAGTTGCCAACCAGTAGTCCTCAGAGGTCCGAAAGGTTGGCGATTGCTGATTTATTTAACATTCTTGAAATGACAAAATTAGAGAGATGGAGAACAGATTAGTGGTTGCCAGAGGTTGGGGCTTGGGAGTCAGGAAGGGAGGTGGCTGTAGCTATAAAAGGGTAGCAAGGGTTCCCTGTGATGGAACTGTTTTGCATTTTGTGATGGTGGTCACATGAATTTACATATGTAATAAAACTGCATAGAACTAAACACACATAACTACACAAAAAGGAAATTCAAGCAATTGAGCACAAATGTTTTAATTCTCTAAAATGAAAAATTTTAAAAAGAGTTATCTATAGTTCAAAGCTCATTTTTATGAGGTGTCACATCCATCACCCATTTATGAGACATAAAATTAAGAAAGGATACCTCCAGAAGCTATCTAAACATTACAGCTAATGGTTAAGATAAAGTTAAGGGTGTTTTCACACAGAAATCCAAAGAGGACAATGAGAATAAAACAAGTTCCACATGGTCATTCAAATCTTGGTAAAGGAACTAGAATGGAAGCCCGAGCTGGTGAGCAAGTGGGAGAAGGAAAGAAAACATGGTTTAAACAGATCACATGAGGAAACCCAGTACAAATGCTGACTTTGGCATTATCTAGGTAACCCCTATTTTTTGTCACAGGTGACTCTATTAAGTCCTATTGTTGCAAAACCAGTCCAAATCCTATCAAGTTAAAAAGAAGTCCCTCAATGACTTGTTGGGTGTAGGTGGTAACCCATGTCCTCCCACACCAAGAGACATCAGTTCTGGCAAGAAGTTCCAACGTGCCTTTATGGTGCTGTTGATAGGATGCCTTAGGCCAGGCACGTCCCAGTGATGTTCTGCTGGCTGAGATATGAGGTGGGAGGAGAGTAGGCCTTATTACTCAATCAACTTCTTGGCCTTGAAGAAGCGGCGAAGGTAGAAGACCTGCCAAGTGGCTAGTCCAATGAGACAGAACATTGAAAAGATGCTGAAGTATAGGACCCGAGTGTTTGTTGATTCTAAAAAAATCGAAACAAAAACATTGTAAATGTAATGAAATGAGGCTCAGCAGGCTAAATGATGGCCAGGGAGGAAAGGCAATTAATTAACTTCACTTTGTCCCTAGGCCTAAGAGTAGGATTTCAGTTAGCTTTTTCTTTTTCTTTTTCTTTTTAATTAATTAATTAATTTTTTTTTTATTGCTTAAAGTATTACAAAGGGTATTACATATGTGTCCATTTTATCCCCCCGCCCTAGACAGTCCCCTAGCTTCCCCTATCCCCCAATGTCTTATGTCCACTGGTTATGCTTATATGCATGCATACAAGTCCTTTAGTTGATCTCTTACCCCTCTACCTCCTGCCCCCCAACCCTCCCCGGCCTTCCCGCTGCAGTTTGACAATCTGTTTGAGGCAGCTCTGCCTCTGTATCTATTATTGTTCAAAAGTTTATAATGGTCTCTATTATCCATGAATGAGTGAGATCATGTGGTATTTTTCCTTCATTGACTGGCTTATTTCACTTAGCATAATGCTCTCCAGTTCCATCCATGACGTTGCAAATGGTAAGAGTTCCTTCCTTTTTAGATAGCTTTTTCTTAAATTTTCATTATTCTATATATAAATGTTAAAATTTGCAAAGAATAGTCCTATCAATTTGATACATGGTAAGCAAACTGAGAATATGGTCAACTACGTATGGAAGTGATTTCTATTTCCTTGAAAATCTAACAAGGCTCATTTACCTGTAGCAGCAACACTGAAGTTAGCAATTATCTTTCCACACACCACCCCTCCCTCCACCCTTGGCAAAACGGAGAAAAGGGTACACCAGAATTTAAAGTCTGGTGATCTGATTCCTTTATGGTTCTCTTATAGAGAAACAAGAGCTGCCCTCCCCTCACCATTGGTATCGCGCATCTCCTCCTCTCGCTTCTTCATGTAGGCAAAATCATTAACAATAGATTCTGACAGGTCTTCTAGGCGTCGTAGCTCTACCTCTAAAGGTTTGAGCTTCTCAACTTTTGCAATCTGGAAAAGAAAGGAATCATGAACCCACTCCCTGAAAAAATCGCTCTGGTCAAGAACACAAGACGAGTCTTTTAAAATATTTCATCAAACTTAAAAACTCTTTGATCATTCTAAAGTTAGCGCTTCTTCCCTTCCCTACAAATGTTTGTTTCCATCTCAGACTTTTTTATACTTTAATTTTGATTAAAACCTCAGTAGTATTATAATGTGGTAGGCTATAAAGTAAGATATACTATTTTCGCAAGATTTCTGACTTTAAGTACTTTACCCTTCCAATAATGTCTATGAAATAAACATTATTATTAGCATAGTAAATGTGAGTGAAAATATTAGTCAAATGTGTTTTTAGAAGAAAAACCACCAAGTTCCCAATAGGGAATGCACATGAATGAGAGAGTAGGCATAACTATAGCATTAAGATAATTAATCCAGATTACAAAATTAGAGAATTCTGGTTTGCTCATTTAAATGCCACAATTTTAAATTTAGTGATCCAGAGCCCAGATGAATCCTAAGTCTGCTAAAAAAAAAAAAAAAATTGTTTTTATTTTTTTATTGATTTCAGAGAGGAAGGGAGGGAGAAAGAGATAGAAACATCAATGATGAGAGAGAATCATTAATCGGCTGCCTCCTGCACACCCCACACTGGGGATCCAGCCCGCAATCCGAGCATGTGCTCTTGGCCACAATCGAACTAGGGATCCTTCAGTCGGCGGGCCGATGCTCTATCTACTGAGCCAAACCGGATGGGCTGCATTTGTTTTTAGACTGACACTGCCTGTTATCAAAAGAAATCTCCAAGGACTTCCAGGTAGACTAAAGAATGAGGAATGTGAGAAAGAAATGAACTGTCTTTCCTTCTCAACCTAGACATCTGAAATCCCCAAGATTTGACAAAAGCAAGGATTTTGTTATTCTAATTGTTTTTCTTATCAATTTTTAAATTATCATTTGCTTTAAAATGGGGATACTCCTATCTTAAAACTCAATACCAGCTGCTCTTAAATTTTTCTATATAAAGAATTCTTTAAAAATTCTCTTTCTGCACCTGCTGCTTTACTCCCTAGTCAATATGCATTATATCTAGAACTCCTTACTTTTTCTTCGCTCTTGTCCAATTTGCCTTCCTTGTTCTTTTTCTCTGTTCAGTGTTAATAGCTGTTAACACGGAATGCATGGGAAGAGTTTAAGAGTGTTCTAATGTTCCCTTTGCATATCTGTAATCTTCACCTAACTAGAAAACTGCTGTTAAGATAAGGATATAAAAATTGAGTTGATATTAAAGTACTTAAAATGTAGTGATAGATTTGCAATGACCCACCTAAGTTGTCTTTTACTGGATGTACACTGTTTTACATTTGTAAGATGTTTGCTTGAGTTAATGGTGTGCCTGACACCTGCAGAACAGAACGAGGCTAACTGGGTATAAGATCTAACTCTCCTAGCTGAAGCCCCAAATGCCAGGTTTGGCCATTAACATAGAGTGTATGTCTGCTGATTGATTTCATCCAGAGCTACAGAGCAAGGAAAATTCCCCAGGAAAAAGATACCAAAACAAGAGACATATAATAAGCTGAACCTTAATCTGTTTACCATTTTGTTTTCCCTCCTGGTCTATAGTTCCCTCTCCAAAGCTTCCTGAATGAGATAGTATAAAAGCAATGGCGTAATACTTCTTTAGAGATAAATGATTTAAAGTTCCCTAAATAGTAACTTGCAAAAAGAACTGGAAGTGAAACTATGGCTGTGCCTCTGCCAGCTGAAAATAATACCTGTAAAAATTACTCTGAAGACTACTTCTAAGCTCCTCCCCCACTGTGTGTGTGTTTCAAATGGCAATAGCCCACGGTATAAAACCTGACATGGATGATGGAATTAAAATTAATTTGGTATTGAGGTTGCTTTTGTAGTTTAGAACCCAAAAAACCTGTCCCCAATGCTGTTCCTTTCTGGTGTTTCATTGATTTTTTAATTGTACAAGCAACACCTAAATATGTTCTCCTGCTAAATAATTTAAAATATTCAGAAGCAAAGGAAACAAAAACGGCAAGTCCACTTTCATAGATCCTCAATTTTCACATCCACATATTCCCTCTCAGTGGTAACCATGATTATGAACTTGGTGTATACCTTTCCAGACCTTGTTAGAAGATACACACTATTTATGCTTTTGTATGAACATAAATGTGCACTGAAAAATGTAATTTAAAACTATTTACAAATAGGATCATAATGTATGTATACACTGTTGTACTTGCTTTTCTTTTCCCCACTTATGATCTTTCCAAAAACTCCAGTGCTTGGGATTCACCTCCCTCTTAACTGCTGCACAGTATTCCATACTGCATCCAGGCCATTGTCTATTTAACCAATTTCCCAACCCCTTTTCTAGTATAGGTCCTACTGAAGACTCTATTCATAACCAGACAGCCCAGTTCCTATCATCCAAGACAATTTTATTACCTCAATGAAATCCCTACTCAATCCTGTCCTTAATTCTAGTAAATTATTTTCAGACTTCTATGGGTAGGATAAAGGTCTTTTTTCCTAAAAAAAACACCTCTCTGCCTAATAACTACCTTTATTCTTTTTTTCATTGATTTTTTACAGAGAAGAAGGGAGAGGGATAGAGAGCCAGAAACATCGATGAGAGAGATCGATCAGCTGCCTCCTGCACACCCCCCACTGGGGATGTGCCCGCAACCAAGGTACATGCCCTTGACCGGAATCGAACCTGGGACCCTTCAGTCCGCAGGCTGATGCTCTAGCCACTGAGCCAAACCGGTTCGGCTACCTTTATTCTTATATCAATTTAGTATCTGGGAAGCTTAAAGAATCTAAATATTGAAAACCAACTTGCTATTTCAATCATCTAACATATGGATACTCAATAGGAAAATCCAACAACAATGATATATATTTGTATGCTTAATCTAAATCTAGAAATCAAAACAAATGTAAAGAGGGTTTTTTGGGGGTTTTGTTTTTTTAACATTTAAGACCCTAACAACAATGCTTTTTTTAGTGCTTACTGTGTGCAAGGCACCAAATTAAATTATGACCTCTGCTCCTCAGAAGCCCAGTCTGGTGGAGAGGCTCACATAAAAAGCTGTAACCGTAATATAGGGCATTATATATTAACTTCTACAACAAAGGCACACATTAAAAGTGGAGCAGGGCCGAAACCGGTTTGGCTCAGTGGATAGAGCATCGGACTGCGGACTGAAAGGTCCCAGGTTCGATTCCGGTCAAGGGCATGTACCTGGGTTGCGGGCACATCCCCAGTGGGAGATGTGCAGGAGGCAGCTGATTGATGTTTCTCTCTCATCGATGTTTCTGACTCTCTATCTCTCTCCTTTCCTCTCTGTTAAAAATCAATAAAATATATTAAAAAAAAAAAAAAAAAAGTGGAGCAGGAATAAAGTAGCATGAGATTATATAGCTGAAAGAGTAAAGGAAAACGTAATAGAAGTGGGAAGTTGGGTCTCACAAGTTGTGTGGAATTTGAAAAAAGGTGAGAAGGAAAGACATTCAAGGCTGAGGGGAACCTGCAAATCAAAACACAGAGGGAGAAAAGTGTAGGTCATGCTTAAAAGACCATGAGTAGTCTAATTGTGAGTAGTCTGATGTGCATGGATGTGCATGTTTATGTATGCACTCATGTCAATACACACATGTGCTAAGGAGATGGTGGTGGGTAAGAGCAAATATAAGTCTCAAAAGTTAGGTTGGAGCGAAGATGATGAAGAAGGTAGTATAATGAATTAGACCTATTAGTATATACCCCGGATGTGATATGATATGTATTTTAGAGCGTGTAACCTCACTTAATCCTTATAACCCTATACACGGTGAATATTATTATCCTTAAATTTTTCACATGAAAAAATTAAGGCTCAGAATATTAAATAACTTTCCCAAGATCTCAGAACCTCGTGGAGCTGAAATTGGAATCCATGTCTGACTATACATTGTATTCGGTAGGCACTGAAATTTGATGAAGAAAACCCGATGACCACGCTAAGTGTTTTCTGGATCAAAGGTGAAGTGAAAGAGCTATATTAGGTCACAAGGATCTGGGCAGTTGTCCAGTTTATTAGTCAAATTTCCTAGGTTTCAGGCTGTTATCCTAATTTTTACAGACTAAGAGAATAAAATTTTAAAACAAATTATCACAAGTATTCTCAGAAAAACCCTCTTTGCTTGCCCAGGACTAAGCATTCAATGAATATCATCAATACTTAATATCATAGTCAGTACAAGCTAACAAAAAAACATCTATCAAAATCCCCACTGACTTCTGTGCTCTTCTAAAAATCTGTTTAATGTTAAAAATATCTGTAAGAATGTTAAATTATACATGTTTCATGAAGGCAGACCATTTTTCTAGTGTATCTTCTCTCTTCCACAGCTGGAAGGATGGTATGTATTTTGCCAACAGCTTGCTAAGAGCAAGGCCTATTTTATTTGACAGTGTGTGGACCATAGGTTTTCCACTAGGGGGTAGCATTTCCTTTGCAGGCTGCATTTAGCTGTTAAGTAATCAAAAAAATATTAGTACAAGGGACTTCATTTTACAAATGAGGAAACTAAAGATATTACAAAGTTACTAAGTCCTTTGGGTAGAAGACTATGACTAGCAGATCCATGGTCTTTCGACTTCCTACCCATGATTACCAAAGCATTTATTCAGCATCAAAACGGCAAAGCTCTGCTGTAAAATGCAAGTAAAACCAAATCCCTAACCTGCAAAAATACACACACTTAGTATATTCAAACCCTACCTATCTTTCAAACCTTAATCATGAAGACTCCTTTAGCCATTCCTGTCCACACTGATTCCCTCTTCCCTAAAGCCCTACAGAACTTACACTAGCCACACAATTAAGATTCAATCATACATTGTCATATTTACATTGTTTTTGTTTTTATCCTTTCCCCCTACACTAGTTTGGCCCTGAACTCAAGGAAATTTTTAAAATGTATACTTTGTATACACCCACACACCTGATACATGGCAAACACTTATAAATCGCCTGTTCTGACCATTCCATGAATTCTTCAAAGGAGCCAACTTTCTCATAGCAGGTAAGTGCAGCTGGTCCCCTGAAGCAAGCGTTTCCTGAATGCTGAGCACTCTACATCTACTTTCAGGAGGCCCACTGTCCAGGAGAAAGCTCTCACTATCACACTCATTGCTAGTGTTTGGAAATGTTACAAGTTATAAAGTCTTTCCCTACATATCTACAACACCTCCAAAATAACTGTAAAACTACTCTTTTTAACCCATTCCAAATCTTGCACTCCTCAAATGATGATTTGAATCTGAAGAGTATAGTTATATGCAATTGTACCAAAGAAAGGTGTTAACTCTAAAAAACTGCTTCATAGAAACACATGTGAAACCAGCCTCTAGATCAGGGGTGGGGAACCTTTTTCTGCCAAGGGCCATTTGGATATTTATAACATCATTCGCGGGCCATACAAAATTATCATCTTAAAAATTAGCCTGCTCTATTTGGTCAGACATTTAATTAACTCACCCCTCATGCCAAATGATTTCATGGGCCTGCTATGGCCCGAGGGCTGGACGTTCCCCACCGTGGTCTCGAGAATCATTGGATTATTTTCCTTGGTGGAGCACCGAGACTCAGAAAAGAAGCTTCTTGTAGTAAGCCAAACTCAGTCAAATTACTTTGCTACCTCCACACCCACTACCACAGCCACTGAAAATTTGAGAAGCATGGCAATAAATTTGAATAGCACCCAGTTTAACACAATGAAGATAAAGAAGACAGAATCACATTCAAGGACAAGTCTACTTGCATGTGGGGCATGTGAATCACAAGCCTCTTCACAGAAGCTGAAAAGGTCAATGTGCCAAAATAAGTCCAGATAATACTGCCAAACTTAGGACTAAATGAAATTTATTAAGATCTTATTTACTCTCTCATAGACATTTGGCAGTTTCCAGAAAGGGTAGGAGAAGGAAGCTTTTAAAATCTACTGAATTGACTATGCATCAGGTGCCTTACCCATGTTATTTCATTTAACTTATATCAACAAAGGGATTTTGGTTCTAATACACAGAACCAGAGTTCCTCCTTCCTGAGGGCATTCAGAAAAATAGACATTCTGGAAAGTCTTTAGCTGTTGCTCTAATGAGGGAAGCTGTTTTATTGGTGTATCTGTTGATAGCAAATGACTAACTAAAAGAACCCCTGGGCAAAATAGGATTTATTTTGTAAATCATCACCCAAAAATATGTTTTGTTAAAAATTGATTTTTAGAGAGAAAGGAAGAGAGCCCAAGCTGGTGTGGCTCAGTGGATTTAGCGTCATCCCACGCACCAAAAGGTCATTGGTTTGATTCCTGGTCAGGGTACATGACCAGGCTGTGGGCTCATTCCCAGTGGGGCTGTGGGCTCATTCCCAGTGGGGGACGTGCATGAAGCAACTGATTAATGATTCTTTCTCATCATTGATGTTTCTCTCTCTCTCTCTCCCCCCTCACTTCCTTTCTGAAATAAAAAAAAAATATTGAAAAAAAATAAAATACTGATGCCAAAGGGCCCAAATCCACTGGAGACAAAGCCTCTCCATTATCTCAAGGGCCTAAAATTAAATGTCTCAAAACCTCTACATATGCTCAGTGCTCCCTGGTAATTAACCAGGGAACAAGTGGTTCTAGGGTCTGTCCATTTTCTTGTCACAGTCATTAGCCCAGAGACAACTAACAGCTATATTTAAGCAAAGTTCAAGGGAGCCTAGCCATACATTGAGAAAAGGACTGGTCTTTGGCTTGTGTCATAACTACTTCTCCTCTTCCATCTCAATTTGATCCGCTTTTTTTTTTTTTGGGGGGGGGGGGGTGACATTGCCAAAGAAAGTAGTGGGAGTTTTTTTGGTTAAGAAACAGAATTCAGAGCTATGTTGTAACCATGTGCGTAAAGAAAAGCTTAGGACGCGCCAGACTTCCACATCAGGAAACGGCGCAAAGGAAGAGCTGTGGTTTGCTTTCTGCTAGGGATTCCCCTCTTGGGTTAAGCAAAAGGTCAGGAAAGATAATGAATGGCTCTTTCCCGGTGTCAACAAAATCCAAGGAAATTCTAGGAGGTATAGGGGTTCAAAAGTGCTGTATGCCAGTGATGTCCACATTATTCTATATGTAAACTCACAATACCATCTGTTTTAGAGAACAAGGTAAGTCTAATCAAGTGGCCCATTTAATATATACCACCTAATGATAGCCTTCACATGGGGGGGAGGGGGAGTTACAAGAGATAAAATCCCACATAGGAATTCAATGAATGCTTGCTTACAGAATGGTCTGAGGTTGAGGATACAGCAGCAGTAACCAAAACCTGAAAATCATTTTACCTATTCTTCCACCTCATAATAACTATAACTTTTTATTATTGTTTTATACCTTACAACAGCACTCTAATATATGTAATCTTATTTAAATATAATTAAGATTCTTCTAAATCATGAAAGTTTAAAAGGATTTTTCACTTTACTTTTTTTTTGGCATGGTTCTTTTCAGTTTATTGCATGAATGAGTTAAATTAGTCCAAGTTAAAAGCAGACCCCAAATGGTTACATTATATAAGCTGTGAGGTTTTTTTAACTTGTGACAAGGGAGAGAAGGGAAATTCTACCCATTGCAAGGAAATCCTCACTTTAGTTTCAGAGAGGCAAAAGCACGTAAAACCCATGAAACTTCAGCTGGTGGTTTTTAGCCAGTCCGAACTCTACTAGGAACTGGTGGATGTTCTGGCACTGGTCATCTTGTAGCTGAATTACTTCTCCACATTCTGGATGCTCAATTACAGTACCATTGCAGACAAATTTCTTCTAAACACCTTCACTAGTTTCTTTTGATTGCAATCACAGAGATCCCTTGGACAGTAGAAAGGGTCTTCCTGCTACTTCTCTGTTAAATTTTTATATGGATATAATCCTCAGTGCTGGCAGAAAGCAGATCATCACCTTTACTTGCATCAGCAAAGGAATTGAAAGAGTGTAGGTTCTGGTTAGCGAACGTTCGATAATACCATGGGATGATTCCTTTACCTCTGGCACATAGAAAGGTGGGTGGGTGGAGGGATCTGGTGGGGGCAGAGCTTCAGGAAGCGAGGTGAGGCTCAAAGGGAGTCCTTGGTGGCAGCAGCTCAGTGACTGGGGTCTCTCTTTACTCTAAGTTTATCAAACAAAGAGTCTCTCTTGCTTTGTTTCTTTGAACTAAACTAGCTTGGAGACAGAAACAAGCAAATCAAAGTCTCTATCAGGACTCGTCTTCCATTCACTACTGCATACTTGCTCCTGTTTACTGCCTACACATAACTCGATCTAGTTTTGTTCAGTTGAACACTTGAACTAGGAAAAAGAGAAGAGACCTGAAGACCTGCAACTGTTGTTCTACTACTTCCTGTTGCAGAATCAGTCACTTCCAATCTTTTTCCATTTTAGGATATTCTGTTCCAAATCCTGACGAAAGCTAGAGCAATTTTCTGGTTCCATCCCTCCTAGAAAATTCTCTTAAATCACTTAAAGCAACTTAGCCTGTTTATTTTAGTTTACATTCTTCAAAAGCTATTTACATTTCCTGTACTCCACTTCTTCATGCCCACAGATATCATTTGTAAGACTCTGATCTGGGTAAAAATACTCTTATCTTACTGTAAAGATCAATCCTCCATTCTTAAATAGTTCTTGTGGTTTTTCAAAGGTGCTCTTGATTTTAAGAACCATTTTGTGCTGCCCCCAAAGTCTCTCGTAATAGAGATGAAAAAGGCTCAGTTCCCCTTCCCCTTGTTTTATACACACCTCTACTTCCCTACTACCCAAATAAATGTCAGTTTTTATTCTCTATAATACTTCCTGTCAGCAAAAATTTCTCATTATCACTACTCCTAGTCCCTTGCAGTTTTTTCTTCCATATTTCTCTCTTCCTTAGTCTGAAATAATTTTACCTAAAAGCTACTTATGGCTATTGTTGTTTTTCAAATGTAGCACAGTTGCTCAAGTCTAAATAGTGCTGAATCCATGCCCTAGATATAATATGAGGCAAAAGAAGGTTTACAGTAGTTTTTATGAAAAATACAGTAATCAATAAATAATGGGGGGCGCGTGGGGCAGGGTGGAAGGGTCAGTTGGGGGGAAAGGAGACATCTGTAATACTTTCAACAATAAAGATAAATTAAAAATAAATAATAATAAAGAAGAAACTTTGTTTCGGGTACGCACAACTACTTTTGTCCCACCCTGTATAGAGTTGTCAGTCTGGGAATAAAAGCCTTAGCTTTTAAAAACAAATCACTTTTCTTAATCTTGGACATTAACATTTAAATAAATTCCAGCTTTTAAAAATTATAAATATATATATACCTATTTGCTGTCTCAAGAGTGCTAATGGCATATGCTTGAGTGTTTTATCACACCAACATTGCTATGGGACAGCTGGTTTAGTTAGTCATTTGGCTGACGACACAGCTAGAGTTATTGTTTAGGGCTGTTAATACAACTTTTTGTATCAGTAAAATTGTAGCTTGGCTGTCATATGACTGCTGAGAAAACCATAGCCTTCTGGTCAAAGCACAGCCTGTTGGCCTGAATAGGTCACAGAAACCTCACAGCCCAGCACGCGACTGCCTCCTCTGGCTGTTACAGTGGGACATACCTCTTCATAATTTTTCGCCTCCACTCCATGCTTCATGTCTAGGATCACGAGTTGGTCAGGTAACCGCCCTGTTCCTGAGAAAGAAATCAAAGGATTCATTGTGCGGAATATTTAAAATTCCGGGAAATCACCCACCCAGCCTCCCTCTCCCTAAACCTCCCCCCTCAATAGAGGGAAACAGCCGCAAACTCCTCCCCCTACTCAGCTTCAGAAAATTCCTGGCTCTGGCTAAAATCACAAGCATTCCAGACAAAGCCTCTGTCTGTGCGGGGTGCCGGAAAGCAAATAGAACATGCTGCTGCCAAACATCTCTAAGCAGGCAGGACAGATACTGCAGCTGGAACTACAGAGGAATAGAAAGAAGGAGAGAAAACACGTAGGCTTATTGGGCTAGGAAATAAAACTCAAAAGTCAAAATAGTATAAAACAGAGTGGCATATATAGACCAACAGGTAATGGGGACCAACTTAGGTTGAAAAGATACATTTCCACACCTGAAAAGGTTGTCCTGTCAAATTTTGAGAAAAGGATTATTGGGCATATACTAAGCTTGGATTTACTTAATATAAACCAGTACTGAAAAGAATAAAGGATTTATCTAAGATTTCACTTTAATTTAAACATTCTGTTAAATGTACGGCCATTTCAATAAATGAACAAAATGTTATAGAATTACTAGAGGCCCGGTGCATGAAATTTTGTGCACTGGGGGGTGGGGGTCCTTCAGCCCAGCCTGTCCCCCCTAACAGTCTGGGAGCCCTCAGTGGATGTCCTACTGATGGCCCAGGGAGCAGGCCTAAGCCACAGTCTGGCAGCAGAGGTTCAGAGCAGGCACCTCGTGTGTGTGTGTGTCCACTGGGGGCCTGCCCTCAGCCACACCGTGGAGGCTTGGAGCAGGTGCCTCTCTGTGTTGATCTCTCAGGCTCCTGGCTGTGCCTACGTGTTGTTCTCTCCCTTGAGTGGCGGCCAGGGCAGGCGGGAAGCTTGGCTTCCTCCATCGCCGGGGCAACCCAAGCCTCCAGCTCTGTGGCTGCCGCCATCTTTGTTGGGTTAATTTGCATACTCACCCTGATTGGCTGGTAGGTGTAACGGAGTGACACCAATTTGCATGTTTCTCTTTTATTAGTGTAGATTCCCACAGAGCCAAGAAAAAACTTGATAATAAGAAGCATCTCAGGATGCTTCTTAGAAAGAGAAATGTCTATCTGGTATAGTAAGGCCAACAGAACCATGTTCATATTTAAAAAGGTAATCTGACTCAGCTTGATCAAAAAGGAATTCTAATCTTATATCATCAAGTAAGAGAAATGGAGACTTCATCAGCCCCAGAAAATTGCTCAGTCCTTTGGAATTCAATCCCCTGGAATTCACCTGATTATTTATAAAATAAAAACTGCCTACATGAAATTAGGACTTTGGGGAAACAGGGCCACATAAGCATTGGGACTCCTGAGACCAAAAGCCACAGAGAATGGTACTGTACCTTCTGCAGCCTGAGAGGCACTGGAGATTTTCTGACACAGGCTGAAGTCAATGCAATAACTACTCATTGAGAGCTCACTGGTTGCTACAACTGTCCTGGAGACTACAGTCTTTGCCTTCCAATAATTCGATGGGGATCTAACACATGAACATGAGTAACAGTTACAGTGAAAATGCAAACCAGTATAAAACTTTAAGAGGAAAAAACCCAAACTGGTTCAGATAATCCCAGTTATGGAGCAAAGGTTAGAGGAGGGAAGAGATTAGTTGTAGGTGGACCTCACTGAAGAGGGAGCACCTGAAGGCAGGACAAAGTATTCTAGGCAGAAGACAAGCATGGGCAAAGGCTCAGATATTGAAATGAGTAGGGCATGTTTAAATGACAGTAAAGAAGTTCTTTTGGATAGACTAGAAACATCAATTTAAAAGCAATAGAAATAAGACTGAACAGGTAGGATTGGGAAACGATAACAAGCCACCGATGTCTTCAAAGCATTTCAGCCAGTAAGTCTCCAAAACAAAACAACAAAAAGCTGTATCCAGAGAAGCCTCTTCTCCCCACTCCAATGTGTAATCCTGATTTCAGCATTGCCCACAGAGATGCATGCAAATTTTTGCTTCTCCTTTCTCATTTAAAAAGTTGTGAAATCCAAGCAGCTCATAGTCCTACCTGGTCCAAATGATCAAGATATTCTCTTCCTAAGACTCTTCCCACTTTTCCTTTGCCACAGCATAGCATTAGCATTATTCAAACACAAGTGAAACCACAAAGCCACTCAGGCTGGTCTGAGTCCAGACTACACAATCTCTTGCACAAAACAGCCAACCTAATTCCCATCAGTGGTTCTCAACCTGTGGGTTGCGACCCCTGAAAATACATCCTGCATATCAGATATTTACATTACGATTCATAACAGTAGCAAAATTACAGTTATGAAGTAGCAATGAAAATAATTTTATGGTTGGGGGTCACCACAACATGAAGAACTGTATTAAAGTGTTGCCGCGGCATTAGGAAGGTTGAGAACCACTGCGTGATATCAAGACTATAAAGGATCTCCATTGTAAAAAGACTCATTTATTTCTCTCTATATTTTCCTGGAAAAAAACCCAACCTTTTAAAAAGTGTTCCCAAGACTACAAGTTCTCCATATCAGAATAAACAGAGAACACATGTAAACTAGAAATTGAGTGCTTATTATGTGTCTGTGTGTGTGAATGTATATATCATATATTTTAAAAATTAGTTCCCAGGCATCTGCATGCACAGCATCAGCAGCATATAAGAAAGAAATTCAGAACAAAAGACATATTTAGGGTTATGGGTAGGTTTAGTGTTAGGATTAGGGTAACGTTTAGGGTTAGAATTAGAATAGGTTAATGGCTAGGTTTAGGTTTAGGGTTAGGGTTAATTTTAAACTTTTTAAACAAGTTTATGTACATGAGACACATATCTATATAGATATATAGGATGTCCCAATAAATGTGTACATGCTTTAACAGCTGATAACTTAATTTCCCCTCCTTTTCAGGTTTGATTGATTTAAAATAATGGGTGAAGCCAGACTAAGCTTTGAACAAAGAAAATTTATCCTAAAGTGCCATTAAACTTTTTTTTAATTGGGACACATAAAAGATAAAAGTTTATGGTACAGAGCCAGCAACAGTCAATGAATTGAGGACACACAAGTACCAAACAAAATGATGCTTGATGTTTGCGATTCCATTGCTTCATGTTATCAGCAGTGCCTGGACTGTAGAACGGTCATCAGTTTGAAAATAGGCATTGACAAAAAAAAACTTATTTCTGTAGATTTTTTTAAATTTTGAAAATGAACTGTATGTTAAACACTGACTTTACAATCATTCAAAGTGTGCATAGATTTTTTGGGGCACCCTGTATATATTTAAATACTTAAATTTTACATATATATCTTCAAATATCTACATAACTAGTAAGTGATGTACTATTAGAAGAAGCCACATTAACCTCTTTGCTATTTCTGAGAGATGCTCAGCGTCTCAAAGTGTTTTTTCTCCAAGACCTCATTACCACCTGACTTTATTTTTATTGTCTGCTCCAATGAAAATGTCCAAGAGAGGAGAGACTTCCGTTTTATATTGCTATATCCCTAACACCTAGAACAGTACTTAATATATAGGGCACTCAATAATTATTTGCTAAATGAATCAACTGACTGAGAAATTAAGAAGGGTAGACTGTTGAGGAAAGTACTCTAAAAGAACTAACGTTAAACTCATGTTTAAATGGGAAAAGAGCATTCCAGTAAATGAGTAAATGTGACATGTTTAGAGGGCAAAGCAAACCAGACTGGCTGGGGGTCTGATGAGTAGTGGAAGATAAGGCTGGAGTGAGAGTACAAGGCAGTGGTTCTCAACCTTGGCTGCACATTAGAATCACCTGGGAATATTTTTAAAATCCTGATTTCTGGGCCTCATCCTCCGGAAATTCTGTTTCTTTGTTATGGGGTGAGGCCAAAACATTAGTAACAAAGAAACAGAATTTCCAGAAGATGAGGCCCAGAAATCAGGATTTTTAAAAGATTCCCAGGTGATTCTAATGTGCAGCCAAGGTTGAGAACCACTGGTATAAGGACTATTAAATACCATGATACCTAAAGTCCGGTCCAGCTCAAAAATTGTATAATTCAGGTTTCATTCTACAGATCAGGAATATTATTGCTACTACCAAAAAGGGAGGTGCCATTTTGGGGCTCAGCCCATCTGGTTTCCAGATGATCTAATAAATTTACAATTCTTTACCAAAAAAAGAAAAAGAAAAGGGAAAGCTTTTGAAAAAGGACTATCATAATGAAAGATATGTTTTAGGAGATAAATCTGGTACCAGTATTTGGATATATTAAAAATAGGGGTATTAGTTACAAGGCTAATGACATAATTCATGATTTAAAAGATTAGAGTTCAGATTTGTGTGGTGACAGATACAGAAGAAATTTTGAAAGAAGTATCAGCATAACTTGATGACAGACTGGAAAAGACAAAAATAATTTCAAAAATATGAGCTCAAGTAACTGGAAGGACGGTGGTAATACTGATGAGAGAGGGGAACTAGTTTGAAAGTTCATGACATCTTAGTTTTGAGGTAAGAGTAGCACAACCATGTCGAAATATCTTGACTATTGTTGAGACATCTTGGAACTGATAGGGGTGGGGGGCAGAGAAAAGGATATCAATCATGAAATCGCTATTAAAGTATTGAATTTTTTATTAATCTATTATTCCATTTACTTCAGGCAAACACCCTTACCTTTAGGCTCACTTGACCCATTTTAGATCAAAGGAGTCAATTCTTGGTTAACTGTCAAAAGCACCAAGTTGATCTACTATTCCTGGGACTCTACTAGAGCCGTTGGCCAAGGTGCTTGCTTTTCTGCTAGGATCGGATAATCTGAACATTCTATAAACGTGAAACTGCCAGAAGTCCTTTTGCTACCATACACAGAGAAAGCCTGAGAATAAAGTCAAATGGAGGAAAGGAAAGGTAGAGTTCCAACAATCCTGTTAAAACCCCACTATCCAGTCTAGCCTGAGGTCGGCACCACCATTAAGACTTCCCAGTTCAGAGAGTCAAATGGTCTTCCTCTTCTTTCTCTTTTTAAAAATATATATTTTTATTGATTTCAGAGAGGAAGGGAGAGGGTGAGAGAGATAGAAACATCAATGATGAGAGAGAACCATTGATCGGCTGCCTCCTGCATGCCCTATACTGGGGATTGAGCCTGCAACCAGGGCATGTGCCCTGACCAGGAATCAAACCGTGACCTCCTGGTTCACAGGTCGGCACTCAACCACTGAGCCATGCCAGCTGGGCCTCTTCTTTCTCTTTACGCCAGTTTGAGTTATGTTTTTTGTATCTTGTAGCCCAAAAGGGTCCCAAAGAATATAACAAGTATAAATACAGACAGCTTTTAGAATCTAGTGTCCTTAAGAGTGAAAGAATAGGAAGTAAAGGGGAATCTACCTTTTTACCCACCACTGATAATCAGAAAGCATCGGGTAATCAGCTTAAAGGTTACTATGGGATCTTGGTCTTGAGATGCACAGAAGATTCCATAGCAAGATATTAGGACTAGAAAATAACAAGTGCTCTGAAGACCAAAACTGCTTTGGACTTTGGAGGATACTGAATAACATTCCATTAATGTTACTTTGTGATAATGTTGATGAGATGCCATAGGATCTTAACTCTTGTTTATATCAATTAGCCCATAGTAAAACTGGTTTCATTATATGTCATTTCGCTTAAAGTTGCAGAACCTATCTACAACATTAGTCCTAGCTGGTTTGGCTCAGTGGGTAGAGTGTTGGCCTGGGGACTGAAGGGTCCTGGGTTTGCTTCCAGTCCAGAGCACATGCCTGGGGTTGTGAGCTTGATCTCCAGTAGGGGGCGTGCAGGAGGCAGCCTATCAATGGTTCTCTATCATCATTGATGTTTGTCTCTCTCTCCCTCTCCCTTCCTCTCTGAAATCAATAAAAATATATTTTTAAAAAAACAAAAACAACATTAAGTGATGACTTACTATGTTTTCTAGCATCTATACCAAATTAAACTCTTTTCATTCAAGCCCAGTGTGTCACAGCATTTAAAAAATGCCTACTCCTGCACAGGAAGAATGATACTTTAACTTGTATGTGTGTGCACCCCAGCAAGTGTAGTTTTCATTTCCTCTCCTTCTGGCCTAAGAGAGAAAGTTCATGCTCTTTCTTACTTGAGAGAAGATACTTAATTCAGGGACAAACACTCTGATTACTTACCCTTGCTTTCAAAACACACTTCAAACATGTCATAATCTTCAGTGGTAAAGGCAAATTTCCCCTTGGTTGCATCCTCCTTGGAGTACAGAATATGGCCAGCAGAATCTGTGATCTAAAATAAAAAAGTAAGTAAGAGCAGGCAGCAAATAACACTCAGGAAGAAAACTGATAGAAACTGGAGAAATAGAAAGAAACACTGTCTATAAAAGACATTTATCATAATGATGATCATGTTCCAACTATCCCCAAAGACAGGAATAGGATGAGAGGATGAAGCCCAAATACAACAAATTTCATTCATTCAAGCAGCCTATCCACACTGTAGGTTACAATCTGTTGGCACTATAGAATGACAGTTGAGATATAAATTGGGTTTAGTAGCAAAGGTTCACTTTATAGAATGTAGAACAGTATTTCTCAGAAAGGGATATGTCACAAAAATGGAAGTGGATGATTACCAAAAAAATATACTACAAAAAGGATAAAGATACATAAGAACACATCTCTTCTGTAAAATAATTCTTGATAGGGTTGAGAGGTGGGGAGTGGAATAGGATATCTGATATAAGGAGAGAAGGAAAAGAAGGCATGCACAGAAAAGAAAATCTGGTAGCTGTATTCCTCCAAATGTCATGCTAATTTGTCAGTGGCTACCTGGGATGGGAAAGAAGCCCCGGGATAAACAAAAAGTTCTCCTAAAGAAGGCATCCTCGGCTTCCACAAATGATAATGCCTTTCTTACAGGTTGTTAGCTTTAGGTCTCCAAACTTAAACTGCTCCATTCCTAGCGAATGGCTTGTAAAGAAGGGAATTACATGGTGACATGACAGGTTGGATCTCAGGCTTCTTTTCTAGAGCATATGGCTGTCTTAGCAGAAGGCAATTTCATTATCTAAGGCAGAAGCTACTTGCAATGTGCAACACAAAAGTAGTGGCTTCATTATATTAAACTGGATATTCTAACGCTGTTTTTAAAACAAGATTCATTTATAAGTGAGATTTTAAATTTAAAAACTGAGTAGCACACATATAAGCCTATCTATTTAAAGCACTTCACTAGTTATTTCTGAGTAGTGAGTTTTCTTTATACTTTTAGTTTTCTCTCAATTTTCTACAAAGGCACATATCACTTATAGTCAGAAACAAAGTTATTTCATTTTTTGGGGAAAAACATAACTAAAGAATAGTTATCACAGATAAGACAAATTTTAAATGATGGGCTAATTAAAAAGGTTTTATGACATCTTCTAAATTCCCTAAAAATAGCCCTAACCGGTTTGGCTAGGTGGATAGAGCGTCAGCCTGCGGACTGAAGGGTCCCAGGTTCGATTTCGGTCAAGGGCATGTACCTTGGTTGCGGGCATCCCCAGTAAGGGGTGGGGGGTGTGCAGGAGGCAGCTGATCGATGTTTCTCTCTCATCGATGCTTCTAACTCTCTATCCCTCTCCCTTCTTCTCTGTAAAAAATCAATAAAATATATTTTAAAAAATAATAAAAACGAATTCCCTAAAAATAACAGCAGTAATAGTAATCAAGTATTTTCTGCCATGAATGATGCTGATCATCCATGACGGTCAAGCATTTAAGATCCCTCAATCTGCATTGGTCACTGGGGATACAAGGATGTGTAAGATAGCTCCTATCTTTAAAGGGCTTAAGAATCTAAATGAGGAGAGGAATAAGAAAGGAGACCACTACATTGTGAAAAGTGCATTACTAGAGGTATGCACAGGTGACCCGGGATTATGGAGGGTCAGGGAGTGTATCATGAAAGAGATGACACATGAACTGAGTCTTCAAGGATGAGTTGCAATCTAGAGAAGAATTGGGGAAAAGGCATTCAGGATACAAGAGACAGCAAATATGAATGCCTGGGGTCCAGGAAAAAAACAAAACAAAACATGGTATCATCATAATACCAATAAGTGGTGCTTATTGAACACTTACTAAGTGTCAAGTACTATGCCAGGTGCTTTATATGCATTTTAATTTAATCTTTACTATAACTCTATAGGTAAGAACTATTATTTCCCCCATATTCCACAGGAGAAAAGTGAGGCTCAGAAAGACTAAGAGGCTGGAGAGGTACTGACACGATCATGTAGAACTGTAACATGTTAAGAAGTTTAAATTTCACTTAGTACAAAGTGGAAAGGCAATGAAGAATTTGAAACAAGAGAGTGCTGCGATTCAATCAGCAATTCAGAAAACATGAATCTGATACTACTAGGAAGACAGACTCAAGAGGGACAATACTAACGATAAGAAGATGGGTTAGGACACTATTCTGGTACTCCAGATTAAAAATAATGAGGGCTGGCCAGGCTGGTGTAGCTGAGTGGTTGAGCATCAACCTATGAACCAGGAGGTCATGGTTCAATTCCCGGTCAGGCAATATGCCCGGTTTGCAGGCTCAAACCCCAGTGTGGGATGTGCAGATTCTCTCTCATCATTGATATTTCATCTCTCTCCCCCTCTCCCTTCCTCTCTGAAATCAATAAAAATATTAAAAATAAAATAAAATAAAAATTAGGGCGACTTTGAATATAGAGAAAAGGTGACAGATTTGAGGGATTTTAAGGAGGAAAGGACCACAGGACAAGACCAAAAAATAAATGCCCTGAAGGATCAAGTGAGCAACATAACAGAGTCTAATGGACCAGTATAAGTCCATAGGGTGTGGTTGACAATGTGGAAAACTGGATGGGTCTGTCTTAAGGAAGAAAACAGTGACATGCCAGGTTTTCAAATCATCCAATTTTTCAAAAGAAGTTGTGAACATTTTAACTTTTATCTGAAATCTCCTAATTTTTAAATCCTCACAACAAATCCCAACATTTGAAAAACTATCTCAAGGCCAAACAAAAGATGTCAATAGGACCGAGTTCTTCTGATCCACCAATTTCTGATCTTTGCATAGGACAGGAAGAAAACTGACTAAAATTACATAAAAGAACTGGGGGACAACACTAAGGTCTCAGCTGAGATCGTGGACCATAGCTTTCTAGCAGCCAGGATGCAAAAGCAGAGGAAAGTATTAAGTGATTTAGGCTTGGAGTTCTGCAACTGAATGGTTTTGAAGGCTAAGGGGATAAAGGAATTATGCTATAAACTTTTTATACATATTCTTTAATCCTCACAATCACCCCATAAAAGCCAGTCTTATTATCCTCATTTTACTGACGAGGAAACTTAGTAACTTATCCATATCACAGAGTTAGTAAATTGTGTATGTGCATTTGAAGCAGTCTAAAACCCATGTTCTTTTCACATCCCATGTTGCATCCCCACAAAAGGAATGTCTGAAATAAGTGGTATGCAAAGATGCCAAGAAAGACTAACAGAATCTGATGAAGTATTTGGGTCAGTGCATGTCAGAGAACCTGTGAGTCTTCTTGAGTGGGACACAGCACTTTTCAGTCTGTATTCTCCTCCTTAGAGATTAGCAGGCAGCCATAAGGTAAAGTCCTTGATGTCAGCAATAACTAATAGATAATCTGCAAGCGAATACATAGCCCTAAAGATTCAAAAAGACCTCAACTAGAAGAAAAATCCTAATAAAGAACTACTTTAGAACCTGGGATACACAGATTATAGGGCAAACAGGTCTGGGAATGAGTAAAATCCCAGTGATGTGTAGTCATCCGTGTGGTGCCACTCTTCCTTTCTTCAGAATCTATTCATCCATCAGATATTCACACTTCCCCACTTTCCAGCCCCAAAAGCACAATGACAATTCTTAAAAGTAAAGAGGAAGCTCAAAAAGACAGACTCTAGGAATAACAGATTTTCACATTCAAAGCTGATCTAAAAACTCGAATTTGGATTTGGCTTCTATGTATAAAGTTACAGAAAATGTAGAACTTCTCCAAGGCACACCTGGATAAAAATAAGTTTCTGAATTTGCTCAATGTACTAGCTTAGTTCTTAAGGGAAAAAGGAAAGGATTACAGGCTGCTAGAAATGTTTAAATAAAAATGAAACCAGTTGAGGACAGCAAGAACTAAACATCAAGGGTATAAGTACTGAACAGTCATCAAAGAAGTCATCATCTTCAGTCAGGCAGGGAAAGAGGCTAGGTCACTGGCCTACAACAAACAACCCAAGTTAATTGGGCTTACAAGATCTGGCACACATTTGCCATTTTATGTCCTAGAATAATAGCTTATGATCTCTTTGTATTCTCCTAGGATATTAAAAGGGTTCTTAAAAAAAGTTATTACTTTAAGGAAACTCTATAGATGATAAAAGAATCTAGATGCAGGTCAAAACACTCTTAAGGTACTGGCAAAAATCCTTTATCGAGTAACTTGCAAAATGAATCAAGAAGTCTGTCATGTTTTTCTGAAAGGCATTGATACAATCCACTCCTCCAACTGGTACTTGGAGCGATAAAAACTGTTAAAATTTTCCTCTACTTTGTACTGAGGAACTATAATCATGGTAGAACATCTTGCTTTGTTGTTTCTTTCTATAATATCTGAAAATGTATTAAAAGTTCATTATAGGGCAAAAAATCAAATACTTTATAAGAGGCTGAAGACAAAGGACCCATCACTGCATGTACCTTCTTCAACATGAAATTTACCTCCCAGAATAGTGTGTGATAATGATCACAATCCTCTTGGCGCCTCCACATTTCTATATTCCTTATGATATTGAATTGACAGAACTATATATGAGACTATTTGTCTAGAAATTTGGAAATCCATGCAGACAACTTGACAACTTAACCTTCAGGTCAGGCTCTAACAGATCCGAGAATTTTTCTGAAAATCAATCTATTTTCCATGTAGTTCATAACTGTGCAGCTATTTTAGGAGCCCAGTCACTGATCTTAAGGGTAAAAAAAAAAAAAAAAATCACATGACCCCAACATAATTACATAAATCAGCAGGTAGCTAAAATTAGGGAATAGAAAACTGGGCCAAGCTAAATGACTAGCCAGAACTGGCAAAGTCTATTAGGCCAAAATGATGGTTTTAAATTTCCTTTAATTAAGATGTTCTAATTATAGATCACCTTAAAAAATCACCTGGTTTCTCAAAAATTTAGACTTTACTTTTTTCTTCTTCTTCTTAAATTTTACTAGAGAACCATCTTGGTAGTGTTAAATAACTGCCACTTTCATCTACCATAACAGCAATCCCTTAAAGGATTCCTTTCTTCACTTTTAACAATAAAAACATGTATAATACATATTGTAAAGTTCTTAATTAAAAAGGGTAATATCAAGCTATAAAATTTGCCCATATAACATCAAAGGATAGGAAGTAATAAAGATTTGTTTCCAGATAACACCTTCTGGAGAAAAGCAAACCAAAGGTCACAACTTAAAAAGTACTGGAAAAGCTGTTAATTGTATGTGCAGAGTAGCTGATGTCAAGAATATGTGAATATTCTCACACTGAAACTGTCAAGTATGTAAGAATACAGGCCACTGGGAATATAAAGTCATTTAGAACTAAATTTTCTTGGACCATTCTAGGCAGTGGCTGGAAAACAGGTTCTTGAGCAGGTCCTGCTTCTGAAGCCTGCTCCTATTCCTTTACCAAACAGTCAAGATCATAAATACCTGCTTATTACTTCAAAAGGATTTTAAAGTAGCTTAGGCCCAAACACTAGGCAAATAAAGCAATTAGGAATAAAAAAAGAATAGAGTTCTCCCAGAAGACGAAAACAAATAGGCGCCTTCAAGAACCTGAACTGAGCAAAAGAAATCTGCACTATAAATTTGACTCAAGTTTTCTGGAAGCCAAGATTAAAAGATTAAGAGAAACACAAGTTGGGTTACATATAATTTATTTTCTAACGAAATCTCACAAATTTATCTTCAGAGATAATTTTCCTGGAACTAAACAGCAAGAACAACTTATCAGGAAGGTTCTTGCAAAAGGACTGTGACCAATAGACTCTCCATTTTCAACCATGGCCTTCCTACAGTTCCAATGGGAGCGTTTAGTGACCTTCCGTAGGATCTGCCTGACCTAATGTAGAGGAGGGACCTGAAGGAACTAGATGAATGCTCCTGTGCTCTGCTTCTCTGTCCTTCAGCACTTCTCTCCCTATTCTACCTCCTCTTGCAGCTCACAGAATTCCCAGTCTTTCTCTAAAGTTGCAAGAAAGCTAAGACTACTTTTGGCCACTCGCTGTTACCAATCTGTTTAAAAAAAAAGAAAAAAAGTGCCAGGAAAAGATGTCTTAAAAATAATACTATCCACCCAGATCTCATGTCCTAATGACATTCTTCAATAAAAAGAACCAGGTCTCCGTGGAGAAATGGCTGATCCTGAGATTGAGGCAGGAAAAATACAAGATGAGCCTGGAGCTTCTGGTGCCAAAAAGTAAGGAAGTGCTCAAAACCAAAATAAAACAGAAAAACAAGAATGGAGATATGTCAATGGGATACAGGAGCCACATGAAAGCACTCCCAATCGTCAAAGCTGAAATAATTTGAGTGCCCAGCCAGCATGGCTCAGTGGCTGAACATAGACTATAAACCAGGAGGTCACCTTTTGATTCCCGGTCAGGACACATGCCTAGGCTGCAAGCTCAATTCCTACTTTGGGGCGTGCAGGAGGCAGCCAATCACTGATTCTCTCTCATCACTGATGTTTCTATCTCTCTCTCCCTCGCCCTTCCTCTCTGAAATCAATAAAAATGTATTTTCTTTAAAATGAAATAATTTGAGCAACAAAAAAGTAGCATCTGGATTATAATCCAAAGTATAAAATAAATATCCATGAATCTACACTATTATAAATTAAACAAACAAACAAGGGAGAAAAGACAGATCTCCTGTGGAGACTCTGAAATAATTTATGTAGAAACAGCACTCTCAAGGAAGTTAAGAATAACTCCCCACTGCCCATAGTGACTTCCCTGCAAAGAGCACAGTATGGAAAAGGGAAAGAAGTGATCTGACAATCGAGAAACCTGACAAACACAACCTCAGCCAGGTAGGTGATCACGGTCAATATCAACAGTGATAAATCATGTTGATGGCAAGTTCCCGTGATGTGATGTGATGTGATGAAAATGACATTTTACCTCTGTAATCTTCCTCCCCCAGAGCTATAATCCCAACAGAGGGGCATCCTATAAAATACTTGACTAATACACCTCAAAACTCACAAGGTAGTCACAAACAAGA
This sequence comes from Myotis nattereri, assembly GCF_964212035.1. Lineage (NCBI taxonomy): Eukaryota > Metazoa > Chordata > Mammalia > Chiroptera > Vespertilionidae > Myotis > Myotis nattereri. The sequence continues at coordinate 23,194,550 of NC_138075.1, read as the reverse complement.
AAATTCTGAGAAACTGTCATAATCTAGAGGAGCCCAAAGAGATACAACTAAATGTAATATATCCAGGATAGGATCTTGGAACAGAAAAAAATGACAATAGGCACAATTAAGGAAATAAGAATAAAGTATGGACTTTAGATAATAATAATGTGTCAATACTGGTTCACTCGGTGTGACAAATGTACATACCAATGTAAGATGTTAATAGGGGAAACTGAATGTGGGGTATATGGAAACTGTACTATCTGCACTGTTTTTCTGTAAATATAAAACTGTCCTAAAATAAAGTTTATTTTAAAAAAATTGTGTACTATCCAAAAGAATAAAGTCAAGAACACATATATACACACACACATATCTCCAGAGTCTCAAGAAATTCTTAGCCTACTCAGAGCCAAGCAAGCAAACATTTTCACATATTTTTTATGAGGTATATTACAAATAGTTAATTTGAACAAGTCTAAACCTACTCCTGGAAAAATGACATATGATCCATGGAGGAGGTGGCAAGTATGTGTCTTCCTGCTAGTATAGGTCACACAGTATTTTCATTTGTTGAATCAGCTTCATATCGTACCAGTCCAATACTATGGTAGTGTTTTTTTGTTTTGTTTTTTAAACCTTCTTTTCCTGGAGTGCTACCATAGCAGCAGAGGTCAATCAGCTTGTGGCTTTGCTGTAGTTGGTGAAAACCTGATGGTGTAATCTCCTTCAAATAGGCTCCTACCTGTACTCCATCAGGTTTATGATCAGTCTGTAGTATAATACTGAATATAAAATGTGTACGTATTATTTTAAGGAAAACCATCAACTTTGTAGCTCCTTAATGACAAACTCTGGAATTTAGAATCAGTAAGTCCCTTGTAGAGCTCTATACATTGAATAAAAATGCACTGAAACAGAGATACCTACCCTTTTCTCTCTTTGAGACAGTAAAGCATAGCAGTTAAAGATTCTAGAGTCAGACCTCAGGTCTGTGTTCAAATAAGAATTGTGCCACTTACTAGCTGTAAGGCCTTGGGTATGTTCCTTAACCTCTCTGTGCCTCATATGTAAAATAAGGTCAACAGTATGAACTTCATGAGGCTATGTGAGGATTGAATTTAACACAAAGGCCCTGGAACAGTGTCTGGCACATGGCAAGCACTCAATAATGTTATCATTGTCATTATTCGAATTATTATAATTGTTAGAGATAACTAAGAACTCCATAAACATTTAGAACCTAACAGCGCAAATGGATGGCAAAGTAAATGAAGTTTGCTACATTGACTAAATCCCGGGATGGTTAGGTCCCAAATGGGTATTGCATGAAAACAGAAAAAGACAGACAGGTAAACTCTTAAGGAAGTAGCAGCAAGATTTAGAACCTGAAGAGGTACCAAAATGCCTAACAGAGCAGGTATTCAACAAAACCTTTAGCTAACAGGGAAAGCAAGAAATACAAGATGACTCCAGCATTCCCTGCGCGTATTTTTTAACCTGATGAGTAATAAACTACCTGGGGGAGGGAAGAGAGGATGGTGTGTGCATTTATAATGATCAGAGGTTGTGGGTCTACACTCTTCATTTACTCTTAGATATAAAAAAAGCAGAAAGAACTACCAATCATTGAATATGTTGTTGTCTTAGACTAGAAAAATAGTATGAGAAATACCTTCAAAAGACTACCACAAGTTACCACTGTTCTCTAACATGAGGAATATGGACAACTCTAACAGCCTAGAACAGTGATGGCGAACCTTTTGAGCTCGGCGTGTCAGCATTTTGAAAAACCCTAAATTAATTCTGGTGCTGTGTCACATATAGAAATTTTTTGATATCTGCAACCATAGTAAAACAAAGACTTATATTTCTGATATTTATTTTATATATTTAAATGTCATTTAACAAAGAAAAATCAACCAAAAAAATGAGTTTGCATGTCACTTCTGACACATGTGTCATAGGTTCGCCATCACTGGCCTAGAAGCTATATTTAATGGCATAAAATGAATTTATCCTGATCTTTTGACAAGAGCAAATACCAACTCCACGCCTGAGTCCCTGAAATCAAAGAATCACATGTAGAGCTCACCCAGAAAAAAGTCAAACTTGGGCCACAAACAGCATTTAGCAACACTAAATTCTTTAAAATTTCCAACACAAGTCAGTGATGGCATAGCACAGCAAAGAAGTATTGCTTGCCCTAGCCAGCTTGGCTCAGTGGATAGAGCGTCAGCTTGCGGACTGAAGGGTCGCGGGTTTGATTCCGGTCAAGGGCATATGCCTGGGTTGCAGGCTCGATCCCTAGTAGGGGGCGTGCAGGAAGCAGCTGATCAATGATTCTCTCATCATTGATGTTTCTATCTCTCCCTCTACCTTCCTCTCTGAAATCAATAAAAATATATATTGAAAAAAAAAGAAGTATTGCTTAAGGAGGCTTGTCCAAGAGTTGAAAACTAGAAATGGAAAATTTCCAGGCACTGGTATGATTATGGATAGATGGTCTCTTCCTGCTTCTATCAGCATTTGCTCTTAACTCAACATAGGCAATATGTCACGCTTGACTGAGGAGGGGGAGGGGCAGCTGGGGGAAGAGAAGAAGGGAGAAAGAGGAAGGGAGAAGGAAAAACCAGTTACTGCCCTAACAATACTACTGCGTGGGTGAAGCCAGATCAAATGTTTTTTTCCATACTGTTCCAAAGTTATTTACGGTAAAAACCTCCAGTGTGTCCCTTTTAGGCACAAACAAAGCCTTGTTCTTTCTTAACAACTAGTCCCTTGACTTCCCACACGTTATGTAGAACAATGAAGTCCAGCACAGGATAAGCAGATGACATCAACCTCCCTCAGTCAGAGATTTGTTTGGGAGCCCAAATTCTGGTTTGTGGCCAGCTGGCTCATTTTACAGAGGGCTCTACTGTCCCAGCTGCTGGGTTGCGTAAGCGTATGGGGGCAATGGCTCAGGATCAACCACCAGTCAGCAATTCACACAAGAAACAGCATAGAAGACACCGCACCCCACTAGATTACCTCTATAAATCTATTCCATTTCCCTAGAAACTGGATTCAGTGTTCAGATGTCATAAAAAAAGATATGGCATACAATTTCAAATTCTAAGCAGCTCCCTTTCTCTAGATTGGTTCAAAACAGATATGACTGTGGATAACTAACTATTCACTGACTAGGAGAGATTTAAATGATGTATCATACCATGCAGTTTTTATGGAGAAGAAACACAGTCAGGTTTTAATTTAAAACTAGACATTTTGGATACAGTACGGAAAGAAACTAGATTTTAATACTATTGAATGCTAATGTACCAATCACCCTTCTGTACTAAACCACCTATTTATTGACCTGTTTCTAACCCATCGGACAACAGTCACAGCAAATATAAAGTTGAAAGAGACATAGCTTTCCCAACAGAAAAAGATCAGCCCTCAGTAGACACCGATAGTAATAAGCTGAAATATAACTGTTCCAAATAAAATCATCTCAAAATTATAGTGCATGCGCACACACAAACGTCTTTGATCTTTTCATACAGATCTTAGCAGAGGGACAGGGGCTTATTAAGCCAATGGTTTCTCAACTGCCAAGAAGCTTCTTGATAATTTTTAGGCTTAAATTGTGATAGGCCTGTAACTCAAGGCTGAACTCTTCAAATGATCTATTTAGCTTTCTCATCTATAAGCTAGTTAGGAAAGATAGGGACCATAATTGAGTAAATATCCAAACTTAAAAATCTCATTTAGCAAAGTGAATTGTTAATTTTCTCTCTTGAAAAATGACAATAAAAAAAATGTAGACCAATTAGATTATTTGGAAGAGGCTGAACAAGTATAAATGACTTAAATTATTACCATTGGGCTTTTCTTTCCTTTCTGGTGATGATTATGACAACTCCTCACAGTTGCCTTTTCTCTTTCTGTAATTTATTTCCAAAATATAAGTCACCCTTAGACAACAACTCATCTCATCCCCTAAAATTAATTCATCCTCCATTTTCCACTAATAATAAGGCACCCTAAATAATAAATGGTACTGGAGCCTATTAAACTATGATGGTATCATCTAGTCTTAATGAAATGTGATTTCCAATTCAAAATCAAAAGAGATGAGATTCTGACCACACAAAAATACTCTTTATGCCATCAATCATTCCCTAGCTCTGTCACTTGATTTTTCAGTATAGTATTTAATCACTACCTATTATGTGTATTTGTTAAGTTGTTTTTTCTCTGTTCTCCACCAGAGTTCAAGGACCTTGTTTGATGTTCATTTCCATATCCCCAGCTAGGTCTGGAATATACTAAATACCAAATATTTACTGAGTGAATGGAAGAATCACAAACAAAATACTCAGAATTCCTCCCATTAAAATACTCTTTAACTGGTGACTACAATGATATATGACTGGGAAGTCAGATTAGCAAGTCAATTATCATTCAAGAAAGAAGAGTACTAATATCTATGGCTACCATAATGAGCCCTGTGCAATAAAGAACACATCTCAATAAGTCCTTCTATCAATTCTTTGAGATCTATCATCCCCATCTTATAGATAAGGGCCCAAGGAAAGGGTTAAGTAATTCCCCCAAGACCATGCACCCTGTAAGTGATGAACTGCTGGGATTTAAACCCGAAACTGACTGACTCCAGGTCCAGTCTCTTTCCAATGTACCACATAGCTCCTCAGTAACACTAAGATATTTAACTTAGTTGTACAATAATGCATATATAATACATTAAACTGAGGACTCAAAGGTGAATAATACATTAAGGAGTTCACAAAGTAAGCACCATACTACATGAAAAGTGCCTTACCAAACAGGATGTAATGGGAGCAAACAGGAGGGGAGTATGGGCAAAGACCGGTCCAAATTAAGAGAACATTGTATTCAAATAACTGTAAGGTGTTCAGTACGGCTAGAGTTGGGACTGGGAGGAGGAAGTGAAGAGAAAGGGAGAAGGAAAGATCAGAGATGAAGCTAGGATAGTGACAATTCATTTATGTTCATTTACCCCTTACACTGAAGCCCTAATATATGCCAGGCACTGTATTAGACACAAGCATTTCAATGATGAATGAGATAGTCTCTGCTCAAGGAGCTTTTAGTCTATGTCATAGACTCTACGAGGAGATGGGTAAACACACAGTACAACATAGAGTGACATATGGTAACACTGATGTATTTACTGGACATTAAGGTGCTCTTTGACAGGAAGAAAGTGGATTAGACAGCTCAATCAGGCACTCTATTCTTCTAAGAGAGGCTGCTTCATTCAGAGCAACAGCTAAATGCCAATCCCAGTTGACCAGGTTTTGCACTACACAAAGTCTCCAGTTCTCCTAACCTCAACCCAAACTCCTGCTGCTTGAACCAGAGATGGACATATGACCAAAGAGAAGACCCAGAATGTGGCCTGGCATAAAAGGAGCCGAACCAATCAGATTTTTTCGTTCAGGGGCTGCATTTCAGAAGTTGAATGATGCACAGAGAGAATCACTGAGGCAGAGTCTGGTCCACAAGTGGTCAAAACTTAAGAGAAAGCACAGCGGAGCGAACAGATACTATGAAAAAGGTGGCAAACTGTGATAAAGAGCTGGATCAAACCCACAAACGGATTCTGTGGCCGACATAGTATGTTAAAATTTTAAAAATAATACCCAGCTTGTGGTTTCTAAAATACCACTCCTCACAAAAAGGAACCAGAACTCCTTGGAGGAAAAGCTGCCTCCAGATTAGGGGCTGGACATACAAAAGATGCGCCTAGGACACCTTACTGTCCCACAAAACAGCGAGGCTATCAAAACCTATGCCAGGGATTGTGTCAAAAGGATAAAGGAGCCAGAGACATAACAAATGCAACTGACTAAACCAATGACTCTAAAAACTGAAACAAACAACAAAAAATAAATAATCGTTAACCCTCTGGACTACACTGGAAATGACAAGGGCAAGAATGCCTCACTGTGAAAAATGTCAATTAAAAGAACTGAATTCTGCCCTGGCCCGTTGCTCAATGCTTAGAGCATCAGCCAGTGTACAGATCTCGGGTTCAATTCCCAGCCAAGGGCATGTATCTCAGTTGCAGGTTCGATCCCCAGGCCTGGTGGGGGTGGGGGGTGGGGGTGGGGGGCAAGCGGAAGGCAACCAATTGATGTGTCTCTCTCACATCAATGTTTCTCTCTCCCCCCCTTCCCTTCTATTCTCTCTAAAAAAGAAATATCTTTGGATGAGGATTAAAAAAAGAAAAAAAGAAATGAAGTCTATTTTTCCTACTTTTCCTATATGAATTATAAATTTTTGGCTAACCAAGTGGTCTTAAATTCTTTAAGAATAATTCCAGCCAATAAATATGGAAGGAATAACAGAATTGGAAAATAATTTCATAACTTCAATGAAACAACAAATTCATACAAGTCATCAAGGGACTCATAAGAGAAAAATTAATGGGAAGCTTTATAATGGAGGCTTCAGGGCACTACCATCTCAGTAGGCAGAACAATGGCATCTCCTGCCCTCCCACACCACCCAAAATGTCCACATCTGCCCAGCCAGTGTGGTTCAGTGGCTGAGCGCCAACCTATGAACCAGCAGGCCACACAGTTCAATCCCCAGTCAGGGCACATGCCTGGGTTTCCAGCTCAATCCCAGTAGGAAGTGGACAGGAGGCAGCTGATCAATGATTCTTTCTCATCATTGATGTTTCCATCTCTCTTTTCCTCTCCCTTCCTCTCTGAAATCAATAAAAATATATTTTAAAAAATCTCGTGAGGTGTGATTATAGCTGCGTAACATTGTGATTTTGTTCATAGTTTTAAGAAATTCATGCAGCAGTATGCAGGACTGAAATCCATGATATCTGGGATTTATTTTTAAATAATTCAGCATAAAATGAGAATGGGGAAGCAATTACAATGAAAAAAGTGTGGCAAGATGCTATTGATTGGTGAATCTGGTTATTGGGTATATGGTCAACTGACTGTGCTCTTCTTCATAAAACTGAAAACAAATAATGCCAAAACCAATTTGAATTAAATGGTGACATTTAAAAATCAGAGGCTTGAATTTCTGACTTTGTTTGAATAATAAGATATGGCAACAAGGCCCATATCAAGAAATGAGTACTGACCACGCCAAATTAAGTTTCCAATACTCCCAATTATCCCCCAATTATCCCCACTGCTGTCCTTTTTCTTATGCCTGGCTTAGTTCATGCATTTATGTTACCTACTTGACAACTCGGTTTAGGACCCCAGGAGTGATGAGAAGCAAGAGAACAGAGCAGGCATGGGGAGATAAACTGCATAATGGCAAAGTGCTAGCATATAGATATACAGACTCCTACTGTTGACGTTCCTTCAGCAGCTTTGGACATAGATATAATTCCCATAAGGCCATGCTGCACCATGCTTCTTATATTTATTAAGTGCTTACTAGAAGCAAGGCAGTATGCTTGACATTCTGAAAAATACAAACATGAAAATAATTCCTGCCCTCGGGATACTAACAGTCTAATAAGGAAGACAAGGTATAAACGTAATTGGTTACAATGTAAGATGAAAATAAGTGAGCTTAGGATACTGTTCAGGGTGCCTCATATGTAAAATGCAAAGTATGGAGTGACCAAGTATATAAAGCTTCAGGAACAGATCATGAAGTCACTATAGGGCATGTTGGAAAATTCAAACTTTATCAGATGAGCATGCGTAAGCTGCTGAAGGATTTTAAGACATAATTACAAGTCAGATGGGGCAGCACTGCAAATGAGAGGGAAGTCTCCTTCACCGTTCAAATCCTCTGATTCTAGGCACAGCATCGGTTCAAGAGCCAGAAGCATGACCCCCAAAATGTTACGCTTTCTTGGCTAGACATTAGTTTGGTACCTGCGGAGACTAATAAAAGGATGGGTCACTGAGCAGTAGCCCTGAAAACAGTTTCTCACTCTATTACCACGACTGGGTTCCAATACCTTACACAGAAACTATGGTCCTCTTATACCTAAGTGCTATTAAAAAGTAAAAATGAGGGGAGGGTGGGGGTGAGGAGGAGAGATCAACCAAAGGACTTAAATGCAAGCATATAGGCCTAACCAATGGACACAGACAACAGGGGGGTGAGGGCACGAGTCGGGGGGGGGGGATGGGGGGTGATGTGGGGATAAGGACACATACGTAATAACTCAATCAATAAAAAATTTTTTAAAAAAGTAAAAATGTTTCTTACTATTCAGTCTAAGACCCATTCTGTTAAAAACAAAAATAAAACCACGTGCTTATTGTGAGTGAATAAAATGACCTCAAACGCAATCAATCTTAATACCAAATTACATGAGCGTTTCAAAGATCACACTCCGGTCACCGTAATGACAAAACGGGACCCAAGCAGCGCTGTGGCGGGAGCTGTCACCACGGGAGAGAGTGGGGCCGAAATTCACAAAAAGCCTGGCCGGGCCAGACTCTGGGGAGCCAGGAAGGGCAGCCCTGGAGGCCGAGACCAACGGATGGACGGTCTCAGTTTTAACCGACTAAACTGTCGTCAATGACAGGAATGACAGATAAAAAGCAAGGCGAGAACAAAACTCCAGCACTGTCCCTTCCCGTCACTTCCAAACCAAGAGTCAGTTCCAGCCCCGGCATCCTCTCCGGGCCTCGGTGTCCTCAGGTGGGAAATGACGCTAATGCACCCGCTTCACAGAGGCGCGTCCGGACCACACGGAGATGCACGTAAACGCACAAGATCGGACACAGCTAACGCTCAATCAACACCCGGTGTCATTACTCCCAGGAAGCGCCAATGCCTCCATCATCTTCCTTACAAGGGCGATACCTAATTCTACCTCCACTATCGAGCGGGCTCTGCAGGGCGCAGTGTGTCTTTGTGTCGATCCCCCCAAGAACCCAGCATCTGAAGGCTTCTCTGGAGAATCGAGTTACAGTTCAAGGTACCAAAGACCAAAACCGGCACGGGCCCCGCCAACGACCGAAGTGGGGGTCGCCCCGGCTCGGCTGTCACCACATCCGCCAAGGCCAAGGCCTCGCGCCCTTCTCCGGGTTCCCCGGCCTTGGCGCCCAGCCCCCCTCCGCCAACGCCAACCAGCAGGGCGAGGGGGCGGACTCCACCGCCCGCCCTTTGCGCTCCGGGAGGCCAGGCCGGACACCCCCCACCCGCATCCTCGGCCTCTCCTCGCCAACGCCCGAGGTCTGCCCGTCCCGCCCCGCCCTGGGCCGCACCTTGAGGTGGGTGCGCAGGCCGCCAGCGCCCCCAGACTGGTCGGTGATCTCGTACGCGCCCGTCACCAGCAGGTCCTTGTGGATCTCCTCGCGGAGGCACTTGCGGGAGTTGATGGGCAGATGGAAGGAGATGGCGAGAACCGAACTGGGGCCGAGCAGGAGAGGTAAAAGCAGCAATGCTAACTGGCAAGGGCCACGCTGGACTTGTAGGCCAGACAAACGAGACATGGTGCCGGAGACTGTTAACACCCGGGCCTCGGCCGCGGCGGAACCGGAGGGCCCACGTGACTCACCTCTGGCCTACCGGCGGCGCAGGCGCCATTTTGGAGACTGGCAAATAGACAAAAAAGCATATAGTAAATCTTATAAAAGGGAAAAAAGGACATGATATCACGCCACACCAATAAGTTAGAGTGGCTAAGTAAAATTTTCTAGAAAACTTCCGGGAAACTTACTTGTGTTGAGTTCAGTGACTGTTCAGTCAGCCATAACAAGTAAGGGCAGACCCGGAAGTAATTCTCCTTCAACTGGCGGAAGCAGTGCTTGCAAGTTTTAAGGCGGGTGCAATACCATAGCAACCAAGGCCCAATAGGAAACAGCCACAAGGTCCTTTGCTGGGCCGGTCGGGCTGCCACCCGGGCGCGCGGGGCGGAAGCGGGGCGGAGGCGGGGCGGAGGCGGAGGCGGAGGGTGCGCAGTCGCAGTGCAAAGCCGCCTGAATGACAACCGGGACATTGACCGCTTGAGAGGAAAACTTGGGGAGGCTGAGCGGAAAGACTCCGTGGCTCCGAGGCGAGCGGGGGCCGGCGCCTCAGAGAAAGTCTGGCGGTTACCCGGTAGCTGTGAACCGGGAGGGCGGCCCGTTCAGGCTTCTGAGTGGGATATTTGGGCTGGCATAACTGTTTGCTTTCTGAATGTGCATCTTATTTAGCAAACCTTGAGCGCCCGCTAGACTAGGTAATGTTCAAGCTGACTTTGGGTTTTGCATTTCAGTGGAATAAAGCACTGTTTTAATCCAGGCTCAGAGCAGGACCTAAGTCGGTTTACCAGAGGAGCATTGTCAAGGGAACGCACACACGTTTTAGGGATCCAAGTGGCTAGTGTCTGTAGTAAGCAAATTTACACAGTAATCGTGCGTTTGTTTCACCGTTATTTACTGAGTACCTGCTGTGTGCCAGGCGCTAAGTCCCCTGCGGTGTATACCAATATGTTTATTGGTTGAACAAACCACTGTTGGGATGCTACCAGATATTCAGGACCAAAGAAAATACAAAGAGGAAAAAGGAATACGCTCCAGTCTGTGTTTGAAATCATCTACTTTGGTTAGTGTTTACTGAGTATCTACAGAAATACCCAGAGCATGGACTATCTGCTCTTGGTAATTTAAAAAAAAATATATATATATATATATATTTTATTGACTTCTTACAGAGAGGAAGGGAGAGGGATAGAGAGTTAGAAACATCGATGAGAGAGAAACATCAATCAGCTGCCTCCTGCACACCCCCCACTGGGGATGTGCCCGCAACCAAGGTACATGCCCTTGACCGAAATCGAACCCGGGACCCTTCAGTCCGCAGGCCAATGCTCTATCCACTGAGCCAAACCGGCCAGGGCTACTCTTGGTAATTTAAATGATTATTCTTTATTTATAACTGCTTGCAATCCATGTAGTTCTTTTCCTGGAACCGAAGTCCCACAAACAAAACAAGAACAAACATAAAGGAGCAATAAAGCATTTTAAAATCTGACAAATAACATGCTACAACGATTTGATGAGGTGTCCACTTAGGAACATTTAGTTTAGTTTATTCCTGATCTAAGATAAGATTGCTAGTCTACTGGTACGTCCTGATAATCTTCTGGTAATTTCCGTTGGCCTTTTCCCTGCAGTGTAGGGAATCGGTACCAAGCAGCTATGTAGTTCGTCTAATTCGTCGTTTGGAATCAGTCCTGAGGCTCTGCTGACCATCAGCAAGAGATTTGCAGCCCATAACCTAGCTGTGTGGTTTTTTCCTTTAAATTTCTATCTGACATTTAGATAAGAGCATCTACATTTTCAGCTGTTTTCACAGATCTCATTTGATATTTTCAAAAACCATGTGACATAGACTGGACAAGTCTGTTCATGTCATAGATAAGAAAACAGGTTCAGAGAAGCCAAAGAAATTCTGAGAGGCTCAAAGTTTAAAAGTGACAAAGTCAGTCTAAGGGCCTGAGCCTTCTTCGGGAAGGCGCTATTATTTATTATGTTACAAATGAAGAAATTGAGACTTAGAGAAATTCTTACTTTCCTAAATCACAGGTCTCATCCTTTCTTGTCCTGTATTCTCACTCATCCGCCAGTCCCTAACTCTTTCCTACCCTCCTTCCCTCATTTATATTTTTCTCCTTCGCGCTCACCACTTTCTAATATAATATACATTTTACATATCATGTTTATGAATCTGTTTTCCTAGCTAGGTTATCTGTTTTGTGGGGGGCAGGTATTTTTATTTTGTTCATTGCTTTATCTTCTGAATCTAAAATAGTGCCTGGCATTTAGAAGGCAAAATGAACAGTTGTTCAATGAATGCAAGATTGATTCCTTAGCTCCTAGTACAGTGATGGCGAACCTATGACGTGTGTCAGAGGTGACACGCAAACTCATTTTTTTGGTTGATTTTTCTTTGTTAAATGGCATTTAAATATATAAAATAAAATAGCAAAAATATAAGTCTTTGTTTTACTATGGTTGCAAATATCAAAAAATTTCTTTATGTGACACGGCACCAGAGTTAAGTTAGGGTTTTTCAAAATGCTGACACGCCGAGCTCAAAAGGTTCGCCATCGCTGGCCTAGCAGAAGGCCTAACATCGAATTCCTTACATTATTCCTTAGCTGTTTTCACACAAATCCGTAATGTATGTAAAGTGAGGTTTCAGTTTCATCAACAACATGCATATCTTGTATTTGAATTGAAAAATGTGTTCTTGTTTTCATATAAAGACAGAAAAAATATATCCCCCCTCTATGCTGTGGAACTACAAGGCTAAGCAGATACTCCTGGGGAACCCATGTCTTTAAATTGCATCTGCATGAAAAATGTACCATTTTACATCACTGTGGAGAAACGGCCTCATTCTGAATTGAAGAGCAAACGGAAAGTGTCCCAACACATTTCTTCCTGGCCTGAGAGTCCCCCTTCCATCCCCTCATCCTGAAACTTCCCCAATTAGACCCAGATTCCTGAAGCCCTGAGCCTCTGGAAGTCAAGAAACGTCATGAGGACACACCCTCCGCCCAATCTAGCCCTAATCCACCGATTTCTCAACCTTCTGTTCGTATGAGAGGGAGCATTTTTAAAACACACCTTACTCCAGACAATGAATTCAAAGCTCTTAGTAAAAATCTGCATTTGTAATGAGCTTGCTGGGTGATTCTGTGGTTGGGAATCCTCAAGCACTTCCTCCCTCTCAACACCTCCTTTAGCCAGCCTAATCCTCCACTGTGGCTTGATGCTCCCCGGCTCCAAGGCAAAAATAGCCAAGGATTCCTAATTCCGGTGTCCCTGCGCATCCGCATGTACAGTCCCACTCACAGCGTGTTTTTAAGTCGCTAAAACAAGATGGGCAGCAATTGGGCAGCATTGGTCACGTGACATACTTTTTGACCCAGAGAGTGATTCCAAGGACCTCTTTTATGAGTCCTTAAATTCCAGAACCCCCTCTGTACTGCACTCTGGGTGATCTCATCCAGTCCCACGACTTGTTTTTTTAATGTATTTTTATTGATTTCAGAGAGGGAGGGATAGGGAGAGAAACAGAAACATCAATGATGAGAGAGAATCATTGATTGGCTGCTTCCTGCACGCAGGATTGAGCCCGAAACCCAAGTATGTGCCCTGACCAGGAATCAAACCATGACTCCCTGGTTCATAGGTTGGTGTTCAACTATTGAGCCACACTGGCTAGGCCAGTCCCATGATTTTAAATGCATTCATAGGTGATAACTCCCAAATGTGGATCTCCAGCTTTGACCTCTTCCCTAAACTCCAGAGTCTATATCAGGCTCCTTATTTGACATCTCCACTTGGATGACTAATTGGCAACTCATACTTAACCCTTAATTTCCTCTCCCCCCCCCCCCCATCCCAAATCTGCTTCTTCCTCATCTCAGTAAATTACACCACCTTCTACTTCTTCACTGAGGCCATCCTTGTTTCCTCTTTCTCTTACCCCCTCCCCACACAGCCAGTTCATCAGCAAATCCTACCAGTTCTGTGTCCTAAATTTATGGCAATCCGTTTCTACTCCTCTCTGAACTAGGGGCCGGCAAACTACTGCCCAGTGAAGCAGACAAATCCAGCATCCAACCGCCTGTTTCTGTATCGCCCAAGGGCTAAGAAGGATTTTTACATTTTTAGAGGGTTCAAAAGAAGGAGGAAGAGGTGCCCGACAGAGGGGAAGAAAAGGAGGTGCCTTAGAGAGTTTATGTGGCTCACCAAACCTGAAATATTTATCTGATCCTTTACCAAAAAGTTTGCTTCTCTCACCTAGACAACTTCCCTGTAATCATGTTCCTTACTATACCTTGACTGTAAATATTTTTAAAATGTAAATCAGGCCCTAGCAGGTTTGGCTCAGTGGTTAATTAAGAGTGTCGGCCTGCGGACTGAAGGTCCCGGGTTCGATTCCGGTTGAGCACATACCTCAGTTGCAGGCTCAATCCTGGCCCTGGTCAGGGAGTGTGTGGGAGGCAACCAATCGAAGTGTCTCTCATGCTGATGTTTCTCTCTCTGTCTCTCCCCCTCCCTTCCACTCTCTCTAAAAATCAATGGAAAAAGATCCTCAGGTGAGGATTAACAAAAAAAACAAACAAACAAAAAAATCAGACCAATCAAAATAAAGCCCAAATACCTTACCACAGTCCAAAAGGCAACAGTGGTCTGGCTCCTGCTATAATCTCAGTGACCACTTCCTCCCACCACACCCAGCCGTTCAATCTCCAGGCTTTCCAAACAGCTTAAATGCCTACATGCATCAGGGCCTTTGCACTTACTGTCTACTTGGAGTTCTCTTGCCCAGATCTTGTCCCATGGACTCTGGACTCTGTAGGCTGCTCCTCCTCATTCAGGCTCCAACTCCCAATATCACCTCTTAGAGAGCCCACCCTGTGTAAGTAAGCCTGTCCCCAGGTTACCCTCTATCACATGATCTGGTTTTATTATCTAAATAGCACTGGTCACTATTTGAGAGTATCTTGTTATTTATTTTCTTGTTTATTACCACCCAGTCCCACTGGAATTTAATCTCCAAGGGAGCAAGGTCTTTGTTTTGTGCCACATAGATCCCTGAGACCAGACACAATCTGTAGTGGGTGTTCAAAAAATATTTGCCGAGTGAATAAATGAAATGATACAACATATAAACCACTTAGCACATCAACATAGAGCAGTTGCCCAATAAATGCTAGTTCCTCTATCTAGTATTTTAATTGCCATTTTTCACGTGGAGAAGCTGAGATCCAAAGCTGTTAAGTGACTTAGCTCAAACCATACTATGAGTCAGGGTTAGAGCTGAGAATAGAAACGGGAGCTCTTAACTGCAGACTAGTTTTCAGACATAATTGTCATTACATTTGATAAAACACAATGCTTATTATTTAGTTCCCACTCTATTAAGAAGTTTGACATTTCAAGGCAATATTTTTCTACCCTCATTCACATTTATAATTCAGCTTTTTTTGGATTTTAAGTGAATATAAGTCTTTTAGAACATTTATGAAGATGTTAATAATGTAAAACTTGTAGCATCTACTAGTATCTCCCCTGAAATCACTTTCCTTAAAAAAACAAGATTTATCTTTCTCTCCAGATTTCCATGGTGCTAAATTTTTATCTTCCTGGGTGGAAAACATGAACCCCAGTACTAACTCTCCATGACAATTAATGTCCTTCATCAATGTTGCCAAGATAAACTATCAAGACCCTGCCTCGTATTCTATAGCCTGTAAATCCTGACTGCCAGGATCAAAGTTATTCTAGTGATGTAGTAGGTGAGCTGAGAGCACGAAGGAGTCTGGATTTAACAAACATTTCGCTAGGAACAACTATAGAGATGATGCAAGCAAAAGATAAAAAATGTGTCCAAAAGAATAAGTTTGGGCCATGACCGGTTTGGCTCATGGACTGAAGGTTTGGCTCAGTGGATAGAGCGTTGTAGGCCTGTGGACTGAAGGGTCCCAGGTTTGATTCTGGTCAAGGGCATGTACCTTGGTTGCGGGCACATCCCCAGTAGGGGGTGTGCAGGAGGCAGCTGATTGATGATTCTCTCATCGATGTTTCTAACTCTCTATCCCTCTCTCTTCCTCTCTGTAAAAAATCAATAAAATATATATATTTTTTAAAAAGAATAAGTTTGGGAAAACATCGGAACCATCACCACTACCCACATGCTTTGAGAGCAAAACAAAGTTGAAAAGGACAGGATGAGAAGGGAGGCATCCCCCCTGCCCCATAAGCACTGTTTGCTTATGGAGAACACCAGCCCTTATGCAGAGAGAGAAAGCCCAGGAAGGCAAAATTCCAAGGTGGAAATGAGATGGGGGAGGAATCCACTGGACCAGTTGAAGTGGAGGAACCAAGGGACAAAAAAGAAGAGTTGCGAAGATGGGACTCGGGGGGAGAAGGAAGTAGGGTCAGGTAGGAAAGAAATGGGAAAATTGCCTAGTACTTTGTGAAGTAGCCCCTGAGTTGAGGCCTTCCAAAGGAGAGTTAATAGTCAAATGGCATCTACCCTCAAGCATGTGGCTGTATTGCACTCCACACCTGGACACAGCCATGCCTGGAGACTATACACGTACAGATCCTCATAGAGTTTGAAATTCTTTCAAAAGCGCTTGGAGACCTTAAAGTTTGCTAGAGCAGAAAACTACACTGTTGTCAGCCTTCACTCCTGGTTCTAGGAAAGTTTTGGGTTTCCTCTCCAATGCTTTTTTCCCCTTGATAGGCAGTATCTGGTGTCTAGCAGTCTCTGAGATCCACCAAAACTCATTCTCCTTCAACAAAAACTCCATCTTGTGAGAGATATGGACCATGCAGATGGAAAGAGCACTAGCTGCAGACACCTTGATAATGCCGTATGTCTCCCTTTATTAGCTACATGAATCACCTCTGCACGCTAGAATCTTCTGAGCAGCCTTAAAAAATTGCCAATGCCCAGGGCCCACCCAGAGCACTGAAAACAGCATATGTGGGTATGGTCCATGGGAATATCATATTTCAGTGGTTCCCTAACTTTGCTGCACATTGGGATCATCTGGGGATCATTTAAAAAAGTACAGAATGTCCCCCAGACTTTCTGATGTAAATGGTATGGGGTACAACCAGGGCATCAGAGTTTTTTAAATCTCTCCTGTGGTCCAATATGCATCCAGGATTGAAAACAAATGCTCCAACCTAACCCTTGCTCACTCCTATTTTAGCACCAAGCCTTTCAATGCCTTTCAAGTGGCATGCGCTCAGTAGATATTTCTCAATTTGATTTACATTCCTGTTTCTCCTGCTGAAACTCTGTTGCCCTTTCTCCTAGAACCTGACATGAAATTAGTCCTCTAGTAACTAGAGTACTTGGGACACCAGCTTAGGGACAAGGTTCATTCCTCTGCTGGTTGTGTTCTCAGCTCCAGTGTTAGCCACGAGGGAGGAATGGGAAGCAAGGGCTTCAGATGAGGAGGGCGCTCTCTCTGCAGGCACATGAGGGAGCCTTTTCTTGTCCCTTGCCGAAAGTCATTGTGGCACATGGACAGAGGAAGTATTAATAAGCTTTCTAAAGAGGTACTTCTCCAAGGTTTTGGTGTTTCACAGACCACAAGCAGTGCTGTCAGTTCTACAGATGGCCAACTTCTGCATTTTGGAGAGCAGCTTCCGAAGATAGATCAACTTGCATCCCTAAAGCAGAAGACACAGCTGTGGGGAAGGGAATCATCGGGGTCTCTAGGCCAGATGTCAAAAGGCACTACCCACATGTTGGTCAGGGACAAGAAAGACCGGTCCACCAAGAAGTCATTAGAGACAATCGACGCTCTGGAATGAAATTAAAGTGACGACATTACAGATATTATAATAGCCAGGGCTTCATGGCAAACCCGCGCTGAGCGCCGTGGACTGGCATTCCAATGATGTATGCTCTAGACAGCGGTCCTGGCTCTGCCCTGCTGCCCACTTACTGGGTCACTTTGAGCTGGAAATGATACTTTCTAGGTGTTGGCATCTTCTTTGTCAAATACAAACTCAACAACTAAAGACAGAGCCTTTCTTTGACTTCTTACAAGCCTACATCCAAAGAGAAGTCGCATGTTTGCAAAGGTGATGCCACTACCTCATTACCAGCTGTGCTCCGCCACCTCCTTTAAGGCCTGCTGTCCTGGCCGGGGATTTGGCCATCGTAGCTGAGCTGTCTGCAGGCTGTGACCTCCACAACACCATGTCTAATCGCAAAGACCTTCCCAGGACAAACGGTGTGACCGAGATGAAAGCTTCTGTATTCGTTTCTTAGTGCTGCCCTTGTACGTTAGCATGAACTTAATAGATTAAAACAACAGAAATATGTTCTGTCAGCCTGGAAGCCAGAAATCTAAAATCAAGGTGGCAGCAGGGACGTGCTTCATCCAAAGGCTCTAGAGGAGGATATTTCCTTGCCTCTTCCAGCTTCTGTTGGCTCCAGGTAGTCCTTGGCTTGTGGCTGCATAGCACCAGTTTTTGCCTCTGTCTTCAAGCAGACTTCTTTTCTCTCTGTCTCCTCTCCTCTTGTAAGGACACTGGTCATCGGAATTAGGTCCCACCCAGATAATCTAGGACAGTGATGGTGAACCTTTTGAGCTCGGCGTGTCAGCATTCTGAAAAACCCTAACTTAACTCTGGTGCCATGTCACATATAGAAATTTTTTGATATTTGCAACCATAGTAAAGCAAAGATTTATATTTTTGATATTTATTTTATATATTTAAATGCCATTTAACAAAGAAAAATCAACCAAAAAAATGAGTTCGAGTGTCACCTCTGGCACACGTGTCATAGGTTTGCCATCACTGATCTAGGATGATCTCATCTCAAAATCCTTAATTTTCATCTTTTTCCAAATAAGGTCACATTTACAGGTTACAAGGGTTAGGATTTCAATCTATCTTCTGTGAAGACACAGTTCAACCCAATACAACCTCCAAATAGAGAGTAGAGGGATGTACAAAATCCTATCCATCCTTAAACCCCGAGACAAATGTCACGGATTATCTAGGAGACATTGCTACTTCACATTACCTAGATATCTCCACTGGGCCATCAAGTTATTCCTGAACTGCCCAAATGCCCCCCCTCCCCTCCCTCCACTTCTAGATCACCTACATCAGAATCCCCTAAAGATCTTGTTAAAAATATGGACTTCTGAGGCCCTTTGGGAGGCATGGGTGTCGGTGCAGACATGGCCAAGTCCAAAAACCACACCATGTACAACCGGTCCTGAAAATGATGCAGGAAGAGCAACAAGAAACCCCAGTCACAAAGATATGAATCTCTTAAGGGAATGGACCGTGCTCTTAAGGGAATGAACATGTGCTTTCCCAAGAAGCAAACAAGAAGGGCCTGAAGAAGATGCAGGCCAACAACGCCAAGGCCATGAGTGCATGTGCCGAGGCTATCAAGGCCCTCGTCAAGCCCAAGGAGGTCAAACCCAGGATCCCAAAGAACGGCAATCACAAGTCCAATCAAGTTGCTTACATTTCTCACCCCACGCTTGGGAAAAGTGTTTGTGCCCACATCACAGGGTCTCAGGCTCTGCCAGCCAAAGTCTAAGGCTCAAATCAAGACCGAGACTACTGCCCTAACCGGTTTGGCTCAGGGGATAGAGCCTCGGCCTGAGGACTGAAGGGTCCCAGGTTCGATTCCAGTCAAGGGCATGTACCTTGGTTGTGGGCACATCCCCAATAGGAGGTTTGTAGGAGGCAGCTGATCGATGTTTCTCTCTCATCGATGTTTCTAACTCTCTATTCCTCTCCCTTTCTCTCCGTAAAAAATTCAATTATATATATATATATATATATATATACATATATATATATATATAGACCCAGACTACACAGCTCTGACTCCAGCTCAGGCTCCCAAAGGTGCTCAGACCCCTACCAAGGCTCCAGAGTACAGGCCTCTGTCTGATGATGTGAGGACAGAACTGGTGTGAACCCTGGGCTGCTCTCTGCGTGGGGCTGGTGTCCTTCTGTGCTGTTTGTACAAATAAACTGGAGGCACTGTCAGGCAAAGAAAAAGAAACAAACAACAAATTTCTGTCCTCCTTGCTGCAGCCCCTACTACTGTCACTGCTGCCAGAATCAGGCTCCTTGGGCATGGGGCCCTGGAGCATGCATTTTAGATCATCTCCCTGGGACATTCTGATGCACCAGAGGTTTGGGAAGCCCTGTGCCATGCTGTGAGTCCATGACCAGTTCTCTGATGTACCTCAGGATGTCTGACATGTATTTAACTGATGAGAGGCAGCATGTAAGTGTGTGGCCCTGGAGTCAGAATGCCCGAGTTCTGCTATCCAGTAACTGTGACTCCAGGCTATTACATACACTCTCTGTGCCTCTGCTTCCTTGTGTAAATGAGAATAATTATAGTGCCTGCCTTGTGAAGTTATAGTTAAGATTAAATGAAATAAAACATAAAACACTGAGAACAGGATCTGGCAGGAGAAATAGGAATGCAAATCAGTACATTTAAGCTGAACTTATGAAATAGAACAGATGGGCAGTTGCTTATTTTTTTCTCTATATTCCTGGAAACTTCCCTCCCAGGAACATATCTTGATCTTTCCATCATCATCAGTTATTGCTATCTGAACATTGATTGAATATTTTTTTGTCTGACTACTGTGCTAGTATGTGCTTTATCTCATTTTGCCCTCACAATGGTATAAGGCAGATGATATTATGATCTCCCACTTTATGGACAAGGAAACTGAGGGTCAGACAGGTTAAATAACTTGCCCCAAGTCCCTCAGGCAGTGAAAGGTGAGGTGGGGATATGAAGTATCGGTTTGGGTCCCTGCTGTCTCTGCTGCCCTGTACTTCCACTCTCACCCCCCGGAGGCATTCCATGTACCCTTATCAGGCCCAGCCATCCCTGAACCAGCTTTCTAAACCTCCCCACACAGCTTCTCCACATCAAGTTCCATCTTTCCTGAACCTTTCAAACCATGTTTCCCTGTGCTTTGCCTTCTTAGTGTGGGGCCCTCCAAGATGTTCTATTTTTAGAGGTGTTGAATCAAACCTCATTTCTCTTCCATCTTCCTTGGGAGCGTCTTCACATCCTACATCTGTCCCCAGGGTCTCCCAAAACCAAATCTCCTCACACACAGCCACTCTGGTGGGTTTCTCCTACAACCCCAGGTGGCCCTTGTGTCCATTGAGAACCTGCCTTCCTCTACCTTCAGGTCTGTAGCTCCTTCAGGTGGGGACTCCTGTCAGCCTGGAGACCAGAGAAGCCAACAACCAGTCAACCCTTATCAGTGATGGCGAACCTATGACACGCGTGTCAGAGGTGACACACAAACTCATTTTTTTGGTTGATTTTTCTTTGTTAAATGGCATTTAAATATATAAAATAAATACCAAAAATATAAGTCTCTGTTTTACTATGGTTGCAAATATCAAAAAATTTCTATATGTGACATGGCACCAGAGTTAAGTTAGGGTTTTTCAAAATGCTGACACGCCGAGCTCAAAAGGTTCGCCATTACTGCCTTAGATGCTGCTCCCATCCTCCCTAAATCCCAGGTCTCTGGCCACTCCTACCCTTCCCTCAGCCCCTGTCAGGGCGGGACCTCTCACCCTGTGCCATTCTGCTGTCCACCCTCCCCCTTCATGTCCTGGCCCAGAGCATGGGACCACCACCAGGCACACAAGCCTTATCACTACACAAACACTTCCTCTTTCTCCCAGTACTAGTTCTCACACAATAGGTAATCAGGGTAAACTTCCTCTGACAATTTACTGAGCAAACACTCACTGTGCCCCTGCCATAGACTAAGACCCATGGGGAGCCCAAACCTGGCTCCACCTTGAGGAACCTTGACCCTGGTGGAGCTGAAGCACAGAAATGAGTGTCAGGTGTCCTGATGCTCCGTGGCCCTGCACACCTGCTCCTTACTAACTGTCGGTGCCTTGGAGCAAGGTACCCTTTCTGATCCCGAGTTTCAGGAGCTATAAAACGAGAATAATGCTTGTTGTGAGAATTAACTGAGATAAGATCCGAGGAGGGTCTGGTAGAGTACCTGAGTTCCTCGGGGTGGGGGTGGGGGGGGGGAGGGAGGACGGGGAAGGACCTGCCAGGAGCTGGAAGAGACTTCCTTCAGGTGGAAGAGGAATGTGGTTACAGGAGTGGCTTCCTCCAGGGACTGAATTTTGCCTTGAGAACAAAATGCCATAAAGAATGGCTTATTCTCTATTCCCCACTCCTTTGAAGTCTAGGAGTAGGTGTGGTGCCACCTTTCAAATAAAAATTGAGTGGTCCTTGCATATGACAGGGTCAGCCCATGAGGGTGTTGAGGAACCCAAATGCGGGGTGGTGACCATGGTTAGTCATACATGTCCATATGCAACAGCAAGAGAACATTACAGGATACGTTGATTTCCTAGACAAGTGCTAACTCTGCAGACACAGCCTACAAAGGAGAGATCACGGGAGGCCTGGAGTAGTTGGAAATTCCTCACTCTTGAGGAATCAGTATGCAAAATCACAGCAACCCAGGCAAAGCAACCTGCGACATGTCAAGACACAGGTAAAAACAGTTCCCTTCCTACGCCCCTTCATCAGAACGTGCAGGTAGTGCCCAGTTGCTGTGGCCTGTGGTAGGGGCAGGGGCCTGACAAAAAAGAATTACTGAGTAGACTGAGGGGCAGGGGCCATGGGAAAGAAAAATGGCTAATTACCTCACTAGAAAAGCAATGTGTTATGATTGAACCCAGGCAGATGTGACCCTGCTCATAAATTTTATGTAAACTTTTTACCCTGCCAGTACCAGGAACGGCTAATGACCCGCTTTGCAGTTTTTTTCTTTTTTTAAAAAAAATACTTTGTAGTGTTGCAGATAAAAGGTCTTGCTGTACTCTTGGTCAGCACTGCAAGCTGTGGGCTCTTATGGGAAGGACACAGCTAGCAGTCAGCTGGTCAGCTTAATAAAGGCTCTTAAAATTTAAATTCTGAGTCGGTGGTCTATCTCGCTGAGCTAACCCATAACATTTGGAGGCCCGCAGCGAGATCCCCGGCAGGGGTGAGAGGGACCCCTTATTTAAGGCAGGAGGCTCTCCCCCAGCAGGGGTGAGAGGGACCCCCTATTTAAGGCAGGAGGCTCTCCCCCACTTGTCGCCGGGCACTCAGCGAGATACCCCACACCTGTGGACAACGATTACCAAGGAGGCCTCCAGTCCACCCAAAAACTTTCAATTCGGAAACCGAGCCACCTGGACTCTCGAGAGAGGTAAGGACCGGTCGTTAAACAGGAACTGGGACGTCCCACGGAAGGACCTATACGGAGGGCTGGACGCAGCGGTACTCCTGGTCCTGACCCACGGCCACGACGGTGGCCGGGGTCCCTGGTTTGTGTGGCTGTAGGCTGCACTGGGTTTGTCTGTCTGGTATTTGTTTGTTTTGGTGTTTATTGCCAAAAAGTTGTCTGCTTCTGTGTGTACCCTGCTGCAATGTTTTTTGAAAATTTTCAGGACTTCAAGGAGCAAGCTGCAGGTTCCGGGCAACCTTAGGTTGCATTTGGCTCGTTTGTTTTGTCTCTGTTCTTTGTTGTCTTTGTCTTTGTCAAATGGGATAGGGTCAGTCATCTTCGTCGGCCCCCTAACAATCAGGCCCACTCCGGGTGAGTGGAAGGGGAGCTTGATCACCTCCCGGGAAGCTATAGAGCTCCCTCAGGAATTGGGAAATTGTTAGGAATTAAATGGATTGTTTAAACTCTGAATGAATGTCTGGTGAAAGTATGTGAGTGTGGAGGGAGGGGGCCTGCCCTCTCCTCTCCTTTGTGTGGCTCCATGACTCCAGTCAGGCGGGCATCTGCATGAGGATCTATAAAAACAGGTCACCCCCTCCCTTGTCTGTCTCTCGCCACCAATCATCATGGGATCGGGACAAAGTTTGTGTGGGACTAGCCAAATTGCTACAGAGAAGGGGGACTGGATACAGCTCCAGCCTGGGCTAGGCTACTAAGAAAGTGTAAATCATTACTGGTCTGTGTGAAGTAAAGGCTACTTTGATTTATTCTACTTTCTATTGATAAGCTTGGCTGAACGTTTGGGCTGGCCCCTTTATGGTCTTTCAAAAGCCTCTTGCAGCTGCGAGAATTATTTTTTTCTCAGAGTCTTTTGCTCACTATTAAAGGGGAATCAGCCCACTTAGCTAATAAAGATTTCTATCAGTTGCTCTAACCTAGGTTGTAAATTTACTGTATTAAACTGAAGTTCTAGGGTAGATTTAAAGGTTATAATGTTAATGCTTTTGATTTACAGCGATTCTGTAAACGGGAGTGGCCCACTTTCCAGGAGGGGTGGCCGGATGCAGGGTCTTTTGATCTGACCACTGCCTGCCAGGTCCATTATGTCATATACGGCCGCCCAGGGCATCCTGATCAAATTCCTTACATTCAGGTTTGGATTGACATATTGTCCAAGAAACCCCGGTAGATAAGGGCTTGCCTCTCGAGGGGAAAATTGGGACAGAGACAGACAATTTTTTTGGCCGGGCCCAAGAAGGGAAAGGCTCCCCTGGTCCTTCAGGGAGAGCAGGAGGAACCCATTAGCCAGCTGCCCCCCTATGGTCCCCAGGCATCGGATCTGGGTGAGCCCCGGCCTCAGGCCCAGGCCATGCCACCAGCTCTTGACCCGGAGCCCCTGCCTCCCCCGATGCCAATTGTCTTCCCTCCGCACCCACCGACGGGAGGGGCTTTGTCGTCCTTCAACCCCTTCAGTCCATCCCATACTAGACAGGGACAGCGTATGGAGGGAGAGAGAGAGAGGGGGAGAACCTGCAGGACCCTGTGACATCTGCCAGTCCTGCAGTTCCTATGTTGCCACTACGGCAGGCCGGCCCTCTAGATCTGGGGCCAGACGGGCAGCCCTCTGGGTATGCAAGGCAGATTGAGACGCTATTCCCCAGCTCCAGACTAGATTGGGGAGTGAATGATCAAAGAAGGGGGGCTGGATGCCTGAGCTGCCTGCAGTGGCCCTGAAAAAAAAAAGCAGCAGCAGCAGCAGCAGCAGCAGCAAGAAAGTAGAGAACAGCAGAAATTTACCTGACATTAGAGCTGCCCTGCTGCTGCCCAGTAAAAAATGAATGTTTTACAACAAGCAATACAAGACTTAGGCCTTTGGCTTGCAGGCTACAGCAGTTAAGCCAGAAGCCAGTGACTAGTACTAGCCTTCCTACAGCCCCAGAAAGCGTAGCAAGCCTGAGATCTATGAAAGCTGCAGATAGAGCTAGTAAAAGCTCCCTGCTTGCAAATGTTCTGAAGGGGTTTAGTACCTGTTGCTGCTGGAAGAGGAGGGGCTGATAGCCCCTTCCAGTGCACTCTCTTTAAAGAGGCCTCGTCGCTGCTCTGCCATAAAAGGGGACTTGTGGAAAGACAAGAAAAGCAGGGCCCTGTAACTAATAAACAGAGTTAAGAAAAGAGCACTCTCCCTGGACCTGGGAGCCATCAGGACTTTGAAATTCTCCAAGAGAGGAGAAGTCTGACTCAGAGACCAGCCGAAACCTCGTTGGGTTAGTTAGGAGGACCGGAGGCTGCATATTGAACTTATAGACTGCAATTTGCTAGACAGAGGTCCAAGCCCAGTTGAATAGGGGTTAAGCTACCTGTATACTGTCTTACAGGCCTGTGTGGCCATGCCCATGTCAGGGCTGGCACAAAACCTCAACTGTAGGAAACTGGGGAAGGCCTGTCTAGAACAGAGGGGGTTAGTAAAGTAGTGAATACTGGCTCTCTGTTACAGGAATTACAGACCCTGTGAGGTCCTGTGACATGTAAGACCCTATAAGGAAATAAAGCTCCTTTAGTCCATTCTGAGAGAACAAGTCAAATAAGGGGAGCCCTACTACAGGGAACAGCTATACCTATCTATTTAATTATAGACACATTGTAAATTTCTTCTTACCATTTAAAGATAGATTAAAGGCTGTGTTTCCCTCCAGGCAACCCAACTGAAACCCCAATAGTGACAGGGGAAAGGAGGCTCTCGATCGGTATCGCCAGACTCTATTAGGGACCATCCAAGCTACTGCTTGGAGACCCACAAACCTCTCTAAAATGACAGAGACAGTCCAGGGGCCTAACCCTGATGCCCTGGAAAATCGGAGGGCTGTCAATGTTACATTTGTTTCCCAGTCGACCCCAGATATTAAAAATTACAGAAATTAGAAGGCTTTGAGGAGAAATCAATCTCTGAGTTGGTTGAGGTGGCCCAGAAGGTTTTCAACAATCGGGAGGACCCGACGGCAGGTTTAAACACCCGGATGGCCAAGGTCCTCCTGGCCTTAAATGAAAAAAAAAAGGCCCAAGAGGCCAGAGAAACAACAAGGGCCAAGAAAAGCCTTGCGGAAGAAAAGGAGTCCAACCCCGGCTTGGGAAAAATCAATGTGCATTTTGCAGAAAGGATGGACATTGGAAACAAAAATGCCCTAAAAGTGCGAGGGAACCGACTCCCATGTTGGTGAAGGAGGTGGATTAGGGTTGTCAGGGCTCAGCTGGCCCCCAAGAACCCAGGATAACCCTGACAGTTTGGGGGGCCAAACGGTGGACTTCCTTGTGAAACTCATAGCACTCACTCAGGCCCTTTGGTGGGAAAAAGGAAAAAGAGTGAACCTTTTAGCTTCCTGAAAACAGCTGCCTTGAACCCAGCCACACTCCTCCCTGACGTGGAGGGAGAGGCCCCTTTGCATGACTGCAAGGAGACACTGACTACCCTCACTCCCCTCCGCAAGAACCTTGTGGACCAGCCCCTGCAGAATCCGGATGAAACCCTCTACATGGACATCACCCGGTATGCGGTATGCGGGGGCGGCAGTAGTAACATGAGGAGGAGCCAGGGGAGATCTAAGAAGCCCTGGTGAGTGCCCCAGCACTGGCCCTGCCAGACCTACCCAGGGACTGCAAGGATATATCTCCTTACACTGCCCTTACAGGAGGCCAAGGAATTGGCTAAATGACCAGTAGGGCCCCTAGAAGTTCTCGTAGCCCTGCCAGCACAAAGGCTCCCAGAGAAGCCTACTCATCTGCCGGAGAAGCAGAGGCTAGCTGAGAAACTAAGGGCCCGGGAAGAAGAGGCTGGATGGCTAATTCTGCCAGATGGGAGGCCTATAGTGCCAGAAGCCCTGGGGCGAACCATCGCTTCCCAGACCCACCAGAGTACCCACCTTGGGGGAATGAAACTATCAGACTTGATTAGAAAGTGCCAAGTATGTGCCCGAGTAAATCAAGGGCCCCCTGTTGTGGCCATGCCGGGGCAGCGATCCCGAGGTCAGAACTCCGGAGAACACTGGGAAGTGGACTTCACTAAGACACCAGGAGGACAAGGAAGGCAGAAGTACCTGCTGGTTTTCCTTGATACCTTCTCTGACTGGCCTGAGGCATATCCAACCAAGACAGAGACAGCACAGGCAGTAGTTAGGAAACTCCTCACTGAAATTGTCCCCCGGTTTAGCCTACCACTGTACATGGGGTCCGACGATGGCCCGGCGTTTATCGCCAAAGTTACACAATCCATAGTTAAGGCCCTGAGAGTTACTTGGAAATTGCATTGTGTTTATAGGCTACAGAGTTCTGGACAGGTAGAGAGAATAAATTGGACCCTAGAAAAACATTAACTAAGTTAAAATTAGAGACTGGCGAAAACTGGGTAAGTCTCCTTCATTTTGCCCTCCTCAGAGCTAGGTGCACCCCATATGTTTGGTAGGTCGCCACCTCTCCTTCCCCGCCTAAGGGAGGAAGATCTTGCCTGGCTGTCTACCCGAAATTTGCTTAAGTCCTTACAGGCTTTGCAGAGCAGCGCCATGTCGGCACGACGGGTGGTGAGAGCCGTACGGGAGGAGGACGCACCGAGAACCAGTCCAACACAGCCTGCCTTCTGTCCGGGTGATCTCGTCTGGGTGAAGCGTCACGACCCTGGCAGCCTGGAACCTAGACGGGATGGACCCTACCAGGTGGTGCTGAGCACTCCAACCGCCATCAAAGTCGCAGGAAAGAGGCACTGGATTCATCGCACCCAAGCGAAGGCAGCTGACAGCGGTGACAGCCCCCTGGTACCTGGTGGCCCCAAATGGCACCTGGTGGGCATGCATCACCGGAATCACCCCTTGCATACTCTCCCTAAACCTCCAGACTGGGCCTGAGCCAGGGCTCTGTGTCCTAACTCATATCCTGCCGCAAGTGTATTATTACTCAGGGGAAGGAGGAAGGGAGCACCTCCTCATAGAGCCCCAGCGGATTAAGAGAGCCCGGTTCTGGTTCCCCTACTCGTAGGACTCGGAATTGCAGGATCCACAGCGGTAGGGACAGCCGCCCGACTGACAGGACATCAAAATTACAAAGAACTGGGTAATCATACTGACCAAGACCTGAGTACCCTAAAAAAAATCCATAGGACAGTTGGAAGAATCAGTAGGGTCCTTAGCTGAAGTAGTCTTACAGAACAGGAGGGAACTCGACCTACTTTTCCTGAAACAAGGGGGACTGTGCCTAGCATTAGGGGAGGCGTGCTGCTTCTACACTAACCACTCCGAGGTAATCAGAGAAAGTTTAAGTCAGTTACGGAAACGGCTGATGGACAGAGAAGAGGCCCGTAGGGCAGAGGGGAACTGGTATGAGAATTTGTTCTCCTGGTCCCCGTGGCTCACCACCCTCCTATCTGCAGTGGCAGGGCCCCTCCTTCTCCTAATAGTAGGTCTCATTTTCGGACCCTGCCTGCTCAGGTGTCTCCTCAATTTTATCCAAGACCGAATCCAAGCTGTCAAGCTTATGGTCCTACACACCCAATACTCCAGAATCTTAGAGGAGGACGCTGAATCAAAGATTTGATTCGGGCATAAGACCAGTAGGGAATGTGGTAGGGGCAGGGGCCTGACAAAAAAGAATTACTGAGTAGACTGAGGGGCAGGGGCCATGGGAAAGAAAAATGGCTAATTACCTCACTAGAAAAGCAATGTGTTATGATTGAACCCAGGCAGATGTGACCCTGCTCATAAATTTTATGTAAACTTTTTACCCTGCCAGTACCAGGAACGGCTAATGACCCGCTTTGCAGTTTTTTTCTTTTTTTAAAAAAAATACTTTGTAGTGTTGCAGATAAAAGGTCTTGCTGTACTCTTGGTCAGCACTGCAAGCTGTGGGCTCTTATGGGAAGGACACAGCTAGCAGTCAGCTGGTCAGCTTAATAAAGGCTCTTAAAATTTAAATTCTGAGTCGGTGGTCTATCTCGCTGAGCTAACCCATAACAGGCCCAGTTGGTTGGGCGTTGGCCTGTGCACTGAAAGGTTTGGGGTTTGATTCCCTGTCAGGACCCTGATCAATGTTTCTCTCTCTTTCCCTTCCCCTCTCTCTAAAAGCAATGAAAATATTATTTCAAAACAAAACAAAACGTGCAAGTGAAAAGGACAGCCTTTCAACCTCCATGTTTGATCCTTTCTTAACACTTTAGGGCTGCTTTGTGCTCTGGCTTGGGTTTGTAGGAAACATGGGGGAGGAAGAGGAGAGAGGGGCCAACAGGGCTGGGCACTGGGAGAGGGCACTTGGGGGCATGGGAAGGGGGGAGACAGAATGATGGGCAAGGAGTAGCGAAAATTCAAGAACTGGCTCAGGCACCCTCCTGACCTCAAATGGGGTGACAAGAGGAAAGTGAGGTGCTGACCGTCCCTCCACTGAAGGAAGATTCTAGAAAAGGATACCAAGAGGACACAAGCTTTAGTGCGGGGACAACCCAGCCTCCATGGGGCCTCAGCAGGACCTTGGTTAAGTTACTTTACCTCTTTGAACCTCAGTTGCCTAATCCCTAAATGAAAATAACAACATTTGTTTTATGGAGCTTTTGTGAGGACTGCAAATTACAGAACACAGAGCCTGCCAGAAAGCGGGTGGTAAGTTCTCTTACCCGCTCTCAAGCTTCTAGGAATACCTTAGAAATACAAGACTGACTATATTTAGGGCCTGGCTCCCTCCCCTGCCAACCCATGGTTAAATTAGAATTAAACTACTTATGCTAAAGCTTTTTCCAGTTTTCGAATTCTCCGTGTGGAGTGGGTAGGGGAGGACTGTCATCAATCAATTCATCTCCTGCAAACTTCTTGCCGACTCTGAGCAGCACATGCAGTGCCCCTGGGTGCCAGAGCCTTTTAGATGGCGCCCATAGGAGAGTGGGGGGAATTCCCAGAAGCCTGACAATTCCTTTCCTACCCAGGGTTCCTATTTCTGGGTTCCTTCATTTCCCTTTGCTGGGATTTGCCTTGGGTGTGGCGATGGGGTGAAGGGAGGGTAACTTTAGTAGGAAAAAGAGAGCTGCTGGTTGGCTCCACTAAGTAGGTGTCCAGGGGAGCTACCCGAGGCTGATTTCAGCTCACCTTGAAAAAGGGCGCTATAGTAACAGGATGTTGGACCCTGGGATGGTGTCTGGGGCAGCAGTGAGAGCTTGGGCCCTGTCGAGTTTACCCAGACACAATGATTCTCAATTCTGAATGCATATACAAGGTCCCAGGGGGCTTTGTAAAAAATCCCATTAGCCTGGCCCCCATCTATGAGATTCTGATTCTCTTGGCCTGTGGTGGTGGCTGTGGATCCTTGGAATTTTGCTAAGAGTGCCCCCAGGGGATGGTGCTGGGCAGGTGGGGATGAGGACCCGGGTTCCCAGGCTCCTCGGTGCTTCCTAACTCTGGGAGTCCACACATCTGGTAGGATGGGTGTGTGGTTGTCACAGAGACTCGCTTCCACCCTGGCTCCTTGCAGTCCATTCTGAGACACAGCAGCCAGAGTGATGCTTGTAAAACATAATCAGGGCCCTGGCTGGCTGGGTAGTTCACTTGGTTAGAGCATTGACTGGATATACCAAGGTTGCGGGTTCGATCCCTGGTCAGGGCATATACAGGACTCAACCAATGAATGCATAATTAAATGGAACAACAAATTGATGTTTCTCTCTCTCTCTCTCTCTCTCTCTCTCTCTCTCTCTCTCTCTCCCTCCCTCCCTCCCTCCCTCTTTCTTTCTCTCTCCCCTCTTTCCTCTTTCTCTCTAAAGTTAATAAATAAAAAACAACAAGAGAAAACCAACCATAAATCAGATCCCATTCCTTCCTCACCTTAGCATCTCTGTGTCCCATTTCAACCCCAACTCCTCACCGCGGCCCACAGGGGCCTACCATCTCCTCTCACCCTCATCACTCTTGGCACTAGACCAGGGGTGGGCAACCCCTGGCACGCGTGCCAAACATGGCACGCCAGTAACTTTTCCTGGCACGCTTTCGAAACCCTCTCTTATAATCTTCCATTTACAATTTTTTTCTTAATATCGACTTTTTTTAAAATATATTTTATTGATTTTTTACAGAGAGGAAGGGAGAGAGATAGTTAGAAACATTGATGAGTGAGAAACATCGATCAGCTGCCTCCTGCACATCTTCCACTGGGGTTGTGCCCGCAACCCAGGTACATGCCCTTGACCGGAATCGAACTTGGGACCCTTCAGTCTGCAGGCCGACGCTCTATCCACTGAGCCAAACCGGTTTCGGCTTAATATCGACTTTTTTATTTTTCAGATAAATTCAGTGTAGGTGCATCTTAGATAAATAATTTTACATAACATGTATACATTAAAAAATAAATGTATTTTTCATCGTCATATACTGTGTTTTTGTCGCTCGAATGAATTTTATTATTTCTTCAAGGTTCTTCACATACGGACACCTTAAGAGATATCAAGTAGGTGTAACATGTTCTCAAAAAATTAGGGTTGGCACGCAGAAGAATTTTGAGTCAGAGATTTTGCTGGTTTTGGCATGCACTCACAAAAAGGTTGCCCACCCCTGCACTAGACCCTTTCTGTTCCTCAAACACATTCCTGCCCTGGGGCTTTGCCCTTGCTGTGCCCTCTGCCTGGGGTGCTGTTCCCCAGCCTGGTTTGTGGCTGGCTCCTCCTCATCCTCTGGGTCCCACAGGCCCCCTAGTCAGAGAAGCTTCCCGCACATGCCTAGTCCACGTGGCGCTCCTCCCAGACATGGTGCCTCCTTATCACATCGCCAGGAATACTCCCCTACTAGAGAGTAAGAGCCTTGAGAACAGGGAACCTGTCTAACTGGTTTATCACAGTGCCAACACAAATGGATCCTCAATGACTGTTTGTTGAACCAATGAGTGAATGTGTACCTAGTATATGTTTATCTATTAAAATTGTATGTTATGTGTATATACCTGTATATAATATGATTCGAAGTCTGGAGTGGAAACAGATGGTATTAGGGAAGAGGGCATCAAAACAGAAGGGAAAGGAACACGTTTCAAGCACTGACAATTCTAGGGCTTTTCAGACATTTGATCCTCACGACAACCCACTGTTAACAAAATTCCAACGACCTACAGCCACCATGGTCCAACAGGATGAGAATCTTGGAGATGGGGGCCAGCATTATTATCCCCATTCTACAGATAAAGAAACTGAGACCTAGAGAGGGGAAATGATTTGCTTGAAGTTAAACAATAAACAAGTGCCAGAGCAGGATATAAACCCAAGTTTATTGGACTCCAAGGCTGCCTCGTTCGTTGAATCATTCTTGAAGGAGGAATTACCTTAATCATTACCTCTCTCCACTATCAGAGAATAAAACAACCTCTGGTGAATGGGGCCCCAGATAGCAATGGCTAATTGTGACTAGAACTAATCACAGAGGAAGCAGGACAGATAAGGAAGGGACAGAGAGTTTACTAATAGTCCTGCTGCCAGGTCAATTTAAAATCAACCTTGTTTCTTGATTTTATTTGTGATCAGTTAAGAACTTGCACTCCTCTACTTATTTAAGTTCCCAGAACTCAATACTTATAAGTAAGATTTCCTGGGTAATCAGGATGTCTCCAGGATACAAATAATCTTTCTGGACACTAACATGCTTAACCCAGAGGGTTACAGCATATGAACCCAAAGGAGTTTGGCTTCATTGAACGTCAGTGGGCTAGTTCTACTGGGCCTCCTATCTTAAACTTTGAAATCTAATTTCTAGCCAAATAATAGAGCATACCCTTAATAATATAATTTCAGAATGTCTCAGAACTTGCTTTCACCCCCAGATTCTCTGTAATCCTAGTCTCTGGGAAGCATTTCTGCTCTGAGCCACGGAATGCCTTTTCTTCTATTAAATGTTCCCTCCTTGCCCATAAAAATGCAAATAGTCCAAAAAAAAAATGCAAATAGTCTAATAACTGGCTCTCATGGGATTGTTACATGAGGGAGGGGCCATTCAGTGAAATATAAACACAATGTGGAAAATCTGTACAACAGGATGAGAAGTTTGTAACCTTCATTCTGTAGACAGTGGGGAGCTGTATCAGTTAGGGCTCCTTGGTTTTAGAAAACAGGAACCATTTCTGAGTTAACAAAAGAAAAAGGGGGCAACCTGTTAGAAGGATATTGGGGAGTTTACAGAATTGAAGGAAGAACTGACCAGGCAAGAGGGGATCTCCAGAGGATGAACTCATGACTCAACTTCAAAACTCTCATAAAACACACACAAAAAAAACCCCAGAATAATTAATAAACTAGTTTTAAAATTTAAAAACAAATAAACCTCCAAACCTCTCATCCCAGATCCCCACTCAACATTCAAATTTTCAGGAAAGAATCTGATTGGCTTAGCTTAGGTCATGTGCCTACCTCAGAGTATCTGTAATTGGTTGTCCACCAGAATCTTGCAGAACAGGGAAAGGGAAACAGTTTCCAAAGGAAGAGATGCTGTCTAAACAGACAAGACATGTCTGCTCTAGTAGCCCTATATGCTTCCGGGCAGAGGAATGATGTGATTAACTTAGATCACATGTCATAGGTGCTTGAATCAATAGTTTTGTTTGATTCTTTCAATAACCCTTCAACATTAATAATGTGGGCACATTTATTAATCCCTATTTTTAAAAATGAGGAAAACTGCAGTTTTGAGAAGTTACATGACTTTTTCCCAAGAGGTAAAGCTCTTTTTGGACAGGATGTGATTTTCCTGTCCTTTAGAGTCATTGGTTTGGCTCTAAAGTGTTTAAAGCAGTGGTTCTCAACCTGTGGGTCGCGACCCCTTTAGGGGTCAAACGACCCTTTCACAGGGGTTGCCTAAGACCATCGGAAAACACATATATAATTACATATTGTTTTTGTGATTAATCACTATGCTTTAATTATGTTCAATTTGTAACAATGAAATTGGAGGTCACCACAACATGAGGAACTATATTAAAGGGTCACGGCATTAGGAAGGTTGAGAACCACTGGTTTAAAGAAAGAAAGAGGCGGGAGATGGGTTAGCAAGCTGTTAGAGTTAACCAACACAGAAGGAATGAACTAGGTGGGGCCAGTGGGGAATGGGAGGAAGCAACGAGACATGAGGCACAGGGGCTCAAAAAGTAGTTTGCGAACTAGACTATTATAACTATTGGGCTAGCTTGTTAAAAACACGTATCCTGAGAGTCTATTGTTGACCCGAACCAGAATTTTCTCTGGGTGGTGACTGGGAATCTATAATTTTAAAACACACACTTATCCTATAGTTGTAGTCATTTTGCAATATGTAAGCACATCAAATCAACATATTGTACACCTTAAGTTTACACACTGTTATATGTCAATTATATCTCAATAAAGTTGAAAATAAATTAAAAAACACACACACACACCCAACTCCCAGATAGGTGATTATTCTGTAGCCAGCTGGACACTGATCTGTAGATGGACATTTGGAAATCATTGACCTATTAGACTCTTTTTTTTTCTAAATGTCCTCTAGTCCAGTGTCTTGTCTTATCTCTCTGCTGTTGCAGTTAAGCATTATCAAGGTATATATTTTGAGTAGTTGCAATTTGTACTCATTACATTTAGAGTCATATATCTGCAGTATCTCTTCTGAGGTCTGAGGGATGAAAACAAGGACAGAAAGGTCGGGTGGCTCCTAGCTGTCCCCTGATTTTGTTAGTGTGTCTGGGGCTAGTGGCCTTGGATAGGGACTCTGGGGAGATGACTTTGCCAGCTTTCCCTTTGAGGGGAATAATCCTGGATTCTTATCCTCCCTTTCGCTACACTAAGTCTC
Organism: Myotis nattereri; assembly: GCF_964212035.1. Classification (NCBI taxonomy): domain Eukaryota; kingdom Metazoa; phylum Chordata; class Mammalia; order Chiroptera; family Vespertilionidae; genus Myotis; species Myotis nattereri. The sequence goes on along the minus strand of NC_138075.1, from coordinate 23,159,978 downwards.
CATAACAAACACACCCAAGTCTGGTATTTCTGAACTTATGGCTCTGTGCTGAACACATGCCGTTCCTAGAGCCAGACTCATTTTGCAGTTTCTCCTCCCTACCCCACCCTTTGGTCCCGCTGATGAGCTGACCCAGCCTTGGCGCGTGATAACTCCCAGGTCCTGGGTGTTCTCTCCACAGCATTGCAGAGCAGTGCAGACTTTCAGTATCATCTGGAGCTAAAAAGAATGCTGGTCTTTGGGAATGGGGTGCAGGTTGGAGAACAGAATGTATGGTCTCACATTTCTCCCCTGCATTTGTATAGGGAGGGGACTCATAAGAATGAGTAACTAGAAAAAGGGTTTCCCTAACCTCAGCCATTTAAATACCATCCTCCTGGTTTTTTGCCAGATCTGTGTGCCATCTACCTGTTATTTACTTAACATTTTTTCATTAGATTAATTATCATGTTTTGCTGGAGTACTCACCATCCATTCTAGCCTTGCCATAAACAACATTTATGAAGTCAATGATTCATGAATTCAGGTCTGATATGCTGCCTGTAAGTTTTCTTCTAGTACTCATTAAAATAAATACAGACCTATTAAAATTATATAAATGTCCACCTGCGTGCTATCTAAAATCCTCCCATAGAGGGAGGGATGTGTATCATTAGAGAAACATATGTGTAACTCTATGGAACATAATGTATCATTTGGAAACATTATCTCAGAAAAGCCCACATGCTAAGAGGCATGTGCTTCCAGACCCTAGATTCATCACAGTTTGGATATCAGCCCTAAACATTTTTTTTTTTTGAGAGTCTATTTAGTGAAAAACTATGCTTTTATAACCTTTTGCTGTAGAAGTTAAAGTTCAGAGCTGGCAACAAAAGCCACCCAAGATCTTTTAATCAAGAAGGAAATTAATGATTTTACAATTATCAGAAAGGCTGGAAGACTTCGCACCTTCTTGGAATGAATATCACAACAGTGCAAAACTGATCTTCCAGGGGAACTGCAACTCCTCCATAATTAGGAGGCAACTAATGAGATGGCTCAGTTTAAGAATTCACCATCTCAGTTGTAATCCAAGGATCAGGTACCACCACCCCTTCCTCTGCCTCCAGGTCCACTTGACACGCATGGATCTGGAAATGGAACACTGGACTACCGCTATAGACGTCCACATGGCCTTGACATTGCTTATCAGCAGAACATTGCCAAAGCATCAGGAAGGTGACCCCTGACTCTCTTCTGTCTTTTATCTCGCGTAACTGCATCTAATTGATGGACCCTACTTTGCACCACCCAGAACCCTAGTGGCAAGGGAGTCTGAGAAACATAGTTTATTACTTTCTAGCTTGTAAGAAAGCCCCGTAATAGTGGGACTGGATGCTAAAAGGCAATTTATTGTAGTCAACACATTGCCCGTCAGGGGCAGTTCTGCTGCCGATTCCTATGTGAACTAAAGAAACACTAAGCCAAATGAAGAAAAGATCAGAGCAGGCTCTCATATTGCCCACCAGTTGCTCTTCTGTGACCTGGAGGGGTGTGTGCATACAGGTAGGTTTTGTGTAATCTGAAGGTGTGCATTCGCAAACTCCACTGCCTGGAGAAGGGAAGCCCAGCAATAGCCTTGTGATCTATGCCTTTTATTTTTTTAAAATATATTTTATTGATTTTTTACAGAGAGGAAGGGAGAGGGAGAGAGAGTTAGAAACATCGATGAGAGAGAAACATCGATCAGCTGCCTCCTGCACACCTCCCACTGGGGATGTGCCCGCAACCAAGGTACATGCCCTTGACCGGAATCGAACCTGGGACCCTTCAGTCCGAAGGTTGGTGCTCTATCCACTGAGCCAAACCCGTGAGGGCTGATCTATGCCTTTTAGAAGTTGGCCTTAACACCCAGCATGTTCTGCATGTTCTGCGATGGCCCTCCACTCCAGCCAAAGGGGTCTAGTAATTGATGAGAAGCAGCCAAATAGTCCTCCTCCCTGCCTTTCCTGTCAACAGGGCCCTGAAAAGCTGTTTCCTCTTCTCCTCTGACTTGAATCTTAAGCTTCCTTTAAGGCCCAGTTCTGTGCTCCTTCCTCACTTCCTAAAGCAGGCTTTGCGCTCTCACTCTCGGCTCCCTCTGTTAGTAAAACCTATTCCCTTCCGTTGGGACCTGGTTTCCATCCTCCTAGTCACCCTCTCAGGTCTTCCCTGTGCTTCCGTTTTACTCGACTGTTGTATGCACAGGAGGTGAGACGGGAAGAAGGGAACCACCTTCACCCTTACTGCCAGGGAAAGACAAAGACTTGGCAGGAGGGTTGTCTTCACACTGGACTGAATCTGGTAGCAGTGATGCCAAAGTTTTAGCCAAATCATCAGCTGTGCAATGGAAGGTCTGGAGCTGGGGCAATGGACTTGTTCTGCGTGTGATAAAGGGAGAAGTGGGGTTGGCTTCCGAGTGTCAGGAAGAGGTCAAGACGTGTGAGAAAAGTTGGAGAGGGAGAGACGAGTGAGAAATACACGCCATGTAGACCTCTAAGGAGAGGATGCTTGGTGCTATGGGGGTAGAGAGACAAATAGGATGCATATCCCAAACCTTAGTAAGGTCTGCTGCTCCCATCCAAGGCAGAATGGAACTGAATTCCAGATCCGGCTGCTGTGGGACAAAACAGGGGTCCTTTGTAGTGATGGGGAGAAGATTCACAAATTGACCTAATTCAGGGGAAGGAGGAACTTGACCCCAGAAATAACTGTGATCACCAGAATCTCCCAAGAGATCAGGTAAGTCATGGAGCAGCTGTGAGATCTTCTTGTGTGCAATCATAATAGTGCAAAGGCACACCTCCTAGGAAGCCATCAGAATGCAGACCTCACTTCCATCTTCACCATAAGCCAGCCAGTTAGGATTCCAAATCTCCCTTTTGATCCCTAGTTCCTATAGTAGATAGGATGTCTAAAGTGGTCTCCCACTGCCATCCCAAAAGATGTCCTAATCCCCGGAACCTCCGAATATATCACTCCCATGGTTGTGGTATATTATTGACCTTAAGATAGGGAGATTATCCAGGCAGGTCTAATCTAATCCTATGGGCCCTTAGGAGCTGAGAGCTTTCTCTGGCTGACAGCAGAAGAGAGAGTTGGAGATTCAGAGCATGTGGGGGATTCAATGCACTGTGGTGAGCTTTGGCGGTGGAGGAAGTCACTTGAGGAATGTGGGCAGCATCTAGGAGCAGAGAACAGACCCTGGCTGGCAGCCAGGAAGAAAACAGGCACTACAGTCCTACAGCCACATGGAACCGGATTTTGCCAATATCTGAATGAATTTGGAAGTGGGTTCTTCCACAGGGCCTCCAGATAAAGCCCAACCTGGTTGATAAGACCTTGACTTCGGCTTTGTGAGAACCTACTAGTAAGTAGAGAGCCCAACTAAATCCACTGGACTTCTGACCTACAGAAGTGTCTGCTAACATGGGTGGCTTTCTAAGCTACTAAATGTGTGGTGATTTGTTAGGCAGCAGTAGGAAACTATACTCCCATGCCCTGCACACTGTTGACTTTGGCATCACCTCCTGGTTCTATGGAACTCATGTACCCTTTCATTGTAGGATGCTTTAGCCAGGACCCCTTTCCTTTGCCCCTCAATATTTGTCACACTCTATTAACTTATCTGAACCCAGGCCTGGCCTCCCTTGGATTATTCCATCTGAGGATTCATTCCCCTAATGCAGTGGTTCTCAACCTTCCTAAAGCCGCCACCCTTTAATACAGTTCCTCATGTTGTGGTGACCCCCAACCATAACATTATTTTCGTGGCTACTTCATAACTGTAATGTTGCTACTGTTATGAATCGTAATGTAAATATCTGATATGCAGGATGTATTTTCATTGTTACAAATTGAACATAATTAAAGCATAGTGATTAATTACAAAAACAATATGTAATTATATATGTGTTTTCCGATGGTCTTAGGCGACCCCTGTGAAAGGGTCGTTCGACCCCCAGGTTGAGAACTGCTGATCTAATGTGTTGTGTATTTCTTCCCTCCAGTTGTTTGGGTAATTACAACATTATATGACTGGGCTTGAAGTTCCATAACTAATGGGACTGTGACACTTATTATCCATATCCCCAACACTTAGCACGGTGCCTAGCATACAGATGGTGCTCAATAATATGTGCTGACGATGCTGATGAATACACAGAGAAGAAAATCTCTGGATGATCCCCAGTGTTGGCATTTAATGTTCTAGCCGTCTTGCACTATGAACAGTTCCCAGGAGACAACATGGTCTCCTACCTCTGCGTTCCTTCACCCCAACCTGCTTTCCTCCACCTTCATCCCTGTACCTTCCTCGCTTTCCACTGGCTAAGTCTTCTTATTCAGGTCTCAGCTCAAATATGACATTCTCTGAAGGGTCTGCTCTGGTGCCCCAGTTGAAACTTAGGCTCTCTTTTATTCTCTGGCAGGAACCCATCACCACAACTGCCTTTTTTTTAAAAAAAATTAAATTTATTGGGCTGACATTGGTTAAGAAGCTTACATAAGTTTCAAGTACAGAAGTCTATAATACATCATCCTTATATTGCATTGTGTGTTCACCACCCAAACTTTAGTCTCCTTCTACCACCATATATTTACCCCCTTTACCCTCCTCAACTTCTCCTCACTACTTTCCCCTCTGGATATATATATATATATATATATATATATATATATATATATATAATCTCAAAGAGGAAGGGAGAGGGAGAGAGAGATAGAAACATCTATGATGAGAGAGAATCCTACTGGGAATTGAGCCCACAGCCCAAGCATGTGCCCATGACCGGAATCAAATCTGGGACCCTTCAGTCCGCAGGCCAATGCTCTATCCACTGAGCCAAACCGGCTGGGGCATGAGTTGTTGTTTTTTGTCAGTTTCTTTCTTTCTTTCTGTTTTATATCCTATATGTAAGTGAAATTATATGGTTCTTGTCTTTTTCCATCAGACTTATTTCGTTTAGCATGATATCCTCAAGATCCATCAATGTTGTCACAAATGGCAGTCTTTCATCTTTTCTTATGGCTGAATAGTATTCTATTGTGTATATGTATCATATCCTCACAATTGCCTTTGTAATTGTATTGTAATTTTGTTTGTCTAGAATCCCTACTAGACAGATGGTATGCTCTATGATGGCAAGATTTTATTTTATTTTTTCCTTTTGAAACTCAGCACCCCACACAGGGTAGGTTCTCAATAAACTTTGAATGAATGGTCATGCTTTTTAATCACCTAGCAGATTCTGATTCTTAGATCTGGAGGGGCACCTGCGATTCTGCATTTCTAACAGGATCCAGATGATGCTGATGTTGCTAGTCTATGAACCATACTCTGAGTATCCAGGTAACAGGGTAGGCACTCCCACCATTACCCTATTGTGGCAAAGTCTGCATTGAAGAAAAGCTGGACAGGGTTTAGGGTGCAAATAATGGCCACAGGACAAAATGTCCTCCGTCATTGCTGGGCTAGCTGACTTCTTTATAGAGATGAAACCAATAACCTTGGCCTTATTGCCAACTGAGCTAACTGCCACAAACCAATAAATAACAACACTTGGCTAATTTGCATTTCAACATTGTTTCCTTCCCTTGCTTACCCTCTAGAGCAGGTGCTAACGAACCATGAAATGTCTAAAGCATTGGCAGGAAGGAGGAAAAGAGGCAGCGTTGACCCACGCCTGAAGAAAACGTCCTTAAAAATCAAGAGTTACAAAATGCAATGTGGCATCCTGGGTTGGATCTTAGAATAGAAAAAGGACATTAGTAGAAAAAGTGGTGAAATCAGAATAAAGCAGGGAGTTTAGTTAATAGTAAGGTACCAATGTTGCTTTCTTAGTTTTGACAAATGTACTATTAGGAGAAACAGAGTGAGGAGAATATGGGAACTCTCTGTATTACTCTTTGCAACTTTTCTGCAAATCTAAATTTCTCCCCCAATAAAAAGCTTATTAAAAGAATCCAGAGCTAGACTGTATAGGTTTTATTTACTTTGTGTAATAGTATTACATTTGCTGAAAATGTAAAACAACTGTCATTGACCTAATAAAAAATTGAAAGAGTGTGTTCATGGGGAAAATTTTCCAAATAAAACTCAATAGCAATGGATTTTCTCCATAGGGCAGGGAAGGTGACCGGCAGCTGCCCTTGCATCACATTCTCCCAATGCCACACTCTCAAATGGCATGCTGGGAGTCCAATGCTTGTCCAATGGCATGCTGGCAAGGTAGCATACTCTGAAGTGCTTTGCCATACATCATGAATTTGCTCCTGATCCCTAACTTTATTTCTTCGGCATATCAATAATTTCTTCCATTCTTGAAAATCTCTTGATTGTATATTCAAGATTCAAAGTGTCTTATGTTTGTGTAACAATATTGTAAAGACTTCATCCTGATATTACATTTTGCCTTGACTGTGTTTCCTTATATTTTAGAGACTCTAAACCTGGTGAGGCCATGGACTTGAACTTATCCATCACTGTATGTGCAGTACCTGACTGCAAACTGGACACATTACAGATTCTTAAGAACTATTTGTTAGATGGATGAATATAGGAGGTACTTCAGCATCTGAGGTAAATTCCTGCCTGAAAAATATGAATTTTCCAATAATATTTTATTATGTAAATATATCACTTTGATGGAACTTACAAGATATTCAGGTCTTATATAAATTTATCAACAGGCTTTCTCCAATTCTGGTGAATTCATAGAAATTCATGAAGATCCTAGTCAGTCTCATGGAAACCATGGCTTCCGTGCAGAGTGAATGTGCTCTGGTCTCAGGAGGCTGCTCCCCCGGACGTGCACTGAGGCCCGGGGTCTGGGCTGGCCTCAGAGGCATGGTCAGAGGTTGCGTGGTCAACAATCTGTGCATTCAGTGCTTTGGCTGCCTCCCTGGTAGAATTGTGACCTCTGCCAGGCCAACCAGAACCTTTTCTGTAGTTTTTAAAGCTTAGAGCTAGAGGAGAAGGGGCCTTTTCTTTTGAGAGTGTGGCATTGGGAGGATGTGATGCAAGGGCAGCTATCAGCCACCTTCCCTACCTTATGGAGAACATCTGCAGGAGGAGAGAGGGCCTGAGTCAAGATATGGAAACAGAGAGAGAAAGAGAGACCTAGCATCCATGTTTATGTGTCTCTAGACTCTAGACCAGGGCAAACTTTTTGAGTCGAGGGCCACAATGGGTTCTTAAACTGGACCGGAGGGCCGGAACAAAAGCATGGATGGAGTGTTTGTGTGAACTAATATAAATTCAAAGTAAACATCATTACATAAAAGGGTACAGCTTTTTTTTTTTTTTTTTTTTTTTTTTTTTTTTTAGTTTTATTCATTCCAAACGGGCCGTATCTGTCCCGCGGGCCGTAGTTTGCCCACCGCTGCTCTAGACCCAATTGTACTTTAGGCCACCACATCCCCTGAACGTTTGTGTTATGATAGACAACAAATGTCCTTTTTTCCCTTAAGCTGATTTGGGTTCCTGTCAGTTGCCATAGAGTGTTCTGCCATGGAAAGGCCTATAATCCTGGAGAGATATGTGCAATTTTCCACCCAAACCTAATGGAGACCAGTATCAGCTCAGCAGGGAACCAACTGTGCGGGCTTCTGCGTGGATGGGTGCTGTGGCAGAGATAGTCAGCTGTCCTCCACAAACTCAGCCTCTCTCTTCCATTGCATGCCACTGTCCCTGGGAACGGCAACTTACCCCCAGACTACATTTCCCATCTCCTCTGATACAGGGGTGGGAACACATGGTTAGTTCTCACCAACAGAATGCGAATGGGAGTGACATGTATCATTTCCAGGCTGGAAGGCAGTTAGGAAGTAGGGGTTCCTTTGCCATTTTCTCTTTTGTAACCACCCACTAGCTGGACAAAGAGGATTCTCAGGCTCTCAAGGATTGTTGAACCATAGCTGGAAGGAGCCTGGGTCCTACCTTCAGGCCAAGAATACTCCCATTTGAGTCTTATGTGAGTGAGAAATAAATACTCATTGTTAAGCCACTGAAATGTTGGGAATTTGTTTGTTATAGCAGCTAGCATTATTCTGACTAATACATTTCCAAGAGTTGGAACTGGATTGAGGTGAAGATTTTGTAAGTAGGAAAAGTCTCAAGCAAAGCTCAAGAGACAGAAGCCCAAAGTTCAAACAAGAGCTGAACTCTATGGTCAAGTCCAAGGGATGATTTCAAGGATGGAAACAGGAGACCAAGTAGAAGAATCAGCAACCAGGTGGGCCCTGGAAGAAGTGGCAAGTGGGGAATAAGAGCACAGACAGATACAAAGTGAGAGCAAACCAAGTGGGATGCCTGTGGCTTGGTTTTATGGCTGCTAACAGCATGGAACATGGGGTGGGTCTCCCTGGTTTAGAGGGGCAGGGACAGGAAGCACAGGTAACCTAGGGGAATGGTGCCAGATGTTTCACCAAGGGGATGAGTCGAATCTACAAACAGGAAATCAATAATGACATCAGAACCTCCACGCTTGGGAACATGTTGGGATGTAGAACAGGAAACAGGTCAAGGCAAGTGGTTTAGAACTAATGACTGAGGTATTTGGGAGCTTCATTCTCTGTGGAGTCTTGGGATGGGCCTAGCAGGTAAAGTAGCAGGTCAGTGGGGATGGGGCATAGGGAAGGCCACATGCCTGGTCCAAAGAAGGCAGCTGCTGCTCACTTCCTGTGGCTTATTGCCATCTGTACACCCAGCCCCAATGTCCCTGGATCTTCCAATTTTTCAAGAAAAGCAGGAAATCTGGATTTTTTTTTTAAATGTCCTGTTTTTTAAATGCTGGCAACTAATTCAAATTTTTAAAAAACACCTTGTAGGCCAAACAAAACACTTTCACAGGCTGAGTTGGCCCACTGAGTTGCCAGCTTCTGGCCTCCAGCTTAAAGGAAATGGGCAGAACCAGAAGCATGTAAAAAACAAAACCAAAAAACATGAAAATCATTCACAGTTTCCTCTGACTTCCAAGCATCGCAAGATATGCCTGGAAAAAGAGCTTTGCAACATCGCTCACAAAAACACAATACATTTGGTTTTCAGAAAAGCTATGGGCTTTTGGAAGTTGCCAGAGATGTACAGCCTTGTAGTTCCCCAAATCAGTTTGTTTCCTTAAAATTGAATCTGTAGCTTTGATAGAGTGAACTAATTTTCTTTAATCTTTCTATCAGTTGCATCAGTTTTTCGGCATATATCCTTTTCTGAAAGGTCGTCAACTCTCTCTTGACAGATGAGTTTCCAGTAAAATCAATCACTTGAGAGGAGGCAATTCAGAGAAACAGTACTTGAGCCAAATAAGAGTTTGGCTAACTAAATTTTATGATAGGAAATGCTTGCAGGCCAAAAACCTCAAAAAGTGATCAAAGGTTTTCAAAGACCGTTTCCAACGAGTTCAATTTATTAACCTTGGCCTGTGTCTGAGCCAGGGCCACGCTCAGAGGATGTGGCAAATGCAGAATCTGATTTTTTAATAATGTGGTCTCTTACAAGGTATGTATTGACATGACTGGCTGCTGACCTACTCATTTTTGGTGCCCCAACTTAGTGGCTAGCTCCAGGCTTTGCACATCCCAAGTATCCAGTTTGCCCAGGACTGAGATGTTTCTGGGATATGGGACTTTCAGTACTAAAACCAGGACAGCCTTGGGGTCACCCTATATCCCAGGGTCCTTTTCTCAGGGTTCACGCTAAGAATCTTGGACATTTTTTGACTGTCCCTTAAAAACCCAAAACAAAAATACTCCCCCTCCTCAACTGCAAAAGTGCTGTGCTCTCTTGGTTTCCTTCCTGTTTTTCTAATTGTTCTTAGTCATCTTCTTTGCTGCATTCTCTTCCTCCTCCTACTCCTCAACTATGAATTACACCTCAAGGTCCAGCCTTTGGGCTTCTGTTCCATTTTCTGCCTATCTCAATGGACTCATTGTTATGTGGGGGATTTCCAAAATTAGATCTTGAGCTCATCATGTTCTTACCTGAGATTCGACCTTCCAAGTCCAACAGCTTCATGAACATTTTCCACTGGGATGTCCTTGATCATCTTGTGTCCTGAGTCATTATCTTCCAGCCCAATCCAGCTCCCACTCTCTCACCTAGTATCTCTTCCATCAGAAGCAACACATTCTTTTCAAGTTTTAAGTCTCAAAATTCTAGACTGTCCCAATGAGCACCCATGCACCATGCATATATCCACAGCAGCTACCATACTGTTGGGCCTACTGGGGGAGGAGGGGCACAGTAAATTCTTGTTGAATAAAATTAGATCTTGGGAAAGGACTCCAAGGAGGAGGACACACAGCAGCATCTGACCAGAGGCTCACGATATCCAAGTAAATACCAAAGATTTGTAGAGAGAAGCAAAGCGAAGATGTGGCAGATATGATCATTCCCGACATAGTTAATTCAAACCTTCACTGATGTAACTTCAACCGCAGACATTTGACCACCTATTAGTTAACTCAGTGTTATTATATTTCTAGCTCAGTTTATATTGAGTTGGTACACATTCAGGCATGGTCAAAGACATTTCCAAGATTCCAGACAATTATAAAGCTTAAGACAAATAAGGATCTCACTCTTTTGCTTTATTTGCTGGGTTCTTGACAAAAGAGCCTGTCTTTAATCATCAAATGCTCAGAATGAGAGCAAAGCTAGTGGCCAGAATCCAAGCCCTTTTTCTTCCTGTCCTCTACCTTTTCCCATATTCTTTTTTTTTTTTACGTACTTATAAGACAATCACTTAAAAAATACTTTTGAGCCTGGCCAGTATGGCTCAGTGGTTGGGCATTGATCTATGACCCAGAAAGTCATGGTTCAATTCCCGATTAGGGCACATGCTGGGGGTTGTGGGCTCGATCCCCAGTAGGAGGTATGCAGGAGGCAGCAATCAATGATTCTCTCTCATTATTGATGTTTCTATCTCTCTCTCCCTCTCCCTTCCTCTTTCTGAAATCAATAAAAACGTATTTTTTATTTTTTAAATATATTTTTATTGATTTTAGAGAGGAAGAGAGAGATAGAAACATCAATGATGAGAGGGAATCATTGATTGGCTGCCTCCTGCATGCCCCCTACTGGGGATTGAGCCTGCAACCTGGGCATGTGCCCTTGACCAGAATCAAACCTGGAACACTTCAGTCTGCAGGCTGACGCTCTATCCACTGAACCAAACCGGCTAGGGCAAAAACATATTTTAAAAAATGCTTTTGAAATAGAGTTATATTATTTTTTTGGTGGGGGCTGATAGCTTGGAAACATTCCTCTTATCTTTGGGAAGATCCTCCTCCCAGTGGGTCTTCCTTTGCTGATATCCCCACACCTGGGGATTTCCCCAGGTCCCCTTTCTTGTGTCTATAAAGCTTAGAACACATTTTAGATCCCAGTTTCACAATCTCTAGCACTGTTGACATTTGGGGCTGGATAATTCTTTGACAAGGGAGGGTGCTAGCCTTTATATTGTGGGATGTTTCCTATCACCTTAGGCCTCTACTCCCTGCATGCCAGCAGCACACAAAACCCCCTCCACTTATGAACACCAAAAATATCACCAGACATTGTCAAATGTTTCCTGGGGCACATTGCCCATAGTCAGGAATCACTGTACATGATTCTTTTACTCAGAAACTAAAATGGGGCCTGTTTGCCTGCATTCCTGAAATGTCTTTGTTATTTGAGTCCCTTCAGGCCATTCCAGTCTGTTTTGTGTTTTGTTTTGTTTATAAAATATATTTGTATTGATATTAGAGAGGAAGGGAGGGAGAGAGATACAGAAACATCAATGATGACAGAGAATCACTGATTGGCTGCTGCCTGCATGTCCCACACTGGGGATTGAGCCTGCAACCTGGACATGTGCTCTGACCGAGAATTGAACCATGACCTCCTGCTTCATAGGTCAATGCTCAACCACTGAGGCACACCGGCTGGATGCGTGTTGTTTGTTGTTATTGTTGTTTTCAGAGCCTGGCAGGGGAGAATTATCTCTAGGCAAGACCCATGGCTGAACTTGACAGGCCATCAATCAAGGAGGCCATAATTGGACCTATTACCTTATCTGAGCAAATTCTCCTTTGAAAGGCCACCCTGCCCCTCATGGCTCTGGAATAATTTGCCTTTCCTTAGGGAAGGACAGCTGGCATCGAAGGCACCATCCGAATGGGTGGCCTGAGTCAGCAGAGCTGGGGGATTTCCAGGGGGAACTGTGAGGACAGAATTCCCCCTGGATGATGGTCTAGACAGGCTCACCCTTCCCTCTGCTCACCAGGGGCTTCTGCTTCCCCTTTAGGAAGAGGAAACACCCCGGGTGTTTATTTTGGGGCTGAGGATCTGTTGTGAATAAGCCCCAGAATGGGCAGCAGGATGAGTCTTCCCACATGTGCATGCAGGAAGCTGGCAGCACCAGCAGCATCCTTCCTCATAGAGCTCTAAGGGGTGTTAGATCAAATAGGAAAATGAAGGACGGTCTATGCCAGAGATTAATTCCAGTAAGTAAACAAACGTGATTTAAAAGCAGATTCGAATTCTTGCAAATGTTCCCAATCTTAAAAAATATCTATTGCTAATTATATATGTGTATATGTGTATATGTATATATGTATATATATTGCTAAAAATATATAATCCCATAGCCATTGATAACAATCATTGACATGCCTTCCATGTGCAAATTAACAAAGTGCTGGACTCATATTATGCATACTATTATGTATTTTTTTCCACTTAAAATGTCTTCCAAACCCTATTTCATGTTAATAATTACATAGGCTCTTTCTCATTTTAAGGGCTAAAAGTTTTTCTATGGTCCAAATATGCCATAATTATTTTAACTAAAATCTAGACCTAAACATTTTAGGTGTTCCCATTTTTGCCATTATAAACTATGTCTACAAACAAGCATGTTTGTACATAGCTATGCTTTTCCCAACTGTGTTCTCTAAAACTTTTCTTTCTTTCTTTCTCTTTCACCACCTTCCTTCTTTATGTATTTATTTTTTTGAAGCTTTCACCACCCAAACAAACCTTTCTCTATGCCCAAGCAGTGAGTCTACCTACATACCCACAAAGGGCTGGTTTATTTGTTTGATCATTTGTGAGTAACAGAATGCTGCTCCATATTTCTAGTGACTTGGTTTTCTCCATTCATGAGAAACCCTCTGTCTCTAGCCACAGGTTCTTTCCCAGGTGTGAGCACCCTCGGGGTCAGGAGATCTGAGAACTTTCTCCTTCTGTGTCTCCCATTGTTACTTGGAGGTGTTGGACAGAAGTCATAATCCCCTCAGACTTTTACTTTCCTCACCTGTGAAATGGGAGCATGCTTCTGACCCATCTACTTTACTGGATTACTCTGAGAAAATTCTTGAGTGAGTGTATATATATATATATATCCTATATAATAAAAGCCTAATATGCAAATTGAACAAATGGGGAAATACTGGTCGCTGTGACATGCACTGACCACCAGGGGGCAAATGCTCAACATGGGAGCTGCCCTGAGCCCGCAGGCCCCAGGCCAGCCAAGGTGGGTGCCAGCAGGGGTCCGGGGGACCAGTCACTCGGCCAGTCACCCCATAGATTAGCCCTGTTAGCTGGCCAGGCCTAGGGACCCTACCCGTTCACGAATTTCATGCACCCAGGCATCTAGTTTATACATAATAAACCTTGTGTCCATGGCAGCCAAGAGACAGTCTTCTATTTGCTATTTTGCATGCACACCTGATATGTCCCTGCCTCTGTGCCATCCACCTTGTCTGGAATACCCTTCCACTTGCTCCACTTACCCAAGTCCGCCCCGCCCCTCAAGTCCAGTTCAAACCCCGTTTCTTGCATGTAATTATCCACTGTGCCTCCAGCTGGAAGCCATCTCATCCTCCTCAGGACCCTTTATTTTTTGCATTACTCATTCATTTCCTTGCAGTATTCTGCTTTATTGTTTAAAAATCGGAATTTAAAAGCTCCTGCCGACAGGAACTGTATCTTACGTGTCTTGTATTGCCATAGAGTCTGGCAGTAATACCCATTATACACTCAAATATTTGTCAGATAAAACAGTGAATGACATAAGTGAGTGAACGAATGAATGCTCTCTGCTATCACTTTCTCACATGCGTTCCCGAGGAAGACTGTTTCAGGAACAGATTAGAATCATGGAACATTGTGTGCACTTAGGAAACGCTGCATTGTGGAAAATACAGGAAAGCACAAAGATAAAGGGAAACCTCTCATAGTTTAGCCACCCAGAGAAAATTCACCTTTAACATTTTAGTGTCTGTCTCTTTTGTCTTTCTATGCATATGCATACTTATAAAGTGTGACACATGTGTGTACATACATGCATGTGTGTGTAGACACATACATATGTAACTTAAAAAGAAAAAAGATGAGCACATGTGCTCCATTGGGGGAGGGGGAAACTAGGAGGAGCAACTCTTGGATGCCCTGGCCCCTGCTCATGGGTTCTGGTTTGAGGAGGTCCAGACGCATGTCCCTAAGGGCTGGTCAAGGAAAGTTCACTGAGTCATTGAGGGGTGGAGAGGAACCCTGAGCAGGGAGCAGCAGGTCCCTCGGGGGTCCTCTGTCCCTGGGCCCCGCATGGGACTAAGGGGCAGGACCTAGCCTCCCTCTCTTCCCGCCCCCTCTCATTCCTGCCCCTCTGCGGGGAAGTCCAGGTCCCCCAGGAATTCTGAATCTCACTCATCCAAGAGAACTTTAGCCCTGGGGGAACCATTTCCCTGTTGTCCCAGCCCTTCTTATCGGAAGCACCCAAAGTACAAGAATTACCCAACAAGTGAGTGGGTGATTCTTTTCTCCCCGGGAATTGTAACACTTCCAGAGAAGGGACGGAAGTACACCCACTCCCCAGGATGAATCCCCAGGCGGACGGAGGCTGATGGGCCGAGGGGAGTGTTCGGGGCGGGACAGGAGATAAGAACTCTCATGCCTTGTGTGCTGGCTCTGTGCCAGGCTCTGCCGGCCTTTTACACACGTTCTCATTTAACCTTCAGAATAAACCCTCACGGCGGTATCCCCGTGCCCAATGGACAGAAGCGGAAACGGAGGCTGGTGTGGAAGCCTCTGAAATAAAACTGTGTGAACGTAGTTGACCCCACCTGGCGTCACGTGTGGCCACGCTGCTGTCCACGCGCAGGCACTTCCTGGTCACGGTCTCCCCTGCCAGGTGCTTAGGGACCCTCTTCCTCCCAGGAGTCCTTCCCTCGCCTCCACGGATCCAGTTCCTCGGCAAGATCGGTCGACTCGGCTTCCAAAACGCCCGAGTCCTCCCCATCTGCCCGCCCTCACTGCTTCTTAGCTGGTCTGAAGCGCCCTCGTTCTCTCCTCAGCTGCTGCAGTTGTGGCTTATTGTCCACACCACAGCCAAACATATCTTTTACACAGATCATATCACTCCCCAGCTTAGCAAACCTTCAACAAAACCCAAACGCCTTGCGTTGGCTTCTCAAGCCCTACAGGATGTGGCCTGCCTGCTCCCCAGCCCCAGCTCCTGTCACTTCCCCAGCCCCGCAGTCCACCGCACTGCCCTGCGGTCTGTGTCTCCAACACGCAAGCCCGGCCCGCCTCAGGACACTGCAGTCGCTATTCTTTTTTTTGTTTTGTTTTTTAATATATTTTATTGATTTTTTACAGAGAGGAAGGGAGAGGGATAGAGAGTTAGAAACATCGATGAGAGAGAAACATTGATCAGCTGCCTCCTGCACACCCCCCACTGGGGATGTGCCCGCAACCCAGGTACATGCCCTTGATCGGAATCGAACCTGGGACCTTTCAGTCCATAGGCCGACGATCTATCCACTGAGCCAAACCGGTTAGGGCTGCAGTTGCTATTCTTTATGCCTGCACCGCTTTCTCTCCTCAGCTCCCATTCTGGTTCCTTCTTGTCATTAAGCACTCAGTGTAAAAGTCCCCTCCTCAGAGAGGTTCTCCCTAACCACCTGTTCTAAGTAGCCATTTAGTCGCTTTCGTCACATCATCCAGTTTAATGATCTGCATAGAACTTACCACTAGGGGGGTACTTTTTAAATGTCATCATTCATTCATTCACTCACTCACTCATTTATTCCCTGTGTCCTCTCACTAGAAATCTATCCCCAGTGTCAACAGTGTCTGGCATAGATTGGCTGCTCAGTAAGTCTTTGTCAAATGAATTTGTGAATGAATGAATAAGTGAATGAATGACGCTTTTTCTAATTAATTCATAAACATTTATTATCTATTAGGGGCCAGATGTTAAGCTAAGGGTTATATGAAAAGTAAAGATGAACAAGGTACATCAGCCTTTAAGAAGTGTTTATGATGCTGAGATGTGCTTTGAAATAATCTAGGGAAAAGGGAGAACAGGTGAAAGGAGGCTGGCTAACTCTTGATGGCTGTCGAGGCAGCATGATGAGAAAAGGAGGTTTATTATGTTACTAGAGGCCTCGTGCATGGATGGATTCATGCACCAGTGGGGTCCCTCGGCCTGGCCTGAGGGGATTGGGCCGAAACCAGCTCTCTGACATCCCCTGAGGGGTCCCAGATTGCAGATTGTGAGAGGGCACAGGCCAGGACAAAGGACCCCAATGGTGCATGATCGGGGCTGGGAAGGGACCGCAGGAAGGCTCCAGGGCATGTCTGACCCATCTTGCCCAGTCCCCATCGGCTGGACCCCAGCAGCAAGCTAACCTACTGGTCAGAGTGTCTGCCCCCTGGTGGTCAGTGTGCGTCATAGCGACTGGTTGAATGAACGGTCGGACACTTAGCATATTAGGCTTTTATTATATAGGATTCTTTTGACTTTTGTGTATCTTTGAAGGTGTCCAAAGTAAAAAGGTGGGTTTTCCTGTTTGTTTAAAGAAGTTTATTATCCAGATGGGGAGACATGTACAAAAATAACTACTTTGCTGCAGACTGCTCAGAATGCTATAAATGAGGGAGCTTGTTAGTGAATAAACCTTTATTACATTGATTGGACATCTAGTGTGAGCCAGGCACTGGATACTGCCAGGGATATAATGATAAATGAGGCAAACACAAGGCCTGCTTTCATGCAGTGTAGAATCTAGCCTATAGATACAGGGACAGTCGCTGAGTAAAAGGACAACACAAGATGCTAGGAGAGTG
This sequence comes from Myotis nattereri, assembly GCF_964212035.1. Classification (NCBI taxonomy): domain Eukaryota; kingdom Metazoa; phylum Chordata; class Mammalia; order Chiroptera; family Vespertilionidae; genus Myotis; species Myotis nattereri. The sequence continues at coordinate 23,142,844 of NC_138075.1, read as the reverse complement.
TGTAACAGAGAACTCACTTGGTCTGGGGTTCAGGAAAGTGAGGGGGATAAAGGGACGACAGGCACAGCCTCCCTGGCAGAGGGAACAGCTTGTGCCACGGCTCAGCAGTGTGAAAGGGCATGGCACGTCCCAGCAACTGGCGCAGGCCAGCATTCCAGGGCAGACAGAGCAAGGAGGAAAGTGGAAAGCGATAAGGCTGGACCAGTGAGCAGGGGCCAGACGCCACAGGGATATGAAAGTCCTGTTGAGCATTTGGACTTTATCTCCCATCATTAAGGGAGGATGCAGGAAGGTTGCTTGAAGTAGACGACCTATGAACTAGGCTTTTTAAGGTTGGGGAGAATTGCAGCAGGCAAAGGGAGCCCCGGAAGGTAACAGCATGAACTCTGATCCGGAGGGAAAGAGTCCAAGGCACTGAGGAACTAGTGGGTGGCTCGTCATGGGAGGGGCGCATGGTACATGCAGGGGTGTAGAGGGCAATAAGCCAAGATAGGAAGGTCGGAGACAAGCGCCAGACGTGGTATGCTCAGGAGTTTGGACTTTATTCCTCAGACAATGGGGAGCCACGGAAGACTTTTTGATCAGTGGACAGACGTGATCAGAGCTGCCCTTAGGGAGGATGGACTTGACGGGGAAAGCAGGTGGGGGAGGTTCTTTGCACGAGAGGCGATGTGGGTCTAACTTTGACATTAAACCATTTATTGAGCACATACTATGCGCCAGGCATTGTGCTGAAAGCTGGGGATACAAAGAGGACAAAGGGACGGCTCTGTCCTGCCCCAACGCAGCTCAGAGATGGTTAAAATGACAGTAACAACACAGTGTGATGACCCAACCAGGAAGTTATGGGAACCCTTAAGAACGGGGGCCGCTGAACTCTGCCTGCGGTGGGGGCAGTGGTCAGGAAAGCAGGAAAGCCTTTCTGAATGATACAAAGCCTCACTGAGCCCTTCCTGGGGGATGAGTTAGCAGGAAAGGGTGGAGAGCAGCATTTCAGATGCTCAGTACAGGGAGAGAAGCTTGGAGGATTGAAAGCAGAGTGACTGCAGACTCCAGCTGGGGCTGGTGAAGCTGGTGTGTGTCTGCAGAAAAGCCGGGGAAATAAGCAGGAGACAGTGAGGATTCTGCATGTCAAACTAGTTTGTTTCCTTATCATGAAGGTAATGGGAATTAATTATCCCACTTCTTCCCTGTGTGCCCTGGGGGAGAGGGGTGGGTGGGACAGCCTTTCTATAGTTGCTACCTCAGCGATACCTTAGCATTCTCTTTGTCTTTTCACTTTCCTTAGTTGGCAACGTTAGACTTAGTAAATAATTGATCCGACATCAATCTTAACTCTGAAATGAGCTCTGTTAGAATAACTGGTGTGATTCTAGCTCTCTGGCTGGACCCTGACTGATAGAAAGGGCTTGAGGGACTTTAAGAAGAGGTGTACATTTTATTTATTATTTTTTAAAATTAAATCTGTATTGTTGAAAGTATTACATATGTCCCCCATTTCCTCCCATTGACCCCTTCTCTCCCGCCCCCACCCCCACCCCAGACCTTCACCACCCTATTGTCTGTGTCCATGGGTTATGCATAAAGCATACAAGTTCTTTGGTTGATATCTTCCCACCTACCCACCTACTTCCCCTGCCTTCCCTCTGAGATTTTACAGTCTGTTCCATGCTTCTATGAGGAGACTTACATTTGAGAAAGCTCTCCTTAGGGGCAATTATGGAGAATGAAGCACACTCAGGAGTCCATTTGGGCAGGGGTTGCAATATTCCAAGGGAGATAAGATGATGGCCTGCATGTAGGCTGCGGGATGGAGGTGGAAAGGAGGGGATACAGTCAAGAGAGACTAAGGAAATAGAATTGACAGAAGATTGAGACCAATTAGGAGTTTTGCATGGCGGTGTTGTTGAGATTGAGGGGCTGTGGAGCCACTGGGTAGAAATGTTCTGGAGGCAGCTGTATAAACAACCTGTGGTCAGGAGTGTGAATCGGACAGATGGACTAGCAAGTCAACAGAGAATGGCGGTGGTTGAAGTTCTGGATGAGAGATCACCTGGACAGCTTGTGGGGGAGGACGAGAGAAGAAGACTCGTTGTGGAACCCTGGAATCCCAACATAGGAGATGGGCTGAGGACGAGGAACCCATAGAGTGTCCTGAAGAGAATCCTGGGAACCACAAAAATGGTGGAGGAAAGACTAGGCAGGGCATTCACAGGGAGGATGGAGCCAGGGCACCCTAAAGAGGTAAACTTGCCCTGACCGGTTTGGCTCAGTGGACAGAGCATCAGCCTGCAGACTGAAGGGTCCCAGGTTCGATTCCAGTCAAGGGTATGTACCTTGGTTGTGGGCACATCCCCAGTAGGGGGTGTGCAGGAGGCAGCTGATCGATGTTTCTCTTTCATCGATGTTTCTAACTCTCTATCCCTCTCCCTTCCTCCCTGTAAAAATCAATAAAATATATTTAAAAAAAAAGAGGTAAACTTGTCAAGGGGTGTGTGTTATAGGTTCAGAGATACATCTGCAGTTTTAAAAAAATATATTTTATTGATTTTTTACAGAGAGGAAGGGAGAGGGATAGAGAGTTAAAAACATCGACGAGAGAGAAACATCGATCAGCTGCCTCCTGTACACCCCCTACTGGGGATGTGCCCGCAACCAAGGTACATGCCCTTGACTGGAATCAAACCTGGGACCCCTCAGTCCACAGGCCGACGCTCTATCCACTGAACCAAACCAGTTAGGGATACATCTGCATTTTTAAAGTAATTCCTTCCCATAGGTTTGGAATATTAAGCAAAAGCTTTTTCAAATAAATCCTGGTGCCACCAGGTGACCTGGCCCAACCCTTCATCATTGTCTAAGTGCGTCAAGAGAAACCGCCTGGCAGGAAGGAGCCAGGTAGAGAAGAGAGCAGCCGGGTTTACAGTCAATAACCAGTGATAAGGCCAGATATGTGGCAATATCAAATAATTAAGAACCAGCGTCATCTCAGACATCATAGTCGACTGTCTTTAGCTGGGAGACAAGGACAGGGTGGAGGGGTGTCCCAGACACCTGGGAGGGGTGTGGGAGGGGCGCACATTTATGGAGTGGGCCAGGTGCCGTGCTAGGTTCTTTGCATGTAATTCCATTGAACCCTCCCAACAGCCCTACCCCTTTCAAAGATAAGGAAGCTGAGGCTCAGAAAGGTTGAATAATCTACCCAAGGTCACATAACAACTGGGAGACTGCACACTTGAACCCAGAAGGCCAAAGCCTGTGCTGTCTCAAACCTTCCCTTGGCCCCCAACTCAATCTCTTTCCCTGGTGACCTGAAGGGCAACGTTCTTTAATTTTTGGGCCCTGTATCAACCTTCCCATTGAAGCTTGAGCTGAGTGATGGCTCAGCACCCAATCAGCAGCCTGACTTAGGTGTTCTGCATGAGTGGTTTTCTGCTGGTGCTTGCTTCCAAACCAAACTTCCTGTTTTATTCACACCTATTGTCTCACTCCTGGGTTTCTTGCCAAACGCCTTCCTTGCCACTCCCAGGACAGGACGGGGGTGAGGTGACTGGGGAACAGGCTGTAGTGAGGAGTCTGTCAGACCTACTTACCTTCCAGAGACCCTAAGACTGATGAGCAACCAGCAACTCTGGGGGTGGGCAATTTCTCAGACCCTAAAAGACCCCCTTTGAACCCGGTTCCAGGTCAAATAATGGTAAGAGCTAAAGAGCATAGAGTGGCTTTTTGTATGCCAAGCTCTGAGAACTGTCTGCCTTGCATACATTGTTTTATATAATCCTTAAAACAACCCCATGATGTCAGTGTGATGGTTACGCCCATTCTGCATGTAAGGGAATAGGCTCGGAGAAAGGTGTCGGCACCCAGTGAGCACCAGGAACGTCTGAATCAAAGGCACAGAGAGGTGCCTGTCATGCACCCTCACTTCCTCTTCTGTCCCTGCCCCCAAGGCCCTTGGCGTAGATTCCCTGATCCATGAGAAATCCCTCCTCCTTTTTGTCTAAGGCCAAAGGAAATTCTGAGCAGTGTTGCAAAATGGTGGCAAAGAAACATGTGCCGTTCCGGAGCTTTAATTCCATACTTATTTTTTACACACAGAGAAATAAAATGCTCTGTTCCCTGCTATAGGTGTTTATATTATCTGTGGAGCCAATGAAGAAGGCGTGTGTGTGTGTGTGTGTGTGTGTGTGCATGCGCGCAGCCTGTACCTATGTATGTGCACACACGTGTTTATGAAGGTGGGGAAGAAATTAGGCAAACCAACCTCATAGACTTGTCTCCTATATTTAGGGTCATATGTAGCTTTAGTGACTATATTTTCTAAACCAAAGTCAGGCCTCATGGACTGGCCATTACAATTGTCTTCGAGGGGATAATATAGCAATAGTGACACTGGTACCACCACATGAGATACATGGGCTATTGGCTAACAGTTCAGCAGAGATGCCCCGGTGTGCTCTGGGGGATGTCCTAGGGCTCTGGGAGAGACGATATTTGGCTAAGAGTGGAGGCCTCGTTATGGGAGCATAGATTTGCCAACTGCTCACAGTCCACTAAGGATCAGCATTATTATGTGTGATTTTAAAGATGCTGTTGTAAAAGATCTGATGATATTCCTGGAACATCCAAGAGAAATGTTATAGCCTATAGCTAGAGGAGAGATCTGAAACGATATCTTGTTTTAGGGGCTATTATTGAATCTATTTATATATGTACAAAATGTCATGGAGAAGTGAGCCACCCCTGGCCACATATGAGGTCAACAAGATGACCTCTGCTTAAAATTTCTAGGAAGTGAAGATTAAAGTGCTTTGTGTTTTTGTGTGACATGAATTCAACAAACATGTGTTACTTCTGACTGTTAGTACCTACTAGCTTCCAGATACTGAGGGCCAGGCCCAAAGATGACTGAGGCTAGGATTGCAATGATAATGGGGACGACAGATGTGCAGGGAATAATTATGACATGGTGTGATACTGGCAAGTACAATATGCTGTGGAGTCCAGAGGATGATAAATTCATTCTTGGAAAGGGGTTGGTATGAGTTTTCTATTGCTGCATAACAAATTACCGCAGCCGTAGTGGCTTAAAACAAGACACATTTTATTATCTCATAGTTTTGTGTGTCAGGAGTCCAGGCATGGCTCAGGGTCTCATGAGGCTGCCATCCAGGTACCTGTTTGGCTGCATTCCTTTCTAAAGTTCAGGTCCTCTTCCAAGCTCACACGATTAGTTTCTTGAGCCCATACAACTGATGTTCCTATTTTCCTTCTAGCTGCCAGTGGGAACCATTCTCCAAACCTCTGCTGTTCTCAAGTCCTTGTTACATGGCCCTTCCATAGGCCCCCTCACAACATGTACCTTACTTCTTCAAGGCCAGCAGGAGAACCTAATTTCAGGGGTGTGTGTGTGTGTGTGTGTGTGTGTGTGTGTGTGTCCCGATTTCTCTTTTGACAGGCTTATCTGATTAGCTCAGACCTACCCAAGGTAATATTTCTTTTAATTAACTCAAAATCAATAGATCAGGAGCCTTAGTTACATCAGCAAAATCCCTTTTGCCATAATCAAGGGAGTGATATCATATCATATATTCACAGATCCTACCCACACTCAAGGGTATACAAGGATATATGAGACATGTACACCAGAGGGCAGGAATCTTGGGTCCCATTTTAGAATTCTTCCTACCAAAAGTGGGATAGGGTAGGGTAGGGTAGGGCAGGGAGAAGGGAGAGGAAGGTACCAGGCTAGGTAACCTTTGAGATGAGTGTTGAAAAATGAATTTAAGTGCTCTAGGTTGCCAGGGAAGGGAGGTGGTTTGGTAGGGAAGATGGAAGTATGGAAAGGATGTTCTGGAAAGACAGAAGACCATAAACAAAGGCACAAGAGCATGAAGATATCTGTTCAATGGCCATAGAGTTGTTCAGTGGGACCATAGGTGGGGATGGGACTAACAAAAGAGAGACATATTAAGTCATGAACACCATGTTTTTTTGAATGAGTTCTTGGCCTGGTGACAGTACAGGGTAAGCTAGAGACAAAAACTGTCAAACAATAATAATTTCACTTTGAAGCTCCCTCCACTTGCCTTTCTCCATTCCTCCATCCCATCTCCTTTAGAAAGGTCCTTTCCTGGGAAGTCTCTCTCCAGGGATCCCTGACCTCACCCACCAGTGCATCACAGCTCTGCTGGTCTAAGAAGATGAATGTCCACACTCTTCCTGAGACCTTATGCCCAGGCTTCTAAGAAGGAACAGATTTTTGCTTCTGAGTCACCTTCTGGATGCTCTTTGTGTATGTGTGTGGAGAAGCCAAACAGTGGGAAAATTGGAGAGGACCAGAAGGAGCCAGAGAGCTAGTTAATCTACACGAAAAGAGAGAAGAAGTTGGGGGAGAGAGAGAAATATTCACAAGGGCTGGGTGTCTGGAAGTTTTAGGGGCTCAGAGCAGCTGTAAGGTTTAGAGAGGAGAGGAAAGGGGAGGTTCGGAGTGTGGCTGTGTTTACTGACTAGATCCTTCTTTTTAATTTTATTTTTGCTCCTCTCAATATTTAAATAAAAATGGGACAAAAATTACAATGAGTTTTTAGTTTAGATTATTTGGGCTGTGTATGTATGATTTTATTTTTTGGAAGATGATACTATGCAGATCCTGCGCCACCTGGGAGCTCCAGGATTTATTCGGGTTACCTTAAAAGGAAATGGATTTCATGAATCACTAATGTCTCCATTTGAAATCGTTTAATATGTTACCTACTGTTCTCTGAAGTATTTACTTAAAAGAGAACTCCAAGGACAGAAACACCCCCACTCCAAAAATGAATGTGTACTAGTAGAATTTCAGAAGTAATAGCATAGGATGATGACTCTTTCTTAAAAACAAAACAAAACTTCACAGCCCAGTTTCATTCTCTCTTGTCTGTGCTATTCATGTAATTTCTCTGGTCTCTGTTTCCTGGGGTCAGCTATGCTTCCTCCCTTGGAATTTATAGTTGGTACCTAGTGATCAAGATAACAAACATTTAACTACATATTTTTTTGGGAGAAAATATTTTGCCCTGCCCACATTCAAGCAGAGAAAGAACAGATCACCCCCCTGCCTCAGCTGGACAGCATTTCCACCTATGATACTTGTGAGCAGTGATCTTGGCTTCCAGACAAGGTCAAGGTCCTGAGACCTACAGAACAGTCAGCTAAATTCACCCAGCCTAGTCCCTCCTCTTGATGTCTTGGAACAATCTATAATAATAAAAGCATAATATGCTAATTGGACTGGACAGCTGAACAACCTTCCAGACATCCTTCCAGACATTGTTTCGGACGACCTTCCTGAAGAAGCCGCGGCTGCTGCGAGGGCTGAGCCCCTTGCACGAATTTCATGCATCGGGCCTCTAGTCTAATAAAACAGCAGACTATGTATGTTTGGTCAGATTGAAGTAAACCTAGTAGAATTTTTATTTTGTTTTTGTTGTTTGCTTGTTTGTTTTGCAGAATGGAATCCTAAAGGGAGGACATTCCAGCCAAATTTGACCCTCTCTGGGCCAGAGAGAAGTGATGTGGAGGGCAGTGAAGAAGAACTGTGACATCCCTTTTACAGCCCCAAACAGCCAAGCTCCTTACACCATCTCCAGGTCATTCCTTTGAAATGTTCTCCTCAGAGCAGGGCTCTACATGGTGCACACGTACAGCCCATGTGCATGCACACAAACACACACACACACACACATCTCTGTCTGGTGACAGATTGGGCCTGAAGAGTCTGGCAGTCTGCATGGCCGATGGCAGAGTGTCGAGCCTGTTCTCACTGTCTCCCTGGAGTCCCAGTGCAGACGCAGGTGCGCGTCAGTGCCTGCTCTAATTTTATCCCTGCTTGATGGAGGAGACTAACTGAGCAGCAGGGAGGCTGCTATTTTGGGTCTCTCCGTGGCTCTGGGTTATATAAAGCCTATTGCCGTGACCTGCATTGCTTTGTGGCTGTGCCTCACTCTTGCGTGTTCTGTCACAATATGTCATCAGTGCAGACATTCACACACACACATCCCCGGGGCTCTTGGGGAACGAGAAGGGAGGTGTGCGCCGGAGGACTGTGTGTGATTGCACACGTGTGTACACCTCTGCCAGCTCGCTGGGGGAGGAGGCCTGCATGTACTACTGGGGTGGGGAATTGTACGTGAAGGAGGTTTGTTTTTGAAGGAAATGGAAAGATCTTCCTGATGGAGGAACGTGAATGAATGTGCCTTGGGCTGTAGGACAGAGTGTGTTTGTGAGATGCTGTTGTGGATCTGCTGTTGGCATGGCGATAAGGATAACTTCTATTTCAGTAGCTCTTTTCATTGGGAAGGAACCCAAGAGTTTCATGAATTAGAGACAAACAGCTCTGCCTCTGAATAGAAGGAATTTTTCCACCTGGAATTAGGAGCAGCAGTTAGACAAACAAACATGAAAGTGTGAATTTCGGCCTGGACCCATGACAGAAGATGGCATTTCCTACATCGCTGGGGACAAATCTTACTTGGAAAATTTTCCTTACAGATCAAAAAGCCCTATGGTGCTGGTTTTGTGACTATTGTGTGAAGATAGGGGCTTGCTAGAGTTAGCCATGTCTGATACCTAATTTATCTTTGTCTCTCCCAGTATTAAATCTTAATAAATATTTGTAGACATGCACATTTTGATGGACGAACACACCGCAGAATCCTAATAGAATACAGCTCATTAGTTTATGAATTTGAAAGAACCAGGCTTCCCCAGACATACACTGTTCACGCAGAGCAAGCCTAAAGGAGCTTGATGAGCTGACCGTACAGGTATTTGCCTCGGCCCCCAACACAAGCAGGGGAGAGACATTCTGTGCTCAGAGACGTTCTATATGGCCACGTGTCTCCCACATAGAATCACCCAGGGCATATTTTGGCTGGCATGATGGAGGCCATAAGGCATCACCCAGGGGAGTGAAGGCTTGGCATGCACACACAGCTTGGCTCTCACATCCTGACAGAATGTGAGGCCTGAGGCTGGCACGGCCATTTCTCATTCGGGTTTTCTGTCATTGGCAGCTACCACAGCAATGGGGCTCTCGTTACTGGTAACTTGACTAAGGCCCTGTTTCTTAGCTGCTCTTTGAAAGGCATTGAAGACCCTTCTCCTCCACTGGCCAAAGCACTTCTGAGGGATTTTAGAGAGAAACATTCGGGAGCTTTCCATGAAGAAAACGAGGGGAATCTGGCAGCCTGCGACTAGAGCTGAAGGGAACTGGACGAGATTCAAAGACGACTTGTAGGGGTTGGATGGGGAAATGAAGCTAGGAATGGGGAAGGTATAAATGAATCACTGTGTCTAGTTTATTACTAATTGACCAACAGAATCTTGCCACTCATGCTCCTCCCCTCTGCCCCTGGCCTGGCTGGGGGCAGGCACCTACCCCTCTGGCTCCTTGGTGGTCTCCTCCTAGTTCCCCCGAGTCCTTCCCCCTTTCCCATCAGAGTGACCTTTCTAAAACACAAATCTGATCACCCCATTGTATAAATTTCTTCAAAGGTTCTTCATTTCTCTCTCCAGAGAAAACCCAAAATGCTTTAGCAGGCACACAAGGCTCTCTCTGATCTGGGCCTGCTTCTCTCTCTGGCATGGCTTACATAGCAACTCTCTCAACCCTCCCCAGAGCCGGCCACCTCCCACTCCCTCTCATTCCACTCCCCGCAGACACCTTAAAGCTTGCCGAACCACTTGCAATTCCCTGAATGCGTTACACTCCCTGTCCTCTCTGTGCTAGCATGGATCCTTCCAGCTATCCGGAATGCCTTCCTTTCCCCACCTAAAGGGTTAGGCCTCAACTCAAACATCACCTTCTCAAGGAGGTTGTGTTAACTCCTCCAGGCCTGGCCTGGATCAGGTGTAGATGACATTGAAGAGGCAAGGTCAGGTCCTGAGAAATTTGACCTTGAAAAATACCCATGAGCCCATAATCTCTGTCTCCAAAGCCTAAGGCAGAGGGACCTGCCCTGCCCCCCACTCCTGTGGCACTGCAGGCAGGACTGCTGCTTGGGGTGTATAGTGAGTGTGACGCCCACGTCACCACAATGATCAGTTATCACTGATCAGCATCTTTCCCACAGCCTAGACAGGGTCCACCTTTTTTGCACCCACTCTACCATCCATCTGTGGAATGAGGGGGAGGACTTGCGTATGGACTTCAATGTCCTTCTTGGAGGACCACAGACCTCCATCCCTGCTGTCCCTATGGCACCATCTAGGAACTGCCAAGGCAGCTGTGATTCTGTCACCACTACTAGAACCTGACATCTCCATCCCACTGTGCTGGCTGCTCCCTCTGCTATGCCACGCCGGGAGAGGCTGGCCAGAGGCACAGGAGGGACACCAGAGTGCTGAGCATGTCATACTTGAGCAATTTAGATGAGGCTAGTGGGGTCTGGGTGTCAGCTGGTACTCATATTTTTTGAGAAAATGAAGACAGGATTAGAGGAGGCCCTGTACCATAATTAAATCCCTGATATGGCCTTCATATAGAAAATGATTTTTTGAAAGATGGTTAATCACCACTTAATTCATCTGTTTTAATATTCGCACTTTCATGTATTGGGCTTTATTAAAGTAGGGCCTATCTTTTCAACACTCTCAAGGCATCACTGCCCCAAACGTGTTCACTTGATACTGTGTTGGAAGCTGCCTCCTGATCTTCCAAACACAAATCTGTGTGCATGTGCACACACATGTGTTGTCTTCAGTCCTTTGTCCCTGATCTCAGCGTTGGCCCCTGATAGCAGAATAATAATGATATTCACCCAGGAATAAACTGGCTATGGGGGAGGTGGGAACCTAACTGGCATTTCTTGGGAAATTTCCAGAATTGAAACAGTGCCTGTTTTAGGCTCATAAATCCTGACAGCTACTCACCCTGCTGTGACAGAGAGGGAACAGGAGAGAGCCTGGGGGAGCCGAGAGGGAAGGAGGGTGGATGCTGGCATGCTCACAATTTTAGAACAGCTGCAGTGGTGAGAGTAGCTCCCCCTGAACGAGATGACGCTGGGCCACTTACGGGAAAGGGAGAGAAGATCCTGCAGCCCATGACCATGACAAGGAGGGAAGAGGACCCGGTTTACACGGTGGGTGGGTATTACAGGAATTATGTGTATTAGGCACTACTGCCATCACCTAGAAAAACACATGCTTTACTGCCAAGAAACTAATAATGAATTCGAACATCTTCCAGGGATGAGAACAAGTTAAAACAATATCCTCTGTGCTCAGTATGTAAGAAATTTCAAATCCTGTAGCACATTTGTCTCTCCCATTTGTCATTTATTTTGGTTTCTTTCTTTCACATAAAGGGGCTCTCGAGAGTGAGGGTCCTAACTAATGTTGATTGACTACTAACTGCACGCTTGCTCTTCTAGACATTCAACAGCCAGCAGCTCAGGCAATCCTCGCTTTAGAGGTGGGTACCCTTAATATCCTCATTTCACAGATGGGGAAATGAAGCCACAGGGAGATGAGGTAACATGCCCAAGACCACACAGCTGGTGAGTGGAAGAGCAGGCAGCCTGGCTCCAGCTCCCAAACTTGCAACCACTACTCTATACCACTTTGTGATAGATAGCCCAGGTGCCTCTTTAAATCTGTCTGCTGGTGGTATGCAAGGTGTGTGTTTCAGCCCATTGCATAAGAATTAGAGAAACAATGTGGAAATCCCGTATGAACGTCAGCATGGCATCATCATTTAAAAAAATACTTATGAATCCAGGTCAGTCATGTCACCTTTAGGACTTAGCAGCAACTCCCCAGAGGACTCAGAGTTGAGTCCCATTTCTAGACTCCCTGCCCCCAAAGACTCAACAAGGGATCCCTTCACCTATTCACTCAATGTGTATTGAGTACTTACTCTGTGCCAGCAGGCCAGGCACACTGTACTGGGCTCTGGAAATAAAGCCGGGGCTAAGGCACAGTCCTCGCCCTCGAGAAGCTAGTAACACATGGGCAGGTCATAGTGAACAGGTTAGAAGCACAGCAGCAGCAGCCCACCAGCTGCACGCATTTGTTTTACCTGCCTGCCCCCCCGGGCATTTGAGCTACCAGGCTTATGTTCTGTGTATCTAAAAGGCAGCCAAAGTTTTGTGACTGCACCAAATCAAAGACATGTGTCCACTTAAAGGGGCAGCTGTCACCCACTATCACCAGTCCCCTTCCCCCAAGAGAGGCCCCAATTCTATATTGAGTGTGTGTGCGCAAATGTGCCAAATCTCAGTTTTTAAACATTGGCAATGAAGCAATTTTAAAATACATTATGTAGCCCTTGTTGGTGTGGCTCAGTGGTTAATTAAAGCATCGACCCATGCACCAAAGGGTCTCAGGCTTGATTCCCAGTCAAGGGCATATATCTGGGTTGCAGGTTCAATCCCTGGCCCCCATCTGGGCGCATGTGGGAGGTAACCAACAGATGTGTCTCTCTCACTTTGATTTTTTGTTTTCTCTCTCTCTCTCTCTCCCCCTCTAAAAATCAATGGAAAAATATCCTCAGGTGAGGATTAACAAAGAAACAAAATACATTACGTAAGCTGGAACAAAAAAACCTGTCTGTGGGTCAGAATCTGGCTGTGGACCCCACAGTTTGATGGAGCCACATTGTCCTATAGCAAATGAAAGTCCCGCCCTAGCTGGTTTGGCTCAGTGGATAGAGCATCGGCCTGCGGACCGAAGGGTCCCAGGTTCGATTCCAGTCAAGGGCACATGCCTGGGTTGCGGGCTTGGTCCAATGTGCAGGAGGCAGCCAATCAATGATTCCTTCTCATCATTGATGTTTCTATCTCTTCCTTCCTCTCCCTTCCTCTCTGAAAGCAATAAAAATATATTCTTTTTAAAAAATGCAAGTCCCTTCTCCATTTGTGCAATATCAAATCTGTGTTCCTCTATGCCCAAATCAACAAATACCCAATGACAGCCCGCTGCCCAAAGTTCAGCCCTTTCATCTGCACTATCTAACTAAAATCTGAAAAACACAGTGTGGGTCACAGAGGAGAGGGAACATCACTGTGAGAACTGTACTTTCATTTCCTGGCGGGGGTGTGGTTAAATTCACAGCTTCGGTGTGACACTAACCGTTGGAGGGTTTTACATTCGATTTCCTGTTTCCCTTTCTTAATAAAGAAAGGAAAAGCAGGCCCCCGCAGCAACGGTATGCTGAGTTCCATAGGAAGACACCACGGGGCTTCCGACTTAGCCACAGACTTGGCCACAAGCAAAAACAAAACGTAACCCTGAAACCCGGTCAACACCACCAGGCAGAAGACGGTGGGTCATGCGGCTGCGTAGCATGGTTTTGTTCACCTCGTGGGGCCATTGCCCACCTCTCACTGAGTGACCCAAGTCCTCTATTTTTGAATTGCTGGGAAATTTCCCACGAAAGATTTAGAAAGTAATAATGGTGATAATGGTAACGATGGTAGCGCTCGTGTGTTAAGGACTGTGAGAGGACACGCTTCGCGTGTCTCTAAGCTCACACACACTCTCTAAGAATCATCCCCGCTTTACAGAGAAGGAAACAGAGTTGGAGGAGTTCAGCTAATTTGCCCAGGTCACTCATAAGTGATGGAGAGGGAATTTCATTCTTTCTTTCGTTCCTCAAATAGTTATTTGTCACCGATGTACTGGCCCAGGCACTACAAAAAGATTTACAGTTCAAAGTAGCTGAGCTCACAACTTTTCTCACTTGTTGAAAATGACCTCTGTGCAGAGGCCACGTTTGAAACATTTATCTTGAGTTTTCTTTTGTTTGGACACTTAATGAGCATCTCCTGTGTCCACAGTTCTAGGCTGAGAGCTGGGGGAATACACGGATCCTGATTTCGGGAGCTTGTAGTTTATGCAATAAAACATTTGAATAAAAATACAAGATAATGCAGAATGAAGTGCCAAAAATAAATCGTCCCAATGAAAAAGTTCAGAGGAGTGAGAGGTTACTTTGCACTAGAATGGTTGGGACAGCAGAACAGAGAAGGTCTTCGAAGGGTGGAGAGAGTGGAGATGACATTCTCAATAGGTGTGCAGGAGAGAAGGGCAAAGCGCAGCAAAGTCAAAGGCGTGGAAGGAGGAAAGAATAGAGCGACGGTGTGCGATTTAGTGTATAAGTACCCCGCTCTGGCAGCCACATGGCACGGTCCTGGGTGTGCATTCAGAATTGACAATTTCTACTCATGTGATTTTGGGTAAGTTACTTTATTTGTATTAAGCCTCAGTTTCCTAACCTATAAAGTGGGCATTTTATGAATGACACATAGGCCCTGGCCAGGTAGCTCAGTTGTTTAGAGCATAGTCCTGATATGCCAAGGTTGAGAGTTCGATCCTGGGCCAGGACACATACAAGTATCAACCACAGAACGCATAAATAAGTGGAACAACAAATTGATGTTTCTCTCCTCCCCCCCCCTCCCTCCCCAACCCTCTTCTCTAAATTCAATGAAAGAAAGAAAGAAGATACAGCAATGCCTGGCAATTGGCAACAGCTCAGTGGCAGCTACTATTATCATTAATATGGTCTCTGTGGGAGATACCTGGCCGCTGTTCCATCTGAATAGTGGAGAGAGACGTGTGGCCAACCTGAAACCATAACGTAAGAGCTTAAAGGAGGACTGGAAACTCTATAGCCATGAACTAAGCACAGCATGTCTAAGCCCCAGAATCGGGTAACACAACCAAACCACAAATGTGCTGCTCAGGTCTTTGAAGTACTACGGCAGGGCAAGACCCACTGTAAGTTGCTGTGTGTGATGGAGTCAAACCACATTTTTTCTTCTTCTCATCAGACTTCACAGGAAATACACTCCTTTGTTCAGATTTGCGATAAGGTACCTCTTTATCTTGACCCTCCTTTGCAGCACTAGCTCACCCATTTAGTGGCTCACTTTCTATCCTAGGCCCCTATCATCATCAGCTTATATTTAGTAGGCACTTGGGTTTGTATGGCCCTTATGTTAGATGCCCAAAAGAAATTAAAATCTATTCAGACATGGTTTGTAGTCAGGCTGAGATGATAATCTAAGAAAAGAAGGTGAGAGTCTCTAGGGGAACACAGCCAAGGGTGGGGCTGGTGGATTTTTTTTAATTTTTTTTTACAGGTTGTTTATTTTGCCATTAGTAATCCCCTACATTGCTGTTGCTCAATAATTATTTCAGGTTTCCTGACTTTCAACCTAACCTCTATGAGGTGTTGACAGCAATTTCTCAGCAGCTGTTATGAATTAATAGCTGCCTGCCCAAGTTGACCTATTAAAATTTTCAGGAAAATTATCTTAAAGGAATTTCCCAAAGACCCCTGACCTAATCTAAAGGATTTCTTCCCCATTCTAAGAGTACCAAATCCTGCACCTCTTCAGAAACTACGTAAGAATTGACAGCAGAAGAACATGGGAGGAGGAGTATGAACCATAGCCCAGAAAATGACTGCTTAGAGCCAGATTTCTACGCACTTATATCCAGAAAAAGAAGGATGCAAAGAAATAATAAACTACCACCACAAAAATGCCTAACATTTATTGAGCATTTGCCATACACATACAGTATTTCATTGTCCTCCCAGCAACACTATAAGGGTGATACTATTGCTAGTCCCATTTTACAGATAAGAAAACTGAGGCACAGAAAGAGTAATTCATTTGGGAGATTAAAACTTTGCAAATGAGTGGCAGAGCTGGGATTAAAAACCAGGGAGTCTGGCTCCAGGATTGGTGGTGTTAAATACTCCCAAGGTGTGTTTGTGTTTTATTGAGAGGAGGTGGAGGGAGAGGAAGTGCTATAAAAGGACCAGGAATAGAAGGGTGCCTTGGGGATTTTGACTTCGGCCTTGCATGATGCCATCCCAGCCTCAGAGCAGAACCCAAATGCAGAGGGACAGGGCATATCCAGACAAAGAACCAAGTTTTAGACCTTAGTATGGGATCTAGTTAGTCTGAAGCCATCTCCAGCTCATGGATCTCCGAAGTGGCCAGTGAGAGCCTGAGAATCAGATGGCGCTCTGGAGACATGGACCCAGTGGTCCCAAGGATCTCCAGGAAACTGGACTTTGGAGCCTTGGTTCCCCTCCCACACCCCCACCCCCAGTCCAATATGGCAATGTCTCAAGACTCCTCCCTGGTCCCCTGTCTCCACTGACCCTGAGGGAGGGGCCTCCACTTTGCTTTGAGATAGTTAAGATCATGGTCTCAGAAGTCAGCCAGTCCTGGGTTTGAATTTCGCTTATTGCCTGTGCAGACTCAGGGAAGTTAACGTCTCTATGCCTCCATGTTTTTTTTTTTAATGTCAAATGAGGATAATCATAGAACCCATTTCACAGTGTTGTTTTAAGGATTAAATGAATGAATCCATATCAACCACATAGAGCATGCCAAGCACGCCATAAATGTGGGCGATGGTAATTACCTACACCTTGCCTCCATTTAAGAAGTAATTCTAACTGTCTCAAGCCCACGGTGTACATTATCACATCCGGTAGGGAGTGGCCTGTTGAACAAAGCCTGGGGCCTTGCCAGGCCCTGCCAGCCGCTCTGGAAGAGGAAATGGTTTCATCACCTGGCTGTCTAGGTCAGGGCCACTTTCTTCAGGGAAGGGCTCTGGGCCCTTGCTTGCTGGACATGCTTGGTGACTCCCTGCACCCTAGCCTGGTTCTGCCACCCCCTAGAACAGTGATGGCGAACCTATGACACGCGTGTCAGAGGTGACACTTGAACTCATTTTTTTGGTTGATTTTTCTTTGTTAAATAGCATTTAAATATATAAAGTAAATATCAAAAATATAAATCTTTGTTTTACTATAGTTGCAAATATCAAAAAATTTCTATATGTGACACGGCACCAGAGTTAGGTTAGGGTTTTTCAAAATGCTGACACACCGAGCTCAAAAGGTTCACCATCACTGCCCTAGAATGTGAAGGAACATAGAGAGAGACACACACATTGCCCAGTAGAATGCCCTTCCGAGACAGGCCCCCAGAGCGTCTGGGCAAGGCTTTGTTCCTGCCCCTGCGGCAGGTGAGGGTCCCATGAAAGCTAATTGTTCTGAAGGTCATTTTTTAGGACCTGGCTGGATGCCCACGATGTTACCTTCACTAGGAAATGCCTGAATTCACAAAAGGCTACCCCAGGGTCCAGGGCAAGGGCAAGCTTCTAGGCTTGGTAGGAAGGCTCTTTTCAAGTTGACTTGGGAGCCTCAGAGGTAAAGTGTGGGGACGACAGGGAGGGGACTGGGTGGGGGCTGTGTCTGCGCCTGCTCTCCACGGCATCTCTAGCCCCTGTACACTGTTAGCTCTCTAGGAAGGGCACTTCCACCCGGTGGTTAAGCACATGGGTTCCAGAGCCAGATGACCCGCAGTGGAATCCTGGCCCTGTCTTAGCTGGGTGGCCTTTGGTAATTTCCTTAACCTCTCTGTGCCTCAGTTTCTCATCTGTCAAAGGGGATGGCAGTAATATTACTCACCTACTTCACCTCTTTAAGGTTGTTTGGAAGCTCAAATGAGTTTTCATAAAAATGCTTAGAACAATGCCAGGAATGTAGCATAAGTGTTAGCTGTTATTTCCCACATGCCAGAGATTTTAGTTCTAGATAGAGGATCAGATAAATAAGGGGTCAAATCCAGAGTCCTAGGCTAAGCCTGTTTGACCCTGAAGTCTGTTGTCTTTGAATGCTACCACCTTGTATGAAAAGAAGCCCTATTTTGGATGCTTTAGGAAAGTCTAGATTTCAACTTCGGGAACATGAGTCCCCCGAAGTAAAACACAATTATCAACGTGGATGTTTGCTTTGAATCTAAAAGTTAAGGTGCCCATAGGTAATAGGGACTTAGTGTAATCCAGCCCCAATGGACATTATCAACGGTCCCAGGGTCCCAGATCCCAGGGTGACTGGAGGTCTTCTAAGCCTGCCCTTTGACCTGGATCTGGGTGAAGTTAGTAATACAGGAATAGGTGAAATGCCAGCCACACCTGGCTGGCCCACAAAAAGGAAATACTTCCCACACCTTGCTTCTGCACTCAGAGGGCCCCCAGGTGAAGGCATCCCGGTGCAAGCCTCAGGCTTTAATGCCTGGGTGTGGCTGCAGGAACCACCCAGTACAAACCAGAGTGAACCTGCTGCCCTTTCCCTGCCTGGCTGCCAAGTCAAACAGAACACAGGGAACACAAATAGAATCATCACAATAAACCGGTTGTTGGAGCCAGACACAGGAGAACCCACTCCCTGGCACTGCCACCCCTCCACGGGTCCAGACACGATGGGGTGCTTGGAAGGCTGAGGAAGGTGTGGCCCGTGGGCATTCCTGCCCAGCAAGAAAACCTCCCGCTTGTCTGTTCTCACTGCCACCCACACAGATCTCTCCAGAAGCTGCTTGCCAAGCCTGGGGTGGAGGAGGGTCTCCCCTTCCCCCAGGCGCTGGATCACCGGGAAATGCCCTCCCCACCCACTCTACTTGACTAATGCTGCGTGTCAAGGAGGGAACTCTTTAGACACATTAATTTCTAAAGGCATGTGAGGTTTGGAGGAATTCGTGCTGGACGTGCTTCTCCGCAGGGTCTGGCATGGGGGAGGAGGGAGTGGAGAAGGAGCGGCCAGTGCCGAGTACAAGCCCCAGATAAATCTGGGCAGAGTGCTCCAGGTAGCCTGCGAACTCAGCTAGTGCCTCCCTAGCCTGGGGCGGGTCAGAGGCTCCCAGAACTCGCCCAGA
Organism: Myotis nattereri; assembly: GCF_964212035.1. NCBI lineage: Eukaryota > Metazoa > Chordata > Mammalia > Chiroptera > Vespertilionidae > Myotis > Myotis nattereri. The sequence goes on along the minus strand of NC_138075.1, from coordinate 23,124,119 downwards.
CCTTTCTGCTGCGTGTGCTCTGGGGCATGTCTCTCTTTGTCTTTTGGATCTTGGGCCAATAAGTAAATATAGGTTAGTTCCCGGAGGCAGGGATGGATCTGTGTTTTTAACTTTGTGTGTCAGCACCTTTTCCTGACGATCTTTCTAGCAGATTTCACAAAAGATCTTCCATCTCTCCCCTCCACCTTTTCTTTTTAACGAATTTGGAAAAAGCGGCTTGAGTCTCCGTGGATAGGAAGAGATTAACCAAAGAACACATATGCATATATGATTGCCCATGGGTGGTGAAGGCCTGGGGTGGGGCGGGGACTGGAGGGAGGGGGGCCAAGGGGGGAAATGAGGGACATCTGTGGTACTGTTAACAATAAAAAAGATAAAAGAAAGGAAATTTGTGACGTGATCCAAGTAGAGGTTTTTTTCCTGCATTCCACCTGATCGTGGGGACCTAGGACGAGAAAAAGCTCTGAGAATTGACACCTGGGTTGGAAACCTGGGCAAGTTACTTAATTCCTCAGTTTCTTTGGTTGTCAGAATGGCCATAAGAAGACCTAGCTCAGCCCGGCTCGCATGGCTCAGTGGTTGAGCGTTGACCTATGAACTAGGAGGTTGCGGTTCGTTTCCAGTCAGGGCACATGCCTGGGTTGTGGGCTCAATCCACACAATCCCCAGTGTTGGGTGTGCAGAAGGCAGCCAATCAATGATTCTCATCATTGATGTTTCTATCTCTGTGTCTCTCTCCCTTCCTCTCTGAAATCAATAAAAAAATATATATTTTTTAAAAAAGTAGACCTAATTCACAGGAGTGCTGGGAGGATATGAGAGCATAGATGAGAGCACTTTATACAGTCCTGGCACATTAAAGAGTACGGTAGATAAATCTTGTCTTCAGTTTTTCCTTCCCCCACACTCTGTCAGCTGCTTGCTGGGTCCTTGATTGGCCTGAGAATTAAAGAGAGACCTAGAGAGAGAGATAATCTTACAGTAAACAAACTGTCTTATTCTAAGTTATGTCTGAGTTTACAGTACGGAAGATAAGGACTGCTGCCCCACTTTTTCTTTTTCCTAGATGGTAAAATAGGTTATTTATGTGCCTGGGGGTAAATCAAATAAATGTCTTACTTTCCCATCAGAAAAAAAACACAAACCACTTCATTCCCATGCCAAATCTGATGCAATCGAATCTACCCTTGAGCCAGACCTTCCAATTCATTTGAACTTGAGGTTTTCTCTCTTTTCAATCTGCCTTATGGTATTGGGGGAAGGGAAACTGACACTCCTATGGGGTCTAACTTGATCATCAGTTGTCAGAAAAAGTAGAAATTACCATTACTTCCCTGTAAACATCAGCATTAGTATTTCGCTGCCTTGCCTATGGTCCTGCAATAAGCAGAATCGCATAATGCTTGGCTATGTGGCTTGGATCGCAACCATTTTCTGGTGTGTTTTTCTTTTCTTCTTTTTAAATTCAGATGACTTGGTTCAGCTTCCTCCTGTGTTTAGTCAACATTTACAAAAGACTTCAGCTTCTATTAAGTAAGACCCAGACAGGAAAACCATTATGGTGGTGATGGGTGGATGAGGCAAAGGTTGGGGGAGAGCTGGTCTAGTGGGTAGAAACCTGGGGAGTGGCCACACAGTGGGGAGCGAGTGAAGGGAGAACTGTTTAAAGAAGGGTGTCGGGGAAGTGAGTAATAGGTAGGTCAGAGGATGGGGCAAGGGAATGTTGAAAGGGAACGGATATGCTCTGGGGACAGGTGATAAAAGACCTCCTTGGGAGCCCAGGGAGGGCCAGCATGAGTGACAGGAAGGGAACCCGTAGGTTCTGGTTGGTCAAAGATGGAAAATGGGATTGGATATGTGTTGGTGGAGTAAATGAGGAATCCCAACCAATCCCTGGCGCCACTCATTTTAATGAAATCCTTCTTTATGTTCCTGCCATCAGAAAAACACGACATACTCACCTCAACAGCTTACTTTTAAAAAAAAATGTTTTTATTGATTTCAGAGAGGAAGGGAGAGGGAGAGATAGAAATATCAGTGATGAGAGAGAATCATTGATCACTGCCTCCTGCACGCCCCACATTGGGAATCGAGCCCGCAACCCGGGCATGTGCCCTGACTGGCAATCAAACCGTGACCTCCTGGTTCATAGGTTGATGCTCAACCACGGAGCCACGCCGGCCAGGCAACAGCTTATTTTTAATTCCAGCAAATAATGCCCCCTCTGCTGTCCTTCACAAATAACTTTTTAGGTTGGATTTACATTCAGCGTGGCTGGCAGATTATCCTTGGAGAACATTCAAATATAATCTGGGCGCCTGAGCTGCGCCTTATCATTCAAACGTTGCCTTGCGTTCAGGGTGGCTGCTTTCATAGTCATCTCAGTCCTTCCTTCGCTCCTCTGTGACTTGATCTGGTTTTGTTTACACTCTGTTGCTGCAACTTTCCTATAACTGTTTCCAGAGCTGTGGGAAGAGAGAGGAGGCTGGCACCCAGAGATTTCTCACTCCCCCGAGCTGGTCTAGTCAAGATGAAATCAAGCGCCTACAAATCGAAGCTTCGCTTCCTATTGGCCTAGGGTTTCAGACCTTCCCACTTTTCAGCACCACAGGCCTCCGGGGTGTCTAAATGGTCTCTCCTTTTGAGAAGAACTGTTTTTGAATGGGGTTATGAGGCACCCCTCCCTCCAGTCTTCAGCAAAGGCCTAGGGAACGAATGTCCAACGTCCTGCGGCCTCTAACGTATATAAGACAAATACAAACTTTTCAATTCCTCCTGACCCTGGCATTCACTCCTCGAGTGGGAAAGTTTTCAGCGCTGGGCTTGGTTCCTGTCTCACGGGCAAGGCCGTTTAGTCAGTGGCTGTTCTGTGGGCTGCTGTCTGGAGGGCACGGCGGTTGGGGAGGCCCCCTGACAATTATGGCCACCGAGGGGTGGAGGGAGTGGGCTGGTTTGGCCCTCCGTCTGGAGTCCCAGGCAGCACAGCGATCTTGGCGCAGGACCTGGGCCGAGGCGTGTCGGGACAGCCTAGGGGTGTCCTGGATTTCCAGGGGCTGGGGAACCCTCTCTGGCCCGGGGGCGGGAGACGCTGCTCCAGCCTCGGTTTTGGCTCCCCTGCCGCCTCAGCACTTTCTAATTCCAGCACCAAACAATAACAGCCACAGCTGCAGCCATAGCGACAGGCCCCGCCCCCCGGCCTGGCTCCGGACTAGCCGCACGTGACGCCGACGCCGGCGTCGCTCCCTCCGCCCCTGGCGTGCGGCGGGATGACGTTTACTCTGTCGTCTCCAAGGCTCTAATGCCTAGACCTCAACGTCGCCCCGTGTTTAGTGTATAACGTTCCTCTGTCTCCATGGCAACGTCAGGCGGCCAAACACCGGGCCCCAGCAACAGGCTTCTGATTGGCTCGGGGCTTCCAAAGGCGGTGCTTCGTCTCTCCGCCACGCCGCTGTGTTGCTGTTTTGGTTGTTTGTCTCCCACTTGTTTATTTCTCAAACAGATCTTGGAGCCTGAGGTCTTGTTCCGTCGCCAAGGATGAAATCCTGGAGAAAACGTGCTCAACGTGCAGCTTGCGCCTGCCGATCACAGTCCACCAGATGACATAGTTCCATTGTGGCGGAGTCCCTTGTGGGAGTCAGACCCCCAGGCCGGGCGACCCTCAAGGCCCGATATGTGGTGTTAAGCCCCCGACCCCACCCCACATCGCTCCTCACAAATGCTGAGACCCTCTAAGCCTCATCCCAGAGACGGCATTGCCTTCGCGCTTACACCTGTTCACGCCCGCAAGCGCGGTCGGGGGCCTTTGGTACCTGGCAGAGCCACGAGTCAGAGCTGTCCCCTGCAGAATTCGGCTGCACGTCCCTGCCTCGTTCTAATGCTGTTGAATGACACCATTTATTCATATTCCCACCCAGAGATACCCGGATTTCTTGTGTTCTGAGCAGATAACCAAAGAACATGGGTTGGTATTTTTATTCCGTGCCCTCATGGACTCTTCTGCTATTCTGCCTATTTTAATTCAGAAGAGGGGCCATTTGCCTTTTCCAAAAGATATAGAAATAAACTGAGGACAGAGATGTGGGTGGGATGGGGGAGACTTAAGGTCTTAAAATCCCAGATTTCTTCTTATATAATAGTAATATATTGACGGAGTTAAACATTCCAAGGCACAAATGATGTTTACAGAAAGCTTTAACCTTATCCCAGGCTCCCATTAGTGAAACCAAGTTAACATCTGGCAAGAGATAGTCATCTAGCAGCCTCAGGGGATTCAGACAAGCTGTGCTTAAAAGAATGCCTTAAAATCTTTAGTTACGGTGTCAAATATAATAAATCTCCACTAGCTCATGCACATACAAGTCTTAATGTTTCATAAAAGATTTAGATTAACTGATAATATGTTTTCAAAACCGAGAGAGAGAGAGAGAGAGAGAGAGAGAGAGAGAGAGAGAGAGAGAGACTGATGCAAACCTCAAGTTAAAAACAAGAAAGTAAAACTACTTTTATAGATTGGAGTTGATAAGGAGCGTACCTGTTCTCTCTGCTCTAATCTTACCCACTATCTCCTTTCCCCTTTATCTGCCCTGGTGGATATCCTTACTAACTGTCCTTCCCCCACCCCTCAGCTAACCCCATAGCTTACAGTTTCCTTAGATGTGAGTGATAATAAATGAAATTGGGAGCCTGCTTAATGCAAATAGGACCAAAGGGCACAGCTCTTTATCAAAATTAGCTTCATTCTGATTAAGTCACCGAGACTGCAAATGCTTACTATTTACCCAGTAAATATATTAAATTGCCAGGCTAGTCTCCCTCCTGTCCTTGCACTGCCAGGGAATATTTGAAAGTCTGATATACGGTCATTTTTAGACCATCACACATCCCTTTCTAATTCTATCATCTCTCTTTACATTTCCAGGAATACAGAGTGTCATGGTCTCTGAGAGCCAATATATCCGGGTTACACCGAAACAGGAATAATGAGGCAATATTGACATTGTACATTGAAGATGACCTGAAAAGCTAGAAGAGGGGACTGAGGGAATTTTCTCAGTGTGGATGAGGAAGAGGGGAGGAAGATGGAAGATGACAGTATCTCTAAGTGCCTAGATTTGACTGCAGCACATGAACTGGATTTTATGATTCTGTCCAAGGGCATCATTAAAACCTCAAAGCTTTCCTGTCTTCTCCATCTCTCAGACTTGTTTCTTTCTTAGTTTCTTTTCGTTGCTGTTGTTCTTTTGACCATGACCCAAACATGGTCTTGAGTTCTTAATTTAGAAAATACCAAATAGATTATAGTTCTGATGGTGCTAAAAACAGTTTGTTTCATATGTGCTTGCACGTGCACACACACACATGTACAGACCCTTTCTGTGCTGTGGTTTGCCCGAGCCACTCTATTTAGCTGACCACGTTCAACCTAAGATACCTTAATATCCTGCTATGTGGCTGATTTCCTCAAACCACAGGTGATTAATCTACCCAGTCCATTTCCCCTGCTATAAAATGGTGTCTGGAGAACTCAATGACCCCACATGTTTCCTGTAATGATACAGTGATTATTAGTCGATACTGTGGAAATACCAACTGGTATACAAATGCTTGATTATTATTAATGGGTTCAACATTCCCCCAACACCTCCTTGACTTAGTGTTGCATGGAGCCTTCTCCCACCAGGTTTCCACAGTAAAGAGGCCTTATCCCAGGCCAGAAGGTATAGGAGCAGTGACCTACCTGGCTTTCTAAGGGGCAAGTGCACACCATACCTTTTCCACATCCCAGTCATAACTGAATTCTGCTCTTTAAAAAAAAAATTAGAGTATAGTTGACATAAAATATTGTATTTGTTTCAGGTGTATAGGAAAGTGATTCGACTTTTATATACCTTGCAATGTGATCACCATGATAAGTCAAGTAACCATCTGTCACTGTACAAAGTTATTACAATATTGTTGACTATATTCCCTGTGCTATACATTACATCCCCATGACTTAATTTATAACTGGAAGTTTGTATCTCTTATTTCCCTTCACCTTTTTACCTATCCTTTACCCCCATCCCCTCTGGCAACCATCAGTTTGTGCTCTGTATCTGAGTCTGTTTCTGTTTGTCTGTTTTTTAAAGTCTGTTTCTGTTTTGTTTGTCTATTTGTTTTGTTTTTTTAGATTCCACATGTAAGTGATATTATATGATATTGTTTTTCTTTCTCTGTCTGACTTAATTTCAATTAACATAATATCCTCTAGTTTATCCATGTTGTTGCAAATCACACAATTTCATTCTTTTTAAAAAATATATATTTTTATTGATTTCAGAGAGGAAGGGAAAAGGAGAGATAGAAACATCAGTGATGAGAGGGAATCATTGATTGGCTGCCTCTTGCACACCCCACACTGGGGATCGAGCCCACAACCTGGGCATGTGCCCTGGATCAGAATCGAACCCGGGACCTTTCAGTTTGCAGGCCAACACTCTATCCACTGAGCCAAACCGGCTAGGGCTCATTCTTTTCTTTTTTTAAAAAAAATGTATATTTTATTGATTTTTTACAGAGAGGAAGGGAGAGGGATAGAGAGCTAGAAACATCGATCAGCCGCCTCCTGCACACCCCCACTGGGGATGTGCCTGCAACCAAGGTACATGCCCTTGACCAGAATCGAACCTGGGACCTTTAAGTCCGCAGGCCGACGCTCTATCCACTGAGCCAAACCGGTTAGGCAAGGGCTCATTCTTTTTATTGATGATATTCTACCTGTATACCACATCTTAATATCCATTTATCTGTTGGTGGACGACTATGTTGTTTCCACATCCTGGCTATCATAAATAATGCTGCAGTGAACATAGGGGTACATATATATCTTTTTAAGTCTGTATTTTGAGTTTCTTCGGGTAAATACCCAGAAGTAGAATTGCTGGGTTCTACGGTAGTTCTATTTTTAAATTTTCAAGGAACTTCATACTGTTTTTCTTAGTGGCTGCACCAATTTACATTTACAGTCCTGCCAACAGTGCATCAAGTTTCCCATTTCTTCACATCCTCGCCAATGCTTTTTATTTGTTGACTGATTTCAGCCCTTCAACTCACACTCCGCAAGTCTGGCTTTCCTGTTACACAAACGAAGGCCTTGCTATCTGCCCTGCGTACCTCTCAGGACAGTTATGAGGGTCACGCTCGGTAATGCGTCTGAAAGGGCTTTGGAAACCATAGCAGAAGGCATTTTCAAGTTTAAAAATGTTTTATAAGAAGAGGTGACCTGGAAACGAAACTATGTGTAGGTGGACTTGAGGGGTGTTACTTCTTTTTTTAATCCTCACTCGAGGATATGTTTTTTTTTTTTTTAAATATGTTTTTATTGATTTTTGGAGAGAAAGAAAGGGAGAGGGATAGAGAGATAGAAACATTGATGAGAGAGCAACATCAATCGGCTGCCTCTTGCATGCCCCCCACTGGGGATCAAGCTCCTAACCCGTGCATGTCCCCTGACTGGGAATTGAACCTATGACTTCTTGGTTCATGAGTTGATGCTTAACCACTGAGCAACACTGGCTGGGCAAAGATATGTTTTTTAAAACTGATTTTGAGAGAGAGAGAGAAACACCAATCACTTGCCTCTCGTATGTGCCCCAACTGAACATGGAACCCACAACCTAGGTATGTGTCCTGACTGGAATTGAACCTCAATCTTTTTTGGTGTATGGGATGATGCTCTAACCAACGGAGTCACCCAGCCAGGGTGAGGGGCATAATTTGTAGACAGGCTAGATGATTGCCCACCTAGGATTTGATACATCCTATATCTTGGTGTGCTTCCTCACTGTCCCTAAAATTCTGTTGTCAGCAATACATGCCTTTGGGTAAGCATTTGCCACTCTCTTCAGGATTTAGTTTTTGTGTGATATATTTTACTGATTTCAGAGAGGAAGGGAGAGGGAGAGGGAGAGATAGAAACATCAGTGATGAGAGAGGATCATTGCTGTGCCGCTTCCTGCATGCCCCACATTGGGGATTGAGCCTTGCAACCCAGGCAAGTGCCCTGACCAGGAATTGAACCATAACCTCCTGGTTCATAGGTCGACGCTCAACCCCTGGGCCATAGTGACCAGGCTCTTCAGATCTTACTTTTAAAACACAGATTCTCTTATGAATAGTAAGCTCCTAAAGTTTAGCATACATTAGGTTAGCAGACAGTTTCCTTCTCAACAGGTGAGATGGCACCACACAGGAACAATGGACTTGTGGGTAGGTCTGAGAAACAGGATGTTAGGCGCCCAGAGGGGAGTATTCATTTTATTCAAGGTCGCCCCTCACACTCACGGTTGTGCCAGTTGCTGACAGGATGCTCAGAGCCCACCCAGCAGACCTGTAGCTCTGCCCACTCCCGAGACGGGGAGACTCCTTTCCGTCCTCGCTCAAAGCCTCCTAGGACCCTGCTGCACACCAATACAGAGGCCTGTTGGGTTTTAGGAACCAGCCAAGTTTTTAAAAAGTTGTCAAACTGATGTGGGTTGCCAACTTTTAATTTTACCAAATGACAATATTCACCTTTTATTATCATCATCATTTTATAAATGAGAAGATGCCCTAGTCGGTTTGGCTCAATGGATAGAATGTTAGCCTGTGGACTGAAGGGTCCCAGGTTCGATTTCGGCCAAGGGCACATGCCTGGGTTGTGGGCTCGATCCCCAGAGGTGGGCGTGCAGGAGGCAGCTGATCCATGATTCTCTCTCATCATTGATGGTTCTATCTCTCTATCCCTCTCCCTTCCTCTCTGAAATCAATTAAAAAAATATATCAATTAAAAATATATAAAATATATAAATGAGAAGATTTTTTAAAATTTTTTTAAAATGTATTTTTATTGATTTCAGAGAGGAAGGGAGAGGGAGAGAGAGAGAGAAACATCAATGATGAGAGCGAATCATTGATCGGCTGCCTCCTGCACGCCCCCTCCTGGGGATAGAGCCCACAACCCAGGCACGTGCCCTTGACCGAAATCGAACCTGGGACCCTTCAGCCCACAGGCTGATGCTCTATCCACTTGGCCACACCAGCCAGGGCGAGAAGACATTTTTAAAAAGTCAAGAGGCTATGATCTAAGACTAAAAGACAGGCTTTTGAAATTGAATATATGTGGCTTTATGAAAACTCCTTGTTTTGTTTTGATTTTTCCTATCTTCCTTCGACAGTTCTATAATTTCTTCATTCTCCATGCATAATGTTGACAATGGTGAAGAGCACACGGAGAGCCCAGCTGGCGTGGCTCAGGGTTGAGCATCGACCTATGAACCAGGAGGTCACAGTTCAATTCCCAGTCAGGGCACATGCCTGAGTTGTGGGCTTGATCCCCAGTGTGGGGCATGCAGGTGGTAGCCAATCAGTGATTCTCGCTAATCATTGATGTTTCTGTCTCTCCCTCTCTCTCTGAAATCAATAAAAATATGTATATTTTTAAAAGCACATGGAGAAATTAAGGAGAGGTACAAATCTGACTCAAAAATTAATATGTGCTTGCATGCACACACACATGTACAGACCCTTTCTGCCTTAATCAAACTGACCACTTGTTGAACTTAGCACTTTGGGTCAATTTATTTGGTAAAAGTAAATAACATAATCTCACCAGGATGGGCTCCTGGTGGTGGAAATATAACACTTTGAGTAATTTCCTTGGAACTGTTTCCGCTCTGGGGCAAATCAGTTTGTTTCTCATCGGTCTAATTCTTGCTTGGAGCAGGCTCCACCTGCTCAAACACTTCTAGTTTTACCTGGGAAAGTGAGATTATTGGCTGCTCTGTGCTTGGTTCAGCCAGATCAGATGGGGCTGAACAGGGGAGACTGGCAAGGTTCCCAGAGGAGGGAACTAACTTGCCTTCAACTGGTGTCCCAGGCAGGTGCAGGAGACACTGGCAGAGCCAGTTTAACCAGCATCTTGGACAAGATCTGGCCCATATGTTTTTTTCCTGCTTCCAGCTTCCTCTGATAGAACTGGAAATGCTCAACATGTTTTGTATATGAACCCAATGCAACCAGTACAACATTCATGTCTGTCTATCTATCTATCTATCTATCTATCTATCTATCATCTATCTATCTATCATCTCATATGTGTAAATAGATTTAATTTAATTTAAATCTATAATTTAATTCTAAGCAATATAAGCATAATTAAGACCCATGAGACTGAGCTTCTCTCTCATCAGTCACTCTCTGTGGAAACCTAGGGAAATAAATTCACTTATTTATTTCAGGAAGGTCACCAGGGTACTTACTACCTACTACCCAGGAAAGAAAACTTAGCTCAATTATCCACTGCAGGTTAGAGAATTATAGGATTATTATTTTAATTCTTATTGAACCTATTCAACCACAATGGCATAATACTATACCCATATCATTGAATATTAAGTAACAGAACAATATCTATAAAACACTCAGCATAAGCCTTGAGCCAACCAACATTCAAAAAATATTAGCTGTTGTATTTCCATTCATTCAAGAAATATTTTTGAGCAGATAGTATGTGATCAGATACTATGTCAGGGGCTAGGAAGTCAATGATGACTGAAATAGGCAAGGTTTCTGCCTTCCTGGAATGAAGAGATAGACACCAAACAAATTCAATCAACAATTAACAGCTACTAATACCTGGTCTTCTCTAGGTCCTGGGGTGGAGGGTGGTGGGGAGGGTGTCCGAGAATGAACAAAATAAAAATCCCTATCCTTGGGGAACTTATCTTTTGGATGCTAGCCCAATTGTTTTCTAAATAAATAGTGGGTGCTATGTGCCATAAATGCAAAGCTAGGGTGGAAGGAGGGCTTCTAAAGCAGCGGTTCTCAACCTGTGGGTCACGACCCCTTTGGCGGCCGAACGACCCTTTCACAGGGGTCGCCTAAGACCATCCTGCATGTCAGATATTTACATTACAATTCATAACAGTAGCAACATTGCAATTACGAAGTAGCAACGAAAATTTTATGGTTGGGTCACAACATGAGGAACTGTATTAAAGGGCCAGAAGGTTGAGAACCGCTAGAAAGGGTTCCTAATTCAGCCTGGGTGCTCAGAGAAGTCTTCTATGACGATATGACCGTTTAAGTTTGAGATCTGGGAAAGAGGAGGCTTCGTTAAGGAGATGGGAATAGAGAACATATGTACAATACTAGTAACAGATTTAATTCGTCTTTCCATGTTACAGTGCCTTTCCACAAATGTTGCAGGGGCTGGAACTGCCAAAGATGGGAGACAGTTCCTGCATCAGACTGAATTTTGCAACCAGACTGAATTCAGCCCTCGGCTCCAGAACGCACGACAGCAGTTGCCTATAGTTTGTTCTTTCTCAGGAATTAACTGGCAGTTGCCAGTCACGGCCTCAGCTTCCCTAATTGCTTGGAACAATTAGTACCAAATATGATAAGAATGGTCTCTGAGAACTGAACTCAGCTTCTTTCACTTGCTGTAATGAAAGTCACCCTTGTGCCCCCAGGAATGTGTCAGCATACATTTGCTGCTGGATTTAAATAACCAAGCATGGGCTGAATAATCAATTTCTGAGGGTTGAGCTACCTTCTTTCCCCTAACACACCCATACATAATCCTTTAGCCACTCTTCCCTGGACTGCTGCATTTTACTCTCATTTAAGTTTTAATTTTCTTGTGTAAGACCTATTAGCAAGTTTTCACAGCCTGGTTCATATTCCAGCCGTGAAATAATTCACATAGTTCTGTGCAGACATCATGTTTACAGAAACTGAGGATGGGCGTATTCGAATAATGGATTGTGAAGTAGTCTCCATACAGTCAAAATAACAAAGAATTCAAGAAACAAATACTTTGAGAGGTTAGTTCCCGTAAACTTCCCAAGTATACTTGCTTAAACCCTGTGTAAGTAGCAGCAGCACCAGGGGAGTGTTGCCCTGGGTGAGAAAGCTTTGCTTGTTCCATGTTCTGCTGTTTTACAGCACAGATTCTAAGCTGAGCTGTTTATTGTCAATAGCTCTCTAAGAAAAGGCAGAAATGGAATGCGCCTGTTTTCAAATTCCTTTGAAAAGGGCCCTGGAAGATCTCAAAGCCTGGTTTAGGGCAGTTTACATCTATTTGTCGGTGCTTTCATTTAAGACTCTTCAGCTATTGCCCTAACCGGTTTGGCTAAGTGGATGGAGTGTCGGCCTGCGGACTGAAGGGTCCCAGGTTTGATTCCGGTCAAGGGCATGTACCTTGGTTGCAGGCACATCCCCAGTGGGTGGTGTGCAGGAGGCAGCTGATCGATGTTTCTCTCTCATCGATGTTTCTAACTCTCTGTCCCTCTCCCTTCTCTGTAAAAAGTCAATAAAATACATTTTTTTTAAAAAAAGACTCTTCAGCTATTGAGTGAGATCGTATTAACCATCGATTTTAGTCCATAAGATCCATATGGGCGGTTTCTGCGTGAGAATGAAATCAATACCATCCATATATCCTATTTGAAGTGTAGTGAGAGCTAAGAAAGAAACTAAACTGGGAAGAGCGGGGACATTTCTCAGTTTGGTAGCACTGATCACAAAGTTGGTTATGGTCTGGAGGAGGGAGAGATGGTCCGTTGACAACTCAGACAGTGGGGCTTGTGGTGCACCTTGCAAAGACAGAAGGTCTGCTGGGTTCAGAGGTAGGGGAGGTCAGGCTGTTTCTTCGTATCTAACTTTACATTGGGAAACACTTCCTCTGCTCAGAATGCTTTGCTCCCCGTCCTTACACGGTGGGTTCCTTCTTGTCATTCACTTCTCTCGGCGAATGTCACCTCCTTCCCCTCAATCCACAGTAGCAACACAGCCACTCGCAACATATCCCTCCATTTTAATTACTAGCTCTGAGCTTCATGTCAGTAGGAAGCTTGTCTGTTTACTACCCATTCCAGTGACCGGCACATAGCAGGTGCTTAATAAAGGCACTAAATGCAGAAAAAAGAATAAAGTAACTGATTGTATAATCTGAGTTAAGAAAGAATTAACTTTGTAGAGTCCGTACCCTAGTGCACGTCGGTAATGGTTTTTGCTGGCTCTTATGCAAGGCAATAATAACTTGAAGTATGTGATACCTCTTTCTTCCCTGGAGGGAATTCCGAAAGCAATGGAAAAATGAAAGCAAGAGAAGGATATCTGATAAGAACACAACAAAATTAATCTCACACTAGAAGTGTGATTAAAACACCTCAGGGCTGCTCTTATCTAAACATACAATCTAAAATCACTTAATTTGAAGCTCTTTGGTTTTCTCCATTATTATTCTTTATGCACTTATCTGGTCATTTTACCATATGGGCCAGAAGTAGGTAGGAAGTGTCCCAATACTCACTGTGGCTTGGAGGTGTTTGGTGAGCCTGTTGTTTTGGCAGGCCAACGAGCGAAGTGCTATTTGAAGATCATCAGATTTTCTCTATTTTCCCAGCCTGTTTCACAACCCCTTGCTTCACTCTTTTCCAAGTTCCAAGCTCAGACAGACACCAGCTGGATGGAGCCCCAGGTTCAAATAAACCTGAGTCCGATGGCGAAGGACCAACTCCCAAATCCCCACCTACTGTGAAGTTCCTATTCATGGCCAACAGAGACAAGGGGAAAACGGATTCTTCACTCAGAGGTAACCCAAGACTTAAATATTCCAAACCACTTGATTAACCTGGAGAAACGAATAGAATGGTTCTGCCAAATGATTCCAATGAAGAATCCTGTAGACCAGTGGTTCTCAACCTTGGCTGCACATTAGAATCACCTGGGAATCTTTTTAAAATCCCGATTTCTGGGCCTCATCCTCCGGAAATTCTGTTTCTTTCTTATGGGGTGGGGCCACAACATGAGTAACAAAGAAAAAGAATTTCCAGAGGATGAGGCCCAGAAATCAGGATTTTAAAAAGATTCCCAGGTGATTCTAATGTGCAGCCAAGGTTGAGAACCACTGCTGTAGACTGATCCTCTCCCTCCCTCCGTGCTTAGCAATCTGCACATGAGGCTGCTGTAGCCGCTGCATCTAGGTGTCAGGTGATCCTGTGATACCCCAGTCCTTCTGTCCTGTGTAAGTCAACCAATAAACAAATGCCAACCTGTCCCCAGCCATGTGACCAGTCATGGCTGGTTTGCCCAAGAAGCCAAAGAAGCATTCAGGGAAGAGTTAGAAAAGCTGTGCCCATTATCCTCTTTATTGAGTGCTTGCTGTTGAGCCAGGCACTGGGGAAATAGCAATTTCCCTCTCCCACGTGGAACTGACACCCTGGCATCATTTCACCATACTTTTAAGTTTTAGTTTTTTAAAATAAATATTTATTTTACAATGTAATATTGAGAATTGCTTGGGAGGGTACCATCATCATTTTAGGATTGGGGACACGTTGTTTTATTATGGCCCTACTCTTGGCACTTTTAAACTAAAAAGTTGGTTAGGTTTTTATTTTTATGCCCAAACATTTTCTAAAAAGTCACTGTGGGATCAGGCTGCTTGTGGAAAAGAAAGGATCTGGGAGAGAACCACTCCAGATGAAAGTTCTTATTGTGCTGATAGCTTCTGGTCAGGATGATTGCAGATTTAAAACTTCGGCACTCAGCCCTGCCTGGGTAACTCTGATACACCAAGGTTGTGGGTCCAATCCTGGTCAGAGCACATACTAGAGTCAATCAATGAATGATGCATAAATAAGGGGAAAAACAAATCAGTGTTGTTGTTTCTACCACCCCCGCCTGCCCACCCCCCACCCCCGTTCTCTCCACCTTACTGTCTCTTTAAAATAAATTTTAAAAACCTATTATTTAAACTACAGCACTGATATCCTCTTGTGTAGTAGTGGAAGCATTTAGACAGCAGATTTGATGGATCTAGAATTCTAAGGACGGGTGCAGCCCTTGGTTTATAAGCACCTAAATTATTATGTCTGATTAAAAAAAAGAGAGAGAGAGAAAGGTTCTGATCAGGATTTTAGTTCCTTTTCCCTGAGGAGGGTACAGGTAAGAAGTTACCCATCAAGCCCCTTTATCCAAAAAGGGAATCCATGCTGCCTTCTCAGCCTGGACAAGAGCTGATGAGCTTTCTGTTGAACACATATTCATTCCACAAATATTTATGGAATGCTCACTAGTGTCCAGAAACCAGGCACTGAGGATAGATACCTGCTGATTCTGACAGATAAGGTCCCTGCTTTTGTGGAGCTTATGGTTTAGTAGAGGAAGACTGACAGTAGAAAAGTCTCTAAATAAACAAATAGGGTAACATAGTGTTAAGTACTAGATGGAAAATAAGACCAGGTAGTGTGACTGAAAGCGACTGAGGGGCAAGGAGGAGGGATGCAACATTGGACAGGGGAAAGCACAGGCTTCTGGGAAAAGGTGCTATTTGAGCAGATATTGATCATGAAGAAGAATCAACATGTCAAGATCTGGGGGGAAGAGGAAACAGTATGAGGGCTCAGCTACAGAGCCAACTTGGCATATGTGAGGGGCAGACAGAAGGCCGGTGCGGGTGAAGTGGAATGAATGAGGAAAAGAGGTTTAGGATGAGATGGGAGGGCGAGGCAGGGCCCGGGGTCACCCAGACTTGGTAGACCTCATAAGAAGTATAGGTTTTTTATTTTTCTAAACATTATTCTGTATATTGGTCACTAAAAAGGTTTGGAGGCATTTATGATTTAGTGTTTAGTGTTATGATTTAATTCAGAACCCCACTAAGTGGAAGAGTAGACTTTCAATGTTCGATCTGTCCCTCTATGAATTGATTACTTCACAGTCTTCGTGGGTCCAAGTCTAAAGGTGGAATCCTTCTTAGAGTCATTTTGGGGATTTTCACAAGTGATCTGTAGCTCATTGACACTCCAGGTAAAATGTCAGTGGAGGAAACCAAACCTCAGCTGGGAGTTGCAACTGGAAGTTCGCTTGCAGAACAAAATCAAGTAGTGAACTGAGACAAAAAATGTTCACATCTCAGGATAAAACTATGATCTATATGTAGGTCAAAAGGCAGCCTAACTGACTGGTCAGGATTTTCCCTGCTTAGGAAAGGAGATTGTGTGTGTGTGTGTGTGTGTGTGTGTGTGTGTGTGTTACAATTACTAATGCCTCCTTCTTGTTGAGTAAGGCAGTGGATAAACTGGTATAAACTATGCTTGAGATGTCCTAACACTCCGGTGCACGTCATGAGCCAGTCCATTTTAGCCATCACCCCCCATTCCCGCCCCACCCATGCTGATTGTGGATGGGAGCCTGCAGTTGAGGTTTCTAATCAGGGTGTGCTGTCCTATAGGTTTAGTGACGTAGATAGAGTTCCTTTGGCATTCCAGCAGCTAAGTCCACCAGAGCCTTGGGAGTTCAGCTCAGGACATCTGAGTTGCTGACAGCCTGGAGAAGACTTTGGCTGCCCATGGGGAGCTCTTGTTTCTGCAGCCGAGTTCATCATGGCTAACAGAATGAGGGTCCCATGCTGCTGCTTGTGGCGAAAGATGCCCCAGTTTGGGTTGAACTGTGTCCTTCTTAGACACCATAGCTGTTCCCCAGTTTCATCAGCTCCAGATGGAGCGTGTCCCGGGGACCACACAGAGCTTTGTTTAAATGCTGGCATTAGCAGCAGGACGGGGATCCCATTGAATCATCATCTCCTGTCACAAAGCCAAGAGTTGTTCCGAATGAAAACAGTTTTTCTCAAAGAAGCTAAATCGCTAGTACTAATTAGTAGTGGTGGTGGTAGTGGGGGCTGTGTGTGTGGTGATGGTGCTGTTAATCCTGTCTTCACTCTTTTAAAATAGAGGCAGTCTTTTTACTTGCTGTCTGAGCCATAGGGTGAGTAACCTTGACCCCCAAGACCTTTAATTGGGCTCACGTGTGTGTGAGTCCTGCAGAAATTGTGGAATGCTTCTCCCCATTGGGTCCAGACATTTAGAATGAATAGATTAGAGGGTGGTGGTAGCAAGGTCATTGTCACTGCAGACAATGTAGCATTTATGTGCAGGGCTAACTAACAAGGGCAAGTTTGATGTTCTATTACGAATCATTTGGGTGTTCTTTATACACAGAGGTTGCACCAGCTAAAAATAGCCCTAGCATCTTGTTAATTTCTCTTTTCCAATTTTTGCCTATTCATACTCAAGAATGACAGATGCAGCTTGTTCAGCCTTCCCAAATATTAAAGAACATTATCTGTTTGATTTCTAAGTACCCATGAAGGACAATAATATGTATTCCCCTTGCTTGGATGATGGCATTCATCCATTCAATAGATATTTAGTGAACACTTATGTTGGGCCAGGCACCGTGCTAGGTGCTAAGTGACTATCAGTACATGAAAAAGACAAGGGCAAAAGTATGTAGATGCTGAACTAAGAAGCGACCACCCCCAAGTTCCTGAAGGAGTTGCTTTTGCTACATGCGTCTTCCTGACTTCTGGTCCCGTGCTCTGACCGCAACCCTTCACCACTAGACCACACTTCCCCAAATAAATAACTACTTCTGCATGCTGGGGATGGATGTGTGGCAGCATTTACGTAGGCGGCACCGACAGCAGCCTTTCACTTAATGTTGCAATATCACCAACCTAAACCACGTGCACTGAATTCCAGAGACGCTGAACAAATGCTCAATGTGGGTCAGGTCTCTTCATCCAGGTGCCAGAGAATGCAAAGTTGGAAAAGTCTCTATCTGATAAGGAACAACTGCTGAGGAGAAATCAAGTTGCTTGCAGTTTGGGTTAAAAATCAGATGTGAAGAAATCAACCGAAGGACTTGTATGCATGCATATAAGCATAACCAATGGACATAACACACTGGGGGGTAGGGGAGGCTAGGGGACTGTCAAGGGCGGGGGGGGGGGGGGAAGGACACATATGTAATACCCTTTGTAATACTTTAAGCAATAAAAAAAAAAAATCAGATGTGGGATTCTACCCTCCTTTTCACTGTTGGATCTCCAAATAGGAGGAACTCAGCACACAGGTCACAAACTATGTAAGTCTGGGTTTCATATGCTCTGCCTTGAACAGGGAACACGGAACCGCAGCCCTGCTGGAAGGCAGCACTGTGCTCACAGCGGCACACGCACATCTGTCTCAAAGTCACCCTGACCTTTGCAAATGGCAAAGATAACTTCACATGTTGGCTCTGATTTCTCTTTATTTTGAGGCGACATCATGTGAGCTCCACATTGAAGATGCGATTTTACAGGCCTGAAATAGATACCATGAGTAGACTGAGACGTGTGAGAGTATGTCAGAACGATCACAGGTTCAGATGTTAGGGGAAGCTTGGGATGCTATCATCTGATATGACTGCTTGGCACAGAGCACGTGCCTAGAAACTCTGGCATTCCAGTCTTTATCATGCTGCTTCCCAGAAGACAAGAGGTTCCAGCTCCCAGCTCTGTATTGCGGTCACTTCCTGGGAAACCAGTCTTCCCACCCCCTTCTGTGCTCCGCAGCACCCTGTTCTCCACTCTGTCAGACGGTGTACTGCTGCCCTGCAATTCTCTATGGGCTTGTTGGTCTGCTCCAGGAGGCTGGCATCTCTCCGGGGGTAGGAAGAGGTCCACCTTGTTCATTTCAGTAAGTGCCAGCCCTGGCAGCGGCCCCGCCACAGGGGGCTCTCAATAGTTCTGTGTTCAATAAATGAATGAATGAATGAATACATTTACGGATGGATTCATGGTCCTTTCCAGAGGATGAATTATTGTCTCCAACTCTCTGGTCATAGCGGTGCCAGGAAGGAAACAGTTAAACTACCCAGAGGCGACATGTTTATCCAAGGACCCTTTCCCTTTTTATTGGCAGAGGCAGGAGAAGTCACATCTGAGATAAATCCTGGATATAAAATGTTGACACATCCTTTAGGTGTTGGCCTGACCGGATTCAAGTCTCTGGAGGGGAAGTAAATGAAATCATTCTAGGTTTTCTCTGAAGAGGCCCGAATCCAGTGATGAGAGGAATGCAACGCCAGACCCAGGAATTCAAAGCTTGACCTACTTTGTCCAAAGCTACTTAGGAGAGACATGGAGTTGCCTTCCTAAACTTTTGGGGAAAAGTAAGAAATCAGAGATAGTGAACTAGCCTGACTAGATGATGCAGGAGAACCGAAGGCCGCAGGATGACTTTAGGATTCGGAGCAGCTCCAAGAAGTCTGTGTTTGTTTTTATGTGTTTTCCCTTTTCCCTCCCATTTTTGAAGTGAGGAAAAATAATAAAGCGCCTAGATTCCCACCAACATAAACCAGTGACATAGCATGGTGACATTCTGTTGTCACCTCTGCCGGTGACAGGGAAGGCAAAAATAGCCAGTGGCCCGGTGCCGCGGATCCCCGCCTCCCCGCCCTCCCTGATCCCGCCGGGCGCGCATCTCTAAGAACGGAGCGCGCGCGGGGCGCACTCAGCCCACGGACCGGGCCGATGATGTCAGGCGGCGGGAGCGGCCGCAACCGGGCCGGGGAGGCCGAGGCCGAGGCCCCGGGGGAGCGAGGAGGGCGGGCGGCCTCGCCAGGACGACGGCGCACCCGGCCGCACGGCGTCGCCTGGAGACGGCCCTGGCGGCCCGTGTTGCTGTAAACAGCCGCTTCCCTGTTACTATCTATAGCAGGATCGCCCGGCTCCGGGGCGCGGCGGCGGGAGGCAGGTCGGCTGCCCCACTCCCAGCGCGTCCTGAGGGCCCGCCCCTGCCAATCCCGCCCGCCACCTCTTCAGGTGCCCACGGTCACCCCCCCCCCCCGCCCCAGGCCCGAAGAAGGCGGGGGGGGGGGGCAGACAAAGGGGCTCTGCGGGTACCTACGGCTTCACCCCCTGGAGGTGACGGTGCTGGGAGCGAGCCGGGGCACTGTGACCCCGGCTGTCCTTTGCCGTGGAGCCGGGAGGCCGGGGGCGTCTCGGGGCGCAAGGCGCGCCTGAGCACCTGGCAGCTCCAAAGCCCCGTGTGCCGGGGCACCGAGCCGCCCCCGGGTCCCAGCGCGGAGGACTCCCGCCTGGGCCCTGCTGGGAGGAAGGTCCTTTCAGCGCCCCCGGTCCTCCCCGCTCCCAGCCTCGCTGGAAAATCACCCGATGCGGGCTCCCCGCAAGCCGAGTTTCCTGGGGGACGGAATCACCCCCGCTTCCTTCCCCCGCCCCCGCCCCCTCCCCCCCGTTCAGACTTTCGGTCCCCCAAGAGCAAGCTGACGACCTTGTCCACATAACACCCCCTATCCCTACCCCCCGGCCCAGGCCTCTTCTCAGAACCCGGCAATCGAACCCCTCAGACATCCTTGCGCGGAGGCTCTGCCTGATGCTGAATGTCTAGCGTCTCAGGGATCGGACAGTAACACGAACATACCCATATATGACTGAGAAAAAAAAAAATGCGCCTTCCCCCTTCAAAACAACAAAATAACAATAAAACTAAAATCCTCAGCATCGAAGACGAAGTCGGTTGTCCTTTTATTTTGGAGTCCCCGACTTTTTGCTTCCCAACGCAGTAACAGTCCTAGTATTGCTCGAGCTTGGGGGATTGAGGCGAGGGGGTGAGGGTCTGGCCCCCCCCCCCCACAGTTTGCACAGAATTTGTTAGAATTGGGGATGCGGGTAGAGGCGCCTGACTTCGCGGGTGGAGGCTGGAGCCCTCGGGCTGTATACCTGCTTCTCCCATACCTGTCTCCTAGGCTCAGAACTGCCCCTTAGTTACTGTATACCTGTAAAAAGGCGTCCCCACCCCACCCCCTACGGCGGGAACAAGGGTTCGCCTAGAACCGGGACGAATGTTCTTTGCTCGTATTGTGCCTTTCCCGCCTCCCCTCCCCCGGCTGCAGCTCCCGCCTCCCCCCGCGCTGCACCCCAGTTGTTGGCTGCAGCCGGCGAGCAGTTCCCGTCAATCCCTCCTCCCTTTTCACAGGATGTCCATATTAGGACATCTGCGTCAGCAGGTTTCCACGGCCGGTCCCTGCTGTCTTGGGGGGAGCCATCCCTGCAGTCCCTCATCCTAGGGGGGATCTAAGGGACCCCTAGCATCCAGATTGCTAAATAATCATAAAACAAGGAAACGCAACCAGACCGGGGACCGGAAAGGGAGCTGCGAGAGCGGCAGGGGCAACCAGGAGGCCGCAGAGAGGTTCAGGCTCTGGCGCCACCCCTCCAGCGCGGCAATGGTTGCGCTGTGACGTCATTGACTCATTCATAAAATGCTGCGGCTCCTCGTACTCCAACCGCATCTGCAGCGAGCAGCCCAGGAGTGGAGACAGAGCCGGCGGCGGCGCAGCAAGAGAGCAGTGACCGCGCTCCCACCCAGCTCTGCCCCAAAGCTGCTAACCTGCCTCTATCCCCTAGCCCTTCGCCTCGGCTTTGCCTAACCGCGACCATGATGTTCTCAGGCTTCAATACGGACTACGAGGCGTCCTCGTCCCGCTGTAGCAGCGCCTCCCCGGCCGGGGACAGTCTCTCTTACTACCACTCACCGGCCGATTCCTTCTCCAGCATGGGCTCCCCTGTCAATGCGCAGGTAAGGCTGGCTCCGCGCCACCGCGGGAACGGGGATTCGGGGTCACCGGGGAGGAGACACCGGACGGGAAGCGCAGTAAGATGAGTAGGGGACTCCTCTTGAGTCGGGGACTCCTTTTGGGCCGGGAGGGAGGCTGCCCCGGCTGGAGCAGCCCTATTTTGGGAGCCCTAGACTTGTTGGGAGCGCACACGCGCTTGTCAAAGTTAGAATTGGTTCTCCTTTCCCGCGGCAGGCTCTTTCTGATCCGCCCCCGGCCCGCGCTCTCTGACTGGTCTCTGGTACCAGTCGGGGCAAACCTGTCCCAAGCAAAGACTGGCTAACTAGAGCCTGACTCCTCCAGGGAGGCGGCAAAAAGCGGCAACCCCCCCTCCGCTCCCAGCCTGAAGCAGCGACTGGGAAGGAGGGCGCAGCAGGCGGGTGTGTAAGGCAGTTTCATTGATAAAAAGCGAGTTCATTCAGGAGACTCCGGAGCGGCGCTTGCGTCAGTGCAGACGTCAGGGATATTTATAACAAACCCCCTTTCAAGCCAGTGATGCTGAAGGGATAACGGGAACGCAGCAGCGGGATGTAGGAGAAAGGCACTGCGCTGCGCCCCGGAATTCTTGGCGGAAAGGGGAAGACCTTTCATCCAGGATGAGGGGAATATAAGAAGACATGAGCAGTCCCCGGCAGGACCATGTCTCTCCTCCCTCTCTCTCCCTGCTGCATGCGGCACTGGGAAACTCACCTCACTTGCGTCCCGAACCTGCTCGCTCACGTCAGCTTCTCCTTCCTGTTTTGTTCTAGGACTTTTGCACGGATCTGGCGTCCTCCAGTGCCAACTTCATCCCAACTGTGACTGCCATCTCGACCAGCCCGGACCTGCAGTGGCTGGTGCAGCCCACCCTAGTCTCCTCGGTGGCCCCATCCCAGACCAGAGGCCCCCACCCCTACGGGGTCCCCGCCCCCTCGGCGGGGGCTTACTCCAGGGCTGGAGTCATGAAGACCATGACAGGAGGCAGAGCTCAGAGCATTGGCAGGAGGGGCAAGGTGGAACAGGTGAGTCCTTCCGCACCTTCTCTGTGTTTTAGGGGTAGGGAGTGGGGGGAGGGCTCCGCACTGGTGTAGATGGAGAGCACAGTGGGTAGGGGGAAGTCAATGAAGGAACTTCACATTTTGACTATACATCCTGAACAGGGAACTCTGGCTCCAAGCCCACTCCATCTGGAGTCAGGCTCTTGATAGTCACACCCCCAGGAGTACCCTAACAGTTCCTTCCCTAAGGGGTCCCTATCTCATGCTTTTACACTGGGCTCTTCTTCATTCTCTTGCTGAGCATCTTATTTGAAATGCAAGTCACAGCCAGCCTGAAGCCGCAGGTTAGAAAGACTTGGCTACGCAGACAGAGGTGTCAGGAAGCTGGGAAGTGGCAGGAGCCAGTTCCACTGGGGCAGGTGAATGGAGCTCATGGCAGACGCTGTTACTGACTGCTGGTCTTTTTTCCTTCCAGTTGTCCCCAGAAGAAGAGGAGAAAAGGCGAATCCGAAGGGAAAGGAATAAGATGGCTGCAGCCAAATGCCGGAATCGGAGGAGGGAGCTGACTGACACACTCCAAGCGGTAGGTAGATTTCATGGGTTGCTCCTTGTCAAAACTTAACGGGAAAGTTGGAGAACTGGACATCAAGGGGCAGTGTCCTTGAGCAAGACCGTGTCTCATGCGTTGCTTCATCCCGCTGTGTACAGGAGACAGACCAACTAGAAGACGAGAAGTCTGCTTTGCAGACTGAGATTGCCAACCTGCTGAAGGAGAAGGAAAAACTGGAGTTCATCCTGGCAGCTCACCGACCTGCCTGCAAGATGCCCGATGGCCTGGGCTTCCCAGAAGAGATGTCTGTGGCTTCCCTGGATCTGAGTGGAGGCCTGCCTGAGGCTGCGCCCTCTGAGTCGGAGGAGGCCTTCGCCCTCCCCCTCCTCAACGACCCTGAGCCCAAGCCTGCAGTGGAGCCCATCAAAAACATGCGCGGCGTGGAGCTGAAGGCTGAGCCCTTTGATGACTTCCTGTTCCCAGCATCGTCCAGGCCCAGCGGCTCTGAGACCTCCCGCTCTGTGCCAGACATGGACATGTCTGGTTCCTTCTATGCAGCAGACTGGGAGCCCCTGCACGGTGGCTCCCTGGGGCTGGGGCCCATGGCCACAGAGCTGGAGCCCCTGTGCACCCCGGTGGTCACCTGTACTCCCAGCTGCACTACTTACACGTCTTCCTTTGTCTTCACCTACCCCGAGGCTGACTCCTTCCCCAGCTGTGCGGCTGCCCACCGTAAGGGCAGCAGCAGCAACGAGCCCTCCTCTGATTCGCTCAGCTCACCCACGCTGCTGGCCCTGTGAGCAGGCAAGGCGGGGAGGCAGCGGGCACACACCAGTGCCGCTGTCCTGAGCTGCTGCATTACAGAGAGGAGAAACACATCTTCCCTCGAGGGTTCCCGTAGACCTAGGGAGGACCTTTTCTGTGCGTGAAACACACCAGGCTGTGGGCCTCAGAGGACTTGAAAGCATCCACGGGTGGACTCAAGTCTTGACCTCTTTCGGAGATGTAGCAAAACGCATGGCGTGTGTATTGTTCCCAGTGACACATCTGAGAGCTGGTAGTTAGTAGCATGTGGAGCCAGGCCTGGGTCTGTGTCTCTTTTTCTCTTTAGTCTTCTCATAGCATTAACTAATCTATTGGGTTCGTTATTGGAATTAACCTGGTGCTGGATATTTTCAAATTGTATCTAGTGCAGCTGATTTTAACAATAACTACTGTGTTCCTGGCAATAGTGTGTTCTGATTAGCAATGACCAATATTAAACTAAGAAGAGATAGGACTTTATTTTCTAGTAGATAGAAGTTAAATAGCGATATCCATGTACTGTAGTTTTTCTTCAACATCAATGTTCATTGTAATGTTACTGATCATGCATTGTTGAGGTGGAATGATTGTTCTGACATTAACAGTTTTCCATGAAAACGTTTTATTGTGTTTTTAATTTATTTATTAAGATGGATTCTCAGATATTTATATTTTTATTTTATTTTTTTCTACCTTGAGGTCTTTTGACATGTGGAAAGTGAATTTGAATGAAAAATTTAAGCATCGTTTGCTTATTGTTCAAAGACATTGTCAATAAAAGCATTTAAGTCGAATGCGATCAACCTCGTGCTCTTTTCATTTTGGAAGTTTGGTAAAAGATTCTGAAAGGTATCGGAGACCAGTTTGTCAAGAAGGGTAGCTTCTGGAGGGGGACACACCCCTTTGTTTGATCTCTTATCAAAGAGGAGAAGGAAACTCTAGAGCTGTTGCTGGAATATGTTATAAATACCAGGAGTCTTCACAGTGCACTACTACGATTCTCTACCTATAGCTTCTGAGGGTGGGAATCTGCTCTGAGATAGCTTTTGTGAGTACATGTCTTCCTGCTTCTTTTTCTGTTTTGAAAGTCAAAGGGATGAATATTTAAATCTAGTTATGCTAATATTAAATTTAAATGTCTTGATCTTCAAGGAACCCTTTTAACAAATAAAATTCAGCTCTGCACAAACTACTTTGACTTTTTAATCCATCACCATCATGTGAAGGGTTACCTCCACTTTTAAGGTGAGCAAACTGAAGAATGGTTAGATTGAATGACTTTCTCAATGTTTCACTATTGGGATTGGAACCATCCTCACTCATTATCCTATCGACCAGGCTGAACTACCGCCGGACACTTGATTTCAGAGAGAGGAAGGGAGAGGGAGAGAGGGATAGAAACATCAATGATAAGAATCGCCTGCCTCTTGCATGCCCCCTACTGGGGATTGAGCCTGCAACTGGGGCATGAGCCCTGAGTGGGAATGAAACTGTGACCTCCTGGTTCATGGGTCTACGCTCAACCGCTGAGACATACAGGTCGGGCTGAACTCTCTCTTAATACTTGGTTAAAAAAATGTTTTTTCATTTGGTTAGAACCTCCCACCCCCTACCCTGCTACCTTTTCCATCCTTAACTCTAACATACATTGATTTAGTTGGATTACTTTTCTTCTCAGAAAGAAAGGAGGTTGTTGCCCTACCCCTTAGTAATAAATCCATTGTGCTTTAAAATTTTCTTTAACATCATATGCCTGCCATTTAGTTTACACTGGGGGAAGAAAAGTTGGCTCTGAGTATTTGAAAGCGATCGCAAACTGTACAAATAATGGTTGATCATTTGGTAAATAAAAGTTACATAACAGCTTAATGAGAAGTCAGCATGACTCTGAATAAGCTTTACCCTAGAAGTTTATCATCTTAAAGAAGAACATGACCTTTGTCTGGGACACCTCTGGTAATGGGGCACTTACACGCACAGGCACAGCACAAAGAACGCAGGCGGTGCCCTTCCTCCGCGGCGCTCAGGTGTCCTGTCGGCACCAGCTTGGAAGCCAGGGACCATGTTTGCACACATGCTGGGTGCAGAGCAGCTTCGGTGCCAGCCTTCTAATGCTTTGGCGATAATGAAAATCACTGGGTGGTTACGGGTGTCACACTCAGTCAAACTGAAAGTTTTAATTTAAAATGACAATTCCATTGAGGTTGATGTTCTTACCTGTCATCTCCCTGCTTTTTACATAATAATTGGCATTTAAAAGCAACTTGCTTTAGGCTCCTAAGAGCACTGATATATCACACACCACTTGCATAGTATGTTTTCCTGTCTGGCAATAATAAAGACTCCCTGTTTGCTGCTCAGAGGGTAAATTTTCTGTAGCCTTTAAATATGACCTAAACTAAATACAGAATTGCTGTCTTATAACTGACACCCAGTTCTGAAATAACAAGGTGATATACCCTGTAAGGACACCAGCTGGCTCCCTCCCATGTACAATAATAACAACCCGTGGAAGATTTCCCAGATGGATAAAGGAGGCTGGACTTCTACCGCCGGACACTGAACTGCTCCCGGGCACCTGACTAATGGCCCCTGTAAGCCTCATGCTGGCTATAAAGAGAGACCATTGCTTTCCATTTGACAGCCGTGACCTCGGCCTGGACACAGACCCTTCCTCTAGTTACCATGGCCCAGCTGAGACCAGGCTGCTGCATCAACAAGACTGCACTGAAGGTCCAGGGAGAGCACCTGCACACAGGTCGTCTCTGTAACAGGCTTCTCAGAGGCCTATTGTAGGGTCCCCCATAGGGCTGACATTCCACCAAGCTCCCTGCCAACCCTCCTCATGGGATCAAGAGGAGAAAGGAATTCCCTCTCTTTCCAGCCAAAGGGCTCCTTCCAAGTCCTCCTTTCCCGACTCACGATTCAACAACTTCCACGGATGATAGACACTGGGAACGTCAACTTCCTTTTGGGAAAGACTCTGCCCCCTACCCACGAGATATGGCCTTCCACTGGTCTCAAGAATACAACTATCCCAGGGCACCATCGTTCAATGCTGGTACAGAATAAATAAATATATTAGCGGGGACGGGAATAAGGATCGGAAGGGGTTGTTTCCTTATGGGGAGAAGGTCTAGTTTAGCTCACCAATGGATCCCCAGACTTGGCCCAGTGCCTGTAACAAAGTACAGGATTAATGAGTATTTGCCAGGTGGAGGAATGAATAAATTCTTCACTATTTCCACAAACAAATATATTCCTCAGATAGTCTCTAAATTCTCCTATTCCAGGCCCTATTATGATTCTAAGCTTTGGGGATTCCACATCTTTTATGTCTGGCTTCAGACACACACCCCACTTCTCTCTTGGCTCCTGGAATTCCTTAACGGCCTTCCCTGGGTTACCTCTGCCAGTTCACCTTCAAAGGGAATGTACAGCCATTGTGCTTCCAGCTCCAAATTAATTTTAGATGGGAAAAGGATAGAAGAAACAAAATATTTATCTTTATAGCATAGTGGATAGTAGAGTTTACATCGTCTTTGCATATCTCTGCATCTTATGTAATTATCAAAATTAAAGGGTAGCGTTTAACAATTTGTTTTAATAACAGTAATTTTGAATCAACAGTAACTTTCCATGTGTGAATGAAAATAAAACAACTAGGCTATCTTTAGTAGATAAAGAAGAGACAGAGGCAAAGGAAAAGTTTTCAGATGATTACTCTAAAGAAACCATCTGAAGTTTCAATGTATTTCAAACAAAAATAAATCTAAAACAAAACAAAACAAAAATCAATCCTTAACTGTTTGAGACTTCCCCCAAACACAGAATAATCAACTTCCTCAAAACACAAAGGTGATATAAACATCACTTGAATGTAAATATCAGAGCACTTTAAGCTGTGCAGTTTTGCCATAAACATTAAGGAGCCAATTCTTTTTTTTTTAAAAGATATTTTCATTGATTTCAGAGAGGAAGGGAGAGGAAGAGAGATACAGAAACATCAATGAGAGAGAAAATCATTGTCGGCTGCCTCCTGCACACCCTACACTGGGGTTCAAGTTTCAAGCCCGAAAGCCTGGGCATGTGCCCTGACTAGGAACTGAACCATGATCTCCTGGTTCACAGGTCAATGCTCAACTACTGAGCCACGCCAGCTGGGCAAGAAGCCAATTCTTGACTCCTCTCTAACTCCATCTCCTGTCCTTCTCCCTTACAGGTACTCTGCTCACGGCTATCCTTCCATTCCTGACACAGAGTGTTCCTGTTGCAGGGCCTTTGGATGGGCTGTCCCTCTGCCTGGGCCTCTTTTCCGGGGGTTAGCTCCTTTCTATCCCTCAGGACTCAGCTCAAAGGACATCCCTTCCAAGAGGGCTACCTGAGTCACTCTATCTAGAGTAACTTCCCAGGTCATCCACCCAGAGTAACTTTAGCCCACACACAGTGGCCATCAGCTCTTCTGAATTAGTAAGCCTTTTTTTTTTAAACTTTCAGCTCACACCGACATGGCGCTTGGCTGTGGTTCCATCAGTTGATTTGGATAAGAACGCAGAGGGACTTGGTCATTGGTGACTTTGGGAGCAGGCCCCCAGGAAGGGCGCCTGTTTAAGGACATGGAGCAAAAGGCCCCACCTTGATCCTAAGGACAGTCACAGAGTCTCCATGACTCTCCACCCGACTATCCTACTTTGTTTCTCCACAGCCCAGTATCATGTCTGCAACACTTAATTTATGTTTTCTTTTTTAAACAAATTTTAAATGAAGAATGGATGTGTATTTAAATATGGGTATGTTCATCTTCAACAAACAAACAAAACTATGTTTCTCACTCTTATTGATATACAATTTTCAGACTACCACACTCATTTGAGTTCACTGACTCTTGGCAACTGGGTGTGTGAAATTATGAAGCTTACAATATAGTGTGCGGGACAATAGAATAAGGGTCAGCTGCTATCACTATCGGTATCAATATCAATGCCATTACTACCATAATCATCATTTGCCAAGAATATGCCCAGACCTGAAGAAAAGCAGCTGGGAATAAGGTGTACTGACTCCTGATGAGTGAGTTCAAAGTCCCCCAGGGCTGCTGGCTGGAGAGATTTCCACGTCCTTTGCACAAAGGAGAAAGCCCCAGAAGCTTAGTTGCAATGCAAGTCATTTCAATGGTTCCCCACACCCACTCATGGACTAAGCTAAGCTGCCTCTCCTGTGCTCAGGAAGCATTGTTCAGCTGCCCGAGAGTACAAAGGGCAGAAAGGGCTCTGACCATTGTTCCAAGGAGGCTGCCTGGCCCAGTGGCCATCAGCGCTTCTGAATTAATAAGGCTTTTTTAAAAAACTTTCAGCTCACACGACGTGGTGCTTGGGTGTGGTTCCATCAGTTGATTCGGATAAGAATGCAGAGGGGCTGGATCATTGGTTACATTGGAAGCAGGTCCCCAGGAAGGGAGCCTGTTTAAGGATATGGAGCAAAAGGCCCCACCTTGATCATAAGGGTAGAGGTGCAGGCCTCAGCTGCTGCCATATTTACACTGGGGAGCAAGCAATTTGTGGTCAGATCTACAGAAGCAATGATTCCTCTTCAGTCTTTTTAGTCAATCATGAAACTAAAACTGAAGCTAAACTTACCAAAACAAGGTGAGTAGTTAACCTGGATTTGAGGAATTGGATCCAATATAGCATAGACTCAGCTTGGGATTGGCTCCTGGATGGGCCACCTTAGTTTCCCCATCTGTAAAGGGATCATAATTGTACCTCGCTCTTTGGGTTGTTGTGAGCATTAAAGAAGCTAGTATGTATAGAGCGCTAAATTACAGTGCCTGGGCACACAAAAGCATGATACAAGTGTTAGCTATTATGTATTATCTTTATAATTTAGGGAGGTGTGGGTTTCAGGGGAGAAAATATATACCCTCTGGAGCAAGCATGGGCTTCATTTCATTCAATAAAAGTTTCTGGGTGTCTACTATACGTCAGGTGCTGAATTCAGATGCGAGGAAGGCACAGCCCTGTCCTCAAAGAGTTCATGGTCTATGAGGGAGAAAGTCACATAAACATATCCATTATAATCTACTGTAACAATGAAAATTAACACGAGGTGCAGGTTTTGCACGAAGGAGGGAGTGGATGAACTCTAGGGAGCCTCTGAGAAGGGACCTCTGAGCCGGGCTTCAGAGGTGAATGGAGTTCGCTAGAATGAGCAAGTGAGCGTTGGAGGGGTTCCAGGGAGCAGAGGGAAAGCACTGTAAAGGCACAGACTCGTAAAACAATGCACTTGGTTTTGCTGGACTATAAACTGTGGGGGAGGGGGAGGAGAGGTGGGAGAGGTAAATTAAAGAGCACCCTGTACGTGCATCTGATTTCATTTGCATCAATATTGCAGCATCAAAGTGGAGGGGGCTGGAGGTAGGTCAAGAAGAGATAGCTGTGGCCAGAGCATGAAAAGCCTGGTATTTACTTAGTTCAGTTGTGTGCAGGCTGAACCAAGGCAGTGGTGGTGGGAATGTAGAGGGAACAAGAGTTAATTAGGGGGTAGCACTGTCTGGACTTGGTGATTGAGTAGATGTGGGAGGTGAGGGTGAGGGAGGAATTCAAGCTCACTCCCAGGTTTACCATGCTTGACACACAAGGAGGCTGTGGTTTCCCCAATGACTTTGTGACTGTAGGAAGAAGAGCAGGTTTGGGAGATAAGACGGTGGTAAGTTCTGGGTTGGACATGTTGAGTTAGCAATACCTATGGAATTTCTCGGGGTGGGGGGTGGGTAGGGGATGTAGGCAGTTGGAATTACACAAAGAGGTTCTATGATGTGAATTTATGGAGTTTGCCTGGGGGCATGTGATTGGAATAGAACCTGGAGCCCTAGAATATAATATTGATAATGGCTAACATTTTACATGTGCGCTTGCTCTGTGCCAGACTGAGCTATGCACTTCACAGGCAATGCTAAAGCAGGGACCAGTCTCTGCTAAGCATTTCACTTCTGGCAACTGGCACATAATGGGTGTGCAATACTTTTTGTTGAATGGATGCTCTCTTTTAGTCCTCATAACAATCTTGTGAGGCAGATATTATCAGGATCCTCATTTTATAGATAGGAAAATGATCTAGGAAAGGTTAAATAAGTTAACCAACGTCACACCATTGATAAACAGAAGGTCTGAGGTTTGAAGTCAGCTCTTTGCGACTCTAAAGTCCAAAGTGCTTAACTGCTCTGCTAGAATGTTCAAATCTGCCCCTAAATATGTATTTATGTGACCTAGGGTAAGACTCTAAGCCAGCCGTGGGCAAACTACGGCCCGCGGGCCGGATGACCGGGCCGTTTGAAATGAATAAAACTAAAAAAAAAAAAAGACCGTACCCTTTTATGTAATGATGTTTACTTTGAATTTATATTAGTTCACACAAACACTCCATCCATGCTTTTGTTCCAGCCCTCCGGTCCAGTTTAAGAACCCATTGTGGCCTTCGAGTCAAAAAGTTTGCCCACCCCTGCTCTAAGCCCCCTGAGACTGTTTCCTCCGTCTACCAAGTCAGGAGTGGGGCCCGGCTGGTGTGGCTCAGTGGTTGAGCGTCAATCTATGAACCAGGAGGTCACAGTTCAATTCCTGGTAAGGGCACATGCCCAGGTTGCAGGCTCGATCCCCAGTGTGGGGTGTACAGGGGGCAGCCAATCAATGATTCTCATCATTGATGTTTCTATGTCTCTCTCCCTCTCCCTTCCTCTTTGAAATCAATAAAAAAATATGTATGTTTCAAAAATCTCAAAACTCCCTTTCCAGCTTTCAAACTCTGACAATATCTAATGACTTGTGAGGAAAGACACTGAAGGGCCCATAGCGCATCCCTTAGGGTGGCAGGCCTGAGCTGTGTATGGGGTGCTGCAGTGGTATGCCAAGTGCCAGGAGGCAGGAGCCCCTCTGTCCCAGGTGTAGGCAAAGAGGGTGGATTTGCGTTGTATTTCTGTATAACAGATTACCACACGCTGGGCAGCTTCACTGTCTCACTGTCTCTGTGGGTCGATCCTCTGTTCAAGGCCTCACAAGGCTGCAATCAAGGTGCTAGCCAAACTGTGTTCTCAGCTAGATGCTTGAACAGGGTAGAGTCTGCTTCTGAGCTCATTCTGGTTGTTGACAGACTTTATTTCCCTGTCTATCTAAGGGCCTGACTCTTTTATTTCTTAAAAAAATTTTGTTGTAATTCTCACCCAAGGATATTTTTTCTATTGGTTTTGAGAGAGAGTGGGAGGGAAGGAAGGTAGGAGAGAGGAAGATTGAAAGAGAGATAATTGGATGCCTCCCCATTGCTCCCCAACCAGGACCAGGGATGGAATCTGCAACCCAGGCACGTGCTCCTGACTGGAAATAGAACCCGAGACTCTCCGGTGCTCAGGTTGATGATTCAACCACTGAGCCACACAAAGGCATGGACACCAGGAGGCAGGAGTTATGGGGGTCGCCCTAGGGTTGGTCATCCACAAGGGGTCACAACACCTGCTGAGAATTTAAACGTAGTAGTAAAACACCATAAATTGGCAATTCTAGATGTTGTCAGTGACAAAACCCTTCTGAAAAAAACCTTGTTCTACGTTCTAAACAGTTGCTGGGATTACTGTTGAACTTTTTTTTTAATGTATATGTAAGCTTCACTTAAAAATTACTTACCATTTAAAGCAATGTATTCTACACGGAAGTAAACTCCCAGTTACACCAACAGCTGGTTCCCAACACACGGACTTTGCTGTGTGCCTTCACTTTAAAGGTCTGCAATGGTTCAGAATCGCTGTGATCATTTTGAATGCAGTGCCTGACTCTGGTAGCACACAGCACTGTGTTTAAACAGCAGCTCTGAAGAGAAGACAGCCCAATGGCCTGGAAGACAAAGAAACGGAAGGTGAGGTCCTTAAGTTCTGTTAGTCTACATACCACTTGGAGTTTTTGTGTTTCAAAATTAAAACCACAAAGCAGTGCAAACTGAGACAAGCAATGTTTTTATTTGGTAGGAGCCCATTTCAGTTAACACGTGAAGTATTTTATGAAACCGTAATACTAACTTTAGAGTGGGAAGTTCTTTTAAAATTGTTCATTGTAAGACTAAAACCTGTGCGAGACAGTTACACACACATCTATATCAATGCATTAATACCACGCTAGCGGGGAAGTCCTGCTATTCTCCTTGTTTTCTAGATAAACAAGTGTCGGGGCACAGGATTGTCATCTGCTCAAGATCATCCAACCAGAGTGGGGGAGCCAGAGTTGAAGTCGGGGCACCGTGGCTCCAAAGCCACTAGTTAGAAAAAAACAAAGCCAAACCAATATCCCCAACAACCTTGGAGGCCAATGGAAGCTCTTCGAAAACAAAACAAAACAAAACAAAACAAAACAAAACAAAACAAAACAAACACCAGGCAGGCTTTCCATCCAGGAGCGCTCCTTTCTATTCCCGACCTGTCCCTGCTGGCTCCTGGGTTGCAACAGGTCGCGCTGACTCCCAGGGGCCTCCCGGAAGGGGCGCTAGGCCCAGGTTCCGCCCGGCCCTCCCCAGCTTCTGGCCCTTTGCTCCAGGGCAGGTCGTCCGGTCAGGCCGCGTCAGGAGCTCCCGAATCCTCTGTTTACTGTTTGGTTTCCATGGTGACACGTAGGCGCCGTCAGCGCCTCCCGTCACCAGCCCCGCCGCGCGGCCCGCACCCGGCGCCGTGACGTCTGCCCGCCGCTTCCGCTCTGCCCTTATTTGGCGCCGCCACCGCGCCGCCCAGCGGGTGGAGGCTGGGAACCGACTCCCGCCCCGCCCCGCCCCGTCCGGGACACGCCCCCGTGGAGGGCTGACCTTGGCTCCGTGCCACGTGCCCCTCGCCCTCCCGGGGACCCCGGGGTCGCCGAGGGGCCGGGAGGGGACGCGGGCGGCGGGGGGATGACGCTGAGGTCTCCGCCGGCCCTTGACCTGGGAGGCCGCCGTCAGGGGTTGGGACTGTCTGGAATGATCCCGGTGGGTGAGCCGGGGTCACGGTGTTCACCCTCGGTGGCCGGCAATCATGGGAACAGCCACCCCTGCGCCTAACTCCGTGTCCTGTTTTATCGGCTTGAACTTCAGATTCTCGCCCTCGGCGCAGTGGAAAGCTTTGCAGAGCGAGGTTTGGGGTCACTGTTGCCCCTGGGGGGGTGGGGATGAGTGACCTTGGGAAGGTCGTTTCCCTTCCCCCGGCGTGGGGAATGGATGGGGGTGGGGGGGGGCAGGGCGGTCAGACTTGTCCCGGGAGATTGTCTGTCGCCTTCTAACCCCCCCTCCCCTCCCCCGGACATAATGGAATGTCAGTGCAGCTCGCTGAGGACCCCTACAATTGTGACCCATAGTAACTGGATTTGTGTGTCTCTTTGCGGCTTGCCCATATTAGGCGCTTAATTAATTTTAGTTAACTGATCATTGAATTAACCACAGGGAAATTACCTTCGGATTTCATCTCCATAAATCCGGACCCCGCAATTCCTTTGACAGGCGGAAGGAGGACTATGGCGATGATTAATAATCGTGCCGCAAGGTTGCTGATGTAAAGCGATTTGCAGGGATAAAGGGCAATAAGCATTCCTGGGAGGAATCCGGCGAGATTCCAGAAGTGTCTGGGGGAGCCGTGGGCGTGTGCCGCGGGCCTGAGGGGGCGGGGGTGAGGCGGGAAGTGTCGCAGCGGCCACTGCGGGAGCCGCCCCCCCCACCCTCCCTCTGGGGAGCCCGCTTTGGGCGGGGGGGGGGGGGGGTTGGGGTTAACCCTTCAAGCCGCTCAGTCGTGTGCCCCCCCTTCCCTCACACCCTCAGTTCTTCTGGCCAAAGGAATGTGTGTTTTTCAGAAGTTCAGAGGTTATTCTCTAGTTCAGCCTTTCTGTTTCACACATGGGGAGACTAAGGGTCAGAGAAGTTGGTTCACCCATCCAAACACGCACAGCACAGCTGAAAAGACAGAGAAAAGCCAGGAGTATTTGTTTATTTACTTATTAAAGCCGGGGACAGTGAAACTAGGTGGGGCTTAGGGTAGAAGAAGCAACAGGAGAGAGCCTGGATGGGGCTGCTTTGGCTCTAGAAATGGTATAAGGAAAGAAATTAGCTTTGGTGGGACCGCTGTCAGCTCACTGGGGAGTCAGAGAACAGGGAGCTGGGGGACAGATTCAGGGCTTAGCCCAGGACGGCTCCCACTGTCCATTGCTCCCCTGGTTGCAAATCTTCACGGGGGCCTTAGAATTTAGGAGATACT
Source organism: Myotis nattereri (assembly GCF_964212035.1). Taxonomy (NCBI): domain Eukaryota; kingdom Metazoa; phylum Chordata; class Mammalia; order Chiroptera; family Vespertilionidae; genus Myotis; species Myotis nattereri. The sequence goes on along the minus strand of NC_138075.1, from coordinate 23,089,054 downwards.
TGCCCGAGGGGGGCGGGGAGGGGGGCGAGCAGAGGGGGGAAGGCAAAGGCATGGGCGTGCTTTCTGGAGGACGAGCGCAAGGAAAGCCGGGATCTCCGACTTCGAACTAGTGCCCCTTCCACCTCACCTAGGTGCTCTTTCCCTCCGGTTTCTGTGGCTTCAGGACCCTACTGCCTGGCTGAGCTGGTGGGGCGTATAGTAAAAATCAGTACTGACTTCAGGGCTCCTTTAGGCACCTTTGCTGCCCTACACAGCCCACAGCATAACACCAGGACGTGGGGCGATGGCCGGGAGGTGTATACCCCCAAAGCTGCAAGCATTCCTCCTTACAATGGCTGGAACGGCCACCTTGATCCAGGGACTCAGCTGTCCTGACATCAGTCTTCGCAGCAGCTGGTCGTTTTTCAGCTACCCAAGTCTTGCACTGAGCTTTTCTCAGCCAAGACAGCAGCAGACGGCACGCGTCTCCGAACCCATGGAAATCCCTTTTCTCATCTTTGGAAGGTTTGTTTTTTTTTTTAATGGGACATAATGGTTAGAGCCTTTGGGGGAATGCCTCTGTTGTCTCTGCCTTCCTTTTCAGTCGCACTCAACTTCCTCTTACAGTCTATATTCTATTTCTTGCCTAACTTTTAGGCTGAATATGAAGACACCTCAGACTGAGAGGACTGTCTGCTGCTGCCTCGGGCCATCCCAACTGGCTGATTTGACGTGGTGTCTGGGATCCGCCACCTTCCTCTCTGATTCCAACTTAGAGCTAAAACAGCGGAAGCAGCAGCTCTGCCCCCTGGTGGACATGTGAGGCAGAGCGCCTCGCATTTCAGAAGCCGCATCTTGGCGGCGCAGGTTGGGGGAAACGATTTTCTTTGTTTACTCTGTTGGAAACAGCAAAACTTGGCAGAAGATAATTTCTCTCTCTCTCTCTCTCTCTCTCTCTCTCTCTCTCTCTCTCTCTCTCTCTCTCTCTCTCTCTCTCTCTCTCTCTCTCTCTCTCTCTCTCTCATTTCTTATGATCTGGTCTATTTGGATGCAGAAAACACTTCTGTTTTTCCCCCTCCTTGTCTGGACTGCTTTTTTCCTGCCTGCTAGCCAAACCCGGCCTCCCCACACTCTCTTCAAATTCTATTTCAAATTCCACCTCCTCCATAACTTTCCTGACTCTCCTCTCCTATGTGTCTTTTGAAATACAGTTGTACACAGACCCAGCACACAGCTCCCTCTTATATGCTGTTTTTACTGTTGTTTCCTTGAAGCCTGGGGCCATGTCTTGTGTATCTTTTGTGTTCACAGTGCCCAGCACAGGGCTGGGGACAAAAACTGCTCTCAATAAGCTGCTTAAGTGCTTAATGAATGGGTTAATTTCTACAGAAGCAGCTCTCGGCCCTGGCTTCAGTTAACCTTCCAGAACTCTAAGTTCTTTGGGGGAATCTAGGTAGTGATCTAATAAAATAGAGCCTTGCACAATCAGGAGTTTCACAAAGCAGTTTCACAAGGGAACACCACCACCACCGCCACCCAGGGAGGAGTGAGGAAGTTTGAAGTGGACTCTCAGAGGAAGGAGGAGGAAGGTGGCGACATGGGAGAGTCACAGGAGGAAAAACTAGGAAAGGGAGCCTCTGCTCCAGGGATCAGAGAGGCAGCACAGGCTCGGGAGCCAGTTTTAGATCCAGATGCCACCACTCTCTGTGCGGCCTTGGGCAGGTTTCCTCTCTGTGCTTCAGTCTTCTCATCTGTAAGCACAAGTACCCATCTCACAGTGAGATGATGAGGAAAAATGGAGTTGATAATTTGCAAAGTGCCAGAATAGTGCCTGGCACATAGTAAGTGCTATATAACAGTTTGTAAATGAATTTTTCAGCTTAGCTGTCATGTAAATGGAATAGGGGGACATTATATGATCTCTCCGTTCTCTTCTGCACCGACCTTCCAGGGCAGTGCACGAGCTTTGGGGTCAGTCAGGTCTGGGTTGGCTCTTGTCTCTGTTAGCAGTTATGTGACCTTGGGCAGATCACTCTGCTTCTTGGAACCTCAATTTTCTTATCTGAGAAATGGGGATAATTGTGTCTCCCTAAAAAGACTGTCATGTGCATTACATTGCTTGTAAATGCCTGGTATAGAAGGAGCTTAATAAACAGAAGCTATAGCCAGATCGGCATGGCTCGGTGGTTGAGTGTCGACATATGAAACAGGAGGTCACGGTTTGATTCACACGCTCAGGTTGCAGGCTCGATCCCCAGTGTGGGGCGTGCAGGAGGCAGCCGATCAATGATTCTCATCATTGATGTTTCTATCTCTTTCTCCCTCTCCCTTTCTCTCTGAAATCAATAAAAATATATTTAAAAATAAACAGAAGCTATACTTATTATCAATGAGAAGAGCCACATATAAAGGAGAATAGGATCTTCAAAATCTTTCATGTTTCAACAAAGATTGAATATATTGAATAGCAATGAGACCAGCTCTAGTCACAGAGCTTTGGAGTAGGAGGGCAGGCCCTGGGTCTGGGCTTTGACGAGATATCATGGCATCTGAAGAAACCAGAAATGGTTTGACTTGCACATTAGTTCTAGGAACATTTTCTGCCCAAGGGCTGCACTGAGGGTGTGGACCCAGTGGGGCTGGTGCCAGCAGCTTTAGGCCCTTCCTGTTCTCCTTCCCAGGATGGGGGACTTTATCAGGAGAGGGTGTGGGCCTTAGAAGCCTGTTGTTGAGTGTGTGTGTGTGTGTGTGTGTGTGTGTGTGTGTGTGTATAAATGGCCCTGAGACATCCTTCCCTGGGCATTGGACTCCCAGGCCTTGTGTGGCCTCCTCCATAGCAGACCTGCCTGCAATAGCTTCTCAGAGCTGCCATTCCCCGCCCTGATGGAGGGCACCCCAGCTTGATTGCCAGCGCTTATCCAATGGGTGAGGGGAAGGAGGGTATGGCAGTCTGAAATCCAAATTAATTCCCTTCAGCAGCACATGTGGAAAAGTACTGAATGGAATATGCAAATGCCCTATGGAGTCCTTTGAGTTCTTTCTGAAGGGGAAGGAGGGTTGCAAAACCCAAGAACAAGGTGTTGCAATCCCAAGCATGTTGGGAGTCACTTTTATGGTCCTCCCACTTGACAGCTCTTGTCCCCTGTGACCCACGAGGAGTGGTTTGCTCCCCGCAGGCCAGGCTCTGCACTAAGTTGTTGACCTGGGATTCCAACACCTGGACTCACCTACCTGAGGACCTATTTGGGGGTCACAGAGGAATCTCGAACCCTCATTCCAAACACGTGTTTTCAGCACCTAGAACCAAACTCAAGGGTAGAATCATGGCTTAAAAAGAGTCATGAAGGTGCTGATATTGGTTGTCTCTGTGGAGGAGGAAATGTGTTTTTATTTTCTCTTTGTTTTACTTTCTGATTTTTTTTTGAGGGGCAAATGCATATTGCTCTTTTAATAAGAAAAAAAAAATACTTTTAAAATGATCCGAGCAGAGTAGTAACAGTGTGCAGTCCCTGGTACCAATGGAAGGTAGCCGTGGCTCAACCAGTTTCTAGCTGTGTAATCTTGCAGAAACTGCTCTCTCTACTCAATCTCCTCAACTGCAGAACTGGAGTGATAGTAGCAATCCAATAAGACTGTTGTGAGGATTGGATGGAAAAGGTGTCAAGTGGTGTCTGACACAGCACGTGATAAGCCCTTAGTAAACGGCGCTTGTTTCTGATTTACAGATTGTCTTTTTCCAGGGAAGATGTCTTGAAATTGAGGTCTGGTTGCCTGGGAAAGTTGGGGGGATACCTGGGGCAGGTTTAAATGGTGAATGGGAAAGACTCTCGCTGGAGAGTGGCAGGAAGAAATGGACAAGTAACAAAGAAGGGGTTGATGGTGGGTAGGGTGAGGCAAAGTTAGCAAAGGAGAGAGTGGGCTGTGGGGGAGAACGGGAACTCAATGGACAGGGGCGAGATGTTCATGGGGGCCATTTGGAGCAGAGACCCCAGGAAACAGAGCATGTGCCAGTTGCTGTGTAAGATCTGAGGTGGAGCTGTGTCCTCTGGTCCCTGGCCCTCTCCAGGCTGCACTCTGCCTTCCTCTCAGCCTCACGTTGCATCACTCGATGCCAGTCTTCTTTCAGTTCCTTGAGGGCGCCATGTTTCTCCCCGTTGCCTGACCTTTGTCCATACTGTTTGCCCTGCCAGGAACTTCTACTCTTTTTCTGGCTAACTCCTAGTCAGCCTTCAGATCTCAAGCTTAAAGCTCAATTCTTTACAGAGGCCTTCCCTGACCGTTCGGTATAACCCCGCCCGCTGCCTCCTGTTCCTCTCTCAGGCCTTCGGTACCCGGATATCAGTGCCAGGGTTGGTAGTTGTGTATGTCTGTGATTATGCACCCTTTGGTGTCCCTCCTGGGCTGAAAGCTCCAGGGCAGCAGGACCAGCACCTTTTAATTTGCTCACTATTGTGTCCTTGATGGCCAGCACGTAATAGACACTCAATAAACATTTATTGAAATGGCAGAAGAATAAGCCACTTCATTTGTGACCTGTAAAATGCATTTGCACCTCTCCTCTGGCTTGCCTCCGTCTTGATTGATGCTGGCTGATTGGTTGAAGGAACAGGAGATTTGGGGAATGTGAGGGATGCCTCAGCCAGTTCCTCTCTCATCCCCCTTTTCTCCTAAGGAAGCAGGCTTCCCTTTCCAAAACTAAAAACTTTAAATCAGTGTTTCTCAAACTTAATATATATATATGTAAATTACTTGGGGATATTCTTAACATGCAAATTCTGATTCTGGAGGGCTAGAGTATGGGCCAAGATTCTGCATCTCTAACAAGCACCTGGCGATTCCCATGCTGTTGGACCATTCTGAGAGCCAAGATGCTCAAACTACAACCTCTTTCTCACCTACAGGCCACTGTGATCCTCAAGCTTAAGGTTGAGTCGCTGTGCCCTCTGTCGGCCACTGAAGGGCATGACAACTGACCAAGTAGATAAAAGACAGCATGCATGAATGTTAGATTAAAACACACAATTCTTGGGGAACAAGATCTGCTAAACGATTATGATAGCGTTAGAAAATGTACCTTTGACTCTGTAAGGGATCCCGCCGTGTTGAGACAAGAGGAACTTGCGAAACTGGAGGATGTTAAGGTTGGGAGGAGCCTTTACACACACCTAGTCAGTAATTTCCTTGTTCTTTTGTGGCTGTTTGCCCTCCCTCCCTCCCTCTTTTTATATTTTATTTTATTCCCCCACCCCTTTTATTTTTTAAATAGCAGAGGGCTTCCTTCATTATAATTTCCATGGGCTGTAAGCACTTTGGCCTTTGTGTGCCCCTTCCTCTATAAAAATTATATTTTATTATTGCATTGGCATAAGGCAAGTATATTAAAATCTACATCATTTTTTTTGACATAAAATATATAGGGTGTCCCAAAATTCACTCAAGATTTGCAATTGCAAATCTTGTGTGAATTTTGAGACACCCTATATTTTCTTGTAATTTAGAAAAGAAAACATGTCCATTGGTTCCTAAAAATACTGTGGGCTTTAGGCCCCTTGCCTCCTATATCAGCCCTGTTTTCCACGTGGTGGCCGGGTTATATCTCCCTGAACACGTCTAAGGCTGTCCTAGATGCCTCGAGGTCTGTATTGCTTTAACAAAAAATGAAAAAAAACATATGTATGTATGTGTGTATATATATATATATCTATATGTCTATCTATCTATCTATCTATCTATCTATATCTATAATTGATTTCAGAGAGAGAGAGAAAGATAGAAACATCAATGATGAGAGAGAATCATTGATCGACTGCCTCCTGCACACCCCTCACTGGGGATGGAGTCTGCAACCAGGCATGTGCCCTGACCGGGGATCGAACCATGACCTCCCGGTTCATAGGTTGAGGCTCAACCACCGAGCCATGCCGGCTGGGCCTGTATTGCTTTTTAAGCAAGAGACCAAGTTCTACATGTTGAATGACTTAGACATATAAGGTGCTGAGTGCTTACTTTGTGCCAAGTGCTTTAAACACATCCTTTAAGTTTCAGAACAGCCTCGTTCGGTAGGAATCACTACCATGTTATCCCCATGAGAAAATCAGAGTTGAGGGGACACCACTTTCCTCGCATCACAGGACTAATAGGTGGCAGATCTGAGATTTGAACCCAAAGGGTTCAGTCTGATCTCCTCCGAAGGCCATGTCCCTGATGTGACAGGGTATACAGTGAGATGCCTGCCTGGATATACGTCCCCAAATGCATGTGAGGGGCCCTGGGCTGCCAGAGGGCAAGATGTCGGGGAGAGCGGGAGGGTCTCAGGGAAGAGGGAGACCAGAGGCGGGTTTTGAAAGGACAGTGACTGCATAGATGACATGGCAGGGAGGGCATTTGGGGCCACAAGAGTGTGGAGGTGGGTTCTGTGGTTTAGGGGACCACAGAGTGATATTCCAAGCTGGAGGGAACTCAAGGTTAGGGAAGAGAGGGCGACGAGGCAGGGTATGGCTATGGAGGGTGAGAAATTTGGGCCCAATTTAATGTTTAATGAGAGGTTCTTTGTTTCCTTGAGTCCTAAGACCCAGTCCTGAATTATCAATAACAGCAACATTTTATCCGCATCTGAGTTCCTTATCTATCCAATGGGAGTTATAAAGCTGGCCCGACACTCTCAGAGATGTCAGGAAGCTCAAGTGACTGTCAGCCCCTTAGGGTAGGGAGCCTGTGTCAGAGGCAGGCTGTATCCCCAGGGCCTGTGTGCTCACTACACATTTGATGAAGGAATGGACATCATATTCTACAAATCCCTTTACAAGCTGCAGCATGGCTGGAGAAAGCACCCCAAGCCAAAAGAGGGTGCTCGCCAGTGACACAAGGTTTTGTAGGAGGAACCATGGGGGTCTCTGCAGCGCTGTGGGTTGAGAATTTGCACCCCTGGACTCTCCTTTAAGCTTTAGGATTTAGGAGGCCAAGACATTTAACCCTAAATTCTTATATCTAAATTTACCTTAACTCTGGCTTGCTAACTAGAAATATAGCTCATTCCTTGTATTTCATGTTCTCTTAATGTTTTAGATACTTAATACAGATGTAACTAACTTTATTTTTTGGGGGGTGTGTGTGTAAGACAGCAACCAACTTATCATATCTCATGATTTTGTGGGTTAGGAATTAAGACAGGAATTGGCTGGGGAATTCTGCCCAATATGGCCAAGACTGGTGTCCTCCTTGGTGTCCCGCTGCGGGTGGGCTGGTTCCAAGGGCTTCACTCAGGTGGCACAGATACACTTTTCCATTCTGGGTGGTTATTTGACGAATTATGTTTCCTTCACTATTCCTCAAGCTGCCAAAGGGCCAGAAGGGTGTCTGTTTCATCTATCGTTTTATCCCTAGTGGCTAGCGCAGTGCCTGGCCCATTGAGACTTAGTAAATATTTGTTAAATGCGTCAATGATGTAATTCTTATAAAGAGTGGCAGGGCCGCCTTAGCCGGGTTGGTTCAGTGGATAGAGTGTCAGTCTGCGGCCTGAAGGGTCCAGGGTCGATTCCAGTCAAGGGCACATGCCCCGTTGCGGGATCAATCTCCAGTAGGGGGAGTGCAGGAGACAGCCAATCAATGATTCTCTCTCACCCTTGATGTTTCTATCTCTCCCTCTCCCTTCCTCTGTGAAATCAATTATATATATATATATATTTTAAAGAGTGTCAGGATCCCCAGAGAAAAGGCACAGGTGGGAGTGAACCGTGATGCGAGCAGCTCAGTAAGACCAGGCCTGAGCTCCGTTGGCCGGTTGGCTGTGTTTGCCCGCTCCCTCCCCCACATTTGACAGATGCGGAGCTGAGGATGTCCTGACACAGCTCCGAAGGACAATGAAGAAAAGCACCTTTTATATCACAAATCAGAGGATCTGGGGTAAATCCAGGAGCCCTGGCAGCCAAGCAAGTTATTCGGGAGATAAAAGCCTGATGAAATGGCAAAAGGCTAGAAGGTCTCTTTTCCAATTAGTCACAATGTTCCAGACTCCTGCTTCAACAGTTACCCAGACAATAGGGGCAAAACCTCCCCAAGTGTTGAGCTGAAAATTCATTTGGGTGTCTGTCGCCACATTCGATTAAACTTCCTCAAAACCCACACAGTTTCCTCCTTCTTCCTGGGCTTATTTATTTTGGATATTTCTGCACAGCTGGACTGTTCTGTCAACATCTATTGTTTCTTTGGTTTTATCAAACAACAGGCTGGCCTCTTGCCCTGAGTGTGGCATCACCAATCGAATCTAACTCAGTTGTGATCGTGCCCTTGATTGAAATTGCCTGTGGGGTCAGAGCATTAGCTGATTATCTGACACCCCTGTTTCTTGAGGGCTCTGCTTTGCCTGAAGGGCTCTTCTAGCTCTAGGTACAGTGGCGGGGAAATACCCCACAGTGCCAGGAAATTCCTGTCCGGGCAGGGAGCTGACTTCCTGGTATCCAGGGACTCCAAGTCCAGCCCCTGCAGCCAATCAGCCTCAAACTGACAAGCAACAAAAGCAGCTGGAACCCAAACAAACAGACTTGGGTGAGGCAGGGGAGGGAGTCAGTCCTGGCGTCATCCAGGCCCTGGGCCAGGCTGTTGTCATGGTGACAACCAGTCCAGTTTACCAGCAGGCAGCAGAGCCAGTTCTCTGAGGGGGAAGCCCAGAGAGGGGGCTGGGGCCCTGGGGCCTGAGCTTCTCCAAGTAATAGAAACTGCACAGAGAAGGCATGGCCACTTCCACAGACAGCAGTGCCTTCTCCCAGGAGCTGGGCAGGCGGCCTGGGGGGCAGTGGCTCAGAGGTCTGAGAGGGAGGGAGGGGGCCACTGAACCGGCAAAGAGGACTCTGGAAAGGCTGGAAGGCGTTCCGGGCAGAAAGGCTTTGCAGCTGTGTTAGCTTTCTGGGCAAAACATGAAGTGGATCACAGAGATCTTTAAAACAAAAACACAACACACACACAGAGGCCAGTAGAGGAGACAGGGCCTTTGGGAACCTGAGAGGTGGGAATATCGTATGTCCTTCTCCAGGAGCTTTTCTTGCTTCAGATGACCACAATTCAAGCAATTACCTGGAGGAGAAGAGGAACGGCCAGCATTCAGTGTAAAACAAAGCATTAGAAAGTACCTGCTTTGCAGGGCAGGGTCCTGACAGTGTGCATGTCCATGGGGGCGGGTTACTTTAGGGTTAGAATAGACATCCTTCTGGCTAATGTGCAACATCTGCCTAAACAAATGCAGCGGAGGAACAGATCTTGGAAACTTCCTCCAGAAATTTTGCTGTAAAGTGTCTGTCACATGAAAGGACACACACTGTATGATTCCTCTTATATGAGGTTCCTGGAGTAGTCACAATTATCAAGGCAGAAAGTGGAGGGGTGCTTGCCAGGGGCTGGGGCGGGGGGTGGGGGTTGGTGTCTAATGGGTACTGAGTTTCAGTCGGGGAAGATGAAAAGAGTTCTGGAGATGGATGGTGGTGATGGTTGCACAATGTCGGGAATGCACTGAATGCCACTGAACTGTACACTTAAAAATGATTGAAATGGTAAATTCTGTTACGTATATTTTAACACAATCTATATAATAAAAGCCCAGTGACCATTATGGTGGAACGACCAGAACGACCAGTCGCTATGATGCACATTGACCACCAGGGGGCAGATGCTTAAGGCAGGAGCTGCCCCCTGGTGGTCAGTGTGCTCCCACAGCCACAGCGGGAGTGCCACTCAGCCAGAAGCTGGGCTCTCGACTGGTGAGTGCAGTGGCAGGGGTGGGAGCCTCTCCCACCACCACAGCAGCACTAAGGAGCGTCAAGCCAAGCAGTAAGGAGCAAGCAGGTGGGCGGTTAGGAACGAGGGCTCTCAGATTGCGAGAGGGCGCAGACCGGGCTGAGCTCCCCCCACCCCCCAAGGCATGAATTTTGTGCATCGGGCCTCTAGTTTTTTATAAAAGTGTCTGTCAGTTAAAGACTTGCTTCTTGTACCAGGAGACAGTGGCATTTGCTTGAAGGCTGACATCAGGGTTTGGTTCACCATTCTGAGCCTCAACTGTGTCACCCATAACATGGGCTATATCTTCCTTCAGTCAGATAGAAGAACAGAAGTGAATGCTTCCTAGGAATGTTCTTTCAAAAGTTAATGTTAAGGCACCCGAATGCCAAGGCAGGAGAGGAAGGAGAAAGGGGCAGCTTTGGAGGAAGCTAAGGAAAGGATATATTTGGCACTTAGAGGAACTGGACCAGCCCAAATACCTTAGGAAAATGTAGGAGAATTCTGGGCCCACTCTCAGGGGCCAGAAGGTAAGCCCTACATGGACTATCACCACAACTTAAAATACTTCTCCCTTTTGCTCTGCCTAAATTGAGAAATGAGTTAAGCCCACCCATTAGAAGGAAATGAAATGAAATGAAACAATGTCAAAACATCACCTCTCAAATTTCATGAAGGGAAATGGTGCAGTTACAACATAATTTGGGTCGAAGTTTATGGGATCTGGAGCCCAAATGTGTGAGTGGAACGTAAGTCACCATCAGAGTGTCCCACTAACTGTCAACAATTTACTCAAAGCACTTTTTTCCCACTTAAAGGAATAGTCCATCATCACCACTACCATTTACCCAACATGTTACATTGGCATATGCTGTTAGTATGTGCCAAGTACTAATCTAAATGTGGTCCATGCCTTATCTTTTCTTTCCTTAGAACCACGCTAGGTGAATCTTTTTCATAGACAACAACGTGAGGCTCATGTTTACCAGTTTGTTCTTTCTGGTTCTTTGCTTCCTCATTCATAAGCCGAGAATGATGCCACAGCTAGAGAACTTTAGCGGCTTGTCCCACGTCAAGGAGCCCGTTAAGTCATAATGTCAGGATTTGAACCTGTGTCCTTCTGACACCAAAGCTCTGCACTGGAACACCACACTGTGGTGGGGAAGACCCTATGGCTAAGAAGCTTATGGAACAAAATTGGTGGTGAATATTCTGCTCTGAGAGCAATTAGAATGCGCGGTTGGTAAATTGCTTTATTATGACATTGCATGATGTCACAATGACATTCAGTGGGGAAGAGCAGTGAGCATCATGGGTGTGTGTTAGCAGGGATTTGGTTTTAAAATGGGCTGAAACCACCATCGACAGAGCATGAAACAATGCTTGGCTGTGTGTCTTGGTATATTCTGTTGTGTGTGTTGTGTGTTGCATGTGCTGTGGATGTTGGGTGTATTTAGTTGTGTGCTTGTGTGTGTGTGTATATTATGTGTATGTGAGTGGGTTGTGTAAATGAGGGAAATTTGCATGATGACTAATTTCTTCAACATTGAAGAGCAGACATTCCGGCAGCCAGCACTTGGTGCTTACTATGAGCCAGGCACTCCGCTCAGTACCTCACATGTAACAACTCCTTCATCTTCACAACAGCCCTGTGCAGTAGGCAGTAACAGTCTCCTCATTTATGCATGAGGAAGTGGAGGCACAGATCGATCAGTCAACTTGTCCTAGACCCCCAGACAGTTTAAGGTGAAGTTGGGATATGAACCCAGGCAGATGGGCTTCAACACCTGTGGTCTTTCATCCTTTTCTGAATTGATGCCTGAAGATCACCATGTGAGAAGTGATAGAATTAGTCTCTTCATTCTGTGGGTGGAGAGCCTGGGGACAGTGTGAACACATGTCGACTAAGAAAATCAGCACCTCTCTTTTTTTTTAAAAAAAAACAAAAAACTTTATTGATTTCAGAGAGGAAGGGAGATATAGAAACATCAACGATGAGAGAAAATCACTGATCATCTGCCTCCTGTACGTCTCCTACTGGGGATTAAGCCTACAACCCAGGCATGTGCCCTTGACCGGAATTGAACCGGGGACCCTTCAGTCTGCAGGCTGATGCTCTCTATCCATTGAGCCAAACTGGCTAGGACCAGCACCTCTTAATTAAACATGAGCCAAGGTGAGCCAGCCTTTACTTGTCTTGTGGTGCATGTGCAAATTCTATAAACGAAATGACCAGTAAGAATTAAGGATTGCTGTACTTAGGAAGAGCCTTATGGCAGTGGCATGTGCTGGGAGGCCGTTGCTGGCCAGGAGAACATTGGGCCTGGGTTGGGCAGTAAGGTAGCTAAAGCTTCTTTCTTCTCCGTAGCTCTATACACTCAGAGGGCTACTTCCCAGGACCTAGTGTGCAGCCATCACCCTGGCCTCCGTCTTACACAGTCTATGTTCTCCTAAGACCAGCCTTGTCTTGAAGGAAAAGGGACTGGCACTGCATCTCCAAGAGGGAAGCCTCACTGAGCCAGGCTGGGGGTGGGCAGGGTGGAGAGACGTACATTGCTGAAGGCTCTTCCTCAGCGAAGAACACCTCATGAAGAGCTCAGCAGCAGATGTAGGCTGGCTGCAGAGGCCCATTAATGCTGGAGTTGTACAGACCGAGCTGGCTCCAAGTGAGGTTACCTGATCTCTAAGTAACACAGAGATTTGAGACCTTTGGCTTGCACCCAAGGCCCTGTGGCCACCTGGTCAGCGGCAGGCCGAAGATGCATGGCCTCAGACCAAGCCAGCTTCCACATAACGATTCTCCCTCAGTGCAGAGGTGTTGACTGTCAAAATCTGAAAGGCGGTGGTTCTGAAGCTCTGGCATGCAAAAACACCACCCAGAGTGCTTTGGAGAAGGGCAGTTTTCTGGGCCCCACCAGCAGAGATTGGGACTCACTGGGTCTAGGGTTGGGGAGAGAAATTGCAATTTTATTTTTATTTTTTAAAAATTAAGCTTATTCGGGAGGCAATGGGTAATAAAATTATATAGGTTTCACGTGTACAGTTCTATAATATGTCTTCTGTATACTGCATTGTGTGTTCACCACCCAAAGTCAAGTCTTCTGTCGCCATATATTTGATCCTTTTTACCCTTTTCTACCTCCCTCCTCTCCCCCTTTCCCTCACTGTTGTCTGTGTCTATGAGTTTTAGTTTGTTCATTCGTTGCTTTCAGTTTTACATCCCACATGTAAGTGAATTCATATGGCTCTTGACTTTTTCCATCTGACTTATTTTGCTTAGTATGATGTCCTCAAGATCCATCCATGTTGTTGCAAATGGGAAGAATTTGCATTTTATTTTATTTTTTAAAAAATATATTGATTTTTTTTACAGAGAGGAAGGGAGAGGGATAGAGAGTTAGAAACATCGGTGAGAGAGAAACATCGATCAGCTGCCTCCTGCACACCCCCTACTGGGAATGTGTCCGCAACCAAGGTACATGCCCTTGACTGGAATCGAACCTGGGACTCTTCAGTTCGCAGGCCGACCAACGCTCTATCCACTGAGTCAAACTGGTTAGAATTTGCATTTTAAATAAGTACCCCGGTGACTGGGTAAGGGTCATAATTGGGGTTAGGGAAAATCCAGCACTTGCTTATTCAGGAAACACAACAGCCCTGTGAGAAAGGTAATATTGTTTTCATTCGTCTCAATTTATAGATGGATAAACTTAAGCTCAAAGGGTTGGGCTAAACGGCCCAAGGCCTCAGAACTAGGAAATGTCAGAGCTGGGATTCCAACCCACTTAACTACAAACTGTACTGCTATCTGAGTTCTGGAGGAAGAGTAATCGGGGATCTGGCTGGCTGCAGACAGATGCAGGCTTGTCTCCTGGCACTCCCCAATATATGCTCTCTGTTTTAGTCAGGCCAATGATACCAGAACAGGCTGGGTTATGCTGCGGTAGCAAATGGTCATTCCAACCAGCAGGGGGCTCTATTCATTATTGTCAATCTGGGATCAAGGCTGATGGAAACTCTATCTTGCCAGGTTTCCACTATTGGAGAGGCAGGGAAGGAGGACTAGGGCTCTTGAACCATACATTTCTGTCTGGAAATGACATGGGTGTCGGTTTTGCTCCACTTTCACTGGCCAAGTAAGTCCCATGGCCACGCCCAAAACCAGGGTGTAGAAATGTAAACAAGAATATAGTACATTCGACCTGAGTGTACCTTCCTGCTCATGTCTTTGCACACACTGCTGCATCTGTCTGAAATGTCCTGTCCCTGCTTTCCAGCGAGGCTGACTCGACTCGGTGTCTAATTCTAGAATCACCTGCCACCAGCTCTGGGCAGCCTTTCCCACCGCACCCAGGCTGGATTAGGTTCTCCAGTCTCCTGAGGGCCCTGGGCTTATCTCTATTAGGGTGCATGTCATACTGCATTGCAGTGGTTGGTTTGTCCCTCTGTCCCCTAGCCCGCTGGACTGTCCCGGGAGGCAGCTCTGGCTCCTGGAAGGCAGGCGTGTAGGAGCTCGGGGCAGAGGATTAGAGTGATTTGGACCTGGATTCTGGGCCCCAAGGGAGCTCTTCCTTTCCCACAGGAACAGGACTGCTGGGGCTTTAGAGAATGGGGAAGAGGAAGGCAAGAATTCTGTGGCTTCAGGATGAGCCAGCTGCCGATGGGGGAAGAAAAACCCCCTGCAGAGGGAGTGGGCTTTTTCCACGGCTTCATCGCCCCATCATGGAAAGACACCTCAAACCCGGCTTAGTCACTGCCCAGCGCTGGCTGTGTCACCACAGGGTGAATTTCAGGAGTCCAAGGGCAGGACGCTCTGCAGCTGGGGTGGGGGGAATTCTTGCTGTTCTCACTCTGGGCCACTGATGCCCGTTAAAGGTCACTGTTAGTACAGGGGCAGGTGTTGGTGGCCTCCTCAGAGTGAGCTTTGCCTGAGTCCTGTCACACCATGTCCTCTGGGTCCCGGGAAGGCTATTTGGGATCAAGGACAGGGGATCAAGGCCTACCCAGCAGGAGAGGCCTGACTGTGATGTGGGGCTCTGCAGGGTCTGGGCCACCTGCTGGGCCCACGCCTGGAGTAACCCCAGAAGATAGGCAAAGAGTCCCAGAACTGTGCGTGGGAGTGAAGCACCAGGTGCCTTGAGCTGCACAAGGCAGGATCCAGCACTGTCCACTGGACTTCCAGGCCCCCCTTTCCCTCCCACTTCCTGCCTCACACCTTGGGCTCTGGGGGATGAGCCATTTTCAGTTCTCAGGATACCCCATTCTCTCGCACTTGTGGGCTGATGTATGTACTGACTCGGACACAAATCTCGGCCTCTACTGCATTTTCCACAAGAAATTAAACTCTTCAAGGGTTTTGCCTCTTTGCAGTGTGGCTTTTCCTGAAGTTTGAGGGAGAAAGCTGTTGTAGGGTGGGTCCCTTGTGCAGTACTCAGCTCACCCCTTCCTTCCCCCTGCCTTGCTCCCCACTGCATCCCTGGGAGCTCTCAGTCCTCCTCCCGCCACCACGCACAGTAACTGCCCCCCTGCCTTTGAAACAAAAGGCCATCAGATGCATTGGACGTAGAAGTTCAGCTTTTGCCCAAGTTTTCTTCTCTTAAACAAGAAAAGACTCTCCGAACAACACTCTCCCTGCTCAGCTGCTGGGGTAATGTGTTCTCCACCTTGTTCCCTGCTGGGTCCTTGCCTGGACACCTGGTCCCACTTGGCTTCACTAAGTCTCATGCCTTTGGTCTCAGCTGGCCTCGCCCGCTAAATAGTTGAGGTTGGTGCCTCACCAATGTGCTTCACAAGGACTGACTGTTAAATTTTGGGGAGTTTTGCAAGCTGCTTGTTAAACGTAGCCATTGTTAAAAATTTAACTGTGGTATTGAATACTCAAAACTTATCACTTCCTAATTACTTTACTGTATTTTTCCACTACCTCTATGCTCCTGAGGTTATTTATTCCTCTTATATCCATAGGTTGGAAATACTATATATTTTGTAGGCTACCATGCATCGATTCCTAAATCTTCATTCAGTGGTTGATATTACCTTGTGTCAGTCCATTGGGGCTGCTGTAACAAAATACCACCGACTGCATAGCTTATCAACAACAGAAATTTGTTTCTCACACTTCTGGAGGATGGCAAGTTCAAGATCAAGGTTCCTTGCCAAAACCGGTTTGGCTCAGTGGATAGAGCGTCGGCCTGCGGACTGAAAGGTCCCAGGTTCGATTCCGGTCAAGGGCATGTACCTGGGTTGCGGGCGTATCCCCGGTGGGAGATATGCAGGAGGCAGCTGATCAGTGTTTCTCTCTCATAGATGTTTCTAACTCTCTATCTCTCTCCCTTCCTCTCTGTAAAAAATCAATAAAATATATTTTTAAAAAAAAAATCAAGGTTCCAGCATGGTCACCTTCTGGTGAGGGTCTTCTTCTTGATTCAAAGCTGGTGCCTTTTCTCTTCTCTCTGTGTCCTCACATGGTGGAAGGGGCAAGGGGCTCCTATGGAACCTCTTTTATAAGGGCACTAATCCCATTCATGAAGGCTCCACCCTCATGACTTAATCACCCCCCAAAAGTTCCCAAGCCCAATGGGAAGTGTTACCTCTTCTCCAGGGGACCTGAAACTCCAGGACCCTTGTCAAGCAGCACACACAAGTGCCACCGCTAGGCAAGCCAGGCAGCCTGTCTCCAATCCAGGCAGCTCCTGAGGCCGAAGGCGCAGGCCACACTCAGCCTGAAGGGGTGTTCTGACTGACCTGCAGATGCCTTGATTTTATTTTATCTTTAAAATAAATCCAACAGTCAGAAATGGAGCTATTTTACAAAACAGTTCAAAAGATCCCGCCACAGTTGGGCCTGCATTCCAGCATGGCCCATCCCCAGAGCTGAAAAGCTGGTCCCGTTTTAGCTCAGCTCTCCCATTTGCCACAGTCCTCACCCTCTGGCAACACTCGGTAGTCTTTCCCCTCACACTAGCTGTGGGACTTGAGCAAGGCTCTACCTTCCCTGAAACCCCTTCATCTGAAAGATGGAACTTCTGATGGGCCCCAGAGTCTGTGGTGAGGGTTGGTTGAGAACGTCCTTGGGAAGCAGAAGGCGCTCTGCCCTCCCCCTGTGCCGCTCCCCACTTCCTCTTCATGGGGCTCCCCCTCACTCCCAGACCCCACTGCTTCTGTCTATGGAGCTGCTCTCCAGTGGGCCCAGGTGGGTCCCTGCTCAGAGGCTGCATCTGCCTTCCAGGTGGGGAGAGCTGGAGCAGCCCCTGGCTGCTGCTGCACCCTCATCCGTGAGAGGTCTCTACGCAGGAAGGACGCACATGTCAAGGTGAAGGGATGACTGGGATTCAGGAGGGCTGAGTCCCAGCTGGGCTTGGCCTCAGAACAACAGAAAAGGGTTTGAGCAGTGGCCAATCGCCTCCCTCAGGTGACAGCCAAAAGCCGCCCCTTTCCAATCCTAAGGTCCTTGTTCTATTACCAGGTGTCAGGGCAGCTGTTGGCGAAGTCAGCTGGGTTTGCTCAGCTTTGCTAGGAAGTGCCTACTTCTTTCCCCTGCTGGGGTTGTTAAGCTCCTGTACCTTTTAAAAAGGTTTTAAACTTTTATGGCTTCTTTTTTAAAAAAGCGTTCTACCCATTTCAAAACGAATTGCACTTCAAACAGATTCCCCAAGACTCTTTTGTTTTGATTATAAAAGTAATCCATCTTTTTTATACGAAGATTTGGGAAATAAAGACACAGAAGGAAATGAAAACCTCTCATAATAACTGTTAATATTATGTCATCCTAAACTTTTTTTCTGTATTCTCCTAATCATTCATACACAGGGGTGGCAAAAGTAGGTTTACAGTTGTGAGTATGCCAAACTTTATTTTTGCATTATTAATTAATTATTTTATCATTTATTATTAACCTATTTTTGCACACTCCTGTTTGCATCTCTCCGTGTATGTATTTTCCACATATCATGCCAGAGTCTTATTATATACTAGAGGCCCGGTGCACAGATTCGTGCACTGGTGGGGTCCCTCGGCCTGGCCTGCACTCTCTTGCAATCCGGGACCCCTCGAGGGACATCGGACTGCCAGTTTTGACCTGATCCCTGCAGGCCAGGCTGAGAGACCCCACTGGTGCACGAATCCATGTACAGGGCCTCTAGTATGCATATAAGATCTTTTGTTAATCTCTTCCTGCTCTCCCCCAGCCCCCTCCATCTGAGATTCATCAGTCTGTTCCATGTTTCCATGCCTGTGCATTGAGCGTCTGCCCCCAGGTGGTCAGTGTGCCTTGTAGCTGATGGTCGAACGGTCAAATGGCAGAATGGTTGCTTAGGCTTCTATATATATGTAGATACTATTTTATAATACACAGCGTAAGGCCTGGCAAATCGTAGGTGATAAATAAATATTGTCAGAGCTACTAAGTATCACTTACTGGTTTGCTTACAATATGCCAGGCCTGGTGTTATGTGTTTAATACCCACTATCTCATTCAGTCCCAGTAACAACCCTGTGATAAGAAGCTATTGTATTCCTGTTTTACAGATGAGAAACTTGAGGCTCAGAGAAGCGATGTTACTTGTCAAAAGTTACAGAGGAAGTCAGCGAGATGGACACAACCTGTGCTTGTAGTTTTGTATGAACAAAGTGTACATTTACTGGTTTAAGAGTCTTTTGAAAATTTACGGAGTGCCCTATTGCCTCCTCAGGTGAAAATATTTACTGAGAATGATGTAGAAACACATCCTGGGGCAGAAAACCTGGCTCTGCAATGGACTGGTATGATCTGGAACAAGTAACGTATCCTCCTTGACCCTCGGTTTCCTCACCTACAGAATGGGATTTGTGTGTGGAGGTGGGTTAGCACTGTGCCTGGCACGCGGGAGTATTTGGCATGATTCCACAGCAGCGCCTTTAGGGGACAGCTGTGGCCTTAAATGGCCCTGAACTTAAGATGCTTCCCTTATTGACATGGCTGCTACTTTAACGCCCAGAGCAGTCCCTCTGGGTCCCACTAGGTAATGGGGAGGAAAAGTTAAACCAACATGAAAACAGCGAGGGAGCGGTAGAGTAAGGACCTGGCTGTAGATCATCAGCATTTGTATTTAGTTTCCCCAGCTGAGGGTTAAGTCATTAAAAAGGGGAACTGTCCACCCCCCCAATTCCTCATTTATTTCTAATAGTTTACCACGAAAAGTGGGGCTCCCGACAAGTTAAAGTAAAACAATTGTAGGGCAGAACTGAGGGCTGGATATGCTAACTTGTCTAATTAAAGCTGCCCCTCCCATGACATCACTTCACCTATGAATACTTCAAAGAATATGTCTCTAATAGACAAGGGCTTTAAAGATGGAACTGCAATAACACCCAGCAAAAGGAACACTAATTCAGAAGGCGGCATTTTAAAAACCGGGGCGGTGTTTGGTACAGCCAGGCTACCCCGTGACTGTGCTTCAGGTGACTGTAGACCCGATTCCTTCAACGTGGCCACACTGGGCAGGTCCGAGGGGCCAGAGGAGGAGAAGGAGCCCCAGTGAATTTAGGGAAGCACAGGACTATGGCGAAGGAGGCTAGTTCAGAGGTCGGCGGCCAGTGGTCCAGGAGAACTTGTGATGGAGCCACGGGCACCCCCTCAGCCCTACTGGGTGTCCCTGGCAGGCAAGCAGCATCTGTCCAAAAGGGAAAGTGGGAGAAGAAGGGAAGGAGCAGGACACACAGAGAGAAGGAGGTGGGAGGAGAGAGCGTGCCTTATATTGAGAAAGAAAAAGAGGAAGGGGAGAGCAGAAATAGATAACTGAACGCCCACAGCACACCAGGTGTCAGGAGGGCTCCTTCCCCTCCCCCACCTCCCCCTGCTCTGCCCACACGTGCCTGGGCTGTTGCTCACCCCTTCAGTGAGCTACTCTGTTGGTGGAGCGAGGTTAGGGGCAAGTACGGGTTTATAAGGAAAGAGTGCTATGCGTCTCTGGCACAGGAGGGGAAGGTTCCCCCAGGGCCTGCCAGCCACACCTGGTTTAGTAAGAAAAGGAAGAAAGGTTTCCTTGAGTTGGGGCCCTCATGGAGCCACAGGCTCTTGCAATCCATCCTACGAGGCCCCAGAGGGAGGCACTCAGCAAATGTGCACTTGGGGCAGCGGCAAAGGGAAACAGGCCATTAAGGGGTTGACCTCTTGTCAGAGGTGGGCTGCAAGGCAGCAGTCTCCCTAGTCTTGGATCTGTTCGGGGCTGGAGTCTATGCTAAAGGGCGGGGTAGCAGGCGCATCGGGCTCTCCAGCCGGTGGAGAGCTGCCTCCCTGGTTTAGGCTGCGCCAGCCCTGCAAGGAGGGGGTGGGAGCAGCGAGGGTGTGGGGAGGGTGAGCTGAGGAAGGAAGGGGTCCTGTAAGCAGGCAGGGAGAGTTTCCTGAGCCCCCTGGGGCTGGGGTGGGGGGTGGCCCAGGGTGCAGGGCGAGGCTGCGCTGGTGCTGGTCATGTCTGACTTCCAGCTGGAAACGCTGCGGGTGACATCACCGGTGGGAAGGTGAGCTGGGAGGCCAGAGAGTGCCTTCCTTACGGGGTTTGGGGCAAAGGGTGATGGGGGCCATGCCATCCTGTACACTGGCTGCCTGGAGGGGCTCCTAGCCCCTCACTGTACCCCCAGCCCTGGCTCCTGAAGAAGTCCTAGGCCCCTGCCCTCCTAGAGCGTTCTAGTTCCATCTTATACAAGTGCTGTCTCAGCCTCCAAGACAGGGTGGAGTGCCCAGAACAGAGTCTCCGTAGCTCCTAAGGCCAATTTGCCTTTGATGCTGCCCCAAGTGCACAATTGCCGAGTGCTTCCCTCTGGGACCTTGTAGGGTGGATGGCAAGAGCCCGTGGCTCCGTGAGGACCCCAACCCAAGGAGATCTTTCTTCCCTTTCTTACTAAACCAGGCACAGGCTGGAGGTGAGCTGTGTGTGGATTAAAATTGGCACCATTGCTGGTGGCCACGAGGCCCCAGGGATAAAGTCCCCAGCAGTGTGGCTTCCTAGACAGCTGGCTGATGTTGGGGAGCACACAGCTAAAGGAGGTAGACCAGAGTAACCAGACCTGGGGACCCGTCTTGACCTGTGAAGAGTAATAATGAACACACAGAGGTCTTCCTATGTGGCCCGCACTGTTCTGCTTAGATTGTTCTAAAGCATCCCGTGCGTGTTCTAACCACGCATCATCTAGTTTCATAACCTGATTTCTGACGTTACAGATGAAGAATCTGAGCCACTGAGAGATGACGTCACTCGGCCAAGGTCACACAGCTCCTGGGGCCAGGGTTCTGGTTTGTCTTTGTGAAGAAGAGGGAACACGCATTGCACTTTCCTGAAGGAAAAACAAGCTGAGGTCAGGGTTTCTTTCAAGAAAGCAAATTCCAGGGCGGTCGCTGAGATCAGCATCCCTTCAGCAAATGTCCCAGTCGCTGCATGCACGTCTGTGTCTCAGCACGTGCCACGGCTGATGGCCGCCATAGTGACCTGCAACCACCAGGGAAAGGTTAATTTCTATGTCATGAGTTCTGTTGAATAAGGTGGGGGGAGTAACAGGCTTTAAAAAGATCTCCCGCAGCCCTAACTGGTTTGGCTCAGTGGATAGAGTGTCGGCCTGCAGACTGAAGGGTCCCAGGTTCCATTCCGGTCAAGGGCATGTACCTTGGCTGTGGGCACATCCCCAAGTGGGGAGTGTGCAGGAGGCAGCTGAATCGATGTTCCTAACTCTCTATCCCTCTCCCTTTCCCTTCCTCTCTGTAAAAAGTCAACAAAATATATTTAAAAAACAAACAAAAACATCTCCCCCAAAACCAAATCACCGAAGTTAGACACTTAGAGGAATTCACCCCTCTCTGAAAAGCTCAGCTCCTCTGGTAATTCATTCTAGAGGACTCTTAGCTTTAACCGTTGTCCCTCTGCTCTTATGTCACCAGTGTTGCCATTGCATCTGTGAAACAGGAACGAGCAATGTCTCTCCATTATTTCCCCACAAGTCCTCCCAGAAGATGGCGCGGGGATCACGTGGGGAAGTTCTCTTTCCTCCACGGGTCTCCATCTGAAACTCCCCAAACGCTTGGGGCTGTGCAATGCTGGGCAGCAGTTGCCCTGGCATCTTGCCCCCTTTACACAAAGCAACCACTGTTGCAGAAAATGAGGGTCCTGTGTCCACTTGGCACCATCCCCTGCCTGGCTGGCATTTGCGTGGGAGAAGGAACTTTCTTTCTCCCTGACAATAGGTTCTGATCACAAACCAGGCCTTTCAGGGAAACAGCTCCCCATGGAATGACTGCCCACAGGTAAGAGCTGAGTGGAACAACAGAAGCGAGTCCCGCGGGCAGCCTGTTACTGTTGCTGAGAAGTCAATGAAAGCCTGTGAAGGCCTCACACAGCTTTCCATGCCTGACCTCATGCCATCAACTCTCCCCGGGCTTCCCTCCTTTTCCCTGTGCCTCTCCTTGAATTTGTTTCAAACGTTAGTGGCAAATCCAGTTCCTGGCCTTTGTAGTTAATGCTCTAGAATTCCAGCCTCACCCCTTAATACAGGTGTGATACTTCTTTCTTTCTTCCTTCCTTCCTTTCTTCCTTCCTTCCTTCCTTCCTTCCTTCCTTCCTTCCTTTCTTCCTTCCTTCCTTCCTTCCTTCCTTCCTTCCTTCCTTCCTTCCTTCCTTTCTTCTGTGTGTGTGTGTGTGTGTGTGTGTGTGTGTGAATCCTCACCAGAGGATATTTTTCCATTGATTTTTTTTAGAGAGAATGGAAGGGAGGAAGAGAGACAGAGAGAGAGAGAGAAACATTGATGTGAGAGAGACATACGGATTGGTTGTCTCCTGCATGGGCCCCAGTCAGGGCCAGGGATTGAGCCTGCAACTGAGGTACATGCCCTTGACCGAAATCTAACCCTTCAGTCTTCCGGCTGATGCTCAAACCCAGCGGTTCTCAACCTGTGGGTCGCAACCCCTTTGGCGGTCGAATGACCCTTTCACAGGGGTCGCCTAAGACCATCCTGCATATCAGATATTTACATTACGATTCATAACAGTAGCAACATGACAGTGATGAAGTAGCAACGAAAATAATTTTATGGTTGGGTCACAACATGAGGAACTGTATTTAAAGGGCCAGAAGGTTGAGAACCACTGAGAAAACCGGCCAGGCCAATTGTACCATTATTGTTGTGCGAGGGAAGAAGTCTTGACACATAGAGGTTGATTGGCTGCCTCTGGTCACATGATCGGTTGGCTCCATGATTGGAACTTGGGGCTTTGCCAGACCACACTGTCTTTCCCGGAGCTGCTGCTTGCTCGGTGGGTCTGAGTTGCAGAGACAGCTGTTATACAGATGGTCTGGCCAAAGCAGAGGGTGGAACAGGGCTGAGCAGCTTGTCTCTTCCTTGGTCAGGTAGAATTGTCAGAGGTCAGGGGGAAGGAAGGGAAACTTAGAGATCCCATTGCTCAACCTGCTTCCTGTATAGATGAGGACACGGAGGCTTAGAGGTGATGCGACTTGTCCAAGATGAGCTAGCTGGTTAGAGCCATAAGGGGGGATAGGAGCCAGGACTTAACACTCCCATATCTGTGTTCTTCTCACCACTCTGTGTGGGCTATAAGGTCAAAGGTCACAGGGTCTGCAGAGAAAAAAAAAGCCCATTTCCTGAATAGAAAGGTAGACCCAGGTTCCTTCACACCTTGTGCACCCTGAAATAGGGGGTAGCTGATTAAGAAACGACTGAGGGGCCTGGGAATTTGGTCCCTACATGTCACACAGTGATGACCTCATTCAAAAGTGGTGACTTGAGGGATCTTGTGAATTTCAGAGCTACCATTTTCTATCAGTGTCATATCCTCTCTTAATTATCATCACTTACTGGCTAAAAAACTGAGAGTGGTATCTGTCCGGCTCAGACCATGGGGTTATTTCAAGGCTCCCTACCTAACTGTAAGGAAGGAATTTTTGCCTTCTTCTTTACTAACTGCTGATTTCCTAATCTCCAGCATGGTACATGGAACACAGTAGGAATTCAATAAATACTTGTTGAATGGATGAATTAAGGGTCATATGAGATGCTTCAGGTAAAAGTGCTTTGTCATCTCTGCAGCACTATACGGACATGAGGGATTGTTAATGGCATTAGCTAATGCTCTGACCTTGGGTGAGTTGCACAACCTCTCTGGACTTCAGTGTCCGAAATTGCAATACAAAGTGTTCCAGGTTTACCTTATATTTTGAATTAAACTAGGTGATCTCTAAGGTCCCTTTCAGATTTGTAATTCTGTAATTTCTGTGTTCATTGTTATAGAATATTGTGAGGATTTCCAGACTGATTTAGGATACAAAAGCATCACAAACCATCGTGGGCTAGATCAAGGCAGATACGTTGATTTCTTTTCCTTAGTGAATTCCAGTTGACTGGTAGTGGCTACCTGGAATGCTGCAGTGTTGGGACAGACTCTGGGGGTCCGTAGTATAGAGTTATAGAGTTAGTGATGTCTGTTGTGGACACAGAATACAAGGCAGTAGCAAGCATGCCAAACAAATACCATCACCCACCTAGGTGCTCAAAACAACAGCTGCTCAGGAATTTCTGAGAGCAATGTTATTTTTCTCCGCTTTTGCATGACAATGGAGAGACCATTTGGATGAGGGGAGGGTTTCTGGGGGGGGGGGGGGTAAAACCAGAACTCTATAGACTTGTAATAAATCAACCTTCTGCCTTCTATTGCAACTTAAGAAATTTTTTCATGCAAGTAAAAAAAAAATGAACGTGATTGACTAATTGACTGTTGAGGACGGAAATCCAGACTCAGAATCTTCCTACCACCTGGAGACACAGACAGATGCAGGAGAATGTAGAATGGTATAAAAAGTCTACACATAAACATGAACCCGTTCACCCTCCAAGAACATGTGAAAACCTACAGTGTCCCCGGCAGGCCCAGGTACATGCATGATGCTGAAAACGCAGAGGATCTCTCCAGGAATAAGGCCTTTTCCCTTCTCCTGTTTTCTTAAGAGTGGTGGCCAAACCACTGACTGCTTAGTGTGTGTGGGTCCATGAGCTTTCTGAATGTAACCCTTATTTCCACCAGTCCACTCTGGTGATGAGGAAATGATAAGCTTTGGGTCTGAGTCCCAGAATTCCTGAAGGAAATATACAAATGAGGTTCCTTAAATCTCTCATTGCACACAGGGGAGGCTAGCCAGCCAAGGAGAGACTTTCTTAGCCCTCAAGTACCCTCCTGTTGCTCCTTCTGCTTTTGAAACCCAAGGATGCTGTGATGTGAAGATGTGCCCATTCCTCCCTGCCTCCCTGGAAGTGTGGAGAGGCCTCTGCCTCTTGGTTGGGGGATTAGGTATATTGATCCCCACCTGTCATCATTTCACAGTTGTCCAATGATGTGTCACAATGGAGGAGTGACGAGACAAGTCCCTGTTCTCCCTCCAGGTGGTCTGCCTTTGCCATAACAACATCAGCTTCCGGTACCCTCCCTCACGATTGGTCTTTCTCTACCTTCCAGGCGGTTCCTGAAAAGGCTGCACAGAGTGAGTGATTACTTCAGGACTTGAAATAGCTTCTCTCCTGCCCCAGATATGACACAGTCACTTCCCCAATAGAGCCATCACTCCAAGAGGAACAGGATGTCCTTGTAACACGGCCAAGAGGGTCACATGATTAGATAGCCAGGAGGCCTCCAGGGACCTTGTTTCCTCTGAAGCCATTGGACCGGACTTCTCCACAAAAACTGATCTGGCAAGCCACCCTGAACCTAACCTCTTATAGGATTTCGGTACAGAGAAGTTTCTCCAGGAAATAATTGTTTGATGAACTAGAAAGGTCATAGGGGAGAATTCCTGTGGAGCTTCTTTGGTGGCCACGTGGAAATAAGCCCAGCATGCACGTGCTTCTGTGCTAGAGTTGGGAGTCCCCATGACTCCTTATCCTTGTCCTTGGTGGCACCCTTCAAGGAAGCCATAAAGTATGGACACACAGTTCAGCTTGCTGATTGTGGAATTCTTGGCCTAGTCTGGAGCCAGCTGGAGTAGAGAATGGGAAGCAGAGGGAGAAAAGGTTTACCTTAGAATTCAGATCAGGCAGAAGAGAAAAGGCATTTACGAAGGATGAACCAGCCCTCACCATAGCTCCAGACCCCCAGACCTCGCAGACACATGGTCAAGTTTTATTGGGAAGTCACCAGGCACTTCAGAGGAAAACATGATTTAAGCAGCTGAGCAGGAGCAGGGTGGGGGAGCTGAAGAAGGTCTTCAAGAGGCCCAAGAAGGGGAAAATTAGCTGAGTCAGAAGCCAACAAGAGGAACCTGAACTAGAGGAACTTGGTCTAGAGTCAGAGGCAGCCTCACCCTGGGAGAGAATTTTTTTTTTTTAATCTTGAATTTCTGGTGCCATAAAAATCTTTAAGAGACATAAAGAAACTTACATTTCTTTAGTAAAAGCTTCTAGTCAAAAGTCACCTTTGGGGCAAATGGCAGAATCCCCAATCAGACTAGGAAAAACTTCCACAATGCCAGAAACCTAAGCAGATTTTCCAGGGCTGTCTGTCTGGTCTTGCTGCTCAACCCCTTCTCTTCTCTCCAAGAGAGAAATAGCAGATAAACCCCAAAGCTCCAAGGCTTTTGACCTGTGAAGGAATTGAAGCTGGCCACCTGCCTGGTAAGCTCCCATGACTTTGATTCACACCTGTGATGTGGGGAATGTGGGGCAAGCCATTGGCTGAGCAGCAGACATCAAGGTCCCATTGGTTAGAGTGCACAGCTGCAGACAACAGCGTTCACTCTAGCTGGTTTAAGCAGGAAGGAATTTACCTGGGGACATCAGAAAGCTCGCAGAATTGTCAGAAGGGCTGGAGGAGCAGGCTTGAGGCTGAACTTCTATGAACAGCCCCCAGAGCCACACTGCAAGTCTGGGTTGGTAGGGCGAGGCTGCCACTGCCAACCAGAGAACCATGCTTGCCTCTGCCACAGCCAGGATGCTGCCACTGACACGTCTAACCCCAGAAACCCGCCATCCCTTGGGCCCACAAAAAATGTGCCCGCACCCTCCTTCTTCCTCATGTAGCTCACTTCTAAATCAAAGTCCCATGTGGGGACATCTAAGTGGCAAAATTCAAGCCACATATCTGTACCTAGCAGCCAGGGAAGCTGGGAAAGATCTACAAACACACACAATCAACCCATGTGAATGCCCTTAAAATGGGGAGAGAGATGCAAAGCCCTTTGGGAAGTCAGGGATGACAGACACCTTGGGAAGTCAAGGTGTCTGGGCTGTGGCCTAGGGTACCCAGGAACAGTTAGTGTGAGAAAGTGCCCCACTCTGATTGGCTGGTGAGCCTCCCTCAGCAGCACTATGTTCCGTTGGTCTTAGACAAAATAGAGAAGTAAGACATGTTTGTGTTCTAGGTTGTTCATGCAACCAACCCAAACTGTCAGCACTATTTACTTCGTTTTAAGATACTTTCACAAAGAGATTTGAGTCAACCAGTGTGTTGTTTTGCATATTACAATACTAGTCCATTCTGGGCTTTATGAAAGACACAGTTACATGTCTGGCCTCTAGTCTGAATGGGGAGCCAGGAAAACCATATTATGAAAGCACCAAATGAATGGTACAGACAACAGCGATCAAGGAGCTCTGTTTGGGGTGGTCAGGATGGTTTTTTGGAGGAGGCAGAGCTGGAGCTGGGCTTTGAATAATGGGTAGGATTTAGGCAGGTGTTCCTGGAATGATGTGGGAATGAGGTGAACAATGCTCAGAGTGAGTGGGGAGTGTGCATATAGATGAGTAGCAGAATTATAGACAATAAGAATAGAAACTTTAATTGGGACAATGTTTTGGAGAATCCCAATTGCCCTGTGTATTAGTCAGGACTGTTTTTGAAGTGATAGAAATCCAACTCATTAACTTAAGATAGAGGGAGATTTATTGTTTTATCTAATTATAAAGCCCAAGGGCATGAGTTTGAGACATGGCTAAATTCAGGTATTCCGGTGATTTAATCAGGACTCAGTATCTCTCAGCTCTGGGTTCATCTGTGTTGGTTTCATTTTCCAGCAGGCTTTCTCTATGTGATGGTCCCTGGTTAGCCCAGGCTTACACCATCAGTTCAGTAATCTCTTGCCCAATATTTCTAGCAGAGTTCTCAGAATTCTTAGGGCTTGCTGACTGGCTTAGCCCGAGTCATGAGTAATCATGCCCTATCCTCACTGGAACTATAACCATGGCCAGGGGAAGGTGGGAGCTCTCACTAACCAGGTCAGGACATGGCCTAAGAGCGTAAGTTTAGTTCCACCCCAACCGCCGGGAGGGATGGGCACTGTAGCAGATGCTATCAGTGCCTCATCCTCACCCCTGGACCCTTCCCATTTCAGTGGATTGGGGCTCAGCTTTCAACTGTTCACACCTGCATCTCTTTGCCTGCGGGGCTTTCTCTGATCACCAGAGCCCGCAGGTGCACATTCAAGACAGGCCAGAAGTGCCAGGGAATGACACCTCCTAGGAGTAGTTCACACCCAACGGCTGATGGAGTTCGCAACCAGTGGCTGGTGGACTTGGTGTATAAATGCCCCAACTCTCTTGCCTCTTGGGTAGGATAGCTCTGAGGCTCATGTTCCAGAGTGTTTTGCAGAGTTTCTCAGTGGGATTGAGTTCCAGCTGCCCAGAATGGTCACTTGACTGATAACACATTCTTTATTGGCGTCCTTTCCCCATTTCACCCCCCCCCCCCGGCGTTTCCAGGGCTCACCTCCCAAGTAAGTCCTCACACCTGAATCTGTGTCTCAGGGTCTGCTTTTGGGGAAACCGAAACTAAGATATTCTCCAATGGAAGAGCAGGGTGCTGTGGCTAGAATAAGGGAAATGAATACTGGGTAGGCAGAAACAGTGGATATTAACTTCCCTTGGTCAAATGATTTGGAGTTTTTTGTTTTCCTGCCTGTTACATGTCTGCCTCCTCCTTGGGATGGGCAGTAAGCCCCTTAAGGGGAAGCCACAGCTTGTTCACTGTGGTGGTCCCAAAATCTTGTACATAGAAGATGTTAAAACTATATTTATTGTACTGAATTGAATTTTATGGACCAGTGGTCGGCAAACTCATTAGTCACCAGAGCCAAATATCAACAGTACAACGATTAAAATTTCTTTTGAGAGCCAAATTTTTTAAACTTAAACTATATAGGTAGGTACATTGTTATTAACTTAATTAGGGTACTCCTAAGGCTTAGGAAGAGCCACACTCAAGGGGCCAAAGATCTGCATGTGGCTCGCGAGCCGCAGTTTGCCGACCACTGTTATAGATAATGAAGAACCATTAAAGAATTTTGTGAACCCAGGACTAGCAGAATGTGTTTTGGCTTGAGGTGGTAAGGGTCACTCACATAGAACACAGTGACTGGCACATAAGTGCTCAATAAACATTTGTTGAACGAATGAAGGCTAGCAGTTGTTTAAAGGTTATTGTCAGTTGAGTAGCTGAGGTTGTGCTACTTGGTTTAACAGAGGCTGAAATTTTTCAGGGTATTGTGGGCTGAGAGTTCTTAGTTTCAAGTCATTGCTGTGTGTTCACCAATCCCCGTTCCCTTTTCCTCTGGGGCACATAGCTAGACTACAGTGTCAGCCTCTTTTGCACTTGGGTGAGGACGTTTGACTAAGTTCTGACCAATGGGATGGGGGGGAAAGTGCCATTGACCCTCTCTAGGCCTGGCCCATGAAACCTTCCCTGTGACCTATCACGCTGTCTCTTGTCTTTCATTCCCTGACTGGACACTGCGGGAAGCAATGGAGAACTCCAAGGACTGTGGAGATGACAGAGCCACTAGGGTGACAGGCGTGGGTTTCTGTGTGGAGTGGAGTTGGACTGGCCTCCTGTGTGGCCGGCAAAATCACCCAAGATGATGGCAAAACGTGGGGTGGACAGGGAGAATGGTCTTGAAGCTCTCTGTGAACGAGCAGAGAATGGTTGAGAAGTTGGTCAATGAAACCAATGCTGAGAAGGTGGAACAGCATGTGCAAAGGCTGGGAGGTGAGAAAGAGCTTGTAGCGTTTGAGGAATTGAAATATATTCCATATTATCGAAGCCTATCATGCCAAGAACTGAGGCTGGAAGTGGAACTTTGCCTTATAAAAACGTTCACATGTTCACCCAGTAGTAGAGGCATGCTGCTTTTAAAGAGGAAGAAAACATTTTTGAGGCCATGATGTGTGCCAGCCTCTGTGCCAACTGATTTCCTGGATCATCACATTTTATTATCCTCATGACCACCCCACCCCCACAGGGGAGATGCCATTCTCATCTCAACATTGCAGATAAGGAAACTGAGGCTCCCAGAAGTTACATAATTTCCCACTCAAGGACACAGTTCGGTAAATGCCCGATGAAGAGCTTGTCCTAAATGGTTTGCTTTTAGACTTCTAAAGACTGATCACCCTGGGGAAACCGAGGCAGCCCTTGGGAGACGCTGGTTGTTGTGGGGGGTGGGGCACTGCCGTGTTGGCTTGAGGCACTGGGGACACTGTAATCGGCAGTGCTTCGGGAAAACAAATGACTCCTTTGCCACGGCAAAGGGAAAGGCTTCTGGAAAGTTCGTTCAAACCAAACCACACTCTCTTTATAGTGATGACCACCCCCTCCTCCCCGCCCCAGCACCGTTCGCTCTGTGTGAAGGCAGAGCCACGCTTCACTCTAGACTCAGCCCTCTTACCTCTGGCTATGCTGGTGCCTGTTGCCCGTGGCTTCCTTCGGGGAGGCCTTCCCTGACCCTCCAGCTTAGATACCTAATTTTTTTCAAGGCACGTGCTATGTA
The DNA here is from genome assembly GCF_964212035.1 of Myotis nattereri. NCBI lineage: Eukaryota > Metazoa > Chordata > Mammalia > Chiroptera > Vespertilionidae > Myotis > Myotis nattereri. The sequence goes on along the minus strand of NC_138075.1, from coordinate 23,058,526 downwards.
TCGCTGACGTGTTACCCGCCTCCCTCGGTGGAATGGAAACTCTTAGTAGAGGAACAGGATTTTATTTTGTTCAGAATTGTATCTGTAGTGCCTAGAATAGGGGTGGGCAAACTTTTTGACTCGAGGGCCACAATGGGTTCTTAAACTGGACCGGAGGGCCGGAACAAAAGCATGGATGGAGTGTTTGTGTGAACTAATATAAATTCAAAGTAAACATCATTACATAAAAGGGTACGGTCTTTTTTTTTTTTTAGTTTTATTCATTTCAAACGGGCCGGATCCGGCCCGCGGGCCGTAGTTTGCCCACGGCTGGGAACAATACTTGGCACACAGCAAACTGCTAATAAATATTTGTTGAATGCCTGCTTATTTCCCAAGCACTGCGCTAGGTCCTGACTCTGCCTAATTTCATTGAACCCTCACAAGTCCATGGTTTACCCACACTGGGCCCTAGAACCAATTTCAACAGATAGTGAAGTAGGTATGTCGCCCCAACACATTTTCCTGCTTTCTCCTGGCAGGACCTGGGTGTAAGGAGCCCTAAGGACATCAGGCAGACATAGGCTGTGGAATTCACAAGGCCGGGCATTCGGGGGAGGAGGGGGTCCACCCTGGCTGCTATTCACAGCATCTGGTCCCAGCACTTTCACACTTCCCTTGGTGTGAAAATCCTTGGGAGAACAGGATAATCGTAGCTCCCAGAACCCTCTTTTCATAAATTAGCAACCAGCCAGAGAACAGAGAGCCGTCTATGGGAATGGTGAAGGGACTTCAGCCTCCTGTTGATGCTGGGGAGGAAGATCGCAGGACAGTGGGGGTGGGGAGAGGGCTTGGGGTAGGTAAAGGGGAGCTGTTTTGGCCGCCTTCTCCTCTCCTCATTTGTGGCTGTCCTCCACTGCCTCAGGTTCAGAGGGAATGAGGGCTTTGGCCTGGCCAGGAGTTGCTTCAAGGAGAATACACCCCCTAGCTCTCAGCTAGTAAGGGGCTCCTTTCCTAGGCTGGGTCTTTTTAGACAAAGGGGAAATTTCACCTATTTGTCATACTCCAAAAGCTCATAGCCTGACCCCCTGTATATACTGTCTTTTTAAAAAATATATTTTTATTGATTTCAGAGAGGAAGGGAGAGGGAGAGAGAGAGAGAAACATCAATGATGAGAGAGAATCATGGATCAGCTGCCTCCTGCATGCCCACACTGGGGTTTGAGCCCACAACCCTGGAATGTGCCCTTGACGGGGAATCAAATCGTGACCTCCTGGTTCGTAGGCCGATGCTCAATCACTGAGCTATGCCGGCCGAGTGTATATAATGTATTGAAAACTTTGGGGGCAAACAGCATCCCTGGGGGAGCTCACTAAGATTTCTGGGGGTGAATGTTTATGATTCTGGAATGCTTACAACACTGACCCAGCATGCAAAGCAGCTCCTCTCTCCATGTCACAACTTTGACTGTCGTCTCCTTTTTCCCTGGCCTGCTCCTCTAGTCACTATTCATCTAAGACGAACTTCCTCTCACTCCAAGTGGACTTGCTCTTTTGGCTAATGAACAAGTGCACAACACATCTTTACTGAAGACCTATCGGATGGGAAGCCATGCCCACTTAGTGGGCAAGACAGATACCAGGTAAAACCCTGGGTTTCTTGGGGCTTGGACTCCAGTGGCAGGATAATTGAGTCAGCCCGCAATGGAGACCTAGTTGTGTGTTCTTAGCCTATCCTGGGTTAGCCTTTGGATATATGTGGCAGGAACATTCATGACTTGTTAGAATTATAAAAACATCACTCAGCCAACCAGAGGATCCCCCTCACACAGCTCCCCTCCCTTCCTATTGAATCCTGGAGGCGGCATTTCTGTGCTAAGAACACCAGGACTTAGGAGGGGTTTTGCTCTGACTGTAGTGTGGCCAAGACTGCAGCCGGCAAACATTCTTAGGGGCCGCCCAGCACTCGCTGCTCTAAGAGGGTGGAAACTGGAGACGAAATCCATCCTCACCCTCGCCCCAGGCTTACTGTCTGGCCCTCCAGGGGTGCTGAGTTGGCAGGTGGGCACGAGGAGAAGGGTTCACCTTAGTGAACACCCAGCTCCTTCTGCAGCAGGGTGAACGTCACGCTGTGAATTTGCTGTGTGGGTTGGACAAGCTTCCCGGGTTTTCGGCCTGGTGTTATGATACCATCAGCTGTTTCTCATAGTTTCAGGGTCTGAACATCCCTGTTTATACTCAGCAGTACGAAGCTCTGTGAGTTTGTGTACACAGGAGGCCACCAAATGTCTGGAGAAGGAGGAGGGAGGTGACAGTGTGCAGACATCTGCTTACGTGGCAGCTGGATTCAGTTCTTACCTAGGGACCCAGTCAGAGGTCCCAGCCTTGGCACTGGTGCTCCAAGGCCTGTGCGGATATAGCGACAGCCTCAAATGACTCAGGGAAGGTCAAGGGGCAACACTGCGGACATTCAGAATGGAGGACCCTCGGATGTGAATCTGGCCTCACCTGCCCGCTCACAGCTCAGCAGACTGAGGTTCAGAGATGTGAGATAACTTACCCTCAGTCCCACAGTCAACAGAAGGCCTGGTCTGGAACTGAGAAGGCCTGTCCCTTCATTCACTGCTCTCCCATCCCCATGGACACTTAGCCCACCAACAGAAAATTAATTTCATACAGATACATGTCTATATTTTCATGAAGAAAAGTACAAGCAAAATTTTTTTTTGGTAAGAGGTTTAAATATGTCCAATAGCCCCCAAAGAGAAGAATACAACTTTCCCCGATTCCTGTGTCACTTCCCTGGCAGGACATGACCACCCCATGCTCTTAAGTAAAAAGCTTCGTCCAACCAACGTGAACGTGTTGTGGCGCACATGCTTTAATAGCGGATCCTTTCACACCGTGAAACCCAGGCAGGGTGTGTGTGTACCTGCACGTGCACCGAAGCAGGCACACTGCAACAGGGATTTTTGTTGTAATAGTTTTTGTTGCATCAATATCTCAAATGAATTTCTGGAAGAAGTGACTGTTTCTGGAAGAATCTGTCCTTTTTTATTTTATTTTATTCATTTATTTATTTTAAATCCGTACCTGAGGGTATTTTTCCCATTGATTTTTTTTGTTTGAGAGAGAATGGAGGGGGGGAGAGAGAGAGAGAAAGAGAGAGATCTAAGAGAGACGCATTGGTTGCTTCCCACATGCACCATGATTGAGACTGGGGATCGAGCCTGCGACTGAGGTATGTGCCCTTGACTGGGAACCAAACCTGTGACCCTTTGGTCCTCGGGCTGATCCTCTAACCACTGAACAACTGGCCAGGGCAGAATCTGTCCTTTTTAGATAGAAGCTCAGGCATTATTCATTGCCAGTGTGGTCAGTATTCCCAATTCTTTTTTTCTCTCTCGCATGTGTAAGTGATACTGGAAAAGAAGTAACGAACTTCCTATTCCAGAAGTTCATTTATAAAGTGGTTATGGGGACTGGAAATACATTTTCCCATAAAAAACATTATATGTGGTTTAATTAATGCTTGAAACTTGCTTCACTTCATATAGAGTTGAAATGCTGCCCATTTGGAATTAATGCAAGTATGAAACACTACTTTTTCACCATCTGTGCTTAAGTAGGAAAACTGTAAAGTCAAATAAGATTTTAAAAAACGATTGTGAATATTGGTGGTAAGGTGTTCAGCCTGTGTTTGAAATGGAGGTAGATGGAGACTCTGAGGGTTCTGGATGGACCCTTTAGGTTTCCAAGGGCTTTAGGTGTTGATGATCCTGATTCTTGGGAATGGCTTATTTGATGTGACTTTCTCTGCCTTCCTAAGGCATCATTAACCCTCTGTTTAAAGATGTGATAAGGGCTTGGGCTTTTGCTAGCAAATGGAATAATGTGAAGGAAGGGAGAAAGAGGGAAGCCCCTTTCCTCCTGAGATCACGAAGTCCAAGTTGGAAGAAAGTGGACAAAGAAACTGCCCATATGTGTGAGCAGGAACACCTTATGGTGTGTGGGTTCCCTGGCACTAAATTTTTGAGGAGAGTGAGGAGAGCAGAGAGAATTGACGCATAGCCCACTTATGTGGCTCAAGCCTAGTGTTTTGTAGTCATCACTGATATCCCAGAACCCTGAACTCTCCTTGTTTCCAATATGTCACCCCAAATTAGCATGTTGACACCATTCAGGCAGCCTGGTGTCATGTGATCCTATGAAAGAAATACCCTGTTAGCCAGTAGGAGTGATATGATGCCCGCCTGAAGCCTGGACCCAGCCAGAGCTCCAGAACAAGTCCACAGATAGGAACTCGGGAAGCCCTCCAGGCATCTGGTCAACCCCATACATTTGGGGAGTGGGAAGAAGATAGGGGAGTGGGTGAACAGAGGTGATTGGAGAGCATCCCAATGAGAAGACATGGGATCCACAGAAAAAAGAGAAGGACTGAAAACATTTTGAGTGGGGCATGAGTCTCACTTGATTAGAGAGCATTACTGCGTGAGAAAGCTATTCAGAGATGGGCCCAGGCCTTGAATGGTAAAACAGAAGAAGGAGAGGACTTGACATTTCAAGTCTCCCCTGTAAGAAGAGAAAGAGATTGAGGGGATGAGGTGTGGTAACTTCCCTGCACCATCTACCAGGGACATTGATCCAACCCCTGGTCTGGCTCAAGTTAAAGCAGAGTGATTAACTGGCATCATGGATGCTGGTCAGCAGAAAGTAATCATAAATTCATTGTGCTCATGATGCTAACTGGTGCTTGGTTTAGAGGAATAGAGGTTGATGAGAATCGTCTGAAAATTCTGCAGTCTATCTATCTATTCTTTTTTAATTCTTAGAATCTGTTCTTGAATCACACCAGCTGTGGATTAAACTACATGCTTTTGGTCTCCAGTGGAAATGCTTCAAACAAATTCAACTTTGTGAAGAAGCCATCAGCCTACATTGGGGAGTGGTTTAAGAGACAAAATTATGGGACGCCTTGTCATATTTATGACAAGAACATTGTTTTCTTTCTAAGGATCAATGGAAGAAATTTCTCTTAGACCTTACCATTACCTGTGAAGCAATGGTAAGCAAATGTCAGAGCCTCACAACGTGTAGAAGTGAAATTATATTCTTTAGCATCTGCATCTGATGTTTTCTTTCTTGTTTCTCCCTTCTCTTTATTTCCTATTTCACCTATTGCTTTGCTTTCATTATAATCCATGTATTTTTTTTAAATTAATCTAAAATTGTTTTGGGGATAAGGTGGTTAAATAAATACAAAGGTGGTGAAAGGGTGCTAGCTCACACAAGTCCATTTGCTGACTGTGGTTGGGTGGCTTGAACAACAGGCTATTCATAAGTACAGGAAATTTGCAAGACTGATGTTAGAAACTCTGGAAGTACCTGCACTATTTATAGTTGCATTTTTAAACAAATTCTTGAATCTGAGCTGTGAATATGTGCCATTCTAACTGGAAAGGTAATTATCAAATTCCTTAGTAGTCCATTTGGCCATGGTATAGAAGCACCACCACACTCAGAGGAACGAGACACTGGTGATTTCTTTCATCTAAGCAACACTGTTTTCTTTTTAAGGTCAATTCTATGTATATATCCATTCAAAGATCAAAGTCCAAATACTTAATCAAAACCACTGATTTTGCAAATCCTTAGCCAATCTTGGATCAGATTTGCAACCACCAAGTAGTGAAGAAGGCAAAACAAAATGGAACTAGGCCCTTACAAAATACATAGTGTATTGAACATAGTCCCCGCCCCGCCCCCCCCCCCCCCCCCCCCCCCAGTTAGCACTTAACACTGAATGCTGTTGATCTTCAAATTATCCCTTTCCCCTCAACTGGGAGAAGAAACAAGCTGAGGCTAGAAATGTTTTAAAGGGGCAAAGAAGGGTATTGATTTTCTGAATGCTTCTCTCCTTCTGTTTCTCCCTGTGTCATCTGGTCTCAAAAGGGAACAGAGATGAGCCTACCTGTTTCCAGATAGTACAAGTACCGGGTATGAATCTCAGGGAGGGCAGAGCGTAGGTGTGACGTATGGAAGTGATTCAATCTTCCTGGACCCACTTCCCTTCAGGACCAACTAGAGGTGAAATTGGTAGGGAGAGAGAAAGAGCTTGGTCTTTGTTTATTTGGCCTTTTTTTCCATTGGGAGTGATTCTGACTCTCACCTGTTTAGAACCAAGGATGCCAAGGAGATTTACTGGTATAAATACTAACAGTGCAGAAAATTAGCCCAGTCTGGATAGGAGTTCGAAAAAGAGAGAATCAAGCCCATTGTGTTCTTAAAAAAAAGACGTTGGGGAGAAATCATAACTTGTACATTTCAAAAGAACATCTTGCCAGTTTTCCCTTTTTGAGATGTGACATAATAAATACTAATTTGTACCCACTTGCCTTTAAAAATAGCCCTTCAGCGATGCATGGTAATTATCTCTGAGTGATGGGATTCCAGGGGGATATTTTTCTCTTGTTTGGCTCTATGCTCTGATTCCCCCTCAGTGGAAGTAAATGAGGATGTGGTTGGATGTTAAGTCAGGTTCTAAATCAGTATGTAAAGAAGAAAGCCATGTCCAGTAAAACTGCCATCGAAGATAATGCCCCTATTAAAATAAGATATACATGGCTGTATGCATCACAAAGTAGTTGCCTTGCATTTAGGGACCAAGTCATATGAAAGAATACACATCCTTTTTCTGTTGTTGTTGTTGTTAATCCTCACCTGAGGGTGTTTTTCCATTGATTTTTACCAGGACCCTTCAGTCTTCAGGCCGATGCTCTATCCACTGAGCAAAACTGGCCAGGGCAAGATACATATCTTTATCTGTATATCTTAGAACCCATTGAAGGTGCCAAGCGGTGCTCAACTTGGTGGACCTGAAACCAGTGCTGAGAGAGTACCTGCCATCTGTTCTTCAGTCTGTGGAGTCTATACTCACTGAGTGGAATGGCCCGAGGAAACAGCTTCACTGTCAAAGCTAGCTCGCTCGCTCTTCCCCCCCCCCCCCACCCCCAAGGATGTGGTGTGGGGGGCCTTGTCTTAAAGCTGGGCTTGCAAGGCAAGTCATTATATTAGATTGCATATTGTAGATCAATAAAATTAGCATTTTATTCTAAGGTGAATTAACTTAATTTATTGAATTCTAAGGTGAATGTGTCCACTTCTCCTAAGATTCTGAAAGCCTTAGGCAGGGGGATAGGAATGGGGAAGTTCTAGGGATAAAAACAGGGCCTTTTAGGGGTCCATGAGGGTGCCTGCCTACATTTGCTTGGAAACCCAGCCGGGAGCTCTGGGCTACAGCAAGAGTCATTTGTGAGGGTGACTGTTAAGTATGGGTCATTTTTCTATTTGGGATCCTGCTCTGGTAGGCTGGGGTGGGGGACAGGAAGAGAGATAAGTTGGGGGGTTGGAGTGGAGTCATTTTTATTTAATCCTCTCCCTCACTCTCACCTCCCCAAATAGAAACAAGTCCTCACAAGACTGATATGCCACTGGGAGACACATGGGTCCCACACAGAGGGAATATTCACCCAACACATACTTCTAAAATATATATGTATATTTATTGACTTTAGAGAGGAAGGGAGAGGAAGAGAGAAACATCAATGAGAGAGAATCATTGATCGGCTGCCTCCTGCACCCCCCTAATGGGGATCAAGCCCCAACCTGGGCATGTGCCCTGACTGGGAATCGAACTGTGACCTCCTGGTTTATAGGTTGATGCTCTACAACTGAGCCACACCGGCCGGGCATCCAACACGTACTTATTGAGCACCTATTGTATGTGAGGCTCCCAGGGTAAGTACTGATTCTCCTTGGGGGCAGCCTATACACTATTTCCTCCCTCCCTGCCATTGGGGCAGGAAGAAAATGACAGAGAAGACACAATTATGGCTGCTCATTGCTGCCTCATTCAGACTTGTCCAGCCCTGCTGATCATGCGGAGCAGGACAGTGTAATTGAGACATTGGTTTTGGAGTCAGACAGAGTTGGGTTCTAATCCTACTTCTGGCATTTGTGAGCTGCATGACTTTGCTCAAGTCATTCGGCCTTTCTGAGCCTCAAGCAAGTCATAGAATCATTCCGTCAATGGAAGTGATACTAATTGAGCACCTATTATGTGAAAGTACTGGGGATAAGTACTGAGCCGCGTTCTCTGCCCAAGAACCTATAGGAAAGACCAACGTTCATACCGTGGTAAGTTCCCCCAAAGGGAAAAGGAAGAATCCTATGAGATTGTATAGCAGAGGCCCTACTTTGGGTCATTTTGGGAGAGTGGCTCTCTGAAGAGCTGCTTTAAGTGGAGAACTGTGGGATGAGAAGGTGCTGGCCAGAATACAAGTGTGGGAGAGAGCATTCCAGCAGAGGGTAAAGCATTTGTCACACCTCCAGTCTATGAAGCCCCCTTCCCCCAAAACACCCCCCCCCACAAAGCAGGGGAAGCCCTTCTTAGCTAAAAATAACTTGCTGAGCCTCTGGGGACAACCTGCCACTGCCCAGAGCCCCCCAGAGAGCCCATTCTGTGGCTAACCCTCCGTGCCCCACCCCACAGGATGTGTGGGGTTGGTGGTCCTCAAGCTGCAGCCCCAGACCTTTCCGGCTCACTCTGCCTCCCTGAGCGTGTGTCTCCAGCGAGGCTGGGCTCCCAAGCTGGGCGTCTGCCAGTCAGTCTGGCCAGGGAAGTAACTATTTTGGGAATTTTTATGATGGAACAATATTTTTTTGGTAAACAAACGGAAAGCTGTTAAACAGGGACGCTCACCCCCTACCTCCTGGTTCACCTTCCTCCACGTGGAGGTGTTACAGAGGCGGCCCTGTCCAGTGGGGAGAATGTCCCCAGGGCTCCCCACCTTCAACACACATCCCATCATTTCTCTTGGGATCAACATCTATGGAAATCGGGGAGGCTCTCCCCTACCCACGCCCTGCCTTGAATTCCTTAAAAATAAAAGCTCTTGGTGTGGTCCGGGGGAGTGGGAGCCAGTGTCTGATGAAGGGACCCAGCCTGATGAACCCCTAGGGCAGTGGTTCTCAACCTTCTGACCCTTTAAATACAGTTCCTCATGTTGTGACCCAACCATAAAATTATTTTCGTTGCTACTTCATAACTGTAATGTTGCTACTGTTATGAATGGTCATGTAAATATCTGATATGCAGGATGGTCTTAGGCGACCGCTGTGAAAGGGTCATTCGACCGCCAAAGGGGTCGCAACCCACAGGTTGAGAACCGCTGCCCTGGGGCTTAAGGATGCCCTGGCTCCAACATTAGCTCTGGAAGGGACCATAGAGACCACTGCCACACTCCTATTTCATCCCTCTTTACAGGAAGGTAACTAAGGCCCAGAGAGGGGAGACCCTTTTCCTAAGGTCACAGAGCTCATCAATTACAAATGAGGTCAGAATCCCAGACACCAGCCTCCTAGTCCTATTCTCTCTCTTCAGGAAGAATAAGCCCGACTAGTGGTCAAGAAGAGGAGAGAAGCCCAGCCGGATATGGCTCAGCGGTTGAGCGTCAACCCAGGAACCAAGAGGTTGCCGGTTCGATGCTGAGGTCAGGGCACATGCTCAGGTTGCGGGCCATCCCCAGTAGGGGGTGTGCAGGAGGCAGCCGATGGATGATTTTTTCTCATCATTGATGTTTCTATCTCTCTCTCCCTCTTCCTTCCTCTCTGAAATCAATAAAAACATATTTTAAAAGAGGAAAGAATAGATTTCAAGCCTGGTATTTTACAGAGAGCCTACACACTATATACTCACAGGAAATCATGAAAGTACTACATTCCTAAGCATTGACCCCCACCTCAACCTCACCTGGGACAGGACTCACCTTACTTCTGAGGACCAGCCTTTTATCCTGGCCCTGGTGTGGCCTCTCCAGGGGTAGATACCTAGAGTGGCACCTGCCTCTGATTGACTGCTATGGAGGCTGGGACTTCGCTCCCGAGGGCCCCCTCGTTGCTGCTGGAAAACCATTCCTGCCTAACCTCCAGCAGTTCCATCATCTCTTCTACACAGTGGCTCCCAAGCATCCACAGCTGCCTGGGCCTTGTTTTCTCAGAGAAGGCCCTGGTCATTTCTTAATGCTTGAGCTCAGAGAAAGATAATTAGGGCCCCCAACTGAAAACAGGATCAGTACATTGCCTTCCCCTGCTGGCAGAGCTAGGAGGCCACTGTACCGTTATAGTGATACTAGTAACAATAGCTACCTTTTTATTGAGCCTCCACTAGAACCTTATAGATATTTTAAAAAAATATTTTTATTGATTTCAGAGAGCAAGGGAGAGGGATTACGAGATAGAAACATCAGTGATGAAAGGGGGTCACTGACTGGCTGCCTCCTGCATGGCCCCTACTGGGGATTGAGCCCACAACTCAAGCATGTGCCCTTGACCAGAATTGAACCTGGAACCCTTCAGTCCACAGGCCGACACTCTATCCACTGAGCCAAACTTACTAGGGCTAGACATCTTTTCATTTCATATAATAGCCATGCATGGTATGGATTTATGCATCCTACTTCACAGAAAAAGATACTGAGGGCCAGAGAAACCCAAGATCACATGACTATGAGACTTGGGATTCACTCCAGCTCTGTCTGGCTCTAATCCCACAACTCTCACCACCAGGATTCCTCACCAGGCTGCCTCCTCCCACTACATGGCCAGAACGTGTAGCAGAGGGGACTTGGTTTACAAGCTCCAATATATCACATGTTGGGATTGAAGGAAACAGGCAAATAGAACATATCACCTAAGTTTTGAGTCTTATATTGGTCAGGCGTCTTCCATCTTGAGTGATAGAAACCCAACTCAATCTAGTTTATGTCCGAGAGGGCTAATCTTCATTTGTGTGCCGGGAAGTCCAGGGTTACATCTGGTTTTAGGAACAGCTTGATCCAGGACAGTCTTTCTCTTTTTCCTCCTCTTGGTTCTACTTGGCTTATTCTTCAGACAGGCTTTCTCCACATGATGGTATCAGTGCTTGCTGGAGCCCCAGAATCACCCTCTCAGCAGAAAGGGACCATTTTCTTTCACAGCTTTGGTGAGAAAAATCCCAGAAGGACTCCAATTGGCTGGCTTAGGTCATGTGCCCATCTCTGAGCCAGTCACTGTAGCCAGGGGGATGGAGGATCTGAGCCTGGGGGCATGTGCCACATAGAATGTGCTTTCCACAGGGAAAAGAGTCTCAGTATCTGATGAAGGGGACAAAGGTCTGGAACGACAAAGACAACAGATATTCTTACGCTTGGGGGCTGGAGGCATGTTGGCACCACTGAAAATCAGAAGGAAAAATTAGGAGGAAGGGTTACTTAGAATAACAATACTAAGTATAACAACAGCAATAAACAATATTTATTACTTTACAGCTTACAAAGCCCTTTTATACTCCTGTTTAGTCCTCATCTAACCCTGAAAGGCAGACAGAACAGGTGTTGTTTCTGACCTCATTTTACAGATGAAGGGACAGGTTGGAGAGGATAGATGATGTGCTCACGGCTGGCGGGTGGCAGGTCTGGGACTCCGATAATGGATGCACACTCATGTTCTCTGAGATCAGGAGGGGAGACAGGTGGAGTGTGAGGTGTCTGGCGTCCTAAAGGCGGATGCTACTCTCAAGGTAATAAGCACACCTGAGCATGTCACTTTGGGGTCATTCAGCCTCGTGTGGTCCCCTGCTAGGTGCACCTGGCATGTGTGCCAGGTTCTTACCTGTCTAGGTCACTGCTCTACCTGCTGAATCTTCTCTGGGGGATAGAGGGTGGGGACCAGAGCGGCAGGCCAAGGACTGAGTCTTAGGGAGCGATGCAGGGAGAGTCAAGGAGGGGAGTATGGTTGGCCCCAGCTTCAGACAACCTTTGCCAAAGGTCCCACAAGCCTTTGCATCTGCTGGGCAGACCAAGCCGGACATGTGGGACCTATAGATTCTGAAAATCCCATCAGTGCAACTGGACTGGGTTGACACCAGGTAAATTGTACCTTCTGGGGTCTGATTGCACTTCTCTTTAAATTACTCAAACTCCATTTATTGAGTTCCCACGATATGCCAGGCATTGTGCATCTATTGTGCACCAGGTGTATGGGAAGAAGTAATTTCTGCCTTTTTAAGGGTCACTCATTCACTTAACCCCCATTACTTCCCAGACACTGTTAAGCACTGGGTGTACAGAATCTGGTGACATTCTTATTTTAGGTTGGGTGGAGTGACACATTTATGCCCGACGGATCATAATACATACACCTGTGATAAGTGATTTGATCAGCATATTAAAAAGTACATTGGGATTATAGAGATAAAAGTGACTAATTTTTGTTTGGGAGATTCAGGGAACTCTTGATAAAGAGATGTTATCTGAGCTAGACTAGCAGAGCAAAGGAACAAAGGTGAGTGTGCAGCACATTTAGAGGGTGAATGGGGAGCTGTGTGGAGTGGGGAGAGTCGGCCCACAGGGCAAAGTGGAGGGAAATGGAGGGTGGGAAGGAGGCGAAGCTTGAAGGCCAGCCCAGGGGTATTCATTTTATCCTTTGATGCCCTGGTCCCTTGGAAGGGAGATCCTTGCCTGGTGTGTGTGTCTATGTTTTGCTTTTCAGTCACCTGCTGGTTTCATGCTTTGTTCTCTGGTTAGTATGCCCTATTGTTCTCTGATTAGTTTTGCCTTGTTGCCTCTTAAAATGTAAGCTCCCAGTGGGCAAGGATTTGCCCAGTTTGCATGCATTTTTTTTTAAAGTCCTGACCCTGGTACAGTGCAATTATAACCAGAACCCCTGGCACTGCATTGTCCAAATATATCATAGAAACAGGGTGGCCATGAGCTCTACTGTGGGCTGGGGAGCAACCTCCAGGGCAATCAGAGTTGCTGGCCCTGAGCTCTCGCTGGGGTCTCTCATCTACCTTCTGGGGTTGCCCATGATGTATATGCTCAAATGTGCTGGTTGTCCACTGACTCCGTTCCCTCTCATTTGATAATAGAACTCCGAGTCTGATCAGGGCACACACCACCCAGCCTCTTTTGCTGCTTGATATGCCCATACAACTACGTTCCACCCCCTGGGATGTGAGTAGAAGTGACCCCATTTGAGCTGCCCTCCCTTTTCTTCCTTCCCACACGCGGGGAAGCCGCCTGGGACACAGCAGTGGAAGCTGTGTGTTAAAGATGAGAGTCACCTAATGGCCTAGACTGCCACTCCGTGTCCTGCTGTCTTTTTTTTTCTTAATATATTTTTATTGATTTCAGAGAGGAAGGGAGAGGAAGAGAGAGATAGAAACATCAATGATGAGAAAGAATCACTGATTGGCTGCCTCCTGCACACCCCACACTAGGGATCGAGCCTGCAACCACGGCATGTGCCCTGACCGGGAATTGAACCGTGACACGCCCCCCTCACCTCCGCCTCCCTACCCCCCAACCCTTGGTTCATAGGTTGACACTCAACCACCACTGAGCCACGCCATCTGTCTGGGCTGTCCTGGTGTCTTTTTAAGCCTCTTTATCATACTTTCATCTGTACCTGAATCTGTTTCTCATCCTTCCTAATGCCGCGACCCTTTGATACAGTTCCTCATGTTGTGGTGACCCCAATTTCATGGTTACAAATTGAACATAATTAAAGCATAGTGATTAATCACAAAAACAATATGTAATTATATATGTGTTTTCCGATGGTCTTAGGCAACCCCTGTGAAAGGGTCGTTTGACCCCCAAAGGGGTCAGGACCCACAGGTTGAGAAGCGCTGGTTTAGTAGCAGGAACCTTAGCCAACCAGTTCTTTGTCCCATGCTTTGGACAAATCACCTTATCTTTCTAGGCCTCCTCTGTCAGACGGGAATACTAATAACTCTCTCCTTGCTCCATGGGAAGCATGTAAGAGCTGCAGATGTGGCTGTGATTTGAAAAGCGCAGGAGCAAGGCATAGGTGCATGGGGAGCATTTTCAGGGTGAGTGAGTGTCTCTGATCATAGTTTATTACTCAACATTTCCTTTCAGGAGTGTTCCGTGGCTCAGTGAAACTGCTGGTCCAGCTAATCAGAGCCAAGGAGGGCTCTGTGGATATTCATCATCTGCCCAGAATAATTCTCCCCAATCTTTAAAGTGCTCGGAGAACACAGTTTGTTTTGGCTGTAATGGGCCAGACCTAAGGAATGATCTGGGTCGAAAAGCTTTTACACAATTGTAAGTAACGAAACATGCTGAACCCAGCTGAACCTCATTAAACTGCCACGGTAGGGTGAGTGTTTATGTTTCATGTTCATGATGTTCAAATGTTAAATTCACATGAAGAAAGGAAGCACTGAGATGAAATGACTGGCCAAGTCTGGGCCACTATTCCAAGAGGAAAGGTACTTGATGGTGACAGCGGTGCTGACAGAACGCACTGACTGTTCTCGGAGGGCCCAGCTCAGACGCGACCCAGGCTTCCACTCTGCTGGCCCACCCATCACCTCCAACTGCCTTTTCTCATGTAACCCCATGCTGGGCTCCGGTGTTTGCTCAACACACACATGGTTGATTTATAATAAATGAGGGATAGAGAGAATCAGGCACAGAGCAGAGTTTAGGGATTAATTGGAGATGTTGAATGAAAAAGGAAGATGTGCAAGAAAGAAATGACAAAATGTTTGAAAAATTGGGAACCAGTTCCTTCACTAAGTTACAACAGGAGAATAGTAAAACCAATCGTGGCTCAATCACACAGTCCAGTCATTAAAAAAAGTCTTAATTGTCTACTGTGCACTTAGTTCTGGGACAAAATCGCCGACTTTGTATTATCCAGCTATTTAAGATTATAGTTATGAAGCTTAGGTGAAAACATGGAAAATGAATATGATATACCTCTGGCAGGAGCCGCAAGTGTCAACATTTATATACAATTGGATGGCAGCTAGATTACAAAACAGACAGGTGCCGAGGACAGGGATGTGAGGAAAACACTGTTAGGAAGTAATGATTGTGTTTAGGGTGATGAAGTCTACTTGTCTTTATTTTCCTAAATTACTGTAGTAATTATATTCCATCGGCACATCTAAAAAATAAGAAGGGACATCATCTGACACTCACACATTGGTCCAGCCAGCCCTCAAGGAGCCCTCCCCGCTGGGCGAGCCCATCTTCTCATGCCAACCAACCGTTGACATTCTCCAGGTGTCAGGCCCTGGAGCTCAGAGTCTAAATCATACCCGTTAACATTTGGGAGGAGCCGGATAAACAAAAAGGCACCCCTGTTTTCAGCGATGGCAACTCAGCAGCTCTCCAGTGGAAACGGTTCCCGATCCAGCACAACTGCGGGGGCTGGTATTTCCCCCAACTCTCAGGGCCTGGGCGCCCATCCATTTGGGGCACGAGATGAAACACTTGGCCAGCCTCCCACCTTGGGAATGGATGGGCCAGGCCCCGCATGCCAAGCCATAGCCAGGCACTCACAGCTGTTCCTGCCTCCCCTGGACAGAGCGGAGGTTCTGTCTGCCCACTGTAGGTAGGCCCGTCTGGGCGTGACTCTGGGATGCAACTTGGAATCAGACAGATCAGAATTTTGAAAAACTGTACAAATATTGAATTGAAGAACTACATGCACATTGTTAGAAAAATAAAACAATACAGAAGGGCTTACAGCAAAGAATAGACCTCGGTTCCACTCCTCTTGGATTCAGTCTTGTCTCCCGGAGGCAACGGCTTTTAACTGTTTGGGGTTTTGGCTCTGCCAGTTTACCTTCCTATCTCTAAGTGGTGGGTTAATAACCCTACTGTGTCCCGGTGGATCCTCTGGGGACTTTGTCTCCCTGCTCTGATAAAGCAGGATTTAGCTCATCTCTACTCTTGGGTAGAATCCGAGAAGTGCCTCTCAGACCCTCCCTTCAAAACCAGACTTGCTGCCCAGCTACAGGGGGTGTGGTCAACACATGGCCACCAACTGCCAGATCCTTCAGGGGCAGCCTCAGGGGTACAGAGCCGCCTCACCCCAGGTGGCACCCTTTCCGGGCCAGCCTGCATCCAGTGACAGCATAGTGAGGGACTAGGCCAGGCTATTTCCGCTCAACATGGGTCTCTAACAGTGAACACTCACTTCAGTGCTCTGGGCCCAGTCATCAGGGGCTCGATAGGGTCTGCATCGCTGTTTGACTCTCCTGCCACCTGCTTCCTTCCCTTTCTTTCACAGGTGTCATCCCAATAAACATCATGTGTCCCTAAGTGTCTCAGTGTCTGCTTCCAGGGAACCTACCTGTAATAAATGCCCTCATCCCTCTCCCAGTTTTTCAGAATTTATCAATTTGTACTGTCAATGGGAACTATATCTCCTCCAATTCCCTCCCGTATGCAGTCCCAAGTTAGGGTTAGCCCTGAGGGAGGTTTGTGCAAAATTTGGAAGGCAGAAGCGAAGTAACAGCCATCTTTACTCTTTAAAGGTTAGTGTAGAGCCAGGCGCCAATCTTGCCTGCTGTCTCCAACATGCGATTCACCTTGTTGGCTGCTGCCGGGGCTCCTCCAGCTCTTCTGTGTCCTGGCCAGATGCACGTGCAGCTCCACGATGGGGCACCTGCTTGTCTGAAGTCCACCTGCATGGTGGAGATTGGAGGTAGAGAGAGACAGGGTGTCCTAGTGGGCTTCAGGTTGTCCTTCCACTTCCTCACTTCCATTTTTTCTTCTGAACTGCCCATCCTGCTGGCCACAGGCCCAACACCAGACGCAGAGGCAATAGTTTTACATAGGCTATTTAGCCAGGACTCATAACTACATACAGTCTAATCCCCATAACAGTTTCCTTTTTCTTGGATTCTAACTGATAACAGTCACTATTTCCAGTTCTTCTATTGATAACTTTGTTTCATCAGCTGTTAATTGTACTTTACTCCTTACCTTAAAGGTAGGATATTAGTATCACCATCCTTGTCTTCCCTCCTCCCCCTCTCTCTTTTTCAAAAAAAATCTCATCTCTACCATTAGGTATTTTTAAATTTCTACATTTTCCAGCATGGTAACATTACACCCTGCCCTAAAATCCCTTCTTTGTTCCTGGGCCACTCTAAAAGTTGAAGACCAATAAACAGCAACTGGAGTGGTGTAATTTATATGGGTCAATGGGCACAGGGCCTAGTGCTGGTTTGTTATCATATTTCTTTCCCTGTATGTCACCCAAAGAACAATATTCTTGGCCCCAAGATCAAATAGATGGTCTTGTTTTATGTGCCATCATTTACTCAAATGCATTTTACCTCTTATGTTGTTTCATTTTTGGATCCATAACTTTCTTGTTTAGTGGTTTGTTTTTCCCAGAGTTTTTGATCGCTTTCTTTTTTCTGTTTGGACAAAGAAAGCTAGGTCTTTGTCATCATGTTCCAATGATCTAGTTTTTTACTCATTTGATGTGTTTCTTGGAATCTATTATATTCTTCTAGAAGACGTTCTCCTTGGGACCCACTGACATTTTAATGCACATCAATTTCTTTTGAGGCTTGCGAAACAGCTGTCATCCTGAAATTTCTTTTGGATTCTAGGTTAATCCCACCATTTCTTATGTTCTCACATTATCCTTTTGTTCCCTTGATGTTCATTCGAGTTTTGCTGGGGTTCATTCTCACTTAGCTTATCCACAAGGCATGCTCAAGAAGGAAATAAGTACCAACGTGAGGATTTAGCTGTGTGACTTTGGCAAGTTCCTAACTCTTTGTATTTCAATTACCTCAACTACAACATGGGGATTATGTCACCTATCTCCTGGGATAACTGTGAGCTTTATGTATGACAACCGTGGTAGAGTGCCTGATTCTTGGTGCTGAGCAAATTTTAGTTCATTTCCCTAATTCAGCCACTTTCCCCGCCTTAAGAGATCTTAAAATGCTCCCATTGCCTATGAAATAAAGTCCAAATTTTTAGCATGGCCCAAGGCCCTCCATAATTGGATCTCAATTGACCTTTTCAAATGTACTTCTTATTATTCCCTTCATGTACCTTCAGTCCTGCCAAACTCTTCTCTCAGCACACCTGTGTCTCATAGCCACCAGGCCTCCACTTTCTCTGTTCTCTTTGTCTCCCTTTGAAAGCCTTGCCCATAATGTGTGTCCAAACCCATTTCCCAGCTCCACCATATATCCTTCCATGATCTCCAGTTACAAACAATCCAGATGTCTCCTCTGGCTTTTATCCCCTACTACTGGGTATTATAGGTATTATGGCTACACACTTGCCTGGCCACCTGTGGATGGACCAAACTCTTCCGATGCTTCTTTGTAGCTAGGGCAGCCGCAGTGGTGAATGGTCCCCTTTTTCAGGTTGGGAAGAATCCAGAATGTCTCTAGGCAACATTTTCAGAGAGCCAAAAAGCTACTTCTTTCCTCTCTCTTGCCAGTGTAGCTTCCCTCATCCATAAACAGCACCTCTCCACCCTCACCCCATGGAAGGGCCAACTTTACTTTTAGGGACCTTCTGAACACTGGGGAAGTGCTCTGCCATCAAGTATCTCTTCCATTGGGATTTAGTTAAAGAAACAAATGCACACACCCCTGGGAAATATGTACATTAGTATAACTTATTAACACTGGCATTCACTCACTCGCTCACTCACTCCGACATATTAATTGACTCTGGTAAGCAGGCACTGTGGAGGACTTGGAGACACAGAGAAGAAAGACATAATTCCTGCTCACAGGGAAATCACAATTAGCTTAGACTTACGATCACTTGCCAGCTGAAAGTAGGATGCTGGAGTATTTGAGGACTAGTAGTTGGCTATGTGGGTTGGGATGGTTCTGGAAGAGACTGTGAAGGCCCTGGGGGCCTCCATGGATGAGGATCCATGGATTAGTGGGGTTCCTGGGACAGACTCACAGGTCACATCTCACAGTTTAGCCTTCCGGGATGATGGAGACTGACTGGTCACCAGGCAAGGCAGGAAGGAGTTGGGAGAGAAGATGGAATGGAATATGATGTAGCCTCTGAGTACAGGGTTCTACCCACTAGATTCCTGCTCCATTCTCTCTCCTGACCCAGGTGAGACCCTGGACAGCTCCTATGCTCCTTATACCTGCATGGGAACCAGAGAAAGGAAAATCCCTTTTTTCACCCACTCACATTTCTGGCCACGGATGCTCCTTTTCAGGACAGGCATGGGAGGCATTGCAAAAGAGGGGCGGCTGAGCTGGTGCTCATCCCGGGCCCTACTCTTCAGTGCCAGGCCAGACCCAGGCACCCTGACCCGAGTGATGCGGAGGGTTTCCAGCACTGGAGGTGCAGAAGCTTGGCGTGTGTTTCTGAGCAGACATTGCAGCTTATTAAAACGTTGAATTCCGTCTGGTGGTCACATCCTGGACTGGCTGCCCCACGGCAGACAAAGCTCCTTTTGTAACCAGTGAGACCAAAGGAAAGAGGAAGCTGAGTTCTTAATGTAACCAACCAACCTCCAGCTAATATCAATAAATTTATTCCTGGACCTTTTCAAAACACAGCTTTGCTAAGGTGGCGCTTTGGGGCTGCGGGAGCTGGCCGAGGCCTGGCAACGTCCGCACACCCAGGTTCTCCTTGCCCTTGGCCGGAGGCAGCTCTACGGCCCAGACTGTGAGGTCTGGGGACCCCAACCTTCTAACTGGGCTTTGTGCTGCCTTCCTTATTCTGGAAAAAGGCTGTCAGGGAACCCACCCCCTCCCCCCACCCAAATCAGAGACCACAGGCTCTTGTAGCTGGAAGGCTTCTCAGTGGTAGCCAGTCCAGCACTTTTATTTCACGGGCAAGAGGGGAGGAAGGGGTACTGGGTCTCTGTTACCTACAGAGAGAGTGACTGGGATGGGTCACCCTGCTCCACATCAAGAGATCCTTTTGCTTACACCACGCATGACTTTTCTTCTGGAAATGTGTACCCTTCAACAAAAGGATACAAGGAAAAGGGCAATTAGCTCCAAAGAACCAGTTCATAGCCCCGGCTGGTATGGCTCAGTTGGTTGGAGCGTTGTCCTGTGCACCAAAAGGTGGTAGGTTCCATTCCCGGTCAGGGCACATACTCAGGTGGTGGGTTTGATCCTCTCTCAGGGTGCGGGAGGCAACTGATCGATGTTTCCCTCTCTCTCTCTTTCTCTAAAAGCAATTTTTAAAAAATGTTAAAACAACAACAACAATAACAAACAAGAACAGATGATGGTGGAAGCTAAAACAAAGTGATTGGCCTACAGGCCGGGGACTGTCCTGGTTGTCCCCACATCGTGCTATAGGCAATCTGGAGACCCAAGGAAGCTGTGGTGGAACTCCAGCCGGACTCTGAAGGCCTGAGAACCAGGGGAGCCGATGTAAATTCCAGTCCGAGGGCAGGAGAAGGCCAGTGTCCCAGCTCAAACAGGCGGCAGGAAGAAAAGTGGGCAAACTCCTCTTTCCTTCGCCTTTGCCTTTGTTCTATTCAAGCCTGAGACAGATTAAATGATGCCGCCCACCCTGGGGAGAACAGTCTGCTGAGTTCACTGATTCAAATGTTAATCTCATGAGGAAACACCCTCTCAGACACGCCCAGAGATAATGTTTAACTAACTAGCTGGGCATCAAGTTGACGTATAAAATTAACCATCACAGTGTCCTTGCTTTTTACCAGTGTCGTGTTTGCCTTTTTTTTTTTTTTTCAAAATGGATCTCAAATTTGAAAAGAAATCAACTACAGCCCCTCATTCCCACTAAACCTTCCACACATACCTAGGACTTCCCAGGGATGCAAAGACTGGTTGGGTGGGAGCAAAACTCATGGAGCTCATTTATGATGCAATTATAGTTACAGACAAATACCCACTGGAAAGTTAAATCCCAGCCAGTTGTTCTGTTGCTAGGACAGCGAAGGATAGCTTTTGGGAGACTAAATTGATAAATCGTTGCAGGGTCTTATGCACATTGGGGGAGGCAATTGACCAAGTGATTTTTTTTTTAGAAGATACTCAGGGGAGCCGTCCTGCTTCAAAGCTCAGCTCTGGCATGATTCACTGGCTGTGTGACCTGTGGACAGTGATGTAACCAGCCCGCGCACCAGTTTCCCTATCTGTAAAATGTGATTAATATTAGCGTTGTTTGGAAAATTAAATGAATTCATCCATGTGAAGTACCTAGAACAGCGTTTGGCACATGGTAAATGCTCAATGTGTTAGTTGTAGCTATTGTTATTATTATTATTGGAGGAATAAATGGAAACAATAAATCTCTTTTGCATGTTGGCTGAGGTACTGTGGATGCCAGGAGCATTGGGAGAGACAGGAGTTAATAAGAAGAATGAGACATGGGCTCTGGTCTTGGGCATGGTGAGTCTACAAGCAGAGAGCAGATACTAACATGTCAAAAGGGAGGAATGCCCTGTGAGTGAGACCAATAAAAAAAAAAGGCTGAGTTTTAAGAAAGGGGATTGGAGCTCAGAAGGGGAAGAGCAGAAATCAGGCCAAACCTGAACATTCTGAGATCTCAGAGATGGGGAAATTACCTTGAGTAATTTGGGGCAGTTGGAAAGAGAAAGTTTTTTCAGGTTTGAGGCCTAGTGTGAGTGTGAGTGTGAGTGTGTGTGTGTGTGTGTGTGTGTGTTCCCACTCACAAAAAGAAAGGCCACTTTTTTTTTTTTTAAAGAAAAGAGAGAAAGGAACTTTTCCAACACCTCCCTGTAACCTCATTCCACTAGGCGGCTTCCTATACTCATTAGCACATCAGCTATGGCACCTTTGTTCCGCTCAGGCTCCCAGGATACCCGGGGGAATTCTGAGGGGCCAGCTTTGACTGTGAGAAAGAGAGGGAGCCACGCAGAGATTTCCAGGTCAGAGCAGAGTTGCGCATTTATCCCTAAGGGAGTGGACTGGGGCCACAACTACCTGATACAAGGAGGAAGAAGGCCCAGGAGCCATTTATACGGAGGCTGCTTTGCGTATAAATTTCTAAAGCATGATTATTTTCTTAAACAATAACTAAGATGAAGAGAGGAGGACTTTAACCTGATTAAGAATCTCTTTCCTCGGTTACTTGGAGCCTGTGTGGTAAGAGCTCACTGGAACTACAGAGGGATAAGTTGTCCCAAACAGTTAAAATTTGGGTGCCCAAACTTGAAGTTAAATCATTCTGATGGGCTTTAACGACGTGTACATGCTTCCTTACTCGTTTAATAGAATATTTGGAACATGATTTACTTTTCTTGATGACTTAGGATGGCTTCCATAGCACTTGATTGCCCTTATGTTCTTGTAACTAAGATGACTTGACCTCACATTAAATGGGCCCAGACTAATATGTATTTTAATCTATAATAATAAAAGCATAATATGCTAATTAGAGTGGACGTCCTTCTGGATGACTTCCTGGATGAAACTGGGGCTGTGAGGAAAGCCCGGGTCCTGGGTGCCAGAGGGAAGTAGTGCTGGCAGCCAGGGGAAGGAAGGCCTACTCTTGCACGAATTTTATGCATCAGGCCTCTAGTATTATATTATTTTATTTGGAATAAAACTCTACTACATTTCTGAATTTAGCTGTGGCATATGAAAAGCTTAGAACTTGTCATTCTTGTCCTTATCACAAGAAAAAGCTGTACAAATTGAATATCAAAGACTTTTCTTGAACTAAGCAGAGAATTGGGGTTGTAGGGCAAATTACCACCTTGAAATCTTGAGTGACAGATAAATACAGAAAAACACAGCTGAGATCGGCTTACCTGGATGCTGCTAGAGCCATAAACTAGTGGGGATGTTTAAGTGATAATTAAATAATTTTCAGTATTTACTGTGGACTATTACTAGAGTGAGGAACTCTTGGGGGCCCAGGTCTTAGGGGCCCCCACACTCTTGTGGGTTTTACTTCCACAGTGAAGAGTCAAGAAAGAGGCCCTGGGGGAAGTAACCATGTTGAAATACATCTCCATAAGAAAGTCCTGCTGTCCAGGGAAAAGACTTTGCCAGAGCTTTAGCCCACCTGGGGGAAGGGCACTACCCAGCGCCAGCCCTCTGTAGCATCTCTGCGCAAAGAGAAGGTCTCAGTCCAGGAACTTAAGCCCAGGCTCCTTCTATCTTGTTGCTCCACCATGCATGGGCTTTATTTCCAAACTAGAAGCCCAGCGTGCAAAATTGTGTGGCCCTGCCCACCTGTGCATGCCTCACAGTGCTCACAGCCCCGCCCACCCATGCCTCACCGCGCACACAGCCGCCTGGTGACCGTTACGGCGTTACGACCACTGGGTTTTTATTATATAGATTCCTCAATAATCCAAGATGACTGCTCCAACTCCAGCCAGAGTGCATCCACATTCCAGCCAGCAAAAAGGGAAAAGGGAAGGAGAAGGAAACACTACTCTCTTTTAATCACACTTTCAAGAAGTCATACTCATATTACTTTTACGTACATGTCTTTGGCCAGAATTTAGTTATGTGGCCCTACCTAGCTGCATAGGAGGTTGAGAAATGTAGTGTATATTTTAGGGGATCATGTAACCAGCTAAAGTTCTGGGGATCTATGACTGAGGAAGAAAAAAAGAGCAGATATGAAGGGATTAACTGGTACTGTTGGTCTCAGAAAAACTAAAACACTGTGGATTAGAATGGTAAACCAAAAAGCCAATTTATTAAAATATTATGAGACTGTAATTGCCATGCAGGTGGGAGTGCCTTGGTCTGCTGACCATTGCCATCTTTTCCCAGTAAGATAATCTAAATGGTTGGAAGATTAATGGATCAGACTATGATGGCCTAAAAGACTCCCTTCCATTTAAGAATATATACCAACCTGTGAAGTGAACTCAAATATTCCTGCCAGCCATGAGAGAACCCTATCTTTGGTATGACACCGGAGACCTTTGGACAAACTATTGCTTTCAATGTTCCTTTATCTGAACTTCTTGTGGGGATCCATCTTTTCCTCATTACACATTAAAACTCTGCTTGCATTTTAGATTTTGGGAAGACTAGATTTTGAAGACAAATTACCTCTTGGTTGTAGATTTTGGAAATACTGTTGTCTCATCAGCAACACGTATACACTTGACAAACATTTATTGAGCACCTACTGATTGCCAGGTATTGCCTTATTCTGAGCTTGAATAAACAGCTGGCTTTTGTCCTTAAGATGATCATAATATCTAAAGGGAAGGAAAGGCAATGTTGGGCAAGGTTTTGAAAAATGAGTAGGTGTTCACTGAGCAAGAGGAATGAAAAGACATCCCAGGTGGAAGGGACAGCATGTGCAAAGGTTTAGAACAGTGGTTCTCAACCTTCCTAATGCCGCGACCCTTTAATACAGTTCCTCATGCTGTGGTGACCCCCAATTTCATTGTTACAAATTGAACATAATTAAAGCATAGTGATTAATCACAAAAACAAGATGTAATTATATATGTGTTTTCCGATGGTCTTAGGCGACCCCTGTGAAAGGGTCATTCGACCCTCAAAGAGGTCGCGACCCACAGGTTGAGAACCACTGGTTTAGAAACATTGAAGAATAGATCATGTTTGGGAGCAGGAAGTAACTGGGTGGGGCTTAAGGGGAGGAGGCCCTGGAAGGGTGCTGCAGTGGGCATGGTGGTGTCCTGCTCAACACCCATCCCCTCTTGGTAACTACTGGTACCACATTTTCCTGTGGGTAGCCACCCTCCCTACACTTTCCATGCACTTTGGAGGATGTTGACTCCCTAGGGGTGCGGTGAATAGGTGCGTATAGACTCATCAGCAAAATCCTTTCTTGCCTGAGGATGAATAAGTGACCCAACTTTGACCCGAGAGACTGGAGAAGACTTTGCTGGCAGCTTCAGGGAAAGACGCTGTCTTTCTTTCTCCTACATGGCACAGAGTGTGGTGTGAAGCCAGGAATTCCTGTCGCCATTTTGTCACCTTGAAAGAAGCTGTCCAAGGGCGAAGACAATACCATGCAGGGCAGAGAAGACATCCAGGAAGAAGCAGGGGCCATTACATCAAATCTACCCTGAAGCCCACTCTTCCCCTAGGGCCTAGGTCTTCAGTAAGTTTGGGCCATAGAGGGGACCTTGGGACTTCCTTAGCCTTTATTCTGGGGACAGTGGGAAACTACAGATGTCTCCTTTCTTTCTTTCTTTCTTTCTTTCTTTCTTTCTTTCTTTCTTTCTTTCTTTCTTTCTTTCCTTCCCTTTAACATCATATGTTTATTAAACATGGACAGGTATTGTTCCAGAAAAAAAATCTCTTAGAAGGTAATTCTTAAATGGTTCTTGCAAACCATTTTATATAATTACTTGTAAGGGAAAAGAAAACAGATTTTTTGGTGACTTTTTTTGCTTATATTACACCTCTACTTGGTCATTTCTTTTGGTGATAGTCTCCCTCTGCTTAGGAATCTCTATTTTCTTTTCTTCCACCTGTCAACCCCAGAGACTTTCAGATTCCTATGACCATAATTGCACTTTTATTTCTGGTCCTGTCCACCTCCTCCCACCAGTATCATTTGCTGCCTCTCTTCCCATTGAACGTGTTCAAGCAGGAGAGGACCGGACCTGAGTTGTAGGAAGTGGCCTTGAGTGCTGAGAGCAAAGAGCCTGCACCAAGGCTAGAAATAAGGACTTGTGCCAAGATAGGAGAAAGGGGGAGAATTTGAGGGCCATTTCACAGACTGACCGGATAGGGGGCATGAGGACCAGGGCGAGCTTCAGGAAGGCTAAAACTCTGAGCCTGACTGCACCAAGGGAGACGTCCTCCTTCTGCCTCCAGCAGTGTAGCCCCATGAAATCCTTCCCACGGCCAGACTGACTTCTAATTCTCCTCTGTGGTGCATCCATGCCTCTGATTACAGTTCCTGATGGGCACGCCTGGTCCTCTAGAGCAGAGACCCCACCTGGTCATCTTCACATCCCAGGAGCCTGGCACACGGCTGGCACTTGGTCAACGCTGAAT
Source organism: Myotis nattereri (assembly GCF_964212035.1). Taxonomy (NCBI): domain Eukaryota; kingdom Metazoa; phylum Chordata; class Mammalia; order Chiroptera; family Vespertilionidae; genus Myotis; species Myotis nattereri. Next base: position 23,032,716 of record NC_138075.1, on the reverse strand, counting down.
TGGATTGAGTTGATAGCTCACCGGTTCTGCTGAGCTAGGTGTTGCTGCACCCTCCTCCTGCCCTGGGGGCTTAGTCATCTCTTTTATAAGTAGTCTCCAAAAACTGCAGCCGCGATACCCAGCTTCCTTGTTGTTGGCAGGTGTGGGCAGCCCGAGTGCCAAACACCAGGGAGCCAGCCACTGGGAACACGCTAGGAGGGTGAGAGTGAGCCAAGTAATCAGGGCTGTATACATTTACGAGAGAGGGGCTGAGTGTGCTCCCCAGGAGATCTGCAGCAACACCCCCTTTCCTGGAAGCAGAAACCAGGCCTCTTCCTTTCTTGTTCCTCACCTGTTGTGTCCTGTGGCCAAAAGTACATTTCATTGGCTTTCCATGCTTCTAAAATAAATCCACTTCAGGACCACACCCTTCCAACCTACCCAGGTTTGCTCCCTGGGAGCGTTAATTCCCTTCCCATCCCATCAGGCTGGAAATGCTGGGGTTCCACGTCACACAAATATTAACCCTTTGGCTGCTTTCAGGAGAGGCGTCTGACTTTGCCTGATGTTTGCCAGCCGCCAATTCTCCCTCTGCTGTCATTCCTCCCCCAGGGTGGCCGTGGGCCGAGCCTCAATGTTGCGCGCGGGGAGCTATCGTAACCTTTACCAACTTTGCCAGCCGCTTCTCTTTTTCTTTTATGGCAACCTTTCCTGAGTTTTGAGGTGCCCCTTTCTCGTTCAGTCCCAAAGTTTCCCCCATCACCTCTCCAAGATTTCAGGCTTTCCCCCTGGTCTGTTTGGAGGTGGAAATTCCTGCCCCCCTGTGAGCCGCGCTTCTCCGGAGGGCTCTGAAATCCAGCTCTCGTCTGCCCGGTGTTGTGCTGTTTTCCCTGTCGCCATGGCAGGGATTAAGATGGGAGCCAGGGAAGGAGGGCGGAGGGAAGAAAGTGGGCTGGAATAGCAGAGCTGCAAGGATGGGAGAGCCGGATTGGAGCAGGAGGAAACAGCGAAAGGAGGGATTCCTGTTTTGTTTGGGTCTATTTTGGTTATGGTTTTCTAGTTTGGGTTTGTTTCCAGAGGTGAGGAGACAGGCATTTAGCGCTGAATCCAACACTGACTGCAGAATCACAGCCGAAGAGATCCTCTCCCAGAGTCAGTAACCCAGAGGCAAGCTCCAGACCCCAGACCTACTAGGAACAACTCTCAAAAGATCTGTTATCCCCAACTCACTTTATGGACGGGCCTGCCCAGTTAGTGTGACAACGGGACCCAATGCCCCCCTGACCTTTGGCAATCCCTGCCCTGGGTGAGAAGTCCTCAGGGCTGAGGGAGAAGCCCAGTCAGAGCCCACACCCATCCCCACACCTGCCCCCATTTAGACCTTGCTCCTAGTACTCAACACCCCAGAATCTCTGCCCAATGGCCCAAGCCTGCTTCCAGGGCCTATGTGGGCCTGTTCATGTGGTCCACCCCATCAAAGGTGGCTCGTGCAGCCAGTGGCCAAGGGGTGGCTGCTCGGGGCACGGGCAGTGGACAGAACTTGGAGGTGTAGGGACACGCAGGTGGGTGGGAACAAGGTCCCGGGTCCTGACAGGGGACCACCTGTCCCTGTGCTGCCACATTCTGGCCCGAGGAGTCTGAGAATCTAAAGTCACAGGTGGCCTTTCAGAATGTTATGAAGGTACATTTGTGAAGGTAGGAGGCTAAGACGTATTTTTAGCAATTTGTTGGCTTGACTAATAGCTTTTAAATATTTAGATGCATGGCTTGTGGGTCTGTATTTGACTCCAGCCCTGTTCCCACAAACCTGTGACAAGACTAAGATTTGCCTGGCTCAGATGCCTCTGTCCCCAGTGGTGTCTCCAGATCTTTTCTTTTTTAAGTGAGGCTTTTCCAATGTCCTTGTTTCTGAAGATTCTACTGGTAGGGGCAGAATTAGGTTTTTTTTTTTTAATATTTGGTGTCTCATCACAGGGATTTGAGCCGTCTGTTAGCTGAAGCCATGGTATTTCGGGAGGATACAAGCAACCAAAATTAAATAGGAATTTAATTAAATTTAACAGAAAGTTAAATTAGAAGTATATGCACAGGGCAGCAGCACTTCACTTATCCAGAGGCGAGCTACACAGCAGCCTCGGTTATTTGGAACACGGTCAGGAACCAGAAAGGAGCAAAAATAAACAAAAACCAAAAACAAATGAGGAAACAAACAACCATCCCAAAACCAAACAAGGCTGTTCACAGCCAAAGTCAGCACCACAGAACTCACCCCCAACACTTGATGTTTACAGCAAGTCCCACCTTCGGACCTTCCCTCAGAGCCAATGAACTCTTTGTGTAGACACAACTCAAGGGACTATTTGGGTGAAAAACTTCCCATTTCACAGCAGATTTGAAGGAGCACCTTAGAAAGGGAGGGAAACGGCTGCTGGTGACTCGGCTGGATGCTCTGATTGGAATGAGAAGGTGGTTGTTAGTTTGTGTTAAAGGCAGAAACAAACCTAGAATAAAAAGTAGACAGGAGTCTGGCCAGTGTTGCTCAGTGGTTGCCATGCTACACCCATCAACCTATGGACCAGGAAGTCACAGTTTGGTTCCTGGTCAGGGCACATACCCAAGTTGTGGGCTCCATCTCCAGTATGGGGCGTGCATGCGGGAGGCAACCGATCAATGATTCTCTCTCATCATTGATGTTTCTATCTCTCTCTTCCTTTCCTTTCCTTTCTGACAGCAATCCTATATAATAAAAGGCTAATATGCAAATTGTCCCCTCGGGAGTTCGATCTACCGGGAGTTAGACCGCTCGCTATGATGTGTGCTGACCACCAGGGGGCAGCGTGGAATGAAGGAAGGCCCTGGCCTGCAGCTGGCAGCCAGGAGAAGGAAGGTCCTGGCCAGCAGCCAGAAGAACCCCAATGGGCCCTGATTGCCGACCAGGCCTAGGGACCCTACCTGTGCACAAATTTTGTGCACCGGGCCTCTAGCAAAAAAAATAAAATAACAAAAGTAGACAGGAGACCACAGCATAGCCTCTGAGCCCAACTAGTGTCATAGAAACAACCCTGTGTCATGGCCCAGTCCAAGAATGGGAGGGGGTGAGAGAGTGGGGAGAGTGTGTGCTATGGCCTGAACGTTTGTGTCCCCCCCAAATTTTTACATGCTAACTCCTAATGCCCAAGATGATGGTATTAGGAGGTGGGCCTGTGGGAGGTGCTTAGATCATGAGGGCAGATTAATGAGATTAATGTCCTTACAAAAGAGGTTCCAGAGAGCCCCCTAGCCCCTCCCACCAAATGAGGGTACACGGAGAAGTCCATGGTCCAGAAGGGGCCCTCACCTGACTGTGCCAGCACCCTGGTCTTGAACTTCCAGCCTCCAAGATGGTGAGAACCAGTTTCTGTTGTTTATTATGGCAGCAAGAATGGACTATGACAACATAATTCAAGAAAACCGTGGGCATCACCAAAAGTTAGGAACAATTTAAAAGCAGGAAGTATCTAGTGTTGGTGAACCTCTGGAGCATGGGGATTTCCCCGCTGCTGCTGGGAGAGTAACCATGCAGGCAGCACCTTGTACAGCCGAGCATGTGCAGAGTCCTTGACTCAGCTGTTCCGCTTCTAAGGATATGTAGCGAGAGCCCTTCCTTGCACATGGTCGTGGGAGACGCGTGCCAGAAAACTCATGGCAGCACTGTTTGTAATAATACTCAAAACCCTCAACCGTCCATCCGACAGTAGAAGGAATAAATGCATGATGGTATACAGTCTGTGATGGAACACTATACAGCAGAGAAAAGAATGAACTATTGCCACACAATGCAGCATGGATGAACCTACAAACCACAATGTTCAACAAAAGGAACTGGTCACAACGAAACACACAGTAGGATTCAATGTATTTAAAGTCCAGGAACAGGAAAAACAGATTATATTGTTTGGAGCTACAGTCACATATGGGAAAACCAAAGACAGGACTACTATATAAAATGGTGTTGAGGTTACCTCTGGCAGGAAAGAGGGGGCTACTATGGTACCATAGTGATACTTTTTCTCCTGGTCTGGGTGATGGTTCTGTTGGTATTTACTTGATTTATATCCTTTAAGCGGTGCATGTATGTTTTATTTATAAACATATTTCACCAACAATATTAATAAAAGAAGGGGAAAAAAAGCAAGAGTCAGGTTCTGTCTAATTTACTCTGTTTAAGAAAGCAAGACAGTGTTTAATAACATTAATTTGAAACATTTCCACCAATAACAATGAAAAGAAAAACAGTTTTGGGCACGTGGAGGGCTAACTTTCAGTGATCCGGAAAGTTTTCATTTGTATGTGACAGCTGCTCCGCGTTTTCCCAGCTGCTAGGGCGATGACCTGAGTCCCATCGCTTTGCGCATGAATTTCTGAATTGGTTGAGAAAGAAAAGAAAGAGGAGCCTTAGTGGGAGCTCCTTGGAGGCACAGAGCACCTTCACCAACCTTCTGGCCGCCCTCCCTCTGGCTGCCTTCCCCTGGACATCCCCTGGGGGCCTATTACAAATGCAGAATCTCAGGCCCCACCCCAGACCCACTGAGTCAGAATCTGCACATTAACAAGTTCCCCAGGGGCTCCCATAGAAGTGTGAGATGCACTGCTCAAGTCCAGACCATGAACAGGACCAAATACTTCATCATTTCAGGGAAAAACTGCCTTCGAACAGGCCCAAGGTGGACCCTCCTTGTACTGAACTCTGTGCTGCAGTGAGTAGTGCTCAGAAAAACTCAAATTCACTCATTCATCCAATTAATATTCGGACGAATCCTATGAAATAGCCATTCTGTGTTTGATATGGTCTAGCTCTTAATATTTATTGAGCTCCTATTATATGCCAGGCACAATGCTAGGTATTGGGCAAAACCAGCCTTGGCTGCTGCCCCATAGAGCTCACAGTCTACCAGGAGAGATGGTCTTTTTTCTTTTTCTTTTTTTAATTCACACAAATAGATATCAAATCACAGCTGTAGTAATAGCTACAAGGTGGACATCCCTGGTGTGTGGACCATCCTTGAGTTGATGTATTTCAGCGTGGGTGTTGGTCAGAAGAGGCATCCCTGAGGAAGTGTGGCCAGACCTACATCCCCACACTGTAGTTTGGCTGACTCAGCTGCTTCACCCTTTCTTTCTTTCTTTCTTTCTTTCTTTCTTTCTTTCTTTCTTTCTTTCTTTCTTTCTTTCTTTCTTCTTTCTTCCTTTCTTCCTTCCTTCCTTCCTTCCTCCCTCCCTCCCTCCCTCCCTCCCTCTCTCTCTCTCTCTCTCTCTCTCTCTCTCTCTCTCTCTCTCTTTCTTTCTTTCTTTCTTCCTTCCTTCCTTCCTTCCTTCCTTCCTTCCTTCCTTCCTTCCTCCCTCCCTCTCTCTCTCTCTCTCTCTCTCTCTCTCTCTCTCTCTCTCTCCCTTCCTTCCTTCCTTCCTTCCTCCCTCCCTCCCTCCCTCCCTCCCTCCCTCCCTCCCTCCCTCTCTCTCTCTTTCTTTCTTTCTTTCTTTCTTTCTTTCTTTCTTTCTTTCTTTCTTTCTTTCTTTCGTTCTTCCTTCCTTTCTCTCTCTCTCTCTCTCTCTCTCTCTCTCTCTCTCTCTCTCTCTCTCTCTCTCTCTTTCTTCCTTGCCTTCATTCTAGAGGCTGGTTTCGTTTTGTAGCCTCCCAAGTACATAAAAGTGACAGTCATGCCAATGAGATGTCTGCTGTGGGGGTTTCTGTGAGATTGTTTTCTTTTTTAAAAAAAAAAATTAAATCTTTATTGTTGAGATTATTACAGTTATTACTCTTTTCCCCCCAGTAGCTCCCCTCCACCCGGTTCCCACCCCACGCTCTGCCCTTACCCTGCCCCCTCAACCACTGTCCTCATCCATAGGTGTACGATTTTTGTCCAGTCTCTTCCCGCACCCCCAACACCCCTTTCCCCCCGAGATTTGTCAGTCCACTCCCTTTCTATACCCCTGATTCTATTCTATTTACCAGTTTATTCTGTTTATCAGATTTTTTATTCACTTGATTTTTAGATTCACTTATTGATAGATATGTATTTGTTGTCACTTTGTTGTTCATAATTTTTATCTTTACCTTTTTCTTCTTCTTCCTCTTAAAGAATACCTTTCAGCATTTCATATAGTACTGGTTTGGTGGTGATGAACTCCTTTAGCTTTTTCTTATCTGTGAAGCTCTTTATCTGACCTTCAATTCTGAATGATAGCTTTGCTGGGTAAAGTAATCTTGGTTGTAAGTTCTTACTATTCATCACTTTGAATATTTCTTGCCACTCCCTTCTGACCTGCATAGTTTCTGTTGAGAAATCAGCTGACAATCGTTTGGGTACTCCCTTGTAGGTAACTGACTGTTTTTCTCTTGCTGCTTTTAAGATTCTCTCTTTGTCTTTTGCTCTTGGCATTTTAATTATGATGTGTCTTGGAGGGGTGCTCTTTGGATTCCTTTTGTTTGGGGTTCTCTGCACTTCCCGGACTTGTAAGTCTATTTCTTTCACCAGGTAGGGAAAGTTTTCTGTCATTATTTCTTCAAATAAGTTTTCAATATCTTGCTCTCTCTCTTCTTCTGGCACCCCCCTAATTCAGATGTTGGTACGCTTGAAGTTGTCCCAGAGGCTCCTTACACTATCTTCATATTTTTGGATTCTTTTTCTTTTTTCTTTTCAGGTTGGGTGTTTTTTGCTTCTTCATATTTCAAATCTTTGACTTGATTCTTGCGATCCTCTAGTCTGCTGTCAGATCTCTGTATACTATTCTTTATTTCAGTCAGTATATGCTTAATTTCTAGTTGGTCCTTTTTCATATCCTCGAGGGTCTCACTGAATTTATCGGCGGTTTCTAGAAAATTCTTGAAAAACCTTATAACCATGGTTTTGAACTCTATATCCAGTAGTTTGCTTTCCTCCATTTCTGTCATTTGTGGCCTGTTTCTTTGTCTCTGCATTTTGGCTGCTTCCCTGTGTTGATAGAGTGGCTTTGTGTGCTAGATGTCCTATAGGGCCCAGTGGCTCAGCCTCCCCAGTTACCTGAGGTGGACACTCTTGGTGCACCCCTTGGTGGGCTTTGTGCACAGTCTTGTTGTAGTTAAGCCTTGATTGTTGTTGGTATCACTGGGAGGAACTGACCTCCAGGCCAATTGGCTGTGAGAATCAGCTGTGTCTATGGTGGGAGAACGTCTGTGCTGGAGACACCCTTATGGGGCAAGACTTGCTTTAATGGGGATTTGGTGCTCACTGAGTCTACCCCCTGAGTGTGTCCCTTATGGATCTGAGGAGTTGTAATCTGGATGGTCCCACTCTGACCACTGGGTACACTGACTCTTGGATCTCTAAGGAGGTGCTAATTTAGCCTCTGCCTGAGGCTACCTAGCAGGAGCTATGGAGAGATCTGCAGATTCCTCTTCTTTGTTTGGGGTTTGGAGATGCCCAGATGAGGCCCAGCTGTGAATTAATGCAAGCTTCTGTGGGGCCTTGGGCCTTCTTTTGGATGTTCTGGGTCTCTCTGTTAGGTAATTTTAGATTGCAAAACGCACAGCTTGGGTGGGTGGGGTCTCAGGGAATCAACAGGGCAGAGCAAACAGCTATGGCTGATCCTCAGCCCTGCCCTAAGAGGCCCTGGGTCTCAGTGTCCCGTGGTAATCACTGCAAGCACCTCTGCAAGAAAGCTGCCCTCGAGTTCCGCCTGATGCCAGACAGTCCAGTTTCTCCCCGTATGAGTCTGGGTCCCCAGAGACTCACCAGAAACTGGAGTTCAGAGCAGTTGGGAGCTTGTGTCTCCCTCCTGATTGAAAAAGACAACTGTGTCCTCAGTTGCCAGCCCTTCCCATGTGCGCCTCCATACCTCTGCACTTTATTTCTGCACTGCCTCTGAGTTTCAGTGTGCTTTTCTCTTTCCTTCTAGTTGCAGAATTTTCACTCAGCCAGCCTTTCTGTGGTTCTGGATCAGTGGTTCTCAACCTGTGGGTCGAAACCCCTTTGGCAGTCGAACGACCTTTTCACAGGGGTCGCCTAAGACCATCCTGCATATCAGATATTTACATTACGATTCATAACAGTAGCAACATTACAGTTATGAAGTAGCAACGAAAATAATTTTATGGTTGGGTCACAACATGAGGAACTGTATTTAAAGAGCCAGAAGGTTGAGAACCACTGTGGATGATGTCCATTTTGTCTTTTAGTTGTAGTTTTGAAGTGGTTGTGGGAGGCAGCAATTTCAGGTGTTTACCTATGCTGCCATCTTGGTTTCTCTCTTTTTTCCTTTTTTATAAAAGGAGACCTCACAGTTGGTTCTGCTCCTTTCTCTTCTTCTTCCTGCCTGGAATTGAGCTGTGATGCGTGGAGCTGCAGTAGCTACATGGTTTTTTTTTGTTGTTGTTCTTTTAAGGCCACCAAAAATTTTGGTTGTCTCCCCCCAAAAAAATTGGGAGAGAGAGAGAGATAGTAGCCATGTTTTAACCACAAGGGAAAGACCAACAGAATCAGAGACAATAGTCTTGTCATTGCCGAGCCACAGGATCAGAGCCAGTGGCTTCTTATCTCTTATTCTCCTCAGTTGAGGAAATGAATGCCTGTTTAGTCCATTGTTAGATGGTTTTCTATTATTCGTAGCAGATGGCATGCCAGCAGAGGTGTAGGGTGAAGGAGAAAATAGTGGGGAGAGTTTACTTAGCTTGTCAAAGAAGGAAGTTAACATATGTTGAGCACCTATATGTTCCTGGTTTTTGCTTTATATTCATGACGTTTAACTCACAATCTATCCAAGTATAGTTATTCAGTCATTACACAGACATTTGAGTTAAGCATTATGACCCCATTTTACAGACATGGAAACTGAGGCTTCTACCCAAGGTCAAGCAGGAAGGACTCAAACCCAAATCTGGTGGACTTTAAGCCTGAATTATAGTTTTGGTTAGGGTGTTTCTCAATCAAATATTTTCCTGCCAACACCCCCACCCCCCACCCCCAAGGAACCCAAATATTCCCTATTAAGAGATTTATTCCTTGAGACTGAAAGCATTTCGATTTTTAAGAGTCACCATTAAAATGCAAACGCCTCTGGGAAGTATTAATCCCCTAAACCTTTATCTTATAGCCTAAGAGTAGGGGGGTTTAATGGAGCAGTCCTGTGGGAGGGCCAGAAGGGAGGGCCTCAGGGCAGGGAGGAGAGGGCAGATTGAAAGTGTTTAATTGGCCCACTGCCTCTTTCCCTGGGGCCTTGATCAGTCCAAGGTTAGCTCCCTCCCTACCTGATTTCCCAGGGGCCCTAAGGCTGATCATTTCCAGCAGCTACTTTGGGAGGGCAATTATCCTCACAGTATCTTCATCCCCAACCCTCCTCGCAAATACAGACCCATAAGGCTTCCAGGAGCCCTGAGCTTGCAGTGCTGATGCAGAGGCGGAGCGGCAGGGCCACATGCTCTCTCTTAATCACTGGACACAACTTCTGAGGCTTAGAGAGTCCGGTCCTTCCAAGGCAGGTCTGATCCTGTGGTGTGTGCTCATATAGGGTGGGGGTGGGCGGGGTGTCATAGTAACCTCTCCTTGAGCCAATCTCATGGTGATCTGGGTGTTTCTGAAGGCAGGCTGATAACTTCCTGGCTGACAGCCTCCGTTTAAGCTGAGCTGTGAGCCCCTCTAGAATAGGGACCGTTGCATTTCTGGCTTGACACCTTAGGCTTCCTGCACTCAACCTCAAGAATCAATATTTTTATTTCTGTCTCAGGGCGGAAGTCTCTTTGCTGACCTGCAGGAATTTGACATTCTGAGTCGGCTCCTGAAGGCAGGTGACAAATGTCCCCTGAATATAGAAGGAATATTCCATGGACGCCCCTTCCCCCTACTTTGGTACTGGATCTGCATTGACTGCTCTCATTCCTGAATATTTCCCAGGACCTGGGACGCAGGTTTCCGAACAGGGACTAAGGAGTAGGTCATCAGCATGCCAGGCATTGGGATCAGCATTTACCCTCAGTGCAGCCACATCAGGCACAGAGGGGGGCTCATTTTACACGCGAGGGCGCTGATTGCCCGGGTGGGTCAGTGGCTGGCCCAGGGTCACGGAGCCAGCTGTGGCGGAACTGGATGGAAGCCCAGTTGTCTGAGTGTGGAGCTGGAACCGCCAGCACACTGCCTCTCGGTCTGGGTCCTGTGAGCAGACCGCGGGGAAGCAGGGTACAGGGTGAGATGTAGAAACATAGCCAGAGGACATACAAATGCAGCCAGGAGAGAGGGTTCCACCCCACACTGCCATTCTGAGTGGCATGCCCTGAGCAAGAGGCACCCTTGTCAGGATTAAATTATCTGGAATAAATATCAGCCTCCCCCTTTTTAAAGTTCCGATTTGGTTCAGAATAGCAACACAGTGATTTCCAGTCTTTTTGGGTTTGCAATTCTCTGTTGTTTTGGTGGCGGCTGTTTCTTTTGTTTTTGTAAATATCCCTTTTGTAAAAGGATATGTATCTGTGATATGAAATTCAATTAAAACATGTATGCTTTGAAGTCTTCATTGAGACCCCTTAAGGTAACCAGAGATGTCTAAAGATATTACCTGAAATTAGTGGAGTAGGTTACTAGATGTATCTACTTTGTGAATACACGTCCAGCTGAACATTTAAGATGTGTGCACTTTTTGGTTGCATGTCACTGTTCAATGAAAAATTCACTGAAGTATGAGAAAAGTCAAGGAGTGAGAGCTGCCTGAGCAGTGTGCCTATGAGAACGAAGGGCCGGGGGTCACCATGTCTGCTTTTGGTGGAGCCGATGGGCTCTAATTCACGGCCTGACAGCCGGCTCTCATACCCCTGTGAGCAGCTTCCTCGTGGCAGCCCCTGGGGTCTTGTGTATGCGCCTTTTAGCTTTCAGAGGCTGACAATGTGGGGTTCGCACAAGGTGGCGTGCGAAGACCTCAGTGCCCGTGTGCACGCTCACGTGCGAGGGACAGAGGCTGGCCGACAATTCTGGCTTGTTTTTATTTGCACGCAGCTCCAACACGTGCTAGCTGTGTGCCCCTGGGTGAGTCCCTTAGTCCTTCGGGTCCACAGTTTCCTCATTCACAGGGTGGGAAGGCTCATACGGCCCACATCATGGAACTGCATGAGGAAGGATTACATAGGATAACATGTGTGAAGGGCTTCTCCCACACAGTACACAGCAAACACGAAAGCAACGTACGGAATCAGAATGCCTGGGGCTTAGGCATCCATTTTAAAATATATATATATTTTTTTATTGATTTCAGATAGGAAGGAAGAGGGAGAGAGAGAAACATCCATGATGAGAGAGAATCATCGATTGGCTGCTCCCACATGTCCCTAACTGGGGATTGAGTGCCCACAACCCCGGCATGTGCCCTTGACTGGAATGGAATCTGGGACCTTTCAGTTCGCAGGCCAACGCTCTATCCACTGAGCCAAACCGGCTAGGGCTAGGCATCCAATTTTTAACAAGCTCCATAGGGGATGCTGGCACACAGCCAAGGTTAAGAATTACACTCTGACCTGGCTTCTGCCCCCACTGTTGCACCATAGCATATCTAGAATGTTCATTCTCTTCTCTCCCTCCTTCCCTCACAGATGAGAGAAGTCAGAGGAGCCTCCCTTGGGAAAGGGTGCCTGGAGGCCAGAGGACAGTCATTCCTTCCTCCCTCCCACACACATTTGCTAAATGTGTGCCAGGATGGTGTGGGGGAGGGACAGACAGGTGGCCAGGTGTGACTCCTGGCTCTGGGGAGTTAACTGCTCTCAAAGAAAATTGCCCGATGGCATGCACTCGGTAAAGGATCACTGAATTCTTGGGTTCTGGCTCCAGCTTAGCCCCACTGAAGTTTCTCTGGGCCTGATTTTTCTAAAATAAGGGGGGTCGACTGCATGGTTTCTGAGGTGCTCCCCTCGCTGACATTCTATGAATCCATGAGTGCACCCTTAAAAACAGTGTATTGTAAAACTCAACAATAAGAAAAGGAACAACCCGATTAAAAAAGGGGCAAAAGACCTGGACAGACACCTCACCAAAGAAGATACGCAGATGACAAATAAGCATAGGAAAAGATGCTCCACATCCTGTGTCATTAGGGAATTGCCAATTAAAGCCACAGTGAGATACCACCACACACCTATTAGAAGGGCCCGAATCCAGAACACTGGTGACACCGAATGCTGACGAGGACACGGAGGAACAGGAACTCACGCACTGCTGGTGGGAATGCAAGCACTACCGCTGACCTTGGCCAAGAAAGGGTCGCTGAGCCACTTTGGAAGACAGTGGGCTGGTTTCTTACAAGGTAAACACAGTCTTACCCAACGACACAGCAATTGTGCTCCCTGGCATTGACCCAAATGAGCTGAAAACTTATGTCCACGCAGAAGCCTGCGTGAGAATGCTTGTAGCAGCTTTATTCCAAAACTTGGAAGTAACCAAGATGTCCTTCAGTAGGTGAATGGGTAAATAAGCTGTGGTACATGCAGACAACGGACTATTATCCAATGTTACGTACTGTATGATTTCAACTCTATGATATCCTTGAAAAGGCAAAATTATGGAGGCAGTCACAAGAGCAGGGTTTCCAGGGGCGAGGAGGGAGGGAAGAGTCTGTGGAGCACAGAGAAGTCTTGGGGCAGTGAAACTATTCTGTGTGATACTACAATGGGGATACCTGCTGTTATACACTTGTCCAAACCCACAGAATGTACAGCACGAAAAGTAAGCCCTAAGAAAGCTGGACTTCGCATGATAATGATGTGTCAATGTAGATTCATCAACTGTAACAAATGTTCACCTTGGTGGGGATGTTGATAGTAGAGAAAGTAGGGGTGGGGGTAGGGCAAGGATATACAGGACACCTTTGTATTTTCTCCTCAATTTTGCCATGAATCTAAAACTGTTCTAAAAAAAAATTAAGTCTATTAAAAAAAGAAAATAAAAACAAATTAATTGCCTCAGTGTCCTCATCTGTAACATGGGGATAATAATAATGCCTGCTTCATGGGGTTTTGTGAGGATTAAGTAAATTAATAAATACAAAGCATTTAGCACAGTGCTTGGCATATAGTAAGTACTCAATCAATATTAGCTATTCATGGAGTGAACCTTTTAGAGAGCTGATTCAAATCGATTGGCTGTCACTACCCTTTGGCCACAGCAATCCCTTGCACTCGGATAGACAATCAGATGCCTGATGGGATGACTTCCTTTCGCTCTGCGTTGGGGTAGATCTTTGCAGAGCCAGAGCTTTCAAGCCCACACATGTTCCAAGGCCTAGAGGAAGTGCCTCTTAATGGACCATGCCAGTGGATCAGGCAGGGAAAACAGGGCTCTCTCCATGTCTCATTTTCCTGAGTGACTTGGCAGATCCTCCAGGCCCCATTCTTTCCTTCACCGGCATTGTTTGTTTCTGATGTCACTCTGGGAAAGAAAGCTCTGTGCTGGATTAAACTGAGGTTGGTGTTCAAGGTTAAGGTGATCTTAACCTCTTTTGATCCTAGCAACCAGCCTTGAGTATCATGGCCTCTGAGAGATTAGTTGAGAACCACTGATGAACTTCGACATTTTTTTTGTACTTAAATGCGTCTAATATTTATTGGAATTCTTCCAAGCAGCTCTAATGGCATAATTGTGTTTGGAATTTATACATGTACATATTAATACAAGTAGTTTACATTGCAATTTAGGATTTTTTAAAAAAGGACACATACTTTTTAGGTCTTAAGACTCTAATAAAAGACCCTTTTATTAGGATTTACTTTTGGTGCTGTACATTCTATGGTATATATTGCTTTCAGATAAAGAATTATTAACATGGCCCTAACTGGTTTGGCTCAGTGGATAGAGCATCGGCCTTTGGAATGAAGGGTCCCAGGTTCGATTCCGGTCAAGGGCATGTTCCTTGGTGCTGGCTCTATCCCCAGAAGGGGGTGTGCAGGAGGCAGCTGATCGATGCTTCTCTCTCATCAATGCTTCTAACTCTATCCCTCTCCCTTCTTCTCTGTGAAATCAATAAAAATATATTTTAAAAAAAGAACTATTAGCATAAGTAAGAACAAGTACTACAGTTGATCGTGGCCAAAGAGGGTCACTGAGCCACAGTCTGTAAAGACCAAGGAATGCGTGCCCCCAATAGGCAATGACAAACACTTTCCCTTCCACAGAAGATCTATCTGTGTCACCCCACTTTCATCGCTAATGACAACTGTGAGACAGAGGACATCCTATATTGTGGGAGGTTCAAGTCCGCCACAGACTCGCATGGACATTGAATTACCTCATCTGACCTACTGCAGCCTTGTTAGATCAATCTGAGGCTCTCCGAGGCCAAAGTCCCACTCAAGGCTTTCCCGTTGGTAAGAGGCATAATTTGGACTCAGCTCTTTGGCTTCAAAGCCATATTCAATCCTTTACATTTTAACACTTTCTCCTGTGGCTGTGACCTGGTCGCTGGAGTAGGTTATCACTGCTTGTGCCTTTCACAGCCCACCTGCCCCTTTCCTGCAGACAGAGCCTCAATTCATTTAGTTCAGGTACCTCCTATGTGGATTCTAAGTGACTAATCCAATCACAAGGGTACCTCAGCACCCTGCCCAGGGATTGGCTTGGAGATGGACATGTGACTGAGTCTGGCCAATGACTATGGAAGAAACTGTCTGCTTCCACTGATGGGCAGAGCTCAGGTCCTGGAATAACTTTTCATTCAACATCATTTTACCATATTGTTGATGAGATGCCATAGGAACTTACCTCTTGTTTATATTGATCAGCCTACGGTAAAATTGGTTTTGTTAGTCATCATTTCGCTCCAAGTTGCAGAACCTACCCATGTTAAGTGAAGACTGTATTTCTATCCGACTCATTTTATTTTGATTCTTACTTTACTGCTCCTGGTCCTCTTTTAAAGAGCACCTGGCTAACGGCCTTTGACTCTGGGCCTGTGAGCTTTGGCTCATCTCTGACGGCACCGAGGCTGGATCTGCAGTTTGATGGCACTTGGCTGCCCTTCCACACAGCAGGGAGCTCTGCTCATGGAGCGGGAGCAGCTGTCCCAGTTGGTTGTGCCCGAGTGGCTGGCCCAATGGTAACATTTGTGGACTCAGGCCCCCCAGTTGCTCTCGGAGAAGGACGAAAGCCAAGCCCCACACCTCATGCTACACTAATAGCAGTGAGCTTTCTTCATGAGACCATGGTTACTAAGCACTCAGGCGGGGAAAAGGTGTTTCTTCTTTGAGAGGCCCAATCCCTAATGAGAAACCTCCAAGAACCAAAAAGTAAGTTTCACACATGGACATTAACCCCTAAGTTCTTGGTACCCTGGCCAGCTCCCCAAATGGGTTCAGTAAATCTTAATGGGAAGGGTAACGATTACATAACATTTCTATTTTCAGAGTGAATCTTCTATTGCTTTGCTTTACTCTTTTGTCAACCCAATGAAGAAAGTAAGAAAGGGATGTGACACTGGAAAATGCCCTAATACCTACTCAACCCTACCCAGACCCTGGGTGAGGTGCATCATATGTGGTCTCATTTAGTCCTCATCATGACCTATGCTGTAGGAATTCCTATCTTCACTTAAAAAAAATTTTTTTTTAATTGATTTCAGAGAGGAAAGGAGAGGGAGAGATAGAAACATCAATGATGAGAGAGAATCATTGATCAGATACCTCTTGCATGCCCCACACTGGGAATTGAGCCCACAATCCAGTCATGTGCTCTAATTGGGAATCAAACTATGACCTCCAAACCATGATGTCCTGGTTCATAGGTCAATGTTCAACCACTGAGCCACACCAGCCAGGCCCTATCTTCACTTTTCTAAGAGTGTAATGAATCTCAGAGAAGAGACTAAGTTGTGGGGCTGGGATTGGAATCTAGCCCCTGTGCCCATGTCACATGATATTTCTGGGTCTCAATTTCCTTAGATGGAAAATAAGAGGGGGTTGCAAGATGGACTCTCTAAGGTCAATTCTAGTTCAAACTCTATGACTCTATGAATATTATCCTCTGCCATTAAAAGATAGGATTGAAGCACGGAAATGATCATTGCCTGGGGCCTCATAAGAGACTAGAGGTAGGTGAGCCCTGCTCAAAGCCAGGCCTCTGGGCTCCCTTCTCATTGCCCGAGCAATGGACAATTGGAACGGCTCCCGGCATTAGGGAATTGAGGATCAACATGTAGCACAGCCAGTTGGCTTCAGTGCCCTTGTCTACTTAGCTTCGGGTAGTCTTCAGTGCTGCCAGTACCTTGCCTCTTTTTAAAAGTTCCAGCCTCTCCTCCCAGGCAAGCAGCAGCCTGAGACTCTGACCCAGGCTGGGTTCCAGGAGCCAAGGCTGGACACCTTGTCGGGGGAAATCCAAACTATAACGTCCAATAGCTCCCTCCCCGAGCCCTTACTCGTGCTGAGCAGGGTTCTAAGTGCTTTTCAGGCAGTAACTGTTTGTATATCTACGTATTTAAATGGTTAGAATATCCCTATGGGTTGGGCATTATCACATACACTCCATTTTAATGATGATGAACTTGAGCATGGAGAGGTTAAGTCACTTGCCCAAGGCCACACAGCTAGCATGCATCAGAAACAGGATGTAAACAGGGAACATCTGGTTCCAGAGTCCACGCTCTTTATTGCTATGCTCGATTGCCCGGCTTGAGGTGTTAACCTTAAAAGAGCAGGTAACTAGGTGGAAGCTGTGTATATGATGCTGGATGATCACCTGCGACCCCCAACATGGAGAACAGGTCTGGGAGAGTTAGGGCTGGACAGTGGGGTCTGAGGAGACCCCCTACCACACTGGAACTTTGCCTGATGGAAGGAGCATAAAGTCCCAGAAAGGAGAAAGGCTTTATGAAGGACACCTGCCCTGTTCCCCGGGCGTAACTAAGGTCTTGGACACCAAGCTGACTTGAATATGGTTTCTGACAAGGAGACAAAGGTTGGTTCTGATGGTTTCTCTCCCTGTCTCATAGCACCCTTTCATTCTCTTTGCACCCTTGTAATTGTTTAAAGAACCGGGCCAGCCCGGTCCAGGATTGTATCGCCGCAGCCCTGCACATACAGTTAATCAAATATTTGTTGAGTGAACGTATGAGTGAAAGTCCGGCCCTGAGGTCTAAAGTATACTTTCAGCCAGAGCTCTTGGGGAGGGCTCTGGAAGGGGAGGGCACACAAATAACAAGTTGGCATTTGAGGAAGTATTTGAAAGGAAGGGCAAGCTTTAAAAAGGAGGAAGGAGAGGATTAGGGAGGTGTATTTAAGAGATAGAGAAACACTAGTGGGAGGCGAGGGGAGGGAAATGTGGGCATAAAGCCTGAAAGGGAGCCTGTGAGCCTGGCCAGGCTACCAAAGAAGCCCTTGTCCGAGGCCTCTCTGGGCAGGGCACTGGCCTCCCTTAGATTTCCGGAGGCTCCCTGAGATGCGTTCTAATTGTAAACATTTTATTCTCATTGCCCAAGGACAGCAGGTTCTGAGGGTAGGAAACTTTCCTGGCCCCTGGCGTGAGTGTCTGTGAGCTGGGCCTGGGGCTCCCCTCCCCCCTCCCCGCCCCCCTCATCCCAGGTACTGAGCTGGGACAGTGGGGCTGTCTGGAAGGCACTGAGGAGCCAACCTGTCAGAGTGCTTACAAAAGCAGGTGTCAAAACCTGGCCCAGATTGTCTGGGCCTGGAAGAGCTTCCCTAGAAGTGAACATTCCAGCCCTCCCCCATCCACCCAGGCCACACAACAGCCCAGTCATAGGGCCCCCTGGCTCCTTCCCACACCTCTCTCTACCACACCACCAAGATTGCTGAGTGTAAGAGGAAACGCCACCTCCCACAGAAAACCTAAGGGACTTTTTCCTCCCTTCAATAAACATTTGCTGAAATAACTTTTTATTGGTGGTTGTTTTAAAACACATAGCATAAAAAGAGTCCTGAGAATTAATCCCATCATAACTTTTGTTCGGCTAGATCTGTGTCATCAGTGTGGACTTCAATTTCCTCACCTATAAAATACGGCCCCTTTCTAATGTTAGTATTCTACCAGTGTGCGCTGCACAATGGGCGGCTGAGTATTGCCTTCTGCTCAGCATCTGTTCAACCAATATTCTTTCAGTTCCAAGAGCCCAGACTGCTTTTGACATTATTGGAGATAAAAAAAAAATCCTGGCCCCTGACTATCATTTATTTAAGTACCTATTGAGTGCCAACCATAAGCTCATGGTTAGTGCTATAGGAATTTTAAAAATGTAAGACAGCCCTAACCGGTTTGGCTCAGTGGATAGAGCGTTGGCCTGCGGACTGAAGGGTCCCAGGTTCGATTCTGGTCAAGGGCATGGTTGCGGGCACATCCCCAGTAGGGGATGTGCAGGAGGCAGCTGATCAATGTTTCTCTCTCATCGATGTTTCTAACTCTCTATCCCTCTCCCTTCCTCTCTGTAAAAAGTCAATAAAATATATTTTAAAAAATGTAAGACATTGTCCCTAATCTCTCAGGTAACTTCAAGCACACCAGAATGACATATATGAATAAACAGAACAGTTTAAAATAGCATACAATTAGTGTTAGGCGGGCAGGGAAGTGCTACCTGTGTAAGGTTAGAAGAGAGAGAAATCACCAAGGGTTTGACAGATCTAAGAAGGCCGCGTAACAGTAGGGCTTGAGTTGGCTAAAATGTAATGTTGATGGTGATGATGAATACAGCCAAATTTATTGAACTCTTAGCATGTGGTAGGTATTCATATGGTGCTTTATAAGTATCACATTTATTTACTTATAAATTTTTATTTATTGTTTGGGGGGGGAGAGAGAGCGAGAGAGAACATCAATTTGTTGCTCCAATTGTTTATGCATTCATTGGTTGATTCTTGTGTATGCCCTGACTAGTGATTGAACCCACTTCCCTGTTCAGGGCAAGATAATTTGAAGAGCCTTGAGGTTCTCTGAGTCAATGTCTGTGCCTACCTTTCTTCTGTCTTCTGGGGCACCCTTTGTCTGCTATCTTCTTTGTCTTCTCTGATTTCTCCAGCGTATTCATTGTCAGCATCTCCTAAGACCGAGTCCTAGACCAGCTTTCGTTCACTCATTCATTAACTCAAAATGTATTTGTTAATTACCCATTATTTGAAATTTAATATATCTAAGAATCATCTTTGGTCTGAAGGAGTTTGGTGATTCTACCTGCACTCCCGGTGTCAGCTTCAGGGAGCACCCACGTGTGGGTGACTTACACAGTGATATCCCCAACATGGGTCTTTCATCTCCTCTCCAGGTGTTTTCAGGACTAATTTTGGAAGCATAATATTCTGGAAGCAGAATGCATTAGGTTTTCCCTAGATCACTCAAGTCCTCATTCCCCATTTTTATGAATATCATCCATCTTCCTGGGCCTCTTGTCTGTCACCCTCTATGGGCAGGGATAATGACTTTTTTGCTTTGCCTTCTCCAATAGGGGGGCACCTGGTACATGGCTCATCGAAAACATTTAAACAAGGCTGACTAAATTATTTAAATGACTAACTGAACCTTGTGCTTTGAGAAGGCAGCTCAGTGCAGTTCTGTATTTAGTTTCAGATGGTTGAGTGGCATTTGATGGATGAGGCAAGAATAGCAAGCAGATAAAATTCCACGGTGCCAGTTCAGCAGCCCTGTACAAGATGGACTTCGGGCCATTTTACTCATGTGTTCTTCGGCCTTCTTTTGGTGGCAAGTGTCAGAAAATGTAACCTATCTTAGCAGAAAGAGAAAGGGGAAGTATTGACTCCATCACTGTGAAGTCCGAAGACCAATTCAACGTGTATATTAGGTTCAGAGACTCAGATGATGGTCTCATGGCTGTTTCTCTCTTTTCATGTCTTAGATCTCTATTCCTCTGTGTATTAGTTACATTCTCAGTCAGGCTCTGTCACATGGCAGGAAAAATGGTGGTGGACAGACACAAACTACATTCTTGCACAGGTGTTTTAAAGAAAGGTTGCTACCCAGTGGGTGTGGCTCAGTGTTTGAGCGTAGACCAGGAGGTCATGGTTCGATTCCAGGTCAGGGCACATGCAGGCTCGATCCCCAGTGTGGGGTGTGGAGGAAGCAGCCGATCAAAGATACTCTCTCATCATTGATGTTTCTATCTCTCTCTCTCCCTCTCATAAATGAATTAAAAAAAAAACTTTTTTTTTAAAGGAAGGTTGCTCCCCTCTTCCTTAATATTCACATATCAAATCTTAAGGAAGACTGTGATTGGTCCTGTTTGGGTCATGAGCTAATCCCTGAACCAATCACTGTAGCTTTGGAAATGGACTAACTACTCTAATTGGCCAGCTTAGGCCATACACCCACACTTGGTTGGGGATGATGGGACACCAGGATTGGCGCCTCTCCAGAGACACAGGGAGAGGGAGAGTAATGTTCTCCAAAGAAAGGAATGCTCAAAAACAAAAACAAAAATAAAAAACACCAAAAACAAACAAACAACAACAACAACAAAAAAAACCCAGAAAGAAATACTGAGGAGAACATACATCCACCACAGTCCTCCTCTCCCTAACCCCACCTGGCCAGCATGTTACCAGAGAATTTACTCTCTCTTCACCTTCCAAAGACTTATTGTGTAAGGAGATGAAAGATACTGGGCTTTCCTCAGAGGCGGCTGCATTTCTATGGGGCTGATTTGTTACTAAACCTTTAGCCACGTTGACTGTTGTTTAATAAAATTCTCATTGGTGGTTATTGAAAGAGAAGTCATCTCATTCCCAATTTACATATTTTCTTCTCAAATATTTCAAATACATTAAACTTTAAACTAGACACTCCCCTCCGCCCCCCACACCCCCCCCAAATCTCTACCATGCCACTTCTCCTCTCATGTTGCCCGACTTTGATTTTTTTTCAAGAGGCTCATTTACCTTGGTTTCTCCTGGTAGGTGTTTGATTGAGCAAGGGAAGAGCAGGAGGAAAAAACCATTGTAAACAGGCCTGTGCAATTTGCAGAAAATATAACAGCTAGCCTCAACTTTTTGTTGGATCTTATGATACCATCTGCCCTTCACCTATGAATTCTCTATAGTATTAAAATCAAATGCCCCGAGGGGCTAGGCAGGCCATGGAAATGACCTGGTAGGCCGGGCGGAGATTGCGTCAAACTGACTGATTGTTTTCAAGAGAAATTAGAAATTCAGATTTTTGTGAGAAATCTTTGATATATATATAAAAAGAATTTAAGGTTGAACCAACAAAGCCAAATTCAGCCTGCCAACTACTAGTCTGCAGTTTTGTGTCTGCCCAGTTTGAGTAGAGAATGGATCAATTAATGAATGATTTTTCTATGTGCAGCAATCCTACCTAAACTCCTACAGTTTTTTAAAAGAAATATATTTTATTGATTTTTTACAGAGAGGAAGGGAAAGGGATAGAGAGTTAGAAACATCGATGAGAGAGAAACATCGATCAGCTACCTCCTGCACAGCCCCTACTGGGGATGTGCCTGCAACCAAGGTACATGCCCTTGACTGGAATCGAACCTGGGACCCTTCAGTCCGCAGGTCGACACTCTAGCCACTGAGCCAAACCGATGAGGGCAATTCCTACAGTTTTTATAGTCTATGTCACATACTAGTTCTTAGTTAATCCTTGTCTTGCTGTTCATTAGTGTTCAGGTCATTCTTTCTAACTAGGTTGAAGGTGGGGACAGGTGAGGGATCATGTCTTAAACTTTATGTACCTCCCAGGCACATAATAGAGCTCCAAAAAATTAGCATAAAGACTGGTTGATTACTCAGAACTATCAGCTCCTCCTTTGATAACAGAGGAACACCTCTAGGGAATTAATTATTTTGTCTTGCCTGTGCATATTTTCCTGTTTGCAAAGAGCTTGGGATTCACCAATGTCTATTAAGCTTCAAAATGTAATTGTCACCATAGCCGGTTTGGCCCAATAGGTAGAACATTGGCCTGCAGACTGAAGGGTCCTGGATTCGATTCTGGTCAAGGGCATGTACCTGGGTTGTAGGCTTCTCCCCAGCCAAGGCCCTGGTCTGGGGTGTGCAGGAGGCAACCAATCGATGTATTTCTCTCACATCAATGTTTCTGTCTTTCCCTCTCTCTTCCACTTTCTCTAAATATCAATGGAAAAATATCTTTGGGTGAGGATTAAAAAAAATAATAAGAAATAATAAAGTTTCAACTTAAAAAATGTAATTGTCTAAATAAGCCAGAAATGCAAAAACCAATGTATTAACCAGGTCTTCTCTAGTTGCAAGTAATAGGAAACCTAAATTCAAACTGCCTCCGGTAAGATCTAATTTACTGATTCCTAGAACTAAAACCTCCAGAGGTGGGGAGAATGCCGGGCATGGCAGGCTCCGGAGCTCAGACAATGCTATCCGAACTGGAGCCCTCGTTCCCTCCATTGCTTGGCTCTACCCTTCCTTGCATTAGCTTCAGCCTCAGTAGACTCCCTCCATGTGGTAGCTTCTGGCAATTTCAGGTCTAGTTTCTGGCTGCTTCTCTTCCTGGCAGATCCACAAAATTCCTAGTCTCACTGGACTAATTTGGGATACTTGGCAATCTCTGACCAGACCATTGGCCAGGCTGGGTGTATTAATCAGGGCTTTTCTAGTTGCAAGTGATAGGAAACCTAAGTTCGAACAGCCTTAGGGGTCACTTGTCCACCCCTAAGAGCCAGTGGTAGAGGAGCTCCATCCAAGCAAAGCAGGGAGAAGCAGGCCCATGTCCACATAAATGGGCCCACTATGGCCTCGCCCTCCAGCCACTTCCAGAGGCAATGACCATGTAGAGGGACCGAGTGGGGGGCAATGTGGTAGAAGGGAGGTTCTGAAGTGATATTCATATAGCATGCTACATAAAATTGAAAACCATCCACATCAAATAATGGAGGAGACCTGATGGATAGAACAGGGAAATGGAGGGGGCTAGTGACCCCCAAGTCACCCCTTGGTGCCTTCCTTGTAGCATATTTAATTTGTGGGGGAAGCAAAGGCCTAGCTCCATGCAAAACAATCCCTGGAAAGGACTTGCTCTAACCACATATACTAATTATTAGTCCCCACACATAGGTCAGGTTAGTTTTCTCAAAGTCCTAGACAAAGATGCATAAAGTCACACTGTCCCTATTCAGTGCTTTCTTCCATATAAATGTCCAGACCTCCGTCTCATGGGGGAAACATCATAAGGCAGTTTCACTGGACCCAGCTTTGATCTTTATGCTGCCGCAAAGGTGTAGTTGGCCCTTCGGATGCCGAGAGCCATGTTCGTCCACAAAACTAGCACATTACTGCTCATTTTGCATTGTAGAGTCTTTCAGGGCCTTACTTTCTTCTTACTTACTAACGTCAGTGCTTTGAGTGAGAGATCTGACCGTGAAGGTGAGAACGGCCAGGCAATGTCACCGGGGATGGGGTCTGCCTTTCCAGGCCTTCCCGGGAGGGATCTCACTGCGCGGGGAGAGAAGGAAAGAAAACCTCACTGCACTTGCACTGCAGAGACAAGCTCAGTTGGTTTTGCTTACTGCTCCCATCCGCCTCAAGCACTGTTGTTATTTCACTCTGAACATCTGCACTCCAAGAAGGCAAGAACTTTTTCTTTCACTTCCTTTCTTCTTTGGGTGATGACCTGACCTCACTCTTGAGAAGGAGGCCGACAGTCACTGAATATAAACAGTCACCCCTTTCTGGCGTCCACAGAGAGGTAAGGGGTTGGCTGAGCCCCCAGGGCGTCTGGAGGTAAGGAGATGCCAACCATGGTGCCAAGGTCTCAGGTGCCACACGTGTGCTGGAGGTCTCCGGGCTTTATATACTTACTGGAGGGCACCATGGAACACACATGTCCTCTGGACTCTCCCTGAACCGTCTCCCACTCTGGGAAGATGACAGGTGGGAGTCGAGCTGGCAATGGAAGTTGTAATGGGGAAGAAGGCCATTCGCAGTGGGAGGAGGGCTGGGTGTGCTCTGGCCCTGAGAGGAAAGGAGAAGCTGACGGAGTAGGACAAACAGCCCAGGTCAAACAGCGCTGGCCACCCAGAAAGAGAAAGCAGTGGAGGGCAGGCCTCCTGCAGCGAACTGCCCCGGGGCTTAAGGCACGTATGGCGGCCAGGTGGGCTAGTGGGTGGGGTAGAGGCACCCACATGCCTTCATCTTCTGCTCATCCTTCTCCGTGGGAAAAAAAAAGCCGGCTTGCGAGATCACTTCCTCGCTGACTCAGTCGTGAAGTGTCCAAGGATGAAAATGTGCCGAAATGCTCTCTCTCTCGGTCTGGCCAAAAGCGCTGGGATCTAGGAAGATGGTTCAGCACAGACTGCGTAGGCTTCAAGGGGCTTTCGGCCGGTCCTGCTGCCGCCTTCTCATTTCTCTGTCTCCTGTCTCGGGTGGCCACCGGCCGCCGTGCGCGGGGTGGGTGGGGGGATGCTCTTACATAACCGCTCGCCGCGTCCTGCTTTCGCGCGCGCTCCTGGGAGAGCCTGGGACGGCGATGGAGCCCCAGCTGGTGCCGCGGGGCCGCAGCCGCCCCGGCGGGGAGAGCAGTGCGAGCAGCCGCGGGAGGAGGGCGCGAAAGGCGGCGGGGGAGGTGAAGGTCAGTGGGTGTGAAGCGCCGGATCCACACCCCCTCCTCCCCTGTCCCCTCCTTCCCTTCCTCTCCGTCCCCCTCTGACGTCTGGAGCTGGCAGCTCGGCGGGTTCCGCATTCCCGACCCCTCCCCGCCGCCCAGGGGCCGCTATATAGCCGGGGCTGATGCAACCCGTCCCGCCGCCCGCCACAGCCTGCGGGAGGGACGCTCGGCGGCCGCGACGGGAGGCGCTGGCGGCGGCGGACGCTGCAGCGGCGGCGGGGCTGGCGCCGCGGCGGCTCCCGGGCCGGGACGGGCCTGGGCACCGGGCGGAGCTCGGCGGCCGGGCGGCAGCGGCGCTGAGCGGGCACGGCGCCTGCAGCCGGGCCCGGGCCCCGGGGACGCCGCCTCCGCCCGCGGCTTCTGCACGGTGGGTGCGCGCGAGCGCGTGGGGGGGCGCCCGGGCCGGGCGGGGTGGGGCGCGCCGGCCGCGGGCACCTGGGACGCCCGCCCCCGCGCGGGCGGAGCGCGCCGAGCTCCGGAACCCGCCGCCCCGCGGGGAGGCTCCCGCAGCCCCGGCGCGGGTCGCTGCAGCCCGGGCCATTCCCGAGAAGCGCCTGGAAGCCAGTGGCGTCCTTTGGGTTCCCGCCCTGGGACCGGAGGTTCCGTCTGCTCCCAGGCAGCCGGGGCTCTCTCTCCGCCTCCCGCCAGCGCTCTTCTCCCCAGTGCGTTTGCAGAGAGGTGCTCGCCTCGGGCGGCGGGGAAGGCGGTGAGTGGGGAGAACACTGCCTGGGGGAGACGGGCCTGGGGGTGCAGATGGAGGGTGAAAGGCCAGGGAGGTCACGGTTCTGGTGGGGGGGCGGGTGTAGGAGGAGGATGACAGTGACCGGCTGGCAAGTGTGCCGCCCCCACCCCCTCGAAGGGAGGAAGCGTGCCTCCCTGAGGACTGGAGAAGGCCCGGGCCTCCCCATCCAATGAAGAGTGCTTCTCTCGGGGCATTGCTCCCGGGTTCTGGGATGCGAGGAGGCCTAGCGGGTGGCCCGGGTCCCGTTTGCGTTCCCTGGCGGGGGCTCCCAAGCCAGGTTACATAAGGAGGCAAGCCGGCTCCTCTAGGTAACCAGCCCCTCCTCTCCTGACCAGCCCAGTTTAGCAGGCGCTCTTATGCCCCTCCCCTCACAGGAGGCTGAGGGATTGGGTCTTAAGGCCAGGACCCCAGACCCTGGGAGACCGGGAAGATGGGGAGGCCTTGGTTCTTCTGCTGGGATGGCCGGGCCATGCATAAGGCTGGAAATGAAGAGGCTGGTGGAAGGAAATTAACTCACCCTTTGGGTCAGCTGCACTTGCAAGGTTGCCTGATCCTAGCCCGGTGGGCAGACCTCCCTACTGGCATCGAGGGCATCAGCCTGTGTTCTGAGCACATGTGCTTAATGCAGATGAGCCCAGGCCTGTCACTCAAAAAAGGGGCTTGCTGACTGAGGGTGCGTGCAACCAAGTTGGTGGGCTCTCCTCAGGTTTGAGGAGCCTCAGAAATAGCAGCTTTGAGCCACGACTGGTGCCTGCTTGTCCTGGAAGGCCTTGCTGTGAATTGTGTTCACATATCATCTCCCCAACCTCCCTTTCCTGAAGGTTTTAAAAAACACCTCCCATTGCTTTCATCTTTCCAGCAAATCTGGCTGCAGCTTGGAATGCTGCCTGATCTTCCTTTGCAGGTTTCTGGGGGAGAGTTTAGCCCGGTATCAGGTGTGAGCATGGCTCTGATTAACCCGAGGACCTGGGAAGAGAAGCAAGGTCTATTCTCGTGCCTCTGGCTGGTTAAGGTTTTGCCTTGTTTGAAACAGGGAGGACGGATTTCTCAAAGAGTCTTCTGTTCCCCTTCCACTTTGGCTGTGGTTCAGAGCTGCAGGCAGCTCCAGAATCCTCCTGAAGAGCTGGGTGCCGTGAGATTTGAAAGGCTGCTGGCAGGCGTGGGTGTGGAGGCCTCTGACTTTTCTCCTTCGTTGTTTGCAGCCACTTCTAAGGAGATGGGTTGATACGTGGTAATGGTGTCCCCTAGGGAAGGGTTTGGACCAGGATCTCCTCACTCACTCACTGCCTAGCTTTTGCAGCCACCAGCGTCTGTCTCCCCCACCTGTTTGCAAGCTGTGCGGGCATCTTTTCCAACCTGCAGAACCCTTGGCAGGATGAGAAGGGCCGGCCAGGCTCTCCAGGCCTTGTTTGTCGTGGGTCTGCCGGTGTTGCAGTGGGCTGTCTCTCTCACCAGGGCTTCTGTTTCCAGCGCTGCTCTGGAAGAGAGGGGTCAGTGCAGACTCGAGGCTGTACTCATTCAGCCCCAGCTCAGCTGGAGCACCCAGAGCCAGGGCTGAGGGCAGGCAACATTCTTCTCTGCTTTTCTGCTGCAGGATGCAGTTTGCTGTTTTCCATGCGAATGAATTATGTTTGAAACTGAAGTGGGAGGAAGAGAAACATAGAGTGAGTGTGTATGAATATGCGTGTGTGTGCGTGTGTGTGCGCATACCTATATAGGCAGGGGGAGAGCAGCAGACACATTATTTTTCCATTTTCCTTTAATTAAGGCTCTGTGGAGGTGTGTTTGAAAACAGAGGGTCTCCTATGCCTTTGAGGAGGGTGAGAACACCGTCTTGGCTGCGTCCCGGGCCATATGCAGCGTATGGTGGCCAATGAAACTGGGCCTGGCTCTTTCTGTTGCTTGTCTTGGCAGTCGGTTCCGTGGCTTGTGTTACCAGCTCTGGAACTTACGGGCTGCCAAGCTCCGTGTGCCTGTGTGTGTGTGTATGTGTGTGTGTGCACTCTTGTGCGTGTGTGTGTGTGTGGTTTGGCCTCTCGGAGCTCAGCGGAGACAAATGCCTTAGCGACCCAGGTTGGAATTTCGGCCTGTGTTTCTTTACACTCATTGCTGGCTGTGGGAGGCCCGGCCAGAGCCCACCGTTCTGGGGCTTTTTTAAGTCTGTTTTCTTGCTGCAGCCCTTGGGGTTCCAGCCGTGGAGCTTCGTTTCCAAAGCTTCAGCAGGGCCAGTGGCATTTTTAAAAAAGAGCCAACGGATTTATCACACACACTGTGTGTATGACTGTGCAATGTATCATGCTCTGAGCTCCTGCAGCCAAGGAGCAGAGATGGGGCGAAGAGGGAAGAGAGGATAGAGGCTTGTCGGGTGGCAGTACTTTCCCAGCTTCATCTTGCAGCTCGGGGTAAGGATTCCTGGCGGAAGGAACTTCCTGTGTGTTTGCTGAACACCTACTACACCAGGCAGGGGAGCCCGTGCCGACAGACAGGGCCTTGTTGAAAGCATTTCTCTGGTCTCCTGGGAGGAGCCTTTCCTGGGGAGGGGTTCCAGTTTCTTCCACAGCTGGGATGCCTGTGCAGGGGTCACGCATGCCCATGCCTGGCAGTGGCTTCTGACCACAATCACCCCTCTTTTTCTTATTAGGCAGATCTGAGGAGCCACCCCTTCTAAGCAGTACAAGGATAGAGTAGGTAGAAGGACACAGAAGATGCTGGCCCCCTGCTCCTGGAGGCAGGGGTGGAAACCCAGCCAGCTGGTGGTGCCAGCGATCTATGCAGCTGTGTTCTGGAATGTAGGATGGAGGAGACCTTGGAGAAACTGGGGCAAAGGTCAAGTGCTGGGCCTGGGTTCTGCACCCTGTACACAGCCCCGACCTGCCCCCTTCGTTTCTATTCTGCAGGAACCAACTGGACACAGGATGGTCCTGGCTCCTGGGGGTTTAGAGCTGGAAAGTGGGAGAGCAGTGAATCCTCTGGGGGGATCTTCTTCATGGCTGTAGGAAAAGGAGACCAGTGTTAGAAATGACCTTGCGGGGTCGGCCAGCACGTGTGTCTTTCAGGAAGGAAGGGCCTTGTGGCTACACTGACTTCATGCTCACTGGGGCAGGCACTGTTCCAGGTGCTTTCCAAGTTTTCATCACTTTCATCCTTACAGGGCAAATCACACTATTATTCCCACTTTACAGCTGAGGAAAGCGAGGCCCTGAGAGGTGAGGGAACTTGCCCCAGTCACACAGCGAGGGAGGGGCAGAGCTAGTTTGCACATGGAGCTGACCTGGCTCCAAAGCTCCCACCCGTAAGCCGTCTCACTCTCCTGCCTGTAGAGCTGGGACAGCCATCTGGAGAGGCACTTTTCAGCTCGTTCTTGTTCTCAGGGGCTTTCTCCAACCATTTGCTCCTTGCCTTCTGCATCTCCAGGAAAGAGATCATTTCAGATAATTCCTTATCTCCAAGAACAAGTTTACTGTTTAATTCTCCAAGATTCATGATAGTTATTACTATGTTCTGTGATCACTGGCCTGGCATCTTTCTGTACTGTCTCCCCTGTCCACCCCCCCCCCCCCCCCACACACACACACAGTGTCCTCCTGGGAATCTTGCCATGCTCCGGCTCCCAAGACCACCCACCTGCTATTGGTGATTCCCAGGTACTAGCTACTGGCTCTCTCTCTCTCTTTTTTTCTTTTAAATATATATATAAAATTTATTTTATTTTATTTTTTTTAGAGGGAGAGAGATAGAAACATTGATGAGGAACATCATCGACCAGTTGCCTCCTGCACACCCCCTACTGGGGATCGCGCCCACTACTGGGGCACGTGCCCGGACCTGGAATCGAACCAGTGATCTCCTGGTTCATAGGTCGATGCTCAATCCCTGAGCCATTCCAGCCGGCTGGCTACCTGCTCTTCCAACTCCATAGTGCTCCTGGGGCCTGATCCTGTGAACTAACTCCCTTGCTCCTTGTCTGTCCTCACTCACCTCCGCTATTTCGAACCCTGCACTCACTTGCACACTCATTCCTGGCCCCTTTTGCCCGCCTAGCCAGCTGTTTGTCTGGAGCGGAGCTGACCTTCTCAAAGAGGCCCAGGGACTTGAAAGCCTCCCTTAAACTTTTGTCTCTATGGACAGATCCTAACTTTCATGATGCAGATCCTAACTTTCTCTTAACCTGTCTTTTTTTTTTTTTTTTTTTAATCCATCTTTGCCATTCTAGATGGAGATACCAATTACTGGCACTTTCTCATAAAAATTGACCCATCAAAGCAAGACTGTTATTTGCAGATACTCCCACTTAAAAAATATGATATTTTATAGATTTACATACAGTGAAACAAGAGGGGGAAAACTCAAATTACCTGTATCTTTTTTTTCTTTCAGCTAAAAAATGATGTTTCATGTTAATATCTCCCAGTAGGGTCCATTTTCTGGACTTGAAATGCTTTCTGGCTTTTCTGCTTATACAAGGCAGCACCCCTGACGGTGTGCCTACCATCCCTGAGGAAGTCGGAATAGAGAGATACCAATACCAGGTCTTCAGGTTCTTTCC
This sequence comes from Myotis nattereri, assembly GCF_964212035.1. Taxonomy (NCBI): domain Eukaryota; kingdom Metazoa; phylum Chordata; class Mammalia; order Chiroptera; family Vespertilionidae; genus Myotis; species Myotis nattereri. The sequence continues at coordinate 23,002,862 of NC_138075.1, read as the reverse complement.
CCCTGGATCCACTCGCTCCCTGTTTCTCCGAAGCTGGCTTTTAGGGACCTGCATCAAATCACTCATGCTCTTGGGGCTCCGCAGCGGCTCTCACGGGGACCTCCTGCCCGCTTTCTGTCTTATTCATGCCTTGCTCGTCGGTCCCATCTTGATCTGTCCATTACCCAGTTTTTCTTCATGGGCTCGTTTCCAAGTTATTCCTGGTCAGTGTCCCAAATTGCCAAAGTCTTCTTGGATTCTAAGCCTGTCTTTGAAGGCATAAGCTTCATTGGCCAGTTCTGGTCTTCTGCCAATGTATAGCACTTGCTCTTTATTTATGCATCCCAGTTACTAATGGAAACATGGAGGGTGTTTATCTGCCTTTTGGACCTCCTGGGCCCCGAAGGGGGGGAAAAAAACTCTGGGTTCTTCCCCTAAAGCTTTTAGTGCCTAGTTCTCCTTTTCCTACTAAATTGTTTCCGTATGGAACAACCAGTTGGGAGATGATTTCACCTCTTGTCATCTTTCCTATGTCTTCCTTGAAGTGGGTAAATTCCTCCTGGCTGTTATTGGTTCCCCGCCACTGTCTCTCCCCCCGCCCCCTTTATAGATCTCTAAATCACATCAAATTGTTTTATTTTTCATATCGCCAAAGTGGCCTCGCAGCCTCGGATCATCAGCCAGCTCTTCCCAGTTAATGAGGATCCACTTATGAGAGGCAGCCGCTCCACCTCCTCCATCTTCTGCCGTTAGGATGACTTCTCGCTGGTGAATGTCAGCTGCTGTGCTTGTCTCCTAGGAATGGCATGTGTTAAGGACTTTGTGGTTTGTATCTGAGCAGTGAGGGGCGCCCTTGCGGGGGAAGGAAAGAGAGGGGCATTTTTTTTTTTTGCTTCTGCAAAGGAAAGCCTGGAGCCTGATCCCCTGAGTGAGGCTTGTCATTGGGCTGGGTTCACAGGGAAGCAGGAATGGCAAGAATTTATGAGGCTGCTGCTCCCAGAGAGTGGCTACCCCTCTCGGAGGGGGGATTTCACAGTAGCAGATATTTTGGGACCATTTGTTAGTGTCTCATTTATACCATCTGTATGAAAATAAACAGAAGCTGCAGGCAGAGCCTATCATTCCCGGAACAGAGTGGGGTCTGGCTTCCATCTCTCAGAGATGGCTTAGGCAGGGAAGCACACAGGAGCCTCGGGGTGTTTTTCTTGGGGTCCACTGTGGGAACGAATCATCGGGAGGTTGGTGACGAGCATCCAGACTTCCAGAGATAGGTCCTGACCCCGCTCACTGAATTTTGTTCCACCGTGAGTTTGTCATTTGTTCCTTCCTTCATTCACTTATTTAGAATTCACTCAGTCTTTGTCGATTACTCTTTTTATGCCAGAAATGATGCTACGCGCTGGGGTCATGTGGGTCAACCAGCCATGACTGCTGCTTTTCCCCCTGAAGTCACCCCTCCACTTGCTAAATGCCCACGTGGCACGTTTGGCTACACAAGAATGGGTCCTTCCAGTTCAGGGAGGTCCGGGGCTTCTGGCCAAGGAGGGGATTTTGCTCTGTGTTTTTGCTGGAGTGTGGCCCCCCTGGCCCCTCTCAGGGGTTTGTATTCAACTGAAGCACCAGGCACAGAGCATTTTCCAGCCTCACATCTCCTGTCTGTTTTGACTAGCTCAATTAAGCATCTTTTGGGGGTCAGTGACTCCTTGGGGCATCCATTCAGGTCTAGAAAAGGGGATTTTGTAGGGTTTTCTCCTCTTCTGAGAAGGAAAGGTGAGTTTCCTCTGTCAGTTTGGCTCAGGTAGCCTAAAACCAACTCCTTCTGCCTGCCAGGCATCCCCCTGCCACACAGGAATGAGTCCTTACACTGGCCCTTTTCTTGTTTTCCCTGGAGGAAGGCTGGGGAGCCATGCAGCTCACCCACCATGCCCTGGAGCAGCCTCCTGCTGTGGCACCCTGTGGGCCTCTGCATTGCAGGCCCAGCTCCAGGGAGTGGAGGAGAGACTGTCTTCCTGATCCTGGACTCAAGTCCAGCTCAGGTTTAGGGAGGGTCACAGCACATTGACCAATCGCACGTGAGGCATCTCAGTGGCCATTTCTATGTCTGGGCTCCCACCCAGACTGCCATGGGGTTATTCGGGGAACCTCCCAGGCCTGAGTCTTAATGGGAGGCCAAGCAGAGGGCCCTCCGTGCAGGAGGATGAGCCTCCACTATGGGCTGGTGTCGGAACATCTATTAGAAGGTCATCCCTTCTGCCTTAACTCGGAACCCAGGAGGGGACAAAGGGCAGGACCTGCAATCCAGGGCCCAGGAGTTCAGCTCTGGCTCTTTCGTTCTAGCCGTGTGACCTTGGCAAGTCATTCACTCTCTCGGAGCTTCACCTTCCTCATGCGCAAAATGAGGATGTGGTTTAGATAAGCACAGGGCCTCCTCCAGCTCTAAGACTATAAGTTAATGAGAATGAGTCTCAGATCCTTTTCTGAGGTGGCCTGGGGGACACTGGGTGCTCCGGATGGGGAGAAGGGATGTGCCTTCTTGCTCATCGTCGGGTGGATGGATGGTTAAGTGGACGAATGAATGAATGGGAGGGGCCCTGAAAGGGACCTGATAAGTCTGGCTTTATTGGGAGACAAGCTTTCTGCACGTCAGCTGTGCCTTGAAGTAACCACTTCTCATCCACGAGCTTCTCCCAGAAAAGAGAGGGAAGAAATAATTCTCTCGCTGTTGACCTGTCTAATTTCTGTCTTTCTTTCATGCCTGAATCTGTCTTCCCTTGCAAACCTTTTGGGTCTGGCACAGCCGGAATACGTGTTTGCTTTGAGAAACAGGAGACCCTGGAGGACTTTGCTGGTACTGGGCTCCGCTGGGGAAAGCAGAGGCTAATTAATTGCATCTCCTTTGTCTCAATCTCCTCCTCATAGAGACCAGAGTCACACACTCACCTTTAACTTCGATTTGCTTCATTTCATATTCGTGGTGTCTTAACAAGTATGCAGAACGGGATGTGTGATTTGAGGGGAGGCACCGTGCCAGGCCCAAAATAGCTCCCTCTTAAACAGGTGCGAAGATGCTTGAGATTCCACTCTTGTAAACCACCCTCTTGGGAGGCAGTAGGCTGTGGTTTAAATCCCAGCTCTCACAGTTTCAACTGTGCACAGTCTGAGTGAGTTATCTTCCTAAGCCCCTGCTTCTTCCTCTGTGTCGGGCACTGCCCCAGTCCTATGGGGCTGATAGGCGGACTGTGCAGTGCCCAGCACATGGCGAATGCTGAATCAATGAGCCGATGGTTGGAGTAAGCATTACCTTAAGTGCCAAGGAGAACCTTGATATGAATTAATGGATTAAGATTCCCTCTGTAACAAAATAAGGGCAGAGAGAGACAGTGGGACGGGGAGGGGTGAGGGGGCATTAGTGAAAGACAGGATGAGGTCCTGGCAAGACATGGGGGCTTAAGCCCCTCATAGCACTTCTGGCTGACAGCACGCTCCTCTTCTCCCGCCTACTCCAGGCTGGACTGCCACTCCTCCTGCTATGATGCCTGGGCAGATCCCGGACCCTTCCGTGACTGCGGGCTCTCTGCCAGGGCTCGGCCCCCTGACCGGACTCCCCAGCTCGGCCCTGACTGCAGAGGAGCTGAAATACGCTGACATCCGCAACATCGGGGCCATGATCGCCCCCTTGCACTTCCTGGAGGTGAAACTGGGCAAGAGGCCTCAACCTGTGAAAAGTGAGGTGAGTGAGCCTGGTTCTCCCAGGCAGAGTCCCGGAGCAGGACGCCCGGGTTCGAGTCCCAGGACTAGCCCCACACCCGCTGTGTGGCCTCAGCATTGCTGTTCGTCGTGGGGTCTGAGGACCAGTAGCATCCATGCAGCCCGGTGGCTTGTGAAAGATGCAGAGCCTCAGGCTCCACCCCAGACCTTCTGAAATAGAGGCTGCATTTTAGTACGGTCCCCTGGGGAACTCATGGACATGGTAAAGTTTGAGAGGTCTGGCGAGGACAGGATGCTGAACCTCCGATTCTTTGAGGGGCCAAGGGAAGAGTAATTAATAACAATAATGAAGAATAATATATTGGGCCCAGCTGGAGTGACTCAGTTGTTTGAATGTTGTCCCATGCACCAAAAGGTTGCTGGTTCAATTCCTGCTCAGGGCACATACCTGGGTTGTAGGTTTTGTTTTGTTTTTTAATATATTTTATTGATTTTTTACAGAGAGGAAGGGAGAGGGATAGAGGGTTAGAAACATCGACGAGAGAGAAACATCAATCAGCTGCCTCTTGCACACCCCCTACTGGGGATGTGCCAGCAACCAAGGTACATGCCCTTGACCAGAATTGAACCTGGGACCCTTCACTTCGCAGACCGACGCTCTATCCACTGAGCCAAACCGGTTAGGGCTGGGTTGTAGGTTTGATGCTCAGTCGGGGAGCATACAGAAGGCAACTTATCGATGTTTCTCTCTCACATTGATATTTCTCCCTCCCCCCCTCCCTCTCTCTAAGCATGTCCTTGGGTGAGGATGAAAAAAATAATAAAATAAAAAATTCAATGTCTTTAAAAATAATAATGGTAATAGTAATATATTGTCAGTCTCTCTGGGGTGTTGGGAGGACCAAGGGAGATCATGGAACTGTGCACATGCTTTGAAAAGCACACAAGAGAACACTAATACTGCATTATCTTTAAAATGATCATTAGTCATGTCATTGCTCTAACACCCTTGGCCCCAGGCTGCAGCTGAACCTGGGAACTTGGAGGAAGGATGGTAAGGCCTTTCTTCTCAAGGAGCTGCCAGACCTGGGCTTGACCTCAGCCACCCATATCATCTGCCTTAGATGTTTGCAGGGGACCCACACATGGAGCACTCCCTCCTCGGGTCCCTTGCAGCTGTAGCCCTCATGAGCCTCGCTTGCAGAAGAGCTGCTTTTCCCTGGGGGCTGGTGAGAAGCAGAAGTCCCCAGTGCAGGTGAGCATTAGTGCTGGGAACGCCCCCAGCCCACTTTCCCAGGGCTTGCCATTTGGCCAAAGGCTTGAGAGAATAGCTGCCCACCTGGAAGGGAGAAGGAGCCAGTGGTGGGAGGGGAGAGGTGGCTGCGGACAGGTGTGGGGGACAGGACGGGGGAAGCAGCTGAGTATCAGGAGCTCAGCAGTTCTGATGAGGAGCATTTACAGGCAAAGGTGCCCCTGGAGGGGGCTCATGCTTTAGGATGGAGCTCGGAGGGCTGGACATTCCAAAGAGAGGGGCTCTTGCGTGGAGAGGGGTGTCTGGGTACTGGCAGGGGAGAGTTGGGTATGTTATGCAGCTACTGCTCGGCCCTTGCTCTCCCCAGGAATACCATAAAAACTGCAGAGAAGGGCTGCTGGGGGCTTGGCCAGGGGTGGCAAACTGGCCATTTGCATCCTGGATCTGGCTCTCAGATGTGTTTTGTTTGGCCTGCACAATGTTTTAAAAGAAACTTGAACCAACACGTCACTTAAAAAGTTGGATTTTAATCTTTGATTAAAACCGTGGAAGATCTGCTCACAGGTGCCCTGTTCAGGCAATAGCTACACAGAATGCCGAGACCCCCTCTCACTTCCTTCCTCTTTCCAGTTTGCCACAGGCCCCCACACCTCCCTATTATTCTTAATTTTTCTTCCACGGTTGGTTTTGCTTTTGTTACCACCAGCTGCCTTCATTTACTTAACTGCTTGGCCCCTATTGTAGACATTTGCACTTGAAACACCCAGATTAGATGCATTATAGATGCCCACTAATGATTTCAAGATGAGAGTTGATGGTAATGACATTCTTGTGAATTAGCGTTGTAGGTCAATGTGCTGTCGATAGCACTTCTTGGCTTACTTAGAATTCTCCTCCTCCCACCACTGGCTCCTTCTCCCTTCCAGGTGGGCAGCTATGCTGTCAGATGGGGACCTCAGGCCTTTGGCCAAATGGCAAGCCCTGGGAGCGTGGGCTGGGGGAGTTCCCAGCACTAATGCTCACCTGCACTGGGGACTTCTGTTTTCTTTTGCGAGGGCCCTTGCTTTTGGTCCTTTGCTATGCACCTTCCCAGGCTCCTATCTCAAAAGCACCAGTTTCTGGGGTCGTTCCACAGTATGATCACCCTTTAAACCAGTACCCTAGGCACTGGGCTGCTGAGGCGTCAGTGCTCATGAAAGCCTTAGTCAGGGGCTGGCCCACCAGAGACTTGCCTGGGAAGAGGAGTTACCACCTCTTCCCTCTACAAAAGGTGCTGGAGAAGCCTTCTTTTTTTGGTGGTGGCGGGGGTGGGGGGGAAGGGGCAGACTTTATTTGGGTTGAGTATTTTTACATTTCACAGCCTCCCCCAAATTGGTGACATAGGCCCTGTACCTGACAGTGACGTGCTGTCTTCACAGGTGCCCACAAACACGTGCCATCGGGGCCGTGAGGATAACAAGCCATTGCTGGGGCGCATTTGCATGCCTCTCCCTCCCGGCACACTGCAGCGTCGCTGGGGGTGGGGGTGGGGTGGGGGGTGGCGGGGAGGGCGCAGTAGACTGTGCTGGCAGGAAGTAAGGTCAGCCCCGCACTGGGAACTGACCTCCAAATGCTTCCTGGGTTAGACTCAAGGTGGGTGGGTGTTTGGGGTGCTGGTGCTGATTCTTAGAGCAACTGAAACATATAAAGTGGTTGCAGAACCTCATGCCCCAAATGCTTCTTTGCATATGACAAACTGCCTTTGGTGGGTTTTCACACAGGCATCTTAGATTAGTAAAGTCCCTTGAATTATAAAACCTCCCAGTTCACATTTATTAAGCATTGACTGTATACTAGGACCTGTGCTGTGTAACATGCGTGATCTTGTTTATCCCCTTCCTGATCCATCCTGGTGACTGGGTTTTTCCCATGTTAGAAAAGAGGAATATGAGGTCCTAGGAGGAGGGGGTCAAGTCACTCAGGAAAGTGGCAACACTGGAGTCTGGGGTGATGATGACGCTGCTGCTGCAATAGCCACATCTCAGATGCCCTGAGCCAAGCCCCAGGCACGGTGCTGGGCGCTCTTTGTGAACTATCTCATTGAACTTGCACAAGAGCCCTTGGAAGTAATTACTGTTACTATTATCATTGTTATGCTCACATGATGGATGAGGTTAACAAGGCTTGGAGAGGGCGAAGGTCATGCAGCTGGAAAGCTAACTTCAGAGCCAAAGCTTTTTAACCTTATGCTGTGGCTGCCTCTCTATCAGGTTGAGGAAGCGGGTGGGGTGGAATGAACCCGGCCCGGGACATTGGATCATTTTGATGACATGGCCCAGTTAGTGCTGAGTCTGGCAGTTCTGTGGCCGCACTGTCTCCCAGGCATGGAGAGAGAGTGGGCCGGGCGGCCGTGCAGGCAGCCCTGTCAGAGCAAGCTCTTGGACTGTCCACCTCAGAGACCAGTAGTCTCTTGGGCCACGTGCAAATCCACGAAGCAGTTTGGTAAAAGAAAACTGGCTGAATTAAGTTAAACGATAGGTGTTCTGTGCTGATGTTATTATTAGGTGGTTGACACCTAACGCTAAACTGTTTTGGTGCCAACTGCTTGCCTGCAGCCCATTTGTCCAACAAATATTTGCTAAGCACACCTACTATGTGCCAGGCACTGTGCCAGACGCTGGGAACTGAGCCATAAACAAAGTAGACAAGCTCCCCCGTCCTTTCTCCTGGAACTGTATAGTGTAGTGGGGGCATCTAGAAATAAGAGGTCATGTAGTAGTCAATATGGTGAAGAAAAATTAAGCAGACCAAGTGGGTGGTGAGTGGCCAGACTGCTGGTTTTGATGGCTGGCTAGGATCTGGGGATGCTATATTTTGGGTTATGGGATTTTTAGAGTGAGCGCATGCTTCTTTCTTGCCTTTTTTAAAAAAATGAATGTATTGGGGTGACATTGGTTAATTATATAGGTTTCAGGTGTACAGTTCTATAACACATCATCTGTATATTGTATGTTCACCACCCCATCAAGTCTCCTTCCATCACCATTTATCCCCTCTTTACCCTCTTAAACCTCCCTCCACCCACCTTTTTCTCTTCTTTCTTGTCTTTTTGTTCTTCTTTCCTTTCCAATATTCCTTCTCAAGACAGTTTTGCTCTCTGGCTTTCTCTAGAGCTTTTCTTTCTACACACTTTTCTTTCTACTGTTTTAGCTGGACTCCTTAACCAGTCCCTATTGGCCTGAAAATTGTGGTCCTTCCTGGGTCATCTATGAGTGGGCTGCTGTGGCTGCAGGGGCCACACCCTGCCTCTGGGCTTGGAATGCATTTTCAGTGTGGCTGGTGGGGGCAGGGGGCAGATGGGAAGGCCAGAAGTTCCACCCTTCCACACACAGATACAAACCAGGCACTTACTTAACCACCTGCTAGATGGGACCCCCTCACTCTCTGTGCCACTGCAGGGCTCTGGAGGGGTCTCAAGTTCAAAGGAAGTTGGACTGGATGAACTTTTAGGAAAGAGGCTGCAAACTGTCATTCCATGGGCAGGAGTCAGCCTACAGATGAATCTCGTTGGCCCTCACAGTGCTTTTTTTTTGCTTTTTTAAATTGAATGAGTTGCTATATTTAAAAGCCAGGAAATGTGAACTTTTTTGGCTTCTTTTAAAAAACCAGACTATCTGGCCACTCTAGGCCCACACCCTTATAGGCAATGAAAGCTACCGCTGAGTAGTAGATGCTCACTGCGTCAGCATGCAGTCTTCAGTTTACCACAGACCCCACGGCTCTCTGTTGCCTTGTACCCAGCCCACTTCACACTGTGTCACCAGCCTGCTTTTGAGTTTGAGTCCTGTTTGTAGGTCCCAAGGGTCGGGACTAAATCTTACGTTTCTTTTTATTTCTACCAGCCTGTGTGCGCTGCCTTGCACAGACTGTAGTTTTATATATAGGCTTGTTGTGTTGAACATGAATTAGCTGTGTCAGCTTGGCAAGCCACTTAAACATCCTCTGCCTTGATTTCTATATCTCTCCATTCTTACCTCCGAGCAGTGTCCATTTGCTTTTCTGTTTCTGAACTTTAGCGACTTTAGGCAGAAAAAAAGAACACAATGAAGATCCAACCAACGATTCCCAAACTTTGCTGATCGCCAAAACCGCTTGGGGAACTACTTATACATAAAAATGTCAGACCCCGCTCAGGCCCATGGACGCAGAATGTCTGAGGGCAGTCCCGGGAACCGGTATGTTTCGGAAGCTCAGGGATGACCTTTTTCATTATACGTCTCCTCGGGCTCTTCTGATCCTTGTCAGGGCGCATTCCGAGGGCCTCACCTTCAGGATTCTGTGCATTCCATCGCCGACTGCCCTTCCAGCGCGTATTGCCCAGGTCCTCATCGTCTTCAGAGCCCGAGAGGAGACTTAGCTGTCTGTGGATTTCGCGGTGGTCATTTCCCAACTTCTCCCAGGGACTCGGAGGACATTTAGAAAGTTTTCACCTTTGCATGAAACGTGAATTTGAATCTGGGGACGGTAGGGTGGCCCTGGAAGGTGTGCTCACTGTCAGCCACAGGTGGGTCTCCAGAGTTCATTCCGCCAAAAAGACCAAAATGTTCAGCATGTTTAGCCTGAGCAGAAAGAGTTGCCCCCAACCAGCTGATGTGCTGGGTAAATGCTGGCATGCGCATGCTTGTGTTTTTAGTGATTTGACACATAAAGGCAGCCCGCTGAGATTTTGCAGCAAGCCTTGCATAATTGGTTTTTAATTTGCGGCTCTTCGGAGTGGCGCTGGCCTGCTTCCCCCTGACTCAGACGCTTTTTCTGTCTCCTGCTTGTTTGGCAGGGAGAGCCCATCTGTCCCTCACTTGGAACAGAATCTCCTGACTCGTCTTTGAAATCCTGAATTTCCACTTTAATTCCGTCACTGTGTTAGCACATTTTAAGAAGCTGTTAGCTTCCCCCCCCTTTGATAGTTTAATTTGGGGGTGGGGGGTGGGGGAATGAGTGATAGCTCAGAGCAGCTCTGACTGTTTAACACTGCCCCCTGTGGAATTGCGTCTGATTTGAGTCCATGCCCTGAGCACTCACAGGGGTTCTGAAGCTCTTATTTAACATCACAGGTTGGCCACACCTGCTGTCATCCTTGCATGGGGTCACCTTGGAGAGCTGATGGTGGGGATATGGCTGGACATGTATGTTCTTAGCAGAAATCAAATACCTCTGGAAAGTTCAGAGTCCTGTGCTGCCTTCTTAGATTCTCTGTCTTAAAGATGGGAGTAACATTAGTACCGACCTCTCAGTGTTGCTGTGATGATTAAATGAACGCAGGCGGGTAAAGGGTTTCACATAATGCCTGGCACTTACTCAGATGCACAAGAAGTGTGAGATGTGATTCTGATTTACTTTTCAAATGTGTTGATTATGCAAATTAGTGTTATAATTTATTCAAACACTGTTACTTGGGCTCTCATTTCCTGGAGGGCACTTTGCCCTTGGAGGTGCTGAGCTGCCTGAGTGTGTGGAGCGGCCCAGGTGTCATGGGAGCAGGACACCATCCTGGCTTCTACCCAGAGGGACTGCTTCTGGGGCCTGGGAAGAGCTCTGGGCTTGGTTCCAGCTTCTGGGTTCAAAGTCTGGCTCCTTCGCTCACTCTCTGTGTGACCTTGGACAAGTCAGCTGGTCTTTCTGAGCATCTGTTTTTTCATCTGTGTGTGAGGATGACTGACGACAGCGCAGAGCATCTATAGCTTACTTTATTAAGACAGTCCGTTTGCAGTGAATGACACGACAAACTGTGACCGTCTCGGCCTTCCCGGTGTGTTGTGCCTGTAACCTGGGCTGCAGGAAAGTGAGCAGACCTTCCTGTTTCTGGTTGTTTATGCAGTTTAGATGCAGCCCAGTTGTCGTTTCCATCACAAACTGTAAAGGAGAAGGCTCCTCTTCGGCCCTCTGGTTTCCCCTCAGCTGCCTCGTGTAACCTCTTATCTAGTTTCCCATGGTTTTAAGGTCATGGCTGGATTTTCAGAACCATCAGTTTTTGAAAAACATATATTTTTATTGATTTCAGAGAGGAAGGGAGGGGAAGAGAGAGCTAGAGACATCAATGACGAGAGAGAATCATTGATCGGTGGCCTCCTGTACGCCCCACATTAGGGATTGAACCCATAACCCGGCCATGTGCCCTAACGGGACCTGAACCATGATCTCCTGGTTCATAGGTCAATGCCCAGCCTCTGAGCCACACCGGCTGGGCAAGAACCATCAATTTTTTAACAAAACTACCAAGTGGCCTTTCCTGTCAATGCTGGTCACCTGACCTTGGTGTCTCCAGATCCACTGTCAACAAGGACTCAGGGTTGGGAAACTAACTGAGTCCTCTCACAGGGGACCTCCTCTGGCTGAACAACTCTGGAGCCGGCCAAGTCTCTTTCCCCTCTTCTGTGTCCAAAAGACACAAGACAGCCCTGGCTGGGTGGCTCAGTTGGTTGGAGCGTGTCCTGTGCACCAAAAGGTTGCGGTTCAATTTCTAATTAGGGCAGATGCCTAGGTTGTGTGTTCGATCCCTGGTCAGGGTGCACAGCCGAGGCAACTGATCAGTGTTTCTCTCTCACTTCAATGTTTCTCTCTCTTAAAAAGAAAAAAATCAATAAAAACATACCCTCTGGTGAGGATTAACGACAACAAAACACAAAAAAATAAAAGGCACAGATGACCTGGCCTGAGGCTAGAGCTCAGTGATTAGGAGGACATTGGAGCAGATTAGGCCGGCCGCAGAGGTGCTGGGAGTGAGGTCACAGGCCTCCTCTGGGTGTAGCGACCCCTTGAGGCCGCTCACATCCTGCCCTGTGCTGTTGCTCACTGTGCTCTGCTCAGTGGCTGGTCCCTTTACTAAGAACAGTGCATGTGCATGTGCATGTGCTGGGTGACAAGCTCTTCTGGGGGATCTGCCTCCATAGCCCTTCCCCCGCCTCCTCTCCCAGCCACCACCAATGACAAACCTTGGCTCTTTGGAAGCCGCGTAGCAACGCAGGGCTGCTGCATTGGAACAGTTCAGCTCTGGAAAGATGACTAGCCATTTGAGCTTCGATTTCCTCCATTATAAAAGTGGGAGGGGGGAGCTAGACCCCTACCTGACAACAGATACAAAAATTAACTCAAAATGGATCAAAGACCTAATGTAAGAGCTAAAACTGCAAAACCCTTAGAAGGAAACCGCAATAAATCTTTGACCTTGTATTAGATATGACACCAAAAACACAAGCAACAAAATAAAAGATAGATACGTTGGACATCATCAACATGAAAAACTTTGTGCTTTAAAGGACACAACGCAAAAAGACAGTCCACAGAATGCGAGAACATTTTAAAAGATATATTTTTATTGATTTTTTTTTTATAGAGAGGAAGGGAGAGGGATAGAGAGTTAGAAACATTGATGAGAGAGAAGCATCAATCAACTGCCTCTTGCACACTCCCTACTGGGGATGTGCAACCAAGGTACATGCCCTTGACTGGAATCGAACCTGGGACCCCTTGAGTCCACAGGCCGACGCTCTACCCACTGAGCCAAACCTGTCAGGGCGCGAGAACATTTTTTGCAGATGATAGATCTGATAAGGAACTAGTATCTAGACTAGACTATGTAAAGAACTATTGCAACTCAGTAATAGAAAGACAAACAGGCCAATTAGAAAATAGGCAAAGTGTCTGAAAGGACATTTCTCCAAAGATATGCGAATGGCCAAGAAGCACAGGAAGTGACACTCAGCATCATTCGCCATCAAAGCAAAGCAAAGCAAAACCACAGGGAGATTCCACTTCACACCCACGAGGGCGGCTGTAATAAGAAAGGACAGATAATCACAAGTGTTGGTGAGGATGGGAGAAGCGGTAACCCTCAAACTGCTGGCAGGAATGTCGAATGGTGCAACCACTTTGGGTGTGGCAGCTCTCCAAAGGCTAAGCATAGACCCATACCATACGACAGCAGCTACACTCCCAGGTACGCAGCCAATAGAAAGGAGAACATGCTCACACAAACACTTGTACATGAATGTTCACAGCCGTGTTACTCATAATCTCTCCAAAGTGGAAACAACCCAAATGTCCAATGAATGACGAATGGATAGATAAAATATGATATGTCCATACAATGGGATATTATTTGACCATAAAAAGGAATAAAGCACTGATCCACGCTACAACATGCATGAACCTTGAAGACATTATGTTAAGTGAAAGAAGCCAGTCACAGAGGACCACATATTGCAGGATTCCATTGATGTGAAATGTCCAGAATACCCAAACCCATAGAGACAGAAAGGAAAGCCAGTTCCCTGGTGCCTAGGGCTGGGGGAGATGGGAGAAGTTGTGTGTGTGTGGGGTGCAGCTACGGAGTGTGGGGTGTTTTTGGAGGTGATGAAAATATTCTAAAAATGATTGCGGTGATAGTCACAACTTTGTGAATGTACTAAAAGCTGCTGAATTTTATAGGCAAAGTGTCTGAAAGCACTTTTCTCCAAAGATATGTGAATGGCTAAGAAGCACAGGAAGTGATGCTCACCATCATTAGCCATCAAAGCAAAGCAAATCAAAACCACAGTGATTAAGTGGGCGAATTGTATAGTATGTGGTATCTCAATAAAGCTATTTTTTTATTTTTAAAATATATTTTTATTGATTTCACAGAGGGAGAGATAGAAACATCAATGATGAGAGAGAATCATTGATCGACTGCCTTCTGCACACCCCACTCTGGGGATCAAGCCCGCAACCTAGGCATGTGCCCTGACCCGGAATCGAACCGTGACTTCCTGGTTCATAGGTCAACGCTCAACCACTGAGCCACACTGACCGGGCAATGCTATTTTAGAAACGGGGAAGAACGATATCTACCTCATAGAGGTGTGGGGAGGATTAAAAGGGATAATGTATGTAAGTCTCCCAGCATCTATGAGTGCTCCAGAATTAGTAGCTGTAGTTATTAAAAACCCCCTTTCCGGCCAACAGCAGTGGAAAAGTCAGCCTCTGGTTAGGGGCATTTTCTCCTCTTTCTTTTTATTGCTAGTGGCCATCTAGAAGCAATGAGAGCAATTTGGCAGGATTTTGTATGAAACTCAGGAGGAAATATGGAGTAATCCTGGCTACTCATTAAAGTCCCCTGGAGAGCAGTTAAAAAAATATTGACGTGGAGCCCAGAGATTCTGATTCAATTGGTCTGGGTGGGGCCGGCAGGTGGTTCTAGCCTGTAGCCATTGGTTGAAACCCCTGGTATAGTATAAACTGGCCCAAGTCTTTGAAGGAATGAGGATATCTGCATTCAGGATAGAAGGCTCATTTGAGCAATGCACTTTATGGTTTGCAAACTACTTTTATAGTAATGACCTCCTTTGATCTGTTCAATAACTCTGTGGGATAGGTGTTATTAGTTGTTAGGGAAGGAAGGCTCAGAGAGATGAAGTAAGTTGCTAGGGTCTCATTTTTAAAGCATAATTTTATCTATTTGTTTTTGCTTTTTTAAGAAAGCAAAATCCACACCCATGCTCATACCTATTAGTTATCAAACCTCACACCCTGGAGAGCACCGCCAAGGTGGCCTCTGGTGCCAGGATGATCTGTTTTGCACAGGCTTCTGAGCAAAGCTCTTCCTGCTACTTTAACTGATGAGCATCCTGAGAGTGCAAGGCCAGGTGATAAGACATTATTTACATACACAGCCAAGCGCTGCTTAAGGAATGACGGGGGATACATTCTGGGAAATGCGTCGCTAGGCCATCTCGTCATGTGCGAACATCGCAGAGTGCACTTACACTAGCCTGGGTGGTACAGCCTGCCACCCACCTAGGCTGTGCGGGATCGCCTGTTGCTTCCAGGCTACAAGCCTGTACAGCGTGTTTTTGTAGAAAACAACACAAGAGTAGGTCAAACACGAAAGAAAACGAGGCAATCAAGACACAGTAAACACGTGGTGCATGAGGCTGCTGTCGGCATAACAGGGCATACTCTTTTATAGCAAACTTTCTAAGTAGAAACGTACACACTAAAATAATGATAAAAAGTGCCGAAACCGGTTTGGCTCAGTGGATAGAGCGTCGGCCTGCGGATTGAAAGGTCCCAGGTTCGATTCCGGTCAAGGGCATGTACCAGGGTTGTGGGCACATCCCCAGTAGGAGATGTGCAGGAGGCAGCTGATCGATGTTTCTCTCTCATCGATGTTTCTGACTCTCTGTCTCTCTCCCTTCCTCTCTGTAAAAAATCAATAAAAATATATTTTAAAAAAATAAAATAAAATAATGATAAAAAGTATAGTAAATGCACACACTAGTAACATAGTCATTTATTACCATTATCAAATGTTGTGTACTATGCATGATTGTATGTGCTATATTTTTATACAACTGGCAGTACAATAAATAGGTTTGTTTACACCAGCATCACCACAAACACCTGAGTAATGCTTTGTGCTACAATGTTATGACGGCTATGACATCACTAGGCAATAGGAATATTTCAACTCCAACATAATGTTATTGGGCCACCGTCATAGATGCGACTCATCAATGACCAAAACGTTATGGCACGCATGACTGTATGTGTATGTACATATATACACATAGATATATGTATACACACATACACTGTTTGTAACTACTGATCTGTGTGTGCAAGGAAAACATAAGACAAATAATTTGGATTCTGAGACTGTCAGAAATCTGCAACCATCCCCCATCACCTCTGAGTTAAAGGCATCAACCACAACTTATTGTGTTGATGATGGACTATAAGTATATAATACAACTGTGAGCCCCTTAATAAAATACGGCCTTTATCTATTTAATATATTATGGTATCTTTTCAACAAGAGCCTTCTGCTGAAACCAATCTGAAATCCACTAGTTTACATCAGCACTACTCAGAGTGGGGTCCGCAGGCCAGCGGCACCAGCATCTGGGAGCGTGTCAGAAGTGCAGATTCTTGGCTCTGAAGCAGACTCTCCAGCGGGTGTGCCCAGAAACCTGTGATGTGACAAGTCCTCCAGGCGACGCTGCATTTAGATGACCTGAACGTCCCAGCTCTGACTGTGAATGATCGCCTCTGAGCATGGCTGCAAGGATCCAGCACCACATTTTTCTCCAAACCTATGATCTCAGGCTCCCCGGAGGGACCCTCACACCATCAGATAATTCATTAACGTGTGTGGTACCTGGATCTTGGTCAGGCACGGTTGCTCCGAGTCAGCAAACACTGACGCATTTCCAAAGCAGTTATTTCCAGGTTAGAGATCCTCCCTGCTGCCAGCATGCACACCCTAAGGGACTTCCTAATTAATTAAGCTGCCGCGTTAATCAGTAGGCCGGCTTCTCTTTTGTTAAAGAAGGGAGAATCAGACAGATTATTCTGATGCCAAAGGAGCCCCCATTTGCTGGGAGTTCTCCGGCAGCGCTGGTCTAAGAACTGGGGGGCAGAGGGAGGGAGATTTCTGCTCTGTGCCTCCTCCTCCTCCCCAGCCTGCCTGGGTGCTCTGAAGCCCTTCCCCCATCCCTGAACTTTATTTGCATCCACTTCATCACATACATCATTCATGATGAAATCCTTTTTCCATCCTCCAAGCCAGGCATCCCTGGTTGTGAATTGGTCTGGCCACGTCACCCGGGTGGGATCTTTACTGGTTCGGTACCAGCAAAGTGGAGGTCGCTGTTCTGCTCAGCGATTTGTCTGTTATCTGTGCCTCGTGCCTGAAAGAAGTTGGCTGAACTCCGCCTGTTAGCTGCACAGCCTGCATACAGATTAAACGGAACTGCGTTGGTGGAGGATAATTACGCCCAGGACCTTGGCTTTCACCTTCACGCTGAAAGACAAATGACTTCCCAGGCTTTCATAGGATGGTGGGACTTGAAATATTCTTCCACGTTGGCTAACTCGGGGCTTTCAGAACGTCCCTGTTCACAGGTATTCTTTGCAACAGCCGCATTTTCATTGAATGATAAATGGTCGTTTTGCAGGAGCTCCTGTCTCTGTCTTTCAGGTGGTTTTATTACTGTTTTGTGTGTGTGTTTGCCCCAGTGTAATCAAGGTACATTCCACTGCTTGCTTGTGTTATTGTTAAAGACTCAGTTTCCACCGTCTTATTAACTCTTTTTGAAAAGAAAGCAGATTTTTCCCTGCAGCCAGATACAGCCTGCTTTGTACCAGGCTTTTGGAGGTGGGGAGAGCCTTGTTAAGACCACCGTTTCTCTCCTTTTCTCATCTTTGGAAGCGATTGTCCACTGGGCAAGAAAATCGGTGGATTGCCTAGTGGGAAACGAAACCTCAACCAAACCAGAAGTACAAAATGGGCCTGAAATAGATGTATTTCAACAAAAAAGAGCCATCATTCTCCAAATAGCTTTTCTCCAGCAGAAGAACTTCCAGTTAATCACAGTCCCCTTTCCTCTTCCATGTTAGCTTTTCTGCCCGCGTCAGGGTGATTTTTTTCTTGTCTCCTGGCCTCTACCTCACTTTTGCAGTAACAGTGTTTGCTCTGTCCTTAACAGGACCGTCCGCCAATGGGTGTCACCCTGCCAGCAGCTTTGTGGGGCTTTGTTCCAAACACAATGCCGTCTTTTCTCAGCAGTGGAGACCAGCGAGCTGTCCGCCAGTGCTTTCTGAGAGAGTGGCCTCTCCCTGTTCTGTCCCTGTAAAGCAGCCCTGAACCCCAGCGGCCTATTGTCTTATGGGTTCTCTGAACCCTGGAGAAGGTGTTCACCGAGGGGGGTGGGCTGAGAAGGCCACCGTCAATGCTGCATCCTGCTGAGACGTGAGCGACAGAGAAGCCTTTCGGATGGGTCCCCCTGTGGGCTCTGAAGCCCAATGACAGCAGAGTCAGGCTTTCTGGTCATAAAGAAGGCGCTCCCTGCCTCTGCAGAAAGCAGTGTGCTCTGGTTGGTACTGTCACTGCCTGACCCAGGGACCTGGGCAGACTCACTCCCTTTCTCTGAACTCGAGTTCCCTGGGCTGCGGGTGCAGTAGGGACCTAGGGTCTCTAGGTCTTCTCGGTCCCAGAACCTCAGGATAGAGCTTAGCGGACAGCCCCGCTGCTCCCCACCGCTTCCTGCAGATGCCAGCTGCACCGCGCAGTTGCTTATCCACCTGCCCCCAGCCAGGGGAGCTGAATCATCTTGGCAGGTGGAGCCCTTGCCGCTGCCAGCTCTTGTTCAGAGCCTTCACCTGGTGGTTGGCTCGGCTGGTTTGAGGCCTTGCGTGAGCATGGCATCCAGTGTGTGGGTTTGTTTGTAGGTGACTGTTTGATTTGAGCCTGGCATTGGGGGCGGTTGAAGTGGAAAGGGCACCAGACTGGGAGGCAGGAGTCCTGGGTTCCATCCAGGTCACCAGTTCTGTGGATCAGGCCTCCCTTTAGCAAACGTTTATTTAACGTTACTGGTGGCCACAAGCTTAGCAAGGTTCCGGGCGCACAAAAAGTAGGAAGACACAGACTTTGCCCACATGGAACTCCCAGTTTAGTGGGGGAGGTAGGGGTTGAGTCTAGAATACAGCACAGTAGGGTCAGTAAGCTCTAAGTTCTATGGGAGCCCAGAGCAGAGGGACACCTCCCTGGCCCTGGAGGGGAGGAGCATCAAGGAGGGCTTCCTATCGGTGGTGATGCTTGAGCTGAATGTACAGGGTTAGAGTAACTCAAGCGGACAGCAGGGGCAAAGGCATGAAGCTAGGGGAGTGTCGGGCAAAAAGAGGCTTAGCACTGCATGGAGTGTAGGGGAGCGATAGACAGGAGGTGAGACCATAGCAGGAGGGACAAGAAATGAGGAACCTTGTTTGACTCATTAAGGAGCTTGTGCTTGAGGATAATGACCCCCCACCCCCCGGCCCCAAGACCAATAACTGGATCAGATTTGCATTTTAGAAAGATCCCTCGGGATGCCTTTGATGGAAGATGGTCCTGCAAGGTCAGGAGATCGCCCAGGCGGTGGTGCAGGAAAGAGAGGAGGCCTGGAAAGTAGTAATAGGGTTGGAGAGTCGGGGGCAGCTCTGAGGAAGGTGTAGGATGTAGAATTGGATGGCCTGTATGGTCAGAATTGGAAATGAGGAGAGGGACAGGTGAGGAGTAGGCCCCGAGTTTCTAACTCCAGTGAATGGGTGGGCAGTGGTACCAGTGGGGTGGAGAACAGAGACAAAGTCACCAATTGAAGATACAGACTTTGAGGGGCTGAGGGACATCCAAGTTGAACGTCCAATTGCCAGTTGGATGTATGGGTCTGAAAATAAAATGAGGTTGGCATTGATGTGTAGGTGGCCATGGAAACCACATGGAAATGATGATCCATAAGTGGTGTGTGAGGGAAGCAGCAGGCCAAGGAGAGGACTCTGGAAAAGGATCCCAGGCAAGAGACAGAAAGGAGAGGTCAGAGAAGTAGAAAATTCCAGGAAGAGGGGGTGATGCGCAGTCAGGTGGAGCCAGGAAGTCCAGGGGGTCACACCAGCACTGTCCTTTGGACTTGGTCAAGAGGACTCAGGTCCTGTCCTCAAGTGTGAGCCGTGAAATAATTCTCTCCCTTCCCTGGACCTCAGTCTCCTCATCTGTAAAATCTAGAGATTGGCCTGGGGGCTTGCCAAGAGCCCCTCTCTGGCTCTGAAGTGACTATTTCTGAAACCTCTTAAAAGGGGGGAGGTGTTGCTAAGCCAACCCTACCTCTGAAGAGTGAATGAATGAAAACCCAGGGTTGCCAGAATTGGGGCAGAGATTTTAGTCCAGCCCACCCATTGGAAGGAAGCATGATGCAATGGAGTGGAATCCCTGTCGCTTCCCAGCTGGGTGACCTAGGGCAGACACGTGACCTTGGGGATGGAGAGTAAAATGAGATCCCTATTACCCATCTTGCAGAGGTGCTTGAAGGTTAGTGAGAAGTGGAAGCTATTGTGTTTGTTACCGATGAGCCTCAGGACAGGAGAGAGGAGCTGAGTGGCCCGAGGTCATGAGGAATAGAGCACCATGGTGGCTAGAACCAGGTGTCTGATGACCAACCCCTGTGGGGTCGCTTGCCAAGGGTCATCAGTTAGCAGCCCGCAGATGTGTTTTGTTTGGCTCACTCAGTGTCCTTTTCAAAATGGAATCCGTTGCCAACATTAAAAATCGGGAGTTAACTTAAAAATCCACATTTTCAGCTAGTCTTGAAACCTTGAGAGATTTGACAACACTGAGCCTGCATTGCCCTGGGGCTAGTTGAGAGGCCATGGCCCCATCTAGCCCTCCTCCCTCGCTAATGGTTACTGACTTGGCCCGTTGGAGGTGACCTGAGTTTGCAACTGCAGCCTTAGGCTGACCATTTGTCTTGACTTTTCCCTTATGGCCCTGTCTTGTGTTCACAGAAACTGTCCAATATTTCACAGCTGAAGTCAAGACCTTGGCATTAGGAGCAGCAGGGCCTGGCTAGAGAAGATGGGAGAGGAGGGCAGAGTCTCCAACAGCTCAGCCCCAGGGGAGATGCTGGTTGGGAGGGCCTGGCCCCTGTGGGTTGCAGGGGGTCAGCAGGGGTATTGGACAAGGGCCCTGGGGTTTCCTCATTCCTCCTGCAGGGGTGGGAGGAGGCAGAGAAATTCATGGGCCCAGGCTGGCTGGCATGCCCAGTGATGTCTTGTCCCTGGCCTGCCCTACTTTTTTGTTGTGGGGGTAGGGGGGCGCGGGGGATGTGCAGG
The DNA here is from genome assembly GCF_964212035.1 of Myotis nattereri. Taxonomy (NCBI): domain Eukaryota; kingdom Metazoa; phylum Chordata; class Mammalia; order Chiroptera; family Vespertilionidae; genus Myotis; species Myotis nattereri. The sequence continues at coordinate 22,982,266 of NC_138075.1, read as the reverse complement.
GAAGTGGGGAGGGACTGCCCAGAGCAGCCTGTTTATATTGGGGAATGTCTGGTATGTTTGGTATTTGGGTGTTTACTTCCCAGGATGCTCATGGGTCCCTGGTGTTGAAATCTGTCTCCTTCATGCAGTGGGAGGGACCCAGTGGGCCTGGCCAGAGCTGGATTTAGAAGCCTCAGAGCTGTTACTCCAGGTCTGCTCGACAGCCCTCATGCCCTGATGCACCTGCTTCCCTGGCTCAGGTGTCCTTTTATGCCAGATTCTGCCCAGGGGAGCTGGAGGCTGGGTGTACCGCAGGCAGCACTCTTCTTGCCTCCCTGTCTCACCTGGGAAGGCAGGCAGGGAAGCTGAACCCTTCCTGTGTCCCAGGCTGCAGGCCTCCTTGCAAACCTGTGCAGCAGCGCTTGGTGCCTTCCTCATGCAGGTGAGGAATGGAGGCTCAGAGGGGCTGAGAGACTTGCCCAGGAGCACACAGCCAGTCCAAAGCAGGGCGGCTCGGGGATGCAGACCTCTTAGACCCTAAAGCGCACGCTGCCAGCCCTGACGCCGTGAGTCTCAGGAGAGCCTGGCTCTCTGCACATGCTGGTTTCATTCTGAGAGAAGCCTTCCAGACCTTCGCTGCTCTGGTCAGCGCTGGGGCTTTGATCCCCCCTCTACTATTTCTGCTTGTCGCCAGCTTGATTGCTCTTTTCTCTACTGCTTTGTCCATGTGACAGTTTCTGTATGTTCAGTGCCTCAGGTTAAACAGTACCACTGCCTTTTCTCATCTCATCTATTTGTGGGTCCCACGAGATACATTTTTGGAAAGGCTTATGAAATGTCAGAATTCAGTCACATCTGTGTAACTGGAGCCACCGTGTGACAGTCACGTGGCCTGCAGATGGGCCTGGGAAACGGCCCCGGTGAGGGTGAGGCAGGAGCAGAGCTGCGCGGCCCCTCCTTGAAACCACTTCGCGGCAGTGCTACACATTCGCTGTTAGTTGTGCAGTAAATAGTTTTTATTTGAAAAGACCCAAATAGGGAAAAACACAAAATGGTCTCGCCCTCAGATGGAGTTGAAAGGGTGCGGGGGGCCTGCTACCAGGTGTGGGGGCTCACACAGACCACCTGCCCTGCGAGGAGCAGGAGGCCTCAGGCCCTGGGGCCCAGAGGCTGTCACCTTCCAGGCAGCCTTGATTTCTGTAGTGTCCTCATCTGCGAAGGTGGGGAGGAGACTGTCCTGGGTGTTTACTGAGGCTAGTTAGCCCACTGGACTCCGAACCCAGGTACTTGATTCCTGCTGAGGTGCCCGCCTCTCCTGTCCAGAGGCCCTTCTGCACCCAGGCTGCCGCTTTCCAGCTGTTCCAGAAGCTGGCTGCTGGGTAGCAGTGGTTCTCCCCTGGCTCACTGGGGACCGCCTTCTATTCCTCCATTTTCACCCGGCATCACGTGACTTCCCGGGGCGGGGGGGGGCCTGGTGTCCTGGCATCTTTCAGTGGCAAGAGGCAGGCACCTCCTCAGACTCCCTCCAGGCAGAAGTTTTCTGGGTAGAGTCAGGGGGGTGTGTGCACCATGGACCCCACGGACAGGAAGCTCGCCAGGCCTCTCCAGGGGTGGAATTGGAGGACCAGGAGAGTTTCTGTGTCTGTGTGTGCTTCCTGTCTGTCCACGCAGTCTGTCTGTACCACTGGCCTCTGCCTGTGTCTCTGTGTGTCTCGGGGGCTCTGCGTCTTTCTCTTTCCCTTTGTCTCTGTTTTCTGTGTTTCTTTCCTCTCTGTCCCTGTCTTCGCCTTTCCCAGTCTGTAGCTTGGCTGAGGCAAGTAAGATGCCCAGGGCATGGCATTTAAGGAGGCACTCACTCTTGGCTGCTGACCCTGTCCTTGCATGAGCCCCAGAGTTGAGTGCTTCCTTAAATGTGTGTCCCTGGCACCTTGCTTGCCTCGTCCTGGTCCAGGCCCTGTTTTTCTCAGTCACCCCTCCTTCTCTTTGCCTCTCTGACTCCCTCTTAGAGCTGAGTGTGTGTCTCTCTCATCACATGATCTCTAGTCTCTGCTCAGCTCCAGCGTCTTGATCTTCCTGCTCCTCTGGGCACATGGCTGAGGTGGCTTGCTCCCCAGTCCAGCAGTTCAATTTTAAATTTCCTGGAAGCAAATGCAGCCCAGCTCGGGTCAGCCACTCACCCCTTGTCCAGTCAGCTGTGGCCAGGGGCTGGGGTCCCCCAGCCCTCAGCAGGGGCTTGAGAACAGGCTCCCTGAGGTCGGACAGCTCAGCAGGAGGTCCTCTTGGCATGGACCCCCCAAGTCCCTCACAGCTTTGCCCCAGGTTTGCCTGGAAATTATGGAAAAACAGAGTCAGAACTAAGTTTGAGAACAGAAAAGATAGGCTCCCCTCCATCCCCTGACCCCGATCTCTTGGTTCTTTAAATGTCTTGAATGTCAAATTGCCTCCTCCTCAGGCAGCCTGGTTCTTCCAGCTGCATCTGCAGAAGAACCTGTCACCTCCCGTTCTGGGTTCCGGTTTTAGATGCCTGAACTGTGTGATGAGAAGAGTCTGCTGTCTCTCACCCACTCACGTCCCAAATGCTTTAATCCAGGGAGCGGCAGGAGGAGGGACAGCAGCCTTGACTCTGGGGATGAAAGAAGGCTTGAGGAGGGCTGGGGGGTCTCCAAACGGTCCCATTTGGGGCGTGAAGACCACACAGGCCCAGGCAAAAGGAGCCAGAGTCAGCCCGTGGGGATGGATAAGGCTGAGGGGCACCGCCCAGTGCCATATATCTGGTGGGGCCTCAGCAGCTGTTTTCTCCAGTCCTCTGGGTGGCTCTTAAACAGCAGCAGGAGGATTTGGGGGGAGATGGAGCAGTGCCATTCGGGAAGGAGTGGAGATGGAGCGTTGGGGTCATTTCTTGCCTCATTGGGAGATGTCAGCCAAGGTGGGGCGTGGATGCAGAAAGGCCTGGGGATGACCTTGGGAGCTCGTGCCAAGTGGCTGTGGAACTGGAGGCTTTGGGCTTCAGTGCACAGCCTGGATACCTTGAGGACCTGCTCAGGCTTAGAGCATTCTTGCCACAGCCAGCAGGGCCCTGCACCCTGAGTCTAGGCTCTGCCTTCAGCCAATGTGCTTCTGAGAAGACAGGACCCAACCCCCAAGCTTTGCTGGCCACCTGCAGACAGAGAGGCTATCTCAGCAGAGAAGGCTCCTCTGAGCGCTGGGGAAAAGGTTATGCAGATACCAGAACAGACCATAAGTTACTTTTATATGATAGAATCCAAGCCTGTGCCATTTTTCTCCATAATCCTTTGTTCATTCATTCATTCAACTAATATTTGCTGAGCTCCTAAGTGCCATGCTTTGTGCCAGGTGCTGGGGATGCCGAGGTCCCCAGCAGGGAAGTCAGGTCCTACATAAACAGGGAATTATGGCGGGAGAGGATAGACTCACAGCAGGGCACTCAGAGTGCTGTTACAGCACAGCCAGGGCCGTTAATTCTATCCGGAGCCAAAGGAGCCTTCCTAGAGGAGGTGACATTTGCTCTTGAAGGTTGAGTGAGAGTTTTCCAAATGGGAAAGGAAGGCCATCTCAGGAGGGCCTGGCTAGCTTGCAGAAAGATGAGAGGTTTGGGGCAGAGGGTGATGGCAGGAGGGGATCACTGTGGCTGGAGGAGCGGGTAGAGCAGCCCTCTGTCTGGGCATCAGCCTGGCCCAGTTGATTTCTTAAACTTGCAGCGTTCGGCCCTCGTTGAGCCTGCTGCTAGAGCGGCTTCTGTTCGCCCCCAACTTGATGTAGGATGAGGCCCTGCACTGGGGTGGGGTAGGAAGCTGGGTCTTGGAGGACAGAGGTTGTGTCTCCTGGGAAACGGCTGCTCTGCCAGAACCCAGGGTGTTCTGGGGGAGGGGGGAGGGGCCCGGAGCCCAGCAGCGCTCAGGTTGCACACATCACCTTAGCAGTTTGTGGGCAAACCCTCTTGGCCAAGGGGAGATTGCACCGCCTGCCACTTCCTCCAGTTCCTTCCCTCTGCCTGTCGTCACGGTTACCTCTGCTTTGTTGGGGGTGAGGTTGAGGTTGGGCGGAATCAATTTTGTCCAGGTTTCTATTTTCCCAGATGCGGGTCAGCCAGAGGAGCTGTCACTTCTGGTTCTGTTTCAAAGGAGGCTGAGGGGCTGGGAGGTGCGTGGGCGCGGCCGTGTTGACAAGGCACCTCTCCAGCCAGCCTCCCAGGCGCAGTGCGAGTGGGGCAGAGAGGAGCTCAGAGGCGGTGGAGAAAAAGAAGGGGCTGCCCTGCCAGGGGCTGTGATAATGGCCTTGGGTGCTGGTCTCTGGCCCAGGCCCTGGGTCCTGACCTCCCAGAGCATGCTGGGAGTGCATGGAGAGAAGCTGTTTATTTTCCTGGCCCAAAGCCCTTTCGGCTGAGACCTTGTTCCAGGTCTCAGGCTGCCAGAATCACCCCCACTGGCTCGAGAAGTGAGAGAGTTGGCAAGCCCAGAGCAATCCATGACCTCTCTAATGGCCTCTGACCCTAGACTGTCCCCACCCCAGCTGGGCGTGTGTCCTCCAGATTCTCCTGCAGGTAACAGACCATGAGAGGCATCACATCAAAGTAATCCTGGTGGGCTGAGCCAGTGGGCAAGAGCAGGAAGGTTGAAGTCACAGAAATCCGAGTTGGAATGCCGACTGCGCCATTTCCTAGATCAGTGGTCGGCAAACTCATTAGTCAACAGCGCCAAATATCAACAGTACAACGATTGAAATTTCTTTTGAGAGCCAAATTTTTTAAACTTCAACTATATAGGTAGGTACATGGTTATTAACTTAATTAGGGTACTCCTAAGGCTTAGGAAGAGCCACACTCAAGGGGCCAAAGAGCCGCATGTGGCTCGTGAGCTGCAGTTTGCCGACCATGGTCCTAGATGAATGGCCTTGGATATATTGAACTGCTGAGCCTCAGTATCTCCATCTGTCCAATGGGACAGTAATAGGACCTTCATCATCAGACATTTTGAGAATTATGTGGCCTATATTTAAAGCATTTAGCAAAGTAAGCAGCAAGCAGCAGCTCTCGTTATTATTAACTAGAAGCCCAGCACACAGAATCATGCATGACCCGCCACCTCCGCGAGCCGCCCCCGCCCTCCAGCGCCATGCCAGCTGCTGCTCGCGGTGGTGGTGGTGGGGAGAAGGGACCAAAAGGTGCTCACTGCACCGCATGGTGACCGGTCGTTTGGTCGTCCTGGTTGTCATGGACACTGGCTTTTTTTATATATAGATGACATAAGAGCTGCCACTTTGACTGAAAGCCAGTATTGGTGGGCAGAGTTTCCTCCTTCCCATGTCCTGGGCCCTCTTTCATGCATGGTGCATTTCCTAACGTGTCCTGGGGAGAAGTAAGTCCAGAGACTCAGGAGGCCCTTCTGCCTGTGTCCTGTGCAGGGCACTTTAGGGAGCCTTGGGACCCTGGGATGCAGGTGGGTGTCCTGGGGGAGAACATGCAGGTAAGAGAGTTAGAGCCAGGTGAGGAGGCTGGGAGACTGTCTAGTTGACAAGGAGATAAACCCAAGTGTTTGGAAGGACCAAGAGGGAGGAAGAAGGTACCTCAGGGAGGGGAGGGCAGAATGCAAAAGCTGCGCCCACGCCCAAGGTGGTTTTGAAGGAAATGCCTGAGAACTGCTGGCCTGGAAAATAGTGCCCAGAGGGCTTGGGCTGGGCAGAAGAGCAGACCATCACCGTTGTGTGCTACCTCTGTGTGAGGAGACTCCCAGGTTCGGGCCTCCTGAACTCTGGCAGAACCCAGGCAGCCCTGCCCGCCTGGCACCCTGACTCCCCCCAGGGGTGCCCACCTGCTCCGAGAGGGTCCTTGGGCTGGCTGGGCAGTATTTCCATGTCACCAGCTGAGAGGCCAGGGAGCTGGCAGACAGGGACGGCTCCCTCACTGCTGAGACGTGAGTTAGGAAGCGGATTGTCCATCTGTCTGTCTGTGTGGCACGAGGGAAGCTCTGCTCCAGGCCTGTCTCAAATGTCTAATCAGTGGCTCTCGGCCCTCACAGCTAGACGAGGAAGAGGAGCGGAGGAAAAGGCGCCGGGAAAAGAACAAAGTGGCGGCAGCCCGATGCCGGAACAAGAAGAAGGAGCGGACGGAGTTTCTGCAGCGGGTGAGCAGGGCGGCGGGCCGGGCAGGGAGGGGGCTGTGTGGATCCAAAGATGTCATCAAACGCTGCAGGAATCGATGTGTTCCTGCTCTCCCCTGCCCCCGTCTGATGCCCCATCCTGAATCAGGACAGCCAAGGGCAGCCTGCAGCAGCTCCAGCCCAGCCCACCCAGATCCCTGGGGGGCCAGAGAAGGTGGGAGCAGCCACACTCCCTCCACTGAGGTTAGACCCTGGTGCTGATGGACCCAGTTGGCCCAGGACTGGTACTGCCCATTTTGGTACCCTGGCGGCTACCAAAGTTGGCTAGGGTGGGTGCTGGTGAAGTTGGTGATAACACCATGCACATGGGCCATGGACAGACACCTGGGCAGAGAAAAGCTCCTCCCTTAGCTGCAGGAGGCTCTTCCAGCTCTGCCCCCAGCTGGCTGGCCTCTGCTCCTGCCCCCGGGGACCAGAGTTCAGCTCTGATGCAAAGGCCAGAGGTGGGCTGCCTTTCCTCTCGGCCCTCAGAGCAGGCCCCTGCCCTTTCACTGGAACGTACCAAGCAGACGATTGTTCTTTCTCTGCTGAGTCCCATCAGAGAGGCCTTTCCTGATTCTCAGAAATGGCAGATGGCAGTGAAGGAACGTGACCAGAGAGTCCAGGCCAGCGATCTCCAGCTCCCCCGCCCCCAAGCCCTTCTTCATTTCTAAATAATAAGAGTAACAATATATAATGATAACGGCATGGGCCAGGCTCTGTTCTGCAGCATGCAACAATGAACAATAGTTGCTAATTTTTGTAAAGTTGAGCACTGTGCTAACTGCTGCGTGTCTGTTATCTCATTTTATTGGCATAATAACTATGAGATACATGCCCTCATGATTCTCTTTCTGCAGATGGGGAAACTAAGGCATGGCAAGGTTAGTTTGCCCAGGTCCCTCAGCAACTAAGTGGTAGAACTGAGATTCGAGCCCAAGGTTAACTTCAAAGTATTTGTTCTTAACACTCTGCTGTACTGGCTCTAGTGCATTCATTCATTTGTGCATTCATTTCGTTGTTTGTTTATTCTTTTACTCATCTATTGATTTGTTGACAATTATTTTTAAAAAATATATTTTTATTGATTTCAGAGAGGAAGGGATTGGGAAAGAGAGATAGTAATATCAATGATGAGAGAATCATTGATTGGGTCCCTCCTACACACCTCCCACTGGGGATAGAGCCCACAGCCTGCAACCCTGGGCATCTGCCCTGACTGAGAATTGAACTGTGACCTCCTGGTTCATAGGTCGACGCTCAACCACTGAGCCATGCCGGCTGGACAAGTATTTTTAAGAATGTACGAGGTGCCCAGCACTGCTATGTACACTGGGGGATACACATGCAGGAGCAGACATGGTCCTTTCTGTGGGAGCTGCAGAGAGAAAGCCAGGTTGGCCAACAAAATGCCAGGGCGTCCCTGTGATAAACGCATGTGTGAAGCAAGGCGCCACACACCTGCTGGGTCTTCCCAGGTGATGCAGGTGTTCACACATAAGGCTGGGTTGTCATACATTCATTTTAAGGAGGTGGATCTGTGCACAGTACTGAATGCTGCATGTTGGACCCTGACCCTTACGTGTCCATTTTTTAAAATTTATTTTATTTTTTATTGATTTCAGAGGGGAAGGGAGAAAGAGAGATAGAAACATCAATAATGAGAGAGAGTCATTGATTAGTTGCCTCCTGCACGCCCCCTACTGGGCATCAAACCTATAACCTGGGCATGTGCCCTGACAGGGAATTGAACTGTGACCTTGTTCATAGGTTGACGCTCAACCGCTGAGCCACACCATCTGGGTTACGTAACTTCCACTCACTGTACCTACCACCTATTCCCTTCTCTGTCCTTCCCCACCACTCTCCAGAACAGCCCCTCCCCCGGGCTCACAGGCAGCTCTCGTCCCTGTCTCTCATTCTCCAAGACCTGCCAAGCTTCCCTGGAAATCCTCCTCCTCTTCTCCCCCTTCTCTTGCTTCCTGTTCTCTTGCTCACTGCTTAAAGTAAAATTCCTTAAGCCTCCCTAACCCTTTCCCACGCGAGTCCAGGATCATCACCTTTTTAAAATATATATATATATATATATATATATATATATATATATATATATATTCTATTGATTTTTCACAGAGAGGAAGGGAGAGGAATAGAGAGCCAGAAACATTGATGAGAGAGGAACATCGATCACTCTCTCATCGATCACCTGCCTCCTGCACACCCTGTACTGGGGATGTGCCTGCAACCTAGGTACATGCCCTTGACCGGAATTGAACCCGGGATCCTTCAGTTCGCAGGCCCACGCTCTACCCACTGAGCCAAACCGGTTAGGGCAGGATCATCACCTTTTTAACCAATGAGAAAACCAGGGCTTGGAGAAGTTAAGAAACTTGCTGTGGACTCTTATTTGAAATCCTAAAGCTTTTTTCAGGCTGGCTCCACACCACCTTCCCAGCTTTCTACGTACCCCACTCTGTCCTAAAATGACCAGTGGTCATGATGGGCGACTTTATCTCCTAACCACATCGTAAGCGTTTCCATGTCTGTGTCCTTGTTCACTCGGGGCTCCCTTCCTGCAATCCCTCACTCCCACCACCTTCTCTCCTCAACCAGAGAGTCCACCGGTTTTCCAAACCCAGCCTCAGACCTGGCCGTTCAGTCCCCTCCGAAGGTCTCCCAGACGCAGCCTGGCTGACGGGCACGTAGTAGGCTCTGCCCTACTGTGTGCATTCTTCTTCCCCTCAGAGTGGAAGCCATACGAGAGCCGTGTTGGGGGCTCACGGGCTGGGTTTCTCCGGAGCCCTCCTTGTGCACACAGGTCCTCAGCAGATGCTCATGGGCGAGTGGGGCAGAGGCTCAGAATGACCCAGAGTCGGAGCCTGGGCTGGGGAGAGCCAGATGGTCAGCGGGTTTGTGAGATTCCCAAGGTCAGCAGCTCCTCAGACTCAGGGAGCCAGTGGCTAAGATGCCCACCTCCCGGCCCCAGACTGACGGGTCAGGGCCTCATGGTTTCACGTGGGGTCGCTCCTGGCCCTCAGAGGTGGACTTCTCTCAGGGTTTCCGAGAACAGTGGCCCAGGCCAGCCCCCCTGTGGCACCTCATCCTGTTGAACTAAAAACCACCATAGCTGAGTTTTAATATTTTCCCGCTGAGCAATTTTCCCCTTTCTGCGAAGCTGTTCTCCCTCAGCATCTAGTCACGAGGATCACACGTCTCCGCAGTCCCGAGGTCCCTGGACGCTGACGCTGGCCCCTCAGGGACGAGCACAAGGCACAGCTTAGTCAGACCGGCGGGTGTGGGGAAGACAGCGCCCAGGGTGTGTGTGCCCCCCCCCCCGCCCCGGGGGGAGGGCAATCATGGGCCCGAGCCAGGGCCACACGGCCTGTTGTCACACACACAGTTGCAACCGCAGCGTGTTCTCTGCCTAATACAGGTTGCTCAACCTTAGCACTGTTGACACTCGGGACAAGACAGTTCTTTCTGTGGGGCCACCCTGGGTACTACAGGGCAGGCGTTCAGGAGCGCCCTTGGCTCCCGGCACGAAGTGCCAGGAGCAGCCCCCTCGCCAGCTGTGACAACCGAAAACATTGTCAGCTGTCTCCTGGGAGGCAACATGGCTCCTGGTTGAGAACTGCTGGCCTAAAACTTTGCCGGCCAAAGTTGAATAAATTCCAGCTCCCAGACTGGTGATAAGTTTTTAGACTCAGTCCAAGGAAAATCATTCAGGAGCTTTTCTGTTTTATTGTTTTGCTCCCCGAGGCTTTAATTGGTATGCCCCTCACTCTCCACACGATAAACACACAAATGCCCAGATCAAACCAACATTCTTTCCTTTCCCCGGAGCTGCTCCAACTGAGCTGGAAGGTGGTTGGAAATCTCTCCTGAGGTCTAGTGGAAACCTCACTTTGGGTCAAGAAGAATGACTGTTACTGCCTCTCAATGGGCAAAGCTTCTAGCTAACCGGGCAGGAAGAGGCTGTTCAAACAATTATAGGCTAATAACCAGGGAGCACGTGTTGTAGAAGGAATTACACGACCATCCTTGTTCTTTCCATAGGCCGGAATTTCCGCAGCATGCATCTGTCACCCCTCAAAGCACTTGGCCATTTCCCTGCCACCCAGGGGCCACCTCTGTGGACCCTCTGTGCACCTGTTCTAGGCCCACTCGGTCTCCAGTCTTCTCCGACCTTTTGTTTCTTGTGCAAAAGCCCCGAAGCAGGAGAGTGTTGGGCATATTTGAATAACAGTAAGGAAGCCACTGTGTTTGGAGAGGATTGAGTGAGGGAGAGAGGTGGGACATGAGCCAGGCTGGCCCAGGCATAGCCTGCCTGGGTTCATCTCCCTGGGGACGCAGGGCAGTGTCACAGCGTGACGGACACTGCTTCCAGAAGTCACTTATCCCAGGGGCTCAGGAGCAGGTTCTGTGCTTCCTCCAGTGGGAACCTGGCGGACAGAAAGCAGGGAAATGTTGCCCTAGCTGGTTTGGCTAAGTGGATAGAGCGTTGGCCTGAGGACCAAAGGGTCCTGGGTTCGATTTTGGTCAAGGGCAACTTTGGTTGCAGGCTCCTTCCTGGCCTGGTTGGGGCTCGTGCAGGAGGCAACCAATTGATGTGTTTCTCTCACGTCGATGTTTCTCTCTGTCTTTCTCCCTCTCTTCCACTCTCCCTAAAAATCAACGGAAAAATATCCTCAGGTGAGGATTCGAGAAAGCAGGGAAATGCTCGCCTTACTCCTCCTCAAGGGCAGAGCCTGTCCCCAGAGCCGGTCCCCAGCCCGTGAAAGCTGACGGCCATGTCTCTGTGTTTGTGCACAGGAATCTGAGCGGCTGGAGCTCATGAACGCGGAGCTGAAAACCCAGATCGAGGAGCTGAAGCAGGAGCGGCAGCAGCTCATCCTGATGCTCAACCGGCATCGCCCCACCTGCATCGTCAGGACCGACAGCGTTAAGACCCCCGACTCAGACGGCAACCCACTGCTGGAGCAGCTGGAGAAGAAGTGACCATGGGCTGGGAGGAGGAAGAGGAGGAGGAGGAGAAGATGGGGAAGGGAGGAGGAGGAGGAGGGTCCCAGAGGGCTCGTCCTTGCTGCATGAAAAACTCTTCAGTGAGGCTCAGCACAGCCAGCATCAGCCTGGCTTTTTTTGTGAAACTCCGATCAGCCACACCAGGGGAAGAAACCCAGGCTGATGAAACCCAGGACCAAGCGCTGAGACCAAAGTAGTCCTGAGGGGGGCCTGTTCTGCCTGGGGCCAGGCTTGCAGGAGGCAGGACAGAGGCTCTGGGCCGGAGAGACGCCCAACCAGGCAGCTGTGGGCACTTCTCCGGCCTCTCCGCCAGGGCACCCACCCAAAGGACCTCCGAGCAGCCAGGAAAAGCCATGAGTTGCAACCAAAATTCGGCTGAGGATGGAACTCAGAGTGAAACTGCAATCTGCCTGCCCCCAGCCCTGACCCTGACCCCGATCCCGATGCAAGGCTGGAGAAGGGCACAGTGCCAGGCCCTGCTGTACCCACCCACCGTCGTGGTCCAGCTCGGTCCTGCCGGAGTGGCAGCCGGGGCGCACCCTCGCCGGCCCTGCTGGAGCTGCTGTGGGCAGGAGGCGCGGGCGCCCTTCCAAAGCACATACTCACTGAATGTTTACAGACTGGCTGTCCTGGCAGGGCTTTCCACTGCACATGTTTTTTTATACTTTCTTTTGTTTTGTTTTTTTAATATTTTTTACAAAAAAAAAGATTTTATACAAGCAATATATAAATGGATTTCTATAATCACTCGATGTGATACAGTATAAATATGCTATGGTTTGTTTGTTACGAACAGATATTCAGCAGTTATGGCCGTTGCGTGTAACTCCTAAGTACTGTAGTCTCTGGGTGTTGGGGGTGGCAGGGGCGGGGGTGGGGTGCATTTCCATCCTGGTAAACCCTTCATAGTACTCAGTCCTGTATCGCTCAGTAAACATTACTCTTACTTACCCAGCTGCCTCTTGTGGTGTCTGCCCAGGGGGTGGGGTGCAGGGCATGCTCAGTGGGCCTCCCGGCGTGTGGTGCGCCAGAACGTTTGGAATATCTGCTGTAGGCCCCTTGGTTTTCACAGCAGCCCTCGCAGGTAAGTGTTGATGTGCCCATTTTACAGATGAGGACGTCGAGGCTCAGAGAAGTTAATGAAACCTGCAGTACTTCGTTTATTCGCTCCACAAATGTTCAGTGAGTGCCTCCACGTGGGTGCCAGGCACCCTGCAAGGCACAGGGCGGTCACTGGGGAATGAAACAAACCTAGGGCCAGCGTCGGTAGAGCTTCCAGTCCTGAGCTAAATCCTGGGCTTGCTGCATACATGGTCTCAGTTCATCTTCACAACAGTCGTGCCAGGGAGCGGCAATGGCCGCCATTCGCAGGTGACGAATTAGTGGCCCTGGGAGATGAAGTTGCCGCCACCATTTGTTGGCTTACAGTGTGGCATATATGGTCTCGTTTACTTCTCCCAACGCATGAAATAGGCATCACTGCCCCATTTTACAAATGACTGCACTGAGAGGGCAAGTGACGTACCCAGGGTCACCCAGCTAGCGAGGGGCAGAGCTGGTGTCTGAACTCTGCCTCCAAGATCCATGACTCTCCACCTGTCGCCAACTGACTGTGTGGTTTTCCCCGTGGCTGGCTGTCTCATCTGATTAGAACAGGAAGCCTGTGAGGCCACGGTTTTACAGATTTAGTTTCCGGAAGGGCTGGATAGAGTTTCAGGCTATGTCATGTTCACGGAGTGACCCAGTGACCCAGGGAAATGCGTGCCTGACCCAGAAGACAGGGTGTGGATAACTCAGCCAGGTCCTCACCTCCGCAGCTGAATACATGTCTCCGAAAAGCCAGGGTGGCTCGGTGTGGTCGGCAATCATCGCCATCAACTCAGCACACAACAGTTCACCAGGCACTTCATGCATGTTACCTCATTTCCAATCACAGCCCTGTGAGGTAGGTGGGGTAGGCGTTTTCAGCTCCATTGTCTAGTTGTGCAAACTGAGGCTTACAAAGATGAAAGCTCACCCACCTGAAAAGAGGCAGAACTAGGAGCTGAACCCTGTTGTCCTACTTTCTATGGTGTATTCGCTCTTCTCCGTCACTGGGGCTAGATAACTGGTGACTGATGATGAGGTTCCAAGTAGCAATGACTGTGCCTTGCTTCCCAAATCATGAGCGAGGCCTTCTGGGATGGATGGGAAATGAGAATAGGTCATTATATGTTTGGTTCCTTACTCAACTCAAGTTCTCTCCACCCAACTCGTTTGGTGTGGGCTCCCTGAGCCCCTGGCCATCTCACTGTCAGCTGTGGCAGCCACGGTCAATCCTCAGGATGATAAATCCTTTGGCATTTTTCAAGCTGTGAGAAAAACAAAGATGTAGACTTACAAGGGTCCCTCGAGTGACCTGGTAGAAGTTCTGCCGCCTTCCCCTGGTCCTATGCTTGGATGCTGCGAGCCTGTACCTCCAGGATAGGGCCCTCCTAGCCTCTGCAGATGGGCTGCCTGCCAGGATCAGAGCTGTGCTGGGCCGAGGCCTGCCCTCGGTGTTTCTTCCTCACCGGGACCGCCCCTCCCTGGGGGTAGCCAGAGTCACGATCACAGTCTTCCTCACAAGAGCTGGCGTTTGCATATGTTCTGTGTCTCTGGCACTTAAATTTTGTTATTACTAGAGGCCCGGTGCACAAAGATTCAGGCACTGGGGGTGGGTCCCTCAGCCCGACCTGCACCCTCTCCAATCTGGGAGCCCTCAGGGGAGCCCTCTCCAATCAGGGAGTTTCTGTCTTTGCAATCATATGAGCGAATTGTCTGAGACCCCCAACACAGTTTGGTTTGTTGCTCACAGAATAATAGAGGCATTTTTTTTCTTTGATTCATTGGTAGAGATTTCCTGGAAGTTTTAGGATATCTTCCCTTTAATTTTTCCTAGATACTCTGATTTTACTTATGTCTCTTCCCTTTGCCTTCCCTCCATCCTCCACCACAACAGTAACTTGCTCCAGCTCACTTTGCTCTAGTGTCTAGGTCTAGGAGATCCGTCTGCCACCAGAACTACGATTCCCAGCATTCCTGGTGCTCCCTGCACTCTTGGTTTTCCCTTCCTGCTCTGTCTCTGTTCCATGGCCTCCCACTCTGCCAAATCCTCCAAGCTTCCAGCTTTCCCTCTCTGCTCTCCATTTGGTGGCTCGGGGAGCCAAGTTCCCCAAGCCACTCCACTCTCTGTCGGCTCTCCTGCTTTGCTTTCTTACCCGTGCCTGTGCATGCAAATTAACCCGTCATCTTTGTTGGGTTAATTTGCATACTCACGCCTGATTGGCTGGTGAGTGTAGCAGGGGGACAGTCAATTTACATGTTTCTCTTTTATTACAGGATTTCTTTTTAGAGGGAGAGAGAAACAGCAATGTGAGAGCACACATCAGTGAGTTGCCTCCTTCACACCCCCTACCGAGGATCAAGTCAGCAACCCTGTCATGTGCCCTGACTGGGAATTGAACTGGTGACCTTTCAGTACATGGGACAACGCCCAACCAACTGAGCCATGCCAGCCAGGGCTGTGCCTGTCCCTTTAGGTGTGTTACTGCAGCCGGTCCATATGACCTTGCTGGGAGGTAGGTGCTATCATCTCCATGTTACAGATGAGACAACAGAGGCACAGAAAAGTCACTTGCCCAAGGTCACAGTCCTACTGGGTGGCAGAGCCTGGATGTTCTTACAGTCTGACTCCAGGTGTACAAACACAAGGGCCGGGCCTCACCCTTTGGGGAAAGCTCCGTGTTTGTGGTGTGACCTCATTACAGTGAAACTTGTGGGGGGAAACATTGAGAATTCCCAACTCTCAGATACCCATCTCCAAATGGACGTAAGAAGACGTACTTTAAAGGTAAATGGGTTCAAAGCCAATATTCTGCTGACTAGCTATGAGCCTCACATTTATCTGAAAGGTGGGATGTAACCCAAGCCTTGTTTATGGGGTTGTCAGGCTCAAGTGAGGAACGCATAGGATATTGTCTTGTGAAATACAAAACTCTGTAAGATGGTAATTTCTTGTCCTCTGTTAGTGTGGACAGTTCTTGATATTTACCACAGAATACAGATTATGCAAATACCTTTTATTCTCTAAATACCTTTTATTCTCTAAAGGTGGCTGCAGACAGAGTATGTGTTCTGGCCATGAGTCCGGTTCCCATGGTGATGAGTGCCTGGGATCCAAGACTCCTGGGTTTGTTTGGCTCCTGATTGGCCACAACTAGCTTTGTTGGGCTCATCATTCTTTCCGTGAGCCTCCCTACGCCCTCCCGCCAGGTGTCCTCTGTGCTGAGTGGCCATGAAAATCAATTGTGCAACATGAGAAGGATAAAGCTTAGTAGCAATCAGATGGGCAGACACTAGTACATATTGGCCAGGATACGGATTAAAGAGACCGCACATGCAGCGCAAGTGGGAAACTGGTGTGACTACCCTCTCAGGCAATTTGGCAATAACCAGTGATGCTAAAGCTAAGCGCATCCTTTGACCTAGCAATTCCCCTTCTCAGTACATACCTTGGAGGAACTCGAGCTTAGGGGCACAAGGCAATGGACAAGAATGTTCACTGGCGCTTTAAAGAGAAATTGGAAACAACCTAAATAGCTAGAAACAGAAGAGCAGGTAAACAAATTGTGTTTTCATAAAACCGAATATTACTCAGCAGTTAAAAAGAATGAACCAGGGCTACAGGCATCAATGTGGACAGATCTCAGATACAATGCTGAGCTGGAGTAAAGGGGGCAAACTGAAGAGGGACAGAGGCAAGTGTACCATTTATGGAATCTTCCTAAACATGTAAATTGGTATTTTACTGTTGATGGGTACCAACAGATCTGAGTACTAGAGGTAGAAAAGCTTGCCCAGGAATGCTCTAAATAGCAAAACCGGTAAGGGGAGAGGCTCCTGGGGGTGGGAGAAGGGGAAGTGGGGATGGTATCTGCAAAGGTAAGGAGGACACTGGGTTTCAACTGTGTGTGCAACGTTTCATTTCATTCATGTCTAATCTGAATCAAATTAGAATAATGTTAGAATTTGTCAGAGGTGGGTGACGTGCTCACAGACATGGGTTATCGTCTCTCCAGCCTTCTCTGAATGTTTGATATTTTTCATAATAAAAGAGAACAAGCCACAGCCGAAACCGGTTTGGCTCAGTGGATAGAGCGTCGGCCTGCGGACTGAGAGGTCCCAGGTTCGATTCCGGTCAAGGGCATGTACCTGGGTTGCGGGCATATCCCCAGTGGGAGATGTGCAGGAGGCAGCTGATCGATGATTCTCTCTCATCGATGTTTCTAACTCTCTATCTCTCTCCCTTCCTCTCTGTAAAAAATCAATAAAATATATTTAAAAAAAAAAAAAAAGAGAACAAGCCACAACACAAATAGAAGGTTTTGTTTTTCCACACGTTCCTTAGCCAACTCAGGGGAAAAAAGCAAAATCTGAAATTACGGTGGAGTTGCAGCAGAGGGTCTTTGAACTGATGCAGATTCAATTCTATGCCTAGAGGGAGAGAGGATTCCAAGAGTGTGGCTTGTTGAGCTGGTCCCGGGATGAGGACACCTTGGGGCATGTTCATCTGCTCATTTCAGTGGATCCTGGTCCGTGCACTCAACGTACTGAGCAATTGAAAGCGTATTCGAGGCTAATTTCGATCTACATTTTTTTCGTTTATATGCTGACTTTTTAACCCAACCCCTGTGTAAAATGCAATCCACTGCACATGTAAGGCTAAAAGCAAAGCAAAAGGGAAGTGTTTCAATGACATGAATCACGTTTTCACAGGTAAATTCATGTCCTCTTGCTGCTGTAACCAGTTGCCACAGATATAATGGTTTAAAACAACACAAATTTTAATATGGTAGAGTTCTGGAGGTCAGGAGTCTAAAATGGATGTCACTGGGTTAAAATCAAGGTGTCAGCAAGCCTGCATACTTTTTGCAGGCTCTCAAAGAGAATCCATTTCTATATATATATATATATTATTGATTTCAGAGAGGAAGGGAGAGGGAGGAAGAGAGAGATAGAAACATCAATGATGAGAGAATCATTGATCGGCTGCCTCCTGCACGCCCCCCATTGAGGATCGAGCCCACAACCCAGGCATGTGCCCTTGACCAGAATTGAACCTGGGCCCCTTCAGTCCCACAGGCTGATGTTCTATCCACTGAGCCAAACCGACCAGGGCGAGAATCCATTTTCTTGCCTTTTCCAGTTTATGGGGGCTGCCCACATTCCTTGGCTGGTGGCCCCTTCCATCTTCCAAGCCAGCAATGGCTGGTTGTGTCTTTCTCACTTCATGTGGCTCTGACAGTGAGTCTTCTGCCTTCCCCCTTCCATCTTTTAAGGACCCTTGTGATTATATTGGGCATACCTGGATACTACAGGATACTCTTATTTTAAGGCAGTGGTTCTCAACCTTGGCTGCACATTAGAATCACCTGGGAATCTTTTTAAAATCCTGATTTCTGGGCCTCATCCTCCGGAAATTCTGTTTCTTTGTTACTAATGTTGTGGCCCCAACCCGACGGCCCGTCGCCAGGGCATGCACCGCTTTCTTCTCAGCCATCTTGTCCTTGACCATCTTAGGGGGCCAAGAAGCTGCCCTGGATGGTGGCCGTGTCCTTGGGGAGCCTTTCCTACTTGGTGCCCATCACAGTCTCTCCATCCCAGCTTGTCTCATCCTTCCTGTGAGAGGAAACCCTGACTACCGGCCCCAGGCCTCACTGCAGATGCAAGCTCCCCAAGGCCCCCAACTGCTTTCTCGCCAGCCCTCCTTACGGTGGTGTGTACAGCCCACATGTGAAGGGGGTTAGTATTCTCCGTCGCTGCCTTTCTTTGCTTGAACTGAAGGCTGAGTCTATGAAGCCAGATTTGCATAACACTGCCTGGGAGGAACCCTCCTCTGGGCCCAGGGACCTGAGCCTCTGAACCCCCTGCCTTCCTAGGGTGCAGTACAGCGTTTCGGGGAAGCTCTGTTCCTCTTTGAAGGCAAAGGGGAAACCAGAAGAGACTTCCCTCAGAGGCATTCCCTTCAGGTAGCCGAGCCTTTGCATTTCTAAGGAGCTTCCAGCTCACACTCTAGGTCAGTGGTTCTCAACCTTCCCAATGCCGCGACCCTTTAATACAGTTCCTCATGTTGTGGTGACCCCCAATTTCATTGTTACAAATTGAACATAATTAAAGCATAGTGATTAATCACAAAAACAAGATGTAATTATATACGTGTTTTCCGATGGTCAGAGGCGACCCCTGTGAAAGGGTCGTTGGGCCCCCGAAGGGGTCGCAACCCACAGGTTGAGAACCGCTGTGAGGCTTCCCTTCCTTCGTTAGGGTAGAGGGGAGTCCAAGGTCACAACTGTCTCATGAAATGAGAAGCATTCAGCTTCTCAGGGACCTGATTTTCGGGGCCTGGTCGGTACTCCATTCGGCGTCAGGGAGGTGGGGGTGCAGGCCCTTGACCTCCACCCCAACCGGGCTCCCCACCAAGGAGCAGATGAGTCTCGCGGGTCCCCTGGAGTCCACAGTCTCTACTCCTGCCACATACTGGACTGTGCCTCTTTAATTGGGTCTTGCAAAAAAGGGGTTTCTTTTATCACAAACTATAGGTAAACAATAGGACTTACTAAATCAGTTACATACATACAAAAACTGTTCACCAGGATGACACATAGGGGTGCATGTCATTTGCTGACAATTCCTCCTCTCTGGGAGTAACCTAGCCAGGCCAGGAGGACTAAACTGACTCATTCCTGCTCACCCTCATCTTCTTTACATAATCATTTACTTGAAAAATACAAAAGTGATTAAAATAGTCTATAATGAAGAGGCTAAATCCTGGCTTGTTTGCTCAGTGGTTGGAGCACTGGCTCTCACACTGAGGGGTCTCAGGTTTGATTCTGGTCAAGGGCACGTGTGGGTTCCATCCCCAGCCCGGTCAGAGGCGCATATAGGAGGCAACACCAATGTGTCTTTCTCATCTCTCTCTCCCTCTTTTTCTCTCTCCCTCTCTCTCTCTCTATCTCCTCTCCCTCCCTCCCACTCTCTCTACAAATCAATGAAAAAAATATCCTTGGGTGAGGATTAACAAAAAACAAACAAACAAAAAAAAAAGAATAAGCCACAGACTGGGAGAAAATATTTGCCAAACAAATATTTGAAAAAGGGCATATAGCCAAAATATACAAGGAACTCTAAAAACTCAACAATAAGAACACAAACAACCCAATTAAAAATGAACAAAAGTTCTAAACTGGCACCTCATCAAAGAAGATATACTGATGAGAGATAAACATATATTTTAAAAATGCTCAAAAAAAATGCTCAACAGCATATGTCATCAAGGAATGGCAAATTGAAACAATAATGAGCCCCAGCTGGTTTGGCTCAGTGGCTAGAGCGTTGGCCTGCAGACTGAAGAGTCCCGGTTTCGATTCCAGTCAAGGGCACGTACCCAGGTTGTGGGCTCCATCCCCAGTAAGAAGCATGCAGGAGGCAGCCGATCAATGATTCTCTCTCATCATTGATGCTTCTATCTATCCCTCTCTCTGCCTTCCTCTCTGAAATCAATAAAAGCATATTTTTTTAAAAAAAAGAAACAATAATGAGCTACCACAAACCCATCAGAACAGCCAAATCCAAAACACTGACCACATCAAATTCTGGTGAGGATATGGAGCAACAAGAATGGTCATTCTTTGCTGGTGGGAATGCAAAATGGTACAAGCTCTTTGGAAAACAGTTTGGCAGTTTCTTACAAAGCTAAACATATATTATACAATCTAGCCATCACACTCCTTAGTTTTTACCCAAATGAGTTGAAAACTTATGTCCTCCAAAAGTTGATAGCACTTTTATTCACAATTGCCAAAAATGGGAAATAACCAAGATGTCCTTCAGTGGGTAAACAGATAAACAGACTGTGGTACATTCAGACAATAAAATGTTTAGCAATAAAAATGAGCCATCAACCCATGAAAAAACATGGAGGAACCTTAAATGCATGTAACAAAGTGAAAGAAGCCAATGTGAAAAGGCTTCCTAGTGTGTATATGGTTTCAATTATATGACTTTATGGAAAAGGCAAAATTATAGAGACAGTAAAAAGATCAGTGGTTGCCAAGGATTCAGGCAGGTGGGAGGGAGAGATACATGAGGGGCACAGGGGATTGTTAGGGTGGTATAACTATTCTGTGTGATACTGTAGTGGTGTATATGTGACATTATACATTTGTTAAAAACCCATAGTGCTGCCAGCGTGGTTCAGTGGTTGAGCGTTGACCTATGAACCAGGAGGTCAAGGTTTGCGGCTCAGGCCTGGGTTGTGGGCTTGATCCCTAGTAGGGGGCATGCAGGAGGCAGCCGATCAATGATTCTCTCTCAACATTGAGGTTTCTATCTCTCCCTCTCCCTTCCTCTCTAAAATCAATAAAAATATGTTTTTTTTTTAAAAAACCCATAGTACTATACAACATAAAGAGTGATCCTTAATGTAAACTGAACTTTAGTTAATAATATCAGTATTGGTTCAATTGTAACAAATGCACCACACTCATGCAAAATATTAATAGTGGGGGAAAGTGTTGAGGAGGGCGTGTAGGGGGTAGAAGATGGAGTTTATGGAAAGTTTGTACTTCTGACTAAATTTTTCTGTAAGCTTAAAATTGCTCTAAACAATAAAACCTATTCATTTTGAAAAAGATCTATAATACTGTCTTTTGTTTAAATCACATAAAGTGAAAAGTAAACATTCCAGCCCATTTCATTTTCCACGGTACACCTCCCCGATAGCCATTATTTATAATTTGATGTGTGTGTCTCCTGATATTTTTCTTAGTTTCTACAAATCTATTTATCTATCAGCTATCTCTCTGGCATCACATGTACCGAGCCGGCATGGCTATGGGTGAACCTGCAGTTCTCTCGAACTCAGGCCTCTGTTCCCCATACTCAGCCCCACGTTGGGCACCATATATGCCATGCTAGCACAGCCAGGTTTGGTGAGCCTGAGAGGGGGCAGTGAAGGATTAAGAAAAGACAGACAAGAGAAGAAAGCTGGGTCTGGGTGGGACGCTGCCCTTTCTGATGGAGAGATAGCACCACAGCCTGCAAGCCAAGTCTTTATTTTATAGCCAGATTCCACGAGGTAAAGTAAGGGCGTGGTCAAGATGTTTACAATGTTCTCGCAGGTATTGCATCTACTCAATTACATACACCTGATCAAACTTTGTTTACTTGCTGCATCTCCTGCAACCTATATCACTTAGCCATGTGGGACCACAGGTTTGGACCATAAGGTCAAGCTTACAACTATAGCCTTTGGCTATAATTGTGCTGGGACTTACACGTGGCTTTGCTACGAGAGGATCGTGCCCTCTCATTAGTCCCAGGCTTGAACATGTCCAAACGCTGTAGCTGCTCTCCACAATCACACATTTAAAAAAATAGAGATGAGAAGCATTTTCTCAAACTATTGAGATTTTGTTTCCTGGCAATTGTCAGTTTGGTTCAAGCAAAGTCATACAAATTCTCTTAAAAAGAAAAGAAGAAATCATGTTTTATATACTAGTCTGCAACTTGTTTACTTCACTTATATTATGGGCTGTACCCGTGTCATTTATTTCAGTAAATCGGCTGGTGCCACTCCCAGGCCCGCTGGAATCAACCCTCACAGCATGGCATGCTGTGGAACCATCTCTATTAAACCACTAGGTTATTCCTGCCCCGCCCCCCACTGCTGCTATAAACCTGGCCACTGCGAGCGTCTGCAGATAGATGCCTTCAGGTCCTCACACGTTGTTTCTGTGGCATACACCCCTCAAATGAAGATGTGGCCAGTTCTCTTCCTTTTGCTCTTCTTGCTCTGTCTTTTGTGCCTTCTTTTCCTGTGTTTTAGGAGGATGGGGACTCCCTGTGAGGCACTGCTCTGCTCAGACACTCACATTCCTGGTAGGGTTTGGGTGTTCTCCCCTCACATCCCCTAACGTGCCTCCCCTCCAGCTCTCTGCACCAGCGCAGTACCCACTGGCCTCCCGTTTTCTGTGTCTTGATTCTCATACCCTCTTCCTCCAAACTGGAAGGAATGTGATTACTCTTCTCTGGGGTCAGGACTCTGCACAAAGAAAGGGATCATTTCTCTAAAGCAAGTCTATTATTTTAAAGAGGACTGTGATCTGATAGGACTTACACCCCCAGGTGTAAGCCTAGGAAACAAAAAAAATCTACTTTAGGCCCTGATTTAGGTGCGGTAACAAACTCCCAATCTCAATGGCTCAACTTAGAAGCCCCTGACTCCCATCTTCTAAAGTTCAAACGGCTGCAGAGTGGGGCGTGCTCCCCAGTGCCGTCCCTCCCAGGGAGCCAGGCTCCTTCCACATTGTGCCTCTTCTCTAGGGTTGAGTTCTCTCCACTCAGCCAGCCTGTGTGGAAAGAGCGAGAGGACAGGGTTTTTATGGCCAAGCTTGAGTGTGTAGTAGGTTATGGTGGTGTGTTTTTCCCTCACCCGAGGATATTTTTCCATTGATTTTTAGAGAGCGTAAAAGGGAGAGGGAATGACAGAGAGAAACATTGATATGAGAGAGGCACATCGTTTGGTGGCCTCAGAGCAGGGTGCCCCAACCTGGTAGGGATCGAGTCTACAATCCAGGTATGCGTGCCCTTGACCAGAATCAAACTGGGACCCTTCAGTCCATGGGCCAACACTCTAGCCACTGAGCCAAACCAGCTAGGGTGATTGCAGTGGTATTAAAATAGATCCACAAGCCAAAACCGGTTTGGCTCAGTGGATAGAGCATCGGCCTGTGGACTGAAAGGTCCCAGGTTCGATTCCGGTCAAGGGCATGTACCTGGGTTGCGGGCACTTCCCCAGTGGGGGATGTGCAGGAGGCAGCTGATCAATGTTTCTCTCTCATTGATGTTTCTTACTCTCTATCTCTCTCCCTTCCTCTCTGTAAAAAATCAATAAAATATATTTTAAAAAAAATAGATCCACAAATTCTTTGAAACCGAGGGTCCTTATGACATTGATTAAATTTAGTTTTAAGTCCTAGCTCTAGAAATCATCTCACTGTACCCCTCAGAGACCTAGCGTTTCCTTCTGATAATCAGCAACCCCTGCAGCAGCAGAAGACAGTAGCCCAGACCTGACTAATGGTCAGAGGGCCTGTACCTCTGGCAGGCTAAAGATAACATCTCTTTTAAAGTGAATTTATGGGGAGACATTGGTTAATAAAATTATATAGGTTTCAGGTGTACAATTCTATAATATATCATCTGTATATTATATTGTGTGTTTACCACCCCAAGTCAAGTCTCCTTCCGTCACCATTTATCCCCCCTTTACTCTCTTCTACCTCCCCCCACCCCCTTTCCCTCTGGTGTCTATGAGTTTCTTTCTCTTTCTTTCTTTCTTTCTTTCTTTCTTTCTTTCTTTCTTTCTTTCTTTCCTTCTTCCTTCCTTCCTTCCTTCCTTCCTTCCTTCCTTCCTTCCTTTCTTTCTTTCTTTCTTTCTTTCTTTCTTTCTTTCTTTCTTTCTTTCTTTCCTTCCTGCTTAATCCCTTCACCTTTTCCACCCAGCCCTCAACCCTCTCCCCTCTGACAGCTGTCAGCATGTTTTCTGTACCTATGAGTAAAGATAACATCTTGACCTAAGTTATGTTTCAGCTCCTGAACCCCACTTTAGGGTGTAGTCACTCTGGGATGCTCAGTCCTATGGAGAAGCCCATGGGGAGAGGAACGGAGCACAACAGTCACATGACAGAACCTCCAGGCTCAACCCAATCTTCAGAGACTGCAGGCCCCCCAATAGATTGACTGCTACCTCATGAGTCACCTGAGCCAGAACCACCCAGGGAAGCCATTCCTAGGTTCCTGACTCAGAAACTGTGTGAGCAAATTATTTTTTGTTTTAAACCTGGGATAGGGAAGGTCCGGCCCACGGGCCATAAAAGGCCTGTGAAATCATTTGGTCTGGCCCTGCCAATGCGTTGGGGGTGAGTTAATTAAATGTGTGACCAACTAGAGCTGGCTAATTATTAAGCTGATAATTTTGTATGGCCCTCGAATGAGGTTATAAATATCCAAACGGCCCTTGGTAGAAAAAAGGTTCCCCACCCCTGTTTTAAACTGTTGACTCTGGGGATAATTTGTTACACAGCAATACTAGTATATAACTAAAACACATTTCTACCTGTATGTCATTGGCCAAAACTCAGTCACACGGTCTCATCTAATTGTAAGAGAGGCTGGAAAATATAGTCTCGCTGTGTCCCCAAGAGGAAAGGGAAATGGGTTTGCTGAGCAGCTGACTAGTGTGGCCACCACATGTAACTTCCGGGATTCCACTCGCTCTTGGCAGAAACGAAGGTCAGTTCCATCAATTCCAGAGACGTGATAAGAGCCAAAGTGCTCACTTGTGACTCCTTGTCGTTGCCTGTTTCATGGGCATGGCCACAGCCTTTGACGTGCAAGAGAAAGTAAGGAATGCTAAACCCAGAGTTACATTTTATTTCATACATTTTAATTGTAATGACCATTTTGTTTTATTGATTATTTTTCTTAAAGCTTCTACCAAATTGTTTACAAAAAAATAACTGTATTACACATGATCTCAATGGTGCAGGAGGAACTATGTATTCATATGCCACGAATAAAGATCAGGAAGAAATATGCCAAAATATTAAACAAGGTTATTCCTGCCCGGTGAGATGATCAGTGCCTGTCTATTTGTATTTTCCAATTTCTCTAAGATGAAGATCTGTGTGTTATTTTGTCAGCAGGAAAAAAAAGATAATTATTATATAAATAAATACTATTATAAAAATCAAGATAATAATTATAAAAATAGTACAAAAATCCGATTCCTCCATATGTGTGAGAGCTGCATAAAGTGAGCAGGCAAGGAGGGACCAGCTGAGCAGCACGTGCTGCTCATCAGCTTGAGCCTGGATGACACTTGAACTCTGGGGAGCCCCCTCTGCTCTTGTGAGTTCCCCAACCTCAGGGAGAGCCCAGGTGACCAGCTTCCCAGGGTGACCGAGCCTTCGATCCTCTGCGGCGAGAACCGCCATCGCGCTTGATGTGGTCAGATCATCCTCTCTACCTGGACTCGTCCCCGTGGTGAATGGAAAACACCTGTCTGCTAGGAAGACTTCTCCCTGATGACTCCCCACCCTCTCGATTTCACAGCCACCTACTCAGGAACAAAGCCCTGTTTCCGTTTATCAGAACCGTGTTGAGTGGTGGCTTTCTCTGGGCCAGGCAGCCCAGATACCTGCTCCTTTCCCCCTTTTGTCTGCCAGCCTCTGGGCTGAGCTTCACAGCTAGAGGCTGTAGCCTAGGGCACAGGTCCCAGGTGCCAACACACACACACACACACACACACACACACACACACACACACACACCCCGCCACTTCCCAGCAGGTGATTTTGGCCAACCCTGTAGAATGGGGCTAAAACCCTTCATATCTGCTGTCACTCATTCAGAGCATTTAGAGCAATGCACAGCACATAATAGGAGCCCTGTAGCCATTATGCATATGAATCATGAAGTCAGACAGACTCTCCCTTCACGGAGCTTACAGCTTAGTGGGGAAAGATGGACACTGAATATATAATTAGAGATGTAATGAGTGATTTTTTTTAAAAAAAGGAGTGGAATTCAATGAACCCACAGGTAGGATTTTTCAGATGACCATTTCTTCAGGTGAAGAAACTGGAGCCCCCAAATATTAAGTGCCTTTCTCCAGGCCACATTCTTAGCTGAGTGGTAGAGCTGGGTCCAAGCTTGATCTGTGCCACTCCATGCCCTTGCGCGCAAGGTCACGCGGTGACATTCCTGAGCTGAAGGCACTTTACCTTAGTGCGCCCCTTCCTCCATTAAAAAAATATATACATAAATCGTATTTTTACAACCGCATGGGCATAGACAACGGTAACCAAAGCTGGGGTATATTCGTATTTTCCTTCTGATAGTAGAAGAAATGAAAACATTTTCATGGTCTCCTGAAAGTATCATGGGCCCGGCCGCTGTGCACACTGCTTATCACAGGAAGCTGGGTCTGATATGATTCGGGCCGCCCAAGGAGCTTCCAGTCCAGGGGAAGAGATAGAAAAACAAAGCAACTGATATGAGTCATGACAATCCTAGTGTGGATGTGTTGAGTGCTGCTTATCTCATGGAAGTCTTTCAACAATCCAAGAATTTGTAAATTATATCATTTTTCACTTGGCAAGCAATAAAACTGAGCCCTAGAGGGCTGACTTCGCTCGCCCACCGTGACGGACGTGGCAGGGACAGGGGCAGGACTCAGACCCTGGTCTTCAGCCCACACGACTGGCTTCTTCCCTGGCTGGGCTGCCTCCCCACGGCAGCAGAGAAGGCAGAACGGAATACCTGTTGCAGCAGAGGCATGAGCAAAAGGCTCCGCCCTAACTCTCCCTGCCCGAGGAGCAGGTGGGCGCCTGGGTGTGCTGAGCTCTCGGGAGGCGTTGCCTCTGATCATCAGGGTCCAGATGCCCCCAACTGCCAGGAAAGGAGAACTCTTTCCTTTCCTCCCTCTGGCTTACTTCTCTCTCCCTCGGCATCCCGCTCCCCCGGCTTGGCTAGGCTCGAGCATGACTGAGAAGCACCATCTGAGCTGTGAGTGTGACCACGTGGGTCTGAGAGAGCGGGCCACGTTCACTGGAAATGTTTGCTGGGCATGACTGGGATGGAGAGTCAGGGTGGGCAACCCCCCAGGCTGCACCTGGGAGCCAATAATGGTCAATTTCTTCACCAGATAGAAAGGGAAGATGCCAGTGCCAGGGCTCCTGGTGGCCTTCCCGGGTGTGGCATTCAAGGCCACCCCCTTAGCTCCCTCCTGCTCTGTCTCCTCTCATCCTACGCTCTCGCCAGACTGCACAGCAGATGTTTCCCCCGCACTGTTCCGTTTCCTCCTTGCCCTATCCTAAAATGCCCGGGATTGTGTGACTTGCCCAAGGACACACAATTAGAAAGTGATAGAGTTGATTCACAACCAGACTTGTCTCACTACAAAGCACAGGCCAAAGAGAATTTCCTTAGGGAATCAGCTGTGTGCCATCTGGTCGTGTGAATGAAACAAGTCTTGCTTATCAATCCAGGTGGTGGATGCCCCCTCTTCTCACCTGGTGAACAGTGTCTTTTTAAAGACCCAACTCAAGCACCACTGCACTTTCAGGTGGGTTTTTTTTAAGGTTTGAAGCTCATTCAACAATGATGGAGGGGGTCGGAAAGTAAGGATGCTGATGTGTGGGGTTTTTTTTTTTAGGGGGAAGACACGGTCACACCTGGAGATAAAGCCGCAGTGCCTGTGACTGCTGCCTGGATTCCCCCCATCCTGGAAGCACCTCTGTCGCTGGCAAAAGCATGATGTGCTGGTGTGTACCCAGGAAGTGGTAACCCCGTCCACCTTGTCACTCCTTCACACCTTCAGTGTGACTCATTTTGATGAAATTCAACGAACTTGCACCTGGTCATTCAGTGGAGTCTTTTTTTAACTGAAAGGCTCCACACGCCTTTCCCCCAAGATTTCAGGAAGCTTAGACCCAGGTCGAGGAGACCCATCAGAGTGGCCAGCGGACCTCAGGGGTCACTGCTCCTGCCTGCTCACCCGTCCCAGTGCCAGTCCCATCACCTCTTTGCTGGGTGCAGTGGAGACTGACCTTTGAGAAGCTCACAGGTGAGGAAGGAGAGACACTTGGACAAATAATGCCATAAATATATTTTTGTTGCAGTTGGGTTTTTAAAAGTGGACCACCAAAGTGTGTATGCTGACTGATGTCAGTTTCCCAAACCAAAAAATATGTAAATGTATATCTGTATGTGTTTGTTTATCGAAATACTCATCTATTTCTACATATCTCCAGAAGAATGCTCATTAACATGTTAACTAATGGCAGCTTTCTCTGGGTGGTGAGATTATCACAGTTTGATTGACATATTTTTCTGCATTGTCCAAATTTCCTACACTTACCATGTGTTAGTCACATGATCGGAAGAACGAATTCAAAAAGAAAGCCCAGCCTAGCCGATTTGGCTCAGTGGGTAGAGCGTCAGCCTGCGTACTGACCGGTCCTGGGTTTGATTCCAGTCAAGGGCACATGCCTGGGTTGTGCACTTGGTCCCCAGTAGGGGGAGGGGGAGGCGAGCGTGCAGGAGGCAGCCTGTCATTGATGTTTTTGTCTGTCTCTCCCTCTCCCTTCCTCTCTGAAATCAATAAAAATATATTTTAAAAAAGAAAGAAAGCCCAGTCTTCTTTAAATGGCTGGGGTCCCAAGTCTAGGGGGTGCTCCTTGAGTGATGGAGGAGGCCCTTTCTCATTTCTCCTGTCCATCTGTCCCTGGAACATGATTCCAGGAAGAACCTCAGAGGGAACTCTGCCTTCTCTGACCAATGTCTTTGCTGCCCCCCGGTGGTCATCTGAGACCTCAGCCGGTCCAATGGCCCAGCCTTTCTTAGAGGGCAGTGACTTCTACTTAAGATTTACCCCCAAGTCCCATTTCTTAGAACTGTGTCTCTCCCCACCCCCGCAGTTAAGCGTCCTTTTAAACTCTGAGGGTTGCTCCCGTGTACACTTCTTTAAAGCTCCGGTAGAGATGGCATTCTGGTAAAAACCAAAGCCCCTCAGCCTGGATTTCACCACCAGAGTTCGGTCACGGGCGGGCTCGGAGGAGCTCTGGAGGGCTCACCTGCGGCCCTTTCACAGTTGACTGAAGCAGCATTTGGTTTTTGTCAGCATCACCACTGCCAAAGCCACCAGCACACCTGCGGGGACGCGAAAGGACGGCTTCTCACGGCCCGAGAGTGCTGCTCTGCGCCCTCACAGAATCACAATCAGTAATGGCAGTTCCAGGGCCCCCGGCCTGGGCGACGCCTTGAGCCCGTGTGGCTTTAAGCAAATCGTGTGACTTCTCTGTTCCTCCCTCGGTAACACGGGAATCGGGACCGTGCCTGTCTGGATTTAAGCCCGGCTCTATCACTGATCCGCCGTTCGCCTCGGACATGTTGCTTAATTCCTCTGTGGCTGTTTCCTCATCTGTCAAATTGGGGGGAAATTGGGGGTGTCTAATTCACAGAGCTGTGAGGGTGGAATGAATTAATATGTGTGATTATTAGAACAGTGCCTGGGACATAATTAGTTATCAATAAATATTCGTTATTATTGTTACTGTTACCAGCTACCCAAGCATATTATTAGTCAAGTGTCATTCTAAGGATGCATGTCATTAGAAGTAAGAAATTTAGTATTTGATAAGCTTTCGATGTCTTAAGAACCACTCTAGGTACTATTTCTTTTTTTTAAAAAAAGTATATTTTATTGATATTTTACAGAGAGGAATAGAGATTTAGAAACATCAATGAGAGAGATCAAAAACATCGATCAGCTGCCTCTTGCACACCCCCTACGGGCGATGTGCCCGTAACCAAGGTACATGCCCTTGACCGGAATCGAACCCGGGACCCCTCAGTCCACAGGCCGACGCTCTATCCACTGAGCCAAACCGGTTAGGGCTAGGTACTATTTCTTGAATACTCACAGCAACCCTTCAAGGAAGGTGTTATCTTCATTTTACAAATGAGGACAATAAGATTCAGAGAGGTTAAGTAACTCACCCAAGATCACACAGCTAGGAAATATGGAACCAGAGTTTGACCCCATTGGTTTGGCTCTAGAACCTCTGTTCCTTCTTGTCTGTTTGTTGACTGCTACTCCTAAGGTTAGGTTGCTCTGACTAATATTTTTTTTCCTGGAATACTTTATCCCCCGCTCTTACTTCTTTATAAGTTCGATTGAAGCCAGTTGCTGTAACAGATAAACCCCAAATCTCCATGGCTTTACACAATAGAACTTTATTTCCCACGGATGCAGTAATTCATGAGGACAGTCCCATTTCGTGGGCAGGCTTTCCCGGGTGATTCAGAAACCCAGACTCCTTCTATCTCACAGTTCTGTTCTGCCCGGGGGCTTTGGAGTCCTCTGCATTTAGCTGGTGAGTGGACCAGACCAGGAAGTGGTACCTATCGACTCTGTCCATATTCCATTATCTTAAAGCTCAGTCACATGGTCACACCTAACTGCAAGGGAGGCTGGGAAATCTAGTCTTGCTCTGTGTCCAGGAGGCAAAGAAAATTCAACCTTCAAGCCAAGTCTCTGACACAAATGGCTTATGTCTTAAACAGTCTTGAGATTTGAGTTTAATTTTTAATTCTTCTGGTAAGAAATCCTGACCCCTGGGGTCTGGATTGAATGCCCCTCCTCTGTACTGCCTATCTTGTGGCATCCAGTGCTTGCAATTATAATTATTTGCTCATCCCCCCTCCCGCCCCCATTATTCTGGGGGCTGCATTAGGGCCGGGTTTATGCCGGTCTGGGTCAGTGAGGAATTCCCAGCTTACACGGAGCCTGGCTCACAGTAGGTGCTCAATAATTGCTGAATGGTGTCTGGGGCAAATGACTGAGGGGCAAATGACTGAGGGGCAGAGGAAGTGGTTGGGAGGGGTCTCTTGTCCTCCCACTTCCCGGCGACATCACCAAGTTTCAGAATCACGGATGGCTAATCCCGGAACAGGGCTAGAAAGCCCGCTGGGGTTGAGGTTGGGGCGTCTGTTCTTTAAGAGTGGAACTGAGATGCTGAGTGTGGTCACAGGCTGTCTGGGCGCCTGCACCTGCCCAGGAGGACGCCACGCCGTCTGTTCCAGCACATGTGCCCACCAGGGCCGGCTTCGAATCAGGAAACAAACTGCACCGTATCGATAAATGATGCAACTCATGCATTTGTTCCCTCTTCATATCCTGTCCACTTCCCAAAAGCCTTTGCAGTGGCTTACACAATGAACGCGGTAAGAAAGAAACTTGCTAACAGGGGAAAAACAGTTAAGGTGATATTAGGTCATTGAAAATCTGGTGGCTCCAGGCAACAAGATAAGTGTTCGGGCCTTACAAGCCACGTCGTTTGTTCTGGGACAATATTCGGTGTTGTTTATTTTTAAAGTATCGCTCTCTTTTTGGCCTCCTTTCCCTCGCACTGTGCCCGGGTGACTGGTATTCGTGCCTCTCGGCCTGTAGCTGGGGTCGGGAGTGAGGAGGCGACTACAGTCAGCTCATGGACTTCCTGTTCAGGGTTCCGGCCCCTTTTCAGCTCCAACACTTGAGCTCATCCCTGCTCCTCTTCCCTTCCTACAAATCCCCTGCTGCAGCCTGACATTAAGAGGAAGGTAGTATCGATCCACGAACAAAAGCATGGCCCCAGTATCTCACAGCTGTCCTTACGTGATACAAGAACAAGCCTTGGTTTGATCGTCTGGCACGGTGACGGGGTGAGAACCCCAGCCTGAGGCCTCTGGTTGGGGACCTTGGCAAGTCACATCACGGTTCTGAGGCTCTGCGGTCTCATCTGTGAAATGGGAGAACGGGACACGTTACCCTGGTTCAGTGGATGTGAGAATTCGCCACGACACAAAATGCCCTCGGAGGGCAGCGTGTCACAGCAGGAGTATCGGCTGCTACTGTTGGGACCAGCTGGTGGTGGGGCCCTGAGCCTGGGACAGGCGGGGAGAGGGGACTCGAAGGGCAGAGCCACTTGGCTGGGGCCTCTTCCTGGAGAGGAGGCCAGGGGACTCCCACGATGCCCCAGGGGAAGGTGAGCTGGGGGGTGGGGAGGAGGACCAGTTGCCCGCTGACTTCTCCCTTCATAAGGCATGTAGATCACAGGGACCCCCAGGTCGCTTCTAGGATGGGGGGTGAGAGTGGGGGGGATTCAGAGTCTCTTCTCTGGGCCCAGACTCCTGCGGGCAGGGTGGGCAGGAGGCAGCTTGGGGCCTAGGCTGAAGCAACCCTGGAGCCAGTGATTCTGGGGCAGGAGGGAGAGCCTGGAGGCAAGCAGAGAAGCCCATGACCTCAGCAAGATTTGTATTCCAGAACCTTCTCTGGCCCACACAGGCCAAAGCTGTGCTGATTCAGAAAAGGGAAGGGAAAAAACCCCTCGGTTCCGAAGGAGCAACTTTGCAGTAAGTTTTAAGAAGAACCAACGCCAAGCTGAGCGGGAGAAGGGGTTTCCCCCAAACTCTCCCTCCACACGCTCAGCAAGTGCAAAGATGTTGAGAAAGTGCTGGGAGGTGAGCCCAGGGGAGGGGGCGGGGCAGCTGGGGATGAGGCAGCCACCACCAGGCCCTCCAAGGCCCCTTCCGGGCAAGCTTCCTGGATGCCACCCTGGGGTGTCAGAAAGAGACCTCTCTGCCCTGCAGTGCCATACGCCCACCGCTGCAGGAAAACAACAGAGATGTTTACCAAGAAGGAACAAAATCCCCGTAATCTTATCACCCTATCAAATCACCTGCTTTCATTTTTCTGGGCTTCCTCCCAGCCCCATCTTCATAGTTTAATCATAGTGCCACTGCCCTGATGATATTAACATTTTTTTTTTCGTTCTTTCTTAACATCATGTGATGCTGGGCAAGTGTCAGTTTCCTCATCTGTAAAGTGGGATCCTCACAGCACCCACCTCACAGAGGGGCATGAGCCCTTGAATGACAACAAGTGCATGGCGCACAATAGGTGCATAGTAAACAGAAGCTGCGGCGATTATTTCTGGAAACTTCTCTCTGATTTTTTTCATTATAAGTTCTTCTGCACTATTAGAATTTTTTTAAAACATTTTTTTAATTGATTTCAGGGAGGAAGGGAGAGGGAGAGAGAGATAGAAACATTAATGATGAGAGAGCATCATCAATCGGCTGCCTCCTATATGCCCCACTCTGAGGATTGAGCCCACAACCCGGGCATGTGCCCTCACCGATAATTGAACCCTGACCTCCTGGTTCATAGGTCAGCGTGCTATCAATGAGCCACGCCGCTCACGCCTCACTGTTAGAATTTTTTAGCCTTTTATATGTATAAATGTGGTAAAGAAAACTGGAACTACTTATTTTAAAAGGAGTCTGGTCACAGCAAACTATCACGTATGATTAGCCTCTAAAGATTTGCATCCACAGGTGTGCATGTGCCCCACTCTTCTGCAACTAGGGGACCCAGTCCCTGTCCATATGCTCATTTTGACCTGAGAAGATGTTGCTGTAAGGCATGTAGATCATAGGGACCCCCAGGTCGCCTCTGGCATGGGGGGTGAAAGTGGGAGGAAAATTTGGAGTCCCTTCTCTGGGCCCAGACTCCTGGGGGCAGGGTGGGCAACCTTTTTGTGAGTGCGTGCCAAAACCAGCAAAATCTCTGACTCAAAATTCTTCCGCGTGCCAACCCTCATTTTTTGAGAACATGTTACGCCTACTTGCTATCTCTTAAGGTGTCCGTATGTGAAGAACCTGGAAGAAATAATAAAATTCATCCGCGCGACAAAAACACAGTATATGATGATGAAAACTACATTTATTTTTTAATGTATACATGTACACTGATAGTCCGACAGAAAACTTTATGACTCCGTTTGATATTATCAGTGGGACTTTTGCTGCTGCATCACTGATGACAGAGATTTTACATCAGGTTTATATTTCGTGACCTTCAGAGATATGCACGAGCTACTACTTTCATCCGTCAGGCTACTCCTATTACGAGACTTAACAAAAGTCATCACTGAGAACAAAGATTCACAAGCGTATGTGGATGAAAACATGGAGAGTAACGCTGTTGCAAAGTTTTTTAAACAGAAAAAGTTTTCTGGAATGGCATTCCAAGTCCTCAATAGTTCGTTTTTGACACTTCTCTCTGGTACTCCTGTCTCTAATCGCTTTTGTTCAATGTTTCCCAAGTCTACTCTAAGGTCAATAAATTTCTGCTTCCAAATTGAGCTACTCTGAAATTCAATCAACTGCATTTCAAAGTCAGCCATGTCTATGGTCTTTAAGATAACTTGTTAGGTAAAATTATTTATTTATCTAAGATGCACCTACACTGAATTTATCTGAAAAATAAAAAAGTCGATATTAAGAAAAAAATTGTAAATGGAAGATTATAAGAGAGGGTTTCGGGTGCCAGCAAAAGTTACTGGCGTGCCATGTTTGGCACGCGTGCCAGGGGTTGCCCACCCCTGCCCTAGACCTTAGCAAGATTTGTATTCCAGAACCTTCTTTGGCCCACACAGGCCAATGCTGTGCTGATTCAGAAAAGGGAAGGGAGAAACCCTTCCAAGCCTTGTAATTTAACAGAGGGGGCACATGTATCAGCTACTACTGTCATGACCAGCTGGTGGGCAGGGGGGGGGGGGTGGGGGCGGGCCCTGAGCCTGGGACAGGCGGGGAGAGGGGACTCGAAGGGCAGGGTCACTTGGCTGGGGCCTCTTCCTGGAGAGAGGGCCAGGGACTCCCACGATGCCCCAGGGGAAGGGCTGGGGGTGAGGTGAGGCCTGGGTCTCATACAGCTGAGGCTTTCTCGGGAGGCAGGCCATGCTAATGCCGCCTTTCTTCAAGTATGGATTCCACCGCCCCCTGTGGGGATCTGGTCATGTGAACCGCAGCCCCCAGGAATCTCCGCTCCGTTGCCCACTCACTACGGGTTCTCGGAGAGGTGAACTTGGTCTTTGGTGCAGAGAAATCAAAGCGCTGGGCTCTTCATTACGTGGCAGGGAGAGGGCCACGGTGGAAAGTTGATAAGTGGTGCATCTCTGCACAGGCGAGAGGCTGAGCTGGGACGCAGGCAGCTCTTTTTTGATGTAAAGTGTGTCTTTGGCAGGTTTCCCAGGACTGGTGTCTATTGCAGGTGTCCCTGCTGCCCTATCCAGCCCCTGAATGGGGGGGGCGGGGGGGGGGCGGTAGTGGTAACAGGCATATCTGGGAGGCTAATGGGAAAAAGAAAACAATATACAGATACTGGATGTAAGACCCAAGATGATCAACCAGGCAATGCCCGTCTCCTCTCGGGGACGCAGTGCTCCCATCGCTGAGATTCCGTCTGTGAAAATGACTGGAGTTAAACTGTTCTTGGTTCTGGAGCGGACACTGTCCAGGGCGCTGGGCATTTGCTCTCAAGACTTGTCGCTCGAGTCTTCACTTCTCACACCTCTTCACTTCTCACACTCTGAGTGGGGGGCCTTCAGCGGGGCAGAGGCAGCAGTTTGGTCCAGGGCTTCATCATTGCAATTCACGGAAAGACATCTGTGCCTAGGTTGCGCTGGGCACGGCTGGGAACGCCAACGCTGACCGTGACAGCGCCCCGCCCGTGGGGGCTCACCGTCAGTTCCGGAGAAGAGATTGACAATGACAGTGCTGCCAGCCACCAAGTGCACCAAGAGCAAAATCTCAGGCAGCGTCCCAAACAGCTCCGTGATGTACATGCTGGGAATACCCTCATTTCTCAGGTGCTGAACCATAAAATCATTTGCCCAAAGCCACAGGGCCAGCAAGTGGTGCCCCTGTGATGCAGTTTTGTCTGTCTAACTCTAGATGATCACCACCCCCACTTTTTTTTTTTTTTTTAGTTATCCTAAAACTTCCTTGATTTCATTTAACACAACTTCAAATTAAGCCTGTGCAGAGATGGACATAAGAGATGGCTCAAATCTCAGCGTAAAGGGTTTGCTTTTGTCTTATTCCTCGGAGTAGAGTTACAAGGCCCTTCCAACTTACTGTCATCTGACACCTCGAGATTTGATCTGCAGGCACAGGAAGTAGGGGCATCATCAGTATTCAAAGAGCCAGCTGCGCGAGCCGGCAGGAGGCCAGTGTGACAGTCACTGTACAGTCCTGAGGGGTGAATGATCGCTTTATTTCTTTGTCGCAAATGTCAGTGCCGTTCCTTCTTCTGACCTCCTCCCCTCTCCCTTTCCTTCGATGTCTTCTCCTTCTCCTCCTCCTGCCCCATCTTTCTCCTCTTCCTCTCCCTCTTCTTCTATAAAGTATCAAGATATTGGAAAAGATCTAGGACCTCTGTTCTCATTTCTTTTCATACATTCAACTAATGGAGGTTGATGGATTTCTAGTCCCACAGCAGTTCAAACGGCCCCATGATATCACTGATAGGATTTATTTGGCACTAGAGGCCTGATGCACGAAATTCATGCAAGGGCCTTGGCCCCCCGCTGCCATGGTGGCCACCTCTGCCGCAGTCCCCACCCACCGCCACCATGGCCAGGGGCCTCTGCTACCTCTTCCTTGGCCCCCGCTGGCTGCAGCTTTGTCCAGAAGGAAGGACGTCCGGTCTAATTAGCATATTATGCTTTTATTATTATAGATTATCATAGGAAGTTTGGTACCAGCAGTCGAGGCTGCAGTTTTAAAATTTCCAGGCCTGCAGAGCCCTGTGCCATAGTGCCCGTGAGGATCCCAGATGTATCTGGGACAGCACAGA
Organism: Myotis nattereri; assembly: GCF_964212035.1. Taxonomy (NCBI): domain Eukaryota; kingdom Metazoa; phylum Chordata; class Mammalia; order Chiroptera; family Vespertilionidae; genus Myotis; species Myotis nattereri. Next base: position 22,945,783 of record NC_138075.1, on the reverse strand, counting down.
TGTTACTTGGACCATCCTGGATATGGTCCCAGGTGTGTGCAACCACCCAAAGTGGGAGGCCTTCTGCGTTTGCAAAGCCCATGATGCCACAGGAAGCATCTGGACAGTCCACGGCAGCTCATTCTGCAATGAGGAGACTGCAGAGCGCGGGCAAGTTGCATCCTCGCAGCCCATGCTCTTAACCAGTGCACCACCACATTGCATTTTCATCTTGAAACATTTCACAATGAGACCATTGTGAAAGGAATCATGTCACATAGACATTACATTACATTCTAAAGAAGTTCCAAGGTGGGTGAGGGAGGCGTAAAAAAAAATCATAGATTCTTAGTTTCAAAAACCCACCAAAGCTTCTTTACAGTAGATCAAGCATCTTCAGCCCATAGATGAGGCAAGTGAGGCTGGACCAAGGTCACGCAGAAGTAGGGCCCTCAAGGTCACACAGAAGTAGGACCAGGTCCCTGGTGACTGAGGCTCAGTTCTTGGCTCTCTCAGCCACACCACACTATGTACCTCTCTACAGGAAAGCAGGAGTGGAGAGGGAAGATTTCATTGAGGACTGTGCCCTGGGCCTGGAGGAATGGATAGGGTGTGAGTGGCTTGGAGGCGGGGCAGGCCTCCTAAAGCCATCTGAGGCTCCTTGCTGACTTTCCTTTCTGAACCGTTAGCTCCTTTAATGTTGGCATTTACCTCCTCTGCCTTCTTTCAGAGGCCCTGGTGTGGGGCTGGCCTGGCATACTGGGAGCTGGATGAGACCTGCTTCACATCCTCTCTAGAGAATGGACTCCTGGCTTTAAGATATTTGCACAAGCATCTGCAGTGAATAGAAGCTCAGCTTATATTTCCTTTGTGCTTCCTTCTTTATTTCCCATGGAAGACACCTTTGAGAGTGTGCCCAGCCACAGTCTGGAATTATCCAGCCCCACCCGCCTTAGGAATGGGTCCTGGCAGCTATGTGTATATGAGCCAGCCTTGACTGCTGTGAGTGGCTGAGTGACACAGGGCGGACCCCAACTCAAACTGGGCCCATTAGAGCCTCTCTCCCAGTTTGGAATTTCAACTTTGTGGGGCTCCTTCGATGGTTTGAACTGAGGCAATGTTAGCTCAGGAGTGGGGAGATGTCCATTTGCAGACACGGAGAAGGCCAGTGCAGAGACGGAGGGAGATGAAGTTGAGGCCCAGAGGCTATAGCAGCAAGAAACCCCAAGACCCCAGGGAGAGACCCCTGTGCTTGGGAGGCCCCTGCTCCGAGGAGGACTTCACCTCTTTCGAAGGCCCCTCCTCCAGTCACCCAAGGGGGACAGTCTGTTACCTGGAACCCTTACCGTACTCTGATGTTATCGAGTTTCTGCAGAAGGAGCTCGCTCAGCCAGGTCTCTGACGGAGCCACCAGGGGAAGTCCTTGGTTGTGCTTTGTGCTGGAAGAACCACAGTCCCAAAGGGGGGGTGGTGGTGGGGGAAGGTTGTTGAAGGGGAACTTTCTTCTCTTTCTTGAAGGGAGACTCATGGCCTGATGTTTGCAATTTGACCCAAGCTCCAGAAGGAGCCGGACTCTGGAGAAGACGTTAGTTCTTTTGTGTGTGTGTGTGTGTGTGTGTGTGTGTGTGTGTGTGTGTGTGAAGGTGTTTAGTCGGTCGTCTTCACAGTGGCATGAATGGCAGAGGGGAGGCCCCGTGGTCAATTGTGTGAGGTACTGAGGAGCAGAGATGAAATAAGACCTTCCCGCCTCGCAGTGGGTAAGGTGGACACGTGGATAGAATTTCATGACAACGAGCTGTAAACGTCACGATAAAGAAAGGCACAACCTGGGGGTCTCGGAATGTGTCCCAGCCAGGACAAAAGCAGAGTGGAGGCCTACAGGGCGAGCAGGAGCTGGCTGGCCAGAAGGGGCGAGGGACAATCCAGAGGAAGCGGCAAGAATAGAAGAGCAGAGCTGAGAAAGAGGCTAGTGGCTGCCGAGAAGCCCAAGTAGCTGAGGCAGCTGGAGCGTGACGTTTTTCTCCTGGTTCTGGTAAGAGAGTTTGCCGGGAAGGAGAGTGGCCACGTCAGGGCCAGGGCTTTGTCCTAGAGACCTGTGATCCCCAAACCTCTGCTTGCCCTCCATCTGTTAAATTTTTCTGAGCGCCCAAGAAATATTTTATGTGTATACTTACAACATAAATATATAGCATATGTACAATTGTTTACAAAGCAGTATTGCACTGGTGTTCTTGTACCGATATGTTAAATATTAACTTTTGAAAAATAAGTACACACAGAAATTCTAAAATATTCTCTGCACCCACACGGAGGCGTGCCCACGGAGAATTGCTCTGTAGGCGTGACCAGGAGCCCTCGAGAGCCTGGGTATCATCCCCCTTGTCAGAATCAGCCAGGCGTGTCACTGTGTCTTGAACTGACCGTCTCTGGGCTGGTGATTCAGATCCGAAAACCTCAGGAGCCGGCCTCGGTTCTGTGCTGCCTCAGCCTAGACTTCTAGAAACCCCTGTGCCTGGTGATTTGGGGAGTATAGTCTCCCAGTGAAATACAGCATTTTCTTAAGAGAAATAGACACGTGCTAAACATATTGTTTCTTAACCTGGGAGAGAATCATTGATGGGCTGCCTCCCGCACACCCCACACTGGGGATGGAGCCCACAACCCGGGCATGTGCCCTGACCAGGAACAAACCATGACCTCCGGGTTCATAGGTCAACGCTCAACCACTGAGACACACCCGCCAGGCTGCAGCACTCTTTAATGGCTGCATAGTTCTCTACTATGCCGGTGTCTCTCTAGTCAGTCTCCTTTCATGTGCTGAATTGGACGTTTGTTCCTCAGCTTAGGAACTCCTATTTCCACACTTTTTTCAATACCATAGAGTATTTTTTAGTGATACCATAGAGAATTTTTTAGGAGACACTCTGGTCTGTGGGTGTCCTCTCCCCCCGTTATCAGCTACGCTACGAGGCAGCTCCTTACTTAAACACACTTCTTTTTTGCATTTGTCACGTCGATGGGAATTGGGGAAGAGTAGGAAAGTTGGTGGTTCTCTTAGCTGGACAGCATGCTCAATTTCGGCAGCCTTGCCTCTTCGTGTAACAGTCTTTTTGTGCAATTCTTTGGTATTTTAATGCACAGTGTCTATAATGATTACTTTTGTGTGTCAACTTGACTAGGCCCTGGGTGCCCAGATATATTTTTATGGTGTTTTTGTTTGTTTGTTTGTTTAATAAAGAATAAAGGGTAGGAGACTTAAAAAGCCTCACCATTCTATCAAATATTAACTAAGCATCTATTATGTGTCAAGCTTTCTACAAGCAACTGGGGACACAGTGATGAATAAGACTTAGTCCCTACCATTAAGCAACTCAGTCCATGGGGCAGACAGGAGCATGAACAAGTCACTGCCATAGGGTGTGATGAGGGTGGGGACCCAGATATTTGATCCAACATTGTTGCGGGTGTCTTTGTGAGGATGTCTGGCTGAGTGTAACATGTTCATTGATGGGCTGATTAAAGCAGATTGCCCTCCTGTCAAGAGTGTAGTTAAGCTAGCCCATGATATTGCTGCCTTGACATCCATTTAGAAAGTACAATACAATGTATTGGGCCAAGTAACCTTAAAAACGACACTAGTCCCTCATGCAAACGCATGCCCTAGATCACAGCAGAGTCGCAAGCAAATGTAAGTTCCTGATATGACTCCCCCATCAGCTCTTGTGATTAACAGCTTCCCCCACCTCTCAGGGCTTTCCCCTTGGGTGCCCCTAGATAAGACCCCTATGAAGCTTATCAAAACCCTGCCCTTTTGGGTTTAAATTGACCAATCTGCCTTTAGCCCAAGAGCCTCAGAGCACTTCACCCATGTACTCTAATGAAGGCATATGCCCCAGGTCCTGTCACTCTCTCTGCGTTGGCCTCCCTGTGCGGTCCCTTAAGCATGCTGTGTACTTCCTCCAGGACCTGTGGGCAGTAAACTTCTCTATTTCAATTTCTCTTGAAATACATCAATCAATCTCTCTCTCATATATAAAATCAGGGTTCTCCAGAGAAATAGAATATATACATATACACATATACTAGAGGCCCGGTGCATGAAATTTATGTGGGTGGGGGGGGGGGGCGGTCCCTCAGCCTGGCTTGCAACAACACTGCATCCCTTGCCCTGGCCTCCAGCCCGAGGTCCCTCCCCTCCCTCCACACAGCCTGGGTGCAGACGCTGAGTTCGCATCGCCAGGAGTGAGATGAGCCCATCGTCCCGTGCCCAGGCCTCCGGCCAGGAACCCCTCCCCTCCCTCCATGCAGCTGGGGTGCAGATGCTGGGCTCACGTTGCCAGGGCAATGCTGCCAGCGTCCCACCCAGGCCACTATGGGCTCCTCCATCATTTTTGTGGAGTAGTGGTTAATTTGCATATTACTCTTTTATTAGATAGAATGTCTTTCTCTGTATATACATAAAAGCCTAAGTGACCGTTAAGACCAGATGGTAGCTATGACACGAACTGACCACCAGGGGGCAGATGCTCAATGTAGGAGCTGCCCCCTGGTAATCTGTGCACTCCTACAGCCAACCTTCCAAGGCCGGCCAACCTTCCACGATCCCTCCCCCTGGACTAGGCGAGATGCCCCGATCAGCCCCAGTCACCAGCCAGGCCAAGGGACCCCCCCCCCCCACCTGTGCACAAATTCATGCACCGGGCCTCTAGTATGTATATATACACAAACATGCACATATATAGATATAGATAAATCCTATTGGTTGTGTTTCTCTGGAGAACCCTAATACAGTGCCTTCTTCCTTAAAAAAAGAAAAGAAAAAGACTAGATACATGAACATGCTCATACAAATCACAAGAAATTAGGATCTTTTAACCTTATAGCAACTGAGACCCGACAACGGAAATTACTGAGCACGCTGGGAGCAGCATGTCTTTACCCATTTGATGTAAGTCAGTTCACTGGATATTCAATTGTAAAGGAGAAAAATAAATAATAGAACTGAAATGTTAGAAATAATAGCAGCAAAGATGTTCCAAAAACCCCAAATTCCATCAACAATTGGAAACAGCAATAATAGTTATTCATTCACAGGAATATCAATAGCAATTAGAAGGGCTATACTGCAACTACACTTAGTAGACAAATAAATAGAGAAAATTGATAAATAATAGAGAAAATTGATGAAATTAAAAGACCTTTTAAAAGATCAGTTAATCAGCAAATAGGGAAGTCTATAAAGAGAGAACGTAGATTAATGATTGCCTATGGCTTCAGGGGATGGGCATATGAGAGATTTAGGGAATGATGGCTAAGAGGTGCAGGGTTTCTTTATTGAGTAATGAAAATACTCTAAAATTGATTGTGGTAATGTATGCACAAGTCTGTGAATATGCTAAAAATTCACATATGGATGCTAAATAACATGCTCCTGAATAACCAATGAATCAAAGAAAATTAGAAAATACTTTGAAATAAATGAAACAACCCAAAACTTATGAGATGCAGGTAAAGCAGTACTTACAGGGAAATGTGTAGCTGTATATGTCTATATTAGAAAAGAAAAATCTCAAATCCATAACCTAACCCTCCACCATAAGAAAAAAGAAAAAAAATAAATAAAGGCAACGTAACCTGAAGAAAGTAGAGTGAAAAAAATATATATAGCAGAAATAAATCAAATGGAGAATAGAAAAACAATTTAAAAATTCAACGAAACCCAAAGTTGGTCCTTTGAAAAGATCAACATAGTTGAAAAACCTTTAGCTAATCTGATGAGAGAGATTGAGAGAGAGAGAGAGAGAGAGAGAGAGAGAGAGAGAGAGGAAAGAAGACTCAAATTATTAAAATCGGGGGGACATTACCATTGACTTTACAGAAATAAAAAGAATTATAAGAGAATACAATTGTAGGCAAACAAATTGGATAATACAGATAAAATAGAAAAATTCCTAAAAAAACACAAACTACTGTAACTGAATCAAGAAGAAATAGAAAATCTGAACAGAACGAAATAAATAACAACCCTGAATTAGTAGTCAAGAACTTGCCACAAAGAAAAGCCTCGGACCAAATAGCTTCACTGGCAAATTCTACCAAATATTTAAAGAAGAATTAACACCATCCTTCTCAAACACTTCCAAAAATTAGAAGAGGAGAAAATATTTTCCAACTCATTTTATGTGGCCAATATTCCCCTGATACCTAAGCCAGAGGGAAAAAATCACAATACTGTAAAAGAATACTATAGAGCAATGTCCCTTATGAATATAGATGCAAAACTCCTCAATAGGCCTTAGCTGGGTGGCTCAGTTGGTTGGAGAGTTGTCCCATACACCAAAGGTTGCTGGTTCTATTCCCAGTCAGGGCACATACCTAGATTTTGGGCTTGATTCCCACTTGGGGCGTGTTGGGGAAGCAACAGATCGATGTTTCTCTCTCTCTCTCCCTTCCTCTTTCTCTATAAATAAATAAAAAATATCCTCAGGCAAGGCTTAAAATAAAAATTCTCAACAAAGTACTATTAAATTAAATCCAACAATTGTTAAAAAGGATTATACAATAGGACTAAGTGGAATTTATCCCAGGAATGCAAGATTTGTTCAACATGTAAAATTTAATCAACATCTTGCAGTCAGAACACAGGTGTCGTGAAAACCACCACTAAATCAAACCTCAAATGGGAAAGGAAAAGATTCATATCAACATCGTCGCCATCTGAGAGATGCAAATCAAAATCTTAAGAAAACGACAATGTGGTACCATCTCACACCTGTCAGAATGGCTGTCATTAACAAATCAACAAACGACAAGTGCTGGTGAGGATGTGGAGATAAAGGAACCCTCCTGCACTGCTGGTGGGAATGCAGGCTGGTACAGCCACTGTGGAGAACAGTATGGAGTTTCCTCAAAAAATTAAAAGTGGAACTCCCATTTGACCCAGTGATTCCACTTCTGGGAATATATCCCAAGAAGCTAGAAACACCAATCAGAAAGGATATATGCACCCCTAAGTTCATAGCAGCACAATTCACCATAGCTAAGATTTGGAAACAGCCTAAGTGCCCATCAGCAGATGAGTGGATTAAAAAACTGTGGTACATCTACACAATGGAATACTATGCTGCGGTAAAAAAGAAGGAACTCTTACCATTTCCAACGACATGGATGGAACTGGAGAGCATTATGCTAAACGAAATAAGCCAGTTGGAGAAAGAGAAATGTCACATGATCTCACTCATTTGTGGAATATATTGAACAACATAAACAGATGAACTAAAAATAGATCCAGAGACATAGAAGCATCAAACCGACTATCCAACCTTAGCGGGAAGACGGGTAAACTGGTAAATATTATGTGACCAGGACACAGAGTCTTTATCAAAAACATGGTTACAGGCACATCTCAGGCTGACTGCTGTCCTGATGGTTGCTGCTGGTGCTGGCGAATTTGAAGCCGGCATCTCCAAGAATGGACAGACCCGTGAGCATGCCCTTCTGGCTTACACCCTGGGTGTGAAACAGCTGATTATTGGTGTTAACAAAATGGATTCCATTGAGTCACCCTACAGCCAGAAAAGATGCGAGGAACTTGTTAAAGAAGTCAGCACCTACATTAAGAAAATCGGCTACAACCCTGACACAGTATCATTTGTGCCAGTTTCCGGTTGGAATGGTGACAACATGCTGGAGCTAAGTGCTAATATGCCTTGGTTCAAGGGCTGGAAAGTTATCCATAAAGATGGCTCGGTGAATGGAATCCCTCCCTTCCACACTGGCTGGGTTTGGCTGTTCAGTGTCCACTATTGTAAAAAATTGTATCAGCTTCACTCATGTCCTTTTGATACGATGCTTGTCAGTGGATGGCGTACAGCATAGGAATCTTAAGAAAAACCTGAAGACTCTTCTAGCCACATCCAGCTGGTCCTCTCACAAGGCTGCCCAGCTTGAAGGCAGTTTTCGTTGGTTGTCCCCTCTGGGGCTTCACCACAGCTGCTGGCACTGCTGCTGTTGTGGGTGGCGGGGGAGCCCCCAGGGTCACACTGGAGGGCTGGATTTGGGGTGGCAGTGCTTGTTTCTAGGCTGCATCGGGGAGTTGTCCATGCTTCCCCACTGGCTGGGCGAATGAATGGTTGACCTCCCTTCTAGGCTGGCTGGGGGAATGGGCATCCCTTCTTGCACTCTGGCTGGGGGAATGGTCATCCCTTCTTGCACTCTGGCTGGGGGAATGGTCATCCTCTTTTGCACCTTAGCTGGGGAATGGCTGTCCTCACTTGCATGCTGCCTGGGGGAGTGGTGGTGCTCCCTTCCAGGCTGCCTGGGGGAGGGGGCATATTGGACTCTAGGCTGGGTGGTGGTGTCCCAGGGTCTCTTCCCTTCTGCCCCAATGTCTGAACCCCCTGGGTAAGGGGAAGGCTAATGTTGGCATTATTTCTTAAGTAACTATTAATATCATTTTCCTGTGTGATGCCTATATCGCATGCTGCTCCTATCCCATTAAGATTCTGCTTCCCAGCACTTATTGACAGTTGGATCAAACTCACAAAAATTCTTCCAATAAAACAAAAACAAAAGAACAAAAAACTCTACCACACACTATACAAAAGTTTAGTCAAAATGGGCCAGAGACCTATCAGATCTAAAACTATAAGACTCCTGGAAGAAAATATAGTTGTAAATCTTTGTGATCATGGGTTAAGCACAAGGAAGCAAAGAAAAAAAGTACACAATTTGAACTTCATTAAAATTAAAAACTTTTGTGCTTAAAGTAATAATATCAATAAATTAAAACACATTATTTCCACACAAAAAAGTAAGTCACCAATCTCAGATTCAGCTTTAATTTCAGCAACAGCACAGCAGAAGTCATCATTCTATTTGGAAGAAGAATTTAATTCATCTTCCTACAGATTTGTAATTAAAACCAGCCATTTCAAATTATTTCAAAATCTTGTCTCAGCTATTATAAAATGATTATGCCATGTTTAACAACCTACCTCCAAAACCTCAATAAAAATCCAGTCTAGCCTTAGCCAGTTTGGTTCAGTGGATAGAGTGTCAGCCTGTGGACTGAAGGGTCCCAGGTTCAATTCCAGTCAAGGGCACGTACCTCCGTTGCAGGCTCCATCCCTTGCCCTGTGCAGGAGACAACCAATCCATGTGTCTCTTTCACACTGATGTTTCTCTCTCTGCCTCTCCCTTCCCCTTCCACTCTCTCTAAAAATCAATGGAAAAATATCTTCGGGTGAGGATTAACAACAACAACAACAAAAATCCAGTCTAGAATATAGAATATCAATCAGGTGAAATTCTCTACACCCAAAATTTGAAACAAAATATAGCATATATTTCACACAAACAGTGAAAGACAACCCACAGAAAATATTTGTAAACAATATAAAGATCTAGTATTCAGAATACATAAGGAACTCATACAACTCAACAATAAAAATATAAATTTTTTAAATAAACAAAAGATTAGATATATAATTGGTCAGTAAGCATATGAAAAGATGCTCAGTCATTAGTCATAGGCAAATGCAAATCAGAACTTCAAGGAGACACCACTTCATGCCCAGTAGGATGACTATAATAAAAAAGATGAACAAGAAGTATTGGTGAAGATGTGGAGAAATTAAAAACTTTATAGATGGTTGGGGAATGTAAAATGGGGAAGCTGCTGTCGAAAACAATCTGGTAGTTTCTCAAAAGTTAAACATAGAGTGACATTTGACCCAGCAATACCATTCCTAGGTATATGCCCTAGAAAATTGAAAATGTATGTCCATACAAAAATTTGTACACAGATGTTTGTGACAACATTATTCAAAATAGCCAAAATGTAGAAACAACCCAAATGTCCATCTGCTGATGAATGGACAAAATGTGGTATTTCTACACAATGGAATATTATTGGACCATAGAAAGGGATGAAATACCAATACATGCTACAACATGGATGAACCTTGAAAACATTATGTTAAGTGAAAAGTCAGTCACAAAAGGTCATATATTGCATAATTCAATTTACATGAAATGTCCATAGATGGCAAATCCACAGAGATCAAAGGTATATTAGCGATTGCCAGGGGCTGGGGGAGAAGGAAATGAAGAGTAACTGCTAACAGTGCAGTTTCCTTTAGGGGTGATAAGATGTTCTGAAATTAGATAGCAGTGATAGCTGCAAACTCCACTAAATTTTGTACTTTAAAAGGGTAAATGTAAGTGCCGGCCAGCATGGCTCAGTGATTGAGTGTCAACTTATGAGCCAGGAGATTACAGTTTGATTCCTGTTCAGGGCACATGCCTGGGTTGTGGGCTCAATCCCCAGTGTGGGGCATGCAGGAGGCAGCTGATCAATGATTCTCTGTCATCATTGATGTTTCTATCTTTCTCTCACTCTCCTTTCCTCTCTGAAGTCAATAAAAAAATATATATACTTTTTAAAAGGGTAAATTTAATAGTATGTGAATTACATCTCAATTGAAAAATATGCTTAAAAGTATGAGCAAGTAGAGTACATCCCAGGAATGCAAGGTTGGTTTAACATTCAAAAATCAATTAATGTAATTCATCATAGTAATGGAAAAAAGGGTAGAAATCATGGAATTATATCAATAGATTCAGGAAAGGCATTTGATAAAATTCAACACACATTCAAGATGCTCTCAAGAACTAGAAATGGAAGGGAATTTCCTCAACCTCATAAAAGAGAATCTATTAAAAACCCCTATAACTTATTACACTTAATGATAAAAGACTGAATGCTTACCTCTTAAGATTAAAAACCAGGAAAAAATGTTACTTTCAAACTTGTACAAAAAACAAATGCAATAAAGCAAGCAAGCAAAAAAAAAAAAAGGCAAATGTGTTGGGAAAGAAAAAGAAAAACTGTCTTTATTCACGGATAACACAATCATCTAAGAAAATCTTAAGGAATCTACATAAAAGCTACTAGAACTAATAAATGACTTTAGTGAGATTGCAGGTATTCCATACTAAGTTTTTACCCAAAAGAAATAAAAGCATATGTCCCCCCAAAGACTTATACATGAATATGCATATCCACTTTATTCATAAAAGTTAAAATATGAAGACACCTCAATTGTCCAACAGTGGGTCAATAAATAACTTTGGTAGAGGCATCTTTGTTTCAGCCAGGTAGCTACTAAACCTTTGTTCTGTGGAGCCAGGAGAGTATGGAGAAGAAGACAGTGGGATGAAAAATCAGTGATACTCACCTGGTCTGGAGATATTAGTTGAGGAATACTTAGTTGGGAGGTAGAGGCTAGAGTTGTTTAGCAAGATAAGAGTGAAGGTCACAGACAGGTCTGTGAGATTTAGGAAGCAAAAGAGAAAGATCTCAGAAAGAAAAGGGATAGACTGACACAATAGTCTATCTGAGGAAGGCGACTTTTTTGCGGGGAGGGGAATGTATAAAGAGGATTTTCAGAAAGTTGGTATGTGATGTGATTCCCTCTTCTTGGTGTGTCTTTTGGATGATACACTGTACTGGGAGAGGCCCAGCTCAGTTTGGGCTACAAATATGTAATAGCAGAAATAGTTATAGGGACCATATGCTTGCTAGGTACCAGTGCTAAGCAATTTACATACATTCAAGACTACAAATTGTCCACTGTAAATTCAAACCCAAAGCTAAGGAGCAATTTCCCTTTTTCACCTTTTCCCTGACCAAGGTTCTCTCCTCTTCTGAGGACTGGGTGGGTGGGGAGGGGTGCTAAAAAAGTGATTTGGGTTCAGGCCTTACACACTTCCAAATGAGGTCATATGTCCAGCCAGAGATACTCAGCCTGGCCTGAGAGAAGAGGGGATTCACCAGGTTCAAAGTTACTTCCCATTACCTGACAATACCCTCTTCAGCGAGCCATCCTATATAATAAAAGCTCAATATGGTAAGTGTCCAGTCGTCCATTCACCCAATCAAAGCTTAATATGCTAATGATATGCTAAGGCTGCTCAACCACTTGCTATAATGTGCACTGACCACCAGGGGGCAGACACTCTGACCAGTAGGTTAGCTTGCTGCTGTGGTCCAGCCGATTTGGACTGACCTACTGTGGAGCCCTCTTGCGGTCCCTCACCGGCCCCAATCATGCACTGGTGGGATCCCTCGGCCTGGACTGTGCCTCTCGCAATCTGGGACCCCTGAGGGGATGTCAGAGAGCCAGTTTCATCCCGATCCCGCAGGCCAGGCCAAGAGACCCCACTGGTGCATGAATTCGTGCACTGGGCCTCTAGTCCAATATAATAAAAGAGAAAGATGTAAATTGACCATGCCTTCGCTATGTTCACTGGTCAATCAGGATTGCATATGCAAATTAACCTGGCAAAGATGGTGGGTTAATTTGCATACACAGGTGCCAGGCGGAGAGCAGAAGTGGGAGAGCTGTCAGCCTGGGGGGATGTGGCTCCCCCCATCGCTCCCTCGGTGGCTCCCTTGAGGGGATGTGGCTCCCTTGGTCACCAGGCAGAGAGCAGAGCAGGAGAGCCGGAGACTTGGGGGGCCATGGCTCCCTTGGTCGCTCCCAGCATGGGGACCACCAGGAATTCTGGGAATAGTAGTTCTGATGGCAGCCCAAGGACCGGAAGTGGAAGCCCAGAGCACGGGGAGCATCAGGAATGCTGGGAATCGTAGTTCTGGTGGCAGACGGATCTCCTAGACCAGTGATGGCGAACCTTTTGAGCTCGGTGTGTCAGCATTTTGAAAAACCCTAATTTAACTCTGGTGCCATGTCACATATAGACATTTTTTGATATTTGCAACCATAGTAAAACAAAGATTTATATTTTTGATATTTATTTTATATATTTAAATGCCATTTAACAAAGAAAAATCAACCAAAAAATGAGTTCGTGTGTCACCTCTGACACGCATGTCATAGGTTTGCCATCACTGTCCTAGACACTAGAGCAGCAGTTCACAACCTGTGGGTCGCGACCCCTTTGGCAGTTGAACGACCCTTTCACAGGGGTCACCTAAGACCATCCTGCATATCAGATATTTACATTATGATTCATAACAGTAGCAACATGACAGTTATGAAGTAGAAACGAAAATAATTTTATGGTTGGGTCACAACATGAGGAACTGTATTTAAAGGGCCAGAAGTTTGAGAACCACTGCACTAGAGCAAAGTGAGTCTGGAGCAAGTTACTGTTGCAGTGGGAGATGGAGGGAAAGCAAAGGTGAGAGACATAAGTAAAATCAGAGTGTCTAGGAAAAATTAAAGGGAAGATATCCTAAAACTTCCAGGAAATCTCTACCAATGAATCAAAGAAAAAAAATGCCTCTATTATTCTGTGAGCAACAAACCAAACTGGGTTGGGGGTCTCAGACAATTCGCTCATATGATTGCAAAGACAAACAGAAACTCCCAGATTTGAAAGGGCTCCAAGATTGGAGAGGGTGCAGGTTGAGCTGAGGGACACCCGCCCCCCCCCCCCCCCACGCCATGCACGAATCTTCGTGCACCGGGCCCCTAGTTTACACTAATAAAAGAGAAACATGCAAATTGGTGACACTCCACTACAACCACAAGCCATGCTCACCAACCAATCAGGAACGAGTATGCAAATTAACCCAACTAAGATGGCGTGGCCACGGAGCTGGAGCAAGCAGGAGACTTGGGTTGCCCTTGGTGATGGAGGAAGCCAAGCTTCCCTTCCGCCCTAGCCAGCCCTGGCCTCTGCTCAAGGCTACAAAGTTTCAATTATAGAAGATAAATAAATCCCAGGTACCTGCTTCCCTCTGCTCAAGGAGGCGCTGAAAAAAAAAAAAAAAAAAGGAGGGGCTGGGAGCTAGGGTCGCCGGGGGCTGTAGCCAGCCTGAAAACAGCCCTCAGCCCCTCACCCAGGCTGGCCACACCCTCCCAGCAAGGACCCCCCACCCCATGGGGGCATGGCTGGCCTGTAAACCACCACAGGCCCCTTGCCCAGGCAGCCCCATGCCCCAAGGGAACCCCCACCCTGATCCAGGACACCCTTCAGGGCAAACCAGCTGACCCCCACCCATGCACCAGGCCTCTATCTATACTAATAAAAGGGTAATATTCTAATAAGACTGGGAGACCTTCCAGGAGACCTTCTGGACGTTCTTCTGGACAAAGCCATGGAGGCGGGGCCGAGGTAGAGGCAGTTAGCGGCCAAGAGGGGAGGGTAGTTGTGGGTGATCAGGCTGGTGGGGAGCAGGGCTTTTGGGGGTAAGCAGGCCAGCAGGGGGGAAATTGGGGGCAAGCAGGCCAGTGGGGTGGGGTGATGGGGGCAAGCAGGTCAGCAGGAGGGGCAGTTGGGGGCGAGCAGGCTGGCAGGGGGACATTTGGGAATAAGCAGACCAGTGGCAGGGGGCAGTTGGGGGCGAGCAGGCCAGCAGGCAGAGTGGTTAGGTGCCATCAGGCAGGCAGGCAGGCAGGCAGGCAGGCAAGTGAGCGGTTAGGATCCAGCAGGCCTGGATTGTGAGAGGGATGTCTGACTGCCGGTTTAGGCCCGATCCCTGTAAACCAGCAGAAGGACATCCTTCAAGGGGTCCCAGATTGGAGAGGGTGCAGGCTGGGCTGAGGAACACCCCTCCCCCATGCACGAATTTCATGCACCAGGCCACTAGTCTATAATAATAAAAGGGTAATATGCTGATTAGATTGGATGTCATTCTGGATAAAGCAGGTGCTGGAGGGAAGCCCCGGTCCAGAGGGAAGCCGGTATCGGCAGCCAGAGGAAGGAAGGCCTACTCTTGCATGAATTTTGTGCATCAGCCTCTAGTGAATTAATAACTGTGTAAATCCCATAACTACTGATTCTAGCACAAGTCCATTGCTTTTAAAATACACCCTAATTTTTGTTACCTCATGTTGATATATCTCAATTTTTTAATCTGGTGGGACACTAAAGAATGGAATGGCCTCTCTCTCGGCCTTTGAGAGGCCTCAGTCCCTTCCCACCTGTCTGAAAGGATCAGGTAAGAGGGGAACATGCCAGAAGCCCCCTCTGGGAGCTGCTGGGGTCTCCGCTGTCAGCATGGTTCTAGCCACAGGCGGGAGTTGGTCAAAAATCTGGGGTCTCAAAGGCTTCATGGAGCAGATCACATCCATCCAGAGGTGTTCTGAGATGTGAGGGGTTTGTGAGAAAGCCACCTGGTTCTGACTGACCAGGGGAACAGTGGGCTTGGGGTCTTAACCAAGAAATAACTGTTTTGGGTTCTCCCCTGGGGTAATTTGATCCCCACGCCAGAGGACAAGTGGTAAGGGCTGGAAGCAGTTTTTCATTTTCACAACTGGGGGTTTTACTGCATCCAGTGGGTAGAAAGCAGAGATACTCCTGAACATCGTACAAGGCACAGGACAGCTCTTCCCAGCAAAGAATCCTCCGTCCCAAGCAGCAAGAGGGCTGCAGCTGAGAACAGGGCCGGCCACAGCACGCCCTCCTAAGAAGCTGCCCTGGAGTCTGTATCTGGACTGCAAGCTGGAGGGGGCCGGACACAGGCCGCGCTCACTGGCGGAATTTCCCTGTCATCACCTGGCCACCCCCTGTGGCGCCTTAGCTGGAGAGCTCTGTCCTCAGGTAAACGTTTTCCCAACTTGTTTGGGAAACTTCTAGAAAAAACCCCTTTAGCCATCTTGTAAGCCGTGAAGATGTACTATGCTATGCTTTTTCCACCAAAAAAAAAATTTAAGGTGGTTAGGGGATTTTTATTATTTTAGTTCAAATAACTAAAAAGTGGCAGTCAACCATTGAGATCTCAAAGGTGGTGCACCCACCAATCAGCCCCCAAGAAGGCGTGCAGATGGAGCTCTGGGCAAAGAGAGCCCGAGGGGGTTTCGTATCAATGAATTCATGGTCTAGACCAGGGGGAGGGGCGATAGCCTAGGCATTCTGACCTGGGGGGAGGGGCGGGGGGGCAGCCTGGCGGGTGGGCAGCAGGGGGAGGGGGGGGCAGGCCTCCCCTGCCCTACCCCAGTCACAAGCGGCCTCAGTGTGAGGCCCTTGGGGAACCCGGGGACATTTGCCTGCACTCTCAAGAGACTCTTTTCTTCTCTCCTTTCTTCTACCTGGTTTCATCTTTACTAACTAGAGAGGGGGCTGTTAGGGAATGGAAGGCAACCTGCTCTAGTGAAATTGCCTCTCAGAGCAAAAGGCAGAGGGGCCAGCGAGAGCCCACAAGGAGAGGGGAGGGCTTCCGACCCTAAATCCCTCCCCGGGCCCCATTTTGCTTAGGATGCTTTGCAGATGGCTGGACTCGGGTCAATGCCAACAGGTCAAGTACCGGCTCAAAGCAGGTGGTGAGAATAGATTTGGAGCCAGTTAAGCCCAGGGCACTGG
The DNA here is from genome assembly GCF_964212035.1 of Myotis nattereri. NCBI lineage: Eukaryota > Metazoa > Chordata > Mammalia > Chiroptera > Vespertilionidae > Myotis > Myotis nattereri. The sequence continues at coordinate 22,929,472 of NC_138075.1, read as the reverse complement.
AATCCCGTGGGTGCCGTTGTGTTCCCGGGAAGGTGAGAGAGAATGAACAGCGATGAGAGAGCTGAGTGATGTCTATTCCTTCTGGACCAGCAATGACCTTGACTCTGAGGGCACAACCTGTCCCCACCCGGAGAAGTGGGCCCCACCATTTCCCTTACATCCCTGCTTGGGGCGCTTGGGAAAGATACCTCTGCTCAGACCAACTAAATCAGTTTATCTGAGGATGGGCCCCACGCGAGAGTCTCCTTCCTTCTTTTTGGCTTTGAGAGATCTTGCACTACTTCCAGGGACAGAAGCTTGACTTCTGAAATGATTCTCCTGAAGGAAAAGTACCTCATTCTGCAGTCAGCACCCTCCCTGGCCCCCACCTGGGGAACCACAGACACTCAGGTTTCTCCCAACTTTCAACCCATTTCCTTAATGATTTGGTCAGAGCATCTATGCTCTAGAAGACAGTCTTGGAAATGAGCTGAGTCAGCAGGCATTGCACTGAAGTATAGATTTGTCCGGGTACTTGGAAGAGCAAACCAATAGGAGAACTGAAACTGAATAGGTATGAATGTAGCAAGTCTGTGGCTCTAAAAACACCATCTATTTTCAATTGTCTTAAGAAGCCCATTTACCTACAACGCGTCCTGCTAATTTTAAACAAGGCTGATCCCGCAGGCACTGGTGTTATGTTACCGGTTATTAAAACGCCGAAATACCGATTGGCAAACAGCTGCGGCCCTAAATTCTTGGGGTTCCCCCTCCTCAACTTCTCCTTTCCCCTCCCTCAAGACCACCCCCTCTCCCACCTCCCACAATCCAGCAACTCGTTACAGCGGGGTCTGTTCCGACTGCTAGGTGCCCCTGCTACCCAGGTTGTCAAGTATGTGACCTTCGATCGTAAGTCACTTAACTCATGCAAGCAGCTTGTCCTAAGGCTCTCTACCATTCCCTTCCGCCAAACTAACACCCGGGGAAACAGGCTCAGAGAGGGAAAGAGACCTTCCTACGGTGATAAGGACAGTTGGAGACCAGACCGAGCTGGGAGCAGAATGCTGCCTCGCGCCTCCCTCCTGATCTCAGACCACACCTCATCCAGCTCTGTGTCGCCTCAGAATCAGTTTGAGAAGTGTGGTGGTTTTAAGAAATGCCCACAAAGTGTTTAATATTCCTCCCGCCAAGAGGTAGGGCCTTATTTGCTCTCCTTGCATGTGGGCTGGGTGACTTAGAGCTTGGCTTCCAATGAAAAGAATAAAGCAGAAGGGATGGGAGACCAGGTCATAAAAGGCACTGTGACGGCTCTCTCTCTCTCTCGCTCTCTCTCCCTCTCTATTTTCCTCTCCCTCTTCCTCTCTCCCAGACTGATTGATCTGGGGGAAGCTAGCTGCCAAGAGTGACCCTGAAAAAAAGTTACTTAATCTCTCTGTGCCTCAGTACCCCACATCCAAAAAGTTGGAGTGGAGAGGAATAGTACTTACCTCCTATTCCTGTTGTGAGAATTAGCGGGTTGATTCATGTACCTGGCACATAGTCAAGGCTATACACCAAGGGTGCTGGAGACTGTTGTGCAAATTGTTCACTGTTCAGGAGCCCCCATCAAATAGGTGCTCACCAGCCAGCCAATGCCCTTTGGCCTGGGATTGCCGACCAAGAGGTGGCACTGTTTTCTAATTTGTGCCAGGGCTATGTGTGAGCCAACAGCCGTCCTGGCACAACGTTCATCCTCAGCATAAGGGAGTGGAGTGTTCTGCAGATGCCACCTTAGCATTCCTCTTAGGCTCTGGGCCGATGTGAGCTGACTGGTGCTGGCTGCATTGCAACAGGTATCCCAAGCTACTAGTCTACTAGCCTATAAAATACTAATAGAAGTCAAATGTGAAAATATTGACAATGTGAAAAGTTTGAAGTCATGCATGGCAACACTGTATTGTTTGGGCATTCATATAAATATGGTTCAAGGGCAGGGAAGTGAGTACGACGAATAAGGATCACATTCTGGAAAATAGTTGCCTGGGGGTGGGGGTGGTGAATGGGATTAGGAAAGGATGGACAGGGTCCTTCAGCTCTATTCATAATTTACTTATTAAGTTTAATAGTGGATACACAAGTGTGTATTATTCCTTCATCTTTTTAAAAATATTTTTTATTGATTTCAGAGAGGAAGGGAGAGGGAGAGAGAGACAGAACCATCACCAATGAGAGAGAATCAGGAGCATCCCCCCTCCTCCCCCGCAACTCACACAGGGAATCAAACCTGCAACCCAGGCATGTGCTCTGACTGGGAATCGAACCGTGACCTCCTGGTTCATAGGTTGACGATGCTCAACCACTGACATTCCTTAATCTTCAATATTTAAAAACAATTCCAGGAATATCATTGAAAGAAACCATCTTTCTGTGTCAGCCAATATTTTAATTTCTCTCCTCATTAGTCTCTGCTACATATTAAATAAGTGTATTGATGTGAAACCACAAAATCAAGCAATTATTCATTCAACAAGTTCAAGTATGAACTTGAACTTTGCTTGAATGATAGACTATTCAAAGACAACGAACTTCATGTAAATATTGTAACACTACAATAACCTATTCGGTTAGTTGGCTATTTCCCCTTCTAGCTATGAGGGCAGGATCTCTGTCTTATTCATAATTATGATTTCTGCTATGTAATAGTTGTTAATAAATGTTAAATTAAACAAAATAGAACATAAATATGACCATTTTTATCTTTATACAGCTTTCAGTATACTATGGGTGAGAAAAGATATGGGACATCATGGGTCATGATAAGCAACATAAGTTCTGAGCTAAGTTCTTGGGGAGTGCATTTATTTATTCATACATTGATTCATTTGACAACTATTTATTAGGCATTTCCTAGGCACTGGGCGTATATCTGTAGATGAGAGAAACACAGTCTTTGGTTTTTACGTGGCCACTTCTCACCACCTTCATCACCTCCTCAATGGTCTATGCTACCAATACCTTTCACTTGGATTATTGCAATAATTCAATGCTATAATCCTAACTGGCCTCCCTACTTCCACTCTGTTCCCCTCTGATAAAATCTCAACTGCAACCAGAGACGTCCGGTTAAACCCGAGTTAGGGCTCATCACTCCTCTGCTCTGAAGCCTCCACTGGCTGCTCCTCTGCGGGAGAGCGCAGAAATGGCCACAGTTCTTTACATGCCTCCTCTCCAGAGGTGAAGTCTGCTGCTCAGTCCGCTGAGTCTGGGCTGGCCTTGTCCGAAAGGATGTGCCAGAAGGGACCGCGTGCCGAGTGTGAGAGCCTGGGCCTCAGGAGGCTTTGAAAGCTCCTGCTCTTACTCCTGGAATCCTGGCAGCTGCTGTGTCAACAAGCCCAGGCAGGCCTGTTGGGGGAGGGGCGACCACCCGGAGCAGAACCATCCCAGACAAGACCATTCTAGATAAGCCAATTATCAGCCAACCTTAGCTGTCTGAGGATACGTGACAGAGTCCAGCTGAGATCCGCCTACCCTAGCCCAACCGCTACCAGAAGAACCTTCCAGATGACCTCCAGACTCACAAGCTAAATAATTGGTTGTTTTGAACCATTGAAGTTTCTTGTGGGTTGTTAGGCAGCAAAAGCTAAACTGATTCATCATCTCATTCTGAGAAAAAGTCAACTACTAACTGTGTTTCCAGTACTTAGAACATTGCCTGATATCTGGTAAGTGCTCAATAAACGTTTGCTGAATGAAATTTGTAAATGGAGTTAACATTCTAACGGTGGAATCAAAACATGCACACACAAAGTGAATAAACTAGTAAAATAATCATCAAATGTGATGGGTGCTATGAAGGAAATAAATAGTGGCTGAGATAGAGCATCACAGAGTGGAAGTGGGAGGGTGGGTCCTCCAGGGATCTTCATTTCTCCCCGAACAAAAGCCAAAATCTTTCCAGTGGCCTCCACAGCCCTGGAAGATACCTTGCTGACTCCATCTCCTGCCTTTCACTGCCTCTCTGCTCCCCCTAGTCTGGCCTCCCTGCTGTGCCTCTCACACATCAAACACACTCCCATTTCAAGGTGTTTTTAAAAATATATATATTTTTATTGATTCCAGAGAGGAAGGGAGAGACAGAAGCATCAACGATGAGAGAGAATTATTGATCGGCTGCCTCCTGCAAGCCCCACACTGGGGATGGAGCCCGCAAACCAGACATGTGTGTGCCCTGACTGGAATCCAACTGCGACCTCCCTGTTCATAGGTTGATCCTTAACCACTTAGTCACTCCCATTTCAGGTTCTTGATGGAATGTTCTTCCCCTAGACACCCACACCATTCATTCCCTTTCTTCCCTTGAGTTTCTACTCAGATGATTCTTTTCAGTAAGACCTTCATGATCACCCTGTAGAACTAGCCACCCACTGGCCCCCGCATTTCCCAAACCCCTCCCTGCTTTCTGTTTCTCCATAGCAATTGATGCCATCTGATGCATTATGTAGTAATGTCTTTATTTACTGTCTGCCTCCCGGACTCAAATACAACTTCTAGGAGAGAAGAGATTTGTTTTGCTCAATTTACCCTTAGAGCAATATTGTCTTAGGGCAGAAATTCAGCCAGTGGATACAAAATCCTTTAAGGGCCATAACTCCTGTTGATTCTGAATCTAAGACAAAGCAAGGCAAGCATTTGGATTTGAGCCTTACTAGAACTAAGGCAAGTCCTTCTTAAAAAGCCAAAATGCCCAGGTGATTGCTTACTGAGAACTCTACAAATGCACTGATGGCAAGGCTAGTAACATTACAAAGCTAGTAATACTACAAGTAACAGCCATTTGCAGCATCTTTTACAATCTGCTACGGGCATTCTAATCCGAGCTATATTATTTGCTTCTCAAAACAGCCCTGAGGGATGGCTAGGGCAGCTTTTATCTTCCTCCATTTACAGATGGAGATAGTGAGGGCATAGAGCTCAAGTGAGCTACCCAAAACCACAGATGTACTAAGTGGTCACGCCAGATTTCAAATCGTGGCTGGTTTGACTCCAAGCATAATGCTCATTTTATTTTTATTTTTTGCTGTTTTTTCATTCTGGGCTCTGACCTAGTAAATTTCTTCCTTCCTTCCTTCCTTCCTTCCTTCCTTCCTTCCTTCCTTCCTTCCTTCCTTCCTTAATACATTTTTATTGGTTTCAGAGAGGGAGGAAGAGATAGAAACACCAATCACGAGAGAGAATCATTGATCAGCTGCCTCCCGCACCCCCCCTACTGGGGATCGAGCCCACAACCTGGACAAGTGCCCTTGACTGGAATCGAACCCGGGACCCTTCAGTCCGCAGGCAGACACTCTATCCACTGAGCCAAACCAGCCAGGGCTCTAGTGAATTTCTTGAATCATTAAGTTTGAGCTCTTGAAAGATCCTCATCTGAGAGGCACCTTCTCCCTAAAAGAGAACACCCTTCCAAGAGGCGTAGGCGATGCCTCCCCAGTGGCGGGGGCTTCAGATGGACCGTGGCTTCCTCTGTTTGATAGTCAGGAAAGAGCTGTGTCCTGGGGCCTTTTCATCCCCAGCCCACCCCATCCCCCGCCCCCACCCCCCAAGGCTGGCTGAACTGCAAGAGCAGCGGGGACAGGTGGGCAGCTGCTTTCAGGCAAAACCCAGAAAGAAATCCCAGTCTCTCTGTTTTATTTTGGTTTAAAAATCAAGTCCGGTGACAATGGAAACTCCTTCCCTGCTCTCGACTCTCCTTTCTGCCCGTGTTGACAGTAGCCGGACTTGCTAATTCTGGTTGGGGTTTTTCCCTCCCGGGTGTTTTTCTCTTTTATCTTCATCAATTAAAGAGAGCTTCAAACTGTCGGAAGGTATCTGGGGTTTTGTGTATATTTTTTCTATAATTCTGTGGGTCTTTTCCCAGATACATACTTTATCTTAAATTAACTTCTAACTTAAGTTTCCGCCCATGTGACTTCCAGCGTGAGTTACCAGAAACCACAAGAGAGAGAGCGAGAGCGTGAGAGCCCCACAGCGAACGACATGTCCCTGTGGGGAGCAGTGCCTCTGCACCCCAGAGTGAGGAGGACACAGGGGTCAGAGGTGGCTGCAGGGCGGGCAGAGGAGGGACCTGCCGAGGGGGTGGGCTGGCGGCCTGGTGGCCTGGGAACAGTCAGGAAGGGAAGCCAGCTGGTGACAAGAGAGCCCAGCGGTGTCTGGGGCTGCGAGGAGAGCCCAGAAGACTGCAGCCATGCCTCACAGCTCCGACAGCAGCGACTCCAGCTTCAGCCGCTCTCCCCCTCCTGGCAAACAGGTAGAGTCCCCCTTTCCTCCCTTCTCCCATCTGATCCTCCTGGGGGGACACAAAGAGGGACAGGCTTCCTTGTCCTGCCCAGGTTACTAAGGAGCAAGGGACTGGCTGGTGGCAGGAGCAGTCTGTTAGACTGGAGACATGGTATTTGCCATCAAGCGGAGCCTGCCCTACTCCTTCTGCCCATTCTGCCCAAGCCCCCTTTCCTCCTGGTCTCCGATGGCGTCCATGGCCTCCGCCTCACCTGGATGCCCACCCCGTGAAGCTTTCTAGGAAGCCCAGAGGAGAATGCACATCAAAGCACTCTGGTCTCTCACAGGAAAGGCTCTACGTGCTCCAAGGCAGTAAATCACAAGAGGAGGAGCCTCAGAACGGGCTGCTGGCAGGCACGACCCAAAGGCTAGAGACGTGATGTCCCAGGAGACAGCCATCAGGGCAAGAGAGAAAGGGGTCAGGGAGAGAAAAGGAGAAAAAAAAAAGTTAGAAGGAAGGGGAACTCGGGCAGCTCGTAAGGCTCTATCTTCTATCTTATCTACTGGGGCACTGCCCCTGTCACTAGCACAGCCAGCAGAGGGATGCTGGCTGTGGCCAATACCTCCCTCCCCTGTGGCTTCTGGACAGGAGGAAGGAAATAAATCGGGAGGTGACTGGAGACTTGGAGACATATCCTAGCAGCTCAACTCAGCTCCAGGGAAACCAGAGAGATTGAGGTAGAGATTCTGGGGCGTTTGGAGTCTAGAAGATTGTGACTTCTAAGTCCAAAGTTTCCAGCTTGGGGGTTGCCAAAAATGGGGTACCCTGCCTGGTTCTGGGGTGTTCTCTTGACCACATGTCTTGACATCCTTCTCTATAGGAAGGCTTCTTTCTCTTCCAGTACATCATTGGATTAAAATGTCTTCCATTCTTTCCTTAGCACAGATATCCAAGAGGGCTTTCAAAATGCTGCTGCCAAAATAGAAGTAATGTAACATTGGTGATGCATTAACAGGAGAGGAGCGGGTTGGGAGGAGTCCTAGTAGAGACCTCTAGAGGGCAAACAATCCAGCCCTCTGCCCAAGAGGGTGGCTCAGATTGCCTGGAAGTCTGTACTCTTCTTAGGAAGGAAATTACTCATGGCTTCCATGGTAACCTGGTCCCCATCCCCCTTAGAGGAAGAGAACTTCCTTCCTATCTAACCCAATGCCCTCCTACTGCAATGGCTGGAAGTGTTGGGCAAGTTAGTGAGACATATGCTTGGTGAGCACAGAGTCTTGTCCTAGGAACAGCACACCTCTAGACGGGGGGGACTTGCAGAATGGTTTCACTCAGACTCCTGCGGCATCTGGGTGAAAGCTGGAGCTAACCTCTCTGCCCAAGCAGAGGACATGCCCATCTGTGAGATGTACTGAGAGAATACCCAACGTCCCCTTGTCCTCGTAAGTGTCCACTCACTACCTGCCACGGCCAGGTAATCTTCACCATTAAAGCCAGTCTTGACCTCTTGAGCTCAGGTTCATGGGGCATGTCAAGGTCACTGTGCATCATGAAAGGAAATGCAGGGAAAGGAGAGACAGATCTGGGATGGAAACCTCAGCCCAGGAATGCAGCAGAAGGCACATTCTCTCTTCAATGGGGTACAAGCCACTTGTACAGAAGCTGGCACAGAGTAGGTGCCCAGAAAGTTTTGAAAAGAAACAAGAAAGTTCTGAGCCAAAAAGTGAGAGAGTAAGGGTGGAGCAGCCCTGAAGAGGGGAAGAGGTGATAAAACACACTTCATCGCCTTAACCATCTTTTCCAAATACAGCTCTATTGAGACCTCAAGGCCTTTGCCCTCTTCCTGTAACTTTTGTCTAAAAAAATTATAGAGACCTAAGGGAGCATAGCAGAGGCTGGGGAAGAGTTCCCTTTTGCATTTGGCCTTTTGGTAAATAGGGGGTGGATGGGCAAATGAAACAATGAAGAAATGGAAGGATGGATGGATGGACATCCCACAGCAGGAGGGCCTGCATTTGTTTAGAAGAGAGAAGCAAGATGTGCCTAATTCTCATCATCTCTGCTTCCCAGGACTCGTCTGACGATGTGCGGAAAGTTCAGAGGAGGGAGAAAAATCGCATTGCTGCCCAGAAGAGCCGGCAGAGGCAGACACAGAAAGCCGACACCCTGCACTTGGTGAGCGCTCAGACCTTTCTTCATCCTCCTGAGCCTTAGACTTTGCTCCCTTACACCCATGGATGCTTACACCACAGCTCTGAATCCGCCTGCGTGGAAAAAAAAATGTGGGGGGAGTCAGAAGAAGGGTGAGGGCTGTGGGGTGAGGTGGGAGAGGAGGCTCTCCTTTTAGTGTATTGAGAAGATTCTGGCAGGGAATGAGCCAGAGGCTGAAAGAGAAAGGAGCCCCTTCTTGATGACCCCTGAGGAGAATGAGGGGTCAATGAGTTGAGCATGGGAAGCACAGAGGCTGAAAGGAAGGCGGAATCACCTAAGGGATGGAGTAGCCAGAGAAAGCTCCATCCTCATGAGCGTAGAGAGCAGAAGGAAGGACTGCCTCTGGGAGGAACTTAGAGATTGTGGAGAGCTTTGAGGAAGCCCAACATCCCGCAGCGCTAGGGTCTCCTATAGTCCCATCCCCTGGGAGCCCAGTTGGACAGCCGCCCTGCACTTGAGGCAAGGAGGCCCATAGGGTACTGCACGTTACTTCTTTTTTTCTGAGCATCAAGGTTTTATTTGGAAACTTCTCTCTTTAATCATATCCCCAGGGGGTCTGTGGAATATGTGGTTTCTAGTGCACTAACTTGGGATGGTCACCATCCTGACTGAGTTGCTTCTAGTCTCAAGTTTTCTAGAGTAGGCCCTGACCCCTGGCTTGAGCAGGGGCCCTGATCAATGCTGAATTGCAATTCCACCAGCAGCCCAAGACCCCAGTTGGTGTTTCTAGATTCTGGCTGTGTGCTTTGTCAGCAATACTCCCTCCTTGTCTGCCATACCTTATCACCTGGCCTCTCTTCACTCTGCTCCTTAATTTGGTCCTTGTCCAACTAACTCTTACTTCACTGGCTCCTTCCTCTTCCATTTACTCCACTTTCTCTAGCAAGTCTGCCTTTCTGCCCTGCCTCCCCAACCATCCCCAAACCTCCAGCATCCTTGTAACTCATTTCAATGGTAAAAGGGCATTTGGCACCAAAAACGAATATGCTTGTGCTTATTTGAAAGATTAGCAATGGAAATCAGCCAGTTAGAATAGCCGATTCCATTTTATCAAGAAAAAGTAAGATGTTTGTGTGTGATGTCAGACGGGTTTTAGACTTGATTGGGGTGATCAATTTGCAAGGTATATAAATGTCTAATCAATATGCTGTACACCTGACATAAATATGTATTGTTTCTCAACCGTAATTGAAAAGTAAATTTATATATTAAAAAAAGCAAGATGCAGTTTTAGAGAAAAGATTGTTAAGCTTTGTGAGGAAGCAGAGAGCAGGCTGCACCAACATCTCTGATGGGATGCTTGTGTTTTATTGGAAATGTAATCAGCATATCTTCCTTTGCATACTAACATAGTTTTAAGTTCATAAATATTTGTTGAATTGAACAACAAAGAAAAAGAATGAATGAACAGCAAGTCTGTTCCTCTCTTTGATAACTGTGATCAGCAGTCTAAATGTTGTTGTTGATCCTGCTACTGATGTGTTCTCCATGATTTCATTATGGCTTAGGGTCTCACAATACTCCAGTTTACTATTTTAAGCTTGAAAATCTATGATGACTCACTTTGTCTCTATCAGAGTCTGATTCTAATTCAATATTCTTTAGAGCAAGCCAACAAAACAAAAAGGAGAAAGAAAGATCAGAAAGAAAGAAAGAAAGAAAGAGAGAGAGAGAGAGAGAGAGAGAGAGAGAGAGAGAGAGAGAGAAAGAAAGAAAGAAAGAAAGAAAGAAAGAAAGAAAGAAAGAAAGAAAGATCAGAAAGGATAAAACCTTCCTTTTTGTGCAAGTAGACAATGTCCTGAGACTGGAAAACTGCTATAAACTTTCGAAGTTTGCAACTTTTTTAAATGTAGAAACTAAGTATAGCTCAGCAGCTCCGCAGTCGAAAGGACAGGGTTTGAACCTCAGCCCCACGGCTTGCAATCTGTGCGAGCAACCTTAGAGACGTTCTTCACCTCCCTCCGATTAAAATGGGAAATGACAGTTACTGCCTAATAGAGACAGTACATATAGAGCTCAACACGGTGCTGGCATATACAAATATTCAAACAATTTAAGTATAATAAGAGTAATGTTAATAGTAGTTATTATAAGAAACAAAATAAGTCATCATACTTATATATTTTATATATTTATATAGTTAGTTATGATGATTTATTTTGCTTCTTATAATAATAAAATATGTTATATCTATAGATCACAGAGTTTCACAGAAAGATGTCGTTAAGGCTGGAATGTTCAGACACACTTTTGATGCTTCAGGCTCCTCTACAACACTCCCCAACCCCGGAAATGGTTCCAAACTTATTCCTTCTCATTTAGCATGAACAAAGGAGTCTTCCAATCTTCAGCTGCTCCATTGTCTCCTTGTACATTCAACCCACTGGGGATATATCAGTGAGAATGCGATGTTTGTCTCTTTGCTGGGGCAACACTGACACAGCTCTCTCACTCTAGAAGAGTTAGAACCAAAACATTTAGCCCATCTGATTATACTAGTCATGACTAGATTCGGATAATCTCTGGGGCTTGGAGTTAACATTAACACCCCGACCCCAGCCTCAGTCTCTAGAATGTTCCCATCTTCTCCATACCTAGACACAAACTCCTCCCCACTCCTTTCTTTTGAGCACCACAGATTTCACCTTCACTTTTCGCCCAATGAGTAGGTCACATCAGAGTTTACACAGCAAGCTTGGATTGCAGCCAATGCAACTGATGTTTTTTGACTTCAGGTAGAAACTTTTGGCCACAACATATAAATCTGCCACCGTCAAACGGAGATTTTGGCTCTGGTCTCAATGTTTATTTCCTCTGAGGTGGTAATTACCCATCTTCTCCATCCATTAGCCTCTTATGTTTGTTATTCAGGTAGAAAATCTTCTGGTTATCACCAACATCCTTAGGGTTGAGTGCCTGGTTTGCCCTGGACTCCTTTTCATGCTTGGCTCCACATGCTGAGGTTCTGGAGCTGTTCTCTGGCCCTCTGACATAGTCATAGGACTCATCTATCAACACTTTGAAGACCAGGGTTTAGGAACTACTGTGAGTGCAGCATCACATAAGGACCATATTTGTATTAGTGTGCTAGACTCATATATACTAGGATAATGCCATCTTCTCAATTTCAACATCACCACAACTATCTATCTTTAAACTACCAAAAGAATTGTCTTGTTTTTCCTGTGAAATAGGGGGATACTTATTACTTAACATTTTCTGTATCTATCTATAGTGGTTAACAAGACGCTGTATATTAATTGCTTTTAAAATAACACAGTAGGGAAAGACCCTCTTTTGGTGATTGTATTTAATCTCATGCAGATGTTACAACATCCAGCATTGACTATCCCTCACATAATCTGGATCAAGTACTTCTCATAATATCAATAAAGTCCACATTCTCTTTTAAAAAAAATTTTTTTTATTGATTTCAGAGAGAAAGGGAGAGGGAGAGATAGAAACATCAATGATGAAAGAGAATCATTGATCAGCTGCCTCCCGCACGCCCCCTACTGGGGGTCAAGCCCACAACCTGGGCATGTGCCCTTGACCTGAATCAAACTTGAAGCCCTTCAGTCCACAGGCTGACGCTCTATCCACTGAGCCAACCCAGCTAGGGCTCCACATTCTGTTTTAACTTTCTTCTGGTTGGGTGTCTCACACAGCACCCATCACACTAAGTTCCTCTTCTCCCACAGACAACTATAGAGTTCATTAGGTTTAGTACAGACATTGATTAAAAGGAGAAGGGCATATTTTGACCAGTTCATTTTCAAAAGATATCAGTAGCTTATCAGTGGACCCAAAATAATCAACTGAAAAACTTAAAAATGATAAGAGAATCCAGTCAGCTTCCAAATTTAACACAAAGGTAATAACTTTCCTATATGTAAAACATGACCAATTAGAAAATTTAATTGGAGACAAGATTCCGTTTATAATACCAACAACAGCAAATTGAAGGAAGAAATAAATTTAACAAAAAATATGCAGAACTTAATCTTTAAGATCTATAAAATTATTCTAAGTGACTTAAAAACACTCAAAATAAATGGAAAGGTACACCTTATATAAGGATAGCAATTTTGTTAAATTAATCTAAAATTTAATTTAATGTGATCCTAGTAAAAGCCCAATAGGATTTTCTGGAATTTGGAGGAAAACTAGATTAGCTATTCTAAGTTCCCAGAGAAAAATTCCATGTGAGAATTTCCAGAAAAATTCTAAAGAAGAAGGGCAACTAGAACAGATTACCTGAATAAGATATTAAAGGGAATTACAAATGTAGAAATAAAAACAATATGAAAAAGACAGAATATTGGATAGAATAGAATACAGAAATAAACCTTAAACAAATTCAAATTTAAGACTCAATCACATATGTCAATTCCTAAGACACAAGTTCAAATGCAAAATGAGTAGGATGGCATTTCAAACCGGTGAGTGAAAGCAATTATTCAATAAATAGAATCGGGACAACTGGCTAGCCATTTTTTTTTTGAGGGGGGTGGGGGAAGCTAGCTTCTTTATTTCTTTTTTTAATTGTCTAAAGTTTTACATATGTCTCCTTTCCCTTTGGTCTTTATTTCTTATACAACTTACACATAGAATAAATGTTTAAAAAAGAAAGAAAACTAAAGAAATTTGGGGGAAATGAGCATTAAAAAATGTATCTTGGAATGGAGTTTTTTCCACATAAAACACAAAACCTTGAAACCATAAAGGGAAATATTGCTAGACATCACCTTTATACATAAAAGTGAAATTTCTATACAGCTTAAGCTACTATATGCAAGATCAAAGGCAAATGGTAGACTGGGAAAAACAACTGCAACACATATGACCAAAAAAGGGCATATTTAGTTAATATGTGAGAGCGCTTCTGAATTATAAAATGATTGACAACCCAAAGAAAAAAATGAGCGATGATTATGAATAGGCCTTTTACAGGAAGAAAGAAATAAATGGCAAATAAATATGGAAAAGATGCTTCTTTCCCAATAGTTCGTGAAATGACAAGTAAAGCAATATGAAAGTCGCCTGCCAGATTGGCAAAAACGAAAATGCTACTAATACACGATGTTGCCAAGGCATTAGAGAAGCAGGTGCCACCACACATTACTATAGGGGTATAAGCCGGTACAACCCCAGTAGAGAGCATTTGACCATGTCCATCCAATTTATAAGTGCACACCCTGTTACTTGGCAATTTTACATATCGGAGTCTATTTATAAACAGACCCACCGATTACACAATTATGTACATGTAAAGATCATTATTGCTGCATTGTTAGTCAGAGCAAAGACTGGAAACAAGCCAAATACCCAGCAGTAAGGGACTGATTAAACTATAATTTGCTCGTGCAGTGGAATACCATGGGGTTGTTAAAAGAACAGGTTACATCTGTATGTGCTAATCTGAAAAGATTATCAAACTTCTATACTCTTAAGTGAAAAGGGTGTGAACATGGCACATAGTTTGAGCCCATGCATGTTTCTAATAAAAACAAAAATTTATCTGTGTGTATGTATATGTGTAAACTTAACATTTTCAAACAACTGTTAATGGTATTTACTTCTGAAAAGTAGGATGGAAAGTCTAAAGCAGAAGAGAAGTACTCTGCATTTTTTTACCTTTTTAAATATACTTTGGATGTTTTTATCATCTGTTTTTATTTTTATAATATAGATATTTAAATTCTCAACATTGATCATTGCGACATATGCATTAGGATGATTTCTTTTCAAATTTTGACTTTAGACACTGAATAGTCTTCTACTGTGGCATTTTATCCTTTGTAGATCCACAAATATCTCAGTCCTTTGGGAGAACCATCAGTTAAGATTTATAATGAAGAATCCTAATGTCTACAGGACTAGACAAGCCATATAAGGGGTGGCAAATTGGTTCCATTTGTGTGGCCATCTGGCTCATTGTAGTGGCTCTCCGGTGCCTTGCAGTAGGAAGGATTCTGAGTCAGTGGGAAAGAGAGTGGAGACCAATTGAGGTACTCCCTTTGATAGGGCAGCACAGGTGCTTGCCGGGGGACGTTTCCTGAAGGAGTCTCTCACTGCTTTAATAACAGGGGAAGGTTTACAGGTTCCAGAGCAGGTCTTTAATGCCGTATCTAGCAAACATCGTGAGTGTAAACTGTGCATGAAATCAAGCTGTAAGCTGATGCTACGAGAAATAAGGTATTTATAACTGGAAGAAATCTGAGTAACAGAGGAAAAGAAGCTCAGCAAAGATGTTAACTTCCCAGGCCTCCTCAGAATAACACTATTGTCCTTGGTCTTCCGGAGAGGCCTGAAAGACAAGTCTGCCTATAGCCCCTTTTCACTCACAGAGCTCTTTTGCTCTCTCTTGGAAAGCATTCCATAGCTTCATTGGCATTGAGAAGCTATAAAAATTTCATAAAAACAAAACAACAATAACCAAAACCACAAAGAAGCAATGTTCTGACTAGTTCTACCCTAAAAAATTCAGTGTAAAATCAGTGAACCATCTGTGGAAAAGAGACATTTCTCTTGGCTTCTATTGCTAGGAATTTTTTATCAGAAACATATTAATTGAACACATGACTGTGTACCAGGCACTGTGTGTTACGTGCACTCATTTAATCTGTACAAAAACTTTTACTTTGCAAGCCCTATGTTAGGTTAAGTAACTTGTCCAAGTTCACGGAGCTTGTAACTACATCTGTCTGTCTTCAAAATCTGTCTTCTTAATCACTAAGCTCTCCTGCCTCTTTCTTCAGACTCTCATAAAGATGTATTCATCGTCCAGAGCCTATATCTTTCTTGAATCTCTTCCTGGATTTATTTTTGTTCTTTAAGCAACATCCTCCAAAATGTCACTTTCCTCCTCCATCATTAGGCCTGGTCAAAAAAGTAAAGATGTCTCTATGAAATATATCAGTATCTCCACTGAAACAATATTTTTTAAAAAGCTGTGTAAGGATGAATAATAACATCTTATCTGTGACTACCCTTTGGAGCAGCAATTTCATTTTACAAGAGCTTGAAGAAAAAATGTTGCACAAAGAAGCTCAATTCACCATTATTTGTGAACAGTAAATATTATATCAATATTATAGAGTTGGGCAGATGCCAACAATAGGGGATTATGCATATTATGATACACTCATCCACTGTCATTTGTGCTGGCTTTAAAAATGACTGTGCAGATTGTATTTACCAGCACAGAAAGATGACCATGACATAGACCAAGTGAAAGAAAGTAAGTGACAAAGAGGATACGGAGCACAGTCTCGTTCGTGTAAAATGTGTGGGCCGGGGTCCTGTGTGCATACAGAGGTTCTGGGTGGGACACTCTCCCAAAGGCTCACAGTGAGTAGCTTCCTTTACTCCTAGTACTTTTCTGTTTTATTTATTTATTATTATGATGATGAATGTATACCATCTTTAATCAGATTAAAAAATTAGGGAAGCTGTCCTCAGCAGCACCCAGCCTTCTTTCTCTTAAAAAGAATGGGAGAATCTTGCCAAAGATCCCAGCCAGAGCAGCTTGGGGGTTTACCTAGTCTTCTTGGTAGGACTCCGTCTGGCCCCCTGCTTCCTAGGAAGCATAGATTGATTCCACAGGACAAAGTCCCCTTCCGATGGTGGGTTATCTGTAGAGAGTCCTGTCAGGGGTCCACATAGTAGCTTACCGAGGGAGTAACAATAATGACTGTCAGATCCCCTTGTTTATTTTTATTTTTTTTAAAAAATATATTTTAGTGATTTTTTTACCGAGAGGAAGGGAGAGGGATAGAGAGTTAGAAACATGGATGAGAGAGAAACATTGACCAGCTGCCTCCTGCACACTCCCTACTGGGGATGTGCCAGCAACCAAGGTACATGCCCTTGACCGGGATCGAACCTGGGACCCTTGAGTCCGCAGGCCGACGCTCTATCCACTGAGCCAAACCGGTTAGGGCAGATCCCCTTGTTTATAGAATCGCAGAATTTAAAGGAGATGCATTAGGCCAACCTACTGTGTTACCAATGAGGCACTGATGTCTTTCTCTAGGGCAACCAAGATCCCAAACTTCTTGACTTTTCACCATTAGCTTAAAATTTTTTAAAATTATTTATTGATTTGAAAGAGGGAAACACCCATTTGTTATTCCACTTATTTTTGTATTTATTGGTAGCTTCTTACATGTGCCCTGGCTGGGGATTGAACCCACAACCTTGGCATATGGGCATGATGCGCTAACCAACTGAGCTACCTGGCCAGGGCCTCACCATAAGCTTTGTTTTGTGCCATATTGCTAAACAGGACTTTGTTATGCAGATGGTGTTGCTCTCACGTGTCCTTTTGCAAAGAGTAAACCAAGAATTAGGCAGTATGTCTGAATGCCCTAGAGACTCGCCCACAACAGAACCCACGCAGACAGCAAGAGACCAGAAAGGGAGAGTCTAAGATTGAGAGGGCCTGGTGTTTGTGTTCCTTTATTTTAAAAGGTCTTAAAGTTGTAACCCAAGATTAAAAGGACAATGACATATGGGGGAAAATATTTTCATCAAATGAAATAAATGCAAATTTAATGTTTATGCTGTAGAAAGAACATCCTTTTTAAGAAAAACATCAAGACTCCAATAGATTAGTGGACAGAAGCTATGAACATAAAAGCTTATGTAACATTTTCCCTACCAAAATGAAAATAACCCTATTTTCTATTCTGATTTTGAAAATGACACACACAAAGGGTTTCTCAACCTTGACACTATTGACAGTTTGAGTCAGATAAGTTTTGTTGTGTGGGGGTTGGGGGGGGGGGGAGGTCCTATGCATTGTAACATGTAAATTCTATCCACTAGATGTTAGTAGCACCCCCGCAGCCCCAGTTGTGACGATCAAAAATATTTCCAAACACCCCCAATGTCCCTTAAAGGGCAAAATTGTTGCTGTACCAAACAGACAATAACAAGTTCTTCCTCTGAGGTAATCAATAACTTATAACATTATTAAGAAATTTTCAAAAGGCTAGTTGGTCAAATAAAAGATTTAAAATTAGGTTGTAAGGAAATTGATGTATGTGTTCACTGCTGGTGATGTTGCACATCTTACGCTACCCTTTTTCAGTAATACTTATCAGGAACTGGAAGCCTGGCTGTGCCCTATGCCACAGTAATCTCACTCCTAGGACTTTAGGAAATATTTGAACAAACAAACAAAAACTAGTGTGGCTCAAGATGTCCACTGCAGCATGATTCATGATAGCAACGTTTTGATAGAACCAAATGTCTGACATTAATAGACCATCTTAAGTACATTGTGGATCATCCATTTGATGATATAGACATTAAAAATAATAATTGATTCTAACAAAATTATGGCAGGAAGGAAAATACCTATTGTATCTGTACTATGATTGAGATTTTATAAAAATAGGTATTTTATGTTTGTTAAAAAGGACAAGATGGCAACATGCACGAATGAAAAAATCTTGTTAGGGGACTAGGATCATGGCCTTGTAGAATTTTTTAAAAATATCTTTAATGTAGTTATGCTGTATATTTTTTATTTAAAACCATAAGAAAATGGTCAAACAGAGACGTGAACTCTGGATTAAATAATAGATAAGAACAGAGAAGATGTCATTGACCTGGAATTTGGGGGTCAGGTTTTGATAGGTCTTATCATTTACCCTCCAAATGGAAACACGTTTGCCAGGACAATAAGTACGAACAACTATGCCAGGACAATAAGTACGAACTGGAACTGTCCCAGTAAACATCTGGTCATCCTAGATTTAGAGGAACCAAGAAGGGAGACCTGGAGTTCTCAGGAAAATTCAAGAGTAGTCATAAATGCCAAGGCCAAGCAGAGGGGACTAGAGTCCTCGCACTAAAAGGTCATCTCCTGAACCTGAGGACCCTGTAAGCAAATATTTTCTGGGTATGTACCCTGACTGGGGATTGAACTCACAACCTCACAAGAACATGCCTTATTGCTAAGGAGGTAGGGTGGTCCAGGAAATTATACACATTCCCAGTACTAGTGCTAATGTCAGCAGAAATGATTCATTCTGCTGGACAAGTACATGACGGCCTCCTGTGTGCC
The DNA here is from genome assembly GCF_964212035.1 of Myotis nattereri. Lineage (NCBI taxonomy): Eukaryota > Metazoa > Chordata > Mammalia > Chiroptera > Vespertilionidae > Myotis > Myotis nattereri. The sequence continues at coordinate 22,910,951 of NC_138075.1, read as the reverse complement.
AGGAGCATTGAGAATACAGCAGGGACAGACTGAGTCCCTGATTTCATGGACTTTACATTCAACTGGACGTCAGACTGGAAAACAGACAAATGAGCACACGAATCACACGAAGAGGCTTTGAAGAAAATCAAAGAGTGTAATTAACGGTGGCAGTGACTCTGAGGGATGGGGATGGGGACAGTGATCAGGGGTGGCCTTCCTGAGGCCCTGACATCTGAGATCAAATGTGGGTCAAAGAGGAGACAGGGAAGATCTGGGGAAAAGGTGTTCTCAGAAGAGCCTTGAGGCCAAACTGACTGGAGCCAGTCAAGGGTCGGGCAGAGGCTTTGTGGGGCTGGGGACCGTGAGGGAGTGAGGAGGAGCTCAGGAGTAAAGGCAACTGTGCTCTGGGAAACAGGAACCAGATTTGGGGGGCAGAGGAGTGGTCAACAAAACTACTTCAAATCCTGGCTGGGGTAGATGCCTGAACGTAAGTCTGACCTACAAAATCGGAAGCAACAGCACCTCACTGGGCTGTTTAAGAGCTAAATGAGAGAGCAAATACAAAAACTAAGTAATAATGTTATTTTATGTTTTGCATGTGGGAAAAGTTGTATTTACTCATTTGCTTAATGCAGAGAGCCCGGCATTTTCTTACAAATCAATCAGATGAAGCTATCTGTTTCACTTGGCTTTTCATTGCAGCGGGTCAAGTCTCCTTCCTTTGGTATAGATGGGGAAAGTCAAGTCTGAGCTAGCGTTCTTAAGGTGGCGTGATTCTGCTACTTGCACCCCATAGCTTTAGTTTGGGGAGCAAACGTGTTGCTAAGCTGGGGTTCAACTTGGACTTTAAAAAAAAAAAAGATTCTCTTACACTTATTTGTAACTATCCTGGAGTTGCAAAGTGGGAGCTATTAAAGCTCTTCAATGGCTGGTTAAACACTCCTGGGAAGTCTCATGGGCATCACGGATTTCCTTAGTGGACTCTTCATTTGCAGGTCTCAGATCTTGGTAAACGATTACCGATTCCAAGTTGCCAGGCACTGTCCTAGTCACTGAGGACAAAACAGTGAAGACAATGATAGCCCCTGCCCTCACGGAGCTCAATAATTCAGAGCCAGTTGGATAATGTTGTAATTACTGAGATTCTAAGAGATGCCCTACCTCTTGTCTTTCCATCTTAAAGATGAACTACTGTGGGCTATTTGAAATTGTTTTCATTAAGTATAATGTAATAGTAATAGGAAGGCACTTTGCCTTAAACAGGCATTGACTTTCAGAAATTTATTTTTTTACTTAGAAACGTTCTTCCACCTTTTAATGTTCTTTATATTTATACTAGAGGCCCGATGCATGAAATTCGTGCAAGAGTAGGTCTAATTAGCATATTATGCCTTTATTATTATAGATTATTTATATATATAATGAAATTAATGTAATAAAATTCAACCTTGTATATATTTTTTATATTCTTACATTATTTTTTAAGACAAATCAGCTATTGACACGATTCTCAAACTACTTGCTCATTTAGCTCACCTGGGAAGTATTTTTAAAAATATTGATGCCAGAGACCCACTTCAGAACAATGAAACTGAAATCTTTTGGGGGTGAAGTTCATGAATGAAGGTTTCTGAAAGCTCTTCAGGTAATGGCAATGTGCAGCCAAGGTTGAGAATTGGGAGCAGTGACGTGTGAACTTGGTCGGGAGCATGTGGTAGAATGTGAGGAGTGAGTGTGGGGCAACTATATGCGTATAACCCCAGCGCTCAGTCTCAGAACCCTGGCAGCTTAAAGGAACAAACAGCCCTAGCCAGTTTGGCTCAGTGGGTAGAGTGTCAGGCCCGTGGGTTTGATTCCCGTCAAGGGCACATACCTCCACTGCTTGCAGGAAGCAACCAATCTATGGGTCTCTCTCATATGGATGTTTCTCTCTCTCTCTCTCTCTCTCTCTCTCTCTCTCTCTCTCTCTCTCTCTCTCCCCCTCCCTTTCACTCTAAAACCAATGGGAAAATAACCTCAGGTAAGGATTAACAAACAAACAAACAAAGAAACCCCCACAAAAGCAAGACAAAGTTCAAACCTATGTACTGCTGGCAATTATTCGTTGTGTTTGTTTTTCAGGACTGGGCTTGCTAGTGATAGCCTTGCTAACTGGAGGTATCAGTCAGGAGTGTAGTCAGTTACAAATAATAGAAAACTGTCAAACAGAGTCACACCTCAGTCGCGGTTTATTCTCTCTCATAATAAGGCATTCAGAAGTGGATAGACTAGGGCTAGTGCGAGGATGTCATCAGAGCACCAAGCTCCCTCTCCCTGTCTGCACAGCCACCCTCAGTGTGTGAGGATGCTCTCGTCCTCAAGGCTGCAGTCTGGCTGCTGGACCTCCAGGCATCAATCTGTGTGGAGGGAGGTCAGCCTTTGTCCTGGTGAGGCTTTGCCTCTTTAGTTGGGAAGGAATGCTCTGCCCCATAGGTACTCCTGCTTACATTTCATTGGTCAGAATCTGTCACATGGTTTAGAGCAGCTGGGTATTTGAGGAGTTCTTTGCCCAGCCTCTCTAGAGAAAAGCAAGGGGAAAGGGTTGGGGATAGATGCTGAGGGGGTCAACCTACAGTGCTTCTCACAGATGAGGTCAATGAACTCATAGTCCTAAAAGCCAAGGAATGGGTGACTGGACTGCAGACAGGGTCCTGAGGGCATGGCTGATGTGGCTAAGCATCAGGTGATGATGCAGGTGCTGATGGTCTTAGCACTTCAGCTTTAAGGCATGAAAGTGAAGATTTCTCAGAATCAGACATACACATTATTCAGTGCAAAAACCTGTGGTTTTGTGACTCTTCTCCTTTCCTCCTCAGGTAAGGAACAGGAGTTAGGGCTAATTTCCCCAGGACTAGTAGGAGGCGTAGGCATAGATCCCATGAGGGCTGGGGCAATGTCCCATCTCTCAGTTTGCAGACTTCTCCAGGAATGGGGGGTTCTGCCCTGCATGTGCATTGGGTGGATGGGGGTTGGCAACTGGTGGAGAGAGAACACATAACTGGGTGTGAGGGATATAAGCTGCACACGCTATTCTCGTATTTAAGTGTGGTTGAGAGCTGAAATGTCACCCTACCAATAAGTGTATGTTCTGTTCATGAAGAAACACACAGGGACTATTTTCCCTTTCTGGAAATTGTGATTAGAATACTCAAGGAGAAGGTCAAGGCGCTCAACCAGAGCTGGCAGGAAGGAGCCCGGCCCTGCTCAGAATGCCTGGACAGTCCCTGTCAGAGCTTTGGGCGAGAGCCGGTCCTTAGCCTTGGTCCCAGCTGGCTTCCCTGTGGTGAGGGACCTGCCTGGGGAATCCCCCATCATTCAAGAGCTCTTTGAGTGACCCCCTCCTTGGCCCCTCCAGTAGGGAATTCCCCAGAATGTTCCCACACCCCCATGAAGCCTCTTTCTTAGCCACCCCCAAGCTGCTTGTGGCTCATGATAGGAGTGGCACCAAGTAAGCCCAAGGTGAGGGTGAATGGTGAACATTAGCATTTGGATTTTCATGAGGTAGGGAAAGAGGGAAGATTAAATTGGAAATACAACAGGGCTGAGGCCTCACAGGAGATCATTATCAATAAGATTTAAACAGACTTCAAAGTCAAGAGAGGATGGTGGGCTACCGGGAAGCCAGACTGCCTCAATTCAAATACTGTTGCGGCAATTTATAAGCTGTGTGACCTTGAACAAGTTACTTAACCTCTCTGTACCTTGGGTTTTCTTCTTCTGCATAATACTGTTATTTACCATATTGGGTTGTTGCAAAGATTGAACATAATGATAACTGGAAGGTACTTGAAAGAGTGATTGGCACATGGAAGCATTCAAAAAATGTTAGTTATTAAGTCACGCTCTATGATTCTTTTAAAACTTTGGTTCCTACTAATCTTTCTAATATAAATTGAGTTTTCATACCTCTGTCCCCAGTACACATGCACACGCACACACACACACACACACACACACACACACACCCCTTCTCAAAAAGTGGGGGTTAGAAGCTCTAGTTTGCTGATACATTCAGGTAGTCAATTTGGGATCTGAAATATTGGAGAGTTGAAGAGGACTTTGACGTCTTCTATCCTGTGTGTTTTAACACTCAGTGCTCATTAGAATCCCCTGAGGAGCTTCAACAATGCAATGCCCAGGCTGCACCCCGGACCGATTAAATTAGAAGCAAGCATCCGTACTGTTAAAGCTCCCCAGGGGATCCCACTGATCCCAATGTGTGGCCAAGGTTGAGACTCATGGTTTTGGTCCAGTCTTTCTGTTCCAAAGTGAGGCAATGGGCTCAGTAAGGGTCACCCAACCAGGATCAAGATCCAGGACCCCTGACCCCAGTTACCACTGATGGAGCCCTCTGCTGCCTGAGTTAGTTAGCCCTCTAGCAGAAGAGCTGGAGGGGAGATTCCCTCCCAACTCAGGGCAGGAGACAGATGCCCTGCTCCGTGATTGGAAGAGTGTGACCTACTCAGGGATCCTGTCCTGTGCTGATTAAGGATCACCCAAACCCAGACCCAGTTTTCTCTTGGGAGACCACAGGGCAGCCAAGGACTTCTTAGTTCAGTCAATCGAGTCACCAGTCTCTGGGGAGAGTGTGTTGTGTGTGCTAGAGAGAGCCCAGGGCTGAGCTGTGGGGAGCCCTGCGCTGCTCCTTTGTGGTTATGGGGCTTTGGATCCATCATTCATTTGAAGCTTATGGACCTCTTAGAAACTGCGTGTCTTGAGCTCAATCCTGTAGCTCCTTTTCCCAGCAGCTGCTGCCATAGTCATTTTGGGGGGAGGGAGGAGTAGGTTTGTCCCAGGGCTCAGTTGACCTCTTCTGTGAAGTGGGGGTAATAGTCATATCCACCTCGGAGGGTTATTGTGAGGGGCCTGAAGGGCCTAAATGAATTCGGAAAAGTAGAAAGCAGGTTACATGGAGGACAAATGCAGCCCCACCCCTCCCCCCTGTCGCAGAAGGCATGCATATAAGTGGAAATTTTCCTCCCAAATATTCCTCTGCTCTTCCCCCTCACTGAGTTCTCAGTTTCCAGCCCCCACTGGGAAGGTAGGGGAGGCGATCATTGTACCTCTGTGTAAACTGCTACTCCCATGTCCGTGTTTGCCAGATGCTCCTGTGTGAGCCCTTTCCAGGGCATGACTGCCCCAGCGAGGGGCAGAGTGGACCGGGCAATGGGAGGTGGGGATGTGGAGGGAGGAAGCCCCAGAGCAGCCGCTTCCTCCCACAAGGGAAGTCAAACTCGTCCTCTTGTACATGTGTGGCTGGCGGCCTGGCCCCTGGGCTGGCAGCGCTGGTTTGGGGGGGGGGGGGGGAGGGAGCAGGAAGCAGTCTTGCTCCCCAAGGCACAGGCAAGCTTGTTGTTTTAGAAGGTGGTTTTCTGGTTAGAGGCAGCAGTGGTTATGAGCCCCCTCCTAGGGCTCTGGGGTCTGCAGTGGGGCGGGGAGAGGGAGAGGAGAAAGCTGGAGGGAGCTCAGCCGAGCTGGTTCAGACAGAGCTCAGAAGAGCCTGCTGTTACTTCCGGAAAGCTGGGCCTGCCTCTAGGCGGGGAGAAGGTCAGAGCGCTGCAGTGGGTCCCTGCGCCGCCTACCCTGCCCCTCCCTGCCGCCTCGGGGTTTGCCCAGGCTCTTCGGAGCACAGACTTTACAGTAAGTGTTGTCACCAGTGGAAACTCTCAGAGGGGGCGAAGAAAAAGGCTAGAGGAAGGGACCAGCACTCCAGGCCCCCAGTTCCCGTCTTACCAACACCCCCAACCCCTCCGGCTCTAAGTAATGTTTTATCTTCCCTTTCGGTAAAGAGGGGAAGCCCTGCCTCTGGGATGTGCCCGGAAACAACTAAAATGGTCATCGAGCCACACCTTGCAGGAGCAGCAGCCAGTGGCTCTGACTCTTGGCATCCCACCCACCCCCACCCCGTTTTAGAGATGGGGGTTTCCTTTGTACTTACCTAGGCACATTTTCTAGCTCAGAGCCCCATACCGGAAATGCCAGGCTGAAGCCCTGCATGATCACGTCTGGCCTTTATGAATGGCAGGTGCCGGGTGCAGTGTGAGGGCAGTTGGCAATCTAACTAGCTCGTCCAGCAGCCTGCAGCTCATGCTCCGAGTGGATTATTTAAGGCAAACTTTCAGTGTCAAGTTATCTTACCTCTCCTCACTGCCCATCATTATTTTGAGTTAACTTCTAGTCCAGCAGTTGATAATCATCAGCCAATCAATCAACAAACATTGGAGTTCATATGTACTATGTACAGGTACTTAATATGTGCTTGAATAATTAAAACAAATTTGATACCATATTTAACTATTATTTTCAAACTTTGATTGTTAGAATGACCTAGGGCAGCGGTCGGCAAACTCCTTAGTCAACAGAGCCAAATATCAACAGTACAACGATTGAAATTCCTTTTGAGAGCCAAATTTTTTAAACTTAAACTATATAGGTAGGTACATTGTTATTAACTTAATTAGGGTACTCCTAAGCTGGCCTTTGCTAAAAACGTCCTCAATCTGATTGAGGTACGTTCGCTGAGGTCGATCCCGAGGCCCGCTTGCGCCGCCCGACCGACTGACACCCCCCACTTCTTCAAAATAGACTTCACCCAGGCCGAAAACCGACTTCTGCGCATGGGCCACGAAGTTTCAGTCGCACTGTATGTGCGCGCCCGCACGTGGTATTTGTGGAAGAGCCACACTCAAGGGGCCAAAGAGCCGCATGTGGCTCGTGAGCCGCGGTTTGCCCGCCACTGACCTAGGACACTTGTTAAAAACTCTAGATTCCTAGCTCAGTTGTTTGGAGAGTCTTCCCAATATGCCAAATTTGCAGATTTGATCCCTGGTTAGGGCACACACATGAATCAGTAAATGGTAGTAAAAACAAGTAGAACAACAAATCTATGTCTTTCTCTCTCTCTCTCTCTCTCTCTCTCTCTCTCTCTCTCTCTCTCTATTGTCCTCTCTCTCAAATCAATAAATTTTTAAAAAAATAGTGACTTTTTAAAAAATTCAGATTCCCAGAATTCACCTCAAGTCCCAAACCACTGAGTTGAAACCTCTAGATTTCCAGGAAGCACCTGAAATTATCTTTGTAACAAGCCCTCTAATTAATTTTAATGAGATGGTAGGGTTGGAAAATGCTGACCTAAATCACACAAAACTAGCACAACAAGGCCTCACTCCAAATATTAGTTTGCTTTTTGAACTGAAATTACAATTTATTTGCATCTTCGGTGCCATTTCCCCTTCCTCTGTGGGCACCAGTGCTTAGTGGAAAAGGTCTGTTTCACTGAGTCAAGGCTTGTGAACCGTAAAAAAGCACATTGGAAATGAAATTCGCCTGAGTTTTCTGAAGGTGGGATTGTTGTGCAGCAAGTGCTAATTCCAGAGTGTCACTGTTGATTAATTAATAATGTGATCAGTAATCAGCACTCCTTACCCTGGGTTTTCCTGGTCAGCACGTATCTGATGGTTCATCTGAGCAACAGGGGAAAGGTGTTCCTGGAAAAAAGGAGCCACGGGGGCTTGGGACACACCCAGAATGCTGTGCAACAGGCTCTTGGGTGAGCAGAACTTTGCAAAAACAAATAGTGGTGAATATTGACCATTTAATAACCTGGGTGACACAGACAATTCACCAGGGATTCCATTCATAAGACTAAATGCAAATACTGGGAACTCTTGGAAAATATCCTATATAATAAAAGCATAATATGCTAATTAGACCGGACATCCTTCCGGATGACCTTCCGGATGAAGCAGGGGCTGTGAGGGAAGCCCGGGTCTTGGGTGCTAGAGGGAAGCCGGTGCCAGCAGCCAGGGGAAGGAGGGCCTACTCTTGCATAAATTTCATGCACCGGGCCTCTAGTATAGTATAACAGAGAATGGAAAAGAGTGAAATCAGTATCAGATGGTCTCATAAACTCTTTTTCATTTTTTCAGGCTCTGGCCTGCCAGCTGGTTTCCTTTGACATACACTTGCCACTCTCAACCCCTATGCACACTCATAGAGACCCATGTACATACAGGCACAAAGGAGGATACTCACACCCAAATGCATACGCGCATCCACACATACACCTCTATTTGTTGGAACCATATGAAATCGCCATTCTTATAGGTCGAAACAGACAATTATCAGCAATTTCATGTGGTTCAACCTAATATCTGTGCACACACATGCACATATATACACCTGCTTATACAGATACACACATACAGCGCTACAAACATATGCACACATGTGCACACGCTCATATGTGCAAATTCCCCGATGCCCTGCTCCACGGATGTGCCTGTCAATCTAATCTGGCTCCTCCTGCTCCCACCCCACCCCACCCCACCCCTCAGATCTTGGGACCTGGCCCAACATTAATCTCCAATGCTGATCCCTCCCCCTCACAGGAGAGTGAAGACCTGGAGAAACAGAACGCGGCTCTGCGCAAGGAGATCAAGCAGCTCACAGAGGAGATGAAGTACTTCACATCGGTGCTCAGCAGCCACGAACCCCTGTGCTCGGTGCTGGCGGCCAGCGCGCCCTCGCCCCCCGAGGTGGTGTACAGCGCCCACGCCTTCCACCAGCCTCATGTCAGCTCCCCGCGCTTCCAGCCCTGAGCTTTTCCAGAGATGGGGGAGAGCAGAGCTGACACCCCCGGTCCCCAGCTGCTCCGCAGGCCTCAGGAGGGGCACACAGACTGTGGCCAGGTGGCCCTCTTCCCCCAGAGGCCTCTCTCCACCTGGAGAGGCGGAGACAGGGGCCTTGACAAGGACTGAACACAGGACTGAGTAAGAAGTGGGTGAGACCTCCCAGGGGGCTGGCAGCCCCTGGGCGCATGCTGGACCCATGCGGGTGGGAGGCCCAACCCAGAGTTGTACCAGGTGTACCGCACAAAAGCCACAGCATGAAAGAGAGGACGCAGGGAAAGGTTATTTTTCTAAATAAATGTCTTAGAAAGAAACCCGTCTGGCAAGGCCGTTTCCCTGGAAACCTTAAACTCTATGGGGCTGGGGTCTTTTTTTGTTCTTGGCCTTGAGAGCTCTTAAAAGCCTGGAGACCCCACTAATATCTCTCCTTTTCCATCGTTTGTTAATCTACTTGGTGAGCTGGGGTTTTCAAAGACCCTTCAATCCTCCCTCAAGCCATCTTCTTGATTTCCCTCCCCAATCGCCTCACCAGGACCTCCCCTTCCATTACTCATGGCCCCTCACTTCCTAGATTGTCAGTGGGTCATTCTCTAGTCATGGAGAAGGACCAGGACAAGATGCCATTCACCACAACCATCGTTCCGGTTGATGCTCCCACGTCCCACCCACACAACGACACTTCCTCAGCTCCGTCCAGCAGCCAGCCCTGCCGGTGCAGCGTGCCAGGATGGTGCCAGTCCCTGGTAACACAAGGGCAACCCCTCACGTAAGGCAGTGCTCTCCTCATGCCCTCATGGGGCAACGTGTGGCTTAGGGTCACAGGCATGTTCCTGCCGATGGGTCCGCATGTCCTGCTGAAGACCTCCCCGGGGAGCTGTGAAAGAGCACATGTGGGCCTGTGTCCATGAGGCTCCGCAGGCCCCCGCTTTGAGCACAGTTGGAGGGTAACACAGGGTCATCTTCAGAACTTCAGATTCACAATATTGGCTGAGCCTGACACCAGTGTGCTCCGGTCCCCCGCTCCGGTGTCCCCCAGCTCCTCAGAGACCCCCAGGCCGAGTGCCCGCCGGCCTGCATGCTCCACACCCCTGCCCAAGAGCAATGGCAGGGCCCCCCCACACAGCCCCTGCTGAGCCAGCTGGGGACAAAACCGACAGGGATGGCCATGAGAGGCACCTGATTCAGCCCCTTCAGCAGCTACCCTCTGTCTCATCCCTTGGTCCTTCAAAGGGACGGCCACTGCCCGCTGCCTCCCTGACGGCAGCCGTCGGGGACGTGGTGGCCAGATGGAAAGGAGGGAAGCCGGGCGGGTTCCCTGTGCCAGAACCTCCTCAACCTGTGGGTCAATAGTTCTGGTTGGTTTGAGATAAGGTCTCAGCTCTAGACCCTCTCCTACCCAAGTCTCCCTGCCTCGTGGAAGTATGCCTGCATTAAGCTAGTGGAGTGATTTTCAACCTGTGTGCCATGAGAATTTTTAAAACATGCAATACCTGACTATTTTAGTCAGGGGCACGGACCTCTTTTCCCTTAGATCGTCAAATTAAAAAAAATGACAACAGCCAATACAACAGTAGCCGTCTGGTGTGAATGCATGAAAACTATACCTGGTGGGTTTGTTTTTTTTTTGGTCAGATAGGCAAAATATATGTTTTTTGTTGTGCCACAGACTTTTAGTAATTAGTTTATGAGATGAAAGAGATTGAAAATCGCTGGGTTAGTGTGATTATTACTAAACTCTGCAGAGGCCTGGAAAAGTTGACCTGCTTGTGGCCTATGTATGGGGGAGTCCAATTCAAGGACCTTTGAGGGCACATTGCCACTGTTGGGCCCCTCTTCCCCAAAGCTGATGCCCATGGATGCCCAGTGTGGGGGAACTGGGCTCAGAGCCAGTGGGAGGCAGCCCAGAAGACCTTCCCCGAGTATCAGCATTGCTTCCAATGCAGAATCTGGCATTTTAGGCTTTGGTCTCCCAACAAAACTTGGTAAACGGGGTCTTCCCCGTTAATGGACTCAGTGTAGACTAGGGTGTGTCATGAGGGGCTGTGACCAGCAGGCTCTCTCCCATCCATTTCATCCAGGGCCCGGTTTCAGTAGCTAATGCTCTAGGTGGCTCTTTCCCTGTGTTCATATGCAGATCAAAGAAGCCAGTGGTCACTTCAGATGTTGCAAGCACCGAAAAGAATTTGTTTTTGTTTGTTTTTCACAGTCTTTAGGCCCTGCTTTCTCTACAGCTAGCTCTGCCAGGGCCTGGCCTCCCTTGGGAGTCTGGGGCAGGCTTGCTTCCAATCAGAGATTTTTCTCCCCACCCCTGCTCTAGCACTGTGATTTTCCCCAGAAACCCCCACAGAAGACACATGACCTAAGCTAAGCATCTTCTGAATGGCATTCAGGGCCAGAACTAGAAAGGCAGGGCTCACGTGTGCTGTTCCCATCTCTCAGCAAGGACTTCTCTTCCCCTTTCATTCTCCACTTTCTAATGACACCAGGCAGTTCTACTTCTCCTTTCTGATCAGCCTGGTAGAGCCAGCAGAAGGCTGAGCCTCGGGTAAGTGCTAATGCTGATTTCATCTCCACACAGGGGAACTGGAGGGGCAGTTGTGAATAGATTTCAACATCCAGAGCTTTGGCCGTGGATGTCCCACCAACCAGGTTCTTCCCAGCCTCCTACTCATGACAGCCAAAGCTCCCTCAGGCTGATGGGCCATTGACTTACACTCAAATGTCTCCAGGGCCCGGGCAGGCACTGTAAATACATGAGGCTCTAGTCATAGGACAATTGGGAGTGGTGGGAAGTGTGGCAAACTGAGGAGTGAGCAGTTATCTGTCTAAAGCAGGCAGCTGTCCCTCGATGCCATGTGGAATTCAGGCCCAGTCCCAGTGTAACCATATCTTTCATTTGTCAAGAAAAGCCCAAATTAGAATTTCTACATGAAATCCTCCAATTTCTAAAACACTCTGCAAACCAAACAAAATATATTTGTAGAGTAGGTTTACCCCTAAAATTTGCAGGAACTGGGGCAAGAATACAAACAAAGGCCAAATACCATGTCTAAATGTTTACACATTATAAATGAAGCTTATAAAATGTATTAAATATTTTAAACAAAATATACTATTTTCTGCTACCTTGAAAGATATCTATATATATAAAAGGCTAATATGCAAAGTGTCCCCTCAGGAGTTTGACTGGGACACCAGGAGTCTGATTGCTCACTATGACGTGTGCTGACCACCAGGGCCTGGCACAGAATGAAGGAAGGCCCTGGAAGGCAACCAGAAGGCCCCGATTAGCCCTGATATCTGGCCAGGCCTAGGGACCCTACCCGTGCACAAATTTCGTGCACTGGGCCTCTAGTATCTTCATAACAACCTGGAAGACAAGGTTTGAATTTAGAATTCTTCCATACTTCACAATGTTGTAGTAGCACAGAGAGAAATAGCCCCGGACTTCAGCCTGTCCTCTTCTTGTCTCTCCCCTGGTTCCTGCTCATGTTTACATTGGTAAACATACCAGCCTGCAAGACGGGGGTTCATGCACACCCCCCACATAATCAGCCATCCCTGGGCCACCCCTTGGGTCCATGGGTGCACATACCAGTGGTCTGGTCTACCTCAAAAAAGGAGAAAGAGGGCTACAGTTCCTGGAAGCCTGCTCAGGGCCACTTGGGCAGGGGTTTCTGGTGTCCTGGGTGTGTGAGGCTTTGGGTGGGCATGTACCCCTGGTTCTAAGGACTCCTTGCCCCATGGGAAGGGGTATAGTAGGAGGAGGACCACTGCCAGCTCCTGTAACATGGGGGTCTAGAACAGGAAACTCTTTTGCCCAATCTGAGGGTGGCACTGCAGAGGTCTGCCAGTCTGCAACCCTGATCTAGGTCAACGCTGTCTCCCTGGAAAGCCCAGGCAGTGTGTGGCAAGAAATGGTACATGACAACGCCATTCTTATCTGTTGCTTTGATGTGAATGCTCCTGGGGAATGTTTGCTTCCTCACCTTCTGTCCTTGGTGTTTATCTCTTGCTCGCAGTGTTATATCCTGAGTTAATGTCAAAGCAAATTACGGGAAAGCCAGATTTTTGGTCTTCAGGTTGAGAAGTGTGGGTGGGGAGAGAAAGGGGGGGTTGAAGTCAACTTGAAGGTCACGGGGTTGCCATCTACTGGACCCAAACTTACCAGCAGTGTTTATTACTCTCTCCAGCCAGTTGTGACTGTGGCTTTACAGTCAAGGAGGTGAGCCAGCTGGGTGCCCCACTTCTTTCCAGACAGCCTGTGTCTCTCTCTCTGCAGCCCTGGCCTCTTTCCGCCTCACATGTTTCAGCGGCCAGTGCTGCTCAGGAATTTCAGAGTGGGAGAGGGCTGGAGAACTAAGACAACACGAAGGTGGTAGAGATTTAATCTTCTTTTATCTCTGCCCTAGGGGACTGGCATATTAAGAGGCACCTTGGCAGAATAATGCCTGACCCAAAGCAATTAGGGCCCAATCGTGTGGCATTTTAGGCTTTGTAACAAGTGTGGAGAGGAGATATTTAACGGAACTCTTGCTACGTGGATGACTGGCTACTACACTGGCCTAGTGTGGATTCCAGGGGAATGGGAGATGAGGTTGGGAAGGGAATAGGGACACATGCCTCCTAAAAATCTTGCTTTTCAACTGCTTGATATCTGATTTAGTTTATTTACTGCCAGGGATAAAGTCTAAAAACTTGATCCTGGTTGAAAGACTCAACCAGCAGGCAGAAATAAGCCCCTTAGGGGAATTCACTAGGGAAATTTGCACAAACAAATTTTATTGCTGCCGGGGAGATTCGTCCGGCTTCTTCTGGTAAATTACTGGTGAGAGGCTGCTGAGCTTGTCACTGTGCCTAGAAACCAAAGTGAAGAGCAGAGACTGACAATAGACCTCGCAAAGCCCTTCTCCCCTTTTTTCTTGCTTCAGAATCCTCACCGAGTCTAGGATGGCAATATGCCCAGATTAACAGATTACATTTCTTAGACTCCTTTGCAGCTAGGAATGGCCCCGTGACCCAGGCCAGTGAGATATAAGCAGAAATTGCTGGGTAGGGCTTATGGGAAAGCTCTGTAAAAGGTGGGCCCATTTTGTCCAGCTGGCATGGCTCAGTGGTTGAGCATCAACCTATGCAGCAGGAGGTCACAGACCAATGATTCTCTCTCATCATTGATGTTTCTGTCTCTCTCTCTCCCTCTCCCTTCCTCTCTGAAATCAATAAAAATATATATTTTTTAAAAAGGTGAGGCCATTTCATTTGGCACATGCTGGTCTCCTTCTTTCTGCCTGGAAGGCAGGTGTGATGTTGGAGGTGGGGCAACTACTTCAGGAGCATGAGGCAACCATGTGGATAAGGAGGAAAAGAGGCTCTGGGTGCCTGGTAATGCTGCAGAAATATGATGGTACCAGCTGTGGAAGGCCTGCCTCTGGGTTTCTAGTAAGTGAAAGTGGAAAAGAGTTTATTTGGTTAAGCTACTATGTATTGCACCATGGAGAGCTGCTTACTAACTCTGCCTAATTCAAAAGCCAAGAAAACAAACAGCTGAACAGGGAATTGAAACTATTCCCCCAAGCTCAGTGGTTCTCAGCTGGGAGTGATGTTGTCGCTCAAGGGACACTTGGCAATGTTGGCTGACATTTTTAGTTGTTACAACTTGGGAGACAGGTGTTGGTGGCATTTAGTGAATAGTGACAATGGATACTGCTAAACATCTTACAGTGCACAGGACAGACTCCACAACAAGGAACTATCCAGCCCCAAGCGTCCGTAGTGCAGAGGGGGAGAGAGCCTACAGCTAGCCCCAGGGTTTCCAGAGCACTAGACCTGGACCCACTAGCCTACCCTAGCACCCTTGTCCATCCCTCTACTCTTGGAAACAAACCCCAGGTACTGGCCAGGCTGAAAAATTCATGTCCTTGACCATATTTCCCACTTTCTTTTCACTAAGTCTTTGCTCATGTGCTGTTTCCTCTGCCTAGGACACTTCTATTATCTTTTCAGTGGTTCTTTAGGTGGGGCCCAGGATCTTCATCCTATAGAATAAAAGCATAATATGCAAATCGACCAACCGGCAGACCAACCGGTAGCTATGATGCACACTGACCACCAGAGGGCAGACACTCAACGCAGGAGCTGCCCCCTGGTGGTCAGTGCTCTCCCACAGGGGGAGTGCCGCTCGGCCAGAAGCCAGGCTCACGGCTGGCGAACGCAGGGGCAGTGGCAGGAGCCTCTCTCGCCTATGCTGCAGGCGGGCAGTAAGGAGCGAGGGGTCCTGGACTCCTAGAGCCCCCGACTGCGAGAGGGATGTCTGACTGCCGGACCCCAGAGGATCGGGCCTAAGCCGGCAGTCAGACATCCCCTAAGGAGTCCTGGACTGTGAGAGGGAGCAGGCCAGGCTAAGGGACTCCCCTCCACGCCCCCTGCACTGGGCCGTTAGTTTTTAGTAAGATTCCCTGGCTATCTGACATAAGTAGCATAAGGTGTTTGCAATCTAAGTGGCAGGAGATGCATGACTTTATTATGCCACATTAGTTTTTTGAAATTTTACCCATTTTTCAAAATGCAGCTCAATCACCACAGCCCTGGCTGGTGTTGCTCAGTGGATAGAGCATCGACCTGTGCACCAAAAGGTTGTGAGTTCAATTCCCAGTCAAGGGCAGGTACCTGGGTTGCAGGTTTGATCCCTGACCCAGGCTGGGGCATGTGCGGCAAGGAACCAATCGATGTGTCTCTCTCACATCAATGTTTCTCTCTCTCTCCCTTCCCCCTCCCTTCCTTTCACTCTCTCAATGGACAAAGTATCCTTGGCTGAGGATTAACAAATAAACAAACAAAAAATCCAACTCAGTTGCCACAGATGCAAGATGACTTTAGGCGATACTTGCATAATAGTTACTTAGTTTAGTTGGTATATATTTACTCCAATAAGCATGGGGGGTTTCCACTTAGTACAATGCGTAAACAATAATATAAACAAAATCACTTTAAAATGGAACCAGACCTGCCATACCAGAGAAACAGCCTGGTACATCTTATGCCTCATGGGATATTAAAACAGGGCAGAATAACCTTTGGACAGAGCCTAAGCAACCTTGTGTCCCCAAAAAACTGTTTGCAAAGATAACACGAAAGCATATGTTATGGCTGCTGGACAGACGACTACTGGACTGAAAATTAAAAACATTGTTTGCAATGAGCATTACTATGCTATGTTATCTGCACCAATAGAAATGCCTTTTTCCTATTGGTTAATTGCTCCCCTTCCCTTTCTCATAAATACCCATCACCTCTGTTTCCTAGTCAGAACATTATTTGGGCTTCTGCCTGAATCAATGATTCCAGAATAGCTATTCTGTTTGTTTGTTTGTTTGTTTGTTTGTTTTTTGTTAATCCTCACCTGAGGATATTTTCTCTATTGCTTTTCAGAGAGAGTGGAAGGGAGGGAGGGAGGGAGGGAGGGAGGGAGGGAGAGAGGGAGAGAGAAATACCTATGTGAGAGAGACACATCAACTGGTTGCCTCACACACTCTCCCCAACTGGGGTCTGGGCGCGAATCCGAAATCTAGGTACGTGCTTTTGATTGGGAATTGAACCCGAGACCCTTTGGTACACAGTCTGATGCTCTAACCAGTGAGAAACACTGGCCAGGGCTGAATAGCTATTCTTATTGATCTCAAACCCTTTTTTGTCTCTCACACTTTGAAAGGCTTTTTTTTTTTTTTTTTTGGCCAGGGCAATGTAAACATTTTTGTTTTGTTAACCATCACTCGAGGATATTTTTCCATTGATTTTTAGGGAAAGTGGAAGAGAGAGGAAAGACAGAGAGAAACATTGATGTAAGAGAAACACATTGATTGGTTGCCTCCTGCACATGCCCGGACCAGAGCCCGGCCGGGGTGGAGCCTGCAATGGAGGTACGTGCCCTTGACCAGAATTGAGCCTGGGACCCTTTGGTCTGCAGGCCAATGCTCTATCCACTAAGCCAAACTGGCTAGGTCAAGGCCTTTTTATTTTTAGATTAACAAATGCTATTCATGTTCTTTTACAAATAAATACACTTTCATAAAAAAGTGAATTGATTTAAAGAAACATATGCTAAAAACTACAGTCCCTTAGGAAACACCACTTTTGTTAACTTATCCAGTATGTAAACATTTGCTCTGATTTTTATGTTGTTGCTTTTTAATGTTCACAAAAGACTAGGAAGAAGAGGGTAATAAAGAGATGAATAAAATCTGTGTTGGCCCAAACCAAGAATAGTTATATTATTCTTTTGTTTAAAAATGCATATATGTATATTTTAAAGCCTAGCAAATATAAAGTGTAAATACTAAAGTTTGAAAGCCCAGGAGCATCCGTGAAATTTCCCCTTTTTGCTTTTCTAGAGAACATTCCTGCATGAAAAGTGAAAATATCATACCTCATTTCCCTATCTTGTGGCATTTTAAAATACTGACACTAAACTTTCCAAACCATTTTGCAAGTCCCCATTCCTGGAGATCAGCTCTTCATAGCTGTGCTGTTGGAGCAGTGACATTGGAGAGTCGTATCAGTACCCAGTCCTGCCCCCTCTCCATTAGCACATCTTCTCAAGGGAAGCCAACATTATTTACATCAAATGCTTATCAACTGTCTACAGGCACATGGCCCATGGACATGGAAGGGATTGAGGAAGGAAGGAAGGAAGGAAGGAAGGAAGGAAGGAAGGAAGGAAAGAAGGAAGGAAGGAGGGAGGGAGGGAGGGAGGGAGGAAGGGAGGAAGGGAGGGAGGAAGGAAGGGAGGGAGGGAAGGAAGAAAAGACTTCTTAGAGTAGACTGTCTACTTTAGTTAAAGTTATCTATGGCTCCCTCAGATGTTTCTGTCCCACTGTTTTTCCCCAGGTGGTAGGAGCCCCAAATCCTGAGGAACCAGGGCTGACTGAATACATCTGGTGGCCTCTAGGAAGTTTATAGTACTTTTGGGATGGAGATCTAGTTCTGTCTGGCTCTAACCCCTGGGGGCTAAAGTCAAGGTTCACTGAACTGTGACCTAGAACTGGGATACTGGTGATTAGAGGGGTCATTTCTCACCACCCAGAATCCACTTCTTCTTTTGACAAAGCACCCTAATTTCCTTTTCAAGAATTGCCTCTTTCTCATGTGTAGAGCTGTCAGTTAGGTGCCTTGTCTTATGTGGTACAAGGCACAATCATGTGACCCAGGCTGAGCCAATCAGACTCTTTATTGGGAATTTGACTCTTGAGTATGAGATAGGGTATGTGGTAAAGCAACTACAGAAACATCAAGAAGATAGTAAGACCCCCTTCCTCATCAGAGCTCCTCTGAGAAATATCCACTCCTTTCCTGAAAAGATCCTGAGTATTCTTCCCCCTTATTGAATACCCTACCCCCCCTCCACAGCCCCAAGTAAATGAACTTCGATAAAGGAAGCAAATTCTCCTAGAGGGGCGCTGCTCTGTCTGTGGAGTAGCCCATTCCCTGTCTCACTTTTGCTAATAAACTCACTTTCACTTTAAACTCTATGCTGGTTCAGTTTGAATTTTGTCCTGTGCGAAGCCAAGACCCACAGTGGGTCGCAGACTGGACCATCGAGTCCCCAGGCCTTCGAAAAGCCTGCAGCAAGTAGAGCAAAGGGAAGAGCCACACATGGTGGGGGCGCCACTCCCACTGGGAGCCCTGGGCAGGGAACTCCTGTGGCGGAGAACTGCCCTGGCTCCTGCCTGATTCTGAGCCTCTTCCCCAGCCTTCCTTCGGATTCTGTGAGGACACAATATCCTTCCAACAAAGTCACTTCCCCTTAAGTCAGTCAGAGAAGTCCCACTAAGAAACCTAAAACTCGGGAATGATGAGTCATACCGGGTTTTCCAGGACGAGGGCGTTGGGAGGCTCCTGGACCCTAATTCTCAAGGGCCAACGGGCGTAGACTGCTTTCTGAGAAGGTTCTGGATGCCCTGTGTCCCGTCAGAAACTGGGCATTCTGGCAGCACTGCACCAGCCTCGGGTGTGCCTGGCCTGAGGAGGACCCACTACTGCTTCTGGCTCCATCTAATCTGAAAACCATCCCTGGGAGTGTCAACTCAGCCTCCAGGCTGCCCTCTCTATCCCCTCTCGTCCATTCTGTGTGGAGCCCAGACAACCTGCTGGGGCGGGGGGTGGAGGGATTGAGGGAGTAATATTGAAATTCAGGGCAGGCACTGGCCCATCAGAATGGGTGTTGGAGCTGGAGCAGGGTCCAGGCATGCCTTGCATGGAAGCATGGAGGGGCTTTGGGGAGGGGGCTAGTGACCAGCCAAATGTAAATACTTAAATTTTTTAACAACCAGTTCAATTGCACTGGGTGCACCCCGCCTGGGTACCGGCTCCGTGCCGACAGGATGGTGAGAGCTCTGAGGGAGGGATTCTCTCCAGTGTATGTCTTTCTGCTCTCCTCTCCCTCTCTTCCTCATCTCTCCTGCCTGGCCAACGGCTTTGCCCCGACAGGTGGCTAACAGACATTTGTAAATAAAAATGACCATCCCAGGGCAGGAGAAAGAAAATGAAGAGGAAGACAGGGGTAGAAGGGGGGAAGGAAGGGGGAAAGTTGGGTCTGTTCTAAAACATCATACTTTGGACTTTCCCTCTGCCTTCCCACTCCCCCACCCTGAAATTTTTATCTAGTGCTCATTATTTTTTTAATTCTCACCCAGGATATGTTTTTTAAATTTATTTCAGAGAGAGAGGAAAGGGAGGTGGGGAGGGAGAGGGAGAGAAACATTGATGTGAGAGAAACAGTGTGTTGCCTTCGAATGTGCCCCGATCGATCGGAACCGAACCTGCAACTTTTTGGTGTATGGGAAGGTGGGGGTGGGGGGGGGATGGGGAGGGGGAAGACAATGCTCCAACCAACCGAGCCGCCCCACCAGCTCTAGTGCTCATTTTAAATAAGCATCAGGGACACCCTTGAAAAAGGGGGCAAAAAGTGCAAAATGAGGGTGAAGTCTGAAAGAGTAAGGGGACTAGGCCGTATCATCTTGCTGGGGGCAGGGATGATAGCGTCATTTATCAAACATGTACATCACTGTTCACTATTACTTTAGGAACTATTATTACCCCCATTTTACATATAGAGAGGTTGAAAGGGCCCAGCCTGTGCGGTTCAATTGTTGAACATCAACTCATGAATCAGGAGGCCATGGCTGGATACCTAGTCAGGGCACATGCCCGGGTTGTGGGCTTGATCCCCAGTAGAAGGCGTGCAGGAGGCAGCCGATAGATGATTCTCTCTCACGTTGATATTTTTCTCTATTTCTCCCTCTCCCTTCCACTCTCTCTAAAAATCAATGGGAAAATATCCTTCGGTGAGGGTTAACAACAACAAAAAGAAATAAATACAAACATATTACATTAAAAATAGAGGTTGGAGGGTTTGCCTGAGGCCACACCTCAGAGATGGGACTCAGACTTGCCTTCGCTGCCTCCTAAACTGGAGCAATACACCAAGCTTGAGCACAGGACTGCCGGGATGGTGGACACGGCAGCTCCAGTGGGTGCTGCCACCTAGTGACAAGGCAGAGAAGTGTGGAGACAAACCTTTACCTTCTGCCTCCTCCAGGCTCCACCTCACTTCCCAGTTTCAGAGACCAAGACAGTGGAGTTATACTTCTGACAGCCAATCAATGCGTGTTTTGGCAGAAGACGCTTGGATACAGAGAACTGACTGCTAGATGTCATCTGGCACCTACCCCAGAGCACAGCTCTGAAGAAATACTTGTGGAATAAAGGAATGGCCAGGATGCACATCTCCACAGGTGCAGGGGTCGACAGACCATCTCTGAAGACACTTTACCGAGAAGATCAGGGTTGACCACACCCCAGTCTAGGGCCAAGGCTTCTGCCTCAGGGTGGCTCCTGCACGATCACTTTCATCGAGCGCCTCCTATGTCCCTGGTACCGTGTTAAGCAGCTTGTCTTGCATTATATAACTTCATCTGAGACCCAAATAAATCAACACCGCATGCCCAAGTTCCTCAGACCCCAAGTGCAGTGTTCTTCCTGCTCCACCACTCTGCCCTGCCGCCCAGCTCCCCGCCACCCAGCTCAGCTCACGCCATGAAACCTTGTTTTTATCAGCCTAGTCATCCAGATGTGATGACTCAAGAGTCGATGTGGGGCAGACTGGCAGGGGAAGATGGGCCTGTGTCAGCACAGCGCCTTTCCTGACCTTTAAGGCAGCGAGGAGTTACCTCAATCTGAAACGTGTGGCTGCTGAGTGATTTCAGACTCAGCCATAACAGGACATAACAATAGCTGGGCAGACAGGCAGAAGCGATCCCACTCCCTGCGCTTCCCACGGTTCAGTCTGGGTCTTCTCCCAAAGCCAAGGCCACCTGAAGCCCAGTTTTCACAAGTGTGGGCAGTCTGTCCGGCAGGGTCTGTCCGCTAGTCCAGGACAAAGTCCTAATGCTTTTCACACTAGGTGCTTGTGAGTCCCTTGGTTTCTAAGCTGACACAAGCCCTACTCCTCTTTTTCCCTTTAAGAATCAGTTTCCTTCCCTTGCTGCAGCTTTGGTACCTGCTCTACTGCCCAAATGTTCCTTGTAGGTCCAGCTCTTGGAACTTTGCTGCAAATAGAGAGAAATCAGAGGGTCACCTTCTAGAAGGCAAACACAGGCTTCACTCTGCCCAAAGTTATTCCAGTAACTTCTCTCTTTAGTGCTCAAAGGCTGCCTCCAAAGTGTATCATCTGTGTCAAGAAATCCACTTTAGATTATGCGCTACATAAACCAGTTGCCCATCTGCCCCTAACACCGTGTATAGTGAGAGCACACAGTAGGTGGCATGGCCTAAAGTAGGCTTCTCGCTACCTGGAATGCCTGGATTGCCCATTTAACCAGTGATTTCTCACATGTGGTGGTCATCTGACTGCTTTAAAGACCTGATGAAAACGATGGGTCCCTCCTTCCCCTTACAAAATGTATCCGTCACATTTGGATTATGTGGTTTCAGGGGTTCACAGACTTCCATGAAACCCATTTGTAGACCCCAAAGTAAAAACGCTTCACCGGCTGGCACAGTACGCACCCAAGACTCAAGCAACACAGCTGCTGGTAGACGGTGTAGTGCAGGCTTGCAGCCCTGAATTGGGAGTCAGCAGTCGTCATCACTGGTCACAATTTAGCGAACCAGGAGGTCCTCATACTTGCAGGAAATGCACCTCCTTGACATGAAGCAGAATGTTTGACTCAGGGGCCATTGTAATCTTGTAACTGCTACTATGTGTCATCAATGGTGAGAAGGAAGAACTGCAGGTGAGGATGGCATGAGGTTCAAAAATGGAAGGAAGGTGTGTGTTAAGTACGTTACTTGATTTCTTTATAATGGTTAGAAGTTTAATGGTTTTTAAAAATAATATATAATAACTAGAGGCCCTATGCATGAAATTCGTGCAAGAGCAGGCCTTCATTCCCCCAGCGGCTGGCACCGGCTTCCCTCTGGCACCCGGGACCTGGCACCCAGACTTCCCTCGCAGACCCGGCTTTGTCCGGAAGGTCGTCCCGTAGGACGTCCGGTCTAATTAGCATATTATGCTTTCATTATTATAGCTGTCCCTCTGACGAAATGCTCTTGTGCTAACATAGCCATGTCGAGTGCCTTCCAAGTGCAATGAATACAATCACAAGGGCATAGGAACCCCTAACTTTGTTTCTGTGGCTTAAAGTATTTATTACAACCAAAGGGCAAATACTCTGAGTAAGGGTAATATCAGGAGCTTTGAAAATCTTTGTCTTATCAACCATTAACACTCTAGACAGAATTTTTGCTCCTTCTTTGAAGGTCTTCTTTTGATTAACAGGAGGGTGGGTAGGGCATAAGAATGCTAGAAAAGTGGAAGAAGGCATATGGGAGAGCACTTGGAGGATGGGAGCTTGAGGCATTGAAACCAAATTGAGTGTCATGATTTTTTTTTTATTGGTTTCGGAGAGGAAGGAAGAGGGAGGGAGGGAGAGAAGAGATAGAAACATCAGTGATGAGAGAGAATCACTCTTCGGCTCTCCTGCATACCACACCAGGGATTGAGCCCGAAACCCGGGCATGTGCCCCGACAGGGAATTGACCAGGAATCGAATCATGACCTCCTGGTTCATAGGTCGATGCTCAACCACTGAGCCCACACCAGTCATGATTTCTATCAAGATTGATCCTGGTTTCCACTGAGGCTCAAAGGATTGAGTTGATTGAAGTATTTGCCCCAAGAACGAATTCTGGACATCAAAACATTAGTCCCTGTTCCTGCTCCAACTTCAGAAAGTGTCCTGAGTAGAGGTTTTCTGTTATCTGCCCATCTTTATGCCTTATATTGGGAGGTACTGCTGATACCTCCATGTGCACACATGCATGTGTTTGTTCATGTGTGGGCATGACTGGCGGGCTGGGTCTGTACGCAAATCCAAGACTAAGTCCTCATGCTTTCCACACTAGGTGCTGTGAGTCCTTTGGTTTCTCAGCTGACACAGGCCCTGTTCCTATTTGTATCTCTTCTCTAAGAATCAGCTCTCCTCCCCTGCTGCATCTCTGGTCTTCCATTTGCTTATTGATTCATTCATTGGACAAAAATGTATTGAGTGCTCACCTGTGTCAGGCACACTGCTAGGGACAAGGGGTGGAGGGATGCATAAAGAAGACCCATCCCTGCCCTCATGGAGCCTACAGTCTGGGAGGGAAACAGACATCAAAGAACTACTATAATTACTACACAAATGAGTGAATGACAACTGTGATACGTACCACGGAAGAGAAGCAGAGAGGACTAGGAGAACATCCACCCTGAGGACCGGATATACTGTGGGGAGGAGGGGTCATCTGGAAAGGTTTGTCTAAGAAAGTGATGTTTCAATCAAGCACTGAAGGGTGAGTAATGTCAAGCAGTTGAAGGAGAGGCCCACCCTAGGTCGAGAGAACAGCACATACCCAGTGTGGCCTGAAATGACGTGGAGATGCTCTCTCCTGGCTTGAGGTGCCCCAGTGACTGGAGAGATGGCTCTACCTCTCTAACTTGACTGCCTCTGGAGGTGCTGATGAGTTACATTTCTACTGAGGGACTCCCCATGTTAGAGTTGGCGACACCAGCTGACCAGCCACCCGAGGGCAGACATCTCCCAACTGCTCCCCTGTCCTCGCTCCACAGGCAGCCAGGGTGATCCACTTACAATGCAGGTGGACCACATCTCTCCTCTGCTTAAAACCCTCTGGGAGCTCCTTGCTTCAACCAAAGCCCGAGTCCTCACCAGAGCCCAGGAGATCCCATGCAGTCTGGCCCCCACCCACCTATCTGACCTCCTTCCCCCGCCCCTCCCGCCACACACACTCTCCCTTTCAATCTCTCTTCTCCAGCAACGTCGACCTCCTTGCTGTGCCTTGAACAGACCAACCATGTCCCCACCTCAGGACTTGGCTCTTGCCATTCCTGTGCATAGGGCACGTTAGTTCCAGATAGCCATGTAGCTTATTTCCCCACTTCTGCTCACATGTTACCCCCTCAGTCTCAACGTGCTGTTATGTCCATTGTTTCTTCCTTGACCGTCTTCTCCATGGGATTGTAAACTTCCAGAAGTTCAGGACCTTGCCAGTGTGTTCACCATTATGTCCCCTGTGCTTAGAGCAGTGCTGGATTCATAGTCAGGGCTCCACAATAGTTGTTGAATGAATGAATGGGTGTCACCACCCTGACCCCACCTCCATCCCCGCCGCCTGGCCACTTCTCACTAACTTTAGGGAAGGGGAGGAGGGGAATGCTCAATGTCAAGACCCTACAGGTTCCTTCTGATGTTCCAACCTCTCCCAACACACTAGCCAGGAGCAGGCTTTTGATAGCCATGGAGATGGGGGGATGTATCAGCTTCCAAATGAGTGGGTGTCTGGGATAAAGAGGGAAAGAGGCTCCTGGACAGCACTTGGGTCCAGGCACAGAGGGAAACAGAGTCCTGGCCCATGTGCCTCGGAGCCCAAGGCGTATGGAAACAGGTTGTGTCCGTAGCTTTGTCCTGTGGTGACCTGATTTGCAGATGGAGCAGGACCACACCAACCAATGAAATTATGTGACACACAGCCAGCTGTTGTCATTGTGGAAATCTGGTGGCTGTTTTCCATCTGTTTATGCCCATTCCTCTAACTTGGTATTTCCCAAACTTTAGTCACCTGCATACCACTACCACCATTCCTGCTGCATCCCTAAATGATGCAGTATTATTGACTTCATCGTTTTTTCTTTATTGATTAAGGTATTACATATGTGTCCTTATCCCCCCATTGCCCCTCCCACTCCCCCCACTCATGCCCTCACCCCCCTGGTGTCTGTGTCCATTGGTTAGCCTTATATGCATGCATACAAGTCCTTTGGTTGATCTCTCCCCCTTACCCCCACCCTCCCCTACCTTCCCTCTGAGGTTTGACGGTCTGATTGATGCTTCTCTGTCTCTGGAGCTGTTTTTGTTCATCAGTTTATGTTGTTCATTATATTCCATAAATGAGTGAGATCATGTGGTATTTATCTTTCTCTGGCTGGCTTATTTCACTTAGCATAATGCTCTCCAGGTCCATCCATGTTGTTGCAAATGGTAAGAGTTCCTTCTTTTTTATAGCAGCGTAGTATTCCATTGTGTAGATGTACCACAGTTTTTAATCCACTCATCTGCTGATGGGCACTTAGGCTGTTTCCAAATTTTAGCTATGGTAAATTGTGCTGCTATGAACATAGGGGTGCATATATCCTTTCTGATTGGTGTTTCTAGTTTCTTGGGATATATTCATAGAAGTGGGATCCCTGGGTCAAATGAGAGTTCCATTTTTAGTTTTTTGAGGAAACTCCATACTGTTCTGCACAGTGGCTGCACCAGTCTGCATTCCCACCAGCAGTGCATGAGGGCTCCTTTTTCTCCCCATCCTTGCCAGCACTTTTCATTTGTTGATTTGTTGATGATAGCCATTCTGACAGGTGTGAGATGGCACCTCATTGTTGTTTTGATTTGTATCTCTCGGATGATTACTTTGAGCATGTTTTCATATGTCTCTTGGCTTTCCTTCTGTTTTCTTTCGAAAATATCTATTTAAGTCCGCTGCCCATTTTTTGATTGGGCTGTTTATCTTCCTTTTGTTAAGTTGTATGAGTTCCCTATAAACGTTGGAGATTAAACCCTTGTTGGTGATAACATTGGCAAATATGTTCTCCCATGCAGTGGGCTTTCTTGTTGTTTTGTTGATGGTTTCTTTTGCTGTACAGAAGCTTTTTATTTTGATGTAATCCCATTTGTTTATTTTCTCTTTAGTTTCCATTGCCCTAGGAGCTGTATCAGTTAAGCTATTGCTTTGGCATATGTCTGATATTTTGCTGCCTGTAGATTCCTCTAATATTTTTATGGTTTCCCACCTTATGTTTAAGTCCTTTATCCATTTTGAGTTTATTTTTGTGTATGGTGTAAGTTGGTGGCCTAGTTTCATTTTTTTGCATGTATCTGTCCAATTTTCCCAGCACCATTTATTGAAGAAACTGTCTTGACTCCATTGTATATTCTTGCCTCCTTTTTGACTTCTTTTAAATCAACTCACTTTTATGACTTGGACACATCCTACATAATAAAAGCCTAATATGCAAATTGACCCAATGGCAGAATGACCGGTCGCTATGATGTGCACTGACCACCAGGGGGCAGATGCTCAATGCAGGAGCTGCCCCCAGCCCACAGGCTCCAGGACAGCCAAGGTGGGTGCCAGCAGGGGCCCCTGATCGCCCTGCCGGTCACCCTGCAGATTGGCCCTGATCGTCAGCCAGGCCTAGGGACCCTACCCATGCACGAATTTCATGCATGGGGCCTCTAGTGTATTATAAAAGGAAACTAACAGAGAAGGAAGACCAAAAGGAAAGGTGTGATCAGCAGGACAAACCCTGCAGGCAGAGGTGTGAGCCAGAGGCAGGCAATGGCGGTGAAGGCAGAGAGAGGGGCTGGGTGTGAGAGTTGGGTCCCATGGGGCTGCACAGAGGGAAGGAGAAAGTATAAATGGGAGAGGCCTCAGGACTCTGTGAATATCGGGGACAGGGGAGTAAAATGGTAGCTGTGCCCAGCTGGCATGGTGCAGTGGTTGAGCATTAACCTATGAACTAGGAGTTCATGGTTCAATTCCCGGTCAGGGCATATGCCCAGGTTGCAGGCTCAATCGCCAGTAGGGGGCATCCAGGAGGCAGCTGCTCAATGATTTTCTCTCATTATTGATGTTTCTATCTACCTCCCCCTCTCCCTTTCTCTCTGAAATCAATATAAATATATTTTTTTAAAAAGGAAGCTGCAACCTGGGATGGAGAGCTGGCCCTGTGGGTGTTGTGATAAAGGAAGTTGTGGTGGGGACTGACTCTGAGGTGCTGCAGGTGTGGGGGTTCCGGTGAAGTGAGGGATGGACCAGGACAGAGTGCTGAGACTGGGTGTGTAGCAGAGGACACATGGGAAGGGGACCTGTAGCAGGCATAGGCTGAGACAAAAGCAGGGTGTGGTTTAGGGAAGGGGGTGCTGAGGAGTTAAGCACAATGAGGGTGGGCCCTAAAAAGCTAAGGGGAGAAAGACTGGGGGATGCAGAGGATATTTGGAAGGGATCACAGTGGAGTGACCTAAGAATGAACTTTGAAGAAGGGTCGTACTGGGGTGTTCCCCTCCCCAGATGGGCTGGGTTGCCCTCCTGGACCTGGACAGTGAATGTGTTGTCCTCAGTTGTGCAGTGACCCTTGTGTTGCTCACGTAGCATCTGAAATCATCTCAGTTATCACTGGTTGTAGGGAGCAGCTATAGGGTTAAGCCTGGACTGCCCTGTTGGCAAAGCCACAAACAAGTCCCAACTTAGAGGGCACAGCCTTCTTAGCATCATTAGGCTTGACCTTATGAAGCTCCCTAGATCTTATCTGGAAAGCTAATGGGCTGAGGGAAATGCAGCAAGCTCTGCCAAAACAAGTGAAACGCACAAGAACATTGTAACTATGGTGACCACTACCTTGTTTACCTCTGGCTAAAAAATAAAGGCTCAGCTTGCCCTCTCATTCTCTCTCTGTGGCCTCAGCCAGGCACTGGAAGATCCACCTAGACCCAGCTTATTCTCTATGTCTGTTTTTTCTACATCCTTCGCCACCCCCCGCCTCCTTCCCTCAGGCTCACTGAACTCTTGGCTGTGGCATGGAACGCCACAGCTGGTCCATGGACCCCAGCTTTAAAACAGGGAGTGTCATTCGGGACTTGGTGGGTCAGAAAGCAGAACAGTGGTCTCCTGTTGGGCAGATGAAAGAGTTCCTGGGCTCTGGCTGGGTGGCTCAGTGATTGGAGTGTCATCCCATACACCAAAAGGTTGCAGGATCAACCTCCAGGTGGGGCGCACACGGGAGGCAACCAATCAATGTTTCTCTCTTGCATCAATATTTCTCTCTCTCCCTTCCTCTCTTTAAAATCAGTAAAAACATATCCTCAGGTGAGAGTTTAGAAAAATAAATGTGTAAGAGTTCTTAGATGCATTAGGGAGTAAGAAGCACACCTTGCTGATCAGTCACGAGATAACTCACGTTTCCGTGTCCCAACGTTCGGACGTCAGCAAGGTGTCAAGGAATGAGAACTAAGGTGGAGGAGAAAGGTCAGCTGTCGCACAGAGATCTTGAAAGGGCGAGGACTATGCCCTCCATCTTACCCTGGGTCCTCCATTTTGGGGCAGAGCCATGTTCTCGGCAAGGCTTCTTCCTGGAAGCCCACGCCTCTGCTAGCCACACCCAGGATTTCTCTGGACTAGCCAATGATAATTAAGGGAAGTGCACACCATCAATATGACCACATCCTGTGTACCAACTTGCGAATGGCCAATCGGCAGGACCCACAGTCACCTCTCCACCCCTTACTCCACCTCCCTATAAAACTCCTCGTTCCATCGGGCTAGGCCTCTCTCTGCCACCTGCTGCTGTGTCAGTAAGGAGGGTGGGGGAGCCAGACCTAGGTTTGAAATAAAGGACTCGTTGCTTTTGCATCGGACTCTCTGGCTCCCTGGTCGGCTCTTGGGAATCTTGAAATCTGGGCACAACAATCTGTAACAGCGAGAAATACCCCCCTGCAAAGACACAGAGCTGCACGTGGCGTCCAGTCACCTGCAGAACCACACAAAGTATTGCGCAATGAGAAATTGAATGAGCACAGGCAGCCTTGGTCATCACAGGTGGTCCTGGTCATTACTCTGGCAAATGTGCTGGTCCTTATCAAGAAAATGGGGGTGCCTCCAAGAACTAAGAGGGTAGGGGACTAGGTACCTCATTTCTAGAGGTACTTGACTCTCAGTACATGATTTAACGGTCGTGGAAGGCACTGACGGTTTGAGCTTAAGCTGGTTTGAGTTGGGCACCTGTCATTTGCACTCAATTCAAAGTGAAAAGCAAAGGTTGTTGAAACTTGGGGTGCCGTCAGCATTCTTGGTTTCCCCATTTGAGACCGCGGGGAGCACTTTCCAGACGAGTCAGAGCTCAGGACAGCTGGTGGCATCAACAGCCGGGACTCAACTACTGACTGGGGCAAACCTAAAGGGAACCCACACGTACTTGGGTTTCAATTGAGACTTGTTTGTTTCCTTCTAGTTATTCTATTTACCCCCAGAATGAAGGTGAACCCGAGCCAAACAACCCACTCTGCTGCCTTGAGGGGGCGGGATGCCAAAGAGTGCCAGACTAGAGGATGAATTCAGGACTCGCTACTTTCCTATTGGGTTTCCACGGGAATTCACACTGAATTTAAGTTGATCTTGCAGCGGCTGAGGTAGCTGTAGGAAGAAGGAGGGAAGAACGGGAGGCAGGGGCCATACAGGGCACTTGTCCTTTACAACTTCACTTCTCTCCCTGCAAGACTGACGGGTAGAAGCTGTTCCTCTCCCTGCAGAGGGCACCATCCTGACTCATCCCTCGCCTCTCCCCTTCCCCCATCCAATTCAGTCCACGGCCTACCTCCCACCTGCGTGCTCCTCCCCCCATGTTCCTGCCACTGCCCGTGTTCACTTCGAAAATGTCATCCTGTGGTCACTCGGGTGACCACACAGGCTCCCCAGAACCTGTTCT
Organism: Myotis nattereri; assembly: GCF_964212035.1. NCBI lineage: Eukaryota > Metazoa > Chordata > Mammalia > Chiroptera > Vespertilionidae > Myotis > Myotis nattereri. The sequence continues at coordinate 22,881,206 of NC_138075.1, read as the reverse complement.
CACGCTTGTCCTCCACCTCGACCTGGTTCTCCACAAAGCAGTCAGCGTAACCTCTCCAAGTGACAAGTCTGCTTACTGTCCCTTTGCTTGTAAATGGCCCTCCTTTGCTCTTAGGAAAAAGTAAAAAAAATTCTTAATTATGCCTGCACCGTCTAGCTGCTGCCTCTCTTCCCGGCCACACCTTCTCCCTCACTCTGCTCCAGCCACACCGACTTGGTGCACCTGGAAGGACCATGCTCCCTCCTAGCTCGGGGCCTTTGCAGGCACTTTTCCTTCTGCCTGGAATGCCCTTCTCACTCTGTCTTAAGATCTGGTTTATGATCTAGCTCAGTGATTATTAACCTTTTTCATCTCATGGCAACAAAAACTAATTACTAAAACTCTGTGGCACACAAAACATAGGTATACTTTTGATTGATTTACAATAATAATAATAATAGTAATTACCTATCCTTTTAGATCCAAAGTGACTTTTTAAAAAATCAGGTGCCATCCAGCCAGCGTGGGTCCATGGTTGCGCGTCAACCTATGAACCAGGAAGTCATGGTTTGATTCCCTGTCAGGGCACATGCCTAGGGTTGCAGGCTCGATCCCCAGTCCTGGGTGTGCAGGAGGCAGCAGATCAATGATTCTCTCTCATCATTGATGTTTCTCTCTCTCCTTCTCCCTTACTCTCTGAACTAAAAATATATTTTTAAAAATCAGGTGCCTATACTTGTATGTAATTTCTGGTGCCAAGAATTAACCAATCAGATATAGCCTAATTATGAAATGTCACCAATAAGATGCAACTCTATTATATGACCTGGTTCAAGACAGGATATTCACCCCAGATGGCTATTGTTGTGCTGGCTGTTGTCATTGTTTTACTTGGCAATCTAAGGCAGTGGTTCTCAACCTGTGGGTCGCGACCCCTTTGGGGGTCGAATGACCCTTTCACAGGGGTCGCCTAAGACCATCGGAAAACACATATATAATTACATATTGTTTTTGTGATTAATCACTATGCTTTAATTATGTGCAATTTATAACAATGAAATTGGGGGTCACCACAACATGAGGAACTATATTAAAGGGTCGCGGCATTAGGAAGGTTGAGAACCACTGATCTAAGGGAAGAGAGGTCAGTGGCCCTGACTAAATAGTCAGGTATTGCAAGTTTTAAAAATTCTTGCAGCACACCGCTTGAAAATTGCTGATCTAGCTCATCTGTCCTTCTTTACAAATTCTTACAACTCGTCCTCACAGTACTTTTGTGTGAGCATTTGATGGATGTCGTCCTCCCAACTAGATGGTAAGCTCCGGGAGGGCAGGGAGGCTCCTGTCAGTTTTGCTCATCCCTGTGTCCCCAGCACCAGCCACAGGTCCTGGCCGAGTCTTACCAACCCACCCCCCTCCCAAGATCCTGCTCAAACATCTCTCTCGAGCTCTCTCCGGCTTCCTGCTTTGTCAATCCATGAATCTGCGTGGACCGCCAACATGCATTTATTGCGCTGCCCTTTAATAATTTGTTCACACCTCTGTCTCACTCCTCCCTGGTTTGTGGAGTCCCAGAGGGTGAGAACCACTGGCTTTGCTATGTTGGTTTCCCTGACGCCCAGCACAGTGCTCGGCCTGCAGGAGATGACTGTGTGAATAAATGAATGACTCTGTGAAGACAGCTCCCTGGGCCTGGGTGCTGTCCCCATAAACCGAGGGGGCTGAACCAGAGGACTCTGCCTGTCTTTTTTCTAACACTGTGGTTCCAACACCACCCCTCTGCTTTGTCACTCATGTGCTTTTAACTGTTGCCTTGGCAATTAACACACTCGCTCCTACCACAGTTCCTCTATTTCATTATGCAAAGAAAGCCTCACATCTTTGGGCTTTCTATAGATTATGCAAAAAAAAAAAAAAAAGCCATTTTAGTATCTCCTTCTTTGACTCATGTTTTTTAGGTAAGTCTCGTTTTGTAGAGCAACTCTTTTGTGTTCTAATGATTAAGAAGTGTTTAAAGTACATAGAAAGATATGAAGAACAACATAGTGGAGACACATAAACACACCGAGGTACATACAGGGGAGGAAATAAAATGTGACCCATGGGCACCAACCTTTTCTTTAAAGAAGGACTAATGCCGTCGTCGGAGGCCTCTTTAGGTGCAGCCAGGTATTTCCAGGGAACTGGAAAATCTATGCCACACGATGCATCCGGTTCAGAGCCTAGCGTCTCCTCGTCCAGGCAGGAGGCTTTCATCTTGCACGCTCCTCTAAGGCAAGTGGGTCTCCCTGCTCCCTTAGACCTCAGCAGGCATTGGCCACATCCGTTCAGGGACACGCCAGGGACTCGCTGGACCCAGAAGACCCTAGAGGGGCAGGATCCAGTATCCCACTCAGCACAGCATCACCCCCCTAACCGTCCCACCCTGTGGGCTCCGTGAGATGTGGTGGTGAGCTCCAGACCCCATGCAGGAGGTACCTCAGGAAAGAGAAAGGAAAGCGATCAAAGGAGACATGAGCATTCAGATCAAGCTGAACATGTTTTCATTCTTTTTGAGGTCATCTTGACATGAGATCCTCCCCCCACTTATTGATTCTAGAAAGAGGAAGAGAGGGAGGGATTGGGGGGGGGAGAGACATATTGATATTTGTTGTTCCACTTATTGACACATTCATTGGTTGACTTTTGTTTGTGCCCCGACCAGGGATCAAACCCACAACCTTGACATATCGGGGCGACATTCTAACCAACTGAGCGACTGCCCTGAGCTTGGAAGTCGGATTCATCTAGGAATTGTATCCCAGAAGTCAATTCATTCATTCTTTCCTTTCCCTTCTGTGGGCTAGATAGACATGGAGCTAGAGGTTGGGGTTTGAGTATGAATAGGATATGACTCATAACTTCAAAGAACGTAAAGAGGTAAAGAAACATATATGATCTAGTGCAGTGATGGCGAACCTTTTGAGCTCGGCGTGTCAGCATTTTGAAAAACCCTAACTTAACTCTGGTGCCGTGTCACATATAGAAATTTTTTGATATTTGCAATCATAGTAAAACAAAGACTTATATTTTTGATATTTATTTTATATATTTAAATGCCATTTAACAAAGAAAAATCAACCAAAAAAATGAGTTCGCGTGTCACCTCTGACACACGTGTCATAGGTTCGCCATCACTGAGTCTAGTGCAGGAGTGGGCAAACTTTTTGACTCGAGGGCCACAATGGGTTCTTAAACTGGACCGGAGGGCCGGAACAAAAGCATGGATGGAGTGTCTGTGTGAACTAATATAAATTCAAAGTAAACATCATTATATAAAAGGGTACGGTCTTTTTTTTTTTAGTTTTATTCATTTCAAACGGGCCAGATTCGGCCCGCTGGCTGTAGTTTGCCCACGGCTGGTAGTGTGACAGCAGTTACCATAAGGGTGTCAAGGACGCTTCTCAATCATACTTAGGGCACTGGGAAGGCTTCCTGCAGGCGGCGATGCTGGTCCTGCTTTGTGAAAGATGACATGTGCAAGGCATGATGTGTTCATAATGCTTGTGGGGAGCTGCAGGTGGTCCCACCTTCCTGGAGTGAAAGGTGGGAGTGGGCGGTGGTGGAAGATGTGGCCAGAGCTACATCTCCAGGGCCTGTGGGCTAAGCTGAGAAGTGTGAACCGTAGGCAAGCTGGGGTGGCCACTGGAGGATTCAAGGCAGGGAGAAGCCTGCAGAGAATTGGAAAGCCCTGTGAAGTGGTGTGGTGGTGAACTGGAGGAATGAGACCAATGAGGAGGGGGTCACAGGATCAAGGTGAGAAGTCCTGAGAGTCTGAACTAAATTGGTGTCTAAGGGAAAGGAGAGGAGGGAAGACGGTAAGGACATAAGCACCCAGTGGACACTGAGAGTGAGGGTCTGAGTAGTTCCCAAGATTTGGGTTTGGTTGACTGGGAGCAGGCAGTGCTATTCATTGACAGAAAGAATTCCAGAGAAGAAGCAGACCTTGGCATGGTCTTCAGATGATGGGACTGAAGTTGAAACAGAAGGGATAAGACCCTCCACAGAATCTACAAGCGTGAAAGTTGCTAGAGGAAGAAAGAAGGGCAGAGAAGGGTCAAGCAAGACGAGGGTGTGGATAGCAGAGTCTCCGACCATGTATCCAGTTTTCTGAGGTGACAGCCTGGCACAACCTTGGAGGACACAGCTGGAGTGAAAAGGCATCTCTGCAATTCCAGGGTTGGAGTCTTGGGTGTCCATTTTAGAACCAACATAAAATCCAGAATGGAACCTAAAACACCCCTAGACATCACGCATGGGGCTTGGCCAAGCAGCTCAATCTCCACTCAATTTGATTCCATTAAAAAATCTTAGGGATTTAAAAAAAAACAACAACTAAAGTTATACCTAAAGAATCAATTGGCCGTGTATCAAAAATATCAGTTGCTTAATCCCTTTCCTGTTCCCTTGAGGCAATTACTTTCAACTCTTATTAGATGAGTCTAATTTCTCTCCATAGCTTTAAATAATATGGGTATATTGATAGTTCTTTGTCCCTATGAAGCATTGCCTTTGACTTTCCAATACAGCAGATGAAGATTTAGCTATATTTACTCTACCCTCACCTCTACCGTACACATGTGCCCACTTCCCACCCTCCATCCTCCCCATATAATTATGTCATATTTGGTTATATCAACTTTCGGCCTTCACATTATTATGATTGTGATGATGCTAGTCACAACCGTGATGCCCCTATCCCTTTCCTCTGTTGCTTTGAATATTCTACTGGAGTTAATAATTGCCCTCCCCATTTACTCGGTTAGATTGGTTATACTTATCACTATTCCAACCTCTAATTCTCCAGTTCTGTAAATATCCTCGTAAATTCTATCAGTGTCATCTTCTTGAATAAATCTTTCCCGGAGCCCTTTGGCCAGCTTCAATCTGAACAGGCTGCTTTCTACACCTGGCACATAGCTGCCTGCGTGGAATTTTCCTTTGTCGGGATCTTGGTACTTCCCATCCATGGCCTCTTGTGTTGGAATCCCTGTTTCCTCGATCCTACATCTAACTCTCTAGGTTTCCCCCCCCTTGCTTGGTGGGGCACATCCGTTAGCAGCTTCCTGAGAGAGAGAAGGCAGTATCTTTTTTTAAAAAAAAAAAACTTTGCATGTCATGCTTGAAAATGCTTGATTCTCTTCTCATATATTTTTTTCTCTTTTGGTACTTTGGGTATCAAATTCCAGGCAGGAAGTCATTTTCCTTCAGAAAGCACCGTTCCCTTGACTTCAGATTTCCAGGCTTGATGATAACTCTAATGACATTCTGCACCTGTTTTGTGCAAAAATGTTTTATGAAACCTTTCTTCTTGGAAAACCTGTTGGATCTCCTCTTTGTCCAAGTTATCTGAAATTTCACGGTGATGTATAACTCAATTCAGTTCCACCACAGAGACCAGAGCATGTGGTGTGTAGCTTATCTCAGTCAATACTCCACGGTATACAAAGATATACCCAATAGGAGCTGGAAATAGATGGGAAACGTGGGAGATAAGGCAAAGACAATATTAGTGAGTATGAAGCATTACACATATAAATCACACATATAAGATCTGCAAGGACAACATTTTTAAAAATTCCAAGTGCCAGTATTTTTTAAGGGGGAATAATCCAGGGTCTCAACCCGATTCATTCATTAGAAATTTAGCCTTCCCATGCGTTCAGTGCACTACATGCCTCTCACATCTACAGCCCCCGTGCAGGTGGTGGTAAACTACCCATAAGGTTAACATTTTGACTTCCAAGTTCTGCTCTTACTGCCAGGAGTGCTGTTAGCCTCTAGGGGGCAGACTTTGCTACTACTCTGCAGAGAGCCACAAAAGCTGAGTTCAATGCCAAAGGTTTCCTCAAATTCCCCTTGGGGACTAAAGTTGGGATAGAACCAGGAATCAGGGTCCCTTTTTAGGAAGCAACCCCTAAAATGTATTTCTCCTTCCCCGGCAAGGTGTACCTAGAGATACCTAGAGATAGAACATAGTGATAAATAAATAGGCCACGCAGTAAGCTGCTCAATAAACATTTTCTCAATAAATGAATATAGGATAGTTCTATGTAATATCTATCCAATAGTTATGTAGTTGCTGTATCCCTGGTGGGAATCAGCCAAGAGGCAGCACCACGCTGGTGGCTGCCAGAATATTACTGAAGAAATCAACACACATTATCTAGTTTTATTCTTACAACAACCCTAGGAGGCAGGTATTTTTATCCTCATGTTACAGATTCAGAAACTGAAGGACAGAGAGGGTAAGTGCCCAAGATCCCAAAGCTAATTAGTGCCAGAACAGAGCTTCTAATCTTGAGTGGACTGAGTCCAGAGCTCAGGAAAGAACCCACCCACTCCATCAGAAAAGCCAACCCCAAATATGGCGTGGATCCCGGGTTAGACCCTTGGAGATCTGTCATCAAACTGAAGCACTGCCCAGAAGAGGCTTCTGGAAGGGAATTCGGGAAATCTTATTGTTGCTTGTTCTGAACCTGATTCGCTGTGGGACTTTGATAATACAACCTCCGTTTCCATGTCTGAAGTTAAGAATAGATTCTGAAGAGTTTGGGGAGAGGACGGCGATGACCTGGGGAAAGGAAGCAGTGAGCGGTCCTTCCGAGAGAATGGAGGTTCTGTGCTCCCCGTGGAATGACGGGAAACCCGTTTGGAATGTGAAGAGGGAATGCTAAGTTAGTGTAGACATTTTCAGATGGGTATGTTTCCTCTTCAATCATTTCCTCTTAGTCCATGATAAGCCATCATTTCTAGCCAAAAGAGGATTACTCCAAGCAGTGTTCCCCCTGCCTGTGAGCCTGTGGCAGGCAATTAGACAGGCATGAGCAGAGCTAGGACATCGGCCAGGTACTTCTAGAGGTCACCACGGTAGAAAGCCCCAGGTGCCTAGCAACAGGCAAAACTGGGAAAACAAGGACCTTGCCCCCAGGGTAACCTTTCCTCCCGAGCCTGTCACTGGTCATTCCGTTTAGACCCCCTGACCTTTCGTATGGCTGGTCATGTGGTTCGGACTCTTCCCAGACATGTCGGTAGTCACTCAGTTGACCGCCTTAGAGTAGGAATAGGGGCCCAAGAGTGGCCTCTTGTGAATCCCCATAAGGGCCCTTGCACAACCACTGCCTTAAGCATTAACCCCTAGGGATATCATCTAGGCCCAGAAAAGCAGCAAAACCAGACAAACGATGCCGCGGCACCTACCAATCAGTAGAGTCCATGACCGTGAAAGGACACACCTCGAAGCTGATGAATATTCTATTGAGATCCTCCCCTGGGACCTCACCTAAATCTCTGCCCTTCAAAGCCCTGAGGACAGAGCCCCAGCTCAGCTCTCTTTCTGGAGCATGCTTCCCCGGGTGTGTTTTCCTTGCCTCTTCTCTTCTCTTCCTTTTTTCTTTTCCTTCCCTTCCCTTCCCTTCCCTTCCCTTCCCTTCCCTTTCCTTTCCTTTCCTTTCCTTTCTTCTTTTCTTTTCTTTTTTTCTTTTCTTCTTTCTTTCTTTCTTTCTTTCTCCTTCCTTCCTTTTTCCTTCCTTCCTTCCTTCCTTCCTTTCTCTCTTTCTCTCTCTCTCTTCCTTCCTTCCTTTCTCTCTCTCTTCCTTCCTCTCTCTCTCTCTCTCTCTCTCTCTCTCTCTCTCTCTCTCTCTCTCTCTCTTTCTTTCTCTTAAGCTCCAAGGGCCGTTCTTTGCCTCTGTAACTTGTTCCTGGGCCCATGTCTCCTACCGCTCACGGCTACCTCTGTGACTTTCTAAATAAACTTTCTCTTCTCAAAGTTTGAGCTCTGACTCTGAATTCTGTTAGTACTGAGGTTACTGAACCAAGGTCCAGTCTGACTCCACTGGTCTCACACCTGGTGCGGTTTCTGCCGCCCACAGTTCTGACCCCACTAGGCTGCTTAAACTTGGCTGCCTGTTGAGATTTCCCGGGAGTTTCCACATGCCCAGGCCAGGCTCCATTCCCAGAGGCCCTCCCTAAAGCACTGGGGCTCTGGCCGAGACATTGGGGATGTTAAGAGTCCACCCCCCCCGCCCCCCCCACCCCACACACGTGATTTTTAATGTGCAACCCAAGTTGAGAACCACTGCCCAGAACTTTCAATTCTTCATTTTGGGTCTAAAGATGAAAAAAGAAAAATGGTGGCACCCTGTGGCTCTCAAACTTTAATGCGCAAACGAGAACGCATCACCTGGAGATCTTACAAAATGCAGCCTTTAGTTCAGGACCTCAGGGGTGGGCCTGGGCATCTGCCCTGTAAGAGGCTCCCAGGAGTTGCCCACACCGTGGACCCCTGGCTGCCCGAGTAGCCAGGCTGCAGTTGGAATAGACCTGCAGGAGAAGTATGGCTCTTCAGGCCAGCTGGGCCCTTAAGGAAGAAGTAACTCCTTCTGTGAGTCTCGTTTACTGACCGATATAAAATGCAGGCAAAGCAATCAGAACCCTTGTGATGCTTAAATGCGATAACACAGTAACCATGTTTAGCGCTATGCAACGAAGATTAGCTTTCCAGTTGCTAGCATAGCCTGCACTCATGAAATGCTTACTATCTGCCAGGAACTTTCAAAGTGCTTTGTGTCTTAACTCATTGAAGCCTCAAAACAGCACTGAGGCGGGTACTATTATTTCGTCATCCCTCTTTTACAGAGAAAGAAACGGAGACGCAGAGAGGTGCAGTGCCTTCATCTACCCTACGCACCTAGGAGTAGCTAAGCTGGTGTTTGAACCGAGGGAGGATGTGGGCTCTTATTCCTCCCCGGGCCTTCCATGGATCAGTGGGAAAAGGCACTTCGGCCCCGTGACCACGAATGACGGTCTACAATGACGGTCTACGCTCTGGAACGGGCTGGGGCCAGCAGGTGGCAGCCCCGGGCTACGCAGGCGGCTGTGCATTTTACCTCGCAGCCGCCGCCAGCTCTTTAGCATTTCCAACTCCCCTCTCCCCTCTGCCTCCGGTCCTCGCCTAGGAGGCAGCCCCGGGATCCCTCCCAGCAGAACAGCCCTGCCTAAGAGGTTCACATATGAGCTCCCCAGATAAGATCCCCAGATAAAACTACGAGCGCCCCGAAAAGCAACCGGCAAAGTGAGTTTTCTGCAATCCCCTTTTACCCCAGAAGCGCAACCCGACCGCGAGATCCACGCATCTCTCTTTCCACCGGAGTCCAGGAAGGGCCGAGGCGCCCAGCCAAGTGGGGAAAAGTTGGGGATTCCTCCTGGGTTCCCCTGGGCGTTCTGGAGGCGCCGGGCATCGGTGCGCGCGCTGGAGAGGCGGGCGGGCGCGCGGAAGCTCGACGGCGTTTTCTCTCGGGGTCCAAGGGGAGAGGGCAAGGGAACCTGGGGGCAATTCAGGGGGCGGGGATGAACCGGGCGGTTTCCATAGCGCCCGGGGCGTGGGGGAGGAATACACCCCGCAAACTATGGCGAAACAACTGGGCGGCCGGGCTTGCGGGGTTGGAGAAGGCGGGAGGGAGGGAGGGGAGGCGGGGTGGGGGTGGGGGCAAGCCTGGCGGGACGGGGGCGGGGCAGTCACGTGCGCCCGAGGGGCGAGGCCCCAGCGGGCCGGCAGCGAACCGAGTCCGGGAATTGGCTGCGCCAGGAGCTCAGTCTTTCCTGGACCGAGGGGCTGGACGCGGCCAGGACGCCTTAGGAGGACTCCAGGCACCGGCCGGGGGGACAGCGGTCAGGACAGCGGCCCCACCCTCCGGAAAAGTGGGGGCAGAAGTTTGGAGGTGAGCGCCGGGAGCCCCGCGCGCGGCTGTTACGCAGGACTGGACCTCGGTTCTTCTGGGGCGGACCAGGGCCACTGCCCCGCTAGCTGAGGCCAGTGCCCCGCAAGACTGCCGGAGCTCTCAGCGCCTGTCCGGGGCTCCAGGGAGGCCGTGGTCATGGTGAATGAAGGTCGCAACCTGGAGGAGCGCGATGGTACCCTTGAACAGCAGTCCGCGCCGCCGGCGGACCCCAGCGCTCCCGCCCCACCTGCCATCCCCACTGACCCCAGCGTCTCGACTCATCCCAGCGGCTCGGCTCATCCCAGCGTTTCGGCTCATCCTAGTGTCTCGGCCCATCCTAGTGTCTCAGCTCATCCCAGCGTCTCCTTCCACCCCAGCGTCTCTGCCAACCCCAGCGGCTCAGCCTTCCCCAGCACCTTCGCCCACCCCGGTGACTTGACCCAACCCAGTAGCTCCGGCCGCGAGGACCTCAGTACGATCAAGGTGAGCAGGCGCCGTTGGGCGGTGGTCCTGGTGTTCAGCTGTTACTCCATGTGCAACGCCTTCCAGTGGATCCAGTACGGCTCCATCAATAACATCTTCAAGTACTTTTACGGGGTCAGTGCCTTTGCCATCGACTGGCTGTCCATGGTCTACATGCTGACCTACATCCCTCTGCTACTGCCGGTGGCCTGGCTGCTGGAAAAATTTGGCCTCCGCAACATCGCCCTCATGGGCTCCGCTCTCAACTGTCTGGGGGCCTGGGTGAAGTTAGGGAGCCTGAAGCCACATCTCTTCCCGGTCACGGTGCTGGGCCAGGTCATCTGCTCGGTGGCGCAGGTCTTCATCCTGGGCATGCCCTCCCGCATCGCTTCCGTCTGGTTCGGGGCTAATGAAGTCTCCACCGCCTGCTCCATAGCTGTCTTTGGCAACCAGGTGGGTAGAAGAGTTGGTGGGTGTTCAGAGGAATGGCCATGGTACCACTGTGGGACGGAGCGTGTTAGATTGTATCTGACCGTACTGAACTGTGTGGGAGACTGTAATTTTCTGACTTCAACTGAGTTGGTGACTCCGGGTGCCTTTATGGTTCTGTGTGACTGATGGTGTGAGTGATTATGACTGGGTGACTGTGTAAGAGAGGTGCGGGGCGGGGGGGGTGGGGGGGTGGGTGGGCGCGGATAAAAGGAGGGGACCTTTTCTTTCACCCACAATTTCTCCTCCCCCAGCAGAAAGCATGCTTTGAAAAATAGGATGTTTTATGATTTCATTCCGAACCTGTCAGTCCACCAGCCTAGACCAGTGGTCGGCAAACTCATTAATCAACAGAGCCAAATATCAACAGTTCAAACGATTGAAATTTCTTTTGAGAGCCAAATTTTTTAAACTTAAACTATAATATAGTTTAATATACCGACTTCTGCGCATGGGCCACGAAGTTTTAATCGCACTGTACGTGTGCGCCCGCACGTGGTAGTTTGTGGAAGGGCCACACTCAAGGGGCCAAAGAGCCGCATGTGGCTCGCGAGCCGCAGTTTGCCGACCACTGGCCTAGACCTCTGACTCCAGGAGAGCTGTCCTTTCTCAGGGAGCAGCTCCAGCGCTGGTACCGCCAGAATGTAGCAGGTGTCTTGAGCCTGAGCCACCAGCTTTCCTAGAGTGCACGCTCTCCTGCGCTGCATAGGACCGCCGAGCCGGCCCTGGCGGCGTTTGGCACCGTTCTTACCGTCTTTTGTGTACAGCTGAAGACAGGGCAGTGGGAACAACGCTTTGTGCCAAACTCCTGCCCTGGGGTTTAGAGCCAAGTCCAGCGGGATGGAGTAGAAATCTCCCTCTGAATTTCCAAAGACTAAAACCCTTGGAAAGGCCTGGACAGCTCATCTCTAAATCTCTTCTCTTTCCTCTTTGGAAGGAGCAGATGAAATTCTTTGCCTCGCCATGTGCTTGGTGATGACCTAGGAAGTTGAGTGAGTTAAGCGTCTGATCGTCTTCTCCAAATATTTGAAGCAGATCAGACAGGGGGCTCTGCTCTATGTGAACCACCGCCGCCCGGGCCCGCTGCCTCCCGAGCCCACACAGCCGTGGCCGTGTGTTTCAAAAGGGCCAGTAACCCTTAGTTCCTGTGGGCCTGTTTTCTCTTACCTGTTGTTGCATTTAGAAATGTTAACCTTTTTCGTTTAGAAATTTCTCATTTGGGTCAGAAATTTTCAAAACTGCTCTAAAGGCCAATTTCCACCCTGTTCGTCTTCACCACCAGGAAGCTGACCTGAGCTGTTTCCCCAAGCCCGTAAGCCCTGCCATTTGGGCAATAGCGTAAGCAATCAATGAAAACAAACAGAGAGGGTTCTTTAGCACACAAACAGGCAACATGAAATCTCTTACCCAGCTTCCCCCCCCCCCCCCCCCGCCCCACCTGTGGGTTTGAACGTCCTGAAGACTGAATTGATTTGAGGTCTGGGGGTGAAGCCAGAGGGATCTTGTTCAGGGCAACTAAAAAATAGGTGTTGAGGGTGACGCTGACCAACCCGCTATTCGCTAAAGGGATTTTCACATCCCCATTGCAGCCCTGCTCGTGGGTTTGACATTATTGGATTTTTCCTTTCTAAGAAGGTAAAGCAGTGGGTGGGGGTGAAGGGCAGGCTTCAAGCTTCCTGAGAGATATGTCTCTTTATTGGCAGTAGAACAGGATACAGGCCAGGTCACTGCAAATCCCACACCTTTGGTTTGGGGAGGGCAGAACTATAACAGGGAGGAGCCCTCAGGAGGTCTGGTGAGTTCAGAGAATCCAGCGCTTGTTTTGTTAACCATTAAGAGTACACTTTTTCCAAGTGCAGCAGGATGGCGTAGAAATCTCTTTGCTTTTTGGAAGGAGCATATACAATTCTTTGCTCCAGAGGTGGCTGACGGAGCGTGCGGCTTAGGGTGGTCTTTGTCAGCTTCCACCATGGCGTACCACGGCCAGGGCCAAAAAGTGCAGAAGGTGATGGTGCAGCCCATCAGCCTCATCTTCAGATACTTGCAGAATAGATCTCGGATTCACGTGTGGCGTTATGAACAAGTGAATATGCGGGCAGAGGCTGTTTCATTGGTTTTGATGAGTGTATGAACCTCGTATTAGATGCTGCAGAAGAGATTCATTGAGAAAACAACCAGGTCGGATCATGCTGAAAGGAGGTAATACTTTTCTGCTCCAAAGTGTCTCCACCTAGAAATGACTAATGGAGAGAGAAATTACTGAGAAGCAATACAGTTTGTGTTTTTTAGGTGCCCTTTGTTGGGAGAATCGTTCTTAAACATTTATTCATGTTGGCTTACAATACCCTTATGTTACTACCAGATGACAATAAATTATGTTGAATTGTTTTTGTTTAAAAAATAAAAAAAAGAGTTATAGGTTTTCAGACCTTTTATGACACACTTATACCTGTGAGGAAACTTAACACCAGACATATCTTTAAGATTTAATAACAGTAGTTATGCATTCATCACCCCTGCTCCCCTCCAAGGCCAGGAAATGCTAAGAATTTTACATTTAAAAACTCTCTGACAGCATAAATTTGTGTCACGAAGCCATCTATTTAGTTTGATATTTTTAGGCTCAACCCACTGTGCTAAGTAAAAAAAAATTATGAAATAACAGAATTGTTTATGCTTCCTCTCATAGCGATAAATCATATTTGGTTCCCAGTGTGTGCTTTAACCTTATTTTCTGAGTAAAGCATGACTGAGTGGAGGAAAAATATTAACAGAGCACCTTGAGCTTTGCTGGAAAAAGGCTCCACAAAGCTGTTAAACAGATTTTCAGTGTCATTCTGCAGAATAATTCTTCATGGCCTTCAGACTTCACACTGGGCAGCAGAACCCCTGCACCCTTGGTAATTCTAACCTCTCTCTTCTCGTGCTTCTTAGACACTCGACGCATGCACCAGCCCTGCTTGCATTCAGTCCAACATTCATTCATTCATTCGTTCATTCATTCATTCAACAAGCTTTTACCTAGGTGGGGGAGGGAGAGAATTTCTTCTACCCTTCTAGGTTTTTTCAGCTGGCCTAATAATTAAATGAACATGAGACAGATTAACAAGAGAAAGTAACCACATTTAATTACATATGTACATATGGGAACCCCACATACGTAAAAGAGTCAGAGATCCCACACACATGAGAGGTTCAGAGACAGAAAGGTCAAATGAGGATTATATTACATCCCAAGCCAAAGACTAAGGTAAGATGCCTTGGGTCTTAAAGGGAGGGGTGCAGGAAGAAAGGTCATTTGCAGGACAATAAGAAAAACAGATGTTCAGTAATGAGAAGTTTTGCTCTGCTCTATAGATAGGTCATCAAGATTATTTCTGGGCTCTAGCTAGTTTGGCTCAGTAGATAGAGCGTCAGCCTGCCGACGGAAGGGTCCTGGGTTCGATTCCAGCCAAGGGCACATGCCCGGATTTCGGGCTTGATCCCCAGGGTGGGCGTGCAGGAGGCAGCCAATCAACGTTTCTCTTTCATCATTGATGTCTTTATCTCTCTCTCCCTCTCCCTCTCTGAAATCAATAAGAGAAATATTTTTAAAAAGATTATTTCTGGTATTAACTTTTATTGTGGACAAGGCTCCCAATTTAAATTCTCCCAGGAAGATAAGGAAGAGGCAGGAGTTTCTGCAGGCTTTCAGTTCCCTTCAGCTCAAAATAATCCATATGCCAAGTAGCACATCTTGGGGAGACCTGTTTAAACCCCTTTACCTTGCTCCTCCGCTTTGCCAGGTGCTGTACTAGGGCTGCAAAGATAACCGCTGCCTTCGCAGAGGTCTTGCACCAGATTTTTAGATTGTACCAGTGTCCCAAGGAGATCCCGGGAAAGGATCTGGGGTGTTAAGGCATCCCTTGAGATAAACTTTAACTGTGCAGGTGTGGGACATTCAAGTAGTTGCTAGCGAAGAGGCTGCTCTTACGCAAGCAGGACCAGAGTGGCAGGCTTTAGGACCAACAAAGACCAGAGGCTTTAAACTTTAAATTTTAAGCGTACGCAAAATAATCCAATTAACTTATGGAGGAATCACACCACACGAAACATATGCAGTTGCAAATCACACAGCTTTTTTAAATATATATATATATTTTATTGATTTTTTTTACAGAGAGGAAGGGAAAGGGATAGAGAGTTAGAAACATCGATGAGAGAGAAACATTGATCAGCTGCCTCCTGCACACTCCCTACTGGGGATGTGCCCGCAACCAAGGTACATGCCCTTGACTGGAATCAAACCAGGGACCCTTGAGTCCGCAGGCCGACGCTCTATCCACTGAGCCAAACCGGTTAGGGCCACACAGCTTTTTTTATTACTCACACAAATTCCTGAGCTTTGGTACAAACTTAGTTAGGGATCCCCGTGGTGCTGTCCTCTGGGGTCCAGCAGCTAGGCTGGTCTGGTCTGGGTGCAGGGGGTCGGCGTTCCTCACCCGAGAGGTCGGTCTCATCTCTATGGGCGGGGTGGGGGGGGAGGTGGGGGAGTGGTTGTTAGCCGTTCTTCTGTCATCAGACAGGAAGAGGAGAGTGGAGCAGTGTCACTTGTCAGACTGACAAAGGGACGGGCCTTTGTAGCTGTCTTGACAGGTGAGCATCGTTAGCTGGCCTGGGTCCATATTTAAAGCTTATTTGTACCTGTAGCAGCTCAGGTGGCTATCAGTGATTTACATCAATGTGCATATGTTAATCTCAAACAAGGCGAGGGGGCTAAGGAGAGTAGTCACTCACCAAGTGTTTATCTTGACAAGTCATTCTGAGTTGTTTACTGAAGTTCAAACCTTTATCTATGAGGGACACACTTCAGGGCAGTGAGGAATGTGTTCTTAATATCATACTTTAAGTTTTAAGGAACGTTAACTCAAACATCTTAAAACTTTTCTAACATCCTTTAAACATTTTAAACATTTCTATATTTTACTACAACAACCAGGCACCAAGGTTCAGATTTTTTAAAAAGTGAAATTGATCAGAGTATAGGGGATTTATTTTCAGTTCTCCATGAGGTTTTTAGTATCTTCTTAGCCTAATTGCTATGGGAAAATTGAAGGGGAAGGAAGCAAAATATCAAACACCTACTAGAGCAAGACACTTTTTCCATCCATTATTTAATTTTTCAACATTGTGAGGTGTGTGGGATTGTTCCCGTTGTTACAGGTGAGGAAGTTGAGACAGATAAATGGGGCAACTTTATTCAGGGTCCTACAGGACTGGGTGGCAGAGGGACATTTGAACCCAATTCCACCTCCAAAGCACATGTCGATAATCGGCCAATATTGAGTCTTCATGTGGATAAAATCCATATTTAAAGAAAAAAAAGGGCAGGATTCTGAGGTTCGAATTTTGCTCCTTGTGTCTCAAGAATTGATGGTGAAAAGTGTCTAGCAGTTGCCTCTAGAATTATAGAGCCTCACTCCTGTCTCACAGGTTCCCAGCATTAGATTGCCCCTGCCCCATCGCAAACTGCTAGGGCTGGTGCTGTTGCTCTGCACTTCGCATGGAGGGGTCCTAGGAATGGGTTCGAGTCTCTGGGAAGAAGAAGCCAGTAAATCCTGAGCCGAGGTGAGGGGAGTGAGGTGAGGGAAGGAGGCTCCGACTGCAGCTGAGGCTCTTCCGGTTCCCTCTGGTTATTTGAACAAGTGGTAACAGACTGGCATTTTTTTTTTTTTTTTTTTTTTTTTTTTTAGCAACACTTGTTCCATTGTTTCAAGGGAAAAGGATCTGTGTGGGGTTTTGAGTGATGTGGACACATTGTTGTTGTGCAAGGGTTAGAAGAAAGCCTGTGTTCCTTCTGGTGATAGCTTGGTGATCAAGGACCAGGAGGATGTGGGAGATGAAAGAAATCTTCAAGTCAGCGCCAGCCCCCCGCCCTCCCTGAGGAGCTTGCAGCACCCAGCAAGGGAAGGGCCTTCTCAAGGACTCGGGCTGCTCAGAGCACAGAACCCAATAAGAGAGGAGGAAACAATCAGTTTGCTTTCCATGTAAGGAAAATACAATATATATATGCCTAATATGCAAATTTTCCCCTCGGGAGTTTGACCAGGAGACTGGGAGTTTGATTGCTCGCTATGATGTGCACTGACCACCAGAGGGCGGCACGGAACGAAGAAAGGCCCCGATTGGCCCTGATTGCCGACCAGGCCTAGGGTCCCTACCTGTGCACGAATTTCATGCACTGGGCCTCTAGTTACCTTATAAAATCAGTTCTGTGGAAGCCAAGGATGGTTGGGCTATGGAAAATAGCTCTTTCCCACCGAAATCTAATGTGAGCCACATGTATAACTAAATCTAATTGTAGCCACATTAAAAATCTATAAAGTGTAAATTTAAAACATTTTTAAACAGGTGAAATTAGTTTTAGTACATTTTATTTAACCCAATATATCCAAAGTATTATTTCAACACATAATCAATATAATATTACTGACAAGCTATTTTACATCCTTTTTTTCATCCTGGGTCTTTTGAAATTGGCATGTTTTTTACACTTCCAGACGAACCACCTTCCCTGGCAAATGATGGGGTTGTGTTCAGTAGCCAGGCTGCACCGCACAGACCTGGAACAACGATGCTATTTGTAGGGGAGGAAAACTTTGCCTTGACCTTCTTAGGGTTCCTGGCTGGGTCTGAAAATTAAACTGATAAAGGCATTTTAACCGAAAATCATCCACATTTATTTAATGTAAATGTTATGTGACATAGGAGCCTTCATAAGAAAATGAAGAACAGTTAGACTTGTGCATTTTTTAAAAATATTTTTATCGATTTTTAGCGAGAGAGGAAGGGAGCGGGAGAGAAAGAAACATGAGGATTGAACCCAAAACCCAGGCATGTGCCCTGTCTGGGAATCGAACTGGCAACCTTTTGGTGTCCGGGATGATGCTCAACCAACGGAGCCACGCTGGCCAGGGCTAGACCTGTGTGTTTTTATGCCAGGTTTGATGAAGAGTGGACAGCCGTGGGGGATGTGACAGGTTAGGGGTATGAGGGAATTACAGTAAACTAGGGAAACTGAACAAGGCCTGTGTCTGGGTTCTTCTTGGCAGCCTCCCTGTGTCTTCAGAGATAAGGATGCTCCCTTCCTCCCCGTCTAGGGAGGGCACCTCTCCCAGGATGGTTTTGTCTGTTTCAGGGAAGAAGAGCCAGGAGGGGGAGGAGATGAAAGTAACCTTTCTGTTCCTGCTGTTTTCTCAAACTCCTTCAGGCTTCCAGCAGATGCAGACGGGCTCTAGAGAACTGACCGCAGCCTTTCGGAGGTTGTGTTGGCTGGACTGGCTGATCATGGGTACCACCCAGAGAGGTTGAGTGTTTCTGGGACTGACTCAGGAGTCAGGGTCATGAGGCAGGTGGTCAGCCTAGGCTTCTCCCAAAATCATGGCCCCTGGGGTGTCTTAAACTCTCGGCTTACCGTTTTGGGTCTTCTAATGGGAGAGCCTTTCTTTCAAAGTCTGAGTGAGGTTTGGGGAGGAGAAGGCAAGCTCCTGTTCTCTCCCATTGGTTGTTATTGTTAAGGCGCCCGGAGCGCCCGCCCACATGGCTGAGCGCGTTCTGGCCTCCCTGTTGCACTCGCAGAGACAAACAGGCAGGGGCTGGGACAGCAGACAAGCCTAGTGAGTGGTGACCAAAATGAGAATGGGCGGGACCCATGGCCTGCAGGTCCCAGAGTGCTCATGGGTGTGCCAGGTCATATGCACGTGACATCGTAAAAGTGACATTGGAATGTGGTGGGGTGACAGCAGACACGAGGTCACATGTCCCATCTACAGACAGCAGCTGCTTCAGCTCCCGCCCACCACTGACATCCAAAGCATGGCCCAGTGTTGTTAGATCTTCTCTTTTTTTCTTTAAAGAGAAACCAGAAATCCAGATTTTTTAAAATGTGAAATCTGTTTTTTAAATTGCGGCAAAATGTATGTAACATAATGGCGATCATTTTAGCCATTCACAAGTGTCCAACTCAATGGCATGAGATACGTTCACAATGGCATGTAAGCCTTAACCGCCATTTATACCCCAAACTTTTGCATCCCCCGCCCCCCAGCAACTCTGTAATCCTTAATAACTCCTCCCTGCTCCCTCCCTCTGGCCCCTAGTTACCTCTTCTTGCTTTCTTTCTCTATGAATTTGCCTATTCTAGGTACCTCATAGGATCTTATTCTAGGATCCATATGCTCGTTGGCTTTCTGTGTCTGCTTATGAATTCTGTTTGTTAAATGCTGCTGACGGGTTCAAAACTTTAGAAAAATAACAGTCTTTACTTAGAAACTGCAGGTCAGATAAAACTGTCCCATCTGAGACTCCGGGGGAGGGGAATGTGCAGGCAGGTGGAAATGAGAGGTCAGAGGTTAGCAACTCTGGGGAGGAAACGAGGCAAGTGCTTCCTGAAAATGGGGGTTTTTCACCTCACCCATGGGCCTAGGTGAAAATGCCTGAGTCCCTGTGTGGAATTCCTTAACCAGGCTTTCTGGGGGAGGGGCCCAGACGCCTGTATTTTCAGCTGGCCTCCCAGGTGGGGCTAGCGATCAGACTCTTTGAAATCACCTGGAGCAATGGTCGGCACACTGCGGCTCTTTGGCCCCTTGAGTGTGGCTCTTCCACAAAATACCGACTTCTGTGCATGGGCCACGAAGTTCCAATCGCATTGTACGTGCACGCGTGCATGTGGTAGTTTGTGGAAGAGCCACAATCAAGGGGCCAAAGAGCCGCACGTGGCTCGCGAGCCGCAGTTTGCCGACCACTGACCTGGAGATAGGACCTGCAGGCCATGGGAAGGCACCCTCCAGCTTAGAGCCAGGTTCTTGTCAGGGCTGGTGTATGAGGTGTTTGCTGTAGGCTGGGTCCTGTGTGCAGGTGGAAGCATTTGTGAGCTCAGTTACTCACCCTTCAGATTGAGGGGAATGCTCACTACTGGCCAGGGACCTGGCCCTGAGCTCGTCTGCCTCGGGCGTAGTGTGTTGGTTCCTGACTTCCAGCAGGAAAAATTTCGCAACGTGAAGCTGAAGCTGGAGACAGCGAAACAATGAAGGGCTTAGGATAGAAGCAACATCAGGTGAGCCGAGGTGGGGCTGCTTTGGCTCTCTCGTAAAATTCTAGGTGAGAAATGAGCCGAGGTGGGGCTGCTGTCAGCTCGCCGGAAAGTCCCACTGCAAAGGGGGCCTTGGCGGCAGGTTCAGGGGTTAGCCCAGGACAAGCTGCCTTCCCTCCTGGTTGCAAGTCTCGAGTTGAGGAGATGCATGCCTGTGGGAAGAAGAGGGGGAAGCAAAAGGTGTGGGCACGCCCCCAGGAGGGAGAGTGAGGGAGCACTGGGTCCTTTTTTTTTGAGGGTTTTAAAGGCTCGGGGTTTAGGGGAGGTCTTAGGGGAGATCTCAACAGACTATTCATCTGATCCCAGGCGTGCCCTTTCAGGGTCGTAGTCTCCAATGACTGATCAGAGCCAGGGCCAGGGCAGGCCGGCAGTCACCACAGGTGGCCCTAGTGTTGGCTGGCCTGGAGCTGAATACACCTGGGCCTAGAATTTTTCTCTAGCGGGGAAAGGTCAGGGGAGGGTCCGAATCCCGAGTCACATGACCAGCCATATGCCAGGGGAGGAAAGCCACCCTGGGGGTGATCCTGCGCCAGTGTGGGGCTTACTGCCCTGGTGACCGTCTGTGTCTGCTATAAATTGCTCAGCCTGTTGGTTCAGCCATCTGTTTCCCCATTCCACTTGCCGAGCTTCTTACTATCCTGGTCGGGCTGGTATTGGAGGCTCATCGTTCTGATTCACTTAAGGTTCTGAAAATGTCCTGGAAACCCTGAGTGGGGGTGGGGAGAGGGGGAAATCCCTGATGGAATGTGCGGTGAAACCACTGCAGATGCTCCTAATCCTTTTGTTTCTTTGAATGTCAACTCTGCACTGGAGGACGCTGGGGTTGGCCTGACTCTTGGCTTGGTTTCTCTGCCAGGCATTGTTGCAGGTGCCCGCTAATTCCATGGAATCCAGCCTGAGTTTTCAGTGGAGCGTTCTAGGCCCCCTGCTCCCTCCCCACCCCTACCAGTGTGTCTCTGGTTCCCTCCCAGCCTGTCTCTCCGCTCTGATCAGTGTAGCTCCTTAGTTGTCTCCAGGAAGACGCCCTGCTTAGGGACTAAGCCTCCTCCTGCCGGGAGAGTGACATTAACAAGATGGTGTACTGGGAAGCCTCCCCCCCCCCCCCCACCGCAAAACATTAGATAAACTAGAAACTGGCTAAAATAACTTCTTTATCGGAGCTCTGAAAATCAGTCAAAGATCTACAGCAATCAAGCATATGCCCAACCAAGAAAAAATCAAAATGGTAGGAAATTTCATGGCCTTTATACTCACCCTCCCCACCTCCCTTCCCCATGCTGTGCCTCCCAATCCCCAGTTCCCTTCTGAAAACCGAATTTGCAGTGTTTCAGCCCAGTTGTAGTCCTGAACGCTAACAGTGAACAATCCAAAAAGGAAATTAAGAAAACCATTCCATCTATGGTAGCATCAAAAATACTTAGGAATACCTTTAACCGAAGAGGCGAAAGACTGGTACACTGAAAACTATAAAGTGTTGCTGAAAGAAATGAAAGACCTAAATAGATGGAAAGGCATCCTGTGTTCATGGATCGGAAGACTTAATGTTGTTAAGATGTCAATACCACCCAAAGCCATCCACAGATTCAACACAATCCCTATCAAAATTCTGATGACGTTTTCCACAGAAATAGAAACAATGCATCCTAAAAGTCACGTGGAAATTTAAGGGACACCGAAGAAACAAAACAATCTTGGAAAAGAACAACAAAGTTGGAGGTCTCACACTTCTTGATTTCAAAATGAATACCAAAGCTGCAGTAATGATGATATTGGCATAAAGACAAACATATAGATCAATGGAATAGTGTCCAGAAATAAACGCTCACAGGTATAATCAAATGATTTCCAACAAGGGTGCCAAAACCATTGAGTAGGAAAAGAACAGCTTCCCCCCTCCCCCAATCTTCACCTAAGGATATGGTTATTGATTTTTACAGAGAGAAGGAGGAAGGGGAGAGAGAGAAAAGCATCGATGTGAGAAACATTGATCAGTTGCCTCCCATACCCACCCTGACCAGGATTCAAACCCACAACCTTTTTGGTGTTCAGGACAACGCTCCAACCAACTGAGCCACCCAGCCTTTTTAATAAAAAATAGATTTTATTTTTTAGAGCAGTTTTAGGTTCACAGCAAAATTAAGCAGAAGGGTATACCCAAAAGAACTGAGAGCCCTAGCTGGTTTGGCTCAGTGGATAGAGCATCGGCCTGTGGACTGAAGAGTCCTGGGTTCGATTACAGTCAAGGCCATATGCCTGGGTTGCTGGCTCCGATCTCCAGTATGGGACATGCAGGAGGCAGCTGATCAATGATCCTCTCCCTTCCTCTCTGAAATCAATAAAATAAAAAAATAAAAATAAAAGAACTGAGAGCAGGAACTTACTTGAACAGATGTTTGCACCCACGCGTATAGCAGCATTATTCACAGACAAAAGGTGGAAGCCACCCAGGGGTCCATCTCTGGGGGAATGGATAAACAAAATGTGTTATATACATACAATGGAATGTTATTTAGCTTAAAAAAGAAAGGAAATTCTGACACATGCTCCACATGGATGAATCTGGAAGACATTATACCAAGTGAAATAAGCCAGTCACAAGTACTATATCATTGCACTTACAGAAGGTATTGAGATGTCTTTTTTTTTTCCTGACAACAACCAGTTCTCCAATTCTCTGTCCTACAACTCAGTTCGATTCTGACACTAGCTCCTCAGAGTTAGTGCAGATCCCACAAGTTTGGGGCTCAGTTCCAGAAGACTGCCTCCCATGAGATACCATTTGCAAATCCTGGAGGCCATCTGTACTTCTGACTATACATTGGGGATTCCCACAACCCCTCCTTGGGTTCTGTAATCTGCTAGAATGGCTTGGAGAACCCAGGGGAACACTTTACTGACCTTTACTGGTTTATTATAAAGGATACAACCCAGGAACAGCCAAAGGGAGCAGATACCGAGATACCATGAGGAGAAGCACACGCTTCCATGCCCTCGCTCCTCACACCACCACCCTCCCAGCACTTTGACGTGATGTGTTCACCAACCTGGAAGATCACTGAATTTCCTTGTTTGGGAGTTTTATAGAGCATAGCTTCCAGCTCCCTCTCCTCCTCAGAGGTGGGGGAAGGTGTGATTGAAAGTTTCCAAATTCTAATCACTAGGACTTCCCTGACCCATTAGCTTAAACTCAGGTGTGATGGAGGGGGCTCCTTATGAATGACAAAAGACACTCAGGAAATTCCCAGCTTGTTTAGAGCTCTGTGCCAGGAATGGTGACAAAGACCAAATATATTTTTATTATACCACAGGTACCTAGAAGAGTCAAATTCATAGACTCAGAAAGTACAATGGTGGTTGCCAGGGGCTGGGGGAGGAAAGAATGGGGAGTTATTATTTAAGGGGTACTCAGTCAGTTTAGGAGGATGAAAAAAGTTCTGGAGGTGGATGGAGGGCATCGTTGCTCAATGATGTGAATGTACTTTATACCACTGAACTGTACCATTGAAAATGGTTAGAATGATCAATTTTATACTGTGTTTATTTTACCATCATCCCCCCAAACCTCCCCGAATATCCCCACTACGTGTGAGGTGTTCCCCTCTGGCTGGGTACTGCTCACCTCCTGCCATCATCTCCTCTGTCTCCGTGCTTGGAGGCATCCCTGGCCTCTGCTTGCTGGGCTTACTGGGTCCTGGCCTTGGCTTTCTGGTGGCTTGTGTTTCCATCCTCTTCCTTTATCTTTCCCTGCTCCCCCAGCTCCTCTTCCCACTGAATGGGGAACGTCTCAGGGAGCTGGACCCTTGATACATCTCTCCTGTATCTCAGGGTTCTGGGCATAACCGGCGAGCACAAATGGAGGGACCAATTATTAAACAGGTTTCCATTTCCCGAAAGAAAGTAAGGTGACAATGAGTTCACTGAGTGCTCGGGTGGCTGGAGGAAGGGACTAGACCAGCCATGGGCAAACTACGGCCCGCGAGCCGGATCCGGCCCGTTTGAAATGAATAAAACTAAAAAAAAAAAAAAGACCCTTTTATGTAATGATGTTTACTTTGAATTTATATTAGTTCTCACAAACCCTCCTTCCATGCTTTTGTTCCGGCCCTCCGGTCCAGTTTAAGAACCCATTGTGGCCCTCGAGTCAAAAAGTCTGCCCACCCCTGGACTAGACTCTATCTTATTCTTTCAATGAAAAGAGTATTAAGTCCTTACTGTGCCAGACACACCAGACCAAGCTGGTTGAGAACACCATCTTTAGCTCTGCTGGGTACTCTTGGGCAAGTTTCTAAACTTTTCTAAGTTTTTATTTTTTTAAATCCTCACCTGAGGACATGCTTAGAAAGAGAGAAACATCCATGTGAGAGAGAAACATCGTTTGGTTGCCTTCCCTCTGTGCCCTGGCAAACCGGAAACCTTTTTGTGCACAGGACGGTGCTCAACCAACCGAGCCACTAGGTCAGGCAGCTTTTCTAAGTTCTGACTTCTTTGTAAGATGGAGATGAGACAGGGAGTGGAGGGTCTTTAGCTAACGGTTTATCAGACAAGAAATGGTCAATGAAGAACAGATGCTAGCACCAATAAAGGTCGTCGGTTGGCTCCCGTCTGCAGGGGCTTCTGGTGCAGGAAAGGCCAACACTTAACAACTCGAGGATATCTGTGCACGGGGCATTAAGGGGTCACAGCACGTGGTAGCGCATACCTCAGTGTGTGCCGTGAGGAGCAAGCAGGACAGCTCCCCTGAGGAGGTGATGGTGATAGCCAGTTCTCAGTGAGTGAAGTGAAGAGATATTGGGTGAATAGGGGAGGGTGGGCCGTTCCAGGAAGTTCCCAGGTAGTATTCCGATGGGGACTTGTCCCCCTTGAGAGCGACTGGATCAAAAGCTTGCAGGTGCTAGAAGATGGCATGAGTTTCCAAGTGTGTGGTTGATGAGACCTGTTGTTGTCTGTTGTGAAGACTTTGGGGTCCTGGAGGACACAGATACTGGGCCAACCCCAGACCCCACACATCAGACCTTAGCCTCACAAACCTAAGGCTGTGCTGAAGGAAGTGGGGCGCCCAGGCTTATCAGGTGGACACAGTTGTTTCCCCCTGCCTGGTTCTTGATCTTTTTCCAGCAGTGCTATTAACAGGATGTCCTTCCCTGGACTTCGGCTCCCCGCCCCTCAGCCCCCGCCTCCCCCCACACTGCCAACATCAAACAGCCCGAGTGGACTGCAGGATCATGAGGGTGGAAGCCCATCAGGGATGATAAAGAACCATAGCATTAAGGTGAAAGCCGGTGTTTCTTCTTCTTTTTTCATTCTCTGTCTCCTGACCTCTATTCAACACCAACCCAACGGAGCATCTCCCCTTGATTCTGCAGGACAAAGGACTTTTCTCCTTGCTGAGTCATTCAGGGGTGGGAGGGCATCCTGCAGGCTTCGACGCGCCCCCAGACTCTTCTGCCTTCTGACCTCATTATAGACATCTTTTCTTTTTTATTCGGTGCAAAAACCTTAGCTCAGCCTCTTCCCGCCACACAATTCAAGATGAGGCCTTGCTCCAGCATGAGGGCAGATACCAGCAGCGCCGTCTGTGTTTGTGGAAGGGAGAAAAGGGAAGCAGGGCTGGATTCCACTCGCTTACCAACTTCTTGGGTCTGAGAACCTCTAGGTGGAGCAGTGTTTGCTTTGGCTCCCATCCCATCTGATTCCCTCTCCAGAGAGGTGAACATAGCCCCTTTCAGTTCTGGGAGACCACTTGCGATTGGACAGCTCTGCCAACCAGAAGGGAGGGGCACAGAAGTTGGAGCAAGATTGGGGGTTAGTTTTTCTCCTTTTTTTCCTTACTCTTCTCTCCTAGAATCCCTGACTTCAGCCCAAGTTACTGTGCTAACTAGCGGGGTGTCCTCAGTGGCTCTGGACCAGCTCTCTCTGTGCACAAGGCCATTTGTCCTGTCCATCTACTCTGAGAACTGTACGAAGTGAGCAGCTGTGAGTCAACACATCAAAGCAGGGCCCATTCTAAGGGGCTGTTTGTTTGGATGGTGGCTGCCCCTCCAGTGATCTGTACCACCTCAGACCTTTGTCCAGGGCTTCCTGTTTGGTGCTGGAGAACTTTGTGGAGCTACCCAATGAGCTTACTCAGAGAACCATTTCTCCTCTACCAAGAGTCTAGGCAGGAGCACGCACCTCTCTCACACCTTCCCTGCCTTGGACACGCTGGGAAACCAGCAGCTAAGTGTCTTGATTTCTCTCCTTGGGGCAGTTATCAGTTGTTTTTAAGTGTGGTCGGTACCAGAATCACCTAGTGTTCCTTAAAAATGCAAATTATGCCCTAGCCAGTTTTGCTCATGGCTGGAGGGTCGTCCCTCAGACCAAAGAGTTTTGTGGGCTCAATTCCTGGTCAAGGGCACGTACCTTGGTTGGAGGCTTGATCCCTGGCCCAGGACCGGACTTGTGCGAGAGGCAACCAATAGATGTGTCTCTCTCACATCAATGTCTCTGTTTCTCTCCCCCATCCCCTTCCTCCCTTCCTTCCACTCTCTAAAAATCAATGGAAAAATATCCTTGGGTGAAGATTTCAAAATGCAGATTCCTGGGCACCCAGGGAAGACCCAAGGAATTAGTTAGCCTCTCTGGGGTGGGGCTCAGGAACCTGTGGTTTTGGCTCTCCATCAGGGGATTCTGATGCCATTGACGTCTGAGAACTCCAGGGTGGGAGCCTGGACCCTGGCTGTGCTGGCAGCTGTGTTTGGGGCCTCTAGCAGGACACCTATCCTCTTTGGGCATCAGCTTACTAGTATCTGTAACAAGAAAGCCTGGCCCTGGCTGGGTAGCTCAATTGGTGCATCGTCTTAATACACTATAGCTGCAGTTCGAGCCCTGGTCAGGGCATATACAAGAATCAACAAATGAATGCATAAGTAAGTGGAACAGGTTGATGTTTCTCTCTCCCATCCTCCCTCTCTCTAATCAATAAAATTTTTTTAAAGACAAAACAAAAAGCTTGTTCATAGGGTGCCACCAGAGTTAAATGAAGA
This sequence comes from Myotis nattereri, assembly GCF_964212035.1. Taxonomy (NCBI): domain Eukaryota; kingdom Metazoa; phylum Chordata; class Mammalia; order Chiroptera; family Vespertilionidae; genus Myotis; species Myotis nattereri. The sequence continues at coordinate 22,854,366 of NC_138075.1, read as the reverse complement.
AGTCTGTAGCTTAAAGCCCTTGAAACCAAATAAGCCCTCCACAAACATTTACTGAATCCACATCTATATTCTCCCTACCTGCCAAACTCAGGTACGGAAGCATCCTCTCTATCTCTAATATCCAGCTACTTTCTTTCATCTCAGCTGCTATCCCTACTTTCATTCATCTCAGCTGACTGATCCTTCTCCTAGCGTCATACATTGGGGGAACTTAAGCAGACCCACCTGTCCACTCTCTGCTGGTGAGTTAGGTTGAGGCCAGGCCACCACCTGTCTAGGGAGAAGTCAGCCCTCCCAAGACCTTGCTGCTAGGACACACACTGGAAGAGGCCATTCCTGGCACCCAGTGGGGACTAAGAGCATTTGGATGGGAAGATGAATGACTAGTGTTCTGGTTTCACACTTTATCTTTGGGGCATTATTTTCTCACTAGTGGCCTGGTGCATGGATTCATGCACATTGGAAGGAAATTAATTAGAAGAAATACTAATTACTGCAACTCAGCAGTAAACCAGATTCGGGCGACAGTGCCCCAGCAACAACATAACCCACGGCTGAAGGTGGAATCGTGTGGCCTTGAGAGGAATCGGGCTCCCTCTTCTCTGGTTTCGGGGTGTGTCACCCGAGAACCACCACTGCCAAGTCACCGAAGCTCAGCAGCTCCTGTGTTGAGCATCTGCCCCTGGTGGTCAGTGCATATCATTGTACCGGTGGTCAGACTGTTGGCTGGTCACTTAGCCTTTTATATGCATAGATTGCTGAAGGAAGATTCCAGAGCTTTTTCTGTGATTACCAGGAAGATTCCAGAGCAATTTCTGTGATTGCCATGACCTCAGTGGGGTGGGGGAGAAGAATGCATCTTGATCCAACTTTCTTACTACTCTTCCTCACCTTTTACGCACACTGGTTGCCCTGAGAAAATTCCCCCACCTAATCTCTTCACTTCCAAAAGCCTTGGAAGCCTGTTCTAGGGGAGAGCAGCAGCTGGTAGAGTCTGGCTGAGCTGGGGGTAGGGCCTGGGAAGATCAGGGATCCCTAGTTCTCTGGAGACACTTCCCCTCCTCTAGCCCCTCACCAGCCTCCTGCATCTCCAGGGTCACTGTCCTGGTCAACAAGAGACAGTCTCAGCCTCTGGCCTGCTGTTTGGCCTTGGGACTGGCATTTCAACAACCCCTTGCTTTATCTGTGCGGTGAGGTGTCTTCCTTGCTGACATTTGGTTCTCTGAAGGCTACTGTGTGTGTAGGGGGAAGGAGAGGTGGGGGTGGGGGCAGGAGGGAGCTGTGTTCTCAGGGCCCAGATCACTGGCTGGAGGTTTGTTTAGGGACTTACAGAGAAACTCTCTCCTCTCATTGGACTGTCTCTGACTCACTGTTCAGAAAGAACTTTGATAAGAGGTAGACAGGGCTTGCTTAAGGCAAAGGTAAGCCTTTTGTAGGTCTGGGCATGACTGTTTACCCTGTTAGGATTTATGGTTAGATCGCCCTGGCAGGTTACTTTGGATCAGATTTATTACAGAGCCTTTTTCGAACACAGTCCCCTCAGAGCCTGGATCATTCCCGAGTCTCAGACCATGTCCTTCTGGGACATGTGTCTGCTCAGTGCCTTGTGGCTCAGCAAGGTTCTGTGGGAACAGAGCAGCGCCAGGGATGGGAACATCAGATATCCCTGTGTTTATGTTGCCACAGATAAACTCTATGATTTCAGCAAGTGGTTTGAACTCGGCTATGAAATGGAGAAAACAACATGCTCTCTTAGAGCTCTGTCGCCTCCCTTATATGGGTGGTTTTGAGGCTTTGATTCCATGCTGGATATGCAGTGCCCGGAAAACTGAAATACTGTGTAATGCTAGCTTTTACGTGCCCTTAAAAAAAGAAGGAAGACTTTAGATTTGCCCTGTGACACAGAATGAAAGGGCTTCCCTATACACAGATCACGTCCTATCTAAATGGTAAAGGGCAGCCTTGGGTTAGGGACCACACCCTTGTTTATAGGGCTCAGCATTCTGACCTTTACAGTCAGCTCTTTGTTTCCCAACCCGCTCTGGTCATTCTGGCGGTAGGAGCCTCTCCCAGAGCTGCTGGGTTCCAGAGCGTCCCTGCAGCTGGATCCCTGTGAGCTGAGCCTTGCGGTGGCTCTGGGAGTCCTGCAGCACGTTCTGATTCCAAGAAGGGCCTTTGCCAAGGGTTGGCATAAAGCAGCAATTCAGTCCACATGTGCCCAGGATGGCTCCTCCCTTCATGTAGGAAAAAATGGAGGTGGTGGCCCAGCACAGAACTGATTGAGTCCCTGCCATCAGGAGCTAGGGGGCGGGGCCTAGGAGTGGTGTTCCAGGGGGCTGGTGGTCCTGGCTGTCCCACACAAGTGGCAGTGATCACAGGTAACAAACGGGGCTCAGACAGTCCTGGTGAGGATGTTGCGCTTTCTCTCCCCAGAGTTCTTCTAATCTCTCCTCAGGGAAGAGGGTAGGTACCATATCACCTGCCCCAGGAATGGCTGGCCCTGAATTCTATGCTCCTCAAAAATGCACGACCTGTACTAGGGTGCCTCCACCCTGGGCCCACTCTCGGTCCCTTGCAAATAACCCACACAGGCCCCTGGTCATTGTTATCAGACTGAACGGGTCTGTTTGCCTGCATGCATCAAAGCTCAATAAGACACAAACAGAAATTTGCAGCCAAGACAGTAAGGATTTATTAAGGAGATGGTGCCATCCCGGAGTCACAGGTAGGTAATGCTCAAAGACCTGGCTCTCTGATGGCTTTCAAGAGATGGATTCTGTAGGGAAAAATCGTTAATCATGGTGACTAAAGGAGTTAGGGTTGTGGTCTCTACTGATTGGTTGGTACCAGGGGTAGGGGGTCATTGGTCATTGCATCTATCTGGTCCTGATGTCAGCCATGGAGTTTTCTGTCCTGTCCAACGTCTCAAGGATTTGTTCTGTGGATTCGCTTTCCTGGCTATGGAGCTAAAACACAATCGAGACCAAAATTTTGTTTTTAGTTTGATTGAAAACTCTGTCTCTATAGTCAGTAGACCTAGGACCTTGTTCCTAAGACACCTGGATGCTGACTAAAACCTCATTGTCCTGAGGGCTTAATGATTAAGCAAGAGAGAGGGAGGTGGATAAGTCAGGGCGCCGAGTGAGCCCAGTTTGAGTCAAAGGGGAAAAAAAAGTCACAATAAAGAGCAGATGAAAGAAAATAAGGTTCCTGCACCATTTGCCATCCAGTCTTGTCTCTTTTTGAACTTTTGTACTCGTCCTGGATTGTATCCTCTCCAGCCAGCTTTCCTGGTTCCCCCCAAGGGACAGCAGGTAACGGAACAAATGAGAGTCGGTGAATAAAGGCTGTCATCATCCCTTTGGCCTGACTGTCTCCTGAAGGGCCCACCTTGGAGAAGTAGCCACACATCCACTTACAGGCTTGGCACTCTCACCTTTGCAGTCAGTTCTTGTGAGAGGTATGGGTGGTTTTATTTTGAGCCAATGTACCAGAGCCTTTATTTGTTTATTAAACAAATATTTATTAAGCATCAACTCTGTGCCCAGCAACATTCTAAGAACTGAGGCTGCAACAGCGAATGGGAGAAAATGTCTCTGAGTTCAGGTTTAAGGGAAGAGAGATTAGAGTAGTGGTTCTCAACCTTCCTAATGCCACGACCCTTTAATACAGTTCCTCATGTTGTGGTGACCCCCAATTTCATTGTTACAAATTGAACATAATTAAAGCATAGTGATTAATCACAAAAACAATATGTAATTATATATGTGTTTTCCGATGGTCTTAGGCGACCCCTGTGAAAGGGTCGTTCAACCCCCAAAGGGGTCTCGACCCGCAGATTGAGAACCACTGGATTAGACTGTAAAGTGGCCACGCAAGGAGTGACTAATGGTGAAGATTTCAGAATGAGGAGGAGGGGGGAGACTTCAGAGCAGGGCATTGGGAGATGTTTTTGTGTAAGCAGGTCCCGGAGGAAGTCCCTAAATTGCAGGGCCAGGTCTGGTGATATGGGTGACGAGTAGTTTTCCCGGTGCAAGGTTTAGATTTCTTGTCCTTTCCACATCTCTCTCTGGGATCACAAGGCAGGGTTAGTTAACTAGTGGAGTTGGCATCTTAAGAAACAGCTACATGGGGCCCACCCTGTCTGTCTCTGGAGACATGCCCTAAAGTAAGAGGAACTGGTTCTCTGCTCATGGTAGGCCAGAGAGCAACAGCTCCTCCAGGGCCTGCCCCCCGAGTCACCCGCCGCCTGGGTCTGCGTTTCACTTCCGAAAATTCAGAGTGGGGGGTGCTGTTACCAAGGAAGTCCAATCAGACTTAGAAGAAAACTTGGGAGGATTAGAGACATTTGTCACATGAATGACAGCATATGACATCGCAGACACTCAGTGCTTTTTCTGGTTTGGGCTGTCCTAGCACCATCTGTCAAAAGGCGGGGCGTTGGCAGAGTTGAGCAGGGCAACAGCCCACAGGACAGTAGGACCTGTCTGTTGGCTGCTGTGAGCTGGCTTCTGGGGCAGAGTTGGTGGGAAGTGCCCAAAGCATTTGAACGGGGAGCTTTGCATGTTGTCTACTGCAAATACAAGAAACTTGGAGAAAATGAGGTCTGCACTCTGCCACTCTAGCTGGCCTGGTGGTTCGGAAGACATCCTCTCCTTTTTCCTCTTTTCTCGCTGAGTCATTGGGGAAGTTCTACGAGCCTGTGGTCATTGGCCCTCAGCACTGTCATCAGAAGGACCTTTGAGTGGTGAAGCCAGCAGGGACTCGTGCTGTCGGTGAAAGGGCAGGCAGAGGAGATTTCACATCTGCTCTCATGTAGACATAGTCTGACCCTTTGCAGATATTACCATGAGGTCAAGTTCACGAGGAACACTGAACCTTAAAAGGAGGAGCGTGTGTACCAGGAGCCTCCTGAGTTGATGATTAAAAGTAGGCACAAGTGTGAGGCTCAGCTAAAAAAAAACACACACAACAGTAAAGCCCTTTGTCAGCATTCCTTTTCATTCCTAATAAAAAAAAGATTTTTTTTCTTTGTAGAACTCAGACCCCTCCTCTAAATGTAGCATCTTCTCTGTTTACAGCCTAGGGGACCTCTGCTCTTCAGCTACCTTGCACCCCCCCACAGATGAGGAGGAAACCCAGAACCAAGGCTGTAGGTCAAGATCAAGGTATATTAGATAAACTTGGTGATGTGAGTGAGCTCTGTTTGCAATGGTTGCCTCCTCCCTTACTTTTCAGTAGGTGTTCAATATGCACTGAGTGTAGGTTTGAGAGTAGGAATTTGATGAGCCTCTATTGCAATGGCTTCCAGGCCTCACCTTGAGGACCCCCAAAGTTGAAGCTTTCTCTGTGTTATTCCGCTTTGTATCTGCTTTCTTTTGGTGGTCAACTCACACAATACTTCAAACTGCTACTGTGCCCAACTTGTTTGCTGTAGAAAAGACTGGACATATTTGATTCAGGTTTGAGCTTCGAAGAGTCATCTCTTTATTCAGAAGACGTTTCCCAAGTTACATTTCTGTTCTTGGCATTGTGCTGGGCATGATGTGGGGAGATGTCACACAAGGAAATGTTAGTCAGTGTCCCTGTCCTCAAGGTGCTAACAATCTAATTATAGAGACAATACCCTACAGGGAAAGAACCCCAAAACTAAGCATTACATGAGAACCAGAAATCCCATAGGGCAGTGGTCAGCAAACTCATTAGTCAGCAGAGCCAAATATCAATAGTACAACGATTGAAATTTCTTTTGAGAGACAAATTTTTCAAACTTAAACTATATAGGTAGGTACATTGTTATTAATTAGGGTACTCCTAAGCTGGTCTTTGCTAAAAATGTCCTCAATCTGATTGAGGTACATTTGCTGAGGTCGACTCCTTCCAACTCTCCCATCCACACTCATCTTGTATACTTGTTTTGTCTATCTCCTTTCTGAAAACCGACTTCTGCGCATGGGCCACGAAGTTTCAATCGCACTGTATGTGCGCGCCTGCACGTGGTATTTTGTGGAAGAGCCACACTCAAGGGGCCAAAGGGCCGCATGTGGCTCACAAGCCGTGGTTTGCTGACCACTGCCATAAGGAGTAACTAAGTGGCAAATAAAAACAGACTGTGGCTGGAGACACCTGTCACCATTGCACCCTCCAACAGCTTGAATTACAGAATCGAGTATATGAGACAAGAGGACTTGCAGGTGTCTGAGGGCGGTGACTTCGGTGGCATTCACCCTCTTCAAAGGCTTTGGAGTCAGACAGCCATGGGTTTGGGTCTGTTTGCCATTAGAAGCTGGGTGACCTTGGGCAAATTACAGATGTTTTCTTATCTGTAAAAAACCAAACCAGAGAGAATGATGCCAACTTTAGGGGCTTGTTGTGAGGCATTGAATGGAATAACATGTGCAAAATCGTTTAGCACGCTGCTCATTATGCATTCGTTTCCTTCCTTCTAGTTTGGAGAATAGCCATGACCTGAGAGTTTAGCCTGCGAGTGTGGACTCTAGTATAGACGGCCTGAGCGTGAAGTCCAGCCTGATCCTTTACTGTTATGACCTGGGGCAAGCTACTTAAATGCCAGTTTCCTCAATTTAAAAATAGGCATTAAAAGAGAGAGTGTGGCCCTAAACGGTTTGGCTCAGTGGATAGAGTGTTGGACTGCGGACTGAAGGGTCCCAGGTTCAATTCTGGTCAGGGGCATGTACCTTGGTTGTGGGCACATCCCCAGTAGGGGGTGTGCAAGAGACAGTTGATCGATGTTTCTCTCGCATCTATGTTTCTAACTCTCTATCTGTCTCCCTTCCTCTCTGTAAAAAATCAACAAAATATATTTTTAGAGAGAGAGAGAGAGAGAGAGAGAGAGAGAGAGAATGAATAGTGCTTAGGACGGTGCCTGTGGCCTGGTGAGCATGATGTGCAGCTGTTATTACTATTCTTACCTTCCCTGGGAATCAAGCATTGCAGCAGGCTATTCTAATTTCAGTAGCTGCTGCTTCCTGCATTTCCCTAACCTCTAGGACTGAGGAAATCCAAGAGTGTCAAGGTAGCATAGACTATCAGCATAATCACAGTGTTACAGTCAAACTCTGTGATTGGGGAGGGAGCTCTAAGGAAGTTTAGAGTTGACCAGCTCTCACCCTGCTCCCTAAGTTCTTAGAGATCAAAGCTTAGCCTTTTAAATCCATAAACACCTTTCATGAGTGATTTCCCCCCAAATCAATGGGATTGGTTTGGTTCCCAAAGGTCTGCTACTTCCTCAGCTCTGAATTAGCCTTTTCAAAAGAAGTCAAGGGCTTGGATTTGAGGATTGCAAAACTACCATCATATGAGCAGGCTTTGCATGCATATTATCGCTTAACCTGGCATTTGTCTAGGAGCTGCCTGGCATTCCTAGGTGGCTGAGGGCTTGTTTGCCAGTTCAACATAGATGTCTCAGCGCCCTAGCAGCCACCTCGTTCTCTTTGTTTCTGGGGCATCCACAGGCTCAGTTCCAGGACAGCCCTTGAGCCTCCCCCACAGTCCAGAGGTGGCTTTTCTGCAGAGCACCTTCAGCTAACCTTGTCCCTTACATTTGGGGCCCTGGAACCCCTGTTTGTGCATCATTTTGCTCAGATTAGTTACTCCCTGAGGTAACTAATGTCTAAGTGACATCAAGGAGAGACAGGGAGAGGTATTTAGAGGATGAGAATGATGTATGTGTGCCTCAGTGGCACCATCTTACTGGAGTTTAAATGCCCACACCAGTACACAGTGGGGCAGTGAGGGCTGAAGTCCCACGTGGCTGTGGTCCTGGGAGACCCAGCGGGGGCCTTCCTGCTGCTGGTGGCTGTGCTGGGCCGAGCTGCACAGTCCCATGTGGGCACGTTTGTGTATGGGATGGACATTAGGCATACTGCACTTTAGTGCCCATAAAATTGGCATGGACTTAAACGACCCTTTATATGGTAACATTTTCCTACATTTGTCTGTGTAGCTTAAGTTTTCCTCAACTGTGGTACTCTGCGAACCTTAGCTTCGGACGACTCTTTTCCAAGACCGTTCCGATTGACTATAGAGATTCCAGGACACATATTAGTACACGTATCTAGTCTCTTATCATATAAATATAACCTTGGAGGCGGGTGGCTGTGTGCTTTAAGCTGGCCCAGATAGGTTGATGGGCTTTAAGTGTGTGGAAATCTATATTGAACCCAAACTTATCTTTCATGTGTCTCTGATTTTAAAAGGTTCCTCGCCCTAACCGGTTTGGCTCAGTCGAGAGAGTGTGGGCCTGCAGACTGAAGGGTCCCAGGTTCGATTCCGGTCAAGGGCATGTACCTTGGTTGCAGGTACATCCCCAGGAGGGGGTGTGCAAGAGGCAGCTGATGGATGTTTCTCTCTCATCGATATTTCAAACTCTCTACCCCTCTCCCTTCCTCTCTGTAAAAAAATCAACAAAATATATTTTTAAAAAAGGATCCTCAACCATGTTTTTTTTTTTAAATAGCAAACTTTCTCTGAGAGCCTTGTCTAGATTTAAATTTCCAACCATGTCTTTCTGTGGGTCTCAGTTCCAACTTATCTGAAGGGAAGTGTTGTTTTTCTGATGTGCTAGTTGACTCCAGCCCATTCATTCAACACTCAGGGATTGAGGAAGCCCCTGCTCTGTTTACCAGGCACCAGATTATGCCAGAAAAGTGGCTGAAAACCGAAGGAGTAGAGATGTTTAGGGCAAGGAGATCACGCCTCGCCAGGATAATCAAGGAAAACGGACCTGGAGGCGGTCTCCCAGAAATTAAAAGAGGGAGACCTTTCCTTGCAAGGAAACTGCTCAGATAAAGGTAGAGACTAGAAGACGGGAAGGTTGGAATTGTGCTCATCCCATCAGGCTCAAGTACCTGGGGACATGGAGGAAGTAGGCGGACGTGGGCCTGGAAAGGTGGCTTGGAACTAGGACTCAGTGATGGCGAACCTTTTGAGCCCGGCGTGTCAGCGTTTTGAAAAACCCTAACTTAACTCTGGTGCCGTGTCACCTATAGAAATTTTTTGATATTTGCAACCATAGGAAAACAAAGACTTGTATTTTTGATATTTATTTTATATATTTAAATGCCATCTAACAAAGAGAAATCAACCAGAAAAATGAGTTCGCGGGTCACCTCTGCCACGCGTGTCATAGGTTCGCCATCACTGACCTAGGTGAAGGAAGGCAGGAACAGCAGATTGAGGGGTTTGGACGTCATGCTCCCTCTGAGGGGGGGGCGGGCTCCTGAAGGTCCTTGAGCAGGGACTTTGTGGCCAGTGAAGTGCTGAGGACCGGGCACCTGAATATCTCATGCAGGAGGAGAGATCACAGTTGCCTGAAGGGGAGGGGTTAGATTCAAAGCGGGCGTCCAAGGACAGTGGATGGGAGAGGGCAGAGTCAAGGGTGACTGAGAGAAAAGAGCAGAGGGAAGGAGCCAGGAAAGGAAGAGGAAGCTAACCAGGGGAGCATGGTTGGTCTTATGAGTCGCGGTGGCCCCTGTGGCTGTGTGAGAGGGCAGTGGGGGGAGAGCCAGGCTTGCAGCTGGGGAGTGAGGGCCTTGTCTGGGGTCAGGCCTTCTGCTGAAAGGTCCATTCACATGAGCTCTTTCAGTCCTCAGGACACCCAGTGAGCTAGATAGTGTTATCTTCCTTTTTGTGGGTAAGGAAACAGGCTCAGCTGAGAGCCTTCTGACCCTAAGGCAGTGGCTCTCAACCTTCTGGCCCTTTCAATACAGTTCCTCATGTTGTGACCCCACCATAAAATTATTTTCGTTGCTACTTCATCACTGTCATGTTGCTACTGTTATGAATCGTCATGTAAATATCTGATATGCAGGATGGTCTTAGGTGACCCCTGTGAAAGGGTCGTTCGACCGCCAAAGGGGTCGCGACCCACAGGTTGAGAACCACTGCCCTAAGGCCTGGCCCCTTAACCACTGTATGTCTCTGAGGAATGTTGAGGTGGAAAGGCAGAAAGGTGTGGGGTTCATTTTAAAATGAATGACATGGGATGCCCTGTCGGTTTGATTTAGTGGTTGAGCATCGACCTAGGAACCAAGAGGTTACGTTTCTATTCCTAGTCAGGGCACATGCCCAGGGTTGTGGGCTTGATGCTCAGTGGGGGACATGCAGGAGGCAGTCGATCCATGATGTGTCTATCACTCTATTCCTCTCTCTCTCTCTCTCTCTCTCTCTCTCTCTCTCTCTCTCTCTCACCAATAAACACATATTTTAAAATGAATGACATAGGCGTGAGCCTCAGAGTAGGTCATTGGGAGATCAAGTTTAAAGTAAATCTTTAAGCTGAAGGTCTGCTGCAGGGAAAGCTGCTGACCCAATAGGGGGACATTTTTGACCCTTGGTGACAGGGAGCCAACTCCTAGAAGCTGAGAGATCTGCTAGAACTCTGTATGACCCTGTACAAGTTACTTAACCTCTTGAGCTTAACCTCAGTTAGCCTCCATTTGGCCCTCTAATAATTAGGTTGCAATAGAGCAGTGATTTTCAACTTTTTTTCAATCTCATGGCACACATAAACTAATTACTAAAATTCTGCAGCATACCAAAAATATTTTTTGCCACTATGACCAAAAATAGGTGTAATTTTGATTGATTTACAAAAACAACAACAAAATAATAATGATAATAATAATAATAGGAATTACCTACCCTGTTTGCTCCAAAGTGACCTTTAAAAAAAAATCAAATGTCAATACTATACTTGTATATAAGGATTTTTAGTACCAAGAATTAATCAGACCCAACCTTGTTATAGATATGACCAAAAATATGCAACTCTGTTATATGACTTATGTATTTATGATTCAAGACAGGGCATTCACACCAAACGTCTGTTGTGTTGTCTGTTGTCATGTTTTTCTTTGACAGTCTAAGGGAAAAGAGGGCAGTGCCCCTGAATAAATAGTCAGGTATTGTCTGTTTTAAAAATTCTTGCAGCACACCGGTTGAAAATTGCTGTAATAAAGGATGACAAAGGAACTTCTAAACGACAACATTCTATAATTTCAACACACAAGTGTCACTATTTGTGTTATCTTTTAATCTTTATTTCACACCCCCATCCCTCCACATACATCTTGGTACCTCCCAAAATACCTACCAGAATGCTTTTCACATAGTAGGTACTTTAAAGATGCTTGACTTATTGACTATAGATTGACATACAGTGGAAGAACCCTATACTGGGCCTGTAGATGATGACTTGTCAATGTTCCAGAGCCGGGAACCACTAGTGACCATCCTGAGTGGCTATAATTGACAGGCTGGAAAACCAATCAAGATGGTCAACAGATTGGCACCTGATGAATGAATGGCATTATAGTGTGGAATGAAAGCAAATTGCTTCCCTACCTACAGTTTCAAATAAAATGAAGAAAAAGTGGAACCTGAAGACAATGGACTTATCTTCCTTCAGTCTTGGAACTTGAAGCTTGCCCACATTCTTGGGCTGCTTATCATTTTCTGCTTTGTTATGACATGTGGCAGAAGGGCTTTGGGAGTTGAGTCACAGCTAGTTACTCCAGAATCAAGGCATTTCTGACCTTGGAAACATATCCAAGTCACATTATCTGTCAGGTTAAATAGAGTTTGAACTCCAAGGCAAATGTGAGATGCTTTAACTCAGCCGTTGCCAATCTTTCGGACCTCACGCACCACTAGTGGTCCGCAGACCACCAGTTGGCGACCACTGTTTTAACTTGTTGGTGTGTGTGTGTGTGTGTGTGTGTGTGTGTGTGTGTTCATAGCCAGTTTGCCCATATCCTGTGTGTATAGATGCATGCGATTGCATATGACTTTATACTACAGATGTCTTGTCAGTTGCTAAATTATTTACACAATGACCTTAAGCTTTCATTTTTGTAAAGGTGGTAATAACTTTAGGCTTCTGAGTCTTATTGAATGCAAGCTGTTGGAGTTATAGGGTGTAGAAGTTTTCAACTTTCCCCAAGCTGGTCTCTGAGCTTCTGGTTAACAGTCAGTGAAATCAAGAATTTAAATGACACACGAAAAAGTCAACATTGTTTTACTGTACCATGGAGACTGGAGTATAGGAACCATTGTTCATTGGTGTGCAGCTGCAGGAGAGCCATCCTGTGTTGAGAACACCAACTATGATTTTTATTTTTTAAACTAGGGGCCTGGTGCACGAAATTCGTGCACTGGGTGTGGGGGAGGGGGAGTGTCCCTCAGTCCAGCCTGCCCCCTCTCACATACTGGGAGCCCTCAGGCGTTGACCCCCATCACCCTCCAATCGCAGGATCGGCCCCTTGCCCAGGCCTGATGCCTCTGACAGAGGTGTCAGGCCTGGGCAGGGGACCCTCATTTCCCCCCATCACTGCTTCTGCCCCCAGCCCAGGCCTGATGCCTCTGGCCCAGGCATCAGGCCTGGGCAGGGGACCCCCAGGCCCCTCCAATTGCTGGCTCTGCCCCTTGCCCAGGCCTGATGCCTCAGCCAGAGGCGTAGACCCCCATCACCCTCCGATCGCCTGATCGGCCCCTTGCCCAGGCCTGACGCCTCCGCCAGAGGTGTCAGGCTTGGACAGGGGACCCCCATCTCACCCTGATCACTGGCTCGGGCCCCCGCCCAGGCCTGAGGCCTCTGGCCCAGGAATCATGCCTGGGCAGGGGACCCCCATCTCCCTCTGATTGCTTGCTCCACCCCCTGCCCAAGCCTGACGCCTCTGACCCAGGCTTCAGGCCTGGGCAAGGGGACCATCATATCCCCCCAATCCCCGGCTCCGCTCCCCGCCCAGGCCTGATGCCTCGGCCAGAGGAGTTGACCCTCATCACCCTCCGATCACCAATCACCGGATCGGCCCCTTGAGCAGGCCTGAGGCCTCCGGCAGAGGTGTCAGGCCTGGGCAGGGGACTCCCAGCTCCCCGCGGTTGCAGGCTCCGCCCCTGTCCAAGCCTAATGCCTCTGGCCTAGGCGTCCGGCCCAGGCAGCGGGGACCTGCAGTGGCAGCGGGGGGCGCCGCGATCGTGGGCTTCGCTTTAGGCCCAGGCAAGGGACCCCTAGCTCCTGGGACTGCCAGCTTCGACCGTGCCCAGCTCCCATTGCTGGCTCCACCCCTACTTCCTGCTATCACTGGCCAGGGCGGCAAAGGCGCCTGATTCTCCGATCATGGCTGGGGGGCAGGGCAAAGGCGGCCCCCAGCTCTTAGCTCCCCCCTGGGTTTCCGATCACTGTCAGTGGCAGGGGGCTTCTTCCTGCTTTCCCTTTCGCCTCCCTGCATTGTGCCTACATATGCAAATTAACTGCCATCTTGTTGGCAGTTAACTGCCAATCTTAGTTGGCAGTTAATTTGCATATAGCCCTGATTAGCCAATGAAAAGGGTAGCATCATACGCCAATTAACATTTTTCTCTTTTATTAGTGTAGATTGATTTTTTTAGAGAGAGAGGAAGGGAGAGAGAGAGAGAGAGAGAAACATTGATGTGAGAGGGAAACATTGATCAGCTGCCTCCTGCACACCCCTACCAGGGATTGAGCCCACAATCTGGGCATGTGCCCTGACCAGGGAATTGGACCAGCTACTCTTTGGTGCACAGGGTAATGCCCAAACTACTGAGCCACGCCAGCCAGGGTCCCAACTATAATTTTTTTCAATAGGTATTGATGGTGAGGGTGGTCAGGGGTGTGTGTGCATTGAGGTGTCAATAAAAAGAAAGCTCTCTCTGATATCTTGAGGAGAAACTGTCCCTGTTTAATTTTTAAGAAATACTGGGATTGTGTTTCTTTTTCTTTCTTTTTTTTTTAAAAAAATTTTTTTTATTGATTTCAGAGAGGAAGAGAGAGATAGAAACATCAATGATGAGAGAGAATCATTGATTGGTTGCCTCCTGCATACGCACACTGGGGATTGAGTCTGCAACCCGGCCCTGTGCCCTGACCTGATATCCAACTGTGACCTCCTGGTTCATAGATCAATGCTCAACCACTGAGCCACACCAGCTAGGCTGGGATTGTGTTTCTTATTAGGAATCTTTTTAAATTTGTGCCATCACCTCTTGGACATTGGTAACTAAAATCGACTCTCTCTGTCTTCTATAGGTTGGAATTGCGATTGGGTTCTTGGTCCCTCCTGTTCTGGTACCCAATTCCAAAGACAAGGACAAGCTTGCCTATCACATCAGCATCATGTTCTACATAATAGCAGCTGTTGCCACCGTGCTTTTCATCCTTGTCATCATCGGTAAGTTCATTAGGCTGCTGGGGGTGGGGAGGTAGGGAGGTTCTACTGGCTTTGGTGGGGCCCTTGTGCACATGGCTCTAGAGCAGCGGTTCTCAACCTGTGGGTCGCTACCCCTTTGGCGGTCGAATGACCCTTTCACGGGGGTCGCCTAAGACCATCCTGCATATCAGATATTTACATGACGATTTATAACAGTAGCAACATGACAGTGATGAAGTAGCAACGAAAATAATTTTATGGTGGGGTCACAACATGAGGAACTGTATTCAAAGGGCCAGAAGGTTGAGAACCACAGCTCTAGAATATGGTGGACACTTACAGAAGCTCAAGGCCAGGCTTCTAATAGTCTTCAAATGCTTTAGCCTAAGCAGTTGCCCCCAATAGGGTGTTAGCTGGCCTTGTGCACTTTGCTAGTGGCTCAGTAAAGGTTTGATTGTAATTAAACCGTTCCCCGTATGACCTCACAAGAATTAATGGTCAGGCTTCATGAGCACTTATGATAGTACAGGCATTGTGCTGTTCAAGCTCGATCTCATGTAAGCCTCAGCAACCCTATGAGTGAAGGTACCGTTATGAGTCCCATTTAACAAAAAGGAAGACTTAGGGGAGTTGAATAAATTATTCCAGATTCAGTAGTCCTTAAGTGGCAGAGATCGGATTTAAGCCTCAACTTGTGTAAGGCCATACTCTAAATTTCTGGAAATAAACAAAACAGAATTAACCCATAAACACTAATAATCTCATAGATTCACCTGAGAATACCTGGGTACCACAATTTTAATGCTTTTCTTTAAAAAGATTAGAAGAGTAATATTTTCTCATTATGAAAAAAATCTAGAAAATACATAAGCGTGACCATTAATTTAGCCTTGAGCAAGTTAATCCCAACCTCAGATAGCTATTATTCATTTTATAGAAAGGTATATTTAATCACTGAGATATTTGGTTAATATAATTTTAAAAATTCTTTTATTATATGTTTCATGTGTACAGTATTTTAATTTGACATCTGTATATACTTTAAAGTGATCATCTGCACAAGTCTAGATACCATTCATCACCATACAACTGATGGATAATATAATTTTATGTCCTCTTTTATAATCTTAGTGATACTATATGGGCAGTGATAAATTCAGAAACAGCAGAGTAAAGGTTTTCATTTTCAGTTAGTCACCCGTCTAAAGGTTAACCAGTTTTCTTCCTAATATCTGAAAGTTTCACTCACTCATGTTAAAGGTTTCTTTTCATTCCTTCCTTCTGGCCTCACCTCCAGAGTCAGTTTTATAATCATCTACTTCATTCAACTGTTCTCACCTTGTCCTTCCCTCCCTGGGTCCACGCTGAGAAAGAGCTGCCTGGAGGCCTCTAAGAGCAGGCAGGATGTCTCGGACAGAGGACGCGGTGTTCCTGGGAAGGTAGAAGCTGTAGAGCTGTGAGTGAGAGCAGGAAAGAGCAATCCAGCCAGGGATCCTCTTACTCAGCCAGACTTTAAGTTTCAATTTGGAATGTTCCCAGCTCCAGATTCTTGTGTTTGTGGCAGGTGAGGGCCTGGTTCTTTGCAGCTGAAATCCTGGAGGTAGAGCATTTCTACATTTTGGCATTTTATTATCAAGCACAGACTGAAAGGTCTTATCGGAAGCAAGCACCTGCGGTGGCAGGATCACTCCCTTGCCTTGCTTTCTGTACCCTGATGGAAGGGGAGGCAAACAGCCAATCAGTGAGTGAGAGGTTCCCAACAGCAGGAAGTCACCCAGGAGGAAATTACCAGGACTCCTTCTGGAGAAGAAAGAAGCAGGGCTCTGGAGATATGCTAAGTGAAATAGGCCAGTCAGAGAAAGACAAATATCACATGATCTCACCTATATGTGGAACCTAATGACAAAATAAACTGATAAATGGACTAGAACCAGAGGCATGGCAACAGGGAACAGACAGACAAATCTCAGAGGGAAGGGCAGGGACTGGGAAGAGATCAACCAAAGAATGTATGTGCTTGTATGCATTGCCCATGGACACAGACAGTCGGGTGGTGAAGGAATGGGGTGGGGAGGAACTGGGTGGGGGGTGCACTCGGGGGGGAAATGGGGACATCTGTAATACTCTCAACAATAAAGATTAAAAATAAAAACCTTTTTTTAAAAAAGGAGGAAAGAAGCAGGGCTCTGCAGTCAGGGCCGGAGGGTTTTCTGAAGGGGCAGGGCCAGGGGAGGGGGAGACTTGCCTCTTCAAGACATTAAACCACGTTTCCAGAGCTTCCTTTAACTGGAATAGGAATGAGTGAGGGGAGGCCCCATGGTGCCTGCTTGGACCCAATTGGGGAACCAGTTCAGCCGAAAAAACTGGTTAAACTGACCTGCCCTCCAGAGAACTGAATAGCGGCAATGCAGTTAAATCGAGGGTACCAGTTGTACTGAAAATAGAATATAAAGGAATGGTTTCCCCATTGCCCCGCCCCAGTCCTTCACGTCAGAGTAGCCACTCCCATAGGTGGCTGTGTTAATCTTCTAGACCAGTGGTCGGCAAACTCATTAGTCAACAGAGCCAAATATCAACAGTTAAATTTCTTTTGAGAGGCAAATTTTTTAAACTTAAACTATATAGGCAGGTACATTGTTATTAACTTAATTAGGGTACTCCTAAGCTGGCCTTTGCTAAAAACATCCTCAATCTGATGGAGGTACGTTCGCTGAGCTCAACCCCTTCCAACTCCCCCATCCACACTTGTCTTGTATACTTGTTTCGTCTATCTCCATAATGATGGGCAGTTCTCCGGGCAGGAGGATGGACTGCATTCCAATGTGAGCTCCCATGTCCCAGGCGTACAACTCCCAGCCAGGTTAGAATGTGCTTGCTTTCTTTTTTTGTTTGTTTTAAATTTGAATTATTTATTGTTTAAAGTATTATATAAGTCTCCTTTTCCCCCAATTGACCTCTCCCCAGCCGCTCCCACCCCCCAGCACATGCCCTCACCCCCCTACTGTCTGTGTCCATTGGTTATCCTTATATGCATGCATCCAAGTCCTTTGGCTGATCTCTTACACCTCGACCCCCCTGTCCCCCGGCCCGCCCTGCTCCCCTGCCTTCCCTCTGAGGTTTGATAGTCTGGATCTATTTTTGTTCATCAGTTTATGTTGGTCATTATATTCCAGAATGTGCTTTCTTTAATCAGAACAAAATAATCATGGTAAACAGAGCATGATTAATATTTCTTATTTTATTTCTTATAACTAATAGCTAGTCCCCAATATTATATTTCTGCCCTGAACATTAAGGACTCGTTGACCCTTGAACTCTGCCCCAATTATTGCAGTCATCCAGAGGCCATTAAGAAAAAGTAATCAACAGACCACACACTCAGCCATAGACAATGAAAAGCAGCTTCAAGAGAGGAAGCTGTAAAGGATTTCATTGAAGAATTAATATTTCCTTTTGAGTCCTAGCTCCTTCTCGGGTGATGGAGCCAGCTCTTGTCCATGTGTAACTCTGCTGGGCTGTAACCACAGGGATGTTCAGTGATCTCTCTGTTTCTTTCCTTTCAGTATTCAAGGAGAAGCCTAAACATCCCCCCAGCAGGGCCCAATCCCTGAGCTATTCCTTAGTACCGGAAACTTCGTACTTAAATCCCATCATCCGGCTCTTCAAAAACCTCAACTTCAAGCTGCTTATCATCACCTATGGTAAGATGCAGATGTGTCCGGGAGTGTACCTGTGCTGGGAATGTGAGGCAAGAGGCCTGATGTGTCTGTGCATGACTTTTTCCAGATCCCAAATGTGCATGCAGAGTAATTGTCGAGGGTCAACCAGAACAGTCAGCTCTGTCTCAGGGCCTTTGTGGGTTCTGCAAAGTCCACCTAGCAAACCGTTCTTTCCTGTGTCAGGTTATCTGGCAAATGCCTGCTGATCCGCCGAGTCTTATTTCAGTATCACTGCTTTAAAGCAGCATTAGGTGATCTTTCCTCTCTTGCTGTGCTGTCCCATTTCCAGGTCTGTCTTCTCACTAGACAAGGATATCCTTGAGAGCAGAGATTTATATGTCTTTTCATCTTTATAATTATGTCTTTTCATCACCTGTAGTGGCTGGCCTGGAGTGGATACTCCTATAGTTATTGAGTGAATGAATGACTCTTAATAAATAAATGCATGCATAAATAAATGGGTCTTGCTATATGAATCACTCCTCCACCAGTCTTCCTTCATCTTGTAACATTGACTCCTTTTGTATTTATTTGAATGTAAGACAGTATCCTCTTTCATTTTATTTTTTAAAAATATATATTTTTATAGATTTCAGAGAGGAAGGGAGAGGGAGAGAGAGATACAAACATCAATGATGAGAGAGACTCATTGATTGGCTGCCTGGGGATTGAGCCTGCAACCTGAGCAAGTGCCCTTGACCTGAGTCGAACTCAGGACCCTTCAGTCCGCAGGCCAGCGCTCTATCCACTGAGCCAAACCAGTGAGGGCCTCTGTCATTTCATTTTGTTGGCTTTTGGTAAGGTAAATTTTAATCTTCATGCTGGTGTATTGGCTTGCCTCGCCAGCATGGTGTTCTCTGCATCTTTTTTCCAACCTTTAATAAGAATGTTAGATCATTGCCAAAACCGGTTTGGCTCAGTGGATAGAGCGTCGGCCTGCGGACTGAAGGGTCCCGGGTTCGATTCCGGTCAAGGGCATGTACCTGGGTTGCGGGCACATCCCCAGTGGGAGATGTGCAGGAGGCAGCTGATCGATGTTTCTCTCTCATTGATGTTTCTAACTCTCTATCTCTCTCCTTTCCTCTCTGTAAAAAATCAATAAAATATATTAAAAAAAAAAAAAAAAGAATGTTAGATCAGACCACGGGTAAGAACAGAACCTCATGCATTCCGTTAAACAGGTCCACCCAACTGGACTGCTCTCCGTCTTACATTTGACCACGTAATCGACTAGTTAGTTTAAAATCAAGAGTCAACAAATGTATAACATGCTCAATAACTCTACAGGTATTTAAAAAATGAGATTGGTTTAACATGATTTATTCTTGGTGAAACCTCAGTTAACTCTAACCTTATATTCTCTCTAGGTTCATAAGCCATGGGTTTTATAGCATCAATAGCATTTACGATGCGCCAAGACTTTCCACATACGCGTTTATTTAACTTCCCCCACACCCATGTCAGGTAGATACTCTAACCATCCCCAATTAACGTATGAGGAAACTGAAACTCAGAAGAATTAGGTAACTCGCTTGAGCTCACACAGCTTTTCAGTGCCAGGATTCAGATACAGGTTTGCCTAACTCCAGCTCCTGCCTGCTTGATGCTTGTTACATACTAGTCATTGCCTGTGGTCCTTCCTAAAATTGTGCCATGGTTTCATGTTAGGCTTATCAATGCCCTTTATCTCAAAGTGTTTATCTGCTAAAGCATTGATAAGAGGTGGCATCATTTCTGGGTAGAGAGGCACGCCTAAGTGTTTCTGGCATACACGTAGTTCAGTGACCTCTCGTCTGGAAGAGCTCCAGGTAACTAGATTAGTCTTCAAGGTCTCGGGTCTCCAGGCCTCAGTCTCTCCAAGCTTCTCAGGTCTTAGGATATCTCTGCATTCCTAAGGGCCACAATAATAGGCTGGCTCATGTGCGTTGATGGGCAAAGCAATTCACTTCTGAGTCTCCAAAGCATTGGACTCTGTTGTACGTGGGTAGGATTTATTAACATTTTCCTCAAAGGCCTGGGGGTACCCGGATGTCTGTACTCAGCTCAGCGAACCACAAGCCTAATTTCCATGGGAGAGAATTGGACGTGGAAACAAGGCTCTTTGCCAAACAAGGAAATGATTCTTAGGTGTAAACACAAACTTGAAAAAAACGCATTGAGCCCATTACTGTGTGTTAGGCACCGTGTGAAGGGCTTTACATGCATTATCTCTTTTCATCTTTGAAACAAACCCATGGCACAGGTCCTTAACTCTGTTCCATCTTGTACCCGAGGAAACCGAGGCCCTGGCTTCGTTCCTGGCCCACCAGTGCACCGCTAGCGAGCAGGAGAGCTTGGATAGACACTTCTGTCCGCCTGAGGCCCGAGCCCGCCTTTCTAACCGACGGCGTCTCGCCTCCTCATGCAGGACCCAGCCTCTCGGAGACAGAGCCGGGCTCCTGTCTTAGCGCACCGCCCAGGTGGCCTTGGCTGTACCCTGGGGAGTGTGTTCTTCCTCAGATTGAATTCTCCAGACCAGTTAACACCCGGGTTGCTTTCTTCTAGGGCAGTGGTTCTCAACCTTCCTAATGCCGCGGCCCTTTAATACGGTTCCTCATGTTGTGGTGACCCCCAACCATAAAATTATTTTCGTTGCTACTGCGTAACTGTAATTTTGCTGCTGTTATGAATCGTCATGTAAATATCTGATATGCAGGATGTATTTTCATTGTTACAAATGGAACATAATTAAAGCATAGTGATTAATCACAAAAACAATATGTCATTGTATATGTGTTTTCCGATGGTCTTAGGCGACCCCTGTGAAAGGGTCGTTCGACCCCCAAAGGGGTCACGACTCACCGGTTGAGAACCGCTGCTCTAGGGTGTGATCTAGAGTTTGAGGTTTTGGGAAGCAGGACCATCCTGTTGGCCAGCCATCGGTGGGATTTGGGGATGATGTGGTTGCAGCCTTAGTGTGTGCCTCTTTAAGGTTTGCAGGTTATGTAAAGGCAGTTCACCCGAGAATCTCTGCTTTCTTCTCCCACTATCTTTGCTCCAAATTAAAAAAATACAAAACCAAAACAAACCCCTATATATTCAGCACATGGCTGGGGTTCTAGCAGATGATAGCATTTCACAATCACATTTGTAGGACATGGGTGGACATGCCTCGGAGTAAGAGCCTTGAACGCTGGTCCGGTGAGTTCAGAGTTGCGCATAAAGAACGAGAGGTCTGAATTTTGGTGTCAGTTACTGAGTGTACCACCTCCACCCATCTTTTGTCTTTCTAATCCCCCCTACTCCTCCCTCCCACATTTCTTTTTTTTAATATGTTTTTATTGATTTTAAAGAGAGAAGAAGGGAGATAGAGAGAGAGAAACATCAATTGACTGTCTCCTGCACGCTCCTTGCCCCCAAACCGCTGGGGATCAAGCCTGAAACCCAGGCATGTGCCCTGACTGGGAATCAAACCCGAGGCCTCTAGATGCATGGGTCGACGCTCAACCACTGAGCAATGCTGGCAGGGCCCTTTTCTTTTCTTTCTTTTAAATATAGTTTTATTTATTTCAGAGAGGAAAGGAGAGGGAGAGAGAGTTAAAAACATTAATGATGAGAGAATCATCAATCAGCTGCTTCCTACATGCCTCTCCCCCCCCCGCCCCCCCATTGGGGATTGAGCCCCATTCCTTAAATTCTCTTTGGAAAGAATGGCAGCCTTCCAGGGTGAGCCCTGCACTGCCCCCCATGCTCCTGCCCCCGCTTCTGCCTTAGCGGTGACTCCAACTCCAGGCTGCCTGGGTAGGGGATGGCTATTGATAACGTTTGCTTCTCATTGGAGTTCTCTGAATGGGAACAAAAGCTGCTGAGTCCGCTGCCCAGAGCTGAAGTGCAGTGAAGGCTTCAGAGGAATGTCCCTATAGGGTCTGGCCACACCCTTAAAGGTAGTTTTTTGAGATAAAATAAGGGCCATCAAGTTAAACACGTACCTGGGTTGCCAGTTTGCTCCCACTCCCAGTCAGGCACATGTGGGAGATAACCAGTTGATGTGTCTCTCTCATATCTCTCTCTTTCTCTCTCTCTCTCTCTCTCTCTCTCTCTCTCTCTCTCTCTCTTTCTCTATCTCTTTCTCTTTCTCTTTTCCTCCCTCCCTCCCTCCCTCCCTCCTTCATTCTCTCCCTCCCTTCCACTCTCTCTGAAAAAAAGCAATGGAGGAAAAAAACCATGGCCCATGTGATATTTGGAGTATATGTATGCTAAAAAGTGGTTCATTTTTCTGAAATTCAAATTTAAGCAGGTATGTGGTTTGTCTTCGTTTTTTTCCTTAAATCTGACAGCCCACTTAGAGGGAGGAGGTGCAGAAGAGGGTTTGTGCTTGATGTTGCCAAACTATCACAAAAAGAAGAAACTGCCTCCTTCTCTAGTAAAATAGGCTCCCCCCGCCCCGCCCCGCACCCCCAACCTTCTGAGTTTGGCAATGCAGGAAGGTGGGGCTGGAACCAGATCCTCTGAGGGTCCTACAGAGTTTGGGGTAGGGCGTGTCTTGTGATGTGTACCAGCAGTGGGAGTGGGGTGAAGAAAAAACCTCTCTTCAGCCACCTTCTGTTTGTGCCTCTAGGTCTGGCTTTCCCAGGGATCCCTCTAATCTCTTCATCAGTGGTGATGGTATAATAATCGCCTGTGAAAAATGCTGGTCCTCTAAAGAATGTCCTTGAAGGGAGTGCTTTCCCATGCCCTCCCAGCCTTGCCCCCAGGCTTCTGAACACTCTTCCATGCTGGGCACCTGAACCAGAGCCTCGCCGTGTGTCCCGAGGACACCTTCCCTTGGGGCCTCACGGGCTTTCCATGGGCCTAGGAGGACGCTTTGCGCCCCCTCGAAGATCTTGGCTTAAGAGTGGGTATAAAATCCTTGTGAACCCTGGAACTTTCTGAGGTCATGCTGGCCCTTTAAAACAAGGGTTTAGCCCTGGCCAGGTATCTCAGTTGGTTAGAACGTCATCTTGATAAGCCAAGGTTGTGGGTTCGATCTTCCATCAGGGCACATACAAGAAGCAACCAATGAATGCATAGATAAGTGGAACGACAAATTGATGTCTCTCTCTCTCTCTCTCTCTCTCTCTCTCTCTCTCTCTCTCTCTCTCTGCCTGTCTCTCTCTGTCTCTCCCTCTCCTTTTCTCTCTCTCTCTCAAAATCCCCCTCCCCCCACAATAAACCACACAAGTGTTCACTACAAGAAGGAGAAAAGGGAAATGAACCCAGAGCAAACAGACGCAGAGATAGGACCTAGGATCAGTGTTCCCCAGGTTTGCCTAGTGATAGCATTCCCTGGGGTGATCGATTGGATGCACGCAAAGATTTCCATGCCTCTCTCCTGGAAATTCAAATCCAGAATTTGAATTTCTGGGTCCGTCCCTGGAAATGTGCTATTAACAAGCATTCTAGGCTATTCTGGTTTGCAGCAGAGTCGAGAACCTCTAACGTAGGTATGTTGCGGGTCTTTCTCACAGTCTTGAAGTCCCTTCCCACCCCTGCTGCCTCCATGTTAACCCCACAGCTGAGACCTGGGCCTGGCCAGTGATCTTCAGTATTCCCAAGGCCCTTTATGTCCAGGTTTTGTTTGGTTGGTTTTTGTTAAAATGTAGATTTCTAGCGCTATTCCAGGAGATTCAGCTAGAGTAGGCCCAGGGCAGGGCCCACGTATCTGCACGTTTGAGCTCTGAGGACTCCTAATGTCAGTGGTCCCTGGGCCACAGTTTGAAAAAACTACTCTTGACAAGGAGAGACTCAGAGTGATGACGAGTCCTTCCTGCCTTCCTAAAGCCCTCCCCGTCAGGGACTGGTACTTCCTCTGGCCAGGAATGACCAGGCCTTTCAGGGAAGATCACATTTTCTCATAGGAGTGTGGCCCTCACCCAGCAGACTTAACTTGCTGGAGCTATACATGCCCAGATATAGCACCTGTATTCCTATAAGAGGCACTCACGCACAGAGCAGAGCACATATTTCATTCCTGCCCTTCTTGTGGGACGCTGAGTCCCTTGGTTTGGGCGGTGGAGTGGCCTGGTACTGTTTAACTCTGCTGGGGAGGGACAGCTAAACTAGAGACCAATTCAGAATCCATACATAATATGCTCCTAATTCCTAGTTCCTGTAGAAACCGTTGGAAAGAATGGCAGCCTCCCAGGGTGAGCCCCAGCCCCTTGCCCCCCACCTCTCCTGGCTGCCTTTGAGCGGGGGATCGCTATCGAAAAACCAGACTAGTCTAGCTGAGCCAGTGGGCCTCATACCTGAGCACTATCAGAAGTACCTGGAGGGCTTGTTGACACACAGATCACAGAACTCCCAGAGTGGCTGCTGCAGCAGGTCTGTGGAGGTGACAGGAATGTGCATGACTAACAAGCTCCCAGCTGCTGATGGTAATCTGGAACGGATTTCCCTAAAGCACCGAGTCCCCATGAACGTAGTGGTGTAGCTCAACCAGCTCTCGTGTTTCAGGTGGGTTTTTTTGCTTCCAGTCCTCTTGTTCACCGGATTGTCCTGGCAGGGTCCGGGACCTCCAGGTTCTTGACTCGCGCAGGAAAGAATTCAAGAACAAGTCCAAGTGAGAGCGGAAGGAGTTTTCTTTAGGTAGAAAAAGAGGCGAGGACATGGGTTCCTGGAAGTAGGATCGGGATGAGCCTGGGACAGCTGCTGCCGTCTGCTGCTCCCCCAGTCATGGCGAAAGAAGTGAAAGTACACATCCGAGTGGATGCGGGCTCACTGGGTCAGTCAGTTTTTCGGAGTTTATGTTTCCAAGGGTCAGGTTGTTTCTGAACTGCGTGGTGCCAAATTATGACTCCACCTTTTGGTGTGTGTGTGGGGGGGTGGCGGGGTCTTGTTCCTAATATGACCTGTTCTGAAAGTGCCCTGATGTTTGTCCTTCTCAGTCCCCCTCTACCTGTGGTGTCATTATAATCTACACTAATAAAAGAGAAACATGCAAATTGGTGTCACTCTGCTTCACCCACCAGCCAATCAGATGAGTATGCAAATTAACCCAACAAAGATGACAGTTAATTTGCATATGCAGGCGCCAGAGTGAAGACTGAAGACTGAAGAGGCTTGGCTTCCCTGCTGCCAAGCATTGCTGCGGCCTCAGCGGAGAAGCCAAGCCTTGCCTCGCTGTGGCTGAACCCAAGGCCTGGGTCCTGGGTGCCAGAGGAAAACGGTGCCAGCAGCCAGGGGAAGGAAGGCCTATTGCACGAATCTCTTCGTGCAATGGGCCTCTAGTCCTATTTAATAAAATGCAAATAGACCGAAGGGCAGAACAACCAAACAACCAATCAAAGCATAATATGCTAATGATATGCTAAGGCTGCTCAACCGCTCACTATGACGTGCACTGACCACCAGGGGGCAGATGCTCTAACCAGTAGGTTAGCTTGCTGCTGGGATCCGGCCCATTGGGACTGAGCAAGATGGGCCAGACACGCCCTGGAGCCCTCCCACTGTACCTCCCTGGCCTGATCATGCACCGATGGGGTCCCTCAGCCTGGCCTGCACCGTCTCGCAATCCGGGACCCCTTGGGGGATGTCAGAGAGCCGGTTTCAGCCGATCCCACAGGCCACTCCCCTTGGGAGGGCACCAGACGCAGGGCCTATGGCTAGGGAGCGCTGCTGTGGCACCGGGAGCCTCTCCAGATCGGGACTGATTGGGCGTGAGCTTGTGGCTGGCACAGTGGGGCTGGGATGAGTGGGAGCGGCAGGTAGGAGCTGCGGGGGGCGTTGGACTGCGGGTTTTGGCCCAATCCCTGCAGGCCACCCAGAAGGACCCCATCCATGCACAGATTTGTGCACTGGGCCTCTAGTGATTATATAATGAACTTTGGGGCCTTTCTCTGGTCAATTTTTCCTCCATTTTAGATTGATTTGGTTTTAGCAATGCTTTGTTGTTGACTTCTGCAGCCACTACAGGAGTTTCCTGCCATAGCTGTCTTCCCTTTGGTTATGCCTGGAGTTGGGGGCTCTGATGAGAGGACCTAGTGGCTTATCGACCCGTGATGTCCGCTCCTACTTACTCATTTCACTTGTCGAGAGCTTTTCCTAGCTTCTTTCTATCCTGCCTCAGTCCTGGATAATTTCCCTCTGTTTCCTGTGGATTTTGCTCTCCTTCTTCATTCCGGGTGGACCCAAGTTCAGAGTAGCCATCACACCTTAAGCTGAGTGTGACTTGGAACATTATCTTGCCCCTTGCAGTATGAGGCTCAAACCATTCGCTGAGAGGGGCCGAGAGGTGTGAGGAGCAGGACTAGGGGCTACTTTCATTCTTCTCTCTGCCCACATTCCATCCCACCACCCTTTTAAGGAATGTGTCCTTTTGTGGGTCCCCTGGACTCAGGAATGGAATTTCCAAGTGGCTGGGTGTGTGATGTAAAGATTAGGTGGGTATACTTATTGCTTAAGAAGTCCTCGAGAGCCTCAACGTTGTGTATGAAAATGGGTTCTATGGAAAGTAATCTCACAGGGTGATCTGAACAGTTGCTTTTTTTTTTTTATCCTCACCCTCGGACATGTTTTCTTTTTTGATTTTGATTTATTTATTATTGATTTCAGAGATGAAGGGAGAGGGGAGAGAGATAGAAACATCCATGATGAGAGAGAATCATTGATCGGCTGCCTACTGCACGCCCCGTACTGGAGATCGAGCCCTGACTTGGTGTGGCTCAGCTGGTTGAGCATTGACCCATGCACATACCCTGGTGTGGGCTCAATCCCCAGGGTATCAACTGAGGTTTCGCTCTCTCTTTCACCCTCTCCCTTCCTCTTTCTCAAACCAATAAAAACAAACAAAACAAAACAAACAAAAAAGAATGAGGACTCTAGAGCCATACCCTCTGGGTTGAAATCCAGCTCTGCCACTTAGCCTTCTTCTGGGAACCTGAAAAAGGGAGTGAGTCAGCTGCACGTATGCAACCCTGCTTACGATAAAAATGCCCTCTCTGGTAAAAATGACTACAACTGGACTGGGAGACCTTCTCATATCTGATAAGAAGCCATTCTTTGTGTTTTGCTGAGTTTCGTGACTCTTTCACTGTCCTGTCCTTTATGGGGGACCCTGGAAGCGATGCCTATGGCATTGTTGCAAACAGTCATGGCTCCTGTCAGGTGTTAAACCAGAGTGGTTGCCACAGCCACCTTTTCCTGCACTGAGCCATCACCTTGCGGGCCAACGAGAATGGCTTCTGGATGGCTGGATGGCTGGGGTTCGGTGCACTGGTCCCCTTGAAAAGGAGCCCTAAGGCTGCCCTGTCAGAGAGCTGTGTCCCTTCTAAGTGCATCTAATGTCAAGCATCAGTGGTGGTCTTATGAGTCTCGACGTTTAATTAAAATAAAAGGTCTCCTGGTGTATTTGATTTTCAACTCTGTGCACTTTTCTCATCTATAAATCAGGGAAGATAACACCAGCTGCTTTCTAGGGTTGTTGGGAGGATTGTAAGGCGCGTAGAACAGTGGCTAGCACACCAGTATGTGCTGCTGCCGTTACCACCACCATCATCATCATCATCATCATCCTCAATGTTATTAGGAAGGGAGGGCGGGAGGCCCTTTCTCTTTTGGGTCAGTTCCAGTCTCATCTCATGGTTACTATAACTCACTATATGGCTTTGGACAAATGACCTCATTCTCTAAGGACACAGCTTCTCACAGTATATTCCAGGTTTTCCATTTATGTGTTGAATGAGTCGATGAATTAGAAGAGGCAACTAAATGCTTTTTAGGGTCCTTTCTGGCTTCACATGCAAGGTTTTGTGTGGCATTGATTCTGAGAAGCAAGCGGAAGGAGCGACGGGGAAGGAGGTGAGAAACCACCTGCAGAGGGAGTGGTGTCAGGGGTCAGAGGTCAGAGGTCTGGAGAGGGGACAGGTCATCAGGTAGAGGTGGAAGGTGTCCAGTAGTTCCGCTTACCTCATACATCCAGCCAAGGGCTTAAGAAAGGACTGCGGATGATGCTGATGTGGGAGAAATGCTTCCCAGGACCGAGGGCAGGCCTAAAGGGACCAGAGGGCCAGGTTGAAATGGCTGCTTTTGGTTGTTTGGAGTATTTCTTGGAAAGAAACTTCAGAGTAGCCTCCGTGGATACTCCCTGGATTTTTCTTCTCTGAGGACACCATTCACAGTGGCAATGAGAACGAGGATTTCCGACCTCCTGACCTGCTGGGGGGAGGAGCTTGCAGTCGCCCCCGCAGAAGGCCAGCCCTAACGCTGTGTGTTTCTCCCTCCTTCCTTAGGTCTGAATACTGGGGCTTTTTATGCCTTGTCCACTCTGCTGAATCGCATGGTGATCTTGCACTTTCCGGTAAGGGTGTCCCCTAAGCATGTGGGGCCCAGAGAGAATGAGGTTCCTGAGTCTGTCTCGCAGGAGCTGGGGTAGTGGTTAACCCTTGGATCCCCCACTTCTAGGCAGCAGGGTACGGTGGTATGTTTATGGGACCTGGAGGGTCTCAACCCCTGCTCTGGTGGCACTAAACTGTGTGACAAGCTAGTTCGTGTCTCTGAGCATAATTACTTACTGAAAGGTTATTTTTAGGATTAGAAAGTAAATAATACTGTGTGTGTCTATGTGTATATTTATATATGTTATCTATACATCGAGCGCATAGCATGCCACCTGACAACAGAGTAAGTAAACATATATATTTGGAGTCACATCTGAAATATTTAATTTGTAAAGTATGGGCAAAGTTTAATTTCGCACTCTCAGTTACTCAACTGAAAGTATTGTTTAAATGCTTCCAGAACCAGTGAGGACTGGATGTGGGGAATGGGATACTGACTATCCTGGAGGCAGGAATCCCAGGTCTAACCTTTTTGTGAAAGGACCAGGGTCGCATACAGAGGTGGTCATTGCTGCTAAGTGTTCCAGTTTTGGAGTTTGACAGGTCTGAGTTCAAATCCTAGCTCAGCATTTAATAAATGCCTCCTGACCTTGGACTGATAGGTTCATCTCACTATGCCTCAGTTTCTTCATCTGAAAAATGGGGAGTACTGATTCCTAACCTTATGGTGGGGAATTATGAGAATCAAATGGGAGAAGATGTAAACTCCTTGGCATGGTGCCTGGCTCATAAAAGTAAGGGCTCACAAATATATTACTATTATTTTACCATTCCTCTTGGCACTAATAGCTCAAAAACACCTAAATACGGGATATTTGGATGTACATATTTCAGTTTACCTATCTGTGAAATGGGAATAATGGTAAATAAGAGAAAAGAGTTGCTATAAGGATTACATATTTTTTAAAAATCTTCCTCAAAGTGGTTCTAAGGACAGAATTTGGTTCACCCCAGCATCCAGTATCAGGCACCCACATCTGGGGTTATATTTTGTTGGGAGGATTTTCTCCCCATTGGCAGCCTCTTACAGGGCTGCCCTGATACCATCTGAGAACTGGGTCTAATGGAGCCTGAGTTGCTTGCCTTTGCCCCTCACCTCGTGGTGACTGTCCTCTGCCTGGGCCTTGTCCTGTCGCTGGCTGATCTTTGGGGTTGTGGTTTTCTTTCCCAGGGGGAAGAAGTGAATGCTGGAAGAATAGGCCTGACCATTGTCATTGCTGGAATGTTTGGGGCTATGATCTCAGGTATCTGGCTGGATAGGTCCAAAACCTACAAGTAAGTGATTTTTCCTCTCGGACTGGGAATTGGGGGACTCATTTTGAAATGACATGTTCATTTAGCAGTGCAGCTCCAAAGGTTTCGGTGCGGCAACTGAGTGGTCACGGGGGTGGTTCACACTGATCTTCTCCGAGCCTCATTTTCCTCACTTATAAAACAAGGGAAACAATACCTGCCCGGTGGGGGGTCTTAGAGAGATTAGAGATAAAGGACATGAGGCCTAGCACAGTACCACTCTCCCAAGGAGAGCTGTGCAAGGGACAGGTGGGGGAGAAATGAAAACGAATGTAGAAAAATGTCAGCAGTTGGAAAGCTGGTGGAAACCCCAAAGAGTGGAGATGAGGGAGTGATTCCACTGGCCTGTGCTCAGGGCTCCCTTGGACCCCATGGCGGTAACAGTGGTGCTCTGTGCTAGCTTTGGTTTGCAGTGTATTGTCTTGCAATTGTTTATACTGTACCTTGTTGGTGAATATTGTGATGTGCTTTGGGTCTGAATGCCCAGAGCCTTTCTAAGAGCCCAGAGTGGTCTTCTCAAGATTTTAGTGTACGTCAGCCCTGGCCGGGTGGTTCATTGTCCCATACACCAAAAAGTTTCAGGTTCGATTCCTGGTCAGGGCACATACCAGTTGGAGCATGTAAGCAATGGATGTTTCTCTCTTTCTCTAAAATCAGTGAACATATCCTCAGGTGAGAATAAAAAAAAAAAAAAAGGCCCTAGCCGGCTTGGCTCAGTGGATAGAGCGTCAGCCTGTGGACTGAAGGGTCCCAGGTTCGATTCTGGCCAAGGGCACATGCGTGGGTTGCCGGCTCAATCCCCAGTAGGAGGTGTGCAGGAGGCAGCTGATCAATGATTCTCTCTCATCACTGGTGTTTCTCTCTCCCTCTCCTTCTCCCTTCCTCTCTGAAATCAATAAAGAAATACATTTTTTTTTTAAAAAAAAGATTTTAGTGTAAGTCAAACTAATTCAGGATGCTATTAAAAATACACACTTGTGAACTCCACCATCATGGATGCCAGTTCAGTAGGGGAATCTGCATTTGCCTCAATCTGCATTTGTGTCAAATGCCTCAAATTCAATAGACAGGCTCAGAAAAAAGACTGAACAAAATAGGCACAACATTCTTCTCTTCTTACTGTATCTTTTTTTTAAGAATATATTTTTATTGATTTCATAGAGGAAGGGAGAAGGAGAGAGAGATACAAACATCAATGATGAGAGAAAATCATTGATCAGCTGCCTCCTGCACGCCCCCTATTGGGGATCGAGTCCGCAACCCAGGCATGTGCCCTTGACCGGAATTGAACTTGGGACCCTTCACTTCGCAGGCCGACGCTCTATCCACTGAGCCCAACTGGCTAGGGCTACTGCATCTTTCCAGTGCTCTGCATGCATTGGGTGCTCAATTAATGCTGGCCAGCAGGCGGCTGCCAGGGTTGCCCTGCGCTAGGTCTGGGCGGCATTCAGGGCTGCTTTGACAAGGCCTCCAAAGTCCCCAGTGTCTGGAGGCGACAAGACAGTGGCAGACCTGTTCTCTGCCCCACAAACCCACTTCTGTGAGGCTCTGGTCAGACCAGGTCTCACTGTGGCTGCCCTAGTCAAAGGCCAATTGAGGCCATCCCCAGTGATGTGTCTGCCTGGCTAAACATGACGAAGGCCTGGCTGGGCTTAATTAACTGCTGCTGGAGCTTGGCTTCCCACTCGTCTCTCTCATCTGTCAATGGCTTGCTTCAGCCACCCATGAGAGCAGTGCTTGCTTGGTGGCAGGAGGAGGAGGAGGAGGAATTTTGCTAAGGCCGGAATGTGGGCAGCAGATGATTCAGAGGAAAATACAATGAAAGGGCTGAAGAGGACCCTTCAGGACCTCGATACCACCAGTTCCTTTGCCCCCTTCGATGCCTAGGCCCTGCAGGCAGCACCAGCCACTCCCTGCACTACTCCCCAGGGAGAAAGGAGAGCAGAAACTGTGATCCAGTCTTTTCGGTGCCCGTCCCTTTCTCCCTGAGGCCCTCAGATGTGTCCTGCCCTGGTTTGGAGGCTGGAAATGAGGTGGTCAGGTCCCTTTATCTTCAGGCTGGGATTACAGATAGTTTTTCTAGATGGATCAGTGGTTTGAGATGAAGCCGTGGTTGAACAAACCTGGGGAAAGATGAGTGGGCGGGGTCAGCGAGAGAGAATGGTGTTCATGACGTTGCTTCCTGCAGGGTGGGTCGGACTAGATGAGGGGAGCAGGGCAGAGGAAGGACAAAGCTCCTCTATCCGCAGCAGCTCTGAAGTGCCGGGTGGGAGGGAAATCCCCCAGAGTCTCTGGCCGAGAGCTTTTCCAAAGCTGCAACCACGCCGAGTATTCGTACCCTCTGTGCAATAGAGGAAAGAGCGCAGAGTTCCAATCCCAGCTTCGGGTCCAAGTCCCAACGCTGCGTTTGTTCAACAGGTTCCTTTAGACTAGTAACCTAGCCAGCTTGAGCCTGTTTTCTTATTTGTAAAAGTAGGGATCATCATACAATTCTCTCAGGGCTTTTATAATGTTTGAGTGAAATGATAAAGGAATGTACAATGCTTTAGAGCAGTGGTTCTCAACCTTCTGGCCCTTTAAATACAGTTCCTCATGCTGTGACCCAACCATGAAATTATTTTCGTTGCTGCTTCATATCTGTAATGTTGCTACTGTTATGAATCATAATGTAAATATCTGATATGCAGGATGGTCGTAGGCGACCCCTGTGAAAGGGTCGTTGGACCGCCAAAGGGGTCGCGACCCACAGGTTGAGAACCGCTGCTTTAGAGAATTCCTGGCACCCAAGAGCTGTAGGTATTAGTTTGACATTACCATAGTGTCCGTCCTCAGATGCCCCCACCAGGTTCCTGGCTTCAGGAGAAATGTGTGAAGGCTTTAAATTTGCATCGTCCTAGACCTGATGTTCAGCGCAGGAGGGAAGAGGTGTACGCAGAGCTGCTCCCCTCCAATAAGTAGGGCAAAGAGAGGAGTAGGAGTCAGGGCCCCAGCAGAGTCCAGAGTGGGCGCCATGGGAGAAGTGTGGGGAGGGGCACACGCTGGGTGAGCCTGAAACAGACCAGCTCATTGCTGATGGTCCTTCTGAGGGGACTGGCAAAGGGAAGTGTGACAGGGGGTGGGCGGGGCTTTCTCACTTTGGCGTCACACACTTAGTTCAGGGCTGGAGAATGTTCCCCGTTAGTTCCTGCTGTCTGGAGTAATTCAGATTCAGCAGGAAAACCCGTGCAAGTGGCAGCAGGAAGAATGTAGAGATGACAGAGAGACTAAAAGCTAGGTCACTTCTCAGCATTGTCGCGGGATCCTGGGTGAAGTAGACATGCAGAATTGGGTGGCTTCCGGGGTAGTCCTGCACGCTGGTGCTCCTCCTGTTTGTGTGCCCTTCTTGCTGTGGGTAGGACCTGACAAGTCAAAGGGCAGTTTGCTGTTGTTGAGAGGGGTCTGCGGGAGGAGAACACAGATGCAGCAAGATGGCTTCATACACTCCTGGTCTTACCCTTCGTAGCAGTGACCACATACAATTAAATAATTATCCGGGTGATTATTGGTTCGGTTATTCATCTATGAGAGCAGATGTTTCAGCACACAGCAGAGGGCTGAACGCAGAGCAGGTGCCTGATAGATACTTGTAGAATGAATGAATGACCGAACGAACAAATGGTCCTATTAAAGTTAGAAATGTGTAAGTCAACCTTTTTGTCTCTGCTTGTAGGGAGACGACCCTGGTGGTGTATGTCATGACTCTGGTGGGCATGGTGGTGTACACTTTGACCTTGCCCCTCCAGCATCTGTGGATAGTGTTCATCACCGCTGGCACATTGGGGTAAGTTTCACCTCTAACATGTTTAAGCAGAAAGCACCATCCCATGGCTCCTAGAGCTGCTGGCATCCTAGGATGTCATACGGATCCCTTTGCCGCCTTCTCACTGACCTGTGTGGAGATGTGGAAATGGTGCCCAGAGGTCTTGTTTGTTTTGGTAGCACTTCAAAAGGCCGTCTGGGGCTTCCAGACCCACCCATGCTGTTGGGATGCACTGTGTTCTTTACAGACTTGGGAGGTTAGGAAATGTTTAGAGTCTTTTTTAGTTCTGCCTCAGACAACGTGGGTCCTGGGAAGTCTGGGTTTAAGCAGACTGCTGCGGCTATCTTATAGACCACAGGCATGTCACTTAGCCACTCTGAGCCCCTATCTCCTCATGTGTAAAGGAAGATGAGTGGCCTGCCTTGTAGAGTTGTTGGAGGATTAAGAGAGATAACAGATGTGAAAGCAGCAAAAAGTGTGGTGCGGATGTAAGGCGTTAGAATTGAAAATTTCTAGACCTGTTGTATGAGAAAGCGTACCTCCTGCACAGGAGTCTCTGCTCAGCATCACCTCCCCATTATTTACTGGGGACAGTACATGTGTGTGTGTGCGTGCGTGTGTGCGTGCGTGTGCGTGTGTGCGTGTGTGTATGCATGTGTGTGTATGTGTGTGCGTGTGTGTATGCGTGTGCATGTGTGTGTGTGTGTGTGTGTGTGTGTGTGTGTGTGAAAGTCAGCTGGTGACTGGTGACTCTCTGGGGGGAAATAAGGAGGACTTTGAGCTCCTTCTTCCAGGTCCCACAGAGTCATGGAGATGCTGTTCTATATCCAGGGACTTCCCACTCCCAGCGTAGGGTCTGTGTACCCATGACAGAGTCTCTCAGCTGAGGGCTGAACACCCCAGGCATCCTGCCCTTCTGTAAATGCTGACCCTGTCTGCCACTGGTGGCTGGATGTGCAAGAAGAAGAGCTTTTGAGTACAAAGGCCCCCTGAGGACAAAGCCTACCTATGAAGCGCTTCCTGGCCTGCAGGATCTCTCTTTCCTTGGTCTGGCCATCTAAGGGGTGGCCTGATTGATCATTCAAGGGCCCAGCATGTCTTGATGGGTAGAAATGAGAAGGAGGTGGGCTCTCTGTCCTTGTTCTGCAAGGTCTCCATCACCTTGTTTCTGTTGTCTGGCCTTCAGGTTCTTTATGACTGGCTATCTCCCACTGGGATTTGAGTTTGCTGTGGAGCTGACATACCCAGAATCGGAAGGCATATCGTCTGGCCTCCTCAATGTGTCTGCCCAGGTAGGTCTTACTTGGTGGTGGTCCCATAGCAGGGGCTCTTTGTTCTCTGCTTTGCTTGGTGGCCACAGGCATTGCATTATGGCAGCTCAACTCTACTGTGGGCTAGTTGGCTGGGCCCTTGTTCCCAGTCTTCTTTGTATCTTTCCAGGTATTTGGGATCATCTTCACCATCTCCCAGGGCCAGATAATCGAAAACTACAGCACCATGCTCGGGAACATCTTTCTGTGTGTGTTCCTCGCCCTTGGAGCGGCCCTCACTGGTGAGTTGGGGCCTTGGGACAAGATAAGGCTCTGGCTGCTCATGGGCTGAGGCAGTTTGGGACCCAGTGTCTTGATGGACTGTACAGACCAGGAGTACACATTACATACACAGGACGGAGGGAAGGGCGTGTCAGGAAATCTGCCAGGGAGGTAATCACATGTTTTTTTTTTTGGTGGAATGAACATGGGCTTTGGAGATGCAAGGCCCTTGTTTGAATCCCAGGCTGTGATACTAACCTCCACAGCTGTCTGACCTTGGGCAAGTGGACCAACATCTGGGAACTTCAGTTTCCTAATTTGTAAAATGGGGATTATTGTGAGGATTAGAGCAGCGTTCGCCAACTCTCTGGCAAATATAAGGCTACTGTCGTTGGCTCCTGGCTGTCAGGGACAGCCACGATCTCCAGGCTTTCACAAGGTGGGTGATGGTGTGCCCCTAGCTCCCTGGAATATCTGAAGTAGGTCCGGGATACCTGTGGCCCTTGGGACAATTAGGGCTCCCTCTCTGGGATGAACTTGAGCATTAGTCTGCTTGATGACTCTGTGTCTCTGTTGCTCTTCCTTCTCAATCCTTTGACCTCAGCACTCATCAAGGCAGATCTACGGAGGCAGAAAGCAAACATGGAATTTCCGGAGAATGTATGTACTGGGAGCTTGCTGGGCTGAAATCTGGGTTGCAGGCTGAGGAAGTGGCAGCATGGGTCGGGGTGGGGGGGGCAGCCTGGGTGGGGGCAGGACAGCTCCCAGAGCAGACCGATTTCGTGGTGCCTGTGAGACCAGCGCAGCTCTCAGGAACATGGCACCCAGTTTCCTCAGTGGCTGCTTCAGCACTGCTTTTCTGCTGCTCTTTCCCGGGCTCCTCTCCCGCTTCCTTCTCTTCCCCTGGGCTCCCTGCTCTGGTCCTCAGGGTGTGTCACTGTTATCACAGTCTGCTGAGCAGCACCCTCCCCTGAGTGGATCCTGAGCCCGGTTTGGAGGCGCTGGTTCTGCTGCTTTCCGCCTGGGGTCAGTGGCTGCAGAGGAATGGTGGGAGCCTGTCATGGCAGTGGTGGCCCCAAGGCATGGGGCTGTCCTGGTATGTGACAGCCGCTCAGGCAGTGCCATGGGGCTCGAAGGACTGGAGCCAGTGGTTAGCCAGTCAGGCCCTAAAGCGTAAGTCAGGAAGCAGGAGCCATGATGGTGGAAGGAGAGAGAACCAGGAGTGTGATCTGCAATAGGAAAGTGTGTCCCCTCTGTTCTCATCAGCTGGGAGTCATTTTAACCACAATGTTAGGTATCAAATCTGAGCCAGGATGAAAGGAACTTCAAATCTGAGCAGTAAATGTGGGATTATTTTAAACAAAAAGGAAACCTCCAAAACTTATTACAGAGGCCATACACGCTCTTTATAGAAAAATGAAAAAAATACAAAAGAATACAAAACTTTAAAATCATCCTGTAATACCATCATCCAGAGGTGAGATGCTGTTTTTTTTTAGCATTGACTTATACATGTCCATATCCCTATATAATATATCCATATATATTTTGGTTTTTAAACAAAAATGGAATCTTGTCCTATCTGCCTTTGTATATGTTGTGAACACTTAGCTCATTAGTCTTTTTTTTTTTACAACATACTTTTTTTTTTAAATCCTCACCCGAGGATATTTTTCCGTTGATTTTTTTTAGAGAGAATAGAAGGGAAGGAGAGAGGGAGGGAGGGAGGGAGGGAGGGAGGAAGAATGAGAGGGAGAGAGAGACAGAGAGAGTGAGAGAAACATAGATGTGAGAGAGTCGATTGGTTGCTTCCCGTATGCGCCCCGACCAGGGCTGGGGATTGAGCCTGCAACTGAGGGACATGCCCTTGATCGGGAATCAAACCCCTGACCCTCTGGTGTGTGAGCCACACATGGCTAGGGCTACAACATACTTTCAGTGAGTGCACGGTGTTCTGTTATGTGGGGAAACCATAATTTATTTAACAGTTTTTCTGTCCATGGACATTAAGGTTCTTTGCGATTGTTGTTTTAAGTCACCTTGCCCTGGCAGTGGAATCTTTGCGCACGTTCTGAAGCACAGTGTTTCCTTGAGAAATGGACCAGTGGTCATGCACAGTTGAAGGCCTTGATATATACAGTGGGGCCTTGACTTACGAGTGTCCTGACTGACGAGTTTTTTGAGATACCAGCTGTCTCTCGGCCGATTTTTTGCATTGAGTTGATAGAGTAATTTGAGCTCAGTCTCAGAATGAATTAAAGTCGTAAGTCAGGGCCCCACTGTATTGTAAACCGTCCTCCAGAAAGCTGCTCTCAGCAGCACCAGTGTGCAGCGCTGTGGCAGTCAGTGTATGAGGGCCAACACGGAGTGTTTATCTGTTTGAAAACTCCTTGCCAATTCTCTAAGGCAAGAGTGGTATCTGAAAGAGGTATATTTAGTATTTTAAGGATACGCGTTGGCAGATAGATGATAATCTTTCATACTCTCCTGTTTGCCTTCTGATATCACACTCCAGAGTTGGCAGTAGCATGTGGAGGGAGGAGCTAGGACCAGAAATTCACTGGAGTGACAGGGGAAGCCTTAGGGCAAGAAAGCTGTTCTCTGGACAGGTCTGAGGCCCATGGCATTGTCACTGTGGAGAGGGGCTCCCACCTGTGCCACACACAAGCAAACAGGGTTTGGAACACTTTGATGAGTATAAAATGAGCCTGCGAAAAGGTGCCAGGAAGGACACAGGGTCGATTTCTGGTGAAGAGGTTTCAGCTTGGAATATGGCACATTGTGTCAAGTCATACGAGATTTTTGCCATGTTTACTTTATGATGCAAACAAGAAGAGAGTAAAGGTTCCTATAGTCCTAGCACCCAGAGATAACCTGTCACATTGGAGTCCACTTCTCAGTGTTGCTGTCTGTGGGGATGCTTGTACACATTTGGTTTTCTGCTCTGCTTGTTTCCTTAACACAGCTTGACAACCTTTCTGCACCTACATTCTTTTTTATTTTAATATACTTTTATTGATTCCAGAGAGGAAAGGAGAGGGAAAGAGAGATAGAAACATCAATGATGAGAGAGAATCATTGATTGGCTACCTCCTGCACACCCCCAAGTGGGGATTGAGCCCGCAACCCAGGCATGTGCCCTTGACCGGAATCAAACCTGGGACCCTTCAGTCCACAGGCCTACGCTCTAACCACTGAGCAAAACTGGCTAGGGCGCACCTTACATTCTATAACCTCATATCAGTCCATGTGCGCGCGCGCGCACACACAAACACACACACACACACACACACACACAAACTCTTCCACTTTCTCTTGTTGAATATTTAGGCTGTTCCAATATTTCACTGTTCTTGCAACCAGATCCTTGTGCATGCGGACCACGTTTGTCACACAGGGTTGGAGTTGCTGGCTCAGTCACCTTCTTTTTGGAGCATTGGAAGCAGCACTGAGTAATAATATGAGACAAGTCCCGTGCTGGTTCTCTGCTGCCTGTGTCCCTGGCTAGGTCACTGTGCATCTCTGGACCTCACTTGCGTTTGGGCAGCTGGCGCGATGGGAGGTCAGAGTGATGCTGGGCTTGACGCCCAGGGAAGCCAGGGCTGCACGGAGCACCCTTCCTCTGAAGCCGCCGTGGTGGTCAGTGTCAGTGAGACTGGCACGCTAGCACACACATTCATTAGCAGAGCCAGGGAAAGACAGGGCACACAGCAGATCTGGCCAGAACTGCTCTTTCTTGCTAATCAATGAGATATATCGTTTTGATAAAAAGAGACAGAACTTAAGGGATGGGGGTAGGCAGCTGACCTTGACTTTGAAAATCTTGGTTTGCGTTTCCATTTTTCTTCAAGTTGAAAGAGTGGCTGTGCTTCCATTCCCACTAATCTGTGTTTCTGATGGTGATTTCAAGGCGATGGCTCTGAAGGAGGCAGGTGTATGTGTACGTGTGTGCGCACGTACATGTGCCAGAGAGACTGCCCGAGTGACTTAAGCTGCCCGAATAAAGGCTTCTTGTGACTGAGGCTGACCTGGGGCCAAAAGTTAGTGAGACTGCGAACGGGAAGGTTGGGGTTCCACAGCTGTTGCCATTGCCGTGGACTGGCCCTGAGACACTCCCTGGGGAAGCGCCATGAGCCTGACGGACGGGACTCTAGCTTGGCCCGGCACACGCTCCTCCAGCCCCTGCGTGGTGTGGTGCTGGGCTTTTCCCAAGGCCTTCTCCCTAACCAGATGAACCCTTGAGCGAAGAAGCAAAGTGCTCCTTGAAAGAGCAAATTCCCCAGGGGGTGGCATGCACCAAGGGTCCCCACAGAATCGTTTCCAGGCCGTGTGTAATGCCAAACCCACCTCACAAGTGTGACCCAGAAGACGCTTCTAATCCCGCGCTATCTCTCACTGAGAAAGCCAAAGCCAGCCCAGCAGAGAGCCTCTTCTGCTATGCACACAGCATAGACACTTATTTGTAGTCATTGAGTTTTTATATGCAATGATGCATCCTGCCTGTATAAGCATTTTTTGTTGTATCCATTCCATGCACATTATAATAATATTCCTCATCCTGGCGGCTGCCTCCAAATGGGCATAGTTAGGAATGTGGATGGAGTTGCAGACGTGGCACTTGGACAGCTGTTGGATGGCCAGTGCCCGGGATGTTTAGGTCGGATTGCGGAGGGAGTGGGAGGGGACGGCACTGGCACTTGGAGGGGGATGGTTGGTGGTGACTATGGCATCACAGAAAGCTGGCCTTCTGGTTTTTCCTTTGAGGACCTTGTGATGGCGTGCGTGCGTTTGTGCATGCATGTGTGCGTTTGTGCGTGCGTGCGTGTGTGTGTGTGTGCGTGTGTGTGTGTAGGGAGCTCACGAGCCAGGGGCTGGCACTTCTTTCCTTGTTCCTTTTGTTCACTCATGAATATGCTTCTGGCTCCTGTCTTTCCCACTGACTATAGAGTCCCTGCCAGGCAGTGGCTCCCGCCAGGGGGGAGCCCTGTGCCGCTTCACCCCAAGGCCTGCCTGCTTGTTTTGCCTTGTAGAAACTCCAGGAGGAGGAGGAAAAGGTGGAGAATGTGGAGAAAGCAGACAATGTCACCAGCAAAGCACCCACCACTTTGTCTGAGGAGCATCTCTGAGACGAGAAGGGGTTTGCAACTCAGGGAACACGGACAGCCCCCCTCTTCCGTCAGCACAGCTCACTGCCAGCACCAGGGTCTTCACAGGGGCAGCTTGTGGAGGGAACCGGCTGGAATATTTGTGGCTTGGACGGCAGTGCCTAGCTTCTGGAACCCACTCAAGAGCCTGCACGGTCTAGTTGGGGGAAATCGCACCTTTCACCAAATGCAGATTCGATTCCCGGCCCTCCCCTTGTAGGTCTGGGAGCTGGTGTTGGGAGAGGCTGGTGAGTCCTGGAGTCAGTCCTGGCTTTGTGCCTTGCCTTCCCTCTTCACCTCCATCCCTCATGGAGAAAGCCTGCAAGATGATCATGGAAAGAAAGCTTATTCAGATATTAACTTTTTCTAGTGTCTCAAGACCCTTAGCAGCCCGATTCTAAGGAGCCGCAGCTGCGCGGGATGAGGGTCATCCTGGGGTCATCGGACCGACCGCCAACATTCCGTGGGAGAGGAAGCACCATCGGAACAAACCCGCGGGTCCTCTGGGCCTCTGCCCTCCTGGCCTAAAGTTGGGGGCTGTCTCCAAACCCTCTTTCTTAAGAGCTGATCAAACCAAACATCAATAAAACTTGAGAAAGACTTGGTTGTAGCCTTGAAGGAGAAACTGATTTGGGAAAGGTAGCCCCCCCGGGCGGGGGTGGGTGAGGGTGCTGGGGGCTGGCTACCTGCTGGGTGTGTTTGTGCAGGCCCGTACTTGGGAACTCAGGGAGCTCCCATAGGGAACGGGGACGTTCTTTTCTACAAAATCAGCCCTTGCCCAGAGATTCTGTGTGTCGTCACCTCTGACGCCTTCATATGGACGCTGCCTAGGGGAACGAGGTGTTTGTTTTCTCGGGAGAGAGGGGAGACCAGCCACTGTCCTGTAACCTTTACTGAAAATGAACCTCGATCCCTGCCACGCTGAGAAATCCAGAGCTGCTTCTGAGATGAGAGGGA
Organism: Myotis nattereri; assembly: GCF_964212035.1. Classification (NCBI taxonomy): domain Eukaryota; kingdom Metazoa; phylum Chordata; class Mammalia; order Chiroptera; family Vespertilionidae; genus Myotis; species Myotis nattereri. The sequence continues at coordinate 22,813,375 of NC_138075.1, read as the reverse complement.
ATGTGGCCTTTGACATGGGAACCGGATCTGCTTGAATGAAGCGTATCCCCCTTGGATGGGGACGGTATTTGTACACCCACCCCCTTCTAGCACTAACCTTTTATCAGACGTTCCGGATCTTAGGGGAGTCCCTTTCAGCCAGCCCAAGCTGACCCCCTCTCCTGCTGAACCTGCTATCTGGCTATACGTATAGGCTTGGGTGGGCAGCGTCTCCTGAAGAGAAGACATTTTGGTAATTTCTCCTATACACTGAGCAGCTGCAGGCAGGACCGCTGTGCTGGTTTGCTGTGGCTTCTGCCCTGGACACAGCATGCCAGAGCAGCCTGCGCTGGCAACAGAGCTGGGTGCTGGGGCCACTGCCAGAGAAGCTGGGGTGTGTGTGTACGGACACTAAATGTAATAAAAGAAGTCACACTGCGGGTGGGGGCACTGAGTGAGGGTGGAGAGAATGCCTTACATTGTTTTTTTTTAAAGAGAGATGTTTTCATTCATTTTTTAGAGAAACATCGATGTGAGAAATATCAATTGTTTGCCCCCCATACGTGCCCCGACCAGGGATCGAACCCCCAACACCTAGGTATGGGCCCTGACCTGGAATTGAACCTGCCGCCTTTTGGCATACGGGTTGACACTCCAACCAACTGAGCAGCCCGGCCAGCGCAGTATGCCCTCCTTTTTGACAGGGAGAAAGGTGTTTACTCTTCATTCCCTCAAAATGTGTTAACAAAAGGTCTACCAAATCCGTTGCTTTGTTTTGAAACATACTTTGCGTTTTTCTATTTGTAAACCAGATGTTGTAAAGCAATAAAAGATTTTCCAAGTGGTCTGCCTTGTCACTTGATGGGGCAGAGGGGGGTTTCTGCTCGTCGGTCCCTCTGAGGTTATTGCACATTTCTGAGTGCTGGAGGATGTGGTGGGGCGTGGGGGCTGGAGGAGCAGCTCCTGCGGCCTCCCAGAGAAGTGGTTCTCTTTTTACTGAGGTGTTACCATCCCAGTGGGTTATTTTTTTATTTATTTTATTGATTTTTTTTTTTACAGAGAGGAAAGGAGAGGGATAGTTAAGAAACATCGATGAGAGAGAAACATCCATCAGCTGCCTCCTGCACACCCCCCTCTGGGGATGTGCCCGCAACCAAGGTTCATGCCCTTGACCGGACTTGAACCTGGAACCCTTCAGTCCCCAGGCCGACGCTCTATCCACGGAGCTAAACCGGTTAGGGCACCAGTGGGTTATTTTTTTAAAGACGAGGCTGTAAAGGTTACTGTCGGCCTTTGTGGGAGACGGCAACTCAGCGTCCAACACATGACCCTGACCGCTGTCTTACTGCGTACCCATGAAGGCGCACCCGAGTGTGAGTGCTGATGAGAGAGCCACTGTTGTTTTTGGCTCTGCCTCAAAGGGTGGCTGGTGTTTGTCTTACAGTCACCCCAGCTGGGCTCCAGCGAGCTCTAGCCAGAGGCCACAGTTCCGGCACCTGCAGTTCTGATTTTCCTTCTGAACTGTCCTACTGACTGCCTCTCCTCCCTTCCCAGTGGTGCTCACCTTGTCTCTTACTTGGGTGTGCTGCGATCAGTTTCTCGTACATGTATTACCTAGAGTCACACTGCCTGTGGCATTCTGGCACCATCTCTGTTAGCAATTCTACTTTAGATCATGTAGGAAGGGGCTATTAAAGGAACCTAATAGTCATAGTGTCTGCTAAATACTCTACATCATCTCTTTCCTTTTTAAAAAAAATATATTTTTATTGATTTCAGAGAGGAAGTGAGGAGATAGAAACATCAATAATGAGAATCATTGATTGGCTGCCTCCTGTATACGTCACACTGGGGATCCAGCCCACAACCTGGGCATGTGCCCTGATTGGGAATCGAACCGTGACTTCCTGGTTCATAGGTGGACGCTCAACCACTGAGCCACCCATCACCTCTTTAGATCCTTTGGGATCTTTATCTGAAATCGTATTTCTATGACACATGCTTAGGGGATGCAAATCATATGATTTCATTCACTCCTTAGGTGGGTTCCACGTGGATCTCCACTCAGATGTTAACCCTGTAAGATCATTGCTTTTCTTTCTGCTTCCTGACAGTAGTTGGTAAGGGAAAGACAAGTTCTTAGCAACTGAGCTGTTTTTCTAGATGTAGTATTGTGGGGATGCAAGCGAAACGGCTGCAACCATTTTTTTTTGGCACCATAAAGAAAGCCAAACGGAGGATGAAGCCAACACAGGTAGGCAGAGCCAAAAGAATCACAGAGAAATGGAGCCGAGTCCTGATCAAACTTCCTGAAGTTTATAATCCCCTTCACTTTACAGTTTTGTTAGCCAATGTTGTTTAAGCTAGTTTAAGGTAGATTTGGTGCCTTAATTGATAGGGAATTTCCAATGCATTGTCAACTTCAAGCTTCCCGTCATCCCAAGTCTCCCGCCGCCCTTCCTTTCGGACCTTCCTTTTGTTGTTAATCCTCACCCGAGGATATTTTTCCACTGATTCCCCCGTTCCCCTTTTTAAGAGAGAGTGGAAGGGAAGCGGAGAGACAGAAACATCGTTATGAGAGACAAGTCTATTGGTTGCCTCCCGCATACACCCCAACTGGGGCCGGGGATCAAATGTGCAACCAAGGTACATGCCCTTGACTGGAATCGAACCCATCGTGCTCTAACCACTGAGAAACTGGCTAAGATATATTATCTTAATATCTTAAGATATTACTATAGTAATATATCTTAAGACACATGATACCTGGACATTCAAGTCTCAACTGAAATCTTACCTCCTACTTCCTGGTGATGTAAGTTATGCACTTTCCTCCCTTTCTTGGTTACAATATCTACTTTCTAGAATTCTTATCACTGTCTGAAGCTGTTCTTTCACTTGTTGGGTTTTTTGTTGTCTGTTTCCTTGGCTACAATGTGAGGACCACCACGGGAGTGGAGTCATTGCCCAGGCCATTCATTTCTCTTTCCCAAGTATCCTGCGTGGAGTAAGTGTTGAATAAATACTTGTTGACATAATGAATGGGCCTTGAGTCTACATGCCGTGGGAGGGCCCAGTCAATGTGGAGCCCTCGGGGTTGTTTGGAGGACGCCGTCCGCTCCATTGCGTTATCTTTGGGCCCCAGAGTTCTCCTTTCCTCGTCACGCAGCTGTTTCTGCTGTGCTGCCTGGTTCTGTGCTTTCTCAAGAACCTGTTTCTTCCTTTGGAAGAAAACAAGAAAGGGTCCCGATTGTTCCGTTGTGAACTCAGAATCTTGAAGGTGGGGCAGGAGGGGAGGAAGACCTGACTTCAAGGAGCTGGAGGCAGCCTGGTGTGCCTGGGCTTTGAGCTGTCCTACTCACTCAGTGTACTTGATGAGTAGAAAGTGTGATTCTCTCTGGGAGGGCCCAGAGCAAGGCAGGAGTGGCCTTGGCTTACGGGAGATCAAAGTACAAGGACTGATCGGAGCAGAGGGTTTTTCTGTTTATTACAAAATTCATTACACAAATACAGCTGACCAGAAGGTCTAAAAACAGCCCAGACTCTTCCAACCGTAACCCATCCGTCGACACAAGGACATAAGCCAGGCTCACTCACAGGGGAGCCCTTCTTAGGAGAACTGCCCGTCCCGCAGATGGTTTGGAGTCTTGGGTCCAGCGGCAGAGAGGAGCCCAGCGTGCGTGGACAACCCCTTGAAGCAGCCCTTGGTGGCAGCTGCTCTGGGCGAGGCAGCAGCTTTAAGTTTCACAGTCCACTTGTTCCCACCACACAAGTCAAATCAAGGGATGGAAATACAATGAAAAGAGCAGGAGGCTGGAAAAGCGATCCTCAGAGAGGCTGCGAGTGGCAAGGGCACGGTGGGCTTCTGAGGTGCTGGCGATGTTTGGATCTGGATGGAAGTACAGAGGAGTCACTTTTAAATGATGCGTACATGTTCACACATGTTATATACTTTTCTGTATGCATGTTATAGCTTTAAAAAGTTTAAATGTAATAAAAGCAAACAGAATGTAAAAGGCTAGGAGTGGATAAGGGGGCTGGTGATGGAGCAGAAGAGAAGAAACTAAAGCGCAGAGAGGACGACGGAAGACCGCAAAGGTGGAAGACGAAGTCTCGGAGGTGGTACACGAAGTCTCGGAGGTGGTACTGTTGGCCTCAGTTTCTCTTCTTCTGTCTGGATACTGGTTCTACTTCTAGGTACCGGAGCCCGACGAGCATACCCAGGATCGAGAAACCTTAAATACAGAGAGGACATTAGTGGTGGACATAAGCACAGTGCCCTCTCAGACCCCTCGTAGGTCTGCCGGGGCTGGGACAGGTCCTGTGGGAAGTTAGGGTGGTTGCATGCTTACTTGCCACCATCAGGGGTGCCAGGACGCCGATGGTGGGAGCTGCGGTCCCGTACACAAACAGCTCAGAGAGGAAGTGCCCCAGGGCGAGGAGGAAGGTCCAGAGCGTGATGTGGTAGAGCCTAGGAAGGTACAGACAGAAATAGGAACTGAAGGACTGCTTGTTCCGTGCGAGGGAAAAGTGGTGACCGGGCCCGCTGCACACAAACACCCAGGAAGTGACCACGGCTGAAGGCAAAGGGGACTTGGTCCTGAGAAAGACCTGGCCTGCTTGCTCACATCCATTCTCTACGAGGGAAAACGGAAGATTTTAACTGCTCATCAGAGAGAATGGTCCAGGCATCCAGAGTGGATCTCCAAGTCCTAGCAAGGCGGTGAGCCAGCTACAGCAAAGCAGGGTCTGTATTCTAGCAATCCCAGGAGGGGAGGCAATTTTGGGTCAGCCATGCTTCCATATTCCACTTACTCAAACGGGTTTGACTCTGTCATCCCAGCTCACCTGGCCTGTGTTTGGCCAGGGGCTGTGCTCATAACGGTGGAAGCCACAGAACGAGGGGCCTGAATGGGGGATGAGCCGCAAGGACCTCGGGGGGGCTTTTAGGTGCCCTTCTAATGTGGGTGGGTTATTTTGTCTCCGCTTGGGAAAACGGTCAGATGGAGGACCCGGTGACCACGTCGTGGGAAGAGAACTTGTTCCGCAGCTTTGGCCAAAAGGTGGGGGAGAGGTAGGTTACAGGATGATCCACCATCTGCATTGCTGATATCTTTTTTAACTGTGAAATTTTCAAAATTATGAAACCTCTAAACATACAAAAACTATAGATAAGATACTGTAGTCCCTAATCAACCAGTACCCTGCTCCATCAACTGAGCATTTTGACATTTTTTTTTTTGCCTCAGATACTTTTTTTTAAAGAAATAAAATATTAGTTATCAGTTAAAAAGCATCCTATGTATCCTTTTCCCATCTGATCCCATTCTCCTGCCTCCCCTCTCCCCAGAAGGAACCAATATCTTAAATGTGATGTTTATCCTCCCTGTGCATGTCTGAATACATTTAGTAAATATGTACATATAGGAGTGGACTTTGAGTTTCCAGGGAGGGAGGGAGGAGAATCAGAGTGCCCATCAGAAGCACACAGAAGTCCCAGGCGAACAAAAGGCTGGAAGCACAGGCCAGCATCTGCAGCTGTCCTGATTGGGAGAAGGGGGAATGGATGGGCAAGAGAGGTGAGGAGAAGTCTGAGTTGCTTATGCTCATTCCAGAAGCACAGCAAACAAAAGGCGTTACCCCTTATACCTATCAGCAATTCTTCATCATGGGAAAGGTCTTTTAAAATGATTACTCAACCTTCCCTCCCTCCTAGTCACCCTGAGAGGTAGAACAGAAATACTAGTCTCGTTTTATACGTCAAGAGAGCGAGATGCAGAGAAGGTACATAATGAACTCGCTGCTACAGAGCTAGTTACTAATAGAACTGAGACAAGAGCTCATCTTCTTGTTTTCATTCTTCAGGCCCCAGGCTGTTTCCACTAAACTACACTGTTTCCAAAAATACATGCGAATCTAGAACGAGTAAACCACAGTTTCAAGTTAAAAAAAAAAAAATTAAAAAATTAAGTTGTTGAGATCGCAGGGCTAAGAGCCCTGCTTCAAATCCCACTTGTGTCAGTCTTCCTCAGATTAAATTAACTGGGTGTCTAATATGTAGATCTGCAAAATCAGGAATGAAAATCACTACCTCCCCCGCTGCTAGGAGGAGGCTTAGTCAAGGTCACCTAGATGAAAGCTCCAGGCAAAATAAGGTAAATACCGTTCCCTCCTCTCTTCCCCAGAGGCTGAGCGTCTGGATCAGAGAGAAAAAGATTTTAGTGTCAAGTTGGTGTTTGGGTGCCTCATCCATGGACCTGAGCAAACTTTTCCACCTTGATGTGGTGATGACTGTTGGTGGGAACAGGGCTCGAGCCCCCTCCAGTGGCCAGTACTGGCTACAGCACTCTAGACAAGAGGCTAGGATTGCCTGCAGCTATTCCACACTAGCTTATCTGAGTAGCCTCAAAAGGCAGAACACGGAGGAGACCTGGGTTCTCTTCCACCCTCCTCCTCTGCAAAAGCATCCGGCAGTTTGCTTGTGGGTTCCTTTTCCCGTGGACTGTGAGTTCTGTGCATTCGTGCTTAAGGAGGCATGTGAGAATAAGGTATGCGTGGGTGGCTGCTCTAAAAAGAGCACACCACTTCAGTAGAAGCAAGGCTGGTTCTTCAGTAAAGCAGCAGGGGCTTTGATGCAGGCCACTGGATCATGGCACGGCCAATTTGCTATGTCAGTTCAAAAGAATTTTCAAACCTTAAAGACCTGTTAGGCCTTTTATGTTTTCTAGGCCTGGAAGGAACGGAACCTATGAACCTTTTATTATCATCCACATTCTAGGCGAATGCATCAAAATGAACAGGTCTCCAAGGGGAGGACCACAGTGGGTATGCGTAGCACCTGAGTTCGAACAAAAGGATGCTAAAGCTCTTCCTTCCCTTACATACGTCTTGTTGCGGATGTCGATGGCACAGAGGCAACGGATCACTGATGAGAGCAGCGTCCAGATCCCAAAGGTCCGAGCTTGCAGGCCGTTCACTGGGTAGCAGAAAAAAGCAAGAGTGTTGAGAAGAAGAAGGTTAGGATGCCTTCCAAACTCTTCCTACCTCCCTGGCGGTTCATGGGAGGCAGGGAGCTGAGCTGAGCCCCCTTTGGCTGGGCAGAGTGGAGGTGCTGGTGCCGTGCCTGGCGCTAGAAGGAATGGAAGGGATTCCAGAATGAGAACTGCTCAGCTCCTCCTCCAATAGCTATGGCGGGGCAGGGACTTCCAAGAGTGGAACTCCAACAAAGAGCCCACTCGGGCAAATAACCCCTGGATGGAGTAGCTTATACCTCTGCCCTAGAAACCAGCCTGGTGTCGGTGAAGCCCAGTGAGTCTGAATCAGGACAGGTTTGAGGGGATGCTGCAGAGTGGTCTGGCAATACAAGATGCCTGGGAGGCCAGCAGACTTTTAAGGCTGGTGTAGGAGAGAACTCGGGAATAATGGCGCCCACATAGATGGCTACATCTGGTTTTTCAGAGACCTAAGTCCCTGGGTCTTCGCTGAATCCAGATCTGTATTATCTGAACAAAGCCCAAACCAGGCTGGATTCCTGGACACGTGATAGGGGGACAAAGCACTGTTTCTCTAGTGTTTGCCAAGGCCACCCTGTTCTTGGTGGCTTCGTTCTGACACTGTTGTATTAAATATCTTGTTCTGAAAGTATGGATCATATTCCACCACAACAGTGGTTCTGGACCCTGGATATTTCTTAGAATCAACTGAAAAAGTTTCATGCAATTACCAAGACCTGGATACCAGACCAAAGAAATCATACTTTCTGGGGGTGGGCCTTGGGCAAAGTGGTTTCTCAAACCCCCTCCCTCGGTGATTGTAAGGCACAACCATTGATCTAAGGCATTCAGTGGTTGGAATGCCAAAACAGGGACATCAGAGATACTTCTTTGCTGTTCTGTTAAGCAAGAGAAATTTCAAGGGACAAGACTGAAAACTGAAGGGTCTATTTATGTTTACTTGGGCTTTTAGGATTTTCCAGCCTTTGGAAAACCAGACAGTGATACCAATTTCACAACCCCAAAGCCCTTTGGACGTAAGCAGTAAGGTGAACAAAATTCCATATGCCAACCAAATACCTGGCCGTTGGCCCCAGTGGGCTACGATCTTTATAAACACTTTGGCAGCTTTGCTGATGAACAGACTGAGGAATTAGTGAGCTACGAAAGGGAACTATTTCACCAACCTTAACCAGATGAGGCATCAGGTGAAATTCTACCACAGTACAAGACAGTCCCCAGATCATGAGGAGGCAGTCTTCACTTCTGGGCTGGAGACAGACAGATGGACACACGCATGTGCAGATGCATGCGCACGCGCACACACACACATACCTACACACACACACATTCTTGCTCAGCTCTATGCCCTTCAGCAAGTCAAATGACCCCTGGGCTTCTCTGCCTCAACTTAAATTCAAAGGGCTAGTGCACATAACCGCTGAAAATCCTGTGAATCTACATAGGATGCCTCGACCATCCGAAGGCAGCATTTGAGGGTGAAAAAGTTGAATTGTCTCGCCCCCTTTTCCAGGTTCTTCACTCCCAGTATATTTGAGCTTTGTTCAAAAATGAGCCTTAGCCTACTTAGGTTCATTTTATACCCAGATGTTGCAGAACAATGAGCTAGGTCAGAGCCTGAATCTGGGTTAGCTATAAATGTGACACAGAATCGTCAGCTGCTGTGAAACGGTGCCGCGGCTCCAACGATCCCACACATCAGTGCAAGGAAGGGCAAGCTGCGATGTGAAAACACTCTCAGCAAAGAGGCTCAGGAAACTGGGCCTTCTGCAGTTTCATTTTGGAGACAAACCTGGGTGGGCGTGGGCTGTCTTCTCAGGGACTACGTCACAGTTTGGGAAAACCTTGGATTGGTAACTCTATCTGCAACATGGAATGTAACCATGTGTGTGCCATGATGTGATTTCTGAAGACAGCTGAGATAACGTGAAAAACTTCTTTATGGCTTTCTAGAGGGGTACCACAGAGTCACCAAGTAATTCTATTTCCTTCTTTGCCCCTTGCATGCTCCCTACCAGGGATTGAGCCTGCAACCTGGGCATGTGCCCTGACTGGGAATGGAAACAGCCATCCTTTGGTGCATGGGACGATGCCTAGCCAACTGAGCCACACTGACCAGGAGGCTCTTGTAACGCTTTTTTACAGACTGCCTAGGGCCGTGTAAAATGAATGAAAAGGTATTCAGGGAAGCTTTGAGGGGGAAAATGGGCCAAGTGCTATCCATAAAGTTTATTACTCTAGTGCAGCAGTTCTCAACCTGTGGGTCGCCAACCTGTGGGTTGGGACCCTTTTGGGGGTCGAACGACCCTTTCACAGGGGTCACCTGAGACCATCGGAAAACACATATATAATTACATTGTTTTTGTGATTAATCACTATGCTTTAATTATGTTCAATTTGTAACAATGAAAATACATCCTGCGTATCAGATATTTACATTACGATTCATAACAGTAGCAAAATTAGTTATGAAGTAGCAACAAAAATAATGTTATGGTTGGGGGTCACCACAACATGAAGAACTGTATTAAAGGGTCGCAGCATTAGGAAGGTTGAGAACCACTGCTCTAGTGGTTACCAAAGGCTACTAGTATATAGGCAGCATCAGAATCACCTAGGTAGTTATTAAAAAACTAGAGGCCCAGTGCACAAAATTTGTGCACTCGGGGGGAGAGGGGGGTCCCTCGGCCCGGCCTGTGCCCTCTTGCAGTCTAGGACCCCTCGGGAGATAACAACCTGCTGGCTTAGGCCTGCTCCCGGGTGGCAGAGGGCAGGCCCAATCCCTAGGTGCAGCCCCTGGTCAGGCTCAGAGCAGGGCTGATTGGGGAGTTGGGGTGCCTTCCCCTGTCATGCACAGAGCAGGGCAGATTGGGAGGTTGCAATGCCACCCTCAGTCACGCTCAGGGTAGGGCTGATTGGGGGGTTGGGGCACCGCCCACTGTCACACTAAAGGCAGGGTCGATGGGGAGGTTGTGGCGCCACCCCGTCACGCACAGAGCAGGGCCCATCAGGGGGGTTGGGGCTCCATACCCTGTCACGCACAGAGCAGGGTCAATCAAGGGGTTGGGGAGCTCCCCCCTGTCATGAACAGAGCAGGGCCGATCAGGGGGTTGAGGAGCTCCCCCCTGTCACTCACAGAGTAGGGCCGATAGGGGAGTTGGGGCACCGCCCCCTGTCACACTCAGGGCAGGGCGGATCAGGGGGTTGGGGCACCGCCCTCTATCACCCACAGAGCAGGGGCGATCAGGGGGTTGGGGCGCCGCCACTCTCACACTCAGGGCAGAGCCGATGGGGGGTTTATGGCTCTACCCCGTCACACACAGAACAGGGCCCGTGGGGGGGAGGGGGGGGGTTGGGGCACCGCACCCTGTCACACACAGAGCAGGGCTGATCAGGGGGTTGAGGTGCCGCACCCTGTCACACACAGAGCCGCAGGGCGATCAGGGGGTTGGGGAGCTCCCCCCATCAGGCACAGAGCAGGGCTGATCAGGGGGTTGGGGCGCCTTCCCATCATGAACAGAGCAGGGCGGATAGGGAAGTTGTGGCCCCGCCCCCTGTCACACACAGAGCCTCAGGGCGATCAGGGGGTTTGGGCACTGCCCCCTGTCACGCTGATCCCGGTGCCTGATCCGGTGCCGGGAGGCCTCGTGGCTCCGCTGATCCCGGTGCTGGGAGGCATATTACCCTTTTACTATATAGGATAGAGACCTGGTGCATGGGTGGGGCTGGCTGGTTTGCCCTGAAGGGTGTCCTGGATCAGGGTGGGGGTCCCACTGGGGTGCCTGGCCAGCCTGGGTGAGGGGATGATGGCTGTTTGCAGCTGGTCACACACCCTTCAGGGTGGGGGTCCCCACTGGGGTGCCTGGCCAGTCTGGGTGAGGGGCTGAGGGCTGTTTTCAGGCCAACTGAAGCTCCCAACTGCTCCTTTTTTTCTTATTCTGGGCCAGCTTTAGCTCTAGCTCCAGCTCTGAGGCTTCTGCTGCTGAAAGAAGGTATCTGGTTTGTTTCGGTTCTATAATCAAAACACTGTATAATTCCAGCTCTAAGATCCCGGCCTCGCTGAAAGCAGGTTTCTGGGGTTGTGTTTAGCTTCTATATTTGTTACAATGTTTCTTAAACCGCAGGCTCAGAGGCCGGCAAAGCAGTCGGGGGAATGTTGGTTTCCTCCGTCACTGAAGCAAGCAAGCCTCATGTTAGTTTCAAGTTGCCTGGCTGCCAGCCGCCATCTTGGCTGGCAGTTAATTTGCATATCTCGCTGATTAGCCAATGGGAAGGGTAGCGGTCGTACGCCAATTACCATGTTTCTCTTTTATTAGATAGGATAGATTCCTGGACTCCACCCAGGGGGTGAAATTTTCAGTGAACAGGTTTGGAGAGGGAAATGGCATCTGCACGTTGTTTGTTTGTACATCTCCTAGTAAGTTATTCTGATGTATAGCCTAGTCTGGGAACCACAATGTACAAAAGATGCAGTTCTTTGACTTCTTACCCAGGTCTGGCTTGCCGGTGTAGAGCTTTTCATAGAGAAAGGTGTGGTCTCGGAAGCTCTGAAGCGTGTTCCCCATGGCTATGATGGACACCATCACCAACCAGCTTCGTAACACATTCAGGAAACGGCTCATGGTCCCCTCAAATCGGAGAGGGCTTCTTGCCCTGGAAACAAAGGCAAAGGATGTGAGACAACAGATGGTTCCTCTTCCATAACCATGAGCTCTCTCACCCCTGGGTCCCATTCATGAGGGCTGTACTAAGCTTGTTTGTTCACTTATTGATCGCTTCATAAATTCCTCTGAAAACCCCCTAAGCTCACCCTCCCCAGTTACCTTAATACACTACTCTTACCTTTATGGAATTAGCACGCTGCCTTTGAATATTTTCCCTAAACCAAAGTGTGCTGACCTTTACCCAGAGTGAAAAAGGCTAAATAATGCAGTAGGCAGAAATGACAAACCCAGTGGAAAAATTGGAGATTCAAAAAAAGGGAGAAGAGGGGGTGTACAAATATTACTATAGTAACCAAGTGGATTTATGTATAAGCTTACAGAAATTGGTCTCAATATTTAGTCATAGTAACAGTGGTGAATCAACAGTATACTTTCCAATAAATGGCACAGTAGTTATCTTTGACTTGAGTAATTTCTCTAAAACATTACCCTACATCAGAACACTTTTCTCTTGGCTCAATCAGCCCTCTTATATCTTTACTTGTAGACTGGTTTTTCATGTCATTCTTTCACAAGGCAAGTGGGCTAAAAGGTAATTATAAATCTAACAGACACCTGCCTAGCTATTGATGACAGATCCTTCCAAGCGCATAGAAGCCTTACACATTTCAGTGGAACCAATAGTGAGGGCAATATTTACATCCTCGGGTTTTCTCTAATCTGGTTCTGAGGTATACCATAAACGAGAAGAACAATCTAAAGGTTAAAAATAAACTGTGGTGACTGGAGAACTAGTAAGAAATTATATGAAGAAGGAGACAGCAATGTCGGCATTGGGTTGCAGGAGAAATTACAGTAGCTAACAGTTACTGGGCACTTGCACGTGCCATGCACTGTGACACGCACTTAACATATATTGTAGACATTATTAATATTTCCATTTTACAGATGAGGGTTGGCACAGAGTGGTTAAGTGATTTGCTTGAGGTTTTACAGCTAATATATGGCCAACCTGAGATGTGAAGCATGGTCTGTTGGACTCTACGTTGCAATACTGCCTCACCGTTTGAGAATATTTTGACGAAGTTTCCATTTTTGAGGGAGACAAGCATACCATACCCACTTTTGTCTTGAAGTTGTATAGAAAATAACATTAGATTATGTACATTTGTTTTTATAAAGCTTAGATTAACCCTTGCTGAGCATTGATTTCAATGAGCTTGACTTAAATAAAACCCATGTAGATAAAGAATTTAATAATGGAATTATTTCTTCCCACCTTCATTATGGTTTTTTGGCCCACGGTTTATCTGCTGTCAGGTTAACTTCTTGGGCTTGAAGTGGTGACAAACTATCGGGCTTCCTTTGTCACTCTGGCAGTAAAAGTTTCAGTATGGTCCTACACTACCCAGATGAAACAGATATTACAGTCAGCCAAGGCTCAAGACAGTGTGAAGCACCAAGAAACAAAAAAAGAGCTAGAGAGGAGGAAGGGTGAATGGAGGAATCCCTCAGGGAAAGGTGGACCACGCAGTGGGCTTTGTCCAAGTCTAGAGAGAATAGGGCTCTACGGACTTCACAAGCGGTTACAGCCAGGGCCAAGATCCCCCCCCCCACCCCCACCCCGCCCCACCCCCATCCTCCTCCCTATTTTCTTGCCCTCCCTCAATAGGAGACTCTTCCAAGGGTCCGAAAAGCTGCACGGATGGCCCCCTCTTTTTGACAGAACTTACGCCTTTCATTTCACAGAAGCTCTTAGAAATCCCAACAGGTAGCTGATGAGGGCTGAGCCTGAGCATTCTTCAGAGCTGCTCTCCCACTCCCTCGACCCATTTTCCTAAAGCTGGAGGGCCTATCCAACAAACACGATTCTCAGCTTTTGCCCAGGCAGGTGTGGTGTTAAAACCTGAGCCAGGAGAGAGGCGTTCCTATCCTGGCCCTACCATTAAGTAGCTGTGTGACCCTGGGCAAAAATCATTTACACTTTACAGCCTAGGTTTCCTCACCTGCGAAATGGAGACTTAAAAAAATACAATCTCAAGGAATATTCTCACCTGGCGACGGAACCCCAGCCAGCAGCAGCCGCTGCAGCAGCAAAGATGCAACCCCCAAAACAGCTCCAGCCTGGAGTCCACCTGAATCATTTGTCCCCGCCCCCGCCCTCACCCGGCTCCAGGATTGGGCCATTTCTGTCAATCTCCGCTCTGATTGGCTGCCTCGGTTCTGCTCAAGCAGGAGATGGGGCGTGAACCCCTTTACTGCCAATCAGCGGTAGCCACTGCCCGAGTGTCCGCAGGGGTCCGCCGCCCGCTCGCCCGCACAGTGAACCCGCCTGTGGAGCGTGGCGGGAGGACTCCGGTCTCGGATTCAACCCGTTAGGGGCGGGGGAGAAAAAGTGGGGAAGAGAAGTCGAGATTCTTCTGCTGAGCGTGGTCTCCGAGCCCGCGCTGCGCGGGGGTGACGACATTCGTCGGCGCCCGAAGCCGAGCGTTGTGGGCGCCGGGTGGCGGGCGCCTGCGCAGTGGCCCCGAGCGGGCGGTTGCTGGTTGGTTGTTGTAGTAACCGGGGAAGCAGCCGTCCGCGGCCGCCGAGAGCCGGGCTGGGGAAGGAGGAGGGAGGTAGGCGCCGAGCGCGCTCCCCGCCGGCCCGCCCCGAGCCATGGGAAGATGAGACAGGTAAACGCCTGCGCCGGCGCGCTCCCCCACCCGAGGGAGGTGCGCTCCCGGGTCTGGGCGGGCGCGGTCCGCTGCACTTCCCGCTCGGAGTCCGGGGGCTGCGGTAGGTTTCCGGGCGCGCTGCGGCGGAGTTGCCTGCGCCCTTCCCGCGGGGAGCATCTGCGGACCTACCGGGAATTGGGGTGAGCAGGGGTGGGGCTGATGGGCTGATCCCTAGAGCAGTGTCCCTCATCTTGTTGCGGATGTCCTGCCCGCTCTCTCCCCGCCCTGCAGGCAGCCTCGTTCAGTTTTAATTGGAAGGACATGCCAACATTGGGGAGAGATGGAGAAACCCTGCGGGGAGTCCTCGGAAGAACGCCTCTGGAGGTGGTTGGCTACTGCCCATTCCGCGGAAGGTCTGCAGGGATCATGATCGGGGCCGGCATTTTTCGGTTCCGTTTATAATTTCACCGTATCCAGGAATGCATAGCAAAAGGAGGTTTAGAGAGATTTCCATCAAGTGGTTATCTCTGAATTGTGATCATCTCTGATGACCATTTGAATATTTTCATTTTCTTGATCTATTTTCTATTCCTTGCTCAGGCACAACAAACATATACTTTTACCCCGTGGAAAAAATTTAAGTTAGAAATGGAAAACATCCTAATTTTAATGTCTGAGATTCAATCATAGTTTGTGATTTTTAGCATGGGACAGTAGTTTTTGAGTGTTTGAAAGGACGTTTTTTCCCCCCAGTTATTTATGACCTCGATTCAGGAGAATATATTAATCTTTTGGTTCAGGAGTTGAATTTTTAGTGGCAACCTGACGGCGTTTTATCTGTGTGTTTGTCGTAAGAGGCCAAATAAATATTTACAAGTATTTTAAATCTTGAGTTTTTACTTTTAACCCAGGTCAGGTTTTAGCAGCAAGGAATATATATTTCAGGCAATCCTCCTCCTACCTCAGACTTCCCTAAAAGTTAGGTAAGTCTGTCCGTTTGGTGCATGTTAGATACTGTGTATAAAAGAAAAATGAAAAACTCAAACTTAGTAACAGTTCTTCGGATACTGTGTGGACAGACAGTATGGTTGGGCAAAAAAACTTGATTTGGGGGGCATATGCGAGGCACTGTGATAGAAGGTAAGCGCCTAGAGGTTGGGCACCGGTGAGGTGCATACTCATTTTCATTGCTTGGAAGATCATCAGCAATCATGAACAAACAGACGTCACATCGTGTTTCAGATCCTTTGGCTTCCCTACAGGTTTCTGTGCCACCCAAATTGTTTGATCCAGTGACTCTGCAAAGAAAGGTCTCTGAGGCCCCCCGTCTGCTGACTGCATGACAAACCCTAAAGGACATGCCAATCGTGATGGCCCGGGACCTGGAGGAAACGGCATCGTCCTCAGAGGATGAGGAGGTGGTAAGCCAAGAGTAAGTAAGAGCCCGCCTGCTTCGGAGCCTTTCCTCTAGGATGGGGAAATAGTTCTCTTCTACTTAGACACATCCTTCGACCCAATGTCCTTCCTTTGGTATTGCCTGATACTGGTTTTAGCTTCTACCCAGGATCTAATGAAAGATCTTATTATTTGGTCCTTATCCGAAATGAACTCTAGGTGTTCCAGCTAGTAGCACTTAGTCAACTCCTGATGAGAGCTTCTAACATAGGAGATTTTGAAATGTTTTAGATAGTGAAGAAAAGTAGGTCTCCAAACACTGTGAAACTGCTTATGTTACTTTCTCAAAAATCTTTACAATGATGGAATGATGATCATGTAGAGAGGTCAGGTGACTTACCAGAGTCATTGTGGGGCCGTACATCAGAATGCTGTAGCCTTTGCTGGGTCTGTTGAACAACAGTGCTTTCCTGAGTTCTTTTATGTAAGAGACTCAAAATAATAAAAATGTAAGTGCTAGTGGTAAAAGCAGCTGCTATAGATGATGGTATGGGCTTTAACTACTGTATTTCATTTAATCTGAAGATGCTGTTATTCCCACTCTATTAAATTTGTCCTCACAAATACCAAAGGACTTTCTCAGGGATGTGTAGAGAGTGAGTGATGGATTGAGATTCAGACCTAGTTTTACTGAATTTTGAAGCACTTTGCTATTTTGCTGCCTTCAACCTTATTACTTGACAGAGAACAAAGAGAAAAGCTGGCTTATAGTTAAGATTCGTTTTTAAGATTTTCTGCAGTTCCCCTTGGATATGTGCTGTCTTACCTGAGAAATGGGGATAATATCTCCCAGGCTATTTTGTAGGAGTGTGTTTAGGATCAAATAGAATAATGTCTATGAAATTACTGTGTAAATTGTAAAGCGCCGTACACATATAAGATACTATTCTTACTTTAATATTGAACTTAAAGTAGACTTCTTATTATAAAGTGGAAGATTTTTCATTATTTAATATTATAACTTGAGAAAATTATTGAAGCATTAATAAAGCTTTGGGGAAAGGCTTCTCATCACTGTTAGGTTGTAGGAAATAATAGAGGCTTGACATTATATTTGGGTCATTCTCATTCAGGATAATTAAATGGACAATTCCCTATGGCCATTTGCCTCCGATGACTTCTTGCTTTTTGTGTGCTGCCTCTTACTCATTTCATAAAATTTTAATTTCTCCAAGCATCAGTCTTTCTAATTTCAAGATTATTGTTTTACTCCATAAATATTTTTCTTCTTGGTGGGCTTAGAGGTTGGCCCTGACAAGTATGTATTAGTTTGAACCTCATGAAATTGCCATTTTGGCAGATCAAAAACAGTCGAATAATAACAATTTCAAATAGTTCAACCTGGTATTATAGTAGGTACATAATAAATGCTTGCTGACTGAATGAATGAATGAACAAACAAATGTATGACTTAGATCACATTAGATTAGACGTTCTTAAACGTTTTTAATGTTGTGGGTCCCTTGTCAGAATATTTTTAAGTACTTACAATTAAATACATGTCATTAAAAATACCAATTACATTGAAATTGGTATTATCAAATTATTGGTATTATCCAATAAATTGCACTTATCAAATTATTTTTAAAAATTACTTCTGATACAGTAAATTGTGCTTTCTTATACATTACTTACTTTTTTTGTTTTCTTTTTTTGCTTCTTTTGTGCTTTCTTATACATTAAATAACAAGATTATTCATTTAAAACATGGGAAAGTTAAGTTTTATTTTCTAAAGACAGCAGCATGAAGATTGTTTTTGCTTAGTTTGTGTAAGATCATTACACTGTGGGGTGGTCTTTGATTAACACTTCGAAGTGGGGAATACTGGGACCTTCCTACTGGTACATGTCCGGACTACCAATGTGTGATGTCACCATTTGGTAGCTTGGAGGAGAGATGCTAAATCATTGTCCAGCCTCATCACACCAGATGAGGAAGACTATGATCAGGTAATCTAGTGGCAAGTTTAATAACTAACACAACTTAGAAGTAGTGATAAATGTAAATGATGTTTTCATATACTGGCATCAACTGTAAAACGGTATAAAAATCTAATTTTGGATAATTCTAATAGTGCTGTGCTTTGCTGCCTATATTCATAGTTGAAAAATGTTAAATTTCTAGTAAAAATGAGTGAAATTAAGTGTAATATCCCCCTCCCCCATTGCCCCTGTCCCCCCAATCCAAATTCATGGACCTCTTGAAGTTTCTTTATTTTTTGTTTTGTTTTGCTTTCTTTCACACTCTTACTATTGAATTTTGATGGTTAATCTTGCTCCATCAGCTCATCTTGTCTATTAGACACTTGTTTTATACATTGGGATTCTTAAGTCAATCTTGTTCACACTTAGAGCAATAGGCTTACATTTTAAAGTCTTTTGGAAGTTGATTTGATGCAAAGATGCATATCCATGGACATCTGTTAGATCTGCTCGATTCCTAGACTGTATTAAAGTAGTTAATGCCTAGGCCTTAGGACTAGAAACGGTCCAGGCGGTCCTTGTTCTGCATGGCATTATTTCAGATGGTAAATGTAAAGGGGGTTCTTTTTCTATATTTTGCTTGGTGGTTCCAAATACAAATTTATATATAGATATGGAAACTTTCATAAAAGGATTTGATGCTGCTTTTGTCACTGGAAAAATAGTCACTTTAGTTTCCCGAATAAAAGCTGGCTTTGTATCAGTTGAGAAGATCATCAACATTTACTTGGAAAAAATAAAAGATCATCAACAAATGATTATACAATGAGTGGTCCAGGAGTTTAGAGAAAGAAGGCATCACTCAGGGCTGGGGGAGCGGGGCAAGGCCTTGGAGAGTGGGATTAAGTGGCATTTCCAGCAGGGACAGTGGTATGACTAAGGCATGGAAGTTTTGAGTTATGTAGGCTGCATCCCAGGGGTGAAGAAGAATATATTCCTCATGAAATTGCTTCTGAAAACCCAAAACGTTCTTAGGTTCTCAGTAAAGTCAACCATAAAACTGGTCTACTTTGATAATTAATCATTCAAATATGCTGTCCTCTCATGCCTGTAAGGCATATTTTCTTAATCTATTCCAGTTTCTGTGCAAAAGAAAATTTAAGGTCCCAATTTTTAATTTCCTAATCATTTAGAATCTTTTCCCTTTAGCACCATCTGGTGGGAGCATGGTTTTAATGGCAATTTAGCATCTGCCTTAAGTATTTTGTAGTTGACTTTATTGAATTAATAATTTGTCTGCTACCTCTTTTATCTTTTTATGGGTTGTAAGTGCAGAGATTTCTCCTTCAGGGATTTGGTTTTCCACAGAGTGAGTGTAGTCAGGGCCTTCGCTCTTCTCAGCTGTGCATCTGCTGTTTGTATTCTGATACCCCGTCTTATCGCAGTAATCCATTGTGTGTAAGTGATAAGGCACAGTGGTGCCAGTTTGTAGCTAATGCCAGGTTGACAAGGAACTTTGGATAGTTTCCAGAGTTTCTATCCAAGACTTTGGATAGGCCGCCTATTTTCCCCTCTGTCTAGCCTCTGACTTAGAAATATAGTGGAAAAATTAAAGTTGGAAGAGATCACAGGAATAGCTTGATCCCATGCCCACGTATTATAGGTGTTAAAGATTAAAAAAGCAAGCAAAACAAAAAAATCTTTGCTAAAAAATGCACCCTGTAAACACCATTTCTCACAAGTGGGCACAATCACCCAGGTCAAAGAGCAAGGACAACAAGCATCCACATTCCATTTCTACGAAGCAGGAAATGAGCTGGGTATGGTGTTCTCTGCTTTCTTCACTAAAAGGCTTTTGGCAGCTCATTCCCAAGTCTAAAGGCTGCCTTCTAAGATTGGTCGTCTGCAGCCTATTCATTCAAAGTATGGATGTTTTTAAACTTGGGTTGGGAGGGTCTGACTTGGCCTTGAGATTTGTGATTAAGGGTATGGTCATGTGAGTTTTTTGTTTTTTTTAAAAAAATATATTTTATTGATTTGATTTTTTACGGAGAGGAAGGGAGAGGGATAGAGAGTTAGAAACATCGATGAGAGAGAAACATCGATCAGCTGCCTCCTGCACACTCCCTACTGGATATGTGCCTGCAACCAAGGTACATGCCCTTGACAGGAATCGAACCCAGGACCCTTGAGTCCGCAGGCCGATGCTCTATCCACTGAGCCAAACCGGTTAGGGCGCCATGTGAGTTTTTGAGAGCGAACTGAATCTTGGCTCAGTGGGTCTTACTCCATTTAATAATTTTGATTAGTTTAAGTTCCCAAAGAGTTGAGTTTAAGCTGTTCCATATACAGAACATCACCGAAATGTGATTAGGGTGTCAGAAGGGTGGAAAGAGCACAGACTTTTGGGTTCATATATCTTTCCTTTACTCAGCCTTGGGCAAATTACTTAACCTCTCTGAACACCTTTTCCTTAGTTCATAGTGGGGGCAATAGGAATAAATGAGATAGCATGAAAGCTCTTAGTTTATTTCCTGGCACATAGTAGGTTCTCAGGTAATTTGCCTCTTTCCTGTTCTACCTTCCTGCACTAAGGAGGTTCAGGTTTCCTAACCTTTGAGTAAATTGATTAAACGGAGATTTTCTGAGGCTAAGGAAAGAAAGTAAAGTCAGAGATCCTTCTCTGGAGGAAAAATACCTGTTTTTGCATTTAGTGAGGCTTTATTTAAAATACGTGGTTTTAATTGGGGTACTGGTAAGAATTTGGTTTCCTAGCTCAGAATTTTAAGATGGGTCATCAAATTGCCTTAAAAAAGGACTATACAGGCTGGTGTGGCTCAGTGGGTGGTTGAGCATGGACGCATGAACCAGGAGGTCATGGTTTGATTCCCCATCAGGACACATGCCCCAGTCTAGGGCTCGATCCCCAGTAGGGAGCACACAGGAGGCAGCCAATGGATGATTCTCTCTCATCATTGCTGTTTCTGTCTCCCTCTCCCTAAAATCAATAAAAACATTTTTTTTTAATAAAAAGGACTATAGGGTTTCAAATGGTATATAAATTATTGTGAATCTACTTGTTAGGATTCTTTATGTGTACTGGGGACTAAAACATAACTGTGTATTTTTTGTCCTAAAAATAAAAGGACTTCATTAATTCATATTTAGGAAAGACTTGATTCTGCAGCTCTAAGTGTGCCACTCAGGATCTCCTTTCTCTCATTCTTTTAATCAGGCTCCCACTGACTTCCTCCTTTACTAGCATCTCCAGACTCTCCTGTCAAGATCACAAAATGACAGTAGCACTTCCAGCCCTCAGTCTCCTACACCATCAAGGGAAAGAGTGGCCATCTCTTCTGTAGCTGCCAGAGAAGAGAAAAAGCATTGCTTTCTCAGAGGGTCTCACAACATGTCACCTGACCTTCACTTGGCTCCCATTGGCTTATGTGCTCATCCCTGAAACAGCCACTATAATTGGGGGATAGAATGTCCTAATTGGCTGAAGCCAATCAAGGCTCGTCCCAGGACCAGGGATGGAATTAATCTTAAACAAACCACATGGCTAAAAACAGAAAATGAATGGTTTCCCATAGGACATTTAGGGTTCTTGTTTTAGAAGGAGGGGGAAAGGTTTTAAGCAGCCAACCACAGTAATCTGCTTCGGCAGTTAATTCAGATTTTGAGTTGTAAATTAATAAAGCCTTTTGTTATGGTTGTAGGGATCATCCATGTATCATGTGGACTGGAGGCTGCAGGAGAATTCCAATTTTGGTATTCCATGCTGAGGCAATTCTGACCAAGGACAATAATATTCGAGTAATTGGAGGTGAGTATGACTTCTCCACAGAAGGTAGGGCTGGGGCATGGCCCTGGCAACCTTGTCTTGCAGAAATTGACAACACCTATAGATAGGGAAATGGCCTTGGCCACGAGAAGACTATCTTTATTATACTTGAAAGGATTATTAGGGTTTCTGGAATTGTTTTCTGCATATTATTTTTTCCCTTTTGAATTTTTTTTCAGAATTATGTATACATGTGCTTATTGTTATTTTATTGTAGTAAAATACACAAAACAAAACTGTTTTAGAGAGTACAATTCAGTGGCATTTAGTACATTCACATTGTTGTGCAACAATCACCACTATTTAGTTTCAGAACATTTTTATCATCCCAAAAGTAAACTCTGTACCCATTAAGTAGTCAATACCCAGCCCCTGACAGCCCCTAATCTACTTTCTGTCTCTGTGGATTCACCTCTTCTGGATATCTATAATAATAAAAGCGTAATATGCAAATCGACTGGAAGGACGTCTGGACGTCTTTCCAGATGAAGCCAGGGCTGCAGCCATGGGATCGAGGCTGCCACGGCTGTGAGGGAGGGATTGAGGCAGCCAAAGTGTTTTCCACAGTGATAGCACTGTTTTTCATTTCCATCAACAATATATGAGAGTTCTCATTTCTCCACATTCTCACTAACATTTATTTTGTTTTTTAGATCATCGCTATACTAGTGGGTGTGAAGTGGTACCTTACTGTGGTTTTGATTTGTATTTCCGTAATGACTAATGACATAGAGCATATTTTTAAAATATGTATATTTTTATTTACTTTTAGAGAGGAAGGGGAGGGAGAGATAGAAACTCCATTGGCTGCCTTCTGCATGCCTCTACCGAGGATTGAGCCTGCAACCCAGGCATGTGCCCTGGCTGGGAATCGAGCCAGGCACCACAGGCTGAGCAACATAGAGCATCTTTTCATTAATATATCTTCCTTGGAGAAATGTCTAGTCAAGGCTTTTGCTTATTTTTTAATTGGTTGCTTGTCTTCCTATTGTAATAAGATTCCTTATCCATTCTGAATATTAGAACCTTAGTAGATATATGATTTACAAATATTTTTCTGTGGTTTGTCTTTTCACTTTTTTGATAGTATTTTTTCATGAGCTAAAGGTTTTCACTTTGATAATGTCTAATTTGTCTGTTGTTGTTTTTTTTTTTGTTGCTTATATTTTTGGTATATTTACAAAACCATGGCCTAACGGTTAGGTTAGTGGGGGCAATAGACTAGGTCATGATCCCCATGCTTTGTTCTAAGACTTATATAGTTTAAGCTCTTATATTGGAGATAAATGGTGTTTGATCCATTTTGAATTACTTTTTTTAATGTGAGGTAAGGGTCTACATTCTTTTGCATGTGTATATCTATTTGTCCAACATAATTACTTGAAGAGACTATTCTTTCTCTATTGAATGCTTTTGGAACTCTTGTTGAAATCAGTTGTCTGTAGGTATATGGGTTTATTTCTGGACTCTGAATAGACCATTGATTTGTATGTTTATCCTTATACCAGTACCTATCATTTTAATTACTGTGCTTTTGTACTAAGTTTTGAAATTGGAAAATGTGAATTCTTTAACTTTGTTCTTCTGTTTCAAGATTTTTTTTGGCTATTCAGAGTCCCTTGCAATGACACATGAATTTTAGGATAAAGCTTTTTAATATCTGCAAAAAGGCCTTTGGGATTTTGATAGGAAATGCATTGAATCTATAAATTGCTTTTGGGAATGTTGCCATCTTAAAAGTTCTCCAGTCCATAAAGAAGGGATGTCTTTCCGTTTATTTCAATCTTCTATAATTTCTTGTAGCAGTGTTTTATAGTTTTTACTGTACAAGTCTTGTAGCTCTTTGGTTAAAATTATTCCCAAATATTTTATTCTTTTTGGTATTATTATAAATTATAAATTTGGTATCATTATCAATTTTATTTTTGGGTTGTTAATTGTCAGTGTGTAGATTTTTGTATATTGACCTTATATTCTGAAACCTTGCTGAACTCATTAGCTGTAATAGTTTTGTGTGTGTTGGGGGTTCTTTTGAATTATCTATACTGTATATAAGGTCATGTCATCTGCAAGTAGAGATCATTTTACTTCTTTCCTTACAAGTTGGATGCCTTTTGTTTACTTTCCTTGCCTAATTGCTCTGACTAGAGCTTTTAGTGCAGTGTTGCATAGAAGAGGTGAAAGGTGGATCTTTGTCTTGTTCCTGATCTTACGGGGAATGCTTTCCAGTCTTTCACCATTGAGTATGATGTTAGCTGTGGGCTTTTCAAAGTTCCCTTTAGCATGTTGAAGACATCCCCGTCTAGTCCTTCATTGAGTGTGTGTGTGTGTGTGTGTGTGTGTGTGTGTGTGTGTGTGATTTTTATCATGCAAGGGTGTTGGATTTTGTAAAATGCTTTTTCTACATCGTTTAAGATGATTCTGTTTTGTTTCCTTCATTCTCTTAATGTGGTGGGTTACATTGATTGACTGTTGTATGTTGAACAACCCTTGCATTCCTGAGATAAATCCCAGGTGGTCATGGTATGTTATCCTTATGCTGCTGGATTTGGTTTGCTAGTATTTTGTTGAGAATTTTTGCATCTGCATTTATAAGGGATATGGGTCTGTGGTTTTCTTGTGATGCCTTCATCTGGCTTTGGTATCAGGGTAATGCTAGCCTCAGAGGATAAGTTCCCTTCTCTTTGGAAGAGTTTTAAGAAGGATTATTGTTAATTTTTTAAATGTTTGATAAAATTCATCTGTGAAGCCATCTTAACTCATTTCATTGCTAGTAAAGTGGAGGTAATACCTATTTTGCAGGCATTGTGAGAAATAAATGTTATGTAGTGTTTGGCACATAGTACACACTCAAAACTTATTTTACTTGTTGAATAGGAGCTGCTGTACTTTGAGATTAATTTAAGGTCTGTCCTTGCCATAATGAGCCAAGAGTTTAGAAGATGGTGGGATTGAATGTTCTCTCCCTAGGGGTCCTTGTGTTCTAATCCCCTCACCAAGTTGCTAGGTTACCATTTAAAAGAACATGGTTCATTTCTATTCTCTAAATCTTGAGCAGTAAAAGAGTTGCTAACATTTACTGAGAAATACCCTCAAAATCGAAATATGACATGAGTCAAAATGTCAAATGTGGGTTTGAAAAAAACAGAAGTAAATTATGCCCCTCAAACATACTTTTTTGGGGTGCTTGTCACATGATCTGCTGCCTCCTGCATGCCTCACACTGGGATCGAGCCTATAACCCAGGCCTGGGCTCTGACCAGGAATCAAACCGTGACCTCCTGATTCATATTTCAACACTCTATCACTGAGACATGCTAGCTGGGCAGACCCTTCCTTTTTAGAATACCTAACATATACTGGAAATTAGCATCCATCATTGTAGTATTTCCTTTACTCAAGCAATGACTATTTTCTGGAATCTATAAGATTTTGGGCTTTTTATTTTCTTTTCTTTTTTTCACATTTCTGTGATTAAAGAAAAAGCTTTTTTTTTTAAACTCTGTTTTTGAATTTTATCTTCCCCATTCCTTGTTGTGTAATAATTTTTTTCACCTTCTGTATGTGAAGAACAGTTTGAATAATAATAAATCTGCTGCCTCAGATTTCTGAATTGTTAAACATTCTTGGTCTATTTTTTTCTCTTTGCTCTCCTAAATAGCTGACATAGGTCTGCTGAGATAATAATCCTGTGTTAAATCCTCTTGAGAAGTGTATCTGGGGCATTAATTATCTTCTGTTGATCTCATGTTAGGTGCTAACCTTGTTTGTTCTTTATCTAGTAAATGTTTCATTGCATTCACTGCTAAAATTTTTGGTACAGTATGATTTCATATGCTTTATTAAATATTCTAGGAACATATGTTTCCCCCACAATAGATCCTTTCTCCCCCCCCCCCCCAACAAAACTGTATATACTTTGAACATGTAAATGGGATTTCATTTTAAAGGCAACAGATATTTTCAGTTTAATCCTTTTATAGAATGAAGTATCATTTTATAATTTGCCTCTAATGTGTCAGCTTCATAAATTTGCATTTGGATAGCCCAGCACCTGATAGAAATATGATGTACACTACATATGTAAAATTTCCAGGCCTCATTGAAAAAGTAAACAAAAATAGGTGAGATTAGTTTTAATATATTTTGTTTAATCCAAAATATCGTTTCCACATTTACTCAATATAAAAAAATCACTGAGATAGTTTACATCCTGTGTGTGTATTTTACATTTATAGCACATCTCAATATAGTGTCAAATTTTTGTTAGGAGTACTTGATCTGTATTTATCTATATTATAAAAACCCAGTGGCCCTAATGCCTTAACGACCAAAGACCGGCGCGGGTGGGTGGGGCTGCGTGATTTCGCACACTGGGCTTCGAATATTCCATAAATGAGCCCAGCTGGTGTGGTTCAGTGGTCAAGCATTGACCCAGTCAGAGCACATGCGCGGGTTGTGGGCTTGATCCCCAGTAGAAGGCGTGCAGAAGGCAGCTGATTGATGGTTGTCATCACTGATGTTTCTATCTCTCTCCCCTTCTCTGAAATCCACAGAAACATATGTTCCATAAATATGATAGTTGAAAAATAAATTTTTATGCTCAGGTTACTCTAGACAAGTTTTCCAAATGAATTAAATTAATTAAAGTTAAATTTTAAAAAAATCAGTTACTCTCTCACTCTAGTCAAGTGCTCAGTGGTTACACATGGCTAGTGACTACCATATTCAACAGTGCAGCTGTAATTTTCTGACAGTAGGGCAAGCTACACTGTTGCCATTGAAGGGGTTATTCTTGTATTGTAAAAGTCAAGACATCAGTTTTGTCTTCATTCTAGTTTCCCATGTTATTTCTGACCAAACCCTTAGGGCACTTCACCATTCCCTAGATGCTTCTGTGCTGACAGATGATTGCTTCCTTGTTTTTATTTGCTCTGCCTACAGTTAGTCCTGGAACTTGCCAGGGGTCTTAGCGCTTCAAGTTGCCTCCCGGGATACTTGGGATTGGAGAATAGGAAATTCTACAGGCTCATGGTGGATTTGAGGCAATGTGGGTTTGGAGGCTCCGATTTTGGATGTTTGGCAGTTTGCTAGTAGGCAAGGAGGGCAGTTGGGCAGATTCACTTGCCAGTTTCCATCTGACTAGCAGGGAAGAGAGAGCCTAGAGTTACCAGGTTTTCCAAGAGAAGCCCAGGAATCTAGATTGTTATATGAATTGTTCCAATTTTAAAAGGTTGGCAACTAATTCTATGTTACATTTAAAACACCACAAGGAGTGAACAAACCATGTCGATAAGCTGGATTTGGCCCTTGGGTCGCCAATTTATAACCTTTGGTCGAACATATACTGGTAATCAGCATTATTGGTCACAGGGCTGTTGAACCCAGAATGTGAATTTGAGTTAAAATCACCAGAGTCACAGCTGCTCTATATCATCCCACCCTGCCTTCCTCGCACTCCCCTTTTGGAACATGTTCAGTGTATCTGAGTTGGGTTAGAGTTAGTAGGTGTGGATTAAAATGAGTTGGTCACTGCTTACTACTTACATACTGAGAATCAGGCTGCCACTGAGTACAGTCATAATTACATTTTCCCTCTATATCAGGAGAAGTAGGAGAAAGTATTAATAGCATTTTTATTTTTGTATTTGCTATATAAAATGTATAATTTACTTTGTATGACACTATTAATACCTATTTTACTATGTATTTACTTTTTTAATACTATATACTATATATTTTACTATATAAAGTTTTTACTATATAAACATTTTTATTATGTATCAACAAGTATACAAGCTTTAATGTGTTAATTGACTTAGTGCTTTCAATTATCCTAAGAGGTAAGTATCTGTTATCAATTCCATTTTATAGGTGAGAAAACTGAGCATAGAAAAATGAAAGAACTTATTCAGGATGACAGCCAGGAAGTAGTAGAAGCAGGATTTTAATCCTGATAGTTCTCTTCCAGAGACATTCTCTTTGTCTTATTATCTCCTCATTTCCTCCAGTCCCATGTGATCGTTGTCTGTTTTTCCACACACTTTACTGATCACCTTCCCTGTGGCCTGGTTCTGCGAGGCAAGCACTGCAGAACAGGCTCAGAACTGGAGCACTCCTGGTCTCCAGCAGTTGACATTTTGGCTTTTTGCCAAGTGCAAAATTGGAGATGTTAGTGATCACAGTTATAATGAAAAGACCTAATATTCTTTCATTTTTCTAAGTTTTAAGAATACAATAAACACATGTATACTCTTTCCATAGATTCACTAGTTATTAACATTTTGCCATATCTGCTTCTCTCTCCCCCTGTCCCATCCTATCTAATAAAAGAGAAACATGGTAATTGGCGTACGACCGCTACCCTTCCCATTGGCTAATCAGGGTGATATGCAAATTAACTGCCAGCCAAGATGGCGGCCGGCAGCCAGGCAGCTTGAAACTAACATGAGGCTTGCTTGCTTCAGTGATGGAGGACTCCAACGTTCCCCGCCTGCCTTGCCGGCCTCTGAGCTTGCAGTTTAAGAAACATTGTAACAAATATAGAAGCTAAACACAACCCCAGAAACCTGCTTTCAGCGAGCCCGGGATCTCAGAGCTGGAGTTAATCATTGTTTCGATTATAGAACCGAAACAAACCAGATACCTTCTTTCAGCAGCAGAGGCCTCAGAGCTGGAGCCAGAGCTAAAGCTGGCCCAGAATAAAAAGAAAAAAAGGAGCAGTTGGGAGCTTTAGTCGGCCTGAAAACGGCCCTCAGCCCCTCACCCAGACTGGCCAGGCACCCCAGTGGGGACCCTCACCCTGATCCAGGACACCCTTCAGGGCAAACCAGCCAGCCCCATCCATGCACCAGGCCTCTATCCTATATAGTAAAAGGGTAATATGCCTCCCAGCACCGGGATCAGTGGAGCCGCGAGGCCTCCCGGCACCGGGATCAGCGTGATGGGGCAGCGCCCAAACCCCCTGATCGCCCTGCGGCTCTGTGTGTGACAGGGGGTGCGGCCACAACCTCCCTATCGGCCCTGCTCTGTTCGTGACAGGGGAAGGCACACCAACCCCCTGATCAGCCCTGCTCTGTGCCTGATAGGGGGGAGCTCCCCAACCCCCTGATCGCCCTGTAGCTCTGTGTGTGACAGGGTGCGGCGCCCCAACCCCCTGATCGGCCCTGCTCTGTGTGTGACAGGGTGCGGCGCCCCAACCCCCCGCACCCCCCCCCCCCCACGGGCCCTGCTCTGTGTGTGATGGGGTAGAGCCATAACCTCCCCATTGGCCCTGCCCTGAGTGTGACAGGGGGCGGTGCCCCAACCCCCTGATCCGCCCTGCCCTGAGTGTGACAGGGGGCGGTGCCCCAACTCCCATATCGGCCCTACTCTGTGAGTGACGGGGGGAGCTCCTCAACCCCCTGATTGGCCCTGCTCTGTGCATGACAGGGGGGAGCTCCCCAACCCCCTGATTGACCCTGCTCTGTGCGTGACAGGGTATGGAGCCCCAACCCCCCTGATGGGCCCTGCTCTGTGCGTGACAGGGGGCAGTGCCCCAACCCCCTGATTGGCCCTGCTCTGTGCATGACAGGGTATGGAGCTCCAATCCCCCTGATGGGCCCTGCTCTGTGGGTGACAGGGGGTGGCGCCGCAACCTCCCCATCAACCCTGCCTTGAGTGTGACAGGGGGCGGTGCCCCAACCCCCCAATTGGCCCTACCCTGAGCGTGACTGAGGGTGGCATCACAACCTCCCAATCTGCCCTGCTCTGTGCATGACGGGGCGGCGCCCCAACTCCCCAATCAGCCCTGCTCTGAGCCCGACCAGGGGCTGCACCTAGGGATTGGGCCTGCCCTCTGCCACCCGGGAGCAGGCCTAAGCCAGCAGGTCGTTATCTCCCGAGGGGTCCCAGACTGCCAGAGGGCACAGGCCGGGCTGAGGGACCCCCTCTCCCCCCCGAGTGCACAAATTTTTGTGCACCGGGCCTCTAGTCCTATATAATAAAAGCCTAATATGCAAATTATCCCCTCGGGCAGTCTTTCGACTGGGGACGGTGTGGAGCGTCAGCGTCAGCCACGGCACTGCGACCTCTCGCTGGCTACCTGGGTGTGGGGGTGACGAGCAGAGGTGCAGTGAGAACGTGAGGTGTGAGGTTGTCCGCCAAGCTCGCTCTCACTTCCCCTGCCACCTTCCCCCCAGGACGCCAGGGCTCATGCACTGGGGAAGCCCCCAAGAGGAGCCCGCCCCACACCATCATGGCCTCTTCCGGTGAGCCAGGCTGCAGCCGCAGGTCTGGCTGGGAGAGAGCATGCTGCCTGCCTGCCTTCTGTGCAGTGCTGCTGGGTGGCCCAGAGGCCCACGCTGTGCCCTGGTCCGCGGCCTCAGGCCGCGCTCACCGCATCTCCACGTGGGGACTTGGGCACCGTGACTCAGGTTGAGGAGGGTGTGGGGGTGGGTGGGTCCCGGGGGCCCAGCTGCCCAGACGCTTGCACTTTGATCGCCAGCCTGGCCTAGGGACCACACCCGTGCACGAATTTCATGCACTGGACCTGTAGTCATTTGAGAATTAGTTTAAGTGCTTCATACCTAAACACTTGATTCAGTATGTACCCCCTAAGAGCAAAGGCAATATGTAGTCCTTTAAAACATTGTTCTGTAATATTCTTAGGTAACTTTCTCAAGCAGTTTGTAGTGTGCATAGAAAGAGGTGGAATTTAATGAGCCAGAGTAAATGTTAGTCCTCAGGGATGGGGATATATAGAAATTTCACATGATTACAGACTTTCCTTAGACAGGGGTCACAAGCACAGAATGCTTGTAGGTGCCAGGCAGGAAATATGAGTGAGTGCAGTGTGGGCCTGTCCTGGAGGAAGCACTTGCACTTCCGCAGTGGACTCTTGCAAGGGAGGGAAGGAGAGAGGGAGGGCCCAGAAATCTAGATTTTTATATGTTTAAAAGGTTGACAAGTTTAAAAGGTTCACAATTAATTCAATTTTATTTTTAAAGCAAATGAGAAATGAACACACTATGTCTGCAGGTTGGTGTTGGCCCCCAGGTCACCAGTTTCTGACCTCTGGTCTAGGAGAAGCTGGTAATCAGAAGGATTGCACACAGAGTGCTACCTAGAGCAGGGGTTCTCAACCTTTTCAGTGCATTGGATCCTAATGAGTCTCTTTTCAGAATAATGTTTTTGCTTGTTTATTTTTAAATCAGAATACTGTTTAAGTATATAAAAGTTATATATGACTACAAAGAAAATCAATTGTATTGAAATATTATCATAATATTTTTAAAAACCTAGATATGTGCCTTGATTAGTATCATGACCTAGTGGTAGATCTGTTAATTTCTGTAGTTTTTAAAGACTGTGAGAATAAGTGATACTTTGAGATAACTGTAACAACTGTAAAATAACATTAAAATTTCTGATCTCTACTAGTGGCAGGGTCACAGTTACTGCTAATAATACTCTGCATTGTTGCCTATATTCCTAATTGAAAGTAATGTTACATTTCAACTAGAAATTCATGAAAACAAAGATGTCATTTCTCCCCATACATGTTTAGTAACTCCCAACAAATTTCAGGTTAAGAATCCCTGAAATCTGCAGCCCCTACTTGTATTGTAGTAGCATAAGGTAGCAGTATAATATTATCGAGTGTAATTAAGCAAGCTACCTTCTAACAGTTTATTTCTGTCTCTGCAGTGAACTTTCTGGTTACTGAACTTGAGTCTATGTTTTTCCTTAGAACGTTATCATTTGTCTTACAAGATTGTGCGAACAGACAGTCGCCTGGTACGCAGCATTCTGACAGCCCATGGATTTCATGAAGTAAGCTCATTTTGACTACCTCACCTAACCTGTCCAGAAGCTGAAAATCCTAGCTACCTGTCAGCTACCCATGCCAATGCTAGAAAGTACATGGGACCAATGCTTAGTGGTGAGGGGAGAACTTGCAATACATGGAAGACATTTCCACAATTAAAAGCTTTTTTTTTTTTCTCTTGCTAAGTTTATAGGCTTAGGCTAGAGGCAGAGTTGCCCATAAGGAATTGTTTGTTACCCAATTAAGGCTCTTTGATTGCAAACAACAGAAACAGACTCTGTTTAACATACACCAAAAGGGATTTGTAGGAAAATCTTTTGCTCATAAGATGGTTAGCAGGATCAGGAAAAACTGCAAAGGCAGCCTTTGGAAGGAGAGACAGGACAGCTCCAGGGATCTAGGACAGGCAGCTTCAGGACCATCTCCTGTAGGCACCACGTGGAAGAGACTCAACTCCATTCGTTGTCCTTGTGCCTTTCTTCACTCAAGAATCACATTCTGGAGATAGAGTGACTGGCCCAGCTTGGGTCATGGATTCACTCTTTGGGGGAGAGAGGGACAGATGATTGGCAGGTCCTTTAAGACCAAAGAGTGTGTGATTCCCAAAGTAAATGGGGAAAATTGGGATATTGACATCAAAGGGGACAGGCAAAAATGCTAGACAGATTTCCACTGTAGAGATTTTTTTTGTTGTTAATTCTCACCCAGGGATATTTTTCCATTTGATTTTTAGAGCGAGTGGAAGAGAGGGGGAGAGACAGAGAGAGAGAAGCATCTATATGAGAGAGACACATTGATTGGTGGCCTCACCGGTGATTGAGCCTCCAACTGAGGTACCCACCCTTGACTGGAATTGAACCCAGAACCCTTTAGTCCAAGGGTTGGAGCTCTGTCCACTGAGCCAAACTGGCTAGGACCACTGTAGAGATTTTGAGACACTTGATAAAGGTATGCTTGCTAGCTCTTTATCCTAGGCTGAAGTCTGAGGTAGGCATTTTGAAGTTCTGGTACCAGTTTATATTTTGTCTTGCTGCTATTTCATCTCCAGGGCTCCCTTCCTCTCTCTCTAAATATGGCACCTACCACATCATAGGCTCAGAATACAGAATTGTTTAATGAATGTACAAATAAATTATTATGACTGACTGAATGAGTGGATTCTAAGTTGATTTGCTACTATATGTTTTTACTTCTGATCAGTACTTTATATGCAGCATCTGCAAGAACAAAAGGATACCCTGAAAAGGGAGTTTTGGAGTTGGGCCCTCTTCTCATATTTGGAGATGCAAAAATATTAAGAGATATTGTGGACTTCTATAGAAGGATTAATTTATTCTACTTTAAAGAATGTTTTTATTGATTTTTAGAGAGAGAGGAAAGGAGAGGAAGAGATAGAAACATTGATGAGAGAGAAACATCCATTGGATGCCTCTTGCGCACCTCTTCCTGGGGATCAAGTCCACAACCTGGGCATGTTCCTTAGCCAGGAATTGAACCAGTGACCTCTTGGTGCATGTGTCAGTGCTCAGCCACTGAGCCATACCAGCAGGCTATTCTACTTTTTATGTCTGGGATTTTCCCAACTCTCCAATTCTTTAAACTTGATTAACCCCATGTTCTATGTCCTTAACTTTTTTGTCTTGCTAGGCTCACATCCTAACTGGGCCACCCCATGAAGACTGTGGATGAAAAATCTCTTTGGCCTTTTCTGCATGGCTCTTCCTGGGGAGGGGTTATCGTTGATGTTTTTTATCCTGTCCTTTTATCTGTCCTCAGGTTCACCCAAGCAGCACTGACTATAACCTAATGTGGACAGGATCCCACCTGAAGCCCTTCTTACTTCGCACCCTCTCTGAAGCACAAAAGGTTAACCATTTTCCCAGGTAATGCTCTTGTAGCTCCTTTGCTCCTTTTAAAGGCACCTGACATTATCATAGATTTAAATATAAAACCTAAAACTAAAACTTTTAGAAGAAAACATAGGAGAAAATCTCTATGATTTTAGATTAGGTAAAGATTTCTTAAAGATAACCATAGAAGTACAATCCCTGCTCTGGCTGGTTAACTCAGTTGGTTGGAGCATTGTTCCATACACCAAAATGTTGCGGGTTCAGTTCCTGGTCAGGGCACGTAACCTAGATTGTGGGTTCAATCCTCATTCAGAGCATGTATGGGAGGCAACCAATCAGTGTTTCTCACATCAATGTTTCTCTTTCTCTCCTGCTCCCTTCCTCTCTCTCTAAAATCAAATAAAAAAGTGTATCCTTGGATGAGGATTAAAAAGTAATAATCTGTATACAGTGGGGCCTTGACTTATGAGTTTAATTCGTTCCGTGATGGAGCTCATAACTCAAATTACATGTAATATCAAATCACTGTGACGTTCGCTGCGCCAACTAGTGGTGGGGTATCTGAAGCTGGCTCGTAACCCGAATTTTTTTGAGCTTGCAACTCAAAGCAAAAAATCGGCCGAGAGACGGCTCGTATCTCAAAAAAACTCGTTAGTCGGGACACTCGTAAGTCAAGGCCCCACTGTATATATAAACAGGGAATATGCTAATTAGCCGAGCATCACGACCACTCAGGAGGAGCTGCGCACGCAGACGGGCAGGAGGGGACTGCGTGCTGCCCCACCCCAGCAGCCGCGGGGAGGCTGGGCTGGAGGTGAGCCGGAGTGGAGACACAGCACACAGGAGCGCCTGCCCCCACCCCAGCGGACACAACACGGTGGCCAGGGCTATGCGGATCGGGCACGGGTCCTGGCCCCCCACGGGGTGCCTTCTCACACGATTTCAGTCGCGTGCTGGGCCTCTAGTAATAAATAAAAACCTATGCATAAATGCTTATAGTGACTATTGATAATCTCCAAAAATTGGAAACAGCTCATGTGTCCTTCCACAAGTGAGTGGATAACTGAACTGTGGGTCACTACTGAGCCATAAAACAGAGTGAAACACTGATACATGCAACCACAAGGGTAAATCTCAATTGTGTGTGTTACCCTCCGTGAAAGAAGACAGTCTCACAGGGATACACACATCACATGATTCCCTTTAATCGACTTTCTGGAACAGGCAAAAGACAGGGACAGAAAACAGGTGACTTTGCCAGGGCCTGGAGGTGATTGGGAGGGTTGACTGCAAGGGACTTGAGGTAACTTTTGGGATGTTGGAATTGTCTAAATCTTGATTGTAGTGGTGGTTACATAACTGTATGTGTTTGTTCAAATTCAGAATAATACACTAAAAAAGGCAAATTTTACTGTACATAATGTATACCTTAATGACTAAACCTGACCGAGAATCCATTCCATGAAAATGATGAAAAAACCTTTGGGGTTGACAGTGATAGATTTGGGATCTACTGTTCTCAGTGACTTCTCTAGAACTGTGAATGTGAACTCTTCAGGGTGTGATAACACTGGATCACCTCTGAGTCGGAGTTGACTGAAATGGAAGTACTTTTATGATTTTTAGATCGTATGAACTAACCCGAAAGGACCGACTGTACAAAAACATCATTCGGATGCAGCATACGCATGGATTCAAGGCTTTCCACATCCTCCCTCAGACCTTCCTGCTGCCAGCTGAGTACGCAGAATTCTGTAGTAAGTGCTTTGACTCACTGCCCACCCCCAGGAACTGAACTTGGGGCAGACGGACCTCCAGGGTTGCCTCAAGTTAGTCACCAAATTCGGGTTTCTCAAATCCTTAAAAAACTTGTGTTTCTTTAGTAAAACAGCTGCAGAGATAACTTTAAAATGGAGTTTATTCTGACTGTGTGCCTGTATATTCATTCTTAGAAAGGCTCGTCAGTATCATTTATGTAGGACACATTGGTGTCAGGTAAATGTGCTCTTGTCTTGTATGCAGTCTCTTCTTCATTGACAAGAGTTAGTGCACATGTAGGGATGTTTGTACTTCTGCATGTAAACTACATGTGTATCCTCTTTGCTGTCTCTTTTCCTCTTGCCATTTAGGGAATATTCCTGTCCCCTTCATTTCTGGACTTATTTGTGTTCTTCGAGGTTCCGGTCTCACGCATCTTTTGGTGTTTGGAAGTACCAGTTAGCCTCACTCTTTTTCCTTGGAGTTCACACTAATTAATTGGAGACTATCCTTGGGAGCCAACTAGGGATCCCGATGTCAGCTGTGCTGCTGGTAACGCTAGATAGGAGCATGTGGCCTGCCTCCCTGTGTCAGGGGGCTTCTTATTTATTCCCTTTGCCCTGAAGTGAACTCACCTCCGCAGGTGTAAGCAGAGGAGTGGGCTGTTTCAGGCTTTCCTTCGCGGGGCAGAGCCTGACTCAGTGGGCTTAGCGCACAGGTCAGGTGTGAGGCAGGCTTGGGAGAGTTTAAATAGTGATAACTCTAATAGCTGACACTCAGGGAGCATTTCCTTTCTACCAGGCCTCCTTCTAAGTGGCACCTCTGCTCTGAGGTAGGTACTGTTATTGTTCCTGCCTCTGCAGATGGAGAGACTAAGATACAGGGAAGTAAAGGAGCTTTGTGCAAATGGTGGGTATAGGATTCAGACCTAAATGTTCACATTATTTCCCATTTCGAGTTATGTTGAGATATGTTACTACATAATAAAAGGTAAAAATTCTGTGATAAGCAACCACAGTCTGGCCTCAGAGGCCAGGCTCTTCAGCACTGCGCTTTATTGCTAAAGGCACTGGGCAGTGCATACCCAGTGACCATTTCCCAGTGTCTGTGAGGGGGATCAGATACGACAGAGGATCAGGTGTGACAAGTTGGCAGTTCAGTGTTTGCCCACACAGGGCTCTGAAATGGGTCAGAAGTGAGTATTAATTAGATGAATGAAGTTAACTTCAGTACTACAGTGCACTCAAAGCTGAAAATCTGCAGTCAAGAATTTTTATGTGACTTTAGCCAAGTTACTTAAACCTCTCTGTACTTTAGCTTTCTCCTCTGTAAAGAGAGACTGTTCCCAGTACTGACCTTACAGAGCTGTTGGGATGTTTAAATAGGTTAACACACGGAAAGCACTTGGAATGGTGCTTTATAGGTGCTCAATAAATGTTCAATATTGTTTCCTATTTCAAGTTACGTTGAAATATATCAACACATAATAAAAATTAAAATTTCTGTAGTAAGCCAACACGATAGCTTGAAAATGCTTCAACTAACAGGTCGGCAGTTTAAAAGGTTCCCAATATGAACTCCTCCTGTTGTTGGATTCCTGGTGAGAAGTTCAAGTCCAGAATAATTTCCTACTAAAGGAATGTAAGTTGAAAATTCCCCTTCTCCTCTTTGCTGTTGCTTATTCTGCTGTTCTTCCCACCCTTTGGAGGCAGGCCGGGGGCTGGGGACGCTCATTCAGCCGATTGGGTAGAGTTAGGGTTCCTTCATCAGTTCAAGCCTGGCCTGTCTTTCCATAGAATTGCTCCTTCAGCAATTACTCAAACTTTTATGTGTTCTTCTTTTTAACAAGAGTGAATCCAAGAGGTCAGTAGAATACATAGAATTAATACAGCTGCAACCCAAAGCCACCACATTTAGCCCCTGGGCAGCTACTGCAGGCCCATGGTGTACCTCAGTCCCCCTAACAAATCACCCTTTGCCGTTGCCACCCAGCGGTCCCTACATACTAGGGACAAGCCCATCGACTTCAAAGAGACATTTCCCTTTTTCATAAAATCTGTTTTAAGTTCTCTTCTTTCCCTTTGGTATATACCTTGCATATCATATATTGGAAATTTCGTTATCTCCATGACTCTTGTGTTCTGACCCTCCGGTGCTCACTTGAGTGTGGGCGATAGGAGACGTTTGAGAAGGAAAGGGACGTGAACCGGCTGGCCTTTAGAAAAATCACTGCATGAAATGAATTGGAGGGAGCAGGGGGAGGAAACACAGTGGTCACTTTGGAGATTATTGAGTAATCCAGGTAGGAAGTGTAGCTAGATACAACTAGGTGGCCAGAATGGACAGAATGGGAGAATAAATAAGGATTGCCAACTGACTGCTAGTAGTGAGGCAAGGGTCAAAGATATCTCCAAAGGTGTGAGTCTGAAAAGCTGGGAGCATCATTACGTCTTTCTTTAGAGAGTGTAACCAGGAACATGAAGGAGTGTTAGAGTGAGAGAGTATTAAATTTTGGACCAGGTTTGGATTTGAGGTGACTACAGGCATCCATGTCGTGATGTTGGCAGGCAGTGTTTAGTTTGCCAGAGATATAGATTCTGGAATTTGCAGGTGTGGAGGTGGATGTGATTACCAAGGGAGGGAAAAATAACGAGAAGCCACACCGCAGAAAAATCAGGGGGGAGAGAGCGCAACGATGCGAACAATGACTGATGTCCCAGAGAAGGCAGGAGAGGGTTAATCAAGAGCCCCTGTGGAAGGTGAGCTTTAGGAAGGAGGTGGGCATGTCTCTCCCCTAATACAAGGAAAGGAAGGCCAAGTGATGACCCAGATGAGATTTTAGATAGAAAAGCAGGTGACTGGGTTTATGTAACAAATGCCCAGCCATCTTGGGGTGTAGGGTGATGAGGACACATGCAGGAATGAAGGGCCTGCAGATGGGTTTGGGTGTGTGGGAGGGACAGAAAAGTATGAAAATAGCTTGTGTAAGGCCTTTGAAAGAGAACCAGTAAGGAACGGGCATGAAGATTGCCTAAAGACACTGAGATACCAGCCAAGGTGGATCTCATAAATTTATGGCTTTTGTTCTAATAAGAGAAAACCTTAAACCCATCTCTGTAGATATCTGTCCCAGAGACCAACCACTACCTCAAGAGATGTGAAAGCCTGGATATTGCCAGTAATTAGAGTGTGAGGATTGGAATACGTGGTATATATCTTTCTAGACTCCTGGTGCACTGTTGCTCGTTGCAGGATGTAGTAGAATCGGAGGGCTGTGACCTTGAACCTAGGAATCTCTTGGCAACTCCAGCCACATGCGGCCCAGTGGACAGCTTTCTCGGCCGGAAGAAGGACAAAAGAAAGATAGGGTGGCACCATTGTCAGAAAAGCAAAACTTCTCTCCCAAGCCCCAGCAGATTTCTGTTTACTTCTGATTGGTCAGAATTGTGTCCCGTGGTCACTTGCAGTTGCAAGAGAGGCTGAGAAATAATTCTAAGGAATGAGCAAAATTTTGACTTCTGCTCATTAATTGCAGTTAATTGCAGGTAGCTAGATTTTAAAGCAATCAGTAAATTTATAGAATAATAATATTAGCATTATAAGAGAACTTAGCAAATCAGACTAAACCCCTTCATTTTGAAGATGAGACTGGACAGTTTATTTTTATTTTTTCAATTACAGTTTACATTCAATATTACTTAGTATTAGTTTCAGGTGTACCACATAGTGTGTAGACAATCATATACTTTACAAAGTGTTCACTCCGATATTTCCAGTACTCACCTGGCATGATACATAGTTACTACAATATTATTGACTATATTCCCTGTGCTGTACTTTACAGAACTACCAATTTGTATTTAATCCCTTCACGTATTTTACCCAATTCCCCAAACCCTCTTCCCTCTGGCAGTCATCAGTCTTTTCTCTGTATCTATGAGAGACTGGATAGTTTAAGCAAAGTGCCCCTGGTGTAAAAGCCAGAATTCGAATCCAGATCTTTCTACCCCTGGTCCAGAGCCTTTTCCAATAGCCTGCACAGGCTCCCACTATAGGACCTGGGACGCGCTAGAAGGATCCCAGACCCTGTCTAGTACGTCCTCATCCTGAGAGGCTGACAAGCTTTGCAACCTGCCTTTGCCTCTTATTTTTCTTGCTTTGTAACCACATTTTTAGAACCTAGGAAAAACTCAGTCTTTGTTCTGAAACATAACACATTAAGGATAAAAGCCTAACGTGAAAGA
Organism: Myotis nattereri; assembly: GCF_964212035.1. Taxonomy (NCBI): domain Eukaryota; kingdom Metazoa; phylum Chordata; class Mammalia; order Chiroptera; family Vespertilionidae; genus Myotis; species Myotis nattereri. The sequence continues at coordinate 22,774,180 of NC_138075.1, read as the reverse complement.
CATTGGTATTTAGAATTCCAACAATGTGATAAAAGAGAAGCACCAAAAAAGCAAAAACTTCTGATAAGGTTAGTTCACAAAGTAAGATTTATTACAGTGTTAGGTGGCAACAACTGCATTTAGCTAGATTTTCCCTTTTGTGAAAACGAGGGTTTTATAAATGTACTTGCCACTGCAAAGGGCCTGTCCCCAGACAGTTTTGGCTGTTTCCTTAGGCTTTCCTATGGCCCCCTGCACTTCCTCTTGATGACTCAGAGTGTGCCTGTAATTATTTGATCGATGTCTGCCCCTTCTACTAGTCTAATCTCTGTGAAGGCAAGGCTGTCTTTGTCACTACTGCATGGATCGATCAATCCCTTAGCAAACTGATTGACACAGATTGGGTACTTAGAAGTATTGAATGAATGAAGGTTAGAAAATTTTGTAATTTTTGTTTTCTTTACTATTAATAATTTCTTCTGTGCTCAGCTCATTGCCTCCTTAGAATCTGGGGAAAATAGCAAAATGGAAAAAAATATACATAAACTGTATACACATACACATATTCAGTGGCTTTACTTTATGAAGGCTTAATTTGTCTTATATAACCCCTAGAGGCCCACTACACGAATTTGTGCATGAGTGGGGTTCCTTGGCCTGGCTGGCGATTGGGGCTGTTTGGGGCCATCTCGCCCCATCCTGATTGGGGCGGCGGCCAGGGGGAGGGGCTGCAGGAGGTTGGCGGTCAGGGGAGGGACCGCGGGAGATTGGCCAGCTGCGGGGAGGGACTGGCCATGGGAGGTTGGCTGTGGGAGCACACTGACCACCAGGGGGCAGCTTCTGCATTGAGCGTCTGTCCCTGGTGGTCAGTGCATGTCATAGTGACCGGTCGACCAGTTGTTTGGTCGCTTAGACTTATATATCTAATCTAATAAAAGACAAACATGCAAATTGACCATGCCTTCGCTATGCCTTAAGCCATGCCCACCAGCCAGTCAGAGCGACTATATGCAAATTAACCCAACCAAGATGGTGGCCGGAAGCCACGGAGCTGGAGCGAGCAGGAGGCTTGGTTGCTCCAGTGACGGAGGATGCCAAGCTTCCCAACCCGCTCTGAGCTCCACTAAGGCAACAAAGTTTCAGTTATAGAAGATAAATAAACCCCAGATACCTGCTTTCAGCTGGTCGTGGCCACGGAGCTGGAGCGAGCAGGAAGCCAAGCTTCTCGCCTGCTGCAGTGCTCTGAGCTCCACTGAAGTCAACAAAGTTTCAATTATAGAAGGTAAATAAATCCCAGAATAAAAAAAAAAGAAAAAAGGAGAGTCTGGGAGCTTCTGTCGGCTGGGGGCTTGGCCAGCCTGAAAACGGCCCTCAGCCCCTCACCCAGACTGGCCAGGTACTCCAGTGGGGACCTCCCACCCTAAAGGGGGTGTGGCCAGCCTGAAAACAGCCATCAGCCCCTCACCAGGCTGGCCAAACCTCCATGGGGTGAGGGTCCTCACTGGGGGGGAGGGGCTTGACCAGCCTGAAAACAGCCCTCAGCCCCTCACCCAGACTGGCCAGGCACCCCAGTGGGGACCCCCACCCTGAAGGGGGTGTGACCAGCTGCAAACACCCATCAGCCCCTCACCCAGGCTGGCCAGGCACCCCAGCGAGACCCCCACCCTGATCCGGGACACCCTTCAGGGCAAACCAGCTGGCCCCCATCCATGCACCAGGCCTTTATCCTATATAATAAAAGGGTAATATGCAAACTGACCCTAACAGCAGAACGACTGGGAATGACTGGTCACTATGACACACACTGACCACCAGGGGGCAGATGCTCAATGCAGGAGCTGCCCCCTGGTGGTCAGTGCACTCCCACAGGGGGAGCTCTGCTCAGTCACAAACCACGCTGATGGCTGCCAGTACAATGGTGGTGGTGGGAGCCTCTCCCGCTGCCTCAGCAGCACTAAGAATGTCAGACTGCAGCTTAGGCCTGCTCCCCACTGGCAAGTGGACATCCCCCGAGGGCTCCTGGGCTGCCAGAGGGATGTCTGATTGCCAGCTTAGGCCCACTCCCCCAGGGAGTGGGCCTAAGCCAGCAGGTGGTCATTCCCCGAGGGGTCCCAGACTGCAAGAGGGCACAGGCCGGGCTGAGGGACCCCCCCACCCCCAGTGCACAAATTTTTGTGCACCAGGCCTGTAGTATATAGATAAATAAGTTATCTATAGCAGGACTTTAAAGTTATGTAAATTATATATTTTGAAAGGGAGTATATTCCCATGGTACAAAAAAATTACAAAACAATAATGGAAAGCCTTCTTTTTTCTGCTTTCCTCAGACATCCACCTCTCTACCCCAGAGGTGATCAGTGCTCCTAGTTTTATACATGTCCTTCTAGAGATAATCTGTGTGTTTGTGGCACATGGCTTGAGTGTGTACGTGTATAGATGGGAGCATGCAATATGCATTGCCCTGCACTTTCCTTTTAGTCACTGAACTGCCTATCTTTGAGATCATTCCCTGTCTATTCATTAATAACATTATTATTTTGTGTGTCTGCTTAATATTCCATTATACAGATCAGGTGTCTGTAAACTATAGCCTTTTAATCAAATCTAGTCTTCTGCCTTATTTTTATACAACTCATGAGCTATAAAAGGTTTTTATGTTTTTAAATGGTTGAAACAAAAGACAATAAAATTTAATGGCATTTGGAAATCATATGGAATTCAGTGTCCATAAATAAAGTTTTATTGGAACATAGCCTGCCCCTTTCTTTGAATATTATTTATGGCTGCTTTCGAGGTACAGTGGCAGAAGTGAACAGTTGCACAGAGATTGCATGGCCTGCAAAGCCTAAATTGTTTATTATCTGTTTTTTAAATAGTTTCTTATTTATTTATTTTTAAAATATTTTTTGTTTTATTTCAGAGAGGAAGGGAGGGGGAGAGAGAAATATAAACATCAATGATGAGAGTGTATCATTGGTTGACTGCCTCCTGCACGCTCCATACTGGGATTGAGCCTGCAATCCAGGCATATGCCCTGACCTGGAATCGAACCATGACCTCCTGGTTCATAGGTTGACGCTCTGAGCCATGCTGGCAGGGCTATTATCTGTGTGTTTTTTTGCAAAAAAAGTTTGCTGGCCCCTGAAATAGATGCAATATAGTGTACTTAATTAATTGATGGACATCTTTTGCTACTATACTGCAACACTGAATAATCTTTACATACATCTCTCATGTGTGAGTAGAACTAGCAGACATATTTCTAGAAGTGGAATTGCTCATAGCATTGTAAATTCTGTGTGGCATATTCCATTTTTCCTAATTCAGTTAGGTTGCATCAAGGGAAAAAGCAGAGGAAATGGGGGAGAGTGGACAAGGAGACCTACTTTTTCTCCTGGTGAAATGGTTTGTCTGCCTGTTGGAGGCCTTGAAAAGATAGTTTAGCTCATAACAAAGGGAGAATTCTTTGTTCTTACTTTTCTCTGGTGTCTTTTGACCTCCTCTAAGCAGAGCCATCTGCCAGCCTTGGTGCCCGTTGTTTGGTTTCTCGTCCCACGATCCAGAGATGTTTAAGGTGTAAGCCTGAACCTAAGAAAGGAACAAGAGTAAAGTGCACCTTTCACTCACTTGTAAATGCGTGTTTTTCCTTTCCACTTGCACATTGTTTGATTTTAGGTGACTTTTTTTTTTACAAGCTCAGAGAAATTACTTAAGGAAAGTGACCGTATTATGGTATCTAGCATTGACACTGCCATTGTCTGCACAGTTAGCCTCTGGAGGTCCCTTAGTTAAGGGAAGAAAGAATCGCAAAGATTTATGAAGGTTGTTTGTGACAGTAATAGACTATAATCCAGTTATTTGCCTTATTTTGTTTCATCCTCTCATTCAAGAGGGGAAATGGTGAACAAAATATATTATGTAGTATTTGCTATAATTTTGCTGTCTCTTCCTTCTCTCTCGTCCTTCCTCTTTTTTTCTTTCCTCCCCCACCCCCCTCCTTTTTTGGTTTCTGTCTCTGTCCCTGTTTAATTTTTAAGACTAGTCCAAAAATACAGGTTATTTTACCTGCTGCCTTCCACTTAGAAATTTGGAAAATCCTTTGGGTACCTGAGTAGATAACCATTGTTGAAATTTCAGTTGATAATCTCATGTCCCTTCTTTCTCTTTGTTTCTCTCTCCCACTTTCTATCTCCCAATATTTTGAGCAGACTGCTATTCAAAGGATCGGGGACCTTGGATAGTAAAACCAGTGGCCTCTTCTAGGGGGCGGGGCGTCTACCTGATCAACAATGTAAGTATCCAGCACAACCTCTCTGCGTTCTGTTTTTCCCTGTTGCACCCATTGTCCTCGCTACTAATATGGTTGCTTTTCATTAAGAGCAGGCGTCCCCTTTGGAAATCTGCATTCAGAAATGTGAGCTGAGGGTGGGTATGAGGTGTCTCTTGGCAGTAACTTCCCACGACAATAGTTACTCTATGGCTGAAAAGTTACTTGATCCAGTTTTGGGGGAGGAAGGCCTTTGGTGTCAGCAGAAAAGAGGTACCTTTTCTGCTTTCAGGATACTGTCATGTGAATTCCTCAGCACTAAGCATTAATTAGCAGCATAAACATTTAGTTTTTATTGAGCAGAACTGTGGGATCCTGCCCTCAAGGTCCTCAAGGAAATTTACCCAGATCGGTATGGCATCCTTGTTGCACTCCCACCCTTCCTCCCTCCCGACCTCCTTCCTCCTCTTCCTCATCCTCTTATTTTTCCAAAATTCATCAGTATCTTGATGCTTCGCAAAATCCTCATTAAAAGTTGTTTTTAAGTTAAATGCAGAGTAAATAAAATAAAATAAAATTCCAACCACAGTTTCGCTCCCTAGATTTATAATAGTAGTTAGTAACCTAATATAATTGGATTATGTTTCTTCTTTTCTCAGCTTTGCATTTGGATATTTACTGTAGTTTGATATTTACTGTACTCATATCACCTCCTACCCTCCCTTCCACTTTCTACCTCTAAGTTTGATTACTTTTTACTATTTTTAAGGTTTTTAACATTTACATTCTCCTCAGTAACTATGATTCAGTTTCTCTGCTTTATAAGTTGGATACAAATTTTAAACTCAGTAGAAACTTTACAGCATGGAATTATGAAACTTAACTACTAATTCAGTCTGGATCTTTGTTAGTTCTTCTTCCTGGACGTTTGGTCAGCCTTTTTCATATAGAAACTAGCATTTTTCCTTGTTCAGGGAAAACTATCCCCCACCCCACCCCCTCTTTTTTAGTTTTGTTTTTGTTTTTCGGTCTTTGTTTCTACTTCTAGAACTGCTTTTTGAGGCAGTCTGGGTCTTTCCTTCGTGTCAGCTTTTCTCTCATTTTAAATTTTGTCTGTCCACTCTACCTTCTGGATCACCAGTTGGAATTCTATCCATTTATTTATCTCATTTACTGAATTTCTATATTGGCTACCATAGTTTGCAGAAACTCTTATTTTAGGACTTGCTTTCGGCTGTCGTTGCTTAGTGCAGTTTGTCTGCTGGCCTTTCTGAAGCTATCAGTTGAAAGTTTTTTAAAGTTACCTTCTGTGGTGTGAACTTCCTTGGGGATTGTCTCATTTTCCTCCTGTTGGTTTTTCTCCGTTTCAGTAACCTTAGGTGTGTTGAGCCATATTTATGAACGGAGACGAGACTGACTGAAATGGACAGCCGGCCTGAGTTTCCCCGACTTGTGTAGGACCGATTCCCTGAGAGCTTCTGCCTGGACAGGAGACTGTTGGAGCTTTGGGCAGAGTGACTGTCAGGCTGCCCCTTAGGTGGACATGAGCGAGGAGCATGCCTCTTCCTTCCCCTGCCCCGAAGTAGGGCAGCCTCATTGTGCAGGTGCAGGGAGCTTTCACTCTGAGTCAGTGCTGCCGGTCCTCCTTTCCCCACTGTGTGCCTGTTGGGGGTGGCAGGGCCTCAGGCGCCACGCTTTCAGATCCCTGCACTCGCACAAGCTGCCTTCCCCAGAGGACACGCTGTTTCCCAAGCGCCACGCGTTGGGTGCTGGAGAAGGCCCCCGGCCTCACTGTTCCACGTGCTGCGTGTTGATGACCTGCCCGCTCGTGCTCCCGGCTCGTGCTCCCGGCCGCTCCTGCTCCTGCGTGTTCACTGCCAGCGCGACCTCCTCCCAGCCGCCTTGGGAAGATCACACGTCTCTGAAGTCCGGGGCGGGGCGTCCTCTGCTCTTTTCTCAGCCTGATCCTGTCTGCTTTCTGTCTTTCAGGATCGCCTTAAAGTTTTGGTCTGTTGGTGGTCCTTGAACCGCTTTCTAGCCTTGTGATCAGTTCATTCTTTTAGAACAGTGGTTCTCAACCTTCCTAACGCCGCCACCCTTTAACACAGTTCCTCATGTTGTGGTGACCCCCAATTTCATTGTTACAAATTGAACATAATGAAAGCATAGTGATTAATCACCAAAACAATATGTAATTATATATGTGTTTTCCGATGGTCTTAGGCGACCCCTGTGAAAGGGTTGTTCGACTCCCAAAGGGGTTGCGACCCACAGGTTGAGAACCGCTGTTTTAGAAAGTATCTTCTTTGTCCTTCCAGTGGGTCTCTGGAAAGGGAGAGGGGGAGGAAGATAGGTTGTGTGTGGGGTCAGTACTCCATCTTAAACCCCCCATTCTCTTTCACATGATCTGAGCTATTTCTGTACGTATAGAAACTAACTTTCTGAGGGTCTTCCACATTGGGAAATCCTTCCATTCAGTCTGGACTGTATTATAAACACTGCAGACATGTAGGATCTGGTTCTGATACAGCAGCTATTACAGCCCCAGGCCCAGCTGCCAGGCCTGTTACCTGGCCCTGAGTCACTCCAGAAGCCTTTACGCTGTGCCTCCTGTGACAGAGGCCCTGGTCAGATGCTTTGGATGTCTCCTTTCTTGTCTCTCTTCTGACCTTGGTGGACGGCTCCTGCCCAATAGTTTTTCCTTCAGCTTTGTGCCAGGAACTCCAGTGTTATTTGAATCTCATAGACAGCACTGGTTTGGGTTTGGGTTTTAGCTGCCAAATGGAATTGCTATTGAAAGTCAGCGGTGGTATAAGTTTGCTTTTTATTTTCTTAGACATGAGTCAAGAAGAGTAGGATCTATTCCCAGCTCCTCTGGGGTTTTTTTCTTTTGGAATGCTCTTTTGCCCTGGTGATTTGTTATTGTAAAACCAACATCATAAAGAAAAGGAGAGTTAAACTTTCCTTGTGGGGCTGAGAGCCCCATGCCCTGACTCTTCCCTGGATGCTGAGTCTCGTAAAGGGGGTGACAGGTCTTTAGAGAATGTACTTGGCAGGCTCGCCTCCCTCCCACCTCTCCCTGGGCTGAATCCCTGGAGACCCCCTGCAGAGATCAAAGCACTTGGCTGGACCCTTGGCCCCCTCCTCCTCAGAGAAGCTTTGGAATGAGTCTGATTCTTTGAGGTATTTGGTGGAGGTGCCAGACAGAAGCCTGGGAAGATGCCAGCAGGCACCAGGGGAGCTGGCAACATGTGGACATAATGGGAAAATATTCCCATTTCACTCCAAAACTGGAAATTTATCACCTTTTACCCAGGCCTAAGAACCATGTAGTTAATACTCTTCTCTCTCTCCTTGCGCACAGGCCTAGCATCCCCTCTTTTCCATACCTGGATCCTTTCCCGTGGAATATGTGACCCATTAGCCAACTGGATGAAGTAACTGTTTCCAAGGCCGCTGCCTGCTTTCCTTTTAGGTTTTAGGGAGGAGGGAGTGCTCCAGCGGAGGGTCTGTGAGCAGCACTAATGAGAGCGGGTGAGGGATGTTGTGGGGGCCTGAGTTAGGTGTGAGGCCAAATGAAAACATCATTCCCGGTCTTCCTGCTGGGCTGAGAGGGCCTCTTACTTCACATTCCCAATAATAGTCTTAACCTTTTGGAAAATATCTGCAAATAGCAGCTTTTACCACTACAAGAACAGGATAAAGGACAGACAAAGCATTAATTTTATGTAATAATGGAGAGAGAAGTGCAAGCTCCTACAGATGGAAGCAACTCAGCTGATTGGCTAACGCAGTCTCTTAATAATGTTCTCTTTAACTCTGGAAACACATCATAAAGGAACAGAGTTGTGTTTGATCCAGCTCCTTCAGTAACTGTGACTAAATGCCATATTTTCCCAATTTAGTATATTCAGATCGAGGGGAAAGACCTGGTGTTTCCTGATTAGGGTATGAATTTGATTATAGAAGTCAGATTTAGTCATCCTTGTCTCACACATTATCCACGGTAAATACAATCTGAATATTTCCCTGAGGTTTTAAAGCATCAGAAGTGTATTTAGGTCACTCTGGTCACTCGTATACTTGTTTCTGTTTGTTTACATGTTGTTATCTTATGTGCTCTTTATTTTTTCTCATTGTTCAGCAGATAGGTAGGGAGTGCCTGTGGTGTGCCAGATGCTTATACCCCTTAAAACCTTTTGAGAAATAGGGACTCTCCTAATTCTTACGGATCTTCATTATAACTCAGTGCACTGCTCTGAGTAGAATGGCAGGTTGCATGCTGCGATGAATGCTGTTGAGTTATGGAACTTAGTAAATAGAACCACATAGATACTATTGAGTTTGCAGTAGTAACAGCAACCAGATTTCGTGAGCATTTAATGTGCCTGCCACTGTGCCTTTCAAATATAATCTCATTTATTTTTTATAAGAACCCTATGATGTAATTATTATTATTTCCTTAGTAAGTAGTAGGGTCAAAATTGTAACTTAGATCTAGCTAATTCTAGAGGATACACTCTTAACCAGTGTACCGTTCTACCTTACAATGACCTAACAGATACCATGAGCTTTAATCTTAAAGTCCAGTTAGAAAAATAGATGTTTCTGACTTTCCCAACAATTCACATTCTTACTTTCACATACTTTGGAGGGCAGTTTGAGCTTGAAATTAAAATCATTTAAAGTGAGTTAATTGGGGATTGAGGAAAAGGTTTGAAGATATGAAAAAGCTTTCATTAGTTGCTTATTAGTATACTAGAGGCCCGGTGCATAAAATTCGTGCATGGGAGGGGGGTGTCCCTCAGCCGGCCTGCTCCCTCTCCAATCTGGGACCCCTCGGGGGATGTCCCCTGTGGGATGGGGCCTAAACTGGCAATCAGACAACCCTCTTGCAATCCGGGACCGCTGGCTCCTAACCACTCGCCTGCCTGCCTGATCATCCCTAACTGCCTCTGCTTGCTGGCCTGGCTGCCCCCTAACTGGTCCCCTGCCAGCCTGGTCACCCCCTAACTGCCCCCTTGCCAGCCTGGTTGCCCCCTAACTGCCCCCCCCCCCTGCTGGCCTAGTCCCCCCTTAACTGTCCAGAAGGAAGTTGGACGTCCAGAAGATGTCCAGTTGACCCGGTCTAATTAGCATATTACCCTTTTATTAGTATAGATAATAGTATACAAGGAAACTATACCCAAACCATTCTTTTCTTCTCTGAGCGTACAACTTGATTCCTAATGCAGATAAAAATGAGAGCTACAGACCATTGAACAAATAATGTAAGAGATTATGTTATACATAACTCAAAAGGATAAATATGTATTATGAAGCAGGAAAGAGAGGAAATGGCCATGGACATTAGATGTGTCATGGAGGGAAGACCCTTGCCAGCATGTTCTCTGGTTCGCGGGAAAGTTGAGTGCTCAGACATCTATTGTAGCCTATAGGTGTTACTCACTTGGAAGAGAGCTGCAATTGTTTAGTTTTGGAACACAGCCTGCAGCTTGCTGCTTTGTACTATGATTGTATCAGTTCTTACTAAGCTGCTGAGATAGTACCTGTGAGAAACTGACCAAGGAATGTAAGGGAGTCAGGAAATGGTGTGGGTGACTGAGTCCCTGAGGATGAATCAGCACTGGTGTCCTAGTGTCCATGTGATGCATAGGCTGGGAAAGTTGTGTTCTGAGCTTGAGATAGCAGCAGTGGGAAGCGAGAGGGCAGTCTCATCATCCTGACTCTGGACTTGCTCATCGTGGCTGTATAATGTGTCACAAAACTATCCCTATTTTATGATAACTGTAGTATTTGGGATAGGAATGCATTACTATAAAGATAAACTTTTGAATCTGGGGGACAGTTATTTTTAGTTCAGAACTTTGGGGAAAGATGTGAATAGTGCTTAAGAGTTAAGCCTCTGAGGCAGACCTCCTGATCACTTTTTAGCTGTATGACTTTGAGCAGGCTCCTAACTCTCTCTGACTCTCCTCATCTCTAATATTTGGGTGGTGATATACCTACCTCATGGACTTAGGTGAGGATTAAACAAAATAATACTTGTGAAGAATTTGAACAACACATAGTAAATGTTCAATACATTGGTTAAAATTTCATATTTTGCTGCAGATGTTAATAGTTATTTCTGTTGCTGCTGCTATAGCTATTATAACCACAGTTATTACTATTGTCACTTTCCTTTAGAGTCCTTTGTCCTGTATGGATTGTGGTGACTTCCAGCTGACTTCTGCCTTAATCTAATCTCTCATAGAGTTATTCTGTTCCAGATATTTTAACCTTACTATTTTCTTAATCAAGACTCCACAGTCATTTCCTGTTTCCCACCATGTTCAACCTGAATTTGCCTTGCCAGAGGTCCAGATCCCTTTGCCAGTGGGTCCCTTCCTCCTAACTGCCTAACCCTATCTCTCATTATTTCTCAGTTCAGTCTTCTAGCCCAGGCCAGCGAATCTGCCCCCTCTCCGTTCTGTGGGACTTAGTGCATGCCGTCTTCCCGTGATGGTCTCCTGTCCCTTCCACCACGTGCCTGATAGCTTTCAGCTCTCACTTCCACACCTACTCTTTCAGGACAAGCCTTCCCTGACTCGTCCCACTTAACTGCTCTTCCACTTTGCAGCCTCCTATCTTCCACTTGCAGACATGTTCCTCTGTGTGCTTGTAAGTTACCTGTTTTGCTGCCCCTCTGCCTAAATAGTAAACTCTTTGGGAGCAGGGATTAGGCTCTGAGGGCAGGGATTATCTGTTTACTTCATCACAGTATTCCCCAGTGCCTTATATACTGTCCAGCAATACTCATAATTACTTGTTGTAAAAACAACTCTTAATTGAAAAAAATTTTAAACATCTAGTTCCGTCTTGACATATAGCGATATAGCGAGTACCATTGAGTGAGTCAATGAAGCATCCATCCCGTTTCACAGGGGGAAGATCTGTAAATTCTCTAAGCAACTTGATGAAAGCTTTCATCTAAGAATAACAGTAGCATTTAAAAATTTGCATCATACTTTACGTTTGGGAGAAAGCAATTTTTTATTTTTAAGTAGCTTTTATTTTCTTGGCATGTAACTAATATCATGTATAGAAAAATCTAAAGCTCTTTAGACTTGATTTATTATGTGAGAGATGCTGTATAAATTTATTTCCCCCCATTGTAATTGGATACCTACAGTGTTTATGGAAGTGGTGTGTTATGTGGCCAATTGAATGTATGGGTAGCTTGGAAGAAAACTTTTCTTAGAGTTTTAGTTTTCTACTTTATCATTTCTCAAAGGTTAAGAACTTTGTTCCTGTACTGTAAGCTAGGGCTCCTTTGCATTTCTGTCCTTTCATTCTTTCTCTTTATTCAATAGCCAAACCAGATTTCCCTGGAAGAGAACATCCTGGTCTCCCGTTATATTAACAACCCCCTGCTCATAGATGGTGAGTTGTGGTTAGGCCCTTGCCTGGATTGGGTTAGATCTTGTTAATTTTTAAAATTTATTATTTATTTACTGTAGGCCTGGTGCACAGATTTGTGCACTGGTGAGGTCCCTCGGCCTGATCTGTGGAGATCGGGCCCAAACAGGTTCTCCAACATCCCCTGAGGGGTACCGGATTTCAAGAGGTTGGCTCTCGGGTGACGCACCCTGGAATCAGGCTCCCTCCTCTCTGGTTCTGGGTGCATCACCCGAGAACCGCAGCTGCCAAGTCACCGGCTCAGCAGCTCCTGTGTTGAGCGTCTGCCCCTTGGTGGTCATTGCGTGTCATAGTTACTGGTTAGACAGTCGCTTGGGCTTTTATATATATTGATTGGATTTATTGGGGTGACATTGGTTAATAAAAGTATATAGGTTTCGGGTGTACAATTCTATAATACAACATCTATACTAGTATATTGTATTGTGTGTTCATCACCCCAAGTCAAGTCTCTTTCCATCACCATTTATCAACCCTACACCCTCTTCTGTACCCCCTCCCATCCCTTTTACTCTGGCAATCACTAGTAAATCTTTATTAAGCTAATATGAAATTCTTAACAACTATGGCTTTAGAGCTGAGGCTGGTTCCTTACCTACCTCATGAGATTATTTCAAAGATGAAATGAGATAATAAAGAAGAAAGTGCTTTATAGGTAATATAATAATAAATATATATGAGAACTGTACAATATACATGTATAAATTCTCATATATATGTACAAAATGTGTAATTATTATTTATCCTCAAAAGGCAAGGGGTGTGGACAGTGTGTATTCTGTGGGGAGAGGAGGGCTATTCGTTTTTTCATGTTTCTTTGTTACATTATCCTGTTTATTCTGTAACAAAAACAAATGAACTTAGTTTTTCCTGTGAATTCATTTTTTTTTCTAGATTTCAAGTTTGATGTGCGCCTCTATGTGCTTGTGACTTCCTATGATCCTCTTGTCATCTATCTCTATGAAGAAGGATTGGCTAGGTAAGAGACATTTGGAGGGAGGGTGTTTATTAGAGTGGACCAATTAAGGGGTATATTAAGATCACTTTTTCTTTCTGTTACGTTCAACTCAGAAAAAATAGAGTGTGCCCAGATGGTCTTCAGGTTACTTTACATATGCACATGTATGAACAGTTATGCGTATGTAAGCACACATCTTTCCTAGCAGCAGTCCAGGATCGCATCCTGTTTTCATGCAATGGCAGTTGTTCTGAAGACCTTAGGTCCTAGGGTATTAAGATAATTTGTCGCCTAGCTGGTTTGGCTCAGTGGATAGAACATCGGCCCTTGGACTGAAGGGTCCTGGGTTTGATTCTGAACAAGGACATGGACCTCGGTTGCAGACACGCTCTGGTTAGGGTGCTTGCAGGAGGCAACCAGTTGATGTCTTCTCACATCGATGTTTCTCTCTCTCTCTGTCTCTCCCTGTCCTTTCCACTCCCTCTAAAAATCAATGGAAAAATATCTTTGGGTGAGGATTAATAAAACAGAACAAAAAGGATAATTTGTCGTTCTTCAGAATTGATCTAAAAAGAAAAAATCCTGCATATATATATATGTATATATATATATATATATATATATATATATATGTGTATATATATATATGTATATATATATATATATATATATATATATATATATATATATATATAAAATCCCAGACACTTATTTTAATGCTCACAATAACCTTACAGCTGATGCATTTTTGCAGTTGAAGAAACTGAGGGTTAGAGAGGTAAGGGAGCTTGAAGTCACTTTTCTGAGGTATCCCAGCAGGTTGGCAGTGGAGCAGGAGTTTGGATTCCTGGATCTGATTTCCAGAGTCAAGGCCTCTTGTATTTAGGAGGCATTAGCTGCTTTTTTTTTTTTTTTTTCCCACTTGCAAGTAATATACTTTACAGTGGTTATATTATTTTGTTTTATAGGTAACTAAAACCTTTTTTAGGTTTTATGGTAATGTGACTTATAAAATTAAGTTCAAATTATAATAATTGGAAGTTTTGTTTTCCATAACCAGATAATTTTAGAGGTGACAGTATTTTCATAGACCCTATAATTGTTTAAAATAAGAGTATAACTTTGCTTATGCTCTTCCCCCAACATACACAGGGGTAGGCAAAAGTAGGTGTACAGTTGATTTTATGGAAAATAATTCAATAATAAATAATGATTTAAGAATAAACTCTATATTTCATGTAATCACAACTGTTAACCTACTTTTGCCCCTCTGTGTGTATGTGAGTGTGTGTATTTTTTTTTTTCAATCAACTAGCTTTCCCTGAAGTGTTTTTCATGCATTAGCCTTATAAACATAGCAGTTTAGAAGGTAGTTTGCAATCTCTGAGCAGTCATGAACAAGCTAAAAAGCTTGGTCTGTATGTGTTTTTTATTTTAGAAAATGTACTTCGAAGATGGTAAATACAATGATTCAAAGAAGCCTACCTATTGAAGTATTATAGTACTCTGACAACTGTTATTTTAAAATGGTGTTTTAATTATTTCATATACTCAAATTTTTTTGATGCATCTGTGACTACAATCTGAGGGTGATTTTGGCTGGTTGAGCCGTTTCTTCCCTTCACCTCTAGGTGGCAGTGACAGCATTTATATGCTCTGTCATATTCTTAACTAGATTTATGTGTTTGAGCTCTAGGAACTCGGAGGCTACTGAAGCTCCCTAGTTCTGGTCTCTTGTTCCTTGAAAATTGTCCATTGTACTCAAAAAGAGTCGGGAAGCTTTGGCTAGAAATGAATGAAAAAGATTTATTCAAGGGTCTTAGAGTTTGCAAACTGGGAACATAGCTAGACAAAAACCCAGAAGTGTTCCAAAGAAGAAAGAAAAGAGTTCTTATAGTAAAAAGTACACTCTTGAAAATTTTCAGTCCTCATTCTTTGCCCTAGGACTGGTCCAGGATGGTTATCTTTCAGATGTCAGGTGGCCTGGATGATAGATGCCAGGTGTCTGGAAGGTGGATCCCAGGAGGTCTGGTCACATGCTGTGGTCTGGTTAATGGACGCCAGGTGGTCTACATGAGCCGTTCAGGGGAATAATCAAAGGGTTATCTGGAGGTCCGTGTGTACGTCCAGACAGATATGCAGGCATTGATACAAGACTGGAAAGTTAAAAGATTTTCAGTTTCCCAGGCTAGTTAGAACAAGAATAGAATCTTTCCACATGCCCCAACCATCATAATGTTAATAATTTTAACAACTTGGTTAAAGTGGCTCCATTTTATATATTCCCTGTCTTCACTCTTTCCTCAAAATTGAGGAGGGGAAAACTATAACTTTTCTCAGTCTTCAGGTAGAGAATTGAACCTGAAAGGTCCTTGATCACATACTACTAGCTTTAATCAGATTCATAGGAAAGAAGTTGTCTGTAGTGTTTGTAGGCACATGTGCTGTCATTCTTTGAAATATAGGTTTAAAAGCCAATTCCCCATATTATCTAGAAAAAAAGAAGATAAAGTATACTTCTTAAGTTCTACTCAGATATGTAAGGTGCTGAGGGTTTCAGTTTTGTAATTTTAGATATCTGAGTTTTCTCTCTTGTGTATCATGAGCTTTTTTCTCCTCTTCCCTCCACTCATCCTCATCCCAGCTTGTCTCCTGTTCCCTTCCCAGGAGTGATTCCGTCCTGCCACAAGTTGGACTTCTTGCATAGGGAAAAAACCTCAAGGTTACACTCACTATTTCTCAAGAATATCGTACTGCCTGGCTGGCGTGGCTCAGTGGTTGAGTGTCGACCTATGAACCAGGAGGTCACGGTTCGATTTCCAGTCAGAGCACATGCCCGGGTTGTGGGCTCAATCCCCAGAGTGGGGCAAGCAGGAGGCAACCGATCAATGATTCTCTCCCATTGATGTTTTTATCTCTCCTTCTTCCTTCCTCTCTGAAATCAATAAAAATATATATTTTTTTTAAAAAGAAAAGATCATACCAACATGTTTTGCATATTATTTGAAAGACATTTCACTCACAATATTAATAGCCCTCTCTTTTGGTAAAATTTGGCATAGTTTTAAGACCTCAATGGTTCAGACACAGACTGAGAGCAATACCAGTATTTATTACAGATATGCAAGTGTTTTGACTACTCGGTGTGTGCCAGGATCAGAATCCATTGAATTGAGTAACTTTTCTTGCCTTCAGTGGAAACTGAGTGTGTGTGTGTGTGTGTGTGTGTGTGTGTGTGTATAGGAGTGGGCAAAGGTAGGTTTACAGTTATGAGTACACAAAACAGTTTATTTTTATGTTATTATTTATTAATTATTGTATTGTTTATTTGTATTACAACTGTAAACCTACTTTTGACCACCCCTGTGTATTTTTAAATGCATGCTTTTTCTTAGAGTAATTTAGAGAACAGTTTTTCTAAAAACTCGAGTCAAATTGAACCAAGAAATGGGAATTCTCAGGGCTTTGTCTCAGTTTACCTAAAAGTGTAGGTGAATATAAAAGCTTCACGAAAGGACAGTACATGGTCACAGGCTATTAGCTGTAGTCCTTCAAGGGCACATTGCTCTGCACAATAGCTTCCATGTGCCTGTGTTCCTGTGTCTTAACTCACTGTATATCTTGGCATTCATCTACTTCTCTTTAATCCTCAGGGTCTGCTCCAGTGTGTCATTACATTCAGCAATAGTCCATAGCATCTCCAGATCTGCAGCCTCTAGTAAATCTTGGGTCACGTGTGTTTTATGTAGACATTACTGAAGACAGTCAGTTTGGGATGAGATCACTAAGCCATTTTACTTTGAGGTTCACCAAGGAACACCATAATCTTCTCTAAAGAAACAAAACTGGCAACAAATATAATTGGTTTTCTTCTTTACAAAAGAATGGCCTTATCCCATATCACCTCTTTGGGACTCAAATTAAAGCTTAGATGACAGAAAGATTAAGTTCATTTCTTAAGTCTGTAAAATAAGTAGTTTCTGTAAGTTTTTTACCTTCTTAAACTTACTGAAGAAAAAGAGCCTTAATAGTTTGTTTCTGTATTAATAATTTCAGTTGTTCTTGTTGTCTTACTAGCTACATAGGAAGTAAGAAAACTCACTATTTTTTATACATGGGCAAAATGTTGAGGCATCTAAAAAAATCGTCTTTCTGGCATCTGGGTCCGGCATTTTCCCCTGGAGGTGCACCCTGCTTTTGAGTTGCATGTGGATGTTGCTGCTTTGCACCAGCAGGGGACACTCACCTTCCAGAGAGAGTGGCATTCTCCCCCAAAATGGTGTAGATTTTTTTCCTGTCAGAGGTGGAAACCAAAAAGACTTTGTCCTGGATTTTACAGTTTTAAGTGGATCCAATACGTGGTCTAAATGATTTTGACTGGACCTTTTTTGAGACAGAGCCAATAGCCAAATTTTCACTGAAACAGGAAAAAAAGAAAACAACTAAAAAAAATTAAAACACAATTAAGTTGAAAACCAAATGTGTTGTCAGAGACCTGAAGATAGGTCGTTCTAGCAGCTGGGTGAAATGAAGGTGTCTCAGGGAACTGGGAGAGAGCCACTGGTGCTGTGGGGGTGGGAGGAGAAGACCCTGAGGCTGTCCCATGGGGACTGTCTCCGCCTAGTTTTCAGTGGAAATTCAGAAAAGACCCCAAAGCATTTGCAATGCCTTTCCCTTCCTCCCCACCCCCAGTTCCTTCTTCAGTAGCCTTCTTTGCTAATTAACACTGGCTCCGCGGGGATATTTACCTTTTCTCTGCTGGATTCCTGTGGTTTTGAAAGAATTCAGGTACTTGCTGGTTGCCAAGGAATTCATATTACCTCACAGGCTGTACACTGTCCAGAATCTGCTGCAGCAGCAAGAAGGGGGAAGAGACACCAGCGAGGGGGAGAAAACCCTCTCCAGTGCTCATTGTCACCCTCCCTGGCAGGCCCTCGCTGTTGAAGTTTGAGTCATTTCTGGCTCTAAAGACAGGGGATCAGGCTGGTAATCCCCTCCCAGACGGCTCCGTAGGGCGCTGCCGAGTCACTGCAGCACTTGGCAGTCTCGGGGCTGCAGCTGGTTGACAGCAGATCAGAGAGCTCTTGGGCCTCTTGTTCTCTCCCATAAGATTTTTCTGGGTCAGGCGAGGATGAAACCCAGTGGCTTCTGGCAGGGCTGCCTGAGGTGCTGTCTCTCCATCCTCCAGGCCTTTTTGGCTCTGAATGGCTTCACCTGCTGAAAGATAACTCCTGTACCAGGGTTTCCTCGGGGCTGGCCTCCTCTTTTTTTTCTTTTTGTCTTTTAAAAAATTAAATTATAAAAAAAAATTTTTTCAATTATAGTTGACATGCAATATCATATTAGTTTCAGGTGCACACCCCAGTGATTAGACATTATAAAACTTCTTAAGTGATCATCCCAAAACCCATCTGACACCATACATAGTTATTAGAATATTATTGACTATACTGGAGGCCCAGTGCACAAAACTCATGCATGGGTAGGGTCCCTAGGCCTGGCCAGCAATCAAGGCCATCTGTGGGGTGGTCCCCCCCAAATCCCCGCTGGCACCTGCCTTGGCTGGTGGCCTGGAGCTGCCCGCCGGTCAGCCCTGTCCCTGCCTGTCACTTCCCTCTGGTGGGGGAGGGGGCAGATGCTCAACGTAGGAGCTGCACTGGGGGCAGCTCCTGCATCAAGCGTCTGGCCCCTGGTGGTCAGTGCACATCATAGCGACCGGTCATTCCACTCTTGGGTCGATTTGCATATTGGACTTGGATGTCTTATTTCTTTTAACAGGTAGGAGAAGTTTTCTGTCATTATTTTTTCAAATAGATTTTCAAGTTCTTGCTCCCTCTCTTCTCCTTTTGGGTACCCCCATGAGGCGAATGTTGGTATGCTTGAAGTTGTCCGAGAGGCTCTTTATATCTTTGGATTCTTTTTCTTTTTTTGCTGTTATGATTGGGTGTTTTTTGCTTGTTTATATTCCAGATTCTTGATTTGATTCTCGTTATCCTCTATTGTTGATTCCATGTAAATTATTCTTTATTTCAGTTAGTGTATCCTTCATTTCTTTTCTTTTTTAAAAAATATGTTTTTATTGATTTCAGAGAGAGGAAGGGAGAAGAGAGAGAAACATCAATGATGAGAGAGAATAATTATTGGCTGCCTCCTGCACGTGCCCTTCTGGGGATCAAGCCTGCAGCCCACAACCTGGGTATGTGCCCTGACCAGAATTGAACCTGACCTCCTGGTTCAAAGGTCAGTGCTCAACCACTGAGCCACACCGGCCAGGTCATAGTCTTATAGCTCATACTTTGAGCGACACAGCCAGATAAAGTGGCTCCAGCTTCCCGTCTTCCCCAGGGAGTTGTCCTAAGGTCAGAGTGAAAGGTGAGAAATGTCCTAAGGGCATGTAGTTCTCTGTTCATCAGTAGGCCACAAACTGGTACCCAGTTTCAGATTTGGCGAAAAGAGTGGAGCCCCCACCTTTTTTTTGTTTGTTTGTTTATAGGTCAAGGCTATAAAATTCTGTCATGAGAGCTTTCCCTAAATTTTGATTTCATTCAGAGGGAGGTTTAAGACTTAATTCATCATGTAAATTTCAGTATGGGGGTTAGGATAAGTATTTGGCTTAAGATACCTTGTAGAGAATTACCCCTTTTAGATTATTTCTAAGAAGGAAATTGTGTTGAAGCTTTCAGGCCTAAATAGGATGAAATTTGGTATGTGAGGGCCTAAATCAAGAGGCACAAACTTAAATGCTCACAAAGACCTTCACTGGAGAAGTTGGTCAGGTGGTCACTGGAGAAGTGGAGATCACATGCTCTGCCTAAAGGGCATTTGCGATTCAGTGCCAGCAAGTCCTTGGTTTGTGGTGGTGCTATGGTCTGAATGTTGGGTTGTTACCTGCCCTTGAATTGGCTCCGACTCCTGGTGACCCTGGGAGTGAGTAATGTCCATGACGTCCTGTCCTCGGCAGCCCTGCTCCGCTCCTGTAGACTCGTGGCCACGGCTCATGGTTGCTCTTCCTCTTTCCTGCTGCCTCTATTTCCCAGCATTGCTGTCTGTCCAAAGAACCCTGCCGGCTCAGGCTGTGCCCGAAGTGGGACAACTTCGGTTTTGCCGTTTCTGCTTCCAGCGATGTTTCAGGCTTCATTTGCTCTGGGACCCACTTGTCTGTCTTTCTGACAGTCCAGGGTGTTCATAGAGCTCTCCTTCAGCACCATATTTCAGATGAATCAGTTTTTTTCCTAGTAACCTTCACTATCCTGGTTTGCATTCGTACATAGTAATTGGGAATGCAAAGGTGTGGATGATCTTAGCCTTGGTCTCCAATGACATACCTTTGCTCTTGGTAAGCTTTCCTGATTCTTCTATTGCTGCCCTTCTGAGTCTCAGCTTTCTTTTCATTCTTGAATTTCTCTGAATGTTTGTTTCCCCCAGCACCCAAACTCATATGTTGAAATCCTGCCCCTCGAGGTGATGGAGTTAGGAGGTGAGGTCTTGGGAGGTGATTAGATCATGAGGGTGGAGCCCTCATGAATGTGATTAGTGCCCTTTTACAAAAGAGACCCTGGAGCGATTGCTCACTCTTTCCACCATGTGAGGACCCAGCAGGAAGGTGCTGTCTACCTGCCTGCGTCTTGGTCTTGTACTTCCAGCCTCCAGAACTGTGAGAAGTAACTTTCTGTTGTTTATAAGCTACACCGTTTATGGTATTTTGTTATAGGAGCCCCAAAAGACTAAGACAGGTGGTACTGCCAGATCTTTTGTGTGTGTGTTTTAATGGTAGCTGAAAAATCTAGATTTTTATTGAGAAACATACCTTTGATTGTAGGCTTTTAATTTTGAAACCATTTCAAACTTATACAAAAGCTGTAAAAATACTGTGAAGAATAGCCTTTTACCTTTTCATCTAGAGTCCACGTTCAGATTTTTCAACTGTCGTAGTAATGTTCTTTTTAACAAAAGGATCCAGTCCAGAATCACATGTTGCATTTAGTTGTCATGTCTCTTTCGTCTCCTCCAGGCTGGAACAGTTCCTCAGTCTCTTTGATTTTCATGACCTTAGTGTTTTTGAAGATTACAGGCCAGTCATTTTGTAGAATGTCTCTCAATTTGGGTTTGTCTGATATTTGCTTATGATTAGACTCAGGTTATGTATTTTTGGCCAGAATTCCACAATAGTGATGCTGTGTTCTCATTGCATTATGTCTGATGACACATGATAGCTATTTAGTGGTATTTGACCACTTGATTAAAATGGTGTCTGCCAGATTTCTCCACTATAAATTTGTTTCTCCCTCTGTAATTAATAAATACCTTTTGAGTAAACACTTTGAGACCATGTAGTATCTTATTCCTCATCTCATTTTCACCTAATAATTTTAATATCCATCTATGCTTCTTGCCTGAATGGATTATTACTATGATGGTGGCTAAGTGAATTTCCCCATCATTCCTTTTACTTTTATTGTTTAGTATTTTACTCCAAGAAAGAGCTTTCTCCTCTTCCCATTTATGTATGTACACCAATGTGGATGCAAGGATCCCTATTTTATTTAATGGGTTATAATTCTTTACTGTTATGATTTATTTTGATGCTCAAATTGCCCCAGATTTGGACAATGGGGGTCCCTTTAAGCTGGCTTTTGTGTTATTTTGACATGTTCCCTTATTCTCTGAGCACAAAATGTTTCAAACTCAGCTTGTTCTTTGTTCCAGTCCTGGAATCAATCATATTTTCTAAGGAGCATTGGTTGCCCCCCCCCCTTTTTTTTTAATTTAAAAATTGATTTTTAGAGAGAGAGGAAGGGAGAGGGAGAGAGAAAAGCATCGATGTGAGAGCAGAACATTGATGGGCTGCCTCCTGCACAAACCCCTCACTGGGGATCAAGTCTGCAACCCGGGCATGTGCCCTGACTAGGAATCAAACTAGCAACCTTGTGGTGCATGGGACAACACCCAACCAAGCCATGCCACCAGCGCAGCACTGGTGGCTTTTAATGGAGAATAGAAATCAGGAGTCAGGATCTGGGTGCTAGATATGCTCATTGCTCTGGGCTATCTCTGCTCTCTGGTCCTTGCAATGGACAGACCTAGAAAATATGAATGTGTATACATTCAGGTACATATACATACACATTTACATCTGCCGGGGTCCAACCCCAGCAGGTCCAGGGGTCCCCAAAGGTGTAGACGGAGTCGGCGAAGACTATCCACCCTCTTCCTACGGTGGAGTCCGATCCATCCCGAGTGTGGGGCGCTTACCTAGGGGTCCCTGTTCGGGCGCCATATGCTGGGGTCCAACCTCAGCGGGTCCAGGGGTCCCCAAAGGTGTGGACGGAGTCGGCGAAGAAGGAATGACACGGAGACAGTGTTCAGTTGATCAGCAGCCTAGCCAAGATCTCCAGCAAGGATCTCCAGCCAAGTTCTGGTCTGGATCTCCAGTGAGGTTCTGCTCTGGATCTCCAGCCAGGTTCTGTGTCCATGTTGTCTTGCTAGGTTCTCCAGGTTCTCCAGCCAGGTTCTGTAGCCATGTTCCCTCGCTAGGTTCTCCAGCCAGGTTCTGTCCAGGTTCTCCAGCCAGGTTCAGTCACCAGGTTCTAGTCAGGTTCTCTTGCCAATTTCTGTAGTCAGGTTCAGTCCAGGATCTTTTGCCATGTTCTCTCACTAGGTTTTCCAGCCAGGTTCTGTCCAGGTTCTCCAGCCAGGTTCAGTCACCAGGTTCTAGTCAGGTTCTCTTGCCAATTTCTGTAGTCAGGTTCAGTCCAGGATCTTTTGCTATGTTCTCTCTCTAGGTTCTGTCTCTAGGTTCTGAGGCCAGTTTCTGTCCAGGATCTTTTGCCATGTTCTCTCCAGCGAAGTTCTTCTGTCTCTAGAGAACGTTCTGTGTAGGTTCTGTGCCAATTTCTGTCTCTCTCTGTTCTGTCTTCTTACATCTGTATTTATACCAGTTGATTCCAATCCTATCAATCTCTATTTCAAAGGTTAGGGCGTTTCTTATCTCCATTCCAGGGAGTAAAGATTATGTAGCTTAAGCATGATTGTTCATAGTTAAAGTGATTAATTACCCGCCTGGCACTTAGTTAAGAGGTTTTATTCCCTCCCTAACTTCAGGGGAAAATCCCTACCTGGGGAAACAACCTTTCTCAGAGACCTTGGTTAAAACACATAGTGCCACGAAGGTGAGCAAACATATTAAGAACAGTATGCCATATATGCCAGGTCCCTTGAAACAGCAAGCATGGACCAGCTCCCGGCATACATCTATATTTCTACATGTGTCTATATCTGTATACAGGGTGAGGTAAAAGTAGGTTTACAGTTGTGAGTATGTGAAACACAGTTTATTCTTATATTATTATTTACTAACGAGAGGCCCGGTGCACGACAAGGGTACAGGCCAGGCTGAGGGACACTGGTGGGGGTCCCTCAGCCCGGCCTGTACCCTTCCGCACTCCAGGAGCCCTTGGGGGATGTCCCACTGACAACTAAGCTGCAGTTGGACATCCTTAGCGCTGCTGCGGAGGCAGGAGAGGCTCCTGCCACTGCTGCTGCGCTCACCAGCCATCAGCCCAGCATGTGGCTGAGCAGCGCTCTCCCTGTGGGAGCACACTGACCACCAGAGGGCAGCTCCTGCGTTAAGCGTCTGCCCCTGGTGGTCAGTGCACGTTGTAGTGACCAGTTGTTCTACCATTTGGTCGATTTGCATATTACCCTTTTATTATATAGGACTAGAGGCCTGGTGCACGAAATTTGTGCATGGAGGGGGTGTGTGTCCCTCAGCCCAGCCTTCATCCTCTCCAATCTGGGACCCCTCGAGGGATGTCCGACTGCCCGTTTAGGCCCCATCCCAGCAGGATGGGGCCTAAGTGGGCAGTCGGACATCCTTCTCACAATCCAGACTGCTGGCTCCCAAGCACTTGCCTGCCTGCCTGCCTGCTTGATTGCCCCTAACTGCTTCTGCCTGCCAGCCTGATCACCCCCTAACCACTCCCCTGCCAGCCTGATCGATGCCTAACTGCTCCCCTGCTGGCCTGATTGCCCCTAACTGCCCTCCCCTGCTGGCCTGGTCACCCCTAACTGTCCTCCCTTGCCGGCCTGGTAACCCCTAACTGCCCTTCCTTGCTGGCTTGGTTGCCCCTAACTGCCCTCCCTTGCCAGCCTGGTCGCCCCTAACTGCCCTCCCCCTGCCGGCCTGGTCGTCCCCAACTGCCCTCCCCTGCAGGCCTGGTTCCCCCCAACTGCCCTCCCCTGCAGACCTGGTCCCTCCCAACTGTCCTCCCCTGCAGGCCTGGTCCCTCCCAACTGCCCTCCCCTGCTGGCCATCTTGTGTCCATATGGGGCGGCCATCTTGTGTGTTAGAGTGATGGTCAATTTGCATATTACTCTTATTAGATAGGATTATTGTATTGTTTTCCATACTAACAACTGTAAACCTACTTTTGCCATATCCTGTATTGAAAAGCAGGAGTTTATACTAATACCTCCAATTCTGGTTCAGAACAAGATTCTTTCTAGCTTTTTCCTTTTCTTTTTAAAAAATCTCTCCAACAATGTGAAATCTGACTCCCATTCTCTACAACAAATTTATTTACTCAATTCCCTTTAATGTAGCCAGTCTCCTGACCCCCCTGGTTACTGCCCCACTCGGATGTCCTCCTTGTGTGGACGTTGAACCCTGTGGGCCACCTGGGTTACTCTGCTTACGTAACCTCCTGCTCTACCTCTGAGCTGCCTTCCCATCCTGTCCACTATCTTTCTCACGTGAGCCTTGGTTGCCACTAGGCTGCAGGAAGGAAAGTCTGGTTTTGATTAGTTGGCCAAATAATTAAAAAACAAAACAAAACCCTTCATAGGTGAATCAGAACTTGATTCTTGTACCAGATCTAAGACTAATGGGGCCAGATAAGAAGGCGATGTTGCAAGTGGTGATTAGAGATGAATATGGTCTGTAACATGGATTTTGGAGAGAACCATAAGATCTTCCTGGGGTAGGAGGAAAGGGGAGATGTATACCTACCTCCCTTCTACACGGTCTTCTGCATGTCCCATCAGGCTAAGTGAAATGAAGAAGGTAGCACTTTTGTCCCTTTGAGTAACTTTTCCATCGAGATGACATTTTTTGTTTTCTCTTAATTTTTACTTCTTGACACTTTTTACACTCTATAAAAACCCACTCTGACATTAATAATCTTAAGCTGGGGTTCAGAATATAAATTCCCTAGCAAAAAGGAAGATTAGAAAGAAGAAAACTTATTTTTAAGAGCTGCAATCCTATTGAAAAAAAGGAGTGTAGGAATGACATGTGTTGGGTTACAGTTAACCACCAGGCTTTTGCCAATCTTTTCATGTTATTGGCCCAATTTGATCAGTTCTCATATTTAGGAGAGATGAAGAACCTCTTTCTCTGAAGCATAACCTTTTCCCGTCCTTGAAATTATTCTTCTTTTGGGGGAGATGATGGCAGGAGGTGTATCACTGTGAGGTAATGTCCAGGTGAGGCAGGCAGCTTCTGTGGGGTCAGCATGGACCCCCTTCGCATTTTGTAAGAATTCAGAGAGCAACTGTCTCCCACTTGCTTGGAGGAAGTCTGCTGAAGGACAATTGGTAAATATAGGCAAGGTTTACTCACCATGGAGTGACACGGCTGGAAGTTAGGTGCTAACTACTGGCGGTATCTGGGAAATTGGAGCTTCCTCTCTGTATAGACTTAATGCACATCAAACTCTTGTGCCTTAGCCATTCATGCCTAGCCAGCATTTTCTCTTTGTCCACATCCTTCTTCCTGGCCTCCTGTTTGTTTTATGTTCATTTCCTAGGTTTTTCTGTTGTTGTTTTCGCACTTTTGTTTCTTTGGCTCATATATTTCTAGTACAGGAACCTAGGGAGTGGATATAGTGGATGGGTGGGTGAGAAGAGATAGAGACAAGGACAGTTTTTAAATGCTGACCTTTACTGTGGTAAAAATTCATATTGACTTCATAGTCTGAGTGAGCATATGTAAATAATTTGTGAAGCGTATGAAAATAAACGCATGGACTTCCAGGATTTTTTTCTACACACTTGGATGTGCCTCTTGGGAAAACCACTTCAGTGAACTGTGGTGGTATGTAAACAGGGGTTGATATTTACCATAACCATTCGACTCAAGTGTCCTTTTGTTGATGTTGGGCATCACTGGGAAGTTTTCTCCTTCCTGGTTACTTCCTTCAGAGGCACGTAGACTTTAGGTTTTGGTCTTCTTTTGACAGCAGTCCAGGATATCAAATTGCTGCCCTGTTTTCAGTGGGCTCCATGTTTAATTTCTCTGTCTTTTGCTTTCGTCCCAAATTCAGGAATTAGTCTCCTGCACTGTGCTCATATTGATGCTATTCTGCAGACGTGGGCTTTGTCTGCTGTTGATGCTGACATTATTATTTTCTTAAAATGAACTTTATAGATCAGTTCTGTTGTTTCTTTGGAGATGAGCTCTAAGTCTATGTATTACTATGCTGTCCTTTTATTCTTTTTGCTTAATATTTTCCATAGACTGTGTGGGCACTCACTAGGTGTTTATGACCAGCTAATGCCTCATCCTCCACAGCATCCTGCACACAATTTCCCAGGCTGTGAATAACTCTTCTCACCTTTCATCCCTCCTAAGGTTTTATAGAAGAGAAGCAGCATCTTGTAGTTAAAAACATGGATTTTTGAGTCAGTGTGATTTGGTATAAATTACTTAATCTTTTTAGATCACATTTTAGTTTTGATACCTATTTTTAAAAATTAGATATAATATTGCCTGGGCCGGGTGGTTCAGTTGGTTAGAGTGTCGTGCTATACACCAAAAGGTTGCGGGTTTAATTTCCGGTCAGGGCACATACCTAGGTTGTGGGTTCGATCCCCAATTGGGAGGCAACCAATCGATGCTTCTCTCTCATCTCTCTCTCTCCCCGCCCCCCCCTCCCCCCCCCCCCCCCCCGTCTTTCTCTCTCCCTCTCTCTCTCTCAAATCAATAAAACATATCCCTGGATGAGGATTAAAGATTTTAGATATACTAGCAATATTACCTACTTGAGAGAGTTGCTGTAAGGATTGAATTAAAAGCGGTACTATATATGAAACACTTAGCATGGATGTTGGAACTCAACATTTAGTAATGTTGTCACCCTCCTTTTATTAAAATCTCCTTGATTCTGCATTCTAGCCTTTATTTCCTTGAAACCCTGTTCCTGGCATTTAACCTGTGTCCCTTTCTATCAGGTTTGCAACTGTGCGATATGATCAAGGAGCCAAAAACATTCGGAACCAGTTCATGCACCTGACAAATTACAGTGTGAATAAGAAGAGTGGAGACTATGTCAGGTATTGGCCACGCCAGAGCCAGGAGCTGGAGAAGTCAGTCTCAGCTGGGGGTGTTGTGGGAGTAAAAGTCAACGTGTTGCCCTGGAGGCAAACTTTGTTTCTGTCCATGTAACATATGAAAAGCTGTGAGTCACTTACCGCAGTTTTGAGGCATATCTGCTGTTGCTTCTTCATTGCTTACACAGTTACAGTGTCACCTTCTCTACCAAAATATGCTTTCCCAAGTTTCATCTTCCTCATCGATTGTCTCCCCTCACTTGGCTTAGGGGTGGGAATTTAATGCGCATAGGAAACTTTCTAGAAATCAAGAAATGAGGTCATTTCAGCATTTGATAAAATGTATCAAAAGTTTTAAAAATATTTGTGCCCTTTGACCCAGCAGTTCCATTTCTAGGAATTTAACCTTAAGGAGTAACTGAAGGGACAGAACGGAACTGATAGCTGTGTCCGTAACAAAAGGACAGAACGGAACTGATAGCTGTGTCCCTAACTCCTCTCCCAGGAAAGCCACAGAATGTATCAGTTACTCAGCCTGCCCTTATCTCAGCCAATGGGAAAGCAAGAAAAACTAGCCCCCGACCCTCACTCAACCAACCGGAATCGACCAAGTGCCTCCACCCCCCAACCCCAAACCCTATAAATTCTTTGTTCTCTTGGGACTCGGGGCTCTCTCTCGCATCCAGTAATGGAGGCAGAGGGGGACCAAGCCCGGGCTTGAATAAAAGACTCTATGCTTTTGCATCAGACTCGGCGCTCCCTGGTGGTTCTGTGGGGGGTCTTGAAATCTGGGCTTAACATAACGAAAGATGTACACACAAGATCAGAGACACAAATGTTCGTCACTGTACATTATCAGGTGGAAACAGCAGGTTACCAGACACTACATGCAATTAATTTCTTTTTTGAACATATAAGATAAGAACATATAAGATAGCTGTTTATTTGTGCTGGAGGGGGACAAGAAACTAGAAAGACAGACACAAAAATGTTAACAGTTCTTAACTATAGTGGATGGAATTATAGGTGGGGGATTTCTGTTTTTTTCTCAGAGCTTTTATGTACTTCCTACATTTTTCTAAAATAAATACTTGTATGATCAAGAGGGAAAAACTTAGGAATAAATTTAATAAAGAAATGAGGCCATCTCAGAAAAGGATTCAGTGGAAGGGAATACCAGCCCAGCTGTGTGGAAATATTCTTTCTGCTCTGTTTTCTTTCATTCTGATAATTTTGCCAGAAAGTGGAAAAATAAAAAATAAACCCAAATAGTTACTTTCTACTCAGACTAAAAATAGGTGCCTACAAAGTCCAAGGAAAGAAAGAAAGAAAAAGAAAGAGAGAAAGAGGGAAGGAAAGTGAGGGATCTGGAAGTGATTGAATGGTTGCTGAGCTGTATAGATTGCATTGCATATCCTGTGAACAGTATTAATTCGTTGAAGAAATCTCCGTCATTTTGAAAGATGCGCAAAGAAGCAACTGGCGGGTCATGGGGCGCTGGTAGGGAGTGAGGGGGCAGTGGCAAAACACACGTTCCAGATGGCAAGACCTTTCCAACAGTCTTGGGAGTCTGCCCGTTTGCATCCTGCTGCTTTCGTGGAGGTATACTGCATCACTTCTGTTGTTGCTCTAGTGCAGTGGTTGGCAAACTGCGGCCCCTTGAGTGTGGCTCTTCCACAATATACCACGTGCGGGCGCGCACGTACAGTATGATTGAAACTTTGTGGCCCATGCGCAGAAGTCGATATTTTGTGGAAGAGCCACACTCAAGGGGCCAAAGAGCTGCATGTGGCTCGCGAGCCGCAGTTTGCCGACCACTGCTCTAGTGCATTCTCCCTTCCCTTCAGTGGTAAATGGAAAGGTATATTTAAAAAGCTGTGTCTGCCACCAGAGAGGAGGGAGCTTGCTTCAGATGCTAAAGCAATTCTGTGCTTGGTTAGCTCATTAAAATACTCCACTGTGTCTCTCACTAACCCACCCAGGCTCAATTTTGGTCTGAAAATGGCATCAGAGGTTGTTTTGTGGGCTCGTGACATTTACCTCAAAGGCTAGATTTTCACTCCAAACATTTCAATCTATTAATGCATTGGAATCATTCATAAACTTGTTTATATTCTTTCACACATTTCTTTCATGATGCATAATTGTTTGATTGAGGAAGACTTGACTGCTTTCTCCCCTACGCCCCTCAATAAGGCAAGCTATATTCATTTTCATTTCAATGGAAGAAATTGGTGTAAAGGGATATATGACAGAAAAGTTTAAGGAAAAGTGATGAGGTGGAAGTTGGCAAAAAACTCTTTGTAAAATAATATGTTTCTACAGCCAGGCCTAGTTGCATATGTGACCTTGATCTATTAATTTATTTTAGTTGTGATGATCCAGAAGTGGAGGATTATGGGAACAAATGGAGCATGAGTGCTATGCTTAGGTATCTGAAACAAGAAGGCAGAGATACAACTGGTGAGTACCAGGCCGTTTTTCTTTTTGACTTCCCTTCTCTGTATAACTTTACCGTTGTCTCATCAGCAGTTAGTCTTTAATGTCAATACTGTTGCTGAGACATTGATGGGATCACCGTTTTTGGTCTCAGTTTTTCCTGTCCTTTATGAGATGGGGAAAAGGCTTTCCGTGATCCCGGAATCTCTTTTCTTGCTTCTGGTTTGAAAAGCACAACTTTCGCCTTTAATATTCAGTGAACTGATCCTTTGTAAATGTTGAACTGCTAACGAAAATATACTTTCAGTTTTTATTTTTATTTTTAAAATATATTTATTGATCTTAGAGGAGGGGAGAGAGAGAAACATCAATGATGAGAGAATCATTGATCGGCTGCCTCCTGCACACCGCCCCCCACTGGGGATTGATACTGCAACCCGGGCATGTGCCCGCACTGGGAATCAAACCCTGACCTGGTTCATGTATCTGTGCTCAACCACTGAGCCACACCGGTGCGGCTACTTGCTGTCTGCTTTTTAAATAACGAGTTTTCTCCATATTGGCCTTGAATTCAAAATTTTCTAAGTTAATCTCTCTTATACATGTTGCTAAATTGGAGAATGGACTATGTGAAGTTTGAGTGTGGGGCTTGGAATCAAAATGGTCACCATTGCTGAGCCTTGAGCAGAATGGGAACTGTGCCACAAGGCCTATCTCAGTCCACACAGGGAAGGTGATAGAGGAGTGAGAAGGGGAGGAAGGCTCCTTCTCCATTCTGTCTCTGTCTGTGGTCATAGGCAGCCACCTTTTTGACTGTGTTCCTCTGTTCACAGATATGCCTTCTCCTGGAGCATCCGTTCACAAGATTGCCATACAGAGACTTTTTGAATGAGCACACATGCTTTTATATTAGACTAGAGGCACGGTGCATGGCCTTCATGCACAGGTGGGGGGCGTGGCCTGCGGGAATCAGCCCATCGTGGGAGCACCGCTCACCCCGGTCAGCTGAGCGACTGTGGACCGCCCTCTGAGTGGCTGCTCCTGCTGTGGGAGCGCACTGACTACCAGGGGGCAGCTCTTGTGTTGAGTATCTGCCCCCTGGTAGTCAGTGCGAGAAATAGTGACTGGTCAAGTGGTCATTCTGGTTGTTCCACTGTTTGGTCGCTGGGCTTTTATTATATATGATTGTGTTCTGGAATCGATTCTAATCCATGCATTGTGGTGTCCCTCCTCCCCCTCCTCCCCCTCCTCCTCCCCCTCCTCCTCCTCCTCCTCCTCCTTCTCCCTCTCCTCCTCCTCCCTCTCCTCCTCCTCCCTCTCCTCCTCCTCCTCCTCCTCCTCCTCCTCCTCCTCCTCCTCCTCTCTCTCCTCCTCCTCCCCCTCCTCTCCTCCTCCCTCTCCTCCCCCTCCTCCTCCTCCTCTCTCTCCTCCTCCTCCCCCTCCTCCTCCTCCTCCTCCTCCTCCTCCCTCTCCTCCCCCTCTTCCCCCTCCTCCTCCTCCTCCCTCTCCTCCTCCTCCTCCTCCTCCTTCTTTTTTTTTGTAGCGTTGATGGCCCATGTAGAAGACCTGATCATTAAGACTGTAATCTCTGCTGAGCTAGCTATTGCTACAGCCTGTAAAACCTTTGTTCCTTATCGCAGCAGTTGTTTTGGTAAGGAGACTCAAGAAGCTTAAAGTGTTTTATGAAAAGGGGCTTGGGAAGTTGGGCTGGGATCCTGGGGTAGAAAGTGATTCTGCAGGAGTAAGGTATGTAGTGGATTTTTATTCCTTTCTAAGTTCACGTGAAGATCCTACTAAGAGGCCAGTGGTGAGCTTAGTTGGCGGTCCCCTGAGAATGAACTAGCTTTCTGTGTGGGAAGCAGGGATTGGAACTAAAGTATGAGTCTCTTTGTCAGAGTGCAATCAGAAAAAGTCTGCAACGGACTGTACAGGAATCCAGCTCTAACAAATATATTCCAGAGCTCTCTGGCAGCCAGCCTGGGAGCTGGTCCAAGAAGCTCTGGCTGGTACCAGTGTGTGCTTTCTCCTATTTTCCAATGACTCCGCCTTTTCGTTTTAGTCTTCTCTCTAGCGGGTTCCTCCCCTACCCTCTCCTTCTTTACTCTCTTCCTCTTTCTCCTCTCCTCCTCTTCTCTGCCACGTCTGACGCCCTGATTGCACAGAGAAGGAGAGAGACACACTTACTGGGTCAGGAAGCCTGTTGCCGACTGACCCACTAGCGGTGCTGTAGCATTTGTTTTCTGCGTGGATGTGAACTCGTAGTGATTCCCAGTAAAGTCACATAGGCTTTCAGCAGGTGTTAGGCTTTGTTAGTAAAACGCACTAGGCCAGGGGTGGGCAAACTTTTTGACTCGAGGGCCACAATGGGTTCTTAAACTGGACCGGAGGGCCGGAACAAAAGCATGGATGGAGTGTTTGTGTGAACTAATATAAATTCAAAGTAAACATCATTACATAAAAGGGTACGGTCTTTTTTTTTTTTTTTTTTTTTTTTTTTAGTTTTATTCATTTCAAATGGGCTGGATCCGGCCCCTGGCCGTAGTTTGCCCACGGCTGCACTAGGCTCATAGATGGGGGATAATGAAAGCAATGCAGTGGTAAGTCATGGCTTGCGTAGGAGGCAGGGTAACAGAAAAGTAAAGACCTTCAGGTGTAGAGCCTGCGAGACAGGCTGAGACCCATTTACCCCCCTTACTAATGTTCTGATTTTCAGAAAATTGCACCAATTCTGGTTCCTCAACAGGAAACAGCAGTGATGATGCACTGCCTCCTCAGAGTACCAGGAAGAGCAAGTGAGACGGTGCATGTGGAGCGCGTGGCACATGCCTGGCCTTTAATGTGACGCAATAAACAGCTTTTTTGTTATATTTATAGCTAGCCATTATAAGTCTTAATCTCTTTAATGGATTATCATAATAACCTGTACTGTAGGGGCACTGAACAAAGGAAAGTGTTGAGACTGAATAGAAGATGGTAGATAAGCCAGGACCTAAAATTATATAGGAAAAGAAGAGGTTGTGATATCTTTTTATTTTATTTATTTAATTACTTTTAAACCTGTTTTTTTTTTTTTTTTTTTTTTTAATTGATTTCGAAGAGAGGACAGGAGAGGGAGGGAGAGATAGAAACATCAGTGATGAGAGAGAATCATTGATCGGCTGCCTCCTGCATGCCCCCACTGGGGAAGGAGCCCGCAACCCAGGCATGTGCCCTGACTGGTAATTGAACCCTGAGCTTCTGGTTCATAGGTCAACACTCAACCATTGAGCCAAGCCGGCTGGGCTGAGTGCAGATATGTTCATGTCTTCTAAAACCCATAAATGGCTCCTTAGGTTTCAGTCGTCAACACAAATTTGATATAACTTCAAGCTTCTGAGGATCTGACCCCAGCTGGCTTTTCTAGAATTCTGTTTCCCTTCTTATACCGTGTAATGTGACTGTACCACTGAGCACCCCGAGCCTGTGCCTCTGTGTAAGGTCTGCTCTCCAGCTCGGAAACTCTCCCATCTGCCTTGCACATTCCTCTTTAGGTCCTAAGACTCACCTCGACCTTGCTCTTCTAGGAATCCTAGTCTAACGAAGTGCCCTGTGTGTCTCCTCTTTCATGTTCTGTGCGTGTGCCATTATCTTTCTTTCCTGTTGTATTGTGTTTTGTTCACACGTCCACCTCTCCGGTAGTCTCTGAGCTTGCCTTTGTGAATTCTCAGTAGTCACTGTCTCCCTGCCCCTCTCACCCTCTTTCTGCCAGACCAAACCTCTCACCATCTCCCTGGACCTCTAGGTCCTTTGCTAACCCTTTGCCTTTGCACCTGCTTCATCCTGTGTCTGAAATACCTAGCAGATTATGACATCTTTCAAGACGAAGTCAAGTATCGCTTCTTTGGAGAAGTTTTTCCTGAGTCTTCAGTCGAAGTTAACCTCCCCACCCCCAGCACTGTTCATAGTCTGCAGTGGTTCCTGCATGTGGCCCGGTCCCCAGTCATGTGTCTGTCCCCCCACTGGACCGGAAGCTCTTTGAGGACAGCAACAGTGTCTCCCTCGTCTCTGCCCCTCCCATGCTTAGCAGCATTTTGTGTTAGAGGATGTTTAAGAAATATTTGTTGAGTGACTGATTGGTACTTGTTCTCATTGCCTTTTGGTGGCCTGACAGTAGGCTTCATAATAAATCTGATGTGGTAAGGGCTTAGAGCTCTTAGAATTATTGTAAACGGTTTGAGGAGAGGGTGTGGGGACTGTAACTCCAACTTCAAAAACCTTACTAGACAAAAATAAATAAATAAAGGTTTCTTTTCCACATCTGCTTGGCTGTTATGTGAGGGTAAATTTCTTGGTGTAAAAAATCTTTGTTCTAGAATCATCACAAGCTTTTCTGAATGTTTCCTTTTCTATTTTGTTTTATTGCTTG
This sequence comes from Myotis nattereri, assembly GCF_964212035.1. Taxonomy (NCBI): domain Eukaryota; kingdom Metazoa; phylum Chordata; class Mammalia; order Chiroptera; family Vespertilionidae; genus Myotis; species Myotis nattereri. Next base: position 22,740,343 of record NC_138075.1, on the reverse strand, counting down.
ATTGTCTTTTGGAAGCTTAAGACTTTCTTATACTTAATGGCAATCGAAGGTCTGATGTGAAGTAAGCAGCGACTTTCTCTGATTCGGTGAATACCCCCGAGGTCCGTGTCCTCACCCGTGGTCTCCTTCCCCCTCCCTACTTGTGTTCAGTTTTAATAAACTGAGTGCATCTGGAGTTTTTTAAGTTATTGACTGTGTTTTTGGCTTTTGTGGTTGTAATTCCACTTCCTGTCAGCCCTGGGATTCTGTGTGCTTCGTTAACCTCCCCCCATCAGACATGATTTTGTAAACGTGTGTATATTTGTGTGGATCTCTTTGCCTCCCACTGATTCCTAACCTCCCATGGGCTTTAAGTTACAAGGAATAAGCTGTTTTGTTTGTTTTTTCCTTTTTTTTTATTTGTTTTAAAGTAAACAGGAATTGAGAGTTTCCCAGAAGAATTTGGCTTGAACAGAGCATTGGTGCTTTTAGAGGAAGCCAATAGTCCAGTGATGGGGTTCACTATTTTTTTTTTTTTTTGGTTGCTGTTTCTGCCTTTCCACATTATGAATCCTTGCCAGGAGCATTCCATTGCTATCTAAGTGTTTCTGTCCTATCATTTCTCTTTCACCCTACTGTCTGATGCCCAACTGTGCTTCCAGGTACCTTCAGTATTCCATTCATTTATTTACGTAGGCATTGAACTTTTTTTTCCTTTCACTTTATGCTGTGTGCAGGGCATAGATAAGAGTCTGTTCCTTTCAAACCAAATTGTACATGGCATGTAACATACATATATATTAGAGGCCCAGTGCACAAATTCAGGCACCAGTGGGGTCCCTCGGCCTGGCCTGTGAGATCAGGCCGAAACCGGCTCTCTGACATCCCCCAAGGGGTCCCAGATTGTGAGAGGGCACAGGCCAGGCTGAGGGACCCCACCAGTGTACAATCAGGGCCAGGGAGAGACAGAGGTTGGCCAGCTGGGAAGGGACTATGGGAGGGCCCCAGGGTGTGTCTGGCCCATCTCGCTCAGTCCCGATCGGCTAGACCCCAGCAGCAAGCTCACCTACCAGTCAGAGCGTCTTCCCCCTGGTGGTCAGTGCACGTCATAGCAACTAGTCGACCAGTCGACTCTCTGCCCATGGTGGTCAGTGTATGTCATAGTGAGCGGTTGAGTGTCCTTAACATATCATTAGCATATTACGCTTTGATTGGTTGAACAGCCAACTGGACAACCGGACACTTAGCATATTAGGCTTTTGTTATATAGGGGAGATATATATATGTATATATATATGTGTGTGTGTACATATATATACATATATATCTATGTATATGTGTGTATATATATACACACATATATATATACACACACATATATACATGTATATATGTGTGTGTGTGTATATATATACACATATACATAGATATATATGTATATATATATACACACACATATATATAGACACACATATATATAGATATATATATGTATATATATACATACACACACAGTGAGTGGCCAGATTATTATGACCACCCCGTCAGTACTTCGTCGGGCCACCTTTTGCCTTCAGTCCTGCGGCGATTCTTCTTGTCATTGACTCCACGAGATGTTGAAAGGTGATGCGAGGAATCTGACACCATGCCTGATGAATAGCACTGTCCAGTTCTGTGAGATTTGATGGTTGTGGAACCAGCTGCCTGATGGCTCTTTTAACTTCATCCCACAAATGCTCAATTGGATTGAGATCTGGTGATTGTGGGGGCCACCTAAGCAAGGTAAAGTCTCCCTCATGTTCTTGAAACCACTCCTGCACAATACGAGCACCGTGGCATGGCGCATTGTCTTGTTGGAAGAAGCCATCTCCATTGGGATACACCATCAACATGATAGGATGAACCTGATCAGCAATGATACTTAGGTATGTTGTGCTATTCAGACGTTGTTCCACACGAATTAAAGGGCCCAAATCATGCCAGGAAAACATGCCCCAAACTATAACACTGCCCCCACCAGCTTGAAGGGTTGTACTCATGCATGTGGGGTGCATGCTTTCATGCTGTGTCCACCAAATTCTCACTGTGCCATCTGCATGATGCAACTGGAAACGTGATTCATTGGACCACATGACTTTTTTCCAATGCTGGACTGTCCAATCCTTGTGTTCCTGTGTGAATTGGAGACGTTTTATCTTGGTAACTGCAGACAGCAAAGGTGTTCGAACAGGCCTTCGGCTTCCATATCCCACACAATGCAGTGTACGGCTAATTTGCCTACAAACGTCAGGTGGTCATAATAATCTGGCCACTCAGCCCACGTTCGAAGGCTGTTAAATCGCGTTGTTTACCCATATCTTCAGGAAAAAATCACTTCTACTGTCGTGGTAAACAACCTGCTTCCCTATTTATAATGGTCTGGCCCTCTAGCAACTTCAGCATGAAATTATAGCTAATTTGCCTACAAACGTCACTTGGTCATTAATCTGGCCACTCAGTGTATATATACACACACATATATATACATATATGCGTGTGTGTGTGTGTGTGTATACATATATATTTGCATTGTGTTATTAGTATGTAAATGTAGACTTAGGAACTTTCATAAACCACCCAGAACTTAGCCATTTAATGTTTTTTCATAGATGTGTACATCTGGAAAGGACCTCAGAGAACAATTAGAAAAGAAATTGAGATCCTGAGAAATTAAGACTCTTATTTCAGGTTCTAAAGCAGCTGTGGCAAACTACGGCCCGCGGGCCGGATCCGGCCCGTTTGAAATGAATAAAACTAAAAAAAAAAAAAAAAAAAAAAAAAGACCGTACCCTTTTATGTAATGATGTTTACTTTGAATTTATATTAGTTCACACAAACACTCCATCCATGCTTTTGTTCCGGCCCTCCGGTCCAGTTTAAGAACCCATTGTGGCCCTCGAGTCAAAAAGTTTGCCCACCCCTGTTCTAGAGCTAGTGAGTGAAGAACTCAGATAAGAGAGACTCAGCTTAGAGAAAAGGGGTCAGAAGATGGGTTTTGGCAATTAAGTCATCTTGATCATAAGACTTGATTTATAGAACTTTATTATTGTTGTTAATCCTCACACAAGGATAGTTTTCCATTGATTTTTTAGAGAGAGTGGAAGGGAGGGGAAGAGACACAGAGAGAGAGAAACATCGATGTGAGAGACACATCAATTGGTTGTCCCCGTAGGCACCCCAACCCGGGCCAGGGATCAAGCCTACATCCGAGGAATGTGCCCTTGGCCAGAATTGAACCCGTGACCCTTCAGTCTGCGGGCCAATGCTCTATCCACTGAGCCATATGGGCTATAGAACTTTCCCAGTAAAACAGATTTTTGACAATCTAATTTTTATTGCCTTCAAGATTGTGAAAATGTGGTACCATGTGAAATATGTGCTTAAACAGCAACCCTTTAAATATGCTTAGGAAATTGGCACCATGAGATGACTGGCTATGAGAACAGCTTTTTTGACCAGTTGGAGAAAAGCAGCCAAAAACAACAGGATGTTAGCTGCTCTTTAAAGATGCTGCTGCTGACACTGATTTTATCTGTGTGTGAAGATGGCTGAAGTGACAGGCTATGACCCTGTTCCTCTCGAGCCTGGGATCAAATGAACCCGCTGTCATGCCACTTGTGAAATTGATGAGACTGGCTTTGTTTAGGTCAGAGACTAGTGGTATCTTTGCACCGGATAAATCAGGTTCAGGAAACCTCTCTTTGTTGGATGAATGCTGGTTTGACCTTTCATTGCTATTGTTCTAGACCAGTGGTTCTCAACCTTCTGGCCCTTCAAATACAGTTCCTGATGTTGTGACCCAACCATGAAATTATTTTCGTTGCTACTTCATAACTGTAATGTTGCTACTGTTATGAATCGTAATGTAAATATCTGATATGCAGGATGGTCTTAGGCGACCCCTGTGAAAGGGTCGTTCGACCGCCAAAGGGATCGCGACCCACAGGTTGAGAACCACTGTTCTAGACTATTTCACAGAGTTAGCTGACATTCTTAAAGAGAGAAGGCCCATAAATATTTGTTAAAGGAATGGAAGCAGGCAATATACATTCTCCAACAATGTAAACTACTTGACCAATAGCAACAAAAAATAATGAAAGTCATCAAACAGTTCACTTTTTGAGAGTCTTCTTGTCTGGTTCATCCCATGCTCTATTTAGATGGGAAGAGTAGTTTATTGTAGAGGGGACTTAATAGAAAGTACCTACTATTTGTAAGTACTCTTCATTGGTTATATTCTTTATTCCTCTTAACTATTACTCATGTTAATAGACAAGGAAAGAAGATTCAGAGAGGTTAAATAATCTGTCCTAGGGCCTAAATGGCAAAACCAAATTTGAGAGGCAGGTCTCTGGCTCTTTCTCCACCCACACAAAGACAAATTCTGATGTGTCCGGCCACTTCTGGCATGCCCCATATTCTGGATTCTTCTGCTCTCCTGTAACTAAATCTCAGGAGAAACCATAGCATCCTTTCTAGTAGATCAGGCCTGAGAAAGGGCACTCTTTCTGCTCTAACCAACAGTACCAAGTCCTAGCTACTCCTTCCAAACCTACCTTTACATATGGTAGCCAGATACCATGTTGATTTATTGGACTAGTTAACAAATTGGCTCTGGGCTTTTTCTTTTATTTAGTTCATTTTCCTGTGGACCTTGACCTGCTTTTTTCCAAATTATCCTTCTGGACCCCAGATAAAGACTTCCTTCTTGGGTTTTCAGATCAAAACCAAAGCCAAGGTGAAAAGAATTTCCTTTCTACAACAGCATGTGCCGGACAGCGAGTCCTGGATAGTGTCAGCCCTCTGCACTGCCTCAGGGATTATAGCTCCAGCGGGGACTTTATTTCTGGGGAGGGTTAGTAGATAGAGTCCAAAATTAGTGGTGTGACATGTTTAGTAATCTTTTAGGCTTTGAATGTCTTATTATTCTCTCTCTGAAATATTTTTTTACCTTCCCTCCCTAGGCCATCTTTTATCAAGTTTTTCCTTAATATGTCAAAATCCTAATAAGAATTTCTCTTACTTTCTTTATGGTTGGTGGTTTTATTGTGAATATTTCGTCTTGTGATTAGGGTTATTTGGGGGAGTACCTGCAAATTCTTTTGTCTTTTTCAAAAATTATACAATTTTTCACTTAAAATTTCGTTCTTTTCCCTTCTATTTTCTTTTCTCCCCCACCTCAGTATTTCTTGATTGCTTTCTATGTTCTTTTTATGATGTAGGCTGCTGGATACATAACGATGAATAAGACATTGGCCCTGCCCTTGAGTGGTGGGGAGGAGCAGGCATGAAATGCTAAATGACAGTACAAGTAGTGGCTGACTCAAGTGCTCTTGGGATACACAAGACTTACCAGCTGTGCCTAGAGGAGCCAGGGAAAGTCATTCCTTGCAGAGGGAATATGACATGCAGAACAGTGTCATGAAACGGTGTGACATTGTGACTAGATGTGGCCTGCCTAGGATGGGGTGGCTGGAGGTAAAGTTATGGAAGTAGGTTGGGGCCCAGCTGTAAAGGCCTGACATGCTTAAGTTCATCTGGTAGACAGCAGCCAGCCACTGGAGGTTTGTGAACAGGGGAGCAATAGGATCATTATTATTTTCTTTAACTTTTATCATGATTCGACCCAAAGCTTGGTATGATATAATTACAACACAGGGAAAACTGTTCAACATTACTGGAAGTGACTAGTTTAAAATCTTTCGGGAACCAACCTGACATCAGTGTGTATTGCTGACAATCACTGCCTGTCTTTATCAGGTTTATGTCTTAGAAAGGTAATTCTGATACCATGTAGAGAATGGACTACAATGGGGAGAGACTCGTGCTAGGGAAATCATTTCATAGGTAAGAGGTACGCAGTGGTAATATACGTATACTTACCATGTGACCCAAGAAACATGAAACCATATGTTCACATAAATACCTGTACATGAATGTTTATAGTAGCTTTATTCATAATCACCAAAGATTGGAAGCAACACAAATGTCCATCATCTGTTGAATGGATATATAAATTGTGGTATGCCCATAAAATGGAATACTACTTAATAATAAAAGGAAAGAACTATATGATTGATACATATAACAACATATATAGCTCTCAAAAGCACACTTGAAGTGAAAGAAAATAATTCTCAAAAGGCTAAATACAGTATGATTCCATTTATTTGACTTTGTGGGATAAGGCAGAAATCAGATAAGTGGTTGCTGGTGGATAGGGAATGGGGATTGACTGCAAAGGGGCAGAAGGTCATATTTGTGGTAGAAATATTGTATATCTTGATTGTGGTGGCAGCTAAATAACTGTATACATTTGTCAAAACTCATCAAACTGTACATTTTAAGTGTGAATTTCATTGTATGTAAACATACCTCAATAAGCCTATCTTAAAAGAAGAAACAATGGTAGATGGATGAACCTCACAAACATGCTAAATGAAAGAAGCCAGACTCAGAAGAGTACTAGTATATTCTGCGTGCTTCCATTTACATGAAATTTTAGAATAAGCTAGACTAATCTATAGTGAAATAGGAATAGTGATTGGGGGCCCTGGCCGGTGTGGCTCAGGTGGTTGGAACATTGTCCCATATACCAAAAGGTCCTGGATTCGATTCCCAGTCAGGGCACATTCCTGGGTTGCAGGTTTGGTCCCCATTGGGGTTCATCTGAGAAACTGATCCATGTTTTTCTCTCACATCAATGTTTTTTTCTCTCTTCCTCCTCTCTCCCTCTCCTTTCCTATCTCTAAAACTAGTAAACATATCCTTGGGGGAGGACTTAAAAAATAAAATAAAAAGAATAGTGATTGGGGGTGTGACAGAGGAAGCAGGGTGTTTACCAGGAAGGAACATGAGGGACCTTTCTGGGGTCATGGAAATGTTCTGTGTGGATGGATATAAGTGTATCGAATCATCAAGACTCATATCAAATTGTATACTTAAGGTCTGTCCATTTCATTTTATGTAAATTATACCTTAAAAGAAAACATAGAAGGCTGGATTAAAGAGAAATAAAGAGAGATCTGGTAATATGTTGGATTTGGAGGCTGATGGGTGGGGTTACCATTTTTCAAGATGAAGAATAATAGGAAGCCAAACAGGTTTTGGGGAAAGATAATGAATTGTTTTGCCGAGTGTTGAGTATCTATCTCTGGGATGTCCTAGTGAAGTTGTCTCAAAGGCAGTTGGAATTATGGATTTGGTGTCCTGGAGACACTTGACTAAAGATGTAGATTTGAATGTCATCATCATAATATTAATTGCAGCCATGAGAATACATGCAATCAATCACCCAAGAAGAGAAGTAGAATTGAGAAGGAAAGCGCCCCGAGGAAACCACCCTGGCAAACCTACCAGTGATTAGCTGGGCAGGAGAGAAGGAACAAAAGAAGGAGAGGGAGGAGGAGGAGGAGGAGAACCAGCAGAGAGCAGTGTCCTGGAACCAAGGGAGAAGGAAGTTCCAATAAGTGAGGGATGATCAACAGCTTCAGATGCTTGGGCTTAGCAGTAAGTCGGTCTTTGGCGATCATAGTGAGAACGGTCTGTTAGAGAGTGGGAGCAGAGCACATTCTTATGGGTTGGGGAGTGAATAGGCATGAAGAAAATTAAGGCAGCTGCGTTACAGAAATAGGGAGGTGAGGATGCTAATGTAAAGTAAGAAGTGGAGCCAAGCTTTTCTTACCATTCACTAGTATAATTTTCAAGTTTGTTTTGATTTGGCTGGGGGCTAAGGAAATATTTCTCACCAAGGAAAAAGTTCCTGTGGAAATGTTAAGGTGGTAGCAACAGTCTTTCAAAACTACTTGCTCTCCTGTCATGATGAAGGCAACACAGAGGAACAGAGAAAGTAGCTCAGAACTGGGAAAGCCCAGCTTGCCTGCACCCCTCAATGACAGGAACACTGGGAGATGTCATCCTGGAATCTGAAGTTTTGAAATTCTAGACACTGCATGCTGGGGTCCCACCCCAGCAGGTCCAGGGGTCCCCAAAGGTGTGGACGGAGTTGGCAAAGAAGGAATGACACAGAGGCAGCATTCAGTTGATCAGCATGGTTGGGTTCTCTTGCTTGGTTCTCCAGTCAGATTCTCCAGGTTCTCCAGGTTCTCCAGCCAGGTTCTGTGTCCATGTTCTCTTGCTAGGTTCTCCAGGTTCTCCAGTCAGGTTCTGTAGCCATGTTCCCTCGCTAGGTTCTCCAGCCAGGTTCTGTCCAGGTTCTCCAGCCAGGTTCAGTCACCAGGTTCTAGTCAGGTTCTCTTGCCAATTTCTGTAGTCAGGTTCAGTCCAGGATCTTTTGCCATGTTCTCTCGCTAGGTTCTGTCTCTAGGTTCTGAAGTCAGTTTCTGTCCAGGATCTTTTGCCATGTTCTCTCCAGCGAAGTTCTTCTGTCTCTAGAGAACGTTCTGTGTAGGTTCTGTGCCTAGGTTCTGTCTCTCTCTGTCTTGTTGCATCTGTATTTATACCAGTTGATTCCAATCCTATCAATCTCTATTCCAAAGGTTAGGGCGTTTCTTATCTCCATTCCAGGGAATAAAGATTATGTAGCTTAAGCATGATTGTTCATAGTTAAAGTGATTAATTACCCGCCTGGCACTTAGTTGAGGGGTTTTATTCCCTCCCTAACTTCAGGGGAAAATCCCTACCTGGGGAAACAATCTTTCTCAGAGAGGAGACCTTGGTTAAAACACATAGTGCCAAGAAGGTGAGCAAACATTTCAAGAACAGCATGCCATATATGCCAGGTCCTTTGAAACAGCAAGGATGGACCGGCTCCCGGCAAATTCCCCCTTTTTTATTTTTTAAAAGCAGGCATTAAAAAGAAAAACCCAAAATGCTCTCTTGTGTCCATTTTAAGAGTAGGATTGGCGCTTTCCGCTATTACCTGAGTCCTGATCTATCACCCCAGGGAGAGCTTGCCAATCCTGCACTTTCCCAGGGTGGAAAGGCTGCAGTGGGGTTAAGGATAAGGCTCCTTGGGCCTACCTTCTCCCATGCCATTACATTTACCTTTCCTTCCTCAGAAAAGCATGGACATATTTCTTGTATAAAACGTTCTGTCTGACTGGGAGTAACCTTAATTCCTCTGCTAGCAAGCATATATGTTAAAAGATCAATACAGAATCTTTTTTCTTTGGACTCAGTATGGCACATCTTCTCAATCTAAGTTCTGTACTATCCACCTTCTTACCCTACTTATCTTCTATAGGGGGGTCTGTAGCACCCTGGTGGCGTCCTATCCGTCCCGAGTGTGGGGGTTCTCAATGGAGGGGGCTTACCTAGGGGAATCCTGTTCCAGGGGTTCCCAAAGGTGTGGACGGAGTTGGCGAAGACTATCCACCCTCTTCCTACGGTGGAGTCCTATCCATCCTGAGAGTGGGGCTTACCTAGGGGTCCCTGTTCGGGCGCCAGATGCTGGGGTCCCACCCCAGCAGGTCCAGGGGTCCCCAAAGGTGTGGACGGAGTTGGCAAAGAAGGAATGACACAGAGGCAGCATTCAGTTGATCAGCATGGTTGGGTTCTCTTGCTTGGTTCTCCAGTCAGATTCTCCAGGTTCTCCAGCCAGGTTCTGTGTCCATGTTCTCTTGCTAGGTTCTCCAGGTTCTCCAGTCAGGTTCTGTAGCCATGTTCCCTCGCTAGGTTCTCCAGCCAGGTTCTGTCCAGGTTCTCCAGCCAGGTTCAGTCACCAGGTTCTAGTCAGGTTCTCTTGCCAATTTCTGTAGTCAGGTTCAGTCCAGGATCTTTTGCCATGTTCTCTCGCTAGGTTCTGTCTCTAGGTTCTGAAGTCAGTTTCTGTCCAGGATCTTTTGCCATGTTCTCTCCAGCGAAGTTCTTCTGTCTCTAGAGAACGTTCTGTGTAGGTTCTGTGCCTAGGTTCTGTCTCTCTCTGTCTTGTTGCATCTGTATTTATACCAGTTGATTCCAATCCTATCAATCTCTATTCCAAAGGTTAGGGCGTTTCTTATCTCCATTCCAGGGAGTAAAGATTATGTAGCTTAAGCATGATTGTTCATAGTTAAAGTGATTAATTACCCGCCTGGCACTTAGTTGAGGGGTTTTATTCCCTCCCTAACTTCAGGGGAAAATCCCTACCTGGGGAAACAATCTTTCTCAGAGAGGAGACCTTGGTTAAAACACATAGTGCCAAGAAGGTGAGCAAACATTTCAAGAACAGCATGCCATATATGCCAGGTCCTTTGAAACAGCAAGGATGGACCGGCTCCCGGCAACTGCAGCTAAAACACACAAAATTGAAAGGTGAGGAAGTTTAATATCTCAGTACAACCTGCTTCTTACCCTTTAAAACCTTTAATGTCCACAGAAAAGACCAATCATAAGTTTAAAAGGTTACCAAGACTCTAGTAGCCTGTAAAGGACCCAAATTATTATTTTTAAGCTGAGCCGATGATTTTAGGAGATAAGCCTGATACAAATGCTGTCTTTTCACCCCACTTCTTTCCCCCAGTTCCAGCTTCTTAGGTGAGCTGGGCTTTGCACCATGTTGTAATGCTATCGGGGACTTAGCCCACTCTTTTAAAAAAATATGTTTTTATTGATTTCAGAGAGAGAGGAAGAGAAAGGGATAGAGAGATATAAACATCAGTCGGTTGCCTCCTGCTGCTCCCTGCTAGGGATCAAGCCCCCAACCCTTGGGAATGTGCCCTGATGGGGAATTGAACCATGACCACCTGGTTGACAGGTCAATGCTCAACCACTGAGCCACACCGATTGGCTAACTTATCCCACTCTTAAATGATAGTAGATCCAACCTGGGCATGAATATGATGTAGTTAGATTCAAAGCTGATTATGAGATTGTTATGAGATTGATGGATTTTATTCACCCAAGTAAAAATTAAGTTATCACCGTAAAGGATATTTTCTTCCTTTGGGTTATATTTTTTCCTTTCCAGAATATTGGTTCTCGGGCTTTCAACTGAGATTCTTGGAATCTGCCTCTTAATTTGGAATATAGTTAAGTGAATATGTTGGCTATTTAATGTGAGGTGTTGAAATAGTGGGTCTCTATTCTGATTTCAGTTTGTATTCATTTGTGATTGATTCTGCAAATCTGATCAATATGTGGATCAATCATTATTATTATCCTGTTCCTCATACTGTTATTATTGATAATATTACTACTTTATGAAACAGTTGAATCCTGTGCTTCAGCTTTTAAAATCTGAAGAGAACGTTATTTTTCTTGAATCAGACTCACATTTTATTCTCTCTTGCTTTTATGATACTAATATGGACTTGTAGAGTTTGCAGTTAGGTTTTTCCTTTTATTATTTATTTATTATTATTTTTTAAATTCTTTATTGTTAAAAGTATTACATGCGTCTCCTTTTCCCCCCCATTGATCTCTCCCCAGCCGTCCCCACCCACCAGCACATGCCCTCCCTCCTCTCTCCCCCAGTCTGTGCCCATTGGTTATGCTCACATGCATGCATACAAGTCCTTTGGTTGATCTCTTACCCTCTCACCTCCTCGCCTTCCCTCATAGGTTGGACAGTCTGTTTGATGCTTCAGTGACTCTGATTCTATTTTTGCTCATCAGTTTATGTTGTTCATTATATTCCACATATGAGTGATATTTATCTTTCTCTGACTGGCTTATTTCACTTAGCATAATGCTCTCTAGTTCCATCCATGCTGTTGCAAATGGTAAGAATTCCTTCTTTTTTACAGCAGCATAGTATTCCACTGTGTAGAGGTACCACAGTTTTCTAATCCACTTATCTGCTGATGGGCACTTAGACTGTTTCCAAATCTTAGCTGTTGTAAATTGTGCTGCTATGAACATAGGGGTGCATATATCCTTTCTGATTGGTGTCTCTGGTTTCTTGGACTATAGTCCTAGAAGCGGGATTACTGGGTCAAATGAAAGTTCCATTTTTAGTTTTTTGAGGAAATGCCATACTGTTTTCCACAGTGGCTACACCAGTTTGCATTCTCACCAGCAGTGTAGATTCTTAGTAGTAATAATAATGAGAATAAAGGTTGTCCACTGAGGTTATTACAAAGTTAGGCTCATCCCTGCATTCTGGGAGAAAAGGCTGCTCATGGTTCTTGCTCTGCTCTTTGCAACAATTGGGGAGTTAGGGGAGAGAATCAGTGAAGAATCCAGAGCCATGGAAATGTGATTCCTGCTCCCTCAGGAGGTGCAGGGTGGCTTTCACAGTCCTGCTCTGCTGTCACTGGCTCCTTTCTCTTCTGTCTTTCATCCTTTCTGTGTTATTTTCTATCTTCAAAGGGAAATTGAAACCATAGAGAAGGGGAGAGAATAAATAACATTTTACATTTAGATGTCTTCTTGACTAGATTGCTAAAGCAAGATCGTGTTTTAAGAAAATGTGATGGAAGGATCCTAGAGAGAGGCCCTCAACAGACTTTTCTGTTTTCAGAGTGTGATGGGGAAGTGGTGGTAGACAACCCAGAACAAGCCCAAAGCAGCATTGACATTGGATGCACTTGTGGCATTCCTCTTTCCAACTTTTTTTTTTTAACCCATGACACAGCAGAATCATGCTGTTAACCTCTAGCATCAGGATGTCAACAGAGTAGATGGTAAAACTGTTGTTTTCTTTTATAGCATTGTTTTCTTATTATCTCTAGAGCTTGATTAATTTCTGTTGAACTTGAAAGATTCTCCGCTTCTGCTTCCTCTTACTACTGATACTCAGCAAGTTTCTAGGCCTCTGATGGGAGTTGATTGGATTGAATCTTCCAGATCTTTGTTTGGTTGTGACATGGAAACTGATCTTGTGTATCATGTTGTTGTATTTCTAGAACTCTATGGCTTTGACGTGCTCATAGATTCTACCCTGAAGCCATGGTTGTTGGAAGTGAATCTCTCTCCTTCTTTGGCTTGGTAAGTAGTCTGTTCTATTTAATAGCAAAGGAGAACCCTCTAGTGAATAGCACTTAAACGCAGTTTGTTTATTTTTTATTTTTTGTCATTTCTCTTGGCACTAGAAGATTTTTTTCCCCCTAGTTACTAGACAGAGATGCCTAGAATTTCTACATTTGGGAGATTTGTGGTATGTTGTCAAAGTCCGTTTGGCAGCCATGGATCCCTGTCCTACTAGTCAATTTGTGCTTTATGTTTACTGTCTTACTGGGCTTTTAAAGGATGCTTCTTGCATTCATTTTTACATTTTTATCCCCAATTCTCTCTCTCTCTCTCTCTCTCTCTCTCTCTCTCTCTCTCTCTCAACTTTATAGGTGTTCTGCTAAGGCTAAAGAAATACATGTGGTATTGTATTTTCTTTATTATGAAGAGCTTATACAGACTCAAATCCACATAAACTATAAAGATACTTATAGAGCTGGGCCTAGGGTAGAGTAGATAACAGCTGGTCCTTTTGTCCTGGTATTCACCCAAGATTAAAATTTAAACATTTCCAATAATTTTTAACCTGTCTATTATGCAGAAGAAGGTAAGAAACATTTTTTAATACTAGAGGAGATTCTGCTTATATCTGCAGCAAGAGCCAGAGTTTCTGTTCGTTATATGCTTCTCTAAACAGCTAGGGAATCCTGGAGATTCATTTCAGAGACCACCCAGCTCCTGCATTGTTAAGGATGAGCAATGTTGGCAAAATGCCAGGGAATCAAATGAAGACAGATAGACTACTTTGTGGAGTGGGAGTTTGGCTTAATCCCAGTAGTAAGGTGTGGAGCTAGATACTGCAGATGCTTCAGATGTGGTGCTACACTTCTGGCCAGTCAGCTTTTATCAGCTCGCCCAGCACATACGGTGTTAGAGGGAATCCTACAGTGTTAGAGGCCCCCGGAATGCGTGGGCTCACGGGGAAACGCCTCCGCAGCACAGCCAACATGGCAGGCACCGCCACACGGGGGCCTCCAGCTTTCAGTCTGTGCTGTTTCTGTTTCCACGTGGGCTCCTGCTGCATCATTTGGTCAGATTTTGGGATAATTTGTATTTATTTTGCCCACATTTGCAAGCCTGCAAGCTTAAGAAGATTGACTTAGAACAGAAAATGATGCCTTAAAAAAAGTCCAGAGAGAGCCAAAGTTTCTTCTGTGGCATGCAAATGTGATTTGACTATTGCATCAGTAAAAAAATAATTTCATTGATGGGCACCTCATAGAAAAGTCTGAACCTCTAAAGTCCGCAGTGATAATGAAGCAGTATTCTTGACTTGAGCAAAATTTGATTTGCACAAGACCTTCTTGACTAAAAAGATTGCATGTCAAGGAATCAACGCCTTGGTGCTGGGCCTGCCTTACGGAGGATGAGTTTAACATCAAGCTTTTATTTCTAGTACTCTTGCCAGATTTCGTTTTCTTTTTCCACAGATTGGATGTGCTTTATGTGTTGCTGCTCATCAACATTTGGAAGCGTTGCTATATTGGGGCCCGTTAGGGGCAGCTATTATGTTAACCTATGAAATTATCGATTGCTCTTTTCTTTCTCTTTTCTGTTAGTGATGCCCCTCTGGACCTAAAGATTAAAGCCAGTATGATTTCAGATATGTTCACTGTTGTAGGTGAGTAGTGGTGTTTTCTGAAATTGCACATAAAAGTTATCCAGAGCGTCCGTTTTTTCAGGCTCCATAGGTGTTGCCAATTGGCAGTTCCTAAGCCATGCTGGATGTCTTGTACCAAAAAATTATATTTTCAGGGAAGTGTTTATGTGTTCTACTCCCCCTGGCTCCATCCTGTCCTGAGGTTGAACCACAACTAGGGCTGAGACCTAATTCCTGGGCACAGGAATTATGAGCTGAGGAAGAGAATCATGCAAAGGTCTGGAGAAAGAATATTTTTCTCTGAGCTGGGACAGTGAGACCCACTGAAGAGGCTTTGGTACGAAGGAGACTGGCTGTATTTCTGCTGGTGTCAACATGAGCTGCGGCAGCTATAACTGAAGTAGTTATAACGGAAGCAGTTCACAGCAAAAATCCCCTTTTGAGTAGATAAACCAAAACTTTGAAATGGAGATGGGCAGTCAGGTGGATATGTTGTTGTTTGTTGCTGTTTTTTTGGGTTTTTTTTAAGTATTCTAAAAAGACAAAATAAAATATATTTGACATGAACTAGTACTTGGTGTACCAGCAAAAGCTGTAAAACTTAGGTACTCTGTTCTCCTTGGATGGGAATCTGCTTCCTTTTAGGATGCAAGTGAAATTAGTCCAAGCCTAATCTCGTAAGCCATGGAAAGGCTACAAAGCTCTTTTTTGTTGTTGATTTTTTAAAATGAATTTATTGGGGTGACATTGGTTAATAAAATCATGTAGGTTTCAGGTGTACAAGTCTATAATACCTCATCTGTATGTTGTATTGTGTGTTCACAACCCCAAGTCAAGTCTCCTTCCATCACCATTTATCCCCCTGCAAAGCTTATTTTGAAAGTTGCCAGTAGAACACCTTCAACAGTTCCAGAAGTGGATCCTGCAACTGGACAAGATTCCTCACTTGTTTCCGGATTCTCCCGGTAAAAACATTATTTTCCAGACACCATCCAGGAAGTCACTTTAAAATAATTTGTATTAACAACTGTGGGTTGTTAATGATGGTTTGCACCTTCACGCTGAAGCTCATCCAAACTGCACACCTCTTTGCCATCAGCGTCGCGTCTCAGCTCCCCAGTGAGGAAGGTTGATGTAGCTGTGTATTTTCCTTTCTTGTTCTCTCCAGCTATGGTGGCTCAAAGTTCAAGCAGAATGTGTATGTGGGAGAGTCATGTCTAATCCTCTTGAGAACAGATCTCTGTAATGTTCTCATCATATTTTTTATGATGTGCTGAATTAGTGCATCATAAAAAAAGGTGCAGCTCAACCTGCTGATTTCTTAGAAAATGACAGGTTTTAATGTTTCCCATTCTCCATTCAGGATTTGTGTGCCAAGATCCTGCCCAGCGGGCATCAACCCGACCAATTTATCCCACCTTTGAGTCTTCCAGGCGAAACCCTTTCCAAAAATCTCAGGTAAGCAAATTCAGCACCAAGGAGCCCTAAGGAGGCTTCCTGGATATTGGCAGGCGATGTAAATGAGTGAGCCGAGGCTCCATGGGTATGAGGTCCCTCAGAGCAGAATTCGGGGATCATGCTGGACAGGAGGCAGTGACATTTATCTGTGGCTACTAGCTTATGCTTTCAAACAAGCTTACTGTCTGCTTTTTGTCTTTACTTTTCTTTTGGCTTCTTTTTCCATTATCTTTCCTTTTTTCCCCCCTCCTTTTAAAAATTGCCCTCTTTTTCCCCCTCAAATTGATATGCACACAAGTAAGGCACAAAAAGGGAGGCTACGAATTCCTGGTCATGACTGTGTCATGTTCTTTCTGATCCTCAGACTAGCTTCAGAAAGGTGCTCAATTGAAATATCATCCTACAGTGATTCTCTTCAGAAGGATCCTCAGTGGAGCTGAGATGTGCCTGTGGAAACCCGTGCATGTCTGACACATCATTTGATCAAGCGTTGCTCCAGTCCTGCTGTTTTTATTCCAGTTAACCCATCAGCTAATCATTCTGTCTATTCATGCCATCATCCAAGCCGTCCCTGCCTGTGTAGACCTGGCTAGTTTCCACTTGTTTTTTGTTTGTTTGTTTTTTATCTTTAACATTTCTTACCTAAAAGATTCGCGTTCCTCCTTTCTTCCCATCTGGATTATCTCCCCTGCTCATTTCATATTATTTACTGTCTGTTGCATTGTTTTGCATTCATTGACTTGTTGCTTTTTAAATCGTCCAGTACTGGTCTGCTGGATTGTAAGCTCTCTGAAGGCAGGAACAGCTTCTTCTCCCCCTTCTTCCCCTCTCTCTTCCCCCCCTCCACTGTACCCTCCATTAATCCCTTTCTCCTCCCTTCTCCTCCCACTCCTCTTCCTCCTCTTGCTAGTCTTACTTAGAGTAATGCTGTTTCTGTTTGCTGTGCTCATACAGGTAACTTTTCATTAGAACAGGGTTTGCAAACTCAAATACCTACAGGGTCTAAGGCAGACAGTGGAAATGAGGAAATAGGGCCAGGTGTGATAGAAGTAAAAGTGATGTGTCTGCAGGAGACTGGAGGGTGCCTGCCTCCTATAAAAAGGAACGCCTATTTTACTGTGTGCTCTAGCTGGTCATTGCCATCTACAAGTGTGGGCCAAATGTTGTCAGATTTTCCTACTGTCAAAGGAATCAGAAATCTTATTTTAGAATATTGGCAACTAGTTCAATTAAAAAAAAGTACTTTATAGACCAAACATAACATGCCTTTGCACTGGATTCAGTCTGGGCTGCCTACCTGAGACCTCTTGCTGTAAAGAGTGTTGTGATATGGAACGGAGCGTGCTATATTTTAAGGGGTATTATCTTGGATTAGAAGTAAAACCAGATAACAGGGTTGTACTTGATCAGTACATCATCACAGATCAAAGGGTTTTCTTTAATTTTTAATAAGAAAAAGTAGAGGATTAACCTAAGTGTACTAGGAAAACTGAATTTAGGCAGTCACATTCCTTTGTAAATTGTTTTCTGCAGTGTCTGTGGCAAGAGCCACAGGCTTGTATAAAGGATTGTGAATGTTTATGTACAGCTTTAACAGAGTTTCTGCCAAGTTTCACTCTAAGGGCTGTATGTCAATCCTGGATGAATTGATCCTTTTCCTTAGTTTGTCCTTCAGCTTCTATTGGTGACTCTTTTTGCAAATCATAGAGAATTTATCACCATTTGTTTTGCTACCTGGTAGATAATGGCCGGACCTCATCCATAAGCAGCCCACAGGACATTTATTAAAGGCTAAAGAAACGATAGACTAGGGTATGTTTTGCACACTGTGTGAAACACATTTATCAGTATGGGGAGTTAACTTTATGACAGTAGGATTTGACTTCAGTGGTAAGAAGGCGAAACTAGAATAGATATACCATAGAGAAAGCAGTGTGAAAATATTGTTCTTGTTTTCCGGGCACAGAGTGTAGGTCTCTTGCTTTTGGTTTTTGAATGGAGATCATCTTTTTGTTTTTTATATCATAGACTAGGAGTTGGAAAATATAGGCATGTTAGGAGAAGATAAGGCTTTATTCCATTTTTCTGTCTTTTATAGTATCCAGTATCTGCACAATTTCAATCACCAAACACTAAACAGGTAAGTTCTGGATCATTTGGAGACTTCATTCAAATTTTTATCTCCATTTGCCAAGTGGAAAGCCTCTTAGCTTTACTCTTTCAGAGTACATATTTTATGCTTCTACTCTTTGAACAGTTTAATAACATAAAATAGAATATGTGAAAATGAATGCACAGAGGTCTTTTGGATATAGAATTTAAGAGTAGAGGTTGCAGGAATGTATGAATCCTCTTTTCCTGATAGTGATTATGCTCTGATGGAGGCAGTTGAATTTAAATGATGAACAGTGTGTAGAGGCATATCTGTCGCTTTAACCAAACTCTTCCAGAAAGGAAATACCATAGTTCACAAATAACCTTTCTTTTGTTCAGTCATCTTATGAAATATACAGGCCCAGTGCAAGAAATTTGTGCACAGGTAGCGTCCCTAGGCCTGGCTGGTGATCAGAACTGATCGGGGCCTTCTGGCTGCCAGCTGGGTCCTCCCTTCCCCAGTTGCCGGCTGCTGACTGCTGGCCAGGGCTTTCTTTCACTCTGCTCTGCCCCCTGGTGGTCAGTGAACATCATAGCAAGTCATTAAACTCCCGGTCGAACTCCTGAGTGGATAATTTGCATATTACGCTTTTAGATAGATAGATAGACTGTTGTCAGTAGGTTAATATTGGAAACGATTTCACATTGAATATTGGGCTATATTTGAGTTTCTCAACAGTTATTTATTATATGGTGTGACTTGCAGTTTTATGACTCTTAGAAACTCTGCCATAATTAATGTCTCAGATGCTACCTTTAAAATAAGACAAAATATTTTATCTCCATCTCTTAATGATCAGCAGGTGCCCTCTTATTTTTTTTTTGTTAGCAGTAATTGAGAATAACTGTCTTTTTTTCCATGAAGATTTTTTAAAACAGCTTTTTGAAATGCTAGGGTAGCAGTCAGGGCATTGCTCCTGCTGTTCAAAGCTTTGATAAGAGTGGTATAGACATTTCATACATAAGTGTGTCACTTGCAACTATTAGTTCTTTAGCAGAATGCTCCAGTATATTTATTTTGTCATTTGTACTGTCTGATGTAGTAAAGCTCAGAGGCTTGAATTGTAAATTTATTAAGCTACTGTTTTGTTAAATTGATTTACATGAATCTAAGAAGTGAAAAAAACACACAAACTTATTGGTTGTTTAATATTTGGAAACTGGTTATTGTGGTTCGGTAATACGAGTTTTGGTGTTTATTTGGTAGAATTCAAAACTGTAATATTTAGAGTTTTGCATTTAGCAAGTACCTAAGTGCTCGCTACTCTCCATGGCAAGCAAACATCCTCCCCACCCCCCACCCCAATCCATGGCTGTTGACTTCAGAGAGCCTACATTCTACATATCCCTCAAACTAGTCTACTTAAGGAGAACATTAAAAGTACTGCTCCATAGCCTTCTGAATTTGCCTCCAAAGAAGTGCCTCTGATGCGTAATTCTAACCTTAATTCCTCTTTACCCGTTTGAACCAAAGTACATCTACTGCACTGCTGGCAGTGCCACAGGTTGCAGTAGCCTGTGGATGAGCGAGACCTCTCTCTAGTCATGTCTTTGAGCACTGCTGCTGTGACACAGAGCCTCCGTGGTTTTATCAGCCAACTTTATACGTGTGGAATTCTCTGACTCGCACCGTTCTTTGCAGTGTTCTGCTTTGTCACTGTCTGTCTGTTAATGAGGCACTTTCAACTCCACAGTAGTTTAGTCAAAACTCAGTAAAAAAAAAAAAAAAGAAAGAAAGAAAGTCTCTGCTCCGGCCATTTAGACTCTGTCAAGTGTTCTTTGTCTGTTGATAGCAGGTTGTGGAGTCATACGTAGTTCTTTGCCTGTTGGCTGTCTGACTATTCCTTAACTGTTAGATCTTGGGCGAGTTCCCTTAAGTCTCTGAGGCTCACTTCCCACATTTGTCAGATGAGAATAATAATACATACATGGAGTTGTGGGTGAGAAAGAAATGATAAAATAAAGGCAAAATATTTAGGATAGCTCTGGACACATAGTTTACCTTTATAAGATTTAGTCTCCTTCACACTTTTGAATCCTATTGATTTTTCTTCACCCATTCCACAATATCTGGTGGGTTTTTTTTAAAAAAAATACTCATTTAGCTATAGTTATATTTTTTCACATTTGCTGTTATCCACAAATGCAAATAAGTGATTTTATTATTTATTTATTGATCAATCCTCCCAGGCATTAAGATTCTAAATAATGCCTAAGACCCATTTTGGAAATCACTTCCTTACTTGGTTCACTGCTATTTATCTTATCCTACAGTTTCGTCTTTTAACTTTTTCAGTTTTTGTTGTTGTATTTTAATCATTGTATCATGACATTCAGCCCTAATTGGAAATATAATTTTGAACAAAAATTTTGTGGAATTTTCACAAATGCCTCTGTAAAATCCAAAGGTATTAATAAATCTATTTGCTATATTCCCCTTTTTTTTGTAACTTTGTCCTAAAAAATAAAAAAATTAAAGCATGTTTTAATATAAAGCAGTCTGCATGCTTCTATATTTCATGAACCCATTAAACTGAATGCTTATGGATTTTTTCTTTAATACTTGTCCCATTATTTTACTGGGGACTCAAGTTAGACTTATCAGGTGGTGATCACCAGGGGCATCCTATATAATCAAAGAGTAATATGCAAATTAACTGTCACTCTGTGACAAAGATGGCCATGCCCATAGCGGCTGGGGCAGGACGCTGGCAGCGTCACCCTGGCAACGTGAGCCCAGCAGGCATTGCTTTGGCAACCCGCTGGCAGACAGCACCCAGCAGGGCCTGCTTGTGGGTCGCCATGGGGACCCGCGAGCAGGAAAGCATGGCCTGCAGGCAGCACCCAGCAGGCAAGCGCGGCCCGCAAGCAGCACCCTGCCCTGGCCGCAGCTCAAGGGAGAGAACAACAAGTAGGCGAGGCCAGGAGCCTGAGAGATCAATACAGAGGGGTGCCTGCTTCAAGCCTCCGACGTGGCTGGGGGCAGGCCGCCAACAGGGACACACACACTCACACACACCCAAACACACACACACACACACACACACACACACACACACGGGGCGCCTTCTCCAAGCCTCTGCTGCCAGACTGTGGCCGTCAGTAGGACATCCACTGAGGGCTCCCAGACTGTGAGAGGGGCAGGCTGGGCTGAGGGACCCCGACCCCCCAGTGCACGAATTTCATGCACTGGGCCTCTGGTACTTATATAATTTTGAAGATTGGTACCTTACTTGTTTTTTCTAATTCTGTGGTACCTCCTCAGTTCTTCATGATTTTTCAAACATAATTATAAGTGGGTTTGGTAAGTTTTTTGTTTGTTTTTAAAGCCAGTTCCTTTAATAAGAAGATGCATGTCTCTCAGACTTGCAGACTTACATTTATTCCCAGTTTCCAGATGTTGCATATCTCTTTTTTTATTGTAACACAAGCCTACTTACTTTTTTCCCCTCCCTAATATTAAAGTATGCTTCTGGTTGTCATTACATTTAAAGCTCTTCTATTAGCCATTTTTTTTGGGGGGGGGGTCTATTTCCCCCTAGATTTATTTGCATTTAGCCCTTTTTGTTCATTTTCTTTAATTTGATAGAATTAATTCATGTTGCTTTTAAACTTGACTTTACCTTTTATTTTCTAGAGGCAAGACACATCACAAAATAAATTGAACTATTTCTAGTTCATTTGTTTTTAACACAGAATTCTAAACTTGGTAGAACAGCATCCGACACATTTATTCTTTGCATGTGTTCTCTGTCAAACAGATTTTATTTTTGTCCCTCAATTGTGATGTCTTTTAGAATACCGCACCTTTTTTCATATTCACTGTTTTGTCCAGTTCTTCTCATTATAGGTGGTACTTGCCATCTTTCTTTAGGCTGAGAATTTTCTGATTCAATATCTGTTTCTTACTGCTTTTAATGGGACAGGTGGTTTTTTGTCTCAGTAATTTCACATTCTCAGTTAGTTCTTCCCCAGTAATAAAGGTTAGGTGTGTAAAGGTTTCCTCTCTGGGTATATTTTGCAATCATAAGTTGTACTAATAACATCTTTGATACATGTTGCATGGCAGAATTCTTACCAAGACAGTATTTGGCAGTTTAAGGTCTATCTGAGCACCCAGTAGTTTAAATTATGTGTCATCTAGCCAGAGACAGTGGTTCTCCGCAAGTTCAGAGTGCTTTATTTCCTTCGTGCATTCAGTCACTCCATTGGAATATGTGGCTTTAGTCTGTCTACCACCCAGCAAATGTAGCTGAGCTGATACTCCCAAAGCCAAAACTACCGAATGGCTTGCATTTGGACTGTTTTGCTCTTGTTTGTGACAGTTCCTGGTGGTCTTTCTAATTGGTCAATTCCCTTTTTTTTTTTTTAACTTTGCTTTTAATCTCTAGGTATGTTTCCTTGGCATTCTTCTTCCCGCTCCCCCCTCCTCCTCCAGTCTCCCCTTTTCTCGCTGCCTTTTCTCTCACCTGTGTCTATAATTTAGGTCACATTCCTTAGTAGTTCACTTCATTAGCAAATATTGGTATGATTTAACCAATGGTCTGGGATAGTAATGCATTGTTGTTTATGTGTAAGTACATTTCTCTATAAACCAGTACAGTAGATATTATGTTGATTTTAAAAATTCTCTCTAATCTCAAATGTTTTGGAAAACTGGAGATTGGCAAATTACTTTTGACTTTCTAGTAGCTTCCTCAAAGACACTGGAAACCTGGGTGGAGTTTTAGAGAAGCATTTGAGATACCTAGACTTTAGTAGCTACAATCTTTCACTCTTCTCTTTCTCTAAGACTTTTTAATAGTTTAGATGAAAATAAATGAGGTCTCTTGGAGTATTTTTGACATCTGTTTGCAGCCTGGTGATATTTGCGGTCATAAAAGAGTAAAGCTGTCAGCTTTGTGGGAGTTAACAACTGGGACATTCATTTAACAAGCACCATTAGCCCTCAGACCCTTTCTCTTTCAAACCTCACAAATACCCCAGCCAGGAGCACCTGCCTGAATTTCCATGTGTCCCGCCCAGAGAGCCCACAAAAATGCTCGCAGTAGCCAGAGTTACAGTTGTGAGCTGTGAGTAGCAAGAGAGCGGTTGTGAATGTGTATGGGAGACAACTCTTCGAAAGTGGCAGCAAAGGATAAGAGTTTTGTGGTGCTGAGTCACTGTTGATGGGAACAGGTTTAGATTTGTAGAGGAAAGCTGCAGCAGCATTATAGTCCCAGCCTCCAGAAGCCAGGAATATAGTTCTATTAGTTCCACAGAGGTACAAATTAGGTCCTAGAGCCCTGGCTGGTTAGAGCATCATATCTATATGCCAAGGTTGCGGGTTCGATCCCCAGTCAGGGTACATTCGAGAATCAACCAATGAATGCATCAATAAGTGGAACAGCAACTCAATATGTCTTTCTCGCTTTCTCTCTCTCCCCCTCTCTCTCTCTTTCATACGTCCTCCTCTCTCTCTCTAAAAATCAGTAAATAAAAAAATAAGAAAATTATTTTTTTTAAAAAAGAAAATTAGGTCCTAGAAAAGCAAATATATATATGAGCAACGAAAACAAAAATTGGAGGTGCTCATTAGATGTTATTCAATAGTGGTTTGATCCATGTTCTTAATAAATAAGATCCTGTGTTTTTTAAAACTACCCTAGTTAAGTAATAACTATTTCTTAAAATATTTTTATTAACCTTTTAATATAGATGTTACTTTATCAACACTTTTAAATAACATCCTTTCTCGTCTAAAATTCTTCATCTTTATGACATCATTGAAATGTGCTTGCTTCATATTCTCTTCTTCATAATTTCAGAGGACTTTCAGGTACTCTTAAATAGTGTGAGGTGATGAGGTAACTTGATTTTGCAGGAGTCAATGCCTGTGGCTTTCTGATCAGAGTCATGCTGTACATGTGAAGTAGATGAGTATGTTTACATTTAGTATGTGAAAATGAGAAAAGTCCTGAAAGCATCCGTTAATATTTTGGCTTTTCCAAATTATTCACTAAATGAGCATTCACACTTTAGCGATGTTTTCTAATGATTACATCATTTATATTGATTCCCTTTCTAAACCTTTAAACTTTCCCCTTGATTCCCCTCTTATCCCAACACGTAGTATTTAATGTATACCCAGAGCTTCGAAGAGAATTAAAATGTTTCCCAAACTCTTCTGTAAAGTTTTATTCTAACTATGATTGATCTGTGTATCAGCACATTCATTCATTCATTTATTTGTTCAACAAATATTTATTTACGTCCTTCTCTGTGCTGAGTACCACAGGCAAAGCTAAACAGATAAAGTCCCTGCCTTCACATGTTGCTTACATCTGCTAATTTCATGGTTTTTCCTTTATATAGATATCTCATCATGGAGTTAATTACCTGTCAGAAAATCTGTTTTGTCTTTTTATTTTATTTAAAAAATTTTGTTTTAAATTTATTTTTACTGATTTCAGAAGAGAGGAAGGGAGAAGGATAGAGAGATAGAAACATCAATGATGAGAAAGAATCGCTGATCGGCTGCCTCCTGCACGCCCCCTACTGGGGATCAAGCCCACAACCCAGGCATGCGCCCTAGCCCGGAATACAACCTGGGACCTTTCAGTCCGCAGGCTGACACTCTATCCACTGAGCCAAACCGGCTAGGGCAGAAAAGCGTTTTTTTTTATAACTCCCATACTAGTTTTGAAGATTAGTATATATCAGTCTCCCTTGTATCCAAAGGTAAAACCATTCATGTTTTTTTGCATACAGGAATGTATTAGTCAGCTTGGGCTGCTATAACAAAATAATCATAGACTGTGGCTTAAACCACAGAAATGTATTTCTCACAGCTTTGGAGGCTAAAAAGTGCAAGATCAAGGTTCTGGCAAGGCAGGTTTTATTCTGAGGCCTCTTCTCTTGGCCTGTAGGTGGCTAACATCTCACTGTGTGAGATGACCTCTTTCATGTGTATGCTTGGTGGGAGGAGGAGGTAGAGAGAAAGCTTTCTGATGTCTCTTAAGGGCACTAATTCCATCAGACCAGACCTCACCCTCCTGACCTCAACTAACCCTCATACCCCAAAGCCCCACCTCTAAATACCATCACATTGGGGATTAGGGCTTCAACATATGAATTTGAAGGAACACAAAATTCAGTCCATAACAGTTAGTATTGCTAAAAAGGTCGAAAATTAGTTACCAAAATGCCTTTCCATAGATAGTCTACGCAAAGAGAAAAATAAATGCAGGAATAGCTTCTGACAGATGGGCTTCTTCTCTCTGGACAAAGTTACTTCTAGGAATTCAGAAAGTCAACTTATACCCACATTTCTTGAATTATTTCATATTTTCCCTACTTGGCAGATTTGTCTTATTTTGTGTCTTTTCATCTGTTTCAATAATAATCTATTTTCATGCTTTATACCATCTGACTTATCATTTTATATTTTTCTGTTCATTTAACATCAAAGTCACTTAAAACTTTTGTTCTCAGATGACATTCCTAATCATCATTCAGAAAGGGAAACAGTACAGATCATTTTGGGGGGTCTGTGGTGAACATGGCACATTTACTTGCTTTTGCAGAGTGCCCAGGGCACGTGGCCATGACTCAGGTCTCTTAAAGTCCAGCAACCTGAGTATTTCTCAAGTTGTACTCTTTCGGTCGTAGTTCTTTTATGTGTCACTCATGATTCTTATCTCATTTTCCCCTTCAAGTTCTAAAACATCCCACACCCAACTTGTTCATCTGTGACAATAGCTCCTTGGTTTCCTGTCTTCTGTCTCGGTTCTAATTCTTCTTCCCAGTGCTGAAAAGAGTATAGTTACTGAAATAAATGCAGACTTAATTTCATACTGAGGTTTTCCTCAGACTTTTTCCATATTCTTGAAAATATTAAGTGTATTCTAAACCAAGATTAGGAGTACTAGCTTAGAAAGACACATGCACATCCTTTTTTTTCTACTTAACTCTCTCAACTCATAATAGTTTCCTACTCTTCTGTTTTCTCTTCTTGCCTTTGAGTTTACCAGCTTTCATCTCTTTCCCAGGGTTTCGAAAATGGGCTTTGGATTTGAGCTTACACATATTCGGAAAGATAATGATGTTGAGGAACTGAATAGAGGGAAATGCAGAAAGGTAAAATGTTTTTTTCGTTTGTTTTTGTTTTTCTTTTTAGCGTTCCCGTCCACTCTCTGCCAGTGATGCAGAGATGAAAAACCTTGTGGGCTCAGCCCGGGAGAAGGTGCCGGCGAAACTAGGTGGTTCTGTGCTTGGTCTGTCAATGGAGGAGGTAAGATAACTCTGTTTCAGGCTTTTGTGGTTCAGAGAACATTAGT
Organism: Myotis nattereri; assembly: GCF_964212035.1. Taxonomy (NCBI): domain Eukaryota; kingdom Metazoa; phylum Chordata; class Mammalia; order Chiroptera; family Vespertilionidae; genus Myotis; species Myotis nattereri. Next base: position 22,713,904 of record NC_138075.1, on the reverse strand, counting down.
GATTTACTCATAATATTCATGACCAGCTCCTATCTTATATTGGCAAATATAAGATTCAAGATGGGGGAAATTTTTCCCCCCAGAAAACAGCATCTTAAATGTAATTAATTTCTCCCTCATGCTTCTTTCATATTCTTGGATCATAACTCTTCTATAACCACATGAATTCCAGTTTTCAAAATAGATAGTAATTTTATTTTATTTTCCTCTATGTAGATCAGAGTTTTACGGAGGGTGAAGGAAGAGAATGATCGGAGAGGTGGATTTATTCGGATATTCCCTACATCAGAGACATGGGAAATATACGGGTGAGGTGACTGCCTTTTTTTTTTTTAATCTATACCTTACATCCACACAATTGGATTAATTGTGACATGGTGTCATTATTGCTCCCCACATGGTGCTTTTCTTATTTTGCTTGTTTATTTATTTACTAGGACCCGGTGCACAAAAATTTGTGCATTCGGGGGGTCCCTCAGCCCAGCCGATGCCCTCTTGCAGTCTGGGACCCCTTGGAGGATGTCCACCTGCTGGCTTAGGCCCGCTCCCTGGGGGGATCGGGCCCAAGCTGGCAGTCAGACATCCCTCTGGCAGCCCGGCAGTCCTTGGGGGATGTCCACTTACCAGCAGGGAGCAGACCTAAGCTGCAGTAAGACATCCTTAGTGCTGCTGAGGAGGCAGGAGAGGCTCCTGCCACCACCACTGTGCTGGCAGCCATCAGCCTGGCTTGTGGCTGAGCAGAGCTCCCCCTGTGGGAGCATACTGACCACCAGGGGACAGCTCCTGCATTGAGCATCTGCCCCCCTGGTGGTCAGTGTGTGTCATAGTGACCAGTCATTTCCAGTTGTTCTGCTGTTAGGGTCAATTTGCATATTACCCTTTTATTATATAGGATAGAGGCCTGGTGCACGGGTGGGGGCCAGCTGGTTTGCCCTGAAGGGTGTCCCGGATCAGGTTGGGGGTCCCACTGGGGTGCCTGGCCAGCCTGGGTGAGGGGCTGATGGCTATTTGCAGGCTAGCCACACCCCCTTTAGGGTGGGGGGTCCCCACTGGGGTGCCTGGCCAGTCTGGGTGAGGGGCTGAGGGCCGTTTTCAGGCTGGCCAAGCCCCCCGGCGACGGAAGCTCCCAGCTTCTCCTTTTTTTATTTTTTTTTATTCTGGGATTTATTTACCTTCTATAATTGAAACTTTGTAGCCTTAAGTGGAGCTCAGAGCCGGCCAGGGCGGGTGGGAAGCTTGGCTTCCTCCATCGCCAGGGGCAACCCAAGGCTCCTGCTCGCTCCAGCTCCGTGGCCACAGCCGGCTGAAAGCAGGTATTTGGGCTTTGTTTATCTTCTATAATTGAAACTTTGTTGCCTTGAGTGGAGCTCAGAGCCGGCTGCGGCAGGCAGGAAGCTTGGCTTCCTCCATCGCTGGGGCAACCAAGACTCCTGCTTGCCCCAACTCTGTGGCTGCCGGCTGCCATCTTGGTTGGGTTAATTTGCATATAGTTGCTCTGATTGGCTGGTGGGCGTGGCTTAAGGTATAGCGAAGGTACAGTCAATTTGCATGTTTGTCTTTTATTAGTGTAGATTGGTGTAGATATGACTATGAATATCACCAACCCAAGCACTAGAGCATTAACAATAATTAAATCTACCTATGCATTCCTCCTCCTCTTTTTTTTTTTTTAATCCCCTGCCTCTTTCCTAACTACCCTCCTAACTCAGGATTGGACACTCCTAGATTTTGTGCTTATCATTACCTTGATTTGGAAAAAAAAAATGTTTTCTCATCTATATGTGTGCCTAAGCGATATATTGTTTATTTTTAGTTATTGAGATCTGGTTACATGCAATAAAATGCATCCATTTTAAGTGTACAGTTTGACAATCAGTTTTAACAAATATAAACACCAGTTGAACCACCGCCATCACCACAATCAAGATACAGAACATTTTTGTCTCTTCCAGAAGTCCCCTTCTGTCTCTTTTAATAGTCAGTCCCCCATTACCTCAAGTCTCAGACATCTACTGCTGTATGTCACTCTAGTTTTTCTAGAATTTCATATAAATGGAATCATATAGTATGTACTCTTTGGTGTCAGGATTCTTTTGTTTGGTGCAGTTTTTTGAGATTTATTCATGTTGTTGTTTAAAGTAATAGTTATGTATTTGACAAAGGAGGCAAGAACATACAATGGAGTCAAGATAGTCTCTTCATTAAATGGTGTTGGGAAAATTGGACAGATATATGCAAGAAAATGAAACTAGACCACCAACTTACACCATACACAAAAATAAACTCAAAATGGATAAAGGACTTAAATGTACGACAGGAAACCATAAAAATTCTAGAAGAATCCAAAGGCAACAAAATCTCAGACATATGCCGAAGCAATTTCTTCACTGATACAGCTCCTAGGGCACTTGAAACTAAAGAGAAAATGAACAAATGGGACTACATCAAAATAAAAAGCTTCTGCACAGCAAAAGAAACCATCAACAAAACAACGAGAAAACCCACTGTGTGGGAAAACATATTTGCCAATGTCATATCTGATAAGGGCCTAATCTCCAAAATTTATAGGGAACTCATACAACTCAACAAAAGGAAGATAAACAATCCAATCAAAAAATGGGCAAAGGACCTAAATAGACACCTTTCAAAAGAGGACATTCAGAAAGCCAAGAGACATATGAAAACATGCTCAAAGTCACTAATCATCCGAGAGATGCAAATCAAAACAACAATGAGGTACCATCTCACACCTGTCAGACTGGCTATCATCAACAAATCAACAAACGACAAGTGCTGGAGAGGATGTGGAGAAAAAGGAACACTTGTGCACTGCTGGTGGGAATGCAGACTGGTGCAGCCACTATGGAAGACAGTATGGAGTTTCCTTAAAAAACTGAAAATGGAACTCCCATTTGACCCTGTGATCCCACTTCTAGGAATATATCCCAAGAAACCAGAAACACCAATCAGAAAGGATATCTGCACCCCTGTGTTCATAGCAGCACAATTCACCATAGCTAAGATCTGGAAACAGCCTAAGTGCCCATCTGTAGATGAATGGATTAGAAAACTGTGGTACATCTACACGATGGAATACTATGCTGCTCTAAAAAGGAAGGAACTCTTACCATTTGCAACGTCATGGATGGAACTGGAGAGCATTATGCTAAGTGAAATAAGCCAGTCAATAAAGGAAAAATACCACATGATCTCACTCATTCATGGATAATAGAGACCATTATAAACTTTTGAACAATAATAGATACAGAGGCAGAGCTGCCTCAAACAGATTGTCAAACTGCAGCGGGAAGGCCGGGGAGGGTTGGGGGGCAGGAGGTAGGGGGTTAAGAGATCAACTAAAGGACATGTATGCATGCATATAAGCATAACCAGTGGACACAAGACATTGGGGGATAGGGGAGGCTAGGGGACTGTCTAGGGCGGGGGGATAAAATGGACACATATGTAATACCCTTTGTAATACTTTAAGCAATAAATTAAAAAAAATAAAGTAATAGTTATGTCATTATTGTTATGTACTGTTTCAGTATATGAATATACCACAATTTGTTTATCCATTGGGCTGTTGTGGAGCATTTGGGCTAGATCCAGTTTGGGGCTGTTATGGAGAAAGCTGCTGTGACATTCATGTACAAGTCCCTGTATGGATGTATGATGATGTTTCTTTCGGATAAATACATAGGAATGGAATAGGTGGGTCATGTGATAAGGGATAAAGGGTAATAGTACCATTTTACCAGCATAAATGTATGAGCGTTCTACTTGTTCCCCATCCTTGGTAACACTTGTTATTGTCAGGCTTTTACTTTTAGGCATTCTAGTAGTAGCATATCTCTATGGTTTTAACTTGCTCTTCTATGGATAATGATATTGAGCATTCGTATTCTGTTGACCATTTGTGTATCTTATTTTTCTATTTTAAATTTAGGATTTTTATCTTTTTTTAATATATTTTTATTTCAGAGAGGAAGGGAGAGGGAGAGAGAGATAGAGGCATCAGTGATGACAGAGAATCATTGATCAGCTGCCTCCTACACGCCCCTCATTGGGGATTGAGCCCGCAACCCGGGCATGTGTCCTTGACTGGAATCGAACCTGGGATCCTTCAGTTCCCAGGCCTATGCTCTATCCACTGAGCCAGACTAGCTAGGGCGGATTTTTATCTTTTTATTATGTGTTATGAAGGACTTTTGATACAAGCCCTTTCTCAGCTATTTATATTGTGAATATTTTCTTCAAGTCTGTGGCTAGCTTTTTCACTTTTGTAACGGTGGCTTTTTAAAAACAGAAATTTTAAATTTCAGTGAAGCCCAGTTGCTCAAATTTGTATTAATACATATTTATTGAGTATTAACCAAGTATTAATATTTGCCTGGTGCTTTGGATTATAAACCAAATATTATATGGGAACCCTGCTCTTTGAGAATTAACAGTAAGATTATGGAGAAATTGTGTATACATCTGATAAAAATAGTTCAGATTTTTGTAGCTCTATGTAATTATAATGTACTTAAACACATCATTGTTTTGCTCACTTTAATTATGAGGAAAGTAAGGCTCAGTAATGTGACTTGATTGTGATCTCACAGTGGGACCTGACACAGGGATTCTGACTCCAGATTTTAGTTTTGTCCTGCTTCGTCATGCTGCTTTCCGAGAAGAACAACTTGACTCTCTGAGACAGTATATGACAGGTCCCTCTGATATACACTAAAGGCCAGGGTAGTTCAGACAAAGGCACCTCTGTAGACTTGGAACAGTCATATCAAGAAGGCTCCCTGCAGCAGAGTGGTCCGAACTACTTTTGGAGAATAGGTTCTGAACGTATCCAGACAGAGGCAAAAGGATCAGTGGGAGGTGTGGTGTGAGAGGACCGTAAGGAGACTTGCCTGGCTCTACTGCAGGATCCATGTTGGGGAACTGTGTGGACAAAGTGTGGTATAGATTGTCCAACATTTGAAAACTTGGAAGAGAACGTGTATGCCTCCAGCAGTAGGCATCAAGGAGCCATTGGAAGCTTTTGAGGAATTTCTTTATTTTTTTTTTTAATATATTTTATTGATTTTTTACAGAGAGGAAGAGAGAGAGATAGAGAGTTAGAAACATCGATGAGAGAGAAACATCGATCAGCTGCCTCCTGCACATCTCCCACTGGGGATATGCCCGCAACCCAGGCACATGCCTTTGACCGGAATCGAACCCGGGACCCTTCAGTCCGCAGGCCGACGCTCTATCCACTGAGCCAAACCGGTTTCGGCTGGAATTTCTTGATTGAAACAATCTCCCATCCACATTCTCATGTTTTTGCATCCCCCCTTTCCAGCTTCATTTGGCCTTTTCTCTCAGCTAGATACGATTTTTTTTGCTGGTGGCTTTGTTTTCATTTTCAGTTTTATTTTCTGAATTTAGTATATCACCTTTAGTAATCCAAGAAATCCTGCTTTTATTTCTTATTTTCTAAATAAGCCCTCTATTCCTTGTATTATATTTGCTGCGACTCTAGTATTTTATCATTTAACAAATATTTTTGTTGATTTCAGAGAGGAAGGGAGAGGGAGAGAGAGATAGAAACATCAGTGATAAGAGAGAGTCAGTGATTGGCTGCCTCCTGCACAGCCCACTCTGGGGATCAAGTCTGCAACCCAGGCATGTGCCCTTACTGGGAATCGAACCGTGACCTCCTGGTTCATAGGTCGACACTCAACCACTGAGCCATGCCGGCTGGGCTATTTTATCATTTTAATTTGAGCAACTGCCTCCTCCTTTGCCACTTTAGAAACAGTACATTAGTAACCTGCTACTTCTGTGCTTGATTCCTGGTTTTATTTCTATAGTTTCTCTTTTCAATAAGCTGAAGAAATAACCAGTTCCTCTCTTTGTCTTTCAGGTCCTACCTTGAACACAAAACCTCCATGAACTATATGCTGGCAACACGTCTCTTCCCAGACAGGTGGGGATTTGCTATTCTTATAAATTTGGTAGGACTAGATCACAAAACTAGGGAATAGAACATACAGTGAAAGAAAAACAGCTCTATAAAAGTCTTTATGTAAAAGCTTTGATAGAAAGGGCCTTGCAGAAAATACAACATAATAGCTCATTTTTCCAGAATTCATTCACTCTCAGCGCTTTGTAACATTTCCAGAGGCTAAGAATGTTAAACTAATCAAGCTGCCTTTATGTAGAGGGGAATATGTGCTTATCTTCTAACAAATATGCCTTTTTGTTAATCTATTAACCAAATGACTAGCACTTTGGTGTTTTGGAATATAAAACAAATATTACATGGGATTAAAGCATAAAGATCTTTAAATTTTAAAGATCTTTTAATTTTAAAAGTTAAACCATAAAGATCTTAATTCTAAACCTAAACTTAATTCTTTTTAAAGGAAGGCGCTTATTCAGTGCCTTTTTACTTTAGACACAATTTTTGCAGACATGATCATCTGTTTTTCCAGACCAGAAGAGATTAGAATGATCAGATTAGAAAAGGTGGAGGGGAGGTAATTCACAAAATAAATACACTGAGAATTGTAAGAAATGACAACTGATAACCTTAATACAAGGGAAAATAGGGGGAAATGATGGAAAACAGACATTGGAATTCAAATAGCATAGCAATCAGAGACCGCTCAGTCCCACATATTTTTCTTGCCCCTGAGACATAGCTGCATTACAGTGCAGTTCAGTAACTGACTATGAAAATAAGGTACTTTAGTTATTTAGAGAAACCTATATTCAATTCAGGGTACATGTCCTTTATGCAGGACTCTTTTTTTTTTTTTTTTAAATCCTAGCCCGAGGACATTTTCCCATTGATTTTTAGGGAGAGTGGGAGAGAGAGAAGCATCGATGTGAGAGAAACACATTGATTGGTTCGCAGGATTCTTAAACAAGATACCCAGATTTCAGCTGTTTCTTGCAATTTCATGATCTGTTATCAGGAAATAAATGGGATTTACAATTTCTCTCTGTAACTTTATGGTTATTACCATTGATGAACTAATTACACTGTGCAACTTGTAATGAAAGAAATCTTCAGATTTACTTAGAAAACATAGAAGCCTGGTTTTTTATGAGGCTCCCCGTCCTTAGAGTTCATGTGTGTTACTTTTCATTACTTTGGTTTTAGTGGATGAGTACTTTCAGCCTGAAGATTTCAGTCTTTCAACCGTGGGAAGTATACCTCTCATCCTGCCTTTCCTCTTCGTGTGGAAATTTGTTAGATGAATTTTGGATCTTTTGCTATTTCCTTCATAGTTCTTTACTTTTTTTTCTCAGACTTTTGATCTCATTATCTCTTAGATTTAAATTCTGGGAGACTTCTTGAACTTTGTCTCCAAAAACTCTAAATAAATCTAAACTCTAACAACTTCAGCCTTACCTGTTTGGTTATTTAAGACCAGCACAGAAGAGGGTTGTTCAATTTATTTTTTTACTTTGGCAAGTATAATTTTAATATCAAAGAACTGTTTTTGCTTTCTGACTAGTTTTCATAGTTTATCAATGTGATATCTTTTCACATCTCTTTGACTTTTTTTTTTTAAGAACAGTTTATTGATTTTTAGAGAAAGAGTAAGGGAGAGGGAGAGAGAGAAAGAATCATTGATGGGAGAGTGCAACATCGATTGGTTCCCTCCTGCATGCCCCTTACTGGGGATCAAGCCCGCAAACTGGGCATGTGCCTTGACTGTGACTCTAACTAGCAACCTTCTGGTGCACAGGACTATGCCCAACCAATTGAGACACACCAGCCAGGGCTCTTTAATATTCTTAATTAGTTCGTTTAGTGTTCTTTTCTGGGTTTTGGTGGGGGTTTTTTGTATTATATTTAATTCTTCTGGATTAGTTCTGTTTGTTTATGTCATTCTTTCTAGTTTGTACTGTTATATTTCCTCAAATACTAGTATTTGATGATCTTTGATTTCTAGTCATATCTATAAGTAATGGACTATTTGCTTAGGATAGGCAGGCTATATGAGCTTCCTCACGGGTAGTATTGGTCTATTTCTGAACTGATGTGGACTCTGGGCTTGTGTCTAGGTCTTTCCATATTTGGGCTTCCCATGAGGGAGGAGGAGAGCAGAGCACCACAATAGCCAAAATTAGGAAACATTCTGCTAGGGGTAGCATGCAATAAAAAAATTTGAAATGTAACTTGTGCTTTTTAATTAACACATTCAATAACAAGACCTAGCAGTGGGTCTTATAACCACCATAATTTCAAAAGTATGGTAAGTGTTGGCAATATTTTGAGACTCCTCTTAACAACTCTAAAGTAATATGAAAAAAGATGTTACTTCTTTGGGTAATGAAATCACAGTAATACTACTGAGTATGGTTTCCTGCATGTATATGAAGGAAATGCTAAATTTCAGTTAATATTTTCCCTATCTACTCCCTGAATTCTTTCTTCAGGCCCCAGTTAACACTCTGCATTCCAAAAACTTGGATTAAAAAACCCCTGAATTTCCCTATTTAGCAAAGAAAGCCCCTCATGATCTACTCATGACAGGCTTTTCAGTCTAATCTTCACTTCTCCACACAACCCATGGCCAACCAGACCACATCTACATGCTCTTTTATGCCTCCTTTTCTTTACATATCACTGTACCTCAGAATGACCTTTAGTCCATTCCTATCTTCTTTTTCTAACTATGTTCTTCATTCTCTTACCCAGACCAGGAGAGGTTCTTTATCCCTCAGCCTATTTAAATTTCCATATCTATAATAATAAAAGCGTAGTATGCTAATTAGACCGGACAGCTGAATGACCTTCCGGACAAAGCCGTAGCAGCGAGGGCTGAGGCAGAGGCAGTTAGGGTGATCAGGCAGGCAGGCAAACAGTTAGGGCTGATCAGGCAGGCAGGCAAACAGTTAGGGCTGATCAGGCAGGCAGGCAGAGTGGTTAGGGGTGATCAGGCAGGTAAACAAGCAGTTAGAGGCAATCAGGCAGGCAGGCAGAGTGGTTAGGAGTAGCAGGCAGGCAGGCAGAATGGTTAGGGGCAGCAAGCAGGCGGGCAGAGTGGTTAGGGGAGATCAGGCAGACAGAGTGGTTAGGGGCAATTAGGCAGGCAGGCAAGTGAGCAGTTAGGGGCCAGCAGTCCCGTATTGCGAGAGGTATGTCCTACTGCCGGTTTAGGCCTGATCCCACAGAGATGCCTGCGGGATCGGGCCTAAACCGGCAGTTGGACATCCCCCAAAGGGTCCCAGATTGTGAGAGGGTGCAGGCTGGGCTGAGGGACACTCCTCTCTCCCACCCCCCCATGCACGAATTTCATGCACCGGGCCTCTAGTTATATTATAATTGCCTGTTTTCTAACTAGTCTCTCTACTTTATAAGTTGACTTTTATGAGTAAGTACTTTGTTATGTTCATCTTTGTCAGTGTCACGAATATACTACATGGTAGGCTCACATTCAAAAACATGCTTTGGAAAAATTGAAGAATTAAAATTGTATTTATTGCAAGCACTAACATCTTCCAATAAGTCTCTTCTCTTTTATTTGAATTGATGTTTTTCCCTCTTGCGGATTCCATTGTATTATCATCAGAACTACTTTCAAACTAATTCTCTAATCATTTCTTATAGGTTAATTTTGTCTCTTTCCTGCCCTCCTTCACTCCTCCCTCACCTACCCACCCTGCTCTGGCAAACAGTATCTTACATACTTTCATACATTATGATAATGATTTTAACCCTTTCAGATTAATAACACCTGGGGATCTGGTAAACCATGTTTATCCCCTGGTCCCACCCCCAAACTCTGAAGTACTAGTATTTACTAAAAAGCTGCGTAGGTGATGGTAATGTGAAGTCATGGTTGCAAATTAGTGGGAAAAAACCATTATATGATGGAAAAGTTAAGATAATCTTGAGACTTTCTGATGACAGTAGGATAATATGAGGTCATTAGCATGAATAGAAGACATGGGAATGAAGACAAAGCATTTTGGTGAAGACAAACTTTTCACTTGATTTTTTATAGATAGAAAATCTTGATATTGATTGCATTTGTGTCTTAAAAACCCACACAATACCAAAGGTTACACATTGTGTAATTCCATTTATATAATAGTTTGAAATGATACAATTTTGGAATAGAGAACTGATTAACGAGAGCCTGGGGTTAGGTAAGCAGTATGTTGTCACAAAAGAGCAACATGGGATCCCTGTAGTGAAGGAATTGTTCAGTATCCTGCCTGGCATTGGGCACATGAACTTGCACAATGATAAAATTATACTGAGCTACATATACACAATTACAAATGAGTACAAGTAAAACTGGGGAAATTTAAGAAAAGAGTGTTAGGTGAAAGTAAATTGAATGAGGAGAAAATTTTTTTAAGGAAAAAACAAAAGCCAATTTAACATGAATGGCATTCACCTACTTCGGTTAGAGCCCAAGTGATGGAGAGCAAGCATCATGTGTGGAAAGTCTATTTCTCTTGAGCAGCTCTTTGGACCTCATAAGAATGGAGATTGGTTTCTTTTCCTAATACAGTTCAGTGAAAGCATAAAGAGTACTGGAGTGTGAAACCTAAGCCCTGGGTTCAGATTTAAGCCTATTAAGCTCCGACCTTGGGCATGTCATAAAATGCTCTTTCTATAAATGGGGCTAATAGTAACCTCCTTCACATGATTGCTGTGAAGAACAATGTGACTTGATTTGTGACTGGATATACACATGCAAGTAACTGTTACAACTTTTCTCTAGAATTCATTTGTTCTATCCCTTTTGTCTTTTGATCCTCCCTCAAGCTCCGGGTACTCTGTTCTTTTCTGGGCATGTTCTCAGTCATCTCTCTGCTGCTTCTCCCTCAACATGTCTTCCTGGCATAATTTCATGCTGAATCTCTACAATACAAATGTCAGGTGTGAGTGTGTGAACCCAGAGAGAACATCTGTGATGTGCTCTAACCCACTTGTCCTTTCTACCTCTGCAGGGGAAACCCAAGAAGAAGCTTATTGACAGGAAGAACACGGTAACTGATTTTTAAAAGTTGAGCAATTTTTTCCATGTGCGTAGTATGTGATCATGCACAGACTAAATATGCATGATACTTCATAGAACCATTTGCAATTTGGCTCCGCTTGAGTAATAACATGAAAATGTTTTCTATCAAAACATTATTCTGTAGCAACATTTTACAATCGAAGTTTGGGATTTATGTGCTTACTTATAACTACAGGTATATCATTTCAACTGATAATAATAGTATTCTTCTTTGGCTATGTAAGAGAGACCAAAATATTAATGAAATTTCATGACTGCCCGTGTTAGATTCAAATAAGAGGTTAAGTTTTGGCTTTGACATACCTGGGCATACAGCTCTGCACCTTATGGGACTGAGTAGAACTACTTCCAATTTGCCACGAAACTAAAAATATGCAAAATACCTGTGGCTGCTCACTTTGGCAGAGGAGAGAAAGAAAGGTCTTAGAGGAAGAGCTGAGATGGCCTTATCCAACTGAAGATTCTAACTACAACAAAACTCTTCAACCTAAACTCACACCCTCTGGTTTCAGACATCACATATATCCCCTTTGTTTTATGTATCTTTAAAAAGCAAAATGAGGACAATAAGAAACATTCTATATCAGCAGTCGCCAACCTTTCGGACCTCACGGACCACCAGTGGTCCACAGCCCACCCGTTGGCAACTGCTGTTCTTTATCTAGCTTTTGCTTCTACATTTAAGAATGAAGGTAAACTTGGTCTCTCACTCAAACCTTCTAAAGCATAAATCTAATTTTCCTTTAAAAAGAAGGAAAACTGCCTATCCAGCATGGCTTAGTGGTTAAGTGTTGACCTATGAACCAGGAGGTCATGGTTCGATTCCTGGTCAGGGCACATGCCTGGGTTTTGGGCTAGATCCCCAGTGTGGGGCGTACAGGAGGTAGCTGGTCAATGATTCTCTCTCATCATTGACGTTTCTATCTCTCTCTCCCTCTCTTTTCCTCTCTGAAATCAATAAAAAAATATATATATTTTAAAAGGAAAACTAATGACTGCCATTTAATTAAAGGAAAACAAGTCAAGTTTGTAGCTTATTTCCAAATAAAAGTCATATTTAGTGTTTAAGTTTTCTCCAGTTTTCAATCGAGGAATATGCTTCCTAGAGTATATGCTATCAATTTTGAAATTAGAAAAAAACAAAACAAAAAAGATAAAATCTTAAACAAGAATATTTGAAAATCAGTGAGTTCTGTCCTTTGTTCATTTTTTGCCACTCATTTTATATGGTTTGGCCATCAGTAGGGTTTTTTTATGTGGTATAGAGGCATAAGCAAATGAAAGATGGTGTGACAGACCATATGTTGTAGCATGAAACAAGTCCTAATATATCTAAAAGGATTAAAAGCATATAGAATATGTTCCTTGACCACATGGAGGTTAGAAATCAGTAAAATAGAAAAAAATCTCTAAATATTTAGGAATTAACATATTTCTAAATAATCCACAGGTGAAGGAAGAGATCAGGAAGGAAAATTTTTGAACTGAAGGGTAATAAAAATATAACATTAAAATCTGTGGGATCTAGTTAAGGAGTGTTTCTAAGGAAATTTATATCTTCAAGTGCTTATATTAGGAAACAGAATTAAATCACTGATCTAATATTCATTTTATGCAACTGGAAAAAGAAGAATAACCCAAAGTAAGTAGAAGAAAGGAAATAATAAAGGACAGATATAAAATTTTAAAAAATAAAGAAAATTAATAAAATCCAAAATTGGTCATTGATAGGATAGCAGAATTGATAAACCCTTATGTAGTCTGATCTATAAAAAAAAAACAGAGAACCCTAATTGCCAATATGAGATAGGAAAGACGGATATCACTATAGATTTTAAAGACATAAAAAAGATATTATTGCCCTGACTGGTTTGGCTCAGTGGATAGAGCGTCTGCCTGCAGACTCAAGGGTCTCAGGCTCGATTCCAGTCAAGGGCATGTACCTTGGTTGCGGGCGCATTCCCAGTAGGGTGTGTGCAGGAGGCAGCTGATCAATGTTTCTCTCATCGATGTTTCTAACTCTCTATTCCTCTCTCTTCCTCTCTATAAAAAAATCAATAAAAGCAATAAAAATATTAAAAGAATGGTTTTAGGTGATATTCATGCTATTCCACTTTAAAAAAAAGATATTATTAACAATCTTGTTGTACTACTTTGACAACTTACAAACAATGTCTGAATTTCTTATGGGAAGAGAACACTTAGTAAAACTGATATAAGCTAAAATACTAATTTTGAATATTTCTATACCTGTTAAAAATATTAAATCCTATCTAATAAAGAGGGAATATGCTAATTAACCCTCATGCTGTTGCCATGCTGCTGCAAAGATGGCGGCGCCCACAGCCAATAAGGAGGGAATATGCTAATTGACTGCCCTGCCCTCAAAATGGCGACACCCAGTCCCCTCAGCCCCCCAGGCGCCCAGGGCTGGCCCGAGACTCAGGTAACCAGGGCCGCCAAGGCTTACGCTGTCGGCAGTGGCAGCAGCAGAGGTGTGATGGGGGCGTCGCCTTCCCCTGATCGCTGGGTCACCTCCTGCCCCTGAGGGCTCCCAGACTGTGAGAGGGGGCAGGCGGGGCTGAGAGACCCTCCTCCAGTACAACCTAGGGATCTAACAACAGGAGAGCAGGTGAACTGTGGCTTATTCATACAGTGGACTAATCCTAGGCAACATGGAGGGATCAGTACTGATACACACAACATGGATTAATCTCAAAAACATGCTGTATGAAAGGACACTTACACCAAAGAGTTCATGCTATATGATTTCATTTTTATGAAGTTCTACAACAGGCAACCTAAATAGGGGATGAAAAAATTTAGAATGGTGTTTTCCTTTGGGAGTGTGAGAAAGGGATTGATTGGGAAGGGGCATGAGTACTTTCTGAGGAGAGAGTAACATTAGAGTTTGGGTTATAGTATAACTGTAGGCATTTGTCAAACTCATCAAATGGAAATTTAATATTTGGGTATTTAACTGTGTATAGTTTTTAGCTCACACACACAAAAAAAACCCTCAAAAAATGCAAAACAATATTGAATTCTAGGTAATGATATGCATATTGAAGTCTTTAGGAGGGAAGTGCACAGATATCTGTGTCCAGCTTTGAAATCCTTTAAAAGTTAAATGGGTTGATGGATGAAGAATGGAAGATTGGATGTACATGTGATGAAACAAATACAATAAAATATTCATTGTAGAAACAGCAGTAGGTAAATGGATATTCACTATACATTGCTTACACTTTTCTGTTCATTTAAGTATTTTCATAATAAATAGTTGGCAAAATAAAAGCGGCTGAAAGGTATTATAGTTTAATTTATAGGGATTTCAATTGTTTATTAATTTGAAAAGTGTTATATGTCAGCTGTGCACTGGGCCGTCTGATAAGCACCACTGATCCAGTGCTCAAAACAAACATGTTCCTTGCCCTTCTGTTTATTAGATTCATATTTTCCCCAGCATTTCCTGCCTCCATCCCTTGTACTAGTTAGAATTTATCTATCTATTCTGCGTTTCTTAGAAGCTCATAGTTATTATTTTAAAATATCAGATTTGTTTTATTTTCTTTATTTACTTGGCTAAATGTCTGTTTTCACAAATATGTGTATGTGTATAAGTGGGAGGGCAGAGCAGTGTTCAGTTGGGACTCTCTCATTTTTTAAAAAATATATTTTATTGATTTTTTACAGAGAGGAAGGGAGAGGGATAGAGAGTTAGAAACATCGATGAGAGAAACATCGATCAGCTGCCTCCCGCACACCTCCCACCGGGGATGTGCCCGCAACCAAGACACATGCCCTTGACTGGAACCGAACCTGAGACCCCTCAGTCCACAGGCCGATGTTCTATCCACTGAGCCAAACCGGTTAGGGCGGGACTCTCATTTTTAAAGTTCATTAATTTGCTTCCCGTTTCTGCCTTTGGTGTCAGGACCTTCCCTGTTCTTGACGCAGTTTTCTCCTCTAAAGAGAAGACCTCCAAAAGATTTACCATTCTTTTCATCCATCCAGAAATCCCTCCAAGTCCTAAATAGACTAAAAGACACAGTCTTTCCATCGAACTCGGGGACTGGAGATGATTCTTTGACCTCAAAGAGAATCCACTTTGATTTCTAGAGGGTTGAAGAGGCCAAGTTCAAAGCTGCCTGCCTTCAGACACTAACATGGAGGCTTCTTTCTGGCCCAGTGACCAAGAACCCTCTTTCTCTTTGGTTATCTCTGCTGCCCTGTACTTTACCCAGTTCTTGTCTGGGTTGGATCTGATACCTGTCACTTCTTTCATTTGTGACTTATTTTAATGCCTAATGTAGCTGCTGCCGTCTCCTTTCCACATCCCTTTCCCATTCATGAGCTGATTGAATTTGGCCTTGTCCTACATCTGTGTCTGCACTTGGCTGTGCCTCTGACTAACTCCTGACCTGTATTCAGCACCTGAAGAGCCCTGCCCCCTTGCCCCTCCTACTCCCATAACGAAGTAGGTTCTCAGGGAGGAGTTCCTCCTGTTGGAATACTTGAGACTTGGAGTGTCCCAAGGTCCTGGTAACTTTTTACCAAGACCCTTCCCCTGTGAGTCTCAGTCAGCTCCGTGCTATCATATTCATGATTATCAGCCATTCCTCCCCTCATCTGACCTCCGCTATATTTGTTAAACATGGTATAGTCAAGACAATATTTGTATAATTCTAAGTTATAATGAATAACAATAAACTACAGCAGGAAGGCCGGGGAGGGTGGGAGGGTAGGAGGGGGGTGGGTAAGAGATCAACCAAAGGACTTGTATGCATGCATATAAGCATAACCAATGGACATAAGACACTGGGGGGTAGGGGAGGCCAGGGGATTGTCAAGGGTGGGGGGGAAAAAAAGGAGACATATGTAATACTCTTTATAATACTTTAAGAAAAAATAAATAAATAAAATAAACATCTCTAGCCACCACCTAGTCTGAGAGTTAAAATGTTACCAGTATCTCCCGGTTGTTCTTAAGGCATAAAGTATTGGGTAGCACTTTCTGATCTCTGCAATAAATAGCCAGTATTACTGAATATCTAAAAATACTTAAACATTGTCTTCAGATATATATTGGTTCAGAATATTTAACAAATTCAGGCAATTATGGAAGTTTTAATGTAGATTTCAGCATTTCAATTCATCTGTCAAACCTTTTAGAATTCACTAGAGTTCCTTCTGAGCATGCCCAGTCTATCACCATTACAGATTTCTGTCAAGCTTAGCCTTAGAATAAAGGAGAGAACTTTCTGAAGGCTTTTTCCCCCGTAGAGTAACTACTGATGGAGCACCGGAATTGAAGGTAGAGAGTATGAATTCAAAAGCCAGGCTGCATGCTGCTCTGTATGAGAGGAAGCTCCTGTCTTTGGAAGTGCGAAAACGTAGACGACGGAGTGGGAAAATAAGGACGAGGGCAAAATACCCAGGTACGTGCTGCTGAGCTTTCACCAAAGTCCAGTATCTGGCCCTGCCTGACTCATTTAATCAGCTTCTTACTACTCCATGAATCAGAACCATCCGATCACATATACTTACTGTTTTTGTATAGTCCTTTTTCTCTGAAACTGAATTTCAAAAGGATTGTAAGTTTTTAAACCTTCTATAACATTTGTATTGAACATGCGAAGCACATGCATTTTGGTTTTTGCTCGTATGTCAGCATCATATAATATCTGATACTTTAGAAATAGCATTTGCTTAAGTTTAATAGAAGCTTCAGCATTACTGTTCTGTTATTTCATGATTAAATATTAAGTCCAGTTTATCCGTTGACATTGCTGAATGCTGTAAATATTTTAAACATGAACAGACAAAGTGGAACTTCTTTCTCTCCCAGATGCTCCTATATCCATTTTTCACTGACTAATGGACTGACTGACTTTCTTTCTTTCCCTCTTTTCCTCATTTGGTGAGCAGCTGTGTTAGGCACATTAGTCACTGGGGTTTCATTGGTGAATATAAAAGATTTGGCCCTTGTTCTCATAGACCTTCAAGGCAATGAAGGAGAAGGGTAATGAATAAACAGGAGAGAAAGCTATTCCCTGCTCTTTGTACCTTCATGAAAGGTTCTCTTCAAAAACCTCTAACACACCCTAAGAGATTTCTAAGATGTTATTTTGCCTTAAGTTGTGAGAGAGCCATTGGTATTATGATGAGAAACATCAACTACTGAAAATCATTACTAGGTTTTTAGAATATATAAGATTGGAGAGTGAAGTGTGCATGCTATTAATGTGTTACTTGTGGTGTTGCTTAGTTATGGGTTTTTACTAAAAAGATAAAAGGAAGGTATTGGGAGAGAGGAAATTTTAATCCTTTTTTCAGCAACATTAGTGATTCTTCGCATTTAGTGATTACCCAACAAGCTGAAATGAATGTTAAAACTGAGACAGAGAGTGAAGAGGAGGAAGAAGTTGTATTAGAAAATGAAGATGAAGAACCAGAAGCTTCCCAGGAAGAGTTTGCAGGGTCCCTTGGAGAAAATCAAGCCAAATACACTTCCTCATTGAGCACAACAGTAGAAAATTCACCCA
The DNA here is from genome assembly GCF_964212035.1 of Myotis nattereri. Taxonomy (NCBI): domain Eukaryota; kingdom Metazoa; phylum Chordata; class Mammalia; order Chiroptera; family Vespertilionidae; genus Myotis; species Myotis nattereri. The sequence continues at coordinate 22,696,317 of NC_138075.1, read as the reverse complement.
AAGAAAATGCCATGAAAGTTTCAGAATGGAGTAATAAAGGTGAACAGTGCTGCAAAACTGAGACTCAGGAACCAGAGCCTAAATTTAACCTGATGCAGATTCTGCAAGAGAACGGCAACCTCAGGTATGTACCCTTCGTAACTGTAACAGTAAAACGGATAACAGCTGACATTTGTGTACCAGGTATCGTGCTGGTGGCTTTCGAGCCATTTTCATCTCTTACAGTCGTCCTGTGAAGTCATGACTGTGATATGATATTATTATTATTATTGAAACTGAGTCTTAGAGAAGTGGCTTGTCCAAGATAGAAAGCTATGATACAAATCCAGGTTTCATTGGCTGGAAGAATACTTGTTGGGTTTTAGTGTCAGGCACCAAGAGCACAAGGAGCTCAAGCAGCTCGTGATTCATGGAGACACTTAAGGAGCAGGGGCTGTGACCCCAACATGGGGTAAGTCCTCTTGGGACACAGTGAAAGGACTGATTGGTCTTGCCTGGGAAGGCTAGAGAGACATTAGGGAGCAGGCAGTATTTGAACCAGGCTTTGAGTGATGAGTAGGATTTCAGGAGGTTTGGGAGATACCAACTACATGTGGAAGTGCTAGTAGAGGAAATAAAGACACAGAGGTGTGATAGAAAATTCATTCAGTCCCTCAACAGTATTTGCTGAGCACCTGTTCAGTGCTAGGAGTTGTGCTAGGCTGCATAGTATTACAATGGAGAGAGACCAGGACAGGCTCATGGAGCTTACTCTAGTGGGCAAGGCTGACAGTAGACAAAGAAGCAGGGTAATTTCAGGCAGTAGGAGGTGCTATGAAGACAACAAAAGGGTGTAGTGTTAGTGTGTAATTGGACAGAGGGTTTCTTTAGATTGGTGTTTGAACATAAAGAGGTAACTTTTGAGGTGAGTTCCGAATGAGGAGGAGGAGGTAAGTCATGTGAAGTGGAGTTAAGTCATGGAGAGAAGGATATGGTAAGAAATGAGACAAAGAGGAGTCTGGACTTGATTTTTAAATGCTAATTTCTAAGTAGATGAATGATGTGGTCAGATCTTAATTTAGAAAATAAATTCTGATTGCACTGTGGGAGAGTGATTGGTAGGAGGGGAACTGAAGGCGGAGCGGTGAGTTTTGGGGGCTGTTAACAGTAGTCCAGAGCCAGGACGATGAAGGCCTTGACCAGAGCAGTAGCTATAGGAATGGAGAGAAAGGGATAGGATTAATGAAATTTGCAAGTTAAAATTGTCAGGGCTTGGTCTCTATAGATGTAAGAACTCCAAAGAGACTGACTTTTCCAAATTCAGCAACTTGGTGATGCCATCAGTATAAGGAGCATAGGCGTTAGCTTGATGATACAAATAACGTTTTGTCTGGGACACAGTGACGTGAAAGTGCTCCAGGATGAAGATGTCCAGTAGATAGAAAACATAGCTTTGAAGGTCAGAGTTCAACAGAACTGTATGGTTGATAGTTCAGAGTGGATGTGCTTGTGCATTTCAGTTGGTTCAGCAAGCATAGACGATGGAAGACGGAAGAGAACTAAGCCCTGGGGAAACCAATGTTTAATAGTAAAGAGACAAATAACAGCTAGAGAGTTAGGCAGTGAGCTGGGAGGGTGTAGGAGGGCAAAAGCTATCCGAGCTGTAGAGTGCCTCAGACAGCCCAAGTCAAGATGGGAGTGAAAAGTGCCTACATTTATGTCCAGGGATGGAGATAGTGGATAGAAGAGAAATTGTGATTTAAGGAAATTAAAAAGCAAGTGTGAACTAACTTTTTCAGAAGATTTGGCAATGAAAGGAAGGTGGGGATGCATGGGAGAGAGCAAACTAAGGGAAGGATTTTATGGGTAGAGGATTAGGGATGCAGAAGTGGCTATATTGATAGAGAAGGGTCCTAAAGGAAGGTGGCAGAGGCTAGTGGAGGGGTTTCTCTTCCTGTAAGTCAGAATGAAAGCGCTATGGGATGAATGCAGTGACTAGAAGTTAAAGGGGAAGGAAGTCTAGGTATGTATGCATGCCGGCCTTTATTTTCTAAGTTAGTGGTCAATTCTTACACGGCAGGGGTGGAGAGCAATATTGGGGTTTGGGAAATGGGGGGTAGAGTTAAGGTTTGGAGAGTGAGAATGGTTTCATTAGTAAAGAGCACACTGAACTCGGTTAGGAGACCTGGGCTCTGGCCTTCGTGCTTACCAGCTAGCGGTGTGATCCTGGGCCGTCGGAGCTTCTCCACGCCTGTTTCCTTTTCTGTTAGGCCAGAGAATGGGCTTAGGCAGGTGTTTTTCAAGCTGTGTTTTCTGGAGGGGGAAGATTGAAATTGAACTTTTCAAAACCACCGGACTATGTTCTAAGGTCCTTTCCAGCAATAACATTCTACTTAGCTGTTATGGATATAATTATTTCTTCATCAATCTTATGGATCTCACTTTTAGCCAGTAAACTTGTAATTGCAGTATGCGTTCATATAAATTAGTGGTTTTCAGACTATTTTCTGGAATTGCCCATCATTCTATGGGGCATCAGAGTGGCTACTGGGAATCTGGGTGAGGTCCATGGCAAGGATTCAAGACTCCATGCCCCAGCCCCCTAGTTATAGGTATATTTTTAATTTGATAAGACTTCCATATGTTGATAGCACTTCCTATGTTGTTAGTTTTTTTGTTTTGTTTTTTTAATCCTGACCCAAGGAGTGAGGATTCTCTTCCCCTCCCCCGTCACCCTCCCCCCCCTCCCCCCCCCCCGTGATTTTTAGAGAGAGGGTGGAAGGGAGGGGAGAGGGGGGAGGACACAGAGAGATAAATATCGATTGGATGCCTCCCACTGGAGCACCAGCAGGGCCGGGAGATTGAACCTGCAACTGAGGTACATGCCCTTGACCGGAAATTGAACCCATGACCCTTCAGTCCACAGGCTGATGCTCCAACGATTGAGCAAAACTAATCAGAACTATTTTTTATACTGAGGATCCACATAGGCTTTTGTTTTTTGTTTCTTTGGTGTAAATCATAGTGGTTTTCATTCTTTTCTCTTTTTGTTTGTTTGTTTGTTTGTTTGTTTCAAATGATTAGCTAACAAATGTATCTAATACCTTAGGGGCAAACTCAGGATTAACATCCTTCGGAACTCTTAACAAGGGCAGAAAACTTAGTACTTGTTTATTTGATTTTCGACAATGATTTACAACAAAATAACAATTGAAATCTTCTAAGCAATAATTCCCTTATCCAAAGACCTTCATGTTTTAACATTAAAAAACTAATCAATAAAACTGGGTATTCTGCTAAATTTAGAGGTGTCTGACACATGCTATTTCTAGTTCATTCTATTGCAGGTGAATTCGTTGACCAAAATTGATTTACTTTGATTTGAAAGGAATTTGTTGTGGAGGTAAAGCTATGGGAATGGTTGAGGGGAAAGTGACATATGGTCCCCAGGTGAACAAGAATATAATTATTGTCCTTGCTGAGAAACACTTGAAAATACAAATTTATTTTTTTCAATGTCATATTATACTCCCATAGACTATCCCTATTAATAACAAAGAGGTAGCCTTTCTTATATTTCATGCTCTGAAGATCTTATGTATTAAACTCTCCAAAGCAAATCTACTCCTCAACCTACTCCCTTCCCCTCCAGTCCCTCCAACACACACATGGAAGCTAGACCTACACCCCCTTGGGATTTCCAGTTCACTCTGGACGAGCCCCTCATCCCAACCTTGGAGGAACAGTGAGTAGAAAGCACTCCGTGATGGCATATGTGAGGATTGTAAACAAAGTTTGTGTTGGGCCCAATCTTCGCTGATGTAATTTGGCCAGAGCGTCAGAAGGCCGATCAGCTGAAGTAACCAACATCTCCCCTGAAAGAAAACAGGGCTGCTGCACTCAGCCGCCGAAGTGAAAAGCATGTGTCCTGGTTCCTCCGGCTGCCACACTGTCCTCAGCAGATTTCCTGGCCTCCTACCGAGACCACCAGTCAGCAGTCAGGTGGGCTCTCGGCGATGTCGCCGAGGAGCTGTGTACCGTGTGCGAGGATTTCTCTTTCCCACTGAACATCTGGGCTTATCCTAGCCTGTCTGTGCCAAACTCCGTTGGCCCTCACTCATTTGTTCTGGGCCTCTGCCACTCTCGTCTCGTAGTTGAGAAAAGCATGACCTTAAAATCTGGTCTCAAAAGTTCCTTTGTAGGATTTATCTATTTCCTGCTCTGGAGGCTTTTGCACACCAGAAATATTAGTTGCCATAGCAAAAGCCATACTTTTGCACTAACTGATAAGTATGTTCTTCTGAGCCTCCAAGGCAGAAAAACTTTTCTACATGAATACGAAGACTCTTGTGAAGATTCACTATTTTTCCTGTCCGTTCCCCAAGGAAGTTGTTTAAAAAGTTCAAAGATACATACGTGTGTAGGAAACCTGACCTTTCTATTATTGTTTGAGTTTCCCTTGTGGAAATAATGAGAAAATAAATAGGACTCTCCATTTCTAATTCTTTTAAAAGAAAAAATCTCATGTACTGTTCTAGAAGGAATCTTTATCCAGTGACTATATGGTTCATGGGCTTTATTTTTCTTAGCCATCCTACTAGAAGGATCCTCAAAGCCACTTTGAGAGAGGCAAGTACACGTTTGCTAGGCTTGCCATTCTGCCTCATAACGGTATGCTGTTTTGGATTTCTATAGCAAAGTGCAGGCCCGAATAGCATTCTCTGCCTATCTCCAGCATGTCCAAATCCGCCTGATGAAAGACAGCGGAGGTCAAACGTTCAGTGCCAGTTGGGCTGCCAAGGAAGATGAACAGATGGTGAGGCTCTTCGGTTGGAACTTTTTACTTTCCCTTTTCCTTTTCTTTCTCTCTCCCCTCCCTTTTTTTTTCTGTTAGGGTGAAGAGCAATATATTCTTTTGGTCAATGAATTATTTCAGATCTGGTGTATAGATTTCTCTTACTTTAATGTGAAGTAAGTCTTTGTTCTGGGGCCATATTCATCATACTTAGGGGTTGAGGGCATCAGTTTCTTTCATTTCGAAATGGAAATTGACTGCTGAGTAGATGTCAGGTCCTGTGCAAAGCCCTTGAAAAGAATAACAATTAGAATCTTTTCTCAAGGAAGTTTATGTTTTATTAACTCTTTGAGGGAGTCTCTATCCTCCCATTTTATAGATGAGGAAGCAAAGACCTAGAGACAGGAGGTAACTTGCCTGTTGCCTGTCCCACAGCTTGTATGTGGTAAACTGGAACGGGAACCCGGATGTTATCATTGTACACTATTTGCTCTTCCATTGTTTCCATGAGTCATAAGGCATTTATTTTTCTGTCCTCAGGTGTCAAGTTAGCTCTTTGAAAGTTAATGCTTTATCATAGGCCTTCTGAGATTATAAACTCCATTTTAACATTTCTTCTTTACTGGTTGTACCTTTATAAAATTCTTAGATTACTGGAAACAAACTTATGTAATAATTTTTACTGTGATTCAGTCATTTGAACATGCCTAGAATTTAATATTCTAGCAAGGTTTTTCCTTTTGGATCAGAATGAACTTAAGTTTCTTTGGCAAAGTCAGTGTTTATGGAAGAAGCTACAGCCCTTCCGTAGCCATTTTAACCACAGGGATCTGTCAACAAAAAAGAGAGGGACCTTTAAGTCTTAGAAAGTTGCATCCTTTGTCCAGCTCACTTGTGTCCCTACTGTAATTTCCAGTTCTCCACATTCAAGAGGCATACAATATGCCCAGCGTATTATAAAAACATGATGGCTGTCTCAGAAAACAACTTGTGAATTTAAAGTAGCCACTGCAACCCAGAGATAAAACCCTGTGTGTTGTGAATAATCTCTCAGCCATCAGTGGAAAATGTTAGCTCTGCTCTTTCCAAGTGGAAAATTGAAACTGCCTTTTTGAGAGTCAGTTTGTCTGCTCCACTGTGAAAAAATAATGTTTTAATATAACAGCTTAAACCACCCTATAGTACAGGGAGCAGAGTAGAGCTATGAAATCCAACCCTCTAGCTATGAGGCTATTTCTTTATACTGGAATAAATTGGCATCAAAGGACAATGAACCAAAATCAAATAGAAAAAAACCAAAACCAAGAAGAAGAAAAAAAATAGCTCAGAAGAGAATAACCACTCAACTGTTGGCTTGGAATTCACACAGCATTTCTATTTAGGATCATCACTGCAAAATTTAATACCAGTTCTGTGCATTTATTTTTAAAAATATATCTAGGAAGCAAACCCTGACCCCTGCCCTGAGGATTGTGCGGTGGTCTTGTTTATGAAGAAGGTAGGTGTAGAATTGTCTCTCTGGTCCAGGTTAGGGTTAGAGGTTCTTTATCACATAACTCACAGAAGGCACATCAGTATACGGTTCCAACATCTGTCATTTAAGGCAATTTTATTGTGTTTGGCAGAGGAGGGGAGGAACAGCAATCTTTAAGGCGTGTGGCCTTGCAAATCTTTCTTTGCAGCGTCTATGATGTTATGAATGATCTGATTGGTGTGTATTCAGATTTCAGAATCCTTTCTTCCATTCAAGTGAGATGCATTCTTTCTTCCCCTGAATGACCCTCCACTGAGCGCTGCTTGCCAGTCTGTAATTCTAAAGACTCCCTTATCCTTGGGACAGAAAAAAACACATCACCTTTCAAGCCTAGTAAGGGTTCTTTCTTTCCCTCTGTTCCCTTTCCTTCTGTTCCCCTTTTTCTACTGAAAGTGTGATTTTGATATTATCTCATACTGTTTCCATCTAAGGCCATGTCTTGGTCATGGTTCTTTCCATCTCTAGCCTCTTGGAAGCTCTGGGCATGGGTCTCTTTCCTCCCTCAACGTCCATGACACTATTTTCTCTTGGGTTTCTTTCGACATTTATGATGTTTCTACCATGGGGCTGTGTGTGTGATCTGGGTAGTTTTTGTTTTGTTTTTCTGATTCTCCCCCCCCCCCCCCCTTATCTCTAAGCATGACTATTTCTGTATTCTTCCTCTACCTTCTCACCTTTGATATTTTCATCTGCTCTCATGGTTTTGTTTCCACAACTTATCTTTGAATGCCACTTTCCCTAAATAGCTTTCTCTGATCACCCTATTAGAAGTGAAATCTGCACTTTAAATGGTTATAACACTATTTGTATATGAATTATGGTAGTTTTACAGCTATTGCTTTATTGCACAATTATCGATATTGATTTTCCAATTGCCAGCTTATTAAGAGAAGAGAATGCATTTCCTTTGTTTTATGTCTTTCTGTATCCTTCCTACACCTAACATGTTTGCTCTAGGTCTTATTTGTTGAAATGTATAGTTTGCTTTTTTCCACTTCTCTGTTGTATAATCCCTTGATAGCTTGTTTTCTCTTGCTTAGCACAATCCCTGCTTTCCCTCCACAATGACTCTTAATTCATAGGAGCTAGTGGTTCGTTTCCTCAAGCGAGCATCAGGTAACCTCCAGCACTCACTGAGGATGGTGTTACCCAGCCGACGATTGGCACTTCTGGAACGCAGGAGAATCCTGGCCCATCAGCTGGGTGACTTTATCATTGTGTACAACAAGGTAGGTGTTTGTCTGTTAGTCTTTGCTTTAGATTGCTGCGCGCTGTCAGAAACAGTCTAGAAGCCTCTGTCCCCCTGGGTGGCGAAGTCCTTCTCTTCTCTAGCCTCATTTTCCCGCGTGTGACTGCTACAGGGAGCAGGGCCTCGTTCCTTAACCCAGTTGGGCGGAAAGGCTACTAACTTATTACTTCTGAGGGCCCCAGTGGCCATAGGTAACGCTTATCACAAGGCATATTCCTTTCGAGCACTGTTGTACCTGAGACCACTCCTGGGCTGTGTGAATTTGCATTGTCCGATGGTGCCTGTAGACAGTGGTGAATTGACTATTTGAGAGCTAATTTGAACTGTATATTTAGTATAATATTTAGTATAATTACAGTCTTCTTTCCCGAGAGAGTTATACTTTGTTCCCTAGAACATTTAACCAGTGGCATCATTTTACAGTGAAGCCCAGGCAATACATTATTTGGTTAGATTACTTCATAAAGCATCTTTTATCCAAGGGTCTCAGAATGCTTTAGAAATATATTTTTTTGCTTATAAAACATATGGTCATTTTACAAAAGGAAAAGCTGAGGCCTGAAAAACGAAATGGCTTTTTAAAAGATGCGTGGAGTGATTGGTGGAGTTAACATAACTGAATCCATAGCCCACGATTTTTTCCAGATCTGTTCAGAATTTTGGTATGTCTTGTGTAAATGAAGGATTTATTCAGTTTGGGTGCTGGTTGGTATAGGAGTATCTTCCAAGACCTATCTTTTTTCTCCCTAATTGTAACAAAATGCAGTCTCTGTTGTCATGTTGTTGAAGCTATAAGTATGGCCATAGACATTAGTAAAATCCTATTAAAAGCCCTTTTCTCAGTGGGCTCTGTGAATAGAAATGTTTCATGAAATAATGGCAGAAAGCAATGTATCATATCGATGGGTGGCAGAAGTCCATAGAGGAATTAAATGTCTTTACTAAGCTGTGAAACCAGATGATGAAATGTGCATTTATCGGAAGTCGGTTTTATCTTGTTGTTTTTCTGTGGGGGTTGGGGACTGGGTAGGAAACAGACCAGATGGCTGAAAAGAAATCGAAGAAGAAACTTGAGGAAGAAGAGGAAGATGGGGTGAATGCGGAAAATTTTCAGGAGTTCATTAAACAAGCAAGGTAGAAGACATTTTTGAAGAATTAAAACTCTTGTTCCATCTTCCATATGCCCCATTGAATTCCCAATATTCCCTTGTTCCTAACATATGGATGTGAGTAAAATCACTCTTAGAAGGAAAAAAAGAGTTTCTTAGACTTGGCCTCTCCATAGCTCAGCCAGTTATGTTGCTGTTGTCATGGTTTAGTTTATCATAACACTGCTGCTGGTTATCTGGGCTGTATTTCTAGACAGCCTTCAAAGTACACATCACTCAAAGTGCTGAGAGAGCCCTTTGGAAAATTGAAGTTAGAGGCTTCTAGTGTTTACTGGATCTGAATTTATCCCTGGCCTACTGATGCAGAGAGATGACCAAATTTTGCCTACATTGAGTGGGTTAAGGAATTGGCAATTTCTCAGCACTGTGAGGGTTACGCCTAATTTATATAAAATAGAACAAGCCCTTCATGCTTAGGGTTAGTCTTTAGGGATTGAAAATTTTAGCATTTGGCTCTCTATCTTGATATAAATTAGCAGGCCATTTTGTCCATTTACAGTGTGTTTCCAAAGGAGGAGGTAGCAAAGGTATTTATATTATGTATGATTTGTACTTAAAGGCCTTTGTCTAAAACAAAACAGACTTCTACACAACCACTTAAATAAAAGATAAAACATCTGTATAACTCCATTAATTAGTTTCAACCATCAAAGTCACAGTGGAGAGAAAAGCAGTAGAAAAATCAACTCTCGGTTGATTTGTGAAGTTAAATCAGGTTGTGGTTTATCAGTCACCAGCATGGTATGATCTGTGTTTAATGCCTGTGTAGACCTAATCATAGCCTCAATATCATGTGCTTAAACATACAGCAAACACATCATTTTTTAGGAGTTCATAATCCTGTAGTTATTTTGTTGACATTCTTGGGTCTTGAGTAATATGATTGATAAAGCAGGTATAGAAACAAAGCAAGAAACAGTTTGTCACGTCAACATTATAAAAATAGAGAAGAAACAAATACTAGATTATGTTCACAAAATGTTTCTTTTAAAATAAAAAGGTTAATTTCTAGTTCCTCCTAGAGATCTTAAAAATCCCTAAAATATAAAAAAGAAAAGAAAAAACAACTTTTAAAGAAGTGATGTATATTCCACTACTTGACCTAACTTGGGAGTCAAAATGGGTTATATATACTATTAGCTGGGATATAGATTTGGAGGTAAACTATATTTATCACTGATTGTGGACTAAATGCTGATTGTGGGAATAGGTGCTAGTGTCAGTTCCTTTATTACGCTTGGGTGGTACATGGATGCCTTTGTCAGGGTTGTTGAATTCAAACACCTGCAGGAGTCAGGCGGGGGAACATAAATTGGGAAGTGGGCAGAGGCTAAGATAAGCGGTATAAAGCAAGCCTGTATTCTGACCAACCTTAACCGTTCCCTGTCAGTAACCTGTGAAGGCCAAATAAAACACTGACAGGCAGAGGCAGCCTACGCCCTAGGTCTTTGGTAGTTACTTAAGCGTTTATCTTGTGCCACTTCAGAGACCTTAGGGTTCACCCTGAAATGCATAGATGCCATTTCCTAGGTTGTCATTACAGTGTGTGCTAAAGACGGGATATAGGTTCTTTGTGAGAATGCAGGACTATTTTGCTCATTTGAAGGCTTCTTATCTGGAACATAGCCAGGCTCCAGGGGAAAAATGCAAAAAAGCCATTGAGAGGCTGCTGTAGATGTTACAGAATCCATGTATAACACATGGACTGGAAGAATCATAAGGGCTTTCATCTATTTCCTTATACTTTTATTTTGTGGGTATTCACAAGGTGCATATAATTTCAATATTTGAAGTGACCTAGAGAACATCTAGTTCGTCCTCCTTCATTGTATAGATGGTCAGGGAACTCTTCCAAGGTTACAGTGGCGGGTCCCCTTTGTGCTGACATAGACCAATGTCAGTGGCTCTTTTAGTGAGTATACCTCAATTATCCAGAAGTGGGGTGGGCAGACCGTAAAGGGCCAGAGAAGAAATACTTCAGATTTGGAGGGCTGCATGGAGTCTTTATAAAGCATGTTCTTTAAAAATATAAAAACCATGCTTAATTGGGAGCCATACAGAAACAGGCTGCTGGTCAGGTGGATCCCTGATCTGGAACAGTCTATAGTTGGTAGATCCCTGATCCAGAACATGGCTGTCCAATAGAACTTTCTGTGTTGTAGTTACTTGAAATATGGCTAGTGTAACTAAGGAAAAGAATCTTTAAATTTATTCATTCTAACTCTTTAAATTTAAATAATCACTTATAAGGTAGTGGCTACCATATTGGACAATGCAGATCTAGAAAATTCACTGTGGAAGGAATAAAGCTTGAAATTTTTAGATTGCTTTACTTATATTGTATTTAACCATCTATTAGTCAGGAGTGTTCAGTTTGTCTTTTCATTTTCCCATTCTCCAGCTTACTCCATTTTTATAATAAAATCTGGTGGGAAGATTTTCCAGAACAGCTTCCAGTTCTGACCATCCTTTCTTTCCTCATTGCAGTGAGGCTGAACTGGAGGAGGTGTTGACTTTTTATACCCAAAAAAACAAGTCTGCAAGCGTCTTCCTGGGGACTCACTCCAAAGGCTCTAAAAACAGCAACAGTTACTCTGATAGTGGAGCAAAGGGCGGTAAGTATGTTGGTTAATTCATGAAAAATAAGAAGAACAAGTGGAAAAATAAGAGATCTGCAAAGGAGAGCCAAGAATAATGTGCTGTCTAAGCAATGGTAGACGCCACGGTGGTGATATGTTACAGTGCCAGATGGGGGAGATGGAGGCATTACATTACATTTTTGTGCTAAAGGCAGAAGAGGGACAGGAACTGGTTTTTTTATGATAATTAACAGCAGAGAGCTTTTCAAGACAAATTAGTAGCCAACATTTAGTGAGAGATCCTATTAATCTGCTGGACATGATCTTCTTTTTTTACTTCCAAAAATCATATGGAGTAGGTGCTATTTTAAAACTTCTTTACAGATGAGAAAACGGAAGCCAAAAGAGACTGAGTAACTTGCTCAAGGATGCCCATCGCCTTGCTGTGGGGCAGGAGTTTGAGCCTTTGCCTGCCTGACTCAAAGCATGTGCTGCTCTTAATCTGTTTCTCTGCTTCTCCTAATGATACCTCATTTTTGTTACATTTTTTGCTTCCTCTAGCGCAGCGGTTCTCAACCTGTGGGTCGCGACCCCCTTGGCGGTCAACGACCCTTTCACAGGGGTCGCCTAAGACCATCCTGCATATCAGATATTTACATTACGATTCATAACAGTAGCAACATTACAGTTATGAAGTAGCAACGAAAATAATTTTATGGTTGGGTCACAACATGAGGAACTGTATTTAAAGGGCCAGAAGGTTGAGAACCACTGCTCTAGCTCATCACCATTGGTATTAGGGGTAGGAGAATTCTTTGTTGTGTAGGACTGTTCCATACCTCGTGGGATGTTTAATATCCTTAATTCCATTCACTAAATTCCATTAAATTTTTTCAGTCATTGTAGTAACCCAGAATGTTTCCACATGTTTCTAAAAGTTTTCAATGTTAGCGAACTCCATGATTGGGGATTTTGGAATTGATGTGGACCAAAGTATCTAGGTCACGTCACATGATAAAAAAAAAAATAGCAGTGATATTCTGTTATAAACAGAGTTCTGTGCTTTAAATGTAAGATTCATTTAAAATTTAGATGAAAATAAAATAAAATTTAGTTGAAAGTGTAAGATATAGTACTCAATAAACTAATTTTGTCAAGGAGTTAAATGGCAGATTCAAAGGTGGAGTTTTTTCCTGTTCTTTAGGCTACGGTAGTCTAATATGGCAATGGCCAGGATAATTGGCCGTTTAAAATGTGAGTTTGTTTTCCCCAGAAAAGCAGTGTTAATGTTTTAAAAAAATTTTAGGTTCTGAGGCTAGTCCATAAAAGCCTATTTAGCTCACTGTATCACTGAATTATTCTATTACTAGACATTCTTCTGAGTTCAGTTCTCTTCTTGAGCTTCTTAACTTACCTAAGTCCTGAAGCTAGTTTATTCATCTGTTCATTCACTCCTTCTAAATATTTTTATTGAGCATCTATTATGTGTCAGACATTGTGATAGTTGTAGGTATGCAATGACCAGAACTGTCATAGTCCTTCACTTTATGTAACATTTATTGTCTTTGGGTGAAGTTGGAGGAATATATACAGGAAGAAGGTTGGTAGAAGTGTTGGGGAAGGGAGGCTCGGAAGTTCTCATATTGAGGTTGGGGTAGAGAAAAGTGTGTTAACCCAAGTAGGTGAGGGCCTAGATTGCAATTCAGAATACAACTTCTCCCCTGGCAGTAATGGGGAAACCCTAACAAAATGTGCTGGCAGCATTATACCTATTTGTATAAATGGGTCCTTGGGAATTCTGGAGTTTGTGTGTTAAGGACTACCTTTATATAAGAAGATCTATACCTTTCTATACCTGTCAAGAGTAATCAGAGGATGCCCTAGCCGGTTCGGTTCAGTGGTTAGAGAGTGTTGGCTCATGGACTGAAGGGTGGCTAGTTGATATTCTGGTCAAGGTCTCATAGCTTGGTCAGGGCACATAATCAATCGGAGGGGGAAATCTTGGGTGAGGATTAGCAAGAAAAAAAAAAAAGAAGAAGAAGAAGAAGAACCACCACCACCAGAGGGGCAAAAGGAAGGCCTCAACCAAGGAAACAGCATTATGACATTTGTTAATTTCTGGACTCATTTCAAACATGAGCACACAAATGTGTGATAGTATGACCATGGCTGATGGAGAGGAGAATTCATATGTCCTAATTCTTTCATTCTGAAAGATGATCTGTAAAATGACCTTTCTTAAGTTTTTCTATGAGCCTAGCCCTTGAGAAAGATTATGGAATATTCCCCTAAGTATATGAATAGTTCTGGCTGTCCTTTTTCAGAATTCTGTGGCAGAAAAAAACCCCAAACTAATTTGAGTGGAAATTTATTTTATTAGAATTTTTATTTTGTTGTTGAATATACTGATCAACCTATCTCAAGTAAACTCACTTAGCTCATTGAAGTAAAGCCGAGGAGTTTAAGATACAGAGCTATTGGAATATCTAAGTGTCCGGCCAGCAAATATCGGGGCTGTTCTTTCTGTCTCTTGGTGGTTGCCCTGCTCCATACAAATTATGACCTCTTTGTTCCAGAGGGTACCACCGGCCTGCTTGGTCTCTTGTTCCCATAGTCTGAGTTCTTGGCAGAGGCATCTGACTGTCCTTATTTTCTTTTCCAAGCATGTCCTAGCTTGCTGGCAGTCCATGGATGGCTGTCTGGGATTTAAATGTCTTTCCCTGGTTCCGTTAGCAGGAGCTGGGCTTGGGGGTCATTGGGAATCATTTGGTTGGTTGCCCACTCTAGAGAGAAGTGGGTCTGGCCATCCTTGGAAAAGTGTGGTTGAGATAGGATTGGTTCCTAGGGTTGGTTTATAGTTGTTTTATATTGTTGTAAACAAAATTGTATGTACTGACGCCCTAGCATTAGTAGGAGAGCCTAAAGTCAGTATTTTGGTCAGCATTTATCTTTTATTTCAGATCATCCTGAGACAATGGAAGATGTGAAAATAAAGCAGCCCAAACAGCAACAGGCAACAGAAATTCACTCTGATAAATTATCTCGTGAGTGACTTCAGACTACATCGCCTTGCTGCTCACTGATAGATCCATAAAAGGGAAAAAGTCCTCAGATATTAAATGATCTGAGAGCAGGAGACATTACCCCAAAGAAGTTCCTTTTCTTTGTTGTTCTTTCCCTCAGAATTTCCTCTATAATCTACTGAGAACCTGTTTTCCTTCCAAGGAATTTCTCACTTTAGTGTTTAGAAATTCTGAGCACTTTTCTAGAAGGTTGAAAAGCAGAAGAAAGGTGTTAGCTGTCACTACCAGAAACTTTGTCTGATGCCCTAACATTTGTAAAACTTCTGCACTGGTTAATGGAGCTAGTCCCAACTCCAGCTTTGAGAAAGAACTGAAAGCAAACTCTTTCTGTTGCCAGGTTATCTCCGCAGGCAAAATTTATTAAATTCATGATGAGTACTCACTAAAGTCGTTATTTTTCATGATTTCTGTTTCATGATAAGATTATGTTGATGCTTAAATATGTTTACTTCATGCTTTATTGTGATTATATGCCAGTTTTTCTTAAAATGATCTATTTTTTTGTTTTGTCTTGTTTTTGTTTTACTAGGACTTACCACTTCAGCAGAAAAAGAGACTAAATTCGTCTTTACCAATCCTTCCTCTGCTTCTTTTTCTGGTCCTGCTGCTAATCTTCTGCAGAAAGTTCCCAACACCCATTTGTCATCTATTATTACAACCTCTGACCTCGCACCAGGGCCTGGTCACCAAGCTTCTTTATCTCAGATTCCTCCAGCCATCCCCAGCATGCCTCACCAGCCAACAGTGTTGCTGAACACAGTCCCTGACAGTGCTTCTCCCTCCATTCATCCTGGGACACAGAACGTACTAAGCCCCGCTGGCCAGCCACGCTGTCGATCAGGCAGTTACACCATTGGCCCCTTTTCCTCTTTCCAGAGTGCTGCACACATCTATAGCCAGAAACTGTCTCGTCCCTCTTCAGCAAAGGCAGGTGAGTGGGAAAATGAAAGGCAGCCTGCAGTGCCGGCTCCTCCCAGCCCCAGTAAGAAGAGAATGTCGTCCTTTCCCTTTGCCTTTTTGTTGTTGTTGAAAGGTAAAGGACGTGCTGTAGTGTTCTGATATAACTAAGGACGAGTCTTGCGTTTGGTCCAGTGGCATTCATTCACTGATACAAAATAAAACAGAATTTCTTTTAGGTGCGGGGATAAAGAAATGAATAAGACAGGGCTTCTATTTAGTAGGAGCTTACAGTCTAGTTAAAAGATTTCCCTGCCAGGCCAGTGTGGCTCAGTGGTTGAGCATCCACCCATGAACTGCGAGGTCACGATTCAGCTCCTGGTCAGGACGCATGCCCGGGTTGTGGGCTCAGTCTCCAGTAGGGGG
Organism: Myotis nattereri; assembly: GCF_964212035.1. Lineage (NCBI taxonomy): Eukaryota > Metazoa > Chordata > Mammalia > Chiroptera > Vespertilionidae > Myotis > Myotis nattereri. The sequence goes on along the minus strand of NC_138075.1, from coordinate 22,680,606 downwards.
GGTGCAGGAGGCAGCCGATCAATGCTTTTCACCATTGATGTTTCTGTCTATCTCCCTTTCTCTTCCATCATGAAATAAAATATATATATACATATATATGTGTTATATATACACATACATATATATATACACACACACACACACACACACACACACATATATGTGAGATTTCCCATCATAGATAATAATCAGATCTATGAGTGTGCTATGTGCATTCTTTCTGATTCAAATAGTTATTCCTGACATCAGACAAATTAGTATTATTTTATTTTTTAATGTATTTAAAGTCAAGTATGACCTGAATAAATAACCAAAGAATTCTTAAGATAGGATATCTAATTGTATTGTATTTTTTATTTTATTTTTATTGTTGACATTATTACAGCTGTCTAGGGTATCTAATTTTATTTATTTATTTACTTACTTTAGGGTATCTACTTTTAAATGAAGTAGACCCATTTTATCATTCAAGTTTTCCTCTTTTTTTTTAGTTTTTTTTTTTTTTAAATATATTTTATTGATTTTCCACAGAGAGGAAGGGAGAGAGATAGAGAGTTAGAAACATCGATGAGAGAGAAACATCGATCAGCTGCCTCCTGCACACCTCCTACTGGGGATGTGCCCGCAACCCATGTACATGCCCTTGACCGGAATCGAACTTGGGACCTTTCAGTCCACAGGCCGACGCTCTATCCACCGAGCCAAACCGGTTTTGGCTAGTTTTTTTTTTTTAATATATATTTTTAATTGATTTTTAGATAGAGAGTAAAGCAGAGGGATAGACAAAGAGAAACATGCCCCCTACTGGGGAAGGAACCCGTAACCCAAGCATGTGCCCTGACCAGGAATCAAACCAGCAACCTTTCAATGCATGGGACAGCGCCCAACCAAATGAATCATACAATTGGTGGTTTCTGTGAATGGCTTCTTTCACTTACCATAATCTTTTCATGGCTCATCCATATTGTAGTATGTGTTGGTATTTCATTTCTTTTTATGGTTGAATAATATCCCATGGGATAGATGTACCACATTTTTTATCTATTTATTTCACTTTTTGGCTATTATGAATAATGCTTCTATGAACATTCATGTACAAATTTTTGTGTGGACCTATGTTTCCAGTTCTGTTGGATGTAAGCTTAGGTGTAGAATTGCTGAGTTACATGGTAACTTTATAGTTCCTCTTTTTGAGGAACTTCCGGCCTGTTTCCAAAGGGACTATACCATTTTACCATCAGCAGTGTGTGAAGGTTTCAATTTCTCCACATCCTTGCCAACACTTATTATGTCTGTATTTTTTATTTTATCCATCCTGGTAGGTTTGAGGTAGTGTCTTTATTTGTGTGGTCATCATTTGCATTTCCCTAGTGACTAATGATGTTGAGCATCTTTGCATGTGCGTAGTGGTCATCTATATATCTTCTTTGGGTAAGTGTTTATTGAAATACTTTGCCCATTTTAAAATTGGGATATTGTCTTTTTGTTGAGTTGTAAGTGTTCTTTATATATTTTCAGGTACAAGTCCTTTGTCAGATACTTTATTCACAAAGATTTTCTCATATTCTGTTGGCTGTGTTTTCATTTCCTTTGAAGCATAAAAGTTTTAAATTTTAATGAACTCTAATTTACATACTTTCTCTTTTCTTACTTGTGTTTTTGGTATCATAGCTGAAAAACTATTGCCTAACCCAAGGTTACAAAGATTTATACAGGGTGGGGCAAAAATAGGTTTATAGTTGTGAGTACATGAAATACAGCTTATTCTTGTAATATTATTTATTAATTATTTTCCATACTAACAACTGTAAACCTACTTTTGCCCCACCCTGTATATATGTTTCTCTAAGAGTTTTATATATAGGCTGTTACATGTAGGTCTTTTATCCATTTTGAGTTCATTTTTATGCATGATATGGTATAAGAGTCTGACTTCATTTTTTTTGCATGTGGATATTCAGTTGTCCCTTTCCATTTGTTGAAAGAGTATTATTTCCATGTTGAATTGTTTTGGCAGTCCTAGCAAAAATCCTTTACTCAAAAATGTAAGGGTTTATTTCTGGATTTTTAGTTCTATTCCACTGATATATACATCTGTCCTTATGCCAGTACCACATTGTCTGTAGCATTGTAGTAAATTTGAAATCACCAAGGATGGTTCTTCCAATTTTTTTCTTTTTTATATCGCTTAGGCTATTTTTGGATCTCTTGCACTTTCATATAAACTTTAGGATAACCTTGTCAGTTTTTGTAAAACCATACAGATGGGATTTTGATAGGTATTGAATTTAATCTGTAGATTAGTTTGGGGAAAATCTTAACATCAGTCAGTTTTTAAATGCTTTAGTGTTATCCACGTTACCGTAAGTGACAGCTAAACTACGTTTTGTAAATAGCCAATCTGTTTCCTTTTTGTTTGTTTGTTTTGTTAATCCTCACTGAGGGTATTTTCCCTATTACTTTTTTTTTTAGAGAGAGAGTGGAAAGGAGGGACAGGGGAGAGAGAGGAGAGAAACGTTGATGTAAGAGAGACACATTGGTTAGTTGCCTCCCATACAAGGATTGAACCTTAATCAGGAATTGAACCCGAGGCCCTTCAGTGCACGGGCTGACAATCTAACCACTGAGCACACCAGCCAGGGCACCAATCTGTTTCTTAATCAGTATCTGATTTCAAATGAAACGAATATAAATATGTGGCTTGAATTAGAAATATTAAGTGGGTTATTTTAATAAGTCATAAATATGAATATGTGTCTCCACTAATTCTACATGATTATTATTATGATTTAATCTTCTAAAATCAGTAATAATAATAATAATAATAATAATGTTCTGATTTGAACTTTTTTCTCTCATGTGAGAAATTCAGTAATGTCAGTGTCTCCAATACTCTGTGTTATCATCAACACTTGTTTTTTCACCCTCTTTTTTTTATTTTTCTCAGGTATAGGGAACAGAAGAAGCTCTAGTCAGTTCAAAAAAGTTTTCTGATTTCTATTGTGATTTCTTCTTTTACCCATGGATTGATTATATTTATTATTTAGTTTTTATATGATTGGCATTCTCTACTTTTCCTAATTGGCTTTTTACTTTTTCCCACTGTAGTCAAGAACATACTCTGAATGGCTTAAATAGTATTAAGCAACAATATATAGTCAGCAACAATACAGTAGACAGCAATAATAGCCTGTAAATGATGCGAGTCAAATTTTTCTGTGGTTATTGAGTAGTTTGGGAATGAGATTAATATATTATTAAACTTTAGACTTTTTATTTTTAAAATTTATTTTAATTACAGTTGATATACAATATTATATTAATTTCAGGTGTACAACATAGTGATTCAACATTTATATATCTTGCAAAGTGATCACAATGCTACTCCTCGGCATATACACAAGAGTTCTTCCACATATGCACCAGGAGATGTATGAGGGTGTATGCCGCACCGTCTATAATAGCAATGAGCTTGAAACAACTAGGATATCTAATGGGGGAATAGAAAAAGAACTTGTAGTGTACTTGCAAAATGGAATACCAAGCAGCAGATAAAATTAATAAATTTTAGCTATACTTAGAAAGGATGAATCTTGGGCGTATGGTAATGAATAACAAAAGCAAGTCCAAGGAAACCACTACAGTAAGGTTTACATTTTTGTAGAACTCAAAAACAAGCAAAATTAACTGGTGTTGAGTATGTATACACACAAATGCATACATAAATACATAATATAAAGTTACATTTTTTAAAAGGAAGGGAATACATGATAAAGGGAGGCAAGGGATCAGGACCACCTGGGTTGATGCACATTTATTGGTGATGTGGCCTGAGTTGATAATAAGTTCACAGGTGTTCACTATAATATGCTGTATGGGTTATACATCTGTTATAAATAATATTTTATATGTATCCCATAATAAACATGAGAATATTTAGATTTTTAAAAGCAATGACACCAAATCATATATACAGAATGGTCACAGTTATAGAAGCATTAGTATGACAGAAAGAAAACACATTACAGTGTTTCTGCTTTTTGGATATTTAATTTTTTTTCAGTAAGATGTGTGTCTTTTAGTATAGAAAAAAATATGAACCTTGATCTTATATTAAAGAATTTCTTTCTTGCCAGAATTTCAGTGTTCAAAACTAATAGGACTCTGATCTCAGAGCTTTGTTGGAAGGATTGTGGATGACTTGACAGTGGATGCCATAGACTATGGCAAGTACAGTCACACAAGAAAAAAAAAGAATTATAATCATGCATTTCTAGGCTACATTTTTGTTCAGATTAGTAAATTCTAGGATTGGTTATTTCCACTACACAGGATAAAATTCTTTCTCATCAAGCTATCATAGAGAGCAAAAACACATTAATAAATGCATGTAACAATTTGGCAGGAGGAAGAATTTTTAGGATGTAGTAAGGATTTCTTTTTATTTTTGTGAGCATTGGAAGATAGTGTCTTCTCCTTATGTTGTCAGTAAAGTAATCTGGCTGAGGTTTCTCTGTCACCATCTTGTTTTAATTTTATTTTTACATGAGTAAAAACTTTTTTTTTTTTTTAGCAGGTTCAGGCCATGCAAATAAGCAGCATTCAGGAGTAGCTAAAATGCAAAAGGAGGGAGAAGATGTTTCTTCATATACCAGGCGGTACAACCAAAGCATGGTTACAGCTGAACTTCAGCGGCTAGCCGAGAAGCAGGCAGCGAGGCAGTACTCGCCCTCCACTCACATCAGCCTCCTCACCCAGCAGGTATGCACAGTTTGGGGTGCCAGAGGGCTCTTCGGAGCTGACATGGGAGTAATGACAGGGTACTCTGTCCTTGCTGATTTCTATATACTGATGCCAGTTGAATGAGTATTAGCTGGTTTTGAACTAGAGTTCTTCAACTGAAAGAAAATGAGTTTCTGTTACACTTATTGCAAAGTCAAGTTGCAACTGCTGTTGATGTGCTTATTTCATGGATCTTTAAAAATAACTTTTATAGGATCTTTTAAAATAACTTTTTAATTTGGTAACATTTTCTAGTGAATTCTAGTCTTATAAATCTTTTTACCAGAATGCCATAACATTACCTTTACTTTTCTTTTTTATTGTACCGTCCTTGATCTTGTGATCTCAGGATGTTTTTTGGGTACTGACTGATTAATGAAGTATTTCAGTACACCCTTCTCCAACACATTATTCTCCCCATTTCACAGGTGGGGAAAACTGATGCTGAAAGAAATGATATATTTAAGGTCATCTGGAAAGCTGGCTGGGTGGAAATAGATACCAGGATTTTGGCTTTTAAGTTAGGTAGATAATAACAAGCTTACAACACAATGAGATTAGGTGAAACTTTCAAGAACTTTGGGATTCTTTTTTTCCCTCCTCGCTGTGGTATTTAACTGAAAGTAGAAGCCATATCTTCTCCTTTTCCTTAAAGCAAAATGGCATCAAAGTCCTCCAAAAAAAAAATGATCATAACTTAACCCCACAGTTATATTTTCCTCTATCTCTGTTGTGTCAAATTCCTTAAATTGTGGCAACTCTGTAATGATATCAAGTCTAGAAAACGTGAAGCTGTACTGTAAGTACATATTCAATGTAGGCAACACACTGCTCCCTGGTGGTGCCCTACTTCTCTGTTTAAAATTTAGGACCAAAATGAAAGGTAAGCTTTAGCTGTTCTTCAGCGTTATCCCAGTATGGGAGAAAGTAATTGGTTTTCTTTTTCAAATCTCTGATAGTTTGAAGGAAGGAAGAGGGAGAGACCCAATGTGAAGCAGAAAGCAAAGACTCTTATAATGGCAATGTTGAGAATTGAAGGGAGTTAGATAGTTAGATTTTAGTGATAGAACAGCGGGAAGAGGGAATAGAATATCACACCCATAGTAGAGTGGGAAGGAGTTTTGAAATGTGAAGTGGCTATGAGGAAGGGAGAAAGGGGCCAGTGATCTGCTACACATCTTTTCATTGGCTCATTGACTATAATGTTTCCAATTTATAAATGAGCAGCTAGAAGCATCAAAGCATTAAAATTTTTTCTTTGCAACTGTAGTAAAGAAACATAGCCAAGCCCTAACTGGTTTGGCTCAGTGGATGGAGCGTCGACCTGCAGACTCAAGGGTCCCAGGTTCGATTCTGGTCAAGGGCATGTACCTTAGTTGTAGGCACATCCCCAGTAGGGAGTGTGCAGGAGGCAGCTGATCGATGTTTCTCTCTCATCGATGTTTCTAACTCTCTATACCTCTCCCTTCCTCTCTGTAAAAAAATCAATAAAATACATTTTTTTTAAAAACATAGCCAATATTGGTATTTGCATATTTTCCACTTGTGTCATTTGGTGGATTGCAAACCTTGCAGAATGACAGGATCCTGATCTTGTGGGAATCTTAGGTGAGGGTATTATAATTGGAAAGTTGTCTTTCATCAGTCCATCTTTCTCAGCCAAGAAGAATTTCAGTGCCAATGAATTTAAAAGTCCATCAGACTCCTCTTCGTAGGGCTCTGAACTTGCCAATAGATGTCAGTCTTAGCGTTCAGAGTCTTGGGAACAGTCTGGTTAGTGCTTGGAGCAGTGCTGAGGGAGGTGCTGTAGTGTCTAATGAGCAGGGTGGAGTAGTGGGAAGAGAGTTGAGTTGGCCATCTAAAGACCTGCCTTCTGTCACTGACTAGCTGTGTGATTTTGGAAAATTCACTCAACTTCTCTCAACCTCGGGTTCTTTATTTGTTGGGGAAAATAGAACAGCACCATTTTCTGGAAAATCATTTTATATTGTCCACAGTTTCAATTATTTAGCCCATTAAAGTTTTTCGTGGCAGTCCTGGCTGGGTGGCTCAGTTGGTTGGAGTGTTGTCCTGTACACCAAAAAGTTATGGGTATGATTCCCGGTCAGGGCACATACCGGATTCAATCCCCAGTCAGGGCAGGAGGCAACCAATGTTTCTTTCTCACATTGATGTTTCTCTCTCTCTTTCTCTCTCCCTCTTTCTCTCAAATCAATAAACATTTCCTTGGGTGAGGATAAAAAAATGTTTTTAGTGGCATTCTCCATAAAATTTTTTTATTCAGATGTGTTTTTTTAATTTATTCATTCAAAAACATTTTATTAAGCTCTTAAGAGTGTTCCAGGCTTGGACACCAATCTGTGGGGATGATAGAAGACAGTCCTCAGCATGAACTAACTCCCATTCTGGTTAGTGGTGTTGTAGGACAGGGAGCCAGCAGGGCCAGCTAGGATGGAAGCTGGATGAGAAGACAAGGGCTGATTCACGGAGAGCTTTGAATGCTCCTTGCAGGAACTCACTCTTCATTTCAAAGTTGACTGGGAGCCATAGAGACCATTAGCTGGATCCCTCAGGCAGCTGGGAGGAGGATGGATGAGGCATTGTCACCCCTTTCTCTCCTGCTCACCGGTGAAGATTCAGAGGAAGAGTAAACTAGCCAGAAGTGAAGAAGCAAAGTACGCTGACAACCCAGAAACTTGGAGTTACCCAGAATTTACATTAAAGGCTAGATTCTTAGGAATCCGTATACAAACAGAACCTTGTCATTGCTTTTACTACTGCTGCTATGCCTAGAACACATGAGAATATCAAACTTGCCTGACCACAGGAGTAGCCACAGTGGCCACTTCAGAAATATTTGTGCCAGCTCAAGTATACTTGAAGTTGGAAGAGATACATGTTCTTTTGTTTTGTTTTTGTTAATCCTTCCCGAAAGATATTTTTCATTGGTTTTTAGAGAGAGTGGAAGGGAGGGGGAGAGACAGAAAGAGAGAATCAACGTGAGAGAGATATATCAATTGGTGGCCTCCCATATGTGCCCTGATCACAGCCAGGGATCAAGCCTGCAACGGAGGTATGTGCCCTTGGGAGGTACATGCCCTTGACCAGAATTGAACCTGGGGCCCTTCAGTCAGCTGGCCAATGCGCTGTCCACTGAGCCAAACCAGCTAGGACAAGATACATATTCTTTTTAAAAAATATTTTATTGATTTTTTACAGAGAGAAAGGGAGAGGGATAGAGAGTTAGAAACATCGATCAGCTGTACCTCCTACACCTCCTACTGGGGATGTGCCGCAACCAAGCTACCTGCCCTTGACTGGAATCGAACCTGGAGCCTTTCAGTCCGCAGGCCGACGCTCTATCCACTGAGCCAAACCAGTTAGGGCAAAATACATATTCTTAACGTACGCTTATTCAACAAATACCTTCCAAGTCTGAACAGAAGGCAGATCCCATTTAGGTCTTTCCCTTGTCATGTGAGAGGCTGGTTATTTGGGGAGGATGGGAGCCTCTGGAAAGCAGTGTGTACTCCCTGAAAGCAAGGTTTTCCACAAGCATCTTTCCCCTGTGGTGGGGGAGCGCTGCAGTAGCTGGCAGGGTGCTGGGGTGGAGCGGGGTGTGAGGTCTCACTATCTCTGCCTCACTCAGTGCTGGGAGAGGTGCTCTTTACAACTGCAGCGCTCTGCACAGACGCAGCCCCCGTGGTCACTGCCCTGAGTGCACAGAAGAATGTGGCAAATCAGCCCAGCTCTGTGGTGAGGAGGGAGGCAGGGAATCGGAGGGAGCAGTGGCCCTCTCTGTGCGGCGCGTGTGAGATTTCAGGACCCAGCTATCATTAGGAGCAGCTCCAGCTCTTCCCGCCTGGGAGTTTAATCAAAGGGATAACAGCAGACCACCCAGGCGAGGGCTCCGTCAGTCTCTGTTCCCCAGCCAGCCAGTGCCCGGGATGTGGCCAGGCCTCCTGGAAATGTGCTGACAGATACATAGGAGGGAGGAGACACGTTTTGCTTCTCACATTTTTCATTTCGATGGAGAGTAGAAAAGAAAATCATTTAATTTCATTTTTTGCTCCTTGCCCTAATACTTCCCTGCCTAGTCCTAGAGAAGGATATATGCTTAGGAATAGAATGTTTATATGCTTAGGTATGGAATGCTTGGTTCACACCAGTCCTCATTCACTCTCACTCATTCATATGCACTGAAAGAATTCACAAAGGAATTTATTTTTTCATTTCTTTTGCTGTAGCAGCTACCATTGTTGTCTTGCTGATTTATTCATGGTCCACAGTAGACCTTGAGTGAATCTCGATTTCACAAATTCCAATTTGAAAGTGAGATTGGCAGAGAGGAGCTAAATGTTTGACCTGGTTACAAATGTCCTTTAGGATCGATGAGGGTGACACTCAGTTTACCACCAGCAGGGGCCTTTGGCTCCCAAACTTCCTTCCTTCCTCCTCAGCTCATCTGGACACACTTGAGTGCCTGTACATTGTGTTTGGATTTTGTGGTTGGCTAAGCCTAACTCCTTTGGTTCTATATGCTTTCTGGTACTTCTTTGTATCATATGCGTTACTCTTCATTCCTAGAAACGAAAAAGCAGACACCCTTGAGTCAGTGAGACCTTGGACAAGTTACTTACCCTCCTTGTGCCTTGACTTCCTTCTTGGGAAGATAGAATCATTTTAGTATCAGGACAGTCCCTTCCAGGATCCCTGTGCCTCTGCTCTGAGACCTAGTTCCCATTGATCTCATCTAATTCCTTACGTCTTCTGTGTCTCTCAAGGCTTTAAGCCCCCAATTTTTCTTAATTCCTTGGCCTACTGCATGGTCTTTTGTTCTAAAATAACTTTTCTTTTGCTCTCCACCCCCTCAAGCTCTTGTCATCCCTGAACTGCCAAATTTCTTTTGAAGGAACACCCCCTTGCTGCCCTCAGTCCTCCCCGACCCCTTACTCCTGCAGTCTCACTTCATCTCTGACCATTTTGTCCAACTCTCTCTCACTGGTCACTGATGACCTTGAAATTGCCAGCTTCGGTCACCTGTCTTTAATTCTCATTCTCCTTTAGCGTGTGGCACTATGATTGATCACCTCCTACCTGAAACTTCCCTTAGCATCTTCACCCCTTTAATAATTCCTTTGAGAGCTCTTTCCTTCCTGCTGGAAAGATTGCGTTTTCTACGTGTTTTTAAGCCACTGGTATATGGACCTCAGTTATGAGAACAGGCACTGGGGAATCTCTGGGTCAACAGCAGAGTCTCTGGTGGAAGAGGTGGGTGATGCCTGGGCATCCTCCAGTTATCTCTGAATTCCAGGCACAGCGGAACTTTTTCCTCTCTCTGTAGTGTCTCTTCTCATAGCTCCACCTGGTTCTGTTCCGTGGATTTCTCCCAAATATGTATCTTTTAGTTTAAACCTCTTTGCTGAGTGCCAGGTCTAAATTTCCAGCTGCCTGCTAGATTCTTCCACCTAACTGTATTATCAGCGTTAAAATATTCAACATATTTTTAAAATATTCAAAAATATTTAAAGATCTAAAACGTACTCTTGTCCCTTTTTTCCTCTCTATGTTAGTCGACATTACGATTTCTCTAGAAATTTAGGTAAGGAGCTTTGATTTATCATTGTCTCTCTTTGCTTCCTTATTCTCTCTAAACGTCCAGGCAGGTTGCCATATCTTGTTGATTCTGACTTTAGAATGTCTGATATTTATCTTCTCTGTTTCACTTTTATATCTACTGTCCTGCTTAAGGCCTTAATTATCTCTCAACTGGACAGCTGCAATTACCTCCTAAATGGCCTCCCAGCCAGCCTCTCTCTTAGTCACCCTAGTCTTTGCTCTAAAGGAATCTTTCTAAATCATAAGTCTGATAATAGTACTCCTCTGCTCAAGAATCTCGAGGGGCTTCCTGTGATCTATAATGTGAAGCCCAAGCTATTAAATGTTATTCAAAGCCTTAATTTAGAATCTGGCTCCAGGCTACTCCTCTAGTCTGTCTCTTTCCCATCACACATTCTTTTGTGAAGTTCAATCAGAATTTCTCTTGGTCTCTGTGCCTCACTGTATGCTATCTTCTCAAGGGAAATGTTCCCCAGTCACCATGTCTAATCTTAGACATCCGTCCAGGCTCAGCATAGATGCCACTTCACTCATATGCGTGCCATTTCGCTCAGCCACTGTGTATGTCCAGATAGCTCTCTCCCTTAATAGTCAGCCAGCTCTTTGAGGGCAGTCTCCTTTGCTGCCTCAGAACCCGACTCAAGGATGGTACTCAATGAATGTGGTGATTTTACAGGAATGTAACTTATTTGATTGAGTAGGGGGACCATGTCCATTTTTTCACCAGTTTTCCCCCCACCTGGATGTAGAAGTACTTAGTACATTTTAAAAAATAAATAATTGAATCTTGCCCAGCTGGTGTGGCTCAGTGGTTGAGCATGGACCTACGAACCTGGAAGTCATGGTTTGATTCTCAGTCACAGCACATGCCTAGGTTGCAGGCTAATTCCCCAGATTGGGGCATGTGGGAGGCAACTGATCAATGATTCTCTCTTATCATTCCTTTCTCTCTCCTTTCCTCTCTCTGAAATCAATAAAAATGTATTTTTAAAAATAAAGTAGTGAATCTTGAAGAAGACCTTGCTGCCCCAGCTAGAAGTCTTCTGTCCATTTTCTATACTCCTTTAGCCCTTCATTCATCACTCTCTATAACAAATCTATTATACTTATTATACATCTCTTCTTTCCTGTTGAGTTATAAACTACACTAGAGGTCCGGTGCACAAAAATTTGTGCACTCAGGAGGGTCCCTCAGGCCGGCCTGTGCCCTCTCGCAGTCTGGGACCCCTCAGGAAATGACCACTTTCTGGCTTAGGCCCGCTTCCCAGGGTATTGGGCCTAAGCTGTCAGTCAGACATCCCTCTGGCAGCCCAGGAGCCCTCAAGGGATGTCCACTTGACAGCGGGGAGCAGGCCTAGCTGCAGTCAGACATCCTTAGTGCTGCTGAGGAGGCGGGAGAGGCTCCCACCACCACCGTTGTACTGGCAGCCGGCAGCCTGGCTTGTGGCTGAGCAGAGCTCCCCATGTGGGAGCACACTGACCACCAGGGGGCAGCTCCTGCATTGAGTATCTGCCCCCTGGTGGTCAGTGTGTTTCATAGTGACCAGTGATTCCCAGTCACTCTGCTGTTAGGGTCAATTTGCATATTACCCTTTTATTATATAGGATAGAGGCCTGGTGCACAGGTGGGGGCCGGCTGGTTTGCCCTGAAGGGTGTCCCAGATCAGGGTGGGGGTCCCACTGGGGTGCCTGGCCAGCCTGGGTGAGGGACTGAGGGCCGTTTTCAGACTGGCCACATCCCCTTCAGGGTGGGAATCCCTGCTAGGGGTGCCTGGACAGCCTGGGTGAGGGGCTGAGGGCTGTTTTCAGACTGACCACATCCCCTTCAGAGTGGGGGTCCCCGCTGGGGTGCCTGGCCAGCCTGAGTGGGTGGCTGATGGCTGTTTGCAGGCTGGCCACAGCCCCTTCAGGGTGGGGGTACACACTGGGGTGCCTGGCCAGCCTGGGTGAGGGGCTGATGGCTGTTTGCAGGTTGGCCTCAGCCCCTTCAGGGTGGGGGTCCCCCCTGGGGTGCCTGGCCAGCCTGGGTGAGGGGCTGATGGCTGTTTACAGGCTGCCCACAGCCCCTTCAGGGTGGGGGTACACACTGGGGTTCCTGGCCAGCCTAGGTGAGGGGCTGATGGCTGTTTGTAGGCTGGCCAAGCCCCCCAGTGGGGACCCTCACCCCATGAAGGTATGGCCATCCTGGGTGAGGAGCTGATGGCTGTTTGCAGGCTGGCCACAGCCTCCAGCCACCCAAGCTCTCAGTGGAGGCTGGCTGGAAGCAGGTATCTGGGATTTATTTAGCTTCTATAATTGAAACTTTGTTGCCTTTTGTGGATGCCACAGCTGGCCAGAGCAGGTGGGAAGCTTGGCTTCCTCCATCGCTGGGGCAACCAAGCCTCTTGCTTGCTTCAGCTCTGTGGCTGCTGGCCGCCATCTTGGTTGGGTTAATTTGCATACAGTTGCTCTGATTGGCTGGTGGGCATGGCTTGGGCATAGGGAAGGTACAGTCAATTAGCATCTTTGTCTTTTATTAGTGTAGATGGCAATTCATCTGATGGCAATTCTTTCTAACCTTCTCCTAGCACTTGGTAGGTACTTAACACATGCAAGCTAAATTGAAAAGAATTTTTCTGTATTTTGTCGGGTTTTATATTTTTTTAAATGATTGCTCTCCATTTTAAAAATTGATGAGACCATACCTGCCCTTCATAAAAAAGCAGCTGACATTAGTTGAATGTCTACTTTAGTTATAGGCACTGTGCCAAGCACTTCGTAAGTATTCTCTCTTAAACTGTATGAGGTACATATTTTTTTTTTACAGATGAAGAAATTAGAAGCTTAGAGATTAAGTGACTGCTATGGTCACAAAATGGAAAGTGACTGATCCAGACTCAAATCCAGGTCTGTCTGACTCCCTGCTCTTTCCCTTTGTGCGTTTCTGCCTCTTCCTGTTTGAATAAGGACTCTCATCAGACTAAAATGACTGAGCTTAGCACTGAGAGCCTGTGGTTCCTGTGACATTACCCTGACTTGTGGCCATGTCAGTGCTTGAGCCTGCAGAGAGGACAGTATGAATGCAAATTTAGACAAATTCGTATTCATGTCAGTCCAAATGCTTCTTAACCTTTCTGGAGTCAGAGATCCCTTTGAGAACTGAATGAAAACTGTATTCTTTCTCCTGAAAAAAATGTACACTCAAACTTAGAAATTTGCATTAATTTCAAATGGTTTATAGAAATTCTCCCAACTAGGTTCCTATTGGTGCCCAATAAACCCAGGGTCTGCAAAGAACCTCTCAAAACTTTTAGGTCAGATATGGCTATTAATATTAATGATTTGGCCCAAAATGATTGTTCCAAATTTATAGTCATCCTTGCTTCACACATCTTACCTAATAATAGACAAACATGTAAATTGACCATCCCTCTGCTACACTCACCAGCCAATCAGGAGTGTATGCAAATTAACCCAACAAAGATGGTGGTTAATTTGCATACGCAGGCGCAGAGTGAAGACTGAAGGCTCTGGCCAGAGCAGCGAAGACGGAAGGCTGAAGAGGCTTCACTTCTCCACTGCAGCCGGAGTGAAGGCCTGGGTTCCGGGTGCCGGAGGAAAACCAGTGCCGGCAGCCAGGGGAAGGAAGGCCTATTGCATGAATCTTTTCGTGCAACGGGCCTCTAGTTTTATATATTTAGTGATATGTTCCCCACCGGGCTGTCTTCAGTGCTCAAAAGAATGCCACTCACAGAGTAGGTGTCTGATAAATATTTGTTGAATTAATGAAATAATCTTTTGAAACCTCATCTCTGGGCCTCATCAGACAAGAATTATCTAAGATTTTTATTGACTATGCTAGAATGAGGAAATTGCTTCTGTGTCAAGAAAGGTAAAGTCATGTGAAAATCTGCAGGCCCAGTTAGAGGAGGGTTTTTGTCACTACATTTATAAACAAACCACTTTTAAAGAAATGTGGGATTCTGTGGTTTGCTATGAGTGAAGTCTTGTCCTTAAGGGACTGATAGCACCTGGGTACATAGAGGCAGATGCTGGCTGACAGTTGAGCTGGTGAGTTCTCAAGGAGTCCTGCTGGATACCAGCATCCCACTTTTTTCATTAACCTGTGGTGGTGTTTTTCAAGTATCTACTAAAGCCTCGCCATCTTTAGATGTCAGTATGTTTGGTTTTGGGGCTTAAAGCGGGGGCTGGACATTACTGCACACACGGTCATTAAATTCAGATTCAGAGAACTGTGGCTGGAACCCAGGATTCCATCCTCACCATCTTGAGGTTGAGGAGAAGATGCCCAGAGGGGATCCTTCAAGTGAAAGCCTCCTTTAATTACTGTCAGATTTTTGGTTCTAAACTCCTGAGTGGAACCCCGAGCTTTTGGTGACTTGGGCATATGATGCAATGTCTCCTTTTGCCCTCCAAGCCTCAGACCTAGACTGAAGCACTGGGGCCATCTAGTCATCCTCCTGGGGTGCCTTCCCCCCAGACCCCCCCTAATCGTGATCCTCAAAACCACTTTACTGTTGAAGACAAGTATGGAAAGACACAGCTAAGGAAAGGTGCCTTTTCTCAGAGGGCCGTAGAGCAAAGCAGCTTCAGCTTCCCACTCTTTGACCTTCTCTCTTTTAAGGGGCAGGCAGCCCCTTCTTCACCCACTACATGGGAAAATGGAATCCAAAAGACGGCCGATCCAAAAAGAAAACGTGAACAATGAGCACATGAACTCGAGTGAATATATTGTATTACAGATGCAGTTCTCCGGCTCCAAGGCCCAGCACTCTGCCTTAGCCCAGGAGGAAAATGAGGGGAGACCAGCAGTAATACTAGTATGTCCTCATCCCAGCCTTATTACCTCTCGCCAGACTTGGGATTCTCAACTGCCTGCCCACAATTCTGATGCAGCGCTACTCTCAGAACCCTGAGCAAGCTTACTGTGGGCCTATAGATGAAGGACAGAATCTTTAGCGTGGTACGCAAAGACCTCTCCAAGCTGTTTGTCTGCCTCTTCCTCTGTTCTGCTCTAGGCTTTTGCCAAATTACTAGTAGACTGCTTTTTGTTTCTCAGATATTCTTCCTGCTTATTTGTTTTTGCATTACTTACGATTTTTCTTGCCAGGTAGGAACTACTGTCCCCACTCCCTCACCCAACATCTCCTACCTATCCTTCCAGGCCCAGCTCAGATGCCTTCTTTGAATTTCCTTAGCACTTTCGTTATGGCACTTACATTCTGGAGGCCTTGTATGTTGCTGTTTGTCTGGGTGAACACAAATTCCTTTGTGGCTTTAGAGCAGGGGCCACAGTTGAATTTGTATATACCCCTAAGGTTTACCCAAGGCCTTGCCTGTGATAGGCAACGCAGCGAATATTTATCAAATCATCTGAGGTTGGGACTGTTTTGATCACATAGGACCCCAGCATTTCTAGAGCATGCCAACTAGAGCAACAGTGATCTAGGTTAGGCCTGGCCCTGGTCCTCTTTAGATACCAAGAGGTTATGTATCTGGGTGGGTGGTGGTATATTCTGGGAAGCCACCAGGGCAATACCATCATATTTTAATTATAGCACTGGCAGCAGCACTACTTTTAGCAAACAGCAGTAACAAGCAATAACACTTGGGCGGGCCAGCCGCCGGAAATTGGCTCCCTCTCTGTTTCTCCTACCCTCTTTTCAATCCATCACCTGTATTTATTCCCGCTGTAATTTAAACACCTGTCTAGATGGAATGCGTGCAATGTGTCCCTACCCCACACATTCAGATATTTGCTCACCTGCCTTATTCGGAAGGCTGGCTCTAAAATAAACAGTGTTTTGGTATTAAAAGAAAAAAATGCACTGAGGTCACTGTAGAAATGGACATGGAGAAAGGCGCAGGAGCGGAGCCTGTGGGTGAGCCGCTCCAGGGGAGTGGGAGCAGCGGAGGAAGCGGAGGAGGACAGCCAGGAGTGAAGCATCTGCCTGAGCGTTGGGTCGAGGTGGGATCCCTGACTGGACTTTCCCACCGGCAGCACTCACTCAGCTGACCAGCTACAGAAAGGCAGGGGTGGAAGGATGTTTAACAAGCTGAATGTTTTTAGGCTTAAATGTTTTGGTTTATTTTTAATGACCACTGTTTCTCATGTCAGCATAACAAGTAACCTTGGACTACATATATATTTTTTTTCAATCCTCACCCAAAGATATGTTTCATTGATTTTTAGAGAGAGAGAAAAAAAACATTGATGTGCGAGAGAAACATCCATCGGTTGCTTCCCATAGGCTCCCTGACCGGGGATCAAACCTGCAACCTAGGTATGTGCCCTGACCGGGAATTGAACCTGCAACTTTTTGGTGTATGGGACAACACTCCAACCAGCTGAGCCAACTGGCCAGGCCGACTTGGAATATTTTGAAGCTTGTTCTAAATTATCTTACCCACTTTTGTATCTTTGGCATATTAAAGTTACTCATATTAATGTTTGTGCATACAAACAACGTTGAGAAATAGTAAAACCATAACGTCCCTCATAGAATTATTTTCTCTAGTCCTTCCCCTTGATTGTTTTCTGTCTTGCTCCTCACCCCATCAGGGCATTCCCGGCAGATTTTGGAAGATCCCTGAGCTTTAGGGAGGAGAACTGTTGAGTGGTTCCTCTTTTCTGTTTTCTCCTTTCGTTTCTAGCATCGCCCCACCCCACCCCACAGTAAGTGCTTCTCAAACGTTAAGATGCATGTGAATTATACATGGATCTTGTCAAATGCAGTTTTTGATTCACTGGGGCTGAGGCTGGACTGAGTCTGTGTTTTTAGCGAGCTCCCAGGTAATACAGATGTTGCTGGTCCACAGGTGAAATTTTAAGTTCTAGGCTCAGTGGTTCCAGGCAGTGGGAGTAACAGTGGTTAAAACCTAATGAACAAAATAAACTGATAAACAAAACAGTTCCAGAGACATAGAAGCATGGACTAGACAGATGAATCTCAGAGGGAAGGGGGGTGAGGTGGGAAGAGATTAATCAAAGAACTTATATGCATGTATGCATAATGCATGGACACGGATAATAGTGCAGAGAAGGCCTGGGTGGGGGACGGGAACAGGGTGAAGAAAAAAACTACAAGATTCGGGAGATATTGCAGGGGGCCGACTAGGAGTTGAAACTACTGGCTGACATGTAATAATTTTTTATTCTTGCGAAAGTTATTTTGCTCTCAGTCTCAATTTTCCCATCTATAAGTGAGGGAAATAATTATACCTACCAGAGTTGTCTTGGAGATAAAATGAGTATGTATAGCTTAGAACAATGCCGGGCAAAAACAGAGTGTCCATTAAACGTAACCATCATTAGTGCTCCCATGGCTTGGTTATTATTATTACTGTTATTGTAGTGAACCCGGAAGGTTTCATATTTGCGTAAATATTGATTATGGTAGAACATTTTAGAGATCCAAACACAGACTTGAAGGTTCTTATATGTGTGTCCTGCCTTTTGCACATAAAGCTGTTTATATCTATTATCAATAAGGCATGTTTTTTTAGTCATGGTTTCAGTCATTGAAATGGGTTTTAGTTAATGATCTCATCTGTTTCCCAGACCCATTTGTGACCAAAAGCATGAATCCATGAGTTGCCAGCCTATTTAGTAGCATAGACTCTGGTTATTAGCCCAGAGAAGCCAACTGGCCCAGTGGCTGTGACCTCCACCCTAATAGACTAATAACTCCTAACGGAAATGCTGAGCCACCTCTTTTGTGACTGATGCCGTATCTTTATGTGCTGTAAGCCTGATTTTGTTTAATATTCTTTAGTAGTGAAATGTTGATCATCATTACGAACCAGGTATATATAAGTGCCATTTTTCACTTTCTCTTCATCTGATCAAAGCTGGTTTTGTTGTGTTACCTCAGGAAATATACTAGTAGATGGATAGAGAAGCAGGTGTTGCCGGTGACAGCCATATTCATCCTCCCTTTGCCCCGCTAGGGAAGAAACCTTTGGGTGTGAACCCTATTTGGCTTATTCAGTTTATTAAGGCCTGGTCAGTGCTGGGAGATTTGCCCTGCCCTTCCGTCTTCCCTAGTCAACACAAGGTGCTTGTAGGGCCAAATTCGATGCTTGAGTTTAGTTCACTGAACCATTTTAGTTCAGTGAGTCATGCTGCTGCTCTTACAAAGCTGAATGGAAGGGCCAAAGGCTTTCTTAACTTATTCAATCTAAAGATAATCGTTTTCGGACCAAACCTCAGCAGTACATAAATCTGTATACATAAGATTCAGCCAGATCTAGTTGAGATTCTAGAGCTGTGTTGTTTCTTAAGGAAGCCAATAGTTGTATGTGGTTTTTCTAAATTTAAGGTGTATAAAGTCACCCTGGTTCAATTGGTTGGAGCATCATCCCGTACACCAAAAAGGTTGCGTGTTCGATTCTCCATCAGGGCACGTACCGAGTTGCAAGTTTGATCCCTGCTACAGGAGGCAACCAATGAATGTTTCTCCCTTGCATCGATGTTTCTCTCTCTTCCTCTCTCACTGAAATCAATAAAAACTTATCCTGAGGTGAGGATTACAATTTTTTTAAGTTATATAAAGTTTAAAATCTTGTTCTTCAATCATACCAGCCACATTTCAAATACAAAATAGCCACATGTGGCTAGTGGCTACGGTGTCGGACAGTGCAGATTATAGAGCATTTCCATCATCACAATTCATTCTGTTGGGTAGCACTGTTTTAGGAATTAAAAATAAGTTTTTATCTCCCTTGTCATTTCTGATCGATTGGTGATGGCTTGTCTGAAGGACTGGGTTAAGGAGATTCTAAGAGAGCCCCAAATTATTTGATTCTTTATTAGCAACTATGTCCTAGGAAAACAGAGCTGGGTAAAGTTGGGGTAATTATGACATAAATGCTGAGTGTCTCCTAGACAAAACCACAGAAGGAAGAATAGAATATTTAGAGGAGCAGGTTGTTATTACTTAATAGAGACAGGTTATTTTTTTTTTAAGCGGGAATCCTTTGGAAAGAAAGATGAGAAGCTTTGAAAGTCTTCTTATTCCTTGTATAATCTCTCCTTTAAGTAGTGGTCACTTTTGCTGTTTCTCAAAACAAATGAACAATGAGGCTTTGCTTTTGTGTAGAAGGCAGTCACAGTGGCTCCCAATTCTTGGTTTATCCATGAAATAAGGAATAGATGTTGCATGGAAAAACCCACCAAGAGTCCAAAATTAGTTTCATGCCACCTTCACTACACCTGCTAAGAAACACTGATTGATAATGTATTTTTTTTTCTTTGCTTATTTAATATCCTCTGGTGAAGGGTAACACATGGGAGATAAAATTTTCAGGGAAGAAAGAAAAGCTGGTATAATAGTTTGGTATAATCATTCCCTATATAACCTCTGTTTTCAGAATTTGAGGTCTGTATTGGGATATTTTAAAAATCTACAATAGTTAAGGGTAACTAGTTACAAAACTAGAAAATGATTGTAACCAGTTCTGCAACTGTTAGGTGACCTTGACCAGGTTACTTAGCTTTAGTCTCTCCATCTTTGAGAGGGAGTCTAGCACTGCCTGCCTCCTTGAGCAGTGGGTAAGGGGTGAGATATGAAACCTCACTCCTGAGTGCCTGACACTACTGCTGTAAGAACTCAAACCTTAAACCACATTACTTGGCCAAAGTACACCAAGTGCCCTTGGAGAACATTCTCTGCTAATCTTAGTAGGTATGTGACTTTATCTAATTGTTTGCCCTCTCTCCATTTTAGTTTCCTCCTTTTATAATACTGAAGTAGAGGCTACTTCAAAGGGCTCGCTCAGAGTTAAACGGGATAATGCATGTCAAGATCATGCAAGGACACCTAGGACATGGCACACCGTGAGCTTTCAGGAACTCTTAGCTATTATGGTGAAATGATGCCTAAATGAGGGGCAGCTTTGCCAAAAGAGAGAAGATTTACCAAATCTGAAGTCTCTTCTCATTCACATTCACTCATCTCCAAACTATACAGTTTATACTTAAACATGGTAAAGTGTTTACATTTTGTTTATTTTATTGCTGTTTCACTATAAATTATGAATAAGCCTCTTTTATTAGTTTTTTTGGCACAACTGATTGAGATAGTAGTTGGAGAAGCTGTTAGTTATCACAAAGACCTTTCTCACTTTGTAGAACTTTTACAAGCCGCGTGCTCATGTCTAACTAGGCAGGCCTGGTGCTTCAGGGCCGGAAGGAGGGGGCTCAGTGCTGGCCAGGAGTGAGTGCAGTCCTGCAGGGAGTCTGTTTGAATGTCTGAGAACCTGGCCTGTGTTGTCTCTGCAGTACAAGAGGAGGCCAGGCTCTTCAACGGTACCAGGTGCCAGAGGTGACTGCCATAACCTGCCACTGTATCTTCCCTGTCCTCAGTTAGTGGGTATCTTTCTTCTTCCCCCTGGTAGCAGCAGAAGGGAATCAGAATTGACAAGCCAAGGTTGGCTCCTGGGTCCACAGTGGAGGGTGCAGCCCGAGTGTCCTGTACCCCAGCCTCTATAGACCCCTGAAATCACTCCTGACCTGTGGAAAATAGCTTTTTTCCAATAAAAAATATTTGGGTCCTTTGGTGTGAAGACACAGGCCTAGGAAATTTTTACTTAAAGAATCTGTAACCAGGAATGAAGCAGTATACTGTTGCTGAAAATAACTTTTTCTTTCAGAATTTTAAGGTTTTTTAAAACCCCGGTATATTTTTATTTGTCAACTAGAGGCCCTGTGCACGAATTCGTGCATGGGTGGGGTCCCTTGGCCGGTTGGGGCCCTCTGGCCCAGTCCCAATCAGCCAGACCCCAGCAGCAAGCTAACCTACCAGTCAGAGCGTCTGCCCCCTGGTGGTCAGTGCACGTCATAGCAACTGGTCGAGTTCAGTCGACCAATCTGCGCTTTTATTATATAGGATGTCAAAATTATTAGCTTCTTAGGACATCTTATAGAAAAACACTTTTTTAAATGTACTTCTCATCATGTCACTATTCCCTAGTGTGTCATGCTCAGCTGTGTCCTGCATTCAGCTGTGTCCCCTCTCTTTTCAGCATCCCCTGTGGATCTTACACTGAAATGCTTCTCAAACTATCCTCTGAATTTCTCATAGCGAATTAAAATTTTTCTTTGGGGTTCTAACAGTAATAACATGGCCAGTATAGGAAACTTGGAAAATATAGGTAAGTGTAAGGAAGAAAATAAGTCACCATTCAGAAATAGATGCTATTTATGAATTGGATTTTTATTTCTGGTCCTTTATGAGTATGTATCTGTGCATGTGTATGTTTAAGAAAATTTGGATATGCTCTCTATACAGTTTCATATTGTAAAAAAAAAAATCAGCATGTTGCTATATTTTTAAATATTTTTCAAAAAAATTCTAATGGATACAGAATATTTCCTCATATGGGTAGGGTAAAATATATGTAAAATACTGTTAGGCGTTAATATCTTCTCCTTTTACAGTATTAAAATCAATGCTTGTTTTCAAAATCTGTTCACAGTACAGTACAGTAGAAGAATACAGGCATTGCCCTAACTGGTTTGGCTCAGCGGACAGAGCATCAGCCTGCGGACCGAAAGGTCCCAGGTTTGATTCCAGTCAAGGGCATGTACCTTGGTTGCGGGCACATCCCCAGGAGGGTGTGTGCAGAAGGCAGCTCATCGATGTTTCTAACTCTCTATCCCTCTCCCTTCCTCTCTATAACAAATCAATAAAATATATTAAAAAAAAAAAAAAGAATACAGGCATTGGAGTTCCAAAGATCATGTTTCAGGTCCCAGTTCTGCCATTTTTCTCTAGGCCTCCGTGCTATCCTAGGCCTCAATTTCCTTCTTTGTAAAATGGAGATGATAATAGTATTTACAACAGAATTATGGCAATTGAAATGAGATGCATATAATGCACTCATTAAACAGAGCTGACACATTAAACAGTAGCTGCTATTATAACATTCACTGTCATTGATCAGATGCAGTTGTTTTGAGCATAGTTCCCAGAAGTTAGATTGTAGCATCAAAGTGTACAAATATTTTAATAATACTTTTAATAATATATTGCCATATTTATTTCTAGAAAGATTCTACCAGTTTATAGTCACATAAATAGTGTAGGCACCTATATAATATCACTCCTTGCCATTATTAGATGCTATGTTTTTTATTATTACTATAACACACAAAAGAGGTAATATAATTTGCAGTTTTTGATTGCCAGGGGAAATGACTAGTTTTAAATGTTCACTTAGCGAATAAGTTTTCTTCGTAAATTGTTTATTGCAGTCAATGCCCATTTTGCTAGTGACTGTGCATCTTTTTTCTTTCTAAAGCAACAAGTCCTTTGTATTTCATAATAACAAGTATTATTTATAACTAAACTTCATTGAGCATTTAGGACTTCCAAATGAGGACACAAGACCCAGAAAGGCTAAGTAGTTTGCCTAGTTTCTCAGAACCTTGCCTGTCACAGAGTAAATAATAAATTCTTGCTGTTTTTATTACTCACCTTTTTATTTTACAGCAAGTAGGACAGTATAGTGCTTTGCACATGGTAGGAGCAAAATAAATACTTGTTAATTTTTTTTTTAACTATAACTCTGAGCTTATATAATCAGGATTTGTGGGTTTCTTTTTTTCTTTTTAAATCCTCACCCAAGCAGTGAGGATATTTTTTCTATTGATTTTTTTCTTTATTTAATTTTATTGAATTGATTGGGGTGACATTTGTCAACATGAACATACAGGTTTCATGTGTACGTTTCTATGTTACAAGACCTGTATATTACACCGTGTGCCCACCATCCAGAGTCATCCATTGATTTTTTTATTTTTTTTTTAGGGAGAGAGGAAAGGAGGAAGGAGGGGAGAGAGAAACATAGATGTGACAGAAACACATTGATTGATTGCTTCCCACACACGCCCCAACAGGGGGTAGGGGATTGGACCTGCAAACCAGGTACATGCCCTTGACCAGGAATGGAACCCATGCCCTCTGGTGCACAGGCCAACGCTCTAACCACTGAGGAACGCCGGCCGGGGCAGTACTTACATTGACACTGGCCACCCTCACTTCTGCTCTGGGACGTGTGCGAAGCCAGCCTTGATGGGACCTTTGTCACAGCAGCTTCGGCTTCATGAGTCAGCGTCTCCTGCCTTTGACTTGATTCTTCCGTGTGTTTTTAATGATACTTTTCTAAAACTGTAAAGTCAGATTATCTCCCTCACTTCACTTCTAGGTATCAAACCTGAATTTGACGAGCGGCATCATAAACAGAAGCAGTGCTTCAACTCCCCCCACCCTTCGGCCTGTCATCAGTCCTAGCGGCCCGACATGGTCAGAACCCCAAGCTCCTGAGAGCCACCCCACCCCTCCTGGAAGCAGGTACGTGAGAACCGGGGAGCTAATATTTGGGTCGCACAGGGATGGCCTGGTCAGGAGCCAGCCAGTTTCACCTTGAGCTCCTGCATAGACACTGGTAAGAGGGCCTTTCCCCGCTGTCCCAGTCCCACGGCACTTGAATATAGGGCCTCATTTCACCTGTTGGACAGTTTGTGGGCAAAGCAAATGAAAAGGAAGTATCTGATACAGTTCCATCAATTCACTTCTGGGTGAAAGAGCAAGAATTTATATTGTGTTTAATCCCTGCCTATTGTCAACATTTTCATGTATTGACTTTTTTTTTTTTTTATTGATTAAGATATTACATATGTGTACCCTCTACCCCCCCACACACACACCCCCCCCCCGCTCATCCCCTCACCCCCCCCCACCCCCCCGTTGTCCGTGTCCATTGGTTAGGCCTATATGCTTGCATATAAGTCCTTTGGTTGATCCTTCCCCCTTGCCCCCACTCTCCCCTACCTTCCCTCCAAGGCCCGACAGTCCAATCAAAGCCTCTCCGTCTCTGGATCAGTCCTTGTTCATCAGTTTATGTTGTTCATTATATTCCACAAATAAGTGAGATCTTGTGGTATTTATCCGCTCTCCAGTTCCATCGATGCTGTGGCAAATGGTAAGAGTTCCTTTTTCTTCTTCCTCTTCTTAAAGAATACCTTTCAGCATTTCATATAATGCTGGTTTGGTGGTGATGAACTCCTTTAGCTTTTTCTTATCCGTGAAGCTCTTTATCTGACCTTCCATTCTGAATGATAGCTTTGCTGGATAAAGTAATCTTGGTTGCAGGTTCTTGCTATTCATCTCTTTGAATATTTCTTGCCACTCTCTTCTGGCCTGCATGGTTTCTGTTGAGAAATCAGCTGACAGTCGGATGGGTACTCCCTTGTAGGTAACTGACTGTCTTTCTCTTGCTGCTTTTAAGATTCTCTCTTTATCTTTTGCTCTTGGCATTTTAATTATGATGTGTCTTGGTGTGGTCCTCTTTGGATTCCTTTTGTTTGGGGTTCTCTGCGCTTCCTGGACTTGTAAGTCCATTTCTTTCACCAGGTGGGGGAAGTTTTCTGTCATTATTTCTTCAAAAAGGTTTTCAATATCTTGCCCTCTCTCTCCTTCTGGTACCCCTATAATTCTGATGTTGGTACGCTTGAAGTTGTCCCAGAGGTTCCTTACACTATCTTCATATTTTTTGAATCTCTTTTCTTTTTTCTTTTTCGGTTGGGTATTTTTTGTTTCTTTGTATTTCAAATCTTTGACTTGATTCTTGGGATCCTCTTGTCT
The DNA here is from genome assembly GCF_964212035.1 of Myotis nattereri. Lineage (NCBI taxonomy): Eukaryota > Metazoa > Chordata > Mammalia > Chiroptera > Vespertilionidae > Myotis > Myotis nattereri. Next base: position 22,655,557 of record NC_138075.1, on the reverse strand, counting down.
GCTGTTGGATCTCTGTAGATTATTCTTTATTTCAGTCAGTGTATGCTTAATTTCTAGTTGGTCCTTTTTCATGTCCTCCATGGTCTCACTATACTCCTTGAGGGATTCATTAAATTTATCGGCGGTTTCCATAAAATTCTTGACAAACCTTATAAACGTGGCCTTGAACTCTATATCCAGTCGTCTGCCCTCCTCCGTTTCTGCTAATTGTGACCTGTTTCTTTGTCTCCACATTTTGGCTGCTTCCCTGTGTTGATAGAGTGGCCCTGCGCGCCAGGTGTCCTGTAGGGCCCAGTGGCTCAGCCTCCCCAGTTACCTGGGGTGGACACTCTTGGTGCACTCTTGGTGCCTTGGTTGTTGTAGGATCACTGGGAGGAATTGACCTCCAGGCCAATTGGCTGTGGGAAGCAGCTGTGTCTGAAGTGGGAGAATGGTCCCCCTCTGACCACTGGGTACAGTGGCTCCTGGATCTAAGGAGGTGCTAATTCAGCCCCTGCCTGAGGCCACACAGCCGGAGGAGCCGCGAAGAGGCTCAGCTGTGAAGCAATGCAAGCCGCTGCGGGGCCTTGGGCCTTCTCTTGGAAGTTCCGGGTCTGCTTGGCTGGGCTGTAGTTAGGTACATTCACATGCAAAAGCCTCTGCTGCAGCCTGGGTGGGGCGGGGTCTCAGGGAGTCAAAAGGGCAGAGAAAGAAGCTATGGCTGATTCTCCGCGCCCGGAGTCGCGCGTCTCAGTGTCCCGGTAACGGCTGCAAGCACCTCTGAGGGAAATCCGCCCTCAAGTTCGCCCGCTGCCGCCTGACAGACCAGCCTCTCCCCGTATGAGTTCTGGGTCCCCAGAGACTTCCCGGAACCGGAGTTCAGAGCAGTCGGGAGCTTGTGATTCAAAAAGACAGCCGCGTCCTCAGGTGCCACCCCCTTTCCGCGCGCGCCAGCCGCCGCCGTACCTCTGCACTCAGCCTCCGCAGCTCCTCTGGCTCTCAGCGTGCTTTTCTTTTCTTCTAGTTGTAGAAATTACACTCAGCCAGCCTTCCTGTTGTTCTGGACGATGTTTGCTCCGTCCTTTGGGATATTTTTCAATTGTTGTGGGAGGCGACTATTTCCCGGTGTTTATCTATGCCGCCATCTTAGTTTCTCCCATGTATTGACTTTTTTAAAAACTATTGTTGAAAGTATCACCAATGTCACCTCTTTTTTTTATCTCCATTGACCCCTTCCACCTTGCTCCCACCCCCTCCCCAGGCCTTCCCTGCACTATTGTTTGCCCATGGGCTATGCAAATAGAAATTCTTTGTTTAATCTCTTTCTGTTACACACCCCCCCCCCGCCCCCCTTCTGAAATAAGTCAGTCTGTTGCATGTTTCAGTGTCTCTGGATCTGTTTTGTTCATCAATTTATTTTCTTCATTAGATTGCACATATAACTCAAATCATGGGAAACTTTTGACATTTTCTCTTCATCTCCTTATTCTTTTTTATACCTTGTAATCCATTGTATTTCAGTAACTTTGGACTCTTTTCTTTTGAAGGACATTTTTTTCATCTAGGTTCTATAATTAAACTCAAAACAGCCTTCCTGGTCAATGTGCATTTGGGAAGTTGGAAGGAAATTTCCTTTATATAGTTGAGAGAAGTGGCAGAGGATAAAATCCAGATAGGTTCTGGCCATAAAGCAACTTCTGAATTACAAAAGAAACCACTCACTTGAATTCTAGTCTCAATCCATATTTTAAGTCCCCTAGTACATCTTGCTTTAGTGGCTATTAAATAAGGGTCTGATTTCATCTGTCCATGAGTCAAATGAGCTAGAGGGGGATGTGACTATTGCAATGAAGTATTCTCATTAGCTGAGATATCGTTCTCTCCAAATAAAGAAGCTCTATCCCAGGTGTTCCACCAAGCCTCCACCTCCTTGCCAGTGCTCCCAGCCTCTGCCAGCCAGCCTTCTCTCTTTAAAAAATAAATAAATAAATTGAAATTGTGTGTGTGTGTGTGTGTGTGTGTGTGTGTGTGTAATATGATTTCAGAGAAGAAGGGAGAGAGAGTTAGAAACATCAATGATGAGAGAGAATCATTGATTGGCTGCCTCCGTCACGCCCCCTACTGGGAATCGAGCCCGCAACCCAGGCATGTGCCCTGACTGGGAATTGAACCATGACCTCCTGGTTCATAGGTCAGTGCTCAACCATTGAGCCCGCCAAGCCAGCCATCCTTCTGTTTAATGCTGCCTTGCCCCAAAGTTGGGAGGGGAGACCAAAAACTTGAGCCTGGCAGAAATACCTAATTGTTGTTAAAGTATGTTGGTGTTAGAACTGTTTCTTAAGGAGCTAATTTGGGAAACAGGTTCTGCCCAGGAAACAACATAAATATAAACACATTACATCACGCTCTGGTCCAGTGTATTTTACACTGGTAATCACAATGGTCACGAGTGAAAAGAATCCTCTCAGTTGAGAATTACAGAGAGTTGAAGACTGAACAGCAAGACTTTTCAAGCCAGGCATCCTCCCACACAGTTCTCTTCCCAGGAGGAGCCTGTCATTGGTGACTTACAGCCGGTAGCAAACAATTCCGAAAACGTAAGTCGTACGAAAGGAATTCTGTTTATACTATAGAGCTTGCTTTTCCATATAAAATATTTCCAAATTCCAAATTCCATTTCCATTTTACAATCAGATCCTTATTTCTATGGAAAACATTTCCACTGCAATCTCAGATATATTATCAATAGGATAAGGCTGCAGCCGTTTTCTATAAACAAAATGTCAAAACTACACATTTTGGAGAAGTAGAGTTTGAGTGTTAGAGATGGAATGAGGGACTTTTTAAAATAAGGAGAGCCTTCTCTTGGTGTAGCACCTGTTAATGCAGAGGCAGAACGACGAAGGGATCTGTCAGGGTCAGAGCCAGGATTTCGAGGCCAGCACCGTGCGCGGCCTTCGCCCAGCCTGGCTGCTCCTGAGCTGTGGCAGAATGTCACGTTGTACAATCATCTCAGAGCCACTGGTGCCAGAAAGTAACCCCCACAAAGTCCCCTTCCTTCTGGTGTTGTACCTGCAACAGTCCTCTCTTCATCTGTTCTTCAAGCTTAAGGGCCAATTTTTAGCTCCCCCTCCCGTCCAGGGTAGCCCTGGAGATCTTCCTCTGCCCCCGGGTAACCTCTGGTTGTCAGGACAGCCTGGAGGCTAGGTTGGGAGTTCTGGCTCCAGGTGGCATTCTCAGAGGTACCCACCCTAAAACAGTCCTAAGAGAATTCTCAGAGATTCCTCCAGACCTGGCTGTGAAGTGGGCTACAGCAGGCATTCTTCATACCATGCCCCGATTTCTAATTTTACTTGGTAAGTCACTGTTTTATAATTATGTATTTAGTCTCTTGTTCCTCCCTTGGTAGTAACTAAGTCTCATGAATATGGGACTGAGTTCTATTACTGGTTCTATTACTTACATAGAGATGTGAGTTCTATTACTGGTTCTATTACTTACATAGAGATGTGAGTTCTATTACTGGTTCTATTACTTACATAGAGAGGTGAGTTCTACTACTGGTTCTATTACTTACATAGAGAGGTGAGTTCTATTACTGGTTCTATTACTTACATAGATGTGAGTTCTATTACTGGTTCTATTACTTACATAGAGAGATGAGTTCTATTACTGGTTCTATTACTTACATAGAGAGGTGAGTTCTACTACTGGTTCTATTACTTACATAGAGAGGTGAGTTCTACTACTGGTTCTATTACTTACGTAGAGAGGTGAGTTCTACTACTGGTTCTATTACTTACATAGAGAGGTGAGTTCTATTACTGGTTCTATTCCTTACATAGAGAGGTGAGTTCTATTACTGGTTTTGACTCTAAGTGACCCTACACTGTCCATTTAATGTTTTCTTTAGGTGAGCGTTCTTACAGATAAACTGGCCTGTTTTGAGAGCTTTTAGATTGCCCTTCAAGCACTTTGATCTCCCTAGAAGTGGGTGCTAAGAAAGTAAGAGGCCCTCTTACTTGTTCCTCTACAATAGCAACAGTGGATTCCAGCGCCGATACACTCTGATAACTCACTGACCGGGGCTGTCCTGTACACAGTAACACGATGCGGAGAGCCCATCGCTGGCTGTACTTTTCATCAGGATTCAGTGACTTGGTAGCCACAGGAATGAAAACTGGTGACTCACGAGAACTCTGCAAATAGTGTTATTTTTCATTTCCCTGTGGTGTTGCTATTGTTCTCAATTTTATGGATCACACAAGTTTTCACCAGACAACCTTGTTCTTCCCCCGCTTTCTGAAACCATCCCAAATGTAGCCTCAGGGCTGTCGTCTCCCATTGGGTCAGTGTGAGCTCAGCCCAGCTCCTCAAATCCCTCGGTTTCTTTGGTCTGTCTGGAGTCCCTGTTCAAGCTTTGTTGTGGGGAGGAAGGCAAAGAGCCCATGACTTGCCCAGACAGTCTGAGGCCTGGCCATGTAGCTTGCAGTTCCCTAGACACTCTGGAGTTGGACTTGGCCAGCCATTCCTCTGTTGTTACTTTTCAGAGGTAATAAGTGAGATTAATTGCAGGCTACTCTCCAGAAGAGAAAGTAGTCAGGGCCAAATACAGTCACATGTTGAGAAGCCTGAGGTGTGCCTCCGAGCAAGGCCGATTTAGAATTATACAATAGGGCCTCCGGGATGCAGGTACTAGTGGTCATGACCTCTTTTTTCTTAAAGGGATCCATTCGGTTTCTGAATGCTGATACCTGGGTATTTAATAAGCTTTTATTTAGCCAATGAGATGGGTAGGATTTTTCAGCTGCCTTTCAGTGATCCATTTTCTGGGCACATGGGGAGTTGTTAGGAGCTGAGGATCCATACGCAACGGTGTCCTCTCATTTCCAGCCTCACATGGAATTGAACCACGTAGGGAGGAGCACTTCTAGGTGGGGAGCACTCAGTGGTTGCATGGTGCATCTTTCTTTGTGAGACCTAGAAGGGTTACTGTAAAGTCTTGGCTGCTGCTTGGAATGATTTGGGAAGGACGGGGCCTCAGACGGCTTGGCAGGAACCTGAGGCCCTGTTTTTTTCCAGCCCAGCCCTTCCTTGTAGATGGAGCTGTCAGGGAATCCCACGAATGTCTGGCTTCTGCCCCTTTGTATGTTTTTCCAGCATTTGTCATTGAATTATTTTTATCCACCTCTGGCTTTTTCAAACACGCAACCTGAGGATTTGTCTATTCCTCGATATTAAAGGTGGGGGAGGTCGAAAGCTCACTCGTGAGTTTGTTCCTCCTTGTGGTAACAGGGCAAGACGTGTGGGCATGTGCTGCTTGGCCTGGCCAGCACCCTCAAGGGAGCAGATGTGCATCGGCCCTTTAAGTTCCATACTGGGGAATGGGGTACAATGAAGCACCAAACCTTGGAAATTTGGGCCATATTTTGTGTCACCCTGTCCTCTGCCCCCTTGCTCCTTAGTAATCCTATCTAATAATAGACAAACATGGTAATTAACCGTACCTCCAACATGCTTCCCATTGGCTAATCAGGGAAATATGCAAATTAACTACCAACCAAGATGGCGACCGGCAGCCAGGCAGCTGAAGTGAACAGGAGGCTTGCTTGCTCCAGTGAAGGAGGAAGCCAAGGTTCCCCGCCTGCCGCTGCTGGACTCTGAGCTTGCACACTAAGAAACAATGTTGCAATTGTAGAAGCTAAACAAACCCCATGCTTCCAGCCAGCCAGCCAGCCAGCCGAGCTGGAGTTGCCACAGTGTTTCAATTATAGAAGCCAAACAAACTCAGATACCTGCTTTCAGCAGCCGAGGTCTCAGAGCTGGAGCCGAGCCTCAGAGCTAAAGCCGACTCTCAGCTCCAGTGACAGCCATAGAAGGTAAATAAATCCCAGAATAAAAAAGAAAAAGAAAAAAAGGAGAGGTTGGGAGCTTCAGTCACCCGCCAGCCTGAAAACGGCCCTCAGCCCCTCACCCAGACTGGCCAGGCACCCCAGTGGGGACCCCCACCCTGAAGGGGGTGTGACCAGCTGCAAACAGCCATCATCCCCTCATCCAGGCTGGCCAGGCACCCCAGTGGGGACCCCCACCCTGAAGGGGGTGTGACCAGCTGCAAACAGCTATCATCCCCTCATCCAGGCTGGCCAGGCACTCAAGCAGGACCCCCACCCTGATCCAGGACACCCTTCAGGGCAAACCAGCCAGCCCCCACCCATGCACCAGGCCTATATCCTATATAGTAAAAGGTAATATGCCTCCCAGCACCAGGATCAGCAGAGCCGCGAGGCCTCCTGGCACCAGGATCAGCGGAGCCTCCCAGCACCGGGATCAGGGGAGCAGCAAGGCCTCCCAGCACCGGGATCAGCGGAGCAGCGAGGCCTCACTGCCCCGGTGTCAAGCGGAACTGTGAGGCCTCCCAGCACTGGGATCAGCGGAGCAGCGAGGCCTCACTGCCCCGGTGTCAAACGGAGCTGCGAGACCTTCCAGCACTGGGATCAGTGGAGCTGCGAGGCCTCAGTGCCCAAACCCCATGATCGCCCTGTGGCTCTGTGTGTGACAGGGGGCGGGGCCACAACCTCCCTATCCGCCTTGCTCTGTTCCTGACGGGAAGGCGCCCCAACCCTCCCATCGGCCCTGCCCTGAGTGTGAGAGTAGCAGCGCCCCAACCCCCTGATCGGCCCTGCTCTGTGGGTGATAGAGGGCAGCGCCCCAACCCCCTGATCTGCCCTGCTCTGTGTGTGACAGGGGGCGGTGCCCCAACTCCCCTATCAGCCCTACTCTGCATGATGGGGGCAGCACCCCAACCCCCTGATTGGCCCTGCTCTGTGCGTGACGGGGTGGCGCCGCAACCTCCCCATCAACCCTGCCTTGAGTGTGACAGGGGGCAGCACCCCAACTCCCCAATCGGCCCTACCCTGAGCATGACTGGGGGTGGCATCGCAACCTCCCCATCAACCCTGCCTTGAGTGTGACGGGGCGGCGCCCCAACTCCCCAATCGGCCCTGCTCTGAGCCCAACCAGGGGCTGCACCTAGGGATTGGGCCTGCCCTCTGCCACCCGGGAGCAGGCCTAAGCCAGCAGGTCGTTATCTCCCAAGGGGTCCCAGACTGTGAGATGGCACAAGTGGGGCTGAGGGACACCACCACCACCCTACCCCCCCCCCGCCCCCCCGCCAGTGCACAAATTTTTGTGCACCGGGCCTCTAGTAAATTATAAAGAACCTAGTACCCTGTTTTACATAATTTCCAAGGAGAAGTTTTTTCAAAGATTCTGATTCTAGTTTAGCTAATACTTACCTCCCTTCCCTTAGATTATTTCTTACAGATGCTGCTGGAGATTCACATTTCCTACTTCCCATCTTTTCATTCTCGATCAGTCCTAAAAAACATATTGAGTTTATTTTCTTTAAAAAATATATTCTATTCATTTTCTATGTGTCAGGCATTATGTTAGATGCCAGGGAGTAGTGATAAATAAAACACAGTAGGCCCTAACTGGTTTGGCTCAGTGGATAGAGCGTCGGCCTGCGGACTCAAGGGTCCCAGGTTCGATTCTGGTTGCCGGCACATCCCCAGTGGGGGGTGTGCAGGAGGCAGCTGATCGATGTTCTCTCTCATCAATGTTTCTAACTCTCTATTCCTCTCCCTTCCTCTCTGTAAAAATCAATGAAATATATTAAAAAAAACAACAAACACAGTAGTTCCAGATCTCCCAGTTTACTGTCCAGGAAGCATCTTCCATGTTTCCGCAGAATGCTGGTTGCTGGGTAAGGTCTAAAAGACAAGACATGGCCCTCGCTGGTTTGGCTCAGTGGATAGAGCATTGGCCCTCGGACTGAAGGGTCCTGGGTTCGATTCCAGTCCAGGGCATGTACCTCAATTGCAGGTTTGATCCCCGATCAGGGCACATCCCAGTCGAGGCGAGTCGGGGAGGCAACCAATTGATGTGTCTCTGTCATGTCAATGTTTCTCTCTTTCTGTTTCTCCCCCTCCCTTCCATTCTCTCTAAAAATCAATGGAAAAATATACTCAGGTGAGGATTAACAAAAAATAAAATAAAAGTAAAAGACAAGACATGGTGTGTGATCACCAGTGGGGAGAAGGAGCCACATACATATGGAACAGTTAGCAGTGTTTGGAGACATATCAAAGATTTCGATTTTATGGTACAGACAATTAGAAGAAAGAGCATCGAGAAGAGTATATAAGGATTCAATCCATCACATGCTACAACATGGATGAACCTCAAGGACAGTTGTTAATTGAAATAAGCTAGTTACAAACGGACAAATACTATGATTCCACTCACATGAAGTATGTAAAATAGTCAAAATCATAGCAACAGAAAGTAGAAAGGTGGTTGCCAAGGGCTAGGGGAAGAGAGGAGAAGAAATTCGTGTTTAACGGCTACTGAGTTTGAATCTTGCAACATGAAAAATTTCTAGAGATCTGTTGCACATCAGTGTGACTATACTTAACACTACTCAACTAAAAAATTGTACAGTTGGTTAGGAATAAATAAGAATAAAATGGTTAAGATGGTAAATTTAAAGTTTTGCTTTTTTTTACCACAATAAAAAAAGAAGAGGGAGGAATAATGTATGGTTGTAAGAAAGAGCAACAAAAATTATTTAGTGGCCAAAATGGTAAGGTTTTGCTTCCACCTCTGCCTCCATTGAAGGGAATTATTCAAAACATAGTCCTTTATAGGAAAGGAGGCCATCAATCCCCTTAGGAAGATGGCATGGCGTAGTGAAAAGAGAAGGGACTTTAGGGTCAGACAGATCTGGGTTTGCCTTACTGAGTATGTGACCTTGGACAAGTTAGCTTCTTTGAGCCATCTGCTTAAAATACAAATAATATCTATGTCATTAAAGAATTAAAAGATTTGAATTGTGTATGTGAAGGTAGCCAGTAGAGTGCATGATTTCAGTATAGGTTCCGAGAGAGAGAGAGAGAGAGAGAGAGAGAGAGAGAGAGAGAGAGAGAGAGAGAGAGATATGGATGGACATTGAAATTGGACCTGCCTGGGCTGCGGGACTGCTGCACCACTTACTCTAGTTCAGAGGAAGCTGGCCCTCACCGCGCGCTTATGCTCCTGGAGCGGGATTCCAGAGGTGTGGCCTCTCCAGCGGTCGAAGGGCAGGCATCAGAGGAGGCCAACAGGAGACTCTTCCTTCTTCTTTGACTCTTTTGTTGAGGGATGACTTTTTTCTGCTCAGTAGGCCCTTGCTCTGCACTATCTTCTCTGAATGTTGAAATTTCCGTTGTAGCTTGGTGTCCCAGCCAGTAAACACTCATATTTTCCATCTATCCTGGGGGTCGAGCTTTGGGAGAGTTTTTCTCTGGAGGAGTTGGGAGCTTACAATTTTGTACTTTATCCTGTTATATAAACAACATTCTCTCGCCAAAGAGCATAATCACAAAAAGAAACCACTTGTGGCGGGGTTGGGGGGGTGGGGGCCTAAAAAAAAAAAGCAGCTTGTGTTCAGAGTTCTGTAGAAGTAATAGTCACTCCTTATTCTTCCTTTTTTCTCATAAAATAACGTTTACCTGACCCTCCTCCTCCTGAGTCCTAGCTCCCACCAGAGTAAGAAGTTTCTCTGGCCACGAGTGATAAAGGCCTGCACTTCTATCTGAAATTCCTCTGCTGCTTTTCTCACTCGGCCAGACACATAGCTCTCAGGGGTTGTGCTCTGTGTCAGTCCAAGCTCCGTGACAGGGTCTGCAGTCCTCATTCGCCACGAGAGCCGAGTGCCCATGGGCGTGTGTGCCAAGGCCAGAACGACTGGGCTGCTGCCTACTGAAGGCATGTGGGTAAGCTTGGGAAATGTGTTGACGACAGCCGACTGGCCATCCTACCAGGGCCTAGGCTCAGGAGTGAGAGAAAGGGATCTTTGCTTATCTGCAGTCAAAATAAAATGCAGCTTGCTTTGTGCTGTGCCGGTGTTGGGTTTTCCAGTTCAGTTTGCCTCCCTCTCCCTCCCCCCCGCCCCCAATGTATTACATTTCCTTAGGATTCTCTCTCTCTTTCTCTCTCTCTCTCTCTCTCTCTCTCTCTCTCTCTCTCTCTCTCTCACACACACACACACACACACACACACACACAGACACACAGTCATTGTTAGAGACAAGATCCTAATTCAACTGTTCACTTTGTAATTTTGTATGTATCCACAATTGACGATTATTTCGGTTTTAAAAGACCTGAATGATAAAAATCCATGTACTAAGCTGACTAAGACTCCTTTTCTAGAATTACAAAATTATATCAGAGTTAATTCATAATTCAATTTAATTCTCCCATGGTTTTTCTATCATCTCCTGTATTTCCAAGTTAACTTTGTTTACCAGCCTTGAAAGAGTTTGGAAAGAATCCCTGGTGAAGAAACACTGTATCTTTCTTTCTGACTCCTGTAGAGAAACATTGATGATTCATCTTTAAAGCTTACTTAATGTTGACTCAACAAATTTAGAAGGAAGACCAGCTGGCTTCCCTGAACCTTTGGTAAAAGATCCCATTCTACCCTCTGCCCATCATTCTGCTGAAAGACTCTTAGCATATTACTGAGGAAGTGTAAGTGAGGAATCAATGTTAAAAAAAACAAAACAGCAAGTCCTAGGATTTAAGAGACTAAAAGGAAAAGAACTCCCAGTATCTGTTTGTTTTTTAATATATATTTTATAATTGATTTTAGAAAAAGAGGTACGGAGAGAGAGACACATCAATGTGAGAAAGAAACATTGACTGGCTGCCTCCTGCTCGCCCCCTAATGGGGATCAAGCCCACAACCTGGGCCTTTACCCTGACCAGGAATTGAACCAGCAACTCTCCGGTGCATGGGACGATGCTCAACCAACTGAGCCACACCAGCCAGGGCGTACTATCTATTTTAATAAAAGAAAACAATGGACTTGTAGCATCTGAAAAGGAATAAAGGTCTGGTTTTGGTATAGTTTCTTGATAACTCTTAGTTCCCTTCCCAGAAAAGAGAGAAGCATAAAATTAGACTTGCTCAGGATAGAGCATTGCTGCACCACTTAGGTTAGTACGTAGTTTAGCTACAACTGGCCATCACTCACGTGCAGTGTTATACAGTGTCATAGTGGGAAAGCAGCTATGCCTAATCACAGTACTGAGGTTCCCGTTATTTTTATTGTGAAGTATCCCTTTGTTAAAATTTTGATTACAAGCCATTACAATGCTCCTAAAGATAACTGAGAGAAGCTCAACTTTAAAGGCCATTTGAGTATGAAGCCAGTGTTCTTTGGGAGGTGAGAATGCAGCTGGAGGTGGGAAGGGGCTTTAGGAATTCAAAATGTTGCATCGTATGGTGGGCCCAGGTGTTCACAATCAGGAGCAGTGGCGCTTGCGTCCTAATTGGACCATATTTTTGCTTCAGAGGCAGTAAAGCGATGTTTTTGGCTTTCGTGAATTATCAGGCTAAGACTTGTATGAATTTGGCCTCAAAGCCAATAATCAATACCACGTTTAGCCTTGTTCTTCAAAATAAGTTTTACTGTCTTTTTGTGATGAAAATAAAATATGGGTGCATCTCAGTAATGTGATTATAGTTTAGAAGGATTTAGATGAGTAGGATTCCTGGCACAGCAGGTAAAGAAACCATAAATGTACTTAAAGGCCGGAGGAAATCAAATTATGCTCTTCTGAAACTGGGTTGCACCAGGAACGTTGAGTAAACAAAGCATGTCAAACTGGCCACCGGGGCCGCGAGTTTGACAGACTTGGAGTAAATGAAAGGCCCTGCCTATGTTGTTGGGACTCTCAAATATCTTGCTAGCTGCTTGAACCCAGTACTGACATTTGAAATACAAGCCCCCTAAAGGAGAGTTTTGTAAACTTTTTCATCAAGTATTTAGTATATTGAAATATTTGGAAAAGAGTAAAGGTAAAACTGGTAATAAGTAATGTTCAGCTGGGAAATGGCTTCGTCTGGTAGTTGCTAAAACAAAGTTATCCCCCAAAAGTTAACATGCATTTACTGAATAGCCTGTGAGTGCACGGCACTGGGCTGAGCTCTGAAGGAGGTGGTAGACAAGGTCTCTGTCATCAAGGAGGAAAGTTCACAGTCATTTAACTAATTAATGAAGTATTATTAAAAAACATGTGCTTAATTGTTGAATGAGAGGATTATGCTGTAAGTGGTCCAAGTTCAGAGGAGAAATTGATCATTCTGATGGGAGAAGGTAGCAAAGACTTCCTGGGAAAGAAAGGGGTGTGAGATGGATCTGGAAGGATAGATGGGACTTAGATAGGCAAAGGGCCTAATAGTAACCAATTAAGAGATAATTGCACATTTGTGCTTGACACTGTGCAAGGATCTATGAGAGGTCAGAGAAATGGGATCCGCACTCCTTTTGAGTTAGAGTTGACAGCTCAGCAGGGTAGTCTAAAGAACACTGCCCTGTGTAGGTTTACTTATTTTTTGCACGTGAAATATCCAGTGAGTTACTAAAAGGGGCCTATGGATTCAGAGGAGTTCACAGTTTACAAAGGATACTAAAAATGGGTGGAAAGATAAGACTCCTCCAAGGAAGGGTTTTAGGGAGGGTTTGTGGAGGCCTAGATTATGTACAGGCTACAGACAGATGAAGGAAAGGAGATGGGGGAACAGGAAGATAATGTACAAGGTGTTCAGGTATTTTCAAGGGACAGTGAATGAGAATCAGCCTGGCTGAGGCAGAGCATTTCTATTGGAAATAATATATTAGTCAAAACATGGCCCTAACTGTAAAGGAGAATTTTTAGTTCATGTAACTAAAAGGCCTAATGTCTTGGTAAACAGACACTTAACAATAAAGAACAAATCCTCCTATATAATAAAAGCCTAATATGCAAATTGTCTCCTCTACCGAGAGTTTGGCTGCTCACTATGACGTGCACTGACCACCAGGGGGCAGTGAAGAACGTGGTGGGCATCAGCAACATGGCGCTGGCAGTGGAGGCGCTGCTGGCCCTGATGGGCCCCTGTGGGAGAGCACTGACCATCAGGGGGCAGCTCCTGTGTTGAGTGTCTGCCCCCTGGTGGTCAGTGTGCATCGTAGCGACCGGCTGTTCCGCCATTCAGTTGATTTGCATATTACCCTTTTATTATATAGAATATTGATTTCAGAGAGGAAGGGAAAAGGAGAGAGAGAAAAACATCAATGATGAGGGAGAATCATTGATCGGCTGCCTCTTGCATGCCCCACACTGGTGATCGGGCTGCAATTTTGGCATATGCCCTGACAGAGAATCGAACCAGTGACTTCCTGGTCAGCCACGGAGCCATACCGGGCTTGGAGTTCTTTATAGTAGTTCCTCCCTCCTCAGAGTCCTTCCTTTGACAGACTTACTGGCATTCCCTACCTGAGTGGTTAGTTTGGGGAATACATGTCAGGTCACCATCTCCCTACTCCAAGTTCTGCTATTATCTGTTTACCTCTGCCATGACTCTTACCACTTCTCCTTCTATTATATTTTGGTTGCTTGTGTATTTGTCTTACCTCCTGTATTAAATTGTAAGCTTTTTGAGGCCAAACCCTGAGTCTAACACATCTTTACAGCCTTACTGTTCCCAGTACAAAGTGCTGAAGAAATATTTGGTGAGTACATGACTAGTTCAATGCTGTCCAATATGTAACTACAGTCCACATGTGGATATTTTAATGTAAATTAAATAATATGAAAAATTCAGTCATACTAGCCAGATTTCAAATGCTCAAAAGCCACATGTGGCTCATGGCTACCATATTGGGCAGCACCAAGCTAGACGGTTGACCTAGAACAGTGATGGCGAACCTTTTGAGCTCGGCGTGTCAGCATTTTGAAAAACCCTAACTTAACTCTGGTGCCGTGTCACATATAGAAATTTTTTGATATTTGCAACCATAGTAAAACAAAGACTTATATTTTTGATATTTATTTTATATATTTAAATGCCATTCAACAAAGAAAAATCAACCAAAAAATGAGTTCGCGTGTCACCTCTGACATGCGTGTCATAGGTTCGCCATCACTGCCCTAGAAGATGTGATACAGACCCAAACTTGATCAGTGGATTAAAAAAATACAAAGAAATGAGTTTCTAAGAAAGGCATAATCTTGATTATCCTCTTAGGTTCTTCTGTAGATGTCAGACCTCTTTTGTGTAGATCTAGAGATTTCCCACAGATGCTGTTCTTGAACTAATTTGTGGTGCTGGGAGGAGCATATTCTCGTGCCTTGGGAATCTCAAAAGCCCAGAGCTTCTGTATGAGTCGTGTCTAGCCCTTCAGAGCTGGGTTGATGGATAGGACTGGGCTTTATATGCAGATCCCAGCATCATTTTATTTTCTGAGATACGCCATGGCTAGATGTTGGGTAGAGGTCTTGCTTTCCTACACTAACTGAGCCCCCAGCCCCCCACCTGCTTGGCTGGCAGTTCTGACTTGGCATATAGAGCTGCTATAGCCCTGGGGAACAGAGCCAAACACGCGGAAGTGGTTACAAGTGGTTACGTGTATTAGCTCCCAGGGAAGCTGTGGCTAGCAGGGGGAGTGGGTGCGGTGCTGCCTGATGGCTTTTCAAAGAAGCCAAATCTTTGAAGTTTTGTTTTAGCAGCTGCCAGGTATGCTGTTTCAGCACTTTGAGACGCTCTCACTGTATTCCCATATCACATTTTTCTTCACTATATGTGCATAGTATACACAACGGAGCTTGGATGCCGGGAGCGTAACTATAATTGTGTGGAGTAAGTTGCTAAACACACCCTCTTGCTTTTTCTTTTTACTATGACTCTGCCATGAAATAGCCACTTTAATGCTCCCTCTTCCCTTTTCAGCGCCGACCCTTTCTGATCTCTTGCCCAAGGAGAGGCAAACAGAGTCCACTTCTATTTTGGGAAAGGAGTAAGGTTTGAAAAACTGGAGCGCTGACATTTTTCCAATGGATTGGAGCATCACTCTGAAAATAAACCATCTCTCTTTTTCAAAAGAACAGGTGACAGCCCCCAGGATGTAACCCAAACACGTTCAGTTTGGGAGTCAATTTCTTGACTGTAGATCTTGTTCACTATTGAATCCTCAACATTTAGCACAATGTCAACTAATACATATTTGTTGAATGGTTGCGCTTGCAAGTGCTCTGCTGTGGGGGAGGACCTGGGTAGGCAGAGTACCCCTCTAGGCCCCCACTCTGAGCTTTCCTGCCTCCTTGCTCTCCTGCTTAGTAATCTCTCTCCCGTCCAGGCTGCAGTCACCTCAGACCTTTCCAGCTGCCCTACTCGCTTGGAGTACAGTATATGCTGCTTGTGTAACTAGCTTTTATGTCTTTGTTCTGTCTCTCCTGAGTTGTAAGTCTATTAAAGGCAAGCACTGCATTTTATTTCTACAGAAAGAACCCTGGGCCAGGGAGGGGAAGACCTAGGAGCCAGTCCCAGGTCCACCTGGAACTCCCTGACTTGGGGTAGATCATTTGACAAAACTTCAGCCCAGTTGTGCCATGTGGAGAGTGATGATGCCTGGATTGTCATGGGAGTTCAGTGAGATCAGATACGTAAACCTGCTTTTGTGAAGGATGAAGCAGTACAATGGTCAGGTCTTTTCAGTATTAATAATACTTACCACGCTGAAATAGTAATGTTTGTTTATGCTGCTGATGGTACACAGGCTAGCCTCTCCCAGAGCTGAGGCAAATCACAAGTTCAGCCCCACATTACTCAGCTTGGCACAGGTTTAAAGCAGTAAGTGGTCCATTCCAGGCACTCTCTGTCATCACCTCTCTCTCAGTCTGCAGGTTCTCCCTTTCAGACCCACGGGGTCATTATTTTTTCTTACTGGCCTCCCGCTTCTCCCCTCAGGCCCAGGCTGAGCTCTCTCTCTTAACCCCCTCAGTGCTTGGAGAAGCAAGGTAGTCCATGTCATTTCCCAGTTTAGGCTGGAATTGCTATCCTGGTAGACCCTTCTCTCAGCATGGCCACCTGCCCATCAACAGTACCTGGTCCCTTCATCATTCTCCCTCATCCCAGCAGCGCAGCTCAGGGTCCCTTCCTGTTTTCTTCTCCCTGCCCTCACTTTTCTTCCAGGCTGTCCTTTCAGTCTCTTCTTTCCATGTCATCTCATCCTACACTTTCTTTAAAAAAAATTTTTTTATTGATTTCAGAGAGGAAGGGAGAGGGAAAGAGAGATAGAAACATCAATGACGAGAGAGAATCATTGATTGGCTGCCTTCTGCACACCCACACTGGGGATCAAGCCCACAGCCCAGGCATATGCCCTTAACCGGAATCAAACCCAGGACCCTTCAGTCCACAGGCCGATGCGCTAGCCACTGAGCCAAACCAGCTAGGGCTCATCCTGCATTTTCTTTCTCTGAGCTAAGACCTTTCCTTCAGTAAGACTGTTCTCCCTTTTAAGGCTGAAGTTTGGTGCATCTGCATGCCCCTGTCACTCAGTCCACATCCCCTGAAGGCATCTTCTCCTCGGAGAAGAGCACATAAACAAGCACTACCATTTTGAGTGCTGTCATATGGCTCGAGGAGGTCCAAATTCTCTTAAAATATCTAGGATCTCAGTATCTAAATGTTATAATTTAGTGTTTGAGATTACGTGTTTTAATCCCTTTTTTTTTTAGCCACTTAGTAGCTATGTCACCTAAAGTAAGTTCTTTGAACCTGTTATTCTTATCTCTAAATGAGGCTACTTCTTAGGGATAGTCTAAGGAGCAAGTGAAAATTAAGTGACATAAGAAGAGCACTTTTATACAGTGGCTGCCACAGGATAAGTGCTCAGTAAATGGGAACTGTTGTAAACATGTTATCTAGCCATATCCTGTTTCACAGGTGTTAAAAATTGAGACCCAGAGAAGTTAAACGGGTTGTGCAAATTCTCACGCCTCCCTGGTGATAAAGTAAGGACTGGAACCCAGGGCTTCTACTCCTCTAACCCCTCACAGGTTTATCTTTTCTATTTTCCCTTCTGCGGGTGGAAGGTGGGACCACTCCAGCGAGGAGTGTTCATTGATTTGTGCATTTGTTCTTCCAGCACACATTGCGTGACTGGGATGTTGCCAGGCTCTGGATGGACAAAGACCAGAGCAATGAACTCACTGCCTTCATGGTTGGTTCAGTCGCAGGGGTCCTCAGACTTTTTAAATAGGGGGCCAGTTCACTGTCCCTCAGACCGTTGGCCGGCGGGACTATAGTTTAAAAAAAAACTATGAACACATTTCTATGCACACAGCGGCGGCAAAAACACCCGGCAGGCCAGATAAATGTTTTCGGCGGGCCGTAGTTTGAGGACCCCTGGTCCAGTGGGTAAAACATGGTCACTGGGAAGTACAGTCATAGTATAGAACACTCCAATAAAAGGTATCCTGGAGCCTCCAGGGAAAGCTCTCAGAGGAAGACCAGGGTAGCTTTGCAGAGAATGGGTTGTTATTTGACGGGGTGGACATGGCAGAGACGTGTGTGAAGCAGCGAGGCCTAAGAGCAGGCCTGAAGTGTGAAGTTGAGGGCACATGGCATGCAAGTGGGGGGTGGCTGAGGGTGAGATGGGAAAGCTGCGGTGCCTGATGTGCCACACTAAGGGGATTTTCCCCCATCATCTGCCTTTTAATTAACATCATCTGAAGAAGTCAGGGACATTTTTTGTGTTTGTTTTAAACATTTTTGAGTCTTTATACCTACTGTTTCCTCAGTCTTTCACTTCCCCATTCATATCTGGCAGATTCTTTTTGTCATTCTGGATTCAGCCCAATTTCAACCCTGCCTTTCTGCACCTTCTACCACATCTCATCCAGAGGTGGCCTACTTGTCTGTAGCTGTAGTATTTTTACGTTGTTATAATTAGATTTTCATGTCTTTCTGCTGTCATCTCCTTTGAAATCAAGACTTATACTCTTTATACTCCTGTTCCTTAATGCAGTTTCTGACACATACTATATTATCCGCTAATTTAATGTATGCCGAGTGAGTTTAAGTATCTAGGTTCATAATCACAGACCTGAGTTTCTCTTGGGCAACTCTTCAGCTAATGCCTATCGTTGGCACCACAAAAATTTAGATGCATCAGGTCAAGAGCCACAACTCAACCTGCTTGCTATCTCTAGGATATGCGCCTTGGCTTCCTCTGGAACGGCACCTTAGCATTAAGCTGGACAAATGCCTTCTGTGGAAGCAGTTGTCGCCCTTTCTGTGTTTGCAGCACAATTCCACACACTAGAACTTGGCGCAACACACTGGAAGGAATTAAAAGACTCAGTACACAACCAGTGGACTCCATCTGGTGGACCAGTGGACTCCATCTGGTGGACCTGGTGGAATCAGTGTCAAAGAAGAGCAGGGATTTTTCAACCTTTTTCATCTCGTGGCACACAGAAACTAATTACTAAAATTATGTGGCACACAAAAAAATAATATGTTTTTGCTTATCTGACAAATAAAATAAGTATAATTTTGATTGATTTACCAAAATAATAATAACCTATCCTTCTTGCTCCAAAATGAATTTTTAAAAATTGATTTTGAGAGAGAGAGAGAAACATTGATGTGAGAGAGAAACATTTGTTGCCTCCCACATGTGCCCCTACTGGGAATTGAATTCTTCAACCTTTTGGTGTACAGGACAACACTCTAACCAACTAAGCCACACCAGCCAGGACCCCAAAGTGACTTTTAAAAAAAAAATCAGGTACCTATACTTTGTATATAAAGATTTCTGGTACCTAGAATTAACCAGTCAGATGCAACCTTATTATTTGGCGTGACCAGTAAGAAGCCAAGTCTGTTATATAGCCTCTATATTTATGGATCAAGACAGGGCATTCACAGTGGAGTGCTATTGTGTTGGCTGTTGCCATTTTTTTATTTGATAGTCTAAAGCGAGCATGCTTGGTCTAGGAAAAGAGGTCAGTGACCCTGACCTCTTTTGTCAGGTATTGCAGGCTTATAAATTCTTGGGGCACACCGGTTGAAAATTGCTGAAGTAGAGCAATATTTCACAGTGTACCTTAAATTGCTGCATTTATATTCACTGGGCCACATGGCTGTTTGAGTAGTTACTTATTTACCGCCCTGCCTCTCCTGTACTCCTGAGGGAAAGTTTCTTCATATTGTAACATATACTCTGTATTTGGCACCAGTTTGATGTTACATTTCACCTCTTACATATTGCAAATATACCCTGCTCAGTGCCGTGCCACCAGATTCAGCCAGCTTAGCATTCATCCAACACACACAGCTGTAGCACCGTGTTCATGTACGTACATATATTTTGCATGCTGATCAAACTTGGCACACTTGTGAGTGTTCTCAGCACAGACAGTTGAGAATCTCTGGGCTTCCGTGCCCTGCTGTGCTATGGTAGGATAGCAGGCCACTCTGATACGATGATGCTTGCAAGCTAATTTTTCTTTGCCTTCTAAAATTTGTCATCTAAGTAATTGGGTGAGTTATCTAGTGCTGCACAACAAAGTATCTCGAAATTTAGCAGCTTAAAACAATAAACATCTCCGTTTCTGTGGGTCAGCAGTCGAGGAGCAGCTAATGGGGCTCTGGCTCAGGCTCTTTCACGAGGCTGCAGTAGAGATGCCAGCCAAACGGGCTGCAGCCACTCGAAGGCTTCTCCGGGCCGGGAAGATCGTCTTCCCCGATGGCTCACCCTCACGTGGGTGATGAGTTCATGCTGACTGTTGGCAGGAGGCCCGTTCCTCACCACACAGACTTCTCCCCAGGGCTGCCTGTGTGTCCTCATGAGATGGCAGCTGGCTTCCCCAAGAGTGAATGACTCAGGAGAAAGCAGAAGCCACAATGTCTTTTATGACCTAGTCCCAGAAGTTATACACCATCATTAAAATTTTTTATGTTAATTGTGGTAAAATACACATAACAAAATAGGCCATTTTCATAATTTTTAAGTACATAGCTCAGTAGCATTCAGTATATCCCATATTGTACACCACCATCCACTTCTAGAACTCTTTCCATCTTGCAAAACTGAAACTCTGTATCTATTAAAAAATAACTCCCATTTTCTCTCTCCCAGCCCTTGGCAACCACTTTTTCACTTTCTGTCTCTGAATTGGATTACTCTAAGTACCTCATGTAAGTGGAATCTTACAGTATTTGTCCTTTTGTGACTGGTGTATTTTATTTAGCATATCTATAAGGCCCATCCATGTTGTAACTGTCAGAATTTTCTTCCTTTTTAAGGCTGAATAATATTCCATTGTGTGCTTCTATCACATTTTGTTTACCCATTCATCTGTGGATGGATACTTTGGCTGTTGTGAATAATGCTGCTATTAACAGGGGTGTACAAATAGTTATTTATGTGGCTACATTCAATTTTGTTGGTTATATTTCCAAAGTAAATTGCTGGATCTTATAAAAATTCTATTTTTCTTAAGCCTAATTAATTCACTTTATTTTCCCTGTATAAATACACTACTTATTGGCCATCACTGGAGTCTGGGTCTTCTGCACGAAGCCTGTGGTATTTATTGGTGTTTGCTGGATGGTCAATGAATTCCTAATAGGGAGACTTGGTGAACACAGTCTCTTTCCAGAGATTGGGGCGAGATATCTGTAGGTCTTGGATATTCATCCCTTATTATGTGCAAATATTTTCTCCCATTCTGTAGACTGCTTTTTAACTGTTTTGATTGTGTCCTTCGAAGCATAGAAGTTTTTAATTTTGATGAAGTACAATTTTCCTGTTTTTTCTTTTGTTGCTTGTGCCTTTGGTGTCATAGCCAAGAAATCATTGTCAAATCCAGTGTCGTGATGCTTCTGCCCTATGGTTTCTTCTAAGAGTTTTCTAGTTTTAGCTCTTATAATTAGGTATTTCAAGCACACACACTGTCATTTCTGCAACATGCCAGTTCTATTCAGTTTGGAATGTGATGTTACAAGGATATGAATAACAGGAGGGGGGATCATTGGGGGCTGTATTGAAGGTTGGTTCCCACAATAACTCAGTACATGATTTAAAAGTTAAGTAATTCTATAAAGTTTATAATGAAAATGAGAATCCGTTGCCCCTTCTCTTCTCACTGCCACCCAACCTTAATTTCCACATGTCCCTTCCTCCCATCCTTGCAGTAGACACATAGTATAATTATTGGTAGATCAGTGTTCACTGCTTTCATTATCACAACTATGCCCTTGGAAACATTTGGGCTTCTTAGACTCATCATTTCTTCTCTGGTACTTATCCATTTCTCTGTCATTCTGTCGACTTTCTGGGGGATAACAATTTTCTGTACTCTCTACTTTCTTAAGTCTGACTTGATACATATTGCAAAGATAAGAAGTGTTCTGAGTTTCAGATTTCTTCCAGTTGAAGACAGCCTATAAAGGGCTGAATCAAAGAAAAGATACATGTATATATCTATTTATATAAAAGCCTAATATGCAAAGTGTCCCAAGAGTTTGATCGACCAGGAATTTGATTGCTTGCTATGACATTCGCTGTCCACCAGAGGGTGGCACGAAACAAAGGAAGGCCCCAGCAGCTGGGGAAAGGAGGCCCCAGCCAGCGCCAGAAGGCCCTGATCGGCCCTGATCGCCAGCTAAGCCTAGAGGCCCTACCCGTGCATGAATTTTGTGCACCGGGCCTCAAGTAGTTACAATACAATAATGCATATAGTTATATATTATACATATTCCTATTCTATAGACTATATTTATGTGTATACTTTATAACAATTAATGGTACAGGTAATACATATAGCCATATCATAAGCTAATTTGATGGAAATACATATTTATAATTTATGAGGACATAAAGTCTCCTCCTCAAAGGTAGCCCGCCCCAGTGAAAGGTTGATTTGTATAGTTTCCATGTATTTTTCTGTTTTTCCCCCCTAATATCTCCTTTTTTTGTTTGTTTGTTCATGTGCACTTAAATATTTTTAGCCAGTATGCAGTTTTCCTAAGTTTGTACACCATAATGTATTTTACCATTTTATTAAAGAACACTAAGTTATATCCAATTTAGGAATCTGCAGTGAACACCTTGTGCACATGTACAAGTATTTCTGTAGGATACAGTCCAAGAAGTGGAATTTTTTACATCAAATGATATGTATTCCTTGAATTTTTATACTGTCAAATTGGCCTCTAAAAAGGCTATATCAGTATACCCTTCAATGAGAGGGTGCCCTTTCCCCGCACCCCGCCAGCGCTGCATCCCATTGATCTTTCTTTTGGTACCTCCGGACCATCACTTACCCCTCTCTTACAAATTCTCTCCTATTTGTACTGATGATGACATTAGGAATAGACCCTGTCTTCCGATACTTTACTTCGGGGCTGCTCTGTTTTAGGACAGGAATACAACCCAGATGGGGCCCGAGAAGCAGGAAAGGCAAGGGTTCTCAGTGGGCGCTTTCTTTCCTTAATGTTAGTTAAGCCAAGAAGGAATCCCTGTGAGTCAGCTTCTTTCCCCCACACTGCTTAGGTGCCTTTCTCTCCTGGTTTTGTTTTTGACTGATTTCATCCAAGAAGTCTGCCCCTTCCCCCTCCCTAAGTAATGAATAACCAGAAAAATCACAGAACCCAGCAGATTGAGTGAAGGAAGCTTAAGGAAAATATTAAAAAGGAAGAAAAGTGTTTGATGTACTTTTAATATAAAATGTGGAAAAAGTAGAAAAAGGGTGGGGGCTAGGGCAGGAGGGAGGAGAGAGATTATTCACGGTAATGGGAACCAAATGTTGGCTGGGAAAGCTGCAGCATTCTCACACTCTTCCTGTAAACCCAGCGGCTTTTCAAAGTGATAGCAAGGGAGAGCCAACAGCACAGGACTCGCCTTAACCCTCTCGTACCTGGACAGCTGCTCCCAGGCGGCTTTCAGAGGTGGTGTCACCGTGAAGAAGTCCGGGTGTGGAGAATTTCTGTGTCCCTTCCTGCAAGAGGAAGGAAGGTGGACGCAAGTAGTAAAATAAAAGGGAACAGCTGTTAGCACCTCAGAGTGGGCCTACATTTATCTTCCACATTAGGCTTTAATACTGGACAGTGAGCAGCCTGCTTGACCAATAGCTTTGCCACGTGTGAGTGACGTTATCTTCTCCCCTTGCTGTCTGAAGGGGAACCCCCATGCTGTAGACAGACAGCCTCTTCACCAGTAACATCCCACTACATGAAAGCCCTCGGTGGGCTCTGAAGTCCTCTTGGGTGGATAGTATGTGTGCGCCTCTGGAGGCTTTGGCCTCTGTTTCTCTTGGAAGTCCACACCTGCCACTGTGGATGGAGATGTAAAACGGTTTGGAGCTGAAGGGCACCCCTGACCTTGTGACTCCCAGGTGGTCAAGGACAGGCACTTGCCTCGGCCTAGCCATTTATCTACAGCGGGAGAAGGAAAAGGGGTGAAGGAATGAATGAAGTTCCTGGTCCAGCTGGCTCTTCACTTCCATTTAAATTTGAACATTGTTCAGGCACCTTTAAAAGTTAACTGTGACTCAGCTGACGTTGCTTGGTGTTTGCGCATCAACCTATGAACCAGGAAGTCACGGTTCAATTCCCAGTCAGGGCACATGCCTGGGTTGCAGGCTCAGTCCCCAGTGAGGGACTAAATTTCCCGTCCCCTCTGAAATCAATAAAAATATATTTTTTAAAAAGTCAATCGTGCCTCAAAAAGAAAAAATTTTAGTTTTTATGTACAATATTTATCATTTCAGAAGGCCAGCCCTCCCATACCCCCCATACCCCAGTGAAAGGCAGTGGTAGCACTAGGGCAGGTGGCACTGCAGAGCATACGAATGCTTAACCTCTGCTGTGAGCTTGACCTCTTTGCCCTCAGTTGTCTCATCCATGACATTAGTCTCTGCCTTCTCGGAATGTTTAAGGATAAAGTGAGTTAAAGAATGAAAACATTTAGCACACTGCCTGGCATCTGCTTTTCTCTGTCTTCATCATCATCTTCCTAGGGCCTATAGCTAAATCTGAAACATGTCTTTTCATGTTTCAAATGTTTTTAAAAATTATCTTTGGGATGATTTTATAGTTTTATGTTTTACGTTTAAATCCATAGTCCATTTTGAATTCATTTTTGTAAGAAGTATGAGGTTATCCCGGCTGGTGTGGCTCAGTGGTTGAGTGTTGACCCATGAACCAGGAGGTCACAGTTCGATTTCCGGTCAGGGCACATGCCTGGGTTTTGGGCTTGATCCCTACTAGGGGCCATGCAAGAGGCAGTTGATCAGTGATTCTCTCTAATCATTGATACTTCTATCCCTCTCTCCCTCTCCCTTCCTCTCTCTGAAATCAATAAAAAAAGAAGTATGAGGTTAGTCTGAGGTTCCGTTTTTTGCCTATGGATGTACAATGGCTACAGCTCCATTTGCTAACAAACAAATGGCTATTGTTTTTTCCAGCTTTGTCAAAACTCAGTGGAGCATATTGGTGTGGGTCTTGGATGATCTTAGTATTCCCAGCACGAAGGCCTGCTTTAGCGAGTACTGTTTTAGTTCCTACTCTTCTCTTCTTCATCGCAACTTTGGAGTCATACAGATTGAAGTTCTGACGCAGCTCTTTCTCTTACTCGGTGTGTAGACTTACACCTAAGTCATTTAACCTAAGTCTCAGTTTCCTCCTCCGTAAAATAGAATGGTCATATCTTTTTCGATGGGTCTCTGAAGGCTAGCCCTGGTAAGGCATGCCAGGGGATTAGCTTGAAATCAGGCATTTAGAAAGCCCTACACCAATGGTAGCAGTGGTAATAAAACTTGGTTTCTCTGTGCTTGGCTGTCCTAAGCCACACTCAACTCATGCCCTTTGCCTTCCCCAAATCTTAGCTTTTTTTAGCCTTTTCATTGTAGCTTCATTATGAGCACGAGTGATTCCAATTAAAGCTGTGTGCTGTGCTTTGCTTAGATGGAAATTTTGACCAGTAACATTTCTATTTCAGGATATATGAGAGATCCATGTCTTAACAGCTTTGATTACAGCATCTCTCCATCTTCTACCACCCCCACTATTTGGCTACTTGGATTTCCTGTTGCTCCCTGCTCTTTTATTTGCTATTCCTTCTCCCTGAGGTGTCCTTTCCAGTTGTCAAATTGCTGGGCATCTTTGAGACCACCTCCACTTTGAAGGCTTTCTTGATTTCTCCCATATGAAGTTGCTCCCTTCTTCATGCTGTATCCACTGAGCCAAACCAGCTAGGGTGCTTTCCTCTTGTTTTCTAAAGCTAGTGTCCTGTTCCCAGCACAATGGCATACAGAGTTTGGGGAGTAGCAAGTCTTTTTCTTAAAAAAACACACACACGTATTTTTAAATACATAAATAAAATATATCCATATGTCTTGGCTGCATTAAATGATAAAAGCTAGATAATCCTATATAGTAAAAGGCTAATATGCAAATCTACCAAACAGTGGAATGACTGGTCACTATGATGTGCACTGGCCACCAGGAGACAGACGCTCGGTGCAGGAGCTGCTCTCTCATGGGCAGTGCGCTCCCACACGGGGAGCTCTGCTCAGCCAGAAGCCAGGTTCATGGCTGGGGAGTGCTGCAGCAGTGGCGGGAGCCTCTCCTACCTCCTCGGCAGTGCTAGGGATGTCCAACTGCTAGAGGGCACAGGCCGGGCTGAGGGACCTCCCCCCCCCCAAATGCACAAATTTCATGCACTGGGCCTCTAGTATAATTATAATGTGCTAGAATAAGACTAGAATGAAATATACCAGCTACCATGGTTACAGAATGGAACTATGGGTGACTTTTTTCTGTTTCTTTACACTTTTCAGTACTTACACATTTTCATAGTAAGCATGTATTAATTTTAAATTGATTTTATGTTGTTTAACATGTCTTGCAATTTCTTATTAATTCAGATATATTTCTCCCTGTTTTGAAGTGATAAAATTCTATTTTGCCATTTGTTAAGAGGGTAACAAAAGAAAGGGGGGGACTAACATTTATTGTGTGTCGAGTCCATGCCACCTCCTGTGCTTTGTATGATTTATCCTATTTATTTCCAAAAAACATGGCTGCTACATAGGTCTTATCCTTAAGTATAGATGATGAAACAGCCTTAGCTATGTTAACATTCGGGCCAGTTCTTTCTGATGGGAAAGCTCATGCCCTTTTCACTAGTTCAACTTCTCTAGTAATAGGGAGAGGAAAGTCAGTACCAGTCTTTTCACAGTGCCATCCCAGGCTGGTCTGAACCTGTTTATTATTGATGATGATAATGTGCAAAGGGGAGGTCAAAATATTTCTGAAAATAAATTCATTGATGAAATATAAGAAACAATCTTTCTGTGAACAAAAGTGAAGAAAACTGCCCTAGCCTTTTTAGCTCAGTGGATACAGCGTTGTCCTGCAGACTGAGGGGTCCCGGGTTTGATTCCAGTCAAGGTCACGAAACTCGGTTGCAGGCTTGATCCCCTGCCCTGATTGGGGCATGTACAGGAGGCATCCAATCAATGTGTCTCTCTCACATCAGTGTTTCTCTCTCTCTCTGTCTCTCCCTTCTCTTCCACTCTCTCTAAAAATCAATGGAAAAATGTCTTCCAGTGAGGATTAACAACTACAGCAAAAAGTGAAGAAAGCTTTAGTAGCTGGAGCTATATAGTTCAGCATTACAAATATCTTTACTGTCATCTATGAATCTGTACAATTTTTCACTTGCACCAGGCACTAATACCACGCTTCATGTGTGGGCAGAACACATAAAGAGACTGAAGAAACGATAAGTGTATGGATTGTGTTTACAATTTGGGTTAAATTTCTACTTGCTTTGTATGCTGACCCTTCTGGATATAGCTTAATTTCTTTCACAGATCTGAGCCAGCAGGTCAGGCAGATTGGGATGGCTACTTTAGATGGTGGGTAATTCCATCCTAGGGAACTCTAGGGGGTGGGAATTGTGGAATTCGGGTCCTCTTGGTTTCTTACAATGGCTTGATCATACAGCTGCTTGTCAACATGTCATATAAATGTGATTTGTCATTTTAACTGTGGTTTAACAAACGTTGTTCAACAGCTATGGTATTTTAGAAGGGATCCATCACTCCTCGGTCTTTTGGCCGAGATTAAGTGTAGAAGAGAACTATGATTCATGAAAGGGATGTAAAGAAGAAGAAGAGATCATGAAAGATGTCCCTATTAGTCTCCTGGCCATTTATGGACTCAGTGTGTGTGTGGAGAATCAGGCCATAGCCAGACTGAGATATGAATCATCCATTTCTTCATCAGCAAATGTAATGTCTGGATTTAGAGATCTTAGAGGCAAAGAATTTTTGTTTGATTCAATTCCTAAAATACAAATTCTATATTTCGACTTTTATCATATTCATACCACAACTGATTAGCTTGTCTATACCAAGAAGACACGGTTTACCATATAAGAAAATGGATTGCCTGTTGATCTATGAGAAATCTGGAGTATGTCCCACTGAACCTCAAAAATAAGATCATAGATAAGAAATTATAGTAGCTGAGAGTAACACGGAGTGCTTCCAGTATACCAGGCCCTAAATGCTTTATGTACTTTATCTC
Source organism: Myotis nattereri (assembly GCF_964212035.1). Classification (NCBI taxonomy): domain Eukaryota; kingdom Metazoa; phylum Chordata; class Mammalia; order Chiroptera; family Vespertilionidae; genus Myotis; species Myotis nattereri. The sequence continues at coordinate 22,628,097 of NC_138075.1, read as the reverse complement.
ATTTAACAGCTTTTACTGTGTGCCAGCCGCTGTTTTCCAAGCTTTACATGTATTAACTGACTTAGTGCTCGCAGCTAGTCTATGAGATAGGTACTGTTACCATCCCCATTTTACAGATGAAAAGACTAGGCACAGAGAAGTGAAGTGACTTGCCCAGGATAACACACTGGTGAATGGCAGTCAGGATTCACACCCAAACAAGTGGTCACAGAATCCATGCTCTTAGCCACTCGGTCGGTGGTTCTCAGTGGGGTGTGTCCAAATCTCCTGAAGGGCTTGTTAAAACACAGGTTACTGGGCCCAACCCCGGAGTGTCTGGATCCAGTAGATCTGGGGTAAGGCTGGATAATTTCTATTTTTAACATATTCCCAGGTGATGCTCTGCTGTGCTGCCTCTCCTGGGGCTGGTAGCTCAGTGCAAGCAGCCAAGAACCAGGGTGATGTCTGATCCCAGCAGAGGCAGGTGCCTGTGTTTCGCAGCAGCTGTGACTTTGCACTAAGCCCTCTAGTGAATCTTGAGGACAGCAAATTTTAGTCGACTTGTCTTGACAAGAGAGAAGCATGTGCCATTGCAGCCATGCTATGGACATGGTGATCAAGAGGCCAGTTCCTGACACAATGAAGGTTTGTTTGTTTCCATAGATTGTTCAAGTAAAAAAAGGCTTGAATGTTAGTATGCATTTTATTTCCCTCCTTTAATCCAATGGTTTTCTTTTTTAACTTTTTTATTCTTTATTTCCCTAGTATTTCCCTCTTTTATATTTTAAAAATCTTGCCCTGGCCGGTGTAGCTCAGTTGGTTAGAGCGTCGTCCCGTACACTAAAAGGTAGTGGGTTCAATTCCCAGTCAGGGCACGTGCCCAGGTTGCAGGTTTGATCCCCAGTCGGGGCATGTGCGGGAGACAACTAATCAATGTCTTACTCTTACATTGATATTTCTCTCTCTCTCTCTCCCTCTCCCTCTCCCTCACCCTCTCCCTCTCTCTCTCCCTCAAATCAATAAAAAATGAAATTTTAAAAATCTTTATAAAGAAAGGAAAAATGACAAGTGGAGAAGGTGAGAGAGCAGGGAGAGGAAAGGAGAGTAGGAGGGAAAGGAAGGAAGGAAAGTGGAGTTTTTGGAGTTGTCTCCCACTTCCCTTGGCCAATTAAAGAAAAGGGGCAGAGACAGGTTACTGAAGCCAGAAAAGCTGTAGACTTTGACTGTTCCAAGATGCCTGCTGTGTTGCTTTTTGGGGAAAAGAGGAGAGAAACTAAAGGAGCCTAACCGATGTGATGAGGCAGGCATTCTAAATTTGTGACACTTTGCAAGCTGTTTGTGTGCACTAGGTTTGACCCCAGCTTCAATTCAATGTAAAAGTAGTTGGAAACTGGCATGTCAGCTGCCCTAGACAATGTGCACATTAACTTTCATTTTCAAGGCTTTTCCTAGCTCGTCTTCGCAGGGTGTGAAAGCTCCGTGATGGGGTCCAGTTCTGCAAGGCCGGCTGTGCTCATGTGTAACTTCACTGCTGTCACACAGGCATCGACCTTGATAAAAATCCTGCTGAGCTGGACCCAGTCTTCCCTGTTGAATGAGCTGGTGGCAGGGAGTTCTCTCTTGGCTTTCGTAAAGGTCACTCTTCACTCACTTCTTTAGTTCATTTTTTCAGGCTTCATGTGGTATGCTGGTTATGCCAAAGTAAAGAGCTAGATCAAAGGCATTTCTTGTCATGAGGCGAAGGATCAGTCTGTCTTTTCAGACTCAGTTTGCTAATAAAGGACCAAGGAGCCTCCACCTACATAACCAGCTGGCTCCCGAAGCCTCAGTGGCCTTCTAGAACATGCTCTGAACTTCACCTTTTGGAAGGTTTGGCTTTATGTCCAGCTCTGCGTTCCATACAGCTTGCCCCTAGAGTCTCTGCCAGATGTACTGAGAAATCCAGCTCTTGCCCTTATGTTCTCCTCCTGGGGATGATTCCATCAATCACGGAGTGGTACGAGTATGGAGACAGCAGAAGTCTGGTTCACATTCTGTATCCATTGTCACGTCCAGCTGGCTGGGATCTCACGGTATTTTTAAAGAACAGGCATATCAGCTCTGGCTTTTTTTGACCTGATACCTCAGGGTGTTCTTCCCAAGTTTATGTTATTGTCACACGGTATTTAATAAAATCAAAGTAGTAGCCAAATTACCTCCCCCCCCCCGCCCCCCTCCCCCAGAATTCTTCCAGTCATCACTACTGCTTCCTTTTCTTTTTCTATATCTCCACTATTGACTGAATAATCAGAAAGCTCCCCTCTCAATTGCTTGTAATTATGTATTTAAAAATATATACCTTATCTGGATCCTACTCGTGTTCTTAATTTCTTTTGATTCTTGAATCTTTTTGGGGGGGGCTTCTATTGATTTTGGACCACCTTATTTTTTTATGTTTTTTATTGATATTTAGAGAGAAAGGAAGGGAGAGGGAAAGAGGAAGAAACATCAATGAGAGATAGAGAAACATTAATCAACTGCCTCCTGCACGACCTTATTGATATTTAGAGAGAAAGGAAGGGAGAGGGAAAGAGGAAGAAACATCGATGAGAGATAGAGAAACATTAATCAGCTGCCTCCTGCACAACCCCTACTGGGGATGGAGCCCGCAACCTGGGCACGTGCCCTGGCTGGGAATCAAACCGATAATCTCTCCATGCATGGTGAATGCTCAGCCAACAGCCACATGGGCCAGGGCTTGAGCCATCTTATTTTAATTTGTTATCCCACTTCCACTTCTGGCTTTTCTGTAAAGATGTGTATAAACCATAGGTGGCAGCTTTATTTTTTAGGTGCCAGTTCATATACAGTCTCCTTCTTATTTAGGTTCTTAATTCAGGGTACATCTTTGTCCTATCCAAACCCTTTATTCCTCAAGGAAAATGAAACTCACAAGAGACAAGCTATTCAATCAATCTTATTTCCTCTGCTTTAATAATTGAATTTCTGCATCCAAAGAGGAGCAGTCCTTGTGGTGACTAATTTGTGATTGTGACTTGGCGTTTGATGTAATGTGCAGAGAAGGAGCTCATGCACTGGGAAAGGAAGGGAAGAGCTAGAAATAAATTAGATGCCGAATATGTAAACTGGTCATTGAGATGTCAGTTTCAAGCCCAAATCTAATGGATTAGCAAACCAATGATTTGGCAGCCTGTAGAGAAGGAAAAGGGAATCACTTAAGCCCAGCATTGATTCATGAAAGAAATAAGTCATGCTAGACTAACCCTCATGTCCCTTCATGGTAGAATTATTTATTTTTCATTGAGCACTCTTTGTATTCTAACATTTAAGCTTTTTATTGAATTTATTGCGGTGACATTGGTTAATAAAATTATATAGGTTTCAGGTGTACAATTGTATAACACATCATCTGTATATTGTATTATGTGTTCACCACCCCAAGTCAAGTCTCCTTCCTCACTATTTATCTCCCCTTTACCCTCTTCTACCTCCCCCACCCCACTGTCCCTCTGGTAGTCACGTCACCATACTGTTGTCTGGGTGGAAATTACTTTAGTAAAAGAAGATCAGGGGACTAAAAAGAATTACTGTAACTGAGTTTTGGCAAGGCATAATGAAATCTCATGGGCACAAAAGAGAAATGTGAACAAGACAATACTATCATTAGGAATATTTGGTGACTAAATGGGCAACTGTACCCAAACAATGAATCAGTGTAAGTTTGAGAATAAAGTCCCTGGGGCTCTGTCATTGGCTCACTAGTTCACCATTTTTTGTCAATGAATGTACTTATCCTTTCATATTTATCTAAGTGCTACTATATTCTAGGTGCTTATATATCTTGAAGGCATTGTAATCCTATTTTCAGAAGACATGAGTAGGGTGGGATACTGAATAATTTGGATGGCAATCAGGATTCACAAAGACTTAAACAGACTTGAATGATGAGCCTAATTCATGGAATTTGATAAGGAAAAACACAAACCTGTCACATGGTTTCCAACACTCAAGTGTGAAGAAGGCTTAAGGGTTTAGGTTGACTTTAAGTGGAAGAGAAGGTAACAGTAGAGTGGGAACTGCCAAAACCCAGGGCTAGCATGTGGGAAGTTTTTCGCGATGTATTGCCAGATGAGAAAAGCAGACAGCACAGAAACCTCTGTGTGCGGGAATCCACACAGGAAGTGCATACATCCAAGTGGGCATGGTAGCCACCTTTGGTTGTTGGATGACAGAGAGGTGACTTGAATTTTGCCTTTCTGTCTTTTTGTGTTTCACAGGTTTCAGTATTGAGGATATATTGTTTTTGCTTGCCCTTTAAAAAAATTATTTCTGTTTCATTTTAAAAAGGTGACAGGGGATTGTAGCCACTATTAAGAACCTAGGCTTTTATTAACAGAATTGGAGGTGGGAAAGGAGGATTGTGGTTACTCTCCCTCATTCATCAGAGCTCACATTCTCTGTCCAGCCAGCTGCCCCTCCCTGGCGGTCAGCATTATTAATAAGCCCCCACTTCCCCACCAGGGCCAGCACCCTGCCTATGGTTAGGGCATTCTCTAGCTTGAGAAGTAATGGATTTGCTCACACCTGTTCCTTGGTGCCCTTATTGTTTGTTTTCCCCAAAGGTTTGGATTCATTTTCCGTGGAAAGAATGTTAATAATAACAGCGCACATTTATTGAGCATTTATTATGTGTGCCAGACATTGTGCTAAATGCTTTACATGGGCCATCACTTTTACATCTTGGACGAGCCCTGTGAGAGGTGGTATTGATTTTTATTCCCACTTCACAGCTGAGGAAAGCAAGGCACAGAGAGTTTATGTTGCTTTAGGTTGTAGAGCCAGGATTTGAACCTGGCAGTCTTGGTCTAGAGCCCAGCTCCTGGTCACTAGGTTGAGCTGCCTCCTGTTCTGAGGGTCATCTAGTTGAGAGCCTGTGGTGCAATCCAGGGGCTCGGGCCTCTGCTCTTCTTCCAGGGTTCTGTCACTACTAACCCAGCTTTTGCGTTGGTTTTTATTTCTTTCCAGCATCCAAAACCTTTTATTTCTTTTTGCCTTCTTTCTTGGGTTATTTCTTTAATCCTTTCCCAAGAGCCTTTCATCCTCTCAAATAAACAAAATGTTTAAAGGTTTTTTAAGCCCTTTCGCCCTGTTCTCCAGCAGAAAGATCCGCTTCCGTTATAATGTCTTATAGTTCTGTCCTTTTGACATTGCATATAGGTCATCAAAAGTTCACATAGTTTTTCCAGATAATTTCTGAGCTTTTCTGTATCTTTAGCTCTGCCTCTTCCTGCAAAAGAATCATCTCAATACTACTTCATAGCTTCAAATCAGAAAAGTTAAAAGTGTGTAGTCTATAGTTTAACTTAGTAATCCGCACATGAAACCTATATGTTCATGTTGACTAATGTCACCCCAATAAAATTTAATTTAAAAAAAACAACAATACCAGATTTTTTTAAAAAGTATATAGTCTTATCTCAAGGACCAAACTCAAAGGTAAAAAAATAAATTTTAGTCTTTGGCACCTGCATTTGCAGAGATCATTTTCAAATCACATTCCAACATCAGAATTCTCTTAGGAATCAAGGCACTGGTTGCCATGAGCACAAAATCTCTTGGCAGGTCCATTTAACTCACTCCACTTAAATAATTTTAAGCCCAGATTTTATTTGGCTAGCTATCCCTGTTCCCAGTCACCAGTTGCCAACAGCAAGTCTTAAGAATTGTTAGTAGACAGCTTCAGTATTATTTACTAATACTCCCAAACCCACAAATACTCCCCAAAGCCAAGGGGGGTCCCCACCACATTATGTCATGCCTCTCTGATCATGTAAGTTCCTTATCCTGGCCAGCTCTGCTTGGTATTGCTCATGGGAACCCTCTGTCCTTCAGGGTTTGTAGCATTTACAGCGCCTTTGCAGCACCTACTATGTGCCAGAACTGCTCTGTGTGAGACTGAGAATAAAGTGCAGCCTCTGCTGTCCTTAAATATCTACACATCCCATATGCCTTGGAAATAGGTGGATATTCTTCAAATAGGAAGATTCTCCCCAGAAGGCACTTCCTTCATGGCCTTACGGTGTTTTTCATTAGAAGCACCGCTGGCATTTTGAGCAGCACATATTTTTCCTAGTACAGGGCTCTTTCTTGCATCCGTAGACTTGCAGCAGCCTTGGCCTCCACCTATTAAATGTCAGTAACCCCCACCCCCATTAGCATGACAGTGGAAAGCATACCCACACACTCCCCACACACACCCCCCAGAGAGGGATAGTGGCATCCCTGGCAGGTAGCTCAGGTTGTGTTGGGATTGGGTGGAGGAGGCTGGGGAATGTACAGCTGTCATGTTCCTCCGCCGCATCCCACCCTGTGACATCATCCCACCCTGTGACATCATCTCACCCTGTGACATCACATCCTTCTCGGGGAACCTTGAGCCTGAGAGCATCTCTGTATGGACAGTGCAGCAGCCTGCTGAGCAAGTGTTGCTTTGCTCAGGGCCAGTGGTGCAGTTTACGTATTACATCCAGGTTCCTTAGAACCAACGTCCATTTGATGGACCAGATATTAAAGCGAAAGGAGAAGCCTAGCCCGTCGGTGTGTATCGGCTAGAAGCAGTGGTTCTCAGCCTTCCTAATGCCGCGACCCTTTAATACAGTTCCTCATGTGGTGACCCCCAACCATAACATTATTTTCGTTGCTACTTCATAACTGTAATGTTGCTACTGTTATGAATCGTAATGTAAACATCTGATATGCAGGATGTATTTTCATTGTTCGCGACCCACAGGTTGAGAACCGCTGGTAGAGGTTGAGGTGTTCTCAAGAAGGCAGTCCTGGCAAGAAACACTTAGCCCTGCAGTGCCACAGTGTAACACAGAAAGTAAGGTGAAGTTCCACATGACTAGGCTAATGAGAATGTGGTTGTGAGAAATACCATGGTGTTGCCTATAGCTGCATGTGTACTAACGGCAAAATACAGCATAGTTCACTCTGAATCTTTGAATTTGAATCACATGTTAAACACTCCCACAGTTAACTTGCTTGTCCCTATATACTTCATTCTAGTAATGATATAAAACTATTTGAAGTTATTTACATGGAATATGTACAATATTATGTTTTAATATTAAGCAAAGAATAAACACTAAGAGGATAATAGAATAAAACCCAAATTTTAGAAGAATAGTTGAATGACTCTCACAAATTTGGTAGGAGTAGAAACTGTATGACTAGTAAACTAGAATGAATTGCGGTTCCAGAAAATAGGGTGGAATTTTGGAATTGAGGTTCCAGAAAGTGGGATAGAATTTTGGGTAAGAAAGGAAGCTATAAGGTGCCATAGAGAGGCATGTGTAGCTATATAATCCCAGGCAAAGCCCACGTGAGCGCGCACCTGGCCGCCTCTGTGTCAGTCATTCTGGCACTTGCATACTGCAAACCCCAAAGGCGTGGGCCTTAGTTGGGAGATCCCATGGCCCAGTAACACCAGTAACTCAAAGCCAGTACGTTTCTCGTTTCTCATGAGCTTACCACATTGCCTTGCGCAGCTGAGCACGCCTGCCCCCAGCCAGCGTCGCACTATAAACATTCCTGCCTCTGCGGAGAGCTTCTACTCGCTTGAGAAACTTCCCTTTGTGATTCGGAGGCTGGGTTCATGTGACTGATGAGATTCACTGTAAAAGTTTATGATGATGCAGCCTGTTCAGGGTGTGCAGTTGGTGAATAAACCTCCTCTTATCCCACGACCCTTATTTGATCTTCTGTTGCTGACTGTCCTACCTGCATCCATGAATTTCTTTGTATACACACACCTGAGAATCTGTCGCTGTTCATCTCCAAATAAGGGGCCTCGTTACAGACTCTGATGTCTGATATATAATGAGAAGACATTAAAGCAAATTTCTCTTTGGAATATTTGTTATTAAAGCAGTTTTTTAGAAATAAAACCAATCTAACTAGCTGGTGAGATGAATTCTGATATAAGCTACATGGTTACATAAATCCTTTAATATCTAATCCCTGAGTCTAGATTGCTACCCGTGGCTAGAAACTTGCAAGCCAGGAGTGGAAGCAGAGGAACAATTGATGAATTTTCTGACCATTGGTCCAGTTATCATAAATAATAGTTTCATTCCAGATTCAAATACCTGCCCCAGTTTGTATGGAAATCTCTAGGGTATTCGTCCAGGCAGTTCCTGCTGTTTCATCTGTCTCTTCCCTTCTGTTTGTTTGTTCATTGGATCAGCCCACTCTGCCCGAACCTTGTCTTCATTTACACCTGGATTCCTTTCTCCTTTGCCCCTCCTTCCACTCAGAGCTCACCTCGTTTCCCTAGCCATTCAGTCACTTCTTGCAAGTGTTATCCTTCAGTAAGCTTCCCTCTTCCCTCCTAATGAAAGAGTTAACAGGTTTCTCTGGCCCCACTTTTCCTAACCCTGTAACCCGTTTGACTCTCCTCAGCACTTCACTTTGCAAATAATGTTAACATTTTATTCATGTATTTAAGAACATATTGTATTCAGTCATTGGTGGCCACATTTCGACATACCTCCAGAAGCCCCTTGGGAAAGATCATGTCTTTTTCACTGTATAGCACTTCACACATTGAGGCATTTCAGGAGGGATTACTGAAGATCAAATGTCATACTCGAAAAAATTACTAAATAAGCTCTGAGGTTTTTGGTCCTGTTCTCCAAGAAGATTAGCTGAAAGTATGTAATCGTGCAACTGAACTGTGGAGCCAAACTGTGGGAGGAGATGATCAAGGGATGTGACACATAGGAAGTGAGATTATGTGAGTAGAAAACCTTTCATCCACGGACTTCAGAATACATTACACAGACTCTCTCTGAACTAGGTACTTGGAAAGCTCTTTGAAAGCAGGGAAATCCAAGCAGAGACCTGAAATGACCAAGATACGAGTGAGGGAGGTCAGGAAGGGGGCATGGACTTCTGGCTCAGCTGGCATCCACTTTACTCCTCACCACAGGTCTCTGTCGGGGCCATTAGGACCCAGGCTGTACCTAACTAGGCAGCATATAGGTTAGAACCAGGGAGGTCTGCACCTCACCTCAGTGTTGCTGCATCTCTGCCATTGAAATGATCATTAATGCAGGGACATTTATAAAGGAAAGAATCACGTGATGATTTAAATCACTCTGCATGAAGGAGATTTTGTGTGTTGAATCTTTAAACTAGGTACTATTTCATTTCTGTAAGCAGGGTTTGGGGTAAGGTTGTTCAATATGAGATTTTTAATGTTTCTTCTAGGTACAATATTCTGGTCACTGTACCTTAAAAAGGAAAAAAAAAATCAGGATAGTTAAAGAAGTTTCAGAGAATAACTAAAAGTATTAAGGAGATGGAAGGACTGCTAAATGAGACTGTTCTAAAATATATGGGGACCTTTAAAAAAAATTGTGGTAAAATATGCATAACATAAAATTTACCACTCTTTAAAAAATTTATTGAATTTATTGGGGTGACATTGATTAATAAAAGTATATAGGTTTCAGGTGTGCATTCTATAACACATCATCTGTGTATTGTATTGTGTGTTCACCACGCCAAGTCAGGTTTCCCTCCAAGACCATTTATCCCCGCTTTACCCTTTCCTATTCCCCCACCCCCTTTCCTTCTGGCAGTTGTCTGTGTTATGAGTTTTTCTGTTTGTTTGCTGAATCCCTTCACCTTTTTCACCGGCCCCCCCACCCCCCTCCCCACTCAGTCTGTCAGTCTGTCCTCTGTATCTGTGAGTCTGTTTCTATTTTGTTTGTTAGTTTATTTTGTTCATTAGATTCCACATATTAAGTGAAGTCATCTGGTACTTGACTTTCTCCAACTGGCTTATTTCTCTAAGCATAATACTCTCCAGGTCCATCCATGCTAATCTTTATTATTTTCTTTCTTCTACTCATTTCAGACTTTGTTTGTTGTTCTTTTAAGTTCCTTTGAGTGTAAAGTTAGATTGTTTGAGATTTTTCTTGTTTCTTGAGATAGGCCTGTAATGCTCTGAATTTCCCTCCTAAGACTGTTTTCGCTGTGCCCCATTGACTTGGGATTGTCATGTTCTCATTTCCAGTTTTTTCAAGCTATCTTTTGATTTCTTCCTTGATCTCATTGTTAACCTATTCATTGTTTATTAACATGTTATTTAGCCTCCATGTGTTTATCGATTTTTTTTTCTTATGATTGATTTCTAGTTTCATATCATTATGTTCAGAGATGTTGTCTGAAGCTGGCCACTGGGTGTATTTGTTCTGAGGCCTCTTGGAAGGGACTCTGGTGCAGGCCAACATCAGACGCTGCTTGTGACTGGTTCTTGGCAACCTGTTTGGAGCTACAAAGCAATACAGTTTCTGCCTGCCTCTGCAGGGCCTGGGCGCATGCGGAATGAGATTTTGTGCTGAGCCTCTAAGAGAGTGCCTGTGTCTCTAGCAGACTGCCATCTCTCCCTGGCAGACAGAATCCCTGCTGATTCTCACAGCCAGGTGTTATGTGGGGGCCTCTTCCCGGCTCCAGTGCTCTGGGCTGGTGCCCATGCTTCTCAGGGATAACCTTTCAGCTGAGATATCCCTTTGAAATCTCATTTGCCACCCATGGGAGCAGGGCCAGCCCTTTTCATGTGTCCGCCCTTCCTACCAGACTTGATGTGGCTTCTTCTGTAAATCCTTGGTTGTAAGACTTGTCTTCAGCTAGTCTTCAGTTGGTTATTCAGGCTGTTTGCTTTATGTTTTAGCTGTAATTCCAGTTTGATTCTGGGAGGAGGTGAGTGTGACATCCACCTATTCGATTGCCATCTTGGATCTCCTAAAATTTACCATTATTAAGTGTACAGTTCAGTGGCATACAGTACATTCCCAGTGTTGTGTAACCGTGACTACCATCTATCTCCAGAACTTTCTCATCACCCCAAACTAAAACCCAGGATCCATTAAACAATAACTCCTCATTTCCCTGTCTCTCCAGCCCCAGACAACCACCATTCTACTTTCTATCTCTCAATTTTACTATTTTAAGTACCTCATATAAGTGAAATCCCTTACATAACTGATGTATTTCCCTCAGCGTGTCTTCAGAGTCCATCCCTGTTGTGGCATGTGTCGGAAATTCCTTCCCTTTTAAGGCTGAATAATATTCTGTTGTATGTATAGCTCACATTTTGTGTCCATTCCTCTGCTGATGGGCAGTTGGGTTGCTTTCACCTTTTGGCTCTTGTGAATAATGCTGCTACGTTCAAGTATCTGAGAGCCTCCTTTCAATTCTGTTGGATATATGCCTGGGAATGGACTTGCTGGGTCATACGGAATTTTTGTTTTAAGCTTCTTGAGGAACCACCAGAGTGCTTCCACAGCAGTCATACCGTTTCACATTCCCACCAGCTGTGCACGAGGGTTCCACTTTCTCCACATGTTTGCCAACACTTTTTATTTTCCATTTGTCTTGTTTTGTCTTGTTTTGTTTTAAATGATGGCCATCCTGATGGGTGTTATGTGGTATAAATGGGGATTTTTCTACCTGGAAGAAATTAGAGGAGATATGTAGGAGCCTGTAGCTGTGAAGACTTTGACTCAGATGTATACAGATGAGGCACCAGAATCTAAATTTTAGAATTTGGACAAGTAAGATAGTGTTTAACAAATAGCATAGCATGGGTACTAAACAATCCGAAAGGCCACAGGCCCTTTACCTTCCTCCTCTTTTCAGGCTACGTGTCAGCTTGGATGAGGAAGACGCTGTGAGGTAAGTTTACAATAATAACAAATATATCTTCTCACACTAGTTATTTCATCCTACGATGAGAATATAAGCCCAAGTATATGTGAACACTTGTTTAAAAGATTTAGATAGTTCACAATTGGATGGTTTAAAAAACCAAGAATTCTGTATAATTCACCCCGATACTTTTAAAGTTGATATTAGAGAAGATGATTGTGCCTCCATTCCTACCTTAGCCTACTATCCTACATTCGAAACTCTCTGGGCTCCTCTTAGGGGACCTTGTGGCAGTCACAGGGAGGTGAAATTACTATTTTAATTAATTAACATTCAACAGATATTTACTGAATATTGACCATGTGCCAAGCCTTATAAGAGCTACGAATAGCCTGGCCAGCATGGCTCAGTGGTTGAGCGTTGACCTATAAACCAGGAGGTCACGGTTCAATTTCCAGTCAGGGCACATGCTCAGGTTACAGGCTTGATCTCCTGTGTGGGGCGTGCGGGAGGCAGCTGATCAAAGATTCTCTTACATCATTGATGTTTCTATCTCTCGCTCGCTCTCTCTCTCCCTTCCTCTCTGAAATCAGTGAAAAAATATTTTTTAAAAACAATGAATAGAAAGGAGAGCAGAGTAGACCCTGTCTTTATGTTCATGGAGCTGCATTTTAGTGGGTGATTCAGATCAATTATCACGCAAATAGGTTTGTAATTCAAACTGTGTTTAGTTCTATAAAGGAAAAATACCTGAGATATTTCTCTCCTTTAGTTTGTTCACACAACCACCCTAAGAAATCTGCTTTCTTTTCCCTTTAGGGGCCTCCAAACAGGTGGCTTTGCCTGGGAGGGAGAGGTAGAAAACAACGCGTATAGCAAGGCTACAGGGGTAGTCCCCCAGCACAAGTATCACCCCACAGCTGGCAGTTACCAGCTCCATTTTGCCCTGCAGCAACTTGAACAACAAAAACTTCAGTCCCGGCAGCTTCTGGACCAGAGTCGAGCCCGTCACCAGGTAATTCAAGATTTTTCCAAGTGCTAATATCTTCCTTCTATTGGTAAAAAAAATAATAATAATAAGGTCAGTGGGAAAATGTAGGAATACAGTTTACCAAAGGTTTACCAACACCACCATGGCTTGGATGGTTTCTGGGGAATCTACTCTCAGGCAAGAAATGTTCTGAAGCCATAGCTTTGGCTTTGCTGTAAAGTGATGCCGAACCACTTTTGACATTCTTTCTTTCATTTGAATGTTTCCCCATAAAAGTCTCTAGTGTAGTAGTTACCCTTCCTATTATATGATCTTAGTTTAGTAACTTCCCAAAAGGATCTAATTCTCAAGTACCTAGAAGCTAGCATTTTTATTAATTTTTTTTTAAGTGTACTCTGTCTTTGCCTTCATAGACGTGGCCCATATAAATACATGTTAATCCTTCATGACCTATCAAGATTTTCAATAAATCACTTTGAAGTTCTTGTACGAAATGGTCATAACTTAAGTTGTTGGTCTTCTGGTTTGATAGTTTGTACTCAAAACAGTGTAAACAAAAATATAAAATGTACTCCAAAATCCTTGCTGTCATGGAGCTTACGCTCCACTGAAATATTGATTCCCTATTCACTGTCTATAAAATGACAGAAACTCCTTTTGAATATATGTGTGAGGGAGCTATCTGAGTATTTTACACTTGTGTATCAGTATGGCCCCTATTACAGAGAAAGGATGACTTCACAAAAAAGTCAGGCCATGAAAAGGTAAACGTTTCTTTATGATTCAGGATTATCATTAGACTCAGTTACCATGTTCTATTGGGCTGAATGAGTATTGATTCTATGAGCTTCCCTGATATTTGGTTATCTGGAGAAATGTCTTCTATCAGCTTAATTTTTTGTCATTTTTATAAAAATGTAGTGTGCATTATTACTTTGTGCAAAATTAAAATTCACTCTATGGCTAAGGCAATGTTTACCAAAGTTTTTCTTCTAAATAAAACAATTGTCATTATGCTCTCTATCATTACTTATCTTTTCAACTACTGTCCCAGTTCAAACATATTTTCTTATTTCAGTATCATTCACCACTTGATTATCTGTTTTAGTGTACTCTGTATATTATTACTAGAGGCCCAGTGCATAAATTCGTGCACCAGTGGGGTCCCTCTGCCTGGCCTGCAGGATAGGGCTGAAACCAGCTCTCCTATATCCCCTGAGGGGTCCCAGATTGTGAGAGGCACAGGCCAGGCCGAGGGACCCCACCGGTGCATGATCGGGGCCAGGGAGGGACACGGGTGATTGGCCAGCTGGGAAGGGACCTCAGGAGGGCTCCAGGGTGTCTAGCCCATCTCGCTCAGTCCCAATTGTCCAGACCCCAGCAGCAAGCTAACCTACCGGTCGGAGCATCTGCCCCCTGGGGGTCAATGCACATCATAACGACTGGTAGACCAGCCGACTGTCTGCCCCCTGGTGGTCAGTTCACGTCATAGCAAGCGGTTGAGTGGCCTTAGCATATTACGCTTTGATTGTTGAACGGCCAACCAGATGACCAGACACCTAGCGTATTAGGTTTTTATTATATAGGATTAATTCATTATAATTGAGAAATTCTAAGTGCAAATATTTGTGAAGTAGCTCATTAGGTCATTTTTCTAGAGAAATATTCACACTTTTCATCTGGGAAATATGTAATGTAGCATCTCATTTTGATCACTACACTGCCCTTTGTCTGGTAGAAATGTTCTTTTCTAGAAAGTCTAAGGGATAGAGAAGCCATTTAAGCCAGTTTGCATTTTCACAATTGCAGATATAAATGTATCTTTGATATTTTTTTAATGTTTAAATTTTTAAGAACTCCTTAAACTTCTAAAGCCCAACATCATTCACAGTACTAGAGAATACCAACTGAATCGGATACTAGATAGTGGAGGTGTCATACGTAGCCTTATTTCTCATATGTGAATATAATTTTATAATCCATGGCCTGACATATCTAGACACTTGGCCTCTTGTAATTTTTAATGCTTCCATACCTTGAAATGGTGGGTGATTTAAAAAAACAAGGAGGTGCTTGCAGGGCATTGAAGTTTTGAAGAAAGAGACAGTTTTGCTAATGTTCACTTTTAGAAACTGCTTCATTTATAAGTCCTCATTCTTTTGATTAGCTTCCAGCAACTCACATTCCTTTGAAAATTCAGAGTATTACTATTCTTCTGTGGATTTTTTTTTTTTCACTGAGGATTATGCTGGTTTAGTTTCACTGAACTATGAAGTATATGGAAAATACGTTTTTTTGAATCTGTCAGAATCATCTATCTTAGGGAGGACTCAGAACTCCCAAGAAGGGAGTTAGCTCGTGTCTGTCTCCTGGAGAGGGAACAGAAGATCATTCATCACAGCTTTATATATGTCTATACCATCATTTTTTGTCTTCCCTGGTTCTTCTAACCCGTAGTTTTATTTAGATAAAAACGAGGAAGAGGAAAGTTCTGGGGCTGTGGGGGAGCTAACGAGACTAAATTTGATTAGCTTGAAGAGTTTAAAACTGATAAAATAGCAAATAAGGTATTAAATGTTCTAACATTAAGGATGTTTAGTAACTTAGGGCGCTGTATTTCAGAGGACAAGAATCACTTCACAAGAGGAACAAACCCGACGAGATTTTAAACCTGTTTTCCGCTTACCTTATGGCTGTGCTAGACCTGACTGTTATAATTACCACTGAATTGTTGATGGAAGCATAGCTTGCATCCTCAATATGTCCTGTATTTCTGTCCTTGATTAAGCTTTAGAATAGAGATGGTTTCTCTGATGAACTTCTTATGCTTTGGATTTATTTTACTTGAGAGGTAGTCATTGATAAAACTAACAATTTGGTTTAAGAGCAGTGGATAGATTTGAAATCTGATTTACCTAGCATTCGTTCACAAGATAGACCGGTTAATAGAATAGGACATTAAAGGATTCTTTATATTTGTTACATTATCCTACATAATAAAAGGCTAATATGCAAATTGACTGAACGGTGGAATGACCAGTCACTATGACACACACTGACCATCAGGGGGCAGACGCTCACTGCAGGAGCTGTCCCCAGGTGGTCAGTGTGATCCCACAGGGGGAATGCTGTTCAGCCAGAAGCTGGGCTCATGGCTGGCAAGCGCAGCGGCAGTGGCAGTGCTAAGGATGTTCTGACTGAGGCCTAAGCCATCAGTCAGACATCCCCTGAGGGCTCCTGGACTGCCAGAGGGCACAGGCCAGGCTGAGGGCCTCCCCCACACCTAGTGCACTAATTTCGTGCACCGGGCCTCCAGTATTATATTATACTAGGGGCCCGGTGCACGAAATTCGTGCACTGGGTGTGGGGGCGGCGGGGAGAGTGTCCCTCAGCCCAGCCTGCCCCCTCTCACATACTGGGAGCCCTCAGGCGTTGACCCCCATCACGCCTCCGCCAGAGGTGTCAGTCTTGGACAGGGGACCCCCACCTCTCCCCGATCACTGGCTCTGGCCCCCGCCCAGGCCTGAGGCCTCTGGCCCAGGAATCATGCCTGGGCAGGGGACCCCCATCTCCCTCTGATCGCTTGCTCCACCCCCCGCCCAAGCCTGACGCCTCTGACCCAGGCTTCAGGCCTGGGCAAGGGGACCATCATATCCCCCCAATCCCCGGCTCCGCCCCCCACCCAGGCCTGATGCCTCAGCCAGAGGAGTTGACCCTCATCACCCTCCGATCACCAATCACCGGATCGGCCCCTTGACCAGGCCTGAGGCCTCCGGCAGAGGTGTCAGGCCTGGGCAGTGGGGACCTGCAGTGGCAGCGGGGGGCGCCGCGATGGTGGGCTTCGCTTTAGGCCCAGGCAAGGGACCCCTAGCTCCTGGGACTGCCAGCTTCGACCGTGCCCAGCTCCCATCACTGGCTCCACCCCTACTTCCTGCTATCACTGGCCAGGGCGGCAAAGGCGCCTGATTCTCCGATCATGGCTGGGGGGCAGGGCAAAGGCGGCCCCCAGCTCTTAGCTCCCCCCTGGGTTTCCGATCACTGTCAGTGGCAGGGGGCTTCTTCCTGCTTTCCCTTTCGCCTCCCTGCATTGTGCCTACATATGCAAATTAGCCGCCATCTTGTTGGCAGTTAATTTGCATATAGCCCTGAT
Source organism: Myotis nattereri (assembly GCF_964212035.1). NCBI lineage: Eukaryota > Metazoa > Chordata > Mammalia > Chiroptera > Vespertilionidae > Myotis > Myotis nattereri. Next base: position 22,611,259 of record NC_138075.1, on the reverse strand, counting down.
TAGCCAATGAAAAAGGTATCGCCGTACACCAATTACCATTTTTCTCTTTTATTAGTGTAGATTATATTATATTATATTATATTATCTTTAATATATTTATCATATATTATATTAGCATGTATATCATGTTACTATATGTTAATTATGTACATGGACAGTGGTTTTCATACTGATCTCCTAAAAAATGTTTTGGGAAGATCTTGCAGCCTTTCTTTTTTCTTTTTTTTTTCAAATGGAGTATTTTATTAACATATTACTTGTCTTTTTAACATATACACACACACTAACACTGACTGGTCTGCGTAAACAAGAGTGTCTAAATATTCTAATGGAAAATGAAAAATTTAAAAATATATTAATTTTTCATTGTTATACACAATTTCATCCACATCAGTTACAAAGCTATTACTGATTCTGTCCACGGAAGCAGAATGGTTTTGGAAGAGGAAACTTGTGGGTAAGTTCATCAGTGAAACATAACTGAGATCTCAACATGAGAAAGCTGACAAAACATGAGTTTTTGCTATGAAATTTTTCTTTGCAAAATATGCAGAAAAGTCTATCAATGGCCAGTAAATAAGAGAAGGTGGTGAACTTTTGTAGTCAATTCTCACAGTATTGTGCAAGGGTATCAAGAAAGCTGTTCAGTCCTTCTCTGGGACCAGTTTCAGAACTTTTCCAATTGCAATGGTCTTACCCTCATCTCTTAAAGTAAAACGACCCATCTGAGGAAAATCCTTGAATGTCTCAAGGCAGGTAGTTCCTGCTGTCCTTAAACGGGCAGTGCACACTCGACCTTGTTTCACGAAGCAGGGCCATGTCTTACTTTTTTCTCCAGATTTTTTGTTTACCAAGGAGATTAAGGCTGTTATCTCAACTTCCTCAATGCAAGTATGAATGTGCAGCACCGCATTATAACCCGGACAGATGATGGACTTGTGCTCAGTAATCACTATCTGAACATCAAATGTGCGTCCAGAATGGCAAAGATTATTAGGGTCACAAAGTATAAATCCTGGAAGAATCTCTTCTTCATTTCCCTTCAGTCTGATTTTAAGATTTTCACCTGGGGCTACATAATCAGTTTCAGCATCATCAGAAAGTGTTCCAGGAACTTCCACATTTTGCCTGTTTGGCATCATCACAGGCTGCTGGCCTTTAAAAATGGATCCTGATTCCAGCTTGCCCAGGACCACAGTACCCATATCCTTGTACTTATCCACAATTGGCAGTCTAATTGGTCCATCAATTGATCTGTTGAAGTTTGGCATGTTATCCAAATACGGAATAAATGGTAATTCAGTGTACCAGGGGCAGAAATCTGATTGCTCTTTAATATCTGCCCCAGTTAGCCCTGAACAGGGCATAAAATGAATGTCTTTTTTTGGACTGAAGCCGACTTTTTTCAAAAAGGGCACCAGTTTTTCTTTACATTTTTCATATCTCTTGCTGCTCCAATTTACTGTGGGATCATCCATCTTATTAATAAGCACTACTAAATGCATTACACCTGCTGTCTTTGCCAACATAGCATGTTCTCTTGTCTGTCCACCTTTTTCAAAGCCAGTTTCAAACTCCCCTTTCCTGGCAGAAATGACCAGTACTGCCAAATCAGCTTGAGAAGCACCACCAATCATTTTGGGGACAAAACTCTTATGGCCAGGGGCATCTAGAATTGTGAAATGTTTCTTTTCCGTTTCAAAATAGGCACGACCCACCTCTACTGTTTTACCCTTGTCTCGTTCTTCTTGATTTGTATCTAAGGCCCAGGACAAATACCAAGTTTCTCTGTTTTTTTCTTTAGCTTCTCTTTCATATTTCTCAAGTGTCCTTTTGTCAACCATTCCTGTCAAAAACATTATCTGTCCTCCAATGGTTGACTTGCCAGCATCTACGTGCCCAGTGAATACAACATTTGCGTGTTCTTTTTTAGGAGCACCTGAGGGTAGGACCACAGGTTTAGATGTTCTCATTTCCTCTTTCTCCATCACTTCCTGGCCTCTTTCTTCTGGGGGCCCTGCATCTCCCAATGACCAGTGCCCTGGCTCGGCTTCACTCATTTCTTTATTGTGCTCCCATGACTCCTCTAGAACCATCTCCACCTCTCCATTTCCTGTAACAGGTTCAGAAAGTTCCATGGTGACGGCTGGATCGGAGCCTTCACACAACACTCTCTGCTCCTCTTTGGCATGTTCCACAGGCACCCCCAGCCCCAGCCTTTTACCTTCAGGTTTGCCCGCGCCGGGGCAGGTCTCCTCAGTGCTGGTGGTGTCCGCAGGGCGGGTCTGCGGCTAGGCCGGGCCCGCAGGAAGGACGGCAGGAACTCCGCGGCGTGTATGTGTACGTTAGGCACAAAGGGTTTGGCACTGATGTTCAGGTGAAGGCTGACCGCCGGGCTGAGGTGCTCACGCTGGGCCTCGGCCACCGCTGCTGGAGAGGCTGGGTCCCCGCTAGGGGCTGAACCCACTGCCTCCATGTCCACCTGGTCCCAGCAATCGGGTGCTGAGTCGCTGCTGCTGCTGCTGCTACCACCCATATCCATCATCGGAGGACCTGATGGGTGGCGGGGAGGGAGCAGGGTCAGTAGGACAGAAAGAGCGGGCTATGCAGACGGGTAAGGCAGCAAGAGCGTGGGGCCAAGGGGTAGCCACACGCACCTGAGTGGCAGCGCGGAGACAGTGAAGTACCCACACTGCATTCGCAGCTGCGGCAGCAGCAGCCTCTTGCAGCAGCCTCTTGCAGCCTTTCTTGCATTACTTGCAGAGGAAGTTCTCCATCCTTTTCTGCAGATAGGTAGCCAGTTTACTGAAGGTATTAATTTCAAGAAGGCCCACTCTGATTCAGGATGAATTTGGAAATGAGCATCTCCAAACATTCATGTGGAGTTGGTTTTGATCTCCTATCTGTCTAGCATTTCATTCATTAATCTAGAAATTTTTGTTCACTGAATCTACCCCTACTAAAAACTGGTTCTATAACATGGGCGTGGGAGAGGAAAGTCACCCAGAGCCCTTGGCAAAGGTTTCCAGGGACAGAGGTACAAAGACATAGGTGGGATTCAGTCCATTTGATAGAGAACGTGATAAAAGACAAAATGGAAACTATGAGCTTTTACACATTGATGAGTAAAACCAGCAGTTTTGGTTAGGGTTGTTTTTGTTTTGTTTTGTTTTTCAAGACATCCCAAATCAGAGCAGAGTTCAGCAAACTTACTCTGCAAATGGTCATATAGTATTTTAGACCTTTCAGGCTATAGATAGGGTCTCTGTGGCAACTACTCAACTTTGTTATGGGAGAATGAAAACAGCCATAGATAACATGTAAATGAATGATTGTGGCTGTTTTCCAATAAAACTTTATTTACAAAAACAGGCAGCAAGCTGGATTTGGCCTGCAGCCCTAGTTTGTAGACCCCTGGTTTTGAGCCATAGAACCCCTTGGAGGGCCTATTGCGGTGACCAGTAGCTTCCCCAACCCCATTTATGATTCAGTAGATTTGGGATGGGGCTCACTTACTTCCGTGTCTAAGTTTCCAGGTGACATTAAAGCTGCTCTTCTGGGTATCACACGTTGAGAAACATTGGACTAGAGGGAAAGAGATTACAAATGTTCCCCTTCGTTATTTGTTTTCTGTCCTTTGGAAGGGAGACTGAATATGTTAAATCTTAATGTTGCCCTTATAAAATTTTCAGCAATCAGTTTTTATCGGAACTTTGTTTCTATCTTCTCACTCCAAACTTGAAAACCTCCTTGCTCATTCTTCTTATCAGGTACAATGTGCTCAGCAACCACTGCTCCCAGCATTCAAGTTTCATAGGGGATAAGAGATAAGTACTGGGACACGTTCTTCCCTCTGTGTTTTAATAATAAGCACTGATGGAGGTCCAGTCACTGTTCCAGGTGCTTCACATATATTAATTCATTGAAAATGAGTGTCGGGATGGTTGGGGAAGGTGCAGAATCTTGATAGTCTAGGGATGGGAAAATGACTGGTGCGGGCTGATGTGTCCCTGTGTGTGTCTCCTCTCTCCTTTCCCTCTGTTTCTCACTTCCTTCTCAGACTGGCTTCCTGCCCCTGAAGGAACAGGTTAAAAACTTTTCTTTCAGCCGAGTCGTGGGACTTTCTTCAGCAACGGTTGACTTGGTGACATCAGCATGAGTAGCCCTCCATGCTGGGGTCTGTGAGGAGGGCTTCGCAGGCTGTGAGGCCCGACTGACCTGATTCTAATTGCCGACATTGAGCTGATGTTATTCTTGGCCCGGGACAGAGCGATTACTCAGTAGTTTCTGTTAAAGTGATCCTTTGTTAAACTTCTGCTCCCAGCCCCCTCTCCTTCCCTCCCACTCTCTTCTCGGCCTCATCCAGACCGAGAAAAGGCCCCAAAACAGAAAAATTAAGGACATTTTGATGGCCGAGGCAGAACTGCTGAAATTTCTTTTAACGACAAAGTTGGAGAGGGGGATTTTAATGTTTTACTGGTTCCCAAAGCCCTTCCATTTGAGGTAGATTTACTTTTCAACATAGTGAAATAACTCAAGGCAGAAGAAAACTGTGCATCCTAAATTCTTCTCATCTTTCCACTCCATCTGTTCTTTACCGTCCCCCTTCCCACCATCCCAAAATTTTTCAGATTAGCAGGGGGGCAGACAGCTCAGGGTTCACATCAAGGGGTCTTTCCGTGTGCTAGTAACATCTTGAAGGCTATATGTAATGAGCTTTTTGCTAATGGAGTATGTGTGTGTGTGTGTGTGTGTGTGTGTGTGTGTGTGTGTACGCACATGCATGCACAACCTCGCAGGTGTGGAAAGGATTCCCATATAAACCCAGCCAAGTCTTGTTATTCTGCTCCTAAAACTTCACTGCATGTGTCTAGAAAAATCCTGCCCCCCTGGTGGAGTGAATACTGTGTCTCCAAGACTTCAGCTGCTGTGTGTTTGTGTTGTGGGGGAGGGGAGGGAGAGAAATTGAGCAGGCACCGGCTTTTCCAGGCAGCCCGCAATAACACGCTAGCTCCTCAGCGTGGCACAGGGAGCAAGCAGACAGGCTCGCTGCGCAGGGGAGTCTCTGCGTGCTTCTGACAGTACTTGTGAGGGGGGCGCGCTGGGGGTGCGTACGCAAGGGGGAGAGCGGCGGCCTGTGTGCTTAGATTCCCGGGGCAGGTTGACTTAAATGTCATAACCTACTGCTGCTTTGTTTTTTTGGTTTTGTTTGGTTTGGTTTGGGTTTTTTGTTCTGTTTTGTTTTTCCTTCTGACCTTTATCAGGAGCTCATATAACACTTAGTTTCTAGATGATGATGATGGTAATGATGATGAATTTTCCTAGAACCATTTGATTTAGTAGATTTTGTCAAATCAAACTCTTTTCTTTGTCTTACCTCATACAAACACATTGAAAATATGTGAAATAATACATGTAAAACTCCATCCAGTTGTTTGAAATAGGCACGCTGAACAATCTTTGGAATCAGGTAATCCTCAGTTTAAATCTTATCCCTGACCTGGGACAGGTTATTCAAACATCTTTAAACCTCCGTTTGCTTATCTCTAACATGGAAATGATAATATACCTGTGAGTTATCATGAGGATCTTAATCCTCGGGACATTACAGTGTGTGGAGCACTGAACCAGAAGTCATGCTAGTTTTTGTATTGAGTCCTCACAACTGCCCACTTTTTAAAATATATATATTTTTATTGATTAGAGAGAGAGAGAGAGAGAGAGAGAGAGAGAGACATCAGTGATGAGAGAGAATCATTGATCGGCTGCCTCCTGCACACCCCATACTAGGGATCGACAGCAATTTGGGATGTGCTCTGACCGGGCATTGAATCCGTGACCTCCTTGTTCATAGGTCAACGCTCAACCACTGAGCCATGCCGGCCAGGCACAACTGCCCTCTTATCAGCCCCTTTTATAAATGAAAAAACAGAACATCATTTATGTAACTTTATTAGGGTCACATAAGTAACAAATGGGAGAGCTGGGATTTGAAACCAGGTGTGTCAGCGTCCAGCATCCAAGCTCTCGGCTATCATGCTGTATGCCACCTTCCTGACAATCTATTAAGGCATTCAATAAATAGTAGCCATATGTATTATTATATAAATTTTAAGCTTCAGTTCATACACTCAACAAGCACTTATTCACACCTATAAAACTGTATTTTAAAAGTTATTGTCAGGTACACTAACTATGTACTGTCTCAAAAGAAAAGGTTTAGTTAAACATTGGTAAACTCAGACCTAGACAGTGTTCCGGTTAACACAGATTCTTCAAGAAGTGTCTTAAGAGGGTGTTTCTGGGCTTACAACTCTTAGAAATGCCCTTACTTTACCCTCCCTGGTGCTTGTATTATTCAGTAATAGGATCAGGGACTACTGAAACTTTGGAAATTCTGAGCACTTATGTGGATTGTTACTAATAACAGGAATTATCTTTCTAATGATCACTTTGGCCTTCTTCAGTTTTTTATTAAATGTATTGGGGTGACATGGGTTAATAAAATTAGATAAGTTTTAAGTGTACAATTCTATAACACATCATCTGGATAACACATTGTTTGGCCTTTCAGTCCTGTTATTTTTACTGGTCATACTATTTCAATTTTATTTCTATGATGGGTGTTTTTGAGAAGACTACCAGGAAATATGGCAGGTGCCTATGAATGTGAATACCACAGATGACACCTTTGCATGACTCATGTTATGCTTGCTTGTTCAGTACCATATAAATCTAAATCTTAATGCATTATTGTAATGCAGAACTCAGTTCATTATGCTGATTCATTACTAACAGCAATAGAAGTCCTCTGTTCCATCAGGTTGTCTTCTGAGCTGCTCCTAGAAAAGTGTCCCCCTGGAAGCTTAGTGGGAGGAAGGTGAGGGCAGGGAAATGGACCTATAGCGGGGGTCTCCTGAGTGCGGGATGTAGTGTCTTCATGCCACTGGTGAGGAAACTGATGCGCACAGAGTTGGAGTAACTGATGCAAGGTTGCACAGCTAGCTGATCCAGAGAGAATAGTCAGCCCAGGCGGGAGGGCTTCCACAGCCCTTTCCACTCTCCCGTCGTAGCCTTGGTAGAGTGACTGTCCGTTTGCTTCTTGTTTTACACATTAGCATTCCAGTTTTATTGCTTCTGCTGCTATACACTCAAATACACAAATATAAAAGAAAGAATCAGCTTAATGAAGCAAAATGCAGAACTCTACATGGTTGCTCATCTTTCAGCTGCTTGGGATCGATCTTGTTTGTTGCATATTCTTAAAATGTGGTTTTACTACAGCTGCCTGGTGAGAAGTCTTGTTTCCTCCCTTACTCTATGACCTATGGTTTATTTCTGTTTGTCTGTGGGCATATGAGGGACTCACTGCAGTAGCTTTGTAAGGTGAGGGAAGACCTCATCTTTAAACATAAAGAAGCCCATCCATCTGAGATGGATGCAGGCATGGGAAAAGCTTAATAAACATGACAGCAAGATACACCATAGGTCAACCATGCGAGATTCTGAGTCACATAAAACAAATTATGCATTTGAAGACAGAGACAAGTTTGATCTTTAAAAACTCTGAATTTAAAGTTGTAAGGAAACCTAGAGATTGCCTTGTCTAATTAGTTCATTTTACTAATCAGGAGATGTATGACACAATCCTTTTATTAGGGGAACAAGGGTCCTGATATATAAATAATTCCCTAAAACTACTAGCAGATAAAGGGTTTATCTAAAGAGATCGTTGAAAATGAGGCTATAAATTCTCTTTTTTTCACTGATTAAACTCTCAATCTGGGGCCATCAGTGATCTTTTGAGGTTACTTTTATATACATAAATACATGCATGCATTCTTTAACTTTGTAAAAAAGTAACGTGGCCTGGCCAGTGCAGCTCAGTGGTTGAGTGTCACCATTTGATTCCCAGTCGGCACATGCCTGGGCTGCAGGCTCAATCCCCAGTAGGGAGCGTGCAGGAGGCAGCAGATCAATGATTCTATCTCATCATTGATGTTCTCTCTCTTCCTCTGAAATAAATAAAAACATATTTTAAAAAATAAAGTAAGCAATGATTTGCTTACAAACTTTTTTAACCTTTTCTTCTTGGAGTAAAGAAAGTGAAATTCTGGATTCTACACGTATCTGGTGAAAATTGGGCATGTCGCTAAGTTTGCTTTGGATTTGCTTTGGAAGGAAGGTTTGTTTCAGTGGATGTAATGCAACAGGAGGTCAGCGGAGCAGAAATAAGGAAGGCCGTGCAGTGTAGTGGGGCTCGCCTCCATGGTGTGGATCCCAGCTTACTGCTTGGGAACCGTGATCATGAGCAAATTGTGGAACCTTTTGTGCCTTGGTTCCTTACTTCGTGTGTGGAGAGGATGATGGGATCCACCTCAAATGCCGGGGAGGAGGAAATGATGATAACATGTAAAGCGCTGAGAGCAGTGCTGACCCATCGTAAAAGCTCAGTAAAGTTTCATTGATCTTATTGTTATGTATTACTTTTTGTTTCATTGTAACAAAAACACATAGCATAGATTTACCCTCTTAATTTTTTAAAATATATTTTTATTGATTTCAGAGAGGAAGGAAGAGGGAGAGAGAGATAGAAACATCAATGATGAGAGATAATTGATTGGCTGCCTCATGCACGCCCTCTACTGGGGATCAAGTCCCAGGCATGTGCCCTTGACAGGAATCGAACCCAGGACCCTTCAGTCCACAGTCTGGTGCTCTATCCATTGAGCCAAACCATCCAGGGCTACCCTCTCAATTTTTAAGTGTACAGTATTGTTAGCTATATGCACATTATTGTACTACAGGTCACTATAATGTATTCATCTTGGATGACCGAAACTCTATACTCATGGAACAACTTCTAATATCCCTCTCCCCTCAACCTCTGGCGACCACCATTTTACTTTGTGTTTCTATGAGCCTGATTACTTTAGGTTCCTCATATAAGTGGAATCATGTAAGTATTTGTCTTCTTGTGATTGGTTTATTTCATTTAGCACAATGTCCTGAAGGTTTATCCATCTTGTTGTATATGACAGGATTTCTTTTTTAAAAAATATATTTTATTGATTTTTTACAGAGAGGAAGGGAGAGGGATAGAGAATTAGAAACATCGATGAGAGAGAAACATCGATCAGCTGCCTCCTGCACACTCCCTACTGGGTATGTGCCCGCAGCCAAGGTACATGCCCTTGACCAGATTCGAACCTGGGACCTTTGAGACCACAGGCCAACACTCTATCCACTGAGCCAAACCGGTTAGGGCTTCTTTTTTTTCTTAAGGCTGAATACTATTCTGTTGAGGTATAGACATTTTCTTTACCCATTCATCTGTCAGTGGGCATTGAGATTGCTTCTACAGCTTAGCTGCTGTTTAAAGCTTCAGTGAATGTGTGCAAATATCTCTTCTATTATGTGTTCCTTGTAACCTTAAATGCACGTGGCATTATCATTCAATGTGGGATTTTAGTTAAGCCCCCTGTGCCAGAAGTAAAAATTAGTTAATATTAAAGATGTTTTAGAAGTTCAAGGCTCATAGAGTATTAATTAGATACCTTTTTACTGCTGTTTACTTAATTTAGACAATCAAAAGATATATGCAGTTTAATTTGTTCACAATTGCTAGAGAGAGATGTGAGAAGAGGAACTTCTTCCCGTACAACGAAAAGGTTATGGGTTCGATTCCCTGTCAGAGCACATACCTAGGTTGCAGCGTTGGTCCCTGGTTTGGGGCATGTAAGGGAAGCAACCAACTACTGTTAGTATCTTCAGTTTGGGTAGATGAAGGAGTCTGAGGCTCACGAGTATATTTGAATATCTGTGTTTAATGATCTGCATTGCTGCGCAGATATTAGCACCTACAGTTGATTTAGGGACTGTCTGAAGCACAGTGGTTTTCTTTGGGTGGTTAATCAGTTTCTCCTAAATTGTCTATGCAGGCGACCACCCATATGTACATCCTTGAGTAGATCATTTGAACTAGTAAAGAGCTTTCTTTCCTAGGTGCTAAAAGGGCTTCTTGGTTTTAGAAATGGGAGGATGTGCCAGAGGACGTTCAATGTCTGACAGCTCAGAGTCCTGCCTCCGGTGCTTGTGTCTGTCTTTCTCTCTATGAACAGTAGCGTTTTCAGGGGTTCTGCCCCAGCCCTCTCAGGGACGCAGCACCGCCCAGCGCCCTGTAGCAGGACCAGGAGTTGTACTGTTTCTCCACTCAGCCTCCAGTCTTATCCCAGCTGACAAACATTGTGAATGGAAGACAGCCAAGAACTCCATACAGTGGGAGACAAAAGCCTTTTGGAAGCTTGCTTTTGCCAAAAGAGAAACAGCTATCCTCGCCCTCACCCTCACCTCGGCCCTGAGCTTTTAACAGCATTATATGGATGCACAAAGGACCTAATGTGTTCTTTGAACAGCGCTGGGCCTGGTTGTAGTAAGGTGAGTGATTAGTGTCTTACATGCTCACAAAGATACACCCTCCCAGCACTGGAGCTGCCCGGGAGAAACATGCTAGAGGTGGCTTTCTATTCTGTGTTATGGGAACTTTATCCCAAATTGGGATGAAATCTCATGTGGAGAGAACAAGGCCTAGAAATGTTTGCTATTCTGAAATCGGAGTAACAGGGGCACAAAGAGACATTAGGCCATTCAAGTAGAGATTACCATTTGCCTGCCCTATCCCCCTTCATTTTCAAAAAGTTAGAGTTATTTTACTACGAAGAACCATCCAGCTCAGATTCATCACCAAGAAGCCTAAGTAAAGACTAAAAGGAGTGTTTTCTGGAAGGAATTTGAAAAAAAAAAAAAAAATACCTCCCAGAATTTAATCTCTAAATAGTATTATCTTTCTAATAAGAGAGCCCAGATCTTGCTTCCCCGTGACCTTCCAAGTTGCAGCCTGCGTTCTGTCTATCAGAAGTTCCTCCTTCCCACCCACGAGTCCCCCTCTGTTGTGGGAGAAGGAGGGCCCTTCCAGTCTTAGCCTGGGGCCAAGCCAACCCTCAAACCACGGTTTTCTCTGCGTGTCCTCGCTGAAGCATGATGGCTGTTTCCCACACCCAATAAAGAAGCAGAAGTCTTGTATATGTTGACCAGGCCTTGAGTGGAGGCCAGTGCGTACACAGCCCTCACATTCCCAGGACATTGACTGATGACAGTGCGGCCCCATCCCTGAGTTGTCAACCCACAAGCACAGAGTGCTAACGTTGTATACCCGAACCTCACATTTCTTAGAAATTATACAGAGGGAACTTTATACACTTTTTCTGTCCATTTATGAATGACTCTCAGGGCAAAACAGTTCACATGATCTGTCTGTCCTTGGTAAGAGTTCTAGGACTGGGGCTAATGTAGGCTGTGGGGGCCTGGGGAGACTGATTGCTGCTGCTAGTCTAAATACATCCATTTATATGTTTGCTTTTAACATTGCCTGGGTATTTTCCTGGGCTTCTGGTCCGATTTGGTTGATTGAATCTCATCCCACTTAGCCTTGGTTTTGGTAAAACACCTGGGGACCTGTCTGCATTACAGACTTTATGGAATTTGGTGTGTGATAGAGTTGTAATCATTTCATCCCATGCAGTATATCAGAGTATGCTCGCCAGACAAGTCAGAACCTAGAAGCTTTTGATTTGAAAAGAGTGTCTGCTTTTCTGAACTGCAGTACATACATGTTGTATTGAGGCTTAAACAAGCTTGACTCTTCAGTAGATTCGGAATTATTTCTCAACTCAGGATTCCATTTGGCTGCAGTGTAACAGAACCCTCCCCCCTCCCCTCCCCTAATGGCTTAACCCCTAGAGTGCTGAGGGGTGCGATCTCGCTCCTCCTGTCTTTCGCCAAAAGTGCTAGGACCACTATCAAAGCTTCGAAATGGCGTCCAGTTCTAAGTCTGCTTTTATTAGTGATGATGACATTGCTAAATATGTCAGTGTAGTAAAGGTTTCCTTAAGTTTTTGAATATGTAACTTCATTTACTTGCGATTCATAATTTTTTTCCTAAACTGCTGTAAAATCAGCAAAAATGCCTTGGCAATTTTAGCATAGTTCCTAGGATATTGGTTGGCACTCAAAGGGTTAAACAAGTTAGAGATACATTTTATCCCCATATAATCCGAAATCTAGAGATAGGCTCGCCCAAAGTCCATGGTGCTTGCTATCAGGAGCCCATGTTCCTTCTGTCTTTATCTTTCTCTGCAATCCTTAGCAGGCAACTTTTCCCTGAAGCCTGCCCACCTCTGGCTAGATATCACATCGGCCAGATATCACATCTGGGTAAGAATAGTAAAGGGCAAATGTGTGTACCAGCCCAGTCTACCTCCCTTAAAGCCTTCTCCAAAACTGCACCTGGAAACTGTTTAAATTTCAGAACTGTTTTTTCTAGGTACAGGAGGAATTGGGGAACATAATTTTTTAGCTAAACACACATTACCCAAATAAAATCAGGGCAGTGGTATTAGAGAGAAAGGAAGAAGTGATACCCAGGCGAGAGGCAGTAAGTTCACCTAACTTATTTTATGTTGTTGTTTCTGTAAAGACAGATCTTATTACTACAGGACATCAATGTCGGAGGTCCTGCCACAAAGTTTGCATCTGGGAAGGTGAATTTACTTCTGTTTGGGATCTGCAGAAGGACTTACTTACATGTTGGTCTGGGTGTGACTTGAATACAAATAACACACTAGGCCAGCAGTTCTCAACCTGTGGGTCACGACCCCTTTGGCGGTCGAACAACCCTTTCACAGGGGTCACCTAAGACCATCCTGCATATCAGATATTTACATTACGATTCATAACAGTAGCAACATTACAGTTATGAAGTAGCAACAAAAATAATTTTATGGTTGGGTCACATGAGGAACTGTATTGAAAGGGCCAGAAGGTTGAGAACCACTGTACTAGGCACTATTCAGAGTCCAGAGAATGTCCTATTATAAGATTACATTTCTATGTAAACACATACTTTCCTATTCTCTTATATAGGAATTTATGGTTGCTAAAAGAAATGAATAACTGTTACAATGTAAGGGTTGTGTTGGTTTTGTTTTGTTTTTTTCATTTACGGAGTAAATGTTTCTTAAACACCTTCTATGCACAAGTCATTCCAGGCACCATGGGTGAAACAAAAATTAATCAGATATAAATCCAGCCATTTCCAATGTGTATTGTCCAGACGGAAAGAAAAAATACATAAGTGGCTGCAACACAAGGTAGAATGTGCTAAATGCGATAAGACATACAAATAATTTTTTATAAGCATTCAGAAAAGGAGAAGAGTGTTTCTGCCAAAGAGAACTGAGCAAATGCGATCTAGGGAACCTAAACATATGTTTTCATTTTCACTAGTTTGTCTCACAGCTAGTGAGCATCACCGTAAGACTAGAAAAACACATAACCAGCTACCAGTCACAGGTCATCGCAGCTGGAGGCAGACGTGCATGTCATTCTGTCCTTCGTGGATGTTGAGGTTTGAGAAGGAAGGGAACATTGGTTGAGTGTCTGCTCTGTGTATCTGGTACTTCAGTTTTATTTCAAGAAATCGTTATTGAATGCCTGGGCTAGATTTCCTTGTGTGATCTTTATTTACTCCCCAGCAACCCAACGAAGTAATTACAATTGCTTATCAGGAAGGCGAAGCCCGGGAGAGGCTGAGTAACTTGAAAAGGTCACCAGTTTCTAAGTGGCAGCGCCTCCATCTGAGCCTTGGCAGCCATGCTCTTTCCCCTCGCCTGGGTCTCTGCCTCTCGCAATGACCTAATCTGGTTTTGTAGCCATAAATGTGGAACAGCCCGTTCCTCCTTCAGCCTAGTGTAATGGCCAGTCCTCTACCAGCCGGGTGAAACTTGGGCTTTATTCGGGTACTTCTACTTGTACTCAGAGTTAATTTGTTACCTGCTTAAAAGTTACTAGAACTGGACTTCCTTTTGACTTTTTGTATCATTTATTTTTTCATAATAACTACATATAGATGGTACAGAATTCAAAAAGATAAATATGATATATAGTAAAAAATTAGTTTCCCTCCCACATTGACCCCTAGTTAACCAGTTCTCCATGGAAGTTGCCAGGTTTTTTTGGTAAATCTTTCAGGATTGTGCACATTGTGTGTTTGTGTATATGTTGTTATATATGTACCTTTTTTACACAGAGATGTTTACTATACTCATTGTTTTGATCTTAGTCTTTGTGTTTAGAAGGCCCAGCAAGATTTTTTTTGTTTGAATATTTTGTTCTATTTTTTTAAATACATTTTTATTGTTGAAAGTATTATATACATCCCCTTTTTTCCCTCTCACTGACCTCTTCTAGCCTGCAACCACCCCAGGCCTTCACCTATTGTCTGCGTCCGTGGGTTATGCATATCCAGCAGGATTATTTTTCTTTTGCATATCCAACAGTATATTAAAAACAAACACCTCGATGAACTGGAAAATATGGTTGTCACCACAGTGAATAAATGTTCTTCAGCCCTCATACTGAATCAAGCCCCTGGCAAGCACTCTTCACATCTAAGCTCACTTATTGGGATGTAGTAGTGAAAATAGAAGCCTATGGTGGCCCATTCCTGTCTCCCTCCTCTCTTTCAATTGAGCCTCTCCCCCAGAATTTCAGGCCCTCAGACATGGAAACCTGGTGGAGGGGAATGGGTTTGTGGTGGAGCCAGTGCCGGGGGCCTGGTCTCTTGTTGCACCTCTGGTTCCTTGTCCCCTGAAGCAGTGGCAGGGCTCCTGGGCCCTCGGGGCCCTCGGGGACCTGCCGCCCCCTCAGAGCTCCCTCTGGCTTCCCATGGACTCAGAACTCTCTTTGTTCCCCTTGTTTGGGTCAGGGGCGGAGGTGAGTGAACAGCGCTTAGTTTCCCCTTGGGTTTGCAGAGACGGAACATCTCAGATTGGTCTTTGAAATACAGCAGTCCTCTGCCTCTGCAGTTGCTTTGTTCTTCATCAGGCCATGCAAGAACCTTTGGTCCCCGCCTGTCTGGTCCTTCCAGGACCTTTGGACATATTTCCCTAAAGTGGTTCATTCCCAGGCATGAGTAGAGAAGGGCCGGATAACATTTTACTAAAGCTACTCAGTTCATCTTTTTTATCTTAAAAAATAAAATTTATAAAGGACGAAAATAATGCTAGTGACGTCTATCTAGAAGGCAACTGTTTCCTAAGAACATCTAATCTCATTCCTTTGGACCTTGCCACAGGAAATGACATTTTCCTTATGTCGCTTCATATGTGGTATCTACGGATGGAATCAGTTGCCAAACATCGTTTAATACAAAGTCCTATGTGTTTTGTCCATTATAGTATTTCTCTGTTAATATTATTTCACATTTAAAGCTTTTATAATGCATGCATATTGAAAGCGGTGTTAATAGTATTGAAGAACCAGTAACAAAATTTGTGATACAAAACAATCTATTTCTAATGAGGTCAGTAAGTTGTAAGAATTGTTAAAAGGTCTACTTGAGGAGGCGTACGTTTACATTCTAACTACAGATAGGTGTTGGTGTGTGTAATGTTTAGATCATGATTTTTAGGTCTTCGTTTATTTCTAGGCTTACCCTCTGAGCAAAAATACCCTTGTGTTGATCTTGTATTTGTGTAGTAATTTTACTTTGAAAGTGCTTTCAAATGTCCATCTTGTGGCAATCTTTAGGCCAACAAGGTGTTACTAGGCCAGAATTCTACAAATAGCCCCCAAGGCCATGCACGGTCTGGCTCTTGGTTTCTGTCCCAGCCTCCTCTCTCCACTCTGTTTGCTCACTATGCCTTTGCCATATCGACTTCTTCCCTTTCCTCGGATGTGCAAGCCTTCTGGAGGGGTGCAGTGTTCGGGAGTGGGCTCAGATTGAGTCAAGCTTCCAGTTCCTTTTGTTCTTCTACTTCTTGACATCCAGTAGGAGACATTTGTTAAATATGTGATGAATTTAACAATGAAGGAAACTCAGACTGAGAGTCCAAATGCTTTTCTGATTCACTCATATGGACCAATGCGTAGCACCCGGATGCCCGAGTCCTTGCTGAGAGTACTTCCAACAGAGCACCTCGACTCTGCTTCAGGACGTTTCCCTTCTCTGAATCTAGACCTGCACTGGCCTTATTAGAAAGTTTTTCCTAAAAATTTACTTTAGTTTAACAATTTCCCTTTTCCTTTTGTCCCACTAAAGCAGTGGTTCTCAACCTGTGGGTCGCGACCCCTTTGGGGGTTGAACGACCCTTTCACAGGGGTCGCCTAAGACCATCGGAAAACATATATATAATTACA
The DNA here is from genome assembly GCF_964212035.1 of Myotis nattereri. Taxonomy (NCBI): domain Eukaryota; kingdom Metazoa; phylum Chordata; class Mammalia; order Chiroptera; family Vespertilionidae; genus Myotis; species Myotis nattereri. Next base: position 22,595,002 of record NC_138075.1, on the reverse strand, counting down.
TAGTGTTTTTGTGATCAATCACTATGCTTTAATTATGTTCAATTTGTAACAATGAAACTGGGGGTCACCACAACATGAGGAACTCTATTAAAGGGTCGCGGCATTAGGAAGGTTGAGAACCACTGCACTAAAGGATTACAAACCACTTGTCCAATTACTATTGCAAATGAATTATAAAGGGCATCACCACTGATCTTTTCTTTTTTTTTTTTCCTTTTTCTGATAGGCAATCTTTGGCAGCCAGACACTACCTAGCTCCAATTTATGGACAATGAGTAATGGTGCAGCTTGCAGAATTTCCAGTGCCACAGCGGGTGGCCAGAAGCCAGCCACTCTGCCACAGAAAGTGGTGCCACCTCCCAGCTCTTCCTCCTGCCTGGTCCCCAAACCCCCATCCAATCACAAACAAGTCCTCAGAAAGGCAGCATCTCAGAGGGCTTCCAAGTAAGTTTGCAATAATCTTCTGTGTTACATCAGCTCTGGGCTAATAGTCCTCTTTACTATGGACTCTTCAAGGCAGTTTGTACTGACTTGCTGAAACAAGAACACCTGGTGGGTGACAAAGGCTAACTCCGGTTCTCAGCTGTGGCTACAAATTGGAATTGCCTGGGGAGCTATTGAAACGTACCTACATTTGGCCTCTTGCTTACCCTGTGGGAGGGGCAGGCACTGCTCTTTTAGGTTCCCAGGGATTGTGATGAGAGCTGCCACCACCACTGGGGTTCAGGGTCATTGCTAAGCAACTCTTCCAGCTCCTGGCAGGAGCTACAGTCAGGCAGTGCACCAGGTAACAATGCTGAACTGGGGCCTTGGAGAAAGGAAATGCAGAATTCCTCCTGGAGGCATTCTTCTCTCGGTCATTCTACTGAGTCAGAGCTGCAGAGTTTCATATAAAATCCAATACCCTGCCCCTTACCTTGTTTGTTTGTTCAGTTTTAGGCACTTGAATAGGAAGACATAGGAGTGGGCTTTTATTATGAAGATCATCACTGACATTCGTCAGCAGGCTCTGTGTGGCAACGTTTTTGATACTGTGGGCTATAAAATAATATTTTATATTGGCCATGACTCACTTGGTTGGAGAATCGTCCCATACACTAAGAGATAGCGGGTTTGATTCCTGGTCAGGACACATACCCAGGTTGAGGGTTCAATCCTCAGGGTGCGTGCAGAGGCAACCAATCAATGTTTCTCACATTGATGTTTCTCTCTCTCTCCCCCCCCCCCCTCTCTCTCTCTCTTCCTCCCTCCCTCTCTCCAATCAGCAAATATATATATATATATATATATATATATATATATATATATATATTTTATACTTTTCCTCCTGCCTTCTAAGTTCTTCTGGATATGCTAATAATCAAATTAATGGAGACAGATTAACATGAGAAAATCGGAGTTTTAATACATGCACATGGGGAATTCACATAAGCATGAAAATTCCAAAGACAGTGAGGAACATTGAGTGTATAAGACATTTTTGACAAAGGAGAACGGGGGATGGGGTCTTAGGTTTCAGAAGTGAGAATAGGTGCTATATAGATAGTTGAGGGAAAGGGGAACATGGCAGGAAAATTCTTGCCAGGCAACTCAAAAACAGTGGGCACAGTTGGTAACCACCGAACACGCTTGGAGTCTTCCTGCGGGTAAAGACCCGTAAGGGCACTAAGCCAAGGCTTCCTTCCGAAGCAGGTTTCTCTGTCTGAATCTCTTGGGCAGGAAAGTGGAGAGGGTCAGAGGCTCTCTGAGTCTTGTTTCTTAAGAGCTTAGAATCAATAACCCAAAAAACCAGCTTCGGGGTGGCAAAACGTTGGTTCCCTTCAATGCCATTTGTAGTCCACCTATTTTACCTCAAAAACGCATTTCCACTCCTGAGTCAAATGTTTGTAGGTCACATCCTTCATTCTACCTCCTGCTAGTGAACCAGAAATAGACTGGTCAAGGGTGTTGGTTCTAACAGCCCTTCTCCATTTAAAATCAGGACACGTTTCAGAGGTGTGTGGAAGAGGCAGGCATTCCTAACGTATGAGCACCTGGAGGAGCTTCGTGTATTTCTCTTGTTCTCATTACAGCTCCTCATTCGTTTGTCCTTTATAAAACCAGATTCAGTAAGAAAGAATCCGAGGATATGGCAAAAATGGTTACAGTTTCCCCACCCACCCGCTTGCCCAGTGAATCAAATTCTGAATTTGAATGGAAAACAATCCCTTCTGGCTGGTTTAATTATATTGCTGCCATTATTCATTTATCCAACAGATATATATTCAGTGCCTACGAAGTGCCAAGCGCTGTTCTAGGAATTACTGGTATTGTCATGAATTTACAGAACCCTCTGGAGCAGTAGAGAAGGGCAGTAGGAAGGCTGCCATTCCTGGTTGAAAGCCAGTAGCACAAGAGGAAGGAAGCCGTATGTCCTCTCCCCTTCGAGAGAGGAGAGTCAGACTGTAAGGGGGCAGCCTCAGGGCCACACTGCCTGTATTCACATTCCAACTCCGTACTTTACTGACTTGAGACCTCCAGCAAGTTACAAGTTACTCCATCTCTGGCCTCAGTTTCCTCATTTGTGAAGTGGGGGTGAAAAAAATATCCGCTTCAGTTGATAAATATTAGTAGAGTTAATACTTGTGAAGTACATGGACCTGGCACAAGCTTTCTAAATCACACTCTTTGCACAGGTTTAAGAATCCCACAGTTAGGCAGGAAAATGAGTGAGTTGCAAATGAACGTTGCATTTGCCGGTGCGCTTTCTGTCTGTGGATTCTCTGGTTGTTGCCAGTATCCTGAGATGGCCCAATGGCCCATGTGGCTAGCTGGTCTGCTGGTGGAGGGTAGGCTTGGGCAGCAGGCGGTGGGCTGGCCATCTGAAGGCACCGCTCACTGCCCTGAACCCACTGCTGGCAGGAGAGCTCTCCAGCCTTCAGAAGTGGAATTGCAACTCTATGGACAAACTTTGCTTTGCTGCATTTTTGTGGTTTCTTCTCTCTGACAGGCAGGAGTGTGGGAAAACCGGAAACAGCTCAGCACCAAAAAGGCACAGAAGGGGGGAAAAAAGCAGATTTCTTCAGAATTCAAGAAATATAATCCAAGAATCAAAAGGCATGCTGTGAGGCGTTGTTCCAGGAAATAGTTTCCAATTTGCCTTTAAAACTCCAGCACAAGTCTCTGCAGCTAAATAAATTAGCACTAAACGGGACCTGAACATTCTCTCACTACTAGTGAAATGTGCAGTGTTGTGAGAGTCCCACAGATTTTCTTTTTAAAAAAAAAAAAAAATTTATTTATTGATGAGAGAGAGAGAAACATCGATTTGTTGTCCCACTCATTTATGCATTCATTGGTTGATTCTTGTATGTGCCCTGACCAGGGATTGAACCCACAACCTTGGCATATCAAGATGATGCTCTAACCAACTTTGCTATCTGGTCAGGGCTCGTGCCCCACAGTTTTTGATGCTCTTCTGAAAGAAAAGCATTGTTTTTATTTGCACTGACTCAACGAAAGCTCCCTCTGTGAAGTATCCAAATAAAGTGTTTTTTTAAAGAACCTTTTTATTTTAGGACTAGAGGCCCAGTGCACGAAATTCATGCACGGGAGGGTCCCTAGTGGCTGCCAGCTGCCGACTGGAGCCTCCCTTCCCCCTGGTTGCCTGCCATCACCGCCAGCCGGGCCTCCAGCCGGCCCCATGCCCTGGTCAAACTCCCAGTTGAACTCCCGGTCGAGGGGACAATTTGCATATTAGGCTTTTATTGTATAGGATAATTTTAGATGTACAGAAAAGTTGTAAAGACAGTACTCATAAAGATTAGTACTCCCAGTTTTCCCTACCTTTAATATCTTATATCGCCATGGCACATTTGAAGAATGTTCCATACTAAGAAACTGTCATTGGTACATTATTGTGAACTAATCCATACTTTATTTGGGTTGATGAAATTATTTTTAACCTACAGAGCTCTTCCAAGGCTTCTGAAATCAGGATTCTCAGTATCAGTTGATATAGTCCTATTATTCTAAAGTAATTCATGTTTCTTGCCAGCATAGCAAGTTACTTAACGTCTCTGTGACTCAGTTTCCTGTTTTAAAATAGGGATAATAATAGTACCTGCCTCATAGGGTCATTGACAGAAATAAATGAATTAATGAATGCCAAGCACAAATACAGTGCCTGGTGTGTAATATATGTAAAATAAGTGTTAGGCATTATGGTTAATACTAAGATGGCATTTCAGGAAATTTTTGCATAATTGTTTGACTTTCTTCATACAAACTGTGTTACTTCATGTGCTTAGAGCTTTTTGCAACCTTTACTCTGGCTCAGTTCAGGTTAATCAGGAACCCTCCATTGTGACTGGTGATACTGAGTCACACTCAGGAATGCCATAGTTGCCCCAAGAGACACAACTAATGAGAAGTTGTAATGAGCTTTAGACCATGCCAAGTCCTGTTTGGGGGTTGAACTTCAACATTCTCTAGCACAGAAGTTGGCATTAGACAAATATAGAAGCAATTTCCAAGAGCATCAAAGTTTCCACATCCGAGAGGGTTGATTTTAGAGAACAATGGGACATAAAAGATGGAATGTCGTTGGATTTGGGTGCAAAGGGAGTTGAGAGTCCGAACAGTAGAGTCCTGTTTCTTTATGATAATATTCAGGTCACTTTCCCTCTAAAGGTTTCAGTTTCCCATCTGTAAAACAAAACCACTGTCCCCACTGAGTAATTACCCAAAATAGCTTGTTTTTTGTCTATTCCGTTGAAAGCCTTTTTATGAGCACATTTGCTTTTTAATCCTGGTGCTTTACAGCCATTTTCATCATCCCTTTTTGGCCCAACAGTTCTTTGTTAGCGTTCCCAAAGTCATAGTCTTATATTTCCTTTAGCTAAATCTTACTCGCCAGTTCTGTGAAGAGAATGATTTCGATTTTTTAACCTTTTCTAGAGTGCCAATAGCCTTCCTTGATTTTCCTCTCTAGGTTTGCAACACTTCATAATTTAGCACCCACTTCAGATCCTCCTTTCAGAGCTGTCTGTGGTATTTCGTCCAGGCAGTCAGCTGAACCAGGAAGTGTGACAGCCTGTGAACAAGCACATGCACACGGACTGTCTCTTCCTTGTAAGGGCCCTTCTTCAGAGCCAGTTACACTCTCCAGGAAATGGGGAGAAAGAAACCTGAGGAGGTTCAAGGTTGCCAGGGACCTGGGCAAAACTTGCAGACTAGAGATGAACTGGAAAGGGCGGGGTCAAAGCTGTGGTACCGGACTTAACTAAACTGCTTTTCTTCCGTCAGCTGGGACTCACTTTCCTTACCCAGGTTTTAGGATATTCTTCCTCAGTGGAAATCGAAGGTAACTGCTGCTCCGTGTCAGCACCCAGGACAGGGGTGTTTGTTAAAAGCGGCTAGGCATTAGGCGGAAGAAAAGTGGTTGGGAACTCAGCCAGTTGCTAAAACCAAGCACCAGTTCATCTGACCTGAATGGTGACATCAGAAAACTGTAAAAATAAAGATCAGGTGTTTTTTCTTTTTTTAACATATTTTATTGATTTTTTACAGAGAGGAAGGGAGAGGGATAGAGAGTTAGAAACATCGATGAGAGAGAAACATCGATCAGCTGCCTCCTGCACACCTCCTACTGGGGATGTGCCCGCAACCAAGGTACATGCCCTTGACCGGAATCGAACCTGGGACCTTTCAGTCCACAGGCCGATGCTCCGTCCACTGAGCCAAACTGGCTAGGGCTTTTTTAAAGCAATTTCTTTTTAACTTAGGATTGGTTTAGAATGAGGCAAAGTGATCAGGAGTTGAAACGGTCCAGGAGTAGGTACTTGATGTGAGCGTAGATGTCATATTGTAGGTTAACCATCTCTGTCAGTCTTTTAGCCTTTCATTATTTGTAATTTCAAGAAATACGATTGAATCTGTGGCATATCCATCCTTAAATATAGGATTGTCTAAATTATACATTTCCAAAAAATATAACTAAAAAGGGTTCCTGGAGCCAATTCCAACGTGGGCAGAGGAAAGGGGAGGGTTTCCCCTCACATCTACAAGCAGTTCTCAGGTACCAACAGGGTGTCCAGGAATCCAACTCAATTCTAGCTCTACCTGCCTGGAGATCGCAGCAGATTCCACAGGTTGAACTTTGTGCTATCTGGTCAGGGCTCGAGTTCAGAGCAGATTCCACAATTACTTTGCACAGGTTTGAGAAACCCTCACTCGAGCAGATTCCACTGAGGTCACCCTGATTCCATTCGTTTGGAATCAGTCCTATACGACTGTGCACAGTGTGCACACACACTTCAGATGCCAGCCACAAACCCAGACTTTCAACCTGTGCTTCTGACCAAGCAGCTCTAGGTTAGCCCTGTGATCGGTCATTCCAGCGACCCTTCCAACTCAGGATGTCAGTGCAAGTCCGGGTGCTACCTGTACTTCTGACCTCCTGGCTATAAATCTGAGGTTCCCAAAACCTGCTGCTTGGGTTCCGATTAATTTGCTAAAATGACTCACAGAACTCAGAGAAACAGGTTACTTACCAGATGACCAGTTTGTGATAAAAGGGTGTGATTCGGGAAAGCCAGATGGAGGATATGCATAGGACAAGGGGTGCAGAGCTGCCATGTGTCTTCCCGCATCACCAACCCGGGAGCTCTCCAAACCTCATCCTGTTGGGTTTTTATGGAGGCTTTAATTACATAGGCATGATTGATTAATCATTGGCCAATTGGTGATTGATTCAACTGGAAGTTCCAACCTTCAGGTTGATTCTCCTGAAAACCAACCCCCATTTTTAGGTGCTTCCAAAGCTCCCTCATTAACGTAGCAGAAGACACCTTTATCACTCTCAGCACTTAGGGAATTCCAAGGTTTTGGGAAGCTGTAAGCCAGAAACAGGATGTATATTTATTATCACAAATCATGCTATCACAATAATCATCGACTTTTAGTGCTGGAATATAAAGGAATAGAGGCACAGTATGAGGCTGTGAGTATAGCAGGGGACACAGGTGGTCTGCGGCAGAGCCAGAATTGAAATCCATATCTGTGTTAACCCCAGACTTTTCCCAGTAGACTACTGATTTCAAAGGCCCCGCCAATCTATTCAAATTCACTTTATACAGCAAATGGCAGGTCAATCATCCACAATACTATACTGACTTTGAGAAAGTGCAATGTAAGTACTTAAGAACTTACACTCCTCCCCTTTCACACCAGTTTCCCCACTTAAATGACCAGTAAAATACTCAACAGGAGGAAGAATTGCTATCTCACTTATGCTGAGGTTTTTGGGTGATTCCTGTTAGATGTGGAAGGATTAGATTGAAGAAGACATGGCGGGTTTTATCGGCTGCCTTCCTGTGAGAATGCAGTCTTGGAAATCAGTGGGAGACCTGGAGTACCCTCTCACTCTAAGGGTTGGAGCCTGGAGGTAGCAAGAGGTGGTGAGGGCCAGTCAAGGAGTCTGCCACTTGGACTCTCTTTCCTCTGCCAGTCATCTGCATTTGGACCTTGATCGTGGTGGCATTTGGAGATCTCAAGGCTTATTTTGGACATAGACAATGACATCATTCAGAGAACTGGGTACTATAACCAAAAGTTACATTGGGATGTGTATGGTCCAGTGGGGAGAAGAAGTGCATGAGAGCCATAGAATGATGGGTCTTCCTTTGGTGGTTCATATATGTAGAACTTCACTTAAAATCTGTGTTTTTTTTTAATTTGTTGCTGCTGTTAATATTGTTTTGTGTTTTTTTTTAGAGAGAGAGTGGAAGGGAGGGGAGAGACATTGCTGTGAGAGAGATACATTGATTGGTTGCCTCCTACACATGCCCCAACCAGGGCTGGGAATTGAGCCTACAACTGAGGTATGTGCCTTTGACCAGAATCAAACCTGGGACCCTTCAGTCTGCAGGCCAGAGCTCTATCCACTGAACCAAACCAGCTGGGGCTGAATTGTACATATCAAAACTTATATTTGAAGTGTAGTTAAATATATACTAAAAGGAAAACTCATAATCTTAGTTATTTTTGTTGTTAAAACAGAAATATTGAAAAAAAAATTAACCAAGATACAAATGGCAGATTGGCTTCAACTGATCCACTGGCCCCTGTGCTTTCCCAGAGTGTCAGGTGGAAGATGATTCCGAGGACTGCTCCAACGCTGCAATGCAGAGTGCTCTGATAGATTAGCAATGTCTACCACAGCCAGGCCAGACACTGACCTGGTGAAGATGCACATACACTATTAGTCATACCTGAACTAAGCTCTCATCTCTTGAACATAGAAAAGGGTCAATAAGAAAAAGCTAAGAAAAACAGATCAAAGGAAATCAAGAAGAAAAACAATATAAAGTGAAAAGTAAGCAATAAAAGTAGTTAAGTTCGAAACACTACGTATTTAGTTTGCGGCCAGGGAAGGAGAAAATAAACATAGCTCTGCCAGAAAAACAAGAGAATTAAAATAAGAGGTTTCAAAAGTAGACATAGGGGAGATGGAAAAATTACAAGGACACTGCACAACTGTATGCTACTAAATTTTAAAAACTGGATGAAAGGTGTCATTTTGAAAACAACAACTACCAGTTAAATAAAAAGAAAACCAAGTAGAACAAGGCAAAAGTTTTTAAAGTATTCAAATTGGTTCTTAAAGAAATAGTGTTGCTCAGCCGGCATGGCTCAATGCTTGAGCATCAACCAGGAGGTCGTGTTCAATTCCCGGTCAGGGCACATGCCAGGTTGCAGGCTCAATCCCCAGTAGTGGGCGTGCAGGAGGCAGCCAATTAATGATTCTCCCTCATCGTTGATGTTTCTATTTCTTTCCCTCTCCCTTCCTCTCTGAAATCAATAAAACATATATATTGTAAAATAACAAGAAATAGGGTACACAAGCAAGCCTAGGAAGCAATTTTAAAATACTTCCAGCCCTGGCCTGGTTGTTCAGTGGATTGGAGCATCATCCCATACACCAAAAAAAAAGTTACAGGTTTGATCCCTGGTCAGGGCGAGTACAAGAGGCAACCGGTCAATGTTTCTCTCTCACGTGTGTGTGTGTGTGTGTGTGTGTGTGTGTCTTTTTCTCTCTCCCCCCCCCCACCTTTCTAAAATTAATAAATATATCCTTAGATGGGGATACAAAATATATATCATCTCAAATAGTTTTTTGAACCTTTTTTCTGAAATCTTTGGAGGCTTTCAAGTGCCTTCAAGATCAGGTTGGGCCCCTGCTCTGACATCAAAGCCTTCTGCAGTGTGTCCTCCATCGTGTCTCTGGCTTTCCTGTGTTACACTACCCCCTTGCACAGCCTGCTCCGCTATTGTTCCCACGTGCTCATGTCCATCCCCTCTATAGAATGCTCGTAGCCTCTTAAATCTAAGTCCTGCCTCTTATTCAAGATCAGGTTTTAGTTTATTGCTTATTTTTTCTCTTTATATGTGTTCTGTTTCCCATAAATCTCTTAGGGACATATATCTTGTCTTCACTGTTTTATCGCATCTATATTAAATGTCCATTATGCTGTGCATTGCTCTGGATATTGGCGATAACACCAGTGAACAAAACAGAAATGAGCCCTGCTTTCTTGAAGTTTGTTGTTGAGAAAGAAGAGATAAGTTCAGGCCCCAGCTCTTGAGAGAGCTTGTTTGCATGATGAGTTCTCAGGAAATGGTGCTGGTGGTGGTGACAGTTTTTTGCATCAAGGTGTGTGCATCAGAGATCACTAACTAGCAATTACCATTGATCACTTATACCATGTAGAACAGGGGTTCTCAAACTTTTTAAACGGGGGGCCAGTTCACTGTCCCTCAGACCGTTGGAGGGCCGGACTATAGTTTAAAAAAAAAACAACTATGAACAAATTCCTATGCACACTGCACATATCTTATTTTGAAGTAAAAAAAACAAAATGGGAACAAAGACAATATTTGTATTTGCATATGGCCCGCGGGCCGTAGTTTGATGACCCCTGGTGTAGAGTGTATGAGAGGCGGCAGAGCACAGCTGCTAGCAGCCCAAGGTTTCCGGTTAGATTTGAATCCTGGTTCCTTCACTTAATTGACCATTATTTAGGGATACCTCTAAGCTTCTGTTCCGTTATCTGTAAGAGATTACCAACGTCTTGGAGTTGTTCTTAGGATTAAATGAGATAATGTATTTTCCTGGCATATATGAAGTGTCCATGCATGCTGATTGGTGTAGTTGTAATTTCTACTGCTGCTGTTGTTCCCTATTAAAATAAGTCACATTTTGTTGTTAGTAAGATATTCGTAAGTGTGACTTGGCTCTAGCTAGCAAGGCTATGGAAATTCAAACACATTCTGATTTCCTGAACGCTAATAACTGATGACTATTGAAGGCAAAGGCTTAGTTTCAAACAAAACAAAAGATTAGATTTGGACCTACTGACTTCCAGTCAAGTTGGCTCCATAAGTTCACAGTTAATATTCTCCCTCTGCTTCAAACACATAGCAATGAGAGATAAAAGCTTAAAGAAGAAAACCAAAAGGACAGAGCTGAGCTTCAAACAAGGGAAGCATCTCCTTTGACCCCAAAATGTACAGAAGTAAAAGAATCAGTGAAGGAGGCTGCAGCAGCAAACTTTCTGAACTCTGCTTTGGACGTCGGCCGTGGCAGCCTGGAGTTAGCTCCTGTGGCATATTGGGCCGGAAAGTGCCCTACCCAAGAGGAGAGACTAGAACCAGGCTCGTTAACGGAAAGAAAACAGTGGTTTTCAGCTGGAGATGATGTTAGCAATCTCTGGAGTCATTTTGGGTTTTCATAGCAGGGCGGCTGGGGAGGGGGGGTTGCTATTGGCATCTAATGAGTAGAGTTTAGGACACTGCTAAACATCCTGTAAAGCACAGGACAGCTCCCCTCAAACAAAGAATTGCTCATTCCAAACATGTCAACAGCACCAAGGGAAAAAATTCCCCCACACACTAAAAACACACAACACCTAAGCTTAAGAATGCAGTGGGCTCTCCCAGTGGGAGACTGGTAAAACTGGCGTGGACCTCTAGACGAGACTGTGGGCCTACACAGTCAGGAAGATAATGGCATGCCCTTGTAACTGTCCATGTCTCAGAACTCACCTGGGCTTCTAAAAATCACTGAGGCAAAGGCTCCAAAATACCATCATTAATCTGGCCTGGGGCCAGGGGGGCTGGGTGGAGGCAACTATAAAATCTTCAGATTGCACGAGATAAGTAGAGCAGCAAGGGGAAATGATTCCTATTCCAAATGAGCCTGCAAACCAAAATTCCAAAACACATGAATAATCTAATACTAAGAAAGGTTGCCAACAGAATCAACAACTAGAACATGAATTCCTTACAGATGAAATTAATATTTTTAAATGGTCGTACATGTTAGATTATGTATCTAATAGGAGTGTCTTGCGGGACATGACATTTGACTCTGATAGGAGTATCAGTAGAGAGGCCTGAGCGACAGGTGGACAAGCAATACTTCAAAAAACATTAAGAGAATTTTCTGGAATTAAAGATGAGTCCTCAGCTAAAAAAATATATTTCATGTACCAAAATAAATGCACCTCTGGACACATCATAGTGAAACTGCAGAACATTAAACACAAAGGGAAGTCTTAGTACACCTGAGAGAAAATTCACTTGAACTCCATAGGAACACAGGATAGCAGCATGCTTCTCTCCAGCAACAATAGGCAGCAGAAAACAAGAGCTAAAGTGTTAAAGTGACAACTTTAAAGTGTTCAAGTGACAACTTTCAGTCTAGAATTTTATGCATAGCTAAACTGTCATTCCAGAGAGAAGGCAAAATAAAAACAATTTAAAGTCCAAGAGGAGCCATGGCCTTCAGTTGAAAGAATTGGCGAAGACTGTAGGATAAAAGGGAACACAAGTACTGGGTAACATGAAACAGTGAAGTACAACCATTTCATAGAATGTCAGTGAGCATTAGTGACTATAAAAATAATTGTTGGTCTGCTTTAAAAAAAATAAAACACGTTCAAGGACAAGAGTAGTCATAGTGAAGGTATTACAGGTCTGTGTCAAGTTTAAGGGCAAGACAGAAACACTTTCTTAGAAAAATAAGAACTGAATAATTGTTATATTTAGCTCTGTAGCTTTCAAACCAATAGAGGGGGAGAGGAGGGAATGTAAAAATTTTATGAATCCAGAGGAAGGCAGGAAGGTGGGGGTGGGAGAATGATAATGGAAAACAAAAACTAAGATAATAAAAATAAACCCAAATATATGAGTAAGCACAATACATGTTTAACAGATTACACTCGTCTATTGAAAAATACATTATCAAACTGCGTTTTTTTAAAATGTTCCATTATAGGCTGCTTAAAAGAGACATACCTAAAGTAGAATTTCACAGAATGGCAAAGGATTGGAAAAAGATAAACCATGCAATAATAATTAGAAGGAAAATTAGTGTAGCAATAGATTAAAAATAGAATTAAGCCAACAGTATTAATAGAAATAAAGAAAAGCACTTGTATGCACTTAATATTGTAAATTCTAAATATATGAATTAGAAGCTGACAGAATTATAAGAAAAACTGGCAAAGTATCATTATAGTGGAAGATTTATTTAAATATATCAGAGTTAGTAATTCGAAAACAAATTTCTGAGGACTTTTAATATTTGAAATGCAGAAGTAAGAGTTTGCTTTAATAAGTGGCTTTTAATCTTTTTTGACCACCACTTGTGATTTTAAAAATACATTTAACATGCAAACCAGTAAAAATATCTGTATGTATATGAAGCAGAAAGTTCAAGGATTACCTGTGTTTTTTTTAAATGCTGATTGTGCTCCCTAAATTTTACTAGTACAATGCCCTTATGAGTCACAACTCAATCTGAAAAACATTAGTAGCTATTCATGGACTCCTGCAACCAGAAGGGAGAATATACTTTTTTTTCAGGTATATGTGGAGCATTAACAAAAATTCAGCATATACTATATATATCACAAATGAAGGCTCCCCACACTTAAAAATTCAGTATCAAATATTTCACACTTTTTAACTACAATAAATGCATTTAAATTAGAAATAATTTAAAGATCTTTTTTTTAAAGGCTGTTTGGAAATTTAAAAAAGTAGAGAACATAATACTCATGTTTAAGAGGTACTCATAATGAAAATCATAAAACATGGAGAACTGAACGGCTACGAAAGTACTACATAAATTTGTGGGATAGCCAAAACTACACTCAGAAGTAAACTTGTAACTTTAAATGTGTTTATGAAAAAGACAAGAAGGATTGAAAATGAGTTCATCATTTAACTTGAAAAGTTAAATAAAAGGAACAACAGTAAATTAGCCAAAATGAAATAAAAATACAGACATTGCCAAGAACAGCCCGTGCATGGGAGTACATGAGAGAACAGTGCCTCATACAGTGTCTGGCACATAGTAGGTGTTCATTAAATATGTGGTGAAGGAATGAATGAAATCAACATTACAATAGAGAGGATCACCTCTGGAAAGATTGATTAAAAAAAAGAGAAAATGCCCATGTAAGTAAGTAATTTTAGGAGTTAAAAGGAATATAATGACAAATAATGCCAATTACGTGAAGTGTAGTGTATTTATAAGATGGAATCCTATGCATCACTACTCCATAAAAGTTGACTTCACTAAGTATTTCTTGAATTGGTTTTGGAACCACATCGAAATTAATGTTCTAATTGTCATTGCTAAGGATTAGCATATTAGGTTCTATTTGTAGAATGTACAGGGTATCCCAAAAAAATGTGTACTCACTTTGAATGATTATAAAGTCAGTCTTTATTAACAAACAGTTCATTTTTAATATGTAAAAGGGTCTACAGAAATGAATAACTTTTTTGGTCAATGCTTCTCAAACATTCTGGTCTAGGCACTGTGATAACGTGAAGCAATGAAATTGCAAACATCAAATATCATTTTGTTCGGTATTTGTGTGCCCTCAATTTGTCAGCTGTTGCTGGTCTGCACCATAAACTTTATCTTTCATGCATTCCCCATAAGTAAAAGTCTAGTGGCACTTTAGGATAATTTTTTGTTGTTGTTCAAAGCTTAGTCTGGCTTCACCCATTATTTTAAATCAGTTAAACCTGAAAAGGAGCCCAGCCAGTGTGGCTCAGTGGTTGAGCATCGACCTATGTACCAGGAGGTTACGGTTAGATTCCCGGTCAGGGCACATGCTCAGATGCAGGCTTAATCCCCAATAGGGGGCGTGCAGGAGGCAGCCATCAATGTTTCTCTCTCATTGATGTTTCTATCTCTCCCTCTCCCTTCCTCTCTGAAATCAATTTAAAAAAATATATTTATGGGAGAAGTAGTGTACACAGTTAAGTTGTTGTTGAAAGTATTAAAAACCTGAAAAGAAGTGAAAAGTAAGTGAGTTATCAGCTGTTAAAGTGTGTATACATTTTTGGGGACACCCTGTATATGTAATCCCTGGACTGGTAGATAAAGGAGGAGGTACACATACGTCTGTGTGCACGTGGGTGTGTTGCAAGGAAAGCTGTAAAATACTTCATCCGTGAGGAAAGTCCGTGTTCTTTCTTTGGAATTCAGTTCTTTAACTGGTGCCTTGAGGTTTCTTCTCTCCTTTGGGAATTGGAAGAGGTTGGTTGTCACAGGTACTTCATAAAAATGGGTGGTTCTTTTCATGACCTTCACAGATGCCACTATGTCTGTTTGCCACAGGCCTGGCGAGGTCAGCATGGCTAGCTCTACTCTTCCTGTAAAACCTTGAGTATTTTCCTTTTGTGGGTCCTTCCTTCTACAGAAAGGTCATCCTTGATGTGGTGGCAGGAATCCAAGATAAACGTTCACTAAACCATTGAAACAGAAAGCTAGAACTCCTGTGTCAGAGACATGGAAAGCCTTGAAAAGAACCCAGAGAGAAGCAATATAGCACCAAACCACAGTCACCCTTGTGAAGTGATGAACAAAACAGGTCTCAAAGAAAGGATATCACTTTCAGAAAAGTTTCCACTGATCAAAATAATGGGGGGGAAGAAAGAACAGAGGAAACCACAAATAAAGGAGCTAAAGGTTCACAGAAAAGCCTGTCAGAAGCCTTACCAGCAAAGGGGATGATGGGATTTTGCTCATTATAACCCACCTAGACTGGTGGTGGTACGTCATGTAGGCTGCTGCACGGTGTGGTCTGCTCTGGATGCCAGTGGAATTCCTAGCCAGCCATTTGATCAACTTGTATTCCCTAAGTAGAGACTTGCACTCAAAACAATCTTTCAAAATGGTAGATGCAGCCACCGTTCGGCTTATCGAGAGATTATGTGTAATACTTTATTGGACAACGTCTTTGAAAGGCCCCGAAGGCTGCTCCGCCTTCCTCGGAGGAGGAGTGCCCGTGCCAGGCTCGGGAGAAAGGAAGAGCAGAGGGGTAGATAGGAATGGAGCGAGAGAATGGGAGTCTGGGTTCGGACGTGTACATGTAATACTCAAGGAAGCTCTTCAGGTGCTGGCTCTGAACATGTCCCAAGAAGAAGAGCTGTCACTGCTCATGGAATTCCTCTAATTCTTTGTTGCTACCATGCATGGCCACATTTCTTTCCTCAGTTTTTAAGTGGCTCCGCTAATCAGGAAGCCTGCCCTTCAGCAGCTTTTGACAATTCTCAACAAACAGTCCAGACCCTTCTCTGAGCCCATGACCACCGCTGAGATTGTCCTGAGCCTCGAACGCTCGCCTTGGACCACGTCGGACACTGTGTATCTGCTAGAACTTGCACCTTCTCCAAGAAGAGCAATGGAGGAGCACTGACAGGCCCGGACGGTCACACCGCATGCCCGCAGATAGGCTTTGTGTGACGTACAGTTAATGGCACCTTTCTCGTCCCACCTTTTCAGTAGTTCTCACTGTAAAACTCTGATGCTTTCACAACTCCGGTGGTTCCAAGTCCATCATTAGCCACCTCTTCCTATTCCATACGAACTGTGATCAGAAAACAGCAGGTCACAGGGCTGCATCAAGCACACATTTAACTTTGCACATTCAGCTATTCGGAGAGAAAGAGAAAGTACAGTTTCAATAAAGGGGCTGATTCCATTTGATGTTGCACTCGGGAGAAGACAGGAGATGCGTTGTTCCTCCAATCAGTCTCATTTCCCATGAGCCTCTCATAGGAAGAGCGGCCCTGTATGTGTGTAATTCTCCTGTTCACAGATGCATTTTACACAGCATGGCCCTTGCTACAAGCCTCATTTGTTGCACAATTGGGAAAAAAAATAGTGATTCATTCTGATACCGGAAGGAAAAATGTGTGTTAAATTTATTAAAAGCTGGTTTCTGAATCTCAAATGAGACCTTTTTTCCTAGAGGATTTTTAGAATAATTTTGACCGAGATTTCTGTCTTGTAGGCTGCCATTTAATTACCTTTTGATTTTAATAGCAAATTGCTGTTAACGTTCAGATTTTAATGTCTTGCAGTCATTCTTCTACAGTTTAGCACTAATAGCCCAAACTGAGTTGGAGTCAGTGAGTCATCCAATTTAGTATTTCTGTGTGTAGTAAACTTATAGGGAATACAAAGATTGTCGATATTCCTAAGTAAGAATTACAAATTACGTTTATTTAGCCCTTAATAAAATATCGGACACTGTGCTAACATGTGTTTTTCATCCACCATCTCATTTAATCTGCAACAACCCTATGAGGGAGGCCCTTTTATCCTGATGTTAAAACACAGTAACTGACCTAGAGGCAACTTCGGAAGCGCATGCACACCTTTCTGTGTATCTCCTAAAACACAGGTATTCCCAGGAGAGCAGACAAGAGCCGGTGCAGGAGCAGATCAGCAAGTGCAAATGCACTGCAGGCTCTAGACCAGCGGTTCTCAACCTGTGGGGCGCGACCCCTTTGGGGATCGAACAACCCTTTCACAGGGGTCGCCTAAGACCATCAGGAAACACATATTGAATATATAATTACATATTGTTTTTGTGATTAATCACTATGCTTTAATTATGTTCCATTTGTAACAATGAAAATACATCCTGCATATCAGATATTTACATTACGATTCATAACAGTAGCAAAATTACAGTTCTGAAGTAGCAACGAAAATAATTTTATGGCTGGGGGTCACCACAACATGAGGAACTGTGTTAAAGGGTTGCAGTGTTAGGAAGGTTCAGAACCACTGGTCTAGACAAAGTGTATTTCAGGTTCTCGTTTACAAATGGGCTGTTCAGAAGTTGAAATGTATTTTCCTAAGGAAATGACATCATCACAACAAAAGCGTATTTACCCATAATGTGCCTAGAGTAGTAAAAACAGACCCAAACCATTTTGTGTACCAATGTTTTCATGGAAAAGTTCACTCAGAATTTCCTCTTGGGTGGCTGTGGAAGGGAGACTTACACTAGCGACAGTAGAGTCCCTAGAAATGTTGTTCACATGAATCAGTGGTGACGCGAGGCCTGTGATGGGAGTTGACAGAGGGCGGTGGGTGGAGGGAGGTGGAACTGGGTACAGAGGGGGCATGGGGTCAGGAGACTGCGTGAGAAACAGGAGAAAGCAGGGTAAGATGGCCGTTCTAGAGGGCAGAGGGAGAAGATGAGAGAGTTTGGGGACCCTGAACTCTCTAGGTCGAACCTCCGAATCTCCTGTGTGGCCTTTATTTCTTCTCCTGACCCCCAGATGTTGGCCGGCTTGCTTCCCTTTTACAGCTGACACTTGGGGTGTCCCTGTGAAACTGAGACCAGTCCCGGGCTTTTTTTTTTTACTCAGCTGCTGCTCACACAGGTGAATGACCCTAAAGGCTTTTAATTTCTCTAAAAGAAAGAGCTCATGTAGGCCCCGCAGAACATTTCCCTTTTCGCTTGGGCCTGGAAGAGCAAATACCAGCCTGTGGATGCTCTGGGTGGTTGTGGGGGGTCTGTAAGGAGCTGAAATAAAACGCATCGGCATTCCCCATGCAGGTAAGCAAGGGCGCAGCTTGTGGGAAAGGGACGAGCCCTGCACTCGGTTCTCTCCTCTTGGGCTCTGTGGCATCCTCAAAAGGCAAGTGGGTAAGAGCGGGTGGGGACCAAACCACAGCCTAGTGGTGTGGGGGTGGGTGGGGTGGAATGTAAGGCAGCGGGATCCTTGCATCAGGATTGGGGTGTGTTCTCAAGGGACCTGTCCCACCAGCAGTGTAGGGACCACCTGGGCACCTGAGCCTCTGCCGGACTCTCCAAGCGGCACTCATCCCACCTTCCTCTACCCACTAGCCAGCGTTTCCCTGACTTCCCTGGGAGCTGTAAAGAGTCCGCGTTCTCAGGCTGTGTCTGAGCTCACTGAATCAGCAGCTCAAGTCAAAGGCCCTAGACGCTGTATGACGGACAAGTTTGTCAAACACTGCTTGACTTTCCCTTTACCTTGCTGGTCTTTAAAGGCTCCTCAGACATCATAAGCCCCTCTCTGCCTCGGGGTCATGCTTCTCATAACTTCATGACTGCTGAAATATGACTTTCTCAACATTGCCAGGTTTCCCTTCTGCAGCAGTGGGCGGGGCAGCAAAACGATCATCCCTGACCACTCCCTTTGCCATCTGAATCGGTTCTCCATTTCATTATCTTTAGCATCTTGTACTCTTTTCCTTAACATTTATCACAGTTTATAACTTACGTGTTCACATGGTGTCTGCCTCCTCACTAGTACCGAGCACAGGGAATGCTTAATAAATAGTTTGTGTGTGTGAATGAATGGATGGAAAAGCAGTGCTGGGAGGGGGCACTAAGGGTGGGATTGGATTCTGCTGAACAAATAAAGAACCGGGCCTATGGAAACTTTAATCTCCCATCTAAACTTTTTACACATCAACTAAAACCAAGATAGATGGACCCAACAAGTAAGTGTATTTATGGGACATTGGGTCAGATTATTTCAAAAAAAATTTATTAAATACTTAAGGTGTGCAAAATGCAGTATGGGTACAATTTTGTATAAGACTGAGACAATTCCAATCTCTGTATGGAATTTACAAATAATCTAGCAAGGATAACAGATAATACGCAGCCAGTTATACAATTTCATAATTATAATTTTTGTAAACACCTCCCCCCCCCCCAAAAAAAAAAGGACTACAGGAAGACCTGAAATGGTCTGTAGGGCATCGAGCTGGTCATAGACTTTCTCAGACATGGCTGGGGAACCCAATATACTCTATCCCAGTGGTTCTCAACCTTCTGGCCCTTTAAATACAGTTCCTCATGTTGTGACCCCCAACCATAAAATTATTTTCGTTGCTACTTCATAACTGTAATGTTGCTACTGTTATGAATCATAATGTAAATATCTGATATGCAGGATGGTCTTAGGCGACCCCTGTGAAAGGGTCGTTCGACCGCCAAAGGGGTCGCGACCCACAGGTTGAGAACCGCTGCTCTATCCCATCTCTTGTTAAAGTTGGCACGAGGGGAGGTGCCTCTGTGTAATGGCTTCTCAACCTCAACGCCACTGGCATCTTGGGCTAGATAATGCTCGGTCTGAGGGCGCTCTCCAGTGCCCTTAGGAGATGTCTATACCGTTCCTGGCCTCTGCCCATTAGATGCCAATAGGCCCCACAGTTGTGACAGCCACAAATGTTTCCGCATTGCCAGATGTCCCGTACACAGCGGTGGGGTGCAACAGCAAAATCTGTCCCCCCTCGCTCCTCCAGTTGAGAACCACTGCTCTAATGAAAATTGCTTTTTTTTTTAACGTCTTTTTGTTTCTTTATGATTTATTCAAGTTAGTACCAGGAACTTAATTTGTCCAATCAATAAAGAGATGCTTATTGATTGCTCATTAGCTGCCAGGCACTGTTCTAAGCACTGGAGACACAGCAGCAATGAAAGCCTGTGCTTTCTTGAAGTTGCATTCCATGGAGAGAGATGGACAATCACTTTAAAATATGTAATATTTCAGAAGGAGAGGATAGGTTGGGCATAGAAGCCCTCTCTGGTAAGAGGACATTTCAACAAGGTCTTGAAATAAAGCAAGAGAATGAGCCACATGAGAGGGAGCACCAGGAGCAAGAAGCAAGCCATTGGAGGGCCTGTACTTGACCTTGCCTTTCTGTCTACATGTCTAACCAACTGCTTGTGTTTCAGAGGGTCCACCACGGAAGGGCAGCCGAACGGAGTCCAGAGCAGCCTTAACTCTGCTGCAGTCGTACCCATCGCCAACTCCTCAGGTTAGTTGGCTCAGCAGCCGTCCCACCCACAAGGGAGGATACTGGGATCAGCACCCTCCCTCTTCTGCCTTCGAAGAGAGCTCCCGTGGGCTTTCAGGCTTTCCATGCACTGGCAAATGGCATTTTTGATACATTCCTCTTTAAAATGATATTGACACTTTGGGATTGAGTGGTTTTTTGGATAGTTGGGATAGTTGAAATTTCCCAGTTCGGTAGGATCCTATCAGATTTGCTGTATTCAGTAAAAAAAAAAAAAAAAAAAGCCTGTATTTGACCGTTTTCACTGTTACCTCGTCTGTCCACGTGCAGCATCTCTCATGGTCTTCACGACAGCCCTGTAAGTTAGATCCTCCTGTTCCCTTGCCCCAGATGAGGACACTGAGGCTCAGGAAGTTGAGGGGCCGGGAACAGATTGTGCTGGGATGCGGAGCTAGAGCTCTGGGCTTAATCTGAGGCCTGTCATGCTGATGTCATGGTCTCTTGCCAGGTGGGTGCTGAGGGCCCAAAGCCTCTCAGTGCGGGAACCTACATAGAAGTTAGGCAGCCTTGGTCCACGGCTGCCTATGGAGTAATTGTGAGTTTCTATGAGTAATAATTCATAAAAAAGCACAAGTAGCCAGGAAAGTGGAAGAAAAATCACTTGACTTCAATTCACATATTTCTTATTGGTCACCTCCCGTGGGAAAAGTAACATTCTGGGCGCTGAGGTACATAGATGGGCACTGAGTCCCTGCTGTGGGGGACCTCACAGACTCAGGGCGAGAGAACCGTCGGCGTGGAGCATGCTGCAGGGCCATACAAGCCAGGGACGGGGACCAGTGGGATCATGTAGACGGCACTGGCTGAGCATTTGCCGGGTGCCAGGCACAGTTCTGGTCGCTTTGTTGTAAAACTCATTTGTTCGCGGACAGGCACATAATAGAGGACCTGGCACAGGCAGATGATGAAACGTGTCTAAAAGTTCACAGCTAGTAAGTGGTGGGGCTGTATTGAAACCCGAGCAACCTGGCCCAAGCTCTTAGAGAGAGGGCTTCTGAGAGGAAGAAACATCCAAAGCTGAGGTTTGAATATGAACAGGTCAGCCAGGAGAGGGGAGGCGTGGAGTGGAAGGAGGTCTAGGAAGAGGGCAAAGCTGTGTTCTGGAAGCCATCTTGTGGCTGGGACTGGGGCATGAGCAGGGAGTGGCAAGAGAAAAGGCAGGTGGCAGGGGCAGTTTATGAGCCATGCAGGGAGCTTGGTCTTAAGAGCAGTCGGGAGCCATCAAGGAATGTGTGTGTGTGCGGGGAGGGTGGGCGGGGGTTTGACATAACGCACCTTAAAATGATTACAAGATCTCTGAGAAGCCAGGTTTCTTTGACTGTATCATGGGGATAATGACATATATTCCATAGAGTTACTATGAGGATTAAATGAGGCGATATGTAAAGATTCTGAAACTATACCCAGGTAAGGTAATAATATAAAAGTATAAAGATTTTATTCTGCACTTAAAATCTTAGAACCTGAATTCAAGGAATAGTTGATGTGCATCAACTTGCCCTATCCTCGGGCGGGGGGGGGGGGGGGGGGGCGGGGGAAGAATTATTAGAACATGGTAATTATTTTTAAGAAAATAAAATTTCTGCCTGGAATTGTTAGGGACTGAGAGTGGGTGGCTCAAAGAATCATGGTCTAGTTGGAAGGGTACTTGTTAGTACAGCGGTTAGAGCCCCTGTAGCTCTTCAAATCTGAAACTAGAGAGGTTCACAAACCTAAGAGATCCAAGAACCTGGCCTGTTTCATCTGCAAGTCTAATTGATAAGTTAAGTACTGCACTGAACTCTTTGCATGCACTCTGCCTGAGGAAGGTGGACATTTGAGGGGCCAGATGGGTCAAACTTTCAGCATCTTGATCATGAGTTAATATTTACTGACTGTTGAAGTTACTTTAAAGATTTTGTAGCCTTCATACTGAATTTCATATCAGCATAAAACCACAGAGCAAAGAGAACTTAAACTTCTCCCTGGATTCTAATAGCTACCTTTCTCCCCCTTCTACGTCAGATAAGCACATATTCTGCTCACCTTGTTTAGGTAGCCTATTTACTGCTCTTGTCACCAGGTGACTCATGGTCTCTACAGTCCCTTCAACTTGTTTCTGTCCTATGGCTTTTCTGATGATCCTGGTCCTTAAGAAAACACTGCTGTACCTGATGTAATAGGCTCAGACATTTTTCATACTTCCCAATAAACATTTTACCTTAGTATCACAGTAGTAACTAATCCTATTAGAGTTATTTATACAGCTAGTAAATAACTACCTGGCAGTTCATTGTTTCAGCTAAAATCATGTTTTTCTATATCGTGTAGATTTAAACGGGGTTCAGAAGGGTGACCTATAAAAAGGTTAGTTTGCTATTAGAAACATTTTTCTTTAAACCTAAAAGAAGGGAGAACAAGCCCCATAATAAGTCAAAAAATTTACACATCTCTCTCATAGTTGGGAAGTCTGTGCCTACCCAGGAATCACTAAACTGGTTTTGAAGGTTTATACCCCTATCTGATCCAGTTAACTCAGTTGGTTAACAGGGTTATTAATGGGTCCCTGAATGTAGCAAAAGTCTGTTCCCTGGTCCCTTGACCCTTCTCCAAGTCTAGCCAACCAGGCCATAAAGCTGAGTGGCTTTGTTCTCAGGCAGTCTGAATGAGATAGTCGTTCATCTCAGAGTGCTGTTGAGTCCTTTTGCACAGATGGTGGCACAGTGACATTTTTATTATGAACATTAAATGAGGTAGTGAATGTGAAAGCTCCTAGCGGAGTGCCTGGAATGTCCCATGAATGATGTTTTCCCTTAACTTCCTTACCTTAGGCCATGTATTCTGTATATTCAGGCCATGGAAGGGAAGGTATAGAGTCAGCAAATTTGGAAATTTGAGAAGGAAGCTGTAGTGAAGGCCTTTGGCTCAAAGCCAAAGCCAGTGCCTTCCTTTTTTATGACCACGGTGTTCTTGAGTTCTGAAGTGGCGATGGCGAACTAAAATAGCAGAGAGGCGGATTAGATAACTCACATGTCTCTCATGCTGACTCGGTAATGTCAGCTACCATTATTGTAGGGGTCTGAAGCCACACCAGCTGCCCTCATGCTGCCCCTCATTTCTGCCTGCGCCTGTCCTGTCCTGCAGTCAGTCTCTGCCCGCCCAAATCCCCCTTCTCCCCCTCCTTCCCCTCCTCCCCCTCCTCCTCTTCCTTTCCCTCCTCCTCTTCTTTCTTCTTCTGGTTTTTGTTTTAAGCTCTTAATGGTCTGTAGTTGATAGAAGAAACCTTACCACCTTTTGAAAACCAATGATGGGTTCTATTTACAAGAAGCGAGAAGCAGTGTCCTTGTTAAATGTTTGTCGTTTCGGGTCCTGGTAAAATGCACTTTAACTTCATGCTCTTTGCATGAGGATGCGGCATCAGCGCATCAGTGTGGTTCTGCCTGCCCACCTCACTGTCTCTCTGTGAGACAAGATAAAAAAAACTGATTTTACTATGAAGTAAACCCAGTGGAGCTGAAGCCCTTAAGATCTAGAAATCGCTTTAACTTCCAAGTGAAATTACTTGCCTGGCAGCTCTCAGTGGAATGAGCTATTTTCACCATCAGATTCTTACTTTTGTCACCATGCATCCTATAGTTGTTGAGTATCCTGGGCGGATCTCTGGAGTACAATAGATTAAAAATAAAAATAAATAAAGCTCTTGAGATGCTTGCCTTAGTGCAGTGGTTCTCAACCTTCTGGCCCTTTAAATACAGTTCCTCCTGTTGTGGTGACCCCCAACCATAAAATTATTTTCGTTGCTACTTCATAACTGTAACGTTGCTACTGTTATGAATCGTCATGTAAATATCTGATATGCAGGATGGTCTTAGGCAACCCCTGTGAAAGGGTCGTTCGACCGCCAAAGGGGTCGCGACCCCCAGGTTGAGAACCGCTGCCTTAGTGTGTTACGCCCTTTATTACTCCCCAAAAGTTCTTCTTTCCCCAGAGCCATAGGGATAAGAATGTGGGTTGGTTACCCACTGTTAGGCTGTTGGGAAGCAAGAAAGTGAGCACGGGTTTGGTGTTTGGTAGGAAGTGGGATGGCAGCATCTGGGAAAACGGTGATGCCCTAAATCCTAGTTTTAGATTTTACCTCTTGTCCTTTCAGCCAAGAGCAAGTAAAGTGTTAAATAGGGATTTTTTTACATTTTTCAGGATCTTTGGAAGCTCCCCAAGTTATTTTCGCCAGATCCAAACCCTTGCCCACACAATCTGGAGCCCCTGCTACAATTATAGGACAGAGAAAATCAAAGTCGGTGAAGTCAGGGCCAATTTAAGGTAACAGTAAGAGCATATTTTTTATTCTAACTTGCTGATTTTATGCTGCAGCAAGAGACTCGGTAGCTATCAAAAGAAGTTATAGTTTCTCAAAATGACAAGGAAATTGGGATTTTATAAAACCAAAGCTCAGAAGGACTCTAAAAACTGTGGGGTCAAAGTTAAGCTACAACTACCTTGCTTCTGTAATGGCCCCCCGGTAGGTGGCGCTGTGGCAGTAATAAATTCCTTGTTATTACAGAGGCTTTTGTTCCAAAATATGGGAGCAGCAAGGCCAATCAAAGACACTAAAGCCATAATTGAATTACAAGTAAAATGTAACAGAATAAACCGAAAAACGTAATATTTGTAGATCAAATTGCAGTGGCATGATTATTTATTAGTGAAGGCTTCTAGACTAGAGTTGGGTTAATTGTGAACTAGACTTGCCGATAATGGGAGACCAAAAAAGGGACCAATTAAAATAAAAAATAAAAAAAAAAACAATTTTTAAATTTGTCGTGAGGTCATTTAAATTAATGATCCTTTATTTTGAGTTAAGATAAGCATATGCCATAATTGGCAGCAAAACAAACCATAAACCCCATCCTACCACCCATCCAGAATGAGCTTCTGCACTGAAGGACTGGCCTGACTTGGTCTTGTGAGGCTGTGTCCACACTTTGCCAGCGCTGCACTCACTGTTTTGTTCACAGCGGTGGCCTTCCAAACTTTTCAGAAAATTCTGTGACACCACAAGGTTTTGATGACTGCTTTCCTCTTTGCTCTACCCTACACTCTAAAGCATTAATGGCACACCTGCTATGAGCTTAATACTCTTCTTACCTCTAGGGGAATATTTATAAACTTATTTGAGAAGCATTATTCATCCAAATACCCCAGGAGAGCAAAAGAGGGAGGAAAAGTATTTACCCACCACAGGATTCATTTACGTTGGATCAGAAAGCTTCAGATGTCTTTCCCCAGCCCATCCAAACTCTTTCCAAAAAAGCAGGAGGGGAGAGAAGAGAACACCAAATCCACGGCTTGGTCACCTACCAAAATGTACCAAAGAAACTGAAAACAGCCAGCGTTCTATCGGTAATCCTCAGCCAACGGTGCTTTAATTCTGATACTAAGCAGTCCGTTCAATGATGAACAACTAAGAAAATATAGAAAACTGAAGCGAGAAGGTCAGTATTTCCTTCAGGAGACTGGCAGCCAAAAGAATGAATGTGACATCAAGCTCCAAACCAAACCGATGGCCTGCCAAGAAGTACTCATGTCCGTCCATTTCCAGGACTGGGAGGCTTGGACCTGCCACAGTTATAATATCACTTTCCTTGAGCCTATTTCATTAGCATCCTTTACAGTCCACCCAGAACATTACATGGCAAAATAGCATCGTCTTCAAAGAAGCCTTGGGAAAGAGCCTACCCTTCAACATTAAATCGCGGCTGCAAACAGCCCCACGCAGCCCGAGCTGTGCACATAAGTAAGGATGGGTGATGCTGGGCTTTGTGATTAGCTGAAGGGGTGAGAGCACATGCTAAGTGCATGGACTCAGAAGACAGAGTGGGTCAGAGGCCTTCAGAAGTCCAGCCTCCCACGCACAGCATAATGCAGGGAGAGGCAGTGGGCTGCCTCTGTGAGCAGGGAGATGCTGTAGTTTACAGGGTGAGGAGGCAGGCCCCATAGTCCACAGCCCATCACCTGAGTGCATGCTTTCTTCCTGTGTAAATGCACCGTAGACTGAATCACTGCCTGGGCAGAGGCCCCTTCAACCATGGTTACAAATGGAAGTCATCACCAGTTGTAACCAGTCCTAAACCTCTTTCTGTGTGGGTTTAAGGGAGGCCGGCAGGTTAGCTTAGAGCAGAGGTTCTCAACCTGTGGGTCGCGACCTCTTTGGGGGTCGAACGACCCTTTCACAGGGGTCGCCTAAGACCATCGGGAAACACATATAGAATTACCTATTGTTTTTGTGATTAATCACTATGCTTTAATTATGTTCAATTTGTAACAATGAAAATACATCCTGCATATCAGATATTTACATTACAATCCATAACAGTAGCAAAATTACAGTTATGAAGTAGCAACAAAAATAATTTATGGTTGGGGGTCACCACAACATGAGGAACTGTATTAAAGGGTTACAGCATTAGGAAGGTTGAAAACCACTGACTTAGAGGATTCAAGTGTGTTTGCAGCTTGGTCTGCAAGGCTGAGAAAACATTTGCCCCCATCAAAGAATAGAGGGAGCTGTGCTGAAGAATATTAGGGACTAAAGACCCCTACTTAGCTGCCCCTGGCAAGTGTCAGTATTTTAATACGTACATTGTCTGTGTCTTCTTAGATTCTGTACTGTCTGTTCGGCATCTGTATATCACAGGGCCAATTATATTTTCCATGTTCTTGATGCTTTGGCATGGGGGGAAGGGGAGCCTTACAGACCCAGGGGGACTACCCCTCCCAGGCCTAGCTAATTCCTAAAGACAGTAACAGCTTGCCCAGGAGCAGGCCTTTCATATGCAAACCAACTGATCCCAACTTTATATTCCAACCTCCTCCTCAAGAATTCTCACAGGGCCAGCTAAAATTTCCCTTGCCTGAAATCCCTCCAGGGCTGGGTACCAAGCAGCCAGAGGCCTGGAGCCCAAAGCCCACCCGAATACTCAGACTAGCTAGTCCTCAGCTGTTCTTGCCTTTCCCAAGGAAACGCCAAATATGGCCCTGGCCTACACGTCCCCTCGCCCCTGCCTCTGTCTCCTGACCACATTGGTGTTTTTCCCTGTGACCCTGCATGACATGCGGTGACCGAAATCAGTTTCTCCCTGCCAAGTCTAGTTCTCCTCTCCTGAGGCCACACTGACTTCACCATACCATACCCAACATGTATATTCCTAGAGCAGACGTCCCTAGGAAGAATGGCTTTAATTCGCAGGGTAAGGAACCAGGAAAAACCCTGAATCAGTCAGGTTTGTATCACCTAGTTCCAGCAACTGGTCACAGTGCTTCCTTCATTATAGGCTGTCACACCCATGATGTTTTAACAGTGTGTTTTGCCAGCCTCAACCTGGCTGCGGCCACACAAGAAGCATGTGGATCCCTCTACATGGCACACTCGCCTGGCTGCCAGCCATTGAAATTTCAAGCTTTCCTGTCCTGAGGCCTCTTTCGTTTAGTAACTGTTTCTACATCCAGAAACAAAGCCAGCATAGCTGAACAACCTGGGAGTCGGGGAGCAAGCAACTGGCTTTTAGTTTGGGGAGACCTCAAGGGGTACTTCTAAGACCCACCCAAAGGGCGTTCATTTGACTTAAAGCGGGGGGACTCTGTTTCTGAAATGCATTAAGAATTGGACTACTGAGAAAGATAACATCTGAAAATTGATATTGTCTCTTGCTGAGCTGGCAAAGTCCCAAGAGAGGAGTGATGATCCTTCAATTGTTAACAATTACTACTTTGTTATAAAGAGACAGGGAAGTGCCTGCCCCTTTCTCAAATTACATTTCTATTACAGAAGCACATATATCTCCTGGGGAAAATTCCTGGCAGCCTAGATTGTCAGAGTTGTACCTGCCACTGCATCTTGTAGCAGATTCATCCTGTCCTGTGTCATACCCATTCGATTTGGGTGGAAAAAGGTCCTGTTTATTCTTGTAGTCCTGAACTGGGCAAGTAACCAGCATAATATTGCCTTACTCTGTGAGTCTTATCACTACAAGTTATCGTGTATATTCTGTGGTTATTCATCTCATTTTGCTGCTAGTTTCAATGAGATGTTTGTTATAGGCACATAGCTTTGTTTTGCCATCCTTTTATCCTGAGGACATAATTGTGCCTAAAAGTTCTAAAGAAAGAAGGCGACATGCTAAGCCATGCCTGTCTTTGGAAAAGGCGAGTTTTGCACATGGAAATGTTTACAACTCCGCTTGTCTGATCTGTAGAATTTGAACTGGGATCCACAGAGTGTGGGTGTGTAACTGCAGGGCATGGAGAAAGATGACTTAATATTGCCTGTTGGCATGAATGCCTTCGATATTTACCCTCTATTCCTTCTCATTATGCTTATAAAGAAAAAGATCCAGTTTCTCTTAAGTTCGCAGAATAAAGAGCATCACTAGTCAAAGTAAAACGGCAGTCTCTCTGTTACTCTTTGTTCTCACCCTTCAAACCTACAGGTACTGACATTGGGGCTTCCATAGGTGTCAGGGAGCCCTCCCTCTTGAAACCCAAATCCAGGTTAACTAGTGATCTGATATCAGAGAGGAAGAGCTTAGATCTGTGGGATGTCCCTAGATCAGTGGTTCTCAACCTTCCTAATGCCGCGACCCTTAATACAGTTCTTCATGTTGTGGTGACCCCCAACCATAAATTATTTTTGTTGCTACTTCATAACTGTAATTTTGCTACTGTTATGGATTGTAATGTAAATATCTGATATGCAGGATGTATTTTCATTGTTACAAATTGAACATAATTAAAGCATAGTGATTAATCACAAAAACAATATGTAATTCTATATGTGTTTCCCGATGGTCTTAGGCGACCCCTGTGAAAGGGTCGTTCGACCCCCAAAGGGGTCGCGACCCATAGGTTGAGAACCGCTGCCCTAGATGCATCAGTAAAGCATAGCATGTATCCCCAGTATAAAATGGAGATAGAATTTGGAAAGCCAACCTGGTTGTAAGATGATGTGGTGAAGAAAAAAAGCTGGTTGGAAGTTGCTATGCTGGTTTTATGTGTGTGTTTGTTGTTGTTAGGTAGAGGAATCACTTGTTTTATATCTATTTGAGGAATCACTTGTTTTTATGTCTTTTGGACTGAAAAGTGATTCTGAGGTTCCCCCCCTCCCATTCACTTTGAATTTACTCCCTGCAGAAATTAAGACATGTGACAAGCCCATATGAAGATATTTTGGAATTTGACAAGAGTTGTGTTTTTTTAACTACAGTTGAGCTGTAAAATTTATTAGGTAATGAATTATTCATAGTTATTAATCAGATATTGGAATTTGACATTTTCAAAACCACAACGCTGTCTTAGAAATATGACTCCTCTCAGGCCTCTTGTTTTATATTTTCTCTTCCTTTCTACTATTCTCCGATAGAAATTACTGTCATGCATGTGTGCATTACTTACCCTCCTCTTTTTATGCAGGGAATTGGAGTTGTCCCAAATAGCCTTTGTTATCAAGAAGAGAGACACCCCCAGGTCAGCTCTGTTAAGCAGTTATTGTTCATAAACACGGGGAAGAAACATTCTCAAGAAGCAGACCTCCTGAAAACCTGCAACCTTACTTGGGGTGATTAGTAGCTCTAGTGGCTAAATAGCAAGTCTGTCAGCCCCTCCCTCTGACCAGGTCACGTGCTGTCCCCTGAGCTGCTGGCTCCCCTTGTCTGCCAGGTGAACAGCTGTCACACTCAGAACTCGGCCTCTCTGTGACTGTTCCTCTCCACTTAGCATTCAGCTTAAAGACAGAAGCAGAATACTTTGCAGTCATTCATCCATCACAGTGCTACTGGCGGGGGGCAAAGCTGAAGGAAGGCTGCTCCTTCTGCCATGCCAGCCTGCTGCTGTGCGGCCGAATTATGTGACTCAGAGCTGCCAACTTACGCACTTCTGGTGGTTTTCTGCCGGTGGGATCGTAGTTGCACGAAGTCTTCAAATGTAAAACCACATGCAATAAAATAATCTATACATATAAATGCCTAAGCGACGGACCGGTCACTGTGACGTGCACTGACCACCAGGGGACAGACAGACCATGCACAGGATCGGGCGCCCTCCTGTCTGGATCGGGCCTGCTGGAATCGGGCCGAAACTGGCTATCCGACATCCCCCGAGGGGTTCTGGATTACAAGAGGGTGTAGGCCAGCCTGAGGGATCTCACCAGTGCACGAATCCAAGCACTGGGACTCTAGTAAAATAATAAAGTATAAAGAGAAAATCAGGGCCAAATCACATTTTTCAAATATAAGGCCAAATAAAAGTATTATAATTGAGTTTAAATTTGGTTCTAAGTCTAATAGGCAGGACAAAAAGGGAAGCATGATAAATCAGAGTAGGTAGTTCTTATTTTAAAAAAGAAATACTCTGGAGGAAAACTAAGTTTTTTCCTAGCTCTTACTCTATAAGAAGTATTTTGCATACTTTGTACAGAGGACACTGAATGAAGCAATGGTGCCCTCGACAAGCCAATGTAGCAGTGTGTTTCACAGGGCTACTTCTTCACGACCTACACAAAGGCAACACATTCTTACAGTGCAAGTCAATGGAAACAGTTTTGTGAGGCCCGAGCCTATTTGGCTCAGTGGACAGAGCATCGGCCCTCGGACTAAAGGGTCCTGGGTTTGATTCTAGTCAAGGGCTCGTACGTCAGTTGCAGGCTTGATCCCAGTCCTGGTTGGGGCTCGTGTGGGAGGCAATCTCTGTGTCTCTCTCACATCGATGTTTCTCTGTGTGTGTCTCTCCCCCTCCCTCCACTCTCTAAAAATCAATGGAAAAATATCCTCGGTGAAGATTTTAAAAAAAAGAAAACAGTTTTGTGAGGAACACAACTAATATAGTCCAAGTCCTTTGTGGCCCAGCATAATCCAAAGATAAGCTATTGGTCATGTAGAGGAATGGGTGGATTGCATGTGTGTTAGGCAGCCCTGACTATAACTTCTCTAGTTGACTGCTTGACCAGAGCTAGTTGTGCTCTCAGGCAAGGGCCCAGATGCCTGGTCTTCTGTGTTACTGACTGACGGTGCACCTATATGCTTTGGAAAGCAGGTGGCAGAGGTAATCTCCTGTGAAACCTGTGGCAGTGAAGCAGTATTCCCACCCATCACATGGCGTGTTTGCTCTCTGTCCCTTTATTTACATATTGTTCTCTCTGCCCAGGCACCATCTACCTCCTCTTGCCCCCTTCCTCCCCAATATGGCTAATTATATTTGTCCTCCACTTCTCCTTTTTAACCGTACCCCATTCCCACTCCCAATCCAGTTGAGATGCCTTGGACTGTGCTCCAGTGGAACGCTGGGATTAGCTTATCTGACTGTGGCATTTACAACACTAGTGTCTTTATAGATTACTTGACTGTCCCCTCACTAGGCTGTTGTTCCCTAGAAGACCAGGATGAGGTCTGATTTGATTCTGAAACTCCTGAGCCTAGCACAGTGCCCAGACCATAGTGTAGAGACTTAGGAAATTCTGATTGAATAGATGAGTGGGTGAGTTATCATATTTCTGTCTTTGGTTATTCTTCTGCTGACACCTGTCCACATAGGCAAATCCTTCTTATCCTCCAAAGCAGTGGTCGCCAACCGGTTCGGTGGCCCGTGAGTTCCGAAAGGTTGGCGACTGCGGCTCTAAATACCTGGAGTTTGTCTCCTGCAGTTATCCTTATTTTTATAGCTGCATTTATCTTGCCATTTTTAAATCTCTAGAGCGTTAGAATTTATGTCACAAAGTTTATCACTTTATTGTATTTTGCCACTTACTTCATGGGTGAACTGTCTCTTCAATAAGACCACACCCTCCCTGAGGGCAGGATTACATTCTGTATGTTTCTTGAATCCCTAGCAATTCTCCAAATGCTTGATTACCTGTAATATAAGCCCTAAAGAAAAGAATACATAACATGCATCAAATTTTTGTGGAATATAATCTATTTCTTGGCTTCACATAAAATAGTTAACCTACAACATTCTCAAAAAAAACACTAAAGTTCTCTCGACCCTTACCTCTTACTCTGACATCAGATTCAGGGCCATCGGGCAATACACACTGTCAACATTAGTAACAATACCTGACTTCTATGCGAATTCTAGAACGTAGGGTGAAAAGAGCATAACTCACTGTTTTCATCTGCTTCCTCCTTGAACCAATTACATGACTAAGAGAAGAGATGGAGTCTTTAATAAGGATCTGACGGATGAAAGGGACAAAGACCGTTCCTTGCTCTGGTCATCAGGCAGCTCCTATTCATGGGGCAAGGAAAACTGATCTCTCGTCATCCTCCTCTCAGGACATTTGGTACAGGAATAGGGAGATGAGGGACCAGAGTGGAGGTCTGACAAGCAGGGCATAACCTTCAGGACAGAGGTACCAGGAAGCCAAGTGATGCATTCACAGAGGTTATCAAGCTGCCTTGCCTGATTCACGGGGTTTGACCTAAGAGCTGTGGCCCATGGCTGTGGCCTCAGTTGACCTATGACTCCCCTGAAACTGTACAGAACATCAAGTGTGCTGCATTTGTGCCCCTTTTTGGGGTGGGAAACGATCCTCAGCTTGACCCCAAAACTGATAATCATGGATTTAACTCTGATTTAAAACATGGGTTATATTTCCCAACAAGCTCAAGTCACCAGACATTCTCACTTGGACCTGCTATTCTGGCTTCTTAAAGCATCAAGCCTTACCACCTCTGGTGTTCCTCCTTTCCATTCCCACATCATTGCGGAGTGAGCTTTTCAAAATGCACACTGCCTGTGTCTGACATGCGCATGCACACGCCACTTAAAGCCCTTCTTAAAAGCTTCCCATTGTTCTTCAGATAATGGTCTGATATTGCCTGTCTGTCCTCTCTTCTTACCTCACTCCACCTCCCTTCCCTCCCCAGGCTGTCTCCACGCTTAAATCCCGGCCCTCTCTGAACTCCCCACAGCCGTGGACCCACAGAGCCTTTGCAGATGCCGTTCCCCTGGAATGCCCTTCCCCTGCTCTCCAGGGCATCTCCTTCCTCTGGCCTCTCTGATGAGGGCACGTTCCCTTGTCACTGAGACATGTAGAGGCCTCCTTTGTAGCATTCAGTACAGGTCCTCGCGATTTTCCATCATTGTCTGTCGCCCTCACTAGACTGTAAGTTACATGAGGGCAGAGACTGGGTCCATGTAATTCGCCTTCATTTGCCCAGGGTTGAGTATAAAACCTGGTGTGGAACAGGCCTGCCTTTGGTAGTTATGATTGAGTGAGTGAGTTACCTTCCTCGCTTAGAGAAGACAAAATTAAGGCGCAGAGACTAGGAAATGGCCCGAGTTCACATAACTGGCAGGTGGTGAAGACAGGTTTGAATCTAGATTTGACTTCAAAGGCTCTTAACCCCTAAACAATAACAGTCGCCCGCATTTCATTGAGCACTTGTTATAGGCTAGGGACTGTGTTAGGCACTGTATAGTTGTCACTTTTTATCTTCTTTAACC
Organism: Myotis nattereri; assembly: GCF_964212035.1. Classification (NCBI taxonomy): domain Eukaryota; kingdom Metazoa; phylum Chordata; class Mammalia; order Chiroptera; family Vespertilionidae; genus Myotis; species Myotis nattereri. The sequence goes on along the minus strand of NC_138075.1, from coordinate 22,561,329 downwards.
CTGCAAAAGTAGGTGGCTTTGTTATCTCTGAGAGAAGTTAAGTAACTGTCCAAACCACACAGTCAGGAGTGGGGCTGAAATGCCAATCCAGGCAGCTTTATCAGAGCCTGCCGGGCGGTCTCCTCATACCAGAACTCCGGGCCTCTCATGGTGATTCCATGTCCCCAGCGTCCCTTCTTCATGGAGCTAAGTGGTTGGTGACCAAGCTCTCCAGCCGGGAGCCTGAAGCATCTGGTGGTATCTAATCACTCAGCAAGGGGTGAGGGGCGAATGCTGGTGAGGCTGGCTTGCTTTTAATCCAGCCATTTAACTTCCCCTCTTTCCCGTGGAGTCAGACCTGAGCAGGGGAGGATAGGATCAAGGTTGGCCTTCTGCCGCCTCCCCTCCATGGATGAATTACTGCTGAAGGCTAAGACCAACAGTAGTTAGCGGAAAAGGGGCCACGCACAAACGAATACACTAGACGAGAAATATGAATTAGAAGGCATGGGGGGCCAGGCGGAAAGCTTCCCTCTAGTGGAGAGGCTCCCTGAGAGTACTTAGATAGGGACGAAGCCCTCTGCATGGAGGGTGGAGCTGAAGATAGAAGGTAGGAGGGGTTAGGAATCACCCTGGATTAGTTACCGTGGTCAGCAAACCACGGCTCGCGAGCCACATGCGACTCTTTGGCCCCTTGAGTGTGGCTCTTCCACAAAATGCCACGTGCGGGCGCGCACGTACAGTGCGATTGAAACTTCGTGGCCATGCGCAGAGGTCGGTATTTCGTGGGAGAGCCACACTCAAGGGGCCAAAGAGCCGCATGTGGCTCGTGAGCCGTGGTTTGCCGAGCCGCAGTTCGCCGACCACTGAATTTAGGAGAACATACCTGGCAGGTTACAGAAACAAAAACGTCAGTGGCTAAAGGATTTATTTTTATTGCTTGTCAAGAAGTTTGGAGGCAGGCAGCCCAAGGCTAGTGCAGCGCTGCAGAGACATAACTGAGCAGCCAGACTCCTCTCTTCTGCCTTCTAACCCTAATGCATTGACTTTCATCTTTTTTGGTCATAAGGTGGTTGCTGTCCTTACTGGCATTGTGTCCGTGTTCCAGGCATGAACGGGGGTTGGGAAGATGGGCAAAGACAGATGCCTGCTAAATCCGTCCACATTTTAAAAAGCCTCTTTGGAAGCTTGGCATTTCCAACTAACTCATCATTGACCAGCACTGGATCCCAGGCCCACTTCTCCCTAGCAACAGGGCGTCTGGAGAGGTAGTCCTGTGGCTGGGCACGTTGCCTCCCCTCCAACTTGAGGAAGAAGCGGGAGTGAATGTTGAGAAGCATTTAGCAGTTTGTCTCAACACGTTCTCCCCCAGGGTCTCCTCCCCTGCTGGGTGGCTCAGGCATCTTTCTGCAGCCCCTCCTCTGGCTTCTTGACGGCTGCACGTGGAAGTGCCATTCCTAGACCTGAGTTTGCCAGACCTCGCTCTTACTCCATGGGGCGGGGTGCCTGTTAGATGGAAGTTTCAGGAAGAAAGGTCATTACAAGTGAGGAGGGAAGAAAAAATGAGCCATAGAGAAAAAAAAAAGAACCCTATAAATGTGTTTATTAGTTAAAATGATAAATTTGCTCTAAGTGTAAGTGTTTGATATCACCCAGATGAGTTATTTGCCATTTGCTCCGGGTTATCCTGTAGCAGAATGATTATGTATACTCAGATTATTGAGAAGAACTTATTGTAAGTTTAATTTTATTACAATAGCAAATTCTGTTCACCTATGTTGTTTTCCTAAGATTTTGCTCACACTACAGCTGCTGTATAAAAGGAGAGAGGTTGTTAATGATCTCTGTTTGGTTTAAAGAAAAGCTTCCTTATCCTCAGGTCTTTGCTGAGATTCTCCTAAAAGAATAGAACCAAAGCCTGGTAGCAGTGAGTCGAATTTTAAACAGCATTTAAAACTATGAATACAAAGCTAAAGTAATCAAGACAATGGAGTTTGGGGATAGATCCATGAGATAGAATTGAGAGTCCAGAAATAAATCCATACGTGTATGGTCAATTGCTTTTCAACAAAGGTGCAAAGATTATTCAGTGAGGAAAGAATAGTCTTTTCAACTTGCGATTGAAGAGACTAGTAGTACCGGAACAATTGGTTACCTACATGCGAAAGAATTAAGTTGAGCACCTCTACCACACACTGTGCACAAAAATTAACTCCATATGGTAAAAGATCTAAATGTAAGGACTCACCTATAAAACTCCCAAAAGAACACATAGGAGTAGATCTCTATGTATTAAGGAATATGACGCCAAAAAGCACAAGAACAACAAAAATTAAATAGGAAGGACTTCATTAACATTTAAAAATTATGTGCTCCAAAGGGACCATCAAGAAAGTGGAAAGACAGTCCGTAAAATGGAAGAAAATGCTTGCAAATCATGTCTGGCAAGGGATGCATACCCAGAATTTGCACAGAACTCTGACAGCTCAACAGTAAAAAGACAGAAAATCCAATTTTGAAATGAGCAACGAGTTTGAACAGCTACTTCTCCAAAGAAGATATGCAAATGGCCAATAAGTACCTGAAAAGATGCATCATTGAGCATCAGGGAAATGTAAAAACAAACAAACAAAAGCAGCGCAATGAGATTCACTTAGTACTCACTAGATGGCTTAATCAAAAGACAATAACAAGTGTGGGTGAGGATATGGAGAAATTGGAACCGAGTGCATTGCTGGTGGAATGTGAAATAGGGTGATGATTTGGAAAAGGAGTTTGGCAGTTTTTAAACAGTTGAACAGTGTGTTACCATATGACCCAGCAATTAAACTCCTAAATATATATTCAGGAAAAATAAAAACATAATGTCTGCATAAAAGCTGTATATGAATGTTCATAGCAGCATTACTCAATAGCCAAAATGTGAAAACAGCCTAATTGTCTATCATCTAGTGAATGAACAAAATATGATGTCTACATACAATGGAGTATTATTCAGCCATAAGAAATAAAGTATTGATACATACTACAACATGGATGAACCTTGAAAATGTAATGCTGAGTAAATCCAGTCACACAAGACCACATATTATATGATTCTATTTGTGTGAAATGTCCAGAATAGGCCAGCCCATAGGGACAGAATGGGGATTAGTGCTGCCCGGGCTGGGGTGCGAGGAGGGCCACGGGGAGTGACTGCTATTAGGCATAGGGTTTCTCTTTGGGGTCATGAAATGTCCTAAAAGTAGATTGTGGTGATGGTGACACAATCTGTGACTACACTAAAGACCACTGAGCTCTATACTTAAAGTAGGTAAATTTTATTAGTATGTGGTGTATATCTCAATCCTTAAAAGAGTTATTAGTTGATATCTTAAAAGGTAGAAAATAAAACAAAAAGCCTCAGTGTACGCAGTGAAATTATATTTCTTAGCCAAATTCTTTAATAAATACTGATTCAGTGCCTCCTGTACATTAATTCAACAAACATCTGACTGCCTCCTTTGTGCTCAGTGGGCTGCAGGGTCCTGGGAGGAGAGATGCCTGCACCCAGCTTTGCCTGTAGCTCTTTGCACTTCCAAGTACGGTGGTGGGCCTGGGGCCGCAGCTGTCCCTGGGCCTGGCCTCGCTTGCTTTTCGCCCCGTTTGGGAAGGTGTCGGGCTCCAGGGTATTTCAGTTGCTTTAGTCAGCACAGAGCAAGAAGGACCTTGACTATAGTTTCAGAGCCTTAAGCTTCACCTCGTGCTCCAAATCCAAGACAGAGCAGCTGAGAATGGGGCTGGCTGTGCCACCAATTGCTCCTCTCCCATTGTTAATCCCTTTCATTCTGCCGTCCACAAGCACCCCTCCCTGCGCACTGCCCTGTTGCCCACTTGTGACACGACTGAACAAGTGGTTTGGGCTTTGAAAGGTGATTCTTAGAGACACCTCAAGTGACCCAGTCCCGGCTGCCAGGATGCTCTTGAGGTTCCTTTCCAGGAGCAGCTAATTACACTTTCCAATCAAGCTCGGCATTAAGAGGAGGTGACTACCACTGCCCGCCCCCACCCCACCCCCCACCCCCCCAAGATCCTGGCCTCATTGCCAGGGTCACTGGGAGAGCGGCAGTTTGTTGCTAAGTGGAGGCAGTGGGAAACCTCTAGTCCTTTTTGGCTCTTAAGAAGAGTTCATGCTCCAACACTTGAGTTATTAAATCCCTTTAAACCATGGAACAGCTGTCTTTGTGATGATTGTACATATTATACACTGTATTTCTGCTTTGTTCTGTCACTACCTGGTCAGGATGTTATAGTTTATTTAAACATTCATCCATCTCTTTCACAAATCCTGGATTTTATGCTCCCCACCTCAGAAATGTGAGTCGCTTTACAGTCTTTAAGTACTCTTTTCAGAAAGCCTAGATTAAACTAATTCTAATTTCTCCCTCTCCCCAGATTGATGGATTATCAATGTCCTAAAATGTTCATTACGTTTACAGGAGCGCTTTCTAATGGCACGGAGAGGGAGAAGTCCAGCCGGGGACCGGGAGGTAGAGTGCGTGTTGCCTTGCCCTGCAGGACTGCCACGCTGGCCTCCAGCCCCACAGCTCTGCCCTGAGCCCCGAGCACGAGCACGGGACAGCCTCGTCTCCCTCCTGGCGCTCCCATGGCTGTAGGAAGGGGAGTAGCAGGAAATGGAGCCTGCCCCGGTCATGGGACTTTAGAAAGAAACAAAGCCTGATCTGACCAAGAGCAGGTTAATCCTGCTATTTCATTTCCCTTTCAGAAAGCATCGGGGCAGGATTGTGATGTGAAGTATTTGGTTTCACATCTGTTCCAGGAATGATCCTCGGCACAAATCCATTTTTCTTTTAAGCACCCTAACGCATCCCAGGGAGCTTCTCCCCTGTGCGCCCTCCCCGCCCCCACAGCTGATTTCATGGCCGCAGAGCAGCTGACAGCCTCCCAGAAAGATCATCTTGTCATTGCCACGGGGAAGGGAACCTCGGAGACTTGGAAGTCAGGATTTCTGTGGGTCAGCCGTGTCAGTTTTGTGCTCTGCTCTCCCTGAGAGGTTCAGATAAAAAGTCGGTAGCGTACCAGCAGTGTGGTGTAATGAAAAGAGGGCCCAAGGTAAAAGTCAGCTTTGCTAATGTTTGGGTGATCTTGGGCAAGTCACCAAACCTCTCTGGGCTCTGGGCCCTCGTCTGTAAAACTAGGGTAATGTTGCCCAAAGTGCGTTCCGTGAAACACAAGTCTTCGCAGTCAAATAAGATTGAGGAATGCTGTGTACACTGTGCTGTTTCTCAGAGAGGCACATGTGAGCATAGCAAAGGCTCTGAGGAGTTTTCCCGTACACACACTTGCATTTAACCTGGCATTTCTCAGCTGTATCGGACCTGGAACTGCTTTCCCGGTTATGCTGATGGACAGTCCTGACGCTGTGAGAACTGAAGCCTGTCACATGCCATGTTTACCACCCTTAATTTAAAGCAACACCACGCTTCCAAATCTCATTCATGGGGGAAAACAATTTTATATGTGGCCAGGTGACCTCTAGTTTTAAAAACCGAACCTAAGAGCCAGAGCGATTACTCAGACCCACACAGGCTGTCACGTGAGTTTTGACAAGGTTTTCCGGAACTCACCTCTCAGGCGCTCAGTGTCCCTAGATGTGGCCTCTGGGGGTGTGGCAGGAAGTTTCTCTGAATAAGTAATTATGCTCAGCACACGTATCAGGTGCACCTAAGGAATAAACGGAACAAATCACAACATTTCTAACCTCGATTCGGAGAACAAACATATACACAAGGAAAAAGGTCAGATTTTTGAGTAAGAAAAAGAATGATTACCAATTCATATTTTGAGAAATGTTGGTATATTTCATTAATTAAATATCTACTGAGAAGATGCAGAGAACAAGGAATTCAAGGCAGCAATGAAAGTAAAACATAAAACAGGATCAGGGGTCAAATAAAAGATACATGAGGTAAAAATTGTGTAAACAGGATCAGGCTAAGAGAGGACTTTTAGAACTTGAGAAGGTAGCAGTTCACCTGGCATAAATATTGAGGGTAAAATTAAGTTCTGGCTAAGATAACCTTAGCCAGACCATCTAACAGCTTAAAAAGTCAGACTAATGATAAATCTTGTAAGGAATAAATAAGAATGGTTAGGTAATCAATCACTCAGTTTAGAGAAATATCTGCATAAAGTGTCAGTCTTAAATGTTGAGTTTTGGGATAGTGTTGGCTTGCTCCTTTCTCACCTCTCTGGTGGCTCCTTAGTCTCGTTATAAAGCTGTAGGATCGGTCTGTGATCCTCTTCCCTAGCTGCCCTCCATGGTCATCCTTTCCAAACCTGTTCTTCCAGTCAGGGCGGTCACCTGTGGCACCACTGATCGGTTGCGCGCTGCACACTTCCGGGGGTGCCATGCACGCAGCAGCCCTTGTCCGGCCCACACTGCTCTCAGGATCTGTACCTCCCAGCCACCTGTAGACCTCTCTCCTGAAGGTCCATGGTTGTCTAAAACCCAACACGCCTAAAACTGAACTCGACCCCTCAGACACATCCCTCCTGTGGCCCATCCCTGTTCACCTTCATCCAAGGCAAAGCCAGGAACCTAAGGATCCTTCTAGCTATTCCCCTCACTCCACATATCCAATGGGTTTTTCTCTTTAAATCCCTCTCGGAGCTTATATCCAATCTCATTCACTTTCACTGCCTTAATTCAGACACCACTTTTGTTGTAATTCCTGCAGCGTTTTCCATGCGGATCTCTTCGCCCTCAGTCTCATCTGCTTTTCTCCTCCACACTGATGACGCTTACAGTGGTCTTTTAAAAGCAATTATAATTGTGATGCTTTCCCACTAGAAAGTCTTCAAAAGCTCCCTTTAAAGGGAAAGCTCCTACACTGGGGAACCACAGCCCTCATGGGCTGCTCTCTTCTCTCCCCATATTTTCCACCACTCCCTCAACACTTCCCTTTAAATCCCAGCCATTCTGAATGACCTGTCACACTAGCTCAAGTTTCCGTCCATTGCACGGGATGTTTCCTCTTCATGGAAACCCCATCTCACCTTGGCTAGCTCCTGCCCATGCTTCCATCCCAGATCTTATTGCCTCTTCCACTTCCAGCTCCTACCAGCAACTTCTGTGTCACCCTCTCCTTCCTCTGTGATAGATTTGCTCAAATAATTTTCTTTTGTTTTACTTGTTGGTCTGTAGATTATACACTCCCAGAGGGATTAGGAATTATGTCATTCACTTTCTATCACCACCCTTTTCATAGTGCTGGGCGTATAGTAGGTATTCAGCAGGTGAATGTGGGAAAGATCAATGCCTTTTGCTATTTTGTATAAGGTTTAACGTAAACCAAGTAAGTCTTTAGACAGTGTTAGGAGCAGCTATGCAGTGTTCATATCCTATACATTATGAGTGTTTTTAATAACTATTTCTAAGCTTTCAGTCCCTTAGACTTTGGGAGGAAAAAGAAACTGCCATTTTTTCAGTCAGCTGTTCCTAGTGTTCATCTTCATTCACCCAGAAACCTGCATGGAGGGGGAACAAGCAGACAATAGAGTACCTGTCTCTAATAGGTTAATGGTGTTAAATCTACTACTCACGACTATTAAGAAGATACGATTTAAATGTGAATCTTCTAAAATTGACGCAGTAGGAAACCAGGACGTATGTGCTCTTACTTTATTAATTGACTGTTTTCAGAATGTAGTTGTTTGCTTATCTCTGTTTTTCATTCATCCCAATACAGCGCCCATGGGGGGAGAGAGTAAAATAAAAAAGTGTCAATTAACTGAAAAACTCAATTATTTTTTAAAAATGTTTTTGCTCATAACTTTAAGAGAAAAAATGCATGGTTCAGTGGAAAAAATCCTGGAATTGGTTTCTGTGTACCTACTTGTCATTTAGTAAGTATGATCTTGAACAAGTTAATTAACTTCTCTGGGCTCAGTTTTGGCATCTGTGAAATGGAAATGCATTTATTTAGAAATATTTTTTGAATGTCTGCTATGTGTCAGGTGATGCGCTTGACAACTTAATTAAAAGAACAGCTATGTCTTCTTCATGGGTTGCTCTGAAATCTAGTTGAGGTATTGCAAGTAAAAACATTGAAATTTTTCTTTTATTATCACGTGACTCCTTGAACCCTCTTATTCATCAGTCATCAAAGACTCTTTCGGGGAGGGAGGGCAGAAAAGTACACTGATTCATTTGCAGCAAGGTTTGAAACAAAGGAAAATTTGGCCTTAACCCCAATTAACAAAAAAGTTCAAATAGCCACAATATTCTTTGCCCAAGTATTCCAGTTAATACAGGTTTAAATATATTATTTAATTGATTTCAGAGAGGAAGGGAGAGGGAGAGATAGAAACATCAATGATGAGAGAGAATCATTGATCAGCAGCCTCCTTGTATGTATGCGTATTCGCATAACCAATGGACACAGACACTGGGGCTGGGGGGGCTTGCCCTTGGAAGTGGGAGTGGCAGGGGGGCATCAATCCTCAAAAAGTTAAAAATGGAACTCCCAGGGGAAAGGGAGACATATGTAATACTTTAAACAATTAAAAGAAAATAAATTAAAGTTAGTCTAAGCCTTTAAACACATGGTCTATTCTCCCTACATGGTGATTTTTTTTAAATCCCACCCCCCAGCACATGCCCTCACCCCCCTACTGCCTGTGTCCATTGGTTATGCTTATACTACATGGTGATTTGGGTTTTCCAACTCTCTTTTCTTTTTGTCATTGTAGTTTGGAAAATCATGATGTAATACCAGCTGTGTATTGAGCACCTGCTATATCCTAGGTGGATTTTTTTCACTTACTCATCTCAATAACCTCATGAGGAATGTTTCTTACCACCTCATTTCTTAGCTGAAACTTGTATATTTCTTCCCCTGGGACTTTTTAGAAAATAGAGAGGACAAAGTTCCAAGCTTAATTTTCTGTGAAATGCCTGACTAGCACTTTGCTTCACAAAGTCCAGGTGGCCTTTCTCCTGCGGGTTCAGTGGGTCAGTTCATTCTTTGGCTTTTTCCTTTCTGTGTTTTCTTTCTGTGGGCTAATTATTTTATTCATTTTCAGAACTTCAGCTTTCACCTTCATTCTAATGATTGGCATCTGAGTCTCCATTGGCGGTATTCAGAATCCATCTAGTTTTAGTAAAAATCCAAACTCAGACATCTGAGAAGAGAGATGCATCTTTTGACTCACATGACGAGAGAGAATTAGGATGGATAAAAACTACATGTGGTCAGATCTTTCTTTTTCTCCATCCCTCTCTGCTACATGTTCTTTCTCTCTGTCTTTATCTCTTTTAATTTATCTTCACAACTTCATTAATCTCCCTTTTTCCTTTTTTCTGTGGTTTCCATGTAGCAAGATCAGATGGCAGGATATAGTTTGAGCAGCTCCAGCTTTATTCTTTCCAGCTTACTGACCACAGAATAATGAGAGCGTTTCTTTTTCTACATTAGTTTATATAAATCCCAAAGAAGGGCTGTGATTGGCTTGGCTTGGGTGATGTGACCATCCCTTAAGGCAATTGCTATGGCCAAGGGGATGGGGACTTTCATATTGTTTTGCAACCATTGCCACCATCCATCTCTAGAACTTCTTGTTTAAATCCTGCAAAAATGAAACTTGATACCCATTAAATACTGACTTCATTCTCCCTTCTCCACCTTCTGCAACCACCATTTTTCTTTCTGTCTCTATGAACTTGACTACTCTGGATATTGCATATAAGAGGAATCATACAGTATTTGTCCTTTTTTGACTGGCTTATTTTACTTAGCATATGTCTTCAGGGTTCATCCAAGTTATAGCATGTGTCCAAATTTCTTTCTCTCAGGCTGAATAATATTCCTTCATATGTATAGACTGCATTTTGTTTATTCATTCATCTCTTGATGGATACTTGAATTGCTTCCACCTTTTGACTCCTGTGAATAATGCTGCTGTGATCATGGTATATAAATATCTGTCCAAGTCTGCTTTCAGTCATTTCAGGTACATACCAAGAAGTAGAATTGCTGAATTGTTCAGTAATTTTGTTTAATTTTTTGAGGTACCACCATACTGTTTTCCATAGTGGCTGCCCATTTACATGCTTCCCGGCAATGCACAAGGATTCCATTTCACTCCATCATCACCAACATTTGCTATTTTCTTTTTCTTTTTTCTTTTTTGATAGTAGCCATCTTATTTTTTAAATATATTTTATTGATTTTTTACAGAGAAGAAGGAAGAGGGATAGTTAGAAACATCGGTGAGAGAGATCGACCAGCTGCCTCCTGCACGCCCCCCAGTGGGGATGTGCCCGCAACCAAGGTACATGCCCTTGACCGGAATCGAACCTGGGACCCTTGAGTCCACAGGCTGACACTCTATCCACTGAGCCAAACCGGTTCAGCAGATATAGTAGCCATCTTAATGAGTAAGGCAGTCTTTTCAATTAAACCCTGGGGACTGAGATAATATGAGTGCCATAGACAGAATTAGAGCACCCAGCATTGTGGATGAGTGGGACAGATAACACTGTTGGTATTTTAAAAGTCAAATTCGGCATGATGGCTGAACATGAAACTCAGAAAAATCTCCTCAAAAGCCAGGGAGAAGTTAGAGCCAGCTGCCGAGTTTAGCTTATAGAGGTACCTGTCAAAGCTGCGAGTGGATAAAATCGCTAAGGTAAAGAATGTAAGAAAGAACGGCAAAATGCAGAGGAGGAGGAGCCAGGGAGTAGAGTAGTCAAAGGAGAGTCTCAGACCCACAGAGGGGAGATACAGAGGGCAGGGATGGGGAGGGATGCAGGCAGGGGTGGAGTAGGCAGGGTCAAAAGAGGGTGGGGATGATGGATGAACTCAGATGCTAAGACAAATGATATTTTTTAATTGCCTGTGAATAAGGTTTTGTCAAGTTGAATCATTTTCATTGGAATACTACCCTGTAGAGTGCTTTGTAATTTTCAGAATGCTTAGTTGTCCCTTAAAACAACTCAGTAAAGTACACAAGTTATTCTTCCCATCTTACAAGAAGGAAGAAGCTCGGAGAGGTTGTAATTTTCCTAAGGTTACTGCTGGGTACCTCTCACTCCCCCGAGATGATCAGTTTGGGGGAAGCTGAAGTTTATTGTTTTTTTTGTTTTTTTTTAATATATTTTATTGAGTTTTTTTTTTTACAGAGAGGAAGGGAGAGAGATAGAGAGTTAGAAACGTCGATGAGAGAGAAACATCGATCAGCTGCCTCCTGCACATCTCCCACTGGGGATGTGCCCGCAAACCAGGTACATGCCCTTGACCGGAATCGAACCTGGGACCTTTCAGTCCGCAAGCCGACGCTCTATCCACTGAGCCAAACCGGTTTCGGCAAGGGGAAGCTGAAGTTTAGAGGCGCCCAAGTCAGAGCGGCATGAGGTGTTGCCCGCTAGTGCCTGGGCAGCTTGTCATCCCTCGCACATGCGCGCTCATTTAGCACCTCCTGAAACAGTGTCTGCTGGCCATGCTCACCTTCCCAGGAACTACTACGGAGTCTGATTGTCTGAACTCTACAGCAGTGGTTTCTCAACTGTGGGTCGTGACCCAACAAAGGTCGCCAGATCAATGAGTGGGTCACATCCGGGCTCATGAGAGCTGGTGGTGCGTCTCTTCCCAACTCGGCCTTCAGTGCCTGCGTGTTCTGTGAAGTCGGCTGTGGTGGAAATCAGCCAACAACACAGTCTCCGGGGCTTTTGTTTGTCTTACCACAGAGAACCAGTTGTCACACATTTACTAGCATACCTCTAGTCATAACCATCACTTCTCTCCCCTGCCCCCGGCCCCCTGCAATGGAACAGAAGGAACTAGAAGAAAAATACCAGGGTCCATCTACTATAAAAGGAAGAATTGTTTTATGAGGCTTTTGATTAAGTCATAGATATTTATGTGTGTGTGTGCATATAAAATGTATTTTATACTATTCACTGCAGTAAAAAAAAAAAGTGTGAAAGTAACTGGTCTAGGGGGTCCCTTCATTTACTTCCTCAAACAATTAAAAGACTGCTGTTCTTCTGATCTTTAGACAAAGAACTTCTCAAAAGCCAGGAAGAAGTTAGCGTATCCTTATGGGGGGGGGGGGGGGGAAAGCCTGCAAACGTGTTCAGTGGTCTGCCCTTGGGAAACTAGCTATATAACTGTAGTTACAAAAAGAAACACTTTTTACTGAGTGGCATTTGAAAGTCCTTCAAATAGATGTATATTTTTCTGTTCCATGATGTAATTCTATCATGCCCATCTTACTGAAATGAGTTATATACATTTTTCTTAGCAGAATTAGGCTTATTGTGTGTAAGACTTTAGTTCTTTACAGTAGAATTCCTTAAAATAGTGTTTTATTGAAACTCATATTTTGCAAGTAAAAAGTAACGCTCCTCCAGTACATGGTGTTAGCGTGTAAGAGCCAAGCCAAGTGCCTATAATGTTCATTAGAAACGCAGAGGGAGGGTTCCTGGGAGGGGCTGCGAGCTGGATGGTGCCGCTGTGGTCGGCCAGCTCCCTGCTCCCTGTGGCTGCATTTCAGACTGACTCAGGGCTGCCTGGGCTCTGAGCAAACCCCTCGCAGCTGTGCCCGGCGCCTCCGTGTCACCCAGGCAGGGTTTCATGAAATGGATCTGCTGCTCCTGTGCCTGCGTTGTTCATTCCGACATACTGGAGCTGTGCCCGGGAAGGTGAGGGGCCAGCAGGTTGGCCCTCCCGCCCCAGCTGTCCTTTCCTCCTAGTGTCACTCAGGATATAAATAACTGCATTCATTCAGGTTCTTTCTCATCAAACCAAAGTGTTGCCAGAGGATACTACCAGGGCCACTCTGATCAGTTGGAAAGACCTTAGGGGCAAACCTGAGGGGCACAATTTCTAAAAGTCTTTGCATGTAGGTCATTTTTTTTTTCAATATATTTTTATTGATTTTTCACAGAGAGGAAGGGAGAGGGATAGAGAGTTAGAAACATCAATGCAAGAGAAACATCGATCAGCTGCCTCCTGCACACTCCCCACTGGGGATGTGCCCTCAACCAAGGTACATGCCCTTGGCTGGAATCGAACCCGGGACCCCTGAGTCCGCAGGCTGGCGCTCTATCCACTGAGCCAAACCGGTCAGGGTTGTAGGTCATTTTTTAAGTTACGTTTTTAACTTTTTTTCTCTTATTCACCTCAGATGTTGGAGGGAGAAAAATCATTTATCTGTTCATATTGTCTGAGGTCTGGGCCTTCTCTACCGACCTGGAAGTCACGATAAATTCTGTCTTTTCTCAATGGGAAAAGCCACGATTCAGATGTTGAAATTTTGCATCCATTTCCTTCTGGCAGCTGGAGGGCAGCGGGAGTCCTGGTCTGGAGCATGGGCTGCTGCTTATCTCACCAGCCTTTTGCTGTTGGCAGATGCAGTTTGTATGTAGTTGGGAGTCTTTTGCTCCATAGGAAACACTGCTAATGGTCATCCCCACATCAGTGCATCTGATATGTACCCAGCAGCTCCCATGTAAATATTTACATGGCAAAATGCTGGGAGCTCGCCCGGCCAGCATGGCTCAGTGGTTGAACCTCAACCTACGAACCAGGAGGTCACGGTTTGATTCCCAGCCTGGGCATGTGCCCTGGTTGCGGGCTCGATCCCCAGTGTGGGGCATGCAGGAGGCAGCTGATTGATGATTCTCTCTCATCATTGATGTTTCTATGTCTCTCTCCCTCTCCCTTCCTCTCTGAAATCAATAAAAAATATATATATATTTTAAATGCTGGGAGCTCGGGTCAGGTGAAGATTTGTAAGATGTGGTCTCTGCACTTAAAAGTGTGTGCTAGGGGCAATGAGTGATTCATGCAAGAGGGGGTGTCCCCTCGCCCCCCAGAAACATGAAAGAAGCATTGATCGTTCAGTCTAGGGAAGCCTCTCCACCATTGCCCTCAGGGTGGCGTGGAACGTGAATGTGCTGGCCCCTCGGTCTTCCTGTCTGGGTGCCTCTTGTACTGTACTTCACCTTGGCAAATGTCAGTCACAGGGGTTAAAGATATTTTCATTCGCGGTGTCAAAGTCATGCAAGCCAGTTGCTTCAGCCCGGTGCTAACGGAAGAACGGCGGCTGGAAGAGAAACCGCGTGTGTTGGACTCTCTGATAGTTGCCAAGCTCATATGATGTAGTTTACAGGAGCTTCAAAAATTTCGAGAGTAATTCTCATGATATTTTATGTTCGTGCTGCTCATTGACTTTAGAACTAATCTGATATGATGGAACTTCATATAACGATAAGCACCAAGTGAGTGTGTAAGTACACAGTATGAGCCATAGCCATTTGACCAAACAAAAAAGAAAGAATTTCCAGGCCAGGACATCAAAGCAGAAAAGAAGAAGGTGTTGATGTCAGTGAGTCAATGACGGGTTTTTCAAAGTCCTACCAAAGAGGGGGCCGGGGGGAAAGAGAGAGAGAGAAAGAGAGGTTATGATCATGGCCACAGAAGCAGTGAGGGGGAATTCCATCACATCATTGTCCTGTGTGCCTTTCCTACCCTTATGGTCCCAGAGGGGTCACCAGGCAGGAATGGGACTGGAGCTGCTCTGGTCCTGAATTATGGCACCACATGAGGGGTAATAGGTAAATCCCAAGGTGGAAAGTCTAGTGGGAGACAGTATATAGATGGGACCCCAAAGGGCTGTATTCTTTATGTAGATGTCAACCAGAAATAACCCCTCCCCTTCCCCCTCACCTCCATCCTCAGGCACTGAAAGAAAATTACCTGTCTTGAACTTGGTGCTAAGTGAGATCATATAGGGGACTCTCCCCTGAGTCTTCATAAATACAAGCTGGTGTCCATGTGAGCTTCGGCATGAATTCATATTTCCTAGCTGCCCTGAAAACGTCCAGATTGAGAATTTAGTTTAAGGTGGTCCCCTAGGCTAGCAGTGGCTCCTGGCACCTAATAGAATCAAATGCTTATTTTTTCCTGGAGGATCCTCCTTCAACTCAAAGCTCTAATAATCCCTATAGGGAAAGTTCTAAGAACTGTGAGATCATAGTTTGAAATTAAAAACAGCCCTGGCTGTGTGGCTCAGTTGGTTGGAGCATCACCCTGTGCACTGGGAGGTCGGGGGTTTGATCCCCGGTTGGGACATATGCAAGAGGCAACCAATCGATGTATCTCTCTCACATCCATGTTTCTTTCTCTTCTCTCTCTCTCTCTCTCTCTCTCTCTCTCTCTCTCTCTCTCTCTCCCCCCCCATCCCTCCCTCTCTAAAAAAATAAAAATAAATAAGTAAAAACAAAACAAAAAAACAATAAGGAAACATGGCACCATAAGCAAAAGCCAGCAAAAATAACAGAACAGTATTAGACCTCCAAAAAGTAAGGTATTAAAATTAGCAGATATACAGTAAAAAAAAAAAATTCATATATCTAGAGAATTTTAAAGGGAGGAAAAGTATGAGTAAAACCAAGAGGTTAAAATTATGATCAAGCTGCCCATCCAGTGTGGCTCAGTGGTTGAACATCAGCCTATGAACCAGAAGGTCACTGGTTTGATTCCCAGTCAGGTCACATGCCCAGGTTGCTGGCGCAGTCCCCAGTAGGGGGCATGCAGGAGCAACTGACAAATGATTCTCATCATTGATGTTTATCTCTCCCTCTCCCTTCCTCTCTGAAATCAAAAATATATTTTTTTAAAAAAAATTATGACCAAGCAAATCTGCAAAAACCAAATAGCATTTTTGGAATGAAAAAAAACACAAAACATAGTAATTACAGTTTAAAAATCAATGGGTGAGTTTAACTGCAGATTGGACCCAGTTGAAGAGAGATTTAATATGCTCGAAGATACATTTAAAGAAGTTACCTGGAGTGTAGCACAGAAAGAAAAGTGATGGAAGAAAACAAGTGAGAAGTCTAATATCTAATTGGAGTTATGGAAATAAACTGGACAAGGATATTTGAAGAGAGAATGGCTAAAAAATTTCCCAAAGTAATGAAAGATACACAAATTGCGGTGAATCACAAGAAGTCTACACCTAAGCCCTGGCCGGGTAGCTCAGTTGGTTAGAGCATCATCCCAGTAGACCAAGCATGTCAAACTCACAGCCCGCAGGCTGCATGTGGCCCAGCCAATATAACGACATGTAAGAAACGTTGTAATAAAAATTTCGTAACTTAATTTTTACAATATCCTGTTATACATAGTTATTAATACAACATTCACTAATGACTGATTACTATAATCATGTTGCATTCATTTCCCTTACATGCCTTACACGCAGGCATACCATTTCTCTCCACTAATACTAGCAGTGAGTATTTTAGCAGCCGATTGCCATGTCATGAGTCTTGTACTGACTTGTTTGGTGTGCACAACAGGAAATATTTCGCTTTCAGAGAATAAAAAAAATAGGTTTATTTGCATTATGCTTATTAATTTGTGCAGTTATTCAGTGTCTGGTAAGCTAATGTTCAAGAAAAAATATTAAAATGTTCTATTTTCTGTTAACAATTATTTATTTCAGCCCTTTGTATTCAGCATGTCTCTATGTTTCTATGAAAATTGAGGTTTTTGGGTTTTTTTGTGGCCCACATAAACTTAACCCTTGTTTATTTGGCTTGTGTTAGCCTTTGAGTTTGACATGCTTGCAGTACACTAAGATTTTCAGGTTTTATCTCTAGTCAGGGCACTTACAAGAAGCCACCAATGAATGTATAAATAAGTGGAACGACAAATCTCTCTCGCAAGTCAATTTTTAAAAAAAGAAATCTACACCTAGACACACCATACTGAAACTTTAGAATACGAACGACAAAGATGTTAAGAGCAGCTAGAGTGCACAGAAGGCTCACCAAAGGACTGCGGTTTGTTTGACAGCATGCCCTCAGCACCAATAGGGGAATCAAAGTACATTGTCATGTGGCCACTGATGAAAGGCAGTAATTACCAAACCAAAAGTATATTTTAAGCAAAAATATCTTTCAAGAGTGAGGGTGAAATAAAGACATTTTTCGACACATAAAACCTTCAAATAATTGGTCACTAGTATACCTTCACAAAAGGAAAGATTCTGAAGAATATGTTTCCAGCAGAGGAAGGTGATACCAGAAAAAGGTCTGAAGGGCCAGGAAGAATTATGAGCGAAGAATGTGTAAAAATATGGGCAAATACAAAAATAACCAATAAAGTGATGATAATGTTCTTGTGAGGTTTAAAAGGCGGTGTGTGTGTGTTGGGGGGGGCGGGGGGGGATGGAATAAGGATATTCAACACCAGTATCATGTAAATCAAGGGGGAGGGTATGATTAGACTTAAAGTAGTCTAACTTTTAAAGTTGCCTAACTTGATTTTACAGTGAGGAGGTTAAAGATATTAATTTCAATTTTACAGTTAATATATACCAGTGCAGAAATGAATCAAGTAACTGCTAAAAGAATAGAAATATAAAACTTCCAAAATAGTACAGAGAAATTGGATGAGGAAAAAGGATAAATCCATAAGGAGGAAAAGCAAACACAGAAACAATGGGTGAATAAATAAAATGTCAGATGTATACATGATGGAATATTATTTGGCCACAAAAAGGAATAGAATATGATACTGCTACACCGTGGATGACCCTTGAAAACATTATGATAAGTGAAAGAAGCCAGATGCTAGCGGCCCACAGTTCCTTTCAAGGTGCACGAATTCGTGCACTGGGCCCCTAGTTAGAAAATAATACAACATTATTTTGAAAGAGTTGAAGATTCAAGTACTTATGACCTGGCAATTCTACTCCTAAGTACATTCCTAAAGGCATTCTTCAGTTGTGTGCTGAGATCACATTAAGAATAGTCATAGCAGCAAAATAAAATTCAAAACCACATAAAGCAAAGCAATGGGATATTTAGGGACATAAGTATATATAGTAAATAAACCTGTTTTTATAATGGAAGCGAGGGCATGAAAACACAAAATCCAAGATCGTGGGAATGGGAAGGAACTGGGAGAGTCACAAGGGATTGGGGGGGAGGCGATGTTTCTTAAACTGGGTGGTGGGGTGTAGTGTCTGGTGGGGATGGGGCCGGGGGGATGGGGCAGAGTGTTACCTAACAGCCCAACGTAGAGGGAAGATTGGACAAACTCAGAGCGGTTTTTCCATGCATTTCAATATTGAATGCTAATAATGCTGGCCGCGAGTTTCTAGAAAAGGTTAACGTATTTAGCATCTTCCATTTAAGAAGCAAGGGGGAAAATACCCAGGAAAAATAGAAAAGAAAGAAGTAAAGGAACTACACAAAACAGCAGCAGCAGCAGAACAGATGTGTTTTAGAAAGGTTTCCAATGAAAGTTAAAGTGAAAAGTTTTCTACTTCATTTATTTGGGCCCCAACTTCTTTATTCTGCGCTGATGTTGACTAAGCCAGCCATCGCTCTCTGCGGTCATTCAGTGGTTGATTTTCTCTCTTCAGATCCTGCTCCCTCTAAGAGATGAGCCACGAGCGCGCAGAGGAAGGACCTGCCCACTGCTCCTCCGCTCCAGGGTGCGGCTGGGGTGCAGCATCCGCCAGCGCTGCTGGGGTCCATAGTATTTTTTTGCTGCCTCAGTCCCCAAAGCCTTCCAGCAGAAGCGGCAGCACTTGGTTGCCAACCAGCCAATCCAGACTTTTACTGAGAGGACAGGAAAACACATCGGCTGGATTTGGATGGAACTTGGCAGTGGGGACCCTCAGCGGATGCGTTGTCTACCCCCTCAGAGCACACGTGTATCTTCCCCCCTATTCCTCCCCCAACCTGCTTAGGTATCTCTGTCCCTTCCCTGCTGCCACACAGAGATGATATAAAAGAGGCTCTTTGGCTATTTGCATTTTGCTTCCTCTTCTTTTCCAGATTGCAGTGTTCAGCTTTGCTTCCTCCAGCATTACCCACCAGAGCGGTCCTTCCCTTCTCAGAGGGTTTGGGGAGGAGAGGGAGGCTTCCGGCACGGGTTTGCCGGAGAGGAGAAAAGTCAGTGTGCCACTGACCACACGGGCCACGGCAGAGGCACCCTTTGGCATGACTGATTTCTAAAATTAATAAAGTAATTCTATTTTTATTTTCTTTTTTTCCATTGACTAATTTCCCATCAATCAGTATTCACCAACGACACTAAAATGGTTGGGACCACCTTCTCATTTTATGTCATTGCTGGGCAATTTTTTCAACTTCATTTTTAGAAATGGGAGCGATAAAGAGGTGTTTTATTCTTACACATGGTTTCAGCAGGCGGTGGGTCCAGGCTGCTCCCTGAGGGGGGCCTCCTGCCCCTGGGAGGCTGGTCTGTGCCAATGTCTCCATGATCAGACCACGGCACGTAGGTCCTCCGCTGGCACGCGAGCGTGAGTCCAAGGGCACACCGTTTCCCAGACAACCCGTTACAGGGACGCAGGCCTGGCGGCCTCCCCCCTGCCTGTCCTCCACACTCTCACTTCCTCATCTCTCCAGGTCCTCCCTCTGGCTCCTGCTGGAGAAAAGGTGACAGGCCACCGAAGGGTTGACTTCACTGCCTAGGGAGCTATTGGGTGAGAACCCAGCGCCTGGGGTGTCTCCAACAATGTGCTGTAGACTCAGCATTGAAACCCTAAATGGAAAGGACACCCAAAGAAGCAGGGAGGAAAGGAACTTGGTTGCCTTTCATAATGAATGCATTTGGACACATTGAAGCCCTTTGCCTCCCTGTAAAGGATAAGGCCTGTCAGTTGCAAGAGAAAAGAGAGGCTGCTCCAGATGTTCCTGGGACTTCTGGTCCGTAGGTAGTCTGAAGGCCATCTTAGCTGTTTGCTAACTTGGTTGTCAGTGGTTTGGAGACGAGTGAGAAGGCCTCCATAGTCCCCTGCTGCTGTTTGGAATTGGGAGACTCACCATATGGGTCTTGTGAGAAAGGATAAGAGGGTGTGAGCTCAGTAAAAGAACTTTTGGAACCACGGGAGTGCTTGGGATTGCCCTAGGTCAGTGGTCGGCAAACCTCGGCTCGCGAGCTACATGCGGCCCTTCGGCCCCTTGAGTGTGGCTCTTCCACAAAATACCATGGGGCGCACATGTACAGTGCAATTGAAACTTCGTGGCCCATGCGCAGAAGTCGTTTTTTGGCCTGGGCGAGTCTATTTTGAAGAAGTGACGTTAGAAGAAGCGGGAGGTGTCGGTCAGTCGGGCGACTGGAGACGCGGCGCAGGCGGGCCGCAGGATACGCAGCGCAGAGGAGGTACATTGTTTTGAGGTATGTTCGCTGAGGTCGACACCTTCCAACTCTCCCATCTACACTGTCTGTCTGAAACAAGTATACAAGATGAGCGTGGATGGGAGTGTTGGAAGGGGTCGACCTCAGTGAACGTACCTCAATCAGATTGAAGACGTTTTTTAGCAAAGGCCAGTTTAGGAGTACCCTAATTAAGTTAATAACAATGTACCTACCTATATAGTTAAAGTTTAAAAAATTTGGCTCTCAAAAGAAATTTCAATCGTTGTACTGTTGATATTTGGCTCTGTTGACTAATGAGTTTGCCGACCACTGCCCTAGGTGACTAATCAGAATTGAATCTTGAACTGATTTCTTCCTGCATTCAAGGTCCTGATCGGGTGTGGACCAGAGTCCCTTCATTTAGGCAGGTCCACTCAAACCATTTTTACTGGTTCTAGACTTCTCTTGGATTGTAGTCTGAGGGCCACCTTAACTGTTTGCTAACTTGGTTGTGAATTGAGTTAGGAGACAAATTAGAATTCCTTCGTAGTCCCCTGCTGGTGCTGGGAAATCGGGTGTAGTAGTAAACCAGACAGATATGATCCCCCTCCAACAGCAGTGTCCCTGCCCCCCCTCCCCCAAAGCAAGCGTATAGTTTGCAGATGGACAGACAATGGCTCAAACTTCTGTAGTGCCTGTCAGTAACACGCCCTCGGGAGGTTGGACGCCAGACCCCTGCCCGTATTCGTATTGCTGACTAAGATCAGAATAGAGCTTCGACATAAAAGGAACATTTGGAAACCCAGTGTGTGCTGCTTTCTTTGGGATACTTCAGGAAACACATCTTGTTGCCTTGGTGCATTAGGATGAACCACTGCCCAATGCTTTAGTGATGTCCGTGGGGTTGGATAATAAGGAAAGTTTATTGTAGGACCGCAGAGATTATTTCCCTCTTATTTAAGCCTCAATGCGTTGTAAGGACCAACAATGTCAGGTATAATCCACTGCGTCTCAACATGTAGTTTTTAGGCAGCATGGACCCTACCCCAGGCCTAAAGACATCTCAGGAGTTGCAGCCTGAAATTGTACATTTTAAATAAACACTTGGGTCATTCTCACACCCACTGAAGTTGGAGAATGACAGCCATAGGTGAGTAGACTGAAAGTTGGGATAGCAATGGCTACGGCCAAAGGGCTGGGCATGTTACACCCCCTCTAGCTCCACTGGCTCCCGTGGGTAAGGCGGAACACAGTCCACCTGCCAGAGTTGTATCCGTCCACCTGCCGGGGTTGTAGGGCAGGGACACGGGGCGGGGGGGACGGGGGGGACACATGGATTGGGGCTGGGAGAGAAGCCCTTAGCATTGGCTGGGCATGGACAACGCAGGGAAAGGGTCCTGCTGTGCAAACTCAGGAGCTCAACCTGGGAGAACTCCAGAAGGAGCAAGGGGCACACACACCAACATCATCCACATCCTTCGACTTGAGAAATTTAGCCTAGGATAGACTTTGATTTCACCCGTGGCAAAGCGATTTCCACAGAGGAGCATGTGCCTCACTCCTGCAGAAGGCTGCTTTGGGTGGACATCGGTACCAGGATGGGATCTGTGACCCACGGAGAGCTCCTGAATTGCGCTTTTCTCGCCCCCTCCCATCCCCAAGTCCCTGGCAAGAGGCCCCAGGTCTGAGAAGGGGCTCCTGCTAGCTCTTCCTAGGCTTCCTCTGATGGCAGATGTGGCCGCTTCTTCTCAGGCCATTTGCCACAGAGCCACAGTGTCTCTAACGCCACTGATTTGGACGCTGAGATGAGATTTTTTTTTTTTAATATATTTTATTGATTTTTTACAGAGAGGAAGGGAGAGGGATAGAGAGTTAGAAACATCGATGAGAGAGAAACATTGATCAGCTGCCTCCAGCACACTCCCTACTGGTACATGCCCTTGATTGGAATCAAACCTGGGACCCTTGAGTCCGAAGGCCGACGCTCTATTCACTGAGCCAAACCGTTTAGGGGCGAGATGAGATTTTCAAAACAGATGATGTTGGTAACTTACAGTGAACGTACAAAAAGCACATTTCCTTATGCACGGTCCACCTCAAGTGCTTTCGTCCACAGTTAAATGGAGGTCAGATTCGTACAGTGTACTTTCTGCAAATCTGAGCCACTTCCTCTGTGTGTCTGAGAATAATGCACACTGAAGAAACGGAACACACGAGTGCGGTCTCCTCAGACGGCGGGAGGCAGCGCCGTAAGCCACGTCCAGGCTGATCACACTAAGCAATGTATTCGATCAACATTTGCGGTTCTCTGCCCCAGATTCCCAGTACCTCTGATTAGCAGGTATGCACAGGAAATTAAGAAAATGGTAACTAAGGACATTTATCGAGTCAGACTTACACCTTAGAATAAGGATTTTACTGTTCTAAAAACAATCTTCCAGAAGATGAAATGATCCAAGATTCCCCAAAATTACTTATTTATACAAAGATTTCGAGATTAATATTTGTATTTGTCTTTATACCTCAGTCTACGTGTCTGGGGCCGAGTCACTGTGTGGCACACGTGTGACTTCCCCGCGTGCCCCGCACGTAGCACCTGCTTCCAGGAACACCAGATGAACAGAGGGTCTTAGGGGAGAGGGAAGCCCATGATACCCCAAAGGCTGCACACACCCCAAATTCAGATATGTGTACCCTGACCTGGAAAGTGTCTAGCCAAATGTCCAAGGGGAAATACCACCGAAGAAGAAGGCGAGAGGAGGGACCCAGAGGGAAGACAGGAGAAGGGTTACTTCGCACCTTCTGCTTCTAAGTTCAATGTACCCAGAGGGCCCCGTGGAGTTGATGGCCCGGGAACTACATTACCTGGCTGTTTTCCCTGTTATGACCCTTGATGCTGATTGATGTCCAGAGGACGGTTTGCAAAACTAACAGATTCGTCCTTCATCCCAGGTCGAATGAGAGACAACACTGGGGCCATGTTTTGGTAACCTGTCTGAAGAAAAATGCTTGCCGTGTATAACGTGATCCAGATTCCCTAGAGCCGACATGGGGCAGCGATGAGCAAATCTAACCTCGGTCAGACGTGTCTTCCGGTCTGGCCCTGTCCCGGCCACTCTCTGCCTTTCCTCCTCCCTGTCTCCCCAACCCCATTGCCACACCACTTGTCAACTTGCCATCCCCTCTTCCTCTGTCCCCACCACCTGCCTACATCACAGAAACAGCTGTGTGTTCTGAAGAGTTCGGCCTTCCCCTAACCAGACCCACACTTCCTTTACCACAGTGATTCTCAGAGCCAACAAGAAAGAAATGTCCGGAAGGGAGCCCCCGTCTCGGCCATTTGCCCGACGCCGCAGGTTGTGGGCTCTGGGCCTCCAGGTGAGGTCTGTTGCTTTTGTGTTTCCCAAGGAGCAGGCAGGCCGGCCGGCCGTGGCAGTTCTCTCTCCGCTCCCTCGGCTGCCGGCGGGGCCTCAGCTGCACTTGCAGGACTTCACCACCATGTTAGAGAGATGCTCCACCTTAGCGGTCCTCCCGACGTAGTACAGGATGGTCAAGGGCTCCATGTCCTGGGGCACGCAGCAGGGCGCAGCCGAGGCTTCGGGGTTCAAGGTGGTGTACATGCCCAGAACCTGGGGAGGACACATCGCTTAGCAGTGGTTCTCAACCTTCTGGCCCTTTAAATACAGTTCCTCCTGTGGTGACCCCGCCATAAAATTATTTTCATTGCTACTTCATCACTGTCATGTTGCTACTGTTATGAATCGTCATGTAAATAGCTGATACGCAGGAAGGTCTTAGGCGACCCCTGTGAAAGGGTCGTTTGACCGCCAAAGGGGTCGCGACCCACAGGTTGAGAACCGCTGGCCTAGAGGCTGGAAAGCCAGGCCTCAGGCCTGAGACCCTCCCCGCCCTCTAGGGCTGCTCCAGGGACTGAGCACGTGGTCCACACCTTGGACACACACTCAGCTGGCGTGGGTGACCTGTCCTGTTCGTCCACAGAGCAGGAACGGAGAGCATCCACACCTGCTTGCTAACAGTTTCAGCACATTCACAGCTATGGGGGACTTCACACCGGTCTTGGAATTCTCTCTCTGTTAAGAAAACACTCCTATATTGGTCTTCCCAGTTCTAATTGGCCACTTTGGTGAGCAATGTACTTCGCAAAACATCACCACTTGGTAATTGCCAGGGTGGGGGGGGGGGGCAGACAAGATGTCGTAACAATGAGCTGTAAGGAAAGTGCCTTGTGAATTACTGCCCTGGTTTTATTCCCCTTAACCCACCCACCCCCCAGGAAAGATGAGCTGGGTTCAGGGTCATGGACTCCCCTCTCTCTCCCCTTTTCTTCCTGTTGTTTCATTTAGCTGCTTCTGCATGCTTTACATCGTCTTTCAAAATAACTGTTCTATAGTCAGGAGGCTGGAATTACCAGAGTTCTCCAAGCGGTGGTGGAAGCCATTCTGCCCACATCACCTGCCAGCCACGCGCACACATCTCCAACATACAGGGTGGATGGAGCGAATTAATTTCAGAACAATGCAAACGCTTTAGACAGAGAGGTTGAAAAATCTGGCCGAAACTATGTACGTAAGTAGGAAGGGCAGAATGTGCCCAGGTAGAGTGGGGCCAGGTGCCAACATCAGAACCTTCACTGAAGGGATTTTACTCGCTCCAGCTCATCGCTCCCTCACTCAGCATTCAGTCCTTCACGCATCATTTTTAAACAGGTGGCCTGGTGGACGGAGCCCCAGTACTCCCTGGGGCCTGAGCCCCGCGCCATACCTTGCTGTGGGTTGTGTCTGAACTGAGGAGGTATGGGCAAGGGCCTGAGCAGAAGTTGGCGTAGTAGCCCTTAGGTTCGTGGACCCATTTCCAGCCCAGGTCCTGGCGGAAGTCGATGTAGAGAGGGCGCACACAGCAGTTCTCTTCCACATTGCTGCAACACAAAACACATTCCAGAAACCCAACTTAAAAGCAAGCCGCTGGCATCAACAACCTCACAAGCGGCCCTCATCTCTGCCCTTGGAGCCCTTCCTGGTCATCGTCAGAGCGGGTCTAATCAATGGAACCCCAGGTTCAAGTGCATGAAGCTGTAGAGGCTATAAGGGAGTTTTCTGCTAAAGACCCTGGTCCCAAGGACATACCAAGCAGATGTAGATGATGAATAAGAGCAAAAAGACAAAGGGGGGCCCTGCTCCCATTTACTTTATGAATCAAAGCAGAGACAGAAATCGCTCCACAGAAAACCAAACACTGAATGTTATTAGCCAGCTCAGCTTACTGGAGGCTGATTTTATTACCTTCCACTGTGCATCAGCCAGAAATGAACTCTAAGCTCACGCAGCTTATGTACTGTGGTAGAAGAATGCTTAGACTAAATCTCAAGGCTGTCGAATCAAAATGAGGCATGTCCTTCTGTTATCAGACTCACAATTCCTAGGTCACCCCGAATGTGATCCTCAAGACACTTCAGTTCTGTTGCCTGCAGAGACCCATTGGGCAGGACCCCTTGTCAGGTGGGAGCTAGTCTTCCTTCAGTATCTGCAGAGACCTAGGACTTGCTACTTCCAAGGCCAAAATCTGGCTTCTTTTGAGTTCTAGGGGTGAACGGTGGCAGACATTCTTTATTATCTTTTCATCCCTAACCCCCTTCTCTTACTGCTTCCCATGACAGAGTCTAGAACACCAGATACTCGTTTTCCTGGCCTCCCTTGCAGATGGGGGTGGTCATGTAACGCAGCAATGACCAGACGTAAGGAGAAGCATGCAGGAGATGAGGGCAAATTCTGGCAAAACAATATTTGATTCGATGTGAAAGTCACAGATGGAAGAGGAATGCTGCTAGCTCTGCCTCTTCCCCTTTTCATCTTCAGCACAGACAAGCTACCTGGAGCTCCAGCAGACACTGTGACCATAAACAAGAGCATGAAAAGCAAGGCAACACATTAAACATGGCAGGCTGAAGAGAGAGGGAAAGCCTGTGTCCCCAGTGGCATAATTCAGCAGCCAGACCAACCCTGAGCCTGCTGCTGCAGGCTGCTGATGAACAAGAAATCGTGAGTGGTTTAGGCCACAGTTACTTGCAGCCAAGAGCACCCATTCCTAACTGATGACACGCCACATAGAACAAATCTACACACCAGCCTGCAGACGGTTGGAGGCAACCACATTGCCTCTCTTACCCCTTCTAGTCCCCAAGCTCAACATCCCTCATTCATTTGACTGTTCCTCATAAGACATGGTTTTAGAGCTAAAAAATTTCCCAAGTCATTCTCCCCGACTCCATCCAGGCACCCTCCTCTCCAGCCAGACTGACCCATTCATGCTCCTTCCTTTACTAGAAGTGCCTCCTCCTCCCATGTCTCCACCCACACCCACTCGTTCTCCAAGGCTCGGATTCCACACCCTCTGAAGCCTCTCCTGCATCCGGAGATGAACTCCAAATTCTTAAAGCATTTACCCTTCAGACCTTCTCACGAATGTGGTCATTTCTACCTTCTACTAACTGCTGTGCATGCTTTAGCAGCCCCTCCGCTACAAACGAGAAGGAGCTAAACTATTCCTAAATAAGACAAGCTCTGTCTGTCTTCACTGAGGCTACTGAACAACATCTGAATTACTTCATTAATTTCTCTAGCTCAGATTGCCTGACACAAATGGAGACTGCCGTTTCCCCTCATCCTGTAGCTCCTTGGACCCTTCAGAGGGAACTGAGCACTTCGTTCATGGAAATTCCTGCAAGCATCGCCCACAGGCAAACACATCCTACGAGTACTCTAACACATGAGAACCATTGCCCGAACAGCATAGTTCAGTGGCTGAGCATCGACCTCTGAACCAGGAGGTCACAGTTTGATTCCTAGTCAGGCCACATGCCCGGGTTGCGGGCTCGATCCCCAGTGTAGGGCGTGCAGGAGCCAGCCAATCAATGATTCTCTCTCATCATCGATGTTTCTATCTCTCTCTCCCTCTTCCTTCCTCTCTGACATCAATAAAAACATTTAAAAAAAAAAAAAAAACCATGAGAACCATGGAGAGGCTTCAGCCCACGCTCTCCTCCTGGTACTTCATCCAGGGCCTCACAGAGCTGGGCTGCAGAGAACTGGGGGGGGGGGGGGGGGGGGGGAGGCTCCCAGAGAAACAGGAAGGTTTGTAAATCTTTCCTGAAGACGTTTGTGAATAGCCTCAGGGACCCTCGGTTGAATACCAGGAGGTACCCGTGCAGGCGGCCTCAGGAGCTCACGGATCCCGAGCGGCCCAGGCTCACCTAAAGCAGTAATTGGTGTCCAGGGCCCGCTTCTTCCTCTGACCGCCCTGGCCAGGGCTGTCCAGCCGGTGTGGGGGGATCATCATGAGGATTAGATGCGGGTTGTGGTTGTCCTTCTGCTTCTTGAGGCGTCCCAGGTCTCCACGGCCGTGATCGTCCTCACTGTCCACACCTACAGGAGGGAAGGAAGGCGACAATCTCCTGTGTAAGGAAGGCAGAGTGGAGGCCGCCTTCTCACGCCACCCCATCCCTGCCCAGGAGGAGGGGCAGTGTGGTCTGTGAGGAAGGGAAAGACTCGATGGGGGAACCGCTATCAGAAGAACCCACAGGACAGCCCTGGGCGGACCCCTCATGCCGCCTGTGTGCGTACACCTGAACAGATGTCGAACCTCAGAGGGAAGGCAGGGAGGGTGGGTGTGAAGAGATCAACCAATGAACTTGTATGAATATATGCATAACCCATGGACACAGACAATTGGGGTGGTGAGGACCGGGGTGGGGCTGGAGGTGGGGGGATGGGAGCAGGCTGGAAGAGGTCAATGGGGGGCGGGGGTGGCAGCAAGGGTGAGCTATGTAATACTTTCAACAATAAAGATTTTTTTAAAAAGGCAGCGAGCCTTTCCTGAGATGCTCCGGGACCCGTAAAACATCTGTCACTGAGCAGCTACCTAACATTTCTTTGGGCTGTTCGTTTAGATTCTGGGACTTGGACTCTTGCGGGTGTGAGTTCCCTCTTATGATCTGAATTGGTCAAGATACCCAGAAGTCCCTGCTGTAATTTAAGGTGTCACAATTGTAAGACATCTTGAATAGAAGGCAGAGGAATGAGACTGAATCATCGTTCCCATTCAAATGTTTTCACTTTAAAACTCAGAGGAGCTAAGGAAGCGCGCAATAATCAGCTTAGCAAACAGACTCTGGGAAGAAAACCTGCTATTTCATCTGAAAAGGAAAAGAATGGAGACTGGATTGGAAAGTGTCTCAACTGAAAGGACGTCTATATTGTGACAGACAGCTGCCAGCTATGGCCCATCTCCACCCAGGACGGGACCCAGGAGGTTAATTTACATGTAACTGGAGGGACTTGGACCTCATGCAGGGGCACCTGGACCGTGAGATAAAACGAGAGGCCGGGGTTTCCAAATTCCTTTCCTGATGATCTTTATGAGCAAAACCAAAGTGGCAGGATTTCGTCCTGACCTGGCCTGTCGGTACAGACGGCAAAGATCTGAGCTCTGAGGTTCTGTACTTAGGATGTCAAATGCGTGGCTTAAAAAATAAAAAAGGCTCGGAAATAGAGCCCCTGACAGGCAAAGGGACTGCCCTGGGCAGAGAGCCAACAGGCCCGCACCGTTTTCCAGACAGGCCTCGGACCTCGGGCTTTGACGTGGTTGCTTTGACCTTGAGGAACCACCTGGCTTCAGTGTGCCTCATTACCCAGAATGGGATATGGAAGGGAAATCCAGAGATGGTCTAGGTCAGTGGTCGGCAAACTCATTAGTCAACAGAGCCAGATATCAACAGTACGACGACTGAAATTTCTTTTGAGAGCCAAATTTTTTAAACTTCAACTATATAGGTAGGTACATTGTTATTAACTTAATTAGGGTACTCCTAAGGCTTAGGAAGAGCCACACTCAAGGGGCCAAAGAGCCTCATGTGGCTCTCGAGCCGCAGTTTGACGACCACTGGTCTAGGTTGAGCGCCTTAGAAACACAATGGAAAACCTGAAATGACTCTCAACTTTTTCACCATCTCATCACAAACACCCGGAGCCCTGAAGCCGTCATTGAAACCCAGGTGCTGCCCAGGCAAGGATCAGGGGGGCTCTGTAATCAGGACACCTCAATTCACAGCCACCAAAGTCCATTGCTTTTAGGGAAGCGGGAGCCGACTATTATTGTTGAGTATTCCTGACACTGTGTTATACACTTGTCATCTCATTTAATTTACGTAGCAACCCTGGGAAAGAGGTCCTCGCACCCCCATTTTACTGACTGAGCGCAGAGCGGTGGTACCAATTACCTTCACGATTTCACTGCTCTGACCAACCCAGCAGTGTCTTCCAAATGCTAATGTGTGCTCTACGTCTAGAAACTGACAGTCACGCTCATTGTTTTGGGGGCAAAGCAGAATGACTCGAGTACAGAGAGTGGCCATCTCTGCGAGGGAGCCTGGTCCCTCTGCCTGGGGTCTAGGAGGGGACTCCTGTCCTGTGCACTCTGTTACCTTTGAACTTGATTTCCAACACCTCATGGACGTTTTCCAGGATGTCTCCATTGGGCTGAAAGGTGTGACACGGACAGTGAATGCTGATTTCCAGACCTAAGTTGGACTCTGCAAAATAAGACGCGGAGTGGGTGAGAAAAGCACTTCGTGTGATGGAGACGTGGATGCCCGCCCATGCACCGGAGGGCCGGGCCTCCGCTGCCACCGACAGAAGTGGGCTGTCCTGGGGGGCACAGGAGACAGAAAGTGATGCCAAAGCCAGTGCAGACCTTCCCACTCATGCTGCCACACCGCATGGATTTCTGGAGGCGTAACTAGTGGGGTTCAGGAAGGAGAATTTCAATAGTCATCTATGTTTAAAAGATGGTATTAGGAAAAAATTGTCACATGCCCAAAAAATGAGGAGCGCCCAGTGGTGTGGCTCAGTGGTTGAGTGTTGACCTATGAACCAGGAGGTCATGGTTAGATTCCCGGTCAGGGCACATGCCTGGGTTGTGGGCTCAATCCCCAATGGGAGTCGTGCAGGAGGCAGCCTATCAGTGATTCTCTCTCATCATTGATGTTTCTGTCTCTCTCTCCCTCTCCTTTCCTCTCTGAAATCAATTAACACATTAAAAAAAAAGAGGAGCAGGAAGGAAGATAAAAAAGTCACAGTCTCTTCAGTGGTTCTCAACCTTGGCTGCGCATTAGAATCACCTGGGAATCTTTTTAAAATCCTGATTTCTGGGCCTCATCCTCCAGAAATTCTGTTTCTTTGTGATGGGGTGAGGCCACAACATTAGTAACAAACAGAATTTCCGGAGGATGAGGCCCAGAAATCAGGATTTTAAAAAGATTCCCAGGTGATTCTAATGTGCAGCCAAGGTTGAGAACTACTGCTCTAGGTGCTTGTTGGGAGAGGAGGTACTCGAGCTAAGGATGAAGGGAAGAGGCAGAGGGGCTGGGAGAAAAGGGAAACCTGAAGAACTCTGGGACTGAGAGGCAGTGATTCCAAAGGCCCCAAACTCAAAGGGCCACAGATGGGAGGAAGGTGGTCGAGTCTGGGCTGTAGGATTAAGTCAGGAGCATGCCCGAGCAAGGTCGGTGGCAAACACGCAGCAGAATCCATCTGAGTGGAGGCTGCCAGCATGTCTACCAGGGCTGGGATTGTAGACATAAAGAGGTAGATCCCAGGGGAGATAAAATGAAAGTTACAGTTGGCTATATTTCCCTTAAGGAACGGAGCACGAGCAGGTAAAGGTTCCTCGGAGGTTTCTTCGGGAACCTTGTTCAGCTGCATAGGGAAGTCTGAGAGAAAGCAAACAGCGCGTGGAGGCAGTTGTGAAACCAGAGTTGGGCCAGAGGAGGCTGCGGAGGGCCATGGCCAAGGGTCAGATGGCATGAGCTGGAGAGAACAAGCCCAAGGAAGCGTGAGGTGCCGGGTTTGATGACTGATGTTCTGGTGTAAGAGGGCCAGCTCTGGCCCTTTCTCCTATGAGTTCTGGGGTCAAGTGTTTTGGTAACTGAAATTGCGGAAGCAAGGAAACGAGTACAAAAAGTTGAGTGACGTGGAAGAAAAATAAGTGAAAAAATTGAACGGAATCCAGTAGTTTTGTGCAGGGAAACCAGGTCGGGTTTGGTCTCATGTCAGTTCTGGTGGGTAAGACAATGAGAGACTCTCTATTGATCTGGAAGCAGCAGTGGTCAGTATGGGAGGGAGGTTAAAGGTGTGGACTCCTCCTGGTTTAAGGCAGCTGAAGGAAGGCGCTGGAGCCGCTGAAACGGGCTACATGAAACAGTGGACTCCGGCTACCCCGAAGGGTTGAAGGTAGGCCCGGAGAGACCTGGAGCGGACAAGTTCTAGGATTCTGTGAGTTGGAAAATCAAGGTGCAGACAGATGTGCTGGGGAGAGTCAGGGTTCGGGTGCAGGTGTGAGATGATGGCCTGGCTGGGCCGACAGGTCTGTCTAGGCAGAGAGCTCAGAGCGATGACAATAATCACCAGCATCCCGTGACTCCCTGTCAAGCACGCTCTGAGACCTCCATGCTGCGTCTGGATCTTTATGATAATCCTACAAAGTGGGAACTGTTATTATCCTCGTTATACAGATCCGAGGACACGGAGGCCTGGGGAAATTTAATGGCTTATCCAAGGAACTTGGCCAGTAAGTGGTAGAGCCAAGATTCAAACCCAGGCAGCCTGATGCCAGAGCTATACTCCTAATTGTCAGAGACAAAGAGAGGAAAGAGGGGCCGACACAGAGCACCAAGGAAGATGCCCACACACTCACTGAGATGCAAAATGGTTGTTTTCCCAGTGTCCACCCTTCCTGGGCCAGGATGCTGGGCATGCTCCCTGCCCCGCCTGCTGGGGGAGGTGTGGCTCTGCTCATGGAGGAAGTGCAGGTGGGGTGGAGCAATAGCTCAGGGGTATGAGAGGCTGGGAGCCCAACCCTGGAGAAAGCTCCAGCCTGCTCTGGAACCCAGAAGGCAGCCTGGGAACCTGGCACATAGTAGGCTGTCAGGTGCTTGATAAATAGATGCAACACCAGATGTGTGACTCCGTTTCCTCAATAGTCCACGCCACCAACTGCTCCATTCGCTGCCTTGTTTGGGGCCACAAACTCTGAAGAGGCTCATGAGCTCTGCAGAAGGAAAAGGTCTGTGCACGATCCCCCTGTGCAGGGGGCAGGCAGCATCTGCTGAGAGGGAACGGAAGGTTCCACTGAAGAACTAACCTCAGAATTGGCAGCAGTGGGGATGGTGGGTGGGGGACCCATAGATTCTATTACGAAATTATCTTTTTGATGTCTCCAGAAGGATGGAAATCATTCTCAATGCAAACTGCTCATTGAGTTCTGCAGCTGTGAAAATAAGAACTCCTTCAGGGCGTCAAAGAAATCCAGGTGGAGCTGATCAAAATCAGGCAGGGAAGCTAAGGGATTCGTTTCCCTGGCCTCTCTCTGCAGCCACGTTGGGCTCCAGGCAGAGTGCTGTCTGAGTCAGAATTCCCACCAGTGCTGCTGTCAGCAGATCCACGTGGTCCTGGTGCCCGGGAAGAGAGATAGGACAGATTCCTGGTCCCTTGGAGCTGAGGCAGGGCCTCCAGCCCACAGTCTGCCAGCTCAGCCACCAGGTAATGTCCCTTAGGTGGGGACCTGCAAACTCAGATGCCCACAGGGCCCAGGCAGGTTCTGGAAGTGAGCAAAGCAAGCTGGCAACTCATGCTAAGTAGGGACTTCCAGCCTCACTCCTGGGGGACACTGGGGAATGGTGGGGCCTGTGGTGACATGCAGGGAAGGAACCATTGCCTTATTTTCCAGGTGAGGGAACAGCGAGTGGGCGAGACGTTTGGGACGTGTAAAATTCGAACAGCTCTACTTGGATGGCTACCAGGCCTTTCAAACTTAATGGGCCAAAATAGAACCTTCCTCAAACGTGCTCTTCTCCTGTCTTTCTATTTCAATAAGTGTTAGTTCAGTCCCAAAATATCAGAAATCACCTAGACTCCTCCTCTGTCCTCATACCCCACATGCAATCTGCCTGTCCTATTGGCTTCTCCTCCAAAATATAGAATAAATCCACACCACCTCCATACCCCCTGCCACTGCCCTGGCCGAAGTGCCTCTTGCTCTCATCCAGGCTGCTGTAAGGCCCTACCTGGAATTGCTGCTTTTCCCTTGACCTCATGGCAACCAGAGGGGTATGTAAAACAAATCACCTCACCCCATATCCCCAGCCCTGCTTATAACCCTCCTAGGATAGCTCATCACACTTGGAATAAGTACTTAAACCTGACCATAGCCTGACAGGTCCATATGGCCTCAGCTACTCCTCTGACCCCCAGCTCACTTGGCTCCAGCCATGCCAGTCTGTCTGCTGCCGCTAGAACAAATCAAGCTTGTTCTCACCCCGGGGCCTGGGCCTTGCTGTTTCCGTTGCAGCGGTTCTCAACCTGTGGGTCGCGACCCCTGAAAATATATCCTGCATATCAGATATTTACATTACTATTCATAACAGTAGCAAAATTACAGTTATGAAGTAGCAACGAAAATAATTTTATGGTTGGGGGTCACCACAACATGTGGAACTGTATTAAAGGGTCGCGGCATTAGGAAGGTTGAGAACCACTGGTAGAGCATCCTTTATCCTGACTTGCACAGGCTGGTTCCTTCTCCTCACTCAGATCTCAGGGCACAAATTCCCTCTTCTTAGAGATCCTCCCCGAGCATCTTATGTCGGGCCCCACCCAGTCATTGTCACATTGCCCACTCTGTTCTTCATGGTACTTATCACTAACTGAGATTCTCCCTTGTCAATATGTTTACTTGTGTATTACGTGTCTCTCCCACCAGAATAAAGGCCCCATAAGATCTGGGATCTCGCCTGTCTTGTTCACTGCTGAATCCAGGACCCGGTGCAGAGTGAGCAGCTAATAAATACTAGGTGAGTGAATGAAGGAAGGACACACAGGGAGTCAGTGGCAAAGCTAGGCCTTAAACCCAGATCTGTGACTCCCCGAGTTCTGTCTTCTTCCCTCTGTTTCATGAGGGATAAAAGGACCCCAGGCTCCTTTCAAAATGCTTATTCTCAGAGTCAACCTACCTCTCCGAGAGAGCCATTCACGCACAGTGTCAGTGACGTCGAAAGACAGCCACTCGGCGGTGCCCCGCGTGGGCAGGTTCTTGCCACCGATATAGCGTTGTTTGGCGATGTGCTCATCTTTCCGGAGTATCTGCAGGACAGAGAAAGGGTTAGGAACCCGAGGCCTGGACAGAGGCCCACGAGCTATGTCACAGTGCAGGACAGGCGAGGGGAGCAAGAGGAAACGAAGTTTCAGAATGCTGCTTTGAGCACCTTAGTTAACTCTCAGTCCTCTTCGTGACACACAGAAATGAAGGCTCAGAGAGGCAGGATTCCCACCCAGGTCTGCCCAGCTGGGTTTCCCACCAGGTTGGCCTCTGCTCTGGGAGGGGGCTCACCTGGAAGAGCTCGATCCTCTGCTCATTGCGCTTGGAGCTGGGGTTGGGCACCCTCAAGACCCGGAATTCTGCTCGGAACAGGTTGGTTCCATTTTTCTCCACTGAAGACACATTGAAGTGGAAAACCTTTGAGGTGATTCCTTTGGGGCAGACAGCCAACTCATCTAGGAGACAAAGCGGCGGGGAGGCGCAGCATGAGTGAGCCCCACATGAGGGAGCAGTGGGGTACCAGCAGACACTCGCCAAGGGGCCAAGTCCACCTGTGACCTTTCTGGGGGCTTGAGGCCTCAGACCTACCATAAACGTGGAGATAGGAAGAAGACCCTTGGTGGGCCTGGAATCACACACAGACCAGAGAGAGGAGCAGAGAGACCCCAGAGCCCCAAGACTTGGCCGGAAGGCAGGCCAGTCAACTGTCATCACCCTCCTCCCATTGCCTTAACATCTTCTCCAGCAGGCTCTCCAGCCTGCTCTTCCTACTCTTTCAGAAAATACGGATTCTCAAGAGATCTCAGTTGTCCCTCCTAGTAGTTTAATCACCTCATAGCCAGTGGGTTCATTCATTCATGTGTTTGTTCATTCATTTATTTTATTATTTTTTAAATATATTTTTATTGATTTCAGAAAGGAAGGGAGAGAGAGATAAAAACATCAATTGATGAGAGAGAATCATTGATTGGCTGCCTTCTGCACGCCCCACACTGGGGGATTAAGCTGGCAACCAAGGCATGTGACCTGACCAGGGATCGAACCGTGACCTCCTGGTTCATAGGTTAATGCTCAACTGCTAAGCCACAGCGGCCAGGCTGTTCTTCATTTATTGAGCATGTGTTGAACAAACTCTACGTACCAAGAACAGTGCTAACACCCGACGCAAAAAATGAACAGACATGGCCCCTGCCTTCAAGGAGCTTAATATACAGGGGAGATCATTAGTACATGGGCCCCAAGTAACAGGACCAGAGGGAAAGTGTTGAGGGCTTGCGGAGAAGCCCAGGAGTTGCTGCAAAGAGATCAGAGGAAGAAGAAGAAGAAAAAAAAGAAGATCAGAGGAGGGAGAAAGCAGAGAGCACTTCATGGAAGAGGAGATATTTGAGCTGGGTCCTGCAGGAGGAAAGAGCTAGAGGATGGAGAGGAAAGAAAATTCACAGGTAAGGTCTGCTGGAAACAAAGGCAGGACAGGGAGGAAATGCAGGTGAGTAAGAGTGACCCCAAGCAGCCACGCTGGAGCAAATGAGATCCAGTTAAGACAGTAGATTGGGGGCCACATGCAGGGAGGCTGAAATATCAGACCGAGGGGTTGGATTTTATCGCATTAACAGTAGGGAGACATGGAAAGTGTCAGAGCAGTTCAGCGACATAATCCACAGCAGGTTTCAAACCGAATGAGGCAACATTGGTCTGGCAAAGAGCCCACATCTCATGCCTGGCAGACCCACAGGTGTTTGGATGTTTCTTCAGACCAAGCTGGTCCATCACCATGGCTCCTTTCTCTCTAGGAGTTTCTTTCCTTGACTGTCCCTGCTATACCAGCCTCCATCACCCCACGGCCTCTTCATCCCTGTCCGCGAGACGAAAGGCAGCGAATGCTCTTCCCCACCCCCGAGAGCCAGATAAAAGGAAGATCTTATCTTTTCTCCTGTACACTTGACAACCTCAAGGTCTGAGCAGCATTAACACCCAGAGAAAAACTTTCTACACAAATGGTAACAGAACTTGAAACTCAAGCTCAGAGACCCAGATTCCGCACATAATGGACATGACTGGAATGAGCTCATAATCACCCGAGGGGTGGTTTAGGAAGTCACGACAAGGCAGGCAGGATCAGAGGCCTGGAAACAAGCAAATGCGCTACTGATCTTTAGGAAAGGATGAGTGAGCGTTTCTGGAAACTGCCATCTGGTGGGCCTGACACTGGTTCTTAGGAAATTAATGGAACAGATGTTAGAAAAACAAATGTGTGAATGCCGGCTAACGAAGCCCTGATTAATAACTGGCTTTGAAAGAGCAAATCCTGCCAAGTATCCCCTGAACCATTTCAGACAGAACCCAAAAGAGGACTCATGATGGCAATTTAAATTTTAAGTTTGCAAGTTGATAGCCCTCCAGACATGGAGAAGCTACTTGGACGGGTAACCTTCTTGAGTACTGACATCCTTGGCTCTGGAGGGAGCTGTCATCAGCATGACTTCAGTTATAATAGTACCTCCAGTAACTGTCGAAGGAGGGAGAAAAGGATATGTCGATGCAATGGGTGCGTTGCTGTAGAAAGGGAAAGGGGAACAGAAAAATGGCACGTGCCAGTGAGGAGTCCAGACAACGGGCAGCCAGGAGATGGGGGAGCAAGGGGCTGAGAGTCTCCAAGACACCCCAGTGCGACCATCCCTCCTTGGATTCTTCCAGCCCATCAATTAGATGCCTGTTCCCTAAGAAGGACTGACTCCTCTTGGTGGGAATGTCAAGGAGCTTTCGAGGAGGTAAGCAGGGTCACTATTTTTTATCACTGGGACCTACAGATTTCTAACAGTTAGATCAGATGTTAGGGCAGTGGTTCTCAACCTTCTGGCCCTTTCAATACAGTTCCTCCTGTTGTGACCCAACCATAAAATTATTTTCGTTGCTACTTCATCACTGTCATGTTGCTACGGTTATGAATCGTAATGTAAATAGCTGATATGCAGGATGGTCTTAGGCGACCCCTGTGAAAGGGTCATTCGACCGCCAAAGGGGTCGCGACCCACAGGTTGAGAACCGCTGTGTTAGGGGGGTCGTCTCCCTTCAGATGAAGAAACGGACGTCCAGAGGGGTCTTGGCCAGGGTCACGAGGGAGCAAATTGACACTAATAAGCAGAGCTCAGGCACAATTGTTATTGATGTAAAAAGACCTTCCTAGGAGAGAAAAGAAAATGTGATCATCTTCTTGACAATTAAATTCACTGAATAGTAATGATGTTTAAATCATTTGTGGAAGAAGTCAGAGTGTAAATAAGTAACCAAAATGTAATAGCACAACCTTACATTGCATAGAACTTGTATTAACTCAGTTGACCCTCTAACAATCCTTGAGGAAAATGAGAATAAGTAAAATTTACCATTTTACAAATGAGAAAGGGGAGCATCAGGATCGTTAAATGACTTCCGCAAAGTCACTCAGCCAATAGATGGCAGAGGTGGGATTTGAACCAGGTCTTCTGATATCTTTTACTGAAGCAGAGACTCTGGAAGTCTCCTGAGAGGTCATGTAGTAGAGAGATGGTTTCACCAACGAAATGGGGCAGGATTCCATGAAATGGGTCTATGACTGCCAACCTGTGCTTCAGATACGAGCCAATTCCCAGTCAGCTTTGTGGCTTACCCCCTGCTTCTGCAGAACACCAGTATTCCTGAGAGCTGGACTAGAGGGCTGACCTTTACAAATTAAATCATGACCAACTTTTTCCATT
This sequence comes from Myotis nattereri, assembly GCF_964212035.1. Classification (NCBI taxonomy): domain Eukaryota; kingdom Metazoa; phylum Chordata; class Mammalia; order Chiroptera; family Vespertilionidae; genus Myotis; species Myotis nattereri. Next base: position 22,523,258 of record NC_138075.1, on the reverse strand, counting down.
ACGCACAAAATATATAGATTGATGGCTGCCGTTTTCTCTTTTGAGAGGAAAACAAGCAAAAAGATATTTACGGGAGTATTCATGGAAAACCCTGGAAACAGCTGACCGTGGTTTTAGGCCATGCCATTAGAAATGTTTGCAGACACCTGGGCTCAGAGTTGTGCTTTTGCTTGTATACATCATTTCTGTAAGGAAAATTACTGCTGGTTCCAGTGATGGGACTACATATATCAGTGTGGCCGAGCTTCTTCATCCCGGCTGTACATTATAATCACCTGGAGATCTTTTAAAACAGATGCTGCCTGGACCCACTCCCCAGTACAGATTCTCACTACATTGGAGCGTGGGTGGGTCCAGAGTTTGCTTGCTTTTTTTTTTTTTTTTTTTTTTTTTAAGATTTCCAGATGATTCTAATGTGTAGCCAGGGTTGAGAACCACAGTTTATAGTGCTTTGCAAAGGGTGCCATGGCTTCCAGATGTTCTGGAAGTTTGAGAAACCGCAGCTTTAATGGTTTAACCTTTCAATGGATTAACCTTTAAATGTATTAGACATGTTGTTTGGCCAATGCATCATTTTTTTAAAAATTTTTGAATTAGAAGACTATAAGCATTTTAAGCTAGTGTTAAAAGTTGGGAAAGTTTTCGGAAAGATACAGATTTTCTGCTGTTCTGGGACATGTTCTAGTCAAGCTGGACTATAGTCCTAACCGCAAAACTCAGCCCAAACTGAGCAGTGGGTACCCCTTCTTAATGGGGCATGTGCCCTCCAGGCCCCCCCACCCACCCCCCACCTACCCACCCACCTTCCCTATACTCTCTAGTCTCTCCATGACCTGAGGCCAGGTTCCTGTGCAGTTTGCCATGGTGCTTGGGCTGTGGCTTTTCTGCTGGATCCTTTGCATTAGCCTCCCAGCCTCTGTGGGCACTCATATTTGCAGCCCCTTTAAGGGAAGGTTGTGCCCTAGCTCACTGAGTCTTCGGCTTCAGGGAGTTTAGGAAGCAATCGGAAGCTTGGAAATACAGAATCCCCAGAGATTCTGACTCTGTAATGGCGGGATGGGGCCTGGGAACCCAGTCTTCCCACTCACCTATCCTCTGGACACATTGGGACAAACACTCACTTGGTGTGGGGAGAAGAGCATTGGCAGTAGAACACACGAGTTCTCTTGATATGTCTTTTAATTTTCAGAATGAACACAATCTAAACGTAGCAGCCAGGAAAAAAGAAAGGCTAAAATATCAAGTTTTCTCAGGGACTCTGGGTTTGCTAGTTGCCTTCGCACCGCCCTTTGATGAAAATACAAGTCTCCCTCCAGACACAGGTAATTACAAGCCAGGAGATAACATGACACCACACTGGGGATATCTTGATAACACGGGTAACAAAGGAACTGAAAAAGCTAAGTCTTCCCCACCGGTGGGTCAGAGAAAGCCTCAACCCACGTCCTACAGCAAAATCCTGGAGAATTATTAAAGGGATTACCCTCTTGCCTTCCTCTCTGGCGGAGACTATGTTGAATCATCCCAGATGTAACCATAAAAATTGTTTCAGCTAAAAAGGACTTTAGAGATTATCTCTGACTGTACAGATGAGGAAACTGAGGCTCAGGGAGGTGACTTGACTAGTTTCAATGTGGTATACTTGTACAGTCTGGGGCAGCCGTGGGCAAACTACGGCCTGTTTGAAATGAATAAAACTAAAAAAAAAAAAAAAGACCGTACCCTTTTATGTAATGATGTTGACTTTGAATTTATATTAGTTCACACAAACACGCCATCCATGCTTTTGTTCCGGCCCTCCGGTCCAGTTTAAGAACCCATTGGGGCCCTCGAGTCAAAAAGTTTGCCCACCCCTGGTCTGGGGGCAGACTGCAGAGCAATGAGCTGAGTGCCTTCTTTCTTAGCTCTGCCTTATTTTATGGCCAGGAGATTCACATTGCTACAAACTTTCCCCCAATTCAGCGAAAGTTTTTTTTTGTTTTTTAATATTGTTTATTGATTTCAGAGAGGAAGGGAGAGAGAGAAGCATCAATGATGAGAGAGAATCATTAACTGGCTGCCTCCTGCAGGCCGCCCCCTCCCCCCGCCCCCGCCCCCGCCCCCGCCACTAGGGATTGAGCCTGCAACCTGGAGAATGTGCCCCAATCTGGAATCGAACCTTGACCGCCTCGTTCATATGTCAACACTCAACCACTGAGCCACATTGGCAGGGCAAAGGGTTTTTCTTTATCTAATGAAGAGTCTCAGGCAGACTGGGTTACTAAGAGAATAGCTCCTCTCCCCTCCTGCTTGGCCCAGCATGTGATTCATTCGTGGTGTTCATCAAAATTCTACTGGAGCCTAAAGGTTAAAGGTAGGACTTACAAATGTGTATTCTGCACATTTGCATTAGTGCTTAATAGCGTGCCTTCTGCAGGCAGAAGGACTCGGTTAGGGTCCCTGATCTTTTGGGGCAAATTACTTAACTGATGCAGTCCCTTCATCTCTCACCTCGGTGCCCTTTCTCCTGCACCACAGGAAATGATTCCTTCCTGCTCTCAGCTCTCCAGGCATTTCTGCACCTTGCCCCAACTCCTGCTGGCGCGTCCCTCCCAGTGCCTGCTCACTGGTATAAGGGAGGGGCTGAGAGTGACAAAATGTGGACAGGAATGCGGTCTCATCCCCTCTCAGCAGAGGCTCCGGCACTGAGATCCTGGCACGGAGACCCTGTGAGTGCCCTACCACAGACCAGCACCACCCCTGCCACCTTCTTCAGTTCAGGACAGGCGTCCCTCACCCTAAGCCTCTGATGATGGCTCTCTGCTCCGGCTCAGCATCTGTTGGGTGTGTGCCTCTGCCCACTGCCTTCTTTATAAGCAGCGTGCCTTGTGTGTCTGCCTCTCCAGGGCTGGCTCAGCACCTGACCAGCTGCAGGGCGGGCCCAGGCTGTGTCTGCTCAGCCTCTGTGTCACCTCCAGCAGCTGCAGAGAGTCTAGGCCTGCTTCCTGTTTGCACCTGCAAGCCTCCTTGGCATTGCCTGTGTCCCACTGGGCCCTGCCCATCCCCACGACATCCTGCGTAGCATCCTGCTCATTGTGCCAGGGTTTTTGCTCCCTGCCTGACCATGCTCCCTGGCCCCAGGGCCACCCCTGGCCTGCTAGTTTCAGGGTCCTAGTGCTGCGGCTTGGAGCTGCCTAGCCCTGCCCTGGCTTTTCCCACTATTTGTGCCCTGAGTCTGCACAAAATGGAGGTCCACTGGCACCCGGGTGCCCTTGCATCTCTCTGGCCCATTCATTCTCAGCTGGGGATTCCAGGCTGGCTGGGCCCTGGTGACTCATAAGCCCTCCTCCCTGGGACGACTCCTCCTCCTGACCTGGATCATTAGGGTCCCGTTCCTTCCCTCTTGTCCCGGGCTCTCCTCAGACCACTCCTGCTGGCCAAGGCTTCCCACCCTCCTCAACGACCAGGGCCACTCTCTCCTGCCTTCATAGGTGCCCAGGGGGTGGAGGCCTAGCCATGCAGCAACTGGTGCTCCCGGGAACTGTGAACCCCTGGCAGACCCTGAGTCAGTCCACCCTAGAGGGCCCTGGGCAGGGAGTGCTAGTTCTGCCTTGCCCTATAGCCTCCGCCCCACACAGTAGCCACATCCTAAGGCAGGGCGCTCCAGGCAGCCACAGGACACAGGAGTGGGAACCCCTCCCCAGTAACCACAGGCTCCCACTGGGGCCTTTTGCAGCTTCAGCCAGAGCTGGTCCACCCATCAGCCGCGTACTCCTCTTCCTTCTCTCTGGCCAGGTTCCTTTCAACCCCTGCAGTCCCCCGCAGCTGACCATCCTCACCCGGTGTGCTCCATCCCACCTTCCAGCCCCCACTCAGGGCTGCCCACCTCCCAGGTGAGCCAGGGCTGAGGTAGTCAGGGTGGCGAGGACACCTGCTGGTAGGAAAAGCAAACAGAGCTGCTCCCAGAGTCCCTGGCTCACATTCCTCCTTCCTGGGCTGTCAGTTTCTCAACATCTGCCAAATCTCTCTCTCTCATGTTGAAGTTTTTAAAAATCCCCGTTCAATAAACACACATGACTTCCACACGTGTATAAACACACAGATGTCTCACCCAGAAGCCTCCCAGCTCCTCAGCACAGACGGGATCCTCCGGGGAGGACACACTCCCAGACACACGTCCCCTCTGCACCCACAGCCACACCTCCCACCCACTCTTCCCATGACACGCAGACACAAAAGGGCCGCCAGCAACCATCTACACGTGAGAGCCACAACCCTGCCTTCCCATGTCCACAGGCCTAGAAGGCACCCATTTTGAGCGCATGCATTTACCTACTGTACAAATCCAGACTGTACATTGCCCTAAAGCACTTGTCCATGTGGACAGAGGTGTGTACCCCTCCCCCACGCCCACAGCTCATGTGGGTCACGTGTGTGGTAGAGACTGAAGGATCCAGACAGCAAGAAGATGCCTCTTGCCTGGGCTTCAAAAGCGTGACATACATTAATTTGTAGCTCTTCTTCCCCAAAACTGGAAAAAACTGAACTGGAGACGTGTCAGAGTGAGTTGTGAAAAGCAGGGAGAAGACGGGGTCTCCAGAGTCTTGGAACTGTAGGGCTTGCTTGAGAGAGCACATGGCCCTGCCCCTTATGACACCTATTTGCCTACCATTACCGACCCGCTCGCATGTGCGACAGAGCACATATGTTAACAGGATGACACAATGCGATTCCAAATTAAAATCAGTCAAGGATGGGATGTGAGTTCAGCAAGCCGCTCGACTCCAGGACTCCCCGTCTCCCAGAAGTGCCCGGGTCTTACCAGAATGGCTCTGTCTCTCTCCCCACCCACCTCCCCAGCCCCAGCTGCGCATCCCACCCCCTGCGCCTTGGTGTGGGTGGACCAGGGGACCCTGCTGTGTGGCCACCGCCAGGCCCCCTCGGTGGGACTCCCCGCTCCAGTTCAGACCCTCCAGAGCAGACACCCCAGTGAGAATTTGGACTTACTGTGTTCCGCCAGCCCCGGGATCATGTCGAATTTATGGATTTCTTTGGCATAGTACTCCCACTCGGTGTTTTCCTGCGCGCAGCCGTCCTGCCTCTCCTCCAGCAGATCCCTGGTGCTGTTGTACAGGGCCAGGACCTGGTAGGGGACGTGGGTCATCACCGATGGCTCTGGGGGACTCGTGAGCCGGAGTTTGCTCAAGATCTGTCCCCTAATGGCTTCCACTCTCTTCTTCCTGATGTGGCTGAAGTCCAAGGTGGTGCAAGTGGACAGAGAAAGGCTGACCGTGGCAAAGTTCAGCAGGGCCAGGACGACCAGAGCCCTTTGCGAGTGCATCTTCATGTGCGAGCCGGGGAGAGAGGCCAGGGCGGCTGTGAGGCCTGGTGAGGAGGAGACCCCAGCAGGCGTGCAGAAGGAGGGAGGAAAACCAGGCGGCCTCCCTAGATCCCGAAGACTGAGGCTTGGCAAGAAGGTGCATGAACTCACTGCACTGCGAGAGCTTCAGGACTTCCAGGAAGCGCTGGCAACCCTGAGCACGAAGAAGCCGACTGTGTGCCTTACAGCTCTTGGTTTCTTCTCCATGTGTCTAAACAGGTTCTGCTGGGCTCGGACTTCCAGCAAGCCAGGTGGAGGGCAAGCAGAGGGCTGGGAGGGGTAGCAAGGCAGCTGGGAGTAAGAAGGGAGCTGGAGTTTTTCCTTAGGTAAAAATAAATAGAGCGGATATCTGATATTGCCAAAGGCTGCTTGGCGATGGAGAGAAAGTGGGGTTTTTTAAGGAAGGAGCAGAAGGACCATGGCTTGGGTCCCAAAATCAAAATATTTGCCTTGTCCCGAAGAAAAATAAGGAAAGAGAATGAAAAAGAAAAGAAAAAAATGTAAAAAAAAAAAAAAAAAGTCAGATCACCAGTGAGTAGGTGGGGAGAGGCAGGGCTGGGCTGCTGATGGCCCGGCTAAAGGTGAGGGCAGCGGAGGACACACTTGTCTCCCGGGCACACCATTCATGCTTTCTCTTAGGGTGCACGTCCTCGGGGCTTTCTAACTGACTTTGCTCACGCTGCCTCTTGTCTTCACTGGCTGGGATGTGGGGTTGTGTGCAATTGGAAGGCAGTGAGGACAGGCCCCTGGAAAGCAGCCCCAATAATCCACTTGGACGCCCAGGGTCACCAGCACCTCGGCTTGTCTTCTCCCTCAGCCATTGCTTCTGTTCCCTCCTTCTCTTTAAAAAAAATAAAAAGGAGAAGAAAAATAAAATAGAAGCCAGCTCACTGCACGCCTGCTCCGGAAAGCTGTTATTCCTTCTTTCTCAGGCTGCTTCTCCTATCTCTCGCCTCCCTCGCTCATTCCCTCGGACTTGGCTTTCGTCTTCCCTCCCTTTCTCTCCCTCCTGCTTCTCCCTCTCCCTCTCGCTCCTCTCCCTCTCTCACACACATGCACACACACTGCTTTCTCTATTTCTCTCTGCTGAAATTTTATACCTCCCTCCGATGACGTCTCTGGTCCGGGGTGGGGGAGGGAGGGACCAGCGCACGCAGCCTCTTTTGCGGCCCGATCTTAATGTTTTAAACAGGCACAGGAAAAGCCGAGCCCATTTGAAAAATACTTTGCGAGTCCTCTCGTTCGTTCGACGTGGTAACTGAACTTTTTTCCCGCTCCCCTTGGAGTCACTCCTGCTTGCTACACGTTGACTGTTTTTCTGGAAAGTTACTCGGGTGAATCCCCTCCCTCCTCTCTCCCCCAACTCCTTCTCCCTCTCCAGCTGTCAGTCCGTCCTCTCCTGGGCTGGTCTCTCGCTCCCTCCCTGGCCGCGCGTCCCGGGCCGCCCCGGGCCAGGCCGGACACGGGGCAGGGTCCCGAGCCCCGAGCGCGCGGGGCCGGGGCAGCGGCGGTCGTGCCCCCACCTCGGTGAAGGGTGACGCCCGGGGTTGGAACGGGCTTGGACTTGGGTTCAGCTCCGCGGCCATCCTGGCCCTGATTCTTCATTGACAAGATTGGAGTCGGGCAGCTTGGAGAGGCTTGGAGATGCTCCAGGGGCGCTGAAAATGGTGGCGTTTTCCGGCAGATCGAGGGTGCCCTCTGGCGTGGCGAGACTGCCAGTGACAGAGGCTCTGCGGGTCGGAGCTGGGAGGGTTGGGGCTGGGGCTGGGGCTGGGGCTGGGGCTGGGGAGAAGGGGCTTGGAGAGAGGCAGAGCGGTGCGAGCCGGACCCTCGGGGAATAGCCTCCCTCTCCGCCCGGCCCGGCGTGCGCACAAGTGCACCTCTCCCTCCCCCGAGCCCCGCGCTGCAGCCGCGCTCGCAGAAATGTCCTCCAGATGTTCGTGGCCTCCCTCCCGCCTGGGGTTCCGCGGGGAACTGCGTCAGCGAGCGCAAAGTCAGCAGTTGGCAGGAGCCCATTTCCCAGATGGGTGAGGGGAATTTTCCTCTCCGCTTTCCTTCTCCTCCTCAACCTGAGCTTCTAGGTATGTCCCCAGGAGAGAATCCGCACAGGACTAGCCCCTGAATGGAATCACTTTCTTAGAAATCAGTGTTGCTCCCTGCCACCCACACCCACCTCACCCCAGCCTTCCAGGGCCCTTCCAGCCAGGCCTGGTTCCTGCTCCTGGCTCCTAGGTTACTAACCGAAAGGGGATGTTCACCCCTCCCCGGGAAAGCGGTGGATCCTTTCACAATTGAAGAAATTAAGGCACAAAGAGATTTTTTAAAAATATATTTTTATTGATTTCAGAGAGGAAGGGAGAGGGAGAGGGAGATAGAAACATCAATGATGAGAGAGAATCATTGATTGGCTGCCTCCTGCAAGCCCCCAACAGGGGATCAAGCCCACAACCTGGGCACATGCCCTTGACTGGAATCGAACCTGGGACCCTTCAGTCCACAGGCCGACGCTCGATCCACTGAGTTAAACCAGCCAGGGCCACAGAGAGATTTTTAAAAGGCCACACTGCTGCCCAGCCGGTGTGGCTCAGCGGCTGAGCGTGGACCCAGGAACCAAGAGGTTCTGGTCAGGGCACCCGCTCTGGTTGTCCAGTAGGGGTGCGTGCAGGAGGCAGCCCATCAGCGATGTTCCTCTCTCATGGATGTTTCTATCTCTCTATCCCTCTCCCGTCCTCTCTCTCTAAAAATCAATAAAAACACATTTACAAGTAAAATAAAATAAAAGGCCATACTGCTTATGAGTGCTGGAGGTGATATTTAATAGGGGCTTTCTGGTTTGCGAGGGCATTATTGTCATTTGCATAACAAACGAGGAAACCTAGGTGTAGAAAGCTTAAAAATAACTTGTCTAAGGTCATATAGCCTGTATGTATCACCACTGACATTTAGGCTGAGGAGCCTATTGCAGGTCTATGAATATAACTATGCCTCTGAAATTCAGCCAGCCTTGGAAAAAATGATTTTCTCTCATCATTGAGGTGTCTCTCTCTCTCTCTCTCTCTCTCTCTCTCTCTCTCTCTCTCTCTCTCTCCTTCCTCTCTGAAATCAATAAAAAAAAATATTTAAAAAAAATCTAATATTCTCACTGAGAATCAGAGTTAGTAAGTGAAAGGTTTTAGGGATAATCTCTAAGAGTAATTACAGGGGAAAAAACTGAGTCCAGAGAGACTCTGCCTGGCTACCCAGGCAGTTACCAGCAGAGCTAGCATGAGACCTCAGTTCTTCTGACATCCAGGTAATGCTGTTGCTGTCACAACCCTACCCAGTAAACATATGGATGAATGATTGAACTGAGTAACTTACTGGGTATTTAGTTTTAGGGTTGCTACTCACGCTTCCAAGTCTTTGCTTAGTGGCCATCTAGGCCTTACCCCCAGTGCGATTCTGGAGACACTGCTCACTTTCACAGCCATGAGCCCATCACCTAGGAGTCCCAGATGACCAGGGCCAGGGACAGAGCCAGTAGTATTGACTTGGTATCTTATATGGGGAGTCAATGAAAACTCAAATTACTTGCCCCGTTAGGCTGGTGAAGGGGTTCAGAACAGGCCTCCTCAAGATGTGCCACTTTGACATGTGAATTATTTTGAGCTGAAGACAATGGAGCCCCTGGGGGCTCATGATAAACTTTTACTTCTCCCTTAAAGACTTTAAATTAGAGGCCTTACCATAATAAGAGTTATCACCAGAAATAACTTTTTTGAAAAATATATATTTTTATTGATTTCAGAGAGGAAGGGAGAGGGAGGGAGGGAGAAAGGGAGGGAGAGGAAATGAGAGAGAGAGAGAGTGAGAGAGAGAGAGAGAGAGAGAGATCAATGATGAAAAGCACAAAAGAAAGAAACATCAATGATGAGAGAGAATAATGATTGGCTGCCTCCTGCACGCCCCCTACTGGGGATCCAGCCCGAAACCCCAGCATGTGCCCTTGACCAGAATTGAAGGGGACCCTTAAGTTCACAGGCCGATGCTCTATCCACTGAACCAACCAGCTAGGGCCAGAAATAACTTTTTGTATCTATAGCTCTGTTTATCTATAGTGCCAGGCAAACCTCTAATTACTGAACATCTGTTCTTCTATTCCTGCAATGATATTCATCCCCTCTGATGCCCCAAGGTGTCTTACTTCATCCTTAGCTCAGAATGTCACATGTACCTCTTTTCCCCTTTTTGTCTCTGACTTCTCATTATATGGGATCTCTGATTCATATATATGGGGTTCCCATATTTATGTAATTAAATTTTGTTTTTTTCTCTTGTTAGTCTGTCTCCTATCGATTTGATTATTAGACCAGCCAAAAGAACTCAGAGGGTAAAGGAAAGCTTCTTCCGCCCTCGAACTGGGAATTTGAGGGATATCTTCCTTTACTGGCCTAGGAGGATGGCTGGCACTCAGTAACAAGGGCTGAAGAAAAATACTCCAGTTAGATACGGTGCCAGAAAGGCGCCTAGCTCTGCTGCTTAATGATTTCCCTCAAGCCATCACTTCGCACATCTTCAATTGTGGAATCATTGAATATTGCTGCTGCTTACTTTATGTTGTTGGAAGGATTATTTGACTTTTGCAAGTTATTACTACTAGGGGTTTTGATGTGTTGGTTCCGCCTCTCTGTGACGTTTCTGAAGACAGAGATTATGTATATTGCATTTTCCGTTATAAACCATTTATTAACACCTGATCCTTGTAGCCCGTTTCCTCATCTGTGCAATGGAGATAATGCAACATATCTTGCTTCCCATACAAGGTTGCTATGCCCTTCACAGGAGCTAATAACTGTGAAGGTCCTCTGTGCATTGTAAAGAGTTATATAAATGGGAGGGATCAGAATAATCGCTACTATTAGTGGTGCTTTGCAATGAATAACTTACGTATTTAAAAAAGGGCAAATGTTTTCCCACTGTCCCACAGGAGCAGCCTTAGCGGAATGTGATACGTGGCGGTTTCTTCCGGATGTCAAGCAAGGCGTTTAGGAAATATTTAAGTTGGAGGATGGTACAGAGAATCCAGGAATAATGCCTCGACCCTTTAAATTTCGGGACGGAAGGGCGGAGCCATCGTCAGGGACGCCAAGGGGCCGCTAGGTTTCCAGGAAGTGACGTCAGGCGGCCGCGGCGATGGAGGACGTGCTGGACCCGGGCGAGGAGCGGCGCCGCGGCCCGGCCACCTCCGTGAGGACTGTGGCGGGGGCGGGAGGCGGGTTGGGGCCAGAATTTGGCGGGTGGGGAGGGGCGGCTCCGCGGGCCCGGCTCCCGGCGGCGCCTCGTGCGGCCGGTCCCAGCGGCCGGAGCCGCACTGCGGAGGCGGAGAGGAGGCGGTGGCTTCGCGCGCCCCGCCCCCGGGCCGCGGGGGGCTCAGCCTGGGGTTCTCTTTCTTTAAAATCCTCAGGAAGTGGGAAACCGCCCCCGCCGTCCTCCGGGCTCAGTGGAAACTTGCCCCGTTCTCCCTGGCTTTCTGGAGCCCCAGGGGCGAACCTCCCTGGAAAGGACAGCTCTGCGGCCAGGGCCGTCCTTGCGCCCATTCTAGAGCTTTCCCGCCGGACTCTCCTTACGGCGAACTTACATAAAACCCGCACTGTCTCATACATGGCAGGCAGGGCTGGGCTTTTTTTTTTTTTTTTTTTTTTTGGCCCGTAGCCCCGGGGAGCTAGGCTTTTCCTCAGTTTTATAGTTAAGGAAAGCAAGACTCAGATTTATAACGTTGAGTGCTGGGGCCCAGAGGTCAGATGGAGTCTAAAGCTGTTGCGAGGGTCTAAAAAAAGCTAACCTCTCCGAACCTCGGGCTCCTCGTCTCAGAACGATGCTGCTGTCTGCCCTAAGGAGTTGCAGTGAAGACGGAATAGGATTATGCGTGGGAAAGCCTTAGCACAGTGCCTGGCGATTGCTAAGTTATTAGAAGACGTTCGCTGCCGCTCCTCTGTAGCTGCGATGCACCCAGTCGAGGGTCAGTAACAAACCAAGCTGGAGTCAAGACTCAAGTTCAGCGATTTTTTGTTTTAACTCCATTAACACCCCCCTCCAAGCCTTTTTACCTTTAGGATAGTCAAGAGTACAGTTAGTAAAAGATTGAGCCACCGGGCAGAGCTTTAGCCTGCGCTGTGGACTGTGGACTCTCTTAAATGTTATTTTGTTTTTAAATACCCTGGTAGCATCTGCTGTCCTCCAAGGCACTGGATAGGAGCACCTCCCTAAGGGAGAGCTGAAGCATACGAACAAATAGTTCTAGGACAGTGGTTCTCAACCTTCCTAATGCCGCGACCCTTTAATACAGTTCCTCATGTTGTGGTGACCCCCAGCCATAAAATTATTTTCGTTGCTACTTCATAACTGTAATTTTGTTACTGTTATGAATCGTCATGTAAATATCTGATATGCAGGATGTAGTTTCATTGTTACAAATTGAACATAATAAAAGCATAATGATTAATCACAAAAACAATATGTAATTCTATATGTGTTTCCCGTTGGTCTTAGGCGACCCCTGTGAAAGGGTCGTTCGACCCCCAAAGGGGTCGTGACCCACAGGTTGAGAACCTCTGTTCTAGGACGAAGCAGGTTGCTTGATTGACCAAGGAGAATATTAGGTCACCAGGCTTTTCTGATATGTGAACTTGTGTAGTACCGGGTTATATAAATGTAGTTCTTCGTTCATCTTTTCAACTAACACTTATTGAGCCTGTTTTCATAGGTGCTGGAGGTCCGGAAGCCAATTCCAGCGTGTCAGCAAGGGCTGAATCATCTGGAGTAGCAAGGGCATTTCCCCAAACCTGAAAAGGATGCATTAAATTGATTGTTTGCTGCCAGACAGCTCAGGGCATCTTAATCTACATGTTATTGCCTCCTACTGGCCAAACACCTGAACAGCCAAAGGCGATTTTCCCAAATCTGACAATGCCTCTGTAAATGAAACCGGACCCTTTGATGTATATATCTCTGCCTCACCTCAGGACAATTTGTGTTAATAAAAAGCATGGGTCCTGAGACGAGGCGATCTTAGTTTCTTTAGCTAGGCTCCTCTGACCCCCAAATGCCTTTCAAAATTATGTTTTGTCTCTGGACTCTTAAATTTAAGTTACACACAGCCCCTTCTCCAGATTGCTGAACCCTTCTTAATGCCGGCACTGGAGATAAAGCAGCGAATAAAACAAAGTCCTTGCCCTTATGGGGCTTATATTCCAGTGAGGCAAGATGGACAATAAACAGACTATACATTCAAAATATATAAGATTGGGTAATGAAATAGTTTTTCTATTAGCCATACATGTGGACTTATAACGGGGTCTTCGAAAAGTTTAACATTTTAACATACTTAATTTTTAGAGCAGTTATCTAAAAATAGCATTTAGAGACAAGATCATTGAATTTTTGTTTTAGCACAACCACTGCTTATGGTATGCCATATTTATATATCCAATGCTGTGATAAATGGAAAAGCATAACCACAAGTGAAGCAATGGAATTGTCTGCCTTGGGGAAAAAAATGAGCTGCTTATTATTAGGAAGATTGTTTCCATCATCTCTGAAACCTAAATGATTGATTAAAATTCAAAATGGCCCAGCTGGTGTAGCTCAGTGGTTGAGCATTGACATAGGAACTATGAAGTCCTGGTTCAATTCCCAGTCAGGGCACATGCCTGGGTTTCAGGCTCCATCCCCAGTAGGGAGAGTGCAGGAGGCGGCCGATCAATGATTCTGTCATCATTGATGTTTCTCTCTCTCTCTCTCTCTCTCTCTCTCTCTCTCTCTCTCTCTCCCCCCACCCCCTCTCCTTTCCTCTCTGAAATTAATAAAAATAGATTTTTTTAAAAAGCCAACAAATGAATAAATATTTTAGTACCCATTGGTCTGCCTAAATAAAGTTTTGTTGATGTGTTGTGAAGCATTTGAGATATAGAGCCTCCCCTGCAGGAGGACTTTGGGGAAAACCTGCAGATGGTTCATTTGATGACTCCGAATGTGAAGTGTTCTGATTTCCAAAGCTGATGTCTCAACATTCTTGTAAGAGATTTTCTTTCATGTTGTAAACGGAAATCCAATTTAGTTTACACGTTAAAGCAGACGCTACCTGTATTTCTCTTTTGGCAGTTCCCATGGAATTTAGGAATTCTCTCTCAAAAACTTTTTTTTGATAACTGTTCTCACGTCAAGCTGCAGCTTTGAAAGTAGGTCTTCCTAAAATCCTGCATGAACATGGGAGCCTTTACCACACTCTTCCTTAAACTGTGGCATGAGGTCCCTGCCCATTCCAGAGGAATTTCTAGTTTCATTTCTTTGGGTAGAAATGATCTATGGTAGTTAATTGAAAACCTTATGATCATTAACCCATGAATTTCCTATTCTTCTACCAAAGAGAACTGACCTTAGTTGCTTTTAGGGTTTGGAGCATTTGCTAAGAATATATTCAGATTACTTCACCATGTATTCATAAATCCAGTTCTTGTTTATCTTCCCAGAACTCTTGTCCTCATAGCGGCTCAAAGATGTTTGGGTCAGCAGTGCCCCTCATTTCTTCTTATAGGAGGCCAAGATGGGTCGCCGAGCTCAACAGGAGTCAGCTCAAGCCGAGAATCCCCTCAGTGGCAAGAATTCTTCGATTCTGACTGGAGAGGTGGGTGTTAAAAAATCTGAGGAAATGCTACCAATTAGTATTCCATATTTCTTCTCTTTAATGTCAGCTCTTCTCCTATCTTGATTTGGGAATTCCCTTCCTGGGCATTTGTCATCTGAGTTAGAAATGAAAAAGAAACACTTTATCTTCGATGCTGGAATAGTTTCGGTGCATTGCTTTCTATTCTCAAGGAAGAACTTTGTAAAGTTAGCTGAAGCAAGGGACTGGGAAGTTTCAAAATCTAGTTGAAATCCAGGTTGTTATTTCTACTGAATGAAGGCCAGTGAGGCATGCTGGTGACACCAAGTTAGATTACACACCTGGACATCTCATGGGGACCTGCACTTCCTACAGTGTCAGGCAGGAAGGGGATCAGTACTGGCCTTATTTTCCTGGAAACTTTTCCTCTGAGTAGCCCAGACTTATGGGAATTTGTCCGGTTTCCTTGTAGAGGGTGGGTAATCCTGATGAGCAATACTTTTAATGCCAGGGTACTATTTTCGGCAGCTTCACCTTCGTTTGTCCGTTTGAAAAAACGTTGCCCTTTTCAAGAGTCTGCTTCAGGGTAATCCCCTCTGTCAGTGAGCTCTTCTCCAGGTTGAGGTGGGGCTCCTTCCTCTCAGTTTCCATAGTACATCTCACATTATATGCTAATTTTTGTTTTACGTGTCTGTCAGCCCCGCTAGACATTGAGTTCTCTGACAGCAGGAAACCCAGCTTCTCCGTTGTCTGGCTCCTGGGCCCATAGTAGGTTGAGAGTAGATGAGGGGATGTCACTGATAGAAATGTGGGTACAGAGAATCATTTCTCTACTCTAGGATACCAACCATGCCAGCGCAGAAAAGCTGGCAGCTGACCCTTGGCCTCATTGCCTGAAAACAGTAGGGGGAGTGTGAGTTGGGGGGGATTGTGGGAACTGGAGGCCAATGCCCCTTCTAAAGGGGTAACCACTACATAGCCAGAGCTGACAGATGCTGTGGGGAACACAGGCCCAGTATTGCCAGATCCTCTGACTTTGCAAGAGATGTTGGCAGTCTAAACTTGTATATGAAAGCAACAATTTTTAGAGGTTAGTAATTAATATAAAAATTATGGCCTAGATTAGGCCTGAAGGTTGTTAGTATGTGACCTTTGGCCATAGCACCCCCATTATAGTGCTTATTACATTGTAGTCTAACATTTTACAAGTCTGGCTCCCTCATGAAATGTGAGCTTCTGGGAGACAAGGGTGTGTCTTCCCATTGTACCTTTGTTATCACAGTGTCTGTCACAGAACAGGTATGCATTTGACATTGCAAAGGATGAGGGGATGAAGTGCATAGTGTGTGATGGGGGAGCTTAGAAGCTGAGTAATACTGTTACAGGGCCAGGGGTTGGCAGATAGTGGAACATTGGAGGCACGGTTATGGGTGTGGTCGTATAATATAAAAAGACAGTGAAAGAAGACATACCAGCCCCAACCTGGATCTCAAGAAGCTTGAACTGTAGTAAGGTACATCTTTAAAGAGAAAAGGGGCAAACAGATGATTGGGTTAATGGAAATCTATTCTTGGCCTCTGGCCACTTTAGACTATAGTTCTAGGAGGATCCATCGCAATGCCAGATGACTTATTCATTTATTCAACAAATATTTATTGAAGCTTTCTGTGTGCAGGCACCATTTTAGGACTTGGCATATTTCAGTGAACAAAAGAGACAAGGTTCCCTGCCATAACAGAACTTATATTCTTGTGATTATTGGCAGTTAGGAAGACTGACTACGGGTCTACTTAATTGTGAAGGAGGTTACAGCCTGTAGTGGTCAGGTGAGCGAGCCCGTGATGGGCCAGGATGCCCTGGAATGACCTATGGCCTTGAAGCCCGATGTAGCCCCCATACCAAATGGGCTCCTCAGCTGGGGTCAGTAAGCACTGTTCCTCTACCCACCCCCTTCCCCTTGGCTTCCAGCAAGAGTCAGTTCTGTGAGCACATAACTCCAGAGTCACAGACTCTGATGAACCTTGTAGGGTTTCAGCCTTTCTGGAATACTTGCTTATTTCCTTTTTTTTTAAACTATGAGCGTTAGCATTTTTCTGGGAGAACATGATGAAAAGTCATTCTCATCTTTGTCTAATGGGTGTATCTGACAGCGAAATGCCTGCCAGAATTCCAGGATTCCTTCTCTCCCTGGGTTAATTGAGGTTCAAAGCAGTGTGGGCAGCCCCCCCCCCCCCTCGGGGCCAGATGCTCACTGTGCTGTGTGGGACTTTTTGGCTGTTTCTTTCTAAAATTAGATCCTAAGACTTGTGTGTGTGCCCATTTACATTCCGAGTGTATTACTTGATATATTTATTTTTGTCCTCTCGCTGACTATATTCTATGATGAAGCTATTCCTGAAACTGTAACTGTGGTACCTGGGCTTGTCAGACATATTGGAGTTACTTTAGGGTTAAGTAGGAAATTAGTTCAAACAAGTTACCTTAAAGCGAGATGGCAGAGTTGGGAGCGCTGGCGAAGGAAGCAGAGAAGGGGTCCACTGGAAGAGAGAGAGCACAGGACTTGGCATCAGAAGACCAGGGCTTGTGACAGCTCTGCTAATTAATTGCCTGGGTCTTGAACTAGTCCACTAATCTCTCTAATCCTCCATTTTATTATCTGTCAAATAGTGGTAACAATACTACCAGGTTGCTGTGGGGATTAAGTGAAATATGCAATTAAAAGCACTTTAATAACGGAGAAGCCTGGCACAAGTGTTCATTCATGCGGTAAACTAGTGAATAAGTAAGTATTTGGACAGTGCTCTGCTGTTTTTAGTAACGAAGAGGATGTAAGCTTGGGTCTCTGCTAGAACTGATTGGAAAGGCTCTTGAAGGCTGCTCCTCATGTAACCGCAGGTTGAGCAGTAGGGATCCCAAGCAGTTTTTGTGCTTTCTGGGTGCAGTGGACATTCCTTACACGAGTGAACACCAGCACAGGTCTTGGGGTCATGCAGGTGGGTCATTCCGGCCTGGGCTCAAATCCTGGCTCTGCCGCACATTAGTTCTATGACTCCGACCGAGCAAGTTACTTAAAACGGGGAT
The DNA here is from genome assembly GCF_964212035.1 of Myotis nattereri. NCBI lineage: Eukaryota > Metazoa > Chordata > Mammalia > Chiroptera > Vespertilionidae > Myotis > Myotis nattereri. Next base: position 22,506,177 of record NC_138075.1, on the reverse strand, counting down.
ATTAATATTACATACCCCGTAAGGGTGGCTAGAGAGAAAAATGAGGTCATAGACGTAAAGCCCTTAATACAATCTGGGACATAAGTGCCCAATATATTGCTAACCATTATTTTTCTAGACTTTTTTCCTTTTAGGTTTGCCTTAACCATCTCTACAAAGGTTGAAAACTGGTGGTCTTCAGGCTGAATTTCACCTATAGTCATGTCTTGTTTGATGTGGGCAGAGTTTAATTTTTTTTCTTTTTATTTGGTTGTTATCGTTTATAAATTAGGAAACTTCATGTGAAAATCTAAATTTTGGGCTTCTTTCTAAAATCAGAAGTGTTGGCATGGTGGGAGTGCTGGGCTGGCATTCCCACAAGGCTGGAGCTGGTAACAGTGCTCGCGTACATGCGACCTGCCCTCTCCATTTCGCCACTTGGCCACTTGTTACTGTAATACACCTGGTCAGATTTACTCACATTTGGTCTGCCTGGCTTCTATTTCCCATTTGAGTTCCAAACTCCTGCTTTTTTAGGGTGGATTGATTTTCAGGTGTCCTTGTGTGTCTGTTAGTGTTGAATTTGGCTACATCCATCAGAAACTCAACCCCAGTGCTTGAATCAAACAGGCATGATTTTTCTCGCAGCAAGAAGCCCAGAGGAGGGCAGGGCAGGGCAGGGCTGGTGCGGTCCTGCATGACCCTTTCCCCTTCTAGTTTCCAGCTCTGCCATCTGGAGCTTGGGACCTATTCTCATGGTAGCAGAATGGCTGGTTGTTCCCTGGGATCAGAGCTGCAGTCTGGAGAGGAAGAGAAAGGATAGTTGAAGCGTTCAAGGTGAATGCCAACCAAGTGTGTCCCTTCTTTCTTTCTAGGAAAACAGTAGCCAGAGACCTCACCAAGTGGACTTCTAGTTACATGTTATTGGTCTGAACTGTGTCTTACAACCACCTTATTTTGCAAGGGAGTGTTCAACTGGGCATGTGGCCACACCCATAACATTGGGGTGTGGTTTTTTTTGTTAGAGAGGAGAGGAGAATAGAATGGCTGTTGGGTTGGCAATTTGCACTGACATGTGTTTTTTAAAAAAGTAGAATTTATGCAAAGTTGTGTGTGTGGATTTTTTTTAAAGATTTTAAAAAATAGATTTTTAAAGGGAGAGGAAGGAAGAGAAAGAGAGAGAAACTTTGATGTGAGAGTGAAGCATCAATCAGCTGCCTTCCATATGCCCCCCATGAGGGATTGAACCTGCAACCTGGGCATATGCTCTGACCTGGAATTGAACCTGCAACTTCGGTGCATGGGATGACGCCCAGCCAACTGAGTCATACTGGCCAGGGCTTTTTTTTTTTTATTAAATATATTTTTATTGATTTCAGAGAGGAAGGGAGAGGGAGGGAGAGATGGAAAGATCAATGATGAGAGAGAATCATTGATCGGCTGCCTCCTGCATGCCCTCTACTGGGGATCGAGCCCACAACCCGGGCATGTGCCCTTGACTGGAATCAGACCTGGGACCCTTCAGTCTGCAGGCTGACACTCTATCCCAGGAGTCCTCAAACTTTTTAAACAGGGGGCCAGTTCACTGTCCCTCAGACCGTTGGAGGGCCGGACTATAGTTTAAAAAAAAAACTATGAACGAATTCCTATGCACACAGCACATATCTTATTTTGAAGTAAAAAAACCAAAACGGGAACAAATACAATATTTGTATTTGCATGTGGCCCGTGGGCCGTAGTTTGAGGACCCCTGCTCTATCCACTGAGCCAAACTGGCTAAGGCTTTTTTTTTTTTTTTTTTTTTTTAATGTAGCCTTGGGTATGAAAGGGAAGAATTATTTTTCAGTAGTAAAAACAAAACAAAACAAAAAATCAACCCACATCTCTCTCTAGTTTTTTTAATTTAAATCTGTGTAGCGTTCGGTGAAAAATTGTAAGCCCTGAAGTTCCAGGAAATGTTGATAGAATTGCCTGTCACTCTCTTCTAGTTATTTCTGACACCTGGAGGCTTTTCGCTTACAGGGTATGTGTGGTTCAGTCCTCCCTCTCTCAAAGAAGAGGGAAGGTCTCTGGTCATTTGGTAAATTTCAAGGAACTTAACTATTTCATTGTACTGATTGATCAGAACGATGAACTCTTCCAATAGTTTTATTCTTACTCAGAGTTGATTAGAATTGTGAATATTTCTTTCAGGTTGTCCTGAAGATGAAATTAGGTAATGCACATACAGTGCTTAGCATCATATCCAGCACACTGGAACCTCTTAAGAAATGGCAAATCCTAAAAAAGTTTATGACTGCACTCTTCTGGTGTTTGGCTTTTTTTGGCCACCTGTCACAAATCAGGCTTGGATCACTAGATGCATATTTCAGTTAGCAATTCCAGTTGGCATTACAGTCATTGGGAATTGTACTGGAAGATGGTTCCAGGATGATCTTCACTTGTCTAAAGCACATAACTTTCTCTGGGGAGACCAGCTGTGCTAATTGAGCTGGGTTTGATTTCTCTGCTTGAACTTTCACCTCCTATCAATTCAAATGCTGCTGCTCTTATACAGCTCCTTCAAGAAAAGACCCAACACTTTCTACCATAAAGTTACACTATCATACCCGGAGGTTGGAGAAAAGTAATCTTGGGCAAAATATCACCAGGGTTGGCCTGTCTTTTAGGTGAGCACGTCTCTCTTGGGTCTAGATCTCTCTGTGACTTATCTTTTATTTTGCAGATGGTCCTTTCAATAATAAAGCAATTTTAGCAGACATTGGAACAGATGCTACCTCTCTGTTAATTACCTGCAGTATCCTATTTAAGCTCCATGGTAGCTCATGAAGTAAACACTATTATTATCTGATTTTAAGCTATGAGACTTCGAGATGTTGGGTGACTTGTCCAGAGTCCTTCAGCTTATCTCTGACTCTAGTTTAGTTTCTCTGACTCTGGCTAGGTACTTACCCACCACCTAACCTCCTACCTCCTTGCTAGGTATAGACACAGACCTCCCAGTAGAGAGACTTTGGGTCTCTCTCTCTCTCTCTCTCTCTCTCTCTCTCTCTCTCTCTCTCTCGGAATCCTTTTGGAGAGGGAGTAAGTTCTCACTTGATCACTCTTATTCATCCACTTGTCTAGAGAAGTGTTTGAGTCACAGCTGTTCCCTTTCTCTCCCCTGATCCCTCGGTCTTCCTCCAAGGACTCAGACTGAAAGTTAGCCAGATTCTCTCGAAGGAATCTCAAAAATGCTGCTGGGCTCATGTTCCCAAATTAGGCCAATTTCCTCATCCCCCAGCAGCTTTACTCAGCTGGAGCTCCTTTGGCGCTTGGCATTACGTCTCTTGCCCTCCGCCCAGTCCCTGACGGGTCTGCCAGCACGGCAGTTATTTTCAGCCCAGTAGGGTTATCTGCTGACCCTTTTTGGTGACATTTTTCTTCTTTCTCACAAAAATAACTTTCCTGATTGGTCACATTTTTCAGCCTTTTTCATAGTCCCTCTCCAATGGGCTGGATTAAATGATGCTTCTGATAACGTCTTCGAAGAGGGATGCAGGGAATTCGATGTGGAACTGCTCATGAGGAATGTGTTTTCCACACTTCATATTTATGTCGTGCTTTGCATGCTTCAGTTTTGAACTCTCCCTTGGGATGGACATAAGCGCATCACTGACCCATCCCTGGGGCCCATCACTGTGTGGGAGGGAATGTCATCTTAGGGTAGAGCCTGCATTTAGAAAGAGCGCTTCAAGATTCTCCAGCACTGGCTCCGGCTCTGTCATTCTCCCAGTACAACTCCCTTCCACAGCTTATGCCTCATTTTACTACCTGTGAAGCGGAGAATCGCTCTGGCTGGCTTCCTACAAGTCCCGGGTGAACGGCGGTGCAGGGAAGAGGAGGGTTAAATGAGAAATGCATGTAAGGAGTTTAGTGCAGTGCACCATTACGTCAGCTATTGTTATTATTGACACAACCCGAGAAGTAGAATAGATGATCATTTTGTCTTTAATCCCAGTTCTGTCATTTACTAGGCATGAACCCTGGGCAAGTTACTTAACCACTCTAAGCCTGTTTCCTCATCTGTTGAATGGAGATGGTACTAGTAGCTATCTCATAGGGTTGTTGGAAGATAAATAAGAGTATATATAAAGCTCTTAAAATAGTGCCTGTAACATGCTATTATTATTATTATTATCATTATCATTATTATCTGTGTCACATGAGAATTAGAAAGTATTATCAGTTTATCTTCAAATGCAGTTCTATTCAAGATACAGAGAAATTCTTATTTCATGGAACTCTCTGAGTCGTAGGACAAAGAAACATTTGAATGAGGCATCCTTTAGGTGAGAATTTTTGTGCTGCTTGAGACCTGCTTCATTTGTCTCCTCTAGTAGCATCTCTGCCTATGCCACTGACTAGTTATTCGCCAATACCTTCCCATAGAACAATCCTTAATTGTTTACTTACATCGTTTTGTTGTTCTGGGGGTTTATGGGTAGAAATTGAGAAGGGTGGCAGTGACCTTGGTGACCTCTGTGACCTTGGAGTAGAGTAGAGTAGAAGGTAACATCCATTTAGCCATTCATTCATTCACTTATGAAACTTGATTGGGAGCTTTCAGTGTGCCAGGCATTGTGCTTGGCATCCCTGTACTTTCAGGGAAGCAGTCAGAGAGGGGTCTGTGTGTGCCTGGCACAGCACCACGTCACAGGCAGGTTCTCAGTAAATATTATGAAAGAATTCATTGAATACATTATGATGTACATGCACTCATCACCAAATGTAAAAGGCCTCTCGACCTTTTCCTCTCCTATTGAGCTTTTTCTGTTTCTTTTTTTCTCCCTTTTCTCTTTTTTTCTGTGTCTCTTCCTGTTTTTTTTATTCTTCACCAGTGATAACAAAGAACTCCATCCCCCATACTTCTTTTCCCCCATCCTGTTGTATATATTTTTATTGATATATTTATAAGTAGAATTTTATTCATTCATTCACTCATTTATCCTATATTCAATATACACGTTCCAACATAAAAATGAATAATATAACTCTAGGCACACAAATTATAGTATTTAAGTAGTGTCAGAGTGGGAACACAGAAGGAGCAATAACCCTGTCTGGGACTTCAGGAAAGCTTCCTAAAGGAGGGGACCGCTGAGGTGGTTTGAAATGAGTGAGTAGGAATTTGCTAATGAGAGGGAAGAACAGAGGAAAAGCCTGTTTCAGGGCCTGCATTGTACAGGGGCCTGGTGTTTTCAGGGCATGGTAAACAATTTCATGTATTGGGACAGAGGCCTTGTCTTCTAAGTGGAGGAATTTGGGGTTCTTTTGTATGTTGTAGAGAGCCCACAAATATTTTAGGGCAGAAATTACATTGTTGACTTTGTTGTCTAAGAAGATAAATCTGACAGCTATGTGGAAGATGGTCTGGAGTGGGGAGAGTGTTCCCAAGGAGACCAGTGTGAGGTGGTTGGGGCAGTCCTTCTGAGAGATGATGGGGCATGAACTCCAGGCATTCCCAGATCAGTTTTACAGTTTTGGGCATCTATATACCACTTGTATTATTTATTAACATTTTTGTTTAACTCAACTCCCATTTTATAGTTAAATACATTTATTTAAAAAAATTTTTATCAATGAAATTACAATTAATGATAGTAATATTTTTCCTAATTCACACTAAAATACATGCATGGCTGTTTTCAAAAGGCTCATCCATGTACCACCAGTCATCTTGCTTGCACCGGTGGCATTTGAACCTGATTTGGGGAAACAATAAACTGAAGCCTGGCAGAGGGGTAAAGAGGAGAGGTCAGAGCCACTTTTAAGGGGAAATGGATAATGTGGTATTAGATTTGCTGTCTGGAGTTGACCTCATTGTAGCTAAAAGGACTGAATAGGTAATGATGTTTTTGAGGCTGAGAATTTAAGATCAGGAGTGGGGGAGTAAGCAGAGACAATTATTTCAATTTTGGGCATGTTGAATTTGAGTTACCTTTAGGGTTTTCAATGAGGTCTGTCAAGTACATAAACAGATTTGGTCTGGAGCTTCAGAGAGGAAGTTGAAAAACTAGTGAAAACAGATGTGGGAGTCAGCAGGTATGCTCGGATGTCTAAGAAGAGCATATAGGAAAAACTTCTGATCTTTTGGGTGGTACACAGACACCTTCATGATCTTTAGGTGCAAATGTGTGAGGTTTTAAGCAGAGAAGAGATGTCAGATTTGCATTTTAGAAGGAGCACTTTGGCAATAATTGGCCAAGGATGGGTCCAGATTTTGTGAGTCCTGAAACTTACATAACTTAGAGGCTTTTTTTCAAGAAAAATAACTCAAAATTATGAAAGAAAATATTTATAATGAGGTGAGAAATCACAGCTAAGTTACTAGAGGCTTGAATATTCAGGTACTTACATAGAAATGCCTCCTGATTGAGACCTAGATTCCCCTTCCTATCTAGAACTCTAACTTCCAGGTGCCCAGGCAGGTATGGAGTGTAGATTAGAGGAAGGCGAGACTAGCAGAGGGAGATCAGGTAGGACCCAGATGAGAGAAGGTAGAACAGGAGCTTGTTAAGCCTTAATTTGCATTTGTGTGCATTTTCCCCAACACCCCTCAGCAGGCTGGGTATTGACAGAGTGGAGACATATGGTTGGCTCGATCCAGGTTTGGGGGTTTCTTGGACAAATGTGGTAAAAGGACAAGGAAGTGAGACATGACACGATGGACCTTGGAGCTGGGTTGATAGAGAAGTAGTTCCAAAATGTAGTTGAACCAAAATGTAGTTCTGAGAAAAGGAGGGAAGGAGGGGACTAGATATTTCAGAGATAAAGCAGTTCCAGGTTAAAGCAACTTTGCAAAGTAGGTGTTTAAAGGGTTAGGAAACTCTGAGGCAAAGCATTAGATGACTTGTTCATGTGACCTTTGACTTCGAGTGATAGGATGATTGTGAAGCAGGAATGCCCCAGTTTTTGATCAATCTGTACTCAGGTAATTGTCAGTGACCAGAAAGGGAGGTGATGTAGCTGAACGGTATAAGTTTCAAAGAAAGTATTCTGTAATAATGGGGAAGAGTAATGGTGTAGAGCAGTGGTTGCCAACCTTTCGGACCTCACAGACCACCAGTGGCGACCGCTGGTGTAGAGGAACTTTGAGAGGTGAGGCAGGAACATTATCTTGGGACTCTGGTTTTTAATATATATATATGATAGATAGATATAGATATAGATATAGATATAGATCTATCTATCTATCTATCTATCTATCTATATATATTAGAGAGGAAGAGAGAGGGAGAGAGAGGTAGAAACATCAGTGATGAGAGAGAGAATTATCGATCAGCTGCCTTCCGCACACCCCACATGGGGGGATCAAGCCCGCGACCTGGGCACAAGCCATGACTGGGAATTGAATCTCGAATTCCTGGTTCATAGGTCGTCACTCAACCACTGGCCCTCACCTGCTGGGCAGGACTCTGGTTCTAAAGAGTAAGAAGGCTGTATTTGAGAGAACTTAAGAGAAATGAAGTCCACAGGGGAAAGCCAGCCAGGTTTTAGGAGAGGTAAGGAGATGGTAAGAGTGCCGTGTGAATAGAGAATATCTGATCTGCTTAGCCTCATTGAAGTCATTAGCTGGGCTAGATTTCTCCTCATTATGTAGCATGTCAATAATTACTGAGAAGGAGCAGAATGAGAGTAAAATATTCTTTTAATACAGAAAGAGGGTACTAACGAATGTTAAATGTCATTGGTGATAGACTGAAACATTTCTGGTCACATGCCTTTACCCACCATAATAGAGAATTATGTCACCATGTTTAGCTGATTGCTTTTATATTCCATTTTAATCCCTTTATTGGCTTTTTAGGTATAGCTTTCTGTACTGTTTTTTTAGTGGTCACCATAGGGATTGGAATACGCACTCTTATCACTGTTACATAGCGTTAATATTATACCACTTCACATGAAATGCGAGGTCCTTGCAGCAGTATAAGTCCCATTTGTCCCCTCTCATCCTTTGTGCCAGTGATGTCATACACTTTAAAAACTAATGTTGTAAACCCCACAATATCATTTGTCATTTAGAGAAATTAAAAGAAAAAAGAGATAGTCTTGTATATTCACTCACATGTCTACCATTTCCATTGTTCTTCATTTCAGCCTGTAGAACCAGGATTAAGTACTGATCCATGCAGATGCTGTGCTGAGCACTCTGAAAAGCTCATCTAGAAAGGCCTCTTAAGAGTTGGAGAGGTTGGCAGTATCCTTTGCATGGGCAGGAATTCTTCCTGTATAGCCTCAACTGTGTAGCAAAATTTACAGATTGACTGTACCCATGCCATGCCTTTCGTGTCAGGCCATTGTCACCAGGAGCAATAGAATGGCCTTTGGCCTTTCTTGTTAGAGAAGGAGTAGGAAGAGAGTCTGAGAAATCAACCTTGGGCTTGGGCTGATAAGCTGGAAAAGAGAGCATAGCATGTTTTAACACGGGTCTATGAGGAAGTTTTTACCAAAATGAGAAAGCCGAGAACAACGTAGTAAGTTTTTTATTAACAAATTTTATTCAATTTAAAGAATAATTCTCACCCTGGCCAGTATGGCTCAGTTGGTTGGGCATCATTCCATGCACTGAAGGGTTGCTGGTTCTATTCTTAGTCAGGGCATATGCCCAGATTGCAGGCTCAATCTCCAGTAAGGGGCGTGCAGATGGCAGCCAGTCAATGTTTCCCTCTCACATTGATGTTTCTCTCTCTTCCCTCTCCCTTCCTCTCTCTCTGAAAATAAATAAATAATAAATAAAGGATCATTCTTTCCCCCCCCCCCCCCCCTCTAATTATAACCACAACAAATGAGTACAGAGAATGCCCTGTGCAAAACAACACAATAAAGGTTCAAGTTCAAGGTGTTCCTTTAGGCAAGGCTGTAGATTTCAGCCTCTGGTATTAGGAATTTATGCTGCAGTCCTTAATTTTTGGATGAATCACTGGGTATGCGGCACAGTCCATGCTTTTAAGCAGATTGGAATAGAAGAATGGCCACTTGGCCCAGGTAGAAGTAGTGAAATGTTTGATTTCATGTGTCATGTAACTATCTAATTTCTCCCCACGATGTAGTCAGTGTCAGATGGGATTGTACTTCTTGTCAAACCCCTTCTTAATATGGGCCACAATGTTCTTCTCTCTGTTATAGCTCTAGTAACGCCTGAGTAGCACATTCTACCAAGTCCTGTTGCATCTCCTCCAACATATCGGCATTTTTGATCACCACCTTTGCGCACATGGTTACAGTGGAGCAGGGGCTGGCCGACCTCAGCCGTCTCCTAGGGGAGGGTCTGGTGAGCCCCAGACCCCTAGGGGAGACGGCATTGCTCCCCAAAGGATCACTCTTTATCCTGGTTTATGTCCTTTCTAATCTGGTGAGATTGAGAAGGTCCCTTCTTTAATGCAATAATGATGAGAGGAAATGATGGTTTTTTAAAAAGCATTCTTTTTTAAAAATATACTTTTATTATTGATTTTTTTTTTTTTTTTTTTTTTTACAGATAGGAAGGGACAGGGATAGAGAGTTAGAAACATCGATGAGAGAGAAACATTGATCAGCTGCCTCCTGCACACTCCCTACTGGGGATGTGCCCGCAACCAGGGTACATGCCCTTGACCGGAATGGAACCTGGGACCCTTCAGTCCACAGGCTGACGCTCTATCCACTGAGCCAAATTGGTTAGGGCGAAATCAGGTTTCTTACAGCATCAAGGTGACAGCTTTCTCCTCCGCTGTCAACTTGCTCCAAGTGATTCCAGTCTGGATTTGGTTGAGGTAGCAAGTCTAGACTGTGCTTATACAAAGTCACAGGTGCCAGGAGGGCTTGTTTCTTGGAGTGCTGGGAATTCACACTCTCGACATTGTGCACATTTCTGGCTACACACATGCCGGATGGATTTTAACAAACAAAGAACTTAGGAGAATGACCAAAACATATAGGTTTTGATTAATGGTGAAAGCTGAAAGAAATGTTTATTTTGGCTAAACTGCAAACTGTATGGGGGAACAGGGCATTTCTTTATGTGTCTGGGAGGTATAGACCCAAGAAAAGGGAAGAGCTGGGTCACCCAATAGGACATAGTTGTGACTAAGAGGATGCCTTCCAAGGGAGGAAAATTCAGGATGAATTTTAAGAATGATTTTTTGGGGCAGAAATCTGTTTTCTTTGAATCAGCCTCTTCAACACACTGCAGGTAGCCCTATGCCATGAGTCATTTGAAGTGGGCAGTTTCAAGACTGTATTGAGACATGGCTGAGGGGTCTTTTTGTTATAGGTTATGTGGGAATATTTGGGGAATGTGACACCACCAGAGTAACTGCCAGATGCTGTGGTTGTCCCGAGCTTCATGTTGACTTCTCAGCAAGCAGCAGAACTGTGTCTCTTAGGGAAGCTGGAATAGCTGAGAGGTGGACCCCTGGAATGAAACTCGTGCAAGGCAATCCCAAATGAAAGGCCCTGCAGTGTTTTCCTAATAGAAGCTTTCCATTGTCTCAACCCTAGGCATTAAAGGTTTTTTCCTCAAAGCCTTCATTTTATTACTGTCACTAGAGGCCCGGTGTACAAAATTTGTGCATGGGGTGGGAGGAGCAGGGTCCCTCAGCCTGGCCTGTACCCACCCTCTCACAATCCAGGATCCCTCTCACAATTCGAGACCGCTGGCTCCTAACCGCTTTCCTGCCTGCCTGCCTGATCACCCCTAACCGCTCCCCTGCCTGCCTGATCGCCCCTAACCACTTGCCTGCCTGCCTGATTGCCTCTAACCCCTCTGCCTGCCTGCCTGCTTGCCTCTAACCACTCACCTACCTGCCTGATCTCCCCTAACTGCCTGCCTGCCTGCCTGATCACCCCTAACTGCCCCTGCCTCGGCCCCCACTACCACAGCTTCGTCTGGAAGGAAGTCCGGAAGTTTGTTTGGCTGTCCGGTCTAATTAGCATATTACGCTTTTATTATTATAGATTACTTCTGATACATAATATAGTAGCCACTGTTGCATTTATTAGTATTGACTCTGTGCCAGAGATTGTCTCCAGTGCTCACAGTAGATCTGTAAGGGACTTGTGACATTCTCACTTTACAGATGGGGAAAGAAGGCTTAGTGAAGACATGACTAGCCCAAGGCTACACAGCTAGAAAGTGACAGTTCTAGATTTTGAACCCAGGACTGTTCCCTCCACCCTGACCTCTCCTCCCCTCCCCCACCCCACCTTTAAAACTGTAGCTTTCTCCTTTTCCTTCTGGTAAACTCACTTCTCCCTTCCTAGTTTAGTCACGTGTTCTTAAAGTTACTGCACTGTTAATATGAGAATAATATCTTGTGATATTCAGTAAATTCACAACTACTTCCCAAGGACAAAGATATATGCTGAATTCAGCTTAGCAGTTTGGTATAGTGCTCAAGCTGTTACAGTTTATTTTGGGTATCACTCATTAATCCAGACTTTACCCTTAGTCCCTCTCTCTGCTTGCCTCACTAAAGAAATAAGGATAAGACCAAGCTACTTTCTGGTCCTCCTATCTTACTGAACATATCATCAGTAGATACCGGTATCAGCATTTTGCCATATTTGCTTAAATGATCATTTATAAAAAGTATTTAAAATATGCATTTGTCTTTTATATATAATTTTTTGCTGAATTATTTTGAAGCAAACATCATGACATGTCACTTAAATGATTCAGCAAATATTTCTAAAAAATAGGAGCATTTTCCTAGAAATCTATTTTTCCTCAATAGTATTAACCATTCCTTACTATCATCTGTTATCTGGTCTGGAATTTATTTTCCCCAGTTGTTTCCAAATGTCTTTTATAGCTATTTTTTTCAAACCAGAATCCAATTAAGAACCACCCCAATTAGGTTTCTCTTGTCTTAGTTGAGAATAGTCCCCTACTCCACCCCCACCTTTTTAATAGTATTGACATTTTATTTTATTTTATTTTTATTGATTTCAGAGAGGAAGGGAGAGGGATAGACAGATAGAAACATCAGTGATGAGAGAGAATCATTGATTGGCTGCCTCCTGCCTGCCCCCTACTGGGGGGCGTCAAGCCTGCAACCCAGACATGTGCCCTTGGCTGGAATCGAACCTGGGACCCTTTATTCCACAGGCCGATGCTCTGTCCACTGAGCCAAACCAGCTAGGGTGGTATTGACTTTTTAAAAAATATTTTTTGCCTGCTTTTATTTTATATTTTATTTATTTATTTTTAAGTCCTTACCCTAGGATATTTTTTCCATTGGCTTTTAGAGAGAGTGGAAGGGAGGGAGGAAGGGAGGAAGAGGGAGGGAGGGAGGGAGGGAGGGAGGGAGAGAGAGAGAGAGAGAGAGAGAGAGAGAGAGAGAGAAAGAGGGAGAGAGAGAGAGGAGAGAAATAGAGAGAGAGAGAGAGAGAGAGAGAGAGAGAGAGAGAGAGAGAGAGAAACATCGACATGAGAGAAACACAATTGTTTGACTCCAGGACATGTCCCAATCAGGGCTGGGATCAACCTGCAACCAAGGTATGTGCGCTTGACTGGGAATTATACCCGTGATCCTTCTCTCCATGGGCCAATGCTCTAACCACTAAGAAAAACCGGCCAGGGGTATGTGCCCTGACCAGGGCTGGGGATCAACCTGCAACCGAGGTATGTGCCCTTGACTGGGAATTGAACACGTGACCTTCGGTCCATGGATCGACGCTCTAACCACTGAGAAAAACTGGCCAGGATGACTTTCTAGAGAGATTGGGCCAGTTGTTCTATAGAGTCTATAGAGTTTCCCTCCTGCTGGATTTGTCTGATTCCTTCTTCCTCATCTCATTGAACTTATTTCCAGGAAGCTGGAAATCAGATAGGAAGGCTTGATTAGATTTCCTTTGAACATTTGTGACAGGAATTTTTCCTGGGTGGTGCTGTGTGCTTCACGCGGCAGCACATCAGGTCCCACTGCTAATGCTGCTACGTGTGATCACTGAGGTAGGATGACGGGTGTAATTCCCAGTTGAGGACACATACCTCGGTTGCAGGTTGATCCCCGCCCTGATTGGGACACATTCCGGGGGCAAACAATCATGTTTCTGTCATGTCGATGTTAAGGAACATTTTCTCCCTCGCAACTGGCATTCAGCGTATGGGGTTTTTTCTGGCACCAAGAAAATGTCCAGTTCCTCATCAATCTATCTTTCACCTAATGGCTTTAACATCTCTTGATGATCAGCTTTCTTTCTTATACTTAAAATAGATTTTTGATTTTGATAAGTCCATTTCAGCTTGAAAGAGCTAGTTTACTCATAGGGTTTCTTAGATGGTCCATTACTTTCCATGACCTTCAATCCATGAGGGGAAACTCAGGTCTATAATGAATTAAGACCTGTCACACCCAGGGTTGAGGCAGGAAGAAGCAATGGCAGAGATGGAACTGTGCACGGCCGACAGATGTGAGGACTAAACGCCAGCCCTACAGTGTCTGCATGTGTTAATAAGTGTTAGTTTCCTCTCTCATCAAGCATGTAACAACCCATATCTTCTTTCAGATTGCTGGAGAAAGGAAGGGAAACTTGTTTTTAGCCAGTAATCAGGGTTGTTAGCCAGTAATCAGGCTTGCACATGAGAGCTGTTTTGCTCCTAGAAGCTGGAAGGTGGGTAGGTGTGAAGTTGCAGTGGATGTTGCTTAACCAAATGTCTTTTCTGCTGGGAATTTGTGTGTCTGCACTAGTTTTTTGAAACAGGCTGTAGTTTGGATTTGGGGCTGATTCATGTCGTGGGGTTTCTAGATCTAGGATTTGTGAGAGTTTGTAAGAAGTTTCTAAACTCAAAAGGCTCCTTTTTTGGCACTGCAGCATCTTTTCTATTTTGGCATCTTAAGAATCTGGGGGAACCATATAAAGATCAGAAACTAGTCTGGCCCTGAAGGCTCCCTCTGACTTGGTAATTCCACTTGGTTGAATCCTGGCCATTCGGATGAGACCATATAAAGAGGCCGTTTCCTGAATTTCCCGCTCTCTGCCTGTCACAGGGTCCTTTTTGTAGAAAGCTGGTATTTCAGGACTGCAACCACCAGTCATGTGCTTCCCACTCTTTACTCACAGTTATTCCTGCCCCCTGTTTATTTTTGGAGGGAGCACATTTTTGCTTCTCCTCAGGAGCTATGCGGGGTCCTGCCCCCTTCTGTCCATCAGGCTGCAGACCCGGCAGACTGCTCATTTCCCACACTCGAGACGCGACTCCAGCTTTCAGGAGAGAACACGAAGGATGCACTGCCTCAGGGCTACCATCGCCATTCCTATTTCTGTCCCTCCCGGTGTTACACATTTTAAGACTCTTTTCTAAAAACAAGTTTGAGTAATGTTACCTGGCAGTAAATCTGCCAGAATTGGAAATTGTTTTCTCAGCAGATGCCTTAGGGCTGTGCCTCTGAATTTCCCAAGAAGAGCAATTTAAAGAATACACCAGCACTTTTGAATTTTAGGATCAGTCCTTCTCTTCTGGCTTTTTAAGATCATTTGAGTTCTACCCTCTCTCATCCATTCAAGTTTTTTTCTTTTTGTTCCTTCCTAACACAGGGATAGCACACAGATTTCTTCCCAAGTCATAACTCAAACAGACTGGTTATTTCTTCCCAAGTGCTTGGCTAAGGTGGATTCTGGAACTGGTGTGTGCTCCATGAGAAAAGTGCCACAACGGTCTCAGCCTGCCTAAAGATGAAGTTTCTAGGTTCAAGGATGAAGCAAGAGTAAATTCCCTTTCTTTTAAATTGGCAGGCCATTACACAGAGAACTCAGAACACAGAGAACTCAGACACACAAGATTTGAGAAGAAATAAATCACATAGTCATGTCTTCTCTTGACCTATCTAGACCTGATGGGCAGGGGAGGGAAGGCTCCCTGGCCAAAATGGAAGGATCCGTAACTAACCGGTTACAACTTCTCACCACTGCAGGTGGACCGGGACTCTGACATTTGCCCTGAGGAGGGCATCCAGGCCCTGTCCCTCTCTGAAGTGCCCCAGCATCTGATCTATTACCACATGGGGTGGGGGGAGCACAGCAGTTCTGGCAGCTGGTCCTAAAAGGAGCAGCTTGGCCTAGGAGTAATGACTTGGCCTAGGCGTATGTCCTGTGTTTCAGATCACCCTGGGGAGAGAGCCGTGGGCTCTTTGAAACAGGGCTAAATAGGTATTTAGATGTCATTGTAGCTCTGAGGGAAAGCAACCAAGCATTCAGAGGCTGAACTGTCCACCCAGGCCCTTTAAGTTATATTGCTAAAAGCCACTCATCCACCAACATTTCAAATAGATCATTTGCACCTAAGTTCAAACTCTATTGCATTGTGTTTGAGTTACATCAGCTGCATTGTAAAGTAATGGATGCTGAGGAGCTCATCATACCCCCTCCACCCCCCCACCGCCAAAAGTTTTCCCAGGGACCCCTCCAATACGATGATCAGTGGACAGCATTTGCTACAGCCTGAGTGTTATATGCTATCTTGCACCTTGTATCTAGTTGCTTCTGGAATGCTTTCTTATCATCTCTGCGTATCTCTCCAATGTGGGGCGAGCCCCACTTTTCCCATACAGCTGCTTGGACCTTTCCTTGTCCTCAGCTCTTCTCAAGTTTGTACAAGTGTGTTTAGCCTCCAGTTACATATTACAGGTTTATTCATGTTGTCAGAGCACACAGTCTTAGTGATGCCCCAGGAGAAAGTGGCCCAATAAAAACACCTGCAGTGACAAGAAAACTGCAGAATTCAGTGGGTCCACTCCGTGGCTGAGGAGCCCTCCTCAGTTTCACCTCTGGACCCTGAATGCAGCCTTCCATGAAAGGACACTCGGTACCTCCGTCCCCGATACCTACCTCCAGCCTCCATTGTGGCCTCTTAAGTTTCAGATTAAGCAATGTCCAATTACATAGATTTCAGACAGCCTTGATGCCGTTTGAAATCTGAATTCTGCCTCACTTCAGTGTCACTGAACTGGGGCAATATTTGAGGACAGGAATGAATCCTGCTTTTTCTAACTCACCTGGTGCACATAGGACAGGCCCAGCTCCCCAGCAAGAGAACACAGTTGAGCTCTGGGGAAGAGCCTTTATAACTTGGTAATAGTGGTTAGTTAAGTCTGTCTTATTCAAACAGGCTATTTGTATGTGGACATAACAAGACTCAGGGCTGAGAGTATTTACAAAAGAAATTTTTATCCTTGGACTCAGGGTACTTAGTCATGAACATGAGGATTCCCCATCAGGAAAGAGACTTCTCCCACTGAATGCCCGAGGCCTAACTTGTAGACAGTGGGTTCTGTCTGCCCTCCCATCTCCCACCTGCCTCGGCACTCTCTCCTGAGGTTGGCCTAGACTCCCACTGGGGAGCAAGGAAGACAGCTATAATCCCGCCTCATATTGTGCAGAGAATTTCTCTGTAACTCTTCCTCTCTCAGGTGACCTCAGTGAAAAGTAGCTTACAGTTTTGCAACATATCCCAAATCATGAAGTCTGGTCATTAGTGGAAAGAAAACCAAACACAAAACCTTTGATTTTGGGACAGAGAAACAGCAATCAGACTATTAATCCCCAGAGGGAAAGTAGGGGAGGGAGGGGGTAAGGGGAAGAGAGCAACCAAAGGACTTGTATGCATGCATATAAGCCAAACCAATGGACATGGACAACAGGGGAATGAGAGCATGAGTGGGGGGAGGATAGGGGTTAATGGGGGGGGGGGGGCAGAGAATGAGGACACATTTGTAATTCCTTAACTAATAAAGAATTTAAAGATAAAAAAAACAAAATTAAAACAAAACCTTTGATTTTGGAACTAGTTGTCGAATTCTATTGGATGTGGAGGAGTGATTGTTATGTGGTGATCTTCTTGTTTTTGTCAATGTAAGAATTCCAGGCCTGTAGAGAATTTTTATAAGAATTTATTTGAGCCAAACCGATGACAGTTGCCAGGAAGCAAGATCTCAGATGCTCCAGAGAATAACAGTTATGCAGTTTCTTTTATACATGTAGAGTTAAGGAGGGAATGTAAGGAAGATTACATGAAGGTGGGAGAAAGCAGGTTACAGGATAGTTGAAAAGAGGGTGGTTAGCCTTTGAGTGGTCAGAAAACAGGATTACTTCTGGCATTTCATGACCTGCCCAGGTAGGAATTTAATCAATGCACCCTGTGAGGTTACTTTCTGTTAGTTTATTATAGCGCCCCCTTTCGCCCACATTTTGAAGCTGCTGTCCTAATTTAGCTTCTGGTACCATTTTGCAGTGGAAATAATAAGAGAAAATGTGTCTTTGTACTGTTACCTATAGGTGGGAAGGATTTCATTCATCCTCCCAATAGCCATGGCATCCTTGGGTTTGTAGTTAAAAAGGATAAAGCGATCATTTTGGTTTTTTAAACTTTAGGAAATTTTATTAACTATATGATATCCATCATTAGTCAAAGTGACAGCTAAGGCCAGATTTAAAAGGGTCCTTTCCTCCGCCCCAACTTTTTAAATTTTAAAACAAAGCCACTGTGTGGCCAAACAAAACATGTGGCTACAAGTTTGAGACCTTTAGACTCAAGAATTCACATTATCACAAAATGGTTCTCATCTTGGGTGATGAAATATAGGTGTTATTTGCAAAAGCACATAGATGGTTTAAAGGCAAATTGGCGTAAAAACATCTTGCTGCGGTTCAGCTCAGTTCTCCTTAACATTTACGTGTCCCCAACACAGTGCCTTACCAACGGTAAGTGCTCAGCAAGACAAGGTTCTTGGTCTCTGCTTATACACAGCTTTGGCTGGCATGGTTCGGGTGATTCTGATTCCAGCTGGTCCTTGTAGTTCCAGTCTCAGCGCGGTCTGAACAGCCTAACCTCTGAGCCTCAATTCCAGATTCCTGGGACAGAGAATTCCATTGGTTCCAGTTGGGTCAGGCTAGTAGAAAGGTATTCTGGCATGTTTTCTTAAAAAGTTATGTTAGTCCTTAAGCAACAGATTTAAAGGACGGGTAGTGACACATTTCGGTCCAGGCGTTAGGAGACCACATCCTTCCTGCCCAATTTGACCCGCAGCTTATTTTTGTAAAGTTTTATTGGAACACAGTTACACCCACTTGCTTACTTATTACCTGTGGTTGTTTATTGCCCTGCAGTATCAGAGTAGAAGAGTTGCAACAGAAACTGGAGGGCCCCCCAAATCAAAATATTTACCCCTACCCCTTCATAGAAAATGTTTCCCAACCCTGTGTGAGTCCATTTACCTAAGTGTCTCCTTGGACTGAGAACAACAGGTATGATTATGTGAAGTTCTTGGGGGGAGGGGAGAGAAGGTATTAAAAAAATATCTAGGTAAATGCTGGCTAATTCAAAATAGGAACTGTTCTTTGCTGTTTTATCCCACTTGAGTGATTGAGTGGATTGCTTGATGGTTCTTTGGGATTCTTAGTTGAGATATGCTGGGCAAGAATAAGCCTCTCTCACATATTTATTTTATTACTTTAGAAAAGTAGTATAAGTTGATTATTTAAAAATTTGGAAGATGCCCAATAGTACAAAGAAGGAAAATAAAAATTTCCCATAATTCAGTCACTAAGTCCCCTTTCACCCATGTACTTAGAATAATTGATGTTAGATATTAGGTATTAACAATCTTTTCACAAAATCAGAAGCATATGCCTACTGTTTTACATGTTTTTGAAAGTTAATGTATTATGAACCTTTTAATATCATTAAGTATTCTTTTTTAGCATAGTTTTTTTATTATTGCACAGTATTTTCACATGTGTATTTTGTGATTTACTTAATTCCTATTGCTGTCTATTTCAGTTGTTTCCAATTATGTATTCACTATTCAAAAATGACATTGTGTTTCTCTCTGATTATTTCTTTGGGATAAATTCCTTGGATTAGAATTGCTAGCTCAAACAGCATGAGCATTTATTTTTAAGGCTTTCAGTAGACATTGCCAGATTATCCTCCAGATCTTGCCAATTTATACCCACCAGAAGGGTATGAAAGCACCCAGATCTTTGTAGTGAATTGAAAGGTTACTGTATTTTTATTTGAAAGGTTTTGATAGATTGAGTGTTGGGTTAGGTGACCTTACCCTCAGCCATTGCTTGCTTGAATGAACATGTCGAGTGACTGTTATTTTGGCTTCTCTTTCCTTGTAGGATCCCCCTCCCAAACCACCCCGCCGCCGGCAAGGAGGCTGGGCCGATGATTCCATGAAGGCTTCCAAGTGAGTGCCAGCAGCTCGCGGGAGGTGAGGGTGCGCAGGGCGGGTTTGGGCATTTTGCTCCCATGTTGTTCTTTTCTTCTTTTATAACAGCTTTATTGAGATGCATTCATGTACCTTACAGTCCACCCATTTCAGATGTACAATTCAGTCATTCTTAGTGTAGTCACAGGGTTGTACTGTCATCACCACATTTTTATTTCCCCCCAAAGAAACCCATACACATTAGCAGTCACTTCCCATGTCCCCCAAACTCCCTAGCCCTAGACAACCACTAATCTGCTCTCTGTCTCTATGACTTGCCTGTTCTGGATGTCATATAAATGGAATCATATATTATGTGGTCTTTTGTGACCGGCTTCTTTCACTTGGCATCAGGTTTTCAAAGTTGACCCATATTGTAGCATTCAGTGTTGTTCTTAGTGTAATTTTCTAAACAGAATGGAGTTGCCTGTTAGTAACTGCTAGATTACAAATCATTTTGGTCTTTAATACTTTGCACTAAGTTTTAGATGAAAGGGAAACCAAAAAAGTGTTTATTACACCAGTGGGCTGGCCAGCTATCCATTTTAACAACTTAAGATATACTCAGGAAGAGATCTTTTTTTCTCTCAAAGAATATACATTACTCTTGGTCAGAATTTTCTTTAGCAGTTATTGCCTTCAAAATAGCACTATCAAAAATTTGTTTCCCAGTTCTTTACACCTTCCCCTCTCTCTCTCTCTCTCTCTCTCCCTCCCCCTCCCTCCCTCTCCCCCCTCCTGAATCATTTTGAAAACAAGTAGCAGTGCAGTCATCATGACATTTTGCCCCTAGAGACTTCAGCATGCATCGCTAAAGATGAAGGACATCCTCCAAATATCAGTGTCATTATCACACTAAGAAATTTCATAATGATTTAATATCTAGTTTAAACTTTCCCAGTTGTCCCAAAAAGGTCTTGTAGCTCCAGGATCCAATCACGGGTCACACATTGTGTTTGGTAATTCTCTCTTTTAGTCTCTTGATCTAAAATAACTCCAGCCTCCCCACTTCCCCTTCCCCCGCCACCTTCACCCAAAACATTTTTTTTTAAAGAATTCAGGCCAGCTTTCTTATAGAATGTTTCACATCCACATTTCTCTGGTTGATTCCTCATGATAAGATCCAAGTTAATGCTTTTTCTCTCTCTAAATGTATTTTTATTGATTTCAGAGAGGAAGGGAGAGGGAGAGAGAGATAGAAACATCAATGATGAGAGAGAATCATTGATTGGCTGCCTCCTGCACGCCCCCTACTGGGGATCGAGCCTGCAACCCCGGCATGTGCTCTTGGCTGGAATTGGACCCGGGACCCTTTAGTCCGCAGACTGATGCTCTACCCACTGAGCAAACCAGCAAGGGCAAGTTAATGCTTTTGGGCAAGAAAAAGTATTTGGTACTTTTTATTGTATCAAATGGTATAGAAAGATATACTGAGAGATGTCTTATTCCAGTACTTCAAATAGTGCCAGTCCATAATAAGCACTAAGTGACTAGTTATTGAGCAAATGAATGATCAGATCAGTATTTCTGATTGATCATTTGGCTTTCAGTGGGAAGTAGAGTTCCAGAAGGCTGGCAGACCTCTTGGGAAGGTAACACTCTGTATGCAGGATGAGGAAAGCCTGCACTATGGCAGTGGTGTGAGCATGGACAGGTGAGGAGATTTGGAGACGTTTTAGAGGTAGAGTTAATAGAAGTGTCATTGGTTGAGTGCAGGGCAGAGGGAGGAGTTGAAGGTCACCGCGAGGTGCCTGTCTTAGAGGACTGGTTTCAGGGATGGGAGCCTTTTTTCTGCCAAGGGCCATTTGGATTTTTATAACATCATTCGCAGTCCATACAAAATTATGAACTTAAGAATTAGCCTGCTATATATGGTTAAACATTTAATTAACTCACCCTAATGTCTTGGCAGGGCTAGACCAAATGATTCTTAGGCCTTGTACAGCCCAAGGGCCAGATGTTCCCCACGCCTGGGTTAGGTAGTGGTGTCGACTAATAGAGAATGCAGGAGAAGAGACCTGATTTGGGGCTGGTGGTGGTCCTGTATGTTGTTTCCACAGTTTGGGAGTCTAGAAGAGAGGGCAAAAAGGAGGTGCAATTTGAGTCATCTGTTACACAAATGGGAAAAGAAGGATGGAACCTTGGATTTGGCTGTTTGGAGGCTAGTAGGGGCATTTGAGGAAGTGGTTACAGTGATTTGCTTTGGGGCACAAGGCAGATTACAGTGAGGGAAGGGAAGTGGGACGTGAGAAAGTGGGGTTAGTAATATAGGCTACTGCTCTGAGAAGCAAAGGAAAGACAGTATTTGAAAGGGGAAGTCTGTGTTGTGAATCGGTGTGTAATATCTGGGGAAAGAGTGAGTCAGAGGAAATAGGGCAGATTTGAAGGAGTAGGATCCTAAAAGAGGAATAAGGTTAAGACCTTCAAGAGAGACTAGTTAACCTTGGACAGGAGGAGGTGGGAGAATTTTTCATCTAGGACAGGAGAAAGCTTGGAAAGGCTGGGTTATCAAGAAAGCTGGAGAGGAGTAGGGAATTTCATTTTGAATTGGCCTTTTTTTTTTCTTTTTCAAAGTAGGAAGGCAACTTGACTGTTGAACTTGTTGGAGCAAAGGAGAGCTGGCATCTGGAGGCAAGTAGAACAGATTAGAGAGAGAAAAAGGAAAGGGAGCCGACTCGGTAAGAGAGGCGATGGTTGGGCTCCATTGAGAACCTGCTCTGTGAAGGCAGGGACACATGAGCTCCTGCTCTTTGCAGGGTGCTCCGGGGAGTCCAGAGAGTAAATGTGCTTCCTGCCCTGCCAGAGCCTGGATTCCAGTTAGGGAGACCAGGCGTTTTCATTCACAAAAGCCAAGAAGGCAGAAGGAGCACATGGTGAGAACTGAATGGAGTGGCTGACACTGGTGATGTGGCCTCAAAGGAAAGTAATCCCAGTGGTCAGGGAGTCCCGTGCAGAGGTGATGGACGTCAAGCTGGGTGAATCTGATGGCCAAGAGGATCATGAGGAGGACATTTGGCTCAAGGATTGGTATAGACATAAGTGTTGCAGGGCAGTAACCTCATTGTCAGTCTGATTAGAGCAGAGGATTCACACTGAAAATTAGTGTACTTAGCTTAAATTGTTGATAATAATGGCACTGTGTGAGGCACCTGTGCTTGCACAGGTAGGTGTTAGTTTGGGATGATAGTTTGGGCTCCTATTGCAGAATGCCATAGACTGGGCAGTTAAACAACAAACATCTATTTCTCACAGTTCTGAAGGCTGGTAGTCTGAGATGAGGGTGCTAGCATGGTCAGGTGCTCGAAGAGGGCCCTCTCCCTGGCTTGTCCTCACATAGCCTTCTTTGGTATGTGCACACACAGGGAGAGAGATCTTGTGTGTCTTCCTCATTGTATAAGAGTACTAGTTCCATCATGGGGTCTCCACCCTCATGACCTCATCTAACCCAAACACCATCACATTCGGGATTAGGGGGAGCACAGATATTCATTCCACACTTTATATGTGCATCACACAAACTCCTGTTGGGTGGGTTCCATTCTGTACAGTAGGCATCCTCTTACGAGGGAGGTAGGAGGAAAGTGAAGCTACAGTAGGAACTAGAAGGGCTCTTTACAGACCTGACTGAGGTCCTCAGCCATAGGATGTGAGTTTCCCGGATACCTTTGTTTGTTTGTTTGATGGATTGATTGATTTTAATTTATTGGGGGTGACACTGGCTAATAAAATTATAGGTTTCAGGTGTACAATTCTATAATACATCATCTGTATATTGTGTGTTCACCACCCCAAGTCAAGTCTCCTTCCATTACCGATTACCCCCCTTTTTTCCTTCTCCTACCTCCCCTACCCCTCTTTCCTTCTGGTAATTCTTATAATGTTGTCTTGGCTGTTAGGTGTGTTTTTCCTTAATTCCTTCACCTTTTTCACCCAGCCCGCCCAAATCTCTTCCTTCTGACAGCTGTCAGTCTATTCTCTGTATCTGTGAGTCTGTTTCTATTTTGTTTGTTAGTTTATGTTGTTTATTAGATTCCACATATGAGTTAAATCATGTGGTATTTGTCTTTCTCTGACTGGCTTATTGCACTTAGCATAATACTCTCCAGGTCCGTCATGCTCTCACAAAAAGTTAGGGTTAGGATTTTCTTCTTTTTTACTGCTGATACCTTTGGTTTATTTGTATAACACCACCCAAGATAGAGTACAGAGCATGGACTAGAGATGTTGGGTGCTAGAACTCAATTGCTCACCCCTGAGCCACAGGAATAGGCTGTATTCAAGAACTGCCTGGGACCTGGGATCACAACCTGTCCCTTCTCCTGTCACCAGTCATTGCTGTGCCAAAGATTCCATCTTGGAGCCAGGCTTTCGTTGGCTCTGAAGTTGCCTAAAGTGGGGCACTGACTTGGCCATGGGGAAAGGAGCTAAAAGAGAGGCAACCAGACTTGGTAAAGAGAGGAAGGAAAGGTAGTCTGATTAAGTTTTGTCTCAAAGTGTCTGTTTTTGGGTTTGTCCCTGCATTGATCTGCAAGGGAATGAGGCAAGTAATGCCCCCTCAGGGACTTTCAGGACTTTGCTCTCAATGTCAGCCGTCATTTTCAATCACCCTCTCCCTCCCAGCCATTAATTTTGGCCCAGGATCATGGGGACTTGTCCATCTATCACTCCTAATTGACACTAAATGATCTGTCAGTTTATTGATGAACGGCAGGAGTGGAATTGTCACAATATATTTTACTTTCTAACAACTCCTCCTGACAATTTTACCTTGTCCATCTCACTCTCCTCACATAAATCTCCATTGGCCGCTCGTTCCTCCTCATGGGCTGTTCTGGTGCCAGCTACTTCCACACCATCTGCACGCCTCAAGGACATCAAGATGGCGGTAGAACAGCCGTGTGCTGGTCCTGAGGTTGCCCCTTCCCTCCTCCTCCTCTCCCTCTTGCTTTTTTTTTTTTTTTTTTAATGGCCTCGGTGTTCCAAGAATACTAAAGGGCTTCTGTCCTCTCCCTCTGTCACTGCCATACCGGAGTCTCTTTACCTTCTTGTTAGCAGCGAGAAGTTAATTCTTACTAAGTTTCAAAAGTGTGAAAGGCAAAAACTCACAGAGCTGCTGGGCTCTTAGATTTGTAAGCACAGATGCAAATGCATGTTTTGTCCCCTTAACTCAGCTCTGTTACAGGCTGTCCATCCCCATAGAAGTCAGTTTCTTAGGAAGGTGTCACAGAGGGTAGTTCAGCTGGAACCTCCCATCTGTAGGTGCAAGTGTGCCAAGATGTGGGTGGTCTGCCCTTGGACTTGCTGGCCCAGGCCTACATCTGCCAAGGCCCCAGGCTTGTCCCTGTAACGATGAGCAGTCTCATTGGTCCACCCCAGTTTTCCATTCAGGTGTCACTTTTTGGTGCTCCAAGTCTTGAAAAAGATGGGGAAGTTTTGGGTTACTTACATATAAGGGTATATAGTTATTTAATCTTAAGAAGGTGTACATACGGGTGTGAAAAACAAAATGATAGCATTTATGAGGCCAAGGATGAGTTAGGGGAGCTTCAGTAATTAAAAAGGGACCAGGTATCCCTGAATCCCAGTGAAGCAGAAGAACTTAATCCTTCACCTTCAGATTTTCATCAGTAAACACAATTTTATTTAGAAGTATTGAGAATTAATTTTCCACATGCTGCCCTCAGCCACGAAGAGCTCAGAACTGGTATGGCATGACCAGGGGTTTTGGACATCCTGGGTGAACAGTTATTTAGTTCTCCGCGAGGTTGCTCATGCATCAGAGATGAGTGTCCAGTACTGGGTGAAATCAAGTGAGGTGGTTGCATGTGAGACGGTTGGGAAGGGAAAAGTGGTAGGTAGATAATGGTGCACCATTTGAAATAGCTCTGCCCAGGGCTCCGGCCCATGTCCCTGTTTCTGTAGGGTTTGGAGATGCCCATGAGAACTCCCTGCTTGGACCTCTGTCTCAGCTTCATCATCATTGCTTCTGCCTGCACGTGTGCTTTCCTCCACGTGGTGCCTGGACACAGCATATTCAGGAAAGGCGCTTCGGAGCTGAGCAGCACCTGTCTTCTCAATGTGCACCTGCATTTGTGTCTCTGTGTACTAGTAGACTCCCCTAAGGTAATTCTTGCTTTCCTCTCAGGTCATGTTCATTGCCTGGACAGAAAAATGGTGGAGGAAGCCCTGGCCGGTTTGGCTCAGTGGATAGAGCATTGGCCTGCAGACCAAAGGGTCTTGAGTTTGATTCCGGTCAAGAGCATGCACTTTGGTTGCAGGCTCCTCCTCAGCCTGGGCCCTGATTGGGGCTCGTGCAGGAGGCAACCAATCGATGTGTTTCTTTCACATGGATGTCTCTCTCTGTCCTTCCCTCTCTCTTCCACTCTCCCTAAAAATCAATGGAAAAATATCCTCGGCTAAGGATTAACAAAAACAAACAAATTTTAAAAAAATGGTGGAGGAAGATCTAGATAAGTTTTTAAATTTAATGAACTTAGAGAGTTCACATGGTTGTTTTTTTTAAAGAAAATTGGAATTTAATTGCATTGTTTATTGCTATAAATTATACTATACCTTCAGTAGGATCTGAAAATGAAATAAATGGCACCTAGACTATTTATGTTGAAATAACTGGTGAAAAATACATATCCTCACTGAAGTAGGGGAAAGAGTGGGATATGTCAAGCTCATTCTGTCCTATGCCTTTCCTGTCTTCAGATACTCTTGTTGTGTTGGTAGCTGTCAGATGGGAGGAATGAAGAGAAGGGCTGGGTAATGGTGGGACTTAGCTGAGCTGTCCTTTCCTGTTCAGCCCCGAAGATGCACAGCCATGACATACAGACTGAAAGTCACCCTTTCTGAATTGCAGTCTAGAGTGTACCTGCCTCATTTTTAAGGGCTGCATAATGCTCCGAAGTTCCTATCTTCAGTAAAAGTAATCATGAGCAGACAATAGTTGTGATCTTTTCCCAGACTGAGAAAGCAGACTTCCAGTGTTTATTCATGTAATTGCCATAACATGACCCTCTGGAAAGTACCATAAAGGCTTTAGATATAGATCCCATAGGCTAGAGGACAGAATGTACCCACCTTTTTCTCATTGAGGATTTGGTGGGGGGCATTTTCATGTACTTCCACTTGCCTTGACAGTGATTTTTGGTTCAGAGCAAGCAGAGATGTTCTGTGTTATATCCATTGCAGTGTAGGGCCCTGGGTGGCTTGTCTAGTGTCACAAAACCAATTTACTTATGCAAATGACTAAATATGAAATAATTGGAATCTTGCAATTCTGTCAAGTGCCTCCCAATTGAAGATGATAGCAGTCTGTTCTGTAAGCCCCAGGTGGAGTAGCAGCATTTGGATACTTCACTTCCCACTCTGAAAAGGGGAGCAGTCTTCCTGACAAGTGGCTCTGTCCAGTTCCCTCCCTGGAGCGGAGGTGAGTGCCTGATGCCAGGGCGGAGGGAGGAGCACATGCAGTGACCTGGGACGCTTCTGTGCACCAGGAGAGGACAGCCAAGGCCCACACGTACAACCGCTGTGCTTCTAAGGCCTAAGTCAGTAGCACTGCTTCCCGTTTGCCTTTAGGGAGGCTGCGGGAGGCCTGCCAGAGACTGCAGAGCTCGGGCCCTGAACCTCACCTCCCCCAGAGCCTGCTCCCAGCTTCCTTTCAGCCTTCAGCTTTTCTTAACAAGTTAACAAGTTAACTTGAAATTGAAAACCAGGAGTGATTCTAGAGTGGGCTCTTAGCATGCCTGGGAAGGCTTTGACTTTTGGCCCTTGATAGTTTGTAGTTGTGCAGAAGTGCAAATTCTCCTGTGACTAGAGCTGGTCATTTCCTGGAGCCAGGGGTAAGATCGTAAAGTAGGAGAGTCTCTGAGGGTCAGGAAAGAAATGACAGGCGCACAGAAGTATTCCTTAAAGTAACAACAGCCAAAAAGCACAGCGTCCTATGGAATATTCCCTTGTCTATTATCACACAGTGCAGAGGCCTTGGAACTGGAAGCTTAGAGCCAGTTTCACCCAATCTCCTGTCACATTCTGCTTGAATTCCTCCATTGTGGGGAACTCGGTGGAAGCATATTTTTAAATAAAGTCTTTTTTAGTTGTACAAGCAAACCAAGAACACATTCATGATATAAAAATTCAAATAAGGCACAAGGCTAAATTTGCCTTATTTGAAACTACCATCTTCTCCAAGCCTAGTCATCTCTTTAGAAGGAACTACTGGTAATAGTTTGTTGGTACCTCACCAACAATAGATGTACAGTTTAGATTTTTACACTATATATATATGTATATATACACACATATAAATGGGATCAGATTTTGTTTTCTCCTTAATTTTTTTAACTTTTCATGTAATAGTCCATCTTGGAGATCTTTAGCACAGGTAGATTTACCTCATTTTCTAACTGCTCCATAATGATCCCATCGCATGGATGTGCTGTTCCCCTGTTGGTGGGCATGTAGGTATTTCTAATTTTTATACCATTATCAACCCCCCTGATTTCTAAAAATGGCTCATCTTTAGGAAGTTTGCAGCTTCGTCCTCTGATCCAGATTCTGCCTTCTGGGGCTCTGCTGCAGAACTTGAATGTGGACAGCCCGCACGTCTCGCCTAGCCCTCTTGTATGGATAGGAACACACACACACACACACACACACACACACACACACACACACACAGCATTTATGGGCTTTTGTGCGGGGCACTTTGCTAAGCATAGTTGTTTTACTTTATTTCCAAAACAACCCCAAGCGATGTAGGTTCTATTATGCCTGCTTTCAGATGATGACATGGGAGTTCAGGAAGGTTAAGTAACTTGCTCAAAGTCACACAGCTAGTAAGGAGGCAGCAGGATTTGAATCTAGGTGAGTCTGACTGTGGGGTCATGCTCTTGTTCTCTGTGCCTCACCACCTTCCATCTTTGTGCCCTTGGCCCCTGGTTTAATGCTAGTGCCTCTGCACTGGGTAGAGCTCCGAGGGCTATATTACCACACCTCTAATTTCTTGTCCTGTGGGAAGAATAACAGGGAGTGAATGTATGACCCACCCCCTGCTTAACCTCCTCTGGTCTACCTGTCTGCAGAGCGGTGCTCAGCCAGTTGCCTGACCCTGAGAAGAAGTTGAGTGCAAAGAATGCAGCCTGTACTTAGGGGCCCGAGCCAAGGCCATGCCAACCCAGTCCTGCCATTAAAAGGCCTAATTAGGCTAGTCATTAAGTTCAATTAGGCATTGGAAATGATCATTCCTTCTAACCCTGCAGTGCCCTCCAAGAACTGGATCCATTCCCAGGCAGCAGCTAGGCAGCGGTTCTGGTTACTGGTGCACTAGCAGCCCCGCCTCTGGTTTTAGACATGTGTCTCCTTTGCGAGGCTGAGGGCAGAGGAATCCAGGGGCCCTCAGCTCAGAACGAGGTGATCCCCGCGGACATTAAATACGATCAGGCGTCTGCCTTGGAGGTCATTTCCTGAGCTCACTCTGGTCACTGCCTTTTTTGGGGCCACCCTTCCCCATGTCAGCCCCGCCTCTGGTTTTAGACATGTGTCTCCTTTGCGAGGCTGAGGGCAGAGGAATCCAGGGGCCCTCAGCTCAGAATGAGGTGAACCCCGCGGACATTAAATACGATCAGGCATCTGCCTTGGAGGTCATTTCCTGAGCTCACTCTGGTCACTGCCTTTTTTGGGGCCACCCTTCCCCATGTATGTATTAGGAGTCTGGACACCTGCATGTGTTCTCTTTTGCCACTCACTGGCCAAGTGATCTGGGGCAAGTCCTGTGGGCTTTTTGGGCTAAGGTTCCCTGAGGGGGTTGGAGTAGATAATCTCAAAGTTCCCTTTTCAGCCCTAGGATATTACGATCCCAGGAAGTCCCAAATATTCGAGCCCTGGTGTACACAGGATTTCTTTGCACTGAGCACTGAGCTGGGAGAAAGGAATAGGAGACATCCAGAGCCACCAGCTCTGCCCCCTTGGGCTCTGTCTCTTCAGCATTAAAACCAAGTGGTCTCAAAGGCCCTCTACAATTCAGAAAGTATGTTTGAGCTTCTAAAATATGCTTTCTAGACGGCTGATTGAAACAAGTCAGTTTAGTCTACAAATCATTGCCCTGAAACAGCTGACAACCACGGAGGCCAGCACAGGCCTTCCGGGCTCAGGGGCTGATGCATGGGGACATGGATGTGCCAGTGTGTTTGGAATGAGCAGAGTGGGAGACTGAAGCCCAGGGATTAGCTAGAGAAGGAAGGAGAGAGGCAAGAGGGGCCCACGTGCAGAGCCTTGAACTCTAGGCATGTACTTCTTTAGGGAACAGGGAGCCCCTGGAATGTTGACAAGTGTATGACCAAGGATGCAAGGGACACACTATCACATTTCATCTGAACACCTGCTTAATGTGGCATAATTACGACCTGGGGGTATTCGCTAATGTAAAAAGACATCCATTTCTCCGAGTGTAGTGTCCTCTTTGTAAGGATTGTCTCATCTTTGTTCTTTATGATGGAGCGTTCTTTTAGACTGGACAGAGTGGAGAAGGCCTGCTCATCTCTAAGGTTAACTAATTGTGATTATACTAGAGGCCTGGTGCACCAGTTCATGCACTGGTGGGGTCCCTCGGCATGGCCTTTGGGGATCGGGCCGAAACTGGCAGTCCAGCATCCCCCAAGGGATGTAGTAATGTGCAAAGCTGCAGGTGTGCTCCACTGCGGTCTCCATGCTCCCGTCCTAGGGTGATACTGGTGCACCCATGACTAAGAAGCTGCTGTGGGCTCACACCCAGTCAGTCTCGATGCTGGTCCTGATCCTGGTCCCAGTCCAGATGGGGGAGGGGTGCGCAGGGGTAGTGTCCACGGGAGAGGCTCGCGCCACCGCAGCTGCACTCGCCAGCTGTGAGCCCGGCATCTGGCGCCCATTGGTCAGCTGAGTGGCGCTCTCGCTTTGGGAGCGCACTGACCATCAGGGGGCAGCTCCTGCGTTGAGCATCTGCCCCCTGGTGGTCAGTTCACATCATAGCAACCGGTTGAATGGTTGCTTAGGCTTTTATATATATATATAGATGAGATTGGTTTTCTTCAGAGCATATGCATTCCTTCTGGACTAGAATGACCTTTCATTTACCCCTAGATGTGCTGTATTATTTGAGGTTGCATTTATCCGCAAGCAACAGAGAACCTCATCAACAGAGGCTTAAGCGGAAGGAGGTTTGTCTCAGGAAACGAGGCCCGGGGTCCTGCAGTCTAGGGCTGGTGTGGCAGCTCTGTGGTGCATTTTGTGGAAAGGATTGCTTGGGGGTTTTCAGGATAGATAGTGATATTTATGAGGAACAGATGGGGTGGGGGCCAGGATCCGGAGAGGCAGGGTCCGTGTCATTCACAGCAGGTGGAAGGACCTGAGAAATCATGGAGTGTGGCCCCTTTAGTTTAGAGATAGAGAAAATAAGGGCTGCAGGTGGGGGGTTAAGTGACTCAGTTATAGAATCTTTAAAAAAGCCCTTAAATGTCACCTTGCCCACTGCCCAAGGTCAGGCAGCTAATTAGTGTAATAGAATGTGCCTCTCATGCAGCCATGCCCATCCTCAAACCTTGAAAGCTGCACACATTTATCTCAAGTTCATGAAAAGGCCACAGACTGTACTATTTGTGCAGTAGCGAGTCTGTTAGAATAAAATTATCTTTACTGCTATCCTCTGGGACTTTCTCAGAAATGAGATGTTGATCATATGAAGCAATCTTATTGAACAAAAAAACTTTCAAGGAAAAAAGTTGCGTTCCCCTGAGCCAGCTCCCTGCTAAGGGGGACTCGCTGCTTTGCAGCGTGAGCAGCTAAAAGCCAGGAGGGAATGGCTAGAGATGGCAGCCATCGGTTAAAATTCTCCTGACATAAATGATCTCCTTGTTCTCCCTTTGATGGATTCAGCTTCTCAAAAATAAAATGCATCTGTGAACATCATACCTACTCTTCCCTTTTCTTTTTAGTCCTTTATTGAGGAGTAACTAGAAGCAGTTTCAATTTAGAAGCAGCAGCCTAGGCATACGTAGGTATAAGTGCGCATGAAATTGAGCGCCCTCACACAGTCTAGGTTTTTTCCTGGTCTAGCGAGTGTGCCAGTGACTTTACTTTTTGACCTATGCTACCCTCACCACAGCTGGTTACCGGTGGCTGTGCCAGTGTGTCGTAGGTTCACCTACACTCGGGATTCACCAGGGTGGGTCCTGAGCCTTCCAGGAGGCTGCCACTGCAGTGCCAGTGGCCTCTCACCTGGCAGCTGGGAAGGGGTCACCTCTACTGGCAGGAGGCACCTCCTCCTCTTTGAGCACCTGCTCACATGGTTGAATCTCAATGTATTCATGGGCTTCTGAGGGGACCATCATTTTGGGGGATGGAAAAGGGGCAGAGAAAACAATGGGTAAGTGACTAGAAGGAAATCACAGGTTTCTCCATTCAGAGCAGAAAATTCTTTTTAAGAGAAGTAGAAGATGCAGTCTGTTCAGCAATTAAAAGTGGACTGACATAAAGGCTTCCAGAAACACTGATAAAAGTTTGCTCCCTGACTTGTGGACCCGTGACTTTCAGTCAGCACATCCTGTGCCGTTTCACAGTCTGTCCTTACAGCTGCATTTCCTAGAGACTGGCTTTGAGTCGTCAGGCTGTTCTCTAGTCTATTCGCTTCTAGTCCCTCTCATCATGTCAATGAAAAAGTCTCAGCTTGCAGCTAGGATTGCTGTCACACTCCCTAACCTTGCTAATCTACCTTTTTAACAATGAAAGAAGAAGCCATAGGCTCAGACTTTTGGCAAATAGTAATATCTAGCTATAGTTAAAACATTTTCATTGATTTCAGAAAGGCAGGGAGAGGGAGAAAGAGATAGAAACATCAATGATGACAGAGACTCATTGATTGGCTGACTGCCTTCTGCACACCCCACACTGGGGATCCAGCCCACAACCCGAGCATATGCCCTCACCGGTAATCAAACCTGGAACTCCTGGTTCATAGGTCAGCGGTCAACCACTGTGCTACACCGGCCGGGCAAACTGTATTGTTTTATACAGTTACCTTCTATATGGCTGAGGATGTTAAGTTTTCTTTAAATAAATGTATTAAAGTAAAATTAAGGAATCAACTTAAAGAAAATAGAAAGTAGATGCAGAAAGTACACCGCTGTAGCAAAATTAGTGAAGGTAGCATTTGAAAGTGATAGATGTTAAGGAAACACTGTCCTACTGGCTTCTCCTAGCTGCTTTCCCTCTGTATTTCAGCTGTTTTCAGAACACAACTGACTCTTTCGTGCTTCCTGCCTTGACTCGGGTTGTTTCCTCCAGCTGAACAAGCCCTCCTGCAGCCTTCTGCCTATTGCAAGCCTTCTCATCTTTCATTTGGCAAGTCTTCTAAGAAGCCTCCCCAGGCTCCCACAGTTGGCATGGTTGCTTCTTTTCAGTGCTTCCATGACATTTTGCTTGCACCTGCCTCGCTTGCCCTGTTAAGTTTGGGGCGTAATGGGACCAGCAGTAGAGGAGAAAGTGTGGACCTTGGTTTCTATTCCAGCTCTGTGTCCAGCTAGGTTTGGGGCTTTAGTCAGGTCGCTTTAACAGCTCCTGGTCTCCATTTCCTCATCTAGAAGATGCACGGGGTGGGTGTGGTAGGACCTGTCAGTCACTGCAGTGTTTGAGGCTTTAACCAGATTGTAAAACTGAGCGAAAGATCCCCCAGTCCCCACACCTCCCCTCTGTGCCTCGTAGACAATTAAAGGTTTCTGAATAAGATAATGTTCATTTGAGATATCTAAGATCTAGAGTTCTAAACTCTTCCACTTTTTTAAGTTTCTTGATAGCAGGCATGTACATACATTTTATGTCCCTATAACTGTTTTTAGCTACTAAAACTGTCTCTGTATTTCATGTTTTTTTCCTCCTGATAAATCTCCTCTAAGGTTGATTCAGAACAAAGTTGTTATTTTGAATCTGACCAGCAGGGGGCAAACTTCACCCAGGAATTGTCTTATAATTCACTACACCTTCAACCTGATAGGGCTTGGCAGTCTAGACAGGACATGGACATTGGCTTTCATCTTTCCACAAAATACCCTGTTGACTTGACACCTTGCCGGCAGTAGCCAAATATGATCTAATGTGACCTGAAACCCTAAAGTGCCAAAATTTGGGTGCTGGGGAATTGTTTCTTGTCTTTAAAAGAAGGGAGAAAATACAATACAAAACACATGCTGGACACTGAACACATGAATGGCAAGAACTAGGAACCAGGGGGAGAAAGAGAAGGGACTTCAGCTTTCAGGAGAGTCTGATTTAGGAGAAATCTGTTGGCCAAGGAAAACTTCAGTCAGTGAGAAATATCTGGGTTTTAATCAGTATTACATGTATGGGGAC
Source organism: Myotis nattereri (assembly GCF_964212035.1). Taxonomy (NCBI): domain Eukaryota; kingdom Metazoa; phylum Chordata; class Mammalia; order Chiroptera; family Vespertilionidae; genus Myotis; species Myotis nattereri. The sequence continues at coordinate 22,472,572 of NC_138075.1, read as the reverse complement.
ACCCTAGAACAGAAGAACTGCAATTAACCAGTCCACTGCCTCATGCCGAATGGACACTATAGCCCAAGATTACGATGGCAAAGTTTCCCTTTGCTCAGATTTGGGGTTTCACTGTGAGGGTTCGTTTGATGAACCACACAATTTATGAAGTAGAGCCTTGGTTTAGGATGTGCTAATGGTGTGTTACACGATCTGGGACAGATCACCTTCTCTTGCTCATGCCTTGGTTAAATTTTCCTCAATGAGGTTTGTAGGCCCTTGTGAGATTGTTATTGGACATTTTAAAATTATGAGGGTAGAAAACCTTGGAAGGAAATGGCATTTTGGTTTCTTTTCTTCTAGAGGAGTGATGCTCTTGGCTCCAGTCCAACTGGTATCTTAGTCCTGTTCTCCCCCTTGCCATCTGTTTCTTTACGAATTTGGCCTCTGGCTACAGAGTTTCTTCTTTTTGTCATGGGAGTCCTGTGAGCTCCTTACTGTGGCTGTAGCTTCTCTCTCGGGGCAGCTCATTGTAATAGCAACCATTGTACGGACCCTTCACAGCCTCCTGGGGTCGGAGGCCGAGGCCCATGCGGGCTGGGCCAGGGCAGAGTCTTCCACTGGGCCGGCCAGCGCTCTAGATGCCCTGCACTTTGGTCTATTTAAAGCCTGTTCTGTTGTGCAGCAGGGAGGCGAGTCTAGGGTCCAATATGTGATGTGGATATTAAGAGACTTCAAGGACACTTCCCCCCATTTATCCCAGTTATGTCCCCTGCTAAAATAGGTTAACGGCGTCCAATTAACCACTGAACATTGTCATGCTGCATAAAGATAGCATCCTGGCTGTTCTCTGAGCCGTGGTACTTCATCTCCATTTAGATCTCTGAAGTATTCCATTAAACTCGAGAGAAACATTTTAACGGAGATGATGTCTACATTAGGGCTGCCTTTCACCCTTCAGCATGTACCCTGTGTAAGCGGCGCTGAGGCCTCTGTCTGATATGGACAGGCAGGGGTTTTACATTACGGCACATCTCTACCTGAGCCCCAGAATGAAATGCAGGGTCCAGGGTTTGGAATGGTCCTGTGTGACTGCAGTCCCGGATGTGCCAGTGCGGTCAATCTTGTCATCAGTTGACCAAATCATGCCCATGGCATGCCGGTGTGGCATCTGAATGCCACAAGAAAGCATTGCATTTGAGCAGAAGAACGTAGAAAAGGAGAGGGCTTGGAGGGAAAGGTGACTTAGCTACATGGGATCTCTTTCTCTGCCACTACACAAGCTATTATGCTTCAAGTAAAACATACATAATAAATCACGCAGAACAATTAAACCAGTATTAACTACCAAATTGTCAAGGCTGACCAAGCGACAGTTCTACTATAAGTTGAGAGTATATACTTGTCATGGAAAATATCAGTTGGATCCGAAGCAGAGTCTATGAAATGAGGCTTCCCCTGGTGTAGAACTGCCCGCATGTTCCTCTCCTGTGCAGGGTTAAGCACTGGGCTTTGTGTCAGACAGCCCAGAGCTTGTCTTCTAATCCTACCACTTTCTAGCTGGGTGACCTTACTGAAGTTACTGTACTTCTCTGAGCCCCAGTCTGCTTGTCTGTAAAATGGAGTAAATTTAATAAGATAATGTGATAATGAAATCACACATAATACCATGTATAATATGTGTAATATATAAATAAGAAAATATAATGACAGTGCTGGGCACCCAATAAGTTTAATAAATGTTACTATTGTCATGTCATCAGCCTTCCTGTAATAGGCCTGTGGGGGCTGGGGCCTGGAGATGTCTTTCCCTGCGTATTGAGGTGCCTTGTGAAGCCGGGAAGCTAGACCTCTTGTGGGTCATAGAGAAGTGGGGGTGAAAACCAGAAGGGGACGGGGTGAGTGCTGAGCTGAAGGACTGGGCTTTAAATGGAGGTGGAGATGACGAGACCACACCCTTAACCTTGAAGTCTTCCACCCGAAAACCTGACGTGCGGGAAGCTGGCAGCTTCCGGGAAGCTGAGTGCTTTTAGTGACTGGGAAAGGGCCAGAGGGACAGCCCCGTTTCCCTTCCTGCAAGTCACCGGCCAGGGCCAGGGCCAGGGCCAGGCCGCTGCGTCATCCCTGGACAGCAGGAAGCCAGAGTGCCCTGTCTCTATAAGGTGGGAGGTGAGGGAGAACATTTACTCTCATTGTCCAGAGTGAAGGCTTCATTCTGCAAAATGGCCAAAGCAATGAGCAAGTGATGGAGTAGCTCTTAAAAAGAAACCTGGCATTTAATTAACTTTTCAAAGTGCTGGTTCAGCAACCTCTATGTTTTACATTTTGAATATTGAACAAGCATCTCTAATCGGATCTGAATTGCTCCGGACCTACCAGGGTGGGGAGCACCTGCCCAGCTTTTATGAACACGATGGAGTCTTGTCTGAATTTCGAGATAATCAACTCAGGATCAGTCAGGATGGGGCTTTAGCATGTGAAGCCGTCTCCTTGCTCCCCTCCACCTGGAGGTCAAGGCAGAGTTCACTAATACTTTTTAGAAGAGAGCAGGCAACGCGGAAGGATAAGGCAGGAGGTTTCCATCTTGCTGCTTAGCAACTGGAGAGGTCAGCCAGCCATCTGAAGTAAGGCTTAGGGCAGTGATTCTCACACACGTGGCCGGGTCCCATTTCTAGAAATTCCTCCCCCAGAGGCCTGGGGTGAGGCCCAGCACATGGACACTGAAGAAACTTCCCGAGTGTGATTCTCTTGTGCCTCCCCGGTTAAGAGCTCCTGGTTTAAAGGATTCTCTCCAGCTTTTATTTCTCCAAGTGTGGGAAGTCAGGAATGGAGCGTCTGCACAGTAGATCCAAACAGCTGTCGGGGTGCCCTGTGGGGCATCTGAAAACCAGCCGTGTCTGCTGTTGAGAAGGCTCAGGCAGTGTGTTTGGAAGCTAGGGTGGACGTCGGGAGAGAGAGATTCTGGTCTCAGCCTCCTCATTCACTGGCGCTGTGGTTTGGATGAAGTGCACAACACAGTGCCCAGCGTCAGTAACGGTGCTGCTGAAACCTGCTCTACCTCGTTTCCAGCGCTCAGCTGAGCGGGTCTTTGTAGAGTATTGCGAAGTGCTCTCTCTGTGTAAGACAGTCTCTCTGTATCTTTGTAATTGTCCTGCTCCCAAACCCTCTCGTAGCCACTTCTGGGGAAAGAGGCATGTCTCCTCCATGGGGCTGGACCGGGTCACAGTTTCCTCAGAAGTATGTCTGTAAGGAAGAGAGGACCCAGGACCTACAGTTCTCTCCCTCAGCCTCCACAGTCTGTGCGAGGCAGGGCTTCAGCCCCAAACCCTCTGGTGGGCGGTGGTAGGCCCACTCTGTTCTCCTTTCGTTTAACCTGTCACCGCCATTTAAAAATACAGTCTCCATCATTACTGGGTGTGTGAGTATATACAATTGAAAGAAAAATTTATGTAATACCTATCCTTATTGGGAGCAGTTCACTTTCTTTTATCCTCTCTGCTATTAAAAAGAGACCGGTGGTGATTTACTAACTTGATTTCATGAGTCACTAACAGGCCATGACCTGTAGTTTGAAAATCATTGTGCTAGATTCTGTGTCCTAGCACTGGACTCCATGCCTTTGGGGACCAGGTAGGTAAAACAAATCTGTGAAGTGTGGATTTATTTCAGAAAAGCACCTCAGTTATATTACTGAGGTACATATACCAGTTATTTGTATATTCATTCTTCTGTGAAGATATTTACTCTCTGCCAAGTCGCCTAAAATATGCTTCCCACTTAGTCTTCCTTTGCGTTCCCGTGTTTGATAGCTGCACAGCTGCATACTTCCCTGGCCTCTTCATTCTGTCAGAGCCCTAGCAGTGCAGATTGGATGATGAAGAACCAGTACTGACCCCCGGGTTAGGGAGTGCTGGGAGCTCAGGGGCAGCCACACTTGGATGTAGGTTCCTGTGGAAAACACTGGAATGTAGGTCCAGTGTTGCCAGGCTTTGTATTTGAAGAATTTAGAAATTCAGATTTTTGTACAAAATCTCCCAATTTGGACAAGAAATTCATGTTAAAACATAATAAAACAAAACAAAATAAAAATAAAGAGCAGCGTGGTCCAGACCAAACTTAGCTGCAAGCTAGATAAGGCCTGGAAGTAGCCAACTTCATCAAAGGCAGAGTGTTCTGTACCATTTCCATCACAGCAGAGCAGAAGGTTCACACTGAACCTGTAGTTCGGGGGGAGGGAGGAGGGTGCAGGGGACACGAGAAAATTCCACCTGAGGTCATCCCAGCTGACCATCCTTGAAGGCTCCATTTTGATCTTGCTCCATCCCATGGGGCGAAATGAGATGCCGAAGGATTCTTGGCTCCCCCTAGAGCAGGGGTGGGCAAACTTTTTGACTTGAGGGCCACAATGGGTTCTTAAACTGGACCGGAGGGCCGGAACAAAAGCATGGATGGAGTGTTTGTGTGAACTAATATAAATTCAAAGTCAACATCATTACATAAAAGGGTACGGTCTTTTTTTTCAATAGTTTTATTCATTTCAAACGGGCCGAATCCGGCCCGCGGGCCATAGTTTGCCCACGGCTGCCCTAGAGTGAGAGAGAGCAAGATGTGGACTCAGCAGCAATTACGCCACATATGAAATTCATCCCCTTTTTGGGTGTTGAGTGGCTAAATGGCAGTTAATCAGCCTTCCCCCAAAGATTAGCGTTATCATTATTGTCTCCTTCAGACAAAATCACTGCTACTTTTGCCACCTCCCATTGCTTAGGAAGGACCAATGCAGTCGTAATTCCTAAGGGTAACCAGAGATGGACATGTCTCATGTACAAACAAAGGCATTGCTGGCCTAGGCTACCTGGCCTTTTTAGTCTCCTTATTCTCTGATCCTGTTTTCATTCAAGCCCTTCTCCTGTTGGTAGCATATCAAGCCATTTGGACAGTGGGTTTATAGAGTTCAGCTTCACCGTGACAATTAGAGGTAGTGAGTTGGGAGCAGAGCCTTCTCTCCTCCACTTAGAGGCAGCTTTGGCGGCTGCCTCGGGCTCTACGTTAGGATTCTTTTTACTTAGAACAGCATTGGAAGCCTCCATCACCAGCAGCTCCATGGTGGCGCTGCCCTGGACATCCCTTTGCAGTCTACCTTGGACCTCTTACTGCCCTTTCTGTCCCACTTGTCCTCCTGCCCCTGGTTCCTCAAAAAACATAGAGTTTAAGAGTAAAAAAATATAGTCTGGGAGATCCCTTCAGAATTATTTCATCCTGTTCATCCAACCCGACCTACCTATCCTCTCTCCTTCCCTGACTTCAGCCAGAATTCATTCCCTTCCTTCCGTCTCCCTTCACAGTGCAGTTGGTATGGTCTAAATGTCATGGAAACAGATCTATTTAAACTTGGGCTTAATTTATGATTATACTGTTGGGGGAAATTATTTGCATTTTGCAGGAATTGCTGTTTGGTTCCAACATAGCTCTTACTGGTGAGGCTTTGTGGGCCAGCGCTGTCGAGGGCATCTTGCCTCCTGGCCATTATGTCATTGCCACTGCCCTTTGCCCCTGCCATCATGGCGATGATTTCTAACTTAAAACAAGTCATAGCACTGGCCGGCTTGGCTCAGTGGATAGAGCGTCGGCCTGCGGACTCAAGGGTCTCGGGTTCGATTCCGGTCAAGGGCATGTACCTTGGTTGCGGGCACATCCCCAGTGGGGAGTGTGCAGGAGGCAGCTGATCGATGTTTCTCTCTCATCGATGTTTCTAACTCTCTATCCCTCTCCCTTCCTTTCTGTAAAAAATCAGTAAAATATATATATTTTTTAAAGTCATAAAAAATGAAAAGTCCATTATTGTGATGTTCAGGCATACAGAAAAGTAATCACCACATTTACCCATCACCCGACTTTAACAATAGTCAACATTTGCCAGTCTCATTCCGAAGACTTAAGATTGGTGTTTCTCAGCGTGTCAGTAGTATCCTACTTGGGTTAGAATTCTGGAAATTTGTTTAAGATGCATATTCCTGGGCTGCCTACCTGCCAGACGAGCTGACCCAGACATCTCTGCTGCCAGGTCCAGCATGTCCAGCCGGCGGCATGTCTGTCAAGCTTCCGGGTGGTTCTCATGCAGTCAAGTTTGAGAACCAGGGCTTAGACAAGTGTGACAGGCTTCCTGCTCCCACGGAATATCTGAGGGCACTACTCGCCGGCATCACTCACGGGGCTTCTGGTCCTTCAGGTGGCGGATACAGAAAGACGGGCCCTGAGCCTGCAGCCTCCCCGCATGGCTAGCTCACCCCTTTCCGCTCGTGGGAAGCTGCACATGTTAACACAACAGCTCCAACTGGGACCCACGGCCTCAGTCCTGAAAAGTGCTCAATAAATTGGTCAGTACTTGTTCAAAGAAAGGAGGACGTCATATCATCTATATTCATTTGACTTTTGAGCTCACTCAGCCTACATTTAAACTCAGTCATTTAATTTGGAGACATGCTGAAGTAAGGTTATAAGAAGGCATTGCAGGGTCTATAGTGCCCTCATGCTGAGTATGAGCCTTGGTCTGTGAAGAGGAATCCAGACAAATAAAGCAGCTGGGATATATGCCCATTTGCACCCACTTTTTAAACCCCGTGTCCAACATACCCTGCCAGTGCATGAGACTAGCAGGTTCTCATAATCCTTCTCTTTCTTTTTTCCAGGTCGGGAAGGAAGGCTTTTGAAGAAGTGGAAGAGTATGTTTGCAGTCTTCTTATGGCATCCTGTGGGGATCTTTGTCGACAGTGCAGTCTTTGTTGAGCAGCATTCAAAAAATAGGCTGTGTGAATCTGGCTGTGGTCTGGGCTGGAGATATGCTTCCTGAGTTGAGGGTTTAATTAATGCAGCGTCTTCCACTGAAGGCCTGGGCTTTGGCATTGGTCGCCTGTCACACCTCCCACCCTGTGGTTTTTAGAATTACATGTCTAGGTATCAGAGTACCGACCCATGGGTTCTGCTGTATTGATACAGATGGGCAGAGGCAGTGCCAGCTTATAAGCCTCACCTTCTCCTAAGACTTACATTTTTTAAAAGTGTCCTGGTGAAGATGGAGTGTAAAGTCAAGGCCAACAAATTTCCCACCTCAGAGGCAGGAGAGCATTCATAGCATAGTCTGTGTGACGCTACCCCATGCAATGATGCAGTACCAGCTTGGGCAGCCATACATGGCAGACCCAGGTGCCCAGTTAGGTTTGAGCAAGTTGGAGGAGAGTGGATCCAGAGACCTTTTCATCTAGGAGTAAGAATGGATACAATACAAATTGGGGTTGTTTCTTTCTGTGCCTGAAACTCATTTTCTACTTTCCTTCATTTTTGGGCGCAGTCATCGCCTCAGACCGAAGAGCCTGGATGGATCAGATGACGGAGGAGGTAAGACGTTCTTGGAGGAAGTCTGAAGGGCTTCGGAGATGTCCCAGAGCCCTGAGGCATGTCCTGCACTGCAGCTCAGGCACCCATTGCTCTAAGTCAGGGGTGGGCAAACTTTTTGACTCGAGGGCCACAATGGGTTCTTAAACTGGACCGGAGGGCTGGAACAAAAGCATGGATGGAGTGTTTGTGTGAACTAATATAAATTCAAAGTCAACATCATTACATAAAAGGGTACGGTCTTTTTTTTTTTTTTTTAGTTTTATTCATTTCAAACAGGCCGGATCTGGCCCGTGGGCTGTAGTTTGCCCACGGCTGCTCTAAGTGCTACTGCCTCTGCCAGGAGGACCTCACCCTCTTCTGTTTTTTTAATATATATTTTTTATTGATTCCAGAGAGGAAAGGAGAGGGAGAGAGAGATAGAAACATCAATGATGAGAGAGAATCATTGATCGGTTGCCTCCTGCATGCTCCCCACTGGGGATCCAGCCTGCAACCCAGGCATGTGCCCTTGGCCAGACTTGAACCCAGGACCCTTCAGTCCATAGGCTGACACTCTATCCACTGAGCCAAACCAGCTAGGGCTCACCCCTTCTTTATCTACCAGCCCTCCTCGTCCTTCAAAAATCAGCTGAAGCATCACTTCCTCTGCCATGCCTTCCCTTCCCATCCATTCCCTCTTTTTCATTTAAAAAAGAGTTACTTGTCTTTTCATTACTGAGTTGTAAACGTTCTTTCTTGTAGAATCTTTATTGTTGACAGTATTACCTGTGTCCCCTTCTTCCCCCATTGACCTCTCCCAGCCCGCCCCCGCCCCCACCCCAGGCCTTCACCACCCTATTGTCCGTATTCCTAGGTTACCCATGTACACATACAAGTTCATTGGTTGATCTTTCTCTGTGCTCCTGCAACCTCCTGGGCAACATGGTAACAGCAGCAGCAATGGCTAATGTTTGTTAGGTGTTAATTATACATCAGGCACTGGTCTACCAGTTTATAGATGCTAAAGCATTTAATCTCCACAGCAACCCTATGGGATAGTAATGTCATTATCCCCATTTTATAGTTGAGGGAACTGAAGGACAGAGAGGTTAAGTGAGCTGCCCGTCGTCGCAGAGCTAAGTGAACCTCATGCTTCACACTTCAGCTCTTTGTTGGCTTGAATGTTCTTCCCTCCAGGCTCTAAATTCCTTGGCAGCAGACGCCACGTCTTACTTGTCTTCGCATCCTCAGTGCACAGTGCGGAGTAGGCTGTGAATGGCCGGCATGGCCAGCAAAGGAGAAACAGCACTGACTAGGCCAGTAGCCGTGGCACAGCGAAGGCCCGGTTCAGACTCGAGAAGCGATGACGTTTGTGTGTGCTTTTTACAAGAAACTTACTAGGGAGGAGATTATAGCTGGGGCTAAATCAAAGCCTTTTTGAAAAACCCACATATTTGCCATTTCCACACTCTGTTCCTTTGTGTAGAACTCAGTTTCCATCTGGTATTATTTTCCTTGTGCCCGAAAAACTTCATTTAACATTTTTTGTAGAGCAGGTCCTCTGGCAACAAATTCTCTCAGCCTTGCTTGTCTGAGAATGTCTCTTCACCTGCTACAGATTCTAGGCTGACCACTTCTTCCCGCTTTCAGCACTACCGTTACGTGTTTTCTGGTTTGCATTGTTTCTGAGGAGAAGGCTGTGGTGCTGCTCATCTTTGTTCCCCGGCATGCAGTGTCTTTTTCTTCTCTGGCTGCTTTCAAGGTTTATTTACTTTTATCTTTTATTTTCAGCAATTTGGTTAGGATATGCCTTGGTGCGGCTTTCTTTGTGCTTATCTGCTTGAACCTCTTGAGTCTGTCGATTTATTGTTTTCATCAGATTCAGAGAATTTTAGCCATTATTTCTCTGAGTATATTTTTTCCCCTCTCACTCCTGGGACTCCAGTTACGTGTATGTGGGTTGTATCAGTTGAAGTTGCCACACAGGTCATTGCGGCTCTGTTTTTTTTTTGTTTTTTTCCTAAACTATTTTAAACTTTGCTTCAGTTTGGATAGTTTTCTGTTGCTGTGTAGCTGATCTTTTCTTCTGTAATGTCTAGTCTGCTGTTAAGCCCATCCAGTGAATTTGTTGTTTCAGACGTATTTTTCTGCTCTAGAAGCTTCTCTCTCTCTCTCTCTCTCTCACACACTCTCTCTCTCTCTTCAGATGTATCTTCCATTTATCTCCTTATATTATTCATGTTTTTCTTTTTCCTTGATAGTAACCTTTCTAGTAAATGCTTTAAAGTCCTTTTCTGCTAATTCTATCATCTCTATCTGTTCTGAGTCTGTTTCTATTGACTTATTTTTCTTTTGGTTACAAGTCATATTTTTCTGCTTGATTCGTAGCTTGTCAGTTGGCTGCTGGCCATTATGAATGTTACTAGCTTGAGTGTCTAACTCTAGTTGTCTTCCTTTAAAAAACATATTGTTTTGGTAGGCAGTTATTGTATTTGTTGATCAACTTGATCATTTTGAGAATTGTTTTTAAGCTTTATCCACGCAAGTCTGGAGTTCGCCCTGAACAGTAAGACACTCAGTGTCTCTGCTGCGTGCCGGGTTGTTCCACGGGACTCTCCCACGGCCTGGGCGGCGCTGTTCCCTGGCAGTTCTGTGTCAGCTGTGGGGATCGCTAGCTCATTCCTTGCTGGTCGTAATTCTCAGCCCAGCCTTGTGGAGGTTGACCCTGTGCATGCACAGCTTAGCACGCAGTCCATCTAGATTTGTGGATCTCTTTTCCTGCATAGCTCCCCTCTCTCACATCCTGCTTCTCAAATTCCAGCCACCTTAGCCCCCTAAACTTTGACCTCTGTCTCCTCATCTCAGCCAGTCCTCCATGCTCCATGGGGGGTTCCACCTCGCTGTGCCAGCATCCCGCAGTGCCTCTAGGCCAGCCGTGGGCAAACTACGGCCCGCGGGCCGGATTCAGCCCGTTTGAAATGAATAAAACTAAAAAAAAAAAAAAAGACCGTACCCTTTTATGTAATGATGTTTACTTTGAATTCATATTAGTTCACACAAACACTCCATCCATGCTTTTGTTCTGGCCCTCCGGTCCAGTTTAAGAACCCATTGTGGCCCTCGAGTCAAAAAGTTTGCCCACCCCTGGTCTAGGCAGAAAGCCAGGGTGACTGCAGGGCTCCCTTCTCTTGGGATCACAGTCCTGTTCTACCTTGCCCACTGTCTGAAAACAGTCGTGCCTTATATTTTTCCAGTTTTCTAATTGTTTCTAGTAGGAAAGCAAATCTACTATCAGTTACTCTCTCAAGACTAGAAGAGGAGTCCCACAGTCTTGTACGCACTAACCTTTGCCTGCGACGACAAAGTGAAGGAGAGAAATAAATCAGTAAAACTTGGATAATTACCTATGTTTTAGAGCTACTTACAGGATCGGGGCAAGGGTCATATAGGACATTTGTGAAATATTCTGGGATGATGTTTAACAGCAGATTCCCAGGCCACTCACCAAGTTGGGGCCCGGGGTGCATGAATCTCAATAAGCTCCCTGAATGATTACTTTGCAGACTGAAGTTTGACAGCCCTGGTGTGACGCCTCTAAAGCTAGGACTCAGGACTGGAGAGGAAAGGATTGTGTGGAAAGTTCTGTCTCATCTCATTCCAAAGGGGTTTAAGGCAGTCACTGGAGGTCAGGAATCAGTCTACCCTCTCAGACTTGTTAAGAGCATATGAGCATCTCTCATCGTTTTTAGCATTTTTCTTTGCTATCCTGTGATCTCTTAGTGACAAGCTCATTTCTTTTTGCCAGATATTTCTCCTTAGCTCTACTCACTAAACTCCTTATCGCTTCTCCACCCACTAATCATTCCCAATAAGTTCTGCCTTTCTGTTCCCAAAATCTGTTTTCTCAGATCTGTACCTAGGATGTCCTCTGCAGTGTTAACTGGGCCCTGTGGTGGCTTGGTGATTGGTGGCTGCTGGCCACACTTTTGCCCTGCCTGTCCTCACAACTTGCCTGTTGCTATTGCCGTTGGTTGCTTAGGGGAGCAGGGGCACCATCCAGGAGGATGTGCCAAAGGACTCAAGACGGCAGGGCCCCTGCCAGACTGAACAAAGCTGTTAGGCGGTTGGGGAGCAGTGCACGTGGAAAATATGATGCTGATAACTCTGAGATGCTTATTAAATTCATGGCTACAGAAGGTTTACTCAACTGGTATTCTTCTCCAGGCCTCTCCACACCTTTCCTTACACTTTTCCCAACTCCCTTCAGTGGACTTCTGAAATCCTACTTTCTCCATTTTTTCGAGTGTGTGAAAAATGACAAATTTCAAGGAGTAACTATTGAATGTTATAGCAAAGCCTTCTGAATACTACAGTTTACACACATCATAAATGCATATTATTAGAAGGTTGTGCTGGCTGCCATCGGTTAGAATCAAATTGTTGTAGCTTTAAGCAGCTGTGTAGTCTGTCTTGTCCTAACCTGTCATTTGACAGGTTAAGAAATTAAGGCTTAGAGATTATTATACAAAGTAGCTCAGAGGGGAACTCTGGTCTGACCCCCAAGAGAACACTCTGCTCTGATGCCATGGTGTCCACGGCATCACTGCCTCACCGTTCATTACCAGACACTGACCCGTACCAGCCCCTAAGCCTAGTGGTTCACATGTTTCTCTCTCATTAATTCTCAAATTAATATCTATGGGAAAGTGTTTTAAAATCAACTATATTGAGGTCTAATTTACATATAATAAAGGGCCTTCATTTAAAGTGCACAGTTTGAATTTTGACAGGTGAATATGTCCCGTGAAATCACCTCCACAATCAGTATGTAGAACACTTTCATCACCCCCAAACATCTTTCATGTCACTTTTCAGTCCATCCTTCCTCTGCCCCTGTCCTCGGGCAACTACTGACCTGATTTTTTGTCACGGTAGAGTGGTCTGCATTTTCTGGAATTTTATATAAATTAAATCATATATATATATGCTTTTGTGTCTGGCTTTGTTCACTTGTGATGATTTGAGATTCATCCAGGTTGTTGCATATATCATTGGCCTGTTCATTTTTATTGATAACAATCATTGTATGGGCATGCCACATGTTGGTTATTCACCTGTTAAAGGACATTTTGATTATTCTTTATCTCCCATATTAACCATGAACAGATTGAGGCAAGGAAAGGTAACCTGGCCCAAGGCCACACAACTTGTAAATGACAGCAAGATTGGAAGGCCACTGTGCTCGCCACTGTACCACCAGTGCTGCGCAGCCCAGACCAGGATTTGAATACAGATCTTGACCCGAGTGTCCTTGCTCTTGGCTTCTGGGCTGTAACAAATGCTATGACCCCCAGCTATGGTGGCATCTCCTTCCACAGGTAGGTATATTAATGTTAGCTCCCAGATTTGTGATCGAGAGCACCCAGCATGATTGATAGAATGCTTAATTCAATTTCATTAAGAAAGAAGAGAAGAAAGATATCTGTTTTCAGAGAATACCTCTAGGATTTTTTTCCCTGTCATAAACTTACAATGTGAAATTTGTGATTTGGCCTTTATTTTGGCTCTGGAGGTTTGAAGCATAAAACTCTTTTTGTCAGAGCGTGCACTTGATTTTACCTTCTAGGAGGGAATGCCTCTTCCAGGCATAAATCTGTTGTCCATGCAGTTATGCCTGAGTCCTTTAATGGAAAATCAGTTCATATGTTACACTTCACACTTGGCTTAGTCCATTTCACTCTATGGGAATGTTTAGAATCCATTATGCAGTAGGAATCATATGTTACATACAACTAGTTTCTGGAATTATCTTTGCTCAGAGAATTACTTGGTTGACTAGTGAAGGCTGCTCCTTTGAACTTAGAATAACCAATGGGTGGCGAGGCTCCATGAGTGATCGCCCTGCGTCACCCCTGGCCGCTCATTCAGCAGTGACGTTAACAGGTATGTGGGCGCCTGTAAGGGAACTTACTGGTTCCCTAAGAAAATCACATCCAGGTTCTTTGAGGTGGTCATTGCTAAGAGCATTATCCCTGGAAAGGGGCTATTTTCCTTGTACTTGGGAAGGGTGGGTGATTGGCGAGCAACCTCAAAGGGGAAGGTGAACCTCAGGGAATAAAAGTGAATGTCTAAAGTCCAGGGCTCCCCCCAGGCCGCTGGCCTCCTTCCACCCTTGGCCTTTGCCTTTGGGAGGACAGCCAGCAGGCGTCTATTCCAGTGATGGTGAGCCTTTTGAGCTCGGCGTGTCAGCATTTTGAAAAACCCTAACTTAACTCTAGTGCCATGTCACATCTAGAAATTTTTTGATATTTGCAACCATAGTAAAACAAAGATTTATATTTTTGATATTTATTTTATATACAGTGGGGCCTTGACTTGCAAGTGTCCTGACTAACGAGTTTTTCGAGATCCGAGCCGTCTCTCGGCTGATTTTTTGCTTTGAATTGCGAGCTAAAATCTGGGTTACGAGCCAGCTTCAGATACCCCACCGCTAGTTGGCGCAGCGAACGTCACAGTGAGCGCCACAACATCAGCCCAGCATCCCGTGTCTCACTCGTTCACTTTTTGATTTGACATATGAGTAATTTGAGTTATGAGCTCCATCATGGAACGAATTAAACTCGTAAGTCAAGGTCCCACTGTATTTAAATGCCATTTAACAGAGAAAAATCAACCAAAAAAATGAGTTCGCGTGTCACCTCTGACATGCGTGTCATAGGTTCGCCATCACTGGTCTATACAGTGCCTCCTGTGGCCATGCTGCTCCGGATGCTGGAGATGGTGGCAAGATAGTCCTTGTGCGCCAGGAGCTTCTGATCCAGTGTGATGCCCCCCCTCCTTCCCTCCCCTTTTTTCATAGAAAACCTTCAGAGCCATGTCTCTCGGTGTGTTTCTCAGCATTCAGCCTCCCTCGCTTCACTCTTGGCACCTGGGGAAGATGCCTAGGGAGAGAAGAGAGGCACTTCTTCCCTCTATTGATGCCTTAGCCTTCCGAGGGAAGAGAGCAGAAAAGTAGAAAAAGAGGGGAACTTTTAAGATAAGCGTGTTTTAGAATGAGAAACAGAGAGTGAGGGGTAGTTAGAGGTGGTTTGGGGATCTATTGGTCAAGCAGAATGTGTTGCATGGGAACTGTTTGCAATAACATCACCGGCTACAAGCTCAAGTGCCTTTAGAGACAGGCAGATAATGTAATCACACGGACCAGCAGGAGGGTATGACACTGAAGAATGGTGGGGCCTGTGGTGAACCCACACGAGATGGCACCGCCTAAAAGTTTTCAAATTCGTATTTCAAAAAATGACAGGATTTTAAAAAATCACTTCATAAATAGAACAAAGTGCATCTGCCAGTTGGATTAGCCTTTGGGAAATGATTTGCAAGTCCTTTAGAACAGTGGTCGCCAACCTTTCGGACCTCACGGACCACCACTGGTCCGCAGACCACTGGTTGGCGACCACTGCTTTAGAGGACTATATAGGGTTCCGCTCTAAAGGAACACAGAACTTTGTTGGGGAACAAAAGACGAAAGGCATGACAGGAGTTAGTTAGCTAAGACAACAGTATAATGGATGGCCAGGGCAGCAAATGGTGGTTGCTATTGGTCGTTGGCATTACTAAGGGCGCTGAATTCAGAAGAGGAAGTGATCCCAGCGGGCTGAGGGCGCTTGAGGAAGAACTTGCACTGGGTCCTGAAGGATGGGTAGACTTGGTTAGGTAGCGAAGAAAGTGAAAGGCCTTGCAGGCAAGTTGCCTGGCATAATGGGAAACTCCGTGTGGAGAAGGAATAAAGGATTCATGGTAATTGGAAGAGAAGCCCATTCTGCAGAGTTAAGCCTTGATTCTGGTCCATTCGCAACTGCACATATTCAGTGTCCCCACATACACAGCCTTTCATGAAGTTTGAAGACTGCTGATTCGAGGTAGAATCAGCCAGAGCTCACACCATGCTTCAGGGAAGTTGGGACTCATGGTTATGGAGAACAGCTGAGAATGATGGACAGCCCAAACCCAAAATGACCTCAGGATCCCCAAATTGTCAGATGGCAAAACCGGTGTTTCCTACTGAGATGACAATCTTTTGGTGACATAATCATCCAGCTGTATTCTTGGAGTCAAGTTACTGATTTTCCCTAAGGCTTTTAGACCTCTTCTGTCATGGAAGGTTGTATATGTTAGAGAAACACATCAACTCTGAAATAGGATTAAGCCCAATCTCTGCAAGTGACTTTGGGCAAGTCATTCATTCACTCATTCATTCATTCATTTAACCACCTTTTGTTGAATACCTATTGTGTATAATGCGTAGGGCAGGGCACTGGGGATATGATGGTGAACAAAACATTCTTAGTCCTTGTCCTTATAAAGCTTACAGTCTAATTAGGGAAATAGGGACTAAGAAATTGTCACAACTATCTAAGTAAGGACACATTGCGATGGAGTCTACTGATTTGAATTGGGTGACGAGGGAAGGCTGCTATGAAGTGACTTCAGCTTCAACTTGAAGGGAGATAGAGTAGCCAGCAGTGGGGGGAGAGGTTGGGTGGGGGACCCTGGTAGAGAAAACAGCAGGTGCAAAGGCATGTCACCTCCCTAACCCCAGAAGCATTTCCGGGCCTGTTTGGTCTCTTCCAGCTCTAAATCCAGCTCTTAGAATGTGAACTCTGGGTAAAACGTGAAACTCTAAGGAGGAACATTGAGAGGCACACCAATGGGAGAAAAATTTCTCGTTTCTAAAAAAGATGAACAGCGTTCAAACTGAGACAATCCCTGAAAACACAGTTATGGACTCAGCTTTCAAAGTTTACCTCAGAGTTAATTCAAATTAAGAAGGAACTTGTGAGTCTCAAAATATGACTTTAGAATAGGGATGGGGAACCTTTTCTCTGCCAAGAGCCATTTGGATACTTAAAACATCATTCGCAGGCCATACAAAATTATCAACATAAAAATTAGCCTGCTCTATTTGGTCAAACATTTAATTAACTCACCCCTAATGCTTTGGCAGGGCCAGGCCAAATGATTTTACAGGCCTTATAACAGCCCGAGGGCGTACATTCCCCACCCCTCTTTTACAAGGTGGAAAGTCTTTGAAAACAAAAGCTTTAAAAAAAGGATTAGCTCTTTCTTGCAAATAACCATTGCATCTTGGCGTAACCCAGGACTGTGGGTGGAATTGTCGCCCCTCTTCTGGCAGCTCCCGGTGCCTCTTGCATGCCGTGTCCCCCTGGAGAGGGCTGTGCTCTGTGCATCCTGGGGTCCAGTTTTGACAGAATTGACTATCTCAAATCCTTAGGAATAATAAATCCTTATGGCCAACCAAAAAGTGTTTAATTCCTAAAGGACAAGCTGAATTGAGCCCCTTCTAGCCAGGGGCAATTGGGAACTTAATTCTGCAAGTGTAGCAATCTGGATGATCTGAGAGCTCTGAGTTTAAGGGTAATTGCTCAATTTTCTATCCATGTCAACAGGGAAAATAGGTAAAAGTGGCTGAACACAGCCAAGCAATGAGGCTGGATGAGATGTGAGATGCCAGACTGTCAGTGGAATTAGGAAAATGCTATCTATAGAGGGCTATCACTCAGCCGCCCTCGCTCTCCCCTCTTCCCATTCATCTCTGTCTTCAGGCTTTCTAACTCTCTTTCGGGTTCTTTCTCATTCTTTGCTTAATCCTTCCACTATATCCTTCGTCCGTTCTCCTGCAAATAGCAGTCATTCTGAGCCTAAACAGCTTTAATGCAGAGAAAGGGAAAGTGGAAAGAATTATTTAAGTACAGATCAATTGGAACCCTGATGTCTCCATCCCTTTCTCTCGCTGAGCAAGACTGTTTCATTATGTTAGCATCCCTTCCTCAGGCTCAGTACAACATCTGGGATTTTTCAAGTGGTTCCTAAACTTAGTTCCTTTACTTCTCTAAAAACTGTTCTAACCAGCACTGAATTTTTAAATTAAATAGTGTTCCTTAAAATCAATTCGTTTTTTTCTAAATTCAAAGTCACTAGGACTAGATGCTAAGGTCTTTCTAGATCCACGCCTCCCTTTCTTTCCCTGACACAAACATGCACAGGAACACCGTTATTTACACTTATCCACAGCAAGAATGGGGCGGGGGACTGGTCCAGGAATTATCTGTCCTATCTTTTGTCTCTGTGCTTTGTTAAGCTTTGTTGTTCTCTTTGTGAGATATTGAGTAAGAAATTTGAAAAAGAAGTCAGTCTTGTATTGAAGAAATGGTATTGATAATGAATGTTTAAGTATTTACCAGGAGCCGGCACTGCGCTGCTTTACCTGTAGTCCTTCAGGTAATTCTCCCAGTTCTGTGAGGAGCACTGATTATCACCCTCTCACAGAGGAAGAAAGTGAAGCTTGTGAAGTTAAGTAACTCCCAGAAGTCACGTGGCTAATCAGTAGTGATGTGCTGGTAAATACAGACCTCCCCGCTTATCTGTGGTTGTGCTGTCTCAGTTACCCATGGTCAGCGTGGTCTGAAAACAGTAAGTGGAAATGTTCAGAAATAAGCAGGTCGTAAGTTTTAGCCCATTGTACGCCATAAGCGTCCGTAGACACAAGCGGCAGACCTTCCCCACATGCCACGCGCATCTATAGAAAAAACTTTTCCCTAAGTGGCAGCCCTGACCGACTTTAAAATCGTTTTCATGAGGATTTTCAGCTGAAAATATTCAAGAACACCTGAATTGTGAGTATATATTTATTTTTATACATTAATTGCAAATTGATTTTTTAAATTAAATTCAAAATATCGTAGCGTGTGGGATGGTTCTCGTTTTGGACGTGAGGCAGTTAACTTTAAATTGCGTGATGTTCTGAGTAACGTGGTGAAAGCTCACTTTGTCCCACCCTGTCCCTCCTCGGACACGAGTCATCCCTTTGTCCAGCAGAGTTATGCTGTATACACTACCTGCGCGTTCGTCACTTCGTAGCTGCCTCTGTTACCAGATCCCTTGTCACAGTGAGAGAGACCACACTCACATAGCCTTTATTACAGTATTTGTTATAATTGTTCTGTTCTATTATTAGTTGTTAATCTCTTACTGTGTCTAATTTACTAGTATAAATCAAACTTTTTCATAGGTATGTATGTATAGGAAAAAACATAGTATGCATGGGGTTTGGTACTGCCCTCAGTTTCAGGCATTCGCTGAGGGTCTTGGCACCTGTGCAGATAAGGGGCGGGGAACTACTGTATTTAACAATCAGCTCTTGGGGTGGGGTGGAGGGGAGACATCTGCATTGGTAGTGTTTGCCGGTCTCTGTGGTGTAAATACGCCCACCATGGTTGGTTTCAAGCTCCCAACGTGACATAATTGATCATGGAGCTGGGAAGAGATGGGCAGTAGCACACTAGTGCGTGTATCATATTTTCACCATACTGCTACATTAGATGTAAGTAATTTCCAGAGCATAGGTAAAAATTTAGGAAGCAGTGAGTTTTGAGCATTACCTTCCTTTTTAATGTAGTTTATTTCGTTGTAAAGGTGTATAATTTAATCTTTAATAATGTTTACGTTTAACAGCCTGCATGCAGAATTCCTAAAAACTTAGCCTTTGGTTCTTACAAGCCAGCATGAACCAGCTGCTCTAGTCCGCCACCTCCAGCAGTGGCAGAGCTGGAATTCAGACATGGGCTTTGGGCGTCACTCCGCTCTCACGGCCTCCGTCTTTGCTGTGGGAAGTGGTAGGCTCGTTTCTCCGCCCTCCTGGCTGAGGAGGCTTGTCTCCACTCAGATTGGATATTTGCTCTCCTATCCTGATGTGCAGATTACCTGCTGGCCCATGTCCTCAGCTCTGCTGAGCCTCCCACTGGAGTCATGTCTACAACAGACCCAGGCTGAGTAGAGAAGAGCCGGAGGCCAGGTCTTTAAAGCTCTGTGACATGAAGCAGAATCTTCAGGCTTGACCAGGCCTCTCTTCCTTGTTATGCTTTATCTTCTATCAAATTCATTGCGATTGCTTTTAGATAATGAATTCTTGTGTCTATGCTGGGTCCTCTGGAGAGAACTCATCGTCTTCTACCTTACCCTGGTCCAAGCATAGCCCAGAGTCTGGCCCAGACCTCCTGCTTCGTTGGCAGAGCTGGGACAGAGCTCTTTATGCCCCTAGTGGTGCCCTGAAGTCTCTAGGTCACACCAGGCTTTCCAAACTTACCATCACGAGCACCTCTGCCTGAAACACAGTTGGCAGTGACCTCGGGGTTCCAGTTACTTTGTTCATGTGAGCGGCTTACCTGCATGTCCCCGTCTGAAGAGTTAAGAGGGAAGAATGCAGGTCTTGTGCCATGCACGCATGCTGGAAATGAAGTAGGTTGCAGTACCTTCCTCCAGGAACACACAGGAAGCTCCGACAGCAGTCTGTCATGCTACAGTCTGGAGGAATGTGATTAATAATAAATCATCCAACATTAAGCGCTGACAAGTCAGAGACAGCTGACTCTCCCTGAAATCATGATAGAGATCAGGGTATTTGTTCTGTGACTCCTTGGATGCTGGCTTGGTTGAATACAGAAGACAGGATCAGGCTAGGACAAAACCAATCCCATTTACTTTTGTGACTGTCCCAGATGTGACTGCTTTAAGCAGTGTTCGGCTTTCTGGGAGAGGCACGGGACTTCTCCACACTGTGTGAAGGGAATGCATGTATGAGGGATGAAAGGAGGTGAGAGGCCCTGAATGCAGACAGACCCATATTGGTGAGGACCACTGCCCAGGGAGATCTTAGACCACTTAGATTTGTATTTGACTAGAAAGAAATGAGGCTTGGTGTTCTAGGATGTCTGTTCAAAAGCTGGAGTCTGTATAAAGAGCCATAATGTTTTCTGCAATGAGAAGAGATAGGTAGAGTTGTAGAGCTGCTCCAAATAGTCTTTGCGACCAGAATCACAGCAAGTTGTGGCCTCGGATGGCTGGTGGCGTTGTGGCTTTGTGTTCTCCCAAATAGATGGCCATGTTGCTTTAGTCGGTTTGAAGACTGACAGCCAGATATGTCTTAGGTGAGGTGAGAGGGGACAGGCATGTTTATGCATCTGAGTTGGACATAGCATATCACTTAGCCCTCAGGTGGAGAAGTCTTTTCTTTCTGACTTATCACACATGGAAATTAGTTCCCAAAGAAGGACCTAATCCACCTAGAGCAGAATTCTCTGGGAGAAGTACAGGGGACCTCTTACCCTAGCAGGAAATGAACTTGATCTAGCTTTAGGTTCTACCAACTTTCTAAAAATTCACAGATGTTCAGTATGTGTGTGTGTGTGTGTGTGTGTGTGTGTGTGTGTGTATTCGTCTATATACACACACATAGGACACATACTGGGAATGTGATTCCTGAGTCCATA
Organism: Myotis nattereri; assembly: GCF_964212035.1. Taxonomy (NCBI): domain Eukaryota; kingdom Metazoa; phylum Chordata; class Mammalia; order Chiroptera; family Vespertilionidae; genus Myotis; species Myotis nattereri. The sequence goes on along the minus strand of NC_138075.1, from coordinate 22,451,873 downwards.
AGTGTGGTTGACAGACTAGGTTTACCTAAAAGGCCCTTTAAGAGAAAGTTCTTGAAAGATGATTACAGAATTGAGACACCATCATTTAAAAGTGCCCGAGGCGAACGCCTTTGAAAATTGCAGCAGTGGAGGGACAGAGAAAGAACCACGCAGCCCTTGATTGTTGTGCGGCTCCCTCAGGACCCGTCCTCCCCCTCCCCCTCTGTTTCTCATCTGATAAGAGAGAGAGCAGCAGTAAGACTCCTCATCTATCTTATGAAAATCCGATTCGGAATGGCTGTGATCAAAACCAGCTGGCTGTCACCAGCAGTGGCCTTGCACGGAGGGGACCGCTCAGAAGAGTTCTGTGTGTGAGGGTGGCACGGGTGGCACTGATCAAAGTAGCATTTTTTTAATAAATATATATAAGGAAAATACAAAACTAAGGATTTAGAATGAAAGCAGTGCAGTTTGTCTTGTGTTTTTTTTTAGTGTAACACAAAGAGGATGAAATAGAATCAGATATGCCTGGTTTCTAACACACTTCTTCTGGCGGCTCTGAGAAGGTGTTTTCTGTCACTTTAATGCCATGTCACTCATCTTGGGTCCTATTAAAGAGAATGGAGAGTTCCTCAGTTTCCATTCCTTCCAGCCACTTTATTCCTCTAAATTTTTAAAGTGCTTCACCCCTCCTTGTTCTTCACATAACTCAACAGATCAAAGCTGGAACCACCACGAAGCTCTGAGAGCTGTTGGAGTGGTGAAGAGCATTCCTATTCATTGTTTTTTGTTTCCTTCAACTGTCCGTAGCCAGTGATGCAATGTTCCCTGGAGGTCACCGCAGCAGGCCCTCCCAATGCCAGGCTCCTGGGCCGAATGGGATCTTTTCCCATAGAGAATCCTGTTGAGCTGTGCTCGTCTCTTGCGAGCACTACCTTTGAATGGTTCGAAAGGCTCAATCCTGATTGATGACCCTTTGCATGGCTGATACAGATTCTTTTTTTTTTTTAATTGATTTTTTTAGAGAGATGGGGAGAGAGAGGGCGGGAGTGAGGAACATTGATGTGAGAGTGAAAAATGGATTGGCTGCATCATGTACCCCCTATCAGAGATCAAGCCAGAAATCTGGGTATGTGCCCTGATTGGGAATTGAACTGGCAACTTTTGGTGCACGGGATGATGTCCAACCAACTGAGCCACACCGGCCAGGGCGATACAGAATCTTATTCAGCACTCAGCACTGCAGGTGATGGGAAAAACCTCATTCTGGGGTGCTGCATTCGTGGCTCCTTCAGAAATGTTACCACTTCCCTCTGTGGAAGATATGAAATCTGGCTTTCACAGGCCATGATAGACCACGAGCTGAGGCGCCACTCTTAGCAAAACCCCTTTTCTGCTCATGAACCAGCAACACCTCACTGTGCCGAGGCCGGGCTTATCTCAGAAACCGGAATCAGTCGGAACCTTCCACTCCAACCCATCGTCCACCAGGAGAGTCCCCCCCAACTTGGGGGCTGTGAGGAACAATCAGCTGTTTTGATCTTAAGGTCTGTGATCTTTCCCCGGCAGCCTTAGGAGAGATTCGGCTTGGCAGGAGCATGGCGGTATTTCAACATACAGGACACGGGTGAAAATTAAATGTGCAGACCCAACCTGGCATCTCAGGATGGCACATCTCTTTTTCTCTGTTGCTCTATCACATACTTCTTCCGGGACCTGCCCCCAGACACTCGGCCGCACCGTAGGCCACGCATTTTGCTCACAGCGAGTCCTGTCTCTCGGCCTTGGCAGCGTGGCTCTCTAGCCAACATCGCAGTTTCCAGCCTCCTTTCTCTTTGCCTTTCTCCCACTCTGCCTGCAGTGAGTGCAGGCTGGGCCGGCTCGACTCAGGCGAAATCACAAGGGATGAGTCTTCATAAAGCGGACCTGCCGGCAACCTGCAGAGTTTGTGCCCTTCGAACCCTGACTCCGGGAGAGCAGGGGACCGACGGTGCCGGGCCCGGGCTCACTCCGGAGCTCCTCTGAGACCGTCTCTTCCCCTTGTTCCTTCGGGTGTTTGAAGCCTGTTGCCTACTGCTTTCCCCTTTTCTTCTCCCTTTTAAAAAAATTCTCCATTTTTTCACTTAGAAAAAAAATTATTTATACGATTGAGATCCACTAATTAAAGCCATTTTCGGGTATTTGGTTACTGGAGCGTTTGATGTCTCTCTGACAAGACCATGAAATGCACGGAGGATCCACAGGGACAGGATTTGCTGAGCACGGCTCTTTGTAAATGAGGGGACACAGTGTCGCCGCAGCTCATGAATATGAAACGCCCATGATGCCACCTCAGTGGACTTGGGAACACAGATGAATCCTGTCATGGGCTAAATGAGACCAATTTCTTTCACTTAACTTCATCTTCAATCAGACCTTCTTCCATTTGCCTGTTTAAAATTCCCTATACGTGATGCAGAAGGTAACGGCGTTCAGTAAAACAAAGTTTTGCAGCTGCAGAGAAAAATTATAATGATTTCTGGTTTAAGTTGCCGTCTCCTAAAACTGTGGATGTTGTTTCCTTTTGCCTTTGAGCTCTGCTGAGGTCTGTTGACTTTGGCCACAAAATTGGGGGTTGCTTGTATTGGGCTGTCCTTAAGCAGCATGTCCAGATCCCTTTCATGTCGATTGGTTGTTGAGCTTGGCTGTGGATGGTGGCTGTGGGCCCGTCACGGCCTGTGGGTGCTCGGCAGTGGCCAGGGCACTGGGTGGGAAGGCAGCTCTGGGAAGAGAGTGTGTGTGACCAGGCAGGGCCCTGGCGTTGGGAGCTCAGTTCGTGGTTGAAGTGAGGGACAGATGTCATCAGCGAGTACCTCAAGGAGCCTGGCAGGTTAGACCAACCCTGTGTTATTTACTACGGTGTCAGGGTCAGAGCGTGCTGGAGGACAGCACAGTCTTGACGTAGCTCTGGAAACCCTCCTGCAAGTGACCAGGAAATTCCATTCAGAAAGCCCCAACCAGCCTCATTGAGTGTCACTCCATGCACCAAGAGGTCACTGGTTCGATTCCCAGTCAGGGCACATGTCCTGTTGCAGATTCACTCAGTCTTCAGTAAGGGGCGTGCAGGAGGCAGCCCATTGATGTTTCTCCCTCTCCCTCTTAAAAAAAGAAAGAATAAAGACATGTTTAAAAAAAGAAAGCTCCAACCAAGAAAATCAGCAAAGAGTAGACCCTAAAGGGACGCAGAGAGGAAGGCTTCCTGTGGACCCAGGGCCAGGTTGGGGTGCCTCCTGTGTTCTCTCCGTCCTGTGGGGCCCAGGGCCACATTGGGGTGCCTCCTGTGTTCTCTCCGTCCTGTGGCCGAGGGCCAGGTTGGGGTGCGTCCTGTGTTCTCTCCGTCCTGTGGGGCCCAGGGCCACATTGGGGTGCGTCCTGTTTTCTCTCCGTCCTGTGGGGCCAGGGCCAGGTTGGGGTGCCTCCTGTGCTCTCTCCGTCCTGTGGAACTTACATTCATGTTCCAGGTGAAGAGCCTGAGCAATGCTCAGGGGCACTCATTCAGGCTGACTCGAGTCTCAGAAATCACTTTCTGTTCTAATTATACCCAGACTGGCAGACAACAGCCGGATTGAACGCCGGTGATCACGAAATGCACGCAGGGAGCTGGGGTCAGCTTCACAGGAAGAGGCCAGCGGCTTCTACTGTCCGGCCACAGGGGCTGACACTGCGACTCCACTGGGTGGTTAGTGTTTTAGTGCGTGGGTATATGTTTCTGTTCGTAATGAATATTCCAGGGCTAGGGCAGCTTTTCGCATTTTTTAAACCAGGTGGAATTGATCCTACTGGTATTCCCATATGTTTCCCTTATGTATTTCTATTTTTTATCTAAGCAGCCCTCATTTAAGCTGGTAGTTGGTGTGTTGGTGGATCTGTTGGCAGACCAGTGTTCTGGTATCGTCAGGAGTTTCCCATTTGGCAACAATCTTTCTCTTTGAAATAAGTTCTTATTGCTTTTGCTGTGCATTAACAAGCCCCAGAAAGTGGATTATACAGTGGGACACACTAGTGATCCTGAAAGAAACACACAGGGAGCAGTGGGGAGAGCGTGGGACCCAGCCTCAGGATAGAGGTCCATGTGGACCATGTTTGAATGACTTCCTCTGCAGCTTTGACCCCACTCATCCATTGCTTCCTGCATATGCACGGACCCTTCCCAGCAGGAGCAGCTCTGAGGGGAGGCAAAGCCTTTGCTAGGATGGTGTCAAATCTAGGAAGTACGCAAGGAACCCTCTTGGTTATTCTTGTGAAGCGAACCCACTTAGGCAACTTGAGTATTCAGGGGCACTTACACTGTAATGGGATAGTATAGAGAAGATTGACACGGCTCTTCCGTGTGTGTGACTTTCAGGTATGAGGGGCATCTGTGGACTCAGTTTTGTTCTGTTCTCCTTTAGTTTTCCAGTCCTTGGGAATGCAGAAGTGACCAGGATGTGGTCCTTGCCTTCAGCTAGTTCACTATCTAGGGGGCAGGCCGAGGGCCAGTATCACTTACTTTACCTACTGCAGGGTAGTGAGGTCTACCCTGTGGCCTTGAATGAAGAAGGATGGAAAGACAAAGTAGAAAGCTCTGAATTCTGCTTGTTGGATTCCGAGATGATTCATAAAAGAAGGGGTGTGTATTTTCCTTATTCTGTTCATTTATTATTTTTTTACATATAGACCCTCTTTGCAACTTTGCTTAGTCCAGTGGTTCTCAACCTTCCTAATGCCGCAACCCTTTAATACAGTTCCTCATGTTGTGGTGACCCCCAACCATAAAATTATTTTCATTGCTACTTCATAACTGTAATTTTGCTACTGCTATGAATCGTAATGTAAATATCTGATATGCAGGATGTATTTTCATTGTTACAAATTGAACATAATTAAAGCATAGTGATTAATCACAAAAACAGTATGTAATTACATATGTGTTTTCCGATGGTCTTAGGCAACCCTTGTGAAAGGGTCGTTCGACCCCCAAAGGGGCTGCGACCCACAGGTTGAGAACTGCTGGCTTAGTCCATCGTGGTTTCCCCTAATGTGCCTCAGAGGGGTCTTGTGTGTAACAGGCACCGGTCCATGTTTCCTGGCTGGTTGATACAGATCTTCCTCACCTGGCACGAGGCACCTCTCTCCTGCCTCACTCCGTGCCACTCTGCCCCGGGCCCCACATGCCACCCACACCGGCCTGCCTTCAGTTTCCTCAGTGTTACAGGGTGCTTCTCACCTCAGTGCCTTTGCACCTGCCATCCCCTGCCGGGTTGAATCCTGCTTATCCTTCAGCGTTCAGCTGCATTGTCCCTAATTCAGGGAGCTTCCCTACCTCCCACCCCACCCCACCCCCAAAATTCTAAATTAGGTCCTCCCTGGATGGGAGTAAAGACATGGAGCATCTGGTCAATAACATTAGGTGGCCACTTAAAGGAATAAGATGTATCGGTACATTATCAGGAAGGATAAAAGCAAGTTACAGATGACACGAATGGAAAGTGATCCCATTTGTAAACATTGTTTTAAAGGATGTGTGTGCTGTGGTAGGCATAACTTATTTTCAGTCAGTATATACAAGAATTTGTTAATAGCGACTACCTCTAGGGAGACAACTGGGGCTCATATAAGGAAAGGGAAGTTTCATTTTAAACTTTTCTGCAGTATTTGTATGTATTACCACATAGGGTATTATTTTTACCTTTAAAAATAAGACAGGTAGGCCCTAGCCGGTTTGGCTCAAGGGCTAGAGCGTCGCCTTGCGGACTGAAGGGTCCCGAGTTCGATTCCGGTCAGTTACGAGTGCAGGCTCAAGGGCACATGCCTGGGTTGTGGGCTTGATCCCCACTGGGAGGCATGCAGGAGGTAACCAATCAAAGGAAATACCCAAGAACAGAGGACATTGAGTCTCAGGCAAAGTGAAAGCTGTTGGTCAGCAGGCAGTATCTCACCTATAGGAGGCGTCTCTGTGCCTTTGCAAAGAAAGCGCAGGTGAGGTGTGGACAAGCTCGGGTGCAGTCAGACAGGAGTGGGAAGCCTGGTTCTGTTATTAATGGTTTCACCTAGTGCACACTGCTAATGTTCCTCAGCCTCAGTGCTCTCATCTGGAAAATGGGCAGGAGTAAATGAGAAAACGGCGGTAGAGACCTATAGTTTTCTCTCCCTGCTCAATATTATATCTGTTAAATGAATCCAAATAGCATGGCACTTAGCATTTTATAAAGATTGTTGCATTTAATACACCTGAATGCAGTGGGCACAATTCTACCAGTTTCATAGATGAGGAAACTGAGGCACAGAGAGGATAAAGTCACACAGCTAGTACATGGGCGAGTCGAAGCCAGCCATCCTGCCTCCAGAGCCTGCACTCGTAACTGCTGGACAGGAGTCCTACCCATATACTTAACTCATTGTTTCTGTTCATGTTCTTCAGCATCGTGGAAGAAAATGAGAATAAAGTTAACACAGTTATGAGGTTTTTTAAAGTAGCGATAGCTTTCAACAGTACTAGAGCAGACTCTTGTATTCCTCTTGTCTCTATTAAAATCCTGTGCGTTTGAAAGTTAAACTTGACAACCTGAATGAGACTGGGTCACGAGTCCAGGTTTGCAGGCAAGTAGCTGTGCCGAGCGCAGGCAGGGCCTTTTCGGGTAGGTAATTTTGTGAAGAGGTGGATTTCTTAAGTCCATTTTCTAGATTTGTTCATGGTATGTGTATGGGATTAGGGCGGGGGCAGGGGGCCACGGAAGGAGAGAAAGAACAAAAATTCCCCAAACCTATTATGTACACATGAGCAAGTACTTGTCTGTGATTATAAATCAGAAACTGTAAAATTGTGAAGTTCTTTGAAGTTTGCCCAAAACCTGCTCCACGGCCACCTGTTCCACTGGGGCTGGGAGTTGGATGGCCTGACTCTGCTGCGATGGCTCAAGCTGTCACTGCACCGGAATGTTCCAGCTTGCCTTGGCCTGGCTGTCATCGCTGGCTCTGTCCCACTCAGGCGGTGCACCGGGTTCTGTTGGGCACCAGGCTTCCAATTAGAGAGAAATCCCACTGTGTGGCCAGCCCCACCAGTGCCACTCTGAGAGGCGCCTTTGCCAAGGCCCGGACTGACCTCTGATCTGTCACAGATGGGCCAGCCCCACACTCCCTGGTGCACATTTGGAGGAGGGGGTGGGGATGAGGCGAGAGGCCTGTGGGGAGTCAGAGTGGACACTGGGCCGCAGTGCAGTCCTCAGAGCTGGGAGAAGCTGGGCGGAGTTGACAGGGCCCAAATGCTAGTGTGTGGAGGGAAAGGGGACTTTGGGAAGACCCGTCCTGAGCCCCACACTCAGCAGGGGCACTTTCTTACCAACTTCTGAATATTCATCTCAGGCTGGACTCCACGTCCGAGGAGAGCCAGGAGCAGCTAACTGGATCACTAACTGTCACGCTGCTGATGGCGCATGGCACAGCCAGCCTCCCCTACCCCGCTGCTGGGTCTGCGGGTCGCACCAGCCTGGGGGCCCCACCCGCCCTGGGCTCCAACGGCACTGTCAGCGGCAGCCCTCACCATGGAGTGTTAGTCACGCGGAGCGAGAGTGAGGAAGAAAGCTAAATTTCCGTTAGCGTAAGACAGAATCCTAGAGAATTCCATCTCTAATTCTTCAGCAGGACAAGGAGATGCAGTCCAAGCTCTCAGTAGCTTCTTTCTAGACAGAGGACTTGCCGAATGTGGCTCATCGTTTTGGGGGTGGTGATATGTCTTTATTTTCCCTATCAGCCATTTGTTTTTATTTTACCTCTTTCATTCTTTTAATTACTCTCTTTCTTTGCCTGTCTCTTTCTCTGTGTGTCTTATTTTCTGTGTCTCCCTTGCATACTTTCTCTTTTTCCAGGTACAGCATCCGGAACGTCACAGTCTGAAGCAGCAATAAAGACTCCAGGCTTGGAACTGCCACACAAATACTTGGGCTTCACTTGACTACAGCAGCCTCAGTTTAAGTACTGAATAGCCTGACAGAGGCGAGGGTCTTCATTTTCTTGAAATGATTCTGCATCTCCTTTAAAAATAATATTGAATTCAGCCCATGGAAGCAGAAATGAAGGGTTTTTTACTTTCCTCTCTGGGATGTTTTCCTCCTTTTGATAGTTGTGTTGGTTTGGGAATTCTGGGACTGTCTCAGCCCACGTGGCCTTCTTTCACTCTGCCCCTGTCTGCAGTCTGGTTAAAACAAAGAAAACCCTCTACCGGTCAGTAATACTCACTGGAGAAGGAAATTCTTCTGTCGGGTGTTAGGTTGTCCCCAGGAGGACGTGGGCTATTTTTGTACCTTAAGTCAGTTGCCACAGTTAAGTGATGTGCTGCCTGTTTCTCCATTTGCATGACGTCATTAAATTGGTGAAAGAAGTGGCCTTGGGGCTCCTTCTATGTCTGTATGTCTGTCTCATGTGGAGAGTCCAGGCAAGGAAAGTCTCTGTGCGACAGCAAGAGCAGCGTCAACCTTAGAAGCGTCATCTTTAGGAGCAGCACTGTTTTGCAGTAGACCTGGCAAATGCAGGCCTGATCTCGGATACACGGCTGGGAGCCAGGCTGTATCATTACGTGTAAAGTGACCTTCAGATGCAGGCTCAGGGCCATGGAGACTGTGATGATTGCAAAGACTACAATGAGCTAATGCACATGTGCACCTCGGTCACGGGGAGGCCATAGTGACCTTCACCTCATGGCACTGCGCTTTCTCAGTTCCTCTGTCTCTAACCATTGCCAGGCTTATTCATTGATTCCCCTTCCCTCTTCTCCTCTAATGCTGCCTGGGACGCTCTTCTCATTTCTTTACATTTCTCCTTGGAGACCCAAACCAGTGACTCCTAACCTGGAGTGAACATCAGGATCGTCGAAGAAATCTTAGGGAAAATATAGATGCCTGAGCCCTACCCGGGAGGTTCTAATCCAGCTGGTTCTGGGGTAAAGCCCAGGATTTGGGACTTGTTGACATTCTACCTTTGATTCTAATGTGCACCTGTAGTTCAGTCCCACAGCCCTGGACCGGGAGCCCCTGGCGGCCAGAGACTGTCTGTCTGTCTACTCTACCCCCAGCTGATAGCCCCATGCTGGCCTGTTGAAGGAATAAGTAATACATGAGGAAGCAGGCAAGACCCCTCTTCATGCTGCTGACCGTTTTGCCGCCTCCTCTCATTGCAGATATTCCTGTTATTCCGGATCTGGAAGAAGTACAGGAAGAAGACTTCGTTTTGCAGGTGGCAGCCCCGCCCAGGTATGTTAAATTAGGTCTGAAGCTGGAGGGAGGCAGGGAACATGCGAGCTAATACACTTCAAGTGCCATCCACGGTGGTGCTGCCCCCCAGTGCAGACCCAGATGCTGGTGGGGGGCTCCCTCCCAGGGTCCCATTTTATTAGACACTTTCTTCCCAGATTGGTCTTCCCTAGCTGCCTAGGAGGCTCTGGGACGGTGGCCCAGCAGCACTCCTGGAACTGGTCCTGCCTGTGGTTTCCTCACATTCTCTTCCTGCAGTGTCCAAGTAAACCGGGTGATGACCTACCGTGACCTGGACAATGACCTCATGAAGTGCGCAGCCTTTCAAACCCTGGTGAGTAGAGTGGCTCCTGCATAGAGGGGTGGACTCCAGGCAACATCCCCAGGGATTTCTCATCTCCTCCACGCGCCTCTGAGGTTGCCTGGCAACAGTCCTTTTGCTGGAGGCACCATCCTTGGGTATTGCAGCATCTCCGGGCTGCATATTCCAGTGTTTTCCAGCACAGCTCCCACCTGCTTCCATGGCTGCCCACTTGGGGTCCACAGATACGCAGGCCCTAGAGAAAGGCTGCTGCCACGCCTTGCCCTCCTGATGTTGACCTTCCCCCAGAGAATGCCCAGCCTGGGGGTTTCGTGGCATTCCCTCAGTGGCTGTGTGGTCCACTCACGTTCTTACTCTTTCAGAAAGCATTCCTGCAGCTCTGGGTTTGGGATGTCTACCCCACACAACCTGATCCTCCTCACTTTACAAGAGTTAATTGTCTGAAGGCTTCTCGAAATGCACATCTATGTCTATGTCTATATCTATATCTATATCTATATCTATATCTATATCTATATCTATCTATATCTATATCTATATCTATTTGCATTTACAGGATGGAACGATCGACTTGAAGCTCCTCACCAAAGTGCTCGCGCCAGAGCAGGAAGTTCGGGAAGTACGTAGCAGTAGCTGCTTCCTGCTCCCTCAGCCGCTGGCTCCTCTAACCAGCTGGCTCCCCAGGCTGACCCCGGCCTCCCTGGCTTCTGGGCTTGGGCGGTGGGCTACGGTTGCAGGGAAAGGCCTTCCTTTGTCCCAAGAAAGTTAGCAGTACCTCTCTCGGCAGGACGATGTTGGCTGGGACTGGGACCGTCTGTACACTGAGGTGTCGTCAGAGCTTCTCACCGAGTGAGACCTGCTGCAGGCAGCGAAGGAGGACCCCGTGGGAGAGTCTGCACACACCTGAGCCCTTGGGGACAACAGACCACTCTCTGCACAGAATAACCTCTGCTTTGGACTTTTTAAAAAATGTAATAAGCCTAAAACTAAAAAAAGCTTGCAAGGAGCTTAGAGTTTTCATATGGAATATTTTGTAATAAAAATACTTACTTTCAGGAGACTGCATTGATATTTTCAGTTGTAATAAATTGCTTTTTTCTTTAAAAAAAATTTTTTTTTAATCCTCACCAGAGGATATTTTTCCCATTGATTTCTAGGGAGAGTAGAAGGGAGGGAAATGGGGAGAGAGAGAAAGAGAGAAGCATCAACATGAGAGACACACATCAATTGGTTGCCTCCCTTACACGCCCCCATAGGGGCCGAGGAACCTGAAACCAAGGTATGTACCCTTGGCAGGGAATCGAACCCACGACCCTTCGGTCTGCAGGCCGATGCTCTAACCACTGAGCAACCGTCCAGGGCTAAATTGTTTTTTCTGTTGCTATCTCTCCCATTTCTTTGCAGCGCCCTCTTGGAAAGACTCATGGAGATGAAGGAAGCAGCTTTTAAACAATCTTATGGGAGCTCTGCCCATTGTGGAAGAGCATGAGGGAAAGCTAGATCAGGGAGCGAAGAAATTGCTCAGTCACAGAGGCCACAGCAGTTCCCTGGAGCAACTACCTGTAAGCACCTGGGCCCCGGGTATGGGGGTTGCAAGCGGCTGTCTGCCAGGTGGCCTGGCGGGACGCCTTTCTTACTGCGGACTTTCCCTTGAATCAGTGAAGTTGCACTGTCTCCTTCGTGCTTTTAGGTGGCTTCGCTGAAGACACAGCAGGAAGTGGGTGTGAAAAGGTGACCCCTTCCTCACATCGGGGTTTGGGGGCTTTTCTGATAGCACTCCTCTCACCATCTTCCCACCACCTGTGCCTGGGGCTCCCAAAGCGTGTTTCCTTCTGCATAGGTTCCCAGAGCCTCGTTCCTGGTTCTCGGAAGCAGGGGCCTGCGTGGCAGCCCTGAGCCTTCCACAGAAACGCTCTCTTAGGGAGCCCGGCCTCCCTCTGCCCTTTCAGACACGCAGCTGCTTGTCTCTGTGGCTCCCCGCCTGTTTCCAACATGCGCTGAGATCTGGAGTAGAGCCCGAGCCTTTTTCTAAACAGGCATCTTTAGTTTTTGTTTTTCTCTCTTCCTCCCCAAGACATCTCATCTGAGGGCCCGCCCCTCCTAGATGCCGCTTTGGATCAGGCCCGTGAGGGCTGGCAGCTAAGGAAGCCCACTCCTGGCCAGGGAGTGAGTGCTGCTCTCATCCTGCCTGGCCCCTCATTAAAATTCAGACAAACAAAGAGGCTCAGCACTTCAAAAACCCACTGGGGGGTTGTTTTTGTATGACTATGTGTGCCCTTCCCCCTGAGCCAGGCAGGCCCTGTGCAGGCACAGAGGATGCTGGGCTACTAATTATAAACTCTGGGATTTGGTGGCTTTGGGGTCTCTTCTCCTCCCCCTCCAGAGTCACACTTTTAGCCCCGACAGCCCCTCTTTGGAATAATTCCCATGGTCACTGAGAAGTTTCCTTTCAGGCTGGTTTTTCTTGAGCCTGCACGGTTCTGAAGCCCAGAGGAGAAAGGCTGCCTTTCTAGTACCTTAATTACCAGCAATTTCACCTGCCTCGGGACTCATAACCTTGGAGGTCTTCAGCCGTTGGGAGCAGGTAGCTAGGGGTTGACTTCCTCCCTCTCTTCCTTTATTTTATAACAACAGCAGCAACAAAATCTAACATGTATGGAACACTTACCACCTGCCAGGAACTGGGCTTGCATGTAGGAATTCTGCTTAATTCTCACAACTACCCAACAAAGCTGACATGGTTGTTAGCCCATTTTACAGATAAGGAAACTAAGGGTCAGAGAGGTAAAGAGATGGCCCGAGATTATCCATCTACTTGGTGGCAGAGCTGGAATTCAAAACCAAGTTGTCTGACACCGCTGTGCTTATAACACTCGTGGTTTTGTTCCCGCTCTACTGCCTTCAGCTTGGGGAAGGGATCTGGTTTGTAGTGGGCAGTATGAGCAATGTGCTGGGAGAAGCTGCCTACCACCCCTCCGCCCTTGACCAGGCATCTGTTCTTTGTATGGAGTGACCACAGGGCAGAGGGCTTCCATCAGCTTGGATGTGAAGCCCGTCATCATGGCTTAGGTGGGTGAGGAGGAAGCTATGGACCAGGGAGAGGAACAGTGCTGTTATGTGAGCCTGGACAAGAGCCGGGTTCAAGGCATGTGTGGCCAATTCTGGCACCTGTCCAGACCAGGCCCTGTCGGGGCTTCATCCTTTACCATGCATTTGACATCCCCTCTTCAGCGTTCCTGGGGAATGACAGTTTGTTCCAGAGCCGACATCCACCCCGTTCTCACTCAACATCTGAGATGCCTTCCTTGTGTTCCAGCCAGCGGGGTCGCCCACCCAGACTTCACAGGGCCTCCCAAGAAGCTGGCCCACGAGGTCTGGCAGAATGGACCAGCACCTGCAGGTACCCGCAGTGCGGTTTTGTGCAGACGTGGGGGAGGCATGGATTGTGTCTTGGTGCAGCTGTCTCCATGTGGCATGTTGACAGGTCCTTACTGGTTTCTCCTAGACTGGCTGGTGTCACCTCTGAGCTGGCTTGAGAAGTCCCAGCTGGTCTCTGACAAAATCTCCCTTGGTGTCTGCATTGCTCCTTCTAAGATATTGGTTGCACTCAGTCCATGTCAGGCTCTGTTCTAGGCACTGCAGAGACAGACCTAGAAAAGGCAAACTCCCTCCCCTCTAGCACACCCCTGGGAGGGAGATGGACAAATACAGGAAATAGGTATGTCAGATGGGAGTAGACGCTATGGGGGAAAATATGGCAGAACAGGGAAGGGAGTGCTGGGGTGGACATTGCAATTTTACATGGAAGGCCTCACTGAAAAGGTGGCATTTGAGCAAAGACCTGAGGAAGGTAAAAGAAGGAACAAGATGGTACCTGGGGAACAGTGTTCCAAGGAGTGAGAGCAGTACTTGCAAAAAGCCAGCAGGAGGCCCTGGCCATTGGCTCCTTTGGTTGGAGTATCATCGTCCTGAACTTCAAAGGTCTGTGGTTCCATTCCTAGTCAGGGCACACATATCTAGGTTTTGGGTTTGACCCCTGTCGGGGCGTGTGTGGGAGGTGGCCGATCTGATCGATGTTTCTTCTCTCTCTCCCTCCCGCCCCCCTTTGTCTCTAATATCAATAAATAACATATCCTCCTCAGGTGCAGATTTAAAAAAACAAAAAAGCCAGCAGGAGGACATGCACCTGGCTCATTTGAGTAGCGGCAGGAAGCCAGTGTGTCCGGGGTGGAGGGGACAAGGGGAGAGGAGACGCCCTGTCCAGTGCGCCCAAGGCCTGGGCTTATCACAGGAAAGACTTTGCACGTGCAGGGTCCGCTCCCTTCAGAGACACTCACACTCTTAGGCCTCTGTGGGCTTGCCAGGCAGCCTGCAGAAAATGCTATCGAAACGGCTGCACAGCCTCTTCGTGCCTTGGCCTGGCAGAAGTGAACAGGTAATGCTGAGAGAGAGAGAGAGAGAGAGAGAGAGAGAGAGAGAGAGAGAGAGAGAGAAACAATGAGCTCTGTCTGCCACGGACCAGGGGTGAGGAGGCTGCTGCCAGCTCCCTGCCAGGCCAGTGTTCCGGGAGGACAGGGTGGCATTGTAGGGCCCGGCGTGGAGTGCGCCCTGGAAACCTGCAGCTCCGATGCAAAGCTTGAGTGAGCAGTTCATCTGGGCAGGCCTGTGGCTGACCCTAAGGTTGTCTCTACCCCTGAGTGTTGGCTCGTCTTTGCTAAACCCTGGGACACTCAGACAGGCTTTGGGAACTACGTGTTCCAGGCAGAAAGTGACGCTAGTGCCTTCACCAAAATGTGCTGCTTACATACGTCAAGGCCTTTCTTGATTAGTGGTTACGGGGGCTCCCGGGAGCATTGGTGCTGGAGACCTATCCAGCAAATTAAGACAGCTTAGCGTCCTTGCTCTGCTTGCCTGAGCAGTGCTGTGCATTCCTGCTGGGGGCCAGGGAGTCAGTGGGGAAGGCGGTAGGGGGAGGAGGAAGGGAGCAGTGGCAAAGAACACAGATTCCGGAATCAGGCAGGCCCAGGTCCCAGTCCCAGCTCTGCCACTTAGTAGCTGTGGGTCCTCGCGTGAGCTGCTTTCCCTTTCAGATTCTGTTTTCTCATCTGTAAAATGGGGATAATATTCGTACTGTCCTCTTAGGATTGTGATGCCTGGTAAAAGCTGACTGCGGTTAGACTTTAGAACTGGATGTGATTGATACGGTAAGTCACATTGGATATTTTATTGCAGCAACACCTGTGTTTTGCTAAGGGCTACCACCTTCCTTTCCCCCCATGCATCATATAGCTGTGCACAGAATGGCTTGGCACTAGAGCTTTTCAGTTCTGTTTTTATAACACTTTTATTGAGGTATAACATGCATGCCTTGAAATTCACCCACTGAAAGTATACAGTTCAGAGATTTGAGTAAATTTATGGAGTTTTGCAACCATCACCATAATCCGGTGTTAGGACATTTTCATCACCCTACAGAGATCCCTGTGTCCACTTACATCAATTCCGCTCCCACGCCCAGCCCTAGGCAACCACTGGCCTGCTTCCCAACCCTCTACCTTTGTACATGTAAATGGACTCGTAGACTGTGTGACCTTTTGAATCTGGCTACTTTCACGTAGCATGTTTTCCAGGCTCATCCGTGTTGTAGCATGTATCAGCAGTTCGTTCTTTGATGGCTGACAGGTGTTCCTTTGTATGGATCCATACCACATTTTGTCTAACTGTTGTTCATCAGGGAAGGGACATTTGAGTTCCCAGTTTGGGGCTGTTATGAATGATGTCCCTGTGGGCATTATTCATGTACATGCCTTGGTGTGGACATACGTTTTCATTTCTCTTAGGTGGGTTCCCAGGAGTGAAATTGCTGGGTCCGATGGTATGTTTGTGTTTAAATTTTAAGAAACTGCTAAACTGTTTTCCAGGGCATCAGTTCTGTTTGCTTTTTTCGTGTTTTAGTGTATCAGGGATTCAATGCTTACTTTTTTCTTGTCTCCGTTCTGTAAGTTTTTCCATGGTCACTATTAAATGTATAGGAGGCACATTCTCCTGGTTCCCCCTCCCTTCCTTCATCCTGTCATGGAGCTTATCTCTGTTTTGAGAACACAGCTCACCTCGTTTTTCCCACCAGCCTCTGAGCTTTTTCAGGATAAAATGGGGGTGTTGCTTGTTCCTGTCAAGGCCCATGCATATTCCAGGAGTTCAAAGTCAAATAAGACATGGTGCTGACCCCAAGGAGCTCACAGTCTGGGAGGGAAGCAGACCAGTTTCATCTGGATTTTCAAAGCATTGGTCTGGGAAA
This sequence comes from Myotis nattereri, assembly GCF_964212035.1. Lineage (NCBI taxonomy): Eukaryota > Metazoa > Chordata > Mammalia > Chiroptera > Vespertilionidae > Myotis > Myotis nattereri. The sequence goes on along the minus strand of NC_138075.1, from coordinate 22,436,011 downwards.
CCAGAGGCTTTCCAGAGTGGAGAAGCCCAAAGGATCCCCTGCAAAGTACAGATGAAGGGGGAGAGAGGGCGCCCCGTGTGTCCACTAGAAATCCAGAGAGGGCCTCGGCTTGCTCAGAGCAGGTGTCAGTGCACTGCAGCCCACGGGCCGCATCCAGCCTCCACCGGTTCTAGTAAAATTTGGCTGCAGCAGAGCCACACGCCTGCCTTTGCCTATTGTCGCTGGTTGCTTTTGTGCTACAATAGCAGAACTTGGTGTGGCAGAGGCTGTGTGGCCTGCAGAGCCTAAAATAGTTACTATCTGGTCCTTTACAGTAAAAGTTTGCCAGCTCCTCCTTGGAGGAAAGAACGAAGATGAGAAGTAACAATACCCTCGTGCTCCCAAAGCCAAGCTGCTGATTGCTATCCAGAAAATGAATGGCAGCAGGAGTAGATGTCAGGTTTGAGTAGATGTCAGGAAGGACTGGGAGGGTGGGGCTGTTCTGGCTCCTAAACGAGAGAGACGAACTTCCCTTAAGAAAAGGAAAAAAACAGTCATCAGTTCCAGCAAAGTTGGCACATAATCTGGGGACAAAAAGCTGGGAAGAGTGACTCTGGGCTCCTTCTTGGCCCTTTGATCCTGTTGGGGATGCGGGCAGGGGAGTCTCCAGGAGTCAAACACCTTTGGCAATGGGCTCAGGATAATGACGAGGAAGCCCGGTGGAGGGGGTTAGCAGCAAGGGAGGGAAAACAATCGGATTTTTCTCTTGGCGAGGTCGAAATCAGAAAGCCAGGGAGTCGGGAGCAGACGGAGGAGGCGGCTGTCCCTCTTGTGGCTGTGATGGAGTGAATTAATTCCGGGCATATGTTCCCAGCATCTGTCGTGGTGACCTGGACCGGAGGGGTCAGTAAGAGAGAGAGGACCGTGCCAGGGCTGAGCATTAGCCCAGCATTCCCGGCTGCAGGGGCTCTTGGCTCCCACAGAACGAGGGCTGGCCAGCTCACCCAGGAACATCTGCCACAGCTGCAGCAAACAGCCCTGCCTTGGGGAGACGGGAAGGGACCCTCCGTGCGCTCTCCACAAAAAGACACCTGGCTGTGAAGGGGCCGGAGGAAGACTGGAGAGAGTCCTGCAAACCTGGTCTCTTCCAGAGCTCTGGCTGCAGTAGATACAACCCTCCCACCACACACCCTGCGCGCGCACAGCAGGTGGGACGCAAGGGCCTGCACTGGGAGGGTTGCACAGGGATCTTAGGGCACCCTCCTAAGTGCCAGTCCTAGAATCCCCCGGATGCTATGTGGGCTGCTTGGTGCATAGTGTCCCTTGGGAGCCAGTGATGGGCTGAGAGTGCCAATGAGGATTCTGTTCCCCAAGAGCGCTTACCAAGATCACGTTCCTGAGACTGGAGCTCCAGTGCTCACTTGCAGGCCAGTGTCCTTCGTCAGTAGCCAGCACCCCCCTTAGCTGACGGCCTCTGCGCCGTGGCTAAGACTGCAGGCTGCCAGGTTCATGTCTCTGCTCTTCCACGTCCTACCTGCACCACTCTGGACAGGCCCCCATAACTCTGTGCTCCATTCTCTCACCTGTAGAGTGAGGTGGAAAGTAAGTCCCGTCTCCTAAGGCTATTGTGGCGATTAGTGCCTGACACAGAGTAAGCGCTCAGTGAGGATTGGTTGTGATCTCCTCGAGTGGCCCAGCAGTGATCACTGCTCCTCCGAGGGTAGGTCATGGCGTCAGGCACTGACAGGACCTGCGTAGGCATCTAGGCAACTAGAGGCCCACAGGCTGGCTTGGACCCACAGGACTGTTTAGCCAGTACACTGTTTTGAATTGTTTCCTTAATGATCAGCATTGAAAATGGAAAAATTCACATTAAACTCAGATTTCCAGCTTCTCTTAGAGAATTGGAGATTCATCACTCTGGGGCTACAGCCCCTGTGGCAGTGATCAGCTTGAGCTGAGAAGCAATAGCTCCGTTAAGCGGGGGTGGGGGTGGGGGCTGGGGGCAGTTCACCCCCCTCTCCCCCCACAAATGCACTGACTTTTCTGCTTGGCCACTGCAGGCATTGACTTTGCATGCTCAGCCTCCTCGTTTTGCCAATGAGGATTCTGTTCCCCGAGAGCGCTTACCAAGATCGCGTTCCTGAGACTGGAGCTCCAGTGCTCACTTGCAGGCCAGTGTCCTTCGTCAGTAGCCAGCCGCCGCCCCCCCCACACACCCCGCCCCCGCCGTGTGATGTGTAACCTAAAATCATGTAAGCTCTGGAGAAGATCCAGGCTACCTGCCATGGGCTAGCCCAGGGGTGGGCAAACTTTTTGACTCCAGGGCCACAATGGGTTCTTAAACTGGACCGGAGGGCCGGAACAAAAGCATGGATGGAGTGTTTGTGTGAACTAATATAAATTCAAAGTCAACATCATTACATAAAAGGGTACGGTCTTTTTTTTTTTTAGTTTTATTCATTTCAAACGGACCGGATCCGGCCCACGGGCCGTAGTTTGCCCACGGCTGGGCTAGCCTCTGACCAGGAAGCGTAACCCGGTGTCCAGCGTGGGTCTGACAGAGCTTTAGCAGAGCCTGGGGTTGCTCCAGGGCCAGTAGCTGCCCAGCCATTTGCCTCCACTGCACTGTTTACACTCTGCTCGGAGCTGACGGCCTCTGCTCAGGAAGTGTCCTGCTCTGCCCTCAGAGAAAGGTGGGCGGTCTGTCTTCTTTATACAGCAGCCTCCAGTGCCTCATTCATGCTGCTGAGTGGAAATGGGGTCACTGAGGCTGCAGGGAGCAGGCCTGGCTGTCAGATGTCAGGAGCAGGAGAGTAACCCCATTCATGGCTAGCAGGGCCTCCATGCTGGGCTCAGGAGGAGGGACGCCTTGGGGTGCACCACTCAGCTCCCCTTAAAAACAGAACCTGGGCAAGCAGTGCAGTTAGCTGACAGCTTCCTCAGTGGCACCTTCAGCACCTGCCTCAGCGTCCAGGCCAAAGCCATGTGCCTCCCGGTAGTGCCTCTCGCCTGCACAGGAGGTTCCCTCTATGGCAGTCTTGGCCAGCCCCTGCCCCCCACCCAGGCAGGGCCGAGAGGAGGCAGCCTGGAGGGCTGTGGGTAGTGGCTTCTCCAAAGCCAGGTGCCTCACGAACCCACTGGCTGGGCTGGGTGTGGGGGTGCTGTGGAGATGGGGGCGTGGGATTCCTGGAGAGGTAGGAGGAGGTTGGCCAGACATAGTTCCCTCTCTCACTCCTGTAAGTGCCAACTTGGAACCTAATGCAACTGAGCAGGCCTGGAAAGAAGGAACCGGCACTCCACAGCAGGCACTTGGCCAACAGAATCTGGTGTCCTCTCAGCAGGAAAAACAGTTTTTTGGTTTTGTTTTTGTTTTTTTGTTGTTGTTGGGCATGAGGGGCCTCTGTTGGTGGCAAAGAACAGGGATGTGGTGGCATACCAGGCCTGCCGGGAGACAAGGTTGTGCCCACTAGGACCTGGGGGCATCATTGCTGAAGACGGCAGAAAATAGGGACTTAGGGAACTCTATTCCGGCCCTCGGCAGGGGGGTGGGGGTGGGGGGTTAAGGGTATTGGGGGGCCAGGCAGGGCCAGGTTGCAAAGCGGCCTCTGCCATACAGCCCAGTGGGGTAGCATTTCCCTGCCGGCAGGTGTGTGTGTGTATGGGGGGGGGGGGGCGGGGGTGGAGCTGCTGCGGGCTTTGCGATGGAAGCCCGATGGGCAGCACTTCCCTGTACCTAAGGCTCACTGCCCTCCAAGGTGCACGTGCAGTTTTAAGGACAAGACAGTGAAAGACGACTGAACAAAAGGCTGCCTCACAGAGTGTAGGTGACGAGATAGTACTTAGTAGGAAAACTAAGCAGAGAGAACAAGGAAATTTAGCTCCTTAACCAGAGAACAGAGAAAAGGAAATAAAACCTGGGCAGCGTGGGGCGGGGCGGGGCGGGGACCGAGGGCAAAGGGGAAGGAGCGAGCATTTGGGGTTGCAGTAATTGTTCCAGAGCTTGATTGTGGTGGTGGTTACATATCTGTCTGTATCTGTAAAACTCATCAAACCATTCACTTAAAAAGTGCTGATTTTTACTGTATGCAAATGATACCTCAATAAGCAGGACTTTGAAAAGAATCTCCCCGTCACCCCTCACCCTCTCAGGTCTATGAACTGGGGGCGTTTCTGTTTGTTCCACAGCATCTGACCAGTGTTTGCAGCATCTGTGCCACGTGCCTCAGTGCCCAGCAGCCTGGCGACCCTGAGAGCGAGGTCAGGAGGCAGAGAGGTCCTCCAGTGCGGCCTCAGCCCCTGTCCCCCAGTCAGGGGGTTGCTCAGATTCCAGAGCTAGCTTTTATTTAACTAATGGATTAATTAATTATGTATTTACTTATTTATTTGCCTACCTACCTAGCTAGCTACCTACCTTTTTATTTATTTATTTCTGATTAATTCTCACCCCAGGGTATTTTTCCATTGATTTTTAGAGAGAGTGGAAAGGAGGGGAAGAGACAGAGAAAGAAACATCGATGTGAGAGAGACACATTGATTGGTTGCCCCCCCACACGCCCAACCAGGGCCAGGGATGGAGCCTGCCGCCAAGGTGCGATGTGCCCTTGATCAGACTCGAACCCAGGACCCTTCAGTCCATGGGCCGACACTCTATCCACTGAGCCAAACTGGCTTGGGTCAGAGCTAGCAATTAAATTTTATCTGCAATTTTCTTTTCCAAGAAAGAAAAATCTAGCAATTTGACTATTGGGGGCAGCAGATGGTCCAATTTCAAGTAAAACACAGGCATCTGGGGATCATTTTTGACATTCTAATGGAAGTGCAGATCTGTGGAGCCCGGAGAAGGAAGGGCGCAGAGAACTGTGAAGACGCAGCACTGTTTTAAGGAAATAGGACCCCCAGAGAGAGCCAGCTATGCCATCTTTTGCACAGCAACCGCTCTTTTAACCTGGGGGATGAGCAGGGATTTAAGAACTTTGGGTGGCAGCTCTTTTAAAAAAAGTTTCTCTTTAAAAGCTTACAAATCCTATTTTAAAAATTTTATCTTTACTTATATGTTAATATACATTCACTAAATTTAAAACTAAATATTGAAATACAGTGACCATCACTTTCGCTTTGCCCTGCCCCGCTTGCTCCACAGCCCTCCCCAGGGGTGGCCATGGTGTCCTTCCAGACGTTTCCGAGCATCTCCATGCTGTGAGCGAGCAGATGGAGACCCAGAACTTGGTTTTATTGATGCGACTAGGACCATTCTGAAAGGAGAGCCTCTGTTTTGCCTTTTCCACTTAACATCACACGTTGGGATGTGATGGGACTGCTCTTCCTCATTCTCTCCCATGGTGGGCATTATGCTGTAGCTTTCCTGTCCCACAATTCCATCCCCTCATTGACCCTCCCACACTGTCGTCATTCAGACTGAGCCCACTTCCTCCCACCCGGGCTCCCCCGAGGGACCGCTCTAACCCAGCACTGCTCCCCTCAGAATTCCTTCGGCCAGACCGCCACCACGCCCCTGCAAGCACAGGCAGCTCTTCCACTCATTCCACACCACCCACTGGGGAAGGAGAGGCCGTGGAACACCAGTCCGCAGGTGACTAGTCCAGGGCACTGCGGGGCTGCCGAGAGTCAGAGGGCAAGGCACGGGGAGAAGATGGGCTGCCTCTGCTGGGATCGAGAGCTGGGCTTGAAGAGCTAGGCTAGTCTGTGTGTAGAGCATCAGGGTGTCGTTGTCAGATTGGTCCTAGAGGAGAAATCAGTTGGAATCCCCTGTGGGATTAGATGTAGATAATTGATTTCAGAGAGGAAGGAGAGGGAGAGAGAGAAACATCAATGATGAGAGAGGATCATTGATTGGCTGCCTCTTGCATGCACCCCGCTGGGGATCGAGCCTGCAACATGGCTTATGTCCTGACTGGGGATTGAACTGTGACTTCCTGGTTCATAGGTTGATGCTCAAGCACTGAGCCAGCTTGGCTGGGCCCCTGTGGGCCTTTTTAGTACACGAGTGAGTGCTCTGTGGCTAGGCATGTTATCAGGTGCTTTTCACTGAGATAGCTTTGTCCCTGGTTAAGAGCTAAGTCCCTGCAGTGTCATTAGCTGCGTGTCCTAGTTCATGTTACTCTGTCTCCAGCAAGAGTAATCACTCATGTTTACGAAGCCCTTACCAGGTACCAGGCAATGCACGAACTGCTTTGTGTGCATTACCTCATTGCATCTTCTAAATTCTGAGACAGGGGTCCTGCAGTCACGCCCGTGTTAGAGGCCAGCAAAACAGGCTGAAACCCAGGCCCTTCTCATTTTACGTGAAGCCCTGGGGGAAGCGAGTGGTGTCCGTCCCTGTTTGTGTGTCATCAGTGTTCTGTAGGTTCCTCCTCCTGACTGGGGCGCATCAGGATTCTGTGCCCACTGGGGTCTCCTCAGTGAGCAATGACAGAGTAGCAGGGCAGTGCTGGTGGCTCTGCCCCTTGGCGCTCTGCCCAGGACTCAGCAGGATGGGAGCGCTGGGTAGAGGGAGTCCTGCCTTGGAGACAGGGCATCAGGTTTTTCTCTGGTCTCCTTTCAGTGGGCTGTTCAAGGTGTATTCCTAGAGTCTAGAGTCTAGAACAGCTGCAGGCCAGATCCAGCCCGTTTGAAATGAATAAAACTAAAAAAAAAAAAAAAAAAGACGGTACCCTTTTATGTAATGATGTTTACTTTGAATTTATATTAGTTCACACAAACACTCCATCCATGCTTTTGTTCCGGCCCTCCGGTCCAGTTTAAGAACCCATTGTGGCCCTCGAGTCAAAAAGTTTGCCCACCCCTGGACCTGTGACAATACCTGCAGGCAGGGTGTCCGAGGTGGCCACCTGGCATGGACAGCCTGCATCAGAGGCATCTATAGAGCTTATAAAACATGCAGGTTCCTGAACCCCTGACTCACTGAATTCAAGTCCAAGCAGGAAAGACCTGAGACTATGCATTTAAACACCTTTCCAGACTCCAGCCCTATTTGAGAACCCTGCAAACTGCTGGCTCACAGGCTGACGTCTGTGCTGCAGTACTGGTTAAAATAGTTTTCTTGACATTTTTGCACTCATGGTCAACATTTTAAAATTAGGAGCATCAAGTGAAATAAGCCACTCAATGAAGGAAAAATACCACATGATCTCACTCATTCATGGATAACAGAGACCATTATAAACTTTTGAACAATAATAGATACAGAAGCAGAGCTGCCTCAAACAGGTTGTCAAACTGCAGCGGGAAGGCCGGGGAGGGTTGGGGGGCAGGAGGGGGAGGGGGGGAAAGGACACATATGTAATACCCTTTGTAATACTTTAAGCAATAAAAAAAAATAATAAAATAAAATTAGGAGCATCACAGGAAAACTAGCCTAAATGTACAAGACCCCACCATCTTTGTATTTGGGTTCAGAACCCATTTTGGTGATAGCAAGACACTGGCCTAGCTTTTCAAGCCAAGCCTCTGTGTCCCAGCAGGGGCAGCCCCGTCTTCTCCTCGTGGCCTCGCCCTCTGACTCTCCTCAGCCCACAGTGCCCTGGACGAGTCACCGGAGTCACCCGGGGACTGGTGTTCACGGCCTTTTCTGCCCCAGTGGGTGGTTGGAAGTGAGTGGAGAAGCTGCCTGTCAGGAACTTCCTGGTCCAGCTAGTTTCTGTGCCGTGCATGATGGCGCCAATCTTCAGGCAGCCCGGGAGGACAGGAGTAGGGAGATGCATTTTAAATGTCACGCCCCACGTGGATTTGACGCACTTTAGGGCATTCAGACCCGCAGTCATCGGGAGAAAAGAGTGAATGTAGGTTTAATGGGGCCCCAGGTCAGATCAGCCCCTTGGGTTTGGCCTCCCTGAAAGAAGAGTCCTTTCCCAGCCCTGAGCCTCCACCACATACAAGCCAGGTCCTGTGGCCTCTCCCCACCCTCGGGCTGCTATCTGATTCCATCTCCTGTCACTTTCAGAACCAGTTCATTATTCCTTTATTATTCCCATTCTCCTGCTTATCATTATTAATAATCACTCCAGACAGGCCAGGGTGCTGACAGCTCCCCCCTTGTCCATTCTTTCTGTCTGTTTTAATCCTGCCTGCTTATCTGGCACTGACCTGAGCTTTTCCCTGTTTAATTAAGCAGTGCCGGTCAGCCCACTACGGCCCAGGTGGAGATGGGAGTGATCGGTTCTCCCGATAGGCAGAGGGGTGATGGGCCCTGCGGCCTGGACATTCCACCTCCCCAGGGGCCCGAGGGCAGGGGCACGAGTCCCAGGAAGGGCCGCGTGGGTCTGCGGGGCTGGGGAGGCGGGAGGGGCTGATGACCATTACTCGCTGAGAAGCAGTGCTTCTCAGACCTTAGGAGCCTGGTCACCTGAGGGCCTGTTGAAGTGCAGATGGCCTGGGCCCCCCAGGGGTTCTGCTTTGGGAGGTGGCCGTGAAACTGAATGCTCAGTGAGCTCCCTGGGGTGCTGATGCTGCGGTTGGAGGGACCACCCTTTGAGTAGCCCCGAGTTAGTGCCAACCTCAGCCTAGTGATGGACACTGGCCAGGCCCGAGCATGCCTCGCTAAGGATGGATTAGAGAGGGAGAGGCTGTGTGGTGGGGAAGGGGGGATTATGGCAGCTCCCAGATATGAGGGGCTGAATAAGGGACTGGGCCACGGGGTGCGGGACTACGAGGGAAGGCATGGACATGGATTCAACCTCTGGTCTCTGCTATGGGTCTCCGTGGCAATGAGGGAGAGGAAGCGTAAAAATACCTCTGTTGTTTGGAGCAACGGTCAGCGCGGTGGTGCTTGACAGAAGTAAGTCCAGATGGAACCCGTGGGGTGGGGCGGGGTATGCTGAGGTCAAGACAAGCTGCATCACTTGCAGGGCCTGGTGAAAAATGAAAATGCTGCGACTTTTGTTCAGAAATCATTAGGCGTTTCAAGACAGGGACACCAGAGCGCCAGACCACGCGGGGCTTTTCTCAAGCGCAGGGCTCTGTGTGCCGCGGGGTCATAGGCCCTGTCGCTGGAGATTCCGGCAGTAGCGAGACTGCCGGATGGAACGGGCCGTCAGGCTGCCGCCACGTTGCCGCCACGTTGCCGCCTGTCGATGACTCCCGCACTCCCTTAGTTGATTAGCACATCTGTTGCCATAAGAGATGTGGATGGACCTCTCGTAGCTTAAGTCACCCTGCTCCAGGCATTACACAAAGCCCCTTCATATATGACTTGATTGCATCCTTGCAATAAGCGTATGGAGTGTGTATTATTTCCCCCGTTTTTTACAGGTGGAGAAACTGAGGTAGAGAGAGGCATGGTAACTTGCCTCGTGAGTGAGAGTCAGCTCATTAGACCCGAGCAGGTGTCTGGGGCTGGGAGGTGCTGAGCGCTAATGAGAGTTGGGGGTTGATGTGTGGGGCGCTGGGAGCACTCGAGTGCCTGGGTGCTGCAGAAAAAGGCATGGATACCCAAGTGCCAGCCGAAGATGGAAGGATTCAGAGCAATTAAAATGTTTTGCCTGGGAGCTGTTTGGAGCCTTTTTTTTTTTTTTTTTGAAGGGGGAGTTTTCTGACTTCAAGGTGTTAACAGGCTCTCTAAATGGTTTTGTTTTTTAATTGCAGCAAATGACTGTGGAGCCATTAGATTTTGCCTCTCTGTTGTTTCCGTCCTCCTCCTCCTATTTATTCTGTTTAATTCAGTCGGGTAGCTCCGGGGCAATGGAGATCAATACTCCTCTTTGATAGAAAAGAGTCAGGTTTGAAACCTAGAGATAAAACTGACACCATTTTGTATAAATTTAATTAAAAATGCACCTTTAGTGGCTTGTTACAGACACAAAGCCGAGTGTCTCTCTCTCTATCTCCCTCACTCTCCCCCTCTTTCTCTCTCTCTTCCTCTGTCCCTCTCTTCCTCTTCCTCTGCCTCTTCTCTCTCTCTCTCTCTCTCTCTCTCTCTCTCTCTCTCTCTCTCTCTCTCTTTCCTTTCTTCTTCCTAACAGGGAGATCTCTAAATCTGCCTCACCAACAGTCTTGTTTCATGATGTTAGACTTGAAACTTCTGTGCTGAGGGACGCTGAGGGAAGGGTGAGAAATTCTAAGCAGATCACTGTGGCCTTTTCCCAGAGTAGGCTGTGGGGAGAGGCTGAGGGATGCAGAAGCACCGAGATGGGTCCACTTCTCTTTTCAAAGTCCTTTTTCTTTTGGCCCCTCAGCCTGTAGGCTCGGGGGCTCCTCTGGACCGAGCTGCAGCCCCTAAGCCCCTCTCGCTGTTTTTGACCTGCCATTGCAGCTGCCTGTGCCTCCTCATCGGTCCCTGTGGGTCCCCAGACAGTGGGAGGCGCAGGAGCCTGGAGCCCCTCTCTGGTAACCCCAGGGCTGCTGCGCACATTTGTCATGTGTTTTACAATCCACCCCTTCACCTCCTTCCCCGCCGGCTCGCCCCCTTTCACTCTGCTCAATCCCATTTGGCTTTCCTCATTTTTCACTTGAGTGGGTTTCCTATCCCCGACTGTGCTCTGGCCTCACTCAGCTCAACACCAATAAAACACACTCAACACAGGTAGAACAAGGTGCCCGGGCCGGCATGACAAATGACTCGCCAGCCCTCGCTAAGCGTGGCTGTAAATCGTCTTCCCGATGCCTGGGCCTGGATCTATTCTCTGCGGTCCCTCAGCGCGGACCAGGCGGCCAGCAGCCCAGCATTTGGCCAGCCCCCAGGCCTCTCCTGGGATCACTAGTCTCCTGGAGGGAGAAAGGTGGCCGGGTGGGAGAGGGGGGACTATTGAAATGTTTACACCTGTGGCTTTAGTTAGAGCGGCTGACTTCTGAATGTATTGGGCCGTAACTCCAGCAGCTAGATTTACTACACATGCACTGTGTGCCAGGCGTCATGCGAAGGTTTTACAGTAAAGTTTTTTAATCTTCACAACAACCCTACAAGGCACAGTTTACATGACCCTCCATTTCACAGATGAAGACCCTGGTGAAGGCCTAGCAAGGTCATAAAACCCGCCAAGGTCATCTGGCTAGTAATTGGTCAGCCAGGGTTAGGGCAGACCTCTTGGACTCTAAAATCTGGGCTTTTCATCACCACACCCTGTGTGCATGGCAACAGGCCGGGCACACTGGGAAGCAAGATGTAATCGTCATTCTCCTGTGTTTATGGTTTTGTGCTGTGGGACCAGGGGCATTAGAGGAAGCTCATAGCCAAGTTCACACTGGTTTCCTTCTCTGTTCCATGAGGCTCCTGCTGTGTGCACGGGGAGGGTGGGGGCTCCTTCTTCCAGGGGCTTCTGCCTTGCCCAGCCCAGAACAGTGAGGGTGCCTCCACCATGCAGAAGCGGAGGGGGAAGGCGAGGGGGCTTCGCTAGCGCATGCTGGTGCCCGGGGAGCTCCTGGAGAGCCCAGGGCTTGTGACCTGCCCGCCGACCTGTGGCATCAGGCAGTGTGGTGAGGCGGCGTGTGCGAGCGGCTTCCGCTTTGCGTGCCTTTCATGGCCACCGATGGAAATCAGACCCCAGAGGCAGATATCCCGAGTTTGAGCCACGGGACCCTCCTCACTCTGCAGCCTTCCTCTCTGGCGATTACAAACACGGCCGCTTTGTGTCTAAAATGGCCGAGATAATTGAAACGGAATTTGGAATCAGGGCCCTGCAGGCAGCACTTGTTGAAAGAAGAAATAAAGATTGTGTGGGTCACATCTTTTGTCATTTGCGTTTAATAATCGTACCAGGAGGTGTGCACAAAGGGAGAGGCGGCATGCAAGCCAGCCCGCCCGCCCTGCGTCTGCTGGGGAGGAGTTGGCTGAGGTGGGAGGGCGCTGGAGGGAGGCACAGGACTTGGGGAAAGTTCTCTCCACAGGGCGGGGGCAAAGGAGAGGGCTCGGCTTGGGCAGGCCTGAGTGTCTGAGAGGAAGGCTGTGTTGACCTGCTGAGTGCCCTCACCTCATGTCCTCTGCACATCCTCCACTCACCCCTACGACCCCCACCTTGTGAGTGAGGTAGCTGGAGCCCAGGAGACCCAGGCAGTGACTCGAACAGGCTGCATTTGGACTCTCTGGGTCAAAAGCTTGGGATACTGCCATTCCTGGGTACTGCCAACTGTAGGAGCTGGGACCAAAGGTGCCGCCCAGCACAGGGCAGGTGCCACCTCCAGGCCGTGGGTCTGTGGGCTTTCAAAGTGTCCTCTGGAGCCCTGCAATCTGTGGTTCCTTAGAATCACACATAATCACATTTGGGTCTTTGAGGAATGTACCACTTTTACCCTGATACAGCCCCCTCTCCCACCAACCCCACACACTACTCATACATGTTCCCCCCACCCCCTGTCCAACTTCCAAAACCACTTCCCCTCCTCCTCCCCCCCCCCCCACCGCCATGCGGCTGCCCCTTCCTGTCTGCATGAACCTATGGACTTGGGATCTCAAGGGCTCCCCCAGTGCCCACATCATCCGAGGGGTGTGGGAGGCTGTGAGGAGCTCAGGCTCTTGGAGGTGGAGAGACGGTGCTATGAGCTGAACCGTGCCCCCCAAAATCTGTATGTTGGAATACAAACCCCCGGTACCTCAGAATGTGACTGCATTTGGAGATAGGGCCTTTGAAGAGCGATTCAGGTAAAAAGAGGTCATATGGGTGGAGCCTAATCCAATATGACTGGTGTTCTTGTAAGAAGAGGGAGAGACACCAGGGATGCTCATGTGAGGACACAGCGTGAGGGCAGCCATGCACTGGCCAGGGAGGGAGGCCATAGGAGAAACCAAACCCGCCAACACCTTGACCTCGGACTTCCAGCCTCCACACTGTGAGGAAATAGCTTTCTGTTGTTTAAGCCAGCGGTCGCCAACCTTTCAGACCTCACGGACCACCAGTTGCCGACCGCTGGTTTAAGCCATTAGTCTGTGGGATTGTGGTATGGCAGCTCTAGCAACCTCACTTAGTGGTGTGTTGCAGGGGGCGCTTGCCTGGGATGTTCCTTGCCCTGGTCCCCTCCCTTCTGTACCCAGACATGCATAATGTGGGCCTGAAAGTACCAGCGAACCCGAGCTGCTTTCCTCTCCAGGTGGAGCCAGAATCTAGACGACCCATGGCTCACGGAGGGGGCTTGCGTGTCGGTCTTTGCCCCTGGTGTTTTCTCCAAGGTTCCGAGCTGCCCATTTCCAGGTCTCGGGGATGGGACGCTCGCTCTTCTCTTCAGTCACTTCCTTCTGCTCTAAGCCTCTTCCCCTTTTGCCATTGGTCAGAAAATGCATACTGTGTTGGTGACATCGGGGAGTCTCAATCCTTGCAGAAGCCAGCGTCCTGGTACAGACTAGAAAAGAAGGCGAGAATGAAGAGCTTCTCAGGTCTGAGTGTCAGGTGGGAGCCTGGAGAACTCCCCCCCTGCCCGAGGGCTCTGCATGGGTGGAGTGGGGGTGTGGTGGGGACAGGGCTGATAATCACCATCACCACCACCACCACCACCATCACCATCATCTCAGGGCCAGGCCCTCGCCACAGGGTCCCAGGAGGCTGGTGGAGCGCACGCTGGCCCCAGGCTTGCCACAGTTGCATAGTTGGGGGTCTCACAGGAGCAGGTGCTGGGGAGCAGAGGTGACCTGGGTGGGGGACAAAGGAAGGCGGCAGCGGCAAATAATGAAAAGGGGTCCTGGACTTTTCAGCTTGGAAGGGCTTGGTGGTGCAGAGCCATGGGCCGCTAACATTCCTGAGGACTGCCTCTCTGCCAGCTCATGTGCTCTTAAATCTTCTCGTTTTACTCCCTCCAGACTGGGGGGTAGATGGTGGTGTCTCCATTGTACCTGGGAGGTGTGGGGTTCAGAGGTCTGGACTGGCTCATGATTGCACAGCTGTAAGTCAAATCCAGGCTTCTGGACTCCCCATCCTGGCTTCTCCTAGAGCGGGATTGGCAATCTGCCCCCAATCACCCATTTTTGTGTGTCCTGTGAGCTCAGGAAGGTTTTTACATCGTTAAATGGTTGTGGGTGGGGAAATAAAAAAAAAAGCATATTTTGTGACAAGTGGAAAATTATAGGAAACTCAAACGTCAGTGTCCATACATATAGTTTTGTTAAAACACACCCCTCTGTTTGCATAGTCTGTGGCTTCTTTCTCGATACAAGAGCAGATTGCGTAGCTGTGACTGAGACTTACCGTCCTCAAAGCCTCAAATATTTACTGTCCGGGCCTTAACAGAAAATGTCTGCCAATGACATCTACTTTAGAGTCGTATAACTTGAGAGATGGAAGAGATTCTTAAAAAACATCTAGCTGCAAACTCTTGACTCGCTCTCACTCCATCCACCCATTTTCCAGATGAGCAGAAGGAGGCCCATTGTACCTACACAGGCAATTCCACGGCTCTCCTGGGGCCCCAGTGCCCTGCTCTCAGGAGGCGGGCTCACAGCAGCCCTCACAGGGCCGGAGAGAAGGCCGCTGGGCCCCACATCTTTGCTCCATTGTTGTCGGTGCCTGAGGTTTCTATGGGGCTCCTGTGGCACTAGGTTAGCTGTGTCTTCAGACTTGGGGCTTGTAGCCCACAGGAGACACCACCCCTGGGACCCAGAGGTGGCCGTCACCTGGCCGAGGGGGAGGGATGAAACTTGGAATGCACCATGCGGCATTAGTGTTGTGGCTCACGCAGGTTCAAGTCCTGGTTCTGTAACTGGTGACTTTGGCGAGTTACTTCAACCTTTTGTGCCTCAGTTTCCTCACCTAGAAAACAATTGCGTTTACCCCATGGGATTGATTGTGTGAGGGTGAAATGAGTCAATACATATGAAGTGCTTGAAGTGGCCCGGGGCACATGGTGTGTGTTGTGTGAATACTGGTGGTGGTGGTGATGATGGTGGTGGTGGTGGTGGTGATGGTGATTATCAGCCTTGTTGGAGCCAGCTCATTATTCTAGCCCCACTGGGCAGAAGCAGAGATTTCTACTGGGGCCTCTCCCCACAGGGGCCTCTCTCCCTATGGTCTTCACAGGACCATCAGCTGCAACGACAAACAAGCCCCTGCTTTAAGGCTATAGCTTGAGATTTCCTGCTGAATTTCCCGCGATGTCTGTGTCTGGCCTTGGAGGTTGGGCAAAACAGGTTCAATGCCACAGACAGGGCTCTCTGTCTAGGGATCTGGGTTCTATGAAACATATGGGCAAGCTGGCCATTGAGGTGAGTGGTTTGTCAACACGCTTGAGTCCTATGATGGTAACGTGGGGTCAAACAAGCTGCAAAAGAAGAGAAACGATGTGGTAGCCATTTACATAGAAATGTAAAACTTGCAAGACCATAGTGCATTTTAGGTCTAAGGAAATGTGCAGGGTGATAAACACTGAATTCAGGACTGGTTCCCCTGGAGGAGGAGGTGCACGTGGAGAGAGGTGCCTGGGGGCCTTCCCTTGAATATGGGAAACAACCTGTGCAATTTCTTAAGCTGGAGGGTGAATGTATAAGAGTTTTACACGCGTATTATTCTTGATACCTTTTCGGGTCTTAAGTATTTTATTTTATATATATAATGTAGGCAAGGCTAATTTTGCAAAACGCAATAGAATTTTGGAGGCCTTAAGATTTTACCACGAAGCCCCTGGATGGGTCAGCAGGGATGAGTACATTCCCATGGACAGTGTGCCCTTGCGGTGAGCGGGCATGCACCTGGCACTCTGCTCCCTGCATCCGGGCCCACGGGTGCCCTTGCCCACACACATCTCCTGCCCCCTCTGCCTGTGCCTAGCAGGCCTTCCCCATCTGCTGGCTGTGTTGTTCTTGCCCAGCCGTGTGTCCTCTCTGGGCTGTGGAGCTGGCGGAAGCTCTGGCCCACATCCCCGGTGAGGCAGAGGGGCTTTGGAACGTGTTTTTCTGGGAGGCAGACACCAGCTGGCTGGGGAGACATTTGCATATTCATCTGAGCCCCCTGAGCCCAGCCAGGATGGTGAGGAGGAGGCTGCGGTGGGGCAGAGGGAGAGGGAAGGCTCTGGTCAGCTAGGGGTCAGGCGGAACAGATTTGAGATTGAAGAGACAGATGGTTAAAGCAGAAAAAGAGGGGGGTGGGAGCAAATCCCGACTCCTCCACGAAGGGAGCCATTCAAGAGCCCTGCAGTCTCTTATCTCTTCACAGGGCTTTGCGGCTTTCAAGCATTCTCTTGTCTCTCATTGGATTCCTCACCGTAGTCCTGCAGAGTATATATTAACACCATCCCCATTTTACAGATGCGGAAACTGAGGCTCGGCCACGTTAGACCCCTTGTTTAGGGTCACAGGGCTAGTGCATGGAGGAATACTTGGATTCAGGCCTACTTCTCTTTTCACTGCACCTCGGAACCAACTAAACTTGCCGTCTCTACTTGCTCATCTCACATTCTCCTCTGAGCACACTCCAGTGAGGTTTCTGAGCCTCTGTCCTACTGAAACTCTTCTTTTCTAGGTCACCAGGGACTCCCCACTGCTTTGATGTCAACTCCAATGTCACTCTCTGTGGCCACCGTACTTGGCCTCTCCATGGTATCCGAGACAGGTGACCGCTGACCTCTCCCTCCTTCCGGAGGCAGCCTCCCCTTTGGTTGCCATGACAACACAGGCTCTGGTTTCCCTCGCTCCTCCCGCCGCTCCTTCTCTGCAGGCTCTGCCCCATCTCTGAGTGCTGGATGCCCAGGGCTTAGACCTCAGCCCTCTCTCCTTTCCCTTCTCTCTGTGCATCCACCTGAGCCACCTGTTCAGTCCTGGCACTTCAACTAACATCTCCTCTCAGGCTGCCTTGCACAGTGGTCAGAGCACAGGCTGCCTAGATGTGGATCTCAATGCAGCCAAATGTTTTTATGACCTTGGGCAACCTTTTTATGTGCCATTCTTGCCACCTGTGAAATGGAAACAACAAAGCCCTTACTCTGTAGCAGCGGTGGGGAATGTCCCGCCCTCGGGCTGTATAAGGCCCCAGAAATCATATGGTCTGGCCCTGCCAAGGCATTAGAGGTGAGTTAATTCAATGTCTGACCAGATATAGCAGGTCAGTTGTTAAGCTGATGATTTTGTACGGCCCGAGAATGATGTTATAAGTATCCAAATGGCCCTTGGCAGAAAAAAGGTTCCCACTCCTAGACTGTTGAACCTCAGAGGGAAGTCAGGGGAGGGTGGGTGAAAAGAGATCAACCAATGAACTTGTATGCATATATGCATGACCATGGACACAGACAGTGGGGTGGTGAGGGCCTGGGGGGTTGTGTGGGAGGAGGACGGGAGTGGGCTGGAAGAGGTTAATGGGGGGAAAAAGAGAACCTATGTAATACTTTCAACAATAAGATTTTTTTAAAAAAGGTTCCCACCCCTGATCTATAGGGTAGTTGTGGAATTAGATGAATTGTAAAGGGCTTAGAACATTGGCTGGCACGTACTAAGTGCTCGATATACAGGAATGTGCAAAATAAGTTTACTGTGCCATTCTGACACCCTTTTGAGTTAATAGCAGGTTTACAGTTGTTCATATGGAAAAGACATGCAGGTTATGATTATTACAATAGCTCTTTTCATTAAGCGACTATGGATTGATTAGATAACATAGACTTTTTTATTGTTGAAAGCTTGGGACAGCTGAATCAACAAAAATAAGAAATCATACTATCTCAGCTTTTTCTAAAGTGATTGATTCCAATCCTTTTTCCTAGTTTGTAGGAACACGTAGTATATAATTGTGTTATGTTCATGGATTTTTCCAAGTTTTTCTTTATTATAACAAGTCTATTCCACATACAATTTTCCAGCGTCTGACAAGTGATGTGGGTCGGAGAGACCGATGACGGAAGGGGAGCAGGATGAGAGGATGTAGACAAGGCGCCATGTGAGGAATGGTCGAAGCAGCCGGGACAGGAGTTTGCAGTAGGTGTGTTCAAAAGTGTCCTAAGAAGGTCCCATGGATTTAACTTGTGTGACATTAGGAAGAAAGTTAGAATCAATGATTCAAAGTTCAGTGGAGGCGCATGACAGTGTAGTATAAAGAGGAGCTTTCTGTGACAAATGGATGTCCCAGATCGGACGGGGAAGTGCTGACTGAGCAGAGTCACCACCAGTGGAGGCATCCCTCCCCCCCCACCCCACCCCCCGCCCCGACACACAGCTGGTGTTGTAGGGAAGACTGACCTCACAAGTCGGTGCCCTGGACCCTGGAGGGTCTTTCTAACTGTCAAGTTCTTCCATTGGGCAAATGGCAATATACATGAACAGGACACCCAAATCTAGGAGCGCCTTGGATGTCTGCCTATTCCTCTTCCCCAGATCCCGAGGTGGGAGTCTGCAAGCTCCTCTCCAAAAGCAAAAAGAGGAGGCCTGGTAGGGCTGGGGAGGCCCATCGCTTGTGCTGGCCAAGCCAGCTCCTGCACATGCATGGATCCTGCACACACAGACCCTGCACACACACAGACTGCACATGCATGGACCCTCTGCACACAGATCCTGCACACACACCCAGACCCTGTACATGCATGGACCCTGTGCACATGGATCCTACACACACACACACACAGACTGCACACGCATGGACCCTTTGCACACAGACCCTGCACACACACAGACTCTGCACGCACATGGACCCTGTGTACACAGACTCTATACATGCATGGACCCTGTGCACACACGGACTCTGCACACACAGGGTTTCCTGCTCACATGTCCTGAGCTGGGCCTGCCTCCTATACCATGAACCCCAAGCAGAACCCCTGAGGGCCGGCCATGTCCCAGGAACTCACCAGTTTCCTGAGAAGTGCTGGTTCGCTGACGAGGCCCAGGCAGAGGAAGTGTGAGGCATGCTGGGAAGTGGTGGACTTTAGATTTGGCCAATCTTGACTTAAATCTAGGCTCTGGCCCTTTCCATCCCTGAATGTGCCTCCACATCTTCATTTCTGAAATGGAGAGACCAATACCTACCTCAGCGTCTCATGTGAAACACATGGAAATGTTGGAGAGCCCAGAAGGGGAAACTGAGGCTGGGAGGGTGTCAGTCGATGAGAGGCTGAGCCTGGATTCTGATCAGGGCCTCTGGTCCTAGCTAACACCCTGTGCTGCTCCAGGCTGTTTCCCACACTCGGAGATCAGCCTGTGCTCCGGGTTCAGGTCCACCGGTCGCCTTGAGGCTCCTCGTGTCCCATGCGGCCTTGCCCGCCTTTGCCTGCTTTGGGTTTCCGAAGCAGGGCCTGGTGGCAGCCAGCCGGGCAGCCGCATTCTCTGCAGGGCATCCATCACTAGGGGTCACTCTTCCTCTGTGTGTGGAGTCTGGAGGGCAGAAATGAGGCTGCTGAGCGGGTGCTGGCACCCCAGATGTCCCTTCCCCCCAAGGGCATTGTCAGGCCTACCCTGCCAGGAGTGAGAGTGGCACCCTTCCCAACACCTCTGGGGCCTAAGAGGGGGTGAACTATTCCCCTCCTACGAACTACCCCCCATCTCCAGAGTCTGAGCTTGCCCAGCCAGGGCAACCTGGCTGACCGGGGGTTCTGCTTCCGGTTCAGCAGCTCAGGGTTCACTTCTGATTCCCCCTGAGCCAGCTGCAGTGGGGACCGGCCTTGGGGAGGACTTGTACGGCAGGAGGCCCTGATTTCCACCTGCTAGTTCCTGAGCCTTGCTCATCAGAACTTGTATTGGAGCGTACTTTTCTCTCACAGTGGCCTCACTCAGCACTCTCTCTTGTCAGACTACACTGGTTACTCCCTCCTGTGCCCGCCAAGCCCTTTCCTGCCACAGGGCCTTTGCATGTCCCTCGGCCTGAGGGCACTGCCTTAGATCTTCACATGCATGTTGGTCTGAGCTCACATGCCACCTCCTCAGGGAGATATTTTCTGACCTTCTTGTTTAAATTAGCCACCTCCCAGCTTTGACGGTTGCCCTTTATCGTATCCTCCTGGTTATCTCCTTCATGGCACCACCACATCTCTAACTGCCTCCTTGGTTTACTTGGTTATTGCCCCCCCGCCCCATCTAAGGCTTTGTGAGCACAGGGACTCTGTCTGTCTTGCCCTCTCTGGTGTCCCCAGCTCCTAGAATAGTGCCTGGCACATAGTTGGTGCTCAGATATTTGTTGGAGGAGTGAACTGAAAGTCCTAGAAAGTAGACTGTTTTGCTGTTCTGTTTTCTAGGTCAGGAAGTTCATGAATCCTGGCACGTGTCCTGTCTGCTGGGCTTAGGAAGGTGGGCGAAGTGCTGGTGGAGAGACTGCAGGTGGGTGGGGGCTGATGGAATCTCCCTGCACGTAGAATGAGAAGAAAGAAATGTGGTTGTCTCTGGGGCTGCCGGGAGCATCACAGGGTTGGAGAGTGGGGTTGGACCTATGCACACCTAATGTAAGACTTCCAAGGGGCACGGGGACCCATCTCATGGGGGGTGGGAGGGACAGGAGGGGTACTCAACCCAAACCGAGAAACACAGAGTTTGTGGAACCAACCTGTTCTGGCCCTGCCTTGGCCTGAGCCTGACTAGAAGGGCCCTGGACGAAGAGATTGAATACCTGGGCACTAAACTCAGTCCTTTCCTTTGACCAGCTGTGGCCTTGAGCTACTCAGCTGCTCTGAAAGGTGAACAAAATAATATAGTATTGTATTGTATCATCTATACTAATAAAAGGGTAATATGCTAATTAGACTGGACATCTTCCGGACATCCTTCTGGACAAAGCCATGGTGGCAGGGGCCAAGGCAGAGGAAGTTAGGGGCGACCAGGCTGGCAGGCAGAATGATTAGGGGCGATCAGGCAGTCAGGCAGATGAGCAGTTAGGAGCCAGTGGTCCCAGATTGTGAGAGGGATGTCCTGGAATGGAGAGGTGCAGACTGGGCTGAGGGACACCGCCCCCCACCCCCCGGCCACAAATTTTGTGCACCAGGTCTCTAGTATTATATAATATGGTATATGATATGATATAGTATTATATTATAATACATATTTATAATAATTCTGCTGCAGAAACACACTCCTCTCTCTTTCCTGGCACGTGAGAGGGTTATCTTTCTCCAACCCCTTGAAGTTAGGCAGGACATATGATTAGTTCTGGCCACTGGGTTGTGGGCAGAAGGGCTGCGTGTTGCTTTGAGGCTGGAGGATTTATTTGCTGATGTGATACCCCCAGCCCAGCTCCTCCCTGGACATGGCAATCACAGAAATCTGGTGGAGATGGAGTTCTGCCAGCCTGCGTCTCCGACTAACCTCAGTGAGCAGAACCTCCTGCCAACTCGCATTGGGCATACATAGCTTAAACAAGAAATGAATTGTTGTTTTACGACTCTGAGGGTTGGAGGGCTGTTTGTTACGCAGAGCAACCTAGCCTAGCCTAACTGATACAGTTTCTCAACTTTGGGGTTCAGTGACCTACAGGGAACAGCCCTGTTAAACTGCACATTCTCAGGCCCCATCCCAGATGCACTGAGTCAGCACGCCCAGGGGTGAGGCCCTGCGATCTACCATTTGAATCGCAATCAGCGTGGATCCCCGGGCTTGAGAGTGTAGGGAGGCCTCTGGATCTGAAGCAGGCCTGCCTGTGGCGAGGCCAGGTTCTCCAGGTGCTGGGCTCAGCGCTGAGAGGTCCCTGCCCTTGGCTTAGGGTGGTAGTGCTCCACCCTCTTCTCCCACCTGGCAGTGCAGCATCCCCTGGGCCAGGCACTGGGGGAAGGGCTCACAGAGTGGTCTCCAAGTGAGAGCGATAGAAACCTTGCGTGATGGATTGAAGGAGACGAGACCATTCCCGGCTGATGGCTGACGTGCAGCCGCAGTGACAGGTGGCGATGTTTGTGCTCTGAACCTGCAATCTCAGCTAATAGGAAAGATTGAGGGGTCTGGAATGAGAAGCGTCATGGGCCGCAGCCCCAGGGGCAGGGATGCTGCTGGTGGAGAGGGGCATGGCTCGTGGCTTCCCTAGGGAGTGGGGGGCACTTTGCTGCCCAGCCCCTGGGCTGGTGGGAGGATGTCTCTGGCTCATGGGAGCTGGGCTCACTAGGAGGCCCTCAGCTGCCCCTTTGGTGGCCTGAGACTGTCCGAGGGCCAGGCTGGAGCTCCAGGAGGGGGCAGGTGCTCCCACAAGGAGCTGCCCTGCAGAGGCACATGGGGCTGCAATGCCCAAGTGTGGGAATCCCCAGCTGGGGTGGGGGTGGCGTAAGGCTGAGGGCCCAGAGCAGCCCTTGAGTAACTTTCTCTCCCCCATGGGAGCTTCAGGTGTCCTGCTGGGCAGCCTGAGGGAGGCAATGGTTAAAAAATAAGCTCAGCCCGGCTGGCATGGCTCAGTGGTTGAGCATCGGCCTATGGACCAGGAGTTCACGGTTCAATTCCTGGCCAGGACACATGCCCAGGTTGTGGGCTAGATCCCCAGTGTGGGGGTGTGCAGGAGGCAGCCGATCAATGATTCTCTCTCATCATTGAGGTTTCTATTTCTCTCCTCCTCCCTTCCTCACTGAAATCAATAAAAATATATATTTAAAAAAAATAATCAAGAGCTCAGAATTCGAGATTCAGTTCATAAACCTCCCCTCTGGATTTGAAGCCATACTACCCTGGGCTCGAATTCCGAAGCTACCATTTCCTACCCACGGCCTTGGACAACGAACCACCCCTGTCCTGAGGATGCCGCAGTAGGGCTGAGTGGTACGAGCTGCGCAGCGCCTGTGAATCACCCAGGGAGTTTGTTGAAATGCAGGTTCTGACTGAGTAGGTCTGGCGTGGGGCCTGAGAGCCTTCATTTCTAATACACTCCCGGCGATGCTGGTGGATCACAGTTTCAGTAACAGGATGTGGAAGACCAGAGCGGGTGCCTGGTTCACAGCGGGCACTGACACACGACCCCTCCGGGATTGGTGCCATCATTGCCAACCCAGAAGCGGTGAGGCTGTCCCTTTCCCTACCCCAGCCCACGTCCTCCTTCCAGCGTCCTGTTCCTTTCAAGGTTTCCTTTGAAGCCACCTAGACATAAATATTGGAGGAGCTCTAAGTGGGGTTCATCGCAAACCTTGTCTCCCAGGCTGTCCCTAGGCCCTGGCTCCACTGTGGGTGCCCGGTGGCCAACCTGCCCACTAGACATCTCTACAAGCAGCCTGTGCTACACCCTCCCTCCCCCACTCCACTCAGCCCAGCCCTCCCTCCCCCGCTCCAGCCATCACAGCCGCCCAAAGGGAAGCAGAGACGGCTACTATCCCTATCCCACCTCTCAAAAGAAGACTGTTGCTGACCTCTTTCCTGATGGGAGGGGTCCCTAGGGGTCTGGGGCAAGCTCCTCCAGCAGCAATGGCAGCAGCTTGGCTCAGTGGTTAAAAGCTTGGGATGTGGGCAACTTGCGGAGTCATTCAGAGCCTCGGTTTCTTCATCTGTCGAATGGGCTAATACTACTATTAGAGTGTTGTTGGGAGCATGAAATGAGAAAATGGATATAGAACCCTTTCCACCAAATGCACATCATTTTATGATCATTAGGGTCTCCATAATTCTGGACCTGCCTCCTCATCACCTACCCCCAAAAGCTGGCCCTGGAACCATCTGAGCTGTGATGGGAACCACGGGTTTGAAATGGCTCTGCTCTCACTTGGACTGAGGTGATTCTCATGGTTTGGAGCCAGGCTAAGTGTAATGGAAACACACAATCAGAGGAAGCCAGCTGATTCCAGCTGTGGCTCAGGTGAAGAGGGCAAGCCACCTCTGAGACACTGCGGGGAGGGGTGAAGCAGGGGGAAAGAGGGAGGGGAGAGGGGGGAGGGGTGCTAACTTTGGAGAGGCAGGTGCAGTGCTGCGCTCAGCTGAAGGCTGGCCTTCAGGGGGGATCTGGGGAGGGTTGGGGTGTGTGGAGGCTGCAGGGACGCTGGAGACAGATGCTGAGGCTTTGACGTGTAGGCCCCCTACTGCCCTCTCTGGGGACACTTCCTACAGGCCTAACTGTTCCAAACCCCTTCATTCCATTTGCACTTGTGGTAAAATGCACATAACATCGTAACCATTTTAACTGTTTTTAAGTGTACAGGTTAGCAGTGTTGAGTCTATTCATATTGTTGGGCAACCAACCTCCAGAAGCCTTTTCATCTCCCCAAACAGAAACTCTGTCAATTTGGTTATTCTAGGTCCTTCAGATGAGTAGAATCGTGCAGACTTAACTTCTTGTGACTGGCTTGTTTCCTTAGCATAATGTCCTCAAGGTTCGTCCCTGTTATGTATCTCCTGTTCTTAAATCCAGTGTGGTTACTAGTTGTTCTTGGAAGCGCAGCCCCATGGCCGAGTGAGCCATGGGGCCAGCCCCCTGCTGTACACCCCCTCCCCCTGTAGGAGGCAGTGTGAGCATCCGGCCACTCGGCACCTTGTTCATAAGGAATATCTTCCAGAGCACCAGGCTGCTGAGCTCAGCTGGAAGCAGAGCAGGCTCCTGCGGTCAAGCTCACGCATCTGCTATCTCCAAGGACAATGTTGTGCACTGATGGGAAAGGGGCTCTGGGGCCAGGCGGCCGGGGGTGAACCCTGAATTGTTACTATCTGCTTGCTCCTTTACAGAGTGAAGACCACAATAGGGTTGATGTGGGGATCGGATGAGATGGCCCAGACCCGGCAGAGGAAGTGCTCAGCGAGGGCTTGAAATGACTGTATTAGCATTTCGTGGGTTGAAACCCTCATCTCCACAGCTTCTGGGGTTGCCCAGCTTGGACTGAGATGAGCAAAGTGTACCTTCAGGGTCTCAGGAGAGTTGGGTGGTTTTCAGTTTCAGTAGAACCCTTCTGGCAAATTCGTTGGTGAAGCCCCAGTACTGCGATGGAAAAGGAGAGTTGCTCTGACTGGGAGGTTGGAAATCCAGTCCTCCCTGCACCACAAGCACAGGCACATCCACCTAACTTACACAGGCATACACACACACACATACATGCATACACACACAGAGACTCATGTACACACAGACACACAGAGACACATGCATATACACATACCAGACACACAGAGATACACAGACACACACAGAGACATATAGATCTACACATGCATACACAGAAATACACACAGACACAGACACATACAGAGAGACACATGCACACGCATATGCATGCACACACATCAGACACACACACACACACAGACACATGCATCTACACAAACACACAGACACATGCACGCATACACACACTGACACACACACTTTCTCTTGGACCCCCCACTGCCTCCTCCTGGGCTTCAAGGACAGAGTTGGAACCCACGCCTTGTGGGAAGGGCCCTCCTCCTGGACAGTCCCCGAGGGCTCTCCAGGCCCCCGTGGACAAGGAAACACCGGGCTCTGTGGAAGGGGGCAGGGCTTCCGCCTGCTGGGGCCTCAGCATGGTCACAGGCAGGCTGGGCTGCCAGGGCCCTCAGCCAGGGCCACAAGGGAGGAAGGTTGCGCAGTCCCCCAGTGTCCCCCGTCACCTTCTCTTGGGTCCTCACAGACACCTGGCCCTCACTTCCCAAGAGGAAACTTACCTGAAAAAGCAGGGTCTTTGATGCTGGGCCTCACGGTCACGTGCATGAGCTAAAGACAGTATGTTTGTTTCTGGTCTTGTCACCGAGCCAGCAGAGAGAGGGGTGTGACAGAGGTGAGTGCATGAGTGTGCATGTCTGTGCACATGTGCATGTACCTGTATGTCGGTATGTGTGCTCCTGTGTGCATCTATGCACCTGTGCATGAATCTCAGAAAGGTCCTCATGCTTTAGCATGTCCCCCTGCAAAACTGCTCATTAAGTCACGATTCACTCACCCATCCATTCATACATTCCTTCAGCAAACTAAATCACGATTCTTAAAATGATGGATTTAATTTGTTAAATGCCATGGTGCCAGGAGAGCATATGCCCATGTTTCTGGGATGTCCTGCGCCCTGGGGTCTCCGTAGGGTCCTGTGTCCCTCTGACCTCAAGCCCTGCCAAGCAGGTCATTCCTGGTCCCGGCTCCCCCGCAGCTCTGCTTCTGTGCCCTGCCCCTCCTTATGTGCATCACCCAGTTTCTCCCTGGACCTATAGCGCTGGGCCATCCCTGAGGGCGTGGCGGTTTCTCTTGCTGCTTTTTGCCACATCAAGCACACATGGGTCCCCTTCAGGGTTTGTGTGTCATCTCCAGGTGTGTCTGCATGTCCTTGGGTAGATGGGTCTATGTCCCTTTGGGTGTGGAAAGGTGTATTCCGGGGTGTGAGGTCTGGGGGGACACTGGAATCTCTGTGGGGGCATCTCTGAGCTTGGCCTGGGCCTGGACCCATCCCCAGCCTGCCCAGATGCCCCCACTGCATGGTCCTGCCAGTAATTACAGCGATAAACTGCTTCAGTTGAGGGCTGCTGTCCCGGCTGGCTGCCAGCCGCGCGGCCCCAGGCTGCGCCGTGGGAGTCCATTCATTTTAATAAGAGGTACACCCTGTGTTATTAAGAAGAGTGTTTATTACTGTCGCCACGCACTGACAGCAGCTTCCATCATCGTTAAACGGCAGATGGGGGGAGGGTAGGGGGCTGTGCACAGCAGCTCTTCAGAGGCACTGGCCCAGCTGGTGAGGCTGGGGAGGGAGGGTCTCTCTCTCCTCTCTCTTGCTGCTGGACTGCGTGGCAACCCCTTTCCCAGCAAGAATGGAGGAGCCCTTCGGCTGACCCCACCTGGGGCGGGGGTCAGGGATGGTGGAGAGATGATGGAGGGAACTCTGTTCAGCATCCAGATGCTGCTGCAGAGAAGAAAGGGACCCTGGGTTTGGGTTTGTCCCTAGAGCTAGGCAAGGTGACCCATTGGCCCACCTGCCCGACTTCTCGTTTCACCTGCATGCCCCACCCAGGACTTTGCTTGATTGCTCTCAGGGATCCTGTAGTTTCAGCTCCATCTACAGTGACCCACCCCACCCGCCGGCCCCTGGTCACTCACCAGCAGCAGCAGCTGTGGTCTTCACAGCCCTCGGCTCTCCCCGCCCACTGAGGATGCTCCATGAAGCAGGGCTACTCAGTCTGCTCCCTGCTCTGCCCCCAGCACAGAGAGCAGCCCTGTATCCGACAGGTAAGTATTTCATCACTGAGTGAATGAAGCCTCACAAACTCCTTACCCTGCCTGTCGTCTTTCAGGACATTTGAATGTGGACAAGTGTTAGATGCAATAATGAGAAGTGTGTCGAGAAGAAGAAAGAGCAGAGGTTCCTAAACTTTTTATGGCGCTATTAGCATCTCAATAATTTTTTCATGATACCCCTTGGTTGAAGGCAACACCTAAAAGTTTTGTTTATTAAGGAGTTGGGCCTAAACAGCTTAAGTATTTATAGCTTCACATGAGCCATTTGAAAAAAATAATACACATAAATTGACATTTAAAATATTTTATTTTATTGTTAACCCCAATTACATACCAATGGATGTGTGTGCTTGTTGGGCACTGCACACCTTCTCACACTTTGTAGCAATTTTTAAAAAATATGTTTTTATTGATTTCAGAGAGAGGAAGGGAGAGGGAAAGAGAGATAGATACATCAGTGATGAGAGCGAATCATCAATCGGTCGCCATCTGCATGCCCCCTAATGGGGATTAAGCCCACTGCCCGGGCATGTACCCTGCCTGGGAATGGAACCGTGACCTCCTGGTTCATGGGTCAGTGTTCAACCACTGAGCCATACTGGCTGGGCACTGTCGTACACTTTGGAATCAGGTTGTACCCCACTGCCCTCATTCCTGGTTACACATTGATATTTTTATTTTATTTTATCACAGCAACCACTGAAAACCCAGCTTCTTAAGGATATAATGTCATTTCAAAGAATGTAATGTGATCTAATGTTGGAACGGTGAGCTACCTCCAGCTAGTCGTTCACGTGGTGTCTGACAGATGTGGCGTGCTGTTTACCTGGACAATTTTAAACTTCCTACATGTGTGCTTCAGTGTCCAGGGTACCTTGGCCCACAGTTTGGAAACCATGATGGTAGAAGATCTTATTCAAGCCCCAGTTTGTTAGTTTGCTTATTTATTTATTCATTTATTTATTCATTTATTTATTTATTTAACAAATACTACCATGGTGCTGACTCTGTGCCAGGCCCTGTTCTAAGGGCTTTACAAGTATTATTTAATCACCATAAATAATTGATGCGAGGCTATGATACCCCATTGTTTGGTCAAGCACCATTCTAGGTGTTGCTGTTAAGGTATTGTTTAGATATGAGTATCGTTTAAATCAGCAGACTTTGAGTAAAGCAGATTGCCCTCTATACTGTGGGTGGGCCTCACCAATCAATTGAAGGCCTTAAGACGGAGGTTTCCCATTCTCAAAACCTTAATCTAGAAATCCCGCCCAAGTTTCCAGCTTGCTTCTCTGCAAAATTGAGACTCAAGACTGCAGCAGCAATTCCTACCTGGATTTCTAGACTGTTGGCCTGCCCTACAGATTTCAGACCTGCTAGCTCCCTCAATTACATGAGCCAATTCATTAAAATCAGTTGCTTTAAATATCTCTTCTTCTCTCTATATTTGTATTTTTTCCTCTGGAGAAGCTCAGTTCTGACTAAAACATATTGTTACTCTCATTTATGGATAAAGATACTGTTCAGCTACTAATACCTTCTCATTGGGCCTCTGTTTTATCATAGCCAAATGAAGGAGTTGAACAAGGTGAATTCAAGGTTACGTCCAGTGCTAACATCTGGGCTGTGAGAGGATGGACAAGTAGCACTACGATCTTGCCAAGGATGCTGTGGTCATCCTTGTTCGTTGACCACCCCGCAGCCATTCCTAACCCCTCTCCCTGTCACCACTTACTTTATAGTGTAGATGCTCTCATTCCTAGTTTCACTTACAGCTAGATGTAGCATGTGAACTTCTT
This sequence comes from Myotis nattereri, assembly GCF_964212035.1. Taxonomy (NCBI): domain Eukaryota; kingdom Metazoa; phylum Chordata; class Mammalia; order Chiroptera; family Vespertilionidae; genus Myotis; species Myotis nattereri. The sequence continues at coordinate 22,407,276 of NC_138075.1, read as the reverse complement.
CTGGCGAACAATGCATAAAGGAGAAATGTACTGGGAATGTCTACAAAATATATTTTGCTTCCCCATAGGACAAGCTTGGAGAAGGGAATTCACCGGTGCTGATCTTTCCTTTTTCTTTGTGCCTCAAAGAAGACCTTGATGCCTGGAGCTGCTGCAGCCATCTTGTGGCTATGAGGCACAAACCAATAGGTAAGGATGATGGAACAGAAACAAAAAGAGCCTGGCTCCTTGATATATAGTTAAGCTGCAGAACCAACCATAAGACCTGTAGCTTCTGGACTTCTTGGTATGCAGTCTATGCAAATCCTTACAGTTAAGCCACTGTGGCAGCGCGTTCTGTACTTGCAAATCACAGCATTTTCAATGGATACACGTGCCTTCCTCTATTGCTAGAGGCCATGGCTTAGCTTGGTGAGTGATCAAGGAAAGGGCCCTGACCTTGGGGGATGTCATTTTGGGCCTCAAGGAAATTGACTGTACTCTTCTTGATTGGGTCATAACTTTGACTCCAAGGAGATACGGATTCCGTGTTGTCCCAAGTTTCCAATGGGTGGTGCTACACATTCTTGATCACTGAGACTGATATTCCCCAGACGGTTTGGAATAGTGTGCTTATTCAAACAGATGGATTTGGAGCTCCTAGAAAGGCATGTGGGTCACAAGGAGCCAGCCTTGCTCATACCAGCCAAACCCCACTCCCCCTGTTTTGTAAGATTGATTAGGGGACAGCCAGAGTACCACATTCTTGTACATGAAGGTGTTCGATAGAGTCCTGGGGCCTGATATAGAAATGTGGGTTGAATAATAGCCCAGCTTTAGCTTACCTCTCTTGATTGATCAAGTCCCAGCTATTTGTTTAGCAAACACTTTCATGATACTATGTGCCAGGCCCCATTCTAAGAGCTTTATAGTATTAGCTCATTTCATCATCACAACAATCTTATGAGATAGCTGCTATTATTATTCACACTAAAGAGGTCTGATCACTGGATTGATGTCAGCCTCAATAGAGTAAGTAGTGGTAGGTCATAAGGCCCTGCTCTTAATCCTATTTTCTATTAAGCCTTTTTAAGAATCAGGGACTTGGGCCCTAGCTGCTGTGGCTCAGTTGGTAGGAGTGTTGTCCCGTACACTGAAAGGTGGTGGGTTCGATTCCTGGTCAGGGCACATACCCAGGTTGCGGGTTCAATCCCCGATAGGAGGCAACTGATCGCTGTTTCTCACATCGATGTTTCTCTCTCTCCCTCCCTCTATCTAAAATTAATTAAAAAAAAAAGAATTAGGGAACACATGTCCATAATTTAGGACTGCCAGAGGAGCATATGCTGAATAATTTCAATGGACTGGAATCATAGGGTTGAGACTATCCAGCTGAGGTTTAATAAGATTACATATAAAACCATGCACCTTTGTTTTTTAAAAAACAATACAAAAAACAACTCCCTTGTACGAACACAGAGAGGACATGGTGGCCACACGGCAGTGCATGTGATGGAAGTCCTGGGTGTGTTAGTTGCCTGCAGGCTTGGGGTACCAGCCTGCAGTGTGGCCACCTAATAGCAAACCAGACCCTTTGTGTGTGACACAAGTGGGGTGTCCAGGAAGGGGCAGGAGAGACCTGGCACCCACTTTTCACAGTTGATACCACTCTGAGTTCTCATCTCTTCCCCCGACCAGCTGAGTGGTCCAAACCAAGCCAGTTAACCCCTCTGACTCACATTCTCCATCTGCCCAAATGGTATGGTGCTGTCGCAGGGGTTATTATGAGGCTCGGATTCAGTAAAAGCTCTAAAGCAGTGGTTCTCAACCTTCCTAATGCCGCGACCCTTTAATACAGCTCCTCATGTGGTGGTGACCCCCAATTTCATTATTACAAATTGAACATAATTAAAGCATAGTGATTAATCACAAAAACAATATGTAATCATATATGTGTTTTCCTGTGGTCTTAGGCGACCCCTGTGAAAGGGTCATTCGACCCCCCAAGGGGTCGCGACCCACAGGTTGAGAACCACTGACCTAAAGGGTTTGAGGAAGTGAGTTCACTGTCCAGGTAGAGGGAAGAGGCTGGCAGTAGGTGGTGAGGTGGAGAAGGAGCCACCTGCAGGAGGGAGGAGCCAGGCCTGGGTTGCAGAAACTTCCTTGAGGGTCATGCTCCCTCTGGGGAAGAGGCAGGGGATGTAAATGCCCAGAACTGGGACCAAGTGAGATGGCAGGTGTCTGTGAAGCATGGATGGGGGTGAGCCTGTCTGAAGAATTGCGGATTCTAATTTGATAAAACTATTGCAGACCAAATAGCAGGCACCTGTGGAGCTATATTTGACTTACAGAGCCCAATTTGCAGCCCCTCGGTTAGACGAGTAGGTAAAAAAAGGACTTGGAACTGGCTGGTGTCTTATGAATGAGTGTGTTGCGGAATGATTGACTCATCCTGACTCCCGGAGCCACCCATGGAAGTGGTACATGCCCAGGTCCCAGGTCAGGGACTCAGGCCATCAGATTCCATTTCTTCTCAGATGCGAATCACTGAACCTTGGAAAGGCCCTGATGAGTCCTGCACACAACCCATGAAGTTATCCCCTCCATGCCCTCTGTCCAGGTGAGCTATCACCAGGTAGGAGGCACCACGCCAGGTTCTCGCTAGCAACTGGGGACTGCTCCAGGCCTGATGATGCTCTGTCCTGTTCCATGCCCAGAAGAAGCGCCTGAGAGGCCCACCCAAGGAGGGGTCAGGCCAGGGGTTGCTTGGCTTAAGGCTGGTTTTCTTTCCTCCTCCTTCTCCTCCCCCCGGGGTTGCGATGAGGCAGCCTAGAAGCCAGCTGCCCTTGCCCATCCCACCCTCCTCAGGGACATTGGGCTGGACGTGACATTGGGACTTCCGAGGAGCCTGCTGGCTTTGGCAAAGTTGATTGGGACCCACATGTCAGCCTAGGCCACTTCCTCATCACCGTGACTCTGAGCCCAATAACAGGAGCCCGGGAATGTGCTAGCGCAGGCCTAGGGAGCGCACTCCATTACTCTTTTATTCACTCGGGAGATTTATGGGGCCTATCTCCCTTCCCTTTGTCCACCTGCAAGGCCCTATAAGTCATGTCCCCAGGCTGACAGGTCACAGGCCTGTGCTGCTGCTCTGTCACAGTGAGTGATGCTGGGGGTGATTGAAAGAGAGGAAGGGTGAGAGGTCAGCAGCAGACGGCATGATGGGAGTTTGGGATGTAATTATCACCCCTGTGACATACTGCTGGGCTGCTCTCCCCCTTCTGATAATAGGTATACACACTTGGGTGGGTGCAGCTCAGAGAGGGGGAGGGGGATGATGCTCAGAGGTGCTGGAAGGACCTGCTGGATTGGGCTGGGTGGCACGGGCCTCCCGAGTGAGCCTAGAGCTCCAAGGGACAGAGGGGCACGGGTGGCTCCCGGGTAGGCAGCACCTCCCTGCAGAGAGAGGGTCTCCCAAGCCCACAGCACAGTGTCTGGAACAGAGGAGGCGCTGTTGCTGTCATTACTGTTACTGGTTTGCAGGAAACTATGAAGGGCAGGCACAGATAGAGCAAGCTCAGAGGGTAACTGAAAAGTAAAGTCACCACAATGCCCTGGGCTGAGGGCTCCCTCGTTTCCTGGACTGCTTGGTGCTTCCCACTGGCGTCCAGTCAGGGGCTCCCAGCTCTTGGGGTGCCCAGGGGATGTCAGGTTCCGACCTGCTCAGAAACCCTCCCTCACCCACTGGCTGCAGCGTCTAGAAGTTTCATTCCAGAGGACACTGCATCTGCAGGGAGGAGGGAGGGCCAGGCCCAGGGCGGCTGGGACCTACCAGGTCAGCGAGATCAGCGTGCCCAGGGGGTCTGAGGGTGAGTTTTCATGGGAGTGGAAAGGTCAGAAAGGGTTATGCTAGAGGTGGGTTTTAGAGGTTCCTGAGGAGACCAAGTCTTGCCCAGAGTCTGAGTGTGAGTGGCTGTGGGAGGCGCCAGAGAAAGTCCCTGGCTGCATAGCATGTCACCCAGAGCTGGCCACCCCCTACGTGAAGAGCAGTCACAGTTGGTTGGAGCATAGTTCCATGCACCAAAAACGTTTCAGGTTCAATTCCTGGTCAGGGCACATACCTAGATTATGGGTTTGATCCCCAGATGAATCAATCAATCTCTATCTCTCTCTCTCTCCCTTCCTCTCTCTAAAATCAATAAAACATATCCTTGAGTGAGGGTTAAAATTTTTTAAATATTAAAATGGGAAAAATTGATCAAAGAGTGTGGCTTTCTTGGTGTAGACCTTGAAATTAGACAGAACCTAATGTATTAGCCTGCTTGGGCTGCCACAGCACAAGCCTGGATGGCTTAAACCACATACCTTTATTTCTCACAACTAGAGGCTGGAAAGTCCAAGATCAAGATACTTACTGATTTGGTCCCTGCTGAACACCCTCTTCTTGGCTTCTCACGGTGTCCTCAAGTGGAGGAGAGAGGGAGCTGCTGTCTCTTTTCTTCTTGTAAGGACATCGGTCACATCATGGGGGTCCCGCCCGCAGGACCCCTCACTTAAACCTAATGACCACCCACTGGCCCCACCTTCAGATACCTCCACCTTGGGGGTTAGGGCGTTAGCATATGAATTTGTGGGGGAGGGGCACAAACACTCAGTCCTTCACACCTGAGTTAGAACCCTAGCCATTTACTCTGTGGCTTTGGCGAATCATTCTTTCAAACTGTTTACTCAGCTGTAAAAATGGGGCTCACATCCCTCACTTCGCTGGATCGTGATGTGTCTTCAAAGACCCCATGAGGAATGCCTGGCCCATAAACGTAAGTCCCGTTTAACTGATGACTTGAACCTTGCTTCCCTAGTAGCCCTCCATCAAAGCCCCTCCCCCTTCATCTCCCTGCCAACTTCCCTCACCTCAGACACACGACTTCCTGTTTGTAAGCTTCTGCATTAAGGTTTGTGAAAGGGGAAAACACAACCTGTGTGCCAATATCCTCCACCCAAAGCCAATAGGAATGACTTTCTAGTTTAAGGAAGTTAAAGTATCTATTTGTTGCAATGAGGCAAAAGCGTGCTATGGGGAACTGGAATGTCTCAATAAGAGAGAGAAGTGATTTATTATAGGAATTGGACTCATGATAGGAGATTTGGGGTAGGGTTCAAGGAAGCAGGGCTTTGCCCTGGGTTGGATGCTGTCAGGATGATGGGGCAATTGTATGACTGGGTATCTTAATGAATCTTATCTAGAAGATAGGAATAGATGTAGGCTAAAGCTGTAATTGGTGAAGAAAGCAGCAGTCATCCAGTTAACCCGGATAGGGCGAGAGTTGGTCATTTTGTGCTTTGGATAACGTTCTTGTTTTTGTCTGTGTTTAGTTAGACATGATCTTGAAGAAGTCTTGTTTTCACCTTGATTCATTGCCGTCATACAGTAGCTTTGTCTGATGTTGGGTTCTGTGAAATTGTTTACAATCACCAGGAAAGCACCACAGTCTAGCTATGAGGGCCAGGCCAACTCTCTGATGTGAAAACAGCCTTTTCTCTTTCTCGTGTGCGAATAACTTTGAGGTCAGTCAAAGCATTTGTCGAGTCCTTGATCACTCTGACTTGGGTTGGAAGATGAGGATGACACTAGCCTGGTTTCCTCCCCTTCTCTGTTCTTCCACTTGTGCCCAGAGAACTCCAAGGGCCCCCCTGCTCTCCAGCAGCCCTGAGGTGACAGGGTCCCCAAAGGCCAGGAATCTGCATTCTCAGCAGCTGCCATGGCAGCGAGGCCTGGGATGGAAGTGCGTGCCGGGGTCAGGGAGATAGGGAATGTTCTCTGTGGAGAAGGTGGGAATCCTATTCCCAGCCCAGTGCAGGACTACATGAAGGTGGGAGTGAAGAATCTGTGGGGACAGACAGTGGTCAGGGAATCAATGCATGTTAGCGCTGCTGAGACCATTTGGAGCAATAAGGGAAGTATAGACTATTTTTATTTTATTTTTAAGTATGTTTTTATTGGTTTTAGAGAGGAAGGGAGAGGGACAGCGAGATAGAAACATAGATGAGAGAGGAACATCGATCGGCTGCCTCCTGCACACCCTTACTAGGGATTAAGCCCTAAACCTGGGCATGTGCCCTGACTGGGAATTGAACCAGTGACCTCTTGGTTCATGAGTTGATGAGCAACTCCTGAGCCAAACTGGCCAGGCAGTACAGACTAATTTTAGCTACAGAACTTTTTCTTCAAATGAAATTCTGCACAGAAACCATATTTAACACAAACATAGTGGAGCCACTGCAGTTGAATCAGAAGAGTTCAGAGGCCTATCCATCCCCCCTCTTGAGCCCCTTCATCAGTGTTCCCTAAAGTGTCTCTGGGGATCCCTTAGAATTCTGAGGCTCGAAGGGAGAAAATCCCTCATCTCACTCAACATTTCACTTTCTAGAAATCTAGAAAGGAGTAGTTACTTATCCAGGGAACTTCACCCTCACCAACCTTCTAGACTCTCCTGAGTCCTCCATGACCTGGGGGACTTTGTTCACTTCTCATCCAGGGGTTTTCAACAAGATTATTATTTTCAAAAACTTCCTTTTGGGAGACGTTGGTCAAAGGGTACAAAGATACAGTTATGTAGGATGAAAAAGCCTGGAGATTTAATGTACCAGCATGGTAACTACACCTAATGATACTGTGTTAAACACCGGAAATGTGCTAACAGAGTAGATTTCAGGGGCTCTCAACACACACAAAATACTGTAGTAATCATTTCAGTATCTATGTTTATACCAAGCCATCATGTTGTACAACATAAACATACATACTTTTAATTTTAAAATATATAAATTCAAAAAAAGTACACCTCCCCTTGAGGGTAAGGGGCATGGTAGATACTTCTGGGGTGCTGGAACTGTTCCATATCTTGATCTGAGTACATGAGTATATTATACATTGTATAGGGGGTTGCCTGATCCGACTCAAGCTGGCTCACATCAGCTTATCAGAGTCAATTGTAGGCCCTTTTCCCAACTCTGTATTCAGTGTCATAATGTTGGTGACTTGAAATCGACCATGGTGAGAATATTTGCACCACGGTAGTGGGCAAAATAGCAATCAGGGCTTCCCCCCCCCCACCCCCCCACCCCCTGCAGAGCCAGTCAAACACTTAACAGCATACAGCTGGTGTATACATAAATAAATATTCATTGGATTGTATTCTAAAATTTGTACACTTTACCGCATGTGTGTTACACCTCAGTAAAAAACATCTGGGGTCTCCAGACTCCTAGTTCCATGATTGCAACCTAAAATGGTCTTACTGATTGTGTTTTCCCCTAAGTTCTGTGAGGGTAAGGACCTCATCTGTCTTGTTCACCACCCAATAATTAGTGGTTGCATGAAAAAAAGAATTTCCATGATGCTCACGCAGCTTAGGCTATCCCAAGAGTGTGCCTATCCATGTCCTGCCTAGGTTTATGCTGCCAAGGGCCGGAGTGCCAATGGGAGTTCCCACCACTGGTGCCTAAGCAGCCTAGAGTTACAAGACTGGCATAGTTTCTTATCCCCATTACTCTGCCATATTTGAAATATTTGCCATATTTGCTTTTTCCCCCCCAGTTCTTCTCTCCACCCCACCCCCACCCCCCACCCCCCCACCCCCAGCTAAATAGAATTAACTACTGTTTCCTCTCTGGCTCTTTGTCTGTCTCTCTACAGAACATGTACTTAGCCTGTTGAATAGATATTGGGAGTCATGTCTGCTTCCCCTGCAAGACTAGAGGTTTTTCAGAAGGACCATATCTTCTTGTCTCTGTGTGGATAAGACTGTGAGGCTTAAAGCCACAGAGACCTACAGAATGAATGCAATGTTCTTCAAGAAGAGAAAGAGAGTTGGTTTGGAGGGAGAATGAACTGACCCACTGACAAGGTCACACGCTGCTGAAACAGGGGTGACTCTTCAGAAGCTGGAAAGGCCCGCGTGGTTTGGGGATGTGGCCCAGCCTGGTGGTGGGGGCTGACCAAGTAGCCTTGGGAGATCTTCTCCACCCCTGTACCCCGCTATTCGAAGCAGCGGACATGGCTGTGAATGTGAGCACGAGGTCAGAAGTCACTGCCACTGCGGTCGCCCTGGGTCCTGGGCTTCCTGAGATCTGTGTGGAGACACTCCCATCCCCACACACAATCTCTAGACTCTTCTGGGGGCTCCAGGCCCTAGAGATTTTGCTCGCATCGAATCCAGGTCTCCTTTCAACAGCTTTTTTACCCAAAATGGCTCCTTGAGCGGGAGAGGGTCAACACTGAGGGAGACAGTTCGATTGCTAGGAATGTTCTACAGCTTGATCTGGGTGGTGACCGCAGGTGGTTACATATGTAAGAAGTACCTGCACCTTGCACTTGGAATGGTGCATTCTGTGTGAGTTATACCCAATGGAGAAGTAAAGGAAACAAGACGAAGCCCCGCCCTCTGTTGAGGAAGTCCCTCGATAAGCCAGTAGCCACCCCTCCACCCCACTGCCAACCCCCTCCCGGCTCCTGCACGGGTTCTGAGCCAGGGGCCTGCAGGGACTGAGGATGGCTAACCCGGACAGAGAGAAGACGAGAAAAGCCTTTCAAGCTTCCCAGGGAAAACGAGGGCTCCAGGGCGGTCAGGGCACGGCGTTGGGCGTGGAGGGAAAACCCTTGGGAATGCGGAGGGCAGAAAGGAGTCGGGAAGAAAGACAGCGCTCACTGACGGGCAGCGAGTGGGCGCTGGAGCCAGGGCGCTGACCGCGGCTGGTCTCCGAGGAGGCGCGGGCGCTGGGGAGGAGGAGAGGGGAAAGACAGCGTGACTGCGTCTGATCTACAGTGACGAGTACCAATGTTAACTGTCACCTCTCATCTCCAAACTAAATCACACCTGGAATTGGAGGCGCCGAGGAGCTGATAGAGTCAGCCTCGCAGAGGAGACAAGTCAATCAGTGCGGAGATGCACGCCGAGGCACCAGCTCCGCGAGGCCTGGCGCCTTCATTCATTCTGGGATTTACACTTGTCAGGCTGCTGCCTGGGGGTGCGCAGGAGGAGGGGTGCGCAGGAGGCTGGTCTCACTTCAGCTCCGCTTACAAGGGGATGACTGGCGGCTTCTCCCCGGGGGGCTCAGCAGGCTGGATCCACTTCCTCTTGCTCCTCTTCCACTTCCTTATGTGTGAGCCGTTCCCCAGGGTCAGTGGACAGTGATCAGGACAGCTGGGCGGTCTCGGGGCCAGCGATATTGGCAGCCCAGCAGCCCTTGTCACGCTGGGAACACACGAGGGCAAAAAGAATTCCGACCTGGGCACCAGGTCAAGTGTTTGGGAGGGAGCAGTGGGGCCTTGTGGGGGAAGGAGGGATAGATCTCGACTACTTTGGAGCAATTCTGTGGTCAGATGAAATGGAAGAGATCTTTATTTTCCCTCCCATTCATTCCTTTACTTATTCAATAAGTGGTATTGCATCAGGCTCGCTGAGAATTCAACAGAGCCCCCTATCCTGCAAGAAAGGGGGCATTAAAGTGTTAAAAAAGTTCCAAGTTTGCAGTTTCTGTCTTAGAATTAGTGCATTAACCTACAGCCCCCTACCACGCCTCCATCTCTGACCATACCCTCATAATCCTCGGCACAGTCATTTATAAAAGTGATTTTTCACAGATAAACATAACTGTGCTAAGTGCCAAGGAAAATGCCTGGAGATATACATTCCAGATGGAGAGAAAACCACTGAGTTTCCATTGCTGTTTAAACATCTATTTTATTCTTGTCACTATGAACATAATATAAATGTATTACAGAAAATTTGGAGTAATAGAGAGGGAAAGAAAATCACCTAAAGATGAAGTTAGCATGTTGATATGCTTCCTTCCAGTCTTTTTTCTTATATCTCTTTAACTTTCCCCCCCGCTAAAAAGCCATTAGTATATCCTATGTCACTGAATGTGGAGTTAGGATGGATGCATCATTTTCTCCTCTGACCCCCATTCTGAGTGGCCCCTGAGGACAAGTCTTCATTCTGCTCGGTGCTCAGGCACAGACATGGTGATACAGGCATTTGGCAGGCTGATCTCTTAATCCAGATTGGTGTAGTCATTTGAAACTGAAAGCAGCTCCTTTTTATGTCGCCTGCTTCTCGGCATTAACTTCTCTTTGATGTAATTTTTGCTTCCGATGCTCTCTCCCTTCATGGGTTAGATTAGTGTGAAATTGGCCTGGTTCCTCCAGAGACGCAGTGTTAAGCTTCAAATGCTTGGTCCTTATTGGAAATCCTTAACCCACATCAGGAGAGAAAAGTGGCCGTGTTACTTGGGAATGCATGGGGTGGGGGTAGAGGATTGATTGTGGGGTAAGAAGGAGAGAAGTGCATGTTGTCAAGAGGAGGATGGGGAAGTTGAGACTCTTCCCTACCAACTGCTACAGATCTGCTCACCTTAATCTTGGTGGGAGAGGGGAGGAATGGATCTTAGGGAATTTGAAACATGATATCTACCAAGAAATCCTGTTTAGTTGGCGGGATTTCTGGTTGGAGCTGTCCAAAGACCTTGGTGCTGAAAGGAAGAAAGAAGGGTGCCGGTGTTTGGGAAAATCACAGGGCAATGTTACATACCCCTGTTTAGGTCCCTGGGTTATGCCTGCTCCTATGGGTGTTCCACTTGGTTCATATGTGACCTTGAAGTGCATACCAGACACAATTGTGAGGACTGGCAGGAGTGGGTCTCTTCACCAGTTCTGCCCTGCTCTCTTGCCAACGTCCCATGAGGCAGAGAATGGCAGCTTGTAATTGGGCCAGGCTGCTAGAGGGAGGAACTTCACTGCACATCTACCCCAGGGAGAGGTCACCCTCCCCCACTGTAAAGGCTGAATGAGGGTGGGGGTCCTGCTGTAATTGGGACTGTTCCAGAGGGAAGAGATGCTCCAGGTTTGTGATCACACCTCCAACTTACTCCCCAATAACAACCTCAGGCCTTCTGTCCTCAAATTCAGATTGCTACTGAGGCGATCACTGGAGGACAGAACTAACAACCTGGATCACGCTGTGCACACAGCAGGGAACTGTCCGTCTAACAGGGTGTTCTGAGGGAACCTCAGACTCTCCATTCAAGGACAGTTGAGCTCTAGACATTTCTAGCTTGTTTACGACCTACATATGAGACTTTCCCCCTGCAGTCCCCGTCCAACTTTGCCAGACCAGCCTTGACCTTCACGTGTACCCAGCTTCTGCCTCGGCTTCTTTTCTTCCCCACAATGCCTCCCTCCTGAGCCTTGGCCCAGTATGTTCATGACCTTTCGTTCCCTTGGTCCGATCTCTGTTCCTTCCCCTCACGCCTAGTGGGCCCGTTTACCCACCGTCTCACTCACCTGGCTCCCGGGCTTTCTTTGCTCCTCCCACCATCCCCCCCCCCCCACCCATCTCCAGCTTGGCTCACTGGCCCCACTCTGGGCCTCTATACGGTTTCTGGGCAGTGGAAGGGCCTTGGCCCACTTTGGTTTAGCCTTGTGCCTCCTTGTGCATGGAGCCTCCTCTCTCCTTCTTGAGTCCGCAAATCACTCCCTCCATTGTCAGCTGGCAAATTGGTTTATCCTCCCCCCAACCCGGCTTTCATTACCTTGCCGAAATGAAGCGATAGCTCCTCGGTGGAGGCTCCCGTCCCTGCCGCCGCTGGCATAATAAATGAAGACAAAGTGCGGCCGGCACAGACCATCTCTCCCACCGCACCACCAGCCGCTGCCAGCTTCATTATTCGCTTAAGTTGCCGGAGAGAATTACTTAACCCTGACCCGTGTATTAGGGGCCTGTATTAATGCCGCGACAGGCGCCTCTTACGGCAGAGAACAATTTATTAGTGCCGAAACAGGCTGCTTTTCTCTGTCATTTTTCCAATCTGAGCTTTGAACACACATCATTAAACTTGTCTGACTCTCTCCCCTTCTCCATCATTCCTCTTTCATTTTTTTAAACAGAAAGCACCGTAGAGAATGGAGATTGTTCTGAAAACCTCCAAGTACCTCTCCCTCTCTTTCCTCTCTCTCCCTTTTCTTTTTCCCTTGGCCTCTTTTTGGTCTTGGTCTCCTTGCTGGTGTCCCTCCTACACTTAGAGTCAGAATATGATGGGAGGGAGCATGTGGTTCCTGGAAGAGAATCCAGCGGTGGGAGCCGGGGGAGAGAGCAGGCATAGCTCCCTGTCCCTGAGCCCTGCACCAGTTGTCTCTCCCTCAGAATCCTTTTCCCGAGGCAGCCTCTGCCTCCCTTCGTGCCTCCAGCTGGGGGGGGGGGGTCTCTTATTTTGAAAACAGACATTGGATGCACTCTGGGAGCTAAAGGACCTGGTTATGAGGAAGGACTGGTCAGGGATCCTATTTGTCATGGGGACTTTATCATGTCCGCATTTGGGAGAGAAGGTTGGGAAGGGTGTGGAAGCACCTAGAGATGGCCATGCAGGGCCTGAGGTACCCTGAGCCCTAGTGCAGCGGCTGGCCACAGCCTGGGGAGTTGGCCATTGAACTGTGCTGCCACATGGCTCTTCCCGGCCAAGACAGACAGCGTGTCAGTTTCTAGGTGTTTTTCATCGCTGGCTTCTTGTGTGGTGTTCTCTCAGCACCTGAGTTCAACCTATAGCTCTCAGGTCTTGTCTGGCTCCTGGTCTCAGCCCTTTTGGCCTTGCACATGCTCTTGTGTCTAACATCACTGCTGCCCAGAGCCACATGGAGCCATTCTCTGATGCAGCGCTGGCCACTTCTCCCTGGTGACTATCTCCTGCCCTTCATATTGAGGACACATATGGCAACTGGCTTAGTTTTTGTTCCCCTGAAAGCAGAGCTTGAGCAGACTTGGGTGCAGATCATCTGAGAGATGACAACAGGAAGCAGGAGTGAGGTGGAGAAAGTGAGGCTCATTAGGAGGAAAGCCAATAGAAGAGTGTGTTATTGAGAGGGCAGTGGGGCTTGATGTCACCAGGCCTCTGAGCCAAGTACAGGATGCTTCCCAGAATGATCTTTCCAGAAAGCCTGGGATATCTGCCCACAGGCTCCTGTCCCCTTTGACTGAGGGTTGCCCCAGGGTATAAACTCTCCCATACTTCTCCATCCAGCTTGTGTGTGGGTGATGGGTACTGCTGAGCACCATCTTCTTGGAGAAGTCCCTAGGGCAGAAAACTGGAGAGAAATATGAGTCTCTCTCAAGGTGGGTTTGGTTGGGAGGGGTTCACAGAGGCCTGACCAGCACAGCTCTGGCTGAAATCAGAGGTGGGCTTCCAGGATGTGAGGTGGCATCAACAGCACTCATTCCTGCCACCATCCCATATGCTCACTTCCTCTCACCATCCCTTCCCTCTAGTCCCCCACCCTGGGGCCTCCAGCAGTTCTCAGCCTGACTAGGAGCTACAGACACAAATGATGTCACTTTTCAGGCAGGGACATAAACAAGTGAGGCAGGATGGGGAAAATAAACTGGAACTGGTGGGGGACTGGCAAATTGGATTCTGCAGACAATTTTGTAAAGACAATGACATGATTTTTAAAACACGTGCTATTAGACAAACCACCTGTATGGGGGCTAAAAAATTTGACCTACAGACTACCAATTTAGCATCAACTTAATGTCTTTAGAGAAGAGTTGGCTTTGGCAAAGTTTTCACTCTTTTTTTTTTTTTTTCCCCAACTCTAGCTGATGGCTTTGGGGACTGTTTGAAAGTGAGTGCTGGGGAGAGGGGCTGAGGGAGGCAGAAGAGCAAGGAGAGCCCATGTACAGGGCCAGTGGCTTCCCTCTCACCCCCCAGCCCAGTTCTTCCCAAATTCCCTGAGCCTCCAGATCCCCTCAACCCTTCCTCCCACTTCGCTCAATAGCTCTTGAAAGTTCTCTAATCACCTCTCTGCTTCCTGCATTAATGAGCCTCTCATCTCACTGATGGCAATCAGAATATTTGCTTATGAAAGGGACACGGTTAATAACACGATTGCTCCCCTCCGCCTTCTTCCTTCCTCGGCTCCCCCCTCCCCTTCCCTCGCCCTCCACACAATTCTCTCAATTAACGATAGGCAGAAATTAATTTTTCCCCTCGATCGAAACAATTGCAGGGAAGTGGATTGCCAGCTTCGCTTCTGATAGAGACTGCTCCCAGCAGAGTGGAGAGAAAGGAGGGGAGATGGAGGAGATACCACGGCCCTATCTGCAGGCACAGGACAGAGTAATACAAATGTTATCCTTAGAAATGTACTTAAAGAGGATATGTTTATAATTCGGAGGGGATTTTCAGAGGCTCTCCTGCCCTCCCTCCCTCTCCAGGGCACGCCACTCAACTCAGTGCTGTATAGCAGAGCCCAGAGTTTATTGGGAATTTTGTTCCTGTTGCCTCAATGTGTGGAGTGGGCCTGGAGTGAGAAGGGCAAACCAGGTTAGCCTGGGGGGTCACTGTCAAGGTCCAGGGGCCCAGGGCTTAGGCCACTGACAGTGTTCACTCTGTAGCCATATGCCAAGCACCCAACTTCAGATGTGGGTTGTGTGGCTTTTCAGGCGAGGGCTTGGCTTACTGGCCACCTATTATCATCCCTTCTGTGCAGGCCTGGACTTTTGGCTTGGGCTTCCCTCCCAGCCCATTCTTCCATCCAGGTAGAGAGTCAGGGGCCAATCATATCCTAGCAAAATAGTTTTAAGAACAGCTTCTGGAGCCAGATAGTCTGGGTTTGAAACCCACTGCTGTTGCTTAACAGCTCTGTGATCACAGGCAAGGTACTTAACGTCTCTGTGTCATAGTTTCCTCATGCAAAATGGGAATCACACCTACCTCGGAGGGTTGTTATACATAGGGTTGTAAGTACTTAGAACAGTACCTGATCGGGAGCAAGTCCTATTTAAATATTTGGTTAAAAAAAAGAAGAAGAAAAAGCCTATACTCCTGTGGCAGTCAGGGACTTGTTGATGCTTTCATCCACAGTTACTGTCCTCTGGAGGATCTAAACCAGCGGTTCTCAACCTGTGGGTCGCGACCCTTTTGGGGGTCGAACGACCCTTTCACAGGGGTCTCCTAAGACCATCGGAAAACACATATAATTACATATTGTTTTTGTGATTAATCACTATGCTTTAATTATGTTCAATTTGTAACAATGAAATTGGGGGTCACCACAACATGAGGAACTGTATTAAAGAGTCGCGGCATTAGGAAGGTTGAGAACCACTGATCTAAACATTTCAGATTTTGTGGTCTGTACACTGGAGTTGTAAACAACCATAACATGGGCAGAATTCACCATGAAGAGAGGTGTGTGAAGTGCCATGGGATTTCAGAAGGAGGAGGGAGGGAAATTCTGGCTGGACAGGACAATCAGGGTTGGCTTCACTGAGGAGGTGGCATCTGAGCTGAACTTTTAAGAGTAAATTCAATTTCTATCGGCTGAGAAAGGCTGCTGCAGGGTAGAGGGGACTGAAAGAATGAGCGTATCGAATTGTAATGACACAAGTTAGGAGGGAAAATTGGGGAACTGGGTGGGGGAAGGGGATTATAGTCTTTTTTGTCATCTCCACCCTTCCGTGTTCACCCGCACCGGGTCCCAGCTCTCCTCTTTCTCTCAGCATCTAGGAAAGATTAACTTCTCTCAGTGCGAGAGAGAAAGTTATCAGCAAAGAATTAAGATTGATTAATGATGCTACCCCTCCCCCCATCGGCCTTATCTGGTGGCGATGAGCTGGACAATGCGGTGGGTTGGGGCGGGGGCGGGGGGGGTGTGCAGAGAAGGAGAGGGAGAATGGGAAACAATAAATGTTCAGTGCAAGGAAAACGGGGCGCAGCGCTGTTCCCACTTGTTAGATTGAAGGCTCCTCTCCAGGGGGGGGGAAGGCTCCAAATTGCTAATTAGCACCTCTGAAAAGGCCTGTCTCTGATATGCGCGTCGCTGAAAGGCCGCCGTTAATGAAGCCGCCGCGAGCCCGCTTCCCTTTGACTGGCCTTCATCCCTCCTCCGAGCCCGGGGCTGCGGGAACAATGCGGCGGGGAGCGCCGGCTCCCCCAGGCCTCGCCGGGACGGCCCGGGCAGCGCGCGCGGGGAGCGGCGTGGCGCCGGCGAAATGTGGAGGGGGAGATAAGGCCGAGCGGAGGGAAGAGGCTCACTCCCAGGGGCCCAGGGAAAATTTGCAGTTATTATGAAGGAGATGAGACAGATTAAAAGCCCTGTGTTCGCCGCTTTGCCCCTTTATTTAGTGGCTTCATCTAGGAGATGAAAGAAGTTGGAAATGACTTTCTCTGCTTTGCGCTGCAAGAAGCTTCATGGCACATTTCTTGACTTTATTCCTTCTTTTGTTTCTCCGTTTCTTGCCTTTAACCCCTGAAAGGCCTCATTGTGCAGCCACAGGCACTGGAGGCAGGGAAATAGGACTGGCAGGGCCTCCCCCATTGACCACTGGATGCAGACCTTGAGGTCTATGGCTGCTGGATGAGCTCTCAGGGCATTGGCTGAGCTAGGGAGAGGTGAGCCTGCAGTCCCTGGCAGGCCCCAACAGGAGGCTGGATGACCAGATGGGTTAGAGCAGTGGTTCTCAACCTTCCTAATGCCGCGACCCTTTAATACAGTTCCTCATGTTGCGGTGACCCCCAACCATAAAATTATTTTCGTTGCTACTTAATAACTGTAATTTTGCAACTGTTATGAATCGTAATGTAAATATCTGATATGCAGGATGTATTTTCATTGTTACAAATTGAACATAATTAAAGCACAGTGATTAATCACAAAAACAATATGTTATTATATATTGTGAAATACTTATTTCTAATTACAAATAAATGAAATTTTGTCTTGAAGCATGGTGTAGCATGGGTAACAGTCTTAATATAACAACAGTAAACTACATTGCTTCATTTTGCGACAGACAGTATGTGTAAAAAGCCAACGTCAGTGCGAAGGTTGAGAATGCTTCTTTCTCACCAGATCATAAATTCTTGGGGCAGTCTTTGCAAGAGCACAACAAAGATCATCTTCCACAACAAGTCTACATCTGTATTTAGACTTGATAACCAACAAGCTAGAAAACCCTGTTTCACAAAGATATGTTGTTGGAAATGGAAGAAGAAGGTGCAACACAGTCTCAGACAGAACAGGATATGACTGCAAACACTTGATCCAGAATTTTGTAACTGGCATTGTAGAGAAATCAGTTCTCGCTGCATCGTTGTTAATAAATTCAATGAACTCGTCTTGTGCTGTCTCAGGAACATCTTCAACTTTGACTGTGAATGGGCTTCTGGCAAGTGCAAATGGGGTGTCAGGTAGATTTAGAAAGTATGATGAAATTTCGTCTGCAAGCATGTGCAAGTGTTCTTTCACAGAAATTACCATCGTAATCCTTTTGTCTGGTTCAATGTCATGTTCCTCACAGAAAGCAGATAAGGTAGGCAACATGTAAATTTTATTTTTATCCAATTTTTTGTTTTTCCAAAGCTGAAGTTTCATTTGGAATGATCGGATCTTTTCAGACAAATCGAGGCATGTTGCATTTGGTCCTTGCAGTGATAAATTTAACTCATTCAAGATGGTAAAGATGTCAACCAAGTAAGCTATTTTCTGCAGTTCACTTTTATCGCCGAAAAGTGCTTCGAACTGTGGTCTAGCTTTCTGACTAAAAAACATTTTGAGTTCATCACGAAGCTCAAAAACATGTTTTAAAATTTTTCCTCTTGACAAAGCTCAAAAACATGTTTTAAAATTTTTCCTCTTGACAACCATCTCGCTTCAGTGTGAAATAGCAGAGCATTCTTCAGCGCATCCAACTTGTTGCACAGTTGTGAAAACAGTCGACTGTTTAAAGTGCTCACCTTTACAAAATTAACACAACTTATGATGCTTTTCATTCCTTCTTGTAACTCTTGTGGCAGCGTCTTCGTTGCTAATATTTGCCGATGAATCATACAGTGAGTTCTGATGACTTTTGGTGACTTATTCAGTACCAAACGTTGAAATCCAAATTAACATCCTAGCATAGCTGGAGCACCATCAGTGCAAACACCACAAACCTTTTCCCAAGAGATCTTATGCTCTTTCAGAAATGAACCAACTGTGTCAAATACATCACGTGCAGTAGTCGTCGTTTCAAGAGGTTTGAAAAAAAGAAACTCATCTTTAAAGTTGCCATCATTAATATACCTCACATAAACCAGTAACTGTGAACAGTTTGCAACGTCTGTAGATTCATCAAGCTGGATACTAAATATTGGAAGTGGAGCAGGTTTAATTTCCTGGATTACCTGATCAAGAATATCAGCAGACATGTCATCTATTCTTCTGTAGACAGTGTCGTTAGATAAGGAAATTGCACTCAATTTCGTAACAAATTCGTCTCTGATCATAACTCGAACAATGTCTTTGGCCGCTGGCGACAGTAAATCCTCAGCAATGGTGTGAGGTTTCATAGCTCTGGCGATTCTGAGTGCCACCAAATATGAAGCTTCAACGGCTGCTACGTTTTGTTTGTGGTACTTGCCACCAGTGTCAAGTCACCTTTCTTGAGTCCATCAGCTTTGCTTCTAAAATAGTTGGTATCCTTGCCGGCAAAGCTCAGTTGCTTGCTATCAAAATGGCGTTTTAGTTTGTTCGGCTTCATAGATTTGGCTGATAGAACTTCACAACAAATAACACATTGCGGTTTCTCAGTTCCTGCTGTAATTATTGAGGTAAAACCATACTGTAAAAAATCCTCACTATATTTTCTTTTCTTAACGTTCTTCTCTACACGATCCATTGTCATGGGATGGTTTGCTAATGAAAATAATATATAACAATAGCTTTCATAATACAAAAGATGATACATGGCATAGTTCAGTAAACACAGTTCATTGTTTCCTATGATTTACCATTCTCTGTGTTGTTGTTTGTTTACATACCTGTTACTATCATAAGGGGGCAGTATTCACATCAACCTCAGCTGAATATAAAAAGACCAATCAGCATCCCCATTAAGTTCCCATGGTACAGTTTTTTTTTTTTTTGCAGCAGTTGATGATTTTACAGAACATGATTTTACATTTACCCAGTAATTATAATTCATGAAGTGTTGTTTTACCTCCAATACTGCTGCTTTTAACAGAGTAGCTGCTTTCAACACAGCAGCTGCTTTCTACACAGTCGCCGCTCTCTACACAGTCGCCGCTCTCTACACATGTGTGACTGGTCCGCATAAGTACATTATGGCGCCAACCCTGTCACATACACCTGTATTTGTACGGGGTGTATGTGATGGGGTTGGTGCGATGATGTCATCATGCTGGGTACTCGTATGTGGGCGTATCTGCATGTGGGCGGATCCGCCTGGAGACGGATAGAGGAGCGGTGTCTTGGTTCCTAAGACCATCGAAAATATGTGTTTTCCGATGGTCTTAGGCGACCCCTGTGAAGGGGTAGCGACCCACAGGTTGAGAACCGTTGGGTTAGAGGCTTCCATAATGCCCCGGGCCTATTCCCAGAGAGCGGTACTGCATTGTGCACAGGGACTTCACAGCCAAATCACCTGGGTTCAAACCCAAATTTCACCACACATTAGCTGAGACCTCAGGCAAGCACTTCTCTGTGTCTCAGTCTCCTATCTGTAAAATGGGGACGACGATAATAATGCTAATGCCTACTTCATAGGTAGGGTAGACTGACTTCATGACTGTCCCTGACCTTCCATGCCTCTCTGCAGCTACACCCTTTGTTAGTGCCTTTCCACACTGACTCTGGGCTTGGCCTTGTCACTAGCTTTGCCCATTGGGTCAATTACAAGCTTGATTCAAGCAGAGGCACGAAAAGGTGCTGTGGGTTTCTGTCTTCGAATGCGCACCTCTGTGAGTACCTCTCTTAGGATACTATCACAGTCATGAGAAAGTACCAGGGCTCGCCTCTGGCTGTGAGAAGATGCCTGTGCCAGCCTGATGGAGCCATGTGGCAGACATGGAGGAGAACCAAGTTGTCCCAGACAAGTACAGACTAGAGCAGCCAGCCTCTAGCTGACTGCAGGTACATGAGCGAGCCCAGCTAAGATCTGCCAATTCTAGCCCAGATGGGCAGGACTTTTCAGCTAGCCAATGGGCTTGTGAGAAATATGTGGATGTTGTTTTAAGCAAAATGTTGGAGTGGCTTGTGTAGCATTATTGTGAAATAGGCAACCGAGACACAAATTGGCATCTAGAAGTTTGATGCTGCCAAACCAAAACCAAAACAAAACAAAAACCATCGCTAAGATAGACAGCAATGGCTTTGGGATTGGAAAGCAAGTGGAGGTCAATATAGAAGATAGAGAAACTGCTATAGCAGATTGGGGAAAATAAATTTCTGTTTTTTAAGCTACTTAGTCTGTGGTACTTTGTTATTACAGACCTTGCAAACTAATACACTAACCATATCAATAATCATATTAAATGTAGATATTCTAAACAACCCAGGTCCCCACCCAGCCAGAACAGTGCCTACTTGTCCTTTTAATGGATAAATCTTGAGAAGAGCCACATTGGAGGAGTTGCATTTGGTCCTAATATAGATAAAACCACCCTAGACTCCCATCCTGATGCCATGGTTGAAAGAGACTTTTGGGTTTCTGGGATAAGGTGTGAACATTTTGCATGTGGGAGGGACATGAATAAACATAACAAGAGGGAGGACTGTGGTAAGATGATGCCATTAATGTGCCCTCCAAAAAGATATGTTCAAGTCCTAACCTCTAGTACCTATAAATGTTAACTTATTAGGAAATAGAGTCTTTGTAGATGTTATAAGATTAAGATGAAGATTACTAGATTAGGATGGTCTCCAATACAATGGCTTGTGTGCTTACAAGAAGAAAAAAGACCAAGAGCCACACCCAGAGGGAAGATGCCATGTGGCGATGGAGGCAGATTGGAGTAGTGCATCTATAGGCCAAGGAAGGCCAAGAACCACCAGAAGCTAGGAGACATGTGTCCTTCCTTAGAGCATTTGGAAGGAGCACAGCACGGCTAACACTTTGATTTTGGGTGTCTAGCCTCCAGAGCTATGTGAGAATATACATCTGCTATTTAAAGCCACCCAGTTTTTGGTACTTTGTTACAGTAGCCATAGGAAACTAACACACCACCTCATGGCCCCTGCCCTGACTGTTCCCTCTGCCTGGAATGCTTGCCCCCAAGAAGGTTGGATGGCACATTCCCTCCCTTCTTTGTGGGATTTGCCCAGATGAGCCTTTATCAAGGAGACATATCACAAAGAGCAGCAAGTCCCCGCATCCAGCACTTCTTTTCCCTTATCCTTCTTTGTTATTCTTCAAAGCATTTCCACCACCTGACAGTTCGCATATTGATCCATCAATTGTTTGTCTTCCTTCCCTAGAATGAAAGAACCCTGAAGGCAGGGGCTTTTGTCTATGCTGTTCGCAGGTGCATCTTCATATCTAGGACATGGTAGGCACTCACTAAATATACCCTGATTAAGTGAATGGATATGAGTAAGGCAATACCTTCCAAACACCTCCCAAAAGGGGAGGAGAAAGTATAGTAAAAAGACATCGGACTTTTGAGTCAGATGCCTAGTTCCAATCACAGTCATTTCATACCAGCTTTGTGACCCTGTTTAAGCTCTCTGGGCTTCACTTTCTTCATCTGTATTAGGACAATAGCACTTACATTAAAGGATAATTTTGAGGATTAATTAAATGATTTTGTCAATAAATAATGGCGGATATAAATATCTTTGTATAATCCACATATGCCTAACAATATATATCATGTATGCATGTAGTATGTTTTGCTATGTGTATTCAATGTGGTGAACACTCACATTCATTTTGGAAGCATTATAATTTAGTGGTTAAGTGCATGTCTCCTAGAATCATTCTGCCTGGTTATGTACTTACCAGTTGTGCAGCCTTGAGCAAGCTACTTAACCTCTCTGTGCCTTCGTTTTCTCCTCTGTAAAATGGAGATAATAGTACTTACTTCCAAGGATTTCTGTGAGGATTATTGAGTTAATCCATGTTAATATTTAGGATAGTGTCTGGCGCCTGCTGAATGCTCAAGAGTTGTTAACAACTAACAGTCATGTTCTGCATAATGACATTATGGTCAACCAGTATTTGGACTCATCTTTAATAATAAAAACATAATATGCTAATTAGACCGGACAGCCAAACGACCTTCCGGATGTCATTCCAGATGTCCTTCCAGATGAAGCCGCGGCAGTGGGTGCCAAGGCAGAGGTAGTTAGGGGTGATCAGGCAGGCAGGCAGAGTTGTTAGGGGTGTCCGGCAGGTAGGCGAGTGGTTAGGGGTGATCAGGCAGGCAGGTGAGTGGTTAGGGGCAATGAGGCAGGCAGTCAGGCGAGTGGTTAGGAGCCAGTGGTCCTGGACTGCGAGAGGGATGTCCGACTGCCAGTTTAGGCCCTAAACTCGCAGTCAGACATCCCCCAAGGGGTCCCTATTTGTGAGAGATTGCAGGCCCAGCTGAGGGACCTCTCCCCCCCCCCCCCACCCCGGTGCATGAAATTTGTGCACTGGGCCTCTAGTAAGATTATAATGAAACTAAACTTTCTGTAAGAAATAAAAGGATATGTAATTTAGGAAGAATTATTTTTTCTCTGACGGGATCAGTATCAGTGGGGCTGAGCAATAGGTTCCCTCTCACTCACTGCACCTGTTTTCAGTGCACAGATGACATCCCAACCAGTAGCCACTGACCTGTTTCAGCACAGAGGAGCCTGATCCCCCCAGGGCTACACATTCAGCCTTCCCAGATCTAACCTGATGGTCTTCAGAGTACCTTGCTGTAAATTGTTGAAGACCTAAGATCCTGCACAAGGACACGGATCTACAGGAGCAACCATAGAAAGTACTAAGTGCCACTGCAATATTAGTAAAAGCTTTCTGTGGTAGTGTGGAGCCAGCCTGTCCTGTACTTTGGATATATTTTCAGACTGTAATGATGTAAAACACAGATAAGTTTTATTTCTTCCATCAATTCAATGCCACAGAGAAGCCTTTGTGCTAGGTAGGGTCAATGGAGCCAAAATCAAAGTCAAAAGATTCAGTCCTCAGCTCTTTACCCTCTCCATATTAGAAACCCTCATTTTTTAATGAATACCACAAATTTCTTTAATATGACCACTGCTCCAACATGCAAAATAGTCAAAATCATATGGCCACAATAATCTCCTATATTGACCTCTCCATCTTGATTTCTCATTTCTACTGATCCTCAGGCCACCGTTAATGCCCTCTTGACAGTCACTATTATGGTGATCTACATCTTACTCAGCCAATTTCTCTTTGATATTTCCGATCAATCCAACCCACATCCCTGTTCATGGAGTAGCCTTGACAACTTCAATGCTCTATTTCTGACCCTGTCAAGAGGAAGAAAGGGGAGGGCATGTGGGGCAGTATTTCTAAAGTGTACAGTATTGTACAGCAATATCCCAGGCCTTCACATTCACTCAGTCATTCACCCAGAGCAACTTCCAGTCCTGCAAGCTCTATTCACGGTCAGTTCCCTATACAGGTGAGCCATTTAAAAAATCTTTTGTGCTGTATCTTTACTGTAGCTCTTTCATGCTTAGATATGTATAGATACACAAATGCCATTGTGTTACACCTGCTTACAGTGTTCAGTACAGTAACATACTGTGTAGGTATAACCGAGGAGCAACAGGCTATATTACATACCTTGGTGTGACGTAGGCTATACCATCTAGGTTTGTGTAAGTGCGCTCTATGACATTTGCATAATGATGAAATCCCCTAACAACATCTTTCTCAGCATGTATCTCCATCACTAAACAATGTATAACTGCATTATTTTATCATCTAACTTAATCTTCTATGCATTTCTGGGACAGTTCCTGGCATATTGGTGCTCCATAAATTCTAATTTCCCTTTCTGGACCCTTCACAAAGTCAGTGTGAGCTGCCCTTTCTTTCTTTCTTTTTTTAAAATATATTTTATTGATTTTTTACAGAGAGGAAGGGACAGGGAAAGAGAGTTAGAAACATCCATGAGAGAGAAACATCGATCAGCTGCCTCCTGCACACCCCCTACTGGGGATGTGCCCACAACCAAGGTACATGCCCTTGACCGGAATCGAACCTGGGACCCTTCAGTCCCCAGGCCAACGCTCTATCCACTGAGCCAAACCGGTTACAGCTGCCCTTTTATTATATTTCCCCATGCTCCCCAACAAATTGCAGCTTTAACAGTCTTGGCTTAGCTACACCATCCGGAAGCGTGGTTGCCTACCCGGACAAGGCCAATGGCAAAGAGCAAGCAAAAGAGGCAGGGTGGGTGCAAGAATGCTGTAGAAGCAGAATCCATGAGGATTGGCATTTCATTAGATAAGAAAGGTATACGGAAGAAGCAGGAACTAAAAATGGTCTTGAAGCTTCTCACCTGGGTGACTTCATAATGGTGGTGACATTTCCCAAACAGGGAACAATGCAGAAGGGGCAGATTTCACAGGGAGTATGGAAGAAATTAAATTTTGTTTTGCCATCTTAACTTGGAGGTGCTGGTGGAGTAAACAAGTGGTGATATCTAGCAGAAAGATGAAAATAAAAGCTGGATATCAAGAAAAGTGGGTGCTTTCAGTGCCGTTAGAGGCAACTGACACTTTAGAAGCTGATGTGATTTGTGGGGGAGAACTTCACTAACGCAGAAAAAAAGGGCTGATGGCTGTGGACACCTTTGGAATATTTCCATCTTTCTGTCCTGGGAAGTCACAGGTTCAGCATGTCCAAAGTAGAATCAATCATCTTCCCACAAAATTGTACTTTATCCAGATTCCCTTTATCCAGATCTCTTCTTTTCTCCTCTAACTGTGCAAATGCCACTCTTTTAGTCACTCTGGCTCAAAAGCTCAGTCATCTGTGTCTCCTCTGTTAATTCTTTTCATAATAAGTTTACCCTGTAAACAATTCTCAACATCCACCCAAACAACAGGACATAGATAGAGTCAGTTCCATGGGATAATGGAACTATTTTGGATGGTTTGTAGTGTATCATTCTGGTCATATTCCTATGCAAATAAAGATTTAATTTCCTTTATATATGATTAGAGTCATACTCTACATGTTTAGAGTGACTGTTTTATTAAAGTATGACATTCATATAGAAATGTACACAAAAAAGAAATGTACACAATCATAATTTGACACCTTTTCATGTCATTAAATATTCTCCCACAACAATTTTCAAAAGCTCAAAGGTATCCCATCCCATAGATGTACCATAGTTTAGATAACTAACCACTGTTATAGGGTTTCTGGCTTTTCTCCTAACCTTCTCACCTCTCCTTCCACAATGCTGCAAAGATGAATTTACCTGTGTTTAACCTGTATTTTGTGCCCATTTCCAATTTTTCCTTAGAATAATATTCCTAGAGACTGAATTTCTGGGCCAACAGGCATGTGCATTTTAAAAAATAAACTTTAATTTTAGAATTGTTTTAGGCTTACAGAAAATTACACTGTTCCTATATACCTCATACCCAGTTTCTCCTATTATTAATATCGCTAGCTGTGCAAATTAGTATAGCACATTTGTCACAATTAATGAACCAATACTGAGACATTGTTATTAACCAAAGCCCGCACTTTATCCAGATGTCTTTACTTTTTACCTAGTGTCCTTCCTGCTGATCTACTGTCCCACTGAGGATACCACATGACAGTAAGTTGTCACGTTGCCCTAGGATCCTCTTGGCTGTGACAGTTTCTCAGACTGCCCTTGTCCCCAATGACCTTGGCAATTTGAGGAATCCTGGTCAGGCATTCTGCAGAATGTTCCTCAATTGGGGTTTGTCTGATTTCCTTTGATCAGACTGAGGTTATGGGTTTGGAAGGAGATAAAATACCACTCTCGTCATATCTGGCCCACGGACTGTCAACATGATTTATCACGGCTGATGTTAACCTTGATCACCTGGCGAGGAAGTGTTTCTCTGATTTCTCTCCTACCACGTTACTCATTTCCCTCCTTCCTGTGCTCTTTGGAAGTCACTAGGCACAGCCCACATGTAAGGAGTTGAGAGCTACGCTTCAGGGTGGAGTATCTACATCAATTATTTGGAATTCTTCCGCACTAGAGTTAATTTATTCTTTCCATTTATTAACTTATTCATATCAGTATTCAGTATACACACCGATCAGTATACACACCTTGTATCGGTGTGAACTCATAGATATTTCTTTTATTCTTGAGTTTTAATCTAGTAGTACTTTACTTGTTTCGTTGCTCAAGGCATGTGTATTTTTTAATACCCTGAGTGACTCACTGCTCAGCTACCCTGCCAAAGGTTGTACCAACTCGAAAGGTTAAAAGGAGGATCCATTTCCCCTTCAACGTCACACCCCCTTTATAAAGTAGGTCAAGCGAGGCCTAGGCCCTCTCCAACGCCCCGTCTCTTGACGAAGAGGAGGTCAGCACGAGACGTCCTTCCCCAGACAGGCACCTCACCCCTAGTCCTGCCCCCTCTCCTTGCCCCCAGGAGGGTCCCCAGGCTTCCCCACGGCCCCGCCCTACTTGGGGCGGAAGTAGGTGAGGCCGCGGGCCGGAAGCGCTGGGCGGGGGCGGGCCCTCCAGGGCAGACAGCCCAGCCCACTCCGCCGCCGCCCCACCCCTCCGGCCCAGACCGGAAATGAGGTCAGAGAGGGAAACCCTGGCGGGGAGACTCGGCCCCCAGAGCGGCGGCCGCTGGAGGTGCCCGCGGCAGCTGGTGAGGGTGCGATGCGGTCGAGAGGGTCGGGGTCCGGGGGTGTCGCCAGCGGGGTTCCGGGCTCTGCGCCGTGGCTGACCGGTCGGAGGCTTTGCGGGGCCGCGGCGGCCGGCGGGAGGAGCGAGGGTGACGGGGCCTTGCTTTTCAGGGCCCAGCGCCTCCGTCCGGGGAGGCGGGGCGGGCCGTTGAGGGTCGGGCCGTCTCCTGGGCGACGGTCATCCCCTCTTCCTTCTGGCTCTCGGGGGCCGGCGGTAGCGTGAGGGCTTGGTGTCCAGGGCCGTGGTCGCCCTAGTCCTCGGGGGCGGGCCGGGGCGTTGGAGAGCCCTTTGAAACACGCGTTTTTTTCCCCTCACATACGTGGCCATGTTGTGACCCCCGATCGCGGAGGGAGCTTGGTTACCGGGACTTGCTTTTTCGCAGTTTCTCTTCGGGAGGAGACTGACCCCCGGCCCCTGGTGAGCACGCCTGGGAAGTTGCCTCCTGCCTCTCCCGCCTCCTCCGCCCCCAGCCTCCGCCCCCGCCCCGCTTCTTACTCCTACCAGCTTCCCCTCGTTCCTTTGCGTGAATCAGATGGTAGCCTGCCCTCTCCCCGGGGGTCCCCTTGGACCGGGGGCCCCCCTTGGACCGGGGGTGCGGGAGTCCCAGTCTTCCTCTGTCACCTGCCTTTCGAATGGCAGTTTTGGAGGCAGGAAAGGATTCTGCACGGGCATTCGACTCCGAGTTGTTGGGGAACTTAATTCCACGTTAAAGTTTGTCCAGTGCTGCCCGAGTTTTTAAAGCAGGTCGTTCCTTACTTGGGAAGTAGATTTAGGCGAGCGGTTCCCACTTGTTTACCTGTTTTGGTCCCGGGGACAGTTGTTTCCCAAACCCCAGTCAGGGTGTTCTAAACTAGTTATTTTCTCAAGGGAAGTGGTCATCTCTGTGTGTGTGTGGCTTTTGACACTTGGAGAAGTTTTGTTTGGTTGGTAGCTTTGGAACTAGACGTCTCCATTGCCCCCACCGAGGTGGCAGATAAGCCGGCCGACTGTTTTCCTGCCTTTGAGTTCGTTGGCATTGGGACCGCATGAAAGTAGGTTTTAGAAAAGTCCTTTGGAGAATGTAAACTGCACGAACGGAAATAGGGCCAGAGGGCAGCGTCACACAGAGATGTAAGCTCTAATTATGATCTTGAAATACTTTGGCCTTAACAAGGGGTAGGGAAAAAGTGCCAATTTAATATGTATTTAATAGGTGTCATACAAATTATATTAGACATTTCCATTTAAAAGGGCATTTTGAAGATTGGTCTTACTACTTTCATTCCTTGGAAGGTTTGCCTCTGAAGTGACCCCTGAAATATGATGTGTGATGGTTTGATATGAGTGAGTAGGAAAGTAGGAAATTTTGGAAAGCAGTCAGCTACAAATCTTAGAGACTCCACCCACCCCTGTCATTTCAGCCTCAGTTATATCCTGTTTTTGTGTGATGGTCTAGCATGAAAGCACATAATTAGGATGATCACTTATTTTCTGAAGGATGGGGGAAGAGTTTAAAAGTTGCTAATAATTAAAAATTATATAATATACTCTTATAAGATTCTTTACCTGGTAGCTTCCAGGTGGTAGTTGGTACCGGGATGGGTATAAACTTATTCTCTTTTTTTCCATTTAGAGTACAAACCTGGGTCATTACAGATTCTTGGATCCCAAAAACTGCAAGCAGTTTTCCTTAAAGTGTGTCACTAAGGTTGTCTTTCTATTCTCTTGCACAAGCATTCTTATCAGTGACCTCATACTATATAATAGTCCTTCATCTATGCTCTTGAAGTTGTGTGTTTTTTGCTCTTGTCTGATGAGACTTTTTTTTATCTTTTTGGATCTTATCATTAGGTAATTTAGTGACAAGCTTAATTGGGGAAAAGGGGGAAAGATTTATTCCCCTGAGTTTGCTAATATTCCTGTTGTCATTTGGTAAATGAGTTTTGGTGCTTAAAAACATGTTGGCTTCAGGCATTTAACAAGGGCCACCACCCATTTTCAGTGGCCAAAGCGGGCATGTATGGTAGGATTCTAAGAGGAGCCAGGTGAAAGGTGACTATTTTCTGTGGAAAGGGTGGACTCTGCAGTGACATGATTTGTTTTGTAAAATTTTTCTAAAACAACAGATCCTGTTCAGGCTCTCTTTTTCTTTCTTTCTTTTTTTTTAACTTTCTTTTGGCAGATGTGGCCTCATGGATGAGCTGGTACATGACTTAGCCTCAGCCTTGGAGCAGACATCTGAACAGAATAAGCTTGGTGAGCTGTGGGAAGAGATGGCCTTGAGCCCTCGGCAGCAGAGGCGGCAGCTTCGCAAACGGAGAGGCAGGAAACGCCGTTCAGACTTCACCCACCTGGCAGAGCATACCTGCTGCTACAGTGAGGCTTCTGAGTCCAGTCTGGATGAGGCCGTTAAGGACTGTCGAGAAATGGCCCCAGTCACCAATTTTAGTGACTCTGATGACACAATGGTGGCCAAACGGCACCCAGCTCTCAACACCATTGTTAAGAGTAAGCAACATTCTTGGCATGAATCTGACTCCTTTACTGAAAATGCACCGTGTCGACCGCTCAGGCGCAGGCGGAAGGTGAAGCGAGTGACTTCAGAGGTGGCTGCCAGCCTTCAGCAGAAGCTCAAGGTGTCAGATTGGAGCTATGAGAGAGGGTGTAGGTTTAAGTCTGCTAAGAAGCAGCGTCTGTCACGCTGGAAGGAGAATACTCCCTGGACATCATCAGGCCACGGATTGTGTGAATCAGCAGAAACTAGGACTTTTCTCAACAAAACAGGAAGGAAAGAAAGGATGGAGTGTGAAGCAGATGAACAAAAACAGGGCTCTGATGAGAACATGTCGGAATGGTGAGATCTCTTACTTAGTGAAAGATTTTTCCTGATTAATTTGTCCCAAAGTACAAATGCACACTCCTGATGAATTTAACTTTCTTTCAAACCAGCTTCTGTAATATTGACTTTGTAGCTCTCCTTTAACCAATCAGCTAGTGTTTATCTCTAGTTTTTATTTTTATTGATTTTAGAGGAACGAAGGGGGAGAGAGAGAAACAGTGACGTGAGAGAGAAACATTGATTGGTTGTCTCTTGTACACGCCCCGACCAGGACCACGGATTGAACCTGCAGCCTGGTATGTGCCTTGACTGGGAGTTGAACCCACCACCTTCTGATGTACGGGACTATATTCTAACCAACTGAGCCACATCGGCCAGGGCTATCTCTAGTTTTATTTTGTTTTTAATCCTCGCTGGAGGATTTTTTCCCCCCTTTTATCTCTAAAGAGAGAGTGGAAGGGAGGGAGAAGGATAGAGACCGAAAGAGAGAGAGAGAGAGAGAGAGAGAGAGAGAGAGAGAGAGAACAGAGAGAGACAGTGATTGGCTGCTTCCGACCAGGGGTGGGGTTTTGAACCTGCAACCAACGGAAGCATGTGACCTTGACTGGGAATCCAACTGGCAACCCTTCAGTCTTCAGGGGGACACTCTAACCCAGTGGTTCTCAACCTGTGGGTTGTGACCCCTTTGGCAGTTGAACGACCCTTTCACGGGTCGCCTAAGACCATCCTGCATATCAGATATTTACATTATGATTCATAACAGCAGCACCATCACAGTTATGAAGTAGCAACGAAAATAATTTTATGGTTGGGTCACAACATGAGGCACTGTATTTAAAGGGCCAGAAGGTTGAGAACCACTGCTCTAACCACTGAGCAAATCTGCCAGTTAAAGAACATTCATAATTCTATTTCTCTCTGTCAAGAAGGCTATACTGTAATAGAAACACAGTTGTTACTAAAAATGGTTTAAAACGTTTGCTTCAAATGCAAAACCAGAATTTTATTTTCAAGACAGTTTGCTGCTGTTTATGCCATGTAGTTTATACGTAGGTATTGTTCTTTAGAGTCAGGGTCTCAGCAGAGGATGGTGTGTATGTGTGTGTATTATAAATGCTGCTTCCAGGCATATGGAGTTTGTAAATGTTCCTGGCACTACCTTTACCCATTAAGAATCATGGCTTTAGATACTTCTGGGCTATAATTCTGTTCCCTGCTGCTTTACAGTTTGACTATATTGAGTTTTTTTTTTTTTTTATGGCTCACATTCAAGTTGTCCGAACATGGTAGGCTTTGAAAATAACAGTACTAAGTCCCATTAGTCTTATGTCCGATGTCATTGAGCTAGAAAAGTTTGTATGTATTGGGTGCATATTTATAATGTCAGTTTTTATTTTTTACCTCTCAGATACATAGTCCTAGGAACAATGAAACTACCCAGCTTGATACTTTAATATTATCATTATTAATAATAATGTGTGAGGAGATGCTGTTGGTATTTTGGATGGGGCAGTTCTTTGTGGTGAGGGATTGTCCCATGCCTTGCAGGATATTTGGCATTTTTGCTTTGTTTCCATCCACCTCCCTCTTCATATTATCAAACCAAATGCCTCTGTTTCCTAGGTGGGTTGAATAGTCTCAATTGAGTACCATTGTATTCTATTTTTATATTAGTTAGCATTTATGAAGCACTAACTGTGTGCCAGGCACCGTACTATTGTGCATAACATATATTCTTTCTTAATGCTCACAACTCCACTATTTGTATTTTATAGAAGAGGAAATGGAGGTTAAGCATGGTTAGATAATTTGCCCAAAGGTGGCAAAACTGGAAGTCAAACCTGATTCCTAAGTTCATATTTAACCACCATGTTTCCTACCTTTTGACTATGCCTTTTCCATGGCTCTTTTTTCTCTCATCTTAACTTCTATGACCTAAGGATGTATGACTTTTCTTAGGACTTTGCTTCTTTTGAAATTTGTCTGAAAAACAAAGACATAAATCTTGGGACCTCTGAGGTGAGGCTGTGTGAGTAACAGGAAAAGCTTTGTAGGTCTGTATGCCTGTACCTTTCCTGGGTGGATGTTTAATCCAGCTGCACAACTAGGTAGGCTTATGATTTGGCTTTTTAAATTTTCCTCTAATGCATATTCCAAGGTCTATTTACCCAATTTATATATAAATTTTGGGTTATAAAGATCTCTCCCCCATCATGCTATTAAACAAGAAATACTTCCAAGAATCCTCTTGGTTACTCTTTTCATAAATTTATTTGGATGTGCTAATTTATTCACAGATCAAAGTGTAGACCTTTACTTTTTATCAGTTATATTGAGGTTTGTCAAATTGTATATGATCCAACTTGTAAAATTGTTAGGATGAATTGATCATTTAACTTAGCCTAGTCTCAGTGGCTAGAAAGAGTTCTTATAAAAAGCATGCATTAGGTGTTTTAGGATCAAAAACGTATGTCTCAATCAGAGAGCTTTATTTCTAATTTCCTTAAATTCACTGCTAACTAAACTTGGAGTCCTTTTAAGTGTAACCAAGAATTCTTTTTGCTTTTTCTCTTTCTGTTCTTTAATTCTACACCAGCCAGTCCCCTGAGTTCTGAAGAACTGAAAGGGGTTGTGATATAATAGCTTTCTTATGCCTGTAAAAAGATCAGTTATTATTTTAATATTTTTTGTGCATGTGTGTTCCATTCTAACAACTCTTTTGTAAAGTTACTTTCTACTGATTTTTATTCAAATTGCTTATAAAGCAGTTATTAATCAGGTGATTTATAGCCTAATTTTGCTCTATTCTCCCCTAACACATCATTCATCTGTTCTCTTTGAATATAGCTTAACTTCTTTTCTTTCATAAATGAGTTGGTTTGGTGATGGTCTGAGGTTGCAGTTAGGAGCCTTCCTCTGATGATGTATTAGAGGCTGATCTCACAGGAAAGAAAATATTCCTTTCTCTTGGAAGGCAAGTGACAGAGATAGAGTGCTAAACCTTCCCCCTCCTTCGCCAGCCCGAGCTGACCTTCTGCGGCCCCTTGGTGCCTCTTGTTTTCTTATTTTTATAGAAAATCAATATCCCTTCTGACACAAACAATAGCTCAGAAGCAAGAATAAATGGCAGAAAGCTGAGATCTCTGTCTATCACCTCTCACTTTAACTCCCCCAAACTCTTTAATTATGAGCGGGCTTTGCTCCAGGTGTTTGTGACAGTGAAATTGCTAAATGAGGACCATTTTAACCAAAGATTGGGTGATCAATAACACTCTCTAGCCGTAGCTTGTTGGATCAATAGCATTCATTATTTCATGGTTAAGGTAAGTAGCCTCCTTTGCGAGTGGAGGTCATTAATCAGGGGTTTCTGGAGCTGTAGAAAAGAATATATGAGGTAGGTTGAAGATGTTCTGTTTTCTATTCTGTAAATAGGGATGCTGACCAACAGTATATTACCATTGTTGTAAATGATACTTTTGCATTTGAGAGTATTGAATAGCTAGCATAGTGTTCTTACGTAGATTTAGCCAAAGTCCTGCTAGTACACCCTTTGGAACAACTAAAAAAGGCAACTTGGGAGGTGGGTCTGATACTGTTGTATTTGAGGGTCTGTCTCTTGAAAGAAATGCTTGTGTATGGTTGTGTAAGAAATTATTGTGTATGGTTCCAGAGGAAGGAACTTGCACTCATAGATAGAAAGTAGAGAGAGTTAAGTGTTGCCTCAGTATAGATAGAACATTCAGAAAATTAGAACTCTAAAAATGAAGTGAATTGTTTCACTAGGTGATGAGTTCTGGATCACTGTAGGGATTCAAGCGTGGGGTTGGGGACCACTTACTGTGTTATTGTGAAGTTGGAGAGTTTGAACCGAATGACCTCTAAAGTCCCTGCAAAACTGAGAGTCTATAATTCTTTTCAGTCACAACCTCCTTCCCATCATTGTAGCTTCATTTTAAAATAAAGCACCTGCTAAGCAGCCTCCACTGCCCACTAAGATACTTACGAAGGCATAAAACATCGCGCACACGTCAGCAGAAACGAGGACTGACAGTTGGCCTTTTGCCAAGATTTCCCCAAACTACAAGGTTGATAGAGCTGTATTGGAGAGGCAGTTGGAAGCCCTCCTCAGCAGTGCTGAGTCTTCCCTGAAGGTGGACAGCGAGGCCCTGCATCCTTTCTCTGTAGTCAGCTCTTGGTTCAGAAAAGCAAGGCTTATTTTGATCAGAAATTGAGCAGCTGCTGTTTGAGCCAGCATGTTGTTCCATCCTTTACTTTCCCATCACTATCTTTCATTTTCTGTTTGGAAGCTGTAACTCCCAGAATATACTTGGATGGGGAATTGCAGTGTTTTCTGTGTATATATTTGTGTTTGAGGGTAGGGAGGAAGTAGTCACAGCATGTTGAGTCCTAGGAAATAGAGTCTCCAAAAATAAAGTTTACTGTTGGTATCGGCAGAGAAGGAAAAAGCACTCATAATAGAGCATTCTGGAAATTGTAGTGTTTTCTATGCCTTCATTTATTGCAGACTCCTAAAATGGGGTCAGAATCAGGCAGGGAGTGTTAGAAGATCCTGTCTCAGTCTAACATAGCTATCTGAGATAAAAGCCCACGAGTGACACTGGGAATTAGGCTAGGGCAGCGGTTCTCAACCTGGGGGTCACGACCCCTTTGGCGGTTGAACGACCCTTTCACAGGGGTCGCCTAAGACCATCCTGCATATCAGATATTTACATTATGATTCATAACAGTAGCAACGTTACAGTTATGAAGTAGCAACGAAAATAATTTTATGGTTGGGGGTCACCACAACATGAGGAACTGTATTTAAAGGGCCAGAAGGTTGAGAACCACTGGGCTAGGGGCTTTGCACATCCTCTTGGCCGATTGTAGAGGTGAGAAGAGCATGTTACTACCCATAACCAAAGGAGCACAGAATGGGAAGATAATTTACACACCCTTTCTGTTGGTGAATACCAGATTCTAGGTCAACCAGTCTGAACAAGAGGTCTTTGAACAAGTTCTGCAGAATAAAGAAAAGAGGTCATTCTTAAAGTTCAGAGGAAGAACACATCTTTGAAAATGATTGCCAGTCGAAAGCAGGAGAGCATTTTTGAAAATCTTGATTAGGATGCAAAAAGGTATAATCACTTTGTAACAGGAATAGTAAGTCATAAGGACAGAAAAATGACTATTTGAAAACCCTGTGTTATGGGAGGGAAAATTGTAGGGAAATTTGAAATGTTAAAATGAAAGATAGTTCATCCTATTGAACACTGCATTGATGATATGGAAAACTTCAGAAGCCCTCCCAAAATGCAGAGAGGAGCTAAAAATGAGAGAGAAGATGATAGATCTAGAGGACAGAGAATTGCAGCCCAGTCTGTGAATATGTAAATATTCCCAAGGAGCCATCCAATGCATTGGATTAGAAGAATGATTTAAAAAATAGAATTGAAGAGAAAAAAAATTAAATATAATTAAATAAAATAAGTATAATGATTAAAAGGGAAAACTAATGAAAAGAGACTTGTACCTAGATATATCCTGGCATATTTTTGCATTCTACATTGGTAGCAGGGACAGAGCAAATACTGCATAAATAAAAATCTTAGAAGGGATGAGAAAAATAAGGCTGGCATTCATCCCTACAGTACTAAATGTGAGGGGCTACATTTGTCTAGAGAGTTTTGAGTGGGGAAAAGATTACTTTCCTACCCCTCGTCCCTGAATTTTATATATAACTAAGATAGATTTCATATAGAAAGGAGCACAATGACATTCTCAGATATGCATGTCTCAGAATGTATGCCTTTTAAAAATTTACTCTCAAAAGACATTATCTAACCAAAGATGAATCACTATTAGCTCTAAGAAAAGGTAAGTCTTAAAAGGATGGGTGGACTTCTCTAAGGCACAGCCCCCAGCTCAGTAGCAGAGTCCTGAGCAAAATCATGATCCCTGCAAAGTCTGTCTGATTGCAGTGGCTGTGGTAATGAAACGAGAGGTTGATGCTTACGTGGTGCCATCTGAATGAAGCTGACACACTCCTTCATTATACAGTCTCATAATTTATTATGGGAATAATTTTACAGTCGATGTGAGATATTTCTCTGAAAAACCTCAGTCATGTTTGCTTTCATTCTCAGAAGTCTGATTACGTATGGTTACAAATGTACCACTTCGATCCAGGAAAAAGTTGGGGAAAAAATTGAGCAAAGATATCTTTGGGCATTTTTTCTTTCTTTCTGTTTTTCTGAATTCTAAGACAATTTAAAATTATTATTAAGTACACTGTTATATATTTAATTAAAATGAAAACTATAATCTTTTAACATGATGATGTAAGCCATAAACTCTATCCTGCTAATTTCTTTTAAAAGTAGATAAATGTGCCCTAACCGGTTTGGCTCAGTGGATAGAGCGTCAGCCTGGGGACTGAAGGGTCCCGGGTTCGATTCTGGTCAAGGGCATGTACCTTGGTTGCGGGCACATCCCCAGTAGGAGGCGTGCAGGAGGCAGCTGATGGATGTTTCTCTCTCATCGATGTTTCTAACTCTCTATCCCTCTCCCTTCCTCTATGTAAAAAATCAATAAAATATATTTTTTAAAAAAAGTAGATAAATGAGGCACCTCTCATTGAGCTAATACTATATAATAAAAGGCTAATATGCAAATTGACCGAATGGCAGAATGACTGGTCACTATGATGTGCACTGACCACCAGGGGGCAGACGCTTAATGCAGGAACTGCCCCCTGGTGGTCAGTGGGCTTCCACAAGGGGGAGCGCTGCTCAGCCAGAAGCTGGGCTCATAGCTGGCGAGCGCCGCTGTGGAGGCGGGAGCAGGAGCCTCCCCTGCTTCTGTGGCAGTTGGACAGTCACTGAAGGCTCCCGGATTGAGATCCACCCCCCCCCCCCGCCCCCCTGCACAAATTTCGTGCACCAGGACTCTAGTTGGTTAATAATCTTAAGTGAGTAAGAAATCAAAGTGGTAACTTACTGATACTGAATTTGATTATAGATGATAAACTTGTTCTGTACATCCTTATTGTAATCGAGACAGGTGTAAACTATTCTCATTCAGTGTTAAATTACAGTCCTCGTAGTTAGGAATATGGAAGAACTAGGAAGCTCTCAGATTAGAGGACAGGCTGTGTTTTTTTCCTCTCAGTTGTGGGAATTTAGAGAGATTTGTCTTACTGAAAATAGAAGCTGCTCATGAGGGCCAGAAGGTAGGGAATTATTTTCAAAAAAGAATTCATAAAGATGCTGTATTATTTATTGCTGCAGAAAAATTGCCCTAAAGCATAGCAGCTTTAAATCACAAACATGTAAGTCTTATAGTTTCTGAAGTGAGGTATTGGGGAACAGCTTAGCTGGGTGGTTCTGGTTCAGAATCTCATACTGTTGCATTAAAAGATAGCTCTCAACTACTAGGGCTGCAGTTGTCTCAAGCCTTGACTAGGGCTGAAGGCTCTACTTTCAAACTTAGTCACAGGGCTGTTGCAGATCCCATTTCCTTATGGGCTGTTGGACCAAGAGTCTTGGTATCTTTTCACTTCTAAGCTCACTCATGGGAGTGGGGAGGGGGGAGGGTGGGAATCTCCAGAGCACCCAAGATGGAAGCCACAGTCTTATTAAACCTATTATCAGAATTGACATACCATTACTTCTGCCTATGCTGTTGGTTACACAGACCGACTAGGGTGTGAAATACCAGGAAGTGAATCATCTGTGAGTTTGGTTACTACAGATGGCTACTGTGCAGGAAAAATATTAGATTTCATAGACTACATTTTATTTTTCCATTTAAAATGAAAATAGATTCAAGACCCATAGAATTTTTTAAATTGCAGTGTAATTGAGAGCCCCATAGATTTTAGATGACTATTTTAATAAGAATGTCAGTGAGAGAATTACTATTAGCTTCTAAAATAATATTTGAGCACATACAAGAATTAGCACCCTAGAAGTAGCTTTCTAATCTTTCATCCTTTGCAGTGATCTAGTGTTCACAAAGTGGGTTCATATCATCACATCCTCAGAACAGCCCATCCACATTTTATGTGCAGAGAAATTAGGATTAGAGAGGTAAAGTGACACACCACAAAGCCATGCAAGGGGAAGCAACAGAGCTGATTTGAAGGAGTTCATTCCATTTGCGTAACATTGACTGGATGCCTGTCATGTGCCATGTGCTATGCTAGCATTGGGGACACTGAGATGAGCAATCTATTTCCTTTCCAGCATGGATCTCTCTCTTCTGGGGCTGTAGGATCTCCTTTCTGCCTGTGCTAGGGCAGAGGAGGATCTGTACAATGCTTGAGTAATTTCAGTTCTACCAGTTTGCCTGAAGATCCAGCTGCCTTCTCGTGATTCCTGGGATCTGGAGGCCTGAGACAGTTTGAGGTCCTGGTCCACCCCTGGCAAGGGAGTGACACCTTTGTCCCTGAAGGCTGGCTCTACGCTGCAAAGTGCACAGGCTTCTCTTCTCTGAAGTAATTTCCCTTAACATGGCACCACTTCATTTCTCCACTTTGTTCATCATTCTAGATGAGGATTCTTAACTTTGTCAGTACTCATGTTTTGGGCCAGATAATTCTCTGTTGTAAGGGCTGTCCTGTGCATTGTAGGTGTTTAGCAGCATCCCTGGCCTCTACCCAGTAGATGCCAGAAAGACATCAACTCCCCTTTCCTCCCTTTAAGTCCTGACAAACAAACAAACAAACAAACAAAAAAATGGTTCCAGACATTCCCAGATGGCCCCCAGGGTCTGTAAGGGCCAGAATTGCCTCCAGTTGAGAACTACTGCTCTAGATGTTTCTGGTACTGAGATTGGCTTTTTACTTCAGTGACTCTGCTTTTTCCAACAAGCACGAGTTTCAGATTTAGAGAACTGTTTTGTTTAGTTTTTTAATTTATTGATTTGAGAGAGAAGAAGGGAGAGAGACATCAATTTGTTGTTCCACTTATGCATTAACTTGTTGCTTCTTGTATGTGCTCTGACTGGGGATTGAACCCTCAACCTTGGCATATCGTAATGACACTCTAACCAACTGAACTACCCAGCCAGGGCAAATTTAGATAACTTTGTAAGGCCAAAACATTGATCTATTCTATAGAATAAAAATAATGTAGTTTAAAAACTAAGAGTTTTTGCCAATTTAAAAACAATACCTTTTAATTGCTCCTCAAAAGGGAAACAGTTCATTTCACAACTTGGAAATAGAAGCAGTTCAGATGAGAGCATTTTAAAATAGTGCCAACGTTTACAATGTTTAGCTAACAGTGTTTGCCCTGGAATTAATTAAGTGGACAAGAGGTATTAATAGTGTTTTATTAGGCTTGATTCCTATGATAATCTACTTCTTTGAAAGTGGGTGCCATGCCCAGTCATCTGGTTATTTCAGTTGGATGTGGTTCAGTTGCTTTGGTCCCATAGAATCCCATCCAGTAAGTTTCATTTTCTGGCACCATACATAGTTATTACAATATTATTGACTATATTTCCTATGCTGTACATTACATACCTATAACTGTTTTGTAACTACCAGCCTGTACTTCTTAATCCCTTCACCTTTTTCACCCAGTTCCCTATTCCCCTCTTCTCTGGCAACCATCAGTCTGTTCTTTGTATCTGTGAATCAGTTTCTGTTTTATTTGTTCATTTATATTGTTCTTCAGATTCCACTTATAAGTGAAATCATATGGTATTTGTTTTTCTCTGACTGGCTTATTTCACTGAGCATAATACTCTCTAGGTCAGTGGTTCTCAACCTTCCTAATGTTGTGGTGACCCCCAACCATAAAATTATTTTCGTTGCTACTTCATAACTGTAATTTTGCTACTATTATGAATCATAATGTAAATATCTGATATGCAGGATGTATTTTCATTGTTACAAATTGAACATAATTAAAGCATAGTGATTAATCACAAAAACAATATGTAATTACATATGTGTTTTCCGATGGTCTTAGGCGACCCCTGTGAAAGGGTCGTTTGACCCCCAAAGGGGTCGCGACCCACAGGTTGAGAACCGCTGTTCTAGGTCATCCATGCTGTCCCAAATGCTAAGATTTTATGCTTTTTTATGTCCTAGTAACAATTCATTGTATATGTATACTACAGCATATATATATATATATATACATATACATAAATATATGTATATATATATGTGTGTGTGTGCGTGTGTGTGTGTGTGTGTGTGTGTGTATTTCAGAGAGGAAGGAAAAGAGAGAGAGAGACAGAAACTTCAAGGATGAGAGAGAATCACCGATGAGAATCACCGATCGGCTGCCTCCTGCACTGCCCCGCAACCTGGGCACGTACCCCCCCGCCAACTGGAATCGAACCCAGGATCCTTCAGTCTGCAGGCCCAATGCTCTATCCACTGAGCCAAACTGGCCAGGGCTGTACTACTGCTTTTTTATCTACTAATGTATTGATGGACGGCTTGGCTATTGTAAAGAATACTGCGATGTGCGTAGGGCTGCATATATTCTTTCGAATTTGAGTTTCTTCAGATATATACCCAGAAGTGGAATTGCTGAGTCATAAAGCACTTCTATTTTTAATTTTTTGAGTAACCTCCATATTGTTTTCCAAAGTGGCTGTACCAGTCTGTATTCCTACCAGTGCATTAGGGTTCCCTTTTCTTCATATCCTTACCAACACTTGTTTGTTGATTTATTGATGATAGTCATTCTGACAGGTATGAGATGAGAGCTCATTTCATTTTTAATGTGCATTTCTCTGATGATTAGTGATGTTGAGCATCTTTTCATGTGTCTATTGGCCATCTGTATGTACTCTTTGGAGATGATTTATTTTAAAATCATAATCTCTGAGCCATAAATGAAGGAAGGCTGCAGGACTGGACAACTGTGGCCTATGACTTGGAAGGGGAAATATTTGGTTCTACTTTATAGCTAGCACTACATTTTGCATGTTGTATCCTAGTGTTTATATGCAAATATGACATAACTTCCTGGTATTTTTCTTTTTGGTAAATTATACTATAAAGAAATTTCTTACATACCATTAGATTTCTACAATACAAGTGCTTCTGAGGGGATAGATTTAACAGATGCTGTCAAATGAAATAGTCCTTTCCAGATACTGATGGAATGATGGTACTTTTATGTAATAAGTGTTCTGCAAGACATAAGTCATTTTCCTGGTAAAGAAAATATCTCCTTTGATCATAACCTTAAAACCCTGGTGATAGTCCTATATGATATCATTACCATTACTCTAATTAACTGCATATAGAAATTTATAGAAGAGAGTAATGCAAGCTAATCTTTTAAGAACAGCGAGTTTCCTTAAATGCTGTTGACAAAAGTAGAAAATATACAGTGACAGGAAGGTTTTAGGTTATCAACACCTTTCTTCACCCAACATCTTTCTTTGAGCTTGTCTCCTTTATTTAGAATATGAGGAGAGAATGAAATCCATGGGAAAAAAGGACCAAGGAAGCACTGTATCTTGTACTTACCAGTGGTTGGGCAAGAATAGAGAAAAGAGTTGATAGATTTTGTAATAAAGCAACAGTTTTAATTTTTTAATTGGAAATATTTAAACAGAGGGGACCACAGACATTGCAGAGTTGAACTTGTAATACATGTAGAGCAGGGATCAGCAAGCTTCCGCTGTAAA
Organism: Myotis nattereri; assembly: GCF_964212035.1. NCBI lineage: Eukaryota > Metazoa > Chordata > Mammalia > Chiroptera > Vespertilionidae > Myotis > Myotis nattereri. Next base: position 22,366,097 of record NC_138075.1, on the reverse strand, counting down.
GAGCCAGATAGTAAATAGTTTAGGGCTTTGTGGGCAGTTTGTTCTCCGTTGCAACTACTCAACTTTGTATTTGTGGTGTGAAAGAAGACATAGACCATATATAAATGAATGAGTGTGGCTGTATTCCAATAAAATTGTATTTATGAACACTGAAGTTTGGATTTCATATCTCCACATCTCACACGATGTTCTTTTGACAACCCCCGCCCCACAGGGATATAAAACTAAAAACCAAACAAAAGTAGGTAACTGGCTGTTGTTTGCTAACCTCTAAGTCTCAGTGCTACTGCTAGCCAATAAAGATTATAACACGATGGTAGAACAGAATATCTGTCCCATGGCCCACCCTCCTTCATATCAAGAGGAGTTAAAAATATAAAATTTGCTTTATTTTCGAGATAAAATAAGAACAATAAAGTAGTAGTATGATAGGATGTGTATGTAGTTAAGACTCAATGGAGTTAGGCCAGTAATATTTTTAGGAATTTGCTAAAAATACAAAAACAAAGCCAGTAAAGTAAGTTCAGCAGCACAGTTCTTTGAACTGAGAAGTAGGAAGAATGCAGTAGTCTGTGAGGATGGCTTTTGGATTTAACTGCAGAATCTTTGAAAATTAATCTTTGAAGATTCTAAATCCATTTGAATCCAGTGGTATAGTTTTGTAAGACATTTCTTACAATGACACCTGAGAATGTTCCCACTTGTTCCCACAATAAAATAAAATGAAAGGACCTTTAAAGAAACTGGATATGTTTTATTGGTTTTTGCTGCAACAAATCTCTTAGGTCTAGTATTCAGAGACAAGCTTAAGTGAGGAGAGCATTGCTACTTAATTTACCCAACATTTTTAGGATTTAGTATTGCCAAAATATTTGGAAGTACTGCAAAATACAAAATATTTTCAGATTTTTGGTCCAGAAATGTAGGTTGGGATTTTCCCAAGCCTTATGCAGCATGGTGAAACTGTTTCTCTTTGCTTTGGTTTCTTCCATGTTCTAGAGCAGGTGAAAAAAATTAACTGCCTCGGAAGGAAATACTCCCAGTCATGGAAAAGCTAATATAAAGAATAGAGAATTTTTCTTGAACCAGATAAATCAAATGTAATGATTAGATGAAAGAAATACAGCCTCAGAAGAGGCAGAATCAATTGTTAGCAATGGCTCAGAAAAAGAAACTTACTAGATGGAACTCTATTCAGCAAACGGTTTATTTCAGCGGTTCTCAACCTGTGCGTCGCGACCCCTTTGGCGGTCGAATGACCCTTTGACAGGGGTCGCCTAAAACCATCGTGCATATCAGATACTTACATTACGATTCATAACAGTAGCAACATTACAGTTATGAAGTAGCAATAATTTTATGGTTGGGTCACAACATGAGGAACTGTATTTAAAGGGCCAGAAGGTTGAGAACCACTGTTTTATTTCAATGAGTTCGAATGGAATTTGTTTTTATGTTTTTATATCTTAACTTCCTTTTTGAAAATGAGTTTTATTGTATATGCTTGATATGAAGGAAGACATTAAATTTAGAAAATAATAACTTTTGTCATACTGATTTCCCCACCCCACACCCCCATTTATGGGTTTTTGCTTGCTGCTGTGTAAATGGGAGAAAACACTTGAGAGATGCTAGATGTCTTAAAGTTAGATAGCTTCATTTAAAACTGATAGTTGGTAATACTGAAAAAATAAAATTAGTTGATAAATTTGTAAATTTATGTTGTTTAATATACCACAACAGGTTGAGGTTATTTCTATGAGCCTTAATAAATAGCTTTCTAATGCTAAACTAACAAAGTGGCTTCAGATATTTTTAAAGTACTTTGAGATATAAATAAAAATTTTAAAATTCTTTTTAATAAACTTTTCCCTGTGACTTAACCATGACATTTACATTTCCGATTGGCTAATGAAATTAGGGAAACTTTTGATTTGAAAACCAGAAGAACATTAGACAGTGCTTTTTATTTGGAGCTGATGTGTTCTCTCTGTTTTACTCTCTTTTTTTTCAGTGAAACCAGCAGTGTATGTAGCAGCAGTGACACAGGGCTCTTTACCAACGATGAAGGACGGCAAGGTAATCTTGATCCCAGCTTTAGGAAGATTCTAATGATTATAGGAGTGAGTCACTGAGAATATGGTGATTGTCGATAGCAGCGGTTCTCTAACTTTAGGGCATGTAAGAGCCACCTGGCTATTATTGTAGCCAATAGAAAGATGTTTGAGCCAAAAACCTGGATATATGGATTTAGTCTTGACTTTGTCATTATTGAAGGCCTTGGGCAAATGAAATAACTTCTTGACGTAAACCTTGGGGGACTATATTATTTGTCTCTGGTTAGTTTTTTTCCTGATAGCTTGGATTGCTAGTGTCAAGATGATTTTCTGTCCCATTAATGAGGTACCAAGGAAAAAACAAGGTATGGGATACATTCTTTATTCGCCTATTATGAGAAATTCAACTATAGCAAGAGATCCCTCAGAAACAGCTATAAACATTATATTTTATATAATATATATATTTTAAATATAATGTTACATACAATAAACATTTCAAAAAAAGGTTTGAAATATAATAATATTTCTAAAACTGTGCTAACATAGTATAAATAGAGGCCCGGTGCACAAAAATTTGTGCACTGGGGGAGGGGGTCCCTCAGCCCGGCCTGTGCCCTCTCGCAGTCTGGGACCCCTCGGGAGATAATGACCTGCTGGCTTAGGCCCGCTTCCGGGTGGCAGAGGGCAGGCCCAATCCCTAGGTGCAGCCCCTGGTCGGGCTCAGAGCAGGGCCGATTGAGAGTTGGGGCGCAGCCCCCTGTCATGCACAGAGCAGGGCGGATTGGGAGGTTGCGATGCCACCCCCAGTCACGCTCAGGGTAGGGCCGATTGGGGGATTGGGGCACCGCCCCCTGTCACACTCAAGGCAGGGTCGATGGGGAGGTTGTGGCGCCACCCCCTGTCACGCACAGAGCAGGGTCAATCAGGGGGTTGGGGCGCCTTCCCCTGTCACGAACAGAGCAGGGCGGATAGGGAGGTTGTGGCCCCGCCCCCTGTCACACACAGAGCTGCAGGGTGATCAGGGGGTTTGGGCGCTGCCCCCTGTCACGCTGATCCCAGTGCCGGGAGGCCTCGCGGCTCTGCTGATCCCGGTGCTGGGAGGCATATTACCCTTTTACTATATAGGATAGAGGCCTGGTGTACGGTTGGGGCTGGCTGGTTTGCCCTGAAGGGTGTCCTGGATCAGGGTGGGGGTCCCCACTGGGGTGCCTGGCCAGCCTGGATGAGGGGATGATGGCTGTTTGCAGCTGGTCACACACCTTCAGGGTGGGGGTCCCCACTGGGGTGCCTGGCCAGTCTGGGTGAGGGGCTGAGGGCTGTTTTCAGGCTGGCGGGTGACTGAAGCTCCCAGCTGCTCCTTTTTTTCGTGTTTTTTTTTTTCATTCTGGGCCAGCTTTAGCTCTGGCTCCAGCTCTGAGGCCTCTGCTGCTGAAAGCAGGTATCTGGTTTGTTTGGGTTCTATAATCGAAGCACTGTATGAACTCCAGCTCTGAGATCCAGGCTGGCTGAAAGTAGGTTTCTGGGGTTTTGTTTAGCTTCTATATTTGTAACAGTGTTTCAAACTGTATGCTCAGAGGCTGGCAAGGCAGGTGGGGAACGTTGGTTTCCTCCGTCACTGAAGCAAGGAAGCCTCATGTTAGCTTCAAGCTGCCTGGCTGCCGGCTGCCATCTTGGCTGGCAGTTAATTTGCATATCACCCTGATTAGCCAATGGGAAGGGTAGTGGATGTACGACTAATTACCATGTTTCTCTTTTATTAGATAGGATATCACAAAAGTTGTAGGAGATATTAAAAATCTGAAATAACAGGATTACTTCTATATTCTAAAATGTTTTATTTCTCTGGCTCTATTTTTGTTCATCAGTTAATGTTGTTCATTATATTCCACAAATGAGTGAGATCATGTGATATTTATCTTTCTCTGACTGGCTTATTTCACTTGGCATAATGCTCTGCAGGTCCATCAATGCTGTTGCAAATGATAAGAGTGCCTTCTTTCTTACAGCAGTGTAGTATTTTCCATTGTGTAGATATACCACAGTTTTCTAATTCACTCATCTCTGATGGACACTTGGGCAGTTTCCAAATCTTAGCTATTGTGAATTGTGCTGCTATGAACATAGAGGTGCATATATCCTTTTTTACTGGTGTTTCTGATTTCTTGGGATATGTTCCTGGAAGTGGGATTACTGGGTCAAATGGGAGTTCCATTTTTAATTTTTTTGAGGAAACTCCATACTGTTTTCCACAGTGGCTGCACCAGTCTGTATCCTCACCAGCACTTGTCGTTTGTTGATGATAGCTGTTCTGACAGGTGTGAGATGGTACCTCATTGTCGTTTTGATTTGCATCTTTCGGATGATTAGTGACTTTGAGCATGTTTTCATATGTCTCTTGGCCTTCTGCATGTCCTCTTTTGAAAAATGTCTATTTAGGTCCTTTGCCCGTTTTTTGATTGGATTCTTTATTTTCCTTTTCTTAAGTTGTATGAGTTCCCTATAAATTTTGGAGATTACACCCTTATTGGAGATAACATTGGCAAATATGTTCTCTCATGCAGTGGCTTTCTTATTGAGAAACAGCTAGTTTTGAATTGAGAAACATTTGTGGGCTTTGAATCCCAAAGTTCATTTATGCCCCTGAGAATGGTAGGAGGCAGTTTATTTTTGTGGTAAAGGCTTTGGAGTTAGTCAGGCTTTGAGTTCAAATCCTGGCTTCATCATATACCACCTGACCTTGACTTCTTTGGACTTTAGTTGCTTCATTTGTAAGTTGGAGTTAGTGTAAGGTTTGGAAGAAATAACATATTTACAGATTTTTAGCATGGGTCGTGGTAGGTGTAAGGGCTCAGTACTAGTAAGTGGCAGCTTTATTTTTGTGCTATTAAAAGCATTCCAGTTTGATATCCCAGTTTTCATCATAATATGGATCAAGAAGAAGGATCAAAACAGTTTTTTGTACTTTGACTTTATTTAAAAGTATTATTAAACCTATAGCACTGAGAATTTATTTTCCCATTTGGTTTTTAATAGAGCATGTTAATATTCCAGCTTATGAAAACGATCTCTTTATTTTAGGGGATGATGAGCAGAGTGATTGGTTCTATGAAGGAGAATGTGTCCCAGGATTCACTGTCCCTAATCTTCTGCCCAAGTGGGCTCCTGATCATTGCCCTGAAGTAGAAAGAATGGATTCTGGACTGGATAAACTTTCAGACTCCACATTCCTTTTACCTTCTCGGCCAGCTCAACGAGGTGAGTTCTGAGGAGACCAAAATATACTTCACGCTTTTATGGTTCTCTTTGGGGAGAATCATCCAACGGTATACATACTCCTTCCTTTAAGCATGTATTAACTATCTGAATTTTGGAGCTGGTCCAAAGATTTTTCTAGAGGATTCAAGCGTGGGTCTCGAAGCTTGAGGTTCTCTTTATTCTTACCTAAATCAATATCCTGAAGGAAAGGGCATTCCTTCAGCTTGCCGTTGCCATTTGTGCCAGATTTAGGAAGTGTGTCATGGCTGTTTATCCTGCTGTGACTGATGGGCTACTGAGTGCTCACTGGAAGCCTGAAGCACTGGGTCTTAGAAGAGAACAGATTTCAGTAAGAACATTCACATACAAGTTACAGTGGCTTTTAATAAAATATACGTTTTTATTGATTTCAGGAGAGGAGTGGAGATGGAGAGAGAGATAGAAACATCAACGATGAGAGAGAATCATTGATTGGCTGCCTGTGCACGCCCCCTACAGGGGATTGAACCCACAACCTGGGCATATGCCCTTGACTGGAATCGAATACGGGACCTTTCAGTCCGCAGGCTGACTCTCTATCCACTGAGCCAAACTGGCTAGGGCACAGTGGCATTTTTTGAATGGATGATTTAAAAATATTCTTTAAATTTAAAAAATTCTCTTATTGTGGGTTTTAGCACAAATACACATTCCTTCCCTTTGCTTTTCCTTCAATGATGAAGTAGCAGGGTAGAGTGGAAGGAGCTGAGGACAGGGAGAAGGAAATGTGATAATACTGTCTGGGAGTGTCTAGCTCTCTGACTGACAGTCACCTCATTTCCTTGGGGTCTCAGGGTTATTTAAGATATTGATCAATGATTCTCTCTCAACATTGAACAATACTGTTTCAGAGGTTTCTTTTAGCTCTAAATTTATGATTGTAGAATTCTCAGTAGTTAATAATCAATTCAGTCAGATATCAAGTATTAGTTGAGCATCTGTTGGTGATAAGAATTTCACTAAGAGCTGTAAACTCCTGTAGCATTTCATTATGATGAATGTGGGTGGTTGAAAGGCCTTCTCAAAGAAATTGGTTCTTGATAAAGAGTACTCTCTGCCTGAGGAACATTGTGTGCTACCTTAATGATGTTTATCAAACATTTCCATGACCATGTCTAAAAGTTCTTTATGGACTAGTTAAAATACACACAAATAAGCAAGAATAGGAAGAAGAAGGAACTTAAAAATGGCCTATAATCCCATAGCCAGAGACAGTGTCATTGATGACATTTTGGTGTGGTTCTTCTAGTTGTCTTTTCTATGTGTAAAACACATACAGCAGTCAGAAAAATGGGGTTGGATTATACATGCTATTTTTACCATTATTTCATGAATTAGAATGGCTTTGAGCAATAACTAGCATTTAACTTGTAGTTATAAATTGTTGATAATACCTCATATATTTTAGGTTTTTTTTAGTTTATTAGTACGTTCCATGTGCTATTTCATTTGGTTTCAAACATCCTTATAAGATAGGACTGAGCAAGCGGATAGCCCTCTTTTACAGATATGGATGCCTAGGTCAAAGGTTAGTGACATGCCTGAGATCACTACTGGTGACAAAGACTTGGAGATAGTAAATCCTTGACAAATAGCCTGGTGATACTAGTTTAAGGGTCAATCTAGTAGATCCTGGGTGAGAAGGACTCTAGTCTCCTGGAAGCATGTCATTGCTAATGAATCTTCTACATTCAGTTACTGAGGACTGCCTTTGTTTTGTTTCAGGGTACCATTCTCGCTTGAATCGTCTGCCTGGAGCTGCTCGATGTCTCAGAAAGGGGCGAAGGAGGCTTGTTGGGAAGGTGATGGCTCTTAGTGTTTACAGGCTCCGTGGGAGGATAATATTCTTTTGGGGATTTGTGTGCCCTCTTGATAATCAAAGGTGCTGCAGAGCACCCTGGAGTTAATTAAGCCAACTGGAATATTTTGCAAGTTCATAGAGTGAACGTTATGTAGATATGGATGGATAAACACATAAAGGATGAAGTTTAATTCATATAGAACTTCTGACAGCAAACACTGTCATTATGACAGTATCTGCTGCCTATAAATCTACAGGCCGGATCTTTCTCTATTCTGTTTTTTTTATGAATCTTATATGATTATTATGTAAGTTAAAACACTCTTGACTTCTTCATGACTCTTCCTGAATTCATGGGTGCTTCTTCTGTCCTGTCTTTGGTCTTTTACTCTAAAATTCTTAAAAAGAAAAAACGTACCAAATTTCAAAACCCCCTCACTAGCCGTGAGGGAGGAATATCTACTTACTCAGGTCTGCCTTTTCCAGTGACTGTGATGGGCACTCACTTCATTAATCCTCCCAACAACCTTGAAAAAAGGTGCTATTCCCCTTTAGCAGGTGAGAAAAACTTGGGTTCAAAGACGTTCAGTAATGTCTGATGTTATCCAGATAGATAGAAGTGGCAGAGTAGAGAGTTGAACCTAGGTCTACTTCTCTTTTTTATTTAAATTTAAAAAATTATTTTTTACTTTAGCTTTGAGATTGAATATAGGTTAAGATTGGAGCTCATACCCAGTCAGAGAAGATGGTGGTGGGCAAAGAGTGAGAAAGAGCGAGGCATTTTAGAGCATTAATTAGTTGGTTTACTCAGTAAGCATTTAGAATGCCTATGTTGCAGGCTCTGTGCCAACCTGGTTATACTAGTACTAGAGGCCCAGCGCACGAAATTCGTGCACTCGGGGGTGGGGGGTGTCCCTCAGACCGGCCTGCACCCTCTCACAGTCTGGGAGCCCTTGGGGGATGTCCAACTGATGGTTCAGTCCTGCTCCCTGTGGAGAGTGGGTCTAAGCCAGCAGTCGGACATCCTTAGCGCTGCCACAGAGGCGGGAGAGGCTCCTGCCACCACTGCTGCGCTCGCCAGCCATGAGCCCGGCTTCTGGCTGAGTGGTGCTCCCCCTGTGGGAGCTCACTAACCACCAGGGAGCAGCTCCTGTGTTGAGTGTCTGCCCCCTGCTGGTCAGTGCGCATCATAGCAACTGGTCATTCTGCTGCTCGATCTATTTGCATATTAGGGTTTTATTATATAGGATAGTAGTCAGAGCCACAGTCTGGCTTACGTCAGAGAGTTGCTATCTTATAATTTAATCAGGGAATTGTTTTTTTGAAGTTTTAGTCAAAATAAATGAGGCTGTTTTCATTATATGTATTCATCTATGAGAATCCAGATAAACTTAGATTCTTTATATCTTTAAATTCAATTTCAAATGTTTAATTAGAAAGACATTTGATTATTGGGAGAACGATGCCTTCTTTTGGGTTACTCATTTTCCCGACAATAAAAAGCTGCCTTTGTTGTTCTGGGTGCATATTCTTGACAGCTAGCAGGGTATAAGTGAGTACATGGGGGTGGAGGGAAGCAGGAGCTTGGCAGTGGGAAACAGAGTGATGGTTTGATCTTTTTCTCTTTATTGGTTAAACTTGACAAAAGTTTTCCCCTACCACCTACCTTACTTTGTTTCAGCTCCTATAAAAATAAGAACCTTTCACTTCCATGGAAGTAAATCAGTTCAACTTGAAGGCTTCCTTAGGTTTGCCTGCAAGAAAACTAGGGCCTTTTGGATGTCTCTAAGGATTGCAAATGAATAGAATAATATTTACTTGTTTAATTCATCTTCATCACCTTAAAGGGATATTTGTCATTTCTAGCAGAGGTCACTGTTCTGCTTCCCTCTCCCCCCCTCCCCATGCCTCTTCTTTTTTTCTAAATTGTAATCATAAATAATGAGTTTCATTCACAGCTCCCTGCTAGCGAGCTGCTAATTACGCCAAGTACTGCTTGTAATTTACATAGTAATAAACTGTAAATTTAAACATTACGGCACTTTAAGTTAATAATTTTTTTTGCTGTAACAAATAGCTCATTTTTCACTCATCTTTTCCCTTGGCCCCACTACCGTGGCTGTTTCTGTGACCAGGAGGCACAGGTATAGGGATGAAGAGTATGAAGAATACAGTATGTTAAACCTTTTCATTTACCTCCACTCCTGCACAAAATCTGACCTCAAATTGATTTTTCATTAGCTGGTTCTTCTAAAATGTGTATCCTAATATTTAAGCTAATTATGCACATAGATGAATACAGATAATAATATTTGTCCAGAAACAAATGCATTTGAGTAGCAGGTTTGACATTCTTGACATGCATGCCCTATGACTTACTCTCATCTTAGCACTTACTCATATGTGTATAGCTCTTATTTATACACTGTTGGTATGCTTCCCCAGGCACTGTGATAGATACTCATTGTAAATATGCTCACGTTAAATGAAGGGTGAGTGCCTTCTGCCATTTTCCAGTTTTTTTGGAGATGATTAGGTTTTGAATTGCTTGTAGTATTAGGGTAACATTTCATGTTGCAAATTCGAAAACCCCAAATTTAGGAAACAATTTATGCAAACTTCTGTTTCTTGTTTTAAGAGATGACATTTAACAGACAAAATACAGGTGACAGTTTTTGTAAGTTGCAAAAATCCTTTGCTATGTATATACATTTACTCAGTAGATATTTAGGTGTTACTAGTGAGGACTCTGTAAATGGATGTGCTGCTGGTCTGTTCAAAATGAGCTGGGTTGAATTTTTTTTAAAAAGTGTTTTTATTTCTATATACTTAAATATCTCCAGGAAATATTACTATTATAAAATACTATATATAGTAAACCATGTTTATAACAACTTTTTTGAAAGACTAAAGAAAAGTAAGTCTAGGGTAACATGAAATACTTTTTAAAAAAATTGAGTTTAAGAGAGAGAGGAAGGGAGATGGAGAGAGAGAGAGATTGGTTGCCTCTGCACACACCCCAACTGGGCTGGGGATCGAACTTGGGACCCCGGTAAATGCCCTAACTGGGAATTGAACTGCAACCCTCCAGTGCATGGAATGCTCCCAGTGGTCGGCAAACTGCGGCTCGTCAAACTGCAGCTCGCGAGCCACATGTGGCTCTTTGGCCCCTTCAGTGTGGCTCTTCCACAAAATACCGGCTCTTCCATAAAATACTGACTTCTGCGCGTGGGCCACGAAGTTTCAGTCGCACTGTACTGTACGTGCGCGTCTGCACGTCGCATTTTGTGGAAGAGCCACACTCAAGGGGCCAAAGAGCCGCATGTGGCTCGCGAGCTGTGGTTTGCCGACCACGGCTGTAACCAGTTGAGCCACACTGACCAGTGCAACATGAAATACTTGTAAGTTAGATTCTCATAAAAATAAATATACTTGCTGTTGGATTTTAAGATTGACATTTGACATGTGCCTTTGAAGTTGCTGGTACATTTATGAGAAAGTGTGAGATTGATGACAGGTTGTGCTTCATATATTTGTTTCTGTGGTTAGATGACACTCTTGTCTTCCTTGTTTTTTCAGGAGACCAGCATAAGTACTTTGGGTACTGAGAGGATAGGCCACATCATTAGTGACTCCCGGCAGAAAGAGTAAGTGCTTATGTATTTACTGGATATTCTAATCTGTTCCTTGGAGAAGGAAGAAGGGGAACGTTTTATAAAGGAACCTAGAAATCTGACTTTAGAGATGAAAGAGGAGGTTTTTTTTTTAATACTATATTTTTATTTATTTCAGAGAGGAATGGAGAGGGGGAGAGAGAAACATCAATGATGAGAGAGAATCATTGATTGGCTGCCTCCTGCACAACCCCTACTGGGAATCGAGCCCACAATCCAGGCCAGTGCCTTTGACCAAAATCCAACCCTGGCCCCTTCAGTTCGCCGGCCGACGCTCTATCCACTGAGTAAAACCAGCTAGGGCCTGCAAGAGGAGATCTTAATAGTCAACATGGGTAATGCCCTAAACCTATGAGAATTACTATTTTTTTCCTTTCTAGACTAGTTTTTATTTCTTTGCTTTTTATATGTATAGGTGCTGCATTTTAAAAGTAGCCTCCAATGAAGATGCTACATTTTAAACTCATTTTTCTGTCTCTTAAAATTGTTTTTGTTCAAAATGGGTGATTGCGTCTAAATTTGCTTATATTCCCTTCTCATTTTTAGACCTCTATATAGAGAAATATTTTTTTTTGTCCTAACTACTGTGATAAGTACAACTAAAAAGCCTATGTATAGCTATGGGAAAGTCATTCCATCCCTTCTTGTGACAGCCTGTTCTCCTAACATGATTGGCTCTTTGATATTTCCTGAACACGTCATGGTCAGTACCCAGTTATGGTCTATACCAGTGATGGCGAACCTATGACACGCGTGTCAGAGGTGACATGCGAACTCATTTTTTTGTTTGATTTTTCTTTGTTAAATGGCATTTAAATATGTAAAATAAATATCAAAAATATAAATCTTTGTTTTACTATGGTTGCAAATATCAAAAAATTTCTATATGTGACACGGCACCAGAGTTAAGTTAGGGTTTTTCAAAATGCTGACACGCCGAGCTCAAAAGGTTCGCCATCACTGGTCTATACCTAACTAGCCTGGGTGAATTTTTAATGTACAAAATAGGCAAGATGTGCATGTAGGTTATGCCCTAGTTGAATTGGAGACCCTGTTGTCACTGCACAGCTGAGAGCATTGTTTTCACAGGCTAATCAAGGGTTTACTTGTAGAGTGTCCAGTCTTTTACATTCCATTACAAGGCTTTTCCTTTGAAGAGTTATTTTCTGCAAAAAGTTCAGACACATTAACATCTCTTTTCTCCTCTAATTCCATCTTTTCCATTTCTTTCTTTGTCTTCTCTTCATTATGCAAACATCTTTTTATCTTCTCCCTCCCTCTGTAATTTTCCTACTACTTCTTTTATTGTTTTCTTCACTGTTATTCTCTTCCTCTCTCTAGTGTCTGGTTACCATCAGCTGGGAAAAGGGAACGAAATCAGGTAAGGTCTTTTCTTTATTTTATCTCTATTTTATCACTTGATTTTCTTTTCTTAGTTGGTTCCATGGTGTAATGGTTAGCACTCTGGACTCTGATTTTCTTTTCTTTAAAAAGAATAAAGTGTTGGCTTCTGATTTTCCTTCCCTTTCTGCTTGTGCACATGAGGTAAGGTTCCTGTTCCCTATCTTGTTCTCATTTTCTTGGAGGACCGTTGCCCAAGAATAGGTACTCACTAATAAGACCTGTAGCTACTTGTTAAGTTCAGCTGTAATCTTTAGTTTATTACTTGTAACACATATTTCATAGGAATCCCATTTTTATTTTTATTTTGAACTTGGCAGTAAGAAATCAGAATGAACCTCATCTGCTTATTGTTTAGTTCAGCAGCAGACTCTTGTGCTGAGAAGTACACTGTTGAAGCCTACACATATGAAACAGAAGTCTACGTAGAGCTGCTTTGGGTGAAGTGGAGTTGAGGGCTTAGAGCCTTGCCCTCTTGGTCTTGTCCCTAGCTACCCACTGAGGGAGCCCTTGGCACATCTAGTCCTTTGTTGTAGGGGACATAATTTAAAAACTATTGATTGTGGCTATTGTTCTTTTATGTTTGAAGCTTTTGATTTTGGAAGAGAGGTTGCTTTATCTTGGTGATTAGTTATTAAATAGATGTAATCATTATATCAGACTTGTTATTTCATAGAAATAGAGTGAGGACAATGCTGAAGAATAATAATTGATATAAAAATATTAAGTAAATAGTGCAGGTGGTGGCCAAACATGGAAAAAGTCATTAAGGTCGTATGTGAAAGACTTTAGGGAACTCCAAGCTAGAGTGCTCATCATGGTTGCCTCAGAGGATCTAAAGGCAGAGGGGACCTTTGGGGATGTATTATTTACAGGTGAGGTTTAATCTGTTTGTCTCAAGTCATAGAGCTTGTAGAACTGCGACTGGAACCTCTGACACAGAGAACAGTTCCATAGTTTGTATTCTCTTAAGTTCTTTTGTAATGACCATTTGGAGTTCTTTCAGTCTTAAAATGTATTTAGTTCTGAAATTTTGGGGAGGTTTATTTATTGTGGAAAAAGTCTAAAGAAAGTAGCAAAAGTAAGGTACTTTTATGTATAGTGTCCCACTTGATCCTTGCAACCACCTTTTGAGGTCCATAGATGTTTTATAGATGATAAACTGAAATCCTATATAATAAAAGCCTAATATGCAAATTGACCCAGTGGTGGAATGACAGGTCACTATGATGAACACTGACCACCAGGGTGGCAGCGGGGGGTGGGGGGGGGAGGGGGGCAGCAAGTGGGCGGTGCTAGGCCAGCCAAGGCAGGTGTCAACAGGGGAGCCCCCAGTTGCCCCACCGGTTACCCCACAGATTGGCCCTGATCGCCGGCCAGGCCTAGGGACCCTACTGCAGTGGTCAGCAAACTCATTAGTCAACAGAGCCAAATATCAACAATATAATGATTGAAATTTCTTTTGAGAGCCAAATTTTTTAAACTTAAACTATATAGGTAGGTACATTGTTATTAACTTAATTAGAGTACTACTAAGCTGGCCTTTGCTAAAAACGTCCTCAGTCTGATGGAGGTACGTTTGCTGAGGTCAACCCCTTCCAACTCTCCCATCCACACTTGTCTTGTATACTTGTTTCGTCTATCTCCTTTCGTTCATCCTCTCTATATGGCCAAACCATCTCAACATACCTTTCTCAATCCTCGACACTATATCTTCTTTCACTCCCCAACGTTCCCTAAAATTAACTTAATAAAGTTTCAATTGCACTGTACATGTGTGCCCGCATGTGGTATTTTGTGGAAGAGCCACACTCAAGGGGCCAAAGAGCGGTTTGCCGACCACTGCCCTACTGGTGCACGAATTTTGTGCACCGGGCCTCTAGTTACTTGAAAGCAATGTTTCATTCAGCCCTCATAAAAGTCCTATAAAATAGGTAAGACAGAAAGCAGTACATTCATTTCCCAGGTGAGGATAGTAAAGCTTAAAGTGATTATGTAGTTTTTAATACATGACTGCTCAGATGGTAGACTGGAACTAAATATTCCAATTCTTAATGTAGTTCTGTTTTCACTACACTGTGCTGCTGGTATGTGCTAACCAGTTATTCACTGGAAACATTTGCCAGGATAAGGAAATGAAAAGGTAATTTTAGTAGTCTTCTAGGTAGTCTTCTTAGGCCCAAGGGGTGGTAATCAACAGATGTAAGTTTCCGTTATGTCAGTTATAAAGTACAGTTGACCCTTGAACAACATGCATATGAATTGTGCAGGTCTGCTTATACACAAATTAAAAACAAAACAAAACTGAAATGTATTTTCTTTATGATTTTCTGAATAAAATTTTTTTTCTTAGCCTTCTTGTAGGAATACAGTATATAATACACATAGCATATAAACTATATGTTAACAGACTGTTTATGTTATCAGCAAGGCTTCTGGTCAACAGTATGCTGTTAGTAGTTACGTTTTGGGGAAGTCAGAAGTTATACATGAATATTTGACCTGTGCTGGGGGTTGGTGCTCCTAACCGCCGTGTTTGTTCAAGGGTCCACTGTATTGTCCTCTGCCATTTAAGTAATTATTGTTTATCAGAAGTTTTTGGAAAAGAATAGTTTTTTGGGGTGGTAGATGAGCTGTGCTGGGTACACTGTTGGATGTGCAAAACCTTACTGAAGGGTGTCTGTGGGACAGCAAAGGAGTTGAATGGTCAAAGCGAAAAAGTAATCAAGTAGCAGGTTACTCTTTCCAATCATGTCTGTTTTGTATACGCTTTACTAAAATAATCTTATTTATTTTTGCAGTTTAATCCCCTCTCTCCCCTTTACTCCCTGGATGTTCTTGCTGATGCTTCTCACCGACGGTGTTCACCTGCACACTGCTCTGCCAGGTAATGGTCTTCTTGTGGCTATTTCTTCCAGACAATGCCATTTTTCTTTTTATAGCACCTTTTGAATTATGAAGTGTGTTTGTGTATAGTGTCCAGTTTGATCTTTACAACAGCCTTTTGAGGTCAATGGATGTTTTCAGATGTAGAAACTGAGGCAGAGTGGCAAGGTAACTTCCCTATGGTCATGTAACTAGTATGTGATTTAAGTTTCAACTTTGACCTAGTTTTCTGGCTCATATTTCATATTTCTTCTACAAGCCCCATCTTCAGAGAACATTATTAATGATCCTTGCCATGACCTGAAAAATTCTGCATAATCTGACTTCTGCCTGTATGTCCAAACCCCTTTCATAAACGTCTTTCTCCTCACTGGGGGAGGGATCCAGCTGCATCAGGGAGCTCCATTTTGTTCTTCAAAAGAAGCAACCCTTTTTTGCCTCTGAACCTTCACACGTGCTCCCTTTACTTGAACTGCCATCTTATAGCAGTTCCCAGGATTGGCTTTTTCTCATCTCAACGTCTTCAGGGAGGACCTCTTAGACCAGCCGTGGGCAAACTATGGCCCACGGGCCGGATCCGGCCCGTTTGAAATGAATAAAACTAAAAAAAAAAAGACTGTACCCTTTTACGTAATGATGTTTACTTTGAATTTATATTAGTTCACACAAACACTCCATCCATGCTTTTGTTCCGGCCCTCCGGTCCAGTTTAAGAACCCATTGTGGCCCTCGAGTCAAAGTTTGCCCACCCCTGTCTTAGACCATCCTATTTAAAGGGGCCACCTCTACCACTCTGCTTATTATCTGTTTCTTTTTTATTAGAGCTTTAACATCGTCTATATTAACTTTGTTTATTGGGCTCCCCCCCCACTAGACTATAAACTTAAGTGCAGGGACCTTGTTTTGTTCCCTGATATATCCCCAGCATCTAACGCAGAGTCTAGCACTTGCTAGGCATTTAGTATACATTTGTTAGGATGAATCCTGAGCCCACATGGTAGAATGAATTTAGCGCCTCTCAATATAAATTCTCTTAAGTTAGGTGACATGGAAAGTAAATACGGTTTTTATTGTAGCATCTCCTAGCAGGACTAATGTGTACAAAAGAGCAGTTAATAGGCTGAACCAAAGGACTTTTACTGTTTATAGTAGCACAGTGAATTTCTTTCCAAGGTTCTGATGATTTTCCCCCCTAATATGTTCTTAAATGGATGTGTTCATTACATTTGGGGTACAGAGTACACAAAGAAGTTATTCTTTCATGGATATAAGTAGAACTTCCACTATGGGCTATAACAATAAACTCTGTATCATAAACTGCTGCCAGACCTTCTAGGAGAAGTAGTATTTAAATGGGGAAAGCCTTTTGAAAAGAGAGACTATCACAAATGGTGTTACTAGGAAAGTGGAAAATTGTGGGACGATGATAAACTATACGGCCTTTTCTTCAGTAGATTGCAATTCATCATTCATTCATTCAACATTTGCTGACACCCTACTATGTGGCAGGGTCTTTGCTTAGGTAATATCTTAAGGAGCTCCTATTTTCATGGGAAAGTCAGGTGTGGAAATTGACAGTTGCAATATGGATTGATAAGTGCATAAAGGTGTGCACGACATTGATATGAAGCACAGAGGAGGGGCTTCAACTTAGAGGCTCAGGGAGGTTTTCTTAGAGGTGGTGTGTGCAAACTATCTTGGAAGACACAAAATTTCAATCCCTAAGTAAGCAATCCTCAAGCTTTTGTCTTGATACCAAATAAAATAATGGCCATGTATACTTTTTGCTAAGACTATAAAAAGCACTGTATCATGTCAGATGCTGGAAGTGGATTATTAGCCTTCTTTCCTTTACCTCTGCTACCTAGAGCTGTACTGTGCTCAGTATCCATGCTTTTATCAGGCTTGCTGTTGCCTTTAAAACCTCATTCCCCTGGAGTGAGTGTCAACTTCTTGTTTCTTTGTGTGTATCATTATCCATATCATTATTTTCCTTCTCTTGCTGGCAGTGCTTGTAGCTAGACTTGGAAACATAACAATGTCTAGGTTGTGCTTCTGGTGCACTCAGCTCTAGGGAAATGTTGCTTATTGCTCTCCACCATGGATAAAAGCAAGGGGAGAGAACGTGGACAATGATAGCTCATAGCTTGTCCTTCTAGACATCATTTCTAGGGTAGTGGATACAAAATGAGTTGACTGTATGAGGTTTTTTGGGAGAAAGGGAAGGTAAAGTGTTTAAACATAAATTTATTTTCTTAAATTTAATTTTTTGTATTAAATTGTTCCTATGTAGTCTAGCGGCACATAATTGTCCTCTTGTGGCTATTTCTTCCATACAGTGCCATGTATTACATATATATGGTGTGTTCATTCAAATTTTTTACTCATGAGGGTGCACACTTAATAAAGTTTGATGTAATCTATGGGGATGGTCAGCACAAGTGATCTCTATGCAGTTTTTAGAAAATGTGGATGATGGGACACTGAGCCCCTGGGGCTCCCTCTCCTTCCTTTGAAATAGTGGGGTTCCTACCCAGCAAGGGCTCAGTAGAGAAGAAGCAGTCTAGTTTCAGTGTGACTGAGGGATGAGATTGGATTCAGAACTGGATGGTGGGATTTGTGAAAAGTGGACGATTTAACAGAGCTTGGCACCTAGAAAGGCGAATGTTAAAGAGTGGTGGTAGGGAAGAGGCAGGTGAATGAATAGAAAACTGTTTCTAATGGAAATTTTATCTCTTTCTTGTTCCATTTTATCTGTAGTAGGAAAAATTTCTTTCAAAGCATCTGGGCAGCACTGGGAATTTCACACCCATCATTAGAACGATTTGTGTGTGTGTGGTGACTATGTTATCATTAGTGGTATAATTTTATTTGGCGGAGAGAGAAGTGTTTCCTGTTTTATCACAGCTTTCCCTGAGGAGGGCTGGTGTATTAATTTGCTGTATTGCCTCCTGGCTGTTCCCAGGCTGTTTTTCCTCTTCATCATGGAATTTTTAATGGCCCTAGTGCCTCTTGGGAAGCATGTGAGGAAGAGTTCCTCGGGGAGTGCTTTTCTTTTTTCACATGCCTATAATTACTCTCCTTTAAGAGCACAAAGAGTTTGATAATCATGCCTGAACTGTGAAGGCTTCCTCCGTCTGGTTATGGCGCTGAGGCTGCTTCCTGCCTGGACATGGCCAGTCCCACAGTCCCCCACACTCAACTGCAGGAGAGTGAGGAGCCTTTGCCCACCTCCTCACGGCTGCATCAATACAGCTCTGGTTCTCAGCAGGAGGCCTGGAGGCTGCTTGGGGGCCATGAGTGACTTTCTTGTTTAGTATTTCATTCCTACAAACAAAGAAATAATGAGACCGAGATTTTAAGAGGTCATTTTATTGATGTTTCATTTTAATACAGCCCAGATGGCAGGCGCAATGGATGGGAGAGGGAGTTTTTGTGGTGGTTGTGCCACATTACAGATTTGTGGGACAAGAGGTTTTCAGAAATACCACTCTAGCAATACTTAATTTGGTGGTTTCGAACCTGGCTGCACTTTGGAATCACCTGAGAAGCTTTAAAAAAAATATCCATGCTGGGCTCCACTTCCCATGATTATGATTTAATTGGCCTGGGATGAGGCCCAGGCATTGGCATTATTTTAAAGCTCCCTGTGACTCTGATATGCTGCCAGGGTTAAGAACTATTGCCCTAAATGCATATGGTTTTATGAGTGGTGCTGTGTAATTTGCTTAACAGGAAATCTCATCATAATTGGCATGAGCTCTGTGCTTTGATATTGTGAGCATGATTTTTTGTGGGAGGTAGAACACTGGACATCTCCTAGCTTTGGAGAACTGCTGTAGGTGAGAAGAGAGTGTTAGGGGTCAGCTCAGTGCTTTGCACGTAGTGATTAACGTGGGAGGAGTTGCTGGGCGGGTGTATGGATGACATTCTTAACCCCCCCCCCCCCCCCCCCGTTTAGGTTTGGTTGTTTAGATTGCTAGTATTGGGGTGTTACTATAAAATAGTATATACTTGGTGTTGGTGTTAAGAATTGCTGCTGCTCCAACAGCAGAAGGTGTAATTGGCGTTCTGGTAGAGGCGGTGGAATTGCTGTCAGGAACTCAGTCAGAGCATGGTAATAAGGAGCTAGTGCTGTAGGCTGCTTTTCCCCAAATGAGAGTTATTGATTATCCAGGATAGCTTTTCTTGCCATTATTGCCTTAGAAACCAAAAGTGGAACTTACCAACTGCTGTGTCTCTGCCTGATGCGCAGGTCACCAGTTGTAGTGTTTGAATGTCACATGGCAGCTGTGGGTTTTCTTCAGTTTTCCTTGCTTTTGGGTAGTGATTTGGTAACGAATCACCATTTCCATTTATTTCTTGTGAAGTTCTCAGTCTCATATTAGTGGGTACTAGACCCAGGTAAGAATCTTGGCTTTACCTGGGTAAATGACTTGACCTCCCCATACCTCAATTTCCTCATCTGTAAAATAGAATATTAATATTTATTGGGCTAGTGATTATCAAAATGAAATATATATTTGAATATTTCATATACTAGTAGCTAATACTATTTTTGTTATATAGTTACTACCCTACCTTGCCTTAGGATAATTATAGTTTTACAAAGTTGGCTTCCAGAGCTGTTAACTAATGAGATGTGTACAGATTCTTGAGGTGCTTAAATGGCCTCAAATGGACTATAAGAGGAGGCATTTGGACAGTATGTGGGTATAAAAGAGAGACCTTCCTGCCCATTAGAGATTTGAAATATGATAGGCTGTGCTCATTGTAATTCATTTTATCTGTTCACAAACGTTATGATCTGCATATCAGAGTTGTGTGCCCAGCTGGCTGTGCCACTTGACAAGGAGTTTCAAAGAGCAAGAAGAAGACTCAATTCATGCTATTATTTCTGACCTTTGGAGCCGTAGTAAACAGCCCCAGGTTTTACCTCAGGGCTTGGGGGAAAGAACCTTTTGTTAGTCCCGTGTCTGTGGGGGATGCTATGATGCCCAGCAGCTCTTGCTCACCTCTTTAGTGCCTTAGTTTTGGCCATGTGAGAAGTGTTTCTGCTGTAATATTGTCCATAATGCTGCCAGTTCTACTGGAATTTCCCATTATGTAGTACACAGTTCTGGAGTCTTTGTCCTCTGTTGGAGGGTCTTGTTTATAGCAGCTCTCAGCCAGCTGGCATCTTCCTGCCTAACTGGAGTGATGAAAGCATTTTTCTCTCTGTTTTTCCCTTGTAATATACCCATCTTTCCAACTGGTGTGAGTCTGTTCTGCTCCTGTGGGTGGCATGAAACAGCTTCACGATGCGTCAGCCTTGGCCCAGCCAAGGGAAGTAGGTTACGGAGAGTTTTCAGGTGTTAGTGAGCAGTTTGTCACAGGCCACTGAGGGTTAGTTTTGAGTGAACACACTAGTGGAATTGCTAGGATCTCTTCCTATTGAATAAACCTCCACTGTGCCCTATAATTGTGAAGTGGTTTTCTCTCCTTAGTTGCTTCAAGTGTCAGAAGCCTGGATCCTTTGCTATGTGTCAGTCTGTGAAAATATTCCCCCTACTGGGTGTTTAATAAAAGCCAGTTAACTCTGAAGATGAAACACGGATGAGGAAAGGGGTGTCTCTTTTTCCCTAGATTTAATTCGTTTGCCCCCATTTTACCATGGCACTTTGCTTGTTCCTTAATTACATCGCCGAGTCTGTCTGTTAGTTCTTGATACATCGACCTCCCTCACTATGTTGTGAGCTCCCGGTGGGAGGGCACTGGGCTCAGTCATTTTGTATATACCCTCTCCACACTCAGCACAGTGCTTTACATAGGGTAGGCCTTCATACATTTTTGTTAACAATAATTGAGGTGAATAGATTAGTAATTAAGGATAATAATTGGAATATATGATATACATGAACTTTGGTCCTTAGAAATATTAATAATTTTTTCTTGACATTACTAATTTGTAAATGTTTAAGGAATAGTATAGCCAATAAATAGCTTTTCACAATAAATCTTTTTTTATGCAAAATAATGAATTTTCCATTGGGTTTTAAAAATGAGTGATTTTTGAAGGTGAACTATCCCTTAAATTAGTTTGACATTGGCAGATAAAGACTGTTTTCTCTCCTTAGGAGTGACTCTAAACATCTTTGTTCTAAATCTAAAGCAGTCACTTCAGTTATTTTTTGCCAACATTGGCTCTATTAAACATGCATGTTTTTCTCAAAGTAATTTTTCCCCCTAAAAGTACATTCCTGCCCCAGGGACATAGTGATCTGCCCAGTTTCCTAAGTAACACTGCAGTTTTAAAAACTCACCTGATCTTTTGGTTACCTGCAGTAAAAAAATAAAATGAAAATGTGTTTATGCAAGGATATACAGAATATTCTTTCAGTTAATTGTTCATCTTTAGCATTCACCTTCACACTTATATGATATGAATGTAGTAACTTTTCCTAAAGTTAAGAATTTTAAAAAATATATATTTTTTATTGATTTTAGAGGAAGGGAGAGGGATTGAGAGATAGAAACATCAAAATAAGAGAGAAACACCGATGGGCTGCCTCCTGCACCCCCCCCACTGGGGATCAAGCCCGAAACACAGGCCAGGTTAAAGTAAGACATTTTTAAAGACTGTATTTGTTCCTTTTAATGCTCATTTCCCCCATACATTCTTCAGGGCGGATGCTGCTGAATGTGATGCTTTTTAAAAACAATATATATTTTATTGATTTTTTTTTACAGAGAGGCAGGGAGAGGGATAGAGAGTTAGAAACATCGATCAGCTGCCTCCGGCACACCTCCTATTGGGGATGTGCCCGCAACCAAGGTACATGCCCTTGACCGGGATCGAACCTGGGACCCTTCAGTCTGCAGGCTGATGCTCTATCCACTGAGCCAAATCGGTTAGGGCTGAACGTGATGCTTTTAGGGGAAGTACTGACCTGGCTTCATGAAGTAAGACATTTTTAAAGACTGTATTTGTTCCTTTTAATGCTCATTTCCCCCATACATTCTTCAGGGCGGATGCTGCTGAATGTGATGCTTTTAGGGGAAGTACTGACCTGGTTTCATGTTGTGAAGCAGGGCTGAGGAATACTGACGTTCCATCAGAGGAAACAGAACAAGCCTAGCCTGTCTTTTCTGGAGGTTAATTACTTACATATTGGGGAACAGAATTTTTGTCTACATTTATATGAATTTTAATCATCTTGTTATTCTTTAAGTTAAATATTTAGATCTCTTTTATTGATTAGCTTATTAGCTTTGGAAATTTGGTATATTTTTTAACTCAGTAATTTCCACAATGGGTAGAAACATATTGGTGTTACTAGTATTTGAGAAGAAACTTGAAAATAAACATATTATTGATTCTTCTCCCACCCCTGTATGGTGGGGGTTGTGTATTTTTTAAAAGCTTCTTACATCATTCTGATAAACATTTGCTGCTTCAATTGAGAAGGAAGTTTTAATAATTTGTAGACATTTTAGCTTAATTTATATCTAGCTTTTTTCACACCCTACATAATTGAAAGCTCCCCTCCCCCCACATATAGTACCTCGTTTTGCAACACAAAAACAACTGTACACTGCTCTTGAAAAGGAGTTTTTAAAAATCTAGTTAACAAAAGCTGCTTAACACCAAAAGCTGAAGAAATAAGAACTCAGGCCGACCTGTTTGCAGGAACACATTCATGTAGAAAAGGGGAGTTAAGTAATATACTCTGAAGGGACAGATGAGAATGAGGACATGAAGGGATAACACCTACACTTAAAAAAAAAATCTAGTTAAATCTGCCCTTTCTCCTATAGGGAGGGGGCTCTGTGTGTTTAGAAAGAGAAGCACAGGCTCTTTTTCTGTGTCTTTTGTGATATCTCACTTGTTCATTGCCCTTTTCAGTTTATATCTTGTGAGTAGACAGTGATACTGTCAGAGTAAAACAACACAAATTAAAGAAATAACACATTAAAAACAAAAGAAGCCAAGGTGGTTAAATACTACAAAGTGAAATGGGTAGATCAGTGTATTTTTCCTTCTCATTCTTGATTCTTTATGTCTGCAATTGACTGATAGGCAATTATTTTGGGATAAACAAAAAATGGAAACTACCTCTTGAATAGGAAGCTGAGGCTGCAGCTGTTTCCTGCCTCGTGCTCAGGTTCCAGCCTCACAGAGACTGTTCATTACTCCTGACCAGGGCTGTCTTGTGTTCGGAATGTGCTCTGCAGCGTGGCGGGTTCCATGTCCTGTCTCCTTTAAATCCCCTTGCTGCAAGCATCCAGCTTCCTCCTTGCTTTCCCCGGCCTTGCTCCGGGTTCTCTTCCTTCTTAGTCCTCTAAGGTTTTTTCCAAGCAGACAGAGCCCTCACAGGGAAATGTAGATTTTCCCATGACTAGTGTCCACTTGAAACCCAAAACAAGGAGCGTCTTACTGTCCTATAATAATTTGACTGTTTCTCTTCCTCCCTCCCCAGAACTTAACTAGGAATGAGGTGGTAGAAGTAGAACATTTACCACAGAGAAAAGTAACAGGCTGGAGGCTTAGCAGTTGGGGGCATTTAATGTAGGACAATTAACCCTGAAGTCTGTACCATCAGTGAGCAGGGAAGAGTGGGGATCCAAGACCCGTGGCCCAGAGGGGCAGGGCATCATAAGGACCGCCTGAGCCTTTGTTCACAGCAGTCCCCTACAGACATTGCAGAATATAGTGCCGTTTAATAACCTATGTGCATAGTTGCAGGTAAGTAATACTTATTTTCATACTTAAATAAGTATCTTTTAAAACCACAGTATTTCTATTTGAAATGGTCACAAATTTAAACACTGGTACATAAATCGTTTTATCTTTTTACTCCAAAATGTGTCATTCCTTGAAAAAGTGAGATAAATGATATTGACCAAGGCCATAAGGAGTGGTGATATAATAGGTGCCCTTAACCATCTTACTGACATATATCAAATATGCAAAACTGTGAAAATGATGAATAGTGTGTAAATAAAAGGCAGTATTTATTTAGTTCAGCCCAAGTTGATACTCTGAGAATTAAAATCTTAAAGCCCTTGAAGTACTTTTCTTAGGCTTTTTATTTTGCATTTAAAGCCCAGTGTTTTATGAACATTGATCTTGAAGAAGCAATGTTTTTCAAAATTAATTGAAGAACAATGTACGTATAGAGAATGTTATAAAGAAATGTATACTTGGCGAATTTTCAGCATCCAGAAACAGAATATTACCAGAAAACCCCAGAAGCTCCTAGCCACTGACCCTCTTCCCCACACCCCGCAGCTCAAAAGTACCACCGTCCTGATGTCTAATAACAATGTTTAGTTTGAAGAAATGGTGTTACATTGAGCTTCTGGTAAAGAAGAAAGTGCGTGAATATGAACTGTTACCCTTTGACTTCTCTTTCTGAAGTACGTTAGGAGAAGCAGGATTGAATTAGAACGAAGTGCCTGGGCAGTTTGAGTTTGGGTCTGAATTTGCTGAACTGAAAAGATGGAAAGTATTCTGTACATTTCTCTGTTTTGAGGAGAAACAAATTTTATAGCATCAGTTTCTTTTCTGCCCTTGTCTGGCTTCAAAAGGAATTACCATACCATCTCTGCATTTAGACTAAAGGCCTGTCTACTTTTGACATTCTGTCATCTGTGTTTCTTATTAAGTCAGCATGCTTATTTAAACTTACTTCCGGGACTTATGTAAGGTATGAAAGATGAATTGTTTCCCCTTCTTTACACACTTACATTCACACATTTCACGTTGGAATTTTGGAATTAACTACTCATGGGATACTTAAACTAAAGTTAACTCTTTTTCCCATGTAGACAACAGTGATCAATAAAAAGTGATTTGGATGGACTTTGCCAAACCACAGGCTTTCTAGTGTAAATCTTTGTCTATTTTTGTGTTCCTTGCATTCTAAAAAATTTCTTACGATTTCAGTCAAATTTTTATCTCTCTTTCTTATAAATTGGATGGTCTTAAGCTTTTGCTATTTGGAGAAAAGAGCATGTGAGAAAGAGAAAGAGGGAGAGAAGAAGGGAGGGAGGGAGGGAGGGAGCGAGAGCACATACATATATGTACTTGTAAACTGAAAGTTGCCAGATTGGCAACCCCCACTCCCCCCATTGGAAAATTTGTCCATTCAACGGTTGTTGCCTTGCTAACCAGGTTCTCTTAGATTTGACTGAGATTCCAGTTTCCAGACTACCAAGCCATGAGACTTGATCCCCAGCTAGGACTACCAATTAGGAGTTCATCCAGTATAATTTTACTGGAGTTCTTTTTATACTAGAGGCCCAATGCACGAAATTCGTGCAAGATTAGGCCTTTCTTCCCCTGGCTGCTGGTACCGGCTTCCCTCTGGCACCCGAGACCCTGGCTTCCCTCACAGCCCTGGCTTCACCTGAAAGGTCGTCCAGTCTAATTAGCATATTACACTTTTATTATTATAGATGTTACATAGTCTGGCTATTTTTAAAAAATTGTGATAAAATTTGCATAACAAAATTTACCATTTTAAATGTACAATTGGCTATTGGTTTTTAGAACTTTTATTTATTCATATCAGATCTAGTCAACAGATACTTAATGGGGATCAGCTATGCGCCTTCTGAGGTTGGTAGAACATTGGAAAATTATGAAAGAAACACAAATATGGTCCCTGTTCTCAAGAAGATTAAGCCTCATTAGGGAAACAAGATACATGTACAGCAGTTAAATAATAATTCATGGTAGGCAAGGCCTTGAATGCTCAAGGAAAGCTTTGTGTAAAGATGAAACTCAGCTTGGTCTGAATCACATAATATACATCTAGTTTGAGAGGAAGGAGGAAGTGGGGAACTAAAATAGCTCATTGTCTTTGAGAGAATCTTTTGCTTTTCTAATGTTGAAATTCTCACTATTTTGTTTTTAAAATAAGCTGAACATTCGGAAAGGGGACATATTATTAGCCCATAATTTATATTTTTTAAAATGATAGAAACAACTTGCTATGCAGACATTATTAAAAATATGGATGTATAGTGATAGAAGGGTTAAACTTCCTGTTATAATTCTATGCAAATGTCTGTGTTCATGCAGCATTAAACTTTTCAATATGTTACCACTTGGGAGTAGGTATTTCATTAGTGAGTTTAGAACAATTGAGGTTTATTGTTTTTATGAAAAATGTACAAAAATCAGCATGTAATGAAACACATATTTACTGAAATTAATCTTGAATGTCTACTCTTTTGCTAATCAGGTAAAAAGTTTAGAATGGGTGTATTTTGTGAGTAAAGAGTGAATTCTGATTAATTGTGAATGATCTTATACTGACACTTGATAGCAAAAGATGATGCTGAGTTTGTTAGTATATCTATATTGGGTTAAGGATTTTATCTGGGTTGAACATAGTGTCTTAAACAATGAGAATTATAAAGTTGAAACAGTATGTTTTCTTTGTTACCTCTGCAGACAGGCAAGCCTACACTTGGGACCCCCATGCTCACGTGATATCAAGAGGAAACGAAAGCCTGTGGCCACAGCATCTCTGTCTAGCCCAAATGCAGGTAATTAAACCCTAGTTATTATTTGTTGAGCACCTGACACTGAATTGTGTGTTTTATATACCTTTCCACTTAACTTTTAGGATGAGATAGGTCATTTTATTCCCATTTTATGTGGGAAAACAGAGAATGCAAGAAGTAATTTCCTGCCAAAACCGGTTTGGCTCAGTGGATAGAGCGTCGGCCTGCGGACTGAAAGGTCCCAGGTTCGATTCCGGTCAAGGGCATGTACCTGGGTTGCAGGCACATCCCCAGTAGGAGATGTGCAGGAGGCAGCTGATGGATGTTTCTCTCTCATCGATGTTTCTGACACTCTCTATCTCTCTCCCTTCCTTTCTTTAAAAAAATCAATAAAATATTTTTTTTTAAAAAAAGAAGTAATTGCCCAAGGTTACACATATTTTAAGAATTTAAACCTAGTTCTGTCTGACCCTGAAGTCTGTTTTTTCACTGTGTCACACGGGTTTCTTAAGTTTGAATCCCTATATTTCACTAAAAATAATCTTTAGTCATCTGTGCTTTTTTTCTATTACAGATAAATTAGATCTTTGTTAATGAAAATCCCAGTAGGGTGGCAGTTTAGTCAGTAGACAAGGAGCCACATGGGTTTATTTACTTTTTAATTTAGTACATAGTACAGTACATTCTCACTGTTTTTATGTATAATAGAGTGCTAATATTTTATCTATCATGAAATTCCTAATTAAAAACAGCTTTTCAGGTTAAAAACTTTTCATTTTCTGAGCAAAACTAGTTGGTAGAAACCAAAATAGTGGTTTTCACTGGTGACCAGGAGAATACCTAAAAAATCTCATGGATGCTGGAAATGTTCTATATCATGAACTAGGTGGGGATTACATGAGTATATTTATATGTAAAGATTCACTGAACTACATACATTTATGATTTATGCACTTAACTTCATCTATGTTATCCTTAAATGAAAACAAAGGGGGATAGTTATTTATATCAGCCAGAATATTGGATGTCTATAGATCTTTTTCTTTGGAGTTCAGAGAAAATAGTTAAATGTAATTAGTAATCATAGACAATCCTTTAGGTTATTTCAGTACAATTTAGGATGAATTACTCTGAATAAAAAGATCACATCTGGTTATAGGACCTATCAGAAATACCTACACTTCGTTTGTTTTTGTTTCTGTCTTCTTATTATGTAAGTTTCAGGTGTACAATATTATAATTCGATATCTATATACAATATAAAGTGTCCACCCCAAAAAGTCTAGTTATTATCTATCACCATATAGTTCGCTCCCTCCCCTTTTCACCTATCCCCAGTCCCCTTCGCTGGTAACCACCTACAGTTCTTTTCTTGATGATAATGAATTTGTTTTGTGGAAATTGAGTATATCATAAACTATTTTATTTTCTTCAGAAAAGACTATATATTATAATAAAATACATATTTATGTATATTGTACATAGAGCAGAGCTATTGATAGTTGAATAGAGCGTAGAACTTTGACAGATGGGGAAGCCTTTCCCCTAACTTTACTTAGTGAATTTCAGCATGCTCTGAAATTGACCTCTTCAAGCTTCTGTTTGACGTTTTTGTTTTGTTGTTGTTATTAATCCTCACCCGAGGATATTTTTCCATTGATCTTTTAGAGAGAATGGAAGAGAAGGAAAGACAGAGAGAAGCATCGATGTGAGAGAAACACATCGATTGGTTGCCTCTTGCCCGAGGCCTGACCAGGGCCTGGGCTGGGGAGGAGCCTATAACCAAGGTACGTGACCTTGACTAGAATTGAACCTGGACCCTTTGGTCCCCAGGCCGAGGCTTTATCCACTGAGCCAAACCGGCAGCTTCTGTTTGAGAAGACTGCTTGATAATGGTTCAGACTTAGATTGTCATGATAATGGATAATCTTAATCACAGGTCTAATGACTATAGTAAATTTTTTTAGTGATTTCCACATAGCCATGTCTTAAGCTAACCCCTTTCATACATTATCTCACTTAATGTTTGCAACAACTTTATAAGGTGGATGCTGTTTTTATTCCCAATACACATGAGATATTTGAGCTGTAGAGAGGTTAATCAGTTCCCCAGGGTCACATGGTTGGCACATTGCAGAGCCATGGTCAGACTGGTTTCCCTGTGACTCTAGGGCTGCACTCTTAGGTCTTCCATAGGATAGGATTGGCTCCAAATTATGACTCTGCTCAAAACCCAGGTCTTCATCCAGTCTGTGGTATTGGAAGCATTAAAACACAGTCTCCCCTCTTTTATCTTTTTGTTCTTTTTTTCTCTTTAATGTCCAGCTTCTGTTTTTTTGCTTTTATTTGTTTATAAGAAAACATTGAGAAGAGTTTAAAATCCTTATTCTGTATTCAAATTGGGAAATTTTCTGGGAGGTATTAAACAAGATTTGAGCATTAAAAATTTCCCTCACTGATCCAAACTCCTCCCCTCACTTGTTGACTAAGGCTTGCTTCACTGAACATTTCCTTTTTTTTCTATCCACAACCTGAGTGCCCCATGGAGGTGAAGGACATAGCCCGAGCCCGCGCCATCAGTCAGTAGAACAAATGGGCTTGCTCTGCCTAACATTGGGCCATCTCAGATTCCACCTCTTTTATAGAAATGACTGATGAAGAGAGGTGCGTTCCGCTTTGCCGCTGTATTAATACACATCAGGGGCCAGCTCCTGGCACTAAATCACGCTGCTGCATACATCTGTTATCGGATTCTTCACCAGTGTGATGAACAAGACTGCAGATAGAGGCTTCCTTGTGTCATTCTTTATAGGATTTTCCTAAAAGAATAAATAGCTCAGATCTCTGCCAACAGTCTCCCCTGTCACTGTGATGAATTCACCTTCTTTCTTAAACATGCAGCCACAAATCTTTCCCCATTTCCCCTCCCCCACTGGTGGGAAGTTTTGAGTTGAAATTGACTGAATTTAAAGATATTAATAATGCTAGAGAGGTGCAGAGCAGAAAGGACTAGCGTGCCTTGCCTTTTTGTACTGGTATTAACAAAAGGCCAAGGAAAAGGACCTTTTCATAGGATCATTGAGTAGATCCTTCTTGAAAGTGTAGCACTTTTATTTTCCTCTTTTAATGTCCACTCCCTTTCTCTTTCTGGCTTTATAACCATAGGTGCGTGGTGCACAGAGCCACCATGGATCTGAGTGAGTGACCGTATAAACATGCTTTTAAAGCCCAGAACACCAGAACAGGAAATACCCAACATGTCATTGCCTCATGCCAAAGTGAATTTGCTGTATATTCTCTTAAAGAATGTAACTGAGCCCCCGCCAGTTTGGTTCAGTGGATAGAAAGTTGGCCTGCAGACTGAAGGGTCCCAGGTTCAATTCCAGTCAAAGGCCTGTACCTCTGTTGCAGGCTCAATCCCTGACCTTGGTCGGGGCACGTGTGGGAGGCAACCAATTGATGTGTCTCTCCTACATTGATATTTCTCTCTCTGTGTCTCTCCCCCTCCCACTTTCTCTAAAAAAAATCAATGGAGAAATATCCTTGGGTAAGGATTAACAAACAAAAAAAGAGAATATAACTGGAAAAGAAAAAATTGGTTATTTTCTCTAAAACTTGAGATTAAGTTGCTATAAAAAACCTAAGGAACTCAGATAAAAACCAGACTTCATTTCCTCGAAATGATTTTCTTCATCAGAATGGCAGAACAGAGCCTTTGGTGTACAAATCCCGTACCTTCACAAAGTAAGCACATGGCTCTAGGTAAAGGAGAACAGGATGACAAGATGTTGTATTCAGAGCCCTGACTCTTTTGCCATCCCAAAGCCTGTTCTGACTTTTGTGTCTCTGGGATAGGATGAGTGTCCTTGGAGCATTAGTCAGAAGGGTAACCAATAGTTAACCTGTTAGTTACATCAGATTCTGAATATCAGGCCAGTGATGTGGGAGATGTAGGTGCAAGGGCAGGCATTTTTATCTCTTTTGCTGCTATTGTACCCCCACCCTCTAAAATAATACTCAGCACATGGAACAACCTCACTAGATATTTGTTGTATGAATATGTGAACAGAATCTATTAGTTGAAATAGTTATTCTCAATATTATGCTAATCCAGTGATTGGATTCAGTAGTTTTATTTTAGGTTCACTCTTGTCTTGGGAGCCATAGGACAGATTCTTACTGCTCACTATGCCTTTTTAAAGTTTAAATGGTTTTTAAAGTTAAAAATTTTTTTTAGAAAATATTGAATGGCTATAAAAGAGCACTTATAGAAGGTATATAAGGAGTAAAGAAAAATGATATAGCGAATATCCATGTACCCACCATCAACTTTAAGAAAAAGAACATCCCCTTTAAAAATCTTTTTCTACTCTCCTCAGAGGTAACCATTATCCTGTTATTTATTTTTTGTTAATCACTTAATCATTCTTTGATTTTTAAGTTAGTTTTAAGACATATGTATCCCTAAGTAATACATTATCTAGTTTTGCATGTTTTAAATCTTTTTTTAAATGGAATGTCATATTTTATAAGTTACAAGTTTTACCCAATTATGTTCTTGAGATTCATTCATGTTTCATCCTGCCATATATATGGTATTCTGTTACATGAATATGATGAATATACTACAATTAAACATTCTTGATGGACATTTGGATTGCATCCATTTTATGCTATTGTGAAAAACACTGTTGCTGTGTGAGAGAACATGTGCAAGAGTTTTTTTTCTGGGCCACTTCATACTCCTTAGGATGGCTATATAAAAAACAAAACAAAACAGGAACAGCAAGTAATCCCTTTGTGATTACTGATGGGAATGTAAAATAGTGCAGTCGCTAGGGAAGATAATATGGTGGTTCCTCAAAAATCTAAACATAACTTTTTTGGTCAGAACTACCACCTCTATATATAAAAGGCTAATATGCTAAGTGTCCGACCGGTCGCTATAACATGCACTGACCACCAGGGGGCAGACGCTCAACACAGGAGCTGCTGAGCTGCAGTGACTTGGCAGCGGCACTGGCAGTTCTCAGGTGATGCACCCTGAAACCAGAGAGGAGGGAGCCCGAATCCTCTCGGGGATGTGTGATTCCACCTTCAGCCGTGGGTTATGTTGTTGCTGGGGCACTGTTGGCCCGAATCTGGTTTACTGCACACTTGCGTTTGCATTCCACACCCTGTACCACAGCAACTTTGCAGAGTGCCCTCTCGCACTCCGGAACCCCTCGGGAGATGTCAGAGAGCCGGTTTCAGCCCGATCCCCGCAGGCCAGGCCAAGGGACCCCACCTGCCGGAGGGACCCCGCTCACTCTGCAGATGCCAGGGAGGGCCTGCGGGAGGTTGGCTCCAGGGCATGTCTGGCCCTTCTCGCCCAGGCTCACCCCGCGGGCCACCTTCTAATTAATTTCCTTTCAATGTGCACTAATCTGTACACTGGGTCACTAGTCTTCCAATAATTCACTAAAATGACTAACACAAAGGGGAAGAGGAGAGGCAGCCGCTATAGGTTCTCTAGGCCTTTCAGAAAACATGGAGCTGCTCCTCTGGCCTCATACAGGTGAATCTACAAGAAAGGTGATATTGCAGCCATCAAAGGAATGGGCACTGTTCAAAAAGGAATGTCTCACAAATGTTACCGTGGCAAAACTGGAGGAGTCTACAGTTACCCAGCCTGCGGTGGGCATTGTTGTAAATGAACAAGGGCAAGATTCTTGCCCAGAGAATTAATGTACATATTGAGCATAAAAAGCACTCTAAAAGCTGAGATAGCTTTCTGAAACGTGTGAAGAAAAATGGTCAGAAAAAGAAGGAAGCCAAAGTGAAAGGTTCCTGGGTTCTGCTGAAGCGCCAGCCTGCTCCACCCAGAGAAGCACTTTGTGAGAACCAGTGGAAAGGAGCCTGAGCTGCTGGGACCCATCCCCTATGAATTCAAGGCATGACAAGTGCAAAAAAAATAAAAGACCTCTGTACTATTAAAAAAAAATCTAAACATAAAACTAACATATGATCTAGCAATTCTGCTTCTGTGTATATACCTGAAAGAATTGAAAGTATTCAAACAGATAGCTATCTGTACACTCGTGTACAAACAGCATTATTCACAATAACCAAAAGGTGGAAACAACTCAAATGTTCATTGCTGGATGAATAAATAAGCACAATGTGGTATATTCTGTATACAATGGAATACTATTCAGCCTGAGTGCCTTTGTGATTCAGAATGAAATTCTGATACATGCTGCAGCATGGATGAAGACATTACGCTAAGTGAAATAAGCCAGACACAAAAGGACAAATATTATATGATTCCAGTTATGTGAGGTACCTAGAATAGTCAATTGATGGGAACAGGAAGTAGAATGGTAGTTGCCAGGGGCTGGGGGAGGGGAAAATGGAGAGTTTTCATTTAGGATGATGAAAAAGTTTTGGAGATGGATGGTGGTGATGGTTGTGAAATAATGTAAATGTACTTAATGCCACTGAACTGTATGCTTAAAAATTATTAAAATGATAAATTTTATGTTACATATATTTTGCCATAATAAAAACCATATAGCAAAGAAAAAGTTTTTCTAGGGTAGGGTTTTGCACTGTGGTTAATGACTGTGGAGTAATGGTAAATATAGGTTTGTGAAATTTCAGTTAAATGAGTGAGTGAGTGTGTGTGTGAACACGAGAGAGAGAAAGAGAGACATTGGATTGATTGATTTGTGTTGTGATGTCAAATGTGTTTCTTGCTGATGTGATCTGAGATTCTAAAACATTGAAAACCACGGCCCTCAAGAAACTCTTGTACATGTGCCATAGAGTAATAGCTTGCACGATTATTTTTACAGTAACTCCCTGTAAGAAATTAATGTTTGAGTATATATGTGGGCATATATATATATTTTGACCAAAGGTCACCAGGAGGCTGCATGCTCGGCGAGGCGCACGCAGGTGGGTGGGGACTTGACTCTGGGTCCCATGCGCTGCGGGACTTTACTCTGGGTCCTGCGGCAGGGTCTGGGGTCCTGGGTCTTGTGCGATTTCCCGCGGGTCCGGGTCTCACACGATGGGTCACTAGTATATATCTATATCTATATATAAAAAAAAGGAAATATGCAAATTAGGCCAGGACGCCGTAACGGGTCACGACCAGACAGGAGGAGGTTGTGCGTGTAGGTGAGGCCTGGAGCAGAGACAGAGAAGGAGACAGAGACACGGGGCCAGTGAACTGCCACACTCTGGCTTGGGCTGGCCCCCCGGAGCTGGAGCAGACATGGACACGGACAGGGACGGGGGCCCGGCCTGCAGCCTCCACGCTGAGTGCAGGCTTGGAGAGGAGATGGCAGGCCTGCCTTGCGCGGAAGCAGCGCGGCTCCCTCCTGGTTCCCATGGGCGCCGGCGGCTCGCTTCCACCTCCTACGGAAGCTGCACGGCTCCCATGGAAGCAGCGTGGCTCCCAGTGGTGCGCTGCAGTTCCCGCCGGCTCCCACAGAGCAGTGGGCGGCCTACTGCATGCGATACTGCGCTATGGGCTACTAGTATAATAATAAAAGCGTAATATGTTAATTAGACTGGACAACCAAATGATCTTCTGGATGACCTTCCAGATGAAGCCAGGGCTGCGAGGGCTGAGCCCCTTGCACAATTTTCGTGCATCGGGCCTCTAGTCTATATATAAATCCTTGGATACAATCTGATATTTTTTATTCCTTTTCATTAAGAAGAAAAAGTACTGGTCATGACCTACTAAGTTGATCTTGTGACCACAATTTGAAAATTACTGTTCTAGATTACATTCCAGGAGTGGAGTTACTGAGTGGTAGGGTAAAAACGGAACTTTGTACATTTTGCTTTTCGTTAGTGTATATTCACCATTGGCACAGTGGGTGTGAGGGTGGTTTAGTCTGCTTGGGGGCATTTGGAAATGTGAAGACAGTGTTTACTTGTCCCAGGGACCAGGGAGTGCTTTTGGCATTCAGTAGATGGGGTCAGAATGGTAAGTGTCCTAAAATATACAGGACAGTCCTGCATAAGCAATTATTATTCTGTCTAGAATGTGTTTGTGTTCTTGTTGAAAAACTGGGCCTGATTGTGTGATTTTCTACCATTTTCCTTATTATCACACTGTTTTTTGGTGACATTGTCATGGAGTGTGACAGAAGGAACATAGGGCTTGGAGTCCACTGAGTTTGAATCTTGCTACTTAACCAGCTCTGTTTTGTCCCTGAAAAATTTATCTGCTCTCTGTATGGCTCATTTTTTTGATCCAGAAAATGGAGATGACAATACCTACTTCTACAAGTTTGTAAGAAATGAGATATGAATGCAGTGTTTACATAATACAGTGCCTAGCACATAAGTGCTTAAGAAGTGATAGTTACTACATCATGAATTTGTATTACTGAATTTGCTTATTTGTTCATTTAAACCCATTTTTTCAGGTAGAGAAATACTTACCTTTGTTACATCTGGCCTTTATTTCTTTGTAAAGAAAAAAGAAAAACCTTATGTGGCCACTTGGGTTAGTAGGGCATAAGATAAAAGGATTAAGAGTATTTTGGGTTGAAGTAACGTTCATTCTAATTTGTCTCCCCTGGGTTTTTTCTCTTTTTCCTTTTTCTGAAGCAATCTCATCAGTTCCTGTGGATGTGATGGAGCCAACCACACCAGCGCCACAGGCCCCGAAATCTCCCAACACTGAGTGGCTGGTCAGGACCTCTGCCCCAGAGAAAGCCGCCGATTCAGCTGCAGCCACATTTTTTAAGATGCCACAAGAAAAGAGCCCTGGATGCAGCTAGAGAGCAGTAGTTCGCCCACCAGGAGCCAGCGGGTGTTGTGAAACAAATATTAGATTTTGCGTTATATAGTCTTGCATATTTCAATTGATATTCCCAGTCTGTTTATCACTAGGACTGGCTCCTTCCTCTTCAAACAAAGCAGTGGACTCTTTCTCTTAGAAAATCATATTGTGGAAATGTGTGTCTTTTTTAAAAAGTAAAGTATTGGGGCAGCAGTTGTTTTAAAAAGTCATCCTATGCTATATTTGTTATTGCTGTTGCTGTCTCAGCAGTTACCTACAGCTCCATTTACAGAGCTGTTGCTTTTTTGCAGGTGTGTCTTTTTTTTTTTCTTGAACAACTAGTAACTTCTTTGTATACTTCTTGTGTAGAGCTTTTAATATCACTTGAGGAAGTTCCCAATTTGCAGGCAGTTCCAGTCACATTTAAACACTGAGTTAAGACCTGTGTGTGGAATTGTGCTTGCAGTAGGTAAGGCTTGCCTTTCAGCCTGGCCTTGCTTTACTCACAGTGCCAATCAGATAAATCCACCTAGGTCTCATTTGGAGCCTCAGAAGCGACACCAGCAGCAGGGATTGGGGACTCCTTCCAGTCTTCTAGATGCCCACGGGATCACCGGCAGCTGCTTTGTACTTTGCCTCATCTCTAAAGTTGGTGTTCTATGGAAAGAGGACATTTTACACACACACACACACACACACACACACACACACAGATTGAGGTAATGAAGATGGTTCAACTGTACAGCAAACTTAGAATAGTCAGTGGTTTGTGTCTTAATACTTCATGTTGCAATGTAAGCCTTTACATACTAAACGGGATTTTATTGTTAGTTTACAGGTCAATAACCTGCAGCAGATATTCATACTCTATTATAATGGCTTCTTGGGGTTATACTTTGGGGAGGAAAAATGTCTTTTGACATGCCTTTATATTTGCCATGTGTATGACAGCTGAGCTGCCTGTAGAGTTATGTACACATCCATGCCTGAAGTTGATGCTCTTTTGTCAAGATGAGGAATAAGTGACTGCCTAGAGCTGCTGGAGGAAGCCACCCTTTCTAAAGAAAAGATTACCCAGCGTCTTGCATTCAGGGCCCTGGTTGATAGAAGGGTTCTTGCTTTTTACAAATTTAGTACATTTACTCTGAAATACGCAGACACTCGTCTCTAAGTGCCACTGCTCTGGCACTGTTCTAGGGGATGCCCGCTCTTGCACCTGGACTTTTCTATGCTTCATTAGGTGCTGAGTGGAACAGAGCTTCCTCTCCCTGAGGGGCAGATGATGGCCGGTTGCTTTATCGTGTTCCCCCTAAAAATTACAGCTCTTGTCAGTGGTAGCTCCAGGATTTCCTCATCTGAGGGGTTGGTGTGAGTCTAGTTGAGGAGGGGACTTAAGCTAAGTTTATGTGGCACTTTATGTAAGATTGATACCATGTCAATTGTCCCTAACAAGGAATAGGGTGGAGGGAAGGTACATGGAGATTGTGGGGTGAGGAGCAGTGCTGAAGCCAACGCAGCATCCCTGTTCTCATGTGGTGGGGAGTGTACTGCCCCCTGCGGGCTGCACCCCAGCCATGGAGAAGGTGGAATGTCTGTTGAATACAATGTAGCACGACTGAGTTGTTTAGTGGTGAAAGTGGGTCTTATTGTCATAGGTGCATTCTTACCTAGTTGTCCCCATAGTGTCCCGAGGCACACACTTCTAACATGCTTTTTTGGATTTGAGGGAGAAATCCTTGGACATAATTTCATTTTCTTTGCACTAAGCTTTGTGGCTCATGCAGAGATTGGTCCTGTGAGCATAGCCTAGTAAGACCTTCAGGTAGAATCTTTTCTTCATGGCATGTTGTCTGACAGTTCTCCTTTCTACCTGTAACTAAAAAGTAACATATATACAACTTTACATTTTAAACATCTCTATGATGTAAAGGCAGGTGACTGCTGCCATTTTACAGAGACAAGAGCAATCACAGTTTAGTGATTTGCTCAAAATCACGTAATCAAGCCAGTATTAAAATCCCAGACTTTCAGACTTTTTCTGCCCTGGGTTTTAATCTCTTGTTTGTCATTGAGAGACTTGAGTCGCTCTGAGCCCCATATTTTTGAAACAGTATGTGATGGGGTAGCCCACTTGGGTCCCCCTGCTTGTTCTCTCCCTGTGGCGGGCAGTTCTTTTATCCCTCAATAAATTCTGTTTCCACCAAAAAAAAATAATAATACAATAGAGAGAGAAAGAGAGAGAGGAAGCAGTATGCCATGAATGTTTATCATCTTTCTTGGGCATGCTTTTCTACATATTTCAAATACCTTCAACAGGGATCACCAAAAAATGTCATATCTACCTATAATAATTGGGGAAGAAAATTAATTGCCTAAGAAAATAGCAATTTAAGCACATTAGTACTTTGCAACACAAGTTTTTAAATTGTGTTCTTGTAAGCTGCTGCATGAGCCTGCTTACAGAATTGCTAACTTGTTCTGCTGGTTTTCTG
This sequence comes from Myotis nattereri, assembly GCF_964212035.1. Classification (NCBI taxonomy): domain Eukaryota; kingdom Metazoa; phylum Chordata; class Mammalia; order Chiroptera; family Vespertilionidae; genus Myotis; species Myotis nattereri. The sequence continues at coordinate 22,328,205 of NC_138075.1, read as the reverse complement.
TATGAGTCAATTTCAGAGGAACCTTAGAAACGAGTATTTTGAACCTTAAATTTTAAGTCTTTTTTATATAGCAAACTATATAATGTCATAAATTAAGAAAAGTCTGTTATCTTTTAACAAAATATATAATTTCAAAATCAGGTTTTGTAGTATGTTAAAAAATAATTCCTTTGAGGTTAATCCTTAAGCTTACATGTATTTTATCTGCTTGAAAGTAATAACAGGCTGAGTTCCATGTTCTTATTTCAGGGTTCTGGATTGTCCCAACTGTCTACACATCTGCCTGTCTGAATCCTAATCCTGTGTATTTTCCAAATAGGCAAATCTCAAGATATCATCTACTACTGTCATTTGTAAAAGTTAGTTTTGCTTATGAGTTTAAGGGAATTGAAGATTATTTTTCAGATGCAGTATTTTAAAGGGAACAACTTCATTTGCATCACAATTCTTGTTGCTTTTTGATAAGAACTGTTCAGAAGAGGAAATTAGTAGCAGATTAAATGGTGCCAAATTTGGGGACAGATTATGGTATTTGATGGTGTGTGCTTTTAACTTGAATTCTTTAGAAATCAAATGCATTGTTTTGCTGGGTTGTGAAACAGGCTGCAAACAAGGCCAGTTAGGCAGCAAAATGACCAAAAGCTTAAATAAATCTAATCTGTGCTGCTTATGGCATCTTTGGTAACTAAAACTCTACACATAGAACAGGGAATGAAATTCTTTATGAGTCCCAAGTAGATTAATCTGACACATCTTTGCATTTTAGAATCAGAAACAGTTGAGACCACAGCAGTGGGAGTCTGACGCTGCAAAGGAAAGGGGCAGTTATCACAGAAGTTGCTCAGAGAAGGGAGCTAGGCCGGCACTGGCACTGTTGATGTGCCTCTGAGCCATATGTGTTTTGTTCGCTGGGCTTTGTAAAAACAGCATTAGGGGCCATAGTCAGTATTCTGTGTCTGGTGAGCGCTATCTGGGCTGGGATGAGAGCAGCGTGGCTTACCCCGGCAGCTATGAATGTAGTCTAGTTAGGGGCATGGCTTGCAGGACCTGTGGCATGGTTCAGGGATGGCAGGAGTGATGATAGAAGCGGTTTGCGCTTGCTGTCAGCTGCTTCCTTTGCTAATGCTCGAGCTGTCCATTTTACTTGTCAGTATTTCCTTATCTCCCACTCCAGTCCTGACAGTGGAGTTACTGATGGTGGCAGCAATCAAGAGGGGATCCTACCCAGTGAGACACTGGTAAAGAGGGAAGAGGTGAGGAAAGTGGTGGGTTCCGCTATTAGCACCAACACACAGTGGCCCAGAGATGCTTTCGCTTACGTTAAGATCACAACAGATGAATGTCAAATGCCTGGGAGCAGCAGCATTGAACAGTACCAAGGAAAAGGAGTGTTATTGCTCAAAAGTGTGGATTATAAGGTTTTTAACAAGCCCAGCAAAACAAACGTGACTAAGAAGAAAATTTCCTGCCCCTATCTATAGACAGGCACTTGGTAAAATTGCCAAATTTGGGGATAAAAAAAACTTAAAGCACAGTATTGAAGAGTGGGGCATGTCCTGAGGATGTTCACCATGGAGCAGTCTTGGCAAGGTCCGAAGTGAGAAGGCGAGGGCAAGGGGGGTAGGTGCTTACGGTAGTGTGCTGGCCTGCCTGGACCAACAGTACCAGCTCAGTCTCCCCCACTAAATCTGCAACGGTGGAACAGCAACCTTTTACAAGCTCTCCAGGGGACTCTGGTGCAGGTTGGTGTTTGAGAGCCACACGATTTGCCAGTTAAAAACTTAATATACTGTTAACCTCCTGAGCTCTGAGGTATTCTTATATTACTCTCCATAAGAAGAGAGATGTTGCCCTGGCCGGGTAGTTCAGGTTTTTGGAGTGTTGTACCTTACTGGCGGGTTTGTTTCCGGGTCAGGGCATCAAAACTCTAGAAATCAATTCTTTTTCTAAGAATTGGCTAGCCCTGGCAGGAGCAGTCTCTCCCCAGCCAGAAAGGTTTCTTAAGATGTCAAAACATCATACCCAGGTTGAGGGTTCGATCCCTGGTTGGGGCATGTACAGGAGGCAACCAATTAATGTTTCTCTCTCCCTCTCTAAAATCAATAACAGAAACAGATCCTCAGGTGAGGATTTTAAAAGTAATGAGATTTTTTTGTATGTGATATTTTGCAGCCACTGTTAATGTCTTTTTTCCCATACCCTTTCCCTCAAGCTCCTGAAAAATCACCTGGAAATATTGAGAAAGAATAATGTGGAGAAAAATGCCATCAAGGCCAAATTTAGATGGATGGAAACAATGTTTTAAAATATAAGTGGATTAAAATATAACCATGAATTTTTAGTCTGTGAGTGAGAGTCATTTTTCACAACAGTAAAACATTTGTGTAAGATACTGCCATTCATGACTATGATTCTTGTTCATTGTCTCTTAGTTTCATGGGAAAATGTTACGTGTTTTCCAGCGTCACAATGCTGAAGCCTTTAAAGCATGACTCACAAATGTGAAACAAACAGAAAAGAAGTTGGAAGAAAAACACCCTGAGAACATAGCTTTTGTAGTAAATACCTGTTGAGTTGTCAGTAATCTTTTGCTAGGACTTAATCCCTGCATTCACAACATGTAAAAATCAATTTTCAGTTATCCCACATAATCACATCCTATTGTCTTACATTTCAAGCAGTGCGTCTACAGGGGTTGAGGACCAACAGCACGTTATATACAGATTGTCTGACTCATGGGTTCAGTGTTTAAAAGTTTTGAAATGACCATTTTTTTTTTCTTTGGATTTTATTTGTATGAATTGGGCTGGGCCCTAATTGACTACTAAAGCTTACGAACCCAACTTCTCTTGGGAGGAGGAGGAGTCTAGTCTCATTGCCTTGGATGCTCATGTGGTTCTGTGGCCAGGTCTTAATTTATAAAGGTGACTGCCCGGCTGGCGTGGCTCAGTGGTTGAGCATTGACGTATGAACCAGAAGGTCATAGATTGATTCCTGGTTGGGGCACATGCCCGGGTTGTGGGCTTGATCCCCAGTGTGGGGTGTGCAGGAGGAGCTGATTAATGATTCTCATCATTGATATTTCTATCTCCTTTCCTCTCTGAAATAATTTTTTAAAAGTTTATAAAGGTGACCGAGTGAGGACATGTAGAGGTCAATACCATTGAAAGAAAAGTTTAATGTTATAGTTTACCTAGAAACAATGCACAACTTGCCATGCCAGGCCACAGGACAAACACCAGATTTGGAACAGGAAGCAGAAGACCAGGAGCAAATGACAGGTGTAGGCCAGAGCCTTTATGGGGGTTTCCTCCTGAAAGGCAAGGCAGAGAGGGCAGACAGCTCAGGAATGGCTAGTTTGGGTAATTGGGGTCCTTTGGGCTACAGAGTGGTCCCTAGTTGCCTCATAGCTCCCCTGGGATGTTTGCTTCCTGGGGTGTACGGGTCAGATGGAGGAGGCATGGCTCTGTCATCCCTGGTAAGTTTGTACTTCAAAAGTGTGCTGCTGGCTGAATCCTTTGCTCCTTCTAAGAATTGGCTAGCCCGAGGAGAAGCAGTCTCTCCCCAGCCAGAAAGGTTTCTTAAGGTGTCAAGACGACATAATTCACAGAAAATTAAAAACCATGATTAATATACATGTGTAGGCAGTTTACATTTCAATTTTTATAGCCTTTTAAAGCACCATATAATTTGCCTTTTCTATCTTGAAAACCATTTAAAAGTACCTCAAGCCAAAAATTTTTTCTAGATATTATCAAGATGTGGGAATATAAAATAGTTAAGATATAAATTATGAAAATTAATGTGTTTTTTTCTCTAGAAGTGAGTTCTGACCCTTGCAGCTCTCCCATTCAATGTTTTTAATTGAAAAAGGAAAGAGAATATCAGAGAACTTAGGAATGGCGTGATGGCTTTGACTTAAATCAACCCATTTCACTGTGAGTAGATTCTATAGCTTGCTCTTTCCAGTGGGCCATGTATTTCTCCATGAAAAATTGTCATGACTGTGCAAGCTTCTACCACACCAAAATCTTGCTGACATTTTGAATGGCTCTCAGTATCTAGCTCACTCAGCCTCCCACCTGTTAGCAGCAGCTATTGCAAACTGTGGCCATTTAAAAAATTTCTACCCCTCCTCTCAACTCAGCAGCTCATCTATCGCTCCCTTTACAGATAACAGAGCGTTAGAAGGGAGTCCCCAAGTACACACCCTCACATACACCCTCACCTGCCCTGCTCAAGACGACTCCCTTCTGCAGTGCCCTAGGTCCCCCCTCTGTCGCTCCAGCTAGCTACAGTGCTCACTCCTGGCACGTACAGTTTTGCGTTCAAACATGATCAGACTCCATCTTCAGACAAATACCCTTCCTTAACTCTTTGAACCCCGTGACCTTCACTGAAGGACTGCCCTCACTTGTATTTTTGTCCCTAAATTCTCACTTCACTGAAGCAGTGGTTTTTAACCCTGGCTGCACGTTAGTACGGCCTGGGGAGGTATTTTTAAAATCCTCATCCCCCCTCGCCTCCCCCCAACTGAATCAGCCCAGTTACGTGGGGATGGGGACAGGCTCCAGGCTTTTAAAGCAACGTGCACATGGGCAAGCCCGGCCACTCCCCTCATCACCACTAAACTTGTTCTTGGTGGGTTCTCCAGTGACTTCTAATTGCCAAATTTTAGTCCTTATGTTAACCATCACAGCTTGATACTGATAACCATTTCCTTTTTGGAATTCTTTCCTTCCTGACCCTGCTCTCTTCCTGATTTTTCTCCTCCTCCTCTGCTCTTTGTCACTCTCCAGAAGTGGGCATTGGGTTGATAGGTCCCAGATGTTAGTCCTCACCTCCAAAAAGTTAAATTGACGCCTATGTGCTAATGAGTTCCTTTACCAAACCACCTTAATGCACTGACTTAAAGCAAGGGCTGAGAGTAAAACATTGACCTTCATTAATAATTATTGTAAATTTCTAGGAACGAATACTCAAGGTCTCTGCGCCTTCCCTCACTTCTCTTTGCTCCTCCTCCAAGCCCCCTGAGGTAGGGAGAATGGCTAATCATATTAGATTCTAAGCACCACCCTATTTACTAGTGGCTGAAGTTGCTGTTCATGAAGTCTGCCTTGAACTGTGGTCCCTCTTCTGCCTTCTTCTTTCCAGGGTCTTGGACTGGTCAGGAGGCCGGGGCCACTTGTGCATGTGAGGAGGCTACCCCCACCTGTGCCCTCTCCAGTTTTTTAGTTTTCTACTGCTGGTAAGATTTTAGTTTGAGTTTAGGGACTGAGACAGACCCATTTCTTCATCACTTTTTGACTGAGTACCATGTTGGATCTTTGTCAGAGAACTTTATACATACATATATATATATATATATATATATATATATATATATATATATATAATTGATTTCAGAGAGGGAGAGAGAGGGAGAAAGATAGAAACATCAATGATGAAAGAGAATCATTGATCGGCTGCCTCCTGCTTGCCCCACACTGGGGGTTGAACCCACTACCTGGGCATGTGCCCCAACCAGGAATCAAACCGTGATCTCCTGGTTTATAGGTTGATGCTCAACCACTGAGCCACGCCAACCAAACTGTCAGAGAACTTTTTATTGGGGTTTCAGGTACTACTAATTAGCTCTACTAATAAAGGGAACTTGATTTTCTGCCTCACTACCATCACAGCATGCTGCCTCCGGAACTGCATGTAGGGGTCCCACCCTCACCAGAAGGGACCCTATGTGTTCCTGGCCCCTTTGAATCACTAGTTTCTGATTTAAAATCGGGGATAGGTGGATCTCATTAGCAGTTATGTCCTATGCCCTAGCTATAGGAAGTGAGAACGAGGTTATCTGGAATGTTTCACTGGGATGGATGAAATATAAGAGGGCAGTTCAGATGCTGGACAGCTGATAAGAATAACAAAGGTGCCCTATTCACTGATTCAAAAAACATTTATTAAACCCTCACTAAGCCAGTCTTCCTCAGAGAGCTCTTGGGGAAGAGTGGCTGCTCCAAGGCAGAATATTCTGAGGTTCCTTAGATATATTCTACACACTCCTGAAACCAGTAGAACCCTTTTCAGAGCCAATAACAGCAACAAGTATTTACTGAGGAATTATTACATGTCTTTTTTTTAAAAAATATATTTTACTGATTTTTTACAGAGAAGAAGGGAGAGGGATAGAGAGTTAGAAACATCAATGAGAGAGAAACATTGATCAGCTGCCTCTTGCACACCCCCTACTGGGGATGTGCCCGCAACCAAGGTACATGCCTTTGACTGGAATCGAACCCGGGACCCTTCAGTCTGCAGGCTGACGCTGTATCCACTGAGCCAAACCAGTCAGGGTATTACATCTCTTAATATAATTTCACCTAAATAATCTCACTTAATCCTCAACAACTCTAAGGTAAATATTTTTATCTCTTTTAAAGCAGTGAGGTATGCTTACAGTTAGATTAACTTGCTCAAAGTCACATAGCTAATCATTGTATGTTAAAATGCAAACTGTTTGATGCTAGAGTTTCCATTTTAACCCTATGCTGTCCCTTTTCACAATAGAAATGAACTGTGGGTGGTCGAACATGTCTAAAATAAACTGTGTATCTAATGACATACTTTTATTCCATTTATCTGTTGCTGCTGATGGGCTATCTCTCTGTCAAAGCAACATGAATGGGCTCATCTCTGTGCCTCCAGCATTGGAAGAAGATCGGCAAGTCCTGTGGCATCCTCTTAAAGCAATCTGGTCTTGTTTCTGAAAGTGACTGGAGCAAGAGCCAATAAAATCTCCCAAATCTATGGAAATAAAAATGTATTTTCCTTTGTGTGCCAAGGCAAAATTGATCCATAAGCCAGGAGGACATGTGCTTTGAGTTGTTAATGGCAGTAATGGACTGTCCGGAACAACCCATAGAACTGCTGGCAAAATAGCTGTTTTAACAGTCTTGGCCTTCATTCAGTAGATGCGTATGGAACACATTTTATGCCAAGCACTCTTGCTGGCTGCTGAGTTTACAAACAGGAAAGGCATTCCTGATGTCATGAAGTTCAGGGTCTTCTGGGGAAGAGACAAGGAAAGCAAATAGTACAATGTGAAGTGATAAGTGTTGAGGTAAGAATATCAGGGTATTTTGTCAAGAAGGAAGTCACTCTAACTCAAACTGAGCAGGAGGAGGATTAAAACAATACTGAACCTGAAGCACAAGCAGGAGTTAAGTGAAGAAGAGAGAAGGAGACCGTCCAATGTAAAGAACATGGTTTGTTCAAGCGTCTGGAAAGGCTGATAGATAAAGCATATGGAGGGAGCAGGGAGAGGTGGGCAGGAGACAAAGTGAAGGGGCCTGTGTGACCAGCTTGCTGGTTTGGAGCTGTTACAGTGTTCCTCTGCTGTGCAGTCATGGAAACCCTACTACAAGTGGCCCACTGGGCAAGCAGAGCTGGGACTGAGATGTGAGCAGGTCTGCATCTCCTTGATCATCTCTCTCAGACAGAGAACCAGGTCCACCTATTTGCAGGAGCTACTGGCATGCTTAGGAGTAGATTAAACTGAATTGGAAATATCAGTTCACATCCTAGCTGACTGACTCCCTTATGTGTTCTATCATAAGGCCAGCCTGAAGTTACTCCCCTTGAACCACCTTATCTTGGTAGAATTTAATGCACAATGTGAGAGTCCTAATGGCTAGTACTGTTCTTCAGTGACAGAGTTGTCACTATCAATGGCCAGTGTTTCTCAGTAGTGACAGTAAATTTGTGTTGATCCTTTCGCACCTTTTAGGATGGGGTTTTTGTAATCTTTGCTATTTCAAGGCTGCAGAAAGTGTCCATAGCATAAATCCAATGCAGCTTGGCCTACACTAAGCTCTGATCCCATGATTTTGGATTCATGAATACCATGCTCTAAGTAACTGAAGTTAGCTAAACCCTTTGAAACTGTGTGAAATGGAACCAATTAAGTGTTTTGGGCCAACAGTGGTGACTAATGGCCCTTTTCCCAGCGTTCCACATTAGTGTGACTCAGAACCTCCTCTCCACATTCTTTGGAGCGCCTGATTAAAAACACTTAAAAAATCTTTTACTTTGAAATAATTTTAGGCTTGTAGGAAAGTTGCAAAAATAATACAGAGATTTGCCCTATGTCCCTTTCCCTACGTCCCTTTCTAATGTTAACAGCTTACATAGCTATGGTACAATGATTGAAACCCTGGAAAAAACACTGACACAATCCTGTTAACTAAAGTACATACTGTATTTGAATTCCACCAGTTTTCCCAGTGATATCCTTTTTCTGGTGAAGGATTCAATCCAGGATCCATGTGTACGTGGGACTATTGCACTGGTTAGTGTGGTTACTTGTAAACAGTACCACACTGTTCTAATGATAGAAACTTTATAGTATGTTTTCAAATCTGGTAGAGCTAGTACCCTTATAATTTTTCTCTTTTGGTGTTATCCTGGCTATTTTTTTTAAAAAAATATTTTATTGATTTTTTCCAGAGAGGAAGGGAGAGAGATAGAGAGTTAGAAACATCGATGAGAGGAAAACATTGATCATCTGCCTCCTGCACACCCGCTACTGGGGATGTGCCCGCAACCAAGGTACATGCCCTTGACCGGAATCAAACCTGGGACCCTTGAGTCCTCAGGCCAACACTCTATCCACTGAGCCAAACCAGTTACGGCTATCCTGGCTATTTTTATGTGTTTGTTTTTTCATATAAACTTTAGTATCAATTTGTATATTGATGATTTAATTGAGATTGTATTACATTTATTTTTTTTTCCCCATTGATTTTTTAGAGAGAGTGGAAAGGAGAGGGAGAGACGACATACAGAGAGAAACATTGATGTGAGAGAGACACATTGATTGGCTACCTCCTGCATGTACCCCAACTGGGGCCAGGGATTGAGCCTGCAACCAAGGTACGTGCCCTTGACTGGAATCAAATCCACGACCCTTCAGTCTATGGGCCAATGCTCCAACCACTGAGCCAAGCCAACTAGGGCTGTGTTACATTTCTTAGCTAAGGGAGAACTGATAACTTTACGCTGTTGAGTCATCTTATCCTAGAACAGGGGATGTATTTCCACTTGTTCCGGTCTATTTTTGTGCTTTTTAAGGACTGTTTTAAAATGTTCTTATCTAGATTTCGCACATTTAAGTTTATACCTAAGTACTAGTATTTAATCTTCTTTGTTGCTAGTAAATGGGTTTTCTCTGCCATTGTATCTTCTATTGGGTTATGGTTCTTACATATGAAGGCTATTGATATCTGTATGCTAATTTTATATCCTGCTACCTTACTGAATTCTTTCACTTTTGGGTTTAGTTTTGTCATTGATCCTCGAGGGTAAAAAAAACCCCCCAACTTTCTAAATGTACAAAGCAGTGGCAAAAAAATGAAAGAATCTATACAGGTCAAAAGTGATACAAAAGCTCAAACCTTAAATTTCACCATGAAAGTGTCTGCTGAGACCTGGTCCCCTTGAGCCCATGTCATGATGACTGTGATGGGTATAGGTGGTAAAGCAGAGCCCGCATGGAGTTTAATCTGAGATCTCCTGAAGAGCAAGGACCTTCCAAGTGCTATACTTATGGCAACAGTGTAAATAGTAAACAAAACCACCAAGCAGAATAATAGTAAGGAAAGGACACGATGTTGACCTGGGCTCTGGGTGGAGGAAAAGTTTTTTTCTTTTCCATCTAAAGGTGTTTAACAAGTTGTCCTTATCTCTACAAGATAAGGCTCAAGTTTATTGTACCTGTGTGGTCCAAAACACTGCAAATGGGAATTTAACTTAATACCTAGGTCAGTAGTCACCCTAGATGACTAGCAGAAGCAAACAGGTTTTTATAATCTAGATATCAAAGAACTCCCACAGATAAAATATAAAAAACATGAGTGTTCACAATTAACCATAGGCCAAAGAAGAAAATAATTATTAACTTTATAATTAATACAGAAACAACATATAGGAGAATCAGACCCACAAACACTTTAGGTACTATACTATTAATACAGAATATAAACTAAATATTTAAATATATTTTAAGAAATAAAAGAGAGACTTCAAAACACCAGGTGACAAAAACATATAATTTTGAATGGGGGTGATGAGAGTTAAAGTGCCTTACTGCCCATCATTTATTATTCTAGAGCAGTGTTTCTCAACCTTCTGGCCCTTTAAATACAGTTCCTCCTGTTGTGACCCAACCATAACATTATTTTTGTTGGTATTTCATAACTGTAATGTTGCTACTGTTATGAATCATAATGTAAATATCTGATATGCAGGATGGTCTTAGGCGACCCCTGTGAAAGGATCGTTCGACCGCCAAAGGGGTCGCGACCCATAGGTTAAGAACCGCTGTTCTAGAGGAAAGTAAAGAGTCTTATTAATTTGGGACTTTAGGTAAGTAGACATGTTAAAATATTTGGAGTAGCCACTAAAAGAATGAATATAGATATAGAGAATAACATTTAAATTAATATGCATGAAAAGGGAATGAAACAAATAAGAAAGGTGAGAAGTATAAAAAACATAAAAGAATTACAATATATTGGTAATAAGCATAAATGAATTAAACTTGCCAGTTGAAAGTAAAGCCTTAATACTGGATTTTAAAAACCCAGCTATATGCTATTTATAAAAGACACATCTAAAACTTAAAGTCACAGAAAGATTAAAGGTAAAAGGACGGAAAAACTATAAGAGACAGAGGTCAGAGAAAGTAAAGATAACCTCTACAAAATAATAAATGTTGTTTCAATTATTGATAAATGGTTCCATTTGCCAGGGAGATGTCCTAATTCTCAACAAAGCTTAATTATATAGCTTCAATATGCATTAAGCAAAAATTGACAGAACTAAGTTTCAATATCTTTCAGTCATTGATATGACAAGTGGACAAGAATTGTTATGAATATAGAATAAACAGCACAATGAATAAGGTTGGTGTAAAGGACATGAAATCATTCCCCAAAATTTGAAGTTACACATTATTCTGAAGCACAGATTGAATATTTACAAAAGGTGACACTTAGGCCTTCAAGCAAACCTTAGTACATTTGAAAGATTATAGTCACATAAACCACTTTCTTTGATCATGATTAATTAATTAAAAAGTTAATTATTTTTTTAAAAGGATTTTCTAATGCATTTGGAAACTTAATAACGTGTAAACAAATGAATCACTGAAAAAAATTAATGAATATTAGAAATATAGACTATTAGAAATGAATATCAAAACCTTAACACTCTTGGAATGCAGCTAAAAGGAGAGTTAGAGGAAAATTCATGATCTGAAATGTTTAAATCAGAGAAGCAGAAAGGACTGAAATTTTATGAGCGAAGCATTCTACTTATATAGTTAGTAAACGAACAACAGAATAAACCCAGAGAAGGCAAAAGTAATAAAATAATCGTGGTAAGATCAGAATTTAATGAAATAGGAAATAAACATATACTTGAGAGACCAACAAAGTAAAACATTAAGACAAATAAAACAGGCAAAACTCTAACATTATTAATTAAGAAAAAGAGAAGGTACAAATATACAATATTGAGACTAAAAGTGGGTATATAATTATAGATACAGCAGAGATTTAAAAGTTAATAAGGTGATATTATGAACAACTTTAGCCAATAAATTTGAAAGCTTAGACAAAATGGACAAATTTCTAGAAAGATATAATTTACCAAAATGTAATCAGGAGAAGTAGCTTGAGTACTCTTGTATTAAACAAATCTAGTCAGTAGTTTAAAACCTAGGACTATATTTTCTTTGTAGAAAGAGTTTGTGTGATCCACCCAAAACACAGGAAATGCCTAGCTCTTTCTGGGGCTAGACACATAGATTGTAAAGTTCATTTGGAAGAACAAATGAGCAAGACCAGCCCAAAAAAATTCCTGAAAAAAGCACTTGGAAGGAGGAGGGTATTACAACACAAAGCCTCTAAAACCGCAAGTGTGGCACTGGCACGTGAATAGACAGGATGACGAATGGAACACAGTAGGGAATTCAGAAATAAACCCAATTGCATATGGTTGGACAGCTCTGCTCACATGTCTTTCCGTCCCTTGGACCAGTAGGAAATATTCTCCACCCATTTGCTGGAAGAGATTGTAAACTGACATGGCAAAGGGTAGGGATACAGTGAAGGGTAAAAAATTAGGACCAATAATGTAATCCTTCAGACTAAATATGACTTAAAAATCCAGACACAACAGAGATATATTTAACTACACTGAAAAACAAACCAACACAAAATAACTCTTACCTGCAAAATATCCCATGAGCAAAGTAAAATACAAGTGCTGACTGGGAAAACATATTTATATTTTAGTTCACAGATTAAGGGTTAATATCCCTAATTTATACAGAGTTTCTAAAACTGGAGAAGATCCTATAGAAAAATAGAGAAGAGATGTGAACAGACAGTTCACAAAAAAAAATGCTTATGAAACGTGAAAAGATGCTCAACTCTCCATAGCTACTGGATTTTCACAACCACCAAATGAAGTAGATATTCTTATCATTCCCATTTTACAGATAAGAAAACTGAGTCAAAAAGAGGTAAAGTATTCTGCAAATAACTAATAAGTAATGGTGCTAGGATTTGAACCCAGTCAGTCTGGCTCCAGATAAAAGAGTAATTCACCATGACCAAGTGAGGCTTATTTCAGAAACATGAGGATAATTTAATATTGACTAGCTGGGTGTTTCCTTAATATGATAAAATATATTTATCTCAATCCAAAGCCAGCATTGTACTTAATTGAGAGTTAGAGAAATGACTTCATTAAAGTCAGGAATAACACAAAGATATTCACTAATCATCACCAATACTTAAAAGTATTCTGTAAGTCTTGGATAAAACAATTAGACAAGAGAAAGAAATTAAAGGTATGGAAATTAGGAAGAGAGGATAAAATTATAATTTGCTGATGATATGATTAAAACATTCACCTAGAAACTAAAGAGGACTACCATAAACATACAAACAAAAAAAGAATTTCATAAATTAGATGACTACAAAATTAATTTTCAGAAATCAATGGTTTGTCCAATGTCCAATTACATGCAAAAAGAAAGAAAGGATCCATTTTATAAAAGCAGCAGAAAATATGAAATACTTAGGAGTAAATTTAAGAAATATTACTTTGAAATAAAATAAAGACCTAAATAAATGGAAAGATTTACTGTGATCATGAATTGAAAGGCTCAAATGTTGGTTCTTTCCCATTCAAAATCACAATGGATTCTTTTTTGGAAATTAACAAGCTAGTTCTAAAATTTATATGAAAACTCGAGGCCTGGTGCACAGATTTGTGTACTGGTGGGGCCCCTCAGCCTGGCCTGTGCCCTCTTGCCCTCCGGGACCTCGTAAGGATGTAGTACTGTGTGAAGTGGCAGGCGGCTGGGGAGGAGGCCAGGCGCCACGCAGCTCCCGCTCATCCCGGCCCCTCTGCGCCTGCTGCCACGGAGGCGGGAGAGGCTTGTGCTGCTGTAGCTGTGCTTGCCAGCCATGAGCCTGGAGTCTCGCACATCAGCTGAGCAGTGCTCCCGCTGTGGGAGCGCACTGACCACCAGGGGGCAGCTCCTGCATTGAGTGATGGCCCCCTGGTGGACAGTGCACATGATAGCGACCAGTCAAACAGTCGACTGGTCGAACGGTCACTTAGGTTTTTATATATATACTAGAGGCCCGTTGCATGAAAAGATTCATGCAATAGACCTTCCCTTCCCCTGGCTGCCAGCACCGGTTTTCCTCCAGCACCCAGGACCCAGGCCTTCAGCCCTCACTGCTCCGGCCGGAGCCTTCAGTTCTTGCTGCTCCGGCCAGAGCCTTCAGTCTTCGCTCCACCGCTTCAAGCCTATGTATGCAAATTAACCACCATCTTTGTTGGGTTAATTTGCATAGTCTCCTGATTGGCTGGTGGGTGTAGCAGAAGGATGGTCAATTTACATGTTTGTCTATTATTAGGTAAGACTAGAAGCCCCGTGCACAAAAATTTGTGCACTGGTGGGAGGTGGGGGTGCCGCTCAGCCCAACTTGTGCCCTCTCACGGTCTGGGACCCCTCGGGAGATAACCATCTGCTGGCTTAGGCCCACTCCCCTGGTGGCAGATGGCACGTCCAATCCCACAGTGTCTGCCCTGTCTCCTCCGGATGCAGATGGCAGGCCTGGATCCTGCGCTGGGGCGGGCGGTGGTTCGGGATCGTGCTGAGGTCCCTGTGGATGTTCAGGCTTCGAAAGTGTAGGTTTTCTTTCTCGGTTTTGTTTTTACTTCTTGAAATTGAAATGTGTTAAAAAATTTTTTTTTTCTGCATCTTTTCGGGTCCCAGGGATCCCGCCATGCACCACCTGTCCTTTCCCAGCTCGGTCCTCCTCCGAGCTTTTCACGGATGGGCAACCTTTTAGGTTGCGGGGTGCGTTGAGAGAAGCCTGGCTTTCTGAAAGCGAGTTTTTGATTTGGGGATTTGGGGTCTGGCTGAGGAGCCCCCAGGGCCCACTCAGAACAGTGGAGGCAGCCACAGTGAGTGACCAAAGAAACCAGAGAAAAGTTAGGAGACAATAAACTGTTCAATTTCTAATTCCGCACGTTGTAGGAGCCGAGGTGTGCCCGGGCTTTTCCAGGGAGAGAGTGAGCGAGTGAGCGAGTGAGTGTCCACTGCCCCTCACACAGCCGGCCACTTGGAGTGTGACTTTCGCCAGCAAGGGCGTGGACGCAGCCGCCTGGGCCTTGTCCCGCCTTTGCAGGTGCATGTGTGTGTGTGTGGAGTGGGGAGAAGCAATTAGGACCAGGAGGCGGGTGCATGCTCTGGGGGTCATGAGGTCAGCGAGGCCTAGGTGCACGACAGGCAGGGGCCGCCGCCCAGCTGTTGGGGCCAGCAGGGAGCCGCGGTGGCCACCTGTCCCCGGGGTAGCTGGGAGCCGGCACTGCTCCGAGGCACTCTGCTTTCCCCACCCCAGGAAGCGCTGTTTGTCAAACTTGGCCGCCTTGGCAGGAGGTGCCTGCATGTTCTCACCGGGAGAATTGTTCCCTTTGCAGTCTTTGGATCTGGGCTCCGGAACCTTAGCCTCACAGAATGGTGGGGAGGTGGCAGGGCGGGTGGTGTGTGTGTGCAAAGAAAGGGGGTCTGGGACCCAACAGTGTCTGTGTTTTACCTGTGAATCCCGCCAGGCCTCCCACCTTCCAGGGCAGGAGAGAGGAGGCCGCTGGTGCTCCCCATGCATTTGGGGCGCAGTGCCCAGTTACTTGCCTCTCAGTGCGAGCAGGACTCCGGCCTGGCTTGGGTTCAGTCACCACATGTCTCCGGGGGGCCCCTTGGCCTCCGTCTTGGTGCAGAGAGCGAAGGCGCCTCCCCTGGGCCTGACAAACCCACCCGAACGTGGCCTCCCCACCTTTGTGCGAAACTTCGCAGGTTGGGGTGGCCCTTGCTTGCCCGGCCCACGGGCAGCATAACCCCCGGGATGAAAGGCAAAGCCCAGGAGCACGTGGGGCCCGCGTCACTGACCTGGGGTGGGCAGGGTTTGCCAGTGTGTGGCTGTTCCACCCTCTCCTGCAATTCACTGCACTTTCTAGGTGCCTCCTCCTGGGATTTCCCTCTTCTCAGGCTCTCCTGGCCCCTACGGCCTCCTTCCCTCCAGGGCCTGCGGTCCGTCTGGCTAAGGGTTTGGGGTTCTTCCTCTGGCCTCCCCTGTGCTTGGCGCCGATCCTGACCCCAGGCGGGAGTCAGGCTGGAGGCCAGTAGCCGCGTGGTATGAGCGTGACCCCCGGGCACGGAGGACGTGGGGGCAGGCCGCACCTGCAGCTCCACACTGGCCGGGAGAGCACGAACCTCTGGCCTTTGGCACATTGGCTCACATCCAGTGGCCTGGCCGCACAGCCTGGGCCTGAAGCCACCAGCCCTTTGAGGGCCCCGCGCCTGTCCGCACCTGTGCACCCCAGCCTGGGCTTCTCCTCACCGGAAATGCACTTTATTACACTTTGGAAGGCTGGTAGGATGCTCGCAGACTCCTCAGGCTCTGCTGCGAGCAGGAAGGGGCGCCCAGAAGTGGGCCCTGTGTCTCCGCTGGGCAGTGAGGGCTCGGGTGAGGGGATGGATACCGCTTGCCTTGCCCCAGCCCCTGCCCACCCCCAGATCGCACACGGGAGTGGGCCCCGTGTCTCCTGTGGGTGAGGAGGGCTCTGGTGAGGTGATTGGCACCGCTTGCCTTCGCCCCAGCCCCGCCCACCCCCGGGTTGCATTGGGAACTGTCTCTGGTGGGCAGCGAGGGTTCCTGCGAGGTGATCGGCACCGCTTGCCTTCACCCCAGCCCCTGCCCACCCACAGATCACACACGGGAGTGGGCCCCATGTCTCCTGTGAGTGGGGAGGGCTCCGGTGAGGTGATTGGCACCGCTTGCCTTCGCCCCAGCCCCCGCCTGCCCCCAGATCGCATGTGGGAGTGGGCCCTGTGTCTCCGGTGGGCGGCGAGGGCTCCAGCCATTGCTTTGCCTGAGCCCCCGCCCCCAGGTCACACATGGGGGCCTGGATGGCAGCTGGCGCTGTCCTACCCTGCCTGCAGTATGCAAATTAGCCGCCATCTTGGTTGGCGGTTAACCGCCATCTTGGCTGGCGGTTAATTTGCATATCTCGCTGATTAGCCAATGGGAAGGGTAGTGGACGTATGGCTAATTACCATGTTTCTCTTTTATTAGATAGGATAGATGTTAAAGACCAAGAATAGAGAAGACAGTGTTGAAGAAACACACACAGCACAAACACCAAAGCTGGAAGACTGCTTATAAAGCTGTAAAACTATGTGGTATCGATGCAGATAGACAAACGGGGCCAATGGCAGAATAGAGACCAGAAGCAGAGCACACGCATTGTAGTTTGATGTCTGAGAGCCCAGGGCAGGCTCCACCTCCCCTTCGATCTCAAGACCTGAACAGAGGCCCTCCTTCCTGGACTGCCTGAGGAGTCCTCCCACCCTGCTGTGTTCTGGCCAGCATCTGTCTGATGAGGATGATCGCCCTCCCTGGTGAGAGTAAGCAGCTGCCCATAGATGTCTTTAGCATCCCTACCCCCAACCTCAGAGTGCCTGAGCCCCTGTCTGGCCAGTGTGGCACAGAGAAAGCTTAGGAGGCAGGGAAGTCAAAGGGACAGTGCCAGAGGCCTGAGGAGAAGGACTCAGGGGGCAGAAGTGACTGTGACCAGCTGATGGGGGTAGAGCCCACGGCATGAAGATCCCCTGGGGAGAGATGAATGCAGGGAAGTGTATGGAGGCAGCCTCAAGACCATGCTGGGATGTTCAAGTTCCACAGCCTCACTGCAGGTCTAGGACACATGCTTGTATACTAAGATATTTAAAAGGTAGCTCGTGTTTTAACGCAGATGCAATCCTATACGTTTAGAAATACATTGGAAAGAGTACTGCTTATGAGTCTCCTGGAACTGGCATCCACATTGTGTAGGTATATAAAACCGGAGTTGCTCAATACAAGCAGAAACCAGTCTTCTAAGCCTGGCCGCTCCAGCCTGCACCACAGGAACTCTACAGAGTGTGAGAGTTGCAAAGCCCATGTCCAGCCTCTCCCAGGCAGAGGGCTTGGTCCACGATTCCTAGCCCCAGGGAGCAAGGTAAGTGGAGAAAAAAATCTTTATTTCTCCTGGGGCAACTCCTAAAAGAAGGGGGAGATAGCAGTGGATAATAGACAATCCTGGAGCTTTCCAGAAGCTACACTACTTTGTGGGTTCAAGTGGCTGTAACACGGAGGAGGTTAAATGCTAACGAAAAGCCTTGTCTGGAACCAAAAGGGTACTGTAGCTCCAGGTATCAGGAGATTACTGGTTTGTACCTCCACTTAAAAGGCAATAAAGTAGCATTGCTTTCTCTTCACCCCGAAACCCAAGAGGGAACAAAAATTCCCCTTTCTGTTAGATCCAAGATTCGCAGTGTTTTGTTTCAAATGTTAGGTTCCTTTTGGGGAGAGAGGAACATAAACACGTTTGGTGTTTGATGTGTGTGTGTGTGTGTGTGTGTGTGTGTGTGTACACAGAAAGGTTGCTTCTTCCCTCTCACCTCACCGCATTACACGTCGTTGCCTGTCTCTCTGAACTTGTAACTTCCAGCATTGTGCCAGGGGCATGCAGTTTCTAGGTTGTCGGTTTCCAAGGTCATCCTTTGAGATGAGCAGACTGCTGGGTGCATCTGTAATAAGTCAGACAAGGGTTTCTCTGGATGACTTGGTAGGCTCTTCCCTTCTGATCTGAACTTGCTGAGGAAGTTTCTGTGTGTCCTGTAGCCTGTTTAAGTGTCTGTAAATTCCCCAAAGGAAAGGAAAGCGGAGTTTAATAATGCCTGGTGCCTGCTCCTTCTCCCCTCCCTCCCTGTCCTTCGGCGTGAAAGGACACGACAGTGTCTGGGGGAGTTGATGGAGACAGAAACAGGGGCCTGTGGGTTGGGGCTCAGAGAAAGAGGTTATCCTAGGATGAAATACAAACTATATCACATTGATTTTCCCTTTGGGGGACCCGGATATCACATCCTGCCATTTCCCTCTAGTCCCTGTCTGCGATCGACAGGGAAGCATTAACAGGGAATAATCAATGGCGCTCTGTCCTGAAAATAAAAGGCTTGTCATGTCTCTCCATTTGGTGGAATGGATGTGGGACCAGGGGTCATGTGGCCAGCTTCCATCTGTCTCCTGACACAGGCCCTGACTCAGACATGCCTTCCATCCAGAGGGCGGCAGCCACCACCAAGTGATTGCAAACTCTCTGTGGGCAGAAAAACAAGACTTTTCTGAACTCTTATGTCAGGAGCTTGGCTAACTATCAGACCTGGCAGCTTAGGAGTGGCTTTCCTGAACTTTAATTTCTGGGTTATGTAATGGATTGATGTTCCCTAATACTAGTATAATGGATGCTGTGCTTGCAGTCAAAACAAGGTTATACATTCACTGTTTCATGATAGAATCGCAGAAAGTCAGAATTGAAAGGGACTTATATCTGTGGTCCAGCCTATTGCCCATCTGATGTGCAAATTTGCTATGATTTTTCTGGTAAAACCAGTGGTTGCCTGGACACCACTGCTGCTGATATTGCTCATCCATTGTCAGAAAGCTCAACTCTTAGAAAGTGTTATCTTAAACTAACCAAAACGTGTCTTCTGGTGCTCATGGCCTTCACTTGTAGCTTCCTTTCCATATGCTCCCACCTCCTTCACTTAGATCCAGTTCCCACTTGGTTCCCAACTCCCAACTCCTGATTTCTTCCATTCACAATCCTGCTAAATCCCGTTAGATTAAACCCTTAGATTTGGTTATTCACCGAAGGCTCTGGCTTGGAATCATGGAGCTTTACCATTTAGTATTTATTCTCTCATTTGATCCACCCATATTTGTTGCAAAACACAAACAAGACTTTGTGTAAAAAATGCTTAATGAAAAGTCATTCATTCTATCTAGACTGCAGTTTGTTATAAAGGCTCCAACCCTCATCTTCTAGGATCTTCTGTTATCCTGGTTGCCTCCAAGATTCCTGACAATAATTTAGCAATCCCATTTGTAAGGGTTATCAGCCTCCTGGGAAGTGATTCATTGAGGTGAGCAGCTTTAATTCATTAGAGAAGCTGGAGAACAGGTGCACTTTTTATAATCTCTCTACTTGGACTTTAATTCTCCCTTATCGACATTATGCTACCCAGGTCTTGGTAAAAGATTTTATTTGACAGAAAAGATGGAAGCAAATTATGGGTGTTCAAGTTCCGCCTTCTTTCTGATAAAAATCGCTACCTATGCAGTGGCCCGTGCCATCTTTTATTTTTCTTTTTTCGACTTGCCTTTGGCTCTTTTTGTAACTCAAACTCATTGCTGGCTTCAACCTTTTGATACTCTCTAACCAAAACCCATCTTGTTTATTAAAATTTTTATTCACAGTCCACTCTGTCAAGATTTTGAAGAATAGAAGCCGATGAGAATAGAAGTGTTTTTTGGGGGAAATGTTTTGAGCACTGTATCAATTCCAGACCCTTTCTTTGGTCTTGTGAACTGTGACATCAGTTGTAAGTTTGGGCATTCCCAAAGTCACCTTGAGTTTTGATAATCACTAGAAGGACTCATGGAACTCATGAGTAGCTATTATACTGGTGGGTGTGATTTGTTACAGTTACCGGATACAGATGAAAATCAGCCAAGGGAAGAGAGACATGGGGCAGAGGTCAGGAAAATTCCAGACATGGAACTCCCAACTGTCCTCTTATGGATTCACACTGCCCATGTGGCTGACCTTAAGTCTCCAGCCCCTGCAGACATAGAGTGGATGCCACATGGGCCGAAGCCCCCATCATAAGTCACAGTGTTGGACTGTCCAGTAGCCAAGGCCACCAGATAAACAAAGACACTCTTATCAGCAAGACATTCCAGGAGCCTAGGGATCCCCTCCCTATAGCTGAGGGCAAAGGCTGACTGCTCTTTGGGTGAGATGAGTCCTCTATTACGCATCCTGTAACAAATATCTTTGTGCCTAAGCTCTGTTCATTTTGAGGGCTACTTTTTTAGGGTAAATTCTCAGAAGTGGAATTACTGTATTGAAGAATATATATGAACATTTTCAAGACTCATGTACATATCAAAATGCTTTCCAAAGAGTGCACTAATTTATACTCCACCCCTCCCTACCCCACCAGCAGTGTATCAGAGTATCTGTTTTATCACACCCTTACTGGCAATTGGATAGGCACAAAGTAGGATCACATATTTTCATTTGTATTTCTATGGTTAATAACATATGTTTATTGTTAAAGCTGTTATTATGCAGGATTTTAAGTACCACAGAAGTTGACAGAAGAGCTTGATGAACTCCCATGTGCCTATCCTACCAGCCTCACAACCACCTTCTCTCATTCCCATAGTTTTTTGAAGAAAATCTCCTAACAGATCATTTTGTCTTTAATATTTCAGTATGCATTTCTACAAGCTGAGGACTCTATTAGAAATCCACAAATACAATGATCTTTCTTTCAAAATTAACAGTAATTTCTTTTTCTCTTTTTTTTCCTTTTTTTCTTTATTGAATAAGATATTACAAATGTGTAGTAATTTCTTAATGTCATCAGATATCCAGTTGATGTTCATATTTCTAATTGTTCCATAATTATCAGGAGTTTCTTTGACATTAAAAAATAAATCAAATCCAAATGAGGTCTAGATATTGAGTTTCGTAGACATAGCTTTTAATCTAACATATGTCCTGTGATTTACAGGCCCTCTCCCCTCTCTCACTCTTGCTCTTGCCCTCACTGTTGATGGCATTGAAGACGTGGCTCCGTGGCGAGGAGCTGTGGGCAGTCTCTAGGAGCTGAGGGTAGATTCCAGCAAAAAGCTGAAACCCTCCATCTGGCAACTACAAGGAGATGAATGCTGCCAACAATCCGAGGGATCCTGGAAGCAGATCTTTTTCTCTGCTGAGCCTCTGATGGGACCCCACCCCCAGCCAGCACCCGATTGCAGTCTGGTGAGACCCTTAAGCAGAGAACTCGGCGACCCTGTATACAGACTTCGGACCTACCGATAACACAGGTGGCAAACGTGTATTGTTTAAAGCTGCTAAGTTTGTGGCAATTAAGTGGCATAGAAAATGAATACGGTGGGTGTTCACTAAACCGATGTTGAAGTGATTCAATGAATCCATAAGAAGACCAGGTGAGAGCTGGTCAGACACAGCTTTCAGTGGAGTGTCTTCCAGCCATTGAGCAGATGTTCCAACTCCACCACCACTACTGCTGCCTGGGAGGTGGCTTGGTGGCACATCCATGCTGATGAGTTGGTTGGCCGGCTGTGGCACACCCCAACACTGCCTCACCCACACCCGCCCCTTCCCCGGGATCTCCTCTCCGCCTGCCTGCACTGACCCTAGGATGCGTTTCTGGAGCAGTGAGCACCCTCCTGAGAACCCTCCTAAAGAACCCTCTCAGTGCACACGGTGGCTTCCTCTCTAATGTGGACAACACAGAGTGTATGGCCTATGGGTGTCCACCTGCACTTTCTCCATCCTGTGACTGTCTCTGCCTTTGATACAACTTACCTTCTCCTCTCTACACAGCTTCCCCAACAGGATTTCTGAATGGTTATAATTGCTTCTGACAAAAATAAGCAGGCAGCCTTGAGCTGACCCTGTGGTCACCGTGCCGACGGGCCACCCAGGGGAACGTCCTCGCCCGACCCCTCTGCCGGGCAGGTCTCCTCTTTGCCCCAGGCTCCACACACCCTCTGTTCCCTAAGTGTTCCCTCTGCCACCACCCCCCTCCCCCATAGCCCATCCAGCCTGGTGTTTAAAAACAATCATTGTCAGAAGATGTCATTTAATCTGTTTTCATTTTTTACTGTACAAAGAGGAGGCGAGGACTAGCGGTAAGATTGCGATGAATGATGAAAGAACTCCTCACAGCTGTTCAGGGATATATATTTTTCCTGCAGTGGAGCGAGACGGGTCCCCCAGCGAAGCTTGGGGCTTGTTCTAGGAAGCCCCTCATCTGTCATGCTGGGGGCAGGGAAAGGTGGAGAAGAGTCATTATGGATGTACCTGGGCTCAGAAGTGACTGGTCAAGGTTGACGCTGTATCCTGATGGGGCTGTTTATGGAAATGTCCGGGAGGCACTGCTGGAGGGCAGCTCCAAACAGCCCCTGCTCGGTGGCTGATTCCTGATTCCTTTCCAATCAGCCTGCCTGAGGCTGAAATAAGTCCTTCCAAGGAAAAGACCCTTGACATGTTCCAAATTAGATAGGAAATCCAAACAGTAAGTGTTCATTCTCTCAGTTTTAGGCTGGAACCAGATGCCCCTAATTGTCTATACCAGTGGTCAGCAAACTCATTAGTCAACAGAGCCAAATATCAACAGTACAACGATTGAAATTTCTTTTGAGAGCCAAATTTTTTAAACTTAAACTATATAGGTAGGTACATTGTTATTAACTAAATTAGGTACTCCTAAGTTGGCCTTTGCTAAAAACGTCCTCAATCTGATTGAGGTACATTCACTGAGGTCGACCCCTTCCAACTCTCCCACCCACACTTGTCTTGTATACTTGTTTCGTCTATCTCCTTTCCGAAAACCGACTTCTGCGCGTGGGCCACGAAGTTTCAATCGCACTGTCCGTGCGCGCTCGCACGTGGTATTTTGTGGAAGAGCCACACTCAAGGGGCCAAAGAGCCGCACGTGGCTCGCGAGCCGCGGTTTGCCGACCACTGGTCTATACTTCCTTGTCCTGAAGCCATTGGCCTGTCTCCCTGGGGACTGAGCAGAGTGGAATCAGGATGGTCTACACCTGCAGCTGGTGCGTGATGCCCACAGGGAGAAATGCCTGGGATCTGGGGGTCTGCATCCGCTTTGCCAATCCTGTGTGGATGCCGGTTTACTCTTAAAGTGAGAAGACTGAGCGGACAGAAATAGGTCCAGCTCATAAGATGGAGAAGCCAGACCTCACTTTCCACTTCTACCCACCTTTTTTTTTTTTTTTTTTTTTTCCCCCTGAAACAGCTTCCACAAAGAGCTTTTCTGCTACTAACAGCTGTTCTTTCCTGCTCTTCGCTCCTGCTGGTCAGAAAGCGATCCTGATAGCAGCGCCCACGGCCACCAGGGCTGGAGGGTCGGAAGGCCCGAAGGACCCTGTCACACTCTGCCTCTCCTCCCAGATTTTCAGTTTGCTTAGAATCGCCCCTCCTCCCCCCTGTACATTTATTTTCTTATTGCCAGTTTCATTCCTAAAAGGATTTGAAATGTCTTGACCAAAATGTGGATGATGTGGCAAGGTAGATGGTTAGGGAAGAACATCAGGCGGAGGACACAAAGGCAGGAAAAATTCGACAGCCACATGAGGCTCTCACACCAGGGATGATTGATGTTCTTGCTAATTTGGTTCTGAGTTTTCCGGAAGAAGGAAACATAATGAACGATTCCTTCATCGTGTCTACGAGATAAAAGCAAACTAGTTATTTGGGAGAAAGTTCTGAGCTACCAGACACTCTAGCAGGATGTTTGTGCCGTTAAAGATGTGAACAACACTCTCAAAAATGCTGAGTTTTATGGGATAAACTTATTTAAAACTAGAGGCCCGGTGCACAAAATTCGTGCATGGGTGTGGTCCCTAGGCCTGGCCAGTGATAGAAGCACAAGCATCTAGTGTGAAAGGGCAGGTCCCAGCTGACTTCTGGGCCCTGGACAGCAACTGGGCTGCTGGGCCCCCACGCGCTCCCCTCCGTCTGAGTCATGGTGCCCGAGTCCCACACAGAGATGTGGTGAGTGTGGCCGGACACCTCGGGCTGGGGGGAAGCGTGGGCCTCTGGGCCACCCGATGGCATTGCACAGAAGCCAGGGGGGCAGTGTGCTCTCTGCGGCCAGCCTCGCAGACTGGCTCCTGTGTGAACCCACAGAGAGCCCGCCGTCCCCTGTGGTCCTGGCGGCTGCAGCCAGCTCACCTGGAAGAGGCCACACGGGTGCAGGGCGGGCTCTTTGTGGGTGCCCAGCACCTGAGCGAGGGGGCTTCCCCAGCATACGGGCCCTGGCTTTCCGGGGGAGGCTAGCAGGGGGCGTGATAGCGAGCTTGGTGGACACCCCATATTCTCACTGCACCTCTGTCCCCATCACCCTTGCCCCCAGGTAGCTGGCAAGAGGTTGCAGCCCCCAACCTGGGCGCCGTGGGATGTTAATTGCCGCCACCCACCCTCAGTTCCCCGTCCCAGTCCAGGGCCTGGGCCTGATCTGGCAATCAGGGCCTGCTGGCCATGGGGAGGGGCCAACTGCTACCGGGGTGGCAGCAAGCCAATCGGGGCCTGCCAGCCGGGGCGAGGTACCCGGGAGGGTGGTCACCAGCCCCAAGGAGGGAGCTGGCCCTCAGCCCCCCCAGGAAAGGGGCCGTTTCTGCTGCCACCCATCCCCAGTTCCTAGTCCCAGCCCAGGACCCGGCCCCAATTGGGTGATGGGGGCCTGTTGGCCAGAGGGAGGGGCCGGGCAGTTGGCCTGCAGGTCCCATTCAGCGATCAGAGCCTGTGGCCTGGGGGCAGCTCCTGCATTGAGCGCCTGCCCCCTGGTGGTCAGTGCACATCATAGTGACCAGTCGTCCCAGTCATTCCGTCATAATTAGGCTTTTATATACATAGATGTTTAACTTTCTTATTAAGGCTGTTGTGAAGATCACTGGTATTTGAATTTTGTGATGGTCTTTAGAAATAATTGATGTCTATGAAATCAAGTTTGAAAATACATGACTTTTTTTCTCCTCCTCCTACCCCACCTCCTCTGTATTCTTCTTCTTGAAAGAACCTAGACATTTTCCACTTTCTGGAATCAGGGAACCTGGGCTCTGCCGTTGACTTTGTAGCTGTTATCTGTGTCCCTGCACTGTGTGTGTTCTGGTCTCTGTGCATGTTCCTGTAATTGCGTGTTTGTGCAAAACAAGAATAAATGGGTATCCAGCCCAGCTACTTCACCAAGTTATTATTAAATTAAATGCAGTGAACTAGGGGTGGGAAATTTCTAAAGCAGTGGCTCTCAAATTTAAGCATCTATTGGAATCTTCTAAAAGGCTTGTTAAAACACAGATTGCTGGGCCCTCCTCCAGAGTGTCTAACTCAGTAAGTCTGGGTCGGGTCCAGGAATTTGCATTCTAACAGGTGTCTAGGTGGTGCTGTACTGTTTGGTGATCACACTTTGAGAGCCAATGTTCTAAAGGAGCTTCCTTCTCTCTCCCCTGGACCATGCTAAGTTGGGCAACCAGTTGTGTTCCTTCTGAGAGTTCCCATCTTATTTTTTCATCCTGGGATAGCCAAAAATAGACTGTTTTTTTTGGCTTTATTCTGAACCCCCAACTAGAACCCTGGGTGGATAAGGTTTAGAGCAGCTCACACTGGAGTCACAAGGAAGCAAAAATTTACACTTTGTGAGCTTGCACATTCTATGCTATACAGTGGGGCCTTGACTTATGAGTTTAATTCGTTCCATGACGGAGCTTGTAACTCAAATTACTCGTATGTCAAATCAAAAAGTGAACGAGTGAGACACGTGATGCTGGGCTGATGTTGTGGCGTTCACTGTGACGTTTGCTGCGCCAACTAGCGGTGGGGTATCTGAAGCTGGCTCGTAACCCGAATTTTAGCTCACAACTCAAAGCAAAAAATCGGCCGAGAGACGGCTCGTATCTCGAAAAACTCGTTAGTCGGGACACTTGTAAGTCAAGGCCCCACTGTACTATATTCTACATCACTATACTGTACTTCACTATACCTCACTATACCATACTATACTGTACTATACTATACTATACTATACTATACTATACTATACTATATATACTATACTATACTTCACTATACTATACTGTACTATACTATACTGTACTTTATTATACTATACTATGCTATATTGTACCATACTATGCTGTATTGTACTATGCTATACTGTACATACTATACTTCACTATACTATACTATACTATACTATACTATACTATACTATACTATGCTTTTGGGGTTTTCTACAGTTCTCATTTGGGCAAAACACCATGTGGTGCTGCTCAGATTTTTGAGAATCTGTTGAAAATTGGAGAGATAAATGTCATTCATATGTGTTGCAAATATAAGTATGTCAATGCAGACAGCAGTCTAAATGATCGAATTTGCTGAGTAAAGATTAAGGCTCCTTTCCCAACACTGTCATTTGAAACTAAAAGCACTTGCTAGTCAGAATCCATTTGGGCCAGAGTCTGGCCACTGTCACCAACCAAACAGTAAGGATTAGGGAAGACAGGGAACAAATAGGGATAAGACCTCTTAGCCACACAGCCCCTTATATACCTAGGGCTGCTCGGCTGCCTTTGCTGGTACATCCTCTGTGGTTTTGCTACTGGTACCAGTTAAGTCGAGAGCATGGAATCAGGACCACAGGAGGTGGTTTTAAACTATGTCCACACATTCTTTGACGCTCCTCCCTTCAGGAGGCAGAGTTTAATTTTCCACCCCGGAGTACAGGCTCTATTTAGTGACTCTCTTGTTCTAATGGAATATGTCAGAAGTCATATTTTCCTGCAACTTGATCACTTCTGAAGGTAGGTCACAGAAGGCATTGCAGCTCCCTTCGTCCTCCCGCACTTCCTGGGATCACCGGACCTGGGGGACGCTGGCTGTGTGTTGTGGGGACAGCTACGCAGCCTTGTGGAGGGGCCCACGTGGCAAGGACTGAAGCCTCTGCCAACAGCCGGCGAGTGAGCCACCTTGGAAGTGGCCCCTCCAGCCCATCAAACCTTTGCATGTCTGCAACCCCAGTAAACACCTTCACTGCGACTGTGTGAGAGGCCACGAGACAAGCCACCCCGGTAAGCTGCTGCCAAATTCTTGAGCCACAGAAACTGTGAGATCATAAAAGTTTGTTGTTTTGAGGCACTAAGTTTTGGGATACTTTGTTGCACAGTAATAGAAAAGGAATAGGGTAACCCTTATACTACCACTGCTGGAACTAATTCTGTCACATTCCTCCTAGGAAACTTTATTACCTCAAACTAAGTGCTCACTGCTCAGGTGATCAAGACCCTCCTATCTCATTTCCCACATCTTCCCTACGCAGACCCAACTGAACTATCTGCTGTGTCCCAAACACCCCTCAGGTTTTATACCTTTGCCCACCAGGCTGAACTTATTTCACAGCTCTCATCTCTGTCTGTAAAAATTCTTGCATCCTTTAGGTCCTGTCTCCAAAGTTGCCTCCTTCGTGGAATTATTTTTGAGTCTCTCAACCAGATGCGCCCCTCTTCATCCAAACTCACCCTGTGCGTTGTGTTCCTGTTTGTTGCCTACCAGCAGTCTTTTCCTTTGTTCCTGCTGGCAGAGCCCTGGTTAGGTTTGGGTGGTCATTCCTCATTTTGACCAGGGCCAAATCCTGATTAGTTGAAGCCATCCACAGTGGCTCTAAGCCCCTTGGCAGTGATTGGTGCAGGAGTGGTCATGTGGTATAGTTTTGGCCAATGAATTATGAGGAAATGTCTGCATTCTGGGAAAGGCTTATTTTCAAAAGATATTATGGAAGGAACAGTTCTGCTGAACATTATCTGTGCAGGTATGATTTCATGGTAGCCCTACACATGCAAGAAAAGCTAGCCCAAGGATGGATGAGCCAAAGATGGGTAGAACCAGGGTCCTTTTTGAATTTTTCCAGATCATGAATTAACCAGTCCTGTTATTGCCCTACCTCTGGACTTCATGGTATGTGAAGTCCTTTATTCATTATTCTAAATTAAGCCAGTTAAGTTGGTTTTGTTGTTACTTACAACTGAAAATGTCTTAACACAAAAACCTGGTGACACTTAAGACATATTGAAAGTATCCCTGTGCTCATTTTTCTCTTGCATCCTGTTATAATCTGGAAGTCAGGGATTATATGCTTTTCAAAGTAAGACATACATACAGAAAAATACCTAAAAAGTTCACTTTTAACCACAAAAAAATCTATTGAAGTTACACACACACACAAAAGGAATCAAAATCTATCAATACAAAACCAACCAACAAACAAAACAACAACACATCCTTGTTTTGAAAGGGAGATAGCAAGAGAGAAATAGAGGAGCAAAATAACTATAAGATAAACAGAAATAACTTTGAAAAAGGCAACAGTAAATCCTTCCCTACCAATAATTACTTTAAATGTAAGTGGCTTAAACTCACCAATTAAAAGATACAGAGTGGCTGATTGAATAAGAATCCAATTTTATACCATTTATAAGAAACTCATCTTAGATTCAAAGGCACATAGGCTGAAAATGAAGGTATAGAAAAGATATTCCATGCAAATGGTAACCAAAAGAAAGCAGGAGTGGCTATACATATAATAGACAAAGTAGACTAAGTACAACTCTGTCTCTAAAGACAAAGAAGGTCATTCCATGCTGATTAAAGGATCAATTCAACAGGAAGGTATAACAACTGTACATGATGTACACCAACAACAGAGCACCTATGTGTATATACAAATGTCGGCAAATCTGAAAGGAGAAATTAATGACAATGCAATAATAGCAGAAGACTTCAACACCCTACTTTCAATAATGGTTAGAGTACCCACACAGAAAATCAAGAAAGAAACAATAGATTTGACCAATACTGTAGATCAAATGAATCTAAGAAACATATACAGAACTTTTCATCCAACAGCAGAAGGCTACACATTCTTCTCAAATGCAGACAGAACAATCTCCAGGGTAGATCACATATGTCACAAAACAAATCTAAGAAGATTGTAGTCATACCAAGTATATTTTCTGGCTACAATGAATGAAACAAGAAATCAATAAGAGCAAGAAAGTAGGAAAATTCACAGATACATGGAAACTACATCACACACTCATAAACAGCCACTGGTCAAACAAAAGAGAATTTAAAAAAATATCTTGAGACAGACAAAAACACAACTTCCAAATTTTATGGGATGCAGCAAAAGCAGTACTAAAAGGGAAGTTTATAGTGGGAAACACCTACATTAAAAGAGAAGAAATATTTCAAATAACCAAACTTCACACTTCAAGGGACTAGAAAAAGAAGAACAAACTAAACCCAAAGTAAGCAGAAGGAAGGAAATAATAAAAATTAAAGCAGAAATAAATCAAACAGAAACTAGAAAATAGAAACAAGTCAACAAAACTGAGAGATGTTATTTTTGAAAAAATAAACTCAACAAATCCTTAGCTAGACTAAAAAGAGAGAGAGAGAGAGAGAGAGAGAGGAGAGAGAGAGAGAGAGAGAGAGAGAGAGAGAGAGAGAGAGAGAACACTCAAATAAAATTAAAAACTAAAGGGGAGACATTACAATGAATGCCTTAGAAATAGAGGGGATCATCAGGGATGGGAACTATTATAAACAATTATATATCAACAAATTGGGTAACCTAGAAGAAATAAACTCCTGGAAAAAAAAACACAATGTATCAAGATGGAATCAAGAAGAAATAGAAATCATGAACAGACCAATCTACACTAATAAAAGAGAAACATGCAAATTGGTGTCACTCTGCTATGCCCACTAGCCAATCAGATGAGTATGCAAATTAATCCAACGAAGATGGTGGTTAATTTGCATATGCAGGCACGGAATGACGACTGAAGACAATGTAGAAGGAAGCCAAGCACTGCAGAAGAGAGCGAAGTTGCGGAGAAGCAAGCGGGCGGCGGAGGCGGGAGGGAAGCAAGCGGGGTGGAGGAGGTGGGAGGGAAGCCTGCCTCAGTGGATTTCTCTCCCTTCTCTGCTTCGCTCAGGCTACAGGAAGCCCTATTCTTGCAGGAATCTTCCTGCAATTGGCCTTTAGTAATAAATAAGAAGATTGAAGTAGTAATCAAAAACCTCCAAAGAAAAGCCAGATGGCTTCATGGGTGAATTCTACCAAACATTCGAAGAAGAATTAATATCAATTCTTCTTAAACCCTGCTAAAAATAGGAATGGAGGGAATACTTTTAAACTTATTTTATGAAGCCAACATCACTCTGATATGAAAGGCAGACAAAAATACCAGAAGAAAACTATGGACCAATATCTCTAATGAACCAATGATTCAAAAATCCTCAGTAAGATACTATCGAACCAAATTTAACAACACATCAAAAAGATTATACACCATGACCAAGTGGGATTTAACATATGCATATAGAGTTGGTTTAACATGTGCAAATCAAACAATGTGACATACCACATTAACAGAATGAAAGATAAAAATCACATGGTCATCTCAATAGATATGTATCAGTAGTTTATTCATTCTCTTTGTGAGATAACATAAATAGACCACAATTTATGTATTCATTTTACTATTGATGAACATCTAGGTTTTTTCTAGTTTGGAGCTATTACAAAGAAGGTTGCTATGAACATTCTTGTACATTCTTTTGGTAAATATATATGCATATACCTAGAGCCTAGATGGATGGGTCAAAGAATAAATGCTAGTATGTGTGCTTAGTTTATATTTATTCATATTTGTATCACTGTTTACATACATTCTTTACCCTCTTGTTTTTCTCCTTTCAAAGAACCTACTTTGTACATATTGGGTACTTGAATAATCCTATATAATAAAGGCTAATATGCAAATTGTCCCCTCGGGAGTTTGACCACTTGCTATGATGTGTGCTGACCACCAGCGGGAAGCATGGAATGAAGGAAGGCCCCGGCCAGCAGCTAGCAGATGGAGAAGGGAGGCCTCAGTCAGCCCTGATGCTGGCCAGGCCTAGGGACCCTACCCATGCACAAATTTTGTGCACCAGGCCTCTAGTCATTATGTAATTCTCTCTCTCTCTCTCTCTCTCTCTCTCTCTCTCTCCACACACACATACATATAAACATATACACACATACACATGTGTGTACATATATATCTCCAATCGATATATATATATAAAAGCCTAAGAGACCATTCAGCTGTTTGACCGATAGCTATGACACACACTGACCACCAGGGGGCAGACACTCCAATTGGTAGGTTAGCTTGCTGCTGGAATCCAGCCGATTGGGGACTGGTCGAGACGGGCCGGACATGCCCTGGAGCCCTCCTGTGGTCCCTCCCCAGCCCTGATTGTGCACCGGTGGAGCCCCTTGGCCAGGACTGCACCCTCTCACAATCTGGGACCCCTCAGGGGATGTCAGAGAGCGGGTTTTGGCTTGATCCCCACGGGCCAGGCTGAGGGACCCCACCAGCGCACTAATCCGTGCACTGGGACTCTACTTTGTATATAATAAAATTAAGTATAGCCACAATCCTAACAAATTAACAGTAGACATATTTTGCTAGGATTACAAAAGGTGTGGTCAGTCAGGGATGGCTGGGACCCCCATTCCCATCTGAAATTTGGGTTCGCAATGGACTCATCCATAGGTATATTTCAATTGCCCTTGGTCAGAATTCTGGAAGTTACTATAACTTCTCTCTCACAGTAGCTGACAAAATGGAAGGGGTAAGGAAAGGGTATTAATGAAGAAAGGGGTTGTCTTTCTTTCACGGTGGAATGGGGGAAGAATGACCCTGTTAGGTTGCTTGGAGAAGAGGGACAAGGTTTTCTGTGTGCGAGCAGTCCAGTAAAATGCTGCCAGGCCACAGCTCTTAGATGTGGTATTGATTTTCTTAGAATTATTTTTGTTTTCAACAAACCACCTTTTCCTAAATGCTTTTTTTTTTCATTCAACCTTTAGAAAGGACTTGGTTTGCAAACTAATGTTAACACAGCTCTCTGTGAAGTGTCTCCTAAAACTGGGAACAACTCTCAGATTTTCTATAAATGGAAACATTACAGTATTGGGGGATTTTTTTTTTTTAACCACAGGAGAACTCTGAAATATGTACTGCAATTTGCTTAAATCTTGATTGGTCTCATGAAAAAAATTTAATGTCACTAAGAAAAATATAATTCACCATTGATGTTATATCTCTATATTAAACTGTGACTACCCAGGAACTCTATGTACTCATGGAAAGGGTTCATGACTTTGGCTAACCACCTATCTGTTCTCAGTTTCTGATGAAAAAAAGAACTCAGTGATTGCAACAAAACTGTGTGTGGAGGGGAAGTTCATCAATATATTACCATAAGGAGTATGGATGATTCACATTTAAATGGCTAAAATATAGGTGCTTAATTCAAGTAATTAGAAAAATGACAGACTCTGAGTAGACCTACACATATGCATCAGGGAATACTATAGGATTCATAACAAACCAAGTTGGTATTTTTGAAGCCAACTTGTAACTAATAATTTCAATGAAAGAATGGCAAGTCTTGAAAACCCTGACTGCCTCAAGACAACACTGGCGACCAATGGCACACTGACAATAAATGGTCGTGTTTAAAGCTGCGGAACCCTGCCTCGGTGCGAGCGTGCTCAGGAGCTGCTCTGTGGTGCGGCCGAGGGCTGCGCAGAGCCAGATGGCTTCGCAGACCCAGGACTAGAAGTCCTCGGTGAGCCCTGGGAATGTGCTAATGTAAGTTTATGAATATGAAACTTCAGTAATCTTTAATAACCTTCTTAGGAGGTTACTAGTAAGAACCCCTTAGTCATGTGAAAGAAAAAAAGTCTTCGTGTCCAGCCGGTGTGCTCAGTGGTTGAGCATCAACCCATGAACCAGGAGGTCACATCAACAAGTTTCTAGCCAGGGTGCATGCCCAGGCTGTGGGCTTGACCCCCTGATCCCCAGTGAGGGACTCATATGATTGATGATTCTTTCACCATGGACATTTCTATCTCTTTCTATCTTCTTTCCTTTCCTCTCTCTGAAATATATGAATATATATATATATATATATATATATATATATATATATATATGTCTTTGTACTTGCCCTGAAGAACCAAGAAAGGATTTATGCAAGTTCCTGGCCCAACAGGGGACCCCACACAGCCCAGCAGTGGGACAGACCCATCGAGAGTCACAATCCTACCTACACCACTAGAGTCTATAGCAGTGATGGCATGATACCTGTGTCAGAGGTGACATGTGAATTCATTTTTTTGGTTGATTTTTCTTTGTTAAATGGCATTTCAATATATAAAATAAATGTCAAAAATATAAATCTTTTTTATACTATGGTTGCAAATATCAAAAAATTCCTATATGTGACACGGCACCAGAGTTAAGTTAGGGTTTTTCAAAATGCTGACATGCCGAGCTCAAAAGGTTCGCCATCACTGGTCTGTAGGAATGCAGCCCTAATCCTTTTCGTGCAGGTATTTAGATCTTTCTGCAGGACGTGGAGGATGTGGGATGAGTAAAGCACCTGCCCTGAAGGAGCAGCCATGTGCAGTACTAGGCTCGGCTCTGCAGGACCCGGAGTGTCCGTTGTCAGGTGAGTCTGGCTGAGACTGGAGTGTGAGACGATCAGTTGCCATGTGTGCGAGGGTGGGGATGAGTGTGGGGGTTGGAGGTGGCCTTGGTCAGGAGAAGCCTGCTCCATACGTTGTTTGGTTGTTCCTAGTCTTCTCTTTTGCTATAGGGAGATTTTTCAGTTGCCGCTTATGGCTTATATATGCACTTAATTGTCAGGTAATTTCCTTACAGGGCAATCAGTATCCCCGGAATTGATTTATAGCTGAAGCCAGTTTCTATGTGTGTTGCTTGGTTCCAAATATATATATTTCAAAGCTCTATGTGATATACAGAACCCTACAGAGATCAAAAAACAGACAAAGATCAGATCTTGTCATTTTTGAGTCTGGTGAATTATACCATTTGAACCCCACTTGAAGGTTTGTTGTCCTACAAGTCTTATGTATTTCTCAGAATAAAGGAGGTCTTCAGATACCCAGGTGCCCAATTGCCTCTCCTTTCTAGCTACCTAATATATTTTGCATTAATCTCCACTTTGCCTTTCTTAGTCCTCAATAGCGCTGCATTAGTCTAACCAGAGTCCCAGTTGATTATTTTTTAAACGAGTGTGCTTGTGAAGGTTGCTTATAGAGATGGTTGCACATCCTGAGCTCCTGTAGGACATCAAAAGGCAGAATTAGACATCAGCTTCCCCCTCTGTGCTCACCATGAAAATATTAAATAGGATAGAGGCATGAGGAAGGCACATGAACACACATCTTTGTAGTTATGTTTTTCCACCAGAACCTGTGGTTTTTCTCTTCATTTTGTGGAATATTTTTACAAGAGTGCTTATTGATTGAGTTTTAGGAAGGTAGGTGTACCTGTGGTTTATCTTGTGTGAGCTACCAATAGGTTTACCATTTCCTGCCTAATGTGCTAACCAGATGCCATGAATCTGTCACACCTAGTGAGCAGCAGAAGGGCACAGGAACCTGAGGAAATGCCTAGGGCTTGGGCAGCTCTGTGATTGACTTGTCGTTATACTTAGTTTGGTCTTGAACAAACATAGACAAATTTAGAAAGTCTGCTATATTTCTGTGGTTAGTATGTCTTTATTTTTCACTCTAACTTGCTAAAGAATGTACTTCCAAACTCCAGTTTTTAGTATTCCAGTTGTAACTGCATTAGAAATTGTCAAATACTTCACAACTATTCTTTCTGTCCCTATGAATGGAACTTGTATATAGAGTCACTTTCTGTACTGTCAGGGAGAAATGTGGACTTTGCTATAATTATTTTACCCTTTCTTCTACCCTTCCAAATGTTCGGGGCCATCCAAAGCTTGATGCACTTGGTGAGGTGTGTGAGTCTATTGGGAATGGCAAGAGGGAGTGAGAGTGTTTGGAGCTGGAGAAAGAAGACAGAGATTGGAGTAGAGGATGGCAATGTCTAGATCAGTGATGGCGAACCTATGACACCTTTGACACGCGAACTCATTTTTTGGTTGATTTTTCTTTGTTAAATGACATTTAAAAATAGAAGATAAATATCAAAAATATAAATCTTTGTTTTACTATGGTTGCAAATATCAAAAAATTTCTGTATGTGACACGGCACCAGAGTTAAGTTAGGGTTTTTCAAAATGCTGACATGCCGAGCTCAAAAGGTTCGCCATCACTGGTCTAGATAATGGAGTCAAGTCCTCGGAAAACTGGAGAAAGACTAGCTCTGAACACCAGCACCAATGTACTGATACACCTCGAGGCAGAGAGGATTCTGGGACTAAGAGCCCTTCCCCTTTCTGTGTGTGCATATTTCACACACCCAATGGCCAGGGTGCCTTTGCAGTTGAGGGAATGGATTGCTCATCAGTTAAGCAATAAGAGCCACCGTCTCCTTCTCCGAAAGGACTTTTCTGGGTGAAGACAGCTGGCCCACTTGATTTGTGCTTGGAGCTCACTGCACAGAGCTGGTTACCATTGGTGAAAGGGGAGGAGGAAGAGAGGGAGTCATCATTTCCATATTTATTCCAAATTCCTATCATCTGAGTGATGCCTTTTGTTTTGTGAAGTGTGTTGGTTTCACGGAAGGTCTTTGTGCTTCTTACAGAGAGTGTTCTATTTGTTTCTAACCACACTGTAGTGGCAAAGAACCCAAAAAATATGAAGGATTAATTAGTGTTATTGACCTCCTAAAAGGGTGAGCAGTTTATCTTACAAAGTCAGTAATTTTCTAAAGTGAGAGGAAAGGGATTGTACTAGTATACACGTAGAGTTATGCATATAGAATGTACTTTCAAATGTATAGAATGTAATGCACACTGCAGCCATTCTTTTTTTTTTTTTCTTAAATGTGTTTTTATTGATTTTAGAGAAAGAGGAAAGGAAAGAGAGAGAGAGAGAGAGAGAGAGGGAGAGAGAGAGAGAGAGAGAGAGATTGATCTGCCACCTCCTACATGCTACTCACTGGGGATTGAGCCCACAACCTGGGCAAGTGCCCTGAGCATGAATTGAACCACCTCTTGGTGCACAGGATGACATTCAACCAACCTAGCCACACTGGCCAGGACTGGGGCCATTCTTAGAAAATTAAGCAGATTCTCATTCAGCTTTGTTCCATATCCAATCAAGGAAAATGGCTGATGAGACTGGTCAGTTAAACAAGCACTAGTCCCAGTTCTAGAGCCAATGTTTCAATGGGCTTCTACTGTATATGAGCCAAACACACAAACAGGTCAACAGCACATTGTTTTAGCTAGTAGATTGAACAGTTTCTCTTCTTCTCCCTCCAACCTCCCTACCCTGGGCAAGTCTATCAGCTCGTTAATTAAGACACTAACAAGAACATTAACACAGTTTGGCCTCATTTCCTCTCTTTTCCTATCCATTTTTTAAAATCCTAATGTTGCCAAAACCGGTTTGGCTCAGTGGATATAGCATCGGCCTGCGGACTGAAGGGTCCCAGGTTCGATTCCGGTCAAGGGCATGTACCTTGGTTGCGGGCACATCCCCAGTAGGAGGTGTGCAGGAGGCAGCTGATCGATGTTTCTAACTATCTCTCTCCCTTCCTCTCTGTAAAAAATCAAATATATATATATATATATATAATAAATAAAATCCTAATGTTGAGATTATTACAGATGTTCCTCTTTTTTCCCCCTCATTGCCCCTCTCCACCTGGTTCTCACCCCACTCCAGGCCTTCGCCACCCTATTGTCTGTGTCTACAGGTAATGCATATATGCATATAAGATCTTTGTTTAATCTCTTTTCGCCCCCTCACCCCCTTTCCTCTGATACTTGTCAGTCTGTTCCATTTTCATGCCTCTTATTCTATTTTATTCACCAGTTTATTCTGTTCATTAGATTTCTTATTTATTTTGATTTTTAGATTCAATAGTTGGTAGGTATGTATTTGTTTTCATTTTGTTGTTCATATTTTTTTCTTTTTCTTTTTCTTCTTCCTCTTCTTAAAGAATACCCTTGTCCTAGCTGGTTTGGCTCAGTGGATAGAGCGTCGGCCTGAGGACCAAAGTGTCCCGGGTTTGATTCCCATCTAGGGCACATGCCCAGGGTTGTGGGCTCAATCCCTAGTAGGGGGCATGCAGGAGGCAGCCAATAAATGATTCTCTCTCATCATTGATGTTTCTATCTCTCTCTCCCTTCCTCTCTGAAATTAATAAAAATATATATTTTTAAAAAGAATACCCTTCAACATTTCCTATAATACTGGTTTGGTGGTGAACTCCTTTAGCTTTTTCTTGTCTGTGAAGCTCTTTATCTGACCTTCAATTCTAAAAGATAGCTTTGCTGGGTAGTGTAATCTTGGTTGTAGGTCCTTGCTATCCATCACTGAACATTTCTTGTCAATCCCTTCTCGCCTGCATAGTTTCTATTGAGAAATCAGTTGATAGTCATTTGGGCAGTCCCTTGTAGGTAACTAACTGCTTTCCTCTTGCTGCTTTTAAGATGCTCTTTTTGTCTATAGTCCTTGGCATTTTAATTATGATGTGTCTTGGTGTGGTCCTCTTTGGGTTCATCTTGTTTAGGACTCTCTGTGCTTCCTGAATTTGTAAGTCTATTTCTTTAAACAGGTAGGGGAAGTTTTCTGTCATTATTTCTTCAAATAGGTTTTCAATATCTTGCTCTCTCTCTTTTTCTGGCACCCCCATAATGTGACTGTTGTTACGCTTGAAGTTGTCCCAGAGGCTCCTTGCACTATCTTCATATTTTTGGATTCTTTTTGCTCTT
This sequence comes from Myotis nattereri, assembly GCF_964212035.1. Lineage (NCBI taxonomy): Eukaryota > Metazoa > Chordata > Mammalia > Chiroptera > Vespertilionidae > Myotis > Myotis nattereri. The sequence goes on along the minus strand of NC_138075.1, from coordinate 22,290,126 downwards.
CTGGTTGAGTGTTTTTTGCTTCCTCATATTTCAAACCTTTGATATGATTTTCAAATCCTCTACTCTACTGTTGAATCCCTGTATATTATTTTTTTATTTCAGTCAGTGTATGCTTAATGTCTCACTGGTCCTTTTCCATTTTTTTTTTGGGGGGGGGGGTAGTTTCTAGAAGATTCTTAAGTAAACCTTATAACCATTGTTTTGAACTCTATATCCAGTAGTTTGCTTTCTTCCATTTCTTTCATTTGTGACATGTTTCTTTGTCTCCACATTTTGGCTGCTCCCCTGTGTTTGTTTCTATGTATTTGTTAGATCTGCTATGTCTCCTTGAGTTGGTAGAGTGGCCTTGTGTAGTAGGTGTTCTATAGGGCCAAGTGGCTCAGCGCCCCCAGTCACTTGAGCTGGGAGCTCTAGGTGCACCCCTTTGTGGGCTGAGAGCACAGTCTTGTTGTAGTTGAGACTTGATTGCTGATGGTGCCACTGGAAGGAATTGACCTCCAGGCCACTTGTCTGTGAGGACAAGCTGCAACTACAGTGGGAGAGCTGCTGTGAAGGAGACAACCCTATGGAGCAGGACTTGCTTCAGTGGGGCTTTGGTTCTCACTGAGTCTGCCTCTTGAGTGTGTCACTTATGGATGTTGTAATCTGGTATGGTCTGACACTGACCACTGGGCACACTGGCTCTTGGGTCTCCAGGGAGGTGCAAAGTCAGCCACTGCCTGGGGCCACCCAGCAGGAGCTGCAGAGAGACCTGCAGATTGCCCCTCTTTGTATTGGATTTGGAAGTGCCCAGATGAGGCCCAGCTATGAAGCAAGGCAGGCTGGTGCTGGTGCCAGGTCTTGGACCTTTTATTGATAGGTTTGGGGCTCTCTGGCCCAGCTGAAGCTTAAGAGATTTTAGCCTGAGCAAGAACAGGCCATTGATATGCAAAAGCCACTGCACACAGCTTGGATGGGATTGTAAATTGGATGAGGCAAGGTCTTAGGGAATCATCAGGGCAGAGCAAATGGAAATGGCTGCCAGTCAGCCCTGGGATTGGGGAGGTCCTGGCATAGGAGTAATGATCCCTGTTAGCACCTCCGTCTGGGAGAAAGCTGCCCCTGAATTCCTGCCCAGATGCCAGACAATCCAGTTTCTTCTCGTATGTGTCTGTGCTCTTCAGAGCCTCGCCCTGGTGCTGGAGCTCAGAGGAAGTGGGACCTTGTAAGTTCAGTTCATGGTGCTGGCCTTTTAAGAGGAAATGCTGGGTCTCCAGCAGCCTTTGTGTCACTGAGCCCCAATCTGCACTGTTTTTTACAGCCTGTAGTTCTTATGCCCTTAGGGACTTCTTTTCCCAACCCTGGGACCTTAGCTGGGGGTCTGGTGAGGGGCTTGGACCCCTTGCTTCTCCAGGCAGCTTCCACAGAGACAATCTCCCTCCCAATTAAAAAAGCGGCACATGTAGTGCCATCCCAGCCTGTTCCTGTTCCGCACCGTCACTTCAGCACCTCCTACCAGTCTCAGTGTTATTTCTTCTTTACTTCTCTAGTTGCCAGAATTCCATTCAGCCAGCTTTCCAGCGGTTCTGGATGATGGTTGTTCTGTATTTTAGTTGTAATTTTGATGTGGTGGTGGGAGGTAGTGAGTACAGGTGTTTACCTATGCTGCCATCTTCAAATCCTCCCTCTATCCATTCTTGAACGGATATTCTGGGGAGTAAGTGAATAGTCAAAAACAAAATATCATGGCTGATTTTCAGAGTGGAAGAGATCCTTGAAAATCTATAAGCAGAGTAGAGGTGCCTTTCATTTTGGGATTTGTTATATGTTCTTAGGAAATATGGGGCCAATTCCTTACCTCGCTCCCTCTCTGTTCCCCTCGAAACCCAATTCCGCTCTCCCCAACTCCATCCCTAGACTTATTCACTGTTGCTTATCTTATAGTGGAGAAGATGAGTGCGGAGGGGAGAGCCCACTGCACCCATAACTAGTTTTGACCTTGTTTGCTTACTGTGTATGTGTTGGTGTGTGCACCCCTGCACGTGCATATTTCTTTATTCTCTTTGCATGTCCCTCTAATTGATCTTGAAAAGAAGGGACAGTTAAAGAAGACGTTAAGGTGAAATGAAGCCATAACTGCAGCTTGAGACTTTTATTAAGTGTGGCAAAGTTCCCTGGGCTGCGCTGAAATTGTTTATTGATTTTGGTATGGTTGGGTGCTCGGGGGTAATCACCCAGAATGCCGCTAGAGAGAGCATCTTGTTAGCTCACGCTCAGCATCTCCTGAGCAGTGTTCACTCAGGAGCTTGCCTCTTTAACCTGTGAGTAAATACCCCTGGTTAACTCCTGAGGTGCCTCCGCCTGGGACCCGAGCTGCGGCTGACCTGAGTGTGCGCCCAGCAGCATTTAAAGATTAATGGGGTTAATTTCTTCCCTTGGAAAAGGTTGTCTTGCAGGGGAGGGAAAGCAGGGTTAGGTTTGATATTGGAGACCCATATCATTTCCCACTTTTAGTGTGTATTTGGTTTGTTTCTCATTTCCCTTTAAGGTGGAAAGTTTGAAGGAACAAAGTAAGAAAGAGAGTTAACTGAAATTTTTGGGTGGTGGTTTTATTGTTCTATCCTTCGTGTCTTTCCTTGGGTGTTTGTCGCTTTCCTGGGCTTTGTGTTTCTGGTTTTCCCAGCTCAGTAATTAAATAGGGCACAGGTGCCACTCTGTGTAGGGCAGCTGTGTGGCAAGAACAGGGTGACTACAGGGTCGCATGGCCCATGCCCTCACACTAGCAAGGTGGTGAAAAGAAGCCTGGTTATAGGATCATTTGAGGAAAGGATCAAATTGTGAGAGAAAGGCAAGAAGTCTGGGACAGCTGAAGGAGGGGCTGTGGCATCCCCCCGCTCCAAAATAGCTTAGGTTAGTGTCTCTGGGGGACCCCAGGATCACTCTGAACGAAGTCAAATTCCTGAAGCTATTTTGCTTCAGAATTCATGTTGGCGGTGATGGGGAGTGGCCACCACTTGCATCGGTGGGTTATATTCCACAACATCCAGTGAAATACCCCTATGGTTGTTCTTCCTTTGCCTTTGCTGTCCCCCTTTAATTCCCACACCATTCTTTGCAAGTTCTATGATCACGTGCTGTCAAGTGCTCACAGCATGGTGCAAAGGGCTCCATGATGACAGTCACAGAGCACCTGGGCCCTGGGCTTCCACAGGAGTCCTTTGGAACGAGCAGCTATGCAAAAGATTCCCATTGTGTGAGTTGTTCCTGCTCTAGTTATCCTTAAACAATCTCTCTCAAGGCACTGATGTAATGCCATGTTTGTGAACCCCTCTGTATTTGCCTCCCCTAATTTAGTAACTATTTTCTCCTCAAATCAAACGGCGTATTTCTTGGTTCCATTCTGGCCACACTGAGTGTTTTTGCTCTCTGGGTTATGCAGAGAACCAGAGAGTCATTGGAAAGCCCTGAGTTCAGGATATTTCTGATTTCCCACCTCTCTCATCCTAAACATTATCAGCGGTGCCCAGTGCCGGAGGGAGTGACCACAGCCAGGAAAGGGAGTGGAGATGAAAGACAAGCTCACAGAAAACTTGGGTTTTATCCCTAAATCTCTATTGATTGTGCCTTGTCATTGCTCTTTCATGCCTCTGCTTAGCCTCTTGTAAGAGAGGGTTCATATTTGTCCCCCACCCAACTGCTTAGTGTTGGTCAAGACTAAGGAGGAAGTCGGAGCTATCTAGATGGAATGGGCTGGAAGTTAACTCAATGACAAATGGCATCTCCTGAAATCTCAGTATAACAAAAAGATTCCTAAACCTAAGATGGTATCTTCATTGACATCACAACTACTCAGCTGAATGACATTCTAGTGAAACAACAGGGTGTGAACAATCCTTGGGCCAAATTTGACTTCCATAGATATAATTTGTATAGATATTTGACTTAATAGCATTATTAAGAGTGAACATAAACTCTTCTCCTTTGGAAAGTAGGACATATCTAGGGGACATTTTCTTTTTATATCAGGCAGACCTGTATTCAAATTCCAGCACCATCCTGGAATCTGATCCTGATCAGAGTTATTTAACCTGTTGAGTTATTTAACCCTGTTGAGTTAAATTTCCTTGTGTAAAATGCAGATGTGACAATTAACTAAGGACCTATAAATTTTTATTTGCAACCAGCCAGATAGTAAATATTTAAGGCTTTGCAGGCTTTACAATCCCTGAGGCCACTACTTGACTCCACTGTTGTAGCAACAGTACATACACAAATGGGCACGACTGTGTTTCAATAAAACTTTATTTATAAAAACAGCCAATGGTTGGATTTGGTTGTAGTTTGCTGACCCTGCTATAGATGAGTATTCAGAAGATGATATGGTATTCATAAATATGAAGTCCTTCCTGTTTATTGATCATAGAATAGTTGCCCAACTCTTAAACTATATTCAGCAAAGTGGTTTGGCAAGTATGAAAAACTGATTTTTAAAAATCTTCTAAAAGCTCATCCTGGGTGTTGAGCCTAAGTTGTAATCCAGTCTATCTTCCTACTTATCTTTTTCTTTTCTCCCTAAGCTTGTATGTCACATACTTCATTCTGACCCTCCCTCCCCGTAGTCTCCAATTTGGCAGTGGGCTACCTCCATCTTCCATTACTTCCCTGGCCCATGCTTTTAGAGAATTTAGAATTCCTGTTAGAATTCCTCAGTCTGTTGCCTCCATTGGAAAGAGTTATTTTTGACCTACCCTGACCCCGTCTTGAACAACAATAAAATGGGGATTGGGAGAAATGTGACACAAATCAATAGGTTATCCCAACAGACGTGATCTTTGAAGCTGTTTTTTTCCCTCCCCGGACACTTGCAGCAGTAACAAAGATAAATAGCGACCCCCTCACATTGCCATCTGAGCAGTAGGTGGCTCAGCAGATCATGACGTGACCTCTAGTCTGGGTGAACAGTAGGTCTGAGCAGGATGAGGGTCAGGGAAGAACAAAGATTCAGGCCACGAGGAGAGAAAACGAGGTGGCAAAAGGACAACTGGTACCCCAGTTTCCGTTCAGTCATTGGTACATGTGGTTTCCTGCCTGCTTTGCAGTTTGCTCTCCTCACTTACCCACTTTCTCATTTATTCTCAGCTCTTATTTTACAGTGATTCAATAAGCATGTATTAAGCACCTACTGTGTACGGGGCATGGGCATGATAACCAGGGCATTAGTTGGGGCTCTAGTGTCCCTTTGCCTGTTTCTGAGCAAAATGAGGTTGAGAATTGATTGCTATGGCTGATTTCAGGACCCTGGGGTAGGGTCAGGGAAAGTAACCCAAGGCCTTCTTTTTCCACCTGCTAGGGTACACTAGTTGGCTGGAGAGTGGTCAAGAACAGACAGAACAGATGCAGGAAACTCTACTGCCTATGGATGGGTTTGTGTCCCTCTTTGAGCTCCTGTGTTACTAGTAGTAGTGGTACTGGTGGAGCTGGTATTAGTAGTGATGATAGCAATAGCTAACAAAAATATTGATCAATTGCATACATATATAAGGTATAATGTAGCTGTGTTACCTCTGCTTACTCATTCAATTCTCACAACCACCCCATGAGGCAGGTATGGTTATCATTCCCATGTTATACAAGAGGAAAAGGCCAAGAGAGTCTAAGTCACATGTCATCACATGACTAGGCTGTGGCAGAACTGGGAGGGGAAGCCAGGCAGTCTGGCTTGTCATCACATTTCTCTCAGTGTCGTAAATGCCTGCTATGTTTCTGCTTCCCCAACTTGACTGTGAGTTTGTTGGTGATATGAAACATTACCTTAAAAAAATTGTAAACTATAGCACATATACAGAAAATTGCACAAAATGTAAAGTCTAAAGTACAATAAGTTATTGTAAAACAAACTTCTGTGCATTCATTGCCAGACATTACCAGCACCCCAGCAAATCCCCTCAGTCTCCTCTCAATCCTTACCCTTCTGTCCCCCACCCCCTCCAGCAACATATTTCTGAGATGGCTTCCCTGACTCTGGTTGCTCCCTGACCCTGCAGGCACCTCAGCTTCCTCAAATACCACCTTCAAGCTGCTGCACCTGTACCCCAAGACCAAAGATGAATTCTTGTCATTTACAACATACATTCCAAACTCCTGAGTTTGTTCTTTAAGACCCCCTATAATCTAGCCCCTAAATATCTAGTCCTCCTTTTCTCTCCCAACTACCCTCTGGTTAGTGTACTTCATTATCTTATCTCCTGTGCATATCATGCTACTCCCAGCTGAGTTGTTCCTTCTACTTACATGCCTTTATCTTCTCCTCGATCCTATTCCAAGGATTCTTTAAAGCCCAAGAAAACCAGATTTTATTTTCTCCCCTCAAGCTCTTTCTGGATATTCAGCACCCTGTTCTCTTCCATCTCTGAAACTCTTGCTGTTGCATATCCAGGTTTGCAAAGTTGCCATTTATGGTTCTCCTCGTAGATTGCAAGAAAGGAAAGCTGTATTAGTCCAGATTCTTATGGGAGCTGCATTAGTTAGCGAAGGCTGCTGTATTCATTAGGGTTCTAATAGGTAAGAGGAGATTTACTGTAGGAATTGGCTTATGTTATTATGGAGGCTGAGAGGTCCCACATTCTGCCATCTACAAGCTGGAGAACCAGGAATGTCAGTGTACAATTCAATCCAAGTCCCAAGGTTTGAGAACCAGAGAGAGCTGAAGGTATAATTTCCAGTCCAAGGTCAAAGGCGTAAGTCCTGGATTCCGAAGGCCCAAGAACCAGGAGCTCCACTGTCTGACAAGCAGGAGATGACAGTGTCCCAGCTCAGGAGGAAAGAGAGAATTTGCCCTCCCTCTTCCTTTTTGTTCTATTCCAATAGATTGGAGATGCCCGCCCATGCTGGGGAGTGTGGATCTCTTGACTCAGTTACCTGAATCAGATGTTCATCTCTTCCAGAAACACCCTCATAGGCACACCCAGAAATACTGTTTTACCAGCTACCTAGACATCCCAGTCAAGTTGGCACATAGCATTAACCATCACAGCTGCCACAACAAAATACCACAGATTGGTGGCTTAAAAAGCAGAAGTTAATTTCCTTACAGTTCTAGAGATGAGGAGTCTAAGATCAAGGTGTCAACAGGTTCTTTGGAGGCCTCGCTCCTTGGGTTGCAGATGGCCGTCTCCATGTGTGTCCTTTGCTTGCACGTGCCACGGTATCTCTCTGTGTGTCCATTTTTCTCATCTGATAAGTACACCAGTCATATTGGATTAGGGTCCACCCTGATAGCCCCATTTTAACTTTCTTACCTCTTTAAAAGTCCTTATCTCCAAAATCCAGTCACATTCTGAGGTATTGGGGGTTAGGGCTTTAACACATGAATTTGGGGGGAAGGGCGGGAGAGACACATTTCAGCCCATAACAGTAGCCAACCCAAAGTGGATAAAGCCAAAGAATTGATCACATCCAGTATCTGAAAAGTTGAAGTTCAGGTACCCAGTTGTCTAGAACCCTACACTTTCCCTCCCTCATCTCTATTTTCTTCCGTGTTGAAATCTCTCTCAAGCAGGCTTCCCTTCCATTGTGGGGAAATGGCTGTGTTAGCTCTTGTCTTATAATTTATATTCTACCAGTTTGGCAACTCTGGGAAAAAGAAAACTTCTATTTCATTGGCACCAGGTCAAGTCCCGCAGACAATTCACATTGACCTAGACTTGGGCATGTGTCCCTGTCTGAACTGATCACGAATTAAAGATTCTAATTTGCCTGACTTTGGCCTGTACCTGTGGTCGGCAAACTGTGGCTCGCGAGCCACATGCGGCTCGTTGGCCCCTTGAGTGTGGCTCTTCCTAAACCTTAGGAGTACCCTAATTAAGTTAATAACAATATACCTACCTATATAGTTTAAGTTTTAAAAATTTGGCTCTCAAAAGAAATTTCAATCGTTGTACTGTTGATATTTGGCTCTGTTGACTAATGAGTTTGCCGACCACTGGCCTATACCACCCACACCCCAGACAAAAGATAGAGCTAGACCAGCCATGGGCAAACTACGGCCCGTGGGCTGGATCCGGCCCATTTGAAATAAATAAAACTAAAAAAAAAAAAAAAAAAAGAAGACCGTACCCTTTTATGTAATGATGTTTACTTTGAATTTATATGAGTTCACACAAACACTCCATCCATGCTTTTGTTCTGGCCCTCCGGTCCAGTTTAAGAACCCATTGTGGCCCTCGAGTCAAAAAGTTTGCCCACCCCTGAGCTAGACAAATCAAACCACATAGGGCAAGAGTGTTCCCTACAGAGAAACCAAGCACTGTTACAGAAGAAGGGGGGCAGGATGCATAGGAATATCCATTCCAGCTACTTTCCTATTCATCTTATTTTGATCTAAACATTAACCCCCAAAAGGTAGATTTTATTATTCTCATTTTCACAATAAAGAAATGGAGGCTCAGGGAAGGTAAATCAAATAGCTGGTAAGCTGAGAACTAGATTTAAGCATTGATCTCTCTGACTCCAAACCTACATCCTTTCCCTCACTATCTCCTTCAACTTCTTCTGGGCAGGAACTTAGCTTTCAGCTGCCTCAACAACTGGCACAGCTGTAAGAAATCATAGAGGCTCAATAGTTGATTGGAGGTAGAGGTTGATTATAGTTGGTTGCACGTTGGACCTACTGCAAGGTGCGTTAAGCCTCGGGTGCTGAGATGGGAACAGGTAAGGCTCAGGGCTGGGAACAGAGCATGCCAAGGAAGTTGGGGAGACGGGGATGGGGAAGAGAGCACGGGGAAGGACATACAGATAGCAGGTTGGTGGATGGAGCAGGTGCAGTTTACTTCCCTTGCGTGGCCTGGACACAGGTGGCTCTCCTGGGGACTGCCCCCCTGTCTCCCATTTCTCCGCTCCAAGGCCTGGGTTTTGCTGGATGAGTGAGTGCAGGTCTGCCCGCCTCCTTCATAGGCTTCGTTTATTCTTCTTCTTTGCAGACACCTTTTCAGACGTGTACCCTCTAGAACAGCGGTTCTCAACCTGTGGGTCGCGACCCCTTTGGGGGTCGAATGACCCTTTCACAGGGTTCGCCTAAATACATCCTGCATATCAGATGTTTACATTATGATTCATAACAGTAGCAAAATTACAGTTATGAAGTAGCAATGAAAACAATTTAATGGTTGGGGGTCACCACCACATGAGGAACTGTATTAAAGGGTCCCGGCATTAGGAAGGTTGAGAACCACTGCTTTAGAACATTAAATTCAGAGATTGCTCAGCTCATTGCTGTAGAGTAGTGTGATTAAGAGGGCAGCCTGGAGGTGGTCTGCCTGGCTCTTCCACTTAGTTGCTGTGTGACCTTGGGTAAGTTGTTTAACCTCTCTGAGCTTCAGTTTCTTTATGTGTAAAATGGGGATAGATGATAGAGCTGGTAGATTATACAGAGCTTGGGAGGGTCATAAAGCTGAGATCATCTACCCAGTGTTCTCAGAAATAAAATGCCAGGCATTGGTGACTTGAGGTTAAGAGGCCAAGTTAGATAGGGGATGCCTAGCTGAGAACAAAGACCCTGGTGAGCAGAGGTGAGTTGGCTCCTTGTTCAGAATATTCCTGCGCTCTCAACCCAGAGTTACAGTGTCCTTTGGGGAGAGGTCATGGGCAGGTAGGCAGGGTTACATCTAAGTTTGTTTTCCTTGAAGAAGGCTTAGAATAGGCTTCTCAGAAGAAGTGAGTCACAAGGAAAATTTTTAAGAACGGGAAGTTGCTAATTAATAGGGTGGCAGGGAACTGACTTCCATAGAAATTTAGTAGAAATGGAGCAATTTTACATTCCCCGGTATTAACTGAGGGCTCCTTTGCCATGGAAATCTATATCCACTGATAATCCCGAAAGCACCTTTGATTTCAAAATGCATTTACTGTATATACTTTTTGGCAGAAGATTTACTTCCTAATCATGTTTACAGCTTAAATTAATACGGAAATTAACCCTGAAACCCCAGACCATTTGAAATACTGGATTTTGCAGACCTTGAACTACTTTAAAGTACATGTTGAAAATGTGAACTGCATAAAGAAGAAAAGTTGATAGTATTAATTTAATTTACTCTCCATTAAAGATATCACAAATGATTTATTGAACTTTTAAAAGTGAAACGGCATATGGTCTGTTAGGGGCACGTGACACTGATGTAGGCTGTTTGAATGAAAAAGAATGCTTTTACCAGATCCCAGCTAGGAATAAAGTTGAGTGGGTTTCACCTTAATGATAAACTCTATGAACACGTGTCTTCATGCAGAAACATCTCATATTTTTAGCAATATGTAGCTACACACCAGGTGTCTTCACCTTCCAGATTCTGGGGAGATAAAGCTTCAAACCGTTTTTACTCTGGAGATAAATTTGTCCACTCACACATACTTACTGAACACTAACGCTGTGTTACGTGTTTCCTGAACATAGTGGGTAAAGAGAGCAGACGTGGTCTCCGCCTTCATGGGACAAGTAGCCTCAGGAGCAAGGGAGACATGAGGTAAATGAGCCCAAATGAATATATAATAATAGCTTAATAAGAGTGCTTGAGCGTGAACATGGGAGGGGGCATTTAACTTAGTTTGTGGGGGTCTGGGTAGGCCTCTCTGAGGAGGGGACACAGCCTGAGGCACAAAGAAAGGTGAGGACTGCCTGTTCATGCACATACATGTCACCTGTGCACATGTGTGGTTGGCTCAGGGGAAGTGTGGATGTTAGACTCTACAGGTAGGATCCCCAGTTCAGAGAAGCTGTCACCTGCTCCCAGGCACCCACCTGATAGGTGGCATAGCTAGGACTTGAACCCAGGTCTCTGCCTCGAAGTATGTGTTCATCCACAAGGCCCCTCAGGGAAAAGGAGCTTTCTCCTCCCTCCTTTAAGTTCATCAAGCGCCTCTCTGTAAGCAGTGGGGATTTCAGCTGCCTTCTTCAGTATAGGGTGAGACAACTGGGTCTTTCTCTTCCCCAGAGGGACGCCCTGCACCAGAAGACCCAGCTACCAGCCTCTCTTTTCCAGGCTGCTCCCAGGCCACGTCTGAGAACACTTGGTCCTGTCAGCACGTGGGGATTAGAGGCTTAAACGGAACAATTGTAACCAATGCCAAAGGGAGTGACTGGAGTTCCCTGGATGTTGAGAGGTGTCTTTAGTCTTTTTCTCCCCAGCTAGAAGCCTGCAGAGATCATTCCATCACCAGCCCAAGGAAGGGTGATAAGGTTGGAGGTGGAGGATGAAAGGGCTTGCCTGAGGGTGGGGAACAGTGAGGCAGCTGCATGCACCTGGGGAGGGGTGGCACCAGGCATTCTAAACCCCAGAGAAGAGCAGCATCTGGCCTTGATTTTTTAAAAAATTTTTATTTATGTATTTTTAAAATATATTTTTATTGATTTCAGAAAGGAAGGAAGTGGGAGAGAGAGGAGATAGAAACATCAATGATAAGAGAGAATCATTGATTGGCTGCCTCCTGCACCTCCCCCTTCCCCCTTCCACCTCCCCCTCCCCCACCCCCCAACTGGGGATCAAGCTCACAATCAGTCATGTGCCCTGACCAGGAATCAAACTGTGACTTTCTGGTTCATACGTTGGTGCTCAACCACTGAGCCACACCATCGGGGCTGGCCTTGATTTTTTTTTTCTTTTAATTGACATTTTTGGACTGTCGGGCCTTGGAGGGAAGGTAGAGGAGGGTGGGGGTAAGGGGGAGAGATCAACCAAAGGACTTATATGCAAGCATATAGGCCTAACCAATGGACATCGACAACGGGGGCATGAGGGCATGAGCGGGGGGTAGGGGATAACGTGGGGATAAGGACACATATGTAATATCTTAATCAATAAAAAATATATTAAAAAAATTTTAAAAAAATAACAATTCGGGTATCTTACCTAATACTAGACAAACATGCAAATTGGCCATACCTTCGCTACACCTTAAGTCATGCCTGCCGGCCAATCAGAGCAACTATATGCAAATTAACCCAACGAAGAGGCGGCTGGCAGCCACGGAGCTGGAGCAAGCAGGAGGCTTGATTGCCCTGGCGATGGAAGAAGCCAAGCTTCCTGGCCGGCTGCTGCCTCCTCTCAAGGCAACAAAGTTTCAATTATAGGAGGTAAATAAACCCCAGATACCTGCTTCCAGTTGCCTTGGCCACGGAGCTGGAGCGAATAAAAAACAAAAACAAAAGAAGGAAAGGCTGGGAGCTTCAGTCACCGGGGGGTGGGGCGGGGGTTGGTCAGCCTGAAAACGGCCCTCAGCCCCTCACCCAGGCTGGGCAGGCACCCCAGCAGGGACCCCTACCCTGAAGGGGCTGTGGCCAGCCTAAAAACAGCCATCAGTCCCTCACCCAGGCTGGCCAGACCCCCATGGGGTGAGGGTCCCCACTGGGAGGCTTGACCAGCCTGCAAACAGCCATCAGCCCCTCACCCAGGCTGGCCAGGCACCCCAGTGGGACCCCCACCCTGATCCAGGACACAGGACACCCTTCAGGGCAAACCAGCTGGCCCCCACCTGTGCACCAGGCCTCTATCCTATATAATAAAAGGTAATATGCAAACTGACCCTAACAGCAGAACGACTGGGAATGACTGGTCACTGTGACACACACTGACCACCAGAGGGAAGGTGCTCAATGCAGGAGCTGTCCCTTAGTGGTCAGTGTGCTCCCACATGGGGAGCTCTGCTCAGCCACAAGCCAGGCTGATGGCTGCCAGCACAGCGGTGGTGGCAGGAGCCTCTTCCGCCTCCTCAGCAGCGCTAAGGATGTCCGACTGCAGCTTAGGTCTGCTCCCTGCTGGTGAGTGGACATCCCCCAAGGGCTGCTGGGCTGCCAGAGGGATGTCTGACTGCCAGCTTGGGCCCGATCCCCCAGGGAGCGGGCCTAAGCCAGGAGGTGGACATTCTCCGAGGGGTCCCAGACTGCAAGAAGGCACTGGCCAGGCTGAGGGACCCCCCCGCCCCCGCCCCGAGTGCACAAATTTTTGTGCACCGGGTCTCTAGTAATTTATATGATAAAATGCACTGATCAGTTCCAGGGACTATGACAATGTATACAACTATGAAACTGCTACCCTAAAACAAAAGACAGAACAGTTCCATTGCTCCTGGAAGTCCCCTTGTGTTCCTTTCCGGTCAATCTCCCGCCCTCACCCCACCCTAGACAACCAGTGTTCTGACTTCTGACACCATAGGTTAGTTTGGTCAGGTCTGGATTTCATAAACTGGACTCATGCACCATGTCATCTTCCATGTCTGGCTACTCACCTAATGTTTACGAGATTTATCTAATTCATTGTGTGTATCAATCCTGTTCCTTTTCATTGACAAATAGTATTCTGTTGTATGCATATACCTCAGTGGGTTGATCCAGTTCTAACTGGTGGACATTGGTTTGTCTCTGGTTTAGGGCTATTCTGAAGAAAACTGCTATGAACATTTGTGACAGTCTTTTTATAGAAGTGTTTTTATTTCTCTTGGGTAGATATCTAGGAGTGGAATTGCTAGGTCCTAGGGAGGTCGTATTTTAGATTCCTTTACTCTGGCTTACATCAGAAAGAGAAGCAGCAGGGAGGAGTCTCATTTGCTCACAGCTTTGCTGTGTTCCATGATAAACTTTAGTGGGTACAGGGGATCAGTATCCAACCCCCACTCTGGTGCTGATCAGACAGCCCTGAACAGATGCCTGCAGGCTTTGGTCAGCAAGGTGCCAGGGACCAGAAGGGCTGGCTCTCACCCTCAAACCAACTTTCCTTAGCTTCATTCCCTGTTCGTTCTTAGTTCTCTAACTGCAGCAGCCCGTCTCCACGAGGGTGCTGCTCTTGCTACAGGAAGGCGGGCTTGTGTAATTGGCAAGCTTTGGAGTCAGGAGGATTTGGTCTGTCTCCTGGCTCTGCCACGTTCCAGCAGAGGGACATGAGCACACTATTTAACGTCTCTGAGCCTTGGTTTCCTATGAGCTGTTGAAAACTATCTTGAAGAGTAGTTATAGGAATTACACCAAGGCTGCCAGGTACGACAGTGCAGGTTTCTCATGCCCAGAGGGACCCAGTGCATGCCCCGCTGCTGACCCCCAGGTCTCCACATGGGGCTGTCAGCATGGATCAAGGGGCATCTTTTGTAATTTGTGAAACTTTTCCAGTTTTTTTTTCACCCAAAAGAGGTGTCTTTTTGTAACTCATACTAATACAGGTATAGTAATACCATAAGATATACAATATTCCCCATACATAAAATACTCAGTAAATGGTAGCTATTATAATGCAACTAGAAGCCCATTGCATGAAGATTCATGCAATAGGCCTTCCTTCCCCTGGCTTCCGGCACCGGTTTTCCTCTGGCACCTGGGACCCAGGCCTTTGGTCTGGCCACAGCGGAAAAGCCAAGCCCCTTCAGTCTTCAGTCTTTAGTCTTCACTCCAGCTGGAGCCTTCGGTCTTCGCTCCATGCCTGCGTATGCAAATTAACCACCATCTTTGTTGGGTTAATTTGCATAGTCGCTCTGATTAGCTGGTGGGCATAGCGGAGTGACACCAATTTGCATGCTTCTCTTTTATTAGTGTAGATTGTATCAGGCAGGATATTGGTAAGAAGCAACAGAAATGGACTCTGTCTTATGAATAAAAGGGAATTTGCTGCCTGGCTGGTGTGGCTCAGTGGTTGAGCTTTGACCTATGAACCAGGAGGTCATGATTTGATTCCTGGTCAGGGCACATGCCTGGGTTGCAAGCTCGATCCCCAGTGTAGGGCGAGCAGGAGGCAGGCTGATCAATGATTCTGTTTCATCATTGATGTTTATATCTCTCCCTCTTGCTTCCTCTCTGAAGTCAATAAAAATATATTTAAAATAAATAAATAAATAAATAAATAAATAAATAAATAAATAAATAAAAGGGAATATGTTAATGGGCCAGAGAGGGCTCACAAACTTGTTAAGAGGCATGAGAGCCAGGCTTGGGAGTGTCAAGAACCAAGGGGTTGTTTTGAGGACTGAGCAGTAGAAACTTTAGCTAAAGCCTCTTGAGCAGGAACTGAGTGGCCTGTACCCGACTGTGGCTGCTGAGATAGATATGGCCTCCAAATGTCCCACATCCTTGTCTCCCTTGCTCCAGGGAGAGAGTGTCTGATTGGCCAATTTGGACTGATGTTCTTGTTCACTGTTCGGTATGGACCAGAAGACTCAGGACTGAATTCCAGCTTCTTCAATGATGGGCAGGTCTTCTCTACCCTCAACATGTCACCCCATTCTAGATCCTCCATATGATGGACAGGCACCCTCTTTCCCAAACTGTCATCCCCTTCCCCAAGATGTCCCATAATGATGGGCAGGTGCTCCCTACCTCCAGGAAGACACCCAATGTGGATTCCCCATATTGGGATAGTAACAGGAAGGGGGATTAAATGGTAGACAGCCAACAAAGTGACAAATCCACTAGGTAGGTCAGTTTTGAGGAATGGAAGATGCTCTATTTTCTTGCCAGGAGTCCTCATCACTTGGAAAGCCAAGCCTTAAACATGTAGCACCCCATTAAGCCAAGTCCTTTCTCAGGTTGATGGAGGAACAAAGGCCCTCACACAGAGCAGGGCACAATGCCTCAGCCTTTTCCACTTTGGTATTTGCAAAAATAATCACTCATTGTT
This sequence comes from Myotis nattereri, assembly GCF_964212035.1. NCBI lineage: Eukaryota > Metazoa > Chordata > Mammalia > Chiroptera > Vespertilionidae > Myotis > Myotis nattereri. Next base: position 22,274,500 of record NC_138075.1, on the reverse strand, counting down.
CTGAAAAATGCAGACTCACCTGAAGAGACACCTTCGGAGTTCTGGGAGAGCTGCCTGCTGCCCTCCAGATTTATTCTCCAGATTAAGGACTGTTAGCATAGCTGAGTGAAATGTGCCTGAGAAAAGTGAGAATAGTAATGACCACCGTGGAGAGCAGGGCTGATTGGAGGATGCTGTTGGGGAGAGTTGAAGCTTTGCTCTACAGCCCCAGCATCACCGAGTTGCAGGCATCGCTGCTGTAAGCCACACTGGCACCTGATACTAGCCATGGGGGCAAGATGGGGTTCCAGAAGGATGCAGGATGACTAAGTTTTCGGAGGGGTACAGATGCCGAGAAGCACACAGTATAGGTTCTATGGCGGGTGATGATGTGGTGGAGGGCAAGCATGAGGTGTAGAGCAAGCATGAGGGTCTCGGTTCCTGGAGAAAGGTCAGCCTCGTGGAGCAGGGGCTGGGAAGGTGCTAATACTAGTTGGGCATTGTTGTGCCTGGGACTTCACCTATGTCAGCTCATTGCAACTCTCATAACAACTGTGTTGCACAAAATCACCAGCCATTTTCAGGAACACCAGCTTGGGTCCAATTACTGCTTCTCTCCGAGGCAGATCTTTGCTACGGTGAGGGGATCTCACTGCCCAGTTTCCGCCCCCCCCCCCCCCCCGTTACCCTTTGCTGGCTGGGTGAACACAGGTGACCTGCCTCTGGGATGTGAGTGCCCAGGTCCAGATGGGCCGCAAGGCCGGTCTCGCTGCAGGGCAGTGTCAGCAGGGCGGCCCTCGGTGCATGTGCACGCACCTGCTCACACGTACGCACAGCCCACAGGGAGGTTAATAGAGATCTACAGCCCTCGTTACCATTTGCTTTCATAAATAAGTATATTAAATAGGTAAACCAAATTTATTTCTGGCAACAGCTTGCTGACTGCTCCTCCCCCTCTCCGCCACCGTTCCCGCAGCAACTCCAGGCTCTTCCACCCCACCCCCAGGCGTGACTTTCCTCTCTTAAAATTTTATTTTTAATTTGTTGTGATGAATGAGTGACATCTCTGACAGCCGATTCGCAGAGATTAATAGAAACGACACAATATTTACGTCGGCGCTACGAACAATTATCCTGCCATCCATCTCCAAGATTATCTTCCTGATTGAAAACTACTCATCCGTGTAATCGGAATTATTTGGAATTAGAAGGGAATTTATAGCCCCCCTGGAGCACACTCTCTCCCCTCGCCTCTCCGCCGCGGTCTCCATCACTCTCTTGTCCCTCCTCTGCGCCTCTCACCTTCTCTTCCATCTTGGTGACGGGGCAGAGAAAATTCTCCTCTGCCCGGGAGGGCTGCCTGCCGGGGCAGTGGGCATCTCTTTGGCGTGGTGCGGGCTCTAGATGTTAGGGAGGTGGAAGGGAGGGTCTCAGTGGTTTTTTGAAGAATTAGGGGGCAGCAAGGCCAGACCCCTGATTATGAAATAATCTGAAGAATGAGGGTTCTATGAGGGTGGAGGAGAAACGTGACTTTGGAAGGCATGTGGAGTCAGATTGTGCCAGCTGTGAGCAATGCAAGGCGCAGAATGGCTTCTAATAACAATGAGAGTTTGCTATCAAGACGGGGAGGTCTGAGGGCGAGGAGGCTGAGTCAGGTGGAGCGGAGTGACCGTATTAAGAGGGGCATTTGGGTTGTAGGGATGAGTGAGGGGAGGCTGGGTAATGGCACTTGCAGACCTGGAGAGCTCAGAGAACCTGCTGGTCACACTGGGAGGCCGGAGTGGGAGTCAGCGTGTGAGAGAATACAGATGCTGTGAGTGTGTTCTCTGCCAGCCCCTGCCTGTTAGCACAGCAGGTACTAAATCAGACTGGTCTCGATTTGATTTCGCACTCTGCCATGTCAGAGCTGTGTGACCCCAGGCAAGTTTCTTAGCCTCTCTGAGCTTCAATCCCCAAATCCCCAACTTACAATCCTTTCCATAGGAGTGTGCACAACCTGTAAATTGGGTGCAGTAATGGTACCTACTTACAGGCATGTTGTGAAGATGAAATGAAATAATGCACATAGGGCCCTTTGCACAGTTCCTAGTCATAGGAAAGGCTCAGATATGTGGATGCCACAGAGGAGATAAACCTGAACCCCTTTAGGAGACAAAGACCTGGGCTCCAGGAGCAGCTCGGCTTGTTAGGTTCCTCTCCCACCCTTGGCAGTGCTCCTCCTGATGACCTGTCTCCCTGCAGCCTTCTCATCTCCCCACCCCTACCCCTGTGGTACTGGAACATTGTCTGCAGCAGCAGCAAAGCAGGCAGGTACCTAGTTAGTGTGTGTGTGAGGATCTCAAAACCATTCTCTGTTGTTTCTCGTGTCCTCTACTACTTATAACTGTCAACACTGAACACATGCTCTTCCCAGGCACTGTTCTAGGTTCTTTAAGTACAAGCATATATTTAATCCACACAATATCCCCAGTGGTTACGTATTATTAATTGTTAGCATGCCCATTTTACAGATGAGGAAACCGAGGCACCGAGAGGTGGGATAGGTTGCCAAATTCAAATGACTAGTGTCGTAGGCAGCCTCTAAGATTCTCTCACTGATCTCTCCCTTTGGTATTCACACCATGTATACCCAGGGGTGTGGCTGGACCCAGTGAGCTGCTTCTTATGAACAGAATATAACAAAAGTGATGGGCTGCTACTTTGAAGATTAGATTACAGAAGACTGTGACATCTGTCTTGCTCACACTCTCTCTTCTCAGGTCACTTGCTCTGATGGAGCAAGCTGCCATGTGTCAGCTGCCCTATGGAGAAGCCTCCAGGGACTGAGGCTGGCCTCTGGTCACAGCCCACGTGGAACCAAAACCTGCCAGCAACCATGTGAGTGAGTTTGGAGATGAACCATTCTCCTGTGAGGCCTTGAGGTGACTGCAACACCTGGTCAGACACCTTGGTTGTAGCCTGGGAGAGATGCTGAGCCAGAGGACCCAGCTAGGCAGTTCCCACACCCACAGGAACTATGAGGGAATACGTGTGTTCTAAGCTGCTGAATTTGGGGGTAATTTGTTACGCAGCAATAGGTAACCCATACAACAGGCCTAGCCAGGCCAGGATTTGGACCTAGGCCGTTGGACTCTAGAGCCTGTACTTGACTACTTTGCTTCATGGCACCTGAGGAGCCTTCTGGAACTGAGCCACTCGGGTGGTTAAGTCATATCTGAGATGGGCAAGCGAGCTTAGATGGCTTTCTCAGGTGGTCACTTTGCACATGGATTCAGGCTGAGTTTAAGTAATGTCCAGGTGAAAAGAGATTTGCAAATGCCATCTGGACAATGTCTCATCTCCCATAGGATTCATTTTACCTGGTCTAAGAGAACGGTGAGGAAGATATATTCTTTAGGTCTAGAGGAGCTTTATTTGTTAGTTACCTGGTAGGCAAGGAAAGAACCCTCCTTTTGTAAGAAAGGTGGTGTCATGAGGGAGCCTCAGGCCCAGAACAGAGAGCAATCCATGTGTGCCCCCAAGAAATGCTTCTAAGCCAAGGCAGCCTCATGTGGGAGGACTTTGTCTACAACAAGAAAAGGATCCGGACTTTACCTCACTAACATTGGGAACGAATGGAGCCCATCTGGATTTATCGGCGATAGTGAGATTCTGCCATTTCTCTCCTGGAAGTAGGGACAGCACAACCTTGTCATTGAGACATCCTTCCTTTTTCGTAATGAATGACTTCCTTCAGCTCTGGAAGACTTGGCAAAAGTCTTGGAGGGAGACTGGAAAGTTTAGAATTTAGTGGAATCTAGAGATCAGCCCTGTAATTTCATTCTAAAGTCATTCAACCTCTTAACAAAGAAAACCAGTGTTAAGGACAGGGTAGTTCATTGATTTATTTTTTTAAATATATTTTATTGATTTTTCACAGAGCGGAAGGGAGAGGGATAGAGAGTTAGAAACATCAGTGAGAGAGGAACATCGATCAGCTGCCTCCTGCACACTTCCTACTGGGGATGTGCCCGCAACCAAGGTACATGCCCTTGGCCAGAATCGAACCTGGGACCTTTCCGTCCATGGGCAGGCCGATGCTCTACCCACCGAGCCAAACCAGTTAGGGCAGGGTAGTGCATTTATGTTATTGGAGGGACCTATAGTAGTAAGAGAGAAAACAGATGCTGGTACTAATCATAGGAAAGAACCCTCTGAGGCAAAGATGCCTTAATAACTGAAAAAACATTACCATTTCAAGTTGGATTTCTACTGGATTAGCCCACTAAATGAATACCTTTTGGGGAGCTATGTATGTGCCTAGTTTCACGGGCCAGTGGCTGAATCAGCTGGCCTCCCTCAACTTTGCACTGATTTAGCTCCATCCAAAAGGACCCACATCCCCCTTGGGGCTCAGAGAACCTTTCCCCTCCCACCTTGGGTAGATCCCACATGGGTGGATTCTACTGAATCCTGACCATCTGGTCAGGCCTGGTCTGTGATTCCAGGATGATGGGCTCGGACCAGGGACATTTCATGGAGACAGGAGAGATGGAGCCAAAGAGAGCCCCAGCAGTGTTAGTAGTGGTTTTCAAGGGATGTGGAGAAGTTTCTGGGAAACAGTCTAAGAAGGAAGAGACTCAGGGACAAGATAAGGAAAGCAGACCATGAACCTATATTGTAATTTCATTCTAAAATTGTCCAACCCTGAATATGGAAAATTCTTACGAACACAATCCTAGGAGGCAAGAGGGAAGAGTTAGACTGTCCAGGGCACCTGCACCAGCTCCATAGTTGTCTGGTTGTAAGCAGGAGAGACTGAATGAGCTCACTTAAACAAAACTGGAGTATAGCCCAAGGATGCATAGGGCCAACCCTCAGAGGGGCCAAGGGCCAGGGCACTAAAGATCTGGGAATGTTTGGCTATTTTCAGCCTTTGGGCACCTGGTTCAAGACTCGCCACCCACAGAGCATTCGATTGGCCTAGTTTAAGTCACATGATTGACAGTACCACCAAGGCTGCAAGAAGTGGGCGTGGGACAGCTCCCCAAAGCCAAATTGGGTTGAAGATGCCAGGAAAGGGGTATGCTGGGAAGACGAAAATAATAAGTCATCTACTACTTTACAACTTATTACACACACACACACACACACACACACACACATGTGAAATCTTCATGTTTGTCTAATAAGTTAATATCAGGCAAAAACAGCTTTCTTTCCATTGTTCTGGGCTCATCCAGCGGAAATGAGATCATCACCACCTTACTGTGGATGACCGTCTTTCCCTTCATGGACTCCCATCAACACCCAAGTCCCCCTTCCCACCACCCATGTCAGCGTGTGCCCTGGAAACATAAGCAGGCCCAGGCCGAAGCTACGAAAAGCATGTAAGGTAATGTGTACAGTTGCCCCTTTCTTAGGAACCTCTTTGGATGCAAATAGACGATTCTACAGAGGACCAGGGCAGGGCCCAGGGACAGAAGCTGAACCTTATTTAACACCGACAGTGAGATGTCTGTATTTGTTTGGGAGTGTGGATTGAGGGGGCAGGGGGCACCGCAGTGAGGTGTGTGCTATTCTGGTGGGGCCTGGGAGCAGAGCAGACAGGGCCATTGGTGTCTTCTGCACCCCGACCCGAGGGACATGAACTCTCCCATCCTTGGGAAGCACCTGGTGCTGGAGGAAAATGAGCCCCAAGCAAGTCCTCAGAGAGCAGCCTCTTCATGAGTCGGGCCACCGGGGGCGTGCGGGGAAGTCATCAGGGTAACCAGCCTTAATAAAGGTAGATGAGATGCGAGAGGGGTGGGTTGGAGCAGGGGGAGTCAGAGGGAAGGAAATGATTGCGGGAGAAACAGATGCAATTGAACAAGACTCATGGAGATGGATTTCCCTGCCTTGGTCCAAACTCAAATCCCTGTGCTCAGATTAATTAGCAAGGAAATATTTTTCTGTCTGCAGAAAAAGGCTGCTGGATTGCCAGTGGGACGTGAGGGTGGGCAGTCTATCAAATAACTACTAATTAGGTTACTTCCCACTGCTGTTGACATGCTGGGGGCACGTTCCTGGGCCAAAATAAAGGGGGGAGGCGGGGGAGAGGAACAGAGACTGAGATAGAGACACAGGCCAGGATCCTCTCTGCTCGTTTTAGAAAATTACTGGCTGGAATGAGGAAGGAGAACCCGGTCCAAAGCCCAAAGAAGAGATGGCAGGAGAGAAGCAACGTGCTGGTTAGCAGACACTCCAGGGCCGAGACCTGCGCGGGTGCTTGCATTTCACAGCTTTCTACAAACGCTCTGAAAACATGCACAGGACGGACAGTCACTGGTAAGTCCGAGCCCTGCATTTGCCTCATTGATCCCCACAACTGTGGGAAAGGTATTTTAGTCCCTTTCTATAGATAAGGAAATCGGGGCTCAGAGATGTTTTATAACCTAACCACAGTCACACAGCCAAGTAAGAGTTGGTGAAGCTGAGCTTTGAACCCACGGTTGGCCTGATTCCACCCTGCCTCCCCTAATCACTACTCAATGTATGGTGCACATGTGGCAACATATATTCTCTTCTTTTGTGTTCCTTTGCCTAAGTTGCCTAATTCTGCCCTAAAGTTCTCAAGGCATATTCTCCAGCGTGTCCCAGGCAGGGACCTTTATTACACTGCAGGAGGGGCCCACCGTTTTTCCCGAGGTCTGAGACATGGAGACCCACACATAGTTCCTTAGAGACCCCCCCAGAGGAGGGTCCGACAATGCATTCCATTGGAGACCACCGAGCCGTCTAGATATGCCCACGTGGAGTCTGCCTACTCCCTCACGCTCTGTCCTCACTGTCGACTGGGCTGTGAAGCAGCTGCTGAGCAGTGGCCCGTGGCCGTTGCTTCTCATGGGCTGGCCCATCCTCCTCCTTCCACCCTTTCCCGTGAGCAGGGCTGGACCACAGGGCCCTCTGCTCTCTAGGGGAGCCTCCTGCCTGGCGAGCCCTGCTCTTCATTGCTATCGCTCCCTTTCCTTCCTCAAAGCTCTCCTTGTTGCATTCCTCCTGCTGCTGTTAAGTGGCTATTTGTAGCCTGTGCGTAAGCCTGTGAGTTTCTTGATGCCAAGGACTACGTCTTATTCACTAAGAGTCCCCTGCACGTAGTCTTGTACCAGGCACCTGGTGAGGAGGATGCTGTGAATGTGGGCTGCATGAAGGAGCAAATGTCTGAAAGACTGTGTGGCTCACAGCCAGTCTGCCTCTAAATGTTTCCCTAATGTTTTATGTGGCACCAGGCACCCCTCTGTAGTGTTGGGGTGTCTAAGTATTTCCTGCTAAGTACGACAGAAAGATGACAGTGTCCCCAAGATGCCATTTAGCCAAGTTCCTTCGTAACATTAAATGAGTGGAGACTTTGTACAGAAGGCATTGCTACTGCAGCAGATGGAGACTGGGGGGTCAGATGCTACTGCTATTGATCTCTGGCCTTTGATAGCCAGGCCCAGACCTGAGCACCTGGGCCTGGGCACGCCAGGGGTGGATGGAAAATCCGTCAGAGTGGCTGGGAATGAAAGAGTGTCTGGAAAACCTGCTTCCTCGGAGCTAGTCCTGTGTGAGCACACGGAATCTATCCACAGAGGGGTGAGGTAGCGGAGCAAGTGGGTTACCTAAAAATAGCAGTGCTGGCTTCCCACAGTTAGAGACGGGGCTCTGCGGTGTGTCTTGACTGGTTTGTGCGAGTTTGCTTATTTATTGAGAGTCAGAGAAAAGGATCAAATCATTCACCCAGAGGTGGAAATATGACCTCCCCTTCTACAACGGGCAACCAGGCAGGGGAGCTGAGCCTGGGCGCACCCCTCGGCTGCCCCTGCCTTCATGGTGCGGTTGACGGTGGCTGAACCTCAACCCAGGCCTGGGGCATTCTGTGGGAAAGGCACATGTCTCCATGCCAGTGCATGAGTGTGAAATCTCTCTGGCGAGGTGCAGAAGTCACCGAGCCCAGCACTAGGCGCACATAGTAGGTGCTTAATGAATGTTAATGAGGGAGAGTCAATGAGGGGGCATCCAAAGTCAGAACAGGAGGAGACAGGGAGCGAGGAATATAATGTGAAACAGCCAGAATGTTTTTGAAGAAAAGGGATCGATTTGGGAGTCAGGAAGCCATAGGTTCAAATCCTAACTCTGGGAAGGGTATATTAATATGGTAACTTCAGGCAAGGGAATTTACCTCTCAGAACCTCAGTCCTCATCTAGAAATTTTAAAAATGTGAATAATAATACCGATCTCATTTTGATTGTGGGATTATTAAGTGAGGTAATATACAGAAAGTGCCTATACAGGCTGAGTTCAATAACTATATTTTTATTATCATTTGTTGTGAATATCATCAACAATGAGGATCCCCAGATTATTAACAGTTAGAATATTACTTTTAAAAAGAACTCAAATTAAAGATGCCAATTTTCCTCAAATTGATCTATGGACTTAATGCAATTTCAATGAAAATGCCAGGCTTTTTAAAAATAGAAATTGACAGACATATTCTAAAATGTACATGGAAATACAAAGGCCTCATAATAAACAAAAAACAATTCTGAAAAAGAACAAGTTGGAAAATTTATACTACCAGCTATAAAACTACAGCACTAAAGTATTGGCATAAGAACAGTCATATCGATGAATGGAATAGTATGGAGAGTTCAAATGTAGACCCAAATATTTGGATGCCCAGATAGTTGGTCAAATATTATTCTGCATATTTCTATGAGGATTTTTGGGATGAGATTAACATTTACATCAGAAGACTGAGAAAGCAGGTTGCCCTCCCTAATGTGGATGGGCTTCATCCAAGCAGTTGAAGGCCTGACTACAACAAAGAGGCTGACACTCCCTTGAGTGAGAGAGGATTCCTCCTGCTCCATTGCCTTTGAATTGGGACACTAGATTTTTCTTGCTTTTGGACTTGAACTGAAACATCAGCTCTTTCTGGGTCTCAAACTGGCCAACTTTCAGACAGGAACTATGCCATTGGCTCTTCTAGATCTCTGGCTTGCCAACTCACCCTGCATGTCTGAGACTACTTAGCCTTTTATCATCATGTCAGCCAATTCCTTATAATAAATCTCTTTATATCTCGAAATATCCTATATGTGTAAAGAAGATCTATCTAACTATTCAATGATGTATTTACTTATCTATCTATCTATCTATCTATCTATCTATCTATCTATCTATCTATTCCTATTGGTTCTGCTTCTCTGGAGATCCCTGACAAATACAGACATCAACTTTTGCTCATTGAAAGACACTGTGGTAGATTGAATGATGGCTTCCCCAAGATGTCCATGTCCTAACCCTGGAACTTGTGAATATGTTACATGGTAACAGACACTTTGCAGCTGTAATTAAATTAAGGATCTTGAGAGAGGGATGATTTCTTGGAGTATCCACTGGGCCTAATGTAGTCATAAAGGGTCCTTTAAAGAATGAGGCAGGAATAAGTGAGATGTGATGATGGAAGCAGAGGTTGACATGCAGCCTCTAGAAACTAGAAGAGGCAAGAAAATACATTGTTCTCTAGAGCCTCCAGAAGGAATGCTGCCCTGCCAGCATCATTTTAACTCAATGAAATTGACTTCTGATCTCCAGAACTGTAAAATAATATATTTGTATTGTTTGGAATCACTAAGTTTATGATAATTAGCTACAGCATCAATAGGAAACTAATGCAGACACCATTAAGCTAACATGCACACACACACACACACACACACACACAAGCACACACACAACTTGTACTAAGAATACATAAAGAGGTCTTACAGCTCAAAAATAAGACAAATAACCGAATGTAAAAATTGTCAAAAGATTTGAACAGGTAAAAGAAGACACACAAATGGGCAAGAAGTATATGGAAGGAGGCATGTCATTAATTATCAGAAAAATGCAAATTAAGATACAAGAAAACACTATCTCATGATCATTAAAATAGCTAAAATTAAAAAAGATCACTAATATCAAGTATTGATGAGGAATTGGACTAATTGGAACTCTAATGCACTACTGGTGGGAATGCAAAATGGTCATCCACTTTGGAAAATTGTTTGCTAGTTTGTTATAAAGTTAAACATTCATTTCCTATACAACCCAAGATTCAACTTTTAATTATTTACTCAAGATAATGAAAACATATGTTCATGCAATTACTATTTGTAAAAACAACCCAAAATGTCCATCAACCAGAGAATAAATTATGATATAATAATAGAGTGGAATACTACTCAGCAATACAAAGAACTACGGATACATACAACAACATGGATGAATCTTGAAAACCTTATGAAAAATGAATCAAATCAGACACAGAAAAGTACATACTCTATGATTCCATTCGTATGAAATTCAGGAAAGGCAAAATGAACGGAGAGCATCAGAAAGCAGATCGATGGTTGTCTGGGGCCAGGGTTGGGGTGGGCAAAGAGGTAGGAAGAAGCTTTGGGGGAATAGAGGAAGTATTTTATATCTTGATCGTGGTGGTAGTTAGAGGTCAGCAGACTGTTTTTTCTATAAAGAACACAGATAATAAGTATTTTTATCTCTGAGAATCATATGGTCTCTACTCAATTTTGCCACTATAATATGAAACCAGATATACATAATGTGTAAACAAATGGATGTGGCTGGATTTAGCTCAAAGGCCCTATTTCCTAACCCCTAGATGGACTCATCAAACTATAATCTTAGAATGGGTGCATTTTGTTGCATATACATTTTATCTCAATGTATTTGATAAAAATAACAAATGGAGAATAATGTGCAACTATTTTTGAAGTTTCTTTTTTTGAAATTTACATACAAAATATGCACAAATCATATGTATATAGCTTGATGAATTATAATTGTAGCCATTCTGGTAGATGTGGAGTAGTATCCAATTGTGGTTAATTTGTATGTCCTGATAATAACTGATACTGAGCACCTTTGTAAATACTTATTGGCCATTTGGATATTTTCTGGTGAATCTTTATCTCTGAAGCCATTTGGGCCTGGAAACTACAGATTTAAAATTCTTTAATATATAAAGAGAACTTCAGATTTTCTATTATCAGTTTTAAGTTTTATTTTTAAGGGAATTTGTCCATTTCATTTAAATTTCTACTATATCTGTACAAAGTTGTTATAATGTTCTCTTATCTTTTTAAAGTCTGCAGTATTTGTAATAATGTTCCCCTTCTTATCCTTTTGTGTGTCTGTGTGAATCTTGCTAAGGGTTTAATAGTTTATTAGTCTTTTCCAAGAACCAATTTTTGGCTTTGTTGATTTTCTCTTATATATGTTTCTTTTCTGTTTAAATAATTTCTGCTCTAATCTCTATTATTTCCTGCCTCTGCTTCTTTCTTAGGACTTAATTCACTGTTGATTTTTAATTAAAAAAATATATACATATAGTTATTGATTTCAGAGAATAAGGGAGAGGGAGAGAGAGAAACATCAATGATGAGAGAGAATCATGGATCAGTTATCTCCTGCACGCCCCCATCTAGGGATTGAGCCTGCAACCTGGGCATGTGCCCTGACCAGGAATCCCACCATGACCTCCTGGTTCATAGGTCGACACTCAACCACTGAGCTATATCAGCCGGGCGATTTTTTAATTCTTGAGATGAATGCTTAGGTCATTTGCCTCCAGCTTTTCTTGTTTTATAATAATGAATTAAGGGTATAAATAATTAACTAACGGTATAAATTTTCTTCTAAACATGGTTTTAAATTCACTTCATAGTTTTTATATATCACATTTTTATTATAATTCAGTTAGGAATATTTTCTAATTTTTATTGCAATTTCTTCTTTTACTTAGTGGTTTTTTAGAATATTTTTACTTAATTCCCAAACATTTGGGGATTATCTGGTTATTCTTGCGTTAATAATATCATCCTTAATTACTCTGTGATCAGAAAAAAATATTCTGATTTATTTTAGTCTCTTAGAATATGCTGAGAGTTGTTTTTGTAGTTTAACTTAAGGTCAAGTTTGTTAGAGATTATTTGTGCACATTTTTTTCTTTTTTCTTTTTTATTGGTTTTAGAGAGAGAAGAGAGAGGGGGAGAGAGGGAGGGAGAGAGAGAGAGAGAGAGAGAGAGAGAGAGAGAGAGAGAGAAACATCAATGAGAGAGAAACATCTATTGGTCATCTCCTGCACAGCCCCAACTGGGGATCAAGCTTGCAACCTGGGCATGCGTCCTTACTGGGAATGGAACCAGTGACCTCTAGGTGCATGGGAGGACACTCAACCAACTGAGCCACACCAGCCAGGGCTGCTGTGTACATTTAAAAAGTGTTCTGAAGTTGTTGGATGAACCCTCCAACATACATCGATTAGTTCAGGTTTGTTCATCATGTTGGCAGAGCTTCTGTATTATTACTGCAGTTCCTGGGAAAGACCTGAACCAGAGGCCAGGGGGCCAGGAGAAGGAACCTGCTTCCTCCATTTCTGAAGGGACCACCTTCCCTGGTACTAACTGCCCTTCCCTTGGGCTGAGCAGGGAAGGTCAGGGAAGAGGGGTTGGCCCCTCTTTCTATGTCACTTGCTACCAAGTCCTCATACCTCCACCCAAAGCCTCATGCCTGCAAGTACCAGGAAGGGAAATGCTAATAATGTCTTGAGAGGGAGAGACTTTCTTCAGTGTGAACATAAAGTCAAGTCTTTGGGGATACGCTGTGGGGGAGGTTCGGCCCTTTCCCATTCCATGGTTTAATGTGTAACTTGTCACCTTTCCTGAATGTCAATTTCTTTTATTTGCCTGTAACACTTTCACCTTGCTTGGTCTCCTTAGTTACAGCGTGCAGCTCCAGTCCCACTGCAGACCTGCCAGAGCCCAGCCACTTCTGCTCCAGGTTGACTGACAAAGGCTTTGACACCCTTGTCCCTGGCTAAACTCCTCAAATCCGCCAGACATGCCCCAAACCATCCCCACCCTGGGGCCAGCTCCTGGGCGCACTGGGTGTTCCTGGAGGGTAGATCCTTGGGGCAGGCCTGTCCTGTGCCCCCCACAGAGCCGTGTCCAGTGGAGGTGCTCCAAGAGTACTTGTGGAATTAAACGGAATCGCTGTCCCTTCTCCTGCGAAGGTCCCTTCGTCTGAAGACTGTTTCTGTCTCTGAAAGAGTTCACACCAACCTATAAGCTCTCCCTCCCTCCCTGCTACCCTCTCTCTTTTCGTCTTCCTTCCTTTCCTGTCTTTCTTCTACAGATATTTGTTGAGCCCCTAACATATGCCTGGAGCAGAGGATCCCCTGGTAGATCAGACATTCCAGATATCTGTTTTATGGAGAGGACCTTACATGGGAGCCAAATCCACAAATCCACAAGCTGACCTCAAACTGTGGGAGATGCTATAAGGGAAGTAGCAGAGGCCCCTGACAGAGGAAAGGGGAGGGGTCTGCCTGGAGAGGGTGGTGAGGGGCGGGTCTCAGAGGAGGTGATAGGACACGTGATGAGCAGTATCAATGTCTTAAGGTAAAATTTTGTTTCTTAAAAAGAAAAAAAGCCCTGTAGCTAATGACATAAAGTTAACCTTTGTTCATTGTAGTGGCAAGGACTTGGGTATTCATTACCTTTCGTACTTTTCTGTATTAAAAGTGTTCCTATATTTAAAATATAGTTTTCTGCATTTGATCATCTATTTGAAAACTTCTACTCCAACAACTCACAATTGGTGACAGATGAGCTATTGCTCATATGAATGATGCCTTGGAGCACCATCGCTGGGCCTCTGGTCCACCCTTGCCTTTCACCTTTTCTTTCCTGGCAGACTCCTACTCATCCTTCAAAACCCAGCTCAAATATCACCTTGCCAGTGAAACCTTCTTTTACCTCCTCTTAGGGAGATCCAGTTGTTCCATAGATTGCTGTCGCTCAGTACATTGCTTATATGATTCTAATAAATCTTGGCATGTTGTATCACAGTTTATTTGCTTGCATATATAGACTCTTCCAAGGTTCATCTCATTGTCTTCGGCTTCCAGCACAGAGCACATAGTAGCACGTTGTAGATTCTCAACAATGATTCTCCAGGATGCCTGTTGGACGAATGACTAAATGTTTAACCTTCAAACAACAAGCTCTCAAAAGAGTATTAATAGGAGATATTTGTATACAGGCAATATGCTAATTAAACTTCATTTTATTTATTCATTCACACAAACTCAGCAAGAACTCCATTTGGCTGCTATTAATGTTCAGTGTGATTTACTATAAGTACTTGAAGTGTAAAAAATGTGTTTCTTTTCAAAGGAAAGCCACAGTTCTTCTGGTTTTTCCCCATCCCTCCCCTCATTTGTATGAATTAGTAAGACGTGACTTTAGTTCAGGTCTTTCCCTGAGATTTGCAGGCTGGTTACGTGGTAATTTAATTACTTCTGAACCTACTGAAGGCAAATACCAAGCAATCTACAGGGAAAGATTGTGGAGTTCCCAGTTATTTATTAAGAAAGCTTCATGTAGCCCTAGCTGGTTTGGCTCAGTGGATAGAGCCTCAGCCTGTGGACTCAAGGGTCCCAGGTTCGATTCTGGTCAAGGGCATAAGCCCTGGTTGCGGGCTCAATCCCCAGTTGGGGGCGTACAGGAGGCAGCCAATCAATGATTCTCTCACCTAACTCTCTTTCCCTCTCTATTTCTCTCTGAAATCAATAAATATATACACTGAGTGGCCAGATTATTATGACCACCTGATGTTTGTAGGCAAATTAGCCATACACTGCATTGTATGGGTATGGAAGCCGAAGGCCTGTTCGAACACCTTTGCTGTCTGCAGTTACCAAGATAAAACGTCTCCAATTTGCGCAGGAACACAAGGATTGGACAGTCAAGCATTGGAAAAAAGTCATGTGGTCCGATGAATCACATTTCCAGTTGCATCATGCAGATGGCAGAGTGAGAATTTGGCAACAACAGCATGAAAGCATGCACCCCACATGCATGAATACAACCCTTCAAGCTGGTGGGGGCAGTGTTATGGTTGGGGCATGTTTTCCTGGCATGCTTTGGGCCCTTTAATTCCTGTGGAATGACGTCTGAATAGCACAACATACCTAAGTATCGTTGCTGATCAGGTTCATCCTATCATATTGATGGCATATCTTAATGGAGATGGCTCCTTCCAACAAAACAATGGGCCATGCCACGGTGCTCATATTGTGCAGGAGTGGTTTCAAGAACATGAGGGAGACTTTACCTTGCTTAGGTGGCCCCCACAATCACCAGATCTCAATCCAATTGAGCATTTGTGGGACGAAGTTAAAAGAGCCATCAGGCAGCTGGTTCCACAACCATCAAATCTCACAGAACTGGACAGTGCTATTCATCAGGCATGGTGTCAGATTCCTCGCATCACCTTTCAACATCTCGTGGAGTCAATGCCAAGAAGAATCGCCGCAGTATTGAAAGCAAAAGGTGGCCCAACGAAGTACTGATGGGTGGTCATAATAATCTGGCCACTCATAATAATATATATCTCTGGTTCAAAGGCTGTTAAATCGCGTTGTTTACCCATATCTTCAGAAAAAAAAATCACTTCTACTGTTGTGGTAAACAACCTGCTTCCCTGTTTATAATGGTCTGGCCCTCTAGCAACTTCAGCGCAAAATTATAGCTAATTTGCCTACAAACATCAGATGGTCATAATAATCTGGCCACTCAGTGTATATACTAAGGGCCCAGTGCACGCATTTGAGGGGGTGGGGTCCCCTCAGCCTGGCCTGTGCCCTCTGGCAGCCCAGGACCCCTCGCTCCTTACTGCCCGCGTGCTCACTGCTCCCTACCGCTCGGCTCACTGCTCCTTAGTGCTGCCACAGAGGCTCCCGCCACTGCCGCTGCACTTGCCAGCCCTGAGCCCAGTTTCTGGCTGAGCAGCGCTCCCCCTGTGGGAATGCACTGACCACTAGGGAGCAGCTCCTATGTTGAGCATGTGCCCCCTGGTGGTCAGTTCATAGAGACCAGTCATTCCACCATTTGGTTGATTTGCATATTAGGGTTTTATTATATACGAATATATATATAAAAGAAAGCTTCTTGAGGTCCTCATGGAGGCAAAGGGGAGCCATTTCTTACCCTACCCTGTGGGTGTCCGCTAGGAGGGAAGCCTAATTAGAAAAATTTGGATAATTTGGATCCTGGAGTTGGCCAGCAGAAGGACAGATAGCAGGACCCTTATAAAAAGGCTAGCAGAGATGCCTGGCCAGCATGGCTCAGTGGTTGAGTGTTGACCTATGACCTATGAACCAAGAGGTCACAGTTTGATTCTTGGTCAGGGCACGTGCTCAGGTTGAGAGCTCGGTCCCCAGTGGGGATGTGCAGGAGGCAACCGAGCAATGATTCTCTCTTATCATTGATGTTTCTATCTCTCTCTCCCTCTTTCTTCCTCTTTGAAATCAATTTAAAAATATATTAAAGAAAAAAAAAAAAAAGACTGGCAGAGACAGAGGGCTGCTTAGTTCCTCCCAGGGACAGCAATTCATAAACACTTTCTTGTCTTTGTCCGTCTGCAGCTTGTGGGGGGAAGTGTCTGTCTGGAGCGGGACTGTCTTGGTTCACATCCCAGCTCTGCCTCTTTCAAGGTCGGACTATTATAGGACCTCCCTCTGCCTCAGTTTCCTCATCTGTAAAATGGGGATGAGAACGGTTGCTGTGAAGGTCATAGGGTTGCTGTGAAGGTCAGATGAGTTAAGGCATGTCAGCCAGCAGCCCTGTGGACCATTTATTTCTCAATCAAATTATACTGACCTTGTTTGTTTATTCAACAACCATTTATTGGTCCCCTAGTAAATGCTAGGATCTGGGCTAGGCATTGGCAGGCAGTGGGTTGGAGGATGATATACACATGAAAAAGCAAGTCCTCCCCCTCTGGGAGCTGCAGGCCAGGGTGGGAGACCAGTGTGTGAACAAACATTTCCAATGCTGTGTGATGAGTGCTGTGGCACATTGAGGCACGCAGCCCTGTAGGAATCGAGGAAGGTGTGGCTGGTGCAGGGGAAGACATCCCCAGGAGGTGACATTGGAGCTGGGCTTGGAAGGCCGGATGGTATGTTCCAGGCAGAGGCATGAAAGGGAATG
This sequence comes from Myotis nattereri, assembly GCF_964212035.1. Classification (NCBI taxonomy): domain Eukaryota; kingdom Metazoa; phylum Chordata; class Mammalia; order Chiroptera; family Vespertilionidae; genus Myotis; species Myotis nattereri. Next base: position 22,257,457 of record NC_138075.1, on the reverse strand, counting down.
CAATGCTCCAAAGGGAAAAGTTCCATGTGGCCGGACATGGCGAGAGCTATAGGCTAGGGCAGATTATTCAGTACAACTTAGATCCAGGCAAAGGACTTGGATTTTATCCCATGGAACCTAGAGAGCCACGCAGGGAGGGGGCCACAGCAGAGGAAGTTAAATTGTCGCTGGGAGCACAGGCTGTCAAGTGAGGCAGATGTGAGTCCAATCCTGAGTCCACCAATTACCTGCTGTGTGACCTTAGGTAAGTCGTTTCCCTCTGACTGTGTTTCCTGGATGGTGGGTGGGGGGAAGTCATCCCTGTCCACTGGAGCAGTTGTAAGGATTAAAGAAGGCGACGTAGATCAGGTGTTTTACACAGACCCTGGCACACAGTAGGTGCTCAGTCCCTGGTGACTTACTGCCATCCTTACTGCTTTGTTGGTAGCATGAGGCCAATGCACCTGAGAAGACAGCACACAACTCAAGGCAAAGGGGGGGGGGGTGTGGTGGGGACACAACAATGCACGCTGGTGGGTGGGGAGGCCTGCAGCCAGGACCTCGGCGGGCAAGGAGTGGACAGGTAGGACATCCCACTGGAGCTAGACGGCAAAGAATAAATGGAAATTAAGTACGAGAGAGTGGAAAGGCAGTAGAGCTAGGCATGCACGCAGCAAGGACGGCTTGTTTATGGGATGCTGTGCAGGCTGGTTGGGCAGCAGGTAGGCTCAATCCCTTGGGGGAAAGGAATGGCAAAAAATCTGACCTGGGGGTCTGAGGGCGGGGCTTTGATTTATTGACTTGGCTATGCCTCAGGTCTCCTGTTATTCCCCTATACTGGCACCCCGCCTTCCTCTAAGACAGTGGTTCTCAACCTTCCTAATGCCGCGACCCTTTAATACAGTTCCTCATGTTGTGGTGACCCCCAATTTCATTGTTACAAATTGAACATAATTAAAGCATAGTGATTAATCACAAAAACAATATGTAATTATATATGTGTTTTCCGATGGTCTTAAGCGACCCCTGTGAAAGGGTCGTTCAATCCCCAAAGGGGTTGCGACCCACAGGTTGAGAACCACTGCTCTAAGAAGAGTATGGGATGCCCCAAGGGGGTTGTAGGCATGTGTCAAATTGCTGGGCCTGGCTGGTCCCTGGCAAACTGTTCCTGGTCAGGAGGTGTTTCGTATCCGGTGGTGGTGGAGAGAGTGGGGGTATTTGCTTCAGTGGAGCACCTCCTTTCAGGCCTGACCACCTAGGATGGGGTCAGGCTGCCCCTCCCACCCCTCCTCCCTTGCAAGATGTCACCAGCCTCGAGCCATGTTACTCCCATCGCTGGAGAATGCCCTCCAGACAGAAGAGTGGGCAGTGTCCCTGGCTCCACCTGGCCAACCTATGCAGAGCCAGTGCCCATGATGGCTGCTCCCCGGTGTCCTGCGTCCTGGTGGAAGATGATTAATGGCCTGGCTGCGCCGATGTGTTGTATTTAGGTCTATTCCCAAGCAGATAGATTTTTCTCTGCAGATAAAACGAAGGCAGGCCGTTCCTGGGCTGCGGGGTCCCTGCCCACCCCTCCCGGCTGCAGGCTGTTAGGGAGCTCTGAAAGTTAAATGAGTTGATAAGCGGGCGGGGGCAGGGAGGACTGTACCTCCAGTGGCCCTTGTAAACAGTATAAAGTCACCTTGATGTGCGGGGACTAATGACGCCGGAGCAAGCCAAATGGAGTCCAGTGGCACCGAGCCAGGACGGGAGCCAGCGTCCCCACGGCATGGAGAGGGGCTGGCAGGGCCTCACCTTCCTCTGTCCCTGTCTTTTTCCTGGTGACACGCACTTGTACTCAGCTCTGTCTCATGCCGAGTGCAAAACTCATGACGTTTCCGTTGCTTCCTCTGTAGAAAGGGAATGAATGCTCCGATGTTGAAGTCCTAACTCCCCGTACCTGTGAAGTGACCTTATTCAGAAACAGGGTCTTTGCAAATGATCAATTTAAGAAGAGGTCATTAGGATGGGTCTCTAATGGGACACAGTATGACTGTGTCCAGAGGGAATTTTGGACACAGAGACCGACATGCACACAGGAGGGCTGGACCACCAGGTGAGCAGAAGGCAGAGATCAGGGCTGTGCTACTACGGGCCAAGGGACAGCAAATTCCCTAGCAAATCAGCAGCCCCCAGGAGGGAGGCTCAGAGCTGATCCGCCCCCACACCCTGGGAAGGAACCAACTCTGCCCACACCTTGATCTGGGCCGCCTGGCTTCCAGAGCTGGGAGGCAACACATTTCTGTTGTAAGCCCCAGGTCTTGGTAGCATGGGAACGAATACAGGGGAAGAATTACCCTCCCCTTGGGTTGGCTGCAAGGATGTCACATGTGAATCCACAAATAGTCATCGAATGTTTAGGCCAGGGGCTTACCCCAAGATAGGGGGGCAAGAATAGAGGTGGGCCCAACAAATGAGGGGCAGGTGAACCTCAGAAAACAAAGGCTGCACAATGGTCAGGGTCCTTGTTTCTATAGGACAGACACACAGGGTTAAAGGTTAGGAGGAGGCCAGGCCACAGATTGATTCCATTTACATGAAATATCCAGGCCAGCCCTGACAGGTTTGGCTCAGTGGATAGAGCGTCGGCCTGAGGACTGAAGGGTCCCAGGTTCAATTCCGGTCAAGAGCATGTACCTGGGTTGAGGGCACATCCCCAATAAGGGGTATGCAGGAGGCAGCTGATCGATGTTTCTCTCTCATCGATGTTTCTAACTCTCTATCCCTCTCCCTTCCTCTCTGTAAAAAAATCAATAAAATATATTTTAAAAAAGAAAGAAAGAAATGTCCAGGCCAGGCATACCCACAGAGACAGAAAGCAGATTAGTGGTTGCGGGGGGCTGGGGAGGAGAAGTAGGAAGTGACTGCTTAGTGGGTACAGCTTCTCCTTGGGGGATGAAAATGTTCTGGAACTAAATGGTGGGGATGGTTACATAATACTGTGAGTGTATTAAATGCCACTGAACTGTATACTGTAAAATGGTTAAAATGGGGAATTTGGTAGTATGTGTATCTATAATAGTAAAAGTATAATATGCTAATTAGACCAGACATCCTTCCGGACGACCTTCCGGACGAAGCCAGGGCTGCGAGGGAAGCCCAGGTCCTGGGTGCCAGAGGAAGCCGGTGCTGGCAGCCGGGGAAAGGAAGGCGTACTCTTGCATGGATTTTGTGCATCGGGCCTCTAGTTTTATAATAATAAGAAACAGTATGTATTGCATGCTAAAAAACAAAAAAGGTAGTACAGAAAACTCAAGAAGTCCCTGAGATTTCAACTCAAGGACTTTGAAGGAGGAGGTCGAGTTCATAAACTCAGGGAGTAAAAGGTTAAATAATTGGGGTTGCAGCAATACTTTTGTCACTTTTTAAAAATCCCTTTGGGCAGTTGGAGGAGAGATTCAGGGTCCCCTGGGCACCCCTGTCCTTGCCTCACCTGCCCCTGGGCTCACACACCAAAACCTCCTGACCTCTGACCTCTGGCTAGACTCTGCAGGCCAGAGCACTTCCTACCGTCAGGTGCTTGCCCTGCCAGGACTACCTCAAGCTTTTGGGGAGGAATCAAAGCAAGTTCAAGTAATGAGGCTAAGCTAGGCAGGGGCCGCCTCCGGAAAGACACAGGCTGCATGCCCGGGGCTGGTCATGCTACCAGGGGCTCTTCTAAGCATCTCCTTGCCTTGTGTCATTTGTCATCATGCCCATCTAGGGAGGTAGTCACTTAGAATCCCCATGTTGCAGGCAGGGAAACTGAAGCACAGAGAAGCTGAGGGTTTCCACCCACTCCCCAATACTAAGGGAAGAGGCTCGATCCCAACCCGGTGTCCTAAATCAGCGTCCGGGCTTTAACGTCAGTGTGTGCCTCTGCCCTGGGAGCCTAGGGGGCCTGGCCCTTGAAGTCGGAGAGGCTTATGGCGAGAAGGGGAAGCTCTCCAGGGCCTCCTGAAAGTAAAGGGCCACAGACACCAAGGCTTGGCTCAGCCGGGAGAGCTGGCCCGAGACTGTGTGTGATTGAGAAATCGGCCTGGAGGTGAAAAGCCTGTCATGGTCCCACGGGGCTGTCAAGGAGGATGCCTCTGGAAGGAGTGGCTCGGCTCACCCGGTTACCCAGCGCTCTCACTAGATAAGACACTGACCTGGTAGGCATGACTTCTGGTGAGATGGGGGGGGGGGTGGGGTGGGGGTGGGGGCAGGGAGGATCCCAGTGCGCACAGCTGGAGGATTTTAAAAGAAAGCAAATAATGAAGGGACGTCGTCAGTTTGCCTGAGAAGAGCAGTTTTGCCCTGAAAAGGAGCCTGGCAGTGAACAGTGAGCGTGTGCCAGAGGGGTTACAGCTGCAGCCACCAGCACAGGAAGCCTGGAGCCCTCTCGACAGGGTTGCCCACCTTCCTAGCAACTAAACTCACCGAGCAACCTGTGTGCGCTCAGGCCTGACAGAGGGCACTGGCCTGGCACCCAGAGCACAGCAGCTCACAACAAGGCTATGGATGCACGATGGGTCGGTCAGACTATATCTGCCAATTCTCCACCTCTCAGAATATAGGTTAGCGGGAATAAGACTCTAGACAGGAGTGACTCAAATGATGGGTGCCTTAGGCGCCACTCATTCATTCACTCATTCACTCACTCATTCATTCATTCCATCAGTCAGTCCATACTCAGGAGAGTCTGGCCGTGTCTCAGGTAACATGGTAGCACTGGGGATGTAATGGTGAGTAAGACACACGTGGGCTTTCTCTCTTGGAGACTGTATTCCAACGGCAGGCTACTCGAAAGAATGCTCTTGGTTCTACATATTAAACGGCTTTGACTTCAACAGCTTGGCTACTGCTCCTTCTTCTGTTAGCCTGGAGAGCAAAGAATTAGATCTAATAGGAAGAAGAAGTTCAACTTTTACTTCTTAAACATCAGAGAGCAGGAAGTTTTATGGATTGTAAAGTACCTATCCCTTACCACATCAGCACGGGGCTGGTCCCACCACCCCTCTAGAAGGGGGAGTGTCACCTGAAATTCCACCTAAACCCGTGGGCACTCGTCACCAGATCATCAAGGCAGGTGGCCCTGGTGTGTTCAGTGCAGGTATGTCTCTGATGGCAGGTGGGGAGGCCCGGGGCGAGCAGGAGCTCACCTAGCTAGTTGTTGGACAGCCCAGACTTCTGCCCTTTCTCTGCGACTCTTCCATCTTCTGGAAGCTTTGCCTGTGGCTCAGCTTTCAGAGTTGGGCTGGCCTGCCCCAGGGCAGCTGCCCCACCTTTGCAGAAATGGGGGCGAGCAGTGTTTCTTAGAGACCTTCCAGTATCCCAAAGACCGGGGTTCCTTCCCCCAGGAAGAAACTTTCCCAGGCAATTCAGTCTCATAGAAAAACTTTTGGGAAAAGTAGAGACACCAACACCCCCAAGGCCTTTCAATCTTGGGCAATTCCTCTGACATGAATGTCATCCCCTGTCCTTTAAAAAAAAAAACCCACTATGTGCTGAGGCGGGAACCACTGGACCTGCCTCCCCAGGCACAGGTGACTCCTGACTGCATCCCCACCCCTATCCTCCAGCCCTTCGGCAGGTCCTCTGAGAAGCCTGCCAGGCCCCTGAGCTAGGAAGGCTCTGTCTGCTCCCCCTTCGGAAACTTTCGTGGAAAGCACTTGTGCTGACGAATGCTCCCAAGTCAGGACTTTGACTCCGGCCCTGCAGAGCCAGGGGCTCAGGATCTGGGGCCTCTCCTCCCCGGAGTCAGGACCTCCGCCTGGCTCCTCCCCAGCGCTCTCTGCCCACCATCGGTCATGGGTTCTCCGGTGACCCCAAGCGACTGTTCCACCGCTGGAGCGATAACCGACTCCCATACTTTTCCCCAGGCCCTCCCCCCTTTTATTCTACATTTTCCTCCCCCTTTCCAGCGTGTGGTCTGCATGGGGCTCGGCAGAGTTGAAAGTCTAGAGCCTTTGGCTGTTTTGTTTAAGACCTGGTTATGGTTGTGGGAATTTTTTTTTTTTTTGTCAGCTGCCTGTTATATCAATCACGGAGTCGGGATCTATTTATAGGTTGGGAGTACTGTGTCCTTAGTCACAAAGAGACACAGACAGGGGACTGTCAGCTGGTGCTGGAGGAGCTGAGCAGCGAGTCATCAGCAACTGGAAGCACCTGAGGGGCAGACATTCCGCCCACCCCGTCCTCCCGGCCCGAGCATGTGAGTACCCAACTTCTCCCGCGTGCCCTGAACCTCTCCTCCCCCGCACCCCCCTCCCGCACACACCCCTCTCTCTTTTGGAAATGGATAAAAATATCTCCCGTGCCTGCTCCTTCCTCCCGCTTTTCGCCGGTGAAGCATCCCTGGGCGGCCGAGGGGAACACGTTGCGGGTCCCAGGCTGTCACGGGTCCCAGGCTGTCACGGGTCCCAGGCTGTCACGGGGAGGTCAGAGGGACCGGGAATGGCTGGTGGGCCGGCTTCTCACACTCGTTTGGAATCAGTAGGTTCCCTGTTAGTGCTGTTTGTTTTGGCTGAGAAGAAGGGAGTAAATCAAAAGGGCAAGGGAAAGTTTACATGCGGCTCAGCGGGTGGGTATGTCTCCCGGCGTGAAAACTTTTATTTGCTGGCAGCTCAGGCGTCGGCGAGCTGGGAAGGTTACACAGGACAGGTGCCGATGGAGGGCTCCCGGCAGGTCTGGGCTCCGCCTGGGAGCTTCCAGGGGGCGGGAGTCTCCACAGTCCCCTTGGCCAGCTTTGCTGCGGTGCCTCCCAGGAAAAGGACTATTTTGTTTTCTGCTCCGTGGAGTGGCTTTGCTTTGAGAAGTCCAGAGGGGAGCTGATTGACGATTTGTCTGGCCTCCCGGGCGTTCGTCGGCTCGCTCATTTGGTGTCTTTGCTTCACCCTGAAAGGGGAACTTGAGTGGGGCTGGGGGAGGAAGAGGCTCTGAAAGGATGCAGCCAGGTGTGCCGTGTTGCTGAGGCATCGCTCCGCATCCTTCCCAAGGAAGAAACTTAATATCACGGCTCTTGTCAAAGCCGTGCTTGTTTCAGACAGTCGGGGTGCAGGCTGTGTGAGCGCACTGGTGGCTCCCGGAGATGGCCGTCCCCAGACATTGTCCAGTGGCCCGCACGGCTAACACATCGCAGGCTTCCTGTGGGCCCCCGGGGACTTGAGTTTCTGGAGAATGCACAGTATTAAGTAAAAATCCTGCCCTTGGGGAGGTTAGCTGTATATTACAAAGAAATAATAACCCTAAATTTTTAGGGAAAAAATCCGATGTCTAATGTATATTATGTACAACTTTAAAAACGTACCTCTTTCTTTAACAAGTCTAATAATGCCTGGGTTTCTATTTCCTGGTACGATGCTCACCCTACACACACTGCATCGCTAAGGACTACGTCTCGGTTTGTTTGGGAAAACAATGCCCTAACAGAGAAATCTCTCCAACAATTTAAAAGCAGTAAACAAAGCAGATATGTCTGGATTGCCTTTGATTAAAGAGAAGATAGTTTTATCAGCAAATCTCACTCGATGAAAGGGAAGTAACCGTGGACACACAGGTCTGTTTAGAGGCAATTTGATCTCGGTTTTGACCTTTAGGAACTCTAACTTTCCTTCTCTGGGTTCTTTACGTTCGCCGGCGTTTTATTTTGGCCTCTTGTTGTCTTCAATCCATTCATCTCTTCTGTGGGAAGGGAGCATGGGTATCAGGAAGGAGTAAGAAATTGGAAGGTCAACTTTGCATGTCCAGGTAGTGAGCCCGCGTTCATGGGTGGGGACACTCAGGATAAGGAGTTTGTTGGCAAATGGAGCGGGGCGGGAATGGCCCTATTTAAAACCTAGCCTGGTAAGTAGAATCCAAGAAATGAAGGAAAACATAAGCAGGAGTTGAGCATATTATACATGCAGCACTCCTGCTTCTCTCTTCCAGGGACTCTGTTTTGCCAAACAGATCCTGCTAAGGTTCCCACAATAATGCTGAAGTGGGATTTGGTGGGTTATTGTTAATTAAAGCTCAAGTGCTTCGAGTGATTGAGACATTGCGTTCAGAAATCACAGCAGTCAGCTGTTTGCAGACTGGAGCTACCCTAGGACTTTCAGATCTCAATGGCCTTTTAGAGAAAGTGTGGCACATTTGAACCTTTTAACACAAGAGCAGACCATCTCCTCACCCCTCCACTGGCACACCGGAGCCTGCAGGCCCCAGCTGACCTGCAGCGGGAGAGACGCCTGTATTTCTGAGCAAGTTCCCAGTTCTCACCAGCATTCGCGTTGAGAGGGAAGAATATTTGTTGGAACATTTAGGCAAGAACTGCTCCTTCGCTCGGCGACCTGTGGATGCGTTCGGGTGGGCTGGGGGCTTGTTTGGCAGTATGATGGGGGGCCTGGCTCTCATCCTCATTTCAGGATGTGGGTTTTCCCTTTTGGGATTCGTGCTAGAGATGCAATTGGGGAAAACTTCAAGATATTTGCATAAGGCAGCCTCTGATTACTTACTTTCTGCTTCAACAACGATTAATTTTATGTGGATTGAGCTCCCATCAAACTCATCTTTTTTCCAAACTGATTTTTTAAATGCAATTGGTCATGGGGCTGTCTGTGACTTCTGCGCAATCTCACCCATTCCATCCTTGTTGTTTATGTCTCCGAATGTCAGTGCACGGTTGCCTGTGTGCACATGCTGTCATTTGTGTGTCCCCCTCCCTCCCCCTGAGCACATGGATGCCCAGCCCCAGCCTCCTCCCAAACTGGGGACAGTGGGGCTCATGAACAGGTGTTTGGAATACAGCAGGCTCAGGTGCAGAGGACCATCAATCTCCAGGAAGAAGGAACTGCAAATACTGGAAAGCGCTCCCCTAATTCAAACAATTTTACATAAACTGGGGTCTCTCCAAATGCCCCCTCAACAAAAAAATGGCAGCTGGCAGGACTTTTCAACCCATGACCCTGCACAGCTCTTCCTCCCCATCACCTCACTTCTGCAGTGTATCTGTCCATCTTGTTCTTATCTCTATTTTTACATTTCATTATCCTCCTGCTCTCTCTCCCTCCCACCCCCCTTCCCTCCCCCTTCTCCCTGAAAAACACATTTCTATCTGGCACAGAAAATAAACTCAGATTGTGGGTAGTTATGTTAATCTAATTCAATCCTCAGCGGGTTAGGAGTGAAATTCTAATAGTGAAGCTGTTGAGGGCTTTTTTGTTAATGGCTTGGGGATTACATTGAGTTAAAGGCTCATTTCCTAATCAAACAGAGAGGGAGAGAGTGACTCCGAATATTTATGAGTCTCCCAGTGAGAGTTTAAACATTCAACTCCAAAAGCAGGGTTTCTGCTGGTGGAAAGAGTTAAAACCCCTCAGGGCTGCTGGGGAAAAAATTAAACCAGTTAAGCCATCAGCATTTTCAGGCTGCTGTGCAACTTGGGCAAAGTGGAAGGTGGGGCGAGAGGGGAATCGGTTCACAAAGCGAAAATGGAAACTGTGGCAGACGCTCTGCAGCCAGCGGCAGCCGCCGACGTGCTCAGAGAAAAGTCCCCGGCAGCAGACTGGGGTCCTCGGTTCACCACGGGCCTGGAGGGGCCCTGTGCCTGCAACTCCCCAGATCAATTCTCCTCCTTCGACCGGAGGTGAGAACAGGGAGGCAGGAGTATGGCTCAATTTACCAGCAGCTGGAGCGTTCCCCCTGCTGCCTGGTGGAGGGGGAGAGGATGTCCCCACTCTGTCCTGCCCGTGAAGTGCCGAGGGTGGTCTTCCCCTGCGATAGCAAACTCACATCTCCACAGGCCCCCCTCTCCCTTGGCTCTGTGCTCGGTCTGGGTCCCCTGTCCCTCTGCTCGGGGCTCTGTGCCCACGAGGACTTCAAAGCCCATCTGGTTCACTGTGCCCAGAGAAAGCAGGTGGAGAGCTCCCTGATCTCCGGCCAGAGAGGGTGAGGAGCGACTTGGCCAAGGTCAAGCAAAGTCACGGCAAAGTGGAGGTCAGGAGTCTGAGTTCTCTGATGCGCTCTGGCTGCTCTCCCCCCGGTTCTCTGGGGTACAGGAGAGGATAGGGCTGAGTCCAGCCACATGGCTGTGCAGACTGCCCTGGGCCTCCTGGGGTGTTGCTGGCTTCTCCAGCTTGGAAAGGATGGGCAGGCGTCCCCTGCAGGAGGATTTTGAATGCTCTGTGGACACGGGTACTTGTTCTTGCCACGCACTGAGTGACCCATTTCAGGCCCTTTTACTGGGGCCTTCTTCCTGCTCTAGGAGGTTGGGGAGGCCCAACTGCTGGCTTTCTCTCTCCCAGGTCCTCTGGCTTTTTGTTTGCTGAGGACCAGGCACGGATCTTCCTCCCGATGTCTCATTGGCCTGTGAGTGGCCTGTGAGTCCTCTTGCATTTGCCCTTTCTCGTGTCAAGGCCACACTCATGTCTATGCAACTTTCCTGGGCATCCTTTCTCATGTGGCTGGCATCTCCCTCTTCTCGGAGCCCCTGGCTGATCTCCCCTACCAAGGAGGGTCTCCCTCATTGCACCAGCCGCTGAACAAGAACACAGACAACATTTCCGTCCCCACTGTAAGCCCAGACCATGGCTGGCCGTTCCTGCCCTCCTGCCCTAACCGGTGCCCCTCAGGGGCACACAGAGCTGTGGTGATCATGCAGAGTCACACACCAGGACTCAGAGTCCAGCACCGCTTTCTCTCAGCTGTGAGACTGGAGGTCCTGACCCCCAAAAGGTCTCGCTTTTCCCATCTGCTACTGGGGGAGGGGGGGGGGCAAATACTTCTAGAACCTTCCTTATGGGTTTTTGGGAAGAGGAAGTGCATGCGACGTGTTGGCCCTTTGCCCAGTGTGCTAGCACCCTCATTTGCTCAGCACACAGCAGTCACTTTGTCACACCACTGACAGCAGGTCCCTACGCCTCCCACCTGAGGGGCTATGACTGAGCTCAGGCTGCTGTGATGCAATACCATAGACTAGGTGACAAACAACAGCCTTATCCTCTCACAGGTCTGAGGTGGGCCCAGGACCCGGGGGCCGGCATGGGGCGGGGGGGGGGGGGTCCTGGCGAGGCCCCTCTGTGTGTCCTCACCTGGAGGGAGCTCAGCGCTGGCCTCCTCCTCTCCTTAGGAGGCCACTGAGCCCATCACGGGGTCCTCCTTCATGACCTCATCTAAGCTTAATTGCTCCCCAGAGGCCTCGCCCCAAACACCATGCGGGGATTAGGGCTTCCGCACAGGGACTTTGGGAGGACACACGCCTTCTGCCCACGACAGGCTGTTTTCCCTAAATGTTGACCAGCAGAGTCCGGTGTCAGCCAGACTTCCAGCTTCAGCCTCCCACGGCGATGCCATTCAGAAGCCAGAGATCAAGGCACAGGGGGTACCCCCCTCCCCAACCTGTAGAGAACTTGGGGCTTTTCGCCCCCTTTGGGAAAGCAGAGGGTTTGGTTAGCAGCCCCAAGTCAGGGAAGGAGGCCTGACTTACTCTGCTCTGGCTCGCATCCCATGAGCAGTTTTGTTGCTGGGTCTCCGGCTCCCTCCGCACTCCCTGCACCCTGTGCTCAGAGGGCGGTGTGGGCTCTGCCCCAGAGCAGCCAGGCCAGCCCTGGCTGTGAAGCCAGCAGGTGACAGCTCCGTCCTCCTCTCTCTCAACATGGTCGCTTGACAAACTAATCCAAGGGCCAAGCGGGCCCCAGGGGAGTTCCTGAGAGGCGCCCTCCCCGGGGCTGCCCCAGTCCCAGTCCCTCGCCCCCTGAGTCTCTGTGTAGGGGCGCTGGGCTGCGAGGCCGTGAACCCGTCTGTCCTTTCCCCACCTGTAAGCCACTCACGTCCTGGCTGAGGCAGGGATGGGAGTGTTCTCCTCCCTCCCTGCTGTGCTCCCCCTTCTAGAGCTGGAGGTACCCCTACTCAACTCGCCCCTCTCTGCCCCTCCTGCTCCCATGTCCCTCGGTCCAGAAAAAAGAAAAAGGAGCTGTGTCCTTCCTTCAGATGCGCACACACCTTCCCAGGAATCTTATTCTGTTCAGTAAAAAGCTTTGTCTAAGTCGATGTCCAATTTAATTGCTAAACTGTGACCATTTCCCTCATCTGTCACGCTCTCCCCTGGCCCCTTTCCGGCTGTACCTGCCTCCTCTGCTGTCCCCACCCTGTAGGGCCCCTGCTCTTCCTGTTGCTACACCCGTGCTGGTCCCGGGGGGCACACATAAGAGGGGACCTTCCTTCTGAAGTGTCTGTTCCCATTAGCACAGACAAGGATTTTGAACGGCAGCAAGATAGAAATGTTATCTGGGCACTGGCTTCTTCCCAGACAGTGTTTCTCTCTCTTCTGGAAGGCAGGGATAGGAACTCAGGCTGCTGAGGGTTAAAGGACAGCAGTGAAAAGTCTGGGTATCTCTTGGGGCCGGTGGCTGGCTGAGGCCATTGATTAGCTTGGCTTGGTGATCTTTCTAGCAATATTCAGGAGTGAAATTATTGCTGATTGGGCCGTGTGTGTGTGTGTGTGTGTGTGTGTGTGTGTGTGTGTGTGTGTTAGGGTTCATGGCAGCCAGGGGGCGGGGGGTAGGAAACATCTGAGAAAGAAATGTCATGGACTGTTCACTCCTAAGCCAGTCTCGAGAAGAGACCTACCACCTCACATAACCGTATATCTGCGGTTATGTGAGGACTGTGTGTGGAGCAGTCAGCTGGGAGAGTCCAGATGGAGGTGTGCAGGGCCTCCCTATCCATTTTCTTTGCGGATCCCTGTGAATCTAGAATTATTGTGAAATAAAAAGTTGAAAGACAAAGTCCCCTAAATGGAGGCCCGATGTTGAGGGCTGCTTTCATCTGTGGCTCCGGGGATGGAGGGGCAGGTACCTCAGATCAGTGGCGGTTGAGGCACACATACTTCCGGGGCCTCAGTTCCCTTGATCATAATATGAGGGCTTGGGAGCAATCTCTTGGACCCTCCAGCTCAGAGAGTTTACATTTTAGAACTTGTTCAATATGGACCTGGTACGCTGTATTCCTAACATAGGCAGTAGCCACAGGTCAGCAGCCTGTGCCCCTCTAATCATGCCTTTACCATCAGTCCCTATGACCTATCACTTCCCTCGGCTTGCTTTCTCTCCTCACCTCTCCCTGTTTGTAGGTATACCTGGGTGGTGAGCAGAAAACCCGTCAGAACTTTTTGTTCAAAACCAAATCTATAAACTCTGCCTTTTTATTTCGTTTTTGATTCGTAGAAACCACTGTTTCATACCTCCGTGGTCCTAATATTCTCCTCCCTACAATCTGCCACCCCAGAGGTCACATCAGGCTTCTGCATGGCGGGAGAAGCCCCAGGCCAGAGTGCTGCTCCTCTGGGTTTGCTCAGAGCCCTTTGGCAGCCTCTAGATCAGGGGTGGGGAACCCTTCTTTGGCCAAGGGCCATTTGGATATCGATAACATCATTCTCGGCCCGTACAAAATTATCAACTTAAGAATTAGCCTGCTCTATTTGGTCAGACATTTCATTAACTCACCCCTAATGCCTTGCAGGGCCAGACCAAATGATTTCTCGGGTCTTATGGGGCCCATGGACCGGACGTTCCCCACCCCTGCTCTAAAGAAAGGAGCATGGGTGGGATTGGAGAAGACAGTTTCCCAACAGGGTGACCTCAGCAAGTCCTTAACCTCTCCGCACCTTCATTTCTTCGCCCACAAAGGAGACCGAGCCTGCTCTGAGTAATTCATGAGATTGGCATGGGGCTAAAATAAGAATCAGAGCACAAACTTTCCTTTCCTGTGGTTTCCATGAAGTAGTTTGGGTGGTGACTATGTGGGCTTCACAGCCATGATCCTGGACCTCTCCATGCCCACCTTGTATTAGCTGTGACCTTGGGCAAGTTTCCCACCCTCAGTTTCCTCATCTGTCTAATGGGTGTGCTGAGCTCCTTCCTCCTGAGTTGTTGTGCAGGTTCAAGGAGACCCATGTCCAGGCCCTTGAACAGTGCCTGCTAGACAATAAACTCTAGACGCCATTGCTGTTGATGATGACAATGATGATGATGACTGGCCAGGAGGGAGGAGACTTTAAAGTCCCTACATTCCTCCCACAGCACCCCTGGGCAGCTTACAAATATGGCAGAAGGTGCTGCTCTAGAGGTGATTTAAAGACATACCCCGGTCCTCCATGATCCCTGCACTTCCATGTCCCCAAACCAAGTGAACACCCCCTGTGCCTGCCTGGGTTTGGGGTGATCTGGCCGAGCCTTTCCCCTCCCATGGAAATCTGCTCTCCACGGCCTGGCTGCTGAAGTCCCAGGCCGGGTGGAAAGGTTGGAAATGGTTTAAATGGGCTGTCTTGTGTGTCCCTAAGTTGTGGAGTCACTGGAGTGTATTTTCTGCAAAGGGCCAATTGCTCCTCTTTGTGGAGTGTAACTAAGCTAACTAAGCAGGGATTGCATGTTCTCCACATACTTGATGGTGTATCTCAGGGAGCACTTAGCAATGAAAGAAGAATGGGAATAGGTAGGGACCATTTCTAATGCCTCAGGGTGGGGGTAGGGGGTGATTTGTATACTTCAAGGAACTTGTAGCAGCGACCTCAACTCTTAGGGGGCAAATTCCAAACCCAGACTTGTGACCAGCCTGCGTATCTGTGGGCACATGAGCACGGAAGGGTATTGTGGCCAGCCAGCCATGGCTCTCCTCGCTCCCTGGCTTGGGCTGAAAGTGATCTTGAAGGAAACTGTAATTACTGTTTACTCCAGGGCACTCCATTGAGCACACCCCTCATGTAATGACTTAATTCTGCCTTCAGATGCTCCTCTGCTGTTGCTCCTTTGGAAGCCAGAGGGACCCAGCCACCACTTTAGCCCCAAGGGGGACAGATCCGGAGGTGGCTACCAGTCCCTACAAGTTCAGGCTTTACTCGTGGGCAACAGAAATATGGCGGTGGCACTTTTCTCTTCCAAAATCTTCACCCAGATCTCTGCCCTTAGCCACAGACATTTCGAAGCAAAGCCAAGTTGCTCTCATGAGCAAGCAGTCTTGGTGGATTAGGACAGCCAGCAGCATTGATACGCGAAGGGTGTTCAGAAAAATTCTAAAGACGGGATCTGAAACCTGCAGAAGATGCCACTCATCGCCTAGGGATCTGACGTGAGGTGTGCACGGAAATGAGAAAGACCGGCTTCCGGAGAGGAGGAGCCGCGCTTATTAGAGTGTTCTGTGCCCCCTCCTGCCAAGTGCACGTGTTTGCTCTGGCTTCCTCGGGCTCCTCACTTGCTTGCTTCCCCACTTACTTTTGGGGATGAACTTGCCTAATCATTGAAGGTGGGGGATGGGGGCAGGGGCAAGGCATGGGGCTGAATTAGAATGAAATCTGTGGAACCTATTTGCTAAAAAATCAGAATTGTGACCTTGGAGTCTGACACTCTACTGATGTAGTTGGACACTGCAGGGAAAGAAAATGAGTTTTTATGGCGGTGTATTGAACAAGTCTTTAGCTGAGCTTCCTGAAGCCCCCAGCTCTAGTTCCAGCTCTGCCACCGCCCGATGACTGTCCAAGACACTTCATGTCTCCCTGCCTCTGTTTCTTTGCCTATCAAGGCAAGATGGCCTCCAAGTGCTCCTCTGGGTCCAGCCCTAAGCTTCCTCCCGGGCAGTGGTCGTCCTGTACCACAACTGTGAGCTTGATGGCTTCCCCTCCAGAATTAAGGCTCTGCGGGTGGGACTGGGGGCCCTCGTACTGAGCACAGTGGCTGGACACGGCCTGCCTTTGGCTGTGCCAGTGAAAGAAGTGGATACGGGTAAATGCCACCTCCTGCTGCTTCTGGACATGCTGCAGGCCTGGCTTGAGTTTAACCCTCTGTGTCCTCCCTCCCTGGTTGGGGGTGGGGGGTGGCGCCTCCATGGTGTGAACTGGAAAATCTCCTCGCGATAATATGTGCGTTGAGCTGCCTGAGACAAACCCACTGAAAACACCTTCGAGGAATGACATCATCTCCCAGCGGCCACGCCTCCTTCTCGGCATGGCCATGTGCTGTCTATTTCTGTTCCTTGTTCCCCTCTCTCCAGCAGACCCTATTCATTTAAAAATACTGCATTTGCAGACTTGCTAAATAAAGAGCCCTCAGAGCACAAAGTATCCCTTATCCATTTTCTGGGTCCCTATGTGCTTCCTGGTAAAGATTTTTTTGTTATTTTTGACTAAATGGCCTTGATTTTATCATTAATCGGTAGGTAGCAATTCTTTTCACTGTGCCTAACTTATTTCTAAAATATTCTCCCATAAGTCCCGAAGTCTACTTTCCTTGATCCCTCATGCCCCTTCTCACGGCTGCTTTTGCCATTTCACAAAACGGATAAAGTGATTCCTTTATATGTTGGACCCTTGATCTCAGGCCTTGCCTAGTCTTCCACCAGAATTTCCCAGAGAGCAGTTCTTACAATTGGACTTGCTCAGTTCAGGGGGGCTTGGGTCTCTGTCACTTCCATACTGAGCCTGGGGACATGCTTTCTTCTCTCTGCCCCAAAACCTCATATTTTCTTTCACCAGCAGTTTTCACATTGCAGCCGAACCACACTATGAATGTAAAGCCTTAAAAAGCCCGTGGTGTCTCTCTTGGGCACCATGTTGTGAAGGGTTCCACTTTTTTTTTTTTTAATATATTTTATTGATTTTTTACAGAGAGAAAGGGAGAGAGATAGAGAGTTAGAAACATCGATGAGAGAGAAACATCGATCAGCTGCCTCCTGCACATCTCCTACTGGGGATGTGCCCACAACCCAGGTACATGCCCTTGACCGGAATCGAACCTGGGACCTTTCAGTCCGCAGGCTGACGCTCTATCCACTGAGCCAAACCGGTTTCGGCCACTTTTTGTCCCTGATGACAGTGCCACCACATGTTAACTGTGCTTGGTGTCACCTGGTGTCTAACCTGGACATTCCCTTGGACGTTCCTTCCCTGCTTCCTCACACTGTTGTCCAGTGCCTGCTGGCTGCTCGACTCGCTCATGTGTGCACCCCTGCAGCTCCTCTCTGGGTGCGGGTTAGGAAAGAGGCATTTATCGAGGGCCTGTTGTGTTTGGAAACTTTGCACAGTTTGTCTTTGGCCTTGGCGATGGCTGAAAGATGTCAGCGCTGTTATTAGTCCCATTTTACAGAAGAGGGGACAGAGGCACTGGGGTCAGGGTTCTTGCTTCAGGCCACCCAGGGAGTAAGTAGGGTGATCTGTTGTTACCTTCTACAATATAGCACAGGGCTCAGGGCAAGCCGGCAGCCACCAAAAGCTACACCAATGCCCTTGTGTACCCTTTACATTGAACTTGGTCTTATGTTTTCAAAATGTGAAAACATTTTTGCTAATCTCTGAAAAGTGTCAGGTGTTCCCTTAAGCAGACCCACACGGGAGATGCGGCAACTCATAGCTTTGATCCGTCAAGTCCCTGCACCTTCGTAAACATGACACCCTAGGTGCTCTGTCCAGCGAGTCCCCTGTTAATCACACTTAAGCTCTCCTTTGCAACTATTCACAGTCTTTGCTTTCCAATGGTTCTCAACCTTCCTAATGCCGCGACCCTTTAATACAGTTCCTCATGTTGTGGTGACCCCCAACCATAAAATTATTTTCATTGCTAATTCATAACTGTAATGTTGCTACTGTTATGAATCGTCATGTAAATATCTGATATTCAGGATGTATTTTCAGGGGTCGCGACCCACAGGTTGAGAACCACTGCAAGTCAATCTCTAAAATCCCTCCAAAGGAGCTGGCAACGCTGTTGGTAAAATGTGCACCCCATCTGTGGCTACAGTGGGTAGATTTGAAAAGCCACCGTGACGTGGGTTCCTCTTGCAGAACGCGTGGTCCTGTTGGCTCCTGCCTTGGTATGACTGCACCTTCCCTGCTCCGCCCGTGGCCTTCCCACCTGCATCCGTCCATAGGCCATGTTGGCATCCCTTTTCGTTTCCTGTGTTGTCTTTTCCCACCACACTCTTTCCACACGTCATCCTCCTGACTTTGTTCTGAGAGCATCACCTGCTGTATTAACTTGACACTTGTGCTCCATCCCGCTCCTGCCACCAATATCACCCCAATATCTCACTGGACGTTGTGTGTCCTTCACTCCTGTGTGGGCTGTGCCAGGCGTAATCCACCGCACAGTTTTCTTATTGAGAGAGTGAGGCTGGGACAAGGGACTCTCGCCAATGCCACAGCCTCTCCCGGTCTCCTGTGGCCCTATCTCCTCTTGATCCACAAACCCTGGCTCTCAGGATGCCAATCACCATCCCGGGAGAGTTATACTCTCTCCCCACCTTGGATGGAGCTCAGCACGTGCTGACTGGTCAGGGCTAAGTGTGTATCTCCCTGTTCATGACCTTCAGCGGGTACAGGTTCATCGGGTTTCTGCCTTTCCTCTGGCTTCCCTTTCTCTTACGGGGCCTTTGCAGCCAGCAGTCTGCCTCCTGAGTGCAGTGGGTGGGGGCAGCGGGTGGGGGGCGGGGGGAGGGGAGGGGAGGTTGGGCGGCCTCACCTGCCCTTGGCCGGGAAATGTGGATACTTGATAGTCACTGATAGGATTCCCACTGTTTAGCGCTTTCCCTTCCCCTAAGCCTCAGCGTCACACTGAACATCTGTTAGATGATTGACAGCTCAGTGGGGAAGTTTCCTGCCTCTGAAGTACCTGCTTTCCTTGGGGACTTTGTCTCCCACCTACTCGGAGGCTCCTGTGGTCTCCAGTCCTCTGCGTCCCTCTTTCAGGGAGAATACAGAAGTGCTCCTGCCGGGGGTGAGGGAGAGAGGAGCTTGTTTGCTGTGACTGTGGTTGTACCTGCAGAGGCAGAGCCACTGGGTTCTCAGCTGCACGGGGCAAGGGTCAGGGCAGGGGTCAGGGCAGGGTTCAGGGCAGGGGTCAGGGCAGGTGCAGGATCCTGCTGGCCCAGGCGCTGGCTCCCAGAGTGGGTGGCGTGGAGGAGAACAAGCGCTCGCTCTCCTACCCCAGGCCTCTGTGGATCAGAAGCTGGAGGTTCCCCGTCTCCCCACTGATACTGGGGCTGGCACCAGCGTGCCTTGGATTCCCCCGATGGGTGTGCACATGCCTCTGCGAGGCGGTGGTTGGCAGTTCCACTTTCATGTGTCTGTCACCCTGGCTCTTTGGGGAAGACTCCCGAGAGGTCGGGGAGGAGAGTGTCTTTAGCCAGTATCCCTGGAAGTAGAGCCTGAACCCCAGTTCTTGGTAAGAGAGGTACTGGAGGAGTGCTATCTGGAGGAAGCTGGAGGAGAGTGAGGAAGGAGAGGGTGGGGAGGGAGCCAGGTAAGGACATGGACTCCGCTGAGCTCTAGCTTCAGCCTGATCCCAGTGGGGCTCTGGAGCATAAACATCACCATAAAGTTGTCCCAACTTGAGGCAAGAATGCAGGTGTGTTGGACCTCATGTCAGCCAGTCATTGTCTGAGAACTGTCCTGAGGTGAGAGAGTCAACTCCAGGCCCTCTGGACCACGGCGGCTCCCAGTGGTCAAGAGCAATTCTGTGGAGAAGGCTGCAGCCTTTAGCAGCTGGGGGCGTGCGCACAGTGGGGAGGGGTCTGAGCAGAGCCCCTGCAGCATCTGGGCAGAGAGATTGTGAGGCAGGGCCCTCGTGTGGGCCTGTCTCTCCCTCTCCATGGGTCACCTGGAACTTGGCAGGGAGCTCCCATCATTCCCCAGGATGCACCAGCCCAGGGGAGAGCCATTGGAAGCACCGGGATCCGGGTTGGCTGGTTACAAAGACAGGGCCCTGAAGATGCCAGTGTCCATCGCTTGTGTCATGCCCTTCTCTGCTGGGTTAAGCTCACCAGAGCCAGAGGGAGAGAGTCACTCACACCTCTGGCTTTCACTCTGTGGGAGCTGAAAATGGAGTAAGACACAGCCTCTTCCTCTACTGCAGAGGGTGGCTTCCCTCTGGGCCCCTTTGATGGAATTGAGAGCCTCCTTTTGGCCTTTGATTTGCCTTCTGCCAAAGGCCAGGATGGGGTATGTAGGCATCACCTATTCCCAAGCAGCATCCTATATAATAAAAGGCTGATATGCAAATTGATCAAACAGCAGGATGACCGGTCACTATGACATGCACTGATCACCAGGGGGCAGATGCTCAATGCAGAAGATGCCCCCTGGTGGTCAGTGTCTGTGGGAGCATGCTCAGCCAGAAACCGGGCTAATGGCCGGCGAGCACAGTGGTGGTGGCGGGAGCCTCTCGTGCCTCTGCGGCAGTGCTAAGGATGTCCGACTGCCAGCTTAGGCCTGTAGGCCTATGCCGTCTGTCAGACATCCCCTGAGGACTCCCAGACTGTGCGAGGGTGCCGGGAGCCGGTCCATGCTTGCTGTTTCAAGGGACCTGGCATATATGGCATACTGTTCTTAATATGTTTGCTCACCTTCTAGGCACTATGTGTTTTAACCAAGGTCTCTGAGAAAGGTTGTTTTCCCAGGTAGGGATTTTCCCCTGAAGTTAGGGAAGGAATAAAACCTCTTAACTAAGTGCCAGGCGGGTAATTAATCACTTTAACTACGAACAATCATGCTTAAGCTCCATAATCTTTACTCCCTGGAATGGAGATAAGAAACGCCCTAACCTTTGTAATAGAGATTAATAGGATTGGAATCAACTGGTATAAATACAGATGTAAGAAGACAGAAAGAGAGAGACAGAGAGAGAGACAGAACCTAGGCACAGAACCTACACAGAACGTTCTCTAGAGACAGAAGAACTTCGCTGGAGAGAACATGGCAAAAGATCCTGGACAGAAACTGGCCTCAGAACCTAGAGACAGAACCTAGCGAGAGAACATGGCAAAAGATCCTGGACTGAACCTGACTACAGAAATTGGCAAGAGAACCTGACTAGAACCTGGTGACTGAACCTGGCTGGAGAACCTGGACAGAACCTGGCTGGAGAACCTAGCGAGGGAACATGGCCACAGAACCTGGCTGGAGAACCTGGAGAACCTGGCTGGAGAACCTAGCAAGAGAACATGGACACAGAACTTTGCTGGAGATCCAGAGCAGAACCTCTCTGGAGATCCAGACCAGAACTTCGCTATAGGTCCTAAGCAGAACCTCTCTGGAGATCGAGACCAGAACTTGGCTGGAGATCCTGGCTAGGCTGCTGATCAACTGAACACTGTCTCCGTGTCATTCCTTCTTCGCCAACTCCGTCTACGCCTTTGGGAACCCCTGGACCTGCTGGGGCTGGACCCCGGCAAGAGGGCGCAGGCCCAGCTGAGGGACACCCCCCACCACCATAGTGCATGAATTTCGTGTACCGGGCCTCTAGTTTATTATAAGTGGCCACCGGCCTGGCTCTGTGTGGAGAAAATACAGAAAACCAGTTCTTGTTTTTTTTGGAGTTTGAAATTAGTTGGAGGAGGTTTGAGGCATGGTTTAGCCTGTCTGACTGCCTCAAGAAAAAGGATAGGGATGTGTGTGAGGATGGCAAGTACTTGGGGGAGGGACCGTGTGCTGCAGGACTGAGCTTAGGGTGCGGGGCCAGGCTCAGTAAATTACTGCATCTGATGAGCACAGCAAACATGCAGGACTTGGATCTCCAATTTTCAGCTGAAGGAACATGCGCTCCCACATCAGCCTAACCGAGGGCACTGGGGACCTGCAAAATGGTAAAGATGACTTTACCAAAGAACTCAAGCCTGGTCACCTCTATAGTCCACATCTCAAAACTAAACCACTAGGGCCCAGCCAGTGTGTCTCAGTGGTTGAGCATCGACCTATGAACCAGGAGGTCATGGTTCAATTCCCGGTCAGGGCACATGCCTGGGTTGTAGGCTTGATCCCCAGTAGAGGGCATACAGGAGGCAGCTGATGAATAATTCTCTCTCATTATTGATGTTTCTTTCCCTCTCTCCCTCTTCCTTCCTCTCTCTGAAATCAATTTAAAAAATATATATATAAAAAAAAACCTAAAGCAGTAGGGCTTGGAGCCCGATTCTGAAAACGCTAGGGTCAGGTCCCTGAAGGCATGCTGGCCCAGTGGGTCCAGATTGCCCAGCTCATCCCAGTCCCCAGGGGCTTGATGTCTCTCCCTGTGTGAGCTCCTCTGCCCTACTCAATCCCTTCCTCTCCTCCATCCACTTGTAATGCATCCACCATGCTTCCTCCCCCAGCCCTATACCCAACCACATCTTGAAGTTAAGTTGCCTCCTCCCTGAAGTCGCCCTAGTGATATAAAGCCCAAGAGTGAAGAACTCCATTCTGCATCGCCAGCATCCATTGCAATTTCCCACGAGCTCTCCATGTGCCCAGAGCACACGCCTCTTCATGTCCACGCTCATGGACATGTGCGTTCACACTCTGCATGCAAGCTGCTCGGCACGTCCTTACGCGGCCACTCAGAACGCCCCTCACTGGTGTGTCCCCGGCACCCTCTCTGTGCTCTGCCTGCCCTGTCGAAACAAAGAAGAAACTTTAAGACCCAGTGGTGTCCCGATGTCAGCACAGGGGATGGCAAAAGTCCCAACTTTGGAGCAGGGCAAACCTGGCTTCGAATTCTGGCTCTGCTGCTCTTTGCTTTATGGCCTCAGGCAAGTTAGTCTGCCTCTTTACACTCTGTTTCCTCACACGTGCAAAGGGGATGATCAAATCTAGCCTCGGAGGGCGGCTGTGAGGATGAGATGAGGCCGTTGGAAGTGTGAGCTCGGGGTGGGCTGGGAGCTCTGCTCTCCTGCTGTCAAGGTGGCCACCACTCAAGGACAATAGTAGGGTTTTCCTGGACACAAACTCGGCGCGGTGGAGGGCGTTCTGGTACTAACAATGTTAGTCTAGTCTGAAACCTTGCTGACTTAAGAATTTGATTATCGCCCTGGGAAGAGACTAGAACTGAGGTTTGCTTCGTAAGGTGTTTGAGGCCCCATGATTCTCCACGCTTCCTCGACGTTCAAGACCCCACAACACATTTATAGGCCACGCTGCTCTCCTCTCTTCTGTGCCATCCAGGGGGGGACGGGGGGCGGGGCACAGGGGAGGGAAGGAAGCACCTTCCTGCCAGCAGCTTTTCCCAGCGCCTGGCACGTTCGCTTCCCTGGGTGTAAGGAGGGCTCTGGGGTGCACAGGCCACCATCTGCTGGAGCCGCCATGCCCGGGCCCAGCACCAGCCCAGCCTCTGGGACCCATCCCCAGCTTTTGGCAGCTGCCTGCGCTGGGGGGGCCCAAGTCTGGACTGGATGACCTCACAGCTGTGCCTTCAGCCCCTCAGGGGCCTGTGTTTCTGTCTCTCTCGGGGCCCATCCTGGCTGCCGGGCGGAGGGCCCACTGTCCTTCAGTACCAGAGGCTCACATTGCCTGGCCTGTGCCAGCACTTGGCAAAGCCTTCTCGACCGAGAGGCCCTGTGCCTCTTGCATCCATGGCTGCCTGCTTGTCCCACCAGGGCCATGGACCCCAAGTGGGCGTGAGGCTTTGCCAGCTTTGCCATTTCTCTCTGACAGGTCTGGACACTCCCTGGAGGATCGCTCTTCTCACATCAGTCCAAGGGGGAAATTGTACAGGTGGCTCTGAAAATAGAGACACTTGTTAAATTATAGTGCAAGGATACTGACCCTAAGTGAGGTTTGGGCTTCCTAACCTGACTCCAGGGAGAAGGATACAGCTTGTGGTGCTGCCGATGAGGGGAGGAGAGGCAGGAGGAGCAGGAGGGGGAGAGGGAGGAGGAGTCCCCTTATTGAGCACACGCTGCGAAGCAGGCACCATGCTTGGTACTCTGTTCTCATCATTTGATACTCTAGCCCAGCCGTGGGCAAACTACGGCCCGTGGGCCGGATCCGGCCCGTTTGAAATGAATAAAACTAAAAAAAAAAAAGACCGTACCCTTTTATGTAATGATGTTTACTTTGAATTTATATTAGTTCACACAAACACTCCATCCATGCTTTTGTTCCGGCATTGTGGCCCTCGAGTCAAAAGGTTTGCCCACCCCTGCTCTAGCCGTTAAACACTGCATCCCACCCCCCCTCCCCTCAGCCCCTGGAAATCATGCTTCTACTGTCTCCATGGATTTGACTGCTCTAAGTACCTCAGTTGAGTGGACTCATGCAGTGTTTGTCCTCTTCTGGTTGGCTTATTTCACGAGCATAAGGTCCTCAAGTTTTACCCATGTCGTAGCATGTGTCAGAATTTTCCTCATGCCACTGCATGTATGTTTAGAACACATTCTGCTTATTTATTCACCTGCCAGTGGACACGTGGTTTGCTTCCACATTTTAGCTACTGTGAGTAATGTTGCTATGATGCATGTATATAAATATCTCTTTGAGATCCTGCTTTCAATTCTTTTGGATATAAGCACAGGAATGGAATTGCTGGATCATGCGGTCATTTTATTTTTAATTTTTTGAGAAAATGCCATGCTGTATTCCAAAGTGGCTGTACCATATTACATTCCCACCAACAGAGAACAAAGGTTCTAATTTTCCACATCCTCGCCAACATTTATCTCTGTTCTGTTTTTTGTTTTTATAGTAGCCATCCTAAAGGATGTGAAGTGGTAGCTCGCTGTGGTTTTGAGTTGCATTTCCCTAATGATTAGTGATGTTGAGCATCTTTTCATGTGCTTGTTGGCCATTCATGTATCTTTTTTGGAGAAATATCTGTTCCTGTATTTTGCCCATTTTTTAATCGGGTTGTTTGTTGTGTTGTGTTGTTGAGTTTTAAGAGTTATCCATAGCCGAAACCGGTTTGGCTCAGTGGATAGAGCATCGGCTTGCGGACTGAGGGGTCCCAGGTTCGATTCCAGTCAAGGGCATGTACCTGGGTTGCGGGCACATCCCCAGTAGGAGATGTGCAGAAGGCAGCTGATCGATGTTTCTCTCTCATCGATGTTTCTGACTCTCATCTCTCTCCTTTCCTCTCTGTAAAAAATCAATAAAATATATTAAAAAAAAAGAGTTATCCATATATTTTGGATATTAATGCCTTATCAGACATAGAACTTGCAAACAGTTTCTCTAGTCTGTAGGCTGCCTTTTCCCTCTGTCGATAATGTCCTTTGGTGCACAGAAGTTTTAATTCTTATGAAGTCCAATTTGCCTCTTTTTGTTTCTCATCATCTATTCTATACCTTTGATGTCATATTCAAGAAACCATTGCTAGATCTCATGTCATAAAGTTTTGCCTTATATTTTCTTCTAAGAGTTTTATAGTTTTATGGGTTACATTTCGGTCTATGGTCCATTTTGATTTTGTATATAATGTTAGATATGAGTCCAACTTCATGTTTTTACATGTGAATGTATCCAGTTTTCCCAATACCATTTGTCAAAAGACGATTCTCCCCCATTGAATGATCTTGGTGCCCTTGTGGAAAATCATTTGACCATATATGTGAGGGTCTATTTCTGGGAACACCTATACTTTTAACCACTTCTTACACTGCGTCGCAACACCGTGCAGTGCTCAGTGGGACTGTCCAAGCTGCAGAAAACCCCAAACAGGTAAGGGGAACTCCCCATTCTATAGGTGGGAGACTGAGGCCAGAGGTAAGAGCACTCAGCCCAGCGAGCGCCTCCTGAAGTGACCTGGGGTCGCTGGGATACTTTCTGTGCATTTTAGCAAATGCTCTGTTCTGTGGGCAAATGAACTCGTGTGTTTTAGAAACCTAAAGTGTAGAAGGCGGAGGGGAGAGAGGAAGCATCTGGAGTTGGCCCAGGAGTGAGGTGTGCTGGGTGGGAAGCCACTTGAATCCCCTAAGTCAAGCTCCAGGGTCAGCATCTTCTGGGCGACTCTGGACAATACCCTCCCCGCAGACCGTGCACAAGGGCAGCAGGCAGCCTTCAAAGGTGTGTGTGCAAATGCTACCCTTCCTCCATGGCCAGGGCCCCCCTGGACCCCTGGCACATCTCCTGTGCTCCACACCCACCTCTACTCCCTCTCTGCCCTCGAGTCCCCTGCTCCAAGCAGGCAGAAACTCCACCTCCCGACCAAGGCCGGCCTGGGTCACACTCCTGTGTGGGGGCTCACACACACACATGTACACGTCTGCCAGATCACCCC
Organism: Myotis nattereri; assembly: GCF_964212035.1. Lineage (NCBI taxonomy): Eukaryota > Metazoa > Chordata > Mammalia > Chiroptera > Vespertilionidae > Myotis > Myotis nattereri. The sequence continues at coordinate 22,231,493 of NC_138075.1, read as the reverse complement.
CTTCTCTCCTTCACACCTCCTCTGGCGGAAGTCACCTCCTGTCCTGGTCCGCGCATGTCCTCTGGGGCCCCTTCCATAGTCACCCGGAGTTACAGTTATAGACCTGTCTTCCCACCTGGGCTGAGATCTGAGTCAGGATCAGTGGGCAAATATTCAAAAGGATGCCCTAAAGTGTGTGTGTGTGTGTGTGTGTGTGTGTGTGTGTGTGTGTGTGTGTGTCTGCTCCTCGGTGCACACATAGTTGCTCAGTACACTTTTGTGAGTCCAGTTCAGACAGGAGCAATGACTGAAAAGCCAGGTGGTAAAGGGAGTGAGCACTCAGCATGGTCTGAGGCTGGAAGAGAGAGGGAGGGAGGGAGGGAGGGAGGGGCTCCTTGAACAGTGTTTTACCGCAGTATTTAGGAAATATCCCTGGTCACCAAGCCCCATCAACTCCAGCATAGAAATTGGCTATTCATTTTGGGACACAGACCACCCATGAGCTTGTTTTCCCAGGGCCCAGGAAGGAGTGAAGAAAAGGGAGTGGTTATGGGCCCAAGAATAAGTAATGGAGTCAATCTCAGGTTTAATTCCCCTTTGCCCTCATGTCCCTGACTGTCATTGCCACTGGGCGGTCCTGGTGCCCTCAGGTCACCTCTGTGTGAACTCCCCATCCCTGTCCCCCCGCAGGGAGCCGGAGGCTGTGTGCGCCCCAATGCTGGTGGCTCCGCTGGAAACAGCTGTGCACAGCACAACCACCAAACGTGGCCAGCCCGGCACTGCCCTGTGCAAAGACAAGCAGAATTACAGTCGCCCATAAACAAATTAGCATCCTGTAAAAGGTGAAAAGCTCCATAAAATGTCTGGGTTTTGTTTATGGCTTCGAGATGGGGGTGACAGGGAGTCGGATGAAATCACTGGGGTGCTCATGTGGCGCCGGCTCTCTTTCCTTCCTCTCGTCTCCCCCCAACCCAGTGGGCACACAGACCAGGGCGCGAGGGCAGAGGCACACAGCCCTGCCTTGAATGGCCCCTCCTCGGTCCTGCCTCCGTTCCTGCAGCCCCGGTCCCAGCAGGTGTTCCCTAATTAGCAATCTCTTCATTTCCAATCAAAGCACAAGCGGCCCCAAAAGCCTGTCTTTATGAGGGAGCCAGCCGCGGCTAGGGAGGTGCAGCGGGGATAATTGTCTTCGCCAGTGGCGGCAGTACGCGGCTGGCTAATTCGTTATTGTAATAACTTTGCTTGTCCTTGGGGAGATGGGGGTGGGGGCGGGAAGGAGAGGAGCGGGAGGGGACAGGGGGGCTGAGAGTGGGGTGCGGTTAGGGTCTGGGGCAAAAGGGTGGGAAAAAAGAGCGAATGAATGACGCCCGTGCGCCTCCCCTTCCACCACTGCCTCTGCACGCACTTCCCACCGCGGGTGAGAGACAGCCTGGCCAGCCCCTGCCGCTGCCACCTGAGCTGCGAGGAGCCCAGACTCCCATGTGCCGGGAGCAGCCCTGGTTCCTAACGGGGACCCTGGGCTCTGGAAAGCATGTGTTCCATTACCCGCCGGGGCCGGGGGGGGGGGGGCGCTGAGAACCAGCAGTCTTGGGGTCAGGGCTCTGTCTTCCCAAGGGCTCCAGTCGCAGGAACTCCTGGGCCTTGACTGTCATCCGCCTGGGCACAGTGGCAGAGGGGTGCCAGTTAGAATGCCCCAAAGAGCTACACCTTATGCTTTTGTTGGCGCAGTGATATGGGTGACGACTCAAAGGCCCCTCCAAATCTGCAGGGACTACAGAGGCTGAGTGCGCCCCTAAAATAAGGCTGAGTTGGGGTGGAATGCGCCCCTAAAATAAGGCTGAGTTGGGGTGGAATGTGCCCCTAAAATAAGGCTGACATGGCTGCCCCTGCTCTTCCTGGCACACTCCCTGAGCCATTTCTCCCACAGTGAGCGGGGCCTCCTGGGAAAGAGGTGGGAGAACGCTCCCTGGCAGCTGGGGGCTGGGTCCTCAGGTGCTTTGTGAAGGGTTTGGAACTCCACCTGAGCCACTGCCCAGAATGAAACACAGGTATAGAGACAGGAAGGGCGGGTGTCCCCTGTGGGGGAAACAGCATGGCAAAGGCACAGGGTGAATCCTGGAGGGGGCGAGAGGAGGCTTGTGGGATGGGATGGGTGCGGGGTGTGCTGAGATCTGGGAGATCCTGGGAATGCAGGGTGAGGTGGCTGTGGAGGGCCTGATCGGCGGCTCGGTCTTCATCTCTGTGCCTCCAAATCACTAGCAAGAGGGGCGCCTGCTCGAGGTCCTGCAGGTGGCCTTGACCTGCCCTTCCCGTGTCAGCAGGCCTTGCCCAGACCGGACTCTAGAGAAATGGCCTGGACCAGAACAGGGACCTTCCCGGGGGCCAGAGGGAAAGGGCTCATTCCCCAGACTCCCTCCCTCCCACAGCTGCAATCTCAGGCCCCCACCCCCACGCGGTACTTGCTGAGATGGACAGCTGACCAGCCCCTGCCTGACTGCGCAGGCTGTCTCGGCTCCGATGCATCCCCTTGGCCTTGGTGCGTGGTGGTGACCACCGTGGTTAGGGTTGTGGGTCCTAGAATCAGAAGACCTGGAACCAAATTCTGGCTCCACCCGTTAACTCGCCTCTCTGTCTGTCTGTTAAATGAGGGCCATGAGTGCCACCTCACATGAGCTCAATGGGTGCGGTGCACGCACAGCGCTGGCTGGTAGTGAAGGCTCCTACCGGCTAGTTCTTGCTCTGAAAGACATGAGGGGAGGGGGCCTGGAGCGGGTCTGGGAGGGGTATCAGAGCTCCACTGCTCCTTCTTCGCCCTGCTCCCCTCCTCGTCTGTGAAGTGGGATGGGGGACGCTGAACTGGGACCCCCTAAGGTTCTCCGTTTGAAGGGAGGGGGTGCCGGATGGGGTGCGGGGGGGGGGGGGGTGTGCCATGCAGAAGCCTGTCCTGCCCAGGGCCTGCCTTGGAGAGACCCACCCATTCCATGTGGAAATGGTAGTGTTTTGTTTATGGCTTTCTTTCCCTCTCAGCCCTGCTCCTGTGCCTGTGGTTCGGGTGGGGAGTTCCTGCAGCTGGCTCCTGTCTCTGTGTTGGGGGCAAGGGGAGGGCGCAGCCCTGGCTGTGCTGACTGGGAGTGCCCCTGGCCCAGCCCCTATTCCTCTCAAAGGCCATTTCCGTGGAGCATTGTGGCTTTGGTCAATGCCTCTCACCCTAGCTTAAGAGTCAGAAAAACCAAAGCCAGCCCTCCCCTTCCCCCCCCATGTACAGATCCTTCTACAACAGCCTGTTATTATGAAGCACCTGTTATGTGCCTGGTGGGGGAATCCGGTGCTGCACAAGTGAACGAGAGGAGGATTGAGGCCTCTCTGACGGGGAGGGGACATTTTAGCTCCGTCTGAGTGGCTGGGAGGGCGCTCAGCGCGGGTCTGTGTGGGCTCGAGCAGTGCTGTCGAGTGGGAACATGATACACACCCCACATGGGAGCCCGTTGGGTCATTTTAAATTTCCCTGTAGCCACATTTTTAAAAAGTCAAAGGAAGCAGGTAAACTTAATTTCAATAATACATTTTATTATTACCAAAGCACTGTCATTGCAACATGTAAGCAATATAAAAAGTTATCACTGGGATCTTTTACACTCTGTTTCTAGTACTAAATCTTTGAACTCTGGTGTCCCTTTAGACTGACAGCACTTCTCGGGTCAGACGGGCCAAACGTCAGGTGCTCCATAGCCACGCGTGGCCAGCGGCCAGTGGCTGTGGTGTCTATCGGACACCACAGATGGCAAGGTTAAGAGCGCAAACTCTGGGGCCACTTACTAGCGGTGTGATCCTGGGCAAGTTGCCGAACCTCTCTGGGCCTCAGCTTCTTCATCTGTAAAATGGGGTAGTAACAGAACCTCCCCCTTGGAGTTGCCATGAGAATTAAATAAGCTCGTAAACAAACAGCTAAATAGAGTCGTGCCTGGCAGGCAGGAAGTGCTATCTAAATGTTCGTCATTAATAGGAAGAATTGGAAAGAGAATGATAAATCTCGGAAGGAAGGGCAGTCAAGGCAGAAAACAGAGCTGAGGGAAGGACGGGGAGGCTGGTGCTGGGGCAGGTGTGAGGGGCAGCCGAGGCGGCCGGCAGGGCAGCGACCATCACGTCCAGCCTTGAAGAGCTTGGGCTCCTTTTCTGCTCCAGGAGCAGAGCCTCAGAAACCAGAGGGGAGTCTAGGGGCGGAGACTGTGCCTGACCCCTGTTCCCATCGCCAGCGATGGGGCAGGAGCCTGGGTGGGGGGCCTGATGTACCCCTCAGCCTTCCCTCTCCTGCTCTGATTCCAAAACTGTTGCATTCCTCCCATTCACAGCCGCCTGGGAAGCGCCAGGGCATCAGCTGGAGGGGGAATATTAATGATTCAATTTTCGACCGGGTTCCACTCCAGGGCCTCGCCTGCGACATGCATTTTTAATCATAACAAAACAGAATGACAAAGGGAGTCATTTGCAGCAAGGCAGCCCCTGCTGGCTGGCCCCCTCCAGGATCTACTTGGAGGGGGAGGAGGCGCGGGCTTGCCAGCCCAGGAGGCCTTCCCCATTCTGGTGCCAAGATTGCTCCCAACTTCAGAGAGGATCTAGCAATGGGCCCAGCCTCTGGCCATGCAAGTCGTTCTCTCTGCACTGTGACCCCTTCCAAAAGGGGGCTCCTGGGTTGCGGGAAACAGAAACCCTTGGGCACCCATTGGCTGGGGCTGGGAGAAGCTGGCGTAGTGGAGACCTGACCATCTCCCTGAGGTCTGGCTGATGTGCAGCAGAGATAAAGAATTTGCCCCTGCTGGTGTGGCTCAGTGGTTGAGCATCAACCTATAATCCAGGGTTTGATTCCTGGTCAGGGCACATGCCGGGATTGTGGGCTCGGTCCCCAGTGGGGGGTGTGCAGGAAACAGCCAATCAGTGGTTCTCACCATTGATATTTCTATCTCGCTCTCCCTCTCCCTTCCTCTCTGAAATCAATACGTATATTTTTTGAAAAAAGAATTTCTGGGGTGATGTGGGTGTGGAGGCTGCTGAGGAATCTACCTGCCTATTCTCCAAGGCCTGGAGTCATTCTTCTTTCCTGAGCCCCTGTCAGGCTTGGGATTGGGCACACCAGAGCTGGCCAGGTGCCATCGGGGCTGACCTCCCCTTGGTGGTACCTGGTGGCTGGCTGGCCCCTTTCCGATGGAGGCGACACCTGAGTTCCCTGTTAGAGCACTTTCTGCAGGCTGCTGGTCTTGGCCCACTTGGTCTGGTAACCAGCTTTGCACGGAGCCAGCCTGCGGTGCTCTCCTTACTCTTCCTGATCCTGTGAGGGCCCCGCCTGAATCCTGTCTCCTTTCCTGACTATCAGCCACAAGAATGATCCCCTTGCCCCAATCTCCCTGTCTCCTTTCACCCACATTTCCCACTGTCTGCCCCACTCCCCTGGCGATTCTGCTGCCCTCTGACCATCCTTCTGTCCACCCACCCACTCTCTGAGCACCCAGTACCCCCAAGTGCTGTGCCTGCTGGCTCAGCCCAGTGGGGAAGGCCAACAGTCAGCTCATAAACCTTCTCACTATGTGGAAAGGGCGTGTGAAAAAGCTGTAGGGGCACAGGGGCCAGTATACTTTAATGTGTACGTGCTATTTATTCCACCGACATTTATGAGGACCTACTGTGTGCCAGGCACTGTGCTGGGTATGTAGCTACATGGCAAAGAACACAGACACAGTCTCTGCCTTCATAGTGTTTACAGGTAGGTGGGGAAGATGCAACAAACCAACCAACAGGCACCCCGTGCTTCTTTTATATCCTCCCTTGTGTCTTGTACACAGCAGGCACTCCATAAGTGTTTGCTGGCTGATTGGTTCAGAGTTAACTAATTCCCTAACTGTGCCACCTTCTTCTCCCTTGCTTTATGGCATTTTTGTTTGTTTGTTTTGTTAATTCTTACCTGAGGATATTTTTTCCCATTGATTTTTAGAGAGAGTGAAAGGGAGGGAGGGAGGAGGTGAAAGAGAGAGAAACATCAATTTGAGAGAGACACATCAATTGGTTGCCTCTTGTATGCACCCCAACCAAGGCCAGGGATTGAACCTGCAACCCAGGTACTTGCCCTTGACTGGGAATCGAACCCATGACCCTCAGTGTGTGGGCTGATGCTCTAACAGGTCCAGCGGTTCTCAACCTGTGGGTCACGACCCCTGAAAATACATCTGCATATCAGATATTTACATTATGATTTGTAACAGTAGCAAAATTGCAGTTATGAAGTAGCAACAAAAATAATTTTATGGTTGGGGGTCACCACAACATGAGGAACTATATTAAAGGGTCGCGGCATTAGGAAGGTTGAGAACCACTTCTGAGCAACACCAGCCAGGGCCCTTGCTTTATGCTTGTGAAGCTGGTTCCCAGGTTGGATCTTTTACCACCAGGAAGTCCCAGTCCCGATTTGGCTAGCTCCCATCTCAGGTGCAATAAATTAATAATAGCGACCACCAGCATTTATTAGTTGCTCCTTATGGACTAAGCACTTAGGTGCTAAGCACTTTGCCAATACAGGTAATATAATCATTTAATCTTCACAACAACCCCATGGACTAGGTATTTTTATTCAAGTCATTTCATCCAAGAGGAAAATCAGACACAGAGAGGTTAACTCACTTGCCTGCGGTTGCACAGAGCTGGGAGATAAACTGGGCCCTATACCACACTGTTATCCGGTGGCTGCCTCCTCTCATGTAGAAAACGGGCCAGGAAGAGCATCTGTACCCCGTTTGCAGAAATTCGCTGCCTGTTAGTTAACAGGGCGCCATTGCTGGGTATGTCCAAGCTGTGCACCACCACACCCTGCAGGAATCACGGGACGGCAGCCCCGGGGGCCTCAGAGGTCCTCTCCTGCACCCCGCTCATGTCTCAGCCAAGGGAACCCAGGCCCAGGGGTGGGAAGGAACTGGCCCAAGGGCTCAAGTCCAAGCCTTGGTTGAGCGGCTCTCCTGGCCCAGGCTGTCCGCAGCCGCTTTGTTTTACACGGGTTCGTAGAAACCAGGCGGCTGACAGCTGGTCTCAGGTGCAGGGGCAGGAGGGCCCAGGAGCAGCTCCTGACCCCTGAGTCTGTGCCTGCTTTCAGCTGTCCTTCGACTCTAAGGACCCTTATTCCTGGCCTCTCAGGCCCCCTGCTCCCTGCCCTCCTTGCCCTATGTCACCCTCTTCAGAGTTGGCACCCCCGGCTTCCTTCCCATTGTCTTTCCCCTGAGGCTCCAGGATGCTAGCAGCCCATGCTTCAATCCAGGGGGCCCAGGGAAGGGGTGGGAGGGGGGCGAGGCCAGCCCTGACGGCTTGGTAGTGACTGTAGCTGCCCTGGCTCCGCTGGTCAGCAGGAGGAGCCTGTCCCCGGGGCGCTCCTCGCTCCTCATCCACTCATTCATTCCAGCATGTGCAGTAGCATGTTCTGGTGCAGGGCTCAGTCCTGAGCAAGACAGCCCACCGTGGAAGTGAGAGGAGGCGGGGGGCAGGTGGCCCGGTCTTCTCGCGGCACAGCCTGGGCGAGGCTCCCGGTCCCAGTGCGCGAGGAAGGCCGATTTGGCATCTACCTGGGCGGAAGCAGAAGGCTTTCACCATGAAGTCGGGGTCCCTGAGCGGCCCTGGCTTTCCCAAGCATGCCGGAGGGTGTGTGGAAACCACTAGCGGGTAGGAAGAAGGCACAGAGGTGGACATTTCTGTCCTCTCCTTTGACCAAGGGCGTCCGGGAACAGGGCTTGGCAGAGCTCTCATTCCCACGGCTGCCCTAGGAAGGAGGCCGCAGTCCATCCCGGGCTTTTCTAGGAACTTCCGGGGTCCCGGTCATGGTTCTGAGGGGCCTGCACTGAGGACACGTCAGTGAACCCAGCCTTGTGCCGACCCATCTCTGCTTCTGCTTCTGCTTCTGCTTCTGCTTCTGCTTCCACCTGGGGAAGGAGCCCCTAACGTGACACAGGGGCTCCCGGGACTCAGGCCACCAGGCTCCGGCCGCCTTGCCCCGTCTTGCCCGTGGAGCCTGCGGCGTCTGCTCTCTGTGCCCACGGTGTCCCCTCCTTCCTGCCGCCAGCCGCGCTCTCTGATCTAAGGGTGGTTATTCCCCAGCCGCCCGAGGCTCCTCTTTCTGATGGTATGAAAGTCCCCGCAGTTCTCCCCTCATTAATGATTGGCATATTTTTACCTCTCGCGAAAGGAGCTTCAAGGCGACTCCCGGGGGGCCCGCTCTCCGAGTGGAACAATTTCATCCTGCTCCAGAAACGCATTAAAGAGGGTTTGTCAGGATCTTATCACCCGTTGGAGAAAGCGAATCAAATCACTTCTATTTATGCGACGGGGCAGGTGTGCGTCTTTCCACCAAGCCCTGGTCCTGGCTGCGGCCTGGGGTGGGCGCGAACAGAGCACCCCGCGGACCTGGCTGCTGGAGGGGGGCAGCGCTGGCCGCCGCTGACCAGTCTCTCTGTCCCCAGCCGGTGCCTTTGTATCAGCCCCACCCGCAGGCGAGCGGCGATGAGGTATTGGTCCGACCACCAAAGTCGCCTGTTCCTGTCAGTGGTGGCTCCTTCCAGGTACCTGCTGCTCCATAGCCAGAGGGCGCGTCTCCGCCCAGGCAGGCGGCCGTCCTTGGCAGAGCTGGGAGGGAAATGGCAGCATGTTTATAAGATCACACATATTCCCCCGCCTTTAGGAGAGAAGAGTGTAGACTGTTTTTCCTTTGGGGAGTAGGTGTTTTTCCTTTTTTAAAGAAGACAGTATTTTAAAGAAAATACTACAGAATGTAGTCTGTATCTACCACCCAAAATTGACAATTGATAATATGTTGTGATGTATACTTTATATCTTAGTAATAGAATTGCCATTTCGGGTAAGTTAAAGGCTCGTCTGTGCCCGTCCCTCAGCTGCATGATGCCCCAACACCTCCACAGAGATGAGTGTCATGAATTTTTTATGCGTCTTTCTAGGTCCTTAAAAATTCTTTTACGTAACCTCTGTGTCCCCTGGGACGGTGCAGTGTGCTGGGCGCGGTGGCTCTCCTCCGAGCTGCAGCTTCATGGTCTCAGCATGGACGCTGACATCCAGCCGCAGCTTGCAGCTCTGTGACCTTGACTAGTGACCTCACTTCCCCACATCTCACCCCCGGCCCCCTCCCCCGCCTCTAACATGGAGGTAACTACGGTACCTGCCTTGTGAGACTTGTGAGGACGAGATGCGATGATTAAAGCACTTAGCAAAGTGCTGGCCCCTGATTAGTGGCCACAAATGTTTCCCCTCTTCCCTTCCACCTGCACCTCGTGGGGGGCCCTTGTGGCTTCCAGGCACCCCCTCAAATGTACATGTTCATGCCCACCCAACCTCCGGCGGCTTAAGGATGTGCGGTGTACACATTGCAGGCAGGCCCAGCTGGAATCCTGTCATTTGCTGTTGGGAGAAAGCAGGCTGGGTGGGGAATCCAGCAGGTCCGAGGGCTCGCGGGCCGAGCATCCCCTGATCAGAGCCAGGCAGGAGCAGAGGGGGCGCCGGCCTGGCCAGCCCGAGGCCAGGGCCCTTCCAGCTGTGCAGCTGCCTCCGTGGCCCCAGGAATGGTTCCAACGGCTGTGCCTTGTGCCCCATCATGTCGCACAAAAGGACATATTGATTGGTTCGTAGGAGCATTTCCTGGGGTCCTTTATATCTCTCTCCCTCGCCACCATAATGAAGAGGCTGGGTGCTCGGAGGAGGGGAGAGGCCGACACACATCCATCCGGGTGGGATTCTCCGTCTTATCAATCAGGACTTTAATTAGACACGTCCGAGAGGGCAGTTCCATCTCGGGGCGGGCGGCAATCTTTATCAAGCGTGCCACATCTCTAATTACTGTGCCTGACAGATAACAACGGAGGGGCAGGTGGGGGGAAGGACAGTGAGAGTGGCCGCTCACCCAAGGAGTGTCCTTCCCTGACGCCCTGGAAGGAATCGCTCAGGCCCTGCTACCCAGGGGCAGCGACGTGGCCTCAGATAACAGCCTCAGAGTGCGTGCGGGAGGAGGCTCGGGAGTGGCTGGGTCAGTAGATGGACAGGGGTAAGGGTTCCCTGCCCGCTTCTCCCCCGCACCCCACTGTGCTCCTGACACACACTAGCTCTGAATTTAACCTTTGCTCTGTGTTTTAACGCTATGGTAGAAAGAGCCATGGCCCGGCTGGCGTGGCTCAGTGGCTGAGTGTCGACCTATGAACCAGGAGGTCACAGTTTCGATTCCTGGTCAGGGCATGTGCCCCGATTGTGGGCTCAATCTCAAGCATGAGGCATGCGGAGGCAGCCGATCAATGGTTCTCTCTGATCATTGATGTTTCTATCTCTCTCTCCCCCCATCCCTTCCTCTCTGAAATCAATAAAAATATATTTTAAAGAAAAGAACCAGCAAGTTCTAGGTTTGAATCCTATGGCTTGGCTCCCTGGCTCCATGCCAACCAGCCTGAGACCTTGGATGGGTGGCATAACCTCTCTGGGCTCAGTCGCCTTCGCTGCTAACTGGGGACCGTCACACCTCCTGGGAGGATAGCTGTGGCCGTGGATTGGACCGAGGTGTGAGCAAGTGTGCGTGCGTTTTTATTCCCTGCCCTTCCCGCCTGCCCGTCCCTCTGGTGAGCAGCTTTATTTAGGGAGTGGGGACAGTTTGGTTCTCAACCTTGGCTGCACATTAGAATCACCTGGGAACCTTTTTAAAATCCTGATTTCTGGGCCTCATCCTCCGGAAATTCTGTTTCTTTGTGATGGGGTGGGGCCACAACATTAGTAACAAACAAACAGAATTTCCGGAGGATGAGGCCCAGAAATCAGAATTTTAAAAAGATTCCCAGGTGATTCTAATGTGCAGCCAAGGTTGAGAACCACTGGTTTAGATTATCAAAGGCTAACGGCGAAGGCTCCTGACTTTCCCGGGTGACTCCTCTGCTCGGCAGTGTTGGCAGATCTCAGGGACGCCGCCTCTGGGGGTGGTGAGCAGGGCGTGGAGCTGCAAATTCTGTTTTGGGTGAGGTTCGCTGGCTTGGGGGTGACAGAAATACCATGAGTGTGGGCACTGGACCTGGGTTGGACCGATGGAGCTCTGTCATGAATTGGATTAATCGTCATTCTCTCTGAGCCTCAGTTTCCTCCTGAGCAGAATGGGTGTGATCATCCTCCCTCTCAGGGCTGGAGAAATAACCAGACTGGGCCCAGGCTACACCCGGGTTAATCAAAACAGCATCGCCTACCCACTCCCCCCTCTCCCCCCCCCCCCGCCCCCGCAATTCACATGCTCCGGCTGCTGTCCCGGGGAGCCCCTTCTCCTTGCTCCCTCCCGGACTGGGTCCCGCCCCCCCCAGCCCCTGTGCTCCTCCTTCCAGTCCCGAGACCTGAGACCTGACGTTTCTCAGAAGAGAAGCCTGCGGGGCCCACCCTGTCCAGCCGCCATCCAGCTCTTTGCTCGCTGGTTCTCCAGCGCGGCCTGTGTCCTGCCGTCCGGCCCCGCCACCACATTTGGCCTCTTTCAGAAATACCCCAAATTCACACCCCTTCGGCTGCCCCCCCCCCCCCAATAACCGGATCCTGTGACCACTCCCCGCGGCCTCCTGTCCCCCAAGACCTGTCTGGTCCCTCCCAACGCCACCAGAGCCCTTGTTCCCGGGCCCTGGGGACCAGCATTTCTCCCTCAAGAGAGAGCTGGCTTGACTGCATCCATGCTTCCGGCTGCCAGCGTCTCAGGCCTTGGAAGGAATGGGCGCTGGGTTTCTGGAGGTGGCGTGGGCAAACAGGCCTGCTAGTTCTTTATGAATTATGTGATTTATTAGGTAACCTTGCTGAACAGAGATCTTAGTTTCTGCTCAGACAGGTATGTAAACCCACCCGCTGTCTCTCGGAGCCAACACAAGACCCTAATGGAGAACATTGGAAGGCTCCCTGGTGGCGCAGTGAGAGTTCATAGGAAGGGACGGGCAGCGTGGGCCACAGCTCCTGGAGGCCTCAGGTGTGAGCTACCATCTGTCCTCTGTCTCTCTAGATCACACACCTTTCTGAAGAGGTGGCATTCCTTCTAGCAGGGAGCAAGGAGCATCAGGAGCAAAGGTGGCAGGTCAGCAGGGAACTTGGTGAGAGCCCTAAGCAAGCCTGTAGGCAAAGCCTACCAAGCTCCGAGGCCTTTGCAAGACCAGGGATTGCTGCCGACCCAGGAAAGGTATTCCTCCACCCGACACGTGACATGTTCCGCGTGCATTCTACCCCAGGGGCCGGCCAACCTGAGAGGCAGGGGATGGCATGATCTCCATCGATCGAGATGAGGAAACTGAGGCAAGTGAAGAGACTCGTGCAGAGCAGACCGGTGTTAAGTACATGGGCTATGGGGCCAGAGTTCTGGCTTGAATTCGGTGCATTGAGCTTTGATTTTCTTGTCTGAGGAAGGGAAATAGTATCATTCCTGCCACAGAATTGTAGGATGGCCACCACTTAGCATACTTCCTGGCACAGAGTTAAGAACTCAAAAAATAGTAACTGCCTGGATTCTTCATTCATCCATTCATTCACTCATTCATTCATTCACTCATTCATCCATTCATTGAGATGATACTTGTGGAGCACCTACTTTGTGCCAGGCATGGTGCCAGGTCCTGGGATCCCAGCAGTGAATGAGGCGGCCGAGTTCCAGCTCTGGTGGCACTTAGGAACTAGCGGGGAGATGGGCAGGAAACAAAGAATGGGATCGTAACGAAGTGGAATAGGTGGTGATGAAGGAGATGAACAGAGTGGTGGAGAGACAGTGGCCGGGGGAGACGGAGGGATCTTCTAGGCAGGGTGCTCAGGGAAGGCCTCTCAGAACTTTCTGACCTCAGGCCTGAAGCATGAGAATGACCGAATCCGGCCAAGATCAGCCCAGGTAGAGGCACAGCAATTGCAAAAGCCGGGGGTTGTTTAGCTGTCAGAGGAGCCCATGAGGGGGAGGGTGGTCCAAGGAGAAGTTGGACAGACAGACCAGGCAAGGCCCTAGGTGCTTGGAAGACCAGCCCCCATGCCACTCCTCATTTCCCAGGCAGCCCCGCTCTGCCCACACCCCTCGGCTGGGCTGCTGCCTCTGGGGCCTGCTGTCCACATGCCAGGCCCTGGGGGTGTCTGCCCCGGCTGCTCCCAACAGGCTGTCCCAGCCAGGCTGAGCCCAAGCCCCGCCAGCTCTGAGGAGTGTGCCCAGAATCAACCAGGACTTCGTAATTGGACTGTTGTTCTTTCCTTTTGCCACGCCGTAGCGTACAGATTATAGGCACCACATGCTATAGATTTCCTGTCAGACCTCATGAATCAAGCCCCACTGTCTTATTTACTGTTGGCCAGCGACTGTGAATAACATCGCCCCCAGGCCCGTGCTTGTGCGCATCCTGCCTGCAGAGCTGGGCTGCCTGGGAGGGGCAGGGAGGGAAGTGCCCCACCCCCTCCTGGCCCTGGCTCTTGGGAGCCAGCAAGGGGTCTGGTCCCTGGGACAGCAGCCTCACTCTGTAGGGAGATTGTTTCATTCAGACTTTACTTTTCTTTATCCAAGTTGGGATGACTCTCTGTGGGCTTTAGGGAGAGTCAGGCCCTATACACCAGCATGCCGTCAGTCTGGGCCTATGCATGTAGATGGTAGAAAATGTTAATATTGTGCATGGGCTCTGGGACCAGAGAGATGTGGCTCAAATCCCAGCAAGGCCTCTTACTACCCGTGCAACCCTGGGTTGGTTCCATAGCCCCTGAGTTCTAATTTTCTCATCTGTAAAATGAGGTGATACAGCATTAGTGTGTGTGTGTGTGTGTGTGTGTGTGTGTGTGTGTGTGAGAGAGAGAGAGAGAGAGAGAGAGAGAGAGAGAGAGAGAGAGAATCCTAGATACTGAGCCAACTCACTAATCTGCTCAGAACTCTTCCAGTGGGCATGGCTCCATTTTGCATATAAAGAACCCAAGGCTCAGAGGGGTTTAGTAATTCGTCCAAAGTTGCACAGCTATTAAGTGATGAAGCCAGGACTCGAATTCAACTCTGTCCAGCCTTGAGTTCCAGGGCATCTTCATTAGGGCCCACTTTGAGGTTAAAGACTCCAAGCAAACTACTCAGGAGCCTCTACTTCCTACCAAGCCACCAGCCAATCCAATCGCCAAGGCGGCACCCCTTCGTCCCTTTCTCCTGGCCTGGCAGGGACTGTGAGGATGGACATTTACCCTCCTCATGGAGCTCAAACCCTGATCATCTTGCTCAGGGCTGGCGGGGGTCGGGGTGGAGCTCAATAGATTTTTGTCTTTTGTTATAGAACGTCTATCACTGGCAGCATGCTCGTAGGACAGGGAGCCTCTGAGGGCATGCGCCATGCATGTCTGCTTGACTGTTCTCCCTGCACCTGATAATGGGACAGGAAGTGTCTGAATGGTTAGGTGGATGGATGGATGAGGGATGGATGGATAGAGATGTCTCTACCAGCTTCATAAGAAAAGTGTTTGAGTGCATTTTAAACATATTATGTGCCACATTTCCCATGGAATTTCTCTTGTCCAGTATCCTCAGTAACAACCCCTTCGAGATGGCACACACCTGGGGAAATCATCCCTGAAATTCAATTTAAACAGAGATGCCGGCTCCCAGCAGAGGGAGCACCAGTGACCTTTCCCCCCTCAGGAGTGGGCAGACTCAGCCCCAGGGTGGGTGTCTGGGGCGTGACCCTGCTGCTCCCAGAGGCTTGCAGGGGGCGGGCCTTGGACAACAACAGGACCTTTCCTCCTGGATGCTGTTCCATCACAGCCACGGCAGCCTGACTTCTCACTTTCCTCTCCTTGAGTCTTCAAGACCCAAGTCGGGAAAGGGGACTGGGGCTCCCATTTTTTCTGGGTGTTGCCCAGTCACCGGTGCTAGAACTCAGAGTCATTTTGACTAATTTCGTTGTTAAAGGCAGTGTGGTTCCTGGGAAAGCAGGTCGCTTCGCGTCTCCGAGCCTTGATTTCCGGATCCCTGGAATGGGATGAGGAATTCCTGTCCCACAAGGATGGCATGGAGCCTGCAGGCTTTGCTGCTTCCCCCAAGCTGAGGATGAAGGATCATATTTCATTTCTTCTGTGTCTTGATGCTTTTACTTTTTGTTTCATTTTGTTAATGCTCACTCAAGGATATTTTCCCACTGACTTTTTAGAGAGAGAAGAAGGGAAGAAGTGAGGGAGGGAGAGAAGGGGGGGGAGGTTGGTTACCTCCTGCACATGCCCCAACTGGACTGAGGCCGGGGATCAAACCTACAACCCAGGTACATGCCCTTGACCGGGAATTGAACCTGCGATCCTTTCGTTTGGGGGTCAGTGCTCCAAGCACTGAGCCAAACCGGCCAGGGCTAAGCATAGGTGCTTTTTCCAGGGCCTGGTACACCCCATGTTGAAGCATGTACCAGCCCCTTTATCTGGGAAGGTAGACGCATTTCCGTCCTTCCCCCAAGAAGAAGACCTCGGCCAAGCAATGAAGCCCGCCAGACAGATAAGGTTGGAGTGAGACACTCGCCCTTTGGGGCACCGCTAACCTCAAGGCCTGTTCTATGTGTCATCTCCAAACAGCCCCCGCCCCTCTCCCAGAAATGCGTTCGCTGCTTGTTCTGTGCCCAGAGGAAGAGCTTCATCCTCAAATGTAATTGTGTCTGAGGAGGTGCCCTCTGCGACCAGGCGGGTCAGGGAGCCCACAGTGAGTCAGCTCATCCGGGCTGAGTTAATTCAGGCGGCGAGGGCTGGTGGGCAGCTGGAGTCCGGGAGGGGTGCAGGGCTGCTGCAGGGGAGATGGCTCCAGTGCGGGCCTCGGCTCCCCTCTGCGTCTGCTGGGCTCCAAAGGGCGCAAAGGAGGCCGTGGGCATGACAGGGGTGGTCTGGGTCTGGGCACAGAGGTGGAAGCAGGGAGGGAGGAGGAGGCCTCAGTGGTCCCCAACCAGCTCAGCACATTGGCTTCATATGGGCTGTTTCCACTTTCCTTTGGGTTCTGGACACAGTAGCCACAAATAACCAAGTTTCCTTCCTGTGGCTTCTCTGTGTCCAGTGAGGTGGACTGGTCTGGCAGGGAAGGTAAATCTCTTAGATTGCTCTTCACCCATCAAGTGTGGCCTCGTGATGGGCGCCCAGGACGCCCAGAGCCTGGCATGGGGCCCGACACCCTGTAGGCACTTCATTGATAGCTTCCCAGAAATAATGAGATTTAGACTCTCCAACTGGAGGCCATCTTAGCCACCAAGAGCTAGGTCAGAGGCCAGAGAAGAGTGGAAAGAAGTGAGCTGTTGAAAGGGCATCCACTAGAAGGTAGATTCTACAAAGGCAGGATTATTGCCTGTGTTCTCACTGCTGGGTCTGTCCTAGCACCTAGAACAATACCTGGCTCAGAGTCATGCCACTTAAAGGCTTGTTAAATGATGAGTAAATACAGAAGGAAGGAAGGAAAAAATGGAGGGAGGGAGGATTCATGCCCCTGGGTGGGTCTAGGGAAGGCCAGGCAAGCTTGGTGAGAACAGTACTATTCTCTATCCTGTCTTCCTTTCTCAGGCACCTCTTCATGGGGGAGACAAACGTTCTCTCAGTGAGTGATGTCCCGGTTTCTTTTCTCCTCCACACGCTGATGCCACCCACCAACCTGCTCTGATTTCTCAATCCCAGGGTTGGCTCCAGCCAAGGGCTGTCTCCAGTCCCAGCTAGGACGTGTATCTGGAGTCTCTGACCCTTTCCCTCCCTCATAAGCTGGGCAGACAATCCAGAAGGAGCCTCTACTTCTAAAGCATGTCCCCATCAAGCCAGCTGGGCCTGGGGTCGGGCAGGCCATGCGCCAGCCGCCTTTGGTTGTGGAAGGTGCTGTGCTAGACAAGAGGATTCAGAACAGCCTCTCCCTCCCAAAGCTTGCCGCCTTCTGCAAAACAGGGCATCTGCATAGCAAAGCCCGTGTGCCCAGAATAATGCAGAGAGCTGAGGGCTACGGGAGGCTTGCCAGCTGCCCAGGAGATGGGAAGTGAGCACTGCCGAGGCCCAGCCTCCCAGAGAGTAGAAGCCACTAGGTCCATTCACATCCGCGGCTCCACCATGAGGGACTAGGTCAGTCCAGTGTTCAGATTTGGCACTTGGTGCATTTCCCAAGCAGCATCTCCTAAGCTGAGTGAATTGGTGTCAGCCTCCCGAACCGGAGCCCTCAGATGAGCAGGAGCCCTCAGATGAGCAGGCAGGCTGACAGCTGTACCTTGGCACTTTGTGGAGTGATTGTTGAGTGACTCCCCACGGCCCTGATGGCCTCTGTCTGCCACTGTCGTAGGCCACCTGGACACAGCTGGTTGGACTAGTATGACTTGGCCTCTCCCTTTGCCCCTCCCCTCTCCAGGAATCAACAAGCAGTACATCAGCACCATGGGGCTTTGGCAATGCCGAGTGAGTGAGGCTGGCAGGGCTAAGGCGGGCAGGCGAGGTGTGGGGGCCAGGCACACCTGCCAGCTGTCTGCCCTGCCTCTGCCAACTGGATACACCTTTAGCATCCTGGCTGGGAGCCATGGGCTGGTGCAGACAGGTAGAGGACGGTGAGGCTGAGACCATGGCTCAGTTGTGGCCAGTGAGCTTCGTACCAGTGCATGGCCACGGTAATACCCCTGACCCTGACCCTGACCTTGACCTTGACCACTGGGAGGTGGAAGGAGAAAAACACTGGTGGATGAGCGAGGTTCATCCCCATTCGTGGGAACAAAATTAAAGCTAATACCATTAGAGGAGCTTCCTAGCAATAGTAGGACCCTGGGTGGCTTGAAAACACAGAAATGTGTTGTCTCAGTTCTGGAGACTGGAAGTGTAGGATCTAGGTGTTAGCAGGACCATGCTTGCTCTGGAACCTGTAGGAGAGAATCTCCTCTTGCCTCTTGGTACCTTCTGGAGGTGGCGGGCAGCCCTTGGAGCTCCGTGGCTTACAGGTGCATACTCAGTCTCTGCCTTGTGTGAGTGTGTGTGTGTGTGTGTGTGTGTGAGTGTCTGTGAGTGTGTGTATGAGTGTGTGAGTGAGTGTGTGTGTGTATGAGTGTGTGTGAGTGTGTGTGTGTGAGTGTGTGTGTGAGTGTGTGTGAGTGTAAGTGTGTGTGTGAGTGTGAGTGTGTGTGAGTGTGAGTGTGTGTGAGTGTGAGTGTGTGTGAGTGTGTGTGTGAGTAAGTGTGTGTGTGTGTGTGTGTGTGTGTGTGTCTTGTCTAAGGGCATGAGTCATGTCCCATTAGGGGTCACCCAACTCCAGTAGGACCTCATCTTTACTTGATTACATCTGCAAAGACCGTATTCCCAAACGAGGCCACATTCATAGGCACTGGGGGGTTAGGATTTTAAATACCACGTTGGGGGACACAATTCTACCCACAACAACCATCAGGGTCAGGAATATTATCTCACATATGGCACCACATGCAGAAAGCTCGTTTTCCTTTCTGTTCAGTCCGCACGGCCTCATCGCCTAAGCCATCTAGAAACAAGAACTGGGGTGATGTCACGGGGGACTCCCCGTAGCTGATGAAGAACGTAAACTCCGAGAAAGCAAGGGTTTTTATCTGTCCTGTGGACTGCTGAGTCCCCAGCACCCAGCCAGCGCCTGGCGCAGAGTAGGTGCTCAGTGAAAGGTCGAGAAATGAATGGATGAATGAATGGACGGAGATGGTGGTGGGACCTCCAGAGGGTATCAGGTTTTAACTGTGACTTAGAACCACGGGCCGCTCTGACTTGCGTGCCTTGTGTGTAAAATGGAAATAAGAGCGGGCACACGTAATTCACACAGCATCGGGAGCATTGCATGAGAACCTGTGTCAATGCCTGAACGAGTTCATTCCCGGCACATAGTAGGTGTTCAGTAAATGTTAATTACAGCAGAGTCTGTGGAGGCCATGGTGTGGCTGTTGCGTTTGGCAGCTGAGGAGATGCCAAGCTGCCAGGGGAAATGTGGTCCACACCTTCTCTGCTGCAGGGAGGGGCTGAGCTGCTCGTGAGAAAGTGATGGACCCTCCCTCAGGTGGGAGGAGAAGAAGGGATCGCTAGAGAGAGATCATTATAAGGGCACAGGCTCCGGGCGGTCTCTGGGGATCTGGATCCCAGCGGTGGCCCTCGCCAGCTGTAGGCCTGTGGCACACCGAGGCTCATTTTCTCAGGCTATAAAGTGAGGCAATCATAGCATCTATCTCCTGGGGTTGCAGTGCGTGAGGATCGGGTTACAGGGTCGGGCACAGAGTGAGAAATATGTGAGTGTAGTATGATTAGTACCACTCTTCTAAGTGCTCTGCCCTAATGGCTCCGGGCTAGATCATTGGAAAAGCTAGCCCTCCAGTTCTCGGCTGACTTCCGGGAACGCAGGCTCTCTCTCCTTCCTTTCCGTGGCCCCCAGCACACAGGCCGGCGCTCCCCAGCCCGCCCGCGCCCGCGCCCACACGCGCCAGCGCCCTGTCCACCCGCACCGGCCAGCGCGCGCACTCTGAGATCCAGAGCGCCCTCTGGTGGCGCTCGGCCTGAGATCGGCCGCAGGAGGCCCCTCTGCTCTCAGCTGGCCAGTGGAGGCTCACCCAGTGGGAGCTCCTGCTGCTCTGACACTCCCCATTCCCAGGCACTCGTGGCTGCGCCGTTCTACCCTTGGGGGTTTAGAGAGAAGCTGTTCTGCTCCCCGCAGCTTCCCTCGCGCGCCGCTCTCCTGGAGCGCTCCGGAGTCCACCCGGCCTGGCGAGCAGGGGGGAGAGGTGTCAGGGTCTGCTCTCCTGTCCTGGACAAAAGCGGGGAGCAGAGCCGAGGGGCGCTGTTTTGCGTGCCCTCACCCCACTGCTTTCCTCTCCGTATGAGTTTGAAACCCGCTGGCTGCTGAAAGGGGCTAACTCTGCACATTGGCCTGTTTGAAGGTTCACCCTGGATACCTTGGATTCACTGTCATTTCCAACCCCTAAGGCCAGGGATTAGAGTTCCCACCCTGTCTATTTTGGCATTTCAATGTCAGGAGTCAGCAGCAGCATCTCTGACTTTTATTAGACTCAGCCCGGGCCAGGCACGGTTCTAAGGGCTCTGTGTGTATCACTCATTTCATCCAGGAGCGGAGCGCCTATGAGGAAACTGAGCTCGGAGAAGTGAGTGACTATGGCAGATGGCACAGGGAGGGGGTTTGGAGTCTGGCTCCAAGCTGATGTCACGTCCACTGTGTCTTACTAAACCCCCTACTGAGTTCTGTGTAGTTGACCCAGCCCCATGCCCTTGCATGGGTACCCTGACCTCTCCATCTAGAATACTCTTCCTCACACCAGGGCATCTGCTTGGCAAACTCTCCGTGAGTTCTCCCCGCCTCCCACGTCCCACCGCCCCCTCTCCATGCGCCTGTCACCTGTGTCACTCGTCTGCCTCTGCTGCTGGCCTGTAGAGTCCTGCTTTCCCTGCTGCCGAGCACAGTGCCAGGCACACAGCAGTGCCCCCTGGATGGAGCCAGGCTCAGACAGTGGCCGCCTTTTTCCAAGGACATGTCCCACCATTACCGCCTGAAGGGGGAGGGGAAGTACATTCATCCCACGTTAGAGATGGAAATGCCGAGGTCACGGCAACAAGGGATTCCGCCAACTCCGCAGAGTGAACCCAATCGATGTTCTGACCTCAGTCCCTCGCTCTGTGTTCAGCTTCTCAGGCCAGAGACTTCCCTGGGGGTGGGGGTCTGTGTAGGAAGGCCCTAGGTTTTATCTGTACAGGAGAGAATTTGAAATCAACTTTTTAAAAATATTCCCCTCCTTTGAGTACAACTTCCTCCCTGATGTGTCTCCTTTGTAGGCAGCCTTCTTTGCAGCCTGAGGCAGGGACCACATGGACAGAGACAGCGGAGCCCTGAGCAGGGGCTGGGGGAATTGAGGATGGTTACCTCTGCAGGGATAGCTGGGGGTCTGTAAGGCAGAGCGTACGCCTGTCAAGGGCCCTGACACATTCTCACCCGCCCCCTCTCCCTTCAGTGACCGAAATGCTTGCCTCACTCCCAGTGCCCACCCCGTCAGTCATTCCAACTTTCCAAGCCCAGTCCGAGCCTGGCCACGCCTCTTCTGGCCCAAGCGGCAAGTCTCCTCTGCTCCACCCCAACTGCACTCCACCGAGCCACGGCACTGAGCACTCAGTCAGCGTGGGTCGGTCAGCATGGGTTGGAGCATGGATTTCCCAGGCCAGCCCTGTTTCTCCCCCGATAGTGGGTGCTCCTTGAAGGGAAGGTGCAGGTCAAAGGTGTGCCATGGCTGCCATTGATTTCCCCCATTACAGAGCCCCTTCCCACCTTCACCATAGTGGATGGATGAATGAGTGGATGGAAGAATAGGGGCCAGGGCTAGATTTCTTATTGATTTTTAGAGAGAGAGGAAGGAAAAAAGAGAGAGAGAAACATTGATGTGTGAGTGAAACATTAGTCAGCTACCTCCTGCACACCCCCTACCAGGGATGGAGGCCAAAACCCAGGCATGTGCCCTGATCAGAATCAAACCAGCAACCTTTCAGTGCATGGGATGATGCCCAACCAACTGAGCCACACTGGCCAAGGCTAGGATTTCTTTTCTTTCTTTTTTTAAAATATATTTTTATTGATTTCAGAGAGGAAGGGAGAGGGGAGAGAGAGAAACATCAGTAATGAGAAAGAACCATTGATTGGCTGCCTCCTGCACTGAGGATCCCTACTGGGGATCGAGCCCACAACCCGGGCATGTGCCCTTGACCGGAATTGAATCTGAGACCCTTTCAGTCCACAGGCCGACGCTCTATCCACTGAGCCAAACCAGCCAGGGCCAAGGCGAGGATTTCTTGATGGGCACTTGTGTTGATGGGTGATGGGTGAGGTGAGGAGCAGACACTTTTTGACCTTCCTCCCCTGGCCGTCTTCCAGCCAAATCATGCTCCCCCAGCGTGTGCAGAGGTAGGTCTATTGGGTGTGCCCGGGTGTTTTCTCATATTAACTCATTTAATCCTCACAATAACCCTATGGGCCAGGCACTATGTTTCCCACACTTTACACCTAAGGATGCAGAGAATTCAGCTCTGGAACCTGTACTCTCTACTGTCACGCTGCCTCCAGGATGACAGAGCAAACATTTTCATTCGAACCCCACAGCCTGATTTGCTCTAGTCCCAGCCTGCCTTTCTGGCCCATGGCTGAGTGGGCCTGCCCACTTCAGATGGCCCAGGGGAGGGAGCACTCTCTACTCAGGCCTCCCAGCTCTGAGCTCCCTCCAGACTCATCCTCCCCTCTTGGCGCCGGCCAACTTTGAAGGAGAAGAGGAGTCCCTGGGAGCAGGAATGAGCAGCACATGAGTCAGTAATCACTCCTGTCGGGCTCCATCAGCTCCCGGGCCCATGATTGCTCAGGGAGGCTGGACTCTTTCTGTGGGTTTAACCCAATCTTACTTTCTTGTCCAACCTTATGCTCTCTCACTGCATGGCACCCACCGTCCCTTGCTGGGCCTTTGATGGCTACAGGGAGCTTCCTGTGGGGACCCTAGGAAAGGTTTACGCTCTCCTGGAACCACCCCCACCTCGGGGGAGGGCCGTCCCGGCTCCTGCCTGTTGTTGGGGTCAAGCTGCTGCCTTCCTAATGGGGTCAGGGGCAAGGGTCAGTCATCAGCATTCTCCACTCCCACCCAATGTTACCAAAAGCGTTTTCCTGAGTTCGAAGGAGGGTGGGAGAGAAGAGCCTACGTTCAGAATTCTAAGGTGCTGGGAGGAGCTCAGAAGGGCACAAAGTATTACCCAAATGAGATGGGGTTTGCGTTTCAAAAAACAGTACAAATAATAAAGAGCCCCACAAAAATGCCAAGGCCTTTGACAGTAATTTCACTTCTGAGAGCTGATTCTACAGGAATCATTCTGGAAATGAAGGAAGCATGAGGTCCGAAGAAGTTCATTGCAGAAGTGAAAGTTAGAAGCAGCCTCAGTATGGGGCCTGGTGAAGTTGATGGACACGATGATGTGATGGTATGAAGTGGGTCATTTTAACTGATGCTTTGGAGGAGTATGCAATAGCAAGGAACATGCACACATTATAACTACAGAACGTACAAAACTACATACAATAGGTGTGCAGAAGGGAATGAGCAAAGTTGAAATAATTTTGGTGTAAGTGATTAGGGTGGTAACTTTCCTTTTTTAAAATAATTTTCCTCGTTTAAAATATTCCCACAATTTAAAAAAAATAAGAAATGAATGGGGACAAGAGTAGTGATTGAAAGGGGGAACAAGTTCTATGTCTTAGTCTGGGTGCCGGGTACATAACTGCGTTTATTCTGTGAATTTCCAGGGAACTGTCCACTTAGCTGTTCCTATATGTCTCTTACTTCCATGAAAACTTGAAAAAGAAAAGGAAGATATTGAAAGCGAAAGGGTGGTCCCCCATGTTTAATCAGATGCTCGATGAAGTGCAGAACGCACCATTAGTGAGGGTTTATTTTTTCTAAAATGTCCTCTTATGAAAGATTAGTAATGACTATTTTAAAAAGTTCTTTGCTCTGGGACTGTTTGAAGCTGAAGACCTGGGCTGCAAGAAGGTAGACTTAAGAAATAATACCACTTACTGTGTGTGAAACCTTTAAATTTTGTTTCCAAGCCTGAGATGCATCCAAATCTTCTGGGCGCCTTGACTGGTCACAGATTGCTGACCCTCACCCAGGGCTGGCGGGGGCCCGAGACTCAGCATTTCTTCTTCTTTTTAAAGAATAGTTTATTGATTTTGAGAGAGAGGGGAAGGGAGAGAAACATCTATTTGAGAGCAGAACATTGATTGGCTGCCTCCTGCACACCCCTCCGCCCCCACCGGGGATCAAGCCGAAACCTGGGTATGTGTCCTGACCAGGAATTAAACAGGCAGTCTTTCAGTGCATGGACAATGCCCAACCAACTGAGCCACACTGGCCAGGGCTAAACTCAGCATTTCTAACAAGTTCCAGAGTGATGCCTGTGCTGCTGGTCTGTGGAACCCACTTTGAGAACCATTGCCCTAAAATAACCCTCTGGAATTCCAAGCATGATGTAAGGGAGGACCATTGCTGATGAATATTGAGGCATATTCTTCCATTTGTAAAACCAAAACAGGTCTGGTGTGAGAGGGACACAGAGACAAAATCATTCAAGGATGCGCAATATACAAATTAAAACTCTTGCCGAAACCGGTTTGGCTCAGTGGATAGAGTGTTGGCCTGAGGACTGAAAGGTCCCAGGTTCGATTCCGGTCAAGGGCATGTACCTTGGTTGCGGGCACATCCCTAGTAGACGATGTGCAGGAGGCAGCTGATCGATGTTTCTAACTCTCTATCTCTCTCCCTTCCTCTCTGTAAAAATATCAATAAAATATGTTTTTTTAAAAACTCTTGGCATTGTTTCTTTAAACACAAGTGAGTGACATTTTAGGGGTGAAAAACCAGGAAACACCTATTGAGCAATAATTCTGGGCCAGGCACTGTGCCAAAGCTTTATTATACCCTTGTCGCAGTTCAGAGCCATCCTCTGAGGTCACTACGACCATTACCCCCATGGCCCAGAGGGTTAAGTCGCACCGCCCAAAGCCCTGTGTCTTACACAGGGAGGAGCAGGATGGAAGCCCAGGTCCAGAGCCTGAGGCCCTGCCCAGGCAGAGGCGATGGGCACGCATCACCTGCTCTGGGAACCACCTGCAGAAGTGGCCGGTGGAGGAGAGATGCCATGGACAAACCAGGGAAGAGATGGCAGGGAGAGATGCTTGGGGAAGGCAGGCCTGAGAAGGAAGAGGGAGAAAACAGAGTGTGGGGAGAGATCCAGAAAGCAAGGCAACATGGGCCTTGTCTTCGGGGACCTCTGGGAGTGAAGGAAATGCAGTTCACTAAAGTCCCCAAGGCCCCCAATGGTTTTCAAAGTGGGTTCCACAGAGCAGCGTCACAGGCACCACTGCTTTTTAATCCTGACTTTGCTGCAGGATATAATAGAAAAGGGAAATAAGTATCTAAAGTCAGGTGGCCAGGGGTCTAGTTTTAGTCCCTGAGGGTGCTGCCTCAGTGTGCTGAGGCCTCTGGCTGGGACTGCTCATCCCAGAGGCCGCTCTTCTTCCCTCATGAGCAGTGAGTGGCAGGGTGGGAGCGCGTGCCAGCAGCCTGCATCCCTGTTGCGCTGTCCGTTTGCTCTGCTCTGTGTCCAGCCTGGTGTGTGAGGGAGGCAGTCCTGTCCTGTGCAGCCCACCCACACATTCATGGACCTTGGTAGGGCTCCTGTGGGCACCACTGGCTTTCCTCCTGCAGGTGCTTGCGTTTCACTCTTGCTCCCTCCTCCCTCCCCATGACCCAAGGCCCAGGGCTCTCTGGAGCTGACCCTGACCAGCTCGGTTACAGACAGAGGAACTGGGAGAAGAGAGAGAGAGAGCGGGAACAAACTGGCTTTGTCTGTGAGAAGAAGCTGGAAGCCCTGAAGGTTAAGTGGGCAAGAGAGAGTCCTGGGAAGGTCCTGCCACTAGTAGAATGTGGCCCAGAAAATGTCCGAGGCACTAACCAATCTGATGAACTCCTCCTGCCTTTCCTGTGGGCAGAGGGGGAAATGTGGGGAGCGGGCTGCCTGTCTCCCTTTCTCTTTAGCAAACGTCATTATATTAGGTGGGGTGCCCCACCAAGTTGAAATTGACTGATTTGCAGATTACCTTATTACGGGCTCTTTGTAGTAGCTGCGTTGAGTTTAAAAAGACTGAGCAGGTGATAAAGATGCACTGTGTATTGCTCTGATCCTGGTCTCCGATCTGGAAGCACCTGCCTACTTTTTGGGTTGCTCCACCCTGAACTCCAAGAACATGCTGTTAATCTTCAGAATCTTTTCCTCGCACAAACCCCCCACCAAGAATGGCCTGCGAGTGTCACACAGAGGGTGGGTTGACTGTTTCCCACCTGCCAGGTGGAAGGTATTGCTCTGCCTCTGATTGTGAACTAAGAAGATTCATGAGATAACATTGAAGAAGGGCTTTGAGATGGCAACTCACCTTACACACATAGGGCTTCCCCTTTGGAGGTGCTGCCACCTGCTTCCTCCTGCAGATGTTGGCGAGGGAGCTCTCTCACACTGTTGGTCATGGACTCATGAAGAACCACTTGAGAAGCCATCCCCGTGTCTTCATTACACTCAGACCATCCTGCATTGGAGATGGCCCCAGCCCATCCCAGGTGACTTGGCTGCCCAGTGGCCACATAGGTGGGGCCAGGGGCTCACATGCCTCTCTGCCTGGGCCCATTCAAGGTGGCTGCATTGAGCGGTCCCTTGAGATGGGCGGCTGGGGCATGAGGGGGACCTCAAGGTAGGCAGCTCCCTCTCTGCCCCAGCAGGGGGGTGAGGCAGGTTCAGCTGTGGGAAGTTAAATAGCCCAGTCCCTTCATTACCTCCAAAAGGTCCCTTGGAGGAGAAATGGCCAGCATTTGGATTTTTACATACTGATGACTTTTCCTTCAAGATTAAGAGATGGGAGTAATCCTACATAATAAAAGGCTAATATGCAAATGACCGAATGGTGGAATGACCAGTCACTACGATGCACGCTGACAACCAGGGGGCAGACACCCAACGCAGGAGCTGCCCCCTACTGGTCAGTGTGCCACACAGGGGGAGTGCCGCTCAGCCAGAAGCTGGGCTCATGGCTGGCGAGCACAGTGGCAGTGGTGGGAGCCTCTCCCACTTCCGTGGCAACGCTAAGGATGTCTGACTAATGGCTTCAGCCCACTAAGCCAGCAGTCAGACATCCCCCCAGGGCTCCCAGACTGCTAGAGGGTGCAGGCCAGGCTGAGGGACCTCCCTCCCCCCGCAAAGTGCATGAATTTTGTGCACCAGGCCTCTAGTTAATATATACACTTCTGAGGGTTACCTGGGCAACATCTGGTGTTATTACCAGGTGTGTAGAAGAAAGGACTTCTAAGGGGGAATAAGTCCCAGAGGCTGCAAGAATGCAGCTCTCTGAATGCCCACTGAAGGATGCAGATCCCAGTGAGGTGTTGGGTTGGCATAAGATTTCATGTTTGACTCACAATGAGGACTTGAGAGCATCTCTAATGGGTGGTCCTGATGATGGTCTTGACCCTGATACTGAATGAGAGTCTACAGCTCACCACGGTGGGCCAGGCATTCAATACTTGGGCTGTGTGTTTGAGGAACTCATGGTGAGGTGGGCAGAGGGTGGGGGCTCTGAGGAACTGTGCTCCAATTACAGCTGAGAAGATGCTGCTCCAGGTCCTCAGGGATCTGGAAATTAGATGGGGCAGAGAGGGGAGCCTGTGAATAGGGCTGTCACAGTGAATAAAGTCAGCCACTGACTACATGCCTCAGTTGCTCTCTCCTCTGGGGAGCTGAGTGTAATACAGATGATGGATATGCTATAGAGGAGAAGATCACCGTGAGAGGCAGGCTAGAGTGGAGGTCAGGACTTCCATTTAGGGAAGGATGGAGCAAAACTGGTGTCTGTTGACCACCTACCATGTGCCAGGCACTATGCCAAGTGCTTTATACACACTATCCTGCAACAAAACATTTTAAAAGTTGAGAAAACATGGATAGGGAGGTTACATACT
This sequence comes from Myotis nattereri, assembly GCF_964212035.1. Taxonomy (NCBI): domain Eukaryota; kingdom Metazoa; phylum Chordata; class Mammalia; order Chiroptera; family Vespertilionidae; genus Myotis; species Myotis nattereri. The sequence continues at coordinate 22,203,963 of NC_138075.1, read as the reverse complement.
ATCCCCATGTCATAGCTAATGAAGGGCAGAGTGAGGATTTGAACTGAAGGCTGCCAGACTCCCAAGCCCACACCTGTCAATTGCTTCCCCCTGGATACATACAACAGGAAACATTTACCTGGAGACACGCTCCCATCAGCACACAGGGTGTTGCTTGTAATTCACAAAGCAGTAGATGTATCTTCATTCACCCCTTGTGCTTCACTCAAGAAAGCAATCCCATGCAAGTAAATGAAAGTGACATTATTAAGTACTAAATGAGGAAGAGTATTGTGCTTGCAAATGTTGGTACTTTACCAATATTAACATTCCTAGTAACTGACTTCATACCTGATTTGAAATCTACCTGTACAGCATGATGCTGGTTGAGCACCACCAAGCTACACTATGCCTGATAATGAATTTGGTCCTCACTCATAAGTATGCTGCAAGGCCAGCCACCTACTAAGAAATGGGGTTGGCCTCATTCTGAAAGGCAAAGGACAGTGATACAAAAAAGCATGATGTTTGGGCAGGTTACTACCTTTTAACCATGGCCTCCTCTAGTATGGCCCCCAGGCCTCCAAAGGGGATGCTGTTCTAGGCATGGGTCTGATTGATAGTAGCGATGCTTCTTATTTTATTTTTATTGGTTGATTGATTCGATGCTATTTAGAGAACATTGATTTTAGAGATACCATTGTGATTTTCAAAGTGTGCTCCCAGGGGACCGAGGGTTCTATAAAGGTGGCTTGGGGCCTCCCTGGGGGTGGGAGAGAAGGACTGAGAGTGGGACTCACTTGTCTAAACCAGGAGAGCTACTTTTTTGCTGCTTTATATACCAGGGTTCTAGGTACAGTTCTATCTGAAGACTCTTTTTTATGATTTTTTTATTATTATTATTATTATTAGTTAAGGTATTACAAATGTGTCCTCATCCCCCCATTAACCCCCAACATCCCCCCCCCCTCCCCGCACACTCACGATCCCATCCCCCTGTTGACTATGTCCATTGGTTTGGGTTATATACATGTATACAAGTCCTTCGGTTGATCTCTTCTCCTTACCCCTGCCCTCCCCCACTTTCCTTCTGGGGATTGATAGCCTGATCGCTGTTTCTCAGTCTTTGGATCTGTCCCTTTTCATCAGTCTATGTTGTTCTCTATAATCCACAAATGAGTGAGATCATGTGGTATTTATCTTTCTCTGACTGGCTTATTTCACTTAGCATAATGCTCTCCATGTCCATCCATGCTGTTGCAAAAGGCAAGAATTCCTTTTTTTTTTTTCTTTTTTTTTTTTTACAGCAGCATAGTATTCCATTGTGTAGATGTACCACAGTTTTCTAATCCACTCATCTGCTGATGGGCACTTAGGCTGTTTCCAAATCTTAGCTATGGTGAATTGTGCTGCTATGAACATAGGGGTGCATATATCCTTTCTGATTGGCGTTTCTGGTTTCTTGGGATATATTCCTAGTAAAAAAAATGGAAATCATTGCTTTAAAATTATGCTTTTGCAATCCCATAGGTAAAAATAATTGTGAGAGAGTCTGTCTCCTGTGGACCACCTGGTTGGCTGTCATTGAAGAGTGTTAAGGAACTAAGTCTCTGTAGAGACCCTTCTTCTCTAGCCCATCCTCTGATATTGAAGCTGGAAGTGAATCGCCTTAGGTAAATGGGTAGGTAAGCTAGGATCCGAGGAACAAAGGGAAATGTGCATTGGTTGATGTTGGAAGAAATAGGGGGAAAACACACACACACACATATTTGGTCTTGTGGTGGCCTTTCAAACTAGAAGGAGAAAGACTATGAGGTAATGGGCCCTCCTTATTTTATTAAGGAATTCACTCTATCTGCAGAGGGGCCTCCTAATTTCCTGGGTGTGTTTACAGAAACCATTCACGCACACCCAGCTGGTCTCAGAATTGCAGCCCACTGGAACCTGCTCCAACCAAGCAAATTGGCCCTAATGGGGACATTTTGCTTGGCAGTAGATCATCTTCCTTTTCATCGCCTCCTCCTCCTTCTTCTGGTTGCCCTTCACCTTCTCCAAGTCACAGAAAGTTAAAATTTACCCCTTGGCATCATTCCATGAAGTCAGTCAGTTTCTTCCCCAACGTCACACTCCTTTTCTCGTTTTCTCTCCCTTTTGTGCTGCGAGCACACCTCATTCTGATTTTAAAGGACTTCTCTATTAGGAATGAACATGTCTTGCTAAATGCATGTACAGTGGGGATAGGTCTGATTCTTGCTGACTTCCCAGGGGCTGTGTTCCTAAAGTCCTCTTATAAATTGGTTGCTTGTACCTGAGCTCTTATTTTCCCAGCTCCCTGTGATGCTAACTAAGTAAGGTTCCCACCCTAGCCCACAAGAGCCTCTTCCTTAGTCACAAGATGTAGTGTGGTGTGGACTCCGTTAACGTGACCTAGTGGAATGGACAGGGATTTGGGGCAAGCTAGAAATGGGGTTAAGTTTCAGGTTGTCTTCTGGCCTTGGGCCACTTACCCTCACTGCTTCAATTTTCTCCTTAATAGATAAAATGAAGGTCATCATAGCCACCTCAGATGGAGGCTGGGCTTGACTACCCTGTGCCAGGGCTAACTGACAGAGCAGTGTGGGTGCCCAGCACAGAGTGGGTGCTCAGGACGTGGTATGTCCTCCCCACCCCTCTCCACCCTCGTCATTGAGTCTGAAGAGTCACTCTAGAGGTAGTGTTCTCCAATGAACAGTGCAAAAAGAAGAGAAAATGAAAACAGAGATTTAACCATGTTATGAATAAGAAATAGAGTTTCTGTCTTTATTGATGGCATTTGGAAAAGGGTAGAATTATTCAATTAAAGGGAGATATGGTAAAGGTGCTGAGGGGATTTTTGGACACTTTTAGGGTTAGACTGGTTACTACTGATCTGTCTGGAGATGAGTTCCTTTAAAAATATCTTAGGGGACTGAAATGGCCCCGGTGAGGTTGAGACGGCCCCGGTGAGGTTGAATTGGCCCCAGTGAGGCTGAGACGGCCCCTGGGAAGCTGAGAAAAATACCACATGAACTCACTCATTTATGGATAATAAGGACCATTATAGCTTGATGAACAAAAATAGATACAGAGTCAGAGCAGCATTGAGCAGACTGTCAAACTACAGTGGGAAGCATGGGGAGGGTTGGGGGGGGCAGGTAGGAGATCAACCAAAGGACTTGTATGCATGCATATGAGAATAACCAATGGACACAAGACACTGGGGGGTTGGGGAGGCCGGGGGAATGTCAAGGGGGGGCGGGGCGCGGGGAAGGAGACATGTGTAATACTCTTTGTAATACTTTAAGAAATAATAAAATAAAATGTCTTAGGGGATGCCCGCTGGTGTGGCTCAGAGGTTGAACATCGACCCATGAACCAGGAGGTCACGGTTCAATTCCCGGTTAGGGGTGCGGGCTCCATCCCCAGTAGGGGGCCTTCAGGAGGCAGCCAATTGATGATTCTCTCTCATCATTAATGTTTCTCTCTCTCCCTCTCCCTCTCCCTTCCTGTCTCTGAAATCAATAAAAAGATATCTTTAACAATATATCTTAGGGGAATATGGACACTCGCCTTTCTGGTTTTGGGGACCACTAGCCCAGCTCGGGGTGCGAAGATAAAAAGAACAACTGGGAAAGAGGAGAGAAGACGGGAAAACCTTGAGTATTTGACACCTGGATCTGCCCTCCTCTGTACAACAAAATTACACTTAGTAATAATCGTTCCATAATTAATAATGATCATAATTAATGATGAAAATAATTAAAATTATTTTCCTGATTTGTTATTAACTTAAAAACCATAAACAATTCGAAATGAAGAGTAAATGTCTATGCTAAAATATATTCAAGTTCAATAGGATTTGTTATGTAGGAACTAATATTTGAACTTATAATATCACATCTCACAGTTCTACCCTGTGCCATAGTTTTAAAATTTAAATGCAAATAGACACTCCAAGGGCCACATACAAGAGCATGACTGGAGCACGTCAGGTTCTTTCTCTGTCTCTGGAGTCACTGTGCTCTCACTGTTACTTTTTTCTTATTTTTTAAAAATAAGTTTTTATTGATTTTTTTTTAGAGAGAGAGAAAGGAAGAGGGAGAGATAGAAATCTCAATGAGAGCGAAACATCAAAATCCATTGGCTGCCTCCTGCATGCCCCCTGCTGGGGATCGAGCCCACAACCTGGGCATGTGCCCTGACCAGGAATAGAACCATGACCTCCTGATTCATGGGTTGACAGTCAACCATTGGGCAACACCAGCCTGGCAGCTCTCTCTGGTTTTGAACCCACCATCTCAACGCAGAGATATATAGTACCAGGGACAGAGACACACATTGCGTCTTAAATGAGCCTGAATGGTCCTGGGCCCTTAGGAATTTACTCATGAAATACTCTGTCACTAAGTGTGGCTTAATGTAGTTAAGTGTGTGTGAGTCTGACTTTGTTACTTCCATGTGGAATTCGATTTGTATTCAAATTTAGGTAATACAAACATGCTAATTTGAAGCTTATATATATTGTTAAAACTCAACGGCAACTGCAACAATTGGGTAGAACTTAGAGCAATGAGAGATTTTCATGGGGAGGATAGTTTAGCACCGACATTGTTTGGACTTGCTAGAGCAAGGTAACAACAAAAAGCAGCCGGACTTTAAGTTTTGTTGTTGGTTTTTGTCTGTGCAGACAATGGCCCTCTTGTTGTTGGCATCCATGGTGTCCTGTAGTCACTGCCCTGCCAATGGCCTACCACCAGGTGTGGCAGACACTGCACAGCCGTTCCCACCTCCGCTCTAACAGAAGCGAATTTGTTTGCCATTGAACATTGGTGCGCTCAAGAACAGGGAGCCTCGCCCCCAGCTTTGGGGAGTAAACATATTTTAAACCAATCATGGTGCTCCATTTCTCCTCGACAGTGATTGGTTTGGATTGAGTATGTGACTGGATTCTAGCCAAGAAGATGTGAGGATAAGCCTGCTTGGATGGGGAGGGGGAAATTCTGGGGAAGCATTTCCTCTCGACTAAAATCAAATCAAAACAAACAAATGATAAACAAACCAGAGTCCTAAGGATCAACATTTCCCCCAACATAAATACATATCTGCATACACCCCCTTCCTGGATTTGGGCACAGCTGGGGGAGGCAGTGGTGCCTAGGCCATGAGAGCCATCCTTCAATCACGGGGGACAAGCTGGAGGAGACAGCCAATGTGCCAAGGATGGTAGACCAGAAAGCTGAAACTACTTGCTGCTTAGATGTCTGCTGTGTGAGGCCATAGATTTCTACTCCTGAGGCCACTGGACTCTCCTGGGTCTTAAGCCCAAAAGCAGCCTAGAGTTACTGTTGGGTGGGTGTGGGTGCGGGGAAAAAACAGGGAAAAGGGAGGGTACAGTACAGGTGACCCATGAACAACCCTTCGCAGTCAGAAATCCACATATAACGTCTGGCTCCCCAAAACTTTACCATTAATAGCCTACTGTTGACAGGAAGCTTTACCGATAACATAGTGGATTAGCATGTATTTTGTATGTTATATGTATTACATACTATATTGTTACAATTAAGTAAGCTGGAGAAAAGAAAATGTTATTAAGAAAAATCATAAGGAAGAAAAAATGGATTCCCAGTATTTATTGAGGGAAAAATCCAGGCATAAGTGGACCTGTGTAGTTTAGACCCTTGTTGTTCAAGAGTCCGTTGTATGCGCTTGGCCTTCTGGGTATGTTGGGTGAAGGAAAAAGAAGAGAGGAGAAGGGATACTGGGCCAGATGATCCCGTCAGCTGGCTTCAGATGTCACCATTGGGCTGAACTTCTTGATGATAGAATCAGAGTGTCCGAGTGGATGGGTGAGTGGCGGCGGGGGGGTGGGGGGGGGGAGGGTAAGGTGGGGTCCAAGTGAGCCTTTGTAAAACAGCAAGTCTGTGACTCATGCAGTGACCACCATAGTAATCCATCAATCACTGTCCTCATTATGCTCGCCTCCCCTAACCAAGGGAAGGGTAGTAAATAATAAAAGTTTCAAGTGAGAGCAAGTCAGCAGACCTTCGTTGTTTGCTCATTCAGCCTGTACATTAGCCCTGGTCCCCTAGAATGGAGAGCGGAGGCAGGCGTGGAAAATGCTGACACTTCATTTGGGAGGTGTAAGGCCAGGGAGTCGAGGGTGAGAAAAACGGGGGTTGAGGTGAGGACAGATGCCAAGCAGTCTGACATGATATGCTGGGGTGCTGGCCACCACTTCCCATCAGCCCCAAAGACACTTGCAGGTGGCTTTGGCATGCGTGTCTTTTCTGGAAGGTTTCTTTAAAAAAAAAAAAAATCACCGCAAAACAGTACACAGAGGGCAGAAAAGGAGGAGTTTGGGGAGCTACCCTCCTTCACGTCTGGGGTATATCATCTGGCCCCTCGGTAAGCCAGACCCATGCACTGGAAGTGGAGGTGAGACTTGGCCTGAATGGGGTGCTGACCAAGAGACAGAAAAGGGAGGCAGTCACAGGAACTTGAGACGACACCTACTGTGTGTGTGACGCAGTGCTGGGACCCAAGTACTTACCCATCCGTGTGCAGGGACAACCCATCCCACCTTGCTCCACGTTGTCCCTCTCCTGGCGGGGCTCAGGCACCGTCTCCACCTCTTCAAGACCTCTCCTCCTCACCCTTCCAGTCTGCGTTCGAAGCAAGCTCCTCGGGGCTAAGCATAAAATTCCATCTGTGCCTTTTGTAAGGGAGAGTAAAGAGGAATTATTGCCGCTCCTTGCTCGGCTGGGTTTTGTAGAATTACCCCAAAGCAGTGTTTATCATGCCATTGAGCTGGAGGCCCATGCTTAATGTGCTATCTGTTCTGACCCCAGGTGTCTCTCTGCATCGCTGCTCTCCCACCGGCTCTGCCACCGTCCGCTCCTTCTAGGGTCATTGCTGACAAGTGTATTACCGGTGTTTATCCATATTAAATCTTGTATCGTTGACTGCCTTCCCCCCATTTTTTCTAAGCTCTCTTGGCTTCTGCGGTTTTCCTTCCTGCCTCGTCTCGTCCTTCTAGGAAAGGCAAACCCTTCTAAGTCAGGAATCTTCCTGAAGCTTCAGGCTCCCAATTGATTGTGAAGAATAAAGATGTGAGGGACGGCCCTGCGACAGAGCCCCAGACTGCATCTGGAACTGGTACTGACCGTTCCCAATCACATTGTCCGAGCGGTGGGCAGTTCACCGGCGGGGCTGGTTGCGCTGGGATATACATTGTGAAGGTAGCGCTTGGCCAGCAGTTTGCTCCTGGAGGAACACAGTCAAAAGGTATCACCTTGATCACGTCTTATGTAGGGACAGCACTTTACAGTTTACAAACCACGTTTGATTGTTCCTAAAACCTAAAAGCATTTGCTATTTTTTTTTCTTCTCCATAAAACATTTTATTAGAGCAAAACAAAAAAAAGCATTTTATTCTGAAAAAGAATGAAGTAAGAAGGTCTACCTTCATCGAGCCATTAGGAAATGAAGGCACGTCTGAATGTTCCCAGTTTTGAATCTCACGTCATCGATACCAGGGAGATAGACTCCGCCACCATGTTCCTTTGTTCCCACGCAATAGCAACACCTTACACGTGTGTGGTCCCTTTGAATTCATTTTCCAAACGTTTCATGTATTTTGGGGGTTTTCTGAGATAATTATCCTTGAGAACAGCGGTGTACATGGAGGCCTAATCTGTGAGTTTGCGAAGCAAACCGTTAAGTCTGTGGCCAGTGTTGACCATGAGATTTTCACAGTTGTTTTTCCATCAAAGAGAGGCTTTCCTTTTACTGATGATGAGACCTGAGAAACAAATTGTATGGCTACTTGAAAACAACTCTGTTTTATTCTTCAGTGGATGCAAAAGTCATAAGAAATTGGATAATAGATTAATTATATGTGACACAGGATAAAAATAAGGTCAAATTTCTTTGTTATAAGGAAAGAAAACCATAATCCGCTCTCATAGAAAATATTTAATCAGACAGATCACTCATTTAGTCAATAGCCAGTTGTTCGATGCCTCTTGAGTACCAGGTACTATCAAGGCACAGTACTCCTTTCCCCTCCCCTCCTTCCACTTCCTCCTGCCTCTTTACACTTCTTCTCTTCTCGCCCCCTCCCCCGCCCTCCCCCCCCCTCCCCCGTCCCCCCCGAAATCTGGCAGGGGCAAAGCTATCGTGTCTTAATGTGCTTCTATCCTCCTGGTGATTGGGAGGGAGAAAGGTCTTTGTTTCTATTGAGAGACAGGTGTTGCGTGCCTGACCCCCACCTGCCTGGTCGGCAGTGGCCCCCTTGGACACTGCCGGAAGGAAGGGGTCTTTTTGGCAAACAGAGTGCTTCGATATATACTATTCAGCCATGTTGATGAGAATAGGATTTTGAGACTCAGAAAAAAGTCATAACGGATCTTTGAAATGTCTGGACCTCATTCCAAGACTCCTGGTAGGGCTGTCAGGCAACGAAAGGGATGCCGGTGATGGTGGGGCGGAACCCAAGCATTTCTCCACTCAAGACGGTGCCCCCTTCACATTTTGTCTTTGGTGTCATGGTGGCAGTGCTGATAGGACATGCGCCTTCTTGCCCCAATAATGGCCCATTACAGCGCCAGGAAAAGCCATCCTGCTTCCGCAGCATTTATCTGTCAGCAGGAGACTATTATGGGAGCACAAACTCACATTGTATTAGTGTTATCAGTTAATTATGATCCTTGGGATGCGTGCCAGCCAATGGGCTGCCAGTCTGCTGACCACCACTCAGGGATATAACTCCGCACCCCCCCGATTCAAGTAGGCGAGACAAGAGTGAGGGGGACCACAGATGTGTGGGGCCAGCGACGTTCTCCCTAGGCTGGAGCCCATGGCGCCCCGGCCTGATCAGCACGGTGCCCGGGGATGCGCGGGTTAGGCCTGCTGTCCAGGCCAGGCCCCCCTTACCCTCATGGACTGTCAATGGACCCGCCTCCCCCAGCGCTGACCCCGGGGCGGGAGAGAAACAAGCTTGGAGTGTGATTCCGACGGTGGGTTCCACAGAGGCTCCACTCCTTCCTGGTGGTAAGAAGTGGCTGAGCACCTTGGGTGTTTCCAAGGCATCATTCTCAACTGGACACTTGGGTTCAGGGAATACGGGTGAGGCTGAGGGTCCGGGATGGCGTAACAAGTCAGTGAGTGTCCACCTTCCCTGGACTTGGGGACATGCGGTAGAGTCTTCGAAGCTTCCCGGTGGGTCCTATCTTTTAAGGGGGAAGCCGTCAAGTCCTCTGGGCTCCTGGGGCCCACGTTGAGTCCACCAGCTCTTACTAAGTTGTCTGGATTGAAAAGTGAGAAAAAAAACTGCCTCTTATTATAGGCATCACATAAGGAGGGGATTCAAGAGCCCAAGATGGCCTGCTTGCTGCTGCCTTGTGTGTGCAGACATGACTGGTGCCAGGGAGGCTGCCTCAAGAGGGGGGAGATGCACACCAAGACCAGACTCTGAGAGCGGAGGGGTTTTCACCTCCTGTGGCAAGGGGTGATTGCCGAGGTCCGCTGCTTGGATCCCAGCAAGGCCACCCTTGAGATCCAGGTGCAGGCAAGAGGATGGCCCATTCTAAGGACTTAGCCAGACCGGGATGGGAAAGTGGGGTGGGTAGCGTGGACCTGTGTCCCGTAATCCACCATTCAGTTGGAGGTTGTCGTACCCAGAGAAACACAGGTTTGGGGAACAGAGTGGGCAGGACTGCTTCTGGGGATGTTTTCCTAGCATCTGCCTCCAGGAACCACCCCCCCGCCCCCCCCCCCAGGAAACCACCTGGGGAAGGGTGTGGGCACAGAAGCCTGGGTGTGTGTTGCCAGTGGCACTGCTCTGGTTTGGCTTCCGATTCCCTAGGAAAGAGCTTGAACTTAGGGGAGGAGAGAGGAGAGAAAGTGAGGAGCCTTGTGTACAAAGATTCCGGAGCTGGATAAGTAAAAGTCCACAGATGGCATGCTTTGCTAGTTACTCGCTGTGTGACCTTGGGTAGGTCGCTTCACCACACAGCGAAATTCACAAACTTCCTTAATGATAAATTCTGATGACGGTTCTAAATGATCCCTGAGCCTTCTTACCTGTAAGGTTCTGTGAACGTAACACATATCTATTTAAGGGGTTTTGTCACGAAAACAAAATGAGCTGCGGTCCCCTTACAACCAGTGGTTCTCAACCTTCCTAATGCCGCGACCCTTTAATATAGTTTCTCATGTTGTGGTGACCCCCAACCATAAAATTATTTTTGTTGCTACTTCATAACTGTAATTTTGCTACTGTTATGAATCGTAATGTAAATATCTGATAGGCAGGATGTATTTTCATTGTTACAAATGGAACATAATTAAAGCATAGTGATTAATCACAAAAACCATATGTAATTATATATGTGTTTTCCGATGGTCTTAGGCGACCTCTGTGAAAGGGTCGTTCGACCCCCAATGGGGTTGCGACCCACAGGTTGAGAACCACTGCCTTACACGCTCTGCAATTATTGTGTCTAGTACCTTTTGTCCCATTTCCTTTTGGCTGGCTTGCCTGGTTGGGGGTGCCAGTGTTGGGACATAGGACAGTGAAGGGGTGGCCTAGAGCTTTTGGTGAGAGGTGGATTACACATAGCCCCTGCTCTCGGTGAGCAGTGGAGGTATGAAGTGATGATTGATTGGTTGAGTGAACTTCAGGTTTGAAGGAATCCAAGAGCCCTGCCTGTCTCACTCCACCCCCTGTGCCATCTTGGTTTTCTAGAGAAGAGATGACTTTAGCAAGGTCACACCGATCCAGGAGGTCTCTGCACTCCCCTCCCCCTCCCCCATGCCCCACTGCCTCTCCAGCTACATGGAAAAGGACCCTGGATCTGGGGAGAAGTCCTGCCCCCCCCCCCCCCCCCCACCGTGAGCTGGCCGTAGACAGAGTGGGCTGGCCCCGTGAACACTGTGTAACTTGGCCATGGTGGCCTGGGCCTGCCAGGCTGGATGGGATTCCCAGGGTGTCCCCGCCGGCGGGTCCTCCTTCATCTCTTCTGTAGCAGGGTCTGCAGGCTCATGCTTGCCAGGGAGGCAAAGGAGACAAAACTCACCGGAGGCTGAGGCGGCTGGATGGGCCCTCGGAGGGGGGCAGTCTGAGGACAGGGTCTCAAGGACCTCCTTCCGGGGAGGACAATCAGCTAGTGCCCAGGAGCGAGGCGAGACAGACAGTGCTGTGTGCAGGCGCCAGGCTAGCTTCCTAACCAACGCAGGCCTCCTCATGTCCCTCTTTGCCCGCCAGTGGCCTTGCATCCACGGCTCTAGGCTGTGAAGTTTTCCTTTCATGCTCCACTGAGTGCTCTGTCTCCAGTTAAACACAGTGCACCCTCACAAGGCAGAGTCAGCTGATCCCATGCAACCGGCCAGGGCTTCACCCCCTTCTGGGCCAGCAGGCTCTGGCACCCCACCCCAGGCGGCTACAGTTTACAAATTCGTGAACAAAAACTTTATCAAGCGACTTCTAAGTGCAGGAGATTCCCAGTGAACCAAAACAGACATGGTCCTTGCCTTCACAGAGCTTACAATCTAGTGTGTGTGTGTGTGTGTGTGTGTGTGTGTGTGTGTGTGATTGCTCATACCAATATACATATATGTAATTGCAAACTGGTCAACTACCTGAAGCAAAGTGACTAGCAGAAGGTTCTGGTGTGGTCTGGAAGGTGGGGTGTGCTAGGTGGCAGACGCAAGGACCGAGGGGAGCGTGGCCTGGGCCGAGGACCAGTGCCGAGGGACCCGCAGGAGCCTGTGGTGTGGGGCCTTCCTTGTAGGCCAGGGGAAGGACTGGGGCCTCTTTCTGAATGGTGACAAGGGCACCTCGGACATGCATTTACAAAGCGCTCCCTGGCTGCTGTGTGCTTGGAGAAGGGACTTCCGGAGCCAGGCAGGATGCAGAGAAACCACCACTGAGGTCTTGGCGAGATAGGGTGGCTGCGAAGAAGCTCAAGGGAAGTGTCTCTGCACCCTTTCCTTCTCCCAAGTCACCAAGTCCTTATGCGGTTAAAACAGAAAAACAAAAGGCCCGGGGCTGCTGGGGCTCTGCTGACAGAGCAGACATCTTCATCCATCTCTCACCGAGATACCTGCCGGAGCCCCTGTGCGGAGAATCCCGCGTTCCTCCACTTCAGCACTTATGAAAAATCTCAGCTGCGTCCCAGCCTGCGCGCTTTCATTTATCCAAGTCAAGAATCATCTGCAGCCTCGCTGCCCGGTCCCCAGCCCCTCCCAGCGGCTGGCCCCTCCTGGGGTTTCTCACAACCCTCCTGCTTTTATTCCTGAAGTGCCTGAACACTGCCTGGAGTTACACTCCATTTAGACGTTATTTTGATGATAAAATTGTCCCCCCCCCCCCCCCCCCCGCACTGCTCATTGTCTTCTGTAGAATCGAGGAGAACAAGGTGGTGGTCTCTCCTGAGGGCTTTTCTTCCCCTTTTAAATAATTCTACGCCTACCTCCCTCCCCACACTCATCTGAATCATCAAATTGATTATTATCCCTGTGGCTGGCACATCTCAAAAGATGACAAGCCCCAGAAGAAGGATTGGGGCATGGCTCGCAGCTGGCTCTTGGTTCAGTAGCAGCCCATAACATTCGGGTTCATGGAGGGAGCAGCAGACAGGAATGCAGGTGTGTTCGTAGCTGGGGATTCAGGTGTGTACGCTGAAGTGTCTGTGTGCCTCGACGTGGATGTGGCAGGGAGATTGGTTGCGTTAACCACTATTGTATTTTCCTAAGCGGACTGGAATTTATTTGCCTGTGCCTGTGTCCTGGGTACATTTCTGAGAGTTGCCAATGACGAGAGCGTCGTTTTATGCATCTAGAGAGCATTTTATAGATGCACGCCCTGGGTACGGAGCCATATGAAAGCGGTTCAGAACCAACTGGCCCAGGTGAGGGGCGCTGGGCAGGGAATTGTTTCTCTTCTGCTCTCTCTCTCGCTGCGCCTCACCTGCTGGCCTGGCCCTTTGCACTTCTGCACACCACACACAGGGGTTGAGGCTGCAGATGTCTAGGGCGCTGGTTGCTTCTCCTTGGTGCGAGAGTGGAGACATGTGACTCATTTTTAATCTGGAAAACAGACCCATTCCAAAAGGCTGAGAGGTGAGTCTGCTAGACCCGCCAGTTAAAAAGATAGGACGGAGGTAGAAGGGTATACAGGCAGCAAATCTTTCAACGCCCCAGTCCCACGAGCCAGTTGGACAACAATTGTTTTTTCTGTAACGGTGAGAGGGCAGGCTTTGTGGCTCCCCTGCCCGGTCCTCCTGCTCCTCAGGACGTGGGGACCTCGCTGGAGCGCCCGATTCCATTGAAGTCTCTCTGGCTCCCCCCTCCCCCCACCCCAGCTTGATTCTGTCACTTTAAGTCCAGCCCCTGAGAGATAGCCAATGGGAGCCAAACCATACATCAGTCTCCCGGCCTTAAAGCTACAGTAGGGTTAGTGGGCTCCAAGTCTCCCGCGCCCGAGCCTCCTCCACGGCGCCCTGTCCCCTCTGCCCGCTCGGAGCGTGTGCAGGAGCCGGCGCGCCGGGCTGTGCGCGCACCGCTCCCCGCCTCCCCCTCGCCCCGCCGCGGCGCTTCCTCCCGCCCTGCCGCCTCCAGCTCCCGGTGCCCGGCCGGACTCGCACCTCGCCAGTGCCCTTCACTCGCTCTTCCGCGTGATTTCCCCGCGGTCTTTCTCTACCAATTGGGAATGCTAAGCCGGGCCTGATGGACGTGTCAGAACTCTGCATCCCGGACCCCCTCGGCTACCACAACCAGTAGGTGCTCGGCTCCTCCGTGGGTCGGTCGGTCGGTCGGTCTGTCCTGCTGCCGGTGGGGCTGTCTCCGTCCCGGGTGTCGCAGTTCTTCTCGGCGTTCTTGAAGCAGCCCGGACCCCGGTGCACTTGGGGAGTGTCGGAGGGGGAAAGCCGCGCACTTCCTGCGTTTCCTTCCTGCACCTAACTTTTCCCGTACCCCCTTTGCACACTCTGACTTTTAGAGCAGCAGTTTCTCACTCGCTCTTTCTTCCTCTCCTGGAGAGAAAATATTTGAGCGTCTGTGGCATGGGCAGGAGCAAGCCCAGAACAGGTGCGGGACAGTCGCAAAGACGTCTCGTCCTGTCTGAGAAAGCCTCCCTTTGGCTTGAACATTTATTTCCATCCTGGGGGTCAAAAATGGTGGGCAAGGGAGCGAAATCGTAGGTGGTGCGCGGGTTTGGAAACAGCGGGCGGGCAGCGCCGCCTCGCCCTGCGGTCCGAGTGGGGAGCCCCGAGGGCGCGCACGCCGCGCGGTGCCCGGAGTCCAGGCTCCCCAGGGGTGCGGACGGCACGGCCGGGCCGGGACGCACTGCGCCCCGCACGCCCTGCGAGGGAAGCCCGCACCAGCCAGGAGTCGGGACACGGCCCGGCGCTGCGGCACCGGCAAAGTTGGTTCCAGGCTCTGGAGGAGGCTGCGCCCGGCGGAACAGACGGGCGCGATTTCCGTGCCCGGGGCGGCTGTGCACTCACCTGGAGGGAACCTGGCGGGGGGCGGGGGGGGGGGGGGCGGGGAGCGGGTGTCCAAGCAGCCTGGGCGTAGGTGGCGGCGGGGGGCTACGGAACTGGACTCGCAGGAACCGCGGGTCCCGGGCTTGGGCAGCGCGCCGCGCACGCGCGCGCACAGAGTGGAAAGTGGAGAACTGATCCCCCTGAACCGCGCGGGGCCGACCCGAGCATCCGACCCTGGGCTCCGCGGGGCCAGGCTCTGGCCCCCGGCAGTTTCCCTCCCAGGGCCACTTGCCCGGGTCCCTGCCCGGTCTCCCCTCTGGCGCTCCGTGTCTCACCGCTTCCGGGCAGGTGTCCAGGCATCTCGGTGCGGGAGCCCGAGTGGTCCCTCGGAATGCTTAAAAAATAATAATAAAATGAAAACTCAAGGTTCTAGTGCACTTGCTCAACTTCGTGCTTTTCTTCCCCTTTTTTTTCCGGAAGCGAACTAAACTACCAGAGTCACTGCTCGCTCCACCATCCTTTCATTTCTGTGCCCCTCCTCCCAAGACCCAGTACAACCCTAAAATAAAGACTCTGGATAGCGAATGTGGGGTTCCTGGGAGTGTTCATCCGCCCCTCGCTGCGCAGACCACCTCCACGCCGGGTGGACCGCGCGCGCGAGAGGGAGCCGAGGCAACTTCCCAGCAGCAGCTCCTGTCCAGACCGACTGCTCCCGCCTCCACGCTGACCTTTTCGGTTGTAGTTTTAGGAGTTTCTTGCGGGGGGAGGGGGCGGGGGGGGGTGCGGGGGGCGGGTGGTTCCTTTTTGGTGCCGCTAGAATTTAGACAAGAGAGTCAGAAGGTGGTGCGTGGCTTGGGAGAAGAGGGGAACCCTTCATTATAATGGATTCGGATTTCCCCCGCTTGAAAAGTGCTCTTCATTCTGTGTATAGGTTACACCGATGATCCCAGCTTGTGTGGCTGGTGGCAGGGGGTGGGGGTGAGGGGGTGAGGGGGGGGGCAGTGCCCTAAGATGCTCCCTCCTCAAAGCTAGTGGGACCGTGAAAGAAACCTCGGGTGAGCAGGTGAGGCTGAGAACCATGTTCGATGCTTGTGGGGCATTTTCTCACATAACACTACGAAGTGCGACAAATATTTGATGTTTAAATTATTTAGGCTCCTTCGCTCCAGAGGTGACTTCTTTAGGTGAGCCGGAGCTATCTATGTATGCTTCCCTGGCTCAAGTCATAGACGGTAAATATGAAAATTCGAATGGGGGAAATATGTCCTGTGACTGTGTTCAGAAAGCAAGGAGAGGGGAGATGGAGGGTCTAGCAGCAGGGCAATTCATCGAGTTGATGGCCACCCCGGCTTGAGTTTGAGGAGAAATATGGGCAAAGAGGGAATGTCAGGGAAGCAGCAAAGGGGAGAGAGGCAGCCGAGGTCCTGGGTGTCTGGGAGGGTTGATGTGGGAGTCATTGATGGAGTGAGTCTGACCGTGGTTTGGACTCCCTACCCTTCCTGGTTTCTTTGCAAAGAATTAGCTTCTCACTCCATGGGGCACAGGAAAACCCATAAATATGCCCGCTGTTGCCCCTGAGGAATGAAGCAACCCTGTGCGGTGCCCGGCACATAGGAGAGCTGGCCCCATGCACAGAGGTGTGCCTCCTGGGGAGGTTTAGGTCTGCTGTAGTTCAGGTGCAAAATCCCCAAGGGCCAGCCTGGAGGGCAGAGGCTGGGGTAGGGGAGGCAGCTTTCTGACCTCAGCCCCCTCGTGCTTCGTGACAAGTAGCTTTAGAGCCCTTGGTAGCATTTTGTGGTTGGTTGGAAGGACAGTAGGACGAACCCATTCATTTCAGTGCTGATGTTTCTCCGGGAACATATCCATGAGTGGGTGCATGTGCTCTGTACACACAGTTTCTATCCATGTGGCTTAGTCAGCATTCCTGGACTTGAGAAAACCCAGGGGCACAGGCACCACGGCTCAGCCCTCCTCACCTGCTAACATTCGGAGAGCATTTTTCAATGCTTTAGTGTTATTCTCACTTTCCAGGTGAGACATCCCCCCACCCTCACACACACACACACACACACACACACACACACACACACACCTTCATACCTTTCTATCTTTCATTTTCATTTTCCTGTAGCCAATCCTGTAGGTGACTCCATTACCATTTCTAATCAATATTTTATGTACATATATAATCAGCTGGAGTGGGAGTGAGCGTGCCGGCCTGCGTGTGCCTGTGTATAAATGTATCCGTGAGCCACCCGGCTGGAGACCCTCGGCATAAAAACTGGGGGGTGCGGAGGGGGGCGGGGGGCACCTGCCAGTGACCACTTTGTTGCTATTAAAGAAACAAAGAACAAATTGTCCTGACGGTAAAATATGTGGCTTCACACGTAGGAAAAATGCCACATGGTAATTCAGAATCAGTGACCCAGAGAAAAACAAAGGGGGAAATTAATTTTTAATGGTACATTTAAAAATAAATCACAGTGAGCACATGAGCCTTGGTTTTCCAAGGGACGGGCTCTAGGAAATAAACCTATGTGCCTGCCACCCTTCTGGAAATGCAGGCTGCCGTGGAAGAGGATGGGTGATCGGGGGCTGGACTTGCTCGGGTCCAAGGGCGATAAACTGGGAGGAAACAGGAGGTCAGTGGGGAAGGCCCAGTCCCGGGAAGGCCCTTTCCAGCTCAGTGAGAGCCTGACATCAACTGGAAATTTCCTCCCGGGGCTTATTATTTCCCCAGTCCCCTTCATTTCAGAAACAGTCCTCTATTTTACCAGTGATTGGGATACATGAAAAGATGTTTCATAAACATATATACATACTTATAGAAGCAACCTGTCCCACAATTAAGTATCCCATTTAGTCCAAGAGAGAGGGACAGAGGGACTTTTCGAGGAAAGCACTGCGAGGGAAGTGGCTGTGATAGAGAATTCATGTCACAGCCCGCCGTCTCCGGCTCAGAGTGCCCCCGGCCCTAGCTCAGGGGGGGCCTTGTATCTTTGTCTGGACTCATGTTCCTCATAATTGGTTTTTTTTTAAATATATTTTTATTGCTTTCAGAGAGGAAGGGAGAGGGAGAGAGAGATAGAAACATCAATGATAAGAGAGAATCACTTATCGGCTGCCTGCTTCACGCCCCACACTGGGGATCGAGCCCGCAACCCGGGCATGTGCCTTGATCGGGAATTGAACCGTGACCTCCTGGTTCACAGGTCGATGCTCATCCACTGAGCCACGCTGGCTGGGTCCAAATGGCTTTTCAAGATAATGTAAACTCATTGAAGAAGTGTGTCTCCCTCCTCAGTCCTTTGCAAAATGCCTTGTTTCTTTGGAGCGCTTGGAACTGGAGGGATTTGTGCAAGTCTAGCAGGCCAAAGGGAAGGGTGAGAGAGAGACGTTGAGAACGTGTGTGCATGGGGGCTGGCGATGGCATTGGTGTGTGAATGGGCAGGATGCGAAAGGAGAGAGAATTTAGAAGACAAAGGGACAAGAAGCAGATGTTTTTGATGGTTCTACAGTGCCCTTCTCTGGAACTTGTCTTCTCAAATGCTCTACAGTGGTCTGCAAACTGCGGCTCGGCAAACCACGACTTGTGAGCCACTTGCGGCTCTTTGGCCCCTTGACTGTGGCTCTTCTACAAAATACCGGCTCTTCCTCAAAATACCAACTTCTGCACATGGGCCACGAAGTTTCAATCGCACTGTACGTGCGCGCCCGCACGTGGTATTTTGTGGAAGAGCCACACTCAAGGGGCCAAAGAGCCGCGCGTGGCTCGCGAGCCGTGGTTTGCTGACCACGGCTCTAGGACATCCTCAACATGATTCAAATTATTTGTGGTTCTAATTTAAGGGGAAGGGATAGCAAATACTTAGACCACAAGCTATTCCTTCAGAGTGAACTCCGACCACACCCTGAACACCCCATGCTGATGCCTTCCCACACCTGTGGGCCCTCCTGGGGCTCTTTCCACCTCTCCGGAAAGTGAGGCCTCCAAGCGCTGGCCCAGCCTGACCAACCAGGAGTTCTGCCCAGAACCAGCCCGAACTCCCTCCGGCTCTGCTGGGAGGCTCTGTCTTAGAAGCTGGTGACTCTTGACCGAATTTTCCCGTAGGGACCCAGCACGGCTTAGTGCTCAACCTCCGATGTCCTCCACAGGCACTTAGTTCTTAGAGGGTACGTGGGCCCAGGAAGGGGCTTCAAGTAGAGCGTCCACAGACCGTGCCAGGATCTTGGGGATGGGCTGGAACCAGACAAGTCTGAGTCCACATCCTGCCTGTTTGCCTTTGAGGCCTTTTGCTGACTTCGAAGGATAAATCAAAGACTGTAAGGGCCGGTGACCCCTGACGGGGCTTCTCTCTGGTGAGTTCTCCTTTCTCAGCCCTAGCAGCCCCAGACCGCCAGGAGCATGAGTGTGGTCATTCTTCAGAGATGGGGCCCATGGGCTTCCTCTGGTCTCCGTGTCCCCGTGGCTGGTGTGGCCTGGTCCCTGGGCAGGGTGGTGGTGGTAGTTATAATTGCAAATGTAATTAGCAGACCAGCTCTGGGGGACGGGGATGCTCAACTTCTCTGCACATCACGGTGACCCTGCGATGGCTGGCCGGGCAGATTAACTCTCACCGGGCCAGCCTGCCTCCTGCCTCTGGTGCGGCCACTGACCTTTCACTGATAATGGCAGAGCTGTCCTGGTAACCAGTGGCAGGGCCAGCCCCCGTCCTCAGAGGGGATGTCAGGGCAGCGTCTGGGAGAGGTGAGTTATTTCTTCCCTGGGCCACTGGACAAGTGACCCTCGCCTCTCGTAACAGTGTGACCTTGTGTGCAGGCTGCTCTGGGCGTTTCCTCCCTCTCTTCCCCCGCATGGCACGCTGCAAGGATGTGACTTTGGGCCCGTGCTGGTCTGTAGCCCTGGGGGCCTTCTTGGAGAAAGGCAGGCTCTAGAGGGCACACATCTTAACTTCCAGCGAGCGCTCCTGAGGCTCAGCGGGCAGGGGAAGGGACTGCCTGCTGGCTCCTGGGTTCTGCAGAGCTGGACAGCCCGGGGGTGCCACTCAGGGAGGGGCTCAGCCATAGGAGAGCAGTGGCTCTATTTGTCCCTGGTAGCAGAGAGCCCCCAGCCAACCACCAGGACAAGTGGGGAGCCACGGAGACACGTGGTCTCCCCTCTCCTGTGAGTGCACTTGTACCGGCCTGTCCAGAGCATCTTTCTGTGCTGATCAGGATTAGACTAGAAAGGAGCCTGCAGCCCCTTTATTTATAAGCAGTGTCGTAAGGGAGTGTCAAGCCCTTTCTTATTGCGTCAACACCCCTGTTGGAGGGGATTTCTCTGAACCCCGAAACACGAAAAGCTGCATCCATTCCTGGGAGAATTCCTACCTGAAGGGTGTGTGTGTGTGTGTTATGGACTGTTCCCCTTCAGGATGGGAGAAAGAGGGGGCAAGGGGCTCTGCTATTGAAGCGCAGCCCCTGCTCCTGCGGCACCTGGGCCTGGCCGAGGTCAGGCTGTGGCCACATTCCAGTGGGAGCTGTGGAGCCTGGGGTTTTTCCACAGTGTGAGAGGGAGCACCGAGGGAACTGGGGGCAGGCTGTCCCTGCAGCCAACTTCGGTCTTTCTTACCAGTAAGAGCCTCTCCAGTGTGCTGGCCTGGCAGGGCTGGGCAGAGCCCAGAGGACACGAGGGGGCAGCCCTGGCCACACTCACAGGAGCATTTGGGCAGTTCTGGTCCGCGTTCCTGGCTTCCGCTTCTCTCCCTGGCCATTGATCATCTATAGCTGAAAGGGTCAAATGTTTTCTTAAATCGAGGAAAACCATGCTAGTTAGCCTGCCCGTGGAACTTTCAGTACGGAATTGGACAAGGCAGAAAAACACCCCTCTTGGTTGAATGGCTTAAATTCAAATGTGTATGAACTTGGATTAAAATAAACCCTAAACAAAAGTTTTCCTGGGGATTAGAAACATAATTTTCCCCCATCTTTTTAACCTATACACATTTTAGTCCCAGAGAAGTGCTTTCTCTCTCTCTCTCTCTCTCTCTCTCTCTCTCTCTCTCTCTTCCTTAGGACTTTAAAATATTCTATTCAATACCGTTGTTCTGCATCTCTGGGATTGAACCTTTTCTGGGAATGGTTTTCTGGACAATGTTATTTTATTTCTCAATGTCATTTCATCCAGAGGTCAATAGGCAGTTAAACAAACTCCGACAAGGTTCTGTTTTTATCTTCTGGTTTTAAATGTGATCAATTTTCATTTAAAACGATATCAGGGTCCTCTCCTGCCAATCACAGCAGCAGCCAGCCTCACCCGGGACATCGGTGTTTGGGAAAGACTGCATTTAAAGCTGTATGGACCCAAAGCCCCAATGAGAGGCAAGCCTTTCACCCAGGAAACGAGGAGTTTCAAAACCCCACCCCAGGTGTTATTGTCACTTGGCGCTCTTTTTTAAAAAAAAAATTGCTTGAATTCCCTTGAATTTATAAGTTAGGTTTTTGTTTTATTCATCTTGTTATTTTTTTTTGGATTTTATTATATTTATAGTTTTGGTATATATATATTTTTTTAACCTGGTGTGTATTTTTTTTTTTTTTAAAGATACCTAGAAAATGGTTTTTGAGTGTCGCTGGTCTTTTCGTGTTTTCTTGGTTTCTGAAGGGCAAAGCACAAGGAAATACAGTCATAAGGAAATGCTACGGGAAGGTGGGGGGTGTAAAGGGTGATGTTTTAGATGAGATTTCTCTCATGTCTTACAACTTAACATTTTCCTTTGTCCTTACTTATTTCCCCCTCTATTTGTATTCCAAGTTGCTCTAGTTTGCCCTTGTCCCTTTATCCCTCTTTGATTTCTGTTTTGGAGGAAGGAAGATAGGGTGTGTGGGTCTGGGGGGGTGGTGTCTACCTGAACGTGTGCATGTGCATGTCCCTGTGTGAGCGCGTGGGTGTGTTGGAGCTGTTTTGAGGGGCTGCGCAGGATTGCGGGGTGAAGTCCCAGAGCAGTGTGCCCTCGGTGGCCAGCCTGTCCTGCTGCGGCCTTCAGTGTCTGACGCACTGTCAGGGGTCAGCTCACGTGCACTGGTGGAAACAGGGAGGCAAAAGCCTCCTGGTCACAGGCAGATGCCAGGTTTGCTGGGCCTGTTATCTGAGAAAGGCGGTGTGGGTGAGGCTGTCAGGAAGCACGAAACTTTATTCAAAGGCAATATTTAAATCTCTCCTCTCCTCTCACTTCCTGGCACTTGGAGCTCTTGTTTGGGACCTTGGCCACGCAGAGTAACCGAGCTGGCGCGTCCTTTTGTTTTTGCCTTCCTGATCGATCGGCAGAAAACCTTCCCTTCTGATGGCGAAACATCCCTTCAGCACACATGCAGAGCGCGCCGTTCACCCTTTTCTCTTAGCCTCAGTCCTTGTCATTTGTCTCTTGGGTGTGTTGACATTGTCTACCTAGGCAATCAAGCTGAACACGCTTTGGCAGAAAGAACACCGCTTTTCCAGAAATCATAGCAATAATGCGATGTTGTAATAATTATGAGAACAGTAATAACAGCTTGCAGCTTTTTCTTCCCCAAAAGCACAAAGCAGTTCTCATAACCAGTTTCTCATGGTAACGGGATGAAGGTTGCTGTGGCTTTCCCCCCGAACATAAATGTTTTCCTGCAAACATAACCATGCATGTCTAAAGCCATCCAGGAGCTGAAACTGCCTGGCCTCTGAGATAATGGACAAACGGGTAGTCAGCCACATGCCCCGCCCTGAGAAATGCTGGGTGTGTTGCCTTTGAGTCAGGAGGGGAGAAATGTGTCTTGCAGAAGGATGCTGCGTCAGGTCTGAGGCCCATGCTCTGCCTCTAGATCTCCCTGAGTTCCTTGGTTCCTCTGGCTGCGCTCTCAGGAGTGGTTTGCAGACCAAAGGCACACAGAGGACGGAGGGGGTGGGGGGGAGCTATTCACTTGGCACATGTGAATAGCTGGGAAAAGAACTGTGTGAAGAGAGAGGCAAAGTCACCTCGCCACCCTTGATTGCCTTCTTGGCCATCCAGCTTCTCTGAGGCTGTTGCTCCCTGCTCCTGGGTACCTCCGCCTGCCCCCTGGAGGCAGAGGTTAGAGGGGGGGCAGCAGGGAGCCGACCCTCTGGGCCCCGTGACCCCTCCCGGGACTCCTCATGCTGACTTCCAGACCCAGACCTGCTCCCATGCAGACTGCTCATCTGGGCGTTACTTTGAAATCGGAGCTGCCTTTGTTATTTCCTCTCACTCCTCACCTACCCCCCCTTTTTTTGTATGTGCCTTGAAAATAGGAGGCAGCCTAATACACACACCAGCCCAGCATAAAGGAGGCACCTAACATACCAGCGTCCCTCAGCTGTCTGTCTTTTTTTTCTACTTTAATTTTTTTACTTATGTTCTTTTTTAAAAAAAAATTTTTTTCTCAAAAAAAAAAACAAAAACAAAAAACAACAACCCAAAGCTTCGGGCTTTTAATTGATTATTAACTGATTTAACAAACAAAACAGCCTGCCCCCAAGGATCCCAGCCAGAGTGGCCGTGCTGCTCAGGTCGAGGGAGATCTGCTTTCCCCCCCTCAATCGGTGAGAAACGTGATAGCTTCAATTCCCTTGTTGGACCCCGAGTAAAAAATTAATTCATGAATAATAAAAACCAATCAGTCTTGTTGAGTTTAAGAAGGATTAGGAGAAAGGGTGTTTTTTTTCTTACAAAGAACATTTGGAATCTGCATGTCATTGTCCCCGAGTGGTGGGATGGCTTGAGCGTGCCTTTATTCACAGCAAATGAGCTGTTTATCATCCCGGGGGTAACCCCCCCGCCCCCCTCAGTTGTGAGGCCAACTTACCGAAGACTGTAATGGGTTTCCCACCCGCCTCTCCCCGACAATCCCGTACCCCACGCCAGTGATGGTTTATTGAAATTAAGACAGTTTCCTGTGGAAGGGGCACAGGACCAAATAGCACGCAGACCTGGGGTTGCATCAGGAATAAGCCCGTTTGTCGATGGGATGGAATCTGTCTTGGTTTCCTTCCTCTTTCTTTCCCTGGAAAGTAATTGACCAGAAATGTAGGTGCCTTTGCAAGAGCTACAGAAACAAGACCTGTAGCTATTCTTTTTTGTTCCCACTAAGAGTATCTACCTCTCAGGGTTGTTGTGAGGAGTAAACCCTGTTCATTCACAAGTGCCAGCACGCAGTGGGCGTACGTACACTGAGCGTTCCACGTTCTTACTAATTTCTGGATGTTATCTTTTGGAAGTTCCTTTTCCTTCCTTTGACATAACCTCACAATGAGCGTTCTCAGCAGTAAGATCGGGGTGCTTGGACTGATTACTTTGTTTAATGCGATCTATGTAGCCTGGGTTTCCATAGGTAACACAGGGGATTAGAGAAGGAATTATGATTTGGGACAGGGATGGGGGGTGTGAATAGGAAATTTCCTCTGAATGAATCCCTATATCCTCAGTCCTGTGGGCAGAGTTGCCCAAGAAAATATCGGGCACCCAGTTAAGTTTGGATTTTAGGTAAACTATGACTAATTTTTTTAGTATAAGCATGCCCCAGGCAATATTTGCTAAATCTGACAATCCTACCCATGGGTGTGTTTTTTTTAAGTTGTTTTGATTAAGAAACACAGTTCCCTTATTTTTTCTGTTTTTGAAGGCCAAAATAATGATTACGTGTTTCGTGTTTTTAATTTCTTTTTTTTAAATGACAATCTTTAACTTTTTGCCAATATTAACTTGTTCGGTTGAGCGTGTCCTTAGAAGTTAGTGGGTACTAGTGATGTCTGTCATCCAGACACATCAATAGCATTGCAATCAGGTAAGTAAGTCTGCTGAATGCGGTCTCTGCGCCCAGGACCCAGAGCTGTGGAGTTTTGCCTTAGAGAGGAACAGGGTAAGCCAGCCCTTTTCAGGGACCTGTCTCTGTGTGATGTTTCCCTAACAAGCAGGCTGGGGGCTGGACTGCTAGAACCTGAGACCCCAGCAATCGGAAGCTACCCTTGCTGCACCCTGGAAGCCAAAGCCGTGGCCTCTGCCTGCCTTCCCGCACAAGGACAGGAGGCTGACCCTTTGGCGGCATCCCCTAGGTGGCTGTGGAGACACTGCCCCGATCAGTGTTAGACGGTGGGGTAGGGAGGACAAGGGGCTAAATCTGAAACAGCCAGTTGGGAGCGTGGGTGAACTGGGGCTCACTAATAGGGCACCAGCAAACCCCAGCTTCTCCTCACTGCCTCTTTGAGCGGCAAAGTCACACAGCCTGGGTAAGCACACCATTGTTTTAAGCGTGGTACCTTCACAGCCCCGAGTATGGGGAATGGAAGAGCTCTAGAGCCCCCTACAGGCCTTCGATGGCACTACACCTCATGGGTCGCTACGGAGCCTTCCCAGGGTGAGGAGTGTGGAGGGCCCCAGTGGGTGAGCCTGCAGAAACGCAGGATCCTGGAGGAGTGGATGCACGACTCCTGCTCCAGAAAGCAGGTCTGGTTTGGGAACCTCCTTTCAGAGTCTCTCTCTCTCTCTCTCTCTCTCTCTCTCTCTCTCTCTCTCTCTCTCACCACTTACTCAGTCTCCATGGCTTGTCTGACCTCCAGGCTGGAAAGTGCTCAGGCCTCATTCCATCGGGGGAAAGCCATCCAGCTGCTGGATTTGTAGAAGCAGCGCGGCCAGCAGCATTTTCAGAGCCCGGTGCTTGCATTTAGGTTCTGTAGTGTCAGAGGCGGGCAGTTGTAATCATAGTGATAGTATGAGCCCATTTATTGAGCACTTACTATGTGCCGGGCTTTGTCCTAAGAACAGTTCATGTATTAACTTATTCCTTCCTCACAACGATCCCATGAAGTAGGTCCTATTACCATACCCATTTGACAGGTGAGGAAACTGAGGTACAGAGACATTAAGGCACTCGCCCAAGGTCACACCGCGGGGATTTGCTCAGGGCCAGTCTAGCCTGGCTGCCAGCCTGCTCTCCTAGCCACCACGTGAAATGTCACGCGTTGTGTCTAGCATTTCAGCTAACTCCGCTCTCAGAACACCCCTTCTTAGCTGTGTGGCGTGGACACACAGGTGAAGTTTAGTGCGGAGGTGGGAGGGAAAATTGGGCCCATGTCTCCTTTCTGAAATGGCAGGTGGAAGAATTGCCACAGTGTGCTAGGCCTCTCCTCCCCCTCAGCCTGTGTGGTCGCACAGGGGAAGGTTCGGACTGCCTGACATCGTCCTCCCCTGATGCTCCGCCCTGCCCGTGCCTCCCTCCAGCCTGTCAGAAACGTTTTTGGAGGCGGAACCCCTCTCTTCCCAGCGTGTGCTCTCTCCCATCCCAAGCCCTCTCCTATTCTCTCACCACCTGCTCTCAGCGACCCCTGTGTCTGAATCTCAGTGTCTCGCTCTGGTGACGACTCGGGATGCCTCACACCGGCACATGCAACATGGAATCGCAGCATCGCTCTCCAACCCTGCTTCTCCCATGTCTTCCTTTATCTCTCCCTCCTTTGGTGCAGGGACGCCAGCCAAGCCATGGAGGGTATCTTATTCCTCTCTCTCTTCATTGTCCAGTCACCTCCTTGATCTGGGCAACTTTTATCGAAGTATACACCTCAGACCTTTTCCTTTCTTTTTGCACTATTGCTGACCTGGAGTCTGCCTAGCAAACTCCTATTTATCCTTTAAAACCCTTCTCACATATGAGTGAAGCCATCCCTGACACCTCCAGAGGGGAAATGATCTCTCTGTCTTTGCAGCTACAATCTGGCCCATCCCCTTAACGGGTTACAATCTGTTGGACTTGAATATATGCTTATCTTTTCTCACCAGATTATGAACCCCACGAATATAAACTCATCTGTGTCCCCAGTGCCTAGAACAGCCCGTAGCACAGAGAAGGTGCTTAATGCATATTAACAGAGTTAACCTAGGGAGACAGGAAGTAGTTAAAGGGGAATTCCAAGGGCAAAGAGGGAGATCAAAGCCATGGAAGAAGTGTCCAGGAGGGACCTGGTTCTGCAGAGTCTGTTGCCTTGTTGATTGACAGGGGCAAAACTGGCTGGCTAGGTGGCGTCCTCATCCTTCTGGGGGCAGTATAGGGTAGTGGTTAGGACTGAGTATAAAGCCTGGCCCCAGTGATGTGCTGGAACCAGCTCAGACTGGCTTGGGAGAACAGATTGTTAAATTTTCAGGAATTTTGTGAGCTGATGGTTAAATACAAACATTAAAAATGAAATTATATATGCTTACAAGTAAATAGATTGTATTACTAGTAAAAGCAATGATAATAAGTACTCAAAACTCATGACTTCCCAATATTTTACCACCTTTAGCTTTGCATTCTTGAAGTCAGTTTGCATCTCACGCATCTGCCTGGTGGAAATGCTATCTGATGGTTTGTTAGGGGCCCGTGGCTTCACAGTGCACAATGTCAGTGATGTCACCGTGGTCGCTGGAACTGGCCACGATGGGAGTATCTACCCCATGGAGATCGGCGAATGCTTCCATCGGTCCCCCTCTCCCAGCTGGTTGGTAAACCTTTACCCCCACCCCACTGCCTGGCTGTGAGACATCCCAGCGCCGTGACCCTGGATGAGTGACTTAAACCCTGTGCCTCAGATTCCCATCAGCAGCAACCCCCTGGTTATTACAACGATTAACCAATCATGGGTGGACCTGGAAAATACTATGCTCAGTGAAATAAGCCAAACTGAGAAAGACAAATACCACCTGACCTCACTTATTTGTGGAGTCAAAGGAACAAAATGAATTGACCAGCAAAATAAGACCTGAAGCAAGGAGGTATGGAACAGACGGACACACCTCAATGTGGGCGGGTGGGGATAAGAAGAGATAAACCACAGAGCTGATATATGCATAGCCCACGGACACGGGCAATGGGGTAGTGAAGATCTAGGGAGGGGAGATAGGGGCTGGGAGGAGGGAAGGGAGGTAGGCTGATAATACTATCAACAATAAAAAATAAAATAAATAAAAGAGATTAACCATTGATCCACACAAAGAGCTTAAAGCAGAGGATGGTTTGGCTCTTTTTCGGATTTCTTCCTCGTGGCTCCAGGCATGTCCCTATCCAAATTCTATCAGAACAAATGACCTTCCCAGGTGGAATATGAGGTTTATGCCTAAGGTGTAAGGTTACTGCTTTTCCCTGCCAGACTCTTGGTTTAACTGTAGTGGCTCAAAGCAGGAAGCACGAAACCCTAGTTTTCCAAGGGGAAAGGCGGGGGAGGATTGTGCCTCAGGCCCTGTAGGGCATTGGGCCCACTGCAGCAGCCTACCTGGCTGACATGTGAGGCCTGACACAGGTGGGGTCAGAGCAGATGCTAAGAATAGCCAAGCTTCAGGGTGAAGGGAGGCTCGGTAGGTGGCTAAGGATCCCTCAGGCCATGCAGCTCCTTGCCCTGAAAATGCTGGGGCGGAGAGGGGGCCCGAGGGGGAGGGGTGAAGCCGTGTGCACAAAAGCAAGGTCTCCTCTGGCTTTGGGAGATGAGGAATATTCCAGACCGTTCCCAAGTTAGCGCACATGCTGTCAACAGCTTGAGCTGGGGTTGCACGGGCTGAGCTGCAGTTGCGGGGGATGCCATAGGAGAGCATCTGCCTGCAGCTCCCCGGATGGCCTAGACCAGGGAGTTGCCAGAACATGCTAGGGCGCTCCGGGCTCTCCCTCAGCAGGTTCCCCAGTTCCCAGCCAACCTGGAGAGGTCTGTGCCCTGGCAGGGAGTTCGCACAGGTCACTGGAGATTGCTTCGGGCTCAGACCTTTGGCATCAGAGGGCCCAGCTTAGTAGTTACACACAGTCCCGCCCAGCCAGCCCCTCTGGGTGCTAAGCGAACTGCAAGCCTGCAGACACCAGGGACTGGCTAGGTCGGCTTTACAACCCGGGATTGAATCTCAGCGCTGGGGCCTCATTTCGTCCTTTGAATCCCTGGTCTGTAGAGAAATGCCCTTGGACATGGCCTTGCCAAGGAGGAGGCAGCCTTAAGAAGCAAACCATCCCTCCTACCTTTCCATGAGAGTCGTTCCTTTACCCTGAGCCGCTCCAGGGCCTGGGTCTGGTTCATTGTGAAGCTGCAGCACAGGCTGGGTCTGGAAGAGCCTTCAGTAAATATGAGGGGGAAACTTGGGTACATTTTGAGAAAATGTGTTCACTGGGTTGAACTGCCTGTGGGCTGCCCTGCCCGTGGGCTGCCTGCACAGATGCACAGGTTGACTGACCAAGAGAGGCTGGTTGAGGGGGAGTGAGCTCTGAATTTAGTTTTTCTAGTTCACATCACGATATCCGTGGCAGCAAGGGGCTCAGGGCCTAGAAGGGGGCTGAGGGTCAGGCCCCAACTCCGACACTGGAGCAGCCCTGGCTGAATGTGCCCTGGTTCTCTGAAGCCACTGTGTTTGTTTGCCCAGCACCATCCCTGCAGCCTGAAGCTTTGTAAGTCTTCATCCGGAAGACTCGCTGCAGTCTTAGCGGCTCCCACGACTCTGTTCCCGCTCCTGCTGCTGCTGCTGGCTCAGGATGCCCACGGAGCAGAGGCAGGCGGGGACCCCGTGTTCCCAGACTCAGGTGGCAGGTGGGGTGTGGGTGTGGGTGTGGGGAAAGTGGGGGCCTGGCCAGCAGGGGCACGTTGGAGGGGCTGTGGCCAGTCCCTAGCAGACCCGGCTTCGGGTTTGAGGCTTTATCTCCCCTGGGTTCCCTGAGCTCCCCCCATGCCCAGCTCCACACCAGCTGAGCAGTCCCAGGGGGAGCCCCTGTATGCTTGACTTGGGGCTCTGACCTGCCCTCCCTAGCGATAGGCACGCCCCCCACCCCAAGGCTCTCATCGCCCTGGGCAGTGCCTCTAACGTGGCTCCATTAGACGCCTCCCTGTGTGCCCGTGGCCATAGCCTTACTCATCCCCCCCATCCCTCGAAACCTCCTGAGCCCTCACTCTGCCAGGCACTTCCCTGTGGTAACAGCAATAAAAACAGTTACACGTAGTCTGGCAATAGATTATTTTTTGGAGACCTGTAAATGTGGTTATCTAAACATTTTTACATTGTATGCCATCTCGGCGTTGCGTGAAATGTCTTTATTGCAAAGAAAAAAGTTAGGTGGGCCCTAGCTGGGTTTTCTCAGTGGTTAGAGCACCGGCCTGCGGACTGACGGGTCCCAGGTTCAATTCCGGTCAAGAGCACATGCCCGGGTTGTGGGCCCGATCCCCAATGGGAGGCATGCAGGAGGCAGCAGATCAATGGTTCTCTCTCATCATTGATGTTTCTATCTCTCTCTCCCTCTCCCTTCCTCTCTGAAATCAATAAAAATGTATTTAAAAAAGAAAAGTTAGGTGGGATCAGAGCAGCCCAAGAAAACAGGGACCCCTGACAGCCAAGCCATGCCCACAGGGAGAGTAGAGGTCAGGCCAGGAGGTGGGCCCACGGGGCGTGCCCGTGCGAGGGTGTGGCCAGGTGTGGGCTGCATGTGGGTGAGTCTGCAGTGTTCCCCAGCGGGGGCTGGGCCAGCACCAGGTGCCCCCCCCCCCCCCCGCCCCGACAGCAGCACCTGCAGGATCTGAACCAGAGGCCTCTCCACCGCGGCAGGGGAGCCTGGGTGCTCGGGGCGTGCAGGCGAGGTCTCCATCGCTGCAGTCTTCTCAGGGGCAACGCTTTGGGTTCTGTTTATGCTGTAATCTCAGCTCCTGGCCGCCCAGATGAGACCAGAGACTGTGCCCTTGACAGGTGGACGTGACCACTCCAGGCTCAATCAGTTTCTCTCCGATTCTGCAGCTCTTTGCTTCCTCTCCATCAGACTAGCCCTGCACGTCTGCCTCTGTCATCCTAGGCTTGCCACTGTATTTTTCTCTTCTGTTGCTGGTGACAACAGTAATCATGGATAACATCTGCTGAATGCCTACTATGAGCCCCCGCTGAGGGCCCTGCATGGCTAGTCTGCGGGACTTCCTACTTCCCAGTGGGAGAAGGCAGGATGCGTGGGGGCTGGGGGAGACCCGAGAGGCTCACCAGCTCCTGAGCGCTCATTTCACAAATGGGAGAACTGAGGCCCTGAGCAGAGGAAGTGTCTACAGTCCTGGAGCTCAGGTGCAGAGCTAAGCCCAGGCTCCAGCCTCGTCACCCAGCCAGCGCTTTGTCCCACACTGCCTGTCTTTCCGAATGTGAATTCTACCTGCCCTCAGCCTCAGTAAGGCCCCCATGGCCTTGTGCTCTGAAGGACCTGAACGTGAGCCTCAGGGCCGAGTAGTATAGCCAGGGAAACTGCAGGAGCCAGACAGAACCAGAGGTCTGGACAGACTGACACAAACAGTCCCAATTAAAAAAAATAAATCAGTCCATCCATCATGGCTCAGTGGTTGAGTGTCGACCTATGAACCAGGAGGTCACGGTTTGATTCCAATTAGGGCACATACCTGGGTTGCAGGCTTGATCCCCAGTAGGGGGCATGTAGGAGGCAGGCAATCAATTATTCTATCTCATCATTGATGTTTTTATTTCCCTCTCTGAAATTAATAAAAATATATTTTAAAAAATAAATAAAAATAAAGAATTGAAAGGGTTTCAATAGATGAAACTGGTAGGATGCAAGGTAAGCGGATCTTCCTGGCAAGGTGGCCT
The DNA here is from genome assembly GCF_964212035.1 of Myotis nattereri. Lineage (NCBI taxonomy): Eukaryota > Metazoa > Chordata > Mammalia > Chiroptera > Vespertilionidae > Myotis > Myotis nattereri. Next base: position 22,172,888 of record NC_138075.1, on the reverse strand, counting down.
CCTCCACCCGGGTTTCTCTGACGTTGCTCCTCAGTGCAGGCCCTTGACCCCTTCATGCTTCTCTCCCACAGCCATCTCATATATATGTGTGTGTATGTGTGTGTGTATATATATATATATATATATATATATATATATATATATATATACATATGTGTGTTTTTATTGATTTTAGAGAGAGATGAAGGGAGAGGGAGAGAGAGAAAAACATCAATGAGAATGAAGCATCCATTGGCTGCCTCCTGCATGCCCCCCAGTGGGGGATCCAGCCCCAAACCTGGGCATATGCCCTGATAGGGAATTGAACCTGTGACCTCTCTGTATGGGACAACGCTCAACCAACTGAGCCACACCAGCCAGGACATCCCCAGGACATCTGTTTAGCTGTTCTCTGTTCTTGGTGACGAAAGGAGAGACACAGTAAGAAGCTCCTCTTCCCGTGGGCATGTGGAAGAGACATGGAAGAAACAAGCCACATGACACTAAAGACCACGTACTCTGCCTGGCTCACACTGGCCTTCCTGGTGCCTCGCCCCACGGCTGGCATGAAAATAGGCACGCCTGGCCCCACTGCCAGCCCTGTGGGCACTTCCAGGCAGCAGCCCATGTCCAAGGTCAGCACCTTGCCGGCCATCCCTGGTCTGATCAGCCTCAGTGTTTCTGTGTCCACAAGAGCAGCCGGGCCAGCTGCCAAGGCTAAGGAAGGACTCCTTGGTGAAGGAGAGGGTCCTTTCTGACTCAGGACGCACACTAGATGGACGTGCAGGAACAGGCAACCCCGGTGTGATGTGGTGGAGAAGGTGGGACCTTTTGAGTCAGATAGGTCTGAATTCACCTGGCAACTCTGCCTTCCACCTTTGTGTGCAACCTTGGGCAAGTCACCTAACCTCCCTGTGTCACACTGGCCTCATCTGAAAAGTTGAAATGATAATCCTTCCCTTTAAGGTTACAGGGAGATTCAATAAAGTAACACTTGTTAAATGCTCATCCCGGGGTATTGTCAGGATTTCATGGAGTCAGCCGTGCCCTGCGCATTCTCTGTAGAGGCTGCTGTGGCCATCTGCAAATTCATTTTAAAGTATTACTGAACTGTGAGCTTATTATGTTTTTTCCAGCTAATGGAGAATAAAGGTACTGAGATCATGGTACAGGGGATCAAGAAATATTGTGGCATTAAAAGGAGACCTTCACAGGCCCATCGAGACTGGTACCAAAATACAGGCAGCTGAGAGTTAAGTGGAAAAAGTGTGTGGGCAAAAGTAGGCTTACCGCTGTTTGTATGGAAAATAAAATAATACAACAATTAATCAATAACAATTCAAGAATAAACTTTGTGTTTTGTGTACTCACAACTGTAAACTGACTTTTGCCCCACCCTGTATGAAGTAAAATCGCATTCCTGGGTTTAAAGTTTCCGTTGCTGGGCATTAGCTTTGGAAACTTCTGGGAGGTAACACGAAGGCTGTCATTTGAGTCACCTCCGGGGAATCTGCTTTAAATTCCTGGGATTGGGAGAGATTGTTACCGTTGATGTTACCCTTTGATCGTATGCAAGTATGTACAGTATTCTGTAATGAAACCCATTTTCCATGAAAAGTTAAGGAAGTCAAAACAGGAAAGCAAACTCGCAAAACCTCCTAAGAAAAAACACCTCAACGTTAAAAAGGGTCCTTCTACAAACCTAAAAGCCTGTGTGCAGACAGACCAACTTCTAGAAACAGGGTCTGTCCTTGCCCGCCCCCCCCCCCCCTGCCCGCCCGCCCCCTGCTCTTCTCACCAGCCCAGGGGACCTCTGCCAGCAGCCCCGACAAAGACAAACCAGGTGGGCGCTCAGCCCGCAGGCTGGGCTCCCGGTGGCGGAGCTGACAGTGGACGCGGCAGCCCAGCCAGGCTCGGCCCTGGGTTGGCAAGGGTTGGCCTCTCACCAGCTCCTTTCTACACTTCACGCCTCACGGAGCCAGGCCGAGGGAGCCACTGGAGGATCGTGACTGGACGAGTGGGCGGCTGCCCCCTGCCTCGGAAGCCATTAATCTTGTGTCTCCCGGCCTCTCGTGCTCCCGCCCTGCCCGCCCTGGCACAGGCTGACTCAGGGAAGGACATGAAGAGGGGTCCTGGGCTTCTCTCCACGGTGGACCGGGACCCTGGAAAATACCATCTGGCTTTTCTGTGTGTCTCTGACACCCATTCCCCAGGTCGGGACACATCAAAGAGAGCTGTGTCTGCTGACAGGTCTCATTGTTATTCCTTTGGCAGGGCCTTCGGATTCAAGGTCACAGGTAGACTCGTGCTCCCAGAGGCTGCCTGTGGGACCTGGGGCCTTCCGTCCTAGGAGGCCTGGGAAGGGGGCTTGTAGAGGGCGACCCGGGACCACGCCAAGGGCAGGACCCTCTCCCTGCCCCGGACAGGCCTGCAGGGCCAAGCCAGGCAGCAGAACACCCTGGCTCTGCATTTCCTCCCCTGCAGTCTGGCTCTTCCCACGCAAACCAGCCAGCGCGCCAGGGACCCGATCTGGGGTGTCAGCAAATGTGCGTGGTTTGACCTTGGCCCTGGGAATCATGGCTTTACTCTCAGATCGGCATTTTCTTTAAGAAGGTGAGGTTGCTGGCTTCAGAGTGATTCCGAAATAGAATTATTTGGTGTAACGTCAGTTTGTGTCGACGAGAGTCTTTGATGAACCTGGACGCTTAGTACTCAGAAGTGGACTTCGTTCTGAGCAGTGAGTCCTCCGTCGCTAGAGGCATGCAAGCGGCAAGGGGACCTGTTTGGAATGTTCTAGAGCAGCGGTTCTTAACCTGTGGGTCGCGACCCCTTTGGGGGTCAAACGACCCTTCACAGGGGTCTCCTAAATACATCCTGCATATCAGACAGTTACATTACGATTCATAACAGTAGCAAAATGACAGTTATGAAGTTACAACGGAAATAATTTTATGGTTGGGGGGTCACCACAACCTGAGGAACTGTATTAAAGGGCTGAGGCATTAGGAAGGTTGAGAACCACTGCTCTAGAGGATACATCAGTGGGCAGGAGTTTGAACACTCTGTCGGAATATCCCCCTTTGGAATATATATCTTCATTTTATATCGGTGGGGAGCAGAGGGTGGGCCTGAGCGAGGCCCCATTGGGCATCTTCTCACTTTTATTTCTACATCATCCTGCTTATCTTTCCAGTGGGGGCCAGTGCATTCCTGAGCCGGCCTGCGCTTGTTAGCAAACGGGTTCCCTACCCTAAGAGCTGACATACATGTACGTGTTTTCTCTGTGCCAGGCACACACTGCTTTGGCCTGGTTTCTTTTTGTCTCTGAATCTCCATTGTACTGCAGCGTAGGCACATGTATTTTCCTCCTTTTACAGATGAGAAGAGGGGGCCCCAGAGAGGTTGAGGAGCATCCCCAAAGTCACACAGCTAATGAGAGGCAAAGCTGGGATTTGAACCCAAGTCCACACCCAGAGTCCACTGTGCTGGACCCCCTGTGGGTGACAAACGATCCCCCCTGTATTCATTCCTCTCTTTGTTGGAAATTGTTTGGTTTTCCTTTATTTACGCCATCAGGGCTCAGAGGCAGCCAAGAAACTGGGTGGTCCCTGCTCTGCTGCTTCCTGCCCCGGTAGGTCCAGTGAGTGTGTGTGTGTGGGGGGGGGGGGAGAGGGGGGATGGGGGGGGTTGGAACCACCCCCTGGGCGAAAAGGGGGCAGGGGCATTCATTGGGGTTGGCCCATCGGTGGCAGCATCGCATCAGGCACCAGAGCCACATGCTCATCGCGTCCTCACTTGAGGTTCCCGCGGAGGCAGAGGCCCTCCTGCCCTTGGTTGTCCAAATGTGGAAACTGTGGCCCAGGGAGGCGGTGCGGTCGTGCAGCTAGTGGACAGTGGAGTCCGATTCAGACGAGGGCCTATCTGACTCCTAAGCTCATGTCACCGCCGCCCCCCGCACGTGACACAGTTCAGCCTCCGCTGTCTTGCTGAGGGATGGACGGGGAGCAGGCAGGGCGCAGGGGCGCGGGTGGGCAGGGATTATTTTAATGCTCATTTTCCAGGTGGACACCTGAAGCCGAGAGTGTCTTGTTGAAGTCAGAGGCCGGGGACGAAGTTACCACCAGGCGCCTCTGCGTCCCCGGCTCCGGGCTGCCTTCTTTCTATATCGAGGGGCCCACACAGCAGACGCCGATCCTTTGGGAGGAAATGGCCCTGTGGCTGCGTGCAAGGAGCGGGGACCGATGATCTGTTGGCTGCCTGGGTGTTTCCTCCAATCAGTGCACACATCCTCATTTGAATAGATGGGGTGCTTTGACCAATCCGACCGGAAGCTCCCTGGGGTGGAGTCCGAGGCCGTGGAGTGGCCCCTTTGGTAGATGCGTGATCTTAGACAAGTCACGTAGCCTCTGAGCCTCCATTTTTCTCAGCTGCAGAATGGGAATAACAGCACCAGCTCGCTGGGTTCCATGTGAGGGTCGAGTCTCCAACAGTGGTGAGATCTGGCTCCCGGGAGGCCGGTTCTAGCCGCGCCTCCATCCCTCACTCCTCCTCGTAGGCCGTCAGAGTCCATCCACATCATCTCGGAATATGCCCACTGGTGGCGAATCTTCTTTCTTTGGGGTGGATTTAATCTGTAAGGCAGCCAAGGGCGTTTGGAGGCAAGTGTAGGGAGTGAGCTGGGTGACAAAGCTGAGCCAAGCGATTTTTGATGACAGGGAAAAGTGAGGATGGGACTCTGTTTCCCGGGTAATCTGGCCGTAAGGCAGTTCCCAAGAGGAACTCCCAAAGTGCTCTGACCAAAGACAGCGGCGCGGGGAGCGGGAGGAGATGCCAAGGTGACCAGGCTGAAGGCGACAGCGCTCCCCAGGGAGGATACAGATCAGTTGGTCACAGTTGGTCTCCTGACTTCACAATCGCACCTGCTGCTCCCGACCAGCTGCCACCACTTCTTGGTGCAGACTCGGAGGGGGGCTCTGCAGGCGTCTGGGGCGGGGCCGGGGAGCGGGGGGGGGGGGGGGTGCGTGGGTAATTGTGGCAGCCAAGGGGCAGGCCCTTTGCAGAATAAGCAACGGCCCAGCAAGATGCCTACAACTTCCTCGTCTTGCCTGCCAGACCTGAAAACTGCCCAACAGAACACACACTGCTTTGGCCGGGAAGCCAGACGAGCCCAGCTCTCCAATCTAGCTAGAGGCAAAGGAGACGAGGACCCCCCACACCCATCCCCATCCCTGGTACATCATCTGAGAATTAGCCTGGCAGTGGGAGCCTTGAAAGTGGGCACTTAATCCTCCTTCTTTTGAGTTGTCATCCCCTGGCATTTTGCTTCTGAGAGAATTCTGGAGAAACCATTCTGGGAAAGGTAGAACTATAGAATACGTTTTGAATAAGAAAATAGCCAATGCCCTAACCGGTTTGGCTCAGTGGATAGAGCATCGGCCTGCGGACTGAAGGGTCCCATGTTTGATTCCGGTCAAGAGCATGTACCTTGGTTGCGGGCACATCCCCAGTGGGGGGTGTGCAGGAGGCAGCTGATCAATGTTTCTCTCTCATCGATGTTTCTAACTCTCTATCCCTCGCCCTTCCTCTCTGTAAACAAACAAACAAACAAAAAAACAAAAAAAGCCAAGACAAGCCCTGGCCGGGTAGCCCAGTGGGCTGGAAGCATCGTCCTGTATACCAAAAAGGTGCAGGTTCGATTCCCAGTCAGGGCACATACGGGAAGCAACAGACAGGTTTCTTTCTCACATTGATGCTTCTTTCTCTCTCTTCCATCCTCTCTCTCTCTAAAATCAATTAATAAAACAACAACACCCAAAACAAAACCATATCCTTGGGTGATGATTAAAAAAAGAAAAAGAAAACGAGCAGGAATGTAATTTGGGGAGACAGAAGAGCAAGGGGCCGGAGAGCTCTGACTGGCGGCAGGTGGACCTCCGTGCCCGTTTGCAGACAGTTAGAGATGAGAACAAAACGGGGAAAGACCGAGCCGCCCCGCGAGCTTTCCCAACGCGCTCACATCACTGCAAGGCTGTGCTGTATTCTGAGGCTGTGGCCGTCCTCATGGGGTATGAAAGTGGCTTTGCTTTTGTGAAATGATGATGATACCGGATTCTTTTTCCTTGATGGCTCTCACTTGACAATATAGTCAAACTTGTATTGGTTCCCAAATTTGGTGGAATGGGGTTTAGCCCATGGATTGGAGAACCAGGAACCAGAAACCAGGTGTCCTCCCGCTGGACAGGCTCTGTAGGGGGCCTGAGGACAGCGAGCGCAGACACGGGAAACAGGGGTTCACTGGGAGGCTCCTGGGAGTCTGGCTCCGTCTCCTTGTCCATGGACCTGTGCGCCTTGTGCTCCTCATAGGGCAGCCGGTTCGAAGTCGCAGACATAGGAGATTTTTCTCTGCTTGAGCACCTCAGAGAGCCATGGTGCTCACCCTCCCTGTCAGCTCTGAGGTCTGCCTCCTGCAGGGAGTTGCGTGTGTCTGAGAAGAAAGGCTCCTGTCACCCTTTGTCGTAAAGGCGGTTCAGGGCCAGGCCGCTGCTGAGGCCAGCTCAGCCCTGGGTGTTCACGTGGGAGGATGGAGAGGAGGAAAGCACTGAACTGCTTGTGTCAAAGACGGGAGCCAAAAGGGGAAGTCTGAAACAGACTGGGGAGTGCCATTCATGGAAGAGCAGGCCTCCCTAATCCCCTCCTGGTCTTTTCAGCCTGGAGACTTTGGATTCAAGAGATGGTGATGAATGGGGACCACAGTGATACATTCTTCAGAGGGCACCCCGGATTTAGGCTGTGGGTAGCCCCAGAGCAGAGGCCCTGGTCCCTTAGATTCTGACCCTCAACTGCAACATTCCTTGAAGACTTTATGGAATTTAATGACTGCAAGATGCCCTTGTGGAGAAAGAAGCTTTCTTTGGTTGCATTAGTCAGGGTTCTCCAGAGAAACAGGACAAATAAGGGGTGTGTGTGTGTGTGTACCCCTCATCTCCACACATATCCTATATAATAAAAGGCTAATATGCAAATTGAGCAAACAGCGGAACGGCCAGTCGCTATGATGTGCACTGACCACCAGGGGCCAGACACTGAATGAAGGAGCCGGGCTCACGGCTGGTGAGCACAGTGGTGATGGGATCTTCTCTCGACTCTGCGGTAGCACTAAGGATGTCCCCCGAGGGCTCCTGGAAGGTGAGAGGGCACAGGCCTGTCTGAGGGACCCATCCCCTCCTCCCCCTGGCCCTGAGTGCACAAATCTCATGCACCAGGCCTCTAGTTTATATATATGTATATAAATGGTTTCTCCAGATGTTCTCTCAGAAGCAAAATGCCAGGGGATGAAAATACAAGAAAAGGGGAATTAAGTGCCCACTTTTAGGGCTCCCACTGCCAGGATATTAAAATATTTATAACTATTTATGTAAAATATTTTTACATATTTTAATGAGTTGACTCATGCAATTATGACTGTAGGCAAACCCTAAGATCTACAGGGTGAGATAGCTAGTCCAAAGGCCTGAGAACCAGGAGAGCCAGTAGTGTAGTGTAGTTCCAGTCCAAAGGCCAGCAGGCTGGAGACCCAGGAAGAGCTGATGTTTCAGTCTGAGTCCAAAGGCAGGAGGAAGCTGATGTCCCAGTGTGAAAGCAGTCAGGCAGGAGAAATCCTCTGTTACTTGGGAAAGGGTAATAGGCCTTCAACTGATGGGATGAGGCCCGCCCACATTAGGAAGGGCAATCTGCTTTAAATGTTAATCTCATTTGACTCGTTCACCCAAGTGTTTTCCTTATGTTTTGACAATGGTACTTGTGGGTTTTTTTGTTTTGTTTTGGCAAAGGAAGGGGAGAAGGGGCAAGATACTTGTGAAAATCCTATGGAACTGGATTCTATGGACCGGGAGACATCAACTGAGTCCTCACTGGTCCTCAGAACTTCCTCTGGCATGACCTCCATCCCTGAAAATACTTGACGGTGGCTTTTCGGGCCCCTCCTCCCTGCTGTCTGCTGTGCCGTGCTGGCGAGAGAAGGCGGCCGTCCTTGATTGGCACTGTTGTGCGTGTTGGAGCCTCCACACGCTGTCACGGTCAGACTGCATCCCAAAGTGAAAGGACTGGAGAACTTTCCGGGAGTGCTGTTAGGCTGTGTTTACTGGCGCTTACTCAAGGAGCGCTGGCTTGTTGGGTGCCGAGCTCTTTATATGCATGATCTTTCTTAATCTCTCCAACCACCCTTTGAGTTGGGAACTGGTGTCTCATTTTGCAGGTCCAGAAATAGGCACAGAGAGTTTCCATGACCTTCTAGCCAGTGGGAAGAGGATTTGAACCCAGGCCTGTGACCACGCCACCCCCCTGATGCCCGTGGTGTGGCTGGGAAACCTTCAGGAGTGAAGGAAGCAGAGGTCTCACCAGGCGTGTAGTTGGAAGTCGAACAGTTCATCTGAAAGCCCTTACCTGACAAGATGCCTTTTGATGGGGAAAGAGAAAATCAGAGAGATTAGGGGATGGGAGGAAGCCAGTGAGGGGAGACAGACTTTGTATGTTTGTTAAATGTGCTCACATTCTAGAGGGAAAGGCAAAAAAAGGACATTGGTTTAGGACAGTGATGGCGAACCTTTTGAGCTCAGCGTGTCAGCATTTTGAAAAACCCTAACTTAACTCTGGTGCCGTGTCCCATATAGAAATTTTTTGATATTTGCAATCATAGTAAAACAAAGACTTATATTTTTGATATGTATTTTATATATTTAAATGCCATTCAACAAAGAAAAATCAACCAAAAAAATGAGTTCGCGTGTCACCTCTGACACGCGTGTCATAGTTTCGCCATCACTGGTTTAGTATGTCCTGGGCCATCATCCCCCTTGCTGGTGACAGGCAGACCCTGCCCAGCTCTGCATCTCACTTGGTGCACAAATGGCCTGGTGCCCTCGGAGGTGGTCCCTGAGAGCACCCGACTGAAGGAGGTGATAACAGGCAGCAAGACCCTGCTCAGAGGGAGCAGAACTTGGGTCCAATAATGGGTGTGACTTGGAGAAGTCTAGGTGCTCTCAGATATCTGGCATGCTGTCGGCCTGTCCGCTAAGTGAGCGAGGTGCTGCGTCCTATTTTGCACGAGGGTGTTCCACAGAGGAAGTGCATGTGGGCAACTGTGTCTGTCTTCGGCCGCCAGTGCTTGTCAGGGGCCCAGCCCCTGCCACACAGGTATCTATGAGCAATGTGTCTGCATACGTGTGTGTACATATGTACCACCCAAAATGCATTCCTGCATCACACTTTTCAACTATTATATTTCACTAGAGGCCCGGCGCACAAAATTCGTGCACAGGTATGGTCCCTGGGCCTGGCCTGTGATCAGGGCCATCTTCCCTGGCTGCTGGCACCAGCAATGCCCCCCACTGCCACCCACCCAGGTTCCCAGCTTGCCATCGGGTGATCAGAGCCTGATGGCTGGGGGGAGGGGCCCAGAGGTCAGCCAGTCCCACCCGCTCATGGCCCCGCCCCTGCTGTGGGTTTCCCTCTGTGTGTGGGGCGACTGGTAAGGCGGGGGCCTTGGCCTGGCACTGCCCGCATCCCTGCCACCCACCCCCCGAGTCACTGTTCACCACCGGGTGATGGGAACCTGCTGGCTGGGGAAAAGGACTGAGAGGTGGTCAGGGCACCTCATAGTGACTGGTCAAACGATCATTCTGGTTGTTCTGCTGTTATGGTCGCTGGGCTTTTATTATATAGGATGATACGATATGAAATGATATATGATGTTATGATTTGATATAATATCCTTGTTAATCATCTGTCTCTCCCACTAGAATAAAAACTGCCAGAGTGTCAAGGAGGGCTTTATTGTCACTGTCAGACAGTGTCCAGAGCATTGAAGTACCCGATAAATGTTATGGGTAAAGGAATGAGTGGACAGTCTACGAGGTACGATCTCTTAGTACGTGCCCTGGATTTTCCTCCTGCATATGAACTGCACCCCTTCAGCAGAGGCCCTGGGAACTGCAGTTCGCTGGCCCAGCCTCCTTCACCTCCCTCTCCCTCTCCCTCTCCCCTCTGTCCTCTGTCCTCTGTCCCTCCTCGCCCTCCTCCTGCTCATGCTCGGCATCCCCTCCGCTCCCTTCTTCGCACTGCGCTCAGTCATCTCTGGCTCCAGCCCAGCCGCTTGAATATCCTTAATGATGATTTTGACTTTTTTCCCCCCTGAGAGACAAAGTCATTTGAAACCAAGCATATGAGCTTGTTTGTTGGCCAAGTTAGTCACTAACCCAGAGATGATAAATGAGGTGTAGTAATCGGACACATATCTTTGAATCCTAATAATATTAATAGTTCTTGAAGAGGGCCGAGTGCCCGGAGGGTACGATGAACTGTCCTCTAGTTTTCCTTGGGAGGTAGTTGGGGAGCTTCTCCTTGGACTCTGAGTCCCTGGGTGTGATCAGGAGACGGTAGAGTGTGCCTGGCGGCTTTCCCCAGTGAGCCTGGGCGTGAGGCATCGGTAAATGTGCCCAAACAGATCAGAGAGGGAAATAGAGCCCAGAATCTTCAAGCACCTGCTGTGGTCAGGTCGGTAAGCCACCCCTAGGAATGTCCTCTGCCAAGGCTGCCCTCTGTGTCACTGCGTCACTGTGGGTCCTTGGCAGGGACCCCCTCCCCACCCCCCCAACACACACACATACACTCCGATTCCCTCTCGCCTGTGCTCAAGCCCAGCCCTGTCCTTCAGCAGGCACCTTATTCCTCCCCGTGCTCCGTACCTGCCTGGGGAGCAGCTGTTCAGGAGGCGGGCCCTTCGCCTGTGATAGATGGAGTGGCCGCTGCAGGGGCTGGCCCCTTCCGGGAGTGCAGGTGGAGGAGGTACAGAGTGGCTGTGTCCTGCCTCACAGATGAACCTTGCTGGGCAGGCTCCTCACTCTGCCCGCAGCCCTGACTCTGGGGCTGCATTGCCACTTCCTGCCCAAGCTCCAGGAGCCCTGATCCCGGGCCACTGGGTACTGAGCCTGGCTTGGAGCCACTGCTCCTGCTTCTGCTCGCACAGCTCAGCCTGGAGCCATGCAGGCCCCAGCCAAGCCTGTCCTAAGATCTTCACAAATCTGTATCAGAGCATATAGATTATACGCCCCATTCATACAACTTTTGTTGTGAAAATTATTTGGACTCTTTTGGATGCAAATAACTGATTGAGTTTTAAATAGGCTCTGATTTCTTAGAAATCATCAAGGCAACTCAGAAATTTCTACTAAGAAAATCTAATCTATGTTATGTTCAGATGTGTGAAATGTTTATGAACACACCCGAAACGAACCAAGTTGACACGTTATGCTTTGTGGACATTTAATTGAACATTTTTTATTTTGATTTTTTTTAATGTTTGTAGATAAACATGTGAAGTAGGGAGTGTCCTGTCCGGTACTAGTTTCTCTAATTGCCTGTGGTCTGTCTGGACCCGCTTCCCGGGGGCTGGGATTGTGTTCTGTTCGCCACACCGTCTCCAGCACCTCGGACAGGGCCTGGCACCGAGGGACTCCACGCAGTAAACAATTGCCGGCTCCATAATGAGTGAATGGACCTTTACACACCTGCCTCCACAGGCTGTTGGGAGGATCAGGTGAGAAGAGACACATATTTCAAATGATAAACCAACATGCCGGTGGCCCAGGAGTCAGGACACATTTTCTGCTTGCAAAGGGCTTTCCGGATGTTCACTACGTGCCTCGCAGAACCGCGGCTCTCAATCTCCCATCGGCATATTGCAGAGCAGGTTGACCCGGGCAGGTCTGGGGCAGAGCCTGGGCATCTGCACCTAACAAACCCTCTGGTGGTACTGATGCTGCTGGTCCCCAGTCTGTGCTGAGAGAAACCCCCACGAGAACTAGTGATTTTCACTTCGTGTGGCAGGTAGGACAGAAACCTAGGGCCCATGGGCTGTATCAGCTGGAATGCAGTGTGACCCAGGGGCCCGTGGTCCCAAAGTTGGTGAAAGGGAGGGGGTTGGGGGCTGCCCCTCTCCGTGTTTGAGGGCCCCCGAGCCTGCATGGAGCTGACTCTGGTCCTGGCACCCTCAGAGCTCTAGTTTCCCATTTCTTTTCATTAGATCAGAGGGTTTGGGAGCTTCGGGCCACGCAGGCTGGTCAGTGCACACGTCGGGTCCTGCAGGGCCATGCAGCCCAGTTCACAAGCCTGAAGCCCTTGTTGCTGAGCATCGATGGGGCAGGAGTGGGTCTGGGTGCCTCCAGGCGGCAGGGGTACCACCCCTGATGACCTTGGAACAGGGCACAGAGGTGCTGGTATTGGAGGCTGGGCAGCCCGAAGCCAGTGAGCCCAACATGATGGAGGCGGCTACTTCCCCCAGACGGGACGGATCCTCCCGGCCTGCTCTGCTCGTGCCAAGCTGCCTGTCAATTCCTCTGGCGCGGCCCCTGGTTGAGGTGGCTGTGGACGCTGGACCATGGGTCCTGGCTACCCAGCCCTCTGACAATACCAAGCAGCCCACAGTGTGTAGATCACACACACACCAGCACAGTCTTCGAGGACAGGGCACCAGGCTGCAGTCACTTACAGCTCAGAGCAGGCTTGGGACCCCGAGTCACCAGGCAGGTTGGAGGGGCCATCAGGCCTTGGCCCCCCAGAAGTGCAAAAAACCAGACTAGCCCTTGCCTAGGGTCATCTGCCCCCCCCCCTCATTGATTCTTTCTTTTGTTTATTCCACAAAGAATGATCAGGCACCTTCTATGAGGGCACAAACATGAATAGGACAGTCCCGGTCCTCAAGGGACTTACCTGGTAAATGATGCCCAAAGCACAAGCAGCACAGAGAGCAATGAGACCCCCAGGTGCTCCATCAATCTGTCCAAAGAGCAAGTGCTGGGGGAGCATCAGGAGAGTGAGCCTGGCCAGGCTTCTTCATAAGGAGGAGGGGAAGGCATTCCAGAGAACAGGTGTGACGTCATCAAATATTGGCAGTCTGACAAACATTTGGTGTGAGTGGCAGGGTAGAGAAGAGAAGAGCAGTAAGTAAGGACTGATGTTTACTGAGCCCTTGGTTCTAGCCAGGCAATGCTCTGAGCACAGTCCATATACCATTTCATTAACCCTTTGAGATGAGTCCTGTTGCTGTCACTCCCATCTGACAGTTGCATAGCCTGAGGCCCAGAGAAGTGACGTTGGTGCTCCAGGCCAGGCAGGTGGCAGTGGCAGAGTTGGGTGTTAAACCACCCCCCAGCTGGCACTTAACCCATCTGAGCCTCAGTTGCTCCATCTGTAAAATGGGACACCCAGGCTTCCCTTGCAGGTCTCTGGGAGGGATTAAGTAAGCCGTGTACAAATGCACGTGGAAAATCTGTGAAAAGATGACACGAGTCACAAAAAAAACTGGGTTACTTTGGGGAGTCCGTCTAGGGGTTAAATGACAAGGAAAGTTCAGGGGAAGGAGTTGGGTGGGGGCTCAGCTGGAAAGGGGACGGAGAAGTGAGGCTGGTGTCCCTGAGGTGGGGATGGCATTTGTCTGTCGTGGGCACTCCCCCTGCACTCACTCCTCTCTCTCTGAGAAGAAGGACACTGTGGCGACAAGCTTCCTCCTTAATACAGTGTGTGCGCTTTATCTCTGCAGACTTCTTGCAGACTTGGTTTAGAGATCTCAGCTCAATACCATTAGTGCATATCTGCAGAGGGCCCTTTGTAAAACTGATTAGAAAGTGGGCTTTTGCATGGGGGGTGGGGGTGGGGGTGGGACCTAATCGGATTTGAACACTAGATGGTATCTCATTCCCTGTGTCTACCAAAGGCCTGGGGACCTCCCAGGGAGCCAGGGCCCCTAATTTGGTTTGCGAATACATTAGCCAAACAAGCAGAGGGGGCTCATTTGGGGAGTGAGGTTGGGGGTGGGTGGGGTGGGGCCAGGAGATGGTGGGAAGGCAGAGGAATGAAGAAGGGGTGCTTTCTGCATAGACTCTGGGTGTAAGCTGTACCCTAGGTCACCAACGGTGTGCACTTCCGATGGTTTTACCCAGTCCGCGGGAACGAAGCGCTTTTAAGGGGACGTGTTATTGTATCACCTGTCACTTACCGAGTGCCCATAGGTATACTTGTTCATTTTGCAGTCTCAAAACAAGTGCTATTCCTACGTGTAATAAAAGCCACACAGTACCAGAGTGTAGGCAATGACGGTATGTTATCCTTTCTTTCTCCCCTAAGCCTTGATCCCCCAGACCCTCCCCAGAGTAACCACTGCCACCAAGTTTCCTGTCACTTGTATCTTTGCACGATCTTCCATTCTCATCCATGCACAGCTTTCCTCATCCCTCCAAGAAACCCACGGGGAAGCCTGGGTGTCCCTTTCCAGAGACGGAGAAATTGCGGTTCAGCTTGGTTAGGTGCCAGTGGGTGGGTGGCCAGCTCAGGACCCAAATTGTCCCTGGTCTGGCTTTAACCCCTGGGGTCTTTCCACAGAATCCTGTGCTCTCCCTGAAAAGAGAGGGAACTGCTCAAAGCTGAACAAAGGCACCTGGAGTTTTACTTGTCCAGCTCTTTCCTCGGGCCCATTCACATGCTATCGCTTTGTCTACTTATACCTAAGTGTCCTCAAAGCAGAACGGAAACTTCCCAGGCGTCCTTGCGCAGCCTCCTCCAGTTCACGGCTGCAGATCTGGGGACCTCCTTCCCTCCTCCTTTCAGCCCTCCTATCCAGGACTTAGCGTGCCCCCCTCCCCCTCCCCATACAAGCTACACCGTTTCAACAGTTCTTTATTCCAAACCCATCCTCTCCCCACAAGGAAGGTTTTGTAAGGACCAGAATCCCTCAGCCCCGGTACTGTACGTAAAACCCAGAATTATGTAACAGCTGGATTATGGGCGATTATTAGCTTTGCTTAAAGATTTTCCGTTTACTCAAGGATTAGCTGCAGGGTTCCTTTAAATAGCTAGCTTTGCTTGTACATTTGTATTGCAAAGAAAGGTGGTTGGGAAAGGGGGGGGGGCAGGACTGGGAAATGGACTGATGGAGTTCTAAGCCGGCTGTGTGATGGTCGCTTTCCTCTTGGGCCTCAGCTTCCTTGTCGGGGACAGTGAAAAGCGGCTCCCTGGCCAGTCCCAGCGTTACCCGCACAGTGGACGCTGCGTGTAAACCTCTGCCCTGCAGATCTAAGGCTGTGGCCGCGGCTCTGACTGCAGCGCCTTTATGCACCAGGTGGGACGGACTGCCCAGCCTGTGCCAGTGTGCTGCAGCCAGCCCCTCTCAGGCCCCAGGATCACTGGGGTTCCAGTTCCAAACCCTTACATTTAGCACCCAAGGATTTTCAGGAACTGGTCCTGGCCCACCTCTTCACTGGGTCTCCTGCCATGCCCTCACCTGACCTAGTCCTGGCTCCTCCCCCTGCCACACACCTCTAGTCCCAGAAGTCCCCAGGTACTGCACTTCCCTGGATGTGTATGCTGTTGGCCACCTCTGTGCTTCGCGCATGCTGGTCCTGGCTGCCTGGAACACCATTCCACACCTGCTCCCTGGCCTGGTGAACACCTTACTTGTCCCTCAAGACAGCCCAGATGACTCCTCCTCCAGGAAGCCTTCCATGATCCCCTTCTCCCAAGGAGGGTTAGACACCCCTTCTCTCTGCTTCAGGAGCTCCCGTGAATATGCCTGTGTGACTCATCATCACACGTTTGGCCACACTTGGTGCACAAATGGCCTGGTGCCCTTGGAGGTGAGTGAGTGAGATAAGAACCCTGCCTTCTTGGAGTTAGTGGGGAGGAGGCTGACAAGCAGACAAGGTCTAGGGATTATAGGTTTCCTGTGTCCTAAGTACAGCGGGGACCCTAACTCTGGAAAGTTGTAGAGGGAGTGACATTTGGGTTTAGTTCAAAACAAAAACAAACTGTACAAAACTGAACAGACTGTGATGGGGGAAGGGACCGTTATGGAGGCCCCCCCTGCATGCCAAGTACTGCACTAAGCACTTTCTACTGTTTTCACTAGTTGTGATTACCACTAGTTTGTATCTGCCATGAGCTGCTGAGCTTACAGGCCAAGCCCCTGTTGTGTAGAACTCAGTAATTGTGTGGTACATGAAATTAAATAAACAAATGAGTAATAACTGCTTTTACAGGAGATAAATGTGCTTTCTTCCCAGGCACACAAGCACCCCACCTCCCATGCAGCAAATGGCATGTCCTTTAAGGGCAAAATCTGGTGTTAGACGACAGGAGTCCAAACAAATCTTGGCTGTACCCCAGCTGTGGGGCTAAATGTGTTTGCCCTCAGTTTCCCCGTTTGTAAAATGGGATCATTAGAGTTCTCTGATCTCTTAGGGTTGCTGTGAAGACGAAATGAGTTAATCCGTGTGTCACACTTAGAACCGTGCCTGCACATAGTTTTGTGTTTGGTAGTGGGTTTTCTTGAGGGCCCTGGAACTGCCCCCATCGGTCCTCCCAGCCCCCCAGTGCCCCCTCCCAGGCCCCCAGTGTCCCCTCTTAGGCCCCCAGGGTGCTGAGCTGGCTGTTTGCCTCTCTTCCCTCGCTCCAGTGAACTTTTTCACTTCCCTACCCACCCCAACCAGTCAGCACAGTAATAATCCAATTTCACTTGATTATTAGTCATTAGCTTCTGCTGCTGTTTTGTTTATTACTTGTTTTTAAGCATTCTAGATTTAATTGAGTTGATTGATTAGCACAATCGCTGATTGGAAGGAGATGCTCTGTAACCCTCTCCTCCCCCTGCCTGTGCCTCCCCCAGCGAGCCTGGGGCTGCCGGCTGCGGTCCAGGCCTCCCGTTCAGAGGGGCAGTGGTGTAGCCAGGTGTGGGCTGAGTGACCTGGGGCCAGTTCCTGCTTCTCTATGAGCCTGAGGTCTTCATCTGTAAAAAGGGGGTTGAACTAAATGAACCTTCTGATCTCTTCCAGCCCTAAAATTCTATGAAAACTCTTCACCTAAGCTCCCCTGCCCACCCTGGTTTGTGAATCATTCATTCGTTCAGCATCACTGAGAGCCCATGCTGTGCCCAGCACTTAGCCAGGTTTTGTAGGACCAGATGTGAGTGAGATAAGAACCCTGCCTTCTTGGAGTTAGCGGGGAGGAGGCTGACAAGCAGACAAGGTCTAGGGTTTATAGGTTTCCTGTGTCCTAAGTACAGCGGGGACCCTAACTCTGGAAAGTTGTAGAGGGAGTGACATTTGGGTTTAGTTCAAAACAAAAACAAACTGTACAAAACTGAACAGACTGTGATGGGGGAAGGGACCGTTATGGAGGCCCCCCCTGCATGCCAAGTACTGCGCTAAGCACTTTCTACTGTTTTCTCTTTCATCCTCACAGCAGCCCTCTGAAGAGGGGAATGTGGTATCAATTTTACAGAAGAAACACTTGCAGCTTGGAGAGGCTGAGTGGGAGAGGCAGATGTTGAAATGAGGTCTGAACGATATGCAAGCACATCTCTTTATGCAGGTTCATACCAAGTTACAATCCTATGTAATAAAGAGGGAATATGCTAATTGAACCTCACACCATCACAAAGATGGTGGCACCCACAGCCAATAAGGAGGGAATATGCTAACTGACTGTCCCACCCTCAAAGATGGCGGCACTCACAGCCACAAGATGGCAGTGCCCAGTCCCCTCGGCCCTGCCACATGCCTGCCTCCGGAGTCCCCCAGTCCCCTCAGCCCCCCAGCCGCCCAGGGCAGGCTCGAGGCACAGGCAAGCCTAGGATGGTGGCTGCCAGCCTCCCAGGGCCAGCTTGAGGTGCAGGGATGCCTCGGATGGTGGCTGCCCAGCCGCCCTGGGCCGCCTGAGCCTCAGGTAACCAGGGCCGGCCGAGGCTTGCACTGCCGGCAGTGGCAGCAGCAGAGGTATTATGGGGGGCATCGCCTTCCCCTGATCGCCGGGTCGCCTCCCACCCCTGAGGGCTCCCGGACTGTGAGAGAGGGCAGGCCAGGCTGAGAGATGCACCCCCCTCCAGTGCATGAATTTTCATGCACTGGGCCTCTAGTATTAAATAATTTGACAAAACTTTTTTTAAAGTTCAGCTACATCCCCAATGATCACTTCTCCTTTCATATTTCCATACATACTCTTTTTATATTGTGTACATATGCAGCCAGTGCAAGGGCCCTGGAGTAGTGATGTTCTTGGCATATTTGCCCGGAACAGGGGAAAGGGCAGAAGGTAAAGTGGGAAAGGTAGCCAGAGCTGGTTGCAAATGTCTTTGCAAACCACGGAAGGGACTCTTATTTCCAACTCTGCCCAGGGACTCTGTTTTTCCATTTTCTTCCAATCCCCAGTGTTTCAACAATGCCACAATTCAACCCAGTGGATTTGGCATTATAATCCAACATTAAGTTGGTCCTCAGCGGCATTGGTGCTCTCGTGGGCGTGTGAACACGTGTGAGTTTGAAGTGAACACTTCGGGTCACATTTCAAGCATGTGGCTGCGGCTTCTGATGAGCTGTGTTAGGCTGAATCGATAGGAGTGAGAGACCTGATTCGAAGTGTTTGGTCACCTGTGCGGCTCCAGACTGATAAGGCCTCGTGGTAACTGCAGGTGGAGAGAGGAGCCTTCCAGGCAGTGCGCCCGTGTGTGCAAAGGAGCAGAGCTGAGGCAGAGCAAGGGGCCTCTGACCTGAAGGAGGAGCGGGAGGTCAGAGAGTAGGTGCCCCTGAGGAGGCGGCACATGAGTCACGTGGCTCTTCACCTTCAATTCAAGAAGCAAAGCTGGGGCTTTAAAATGGTTTCCAGTTTCAAAAACAAAACAAAACCCAACTTCTTATTAGTTTTGCATTTACAGAAAAATTGCAAAGATCGTGCGAACAGTTTCGTATGCTGCTGTCTGTGTTCCCCACTCGCTAGCCTCTCATTGCTGTGGTACATCGGTCAAAGGGAGGCACTGAGGTGGGTGCGTTACTATGAACCACCCCTGTGCTTTATCCAGATTTTATTCGTTTTCCCACCGATGTCCTTTTTCTCCTCCAGGACCCACAATCCCACATGGCATGTAGCTGTCGAGTCTCCTTTGGTCTGTGACAGGTTTTCAGACTTTCCTTCGGTCATGACCTTGAACCTTTGGAGGTGGGCTGGCCATGTAGTTTGCCTCTGCATTTGTAAACTGTTTCCGTTTGGACTTGTGATCTTAAGAGGCTGTGAAATGCTGAGATTAAGCTGAGAACTCAAGCGTTGGAAACCCGGATTCTGTTTCTAGCCCATGAAGGGACATTGAATGAGATACCTTCCATCCTCAGTCCCTCTACTCTGACCGTGGCGGGAGACTGCTCACCTTGGTTAACTGGACAGACCTATGAGTGCTCATCAACTCAGGGCTCACTTTTGGTTTCATTTGTGAGTGGCCACCCACTGGGATCGGTGGGACCAATCGCCCTGAAGACCTTGTTCTCCCTCCCCTCCCCCAGGAGCCAGGGTTGTGAATGCCAGAGTGAGTGCCCATGAGGAAGGTGTGACAATGGTGCAGGGGGCTGACACTTTGCAAAGCTTTTGAAAAGTAATATCCTAATTTGATCCTTGCGGTAACTCCACAAGGTAGCCAGATGGGTTGTCACTGTTATAGAGATGAAGAAACGGAGGCCCAGAGAAGGTCAAGAACCTGCTGAGGGCCGTGGAGGAAAAAAGGGGCAGAAGCCAAGACTTGAACCTGGACTGGGAGAGCCTAGGGTTGGGTGGCTCTCCTCCCGGCATAGCCCGGCCTGAGCTGGCCGGTGGATGGGGCAGCGGCTCTGGGTGGACGTGGGTGGGGAAGCCCTGCTCCCCTGATCCTGGGCGGGGTGGGGAGGGGGTGAGGGGGGGTGTCGTGTGGGGCAGGAGGACTGGCATTTGGCTGGAAAGGCACCTCAGGGTGGGAGACTGGGGGTTATGGATTCCCAGTCTGTACACGTCATATTGATCGCAGGTCATTGTATTACAGGGAGTGTTTCATTTTGTAATGTGATTTTTTTTTTTCTTTAGGTGATTTCATTTTTAACCCTTGAGTTACCTGTGAAACCAGCATGAGCTCAAAGCTTGTGACTGGTGTCCAGCTTCCCAGGTTAACCTGGGGACCAGCAGTCCCATTTCCTTCCACCATGTCACTTCCTGTGTCATGTGTCTTCAGGCCTCTCTGGTACATGGCTAAGGGCTGACTCCATTTCCATAGAGGGAAGTAGAATGGCTGAGACCAGATAGGGTGAGTGACTTTCTCAAGGACACACAGCCTCAGAGGTGGGCCAGAAGCCATATTGGTTAGGGGGTTGAACCTGCAACCCAGGCATTTGCCCTAACCGGGAATCTAACCATGATCTCCTGGTTCATAGGTCAGCGCTCAACCACTGAGCCATGCCGGCTGAGCCAGAATCATCAGTTCTTGATCTTAGCTTGGAGGAGGAGGGGGGTGAGTCAGAGCGGCTGAACCCCCAGACATGGGTGTCACAGTGGAGTTTAAAACTTTACACTTTAACGTACCAGAGACACTGTGACCCATGACACGCAACATCCTTGAGCCTCAGTGGATTTTCCCATCTGTAAAGCAGGACTGAAAACCCAGAGTTTTCATGAATATTCAAAAAGCTGATATGGCCCTAGCTGTCTTGGCTCAGTGGATAAAACATCGGCCCACAGACTGAAGAGTCCTGGGATTCTGGTCAAGGGATTCCACTTGACAGGGCCAATGAGAGGCAACCAATCGATGTGTCTCTCTCACATCGATGTTTCTCTCTTTCTGTCTCTCCCCCTCCCTTCCACTTTCTCTAAACAAAGAGTTAATGGAAAAATATCCTTGGGTGAGGATTAACAACAACAACAAAAAAGCTTATCTGTGTAAAGCACATAGTTAAGTGCTTAACAAGAAGGGACGTTTCATGGTCTTATTCCATTAAATAATACAGCAGCATTCATTCTTTTTTTCCTCCCAAGGGCTTCCATGTCTGTTTTCTCATGGTGTCTTGACCACAGCCCAGCGAAGGAGGGTGGTTGTTCTTGGGTCCAGCTCAGCAATGCAGCAGCTGAGATGCAGGGGAGCGTGGTGATAAGCCCAAGGCCACTCAGCAAACCAGTGGGCTCCCCGAGGCCTGATCCGAGGTCCCAGGGGCCACTGGCTGGGTTAGGTGTGCCCAGTCTGGCCTACCTGCAGCCACAAGGCCCCCCCTCCCTCCGTTCTCCACTCCTCCCCCTCCCTCATCGCCCTGGGAGCAGCTGTCTTTCCAGGGATGCTCTGCCTCTCCGTCCTGGGGCAGGGCTGGTGTCATTGCCAGCAGCATCTTGGTGGGATGAAGGTTGCATTAGTGAGCAGTAATTGAAATGCAAAATAACATTTTGATCGAGCCAGCAGGCTGTTTATTTATCAGATCAATATTCAAAATGTTCCATCTGGGGAAGTCAGCTGTGATAAGTGACAGCTCTTCCTGGGGCAAGCCTGGTGAACCAGTGCCCGCCCCCACAGCCCCAGGGACTGCTCCCCCCCCCCCCCCACACACACACACCCCGACACACACACCTCTGCTTCTCCTTTTCCGTTGTCTTCTCACAGCCAGCTTATGGGGGAGGCTCAGACCCAAATTGTCAGGCCCTCCTTGCTGTGGCTGGACGAACAGGCACCCCGGAGTGCCGAGGAGAGTCATAGTTAACAGCTCGACTTTATTGAGTACTTCCTGTGAGCAGCTGCGCTGTGGGGGCTTCACATTTACTGTGTCATCCAATCCTCAGAAAAGCTCTGTGAGGTTGGGCCTCTTCACACACTTTGCAGATGGAGACACTGAGGTGGGGAGAGGTGAAGCAACTGGTTGTACAACCGGTGAGTGACAAGGATGGGATTCGAACCCAGTGGTCTGGGCCCAGAAGGTGGAGTTAGTGAGCAGGCAGCGTGCCTGGCCCCTCTTCTGTCCTGATTCTAGAGGGCAGGGCGCAGCGGTGCACCCTTCTCACTTATACAGAGGCGGGGTTCTGGCTCTGTTTTTCCAACCTCACTTTTCATAGGTTTTCATAAATCACATTGATTCTTGTGTTCAAGTATCTTTTTTAACATTTTGAAACCAGGTGTTTTTTTGTTTGTTTGTTTTGTATTTTTTTTTTTTTTTTTTTTTTTGATAAGTGGGTCCTCAGACTCTAGCCTCTAGAAATTGCTTCCAAACACATTCCATGGTTTTGGGTGCTTAAAAAAAAAGGGCGCAGCAGAAAGAAAACCCCCTACATCTTTTGTAAAGTCTTTCCAGCAGGATTAGCCGGATTCAGTGGGAACAGAAGGCGAGGTCGATCCTTTAGGTCCTTCGGTGGGGATGGGGGACTCGGCCTCTGGGCGCTGCTCCTTCGGCACTGGCTGACCCTTGCTCTGACCCTGGCCCTGTCCTGTGGCTCACTCCGTGACTGTCACATCCTGGGCAGGTGTTGGTCTTGGGGACTCATATCCCACCCAATTTCAGGCCTCCTCATTCATGTGTTCAAGTATTTACTGAGCGCCTATTGGGTGCCTGGAAGGGTCCAGACCATGAAGAACAGTGGGAAGGAAAGCGAACATGGCCCTGCCCACATCTCATATACAGAGGTGAGAGCATAATGTTAAGAAACAGCCCTGAGGCCAGTGTGGCTGGCACAGAGCAATCAGGGGGGAGGTTGGAGGGGGGCGGGCAGAGGATAGCATCACAGAGGTGGTGGGGCCAGACCCCAGGGGCCTCCCCAGCTGAGATAAGGAGTCCTGATTTCTGGGACCGTGATGGGAAGTCCCAGGCTGTTTTGAGCAGAAGGAGTGTTGTGACTCAGTTCTCTTTGCTTTGTAAACCACTGCAGCACCTTCCGGCCGTGTGACCCCTGCCAAGATAGTTAGCCCCTCTGAGCCTCAGTTTCCTAATCTGCAAAATGGGCAAAATGTTGACGTACCTACTTCAACAGGTTGTTGCAAGGAATGAGTGACTGAATGCACATCGTCCTGTGCCCAGCATAGAGGAAGGCCTTTCTCCTCACACTGCCATCAGCATCACAGAGGTCAGAAGCGGGTTCCCAGGTGGCTGCAGGGCCAGGCTCCCACCTTGTCCACCAAGTTATGATTCTTGGTCATCTGCCTGGTTGCCCGTTAGCATAAAGACCGGAAAATTGAGTCAGGAAGAGAAATGGATGTTGGGAGCCTCAAGCTTCCTGTGTCATCTCTTCTGTGCATAAGGCCACGCAGTCAGGGCCACTGCCATGGCCAGGAGGTGGGAACACACGTGGGGAAGCAGCAATAAGACCCACCAACAGCACACATGAAAGAGACTCCGGGGTGTGATCACACAAGGAGCAGAGTGGAAGTTGACAGTGTGAGCCAAGGGTCTTAAACACTGATTCCATCTCGGGTTGCATCAACAGAAGCATAGTGTCTAAGATGAGGGAGGTGTGGGCACCGTCCTGCTCTGGGCTGGTCAGAACTCTCCTGAGGAGCTGTGCTCGGTTCCTAAGCTCTTCTTTAGGAGGAACAGACAGAGCAGATGGATTCTTCCTAAAGGAGGGAACATGTTGATCCCGGTGCGGAGAGGGTTCACTAGGGAGCAGGAAGACACCCTCACCAATCTAGGGGGCTCAGAATTTTTCTGTAGGTCCTGAGGGGGAGAGTGGTATAAATTATACTGGAAGCTCCAGAGGGAAGAAATATTTGGGGTCTTGACAAGAGCGTTCTTTTGTAAGACCATCTGAGTGGTCTAAAGACGGAAAAGCTGCCTCCTGAATTAGTGATCTCCCTATCGCTGGGGACTTCTCCAAAGGCAGGTGGCCAGTGGCCACGGGGACACACCAGAAGCCCTTTGGTCTAAGTGCCTCTGGCTGGAAGAGGGCGCTGCCTGCCTCCCCTTGTCTCAGCTGTGTCCCCCCCACACAGCACTTTCCCCATGTGCCTCCCTCCCTCTCTTTCTGCAGGCCCCCCTCAGAGAGGCCTTCTCTGGACACTCCTTCAGCTGTCATCTGTCCCCTCCTTAGCACTCCTCACTAACTGAATCTACACTCTTTGGTGGTTTGGGTACCACTAGCTATTATTGCACACAACCCCCATATTTCAGTGGCTTAACCCAGCCGAAGTTTACATCTTGACCACTCAACATTCTGGTGAGGGTGTTCAGGGATCCGGGCTCCCTCCAATTTGTGGCTTTGCCATCCCCCAGGGCCTTGGAGCTGGAGCCTTTGCCCAGATCCTGTGTGGCCTGCAGAACGGAGAAAGAGAAGGAGATGGGGAATAGGGTGCAGGAGTGAGTGCCATTGGAGATTTTTATGGGCCAGAAAGGGGGCGTGGCTTATAGCACTTTGCCCACATTCCATTGGCCAGGGCTAACAGAAAGGGAAACTGGGAAATGTAGTATTTCTAATATCTAGGAAGAAAATGAAATTGCTTTTGGTGAACTCATAACAGTCCCATCTATACTTTTCATATTTCATTGAATCTATGATGTCATCTATTGCTAAAGACACTATTATTTTTGGAACCACAAATTAAATCAAACTATGGCATGCTTTTGATCCAAGATACATTCTAATTATCAAAATGTTAAAATGTGAAAAAATAGTATAGCTTAGTCTAGAGTCAATGAAATATGGAATTGTCACTCCTTGAGGGGAGGAACCTGTCCATAGGGCTGAAATAGTATCTGCCACACTACAGATATTCAAGAACTGGCAATGAAAGGAGGAGGGAGGAAGGGAGGGCATACATGAATGAGATGGTGTGTGAGTGGCTCTTTGTTACGTGTCAGGACCCCCTTGTGTGAGCCATGGAGTCAGGGAATGAGGCTCTTCTCACTCACCTGAGCAGAGGTGCTGCGGGGCTTGTGAGCACCTGCCAACAGTGCGTAAGGCCTGCTCCCAGGGCTCTGCCCCTGGCCAGCCCATCTCTGCTGCCAGCTTCCACGTTCTTCTCCCTCGCTGCACATTGGTGTGAAGTATGACCTTGGTCACGCTTGAGCTATCCAACTTACTGCTCTATCCCTAGAGAGGCAGACCTGACACCTCAGATATCCTGGGAGAGATTCAATGGCCCTGCTTGGGTCTGGTGCACACCCCTGGTCAATCAGCTGGGCCAGTGGGGTGGAGGGGTGGAGATCTGTAAGAATAAGGATGTGGCAATTCCTGTAGGAGCTGTGTGTGTGTGTGTGTGTGTTAGAGAGAGAGAGAGAGAGAGAGAGAGAGAGAGAGAGAGAGAAGGATGGAGGGAGGGAGGGAGAGAGAGAGAGAGAGAGAGAGAGAGTGCTGGAGTAGGATTTCATTT
The DNA here is from genome assembly GCF_964212035.1 of Myotis nattereri. Taxonomy (NCBI): domain Eukaryota; kingdom Metazoa; phylum Chordata; class Mammalia; order Chiroptera; family Vespertilionidae; genus Myotis; species Myotis nattereri. The sequence continues at coordinate 22,147,741 of NC_138075.1, read as the reverse complement.
CCTAGGAGAGGGGCTAGCTAATTCTAATAGTTGGTTCTAATATAGTGCCTGAATGAGGAGCCTCTTTGTCCGAAAAGGGACTTTCTCGATGGAAGTCCCAGCATGCAAAGAGGCATGCAAATGTATGGTTAAATGGGCAGTTAGGTAGATGCACGGATGGATGAATGATGGAAGGAGAGGGAATAAGACAGTCTTGCTTGCTATATGATTGAGGTTTTAGAGACTGAATGGAAGCCATCTCCTCATTACCAAAAAAGGCGTGCTAGGAACTGCTAACTGCTAACATTTATTTATTGAGCGCTTCCTGTATGCCAAGCACTGTTCCAAGCTCTTTTCTGTATGAACTCACAAATCACTCTATGAGATGAATATGGTAACTACCACCCCCATTTTACAGATGAGGAAACTGAGGCACAGAAAGGTTCAATAACTTGTTAGGGTCAGAAATGGAATTCAAACTCAGTCAGTCCAGCTGCAACCACTAAGCTCCAAGGCCCAGCACCACAGCTACTGTGAGGATTACATGCCATGTGGAAACTGCCGAATCAGATCAATGACAGTAGGTGGGCTTCTCATGCCATATCAGTACTTGGTACAGGGTGAGCATGAGAACAGAGTCAGGAAGAATTAAGATAAATTCACAGATGTCAGCTCTCCAATAGCTACCGAAAGAAAGAATGCTGGGCGTGTGTTTGGGGCATATTCTGAGCGTGTGATGCTGTCCTTCCTCCGAACATTCCCTCTGGTGGTCAGAGCCCAGAGTCGGTCGAGTGGGCTAAAGTGAGAGCCACCAAGTACTTTTGGGTCCTGCATAAAGGTACTGAGAGGACCAAGGTCTCCCCAGGGGGTAGGGGGTGGGGAGGTGCTTCTGATTTGCACGGAGCCAGGGTCTGAGCCCGCTGTGGCCGTCCATCGTGGGCCTGCCCGCTGTCCCGAGGCAGGCACTCCACGTCCAGTCATCTCATCTCCTTTTGCAGAGCCTCTCTCTTCTCATTGTGATGGATGCAGCCTGGAAAATCATGGATAAAAAGCCCCGATTGAAAGGCACTAATTACCCATCATTATTTTCCATGCCGTAATTTGTGTGGAACGAGATTTCAATCAGTTGTCCGGGATCAGCCTGGTTTTGACTAATCCTTCTAACGACAAGATGCTTAATTACAGATTTTTGCCTGAGCTCCAGCGCATGGGGGGGGGCAGGTTGTCACGGAAGCCAGTTTGCTATTGGGTCGTTTCGCAGCCCTAGGTCCCAGAGGGGCTCCCAAGAGGAAAAGAGAAAGAGAGTGTTGGGGAAAGTCTGCCTGAGGAGACCAGGTAATACAGAACCACCACGAGATGTGGCGATGGAGGCTGGCAGGTGGGCCGCCCGAGTCAGCTCATTCTCCAGGGCAGCTCACCGGTGTCTCTGACCCCCAACCAGCCTGGCTCTCTAGATAGCGGCTTTGGGCGAGTCACAACTTCTCGGGGCTTTAGCCCCTCAACTGAAAGTCACCAGGGCGGGCAGGAGATTCTCTGAGAACTTAGGTTCAGGACTCCAGCTGAGCTGGTGTGTCTGTCCAGAGAAATGGGTCTACTATTGCAAGATACACATGTGTAAGATTTCAAACACACGGTAGTGACAAAACCCCCCTTATTACAATTGGGGATTCAGACTCCTCAGGGCGAAAGTCCGTTGGAAACATCAGTGAGGAGAGAGAATCATCCATCGGCTGCCTCCTGCACACTCTATACTGGAGATCACCAAGCCCACAACCTGGGCATGTGCCCTGACTGGGAATCGAACCTTGACCTTTTGGTTCATGGTTCGACGCTCAACCACTGAGCCACACTGGCCAGGCTCATTTATCCTCTTAATTTGCCTAACCAACCACTTTCCCTCCCGGCAAATGGCAAGTCCTTATGGAAATAGCTCTTCTAGATCTGGGGACTTGGTTGAGGGAAGAGCTTTGCTGGGTTTGGCCACAGGTGCTGGGTTTTCTGGAAGGGGTTCCCTGGGGGAACCACAACAGCAGCCAATGCCCTGTGAGTGCTTACTGAGTGCCAGCTCGCTCCATATGTGTTGCCTGCATTAGTTCATGCTCACCCAGACCAACCCCATGAAGGAGGTGTTGTGTTTGAGCCCGTTTTACAGATGGGGACCCTGAGGCCCAGAGAGGCTGACCTGATAACTCAAAGGGAACAGCTACCATGTCATATAGAACTGGCTGGTTTGATGCCACAGAGCAGGCTCATAACCGGTAAGCAACTCAGCTGCTTGTTGCTGTTCTTAGAGGGGGAGCCCCAGCGAAACAGAGGGCTCTGAGGGCCCCTCTGCACGGCGCCCAGGTTTCTGCGTGTGGTGGGTGGACACCACTCCTTAGAGGAGACAGGCCAGGCACGGGCCGGTCATCCCTCTTTTCTCCAGAAGCTTCTCTCCTGCTGTCTGCCCACCAGCAGGCACCTCGAGGGGCTAGATGCCTGGATGACAGCTTAAAGTTCATGACTGTCTCGTGGTGACAGCCTGGGATGGCTCTTCCTCTAGAGAACCTGGGAGACTATCTCAGCAGTTTGGGTTTCACTCAGGTCTTCTAAGAGTCTGAGGTCTCTGCATTAGGAAAACCTTCAACCCATGTTGCTGTCCAGCAGAGGCAGAGAGCCCCCCAGTCAGCTCAGGCACCGCTGGAGCTCAGGCCGCTCTGGGTCCAGGGCCCGCACTGGCATGAGGAGGGCCAGGGCCAGGGCCATGGCAGGGCTGGGTGGGGCGGGAGGAGGCCCTGTCCTATCAGAGGCGGTGGAATTGAGGCCAGGGCTCTGTCCTATTCCCAGATGGATCGCAGGGAAAGTGATGCCTGGAGGGGCTTTGACCAGGGACCGCTGCTCTTTCAGAGGCTGCTGAGATGCGGCATCTGTCCCCTGCGCATGGAGTCAATAGCCATCGACCCAGCTGGGAAGTGGGTCTCAGCCAACCGCCGACGACAGACCCAACGTGACTCCCCTCCCCAGGGCAAGTGTCAGCCACCTCCCCCGTGTCCTGAGGCTACACTTCCTGCAGCCACACCCTTCTGGGCCTACCACCAGGCCCCACCCCTGAAGTCTTCCCTGACCCAGCCCCCTTCCTTCCCTTTCTCTTGCTCTTTTTCCTACCGAACCTCAGCCTCCACCCGCTGGAAGCCGCCGTACTCAGACCTCTCTGGTTCTCCCACACCCACCATTTCTGACATCACTCCCCTGTATCCTGAAACCGCACCATCCATATGCCCAGCCCTCAGTTCCTGTACCCTCTTCCTCCCTCTTCTAAGTCAGTGGTTCTCAACTGGGGTGATTTTGCACACACACATTCGCTCTGGAACATTTGGTCTTGTGTGGAGAAGGTTTCGGTGGTCAGATCTGAATGAATGGAGCAAGACTGGTGGGGCGCAACAGGCCCTCCCACCCCAATCAGTGTTGTATCCACCCTGTCCTTCCTGGAGCTCTGCACATTTGTGTCTGTGAGAGTGTCTGAGGTCGAGGAGTGTGCTTATCCTGTTCCCATTTTCTGGCTAGCACTTAGCACACAGTAGGTGCCTGAAATACAGGTTGACTGTCTCTGGAAAGACATTCTAGTGAAGCCAAAATAATGATCACAAATATGAGAACATTGAATGAAATTGTTAGCCTTCCTGGTGTGGCTCAGTGGTGTGTGCTGACCTATGAACCAGGAGGTCATGGTTCGATTTCCGGTCAGGGCACATGCCCGGGGGTTGTAGTCTCGATCCCCAGTGGAGGGCGTGCAGGAGGCAGTCGATCAATTATTCTCTCTCGTCATTGATGTCTCTCTCTCTCTCTGTCTCTCCACCTTTCCTTCCTTTCTGAAATCAATAAAAACAAAAGCAAACAAAAACAAAACAAAACAACATTAAAAAAAGAAAGAGAGGGTCAGGAGGGGAAACCAAGGCTGAGGGGACTGCCGGCCCCGGGTCCCCTTCAGGGCTGGCTGAGCCCGGAGGCCGGGGGATGGGAGGGGGGATACCATGGCTGCATCCACTGGGAGCAGCCAGGGCTCTCCATCTTCCCCCAGGCACATGCTCTTGTACAGCCCCGGGACAGATCTGAAGCAGGTGGCACATAACTCATGCTCACTAAGCAGGAGTTGCCATAATTACTGTTTATGTCAAGTGTATCTCCTGGATCTCTGGGCCTCTAGGGGTGGGCGGGTGGAGGGCTGGGCTGGGAGCTGCCTCACTAGCAGGGTTTGTAAGGTGGGCCTGGGATGTTCCGGTGAATGGCAGAGCCTACAGCGGTGGGCAGGAGGGGGTTACAAAGGAAAGGGCACCTGCCAGCTCTCCCTGTCCGCCCCGTGCAAGGGCCTGGTGGGAAGGGACCCAAAGGCGCACTTGTGTTCGCTCGGGCAGGTTTTCTGCCTGTTATACACCCTGCCAGGCTGACGGTGTTTCCTGAGGACAAATCGGGACCCGCTGCTGGTGGAGGGGAAGCAGGCGGCTGTGGGGAGCCCAGGGCACCAGCCAGAGGTGTCTAAAGGGCCCAGAGGAGAGCCTCAGCGGGGGCACCCTCTGCCCATGTAAGGGAAACCGGGCCTGTAGGAGAGGGTCTCCAAGGACTTGAGGACTCAATGTTTATTTGGAATAAACCAGGGAGCGTCTGTTTTCAAACACTGCATTCCAGTAAATAATAAAGCTCTTAAGAGTAGGAACCTTTTATCTTTGTACCTGCAGTGCCCAATTTCTGTTTAGAACTGTCTCTAGGGCAATGGATTCCCTATCTCCAGACATCTTCAAGTGTAGATGCCTGGGACAGCCCCTCGGCAGGTGTGTTAACTAAGAACTCATTAGTGTGTCGGGACCAGGAAGGCCCCTCCCCGGCACGAGATTGCATTTGGTGATGTGGGCGTGGGCTTCGTGGGGTGAGAAGGCGACCCCTTCCCCAGGTGGTAACCAGCCCCTTCCCAGTAGGCTGCTCAGAAAATAGGGGCTCCCTCTGAGCAACACTGGAGGTAGGACTGTGGCTGCCCCCCCCCCCCCCCCCGTGGGCCCTCCAGCACTGAGACCCTCCCTCCCAACCTGGAGCCATCTTGCCACTCACGGCTGTACTGCTGACCTCTCCAGCCCTTTTCCATCTCCAGGACCTCTCCCTCTTCCCTGCCACCTGCTCCTCAGGCATCAGCCTTGGCCTCCTCTTTACCTCCACATGGCCAGGCCGGGCCAGGGCCAGCTGCACCCTGCCAGCCTCCTGATTCCAGATCCTGCCTGGCCCAGAGGGCCTGAACATGGGCTGCAGCTGAGCCTCCCTAAATGCACGCCATCTCCCTGCTGCGAGCTTTTCCAGCCCATTCAGAGGCCCCTCCTCTCATCCTGGGAGCTGGGCTCTGGGAGGGTCACACCTGCCGGCCCCTCACCCCCCAGCAGGGTGCTCATCCCCCAGCAGGGTCTCAGAGGAGGGGCTTTCCTTACGGGAAGCTGGACGCTTCCTAATGTTCCTGTCACGTTGATAATGCTCCCCTGACTCCCCCGGTGAGGCGGGGGCACTTAAGGGTTGAAATTTAAAGTTAAAAACAGCTGAGGATGCACGGAGTTGGGGTTGGAAGGTTCTCTTCTGCCGCCTGATGGAAGCGCAGTCTCCGGGGGGGGGGGGGGGGGAAGGGCTGGGTGGCAGCCTGCCTGCTGGGGTGCCAGGCAGGGCAATGGGAGAGGGGCCTGGAGCCATCCTCCCATGTGCCCCGGGCCAGTGGCAAAGCCCAGAGGGCAGCCAGTCTAGCTGGGACCTTTGCCACAAGCCCTGCCTCTTGGCCTGGCTGGGGGTCTGGTTCCAATCCCGGTGATGGTGGTGGGCAGGGGAAGCTCCGAGCTTGGACTTACTTGAAGCACCAGTGGGATTGGGCGAGATGGGTTACCAAGGGGTGTCTGGTCCGGGGCCTGGCATGCCCAGACTTTCAAGTGTAGCCACTATGTTTTATTCTTGTGCAGAAAGTTTGGCCAAATATTTTATTTTATTTTATTATTTTTTTAAAAAATATATTTTATTGATTTTTCACAGAGAGGAAGGGAGAGAGATAGTTAGAAACATCGATGAGAGAGAAATATCGATCAGCTGCCTCCTGCACATCTCCTACTGGGGATGTGCCTGCAACCCAGGTACATGCCCTTGACCGGAATCGAACCTGGGACCTTCCAGTCCCCAGGCCGACGCTCTATCCACTGAGCCAAACCGGCTTCGGCTGGCCAAATATTTTAGCCAAGTTGTTACCTTTTTTGGTCACCCTCAAGCCAGCAATTTGCCAAGGACTGGGTGCCTAACCTGCAGCTGATTGATTAAACAGTTTTTTAGAAGGTTCTAGGGATTGGGAAAGTCATGATGGAAACTTGCTCCAGGCTGTGTGGTTGCAGGTCCAACGGCCTTCTCCAATTTTATCTCCCTGACGCCTTAGCAGAGAGCCCCTCCCGCCGCCCCACCCTCGGTGCCTGCCCGGAGGCCGGAGCTCATTCCTGGGGCCGTGTCTCACCTCGGCCTCGCAGGTCTGACTCCCCGCCTCTGTCCGCAGGCTGCTGAACAGAATGTCCGCGGACGACCGGCACCTGAGCTCCAGCTGCGGCTCCTTCATCAAGACCGAGCCGTCCAGCCCGTCCTCGGGCATCGATGCCCTGAGCCACCACAGCCCCAGCGGCTCCTCGGACGCCAGCGGCGGCTTTGGCCTGGCCCTGGGCCCCCAAGCCAACGGTCTGGACTCGCCGCCCATGTTTGTCGGCTCCGGGCTGGGAGGCACCCCGTGTCGCAAGAGCTACGAGGACTGTGGCAGCGTCATCATGGAGGACCCGGCCATCAAGTGCGAGTTCATGCTGAACGCCATCCCCAAGCGCCTGTGCCTCGTGTGTGGGGACATTGCCTCCGGCTACCACTATGGCGTGGCCTCCTGCGAGGCCTGCAAGGCCTTCTTCAAGAGGACCATCCAAGGTGCGTGGGGCACCGGACGGGGGGAGAGGGGTGCCCGGCCTGCGGCCCAACGGGAAACCTGGTGATCCCCCCCGCCCCCAGGTCAGGTCTGGGTGCTGGGAGCAGAGGTTTGGGGGCGTTCTTTTCTGTCTTTCGGGTTTCCTCATGCTACGCGTCTGGATAAGGACTCTCACTCCGGGACTGTTGTTGAAATGGCATGCACCCCGAGATGGTGCCCCAGAACCCCCCAAACCCCACACAGTGTCTCACCACGGGTGTGCTTTCACTGGGATGGGGAACAGTGTCCAATGTGTGCCCCTCAAAAAGCTGATTTTGGGGGGAAATAGCATTATTTACAGTTGCAGGCCTCTAGAAATATAAGGGTTTCTTTTTTTTTAATTACACAAGTGAAATGACTGTTTCCATGTGAAAGGCTCAGGCTGACCGAGCAAGGAGCTGTACCCCGTCTGGGTCCCAGCGTGGCCTGGTCGGCAAACTGCGGCTCGCGGGCCACATGCGGCTCTTTGGCCCCTTGAGTGTGGCTCTTCCTAAGCCTTAGGAGTACCCTAATTAAGTTAGTAACAATGTACCTACTTATATAGTTTAAGTTTAAAAAATTTGGCCCTCAAAAGAAATTTCAATCGTTGTACTGTTGATATTTGGCTCTGTTGACTAATGAGTTAGGCTAGGCTTTTTCGGTGCATCTGCATATCCGCTGAGTCAGGCCCTGTGGCTGTGTGGGAGGCTGCCTCTTTCCAGGGGTCCTGGAGCAAATCCTTCTGGTGAAGGTGTGCGAGAGCCCTGGTGGGTGGGTGCCCTCTGCAAAATGATCCCTAGTTGCACTGGGGGCGATGATAGGCTGTTATCAGGTTCAAGGCCCAGGAGAGAGACGGCGGGGCATGCGGGAGCTGAGACTTACGGCACCAGGCCGTGGGTAGCGGAGTTGCTCCATCCATCCTGCCTGGTAGCTTCTGAGCACTGTTCTAGTGCTGGCGGCAGGATGGACACAGAGCCCCGTGCCTGCAGGTCACGGATGGGCTGATCACAGGCCCCTGGGACAGGCACTGAACGCAGACTGGGGAAACCCGGGGCCCTGTCCTGTCCCTGGCCCAGATCCCTCGTCCAGGGCGAGGGAGCCCTTCCCCCCACTTCCCCTTTGGAAGAGGCAGGCCGGCCTTCCCCCGGATGAGTCTCCGTTTATTCATTCAACAAGTATTTATTTGTTGAGATCTCTTCAGATGACAATCTATTTATTAAACCAATCAAGGGCATTAAGACTGGTCATGTTTCCATCTCTGCATGTGAGTTGAGACTGGGTGGTGCAGTGGCTAGCCACCTGGGCTCCTGGGTCAGACCCCTCCATTCACTACCTTACGGCTGAATGCTTTGGGCCTCAGTTTCTCTCTCACCTTCAGCGAGAGGAGATTGTCCCGACCTCACAGAGAGCTGATAAAAGAGGATTAAGTGAGTTAATGAATATCAAGCACTTAGACCAGCGGTTCTCAACCTGTGGGTCGAGACCCCTTTGGCGGTCGAATGACCCTTTCACTGGGGTCGCCTGAGACCATCCTGCATATCAGATATTTACATTACGATTCATAACAGTAACAACATTACAGTTATGAAGTAGCAACGAAAATAATTTTATGGTTGGGTCACAACATGAAGAACTGTATTTAAAGGGCCAGAAGGTTGAGAACCACGGACTTAGATTGTGCACGGGCACCTAGTAAGCACAAAATAAATGTTTACGATGATTATTTTCACTTGTACAGTATCACTTAAGACATATAGTACTGACAGCAGAGATATTAATTTGTTTTACCTCGCAGAGCAAGCTTTGATAGTTACATATATTTAAACTATAATTACTTTGACTTAACAGGATTTAACTTATCTTAGCTATTTTAGTCTTAGATAGCATGTATTTTTTTTTTAATGAAAGGAACTCTTTAAAAAAATGAATATGGTAAAAATTCAAACAGTGCAAAAGAGTAAAACACTAAAAAGGTAAATTTTGTGAAAATTCCCGACTCTGGTTCCCTGAACTTTCCCCAGAAGGAGCCGTGATACAATTTCTTTCAGCAAATATTGACTGGGAGCACTTTCCCATCAGGCCTTGTGCCAGCCTCCAGCACGGTGAATGAATGCATCTGCTCCCTGCCAGCTCTGTACCCCCAAGTCTGGGGAGGGGCCCTGGCATCTCCAGATTTGAAAAGCCTTGGGTGGTGATTCTAAGTCTCCGGCCTCAGCCAGGGTTGAAAACCTCCAGTCTGATTGCTAATCGATACCAACTGATATTTGACAAACATGAGGTGTTGAAACCATTTTAAGTTACTGAACTAGCATTTTCTTTTCTTCCCAAATCGGGAAGTGATCTTGATACGACTGACTCTTTGAGGTCAGTTTTTGAAAAGTTGCTTTTTAGGAGACAAATGCATTTTCTTCTCTATGATGTTCCCAACTGAGCTGGCGTTCTGGGCCCGATGTCCTGAGGGCAGAGGCTGGTGCGGACTCAGGAACCCTGTCGCACTCAGCAGGGGACGGTGCTGGGAACGTCCTTAGCAAATCGGGAGTCCACAGGAGGGATTCGCAAACAGTCTTAATTATTTGTTCCCAGGAACAGGATAGCGATCTCTTCCGAGAAGTCAAAGACAAACAGCAGCCTTTGAGTGCAATCAGAACCGAACTGCTCTCCTCTCTTTCTCACCAGGAGAGTTTCATGTTTATAATCAGAAACAGGTTTCCATCTAGAACAGGGAAAAGTGAACGCAAGGGCTGATGGGCCGCTCTGGCTCTTTTCTCAACTCTTTGCCTCTGTTCTAACCAAGATTCTGATTTTGTTGTTTTTAAACATAATGGTTGTGGGAAAACTAAGAAAAGTATAAAAGAGGGGGAAGAGGGCCTGTAAGGAGCGGGCGTTAATTGAGTCCTCCCTCCGAGAATGGGACTGCAGGGGAAGCAGAGAGCAGTGATGCCTGCCCTCCAGCTTAGAGCATCTACGGCTGCAGACATAGCCCTAGGCAGTTCCCTAAGCAACCACCCAATCAAGAAGGATATTTTAAAAAGCTCAACATCTTGTCAAAGAATGATCTATTTACAAATACTCCGAACGCTGGGAAGGCTCTGAAAATCTTGCTGGCTCACACCCGCCAGCTCCCTTGTAGGTAACTTTAGTCTGCTCAATACAGTGGTTAACTAATATGGAAAGAAATTTTGCACAAGTAAGGCTATCATGATAGATTTAGGGAGATAGGCCTCAGTCATGCCTTCTCTACACACTGACTGTGTGCCTGGTTGAGCTAGCACTGCGGGGGGCGGGGGGGGGGCGGGCGGGAGGGGAGGGGGGGTGCGGGTGGGGGTGGAAGTAGGGGGGGGTGGGAAAGGTGGGCAAAATACGGCCTGCAGGCTGGTCACCTGCTTTTGTAAATCAAGTTTATGGGGATCAGCCACACCCGCTTATTTACAAATAGTCTTTGATGATCCAATAAGCTGCATTGAGTAGTTGTGAGGGAGACCTTCAGGCCACAGAGCCTAAATCATTTACTCTCTGGCCCTTTCCAGATAAAATGTGCACTCCCTTGCACCATAGCATTGAACCAGGGAGATGAAGTCCCCCACGCCCTCAGGGGGCTTAGAGACAATGCCTAGTAGTGCCTGTGAAGTGTTTATTACAACTTTCCCTGCTGGATTCTTTGCTATGAAAAGGGGTTTCTTGTCACTGCTGGGGGTTGTGGTGACACTCACCCACAGTAGGTGAGCTCTGAGAGGGACAAAAAGGGCACCCTTCTGAAGGAACCCAATGTCTCCAAAGGAGCCAACCCTCCACCTGATTGGATGACTGGGGGAGGGGTAAGTGCCCATCAAAAGGGTTGATCAGCCCTGGGGGGCATAGACTCAGGCAGACCTGGCTGAGGCACCTCCCCTGGGGAAAGGGAGTGGGGGGGGGGGGTAGCCTGCTGTGATCAAACATCCCAGTGGTCTGACCTGTCAGGTGGTCAGTTCCCAGCAGGCCTTCTGCTCAGGGTGGGCTTGCTGGCCAGGCCCCTCAGCTTCTCCTTGGACTGGAGTGTGCTGCTGTCTCCGGTTCCTGCATTGAGCAATGGGAGTCTGCCCCTGGAGGTGGAGCCCCTGCCTGTGGCTGGCAGCCAGCCTCTGAGCGCCAGATCTGGCCTGTGAGACCGACCCCACAGTAATGAAAGCCTCTGTTATGCGTGCGGACGTGAGGAGGGGAACATGGAGGAGCCACACGGGGTCCTTTCTAAGCCCTACTTCCTTGGACCCTGTCAGTCTCTCATTCTCAGCAATGACCCTGCCTCCAGCTCCTGGAGAAACCAGAAGCCTCAGAGGGGAACTGCTCAGCTGGTTGCCACCAAACCTATACACTCCCACATCTGCCTGTCTTTCATTCATTATTTGCATAGTTTTTTATAGCTACCTAGGCACTGCTGGAAGCTGTCTCCTCCCCGGCCTCAGGCCTCAACCCTTCCAGGTTTGAATCTGTCTCCTCCCTTCTTCCCAGAGACCCTCCTACCCATTATCTCCTCTCTCTTTATTTTTGCACTCTACTTTCTCTTTCTGTTCATTAGCATTTCAATACATCTAGTATCTCCAGTTAAAAAATAAATATATTTCCCCTCAACCTTCAGTTTCCAGTATCCCCCATCGCTTCCTCCCCTCACTTCTTGTCCCTCCTTATAAGTCTCTGCTGATGCACCTAATCTCTCCTCCTGCCCACGGATTCAACTGCCTCTGGAATCAGGATGACTCCCAACTCTGCAGCTCTTGCCCTCAACTTCTCCGTGAGTTCCAGCTCCTTTAGCATCCAGTGAACATTTCCATAGGGTGTCCCAGAGCGCCCCAAACGCAGCAGGTCCTAATCAGAAGCTGTGTCTCTGCCATCAAATGTTTCTCCTTGTGTTCCCAGTTCATCACCGATTCATTCTTCCAGTGTTTAAGCCAGACATGGGTCTTTTCTTTGACTTTGCTTCCTGCTCCCTGTAATTCCCTTCCCACCCCCCACCTTTCCAACCCAACAGCTTCTCTCCATCGCCCCCTTCTTCTGCCCAGGCCACCACCGACTGCCACGGTTTCTGGAATGCTCTCTCAGCTGCCAGGCCCATCCCCTTGCAGTCTGTTACCTTCAGTGCTGCCAGAGAGACCTTTCCGAACATGGCACTCTTCTGTCTTGTTTGGGTGAAATCAAAGCTCCAGCACATGACGGAGGATCCCCTTTGGGATTGCCCCGCGCTGACCTTGCGGCCTTAGACTTTGCACATAGTCTTCCAGTCTTCTCTTTGCTCCCTGTCCCAACCTCCAGTCCTTATTTTTGTCCATTAGATCTCAAGTTAGCTGGCATTTCCTCCAGGAAGCCTTCTAGGACTTCCTTCGCTCATTTGACACGTGTAGCGCCCCTCCTGGCTGCTCCTGGGATCTCCTAGCACCCCAGCAATACTTACCACACTGTACGGTTATTGCAATTTCTTGTCCAAGTGCCCAAGAAGGTTGCATGCTTTTAAGGAATACATACCTTAATACATACCTTAATACATACCTTGATTTTTCACTGAGCCCCACACCTACCCTCTGTCCCTGGCACAGAGGAAATTCTCAGTGTGTCTGAGTAGAAGGTGATCCCCAAAGTGGCCCCCCATTTTCCCAATGAGGACACACCAAGGAAGTTTGACCTGTTTGTATATATAAACTTTTAGGGATCTAGATAAAATAGTCAAACGTCTATGCATCCCAATATGGGAACCTCTGTTGTGTTGCATATTTTAAGTCACAATGTATAAAACAATATATTTTTTGGAAAACTTTTTCTACTCACATTTTTATTTTTTATCTAAACAATAGACATTTATATTTTCACAGTCCTGGAGGCTGTAAGTTCAAGATCAAGTTCACAGGGCAGGAGGCCTCTCTTCCTAACTTGTAGATGGCCGCTTTCTTACTGTGTCCTCACTGGGTCTTTCTTCTGCGGGCTTCACTGCCCTTTTTTTCCTTTTTTCTGGTTGTCAAATGATCTTTAATTGAAACATTTTCCTTGCGGTTCCTAACTAGCCGGACATCCCACTGCACCACGGTTGATACCATCTATGATGTCCCGAGGTGGCGGCCATCGACATTGCAGCCCACAGACAGGGCCGTCCCCAGGGTCTCCGCAATGGTTCCAGCGAGCTCTCTAGCTGTAGATCAGCGCCGCATCTGTCGGGCGATGCTGGCAATCTGGTCAAGTGGTAGTTCCGCTGTGCTTAATGTGTTTTCGCTTCTTCCTGCCTCTTGGCGGTTCCTTGAGGGCTTTGATGAGGGCAGAGGCAGAAGGCACTACCTCCATCTGGGCCTGTCTGTTCTGAATGGTCAGTATCACTGTAATCCTCAGACCCTTCCAATCACAGGTTGCTTGGGCGATGTCATCACCCACCCTTTTTGGAGACAGGCTCAGGGGGCTGATCTTGGGGATCAGGGCAGACGGGGCACCCACTTCCCCACCGATGCACCTCAGGAATATGACTGATTTTGTGCGGGTTGAACTTCAGCAGCAGGGGGGTGGAGGCAGCTGGTGTCAGCTGAACCCAGATTCAGGACAACCCCAGAAAGTTGCACCTGAGCCTCCTCAGAGCCGAGAGCCGAAAGTCCACCGCCATCTTTAGTCTACCTCTACTTGCGCACTGTAAAGCCAGGCTCATCCAACTTGCCACACAAATCTTTGATGGTGGTGCCGGGGCCTTCTCTCGGGCTACTTTTTTATTAAAATATATTTTATTGATTTTTTACAGAGAGGAAGGGAGAGGGATAGAGAGTTAGAAACATCGATGAGAGAAAAACATCTATCAGCTGCCTCCTGCCACCCTCTACTGGGGATGTGCCCGCAACCAAGGTACATGCCCTTGACTGGACTAGAACCTGGGGCTGGACCCCAACCCTGGGACCCTTCAGTCTGCAGGCTGACGCTCTATCCACTGAGCCAAACCGGCTAGGGCTCTTGGGCTACTTTCGAACCAGTCTTTTAGAGCGGGCTCTCTTCGCTCCCGTTTCAGTTACTTGAGGTCTTACGAGCTGGCTTGGGTGCCATCCCTGCCATTTTATGTTGAGACATACACACAATTCTTTTTTATTCCGAGTCAGTTTACAGTCACGATTTCCACAGTCAGGTCTCTACTGCTTTTGACACTTACCGTCTGCAATTGTGAGATCATATTCTCAGGACTAACTGAGTTTGTGTAAAATTTCCTTACGCCCTTTGTTACTGATTCACGTGGGCGACTGGCACCCATTGCGGTCTTCCCAAATGGGGGCTGTTCAATACAAAGTGGTTGCGTAGCACCTCTAATATGAGTCCCCTGAAGACCGAAGTGTTAAGCAACTTTCTTTTCTAAAGGCCAAGGTGTGGGGAAAGCTCCCACCTTACACATGACCTTATGCGGCAAAGGTTCTGTCCCAGCCAGTGTTCTAGGAGCCAAGATGGAGCAATGGCCTTGGTGGGCTGGGCTCTAGCGAGGAAGGCAGACAGTAAACATGCTAACAAATAAAGAAGCACAAAGACAGACTGAGACAAGTATTTCAAAGGAGAAAAACCAAAGAGACGAAAGGTGATTGAGAGAGGGGGTCTCCGATAGCTGGAGATTTAGGGCAGCCGTGCTAAGAAGGTGACTTTCAAGGTGGGGGTGCATGAAGGTGACTTTCAAGGTGGGACCAGCGCTCAGGCTGAGGAAACAGCAGTGCGTGTCAGGACCGGAAGGAAGGCCCGTGCGGCCGGCCTGTCTGACTGGGGGCAGCGTGGAAGGAGCAGGGGCTGGAGGGAGCCGCGGGCCGTGTGAGTTCCACACCTGGATTTCCTCCAGGTGGAATGACAGCAGGTGACGAATAAATGAACACTGGGTGCAGGGCCGCAGGGGCTGTCAGAGGGTAAGGCCACCCTGTACCCTTCCTCAGGTTCCCAGGGCATGTGGCCAACCTCGCAGGTCACCGGGAGGCCCAGGAGCAGCTCCTGGGTCTGTGACTTAGAGGAGGCGGAGCTGGTGAGACAGAGGCCCTGGCACCCTGCTGCCTCCGTTCACCTGGGGCCCAGACACAGGCTTGGAAGGAAACTCCCGGTGGAGAGGGGCAGGGAGATGATTGATGGGTTATTCTGCCTTGGACCACCTCCAGGCCTTTTGTCCTGGAGGATAAGGCTGGAGGACCTCAGGGGACACAAGACAATGGGGAGTGGGGGGTGTAGCAGAGACAAAGCCAGGAGTGGGTGAAAGTTGGGAGTGGGTACCACTCACCAGGGGGTGACCTTGGGCAAAGATTAGGGTCCTCTGGCCTCAGTTTCCTCATCTGTACAAAGAGAATGAATGAACCCACAAACTCTGGGTGCTGTCTGGAGGGCCCTGAAGGAATGAGAGGAAGAACAAATCTCAATTCCTCTTTTCAGAGACACAGCCACATGCAAGTTAGGGAGACACAGAGGTCAGAGAGGGCCCGGAGGGCTTCCCAGAGGAAGGGCCCTTTAAGCAGGAGTGAAAGGTGAGCTTGTGTAGCCAAAAGAACAGCCAGAGCAGGGCCCAGCAGAGGTGAGCGTGTCTGGCTAAGGAAGTGGGGGCACAGGAAGTGGATGCTGGGCTGGGAAAGCAGTGCCGGCTGGATTTTGAAAGGCTTCCTAGGCTCTGTTAGTGCTACTATTGCAATAACCAGGCTATTGATTAACACATTGTAGACCAGTAGTTTTATTGCTAGCTTTACCCAGTGGCCAGGTAAGTTTCTATTGAATGAGTACGAAAAATGTTTTACATAAATGTAATTACACTGTGTAATATGTAAACATGAGAATTCTCGTGATCTGTCTTAACCAGAGGTCCTCAAACTTTTCAAACAGGGGGCCAGTTCACTGTCCCTCATTCCACACATGCGCACTGCGGGCCCGGGACGAGTCGGCTGCTAAGCAGGACAGGCAGCGGCGGCAAAAACACCCGGCGGGCCGGATAAATGTGTTCGGTGGGCCGCATGTGGCCCGTGGGCCGTAGTCTGAGGACCCCTGTTCTTAACAGAAAAGGAGCAAAGGGGAGGCCAAATATTATAGACACGCCCAGTAAAGGCTGAGTAAAATAGGGAAGGTGCGCTCTGTCAGTGACACCTGGGAGCAGGTCATTGGCCCAGCGTAGGCATGGCCACTACAAGCACAGGACGATTTAATGTATTTCATCTCCTAAACAAAGGGGTTCTCTCTCTTGCTCCTACTTGCTTGTGCTTGACTCCTGGCCTGTGGGAGTCAGCACGCATTCGCCCACATGGCTCACGGCCATGCGGACCCTCACACAGTGCACTAACGGACCATAGCTCGCCTGATGCTCCCCCGGACCCAATCCACCATGAAATTCGAACTCTGAATGCTGGCTTTGCTTTTAGCTCTGCTAGCTCCCCAGCTGCACCTCTGCCAGGACTGGATTAAGGGAAATAGGACTTGGGAAACCCCAAGATGTAATTCCACTCAATGAAAACCACTCATCCCCCCATGGGGCCTCTGGAAATGCTTAATCCAGTGGCACCCCAAGAACCCCATTCCCACTAGCAACGGAGAAAGAGCCTACGTTTCTCCGATAACATTAGGAAGAGTATCTATAATAATAAAAGCATAATATGCTAATTAGACCGGATGTCCTTCCGGACAAAGCCCCTGGGGCTTCGAGGGAAGCCCCGTCCGGGTGCCAGAGGGAAGCCGGTGCCAGCAGCTGGGGGAAGGAAGGCCTACTCTTGCACGAATTTTGTGCACCAGGCCTCTAGTAGAGTAATATTTCAATGTGCGGGTCACTTCACCTGGCTCAGAATCCCAGCCTTATAGTCTCTTAGTTGTGTTAACTTGGGCAAGTTCCTTAGTTTCTCTGGGCCTTGATGTCCTTGTTAAGAAAATGGGGTTAATGGGACTAATGAACAGTTCCTGCTCCTGGAATGTTATTGCAGAAGTCAAGTGAGACACACTTGTAAAATGTTTAGCTTCGTGCCTGGCATATGATAACCATTAAACGAATAGTAATTGTTTCTGTTATTTGTGCTTGGCAACAGGAAGCCACTGAATGTTTTTGAGTAGGGAATGAACCAAATCTTTTTTTTAAAAAAAACAAACAAACAACAATCGTTCTTTTATTGATTTCTTTTAGAGAGAGAGGAAGGGAGAGGGAGAGAGAGAGAGAAACACCAATGATGGGCTGCCTCCTGCACGCCCCTTACCGAGGATCAAGCCCACAACCCACCCAGCATGTGCCCGACCCTGACCAGGAATTGAACCGGTGACCTCCTGGTTCACACTCAACCACTGGGCCACACCGGCTGGGCCCAAATCTCCTTTTAGCAAGATGGTCTGAATTTGGGGGAGCCTGGGGGCAGAGAAACCTGTGAGGAGGCGATTTAACTGTCCAGCGAAGAGATGTGGTTCAGTCCACTTAGAAAGGCCCCACGCGGGACCGCGGCCGAAGGTTAAAGGAGAGGGCAGGCTCGAGAGACTTTGACAGTGGAGTCAGGATAAAAAGAACACTGGCTCCTAGATTACTAGTCTCGGCTCCTGGGGAGATAGTGAGGCCATCAGGGAAAGAAACCCAGAAAGAAGGCTTTTGCTGGTGGAAGGGGTCAGGCAGGGAGGAAGGGGCTGGGGCCACGGATAAAGCTGGGCACGTGCTGAATTTGATCAGTTCACAGGACTTACCCTGGAGAGTTGGAAAATGGGCTCTTCCAGGGCTGTGGTTCTCAGAGCCCGGTCCCCAGGCTTCACCCGGGACCCTCTTAGAAATGCCAATTTCTGGCTCCTCCCAGACTTGGTGAATCTGAGGGGGGGAGGGGGGTAACATGCCCTCCTGGAGAGCTTATTTGTGGGAAAGCTGTTCAGAAGAAGGGGGGGCGGAAAGGGTAGGATTGGGGGGAGGGGGGTGGTGTAGGAGCCTTGAAGGAGATTTGAGTACAAGATTTCATCAGTTCTTTGTTTGTTTTTAATTAAATTTATTGGGTTGACACTGGTCAACATGAACATATAGGTTTCAGGTGGGTTTCTATGTTACAAGATCTATATGTGTACGTGTGCCCACCACCCAAAGTCAGATCTTTTTCTGTCACCTTCTATTAGGACCCCCCCTCGCTCTGGCACCCCCCACACTGCTGTTTGTGTGCACAAGTTTCAGTTTTATGTCCCACCTAGAGATTTCATCAGCCCTAAGATGCACATTCTCTCCACGTAGCATCTCTGAGTCGGCTGTGCACTGTCCGCCAGGTGCAGCTATGTGGCTGTCACTGCCCTCACATGCGCATTAAAGCTGGCAGGAAGGGGCCAGTGACCTGGCAGGAAACCCCGGACAGCCATGGACACATTTAAGAAGCATAGCTCCCCCGTTAGCAGAGAGGACGATTCTGCAGGAAAACAGGAAAAGGATGGCTTTGATAAAAAATGATTCCGAAGAGCCCTGGCCGGTGTGCTCAGTGGTTAGAGCGTCTGTCCATGCACTGAAGGGTTTCGGGTTTGATTCCCAGTCAAGGGCATCTACATGGGTTGCAGGTTCCATCCCTGGCCCAGTTGGGGCATTCAAGGGAGGCAACCAATCAATGTGTCTCTCACACTGATGTCTCTTTTTCTCTCTCTCTCTCTCTCTCTCTCTCTCTCTCTCTCTCTCTCTCTCTCTCTCCCTCCCTCTCTTCCTTCCTCTCTCTCTGAAAATCAATGGGAAAAAATGTCCTCTGGTGAGGATTAACAACAACAACAACAAAATGATTCTCTTTCTCCTATTTTCTCTTTCATGTACATACAAGAATGCTATATGATCAAACTTGTATCTAAATCTCAAAGAGCTCTTTTAATCAGAAATGAAAATGCCAGTGGCAAGGAAGCACAGTCCTGGTTTGATTGGCAGGTTTTTTTTAATTTCTTTCTCAGTGATACATAAAACAATGCTGCAGTCTTATCACTCAAAGCATCTTGGATAAGATGTGATAGAGAGGCGGTCAGAGATGTTGCAAGACCCCGCAGGGAGAAGGGAGGCGGGGTCTAAGAGAGGAGTGGGTTTGAAGAGGTGTGAGTGGTGTCTGCGGCTTCAGGAGGGACCAGGACAGGGAGGACCGTGAGCAAGGGGTGGCCTTTGGCACCTGGGAGGTCACCTTTGTATTCTAGGGTTCTGTGGGTGCGGTTTTTGCTTTCAATTCGTTTGCTTTGACCAGCAGGTATTTTCAGGTGCCGGGCACTGTGCTTGGGATACAAACAGGAAGGACCTAGTGACCTCTATCTCCAACGAGCACACAGTTCAGAAGGGAGGGCAACAAGCGAAACCCTGATTACGAGACACTAAGCTAGTTAGTTGTTTGAGGTGTGTTTCGGGGGTGGTGGGGGTGGGGGTGGGTGATGGATGAGGCCGTAGGGGCAGGTGAGCTTACCTGGGAAGAGTGAAGTGTGAGGCCCGAGGCTGCAAGGATGGAGGCTGCCAGGAGGAGTTCCAGGTAGAGGGAGGGACGAGGGCTGGGAGGCTCCATGTGGTTTCCTGGAGCCTCCAAACTGGGAGCTTATGAAGGGGGAGATCAGGGTGGACGGGTCAGAGGTGGCCAGTTCACAAAGGGCCTGCTAGGCTCTGCCCTGGGGGTTAGATGTCAGTCTTGACACAGTGAGGAGCAGTGGAACATGCACACAAGTTTAAGAAGTAAATGGAAGTGTCAATTCGATAATGAAACATAACTGTCCCTGGCCCTAGCCATTCTCTCTCCCCCTCCATGATCAAGAGTTAGCCATTTAAACGTGATCTTTCGCCCGGCCGGTATGGCTCAGCTGGTTGAGCATTGTCCCATGCACCAGGACCTCGCTGCTGAGTCTTGAGTCTTCAACATCTGAGGCTTTCTGAGGTTCTACAGGACAAAGGGCTTAGTTCTTCTTCTTCTTTTTTTAAAAATATTTTTATTGATTTCAGAGAGGAAGGGAGAGGGAGAGAGAGATAGAAACATCAATGTTGAGAGAGAATCATTGATCGGCTGCCTCCTGCACTCCCTGCACGGGGGATCGAGCCCTCAACCTGGGCTTGTGCTCTGACTGGGAATTGAACCGTGACCTCCCGGTTCATAGGTTGACGCTCAACCATTGAGCCATGCCGACCGGGCCTTAGTTCTTATCTGGATCCCCCTCCTTAGCGACTTTGGTTTCTGCGTCCTCCATTCTTCTGTGACAGTTCTCACTCTGGTTCTGCCCTGTGGTGGGCTTTGGGGGAGGCCCGCAGGCAGTTTCAGTGAGCCATGAAGAACCAGAGGTCCCTCGACGGATCCTGCACAGGAAAGTTATTACTGTGCCCCGTAGGCAGGTGGAAAGGGAGATGGAGACAGAGGAGGCTAGCACATGAGGAGGTGAGGCGTTGAAACTAGCCAAGGTAGAGGGGAGGGAGGGAGGGAATATCAGGGGAGGGGGATAAAAAGGCTCTTAGAAATAGCCAGGATGCCGCCTCAGTGTCTGACCTGGGTGATGGTGTGGCCAGTGGCCCCTTTGCTAAGACAAGGAGCAGAGCAAGAGGAACTTGCTGGATGAGGATGGGTGCAGTGTGAGGAGCCCAAGGGATTTGTAGATGGAAATAAGCAGCAGGTAGATGGGTAGGGGTGTGAAGCACAGGCAGGGAGACTGGCTGCCCATCCTCACCAGCTCCCGGATAGGCGAAGCCCGTGGCAGGAATGAGATCATGCGGCCACTGGGGAAGGGGGAGGGGAGGGAGGAGAGCTGAGGACAGTGGACCACACAGAGGGGAAGAGATCGTCTCTGGCCTCCAGGAGGGCGATGGAGAAGGGAGTGGAACCAAGGCCTGCCAGCCCAGCCTGCTCACGCCAGCAGCTTAAAGTGTGGCCGTTCAGGCTCTGGGGTTAGGCCCTCCCCAGCCCGCAGTCCCCGACAGCCATTTACCTAAGCTCAACAGCTCCATCCCTGAGCCCCAGGAGAGGACCACTGCTCCCTGCCCTTGTTCAAGGTCAGAAGCTGCTGCTGGGGGACGGCCCTGGCATTCCTTCTCCTGAGGCGCAGGATCAAAGAGAGTTGATGGTGGCGATTTCCCCTCTGCGTCAAGGTCACAGAAATCCAGGTCAGGTTCTGGGCGTTCCTGCCTCCCTCCCACAGGCACACAGGGCATCAGTTCTGAGGTCTGGCTGTGGGAGGCACAACTTCATGTTCTCAGGTGTCACAATGGTGGCTCGCTTCAGGTGGCACGGGGAAAAGACTTACCCAGTTTCCTGCCTGTGTGCGCCCTGGCAGCCCTGCCTGGATGTAAAATAGCCTGGTAACCTTGAATGCGTGCGTGACCGTGTGCAGACGTCATGGAGCCCTTTACGTGCTTCTGTCAACGAATCTGCACAATTTTATGAGATGGGAACCTGTGCCCATTTAACAGATGAGGAAACTGGGGCCCAGAGAGGTTATGTGACTTGCCTGCCTGCAGTGGAGTCTGCATATGTCTATAGTGGGCACACTTCCAAGTTAGAACCCTGAATTTTGTTTGTTTTTGATTTCTTTATTGTTGAAAGTATTACATAAGTTTCCTTTTACCCACTGACCTCTCGCCGGTCACTCCTACCCCCCAGCACATGCCCCTGCTGTCTGTATCCATTAGTTATGCTTATATGTATGCATATAAGTCCGTTGGGAGAACCCTGAATTTATGCCATTGACCGTGACCCTGTCCTATGAGAGTCCACCCCCAAACCTGAGCTTGGGTGGGGGGTGGCGATGATGATGATGATGTGCATGTGTGTGTGTGTGTGTGTGTGTGTGTGTGTGTGTGTGTGTGTGTGAGAGAGAGAGAGAGAGAGAGAGAGAGAGAGACCTCTCTCTGCTCTGGAGCTCTCCTAGACTGCCCTCAAGAGACCACAGGAATTCCGATGAATTAATCTCATCACTTTATCGAGGAGGCACTTACAGAAATTACAAGGCCACCAGCCTGGCTTCTCTGGCAGTCAGCCGCTGGGCCCATAAAACAAATTGAAAGGAACAAAAATAAATAAATAAAGTTAGGAATCTCTCTCTCTCTCACACACACACACACACACACACACACACACACACACACACACGTGTGCGCCTGGATCACTGAGTTCCAGGAACTGGTAACTGGGCAGAGCAGCGGGGTATTGAGGCTGGAGACAGGGGTGGGTGGGGGCCAGATTCTACAGAGCTTCTAAGCCTGGGTAGACTTGGGTAAATTAGTTTAAGTATAGGGTTTATCTTTTAAATTTTACCATCTTATCAAATATTGAAATTATTTCCCAAGAAGCCAGAGTGACCTAAGAAATGGATAAGGTTTAGGCAGTACAGGAGGGGCACATGGAATCTTAATTCCTTCCCTTCCTGTCCTCTCTCATCCCAGCACTGTCCCCTGCAGGAAATGGGATGGGAAAGGTGGGGGGAGAGAGAGGGGGAGGGAGAGAGAGATCTTAAGCTACCCTGGGCAAATCCAACCTCTTTGAGCCTCAGTTTCCTCACCTCAGAATGGGGCTAAGAGCGCTCACCGAACCGCTGTGAGTACTCGGTACCCAGTCAGGCACTTTGTCGTTGGGACTCAATCCTTTCATCACTTCCAAGCACTCTGTGGGTGGTGGAACCTGGCTCGTGCGTGCTCTCTGAAAATCCAATCGTAAATGATTTCCATATGTCACTGCGGAGATGGAGGTACACTGAAGCCTGAGGACACCCCCGCAGGGAGTTCTGATGTCCCAGCCCAGTGGGTGACTATTCTTCAAAGCTGTGGGTGCCGGGCCCACCCAGACTCCGGAACTGGAGTCTCCATATGTAAGAGAGTTGGACACATTTTGGCAAGTACCTCAGAGCACCTTCTTTGAGAACCACTGCCCTGGGGGAACCTCGGCGTGGTGGGTGGTGTAGGTCTGGCCGGTTAGTCCCCGTCCAGTCTCTGGCCGGTGGGTGGGGGCCCAGCAGGGCACCTGGCAACGCTGTCTGTCTGCTTACAGGGAACATCGAATACAGCTGCCCGGCCACCAACGAGTGTGAGATCACCAAGCGGAGGCGGAAGTCCTGCCAGGCCTGCCGCTTCATGAAATGCCTCAAAGTGGGCATGCTGAAGGAAGGTAAGAGGCCCGCCCGCGAAGCTCACCCGGGCCGGGGTCCGGCCCTTCTCCCTGGGCGTCCCAGGGTGCCCGCAAGCTGGGGATGGCCCCAGGCCAGCGCATGTGCACACGGTTCCGGGTCCCCAGACCCTAGAAGTCCCTCTGTGCATCCCCAGTTAAGACCTGCCCCCTGGAGTGCCCATCCTCCCTCTCACACACCCGGTAAGCAAGCTCACAGCCTCCAGCCCCGCCTCACTCTCCACTCCTAAAGGAGACCGGGCAGGGGGCAGGGGCAGGGGCCGGCCTGGCTCAATGGTTGAGCATCGACCTATGAGCTAGGAGGTCGCGGTTTGATTCCCGATTGGGGCACACGTCTGGGTTATGGGCTCAGTCCCCAGTGGGGCGGAAGGGGGCGGCTGTCTGCGGGAGGCAGCCAATCAATGGTTTTCTCTCATCATTGATGTTTCTCTCTCGCCCTCTCTCTTCTGCTCTGAGATGGGCCTGGGGAACTGGCTTGGCCGCTCTGCAGAAGGCCCCTGGGAGAGGCAGGCTTGAGATGCCGTTTCAGCTCCCAGGAGCCCATGGAGTGTGGGGGTGCAGAGATCACAGCATTAAGGCTCGGGGTGGCTTTAAGGCTCGTGTCACCTGCGAAGGGACAGCCTCTGCTTCCCCGCAGGCGGACGGGACATTGCTGTCACCTCGAGGATCCTTTCCCCTTCCCGTCCCCTCCTCCCCGTCCTCTCACTTCACCCCCCTTTCCCTTCCCTTCGCCCCTCTTTCTCGGGAGCTGTGCCGTCCAACGTGCGCCGTGAGCCGTGGGCTCTGAGTGTAAAGTACACGCCTGATTTCCAAGATCACGAGGGTGAGAAGAGGGTAAAACGGCGGAGTAATAAGCACTGTTCGGGGCCTGTTGGCCGTGCTGTGGCTACCGGGTTCCGTTCCAGGTACAGCAGCCCCCCTGCCACCACACTGACAGCCTGGTGGTGGCTCTCAGTGTCAGGTCTTGGACACGAGCAAAAAGAAAAAAAAAAGCGTAGTGATAATGTTTAAATCACGAGCGCACGTTGGGGTGATAAATTCTGCGTACGCTGGGTCAAACAAGCATATTAGGATGTGAACGTCACCTTCTTGTTGCCCGCTTCAGTGGGGCTGCTAGGACGTGTAAGGGGGCATGTGGTTCTCGTTATTTGGACAGACAGCGCTGGTCCAGGTCTCATCACCTTCCCTGTCGATCGGCTCAGATTGACGACTCTTGTGGGTACCACTGTTGGGGAATGGGCAGTGTGTGTGTGTGTTTCTCTCCTTCCCTGGCTTTCAAGGGGAGCCAGTGAAAATCCTTACAGGCCGGCTTTTTTATGATTTTGGGCCCTGGGATCCTTCCAGAAGCGGGAAGGGCAGGAAGAGAGGTGTGGGCTGATGAAAGGGGAAGGGGAGGGGATGGGAGGGAGAAGGGAGGGCAGGACTGGAATGCACTCCCTCCCCAGGAGGGTCTCTGGAACCAGCCCAGCCTTTAAGAGCCCCAGGGCACCCCTCCCATGCTGCCCTCCAGGCACCCTCAGGGGAAGAGGACCTGAATGGAAGATGCTTTGCCGGTAGATGGCTTGGATGGGCTTGTGTTGTGGAAATAAGAGGCCCCTCCCTGTTTTCCATCCCGGTGCCCCCTCCACACCTCAGCTCAGCCTAGGCCTTCATCTGTAAGACAGAAGCTCTTTTTTTGTTTTACTTTTTTTTTTTATTGCTTAAAGTATTACAAAGAGTATTACATATGTCTCCTCCCCCCCCCCCTTGACAATCCCCTGGCCTCCCCTACCCCCCAGTGTCTTATGTCCATTGGTTATGCTTATATGCATGCATACAGTCCTTCGGTTGATCTCTTACCCACCCCCCCCCCCCCCTGCCCTCCCACCCTCCCTAGCCTTCCTGCTGTAGTTTGACAGTCTGTTCAAGGCAGCTCTGCCTCTGTATCTATTTTTGTTTAAAAGTTTATAATGGTCTTTATTATCTAGAAATGAGTGAGATCATGTGGTATTTTTCCTTCATTGACTGGCTTATTTCACTTAGCATAAGACAGAAGCTCTTGAAACAGTTCCTCCACTAGCCCTGTGTCTACGTAGCACGAGGCCTTTTAATTGCCGTCCTCTTTACTCGCTTCTTTTAACCCCTCTGAGATGGAGACGGCCAGCCGGACTTCACTGGGGGATCAAGTGGAGAAACAGCCCTCTTTCTAGATTAAAAATGCGCTGTATTGGACCAATCCCCCCGACCCCCACCCCCGTAAATAGCCCTGTGGTTAGTCCAGGACGTAGGTATGTAGGACTCGGAACAGGGCACAGAGGCGGCAGCCGGGCCATTGGAGGCTGTTGGCAGGAGCGGGCAGGTGTGCAGAGGTCAACCGCCTGGGGTCCAGCCTGGAGAGGCCCTTCCAGGAGCTCTGCCTGGAGGAGGAAGGGCGGCCACCAGAACACTGCCCTCCCCACCGCTTCCCCAGCGCTGGCAGTTCTAAGCCCAACGGGGAAAGATGCCACAGAGGCTCCCCGTGTGGACAAAGCCGAGCCCCTTTCTGTCCCGCCTCGCAGTGCAGAGCCTTGGCGAGACCCTGGGATCTGCATCTCCGCGGGGACCGGCCCCTCCGGAGCTGTGTGCCGTGCTGAGGAGCCGGCGTCCTTGCCAGGCAGGGGCTCTTGGCAGCTGCCCTGCTCCTGCTTTTGTTTGGGTGTCCCCGCCTCGCCTCCTGGGCAGGAGCCCAGACCCCCGGGACCAGCACCGGCCCCCTGCCTCCTCCTGTTTCCCTCTGGCCCTGACCTGACTGAAAGGCAAGCCAGCCTTCCCCGGAGCTGCTCCCTCTCTAAGATCCCACAGTGGGCCTCAGGCGTGGGGGTGGTGTGGGGCTGGGGTCCTGGGTCTTGGCGGGAGGGGCTGGGGAAGAGGAGGTGTGGATGCCAGCCTTCACCCTCCCCCCCCCTCCCCCGCCCCATCTCACCTACACATCTGAACCCTGTTCCCCTCCTCTATGCTGCAGCTCGGATGCCTTTTACAGGCTTCCCTTTCTTTTTTAATTTTAATTTATTTTAAAATATATTTTTATTGATTTCAGAGAGGAAGGGAGGAGAGAGATGGAAACATCAATGATAGAGAAGCATTGATTGGCTGCCTTCTGCACGCCCCCTATTGGGGATCGAGCCTGCAATCCAGGCATGTCCCCTGACCAGGAATGAAACTGTGGCCTCCTGGCTCATAGGTCGACACTCCACCACTGAGCATGGCCCTTTCTTTTTTAAAATCCTCACCCGAGGACATGCTTAGAGAGAGAGAGAGAGAGAGAGAGAGAGAGAGAGGCATTGATGTGAGAAACATTGACCAGCTGTCTGCCCCACATGTGCCCCCACCAGGAATGGAACCTGCATGTGCCCTGGCTGGGAGTCTAATGGAACCAGCAACCCTTTGGTGCACAGGACAACGCTCAACCCATTGAGCTACTCTGGCTGGGCAGCAGGTTCCCTTTCTTAAGTAGCATAACCCGAGAGGCTGCCGGTGATCTGGGGGGTCCAGCAGCTGCTGGGAGAGGTCAGGCATGGCTTCCGCTGGCTCAGCCTCTACCTGGAGGCTGCTGTTGGCCCTGGAATCCATGACAGTGGAATGTGGGTGATGTCCATGGTTCTGTCTTGCTTTAAGCAAACCCAGAATATAAACATCTGTATTTTTGGGGGTAGGGGTGGGGGAGGGGTTATTCTCTTTATAAAGAATTGAATACAGACTCTCACCAGGTTAGGAGTTGGTGCTGTGTCCTCCTCCTGGCTCTGGGTATTCTTGCTCTTCGTATTATTCTCATGCTCCCGGGCCTCCATTTCTTCACCTGCAGAGCAGCGATGTTGAAACCGGCTCTCCAACCCTAACCAGTTTGGCTCAGTGGCTAGAGCGTTGTCCTGCGGACCAAAGGGTCCCGGGTTTGAGTCTGGTCAAGGGCACCTACCTTGGTTGCAGGCTCCTCCCCAGCCCAGGTCCTGGTCGGGGCTCATGCAGGAGGCAACCAATCGATATGTTTCTCTCACATCGATATTTCTCTCTGTCTTTCCCTCTCTCTCTGTCTTTCTCCTCTCGCTAAAAATCAATGGAAAAATATCCTCAGGGGAGAATTAAAAGAAAAAGAATCTGGCTCTCCATCGGCAAGTCAAGGTGGGGACCACATGGACAGCTCCTTGGTGAAATGCACTGTGGGATTGTTTTAAGATGTCAGCTTTCTGGGCGTGTTGTAATAGTATTTGACTCAAAGATAGTTTCGTTGGCACTCAATGTTTTAGCGGCCCTCCCATTGCGTGGATTGGCTGGGGGACTCTGAGAGGAGGCATCTGTCTTGGGTTGGCCTCCTGTCTGGGGTCCAAAATCAGGGTGACGGGTTCCCCTGGGAAGCCAGGGAGGCTCTCCCCGACAGGCAGGCTTTGCAGCCTGGCCAGAGTGTGGCCTGACAGCCTCCAAGCCAGTAGAACTTGGAAAAATATTAGCGGCAGTTCACAGGGCCCCCCAAGTCCTTAGTACCGCTCTGGGCTTTCAGCAACCCTCCCTAGACAGCTTGTCTCTGCAAACTTCTCCTCACCTCCCTTCTCCCTCCGGCCACCAGCCTCCCGGTCCCACTCCATTTCCTCCTCCCGTCAGCCCCTGCCTGCCTTTCCCCAAGTGTTTTCTGAAAGATATTTGATTTCAGTGAAAGCTAGGCTGACATCGATGCAATGTGCGCTCACCCTTTGTGCTTGTTGGAAGGCGGAGGGCTCCTCCGGGGATTCTGGGTAATTGGGTTAGTGGCCAGCTCATGTCAGGAAATTAAAAGGAGGCCCCGATCAGGTTCCTGCTGCATGGGATTTAATGGCTTTGTATTTATAGAGTATTCTGCCTCTAGCCCATGCCAGAAATACCACCTTTCTGGCCCTTTGAATGAAGAAAGAAGATGAGAGATGGCTTACCTTTAAAAATTCTGTTTCTTTTCCAAAATGCATTCGTGTTCTGAAACAAACCGCCTCTCCTGCATTTCAGAGAATAGCTTTGAACTGGAGCCGGAGAACTCGGATATATGTTTGTATCCCCCGACCACTTTCCATCCTACGCGCACACACAGGCACACACACACACATGCGCACATGCGTGCACTCACACATATGTCTGATGGCTCACAAGATCATCCCACGTGGCCTGAAGCCTCTGGGCCACTCAGGCACGATGATCTGTGACCTCTGGCCAGGAAAGCGTGGATGGAAAGGAGTGCAGGGGATGATCGTATCTGCTGCGTCCTTATTACTGCTCAGTCAGGCTCTCTGTGCTTCAAGCATTGGGTAACAGGATTAGGGGCCATACAGACCCAGTAAACCCCCGCATCACCACTTATCAGCTCCTTGGGCAATTTACTTATGACTCTCTAAGCCTCCCTCTCCTCCTCTGTAAAAGGGGAATAATAATGGCCATTTTCATCTTGCTCCCACTTTACAAGGACAGCCCCTAGAGTTGTACCACAAGGCAGGGTGTTGGTCATTGATTTGAGATAGGTACCCTTCATCCTGTCATAAAGTTGGTTTTCCTTTGTGATCCAGAAGGCACTGTTGTCTCTCGCACAGCCTTTCTCCCCACTCCTTGAATGAGGACCTTCCTTCACATTTTCCTGGGGGGGCAAAAAAATAGAAATAGTCACGTGGGGGAATTTCTTACCCTTCTGCGATTGAATCCACAAACAAACCTGCTTCTTTTCTGCATTCACTCTTGTTAGAGCCAGCTCTGCTCCTATCAGAAGCCTGTCTACCACCTGCGCTCCAAACCCCTCTTTTTTAGCGAGGACTTCACTCCTAGAGCAGTTCTCTGCTTCGAGCCCTGTCACACACACTCTGCCTCGCTCACGAGTGGCTCATTTCCATCAGCACACTCACTGATATACTTCGGTTCTCCTATTTTGAAAACAAAATTAAAATGCATAACTGTATTTTCGGTCTCTATCTCCATCTAGCTACTGCTCCATTACTCTGCTCCCTTCTCAACAAAACTTGCCCAAAGGAGTTGTCAGATTTACTATATCTGCTTCCTTACTCCATCCACTTTTTAAAAAACTTCCTTACAAAGTAAACACTGAGTAGATCCAGAAAAATATTTATAGTACTGCATTATATTAGTTAGGGTAAGGCTAGGCTCCTGTGAGAGAGAGAGAGAGAGAGAGAGAGAGAGAGAGAGAGAGAGAGGAGAGAGAGAAAGAGAGAGGCAGGCACTCCTTTCCTCCCTCAAAAACCAAAACAAACAACTAAAAAACCAGAAACATAAGCATGATAAAAGTTTAGTTCTCTCTCATCTCTCATGTAACAGTCAACAGTCAGAGGTTTTCCAGGATTGATTGGCAGCTGGGCCATCCTTAGCAAGTGGCTTCCATGTGTGGACCCAGTCCTCCATCTCCTTGAGAGCCAGATCATTTGAAGGGCGGGACCCAGAGTGGCACATGGCCCTTTCATTCACAGTCCATTGGAGAACCTGGTCACATGGCCATACTGCTCTGCAAGGAATTCTGGGAATTGCAGTCATTAGCTGGGATACGATGTGCCCAGTTAAAATTCTTGATATGAAAGGGGGAATAACATTTTACTTATTTATTTTTATATATTTTATTGATTTTTTACAGAGAGGAAGGGAGAGGGACAGAGAGTTAGAAACATCGATGAGAGAGAAACATCGATCAGCTGCCTTCTGCATACCCCTTACTGGGGATGTGCCCGCAACCAAGGCACATGCCCTTGACCGGAATCGAACCTGGACCCTTCAGTCCCCAGGCCAACGCTCTATCCACTGAGCCAAACCGGTCAGGGCGGAATAACATTTTAGAGGACAAGCATTGTTATTTGCCAAAAATATACATGACGGATGAAGAATATTGATGCCTTCCATTTGGAGCAGCCGTGGGCAAACTACGGCCCGCGGGCCGGATCTGGCCCGTTTGAAATGAATAAAACTAAAAAAAAAAAAAAAAAAAAAAGATCGTACCCTTTTATGTAGTGATGTTTACTTTGAATTTATATTAGTTCACACAAACACTCCATCCATGCTTTTGTTCCGGCCCTCCGGTCCAGTTTAAGAACCCATTGTGGCCCTCGAGTCAAAAAGTTTGCCCAGCCCTGATCTAGAGTAAGAAAAAGACAATTACCTTTGCTTTTGAGGTTCTCTGTGTTCTTCCTCATTTCCGTTACCCTCAGAGGTAACCATTATCCCACTTTTGCATTGTTTTCCCTTGACTATCTTTATAGTGTCATCACATATCTATATCTCTCATGGTTGTTTTTTAGTTTTAATAAAATTATCCAATACATACTCTTCTGCATCTTGATATTTTAGCCAATATTTCTGAAGTGAATGCTTCTTGTTGCATGGTGCTGTAATTCATTTGTTTTCATATCGACCCGATAGTAAATGTTTTAGGCTTTGTGGGCCAAGAGATCTCTGTCTTGACTACTTAACTCTGACATGGTAATGTGGATGCAGCCACAGATAATATGTAAATGAACGAATGGGACTGCGTTCTCTTAAAATAGGCAGAGGGCTGGGTTTGGCTCACAGAGCATGAATTTAGTGGGTTTATTTAACTTTCTGCTGTTGATGGACGTTTGGAATTCAGGGCTTTTGCTCTTACAAATAGTGTTGTGTCCATGCTTCCCGTTGCACACATGTAAGGACTTACAGGCCTGGCTGTGGAAGGGCCAGATGTGCACATCTGCAGCTGTAAGAGATGACGTTAAACTGTTTTTGATTTGTTGTCCTGATTTACCATGTGCGTTCAGATGTTTTGGTTGTTCCCTATACTCACCCCTTTTACATTTTAGCTGGTGAGTGTAAAGCGGTGTCTTCTTACTGCTTTGATATATATTTTCTCGACTTTGAGGTAAGCATATTTTACATGTTTTATTAGCCACTTGGGATTCCTTTTCTGTGAGGGGCTTGTCCAAGCCTTTCCCTATTTTTCTGGCTTCTGTTTGTTTGTTTATTAATGGTTGTAGAAATCTTTATATATTCTGGCCATTTTGTTAGACCTTTTTCAGTTGTTTGTTTTGTAAAAATGTCACTTGTCGCTTCTTTCTCTTTACCGAGTCCCATGATGAACAGAAATTAGTAATTTTATTAAATGGAATTTATCTATCTTTTCCTTTATGGCTTGCATGTTTATGTCATTTAAAAAATATTTTCCTAACCTGCTTTGTAGAGATGTTTCCTTAATCTGCCTTCCCCACTTGGGTCGTTGGTCCTGCTGGAGTTGAGTTTTGAGTACGGTGAGCTGGTCACCTTCAGTTTGCTCCGGTGGGCTTCATTCCTGACCACGCAGAACCTGCCCTCCACAGCCCCTGAGTTGCCGAACCTGGTTTCTGCTCACTCAGCCTCTCAGCAATCGTATTTCACACAATTTTCCAGCCCTCCTTGGCCCTTTTTCTCTTTGCTTTTCTGACACCGTGCTTGCCTTACCTCTCTGACCATGCTTTTTAGTCTTCTTAGCAAGCTCCTCCTCTTTCCTCTTGACCTGTATATTTTGGTGTTATTCTGGATGTGGAACCAGGCCCTCTTCCTCTCCCACACCCTGCAGTTGATCTCGTCTAGGTCCGAGACTAGGTACAGATGACCCTCAGTCTTAACCTCCAGTTCTAGCTCCTTCCCTGCATTTAAGACTCCAGAATCTAACTGTCCTACTGGCATCTCCACTTGGATTCCTTACAAGGCATCAAAGATGCAACACATCTAGAGAGGAACTCTAGATTTTCCCCACCCTTCCCTCCACCATTCCAGGCTTCCCCATTTCCGGAATGGCATCTCTGTATGACCATCGCTCAAGCAAAACCTCGTAGCCACCCGTAGGTTTTGGCCTGCATAACAGTGTGACAATCCCCCTCTGAGTCAATGTCCAAAATGCATTTCAGATCTGCCTTCTTAGCTTCCTATGACCCTGACTCTGGTCAAGGGAAGCAAGTTTCCAAACTGGACTTCTGATTCCGCCCTTGGTCCCATTCATCTGACTCCCACAGCAGCTAGAGTGGCTTTTAAAACCCTAATATGATTCTGTCGCTTTGCTTTACATTATTCAGGGACGTTCTATTGCCCTTTGAATAAAATCTAAGCACTTGACTCTGGTCTTCGAGACCCTGCTCAATCTAGCGCCTCCCCACCTCTTCAGTGCCATCTTGCACCGTTCCTCTCCTGCCCCTCACTTCTACTCACTCTGTGGCAGCCTCACCAGCTTCCTTGTGATTCTCAAGCATGACAGGTAGGATCCTCGGGCTGTTTCCTCTGCCTGGAATGCTCTCCCCAGCCTGGCTCCTCAATGTAAATGCCACCTCAGAAAGGCTATTCTTCCCACTTCATTCTATTGTATACCATGATGTACTTCCTATGAATTTCTCCCAGTCTGAAATGATCTTATTTATTCTTTTGTTTGTATTCTTGTTCACTCTGACAGCCTCTTACACAATTGTTCTTGATTTAGGAACTCACAAATCCTTTTTGAAAATCCAGTGAAACTCTATCATGAGACATACGCAAGTACCAGCACATAAAATTTTGCTGACAATTTAAGAGCTTCGCAGAACTGAGAGGTTCCTGAAGCCAGATTGAGAGCTGATGTTGCAGAATCAGACTTTTAGAAATAGAAAGGACCTGAGGAATCATCGGGACCCCAGGATGGCCAAATGCCTTTAGTTGGACTCTCTCCTCTAGGGTGGGGTGTGGCTGCCTAGAGTGCATGATTGAAAGGCTTCTTAGGCAGGCTTCTTAGGCAGTGTCTGGGATCAGTAGGCAAGAGTGCCATGAGTGATTAGCAATGTCTGCCACAGACTGGGAAAGGGAGGGCAGTGGCATTGCCGAGAGCTATTTGCCATGTCTGATCTGGTGCATCTGAATTTAAGTGATTTGCCCAAGGCCACACAGTTAGTAAATAAAAAAACCTGGATAGAATCTAGTCTCCTGGGTTATGTAAGAGTTCCTCCTAAGAAGCCCATTTCAACTCAAGTAGAGGGCTTGGCCAGTAGCAGAGCCCATAGGACTTCCTCAGAAGGGAAAAAAGAAGGGAAAGGAAGGGGAGGTTGGGCTGAAATAATTTTTCCTTGGAGGGTGTATAGTTTGGGGACTTCCTGGTAGCAGGGAATGCAGCCATAGCTGCAAATGTCCTTGGGGAAATGATCCCCTGGGTGAGAAGGATCCCCAGGAGAGAGCAGCACCAGATGGACACATTCCTAATAGGCAGGAGGCCAGAGGCTCATCCCTCAGTGCCATTGTACCCACCCTGGAGCAGCTGGCACCGCCCGGGGATATTAGGTGGCATGCGTGCTTCTCCACCTCTTGGCTTTCATT
This sequence comes from Myotis nattereri, assembly GCF_964212035.1. Taxonomy (NCBI): domain Eukaryota; kingdom Metazoa; phylum Chordata; class Mammalia; order Chiroptera; family Vespertilionidae; genus Myotis; species Myotis nattereri. Next base: position 22,114,459 of record NC_138075.1, on the reverse strand, counting down.
GAGTCCCGTGTGAGACACTCTTCACTATGACGATATGGCACGGGGGTGAGAGGCAGCCTCCAACAGCCGTACTTTCCAAGGTCGCAAGGTGAGCTCACCTGTCACCCAGAAATCCCCGCAGGACAGGTGGCTGGAGGCAGTCCCACATATGCAGGGGATGTGGGTGAGTGGTTAGGGCATTCTGCTGGGGTGCCCACCGGCATATCCACAGCCTCTGGGCCCACAGGAGCCCAGGGTACCCACATCACCCTTGGGTGGTTTTCTCCTCTTCCTGGAGATGGTCATCTGTGCGTTGGTAGGACATAGAGGCAAAGAGTCAACCGCTAAGACCCTTGGGAAGAACATGGGTCAGGTAAAAGTACTGAAAAAAAAAGGGGGGGGTGTTGATGCAGTGCTCCCCAGACCTGGCAGATAGTCAGAATTATTAGAGGAGCTTTGAAAAATGACCCATTCCTGGACATCACCCCAGAGCCGCTGACACAGGGTAAGTCCTCCGAGTCGGCGTAGCTCTCAAGTTCAGGGCTAGGGAGGTGGGACTGGAGATGAAGGTTCAGCTCCTCCCTCTCACACTTCCTGGTTGTGTGACCATGAGCAAGTCGCCTGATCTTTCTGAGCCTCACTTTTCATGTGGGAAAATGCTAATGTCTTCTACCTCCTTTCCCACTGTTCCGCAGATCAAAGGAGATATGGAAATAGCTCTGTTAACTGTGAAGCATTTCACTGCATGTCCGTGAATCTGCTTCATCGTTAATATGCCAAGGGCATTGGATTTGAGGGAAGCGAGTGGGGTTCCTGGGTAAGGGGAGGAGAAGGGTCTTGACCACAAAAACTTTGCATGTCAGGAGCGATCCTGCCCTTACGTGTGGACAGCAGCTCCGCAGAGGAGGCCGGGAAGGACACGGGCTCCAAGGCCTTGTCTGAGCCTTTCCGTCCGGGAGAGAAACATGACAGGGGCAGCGCCCGGGACGGGCTCAGGGCCAGGTGCAGGGCCACGCTTTTCAGAGCTCTGCCGGTTATTTTTAGTGCCTGGGTATAAATGAAAGAAATTTAAACTGCCCCCCGCAGCTGCCGCCCTGCACACTCGGCTATTTTTACTTCCGAAAGACTGGGCTCTGGTCCAGCTGAGGGAGGGAAACGGAGAAGAAAGGTGGAGGGTCGGGTGGGGGTGGAGAATTGGGAATTATTTTTCTTCCATTAAGAAAATAGAAGCCCGATGTTATCAGTCAGCAAGTGGACATCCGATCCAGGATGTGGCAGCCACCAGCCCTGGGCGCTCTGGGCACCCTGACATGCCTGCAGTGGGTTGGAGAGGTCAGCAGGTGGGGCATGGGTTGCAGAGAGGTTTGGGGAGCCCCACTCCCCTCCTCCCAAGGGGGCCTGCAGCTTCTTTGATGTTGCCTGTGCCCTAAGCTGGGGAGTGAGATTGGATACTGCAGACATGGAGACAGCAGCCTAGTGATGAGACTGGGGGGGTTAGAGTGGGGGGGGGGGGTTGGGGGCCTCAGGACTGCAGCCAAGGGTGGGGCCTCTGCCCTTTGCCCTGGGTGCATATTCAGGAGAGCGCTGTGTTGGAGCTGTGTGCCCTGGCACAACCTCTCTGAACCTCAGTTTCTTCTGGGCTTTCATTTAATGCATCTGGCCCGTGGCAGTTATAGCGAAGGAGGTGTGTTCCTCCCAGGAGGAAAGCGGGTAGTTCAGGCCAGACTCTACCACCTTCAATAGCAGATGAAAGGAAAGCAGGTACTATGAAGTGCCTACTGTGTACCAAGCACTTTGCCATGTTTCACACATTTTATGTTATTTAATTCCTCTAACCTGAGAAAGGTCAAACATATAAAAAACCTTTTACCAGCTTTATTGAGATAAAATTCACCCATTTAAAGTATGCAAATCAATGGTTTTTAGGTATATTACAGTATTAATGTTTTTTAATTATGGAAAAATATATAATGATTCCCACTTTAAAACCCATTCTTAAATGTACAATTTAATGACATGAAGTACATTCACAGTGTTTTGCAACCATCACTACTATTTCCAAAACCTTTTCATCATCCCAAACAGAAACTACTCATTTAACAATAACTCCCATCCTTCCTGCCCTCCAACCCCTGGCAACCTTCAATCTACTTCCAGTCTATTCTAGGTATTCTTATGAGTGAAATCATATAATACCTCTCATTTTGTGTCTGGCTTATTTCACTTAGTATATTTTCCAAGTCCATCCATGTAGCATGTATCAGATTTTATTCCTTTTTATGACTGAGTATAGTGCCACATTTTGTTTATCCCTTCATCTGTCAATAGATAATTGGGTTGCCTCACCTTTTGGCTATCTTCTATCCTATATAATAAAAGGCTAATATGCAAATAGACTGAACAGCAGAATGACCGGCCACTATGATGCACACTGACCACCAGGGGGCAGACACTCAACTCAGGAGCTGCCCCCTGGTGGCCAGTGCACTCCCACAGGGGGAGTGCCACTCAGCTGGAAGCTGGGCTCATGGCTGGCGAGTGCAGCGGTGGTGGCCTCCGCAGCAGCAGCAGTAAGGACCCTCAGGGGATGTCCGCGGGCCTAAGCCAGCAGTCGGACATCCCCCGAAGGGTCCCAGACTGCGACAGGGCACAGGCTGGGCTGACGGACCCCTGCCCCATGCACGAATGTCGTGCATGGGGCCTCTAGCATATCTATAAAAGCCTAACTGACCGTTCGACCATTTTCCTGGTAGCTATGATGCACAATGACCACCAGGGGGCAGATGCTCCAACCAGTAGAGGAGGGAGCCCGTTTCCTCGCAGAATTGGCTGTGGGTTAGGTTGCTGCTGGGGCACTGTCGGCCCCAAATCTGCTTCACCTGCACCCCGGACCCAGAGAGGAGGGAGCCCGATTCCGGGGTGCATCATCCAAGAACCGCCCTCTCACAATCCGGGACCCCTCAGGGGATGTCGGAGAGCCAGTTTCGGCCCGATCCCCACAGGCCAGGCCAAGGAATCCGTGCACTGGGCCTCTAGTTGTGAATAATGCTGCAATGAACATTGGTGTGCCAGTATCTGAATTCCTGATTTCAATTCTTTTGCATATAGTATACCTAGGAGTGGAAATACTTGGTCATATGATAATTCTGTTTAGCTTTTTGAAGAACCACTAAGCTGTTTTTCACAACAGCCACATCGTTTTATATTTCCACAAGGAGTAGTTACAATTTCTTAATTAACCTTTTTATTTTGAGATCGTTGTAGATTCACATGCAGTTGTAAGAAATAATACAGGAGATCCCATGTGCTCGTTACCCAGTTTCTCCAGTGGTAACATCTTGTAAAAGTATAGGACAATATCTCAGCAGACAATTGCCTTGACTATATCAGTCAAGATATAGGACATTTTCAAGGGTGAAGTATTTTTAATATTAATAATAGTGGCTAACACTTAGCACTTCCTATGTGCCATCTATATATAATATTTTCAATGCCTTACATGTATTAACTCACTTAATCCTCACAACAATCCTACAAGGTAAGTACCATTATCAGCCCCATTTTACAGGTACAGAAATTGAGGCACAGAGAAGTGAAGAAGTAGTAAGGGGTAGAGTCAGGGCTGACCCTGAGCCTAGTGCTTTTTTCTTCTGTTCCAGAGGCCTCCACAAAGTAAAGTTGCTGCTCTCGAAGTAAACACAGTCACCAGGTAGGCATAGGAAGCTGTAGTCAGGAAGGCCCCGGGCGCTTGCATCCAGGTGTGATGATGGAGCATCTCAGCATGGACTAGGTTACTCTTTCTGTTCACCTTGTCTTCCCCCTGTTCCTTGCCAGGGTGACCAAGCCCATCCCACCTCCCCGCTGTCTTGGTCAGGGTTGGGCCAGAGCAGATGTGAGAACTGGGGCTGCATTTAGAGGTCAAAGTCTTGGCCACACCCTGGCCCAACAGAAAGGGACAGAAATGTTGGGAGTCGGGAATAAACACCCCAAGGTCCCCATTCCCTCGTCTCCTGTGGCGCCTCCAGGAAGCACACCTGGTAGGAAGCCAGGGGACAGGGGATCCCAGCAGACAGCAGGGCAGGGGAGAGGAGAGTGTGGAACTGGAGGAGCAAAGGAAGCCCAGCCTACCCCGCAGCACAGAAAGGTGCTCGGGGGGAGCTGTCTCTGCCTCTGACAGCGTGGAGGCCACAGTGGGGCCTTCTGTGGATTATACGCTGTGGTACGGCCTCTGGGCAGGATCGGCCCACCAGCGATGAGGGAGGCTGTCCTCAGCTGAGGCCACACAGGCTTTCATGTGCTCCGTGGCATCTCTGGGGGTGCCATTCAGACTGAGTTCTAGGTGAATGGAGCCCCGGAGCTGTGTGGTGTGGTCCTGGCAGGGTCTCTCTGCTGCTTGTCTTCTAACATGAAGGCTCTTGGCCCGTTGAGAGATGCCGGGTGCCAGAGAGGTTAGAGCCTGGGCTCTGGAGTCAGACTCAGGTCCTACCTGTGTGGCCTCTTCAAGTTACTCCTCCTCTCTTAGCCTCACTTTCCCCATATGAAAAATGGGATAGTAAAAGCGGCTCCCTCATAGGATGGCTGCGATTCCTAAGTAAAACCCATACGATGCTCAGAGCACAAGCTGTACCTGGTAGCAGCTGGTCAGTAGACGTGAACTTCTGCTTATACTTGTGTCCACAAGATTTAGGGGGGTCATCCTTTGCCAAGAAGGGGGGACAATTCCTTATCTGGTTTTGGGCTCAACGAAAGGAGTCGGTCTGCACAGGTGCATGTATTTAGTGATTATCACCCTTTTTTGTGTTCATGGTGCTTACAAACTTAAATTTTGGCCTGCATCTGTGAAGAGGTTAAACCAGCGGTTCTCAACCTGTGGGTCGCGACCCCTTTGGCGGTTGAACGACCCTTTCACAGGGGTCGCCTAAGACCATCCCGCATATCAGATTATTTACGATTCATAACAGTAGCAACATTACAGTTATGAAGTAGCAACGAAAATAATTTTATGGTTGGGTCACAACATGAGGAACTGTATTTAAAGGGCCAGAAAGTTGAGAACCACTGGGTTAAACCATGTGAGCAATGGTTAAAACCAAGGACATGTTTATGAAAGTACCAATAAGATGATACAATCAATCCAATAATCCCAGGCAGGAATTGTGAATTAATTAGTATTTTAATCTGCTCCCTGAGCCTATTTTATTAAATATAAGGACACAAACAATAAGACAACTCCCATTTCAAGCTCACGTCTCCTTTTTTTTTCAGTTTGGTATTTGTAAGACTTCAACATCCTAATTTAAAAGTCATTGCCCATCGTGTCGGTGGAAATTGCTCTCCGCTGTGAGTTACGAGAACTTGACTGGGAGAGGCTTAAGCACTGATGAATGAGATCGATTTCCCCTCTAACAGGAAGTGTGGAGTCGGGCGGTTGCTGCATTGCACAGGCTGCTCAGACACAGCATCAAGTGCTCCGGCTCTTTCTTCAGGCTCTTTGCTGTCCTCACATGGCTGCCTCTCGGTTGCAAGGTGGTGGCCACAGCTCTGGGCTTCACCTTCCAGGTCAGGGTAGGAGAAAGGCAACAGTAGCTACGTCAGCTCGTGTGACTCTTTTATCAGAAAGGCAAAACATTCCTGGAAAGCCCCCACCGTGGAATTTCCCTTCTATCCCATTGGCCAGAACCAAGTCATATGACCAGCCCTTGTTACCTGGGAAAGTGGGTAACAGGATGGTTGGGACTGACTAGGGCACATTGTCTTCACAAACAGAACCCTGGTTCTGTTCGTGTGGAAGAGGGGGGAATGGAATGAAAACTGGGTAGACAGCTAGTGATGTCTGCCAGACACAACTGTGAGAACTGGGTGATCCACTTCTCAAGGTTTCATGATCCGACATCTTGCTCTCGGGATGAAAACCCAGTCCATACCTCTTGAGGAAGGGCTTCTTGTTTACTAAAAAAAATCTATACTAATAAAAGGGTAATATGCTAATTAGACCAGGAGACCTTCCAGACAAAGCCATGGTGGCGGGGCTGAGACAGAGGTGGTTAGGCGCTATCAGGCCGGCAGGAGAGGGCAGCTGGGGGCGAGCAGGCCAGCATGGGGGGCGGGGGGGCAGTTGGGGGCAATCAGGCTGGCAGACAGAGTGGTTAGGGGCGATCAGTCAGGCAGGCAGGTGAGCAGTTAGGAGCCAGTGGTCCTGGATTGCCTAATCCAGCAGTCGGACATCCCCTGAGGGGTCCCAGATTGGAGAGGGTGCAGGCCGGGCTAAGGGACACCCCCCCCACCGTGCATGAATTTCGTGCACCGGGCCACTAGAATATATATATATATATATATATATATATATATATATATATATACACACTGGCCAATAAAAGTCTAAGCACCATTGAGCAATGTCCGTTTAGGTAGAATGAGAGGAATTCAGACCTCTGTGCCCTTGTGGAGCTGACCCTTCTCAGTGCAGAGCAGATCATGTCAATAAAGACAAATGCATAGGAGGCAGGGAGGGGATTGGCCTGAAAACACTGTGCAAATATAGAAAGTAAAGAGTGCTTGGCCATGGAAGGAGGGTGCCCAAGGAAGTTCAAGTCCATAAAGGGTTGTCTGTGGACGGGTATCATCTTGTTGGATGGGGTGAAGGGTAGGAACTGATTCAGAGACAGAATGTAGCTCAATACAAGGAGGAAATTTCCTAAGGAATGAATGGCCTGTCTTGAGGGAGTGGATTTCTGGAGGGACAAATGGAAACTGGAGAAAAGATCAGACTCTGAGATTCTTCTGCTTCCTAAGTCTGGGGGGCTTCATTTCAGCGGGGCACACCATGTTACTCGGACACTGGATTGGGCAACAAAGACGAACGAAAGTCCTTGCCCAGGAGGTGCCCACAGTCCCCCAGGAAGAGGGATGTGCGCTGTATTGTGAAAAGTTGTTGTTTTGGCTGTAGTTACTGTAAGAGAGGATGAGCAAAGGGAGCCCAGGAAGAGTGTCAGGAGAGAGAATGCTTGAACCGGGCCTTCAGACAGTCGGGGTGTGAATTGCCTTTGGGAATAGTGTGGGCAGGAGGGATAAGGGCACTTCCCTTAAGTGGTGCCCTTCTGCCCAGTCCCCGCCTCTGGGAAGGAGTCCCTGGGTTGAGAAACACATGCTTCTGCCACAGGACCCTTCTACTGGAAACGATCGTTAGCAAACCCTGCCTGTGGCACAGGTGTGGGGGCAGGGTGCTCAGCAAATGGGGCAGACCAGGGCCCTGTCCTCTGAGAGCCCATTGAATTGAAGAGCTGATGGGACTGGAGGGAAGCAAGCAGGAGGGGGCAGGAGAAGTGCCAGGTGAATGCTGAGCCACAGGGTGCTGGGTGACAGCCTCACCTGCCTGCTGGAACCACTTCCCAACTTGCCGAGCATTTCCCCATTAGTATGTCATTGGATCGTCACAAAAGCCACGTTCGGTGAGTGGAGTTGGCGTTACTATTGCCTCCTCCCCTGTCCGTGATGAGGGAATCGAGGCTACATGACCCGTAAGGGGCAGAGACGGGCCTGGGACCTTGATCATTGGATCCCCTGGCCTGAGGCGATTACATGGAAAGCAGGCGGGAAGTGAGGGGAGTAAACACATCTCACACCACGGTTTGTGCGTAATCAAAACCAACTTAAAATAATACAACAAAATGACCTGATCATTGATACATTTATTGATTGAAGCCATTGACCACTATGCTATAAAGATCTGGAGGAGAAAATTTAAAGGAGAGTTTACACTTTCGTGCCCTGGGAGGTCATACCTGGAATGGCAAAGAGCTTGGATGCTGGCTTTTTTATTAGGAAAACTACTAAATCTCACTGGGGGAGAAAAGGGGGCGGGGGTGGGGTGGGAGGATAAAATAGGGATAATAGCACCAGCTTTGTATGCTGTGAATTTCGTAGGGCAATACATACAGAAAGTCCTTTGTCAATTAGGCTGTTCACATTGTCACTGTTAATGTACACAGTGCTGGGGGAGAAAAATGAGGATGATGGTAATAGTTACAATTTCTTAAGCACCCACTGCATATGGGGTACCATGGCAGACCCTGCAGTAGGATCGAGTCTCTCTGGGCATAAGGGGCACCTAGTTGGTAGGGGGAGGCCCAGTTTGTTTTGGATTCCTGGAAGAGGCTCCCGGCCTGGGTGGGGTGGGGGCGGGGAGGGAAGGAGGCACCCCCATTTCTGTATTCATCAAGACTTTCTTGAACACTCACTAAGGGTCAGGTCCTGTATCAGGACAGAAAACATTCCAGGTGGAGGCAGCGACAGAGGTGACAACTGCCGCTCTCCCTGTCTTGCTAAGGGATAGGTCCCTCTTTTTACTTTTTGTGGAGAAGTTTCCATCCTTGTTGACAGCTGCCTGGGGCCAGGCGGGCTGGGAGGGAGGGGAGAGCTCGTGAGGCGACCTTCAAAGAGAGAAAGTCGGTGATGTGGGGAAGGGCTCCTCCTGGAGTCCATGTCAGACCCTGGCACATAGTAGGTGCCCAGGAAATGGGGGTCCTCGCGTCCCTCATGAATGAAGTGAGGCATTTTCACTCTTGGTCTTGCCAGCTCTCTGAGGGGGAGCCACGCTGGTGGAGGGTTGACTCCCCCTGGGTGTAGTAGGCAGGGGGCTGCTGTGTGGCTGTGTCACAGGGTGGGGCCAGGAAAACTCTGCCAGACAGAGGACTCCCCAAAAACCTTCAAGGGAAGAACCATCCTTCCTGTGTGCGCCTGCTCCTTCTGCCCTCTCCGAAGGGGCTTGGGGGGCAGGGGGCGCGAATGTGGGCCGAAGTCGTAGCAGCACAGGTGTTTAGGTTTCGTGCCAGATAGGATTCAGCTGGCCCTCCAAGGTCCCAGGGACGGACGGACGGGAGTTGATTGACAGCAGACCTGCTCGGCTGCTGGAGTGCAGCACTCCCCAAACTCTCCCGTGCTGCGAATCACCTTGTTAAAATGCTGACTCTGACTCCTTGGGGGTCAGGCCTGAGATTTTTGCATTTCTAACGAGCTCCTGGAGGCTGCTGATGCCGCTGGCCCTGGACCGCACTTTGAAGGAAGGCAGCCCTTGGTGGCCCCCCCACATGTACTCAGCCATCTACGCTTGCTGGTACGCTGACCTGCCACCTTGGGGCTGCAGCTCTGCCCGGGGCTTTCTCTGGCCACCAGAGCCAGCTCAGCCCGGACCTATGAAGCCCACTGACTGTGTGCTAGGGGGCTCCGTGCCCTGCATCCTTGTCTCTGCTCCCGGGGAACCCCCAACAGAGGTGGTCAGTTGCAACCCACTCTGGCCCCTGAAGCAAAAGGGGAGCTCATTGGGAGCCTATCAGGAGGCTCAAGGACCACACCCAGAACCAGCCGAGGACTCGGGGAGCCCGGAGAGCCCAGGCTCAGGGGACGCAGTGACCAGGAGGGTCTGGCCCAGGGCTGCCTCTTCTTTGTGTCACTTGATCCTGATTCAAAGCCAATTGGCTCTGCCTGTGTCACCATCCATGCTTCCACTTCCAGAGGACCACTCTGATACCCACAGCGGGGGTGGGCACAGGCCCCCCAACTAGACCCACAATAGGGGGATTGCCTTTGTACAGGAAGCAGGGTGGGATGCTGAGTTTCCTGGCTATAGGGTGAAAAGGAGGCAACTGATGAACATCCTGAGCAGTGACTGCATGCCCCACCGCGCCCCCCCTTGTCCCCCCCCCCCCCGCCCGCACCCACCCAAAGACGTCTCCTGGGGCAGTCTGCTAGGTTTGATGAGCTCAAGGCAGCCTCCTTGCCCTCCAGGAGGTGGATGTGTTCAGAGCCCCTAACTGGAAACACGTGGGATGGGCGCTCCTGCCTGGAAGTTCCTTTAGGGCGTTTAAAGAGGTGGCCCCTGCCCGCTAGGTAAACAGTAATTTTACTCTCAGTTGTTCTGCTCTGGGAAACTTCCTCTCCTGTACATCCTGTACATGAAACAGCCGGAAAACCACCCCCAGCTTGAAGGGGATCTAAGCTTCCATTCTGTTCAATTGGGATTATTCCTGCCTTCCTCTTCTCTCCTCTCCCGCACCCCACCCCCCCATTCCAGGGGAGGCCTGGGCTGATAGGACCTGTGGGTACTGCAAGCTGGGAGGATGGAAGGAGCCAGGACCTGTGGAAGATGTACTGGGGGAGGGCAGGGCTCTGGGAGGGTGAAGCTTGACCTTTGGGGAAGGAACGGAAAGTTGAACTTAGGGGGTCAAATCAGAGCGGGTGGCAGCCGCTGAGCTCTCTTCCTCTCAGGACTCTGGCCCCGACTTCTCACGTGTTTTAGTCAAGGCCCATTTCATGGTAAGGAAAGGCCCGCCCTTCTGTTTTCTGTGTTCGCTTCCACTTTGGAGCTGACGTGGTGGGTACCATCCATCCTTTCGGGTCAGGCCACGCAGGGGGTGGCCAGTCAGCTGTGTGCCCTTGGATGAGGTGCCCTCGCCAGGCCTGCCCACTCTGCTCGCTGGTGAGGGTGTCAGATGGTACAATGTGTCTGTCTAGACAGCAGGAGCAGGGGGAGGGGCGGGTTTCTTCTGAAAACCAGGGACCCAGTAACAATACAGATCTCTCCGGGACGGGGCCTCACTCCTGGAAATGCGTGTCAGTGTGAGCGGCCATGCTGCTTCTGCAGCTGCTGCTGAGATAGGTCTAGGCATGGATTTCCCAGATGTGGCCGGGGCCACCTGCGTCCGCGTCCTGCGGAGACTTTGCATAGATGACCGACTCGAGACCTCTGGCCTAGAGCCTCTGAGGGTGGGATCCGGAAATTGACATCGGCAGGGAGGGTCCACCCCGATGCTGCCTAGGTGAAAAGTTTGAAAATCCTTATTTGAACTCTTCTGAGGCACTTGCCAGTGTCAGGTACCCCTTCCCTCGCTTGGCCCGCTGACTCGCCCCTCCCCGGATTCACAGCAGGCCTGAAACGTTCTGTCTTCTTTCCCAGCACGAGGAGGAGCTGTTGTTGCTCGTTCCCTTTCAGAAACAGAAACACTCAGGAGCTGCAGGTTGCTTGGGATGGATTTCAAGAGGATGCTGAATCCGTAGAGGCAGGACCGGGCCCGGGCAACTGGAATGGGCCATTACTGTAGAAAATTGTTTCGGGATTGTCCAGCCACCTGGCCTGAGGCTGGCCATCAGCAGCTGTCAGAGGCCATCAGGTTGGGCCCTGAAGGACTCAGCCAGGGCTGGAATCCCAGTCAGCGCTGACAGCCCTGGTGATGTCGAACAACTCCTGAGCCTTCCTGCCCTTCCTCCCAACAGGTGTGCGTCTTGACCGAGTGCGTGGAGGCCGCCAGAAATACAAGCGACGGCTGGACGCGGAGAACAGCCCGTACCTGAGCTTACAGATTTCCCCACCTGCTAAAAAGCCATGTGAGTGCCAGGGCCGTCCATGCCCCTTCTGCCAGCATCTGTACTGGCACATCTGACATGCCATCTTCCCAGTGCTGGGTTATGGGACACTGTGGATCTGGGGGAGGAGGCATCAGTGCCTGACAGTGACGCCAGGTGCTTCAGAATGAGACCGTAATCAGAAGGCCTTTCCCCATGGGGTGCCCCAGAACGTGGCTCCAAATGCAGCGTGGTCCTGAGGGGCCTGGGCTCCAGCATCCAGAACATGCCCCTCTAGCCGCCCACATGCAGCGGGCTCTTCTTGGGAGAACTCACCAGGCAACTTCCCTTGGAGGCTCTTGCTCAGCAACCGGAGTCGCCACGGCCAGCAGCCCTGTGGAGTCAGGAAGGGAGGGACGATTACAGCCATGTTTGACCTTCCCGGGCTCCTCATACCTGACTTGTCTTCCCGACCCCTCCCGGCCTCCACCCCAGCCCCGTTCCTCGTGCCAGCCATTTACTTCCCTCCTTTGGTCTCTGCAGTGACCAAGATCGTCTCCTACCTGCTGGTGGCTGAGCCAAACAAGCTCTATGCCAGGCCTCCCCCTGGCATGCCTGAGGGCGACATCAAGGCCCTGACCACTCTCTGTGACCTGGCGGACCAAGAGCTCGTGGTCATCATCGGCTGGGCCAAGCACATCCCAGGTGAGTCACATAGGGGCAGGGAGAGAGTGCGCGCAGGGGCCCCGGCCGCTCTCCCCACGGCTGGCCTCGAGCCCCGTAACACCTTGGCAAGCCTGTTTGCCTCTGGTTTCTTTGTCTCTCCCTGTGGGAGTGGAGGTGAGCCTGTGTTTGGATGGTCCCGTAATGTCCCTAAACCTCCAGGGGCTCCTCAGAACTGGTTATCATTCTAAAGGGGTTATGATTGCATCTACAAGGGGTGATATTCAAAGGGCAAGTTCTTTGAATCCTCGTAGACCTTATTGGAAATATGCTGGAAAACAAGGCAGGAGAGGATCCGCTCCCTAGCTCCGTTAGGGGCCAGTGGAGTGGAACGGCTAAGAACATGGCTTGGGAATCAGATGGGGATTCAAATTCTGGGCCTGCAGCTTTCTAGCTGAGTAACCCTGGGCGGCTCCATCCGCCTCTCCAAGGGACTTATCTCCCACATGGGCTGCGCCGTGAGGCTGACATGTGGCCATACGTGTGCACACGAGGCACATGCTAACGTCAGCTGCACGCTCACTGTTGCCAGCAGGGAGGCCTGTCTCCTTGTCTGGGTTCTTTGATTTTGCGATCATTTCTGGCCTGGGAAGTACATGTAATGGACATGCTTCAGACGATACAGACTTTTCTTCATTGCGTGCGGCCCCCGACCCCTTGTTCAGCTTTCCTTGCTCTGGATAAATGGTGGGAGCTGGTTTTTAATTTTGTTTCTGTAGACACTGGCACCCACATATTTTGTATGACCTACACGGTGGGACCTTGCTGACGTCTGTGCAGTGTATCCCTTTAAGGTTCTAACACACTCGCTCGTCGTGCGGTGGGGACAGCCTATTGTCCTCTGGCGCTGGCTCTCCTGGACTTGGATCCTCGCGCGCCATGTGGCACGGGGCCCCTCATCTTGCCTGCAGGTCCTTTTTCTGTTTGCTTGTCACGAGCTCTGAGTGATGAATACGCTTACATGCTGATGTAGCAAAGATGTCCTGGCCTTGAGATCCGAGGCCCACCGAGGCCCACAGTTGATGGGGCGAGTGAAAAGGTCTTCATGGGAGTCGTGTGCACAGCCTACAGGGAGGTCCCTCCCCGCAGGCGGGGGCTGGTGGGGAGCTGTGTGGCTCAGAGGGGATGCTGGTGCCATTTAGCCGGCAGATGCCGACAATCCCCACTTTGGAACTCCCTGTGGCCCGAGGTATTTTGACTCAGGGGTGGGCTCACTGGGGATCTGGACTGGAGCGCCCTCACTAAGGAGCTCAGCCTCTTGGGATTACACACTCAGTGGTTTTGAATCTGCCCTGTGCTGGTTCAGCACAGATGCGGGGTCAGGCCACTGCTTAAGACACCTCAGCCTGGATTGCTCCACTAACCCAGGGCCAAATCGGGCACAGCTCCCCTGCACCCCTCCCCATCACTCACTCCTCTTCAGGGTTGAGCAGATATAGTACCCAAGCGATGGCTCAGGAGTGGCTCCTGGTGGTCCTCCGGTCCATTGCTTCCCTCTCCTACCACCCAGCCCTGCACCACCTCCCAGAGGGTAGGGTAGAGCTAGGAAGCACCCTCTCCCCTGCACCCATTTCTCCCCGTCCGTCCTATCATCCCAGCACTGTCTCCTGTTTGTGCCCAACCAACAGGGCAGTGGGCAGAGCAGAGTGGTTCCTGGGGATACAGACCCTGGATTCAGGCAGACCTGGGTTCTGATCCCAAGCTGCCCTTTCTGGTATTACAAGACCTTCCTTCCTTCCTTCCTCCCTTCCTTCCTTCCTTCCTTCCTTCCTTCCTTCCTTCCTCCCTCCCTCCCTCCCTCCCTCCCTCCCTTCCTTCCTTCCTTCCTTCCTTCCTTCCTTCCTTCCTTCCTTTTCTTTCATCAGTCTCCTCTCCTGGGAACTGGGACTCAGAATAGAGCCCCTTTCCCAGGTGCTAGGAGGAGAGGGCACACTTGGCCCAAGCCCGCACACAGCAGAGATCATGACCATCGTTGTTGCTAACACATTATTGCTGATAGTGTTAAAAGCCCCCTTTCGCATCATCATTTCTCTTTGTCCACAGCTGAATTCTTTTTGATTAAAAAATAAAATAAACACAGGGGCTCACTTGTTCACCTCAAACACTAATTTGCCTATTTTGCATAAATCTGCATGCTGAATTATTTGGGCCTGACCTTCTAGTGTTTACTAGTAAGGTAAAATTAATTAATAGAGCTCCTGCCACTGCATGTAAACCTCATATTAAGGGCGATGACACATCAAGTGCCTGATACATTTCAGGATCTGCATCCTTTGGCCCATCGACTGAAGGGTCCCAGGCTCGATTATGGTCAAGGGTGTGCACCTTGGTTGCAGGGTCAATCCTTGACCCAGTCAGGGCACGTGCAAGAGGCAACCAATTGATGTGTCTCTCTTACATCAATTTTTTTTCTCTCTCCCTCTCTCTCTCCCCCTCCCTCCCTTCCACTCTCTCTAAAGAATCAATAGAAAAATGTCATTGGATGAGGACTAACAAAACAAACAACAAAAATTATCCATCTTATTCCCAAATGAGATCCTTGGGACAGGAATTAATCTAATTCTTGGTATCAGCCACAACTCCTAGCAAAAGATCTTACTACATACAGTCATCGCTCAATAAATGCATGCAAAGGCAGCTAGGAAGCACCCTGTGGGTGCTGGGCTCTGGGCTGGAGGCTAGAGGATACCGAGGCATGAGATGTGGTTCCCTTTGTAAGGACAGAGGCTATGGCTCCTCTTCAACGCTCTATTCCTGAGTAAGGAGCCAGTCCGGCCTCTCCAGGAATCAAAATGGACAGGAGCAGACATGACCCAGGTGGGCTCGGGCCTGCATCCTTCCTACTAGGCTTGCTCTCTTTTTGGTTTTCTTTCTTTCTTCCTTCCTCCCTTCCCCTTCCCCTTCCCCTTCCCCTTCCCCTTCCCCTTCCCCTTCCCCTTCCCCTTCCCCTTCCCCTTCCCCTTCCCCTTCCCCTTCCCCTTCCCCTTCCCCTTCCCCTTCCCCTTCCCCTTCCCCTTCCCCTTCCCCTTCCCCTTCCCCTTCCCCTTCCCCTTCCCCTTCCCCTTCCCCTTCCCCTTCCCCTTCCCCTTCCCCTTCCCCTTCCCCTTCCCTTTCCTCACATCCATTGGTTTGCCTCCTGCATGAGCCCCAACCAGGGCCTGGGCTGGGGAGGAGCCTGCAACCAAGGTACATGCCCTTAACTGGAATTGAACCCAGAACCCTTCGGTCTATAGGCCAAAGCTCTAGCCACTGAACCAAAGTTAGGCCTTCAGACTTGATTGGGCAGAGGCCACGGAGGAAAAGTCCCCAAGGGCATGAGATGCTGTGACCGGTCTCAGCACAGAAGCTGGTGCTCACGCGGCACCGAGCGACCCGCTTAGCCAGAGAAAGGCTCGTTTCAGCACAAACTCATTCCCAGCACCCCCCCCCCCCCCCTCCAATTACCAGGGCGTTGAACACACAGGGTGAGCCCTGGGGAACTCATGCCTGATTGGGATTTGCTCAGAGTAACAGCCGCTCTTTTGTGTGAGTCAGGCCGAAGTCTCCCTCCCCCAGATGCTGATTTTCCAAGTGCTGGGCTGCCCAGGGGACAAGCCCGAGCCTTCAGAGTGTCCACTTCTTATTCCCTGTGAGCAAGAGGTTAGAACCAGAGCCCTGGCCTTTCACAGCCCGTGGGCACCACTTGACGAATTGCAGCCTCCAGGTGTGATTAGCTGGTTCTCCCGGTTCAGGCAGCCTCCAGGCTGCCCCAGCCGGAACTTTCTCCTGCCAGCCCCCGGGGAGTCCCCACGGCCCTGCCTGCTGACACGTGGTGGCCTCTGCAGGGGACCCCAGAGGCGTCCCCACAGAGGGCCCCTCAGCGGGTCTGCTCCCAGGTAGCCACCGTCTGGCCGCACTGAGAGCAGAATGCCGGCGGCCGATGAAATATGGGCTGCCGAGTGACAGCAGCTGTGTCTGGAGTGGCCTCAGAGCCTATAATTACATCTCCCTTTATTACCTCTGCTAATGGCCCTCCAGGTCGACAGAAACGATAATAAATTAACAGATTATGAACTCCACTTGCCACAAATTATGTGCTCTCTCTCTCTTTTTTTTTAAATTCTAGGAGCTCCTGCTGTCAAGTCACTGGGGGATGGGGGATGGGGGAGAGCCTGACGTTGTTATTAGATCAGTTGGTGCAGATAAAGCAACTTTCTGTGGGCAGCAGAGCTCAAGGTGGGAGACCCCAGGAGGGCGGGCCCAGGGGCAGCCGGCTGGGGCAGAACCCGAAGGGGCCAGTGCCCTCTGGGTCAGCCAGGCACAGGGACGGCTGCACTCCTGGGTCACGGCCACGCCCAGCCTCTCCAGCGGCCCCCTGAGCCCCAGAATTGCTAATTACTTGATGGAGGAGCAGAGGAGCCCAGGCAGAAAAGCAGAAGTGGAGGTGCTTTGCTGAAGGGCAGGGAGGAATGGCTCAGACCCCTTTGTTTGAGTTTAAGTAAAAGAAGGAATATGTGCTTCTGGTAAAGTTCTGGATGTGACAGAGGGGTGGAGTTCCAAATGCATCCCTCTGGGAGTTTCCTGTACCCGAACACCCACCCACTGCGCACTCACAAATGTTCTCCTCCCCTCCATGGATCATACTATAACTTGCTGTACCTGCTTCTTCCATTTAATTATATACAGTAGTATAGCACCTGCCATGTGCTAAGAGTGTTCTAAATGTTCCGCACCTTAGCTCATTTAATTCAAACAATCCCCTGAAGCCAGGACTGTTGTTATTCCTGCTTTACTAATGAAGAAACTGCGGCACAGAGAGCTAGCCAGCCAGTGGTCAGCAAAGCCGGGATTTTAATACAGGGCCCGGCCCTGGTCTCTGCCCTTCACCCTTACTCCCTCCCTTATGCTCCTGAGTATCTTCCACATCCACACACATTCCACCTCATTCTTCTAGTGCACCATTTTTTTAAAAAAAACTAATAAGGGCACTTGTATAATAATTGTATGTATTACATGGGTCACATCTGGGTTGTTTCCTGCTTTGGGCCATTTCAGACAGAGCCAGCAAACACCTCTGCACATGTAGCTGGGTATATCCCAGCATGCTTTTCTCTCTGGGAGGAATTCCCAGCTGTGGAATCGCTGGGTTGGAGGGCGCATACCTTTCATTCTGCACTTGATTTAATTTTATCCTTGGACACCTTAAACATGGACAGGTTCAAAAGCCCCAAATAGGCAAAAATGTATTCACAGAACTCCCGTCTCCATCCCTATCCCCTCCTCCTTCCTCTTCGAGGTAACAGTTTTTATTTCTCATTTTCCCCTCCTAGTGTTTCTTTTCTCAAACATTAGAAAAGGTCAAATATTTCCCCCTTCCTTGCACAAAAGCCTGTGTGCGTGCCTGGCACTTGGCATATGGATTTTCAAAGCTATTCCCAGCTCCTTTTGAAGATGCTCATGGAGGAAGGGAGAAGTCAGGGGCCGAGTCCACTCAGATCAGACAAGCAGGGCGGTCTGGGCACGGGCCTCGGGGCATATCCTCCGATGGTGGCACACAACTCTCCCGGGAGCTGTCTCCCTCCCTCCCCGGCCTCGGCCTCTCTCCCCACAGGGCAGGCCTGTCTGACTCAAAGGCAGCTACAGCCACACTCACTCTGAAGGGCGGGGAGGGGCTGACCCAGTCCTTTGGGCACAATTTCTTATCATCTGGGAGTCAAGGCCCAGCGGCATTTGTCCGTTCTCTCCTCCGACTTGAAAATTTGTTGGACACCTTCTTGGCATCAGGATGGGAGCTTGGCAGTGGGGGTGGGAAGATGACAGGAAGCTCAGGGCACGGGGCACACAGACACCGAGGTGTGTGCTGTCAGAGCTCCTGGTCACCTTCGGGGCTCAGCCCCAAAGTCTCCTCTTCCGGGAAGCCTCCCAGGCTCTCACTTGGGCCACATTCCCATTGTGTGTTCTCATAGCCCCCCATCTCCTCATAGCTCTTCTTATATGGTGACATGCGGTACTTGGCGTGTCCTTCCCTCTTCACTGCGAGCTCTTAAAGGCTGAGCCAGTACCAGTTCTGGTTTGAGCTGGCCATCCTGTCCCCAGGGCCTGGCACTTAGTAGGTGTTCAATAAATGCCCGTTGGATGAATGAAGGGGCAGAAGCATGCTATTCATGTTCTTCTAGTGATCGCACCTGCGTGATTAGCCTCACAGGGGGCTTTTCTCCTTCTTTTCCTCACCCTCCCTCTCTGCCACCTTCCAATTCAACTGTCTATTAATTTCTCCCCATCCACCTCCTACCTCTTTCCTCCCATTCTGTCTGCTTTCAGATGCCCCTACCCCAGCGCCATCCCCGCTTCCCTACATACACACACCCTCATGGGCTGGCTGATTGGTATCTGTTAATTAATGTCGCCCAAGGCCTCTCTTGCTCAGAAGCCTGATAAGGGAAATTGGATGTCCATTTCCATCTATCTTTTATTACCTCCCGGCTCTCCCCGCCACCACGGGGAGCCACACACCGGCTCCCACCCCGGGATCTGGACAACACACACACCCCTGACCCTCTGTGCTGCAGCCCGTCCCCTGAGAAGGCGCGTCAATCCAGGCTCGCCCGAGCCATCAGGGTAATTGATCCCGCTCTTTTGTCGGTCACGCCGGATGCCAGCAGCCAGGTGCTCATCCAGGGCCTGGGCTGCGCAGATCGGGCCTGGGAACTGGGATGATAGACTAAGAGGGTGCTCACGGGGATAGGGCAGCCTGCCAGGTAAGGGGGCTCCAGACCCAAGGGTGCCCCCTATAAAGGAACACATGCACAGGTTGGAAAAGAGGGAGGACAGTGTTTTTTTAGAGACAGAAGGCAGCAGAGGAGGGTGGGACAGACACCATGGAAGCCTAGAGTGAGGGATCAATCCAGACGCTTGGGGCCACCCCAGGTCTCCAGTCCAGTGGGAGAAGAGAGTCATGCCAATAGCATGCTAACAACATGCCAATAGCATAGCAACAACTACAGCCATCACTACCGCCAGCTCAGGTTTGCTGAGCACCCACTGTGTGCGGGGCGATGCTCAGTGCTCCCACTCACCATCCTCGTCCTCACAGCCCGCGCATCCGGGCTGGGCCAGGTTCTAGGTCTGCAAATGAAGTGATGAGTCCTACACAAGCACATTACCCCGGGAGCCCCTGACTTTCCGTAGCCACGACACCTGGTGCAAGTGGCTTTGTGGATACTGTTCCTCTTTTCAGCACATCTGGCATGCTCCGTGTTGTGACCAGTCACTGAAGTTACCACCGTGTTTAGTGACCAGCTGTTTGAAAATCAGTTTCCTCTCTTCCTCCCTCCCTCCCTCCTTTCTTCCTACCTCTCTGGCTTGTGTATCAAGATGGTCATTGACCTTGCATAGTTAAGCACATGTAATGTAATTCCAGTACATTATTCTCATTTTGCTGATGAAGAATTTCATCTCATTATTAATAGTAATAGTAAGAGCTCCGCAACTGTGCTGTGTGTTCTGTAACCATTGGCTCACTTAGACCTCACAGCGACGCTCTTAAGCGGGCACTACTGTTACACCCATTTCACAGACGAGGAGACTGAGGCGTGGAGAAGCTGCACAGCTTTCCCAAGGTCAGCCTACAGCTAGTAAATGGGGAGTCGGAATGCAAGCCCAGGCAATCTTGAGAACACATTGGACAAGACAGTGGCACAGTTCTGGAGCCATCCCTATGCCCAGGCTCACAGGATACAGGACTGCTGCGTCATCGTTAAATGCAGAGTCATGGCCTGGGCAGCGGGGTTCTGACCCCTGGGAAGACAGGCTGCCCTGTGACAAAGTGCCCCCTGACCCTGGGGGCCCCTGAGCATTTTGTAGCCCCAGGCTGGAGGTCACCGAGGTCACTGGCCAGGAGCAGCTGGGTCCTGCGCAGCTGGGACTCTGCACTGAGGGGCAGGCACCACTTCAGCACATTGAAGCCTTCCCGGGCTTGAGCAGACTGGGGAGCCTGGAAACTGCTCAGACTGGAGGAGATCCTGTCCTGCCACCTCCTAATTCTATGAATCCAGTAACTCCTTAAATTACAAATGCATTTCATTAATCAAAAAACCTCTCCAGACATTTGAAAAATATCATAGAACTAGCAACAGTGATGATAATAACAAGTGTCAGCGTTGACTGAGCTCCTTAGGTAAAGTCCTTTCCATGAAATCCATGTCTGACTCATTCACCAACAAAAGGACGATGAGTCCCAAAGGTATGGGGAAGGGCAGGATCCCGAGGTACCTGGACCCCTGCCTCATCCGGCCCTCCAGCCAGCCTCAGGGAGGCCCTGGCCCGCCCGCTTAACCGTGGCTGCCCTCCTTGCGCCCTCTCCCCGCAGGCTTCTCGAACCTCTCCCTGGGGGACCAGATGAGCCTGCTGCAGAGTGCCTGGATGGAGATCCTCATCTTGGGCATCGTGTACCGCTCGCTGCCCTACGACGACAAGCTGGCGTACGCCGAGGACTACGTCATGGACGAGGAGCACTCCCGCCTGGCGGGGCTGCTGGAGCTCTACCGGGCCATCCTGCAGCTCGTGCGCAGGTACAAGAAGCTCAAGGTGGAGAAGGAGGAGTTTGTCACGCTCAAGGCCCTGGCCCTGGCCAACTCAGGTAACCGGGAGTGTGGGACGTCTTCTCGGGCCTGGGGAGCACCCCTCTGAGGCCCGTGAGGGGGATGAGGTGAAGATACTGGAGGATTTTGTCCCCAAAGATTGTACCAGTGCAAGGGGAGGTCTGGGGTTAAAAGGGTGGCGACGAAGGCCAGCATTGGCCGAGTGCTTCCTGAGCCCTGATTTGCAGGCCACTATGCTGGGCCCGTGACCTCCAGGCCAGCACACTGGTCAAGGTCACAGATTTCAGAGCTGATTTCAGAGCCAGGTGACCCAGAGTCAAATCTTGCTTCTTTCACTTGGGCTGGCTGTTTTACGCTGTGCCTCTACCTGTTCATCAGTAAAATGGGAACAGTAGGCAGTCCCTACCCCACAAGACTGTGGAAATGATTTATTTGTATGTAATTAAAATTATATTGACAACATACGTGGCCCATAATAAGGTCTCAACCTGTTAAATAAATTAGCTGTGAACTTATTTCACGCTTACAAACAACCCAAGGAGCAAAGTTCTTATTTTAACCCCATTTTATGGATGTGGAAACTGAGGCCCAGGAAGGTGAAGCCAATTGCCCAGGGTCACACAGAGCTAGGAGTCCAACCAAGGTCCTATGATTCCAAAACCAACCTGAGCTCATGCCCATTCTTTGAATCTCTCAATCAAATTGCTCGGGTCCAAGAGAGAAAAAAACTTCCCAACGGAGTTGTTCAGTCTGGTGTTCAAAGGAGGCCTCGTTCCATTTCTTCACTCCCACCAGCTCCTGGGGAAAAGGGCTGACACGGGAATGAGCTTAAACGTATTCTAGTCTGTGTCTGCACTTGGCGTCCACCTGTGCAGGGCACCATGCCGGACGCAGAAGGAAGGGAAAGGCACTGTCAGCATGCGCACATGTCATTCTGCGGCAGGATGGCGCAGTTAACGAGTTAACTGCTCAAGTCTGGGTCGGATGGACCCAAGTTCAAATTCTAGCTCTGCTCCTTTTTTTTTTTTAATGACTTATTTTTTTAAATATATTTTTATTGATTTCAGAAAGGGAGAGGGAGATAGAAACATCAGTGATGAGATAGAATCGATTGGCTGCCTCCTGCATGCCCCCTACTGGGGATCTAGCCCGAAATCCAGGCATGTGCCCTTGACCAGAATCGAACCCGGGACCCTTCAGTCCGCAGGCTGACGCCCTATTCATTGAGCCAAACCAGCCAGGGCTCTAGCTCTGCTCCTTGGTAGCAGGGTGACCTTGGGCAAGTTGGCAATCTTCCTAGCTCTGTCCTTGTGTGTCCGGGGGTATCCCAGTGCCTCCTCCAAGCACTTGTGTATGAAATGATTGACGGAAGATAAAGCACTTAGCCTAGTGCCTGGCCTGGAGGAAATGTTCAATAAATATTAATTATTACCATTATTATTAATATTAGAGGGCACAGAGCGTTACTAGCATGCGGAAGAGGGAGAGCTGGCTCAGACGGAGACAGTGCAAACAGGGCAACCAGCTGGTTTGCTTGATATTGTGGTGCTTCTCCTGAGAGTCCCACATCCCAGGAAACCTCAGTCCCTGGCTAACCCGGTCAGTGGGTCCCCCTCACAAATGGCTCCATAGAGAACACAGAAGGCACTGCTGATGCCCCATCTGACCCCCTTTCCTGGGTCCCTGCGCGCAGACCCAGCTGCTGAGTTTTGCTGCTGATAGCTCACAGTCCCCCCTTCGCCAAAGACTCACCCTCACCTGCCTTGCCAGGAGGGGTACCTGCCCCACCCATCCCTTGGCACCTTCAGCCAACGGTGGGCCCACATGGGGGAACCAAAGGCTGAACTCCTGGCAGGGTGGGGTCAGGCTAAGCCGAGGCCGAGTCCTTACTTTGCAGGCCCCTGCCCTGTCCCCTCCCCCTCCCCCTCCTTTCCTTTCTCCTGAAAGTATGCCCACTATGAACCCCATGCGTCTGAACCCCTGCCTCAGCCCCTGCTTCTAGGGAACCTGACCTAATCCAAAGAGGGAAGCATTTTTTTTTTTCTTAGTTCAAATCCCTTTTATTAGTAAACCCATACAAAATAATAATTTAAAATTTGCAAGCTTCTGTAGAGACCATTTATGCCTTAAGATTCCCCTGTTGCATTGCGTGTTTTGTTGGAGAATGCCGGTGCTGTTGGGGTTTTTAGTAGCTTTAGATTGACAGGATGAGCAGGTGATACCCCTGTACAGTCCCCCCTATTAGGAACATCTTGCATGGGTGTGCTCACTTGTTACAATGAATGAGCCAATATTGATACGTTATTATTAACTAAAGTCCATAGTTGCCATCAGGGACTTTGCTCTGCCTTGTACAGGTCTAGAGGTTTTGACAAATGTGCAAGGACAGATCTCCTTCTTCCCATGTCCTACAGAGTAGCGGTACCTCCCTCACCATCCCCTGTGCTCGCCCGCTCAGCACAGCATCTTATTTTTTTTTAATATATTTTATTGATTTTTTTTTTTTTTTACAGCGAGGAAGGGAGAGGGATAGAGAGTCAGAAACATCGATGAGAGAGAAACATAGATCAGCTGCCTCCTGCACACCTCCTACTGGGGATGTGCCTGCAACCAAGGTACATGCCCTTCACCGGAATCGAACCTGGGACCTTTCAGTCTGCAGGCCAACGCTCCCTCCACTGAGCCAAACCGGTTAGGGCCAGCACAGCATCTTAAGCAGTGCTGCGGAGGGGCTGCGAGTGGATGGGCACAGGAAGGGAGGGGACACAGTGAAATCAGAGGGCGCAGGGCCACCACAGTGAGACAGCCGGGCTGGCAGGCCTTGGAGGGCGATTTGGAGTCTCCTGACCACTTCACAGCAGACCTGAGCTCAAACTTATCCCAGCTGGGAGGAGAGAGTGAAGGGGGGAGGTCACTCAACTGTCACCTTCATGCCCCCCTTAACACCACGCTGCAAGGACTGTCAGGAGGCTCTTTAGCCCGGCCAGTGGCTCTTGCCTTGATCTCTCAACACACACAGACATGCACCCACGCTTACAGATATTCACGCACGCACACACACACAAATATATACATACGCTCACACGGATATGCACACACCACCTGAGGTTTGGTGACATGAGCCCATCGGGAGCTTCCGCTAGCACCCAGCTTAGCCTACATACACTCTGGGTCATGTGAGACGAAGTTCCAGGAGCCTGGACTTCTTGCCCCAGTGGCATCTACCGGGCTACCCTGCCGCTTCTGTGCAGGGACAGGAAGCCTGAGGCGGAAGAGAAGGAGTTGGTGATGCTCAGGGCCCTGGCTGCACAGTGGAGCAATCAGCTGCACGCAGAAATGGGGAAAGAACAGGGATTTTGGGGGGTTAGGCTAGAAAAGCAGTTTGGGGTCATAGAGGCCCCCAGCTGTGAAGGGATTGGGAGCCATGAAAGTTAGAGGGGAAGAGGAAGTGGCCTGTCCCCAGCCGCAAGGTATGCAAGTCACCCAGGCTGCACAGTGTGTTAGCTGGAGGAAGGACAGGGGCGGGAAGTCATCCTGGTGGCAGCCCCAAGGGCCACTGTGGGAGCCACTGCTCAGGTGGAATGGATGGGACAAGGCCCCTCAGTGGGTCAGAGGGCAGACACTAGGCAGGAGGGCGAAGCACATCAAAGACAGGCTGAGCCCCAAACCATGGTCCCTTGGGAGCCTGCTGGCCGATGTTCACCCCATGTCCCAGCCTTTCAAGCCTCCCTGACAGCAGGAAAAAAATCATCGCCATTGATTTTGTAATTAACAGTTTATCAATGCCATCGATACAGACGTGCTGATGGATTGCAAAGAAATTAATCCTGCAATGTTATTTTATTTCATTTTTGGTCGAAGGCAGCTGCCAATTTTGGCCTCCTTGGGGAGGTGAGGGAGGGGCGGGGAAGCTGGCAGAGGCAGGGAGTCTGGATGGCCAGGTCCCAGCCGACAGGGCCTAGCGCATCTGAAGTGCACACTCTGTAAATAGCTGGGCAAGTAGGAAGGGAGCCCTGCTGCCTCTGCAACTGGCAAAGGAGCCCTCACCGCCTTGGTATCAAGGAGCAGAAAGTGTGGAGGGGCCTTGGGTCTGGGACCAGTAACATCCAGCTCTGCTAGGGCACTCATCCCGTTTGGGTCCTCACCATCCTATCTAATAAAAGGCTAACATGCAAATTGACCGAACAGCCGAAAAACTGGAATGACAGGTCGCTATGATGCACACTGACCACCAGGGGGCAGACGCTCAACGCAGGAGCTGCCCTTTGGTGGTTAGTGCGCTCCCACAGGGGGAGCGCTGCTCAGCCAGAAGCCAGGCTCATGGCCTGCAAGCTGGAAGGAACCTCTCCCACCTCCACGGCAGCACTAAGGATGTCCGTCAGTTGGATATCCCCCGAGGGCTCCCGGACTGCAAGAGGGTGCAGGCCTGGCTGAGGAACCCCTCGAGTGCACGAATCTTGTGCACCAGGCCTCTAATAGTGAGAATAGTATCATGTACTAGGTCAGTGATGGCGAACCTATGACACCCGTGTCAGAGGTGACACGCGAACTCATTTTTTTTGGTTGATTTTTCTTTGTTAAATGGCATTTAAATATATAAAATAAATATCAAAAATATAAGTCTTTGTTTTACTATGGTTGCAAATATCAAAACATTTCTATATGTGGCACGGCACCAGAGTTAAGTTAGGGTTTTCAAAATGCTGACACGCCGAGCTCAAAAGGTTCGCCATCACTGTTCTAGGTGCTCACTAAGTGCCTGGTCACGTGCTATTTCCTTTAACCCTCAGCACCACTCTGTGAGGTATGCACTCTTATGCGCTCCATTTTACAGACCAGGAAACGGTCTCAGAGCGCCGAAGTAACTTGGCCAAAGCCACGCAGCATCTAAGACTCCAGAGTCTCGTCTAGCTCATCCTACTGCCATCCTCCCAAGAGAAAGAGGCTGGGCCCTTGAAGGCACAGGCTGAGTGTGGACCAGGGGTGGTCATTGGTGTCCGCTGGCTGGTGCAGCTGCCCTTGGTATTCTGGTATCTATACCAACCCAACATGCAAGGGAATTGCCCCGCTCCTTTGAGTAGTTCAGGAAACTTGCCCAGTCTTCCTGGATACCCCTCAGAGCTTCAAGCTCACTGATCCACATGCTCCCTTCCCCTCCCACCTTTGGCAGGCCCTGGGCTGCAGTTCAGGGTGGCAGCTCGGGGTCTTTAAGGAACCTCAGAAGAAGGCTGTTGTTTTCCCTGGGGCCAGGGAATGGGTTTTAGGAGATTTCCTTTGCTTCAGCTCAGACCTGACTGTAACCCAACTATCAGCAGGCACCTCCTGTGCTGAGATTTAGGTAAATTTTGTTTGAACCCCCAATTCGTGTCCTGAGACCAAAACATTCCCCAGGGTTTTAGATTGCAAGGGCGCCTTCCAGCAGCTACCTTCATCACCGTGCCTCATGTGTCCAGCCATGATTCTCAGTACCCACCATGTTCGCTGCCACAGGGCACCCCGACAGCTTAGCCTCTTCTTCTATGTCTGTATTCTGTAATCAGCATTTTGTAAGGTTAGCGATTGCACTGAGGGCTTGAGCTAGTGTTTGGCATCAGCATCAGCAGAAGTGATGGTGATGGTGGTGATGGTGATGGTGGTGATGGTGTGATGGTAGTGGTGGTGATGATGGCAGTGGTTATGATGATGGTGGTAATGATAATGATGGTGATAGTGGTGATGATGGTGATGATGATGATGGTGGTGGTGGTTGTGATGATAGCGATGATAGTGGTGGTAGTGATGGTGGTGGTGGTGATGATGATGGTGGTTGTGATGATGGTGGGTGTGATGATGGTGTGATGGTAGCGATGATGATGGTGATGGTGGTTGTGAGATGGTGGCTGTGATGATGGTGTGATGGTAGCGATGATGATGGTGGTGGTGTTGGTGGTGGTGGTGATGGTGATACCACTAGCTGGGCGCTTACTTTGTACTGTTTAAGCCCTTGACTTGTATTAACATATTTAACCTCTTGAGGTAGGTATGGCTATTATCTCATTTCACAAATGAAGAAAATGGGGCACCGAGAAGTTAAATAACTTGCCTAAAGTCACACAGGTAGCAAGTGAGGGACACAGGGTGCCACCGCCACCAGTCTGGCTCCAGAGTCCCCCCAGCTCCTCAGGGCAGTTATAGGTCTGTTCAGGTTCAAGCCCTTCAGGGTCTCCGCTTCTGTCTCTTGAAATGTCCTCCATAGACAGGATCTCTCGCTGGGCCCACCCTCGCTCTGCCATTGGCCTCTGTGGCCTCCGACTGGCAGCCCAGCCTCTCTGAGCCTTCGTTTTCCTCTCCCGAAAATGAGGACTTGGGTGGCTCCAAAGCAGAGCCCAGGGTCCTGCGGTGCCCCCCTCCCCCCCCCGCCCACAGCGGCGCTCTCCACCCAGGGCCCCTGACGCTCTCCCTTGTGCCCACAGATTCCATGTACATCGAGGACCTGGAGGCGGTCCAGAAGCTGCAGGACCTGCTGCACGAGGCCCTGCAGGACTACGAGCTGAGCCAGCGCCACGCGGAGCCGCGGAGGACGGGCCAGCTGCTGCTGACGCTGCCCCTGCTGCGGCAGACGGCCGCCAAGGCCGTGCAGCACTTCTACAGCGTCAAACTGCAGGGCAAGGTGCCCATGCACAAACTCTTCCTGGAGATGCTGGAGGCCAAGGTCTGACGGCCCGGCACTCGGACGGACTCCTGCCTGTGGACAGACAAACGGCCGGCCGGATGCAGAGACCTCCTCAGCCACCAGCCTCGACCTGCAAGCCCGTGTCATGGCCATGAGCAGTCCCAGAAGAAGGGGCTACGTGCCTCCCGGCTGCGTGCAGAGGCCTGGGTGTTGGGGGGTGGGGAACGGGGATGGGAGGGCAGGGCGTGGGGCTCATCTGTAACTGGCTTTTTCTTTGGTATGTTTTTCCTTCTCCATGGGCAGTGCTGAGACTGGAGACCACCGAGGAGGGGCCCTCTCCCCACCAAACCACCCAGAGGCAGCTCAGACATTTCCACCCTCCCCCACCCCTGGCCTGGTGGGCAGCGCTGGCACCCAGGACTCTGGCACACTCACGTGGGTACCACCTGGAGCTGTTCCTTTCTCAGAGGGCAGGTGCTTGTCCCAGAGGTCCCTCAAGGGGCCACAGGCCTTCCACAGGCCAGCAGGCCCCTCCCTCCACATGTCCCCTCAGCTCCGCACACACCTAGCTCCCAGCAGGGACTCACCATCAGGAGAGCAGCTGCTAAACTCATGCATTTTCCTGGGCCCTCGGTGCCCTGTCTCCCTGAACCTGCCTATCTCTTCTCCCCCAGGAACCCCCTGCTGCTCCCCGCTCCCCCTCAGAGCTCACTGAGACCCTGCTTCAGCAGCCAAGGTGGGGCCCACGGCTGGAACAGTGTTAGCTCACAGAAGAGCTCCCAGGCCCCCCTTTCTGCTTGCCTTTACCCTGCCTCTGTCAACTTTCAGGGCAGTCCAGAGCAGGTGGTCTGTGGGACATGGGGGATGTGCAGGGCCCTGGCCCCGTCCCAGGACACCCTGGGCACCCCGAGTCTAGGCTGGCAGTCCTGGTAGGATCTGGGCAGGATGGAGAGAGGCTGAGCACAGAAAAGCCCGAAGCAGAGATAAGCAGGAGGGGAAACCTGAAGACGGGGAGCTCAGCAGAGGTCACCAGCCTCTGATCGTCCTGGTTCTGGGTTAGTGGCTCCCAGGACACCCCTCCCTGCATTCCAAAGGGCTGGGATGGGTGCCATGGGGTGGGGGTGGCTCCAGCCGCCCTCTGACTAAGCAGGTGTGGTCACTGGGAGGGCCCAGCTCTCCCGCGGAACCACCCAGCCCCACGCTGCTGTGAGGGGTGACCAAGCACCCCAGCTTGCCCGGATGTCCCTGGTTTTAGCACTGAAAGTCCGTGTCCCGGGACATCCCTCCGTCCGGGCAAATGGGGACAGCCGGTCCCCCGAGTGGCCGCGAAAGTCCGTTGTAGCCCAGGGGGGCGGACGGCTCTGACCGCCCCGTCTGGTGTGACAGGTAGCTGAGGGCAGCTTAGGGGCCCCGAGGATGGAAGATGCCCGCCCCGGCCTTGTGACTGCCTTGTGACGCAGGCATCAGAGCCGCCCCACCTGGGACACTTTTCTGGGGGATTCCACACCCAACCTCCGGTCACCTGGAGAGGCAGGCAGACCCCACCCACCCGTCGCTAGGACTCCAGGAGGCCAGGCGCCCTCTTCCACATATTCGTGGTCTTTCTAAAGCAAACCGGCAAACCGCGGTTGCTGGTCCCCTCCATCTCCACACAGACCAGTTTCCCAGGCAGGACGGCTGGCTGCCATCCTCCCTCCTGTAGGAGAGGTGAAGGGGTCCCAGGGACTCAGACCAGGGACGTGCTCCCCTCCCCTGTGGCTGTGGGGAACCCAAGGCCACGGCCACTTGACAGTCAGCATTGGATTACACTCCGTCCCTAGCTCTGTGTGGGTCCCCACTGTCCCTGGTCTGGATGGACACACAGACACCTCAGCATCAAGGAACGGGGACCAAAGCTCACGTCTAACTTACCCGGTAGTGGCCGTGCCCTGAGGTCTGAACTGGAGAACTCTGGGTGTGAGAACATGCCCCTCACTGTGCCGAGTGCTGGAGGAGGCGGGGCAGAGGGTGCATCTCCTCACCTGGGCTCCCACCTCTATGGGGTATCACTTCCTGCTCG
The DNA here is from genome assembly GCF_964212035.1 of Myotis nattereri. Classification (NCBI taxonomy): domain Eukaryota; kingdom Metazoa; phylum Chordata; class Mammalia; order Chiroptera; family Vespertilionidae; genus Myotis; species Myotis nattereri. The sequence continues at coordinate 22,085,130 of NC_138075.1, read as the reverse complement.
AGCGTGAGGACCACGCTGCCAGCCTGGCGGGGCTTGTATCCCACTGGCACCTGCAGTCCTCCTCTCCAGGGAAAAGCCTCTAAGGGCACCACCACTGGCTTGGAGTGGGCAGTGCTCTGTGCCCGGGGCAGCTCCCTCGAGGCTCCTTTCCAGCAGAGAGGGGTGGTGGCCCTGGGTGTCAGTGAGGTGCCGCTGCTGATGCTTTTAACAGTTAAACTCTTAGGGCAACGGAAGTCCGCTCAGTGGGACGGCCCTGCGTGCACCTGATGGATCCACGGGCCTTCCCAGAACATGTTTGGGGCCAGCTTCTAGGTGGGAAGCCTCGCAGCACTGAGACCTCCCTGGAAAGAGGGTGGCCCTGCCTTAGAGGGGGGTAGTGCGTTGAGGAGAGGTTAGGGACACCCAGCCCCCCATACAGGACAGAATTCAAGTTTACCCCAAACCTGCTGTTCCTGGAACCCTGTAAAGCGGAAATAGCCCTTCTCAGTTGTATTTTAATGATTCAGGTCGACATAAGAAATAAAGTGGAAAAATCCAACCATGGAGAAGGTGGTACTGGCTGGGTTTTGTTTGGTCCCTGTGTCCCCACCCTTTCTGAAGCCTCTGGCTGGTTTTATCACGCGTGACCCTGGATGGTGGCCCCAGGTTATGCATACAGGAAACCAGTTCTTTCCCAGGGGGAGGGTCTCAAAGCCAGAGTGGGGTGTGGGCTGGGAGGCCATGGCAAGGCCTCAGAGGAGCTGAATCTGCACGCAGCCCTGCGCCAGGGCCACTCTCCACTCCCCCTGTGCAGATGGGAGAGGTGGGGAGGGGGGAGTGGAGACAAACCTGTGACATGCAGAGGGGCCCATGCCCAGGGGACAGCACCAAAGAAAAGCACTATGTGGAAAGATTATTTTATTTTCTAATGCTAATGTGGCTGGAATGGCTTAAGATGTATATATTTTTTAAATGGCATCCCTCATCGCATCAGCACCTGTGGTATTTCCTCTGTATGTGTTATCCCCAAGACGCCCCTGTACATGCAACCCCCTAGGATTCTCCAGTCCTGGTCCCGTGTATCTGGAATCTAATAAATAAGGAACGGCCTATTGGAGATTTCTTCACCTTATCTTTGGGCTGCTGTTTCCTGGATGGCACAGCTCTCGGGTCTCAGGCTGATGCCAGGAGAGGCTGTGAGAGGACCAGCTCAGCCTCAATTCTCTGGGCAGTCAAGTGTGTTTGGCAGCAACCTCAGGGCTGCAAGTGGAGAAGTCTGATCCAGGTCTACTGCTTTGTAGACTTTCAGCGTTAATGGTGAGGCCACCTGATTGCACTTGCACCCTGGCCCCATGTTCAAAGCCTCTCACTCAATGCGGGCCCCTACGAGAGCCACAAGGCCATGTTCAATGCCTAGCTCAGGGGTGGGCAAACTTTTTGACTCGAGGGCCACAATGGGTTCTTAAACTGGACCGGAGGGCCGGAACAAAAGCATGGATGGAGTGTTTGTGTGAACTAATATAAATTCAAAGTAAACATCATTACATAAAAGGGTATGGTCTTTTTTTTTTTTAGTTTTATTCATTTCAAACAGGCTGGATCCGGCCCGCGGGCTGTAGTTTGCCCACGGCTGGCCTAGCCACTCAATCCAAAGAAACAGTCCAGCAAACCACAAAAGAACTAAAGTGATCAAGTCTTTACCCTGAGCATTGTCAACATCACCAGTGGGATGTTCAGTTATTAATGCACAGCCAAACTTCATCAGAAACCTCTTTCTTCACAACCTCTCTCCCTCGCAGCAGCTGCTCCTGAAAACCCCTTGGGCATCTCCACATGCCCCCAGCTCTCCCTAACTCAGCCTCCGTGGGCGGCCGGATTCAGCCCTTTGTTATCTAGGTCATTGGTTGCCAACTGGTGGTCCGTGAGGTACGAAAGGTTGGTGACTACTGATCTAGATCAGCTCAGCCTCTTCTCTTCTTTCCATCTTTCCACACAAGCTAGATTCAGAAGCTGATCCAGTAAACAAATCTTTCTCTAGTGAAGGGTGTGGGGTGGAGGTAGTGGAGCAAATCTCACCACCTCAGACATTTCATTTTGCCTCTGGCAAATTCACGTTGCCCCCAAAGAACAGCCACCACCTGGATTCCCAGACAGCTGTCCCTTACCTGGCCTGACACTTTCTTGTGCAAAGGACTGTATATAGTTTCACAGACCCAGGATGCACCCTCCCAGGCACCCACCTCTAGCCTCAAAGGCGGGCAGTTGAGTCTTATTTCAGAAAACACCCAGAAAAGCAGATCTTTTCTTCCCAGTGTGTGCTCACGCGCCTCATTCCTCGTTTTCCTGACTGACACCAGTTCCTCTCGACTCTCATTCATCACCTGGCACGGGGCTAGATTGGGGGGCCTGGTGGCGGCTCCCAGCTGAGCAGAGAAGACAGCAGTTTAGGAAGGCATCAGAAACAGGAGACTTTCAGCAGCATAGGGGAGTGTGGAAAGGGGACCAGTCTGGCCTTGGGGTGGGAAGGTTGTAGTAGGAAACCATCCTGGGGAAGCAGGTGGAGGCTGCGACCTGGAGGAGGGGAGAGGCCAGGTGAGGCTGGGGGCGGCATCTCAGGCAGAGAGAGAGCTCCTGAGGAATAGAGAGGGAGAGACAGCGAGGCTGGTGTGCTCTGGGTTTGCTCGAGAAGCTGGAAGAAGACCATCTGCCTGGCTGGTTGGTGGCAGAGGGGAGGACGAGGAGGCTGGAAAGCAGGCCAGATGGCACAGGGTTTGGTCAGCCTTGGGGAGGACATGGTTGCCTATCCTAGGACAGGTGGGAAACCCTGGCAGAGCTTTAAGCAGGGGAGGGATATAGTCAGATCTGCCTCTCCCACTTTGACACAGTGGGTCAAGTTTCAGTCCTCTGTGGATGGGCTACCAAGGTGAGGCACGAGCTTTGGATCCAGCCTGGCCGAGGCTCAGAAACCCCTGCTCTGGCCTTACCAGTGGTGGGGCCAAGGGCTAGACGCCTTCCTCCCCATCTGTACAATGAAGCTGACCACACCCAGGATCTATCCATGGACTGCTAGCTACACCCCAGACCTTTTACCCATATTATCCCATTCATTCCTCACAATGTATGTTTGATGTAAATGCTACTGCCTTCATTTTATGGAAGACTAAAGCTCAGAAAGGTTAATCAACTTGCTTAAGGTCACAGAGTCCACATCTGTAGGAATTCAATTAAAGTCTCTTATCTGCCATGCCATAGTTCCGACTAGCCAGCTGCAGGGCCAGACACATAGCAGGCACTTAACAATGTCCATTCCTTTCCCCACCCTACTCCCACTGCAAAGAACCACATGGCCTCCCAGGTGCCATCCCAGCCACAGACATCTGCCCTCACCCCTCCCAGGGGCAGCTTGTTGTCATCCAGGGCAGCTCACAACATTTCCAGCTGCACAGAAGGAGGAGGGAACACGGACCGCGTGTGAGAGTGCAGTTGACACACACTATCACAATGGGGCCTCTGGAGGGGATACCACTAGGCCAGCTTTGTTTTTTAAAATATACTAGAGGCCGGTGCACAAATTTGTGCACAGGTGGGGTCTGGCCGGCCCAATTGGGCAGGTCAGCTGTGGGGAGAGGCCATGGGTGGTTGGCCAGCCATGCCCCCCCACCCCCCTGCCCCACGTCCAACTCCGGGTTGAACTCGAGAGAAAATTTGCATATTAGCCTTTTATTATATAGGATTATATAGGATTTTTATTGACTTCAGAGAGGACGGGAGAGGGAAACAGAAACATCAATAATGAGAGAGATTGACTTCCTGCATGCCCCCTACTGGGGATGGAGCCTGCAACCCAGGCATGTGCCCTTGACCAGAATCAGACCTGGGATCCTTCAGTTTGCAGGCTGATGCTCTATCCACTAAGCTAGGGCTGGCTAGGCTGGTTTGGTGGTGAAGTGACTTGAACCAAAGTCATGCCCCTTGTAAGTAACGGAGCTGGGATGACACAACTGGCCTTCAGACCACATTCCTGGGAACCAAATTCCAGGGACTGCCTACCTCATTCCTTCCCATTTGTCTTTGGAGAGAAAAAAGTATCAGCCTCACGTTATGAGCCAATATTATGGTGACATTTTTATTACCATCTAAGAGGTCCCTTGGGGGCAGGTTCTTAGACTCATGAAGAGGAAAGTCTCAGCTCTATGATATCAGAGGTCAGAGCTTGGGCGAATCCTATGTCTCTAGGGGACCCTTGGCTTGTATCTGGGGCGGGGGAGGGGCCAGGGATGCCTGAAGCAGGTTTTCTGTGTCCCTCAAACCATGTCTCATAGGGGGCAGGTTGTGGCTAACCTTCCTCTCCAGTCACAGGTCTCCTGCAGGGTGAGCATGGGGAGGGGCTGGCTGACCCCTGCCTGGCCCTGGCTGAACTGGGGTCACTACCATGGTGGTGGGGTGGGGGTGGGGAGTGAGCAGGAGGCCAGTGAAGAGGAATGGGGACAGATGTGGGGGGAAGTGCCAAAAGGAGAGAGGATTTGACTCTGAGGAAATGTTCCTGAAAGGAGACAAAACTCCCCCAGGTTCCTCTGGAAATTGCTTTGTTTAAAATGCAAAGTGCAGATGTGTTTAGATGACATCTCAGCATCCATCACCCTATGCAAATGCCGACCCTGGGGAAGAGCAGCCCCTGTAAGTCACTCGGATCCCCCTAATCGAGTGTGTGTGTGATGGCAGGCCAAGGGAACAGCGCTTGGGTAGTGACAGCTCGCCACCCAGGAGAGGGGCTTGATAAGGGGGTGGGGGAGGGAGCCCAGCCCTGGGGGGTTGGGATGTTGGGTCCACATCTGTGCCAGGTAGGGCTGAGCTCAGCTCCTGGCACCACCACCCCCAGGCTAGCTGCTCTGGAATGCGGCTGCAGGATGGGGCTGCTGCAGGCCACTGAGGGACAGAGCTCTAAACAAGCAACCCATGCTGTTGGCTCAGGACAGTGAATTAAATCCTCTGGGGAGCAGGCAGGAGGCCCCTTGCCTGAACACTCTGCCCAGGGTAGTGGGAAACTGAAAGCCTGGTTGGGCCCTAGCCAGTTTGGCTCAGTGGATAGAGCATCGACCCACAGACTAAAGGGGCCCAGGTTCGATTCCAGTCAAGGGCACATACCTTGGTTGCATGTTCTTTGGCCCTGGTTTGGGTGTGTGCAGGAGGCAACCATTCAATGTGCCTCTCTCACATTGATGTTTCCCTCTGTTCTATATCTCCTTCTCCCTTCCACTCTCTAAAAACCAATGGAAAAAATCCTCAGGTGAGGATTAACAAAAACAACAACAACAAAAAAGCCTGGTTGGAGGTGGGGTGGGGCTCTTAAACTGAAGCCCTCCATCTGATACCTCAGTCAGTCACCATACCATAGCCCTCAGGGTGGTGTTCCAGACTCAACCTGTATACCTTCAGTGACAAAAACTTAACATCCTAGTAGGATTTCCAGATAAAATCCAAGATGCCCAGTTAAATTTGAATATCAGATAAACAAGGAATAATTAGTATAAGCATGTGCCAAATATTGCATGGGGTTATTTGTTATTTATTTGAAATTCAAAGTTAACTGATGTCCTGTAATCTTATTTGCTAAATCTGGCAACCCTACACTCTGGGCAGTCCATTCCTTTTTTTTCTTCTTTTTTTTTCTCCATCTAATCACTTTGTTGTGGATTGAGCCCACCTCTACCTTCCTTTCAGGTTTACCCACCCCACCTCTATCCTAGCTTTGCCTCTGGGCCACTATTTTGCTTCCTTCCTTACCTTTCACAGGTCACCCCCTACCTCCCACCACCAATAAATTCTCCCACTCCCAATTCAATCTTAGCCTCTGTAATCCTTAACCTGGGAAAACTGCTCAGCCTGGCTCTTAGCTCCACTACAAACACACATTCTTCAAAATTCATTCCTGTACTCATCCAGTATCTGTTGAGTTACTGCTATGTGTCTGACACATGGCTAGTCATAGAATACAGCTATAAACAAGACAGGTGTGGAGCAGAACCAAATGGCAGCATAGGTAAATGCCTATACTTGTGGCCTCCCACAACCACATCAAAATTACAACTCCCTGGCCTGTTTGGCTAGGTGGATAGAATGTCAACCTTTCCTCAGTCCCAGGTTCGATTCCGGTCGGGGGCTTATGCCTAGGTTGTGGGCTCAATCCCCAGTGGGGGCGTGTAGGAGGCATCCAATTAATGATTCTCTCTCATCATTGATGTTTCTAGCTCTCCCTTTCCCTTCCTTCCTAAAATCAATAAAATAAAATAACATTTTTTTAAAGAATTACAAACTAAAATACAGAACAACCATCATTCAGAATCACCTGAAAGCTGGATGAATGGAAGTCCTACAACTAGAGAAGTAAAGAAGAAAGCACATTGAGACTGGTAGGAGGGGTGGAGGCATGGACTGGGCTGGCCCAACACCCATGTGTGCAGTTTTTTTTAATCAGGAGGGAGATCATCTCTGTGGAGGATGCCTGTGAGGAGCAAGTGGTCCCAGCCCCATACCAGACCCCCAACTCAGTGTTCCAGATCTGGGAACAGAAGTCCCAGAAACTACAGGCTATAAAAACCAGCACGGATCATGGCTGAGAGACACAAAGGCTGCTGGAGATTCAGGCTTTCCTTTTAAAGGGCCACTGCATGAACTTATAAGGTCCCACTTCCTCTGAGCTCCAGTGCCAGGCAGCGTCTCTAGGGGACCCAAACACATATGGGGAGGAACTGGATTGTCTGGCATCAGGGAAGGAACTCAGGACAGCTTTCTCCTGGATGGGGGTGCTTGCAGGGGTCAATGTTCCTGTGCTGGAACCTCCCCTGTTATAGGGCTGACTGGCAGCCATATCACTGTGGCTCACACTGTTTGCTCTGCCCTGGGGATTCCCTGAGACCCCACCCCATCCAATTTGCAACCCCACCCAACCTTTTTGCAGCTACTTTTCTATATGAATGGCCTGTCCTGGCTCAGGCTTCAGACTTTGCTAAAATCTCTCAAACAAGCTGTAGCTGGTGTCAGTGTGCCACAAACCTATCAATAAAAGGCCCAAGACCCCGTACTAGCACCAGCCTTCCTTGCTTCACAGCTGGGCCTTTCCTGAGCACCTCTAAGCCCAATACAAATAGGTCCTGCTGGGTGACCCAGGCAGTGGCTGACTCTGCACCTCCTTGGAGGCCCTACAGCCAGTGCACTGGGAGCTTCAGACCACAGCCGATTACCTCTACACATACACAAGCAACACACTCAAGAGGCAGACTCAGTGAGTTCGAAAGCCCCACTGAAGCAAGTCCTGCTCCATAGGGTGTTTCCTGAACAGCAGCTCTCCCAATGTAGTTGCAGCTGGTCCTTACAGCCAATTGACCTGGAGGTCAATTCCTCCCAGAGATACCAACAGCAATCAAGGCTCAACTACAAGACTGTGCACACAGCCCACACAGGGGTGCACCTAGAGTGCCCAGCTCAGGTGACTGAGGAGGCAGAGCCATGGGGCCCTACTGTACACCTTCTACACAAGGCTACTCTACTAATTCCAGGATACACAGAGCTCTATCTAATATATAGAAACAAACACAGGGAAGCAGCCAAAATGCAGAGTCAAAGAAGTGTCACAAATGAAAGAAATGGAACCAAGCAAACTACTGAATACAGAGTTCAAAACCATGGTTATTAAGTTACTCAAGGATCTTCATAAGAGCTTCAAGGGACTTAGTGAGACTTTCAAGGACCTTAGTGAGAATGTCAAAGACATGAAAAAGGACCAGTCAGAAATTAAGCATACACTAACTAAAATAAAGAATAATTTCACAGATTCAACAGTAAAGTAGAAGTTTCCAAGAATCAAAAGCAACGATTTGGAATATGAGGAAGCAAAAAACACCCAAACAGAAGATCAAAGAGAAAAAAGAATAAAAAACATGAAGGGAGCATAAGTAGCCTCTGGGATAACTTCAAACATACCAACATTCGCATTATGGGGGTGCCAGAAGGAAGTGAAGAGAGCAAAATATTGAAAACCTATTTGAAGAAATAATGACAGAAAACTTCCCCTACCTGGTGAAAGAACTAGACTTACACGTCCAGGAAGCACAGAGAGTCCCAAACAAGAGGAACCCAAAGAAGCCCACACCAAGACACATCATAATTAAAATGCCAAGGGTTAAAGACAAAGAGAGAATCTTAAAAGCAGCAAGAGAAAAACAGTCAGTTACCTACAAGGGAGTACCCATACAACTGTCAGCTGATTTCTCAACAGAAACTATGCAGGCTAGAAGGGAGTGGCAAGAAAAGTGATGAAAAGTAAACCTACAACCAAGATTACTCTACCCAGAAAAGCTCTCATTTAGAATTGAGGGTCAGATAAAGAGCTTCACAAAAAAGAAAAAGCGAAAAGGGTTCATCAGCACCAAACCAGTATTACATGAAATGTTGAAGGGTATTCTTTAAGAAGAGGAAGAGGAAGGGGAAGGGGAAGGGGAAGGGGAAGGGGAAGGGGAAGGGGAAGGGGAAGGGGAAAGGGAAGGAGAAGGAAAGAAGAAGAAGAAGAAGAAGAAGAAGAAGAAGAAGAAGAAGAAGAAGAAGAAGAAGGAGAAGGAGAAGAAATTAAAAATATGAACAAAATATGGCAACAAATACGTATCTATCAACAATTGAATCTAAAAATAAAAATAAAAATCTAATGAACAAAATAAACTGGTGAATAAAATAGAATCAGAGACATGGAGACATGAAACAGACTGATGAATCTCAGAGGGAAGGGGATGGGGGGGGGGGGGGGAAGGGGGAAGAGATTAACCAAAGATCTTACTTATGGACACAGACAGTAGTGGGGTTGAGGCCTGGGGTGGGGTGGGAACTAGGTGGAGGGGGGCACTGGGGCAGGGAAAGGGGGAACATCTGTAATACTCTCAACAATTTTTTTTAAAGAAAAAAATAAATAAAAATTTAAAAAGTAAAAAAGACAGGTGTGGTCTTTGGTCCCCTGGAGCTTATGTATTAGTTGGTTTAAACAGATTTATTTTATTTTTTTATTTTATTTATTAGTATTTTTTAATATAGATTTTTATTGATTTCAGAGAGGAAGGAAGTGGGAGAGAGAGATAGAAACATTAATGATAAGACAGAATCATTGATTGGCTGCATCCTGCATGCGCCAGTGTCAAGCTCACAACCTGGGCATGTGCCCTGACGGTGAATTGAACTGTGAACTCCTGGTTCATAGGTCAACACCCAACCACTGAGCCACACTGGCTGGGCTAGACAGATATTTTTTTTAAAGGAAGCAACTAATAAAGTAATTAGAAGTGTGAGGAATAAAGAAGCTGAGATGGAGAGTCATGGAATGGAGAGGGAACCTACTGTAGCTGGGATTTCTGGGGAGAGCCACTCTGAGGAAGCGACATTTAAGCCAAGTTCTGAAAGATGAGAAAATGCTAACCCTGCAAGTAGAGGAACTGACATGGGCAAAGGTCCTGGGGTGAAACTGAATGTCAGCAGGGCCTTCATGTTAGACAGCTCTTTTATGTCTCAGAAATTTTATTTTATATTTTAATTTATACCTTTATTTTGTCCTCAATGGATATTCCAAATTCCAGTATTCTTAAGGTCCCAAGCCAATTCCAATCTTTAGCAGGTGACCTCACCTCCTGACTCACTAAGAAGATGAAGCCAGCACAGCCTCCTTTTATCACCAAGTTCGCCCCCATGGTCACCCATTTCTTCCTTTCCTTTGTTCTTGAAATGAGATGGCTGACTTCCCTCCACAGCCAGACCTTCCCCGCCTTGACTGCCTCACCAGCCCCCTTAGTGCCTTTGTCCAGCGAGTACTTCCTCTCTCTCCTACCTTCAACCTTCCCATCCCACCGGCTCCTCCTCTTTCATCTTTAAACCAGCTTAAATATGATGGCTTCTCTTCCAGCGATGACTTCATCTCGTTCTTAGTGTTCTTGGCCTCCCCCGCTCCCCCACCCTGAGATATTTGAGGTTCTCATTGTCTCCCTCACCACTCACTATTTCTCCAAACCTTCTATCTTCCACCATCCGACACCTAACCGCCTCTGTTCTTTCAAAGACCATCAGCGCTGCCTTTCCCTGATTTTCCAAACGTGAGCTGCTCCTACCTTGCTCTCTGAGCAAGTGTTTTGCTGGCTAGGACTTTGTAGTTATTTCCTTGCTAGAATACAAGGTCCTTGAAGTCAGGGACTTGCCTTACTTACGTTTTGCCATCCAAAGTCCCAAGCACATTACTCTGCTGAGGACTTGCTCAGCAAATGTGTCATTCAATAGGGGTGTCTCTTGGGGTGCTGGAAACCAATGTGGGAGAGTTTCATCTGGGGTAAATACAAGAGGACTCCCCTCAGTGGCAGGAGGACAGACAGGATGGGGAAGTTGGTTAGGAGGTGGAGGTTGGGAGAGTGAGAAGAAGGGGGAACAGGAGGGTGCCAACTCCTACAAGAGGATGATAAATGATAACAGTGCTGGGAACAAAACCAAGCATCCTTCATGCTGTCAGAGCAATGAAGCCGGCACACTCCAAGATGGGGTGCCAGGCAGTGCCTTGCTTTCAGAAGAGGCATGTGCTCTCAGTCCCCTTCTGCTCAGAGTCAACAGCCCAATCCATCTTCCCTGGGGTGTCTTCTGAGACTGGGGGGAGATGGGTATCCCGGGGTTGGTGAGAGGGAGGCAAGTCAACCTGAGCCAGCTGTCCTCCTCACTGTCCCCCTCCTAGTGACCTCCTGTGACCCTCAGGTCCCTTTCATATCTGGGGTCAGCCAGATGGTGTTGGCTCCCATTTGTGTTGTGAGGATTTCCCCCCCCCCCCCACCTTCTTTTAGGACAGTGGTTCTCAACCTTCTGCCCTTTAAATACAGTTCCTCATGTGGTGACCCAACCATAAAATCATTTTGCGTTGCTGCTTCATAACTGTAATGTTGCTACTGTTATGAATCATAATGTAAATATTTGATATGCAGGATGGTCTTAGGCGACCCCTGTGAAAGGGTTGTTCGACGACTGCCAAAGGGATCGCGACCCACAGGTTGAGAACCACTATTTTAGGAGCTTCATCCTGTTCCATAAAATACTAAAGTAAAGATGCTCTAAGAATAAGCAAATGGGGGGTGATGGGAAGATCCCACAGACTTACCTGCGCACATTGTCTTCCTTTGCCCATGGATAGTTGTGAGACTCAGGGACCCTGTCTGGATTGGGGACCCCACATTGCCACAGAAGAGCTAGGGGCCCCAAGCAAGTTAATGAACCTCTCTGGGTCTTGATTTCCTAATCCCGAACTTGTTGGGTGGAATACATGAACTCTGTTACCATCCATTTTCTCATTCTGTTATTCCTTGTGCCACTCGGTGGTGGACACCTGGTTCTCTCAAGCTTACCATCCCTTTCTCTAGGATAACAGCACCCCTCTTCTCTCTTTCCTTTCCATGTGGTCCGGGTGAGGCTCCAATTATATTGCCCTCCTCAATGAGGGGAGGGGCCAGGGTCTGAGTTTGGCCAATCAGACTCTGGGACAAATTACAGGATGGCAGCTCTGGAAGGGACCTGCGATGGTTCCACGACCCAGCTGCCCAGGCTCCTGCCCTTCCTGTGCTGAAGTGTCCATCTCCTCCTTAATTCTGCAAACTCTCCAGTGTGGCTCCAATAAAATCCCCTTTTCTTCAGGGTCAGTGTCTGGTGCTTACACTTCCTGACCTTGGTGATTCCCTCTTAGAATCCTGAATCCAGGATCAGAAAGTGACTGTAGATGACACAGATCTACTTGTCAATGAAGCTGCCTCCCAGCTGGGGAGATTTTTAATAAACAGGAAATGACGTGGTTGAGCTTCCTTGTCTGCTTCCTGAGCAACTGGGGATTCCCCTGAGAGCATGGCATATACATCAATGTCCTTTGCATTTCATACCAACTGATTCCTCAGGCCCATGCCAAGGCATGGGTACACCTGCAACCTGAATGATGCTTCCCAGCCTGAGCAGGTGGGTCACATAACCTCAGCAACTCCCAGATTGCTTTCCACAATAAGAGTCCATACCAGTCACAGCTCACAGAATGTCCCTTTGCCTGTCCCCACCCCTCACCTGCCAAAGGCTATCTGTTCTTTAACACACTGAGTAAACCTGATCCTCCAGATACCAATCCTATCAACCATACCTGCCAGGAGTTCTGGTTGGACACCAGCAGGCCCAGGTTGCATCTTGTTCTAGCCTCCAAGCCCTGGGGTACTGATATGGGGCCCTATGCTTCCATGCCAGGGGGAAAGTACATACATTATATAAAACTATATATGTTCCAGGCCTTGTCTCACACCCATTACTCTTCATTACGCCTAATTAGAATGCCACCGAATAGCCATATTATTCTAATGCGCCATGTAATGATTAAGAATAATGGTGATTTCCACTTCTCTTCCCCTCTTTCCCCCACCTCCTTTTTCTCCACTCCCGCAGAAAAGCTACACATTGGCTTCTTTATGGTTTTTTGTTTGTTTTGCTTAATTTTATTCCTTCCACTTGGAACTTGGAAGATGCTGGCTGGCTGATGACCATGATGGTCATCCCATTTTGCCATTTTGTCACTGGATTCTCAGTGCCAGTTGCAGAACATGGTATCAAATGTTGCCAATGGGGATGGGACAGGATAGAGAGGAAGAAGATAATCTCGATGGGGTACACACATTGTGGGGAGCTCTGCTGGATATTTGCTCACTTAGTTTCCATGACAACCATGAAATGTAAATGATATAATAACTACCATCGAAGGACTGTCCAAGCTAGAGAATATAGGACCTGCAAGGTGGGTATAAGAGGGCAAAGCAAAGGAGAGAAAAGAAGAAGAAGAAAACTTGACTGTACTTCTCAGAGCCATCCCCCTCCCCTCCCCCACCGGCATCACATGGATATCATCACACATAGAAAGCTCTTCCTCCCAAGCTCTGACCTCTTGTTTGCACAGTCTTACCCAGATTTGCTGGGTGGAAGTGGTAAACTCTTGAGACCTGGGAGTGTGAAGCTCCCTCTCCTCAAATAGGTAGCCTTCTGTGTTCAAAATATCCATCCTGAATCTAGCTTTGAAACAGAAGAATCCTAGAAAGTCCACTGTCAATCTGTAAGATGCATCTCCTTGGTGTAGGGTGAAAAGCAGGAACTCTGGGATCAGAAGGATCTGGACAAGTTTCTTAGCCTCTTTGAGCTTCAGTTTTCTATATATAAAATTAGAATTACCATTCTTACCTCATCAGACTGTGATGGTTCATATAGAGTACCTAGCATATAGTAGGCACTTAATAAAATATTAATAGGAATCCTATATAATAAAAGGCTAATATGCAAATCAACCAAACGGTGGAATGAATGGTTGCTATGATGCGCACTGACCACCAGGGGACAGATGTTCAATGCAGGAGCTGCTCCCTGGTGGTCAGTGCACTCCCATAGGGGGAGCACCATTCAGCTAGATGCTGGGCTCACAGGTGGCAAGCACAGTGGCTGTGGCGGGAGCCTCTCCCACCTCCACAGCAGTGCTAAGGACCCCTTGGGGGATGTCTGACTGCCAGCTTACATCCCCTGAGGGGTCCTGGACTGCGATAGGGCGCAGGCCAGGCTGAGGGACCCCACCCACCCCCCTGCAGTGCATGAATGTCGTGCACCAGGTCTCTAATATATATATATATATTATTACTTTTTTTTCAGAGAGGAAGGGAAAGAGAGAAAGACATAGAAACATCAATGATGAGAGAGAATCATTGATCAGCTGCCTCCTACACACCTCCTACTGGGGATCAAGCCCACAACCTGGGCATGTGCCCTGACCAGGAATGGAACCATGACCTCCTGCTTCATAGGTCGGTGCTCAACCACTGAGCCATGCCAGCCAGGCTAAACTCAGTCTTTATTCATGTATTACTAACCTTTAGAACTTAAAAGATAACTTTTGCTGGGTATAGATTTGAGGCTGGCATATTCAAATTAAGATAATACCATTACTGTCTTCTAGTTTCTGTTATTACTATTGATAAGTGAGCCATCACCCAATTGCCCTTTTGTTTTTTGGGAGGGTTTTGTTGCTATTGGTTTTTAAGTGATCTGTCTTTTCTCTTGGGCTGTTTTAAAACTCTCTTTTTCTTTGATGTTTTGCCATTTTTCTGTGATGTATTTGGAGTGAATATCTTTTAAGTTATTATACTTGGTGTTTGTTGGCCATTTAGGATATGAGTACTGATGCCTATCAACAACTCTGGGAAATACTAAGGAATAATCTCTTCAAATATTGGTTCTTCTCTATTCTCCTTCTTCTTTTGGGACTCCAATTAGGCTTTTTTAGAAAAAGATCTCACTCTATCTGCCATGCTTCTTTAACATCGCTTTCATATTTTCCATGTATTTGTCTCTGAACTAAATTCTGGAAAATATTTTAATCTATTTTTCATATTATTAGTATTTTTCTCTCCAGTTGTGTCTAATTTTCTGTTTAATCCTCCTATTGAGACTTTATTGTTTCCCATTTCTATATGTTCCATTTGTTTTATTTCCATCTTTTTGTTGTTCTTTATATTCATGTTCCTTGCTCTTATTTTAAAACTTTTTTTTCTTTAGATATATTTGTGGTAGGCAGAATGGTAATTCATGTCCTAATCCTTGAAGCCTGGAACATGTTAGGTTACATAACAATGGGGAATTATGGTTGGGCATATTTGTGGGAGGTCTATTTCTGTTTGTTTTGTCATTATTCTGTTCTATTGATCTAAATGTCTATTCATCTGCCAATTCTATAGTTTTAATTACTATAGAATTGGTGCTAGTTCTTTCTTAAACATTTGGTGGAATTCTCCAATTAAACGATTTGGGCCTGGAGATTTCCATTTGAGGAATTTTAAAGTTACAAATTTAATTTCCTCAAAAGACATAGAGCTATTCAAATTACTTATTTTTTTATTGGGTGAGTTGTGTTAATTGGTGTTTTTTTGAGGAATGGGTTCATTTAATCTACGTTGTCAAATTCTGTATGTAGGATTGGTTGTAATGTTCTCTTACTAGTATTCTTTTGATATTTGCAGCATCTATAGTCATATCCTGTTTCATTCCTGATATTGGTAATTTGCATTTTCTCTTTTTTACTTTGTCAGTCTTGCTAGAGATTTGTCTATTTTATTGATATTTTTCAAAGAACCAACTAGTTTTCCCATTGATTTAAATTTTTTTCTGTTATTAATTTCACTGATTTCTTATTTCTTCTATGTGCTTTGCATTTCTTTTAATTTAATTTTTCTAAAATCTTGAGGTGAGAACTTAGAGTACTGTTTTAAGACTTTTCCTCTTTTCTAGTATAAGCATTTAATGCTACAGATTTCCCTTTCAACATATCTTTAACTACAAAACCACAAATGTTAATATGCTCTACTTTCATTTTTCCAATTTTATTTATTTTTGTTTCCCTTAAGACTTTCTCCTTTGACCCATGGATTATATAGAAATGTATTATTTTGTTTTCAAATAGTTGGAGATTTTCTGTTTCTGTTATTGATTTTTAGTTTGATTTCACTTTTGTCAGATCACACCCTCTGAATGTTTCCAACTCTTTTCAGTTTGTTGAGATTTATTTTATGGCCCGGGATATGATCTGTCTTGGCATATGTTCCATAGGCACTTGAAAAGAATGTGTATTCTGCTTTGTGAGTGGAGTGTTCCATAAAGATTGATTATATTCTGTTGGTTTATGGTGTTGAGTTCTTCTATATTCTTGTTGGCTTTCTGTTTAGTTCTATTAATTATTGAGAGAGGGGCATTGAAGTCTCTGACCATAATTATGGATTTCCCTGTTCCTCCTTTCAGTTTCATCAGCCTTGGCTTTATATACGTTACAGCTTTATTGTTTGGTGCATACACATTTAGGATTGTTATGTCTTCTTGATGGATTGACCCTTTAATCACGATGTAATATATCTCTTTGTATCTGGCAATTTACTTTGCTTTGAAATTACTTGATCGTACATGAATATAGACACTTCTGTTTTCTCCAGATTGGTATTTGCAAGACATACTTTTTCCATCTTTTTACTTCTAACTCCCTATATTGTTACAGTATGTAAGTGAATTTCTTATAGATGGTATATAGTTGCTGTTATGGACTGAATGTTTGTGTCCCCCACACCCAAATTCATATGTCAAAACCCTATTACTTTGGGATTTTTAAAATCTGTGCTTATTGCCCTGGCTGGTTTGGTTCAGTGGATAGAGTATCGGCCCATGGACTGAAGGGGCCTGGGTTCGATTTCGGTTGTGGGGCACATGCCTCGGTGGCCTGTGTGGGAAGCAACCAATCGATGTGTCACTCTCACATCGATGTTCCTCTCTCTCTGTCTCTCTCTCTCCACTCTCTCTAAAAATCAATGGAAAAATATCCTTGGGTGAGGATTAATAATGTCAAATCAAATCAAATCAAATCTGTGCTTATTGATATTTACAAGTTGCTGACTGCTTCAGCTTCAAGGCTGGGGGATATGAAGCCAAAAGAAAACATGCTGAACTCATCGTTATGTCATTTTGGGGGTCTCGACATTCCTACTTGGCCTGCCTTCTTCTCTCCACCATATATATATATATATATATATATATATATATATATATATATATATATTGATTTCAGAGAGGAAGGAAAAGGGAGAGAGAGATTGAAACATCAATGATGAGAATCATTGATTGGCTGCCTCCTGCAAGCCTCCTACTTGGAACCAAACTCACAACCCAGGCATGTGCCCTTGAGCAGAATCGAACCCAGGACCCTTCAGTCCCCAGGCCGATGCTGTATCCACTGAGCCATACTAGCCAGGGCTTCTCTTTACCTTTCAATTGTTTTATGTTTTATATGTAATATCCAGGGTCTCTAGTTATACTTAGTGGAAGTAATAGGGAAATGTATGTCTATTCCATCTTCCCAGAGAACTACTATATACCTTTCAAAATTAGAAAAAGGAGAGAGAGAGAGAGAGAGTTAGTTAGTTTTGGGGAGCATTAGATACAGGCACATTGTCTCTCAGTGTCAGCGTTTGGTTAGGTGCCAGGCACTGTACTGGCACTGCAGGGACAGAGCAAAATAAGGCACAACTCCAGCCTCAAGGAGCTCGTGGAGAGGTGAAGCAGGCACATAGGTAAATAAGTGCAATTATACTCATTTGTCACACTTGCTGTGGCAGAAATAGGCCCAGGTAAGAAAGCCTGGTCAGACCCTCCTGGGCGGAGCTTCATGAAGGAGATGCTTGAGCTGAGTCCGCTGGAGCTCCTAAGCCACCCCCAGAAAAGGCCCGTTTTTGGCAGGTCAGGGTAGGGACACCAAACGGGTGAGCAGGAGAGAGTGGCTACAGGCGGTGGTTTAGAGCAGCGTTTCTTAAACTTTAATGTGCACACGAATCACCTGGGCATCTTGCTCTGCTTCTGTCGGCCCAACAAGCTCCCAGGTGATGCCCATGATGTTACTGGTCCGTGCACCACACTTTGAGTAGCAAAGGTAGACTTTAAAGTTAGAGCGTGTTCAAATCCCAGCTCAGGCACCAACTAGCTGGGCAAGGCACTTACCCCCCACTCAGGTTCTGCATTTGTAGAATGAAGACAGTAAGAGTGCCTGCCCCATGAGGGTGAAGAGCGGACGAAGAGCCAAGGCATGAGCAGTATCTGGCACGGATCAGCACAAGGTCAAGTCGAGAGGCCCAGGCTCATTTCTCTGCTGTTCTCCAGCCGCCCCGGCCCTGCTCACAGGGCGCACGTGGCTTTGTGGACGATATGGGCCTGCTGATGGCACACACTGGGTTAACGCTCCTGCTCTTGGCCAGAGAAGAATGTTTTGTGTTGAGTTGCTGCTGGGAAGGAAAGGGAGGGGGGGAAAGAAGGCCCCTTTTTTATTATTCTGAGGTGCATTTTAATTTGCACAAGCCACGTTGTGTCTGTGATGGATGACACAGAGGGAAAAATTACAGCCCAGGAAGCCCAGCAAAGGAGGAAAAAAATAAAAGAGATCCAGCAAGGATTAAAAACAGCCCATTGTGATGCTGCATCCTGATCAGGGGCTGGGGGCTGGGGCGGCTGGAAGGGGACCTGGGAAGGAAGTTGCCAGACAGGGAGAGCCTGTCTTTGGCAAACTGAGATTGGTGGGAAGTTTGCTTCTCTTGCTCGGCCTCCCCGTTCTGCCTTTGATTCCCTCCTCCATGGCATCACCACCATCTCTGGGTCAACCAACTGCTGATGCTCTGGGCCACCTCTAGGTCTCTTCTCTCATTAACAAAACTCAGGAACCTTGGAGCTCCGCTCTCCCGGGGCACTGTGTGTCATCGCAATCGATGGGAAGGCAGAATCAGAAGAGCCGAGAGTTAGGCATCTCAGTGAGGCTGCACATGTCCTGCCTGCTCTTGCACAGACTACTGAAGGCCGAGAGGGAGCCACTGATGATCTCCCTTGGCCGTGGTTAGCAGTAGTTCAGGACAGAGGCTCTGGAATCCTGTGCACAGACCTGGGTTTGCAGCCTGACTGGTCTACTTAATTGCTGTGTGACCTCGGGCAAGTTACTCAACCTCTTTGTGTTTTCGCTTCTTTAACTCTAGAAAAGAGATAAAATAGTACCTACCTCATGAGGGTCCGTGAGGTCCTTCTTCTGCCCTGGAAGGACACAGGCCAAGCAGGATTCAGGAGGATGCGTAGGGTCAGGAAGGGTGGTAGTCCCAGCAGTGTCACCGGCTGAATCCTGGGCGGGTAGGCGGGCTCTGTGCTCATCTTCCAGACTCTCAGGGGAGGAGACCTGGAAACGTGCCTGATCCAGTAGTTAATCTAGGTCCTGACCTCCGCCCAGGGCCGTTTCCTCTTACTGAGTTCTTGGAGTTGAGAGAGCAGCTGCCCTGTTTTCTGCCTAATGACCCAGCTGATCTAGAGGAGGCTGCCCACCCTCTTTCCATTGAACAGTGAGATTTAAGCAGATCTAAAACTTCTCTACACGAGACATGCACTCCACAGCGTGTCTCTCTGCCACAGCTGGACAGGAAAACTGCAATGAAATGATCTTTCATTGCAGTCAACTGACGAGATGTTGATGGTGCAGGAATAAAAACAACTCACGTCTTAAGAAACCCTCATGGGACCCCCTTCCTGCGAATAGCAGCTCTCTTCTAGTCTAATGATGCTTTTGGGGGACACTTTCACATGTTCACTCATTAATAATCCAAATAGCTAGCATCTACTGAAGACCCATGTGCCAGTTTTAAGCACTTTGTATGTTTCCATTCATTTAATCCACAAAACGGTCCAAGAGGTAGGTACTGCTATCTGCTTTTTACAGGTAAAAAGACAAACGCACGAGATCATAAACTTGGGAAGCGCCTGAGCCAGGATTCACGCTCAGACAGTCTGGCCATGGAGCCACGTTCACTGATCTCCACGACAACACCCACAGGCACACAAGACGACTAGGGGGTGTTTCTTTTCTCTGAGGTGGTCTGTACTCTGAATACCAACGTTGGAGAACTGACCGGGCTGTTTAGGTTTGAGGGTGGGGCACAGTTTTCTTCCATGAGTGCCCAGAGGTGCAGCCGTTACCAAGAAAGACCCTGTTTTCTGGGGCATGTGGGAACGTTGCCTTGTGCATCTATAAGAGGGCACAGATAGAGCAGAGATGCTCAATCAAGTGACTACAAAATCAATACGTGGACACTTTTAGAGACTCCGTGAGACATTTGTCCTGCCTGCCTTGTGACTGGGTTGCCGTGATTCCCAAGAATCTCTCCCCTGTGAACAATTCTCGTAGAGCCTGAAACTCTACCATTAGTGGTGTACTTGTTTGGCTCTATCATCATCCTTTATTAGTATGAATCTTTTGGGAGGGATGACTGTGGCGAGCCGGCACAGCCATGGCATACTCAGCCCCAGGGCGCCTTATGTGCCATGCCAGCTCAGCCTGGTTCAGTGACCCTGAGTGGGGGCGATGAAAGGCTTAGAAAAGACAGACAAGAGACTGAAAGCTGGGTCTCGGTGGGACGCTGCCCCACTGATGCCACGAGGCAAAATAAGGGTGTGATCAAGATGTTTACAACATTCTCGTGGGTTTCAATCCTACTCAACTACATGCACCTGAACTCTATCAAACTCACATCACTCAGGCACGTGGGGCCACGTGTTTGGACCACAGATTCAAGCTTACAACTACAGCTGTTGGCTATAATTGTGCTGGGAGAGCTCTGCCCTCCAAGCTGGGACTTGCATGTGGCAATGAGAGGACTGTGTCCTCTCCTCAGTCCAAGGCTTGAACCTGTCCAAAACCCTGTAGCCGCGCCCCACAGATGACACCTTTTGTTTTATCAGGTTATCCTTAGATTCCTGACATCCCGAAAGAACCCAGACTCTAATGCAGCCTGAAGCCATACCTACTCATGGACCTCTCAGTAACATGAACCAATAAAGCCCTTAGTTGGCTTATAACAGTGGTTCTCAACCTTGGCTGCACATTAGAATCACCTGGGAATCTTTTTAAAATCCTTATTTCTGGGCCTCATCCTCCAGAAATTCTGTTTCTTTGTTATGGGGTGGGGCCACAACATTAGTAACAAAGAAACAGAATTTCCGGAGGATGAGGCCCAGTAATCAGGATTTTAAAAAGACTCCCAGGTGATTCTAATGTCCAGTCAAGGTTGAGAACCACTGGCTTATAACTTTGTGCCTCTCATTGGAACCATACATTCCTACCCCAATGGAAATAATGTTCTCTGAAGGACACCTAGGAGCTTCCCATGCTATCTCACCAGGTCTGCCACTTCCAAGGTGGCTCTGTACACAAAACCATGACAGGCTCTTCAGCCCCCTTGAGAGAGAAGCATAACCTTCATCATCACCTCTGGTCAGGGCTGACCTCCCTGGATTGTGATCCTGGAGCCATGGGCCTGCTGTCCCCCAGGCCCACCTCCTCCCCAGTGGGTCACCAGCCTAGAGAACATGCTTAGCAGAGTTCAGGGCAACTCTCCTCTGCAGGCCAGGGCTTGCTGGGGAGTGCTACGAAGGCAAAGTAGAGATGCTCCAGGCCAGGGCACTGGGCTGCCTTTTTGGTGCTAACCTGTGTTGGACCTTCATTGGCCCTTCTGACTTATCCCTAACTCTACTTTCCACAGGATATGAAGATAGAGCACTCAGCACAGTCCCTGGCTCATATGAGGCTTTAATAAAGGGTAGCTATACTATCACTTACTAGTACTGCTACTATGGTCATTCTTTTCATTGCTCCTCTTTGGTTCAGGTCCTCATCATTCTTGCTTGGATTTGGGCAGGAGCTTTCTAAATTTATCTTGTCACCTGTATTCCTCTTTCTCACATCCCAATTCTGTACAGGGGAGCCTCTGTCCATCCCTGACTGGACCCTACTCTTCTTTTTTAGCATTTGTTTCCTCATTCGCAGCCACTGCCCTGAACACACTGTCCCTGCATCTCCTGCTCATGCATTCGGCCTGTCTGGACTATATCTTCCTGTCAAAATCCTGCCAGTCCTTCCAAATGACGTCAATGATCTTCCCATCTGTATTAGTCAGGTAGGTCTCAGTAACAAACAGCCCCAGACTGCAGTGGTATACAGAGGAAAGGGTCCTTTCTCACTCATGTTTCATGTTCATCATGGAGGCTGGTCATCTCTGCTCCTTTTCACCCTCCCAGGAGATCCAGGGTGTAAGGCTCCACTATCTAGAACAGGACTGGGGAATGTCTAGCCTGCAGGGCCTAGAAGGCCCAAGAAATCATTTGGTCTGGCCTTGCCAAGGCATTAGGGTGAGGTAATTAAATGTTTGACCAAGTAGAGCAGGCTAATTTTTAAGTTGATAATTTTTTATGGCCCTCAAATGATGATATTAATATCCAAATGGCCCTTGACAGAAAAAAGGTTCCCCACCTCTGACCTAGAAGGTAGCCAGTGGTTGTCACCTAGGTGATGAGTGGAAGCCATGCAGTATGGTCTCAGCTGCCTTGCCCAGGACTGGTTCAGGGACAGGGAAGGCTGGACTAATGTTAGCCAATGGGATGTGAAGAGAGGCTCGCTTGGGGCTGATGGGAAAGCAACTTCTTCACTCTCACCAGGGAGCCATGCAAAGCTTATCTGCTGGAGAACAAGGAAGCACGCAGCTCCCTAACAGGCACTGTGTCCGTTTCCCGAGACGTCGGTAACCCATCACCACAGATGGGCCGCTTAAAAGAACAGGTATCTATTCTCTGACAGTGTGGAGGCCCACAGTCCAACAAGGTGTTGGCAGGGCTCTGCTGTCCCTGCAGGCTCGAGAGAGAACCCTTCCTTGCTCCTTCCAGCTCTTGGGGGCTCCAGGCACCCCTGGGCTTGAGGCCTCATGGTTCCTACCTCTGCCTCTGTCTTCGCATGGCCTTCTCCTCTATGTCTCCTCTTATGATTCATATAAGGACGCTTGTCATTGGCTTTAGGGCCCCCAGAGCCAGTCCAGGGTGATCTCAAGATCCTTAACTTAATTACATCGAAAGACCCCTTTTCCAGATAAGATCCTATTCACAGTTCCCGGGGCCTGGATATTTTGTGGAGCCACCGTCCAATCCATTACATCCATCTTGCAGTCTTGAAAAAAGCCAGCCAGAGGACAACGCTAACAAGGGGGAGAGGGCGGAGCCAGTAAGTGGCAGAGCAGTGAAGCCACACCCCTGATCATTCTGTTCCTGAAGTGAACCCTACCTCTGGAATGCCCCTATGTGAGATAAGTTGCTTCCTTGCTTAAGGCAGGTTTTCTGTTCCTTGCACCCCCTTCCAGCTGTAACTACCTGTGTATGTCCTGTCCCTTGAGGATTTTGCTAGACACTTACCGGGACTCAGCTTTCTCCTGCCAGGTGGACCTGGGTTCTTCAGCTCTCAGGCACCTGCCACACAGGGCACACTGCTCCCTGGGAGTAATTCTGTCCTTTTTATGTCTCCCAGGTTTCCTACCCTCCCTTGTCCATGTCACTCTGGTTACATTATACATGCAGATTTAATTGATCAGTCATTAGCCTCACCTTCATGGAGCCCATCAGTGTGATCAGGCACCCGCTTCCGCTCAATTCACCCTTGAGAGCCGCGGCCCAGGCCCGCCCCCTCGCCCCTCCAGTTTGTGGCTCTCATTCATCACACCTTTGTTTATAGCTTTGCAGCGGCGCCCCATCCCTGGATGGTCCCTGTCCATGCCCATTTAAATTAATTTTGCCAGTCAGGTTTCATGAGACACTGAATCAAAGGCTTTTCTGAAAATCAAAAAGCACTAAATCTTCCGTGGACCCTCTTCCCACTAATATTACAAATTAGTCAGAATAAAAAAGCCTGACGGCTTCCCGGCATGACTTCTGCGTAAACCTGCCAGTTCGGTTTATGGCTCAGGCCCCTGTTGCCCTCCAGCTGCTTACTGGATTTTCTACTCGTAAAATTTATCGTAAATTTTTCATCATAAAATTTGTTCTGTGGCTTCTCTACCAAACGGAACGTGTGGCTGCCCTGGGGGGAAATTGCTGGAATCGGTTTCTTCCTGTTTTTCAAGTTTAGTCCCACGTTGCTGTTGTATTCTCCCTACGCCACCACCCGAGGTTCACCCGCACTTTTTGAAAGTAGATGCCAAGAGTTCCTGAAGTTCATTAGCTAATTCTGGCCAGACCGTTCAGTCTGATGCAGCCGGCCCCCCTGATTTATGTATCTCCCCGGCATTTAATTTTTCTAAGTGACCGTTTACCTGTTTTTTATTAGGACTTCCTAATTGCACCCATTTCCTAACTTTATTTTTCTTAGGTTTTAACAGGTAGTTCATTTCTCAGCCACTTAAGGGCCCTGATTAAATTCACTCACCTCCTAGCCATCAGGAATGGACCTGCCTTTCTCGCTAGTATTTCTTTATCCCTGACCTGACAGGCCTGTAGTTGGCACTTGACAGGCAGGTAGATGCCAGGGGAAATGTGTGGGCTCTGGTTCAAGTCCTGCCCGCACCACTGCTCAGTGGCATGGTGTTACTTCAACTCTTTGTGCCTCAGTTTCCTCGTCTGATGGAGCCTACGCTGAAACCTCCTGGTGGGACTCAGCGAGACGGTGCAAGCCGACTAGGTCCTGGCACCTAGCATGTGCTCAGGAAACACTATGCTTTGGGGGTGTTTTCATGGCATTCATTATTTTCTGAGCAACTTTTCTGTTTATAGCACTGAGCCTGTTTGAAGAGGGGATGGTTACAGACCTGAATACTATTACATGGTCCTCTTCCATGCTCCAGGCATAAAGACGGAAGAGAAAGCAAGGGGCAAAGGCGTGTGCCAGCTGACTCTTTTTTTTTTCTTTTTTAAATTTTTTATTAAGTTATTACATATGTGTCCTTCTCCCCACATTACCCGCCAGCTGACTCTTGTTGGAAGTCTTTCAGGCACAGACAGTCTTCCTGGAGCCCATCCTGTAGTTTATTTCTCGTTACTCAGAAACAGGTCACTCTAGCTGCAAAGGAGTCCGGGGAAATGGGTATTTTTAATGGGATAAGTTGCAGTCCTACGTGAAGCCAGGAAGAAATGGAGACTAGATGCCAGGTGGCCAGCTCTCAGTGACTGCCACACCCCATTCCAAGCGTGTTGCAGGAAGTTGCCTGTGGTGAAAATGAAAGGCTGGTTGAAGGAGGTTTGGTAGAGTGGTTAAAAATTAAGCTCCACTCGGCTGGCGTGGCTCAGTGGTTGAGCATCGACCTATGGACCAGGAGGTCACAGTTCAATTCCCGGTCAGGGCACATGCCCAGGTTGTGGGCTCGATCCCCAGTAGGGGCCGTACAGGAGGCAGCCAATCAATGATTCTCTCCCATAATTAATGTTCCTACCTCTCTCCCCTCTCCCTTCCTGCCTGAAATCAATAAAAATATATTTAAAAAAAATATCTTTCTTTAAAAAAAGGAAAATTAAGCTCCAAAGCTAGACAGTCTAATTTGAATCTCTGCTTTGCCCAGGACTGAAATCCTAGGCAAGTTATTTAATCTCTCTGTGCCTCAGTTTCCACATCTATAATATAGGCATAATAACAGTACCTATGCCTCAAGGAAAACTGTAAGGATTGAGTTAATACCCGTAAAGCCGGTAGAATAAATCCAGGCTTGCAGTGAACTGGGGAGATGATACCTATAAAGGCTATTGAACAAGTCATTCAAGAAGTGATGAGAGCCTGAGCTTAGACATCAGACCTGGGAATGGACAGAAGGGGGCAAGAGAGTGTGTGACAAGTGTCACCTAATATTTCTCTGCTCTCCCTCCTCCCACTAAGCACTGGGAAGATGTCAGCGGTCTGACTCTTTCCCTAGTACGTGGTCTCGTAAGAAAGACTCAGCCTCCTGACCCATCAAATCAGAATCTCTCTGGGTAGGACCCAGGCATTCTTACAGCTTCCCAGGTGACACAATGCGCACCCATATTCAGAAACTACTGACTTAAACCATGGTCCCCAAGGCTTGGTGGGTGTCAGAATCACTCAAACTGCTGGGCCCACCCCAGTTTCCAATTCAGTAGGTCTGGGATGAGGCCCAAGCATTACATTATTAGATAATTATTAGATAATTACTTATCTATATATATAAAATCCTAAGTGACCGTTGGACCATTGGATCGTTTGACCGGTAGCTATGATGCACACTGACCACCAAAGGGCAGATGCTCAATGCACAGGCATGGAAACATGGAACAGACTGATGAATCTCAGAGGGAAGAGGGGAGGGGAGAGGGCGGGAAGAGATTAACCAAAGACCTTACTAGTATATACATACTAGAGGCTCAGTACATGGATTCATGCACTGGTGGGGTCCCTTGGCCTGGCTTGCAGGAATCGGGCCGAAAGCAGCAGTCCGACATCCCCCAAGGGGTCCCGGATTGCAAGAGAGCACAAGCCAGGCTGAGGGACCCCCACCGGAGCACTGGGCCTCTAGTTAGATAATAAGCTCCCAGCTCAGTGGTTCTCAACCTGTGGGTCACGACCCCTTTGGGGGTCGAACGACCCTTTCACAGGGGTTGCCTAAGACCATCGGAAAACACATATATAATTACCTATTGTTTTTGTGATTAATCACTATGCTTTATGTTCCATTTGTAACAATGAAAATACATCCTGCATATCAGATATTTACATTACGATTCATAACAGTAGCAACATTACAGTTATGAAGTAGCAACAAAAATAATTTTATGGTTGGGGTCACCACAACATGAGGAACTGTGTTAAAGGGTCGCGGCATTAGGAAGGTTGAGAACCACTGTCCCAACTCCTGCTGCTGCTGGACCACACTTTGAGAACCTCTGCTCTAGACAGCCTCCCTCATCTCACCCAATCATGCAGATGGCACCAGATACTCTGTCTCTCTCCACTGTGTCACCACCCCCCCTACCCCTTGTTCATGCAGGAAGAGAGGACTTTAATAAAATAGGAAACATTAGGAAATTTGGCCTCAGATCAACAGGGTCGATTATGAAATGAAAGGGCAGAGGGCAAGATAGTTAACTAACTTGAACGTCTGTGTCACTTATTTAATGTCCCTTCAGTAGTGAGAGGTGACTTCGCCCTGTGGCCAGCAGCTGTGGTCTTACAGATGGAGCAGCCGAGGGGCGGACGCCATGCAGGGAAACCTGCTCCCGATCAGACCCGCCCTGTGGACTGCGGGATTGTGACCAAGTTGCCTGATGTCTCGGTTTTCCACTCTGAAAAGGGAGGGTTATAATAATACTTGCCTCATCGTTGTGAGGACTGGGTTAAGTACCATTTGAAAGTGCCTACTTAATAAATGGTAGCTATTATTATTTTTAATCCTCACCAGAGGACATGCTTATTGATTTTAAGAGAGGGGGAGGATGGGGGAGGGTGAGAGAGAGAGAGAGAGAGAGAGAGAGAGAGAGAGAGACATAGAGGTGAGGGAAACATCTATCAGCTGCCTTTCAGTATGCGCCATGATGGGGATGGAGCCTGAACCTTTCAATGTACAGGATGACACTCCAACCAACTGAGCCACACCGGCCAGGGTGGTAGCTCTTATTTTTATCGTTACTACTATAATATTATTCTTGGCTCTGCTGCTGTCAGGGCCTCTCTTAAAAAGATTCTCAGCAAAAAATTATGCTTAGAGTTTAGGAGATTGTGTGTGTGCGTTTTTTTAAGGGGGGTGGGGGGTGGGCTTTTTATTGATTAGAAGTAGTTGCCATATTTACCAGGGAAGTTCAGGGCTAAATTCTATGAAATTTTGACAATCCTCTTTAGCCTAAACATTCTGATATAAGTGACTCTCCCCTTGATTATACATGAGGCACTCCTTTCTTTACTTACCTCAGTCTCATTCATGGCCGCTAGCTCATTTTGTCTCCCCACTGGCTTCTAAGATCCCCAGAAGAAGGCCTGCCATTCTCTGCTGTGTCAGAGCGGATGCCTCCCCAGCCATGTTGGATGGGGGAATCGAAGTGAGGGCTCTACATGAATACGAGTGATCTGAAGTCCTTTGGGCAATGCATGATTTCTACTAGTAAATGCATAGGAAACATGAGGGCTTTGGGTCTTGCTGGCCTCATCTGTGAGGTGGAGTCAATTCCATTTTAACTAACACTGTTGAGAAAGTCACTTCAATAGAAAGAACATGGGTGGACCTGAGCTCAGATTCCAGATGGACCAGTTCCTTCCTTCCCTTCTTTTCGTCGGGCAGGTTCCCTAACCTCGCTAGGCCTGTGCCAGGAGCCGGTCCATCCTTGCTGTTTCAAGGGACCTGGCATATATGGCATACTGTTCTTAATATGTTTGCTCACCTTCTTGGCACTATGTGTTTTAACCAAGGTCACCTCTCTGAGAAAGGTTGTTTCCCCAGATAGGGATTTTCCCCTGAAGTTAGGGAGGGAATAAAACCCCTTAACTAAGTGCCAGGTGGGTAATTAATCACTTTAACTACAAACAATCATGCTTAAGCTACATAATCTTTACTCCCTGGAATGGAGATAAGAAACGCCCTAACCTTTGTAATAGAGATTGATAGGATTGAATCAACTGGTATAAATACAGATGTAACAAGACAACAGGACACAGAACTTAGAAGACAGAACCAAGAGACACAGAACCTAGACACAGAACCTAGACACAGAACCTAGACACAGAACCTACACAGAACCTAGAGACAGAAGAACTTCGCTGGAGAGAACATGGCAAAAGATCCTGGACAGAACCTGGCTACAGAACTTGGCTGGAGAAACTAGACAGAACCTGGCTGAAGAACCTGGCCACAGAACCTGGCTACAGAACCTGGATAGAACATGGCAAGAGAACCTGACTAGAACATGGCGACCGAACCTGGCTGGAGAACCTAGCAAGAGAACATGGACACAGAACTTGGCTGGAGATTGTGGCTAGAGATCCTGGCAAGGCTGCTGATCAACTGAACGCTGTCTCCGTGTCATTCCTTCTTTGCCGACTCCGTCCACACCTTTGGGGACCCCTGGACCTGCTGGGGTTGGACCCCAGCAGGCCTGGCCGTCCTCGGGTATAAAATGAAATTAATGATGTCTCCACTGTGGCGTCTGTGAAACTAGAGGATCTGACGTGTGTGGACACACCTGGTATAGTACCTTTCCCCTTGGATGTTCGGTTAACTTTTGGTTCTTTCTCTTGACTTCGCCCTGCCTTGCAAGGATTTAGACACGACACTGGCTTCTACAGAGCCAGGCCTGGAGGGAGGCAAACAGGAACGGGCAGGGGCAGCATTTAAGGAGGCCCTCACTCTCAGGATTGTGCAAGTGCAGGTCTGGGCCTGACAGGAAGGACCTCCGTAAATATTGCTCCGTAAATACTCTGCTTGCAGCACCCTTGCCCCACCCTGGGCTTCTGGGTGACTTTTGATATAGCCACACCCCATACACAATTGTATTTAGATGACCATCATGAAACTGGCTGGAAACCCACTTTGGGGGTTTTCAAACCTATAGGAATCTGTAGTTTCAAATCCAATCAAAACAGATGGCTTGTGGTGATGCAAGGCCAGCAAGCAAAAGCCAACTGGCAGGTGGGACGGAGTTCCTGTCCCTGCGAAGAGGGTGAAGGAGCCCTAGCCGGTTTGGCTCAGTGGATAGAGAGTTGGCCTGTGGACTGAAGGGTCCCAGGTTCAATTCTAGTCAAGGGCACATGCCGGGGTTGTGGGCTCATCCCCAGTAGGGGGTGTGCGGAAGGCAGCCAATCAATGATTCTCATCATTGATGTTTCTATCTCTCTCTCTCCTTCTCCCTTCTTCTCTGAAATCAATAAAAATATATTTATAAAATAAAATAAAGAGGCCATAACCAGTTAGGCTCAGTGGATAGAGGGTTGGCTTGCGGACACAAGGGTCCCAGGTTTGATTCCGGTCAAGGGCATGTACCTTGGTTGCGGGCATATACCCAGTAGGGAGTGTGCAGGAGGCAGCTGATCGATGTTTCTCTCTCATCAATGTTTCTAACTCTCTATCCTTCTCCCTTCTTCTCTGTAAAAAATCAATAAAATATATTTTTAAAAAAATAAAAAAATAAAATAAAAAAAGAGGGTAAAGGAAGCAAGCCATGCCTCCCAGACCCATTTGAACAGGGCTTTTAAAATCCACCCCATAATTAGCTCATCAAGTTTCAACTTTCTCTGATCTCCATGAGGTAGCAACATTTAAACAATTCAGAGACAGAGAAATAGGCGATTTTCCTAAGGTCATAAAGCAACTTAGGTTTGATGCACAGGCTAGACCAGGCTTTCTCAAAGCAGGGTCGAGAGTCCAGCTCCTGACTTCTGGGCTGTGTCCCAGACCTCCGGAATCAGTCTCAGGAGGTGGGCTGGCATGGGCAGTGAAGTCCTCGGAGATCCATATTCTCTGACTTCTGTGCCGTTGTCCCATGTCAGCATCACACCACGTCTCTGAATGTACAGGAGAGAGGATGCTTTAGCCCAAGTGTGGTAGGCGTGCCTCGGTGCTGCGTGGTATACGATGAAGTCCGTTGGCAGAGTAGCTCAGCCCTTAGTCTCACAGGCATTGGGAAGCATATAACGGTCACTTCAAACACATGAGTTCCTGAAGTTTTGCTTAGGACAAAGTTAAGTTCTGAAAGGTAAACCAATTTGAAGTTGACTTAAGGAAAAGATAGTACCCATAAGCACTCACATGTGGCAAACATTGTGCAAGTGATACAGTAATGAGTGAAGTTCGGGACACACAGCTTTGGGCGATTCTGTCAAGAGCAGAAGCTGGGCTGGAAGGCGGGGCTTCTTCCAAAGGGCTTCTTAGACCCTGCAGAGACCCCCACCTCTGTGCAGCGAACAAAGCCAGCAGCCAATAAATATTGCGCTAAACACAGTCGTTGCTGCTTAACGACTGGAATATGTGTCGTTAGGCGATCTGGCTGTTGAGCAAGCATCATACAGCTACTACACACCTAGACTGGGTGATATAGCAGCATCGTCTATGACAGTGGTCGGCAAACTCATTAGTCAACAGAGCCAAATATCAACAGTACAACGATTGAAATTTCTTTTGAGAGCCAAATTTTTTAAACTTAAACTATATAGGTAGGTACATTGTTATTAACTTAATTAGGTACTCCTAAGCTGGCCTTTGCTAAAAACGTCCTCAATCTGATTGAGGTACATTCACTGAGGTCAACCCCTTCCAACTCTCCCATCCACACTCGTCTTATATACTTGTTTCGTCTATCTCCTTTCCGAAAACCAACTTCTGCGCATGGGCCATGAAGTTTCAATCGCACTGTACGTGCGCCCGCAAGTGGTATTTTGTGGAAGAGCCACACTCAAGGGGCCAAAGAGCCGCATGTGGCTTGCGAGCCGCGGTTTGCCGACCACTGGTCTATGAGGTGCGTTGTTGACCAGAACACTGTTATGCCACGAGTGACTGTATTTGCAATGACTTGTCATCATGCAAGGGGCGGGGGTGGGGGGGGTGGTACGCAAAGCTCTCCTCTCAAGAACCATCAATAGCCCTTTCCAACAGGTTGTCAGAACTCTAGACTCAAATTCCATCCAGATCTGCAGACCAAGAAGCAGGCTGGGGACGGATGCCTGTTGGGGCAGGTTCGAGAGCCTTCCAGGTGCGGTCACTACCCCAGGTGGCTTTTCCCTCCCCTTCCCCAGGGACCGCTACAGATGGCCAGGTTGGTAGAGGTCTGGGGGAGTCAGAGGGGCTTTATGCAAATAAGAGGGAGAGAATGAAAGGCTGGGGGTGGGGAGAGACTGGAGGAGAAAGAAGCAAACGTGGAGAAAAAAGGCATTTGTAAAATTAAAAGGCAGGGCCCCATCAGATGGTGTTGGGCAAGGAAAGCGTGTTACAGGCAGGAGTAATTGGTAATCGGAGCTGATGTGAAGAAGGGATGATTTATGGGAGCGTGCAGACAGGGGTGGAATAATTTTTGGAGCAGAACGGGGAACTTACTGAACGCCTGAAACTCAGCTACTTATCCACGCGTTCTTGTGATGAATTAGCTCTTGTTTAAAGTAACTGCGGCTCCATTTTTCATTCTGATTACTACACTTGATATCTTTCTCTCCCTCTGTTTCCCTCTGACCACTGCCCCTTACCAGGTTCTGGGTGCAGAGGCACTGGGTCTGTAAGAACTCATCACTCCTCCTCTTTACCTCTCTCCCCTCCTACCCCCAGCCACATTCACTGTAAATAGCCCCGTCCAATGTGCGGCAGCTTGAAATATTGCAAAGATTAGGAATGTGCGGAATTAGCTTAGACTTTAGATGCAAGACCGGCCTGCTCATGCATCCTGAATGATTGCAATTCCTGGGATCTGATGTGGGAAGTCTCTTTGAAGACTAGACTGGTCTATGCATCCGTAAAGGTGTGAGGTAGAGAGCACCTTTTCTGCCTGCCTGCAGCGCTCCCTTGGGAGATGGAAAAGCCTTTGGGGACCCTAGCAAGCCCTAAGGAGAGGCAAATTCAAGATAATCAATGCCCGGTACTGTGTACTCCTCTACCAACATTTAAAAAATAAATTCTAAAATTATATTGTGCAGAAAGGGGAGATGTTCTAGGCACAGGTGGAAGTAGGTATACAAGAATTACATCCTTTTATTATTTTTCACAAAATGTTTCTTGACTAGAAATACATCCCACAAAAAGTCAAGTTCCCATGTGGTCTAATCTCAACATAAATTTCCATTCCCAAAATACAATCTTATAAAAAAAAAAGACGAAAACAAGTTAAGTGTTTATAGCAGTTACTTGTAAAAATAACAAAGAGAAAACAATTATCTGAGGCTCAGAATAAAACCTTCTAAGATGCTCTTGGCATCATTTTCTTTCCCCAAGAAGCCCGCCAGGCCCCAGCCGCGTGGCTCTCGGTCAGGGTCAGGTTGCTGCAGACACCCCAGCTGGTCATGCAACAGTGACGGGGCTCTTCACTTCTTGTCGCTGCCTGCCACCCCTTGCACCTGGCTGCTGCTTTATCTCCTGTTGGTAATCAGAACACTCACCTTCTTCTCGCCACTAGATCTCTCTGCCTTTGCCTGTTGCTGGCACTTTCTCACATCCCTTTGGTGGCTCTGTCTCAAGGCTGTTGGGACGCTCCCTGCCTCAGCAGATCCCTGGTTCCGCTGGCTCCTGTTTCAAAGTGTCCCCAGATCCCAGGGCCGCCGTCTTCACGGATTTCTTGAATCCCGACACAGGTAGCTGCATACTCTGTACCCCCAGCTGCTCTTTTGGCTTCTCACTAGGACTCCCACTTTCAAAACCAGCTTCATAGCCGTAGCCGGTTTGGCTCAGTGGATAGAGCATCGGCCTGCGGACTGAAGGGTCCCAGGTTCGATTCCGGTCAAGGGCATGTACCTTGGTTATGGGCACATCCCCAATGGCAGGTGTGCAGGAGGCAGCTAATTGATGTTTCTCTCTCATCGATGTTTCTAACTCTCTATCCCTCTTCCTTCCTCTATGGAAAAAATCAATAAAATATATATTTTTTAAAAACCAATAAATAAATAAATAAATAACTAGCTTCGTAGAGCTCCCCGGGATGCAGGCCTAAGCCTGTTGGTTAGTTTGGCAATGTCTGGTCATGGCCGACCCCCAGCTCTCCTGACTCTGACTCCCTCTCTGCCTTTATGATCTCCCTCAGCCTTGGAGGGCCCGGGAGAGGACGGGAGAGCCCTGTTCCTAGTGGACAGTGTGGTGCAGTAGAGAAAAGCTTTGAGTCTGGACTTAGCACACTTAGAATCCAGTTCCAGCTCTGCCACGAATTCTCGGCAATGGGCTCCCACTCTGGGCCTCGGCTTTTCTCATTAGAAGTAAGAAGGTGGAGAGGCCAGTCTGGAAGATGCTTTGCAATGGGTCAGTTAAGAACATGTGGTCTAGAGTCAGTTTCAGGGTCAAATCCTATCTCTGCTCCTCACGGGTGATGTCTCTGAGCCTCTGTAACACGGACTTCCTGGGGGTTTGTGGAGACTAAAGGAGACTAAGCACAAAGTGCTTATCACGGTGCCTGGCATATGTGGACACTCAGTAGGTGTTAGCTGCTTGTGTTCTTGTTATTATTATTACATATCGCTCTGCCATTGAACTAATCTCAGAAGGCTTTTCCTTTCATGCTCGTTCACACAATCCATGTTTTAGAGCGTCAGCCTCTATTCTGCTCCCCCACGCGTGTGGAGTAGACCCACTCTCAGCAGTAAACGGCGACGCCTCCCAGCCCAGCCAGTGGCATCGAAGTTGATTGTTCAACTTCCTGGGGAAGAAAACAGCCAGCCTGCAGTAGAGGTGGAGATTTTAGATGTGAGCTTCTTCCTACCCTTAAGAAAATGGCCACCAGGAAGGAGCTGGGTTGGCCCCACAACTGAATTCTCAACGTGGCCAAACAGGTGCCTGTGCTCTTGGAGATGCCCAAGTTCATCCATTGTCAGCGTCCAGGCGTCCTTCCTGGTCCTCAGGGAGCTGGGTTGGATGCAGGGTAGAGGGGGGCTGGTCCTGACTGGCAGAGAATGGAACCAGATGCCTGGGAAGACAGCAGGCAGGCTGAAACAGGACTTAGAGGCAGCCAGGTGGTCCTGCCCAAGTTCACGGGGGCTGGCCAGAGGGGTGGAGACGAAGAGGTGCGATGGGCTTGCAGAATGCAACTGCAGTGACAAACTTCATCCAGGCCTCCCCCAGCACCCGCCTGTCCTGCAGGCCCAGGGAAGCTGGGCCAGAGCGAGTGTGAGCCCCTCATACCATAACCTTCCCTCTTCCTGCCGTTCGGTGGGTCCCATGGATGTCTGGTCCTTACGCAGAAATTCCAGGAAGCGCACAGTCACTCTGGCTCTGCTGACAGCAGGGAGGATGTCAGTGCCCGGCTCACATCCAGTCACAATGGGCACTTTCTCTTTGCTGCGGGTCCTCTTGCCTGCCTGGGGCTCAGGGATGGGCAGGTCCCCTGAGCTGAGCTGGCAGCCTCTGTTGGCGAGAAAGAAGGACTGACTATCCCTGGGGTCCAATGAGACTCAAAGACCACATCTGTCCGCCTGTGACTCTACATTCCTCACTCCAGTCGGCCATCTCTCCAGTCCAAGACAGTTACTGACCATGGGTTCTGTGCCAAACTGGATGGGAGTTGGAGCTGGGACAGAGCCAGGGATGGGAGGTCAGTGAGCTAGCCTACCCCTGGGGACAAAGCCATCCAGAGCACCTGCTTCTCTCCTCTAGGGACCGAGGGCCAGTTCCACCAGATGTGAGCAGCCGGGGAGCAGGACCTGGTCTGTTACGTTCATTCACATCCAGTCTGCACTTAGCACAGTGCCTACAAAATAGAGGGCACTCGGGAAACATTTCTGTAGGAAATGCTTCTTCCAAAAGGGGTTGTGGCACAATGCCCCCCAAGAACCCCAAGCCAAAGTGGCCCCTTGGGCTGTTCCTCCCCATGGCGTTGCCACCATGCATACCGTGGCATTGCATCCGTGAATGTGTGTCAGTCAGCCCACACCCTCACACACCCACCCATGAGGCTCTACACAGATGCCCAGCCGTCCCAGATGTGATCCTTTATTCCAGGGACCCCTAGAGGCTGGTGGTATGTTACGATGCCCCTACTACAATTGAGAAAATAGAGACACAGAAAAAAAACAGGCTCCAAAGGCTGTCTTTTCCTTGAACTGTCAGCACAGAGGACATTATTGACCGGTTTCCAGGAGGGTGTTGAGGTTGGACAGGGAGGGGGAAGCAGAGCAGGAGGCTTGGGACTCCGAAGCAGTTTCTAACCTAGACTCTCTGCTTTCGGGGTGTGTGTGTGTGTGTGTGTGTGTGTGTGTGTGTGTGTGTGTGGTGCTGGGAGAAGCCAGCATGGTAAACACCTCCAAACCCTCCTCCCTTTGCAGAACATTCAGCAATTCTGATTGGCTGCCAGCTTGTGGACCACGTGGGGAGGGCATGGGGGGTGGCGAGAGGGAGGTGGGCACTAGCTGAGAGGATTTCATCCCAGGTGAAGTGCGCAGGTTGGGGATGGGCACAGACCTGGGTTCAGATCTGCCAGGTGGGACTCAGATGGGTTCAGGGGCCCTGTCTGTAATTGCTCAATAACCCAACTTCCCTCTTCCCCAGGAGCCCCTCCCCCTTTGTAAGGGAATTGCATATCTTTACTTAAGAATTAACTTGTCACAAGCCCATCAAGGGAGTGACTGGAGAAGGAGGGGAGTGGGGAAGGGGACAGGGGCCCAGTCCTGCACCCCAGCACCCCGGCGGCCACAGCCCCATGCTCACCTGGCCCATAATAAATAAGGAGGAAGGCACTCCTGATAAATGCCCGTGTCAGGGAGAGATTTTACCTTCACTCAGAAACAATGTAATATCTCGGCTATTACCCAAAATAATTTATCAATGTGTAATAGCTTTGTGCAGACCTCAGATAGGAGGGGAGCTGCGCCATCAGAGATGGATGTAGCCTACCTTCGGCTTTTAATTTTTAATGTTCGCAGCCAGCTTTGCATTAAAGGCCAGGTGTCATATAAAGACTTAATGTAGGAGGGGAGTTCATGAATTCTAATCAAGGGAGGAGCGCTCCCTGGCTGGCTGCTGTCACCCCTGACGGTTCTTATTGATCTTTTGTTTTCTCCCCTCCTGCTCTTCCAGCTCTTCCATCTCGTCTCCACCCCCTGCCCCACCTCACCCCACCCATCCCACCTCACCCTCCCTGCCAGCGGATCCATGCCCACCCCTCCCAGGGCTCTCCCCTTCCCAAGTCACAGCCTTTTCTTCCCGCCACAAGAAGTAGGGTCCCTGGGTGAGTCAGGGAAGCAAAGATTCTATAACATCTGGGCCAGCTGCCCTGCTCAAGATGAGTGGACGGCAGGATCCTTTTTCATTTATTCATTCCATTTCTGTTAATGTATTCTTTTCCTTTTCATGCATTCATTCAGGAAGCATTTTTGAATACCCATAAGGGGCCCAACTCTGTGCTAGGCCCCGAGGGTAATGGTAGAGATAATCGAGACAGTTTCTGCCCCTGGGGCGTTACAATCTGGCTGGCAAAATAAAATACTCCTGCAACGTACACACGTAAATGTGAGATTTCAAAGAAACCCTCCAATGTCCTATTCTCAGTGAGACCTTCCCTGACGACCTTTTAACATTTTCTAACCTAAGCATGTGTGTCCACACACACACCAGCATTCCCCTTCTCTGCTATATTTTCCTCCAGTGCACCAACCATCCTCGGCTACACTATGTAAATTGACTGTTTATTTTGCTTGTGATTTGTCTCCTCCTACAAGAATGCAAGATCCAGAGGGCAGGAATTCTCGCCTCTCTGTTCTCAGATATGGCCCAGCGCGGCACACGTAGGAGCTCAGTAAATATTTATGATGAGTTCAGGACCAAGAGTCACACTCAGAGGACGAGAGCATGGTGCTGCGGTGCAGTGGGAAGGGAAGGCACAACTGTGGCCTCCAGCGCAGGCCCTGCAACTCCCCTTCAATGCAACTCTTTATGAAGTACGGTAGCAACCATCTCAGGTAGAAATTATAGTTTAACTCTAACCCTGCTGTTTGGCTTCTGTACCTATTTGCTTTGTTGAACAATAGAAAAGTTACTTTGATTTTCTGAATTATATAAATCATCCCAATCAATTAAATGCCTTATTGATTGTAATGTGAATATCCCATGGGGTGTGGTCATACTGGTCTTAGGAAGCACATTTTCCTTCACCTGGGAAGGACAGCACCATTATCCCAAGGTCAGAGGGCTCTAGACCCAAAACTGTAATTTAGATAACATGCCTAAGTTTAACCCAGGTTACCCAAGGGCTCTAGACCCAAAACTGTAATTTAGATAACATGCCTAAGTTTAACCCAGGCTACCCAAGGGCTCTAGATAATGTGTTTACCCAAAACTGTAATTTATTTATTATTATTATTATTTTTTAAAATATATTTTATTGATTTTTTGCAGAGAGGAAGGGAGAGGGATAGAGAGTTAGAAACATCGATGACAGAGAAACATCGATCAGCTGCCTCCTGCATGCCCCCCACTGGGAATGTGCTTGCAACCATGGTACATGCCCTTGACCAGAATAGAACCTGGGACCCTTCAGTCTGCAGGCCGACGCTCTATCCACTGAGCCAAACCGGCCAGGGCTCACAACTGTAATTTAGATAACATGCTGTTTCTGCTTCTGTAAACTGTTTTTTTGCAAACTGGGTTCCTCATTCCAAATCTTGAGATGTAATCAATACCTTTGTGATCTTTGCCTATGTAAGTCTGGCTTTGCCACCATCTTATCACTATGAGATTTGGGAAAGCAAGATGCCCCCTCATAGTCCCGGATTGCAATAAATGTGACTCTTTAATTTGACTTCTTGAGGCGTCCTTCTGTGATTCATGGGGTACATTACAACATTTACAACGTAGGCCTAGAGCCCTGGCTCAGTAGCTCAGTTGGTTAGAGCATCATCCCAATATGCCAAGGTTTCGGGTTCAATCCCCAGATAGGGCACCTACAAGAATCAACCAATGAATGTATAAATGAGTGGAACAACAAAGTCAATCTTTCTCAAAATAAAATCAATAAATGTTTAAAAGTTTTTTAAATGCCGGTGTAGATCCCGGGGCAATCCACTGCCCTCCTGGTCTGGCCCCGGCTAGACTCGGTCCCCCTTCCTCTGAGCGCCCTTCCACCAGCCTGGGCTCAGATGGAAGGTTGCCACAGGGAGGGAGGGGACAGGGGATGTGCACCTGGCTGCGAGCTCCTCCAGGGTGGCCTGGGCCTGAGCCTCTCTAACCCAGAGCACAGGTGAGTGCAGGCCAGTTTTTATGTGAGAGGTGTATTCCCGAAACTTCTCAGTCAGACTCACAAAACTCAAGACATTTTCTCATAGAAATAGATATAAAGTAGAACCTGCAAATTTTGGACAAAGGAGACTGTTCATATTGCTTGTATTGCCCAGTTTCAGATTTGCTTGAAAACAGAGTGGAACTATAATGCTGCTGCATCAAATGTTGGGTCGAGAGAGAGCGAGTTTCCTCCAGTCTCCTTTGGGCCTGCTGTGTATCCTCCGCCGAGGGCACCCCTTCTGAGTCTGCGGTCAAGAATGCAGGATTTCCTCCCTGCTGTTTCATCTTCATCCTTTAAGACCCAATTCAAAAGTCAGCTTCCTCCTTGCCCTGGCCGGTGTGCTCAGTGGTTGGAGCATTGGCCTCTACACCAAAGGGTCTTGGGTTCAATTCTCTGTCAAGGGCACATGCCTGGGTTGCAGATTCAATCCCGGCCCAGGTCAGGACACATTTGGGAGGCAACTCATGGATGTGTCTCTCAAATTGATGTTTCTCTCTCTGTCCCCCTTCCTCCCTCCCTCCTTTCCCCTCTATCTTTAGAAAAAAAAAAAAAGGAAAAAATAGCCTCCAGTGAGGATTAAGTCAGCCTCCTCCAAGAAGTCCTCAGGCACTATGGGTCCTTCCCTCCTCAGTTCTCTCAAAGAATTTTGTTCTGCTTTTGTCACAGGCAGTTGAATTGTTAACAAATTGCTAATAGATCCCTTTTCTTATCAAATCTATGTCTAGGCATCTCTTTAATCCTAGAACCATGTATATGAATAAATGAATGAATGAGTGCCCAGGTAACTCCCATAGATATCCCCCCAAAGTTGATGTAACTTTTTAAAACGGTTTCATCACAATTACCTTTGGAACTTGAACAACAAAACCTCCCAGATTACTAGACCCCACCCCAAACCTTGCTAAGAAAGCCTCCAGGGAATTCTGATGGTCAGGGAGGTGGGAACCCTGCTCTAACCCGTTTGCTTGTTTTTTTAAAAAAAATATGCTTTTATTGATTTCAGAGAGGAAGGGAGAGGGAGAGAGAGAGATAGAAACATCAATAATGAAAGAGAATCATTGATCGGCTGACTGCCTCCTGCACACCTCGGGCCGCAACCCAGGCATGTGCCCTTGAGCGGAATCGAACCCAGGACCCTTCAGTCCTCAGGCCCATGCTCTATCCACTGGGCCAAAACAGCTAGGGCTAACATGGCTTTCATTAGACTCACCTCAGGCACTGGTTATAGGCAGAGATACCACCCCCCTCCCCGCTCTGGCCCACTCTTCTCTAGGGCTCCCAGTGAGGGGTGGGGACCGGTCCTCCAGCCATGTCCAGACCAAAAGCCCCTCTAGAAGTCCTCAGAAATTTCAGGGCAGGAGGGACATTTAGGGAGACTTTTCCAGGGTTTCTCAGCACTACTGATGTTTTCAGAAAACTCTGCTGTGAGGGCTGTGCAGGGTGGTGTGCGGTGGGATGTTTAGCAGCTCCCCCACCCTCTATCCACCCAATGCCTCAGCGCCTCTCCCCCCTGGAGACATTGCAGCATGCCCCTGGGAACCACATTGCCTCCCGTACATGCATGGTTGGAAGGCGTTACTCTAGGTAGCTAACTATGAATAAGAAGGCGTCAGACATTGTTGAGCCCAATGGGCTGGGACACAGCCTGTTTGCTTCACTAGGAAGCTACGGCTTCACACTCACCCCTAACCTCCCTCCCCCATCCCCCACTCTGCCCCAACCAGGGGCCTGTTCCCCACAGATCTCTGGGGAAAGGAATGGAACAGTGGAGAGAGAGATAAGCACAAGTTCAATAGAAGTTAAAATGGCGGGGTGTTGGGGGGCGGGGGAGGGGGGGGGCAGTGCTTGACCCTGAAGGCCAGTCAGAGATCATTGGCACTGGCTAGGGGGTGGACCCATCAGAAGCTTGATTGGTTATTTAAAAAAAACTCCTGGTTATAACCCCAGGTGAACAAAGAAGCTTGCTCTTCTTCCCCCACCCCCTCCACTCTGTGGCCTGCACTCGCCCATTCCTTTGCCTCATGCATAGACCAGGTGGGTCTAACAGTAGCCAAGGTGCACAGACCCAGCTGGCCCCACAGGATTAAGCTTTCATATGAAACAGAAACGGTGGACACTGGCCTTGGTCTAGGCCCTGAAGAAGACAAGGTTGGAGTAATTTTCAGATGATTGTAGAGATGCTTTGCTAATACACCCACCTCAACAAGTGGTAGTGTCGTAGATCAGTTGCAGTGTGAAATCTGAAACCCTATCAGTGGACTTGTACTCCTACACTTATTTTTTTAATCTTTATTGTTTAAAGTATTACATACGTTCTTCCCCCCCCCCCCCCCCCCCACACACACACACTTCTTTTGAAGTATGGTAGCAACCATCTCAGGTAGAAATTACAGTTTAACTTTAACCCTGCTATTTGGCTTCTGTACCTATTTGCTTTGTTTAACAATGGGCAGGTTATTTTGATTTTCTGAATTATATAAATCATCCCATTCGATTAAATGCCTTATTGATTGTACTGTGAATATCCCATGGGTTGTGGTCATACTAGCCTTAGAAAGCACATTTTTCCTTCACCTGGGAAGGACAGCACAGTTATCCCAAGGTCAGAGGGCTCTAGACCCAAAACTGTAATTTAGATAACATGCTGTTTCTGCTTCTGTAAACTGCTTTTTTGCGAACCAGGTTCCTCATTCCAAACCCTGGGATGGAATCAATACCTTTGTGGTTTTTTTGCCTATATAACCTTGGAGCTGCGACCATCTTGTGACTGAGATTTGGGAAAGCAAAATGGCCCCTCCTAGTCCCGGATTGCAACAAATGTGACTCTTTAATTTGACTTCTTGAGGCGTCCTTCTGTGATTCGTGGGGTACATTACAACACTTCCAACCCTCCTTCACCCCCCTCCACCTTTTCCCCACCAGGCTTTCACCACTGTATTGTTTGTGTCCCTGGGTTATGCATATATGCATACAAGTTATTTGATTAATCACTTCCCAACCACCCCCACTCCCCTTCGTCCCTCAAGACAAGCCGTACTCCTATATTTAATACATTGTTCCATCTCATACTTTGAATGGATCATTCACTTGTGATTTTTTGAAACATCATACCCTGATCATTGAGGAAATATTGGTTTACTAAATGCTATAGTCTTCCCGATATTAGCATGCTTCGTTATACAATATCAAAAAATCTGCGTCTGTTAATATCTCCTCTGATCTTATCAGCAAACTCTTTAAGTGCTGGGGAGCCATCATGTTCATGGTGGCAGATATAAGTGTCCTAAAATTTGAAAGTTTAAATTTTATCATTGGCAACAAAGATGATCAGTTGTTTTCCTTTATGTGACAGGCTCACTTCTTTTGGGGGAAAAATCTCTGCTAAATACCCAAACCTAAACCATAGTCTGTAGTTGTTTTTTCAAGAAAAAAATAGTTTCCATGAAAAAGTGGCTAGTTCATCTTTCAACTCTGACAGTGTGCTTCCCTGGAGACAATTGTCTTCAAGTATTCATCAGAGGGCGTTTTTAAAAAAAATTTTAAAAAAATGTTTTTTTGGTGTTTTTTTTTTAAATTTCAGGGAGAGGGAGAGGTAGAAACGGCAATGAGAGAGAATTATTGATCAGCTGTCTCTTGTACGCCCCCTACTGGGCATGTGCCCTGACTGAGAATGGAACCATTTACCTCCTGGTTCAAAGGTTGATGCTCAACCACTGAGCCACTCCAGCAAGGCAGCAGAAGGGCTTTGTGCACAACTCCCACTTCATCACACAGAGCACTAAAAAGACAGGGGCTCCGGGCTCAAGATTTGTAAAAACAGAGAAAGGGCAGCGGGCTGTCCCACGCTGCAACAGCCTTGAATGGAGGCTCGAGTCCTTCACCAAGACCCAAGGCACCGACAACACTTGCTGACGGAAGCCATACCTGCACCAACGCACGCCTTCTGCCATCCCCTCAGGACAAGGGAGCTGGGCCCAGCGGCTTGACCTCGGGAGGATGACCCCAACCCTTGTCGTTGCGGCTTTTGGCCTCTCATGCCCCCCCCCCCCCCGCCCCCACTCTGTCCCTCTGGAACAGGCTCCAAGCGCCTGTCTCACAACTCCTTCATCACTCCAGTTGGGCGGGCGGGGGTGGGGGTGGGGGAGGACTCCTGGTCAAGAGCAGCAGCATTCCTGTTCTGGAACAATGTTCTGGAACCATCCCACACCCTTCCACCCTCAGCTGGCAAGGACACCACCAGAAAACCAAGGCTTTAATTTTTTTTTCCAATCCTCACAGGAGGATATTCTTCTATTGATTTTTAGAGAGAGTGGAAGGGACGAGGAGAGACAGAGAGAGAAACATCGCTGTAAGAGAGACACATCAATTGGTTGCCTCCTGCATAGGCCTGAAATCAAGCCTGCAACCAAGGTACATGCCCTTGACTGGGAATCGAACCCAGGACCCTTCAGTCTGCAGGCTGATGCTCTATCCACTGAGTCAAACTGGCTAGGACAAAATCAAGGCTTTCCCCACACAGAAAAAGTTATTTCAGCTATTAAACCATTGATTGCTAGAAAAAAAAGATTTGTAAAAACCAAAAGTTGTACGGCTCCATCAAGAATATTCGTATGTAAAACTGCTTTTCTCCCTCTGAGCTGCATGGTGGTGCAGAATATAATAACGACTGGTATGGCTGGGGCCCACCACCTTGATTCATGCTCAGCTGCCAGCTGTCTTATCCACGGTTGCTTTTACACCATCATTACAAACGTCAACACAGCAGAAAAGACACATGACATCTTAGTTTATTGTGCAAATAGTTTTGACCTTGCAGGTCCCCTAGAAGCACCTCAAGGACCCCCAGAGGTCTGGGATCACACTGGATAGGGTATCTAAGGTATCTAACCGGAAGCTCTATTTCTGGGTGGTTGAGTGTATGCATCTTACCTTTACTATCACTCCCATCACCCCTCCAAGTGGGTTTATTAATTTTACTCCCACCAGCCATTCTCCACTCCCCATATCCTGGTCATCAGGTAGTGCAACCCAACTTATCTTTTGCCAGTCCAGTGGGTATGAAATAGTATCTTATTGCTGTGTTAATCCAATCATAGACAGCATTTCAAACATATTTGAAATGGTCTTTCAAATCAGTTTGGGGTTTTATAACCCTCACTCGAGGATATTTTTCTCATTGATTTTTAGAAAGAGGGGAAAGGAAGGGGAGAAACACAGAGAGAGAAACATGGATGTGAGAGAGACACCTAGATTTGGTTGCCTCCCTCGTGCACCCCAACCAGGGCCAGGAATTGAGTCTGTAACCAAGGCACATGCCCTTGACCGGAATCAAACCTGTGACCCTTCCATCCAAAGGCCAACACTCTGACCACTGGGCAAAGGCAGCTAGGGCTCAAATCAATTTTTTAATGACTCAAAGTTGGATGGTATTTTTGCACAGAGGTAATTTACAAGGATATAGATATAAAACATAAAATCTCTTTCAACATATGTATAAGAGGGTTTTTTGGGGGTTTTTTCCTAGCTTTCATGTTGGTAAAACATTTTCCACTTTTCTTCAATTTCCTTTTGCAATTTTCCAAATGAGAGAGCTTCTGGGGATGTTATTCCAGGGTTTTTAATCATTTATTCCCTGTAAACATCGCCAGCCCATATGTGATCTGGTTTCAGAATTACACTTGATTACACTGCAGATCGGACCCGCTGGTCCAGGGCTGGTGATGTTGCTCCACACGCCGCGCGTGTATCTCCTGATGAAATGCTGAACGTGGATTTGTAGATGCTGGTAAACCTGAATGTGCTGGACTTGGTGAAAAATAGTATATCCGTCTCCAACACAGTGATTTTCAGGAGATTTTCCAGGATAAGTTTGATTGTGTGGGATTTTTGGTTTCTGTGTTGACTTCTCATGTAAGAAGCAGGGCCATTCTAAGTCATCGTTGTGGGAGCCTAAATTACTAGGCATCGAGTTTCTTGTTTGTTTCAGTAACACTTAGCTCCCCTTATCGGCTTGGGTTCTCAGCGTCTCTTCATCTAGACTAGGGGTTCAGACATTTTCCATAAAAATCCAGATAATAAATATTTTAGGCTTCTTGGGCCACACTGAGTTGCAACTGCTTCACTCTGGAATAGGGTGAACACAGCCATTGATAAATGGTAAACCTACAGGCGTGGCTGAGTCCTAGTCAAACTTGA
This sequence comes from Myotis nattereri, assembly GCF_964212035.1. Taxonomy (NCBI): domain Eukaryota; kingdom Metazoa; phylum Chordata; class Mammalia; order Chiroptera; family Vespertilionidae; genus Myotis; species Myotis nattereri. The sequence continues at coordinate 22,040,637 of NC_138075.1, read as the reverse complement.
TTTACAAAAACGGGAGGAGGCTGTAGTTTGCTGATCCCTGGTCTAAACGGCTTGTTCTCTTGGTTCTCTGGAAAAAGCCATTGTCAATGCCATCGTGTCTATTCTTCCCATGTGATGGCCAGTCGTTTATGTTTCCTATAACTGTGCATGTGTGTTGTTAGAACTTTAATGGAAAAGTAAATACAAGAAGTTAAAAATAAAAATAATGTGGATAATAAAAGTGATGATTATTAGTATAAATTATTCAACCACAAAGACTCCGAGAGAACGTAATAAAACGCATGCCAACTGGACCGTGACGATGATGACACTGCATGGCAACTGTCCTCGGAGGCCCTCGCTGCTTTCCAGAGAGGGAAGTCGAACTGGGCCTGGACAGCTCCCATAGAAAAGCTGACTCCGGGTCCGGGACAAGGGAAGTCCAAGAGGAGTCCAAATGTCCGGTTGTACCAGTCAGTTAGTTTTGTTCAAAGAATAATGGAGCCTGGCAGGCATGGTTGAGCATCAACCTATGAACCAGGAGGTCACGGTTCGATTCCTGGTCAGAGCACATGCCTGGGTTGCAGGCTTGATCCCCAGTGTGGGGTGTGCAGGAGGCAGCCGATCAGTGATTCGCTATCATCATTGGTGTTTCTATCTCTCTCTCCCTCTCATTTCTTCTCTGAAATCAATAAAAATAAAAAAATAAAAAGAATAATGGAGACACAGAAGCAACCTGAGGGGATTTCTCTGGCCAAATCTGGGTTAATCTGAGCATCAAAATAAATAATACTAGTAATAAATTATAACTCAATGAATAAATAAGCAGATAAATAAGTAAATGATGGAGGAAGGATAATTCTTCTTTACAGCAGAATGCCAAGTAATAAATATAGAAGGGATACGGAGTTAGAAAATGATCGATGGATGCAAACACCAGTGGATGAAATTTTGATGAGGCGTAGGATATTTTCATAGCCTCAAAGTATCTTTCCACAAGTTACTGGTCCTTTACAGAGGGAATCTGAGTAAGTTTACAATGGAGAAACCTTACCAAATGGTTGAATAAACCAATACCACAGGCCTGCTGGTGTGAGGCACTGAGAACACAGCACCACTTCTGTGAGACTCCTGTCCAAATGCATCGACCAAATCTAACCAAGAAAAAACATCAGACAAAACCCAACTGATGGAATTACTACGGAGTAACTGGCCTGCTCTCTCAGAGAAGCACTGTGAAGACCAAGAAATGCAAGAAAAGGCTGAAGAAGGTCCCAGATCAAGAAGATGAAAAGAAACATGAACACTGAGTGTACTGTGCGTCCTGGTAGGTCCTGGATCACGGAGGAAAAAATAACCACAAAGGACCCTAACGGGGCCATTGGTGAAATTTGAATATAACCTGCAGATGAAAGAATGGAATTATACTGATGTTAAATGATTTGATAATTACTATGCTATCTGATTTTTTAAAAAATATTTTATTGATTTCTTACTGAGAGGAAGGGAGAGGGATAGAGAGTTAGAAACATCGATGAGAGAGAAACATCGATCAGCTGCCTCCTACACACCCCCTACTGGGGATGTGCCTGCAACCAAGGTACATGCCCTTGACCGGAATCGAACCTGGGACCCTTCAGTCCACAGGCCGATGCTCTATCCACCGAGCCAAACTGGTCAGGGCTATGCTATCTGATTTTGATCATTATACTAAGGCTATGTGAGAGAACAAATATGTAGGATTAAAAAGAAAAAGTGGTTCTGGTAATTTGAAGAAATACCTCAAAGCCAAAGTTGAGCTTTAAAAATCCAACTCCTCCTCAGGTCGAATTCTAAAATGATGTTAACTGCGGCTTTGGGGGCATTTTCTGGCTAACAGCGTGCCTTGGATTAACAGACCTCATAGATTGTGTTGTCCATTTATTCTAATAGACTGAAAAGGTAGTTTCGGTCAGATTACAAGAGACCTAAAAGGTTATTGTAAGGAGCATGCAAGGGGGAAAGGGGAAGCCACTGTGAACTATGGAGCAGGAAAGGGACATAGAGCTGAACTTTGGGAAAATGACTCTGGCTATATGCTTATGTCAGACTAGAGGCCCAGTGCATGAAATTTGTGCATGGGTGTGTGCATGTGTGTGTGTCCGTCCCTCAGCCCAGCCTGCACCCTCTCCAATCTGGGACTCCTTGAGGGAATCTGATGGGATCGGGCCTAAATGGGCAGTCGGACATCCCTCTCACAATCCAGGACTGTTGGCTCCAAACTGCTTGCCTGCCTGCCTGCCTGATCACCCCTAACCACTCCCCTGTCAGCCTGATCGATGCCTAACTGCTCTCCTGCTGGCCTGGTCACCCCTAACTGCCCTCCCCTGACAGCCTGGTCACCCCCAACTACCCTCCCCTGCAGGCCTGGTTCCCTCCAACTGCCCTCCTCTGTCAGCCCAGTCACCCCTAACTGCCCTCCCCTGCAGGCTTTGTCCCTCCCAACTACCCTCCCCTGCTGGCCTGATCGCCCCCAACTGCCCTCCCCTGCCAGCCATCTTGTGGTGGCCATCTTTGACCACATGGGGGTGGCCATCTTATGTGTTGGAGTGATGGTCAATTTGCATATTACCTCTTTATTATATAGGATTAGAAGCAGCAGACCCTGGAGTTGGAAAGATTTTTGCAAAAATAAGGTGGGTGGTAATGAGTGTTCCCCTCATCATTCACACGTTTTTCTGAATCTGGGTCCAGGGCCATTTACCAGACCAAAGAGAACTCACCAGTTCCCATCCTCACCATCAGGTGGGGAGCTGGAGATGATAAGGTACATTTCGATGGGCAGCTGAACTCTGAGCTCACACACCGGCCTGGCGACTATAGGACCTCATGGGAGGGGGAGGTGGGAGCCAGAAGAGAAGACGAGGGGCAGGAAGAGACTCCAGGACCTGGTCCCAGGACCTGCTGAGCACAAGGTGCAGTTCTGCCTGGGGGCCCTTGAGATGCAGCTGTCTTCATAATCAAGCCTCCATTATTCTTTGTGTGTTTAAACTAGCACACACTTTACTTATAAAGAAAGAATCCTTTCAGCTATACATGCTACAGCTTGGATGAGCCTGGAAAACATTATGCTAAGTAGAGGAAGCCGGACATAGAAGGTCACCCATTGTCTGATGCCTTTTATATGAAATATCCAGAATAGGCAAGTCCATTCTGGATCAGAGCGTGGAAGAGGAGAGTGGGGAAGGATTAAAGGGTGGCAGGTGATCTGCGGTGATAAAAAAGCTTTGAACCTGGAGGGAGGTGGTGGTGGCACAACACTGTGGATGCACTAAATGCCACTAGATTGTACACTTTAAAATGCTCATTGTATGCTATGTGAATATTATCTCAATTAAAAATAAAATAGCCCAGCCAGTGTGGCGCAGTGGTTGAGCGTTAACCTATGAACTAGGAGGTCACAGCTCCATTCCCGATCAGGGCACATGCCCAGGTTGTGGGTTCGATCCCAAGTGGAGGGTGTGCAGGAGGCAGCCAGTCACTGATTCTCATAGTTGATGTTTCTCTCTCCCCCTCTCCCTTCCTCTCTGAAATAAACTAAAAGATTTAAAATAAATAAAATAAAATAAAATAAAATCGAATCCTAATTAACACTCGGAGGGAGTGGAGGGCTTCTGTCCTTCCTGGTGCCCTAGCTGACCTGCGAAGACCATGCCTTGAGGACACCTGGCCCTGCTCCAGTCAAAAGGAGTCAATAGAAGGCCCTGTTTGCAGAGAGAGAGCACCAGGCCTTACCATCCTCTCCCAGCTCCAGGCACCAGGCCTCTGGTCTGACTGTGTGCCAGCCAGGGCCCCCCTACCCTGGGGCAGGTGCTACAGTCCTGGAGAGAGGTTAATGGGCTGCACGGTCCTGTGCTCAGCGAAGGTCCCCAGTGTTCCTCTGATCCCTGCCCAGGTCAAGCCCACAGGGGAGGTACCTCCCAGGTCCCCGCTGATGCCCAGTGGCCCCAGCTCCTTTAATCAGGGTGTGTGGCTGTCGGTCCACCACTAACTCCATGACTCTAACTGCCGTGTACTACAAATTAATTCATTCCTTTAGGCCTTGCTATTTGGTAACTGGCTGTCACAGCGGTCGCCCCGGGAGCTAATTGAGAGTTGCGATCCGTGGCAGTATTTCTATTAGCAGCATAATGACAGCAGCCACCGTGCACACACAAATACACACAGAAGCAAAAAAAACATAGGTTCACGTTCTCTCTCTCTCTCTCTCTCTCTCTCTCTCTCTCTCTCTCTCTCTCTCAGCTGATTAGCCCCAGTTCATTAGCACAGAGACAACGGGAAGGCCATGCTGCCAGGGACACAGGAGCCCGGCTCCCCTGCCCCCAGCCAGGCCGCTGCGCGGGTGCAAAGGCACTCCACTGGGCATGGGGGCCTGGCTCTGCAGTTGGCTCCCTCTGACCAGGGGGAGGGACGGGTGGTGCCCATGGCAGAGGCTCTGGGTGTGTGTGCACACAGGACAGGGTGGATCAGTGACAGGGTCAAGGGTTCTCATTCCAACCAAAGTTCATTGGGCCGCCTCTTTGTGCCAGAAAGTGCAGCTGCGTCCATTCATTCCTCATTTGGCTCTGAGCCAGGCACCGTTCGGGGCGCGTAGTGGTTGTCCTTTGGTTTACAGAGCGCTTCCACATAAATCCCAGTCAGGGACGATTTTGTCCCCCAAAGGGCATTTGGTAATGTCTGGAAACATTTTTTTTCTAATCCTCATCCTCATCAATATTTTTATTGATCTGAGAGAGAGAGAAAGGAAGACAGAGTGAGAGAAACATTGATGTGAGAGAAAAACATTGATCAGTTGCCTCCCTTACGCACCCTGACTGGGGATTGAACCGGCAACCTGGGTATGTGCCCCGACTGGGAATCAAACCCACAAACTTTTGGCATATGGGATGATGCTCCAACCAACTGAGCCACACCGGCCAGGCCTGGAAACATTTTTGGTTGTCATGACTCGATGTTGCTACTGGCATCTAGTGGGTAGAGGCCGGAGATGCTGCTAACATGCTACACAGTCCAGAACAATGCCCACACAATGAACTGTCTAGCTTAAAATGTCAGCAGTGGGGTGGCTGAGAAGCACTGCCATGGATCGTTCATTCAGTCCTCCTGACAACCTTCCAAGGCAGAACTTGCCGACTCGAGTGCCAGGAGTACACACAGTGGGCTGTCTTCTTCACGCTGAGCTAGCCAGTCTCTGCTACCAGCGAAAGTGGCCAGAGCTGAGCATAAACGTGCTTAGCAAGCATTCCGTTAGTCTCCAAGCTGGGCAATGTTATCCCCATTACAAAGGCAAGTAAACTGAGACTCAGGAAGCCTTCGTTTCAGTCATACCATTAGGCACTGGTTCCAAGACTAGGGAAAAAATAAAGCAGATCTCTCTCTCTCTCTCTCTCTCTCTCTCTCTCTCTCTCTCTCTCTCTCTCAAGCTCACCATGTAATGTAGAGGATTAATGGCACTTACTATTTTATAAATGAAGAAATTATCATAGAGATTAATTTTCCCAGGGTCATATAGTTAGTCAGTGAAAGAACTAGACTCAAACTCAGGCCTATCCTATTCAAAAGCTTGTGCCTCTTTTCCATCATGTGATGTTCCTCTCCCATGAATCTGTCCTCCAAGTGAGTGGTGGGTCTTAGTCCTCTGTGGTTGCCCTCAGCACAACAGGCGCTAATAAATGCTGTAAACTGAACAGAACCATCATTCCTCCCATCCTTGGCTTAGGTGTCTGGATCTAGGACCATCAGAAACTCGCCAGTGAACTAACATTTCCCAATGGCTCCCCTTGCTAGAACTCGGCTGCCACCAAGCTCTGCCCTCCCACTCCTTCCAGGATTCAGCCACATCTCACCTCTTTCAGGGTGGCTCCTCAGGTACTTGTTTTCTCGTCTACCTTGAGCACGTAAACAAGTGGGGGTGGTAGGTAGGATGGGAAGACAGGGGGCTGCATGCCAGGAGACCTCTTTGGACCTCTGTTTCTTTTACTATAATATTAAGAAACTTGAAAAGATTATTTATAAGATTCCTTCTGTGGTAGGCTGAATAATAGCACCCCAAAGATATCCATGTCCTAATCGTCAGGAGATAACTAAGTCCTTTAACAGCTAGCTATGGAGCCCCCGCCATGGCTGGGTCTGATCTAGACAAAATAGGATTGGTGGTAAACTATGTAAGATAAACACTGGTCCTGTGACAACAGCGCAAACATGAGAACATCTGCACAGGGCTTCATGGTCTTTGGAGTCCTTCAGTAACCACATGGAACAGCTGCCCCTCCCTGGGGAGATGCTGAGGCCCTGGCAGGGAGTCACCTATTCCCTCACTGGACTCTGTGGGTCAGGTCCGCCTCTGCAGGGACACATCCTCTATCCAGTCAATGGAGGATCTCCACACATAGAGCCACACTGAAGATGAGCTCACATTCCAGAATTACAAAACACGTAAGGAAATAATCCACCATGAGTGAAAGTTGACAGGCATAAGAGACCTAAGATCAGATCTTTAAGATAAAAAGACTATAGGCACAACTCTGTGACTATGCTAAAATCCACTGAACTATCCTCTTTGAAAGGGTGAATTTTATGGCATGTGAATTATCCTATATAATAAAGAGCTAATATGCTAATTAGACCAAACAGCAGAACGACCGGCCAGACGACTTTCTGGACAACCATCCGGACGAAGCCAGGGCTGTGAGGGCCAAGCCCCTGGCATGAATTTCATGCATCAGGCCTCTAGTATGTCAATAAAATTGTTATTGAAGAAAAAGACCACAGGATGAAGACCTGTGTTTAAAATGATTAAAGTCACATTATCTTCCCATAGGGTTATTTAAGAATTAGAGAAAATGTCTAATTGGCATAAAAATAAGCACTCAATAAGTAGTATTATTCAGTGATTATTAATTTATCCTCATTTCCACACTTCCTAAGCTCCTTATCGTCAATCAAAATATACCTGTGCTGTGTCCTATTCTATTAGAGCCTGAATACCATTTCCCTCAATTCTAAGACGCCATCAATTGTAACACACACCATCAATCCAATAAGTATTTTTTAAATTAAGCAATCTACCAAATGTACTTATCTATAAGTTGCAGTCTGATTTTGGAAATATTAAAATGAGAAAAGCACATTTACATTCATAGTACCTGATAAAGTTATTTGTGGTGATGTGATAATACGTGCCAACAGAGTAGCTGACAATGTTTTATGACTCTAAATTCTAGATCATCTGAAAGCTGGCCGCTAGAGACTGGTAATATCAGAGGCTGGAGCATGAGACCAGTGTCACAGCCAGGCCTGTTTGCCCCCATGGCCCTGGGCCTATGCGTCTGAAGCAGGAAGGGAGGGGTCACACACTGGCTCAGTAAGGGGCATTGCTTTCCTAGTGTGCAGCATTAGCTGGCCCAGTGCTGCAGCTTCCTATCAAGGACCCAGTACTTCTCAGTGTTGGTGTCACCAGCCCACATGAGATTTCTGCTCACTCCTGGGCCTCCATTTCTCTAGCTGTAAGATGGAAATGAAGGAATACAACACTATTTTCCAATGGCCCACGAGTAAAGGCTGATTTGAATCAAAGTTTAGAAGGATGGGGTTCTCTTTCTTCTCCACCCATTTTGTTCCTCCCCATGAGAGGGGATTAACTCTTTAAGAAGAGAGTGTTGTGGCCAAGGACAGTGCCCAACCTGAAGATTGCAAGGATGCACTATTGACCGGGACGGCAAGGCTTGGATCTATCTGCAGGGAGGGCAGAGGGAGAAAAAGGGAAGGGGCCAGAAGACAAAGGGAGAAAGGATTTGTGGGTGCCCATCCATGCCTGATGCAGATAGCCCCCAAAGGCCAGCTAATGGTGGTGATTTAACAATGGGATTTAATGAAGTGGGGCATCAGGCACCATCACTGAGTAGGTGTGAAGTGCAACCTCTTTCAGCCATGACGACAAAGCAGGGCAGCCTGGGCCATCCAGACAAAGGGTCTTATATCTGTGCTGATATCTCTCACGCTTCAGCATGCACACGAGGAGCACAGAGGAGCTTGTTGAAATGCAGATCCCGATTCAGGAGGTCTGAGGCACCTGCATTCCTAGCAAGGTCCGAAGTGATGCCAATGCCAAAGGTCTAGGACAGTGATGGCGAACCTATGACATGCGTGTCAGAGGTGACACGCGAACTCATTTTTTTGGTTGATTTTTCTTTGTTAAATGGCATTTAAATATATAAAATAAATATCAAAAATATAAGTCTTTTTTTTACTATGGCTGCAAATATCAAAAAATTTCTATATGTGACACGGCACCAGAGTCAAGTTAGGGTTTTTCAAAATGCTGACACGCCGAGCTCAAAAGGTTCGCCATCACTGGTCTAGGAACCACACTTCAGTAGCCAATACTCCACCAGCTTAGACTGGACCAATATTTGTTGATGCATTCAGCCATTCAACAAATATTTATTGAATACATACTATATGCCAGACAGTGTTCTAAATGCTAGAAATACTGAATTTAAAAACAAAACAAAACAAACAGAACACAGAGCTTATATTCTGAATGGGAACTTATATGATTAAATTAATGGTGGAGGCTTGTGGTTTAGTGCAACAGAGTAATGAAAATGCAGCAAAACCAAAGTTCTCCCATGACAATTGATCTTGCAAACCCAAACTCCAGTATTTGTTCATTGTAGAGGGCAGGAAGGGATGGGAGGACAGGGAATCCTGGCCTCTCTCCAGCAGTGTGGTCTTGGGCATGTTCCTTAACCTCTGACATTCAGGTTCTTCCACCCTCCTTTCCTTCCTTCCTTCCTTCCTTCCTTCCTTCCTTCCTTCCTTCCTTCCTTCCTTCTTTCCTTCCTTCCTTCCTTCCTTCCTTCCTTCCTTCCTTCCTTCCTTCCTTTTAAGAATAGTTTATTGATTTTTAGAGAAAGAGGAAGGGAGAAGAGAGAAACATCATCAAGGTGAGAGCGTAACATCTATCAGCTGCCTCCTGCCCGCCCCCTACCTGGGATCAAGCCTGAAACGCAGGCATGTGCCCTGATCAGAAATCGAACCAGCAACCTTTCGGTGCACGGGATGACGCCCAACCAACTGAGCCACACTGGCCTGGGCTGGCCTTCAGGTTATTTTGAAGGAGGAGCCTATTCGAACTTTACATGATCACCGTGAGGATTAAATTAGAAAATGTACCAAAACCACCTGGTCGTCACAGTGTAGGCACTTGATATATGGTCATTTTATTATTACTGACCAAAGTGTGAAAGTGCAGCTGCCTGGGCCCGTGTCTCCCTGCCACCCTCATATGGAGTTCTCCACCCCCCATCACCCTTGCCTCTTGGCGCCACAAGGCTACCCTGATGAGCTGTGCAGCTTACTGTGAAATGCGCTGCATTTTCTCCCCAGCTGCCTCCTGATTGCAGTATTTACTTTTAATCTCCTGTGCCTCGATGCCCGATAAAAACTTTGTCACATTAGATGGTGACAGATGGGGGAGAGTAGGGGGGTAGCTCTGCGAGGGAGCGTCTGGCCCGCTCAACAATCCTTCACCGCGCCAATTACGTCCTTCGGTGCTCCCCGGCGTGGGCACCCATGTCAGCGCAGAGGGAAATGGAAAAGCATAAATAAAGACAAAACCAGGCTTGGCGAAGCTTTAATCTGCAGAATAACATTTCTCATTTGTGTGAAATATCACTGGATTCTCTCCCTATGCTGCAGAGGGCACACATGAGTGCGCACGCACATGCCGGAGGGAGACGGGGGTTCCCAGGCCCCTGCAGGTGGAGTTCAGTGTGTGTGGCTTGCCTTGGAGCTGGGTTAACCCGTCCCCTTACCCTACCTGGGCTGTCAGGGACGATTGCTTCTTTGTGTTTGTGAGGCATTGAAGGGGAAGAAGGGAGATGGGAACTGACAGACAGAGGAATGTAAAAGGTTAAGAAATGACCCGATGTGTGTACAAGGGACAAGAGAGGTCGGTGATCATGATTTCTTCTGCTTTCACAATAATGGAATAATTATTTCATTATAATATATGTGATGGGTGCTTAACACTTTCCAAACCTCTTTCTTTCCCAGGTAAACTTCCTGAACAGGAATAATTCTGTAAAGCAATTAAAAACACACTCTCATATGTGGAGAGCTTTTCCATTTCCAAAATATGTCTGTTATCTCTCTCCATCTGAGGTGTGGGGTGGAAGAGTGTATTTATGTGCAAATTATTACAAGAAAGGTGGCTCAAAACAACAGAAATGTCTTCTCTCCGGGGTCTGGAGGCCAGAAGTCTGCGATGAAGATGTGGGCAGGGCCTTGCTCCCTCTGAAGGCCCTGGGGACATCCTTCCCTGCTTCTCTCAGCTCCCAGGAGCCCCAGGCATCCTTTGACATGTATCAGACTAACTCCAATTTCTGTCTTCCTCTTCACAGGGCCCTCTCTCTGCATCTGTGTCCAAATTGCCTTCTTTTATTTTTTTTTTTTAAATATTTTTATTGATTTCAGAGAGGAAGGGAGAGGGAGGGGAGATAGAGATAGAAACCTCAATGATGAGAGAGAATCATTGATCGGCTGCCTCCTGCACATCCACACTAGGGATCAAGCCTGAAACCTGGGCATGTGCCCCCACCGAGAATGGAACCATGACCTCCTGGTTCATAGGTCAACGCTCAACCACTGAGCCACGCCAGCCGGGCCAGATTTCCTTCTTTTATAAGGACACTAGTCCCACTGGAGTTAGGGACCACCCTCATGACCTCAACTTAGTTATATGTGAAAAAAGGTCACACTCACAGGTGCGGGGTTTAGGACTTAGACGGGTCTTTCTAGGAAACAGGGTTCAACCCATAAGGTAGATGGGAAAGCATGTGTTTTGAAATCAGACAAGCTTGTGTTTGACATCAGCCCTCGGGTCAGCTGCTGCATTGCTGGATTAAAGCGGGCGGGGGGTGGGGGGAGCCCCTCGGGACCACACTCCCCCACCTGAGGCCACGGGGTCCACCATAGCCTGGTGCTCAGCTGTAGTTGGGAGGCTTCGCAGAGGAGCGCGTGCGCATGCTCAGGAGCTTCCACCAGCACCCCGCCCTGCCCCAATCTCCTGCGCATCCTCAGTGTTACAGGGCAAGAGGAGGGGCCGTAGCGCAACCAAAGGAGTCCACAGAGTCCAGAGGCAAAGGCAGAGGCTGTGTCTGAGCGACCCTGGGATGGGAGCTGCAGGGGCAGGTGCCAGGGTGCTTTGAGGATAGTTAGGAGTCCCTAAAGCAGGAAGTGACCCAATGTACCAGGACCGGGTGGCCTGCAGTGGCCATGGCCCCCACTTGAAGTACAATTGGTTGACAGAGAGCCAGAGGAGGAAATCCAAACACCACTTCCCTAGCAGGACAGAATTGGTGGTTAACCCCTGAACCTTCAGGCTTCATGCTCAACTGCCCTGGGTGGAGATGGGCTCAAGGTGCAGGAAAGGAGGCTGCTGAGGCATGGCCACTGCACGGGCAGGAGTGGGCAGAGGGAATGGGAAATTACAGAGCCTGGCGGAGAAAGCCCCAGTGAGAGAGAGCCCGGGAAGCAGAATTCTAGCAATACCTTATGGTGAGAAGTCGAGGGGAAAGTCAAGTGAGGGCACAGGTGGGGTTACCCCCAAATTGTAAAGCAAGCCCTTGAGACTGTCATGGTCCTCACAGATGGGGGATGGGGTGCAGAGAGGCTGCCACCTGGCACTGTGACAAGATTATACATCATCGATGTAATCTTTTGTAAAAATTAAGGTGAAATTCACATAACATAAAACTAACGATTTGAAGGTATACAATTCAGTGGCTTCTGGTACATTCACAGTGCTGTGCAATCATCCCTTCTGTCTAGTTCTAAATATGTTCATTACTCCCGAGAGAGACTCCACATCCATTAAGAAGTCACTCACCATTGCTCCCTCTTCCCCTACCCTGGCAACCACTAATCTGCTTTCATTCTGTATTGCTGTGCCTATTCTGTGTATTTTATGTGAATCCTATCTAATAAAAGAGAAACATGGTAATTAGCCATACGATGCTACCCTTCCCATTGGCTAATCAGGGCAATATGCAAATTAACTGCCAGCCAAGATGGCGGCCGGCAGCCAGGCAGCTTGACGCTAACATGAGGCTTGCTTGCTTCAGTGACGGAGGAAACCAACGTTTCCCGCCTGCCTTGCTGGCCTCTGAGCTTGCAGTTTGAAACATTGTTACAAATATAGAAGCTAAACAAAACCCCAGAAACCTGCTTTCAGCCAGCCGGGATCTCAGAGCTGGAGTTGATACAGTATTTCGATTATAGAACCCAAACAAACCAGATACCTGCTTTCAGCAGCAGAGGCCTCAGAGCTGGAGCCAGAGCTAAAGCTGGCCCAGAATAAAAGAAAAAAGAAAAAAAGGAGCAGTTGGGAGCTTCAGTCACCCGCCAGCCTGAAAATAGCCCTCAGCCCCTCACCCAGACTGGCCAGGCACCCCAGTGGGGACCCCCACCCTGAAGGGTGTGTGACCAGCTGAAAACAGCCATCATCCCCTCATGCACCCAGTGGGGACCCCCACCCTGATCCAGGACACCCTTCAGGGCAAACCAGCCGGCCCCCACCCATGCACCAGGCCTCTATCCTATATAGTAAAAGGGTAATATGCCTCCCAGCACTGGGATCAGCGGAGCCGAGAGGCCTCCCGGCACCGGGATCAGCGTGACGGGGGCAGTGCCCAAACCTCCTGATCGCCCTGCGGCTCTGTGTGTGACAGGGTGCGGCGCCCCAACCCCTCCCCCCCCCCCACGGGCCCTGCTCTGTGTGTGACGGGGTAGAGCCATAACCTCCCCATTGGCCCTGCCCAGAGTGTGACAGTGGCGGCGCCCCAACCCCTGATTGGCCCTGCTCTGTGGGTGATAGAGGGTGGCGCCCCAACCTCCTGATCTGCCCTGCTCTGTGTGTGACAGGGGGCGGTGCCCCAACTCCCCTATCGGCCCTACTCTGTGAGTGACAGGGAGGAGCTCCCCAACCCCCTGATGGGCCCTGCTCTGTGAGTGACAGGGGGCAGCGCCCAAACCCCCTGATCGGCCCTACCCTGAGCATGACTGAGGGTGGCATCACAACCTCCCAATCCACCTTGCTCTGTGCATGACAGGGGGCGGCACCCCAACTCCCCAATCGGCCCTGCTCTGAGCATGACCAGGGGCTGCACCTAGGGATTGGGCCTGCCCTCTGCCACCGGGAGCAGGCCTAAGCCAGCAGGTCGTTATCTCCCGAGGGGTCCCAGACTGCGAGAGGGCACAGGCCAGGCTGAGGGACCCCCCTCCATCCCCCCCGAGTGAGCAAATTTTTGTGCACCAGGCCTCTAGTCTAATTATAAAATAGGTGACTTTTTGTGTCTGGCTTCTTCCACCTAGCATTTTGAGGTTCATCCATGTTGTGGGAGTATCAGTATGTCATTCCTTTTCATGCTAATATTCCATTGTATGGATATACCACATTTTGTTTATCCATTATTCATTGATGGGCATTTGAGTTGTTTCTACCTTTTAGCTATTGTGCATGCAATGTAATTTTCATAGGAAGTTTGTTAAAGTAGCTTCTTATCCTAGCCAAGGAGAAGTTGAAAGAATAGTCACTATGGTTATTATGCTTATATTCTACATGAACATTCACAATGGTTATTGTGTGAAATAAATGAAATAAAAGACTTATTTAAATCTCATGCCCTCCCTCCCAAAGGTAGGAAAGGAGGCAATGAGAGATCTCTCTCTCTCTCTCAGTCTTTATCCCTCCTACCCTCTCCAATTCTCCTTCTCCCTCTGTCTCTATTCTCATCCATTCATTTATCCAACAAATATTTCTGAGGACCAACTGTGGGGGGTCCTGAGGAGCATTGCTAATTCCCAGCTCTAGGTCTCAGGAGATCATAGGGTGGCCCCAAACCACAGATGCTGCTCAAGCTTCTGGTAGCAGCTTCCCATTGGCCCTTCAGAACAGGAGAGAGAATGGCTCGCCTGAATGGGGCCTAGATCCACAGGGAGGAGCAGGCCCACTTCCAAAGGCATGGGACCCTAGGGCTCTTCCAAAGGCCTCACTGCTCACACCAAGGCCTCCCCGTGAAGACAGGATGCCTGTTCTCAGGTTCCTAAGAGCCCCTTGGCCTTGATCACCCATGAAAACAAGAGATTTTCACTTGTTCTGAGATTGGGGTGAGGGGACAATGGAGGGCTCCTAGGACGGGGCCCCTCTTTGTTCTCTACAACTTGGGTGTCTGCCTGAGAAGCTGAGAAACAGAGAGAGAGAGAAAGAGAAAGACAGAGACAAAGAGACAGAGAGAGAGCCTGCCTATTCAGCAAGTTGACAAGACCTCAAGTGAGAGAGTAAGCTGGAAAAAGTTGGGGCGACTCCAAAATATTATTTTTAATGAACTATATATTTTTATGCTTAACAAAACCACCCACAGTTTATTCTCATGTAGGTTCAAGTCTTTCCAAATAATCCTTTTCTTGCCTTCACAAGCTCCTGAGCTAAAAGCCACCTTGGGGATTGGTATTTGAGTCCACATTTGTGGGGTTCAGATTGAGAGTCCAGATCTACGACACCCGTGCGTGTTTCTCAAAGTGTGACCACTGGAACATGCAGCACAGCAAGCTGGGGAACTTGGTCATATTCACATTCCCAGGTCCTCTGGAGAAGAGTGCTTCTTTCTCTCCAGTTCTCCTCCCACAAAGTCCAAGAACTGGATCTCCCTGGCTCCAGTTTTCCTGGCTTGAGTCATGGGCCATCCTGAACCAATTTGCTGTGGCCAGGTAGGGGCAGGGATGCGCCCCTTTGACATCTAGGGGGACTGGAGAGCAAGGGAAGGTGTTTCCCAAGGAGAAATGGAAAGTGACAGGCGATGGGGTTTTGAGCCACGGAGGAAACTTTTCCCAACAATGACAGCTGATCATTATCAGATAGGCCAGGTCCTAAGGAGTGAGTTCCCTGTTTCCCGAAGTCCTGGACCAGAGGATGGATGACCCTATACCGGGTTTGCTGCAGAGGTTTCTATATCAAGTAAGAGGCTAGAATAGATGACGGACCTGCCTCAGTTATCTGTGGCTGCTGTAACAAATTGCCACAAATTTAGTGGCTTAAAACAACACAGATGTATTATTTGACAGCTCTGTAGGTTAGACACCCAACATGAATCCCACTGGACTCAAATGCAGGTGTCAGCAGGGCTGTGTTCTTTCTGGAAGCCCGAGGAAAGTCTGTTCCCTTGCCTCTTCCACCTGCTAGAGGCCTCCCACAGTTCTTGGTGTGTGGTTCCCTTCCTCCGTCTTTAAACCCCATAACAGCAGGTTGAAAACTTCTCCATCTCCCATCACATCACTCTGACCTTCTCTCTGCCTCTGTCTTCCACATTTAAGGACTTTTTGATTATAGGGGGTACCTCCAGGTAATCTAGGGCAACTGACATATTCTAAGGCCAGCAACCTTCACTCCATCTGCAACCTTTGTCCCTTTTGCCATGAATGTAACGTATCCCCAGGTCTGGGGGACTTGGACATGGACATCTTTGGAAGCCACTGCTCTGCTCACCATAGGACCTCAATGTCCCCTCCCAGCCAGAGATTCATCAATCTTATAATTGACTAGAGGCCTGGTGCATGAAATTTGTGCATGGAGGGTAGGGGGGGGGGGTCCCTCAGCCCGGCCTGCACCCTCTAATCCAGGACCCCTCAGGGGATGTCTGACTGCCAGTTTAGGCCCCATCCCTGCAGTCAAACATCCCTCTCACAATCCGGGAGTGCTGGCTCCTAACCATTCACCTGCCTGATTGCCCCTAACCACTTGCCTGCCTGCCTGATTGCCCCTAACTGCCTCTGCTTGCCAGCCTGGTTGCCCCCTAACTGTCTGGAAGGAAGTCGGAAATCCGAAAGATGTCCAGTTGACCTGGCCTAATTAGCATATTACCCTTTTATTAGTATAGATTGGATCACTGGGTCTCTTTAAGCTGGGCAGAGACTGGGGCACAATTGGGTACAATAGTAACACTCTTTGGATCCCCCAAGAGCACAGCACATGTGATTGTTTGCTTTAAAACCAGAAGGCAGGTTACACAGTAATTACCTCTTTGTCTATTAGCAGCAATTACGCTCATGTCAGTAGGAGGTCTAGAATGACTGTGGACTCAGACGCTTTCTCAAAAAAATTCTATTAAGTGTGTAACCAAGAAATCATTACAGAACACTTGAAATTATAGTGTTACCAGGGAGGGGAGGAAGGATGGAGAAGCAGGCCGACTGTGGGGGAGGGGAGCTTTCCTCCCCTTGTGTCCTCGTGGCCCATGGAAGTCGGAGGGCACAAAAACGGTGAGAAGTAATAACAGCAGCTATTTGTTGCTACTTCCTGGGTGAAAGGCATGGAGCTGGGGCTTTACACACCCCAGAGCCAAGTTCCTGAGCGATGCTCCGTCCTTCAGGGACTTCCCAGGCTGAGAGGAGCACACAGATTCTCTGTTTCAAGGACAGGGAGGCTGAGGTGGCCAGGGAGGAGGCTAAGAGGTCCAAGCCTGAGCTGGGAAAGAGTTCATTCAGGTCTCAACCTGCCAGAACCATTTCAAACCAGCCAGGGTGGGCTGAAGCCAGGCCATGGGCCTTGCCTTCCGTGTTAAAGCTTTTACTCTGTCACCAACAGGAGCCACTGAAGGGGTGGGTAGAGACATGGCTGTTGATCCTTCTGTTGACTGGAAAGACCAGGTGTTGGCAAACTTTTTCTGTAAAAGACCAGGTAATAAGTATTTGAGGCTTTGCAGGGCATCTGCTCTCTGTCATGACTGCTCAACTCCACTGTTGTAGGGCAAAAACAGGCCAAGACAGTACGTAACAAAATGAGCATGGCTCTATCCCAATAAAACTTTATTTACAAAGCAGGCTGTGGGCCAGGCTTTCCCATAGGCTGTAGTTTGCCAAGCCCTCGTCTAGAGGCTGGATTTGAAGAGTGTGTGTATTCTAGGTTCCTCTAAGTCAGATTCCCACCTATTTATCCTATTTATTTTTCTTTTATTCACTGGCATATTTAAATGAATCATTGGACTAGTTAAATAACAATTAGCAGTGATAGCAATTATTATTAATATAAGTTTTTAGAGCTACAGAGTTATTTCATATAAATTATTTCACATGATCCTTACATAATTTGAGGACATAAAGCAGTGGTTCTC
The DNA here is from genome assembly GCF_964212035.1 of Myotis nattereri. Lineage (NCBI taxonomy): Eukaryota > Metazoa > Chordata > Mammalia > Chiroptera > Vespertilionidae > Myotis > Myotis nattereri. Next base: position 22,023,448 of record NC_138075.1, on the reverse strand, counting down.
AACCTTCCTAATGCCGCGACCCTTTAATACAGTTCCTCATGTTGTGGTGACCCCCGACCATAAAATTATTTTCGTTGCTACTTCATAACTGTACTGTTGCTACTGTTATGAATCATAATGTAAATATCTGATATGCAGGATGTATTTTCATTGTTACAAATGAAACATAATTAAAGCATAGTGATTAATCACAAAAACAATATGTAATTATATATGTGTTTTCCAATGGTCTTAGGCGACCCCTGTGAAAGGGTCGTTTGACCCCCAAAGGGGTCACGACCCACAGGTTGAGAACCGCTGACATAAAGACTTAGGTTAGGGGACTTGCTCAGGGTTGCAGAGCTCATAAGCATTTTTGGTTCTGTTTGAGATCAGTTTGCCAAGGGTTAAATTTCTTTCCCAGTTCCATGCTCCCCCCCGCCCCTTTTCTTTTTTTTTTTTTTAAGTATATTTTATTGATTTTTTACAGAGAGGAAGGGAGAGGGATAGAGAGTTGGAAACATCGATGAGAGAGAAACATCGATCAGCTGCCTCCTGCACACTCCCCACTGGGAATGTGCCTGCAACCAAGGTACATGCCCTTGACTGGAATCAAACCTGGCCCTTCAGTCCGCAGGCCGACGCTCTATCCACTGAGCCAAACCGGTCAGGGCCCCTTTTCTTGTTTTGTTTGTTTGTTAATCCTCACCCAAGGATATGTTTCCATTGATTTTTTTTTAAAGAGAGGGGAAGGGAGGAGGAAAGACAGAAAGAGAAAAACATTAACGTGACAGAGACTCATTGATTGGTTGCCTCCTGCATGCGCCCTGACTGTGCCTGGGATCAAGTTTGCAACTGAGGCATGTGCCCTTGGCCAGAATCAAACCTGGGACCCTTCAGTCTGAGGGCCAATGCTCTATCCACTGAGCCAAACCCGTTAGGGCCATGTTTTCCTTTTTTGAATAGAAAAACGTGAAGGCTGATTGTCCAGTTGATTCTTTGAGGATGTAACAGTGCGCATGAGACCAGAGAAGTTATACAAATTGTAGCTGCACAGCCAGGAAGTGGTAGAGTGAGGATTCCAACCAGGTGGTCCTGCACCACAGCTCACGGCCTCCATCCACACACCATGCTGCCTCCTTAGATTCACCCTGTCTTCCTCTGGTTTCAAATTGTGTTTCCACCATAATCTCGTAAGACCTGCCCCTATACCCAGGTAAGGGGTCCCTCCCTGCCCCACTGCCACTCCTCCAGCTGTGCTCCTCCCCATGGGACCAGGACTTCCACAGCCATGCCTGTGCCCCTTTGCAGACCACACTCTGCACCCCAGAATTCCCTGTCCACAAAGCACCTACCTGTGTGGGCCTCCTCCCTGGGCCCACTTTCAGGAGGTGGGACAAGCCACCGACATGTTCACCCCTGCCCCGAGGGCTGGTCAGGAGGCAGCCAGCTGTGTGGCATAGAGGGTCAAAGCTTGGGGTGAGCACTGGGTGTCCTGTGGGAAGAGAGGTGGGAGAGACACAGGTGGGGAACCCCTTGGACCCTCCTGTTCCGCCCACACAGGTGAGGGGCAGCCTGGTCTTAGGCCTTGCCTTCCAGCTCTGTCCCGCAGGTAAGTCCTAGCTCCACACTTGGGTCTGGAGGTCCTGGCGGAGGAGCAATGTGACTTATGCTCACTGAGCCAACAGGAAGCTGAGCCTCCTGTTGATTCAGCCGGGCTTCCATCCCAAGCATGAACAGGGTGGGAGACAAGCACATCCCCACTTGGCCACAGGCCCCCAGTCCAGCGGGTGGGCAGACAGAGTGAGACGCACTAAGGCCACGCTGAGGCCGGCCCTCAGCCCCCCAGGGCCCTGCCTAGGCGGGAGGGAGGCGAGGGCACAGCTTGTCAGGATGTGTGAACAATGCCGGGTGGGCACAGGGGGGGCACTCAGAAAGATTATCTCACAGTTCAAACTCGTTAATGAAAGAAATAAATTAACCAAGCTCATTTTTCAGGGAATTCTTGTGTAAACTGGAAATTTTCCAGTCTGTGAGCCCTGTGCCAGGTCCTCCCATAAATCACAGCAAGTAGGCTGTCGGCTTGGCAGAGGGGGAAGGGCCTGAGGGGGAGCAGCCAAACAGAGGAGCCAGCCACTGGCCAGGTGGCTCGGCAGGGAGGACCACGCTCTCCTGGCGCCTTCCCCTCCACGGAGAGCTGGGGAAAGAACAGGAAAGAGCAGCCTCAACCACAGGGCTTCCCCGGCGTGTCTGCGAACACCCCCACGCCCCCAACCTGGAGAGGCCCTGAAACAGGTCATTTTTTTAATTGAATACGATATTAATTACCGTGTGCACCATTAACGGTTTGTGGGATTTGACTAATTAATGTAATAGTTTTTGAGTCACGCTCATTAAATATGAAAATTACGCTGGTGAAAGGTATTGGTTTCATTATCAATCTTGTATGGACAGGATGGGGGCAGGGACCAGCAGAAGGGACGGCCTCCTCCCTGCCTGTCTTTCCTGGCTGTGAAGAGCTAAAGTAGGGTTCCAAATCGAGGGGGGCCTGCAAGAGAGCCAGAAAGATGGCCTGAGGGAAAGTTGGGAGCAAACTCTCATCAGACCTGACCCAGTGACCACACAGGGCTCTGAAACCAGATTTCTTTCTATCCGAGACTTGTCCAGGTGGGAGCCCTCTCTTAGATTCATTCATTCACTCATTCATTCAATTATTCATTCATTCAGGTGTGGTTCAGTGGACACTGGTGGCTGGCTATCTAATACAACGCCCAGCCCCAGACCCCTTATTCCAAGCCTACCTTCACCTCAGAGGCTGAAAAAGGAAAATAATTAGATTCCCAACCTCCTTTGCAGCTAAGAATAGGCATGTGACACTGTTGTGGCCAATAAGATGTAAGCAGGAGAGCAAGAGTGAACGGACAGTTATTGCTGGTGACACGGTGTCTATTCTTCTGTTTGGAGTCATGGTGACTTTTTTTAAACATAAGGGAAAAGTCGAGATGTGCGGAGAGGCTAGTCCTGACAGAGTCATCTATCCCAGGCTCCTTGTTTTTGGGGAAAACAACCTTTTATTTGTCTAAAACACTGATAGTTGTTTCTTCTGTTACCTGCATCTAAAAATGTTCTGACTAGATACACATGATAAAGGCACTAGGCCAGGTGCTGTGAGAAATTCAAATAAGCTTACTATTGGGTCATCGAGAAAGAGCAAAAGGACGAAACCGTTAAAAATTCCAACCATTGAAGGCAGTCAATGCCACGTGCCATTTGAGTGACCTCCAAGGGTTGCCCTTCAACTAGGGAGCGTCAGAGAGCCTTATGGTTACTTACAGCTGGGGTGTGTCCTGACCCACCAGTGCCCCTGACATACTGGTTCTCGAATATTTAGATCCACCCCGGGGTACAGCAACCTGAGTTGTTTGAAGGAAGATCAGGTGGGCTGATCCAGGAAGCCCTTGTGGTCAGCGGGGACTTGTCTTAAGCCTTGAAGGCTGGATGGGGGTTTCTAAAGGCAGAAATGGAGTCAGGGAGGAGAGGGAATGTGTCCTAGGGCAGCTGAGAAGGTGGCAGCGGGCGAGGCCCAGGGGTGGAACAGGGAAAGTCCATTTCGAGGGATGAAAGTAGCCCTGATAGGTTAAGTTGGAGGATCTCTGCTCTCTGCCCTGCTGCGCCCTATCCTGCCCCTGTGGATGGGCTGCACCATGCAACTGATTTACAGAAACGTAAGTGGTTGAAGAGGTCTCCGAACACAGGGTGACAGATAGACTGTGCTCTTCCTGCTGCGGACAGGGCTTGACACATACATGGCTGGCACTCAGTACATATTAATGGAACAAATCAGGGTGGTAGAAACAATAAAAAGAATGACCATTTATGTGCCAGGCACTCTTCTGAGCACTTTACATGTGTTATTTCCTTTGATTAACCAGACAGAGTTTGAGTCCAAGTCTAACCTTGCCTTACCCAGCTCCATAATCTCAAGCAAGTTCATTGCAAAATGGTGAGAGTAATGCCTATTTGAGACATTTATTGTGGTGAACAGTAATACTACCACCATTAATAGCTGATATGTACTGACTTGTCTGTTACATGTCAGATACTAGGCTAAATATTTAATGCTCACTATCTCACTTATTTCTTATAATAAGCCTGTGAAATAAGTACGTTTATTATCTACTTTTTATAGACAAACTAGAGGCCCAATGCACAAAATTTGTGCAAGGGTAGGCCTTCCTTCCCCCGGCTGCCAGCACTGGCTTCCCTCTGGCTGCTGGCACCCAGGCTTCCCTTCAGCTGCTGGCCCAGCACCCGGGACCTGGGCTTTCCCCGGCTGCTGGCAGCTGGCCCCATCCCACACCTGCACCCACCTTGGCCTGGCGCTGCCCACATCCGCCACCTCCGCCACCGCCCCCCCCCCCATTCCCCTTCAATTGATCACCCCACCAGCCGGTGGCCTGGGCCTCCCTCTGTGGGGCAATTGTGGGACGATGGCTGGGCCCCCCTGACCAATGGCATCACACCTCCCATGGCTGGTCTGGTGCCAGTGCGTGTCATAGCTTGGTCATCCAGGAGGTCATCTGGACAGTCGTTCTGCTGTTCGGTCGTTCGGTCAATTTGCATGTTACGCTTGAGGCCCAGAGAAGTTAAGTAGCTTGTTCAAGGCCCCACAGCTAGTAATGGAAAAACTGGTTCGTGCAGTGGGTGCTGTGGAAGATGTAAGGGAAAGAGAAGGCATGGCCCCTTTCCTTGAGGAGCTTAGCATGTGGCTCGGGAGCCTCAAAGGCAATTGTTAACAAACAGGTCCCACATCCTGGAGGGACCGTTGTAAATCCTGCAGAGGGAGAACTTCTCAAGGGGGCGATGGAACACCCTGAGTGGGTAGGTTTAGAGCCCAGGACGGGCAGGACCGAAACAGGCCCAGGGTGCTCCAGTCTGCAGCCCCGCCCCACTCCTGCCACTACCAGAGGTGAAGAAAGTCCAGAGGGGTAAAGTGATATTCCCAAGTGACCATTAGGTGTGCTTTTGGCTGCAAGTACCTAAAAACCCCACCTGAACCAACAGTGGCTGTGTTCATTTCCGATTATCGCTATAACAAACTTCTACAGGCTCAGTGGCTTAAAACAACTCGTATGTATCATCTTATAGTTCTGGAGGTCAGAAGTCCCAAATGGGTCTTATTAGGCTAAAATCAAGGTGTCAGCAGGGCCATGGTGCTTCCTAGGGTTCTAGAGGAGAACCCATTTCTTGCCCTTTTCAGCTTCTAGAACAATGGTTCTCATCCTTCCTAATGCGGCGACCCTTTAATACAGTTCCTCATATTGTGGTGACCCCCAATTTCATTGTTACAAATTGAACATAATTAAAGCATAGTGATTAATCATAAAAACAATGTGTAATTATATATGTATTTTCCCATGGTCTTAGGCGACACCTGTGAAAGGGTCATTTGACCCCCAAAGGGGTCGCGACCCACAGGTTGAGAACCGCTGTTCTAGAAGCTGCCCTCATTCCTTAGAAGGGCTCCTGGCCTCCCTGCATCTTCAAAGCCAGGAATGGCCAGTCAAGTCTTTCTCACATAGAATCACTCTGACACTCCCTCGTCTGCCTTTCTCTGCCTCAGTTTCAGCAACCTCATGATTACTGTGATGGTCAATCTGATGTGGCAGCTTGGCCAGGCTATGATGCCCAGTTCTTTGGTCAAATACCAGTGTACATGTTGCTGTGAAGATACATTTATTTATTTATTCATTTATTTTTCAGCATATGCATTTATTTTGGGGTTGAGGTGACACAAACATTCAGACCATAGCAACTGGCTAAGGAAGCTTCTGTATTAAACAAACCCGGCCAACATGCCTTATATGTCTAAAGGAATCTTGATTCTACGGCAAGACATAAGAGTTTGATTGAGAATATAATTCTAATTTGGAAATAATTTTCCTCAAAAATTAGCATTTCTCATTGTCTTTGGTGTCTGGTGTTGTTGCTGAGAAGTCTGAAGCCATTCTTTTTCCTGAGTCTATATGCTGATTTACTTCCATCCAAAGCTTTTTTTAAAATCACAAAGTAGCATTTGTTCTTAAATTTTTTTTATACTTTATATTATTAAATCTACAAATGGTTATATTTTAAAGAGCCAAACGGTTCTATCTCTTATCTTATGAAAAATAACTGTTTTCTGACATTGTTCCCTCCCCCCCCCGCCCCATGAAGACACTTTTAGATGTGATTAACATTTACACCAGTAGACTCTGAGTAAAGCAGATTACTCTCCGTGATGTGGGTGGGCCTCATCCACTCAGTTGAAGACCTTAAAGGCACGAAGACCGAGATTTCCCAAAGAAGAAGCAATTCTGCCTCCAGACAGCACCAGGAATCTCTGCCTCAGTTTCCAGCCTGAAGGTTTCAGACTCAAGACTGCAACTTCGACTCTCCCCTGAATCTCCAGCCTGCTGGCCTGCTCTGTACATTCAACACTTGCCAGGCCCACAATCCCGTGAGCACATTCCTTATACATATCCCACAGGGTTCGGTTTCTTTGAAAAAATCCCGACTCATACAATTATATTGCATCTGCCCATATAATGCAGGGTAATCCGCCTGTTTTAAGGTCAGCTGATTAGCAACCTTAATTCCATCTGCTACCTTTATTCCCCGTTGCCGTATAACCTAACGCATCCACTGGTTCTGGGGATAAGACATGAACATCTGAGGGGGTGAGAGGCGTTATTCTGCCTATGGTAACCATGTAGGGAAACAGGTTTATTTTCCTCCCATATTAATTCTGGAGGCGGGGTTGGGGTTTGGGGACAGTGCTCTATTACTCGGGCTCTTTAAATCCTTCAAAATATTAGCTCTGGTCCCTGTGCTTGCCAACTTGTGCTCATAAATGGCTGCCTCAGCTCCCAGCATTATATCTCACACCACCATGCCAAGTGAAGGAGGAAAATAGGCAGAAAAACCCTTCCTTTCTATTCAGAATGACAAACCTTCCCTGGAGCATGTACTGGTAGGACCTGATGACATGGCCATCTCGAGCGGCAGAAGACACTGGAAAAGTGGGCATGTGGCTTTCTGTCCTGTATACAGAGAGGCAGGCGAGGCAGAGGGGGCTTTGAAATGGCTTTGGGTAGCCAGGCATTAGTATCTGCCACACAAAGTCACACAGCTTTGCATGCCAGAGCTGGGACTGAGCTCGGTCCTGCCTGTGGCTGGTGGCCCCTCCTCCCCTCCCGGTGCTACGGAGTCAGGCAGAAGTCTGCACAGATCCGAGCAGCCTGGTGGCCGGAGCGTGGCTCTCACTGTGTGAACTGGGCACTGCCTCGTGAGTGAAGCAGGGATGATCTGAGGATGAATGAGAGAAGTTAGGTGAATTTGGTTACTTTTACCCAGAAATCACAGCCTTGGGGTTGAGGAGGTGCAGGGGGGGAAGACAGGAGACCCACCCTGGGGCTCCAGCCCACCCATGGCAGGACGCGCAGCTTCCATTCCCCTAATGCCGTAGTCACCTTGCAGGCCAGCCTTGCAAGCTCTTCAGAGGTACAACCGATTATTCTTGTTAATTAATTAGTGTTTGCTAAGTGAAGGAGAGAGACCCATTTGGGCCAAAAACCCAAGCTGCCAGCAGGCCTGCAGCAGGAACGTGGAAGGCAAAGCTCCCAGAGGAAAATCACAGTCCCATTCACTCTGGGCTCCCTCCTCCCTAGCACTGTGAAGGGACCGGGATGTGGGCCTGTTAGCTCGTCAGTGACTGCCTTGCCGCCCTGGGGAGGGGCCCGTGCCAGCTCCATTGTGTTTATGGCCCTGGCTTGGTGGGCTCTGGGCCTGCTCCCTGTGGTGAGCTCAGGGGGTGGCTGGATGCCAGATGGGGGGCTGGGAGTCAGCATCCATGGAGGAATAAAAGGACGGGGGGCGGGGGGGAGCAGGAGGGAGGAGAAGAGTGGGGACGGAAGGAGCAGGAGGACAGTGAGAGCGTATTAAAACCAAGTCCTGGCTGAGAGACTTTTTTTAAATTTTATTTTAAAGAAAGGATTAAGAAATGTTTTTGAGAAAAACAGAGGGAACATTGGGAAAGAGAGGAAAACAGAATAATAGAAAGAAGGGCAGGGAAGGACAGGATAGAGGACCAGGAATTAATGAGACTGGGCACTGGGGATGGAGAGGCAGTGAGCCTCAGTGGTGGGGAGCTCACCAGGTCTCAAGGCATGACTTTGAACCTGGCCTCCCTGACTGACAGGCCAAGCTCTTCCACCAGGGCCATCAGCTGTGACTTGGAGACTGTGGATTTGGGGGCTGGGAAGTGGTTCTGGGGACCTGAAGTCCAAGCACAGTCAGACTGACGGGCTGAGGGCCCAAGTGGAAAACAGCCTGAGCTGGGGAGAAACTCGGTACCCAACAGCACGCAGGGTTGTCCCTCATCAAACCATGTCAGTGGGTTCTTTCTGATCTTGAGGCAGGACCTGGGCTGCCTCCCTGCTTCCCTGCATTGCACTGCCTAGAGGTGAAGGGCTCCGGCTCTAGAGACACACTGTCTCAGTCCAAATCCTGGCTCTGCCATTTGAGAAAATCACTTAACTCCTCCTGCCTCAGTTTCCCCTTATGGAAAACAAAAATAATCGACATTCCATCCTATGGAGTTGTTATGCGTGTTCAATGACGCACTCGTGCTTAGCACCAGTGTCGAATAAGTGCTCCATACAGATTAGGTGATGTTAGAGCATTCTTTACTGACAAAGTCCTTACAGTGTTGAGGATGGCAAGATGCCCGGCTAAGAAACTACATTTCCCAGCTTCCCTCGCAGCTGGGAGAGCCATGAGATACCAGAAGAGGTCATCTGTGTGGGGCTTCCAGGAAATCTCTTTCAAAGGGCCTGACCTTTCTGGCAAGCTCGTCCTTTGCCTCTGTGTGCTGGTGAGTTTGAAGGAAGGACACCAGATTGGAAAGAAGGTAGCACTGAGGTTTCCTAGCGATGAGCTGGGGCCTGAGGCCGAGAGACAAGCACTGGGCGGAGGGCAGCGGGAAGGTCAGGCGGTCTGGGCTCCCTGCGAGTGCACGTGGAGACCTGGAGAACCCCAGCTCCTAGAACCAGGGACCTTTGGTATAAAAGGGCCTCTCATACGAGGGCAAAATAAAGATGGTATCATCTCTGAAGAGAGCCAAGGAGGGATCCAAACCAAGTTGGCCAGGGTGAAGCTATGGGCTGAACCTCCTAATAAGTATAGGTTTGAGGCTGTTTCTACTTAGAAGAGGAATCTGAGAACTACAGTACCAGGGTGGCCACGGCCACCTCCAGCACAGCCTCTCACCGTTTGGCTCCTCAAGTCTTCCGTTCACTCATTCAGCCATTCATTTAGAAAGCTCACAAGATGCTGATCTGTGTGCAGGAAGCTCAGGGGCACACAGAGCCAGCTAGAGTCGGCCCCCTTACTTTGCTTCAAAGTCTCAGATGCCACGCAGTCCTGGCCACTAGGTTATCATTGCACAAAAGGTCCATTTTTGCCACTTTTTACTCGGGGTCCCAGGATTTTTGCTACACTATTAGAATCTGCTCAAGTGTCTAAAGTTGACCTGGTGTTGTTAAGAGCCTTCATTTATTTAACATAAATTTTTTAATGTGTTTTCCACACACCAAGCTCTTCACTACATGTGGCCTTTCTTGCTGGCAGTTAACCACCAGAAAATTCACAAGAATGGCTATATTTCTGAGATACACATGCAGGCAAGGTTTCAAAATAAAAATGGAAGGATGGCACCAGTGTCAGCATAGGTTTGGATCTTCCTGGACTCTCCCAGGAAATAGACAAAGGAACTAGGATGGAAATACAAAAAATCTGCCTGGCTGGCGTGGCTCAGTGGTTGAGCGTCGACCTATGAACCAGGAGGTCACAGTTCGATTCCCAGTGAGGGCACATGCTCGGGGGCTTGCAGGAGGCAGCCGATCAATGATTCTTTCTCATCATTGATGTTTCTATCTCTCCCTCTCCCTTCCTCTCTGAAATCAATTAAAACTATTTTTAAAAAATACTATTAAGAAATACAAAAAATCTGTAGGCAACATCCATAAGAAAATTGGTGAGGAGAAATCCCATGAACCCCCAAATAAGAGAGGGTGAGAACAAGCACCCAGTAGCAGTAAGACATGAATGGCATCAGCAACTGTGCCAAAGGAAACAGAGACAGGTCAAGTTGCTTCTGATGGTTGTGAGAGCTAGAGACCCTCCCATGCCCAGCAGGTGCCACAGGCCAATGTGAAAGGAGCAGCTAAGCTGGAAGGGATCTGGCAGGCCCTGAACTTCAGGTGAGGGCGCCCTGGAGCCGCCTAGACATGATAACTGTTAAAACCAAAGACGAGTGCTCCCTCTCAGATCAGAGCCCAACACAGAGGGGGGACTCCTGGTTGGAGACTTCCAACTGAGGAGGACTAGGGCTGCCGGGGGGAAAGAGAGAAGATCTAGAATTCTGCACCATCCATGATGGAAGCCAATAGCCACATATGGATTTGAACACTTAAACTAATGAGAATTAAATTTTATTATCTAGTTCTTTTGTTGCATTCATCGCAGTCCACACTCCTGATGGTCACACGTGGCTGGTGGATTCCTGGGTGTGGCTCCAGTGTTGGACAGTGCAGATATAGAATGTGTCCACCATCGTAGCTCTATTGGAGGCTCTGGAGATCAAAGGGGGAGGAAGCAGAGGTCTCAGGAAGAAGCAGCTCCTGTTTTGTTTTTATCACTTCAACAAAACAACAAAGAGCAAGATCTGGAGCAGAGAACTAGGAAAGGTATCTTGCCTGTATCCCCTTCTTAACAGTCCAGGAACACACATCTCCCTTAAACAAGAACAAGGGAACAGACCTGCAGTCAAATGCACCACCCCCCCACCCCCAAAAAAAGACCAAGTCACAAATAAGGGGGAAACATCACATTATCATCAGGCTTTTCAACAGCAATGCTTTGTGCAAAAAAAAAAAAATTTAGATGAATATATAAAAGCTATTCCAGGAAAGTAAGAGCGAAGGATGTTACATCCATACTAACTGGTAATCAAGTATAAAGGCTGCAGACACACTTTTCAACATCCACGTAATCCCTATGAACCCCTCCTGAGGAATCCACTAAAATGAACCAAGTATCAAAATTACTGGAGTAACTGTGATTAGGACTGGAGGTGAGCATTAAATACACAAATATGTTTAGTATATAGAGACTTGTGCTTAATATATGAATGTATTTTTATGTTTCTATAAATATATAGTAAGTACAGTTAGATTATCAAAAGGGGGGGAGTAATGAAGAGTATTTGAAAACTAGAATAAGCTTTCTGGTTGCCCGATAAATATTAATCAGGAGTAAAACACGATGGCAAGAAATGACCCTGCCCTCCCTAATATGTGACCTTGACCATGTAGCTCAAGGTGGGTGGGTGGGGGAATAAAGCTTTCCTCGCCCAATCCTAGAGGGTATGAAAAAGTAGTTGGCAATCCATCAATATCACATTTTATTATTCTGGGACTTGGGAAAAACATCCCATTTTAGGGCTGAGGAGGCTAGAGGTGTTAGCCAAGGTGTATGAGCGGGAGGAGGTGGAGACGCAGCAGCGACTCAAACCTTTGCTTCCCTGTGGAAGAGGTGAGCTCTGAATGCTCCTGAGGCTGGGCTGGGAAGCAGGAGGCAACCGCACTACACCAGAAATGGGGAGACACACAGTAGGGAGGTGAGCCCCCCCAGGAACTACCAAGGAAGCATGCTGCTGGCAGGGTGGGAGGGAGAGCAAGGCAAAGTCAGAAAAACAGACACCCAGCTGGCAGGCTTCACACCACGGGCTAGAAAAGGAAAAATCACATAGGGAGGTAGTCATTTGTTAGAGGGCATACATAGGAGTCAAATGGTCAAGTTGCCCCCACACGGACAGAGGAGCCAAAGCTAGCTCTGTGTCTCAGAGACACCCCTCCTCCTTCCCTAACAGGAGGGGAGGGTGACTCATACAGGCACCAGCCAAGTCACATTCGCCCAGTGCACACCCAAGACATCCCGAGAAGGTTGGAAGCTGGGTCCTCACCCTCAGGGGCCAGGTGGATTCTGGGAACCTCTGGGGCTGAGCTGGTCCCTGACACTTGGTCAAATAAAGTTTGCCCGTGGTCCCATCCCCGCTGCTGTGTCCCTGACTCCCTCTCCAAGGAACCCTGCTCTCCATTTGTCAATTTTAAGTGATAATTTCTATTCAATCTGATACATATTATAAGAATATAAACAAATGCCTCTCCCCCTATCGGCGCCATAATCGCTTTCTTTTATAGCTATCATTTATTACAGGCCGACAGATGGCCAGTTCACAGAATTCCAAAGAGGCTGCCCACCGGCCATCCACCTGGGAGCACGGGTGCACTTACATCTCTCCAAAACAGATGGGAGCGGGAGGGGGCAGGAGGCAGATTCCTGTCAAAACTTTGGCGCTTTCCAAAATGTGTTTCTTTTGCTTTTCCCTCTCTCCCTCTGCCTTTCTTGCAGATGGTACTTGTATCATCTGGACCCTTCCAAACCTCCTCATTGCCCTCCCACTCATCTGTTTCCCATCCGTGGCAACTGAACGCACCAATATGGCGGCCTCAATGGGTGAAGACTGGGCGGGCTCTTGGCAGGCCACCTTCTGGGGACTTCTGGAGCCTGAGGCTCAGTATCACAGGGGTCCCTCCTGGCTGGTTATTTGGGCCTGGGGCTGTGTTGAGAGGGTAAGAAGTGGGTCTGCTTTGCAGAGGGCAGATGCTGGAGCCTAACTTTTTCACAAAACCACAGAGTAGTTTTGGCTCCTCTGTCCCTGTGGGGGCGACTTGACCTTGTGACTCCTATGTGTGCCTCCTAACAAATTACTACTGGCTTGTTATGCTGGAGCCTGACTTTTTCACGAAGCTACAGGGCAGTGGTTCTCAAACCCTGACTGCACAGGAGATCATCAAAAGAATTTTTTAAAAAACACGAATACCAGGGCCCACCCAGAATGATTAAATCAGAAAGCCTGGTGAGGGGCCTGACAAGGTGTGCAGGTCTGGTGAAGAACCCACTGCTTCAGGTAAAGGAAAAAGAGGTAATAAGAAGTCAAAAAATGAAGAAGCTGTAGAGACGAGAGAGTCGCGTGCCAGGCACTACAAGAGCCGCAAAGTTAGAACTCAGTGATCTAAAGTCCCTGCTCGTGGCCCAGCGGGGTGAATGCAGTAACTGATCATAGCGGGAGAGGAGGTTCAGGGCTACGAAGGAGGTATGTTCAGCTTGAGATGGGAGAGAAACAACTGGGGAGAGAACCCACCGGTGGGAGCCACGGGATGTCTTCCCACCAGAAGATGACATCCTGAGTGAAGAAACCAGAAAATAAGAGACTATCTATATGCCCCAGTGTAGGGAATGGTTTCCTTAGACCAAGGAGTGTAAACCTTAAGGGAAATGATTGTTATGTTTACATCAGGACCTTTTGTTCACCAAAAGATGCCCTCGTGAGAAAGAAAAGATGAGCCATAAACCAGAAGATACTTGTAACCTGGGGAACTAATAGAGGATGAATATCTAGAACACACAAAGGAAGCACAGGAATCTACAGGAGAAAACAACCCAATAAACAGCTGGGCAAAGAATATGAAAATGAAGCACACACTGAAACAAATAAAAAAATAGCCCATAAGCATAACAGCCCTTAAATCACTTGTAATCAGCAAAATGCAAATTATAACTATAATGCGTTACCGTTTCATACCCGCTAACTCAGCAAACACGGAAGTCTGACAACATCCAGTGTGATGAGTAAGTTGATGCTAGTGGTTGTGTAGATTGGTACAACCACTTTGGAAAAGCCATTCGGTGATGACTACCAAGGCCGAACACATACACGCTCTGCCACCCAGCATTCCCCGGTCGGTATGTACTGTAAAGAAACTTGCACAATATCCCAGAGAGGCACGTAATAAGAATCTTCATAGCAACACTGGTCAAAACAGCAAAAATGAGAAATAATCCAAATGCCCACCAACACCAGCACAGATAAATGCTGGTTTAATCGTACATACGCTGAGAGCTTACTCTCAGACACCAGACTAAGCCCTTCGCACGCAGCACCCTCGCAGTGGCTGGGAAGTTCAGTGCTGTCCTCACAACCATGTCGCAGAGGAGACATTCTACTGAAGCACATGGTGTGGCTGGAGGCAGAGCTGGCTGTGACCTTGTGGTCTGACTCCGGCACCTACTCACTCACCCTGCTCTGTTCTTCCTGGAGTCGCCATAATGACTGGAGGGTCGTTGTAAGATGAGAGCACTTTCCAGTATCCATCTGCTAGATGACGACGCTGAGGGGCCGGCTGAGTGGCTGGCTCTGCCCACACAGCCAGGCAGTGACAGAGGGGAGAACCACCACCAGATTTCGACTCTTCTTTTCATGTCCCGCTGGGTTGCTGGGTGGGAGATACACCTGGTGGGCTCAGGCATCTGTCAGGAAAGCTGGGAGACTTCTCCTACAAGAGAGGGAAGGGCATGGAACCAGCCCCGCCGCTCCTGATCTGGGCTCTGCAGTGGGTTAGGCCGGTTGCTGCTCATTTAAAACCTCCACTGGCTCCAGAATCATGCATTCTCGCCCCTGTTTACAAGAGAAGAACCTGAGGCAGGGAGAGTCTCACCGGGTTTGGGCAGCCAGGCCTGACTTTGGAGCCTGTGTCCTCCCTGGCACAGGGGTTCCTTCTGCAGGCTCCACAGAGCGGGTGGAGGTGGGGCTGGGGGAGTGGTAAGCTGGCAGACCTGTTTCGTACACCTGCTACATCAGTTGTTTTCCTGTCTCACGTGGTGCTTTTAGTTCTAGATAAGCCTGCCTTGGGGAGGGATGAGCAGGAGGAAGACAGACCATCTGGGAGCAAGCGCCCCAGTCCAGTTAGACCTGAGAAAAACCTGGCAGCGTGCCCTCTGCTGCCCCAGGCCCTCCAGAGAGTGCCCGGAGGGTGGGAGGTAAGCGATGGGACCATTGCTCTGGGTGCCACCTGACTCATGGCTGGGAGGCAGCACTGCTCTGGGTTCTCTGAATATTTTCCTCCAATTTTTCCATCCACACTTCTAAGCCCATTTTCTTCCTCTGACCCCATCTCTTTCTCATCTCTTCCCACCAACCTTGCACTGTCCTGTTCTGCTGTCTCAGTCCTGTTCTGGGAAATAATGAGCGTTAGTCTTCACATTGGTGCGATGAGGGGGTTCTGACACACTATGCCCCAGCGGAGAAACTAGGGGGCAACATCCCAGCGCCCTGACTGCTGCTGAGCACAGGATGAGTTCGTGACTCACTCCCGAGCTCCAGCTGCCAGATAATAACAGCGCTTTCCTCTGTGAGTGACTGCGAGAGTGCATGGCATACAGGACGTCACCTGCTGCCCAGCGTTGGCGGAGCCTAAGCCTCTTAACGATGCTCCGTGCCAGGAAGAGCCCGCACCCACAGGGAGAAGCCTAAGGGAGACTTCTTCCAGAGTTCAAGACCAACAGGTGGAATCTCGACTGGGGAATTTCAACTCAGTAGGCAGGCAACTAGGAAGCAACTGATGCTCAGGTCACACTAGTGAGCGGCCCTGGCCAGGTATGTATAACATGGGTAGCTCTTAAGAAGCACTTCCTATCTGCCAGCCACTGTTCTAAGTCAAGGCTCAGCAAATTTCAGCTCACGGGCAAATGGCCCACCTCCTGTTTTTGTAACTTGAGTTTCACTGGAACAAGTCACTCCCGTTTGTTCGAGTACTGTCTACAGCGGCTTCCCCACTACCGGGCGGCTGCGAAAGAGGCTGTCTGGCTGGCAAAGCCTAATATATATATTCATCACCTGAGGATATTTTCCCATTGATTTTTAGAGAGAGGGAAAGACAGAGAGAAATATTGATGTGAGAGAAACATATTGTGGTTGCCTCCTGCACGCACCCTGACCAGGGCCCCGGCCAGGGAGGAGCCTACAACCGAGATACAAGCCCTTGACCAGAATGGAACCTGGAACCCTTCAGTCCACAGTTTGAGGCTCTATCCACTGAACCAAACTGGCTAGGGCAAGCCTGAAATATTTACTATGATCTGGCCATACCACTGTTCTAAGTACTTGGCACACTTAATTTAAGATAATCCTTATCCTATCCCTACAAATATGTAATGTTGCTGTGCCCATTTAATAGATGAAAAAAACTGAGGTCAGAAAGGCAAAATAACTAGCAATTCAATTCTGAACATAGGCGATACAGTGCCCAAATCTGGGACCATAACAATTCCACTGGCTGGGGATTCTCTCCCTGAGAGGGTTGCCAAACAGCAAATGAAAATATAGGACACCAGTTAAAATTGAACTTTAGATCAACAACAAATAACCTTTTTAGTATAAGTATGTCCCATGAGATTTTTAGGACATATATATACCAAAAAACTGTCCCTTGTTTACCTGAAGTTCTAATGTAACTGGGCATTCTTATTTCAACTGTCAATCCTACTGTGGACCCTAGGCAGGAGGGCTCAGCCAGCAGGCGGTCACAGCAGGCCCTGGTAGAAGCTGGTGTCACTGGGGCCTGTCCGGGGAAGGTCTCTTCCCACAGCCAGACCTCTTCTTGAAGCGTCAGGGACGGGTCCTCCTACGCATCTCAACCCCTTTGAAAGTTGACTTTCACAGGTTCTCGGGGTGGGGTGGGATGGGGTGGAGGAAGATGATCTTGGGGTCCATTGCCATGTAGCTTCAGACCTTAGCAACCAGGAGCCCAGAGGAAAGCTCTGGGGGAAGCACGAAGCCCCTCTCCCCAGGCCAAAGCCAAGTACCATCTCCCTTCTCTTAGTGACCTCTGACATCCCCCTCTCCTCCTTCTCTCTTCCATCCTCCTGGTCAAAGGCCCACCAGGTCCTCTCTCCTTAAGATTGCACAGGAGTTTAAGAAAGAAGAAAAAAAATATGGTAAGCCAGGGTGACAGCAACCTAGGGCCAGAGGGGGTGGGGATGGGGTAGAAAGAGAAAGAGAAAGAAAGAGATGATAGGTGGGGGATGGGAGTCGGCCATCTAATTTTTAATAGACTGAGACATAAATGCAACATGATTCACTTTGAACAGGCCACCTGGATTAGATGGAAGTTAATTAAAACAAGCCCTCATTTCTCAGCGTTTGAAACTTCTTCAGTCTCACTTGGGGAAGAGTGCGGCAGGACTTTTTATTACTCTTAGATGGTGTTCAGAAGGCCCATAAATACATCTCCTCTTCCTGTGATCCCATTAATCTTGCCGCCTCTCCTGCTCCTCTCTGCCAACAATCAGATCCCAGTAAACAACCTCAAGTGAAATTTGCAACTGTCAGATAAACATTAAAAATGCTTCTCTTGTCCTTTCCCATTGATAGTCCCATTAATATTGTAATGGAACAAAAAGTTATGAAAATGAATGCATGCTGGTTTTGGAAATGAATGATGCCGGCCGCTGCTGGGATATAGATGCACATGCATATGGATGGGCTCGGAAGATCGCGGATGCTGCCCGCATCGACAGCAGGCTGCCTGGCCATGCACATCCCTGGAACCAAGGACAGCCCCACACAATGTTGGGTACACGCGTGTACACATGTGTCAGGATGGGGAGGGCTTGTAAGTGGAAAAAAGGAATTCCACCCCAGAAAGTATTGTAGACACACACTCACCATCCAGCTTTACACAGAGTAAAATATTACAAGGTTTTCTACTTTATCATTGCTTCTCTCCTACCTTATCTGCTTGCAGTCAGTGGTTGGATTCTCTCTATAGATACTCAGATACCCCAATTGATAAGGCTCTCTTGACATTTCTTCCTCATTTGTTTTCCATGCAGAGGCCTTATTAATACACATGCATGCTCTTGCGTGTGTGTTTATCTATCTGACGAATGAGGCCTTAAAATCTGAAGGTATAATACATGGGAACTTCATAAGAAGAAACTTCTTAAGGAGTATTTCAGGTCAAAGATTCCTATTTGATGCAGGAAATAAGTACAAGTGTTATGATATTTAAATTCACTAGGCTAGACCTAACTGGTTTGGCTAAGTGGATAGACTAGAGCAGGGGTCCTCAAACTACAGCCCGTGGGCCACATGCAAATACAAATATTGTATTTGTTTCCGTTTTGGTTTTTTACTTCAAAATAAGATATGTGCAGTGTGCACAGGAATTTGTTCATAGTTTTTTTTTAAACTATAGTCCAGCCCTCCAGCGGTCTGAGGGACAGTGAACTGGCCCCCTGTTTAAAAAGTTTGAGGACCCCTGGACTAGAGCATCAGCCTGTGGACTGAAGGGTTCCAGGTTTGATTCTGGTCAAGGGCATATACCTTGGTTGCGGGCACATCCCCAGTAGGGAGTGTGCAGGAGGCAGCTGATCAATGTTTCTCTCTCATCAATGTTTCTAACTCTCTATCCTTCTCCCTTCCTCTCTGTAAAAAATCAATAAAATATATTTTAATAAATAAATAAATAAATGCACTAGGCTAGTGCTTGGCACGTAGTAGAAGCTTAAGAAAGGTGATGTCCAAGAAAGAGGAAGGAGAAAGAAAGGAAGGGAGGCAAGAATGGCCATTTTGCTTTTCTTCTGTGGGGAAGTCTGTGGCACCTGCCAATCAGAGGCAGGAGGTGGGTTTTAGCATTTTAACATCTGGGAAGGTCAACCTGAAGGCGGAGTGGAGGGGGAGCAGGACCTGGCTTGCCTTGGCAGGGGAATGAGCACATTAAAAAGGACTCCCATTTGATTAGCTCCTCTCTGTGTCTGGTTTTTACACCCTTTCTTCTAACATCTTTATCATGATCTTAAAGAAAGTGTCCTATCAACATATTATCTGAAAAGTAGAGAAGTGTCACAGAGAACAAAGCTTCCACAGACTTCCCCCCACCCCTGCCCCAGGATGCTTGGACTCCCATACTTAGGCTTAGTAAATTTCCTTCAGGTCCACTCTGGAAAGCCCCCCTGACCTCTCAGAGTGGGTTAAGTCACCTCATGGTTTTCCTCCAGGCTATAAACTCCACCAGGGCAGAAGCTTGACTCATACACAAGCTTAATAAATATTTGCTGATGGGCTGACAGTGTGGTTCTTTTTATTTTTATTTTTTGACTCAAGAATATGTCTTACCGTTTTGAGAGAGAGAGAGAAAAACATCAATCGATTGCCTCTCATATGCACCCGCACCAGGGATTAAACCCACAACCTAATTTGTGTACTGGTGAGGAATCAAATAGGCGACCTTTTGGTGCATGGGATGACGCTCCAATGAACTGACTCACCTGGTCAGGGCAGAGAGTATCTATATATATAAAAGGCTAATATGCTAAGTGTCTGACTGTCTGACCCATCACTATGATGCACACTGACCACCAGGGGGCAGATGCTCAAAACAGAAGCTGCCATGATGCACATTGGCCATTTACAGAGAAACGGCACCGTGGACCTGGTGCTCACAAAGCAACACTCAGCTTCCCCCAAGTGGGGCACAGGCCCTGCCACCACCCCAGAATGACACCCCACCAAATCACAGCCAATGCGGCCAAGACCCCATGGCACAAAATGTGGCCCACAGCCCAGCCCAGCCCAGAAATGGTGGCTGTGGACACCAGGTAATGACATCACATAGCAACACCCAGCTTCCTCTCCCTAGCGACTAGCCTTCTTGAAGTTTCTTTAGCTCAGGAGCATGACTTGCTTTATAGCCAGGTACAAACATTTTACACTTTAACCAAATGTCTATGAAGCATTTTCCCGTGCCTCATCTCATTTGATCCTCACAGAAGTTCTGGAGTAGGTAGATAGGAGACTCGGTGGAATCCTATTTTCTTTTCATTAGATGGAAAATGGAGACATAGAAAGCTTAGAAACTTAACCCTATTGAAAAGAAGTAAGAAATGGTGGACCTTGAAAATTACTTCAGGTTTTCTCACTGCACAGAATATAGTCAAACACTGCTGCAATTAAATATTTTACCCTTTGTTCTCCCTGCGTGATCTACAATAATAATCTGCTTTGTGTTGATATTTACTGCTGTGTTGCTGACAATCACCTGAAAGAGAAGTTGGGGTGCTTCACTGGGCTGGAAAAAGTTTAGCTAAGTCAGAAAGCAGGTCTAATTAAGCAAGTTTATTCTATATCTATAAAAGGCTAAGTTGACTCACGCATGTGTGATACATATAAAGCTCTCACTGGCACCAATTGCACATGTGTGTTTCCATCTGTCATTGTTGACTGTGAATTTGGTTGATACTTCTATTATAGAGAAAGGGCGAATAGCAATATTAAAATATTTGTTCTAATTAATTTCCTTTCAATGTGAATGAATTCATGCACTGGGCCACTAGTGGTCATATAAACTCTCTAGCCTAACTTATTAGTGCCTAACTTATGTGATTTGCAATGTGGCAATAGAGAGACCACTAGCATCTTAGTCCACATACTCAATTCTTGCCACTTCCCTGATTCATAGCAAGACCTAGAGGAGTTCATTTAAGCTTTCTATGCCTCAGTTTCCTTACCTGTGTCAATACAATGACCTCACGTAATGTAACTGCAAAGCAGACAAAACCAAGTGGGGTATCCAAAATACCCAACACTCAATCCAATATTATATCAACATACCTAGCATCTGTATGTACATTAAAGAGGTAGGAATGATATAAAAAGAATGCAGAATTTAATTAAGCTCTTGCCTAAAAAAAAAGACACATACAAAACTTGAGAGAAAAAAAAAATGAGTGGAAGGTGTAATCCTGTAACACCTAATTGGGAGATGCTGGCTTCCAGGAATGCAAGTAATATGGATATATGGGTACTGGACTTCATCTCCACCTCTTTTGGAGTTGTGAAGCCATCAACCTTATAGCAACCATAAATAAGAGTTAGTATATCCCCAAAGGGGCATGAACTGGAATCCAGGTAGAATCCTGGAGAAATCTCAGACATCAGTAACCTCCGGTAACTGCATGTCATTACCTTCCAAGGGACATACACCATTCAACTCTGGGGAAATTGGTAACTCAAAATTCTATTTTAATATTTGTTGAATTAGTGAATCTGTAAAATTTTATACCCTATACACTTGCAAAGGTTAAGGGATTTTGATCTTTGGCATAACAACTTTCTAGTCCAATTTAAAAGGTATACAGTAATTACATAATTGATTTAAGACCTGAGATTTTACATTGCACGGTGTTGGAACATTTAAGAGAAACTTATACTCACTTTATTAGTTTAATTTCATAGATTTTTGAGAATATTTAAGTAGTTGGGAACTTTTATTGTTATGAAGTGGAAGTATTTAAGGAAATAAAATATAGTACATTTACAAATGCAGTATAAAATACTCGAAAGTATTTAATGAACTGGATTTTGTAATGGGGCAAATAGAATTCAAGGGCCCTTTAAAATGATTGTTAAAATAAGAATAATAACATTTGTAAACAGACTTATAAACAGAATAATAAGATGTATAAGTTGGTCTCAAAAGCCTATGGAGAAATCCTGTCACAAAACATGAGTGAACCTGAGGAAATAAGTCAGTCACGAAAGACAAACATTGTAGGATTCCTCTTATATAAGGTAACCAGAGTAGTCAATGTTATAGAAACAGGAAGCAGAACGGTGGTTACCGGGGCTGGGAGGTGGGGAAGGGGACTTGTTTAATGGGTACAGAGCTGCAGATTTGCACAACGAAAAAGTCTGCACATCTACTTTACTTCAACGTGAATCTACTTAATACTAATTAAATGTACACTTTAAAATGGTTAAGACAGCAAATTTTATGTTATGTGGGGTTTTATAATCACAATAAAAACAAGGGGGGAGAGCCTATGGAGGAATTGGGGCTTTTGATGTATAATTTTAGTTTATTGCGCATTGGTGTTTAAAACCCTAAATAACTATTTCCTGCATACAGAAGCCCCCGCTCAAAGGCATAAAAACCTCACCTCATCTATAATTATATAGATTATAATGGGGTAATCATGCATGACAAAATTACTGTAAGGACTAAGGGAGAGGTTTAAAAAAAAAAAAAGAGGTCCCTACAAACCAAACCAAAACAAGTCTCTCGGATGAACTTGAGTCACATGGGCACCCTGAGCCAGTCACTGACGGCTGGCAGGATGAAATATGCTGACTACCACCTGGGATTCCTTCAGCTCCTTCCCCTGGAGCTGGGGTGGGAGGGGTGGTTTCCCAGAGGAAAATCAGGCGCTGTTACCAGAAGAATGGGGGGAGTTGGCAGGGAAGACAAATGCCGCTGATCCCATGCGTGCCCTTCTCTGTCACTCATTTACTCACCCCTATAACACGGGGCTCATCAGAGCCTCCCACCCCACTTCGAGCAGCTTCCCTGGTGTGTTTTAGGCGATTCCTGCCTTTCTGTTCCACTGGAACCCTCTCAGACCTCACATGCATAAAAGAGAAAATGAGGAGGTGCATTTACCGGGGAGGGGAGGGGACACCTATAAAACACTCCCGGCTGGAGGCCCACGCCTCCGCTCACAGGCTGCTAATTTACCACTTCACCGTCAAGGCAAAGGGAACAATATTCTGGGTATATGTGATCATGCAAGGCCAACAGCACAGATATTTCCTTACCCATAAAATTTTGTTTGTAAATGCATATTTATTGCCTATTGGAACAATTGGACAAATAAAAGATTGGTGCCCAGAGAGAGGAAGTGCTCTTTATCAGAGCGTGGAGGGAGGGAGATGTACCCAGGCAGGTCCAGCAGGGGTCAGGGGAATTATGACTGACTGGCTAACGCTTGCTCTGGGCCAGGTATTGTTCTAAGTGCTTTACGTGTAGCAATCTGCTTAATCCTCACGACAGCGCTTTGGGTTTTATTATCCCGATTTTGCAGATGAGAAAGCCTAGTCTCAGAGTAGCTAAAGGGACTTGCCTGGTGTCCTGGCTGTAAGTGTCAGAACCACCTGGTCCCAGGACCCCGCACACTCTCAACTATTGGGCTAGACGACTGTGATGCTCCTTCACTGGATGCTAAAACAAATAAAGGCTTAGAGAGATGAAGTGTCTTGACCCGGCTACACAGCTGACAAATTAAAAAGCTGAAACTTCAGCTCAGGTCCCCCCATGCCAGGCTCTTGGCAAGAATGGAAACCCAGTGTCCTAACCATTTTGGTTCAGTGGACAGAGCGTCGGCCCTCACACTGAAGGGTCCTGGGTTCAATTCCGGTCAAGGGCACGTGCCTGGGTCGCAGGCTGGATCCCGGCCTTGGTTGGGGCTCATGTGGGAGGCAACCAATCAATGTGCCTCTCTCACAGTGATGTTCTCTCTCTGTCTTTCCCTCTCCCTTTCCCTCTCTCTAAAAATCAATGGAAAATATCCTTGGGTGAGGATGAACAGGGATGAAGAGGGTAAAATAGACAAAGAACACCTCCCTGCCACACTGAGAAGGAAATGTGAGAGCTTTGTGAGAACTGACAACAGCACCCTGGGGGCTGAAAGGCCTTCAGCTCCCTTCTTGGTTATTATTTCTTTCTATGCAACACCTCGCCACATGTCTTAACTTGGTGGACGCCACTGAAGTCACTGAAAATTTCCTCAGTGCCTCCTCGGCCCCATCTGCTCACATGCTCTTTGCCACTCGTTGACGCTGGTTCTCCCAGCTATGGAGAAGTTTCCATACGATCTATAAAAGACTCTGACTTGGGAAAGGTTTGAGAACACAGTCATCTTTAAGATAAGTAGGCAAACAGAAGCAGACTCAGAGGTGCCAAGAACAAACTGAGGGTCACCAGCTAGGAGAGGAGTTGGGGGGCTGAGCGAAAAAGATAAAGGGATTAAAAAGTGCAAATTGGTAGTTACCAAATGGTCATGGGGATGTAAAGCTCAGCACAGGGAATGTAGTCAGTGATGTTATAGTAACTACGTGTGGTGCCAGGTGGGCACTTGGATGATGAGGGGATCACTTTATACATTATGTAACTGTCTAACCACTATTCTGTACGCCTGAAACTACTATACAATAATATTGAATGTCGACTGTGATTGAAAAATAAAACATTTAAAAAGGTAAAGTAGGCAAGAATTATGCTCCCTCAGAAACCTGCAGGAAGAGGTCCTTCTTTGCCCCTCCAGCTTTCTATAGCCCCCAGGCACTCCTGGGCTGGTGGCAGCATCGCTCCAATCTCTGCTTCCATCTTCACAGGGCCTCCTTCTGTGTCTGTGTCCCTTCTCCTCTTTTTATAAGGACACCAGTTACATTGGACGAGGGCTCACCCTAATTCAGTATGATCTCAACTTTATTACACCCACAAGGGCATGACCTTTGGGAGAGATGTAGAAAATAATACAATCTGTGTTTTTTTAAGTCTGTACTTGGGATCAGGCACAATGACGGAGGGAAGACACTGGATCTGGGCCCCAGTACACATCCTCTAGAACAATAATTCCCAAATTCTGTCTTGGAGCTGCCATGGTCCAGATAGACTGGTCCACTAAAGTAGCAAGTACTGTGAAACGCTAGAACCTACACTTCCGCTTCTGGCATGGATGACAACCTGGCCCTTCACGGGAGATGGTGCCTTTCCTTCCATCTCTTCTGTTAAGCTCCTCTCTCAGTAACTGGAAATATGCAGAGTCGACAGATGGGCCCTGCAACCGCTTGTCAACTAAAGTAGCGAGGGCCCTGCAGAAGCTGGAGACACATTTCTGCGTTACATCCTCAAGTGGGGCCTTCACGGGTCTTCATGAAAACTCTGGTGACTTCTGCCAGGTTGCCAGGCTTTCACTTCTGATCCTCCCAGAGGTGGAGCTGGAGAAGTTGCAGGCTGACCTTGCACAGCTTTTGGAAGTCAGGAGGTTAGATGAGGGGCATTCATGTCATAGGGAAAGGACCGAAATCCCTACACCAGAATCTGCAGCTTCTGATAGGCAATAAGAAACCCAGGAGCTATTGGCACCCTGGTAAGAATTACTTTACAAGCTACGAAGAGCCCATGTACATCCCTAAAGTCTGAGAGAAAAGCACACAGGACAGATACTCAGAAGACCCAGGTTTCGGAACCAGTGTTCCAGCAGTCATAGTGAGGGCTGCCCAGGCAAGCTTGGATCCAGGTTACACTCAGAGTTGCATTTGCCCGGTGTGATGCCAGGACGTGCTGCCCATCGCACTCTCCTTGAAATTATCTGTAAAGGGCTGATGGCAGCTTACGGCACATTTTCTGCACTTTAACCAAGATCAAAATCTTAAGTTGAAGAAGTATCAGCCAGCAATTAAAAGGGGTTCAGACCCACTCAGGCTTTTTCCGAGGGCTGCCATGCCAAATTACCACAACCTGAGTGGCTGGAACGTCGGAAATTGATTCTCACAGTTCTGGAGTCTGAAAGTCCATGAGCAAGGTGTTGGCAGGGCCAGGCTCCCTCTGAAACCTGCAGGGGAAGGTCCCTCCTTGCCCCTCCAACACCCCTTGGCTCGTGGCAGCATCCTTCCAACCTCTGCTTCAGTCTTCACATGGCCTTCTTCCCTGTATATCTGTGTCTATGTCCCTTCTCCTCTTTTCATAAGGACACCAGGCATTTTTGGACAAGGGCTCACCCTAATTCAGTTTGACCTCAACTTTATTACATCCACAAAGACCCTCTCTCCAAATGAGGTCATACTCACAGGTTCCAGGGGTTGGGACTTCAACGTAACTTTTTGGGGCACATACTTCAACCCGTAATACCAGGCCTCTCAGCCCTGGGACATCATGGAAGACGAGCTTGTCAGCTCAGGTAAAGCCATCCCAGGAAACCTCAACCTGCCAAGAACAGTGCTCCCGACATCTGCCTCCTACATCTGCCTCTTCTCCCTTCCCTTTCCCCCACAGGAAGATCCTTCCCAATGGGCCTGTGCCAGGATGTCACAGCTCCTCCCTAGAATGGAAGTCACCGGGACCAAACAGGCAACCCCTGATCCTAAAGCGATCTCCCTGTAACTCTACAATTAAATCGCAAGGGGAACAATGACGCATGCTCCTTGAGAACCTCACTGGCCTGGGAGTCAGGGGCCCGGTGGGAAGCCTGGATTGCGGCTCTCCAGCTGTGAAACCCTGGACAAGTGACCAAACATCTCAGAGCCTCTGCTGTCGCCTCTGTAAAAGGACCTCCCTGCGCTGTTACCAGGAATTCACAGAGAGGCGCCCTGAAGTTGCTTAGCTCAGAGTCTGGAATAAAGCAGGTGCATGTAGGGCAAGGCACTGGGCCCATCCCTCTGCTTCTTCAACGCCAAATAAAGAGCCCAGAAACGGAAACGACTTTGGAGGAGATGTGCCCAGTTTCATCCCCACCACCAGGGAGAAAAGGGAAGACAAATAAAACGGCCATTTTAACGTATATCCTCTGCATTAATTTTCACAGCTAACTGCTGAACTGACTAAATTCTTTTCTTTTCTTAAGGACCTTTATAAATTCCATCATTAATAAAATCAGACATTCAATTAGCAGGAAACTCTGATTGGGAGCTGATGGCTTCCGAGATACCTTTCTCTCCCCTCCCTCTTCGCAGACTCGCTGGCTTGTCCCAGGCTGGGTCCTGCCGATGCTGTTTCCGTTTTCCCCTTTCTTCCCCGGGCCTGTCAGGACCGTAACAAAAGCCAGAGAAGAACAGGGGCTGATTCCATTAACCTCTGTCATTGCTTAAATCTCTCTCTTAATTAACATGAGTTAATATGATTAATCAAAATAATGAGACAAACCTATTAAATTGGGGGGGGGGGGGGGCGGTGAAATGGCAGAACTCGGCAGAAAAAGTAAAAGCAAGAGGAGGCATGAGGGGAAACGAGAGGGAGGTGGTGAGTCCAGAGGCGAGGAGGGCAGGAGCGGGCGGCCGGCCCAGTCCAGCCAGTCCAGCCCGGGGCTCAGGCAGAGGAAGGGGGCTTGGAGGAATTGCTTTGGAGCATGTTCAGTGTTTGTGCCCATCTCGGCTAATTATAACTAGCCTCGGACTTTTCTGGGGCCCATCCAGCTCCTTAGCCTCTCCCAGCTTCAGAATTTTCGGTAGCCCTTTGCGGGTGTTAGGGTTTCCTGGTACCCGCAACCTCACCTCCCAAGCCCAGGCTCTTAGAAACGACAGCATTTTCTTTTTCTTTTTCTTTTTAGATATATTTTTATTGATTTCAGAGAGGAAGGGAGAGGAAGAGAGAGAGAGAAAAACATCAATGCTGAGAGAGAATCACTGATTGGCTGTCTCCTGCACACCCCACACTAGGGATCGAACCCACAACCTGGGCATGTGCCCTGACCAGGAATTGAACGGTGACCTTCTGGTTCATAGGTCGACACTCACCCGGCCGGGCTAGAAACGACTGCTGTTTCTGAGGCAGGGTGACTCACCCCGCAGCTCTGCCCCTCACAGGGGTTGAGACTTGGGGAGAGTCACTTCACCTCTCTGAAACCCAGCAAGCACATCTACAAGAATGGGAATTACATTCCTGAGTCGGAATGGCGACTGTAAGAATTTAGAGAGAGACTGTGAGAAGATGCCTGGGGCAGCGCAAGTCCCCAGTAAAATTTCCCCTCGTTCTTCTCTGCTATGACTATAACATGTGGAGATTCTAAAGTGCTTTTTAATTCGGAACATATTTCCATGTAGATCGTTCTACCAGAAACTTAGCCGATACGCAGGACAGGTGTGCTTTTGCAGAGCCTTGGGGTTCTGGCAGCATTACTGAGCGCCTTCTGGGTGTCAGCTCCTAGGGGCCACTCAGATCCAACAAGGCAAAGCGACTCATTGGGGACGTCCAGCACCAGGTCCCTAATCCTAGGCCAAAGGGATTTCCATGGCCCCTGACTCCGAGGAACCAGGAATTCCCACAGTGCCCTCCTTTCTCTCCTGGTCACCCCATGCCGTGACAGAGTCCACACAGGCCCGTGGCTCCTCCGCCTACAGCTGCTGAGTTGCCCGGCAGGGAGTCCATTCAAAAGAGAACAGTGGTTACCCTAGCTGGTGTTGCTCAGTGGTCTTCAAATCCCAGTAAAGAGCACACACCTGAGTTGCAGGTTCAATCCCTGGCTCTGGTCAGGGTGTGTGGGGGAGGCTACCAATTGATGTGTCTCTCTCACATAGATGTTTCTCTCTATCTATCTCTATCTCTCTCTCTACCTTTATCTCTCTCCTCCCTTCCTTCTTCCCTCCCTTCCACTCTCTCTAAAAAATCAATGGAAAAAAATATCCTCAGGTGCAGATTAAGAGAGAGAGAGAGAGAGAGAGAGAGAGAGAGAGAGAGAGAGAGAGAGAGAGAGAGAGAGAACAGTGGCTCTCCAGTGCAGGCCACCTGACATCTGACAGGTCACTTTGGCTCATCATCAGGATGTCTTCTTCCAGTGAAGCCATTGTTTTGGTGCCAAAGAGTCCTTCAGACATTCTTGGCCATCCAAATTCTGGCTATTCGAACTCAGGAACCGAATGAAATAAAAAAAAAAAATTAAAATCGGGCTAATATCCCTTGCTCTCTGAACTCTCTGTATTTGTTATCCAAAGTATAGGAGCCAAATCGCTTTGGCTAGTTCAGTATCCCTTACTACATGACCTCTCACCACCTGGATGTGGGCACCATGTAGCTTTGGAGAGTGAGGAACACTGCATTTCATCTCAGGTTGATGAAAATAGAACAGTGACTAATTAAATATGTAAATGATATGTTCATCTAAGTAAAGGTCAAATCCTGTGCCTGGACTGTGTCCAAACATAGACATCATAGAAACTGGGATAGGAAAGGGATGGGACAACTGAGTTAGCACAGCACACCTGGGAGAACAGGCATGATGAGGTCAAAGGCTCCTTCAAAGCAAGCGTGGGACCAGCCTGTTTGGGTTCATAAGAGCCAATTGTTCAATTTTTCAGGTATTTTGAAAGCCAATGAATAGAGCAATTATGATAGCTACTAGAGGCCCGGTGCACGAAATTCATGCATGGGGAGGGGGGGGTGGGGAGGTGTTCCTAAGCCCAGCCTGCACCCTCTTCCATTTGGGACCCCTCAAGGGATGTCCAACTGCCTCAGACATCCCTCTCACAATCCAGGACTGCTGGTTCCCAACTACTCGCCTGCCTGCCTGCCTGCCTGCCTGCCTGCCTAATTGATCCTAACCACTCCCCTGCTAGCCTGATCGATGCCTAACTGCTCCCCTGCTAGCCTGATCAATGCCTAACTGCTCCCCTGCCAGTCAGATTGCCCCTAACTGCCCTCCCTTGCCAGCCCAGTCACTCCTAACTGCCCTTCCCTGCCAGCCTGGTCGCCCCCAACTGTCCTCCCCTGCTGGCCTGGTTGCTCCCAACTGCCCTCCCCTACAGGCCTGATTGCCCACAACTGCCCTCCCCTGCTGGCCATCTTGTGTCCACATGGGGGCGGCCATCTTTGACCACATGGGGGCAGCCATCTTGTGTGTTGGAGTGATGGTCATTTTGCATATTACTTTTTTATTAGCTAGGATGAGCCATGCTAAGACTATTTACACCATGGAAATTGGCACAAGCTAGGAAACAGCTTCTTTTTTTTTTTCTTTTCCCCCTGAAGAGCCCATTTATTAACCCGTCGCTCTCTGTAACAGTCAAGGCCGCATTTGCCTTGTGAGCGACAATTTAGTTTCTGCAAATAACATCATCTAGTCAGTCCACTTAATGTAAAATTTTCTTAGTGCTATGCCTTTTTTGCATTTAAATAGGTTTGGTTTTGTGATTCATATAAGAGATATAAAACATAAGGAGTGCACACTTAGTTTTATGTCTGTTTATATTCCACTGTCATTAAAAATAATAATTTTAAATCAAAGTTGGGTGCTAGCAAGAATGTTTTTATTTATTCAAGTCTGAGAAACACCAATCTAAGTCCATTCCAGTCGATAATCCCAGCCTGGCACATAAGACTCTCTAGGATCTGACCTCACCCTGGCTTTTCCCATCTTGAACTCCTTGCTGCAGCCAAACTGGTCTCTCCCTGTCCTTTCAGTACATTTCTCAGGAATGTAGCATTTAAATGAGATTATAGAAATGGAAGTACAGTGGCTACACTATACCTTTCCACACTCTATCCCAAGTAAACCCATCCTTCGAGGCTGACTCAGATTCCTCCCCCGCTATGGATGTCTCTGGGGTGGGGGGTGGGGGTGATGGAGGGGTATTGGGGTGGGGGGCGCAAGGGCAGGGCAATCCTTCTCTGCACACACCACCTGGGATGCTTGATTTTACCAACTGACATCACTCATCCCCTTGACTAATGGGGAAGCAGTTGCTGGCCAGAGAGTTCTAAGGGTCCTTATAGATTGCTTTATCAATTTGCCTTTACCTCCAAATTTACTTGTATTCTCATTATCTTTTTGCCTTCTGTGCATGAGAAAGAAGTTTGCTTATTTCTTTCCAAGCCAGTTCTTCCACCAATGGTCTTAACCACAATCATTCCTATTTCTCCTGGGAATTTAATCCATCAACTCTCTCCTTTCTCTGTCTTATGTCTTTAATTTCTTCTCTTCTCTGAACTTTCTCTCTTAACCTTATGTATCCTCCATCCCTTCAATAAAATAAAATCCACTGATAAGCACCAATGGTGTTTTCGCCTCTCTGAAACATCTGACATGTAACAGAAACCTAACTACAATGGTTTAAATAATCACTAAGTGTATTATGTCACATGAATGAGAAGCCTGGATGTCGGGCCATTCCAGGCACCATGACAGTCAGAATTCAGCTCTCTGTGTCCACACTGGCTTCTCTCATGGTGACATGGTTGTCAGTAGCCCACATTTTCATCAGTCTTATAGGGCCAGAAAGTCAGGTGCCCTGGACAATAAATAACTCTTGCCAGGAGAATGCCCTGCATGGATGGACTAAAGTGTATATTCTGGCACCAATCAATGACAGAGAGGTATGAGATTACCATGGTTGGTTTAGATTAATCAGTGCCCTTTCTGGGGACTCTGAGTTCAAGGTGTGGTGGAAACCTTAACAAACTTGGGGATTCTGTTAGGGAGCAAGAAGTGGGGAACAGAAGCTTGAAAGAAAGCCCATAGTCCCAGTGTTCCACTTTTCCTATTCTCAGCTACTGCTGTCTCCCCTTTCCTTAACCCATCCCCAGACTCATAACCTTCGGATGATCAGTCCTTCCTCTCCAACATGTTCCCCATCACTCAACAACATTGATTCCACAAACATTTTTTTTGAGCACTTACTGTATACTAATTCAATATATCCAGCATGTAATATGCTGCAAAGTATTCCTGAATATATAGTTTAGCCTCATTTTTCACCTCCACAATTACAGTAACTTCCCAACTGGTCCCTCTGCCTCCAATACCACCCCCTTAGCAATCTGTCTTCCTTGCTCACAGGTGTGATCTTACTAAATGTTAGTCTGGTTATCATCGCTCCTGTTTTTATTTCTCCTGCAAGAAGAGGCTCCAAATCCTTAGCATGGCATTTGAGACTTTGTCAATCAGGTCCCACCAACCTCTCTGAGTCTAGCCCATCCTTTCTCCACTTATATTTTAAATTGTAGGCATACTTCCCAACCACACCACGAACTTTCTTAATTTTAAGTTTTGTTCTTCTTCTTATTCTTATTATTATTACTAAAACGCCCTCTTCTGATTTTTCTGCTAGGAAAAAACCCTACTCATTTTTCAAGATCCAGTCTCCAAGTCCCCTCACCAGTGAAGTCTTCTCCAAGGCCAAGTCAAGCAAACCTCTGTGGTCCCAGATCACTCTGTCCATATTAATAATAAACCCTTCTCAGAGTGTATTATAGTTAGGTTTATGCTTGTGAGGTCTTGCAGGAGAAGGACTGGATCTCAATCATCATTCTGTACTAAGCACAAACACTTGGCAATGCAAGCTCAATCTCTGTTTGGAGAATTAAACTGAAGTAATTATTTCAACCATCTCACTTTATAAATGGGAAAACAGGGCTAGTGAAGAAGTGACTTGCAACGGTCATTCTGTGTATTGATCAGCATTCTTTTGCTGCAAGTAGAAAAAAAATGGCTTAAACAAAAAAGGAAAATTATATGCCTCACTGAATTGAAAACTCTCTCTTCAAGCACAACTGCTGTCTCAGGATTCAACAAGTATCATCCAGACCTGACATCAGCCCTGCTTCCTTTATGTTGGCTTCATCCCTTGGGTTTCTGGTAGAACAAAACAGCCAACAGCTCCAGCCTAAACTACTCCACACTTAGGTTCCCATCAATGGAAAAGAGAATGCCTTTGGTGGTCATGTAAGTAAAACTTCCGACATTTGTTTGAATTATGACTTGAGTCACACACAATACCATAACTGGAGTTCTATGCCACATGTTCACCCACAGAGCTGTGGGTAGAGTCAGCTCCACCAAAGCATGTGGACTGATAATGGGAGAGGAGTAATTCCCTCTCGAGTAGCATCGTCCAATAGAACTTCCATGGGTGATGAAAATACTCATACCTGTGTTGCCCAGTATGGCAACCATTAACTACATATGGATGGACCATTTTAAATGTGGTTAGTGTGATTAGAGAACTGAATGTTTAACTTTAATTAATTTAGATTTAAGTTTATACTATAACATAGCTAGTGGCCACTGTATTAGACATTACAACTAAAGGAGAGAGAAGGTCTAGAATTCTACACACATGACTGTTGAGTCACAAAGAATATGTACACCCAGGTCACTCTAAGTGTGAAGTTCTCCAAAGCCCTCCAAGATGGACTGCATCTTCATGGCCTAGAAGTGTGTGTGTTTTAAAATCCAGATTTCCAAGTTTACGCCAGTCACTCATATTCTGATTATTGTGGATTCAGTGCTATTTGGGATGGGAGCTTATTGAAGAACGTAGAGGGCAGTGGGTGGTATCTCTGTGACCATATCATTATTTCTAGTCTTAGAGATCCCAAAGCTAGGAATTACAGAAGTCTTCCTTCCTTCCTTCCTTCCTCCCTTCGTTCCTTCCTTTCCTCCCTTCCTTCCTTCCTTCCTCCCTTCCTTCCTTCCTTCCTTCTTCCTTTCCTCCCTTCCTTCCTCCCTTCCTTCCTCCCTCCCTTCCTTCCTTCCTTCCTTCCTTCTTCCTTTCCTCCCTTCCTTCCTCCCTTCCTTCCTCCCTTCCTTTCCTCCCTTCCTCCCTCCCTCCCTTCCTCCCTTCCTTCCTTCCTTCCTTCCTTCCTTCCTCCCTTCCTTCCTCCCTTCCTTCCTTCCTTCCTTCCTTCCTTCCTTCCTTCTTCCTTTCCTCCCTTCCTTCCTCCCTCCCTTCCTTCCTTCCTTCCTTCCTCCCTTCCTTCCTTCTTCCTTTCCTCCCTTCCTTCCTCCCTTCCTTCCTTCCTTCCTTCCTCCCTTCCTTCCTTCCTTCCTTCCTTCCTCCCTCCCTTCCTTCCTTCCTTCCTCCCTCCCTCCCTCCCTCCCTCCCTTCCTTCCTTCCTTCCTTCCTCCCTCCCTTCCTTCCTTCCTTCCTTCCTTCCTTCCTTCCTTCCTTCTTCCTTTCCTCCCTTCCTTCCTCCCTTCCTTCCTTCCTCCCTCCCTTCCTTCCTTCTTCCTTTCCTCCCTTCCTTCCTCCCTCCCTTCCTTCCTTCCTTCCTTCCTTCCTCCCTTCCTTCCTTCCTTCCTCCCTCCCTCCCTTCCTTCCTTCCTTCCTTCCTTCCTTCCTTCTTCCTTTCCTCCCTTCCTTCCTCCCTCCCTTCCTTCCTTCCTTCCTTCCTTCCTTCCTTCTTCCTTTCCTCCCTTCCTTCCTCCCTTCCTTCCTTCCTCCCTCCCTTCCTTCCTTCTTCCTTTCCTCCCTTCCTTCCTCCCTTCCTTCCTTCCTTCCTTCCTTCCTCCCTCCCTCCCTTCCTTCCTTCCTCCCTCCCTTCCTTCCTTCCTTCCTTCCTTCCTTCCTTCTTCCTTTCCTCCCTTCCTTCCTCCCTCCCTTCCTTCCTTCCTTCCTTCCTTCTTCCTTTCCTCCCTCCCTTCCTTCCTTCCTTCCTTCTTCCTTTCCTCCCTTCCTTCCTCCCTTCCTTCCTCCCTTCCTTTCCTCCCTTCCTCCCTCCCTCCCTTCCTCCCTTCCTTCCTCCCTTCCTTCCTTCCTTCCTTCCTTCCTTCCTTCCTTCCTTCCTCCCTCCCTTCCTTCCTTCCTTCCTTCCTTCCTCTTTCCTTTCTTCATTACCTCCATTAGTCATATTCTGAGCACATCCTAGATATAATTTGCTATGCTAGATACCTTACATCATTGATTCATTGATTCATACATTCACTAAATATCTTCTATGTGCCAAGTACTCCACTCAATAATTTAAAAGTTGAACAAGAAAGACAGGGTCCCTTTGTCATGTGGAAAGTAAAACAAACACATAGATGAGCTATTGAACAGTGTGGTGGGCCCTTAGAAAAGGGGAATACAAAGCAGGGGCTCCAATACATCGAGCGGAGGCCTCGCTGACATTGACCTGAAAGAGGAAGAGCAAGGGGCCTGTGGAGAATTATCTGAAATCACTGACCAGGCAGAGAAGGAGAACAGGAACTCTCCACGCCCATTCTAGCTTTGTTTTCTGATGAGAGGGAAGGAAACTCTTTCAGAAGAATAAAAGTGGAGGACTAACACTATCTTACCTTAAGGCTCATCATAAAGCTACGTTAAATAAGACAGTGTGGTACTGGCATCAATGCAGACAAATAGATCAAGGAAACAGAAGAGAGAATCCATAAATAGATCCACACACATGAGCAGCTGAATTCTTAAAAAAGGTTTAAATGCAATTCAGTGGAGAGAATATAGTCTTTGCAACAAATAGTGCTGGAACAATCAAATATTGAGCTAAAAAAAAACAACTTCAATCCATACCTCACATCATATTTTAAAAATTATCTCGAAATAGATCATAGCCCTAAATGTAAAACCTATCTATAAAATTCCTAAAAGAAAATAGGTGATCCTGGGTTGGAAAAGAATTTTTGGATAAGACACCAAAAGCATGATGTATTAAAAAAAAAAAAAGAACTGACTTTTTCAAAATAAAAAACTTCTGATCTTTGAAAGACACCGGGAAGCAAATGAAAAGGCAAGCCACAGATGCGAAGAAAATATTTGTAGTCATATATCTAATAAAGAACATGCATCCAGAATAAAGACTTTTTAAAACTCAATAATTAAAAACAAAGACCTCAATAAAAAAAATGAGCAAAAGACTTGAACACCTTAGCAAAGAAGATATAGGGATGGCAAATAAGCACATGAAAAGATGTTCAACTCCCTACAGTTGAAAAACAAAGTATCATTAGTCACTAATGACAATTAATGAAGCCTAAACTATCATTTTATTCATTAGGAAAATGCCAAGCCTAAGCCAACATCAGTTATTAAGATAACGCAAGGTAAAACCATATACCTTTTAGAATATCTAAATTTAAAGGAATGATTATATCAAATGTTGGCAAAAAATGTGGACCAAATGTAATTCTCAACCAGTTCGGCTGTTTATTTCTAAAATAAAAACCTAACAAACAAAGAAGCCATTTACCCAACATATGACCCAGCCATTCCATTCTAAATACTTATACAAGAGAAATGAAAACACATGTTTACATAAAGACCTGTACATGAATGACCATAGAAACTTTATTTACAATAACCCAAAACTGGAAACAACCCAAATGTCATCAACAGGTGAACGGGTAAAGAAATTCTGGTATGTCCATACAATAGACAACTACTCAGCAATGAAAAGGAATGAAATTTTTATACAAACTAGAATGGATCAAAAGACAATTACGGAGAGTAAAAAAAATAAAACAAAAAATGTTTACTGTACGATTCAAATTACATAGAATTCTAAAAAATGCAAATTAACTTTTAGTGACAAAAAGCAGCTCGGTGGTTGCCTGGGGATGGGTTAAGGAGAAGAGGGGTGGGAAGGAGTGATTACCAGAGGCACAAGGAAACCTTGGTGAAGGGGACAATGAATACGTTCATTATCTTGATCATGGGTGCATATGTTGAAACATCAAATTGTACACATATAAGTATGTTCTAATTTTGTATGTCAAGTATGCCTCGATAAAATTATTTTTAAAAGAAAGAATCTGGGGGCGTGGGGAGGGAAGGCCTTTCTTCTCTGCGTTCTCTCTGTCACTCTATCCATCCATCACACAGCTGACTGACACTGAAAAGGGGGGGCCATGTTTTCTGCCCCCACAAGCCAGTCACTTTTCATTAAAGAACAGTCTTGTGGAGGATAAGCCCGGGTGTGTGAGCAAACACAGGCAAAGGATTCTTCATCAAAGTCAGGGCAATCTGTAGCAAAGCCACTGTTCAAACGTGCCCAAAGAAACAGGAAAGAACCACAAATTATAATGTACAGAGCAAGTGCTGGGAATAAGTTCTGAATCCATGATCTAGCAGCTAATTTCTAACCTCTCTAAACCTCTGCATCTTTACCTTAAAAACGGGACCATAACATCACACAAAGGCAGTGGGGAAGGCTAGGTAAGGTTCTGTTTACAACGAGACCTGCATCAGGGCTGGCGCAGGTAACGCTTCCTCCATCCAGGGAGGCAGCATCTAGAGAGGAGAAGGGCCTGAAGTTTGAACCTGGAAAATGTGGGTTCTAGTCCTGAGTCTGCCCTTGACATGACCTTGCCGCGGGTCCGTGAAGCCCTTCTGCGCTGGGGATGGAGAGGGGAGAACAACGGACGGAACGCAGTCCTGCACTCCACTCGGCTGTCTAAGCCCTGGCTGAGGGTTCAGGTAGATTAGGAGCCAGCAAACTGCCACCCACAGGGAACTCTAGTTTACTACCTGCTTTTGTACAGCCCGTGAGCTAAAAATGGTTTTTACATTTTTAAATGGTTTTTAAAAATTCCAAAAAAGAATAATATATTGTAAGGTGTGAAAGTTATATGAAATTCAAATTTCAATGTTCCTTAATAAGTTTTATTTTAATACAGACACACCCGTTCTTTTATATGTCTGTGGTATCCTTGTGATAAAAAGTCAGAACAGAGTAGTTGCAAATGTGACCATACAAACTGCCAACCCTAATCTTTCTTCTTTTTTTAAAAATATGTTTTTATTGATTTCAGAGAAAGGAAGGGAGAGGGAGACAGAGACAGAAATATCAATGATGAGCATCATTGATGGGCTACCTCCTGCACGCCCCCTACTGGGGATGAAGCCTGAGACCCTGGGCATGTGCCCTGACCGGGAATTGAACAGCGACCTCCTAATTCATGGACTGATGTTCGACCACTGAGTCACACTGGCTGGGCAAAGCCTAAACGCTTCACCACCTGGCCCTTTAACGGAAAAAGTTTGTGGACTCCTGAGTTAGGTCATCAGAAGCACAAGCTTGTCTTGCTATTTGCTCAGCTCCCCATAGAAAAGTATTTGGTGTACTAAGATTTAATACAATGCCCTTAACTTTTATAGGGTTCATAAGAAACATCCATTTGAGTGGAATTTCTGTATCTTCTGCAATAAATGCTTTCTAGAATTTTATGCCAGAAAAGAAGTTTGTCTTCAATTGACCTTGTATACGTCATTTTATTACCCAGTGTAGCTGGCATATGGTAAGTGGTGCAGAATAATTTTAGTTTATTTTAAATTATATTAACAGATGATTCTTTTAATATATATGTATATATACATTGATTTCAGAGAGGAAGGGAGGGAGAGAGAGATAGAAACATCAATGATGAGAGAGAATCATTGATTGGCTGCCTCCTGCATGCCCCCTACTGGGGATTGAGCCCACAACCCGGGCACGTGCCCTGACCAGGAATTGAACCCTCACCTCCTGGTTCATAGGCCGATGCTCAACCACTGAGCCACACCGCTGGGCATGATGTATCTGTTAATATCCTCGCCCTCTCCAGGAGCTTCCCAGCCGTAACTCAGACCTTCTAGCTGCTTCCTCAGACCCGGCACTGCTCCCCTCTCTTCACTTCTCCCGGCTCCAGTCCTTCTCCCTGTGGCTGCCGGTTGACTTTCTACAGCAGCCAGCAGGGAAAGGTCAAAAACTAAGGTGGTCCAAGCCTGCCCACCACCTGTTTCTATGTTTGTAAATGATTACAGAAGTACTTACACAGTCTCCCCC
The DNA here is from genome assembly GCF_964212035.1 of Myotis nattereri. Classification (NCBI taxonomy): domain Eukaryota; kingdom Metazoa; phylum Chordata; class Mammalia; order Chiroptera; family Vespertilionidae; genus Myotis; species Myotis nattereri. Next base: position 21,985,439 of record NC_138075.1, on the reverse strand, counting down.
ATTTCCCCCTTCGCCCCAGATGCTTATTCTCTGGCCCTCTCCCGAAAACGTTCGCCATCCTCTGTCACAAATGAGAACTGGCTGCTGCCCCGCTTCTCACCTGCACCAAACTCAGTGCTCGCCCCAGGAGCACTGGGGGAAATGCAGATTCCTGGGCCCCAGCAGCTAAAGGTTCTGGTTCCGTGGGGTGCAGCCTGGAATCTGTGTCCTAACAACCACTCGGTGCACACACCCGGCGGTCCTCACATAGATGGCCCACAGCCACGCCTTGTGGAATCCATTCTAACTGGAGAGATGACCTGAAGCTCCTGAGATACCCAGACAGCTCATGCCTTTGCCAGTCTTGTCTGCCTGGAAAGCCTTGGAAATGCCTTTCTCTTTCGAGGCTCAACACAAGGCCACATCTTGTTCGCGGGCCCCCACCGCTACCTCAGACCAGCACTGCTGCCCCTCCCCTGTCCGCTCCACAGAGCACCTGTCCTCCTATAACCCTGATGACGCGCTAATGTAGCTTTCCCAGGAGCCACACGTGAGCTCCCCACCGTGTCCCCAGCCCTTGCAGAGAAGGCACTTGATTAACATTCAATGACTCGGGGAATGAACAGATGGATTTGCTCCAAAATGCCGCATAACGCAGCGCAAAGTCAGAACTGGAGTCCTCACTCCAGACCCCCGTGGGTGACTCCCATGCCCAGCCATCAGCTGCCGGAGCAGAGGGTTCGGAGAAGGGCTGGCCTGGGTGTGAATCCAGCGCTGTACCTGCTAGCTCGGTGACCTTGGCGACTTGGACCAGCTCTCAGAGCCTCATTACATCATCTCTAAAATGAGAAAGATGATACGAACAGCACTTACCTCACCGAGTTGCTCTGAGGCTGAAGTGAAATAATCCACGGAACGCTCGTCAGCACATAGGAAGCATTCGATCCCGGCTAATTATAGTTGTGATTCCGTCATCTTCCTTGGTCCACACCAGGCATTTCCCCAGGGAGCCCGGGAGGAAGCCTCGGCCTTTCTCTGTGAAGGGGACAGTGGGGACTGTTCAGATTTGAGTCTCCGCCAGCCAATGCCATCCCTCGTGTCTTTAAGATCTTATGGGAAATCACCAACCAGGCTAAAGCCCTGTCAAGTGACCCGGTGTTCTGGAGCTGCTGAAGCACATGAACCCCAGCTCTGAGCCAAACTCAAGAAATCCACCCACAGAGACCCTGCTCCCTGGAGGTTTGAGGCAGAGTTGTTTCAGGAAACAGAGGACACCCAGCACCAAGGGCTGGGACACTCGGAGGCTGCTGGCCGCATCCCCGCCCAGCACAGCAACACTGCAAGTTTGCCGAGTCCTCATCACACACAGGCAGATGCCACCAACCCCGGGAGAGGGAATGAAGCAGGAGCCTCAGTCGCCCACAGCGTGGACCTGCCATGCAATGTGGCGGATCCAGGACTGGGCTTCCTGCAGCAGGGTAGCCTCTGGGGATGAGGAGCCCGGATTACAGGCCCGCCCACCACCCCCAAGGTGACAGGACACTGTCAGAAAGTTCACAGGCTACTGAACCAGGAAGACTTGAGTAATGTTTGGTAGCCTAATACACTCTTTTAAAACCATTCTTCAGTCACACAAACCAGAAGCCTAGGAGTTGACCTTGACATTTCTCTCTCCCTCAATCCCCCCTACCTAGTCCTCCATCGTGGAATGACACCATTTTATCTCCTAATGATCTCGGCCACCAACTATCCCCATTCCCAATCTCACTTATTCTGTTTGATTTGTTTTTCTTTTTCCATTGCGCATAATGCTTCCCAACACACTAGCTTACGTATTGATTATGTTCTGTCTCCCCCTCATGAAAATGTCAGCTCTATGAGGATAGGGTTCTTTGCCTGTTTTGCTCACAGAGTAGGTGCTCAGAAATACTCATGGATGAATTCTTCATGTCTACCATTTCCTATCTAAATGACTACACTAGCTTCCTGCCTGGCCCTCTGATGCCCTCTCTGGTCCATTTCCATTCCATTCCCCAATGTGGTATCTTCTCAAACCAAGCTGATCATATGTCCGTCTGCTCCCTGCTGCTCACACCTGCACTCACACCTGCACTCACAGACTCCAGACACAGCAGTGGCTCCCCACAGCTCTTGGGATGACGTCCAAAGCCCCAACTCAGCCCACAAGGTCCTGTGTGGCCTGCTCCGGCCTCCTCTGGCCTCTGTGCTCCCCACCCTCCTCATTCTCCTTTCTCTGGTCCCACTGGACTCTCTTCAGCTACCAAACGCCTGTTTGCCACATCGTTCCCTCCACAGGGCCTGATCCCAAGAAGATTCCCGTGCTTGGAATACTTTCTCCATTCCTACTCATCCTTTAGCTCCCTGCTCTGGGCAGTCTTCTCTGACATGGCTCACACCCTCCCTAGGTCAGACCCTCATGGCAGGATCTCATACACCACCCGGGACTTCCCCTCCACAGTGCTGTCAGGAATGCATTTTTATACCCGTCTGTGGGTTGTTTGTTAACATCTTTCTTCTTGACTGTCAACTCCAGGAGGGCAGGGCTGTCTTTCTTACTCACTATTTTATTACAGGTGGGCAGGCCTGTAATGCCTAACAGAGTGCCAGACACCTCATAGGTACTCAATAAACCTTTGTTGAGTGAATGAATGAAACCAAGGCCCAAAGGCCAGAAGTGACTTACTCACAGTGGAGCAGCCTGGAGTTGGCTGCACTGGGCTGAGGAACACAGAATTCCAGGGTATGATCATGAAAACCGAGCCAGATTAACGTATAATATCTCACTGAATGTGCTAAAAATGGTTCTGGAGCGCAAAGGAATTGCTTAAATGGAAAGTAATTGTTGAGGAGCCATTATTGTTCATCCAAGATGTGGCCGATGACATTGAGGTGTTCCGTTTAATGTGCTGCCATAACTATCCTCTTTTAGAGACAATAAAGCTAAGCGTTCATCAGATGACCTGGATGCCCTTACCTCGTTTTCTCATAATAACTTATGGCCATCCACCTGGAATTCTCCAACCTTGGGGGTTTCCAAGAACTATAGCCCTCATAGCTGAGGAGGGATGTGCCGTCAACATTCGGGTCCTAGATGTGTCTGAGGCTATCAAAACGTTAGGTTTCTCCAATGGTTTGGCCAAGTGAGCTGTGCAAATGGAGGAGATGCGTGTCACTTGCTCTCCCCCTATTCTACTCCTCCTCCTCCTCCTCCTCCTCCTCCTCCAGCTTGCCCTGGCTGACTCTCACGGTGGAATGGAGATCATTTCCCAACATGAGAACATTCCTGGGTGCTGTAGGGAACGAGCAGCAGAAAAATGAGGTTTGCCTGACCCCTTGTGGTGCCTGGCTCTCAAAGCCTGCTCTTGGCTGTGCAGACTAGACAGGCGGAAGACTGGGTTCGGTTCGGTGTGAATGTGGGTGGCTGTAGTGGATTGAATGGTAGATCCCCAGAAAACATGTTCTCCCACTGTGACCCTGTTTGGAGAGGGTCTTTGCAGAAGGATTAAATGATGGGTTTTAAGATGAAACCATTTAGATGACCTGAGTGGGCCCTACATTGAGTGATAAGAAGACGCAGACCCAGACAAGGCCGTGAGAAGATGGACTAGAGTCACACGACTACAAGCCAGGGAATGCCGAGGATTGCCACAGTCATCAGAAGCCGGGAGAGAGTCATGGGAGGGATCTGCCCTCAGAACCTCCAAAAAGAACTAACCTTGCCGACGACACCTTCATTTGGGACTTCTGGCTTCTGGAATGGTAGGAAAATAAATTTCTGTTGTTTGAAGCCACCAAGTTTGGGGTTATTTGCTAAGGCAGCCCTGGGCAACAAATACAGTGTCTTTTATAGCCAAGGTGGGGTTGGGGGGTAGAAGAGCTCAAAGCCAGTGGTTTCCAAATGCTTGTCTATGGAGAGAGTGAATCAGATTAGCCTGGGCCCTTGTTTGTGGGTTAGATTCCCTGCGCTGTGCAGGGGGATATGGAATCTGTACCTTTAATACGCTGTCCCTATCAATTCTCCCGCACAACCAGTCCTGGGAGCCGCTGCTCTGAACACTCAGGAGTAGCCGCTGTGGTCGTGGTAGTGCTATTCACTGAATTATTTCTTCCTCTTCATCTTCCAAGCACAGGATAAGACCACACTTCCTGCCCTGCGACCGGTGGTCAGGTAAAGTCAAGCCACTAGTTTGGGCCAAAGGAACTGTGAGTGAAAGTGTAGTGTGTCGTTCCTGGGCTGAACCTTAACTGTCAGTGTGAGACCCTCCGAGCTCTTTTCCTGCAACATGTGGGATGGTGGCAGCCCCATCAGCCTGGTTCTCTGAGTGGCTGAGCAGAGCTCCTTGCCCCCCTCGAAGGCCCATGTGGCCCTGGGGTTTGAAAGCCTCTGAAATGTCCGGTTGTTTGTTACTGCAGCACAACCTAGCCTATCCTCACTGACTGAAAAGTTTTATTTCAACTTCAAGTCACCCTCTCTAAGGCATAACTTGGATACGGAAACATTTTTTGGCACTTTGGGGACAATTTGCTAACCATGGCTTCGGCTCATCATTGCAAACACTGCTCATATTAGGGGAGGGACTGAACTGAACTCAGTATTAACTCCCAAACAAACTCCAAAAAATTTTTTTCTTGCTATCTTCTTAATTCACTAAAACTGGTGATTTTCTAGTCAGTATCAAACTTTAGTGTGCATACAAATCACCCCAGATCTTGTTAACATACACAGTATTAGAACTCAGTAGTCTAGGATGAGTTACATTCTGTATTTCTGACAAACTCTCGGGTGATGCCAGTTCTGCTGGCCTGTAGACACACTTAGAGTAGCAAGGTTTTAAACAATGCTTTTCTACAAAATTACTTCTAAACCAACAGTTAAATTAACTTCATAACCTCCATAATTACACTGGTGTATATCTGTAAAGCCATCCGTAGTTTCACATGCGTCCAATTTCAGCCCCATCATGGTCCTGTCTGTGAGGGAGACCAAGCAGGTATTCTCAGACCCACTTTGCAGACGAGAAAAATAAAAGCTGGGAGAGGTTAAGAGATGTCCCCAGGGTCATATAGCTTAGAAACGCCAAAAGTCTGGCTAAGGGCACAAATCACATTATACTGATGCTCTAACAGTGCCCACGTAATAGCTCTCAAGACTTCATCAGTGTTTAAACACTCAGCAGGATTGTAAACTGAGAGAGAGAGAGAGAGAGAGAGAGAGAGAGAGAGAGAGAGAGAGAGTCAGTCCACTTCAGATTTTCAGATTTCAATTCTTTGGTGGCCTCAACCTAGCCTCTGAATTACAGTCTACACTGGCTTTGGAATGTCCTTTTTCATGGAGGAAACACTGCCCTCTGGTGGGCTTCCAGAGCATTACTTTTCAGGACACCATGTGAGTTCCATCCTTGCAACTCTGGGCTTCATAGCTCCAGTTCTTTGAGTCAACACAAGGGTTAGTTAGGCCCTGTGTACAGGATCCAGACGTGGCATAAGCCATGGTCCTTACCTTCTAGGAGCTCTGGAGGCAGGCGCAGAGACAAGACTTTTCGCATGACTAGGTTCTCAACCAGAGCAATGTCTAGAGGAGATCTCTGGTTTCTGCAGTTGGTGGGAGCGGAGAAAATGCTCCCTGCATCCAGCCAGGGAATCCGCTAAACAGCCCACAATGCACGGGACAACCCCACAACAGAGTCATCTATCCCCCAATGTCAACAGGCCCAGGGCTGCGAAACCCTAGAGTAGAGGGGAGAGTCCAAAAGATGGCCCTGATCCCAGCTAGTGTGCGTCTCTCTAGCTCTGTGGCCTTCGCAGTCAAATCCTTGCTCTTTCTGAGTTTGCTTCCTAATCTGCAAAATGGGAACCATAGTAGTACCAACTGAGGTTGTGGTGAGGAGAACAGTCGTGTGTTCCCAGCCCCTGACAAACGGTGGGCCCACGTTAAACCCCAGCATTCCTATTAGTTACGACTCTCGTGCACGGGGATGCATAACACAGACAACGCCTCGGCTCCTGGGGAATCACTGAGGCTGAATCCCCCTCCCACAGCTTGAAGAGATCACATTTACGCCCGCTCAGCTCCCCCCATCCTACACACAAAAGCAATCACACTAATATTGGTCTGGCTCCTCCTTTCATGTTGCTGAGGGCACTGAGGGGGTGCACGGCCAGGAATGGCTTCAGACTTGCCACCAAAGTGAAACTGGGCGGAGGCTCTACTTCTACGCAGCTTAGAATCAGCTCATAACCTTGACCCAGGCCTGACCCAGGCAAACGTTAGCCAGACCGACCGCCATCTCGATGGTCTGGCCAGTGGAGCAGGTTCTGGCAGGTAACCTGAGTATGAGAGAAGTTGCCAAACACCACCAGAAGCTTACAAAAGACCTACCTTCCAGGCAAAAAAAATAAAAAAGAAATCTGGGGAAACTCTCCTGGAGGCCACGTTTACTTAGACATTGCTGTGAGTGAGTGTGCAGATGGCGGGCGAGCACGTTACATACACTGAGGTTCCCACGTCTCTGAATGCACCCACCTACCCCTCATAACACTCGGGGTGCCGCTCCTGCCTGGCCTTTCCCTGGCTTGCTCCAGCTGTGGCTCACAGGTGACTCTGGCCGGAGCAACAGCACCTTCATTTCTTGAAGACAGAGACTCAAGCATCAGTTCTGTCCTCTGTCTTGGAGGTCTCACGGAGGATGGATGGGGCCCAGGGGCAGGAAAGATGGAAGAGAGAAAACGGGGAAGATTTTCTCAGCAAGGACAGAGCTCCTCAATGAACAATAATAGTTAAACATTTCTGAGCATTTACTGTATATCAGGCACTGTGCTACCTTCGTGTTCATTATTCAGTCCTCCAAGTCTCCTGTGAATTCAGTTTAAGGTTGTTCATTTTACATAAGTCAAGTAAACTGCTCCAAGAGTTACACTGCCTCACACCAGCTCATTCCCAGTCCAATCAATGCCTATGACCCTGGGGTCAGGTGTGAAGTAACTTAAAAGGAAGATCTGCCTTATAGGGCATCCTCCCACCCGACACTTGCGGGTACGTGGTAGGGGAGGGGGAGACAGTTTTCCTTCTGGTGGGAGGGCTAATTAGTTGTCACATGACTGGGGGAGGGCGATGCCACTGGTACGTAGGAGGGGAAGCCAAGGGCATGAAACACCCTGTGTTGTAAAGAATAACACTCTGGTGGAGAAACACCGGAACCTTCTGGCCCTCAGCTCCCCCACCTCCACCGTATAGACCAGTGATGGCGAACCTATGACACGCGTATCAGAGGTGACACGCGAACTCATTTTTTTGGTTGATTTTTCTTTGTTAAATGGCATTTAAAGATATAAAATAAATATCAAAAATATAAGTCTTTGGTTTTACTATGGTTGCAAATATCAAAAAAATTTCTATATGTGACACGGCACCAGAGTTAAGTTAGGGTTTTTCAAAATGCTGACACGCCGAGCTCAAAAGGGTCGCCATCACTGCCCTAGACCATATCGTCTGCATTATCATGAGGATGAAATGACATGTCATCTCGAAGGCACTGGCTCCCACAGGGCAGCAGACACTGTCAGAGCCCCAGCATACCCTGGGGCCTGTACTACTTCCCTCCACCTGCCGCATCTGCCCCTCTTCCTCCAAGAGCTTCTGCTGCTGGGAAAGCTTGCTGTACCCTCTCAAGACAAGGCACATCGAGGCACCCCAGACCCTCAGCCAACCACTACTGGTGGGAGCTGGCTCGCTCCTGGGAGCGGGAAGGCGGAGGCTCATGCACTACCATTTCCGCAGCAGGACTGGCAGGGTCCTTCCATGCTAACCAGCATCCTCTCCTCTGTCACCACCCCCTCCCTTTCTCACGCTCTTGGGATCACCTCCCAATGAAACCATGGGCTGTCAAATCCTTGGGAAGCCCAATCTAAGACACACACTGACTAGTTCAATGTTGGTCCCCTTTCCTCCGTGCCCTTGTTGGCTTGTATGGGTGTGTTTTTAGCCTAGAGCTGCCCTTATAAAAGCATGTGTGTCTTCCTGTGCGGGTCCTGCTCATGTTAATAACTGTGTACTGTGAATTATGTTAGTTCTTCTCTCTGGCTCGTTAGCAACATTATTAAAAATTGGGTGGGGAGGGTAGCCCATTAAATTCCACAAAATGAAAATAATTCTTTCCCACACAATGTGGGCACTACCATTTCTGCTTTGGGGACTGACAGCTCCCCCCTTTCCCCCGCCCCCCTCCCCCCCCCCTCCCACACACACACCCAGCCAGCCAAGGAGAAGAGTGGGCCCTTGAGGGACAATAGCTAGAGACAGTGCAGGTCCCAGGCATCCACAAGGCTGTGCCCAGGGAGGCACCTGCTGCCTTTGTCCATATAAACGGCAGAGCTGCCCCGGCCGCATGGCCCCTCCTGAGCTCAGCAGTGCTAGAGGGGCCCCACCCCTGTACAAATTCCTGCACCGGGCCTACAGTGTAATTATAAGATATTCCTCCATGAGCATGTTCAAGTTTATCCTGATTGGCTCTGTTATTACTTCTTTCATTTATTTCCAGATGCTCTCCCGATGACACGGGTTTCAGACCCCATTCATTTTCCAGATGACTTGTTGACACTGCCGTGTAGCAGCACCTTGAGCAGGAAGGGATGTGCCCTTGTTTCTTTCCTACCCATCTCTCCGTCCACACATTGTTAACCCTTCACATATGCTCCATTCCGCTGGGTGTCTACAGAGGCAAGGAATTTAGAGTCTGGAAGGGACTCTGCCTCCTCACTCTCCTCTCCCTCCCTTTCCTCTTCCTTCTACTTCTTTCCCATACAACAACCCAGTTTCCTGCATCTGAAATATAGTGCCTGGTTGTAAACACCAAGAATTTAAAACCTAAGGAGACCCTAATTAAGGCCTAGGATCACACAGTAAACAAGTAGCTGAGCCAAACTAATTCTCAATCTCCTGACTCTCAATATAGTGCTCATCCCACAGAATCCTGTTTGGTTAAATTGATCCACCAAATTCATAGTCTTGACTTAAGGACCACATAAGTGAGTGAAGCAAACCCATCCCATGCCCCAGACTATAGAAAGCCAAGCTCTGTTGGATCTGCTCTGTCAGGGTCTGAACTCATCTCTTGCCCTTTGCTCACTTTTCTTACAATTGTGCAAAGTTGGTTCCTGCTCTGGGGCCTTGACATTGGCTGTTCCCTCATACTAAACACTCTTCCCAGATCTTTGCATAGTTCAGGTCTAGTTTCCCCATCTGAGAACCCTAAAATGCCCTTGAGCTGCCCAGTGCTTCCCATTCCTTAAAGATGGGTTCAGTATCTATGCTTTATATTATTATCTTTATTATAATTATTTTAATCAATGTCTAGTAATAGCATTATGTACTAGGCACTGTTTTAAATATACTACTTGTATAAATTAATTCTCATAATAGGACTCCATAAGGTAAATACTATTATAGCATCCATTTTCAGAAGTAGAAATTGAGGCACAAAATTAATTTGCGCAAGTATATGTACTTATGAGTGGAAGAAAAGGAATTTTAACTAGGCCATCTGGCTGTAGAACTCTATGCTCTAAGTTTTTAAAGTTATTAATTTTCCTCTTAGTATAACTTTAGCTATATCTCTCTCTAACGTTCCCCAAGTGGCCATTCAGCCATGTTTGAACTCTGCTAGTGCTGGGAGTTGGGAGCATGTGCCCCGCCCCCACCCCACCTCGCCCCCCCACCCCCCTACCCTCCAGGAGCCTACTCCATTGTTGGGCTGCTCAGGAAGTTCTTTCTCAATGAACTGGACTCTGCCTTCCTGCCACTTCTTGGTCTTGGTTCTTACATTGAGCACACTTTCCCATACAGCATCCCTTCACATTTTCCAGATCGGTTTCTAGAAACACCAAACCAGTAACCCTCTTTCCGAATGCCTTCTCTGATATCTTCAATTGTACTAAATGTATCACAAACTCTGAAATGCCAGTTGGAAAAGAAATATTTTAATCCTAAAAGTCTTCAGAAGCCCCCCACTTTACGAGGGATCCTTAAAAATCTTAGGCTATGTTTTCTTTGCCTCAGTTGCCCCCGACTTCATCAGAGGTTCTAGAAACAAGCGTATAAATAGTGATTCTGCATGGGACAGGGTGAGAGAGAGAGAAGAATGAGGTGTTTATGTGCAGAAAGATGCCTTCAGAGCCTTGGTAGGGCAGGCAGTGTTCTGGGAAACAGAGCCATTTGGAGAGATCACGGACCATCAGTGGAGAATTGTTTGTGCTGTGTCAGTGGACAAAGCTTTTGGAGTCAGAAGCAGCTGTCAGAGGGAGGGCTACTGTTGTCCAGGTCGCCCATCTCAGCATCACCATTAGAGGTAGACTTTCTGTTTGTGTGTGCATGTCTCCCCCAACCAGGAGGTAAGCCCCAAATAACCAGAATTTCCCCCCTATCGTGTTCACCGCTGCATCCTCAGTGCCTAGAACCGTGCCTGGCGCTCAGTAGGCACTCACATATCTGTTGAATGAATACAGGATTCATGCAGCTCAGCTTTGTTAATTATTGTGCCCCCTTCTCACTTCTGTCAAGTCATCATTGGTTCTTTCTCTTCCCTTTGATGCAAGAGGAGAACCCACTTCCACCTACCCGTTCCCCCCGCTGGATTCTTATCTCAGCCGCACCATCAGGGGGTTGGTCTCGCCTGGGTTCTGAGGTCACAGAACCCTCTGCTTTTGCTCAGTTCCCAGGAGGAATTTCATGAAACACTCCAGGAATGGAGGGAGACCCAGACTCAGCTCTAATTTTCACAGATTGGAGGGTGTGGCCCAGCAGTTTGTCCCTTATGGAGAGTCATGGGCCTCTCTGACAATTTGATTAAATCTGAATGCTCTCCTCAGAAAAATTCTCACAAGTGTGCACATTGTGGCATACTATAAAGCCCACACGTGGTCACCAGGTTAACAATCCATGGTGTAGACTCGCAGTGGTTCTCAACCTTCTGGCCCTTTAAATACAGTTCCTCATGTTGTGACCCAACCATAAAATTATGTTCATTGCTACTTCATAACTGTAACGTTGCTACTGTTATGAATCGTCATGTAAATATCTGATATGCAGGATGGTCTTAGGCGACCCCTGTGAAAGGGTCGTTCGACTGCCAAAGGGGTCGCGACCCACAGGTTGAGAACCGCTGGTAGAGGGTAAACTCTCTGATTAGAGTTGATCCAGGAAGAAATCAACCTTGAGGGCTGAGGAAAAGGTTAATGTTACTAAGTAGTCACTTTATTTACTGATCATCTCATGTGAGGGGAGGGAAAGGAGGGGGGAGGAGAGAGAGAGAGAGAGAGAGAGAGAGAGAGAGAGAGAGAGAGAGAGAGAGAGAAGGGTAACATTTAAAACTCCTCTGCATGCAATTCTCAACCAGGTACTTTATTTTCTTTACATTTGCCTTGCTATCTGGAAAATCTAACAGTATTTCCATTTCCTCGGAGACAGGAAGTTTATAATAAATCTAAGAAAAAAATTGGTCGGCAAATCTCAAGAAATGTCCTCTCTCTCCCAGGATGGTTGTCCCTCCCATCCATCTGGCAGCCACATTCCTTGACCCACATACACAGGAATAGACTACCGAGTCCAGTCCAGAATCAGAGCCAGCCAGGATGTGGGAAGTCCACCCAGCACTGCAATGCCAACTTTTAGATACCATAGGATCCAGCTCTGCGAATTTTGACATTTTTCAACAAATTCTTTGGGGATCACTAATGCTTTAAAAACTCTTATAAAGCTATGTAGCCCCTCATTTAAAAATGCACAATGTGCACAGAAACAAACGCTTGCAACCAATTTTAAGGGGCACACAACCTCCCTCGAGTTTACCCCTGAAAGCTCTAGAGTAGCACCACCCACGGTGGCAGCCACAAGCCACATGTGGCTGCTGAGCCCTTGAAATGTGGCTAGTTGGAATTGAGATATGCTGTAAGTGTGACATACATGATGGAGTTACTATGAGCAAAAGGATGTCCATTATCTCAGTAATTTTTATATGATTACAAGTTGAAATGATAATCTTCGGATATCTTGAATTAAACAAAACATGCTATTAAAGTTCATTTCACCTATTTCACAAGCCTGAAAGAGACCCTGGCTTCCTGAATTACAGGTATTTGCTTTAGCTCCTGTCCCACCATATTCCCCACTGCCCTATTCCCCATATCTTCACGGGGCTGTGCTAGGAGAGTGCCCCATGACACACCTCCCCCCTTCACTTCCCCAGCAGCCGCCTCAGGGCTGAAAGGAAGCTTGGGGCCACAGAAGGGCCTTCCTGAGAAAGACCTCTGGTCAGGCTCTAGGGAGACGTTGCAGCCCCACGGCAGAGACAGAACACCCAGCCTCCAGGTGTGGCCAGGGACCTCTCAGCGTGAGAAATGCCCCAACGTGAGTTTTTGCTCTTCCTGCCCATCCACCAGCCTCAGCTAGAAATCCTCAGGCCCAGGTTCTGGGGTCTGCAGCTCCTAGGACCCAGCTGGACATGTAAAGAGCTCCCATGTCCCCAAGGATACAAGAAGACCTTCGGTGATTTACACCACAGCCCCTGGATGTATTCAGCTAAAAGGACCCCAAATGCCACCTAGTCCATCCCTCATGTTATGATGGAAAAATTGAGTTCAGATGGGCCAAGTGACTTCCCTAGCCACTCAGCTGCTTAGTAACATGACCAGGGTCTAGCACAGAGCCTGGCTCAGTAATGACATGAATGAGTAACAATTGATCCAGGGAGGAATGCAGATTCCTAGCGCGCAGGCCAGTGCTCATCTTGCTACGCCGACTGACAGTCTACCCTCACCCCTTCTTTATCTTATTGGCGACCCAGGGAAAGATGCAGGAGAAAAACATAAGAAATGAAACAGGATTTGAAAGGAGAGATTTGACTTGACAGTGACTATTGGTTCTAGTCATCCCTCCCTCCTCAGTGGGGACTGTAGGGTCTCTGCAAATCCGAGGTACTCTCGCTTCTGGAGACCCTATTCCCCTGCTGATCAAGCATAGTCAAAGCCTCCCATAGCCTACTTTCAAGAGAATTTATACCTAACTACTTAAGAGTTGATTTGCAATTACAACTTGCTATTGACAAAATGTTATGATTTAGAAGCATTTAGTTAAGACATTGTTAACTGTAATATTTGGGCTTTTGTTGTTGCTGTTAAGTCTCAAGCATTTCCATAGAACTTTGCAAAACTCTCAGCCCAAAGGCAGGGCAGATATCCCGCTGGTGCACTCCAGTGCCCTGTACCTCTAATTGGCCAAAGCCCACACCCTCCAGAGGTTAAGTCTTTGAACATCACCCTTGCCAAAGGGTAAGATGGCTCTGTCTCCCATGGGCCATCTTCAATAAGCAACCGCCTTAATGAACAACCTCTGCTTGCTCTTTTGCGGGAGGAGAGAACAAATCATGGAGGCTCTAAAGCTCAGAGGTGCACTTGGGCCCCATCCTCACTATGGATAACTCACATGCTCACAGCATGATCCCACCGCCACCGACCACACAAACACGGACATCATTCTCTAAAAACAGTAAGTCATGGACACACACAGAGCACTTCAGAGTTTGCAATGTTGCATATGTATTTTTGCTGTAGGGGGATGGAGAACCTGAGAGTGCAACTGGGGCCACCTGCCTTTCTCACCACCCGGAAACTTGAGTCCTGCTGTCAACATCTGGGCCCCTCATCAGCTGCCTGGAGGATCACATAATCCCGCCCCCACACAGGCACACATCTAGCTCATCTGAGTCATGGGCCTATGGACCCCATCCCCATCAGAACATCTCACTGCTGGTGTGTCTGGCTGGTACCGTAAAGTCGTCCAGGGGTAAAGGGTAGAGCATGGGCTTTGGAGTCAGTCCCTCCTCAGTTGGTAGCTTGGCTCCGTTGCTTGGTAACTGTGAGACTTGGGAAAGGTGACGAGGTAGCGCTTCCATGTCCCCTCCTACCTCACAGGGTTGTTTGAGGATTAGGGGGATGTTGCTTATGGTAGTCAATCAAATCACCTGCTTCCCAGTTCCGTGGCACATGCTCCTTTGAACACTTCCAGTCCAGCCCAGGAGTAAGTCACGCAGCTGGAGGGCTGAGATCCTGGAGTCGGGGAGTCTGGATCTGAACCCATGCTCTGCCACTGACTAACCGTGTGACTTTTGGCCAGTTAATCCATTGCTTTGGGCCTCCTCATCTATACAAAAATAAAAATAAAAATACAACGTAATTCTAAGGGTTGTTTGGGAGATTAAATGAATTAATAGACGAAAGTGTATGAAACAGTGCCAGGCACACAGGAAACCCTCATTAGCTACCCACTCTTGTTCCTATTCTAGTGGGTGCTCAGTAAATGCTAATTGAATTCCAATGTATCCACAAGATATCCTGGGGAAGGGATGGGCCTCCTCTCCACTAAGATTGCCCAGAATATTTTCATTTGCAACATCCACGCTTCCCTAGTAGAAAACCCACAGGAGGGTGGAGGCCAGAACCTGCCGGATTCTGATTTTCCTTTTTGTTCTCCGGGATCCCTGAGAGGACCTTGCAAGGTGGCATGGCAGACAAGGAAATGGCATAAAAACTAGACGCAGTCTTCTTTATCTTCCATAATTCTTTCCTACTAAGCTCTCATCTCCATTGTACTGAAAAAGAAGCCCAAACAACATGACAGACAGAGAACTAGGAGGGGCTACGGAGGGGTGTGACCCATTAGGGAGTCACAGCCTTATAGGGATAGTTGGTGCCACCCCAAGGTGCCATGGTCTAGAACAGTGATGGTGAACCTATGACACACGTGTCAGAGGAAACACACAAACTCATTTTTCTGGTTGATTTTTCTTTGTTAAATGGCATTTAAAGATATAAAATAAATATCAAAAATATAAGTCTTCGTTTTACTGTGGCTGATTTTTTACTATAGGGGCCTATAGAAAAAAATTACTATAGAAAAAAATTTCTATATGTGACACGGCACCAGAGTTAAGTTAGGGTTTTTCAAAATGCTGACACGCCGAGCTCAAAAGGTTCGCCATCACTGGTCTGGAAGAACTTCACTGATCAAAGTGTGGCCTGTAGCACAGAGGCAGGGGCATCATCTGAGAGCTGATTGGCAATCCCAGGCCCCAACCCAGGTCTCCTGAACCAGGATCTGCACTTTAACAAGATCCCCAGGTGATGGGTGATTCATTTACATTTTCAAGTTGAGAGGCAGGGCTCTCATAGATGTAGTGGGGGGTTTGAGGTCTGAAGAACCGGGTTTGCATACTGGCTCAGCCACTCACTGGCTGCATCACCTTGGAAACTTACATATCTGAGCCTCAGCATCCTCATCTAACAACCAAGAACAACTGTAGTGCCCCCTCCAACCTGTCACGAGGACTAGTGAGCATGCGTGTGGAAGTGTTTTATAATGTAGTAGGTACTAGATAAATGGACACTTTTATTTCTTTCCACTGTATGCATTTTTTAAGTAGCTTCTGTGGTCTATGGGCAAGAGAACGCCAGCCTATTCCGCTTTGGATGTGAGGGTAGAGCACACTCACGTTGAAATGATGGCACTGCCCCCAGAGCTGCTCCTGCTTGGGCAGGATACTTGCCACCGTTTCCCAAGGCTCCCATGTGGACTTACCAGCCCAGGCAGCCTCCCTGTGAGGGGAGGCCAAGCTGTCCACACAACTCCTGGGAGAGCTGACACATTAACACTTATGAAGCCATAAAGAGGGTCTCCCTGGAGTATTGCAAAGAATATGGGCTTCAGGGACTAAAAGATATGGCTTTACATCCTGGTTCTGCCACTTCATAGCTGTGACCTTGAACAAGTCAGCTTAGCTTTCTGGGCCTCAATTTCTTCATCTATACAGGAAGCTAAAAATACAGACTCTCCCGGATTATTGTGAGATAACATATGTGAAGCATCTAATACAGCACCTGGCACATAGGTGTTCAATAAATGACGCTGCAGCAGTAGTTACTATTATAACCAATAGGATTATTAGCGTGCCCACTATCTGTTTTCCCAATGACCATGAGGAGCTTGTTTTAGGCAAACCTTTTGGGCCTGGAATAGCCTAGAAAAAATATTCAGTCCTTGGCTCATTGTACAAGCACGTATTAAGCTGCAGCTGTACGTGCAAAAAGAGCACAGACTGTGGTCAGAAAAGCCAGGTTCGAATCTCCAAGACTCCTTCCCACTCAAGGATTCTAGAATGTGTCAGCTTTTAGAAGAGGATCAATTCTGAGAGTCACCAAATCAGGGGAAAATATATGACTGAGGGCAAAAGGGATGATAGAAGAGGGCACAGCAGACAGCCCACTTCACAGGGAGTCAGGGGCAATCCCACCCCCAGGACAGAGCCCATAGAGCAGTCCCCATATCAAACCAGAGTAATGTTTCATTTCCTATTCTCTGAGTAGCTCAGGACACACTGGAAGTCAGGATAATGCTTTAGAGCAGCAATCCTCATACTTATGTGTGTATCAATGTCACCGAGAAAGCTTGTTAAATATATAGGTTACAGGCTGTAGCCCCAGAGAATCTAATTCAGTAGGTCTTGGAATCACATATATAACACATGTTTCTGATGCAAGTGAAAGAAAACCTGCCTTAGGGACAAAAACCCAATTCTTTTGACTCAAAATTCTGCTCTTGTTTCTATCACACTAATGTCCTTTGGAAGGAAGGCTAGACAGATGAATGGATGGGTGGATGGATGGACAGATGGACAAAGAAAATGAATAAGTTTCCCCCACAGGCTGTAAATGAATAACAGATACTGGGGTCCTGATCTTGTTTGTCTCGACTGCCTGCTGATCACAGTTCCTGGGAAGGACCCCTGAGCTCTGGACGCTGGCCCGGTGTGGCCGGGAGGGTCTGATCTGGGGAGTTAGAGTACACACGTTCAAGTCTCAGCGCTGGTCCTCCCTCAGAGTGTGACCACATGGAACTCACACCTTCACTGAACCCCGATTTTTCTCATTTGTATAAAGAGGATAAAAATGCCCATCCCACAAGATTGCTAACTACTAACGTATAATATGAGCTGGCTACTTCCTCCAGGTAAGGACATAACTGCTGGTCTCCGCTCCCCTTTCCCACCTGATGTGAAACACCCACGGGGGATCTATTTACCCCTCACATTTATGGGCACTCCGCTTTCAGGGACATAGTGCCGTCAGAGTCTCGGCAGTGCGTTGCCTCTTGTGAGGTGGTTGAGTTTCTGGTTGCTAACTGACAGGTGACTGAGGCAGTCAGAATGCACAGAACGTACAGCCTCTTCTTCAAGGTCACCCTGACAGCAGTTGGGGAGCAATCACCTTGGCTAGCTCAGGTCACAGCTAAAATTAAATGGGTCCCTTACATTAGCTACTAGATTATAACTGGACGCATTTGAATTTTAAATTCCCGCACATCTGCATCTTGCTGCTTGAGGCTGGTAGGCTGAAGGTATTCCTGGGAACTCTCTTGAAATCTTTTTTTGTTTTGTTTTTGTTTGTTGTTGTTGTTGTTGTTAATCCTCGCCTGAGGATATTTTTTCCATTGATTTTAGGGAGAGTGGAAGAGAGAGGAAAAGACAGAGAGAAACATCGATGGGAGAGAAACATCAATTGGTTGCCTCTTGCGTGAGCCCCGACCAGGGCCCAGGCCGGGGAGAAGCCTGCAACCAAGGTATGTGCCCTTGATCGGAACCGAACCTGAAACCCTTTGGTCCTCAGGCCAACGCTCTATCCACTGAGCCATACTATCTAGGGCTGAAATCTTTGCAAGTCTGTTTCATGGGCCCTTCTCCTCTGGCCTTCAGAAGACATTTGCGTCCTGGTCCCTGATAGAGGAGGCGCTGCCAGGGGACAGTCTATTTATTCTAACTTGCTCTGTCGACTCTAATGTTCTGTCACACAAGTGACTTGCTGTGCAGTGCCAGCAAGGAAACAATAAAATGCACGATTAAGAGTGTGGCTAATGCCTCCCAGGGAGTCGGCTCTCTGGAGGTCACATGTCCCCATGAATTCATTGCCATGGATGGCTTCCCCGTGGCCTTCAAGGGGGTTCTACAGGGGGAGCCTCGCTTGCCCTTTTCCCACTTTTCCATGCTGAGTTGGGGATTCGGTGGGAAGTGGGGAGGGAGAAACAGAGCAAAACCCACTCTCCCCAGGGGCCCTCCAGGGTGACAATGGGCCGGTCTCACCCTCTCCGTGGGAGGTGTCTCCCTCACCCTTGAATTCAACCCCTGCTTCAAAGAGCCTGTCCAGCTCTGGCTCTTATGACTCGAATGACCTAGAACAAATATACCCCTTGTGCTATTATTTTTCTGAGTTTTTAAGTAAGACCAAGTCTTCCTGGTTCTTTTGTTTTATGGAGAAACTGAAGGATTAGTCTTCCTTGGATTCGTTTAACAAAGCTAATTGGCTTGCCAAGAATGTCACTTCCCTTCCACCACACAGTCCCCAGATATGAGGACAACATTACCCCCATATTGTCAACAGATGGGGTGGCAGGGACCCAGAAATAAGCTCCAAGAAGAGAACAAATGCGCATTGCATGCTGGACATTTACATGCCTGTCTCTAATCTCCCCCAGTCAGATGTGGTGCCCCTTCGTCCAGCGGACTCCAAGGCAGTGTTCCTCCTCCGATGACCCTAACTGGCCTTCTCTCAGGCGGCCCACTGGGCAAGAGAAAGTCAGTGGAATCATTTGCAACAGGCGTGTGTGACACAGCCCTGCTGGGCCTGTAATAGGGAAATTAGACCTCAGTCAAGAGACTGTACCCAAGTAGCTGTCCAGCTGCCCTTGACCCCACTTTTGGGGGAGCCCATACACGGAATTCCACGTCAAGGGCACATGAGGACAACACAGGGACTTGGTAAATTGTGAAGTGGGAAAGCTGGTTTTTATTCCCTTTGCTCTCTAAAGCCTGGGAGCCTGCCTGCTTATACCCTATCGACACGCCTGTCCTGTCCCTCAGGCCCCAGGATACCAGGTGCCACATGGTCAACCTTATAAAGTGACAGTCAGAAAGAAAGCCAGGGAAGCAGCCTTCACTGGGGCTCGGGAGCTGAGATCAGTGCCTGGCATGCAGCCCTCATTGACTCTCCATCCTGGCAACTCCGAGGGGCATGAGCACCCGCTCATCAGAAGGGGCCATTTGGCATCCTTCAAGTCATGTCCTGGCAGCACAGGGAGCCACACCCTTCAGGCTCCTGCGGTCTGAACAGAGGGCTGGTGTCTCTACCTCCTCCCGCAGCCAGTCACAGCTGTGCCAGGTCCCAGGACAATCGCCTGCAAGATTCTGCTCTTCTTGGGAGCCTCCCTGTCTAACTCCTCCCCAGCCCTTGCTACTCCCACTACGTCCAGCCTGGGGGGCGGGGGGCGCGGTGAAAACTCAACCCTGCTCACCCTCCCAGCCTCCCAGCCAAGGAAGGTCTCCTTCAGGAACTCACCTGGCCCCTTGAGTGCTGGCTGGAAAGGGGCCCCTCCCTGGGTGGGCTCCTGCTGAGTGGAGCCAAGGCCAGCCCACCCGGGGGTAGGAGAGGCTTGGCTCTGGGGTAACGAGTTCCAGCACAGCAGCTGCTCAGCCCCCCGGCTGCTCAGAAGGAGGGGCCGGGCTTCAGAGCGGGGCAGGCCCCCCTGGACATCACAGGTATCCTTTGCTTCAAGAGAGACATCGATTAGGGGTTGTCTTCTGCAGAATAAAAGGAACCTACATCTGATTAAAAAATAATAGTGTGGCCAGTGTGACTCAGTGGTTGAGCATTGGCCCATGAACTAGGAGGTCATGGTTCAGTTTCTGGTCAGGGTAACGATTCTCTCTCATCATTGATGTTTCTATCTCTCCCTCTCCCTGAAATCAATAACAAAATATTTTTTAAAAAGCGTGACCACAGGGTTGTCTGACCAGTGACCACCCCACTGCTTCCGGACCCACACCCGGTGCAAGCACACTTGAGTTTGGGGCAGCCCTCCCGGCATCGCGCTCAGGCCCAGGCCTTTGGCAGCGGGCACCCAGGAAGCCGAGGACGGCAAGAAGCTTCCAGGAAAGCCAGGCGGCGTGGGTCTCCAGACTTGGGCTCCGCGAAACAAACCCAGAAGGCACTTTCCAGAACGGAGAGCAGAAATGCGATGGTACAGACTGTGACGGATCAGACCAGCTAGTGTAAGACTAGGGGCAGAGCATTATTCTTCCCTTTATGTATGGATTTGGGGCATCTCAGTCAGCCCAGGGCTGGAGCTGGCCGCCAGTGGGGGGGGAAGGAGGGGGGAGATGGACTAACAGTTCAGAGCAGAAGGTAGAAAGGCCAGAGGCAGAAGCTGAAGGAGAACCAGCCAGGAGGAAACAGAAACGCAGGGGGCTCCGTGGGCCTTGCCGCTCAGGAGCTGAACTTGTAGCTCCGACAACGCTGACTTTAAGCCGACCTTCAGCGGCGCTTCTTAGCAATGTACACCGGGCAATCGCTGGTAAATCTTTATTAATTTTAATTGGCGGCACCCATTTATAAGAACCATTAAAAAGGATAAATTGAGCCCATCCGGCGTAATGTCTTTTGTTAATTAGTTTGTCAGCACTGTTTTAATATCCCCTAATGACTTCATATTTCAGACCTGACATTAAAGGAGACGCTGTGAGAAAGGAAATGGTCTTATCACAGTGTACTGTAACGTTTTTCTTTTCTGAACAAAAAGTGTCCTTCCAAACGCTGACCAAGGTTAGATGTCATTTAATTCTCAGAGGTGGGTGCTCGGGGACTCCCGAGGCCCCCAATTCTGTTTCCAGGCCCGCCTGCCCATCATCCCTCAACTTGCCTTTCTGCCAACCACCTCACGCAGCCCCCAAACAGTCATTCATTTCTTCCTCCCTTCATTTATTCAACGAACATTGAGTCTCTCGGAATCAGGGAAATAGGTCGGAGGGAAGTCAAGCAAGACACAAATGCCTCCTAGAAAAAGACACAGACGCTTCGCATCCTCCATCCCAAGAAGGGCATGTCTCCTGAATCCAGGGCCATTGTTTTGTTTGGGCAGGAAGCAAGTTATGGGAAAGAAGGAAAGACAAATAGTTCAGATGGGCCTTGACCCCCGCTGCCAAAGATTCTGCTCTAAAATCAAATGGAAAGCAAAACGGGCACCAAGGCGGTCTCCCTTGGCAGGAGCACAGGTGTGTGTGTGTGTGTGTGTGTGTGTGTGTGTGTGTGTGTGTGTGTGAGAGAGAGAATCAATGAGAACTGCTGGATGTTAGTACCACCTTTAACCACGCTGTGCCACGGAGTTCAAAGGAGAGGGCACTTGAGTGCTGGAAGCCTTTAGAATGATTGACACCCTTCTAAAGTCTAAACACGAAGAAGGAAAGGAAGCCTTGCTAAGGCGAATGAAGGGTTTCACACCCCCACTCCGCCTTGGTCTGCATGTCCGAGGACCTCTGTGACTTACAGCGAGGGTAAGAGGCGGTGTAGAGGGAGGAAAGGCCGCCGCATCCCACGCGGGCTTGGCAGCCTTCCGCGTGCGGTCCCTGCAGCTCACCTTCGCCGCGTTCAGTGAATTTCCAGGCCCTATCATCCGGGCTGGACGGAATGGCTCTCACAAAAAGCACAGTTAGAAAGCGTAGCTTGAGCCTCAAGTTGACATGAAAAATGACAGAGCTGAAACTTCTCCCAGTCCTGGTACAAGCTCTTTGACAACCGTCTTATGAGGTAAAAATAATGTTGATCTAATCACATCTGACAAGCAATTGGCAAAAAAAAAAAAAAAAGTATGAAAAATTATCAAGAAGACTATTTGAAATGTGGATTTACTAACTAATGATCGTGAGACTAATTTATGTTTCATGGATAAATACATAAATGGAGGTGCATGCATGTTTTGAAAAATTCTTTTTTTTTTAAATATATTTTATTGATTTTATACAGAGAGGAAGGGAGAAGGATAGAGAGTTAGAAACACTGATGAGAGAGAAACATCGATCAGCTGCCTCCTGCACATCTCCTACTGGGGATGTGCCCGCAACCCAGGTACATGCCCTTGACCGGAATCGAACCTGGGACCTTTCAGTCCGCAGGCCGACGCTCTATCCACTGAGCCAAACCGGTTTCGGCGAAAAATTCTTACTGATAGGGAACGAGACCATAAAGTCTAGAGACCACCCAAGTGTGGGACTATTGGCAAGTATTTAACCCCCTGGACCCTCAGTTTTCTCATCTGTAAAATGGTAACAATTTCACCTACTTTGTAGGATTGTTGTAATGACTAAAGACGAAGCATTTAAAGTGCCCATCACAGCCATGGCCAGTGTGGCTCAGTTGGTTGAGCATCATCCTGTGCACCCAGAGCTTACCAGTTCAATTCCTGGTCAGGGCACCTGCCCGGGTGTGGGCTTGATCCCCAGTGGGAGGCCTTCAGGAGACAGCCGATCTATGTTTCACTCTCACATCAATGTTTCTCTCTCTCTCCCTCACCCTTTCTCTCTCTCTAAAATCAAAAGCATATTTAAAACTAAAAAAAAATAAAGTGCCTATCACAAAGCCTGACCCTGGGTGTGTAGGTACATCGCAGAAAAAGCTATATATCTTCATCCTCACCATCAAGCAACATTCTATTTCAACACTGTCTATAGAAATTACTGAATCACTGAAGATTTAAAAAGAAAAGAAAAACTCAAGTCCCCTTTAAAGAGGCAGTAAGAGTTTCTTGCAGGGCTTGAAGCTTTCCGGATTGTCTTTCTCAGAACCCGCTCCTCTCTCCTCCAGCTTGCGGGTGCTGTGGAGAGGGCTCAGCAACTCCCGCAGCCAGATACTGGCAAAGCATAGGAATGAAGACAGCCCGGGGGGGACCACCTCATGCTGTACTTTTCAGCTGTAGACATCCATTTGATTCATTTTTCTGTCATTCATTTCTCCCATCATTCTCTCATGTTTTCCTTAAATCCATGAGCAGTGGGCATATTTTTTCTTCCAAATATTATTTTTAGAGCAGTTTTAGGCTCACAGCAAAACGGAGCAGAAGGCACAGAGGTCCCGTAGACTGCTGCTCCCACTCGCAACGTCCCGCACCAAAGTGGTCCATCTGTTACCATTGATGCGCCTACACCGGCACCTCATTAGCACCCAGTGCCCACGGTTTACATCAGGGTTCACTCCGGGTGCTGCACATTCTGTGCATTTGGACAAACGTCTAATGACACGGATCACACAGGCTAGTTCCAATGCCCTGAAAGTATCCTCCGGATCCAACTTACCAGGAACCCTAAGCCAATTGATCCATTCCCTCCTCCCTCATTCCTGGCAACCACTGACCTTTGTACCGTCTACACCGTTACCGCCTTTTCCAGAATGTTACAGAGCTGGAATCATACATATGTAGCCTTTTCGGGGTCCTTAACTTAGAAATATCCGTTTAGGTTTCCTCCATGTCCTTGTGTGGCTGGGTAGCCAATTTCTTTTGAGCTCTGAAACTACAGGGCATTTATCCATTTATTTACCCATGTGTAAATCTTGAGTGTCTAAGCTAGGTTTTCCCACAACAACCAGATGCCATCCCGGGGAGAACTCACAGAAAACTCCAGAGATGGAAAACTGCTGGCAAAAGGTAGAGGTCACTTCTCCAATGTCAGAAAACAAAAAAACTTTTAGAAGCGTTTCTGTTGGGTCATACTTACAGTCATGTTTCCACCAAACCACCCTCCCAGTCACAGAGCAGCAAGTTTTCACTGGCACATCTGCCCGGTGACCAACGGCACATTCACAGCTCCCGCCCCAGACACAGACCTGACACCTACGCACCTGTCAGTGCTGATGTGGGGGGCTTCCCCCCCAGACATCTGACAGCTATTCTTGCGGGTAGCAGGCCTGCCTCCCGCCATGGAGGCTGGGACAAGGACTTGTGACCTCCTCTTGGGGCCCACGATGACGTAGAGGAGTGGGGACTGAGGGGGTCCTGCCTTGGTGGCAACAACCCCGTTTTCAGGGCCAGCAGGATGGCCGTGCCTGCAGCCTCATGCCCGTGTCTGACAGCGAGACTGGGAAAACAGAGTGTCCCATGTTTGACAGCAGCGGTGGCAGCTCTGTCATCATCGGGCTGGTCCATGGTAGCATCTCTGCACTTCTAGGTGCCTGGTCTCCATATCTGCCTACACAGACTCCCCACCCTTCCCTGGAGGCTTCCCAACATCTATTCCAAAAGACCTACTTTCTGTAACTTACAACTAAAGCATTCCTTCCCTGCATCAGACCTACAACAAAACTTCCATGTAAGCTCAAGGTTGAGTGAGGGAATTCATAAGAACCAAGAACCCTAACTAACTGTCATCACTGCCAATTAAGGGCTGTTTTTCATGACCTGTGCAATGTTGTAGGCAATGTAATACCCCAGAAATGATTAATGTTTTTAAAGTATAACCTTCTTTTTCAGAAGAAATAACAGGTACACAGGTGAAGGCTTGGGGAGACAAAAACCAGAGAACCAAAGCGAAAAATAAAAAAGAAACATAATTTATGAAGTGAGTACATAAAAGGCACAGAAAAACAGTCTTCAAAGATATTCAAAAAAAGAGGAGACTAAAGAGAAATGTTGCTACTTTATTAAATGGGGCCAGAGAGGAATGAGTAGCAGATGATAGAAAATAAATAAATAACATTTTATCTGATTTGATCTTGATCAATATCAAAAACGATAAGGTGCAGAAAAGCCTAGTTAACACATGGGCTTGGGAAAAGGAAAGACAAAGTTGCAGTCAGCTCGAAATTAGGTAAGAAACAATGACAATGCATGTAAATGAGCCTGCAGACAGGGATCTTAGGAAGCGAAGCAAAGTCATTGCCAGCAGTTCCAAACTCGACACATAGGTATGGAATATCATTACGCTCACGGTGCCGGTGATTTCAGTGCATCCCAGTGATCCTCACAACAGTGCAAGAATTCTTATCCCCAATCTAGAGGTAAAGAAACTGGGGGCCGGGGGGGGTGGTGGGGTGGTGGGAGGGGGCAGCAAAAGTCACATGATAGAAGTGGTAGAGTTGCGGCTGAAATGCCATGTCCTACCTAGTGCATCCTTCCCATCGCTACCTTCCCGGGTGGGGAGATGGAGAGATGGAGAGAGGAAGACGCCGAGAGAGCCAGCCTTCACCCTGGGCCAGACTCAAGTTAGCAGACACCGGGGGGTAGGTAGAATGCTACCTGCTGGCAGAGACAGAAAAGCTGAAAGTGCTCTGGGCCACAAGTCAGATCTAGGTCCCGCCCCAGCTCTGCAGTATTTGCTGTGTGACCTTGAGAGCGTTCATCTGCTCTGGGCCTCCGTTTCCTAGTTAGTTGGATCCAGGTGGCCTTTTCCATTGATTCTGATTGTAAGTCTATGATCCTGGCCATGATTCCAACATTCAGAGACAGACTCTGGAAGAGCTGAAGAAGCCTGAGAAAGACTATAGTTTTCCATGTACGGAGCAAATACATATTTATCTGGATTTTTTGTTGCTTTGCCCAACATCTCTTTCATCCTCTTTCTGAGGATAACACCCTGCTCTCACCTTCCTGTCTTTACTTTGATGCACTACCCTTCCTATATTCCATGGAATTCTGAAAATCTGCCGGTCACAGTACTGAGCCCCACCCCTGGACACAGCAACTGGCCCAAAGGTTGGGCATCTGACCTAAGATGACCAATCAGAATCTTTCCCTGGATGTTTATATGTGGACACAGGAGAAAAAAAGGTACTCACTTTTGGGGTTGTAGGACTGATACACTGGAAATATCCTCTCCCCACCCTCATCCCTACCACCACCTCCCTTCTATATAGGCACTTTCTCACTTTCACCTCACTGAGGAGGCTTAGCTAGGGTAGAAGAGAGAAGCAATGGCAGGAGATAGCAGGAAGGAGGGATGAGAGGCTCTATGGGACCATATTGCTTGAGCACCTCAGATGTCAGCTCCATTCAAGGCTCCTTAGTGTATAAACCACCAAATTCCACATATTTGGGGGATATTAGTTTCCTGTGGCTGTTGTAACAAATTGCCACAAACTTGGAGGCTTGAATACAATATTTTGAAACAATAAAAATGTATTATCTTACAATTTCGGAGGCCAAGAGTCTGAACTCAGCGTCACAGGGCCAAAGTCAAGGAGTCAGGAGGGCAGTGCTCCCTCCAGAGGCTCCAGGGGAGAATGTGGTCCTTGCTTCTAGCTCCTGGAGGCTGCCGGCATCGCTCCAATCTCTGCCTCTGTGCTCACACTGCCCCCTCTTCTGTCTGCATCAGATCTGCCCCTGCCCTTCCCCTCTCTTAGAGAACACCTGTGATGGCATTTAGGGCCCACCTAAATAATCCCCATCACAGGATCCTTAATTTAGTTGCACCTATATGGTCAAATAATCTATGACAAAGGAGGCAAAAATATACAATGGGATGAAGACGGTCTCTTCAGTAAAGGATTCTGGGAAAACTGGACACAATACATGCAAAGAAATAAAACTAGACCACCTTATTACACTATATACAAAAACAAACTCAAAACGGATTAAAGACTTAAATGTAAGACCTGGAGCCATGAAACTCCTAGAAGAAAACATAAGCAATAAGCTCTTTGGCATAGGTCTTAGCAATATGTTTTTGGATACGTCTTCTGGGGAAAAGACAGCAAAAGCAAAGATAAACAAGAGAGATTACATCAAAATAGAAAACGTTTGTGTTGCGAAAGAAATCCCAGACAAAACAAAAGGGCAGCCTACTGAATGGCAGAAGATATCTGCAAGTGATATATCAGATAAGAGGATCAATATCCAAAATATATAAAGAACTTATACAGTTCAACACAAAAAACAACAACACATCCAACTAAAAAAATGGAGATGACCTGAATAGTCATTTCTCCAAAGAGAACATACAGATGGACAACAGACACATAAAAAGACACTCAGCATCACTATGGGAAAGGCGAACCAAAACCACAGTGAGATATCTCCTCACACCTGTCAGAATGGCTCCCATCAATAAATCAACAAACAGTAAGTATTGCTGAGGTTGTGGAGGAAAGGGAACCCTTGTGCACTGTTGGTGGGGTTGCGAATTAGTGCAGCCGTTATGGAAGACAGTATGGAAGTTCCTAAGAAATTAAAAATAGAACTACCATATAACGCAACAATCCCACTTCTGAGCACTTATCTGAAGAATCCAAAATGCTAATTTGAAAAGATATATGCACCCCTATTTTCACTGCAACATTAGTTACAATAGCCAAGACATGGAAGCAACCTGAGTGTTCATCCGTAGACAAACGGACAAAGAAAATATGGTACATATATATATATGCAAGGAACTATTACTCAGCCATAAAAAAGAATGAAATCTTGCCATTTGCAACAACATGGGTGAACCTACAGGGCATCATAGCAAGTAGAATGTCAGGCAGAGAACGACAAACACTGTGGGATTTCACTTATATATGTAGAATCTAGAAAACAAAATAAACAAACTCACAGATACAGAGAACAAACTGATGGTCACCAGATGGGAGGGGGTTGCGGGGTGGGCACAAAGGGGAAAAGGATTAAGAAGTACAAATTGCCAGTCATAAAAATAGTCACAGGAATTTAGAGTGCAGCAAAGGGAATGTAGTCGATAATATTGTCATAACTATGCATGGTGCCAAATGGGTTCCAGACTTATCAAGATGATCACTTCATAAGATACATAAACGTCTCATCACTATATTGCATACCTGAAACTAATATAAGACTGTAAATCAACTAGAACTGAAAAATACATTTCAAAAAATCATCTACGAAAAGAAAAACTAGAAGGAATTAGACCAAAAGGTTAACAATCCCAGTCTCAGTAAAATAGAATTGTGGGTAATGTGAGGATGTGAAAATATGGGCCATTTTTATGTTTTTTTACATTTTCCAAATTTCCCTGGCATGTGATGCACTGGGTGGGTGCAGGGAAATGAAGGGAAAGTGTCATTTTCTCCAATTCCCAATTCAGGAAAACACCAACATGAACATAGAATATGTTTAAAGTCTAGCCCTAACCGGTTTGGCTCAGTGGATAGAGCATCGGCCTGCGGACTCAAGGGTCCCGGGTTCGATTCCGGTCAAGGGCATGTACCTTGGTTGTGGGCACATCCTCAGTGGGGAGTGTGCAGGAGGCAGCTGATTGATGTTTCTCTCTCATCGATGTTTCTAACTCTCTATCCCTCTCCCTTCCTCTCTGTAAAAAAAAAAAAAAAAAAATCAATAAAGTCTCAACAGTGAGCATTCAATGTGTTTATAGAGATAGCCGTGTGGAACTTATTAAACTATTGTAGCTGCCAATTAATTTATGGTGATAAAAGAAAAATAATTTATGATTAGCAAGTTGATTGCTTTGAAAAGAGTCCTTCTAAAATTCTTGAACTTCTTTCACCCTAGCCTGTTGGGCTCAGTGGATAGAGTGTCAGCTCTGGGACTGAAGGTTCCAGGCTTCAATTCCAGTCAAGGGCACGTACCTTGGTTGCAGGCTCGGTCCCTGGCCCTGGTCAGGGCGTGTGCAGAAGGCAGCCAACCAATGTGTCTCTCTCACACCAATGTTTCTCTCTCTCTGTCTCTCCTCTTCCCTTCCACACTCTCTAAAAATCAATGGGAAAATATCCTCGGGTAAGATTAACAACAACAACAAGTTCTTGAACTTCTTTCAAATGGACTAATCATTTCCCATACAATCCTGTTTATATTCCATACCATTTTGGGGCTACTTTAATAGGTTAAAAGGAAAACCTGCCTAATCCTCATCTAAAGTAGCACAAATTCATGGAACCCATGTACATCTCACTTGTGCCTGTAGCGAAGGGGAGACCGCCCTGAAGAAAAAGGCCAGGAGGCTCTCATCCAGTGGTTCTGAACCTTCTGGCTTTTTATATACAGTTCCTCATGTTGTGGTGATCCCCAACCATAAAATTATTTTCATTGCTACTTCATAGCTGTAATGTTGCTACTGTTATGAATCGTAATGTAAATGTCTGATATGCAGGATGGTCTTAGGCAACCCCTGCGAAAGGGTCGTTCGGCCGCCAAAGGAGGAGTGTGGCCCAGATGTGTCGAGGATCTCTCCACATCATTCATTGACTCATTTTTGCTTAGTGAGCACCCATGGGCATGGGGCTATCACTGAACAAAGCAAACCCTGATTTTGCTGCATTTGTTCTTCCTCCCACACAGGCAGCTCTGACCTCCTCTAACCTCTGTTACAGGCCAGGACCCTCTGCACTTAATCAGACACTGCCTTGTGTCATGTGAGTTTCACTGGCCTGCCGACTCGATTATGAACCTCAGGGGAGCAGAGACCAGGATTTCTCCTGTATTACATAGTCCTTAGCACAACCCCAGACACCCTTCACTTTTCACTAGAAAAAGCATAGTATAAGGACATGGTCAGGACTTGATGAACGTTTGCTGAGTGACTAATAAGGATCATACAATATGTTGAACATTTACAGGCATTATCTCCTGGAGTCCTCACAGCAGCCCTAAAAGGTGGCAATTTACAGACAGAGAAAGAGAGGTTAAGGGACCTGCTCAAGACACACAGTTCAGAACTGGTGGACCCTGAATGCAAGCCCAGATCTCTCCGTTCATGAAATACACGCACTATGAAACAGAGCCGTTTCTGAGACATGTCACATGCACCGTGGGGACAATAAGTTCCTCGGAGAAGAGAAGGGTTTGTGAGGGCCGAGCGGGTAGGGAGGAAGTTTCGGCAGAAGTGGCGCCTCTGCTGGAGGGGCTGGGAGGGATGGAGGAGGGGAGAAGGGTGGCAAAAATCACACGACATGAATCCGTGAGGCCGACTCAAAGTACCTTACCCAACCGATCAGTCGGGTGCGTGTTTCTCTAACAGCTGGAAAGTGATGAGAAAATAATTGTTCAATATGTGCAGGAGATCACTCACCTAACCAGGCATGTGGCCGCGCTTGAAACGGAGCCAGATGCGCCCTGGTGTGGACCCCAGACTGCAGGGCAGAGCTGGTGGTGCTGCGGCACCTGGGCCTGACCCCAAGCCAGGTGCCCTGGAGGGGCCAGGGGTCCCCCAGGGGGTCTTCAGTGAGGTAAAGGGCACTTCAATGAACTGCTTCGGCACAGCCTTGACCTCTGCCCTGTGCACTCTGACCCAGTGCCCTCCCGGGAAGAGGTTATTTGCCAGATGCGAAGACATACCCGCAGGCCTCGCAGGATGACATGGGCAGAGCACCCTGGACTTCGGTCCTGGCGGCCAGGGTTCTAAGGCCAGCTCTGCCATCTACGGACACGTGACTCTGAACAATTCACACCAGCACTCCGGGGCTCTAAACAGCCGTCTAGAACAAGAGCAGTGCCTGCCTCGAGCAGGGCAGGGTCCTCACCTAAGTCAAGATCTATGTAGAGCATCAAGACCAGGACTTCTTGGAATGGCATGAAATAGAATAGAAGTGAAAACATCTACATGCATCCCATGTTGTGGAAACTAGAGGATAATGCTAGTATACAATATGAACAGCATCACATACATATACATATTCAGTATGTATGTCATATACACTAAATTGTAAAGATTGTAGGTAAACCTATTTCCTTACAGCTTCACCAGCATTGGATTCTACTATTTTATATTTTCACATTTAAAAAGCATGTAGGGGTCCCTATTCTAATGTTCTTCTCTTTAAATACAATATAAGGAAGCTGACTCCCCACCCCAAGCATTCACTATTCTTCCTTCCTAACATGAAACCCTTGTGACCTTTCAGTCAGTAATATACATTAGAGAGACCAAACCTACTGACACCTTAATCTTGGACTTCTAGCATCCAGAACTGTGAGAAAACAAGTTTCTCTTGTGTAAGCCACCCAATGCTGTGGTATGTTGTTATAGCAGATTGTTACTACAATGACCCAATAGGAACCCAAGGTTCGGGACACCAAATAATGGGACACCCCTAAAATAAAGTTTTGAGGTCCCCCTCTCAAAGTTTTCTCCATCCAAGATGGAGTGGCCACCGGTCAACTTCCTTCCTTCCATCACTCCCTCCTCAACACCTTGAGAACACCTGCTGGGGGCCAGCACCACGTCCACAGCTATGCACTGTCTATGAACCCTGCCACACCCCTCAGGGCTCTGTGCCAATCTCAGCCAGCCCTTTGTTCTCCATGCCATCCCCTCAAAAAATGGGGGCTGGAGGAAGAGCCCCTACCTGGAACCAGGCCAGAGTGTATTGTATTAGAGCATCATGCAGTCTTCCCCTCCCATCCTTAGCCATTCTATATACAAGGACTACACCAAATTAAATAGCTCATTGCTGCCGTCTCCACAGGCCTGTCAGTTCAAGGTCATGGCTCTGGGATGGTCATGACAGAACCAGCTTTACTACAACTGTATCAACTCCAAAAGCAGGGACCAGGTGAATGTCACATCTAACAAGGTCTAGGCCAGCTGCTGACAAATCTATACTAATAAAAAGGTGATATGCTAATTGGACTGGATAGACTGGACGTCTTCCAGATGTCTTTCCGGACAAAGCCACAGTAGCAGGGGCCAAGGCAGAGGTGGTTAGGTGTGATCAGGCAGGCAGGCAGAGGCAGTTAGGGGCAATCAGGCAGGCAGGGGAGCAGTTAGGTGTGATCAGGCAGGCAGGCAGGTGAGCGGTTAGGAGCCAGCGGTCCCAGATTGCAAGAGGGTACAGGCCAGGCTGAAGGACCCCCCCTCCCCCGTGCACGAATTTCGTGCACTGGGCCTCTAGTGCAGCGTATAACAGTCGCATTGCCTACAGTTCCCCACCCAGGACATTACCAAGGGTCCTGACAATCATCATAGCCCTTCACTCCAGGAGCCTACCCTCCCCCAGAGCTGTGGTTCTGGGCAGGCCTCCCGAGCCCAGCTCTCTCTCCACTCCTTTCACTTCTCTGTCTCCCTCACTCAGGGTGCCATCCACTTGCTCTGGAGTTACTACAGTGGCCTCCCAACTGGCCACCCTTTATCTCCTTCTGCCCTCTCTGGTGCCCTCGTGCAAGCTATCCAGCACACTGCAGCCAGAGTTCGCTTTCAAAATGCAAATCTGATCATGTCCCTCTTCTTTATTCCCACTTTTCTGAGGATAAAGGAGCAAGCCCCTGTGAGCTGGTCCCTGCCCACTCTCCAGCCCTTTCAGGAAGCACAACCATCTTTCAGTTCCCTGGGTGCACCCTGCCCCTTTCTGTCCCAACAGTCTCACACCCACCTTCATTTCTGCCTGGGACATCCCAACCATGTGCACATCCTCTCTCCCCACCCCCCAACTCAGATGCATCACCAGTGCCATCAACGCCCACATGTATTTGTTGTCATGTGCTATTGAATCAGCTCTGACTCCTAGTGACTCTGGGAGTGAGTGATGCCCACAACATTCCATCCTCGGCAGCCCTGCTCCGCTCCTGTAGACTCGTGTCCACGGCTCCTTTCACGGAGTCAGTCCAGCTCATGGTTGCTCTTCCTCTTTCCTGCTGCCTTCTGCTTCCCAGCATTGCTGTCTTGTCCAAAGACCCCTGCCTGCTCAGGCTGTGCCCGAAGTGGACACCTCCGTTTTGTCTGTTTTGTCTGCAGTGATGTTTCAGGCTTCATCTACTCTGGGGCCCACTTTGGTTGTCTTTCTGGGTCCAGGGAATCTGCAGAGCTCCCCCCCAACACCATATTTCAGATGAATCAGTGTTTTTCCTATCAGCCTTCATCGTTATCCGGCTTTCGCATCTGCACGTGGTAATTGGGAATGTGAGGTGTGGATGACCTTAGCCTTCGCTCTGATGGCACGTCTTGGATCTTGGCGACCTTTCCTGATTCTTCCATTGCTGCCCTTGCCCTTCCCTCCGAATCTCAGCCTTCTCTTGACTTCTCGGCTGCATCTCCATTGGAGTTGACGGCCAAGACAAAGTGAGCAAAATCTCTAACAATTTGTCTGTGCTAAAGTTGTGTATGTCTTCTGTAGCCATGCTCTGGTCTTCTTGATGTGCAAAGGCAGTCCTGCTTTGGCACTTGGTTCCTTCACTTTCATCAGAAGTCATTTCAAATCAGGTGTACACTGTCCAAGGGACTGTGCATGTCTGCCACCCTTAACCTCAAGAAATGTTCAATAATTATTTTAAAATAATAATTAGACCAGTGGTGATCAGCCTTTCATGTTTCATAAACATCAATTCCTGTTTTATCCTCCTAAGAGGTGGGTGGATATAAAAGTGCCTTTTACTGGAAACATTAAGAACAAGAAAAAATGCAGATTTCTCTGGAAATTTGATTATGTGTTACAAAGCTATGGCAATAAATAACTTTTAAGAATTTTTTAAAAAGTGCCTTTTATTCTTGCTTGGTCAGTGTAGCTCAGTGGTTGAGTGTCAACCTATGAACCAGGAGGTCACAGTTCGATTCCTAGTCAGGGCACACGCCCAAGTTTCGGGCTCAATCCCCAGTGGGGGGCATGCAGGAGACAGCCAATCAATGATTCTCTCTCATCATTGATGTTTCTATCTCTCTCTCCCTTCCCTTTCCTCTTTGAAATAAATAAAAATATTTTTATAGATATATATTTTTTTACATTTATTGTAACAGTTCTAACTCTGACCTAACACTTCTAATAAACAAAAAATTTAATAGTTCTTGTCTGTCTATGGCCAAGCACAGAGTAAGTAAAATATTTGTTGACTGGCATTTAGTGACTAACTGTACAACTTGTAATAAAACAATACAGACATTGTCTTGAAAGTAGAGTATATCTTGGATTAGACCAGTGGTTCTTTTTTTTAATTTTTTGTCTTTATTGATTAAGGTATTACATATGTATCCTTACCCCCTTCTATGCCCCCCCCTCTTGCCCTCACTCCCCTGGTGTCTGAGTCCATTGGTTAGGCAATAAAAATATTTTTTAAAGTGCCTTTTATTTATACTTTAAAAATATTTTTTTGACTAGGCACATAGAATGATAGGTTAGTTTCTTTCTAGTCTCAAGGGTCGGAGCCATGCTCATGAGGTTCCCCTGCCAAGCCTTGACCATGGCATGCAGTTTCCTGTCCTCTCCCAGACAGAAATAGGCGATAGATGAGATGTTGACCCCTCCCTGAATCTCTGAAGCAAGGTTTTGAGTGAGGACACGTGAAGGAGATGCACAGAATGTGCCTGCTGGTGCCCAGACCCTGCATACACTCAGCTCCTGCCGCCCAGCCACCTCTGCCATTGAAACCCAGTCCTCACTGCTCCCCAACATGACCCCCTCCACACCCAGACCCTCTGCCCAGGCTTTTGTTCTTTACTGTATCCCATCTAATGAGTAAACACCCAGGAATCCAAGGGCTGGGGGTAGACCTCCAACAATCCCCCTTTTAAAGATACTCTGCAAGGCAGAACTCCAGCTGGCATCCCTCCCTGGAGCCGGAAGTTTTGAGGCAGAGACAGTATCTTATGGGTACTTATCATTTTAGCCTTCCTGTTAGTCTGCCCAAGTGCACGTTGAGGGCATGGCAAAGCCTGCAGGCAGAGTTCTGTAGCAATTCACTATGAATGCAAGACGCCTCCCTTCTCATGTGTTCAGCCAAACTACAAGTGTATTCCTTTCATTCACTAGAATCTACTAAGACAATGAAGCATTGTAACTGTGGCACAATTAAAACCCTTGTAATTAAAGGAGGTGGCGGTAGGGAGAAAAGGACTCTGGTTCTGAAAGATCAGCCCGAGGTTGAGCAAAAGAGCAATATATATATTCACCACTAGATGGCAGGCGGACGCTCAATTTTAAATCTAGGCATGATTCCCCCAACCAGCACGCCAACACACCAGCATTCCAAAGTACCCAAACACACTGAGGCTCACAGAATACCAAGGGTGGGCCAAAATTTGATGAACATTATTTTTGGCCAAACCTTACATTTACAATAAAAAAGAAAGAGAGCCCAGAGGTCAGGAGACCAGGTTTACAAATTCTCCCAGGACAACTTGTTAACAAATTCTACCTGCCTCTTTACAAAAAGTCATCCAAAAATCTCATTAAAAAGAGATATGCTACAGGCATTTTTCTGTGTGTATGTAATACTGAGAAACGAGAGAGAGAGAGAGAGAGAGAGAGAGAGAGAGAGAGAGAGAGAGAATAATTCTATGACTAAAGAAATGAGATGTTTTCCTTCTTTTGGTCTTATAATTATCTGAGAGTTTGGCTAAACTATGGCTAGTGAGCAACCTACAACAGCAAAGAAAAAAAAGAAAGAGATAAGCTGAATGTCTAATATCAGGGGAAAGTTTTAATAATGATAAATATGCTCTGCCCCACTAGCCCCATGGGATTATATGTTATGGGGTTATATAAGAATGAAATGACTATATGATATAATGCTAAGGGGAAAGGTATAAATTGGTACTGCCAGGAACTGTAAACATGTGAGATTAGGACCTAACTGTAACAATGAAAACATTGAACACCTATTACATTATGCTTGGATGTTGAGATTACGGGTGGTGTTTGCCTTTCATTAAACTACGTATTTTTCACCATTTCACTACATATTTTTAAAGCAGCATTTTTCAGCTAGCATTTTAAGACCCCCCCCCCCACACACACACACACACACACACACAACTCCCCAGATCTCACACACTAGGGCCAAGAGGCCCAACTGTCTTTTTTCACTTAACAAGCCAAAAAGCTTTCTGATTTTGAAAAGCCAACTTCCTCCAGCAGACCCCGGCAGAAGTCATTGCCTCGCAGGCCTCCGGGAGCAACCCTGACAAATGGCAAATCCACATGAACACACAACTGCCCTGGCTGCCGCGGCACTTGCGAGAGCAGACACTGAGGGGACGTGGTCCCAGCTTTCAGCCTGTCAGCCAGCAACAAGGGGCCTTTGTGAGAGGGACAAAACTTCCCCCCACTACCCGGGAGGTTCTCCAGCACCCCACCTCTCCTGCATGGACAGCCCACCCCCTCCCCCCCCCCCCACACACACACACAGTGAGGATTTATGTTTTGCTTCTTAGACATATAATCAACTCCCTCTTACGCTAACTGCTTCTGAGGTTTTGAAGTGAAAAACATGGCCAGACGGGGGATGCATGCTTCAAGGACTCCTTGCCTTCAGCCCATTAAGTAGTCCTGTGCACATCTCTCCCATCTAGGACAGGGGTAGGGGACTTTTTTCTGCCAAGGGCCATTTGGATACTTATAACATCACTCAAGGGCCATACACAATTATCAACTTAAAAATCGGCCTGCTCTATTTGGTCAAACATTTCATCAACCCACCCCGAATGCCTTGGCAGGGCCAGACCAATTGATTTTGTTGCCATATACGCCCTTGGGCGTTATATGGCCCTCAGGCTGGACATTCCCCACCCCTGATCTAGGGTAATCCCCCTTCATAACTCTGAATACGGTGATGGTACTACTTCAGACACCCAGGGCACAGCACAGTGTGAAAGAAAGGCAGCGGATCATTGAGATGGTTTTATTCAGGCTATTGCAATAGGGAGGACTTTCACTGATGCAGAGGAACACCTCAGCGAAAAGGAAGGAGGGCCGGGGCTCGACAGAGACAAGAGAGAGAGGAGGAGAGTGGCAAGTCTTCTGTGAGGGTGGATGGCTCCTGTTTGAAGGGGATGGGAATGTGCGGAATGTGTGAAGGCAGGAGGGTCATTTGAAGGTTCTCTGCTCCTGGCTCTCCAGCTCTCGGGGAGCACAGGGCTCAGATATAAACTTAAACATGGTCACCAGGTACCTAAATCTGGCCTCCCTTGTAGCTGAGAGGGGAGGAGATACTTGGTGAAGGTGAGGTCCCAGATGCACCCAGGGGAGGTGGGAGGGGACTGTGGGCCGAGGAGCAAGGGTGGCAGACACATCTCCAAGAGCTTTTCTGGCCACTGAAATTTTACTCCTCAAATTCAGAAATCTCCCATGCTATTCTCTCTCTCTCTCTCTCTCTCTCTCTCTCTCTCTTTCTCAAATGGCAGGCAGGTATGGATATTGTTGAAAGAAAACCAGATTTATTCCTTTTATTCCCCCAAACACACACACATGAAGGAAACTGGCCACCGCCAGAGACTCCAGCCAAACACTGGGTTGCTTAAGAATGTCTTTTGGAGAGGGGAAAAAATGCTGAGATGGTCGAATAGCTACAATCACAATGGAAAGTTATAATTTCCCCTGCAGTAAGAAAAGCCTTTTTCCTAATGTCTTCCTTGATAAAGGCCAGCCCTCCCCAGCTCTCTGCCCCAGCACCCTCCCTTCCACCAGGCCAGGCAGATGTGTGAATTTTTTCCATTCACACAGCACAGGGTTTAAGGATGGAAGAAAAGGTGAGCTGTTTCCCCCATTAGTGGCTCTTTCCAGCCCTACAGCGACTGGGAGATTCCTGCTGCTGGCTTCCGATGAGACAATGGATGGGGGCCGCTCTGGAAACCGGGGGAGCGCTGGGGTTTTCCATCTGGAATCCCAAGGCGCTTGGTGGCAGGGCCAGATGGAACCACAGTCTGTCTACGGAGACAAAGCTTCTCTCTCAACCGGTCGTGCAAACAAGAATATGAGTTTTTTGACATGATGGCCAAGCGATAGGAAACTGAGATTGGTTATGAAATGCCAAGGACAGATCGCTCGGTTTTGGTGAATTACGCCCCGCATGTGATGCAGCGAGGAGCTTCCTTGAGCTGATGAAAACAGGGGATTGCAAAGCTTCGCATTCAAACTGAGACGTAGAAAAAACAGCCCTCCGTCAGCCAGTTTCCATCCCGGGAACTTAAGTCATCTTTCAGCTGGGAGGGAGCGAGCTTCCGCCAGGCCCCGGAACAATGCTGGGACTGTGGGGAGCTTCAGAAAGGCCCTGTCAACACCATTAATGAGCATTCTCCTCTAGGCTGCACCTGAGCCAAATTCCAAGGTAGAATCAGGGATACGGGAGGACGACGACAGAATGGAGATTGCAAGTTTGCTGGAAGCTCCCAGCTCCCAATTAGAGGGATGGCAGCAGATGTCGCAGAGCACAGGAGCTGAAAACCATCTGTCAGGGCCTGCTTCCTGAGTCCTCCCTCCCAGGGAGCTCTGTGTCACCTAATAATGACAAAAGCAAGGCCTTCTTGGCTCTCAAAGCCCCTTCCAACCAGAGATGAGCTAACAAGCTGTGTGCCCTCAAGCAGGTCACTTCCCCTCTCTGAGCCTGAATTTTCTCTCCTATAAAATGCAGCAGTTGGACATGGATCGATGGATGTTGGTTTTTTCCACCTTTTTTTTAAGCCTTTTTCCCCCCAAACAAAAACTTTATAATGGAACCCAATTCGTAAATATCTTCGGCCACTTAAGTGTAACCAGCCCCGGATCAGACTGATGGAGGGAAATGGCTCAGCGCTTTGTGTCTTAAACCCCCACGTAGACTAGCAGTTCCAATGTACTGGATCGCTCCCTGCAAGTATTAAGTGCTTTATAAAGGCTGTGCAGGGGGGAGGAGGGATGTGTGATTCGATGGAAAACTGTGCATCCTTTAGAATGCACTCTTCCGGCTTATGTGATTGTGATGCCAGAGGGCCCTTTCATTGCCTTTGAGCTATTTTACACTGCTGTGAATTGTAGAAAATGGCAGCAATAGGAATAATTACTGTTTATAGGCATACAAATAAATTCTGTCCCGCGGAGCTCTGATTGACACCCCTCCCTGCCCTCCAAGGGAAAAGCCAGTTTCCTTCTATTTAAAAATGTGTTGTCTCATTCCTTTATGCCACATAAGTGTGCGCTTTACTTCTCATGTGAACTGGATGTGACGCCTCACCAGCTCTCATTAGCAACGAGCGAAGTAAAGTCTTCCATGCGTTCATTTATATTGGCATGAGAGTCATGATTTAGGCTTTCTCTGGTAATTACCTCATTTTGAAAACGGATTCGTATCTTATCGTGATTCTTACCAATCCTAATCAAACATGCCTCCTCCACCTTACACCTGGCTGTAAAATCCCATAAACACCCCAACTTTGCTTTCCTGCTTTGGGAGGTTCTGGGCCCCATGGAGAGGTTCTCCCCCGCCATGGGGAGCAATACACTCGGCCTGGCCTTGTCCACGCGTTGCTGTGGTAACTGGGGGGGATGATATTTGACAGGAGGGGAAAGTGGTTGGAGGCCACGGTGTGTGAGCCTGGACGATCGAGGAGGGTTCTTTCCTGCTCACGTTCAGTGGGATGATGGCAGAAACATTCTTTCTTTTTCCTACGTGGACACAAAATCTGGAGTTGGAGGGGCTGGAAGGAACCCAGGAGGTGGTCTGATCCCGCCCCTCCTTTACGGATGAGGTCACTGGGACCCACGGGGGTGGGTCAGCAAGGGGCTAGGATTCGAGTTCAAATCCTGCAGCTGTAGGCCAGGTTTCCTGCATTTATTCATTGTCGCCCTCGCTCATTCATTTCATTTTTTAAATTTTTATTGATTTGAGAGAGAGCGAGACATCTGTTTGTTGTTCCACTCATGTATGCACCCATTGGTTGCCTCCCATACGTGCCCTGCCCTGGGCTTGAACCCACAACCCCAGCACATCGGGACAAAGCGCCAACCAATGGAGCCACAGCCAGGGCGTGCGCTCATTTTTAACACTCACTCACTGCACGCTGGGCACCGTGCCACGGACAAGTGCTCAGAAGCGGGGTCACATTTTTGAGATATCTGTCTCCTTTGCCCTCTGCCCTGGGTAAGCAGATCCATATTCCTTGCCTCTAGAAAGTAGTGGAAGGGCAGAAAGCTGAGAACAGTCTGTGAGAACTCCCAGCCTCCAATTCCTGAAATCTAAACACTTGCAGAGAACAAGACTGAGGGATGACTCAGAGAGTTGACCTGTAGGCCAAGAACCTGGCATCCTTAGGATCTCAGAACCGTAAGACTCTGAAACTTAAAAAAAAAGTTGGTGCTGCCAGCAGAGGGGCAGACCCCCAGAGCACAGAAAGCTGCAGGATTCTCCCCAAAACAGTGTCTCTTCCCACAAGGCCCAGACCAACCAAACGCTGCCCAGCACTGGGGCGGCCGCTCCATAGGAGAGAGAACGAAAAGCCACCTGTGTGGGGCCTGTGAGGAGCTCCTCAACAGAGCGATCCTGAGCAAAACGATGCTGGGATGAGGGGTGCTGGGGTTGCTTTTAAAACAAGGCCTGGCCTCTGAGCGCTCCCTCAGCCCGGGAACAGGGCTGGAGGGGATGAGGTGGGGAGGTCTGCCTGGGAGGGTCCCCGAGGCACAGGCAGCCTGGCTTCCTCTCTGTGGGATGTGACCCTGCGGCGACCCCACAGGTGTTCCCCTGCCCCTGCTGGCTGCCGGCCAGAGCTCAGATGGCAGTTTTTTCCCACTGCTCCCGAGAACCAGACTTTTCAAAAGGGGGAAGGAAGGAAGGAAGGAAAGCGGGGAGGGAAACAAGGGATCATAAGATAATGGGGAGGTGAGGCGGGGTACTGATGGTGGGGGTGGGTACTGACCCGGAGGGAGAATCAGACAGGTGGAGAGAAACAAGTGAGTAATTCATTGTGAAACTGGCCCCTGAGGCCTGGGCCCTTTGGGTCAGCTCTTGCCCAGGTGCTGATCTCAGAGGCTCAGAGGACTGGGCCTCGGTCATGCAGCATCTCAAATTCAGATTTGCAGAGCCCTCCAAAGGAGCTACTAGACGCACAGACCTGCGTTTTACGAAGCCGATGCTCGACTTTCCACTTGAGCTTGTCCCCGCCTGGTCACTGCGGGGCAGTGCGCTGCGGGGAGTCTGTTCGCAAATCCAGTGATGCTCCCGTCAGCTGTACCGCAGTTCCCTTCGTACTTGACGGGCTAATCTGTTGGAGGCAAACACTGAAAATACATCACCGTTTTTAGAATGCGGTTAGGGTTCTGCTCTTCATTTTTTAATTTACAAGGAGCCTTTGAAAGCAGAGGGGACCCAAGTCTCCCCCAATCTCTGCGAGGCCCTGATGCCACCTCCACAGCCCGAGGTCTCGGTGGAGCTGGAGTTTCCCCTGGAGGACACCCCCAGGAGCCAGGAGAGTCCCAGCAAATGCTCAGGAAGGAAGTAGTCATGGCACTGTAACTGTTACAGGAAAAATTGTTCTGACCCCTGTCAAAAGGGTAAGGGAGACTTTATTCAGAACGGCCACAATGGGTGTTAAGACTATTGCAATAGAGGCGATTGGGGTCAACGCCAAGTACAAGAAGGAATGGGCATTTATAGCCAAGAGGCAGGTTTGGGGGAGGGTCAGTGAGTGGGAAATTACTAAAAGGAAATGTCAAGGGTAGGGGTGTTGCTGCTAAACCGACTTCCCAGGATTCCTGCTGAAGGCAGCCAGGTGATCAGGTATCAGGGGTGAGAGGATTCTTTCTAAACTGACTTAGGATTCTTGCTCTCACTGGCCTGTGCAGGCCCAGCAAGGATGGGGCCAAGCCTAGAGGAGAAGGAAGCTCAGGGAGCCTGACTCAAGTTTGGTGGGGGAGACAGTCTTTGTGGGTCACAGCCACTTTATCCCAGAGGGTCCCACAGCAACTGTGACACACAGTCAGTTTTCCTTCGTGAGGGAGTAAGAGGAGGGGAGCAAGGAGATCACCTGGATACCAACTGAGGGCATATTCCCAGCCCTGGCACTGTGCCCCCACAGGGTGGTGGCCCACCCAACAGCCTTTCCTTGACTCCTTCTACCCATGAGCAACAATCTCATGGGAGGAGATGAAAATGCCAAAGACACCTTCCCAGCCTCCTCTGCAGCTAGAGGTAGCCTTGCACCCCGTTCTGGCCACCAAGAGAGAAGGAAAATCCTCTGGAGTGACTTTTAGGAAATATTCCTGGGGGTGGGAAGACAAGATGCCTGTTGCCGAGGCAGCCATCCCCCATCGTGAGAGGGCAAGCCCAAGGACAGGACGCGTGCTGGAGACGGACGAGAGAAGGAGCCCGGGTCCTCAGCGACATTGCTGCGCTGGGGCGCCAAGCTCTGAACAGTCCACACCTGGGCTTCTCAGTGATGTGAGATCATGAAGTGGCTTTTTCACTTAAGCTGCTCTTGTGTGGGTGTTCTTGCAGCCCAAAGCATTTCTGACACCCAGGGCCATGCTAGGATTTTTAAGGAAGTCCTTAAAAATCCAGCCTGGGGCTCCTCCTTCTAGTCTGGAAGTGTACAGCTAAGGTGAGGAACCTAGTCAAATGAACATCGTTCACTGTCCTTCAAAATTAACTACTAATATAATCAAGTTTTAAAATAAACTAAACAGAGCAATCCCACTCCCTCGCATTTCCCCCCAGAGAGCGTGTTTAAAGATAGCCACTGAACTGTAACATATAATGGAGAAAATATAGACATACCCAAATGTTCAATAATAGGGGTTGAAGTTACAGCCCAGACATAGATATTATGAAGTCATTAAAGAAGATGTTGACCTATACTTAGTAAAGGGAATTCTTTAGATAATAACCTGAAAAAAACCACCCTGTTATTAAATGTGTGTTATGTAAGTCTGCCCTTAGGCAGAGCTACATCTCTGAGTCTGGGTTAAATGTGAAGCTGACTGCAGTGATTATTGTAAAACGGTCAAATTATCATTGATTTTTATTTTCTTTACACTTTTCTGTACTTTCGCATTTGTTGTAATTAACACATATTTTTATAATGTCTCCAGTACTAATATTTACAGACACAACTGATTAGCAAGACTAAGTATGCTAACAGAGCACAGTAAAGAGCTTTTAAATAAGCTATCACTTGCAGAATAACAAGATAATGGAGGGAATGGGAGTGGAAAATACCAAAAATAGACCCACGGCCCATGGCTTCAAAGAACCAAGTACCGTCTTGGGGAGCTAAGACATAGAAAGGGGAACTGGCTCCATCCAGTTCTATGGGCTGTAGCATATTTGTGACCTATCTTTTATTTCCTGAAAGCAGGAGTTAATGATGCCCTCCCTGCACCAAGAGGAAAGAAACATCATCACCAAGACAGAGTCAAGGCCGAGAGAAATCTGTACAAACAGACCTTGTTAAGATAACTCCTACCTTACTCTACTTCCCCATATATCTTAGCTACTTTACCACAATTGCTACACTTGGTTCAACCTGGTAGATGAGCATTTGGTCCTATCTGCTTTTGGGGTCTTCATTTTCCTATGGCGGCTCCCAAGCACATATAAAAGTCTGTATGCTTTTCTCCTGTTAATGTCATATGTCAATTTCATTCTCAGGATCAGCCAGAGACCCACAAAGGGTAGAAATAATGTTTTGCCTCTCTTACAACGGTCTATGTTGATTTACTAAAACTATTGTCTGGGCTTATTGAACCACCCAAGATATAAATTATATTCATTCGTCCCACGTTCTCATGGTCCCTTCCAGTTCTGAACTGCTTCTGCTAAATTATTTAATGTTAGGAATCACCTTGCCATCCCTTCATGTAGCCATTTGTCTACATACCATGGACCCAGGCATTGGGCTCAAATCACTTCCCCAATTTGCACAGGGGCAAGTGTGCATGCA
The DNA here is from genome assembly GCF_964212035.1 of Myotis nattereri. Classification (NCBI taxonomy): domain Eukaryota; kingdom Metazoa; phylum Chordata; class Mammalia; order Chiroptera; family Vespertilionidae; genus Myotis; species Myotis nattereri. The sequence continues at coordinate 21,942,003 of NC_138075.1, read as the reverse complement.
TGCCTGTGTGTGTGGGGGGGGGGGGGGCGGTTGTTGAAGGCTCCACTAAAAATCAGTGCACAGTCCTCTCACCTCTTCCTTTCCACCCACCCCCAAATGTAGGAACTGGTTTGTCTCTTTTGTTACTTAGGCACCTGCTGGCCAGTGCCTTCACCATCTCAACTTCTTTATTCATTCAGTCAACAAATATTTATTGAAGGCCTACTCTGTGCCAGGCATTGTGCTAGGTGCTGGGGGGAAATTGTCATGATCCCTAAATTCAGAGAACCTACAGTCTCATGTGAAAGACAAGCATGGTTCATACCTGGCCGGTGTAGCTCAGTGGCTGAGCATCAACCTATGAACCAGGAGGTCAAGGTTCGATTTCTGGTCAGGACACATGCCTGGTTTGCTGGCTTGATCACTAGTAGGGAGCATGCAGGAGGCAGCCAATCAGTGATTGTCTCTCATCATTGTTGTTTCTATCTCTCGCTCCTCCCTTCTTCTCTGAAATCAATTAAAATATATTTATATATATATATATATATATATATATATATATATAAAAGTCAAGCCTGATTCAAAGAATCACACAAATAGTTCCTCTAAATTGCTCTTAACTTCTTATTTTAAAATAACTTTAGACTCACATAGAAATAGTACAAAATTCCCATGTACCCTTTGACCAACTTTCTTCAATGATAATATTCTACATAATCACAGTACAGTTATTGAAACCAGAAAATTTACATGGATACCATACTATTAAGGACTCTTATTAGATGTCTCTAAGTGCTTTTTATCACACTAATTCTTTAGTAATTATAACAAGTAAATACTATCACCCTTATGTTATAGATGCAGAAACTGAGATTCAGACCAGTTACACAATGTGCCAAAGATTACAGCTTGCAAGTTGCAGAGTAAGGACTTTGAACCCTGGCCATAGGCATCTGGCCTCACCGCTGAACATACTGCCTCCACACATTAGCTGCACTGCCAGAGCTGGTTTCCTTGTTGAAACAAAAAAAATCTTACTGTCATAGCAGAACAATAAATGGCTGGATAACTATTAGAAGAACTTGTAACATTTGGATACCATCTTTACAGCCAAAACATTTGCTTCCAGAATCAAAGTTTGTTTCAATGGCATAGGCTCCCAAAGGAAGTTGCTCTTTAAATCGCTGTTGATGAAACAATGCTCTTTGGGCTGAGCTTTCAGACATTTCCCTCTCATTGAAAATAACTTTAGCTGAAACATTTTGACTCTCAAAAGGAAGTTTCTTTGTAAGAAACTGCAAGAAATGCAGGTGCAGTTAAGGCACACCCAAAACAAAAGTTTCAGAAAACACTGGCTTCCTCTCAAAGTCATACCCTGTTTCCCACCGTCTCATTCCCACATAACTCAAGCCAAATGAAATCTGCAAGAATACATATGTGGTTTGATCTGCTTCGCGTTAGAGAATATCAACCCCAAGGTCAGTTGGAGACAAATAGAAAAAAAAAATGAAGAAGGAAAAACACCTTTTTGCCCAGTTATGCCTCCGTGGCATGTGTACTTTTTACCAAAATGCAGAAGTTACTTAAATGACGGCGGAGCCCCACTCTGATGCAGCACAACTGAGCATGTCCCAAAGGTAGCTTGATTACTTCCATGGGGATTCTCACTCTCTTTTTTTTGTCTATGACTTGCTCTACAGCAGAATCATTTGAGATTGCAATTTGGGTTTATTCTCTGCTATGGTCATCCTTCCTGTGATTTCGAGCAGGTAGCCAGGCCCTTTGGAATTGCTTACCTTCTGGGTTTTGAAAAGCAGAAAGCAAAGGAGCTTCAAGTCAGTGCCTCCTTTGCTTTTTGTAGGGGGGGGGGGTGGAGACAGGCAAGAACTAATGAGATGTGTCCTCATAGGGGAGTAAGAGCAGCAAAGGGCAGAGGAGCGAATCCCTCGCCTGCAGTGGGGAGCCATGCATCTCCTTCTGGAAAGATCTGAAGGGACCAATGGCTCTCTGGGGCACACAGGGCTGCTGAGTCCCAGACACCAAGGCTTCAAGTCTTCTCAAGAGACCCTTGCCCCCAAATGTGGCGTCGATGCAGCCGGGGCCTAACGGGAGCCTGCAGCTGAGACTCAGGGGTCTCAGAGTGGCCGGTGGGACTCGGACTGGCAGAGTCTTTTGGAGGAGGCTTTAGTGATTAAGCTTTTAGGATTTTAAGGTGGGTGCTAACGGGGAGACCCAATAATCACTGAAATGTAACTTTCCACCAACCCAACAGGAGGAGTAAACCCAAGTTGATTTAAAGAATCTAAGAATTGTAATTATTCTTGAACGTCTGAGTGTGTGTACCAACATTCACAACGATTACATATTCATCCATTTGTTCATTTCAGGAATAGTTACTGAGCCTCCATCATGAGCCAGACCCTGGGACAGGACCTGAGGACACAGCGGTTCCCCAGGCTCCCAGTGGTCACACACAGAGATGTCCACCCTAAACCAAGGACAGGCTGCTGCAGAGTAGCCGATGGAAGGACGAGGCCCCAGGACACCTCACAGATATCATCATATAGGACCCATGTTGCACTCAAACTCTTCACGGTTAAATTGTGCATAATATACCAAGTTTCAAAGTTTTACAGCCAGGAACTTATTCAGCAGATGCATGCAATGATTTTGCTGGAAGAATGTTCATCTTACTGTCATTTATAATAGCAAAACCCTGGAAACAGCAAAAACAGGTTAAATATACGACCATATAGCCACTCATTGGAACACAATGCAGGCATTAAGAACGAGGCTGTATATGTTACATTTATAATAAAGAAATAAAACATTAAAGAAAATACTTTAGAAGAACATTGGGTAACATGGAAAGGCATGAACAATATACTGTTGTGCAAAATTTATAGGACACCAATGAAAGATGGTGGTGTAGATAAATGCCTATACTTGCCACCTCCCACAACCACATCAAAATTACAACTAAAATACACAAGAACCATCATCCAGAACTGCTGGAAAGCTGGCTGAATAGAAGTCCTATAATCAGAGAAGTAAAGAAGAAAGCACACTGAGACTGGTAGGAGGGCAGAGGCACAGAACAGGCTGGCCTGGCACCACGTGTGCTGCTTTATTAATTGGGAGGCGATCGTCTCTGTGGAGGCTGCCAGGAGGAGCAAGGGGTCCCAGCACCACACCAGATACCTAGCCCAGGGTCCCAGAGCTGGGAAAAGAAGTCCCTTCAGGCAGTGAGAACTACAGGCTGTAAACACCTGTTGGATTGGGGCTTAGTGACACAGAGGCTGCTGGAGACCCAGCTGTTCCTCTTAAAAGGCCGGCAACACAAAATGAACTTACAAGGTCCCGCTTCCTCTGAGCTCCAGCACCAGAGCAAGGCTCTGGGGAGCACAGACACATACAAGGAGGAACTGGATTGTCTGGCATCACAGCAGGAACTCAGGGTCGGCTTTCTCCCAGATGGAGGTGTTTGCAGGGATCATTGTTCCTATGCTGGGACTTCCCTGGTCGCAGGGCTGACTGGCAGCCATTTCTATTTGCTCCACCCTTGTGATTTCTTAAGACCCTGCCTCCTCCAATTTACAAGCCACCCAACCTGTGTGCAGCAGCTTTTACATATGAATGGCCTGTCCTTGCTCAGGCTAGAATCTCTCAAACAAGCTGCAGCTGGGTCAGGGAGCCCCAAACCCATTAATAAAAGGACCAAGACCTGGCACCAGCACCAGCCTGCCTTCCTTCACAGCTGGGCCTTGTCTAGGCACTTCCAAACCCAATACAAAGAGGAGGAATCTGCAGATCTCTCTGTAGTTCCTGCTGGTTGGCCCCAGAGAGTGGTTGACTTTGTACCTCCCTGGAGACCCAAGAGCCAGTGTACCCAGTGGTCAGTGTGAGACCATATTATATTACAACTCTATACATCCATAAGTGACACACTCAAGGGGCAGACTCAGTGAGCACCAAAGCCCCACTGAAGCAAGAACTGCTCCACATGGGTGTCTCTTGCACTGCAGCTCTCCCACTGTAATCGCAGCCAGTTGGCCTGGAAGTCAATTCCTCCCAGTGACACCAACAGCAATCAAGTCTCAACTACAACAAGGCTGTGCTTACTGCCCACAAAGGGGTGCGCCTAGAGCCCCCAGCTCAGGCGACTGGGGAGACTGAGCCACTGGGCCTTGTAGAACAACTACTACACAAGACTACTCTACCAACTCAAGGAGATATAGCAGCTCTACCCAATACATAGAAACAAACACAGGGAAGCAGCCAAAATGCAGAGACAAAGAAACATGTCACAAATGAAAGAAATGGAAGAAAGCGAACTACTGGATATAGAGTTCAAAACCATGGTTATAAGGTTACTTAAGAATCTTCTAGAAACCTCCAAAAAAATGGAAAAAGACCTGTCAGAAATTAAGCATACACTGACTGAAATAAAGAATAACATACAGGGATTCAACAGTAGAGTAGAGGATTATGAGAATCAAATCAACCATTTGAAATATGAAGAAGAAAAAAACACCCAACCAGAAGAGCAAAAAGCAAAAAGAATTAAAAAATATGAAGACAGTGTAAGGAGCCTCTGGCACAACTTCAAGCATACCAACCTTCACATTATGGGGGTGCTAGAAGAAGAGAGAGAGGAAGATATTGAAAATCTATTTGAAGAAATAATGACAGAAAACTTCCCCTACCTGGTGAAAGAAATAGACTTACAAATCCAGGAAGCGCAGAGAGTCCTAAACAAAAGGAACCCAAAGAGGACCACTCCAAGACACATCATAACTAAAATGACAAGGGCTAAAGACAAAGAGAGAATCTTAAAAGCAGCAAAAGAAAAGCAATTAGTTACCTATAAGGGAATGCCCATAAGACTGTCAGCTGATTTTTCAACAGAAACGATGCAGGCCAGAAGGGAGTGGCAAGAAATATTCAAAGTGATGAATAGTAAGGACCTACAATCAAGATTACTATCATTTAGAATTGAAGGTCAGATAAAGAGCTTCACAGACAAGAAAAAACTAAAGGAGTTCATCACCACCAAACCAGTATTATATGAAATACTGAAGGGTATTCTTTAAGAAGAAAAAGAAAAAGATAAAAAATATGAACAACAAAATGGCAACAAATACATACCTATCAACAATCGAATCTAAAAATCAAAATAAATGAATAAGAAATCTAATGAACAGAATAAATTGGTGAATAAAATAGAATCAGAAACATGGAAATGGAACAGCCTGACGATTCTCAGATGGAAGGGGTTGGGGGCAGGAAGAGATTAAACAAATGGATATCCATTACCTATGGACACAGACAATAAGATGGTGAAGGCCTGGGGCTGGATGGGAAACAGGTGGAGGAGGGCAATGGGGGGAAAAAAGAGGGACATCTGTAATAATCTCAACAATAAAGATAGATAGATAGATAGATAGATAGATAGATAGATAGATAGATAGAAAGAAAGAAGGAAAGAAAGAAAGAAAGAAAGAAAGAAAGAAAGAAAGAAAGAAAGAAGACTACCTTTTACTATCAAAGAAGAAAATCAACCCACACACAAAAAAGCTGTAAAACTCTGAGCAAAGCCCTGGATGGAATGGCTCAGTGCTTAGAGCATCAGTCTGAGCACCGGAGGGTCTAGGGTTCAATTCCTGGTCAAGGGCACCTACCTGGGTTGCAGGTTTGACCCCTGCCCCCAGTTGGGGCACTTGTGGGAGATTGATGTGTCTCTCATATCAATGTTTCTCTCTTTTCTCTCTCTCTCTCTCTCTTCCCCCCTTCCCTTCCACTCTCTCTAAAGTTCAATGGAAAAAAATGTCCTTTCTCCTCAGTTGAGGAGTAATTAAAAAAAAAAATCTCTGAGAAAATATGATATTTTTCTAAGAACTATATGCATGTGTGTTGTGTACACAGGATATAGGGGGAACAGGAGGATTCACAACAAAATATTAAAAGTGGTTATTTCTGCCAGGTTTGCATTATGACTTTTGTAGTCAATAGGCACTTTGCCTTCATGGATCCTTTCCTCTATGAAAAAGAAAAATAGTTGAAAACTGTATTGTATGATGGCATTGGTATAAAGATGGATACAAGCCAGGCTAGATGCATTGTTATATGTTCATTACTATGATAGTCATTTTCCCCTTCTTATTTGAAGATGAATTAAAATTAAAACATTGTGGGCCCTAGGCTCAGTACCTCCTGGCCTTATTAGGAAAGTCAGCCCTGATTTCTAAGTAGTGAGATTATTTGATGTTTATTTCCTTCTTTTTGCCCATCTGCATTTTCTACATTTTCGATACCAAAGATTTATTTTTTTATTATAATGAAAAACTATTTGAACAAATAAGATGGTGAACATAAACTAATGGCCCATTGTATGCAATGCCAACACACACAACTGACAGCCAAGGCAGACTCTGGGGCAACACCCTCTGGGGACTTTAAAGCACCTCATTGGGTACAGCTTGGCACCCACATGGTGCTGCTGACCTGGCCCACCAGGTAACTTCCTGCTTTAACCAACCAACAAGACAAAACCTCTGGTTTTCAGAACAAAGTAGCTCTCTGGCTGACCAAAAAGAATGGTCCCATGCCCTGTCCTTCACTGCCCACCCACACTGGCCTTATTTCTCCAGTGTAGAGATGGTTTGCCAGATGCCAACACACCCTACAGGCATTTAGACAGGAAGGGCGGCTTCTTTATTATGGAACGGCACTCACCAGCCCTCCCAGGGTCACCCATGGCACCTATGCACCGTAGCTGGTCATCTTTGCCACCCTGTGAAGTTTGTCAAGACTTAATAGGTTTGATTTTACAAAGTCAGCCTTTCCAGTACGGATTTGTAATGTGCATCTTCCCTTATTTATCAGTGTGTTTAATAAATATCGGTAAACTATCTACTCTGTGCCAGGCACTGTTCTAGGAGCAGGAGACACAGTGGTGAACAAGACAGACACATGTCGCTGGAAGGAGAGACACAGAACAAGGTGCAGTGTGCTTTGAAAAGGGAGAAGCAATGGGTGCACGGAGGGTGTGGGGCAAGGGGACTGCACCCATTTGAAGAACTCAAGGACCCGGTCTCCCCAAGCAAAGAAAGTTTAAACCGGGACTGGAAGGTAAGTAGGAGTGGGCCAAGCAGGAAGGGGAGGAAGAGGAAGGCACCAGGCAGAAGACTGTGCGAATGCCCAGAATCTGTGCCTGGAGCCTGTGACTCACTGAGAACTGAAGACGTCCCAAAGGGCTGGGGAGTAAGGAACGGCTGGGAAGGCGGAGAGGAGCCAGAACGTGAAGGGCTCTTCATCCAGTTAAGGAGCTGGGGCTGCTGCCCTTACTCCCGTGGGAAGCCATCACAGAGTCTTAAGCCAAGGGGTGCTTTGCTCCTGGGTGAAGAATGGATTGCCTTGAACTCCAGTCGTGGCCCTTCAATCACTGGTGATGGTTGTTGTGCAGCACAAGCCCCACGGTAAGGCTTGCTCCGGCCTGGTTTAGACAACTGAACAAAGGATGTGCAGCAGAGATGTGCAGGGGATCGCTATGCTTCCTAGACCCTCCGTCCCAGCCTTCAGAACCATACAGACAAGTAAAACGGAAACTCAAGCGGGGCAAAGGAGGGGTGCCGTGCCGCCCTCCGTCTGCAGGTTTAGAACACGGCTTGGTTCTCCTGGCACACATCTCCCCGCTTTCTTTTTCTTCTTCCAGATTGTCTTCACTCTTCCTGGCTCTTTGAACTTCCATATGAAGTTTAGAATCAGCTTGTCAATTTCCACAAAATAAAATCTGCTAGTATTTTGACTTGGATTGCACTGGATCCAAAGATTAATTCGAGGAAAAATGACACCTTTGCAGTATCGAAGCTTCAAATCTATGAATGTGGGCTAGCCCTCCATGTGTTTAGGTTTTCTTTCGTTTCTTTCAATGATGATGCGCTGTTTTTAGTAAAGAAGCCTTGCACGTGTTTTGTTAAATTTATTCCAAGATATGTGATGTTTTCGGTGATTATAATAGGCAAATACTGAAGATATTAATTAAATGAAATAACACCTTGAGAAAGTATTTTACAACATGTAAAACTTGACACAAATTTGAGACATTCTTTTCCTCAAACACCACTGAACACATCATTTTGGAAAGCCAGTCTGCACATTCTTAAGGCATTTTTCTCAGTAGCTATTAATGAACCAAGATGCCGAAGCTATACAACCAGGACGGCCAAAAAGTGACATCAGAGGTCAAGAATTACTGACCTGGAATAAACCCTAAGGAAAAGCAAGTTCTCACTCTGAGTTTGAATTTTACCCAACGGCACCAGATGGCCTGGCGGGGAGGAAGGGGCAGATCTCAAAAAGGACACCAGGCAATCAAAACTCAGGGACTTGCTATACTTGACAGAAGGTCTCATTCAATCCATGAGTTCCTGAAACTGTTGCTGAAAATTAGCCTAAACCAGCCCTCAGGGGGAGCTGAGGCCCTGCCTCCATTCTCTGCCCTCCTCCCACCTTCACGGGAATTCTCATCTGCAGAACAGACCAAGTAAGGCCAGACCTGGCTTCCTCCCGGGAACAGTCCCTGGCAATACTGATGCGAGGCTGACCCAGTGACTCACACCACCTTCTCTGAGCCCAGCCTCACAGGCAGCCTCCTCCACCTGCCAAGCCCTGCCTGCCACAGACCCAGCTCTGGGTCTCACCTCCTTCCGCTTCCCACCAGGCTGGATGAGAAAATGGCCGGGAATGATCATTATTCATTGAATCAACAAATATTTACTGAGCACCTACCATGAATCAACAACTATTTTAGGCGCCTGAGATGCAGCAATGAACTGCACAGTAAAAGTCCCTTCCTTCCTGTAGCTACACTGTTGGGAGGAGGGGTGAGCAGGCCCCTGGGGAAAGCCAACGGGCAGGGAACAGGACCATCAGCTGCAAATCAAAAGGATCTCAGGGCCTGGCTGCTGTGGCTCCGTGGTTGAGCATTGACCTATGAACCAGGAGGTCACGGTTCAATTCTCCGTCAGGGCACATGCCCAGATTGCGGGCTTGATCCCCAGTAGGGGGTGTGTAGGAGGTAGCCAGTCAATGATTCTCCCTCATCATTGATGCTTCTTTCTCTTGCTCCCTCTCCCTTCCTCTCTGAAATCAATAAAAATATATTTTAAAAAGCCCGGGGTCTTAGTTTGGGTCCCCGCCCCCCAGAAGTAGATGCTAGGAGGATTCGAGAGTCAGTTGCTTACTGAGGAAGTGATCCCAGGAAGCAGAGGTGAGCAAGCAGGGAAGGGACAGGAGGAGGGAAGCCCGCTTGTTAGTGAGAGGGTTACCACGATGGGCAACTGAGGTTCAGTCCTTGGGGACCCTCAAGCGACAGCACCCAGTGTTCCTCAACAGTATCTCACTGAAGGGCAAGGAAGCTCAGGGGTTCCCCCACCAACCCCCATCCTCAGCTGTGGAGGGTCGCTCCTAGGGTCTGCACTCCCTGGCACCTCAGGCTGTACCCACGAGCATGTACAGGAACTGTCTGCAGGTGCCCTCGGGGATGGATTATGGGGATGTGGGTGCCACTGGCAGTATCTGCCACTCCCAATCACCTTGTCCCCTGTTATATGCCCAGCACCTCATGGGGTTTCAGGTGCATAGCAGGCACTCGATGATATCTGCTGAGTGATTGGGTGTTTTCTCATCTGGAGATGCCTTTACAGCTTTTTCAGAGTCAGCAGGAGGCTTCGACACAGTGGGTTCGAGGCACACTAGGCGGGGTGACTAGGGAAAGTCTCTTCTCCTTCCCTGTCTCTGCCTTCACAGTCACGGAGCAGGGGCTCGCACGCCTGCCCTGCCAGCCTCGTGGTTGTGATGGGGAGTCCGTGAGAGACACGCCGGGAAAGTGCTCCGGGACACCAGGACACGCCAGGCTGTTTCCTTGTGGAAAGAGCCTGGCATATGAAGTGAGATCTGGAAAAGCACATTCCTGGTCAAGTAAATTCCCCGAGTCTGTTTCCTCACTTGCAGAACAGACACAATGACAATCGGGCCACAGCATGTCTCAGGATGCTATTCCGGGGCTCAAGAGGCAAGAGGATGCACGTCGCGTGTGCTGGTCCTTCTGGAACTCTATCAAAATGGCAACGAAGGGATGTGGGTTTTTAAAGGGGGATCATAAACCCACGATGACAAAGCAACAGGAGAGGAAATGAGAGCAGCAACATGTCGGAAGCCCAGCAAATAGATGGCCGATGAACACATGGCTTAGTTAGAAGAGAAAGTTAAATATGAAAACAGCCAAGAAGTGTAGCTTGCCCCAAACATTAGCCACCAGACAGACACCTCTAGAAGTGAGGGTGAAGGTGGGGCAAAGAACAGGAAGATTGCCTGAAAGTCCTTTTAAGAGATTAGAGTCCTAAATCCTTGCCCCCCACCCCACCCCATAGCAGAAACTCAGGGGTGGGCCCTGGAATCTGGGTTTTACAAGCCCTCCACATGACCGAGGGACCCTCTGGGATTTATCTGATTCCACTGGCTTGCACATGCACACTATGGTTGCTTTCTATGGACTCGGCTATTTTACATCCTTGTAAGGTTACAAGTTTAGTTGTAGAAAAACTGATAGTAGTGCAATTTTTTACTGTCCATAGAAATGCAAGTGAATTTTGCCCAGTAGAGATGCATTGGTTTTCAGGAAAGACAATTTCATTCCAGTTCGTCGTCCTATAGGATATTAACCAGGTTTACATCCACTGGCAAATTCATTCCAGTATGACCGATGATACATGGCTATTCAGATTTTCCCCTTAACTGGTGTTAACAACTTCCTGTTCCCCTCAGTAATTAAGAAGCTAAATAAATGCAATCTTTAATACAAATTCATTTCTCTATATGAATGAAAGCCATACTTCACCTTTTAGAAAAGTATACTTTAGCACAGTGACTCTCGCAATCAAGTCCTCCACCAGTGGCAGCATCACCTGGGGACTGTTAGAGATGCAAATCCTCAGACCCTGCCCAGACCGGCAGAGTCAGCATCTCTGGGGGCGGGGCCCAGCCCTTCACTGTGGGGAGCCCCCAGGTTCTGCTGTGCGCTGGAGTTTGAGAAGCACTGCTTTAGCACACCCATCACAGGTGATTATTCCCGACTTGGGTTGAAACTTGGAACCTGACCATCTATGTCAGTGGTTCTCAACCTTGGCTGCACGTTATAATCACCTGGGAATCTTTTTAAAATCCTGATTTCTGGGCCTCATCCTCCGGAAATTCTGTTTCTTTGTTATGAGGTGGGGCCACAACATTAGTAACAAAGAAACAGAATTTCCGGAGGATGAGGCCCAGAAATCAGGATTTTAAAAAGATTCCCAGGTGATTCTAATGTGCAGCCAAAGTTGAGAACCACTGATCTATGTGGTCTCTGTCACAGCCTGTCTGTGACGGAAGAGAACAAGCCAGGCCACCCTCTCTCATCGCCAGAGACACCTCGGCTGTCCCATCACCCACTCCCCGTCTCTCCCTGCAGCGTGAAAGGATGGAACAAGGGTTCTTTGTGAGCCAGACAGAACATGAATGTCAAGACACCCTTGAGGGGGTTCATCTAGGGCCTGTTTGCACCTGCTGGCCTGGCTCCGTGGCAACCAGAACCCTCAAGCTTCAGAACTACTGGTCCCAAAGGGGCCACAACCCCAGAGAGAAGTGAGGACAGAGGAAAGCCTATCTCAGCACCCAGCTCTGAATGTTGTGTTTATTTATTCTCTGCCTCTTGCAATAATAGAGTGTTATTCCGTTGCTGGCAGATGCAAACGAACAAGCCCATTGTGCGCCCATCTGGAGCACACATGCCACCCATTCGTCCTGCAGCCCGACTGGGAGCTCTGCCCTGTTCACAGGAAGCCCTCCCTGGCAGCCACACAGCCTCATAACTGCCCTTCACCAGGGAGGACCCAGCAGAAAGTCTTCCCTTCCTCACACAACTGGTAGGATGGGCAGGGCATGGTAGCCGCTCCTCACTCCCACAGCCTAACACCCCTGCCAGCGGGCTGCTGCCCATCGCTCTCCTGGGCCTCATCACAGGGATACCGAAAGCCCAGTGGGCAGCACAATGGGGGAAGGGCACCCCTGGGAGACAGCAGAGCACACTGCTGAAGGGAGGAGATTCAGCAAATCTTGCCTCTACCACTTAGCAGAGGAGTGAACCCGGGTGTGTTGCCTCCCTTCTTCCAGCCCCCATTTCCCCAGTAGAATGGGGGTGACAACACCTTCCTCTAGGGGTGCTGTGAGGACTAAATGAGTTGATGATCATAACTACAGCCCTTAACACAGAGCCACTCCCCCAGTAAGTACTGGGCGGGCGTTTGTACTTGGTGGTGGCGGCTGATGATGAAGCAGGTTCCCTAAGAGCACCGGGGAGAACGAAAACAGGTATCAAGTGCAGGCTGAGCTAAGAGGCCAGGAAGGAGCCGGTCACAGAGGAACCGTGCAACCCATGGGAAGCACCCCCGCACCCCCCCCCCCATACCCCCGCCACCGCAGTCCTATGGCAACTCCCCGGGCTGTCACTGACCTTGTACGGGGACACGAGCAAGCCTCTGCGCCAGGGGAAAGACCAGATGGGAAAACTCTAAGTGGAAGCTCTTTGACAAGTGGAAACACACGAAACAAATAAATGCCTTCCTCCTTTCTTTAGTTACCAAAATCCTTGTCTTGTCTCTAAGATCCTTAGAGATCTTCCCTGGGTGAAAGACAGGTTCTCACCTAAAACCAGCGGTTCCCAATTGAGGTGATTCTCCCAGAGGGGGACTTACTACAGGCGTCTAGTGGGTAGAGGCCCTGGATGCTGCTGAACATCCTACAGTGCACAGGACAGGACCCCTGACCAAAGCATCGTGCGACCCCGAATAACGACGGTGCCTAAAGCCAAACGTTGTTGCCTTGATTACAGCAATCCCAACCTCCTGAGCGCTCTTCAGACACCTTGTCTGAGCCTGTGCTGGGGCACTGGCCTGACCCTGCAGGTGTTGCTGTTAGCTGGCAGCCTCCTGGCCCAGCAGAAGAGGCGCGGGCGCTGAATCCTGGCTCAGCCCCTCACTGTCTAGGACCCAGAAACAGTCATTTAGCTTCTCTGAGACCTTTCCCTCATCTGAAAAAGGGAAATTAGAGTCCCTATTTACAAGGTTATGGTAAGGATTGCATAAAATAATCTATATGGAACACCTGGCACATGGTGAGTGCTCAATAAGTTATCGAGGCCTATCACGAGAGGCAGCCCGGAAGGCCATGATGCCTTGCATATCTTTGCAGCATCTGCAGCATCTTAGGCTATGCCCTGCACATAGTAGGCACTCAGAAGTTGTTGTTGAACTAAAGTGAAGTCTTCCCTGAAGGCCAGGGCTTGAGAAATAAGCCCAGCCCATTGCATGATCGATAGTCCTGCAATTTTAAATGGTTTTGATCTCATCCTCAGGATGAACTGACATCTCACAACAGCCTCTGTTTCTCCCTATCTCCATGTCTCGGGCCCTTCTGGTGAGTAGAGAGGTTGAGATGTGCCTTTTGGTTACTTCTGGGCCTGCCAGAGCGTTGGCCACTGCCTGGGAGCCACTAAAGCAGCCTGGCCATTTCTCACTGACCGACTTGATAATCCACCACTAGCCAAACACCTGCTACTGTGCATGGAGAAAACAGTCAATGGAAAGGCCAGCTTCCTAATAGGAGGGACAGAGACCTGCTGAATGTCACACAGACAAGCCCTGATCCATTCCAACTCCATTACTGCTCTCCGAGGCTGGATCTCCTATTACTGTGCGAGGTGGCCCCCTGAGAATGGCAGGCGAGAGATCGCTCCCTGACTGTTAAAGTTCTCTGGAATGGACACAATGAGTCCTGCCCCTTCTCAGCTCGCCCAGGCCAGGCCAGGCTGCCCAGGAAGTATCAGGTGGGGACTCAGATTGCAAAGATACATGGCGACACAGACATCCTGCCAGCCCACAGGAATCCAGCCAAGAATAGATAATGCTTATACTGAGCATGCACCGTAATTGCTAGGTGTCTAAGAGCTAACTTCTCCCGGCACAACACTGCTCTGAGCTGCTTCCCCCAAATCCTTGGTAAAAGGAATCCAGGCACAACCCACTAACTAAAAGGAGAACTCTGCTCCCAAGCCCCTCACCTGTCTGACCCCCAAGTCCCCCCTTCCTTCCTGGCCCCCCGCGCTATCACGGAGCACAGTGTCGGTGTCACATCTGGCTTCCCCTGACACTTACCTTCAGGGCACTTTCTTTCCTACGCCATCCAGAGCACAACCCCGCTGCCTGCCAGCTGCCCTGCACTCTCTGCTAAGGGCTAGGCACAGGGTGGTGAAGAGGAAAGGGCACAGACGCTGCAGTTGGAACCCCAGCTGTGCCAACTTGGGCAATCAGAGTCCTTAACCCCTCTGCATCCCGGTGTGTTCGTCTGCAAACTGGTGTCAGCCAACCTCGTCTTCTAAGAGTGCTGTGGCGCTCAAACAAAACTGTGTGTGAACTGCCTGGCCTGCGCAGAAAGGGTCCTATTTTTATAGGCATTTCAACCCCTCGGCTGGAGAGTGCAGTGCCAGGCCTGAGACACACCGTTTGAGAAAGAAGCGATTTCAACCAGCAGTGCCTTTAGCACTTTGTTCTTAGTGGATTGGATTCCCTTTGGATTAAGGAAGAACAGATGTGTTCTCCCCTAAGGACTATGCCTCCATTCACACAGCTGCTGAGTCCACGGAGAACACCGATTATGTCATAAGAACCCCAAAGCAGAGGTTAGGCCCACATGGATTCGGATTTGCAGGTTATCGGAGGCAAATCACTTCACTGGTCCGACCAGACTGTGGTGGTTTTCAAGCCTGGCGACATATTAGCATCACCTGGGAGCTTTCCAACCCATGGGTGTGCAAGCCCTACCCCAAACCAATCTCACCGGAATCTCTGCTGGGTGGGGCCCGGGTATCAGTACTTTTAAGATGATTCTACTGGGAGAGGCACTGGACAGAGCTCTCCAACATCCCTCCCAGGCACCCTGGTGCCTACCACAGTGCAGGGTTCAGAGTGTATACTTACTATATGTGCTAAGTTAATGAATACAGATTCTGACTCACCTCTTTTGCTATTTCCACCTTCGCAGTGTCTGAGGTAAGAGAAGAAAGAATTGAACTCTAAGTAAGAATCCCAGAGCGGTGCCGACCGATAGAAATTCCTGCAATGAGGGAAATGTTCTATAATCTATGCTGTCAACACAGTGGCCACAGCCGCGTGTGGCCCTTGAGCACTTGAGATGTGGCCAGTGTGAGTGAGGAACTGAAATTTTCATTTTATTTCATGTTGATTCAAGTTAAGGAGCCACCTATGACTCTGGCTGCCCCATTGGACAGTGCCGACACAGTGCCTACCTTTTATAAACACATCTCTATCTGTGTGCCCCCATGTCCCTCTTTTACTAACTGTGCCTATTTGCATTTAAGAGAGCCCTTGCCCCCACTGGAGGGTAGTCTTTGGAGGGCAGCTTTTGAAGTTGCTTTGCCCTTCTCCACCCAAAGGGTGGGCCCAGGACCCAAGCTAAGTCAACCAGACTCTCCTCTCTGGGAACTTGATTCTAGCTTCTGTCTTGTAAGACTAGAAAATGAGCTGGAGCAGCTTAATACCAATGTTGATGCCTTGAGACGCTGTGTGAGTTCCCAGAACATTAGTCTCAGTCCAGACTTGAAGATAACAACCGTGACAGGTGAGGAGCCAGGCATCATTAGCATCACCATCGCTCTTGTCGTCAAAGTCACTTGTACCCAGCAGCTCTGATGTGCTAGCCCCGGAACCAGGTGCTTAAGTTGCCTAGCTTCCTGTGCATTATTTCTTCACCTGTAAGATGGGAATTAACTTCTCCTAATTTCTTCCAGGGTTCTTGTGAAGACAGGCAATGATCATAAGAGCTCTGAGCCAACAAGGAGTTACCCAAGTATCTGTTAGAGGTGTTGTTCTGGGTATAAGGGTGGGAGAATCATGGAAGAGTATGATGCAGGACCTAGTATCTGGACTCAATTCACAAGCTGTGTGACGCCGGGCAAGACACTAGTCTTCTCTGGGCTTTCGGCATACATGAGATTGAGTTAGACACATCCCTTCCCAGTTTCACCTTGTCTGACACTTAACCACTCCCATTTCTATGAAGACAGCTGTCTAGCTTAGACCAGGCTAGCCTTGTATGCAACTCATTTCCTCTTTCCCCAGCAAACCACCTGACCAGGGAGTTGCCCTGGGCAAGTACTCCCATAGCTTCGTGTACTAAGTCTCTGTCAAAGCACTTTATTGGAATCATGTTTAACCATCTCCTCCACTAGCAGACCATAAGCCCTAGCACAGCGGTTCTCTGTGGGTCGAGACCCCTTTGGCGGTCGAACGACCCTTTCACAGGGGTCGCCTAAGACCATCCTGCATATCAGCTATTTACATTACGATTCATAACAGTAGCAACATTACAGTTATGAAGTAGCAACGAAAATAATTTTATGGTTGGGTCACAACATGAGGAACTGTATTTAAGGGGCCAGAAGGTTGAGAACCACTGCCCTAGTAGGACAAAGACCATATCCCTCTTGTTCACCACTGTGTCCCCAGAGCCAGTACAGAGCCAGTGTCTGAAGAAGTTAAGATGTCAGTTCAAATGATTAGTTGTGTGATCTAGGGAATATCACTCTCTGAGACCCAGTTTCCCCATCTATACAATCAGCATGTGGCAGTCAGTGGTCCCTGGTGGTTTTTACATGCGTGGAGTCTTCTTGCCTCAATGAGCTTAAGAGGACGCCCTGCCTTGCCTGCTTGGTGTGGCCCAGGGGTTGACGTGGACCTATGAACCAGGAGGTCACAGTTTGGTTCCTGGTCAGGGCACATGTCCAGGTTGTGGGCTCCACCCCCAGTAGGGGGCGTTCAGAAATTCTCTCTCATCATTGATGTTTCTATCTCTCTCTCCTTCTCCATTCCTCTCTAAAATCAATAAAAAAATTTTTTTTAAAAAAAGAGGATCCCCCCCTTAACTAGGTTTCTTGATGTCCTGTGACCCTTCACTGCTCATCCTTGATTTCTGACCCTGGAGGCAGCAAGAGGTTGCTTCTGGAGCTCCCGGGACCTATGAAGTTCGAACACCAGGAACAACTTTAAGAAACAGATGGGGAACCACCGAGGACTCAGATTCTCCAAGGCCTTGCCTGTCCCAGCCCAAGTGTGGAAACTTCTGCTTATCAGAGGAGGGGGTGGTGAGAAATGCCACCATTGCGGACCGAGGAAGCCGAATCTGCCTGCGGGAGCCCAGGACCCCCAGGAGCCTGTGATACACATTTACTCCTGGTGGGAGAGAGAGCAGGGAGGAGTTTGAAAGCAGTCTGGCTGCTTCAATTTAGTGAAGTGCCTGTGCCTTTTCTGACTTACAGCTGTGAGGAGGGAGTGGGGGCATTGGGTCTCTGCATTCCTGAGCTCAATCAACAAATGGGCGCTACTTCACCTTCTTCTGGGTTCACCCCTAACCCTTCCCATGGGTTGTGGTCCCAGGACCCTAGGGCGCAGCTCGCTTCCTGCGGGGAGGGGGCGGGGGTGGAGTACCCAGAGCCCTGTCGAGGGAGGTGGGCTAAAGGCGAACCTCGGGCACCACGTTGGGGGGGGGGGGGGAGGTCTTGGGGTGGAACAGTGATTTTAACCCTTTCGCTTCCCGAGAGTGACCCTCCCCCCAGATATCCCCCACCTTTTAGGAACGCGCGCGCCAGTAGGGCTCCGCGCTCGCCCAGTGTGACGACCTCGGCTGACGGAGAAACTGAGGCCGCCAGAGGGAAGTGACCTGTTAGATGTCCCGCAGGAAAACAGACGTTGAGTCCGGTCTAGAACCCTGGTCTTCCAGGCCATGCTCTGGCTTCTACACCAACCGAGGATCCCTGCGAGATGCTCCCCTTAGGAAATTCCCGACCGCGGACCTTCCGAGCCCGGAGTCGCCCGGGAGTGTGCATAGTTTGGCATATTGTAAACTTCTTCCGCAGCTCCGCACCAGCTTCGCGGCGCCAGCAGAGAGGGGTACGAGGGGAGCCACGCTCACCCCTGTCCTAGAGGCAACTTGGAGCGGGAGACACAGAACCCGCGGAACGCACTGGCCCTTTAAGGGGGGGACAGGGCGCATGCGCGGCGCGGGCCGGCGCCCAGCCGGGTGGGCGGCGGGAGGGTGGGGGATGAGGCGGGCGACAGCTGGGCCCCGTGGCGGTGGGGACCACAGCGGGCCCGGCTTTGCCTTGTTGCTGAGCCGCGACCTGTGCACGCACCCCGCGCTCTGCGGACTGCTCTCCCGGGACTAGCGCAGCTCGCGCTCGCCCAGGCTTGGTCACTCGCGTCCAGCTCCACTCGCCGGCCGGGGCTGCGCGAGCCTGCGGACCTGCCCTCCCCGCCCTCCCCGCCCCGCTGATCCTTTCTCCACCTCCTCAGCCGGGGCCGCAGGAGCCCGAGCGAGCGAACCGCCCCGAAGCATCCTTGGCCCGCCCTGGCCGCGCCACCGCCCATGCTGCAGCCAGTCCGGGGCGGCGACCCAGCAGCCGGAGCCTGCAGCGCGGTGACTTCAGCTTGGCCCCTGCGCGCCGCACGGGGCAAAGCCGCGGAACCCCGGGCCCCGGAGAGGGACCCGCGCCCCGCGATGGCTGGGCTGGCGCCGCGCCGCGCAGGGGGCCGGCTTGCCGCCTGCTGAGACGTGCCCGGCTGCGGATCCGCCGAGCCTCGGCGTGCCCCGCCCCGCCCTTCCCCCTCCTGGGGGCTCGGCTGCAGCGTCCGGGGAGTGAGGGGACAGGGCAGAGACAAAGCCCACTTTGTGCGGGGAGTTGGCTGCGGGCGTGGAATGTGCGCGTCGGCGCGTGCCCCCTCCCCGCACCCCGCCAGCTGCGAGTCTTGGCTCCCGGACTAATCACGGTGAAGAAATCGCGCCCCCCCGCCGCCCCGGGTCGGGGGTTTGGGGGTCCGGGCTCCGAGCTGATGCGGCCTGAAGTCGCCTCGGTACCGCCCAGCCCAGGAGCGCGCGCAGGTGTGAGCGTGCGATGATTTGCGGAGGACTTTGTTCTCTCCAAAACTAGCACCTGGGGGGCCCAGTCAGCGTGGGCATCCGTGCCTTGGCCCTCTCGGCGGCCTCAGTTTCCCCGGACTGTTCTCTCTGCAAGCCCAGACTGCTGCCAGTCATTGTGCTCGCTGTCAAATGGGGGTGCTTTCTGAAGGCTGCCACGTTGGGGTGTTCCCTCTTTACCCCGTTTTTTCAAAGAGCACCAGGCCTCTAAGGATGACCCCCGACCACTAACCCTTCTGTCCCCACTGCACGTTGAGGCACTGATTTTTTTTTAATTTTCTTATTGAGTAGTATTTTATTGTACCGGAGCCACGCCCTGGTTTCTTAAAGGCGCCTGTACTCTGTTTGGCCATGTGTTATCTCTGCAGCTGGTGTGTGGGAGGCCTCCTGTGAGCCACCAGTTTTTCCCTGCCTTCCGAAACGTCCTTCCCGCCCCTGTCAAGGATTTGGGGATGCCAGGAGGGAGGAAGGTGATCGGGGGCGGTGCTGCCCCCGCCACTGCCTCCCCTGGGGCCAGGCGTTTGGAGACCAGCGAAGGGGCATCCGCCCAGAGAGAGGATGAGCCAGAGGAGGAAGGGGAAGAGGACCTGCGAGATGGAGGTGTCCCCTTCTATGTCAACCGGGGCGGACTGCCTGTGGACGAGGCCACCTGGGAAAGGATGTGGAAGCACGTGGCCAAGATCCACCCCGACGGAGAAAAGGTGGCCCAGCGGATCCGTGGGGCCATGGACCTGCCCAAGGTGAGGGGTGTGTGTGCGTCGGGGGCAGGGTGGGGGGTCCGGGTTCTCATGACGTTGAGGTTGAGAGAGCAAAGCCACACTTTCCTTGGTGGGGCAGGGGGCTGTCATGGCAAGATTAAAAATACAGGCAGGTTGTGCCTTGCAGAAGAACTTTCTCCCGGCTGCAGTTGAGGTGGTTCTGTGAGGCCCACAGCCCCATTTCCTGGAAAGCTCCTCTGTCTTTTTTTAAATGCCCATGCCTTATGGGCAAGGCAGCAGATTAACAAGTACACTAATGTGGACTGACATCTTATTTACTAATCCAGAGAACTGTGGGCAGAGAGAGAATGAATGACTAAGGAGGATACAGGGCTTCACATATTGAAAAAACGTTTTCATGTGTTATCTCACTGAATTCCCCAACAGTCTTGTGAAGTAAGTGCAGGTTGAGGCCCATTTTCCAGATGGGAAATAGGAAAACTCAAGTCAGAACTCAGGGCCCCATAGCCAGTAGTAAGTGGTAGAACTGGGCCTTCGGGTTCCAGGTGATCTACTCTGCTGGGCACTAGATGGGGACAGTTAGTCGTGCCCTGGCTGGTGTGGCTTGGTTGGATGTCGTCCCATGCACCAATAGGTTGCCAGTTCGATTCCAAGTCAGGGCATATACTGGGGTTGTGGGCTTGATCCCTGGTGGGGGTTGTACAGGAGACGTCCGATTGATGTTTCACTCTCACGTCAATGTTTTTCTCCCTCTCCTTCTTCACTCTATACAAAGTAATTAAAAAAAAAAAAAAGAACCAGCTGGAGTGGCTCAGTGGTTGAGTGTTGACCTATGAACCAAGAGGTCACAGTTCAATTCCCAGTCAGGGCACATGCCCAGTTGCTGGCTCAATCCCCAGTGGGGGCCGAGCAGGAGGCAGCCAATCAATGATTCTCTCTCATTATTGATGTTTCTATCTCTCTCCCTCTCCCTTCCTCTCTGAAAGCAATTATATATATATATATATATATATGTATATATATATATATGTATGTATATATATATATATATATATATATATATTTTTTTTTAAGAGGGCCTATGGAGAGGAGTAAAGTTAAATAAATTTTCTGTACACGGCTGGAAGTCCTACATGACGGCTGTCTTCAGTTGTATCAGCCACGAAGGCTGAGGCTGTGTCTCATTCCTCTTTGTCTTTCCAAGGTTTCCTGTGTGCCTGGCACAGACAGGCATTTATGTGTTTGCTCAGTGAAAGGGTGCTTGAGACTTTGCGTGCTGTACAGTGGAAACACATGCCTGATTTTTCTCTCTAACATCTGTGGCCAAGTTAATTAAAGAAGCAGAGGCTTGAAATCCCCAAAGAAAAGCTCTTGGGACAGAGGTCTGAACCCAAAGGTTAGCCCTGATGGTTCAGGTGGGAAGGAAGGGGCTGGGCAGAGTGGCAGGTCAAGTGGATTAGACAGAGACAAGTGTCCTGTTTTGTTTTTACCGAGTTACTGGTAGAGCCGCGAGGAATTGCCTTCTGGGGAAAGGGAATTCAGAGGCCGGAGTTTGAGCAACTGCCTGACGTTTCCTGGGTAAATAAAATGTGGGTTGATTTTGAAGGGCTTGCCCTCTTACTAACTCAGAGTTTATTTAGCTAATCCACTATGGATAGACGTTTTGTCCTATAATATATTCTTAAAATGAACACTGGCAAACAAACATTTTAAAATGTAAATTCGGGGGTCCATCTCTGGTTATCTCCTTGAGATAAATTCCTAGACGAGAAAGTATTGAGTCAAAGGATATGACCGTTGGGTCCAGATGGCTCACCTCTCTATCTGACCTTAAGCAGGTCCCTTGACCCTATCGGAGCCACAGTTTTCTCACCTGTCACCTGGGGTTGATTGTGGTGAAGATTAAATGAGAGGCTGTACTAAAACATCTGCCAAACTGAAGCCTCAAACCAGTACTGGTTATTGGGTGTTCATTTCCTTTTCCATGTCCTTCATCACTCAGAACATATGAGCTAATGAGGCCAGAGCCACCGCTTCTCCCACATGAACAAGTTGGTGTTTAGCAGACAGCTCTCCAGCCATCTTGCTTATGTCTAAGCCATGTTATAAAGAATGTGAATGGTTCTGGAGACTAAAAAAAGAAGAAGAAAATCCATGAGTTTATCAGGGACTGGTCTATAATGTCACCCTCAGCCTGCATGTATAGGAAAGATACCAATGAAGGACTGAAGCTGTCGGTGGAGGAGTGTGTGTCATGGCCAATAGGAGTATGGTAGTGTCGCGGGAATTTTGTGAGAAGATTGGGAAAATCCAAAACTTCCCCTCCTCAAACCACAGGAAAAAGTGTTGCAGGTAGAAAACCCACCCAAGTCTGTGTGGGGTTCCTCCTTGGCCTTGGCCCAGAGTAGAAAGCAGCCCCGGAGTCTGGGAGGCATCAGTGGTTGGATCCCGCAGTGCCAGCATCCGAGTGGACTCACCACTGGACTGGCCCTTCCTGGTCACGTCCTTGGAGCTGGCATTCTCTGCAGAGGTCACGCCATGGTGGGCCCAGGGGATGTTTTGTTGGGACAGCACAATGTTTTAGAAGACCCTTGAGCTAAAATTTAAAATTGGGAGATTTCACATGAAGATCCAGATTTCGGGCATCATTTCAGAAGATCTGGGCACAGACACTCTGCAGTCACAATGGCAGTGGCAGCTGGAGCTGAGGAGCGGTTTCCCCTCCCCCCATTGGCCACAGTCTCCGCCACTCACTCCCAGCCCGCCTGCCCCATTTGTTACCCACATGGTCCCTGCGGGTTGTTGAGTCTGGGGTTCCTGCCATCCCTGCCGTGTAGTGTGACCGAGAGAGAGAGCTCTCCCAGAGGCACCAGCTTAAAATCCTGGCTCTCCCACGATGCCTTCTGTGAGGAAGGTCTGCAGGCTCCTTGTGCCTCCGTTTTCCCAGCTATAAAATGGGGATAATAGCAATATCCATTTCCGAGGATGTCGGGAGGAGCTGATGAAGTAAAAGCACGTGAAACAGGTGAACACATCCCTCATACCCAGCAAATGGAGCAAGGACTGAGGGTGCAGCCACCCTACAGGCGCTGCAGAGAAACATCCTTTACAAGGATGGTACCGGTATGTTAAAAGGCAGCGGTTTCTAAAAGGATCCCAGGTCCAGGGACAGTTTGTGCTCCTTCATAAGACTCTCACCTTGATGTTCTAGGCTGCCACCGCCTCTGAAAGCTCAGGGGCCACTCCTCCCCGAGCCAGCTGCTGGAGGCCTGCTGATGTGGCTCTGGCCACGGGGCTCCTACAGAATACAAGTTTGGACGTCGAGCCAGCATGTGCTGACCAGTGGTTGGCACACGCTGGAGTGACGGTGACCGTCAGCAGGAACTGAGCTTTGCTGCGTGCCTGAGCCTGTTCTAAGGCCTTGACATGAGCATCCCAATTTGGTTCTATTATGGTGCCCATGGTTCTATTATGGTTCCCATGGTTCTATTATGGTTCCCATGGTTCTATTATGGTGCCCATGGTTCTATTATGGCGCCCATGGTTCTATTATGGCGCCCATGGTTCTATTATGGTGCCCATGGTTCTATTATGGTGCCCCTTTCACAAAAGAGGCATCTGAGGCACAGACTCATTAGGGAGCTTGATGCCAGACAATGAATGGCAGGGCTGGGATTAGACAGCGACAGTCCAGTTCTGGAACCACTCTGTCAACCTCTGGGCTTCTCCTGCTTCTGGCCCACACACTCAGCTGTCTTCCTCCCCGAGCCTCCCTATTGTGCTGGACTGAAATGGTCTTCACCGGGGGAGTGACCGAACAGATCTCAGGACGTTAGGGGTCCCTGCAGCAAGGCTAACCCTTGGCCTTGGTAGTGGAGGAGGAGTTGTCTGGGAAGCCAAGCTCACTCACCCCCAAGCACCCTGACCCTCAACAGTGAGAAGCATTTCCTGGCTCCTGATTTGGGAGCGGGGAGGGGTATGGGGCAGATCCAGGCTACCAGTCCTAAAGTGGGCCTGGTCAATTGGACGTACCGAAACGTGCTCACTTGTTTCTGAGCGGGTGTGTGCTGGTGTGACCATTCGGAAGAAAGGTGTGGTGCTGTCTGCAGTGGTTGCCTGAGGCAGCCTGGGTCACAGAGCTGGCTGCAGCAAGCCTCAGTGGTGTGGCCTCTGAGGCCCTGCTGGGAGTCCAGGTCCTTTGCTCGTTCAGAGTCATTTCCTTCTCCCGGAGCAGCCAGTGCCTGGTGCTCTGTCTGGATGGCCCGGATGTCTTCCTGGGTGCTGCCACTCCTGGCCCAGGCCTGGGTGAGCCTGGGCACAGGACCCTGGGGCTGCAGCTCTCTCCTTGCTTGGAGTGTCTCAGGGGGGTGCACTTACAGTCTGCAGCCACAGCTCCTGGAAATCATGGGGTGCCCTCATTTGAGACGTGCCAGTGGCCTCTCAGGGACCTTCCACCTGAGGAGACTGGGTGCTATGCTGTATAGTAAAGTGCGAAGTGATTCCTCTCCCACCCGCACCCCGTTTCCTGACCCAGGGGCATATTGGCACAGGGTGGTCAGGCAGGAAGAGAGAACCCCCCACCCCCCGGCAACTGTAAGTGGTGGCGCAGGTTCAGGCAGCTGTGTGATGTGAAAGGGGGAATAGCTTCTTCCAGACAGAGGTGTCAGCCTGGGGGCCGCCCAGCCTGGGAGGAGGGGCCCAGGAGCTGGGGAGAGGAAGTTCATGCAGGGCTGTCACTGCCGGCCTTCCCTCCTGCATCCGGGCCCTTTGGAGTGAGCAGGTGTCCACCACAGGCTGTCCTGGGACCCCTGGCCATCTGGGGTGCAGTGACCATTGTGTGTCACTTCCCTATTTAAAAGGCTGTGCCCTGTGGGCTCAGCACCTCACTACAGGGAGAGCCTCCCCCACCCCAGCCCTGCCTCACCCCTCCCCTTCACACACCCCTGCCCCTCCCCTTCACACACCCCTGCCCGCCAGACTGACTCCCAACAGCCCAGCCCGCTGGCTCTATGAAGAGAAGCTGGTGGGGACCTGGGCCATGAGGGCGGGGCCACTCTATGTGAGGAAGCCGCAGGCCACCTCACAGCTGGCAGTAGCCAAGGGGGAGCCCAGAGGAGTGGGACTTGCTCCTATAAACCTGGTTCTTCTGCCCAAAGAAGACTGTTCTGAGGCCTCAGAGGACCCAGCCAGGGTTCCTCAGCCTCCTCGGCCTCGCTGACTTGTTGCAGCCAAACTGCCAGGATTTGGGCTCCGAGGACCCACACCCGCATGGTGGCCCCTTTCCCTGGAGACCACCTGGTTGCTGAGGGGACGGCCTCGGGGATCTGCAGCTCTGGCCTACCTCCTCGCAGCCCCAGCCTTGCAGTATCCAGCCATGAGGAGGCGCCTGCCGATGCCCCCATCTCCCCCCTTCTGGGCTGCGCACTGGAGAGTCCCTCCTGGTGGGAGGACACCCTGGTGGCCTGGTCACCGCGCTGCTGCCAGGTGTGGAGCCGGCAGGAAGGGAGGTTTTGAAGGGGAACCAGGGCTCCTGTGCCTCCATGAAACTCCTCCAAAGTGGCTAGACCGTGGCAAGAAGAGCCACAGCAAGCCCCATCGCCCCGTGTCCCTCCGCCTGCCACCACAGACTCAGTCCAGTCCCGGTAGCAGCTGGAGGCCTGGTCCATGTGCCGTGACAAGGGTGGGTAGCATCTTCTGCCGGGGGTTGGGGGTGTTCATCCCTCGCTGGAGGGCTCCCCCAGCCCAGGGCAGGCCCTGAGGGGATGGGACACCAGGTAAACCGGCTCTGATCCAGCACTTGAACCAGAACGAGCCCCACATCCAAATGAACTTCACCGCAATATTGACATTCTTGTTAAGCCTTAGAGTCGATGACTATTTAAAATCCAAAACAGTCAGTGAGTCAACCTGTGTTTTTCTAAATTTATTAAAGAAAACAAAATCAGAGCATCAACAGAAGCTCCACATGAGGAATGCTAGTAAGTGCCGGAGGGAGAGGCACGGCCACGGGGGAGGTCTGGCCGGAGCCTCCATGAAGGGTTGCCAAGGAGAGAAGCTCGGGGTAGGAGGGAGGCGGGAGGCCCCCTCGGCATTGGCTTCTCTGGGGGACAGTCTGGGTTTCCGGGGGCTGGAAGCTTTGGGGAGCCTGCCTCTGTGACCAGGGCTCTTTCTCTGTCCCCAGATTCCCATACCGACTGTGCCTACGTTCCCGCCCTCCACGCCGGTCCCTGAGCGCCTGGAAGCCGTGCAGCGCTACATCAGGGAGCTGCAGTATCCTCCCAGTGCAGGGGCGACCGCCGTCCCGCTGGCCTGCTGGTCCAGAGGCTGAGCGGGGCTTGTTTGCAGACTGGGCTGGAGAGGTATTTGCAGAGCAGCGTCAGGCCATAGCCCAGGCCGCAGCTCACAGGGCATCTCAAGCCCCTGGAGTTGGGCAAGCCCAGCCCATGCAAGCAAGCCCAGGGACTGTGGTGCGAGCCAGACCCACTCTGGCCACCCGCTTCCTTCTCCGTGTGATGGGGCAAATGTCTCCTGCACTACCTGCTGGCCGTGGCCCCGTCTAGGTCCACTAGCCCAGACCTCCTCTGCTGTCCATCCAGCCCAGCAGAAGGAGGGAGGGGAACTTTAAAGACTAGTAGTTTTAATGGCAGTGGGATCAGGGGTGGGGGGACAGGCAGAAGAGGAACAGGATTTTATGCTCCAGGAGGTGACATCCACATCTTGGCATGTTCTCCCAGTTCTTTGCCTCTTTATTCCCTGGCAGGGGGCCAGTTGCCCAGCAATGAAGAGCTGGACCCCGAGCCCAGACCCCATGGGTTCCCTGCTCTGGGCCCCTCTTGCTCTCTGTCCTGTATGCCCTGGGTTCTCTCCCCCAGCGCCTCTGGCTGCAGGGAAGGCAGAAATGGAAGGGCCGGGCCCTAAGCAGGAGAAAGCCAGGCTGGTTACTGAGAATCGGATCCAGCTCTTCCTTTGTCAGTGGGGCTATTCCGGCCTTGAAACAGGAGGATGGCCCAGGAGCAGCACCCAGCAATGTAGCCACGCTTCCCCCCCCCCCCCGTCCCCCCTCCCCCTCACTCTACCCCTCCCCCACACACACACCAGCTTTTTCCTGTAGGTTCATGCTGCTTCCCGGCTGTCTAAGCCCAGCCACTTTCCCAGCCCTGGCTGGCCTGGCTGCCTGCTCCACGGCTCCCTTCCCGGGAGGAGAGGCCGCGGGAGAGCAAGGTGGAAACCACAGAGGAGAGAGGATAGAGAGGGGCCGTGTGGGGAAGGAGGGGCACATGTGCTGTGTCCTTCTCTCCCCTCCAGATGATCAGCGCCCCCCGCCCCCAGGTTCCTCTCAAGAAATACTTTATGGGGTCCTGACCCAGCCTGCACCCCTGGAAGTGCTGGGCCCCAGGGTCTGACGGATGGGTGGGGAGGTGGGACATGCTTCTGCCAGACCAAGCTGGGAAGCCCTTAACCAGCGCCGCAGGTACAATCACACAGGGACCCAGTTCTTTGAAATCAAGAAGAGCAGACCCCTCACAGGGTAAGTGTGGGCGCGCGCTGGCCCTCCCGCCACAGCGGACAGCGCTCCTCGGCGGGTTGCAGCGCCTCGGGGCCTTGGGTGGAAGCTTGTGAGGCAGGCACGGCCTCTCCCAGGGAGCAGGCCCAGGGGTGTGTCCCCCTGCACCGCCCCATCTCCTTCACCGCACACCGCAAGGGTCCCAGGATGCCACGAGGAGGAACTGGGGCCGAGATGAACACCGGGCTCCCATGCTGAGCTGGGGGTGATGGGCAGCCCCTCTGCTTGCCTTGGGAATGACAGAGGGTGGCCCCAGGTAGAAGCCTGTGTATAAGCCTTAATGTTTTCTTTTTAATGAGGTGAGCCTAGCAGGAGAGAGCTCCCCCCATTGCAGGGAACCTGTGGTCACCCCATTTGCCTCATTGGACTCTTCTGGTCATTTAGTACAAGGCCCCGTGTCTGAGCAGCAGGGACCCCTCCTCATCTCTCACTTCCTAACCCACCACCCAGCGTGTAGACCCCTGGCTGGCTTGGCCCTGTGGAAGCCCCAGGACAGAGGAGAGAGGAGTGAGTGCCACTTCCTCACTGGGCCTGGGGGGCCTGGGAGCTCCACCCAAAGCTGTCCATGGGCTTAAAACCCTGTGTTTTAAAAATTAATGTGGATTTTACATCTTGTTCCACCTACAGCCTGTCCATGTTCGCTTTCCAGTGAAGAATGCTTTAAGTGGCTTATTAGCTAAATTCCTTAATGACCCCCTGGTGGAATCCAGCCTCCCTCACCCTAAAAGCTTTGCTCTTGTCCTGTGACTGCAGAGTGACAGGCCTAGCTCCAGCCTCAGTGGGTGGAGGAGTCCAGCACTGTCCTGGGCGAAAAGGCCAGCGGCCAGGCTGCATTCTTAGACCTGGAGGCAGCATTCAGGGCGGAAGGAGGAGCCAGGCCTCAGGAACAGGCTGTCTTAAATGGCCTGAATTCCAAGTTCAGGACAGGCTGGGGAGTCACCAGGCTACCCGCCTGAGATGCATGTCCAGGACCCGGGCAGCTGGCCAGCCGTGGAGGAGCAGTTGCCATCAATTACAAGCTCTTTGGAGACACCAGGGTTGGGTCCGGAGCGTCCACTGTGCTCCAGAAGGGACAGGACCAATGCCAAGGTTCCCAGCATCCATGGCACGCTTTCCCACCGGCCCCACACCCCACTGCAGAAGGCCTTCCCCACCCCCACCCCCACCCCCACCCCCCAGTGGCTGTCAAAGAGCTGCCTCTGACTGCGTGCTCCATTCATGCTCCCACCCCCAGAGGTCAGGAGCCTGGGGTGGGAGGAGGAAGTGAAAGGAGGGAAGGGAAGGGACCTCCTTCCTTATCTTAGTTGGCTGCCTCTTCTTATACCCTCTCTGGCTCAGGGTGGACCTGGGGGAGGGAAGGGAGGTTCTGGGCCTGAGCTGAGGCAGCTTGGATGGGAGAAGGTCTCTGTTCTAGCACTTCTAGTCCACCTGCCCCCTCCTAATACTCCCCCATGGGAAGGGCTAGAGGCTCTGTCCTCATGGCTCTGCCTCCCTGCCCCCAGGCTGATGGACCTGGCCAAGGAAATGACCAAAGAGGCTCTACCAATCAAATGCCTGGAAGCCGTGATCCTGGGAATGTATCCTTCCTCAGCCCTGGGAGGGGGCGGGCACACTCTGGAAGGGGAGGGTTGCATGGGCTCCAGGCCCTCCCCGCTCGCTCGCCCAGCACTCGTGAACTGGGCTCCAAAGTGAAGGGCTTGAGGGGTCTCGGTCCCCCAGGCCTCAGCGGCTCACTTCCCAGGCTTCCTGGGAAGCTCTCTTTTGCGTCACGTGGGTACTGTGACCCTGTCCTCTGACCCCTAGATCAGGGCACATTGTCTCGCAGAGGCTACTGTGCCATTTCCAAGGACCAAACAGCCTGGGAAAGCAGGCTGAATGCCAGCATGCTGGCATTTCCAGGGTATGGTGATTTGTGAGGTTGACGGGTGGGATCTTTGGAACGGAGCTTCCTTCCTTTAAAAAGCAAAGCAAATAGGGGTTCTCAGTCATTCCTCCCAAAGGGCAGAGCTGGGACCTATGGCTGGGCCCCAAGGTGGGCAGATAAGCCTCCAGTTAGGGCAGGGTGGGGAGGCAGGTGCATATGGCCAGTTCTCTGACCTGATTGGTTCATGCAGGAGCCTTGTCCCTTTTTTGTCATTTTCTTTTATTATAGAAAAATTTAAGCTGGTGTGAACATAGAACAATATAATAAATCCCATGTGCCCAGACTCATTAGAGAACCCTGAGGTTTGGAGTGAAGGACTTGCTATTAGCTATTATTCTGTGAACGGTGCTTGACGTCATAGCAGCAGCCACTAGTCACTGAGAGCCCTGCCCCTTAGAGATTCAGTTTAGTGAGCACCTACTGTATGCCAGGCTCAAGGCTGGACAACAGGATATGGAGGTGAGCAAGGCATGGTGTCAGGAAGGGGCGGGGGGAGGCTCACCCAGACCGCCCCTGGGGTGGAGGGCGTGCAGCCCCAGTCCTGCCCCCACGTGTTGGCCCTGCGCCTCACCGGGCCGTTCCTTAGCTGAGCTGACATGGCCAGTTACCTCACCAACAGCATGCCCACCCTGGAACGCTTCCCCATCAGCTTCAAGAGCTACTTCTCAGGGAACTACTTCCGCCACATTGTGCTGGGGGTGAACTTCGGGGGCCGCTACGGGGCCCTGGGCATGAGCCGGCGCGAGGACCTGATGTACAAGCCCCCCGCCTTCCGCACGCTCAGCGACCTCGTGCTGGACTACGAGGCCGCCTACGGCCGCTGCTGGCACGTGCTGAAGAAGGTGAAGCTGGGCCAGTGCGTGTCCCACGACCCGCACAGCGTGGAGCAGATCGAGTGGAAGCATTCGGTGCTGGACGTGGACAGGCTGGGCCGCGAGGACTTGCGCAAGGAGCTGGAGCGGCACGCCCGCGACATGCGGCTCAAGGTCAGTGTGGCGCCGCCCTGCCGCGCAAAAGGCCCTCTCCCCGGGGTGGAGATACAGGGGCCGCCGCTGCCTAGAGCAGTGGTTCCCAAACTTATTTGGCCTACCGCCCCCCTTCCAGAAAAAATATTACTCAGCGCCCCCTGGAAATTAATTTTTTTAAAATTTTAATAGCAATTAAACAGAAAGATATATGTATTAATGTTTCTACCTTTTTCGTAAAATATAGTAAAGAAAGGTGTAAATTAGAAACATTGAAGTTTGAAATTATGAAACTATTTATTGAACTCAGAATAGAAAGGTAATACAAAAAAAGTTAAAACAAATGCACCTGTGGCCATCACCACCACCACCACCACCCCCCCGCACCTCCACCCCCCCCCCCCCCCGCCCCCGGATCGCTGCAGCGCCCACCAGGGGGTGGTAGCGCCCACTTTGGGAATCACTGGCCTAGAGGGACACTCCTCCAAGGAATACCATCACCCCTCACCCACCCGGCTGTCACCCCAGCGGAGGTGGGAGGAGCTGGTGGGTGAGAAGTTTCAACAGTGTCTTCGCTCCGCTCAGAGGTCATTGTTGTTGACAGTCCCTCAGGCGGGCAGGCCGGGGAAGGCCCCAGGAGGCAGCGGCCTTGACACTTGGGGGGTGTGGGGTGCGCTCCAGGAGGAGGATAACGATCTCTGAGTAAAGATCCACTGGTGGGAAGTCAGGGCCTGTCTGGAGCGACTGGTGGGTTGGGTACAAGTGGCACCATCACCCCTGTGCATCCTCTTTTTTTTTTTCCTCCCCTACATTTTAAAAAATATATTTTTTTATTGATTTCAGAGAGGAATGGAGAGGGAGAGAGAAGTATCAATGATGAGAGAGAATCATTAACTAGCTGCCTCCTGCATGCTCCCTACTGGGGACTGAGCCCTCAACCCAGGCATGTGCCCTGACCGGGAATCGAACCCTGACCTCCTGGTTCATAGGTCGACACTCAACCACCGAGCCATCCTGACTCTTGACCCCTCGCACACACCCGCCCTCCAGAAAAGGACCAGGAGGAAGTCAGAAAAAGAAGGAAGTCAGACCATGGGAAGATAATGAGATAGTAGTTCCTTCTGCTCTCCCCGCAGTGAGCAGGAGTGGGAGGGGCTGCTGCCCCCTGAGCAGGGGGGCTGAGCTGCTGCGGAGTTTGCCCCCTGAGCTTGACAGTGGACAGAATCATGGCCTCTCCTTCGGTCCCCCTGGACTGAGGGTGCCTCGCCTGGGGCCTGCCAGGCCCTTCCTGGGGTTCAGCCCCTCCCCATTGCTCAGTCACTGCTGTGCTGTGATCTGCCCCTCCCCGCAGCCTGGTGCCAAAACCATGACCTCAGTGCTTTCACATCCACAGATGCTCCCCACAGCCCGCCCTGCCAGCCCGAGGCCATGACCTTATGGGTGACGGACCTTCCCCCAGGGCAGGAGCAGGCGGCAGCCAGCCTGCGGCTTCCTAGCGCTGGTTGCCCAGCTCCCTGGCTCCTGCTGCTGGAGGTCTTCACACCTTCAAGGGAGCAGTAGAATCCCAGCCCAAAGCTCAGACATGGGCTGCTTCCCCAGCTGGCATGTCTGCCTGGCATGGGTAAATGGCCCTTTTCTCGGGGTCTCTTACCACGAAAGCTCAGTGACACCCCCCCACATCCACACTATCTTAGGGGTAACTGGGATTGAGCAGCCGGCTGAGGACCCCCTGCCCTGGCAGCGTTAGTGCCCAGACAACAGGTTTGGGGAGACTGGGCAGAGTGGTGGTTTGAGCTTCCTGGGTCCACCCAGTGCAGCCTCGGGGCATGTGCTCCACAGAGCGGGCCAGGCCAGGCTCTGCGGCAGCCCTGGAACAAGTGTTGCTTCCCCCCCGCCCCCGCCCCCCCAGATCGGCAAAGGGACCGGCCCTCCCTCCCCGACCAAGGACCGGAAAAAGGATGTGTCGTCCCCACAGCGGGGCCAGTCCAGCCCCCTCCGCAGAAACAGCCGCAGTGAAAGGCGGTGAGTGACGGGGGCCAGGAAAAGGCTCTCTCCTTCCCTCTCATCTTCTGGATCCCACCTCTTTTCACCCCACTTTTCTCATTCCCACTGTTCTCTTTGCCCCCGCTGAAGAGAGATGATTTGGGGTGGTGGGTGGGTGTGTTTATGTGTTGACACCTCCCAGCAGCGATGCAGTCCCATTTCCCCAGAGAAAGCAGCACTCACTGGTCCACTGGTCACCCTGGCCCCTGGCGAGAGGTCTGAGGCCAGCGCCTGTGGGAGGGAGAAGAGGAGGGCTGGGCCCTGCCAGACAGAGGTTCTCCCAGAATATTGCTGGGAAAGGTGTGAACACCAGACAGCAGCGGCTTTGGACGTAACCTTTGCCCCTGTGAGCCTGTGGTTTTACCTCTCTCTAGATCAGTGATGGCGAACCTATGACACGCGTGTCAGAGGTGACACACGAACTCATTTTTTTGGTAGATTTTTCTTTGTTAAATGGCATTTAAATATATAAAATAAATATCAAAAAAGATAAGTCTTTGTTTTCCTATGGTTGCAAATATCAAAAAATTTCTATATGTGACATGGCACCAGAGTTAAGTTAGGGTTTTTCAAAATGCTGACACGCCGAGCTCAAAAGGTTCGCCATCACTGCTCTAATGGCAGAAATATCCCAGTAAAATGCCAGGCCACCACCTCTGATTTGTCTCCTACCTGTCAGACTGGTTCTTGCTTTCACTACCCTTGTCATTCAGGAGCCACCTGTCTGGTAGGATTTAGGGGCACCAAGCAGGCTTCCGATATCCAGCATCTTTCGTTTCCATCTAAAGAACTGGGTCCCCTCACAGAGGTTTACACATGAAGCTTTTACAGCCAACTGTGGCCGGATTAGCTGACCTCCAGCAAAGGGCAGCCGCCTGTAAGGGATCTCAGGGACCACACTCTGGACAGCACCGGCCGCCCGGGACTCCAGAAGCAACTCCCACGCGGACTCTGCTGCTGCATTCGGGCACCGTGAAGAACGGAGCAGGGCAGTCCCAGGGGCAGCCTCCACTTGCTCCCTCCTCCCCCACATCCCTGAGGGACCACTCACCCTTCTCCTTCCTCTGCTCTCTCCTCCCTGCAGGCCTTCGGGTGAGAAGAAGCCTTCCGAGCCCAAAGCCATGCCAGACCTCAATGGGTACCAGATCCGGGTGTGAAGTGGGTGGCAGCACCCGGCCTTGTGCACTCCGGGGGGCCAGGATCGCCTGCCAGAACCAGCCTGGCTCCTGGGGAAGGCAGGGCTGGTGATGGGGCAGGTGAGCAGCGGCAGGACGAGTGTGTTCCAGCTCAGCCACTCAGGCTGCTGCCCCTCCCACGGGGCCACGCTCCTAACTTTGGGCGAGAGGCAGTGTTCTATTTGGAGTTTTTAACTTGACAACTACAGCTTACGGTATTTGGGAAAAACTAAAAATGTGACGGACCTGCCACTGGCTGGCAGGCCTGTGCTTGGGAGAACTAACTGCCATGTGCCTGAGGGAGGGGGGTGGGGGTGCTGGCTCTGCTGGTTCCCCTGCCCCTGGCGACTCTGGGATGTGGGTCCATCCCACGTATGGGAAATCTCCCAGCCCACAAGGCCTGTGGCAGGACGGCAGAGGGTGGAGGTGTTTCTCCACGTCCGCCTGCCCTGGCAGCATCTTGACACAGGGAAAAGGAAGCAGGGTAGGAAGCATCCTGGGAGAGTTCTGTGGCCCATCTCATGACACAGGTGACATCTCCCCAAGGGTGCGAGTCCACGGCCCAGGAGAGCCTTCTGACCTTGCAGCCTAGACAGATGGTGCTCTGAGGACTGACACCACTGGCACGCCCCCTGCTGGGGGGCTGAGGGAGAGCCCAGGAGAGAACCACTGGGGGAAGAGTTCCCGAGCCCTCACCCCTTCTTGCTCAGCCCAGATCTGCCTCTTGCTGAAGCTGGGCTCCCTGCAGAGGGCTGGGCTGTGCCGAGGGCCCAGATCTGCACTGGGCTCAGAGTGATTGTGGGGACTGAACAGAGCTGGCAGGCCCAGGAGCTGTGGCTGGGGACAGGGTGGTACACTCAGGCCTGGGTCTGTCCCTTTTCCTCCCCCCTTCCATTACCTCAGCCCTTGTTGGGGAAATGAAGACCTGGTCAGAATGCTTGTGCCCAGGTCCACCTCCCCTCATCTAGCAGCCTGTTAGGGTTGGGGGTCCCAGTGATGATCAGGCCTGTTGTCAGGGAAGAACCTGAACAGCCGATTTGCACAGCCCTCCCATCTGGCATGAGAGAACTGGCGGGCAGGTGAGAGGTAGTAGAAAGAAGCTGGTAGCGTTGGGGGAAGGTTCTAGAGTTTTAAGCAACCAGGAGGTGGAGGGCAAGGGTGCATTGTGGCCCCTGAGGAGGGGCAGAGTCTGAGAACTGGGCGGTGTAAGTGAGAAAAGGATTTGGGGAGAATTTAGAGTCAGGCTGCCTTGGGGAGCAGTGAGTTCCCTATTGCTGGAGGGATTTAGGCAATGACTAGATGGCTACTTGTCTGAAAGCGGTTGAGAGGATTCAGGTTATGGAAAGGTAGCTGGATGGGAGGACCATTAAGGTTACTTTTAACTGAGAGGCTCTGATTCAGCTAGAGGCAGCTGTCATAAGGCTGCAGAGAGGCTGGGAGCCTGGAAAAGGGAGGACCAGAACTAGAGTTGTAAACTCAGATAACCTCACAGGGCCAGGCAGGTGATGAAAAGGAGGACTGCAGGGCTGGGTGGGGACTGTGGCAAACTAAAGAGGGCGTAGGCCCCATTAAAGCGGCCACTGCTGCTCAGTTGTTCTCAGAGTGCAGGCCCTGCATGGCCAGATTTTCTGAGATTTTCAGAGGCCAGAACTCTGAATTTTCATGTGAAATATCCTGATTTTTAAATGTTGGCAATCAGTTCGGGGAATTTTAAAAACCAACATGAAAGAGAATGCCTATTTGTAATCTCTGAAGAGGAGAGCTTGTGCTGGGAAGGAGTGCAGGGACGTGCTTTGAGGAGGGAAATGTGAAAGTCCTAGGCTCCCCAGGGCTGGCCAGGCCAGGGCAGGGGCCTCGCTGCTGCAGCTCCGGAGTGGGCAGCGTCCCATGTTCCTCACTCTCCCTGCAGACCAGACACTCACCAGAGACTCCATGGCTGCTGTGTCACCAGAGGGGGTGGAGGGGAGTAGGGGGAGTGCAGTTCTCAACCTGCTCCGGAAGCAAAGAAAGAAGAAGGGAGGGAGCAGATCTTTGCTAATGGGAGCATCCATCAGGAGTGGCACCAGGGGCTGGCAGCTCTTCAAACCAGCAGCTCTTAGCCCAGAGCCAGGCCCAGCAGGGAGGCCAGCTGGTCAGTCCCTGGGGTTCCTCGTGGATCACTGGTCCCTGGCGAGGTACTTAACCTGCCCCCTGGTTACACCTCAGCCAGAGCAAGTCAAGGGCTACTGTGACCCCTGGCTCACCGTCCCATCCCAACTCTCAGGGAGTGGGGTGGTGGTCCTAATGTCGCCACGTTCACCTGAGACGGGGACGGCTCACTCGGGAGGCATGAGGCTGAAAACGAGGCCATTTCCGGGTCTGGGTGTGAGTGCCTCGTGCAGGCCGCTCAGCAGAGAAGTGGCCCCACCTGCCCCAGTGGACCACTGGGCTTGAGACACACGAGAGGGAGCTGGGAGCTGGAAGCTTGGGTCAGGAAAACAGGGAAGCTGCTTCCAGCACAGAAGCCTAGAAGGATGCTCCAACCCACGGGTTCCACCACAGAGCCCTCTGGGAAGAAGGAAGCAGAATGAAATCCCTACCCAACTGCTGTCTGATCATTCTAGCTGACAATCCCCGGCACTCCCCCTCCTGGCTGAGGCCTGGGGCCTGTGGAGACCACCAGGGATACAGGGGATGTGGATACAGTGGTGCTTTTAATTTATTTTTACCTTTCTCATATGTAGCAACCCCTCCGGGCATGTTTACACAGGCTCTGCTTCCTGGGGCTGGCCTGGCTGCAGTTTCTGGCTGCAGAGGCAGGGACTTTGAGGCCTTAGTCACCATCCTCAGTATCACCTCATCTCACTTCCTGTGGGGACCAGCAGCCTGGCTCCCCCTGACTCAGGACTGCCTTCCAGCTCTCAGTGTGGGCTCCTCTGCCCCTGGGGTGTGGGCTGCTGGCTGAGGGGTCAAGGTGAGGTCAGAAAGAGCTGCTGGATGAAGGTGGGTCAGGTGGGGTGGGGGGTGATTGCTCCCCAAGCCTGGCTCCTTGTGTTTGGTGCCAGGAAACTGGGTTTAGAGAGCCTGCCCACCCCCCTAACTGCCAGTCCTCTCCCTCCCATGGCCTCGACACATAGTCACCCTCACCCATCACACCAGCCACCCCATCCTTCCCAGGCCTGGCTAAGTGGGGAGCGCAGTAGCCCCAGCCCCGGTACAGTGGTGAAGCCTAGGGCCAGGGGGCTGAGGAGCCGAGCCCAGAGGAGCCGTGTCTGCTTTCGGCCCTGTCATCTCACACCCCACCCCTCCCAGCTGGGACTGACTTCCTGGCTGGGGGACGGGTCTGAGTCAGGTCAGTAGCCTTCCCAGAGGCCTGTGCGCGCCGGGGCCTCTTGTCTGGGTGGTTTTCTGGCTTAGCCACAGAGCATCCCCGGCCCACCCTCTGGCCCCAGAGCGCAGGGAGGTGAGAGCCGGGCCGGCCTATTGACTGCGTGGTCAGCTCCGTGTGTTCACAGCCCCACTTCCCTGGCTCCCAGTGAGAAACGGGGAGGTCCTCCGAGGCGTGTGGGGAGGAGGGTGGGCCTGGGGCGGGGAGGGCTGCCCAGGCCGCCGGGCCCCGTGGTGCTAGCTGCAGGCCCGTCAGTATTGACCTTCTCGCCCGTCTCGGTGCTCCAGTGCCCCAGGCGCACTCTTCCATCAGACCTGATGAGAGGAAACCGGGTGTGCGTGGCCCGGGCCCGGAGATGGCGGCCGACCTTTTCCCTCGAGTTTGTGTTGCGCTGCGTGTTGTACTAGCTTTGTCTTTCTTCTCATATCAGTATTGCGCCTCCCCGTCCACTCTTACGCTTTGTCTCATTCCTGTTCTCATCCTCGCACCGAATGAATAAAGTCTCCCCAGCTCCGGCTGCATGGGCTGGGCGGAACCGGGACCTGCAAGCCTGTCTCCTTTCCTCTGGAGCCGGGGCTGGAGCCACCCGCCACCACTGTCGGCCTCGGCGTCTCCGGCAAGAACCTGACCAGAGGTGAGGGCAGCCCCACAGCCAGGATGAAACTTCAGGGTTCCTAGGCTGCCCCCTCAGCCTGCTGAAGCCACAGAGCTTGTCAATCCTAACTGGGGAGACCTTTCCCGCTGGCTGTAAGTGAACCCCTTCTCCTTGGCACAGCCAGCCTGGTCCCCGCAGGGAGGATACGCTCCATTCGAGCCCTGCTCTTCCTCTCCTCGTCCCCAGCAGTCAGTCCCTCCAGAACAGAGGAAGGGTGAATGTCCTCCTGGGAGATGAGGTTATTTCAGGAAACCATAGCAACAGGGGCCTGAAGTCCTTCTCATCACAGTTACCAGTGCAGACTCTCTGGCAGTTAAAGCCACAGCTTTGGAAGACACGCCTGGGTCCCTCCGTCACCCATGCCGCTGCATCGTCCCTCGGCTCTGGGCCTCTCCCCACGCTTTCAGATCAGCCCCAACAGTTGCAAGCAGCTTGCGCAGAAATATCTTTCAGACCCGGAAGCATTTTTACCGTTAACCCTTCCTGCTCTCCTTTCATTCAGCTTGAGAGTAAAACCTAGACTTATAAGGGGTGGAATGCTCCCTACTTCTTACCCCAGCCAATCCCCACAAAGTCCCAACTACAAGTGCAGTTGGGCACAGCAAGCGCCCTCCCTTGCAGCGTGTGCTGGTGAGGCATGGCAGCTGG
The DNA here is from genome assembly GCF_964212035.1 of Myotis nattereri. Classification (NCBI taxonomy): domain Eukaryota; kingdom Metazoa; phylum Chordata; class Mammalia; order Chiroptera; family Vespertilionidae; genus Myotis; species Myotis nattereri. The sequence goes on along the minus strand of NC_138075.1, from coordinate 21,903,881 downwards.
GAAGAGGAGAGGCCGTCCATTGGAACCCACAAACGCCTCAGACACCACAGCATTAAATAGGCGCAGTGTTGTTACTTACAGGCTCAGATAAATCAGGTTAATACCAAAAGGTAACAGAACTTGGGACTAACGAGGACCATACACCTTTACCCAAAGGCAATGTCATTTACACATTCAATCCAGTAAAATACCTTTGAGTAAGGGCCTCGCGGGTGGGCTCCAGCGAGATGGACTCGCAGCGGGCCCTGGGCTGCTCTCTTGCAAATGAAAGCTGGGTAGGGGCTGGGGGAGCATGTCGAGTCGAGGCTCGTACTGGAGACGCTTGGCTGCTTAGAGCTGCTGCAGAGGTAAATGCCGCGGCTCCAGGAGGGTGAGAACCCAGCCTGCCGGGGGCTCGGCGTGGCCTGCCGCCCTGCTGCTGCCAGGCTCCCAGCAGGTGCCTGCCGGCTTTTGGCACACGATCTGGGGGGGCCTTTGGATGGAGGTAGCACTTCTCAGAGTCCTGAACGTGAGGAGGCTGAAGTTCTGCCACCCTATCTGCCAGGACCTGACATCTCGACCAATGTGCCGAGGGCAGGGATGATGACAGGCAGTGGTAGTCAGACCACAGAGTGGCCAGGTGCAGGCTGCCTGGCAATCCTTAGTGTTTGCCACGGGGGTGAGGGGACGTGCTGCTGGGGCCTGGCAGCTGGTAGAGATGGGCCACCTCAGGTCAGCGGAAGGGACAGCTCTCTGTGGGAGCGTGTCCTCTCGAACCTGCAGCCAGAAAGGACTTAGTCGTAGGAAAGACAAAACCTCCAAGAATTTAAGAGTAGAGGCTCCGTCCTCTCCACCGCTGGGTGAGGCCTCAGGCCTGAGGGGCAGAGGCAGGGTTCCCTTCAAAACACTAAGTTTACATTCTCCTAACCCAGGTGAGAGCGGCACCCCAAGCTCTCATCAGGCTGACCTTGTGCACATTTGCTCAGGAGGGGACGCAGACAGGAGGTGCACCAGGATGAGCCTAGAAGTGCAGGGCTATAGGTCAGCTCCCTGCCCTGGCTCCCTCCTACACCAGGAAGGAGAGAAGCCACACTTTGCATTAAGTAACCAATCAAAAAACAATCCGTTAGTAGCTACACTGGGGCAAGAACTGGAGAGAAAAACAAAACTTGAGTTTAAACATAAAAGCACACCAGTTGCAGCCTGGTGGGTGGTTTCCCTTCTCCCCCCACCAGCGGGTCTGCTCTGAAAGATAGCCTCTCCCCTACTCCTGGAAAGGCTGTGTGCTGAGGAGCACGGGGTGGCAAGAAATACAGCAAAGGAGACTCGCAATTTACCTCTTTGGGATTTCTGTTTCCTCGGGTGTAAAGGTAATACCTGAACACCTGAACTGCCCATCGCAGTGCTGTGATCTATGCATGGCGGGCATGAGTACTGGCTGACAAAGTGCGATAGGGAACCCTCTAGGCCAGGAAAGGGGTCTCTGGGATACACCCCAAAGCTGAGGAGGTATGAAACAATCCCAGCCCATGGGCCAATCGTCCAGCCTGGCTGGGGAGAACTACCCACCCGCACCTCCCACCAATACTCGGGAATCCTCAGCAGCCCTTGCTTGTCAACGCCCAAACAATACAATTTCAGATCTGAAAATTCCTCACAAGTGGAAAAGATTATTGCTTTAATTTTCATTTCACCAAGATATGTGACTGAAACACAAGTGTTAACTTACCCACAGTCACCAGGCCAAGATGACCAGCGGTGTTCCTAATCCCTCGTGCCCTCTCCACGGACTCCCAACCCAGGTGGTGCAACAGAAGCACCCTGGCAGCTTTAAGTAACTCAGATTCTCAGCGGCTGACTCACAGGTGTGGGGTCTGGGAATCTGGTCAGGTAAGGCAGAAAACCACCCCCGTTTCAGAGCTTCCCACGCGCATGCGGGCTTGGTGGGCTTGCGGCTTAAGGAGGCTGGAGACAAAAGCACCAGCGGAGTGCGGCCCAGGAAGAAGAGAAACCTTTCCAGCAACAGATGGCCCACAGCTCAGCTCTGGCTGCAGAACGCAAAAGGGATTATCAGAAATAGCAGCTCAGCAAGAGGCATCCGCCGCACGCACCAGGCCTCATGCAGCTGCCATAGGAAACATTTCTCGTCCCACTTTCCACACAGACCCTCTTGAAATGCAGTCTGGACGGGTGGGGGGCGGGGAGCAACGGATGGAACAGAACAACAGCGGCTGAGAGAGCTCTTCTCTCTGGCTGGGCGAGGATGGAGAAGGGAGCTGCCCACGGAAAGTCCCGGCAGAGGCTTCACCCCCGGCTTCAGTGATCAGAGGGAGAGTCCCTCACTTTTCTCCCCTGCAGATTTAGGACTTGAGACCCCACCACAAAGCCAGTCTCCTCCTCTCGGCCCACCTCGTTCTCCAGGCCTTCTCTCCCCCGTGCCCTGCAAGATCCTAATAAAATGACCAACCGGAGGGGGGGAAAGTAAACCTTTATTTGGAAAAGAGAATTTAAAGCCCCATTGTGTTTCCAAAACAGAAACAAATAACAAAACAAAAATGATTATCAGGCTACCTGCCCTCTGCCATCTTCAGCCATTTTTAAACTGCATTTCCTGGCAGAGAACAGGGAAGGGCAATCGTCTTAGAAAACAACAGGGCACTGTTATCTCCGGAGGTGCCCAGAGAGAGACAAACAGAGTGTACGGTGGGGATGGACAGGCAGACCTGGGGCTCAGACAGGCACATGCCCACTACCCAGGAAACACTGTTTAAGAATACACGCATATTTAAATTTCCGAGAACCTAGGTGTGGAAAGTTTATAACCATGAGCACAGCAGCAGAATTCAAGCTGGGTCTTTGGCTTTCAGAAGAAGGAGAGATCATTAAATTCACCTCTGGCTAACCGCCCATCTCCGGCTTCTCGCCATCCCTTCAGTCCTGTGCTGGAGGGCAAGTGGGCAACAGCAAGTCAAATCCACCAGGGCCAGCAGCCGTCTGAGTTAAGGGATATGAGGAACAGCTGACCTAGAACCCCCGGGGCCACCCCCAGCAACAGAAGATTAAGGCAGGCAGGTGACACGTATGGGCACGGAAGCCCCCTGGATGGGCCAGGTACCCAGCGCGAGGAGGGACAGCAGAGGCAATGAGCGCAAGGCCTTGCTGGCCTGAACAACTCCTCAAGCACTTGTGCCCAAGGCCACCTTTTCACTGAGAAGGTTTGGCCTGAGCTAAATAGCAGGCTTTTCTAGGGAGAAAACGGAAGGGGATGAGGGAGGCAGCAAACAGTAAAAGTGGTGGAGGGAAAAGAATAGGTCCCTGAGGTCCTGAGTCCCAGCTGAGGCAGCTGCAGAGCCCGCCTGCTCTCTCCCTACGGGACATGCCCACTTCGCCCTAGCTCTGTGGGCTACAGCAGCGGTCGCCAACCAGTGGTCCGTGAGGTCCGAAAGGTTGGCGACCGCTGGGCTACGGAATCCAGTGGGCCCACTGTTTCTTGAAGGTTCTTTCTCCTCACCCTTAAGGAGTTTTAAATCTCAAGTCACTATCCCAGCCCACAGACCCCACACAAGCTTGCACCCTCCTCGGGGACAAGCCTAGGGAAAGCACACCAGGCCTTGGGGAGCTCGGGGGTGGAGGCCCAGAGGCCTCTGGGGCAGGTACTGCGTCCCCCATTGTGCTGCTCCAGGCTGGGACCCTTTCATTCCCAGAGCTCAGTGATGAGTATGCCCTGGCTGGCATGATGAACACCTAATGAAACAGAGGATAAGAGGAGAAAGGCCCGTGCCCCCGCTGCCTGGCAGCACACAGGCACCAGGTGGTGCTCTCAACCTGCCCCTAGGCCGGCAGCCCCAGTGTGGACAGCAGGCTGATCGAGGCAGGTATGGCCGCACAGAGCAGTCCCACCTTGAGAGGATGCACACACACTATACACATTTCACACGTGTGTCCCTGGCAAGAGGGCTGGGCACAGAGGTTGTGAGGACGGGGAGGAGGTCGGATCAGAAAGTACCACCAAGAAACGGCCTGAAAGCAAATAACAAATGAGATCAATAGCTCCCACAACCCTGGTAATTAAAAATCAAGAGGAGCGCTGGATACATGGAAGGAAGGGGGAAGCCCCCCTTCCGCCTCTCCCAGGGCCACCAAGCATGTGGCACAAGAGGATTAGGAAGAGGTTGGGGCAGGGAAGGGACCACAGGCAGAGAGCCTGGACAGGCCCACAGAAAATCTAACCATGGGAAAAGGGAACAGGAGGGGAGGGGAGGGGCTGTAAGTTTCTTGGATCTAAGTTTCCAGAAGCATGGGATATTTCCAGTCTCTGACCCAGTGGGCTCTTCTAGAAGAGCGGCTCTCTTCCCTTGGGAGCCCATCATGGGGCGGTCACTTCCATCCCGAAGCTGGCCAGCAGGCAGAGGTGGTCTGAAGAGCAGAAGGGGTTGGGTAAGCCATTGGCAGCCCAGAGAATCTCTTCAGAGAGGAGGGAGAGACGGCCCAGGAGCTTGAGCGTTCCATCTTGATATAGCCTGTGATCTGGGGCACAAAGCGAAAGCCAGAGGGCAGAGGGTATGAGAGTCAGTCACACTGCATGCAGAGGGCGGGGCCTATGGAAGCTATGCCTTACGGAGGCTCCATCCCCTTGGCTGCCCACCCTCCTTCCCCTCCTGCTGCCTCTCGGAGAGGCCTTGTTTTTCTCAGATACTCCATGACATATCAAATGAGCAGGGTGGGTTCCAGGGAACTGTGGCAAAATGGAGAGCGTATGCCCAGGCCCAACATTACAAGATCTTGCTTTCCAAGAGAAACTGGAAATCCAGATTTTCTACACAAAAATCTGATTTTTAAACATAGGCAATCAATTTAAACATTTTAAAAGACATGCTTTAAACAAACTGACCCGGGGCTTAGAGACTGCGACACTGTGACCACCAGTGTGGGTGAGGAGATAGGACACAGGGTCTCTAACCCGACAAGTTCCTCACTAACCAGACCCACTGAACAGATGCAGTCATCTCCTGCATCTGTTCTCCAAACCAGGGAGGGACAGTGCTTGTTCTGCCCACCTCTCTCTAATGCTACGAGGATCAAAAGAGAAGTCAGACAAGTGGCCGAAGAGAAGGATGATGAGGATGAGCAGTGCTAGCTAGGCATGAAATCTGCTCTTTTGCTGGTCAAGTCCCAGCAGCCCCAGCCATGCCACCAAATGCCTGACCTACCATCAGCTGTCTCAGGGACTCATGTGGATGGCTCCTAGGAACCCAGGACCCACCAGGCTTACCAGTCCTGTTCCCATTCTCGCAGGACTCAGCTGAGAAGAAGATGTAATCCACTGTTGCTCCAATACCCAAGGGCATTGTGGTGACCTCTGGGCGGCAATGCTGGGGCAGGAAGTGAGTATATACCGAGGTCAGGTGGAGGCAGTGCTGGATGGTGCCTACGGTCCTACAGGGATGGAGAGGACAATTTCAGTCAGCAAACATTATTGAGCTTTTCTCAAGGTTACTTCCTCTGTGGGTTTTAAGAATTATTTTTAATGAATGATCCCAAATAACAGTCTCAACAAAAATTCCTCCCCATGCTAATAAGAGGCTGACAGTCTTAGCTAAAATTAGCCTAGAAACAGCACATGCATTCTCATGCCCCCTGACGTTCCTCACCCCCACCCCTCGCTTGCCCCCTGACGAAGCGAACCCTGTCCATGCGTCAGCAAGCTCTTCTGGGAGGCCTCCCTCCATTGAGGAAAAGTGTGTGGGCTTTTCCTCTGCAGGCACCTGGGTGGGTCACCTCTGGCCTCCGTTCACTTGTATGCCCTTCCATAAGCTTAGCAGGTATTGGGGGGAAGGAGAGCTCAATAAAAAATGCTCCCCCAAATTAGCCTTAGGAAGGCCAACAGGAATCTCTCTCCTATACTGGAATGCAAGCTGAAGGGCACTAGCAGGAGGATTACCTGGGGGAGACGGGCTCGGGCTCGGGCTCGGGCTCAGACATGTCTTCCTCAAGAACGGACTCGGCCCAGCCAGCAGGTCGTTCTGTAGAAGTCAGGAGAGAAAGATGTTTTTTCATTAGCAGACAGTGAACAGGGTCAGAACCTTGCACCCTGAAATCCTTCTCAGATCCATGATGGGACTGCTCCAAAAGGGAAAAAGGAAAAATAGTGAAGGGTGGGAAAAACAATGGACCGAAGTCAGGAACCGCAGAAAGGCAGACAGAGGCCTCTAGCATAGACATTTATCGTCCGTGACTCAGCAACTGTTCTTAAAATTTAAATTTATTTTTAAAAGGTGATATAGTCAGCTCAGGCTGGTGTTGCTCAATGGTTAGAGCATTGGCCCACACACCAAAGGGTCTTGGGTTCGATTCCCAGTCAAGGGCATGCACCTCACTGCAGGTTCCATTCCCAGCCCATTGGAGTAGGTGGGGGAAGCAACCGGCAATGTGTCTCTCTCACATTGATGTCTCTCTCTCTCTTTTCCCCTCACCCCCTCTACTCTCTCTCAAAAAATCAATGGAAAAAATATCCTCAAATGAGGATTAACAACAACAAAAAGTTTTGGGAAGGTAATATAGTCACATGGTAAAAAAAACCAAAATGTTGAAAAAAAAAAATCAGTGAAAAGTCTCCCTCCCATTTTAGGTCCCTTGCCACACAATTCTCTCCAGAGGCAACGAATGGTACCAAATTTCTGGTATATTCCTCCAGAGATTTTCTATCACACACCATCTAGTGTGTGTGTGTGTACACATATATGTGCATATACACATGTACACATATACATGCTTTTTTACACACGTTTATATAAACATACACACAAAGAAAAAGGCACATTATCAATATCAGGAAAGAAAGGGGATATTATTACAGATCCTATTGACATTAATGGGTGTTATGGACTGAATGTTTGTGTCACTCCAAAATATGTTGAAATCCTAAGACCCCAATGGGATGGCATTGGGAGCTGGGGCCTTTGGGAGTAATTAGGTCATGAGGGTGGAGACCTTATGAATGGAATTAATGTCCTGTGAAGGGATCCCAGAGAGCAAATATCATACTTAATAGTGAAAACAATAACTAAGTTACAGGTCTTACAGTTCTCTGTTTCAAACTTATACAGAGTTAAGATAATCAAGACAGTGTGGTACTGGCCTAAAGATAGACATATAGGTGAATGGAATATAATTTAGAGTCCAAAAACCCATATGTCCATGGTCAATTGATTTTTCCTGAGAGGGGTGAATGGAAAGTGACTGCTAATGGATATAGGGTTCCTTTTGGGGGTGATGATTTTGGTGTTGATTACACAACTCTGAATATACTAAAAGTCACTGAATTGTATACTTTAAGTGGGTGGATTTTATGGTATGTGTATTTAATCTCAATAAAGGTCTTTTAAAAAAAAGGACAAGGAAATGTTATAATTTCATACCAATAAATTTGATCATTCAGATGAAATGAAATATTCCTTTATATATCTTACATTTCCATGTTAATTTGTTTTTTATTTTTGTTGCTATTATAAAGAGTTTTTTCATTATACCTCTTTTGTTGTTGTTAATCCTCACCTGAAAATATTTTTTCCATTGATTTTTAGAGAGAGTAAAAGGAGGAGAAAAGAGAGGGAGAGAGAGAGAGAGAAACATTGATGTGAGAGACACACATTGCCTGGTTGCCTCCTATACATGCCCCAACTGGGCCCGGGGATCGAACCTACAACCCAGGTGCATGCCCTTGACTAGGAATCAAACCTCGACCCTTTGGTGCATGAGCCAGTACTAACCATTAGGCAACACCAGCCAGGGCTTCATTATATTTCTTAACAAATATGTAATTATTTTTATATATGACTACTATGGCTTTCTGTATATTAATATTGTACCCAGCTACTTTCCAGAATTATCTCAATGCTTATGACAGTTGTTAGTTGATTCTCTTAGGTCATCAGTTATATAAGATATTAACAGCAAATAATAATTTACCCCCTCCTTTCCATTTTTCACTTCTATTTTCTTACCTGTATTTCTATTTCCTACTTCTAATTATGGTATCTCTGAACTCAGTTGAATAATAGCGATCATACTTGTCTTGTTCCTGACTTTGCTACTAGAGTGTTTTCTTTAAGCAAGATCCTGATTTTTGGAGCAGAGATAAACTTCTTTTTCAGGCCCATGGCAAATCTATGCCCTCCTCCCACTCCTCACAGCCTCAGAGCCTAGTTCCTCACCGCCACAACATGTTCCGACTAAAATAAATGTATTTGAATGGTGTAAGGATTATCTACTTTTTCCTTAATTTAAGAGGGCTCTTTTTACAAGAATACAGAATAGATGCTGAATTTTAACAAAATGTCTCTGACATCTATAGGATGCTTTTCTTTTTTAAAATATATTTTTATTGATTTCAGAAAGGAAGGGAGAGGGAGAGATAGAAACAACGATGAGAGAGAATCATTGATTGGCTGCATCCTGCACGCCCTCTACTGGGGATTGATCCTGCAAACTGGGCATGTGTCCTGACTGGGAATGGATCCGTGCTGGTTTATATGTTGACACTCAACCACTGAGCCGCATCAGCTGACTAGGATGATATAGATGATAGATAGATAGATAGATAGATAGATAGATAAATAGATCTATATATATAAATTTTATTAAGAGACTTTGAATATCAAACTAACTTTATATTTCTGATCGACTCCATTTGGTCATGATCTATTGCTCTTTAAATATGCTGCTAGATTGTTTCCTGATCTTCTATTTAAATTTTTTTGTATCAATATTCATAAGGGAGAATATTAGTCTGTAGTTTTCCTTTTTTGTGTAATTGTCAGGTGTTGGTGTCAAAATACTTGCTTCATAAAATAACTTGGCCCCATTCTTCCTCTGTATTCTGTAACAATTTAAGTAGTAGTAGAATTATAAGTTCTTTAAAAGGTTTGATGACATTCTCCTATCAATCTGAGTCTGATGTTTTTCTGGGACTGCAACTCAGAAAACTTTTTAAACTTTTTTCCTTCTGTGGTAATTTATTTAGATTATCACTCTCCTGCAATCTCTTTTTAGTAAATTACTTTCTAAAATTAGTATTTGCAGCTAAGTTTTCAATTTGTTTGCACTTAGTTGAGCAAAGAACCCCCTTATAATCCTACTAGAGGTCGCTTGGCCTGGCCTGAGGGATCAGGCCGAAAACCAGCTCTCCGACATCTCCCGAGGGGCCAGATTGCGAGAGGGTGCAGGCCAGGTCGAGGGACCCAACCAGTGCGTGATTGGGTCCGGGGAAGGACGCTGGAGGTTGGCCAGCTGGGGAGGGACTGTGGGAGGGCTCCAGGGTGTGTCCAGCCCGTCTCACTCTGTCCCTATTGGCCAGACCCCAGCAGCAAGCTAATCTACTGGTCAGAGCGTCTTCCCCCTGGTGGTCAGTGCACGTCATAGCGAGCAGTTGAGCGGCCTTACCATGTCATTAGCATATTATGCTTTGATTGGTTGAATGATGAACACTGGACACTTAGCATATTAGACTTTTATTATATAGGATTAATTCCTGTGCACCTGGACACTTTTGCCTACTCCTTAAATAGGTCAGCAAATGGGCTTATCTAATTGACAGCTGTTTTTCACCCAAACCATCAACTCTTAGCATTTACTAGTTCTATTTTTCTGTTTTCTAAATTATTTTCATTTTTACCTTCTTTCCTTCTGCTTTCGTTCAGTTTGTTCTTTTTTCTAACTTCTTAAGTTGGATGCTTAATGTACTTACTTCCATCTTTTTTATTAATATAATTCTGTGATTCTAAATATTCTATATTCTTCTATGTTTTTTTTCATTGAATGGTTCCAGCTATAATCCTAAAAATATATGGTAGTTTCATTATTATTTTTAGATATTCTGCAGTTTCAGTTTAAATTTTACCTTTGACTTAAAAGTTTTTTAAATTTTTTAAATGTTCAAGCAGTAGTATTTTTTTTTCCATTTCTATTTTTATTGCATGTGTGATCAGAGAAAGTTGACAATACTATTTTACTGTTTAAAATTGATTAAGTTTTTTAGGTGGTCTAATACAGCGGTCGCCAACCTTTCGGACCTCATGGACCACCAGTGGTCCACAGACCACCAGTTGGCGACCGCTGGTCTAATATATGGTTAACTCTTAAGAATCTCCTATGGATACTCAAAAAGATGTCTTTGCTCTGCTTTCAGTGTTCAGAGTTTGATATGTACCAATCAGATTTACCTTATAACATGTTTATAAGTCTTCTATATTTTTAGTTATCTTTTATCTACTTCATCTGTTACAGAGTAAGAAAGATGAGTTAAAACCTTTTCCATTAGTTATCTTCTGACTATTATTCCTTGTTAAATCCTGAAGTTTCACGTTGTGATTGTGGATGTAATGTTCTTTGGAGCATAAATATTCACAACACTAATATCTTCATTTTGAGTCACATCCTTTATCATTATGATATGCCAGAAAAATCACTGACCAGCAGGACATTGAAAATGGTTTCCCTCAACACCAGGCTCTGTCCATGCAGCACTGTGCACAGGCAGCACTAGTACATGGGCCCGCCTCTACCTGTGCTGCAACATCTTCTAGGCCCATTCAGCACCAAGTAAGCAAGTGGAAGCCAAGCAAGTAAGTTCTTCTGCAAGTATCAGGGAAGGGGATAATAAATTGTGCCATGCATGGGCTAGAGGAGAAGCTGGATTCAGAACTTTCCTGGTTCGAAACTGATCAGACAGCTTTTGCTCTATGGCCCTCTGGTCAGTTTGTAAATAGTGGTTTATGAATATCACCTATTAATAATTGTTTTTTTTTCATATAATGCACTTAATTGGGCACATAGTTTGTGGTTAAGTGATAAAAGACCTGAAGAGTTCAATGTAAGTTCAAAGCTCCAGAGTTAATTTAATGCAAGCACTCGTTAGGAAGAAAACATAGTAACCCCTTTAAGTGTCTTTATGAACCACATTGGGAAGATAAATAATAATTCAAAAAATAAATAAGAGGGGAACTTAAAGTTTAGATTCCCTTCTTATTAATTACTCCCTCACAAAGGGAATCACAATGTTTTTTTGTTTTAAATATGTTTTTATTTATCTTAGAGAGAGAGGAAGAGAGAAACATTGATGTGAGAAATATGAATCAGCTGCCTCCTGCATGCACCCTGACCAGGGATGAAGCCCGCAACCCAGGCATGTGTCCTGACCGGAAATCGAACCCTTCAGGGCACAGGTTGACGTTCAATCAACCGAGCCACTTAGGGAAAGGCCACAATGTTTATTACACAACTTGGGTGATGTAGAACGCTCCAGTGCGACACAATGTCAACTTGTGGGTAAGTTACAGCATCACTACCTAGCACTGCAGTTCCTTTTGCAACTCAGATGCTTCTCATTAAAGTCAGTGTCAGAGCCAAGTTGACAAGTTTTGATGTGCACAGTGGGTTGGATGACTCGTATTGGACTGGAAACATTATTCAGTAGGATATTTAAACCAGTGGTCACCAACCTTTTGGGCCTCACGAACCACCAGTTGGCGACCGCTGATTTAAACATATCCTCTAAAAAAAAGATCACCCACTATGATCTCATTGTGCTGCACTTCAGTCTTTCTATTCATGGTCTAAAAATGGTTTTCAGATTTGGAGTCTTTAAAAGAGATTCAGGAGAAGCCCGTTCAGCCCTAGGTGGGGGCATGTTCACAGTATGTGGTGAATGGGTGTGTTTACCCAAATTTGATCTCAACTTTTTTAAATCCTCACCTGAGGATATTTTTCCATTTAGACTAAATTTTAGAGAGAGTGAAAGGGAGGGAGAGGGGGAAGAGAAAAACATCAATGTGAGAGAGATACATCAATTAGTTGCCTCCTGCACATGCCCAACCAGAAGTGGGGAGGGAATCACAACCCAGGTACCTGTCCTTGACTGGGAATCAAACCCACAACCCCTCAGTGTGCAGACCCATGTTCTAACCCAGCCGTGGGCAAACTACGGCCCGTCTGAAATGAATAAAACTATTGAAAAAAAAGACCGTACCCTTTTATGTAATGATGTTTACTTTGAATTTATATTAGTTCACACAAACACTCCATCCATGCTTTTGTTCCGGCCCTCTGGTCCAGTTTAAGAACCCATTGTGGCCCTCGAGTCAAAAAGTTTGCCCACCCCTGTTCTAACCACTGAACACACCAGCCAGGGCTAATCTCAATTTTGAAAATAAATACTGTTATTATTTTGCATTGTTAGTGAACTGGGTATTTCCCCCCTATATAATGATTCTACTTACGAAGTGATTGTATGTATTTTAAAAGATTCTTGGTTTTAATTTTGTTAAAACTGAAGTATTTATTTTATGCTTCAAGTATAGCATGATTTTTTTTTTTAAATAATAGCCTATTCTTAACATAAAATTGCCTATGTGGGATCCTACTACTGTTTAACCTTAGGATTTTATAATCTTAAAACACTGAGCCCCTGTTTCCCTGCCTGAGCTCAACTGATACAAGCCCTATCCCAGTTCCAACACACGCCATCATCATTATTATTATATGTTGCTACAGTTGTAATAATACATTTACCTTTGCAATTAAAATAACTGAGCCATTGAAATGTTTGCTGCTCTGTGCAAAATGCCAATTTAAATTAAATCCCAACAAGAAAAAAATAAATTCATTGCTTACCACCAGTCCTTTTACTACCGTTTTTTTCCAGTCGCTGCTTGGTTGTCATAAGTTAGTCTTCTGGCATCTCTTCAAGAAAGGCTTTCGGGGGAGTATAAAATTCATGAGCCATACCTTCTTTCCTTGAAGCTTTGCTCCCATCTTCTAGAGGTGAATGTTAAGAAATCAGACGCCAACCTCATTATTTTTATTCTTAAAAGTAGCCCGATCTTTTTGGTTCAACTGTCCAAAGGATTTTTTTTTCTTTGACTTCTGGTAACTTCACTAGGAAGTTAGTGTTGCTTCTCCTATATCATTTTTTTTTTTTTTTTTTTACTGAGACATGGCATATCCTCTCAATCTGAAGATTCAGATCTTTTCATCTTTGGGAAATCTTCCCTGAATCACACCTTTAAATATTCCTTTTGTGCCATTATATTGGTTTTCTTCTTTGTTAACTCCAATTATATGTTGCCTTGCCTTATCTTTCACTACTGCATTTCTCTCTAGTCCTTTTTATCCTTTTACTTTCTTGTTATTTTGCGGCCCCCCCCACACACTCCTCTTTGCCTGTCTCATCTTGTTTTCAAAATATCTATTCTTTCTTATGCTGCATCCAATTTTGTCTTCATTTTATGTGATTTTTAAATCTTTTATTCCATTTCTTTCCTCAGCTCTGCAGCTTATATTTCATCTTCTGATGTCTTGCCATGTGCCTGAACTTATGTCTAAAAGGCAATGGTTTTATTTTTGTGCTCTTATTTTATAAAGGCAATTGCTTCATATTTTTATTCATGGAAAAATAATTATAATTTTCATATGCTCCATGCAAGAATTTTTATCTTTGAAGTCAGGATTCTTTATCTGCCTTTCATTTTTCCTGTTCCTTCCACCTTTTTTTCTTTTAGTATTTTAGTGCAGATCTCATGCTGGTTTCTTCTGGGCAGCCCAGCTTTGAATTAGTTGAGGTTTCGCTACCAGTTATTTAGACAAAGTTTATATAAGAGAATTAAATATGCATCCCAAGTAAAAGAATTTTCCTTATGACACAGGGTGAGTATGAGTCCTTTTAATCTTTGCTTCTCCCTAGGCAAAAGATATGTAGCCCTGAGTACCCCTCTGCCATTTAGACTGCTTGATGCAAATATGCTTGATTCCTTAATCAGTCTTCCATCCACTGCCTCTTAGGACTAAAACAGGTTGAGATAATGTCCTATCACCGCCTGGGCATCCTATCCTTATTGATGAAACAAGGATTTTGGTCTCGTGCCTCAGGTACACGCCTCACCTTGGAGGAAGGCACTGTGCTGGTTCTTTTTGGAATCCATACGCCTCACAGGTAAGTCTCTCCACACCTCCTCCAATACCCCTGCATGATCTCTAGTGCTCTCGCAGCCATTCCACTGTGTGTGGTTTATGGTTTCAGATACCTTAGATCTTGTGTTCTTAAAGATGGAGTTTACGTTTCTTTATTCCATTTTCCTTGTTGCTTCAAAGTGGTTTCAGAGTCGAGAAGAGTAGAATGTCAAGTATGCTCTGCTACGTTCGGTCTGGAAGTTCCCAGTAGGACTAACTTTTTATTACAGCCAAGGCTACTGTCACCTTTTGATTCTCAAAGCCCTGGCATGTGAATCTTCTCTCCCATATATGCTGTCTACGTGCTAGTTAGTAGCAACTTTAGCCTAAAAAGGGTAACGGCTTCCTTAAGGTCTCAGAGCTGGTTAGAACCCAGGTCTGATTCCTGGTCCATGTTCTCATGACACTGCACATCAATGCATATGTCTGGCCACTCAACTCCACTGACCTTCCTGCTAAGCCTGCTTATAACCAGAAGCTGACCTCTAAGAATTATGCCGAGGAAAGACTGAGAAATCATATAAGTGACAAATATCAGGGGTAAAGAGGTTTTAAACATAAAACAACTTAGTTCCCATTACCTGGCTTGGTATCTGTCACTCCCTCCATAAGAACCAGTCCTACTGGTCGCTGACAGGCAATACTGCAGAAGCGGAAACGTAGCAGGAAGTCTCGGCTATATTTACGTCTCTCTGTAAGCCAGGAAAAGCCACATGGTAAAAGAAAAGAAGAGGAGCCACAGGCTGAGCCCTCCTTAATATCAAGAAGCTCCTAGCAACGGGACAGGGGAAATCTGGCTCAGAAGACAGGAGATGTTCCAACAGCTACGACTTGAAGTTGTAGAATCATTGGGTGACCATGAGGACAGTGAGGAAGACAAAGACCTTGCTAAGGGAACTGAGGGGATTAGGCTTTCTCGTCATGGAGGTGCCAGCTCTCTCTCAAAACGGGCATGAAGGCACAGCCACCAAGAACATGGCCCATGCTCACCTGATCTCTTGGGATGACAGAAGGTGACATACTGACAGCCATCAGTGATGCCCAGGGCACTGGGCCACAGTGGGGCCTGCAGCTTCCTCTGGTAAAGCTGATGGGAGAAGTCTTCCTGTCCAGACACCTGCAAGGAAAGAGCAGGTGGGAATGAGGAAACCAAGATGGAAAAAGGAACAGCCCATTTGGGGGACATGCAGACAAACATACACACACACAATATAAGCAAAACATAAGTCTTTGGGGAAGGTTAAAACTAAGGAGCTAATTAAAACCTTTTTTTTTTTTTTTTTTTTTTTACTAGAAACACTGAAATGTCCATGAGACAGGAATGAGAGCTAAGAGAATGAGGTGTGTGAGTGAAAGAGAACAGAACTGTATGAACATGTGATCCCCTAACTTTTACCTCAGGAAAATCTTCACAATTCTCCACAGAGAATATAAACTTTCGGCGGCTTTATTGTGCAAGGGGAAAAGGTTTATCCTGATCTTTGGCTCTTCTGGATCAAGGTCTAGCATCGTAAGCCTATTATTGGGAAACCACAGGGTGGAGCCAAGTGATACGTGCACCACAGCGCTTTACTTACGTCACCATCCTCAGTCAAAGCCTGGGGACGGGCAGAAGGTAGTAGGGGAAACACTTGGCAACATCAGCCATTTGCATGTCTCCAACGGCTGTAGCAAAATTCCCTTTATTTCATTTAACAACAAATATGTGAATGCCAACTATGTGCAGGACATGAGCTAAGTGCTAATAGGAAAGCAGTGATAGGCACAATCTCTTTGCACTTCAAGGACAGTAATTTCCGATATGCCACCTGAAGTAAAACAGGCCTGGAATTTAATGGCTGTGTGACTTTGGGCAAGTTAGCCAACTCTCTTGGGTTCAATATCCTGTGCTATAAAATGGGATAATGATACCACATGTAATTAAGGGTTGATAATAATAATCACTACCACAGTATGGCTGCTTCCTATGAAGTAGGCACTGGAAAACACTTCGTGTGCATTATTTTATTTAACCCATCAAACAAACAAACACCTCTGGAGAAGGTCCCATTATATCCCCCAATGTCTGGATCAGGCAAATGGGGCTTTCGGAAGTTAAGAAACTTGACCAAGGTGGGAGAGCGGGGATTCAAGATGAGTGCTCTGAATCTCCACACCTAACCGTGCCACACAAGGAGGCACTTGGTAAATTCTTCGCCTGTTTCCTGAGCGCCTTGATCACCGCAACCTTCTGGCAGGATAATGCCTTTCACACATGGCAACCAAGACACTGCTGGCACCTGAGTAACCTCATTAAAATAAAAGCCCAAAATGCTCAATAATAATTCAGTCGTTTTGTGTCCTTTCTCCACTGTGCCTTGCCAGAAGCTAAGCAATAAGTTGGATGGACCAGTCGAAGCAAAACAAAGGAACAGGGAGATGAAGTGACATTAAAAATTAGCTAAAAAATTAGCACAAGCTGAATGCCCACGAGCACAGCTAAATAAACTATGATAAACTATGAGATATCTGTGCTATCAACATTCAGCCATTAAGAGGAATAAGACAGATCCATATATACATTAAGTGGGGGGAAAAAGCTACAAAATAAAATATACAGTAATATATCATGTTTATAATCACACACGATTGATTATATACCAGCTGTTAGAAGCAATCACAGATAGTGCTGGAGGTTGAGAGCTCTGGGGCCAAACCACCCAACTACAAATCCTGGCTCCGCCACGAATGACTTGCATAATCTAGAGTAAGCAAATTACTAATTTCTCTGTGCCTTAAGTTTCCTTATTTATAAAATGGAGGCAATGATAGAAGTTATGAAAATTAATGCATACGTATAAAGTGCTTAAAATAGCACCTGGCACATAGTAATTGCTTAATAAATGTAAATTAGGACTATATTATCACGGGAACATCGATATCACTATAAATGCATAAAAACGATCTGGAAAAATGCCACTAAACTTCAGCTATTATTTGACTCTAAGGGGAGAGGCAGGGATTGTAGGTAATAAAAGGGGCTTTGACCTGATTTTATGACATTTGAATTCTTTCAAGGATGTACTTATGTATTATTTATAGACTCAAAATAAATTAATGATAAAAACTGAAAGGATTCCAATATGCCAAAGGCACTCGAGAGTTCCTAACTTCCAGGCTTTGGGTACAAGAAAGCAGGAGGGAGCCAGAACGGGGGCAACTGAAGTCCCTGCCACAGACGCAGCCTCTCCCTAGGCCGTGTTCCCACCCGCAGTGGTCTGCCCCTTTCACCTTCCAGGCCGGCATCCCATCGTATTGCAGCTCTCCGTCCCTGATGAAGTTGTAGAGAGGTGAATCAGGGACAGAATTCAGGTCCCCACACAAGATGATGGGGCAGTGGCTGCCATCTGACAACCTCGCCACCTTGTCCACTTCAGCCAAGAGAATGGCCATCTGGGCCAACTTGACATCACCCCGGCGTGGGTTGTACAGGATGTGGGTATTAGCCACACATAATGGGGCCACCGAGACTTGCCCCAGGCCTTCTGGGACCAGTGGCTGCAGCAGCAGCACTAAGCCCACGTTATCCCGATTGAGGAGCTCCAAGCCAGGCCGGAAGTACTCCACAGGGCTGGCGCAGAGCAGACGGAATCTCGTGGGCTTGTAGCAGACAGCACAGCCGTCCGTCTTACACCCGGTCCTCCTCTTGTAGAAACAGGTGAAGCCTGCAGGAACACCCCACCAAGGAGATGGATCAGAGTCCTTGAACCCTGAGTCCCTCCAACCAGTGGCAGTAACGCCGGTGGGTGTGCACAGGCATTGCTCCTGCGGCTCTGTAACGGGAGTCCTTGCCCTTGCCAATCCCCTGGCCCTGCAGAGGTTCCCTGACAGCTTTAACCAGACGAGAGAGGCTCTAACGGGAAAGGAGGAGAGAAGGGTTGAAGCAATATAAGTTGACGTGGACAGCATGGAATCTAAAGTCAGACAAGTTGGCCCTGGCCAGTGTGACTCAGTGGAGAGCGTTGGCCTGTGCACCAAAGGGTCTTGGGTTCCATTCCCAGTCAAGGGCACATACCTGGATTGCAGGCTTAATCCCCAGGGCATGTGTGGGAGGCAACCAATTGATGTGTCTCTCTCACATTGATGTTTCTCTCTCTCACTCACTCTTTCTCTCTTTCTTCCTCTCTAACTCACTTTCTCTCCCTCCCTCCTTTCTTCCTTCCTTTCTTTCTTTCTTTCTTTTTCTTTCTTTCTTTCTTTCTTTCATCTTTCTTTCTCTCTCTCTCTCTTTCTTTCTTCCTATCTCTATCTCTATCATCTCTATCTCTATCTCTATCTCTATCTCTATCTCCCTATCCCACTCCTCCCTCCCTTCCACTCTCTAAAAATCAATGGAGCCCTAGCTGGTTTGGCTCAGTGGATAGAGCATCGGCCTAGGGACTGAAGGGTCCCAGGTTCGATCCCGGTCAAGGGCCCATGCCCAGGTTGTGGGCTTGGTCCCCAGTAGGGGGAGTGCAGGAGGCAGCCAATTAATGATTCTCTCTCATCATTGATGTTTCTATCTCTCTCTCCCTCTCTCTTCCTCTCTGAAATCAATAAAAAAAATACATATTTTTTTTAAAAAAAGAATGAAAACATGTTAAAAACTAAAAATAAATGGAAAAAAATATCCTTGGGTGAGGATTAACAAATAATAATAATAATAATAAAATAAATAAAGTCACACAAGCTGGAGTTCTAGCTCCACAACCTACTAGCTTTGTAGTTTTGTGACCCTAAGCAAGTCACAGAAATTTTGAGAAACTCAGTTTCCTCGTTGTAAACTGGGGATAATACTCGGCCTCATAGGTGGTTACTTCAAGAATTAAAGGGCAACATGTCACAGTTACTTTAAAACTTCGAACTCTACTTTCTTTTTCACCCACATAAAGGAGGAGCTAGCTCACAGGTGAGACTGAAGGTTTCCTGGGACAAAGGAAACCATGGTGTCTTCGGAGAGAGCAGATAGGGCTGCAGGAACAAAGACTGGCACACATGCCAGGGAGCTACATTACCCATCATTCGCAGCGAGGGCTCCAGCTGCTCCCAGTAATGATCTTCCTGGACTTCCTGAAGACACAGGATCTGGGAAATGTACAAGGAAACCAATCACTCCAGAATGCCCAGAGTGCTGAATGGACTCCCACCCCAGGAGCAGGCAGTGGCCAGGTGGGAAGCTCCTGAGGGTCTCAGGACTGCACCTTCCCACAGGACTGACAGCCAGCCCCGGGAAGAACAGGCCAGAGTGACGCTGAGGAGACCAGACACATACGCTGGATTTTCCCTCAAGTCTCCCTCCCTGCACAAAGGTGCCAGAAAGTGCACCCAGGGAAAGTCTTCTCAGCATCTGCCAAAACTCACTGCTTCAGGCAGGCAAGCTCCAGCCCCAGGAAGGACTCCAATCATGTGAACAATGGGAATGAACTCATTTTCTAAGAGCATTGGGAAACAGCCCAGGCCCAAAACAAATGCAAGATGCACTGCCCTCCCCGCTCTTCACTCACATCAGGGTCCCAGTGCTGGAATTCCTGCATGAGATTTGCAAAGCGATAGTTCCAGTTGAGGATGTCCGGGTGGCAATGCAGATAGAGCTCGGAGCTCTGCTGCATCAGGTCCTGGGCCAGGATGTTATAGGACATCAGCGTGAACTGGAACTGCGGGCCATCCCCTGCCTCCAGGCCCTGCGCATCCAGCTGAGTGGAGAAATCCTCCCATTCTCGCCACAGGATTTCTGCAAAGGGGTTGGGAAGATGAGATCATGACAAGTACATGTTACCCACAGGCCCCACATCTCCACCCCTGACTCAGTGATACTGTGTCTCAAATTTTTTCACCTTCCATGTCACCCATCCCCCTGTGCCCATCTGAGCAGAACTCTAAGGACATTCTCACATTAGACAGTAAGCGCCATAAAGCCAGAGACAACCTGGGGCTGTTCACTACTGTATTCCTAGTACCTGGCATAATGCCTGGCACCTAGTGCATGCTCAATAAATACAGGCTCACACTCTTGACCAGGGGTCCTCAAACTACAGCCCGCGGGCCACATGCAAATACAAATATTGTATTTGTTCCCGTTTTGTTTTTTTACTTCAAAATAAGATATGTGCAGTGTGCATAGGAATTTGTTCATAGTTTTTTTTTTAAACTATAGTCCGGCCCTCCAATGGTCTGAGGGACAGTGAACTGGCCCCCTGTTTAAAAAGTTTGAGGACCCCTGCTCTTGACAAATCCAATGGTCTCTGGGGAATCACTCAGATGAATGTGCTTAATGGTCACCCGATGTTAAAGACTCTTCTCAGCCTTGGTTGTTTTCTAACCTCTAAATCTGGAAAAGTTTGTAGGGCTAGAAACCGCTTGTCCCCCATCTCCCTTAAAGCATGGAGCTGTGGAGTGGATTTCAAACCTATCTGACCCACAGAACTCAGTCTTCACATTTTAATGGAAGCCCAATATGTGCCAAAGATAAAACTGGTGTCATTCTGTTGAGGCACAGAGTGGAGGCTCCGAGGGCTCTCCGTCTCCTCCCAGGAAGCCCTTGGATCACCTCCAGAGAAACAGTCGCAGGGAGAATCAGAACTAGGATCTGCTGTGTTCTGCCATCACCGAGCTATGTAACTCTGGGCATGTCCCGCTACCTCTCTGCACCGGCGTTATATCCTCTGAGAGACCAGGGGGCTACGTGAGATGATTTCTAAGGCCCACCTAGATCTGACATTCCAAGAGTCTTAGAAAAAAGAATGCAGCGGCAGAGTTGACAGAGCTCCCCACCGAGAATCTTCTTTAGCAATGGCTCTGCCCACACCCACGACAACCTGGCAACCTGCTACCCTGGCTCTCTCAGCCAGCTGTCAGACTCACCATGATAAGGAATTTCTACGGGGGGAGGCTGCAACTGCCCCAGGTCCTCAAAGGACCAGATGGGAGCCTCTTCCTGGGGCATGGGCTCAGGCGCTAGGCTCCAGGCGACCACTGCGGGGTCCTCTTCCCACTCCTCTGCAGCCAGTGCACCCATTGGGAGGATGGTGCAGTCTGCATACTGAGGGCCTGCCTGCATGGGGACAGCTGCCCACATTGGGCCCTCGCCCTCTGGCAGTGACTCCTCTCCTAGGACCTCGGGGGAAGGCTCCTCTAGGTTCTCTGCTGCCTGCAGGTCACTCAGCTGCCTGCTGCACCACTTGTCCTCGGAAGCAGCATCCTGTTCTCCAGGATAATCCATCAGGAGTGCCAAGCTGCTCTGGGCTAGTCCCTTATCTACTAGGGGACCCTCGCTCACGGCCGAGAACACCTGGCTCGACCCTTCTTCTCGCCACTGCTGCAGCAGGCCCTCACACTCTTCCTGGTCCAGGCCCTGAGGGGCCATGGCAAAGTCACCCTCTACCTGGGGGGACGAGCTCTTCGCCAGGAGAGCATTTTTTCGACACGTGAAGAAAGCATCTAAGGAGAAAGCCAAAATACCGTTATAAGATGACAGCATCACCCCACCCACACTCTTTTCCCAACTAGAATGTGAATCCCATACAAGTAAGAATCATATTCACGAGACCCTTCCCCCCCAACCCCGAAGTGGGAGTCCGTTCTGGGGGACTCTTTCCCCCTCCCCATGTGGGAGTCTGTACTTGTTCTTTAATAAATTTCCACCTTTGCTATAAAAAAAAAAAAAAGAAGAAGAAGCCCTAAATGGTTTGGCTTTTGGATAGAGCATCGGCCTGCGAACTCAAGGGTCCCGGGTTCGATTCCGGTCAAGGGCATGTACCTTGGTTGCAAGCACATGCCCAGTGGGGAGTGTGCAGGAGGCAGCTGATCGATGTTTCTCTCTCATCAGTGTTTCTAACTCTCTATCCCTTTCCCTTCCTCTCTGTAAAAAATCAATAAAATATATATTAAAAAAAGAATCATATTCACTTTGCTCATCATTGTTCCATCACTGAGCCTACCCATCTTAGTGCCTGGAACTTCATCATCATCACAGCAAAATGCTTACCATGTGCCAGGCACTATTCTAAGTGCTTTGCAAGTACTGACTAATCTATATGGTAGGGATCTGATAAATATTCAGTGTGGGAATAAATGCAGTGGTTCTCAACCTTCCTAATGCCGTGACCCTTTAATAAAGTTCCTCATGTTGTGGTGACCCCCAACCATAAAATTATTTTCGTTGCTACTTCATACTGTAATTTTGCTACTGTTATGAATTGCAATGTAAATATCTGATATGCAGGCACATCTGATATGTAGGATGTATTTTCAGGGGTCGCAACCCACAGGTTGAGAACCGCTGGAATAAAGAATGGTTGACCCGCATAATCTAGGACAGAGATGGTCACATATAAACACACCTCTTTATCTCGAGATTGAGACGCCTATGAAACATCAACTCTCTAGTTCTAAGAGCCACTTAATCTACACAATTTACTTCTTTTTTACTGTTGTGAATCCTCACCGGAGGACATTTTTTCCATTGTTTTTAGAGCGAGTGGGAGGGAAGGAGGGAAAGAGGAAGGGAAGAGGAAAGAAACTTCGATATGAGAGACACATCGATTGGCTGCCTCCCGCACATGCCCCACTCAGAACCTGAAACCCAGGTAGTGCCCTTGACCAGGAATTGAATCCGAGACCCTTTGGTACATGGGCCAATACCCTAACCACTGAGCAACACCAGGAGAGCTAAAATTTACTTAATAAAGACCCTTGGTCTCTTGTCAAAGTTAGTTATTCTACTCACAAATTTTCACAAACTTCATTAGCTTTCCCATTCCATAACGCAACAGAGGCTGTAAATCAGGTGCCAACAAGTGACAGCAAGAGACAGCTGTCACCTTTCTGCTACAGCAGCCACAAATGACGGCCAACAGGCAAGAAAGCAAGTGGGAAAAACTTTAAAATTAGGGCTCCCAAACTCCAGGCTCAGTACTTTGGTCCAAACAAACCCTCCTTACACACTAAGTCCCTTATTTGTGGCACAGGACAAGTGAAATGCATGATGCTGACCCTCAGCTGTGTTGTTTTTTTAAGGCAAGAAAAACATCAGAGTGGTTCAAACATTGACGCTATCTTAAGGCCCATGTGAATAAAACAGTGGTTTTCAACCAGTGATGGTTTTGCTCTTGGGGGACTTTTGGCCTTGTCTGGAGACACTGTGGTTGTCACAGCTGTGGGGATGCTACTGGCATCTAGTGGTTAGAGACGAAGGATACTGCTGAACATAATACAGCACAAAGGACAGCCCTACAGCAAATGGTCCAGGCCCAAATGGCAAGAGTGCTGAGACTGGAAAACGCTGCTTCAAACCCATGGGCTGAGTTGCTGGCTTTAGTCTCAGGGACTTGATCGTTCCCTGTCTCTTGAAACATCCCCCATGCATAACAGATGGCGGGGGTTCTTTGATTTACTGTGTGCTATTACTAGTTTCCAAATTTAGCAGGTTTTTGTTGATGGTGGTGGTTTGTGTTTCAGCAGCAGAATCCTTTTATTTAAAAACTTAAAAAAATATGTAGAAACCATATAACTAAGTTAAACCCATTGGGCTACTTTAGTGGGGGTGGGAGGGGTGGACCCTCCTCTGAGATCCCTTCAAACCTCTGTCTAGACCAGTGGTTCTCAACCTTGGCTGCACATTAGAATCACCTGGGAATCTCTTTAAAATCCTGATTTCTGGGCCTCATCCTCCGGAAATTCTGTTTCTTTGTTATGGGGTGGGGCCACAACATTAGTAACAAAGAAACAGAATTTCCGGAGGATGAGGCCCAGAAATCAGGATTTTAAAAAGATTCCCAGGTGATTCTAATGTGCAGCCAAGGTTGAGAGCCACTGGTCTAGAATAGAGCATGGCTGAAGGAATATCCTCTGGCTCCCTGAAAACAATGACTTCTGTGGAGAGTCTCATTCCTCAGAAGTGCCTACACCTGGGAACATCCCTAAATTGCGTGCCCACTACACTGAGTGGCCAGATGATTATGACCACCCTGTCGGTACAGTGGGGCCTTGACTTACGAGTTTAATTCGTTCCGTGACGGAGCTCCTAACTCAAATTACTCGTTTGTCAAATCAACAGTGAACGAGTGAGACACGTGATGCTGGGCTGATGTTGTGGCGTTCACGGTGACCTTCGCTGCGCCAACTAGCGGTGGGGTATCTGAAGCTGGCTCGTAACCTGAATTTTAGTTCGCAACTCAAAGCAAAAAATCGGTGGAGAGACGGCTCGTATCTCGAAAAACTCGTAAGTCAAGTGGGACACTCGTCAGTCAAGGCCCCACTGTACTTCATTGACACTTCCAAAAATACTGAATACTGAAAACGTCCTAAGCAAATACTCTCAAGGTTTTAATATTATTATTGTTTGCATAACTAACTCACTTCATTACACTGATGGGGTGGTCATGATAATCTGGCCACTCAGTGTATATGCTGAGGCGTGCACGAGGCACTAGGGACACAGCTAGCAAAACAGGTGTGAGCCCACCCTCCCTCCCTCCTGGTGCTTGCATTCTAAAAGCAGACAGAAACAAACATCTCATACGAAATACACATAATGTCACGTAATATAAATCTCACACACACACACTGCGGAAGGTTCCAGAAAGGGGAGGCACAGCATGCACAGTCCGACCCTTATCTCTAAGAACATGCTTGCTGGCCTGTCCCGCCCCGCAACTGGCAGAGACACCTTCGGGAATTTAACGACCAGGAATGAAAAGGGGCGGGCGGGCCGTGGAAAGTGAGAGCCTCCCTCCCGAGTGTCGGCGGGACACTCAGCTCTGGTGCTCAGAGCTCAGGTGCACATGCAGCTCTGGGTTCCGAGCACGTCTTTCACCCGGAGCCTCCACGGGGAGCAGAGCTGCGAGGAGCTGGGGAAAGTGAGTGCGGCCTGAACCCGGGACCACAGGTGCGTCCAGGTCTCCAGCCGCTGACCCAGGCCGACAGGCGCCCACCCAGAGAAGTCGGGCATTCGCCCAGGCCCGGAGCTGCCAACCCTTTCCGACCCCCCAGAGCAGCGATCGGCGGGCCCCGGAACCGCCTGCACCCCGCCGCCTGGGAGGGGCGGTTCTGCCCTGCCCCGGCCCGCCTCCGGGTGAACTGCGGCCCAACGCAACAGCGTGAGTAGCGGCCGCCCGCGAGGGTCGCCGGCCCGGCCTGCGCCGCCTGGAGTCCGGGACTGGCTCCGGGGGGAGGGCCGCCCGCACACCTGGCCACTGCCTGGGAAGGTGGCCGTGAGGCCCGACTCGCCGCAAGCCCCTCGGCCCGCGGCGCCTGCCCGGCCCGGCTCCCGCCTGCAAGGACGCGGGGCCAGTACCTGAGAGGGCGCGGGAGAGGGCGCGGCAGAGGCGCGCGGCCGGCAGCAGCAGGTAGCACAGGCACGACGCTATCATGGCCGGCCGCCCCGCGGCGTCCGCCTCCCTCCTCCTGCAGCCGCCGGTCGCCTCAGCTCGGCCCCGCCCCCGCCTCGCCCCGCCTCAGGCTCCGCCCCCAGCCCCGCCCCCGGGCGGCTCACGTGGTCCCGCTGAGCTTCAACAACAACTTTATTGGGGCCGTGGAACACGCGGAGGCGGGGCGGGGGCGGGGCCTGTACCCATGGCAATGGACGCAACCTGGCTCCGGGAAGCCGGCGAAGCGCAGGAGTTTCAGATGAGCGCCACGCTGGAGGCTCCCTAGTATTACCCAGAGGACACGATTTTATTCCCACTCCCGCCGCCTAACTTGGGGTCCACCCTGTAACCTCTCCGCCCTTCAGTTTTCTCATCTGTAAACGGAGGGGCTGGGCTTCCCGAAGGCCGCACCCAGTCCTGGCTTCTGTAATCTCACCCTTCTCAGCCCAGAGAGAGGAAAGAGCGATTCTCCATGTTTCTCTTTTTCCTGACCCTACCGTCTTCTCCAGCTCACATTCTAGGTCACAAGCCAGTTCAAAACCTTATCTCCTTCCTCATCTTGTTTCAAATGGATCCTCTTTATACCTGATCTAGATAAAAGGGGGTGTCCCATTGGTAAGGGAGTCAAGAAAGGGGGAGAGGGGCTTCCGCAAGGGCAGGCAGGGACCAAGTCTGGTTGGTTGGTTGGCTGGTTTTCATTGAGGTATTTCTCTACTGTGTGCAACAGTGTCAGGCACATAGTAGGGCTAAATACATCTTTGTTGACTGAACAAAGCACTTATCATGAAAGGAAGGCCAGGTCCCCTAGCAAGTCTATGCTACCCAAAGACCTCTGTGCGTCTCTCTTCCCCATTCTGCAACCGCAGCCTTCTGCCCCAACCAACTGAAGAAGGAAGGACTGTATGTACTACCAATTTCAGTACCCAGTGTCTGAGCTGTGCAGTTTCCAATTTGTGGCTGCAGCCTCGGTTGTTCTGGGAAGCCTTCTGGGGAGTCACCAGATCCAGGACCAGCTGGATACATCATAACACTGAAAGGCTAGAAGGAGGAAGCAGGAAAGAGTCAGTATTGTGACTTTCTGGCTGTTTTCCCTTAGCTCCCGAGAAGTGTGTGCCTTCAGGTAACAGCACTCCTGCCTTGGCCTCCCATGAAGCAGAAGCCCCAGGAGCAATCTGAAGGTTTAGAAACTAGTACACAAATGTTACCTAAGAGCCCCCCAAAGTCAGGCCCAGGCCTTTGAGTGGCTTAAATAGCCCTTTCTTGTACCTTCCTGCCATTTTGCCCCGATAGTTACCCAGAAATCCAAGTTCCAAACCAGGCCCTAAAAGTATTTATCTAGAGACTATTTTTATCATTTTGTGAAATTAGGGTTTCCTTATCCACTTGGAAAATCTCTTAAAAATAAAAACTCCTAGGTCCTACTCAGGTCTGAGGTGGAGCTCTTAAAAACTGACCGAGTTATTCTGGTTACATTTTGGGAACCTCTGCAGAAGGACCTAGCCTCAGCTGGACTATTCATTGCAGGTGTGGGTAAAGGGTGTCAGGCTAATTGATGCCATGTTCTTTCAGAGGCTTTTCCTGAGGCCAATGGAGAATGGCTGGCCTCCTTTTGTTTCCTGATCCATAATCCGATCTGTTGGGAAGAGTAGGATGATGTAAGGATCACAAGCTTTGGAGTTGGACCATCTGCGCCTAGACCCTGGCTCTGCCACTTTCTACCCTTGGAACTTTCTACCCTGAGAACTTACCCTAACCTCTTGGAGCCTTAGTTACCTCACTGTGCTCAGCCCAGGGTAAGCTCTCAATGTTTACTATTATATTTTTTAAATTTAAGCCAAGAACACCTCTGGCTACTGATAATGGAGGGTCATCTTCTACAATCCCTGGCAGAAATAAGGGCCCTTCAGACTGCAATATGGCATTGCTAAGCAAGCCATGACTACAGGTTCCAAGGAGACTTGGCCTAGAGAAGTGCAGACACAGGCTTCCCCAACAAAGGAAAATTACAGGTATAACCTACACCATCTGCAGCCTCATGATGTCAGAAATATTCTGAGAGAGACCGATGAGCCCCTCAGTCCACGCCCTCCCCCCCCCCCCGATTACAGTGGAAGCAATGATAAGCATCTGTGTCCACCACTAAGTGGTTTCAAGGGTGCAGACCTATCTAATGGGGCAAGTGGAAGGTTTTGCAATACTTTGAGGAATTTAAAATGTTCTTTCAGAGGCAAATTTCCTGTATATAAGAAATTTATGCTTTGAGCTTTCAAATTTTACTCTGCCAACACATATTTGTGGAAATTTGATATGAGAGCTGCCTTTATTAATCCATTGGTTGACTACACAAGGTGGCATAATGCTTCCCTTGGGATTTCAGAGGCTATTGCCCGAGGCCTAGAATAGTGTTGTCCAAGAGAAATATAATGTGAAGCACATATGTAATTTAAAATTTTCTAGTAGCCTCACATAAAAAGAAAAAAGTAGGTGACATTAATTTTAATATATGTAACCCCATATATCCAAAAAATTTAACATGAAGCTCATGTCATCAGCATTTTTAAATGAGATATTTTATGCTCTGAAAATATTTTTTTGGCACAACTGGTGTTGCTCAGTGGTTGAGAGTCAACCTATGAACCAGGAGGTCACATTTCAATTCCTGGTCAGGACACATGTCCAGGTTGCAGGCTTGATCCCCAGTGGGGAGGTGTGCAGGAGACAAGCAATCAATGGTTCTCTCTCATCATTGATGTTTCTATTTATCGCTCCCTCTCCCTTCCTCTGTCTGAAATCAATCCTATATAATAAAACCCTAATATGCAAATCAACAGAACAGCGGAAAGACCGGTCACTGTGACACACACTGACCACCAGGGAGCAGACATTCAATGCAGGAGCTGCCCCCTGGACGTCAGTGCGCTCCCACAGGGGGAGCACCGCTCAGCCAGAAGCTGGGCTCATGGCTGGTGAGCGCAGCAGTGGTGGTGGGAGCCTCTCCTGCCTCCGTGGCAGCGCTAAGGATGTCTGACTGTGAGAGGGTGCAGGCTGGATTGAGGGACCCTCCCCCCAGACCCCCCCCCAAGTGCACAAATTTTGTGCACTGGGCCTCTAGTAAAAACATATTAAAAGTAGTTTTTTAAAAAGTTCTTTCTGCTAAGTTTTTGAAATCCAACATGTGTTTCAGGTGAACAGCACATCTTAATTCAGACTAGCCATATTTCAAGTAGTTACAGTAAGTGACTATCATATTGAACCTGTGCAGGTCTAGAGGAATCAACACAGCCTCTTAAATAGGATAGGTAGAAAAGAATTGTCTATGTTTAACTCTATGATAACTTGAGACTGATTCACTCCCAGTAACTTGCCTTCTCTGAGCCCAGTGTTTCCTCTGGCATCTCAGGATTTATGTCTAGATATTCCCAGAATATACCAGATCGGTCTAAGCTGATGATTTAATTAACTCCCTTACTCACTGATTCATGTGTCATGTGTTCGTTAGAGATTTCTCAAGTACTCATCAATGTTTACCTCACCCTTGTCTTTTCTTGACCTCATTCCTCCTCTCTCATTAAAGACACTACTATTAGACTCACAGTATTCCCTGCCTTCAGTCCTCCCTCCATTACTAATGTGGATGAGCCATCTCAAATCCAAGAAGCTCATTGTCACCACCTCCTTACTGACCTCATTCCCACCGTACTTTAGACACCCATGATGTGTCATTACTGGGTACTGCTCCACCTCTGAAATCATAAATTCACAAACCCCCTCTGATGGGTCACCCCTTGGCTTTCTGCCTTTCCCAGTTTCACTTCTGCACACTGTTCTTTAACCCTTGAGTTCTCTGTTCTGCCCTCAAGCTTCCCCTTAGTCACCTTTCAATCCCCCTCAGGCATCCTTTAAAACGCCCTCATCCCAATATCAATTTTCTTGCCCACCATTCCTTGATTACACCTGCCCAGGTTCAGTAAAGCCATTCTTCTCCTTGGCTCTTACACCTGGGCTGCTGAGCACTGGTGTGTAAAATTACCAACAGATTGGACCTATTAGTGGGCTGGTCTCCAACCTCACTCAGCCCTCAGCCCACCCCAGCAATCTGTGTTCTTAATTCGTTTTCTCTCCCATTTCCACAAACTTGCTGTCATATTGCCTCCCTTCTTGCTCTCTGGAGATCATCTCCCTACCAACTTTAGAGAAAAAGTAGACCCACCAAGTGAAGTCCCTCTACTCCCGGTTGCCACACCAACACACTGACTAGCAGGCACAGCCAACTTTTCTTCCTTCCCTCCCAACACAGTGGCTGAAACCCCCACCAGGCTTGGAGTCCCCTGCTTCCTGCCTTCTCAGAGGTTGTGCTCCTTCTGTTTACCCCTCTCCTGCTCTTCCCTGACTTCTTTCCATCAACATTTAAACTTGTCAAATTGCTCTGATATTACGAAACCCTCCTTCAGCCCCTGTCGCCCTCCAGCCACCCCTCCATCTCCTCACTTCTCCTCCACAGCCAAGCTTCTTCGAAGAGTTTTCGGTTCCTGCTGTCTATACTTCCTCACCTCTCATTCACCTTCATTCCATTAAATACAGCTTCCACGCTCATCACTCCGCTAAAACGTCCCAATGCCTTCCTTGTTGCTAAATGCTATGGACATTCTCCGGGCTTTATTATTTCTTGACTATTCTGTAATTTTGCATTTCTTCCCCCCCCCCCCACCTCCTTTTTGTCAGATTCTCTTCCCTTCGCTTCTGTGACATTGTTTTCCTTCTAATTCTCTGGACATTTTGTCCTAGTGTCTTTTATTTCTGTTCCTCTGACCCCAGCCCTCCTCCTTTCAATGATGGTGTTCCTAGGATTTTATCCGTGGCCTCTCTCCTCTTCTTACTTTAAAGTTCTTCCTGGAGAAGTTTTCACCACTCCAGTGGCTTCAAGTACCAGCCGCATACTGACAACTCACACATCCACATTTTTAACCTTTTCCTGAGCTACTGACACATGAATCCTCTTGCCTATGGATCTCCCATAGGACTTCCCAGGGACACATCCAAGATTCAACACACCCAAAGTAGTACTCATGACCTTCCCCCACGACCCCCCAAAAAACCGCTGCCCTGGCTCCTCTGTCCTTTTCTTAAGGAGTGGCACAGTCATCCATCTGGCCTCCTGCGTTTACATCTCCCCTTTCACTTTCAAATCTGGTCTGCCACCAAGTCCAAGTACTTTGGCCTTTATATTCATTCAGTCCACTTCATCCCTGCAGCCACTCCTAACTGACGTTGCTCCTCTTCCTGTCTTCAATCCACTCTTGACCCTGCAGTCAGAGCAGTCTCCCTGCTATGCGAGTTATGTCAGGTCACACTGCTGCGTAAAGCCTCCCCTCCACCCCCCGCTCCCCAATTCTCAAATACAGGCCAGACTCTTCAGCATAGCATTAACGGCCCTTCATTGTTGGCCTCTGCTCACCTCCCATCTCATCTCTTTTTTTCTTTCCCACCACCACTGCCCCCCATGAGAATCACACTCCAGCCTCATTAAACAACTTGAGACTCCCTCAACATGCCATAGGGACTTGGTATATATTTCTCTCACCCTCAAATACCTTTCCTCCCCCAGTGAGCCTACCCCATCTCTCTGCCTTCACCTGGTTACTGCCTGATGGAGCTTCCGGTCTCAGCCTAGAGTCCTTCCTCAAGGTTAACAGTAGCCTAATGCCTATGTCATTCACCTCACTTCATCTAATGTAGGCACTGTATCATCTCACGTCATCATGAGAAGGTAAGTACAGTACAAGAAGACATTTTGAGAGAGAGACCACATTCACATAAGTTTTACTATAGTATATTGTTATAATTGTTCTATTATTAGTTACTAGAGGCCTGGTGCATGACATTCGTGCACTGGGGAAGGGGGGGGATCCCTCAGCCCAGCCTGCGCCCTCTCGCAGTCCAGGACCCAGAGAGTGGGCATAAGCCGGCAGGCAGACATCCCCTGAGGGGTCCTTAGCACTGCTGCGGAGTTGGAAGAGGCTCCCGCCACCTCTGCTGCGCTTGCCAGCCGTGAACCCGGCTTCTGGCTGAGTGGCACTCCCCCTGTGGGAGCGCACTGACCACCAGGCGGCAGCTCCTGCATTGAGCATCTGCCCCCTGGTGGTCAGTGTGTGTCATAGCGACCGGTCGTTCTGCCATTCAGTCAATTTGCATATTAGCCTTTTATTACATAGGATTGTTGTTAATCTCTTACTGTACCTAATTTATAAATTAAATGTCATCATAGATATGTATGTATGTATGTATGTATGTATGTATATGTGGGAGAAAACAGTATGTAGGGTTCGGTACCATCCACGATTTCAGGCATCCACTGGGGATCTTGAACTAAGCCCTTGTGGATAAGAGGAACCACGGTACAATATTTTGATAGATAATGCATCACATTGCTGGTTATATGGTTTCTGAAGTGCTAGCCCCACAAAAAACTGAAAGAATGCCTATAGTCAACTGATTTTTAACAGTGGTGAAAAAAACAATTCAATGGAGAAAGGACAGTCTTTTCAACAAATGGTGCTGGAGCACTTGAATATCCACATGCAAAATGAATCTCAACCTAAGCCTCATACCTTATACAAAAAGTAACTCAAAATGGATCATAGGAAATGTTCTGGAAATGGGTAGTGGTGATGGTTGTACAACATTGTGCATATACTTAATGCCACTGAATTGTACACTTTAATAGGGTCAAATTAAAGATTTTATGTTAGTACCCTGATAAAAAAAAAATTTAATGGATCATAGACCTAATATAAAAGTCTTTCCCTCAGACTCTACTTGTCCAAAAGCCTTTCCCCCAAACTATCCTTGTCCAGAGCCCATGAATGCTCCCCAGCATAAAGAAGCCTCACCCTCCTTGAAGTCCTGGAGAATATCCCCTTTATCAATTCCCAGTACTGCTCTTAGGTCCAGGCAAGCAGTGCCTGTACCCAGTGGCTATTTGGAATGCCTTCCTCCAAATTTTCTAATGTCCCTTTTGTACCTAAGATCTGTCCAGAGGTTAGACTAAGACCTACATACTCTCGAGTCCCAATTTCTCTCCTTCCAGGACAATTTCTTATCCTTTCCATCAATGTGGGGTTGACCAGATGATCCGAGGGTCTCCATGACTGGTGTCTACCACAGTATGCCAAGAGTTGATCACTCCCTTGGCCTGTTTGATCTATCTTTCAAGAAACCACATGAGATTGGACCGCTAGAATGGTATTACAATGCTTATTTAAGGTGACTCGAGTTGTTTATATGAACAGGAGCTCTGCCAGAAATATTTGCCCAGAATCCTCACACTCTAGAGGTGGCCCTGTCAATTTCTCTCTTGTTATGTAATGTACCCTGAAAGCTCCATGTTAATCATGTCTGCATCCCCTCCCCACAATGGTGCTTATCTTAGTGCCTTGCTCTATATTTTTCAGACTGAATGCCTCTTGAAGAAATGACTAACATCTCATATTTACATATTTCTTTTGATCCAAGGATCTATGTTTTCCCCACACAAATTCCTAGATCTTCATCATTCTTCTGAGTGGCAAAGAGGCATTTTCATGTCCCTGAGCCCTGTAGTCACTGACCTGAACGTTGATGTGCTGAAAGCTTATCAAGAAGGAACAAACATGCCTCCAGAGTCTCTTGACAGTAAATGGCAAGTGAACTTCAACTTCAACGAACGTGAAAACAGCCACGCGTGGGAATGATGGTTGAGTGGTTTCAAGTTAGGCAGCCCAGTAGTTTGGATTGAACAAAGGTTTGGCTGCAACAGATTGTAGTGATAGAACATATGTTTGTTGTGCTTTGCTTTAGATCTTCTGCTTCAAGATTGAGGATACTCTCCCAAGGGGGAAAAGAACAAAAGAAGGAGAACTGGGTAGAAGAAAACAGACTTCACCCATCACTGAAATATTTCGTACCTGAAGCACAACCACCTTGAGAGAAGAACATGGTGGCAGCTCTTCACAGTCACCTGATCGAGGGGCTTGGGTTTGGTCCTGACTCAGAGGGAAATACACCACCACTGAGAGGCACCCCCACAGCACCTTCGTAATCACAGCCAAGCCTTAGCTTGGTCCCAGCAGACATATGAAAAAAGATGACTGTCAGAGCCACCAAGAGGGTGGCAGACTTGCTGTTACCAGGTCCACTCACATGGATCACAATGTCTGCATGAGGTCATGGAATGTTGCCGATGAAATGAAAGTGGCTCCTAAGTCATAAAGTTGCAGGCAGATGGACATCCTTTTGACAGGGCTCCTAGGAACTGAGCTGTGCCACTCTCCCTGATGATTCTGGGAAGTACATATCTCTTCCAGAGTTGGGATCAAATCCATACATGCCCAATTCCCACCAAAGCCCACTCTCCCCAGGGCTTGCAGGGATAGAAAGATAACCACACGCCTCCAGATTTGTCTATGTGAGAGCAGAGAGCACAAAGTTTGAGACCGAGGTGAATGGACAGGTGTGCTTCTTAGGGAAGCAGCAGAAAGGTGACAAGAAGCTGGCAGCAGCCCCCAAGAGGCCCCTGGCACCATGGACAATGATGAACCTCTTGAGCCTGAGACAACAGGTGAAAAGGCATCCCATCTCTCACCACTCCAGCCCTTCCAGGCCGCCTCAGTGCAATACCCAGTGATCACATGGACCCAGAAACCTAGTGCCCTTCTTACCTGGGACCCTCTAGATTTGGGAGGATGTATTACATTGACTTGGCTTTGGGACTCGCCAAACAGGGAGTGAGAGCGTTGAATGCATGTTGTGCTAGAATTGGCTCCTACCAGTTCTAGCTGACTTTGAATTTCATTTTTTGAGCTGCTCTACATCATGTTGGCAGTTTGAAATCACCCATGTCGGGAACATTTATACCACTGGAATTGGCCATGACACATCAGAATTTTTTTTTCTGGAGAGCCGGTTAGACATTTACCAGCATTCCACAGATTGGATGGAATTCTAAAATTGTTTGACTACTGAGGAAATTAAGGCTCAGAAAGTCATCACTTCTTGATAGCTAAATTTTCTGGCTAATCTGCTGTATGTCTTCTAACTACCAGGCCACTAGCTACTCCCACCCCTTAGTACACAGACCTTACCTTACAGGCTGGGAAATAAATGTTGGGGCTTGGGTCCATAGACAAGGACTAAGAAAGACACAGACGTGTGTGGACTCATTAGGAACTCCCGCCTTAGAACAAGGGTGTTCAAAGCTTAGGACCCCTACCACCAATGCTCAGGCCACCCGAAGGATAGGCTGGCCACGTTCTGACAGGCCACCCGGCAGGGCAGCCTGGCTTCCCCAAACCACTGCTTCCCGCTGATACAGGACGAGCTCTGGACACCTGTGTGTAGCTGTCAGGAACCCTCAGCTGGTCCCCGATCACTGGCCCGGGGGCAGAAAATCCATGTCTAGCAAGCGAGGGAAGCTCAGGACACGTGTATTTAATTATAGCAATGACTTTAACCCCAGGGGGATTTTGCAAGCCCTGCCTTCTTCGTGGTCATAAAATAGATGTAGGGTTGGAAGGAGGAGAAGCTAGGTCAAATTCTTAGGAATCCAGTTATCCCTCTCGATTCCTGAGACGCTCCTGTTCCGGTTTATTTTACCTTTGACTGAGTCGCCTGCCCTGCCCGTGGCCTTCACCATCATTCAGAGCAAAGCAACTCTGAACCCCACCCAAACCAGTAAGAAAGAGAAGAGGGAGCAAGAAGCCAATGTCCGAGTCAGGCCCAAAGCGGGGAATAGATCAGCAAGTCTCCAGAGAACACGAGGAGGGGTAGCATGCGACCCCACAGATGCTGGGGGCAGGAGGCAGCAGTGCTGGGGAGGAAGGGCTTGCAGAATGGAGTCCCTGGTGTCTGGAGCCACATGCAGCTGGGGGACAAAGGCTGCAGCCCGGACCTGGGAGACAGAGGAGGAAGCCGAGGTGGAGGGAAGTGGAAGTGGCTCCACCTGAAAGGCTGGCGGGTTTCATTTCCAACATCACGGAGATGCGTTTTTCTTCTAGAGGAGACTGGAACCCAGGCAACACCACACAGCAGTGATGAAACGCTCTACTGTGAGGCTGAAACCGCCCCGGCCTCGGATAAAGGGAAACCCACCCGGGAGAGTTCAGAAACAGACCTCGAGATCGAAGGTGAAAGTGGCTTTCGGAGGGGTGGGGGGACAGACCTGGCTTCCCCAGTTGGCCATGGCTCTGCCCCAGGCGTGGGGCCTGGCGGGTGAGCCGCGTGGGCACATCAGCTTGTTGAATGCTGGACCAGTCAGTGAGCGGGGATTTCAGGAAACTGAGGCTTAAAGAGATTGTGTGAGTTGCCCAAGGCCACCGAGAGCTTACCAAGGCTTGCTGACGCCAAGTTCACCCCACCCTGCCAATCTGCCTCCAGCATTCCATATCCCAGGGCCCGCTGGCGTGTTTGTGGCCCGACCTGCATCCTGGTGACGTTCCTCTCCTCACACTGGAGTTTGTGTTCCCCTGAGTGAGAGCCCCTGACAAATCCAAGTGCATGGCCCTGGGGGGTGAGGGCGGGGGACTGTCTCAGCTGCAGCAAAGACTCTGTTACTGCAAACAGCCCCTCCACCTTCCTCTTCCTCTTCCTCTTCCTCTTCCTCTTCCTCCCAGTCTCCCCAACAAGGGAAGTGCCACAAAGAGCACATGTGAAGCAAGGCGAGAACAATGCCAGCCCCTCCTGCTGGGCCAGCCTCACACCTCCCAGCTGAGGCCGGCCCAGGGGCCCTTTCTCTCCTGTGTCCTGATGGCTGGGTGGTGGGCGGTGATCAGAGGCGGTAGAAACACAGGCGAGGCTGTTCTGCCAAAGTCAACCGTCAAATTTCTCTATACAGTCAGTTCCTAACCCCCGCCAAGGTCAACATACTGTTCACCCCGCACACAGACCTGCTCCCTGCCCCCCTGGGCACCTTGTGGCTCTGTTTTCTTTCTCTCTCTCTCTCTCTCTCTCTCTCTCTCTCTCTCTCTCTCTCTCTCTTTCATTCTCTCTTTCTTTCCTTCTTTTCTTTCTTTCTTTCTTTCTTTCTTTCTTTCTCTCTTTCTTTATTCTTTTTTCCTTTTCTTTCTTTTTTTAAATTTATGTATAGGTTGTTGCTCTTTTTTCTACTTTTCCACTTCAAGTCCGTTGTGAATGTTGCTTTCAACACTGAATGTTTCACGGTTGGAAGATGCGGAACCCCTGCTTCTACTCATTCCTCTCCTCACCCCCACCCCCTGCAAGTGGTAATAGCGTTGCAAGCTGCCCCTACAATACAACCACAGTGAATACAGCTGGAAGGGGTCAGCAGAATCAGACAGAGCAGAATCAGTGCCAGGGACACAGCTGGGAGTTCCCTATGCTGCTTTGGCAATGGAGAACCCCTAATGATTACATTTGGTGCCAGCTCTGTGCTGAGAGGGGCTTCACTCCTGGTGCCCCTGCAGCTGGGGCTGAGAAGCTGGGACCGGGGCAGGGAGGGCTTCCCGGGACAGCCTGAGACAGGAGCCCGTGGGAATATAAGCTGGTGTGAGGCAGCAAAAGAGGGAGAGAAGGGAGCGGAAGTTGCTCAGCCACCTCATGCTGTTTCTCCTATGCAGCGAGCATGGTTCTCCCTCAGAGGTGACTTTGCACCCCAGGGAATACTTGGCAAACTGGGCTGGGGGATGCTACTGGCCAGGGATTCTGCTATATCTCCTGCACTGCACACGACAGCCCCTCACAGCGGGGAACGCCCAACACTGAGTGTCGGTCAGTCGGTCGGTCAGTAGTGCCCAGGTTGAGAAACCCTGCTCTATAACCATCACAGAGGGAAGGCCAGTGTGAAGCTGTGCCTGCAAAAGTACCTTCCTTGTCAAGCTATTGTCTGATCACCAACAAAGCTCTCTCTGTCCGCCTTAAAAACGTTTGGGGTGGCTTGGCCAAAGGCCCTGGGATCTGAAGAAAAAACAGACACAGGCTTAGACCCCAGCTGGCCTGGGACATCTTGCCAGTGGGACATCGGCATCCAGGCAGGCCCACTGCCCACTGCCCGCTGCCCACGGGCCAGGCTGTCTAAAGCCTACAGACAAAGGCTCCAGGAGGTTGGAATGGAGATGTGAAGGCCTCGTCTGTCAGCTGGCTTGAGCACTGTGTGTAATCTGGGCTAGCTTTGTCATTGGGAAAGTAGGGATCACAGATCTTTTTAGAGAAAAACATGACATGCAAGTCTATGAAAGAGGAAAGCCGGCTCACATGCAAGTTTCCTTGTTTCTGGATGGTTTGGGGGTCTCTCCATCTTGCCTTGATTTGCCCCTGTGGGAAGCCTACTGGGCCCTACGTGGGGTTTTTAAGTTGGTATTTCTCTAAGTCATCAGTAATGCTGGTTATGGCTCACATCTTAGCAGTGGTAGCAAAACTAAAAGGGAAATGGAGACTCCTTCAACTATCACAGATCGCCAGCTTCTCACCTGGCTTTTCAGAGCTGCCCCAAGGGGAGACTAGGCCTTCATACACCCCAGGTGATCAGTTCCTGGACAGGGCCAAGCCAGGAAGCCTGTGTGGGGCTCCTTTTCCTAGGGGAGCCTGGGGCCTAACCCCAGGGGCTTGTGTCATCCCAAAGGGAGATGCCCATTTGAGGCTTTCTGGACGTGAGTCTCCCTCCCACTGCTGGCTGACTTCCCAATTGGAGCTGCCCTCTTAACTGACACCCAAGGGACAGATCAGAAGGGAACATGGCCTGGTGTCAGAGGAGATAAGGCAAAGGCAGAAGAGAATTCACATCTTTTTCTGCAGATACTGAGAAATATTTCACCACCGGGCAAAAGGAGCTGTACATGGAGGCCTGCAAACTGGTGGGCGTAGTGCCTGTCTCCTACTTCATCCGGAACATGGAGGAGTCCTACATGAACCTCAACCACCACGGGCTGGGCCCCCACGGTACTAAGGCCATTGCGATCGCCCTGGTGGTGAGCATGCCCATGGAGGCACATGAAGCCTGGCAAGGTGGGGGTGGGGTAGGGGGGTTGACATGGTGATGGGACCCTAAATTGCATCTGGAATGCCCACCCTGCCATAGGCTCAGCTGGACTGCCCATTTTCCCAACAGTCAGGGATTCCCCAATAGGTCCTGGGAAGGAGGCTGCTAGAGACCTGGGCCTTGGAAGTTTGAGCTCTTTCCTCTTTGGGAAACAAAGGCACCAGCCCGGAAAAGTGGCCGGGCTGGGTGCTAATTCGAGAGCATGGTACACAAGGTCAGCCCGGGTCTCAATCCCAGAGCTCACCTTTGCTATAAGTGGGTTCACTCCTGAGCCATTCCATCAGGGTCTGCCTTTCACAACGTTGTCATCCTTAAGGCTCACACCGCAGAGTGGGTCAGGTTTTCCCATAGGAATAATGTTCTCTCCGGGCTTGGCATGGGCGAACAAGCGCTTGCCCTTGAATTCATCATAGCTCTCTATAATCCTAACTGATTATGTACGGAGCTGATTCCCGTCCCAGGAAATCAGAGAATGTAACAGCCGTACGTGAGCGCTACACTGTTTGTTCACTTAGGACAGTAAAGGGCAAGTTCGATTAATAAAAGAAAAAGCACTCGCTCGTCTTTGGAAATGCAAGAGCATTTGCATTTAGCTCATGCCCACTAAGAAGTTACATAAAATGTGAGGCTGTGCTGCTTTCTGGGGAGGGGGCGGAAAGGAAGGGAAGAGCAGAGAGAGAACAAAGCCATCTTGAAATTTATTGAGCATTAAAAGACTGATTCATGTCGTGTTAGGAATGCACCATAACCTCCTGAGCTTCATGGCGGGGGTGGGGGGTGAGGAGGGGGCAGAGGATAATAATGAAATCCTCTCGGGACTCGGGCCATGTGTTTCTCAGAGACAGTAGTTCCTGTTTGGGGGGAGTTTTGTCTTCCTTGATTCTCTGTATAACTCACTTGACAATTACTGTGACATTCTGGTGGACTCAAGTTTTATTTATCTTTTGTGCTGTTTAACTTTGCGCATGTTGGATTTGCCTGGTGTAGATCAAAGGCATCCCGCTAGGAAGGGTCCTATTTCACGCTGCTTCACTTCTATTCCCCAACCGCCTGGCCCCATGCCCTTGCACTCGGTGCCCTGGAGAGCAGCGATGTCCTCTGCTCGTCTTGTTCCCCCAACACTCAGCACAGAGGGTGGGATGACTGGATGGACTTGGGATCCGGCTGCCGGCTGTCGCACACGCTGTGCTAGCCCCAGGGTGACTCCGGCAGCGGTCCTTTAACCCGTTTCTGGATACTGCTAGATGATACCTAGACTGGGCGGCCACCTGAGCCATCTCCCTTGACCTTGAGCACGAAGGAATTCTTCCCCTCCCAGAGAGCTGGGACCACAGACATCGCAGGAAGGCCCTGCGTGGACTGTCCCTCCTTGTAGCAATGTGCGACCGTCCCTCACTCCAGCACCTTCTCCCTTTGGCTGAAGCTACAGCTCCTTGCCGCCTGCTCCTTCTCTCGCTGCCTGGCCTGCTTTGAACACGCGCACGTCCAGAGATGTGTCTGCTCTCGGTGCTTTTCTGCACCGGGCACACGTGGGGAAGGGAGGAATGCAGTGCCGGTCAGCGCCAACCCCATCCCTCAGGCTTCAATGCCAGTCATTGCCTCCCTGTGGGGATGCAGACTAGCTTGGATCTAGATATTTATTTAAGTCCAACTCCTTCCAAATAGCCCGAGGCAGGGTCCTAACTACAAGAGGGTACCAGCTGTGCCCGGAGCCTACCCTGCGAGAAAGGCTTCTCAAGGCAGCAGGCACTGCAACGCTTCCTGCTTCAGGCCTTGTGCTAAAATATTCGTATTATATGTATCAAGTTCTCCTTCCTCTTGGGGCAGGCCACCGGCCTCTCTCCTTGAAGCTAAGTAAATAATTAAAATGGGTTCTGCTCATCCTCGGACCTCTTACTTTCCAGGGCTTTGTTTTCATGTTCCTCTTACAAATTCCCCCGTAGGGCCCCTTTGGGTCAAGGGGCCCAGGATAAGCATATTGCCCTAGAAAATATGCATCTAAAATGTAAATATAAAATATCAGCCTGCAGGGGTGGACAAAAGCAGGTTGACAGCTGTAATAGAAATAAATGAGCCAATCGTTAATAAATAACAAGAACAAACTGTTTCGAGTGCTCACAACTGTAAACCCACTTTGCCCATCTGTACCGTCCTAGCCTCGGTGGGGTGGCTCATCTCCTGCCCCATTCTCCGGTTCCTGCCTACTCCTCCAAAACTGCTGGCCTGCATCTCCATACCCTTTGGCATGGCTGGGAGGTTCTGGGCAAAGTCAGGGACCTGCCTCGGTCACCAACCACCTCTGTCTCCCCCCCCCCCCCGCCCCCACCCCTCGTGGCTGAAGTCCAACACGACTCTGATCACCCTGGAGCTGGCAGACAACAGTGTCATGGAGGACGGCATCCTGAGCCTGGTGGAGATGCTACAAGAGAACTACTACCTCCAGGAGCTGGTACTGTGCCTGCTCTGCTGGCTCCCACCACCACACCCTGGGCCCCAGAGCCCCCTGGAGACAAGCCGAGGCCCCTGCCCGAGCCCAGGCCAGCCTCCAGGCGTTCTGCAATGCATCTGGGGGCCCCTCTTCTGTAGAAGTGACTTCTCAGAGGAGGGTCACACCTCAGAGGCTGGCCAGGGGGACCTGTGCTCCTGGTGGCTGTAGGAAACCCTAAGAAACCATTTCTATTTGGACCTCATAAACCCCTAAATAGACGAACTCACTTCTGTGTAGTTGCCTTACAGTAAAATTTTTTTTTAAAAAAAAAGACATGAAATAATTTCATAAAATACAATGTGCCTGGAGATAGATGATGGTGATGGTCACACAATATGAATATACTAAAGACCACTGAACTGTACACCGAAAAATGGTTATGATGCTTAACATGGTGTTATATCTATTTTACCACAATAAAAAGATGCAAAAATTAAGATAATAATGGCTAATATATATAAAATCCCTCCCACTAGCATGAGAGGACTATGACCATATTTTGTTTAAATTTTTATTGACTTCAGAGAGGAATGGAGAGGGAGAGTTAGATAGAAACATCAATGATGAGAGAGAATCATCGATCAGCTGCCTCCTGCACACCCCCTGCTGAGGATCAAGCCCGCAACCCATGCATGTGCCCTTGACCGGAATCAAACCCTCGACCTTCTGGTCCACAGGCTGATGCTCTATCCTTTAGCCAAACCAGCTAGGGCAAGGACTATATCCATTTATCTCCCCACTTCTTCCCAGTACAGCGATTCATGCTTCATGAATCAGTGAATGAATTGGCAAGTGATTATTTACTCTAATCTCATTTTTTTCCCAATTATTTTATGCCAAACTCTTCAAATATAGCTGACTTGGGTTTTAAAAAAGTTGTCATGTGCTATCTAAAGTACTAGAGCTCAGCTGGGGAGGTGGGGCATGATTGAAGCTAAGTTCAGAAACTACGACCAGCTCGGGGCCTCACAGTGAGGCAACAGAAAAGCTGGCCTCCTATTGTTCTTCTCTCCTCGGGAACACACCGATCCTTCCCATCCTTTCACCCCAGTCCCCTCTCCCCACCGAGAACCTACTCCCTTAGCGTAGGTCTCCGGTCAGCCCCACTCGGACATCATTTGTTAATGAGGGCCCTTTATTGGGGTTTGTACATACACAACTGTTTTCTTGTATTTTAGAATATTTCCGACAATGCTCTTGGTTTTGAGGGGGCCAAAGTCATCGCAGAGTTTCTCCAGAAAAATTCCTCTTCACTCTTGAGCCTTCAGCTATCAGGTATGCCCAGGGAAAGGAAAGGGGGGAGAAGGGGAGGACATTGGGGAAGGAAAGGAGAAAGGAAGAAGGTGAAAGGCAGAGGGAATCAAAGTTGAGCTGAACTGGACCTGGCCCTTCTGATTGTAGAGACCAGAACCCTGTATCTACACCCTGCCAAACCCCTCCAGCCACCCTTGCCCCCTATCCATGGCTACACTGGCTTCCTGGCTTTCCTGAACCATGTACTTCTGATTCACTTTGCAACATTCCTTCCTCTGCTTTAAAGTCTCTTCCCCCAGACATCTCTCCATGACTCGCGCTTTCTCGCTTCATCCACTCAGATGTCATCTCCTTGGGGGATGACTCTGATGCCTTGCCTCAAAGCAGCCCCTCTCCCTTCCCACTTTCTATCCATTTCCCTGCTTGGTTTTCCTTAATGGCATTTGTTACTACCTGACCCCCTGTTTTTAATTAGTTTAGCATCTGTCTCATAGAAAACAAAAAGCCAATTGAGAATTCTAGGATTTACAGAACTGTCCTCAGATTTGTGGTTTGAATTTATACCACTTGCAGGGTCCTGGAATCCCTAAGGCAAGAAATTAACATACAAAGTGATCCTCTGCTGGTAATACCCTGAAGCATGCAACAGAAACAAACATAAAACCTCTTGGAAGAGCCACCCTTTGACCCATACTCCTTGTCGCCTGGTGTTCCCAGAGATAAAGCTTTCCCAAAGATGCGTTCACAGTCCCAAATTGCAAAACAAGAAACAAAACACCATGAGAGTTGTCAAGTGGCAGCATCGGACTCTCAAGAACTTGAGAAATATAATTATCAGATATACACTATACATTGAGTTACCATATGATTTATCCACTAAATAATAGCAGCATTATTAATTAAGTGAAACTGCAAGCAGATATCTTGCACCCAAATATAAACTATCCTATCTAATAAAAGAGTAATATGCAAATTAACCATCACTCCGCCACAAAGATGGCAGTGCCCATAGTGGCTGGGGCGGGACGCTGGCAGCGTCACCCTGGCAACGCAAGCCCAACATCTGCGCCTCAGCCACTCAGAGGGAGGGGAGGAGCCTCACACCAGAGGCCAGGGCGAGGGACGCTGCTGTCATCACAGGCCGGGCTGAAGCTGCTCCCCTCACCCCCCCGTGCAAGAATTTTGTGCACTGTGCCTCTAGTGTTTATTATGATTAAGAAAACCCCAAAAATGCAAGAACAAATCACTGTTTTTTAAAAAAATATATATTTTATTGATTTTTTACAGAGAGGAAGGGAGAGAGATAGAGAGTTAGAAACATCAATGAGAAACATCAATAAGCTGCCTCCTGCATACCCCCTACTGGGGATGTGCCCACAGCCAAGGTACATGCCCCTGACTGGAATCAAACCTAGGACCCTTCAGTCCGCAGGCTGATGCTCTATCTACTGAGCCAAACCGGCTAGGGCTCACCGTTTGTTTTTTTTTAAAAGATCTCCCCCAAAATAGAACTTCTAGAAAAAAGAGTTATTGAGCCCTAA
Source organism: Myotis nattereri (assembly GCF_964212035.1). Lineage (NCBI taxonomy): Eukaryota > Metazoa > Chordata > Mammalia > Chiroptera > Vespertilionidae > Myotis > Myotis nattereri. The sequence goes on along the minus strand of NC_138075.1, from coordinate 21,860,204 downwards.
CCGGTTTGGCTCAGTGGATAGAGCATCAGCCTGCGGACTGAAGGGTCCCAGGTTTGATTCCAGTCAAGGGCATGTACCTTGGTTGCAAGCACATCCCCAGCGGGAGGTGTGCAGGAGGCAGCTGATCGATGTTTCTCTCTCATAGATGTTTCTAACTCTCTATCCCTCTCCCTTCCTTTCTGTAAAAACTCAATAAAATATATATTTTTAAAAAGAGTTATTGAAATTAAAGACTCAATGGATAAATATAGTTATTGAAATTAAAGACTCAGTGGATAAATTCAACAGCAAAGTAGCTATGGGTGAATAAAATTAGTGACCTGGAAGACAGATAAAAGGATATTTTACCTATCATTGCAGTATAGAAGATAAAGAGATAGAGAATATGAAAGATAAAAGAATATAAAAGGAAGAATAGACTCACTATAATAGCTAATCAGCGTTCCAGAAGAACAGGTGAGCAACAATATTTGAACAAATTATAGCTGATGTGTTCCTTGAATTGCTGAGTTATAAAATTACCTGATTTTATACATTGACTAGCTTGTTATGTCATTTTATTGCACAGCCAAAGAAATATTTGTATTTCAGTAGGTATATTCATTTGTGCATTCATAAAGTCAGTCGGTCAGGAAGCATTTATGTGCCAGGCACAGTTTAGGTCAGTGATGGCGAACCTTTTGAGCTCGGCGTGTCAGCATTTTGAAAAACCCTAACTTAACTCTGGTGCCGTGTCACATATAGAAATTTTTTGATATTTGCAACCATAGTAAAACAAAGACTTATCTTTTTGATATTTATTTTATATATTTAAATGCCATTTAACAAAGAAAAATCAACCAAAAAAATGAGTTTTCGTGTCACCTCTGACACATGTGTCATAGGTTCACCATCACTGGTTTAGGTGCTAGAGATACAAAAGTTCAAAGAAGAAATTTGGGTATAAGCCATTTATTCCCCAGAAATCTTTTAGATTGCTTAGCAGGGCAGGGACTAGAGCAAAGTAAGGGAGGCATTCGCCTCAGTCACACAACTTAAGGGGCATCAAAAAGCTCAGCAACTAAGTCAATAACATCTTGATGCAATATTTTTTAAAGTCAAAGTCAATACAAAAATAATCTGAGATTAAATAAAATATCAACCCTTTAAATAAAGAAGCACAGTACAAAAGGAACAATCTCGGAGAGAAGGATGGGGAGGAGAGGAGGTAATCAACCAAGGACCTTGTATGCATAAATGCATGACCCATGGACACAGACAAGGGGCCAGTGAGGTCCTGGGGTGGAGGCAGGCTGTGGGGAGGTGAATGGGAGGAAAAGGGAGACATATATAATACTTTCAACTCTAAAGAATTATATTACAAAAATAATAAAGTCAATGGAGTCTTATAAAATAAAATAATAAAATTAAAAAAAGGGACAGAGTGAGGCAAGATGAGTGAGGCTTGGCTCTACAAGTGCAGGGTCAGGTCCTGCCTTATTTAACATTTAAAAATTTTGTTTATCATAGACTAGAGGCCCGGTGCACAAAATTTGTGCGCAAGTATGGTCCCTAGGCCTGGCCTGAGATCAGGGCCATCTTCCCTGGCTGCCGGCAGTCGCCGCCCCCCCCCCTCCCCCCGCCCCACTGCTACCCACCCCCGGTTCTCCATCCACCATCAGGCGATCAGAGCCTGCCAGCCAGGGGGAAGGGACTGAGAGGTTGGCTGGCAGGCCCTGATCAGGCAATTGGGGCCTGCGGGCTGGGGGCAGCTCCTGCATTGAGTATCTGCCCCCTGGTTGTCTGTGCGCGTCATAGTGACTGTCATTCCGCCATTTGGTCCATTTGCATATTACCCTTTTATTATATAGGATGGTTCTGCATTGGTTTTGGACTTTTTCAAATGTTAAAATATTATTCATTGAAATTACTGAGCCTTTCAGTGCCGTTTAGATTTTGCACACAAAGGCAAGTGCCCCGCTCGTCCCCTTCGGGCATGTCTCTGCTGCTTAGACTATATCAGCATTTTTTATGAATTTCAAAGAGGAAGGGAGAGGGAGAGAGAGATAGAAACATCAATGATGAGAGAGAATCATTGATCGGCTGCCTCCTGCACGCCCCACACTGGGGATCCAGCCTGCAACCTGGGCATGTGACCTCTTGGCTCATAGGTCAATGTTCAACCACTGAGCCATGCCGGCTGGGCTATCGTAGCATGTTTTATACTGTTACAGACTTTAGGCACTAGGCTAGGGGTTGATGCTGCCAGCAATGCACAGGGTATAGTGTTCCTGCTCCTGGAACTCCCCTGACAGTCACAGCCGAGCAAGAAGAGAATGTCAAACGGGATGGTAAATAGTTTCCCTTTTCCTCCTGTTTTCTTCTGTGTCCATATTTTTGCTTTGAGTACTTGCCACTTTTTCTACATCTGATTGTTCCGAGGGGAAGAGACTGGCAGAGCTAGGCTATGGGAGGGCAAGGGAGCCCTGCCTGGAGAGCACTGATCATGCCCTCCTTCCTGACAGGAAATAAGTTCAAGGACCAATCTGCAGAGCTGCTCTGCCAGGCCCTGTCGGTAAGAAGCAGGGGGTGGGTACCGCTGAGCCAGGTGGGAGATGTCCCTGGAGGCCTGGGGGGGCTGGGGAGCCTCTGGGTCTAGGGAAATGCATGGTATAGGGCGCTGGGGAATGTTTGGACTCTGTCCATCCTGGCCAAAGCCACAGCAGGTGGTAGGACTGTTTTTGGATGGCAATAAACTCGCCCAGGTGTCATCAACAGTCACACAAAAAGATGAACACAAAATTGTCTTCAGTGTAAGAACCCTAGTCCCCCTCGTTCTGGGTATGTGGGAGCCCCCATCCCACTGACCTAGGATACGGGAGGCATTTGCAGTCCCATGGAAGCCCCACAGTACCTCTCTGTCCACTGCTTTTTCCCCAGGCCAATTACAGAATTAAGGAAATGGATCTCAGCCACAACGAATTCTCTGACAAGGACGGGGAGTTCCTGGGAAGCATGCTGGGTGAGTCCCCACGGAGGGAGGGGCTGGCAAAGGAGAGGGACCTGGCAAACAATCTCTTGTCAGAGCTGCATCTCCTGTTGTTGTCGCTATTGAGTGTTCTCATTGTAGAAGAGACCACACCCAAAATACATTGTAAATGTGGGAGGTAAAACTTTAACATGATTAGGAGAACATCTAGAGCAGCGGTTCTCAACCTGTGGGTCGTGACCCCTTTGGCGGTCGAACGACCCTTTCACAGGGGTCGCCTAAGACCATCCTGCATATCAGATATTTACATGACGATTCATAACAGTAGCAACATTAGTTATGAAGTAGCAACGAAAATAATTTTATGGTTGGGTCACAACATGAGGAATTGTATTTAAAGGGCCAGAAGGTTGAGAACCACTGATCTAGAGAAAGAGTTTGCTGATCTCAGAGAGGTTAACGCCTATTACATAGGCACAGTGACTATAAACCATAACAAAAATTATCTGTATATTTGACAATAGGTTTAAAACGGGGGATGAGCAAAGACATTGTGGGCAATGTTACAAGACAAGTAATAGTCAGAAGTAGATATTTGCAGCATTTGTAGAATATTAAAGGTTAGTGTTCAAAATGTTGATAAAAGATCCTACAGGTCAATTGGATGATGATAAACACTCCAAAAAAACACACAAAACAAAACAGTGTCAGGCCCGGCCAGTGTGGCTCAGTGGTTGAGTGTCAACCTATGAACCAGGAGGTCACGGTTCCATTCCCGGTCAGGGCACATGCCTGGGTTGCAGGCTCAATCGCCAATAGAGGGCGTGCAGGAGGCAGCTGATCAATGATTCTCTCTCACCATCGATGTTTCTCTCTCCCTCTCCCTTCCTCTCTGAAATCAATAAAAATAAAAATTTAAAAATAAACAGTGGTCAAGGCATATGGACAATGAAAAATCAAAGCCAAATGCCCAACCTCTTTGATAATTAGAGAAATGCCATTAATAGAACAACAAAAAGATTCTCCCTTATCATCTATCAAAGCTGCAAAACGTTCAAGTCAGAGAATTCACAGTGCAGGGAACACAGGGATAAATAACCCTCAGAAGCTGCCAGGTAAAGGCGCTTTGGAGAGCAATTTGACAGTATTTAGTAAATTGAAAATGTGTATATTCTAGGATGCAGCAATTCACTTCTCCATGTCTCAGAGCGCTCTCTCTCTCTCTCTCTCTCTCTCTCTCTCTCTCTCTCTCTCTCACACACACACACACACACACACACACACACACAGATGTCTAAGGAGTTTCCTTGCAAACTTGTTATAAAAGAAAAAAATAATAGCTCCTAAATGTTCGGAGTAGACGGGGGAGGGCACTGAGGGCGGGGGTGGAGGTGGGGTGACGAGAGAAAGGCCCACAGGGAAGGTGGCTTTCTGTTGAAGCCTAAAGATGATAAATAAGAAACAGCCGTGCTAGGTTCTAGACGCTCAGCATTCCGGGCAGAAAGAACAGAACGTGGCATATTCGAGGACCGTGGGCGGGGGGAGGGGGACAGGGCGGCTGGAGCAGAGTGGACAGCGGAGGGGAATGGAAGGACAAGAGGTCATCGAGGTGGCCTGCAGCCACTGGCGTCAGTTTTGTGGGACTTGGGCATGCACGACGGCTGGACTTTGTTCTCCTGCGATGAGACGTCGGTGAAGGATGTGACCGTGGGGAATGATGCGGTCTGATTTGCAGTTGTAGAACTTCTGTTGAAGGCAACCGAGGAGAACAAGAACGGGAGGAGGGAGGCCCACGAGGAGGCCCGAGGATGATGCGTGGGCTAAGGGAGCAGGCGATGGAGAGGGGGTGGAGTCAGAGTATATTTTGGCAGCGAAGCCAAAAGGACATGTTGACCTGAAGAATGAGGGAAAGAAAGAGATAGACTGGTGATTATTTTGTTTCAGATACTGGTTTGAATGGGTGTCATTTACCCAAATGGGGAAAACTCAGGGAGTCACAGGGCTAGAAGAGCAGGAGTTAGGAGGCAAGATTTCCATTCGGGCCACGTAATGTTTGTAATGGAGACATCAGGTAGGCAGTTTGCTATGTGAGTTTAGAGCGTGGTTGGGGCTGGACAAATACATTTGGGATCCAAAGGCATGTAGATGTATTTAAAACCATGGGACAAGGGTGTGACCCAGGAATCAGAGTGATGCCCATGTACGCAACTCTATCTACACTCGCCTCTATCTCACCTCGTCCCAAACAAAACTAACAATGATCAGGTGTTTAAATAGGATGTTTTCCCAACCCCATGGATAGGGTGTCCCAAAATTCACACAAGAAGTAATTTTGATAGAAAACACAGGTTTATAATTAAAAATTGTAAAATTTTTATTGATTCATAGAGTATACAGTATAGGGTTATGTATGGACTAGCACATCAGGTAAATGGCCTCCACGGCTTTGCTGGCACATACGCAAAACCGTGGTCTTCATTGGTCTTCATTGTCCCTGCTCCTGGGCCATAATTGGTACTTGGAAATGCTTATCAAATTGAAGGGATTGAAATCAAAGGGCAACAGATATTAGAATCTGATTCAATAAACCAAGTAAAATTAGGCTTTTATTTTTTGTTGTTGTTAACGCTCACGCAAAATTCAAATCTTGCGTGAATTTTGGGACACCCTATAGCATTTAAACAAAATAATCTCTAAGTTTTAAAAAACTAGTGCAAGTTCCATGCAAACCTGGCAGCTAGACAAGCCTGATGCCTCGCTACTTCCAAGGGGTTTTGTCCCTAAAACTGAACGAAATAGAAAGTCTGGACCCACCACTGCCCCCTGCAGGTCTCCATGTGAACGACATCGCAGGATGTAGTGCTCCATGCGATCACAACCTCCTTCTGTGCACAGGGCTCCTGTTTTCCAGGCTGTCTCCCTCTACTTTAATGCACACCATCCCACCAGGTGGATATTTATGCTGCACTTGACCCGTTCCCTCTGAGTCACGAGCCTTACTTGTAAAAGTGATGCCATGGCAAACAGCTACAAGCATGCCGCCCTTCTCACAGCCTGTCCTTGGGAGGAGTCACAGAGGTGATTCCGCTGTGTGCCAGGGTGCACACACGTTTATAGGAACATACTTGGGACCAGATGATATTTGCCAAATAGATGGCATTAACTTGCTTGCCACCTGCAATACCTGAGTAAGATTATTTTACGTCATCGTTGGCAGCATTGGAAATCATCTCACGATGTTGTGTTTAAATGAATCACTGAACAAATGTTTCCTCTGCGTTTTACTTTTTCTGAGCACTGAGCTCTCCTTATTCCCAATGGCATCGCTCTCTGCCAACCCTGAGAGTGGGTCCCCTGAAAGGCAGGGGATGCTAAGTTGATCCCCCACCCCCTCTCCAGCCCTCAACGTAGGGCTCCAGACACTGGACCTGAGCTGGAATCACTTAAGCTCACGGGCAGCTGTGTCCTTGAGCAACGGTCTCCGGGTAAGGTCTCCCTGGGAGTGGTGTGCTGAGCGGGGGGTGAGGGGTGAAGGGTGAGGGGGTAAAGGTGGGAGGGTGGGGGTGCGAGGGAGGTCCCGCCCCGCCCCGCCATCTTGAACTCTTCCTCATGGTCGCCGCTGATGCGGATATACTGAGCTCTTCCCATTGTTGGCCTCCCTCCCACAATTCCTGGATGCACGTTATTCTTTAGCATAAATCCTGTCCAGGAGAATCCACCCTGCTAGGGCCTGGTGGCATCTTTGGGAGTACTTCATGGGAGCAGTTTAATGATGGAGTAGGGAATGACCAGAACCCAACAGGAATGTATTGTTGAGACTGCTTGCAGCTGGGAGGTCGGGGGTGAGCTGGCCGAGACCTCTCTCCAGGGACTACTGAGTCCCCAGCCTGGATGCCGACCGGGGATAGATGCCCCTTGATACCGGTGCTCTTCTCCCCCTCCCTGGAGTCCAACGTGACCCTGAAGACACTAGATATCTCCATGAATGGCTTTGGGAACGAGGGGGCTGCGGCCCTAGGGGAGGTCCTCAAATCCAACAGCTCCCTGGCCTACCTAGATGTCAGCAACAATGACATCAGCAACGAAGGGATCATCAAACTCAGCAAAGGACTGGAGTTCAACGAGTGCCTCCGAACTCTGAAGGTAGAGCCTTTACCTGGCTGGGAACGGGCCGTTTTGTGTGTGCGTCTGTGTGTGTGCGTCCATGGGTGCGCATCCAGGTATGTCTCAGTGCATCGTATGTAGGTGTGCGTGTGTCATGTGTGGGGATGGGTGCAGCAGGGTGATGGGGCTGGATATTGCCCGGGAGAATCACTGTGAAATGTGCTTCACATGTGCATATATTCTCGGCTGCCTCACTGCTACAAACCCAGGATCCCCCGCTGCTCTCAGCTGGTGCGTGTACAGTAGTCATCCCCTAACTGGTCTCCCTTCCTCCCTTGTGGGTCTCCTGCAGGTTCTGGAGCATAAATGATTCCACCACCTCCCCCGACACCTACTCCCCTGTGGCTTAGACCCCTTCTGTGGCCACCTGCTACGCAAATCCAGGTCTCTCGGCCCTGTGTGCTTCTCCAACCTCAGTTCACCCCATGCTGTCCCTTGCTCCCCCCAAGGCCTCAGGGTCTCCTTTCATCTCCGTGGTCCTGCCAGGGCCTTGCTCACGGCCGTGCTGGGCCTGCAGGACTCTTTCCCCGGCTGATGTCCCCCCCTGGCCTTCACTGCTTCCTGCCTCAGAGCGTAGCTCGAGCAGCAATTCCCCAGGTGGGTGGGTGGGCGGAAGATCGGACAAAAAGACAGGCAGGGAGAAAGTGCTTACAGAGACGTCTGGGTGGAACAGAGACTGCGATTTGATGGAAAGAAATGGGAGCCGGGCCCTGAGCCAGCCCCTCCTGTCCCCGCCTCCGCCTTTTCCTGTGTCGCCCCCCTTCCCACAGCTTTTCCTGAACCCTATGAACATGGAGGGAGCTGTGTCACTTATCATGTCCATCAAGAAGAACCCCAAATCCAAGATGGAAAACCTTGACATTTCCGTGAGTAATCAGATGGTAGTCGCTTGCACCCGCTTCCGCAGGTACCAATAGCCATGCCCCTCAGAGGCCCTCACACAAAAGCTCCCTGCAAAGGTCCCTCCTTTTGGGGCACAACTCTGCCCCCTCCAGCGGTCCTTTCAATAGAGCAGCTGTCAGTCAGTGGCCGGGAGTGAGAAATCATCTACCCGGCCCTGGACCAGGGCCCTGCACACCTGAGAGCAGGCCGAGCTCAGGTGCAGAAACGGCGGGAAAGGGCAGGAGGACCCAGGGCAGAGCGTCTGTCAGCCATGCTGATGGATGGCCCCGCATCCCAGAAAGGCTCCAGAATCACAGGGCTTTGAACATCTGAGTAATAGAGCGTGGACAGACTCGCATTTTCATTTCATAGCGTAGCCTACTCTACTCAGAGCAGTGTTTGAGGCTAACGTTAAGAAATCCCTTGATGGACAGGGAAAGCCTGAGGAAGTGACTTCACTCTGCCAGGTTCTCCCGCCTGAACCATCCCAGAGGTGGGAGCTGAGAATAACCGTATCCTGCACTCGTCTATCACTTTATACTCTTTTCCCCCAAAGTGATGTTATACCTGCCAGCTCATTGGCTCCTACTGCGGGAGGCGGGTCCAGAGCTGCTGTAGCAAAGGTCTGCGAGCTGGGTGGTTAAACAATAGAAATCCATTCTCTCGCAATTGTGGGAGCTAGAAGGCAGGGTTGGTGCCATCTGAGGGTTAGAGGGAGAATCTGTTCTGTGCCCCTCTCCTAACACCCAATGGTTGTTGGCGATATCAGAGTAGGTCCACCCTAAGGACCTCATCTTAACTCAAAGACCCTATTTCTAAATACAGTCACATGCGCAGGTACGGAGGGTTAGTATATATATATATATATATATATATATATATATATATATATATATATGGAATATAATTCAACCCATAACAAGAACTTTCCCTCATTTTCCCATTTTACATATAATTAAACTAAAACAGAGAGGCTGGGTCACTTGCCTAGGACCGCACAGCAAGTGAGAATCACAGCAGGGAGGAAAGCCAGGGCTTCTGCCTCCTACTCTGGAGTTCTAAGAAGGCACAGAGGGACATTTTTTAATGCCACACAAATACGTTTTGCTAAGCCATTGACGCCTTGCAATGATAGCCGTGATGACATTTTGAATATTTAAACCCAAGTTCCTTGGAACTGAATAATAAGTTTATGTTTGCCACAGATTATGAAACACTATCAACACGTCCCTACTCTCTTTCTCTTTTCCTCACCCCTGCCTCCTGCCCCAGGCTCCTGGGCTCTGCTCCCTCACCCCTTTCTCCTCGGAGGCCCGCTCTCCACCCTCACCCCACAGCTCTGACCTTGCGTCCACTCCACCCTGCCTCTGAGTCCCAGCCGCGGGTTCAGATTTTGTGGATATTTGGTTTTCTCTCCCACAGAGCTGGTTGGAGAGGATGGAGCCAGGCCTGGCCTTGGTGTGTCTGAGGGAATGTCAGACATGGTGCTGTTTCGGCTCCAGACGACATATAGCCCATGAACTCGGATCACTTTGCCACTAAACAAGCCTCCCAGGAGGGAGCACACCTGTGCCATTCCCTTCCCTCCCCCCCCCCCAAACACGCATCTCCTAAACCCCAGGGGACCTCAAGGAACCCCATGAGACTTGCAACCAGGGCAGCAATGGGCAGCGGCAGCTCATCCAGGCTCCCCCCGAACTTGTCTCCAAGGCCCCCTTTTCTCTGACTTCCCGGTGAGCCAAAGTAGCCAGCCTAGGCTCTCCTGTAGCTTCTTCCAGGCCCTTCTTTGTTTCACTGTCCTCAGTGGTTTTGGGGGGGAGTTTTTGTTGTTGTTTTTTTCGGGGGGGTTGCTGTGGTCAATAAATTCTAGCTTGCTTTACTAAAACAAACAAACAAAACCCCACAATCCTACCAGAACCAGAAGGTCTGAATTAGCCTTTCTCTTCCCTGTCGTCACCTATGCTGCCATAACTCTGTGGTGTTGGAATTCCTTCACTGTAGATGCTTCTAGACCTTTCTCTAGAATACCTATAAAAAGAGTAAATCTTCAGCCCTTAAGCATGGATTTAAGTCTTTGAAAGGCAGGAGATACTCAGAACCAACCCTGAGGAATGAAGCAGGTTAATCTCCCCCAGGGCGGCCAGGTTTGCTCCAACGCTATTTCACCTATTTCACGGAACACACCTCCTCCTGCGGCCTGTAACCCCCGGGTCTCGGGGACTTCCTTCGGGGAGTTCCCAGTATGGGCTGAGCCAGGCCCAGGGGGTGGGCATGAGGGGTCCTCTTCCAGGGCATCTGCTCTGAAGACCAGCACTGGCACAGGGATGGGCCTGTCTGCAGCCCCATCGCTGCATCACATGGCCGCACGCAGACGGTTAGGCTTGCCGTCTGAGAGCGTTGAGATGGCCCGGCGTGGTGAGCCCCCAGCACAGACAGAACATCCGATCCATCACCCGGGAATCGCACGAGTTAAACCACAAGCTCTAAACTACATGAACCACCCCCTCTAGGAGCTGTATTGCAGGACGAACTAGAAGACACAAGGCCGGCCCTCTGGCTGGCTCGGGTGGGACCCTGGTCTGGGCAGGAGGATGGCGCAGTGGCGGCCCCCTCCCCACGATGGGTCCCCTCTCTCCCTGCCCCAGAACGTGACGGTGTCCGAGCAATTTGTGAAGTTCTTAGATGGGGTGTATGCCATCCACCCCCAGCTGGACGTGGCCTACAAGGCAATCCAAGGCCTCTCTGCCAAGAAGTCCGTCATCCAGTACCAGAGCCCCATGAAGCTGATCCAGGTGAGCCCTGCTTTCCTCAGCCCCACGGGGACCCCGCAGAGAGCTGTCCTCCACCCCGTCAGCTACGCAGAGCCCCCTCCCCGCCAAGGCGTCTGCACAATCCTCTCTGACAAGGACCCTCAGAGGAAGCCTATTCCCTGTGGATTCCCAGAGCCCTCCGCTGGAGGGGACAGCTGAGAGCTGGCTCAAGTGGGAGGGGCGTGGACCAGGGTGGTTTCTACCAGCCAGGCTCCTCCCCTGGCTGTTGTAGGGCCAAAGGCAGGTCACTGAAGCTCTCTGTGCCTCAATCTCTTCACCTGTAAAATGGGCACAACGAAAGCACACACCCTCGCAGGGATGCTGTGAAGATTAAATTCTAGAATGTGCGTGAAGTGTTTAGAACGACGCCTGGCACATCATAAGCACCCAGTAAATGTGGGCTCTTTCCATCAGCTGGTAAGAACGCCAAGACCCCTGTGGTCAGGACAGCCATGTGGTGGCTTCAGCGAAAGAGGGACCCTCAAGGCCTTTACATCTAGTGGTAACCTGGCTTGAGTCTTAGATCGTCTCTGGCAATCACAAGAGGCAGATGTAACAGTGAAAATAAAAAATCAGAGCCTGCTCGAGCTACTAGGGGTATTAGACTATTAGAGCCATTGAGGATAGTAGAGCTCCTCAGGTCTGACCCCCTCAGAGCAGCATCCAGCCCCAGGCCTGGTTGTCCTCCGCTGGCTATCACCCCAAAGTTCTAAAAGGCAAAGGGGTATCAAGTATCTTTCTAGGTCAGAGGACCTCGGGTGGCACCGAGGGGAAACCTGTCTTGCAAGGGAAGCAGGATGTCCAGTGAGCAGGAGTGGCGTTATCTGATGCAAAGTGGGGGCCTGCCCCTTGTTTCCAACAGCACAGAGAAGGAATCTAGTCAAGATCAAGCCCCACACGCAGCGTGAGATGCAGTCCTTTCCCTCAGGGGCCAACAAGCGGGTTTGGGAAATGGGACAGATACAGTAACTGCTAATAGAAAGGGTCAGATGGTAGACTAGAGGCCCGATGCATGAAATTTGTGCAAGAGTAGGCCTTCCTTCCCCCGGCTGCCAGTACCGGCTTCCCTTACAGCCCCGGCTTCATCCGGAAGGTCGTCTGGAAGGACGTCCGGAAGGATGTCTGGTCTAATTAGCTTATTATGCTTTTATTATTATAGATAATAAGTGGCAAAGCAGCAAAGATAATCAGAGCCCAGATTAGAGGGTATGTAGGGTTGGTAAACAGAAAAGGATGCTTCCTGGCAGAGATAGGGTTGGGAAGGGCCTTGATGATCAAGGATTCAGGTGAGCAAAGATACTAAAGAAGGACCCCAAAAGAATATTTTAATGGTATTGAAAGGGTGTTCACAGTGTATTGGCCCAGTGCATTTCATAAACCAGTATGTACAGTAGAAAAACGATGGGTGGCTGGGTGGATGGTAGATAGATAGACAGACAGACAGGTGAAAGGATACACATCAAGATGTTACCTCTGGATAGTGGGATTGGATTTATGACTTATTTTTTCATTTTCTTCTTTCTACTAATCTAAAATCACCTTACAATGTGAGTAGCTAATATTTTTTTTTAATTAAACATTATTTTTAAAATACTCTAACACAGTGTAAGCATCTGTGTGAAATGATGAGAATTAAGTGAATTCTGAGAACCAGACCTGCCCGTCACACAGCGTGGCTGTGGTTGGCTTCTGGACTCTAAGCCAACACCAGCTCGCCCACTGCCCACAGTGCACCATCTACACGAGTCTTAGCAGAGGCAACTTCAGAACTAAATAATGCACACGAACAGTCACTGCCCCATTCCTTCGGTGCCCTGTGCAGACAGGACTCTTGGTGTTAAATGACGCACATGCAGGAGACTCGAGCTCCTGGGACTGCCTCGTCACACGCCCCCGTGGCCTGCTGGGTCTGGGCGGGGAGGGGAGTGTTAGAGATGTTACATGGGCAAGCATCCGCTCCTGGTGTCTCCCTCCCTCAGAGCTATGCCGACCAGAACAAGATCAAGGTCCTGGACTTCTTCAAGAGCTTGACCCCTACTGGGATGATGAAGATGCCTGTGAGCGAGTTCTTGAAAGCCATGATACAGGTGCGCTTATCCCTGTGCCCCTGGCACTGTGTGTGTGCCTGCACATGGGTGCATGTGCATGTGTGTGCACATGCATGTATGTAGGGGGCTGGAGAGCAGGTAAGCTGAGAGCTCCATTAACCTCACATGTTCCACCCACCTCCTCAGCAAAACAAGATCCCCCTAAACCGGTTCCAAATCAGGGAGCTGATCAAGCGGCTGGATGACAAGAATGGCAACGTGAACTTCAGGTCAGCACAGGCCCGTGGCGGGCCCCAACCAGCCTCTGTCCCAGGGGCCCTCGGCTCTCTAGAACGGCAGTCTCCAGCCGGTGGGCCGCAGACCATTGGTGGTCCGTGAGGTCCGAAAGGTTGGCGACCGCTGCTCTAGAAGGCACCCCTGAGCTCCAGGGGCCACCCCGTCCGCATGGCATTAGGTCTGGTCTCCCCTGCATAGCAGGCTGCCTTTGCCCCCTCCCACGGCTGCCCCCTGGGTACCCTCCTTCTCATGTTCCACTGGCTCCCTTGGCCAAGCTTCGGGCTCATCTGCACACGGCAGGCTGCGAGCCTGATTCTGGGGACACAGTGCTCACAGCTGATAGGAGGTGACAGGGAGCAGTGATTAGGCCCTGGCATGGTGAGGGGGGTGTCCCACGGACATAGAGGAGAGGGCAGAGGGACGTCAGGTCCATGCCCTGGCGTGTGAGCCGGGCAGGGGAACTGCGGGCCGTCCCAAGCTGCTGTGGCTTAGGGAGTGACGCAGGCTGTGACTCAGGCTGGAGGCCTTGAAGAGATAGGAAAGGGCTGCGACAACAGTAATAACGATAACCGACGCCCGTGAGTCCCAGCCAGGTGCCAGCCTCTGCCAGTCACCAAACAGGCACAGGTGCCTGAATTCCCACGCACCCCGTGCTAGTGACGATGGCCTTTATTTTCTGTGTTGTGACTACGGGTGACACTGTCACCAATGTCCTTTTGTATGCAGTGTGCGCACACGTGTGTTCTCAGACACACGCTCGGTGGTGCAGGCCTGGTGTGATTGCTGGCCAAAGGGTGTGCACATTCCTTATTGCTGTTATTGTTCATGCTTACCCAAGATAATTTTTCCATTGATTTTTAGAGAGAGTGGAAGGAAGGGGGGAAGGGAGGGAAGGAGAGAGAAAGAGAGAGAGAGAGAGAGAGAGAGAGAGAGAGAGAGAGAGAGAAACATCAATGTGAGAGAGACACCTCAATTGGTTGCCAGCCTCCTGCACCACCCCGACTGGGGCCAGGCATTGAACTTGCAACCCAGGTACATGCCCTTGACTGGGAATCGAACCTGTGGGCCTTTGGTGTGCAGGCCAATGCTCTAACCACTTAACCACATCAGCCAGGGTGGGGTGTGCACATCCTAAACTTCAATCTACTGCCAAACCCTGGCCAACAACGGAACCCAGCTCTCTGCTCCTCCCCCGTGCCCACCCCGAACCTCACCCATGTGCAGTGCTCTGGCAAGCCGAGAGATGGGTTCCCAGTGGGCTCGCTTGGAGCTGAGCCTAAACGTTCTCTCCGTCAGCCGGGAGGCTGCATTGGCGCAACATTATCCCCTTACCTTTCAAACCAGTGTCTTGGAAGTGGTGAAGCCATAGCAACAAGTCTGTCCTGGAAAGAAGTTTCTGTGAAAGAGAAGTCCTGGCAAATCGGTCAGCGGCAAGGAGGAGGAGGAGGAGGAGGAGGAGGAGGAGGAGGAGAGCTGGCTGAGACTCCAGTGGACAAACACCGAAGCCAGGACTGGGAGAGAGCCAATAAAGTCTGGCTTGATCTCCGCGTCACTGGGCTGCTGCTGGTGCACCCTTCCCAGGGGAGCGCCCTCTGGTTTCAGGGAGCGTGTCCTTGAGGGCCTCTTTAAGAACCAGGAAGACACACTGGGGATGCAGTGGGGTTGCTAGGCGGCAGGGAAAGAGCCGTGCGGAGGAGGCCAATGCATAGAGACGTCGTGTGGTCATAGTGATTGTGAACTGTGTCGAGGGGAGAGATTTCGAGGTGCGGGAAGCAATGGCAGAGGGAACAGACGCCCAGGAGATGCGGACAGGGGCCTTCAGGAGCAAATGCCGAGGGGTCACGTGAAGAGAAGCCAGGCTGGGAGGCGGAGAGACCTGGCTTCTCGGTGAGGCCCGGCACTACCCGGCCACCTGGCCTCGGAGCCTCATGGTTCCACCTGCGAAGTGAGACAGCTGCAACCGGTTGTAGGGACCTCCCACTCCACGTTTTTTGGGAAACTGGGGAGACACGAGGAGCTGAGCAAAATAGCCAAGTACAGCACAGGCCGAGCAGGGGAGGCGGGGTGAGGCGGGGGGTAACTTAAAGGGTCTCGGTTAACCTCCTCAGTTACCTTTGTGGATGAAGAATGGCAGAGACTGTCTCTGACATCCCTGTAGCTCCGCATGGTGCCTGGCAGGTAGTAGATGCTCAATAAATACCTGTGGCGTGAACAGACACATTCACCTGGCAATTGTTTCTGGCGAGTGGGGGGAAACTGGGGAAGTCGGGGGTGTCCAGGAGTTGGCACTTCAGGGCAGCAGAGGTGTGCCGGGCGGCACCCAGGAATCAAGCCCCGGCCGCCGGTGTCACTCTGCTGCAAGGTGGGGGCGGTGCCCAGGCCTCTCCACATCTGCGGCAGAATCGTGACTGAAACGACGGATGTCCCCCTACCACAGCATGCTTTCCCCTTTCCGTCCTTATTCAGAGTCTTCCCCTGAAGTTGATGGTACAGGGCCGTGGTCGGCACACTGCGGCTCGCGAGCCACATGCGGCTCTTTGGCCCCTTGAGTGTGGCTCTCCCACAAAATACCGACTTCTGCGCATGGGCCACGAAGTTTCAATTGCACTGTACGTGTGCGCCCGCACGTGGTATTTTGTGGAAGAGCCGCACTCAAGGGGCCAAAGAGCCGCATGTGGCTCGCCAGCTGCAGTTTGCCGACCACTGGTGGGGCTCGAGTCAGAATTAGGAGGATGAAAAGAAAAGAAAGAAATACAAGGAAGTCGTGGGCTGAAACTCGCACTGGCCATACCCAGCAGGACCTGTAGATGTCTTTGCTCCAGCTCCCCGGATAAATCAAATCCGCTTGAAGCCAGGGACCACGTCTGCTACGATCCATAAAATTCTCCACCAATTCCCCTGCCTGTGAGTGAGCATCGAGTCACTGCTGGTGTCTGGGTAGAACCCTGAGGACAACGAGGCCATAAAGCATCAAAACGTGTTAGCAACTGTGGGTTATAGATCAGAAAAAAACACCGTTTGCTCAAGATGCTTTTATTTATCTTTTGCATAAAAATGAAAAGGCAGCAATTTTTTTGACCAAATGTTATTATCTGCTTGGGTAGCTATTGGAGATTGATGGAGATACAGGAAAGCGGAAATCTACCCCCGCCAACCCTGACCCACCCCCACCCCCCACCCCCCAGACCTCCCACAGACACTGTCATCACCTAGTAAGTGAAGGACGCCCAGCCCCAAACCTGCCTGCAACATCAGCCCTGGAGCCTTCCCAGAGGTGGAGTAATTCCCACTTGTGGCCACTGGGTGTCAGGTCAGCCCCAAAAGTCCTTCTGAGGGCTGTGCTCAGCCAGCTTTGCAGGCTTTGCCATGCACTTCTCTGATGGCCCAAACTTCCGCTCCTGAGGAGACTGGCATGACATCTGATACCTGGGGAGGCCTCTCCAAGGCTCGGCGTCCTCAGTGCGGACCATGGTAACTAACAGCGACCTTGCATCTTTGTTGTGAGGAAGAAAACCAGGCACCCAGCGAAAGCTCCCTAAACATCCCCCTCCCCCAGTCAGCCCACCCTGGAGCTGGGCACCACCACAGAGAAGACGTGCTCCATTTGGGGGGCGGCACAAGGCACACGCCCTCTGACAATGGCCCGGCTGGCGCTTTGTCAGCTTGCCAAGTCGGGAGGACTTCCAGCAGGAGGGCCCCTGCAGGAGCTCAAGCACAGGGTGTTGGTAGAGGGCCTCGCAGGAGTAGGAGAGGCCAGCGGGTCAAAGACGGCGCTGGCTCACACGCCCAGCCCTGAGAGGGGTCAGGCTGCAGCCTGGGAGAGGACACCCTGGGCATGCCCCTCCTTCCATGCCCAGCTCAATGTGCCTTCAGGCACTAACTCTTTGCATCCTGTCCTCACAGCGACCCTGTGCAATGAAGTCTATGATCTCCGTTCTATAGCTGGGGAAACGGAGGCAGGGAGAAGCTAAGCTTCTTGCCCAAGGCCTCCTGCTAGTAAGCGGCCGGCTAGTAGGCGGAGAGTCAGACCTTGGAAATATGGCTCTGGCTCCTTGCGGCTTAACCACTGTGCGTGCCTCCCTTTCCCTCAGCTTCATATCAGCACAGGGAAATACAGACGCACCTGCTCTGTTTACATCCTTTCTAACACCAAGTGAAGAATAACTCAGTTGAGGAGAAGGCATGACTTCCAGGCCAGGCTGGGCTGGCCAATGGAAAGGCAGGTGGGGATGCTCTATGGTGGCCGCTTTCTCAAGGTCGGGAGGATATGCCCTCCCTGGCATTGCTCAGAAACTGCACCAGGGGAGGCAGGGTGGGAGAAGAGAAGGAAGCACGTGGAATATCTCGGGGTACCAGAATCGTGAAGTGGTTAAGCATGCACAGTCTGGCATTTGACAGTTCTGGGTTTGAATTCTGCCTGGCTTCGCCAATTAGCGGCTTTGTGACCTTGAGTAAGTCACTCAGCCTCTCTGAATCTCAATCTCCTCAGCTGTAAATAGAGAGAATAATGGCACCCCTCCCCCCTACGGTGGGTGTGAAGATTTGCTGAAATCCTGCGTGTGAAACCCTGAGCCCAAAGCCTGGTACACATAAGTGCCTAATATAATCATGACCTCATTACCGTGGCGTTCCACCCCTAAGAGGGAGGGGTGCAGGGAGCTGTGGGTGCAGCAGGGCTCATGAGGGGCCAAACCCAGCAGCCACCTGTGGAACACTTAAGTACCTAAGTACTGGGGTCTTTGGTGTCTTTTTTTTTTTAAATCCTCACCCTAGGATATGTTTTTATTGATGAGAGAGAGAGAGAGAGAGAGAGAGAGAGAGAGAGAGAGAGAGAGAAAGGACGGAGAGCAAGCAAGGGAGAGAAACCGATCAGTTGCCTCCTGAATGTCAGGGATTGAACCCGAAACCTAGGTATGTGCCCTGAGCGCCCTGACCGGGAATTGAACCAGCAACCTTTCGCTGCCTGGGACGACACTCCAACCAACTGAACCACGCCAGCCAGGGCCGTACTTGGGTCTTTGAAGACCATGGGAATCGTGCCAGTCTCGGGTTTCGGTTTAAGGCTTGCATAAAATAAAAGGTCCAGAATCCTAAGAATTGGCAGGAGGGAGGAAGGTCAGGGACCAGCAGCTCTGTGTGGGCAATGCAAGGGGCACAGTGGACATCTGGCACTTTTCCTGGCTGCTGATGTCTGAACCTCCTTTTGGGGTTGGGGTGCCTCACTTTACAAGCCTTTGGAGGGGCGGCTGAGACCTAGGACCATGCCTGCACCAGACGCCGACTCTCTGGACCAGATTCAGGAGGCTGTGTCCCCAAGAACCGAGGCCCCCAGAGAATGTCCTCAGGCAGCTGTGTTGCTGCAGCTGGATGGGGTTCTGGGAGCAGTGGTGGTGGCGATGCAGGTCCAGGGCCTGGGGTCAGCGGGTCAGTGGAGCAAGCTGCAGCCTCAGCTGAGGGGTAGGGAGGGTGCGGGGGGGGGGGGGGGGGGGCACGTCCAGGCTGCCTTGTCAAGCAGAGAGCTTGGGATTGGCTTTCTTTTGTTTTGCTTTAAACAATGATTGGCAAGGCAAGCCTGCGTCTTAAACACTGGCTGCTGACCAATGGCCTAGAGAAAAGAAACAGTTCTCCTTCAGGAAGCAGACATCCTGGCTGGGGTAGAGTGGGGGTGGGGACCTTGGGCCCATGGGGTGCCTTTTAAGGTGTTGTTTTGCCACCACTTTAGGGAGCCCTTGGTGAGCTGGCGCGGGACAGGCTGGCTGGATGCCGCGGTGACTGGATGAATGGGACAACTGCGTGTGCACATTGTTGTGGTAGAACCAAGAACATAATGGGTTTCTTTCCCAACTCCTGGCACGGGCTTCAAAAACCCTCGGAATTTCCTGAGAGGAGTATCTGCTGTGCTAATAAGGTGACTCAGGGCGGGTCCCCAGGCCGGTTCAGGACGGGGCTGGGCACCAGAAACACCCACCACGTGAGGAGAGGTCGGGACTCCCAGCCAGCAAAAGGAGAGGGGGTCGGAAACTGAGTCCATCGCCTGCCCGCCTGCTCGGTCAGAAGACCTCAGTGACAGCTCTGGACACACAGACTGAGCGGCGCTTCCCGGGGAGTCAGCCATCCATGAGCTGGGAGGGTGGTGCTGAGTCCCTGGGGAGAGGGCCGGAAACCGCTCTCCCTCCCAGCTCTCACCCTGGGTCCCTTCATTCAGCTGCTCCTGAGCCACAGTCTCAAGCTGTAATCATAGCGCTTTCAGTGGGTTCTGTAAGTCATTCCGGAGAATTATAGAATCTGAGGGGGTCACGGGAGACCCCCAGTTTGAAGTCGGCGAGTCAGAAGGGCGGGTGTCCTGGGGACCCCACTGACAGCTGGTGTCTAAATGGGGGTAGTCCGTGGGGGACTGAGCCATTAACCTGGGGCGTCTGACGGATTCTGGGTGGTTAGCGTCAGCACTGAGTTGCAGTACCCCCCCCCCCCCCCCCACACACACACACACACACACAGGTGGTGTGACCTCGGGACCCGTGGACATGGGACGCATATGTACGCAAAGGCATGCTCACACCTGAATTACAGAGACATGGTGTGTGTGCTCGAGTATGTCCACGCCCAACAAGGGGGGCTCGCCTGTGTGCTGACACCCAGGCCAGCCTGCTCCCTGATGGCATCCTGACAGCTGGGCTTTGCGGCGGCCACCGCCCGCCCCCCCCCCCCCCGCCGCCCCGCCCCCCCGCCGCCCCGCCCCACCTTCTTGTACCTCTCGCCTGGCTGTACCTGTTTTCCCAGAAGAGGGCGCTCCAGTCACACAAGTCCCCCAACTCCGCACAGCCACTCACAGCTACTTCAGCTCCTTAGCTCTCTAGGGCGGGGTTGGAGAAGCACAAAACAAGATAGAACCCCAGACTCTCGGGGAAATTAAATTCCTATTAGGCGCCCGGAAAAGGCTAATGGCCTCTGCGACACAGATCACACCCCTGGGCTCTCTGGACCAGAACTCTCAACCTGCCTGGGGAGCAGGCTTCTCCACTCGCGGGGCCGACCCAGGTTCTGTGGGGGCTCAGCCTGTACCATTGGGGGATCCTCTTAAACATACAGATGTACTAATACAGTGTTAGGCATGGGAAGTGGCTGTTCATTTAAAATGAGGGGGAAAAGGAGAAATTAAAAAGAAGTTGACAATGGCATAAACCTCAGATCCTCCCAGGCCTGGGAAGGGGCCTCGCTGAGTGAGGGTCCCCGCATGAGACCCCTCTAGCTTCACCCTAAGACAGTGCACCCAGCACTTCCGCCAGCGGCAACCAGACCTTCCAAAGGCAGACTCCAGTTTGCTGCCTGAGCCCATCCTGCCCCCAAAACAGGCTGAAAGGGCTCAGCTCCCGGGGTTCTGCGCTCTGAGCCACTGTCCAGATCTCCTCGCCTCTCTCCTCACTGCTGATCTTGGGCAGCCAGTTGTAGTCACACCATGACTCTCCCCTCTCTGTCCCCCCCACCCCCACCCCTATTCCCCCCTCTGCCATGCCCAGGGGGCTGCTGCCTCTACCCCTCTGCCATTTGGGAGGCTTCCTTGAGTTCTGGCTCTATGGTGGGTCCTGGGTCCACTTAGTATTATTTCAAGACTATAAAACTCACAGCCCCCAAAATGCCTTTCCCAGGGGTGCTGTGACTGAGATGCAGGCAACAGTGCCTCTTCAAATTAGGGGGCGGGGCGGGGGGAGATTTTAGAATGCAAATGAGAGAGAGAGAGAGAGAGAGAGAGAGAATGCAAATCAGAGAGAGAGAGAATGCAAATCAGAGAGAGAGAGAGAGATCATGTACATTTATTTATACTAAAGTGTAAGTGACTTCATTTAAATTCAAGAAACATTTATTAAGGGCTTAGTAAGTGTCCAGTATTGTTGTGAGTTTGGGATACATTAGTAAGTAAAAATGACAGAACCCATCCCTGACATGAGCAGGAAGTGACCGACCAGAAAGAAATATAATCAATAAGTGAATCACAATATGTTAGGAGCACTATGGGGGGGGAGGGGCAGAGCTGGGAAAGGAGGTCCAGAAGGGTCCCTGCTGGGAGGGTGGGGGCTGCAATGTCAAACAGGTGAGATGGGGCATTTGGGCACCGACGGGGGAGGGGGGCAGAGCCGTGTGGGTACCTGGGGAAGGGCTTTCCAAGCTGAGCAAAGGCCCTCCAGCTGCCAGGACCCGGCCTTACAGGGCTGGGGAAGCAATAAGTCAGCCAGGAACCAGCGGGACCAGTGGTCTCCCATGAAAGAGGGGCCTGAAGGCCCTGGTGAGGCCCCTGAAAGGGGGTGGGAGGGAGGCAGGACCGCGTTCCCCTCTCCCCAAGCTCCTTCCATGAAGCCCCGCTGGTCCTGCCACCTTTCCAGCTTGGGCTGGGTGCAGGGCTCCATGGGAGTTTGCTACAGGGACCCACACGAGCCTGGCAGCAGTTTGTCAAGGGAGCCTTAGGTGAAAGGGAGGCAGTACAGGCCAGTGGTTAGGGCCACAGGCTCAGCATCAGGCTGCCCTGTGTTGGAATCCTGGCCCAACCACCTCCTTCCTTCTTCCCTCCCTCTTGCCCTCCTCCCTTCCCTTCCTCCTTCCTCCCTTCCTTGTTATTTATGGGGGGCCTACTATGTGCTGGGCGCTGTGTGTGGCACCAGGTTGCAGCCTTGAGCATTGTAGTTGGCCAGATGTGAATTCACACAGCAGCTCTACTCTGGTGACGTGGAGCTTAAGACCTGAAGCACGCATTCAACAAATACCCGTGCAAACACCACCACTGCAATGCCTTCTGGGAAGGAAGGGGACAACGTGGCAGCCATGTGGGCTGGAACCAGTCCCTCCATTAACCTGATTCTCATTATGCGATAATAGGTTCCACGGCCTATGGCTTTGTGAGAACCAATGGAACACTGCACACAGACCACTCAGCACCCCCACCTCACACACACACACACACACACACACACACTGTCCCCAGCTCTGCCTAAGTGCTCCTGCGGAGGCCGGGGGGGGGGGGCATTACTAACCTTGAAGCTGGTGGGAGGCCTGGAGCCTGGGCTCAGGCTGTGGCTGCAGAAAGGGGGGGGGGGGGTCTAGCACCAGCTGTGGCCTGAGGGGCCCTCTGGAGCAGAGCAGTGGCTGCTTTCTGTCCCTGTTAGAGCCACCTTCCTTCTAGCCTGGCATTGCCCAATGAGTAGAGGGGTCACTTCCAGGTCCTAGGCAGGCCCTGATGGCCCAGCTGCCACTGCCAGAGTCCAGCAAAATGCCCCAGGCATTCCTGGACCCAGGCCCCCACCATCCCTTGGCTGAGGGGACTGAACAGCCCCAAGGGCAGCCGCCCTGCCAGGTGGGGGCTGAGCCAGCTGCTGGGCAGTGGAGACAAAGAACAAAGCCATCAGACTTGGCTGCGTGGAGGCCTGGCCTGGAGCTGGCGAGCCACCCCGAACTTCCCCTTGGGAAGAATGGCACTAATGGGGAACAGAAGGCCAGGGGGGGAACTTTTCCACCACCCCTCCCACCAGAGCACTGGGGCTGGCACGCTGTTGGCAGCTGGGGCGCCCTGGCCCCAGTCACCACCTTGGCCCTCCTCCCCTGGTTGTCTAGGATGGGTGGTCCTGTATGGGATGGAGATACCCCAGGCCTCCCTGTGCCTCGGTTTCTCTGGGAGGAAGGTCAGCGTGAGACATCAAACACTGGCCACGAGGACAGCGTCGGATGTGAGACTGAAGAGTGTGTGGATTCTGCCTTCCAGCCAGGGTCTTGGAGACATTCTGTGGTCTAGAGAGAGGCGAGGGGTGGAGGAGGGCCAGGGTTTGCTGGGAGCAGGGTTGGTTTCATGGGTGCAAGCTGGGCAATTACACAAGGCCCCATACTTAGAAGGACCTGGGCCTTGTCACTGTCTTACAATCTCTATATATAAAACCCTAATATGCAAATGGACCGAATGGTGGAACAACCGGTCGCTATGACGTGTGCTAACGACCAGGGGGTGCATGCGGAACATGGCTGGCATTGGCCATGGCAGGATGGTGGATCAGGTGAGAGGGGGTGCCAGGCCAAGGCAGGGCACTGGTCACTGTCATTGGGGCGAGCCTCTAGTGGTTACTAAAAATTCTTTGCTCCCACACGCCATGGTCCTGCCTACTGGCACCAGCCCTGTTCGCACCCACTGCCCGCACCAGAGCTGCCACTCACACCTGCTGCCAGTGCCCAGCACCGGCCCCGATCGCCCCTGAGGGCTTCTCCACCTGCCTCTGCTCCTGAGGGGTGATCGGGGCAGCAGCCATCACCTGTACCAGCTGATGTCGTAGGCCCCAATCGCTCCATCAATGGGTGCAAGCAGGGCCTGAGCTGTCAGCATATGGGAGCAGCAGTGGCGGGAGTGGGGCTGCAGTGGGAGGAACCAGGTGGGGGCACAGAGGGTGGGCTGAGACCTGCCCCTGTGCCCACCACATCCTCGCAACCCACAGTTTCTCTCAAGGTGCACAAATTTGTGCACTGGGACCCTAGTTCTTAATGAATTTTAGACAGATTATGCTGCCGGTGCTGCCTGAGGGTATGGACATTTATCCATAAAAGCCTTCCTGTCTGGGAAACAGAACTGGAGGGTGTTGGATCCACCGACCCATCTTCCCCCACAACAACCCTGATGAAGGTGAAGGAGAGGCCTCCTGTGGGCTTTGGCCAGATGGGATTGGGGTTTCCAGAAGAGAGAAAGAACAGCCCTGACCTCAACAGGTGGCAGGTAAGGCCAGGAGGAAAGAAAGGCAGGGCCAGAGGAGTCGTGCCCCTTCTCCTCCGGCCCTGGGCTGCCTCTTCCACAAATGGGGTTGTGGGGAGCATGGATGATCCCCCTCGGCTGGAACTGGCCACTGGAGGAGGTTGGGAGGCCCATGGGGAGAGGAGGGTGGAGGCGGTGAGGCCCCTGAGCCAGGAGAAGGGCTCCTCAGGGGCCTCTGGTCTCCAGCCAGGAGGTAATTCAGACATTTCTCCAGAATGCTGCAGGAGCCTGCCGGCCTTGCTCCGACAGCCTGAGCCAGCAGGGCCGGGCAGACTCCTGGTTCCTGCCTCCCAGAGGCCTGCCAGCTGCCCCTCCCCACTCATTACAGCTGGTCCCAGGTCAGACAGTGCCGGGAAATGAGCTGGCAGGAGGGGCCCAGGGCTGGGGAGGATCCAGCTTCATAGAAGAGGGTGGAGAGGGGCCTAACCTGGTGTGTGTAGCGGGTGAGGGGGAAGGAGGTGAGCCTTAGCCTTGAGAGGGTCTGCCTGGGGCCCAGCCTGGAGCCCAGCCAGCTCTCAGAAACCAACCCAGGGGCCCCAGGGCAGCACCTGCTTCAACGTCCCCACCTTCTCTCCTGAGGCTGAGAACTGGCTACAGGAGACTCCATCCTGGGCATCTCCTAGGATCCCGCCCTCTGACCCCATCGCCCCTAGAATGCAAAGGTCCTGGGAGCCTCGAGTCCTGGGCATCCCTTTAGCTTTCATTCTTCACGTTGTAGGACGTTTGTGGCCGGCCAACCTGAGTAAGACCCAGGGGAGAGGGCGAGGGAGGGGATTCAGCGAAATTGGCAGCAGAGACTTGCTTCTGCAGGGGAGGATGGAAGCGGGCAAAAGGGGAGATGAACTTACTGGTTTCACAGTGTGTCCTGGGCAGGCTTCCTGGCCATGGCCCCAGCTCACAACCACGTGCCAGTCTCTGCCTCCCTCCCCTTCCTCCCCTTCCTCCCCCTGCTCGGGCTGCGTGGCGGCTCCTTTGGGCCCCCTCACACTTCTGAGGCCTCTCCCGGCTTCAAAGGTCTGCTTCTGTTTTACTGCTCTCCTTGCCTATGCCCTCCCATTGCTGCAGATAGGGAAACTGAGGCAGAAGGTTAGGTGAGGTCCACAGCTAAGTGATGATCACAACCAAAAGCACGGCTTTGGCTGCCAGCCTCGCTGAGGTCCTCCCTGGACAGGGCAGCAGAGCTCGAGTCAGATCCCGCCTTTGCCACTAACTGGCCACAGCTGCCACTCACCGGCTGAAGGGCCCTGAGCCAAACACTTGACCTCTCCCAGCTGTAGCTTTTCACTGTAAAGTCCCCCCTCAGGGTCACTGTGAGCACATACTTCACTGGGGATTATGGGGCAGGGGTTGGGGGGTGGAGGGAGGGGGGTGGGGAGGGGGGCCTTGGCTCATGCCTGTCTCAAAGTTGTCACTCAACTGATACCATCCACCCCTAACCCGAGCTCTATCCCCACATTCCCACTGCTCAGAGGCAATTCCGAGCCCGAGCCCGAGCCCGGTCCTCAGACTCAGGGTGCCATCAGGCCAGCTGAGACCTGGACACAACACTAGGAGAGCTTCCCAGACCCCAGCTGAGCTCCAGCCCCCAGGGCTGCAGAGCCAGTGTGATCCTCCAGTGCCTCTTCTCCACCCAGGTCCACTGCCACAGCCTCGGATGGAGCTGGGGGGAGGGGGAGGGGGCGGCGGGAAGGTGAGCTGTCTGAACTCTGAAAGCCCATTTTGATTTGCCTTCCATTGTTGAAAGAATCCCAAAGTATCCTGACTTACCTCCAGGTCTACCAAATCCACAAACACTGCAGAACACACATCTTCTCTCATCATCTCCTTTAAGAATAAGAAGGTCTCAGGACAGGCCTCTACATCTGCAGGGCCTTGGAGGGTCCCCTCTGGTTACCCCGGAGGGCAACTCTGCCAGATGCACCCTCCTCCTGACCAGATGATCTTCTGACAACATGGCCCCGGCCTGACCCTCTGACCGCCACTGCCCACTGTCCCCCACCCCGTGACCTGCTTTTTCTCCGCCCACCTGACTCAGTTCCCCCTAAGCAGAGTTTTTACCTTATTGTTCCCCTTCTGTTTTGACCTCTGTTCCTGCCTAAGGGCTGACACTTGGCCTAGCCCTCCAGCCATGAGCTCTATACCACTGAGGAAGCTAGCTGGGCAGAGAGAGGGTTGTGGTCCACGCTCTTGTGAATTGCCTGGGGCCCAAGGGGGTCGGGACACAGAGGGGCTCAGAGCACAGGCTCCAGACCCCATAAGATCCCATTTGCCTTGGGCCAGGGTCACCTCATTTTGCAGCCTGCAGATGTGGGAGGCAGCCTGTGTCCATGAGGCAGGGGAGGGGGGAAGAGAAGGCTGTGAAAGCCAAATGCCGCGGACCAGCCTGACACCTGGCCAGGTCGCCCAAACAGTGGCCGATCCAAGCCCAGGCCTGCCTTTCCCTGTGTCAGCAGAAGCGGCTTCGTGTGTTAAGCTTGGAAACAGCTGATAAAATGGGTGTTCTCACCCTCTTGTCCGAGGTCCCTCCAGGCTCTGTGACTGAGCAAAGGGCAGACGCCTGGGAGGGAGGGAGTCGCCGGCCCTACACAGCGTGAGGGCACAGAGGGACTGGCCAGGGAGCCTGACCCTCCATGAGTGAGCTGGGAAAGACAAAGGCGCCAACTGGGTCCAAATCCTGACTCAGCCACTCACTGGTTTCCGTGGCCTTAGCCTCACGGCGTCTCTGCTTCGTCCTCTGTAGAATGGGAGCAGGCATGCTCCCCTCACAGGTTGTGGAGCGGAGTGAATGCTGCGTGTGGCTGGAGACCGAGGGGTCACGCGTGGTCATTTGTCAATGACACTTCCCAACTTTCCTATGTATGTGACACATATCAGTGCACGTGGAGCTGTGCACGTCTCACGAAGTTGGAAACCTAGTCGGTGCTCGGGGCCTGTTCGGCTTCTCTCCACTGGGCGCCACGAGGGGTGTGTTCCTGCAGCCTCCCCCGTGGGCTTGTCACTCTCCCCTTCCCCGAGGAACAACCCCCTGCACTTTCCAGGAAAGAACCTTGGGGGTGAATCTTAGCTCATCACCACATAAGGTCCCTTTGCTTCAAGAGATCCATGGGGTCCCCGGATAGTCATCCTGGGACGGGCAGATAAGCTCAGCCTGCCAGGATCCCAGGAGCAGGAATTCCTGGGGAGGCCTGGACCCGATTTTCCGGGACGCCCTTCCACTCTTCCTTATACTTCTCCCAGCAGAAGTCTTACCAGATACCAGGAGGGGAGAAGCCGGTGAGTGGGTAGGGGCAGGGGGCTGGGAAGGGATGTTTTTAAGGTCCCGCCTTTGGTCATCTCAGAACGAAGATTCATCACTTGCTGTCTGGGGCTCTCCCAGAGCAGGGCGACTCAAACCTTGGCCCCGCTCCTTCTACGAATTCCTCCCTCGGATCCAGGATGAGATAAGTACAGAGATTGTCAGCCAGCATTTAGATCTCTTCAGAGCAATTCGACAGTCATTTTATGTCAGTTGAAACTAATAATAAAAAATTTTGGCTTGCATTTTGTATGTCTCTTTGTTTGTTTCATTCCCCTCCCCCCGCCCCCCAAGCCATTCTTTTGTGTTATATTTTACAAAAGAAATGGCCCGTCATTGATGAGAAATTAGAAAGAAAACAATGGGGTCTGGACCACAGAGAGCTGGAGAGACTCAGCTCCAGATGTCTCTTCATCTCGGACTTGGAGACCTTAATGTCTGCATGTAACCTTAAAACGGGCCGCTTAGGGAGACAGCGCACAGGGGCTGCAAAAAGCCCTTTCGCCACCCTCACCCCAGCAACACCGAACCAAGCCAGCTCCCTCCCCCCTCCTGCTCACAATCCTTTCCTTCCCCCCAAGCCTATGGGACTTTCTGTCTCCACCACTCATTTGGCAATTTAGCTAATTGAAAAATAGTAATAATGGAGTGCAAGGCTTTGTGCTATGAAATTAGCCAGGCACCTCCTCAATGGAGCTGGCCTCTTGTGGCTACTTTGCGTCTATTGCTGACACATGACGGCTTGTGTATGCGAAATCCTCCACTCCCAGCTTTCAGGCGGGGGGGGGGGGGGGGGGGGCCCCACTGAGCCCAAGGCCAGCCCTTCTCAGCACCCACCCCCTGCTGAGCACAGCGACTGCAGGAGGCAGATACACAAATATACAAACAGACGCAGCAGTGGGGCTGCCCAGGGGGTTGGCAGCAGGTGGGGAAAGGGAGGAGCAAAGAAACTTCTTTCTTTCACATTCAGTTCCAAGCACCAGAGCTTTTTGTTTGTGTTAAAACATATTGATTTTTTGAGCCAAACATGCACAAGATAAGACATCCAAACTAGACAGGGAGCTGGCAATGGAAAGGGAGTGTGCACCCCCCTGCAGCACCCCCTTAGGAGGCGGCCACTCCTATCCTCCCTTCAAAGATGTTGTCTGCATCTAAGGGCACTATTGTGCAGCCCTATCCCGTGGTTGTTGTTGTTGTTTTAATCTCATCTGAGGATGTTTTCCCATTGATTTTCAGAGAGAGTGGAAGGGAAGGAGTGGGGAGATAGAGAGAAACATTGATGCAAGAGAGACACAAGGGTTGGTTGCCTCCTGCATGTACCCAACCTGGGCTGCGGGGGCGGGGGGCGGGGATTGAGCCTGCAACTGAAGTGCGTGCCCTTGATTGGGAATCAAACCCGAGAACCTTTGTTCCATGGGCCGACCTTCCAACCACTGAGCCAACCGACCAGGGCCCTAGGCCGGGTTTTTTATGTGTGTATTTTTTACAGCAGTGAGAACACACACACCCCCTCCACCTCTGCACTGAGCCTTTTCTGTTTCCATATGAGATGGCGCCATCAGCTGCCTATGCAGTGGTCGGCAAACTGCGGCTCGGCAAACCACGGCTCTTTGGCCCCTTGAGTGTGGCTCTCCCACAAAATACCGGCTCTTCCACAAAATACCGACTTCCGTGCATGGGCCACGAAGTTTCAATCGCACTGTACGTGCATGCCCGCACGTGGTATTTTGTGGAAGAGCCACAGTCGAGAAGCTGAAGAGCCGCATGTGGCTTGAGAGCCGCGGTTTGCCGACCACGGGCCTATGGGATCCAGAGCGGGAAGCTTCCTCTGAAACCTGCTCTTCCAGGGGTGCGAACGGGGCCTCCGGCACAGGCACCTGCCCGCTGTGTCAGAGTCACTTGAGATGGATCTGGGGCCACACCAGTGCTAACTGTCTCCCGCCTCCCGAAGGCTCCAGGGGAACATCTTTCCTCGCTCAGTCCAGTTTCTGGTGCCCCAGGCGCTCCTCGCCTTGTATACGAATCTCTCCAATCTCTGCCTCCGGCATGCGACAACCTTCTTCCCCGTGTGCCTCGGTGCGTCCTCCCGTCTTCTTATAAGGACACTAGTCGTTGGATTTAGGGCCCACGCTAAATCTAGATGATTATACCTTATGACCCTTAGCTTAGTACATCTGCAAAGTCCCTGTTTCCAAATATGGTCACATTCTGAGGTCCCGGGTGGACATAACTTTCGGGGGGACATCATTCACTGCAGAGCCTTTCTTCATAAACAGTTCCATGGGCAGACTGGACACCTGTTTGGGGCTCCCAACCCCCAGCGTGAGAGGTTCCTGGCAGCCTTAACCCTTGGGTACGGCGGACCCAGAGGGACAGCTCCCGGCCAGGAGCTGCACATCCAAGTTGCTGGGTGGGCGTAGTGATCCCCAGCTGTTGAATCTCTTCTTCTGAGAATTGCCTGGCCTACGGGAGCTCCTTGGCCTGCACTGCGGGTTATTTGTAGACAGAGGCAATGCCTGAAGGATACTGGGGCACAAAAGCCAGTCTTCTTGCCTCTGGACAGACAAACTTGGTGGTGCCATTCCTACCCCAGAGCCCTCTGAGGATGGGCTGGGGAGAGACCTCAGCTGAACCCACCTGTTTGCCAAGCATCTTCTCTGTACCCTCCTGCTTCCCTCACTCCCTTACAAGTTCGCCTGAGAGCCTCCCTCAAAAACTGACTGGCACAAGAATCCCCACCTCAGACTCTGCATCTAGGCAACCTGACCTCAAACAGTGGGGGACCGGGACCCTGTATGACAGGTTGGGGAACAGAAGTGGTGGCTCTCCTTCCTGAGTCAGCAAACCACCCCACCCTCTTCCTCACTCAGCCCTCCCCCTGCTTTCATTCGCTGAGCCTGCCTGGGGCACCCTGGAAGAGGAGAGGGTGGAGTGGGCGTGGCCGAGGAGGAGGGGGATGAAATAAACAGATATCACCAAGGAGTTTGTATTACGGAAAAAGATGCACAGACGTGAGCCAACCTGAGAGCAATTACAGAGTGATGTGTCAGCACCCCAAAACCAACCGTCACCTCTCGGTTATCTCTGGGACAAGTCACAAAGGGTTTCTGAGCAGGAGTTCGTTCCCAGGTCCCCTCACATACCCGTCCCCGCACCCTTGGCCACATTCTCTTGGTTAAAACACCAGGAGACGTGGGTCAGCTCGAGTCTGACTGCCATAGGCCCCAAGCGTTGGCAGCGCTCAGGACCCAGCAGAGCGGGAACCATTCTTGTTTGTTAAATAGTTGGTGAATTGGTTGGTTGGTTAGTTAAAGGAAGAGGGAATTCTGGGGCTAATCCAGGCAGAGAACAACTTGGACAAGAGTCAAAGGGCGCAAGGCCTGGGGAGGGAAGAGGCTGGAGTCTATGTGAGGGTGTGAAGAGGCCTGTTGGGAATGACGCCCAAGAGCCCAGCAGGGAGGCCACGTGGAGGTCACACGGAGGCCTTGTCTGCTGCGCGACGGAGTGAGGACCTCACCTTGAAAGTGTGGGTCCGCAGAAGGACTTGAGAAGGAAAATGGCTTGACTGGATTTTCATTTTAGAGAGATAGCTTAGGCGGTGGCTTGGAGGGTATTTGTGTCTACTGTGTGTCATTTATTGCTGCATAACATATTACTCTAAAACTGAGCAGCTGAAAGCAAAGAGCGTTTAGGGCCCGACCTGGTTTCTGAGGGTCAGGAGTCTGCTTCCAAGACGGCTCACTCAGTGCTGCTGGCGGAAGGCTCCTCCTGGGGCCACTCACAGTGTGGCAGCTACATCCCAGCTGCAATCCAACAGAACAAAAAGGAAGCCACAGTGTGTTTATGACGTAACCACATAGGCACTTCCGCTATATTGTCTTTGTTAGAAGTAAGTCCAGCCTACAGAGAGAGGAACTAGTCTCCACCTTTTGGAAGGAGGAGTGTCAAAGGTTCCAGAGAGGTATGACAGCTGCCATAGGTGGTTAGTTAGCCTACAGGCAGAGAGACCAGTTCGGAGACTCCAGGAGAGAGAAGTCATGGTCTGAGCCAAGGCAAGGGTGGTGGGAATGGAGAGGAGGGGGCATCTTGAAGAGTTGTTACGACAGGGATGGCTTATGTAGGGCAGGGAACTGTGACAGGTCAAGAGCCAGCTGGTGGGAGCAGCCTGGGTAGCACAGCCCTCAGAGGCAGGATCCCAGCATGCCTGGGGGGCCTGAACTGCCTCCTCCTGCAAATAGGAAGAGGGTGGCGGGCAACCAAGAGCCTCCAGAAGTGTTTGGTGAGGGCAGGTTTCTGCAGCAGCTTGGGGGCTGGAACCAACATTAGCCACGCTGAAGGCTCACTGGAGTCCATGTAGGGCCACCCCTCCACCAGGCTCCATGGGGGAGCCCATGACCCAGGCCTAAGCACGTGAGCACTGTGTCCTTGACCACCACAATTGACCAGAAGTGGGCATTTTTGCTGAGTGACCGGAGAAATGGCACCATCTCGGTCCTGGGGCTGCTGGCTGCTGTGATATGTCTAAAGTTGCTGAGAGCCGTCTGGCCACTAAGTGAAGAGCTGCCTGATTGCGAGGCCTGCCCCAGGAAAAGCAGCACAGAGAGATGGAAGGAAAGAAGTTCCCGATGGCATCATCTGTGCACCTGGATCCAGCCATGCCTGAAAACCACACGCCCTAAGACTTCATTAAGTCAATAAATTCCCTTTGGGGGGTTTTATGCCATTTATAAGGAGAGCGTTTTGAATGACTCACTTCCTTGGAGTCAGAACAGCCAGCCTATCTAATCCAGCCATGACTTCTCAGCCTCTGGGATTCTCTTTTGCGGGTTAGCCCAGAGCTGGGAGTTGTTTTGTTTTGTTTTTATCAAGGGAGGCTTATTCCCTTACATGTGCATCAGGAAAAAGGCCCGCAGCACAGTCCTACACACTCATAATTAGGAAGGTCATGTGATGATGTCATAGCTGAGCCTCGCATGTGCTCACATATGTGCATGCCGTCTAGCTCAGCCTGTATCGGATCCAAACCTTATCTCTGTCGGGCCCCCGTTGGGGTCATTCAGTTTCTGCTCAAACTCTCCCATGGGAGAGGACTGTGCCTGGCTCACCGTCAACTTTTCCATTGAGCCCGAACCAAGAGCATAGCTAGAAGGTTCTTCCTCAGTCTGACTGAGCCAGTTTCTGTTCCCCTGCAGCTCCCAGTGCCTAGAAACATAGGAAAAGTCCAAACCCACATCCCAAGCCAGTCCTGCGGGCCTTTTCGGAGAGATGCCGTGTCCCTTTTTACTAACACAGGTTGAGTGGAGCTGCATAAAACAGAAACCAGACTTTGGCGGCTTAACCAAATGCACTGTAGATATTTCTTGACATCACAATAGGCCTGGCTGGCAGCCCAGAGCTGGCATAGCAGCTCTGTGAGGTCCTCCATGTCCCTGTTCCTTTCTCACTCTCTGCTCCACCCATCTGAATAGGTAGCGTTTATCTCTATGGTTGCCTCACAGTTGCAAGGTGGCTGCTCCACCTCCAGACTCCAATCCACACTCCACGCAGGAAGAAAGAAAAGGAAAAGTTCAAGGAAACAAAACTTCCGCAGAAACACCCAGCAGATTTCTGTTTATGTCACACAGGCCAGCATTGTGTTCATGGCCTCCGATGGTTGCAAAGAATTATATCTTTGGTTTATTTGTTTAAATCTGCACTCATTGCTGCCTCAAATAAAAGGATGGTGCTATTGTTAAAGAACAAAAGGGAGGATGAGCAATTGCTTCAAAAGCTTTCTTCAAAGTTCAGCTTCTCTGGAAAGGCAGCACTGTGGCACAGCTGAGGTCCTGGCTTTGGGGGAGGCCGGAAAAGGGGGTCCGATAGGCTCGGAGTCCAGCCCCACCCCTTCCTTACCTGTGTGACTTCAGAAGATATCCTTACGCTCTTGGAGCTCATTTGTTTAAAGAGGATGAATGTGTTTCTCTCACGGGTTTTTGGAGTGAGTAGAGCACCTCCATGCAAAATACCTTAAGGTTTATAGACTCTCAACAAATGTTCATTCTTCTCTTACTTCCTGTAATTGCTCATCGCGTGACATGTTTCTCATCTCCTCTCCTCCTGGACACACTCCCAGGATCGGCTTTAAAATGTTCCTTTTAAAATGTAGTCCCAGATGGAACACAGGAGGAAACACAAAACTCCATTGTGTCTCCACAGCACGGAGGACAATGGCGCAGGTGACCTCCCTTGCTCCGGGCACTGTGCTTCCCTCTCACACCTCCCACACGCCTTTGGGGGTCTCATGAGCTGGGACTGTGGCAGGTACGGGAACCTCTGCCCTCATCAGCTCCTCGTGGACTGTTGGCCCATCAAGAAAAGACCAGAAGGAGCTGAGCAGGGACCTGCACACAGGATGAGCTTTATTAACTCTGAGCTCGATGCAGAATTGGAGGGGCCTCTTCCAATCTAGACCCCACACAACCCCTCCAGTCAGAGCTGGAGAAACTATCGGCCCCAGGGAACAAGGGCCTGGCTGGCCATGACAGCCTGAGAAGACCTTTTCAGTCTGTTTATTCCAGGGCAGCCAAATGTGGAGCACCTGCTGCCCCCCCACCACAGTTGAGAGGTGCCCTTCCCAGCAGTGTCATGCTGTCCTCCCTGGCCATCCAATCAGATGGGTGGCTTTGCCTCCAGTAAGGAGGAAAGTGAGAAGGGTGGTGGAGAAGGCTCTGGCAGGCCAAACTATCTGTCCCAAAGATGTCTATATCCTAATCCTCAGAAGCCGTGAGTTTATTACCTCACATGGCGAAGCAGACTTTGCTGGAGTGATTAAGGATCTGGAGATGAGATGAACCTGGATGATCCAGGTGGACCCTGTGTAATCACAGGGGTCCTATGAAGAGGGAGGCAAGACGGTCAGACAGAAAGACAGAAGAGGAGATGGGGTGGTGGGAGCAGAGGTTGGAAGGATGCACTTTGAAGATGGAGGGAGGAGCCACGAGCCAGGGAATGCAGGTGGCCCTTAGAAGCTGTGAAAGGCAAGGAAGCAGATTCTCCTTCAGCCAATGGATTCCCTCCCTCGAGGTTAGCCCCATTAGACTCATTTCGGACTTCTGGCCTCCAGAGTAGTAAGAGGATAACTGTGTGTCGTTTTAAGCCCCTAAATGGGTGGTAATTCATTACAGCAGCGATAGGAAACCGCTAGAGGAGCTGTGAAGAGAGGGGACGGTGAGAAAAGGGGAAGGAGAAACCCTCCCACGGACGTTGAATGGCAGTCACCCAAGACTCCCAGGCCTTCCCATGAACTCAGGCATGTCCTTCTTCCCCCAGCCAGCTAACCAATGTTTCCTCCATCCTTCAAGGCTCGGTTTCGAGTGCTGTGCCCTCCTCTAGCTTTTCCTGAGCGAACTGACCTGAGCGTTTGCCACCCCCTCTCCCTGGCACGCACAGGGCACCGTCTAAACCACTGTCTGGGCAGCCCGGCTCAGCACTGTCATTTTCTGTCTGACTTCCTCCCCAGAGGGGGAGCTCCTTAGGTCAGTGATGGCGAACCCATGACACGCGTGTCAGAGGTGACACGCAAACTCATTTTTTTTGGTTCATTTTTCTTTGTTAAATGGCATTTAAATATATAAAATAAATATCAAAAATATAAGTCTTTGTTTTATTATGGTTGCAAATATCAAAAAATTTCTATATGTGACACGGCACCAGAGTTAAGTTAGGGTTTTTCAAAATGCTGACATGCCGAGCTCAAAAGGTTCACCATCACTGCCTTAGGAAGTGGAGCTATGGTAATTTCCCCTAAAAGTGTGTTGGACTGAGGAGGATTTAGCCACCCCTCTCTCTCCATCACAGACTTACCCTACAGAGTGTCTCTGCTTTCATTTCAACCCAGCCCAGCTGTTCACAGCTCATCGCCCAAAACGGGGCCTCTCACCCCAGCTGGCGTGGCTCAGTGGATAGAACAGTGGTTCTCAACCTTGGCTGCACATTAGAATCACCTGGGAATCTTTTTAAAATCCTGATTTCTGGGCCTCATCCTCCGGAAATTCTGTTTCTTTGTTACTAATGTTGTGGCCCCACCCCATAACAAAGAAACAGAATTTCCGGAGGATGAGGCCCAGAAATCAGGATTTTAAAAGATTCCCAGGTGATTCTAACGTGCAGCCAAGGTTGAGAACCACTGGGATAGAGCATCAGCCCCCGCACCAAAGTTTTCACGGGTTCAATTCCCAATCGAGGGCACATACCTGGGTTGCAGGTTAGATCACCGGCCCCAGTTAGGGCATGTGCAGGAAGCAACCAATCGATGTGTCTCTCTCACATGGATGTTTCTCTCCCTCCCTCCCTTCCTCCCTCCCTCCTCCCTTCCACTCTCTCTACAAATCAATGGGGGGGGGGGGGGGGAATCCTCAGGTGAATATTAACAAAACAAAACAAAAAAAAGAAGTTTAAAAGCAGGCTCTCCCTCTGCATCTTTGCCAAGCTCTCTTTCAGTGTCCTGTCTTAGCCATCAAGATAAATGGCACCCTGGATACCGGGTGTTTTGTTTGCATACCTACAAAGGAAGTCCTCCCCCAGGAAGTTTGAACCAGAACCAAGAGGTTCCAGCCCAGGCTGGTTGCTCCTTTGAATGGAGGACATGGAAACACAGCTGCTGTTGTTTTCACTGGGTTTCCTACCCCCAAATTCTGTGCATCCCAGAAAGCAGGGCAACAGATGGGCAGGGAGAGGCAGGAAGCAGAGAGCAGAGGGCAGAAGAAAGGGCTGTGCTCCCACAGGACCCTGACCCTGGCTTCAGAGCATCCCTGAGGCCCAGTGACAGGCCCGTCCTGGAAGTCTTGAGATACCTCTAGGGTCTCTCCAATAGAATTAATTTCCTGTTTTGCTCAGCTCAGCCAGAGTTCATTTCCATCCCTCGCAAAGAAGTCCTAAAATGTTGGAATGAGCGGGCCCGGGCCAAGAACAGAGTGTGGCACATTGTGTATACAGCGCATCCCCAACCCAAACGTGGCAAAGCCCTGCTGGCCCAGGGGTCCTCAGTGCACCCCTGGCCTTCCCACATGTGGAAAACCGAGAAGGAAGAGAGCAGCCTTTTGTTCTATCGGCCTGGCTGCGGGGCCAGGGCCAGGAGGAGCCAAATCTCGGAGCAGAGTAAAGCATAGAGGTGGCTGGGAATCGGAAACACGGGGGAGCAGAAGCCAAAGATGCCAGGATCCAACGGCCAAAGAGAATAGGCAGAAACCAAAGAGAGAAGCGGGCCGGAGGCGATCCGGGAGGGAGGGAGCCACCCTTCAGGCACCAGTCTCTTCTTGGTGTCTGGACACCCCTCTGAACGCCCAGGATCCCTGTCACTGGCACCTCCCTGCCTTTGTTAGAGCCACTGAGCCCCCCCACCCCCACCCCACTAAGTCAGGCTCACAGAGCTCATGCACTTGAGTCTGTACCTCTTTACTCTTACTTGGGAACCGGTCGGCAAGCTCGATTAACCAGTTGCCAGGCCCACAATGGGTTGGAAATCCCACATTAGAGAGCGGGAGAGATGCTACTAGAGGAACCACAACAACAGCAGCGAGAGCTGGTAGCTCCAGGAGTCTGCACCTCAGCACAACGACCTTGGGGCCAGTTAAGCCTTTGCTGTGGGGAGCCGTCTTGTGCACTGTGGGATGCTCACTGGCACCCCACTACTCACCAGATGCTGGCAGCAATGTCACTAATGCGGCCACATGTCCCTGGCAGACAAAACCACCCCTGGTGGAGAGCCAGTGTGCTTCAGCAAGAGTGAGAAACAGTTAAAAAATAGTCACAAGAACCAAAAAGGAGCAAGAGCCTAGGCCACTTGTTAAGGGACAGGGCCCAGCACCTGTCAGTGCACCTCAGGTGAGCCACCTGTGGCAGAGAGCTGTACTAGGTGTACCAGTTAATAATGCAGATTAACTATTGACCGGTTAATAATGCGGATTAACTATTGACCAGTTAATAATTCGGAGTAACCATTAACCGGTTAATAATGCGGATTAATCACCAACCGGTTAATAATGCAGATTCATCATTAACCAGTTAATAATGCAAATTAATTACCAACTGGTTAATAATGCAGATTAATTATTAACCGGTTAATGATGCAGATTTTGTAATCCAAAGAAAGCACGATAATTTCAAGAGAAACATCAAAAGTGCTTTATTCAAAGTAATGTCCATCGCTAGCTGCACATTTCCCCCATCTTTCAGGCACTTTGTGGATACTGTCCCAATAGAGCTTTTCTTGTTTTGAGGCAAACCATTCAGAGACCCAATTTTCCACTTCTTCATACATTTTGGAGTGCTGCTCAGAAAGCTTGTCACAGAAAGAAAGTGGGGGGACATGTACCCCCCAAAGGGTGATGGCTCTGTCCTGGGGAGGAGGGGACACAGGGGACTTGTTTCCTCTCTTTAGCATCCTCTGACAGTGCCTGGCGCACAGTAGGCCCTCACTAACGAGTTAAATTCAATTGTAAGGGTTTCTATGCTGATTCTGTATTATTTCTGAACTTGTTGGGGGGTGGATGTTGATGCCTTGTCTGATGAGATCCTCTCAGTACTTGGAGGCCCATCCGCCACCCTGCCTCCTTCCCAAGGCCACACCTGCCTCCCCTCCCGGTCACTTCTCCCACAGCCTTTCCTGGCCTCTTCCAGCACTTTGAGCCAGGAGCTTATCATGAGGTCAAAAGGAGGTGAGAGTCTTATCTCATCAGAGCCCTACTTGTGGTGCAGACAGTCAGACGGGGTCACGGTGAGCGGGCCTCCGTCTCATTTCTCATTTGCAGAGCAGGCCCCTTCTCTCTCACCCCTCAAGGAGTACGGAAAATTGAGTCATAATTAGAAAAGATGGACTGTGGTCTGGCATCAGGGGTCTCACCATGACCAAAAACGTAAGCCGAGTTAAATTAGCTGCTGTCTGGCACCTGTTTAGGGTGGTTGTGTGTGCACTCACATGTGTGTGTGTAGGGGGGGGGGCGGGGGTGAGTGTGTGAGTGAATGTGGGTGTGCTTGGGAGAGTAAGTGTGGGGGCCTGGGGGGAAATGTATGCAGGGCCTGTACACAGTTTTCAACTTGGGTTCCTGAGGGCCTGCATTCTAGTAGTTGTAAGCGGATGCCTCGGCTGAGAGGCCTCTTCCGGAACCCGGGCGTGGGCCTGGGCATTCCATTCTGCGGTGGAAATGGGTGCTGGGAGCAGCGGGGCCAGCGACTGGCCGTGGGAGGCTCCTCAAGCTGGTCCAGGGCGGGCGGGCTCAGACCGTCACACATTCTCCCAGGGACGGCCCTGGAAAGAATGGCCCATGGCCGCTGTCCAGGACGGTCACATCCCTGGACATCGAGGTGGGAACACATAGCCCATCACGGGCCAAGGGACCTAGCCAACCTTTGCACTCCCGTTGGAAGAAGCGAATGGGCAGTCACTCCCGCTGGCCCAGGAAATGCATATCACAGCCATTCCCAAAGGTCTTCCCTACGAGCTCTGACCTGATCCAAACGTGGCCATGGAGGCAGCTAGCCTGGTCCAGCCCCAGCAGCTCCTAGGACTAGCTTCCAGTCCGAGAGAAGCTGGTGAGAGCCTGCCAGCAGGAGGCAGACGTACACACTGAGAGTCACCGTGCTGGGAGGACCCGGGGCAATCTCCCAGGATGGCCAAGATGAACCCGAGCCCCTGAACAAGAGGAAGGAGCCACAGGGAAAAGGATAAGGACTCATGTTGAGAAAGCACGTTGGGGGGTGTGCCAAGGAACCGTGCCAAGCACTGCATCACACGCCACTGTGGGATCTTCCAAGCAGCTCCCGAGGGCATGGGGCATCCGATGACTCAATGAGCAGATGAGCAAACCAAGGCTCCGAAACAGGAGGCGACTTTCCTGATATCACACAGCCATTAGGTAGAGAGCCAGGACTCACACAAGGTCAAGGATGAGGTACAAAATGTCCAGCAATCAATAGGCTGGTTAAGTAAATCATGGTTTATTTATGGAACACTGGGCAGCCATTGACATTTCTTGGTAGAAGAACAGTTAATGACCTGAAAAGATGTTCAAGATATATAACTGGGCGAGATGGGGAAAAAGCAGGTTACAAAACAGCATGTGCAAAAATGGGTTGTTAAAAAATAAAATGAGCCCTGGCTGGTTTTGCTCAGTGGTTAGAGTGTCAGCCCACAGACCAGAGGGTCTCAGGTTCGATTCCCAGTCAAGGGCACGTACCTGGGTTGCAGGCTCAATCCCCAGCCCCAGTCGGGGCGTGTGGGAGGCAACTAATTGATGTGTCTCCCTCACATTGATGTTTCTCTCTCTCTCTCTCTCTCTCTCTCTCTCTCTCTCTCTCTCTTTCTCTCTCTCTCTTTCTCGCTCTCTCCCCTTCCCTCCCCCCACCCCACCCCACTTCCCTTCACTCTCACTAAAAAAAAAAAAAAGGAAAAAATATCCTTGGGTGAGGATTAACAACAACAAAAAAGATGACACCTGAAATGATTTTGGTTGAGGATCCCATGTTGACCAGAATTTATGAGGCTGTTCCACTCCACACACCACCTCCCGCTGGAGGTTAGCATGACTTTCAGACCCTCAGATGAATCACACAGACACCCGTGAGGTCTACTGCGCTATTGTGTAATCTCTCCTCATCCTTAGCCAGTCTGCCAGCCACACCTTCTCAGGTCCTGACAGCCATTTGCAGTCTCCTTGGCCTCAGCAGGCAGAGGGGGTGGGGGCTCTTGGCCTATAACCCTGAGAAGGGCGAACAGCCAGGCAGACCAATGCCTTGGGCTGATCAGCAGGGAGCCTCCTGCAATACCCTCCTCACCTCCTGGCTCTCCGCTGAGCTCCTCTGGGGGAGGAGGGGATCCTCAGACCGCCCTTCAGCCACTGCACTTGGCTCTTGACTGGGATAATTAGAGACGAGCCAGGAATGATGTCATGCCTTTGCAGGAGAACAGAGGGTGACTTTGAGCAAAGCACTTACCTTGGCCTCAGCTCTCCCGCTTGTCAAGTGAGTTGGGGTGGACCTGGTAAGTTTTAACATTCCTGGACGGACATTCTGATTTGAAGACGAAAGTCCTCCTGGGCAAGCTCCTCTGAGAAGAGCGGCAGCCATGGCTTTGCACATCCAACTCACTTCCCCTCCCCACTCCTCGAGATTCCCTGCAGAGCTTCTCTCCCTTTCCAGTTGGTGCTGATACAGTTGTCAATCATGTTGCCCTACATCCTTCCAAGAACATAGGGGTGGGCAAGTGGCCCAGGTCTCCCAGTCAGAGGATCCTCCCTGTGCTGATTGGTTCATTAATGCACTGGGTCCTGAGCATGCTGAGTAAGACTCTTCCCTACAATACTGATAGGAAAGACAGAAATGATGTTTCCAGGGACTTATTAGGCTGTAAAGATGTGAGTCTAAGGATTCCAGCCGTCTGCTTCCTGACACAGGAAGAGAGACCATCTGCAGAATAAAGCCAATATGCAGAGCAAGACAATAGGGAGAGAAAGCCCCGAGGGCATTGTTTAAGCCCCTGGATCAAACTGTGCCTGAAGGTGATGCCTTTAGGTGGATTAATAAATTCCCTTTTTGTTTAAGTTCTGGGTTTCTTTAACTTACAACCAAAAAAGTCCTAAAATACAACCCTTAGCAGAAGGACTGTGAGAGGGGTAGAATCTACCAGCTTGAGCCAGCAAACCCCAGAACCCCGGCACATCACTCCTGCCATGTGCTTTGACAGTCTCTTAGCTTCAGCCCGTGGAGGGGCGCTCCCCTAACATAACCCATGGCCCAGTGCCACCAGGTACCTTTTTCAAGCTCAAATTTGATAGCAGCCTTAAAAAAAAAAGACGCCCTTGCCTCAGTCACATGGCACCCCGAGAAACAGGCAAATGGAATCTGTCAGGCACAGCCTGCAGCCAGCTCTCCCCGGAGGTGGGAAGCAGGGGTTCTCAGGGCATGGTGCACATCAGCATGGGCCGTGCCCCCAATGCTCGCCCCATCTTGGGAGGTCTGCATCCCCTGGCACTGGATTGTAGAGACCTGGGGCTAAGAATAGCCCACCAGGCCAAGTTGATGCCTGACAAGTTGGAATTGTCCTTCCCCACGCGAACTGCTGACAGGGAAACCAGCCCCCACCACAGGGCCAAGAAGGGCTTCCTAGGATGGGTTCCATGCCCACAGTATCTGGGTTCTTGGCGCTGTGCTCCACTCTGCTATGGACTGAATTGTGTTAACCCCGAGTTCATATGTTGACGCCGTAACCCCCAATGTGACTGTATTTGCAGACAGGGCCTTCGGGAAGTAATTCAGGTTAAAGGAGGTCAAAAGGATGGGGCCCTCATCCAATTGGCCTGGTGTCCTTATAAGAAGAGGGAAGAGAGAGAGCTCTCTGAGCAGGCGCACCGAGGAAAGGCCGGGTGAGCACACAGGGGGAAGGCGGCTGGGTGGCTGTCTGCACCCCAGCGTGGGGGCTCTCACCAGAACACCGCTGGGCTGGAACCCTGATCTTGACCTTGCAGCCTTCAGAACGGTGAGAGAATGAACGTCTGTTGTTGAAGCCACCAGTCTGTGGCATGTTGGTACCATAGCCGGAGCTGATCAGGACATGCCCCCCTCCATCCCCACAGAAAGGCCCCCGGGCTCCCTGCTGGGGGAGTGAGAAGATAATTGTTAGCCAAGGGTTCTCAGCGTTAACATCTAGTGGGCACTGCTGTTCTAAGCACGTTCCCTGCCTTAGCTCGCTGAGTCCTCATAGGGACCCTGTGAAGTAGGCAGCAGTATAGATGAGGCAACTGAGGCACAGGGCGGGTAACAAGCCAAGCTCACACAGATACTGTAAAACTGAACTCCAACCCCAGCAGCCTGAATCCAGCCACCTCGACTCTGAGAAACGGAGAAAAGCAGTTAAGGAAAATGCTCCCCGGGATCAGCACGAAGAAAAGCAATGGCCTTGCCGCCTGGCATTGAGTCCCTGGCATGGACGTGGGCTCCAGCTCCTCACAGGCCGCAGGAAGCCATCTGTCACCGTGGCCTTCTGTGCTCCACTCAGCCGCCGTGTGACCCTGCCTAAGTCACGTCGGGACAGTAAGAGGTGGGTGACAAAGCTGCGCAGAGCCCTTCCAGTTCGTTCTGTGGTTCTAGAGCCGTGTGGGCACTTGGTGCGGGTGGTGTGAGAACTGTGTGGAATCCGTCCACCCGAGGGTCCGTCCCCCTTGGTGTGCAATCCCAGGTCAGGGCCTGGCATGGATTCCAACTCAGCCCTGAACCTGCTTCACCCCAAACGTCGCCGGGCACTGGAACTGAGGGCTCACCCCGAGCCCAGTCGCTCCCAGACCTTTCTGGAATCTTCATCCGACCCTGGTGGCCAAGTGCCAGACATCGCAACCTGGCCAGGCCCCCGGAAGTCCTTGTGTGATGGGGTAATAAGCCTACCAAGACTCACCTCCTGTCCCCATTTGCCCAGGTGGTTTTCAGCCCCTGGGGGAATGG
Source organism: Myotis nattereri (assembly GCF_964212035.1). Lineage (NCBI taxonomy): Eukaryota > Metazoa > Chordata > Mammalia > Chiroptera > Vespertilionidae > Myotis > Myotis nattereri. Next base: position 21,817,516 of record NC_138075.1, on the reverse strand, counting down.
ACTAACACAGCGGCCCAGGAGCAGGGGAGGGGGGCACCCCTCCCCCTCAGATGTCCTGGGGGATGCTCAGCCCATGAGGGGTCTCTGTATTCTCCTTGTGATGGCGCTGAAGACCCACCAGGTGTCGTTGTGTCGCCAGCAGGATGAAGGGCGATGGCAGAGGCTTTCTCTGGCACAGTGACCAACCTGGGGACGGAGACACAGAGGCGGTCCCAGGTAGGGCAGAGCAGTGGCCTGTGCCCCCAGCCTCAAGGCCAGCGGAGAGCCCTTGCGAAGGCATTCATTATGGTCTGTGAGCTCGGGACAGAGGTCTCCATCCAAGGCTGACAATGAGATGAGTGTGAGGAGGAAGAACAATTCCCAACCTGTCTGCAGGCTACGCCTTCCCATCCCAGCAAACCACTGGGTGGCACTGGAGGCTCCCACCATCCTCAGCACACCTCCACCCAGGAGCTCAGCTAGGCTGCCTGGGGCTGCCCGAGCACCCACCTCACAGAAAGGGTCCATGGCTGGCTATGTAAACTGTACACAGTGACTGGAGACGCCAGCAGAGCCCCCGGCCCTCACCCCCAAGCAAAGCTGGGTCAAGGTCAGGCAACGCTGGGAGCCTCCAACTGGTCATTTCCAGCCGAACCCGAGTCCTGAGGCATGGCACCCAGAAATTGGCAGGCCCCTCCCCTCCTCCCTGGGCCCACATACTCCAGCCTCTGAACCCTACTCTCCATGCTCAGGAGACCGTGGACCTGGCGGTAGAGGGACTTTCGTTACTCAGACACATCCCACCTGAGCACAGAAGTCTAGTTGCAGTTCTGGCGAGTCTGGTGGCCCAGTTGGACCTCAAGGGAAGGAAGGTCCCATGAGGAGGGGTATCCTCTCAGACCTAGGGCCCAGCCCCTCCAAGGCCAAGTCCTTCCCTCTCTTCAGCCACTCAGGCCTTCGTCTCACTTTTCACCTTGAAGAAACATCAAAGGGCAAAAGGCAGCAGTTCAGTGAGTGCATCAAGGCTCTGAGTGTGAGATGGGAAGGAAGGTAGGGGGTAGCAGGACCCCGGGAAGCAGGGTGTTGGGAGGCGGGGTGGGACGTGAGTGAGGAGCCGGCTTAGCTAGGATGTGGCGGTGTTTGGTCTGGGTGATGGCTACAGAAGGTTCCTCCGGGATGGCGGAGGCATCTAGCATCAACCACCTGCTGTCTTTCCTTTACCCGTCAAGGCACCAATCCAAACCGATCTCCAGCCCGAGGCTGCACTGAGTCTGGCACTGAGGGGACCACCAGAAAACACCCTGCTCTCCGAGGTGTGACCGTGTAGATTAGTAGGGAAGACAGGCTTATGAGCAACAACACCCGTGTGAGCACTGCACACAATGCTGGCTGCGAAAGCCCGGTGACAACTGTACAGGGTAGCTGCTCCCTGGTCATTCCTGACATTAAAAAAAAAAAAAAAAACCTGGGAGACTCCCGGAAGCTCTGCCCAAGTTCCATCGAGTGTCTGGAACTCTGCTCAAGGTCTTGTGCCCGTATGAACATGTGTGTGCACATGTGAGCACATGTATGTGTGTGACCAGGGATATCGGCAGCATCTGCAAGTTTGTGCTTGGTAGGCCTGGAAGAAAGGAGTTTCTAAGACATGTTGTATGTCAGTGCAGCAAAGGAACCAAGGGGCTCCCCAGGCCTCATGCTGTATGGGGCGGGGGTTTGCGGAGGAAAAAAGGTCCAAAGAGTTTAATTCAGTCTTGGGTCCCTCAGCAGTGAGCAAGTTAATAAAAGTGGCCGTGAGGCTGGTCTGGGCTGGTCTGGGAGCTCCCAGAGGTCGGAGGCAGAAGGGGCATTGGAAAGGGAACATCAGCACCCTTGCCTCCTCCTGCCTGTGGCCACAGTGGGGAAGGTGAGGTGGTGAGCCTGGTGTCGGCTGTGCAGACCTGGAGCGTGACAATCAGGTGGAGACAATGAGAGGAAGTGGTAAAGGCTGGCCTCTGGGAACAAACAGCGGTGGCTGGAATCCTGGCCATGTTTACTTTCGAGATGCTTCTTGCCATCTCTGGGCCTCAGTGTCCACATCTGGAAAACAAGAATGATGGTATTACCTGGCTCAGGGGCTGTTGGAAGGTGAGATGGATGGATATGTGTATCAGATGAAGAAAGCTGCCTGGCATGCAGGACGGGCTGGATCAAGGTGCGTCGTTGTGATTATTCTCTGCTTGCTTCCTGGCCAGCAGGAGCCCAGCCTGTCCGCCTCAGCTAGACAGGGCTGCTGAGGCCCAGAGCACACCCCTCTGCATGCCCAGTTCACAAGCTTCCCTTTTGACTGATTCACCTTGTAATTCCCAAACCCGGCCAGCAAGCAGCTCCTATAGAGGCTCTGGCCACCTCCTGATGCAACTAGAACAGCAGGCCAGTTGTTGGGGGCCAGCTTTGTCCAATGGCTGGAGGGGGGAGCATGGTGGGCTGGGTGCACTGGGCAACAGACTGATGGGTCCCGAGCACGGAGGCTGGTGTCCTCAGAACTGGATGCTGTGTGTTCTCCTGCCCTGCGATTGTTTATTCTTGTGACACAACACAAAATACACATCCTGCAGAGAGCTCCTGCCATCCGGAGCTCACATGAGGCTGCTGACATCCGCACAAAGCCTTCTCTTTGTGCAGCTCATTTTTATTTTTCTCATTTGCTTTACTCTCTTACTCCCACCCCCTCCCCGCATCATTGCATGTCAAAACCAGCAGGAACCGTGGAGCCAGCCTTGTCTTTATTTTAGGAATGAGGATCCTGAGCACAGACGGATATTTTTCTTGTGTCTGGTGTGAGCCTTGCTGAGCCTGCTGAATCCAGGCTGGCCACAGCTCATCCCTCGAGGCCGGGTACCAGGCCTTCCTTAGCAACCGCCGCTGAATCACTCCTGGGGTAGACCCGAGGTGAGTCCCTTTAAAGCAGCCACACTTGAGCCTGAGCCGGAAGAGCTGGGGAGAGGGGGAGTGTGGTGCGCCCTGGCACGGCCGCCTGCCCCTCCCCCGCCCAGGAACCCGTGACAAACAGCCTTGCCCAGCGCCCAAGCGCCTGCCAAGCCCTGTCGCATTAAAACCCTGGCAGACTCAGCAAGGAGTCCCATTTCAGCCCAGCAGGTGGGGAAACCAAGGCAGCAAGAACGCCAGGTGACCAAGGTCACACACCGCACTGGCCACATGCACCGGAGGCTGCCTGCTGTGCACCGAGCTCTCAGGATCACCCCAGCAAAGGCTCCGGGGGAGCCGGCGTCTCCCGAATCCTGGCGGCAGCAGAGCCCAGAGAAAGGCCTTCCATCCTCGAGTCCTCACCGCAGCCCCCTCTCTCCAGGGAAAACAGAGGCAGTGAGGTTCCCCAGGAGCCCCCTCCCAGAGGGCATCAGGTCCAGGCCAGGAATCCAGCTCCAGAGGGTTCTAGCTCCCAGCTGAGCGTCCGGACAGCAGACATCCAAACCCGGGCAGGCCAAGGGGCGGGGGAGATTAGATCAGGGCAGCAGGAGGGAGAAAATGGAGAAATCGAGGGAGAAGAGGCGGGACAGAGGCCAAGGATGTCTCAGGAAACCCGGAAATCCTCAGAGTAAGGCAGGCCCAGACCCTGGGGGCTCCCCCTGCCTGAGTTCCTGTCTGCAGACAACCTGGCATGTCCCTGCCCCTTGTGGGGGTGGGTGCTGGTCCACACGCGCGTGCAGGCATTCGTTCCTAAGTGCCATGAAGGCGATGGGAACGGGAAGCCTGTAGCGTTGCTCCGTGCGCACCCACCCCAGCACGCATGTGTAGGTATCGGGCTAGGCGTGCGAGCCCACAGGAGTGTATGTGTTTGCGTGCAGTCTACAAACATGTTTTCAGCAAGCTCGAGGAGAAGCAATCAGTCATCTCCGAGGAATCTTAGCAACAGCCATCCTCAGAAGAGGCTCCTGCCAGCTGGAGCCGCGATGAGTCAGCAGAGGCAGCGGTGGGAGGCAGCCCGTCCTGGAGCCGGCCTCTCCCTTCTCCAGCCTGGCCGCCTCTCCTGGGTCACTGCTTTGGCACCGATGTCCCAGAACACATTCCTGGAACTGGCCAGTACAGGCGGCTCCCTCGGCTGAAGGGTTTTTCCCTCCTCCACCCTCTCCCTCGCCCCACACCCACCCTTTTATTTTTCCTTCTTACTGCAAGACCAAAACATGGCATTCACGAGTTCAAGAGCGACAGCCAAATGGCAGGAGTTGGCAGCAGAGGGGCTGGGACACAGGAGCTGCCCAGGCCTAAGCCGGCCAGGGGAGCAGGACACCTCGTGCCAGGCAGCAGAGAGGATCCTGCTGGGGACACTGAGCTCTGCTTATATCCTATGGGGCCAAAGTGTCATTGCCTGGGGCTCCGGGGAACAGTTAAGGTGCTGGCTTGCAGGGAACTAGGCTGTGACTCTGGGCCCCAGGGGGATGGGGCAGGGGGTGACCTGAGGAAGAGAGGCACGTTATGAATCACGGCTCAGCTGCCTTAGTGCGTGCTCATGTCCTCCTCACAGTAACCCACGGAGGTGGAGGAGCCATCTCCTTCTGCAGCTGGGAAGATGGAGGTGTAGGCAGGTAAAGGGATTTGGACCCAGGGCGCACAACTACCAGCAGTGGAGCTAGATGAAACTAAAACAGGCTGGACCTGCCCCGGGGGCTTCAGCTGATGGGCCACACGGCCTGTCCTCCCGGGCGTGCCGCCTACACTATATGCCGCCCACACTGTGTGCCAGGATCGCTGCACCTACAGAAAATACATACAATACAAACAAAAAGGCTAGCGCCGTCCCCTCTCCCCTCCCCTCCCGCTAGCAAACAGATCTGGGTGAAGAGCCATCTGCGGTCGCAGCAGCAGCCGCCGCGGAAGCAGGGGCAGCAACAGCCTGGCCCCGGCCGAATCCCTGGCCTCTTTACTGGAGGCAGGAAATGAATAAAAGCTAAATGAGTTTGAAAATGCCAGGAGGCAGTGTTTATCCCTCCCCCCTCCCCCCTCCCCCTGGCAAGGACCGTGTATAGTTACAGTTTAATCTTGGAAATGCCAGACAGCTGTTCCCCGTTGCTAAGAGACTGGCCCACATTATGCAGATGTCAGGGACCTCAAATGTCTGCCGGAAATTACAGATCATGTTGGAGGAGCGGAGAGGCCTTCTCTCAACCGAGGAAGAGAAGTGGGAGACACCCCCTGCCACCGCCCCTGGGCAGGTGGGGGGACCTGGATGGCAGAAATAAGAGGCCCACCCCTTCCTGGGTCCCCACACCCCCAGCCTCTGGATCCTTCCCTGTGCCTGCTTGGTGCCCCGGCTCCCTCCTTCCTACAGCTCCCACCACATCCGGGCCTTCTTCCTTTGACAACAGTGTGGATGCCTATCTCCACCCTCTCCCTCCGTTTCCATCTGGGGCTTCTTTCTGCGGTCCAGTGTCCCTGCTGCTGGGACGCCACTGAGCTGGCTGGGGCTGAGCTGGGAGGAGGGGCCCACCCCTCCCTAGGAGGGTGGGATTCCGCTCCCTGAGTCCCCTTCATCTGGGGCTGAAAATGGAAACATACACGCACACACACACACACCCTCCCTGACATACACACCCTCCCTGACATGTGCCCCCCCCCCCCAGCCTCAGAAACCCAAGCATTGCTGTTGTCATGGCAACTGCAGGCTACCAGTGCTGCTGCATCCCTGGTCCCTGGGGAAGGGGAGCTGCCATCTGGGGGAGGAGGAGTGGGGAAGCCCTTTTCCAAAGCCTGGAACTAACATGGACCCTGATTGAACTTGACGGGGAATCCACCAGGGCCCTGGAGCAGGGCAGGGAGCAGGCCCGGCTCCTCACTCAGGCTGGAGAGGGGGTGGAGAGGCTGCCAGGTCATGCCAAGGGAGCAATGGCATCCGCAGGTCTGCAGGATGACCCCTGGGTATTGTGAGGGTGGGAGTGGGCTGAGGCCTCATGCAGAGTGGGTGCTGAGTGGGTGCTGTTTCTCTGAGAGCCCACAGGATGCCTAAGGGTAGAACTTTAACTCACTGCCCATGCACCCAGGCCCCATCTGTCCCCCTACTGCCTCCTCCTGTTGGATAAAACAAAGCCAGGAGAGCTTTATGTGCCATGGGAGGTGGCTGTGCAGATAGGAATCACACGTGTGTGTGTGTGTGTGTGTGTGTGTGTGTGTGTGTTCCCATATATGAAAGTGCTTTAGAGGAAGGTCCGCAGGTTCGCAGAAGCCCCATGAAAACAGGGCATATTACCACCCATCTGACCTCCCCTGGAGATGCTGCCGGGGCTGGTGCGAGGGGAACACTATTTACACAGCTCTCTTCCCATGTGCCCAAGTCCTCCTCCGAGAGATCCAGTGACTGTGTGCCCTGCTCAGGTACATTTCTACAGCAACAGTAGTGCCAGGCAGGGAAACTGAGGCACAGACTTCTGCAGCCTGCCCAAATCATCACAGTCTATTAGCTCTCCACAGCCCCTCAGAGCTGCCAACCCCTAACCCTAACCCAGCCCAGCCCCTGTTCAGAGGGCCATGACCTCTGTCCCCACCAATGAGATGCCCAGTCCCTCCTCTTATTAGCTACCTGGTACATGAGCTGGACAAATAACCTTAGCTCTCCCTCCCCTTCTGGAAAATGGAAAAACAACAGTGCAAACCTCTTAGGGATGCTGTGAGGATGGAATGAGAAACATGTAACCTGCTTTGCTCCTGCTAAGCTCTCGCTACATTTTAGTGCTTAGAGTGGAGCCCATTGCTGGGCACTACCTCCTTAGCAACGTGCCAGGCTTCAGCAGTGAGAGGGGGGGAATCCCTTGGGCTGTATGCATACCTGCTTTCCACCCCCCACCCCCCAACTCCTGCACAGCTACTGGCTTCTGCCCCTTGGGAGGTTCTAGGTCTGTCGGGGACAGTGTACCTGGGGACTCTGCAGGCAGCAAGCACTAGCCACAAAGCCCTGGGCGGGGGGATATCATGGGGCTTCATAGAACAGGGGTGGATGGTGGAAGATGGAGTCCCCTCTCCTGTGGAACTGCCAAGCCAGAAAGGCAGACAGGAGCCACCTGAGACCAGGAGATGGCCGGCGCCCAGGTCCTTCAGCCACTGGTGGCCATCTGAGGCCTTTATTTGGCGGGAGGGAGGACTGGCAGCTGCTTGGTCTCTGCCTTTGTTCCTCTTTCTCCCCCCCCTCTCCCCATCCTTTTATTTCCTTTCCCCCAGCGCTCACTCTCCCTCATTCACTTTCTCCCCCTTCTCTTTTCTCTCATCCTCTCACCAACCTCAGTTCCCTCCCGCTTTGATCCTTCCCTTGAAACGGATTTCTTGCTTTCTCATCCTTTCTTCTTCCTCAGAGCTCAGAATCACACTTGGCAGCTCTCCCCTCCCACCACCCTCCCCTCCAGCCGTCTCTCTTCCCCTCCTCCTCTCCCGTTCCTCCCTCCTCCTCTTTCCCTCCATTTCTCCTTTCTTTCCCCTCTTCTCCCCAGCCTTTTCTGTCTCCTCTTGCCCTATGGAGACACTTCCAGTCCCCAAACAGACAAAGCTAGGTCAAGGTCATCTGTCAAAGTCTCAACAGCCCTGGTCTGGGAGGTTGGGGCCCAGAGACCAAGATCAGAGGTGAAGAGAAAATCAGAGTGGAGTAGGGAGAGTTTGTTTCCGTATCCAGAGAACCCCCACGAGCACCTGGAACCCTCTTCCCACCTGGGGATTCCTGTGCCCGGTCACCTGCGTCCTACAACCACCCTGCCTGACACGCAGCTCCCTGGGGCGGCCTGGAAGCTCCCAGAGGAACTGGGGATGTCTGAGTCCCTCCCTGGCTCTGCTTGGCTCCCTACTCGCTGCCCTGCTGCAGAGGGAGTCCAGTGAGAGGGCAACAGAGAAACCGGAAGCAGCAATGACCTGCTTTGAGCTGGAAGGAGTACGGCTCGGGGAGGGACAGTCACACATATAGGAGGTGCCTATTGTGATAGAAACAGCGTAAGTCTTTGAAACCAGGCAGGCTGAGTGTGAATCTTGGCCCTGCTTTTTATTCACTAGCCAGTGACCTTGAGCAAGACACTCGCTGCACCTCCAGGTCCACCTCTGTAGAATGGCGGTAACAAGGAGAGCACCTCCCTCCCAGGGCTGTTGCAAGAATGCCGTGAGAAAATGCCTGGGGATCACCAGCAGAGGTGGCTGCTCGAAGCACCAGTTCTTCCCTCCTTAGAGAAAGGGGGGTTTGTGGAGAAGATGGGGTTTATTGGGGTGTGTGTGGGGGGGGGGGGGAATAATAATACTAATCAGACTTTTGTTTTTGTTGACACCAGGCACTATGCTAAGCATTTGGAATACATTGTCTCATTTAATCCTCCAGCAACCCTGGGAGACAGTTATTTTCCTATTCCTGCTTCTTGGAAGAAGCAGTTGAAGCTGAACAAGGCTAGGCAATCTGTGCAAGTCCCACAGCAAAGTGGAGAAGCAAAATTCTTAACGGCTCTGCCATGGGTGGGGGCAGGGTGGGGGGACACAGCAAGAGCAGTGCCGCCCAAACCAGGCATGAGCCGGAGGGGACCTGAGCCTAACTGCGTGCGGGGAGAGGGGAAAGTCTAACTGAGGCCAGTGCAAACCCACCCCTCACCCTCCGTCAGGCTCAGAGCCTCCCAGTTTCCTGTCAGCGAGGCCCTGCCTGAATGCTTGCAGTTGAACCTTAGTGGGGAGAAAAGGGGTGGGGTGCAGGCTCCGGTCTCTGGAACGCTATGTCCCCACCACTGTCCCCTCCTTTCCCCAGACACAGCCTGCAATTCTGATAACCCCTGAGGTTCTGTCCTAACCCTTGTATGGCACAAACGATCTCTCTTGGGTTTTTGCCACCCTGTGTTGCATAACGGGGATAATCACTCCTTCTTTGGGGAATCAGGGCAGGGCCTGTGTGGCTACTGCCTGAGATTTCAAATGAGTTCGGGGAAAGAGGGCAATGGCCGTGGGACTGTGGGAGGCAGGTGATTGACGGGAAAGAAGGGCGGTGAGGTCTTTCAGAAGATGGTTTCTGGTGGGAAGAGATCAGCTAGGAGGTCAGGAGCCAAACAGGTGTAGTCGCCCCACCTCTGTGTCCCAGCCCCAGCACCCTTCCCCCCAGCCAGCTCCGATTACACCCTGCCTTGCTTTCAAATAGAACTCCGAGTTTCCATGGCAACTCACCCACGTGGTCTCTGCCTTAGAGGCTGAAGGGGGGGAGTGAGGAAGGGCAGCTGACAGGAGGTACAAGACACTCCAGGAAGGTGAGGGCAGAGTCCCACCCTCCCGGCCCCCACTCATCCCTCCTGCCATTCACGCTCACCGCCAGGGCTCCTGGCTGAGGCCTCACAAAGTCCCCACGAAATGAGGAAATGGAGCTCCAGGACAAAGGCAGCGAAATCACCTTCCCAGAATGTGTCCCTGACCTGCAGGGTTCTGTGCCACTGCCCTGGGCCCTGGGCCCATGCCCGAGGGGGAGGGGGAGATCCTAGGCAGGAACACACCTTCTGCTGTCTCATCCTCCCTTCCTATGAAGGGGGCTGGCATCTGTTCTGGAGCCGGGTTGGAATTTTGGCTTGGCCGCTTCCAGCTGTGTGACCTTAGGCAAGAAGCTGGACCTCTCTGAGACTGTGTCCTCATCTTTACAACGGGGACGGGCCCATCTGCTTCTCAGTGTTGTCAAATGAGATGGCATTTGGGCACGCGCTTTGTGAGACATGTAAAGAAAGGGATCAGAGCAGAGGTGCTCCTGGTGAAGTGGGAGCACTCAGAGACCACCCTTTGCCTCCCCTGTCCGGCCAGGGCCCAGCTCTGCTGCCTGGAACCCTGCAGTTCAGAAACCCTGACTACCTTAAGGCTTTACCTTCCTGTATGAAACCTGTGTCTTGATTGCTCTCCCCTGGACTTGACCCTACCAAGAGCATCTCCTGGCCAAATATCTAGTCAGGAACCAGGTGTCCCATGACCATGCCCGGCTGCCCCAGTTCTGCCACACTGCTGTGTGAGGCGGGAGAGGCTTTCCCTGGAGAAGGTGGTGTAGCTTCCTCTAGGCATTTCCCACTCTTTTTCCCTCTCTTATCTGTAGACTGGGAGGCTGTCTCATGGTTGCTGGCTGACAATTTCTCTCCAGCTCTTCTGGTGGGGATTTACCTGGCTTGGTCCTCTGAGACACAGGCAAAACCTGGGAAGCTGAGCCCAGCAGAGGGGTGGAGTAAAGGGAGAGGAAGAAAGAGGCCAAGGCACCTGCCAGACTCCCCACTCCAGCTAAAGGAGCTTGAACTTGGCCATTTGTCTCTCTTCCTTCCCAGCCTCCATGCACTGGCTCATGAAGACCCCGGAGGCTGCACTCAGGCACCCCATAGAACCCTTCCCTTCTCCAGAGAGGCCCTGGGTTTCCAGGATCTGCTTCCTCCTGTCCTGGGACCGTGAGTGAACCACCTGCCTCTGTCCCCAGCCTCCCTCCCTCCTTCATCCATCAAGTGGGGGTGATCTCGGAAGCCCCTGAGCTCTAAAACACTGACTCGGCAATTCTCTGCAGCAGGTAGAAGCGCCTGGCCACACAGCCTCTCCCCACAGCCCAGCCCCCTTCTCTCCTTTGTCACCTCACTCAGCAGTGTCCCTGAATCCCAGAGAGGGTGGCTTTCATTATTTTTTCTTTATTTTTATCAAAGGGTATTTTTTTGTAAAAAAAAAAAAAAAAAAAAAAAGTGTCTCCCCTGAGACAGTGCCGCCTCTGAGCAGGCTCTCCTCGTTTCTATGGCAACAGCAGCTGGCTCACATGTGTGGTTGCTATGGAAACAAGGCTGGTTTTCCTACCTCTCTTATCCATCCCTCCCCTCTCACTTTCCCTTCCTTCCTCACCATCTCAACACCCCCTCCTCCTCTTTCACATCACTTGGGATGCAAGAAAGGCCAATGGGAGGCCCTGGGCACCATGATGGCAGCAAATTGGGTCCTGGCCCCTGGCTGGGCCGTCACCATGGGGTCCAACCTCCGCTACTAGATCTTTCTCTGGGCCCGGAGGACGCATCCTTTCACACAGTGGGATGTGGCTTTTCTGATACAAGGTGTGGGGCATGTGCATCCTTGAGTACTCTCTAGGCAAGGACCCGAGCCAATCCTGCCGCTGACAGGTGAGGGCTGTCTTCTCTCTCTACCCCCAATCCATGCCAGCACCTTCAAATTGCATACGAAGCCTTTTTCTACCACAACGTGGATGTGCAAAAGGAAAAGAAGGATTCTTGGGGAGGAAGTCAATGGCAATAGAGATGGAGACAGAGGGGGAAAGGGAACAGAGAGAGAGGGCTCCGACTTGTCGGTAGATGTCATGTAGATTATATGCAGTGTTTCCCACAGGCATGCCGCGCCTAAAGGGTAGTGACCCTGCCTGGTCTGTCACTGATCAGTCCTCAGTGTCTGGGGGGAGAGAGGAAAATAATATCCACCAGAATGTTAACAGTGATTGATTCTTAGGTGGTGATTGTAATGATAGCCTCTTTGCTTCTCTTTTTCAGCAAACATGTGTTAAATGTTTAAAAAGAATAAAGCAAGTGTTTATTTGTTTGATCTTAGAGAAAAAGGGGGACGGAACTTAAAAGAGGCCAGAGAGCAAAATGAGCCAGAGGCTTCTCTCCCTCAACACCAGAGCAGGCGACGCGACTGGCCTGGCCTCGCGGGTCACATGCTGAGAGGCCCAGACAGGTGAGGTGACTCTGGTGCGAAAGAGGAGTCAGGGACCTTAAGTCGGAGCAGGAGAGGAGGCTGTCAGGCCCGGCGCGGCAGGCCGACAGTGCGCCTGGCGTCTGCTGGACAGTGAGGTGACAGCAGTGGTGCTGAGAGGCCCAAGGACACGCCTCTCCCCTGGTATCCCCTTCCCCGGGCGCTGCGTCCCAGGCCTCAGACTGGGACGGTGGCTCGATTGTGCTAGAGAACTCGTGAAAGCGGCACACAGGCTGCCAGTGCCAAAGGGGCAGGTTCCAGCTCCCTGTCTCCCCTGAGAGGCAGGGCAGGCGGAAGGCATGCTCAAGGTCAGAGAAAACGTCATGCGGATTCCTGTCCTCAGCCAAGGGCGTCCTGTTCTGTCTCCTTTCCCCCACCTGCCGTCAACACACTGGGGGTGGGGCCAGGCACCTCGGAAACCGAACCTCCGGGACTGAGGGGGGTCGGGAGCCAGAGAGGTCATTCTAATGCTCACAACCTCCCCGCGCCCCCCTCATCGGATGGATAGACAGACGACAGAGGAGGCCAGGGCTCGCCCTGGCTCATCCCCAGCCAGCTGATGTTGCCAGCTAGCTGTGAAGGCAGAGAGAGGGCCTGGAGGAGAACAAAGAGAAGAGGCAGAGGAGGGGGGAGCAGGAGGAGAAAGAGGGAATCTGTCCTCCCGGCCGCCACATCACCCAGGAGAGGGCCTTGCTCTTCCGAGATCCTCGGCAGCGCGAGGCCACAGCGACCAGACAGGGAGGTGCTCCAGTCTGGGGATGAAGGAGAAGCTAAAGATGGGCGGGCGGGCATGACACGGGGGAGGGGGGGAGACGGGGACGGGCGCTGCATTCTGTGCTGGAAAAGTTCCTTTCCTCCTCTGAGCCTCTGTCGTCTGGCCCACAAAGTGGGGATAATAGTAGTGTTATTACCTTGATAGGATCCCTGTGATGAGTGAATTATAAAAAGCTGAAAAGTTAGGTTTGTACTCTGAAGGTCACCAAACCTTCACAGCAAGAAAACCACATCACAAGGTTCTGATCTGCCTGGTCTACCCAGTCGGAGCTGAGGCCCTAACGCGATGCTGTCTTTCTCCGGCCTCCTCCCCACAGCAAAGCACGAGTGCCCCTGGGTACTGACTGGTTTCCCTTCATTGTGATGGAGGGGAACCCAGGGTGGGGAGATCTGCCCGTGAGCAGCCGGCTATGCACACTACAAGTCTCAGAGGAACCACCTCTATAACACCCCTGACAAGAGGCTCCCCAACGCTCTGCTTGAATGCCTCCCGCGCCAGGATCTCATTCCCTTATAGATACCGCATCTCCCCAATCCTGGGTTTCAATACCCTCTTGCTAATATGAATGCTACCCTTTCCATTAAAAAAGAAAAAAAAAGAATTGTGCTTCCCAGTCCATTATCTTTATAGAGACAACCGATGACAAGTCGCATCTGAGTATATCTGCCATCTAGGAAGCCTAGCTTAGCCCCCACCCTAAGCAAGTCTTTCTGATTTCAGCAAAACTTTAAAAACTCCAGCTTTCCCTTCCCCACCTTCCAGAGCACTGCTTTGCTCTTGGCCCTTTTACAAGCCCCGGCCCCGTGTGGGGGTGCAGCGGGCCGTCTCCTCGGTTCCTTTTTTCTTGCCCTTGGGTCTGTGCCCTTCCTCCAGCTTTGAATGTGTCCTTCTCCCATCTGAGCTCATCTGCCAGCTCTTCATCTCTCAGGCTCCTCCCCTTCTCCTTCTCCTCAAGACCTTTCATGATTACACAGTCAGAGCTGCATCGCCGATGCCTCCCAGACCGGCTCAACGCTCTCTTTTCAGGCTCCCTGCAGGACCGCGCCTGCCTTTTCCCTGTGTTTTCCACGTTGCCTGACCAAGTTAGAAAGGCGGCCGTCCTCCTCTCTGGGTCCGTGTCTTTGAAGTGGGGAGAGTATATTCGTTTTCTAAGGCCACCCTAACAAATCACCACCAACTGGATGACTTAAAGCAACAGACATTTATTCTCTCACAGGCCTGGAGCCTAGAAGTCTGAGGCCAAGGTGACGGCAGGCCGTGCTCCCTCCGGAGGCTCTGGAGAAGGATGCTTCCTTTCCTCTTCCAGCTTCTGATGTTTGCCAGAAATCCTTGGCCTTTCAGGCTGATTAATCTCAGCCTCATGGTCACGTGGCCTTCTCCCGGGTGTCTCTGTGCCTGTGTCCAAATTTCCTTCTTCTTATAAGGATACTGGTCTCTGGAGTTCGGACCCACTCTGCTCTAGTATGACCTCATCTTAACTTATTACATCTGCAGAGACCCTATTTCCAAATAAGGTCGCATTCACAGGTCCCCGGTGCACATGAATTTGGGGGGGACATACCTGGCCCAGGATACTCCCTCACCCTCAGCTGTGCTCTCTCCTTCTCCCTCACCCCTGCTCCCCCACGGAGCTTCCATCTGAGCCTGACTTTCCCTCCTTGACATCCTGCTAGTTGGCCCACGTTCACCATCCCAACAGCCAGGGCCCAGACTGCGCGCTGGCTTCCCTGCTTAGATTCGGGGACTTGAAAATGTTGCTTTTCTCCTCTGGGTCTCTGTTGTCTGGCCTGCGAAGTGGGGATAACAGTAGCACCCGGGTGATAGGATGATAGGACTGTTAGGAGGATTAAGTGAATTGCTCTTTGTAAAGAGAAGGGCAATGCTTGACACTGGGCGGGCGGGGGGGAGGGGGGGAGGGCGGGCGTGAAGGATCATTTCCAGCCCTCGTCATTTCAAACATAGATTCCTGCTAGGCTTCCCGACCAGCTGCTCCTCCGCTCCAGTCTCCAGCATCTCTGTCCTCAAAACGAAAATCTTACCCTGTCGCCCCACGTTATCTGAATGCGTTCCAGCACATTCAAGTTAAAACTGGCAGCAGAGAGCACAGGGCCTTTGGCAAGGCTGCTCTTACCTGCTGTGCACACCGTCCTAAGTCCGTAGGCGCGTGTGCGCACACACACACACACACACACACACGTACACACACACGCGTGTACACACACACAAACTGCTCAAGCCACAAAGCTATGACCTAACCCTGGCTATCAGGAAGCACCAGACTGTCTCCTGCCACTGGCCCTTTGCACAGCTGCGCCTCTCCCGGGTGTCTGCTACTTCTCCCCCAAGATGGATTGCGCTGGGTCCACCACCTCCAGGACCCCCGCCCCTACAGCCTCTAGTCCAGGCCTGAACCCTGTCTTCGGGGGCCCTGCCCCTCCCAGCACTGAGCTGCTCCGGGACTAGGGCTGTGTCCTTTCTCTGTATCTGCAGAACCTTCTCTGGAGCACCATAGGTGTGGACACAAATGAAGCATGTGTGAATAAACGATACTTTCTATTTCCTATGCCCTGTAGAGCAAGCATATCAAACTCGCAGCCCACGGGCCGCACGCAGCCCACAACGAATATTTTGGCGGCCCAGCCAATATAACCGTATGTAAGAAATGTTTTAATAAAAATTTCATAATTTAATCTTGACAATATCCTGTTATATATAATTATTAATAACAAATTACAGCGTTCGCTAATGACTGATTACTATCATCGTGTAGCATTCATTTCCCTTACGAGCCTTACGCGCAGGCGCACCATCTCTCTCCACTAATACTAGCAGCGAATATTTTAGCGGCCGGTTGCCACGTCATTAGTCTTGGCCTGACTTGTTTGGTGTGCGCAACAGGAAATATTTCGCTTTTGGAGAACAAGAAAAATAGGCTTATGTGCGTTACGCTTATTAATTTGTGCAGTTATTCAGTGTCTGGTAAGTTAATGATCAAGAAAAAATATTAATTTTTATTAAAATGTTCTATTATTTTATGTTAACGATGAGTCATTCATTTCAGCCCTTTGTATTCAGCACGTCTCTATCGAAGTAAGCCTACGTTTCTGTGAAAATTGAAGCGTTTCTTTTTTGCGGCCCACGTAAACTTAAGCCTTGTTTATTTGGCCGGTGTGAGCCTTTGAGTTGGACATGCTTGCTGTAGAGACTCCTTTGACCCATGTTTCTCTATTTCCCACTTGACTTGACACTCACCTGTCTTCACCAGGTCTCTGGGACCCTCTGTCTCCTGCAGCCCCAGCGCCTCCTCTCCGACTCCCCCCTGTTCTGGGCCTTTCCAAAAGCCTGTCCTGCTCCTCACCCCAGTCTCAGGTGAACGCGTTTCCTTTCAGGGCTGCTATTGCTCCTGTAATTGGATTATTTTGCACATGTGTGGTTTGGGATTGTGATTGTGGGAAACGCTTTCTGTGCTGTAATTGTATGGAGCTGGGCACCAACAGGAGAGGAGCGGGGAGCTCTGGGGGCTGGGAGGCAACAGAGAGCAGAAAACACTCATCCGGAGGAACAGGTGCTCAACCCCACCACCCAAGGCGACCCCCCAGGGCAGCCCTGGGGCAGCCAGGAATCCAGACTCCCTGGGGCTTTTCTCTGTGAGAGGTGTGGGGGGGGGGGGACTTTCTCCTGGGGGGTTGCCCTCAGGAAAGCGCCTCATGGGGCTGCTTCAGGGCCGGACTCAGACACAGAGAAGAAAGGCCTCGGGGCCCTGGGCTACAGAGGTGGGGAAGCAAAGGCAGCAGGGGGCCCCCTCCTGGGCCTGGGAGGAGGCTGTGCCAGGTGACAGAATTGCCGCAGCCCAGGCAGGGCTGGAAGGACTGATAGAGCCTCGCCTGGCCCCTTCTTCCTGTGGGCTGGGGAGCAGCACCAAAGGCCTGTCTGACCTCACAGGGCCCATCACAGCAGCAAGGCCAGCCCCCAACTCCTGACCCAATTTCCAAAGGCAACCGTCGTCTCCCAGGGATCTCAGAAACAGTATCTTCCCTCCACCACCCCCCTCCCCGCCCCCCCCCACCCCCCACCCCCGCCACCTCCCTGCTCTAATACCTCAGTGCTTCTCTTCCCAGTGACAGCCAGCCCCATCCACACAGCACCCAGCACCCAGGCCAGAAACCAGGGGTCTCCTTTGATGCCTCTTTCTCCCTGACCCCCACTGAGCCAGCCACCCAGAGGGTCACCTTTACCTTGTGCACACGGCTCCCACCCTCAGCTGCTGCCAGGCCTCTGCCACCCCAGCCTCACACTGGACTGCTCTGCCGGTCCCTTAACTCACCCCTGCATTACCTCTTTCCCAAGCGACATGACCACTAAGTCTGGAAGCAGAAGCGAACAGAGAACAAATGCTGTGTTGCTTTCACGTGACCATAGCATCATCTACATTTTCAGATTTTCTGCCATCCTGCCGTCTCCACCTAGCAACCCGAGAGGACAGCTCGCTCAGCTCTGATCTTGTCCCTGTGCTGTTAAAATCCTCCATAGATTCCCACTGAACTAGGGAAAACAGTCAAAGGGATACCTTTGAGGCCTCCTTGGCAGATGGCTCTGGGCGGGAGGAGACCCACTACCTGCTCCCTTTTCCACCCAGACCTACTCTGGATTTCTCCTGATGACATCTGCTTTCTTCTGTTGACTCTCAAGCAACCCCCCCTCAAACCCAAGCCCCCAAACCCAAGGTGCCGAATTGCACCACCCCACCTCTGGAAGCTCTCTCTGCTTCCCCAGAAAGTTCATCTCTCAGCCTTCTTTCCTTCCACCCTCCCTGCTGGCGATGGCACCTCTGGGAAGGTACTGACAGGTGGGCACTGCCTCCTACTGCCCTAACCAGCTGGAAGGCCGGCCTGGGGCAAGGGCCGGCAATTGGGCCTGGTCTGTTGTGGATGCCACAGGAGGTTGAAGACATGACCTGGCCCAACAGAGCTTCTGCCTAGAGCCCCAAAGGTGGGACCAAGCTTTCCCTTTGTGCTCCAGCCTCCAGTCCCTCCCCCATTTGTATTCAAGACCTATTCCCAGCTTTGATGAAACAGTAACCGATGTCTAGCTGCCCCTTGCTTCTCTCCGCATTATTCATGGACTCCCCTCCCTGCTGCCCACAAGCACAGGCTGATCTCATGCTCCGTTCAAGAGAAAGGTCCTGGTGAATGGTGTCCCCTCCCTGCCCCTCCCACTGCCCCTTTTCTCCTCTGTCCTTAAGAGGATCAAGAAGAGGGTCTGTGATGGACACTCACACCTTTCGGGGTCACTGGGGCCCTTTTGTCATTTTCCGCTTCTCATCCAGACCCGCTGCCTGCTCCCTGGGTCTGGCTTTGTGGGGAGGGGGGAGGGAGGTGTGGCGGGGGGTGTTCAAGAGAGCTGAGAGGTGAACCTGAGAAAGGCCTTCTTGCAGAATGGACTCGGGTTTCTCCCATCCGGCTCACAGCCTAGGTCTGCCTTTCAAGCAAAGACGGTTCTTTGGGGACCACTGGGCCCGAGGAGATCAGAAGAACGTGCCCTCCTTTGGCCAGGGCTTGTGACAGGCCACCTGGGGCCACGCACACGGCTGGGCTGTTTGCCCACGCCCTGTGCCTGCTCTCTTATCTACTCTTCCCTAACCCATCCCTCCTCAGCCCCAGTTGAGCACTAGGGGCACCAGGCAGGTGTGGCAGGGCCTCCTTCTGGAGCAAGGAGGCAGGAGCGTGCCCCCTCCTCTGTGGCTCCCCAGCGGCCTGCCTCAGGGACAGCGGGGTCCAAAGGGGCCCAACTGTGGCAGATGGGGGCAGGGATTAAACTCATCGAGTACCTAACTGTGCTCCCAGTGTTCATCTGATGACCCCGTTTCCTCTTACGCTTCTCTTTGAGGTAGGAACTGTAAAGAGACAGGCTCAGAGAGGTTAATTAACCAGTCACACAGCCAGCAAGTGGCAGGGCCAGATTCTCTGGCTCCAAAACACTTCCCTAGAGCCAACTGCTGGCAAGGGGAGTCCTTTTGTAAGCATTCCTCATGCCGGCCCCCAAATCCCCCTGTGCCACCTCTCCAAGGGCTGGTTCAGGGGGACCCGGGCATGCCACGCCCTGCTGGCTGGGATGCCACAGCTCCGCCTGCCCCAGAAGGACCCAACTGCTAATCAGAAGCACTGGTAACCAGGCAACCGGCCCCCTGGCTTCAGATAAGCAGAAACAGCTGGGAGCTGCAGGCTGGGAAGCTGTCCGTGGGGAGGGAGGAGGGGAGCCAGCCAGCCAGTCATCCGGTTATTTTCAGCCTGTTATTCTCGCCTTCCCAGACCTCAGCTTTTGCTAGGGCCTTTTCCGAAAGCTTGTCCTTGCCACTGCCGCCAGGGAGGGGTCTCCGGGGGCTCTGCCCAGCCCTGAGCCCAGCACAACTTGGGGGAGGTAGCAGAACTGCGGACCCGCCCTCCTTCCCTGAGCAAGGAGGAGAAGGTGCAGGGGCCCTGGGGCCACTTAATTAACAACAGTAGTGGAGGTTCACCGTGCTAGGCCTCTAGGACTCGATGGGAGGTTTTCCTCTTCCCCCACATCTGAGCAGCCAAGAGGACAGGTTCGGCCGAGAACCTCACCCCCACCCCGTGATGGCCACAGGGCCTGGGCATGGGGACGGGTGCCGCAGGCAAGGTGGTGGCGAGGGCTGTCAGACCAGCTAGGCTTGGCTCCGTCCCAACTCTGCCCGTTACAGGCGTGGCCACGCCTCTCTGGGCTTCAGTTTTTCCTCAGAAAGCACGTGAAATGCCCGATAGATATGGCGGTCTTCCCTTCCTCCTGTTGGGGCCTGCCCTGCCCAGCCCGACATCTCCCCCACGCAGGTCTGTCCTCTGAGCTATTTCTGTCTCTGGTTCTAAAGGTCAGTGCCTCCCGGGACACGGCAGCTGCTGCCTCTGCTCCACCTCTACGTGATGGGAGTCCCATGCCCGCCCCGGGGACCCTGGCTATCCCCTGTGGCTCCCCCTCCCTTGCCTTCAACCGAGACTGGCCTGGGCATGCCCACCCCTCCCCCTTCACACATAGTTTTCCAACTAGACCTGGAGCCGAGCCCTGCGTTTATTGACTGACTCACTGACCGCAGCTCTTGCCCTCCTTCCGCCCCGGGACACGCAAGGCTCACGCTGACCACTAAGGCATCCCGGCCTGAGTTCCAGGAGCTCCAGGGAGCTCATGGGCTTTTTCCTATAAGGATGCACAAAGGAAAGGACTCGAAGGAAATCATCCCAGCAAGCTCCTGGAACTTACTCCCTTTCCCTCTCAACTCCGCCGCCTTTAGCTGCTGCCCCCGCTCCTCCCCTGGCCCTGAGTCCTAGTGTCTGGGCTTGGGGCTGGCAGGATGCGTGTAATCTGGAAATCCCCCTCCTCTGGTTGGTCTTGCACCAGCAGCATCAGTGCAGACCAGCACCCCTGCTTGGGGTGGGGGGTGTGGGGAGAGAAGTGGGTAAGCGACACACCCTTCAGCTGCCCAACGGTGACTCGGGGAGGCTGTGGGGAGGGGTGTGGCTTTCTCCACCTGCTTCTGAAAAGACTCCAGGAGACCCCTGCCCCATCAGGACCCCACAAGCACCCCGTGGGATGTGACTGGCCCATCAGACCTCATGGCACTGGCGGACACTTACTGGACAGCTGCCACCTGTCAATAATGCTTTCTATTCGCTTTGCATGCGGTTCTACCAGCAGCCCCCTCGAGAGAGGCGCCAGCATTCCCGTTTTATACAGAAGAAACGGAGGCGAGCGGGACGGAGTCAGCCAACCAGACTCCACACCAACGCTTTGTCCCCAGGGCCACTGCTCTGTTGTTCATTTTCTCACAGGAATTCCTTCAAGGGACCGGGAGTGTGTCCAGAACGGGTCTGACGGCTGACCCTCTCTGCCCACCTACCCTAGGAATGACCTCACCTGAGGTCACAGAAGGAGAGGTGAGAGGATGAAGCCATCCAGGCCCAGGTTGACAAGCACACTGGAGGTCTTATCTGTGGTGGTGGAGAGGGAGGAGGGTATATAACCTGGTGGCCTCAACCCCAGGAAATG
Organism: Myotis nattereri; assembly: GCF_964212035.1. Taxonomy (NCBI): domain Eukaryota; kingdom Metazoa; phylum Chordata; class Mammalia; order Chiroptera; family Vespertilionidae; genus Myotis; species Myotis nattereri. The sequence continues at coordinate 21,797,013 of NC_138075.1, read as the reverse complement.
CAGAAAGGAGGAAAGGGAGCCTCTGGGGGTGGGGTGGGGGTAGGGGTGGGGCGGGAGAAGGAAACAGTTCCCACTCTCCCCACGGCCCACCCCAGCTTTTTTCTCCTATTCTTTCTGGCACCCCTGCTCTCCTCTCCCTCCCCTCATTTATTCCACTCCTGCTGCAGAATTTCCTGGAGAGGAACAGGGACACAAAAGCAAGATAAACAGAACTGAAGGGGGCTTGAGAGGAACATTCCAGAGCTAAAAATAACAGGGTCAGCTGGCTGGAAGAGCTAGAGCCCTCCAGCCGCTGCCACCCACCCCTGCAGCGTGGCCCCCAGCTCTCAGCCGGGCCTCCAACCCAATCATGGAAGTCTGGATGCTAATCTGCTATCTCCAAGCCCAGGGTCCCTTCCCACTCCCATCCCCAGGGTGGGGCCACAGCCAAGGGCAGTGGGTGTGCACCCAGCTAGACCCATGCTCTCCATGGCACCCTCAGGAAAGCCTGCACTCTCCTTAGTGAGCCCACGTTCAGCAGCTGACCCTCTCTCCTGCCTTCTCGATGATAATTATAATTTTTGGCAAAATACAAGTTTGCAGTCCTATCAGCAAAGGCTGGGCTCTTTCAGCCCAAAAGGATCCATTCCCTACGAGTACAGCTCCCTTCCCCCCCCCCCCCCAACCTCCTGCAGCCCACCCTCCCGCAGTCCATTGCCAGCAACTGTACTCCCACAGATAGGGGAAGGGGGAGCATGGTGGAGAAAGAACATTCCAGGAGGAAACTCATGATCAAGCACCTGCTCTGTGCCAGGTCGGTGCCAGGTTTGTCCTGTCCACCATTCTACTCCATTCTCGCAGAAAATAGGCATTATTAGATCCCTACTTTTCAGATAGGGAAATCGAGGATCAGAGATGCAAAGAAAGGACTAAAGCAGCGGTTCTCAACCTGTGGGTCGCGACCCCTTTGGGGGTCGAACGACCCTTTCACAGGGGTCGCCTAAGACCATCCTGCATATCAGATATTTACATTAGGATTCATAACAGTAGCAACTTTACAGTTATGAAGTAGCCACGAAAATAATTTTATGGTTGGGGGTCACCACAACATGAGGAACTGTATTAAAGGGTCGCGGCATTAGGAAGGTTGAGAACCACTGGACTAAAGTCTTCAGGGGTGGCCCAGATGCAATGGTGGCCTGGTGGCCTGGGGCTGCTCTCACAGGCTAGGCTCTCCCTCTCTAGAGCTGCGTAGAGGCCAGCCCTTTCCCTCCAGCAGCTGGAGAGTCTATTGCAGCAGCGGAGACCAGCCCTGGGGCAAGGCAGCCCCACCGGCCAGGGTTCAGAGCCTCGGGAAGTGGTGGCCTACATCCCCTGCCACTGGGACCAGCCTGAGTCTTGGCTTGGTGGCCCCTGTCCCTGAGGCTCCCAGGGGTAGAGTTCTCTCCACCCAGGGGCACTGCTGCTCTTCGGGTGAGCACGGCCAGGAAGAGGGGCAGGGGTTTGGGGTTGCTCAGGTGGCTTTGTCGGGAGCACCTCCTCCTTGCACCCATGAGGAGTGTCCCTGCAGGAGTCCAGCCTGTGAGGGAGGAGTTTCAGGGGACCATGCCTGGCCTCCCTACCTCACAGACGTGAGGATGAGGACACTCTTTCCTGAAAAGCGGGGAGATGTTGGACAGGCCTGCACAGCGTCAGCCGGACCCACTGCTCCACCCACGTTGGGGTTTGCTCTCCTGGCCTTGGGCGGGGAGGAAACAGATGGTTAAACCCAGAGCAAGCAGGGCAGGCTTAACTGTGACTTAGTGGCTGTCCTCAGCGCCGGCAGAGGTTTTTGTGCGGGCCACGGGAGGCAGCTGCTGTCCGTCTGAGGGGAGGGATGCTGGAGGACAGGGCTGTCCACAGCCATAGGCATCCCGTGTCTTTGTTGACTAGCTCCAGGCACCTCCTGCCAGCTTCTGCTCGAGGACTCCTAGTGATGGGAGGCTCATCCCTGTGACAAAGCTCTGATTATTATTGTTGTGTTGAGCTGGAATCTCCATCCCTGAGAATCTCATCCTCTGGTCCTGCCCTCGGGGGCCGCCCAGATGCTCCTCTTTCTGCAGGGAGGCCTTTCAAAGGCAGAGCGCCGTCCCTCAGATCCAGGCATGCTTTGAGATGCTAGGATTGGAGGGCAGCCACAGAAAGAAGTGAACAATTCAAAACCATGCCGCACCGGTTGACAATACCGCTCTCTGAGCTCTGCCCCCGTGGACACTGTGTCTCACCGGCCCCTGCAGACAAGGCACCATTCACACAGGCTCTTTATTTAATGAGCAGAAGTGGCACCTTTTACTGCCCAGACCATGCAGGCTCCACAGGAAAGCCTCTCACGTGTCCCTTAAACACAAGGTCTTTCTTTGACAGTGGCTGGACATTGATTACCGGGTTTTTTGGATTCCTCAGTCCAGAAACCTGGATGTCCCGGAGACTTGCCCCATTCCCTTCCCACCCCATCCCATGACCAGGTCCTCTCAGCCCCACGTCCAGCCAGGGGTCATTTCTACCCACCTTTTTCCATCTTTGTGGCCACCACCCTCACTTGCCTAAGTTACTATCATCTCTCACTTCCTAACTGTGCTCTTCACTTCCAGATTCTGCTTTCCACCCCTCTCCCAATTCATTTCCCACCTAGAAGACAGAGCCTGGGTCACATGATGTCATTTACCTGCATAAACCTTACAATGCACTTGTAATAAAAACCAAACTCCTCACCTCAGCTATAGGGTCACATTCTCACAAAGACCTCCCCTGGCTGCCTATCTAAATTAGATTCCCTTTTTTACTCTTTGTAGGCTTTTTTTCATTTCATCTATACTACTTACAATGTACTGACCTCACTCATTCATTTGTGTTACTGTTTGTCTACCACACTATCTTGTAAGCTCCATGAGGACAAGGATTCTGTTTAGCTTGCCCACTGCTGGACCTGCTCCCACATTGGGCCTGGCACCTGCAGGCGCACAGGTTGGGTGACAAATTATACCCTTGCCCTGTCCAGTCTACAGGGGTATTTGGAATTCAGCCTTCCTCAGAAACAGAGAGATGGACCAAAAAAAAAAAAAAAAAAAAACCCATCCGTGGGCCTACTGCACCCCATCAGAGGAGAAATGCATTTAAGAACACTGGCCAGTTCTCATGGTTCATCCATTCATGCATCCACTTACTGATTCTTCAGCAAAATATGAATGCTTCCTGGGGGCCAGAAACTGTTGTAGGGACTGGCATTTTAGTGGAGAACAATATTGACAAAGTCCCTGCTTCAAGGGCCTTACACTCGCACAATAAACATCTGAATATACAGCAAAAACAAAACAGTCACAGAAGGTAAGGGGGCAGCCGACACTGCAACTGAGCCCTGTGAGCAGAGTGTGAGTGAGGTATCAGGATGTTACGAGTAGGGAGGCAGGAATAGGTGAGAGGGATTCAATAAAGTGTACCCTTGGCCAGCTAGTTCCCCTTAAGAATGATACGGGGCCAGGCTGATGTTGCTCAGTGGCTGAGCATTGATCCAGGAACCAGGAGGTTGCCATTTGATTTCCGGTCAGGGCACTTGCCAGGGTTGTGGGCTCGATCCCCGGTGGGGGCAGCCAATCAATGTTTCCCTCTCATCAATGTTTCCACCTCTCTCTCTTTCTCTCTCTCTCTTTCTTTCTCTCTCTCTCTCTCCCTCTCTCTCTAAAACCAATAAAAATAGACCTAGCTGGTTTGGCTCAGTGGATAGAGCGCTGGCCTGCGGACTGAAGGGTCCCAGGGTCGATTCCGGTCAAGGGCATATGCCCTGGTTGTGGGCTCAATGCAGGAGGTGGCCGATCAGTGATTCTCTCTCATCATTGATATTTCTATCTCTCTCTCCTCTCCCTTCCTCTCTGAAATCAATAAAAATATATTTAAAAAATAAAGAATTACACAGGTAACTGTGTCCCTGTGAAGCTCTGTGTCCACCAAGACCTTTAGAAGTGCCTGACGAGAAGCTGCATACGGGAAGGCCCAGGCGATTCCTTCCACAGAGCATGAAGTGAACACCGCCCGTTCCTCCATGTTACACTTCCACCCTCTGGCTCTGCTCACTGAAAGGAGGGGTGCCTGCGAACCCGCATCCTCACAGAGAGATGCAGGAAACTGGGCTCCGCCCTGACACAACTCTCCTTGGAACATGATTCCATCAGTCCTTCCACTGGTTTCCAACAGCAAAACCCAACCACAGTGAACTTGTGATGCCTGATTTGGATGCTGAGATGACCAACAACCACAAAACCAATCACACATATAAGTGACAAAGTTCGACACAACGCGTGTCTGCACGTGAGAGGCCAGGTCTTTTTTGGATGGTATGGGTCCAGGGGGCTGGCATGTATTTGGGTAGAACACTTCTCTCCCTCTCTCTCTCTCTCTCTCTCTCTCTCTCTCTCTCTCTCTCTCTCTCTCATTTGTTCCATGCACGTCCTTCTCTCGCCTCCTCTCACTTATCCATTCATCAAACTTGGGCAGCCCCACCATGATCCAAGTCTTTGGTAGGCTCTGGGGCAGGGGTGGGCAAACTTTTTGACTCGAGGGCCACAATGGGTTCTTAAACTGGACCGGAGGGCCGGAACAAAAGCATGGATGGAGTGTTTGTGTGAACTAATATAAATTCAAAGTAAACATCATTACATAAAAGGGTATAGTCTTTTTTTTTTTTTTAGTTTTATTCATTTCAAACGGGCCGGATCCGGCCCGCGGGCCGTAGTTTGCCCACGGCTGCTCTGGGGTGAGGGAGAAAGTAGACAACAATGGTACAGTGGAGCTCCACTTCTCAGACAGTTCAAGGGCCTGTTTTCGGTCTCGGGGAGCACAGCCCCACCTACCTGCTGCCCTGGGAGATGTCCCAGGCTCCTACTCTATCAACCTTTCCCACCCCAACACCAGATGCAATCACTTCTACCCCTTAAATAGCTCTAGGCCTCAGGTCAGGCCGTTGTTCCTGTCCTGAATTATGGCATAACGCCCCCCCGCCCCCCACACACACACCTTGCCTCTCTGTCCCACCACCTCATTCACCCTCCATCCACCCTCTGTAGGCACAGCCACCTTAACAAACACATCTGGTCTCGCCATTTCCCACCAGAGGCCCACAGGCCTCGGAAAACCTGTCCCATCCCCATCCCACCTGTCTGGCCCCGAGGCAGCCCCTCCCTCCACACTGGACTGGATGAAGCAGGTGCTCCCAGGAGTTCCCACAGCACCTCCCTGGACCCTGTCCCCCCCCCCACCCCCCCACCCCCACCTCCACCCCCGTGAAGAGCAGCACGGTGCCTAGAACACATGGCATTGTCTGGTGGCACACCAGGCCAAGATGACCCATCAGAATTTTCCTCCTGGTGAGCTGGGCAACCATGTGGTGGCAGACGAGTCCCCGCAGAAGGAGCCAGCGAGCGCAGGGCCCAGGCAGCAGCTGGTGTCGTCATGGAAACCGCGAACAGCGCCACACGGGGCCTGGCCTTTTCACTCTGCCTTTTTGGCAGGCTTCCTCAGCCACCCTGAAACCCATTCACCCGGGCCCAGGGCCTCGCCCCTGCCCCCCACCGCCCTCTGTCCCCTCAGCCAGCTCTTCCTCCCCACCCCTTGCTCCCCTCCTCTTCCTCCTAGCCTTCCCCGCCCCCCCTTCTGCTGCCTTTGCCAAAGCGCTGGAAGGGGAAGGCTGGGCCAAGGAAGGACTCAGATTTTCAATTCTAAGCAGATTTCCCCTCCACAGGCAGCGAGCCCTTTCATGCATTTTTTCCCTATTATCATAAACGCAGGAACTCGCATTAGGATGAATGAGCAGAAACTCCTGTCTTTGTCAGAGCCTTGGCAGCATGCCAGGCATAGAATGACCTAAAACATTCAGGACTAAATGGAGCTGAGAGGGGGTGGAGAGCTCTTGTTGGTGAGAAACGGAATGGTGTTGGGGGCTGGCCCTTGTCTCTAATTATAACCTTAGTGTTTGCCATGTGCCCAGACATTGTGCTAAGCCCTTTGCACAAATTCCTGTTTCATCCTCACAAAATTCCTATGCCCTATTTATCCCCCCATTTTTCTAGATGATGAAAAAGAAGCAGGGGTATCGAGGAACAGGTCCAAGATCACACAGCAAGGAGTGGAGGAGGAGGATTTGAACCCTTCAGACACTGGAACCTGAAACACAACTCCAAGGTCACCTTCCTGAGAGCTGGTTCCTGGCTCTCCAACCAGTTCCCATCACCCAGAGCTCCCAGGCCTGCCACCTACCCCATCCCTCCCCCATTTCCATTTGTCAGGGCAATTGCGAGTCAGACTGTTCATCTGCTTGCTTCCCCCAAATAAGACACAGAAGGGAGACCCCCAGGCAGAGGGAAGAGGGGCTCGCTCATCAAAAGCCAGCCAGGGCATATCTGTGCCTCCTGGAGGGCGGAGACCTTGCTCTGTACAATGTTATGTCACGTGTTGGTCTCCAGGCACAAGCTCTGACCCAAAGCAGGTGCTCGGCAGACGCCCACTGCGCATGTGCTGAACATTTCACATCTCCCCACCGAGCCACAGCCCACCCTTCCCCACCCCCCTGTGCCCAGGGCCTGGCCCCTAAAGATGGTGTCACAGCGCTCTCTTGCTTTCTGGCTCCTTGCTGGATTCAGCCAAAGGAAACAGCGGCAGGAAGTTAGAGGCAGGAGGAGAATGAAGTGGGGCTGTTCTTCACCGGCTTCCCCCCTGGACCACAGGTTGGCAGCGGCTGCTTTTCTCTGCCAAAGGCCACAGCTCCCATCCTGTCGTCTCTCCTGCAGCTCAGCTGGGCCATGCCCTCTCAGGCCCATCCCCTACCCTGCTGTGAGCCCTGGCATTCTTTGTTCGTTCTCCTTAGCTTGTCTACAACTTTAGACATGCAGGAGTGCCCTGCTGGAACTTCCCTCCATCACCGTCTGAGCATGGGAGCTTCAGTTCCCTTCCAGGACACGGACCAATGCGGGCTCCTGCTACCTGTCACGCCCGCTGGTAGTGAACACAGCAAACCAAAGCCCCTGCCCTCCTGGAAGTAAGACAGACAGCAAACGAACAGAAAACATCCCGTCTGGCAGGAAGGGGTAGTGCTGAGAATGAACGAACAACGAATGAAAGAATCGATGAATGCAATCGTTTCGATGTCATGACGAGACTTTATAGAGGTGATGTGATGTAAACCCTTCTTCGCTTTACAAAAGAAGGAAAGGAGGCCCAGAGAGGATGCGCAAGGTCACCTGGTGAATCACTGGTAAAAGCTGGGTGGGTTCCAGCTGTCCTTGACTCTGCCATGGGACCGTGGGCAGAGGGGTGCAGCTCAGCCCATGGGAGTGGTGGGGGATGGAAAAGCCTTTGAAGTTTCTTTGGGGTCTTTCCTGTTTTAAGAACAATCTTTCCAGAAGCAGCAGTAGGGCAGCAATGAGGTTATTGGAAGGCTCAGGCAGAAGGGAAGGCGTCACTGCGGGAACAGTGGACGTGCCTCTGTTTCACCTTAGGGGCACCATGCTGCCCACCCAAGCAGAGGGTGCTGTGGGTCTTGGAGCCCCCAGGAGGCCAGCGCAGGGGTGTGTGGGTGGAAAGGCTTGTTGGCCAGGGCACTGGGGCTGCAGAGCGGTGGGAGCCAGGGGGCAGGGAGGGGCGCGGAGGGCTTGCACTGTGGCCTGGCTGCTTGGGAAGGGTATTGTTCTTGTGCTGCTGACTGAGTCCCAGCCCACGTGCAAGGCTTGGCTGGGAAGCTACAACTGGCCTGGTTGACTGGGTCATCCGTTTCCCAAGCCCCACAGGGCTTCCCATTCCAACCGGCTCGCCATTTTGGCCTGGCCCCAATGCCCTACAGGGTGCAGGCAAACAGCAGTAGTCATGTACTGAGTCTGCAATATGCAGAGCATAGTTCATATATTATCTCCACATGTGATCATCTTTGCAACGATCCTACGTGGTACATTATTGTCCCCATTTCACAGATGGGGAAACAAGCTGACAGAGCTGTGAGACTTGCTCAGGCCCAGAGAACAGGAAGCTTCAAACCCAGTCTTGTCTAACAGGAAAGCCTGGGATCTGCCCCACATGCCTCTCAGACTCCGGCCAGGCGGCTTCCTGAAACCTACCAGCCCACCCTCCTAATTGGCGCAGCACATGGGCTGCAGGCCATACCCCTCTCTCCTCTCCACAGTCTCCTAGGCCTTGTCTGCTCCCTTGGCCCACAGAGTCTTGGGTCCATGCCCAGCATAGCTTCCCTGCCATGTGGCCCTGCACCAGGCGCTTGGCCCCGGAGGCCAGGCTGGGGTTGCCATGGCAATGCCCTACCCCCGGACTGCCTCGTGGGCCCCACAAGCCACTGGAATGTCTCAGAAATCCCACCCTTCAGGCCGGCATCCAAACCGCCCCTCCCAGACAGCCACTCTCATCACAGGCAACGGGAAAATCTTTTCAGATCCTGTCCTGGTTTTCAGTTCGGAAAACAGATGGCCACCATTGTGAGCCCCCATACGGCCTTTATTTCCCTTTCCCCTTCCATGCTGTCTTTTCCTTCTCTCTCTGCCCAATATCACAGGGTGGTTACAAGCACAGACAGAGCCTGCGCTCAGCTTTCAATTCTTCCACTTCCCAGACATTTGACCTTGGACTCATCCTTGGGGATTGATTTCCTGTCCTTCATCGGGATGATAATGATCATGCCTACATCCTTGACTTCTGTGCGAATTAAAGAGACTTACCGAGTCGGAATCAGTGCCACCTTCTCAGCATGGCCTTCCTCACCCTCTCTACTTCCCATGCCAACCTGTCTTCATCCCACACCGCCCTCCTTCCAGGCTTTACTTTTCGCCACAGCATAGATCACCATTTCTATACCATGTCACCTGCTCCTTTTGGCTGTTAACTATTCCCCTCCTCTAGAATGTAAGGACAGGGCGTGCTTTTTGTTTTCTTTTTAATCTGTTCCCATGGCTGTGTCCTCTGTGTTTAGAACAGTGCTTGGCACACAGAGGGCACTCAAAACATAGCTGTTAAATAAATAGATGAATGGGGCAATGCCAACTGCACATGCGGTTTTCACAGTCCCGTGGTTAGTGCTTGAGGTTGGCTGACACTAGAGTCTTGTTCCTGTCACTCCCCTCCACCTGCACCCATAGCTCTGGCCTCCCAGGACGCCCTTGGAAGCTCTGCTGGGAGCTCACAGAGGAAAGTCCCAGCTGAGGCAGCATCCTGACCCGGGAGCAGGCCGCTCCAGCTTCTGGCCCACTCCATGGGGACAATCCTGGCTGCGAGGCCGTCCCTCCCCTCCTCTCACCCACTCGGGAGGTTGAGTCAGGACAGAAGACTGGAGAACAGTGGCTACAGGCCACGCTCTCACTGCCCAGTCCCCTGCTCTGCCCGGGGCTGCGGCAGGAAGGAGCCTCAGGCACGGAGCAAGGGCTCCGCAGGCAGCTCAGGGCTGGGGGCTTGGGGGCAAGGAGTTGCCCCTTCTCACTGGGGTCCCTCTGAAGACGGAAGCTCCCCAGGCCACCTCCTTTGCAGGGCCACTTTCACTTTCTGTTTTCTTCACCAAAACAGGACCGGCCAGGCCTGGGCCCATGAACTTGTGGAGATGGGTTGGGGGTTGGGAGGGTCAGAAATGCTGCCCCCCTCCCCCACAGGGGCCTTCTGGGCCTGGGGAGAAGGGGTTGGCAGCTTTCTGTATTCTACCCTCCCCCTGTTCCCACCCTCCATGAGCAAATCTCCCAAACGAAGCTACTTTCTAACGCACCATCCTGATTATTATCTTACTGGACACTCCCTCCGGGACAGGGGGCATGGAGAAGACAGGAGAAATGAAAGCAAAAGCATCTCCAGCTCAGAGGTGACCGGAGCCACAGAGCCAGGGCACGAACACTTCGTAGTGTTTCTATTTCCCTACTGTTCCCCCAGGTCCACCTTTGAGCAGTGCATCCCTGCTCAATCCCTGTCCACCTAGGACAGTCATGGCGAACCTTTGAGCTCGGCGTGTCAGCATTTTGAAAAACCCTAACTTAACTCTGGTGCCGTGTCACATATAGAAATTTTTTGATCTTTGCAACCAGAGTAAAACAAAGACTTATATTTTTGATATTTATTTTATATATTTAAATGCCATTTAACAAAGAAAAATCAACCAAAAAAATGAGTTCGCGTGTCACCTCTGACACGCGTGTCATAGGTTCGCCATCACTGACCTAGGAGGACACTGAGGCAGGGGCCTGGCAGGACCTGGGGTGGAAACATGGCTGGCACCTCCAGGACGCCCCTAAGGGAAGGAATTCTCCACCTCGGGGCTCCCCTGCAGCGCCCAGTGAGCTGAGGAGCTGGCATGGAGAAGAAGTGGCCTCTGGGAGGAGACCGAGGCCCTCAGGAGAGAGGTGGCATTCATTCTCATTTTCCATCCGGTAAATAACCAGCCGAAGGACAGAGCTAGCAGCGGAGAGGGCGAGCGGGCGGGGATTCTCAGCCTGGTCTGGATTCCCGAGCCTCTGTGCTGGTCCCAGGCGCAGTGGCTTCCCCTGAGCTCCTGTCCAGACCTGCACGCAAACGCTCCTCGCAGGCCCTGTCCCTCTCCTCCCTGCGTCTCCCCAAGGCTGCCCTCTGTGTTGCCTTCAGGCCTGCCCCTCCTCTGTGCACCCACATCGTCAACGTTACTGAGCACCATTCTTGGTACTGGGGACACAGCAGGGTCACACAAAACAGAAAAAGTCTTTTATGGAGGGATGACCGTGGACAGAAAAAAAAAGGACTAGACAAACAAAGAAGCCCAGATAGCAGGGAATGCTCTGAAGGAGGTACAGCAGTTACTGTATGGAGAATGGCAGTGGGACCGTCTCGCTGAGAAAGTGGCATGCTGGGGGGAGGGCTGGCAATGCCAAGATGGGGGTGAGGACCAAGGTCTGAGGTGGGGACAAGCCCGATGTAGGGCTGAGGGCCTGCGGCAGCCCTGGTTCACACGTGTTGTCCTGGTGTCATTTTTTTTTTTTAATGTGAAGCATTTTGCTACTTATCTTCTGTAAGTTCTTTTTTAAAAAATATTTGTTTCAATTGATTTCAGAGAGGAATGGAGAGAGTGAGAGAGAGAAACATCAGTGATGAGGTAGAACCATCGACCGGCTGCCTTCTGCACGCCCCCTACTAGGGATCGAGCCCGCAACCAGACATGTGCCCTTGACTGGAATCAAACCTGGGACACTTCAGTCTGCAGGCTGACGCACTGTCCACTGAGCCAAACTGGCTTGGGCTGTCCTCCTCCTTTCGTGGTCAAGGGCGGCCCATTTGGAAGAGGTTACCTACCATGAGGTGGGAGGCTGTTGGAGGAAATCCTGTGATTGATGCCTTGAAAAGTTCTCACTGGTTTCTTCTCCCTGAAGAATAAATTAGGGGGGCTCCCGGGGCAGAAGAGCCAGGCCAGCAGGCGCTATGGCCACCCAGGTGTGTCTCGATGGCCCCTTTCCATAGATCTCAGTGCAAGCCTTAAGGATGGAGAAGAGTGTTTATGAAGGACCCCAAGGATCACCTCCTTCCACACCCCCAGACTCAGACCCCTGAGCCCGCCCTAGGCATTTTGGAGATGGGCAGCACACACAGATCTCCCTCTCACAGTTTCTGTTGTCCGTGGGGAGGGCCAGCCCCCGCCTCGGTCCCCGCTGCGTCCAGCCCCTCTCAGGCTGGCTAGTCCAGCACCAGCCAGAGCCCACCCACCTCTCTGCGGGAAGCAGGCTGGCAACGCCTGCTGCATGACCTTGGGCTGCGAAGTCCAGCGTTTGCAAAGTCAAAGTGAGTCACTTCCTCCCTAGGGCCTCCCATGACAGGCAGCGGGCGGCCGGCTCCCTGCCCCCTGCCCCCCTGCCCCCTCCTCGTGCCCGTGGCTGGCGCTGGCAGGGCCGGGAACGCGCTCCGAATGCTAAGTGCTCTGCTAAGTGCTCGTGCCCGAGCCTGCGCTGGAGGCTCATTTGTCACCCGCTGCTGACTCAGCAGTTCTGGGGAAGGCTTTTCCCTGCGCCTCTGAGGAGGAGGCCAGGAAATGAGGCGGTCCTGGCTTTCCTTCCCTTCCCTCCGGGATGTGTGGGTGGGTGTCTGAGTGCTGTCATGTGAGCAAGTCTGTGCGGCTGAGTGTCACTGGGTCTGTGTGTCTCTGATGTGTGTCAACATGGGTGTGCATTTCTGGGTCTGTGTGTCTTTTGTGTGCAGCTGAGTCTCTGTGTGTGTCTTTTATGTGTGTGTTTGTGTGTGTGTGAGAGAGAGAGAGAGAGAGAGAGAGAGAGAGAGAGAGAGAGAGAGACAGGTAGAGGTAGAGGGAGGGAGGGAGAGAGAGAGATCTGTGTTGCCCATCTGTGTGTGTCGTCTATCCCTGTGTGTGTGTCTGGATGTTGTATCTCCGGGTTTGTGTCTCTGTGTGCTGTATATGTATATATGTTGTATGTGCCTGGATGTTGCATATCTGGTTTTGTATGTGTGATATGTGTCTGGGTGAGTGTGTGTGCTTCTCCATCACAGTGAAGGCCTTTCCCCGCCTCTCCCCTCAGACCTCGCCTACTCCCAGAGGGACTCTGGTCCCCAGCTCCCACTCGCGTCGTCTGCCTCCAGACCTCTAGTCACAGGACCTCGGGCATTAGAAGGACAGGCTCTGGAGTCACACAGACCTAGGGCTGCCATGTAGCAGGGAGAACCCTGACATCCCAACTCCCAGCCTTGGCTTTGCACTTGCCAGCGGAGTGACCTTGATTGAGATACTTACCTTTTCGGAGCCTCAGTCTCCTCACGGATAAAACAGAAGTGATCATATCCCCCTAACGGAGAGGATCTCGTGCTGGAGCCTGGGGTATCGCATGCCGCGAAGGGTGCCTGTTATTTCTCCTTAGAGGAGGAGACCCGGTGTCAGGCACACCGCCAGGGCCTAATGAACAGCACTCAAGAGCAAAAGCGCTGAGCGGCTGTCTCCTTGACTGCTGTGGGAGGGAGGGTGCGGGAGCGATGACCTGGATTGGGAGCTGGGCAGGAGCTGTGTGCATTGACAGCTACTGCAAGGAAAGACAAGTGGTGACCTGATTTAGTGCTGCCTTGGGCAGCCAAGGAAGCAGGAGAGGAAGTCACAGGCAAGGGGCATAGAGCTGCTCTGCGGGTCCCTTTCCTACCCAGACCAAGCGCTGCTGACACCTCAGTCCAGAGAGAGCCCACGGGGGCAGCACAACTCGCCCCGCTCCCCACCCCTGGAGCAGCCCTCATGCTTTGTCCTGGGAGAGCACTCACTTCTATTTGTTTGGATCTTCCTTAAACAACCCCATGAAGGAGATTCTTCGCATCCCCATTTGGCAGCTGGGAAAACTGAGTCTCTGGGAGATTCAATTCCAAGGTCATGGGGCTGCCACGTGGCAGAGAGAACCCTGACATCCCAACCCCCAGTCCAGTATCTCCTGCATGTCTACACCACCCACCCTCTTCCTGCACACACACCTTTACACCAGCCTGCACCCTGGCGGCCCCCCTCCCTGCCCACAGGCAGAGCTCCCACGCATGCTGGCACCACACCCTCCCTAGCATCAGTTCTTGGAGCAAATTCTTCCCAGAGCCTGCCAAGCCCTGCTCCCCTTGGGGAAAGGTAGGACTTGCTTCTGAAGGGCCAATTTATCATCCCAGGGCTGCTATATGGATGCTTACTCCATCCTTTTGCTATGTTTAGCTGGAGACAAGTAAACCATTTTGGGATAGAGACACAGGGCCTTCCCCTACTGGCAGGGGAAGCCTGGGGTGAGCAGTCCCACATTTCAGAGTTGCTGCCTAGTCTTGGTCCTGGGTTCAGAGAGTAGGGGATGGAGCCAACTAGAGGGCAACCGATGGGTGCCAGGCAGGTGGCAATGGTGACAGAGTGGGGACTTGGAGGGCAAAGGGCCTTAGCTCATGCCTCTGCTGCTGACCAGCTGCGTGACCTTGGGCAAGTCACTCGCATTCTCTGGGCCTGAGTATCCACATCTATGAAATTAGGTTATTGCTCTCAGGTTCCTTCCAGCTCACACACGGTCCCAGATCATGGCTAAGTCTATGATTTCAGATGCTACCAAAGACTGAAACGCTATGGGAAACTGCCACCACCAGGCCTGCCTCCCAGCTCTTCCTGGGAAACCAGCAGACCGACGGCCCTGTGGACAGAAGGAGCCAGCATGAGGCGTCTGGATATGGGACTTAGAAAAAGCCCGAAGTGGAAGGGGCCATCGGAGAGCTTCTTCCATCCCTGATGGGCCCGTCCTGCTCCAGGGAATCCAGCGCCAGCAGGAGACGGGATTCTGGTTCTCTGCTCTGTTCAGGCCTGGGTCTGTAGGTGAGGAGAGGAGTCATGTCCACTTGGGGGGCCTGTGATTTGTGGAGAGAAAAGGGGTCATAAGCGTTTCTGGCCTTCCTGATTCACAGGGTTATCCGAGCACCCCTGCAAGCCCATTGCAAAGCAGACATGCCCATTTCTGCCCAGACACAGTCCGGGCGGGGAGTGGGTGCTGCAGTCTGTCAGTACGGAGCTGCAGGGGCCCAGCCACCCATGACTCACTCACTCACACCGCTGGCTAAACCTGGCCTCCACCCTTCCCTTCCCCTGCCACCCACAAAGCCCCTTAGAGAACTCTTGACTCTGGTCACCTTGAGGCTAAGGTAGAGAAGGACATTTCCAAAGGTTGGGGGATGACAATAGGGAAATAAACAGAAGGCCATGTGATCCCTTAATTACCCAACTCTGGAACCACCTACCTCTGGGCTTCCTGGTGTGTGAATTTATTAACGCCTCATTGTTTAAGTTGCTTGAATTATATTCGTTCAGGATTCTCGCAGCCCAAAGCACAAGAGCTGGTGGGCCTCCTGACATGCTACTCGATCTCAGACAGTTTGCCAGTCCCTGAGGGTCTGTGAGGATCAGAGGAAGTCTGATTGGACTGGATGTGCTAACCTGATGATGGGGGTGACTTTTAGGACTACAGGACTGGTGTGGGGTGTAGTCCTAAGAAGAACATGCAGGGAGAAGCTCTTCAGGAACTTTGGGGCCAGCTCCCAACTTTTAGGGGTTGAAGGAACTTTGGGGCCAGCTCCCAGCTTTTAGGGGTTGAAGGAACTTTGGGGCCAGCTCCCAGCTTTTAGGGGTTGAAGGAACTTTGGGGCCAGCCCCCAGCTTTTAGGGGTTGAAGGAACTTTGGGGCCAGCTCCCAGCTTTTAGGGGTTGAAGGAACTTTGGGGCCAGCTCCCAGCTTTTAGGGGTTGAAGACCCCGCAGAGTGAAGAATCGAGGGCCCCAGAGCAGTGTTCTTTCCAATTGTGAGACATGAAGTCAATTGAGTGGATTGCACCAGAATGTTTTTTAAAAAAGGAATAGAATGAAAAAAATCTAAGTGCAAGTTACAGCTGGTAAAAAAAGAATGATACCTTCGTAAAGTTTGTGGTTTTGCACATGTAAATAATCATCTGAGTATGGGGCTGAGATATGAAATGTATTTCTTACTGTGGGTCATGTTTTTAAAGTTTGAAAACCACTGCTATGGAAAACAAGAGTGAAGCCCTTTATGTATGAGAAGGACAGGGGTCTCTGTCAGAACATGTTTTTATTTACTTCTTATTTATTTATTTTTTTGTTAATCCTCATCCAAGAATATTTTTTCCATTGATTTTTAGAGAGAGTGAGAGGGAGGAAGGGAGGGAGGGAGACAGAGAAACATCGATGTGAGAGAGAGAAACACATGGATTGGTTGCCTCCGTCTCTCACCCCAACCAGGGATGGGGATTGAACCTGCAACCCAGGTACATGCGCTTGACCTGGAATCAAACCCATGACGCTTTGGTGCGTGAAGCAGCGTTCTAACCACTTAGCAACACTGGCCAGGGCTGTCCTAACATTTGATTCCAGCATCCGCAGGAGTTGGGGGGTATGGGGGGCGGTCCTCCACTTTCCTAAGCACAGAATTGAGCCGGTCCAGTGAGGCCGCGATGTGCTCCAACCCCTTTGCTGCCTCCTTTAGCAGGAAGGGAGGGAAGGGGCTTTCACCCAGATTCCCCATCCCCAGGATGTCGGGGCGAGTAGGTGAAGATTTTCCATTCCTGAGCCTTTTCCAAGTGGCAGTCCCCACTGTGCCCATCCCCAACCCTAAGAACAAGCAGAGAGGAGAGGCCCGTCAAGGAAGTCAGGAAGGTCGGTTTGGCCTCTGGAGAAGCCTTTTCTTAGAGGCCTTCCCCTTCCATTTCCATTCTTTGGCAGAATCTTGACTACCGTGGGGGCGGGACAGAGAAAAAACTAGAAAGCCCTAGTTCTGCCACCGGGGCCGGAAGCCCCACCGTGGCCCAGCCGGTGGTTAGCCAGTTTGTCATTCTGCAAATCTGGTCTACCCACCTCCGGTGAAAACTCCCAGCATCACCCCAGGGGGCGATGACTAATTACAAAACACATTTTCTCTCTTTTTCCGCTCACCCCCACCTAGCCTCTCAGCACCCCCGCGCTAGACTGCCTCACTAGACTGGCTTGAATGAACTCTTGGCCCGGCCCCTCCTCCCCAGCCTGCACCCTCAGGGTTCTTTCCTCCCTCACTTTACTTTCACTTTCTAGTCACTCTCACTTCTCTCAGCTTCTCAGCCTGGAGCTCAGAGCCCTGGCCCTTTCTCAAGGTTGGGGCCCTCGGTAAAGCCTGGGCCGCACCCAGTCAGTCTGGTCTTGAGTCAACAGGAATTGACAAATATTGACGCGGGGCATTTCTGTTTCAGGTTTGCAAGGAGAGCACGGGGGCAAGGTTCCTGCACACGCAGTTTCTAGAAGCCTGATTGACACCGAGATGTCATCAAGTGATTAGGAACCATGGGCCAGGGCTCTGCAGCTTCATGCATTCCAGCGAGGTGCAGGGAGAGGGCACAGGAGATAGCTGTATGTGCACCTGGCCTGGAAGGATGTTCCTGATCGAACATTGAAATAGGCAAGTGGCCAGACAGTGTAGAAGATACTGTGGGCTGCTGGGTTTCCAGGACAAGTCATTCCCGCCCTCTCCTGTAAAGCTACAGGGAACATGCTCTCCCTTGCCATGGACGGTGAGGTTTGAGGATGGTCCCAGGCAAGGTGCTGGCACAGAACACCCCTTCACGCCCCCTCCTGTCACTGCACCCCTTCCCAGGACCATCTCAGGGGTGGCAGCCCCAGCCTGCATCTCCCTTCCATGTTGTTGATGGAATCCCCTCCCCTTTCCCTTCACACTATCTCACCTGCTTCTTTATCTCACCTGGGAAAGAGGGAACTGGAGGCTGCCCAGGCCCCACGGGCTGCATTTTCTTTAAGCTCTGTTTACCCGCCCCATTTACATGGGGCACAGGGGACCCTGTAAAGGATTCCTGATACTGAGTGTGATGAGGTTGTGAGGAAGAGGGTGGCGCTGGTGGGACTGTAACGCTTTGGGGTGGGGGGAGGGACTGGATAAATCCAGCCCATTTAGGAGTGCACATACTCTTAGAGCTAACTACTCCACTTTTAGGAAAGTACCCTGAGTAATACATGAGCGAGGATGCTGACTGCGGCATTCTCATCGGTCCTCACAGGCGATGGGAGCTCTTGCAGCTGTCAGAGGAATGACAGCCCTGACTTACCAACAGGCACAGAGGTGTCTGTTTAAAAAGCAAGTTTCAAAATAGTACGTGCAGCAAACTCAAGATTTTTTTAAATAATAAAAACAACAGTCTATCAGGGTATTTTAGTTTTATAATTAAACTTTTTTTTGTCATTAGAGAGAGAGGGAGAGGGCGAGAGAGAGAAACATTGATTAGTTGCTTCCTATACCGGCAACTAGGTATGTTCCCTGATCAGGAACCCTTTGGGGTATGGGATAACGCTCCAATCAACTGAGCCACTGGGCCAGGGCTGTAATTAAACTTTTTTAAAAATTAGTAATTAATAAATGAAGTTCTCATGGCCCAAGCATCAGCTTGCCAACTGCCCCTCTCCCTCCTCGCCCCCTCCCTTCCACACCATCTTGTCTGCTCCTCTGACAATTTGCTATCTTTGGACCTCAGACTCCTGAGCTGTCTGTAAGACTCCAGAGCCCCTCTAAACAACGCGCACTAATCCCTCCCTAATCCTGGCTCCCCAGCAGCTCAGACCACAGCTGTCTGCTCCTATGGGAGGTGGGCAGGAGTCCCCTGGGTTTATACCCATCGTAAAAAGAGTAGCAGCTGTGGCGCTATGGATGCTCAGAACTCCAGGACATGTCCACCTCTAAAGAAGGGGCCTGGCCTCTCCCCAGAGAGCGTAATTCTTCCTCTCCTTCCCGGACACGGACACGGACGCGTCCTTTGCACTCAAAGCATTTCCAAAGAATTGGGTGGGACTCCCGGATAGGGCGGATAGGGCGTTGTCCATTGGTCTCACTCTGCAGGTGAGAACAATGCCTCCAGGCCACGCCTTTCCACCTGCTTCTTTGCAAGTGCAGTCTCTGAACAATGGCAGAAGCTGAAGGCCCCCTTCCCTCTGTTAACTGTGCAATAAAGGAATCCCATCAGGCCAGCCACGGTCTCCATCGGCGCTTCTCCGAGGGAGGGCCCTTTGAAATCACCTGCGGAGATTTGCAAGCTACTAACACCTGGGTCCTACCTCAGACATTCTTTTTCTTTCTTTCTTTTTTTTAAGTATCAATTTTTTATTTTTTAAAATATATCTTTATTGATTTCAGAGAGGAAGAGAGGGGGAGAGAGATAGAAACATCAGTGATGAGAGAGAATCACTGATTGGCTGCCTCCTGCACATCCCCTATTGGGGATTGAGCCTGCAACCCCGGGCATGTGCCCTTGACTGGAATCAAACCCGGGACCCTTTGGTCCACAGGCCAACACTCTATCCACTGAGCCAAACCAGCCAGGGCCCAGACATTCTTTTTCATTTAAACTGGGGAGGGGCATCCTGAGCACTGGGATTTTGTATTCCCTCCCTCTTCCCGAGGTACACCCCTGGTTAAGAACCACTAGTCGATGGGATATGATGTAAGGTGTGTAGCCATGCTCTGTGCATACGTAACCCATGCGTGGAAGCCTATGCACACACACACAACATGCAAAGCTGGATTTCTCAACACACAAAGTAACACTCGCTGCTAAGGTCACCAGCAAAGCAAGACACCAAAAAAAAAAAGTGAGAAAAACATTTTTTTAGAATGTGATATTTAAAAAGGGAAAAGGTTATCAAGGGGAAAATCAGAATCTTTATTGGGCTGCTCTACTTATTTTCGTTGTGTTTTTCCTCATCTTGCATGTGGGGAGAAGACACTCCACAAACCTTCCAAGGCTGGGCCCTAATCCAGCCCCCACATCCATAAAGAGAGCTTTCGCCCCTTCTCATGCTGTAGGTTTCCTGGGCGAAGCATCCAGTCCCTTGGGATGGGAGAAACTGTCACCTGGTTCCCCTGGCTGAAAGCCCTCAAGCAGCCAGAGTCCTGGCATTGGGCTGGGGGTTCGAGGGGCCCAAGTCATCCAGGAGCTCCAAGCCCTGCCACTCCCTGCACCCCCACTCCGTAAGAATGCTGTGACCAAAGGAACTGTGCTCCTGTATCTGCAGGTGGCTCAAATATTTGGGGCTCTGTCCCCAAGGCAAGGTATACCCGTGTATGAGATGTACATGTGGGCTTGCCTGAAGTCGAGATTTCGCCAATTTCAAAGTTATTTCTAAATCTAAGTTTGATGATTCAAGTATACAAAGTGAATCCAATGGAAATCTGAGGAACTGATTGGTAGGTTTTCATCTGGGCAATCAAGAAAGGCTTCCTGGAGGGGGTAACATTTGAACTGTGCCTTGGAAGATGAGTAGAATTTAAGAAGGAAAAGAGAGAGAGTATATAGAGCTGCCCCATTCTTTTACTCTTCCACATTCTCATCCTTGACCTCAGCAAACCTGGCTCTGTCCCAGGAGCCTTCTGGAGCCTTCAGGGTCCGCCTCCTACGACCCTCCCAGAGTGAATATCAGCCCCACATCTGGATGCCCACCTCTGGATCTGCTGGGCTCAGTCCTGTGTTCTCTGACCTGGTTTTGAGGTGCCCAGTCTTATTCAGACGCCTCTAGACCTACCACTTAGTGCTTCACAGCCTAAGTGAAAACTGGGGGGGGGGGATGTCCTCAGGCCTTCCCCGTTGGACAGTGGAGCCAAGATCTCAACCTGGAATTGCCTCAGGAAGCCCTGGACAGCTTTAAAATATCCAGAGGCCAGTACCTCTCCACCACGCCTTCAGAATCTGACTATCCCAGCTGGGAGGGCCAGCCAGGACAGAGACCATGGCCAGTAGCCAAAGATAGGGGAGAAAGAACGGAAGACAAGGCAGAAAGAAGGGGGTTCCTCGAGACAGCTGCCCAGAAAAAAAGCCCAGAGGCTCTGGAACAGGTGGAGGACAAGGCCCAGCCTAAAAGGGGCTCTATAGGAAACAAATGTTCACGGAGCAGCATTAAATCCTGTCTCTGTGCCCCAGGCTCCTGGGGGTGGGGCCAGGGACAACTGTTCACCATCAACGGAGGGGGAAAGACACAAAGGTCCCCAAGGAGGGCCTCCATAGCCAGTGCCTCCATGAGAGCAAAGACTTCATCACATTTGTTCACAGCTGTCTCCCCAGCGCCTGGCGCACAGTAGGTGCTCAATAAATACCTGTTGAGTGAACTTTGCCAGGCCTTTTCCTCTATCAGGACTGTCATGAATTTCTGAGTCTGTGGGTTTCTTGTACAGAGAAGGGGTTAACATGGTGGTGCCAAGGAGAACGTTGGGAAAGGAGGGGAGAAGGATGTTTAGCTTGGGTTCCCTCCCTAGTCTCCACTGACAACATTTCCTCAGGATTTTGGAATTGGATGTAAGAGAGGGGGTGCAGTTAGCTGGACACAGCTGTCCTTCCAAATCGGAGGTTGGAGGAGTGGGGAGAAGAGGAAGAAGAGGAGGGAGTGGGGTAGTAGGCAAACAAGCAGAGAAGAGAGGAGTGTGCCGGGAACACGGAGCGGCTGCCAGCCCCAGCTGACTGAAAGGTGCTGGGTCTGTCCCAGAGAGAAAGGAGTGAGGCTGGTGAAAGCCCCCGTGGTCACCGAGCTCCCCGGGGTCTTATTCCAGCAGCCACACTCCCTACACGGTGACTTTCAGAGTGGGGTGAGGTATGTGTGGAAAGGACGTAGGGAAGGAAAGGAAAGCCTCACTCCCCATTTGAATAGCAGTGGGTAATTTCCCTTCCCAGTGGTGGGGGTCTCCTCGAGGCCTGCTTCAGAGAGCTGGGCGGGCTGGGGCTCCACTCTGTGTGCGAGTGTGCACACCATGCAGATGTGAGCCTGGCTTGGGTGTGCTCCCAGCGCTGACACAGCCTCTGGAGAATGCGTAGTACCTGCAGGCACAGGCCCGGAAGCAGATTCCTTGGGTCGCAGGAGAGTGTGTAGTTAGGCTCTGTGTAAGCTCTATCTGTGTGTCCTAAACCGGGAGCACAACATGCCAGGCCTCCTGGCCAGGAGTTCATCTTAAACCACCTTGAATGGAACACATTCGCCTCTCCATTCGGGTTACTTGAGCCCACTCCCCACCATACCTGAAGGAAGGGCCTTGGACCCCTAGGAATTGCAGGCTGGGGTGCTGCCCTTGGCATTTCTCCCACCTGGAACCCCAGTCCTGTCTAGCACTGGGATGTGTTTTGAAGTCACATGCAGCCCTGCTCACCTGTGAAATCTGGTTGCCGGTCTGGATGTATCTGGTGCGCTAGGTGAGCTCAGGGCTGGCCCTGGAGCAGTGAGGAGGGGAGGGGACAGGCCAGAGGCGGTGCTGGCTTCAGGCAGCCCTGGGCTGGGCCTGGAGCCCTCCAGGAGGCCAGTGGCCAGGCTGCAATTAACCCCCGCCTGCCGAGGGCCAGATTCTGCCCGCCATGAATACCTCCCACCCGCTTCCACCAGCTACCACACCTCCTCCCCAGGAGTGGATGTAGGAGAGGCAACAGGTGAAGGGCATCACTCAGCAGGTTCTTTTCCTGCTGATTCTTCCAACCCTTTGCTTACCACACCACATACCCCAGAGGGCAAGCTGGGCCTGAGACAAGACTTCCAAGCAGCCATGGTCGTTGCCTCATTGCTGGACAGCCCCCATCTCAACCCACCTCCCCACCCCTATAGTAGGAGGTTGTACTGCCAGTCACATTACCAGATGTTTCAGTGCCCAGCACAGGGCCTGCCTGGGCACTCTCTGCTGGAGATGTATTAAGAAGAATGGCCCCTGTGAACCCCTCCAGCTCCTCCATCTCTTCCAATCTTTTGCTGAAGATTCAGACTCAGGAGGTTTGAGTGAGGCCTGAAGTCACTGAAAGCATCTGGGTGGGTTTGGCTGGCTCCATCCAGCCCCGCGGTGAGCTGCTGTTGTCTCAGGGCTCTCTCTCAGGTGTGTGCATTCCAGAGAGAGCATGGATAGCCGAGAGTGGAATTTCAGGTAGTGGAGAGCTATGGTATAAAGCTGCACTCAAGAAGTTCAAATTCCCAATCTTGACCTTGGGCATATTGCTTAAGCTCCTTGGGCCTCAGTGTGCTCATCTGTAAGATGGGATGATAAAGATCAGTGTGCTCTTTGCCATAGAAGGCACCATGGCAGAGCCTGGGGCTAGTAGACAGAGCTGGAGGAGCGGGGGTTAGGGCCAATGCCTGGGATTAAGCCCCTGACCCAGACCTCTGTGTGGCCCTCCCAGAAGGTGACAGGAAGTCCAGGCCTACCCAATGGGAATATGGTAAAGAATGAGCAGTGTGTGGCCCCTGGAGGCCAGTTCTGCAGCAGCAGCCCCTGTCCTGTGCCCTCTCTTGGATCATATTTGTGCTGCCCTAATTTCTAAGAATTTAGACATGCCTTCAGGGACCAAGCTCCTCATGGGAATAAAAAGTCAATTCAATTCCCCACGAAAACCATTTGTCCATTGAAACACTTGGCACAGATGTTGAATTCGAACAAATCCAGGTTTAAATCTCCATTTCACCACCTACCGGTAGAACAACATGGAACAAACCTTAGAACCTCAGCTTCTCCATCTGTAAAGCAGGGAGAGTTGTCTCTGCTTTGCACCTGTTGAAAAGACTAAATTAACTCAAGCATCCTTTCAACAAACTTTTATTGAGCACCTACGATGTGCCAGGCAGTGATGATAGAGCTATGAATACAAGAGAGGCAGACAAGGATATCTGCTAGTGGGGCCTTCAGACAGATATTAACCAACAGTGACTCCAATGTCTGCTACGGACTGTATGAGTGTTATGTAGAAAAAGTGCTCATGAGGTAGTCTTGTGAGCGAGTTTTGAAGGATAACTAGGTGTGATCTATTTCAATGACTCTAAAACACTATTGATTGTCAACACAATTGTTTTAGGTCACACCCGAGAAAGAAAACTCCTTCAAGACTCAGAGCCTTCTTACCCTTAGAGGTGTTATTTTGTGCTTACTCAAAGCTCTTTTCAACTTTCCGTCAACCCCAGAGGAGTTTCCTATCTCCTGCCCAATTTAAAACAAAGAAAGGTCTGTAATGGCAGCGATCAGGATAGGGTGAAACCCAAGAGAAATCCACCTTACCCTGCAGCAAGCTTGCCTGGTGTGAAACCCCTGAGTGGGTAGCAGATACTCTCCCAGGCTCTGGTTCCGCAGAAAGGGGAGGCAGGACAAGTAGGCCATGTGCACAGGGCAGAGAGGAGGGCAAGAACGGTGGAGCAGGGGTCCTGGCCAAGTGCCCGTTGCTGGGCTCTGATTCTGGTTGAATGGAAGAGTGGCCAGGAGGAGAGTCAGATGCCAACCTGGGGAGTTGTTAGACACCATAGTGTGTAAAATGCATCCTGTCGTCAAAGATTTAAAAGACGCATCTTACCCAGAAGCACAGAGCACCCTCGTTTCTAGATCTTGGTTTTTAAATACCATTCTTCGCTAAAAGGAACCTGGGCACTTTTGGGGGAACAGTCAATGCCAGGGCTGCCTCAGGAAAGTACAGATGAGCCTGGAACAGTTTATTGTGCCAGAAAGTGACGATGTGCTGAAAAATATATAAATAAATAATAGGGAATTGTCAATAGGAATGAGAGCCAGATTCAATGGGTTTCTACTACCGGGCAATTCTGGCATAACTTGAGCACTGAAATAAATAACGAGAGTCAGAGATTATAACCCAAAGAATAAAAGAATCATAAATGAGTCCATCTGAGAAATAAACACACAAATAATCAAATGAATGGGGAAGAAAAGAACACTCGGCCTTCACAAAGGGATGCCAAGGAACAAATGTAGGAACAAATGATGGAATTGGAAACCCCTCATCTGCCCACTGCTGTAATATTGTTTTAGGCAAGAATCATAACTACGTGCTGCGAGTGGGTGATAAGAAACAAGATATTTACATAGTACACTGAGCAGAAAATTCTTCTTTTGCTACTAAAAGGCATTAGTAGAATAATTGGAGATGGCTCTAGTACAGCCGTGGGCAAACTACGGCCCGCGGGCCGGATCCGGCCCGTTTGAAATGAATAAAACTAAAAAAAAAAAAAAAAAAAAAAAAGACCGTACCCTTTTATGTAATGATGTTTACTTTGAATTTATATTAGTTCACACAAACACTCCATTCATGCTTTTGTACCGGCCCTCCGGTCCAGTTTGAGAACCCATTGTGGCCCTCGAGTCAAAAAGTTTGCCCACCCCTGCTAGTACCTGGTACACCGGTACCAAAGTCAATATAGTAAAAAGCTAACATTTGGAAAACCTGAGTGACGGGAATATGGGAATTATTGGTCCTGTTTTTTGCAATGTCTATTAGTCTGAAATTATTTCAGAATAACAACTTGGCTTTTTAAAGCGTGTATCTTAAAATTGACAAAATACAATAAATAATTTGGGGAAAGATGTACATGAGCATACCAGGTAGAAACACCTGTGTGGGCGAAAGCCCTGAGGCTGGCCAATCATGTTTTTTTGAAAACCAAAACCATAGAAAGCCTGCGTGTTGGGGGCAGAGTGTCTGGGAGCACAGTGAGCCAGCTGAGAGGTGGGCAGGGGCCAGGCCATAGTGAGGGTTTGGGTCTTGTGATGACAGCAGGGAGGAGCCATCAACACGCTTTAAGCCGTGGGTGTGGGGAATGTGGCCTTATTTGTGTTTATCACTCTGGCCCCTGGCTGACCCTCAATAAACAGTGGCCATTAATAATGCCTTGTCTGCTCGACTCTCTGCTGTCGCCTCCCCTAGGGACCTTTTTGCTCAATGGAGTTGACAGCAGGTGGCCTCATACCCACAAGCTGCCAGGTTGACCTCTAGCACATCCAAGCCCAGTCCCATCTTCTTCTCACCCCACTCAGCCCAGATCTCTGTGCACACCTTCTCCACCAGCTTCCTTCTGTCTGTCTTGGTTTCTACTCTGGGAGCCCAAGAGCTCAAAGGAGGCTGGAGAGGTTTGAGTACCAGGTGAATAAATGGGCTGTTTGAGGGATCTCCCAGGGCAACTCCAGGCCTGGTACAGTTTGAGTGGCTGTGGGCTTCCTTTTTTCCAGATGAATCACTGCTCTGTGTGTGTGTGACCGTGTGTGCCCTCCCCCTGATGTGCTTGGGGCCCTGCGGTGAGAGAGGACTGGCTGTGTGTGCCAAGCAACTCCTCCTGTGACCAGCACTCACTGCAGCGCACTCTGAGCCAAGTACCTGCTGGTGTTGCTGTGATTCCTCAGCCAACCCTTACAACAGCCCTGTGAGGAACACACCACTGTGTCCATTTTGCAGAAGAGCGAACTGAGGCCTGAAAGGTTTGCTAGTGTGTTCAAATTCACACAACGGGCCCAAAGATTCAACCCAGGCCCTCCGACCCTGAAGCTTACACTTCTGCCCCCAGAGCCACCCTGCCACTTCTGATGGCCCATGGACATCAGTGTTATGGGAATCCAGGGCATGTGGCTGGGTGAACCAAGTGTAACTGAGGACCCAGGAAGGGGTTAATTGAGACGCCCTCAGCAAGCTCTGGTTTGGTGAGGCTAGTTGCCATGGCAACAACATGGTTTGGGGAGAGGGAGGCCAGCACAGCAGGATCTTCTGAATCACTGGACATATAGCCCCTGTGTTTATTCTGCGGTGAACTCCTTCCAGCATCCTCAGGGACTGCACGACCACCGGGACTGACTGTGCAGGACAAGGGTGAGGGCAAGGATTCCCTGTGTGCGCCCTCGCCCTGCTGCAAAGCCTTACCGGGCGCTCTCCCTGGCACTGCCCCGGGAGTCCTGCCCATCAGGAACACCCAGAGCCTCTCCTCTCAGCTCCCAGATCCCTGGGCGAGGTGGAAACCAGGAAAGAACACAGATTTGGGGCCAGAAGTTCATTGATCATTTATTTATTCATTCTTTACTAGATATTTATTACTTGCCCATGATGCACCAGTCACTGCGCTAGGTGCTGTGACCTGGGGTTATAGCCGGAAGCCAGCAGGCTCTGCACTCATGCAGCTGCCCTTCCAGGGGACAGAAAGTCCCCCACCAAATGCTTTCTGTGTCACCGTGGGCAAGTCTCTTTTCCTTTCTGAGCTCATCTGCAGAATGGGCCCCATAAAGCCCACATTGCTGGGATGCTGTGTGGATGAGGCGATACACTGAAGCATATACCTGTATGCACAGCACATAGTAGGGCTAACTGTGCAGTTGACATAAATGCCTGTAGGCTGCTCACCTTTCCCTCCAACCTCGGAAGGAGTCAGGCGATGATAGAAGTCACAAATGAGGAGCCCTAGGCTCTGGGCCCTGGGGGCACCGTGAGGCAAAACCTCAATACTGACCCAGTTCGAGAGACAGGCTCCTCCATCACCGGGCAGTGACCTTGGCTTCAGTTTGCCCATTTGTAATGGGGGGGTCAGGTAGAGGAGGGAATGTACCCAAGCTGATGGGCAGCACCACAGTGGACACTTGACCATTCCATTCCACTGCCTGACCCACCCCCAGGACAGAAGAGCCCAGGACTACTTCCCCAGGCATAATAAGACTCCAGCCCAACTAGTTTTTTGCCTAAATATGGACCACAGCAGCTATCTGTTGATTTGACTTGTTTGATTTTTTTAAGCGGGGCTACCTTAGCCAAGGAAAATGCCCCCTCCCAGTGTGCATCTCAGACTTTGCCCTGTTTGCTTCCTACTTACCACCCCCCCCCCGCCCCCCGTCAGCCCCAAGCTAGTATACTTGCACAATACAAAGCAAGAACCTGACTCTGTGACCCTCCCCACCATGGAAGGACCCCTGAAGCCCTCAAGGTCAGCCCTGGGACCAACCTCTGTAGCCTCCAGCACATGGCAGGCCTGGCAGGCACCAGCAGCTCAGCTAGGCTGCGTACAGATAAAAGCAGCATGTAGATCCAACCCACACTTAGGGAACCAGCAAAGGAGGAGGAAAAAATGTGAGAGTTTCATATTTGATATTTCAAAAAATACAAAACTTCAAAGTAGTCACCACAGGGGGAAAAAACGTACTGAAGGACTTCCTCACATTTACTTTGTGAATTAGTATTGATTTTATTTGTACTGCTCACGGGGGTGGAGATGGCCTCACCTTTTCAGAGCTTGGTGCCTCTAGAAGTCTTAATCAAGGCCTGGGAAGTGGAAGTGGGGTGCACACTCTGTGGGCTCCTCTCACGTCCATCCCTGGAGGATAGAGAGGGAAGGTGTTTTCCTCTTGCTTCGGTCTGACACCAAAGGAGGCCAGATTAAGCTTGGTTGGAGGTGGTGCTAATGAGTTTTCCAGGGTTCTCTTCCTCTCTGTCCAATCTCGAATTGCCTTCACCTCGGCTGGGTGTCAGGATACATATTTATACTCGGACACGGCTTACAGAGCAGCTCCTGGCTGTCAGCTGTTGGTGACATTCTTTGTAGAAGGTCAGTGGGCTGGGAGGAGGCTGGGGTGGGGGGCTGCGAGTTTGGCAGAGAGGAAGAAGCTCCCAGCCAGGCTGGCCCCTGAGCTGGAAATCTTTAACAAAGGATCCAGCCAAACCACGGGAGAAAAGGACAGGCAGGCAGACATGCCTCGCAAACACGTCCCCTGTGAGGAGGTCAGAAGGCACTTGGATGGCAGAGGAAAGGATGCGGATGAGGAGAGAAGAGGAAGAAGCCCAGTGAGAATGAGGATTTTCTTTTCTTTCTTGGTTTCCTTTTTAATAGGTGTCACTTTTTAGATCATTTTCAGGTTCAAAGCAAAAATGAACAGGAAGTACACAGGTTTCCTACATACTGCTACCCCCCCTCCCCCTCCCCCCCCCCACACACAGCCTCCCCCACCGTCAATATCCCCACCAGAGTGGTGCATCTGTAACACTGACACATCATTATCACCCAAAGTCTAGAGTTTACCTTAGAGTTCACTCTTAGTGTTATATATTCAATGTATATGAACAAATGTACAATGACATATATCCACTACTGTAATATCACAGAATAGTTTTGCCTTTTCTACAATGCCATATAGTTAAAATATGTATAGTTGGAGGCAGAAAGACCTCCAACTATACCAGGTCTTATAGTATACTAGAGGCCCGGTGCATGAAATTCATGCACCGGCGGAAGGGGGGGTCCCCTCAACCCAGCCTGCACCCTCTCCAATCCAGGACCCCTCAGGGGATGTCCAACTGCTAGTTTAGGCCCGATCCCAGGGATTGGACCTAAACCGGCAGTCGGACATCCCTCTCACAATCCTGGACCTCTGGCTCCTAACCACTCACCTGCCTGCCTGCCTGATCACCCCTCACTGCCACCCCCCCCCCACCGGCCTGGTCGCCCCTAACTGCCCCCCTGCTGGCCTGATCACCCTTAACTGCCTCTGCCTGCTGGCCTGATTGCCCCAAACTGCGCCCCCTTTCCCTCCCTCCCCCTGCCAGCCTGGTTGCCCCCAAACCCTACTTATACTATTTTTTTCTATATATACATACTTATGATAAAGGTTAAGTTGATGGTTCCAGCCCTTGGTGGAACTAGATGTGGTATAGGGTCCAGCCATTTCCACCCAACTGAGAACTCCTGTGATGGGCAGTCTTTGCTCCAGGCACCCCAGCGGACTGGCAGAGAACTTATGAGATCTGCACTGTGGTTTAATGGCCCCACCTGCCCCACCCAATCCACATTCTCCCTATTTCTTCTCAGGGGCTGCTTCCTGCTAACCCCAGTGCACACCTAATTCTGTCTCAGCATCTGCTTCTGATCTAATTGACCTAGCACTGGGGAGGAGAAAAAGTCAGAGTGACGGGACCTGGGGGTGGGGGATGTCAGTTAAAAAATGCGAGGTCAGAGACTTTACTGATAATACATGTTGGGCTGACACCTGGAGCCAGGACAGCACTGTCAAAGGGGTCCAGGAGAGGAAACGTTGGGTGCAAAGGCTCTAGCCTATGTAGCTAAGGCAGGGGGTGCCCGAGGAGTGGGAGGAAATAAGATCACAACGCTTCAAAGACCAGAGTGGGGACACTTTGTGTAGGCCACAGTCAGAAGGTTGGATTTATTCCAGATGCAGTGGGAAGCCACTGGAGGGTTTTCAGTTTAGAAGTGATGTGATTTGATTTGCATTTTTAAAAGCTCAAACTGGCTGCTAGGTGGAGAATGGATTACAAGAGCGCAAGACGGGAAAGCAGGGAGACAGTTCAGCATTTCATTGCTGTGGTTAATATAAATTCTCAGCTCAACAACTTCTCTCCTGCAAAGACAATCATGGTGGCCCGTTGCATAGAACCCCATGCATACTACAAACACACCTCACAGTCCCCTACACTCTTAACCACCCACAGTCTCTCCTGGACACAGGTTTGCATGCATGCATCCATGTTCCCCAACATAAACAGAGGCGTATAGTCTCATGCACATATCCTCCCATACATGGCACCAGCAAAGACGTTTTCATGCATATGCAAGCACACACTCCCATTTATTCACTTCCTCACACACTTATGAGACACTTTCATGCACAGGCACACACATATAGCTACACATATTTCTACAGAGCTACACAGACCCACCATTTCCCATTTTTCCAAAAAGAAGCAGGTCTGAACAGGGGAAAAAAAGATGTTAGGGGCTTTATACGAGGAGGGGATAATTGCAAGCTTACTTAGTCATTGGAGAAAGAAAATGCCGAAGTGAATGCCTGCTTTACCCTAAATTGCACCTGATGGTTGGGTTGGCCATTTATCAGCGAGGCTGAATTAAAGCCTTCATTCATCAGGCTGCCCCACGCCCCCCCCCCCATCCCCACTCCCCAGCTCCTGTCCACCCACCTCTAGCATTAATCAGCTCTCACTACACTCCAATGACTCACAGG
Source organism: Myotis nattereri (assembly GCF_964212035.1). Lineage (NCBI taxonomy): Eukaryota > Metazoa > Chordata > Mammalia > Chiroptera > Vespertilionidae > Myotis > Myotis nattereri. The sequence goes on along the minus strand of NC_138075.1, from coordinate 21,766,736 downwards.
GTATAGGGGGAAGGGGTGTGTACACTTTGGGCAAATCTGGACTCCTTAGCTGGCTCCTCGGCAATACATCCTCCCTTCCAGCTGAGCCCCAGCCACAGTGACCTGCCAGCAACAGGCAGCTCTTCACACACACACACCTTCAGGGTTTTGCATATGGTGCCTCCACTGCCAGCTGGAAGAGCTTTCTTATCCTTCCTGCCTCTGCTTAGGAGCTTCCTCCTCAGGAAAGTCTTCCCTGATCGTCCCATCATGCACTCCAATTAGAGTCCCTGCTGTGCTCATCTCCATCTCAGCATGACTGCACTGCCCAGCACCCTCTCGGTTATACTTACCTGTCTCCCCTTCAGGGCAGAGAATATATCTGTTTTGTGCACTGCTGCCAGGCACAGAGTAGGTGCTCAATAAATATTTCTTGTAATCAAACGAATGAAGGTTGTTCCTATGTACCAATGAAGCTAGAGATTATTTTTGAAAGGGGTTCCTTGTTCCCTCTACCTTCTTGCTACTCCAGAGATGACTTGGTGATACCTGAGGCCCCAGCTTGCATCATAGGATGCCTGTGGCCATTATTTCTCTGATACCTTTCCTATCTTCAACCAGCTCTGGTATGTGATGCTGGGATAATGTTGGGTCCCTAAGTTGGGGCAGGAGATAATGGGGAAGATTTGGGAAATGGAGGGACAGGGACAAGGGTGGAGAAATTCAAGTCAATATATATTACTCCCATAACTTCCTAGGGGAAAGAGGTAGTGACCATGGGAGAGAGAGAGAGAGAGAGAGAGAGAGAGAGAGAGAGAGAGAGAGAGAGAATTGTATCTGTTGGCAGGGAGGATCAGGTCGGGCATTTGAGGGTTGAAAAGAGCAAGAGGCGGTCCCAGGAGAAAGACCTTGAACATCCTAGACAGGGCAAAGCTGTTTGCTGATTAAAGAAAAGAGGCCGCAGTGCTGACATGTCTGCGCTGTGCCAGGAGAGGTGGCGCAATGACTCAGGCCCTGGACAGAGCTGCTGGGAATGGACACGGTCAAACAGGATCCCGGCCTTTCTGACCCCAGCAGAATTCTACTTCCCTTCCTAAGGACCAAAAAATAGGAAAACTAATAGGTACCATTAAGTGAGTGTCTGCTATAGAGAAGGCAAGGCAACCTCCTGCCACTTCCCTGTCCGCAATGTGACAGACATCGCTAATCAATCCTGAGTGTACCCATCACCTCCAGACCAAGATGAGATGTCAAGAATTCTTCTCAACACAGAGAGCCAAAGACCCCTTACTGACCAATTGGGGCTGGCACATAAAATGAGTCCTTTTTGCCGTCACTGGTCTCCTAAACACCAAGTGCTTAATAAATCTCTCATTCCATTCTCACAAATCCTTGAGATAAAGGTTAACTTTTATTTTCCAGATGAAGAGCAAAGAAGGGCAGCATGGTTAAGGAACTTGGTCAAGTTCACACGGGCAGTAAGAGTTGGGCTGAGAATTCAGACCCTAGTTGGTCTGTCTCCAAAGTCCACACCCACTCTGGCCACTTTCTATGCTGCCTGCCTCCACTGTGCATCTGTACCGCTGTGTTGTGGGCATTCACTGGAGTTCTGTTGCCTCTCAATCTCCAAACTTACTATATTATTTGGGGTCCCCACAGGAAACAGGTGTTATTCTCCGACGGGACGAGTGAGGAGCTTTTCAAAAAGGGACCATCCAGAGCGTTTCTTTCCTGCTTTGGAGTTGATGATGAGAATTTCCCTTTCTGCGGGGTATATATGAGCCAACATGTAAATTTCTGTCTGACTCCAAAGGCCTGAGGATGAGGAAAGCCAATGGTGTAAGTCCCAGTCCAAGGGCAGGAGAAGACCCATGTCCCTGCTCAGCAGTCAGGCAGAGAGAAAATTCCCCCTTCCTCTGATGTTTGTTCTATTCAGGCCTTCAACGGATTAGATGAGGCTCACCCACACTGGGGAGGGCAATCTGCTCAAATGTGAACCTTATCTAGAGGCACACTCACAGACATACTCAGAATAATGTTTGATCAACTACCTGGGCATCTTGTGGCCCAGTCAAGTTGACACATAAAATGAACCATCATCACACATGGATGGCGGGGGGTAGTGACAGCAAAGGCATTCTAAGCAAACTGCCCTGTGGTGTGACCTAGGCAATGATGCTGACTGCCCAGCATCTCTTGGATCCTGCTCATCTTCCGAGCTGTGTTTCCAGACTTCTGTTGCTGCTGTGAGCATCCTCAAATCCTTCTAACAGCCCTAGCCAGTTTGGCTCAGTGGACAGAGTGTCAGCCTGGGGACTGAAGGGTCCTGGCTTTGATTCCGGTCAAGAGCACATGCCTGGGTTGCGGGCTCAGTCCCCAGTAGGGGGCCTGCAGGAGGCAGCCGATCAATGATTCTCTCATCATTAATGTTTCTATCTCTCTCTCCCTCTCTCTTCCTCTCTGAAATCAATAAAAATATATTTTTTTAAAAAACAATAAAAATTTATTTTTAAAAAATCCTTCCAATAAATCTTTTCTCTGCTGAAGGATTTCAGAATCCATTCTGCTGTTTGTAGTAAGAAACTTGACTGGCACAACCACCCAGAACACATTGATGATGCATATTGTGGTGGGTGGTCCCCTGACAGGTGCACCAGCAATGCCTCTATCAGGGAGGATGCAGCGAAGAAGCTGCCCGTCAGGGAGGCCACCAGAGCCTCTTGGTTCCCCTTCTGAATGAGGGGTTCCTGCCATGCACGAAATTAGGCAAGCTTGCTCTGAGGTCATTTGTGTTTTCAGCTGAGCTGCCTCTGAGTCACGCCAGGGGATTGAATCTTACTGCGTGTGCTCCACTGCCAGGCATGGTTTCCCTTGGAGGCTGAAATAGGACAGGCTGCCCTGGCCCCAGAACAGACCCAGCCCATGTGTTCCTGTTCTGGAAGTCCACAGTCACACAACAGACACCCCTCCTGGAGGAATCCTCTGAGGGCAGGGGCCCTACACGCCCCCGGGGGGCACCCCACCCCCTCAGCAGCCTCCCTGTGCCAGAAACCTGCAGCTGACATGTGTTTGTCTTGCCTGAGCTGCCCCATGGGGAGTAGCCAGCTGCATTACCACCTCTATCCCCGCCCAATGTCCAGGATTCAGGATTCGGATGTTTCTCTGGATGTTCAATATTTGCTCAGGGAATGAGAAGAAAAGACAAGCGGAAATCACTGAGGTGACAGGCTGGTGCCTAAGGTAACTGGGCTGCACCAGCCTGGTGACAGGGAGGGGCAGGGGACAGGGAGGCCTGGAGATCCCCAGACCCAGGGGCAGCCTGAGGAAGGGCAGGAAAGAACCAAGTGGGGTGCAGTCTGGCCCCACCTTATCCACAACACCCAGCCCCGCCTGGGGCTCCAGCCCAGGGGCCTGTGTACACTTCAGCCCCAGAGTCCTACCCTCCTGGGGAATCTATGCCCATAAACCAGGGTCAGGGCTCACGCTTCACTGGGCTGCAGTGAGAGCAACCTGCCCAAGCTCCCTGCCCTCGAGAGGCCTAGGGCCGTGGTCAGCAAACCGCGGCTTGCGAGCCACATGCGGCTCTTTGGCCCCTTGAGTGTGGCTCTTCCACAAAGTACCACATGCGGGCACACACGTACAATGCGATTGAAACTTCGTGGCCCATGCGCAGAAGTCGGTATTTTGTGGAAGAGCCACACTCAAGAGGCCAAAGAGCCGCATGTGGCTTGCGAGCCGCGGTTTGCCGAGCCGCAGTTTGCCGACCACTGGCCTAGGGCTTGTGGAGGACACAGCCAGGTAAGTGTCCTGGTCAGGAAGTGCAGGAAGGCACAGGCGTGTAGCAAGGGTGCCTTGAACCAGCTCCTCTCCCTGAGCCCCCCACCCTCCTCTTTCTCCAGCGCCTATGGCTCTTGGGGACAAGCCTGTGGCTGAGCTCCTGTTCCCCCTCGCCTCCTCCATAGGCACTCGCAACAGGCTGGACACGGATCCTGGGAGGTGATCTGCAGAGACTGGCCCAGACACAGTGGCTGCCTCTGCCCTAAGTGTCACCGTCCCATCCAGCAGCCCCGACTTCTGGGGGAATGGCCCCTTCCCCAGGCCAGCCCGTGTGCAGCCTCTCCCAGGACGGACGGCCCAGCCCCCACAAAGTCTCACACCAAGTACAGCTGGTTTTTGCTGATGAGACTGGGAACAAGGCCCCAGCCCATAGTGAAGAACAGGAATGGCGGGGGGGTGGGGGTGGGGGGGTGGGCGGAGCACTGCCCCACACTTCAGGGACCCCCTCACCAGGCCTGAGCCCGTCTGTGACTGGGCCACATCGGCCCCCCCAGGCACAAGAGGCCTGCCCCTGTCTGAGGCAGCTGAGCAAAGTGGCTCCCACTCAGAACTAGCTCCTGCTGTGACAGCCAGGTCTGGCTCCAGACTGCCCAGGACCAGGGGGAGTCTGTGCATTTGTGAGCTGCTCTCCCCCCTCCACACTCCCACCCAGCTCCCTCTGAGCTCTGTGGGTCAGGAGAGAGGGATTGGGTGGGTTGGAGCCCGCTGGGACTGGGGACCAAGTGCAGGAGAGTCAGCCTTTCATCTTGGCTTTGTAAGGCAACACACACACACACACACACACACACACACACACACACACACACCCGCAAGCCCGAAGCTGGCTGGCCTTGCACCATAAACCTCCAGGATGCTGCAGCTGTGACTGGATTATTTATAGCTCCGGTCTTCTTTTCTAACACGGAAACATCACACAAAGGGAAAGGTAATGAAATCTCACCTCTCCTGCTTGTCCCTCACTCCGAACTGCAGGGCTTTCCAGAAGCCCTAGTGGCTGAAGAAGCAGGGGAGAGGCCCGCTGCCCTCCCCCCTGCACCGCCTCCTCTCCCTCCTTCGCTGTCAGTCACAGGCACACATTCCCCTCTCGCGGGGTCCCTCACATCGCTTTCTCTCTCACGCGTACAATTCCTCACAGAGGCAATTCTGGTCCCTCTCCCTCCCTCTCAGCTCTGCCTGCCCGCGCCCTTCGCGCCCCCCGGACACATTCCACACATCTTGCCCTTTTTCTCCCATCACGGCTGTCTCCCTGTGACTCACTCCCTTCCTTGTATGTTTGCTTTTTGCTTTGTCAATGAAGAAGCTGGCACATTAATTACCAGCCTGGTCCTCGGAGAGGCACATCAGCATCTTGTCAATAGTGGGTGGAGGTGTCATCTTGCTCTGCCTTTAAACTCCTGTGGGCACTGTCTCCCCAGGGGGAACCATTCTGTGGCACGTGGCATGGAGGACAGACGCCCCGGGCTTGACATACACAGACACACAGAAATCAGGCCACAGAACACGCCTCTCACTCTGCAGGAGGGAGCATCTAAGGATGTGCTCTGCAAATCGGATGCCAGGCTGCGCGGGGGATTTATGGCGCCAAGGACGAGCCGTTCCTCCTGCCTCCTGGGTTACTGTCTCGATGGTGTTACACCATCCCACAGGCACAAATCAGAAACTGAACCCTGTGCAGGCTTCTGTGGCCCAGGCCCACAGAAGAATAATCGGAAATCAGTACCTCCCACGGCCACCCAGCCTGACATAGGCCCCGACTCACTTCCATCCAGACAGTCACAGTGAATGGGACTCTGTGTGCTGGGATTCAGGGAAGTCACAGACTATGACAGCTCACCCTGGGCTGGGGGCTGAGGAGAGGTCATGGAGTCAGAAACCCTACAACCCACCATCACATCATGGTGGCATTTCCTGAAAATCTCTCCCCTTTTTTAATACTAAGAATTCATCTGGCCCTAGCCGGTTTGGCTCAGTGGACAGAGCGTTGGCCTGCAGACTAAAGGGTCCCAGGTTCGATTCTGGCCAAGGGTACATGCCTGGATTTCGGGCTAGTTCCCCAGTAAGGGGCATGCAGGAGGCAGTCAATCAATGATTCTCTCTCATCATTGATATTTCTATCTCTCGCCCTTCTCTCTCTCTGAAATATATATATATATATAATTTTTAAAAGAATTAATCTGGCTTTTAGTGTTATTCACTACTAGAGGCTGGTGCACAGATTTGTGCACCAGTGGGTTCCCTCAGCCTGGCCTGCACCCTCTCGAAATCTGGGACCCCTCAGGGGATGTTGGACTGCTGGTTTTGGCCCAATCTCCACAGGCCAGGCCGAGGAACCCCACCGGTGCACGAATCCATGCACCAGGCCTCTAGTATGCATATAATATCTTTGGGTAATCTCTTCCCACCCTCCCCTCTCCCCCCTTCCTCTGAGATTCATCAGTCTGTTCCATGTTTCCATGCCTGTGCATTGAGCGTCTGCCCCCGTGGTCAGTGCATGTCATAGCTACCAGTCAAACGGTCAGACACAGCATATTAGCCTTTTATATATATAGATAACATGTCTGTTTCATCGCAGTATAAAAATGTCTTGCCCGGCCAGTGTGGCTTGGTGGTTGTACATCGACCCACAAACCAAAAGGTCACGGATTCAATTCCAGGTCAGGGCACATGTCCAGGTTGCAGGCTCAATACCCAGTAGGGGGCATGCAGAAAGCAGGTAATCAATGTTTCTCTCTTATTGATGTTTCTAACTCTCTATCCCTATCCCTTCCTCTCTCTCTAAAATCAATAAAAATATATATATATTAATGTTTTAAATTAGCTATAATGAAATATTTATTTTTTTCTGAAATCTTTAGAGAAGATTCTTGACCTTCCTGGACTCAAAAACCCACTGGCTTATCCTGAGACTCTGAGGGTGCAAACACCCCAGTGGAAGATCTAGGGCTCTAGTCTCTGGGGTAAGGATATGGGTATGAATCCATAGGGTGAGGATAAGAACAAGACTCTTGGATTTACATCCTGGCTTTGCCAATTGTTAGCTGTGTGATCTTCACTAAACCACTTAACCTCTCTGTGCTTCAGAACCTTGGCCATAAAATGGGCACAATTATAGTACCTGTCACATAGGGCTTTTATGAAGATTAAAGGCATTCATGTATTTAAAGTGCTTAGAACAGCAGCTGGCACAATAGAGATGTTTATAATTATTTTTCTGTGGAAGACAACACAGTCACCAAATCAACCACAGGGACTGAAATTGGAGCTCATTCCTGCCTCCCTCCTAGGACTTGCTTCTGTCCCCAGGGCCTCCCGCTGCAGCCTCTGATCATGCATTCCATCTGCAAGACTGTCAACAACTGCTATCCTGTTCCAGGCATTGTGCTGGGTCGACGGTCAGTATCTCAAAAGACCTTCTAGAGGGGGAGGCAGAAATATACAAGCAACATTTTGACCATATTCCAAATTGAAGACCCAAAGATGAATAAATGTCATTCCCTCTTTCAAAGAGTTCCTGCCTCGCTGCAGGGAGCAGGAGAGGCAGACAGATTAAAGAGGTGAATGCAGCATAGTGCAATTCTGATGATACTGTCCAGCGGCCTGGAACACACTGCCTCATGTATATATCAGGTCTCTTTCTTCATGTCACCTCACCTGCAGGGCCTTCCAGAACCACCTGTATGTATGAAATAACGACACTCTCCCCATCCTGTCAATCCTGACCTACTTTGTCGATCTTCTTAGCTCTTACCACCACCTGACATATTTAGATATGTCTTTAAAAAAAAAAAAATATATATATATATATATATATATATATATATATATATATATATATAAATTGATTTCAGAGAGGAAGGGAGAGGGAGAGAGAGAGAAACATCAATGTTGAGAGAGAATAATTGATCAGCTGCCTCCTGCACACTCCCTACTGGGGATCGAGCCCACAACCCGGGCATGTGCCCTGACGGGGAATCGAACTGTGACCTCCTGGTTCATAGGTCAATGTTCAACCACTGAGCCACACTAGCTGGGCTAGATATATGTCTTTGTTGGTGGTTTTCCCTACCAGCATGTAAGCTTCCTGGTTGCAGTACCTTACCTCTGCTTCCTCCTGAATCCCCTGTGCTTGGAGTAACAATTGGAAAGTAGTAGCTGGCCCATAGGTGGCTGTTAAACTGTGGGCAGATCACTCTTCAGTGTCTTGACTTTCCCTTTGATGAAATTAGTGAGGAAACCTCACTCTCACTTGCCCCATTGGGAAACTATAACTTGAAAAGAGGTCATACATGATTATCAGACAAGCTTGTGACTCACCCATAGATAGATGCACATGAATTCAGCTGAGACCAAATCCACGCATGGCTCTGCAGTCCCTGCTGCTTCAGCAATGAGGAGGGGCTGTGCTCAGAAGCCGACCAGACGTGCCCACTCCTCAGGCTCTGCTCTGAAGTTGGTCCATCTAGTCCTGGAAATGGTGTGCACGGGCTCCTCCATGCTCAAGGGCAGGTAAAACCTGGGAATTCCTCTTCCCTACGCAGTGAACTCCTCTTCACTCGTCAAAACACAAGCCAAATTGCCCAAACTAAAGCCATTGCCTCTCTATTACCAAGTTGTGGGTTTCTGGAACTTTTCCCCGCTAGACTGTGAGCATATCAGTGACAAGGACTTTGGCTTATTTATGACCATGTTCTGAATGCTGAAGAAATGATCACTGGCCAGATGACCAGACAAAGTAAGGACAATCCATGTTTCCTGCATCTGGGAGCCTGATTTCAGCTCTCATTCCTCCTGCATAACTCCGACGTCAGCTTGGCTGAGGGGGCTGGACGTTCCTGTTTGGCAGGGACCGTTCCTTGCTTCAACCAGATTGGTATCTATCCCAAGTTCTTTTTGTTTATATTCTGGGGGCTGGGGATGAGGGAAATGGTTACAGAAGCCAGCGGGGACTGTGTCATTCATTCTGTGGCAACCCCCTCCTCCTAAGGCCATGGGCCTCTGGCGAAGGTTGCTCACCTCTTCCCCCAGCCTCTAATTTCCCCACAGCCCCAGGCTGATTAGAAACAAGAATCCCAACAGGTGTGGCCTGTCAGCTTTCCAGACAGCCAGGAGCCCCTCCTCTTCAGGGGTGGAATCAGCTGGGAAGGGAATGTCACTGCCCCTGTGGACTAACAGGCCCTGGGGCCCAGCACTCTGGCAGGGCACTGGGTGAATTCTACCCTGAGGTCATGTGAGCACCAGCTCCTCCCTCGGCAGCCTGGCAGAGCCAGTTTCTCGACTCTCCCCAGGGCACTGGTAAAGCAAACACCCCACCCACCTGCGGCCTCTCCACAGCTCAGGAGTCTCAGGGCTCTGGAACAAAATTCACTTCACCAACAACCTCTGGCCTTCGGCTTGTCATCCCACAACTGCCTTTACTACCCCTGAAAGCAGAGAGATAGGGAGATAACAAGCTCCGTGTGTCATAACGGACAGCTATAGATGACTTCACAGTTTACAATCATCGATTGTCACATTTGATCCCCTTTGCCATGCTGAGCAGGGCTGTTGAGGACAGGACATGGTGGCCATCCCTCCTTCATAGAGCAGCCAGGAGTTGGAGCCGATTCAAGGGCAGGTAACACACACAACGCTGAGAAGGAGGCACTATTCTTTCTGCTTGACAGAAAAGTGAAAGCTCTGAGATCACTAGTACAGAAGAGATTTGAACCCCCTTCTGTCCGATCCCAGAGCCTGAATGAGCTCCTTCCAAATACCCCATCTCTGATTTTACAGCCTTTGCTAGGGGAGCACGTGCTGAAGAAGTAAACAGGTAACCTTAATTCCCCAGCACGAAGGGGACCATGCTAACCACTCCCCCAAAGGGCTAGAGAGCGAAGGACATCAAACTCCGCTCTCAGCCTCTAACCTCCCTGCTCCCCAAGTCCACAGCCAGAGCTGGGCTGTGAGGTTGTGGAGCTGCAGGAGGGAGGAAGACCGGCTCAGCCCAGCTCAGCTGATCTAAGACCTAGAGCCTTCAGCTGCCTGGCTCCTGGGCTCATCTCTAGGGTGGAAGCGCCCACAATGCTTTGCAGGGCTATTTGAAGCCTTAGAAGTCACGCGGGGAAAATGCCTGGCACTCATTCCGTCCCTTCTCGCCCCTGGAATGTGACATTTCCTTCAGAAAACCTCATCGCCAGCTTTGGTTTATTACTGGGAGGAATGCAGGGCTTCAGGTGCTCTGTGCCGGGCTCTCAATGAATGTCTGTCCCATGGAGAGGTGAGAGGGAGACCAGCTGGACGGGCACTGGGGGAGGGGAGACAGAGCTGAGCAGAGAGTGGACAGGGTGGGCGGGTAGAGATGCGGAGGTGCCCTCTGACTCTCAGCCCGTGCTCAGGGGAGGAGCAGATGGGCGGCAGAGGGTGGTCCCTCACGTCTCACTCAGGGAAATGGGAGGAGTGAGCGAGGCCAAGAAGGCTCTGTTCCACCTGCCACTTGTTTGCTGGTGGCCCTGTGGAAACGGCCCGCTCCTCCCTTTCTTTTTTTATTTATTTTTATTCATGAGGATATATGTTGTCCATTCGTTTTCAGAGAGAGTGGAAAGGAGGGAGGGAGGGAGGGAGGGAGAGAGAGAAACATCTATGTGCGTGGGACACATGGACCTGCTGCCTCCTGCACATGTCCTGACTAATCAGGGGTGGGGAGTGAACCAGTGACTCTTCCATGTAAATGGGCCAACGCTCTAACCACGGAGACGCTGGCCAAAGCTGCTCTTCTCTTTCTAGGCGTTTTCTCTCTGCGAAGTGAAGTGCTCTGGACGGTCCCTCCCACCTGGAATTTTCTGGCATGCTCCCGTCAGCCTTCTCCTGGGCAGGTCCTGACAGTGCTCAGGAGGCCTGGTCTTCCTGCTCCACGACAGCCTTCTGCCGCCTTCTTAGTCTCCCACCCTGCACCCTCCTGCCCTCCTCTTCTCAGACATGCGGCGTTTATTTTTAACCAGAGTTTGCAAGCAAGATCTGGAAAAGCCAGTCGCAGAAGTTCCTGCAGTTGCTCCCTCCCTCCCCCACAGTGGGAGGGTGAGTCCTCTGGGGCAAGGAGATCTGCCCACAGGTGTGGAGTGAAGGGCAGCAGACCTGGGGACTAACACGGCTGGGTCTTCCTTAACCAGCTGGAGGACTGGCTGTGCAGGTGGGAAGGTGAGGGAGGGAGGGGAAGAGGTGGAACCTTTGGGCTTCCTGATGTCACCTCCCCAGCAGGGTCTGATTGGCTCAGGGCTTCCCTCTCCCCTGGGGAGTCTCTGGGCAGAGTGGCCCATTGCCCTGTTACTGCAGGCCAGGCCTTTGTCCTGCTCTGGCACAGGGAACGGGGCAGGCAAGGCCAAGTTACCCAATAGGCAGATTAAGCATGTGTTTAGGGCACTGGCGGTAAAAGGGCATCAACAAAGTGTTTGATTTGGTTTGTTTGTTTTTTAAGGTCTGATTCTCAGTATTTCAAAATAGTAAGGAAGTAGTCATCCTGGGGAAAATCAGAACTTTGTGAGACTTCCTCAGACAGATTATAAGGTTTAGGGTGGCTTTTATTTTGAATTTTGTGTGTGTGTGTGGGGGGGGTACACTTTAGCCTCTTGTCTCTCAGGGCTGCTAAAGGTCTTAATCCAGCTCAGGGTAAATCAAGGATCAGAAGCGCGGGGTGGGGGGGGGGGGTGGGGGGGCAGAACAAGCAGGTATTGAGAGGAAGGAACCATGTGACCTCAGCCCATAGCTGTATCCCTGGACGGGGAGGCCTCTGGACAGAGGGGGTGCTGCACTATTAGAGGGAAAGCTGGGGGAGCCCAGCCACCCCGGGATGGGGGATAGGACGGGGTGAGGCCTGCATTAGAGTACGCAGATTCTGGGGAACTAAGGTGTGAACAGTGTTGGGGAGTGAGGGGCAGGATCACCCAGGGCCCTGGAGCAAACCCCAGGAGCCTGGACCGGACCTAGAATTTGTTCTCCCTCTGCTCACTCTGGAAATGGCAAGGCTCTGGCCCAGATGTGGCCAAAGGTGTGGCCCCTTTGGAAGGGGAGCTGGCAGCCTACTTCCTGGATGATGGTTCCACGGATGGCACCTCTGGAGGGCACAGCAGGGACTCCTGTGCTGTAGAGTAGGAGCAACTGCCTTTCTGGCCCAGCCAAGCACTCGACAGCAAACATCTGCTAAGCATCTACTATAAGCCAGGCACTTTCCATGTATCACCTCATTTAACCCTCATACCACCCGTCTGCGGCCACTGCATTTCCACCCTGCAGATGGGGAAACAGGCTCAGAGATGTCCAGCACTTACCGAGGAGCGCGCCCCTAGCTCGCGTCAGGGTCAGGATGCGGACCCAGCTGTCTGACTCCGTCCAGCATGCTTGCTTCAGTACCACCCATCTCACCCTTGCCCCAGGCCTCTGCAGGGACAAAGGTGCACTACCTCCCCCACCCTTCTCACCCCACCACGCACCTCCCAGCTCCTACCAGGCCAGATACAGACGCGCTCCCTCCCATATGGGCAAGGAGACAAACAAGCTTTCCAGGCCCAGAACCAGGACAGGCTACATAAGGCCCAAGGCAAAATGAAAACGTGGGCCCCTTGTTCAAAAGTCTTCAGAATTTCAAGATGGCAACAGCAGACCATTAAGTCGCCCTCGAAAATGGGGCCTGGTGGGACTGCATGGGTCATATCCATAATGCCAATCCTTCCCAGAACCCACACTATCCCCAAAACAAACTCCTCCCTCACCTGGGAAATTAGTCAAGTCAGGCGATGTGGAGCGCCAGGGCCCCAAGGGTACTGGTCTTGGGAAGCAAATGCTGCCCTGGCCCAGAGGCCCCACCCACTGCCTCAGGTGCTCAGGACCCCCCCCCCCCACTCTCATCTTCCAGGTCACATCTGCAGGTAACTGGGGCTCTGCCCCCCTGTAGCCATAGAGTGCTGTCTTAGCTGAGGGTATCTAATGGTATAGGACTCAGTGGTCGGCAAACTCCTTAGTCAACAGAGCCAAATATCAACAGTACAACGATTGAAATTTCTTTTGAGAACCAAATTTTTTAAATTTAAATTATATAGGTAGGTACATTGTTATTAACTTAATTAGGGTCCTCCTAAGGCTTAGGAAGAGCCACACTCAAGGGGCCAAAGAGCCGCATGTGGCTCGCGAGCCGCAGTTTGCCGACCACGACTATAGGCTATAGAGCAGACTAATCCCAGCACCTCCTCCTTCACCTGCTGCTTAACCCTTGCTGGAGACGCCCTCTTTCCTCATCTGATCAACATTTAGTGAGCACCTAGGTCCTCGGCTATGGATTTAAGAATAATACTGATAATTTCACTCCAGAACAGTGCCTGCCCCTGCCCCGGGGATGTTCCCAGAAGTGGAAGAGGTAGTGTCTGTATAATGTCATTTGGGGTTGGACATTGTGCTGAGCAGGCCTCCTCACACACCTGATCTCGGGTCATCCTCCCCACAGCCCGGCAGGTGGGCATCGTGCTCCCTTTGGCCTGGGAGGGGGCTCAGGCTCTGAGAGTAACATGCAGAAAGTCCCATAGCTACTGACTTCAGTGAAGAGACTGGGATCTGGGCCCAAGGGTTTCTTTGATTCTAGCACAAACTGCTTCTAAACCTGCCTGCAAGGAGCCCTGTCTGACCCAGGAGAGAGCCCACAAGTAGATAAACACTGTGCAAAGGGCCCTCTGCCAGCCCCAGGCCAGCTCCCCTCTCCCAGCCCGTGTAAGAGGCACCCCACTCTGTCCCGGGTGAGTCCCTCCCGCTGTGTGTTCTCTGTACCAAGCCCTTCTCTGAGTGTCTTTTGGACATCTACACATTTAGTCCACCCATAGCACCATGAAGCAGGTACCAGTCTCATGCCCATCTTCCTGGTGGAGAAACTAAGAGACAGAAGAGCGAAACAAATGAATGGCAGGGCTGGGGTTCCAACCTGGGCTCCATGGCCCCAGAATCCATCTCTCGACTTCCGCACACACTGCTGGAAGCACCTTTCTCAAGTTCAAGTTCTGGCCCACCAGCAGCACCACCTTAGCTGTGTAACCTTCGGCAAGCTATTCGTTCTGTGTCTGGGTCCTTCATCTGTAAAACGCGGATAATAGCACCCACTTTGTAGAGTTGTTGTCTGGGCTAGATGGGTTAGCGGCTAACCGTTAGCCTATGTGGAGCACTTAGAACAGTGCCTGGCACCTCGTAAGCTCTGAATGAATGGTGGCCATTAGTGATATGACTGCTCACCTGTACTGCCTCTCCTGCTGTCTCCTCCCCCTTCAGGGCTGTCACTCAATAATACCGTCCCCCTTCTGGTATATTCAACCTCTCATTCTCGACTAGTTCTTTCCCTATAAACATGCTATGTCTCTCAACTGCCATCAGAAAACCACCCCTACCTGTCCGCTGGCTGCCAGCTTCCGTTCAGATACAAGACCTAGGGACAGGCTAGGCCTTCCGCTGTCCCCACATTTTACCCACTGTCACCTCACACCACCCTGTACGTATTCTAGCTTCTGCCCCCGCCATCCTGCACATACCGCTCTGGCCAGGGTCTCCAGTGGCCACCCTGCTGCCACACGGAAGGGACACCTCTCAGGCCTTATCTGCATCTTGTGGCATCTCCTTTGGCAGAGAGGACACTACTTCCTGTTATTGTCCTCCCACCTCTCTCCTCCTCATTCTCCGCCCCGGGCTCCTCCCCCTCCAACCCTGGAAGGGGAGCCCCTCCCAGCATTCCATGTTTTCTCATTCTGCCCACTTTCCCTCAGGGACCTCGTCCAAATTCTTACCTCCACCACCACCCACAAGAAGACAACACCTCTCAGCTCCTGCTTGGGCCTGTCTGCAGAGCCCGATTGGCATGTCCACCTGCTTACCTGGCATCTTTCCTCCCCACCTCCCTCCACCCCCCACTGGCCCAGAGCACCGCAGGCCAGTGTCCAAAATTAACCTTCCCTCCGCCCCTAAACCTGCTCCAGTGCTGCCTTCCCTGGGCACCTGAGCTGAGGGCTAGCCTTGCTCCTCCTGCCTCTGCCTCTGCCTCTGCCTCTCCCTCAGGCACCTGGGCACCGGGCCTGCCATCTCTCCTCCTAACAGCTGTCAGACCCTCCCAGAAATGCAACCTCCTCACACACACACCTCAACCTGGTTTCATCACCTTCTGCCTGGATCATTGCAATTGCCTTGTCGCTGGTTTCCCAAACTTGGTTCTCTTTCCCCACTAACCTAGTCCTCGCGCTGCCAGAGGATCTTTTCTAAGGAAAAGATCAGAGTGTGTCCCTCTGGGTACCACAGCCTTCAATGGCCATTCATGATTCATTCCAGGCCGCTCGGCTTAGCCCAGGTGGTCCTGCTTACTGGTCCTGCCTCACCTCTCTCCACGCTCCAGCCAAACCAATCTAACTCCTTGCCCTTCTCTGGCGGAATCATGCTCTCCTGCCTCCCACCCCCTTCTCCCCTCTCTCTCCTTCCTTTACAGGCCCCACCTTCTGGAAGGGGTCTTTCCCCAGTGCCCCATCTGTGCTCCTGCGGTCATAGCACTTAAGGATCTCCTTCCCTTCCCAGCACTGGGGAGGAAGCGGGGAGGGAGTAGGAAGGGGAGGGCACCAGAACCAAGCAAGAGTAAGAGTGACAATAGCCAACATTCATTACCAGCCAAAGAACCAAGCTGAGGCGGTGCCGACACTGACACACACTAGGTATTTGAATTCTCCCAACAACATCGTGAGGGGTATTCCCATTTCACAGGAGGACAGTGAGGCCCTGAGAGATCAAGCAACTCCCCCAAAGGTAACAGCAGAGGCAGGATTCCAACCCAAACACCAATCAGTCAGTGTGTTGGGTGAATCCAAGTCTGTTACTGAAGCACGGACCTTTGATAAGCACTGAAGAAGCAGGGGGCGAGAGAGGACAGCGGGGAGGGGAGCAGCGGGGCGGACGGAAGCAACAGCCTGCCCTGGGCTTCTCCAGCCCAGCCGCTCGGCCATCCTGAGGGAGCAGGAGCCCTGCTGCAGGCACTTCACCTGGGAGGGCGGGGGGAGGAGAGAGAGGCCTGGGAAGAAACCACTGGCAGGTGGGACAGGAGATGGAGGGATAAGAGGGCCAGGCTCTGACTCAGCTGGTTCCCAGGGAGAAGGGCTTGACCTGGACCATGTGGGATTAAAAAAAGGAGGTGCAGGCTGTCAGGCCCTCCCTGTTCCCAGGGTGCTGGAGGCAGCCGCTGCGGCGGGCTGACCCCTGCGGCGGGCTGACCCCATCTGCCTCTGTGGGGAGGGGCAGGCTGGAGACAGGTAGGAGTCAGTTACAAGGCTGTGCCTGAGCGGAGGAGGAGCTGTAGCTGCTGCCCTGCCTCTCCCAGCTCCAGTGGGTCACCCTCCTCACGGAGTCCCTTCAGGGGCAGGACCAGCCTGAAGCCTAAGAAGCTAGGCAGCTTCTCCGGGCAGATGGCCTGGCCGGGCAGTTTAATCCCAGCTTGGGGGGAGGACCCCACAGCAGCTCCAGCTCTGGGCACCCCCCCCCCAGCTTTCCCCCTTTCTGTCCTACCCTGGGAAGCTCCCAATTGCCTCTCTTTCTGTCCCCTAAAACGGTCCTAATTCCAGAAGGCTCCCTCTCCCCCACGAGGGCATGCTGGCAACTGCCCGAGTCAGGAATTGGCTGCCTGGGCTCAAGCGGACAGAGCCTTGTAGGCCTAAGGCTCCAAGCAGACGAGGGGGAGGGTGGAGTTTGTAGGAGGTGGTCACGTGACTGTCTGGGCTGAGACCCAGGGGCGCAAAGTTAATTCCTTCTTGATCACGTGGCCCAGCATTCCAGAGCTGCCTCTCCTGGGGTGCTGGCCGCCAGCGTTGCCCCAGGCACCCCCAGTGACCTAAACCTGTTCTCAGAGCAGCCCAGCCTCCTGGAGCTGTGGCTCCTGAGTCACTGCTTTCAGGCTCCAGATTTCAGATGTTCATTCCTTCTTGCAACACAAACCCAGGCCCCGCCCGAAGGGTTTGCACTGGCGGACAGTGCAGTGGAGGGTGGGGCTAGGGCGCGAGGGGGTGACCTTCCAGGCGAGAGGAGTGCCGCCAGGCAGGGGTGAGTTAATTCCTGCTCTGTGCCTTGGTTGCCTTGTCTGTGAAATGGGGGTAATAACAGTACCTACTGTGGGTATTTCTCTGTCAGAGGAACAAGTGGCCTTAAGAGTTTGCCGCGATAAAGGAGAAAGAGTAGATCAAAGGCTACACTCAGTATGTTTCTCCCTCCCTTTTTTCTTTTAGCCACAGTTTCCCAGTCTGTCACCTAAGAAAGCAATTCTGCCAGCTTCTCGAAGCTGCCATGGGTGGGGGAGAGGGAGAAGACTGCAGCTATCGGTGAGGAAGGCACTGCACACTGCCAGGGACCCTTGGCCTCCTCGGCCACCACCCCACCCCACTCCTTCCAGACAACCTCCCAAGCCACACAAGGGTTCCCTTAAGTGGCCCAAGGAACCAAAGCAATGTAGGTGTGGGCCAAAGACACACACACACACACACACACACACACACACACACCCCTTGCTCAGGAGCCTCTGAAGAGGGGCGCTGAAGTCTTGGACCGGGAAGAACATTGACTGACTTTGGACTGAGTATCTTTTCATGCTGTTTGAATTTTTTTTTTAAATCATGTATATGTAATACCTTTTTAAAAATTAAAATCGTCTCCTCCCTGGGATGGAGAAATGGTGGAGGGCTTTGCTTGCTATGCTAAGAAATTTGGACTTTCTCCCGTAGGCAACAGGGAGCCAAGGAAGGTTTCTAAGCGAGGACGGGGCATGCTCAGTGTGTGAGAGAATGGGCTGCCACAGAGCCATGGCCTGCAGTGGGTCCACAGTATGGTACCCACGAAGAAGTAAGTGACCCCAAAAGAGACGGGACAACCAAGGCAGGCCCAAGAGTTAATTGTCACTTCTTTTTCCATAAAACAAGCTCGTAGTGGCAATATTCCCTATGGAGATTAGAACCCCCACCTGCTTCCTGCCCACCTCTCTGTTCAGTCAGAGCTGAGACAGAGCTGGGCTCACTCTCTAATTGAGTTTGGGGGTGGCAGGCAGCTGAGAGAGACTGCAGAATAACAGCCTTGCTCCAGACCCCTGGTTGGACATACTGCTTCAGCAGCACCACCATGCATCCCCAGAACCGAGCCTAGAAAATGCCCTCTCTTTGGGGCTTCCCAGCGCCCCTTCTGTGGACAGCCTTGCTCACTGGTGCTTGCCCGGCTCACATCGAGACCTGGGCCCTACGGGTCAGAAGTCAGAGGCCCTGGACAGAGAGCAGCATAGGAGAGTCCAGGCTTCAGGCTGCCTGGGCCTGACGTGCATATCAAGAATAGCCTTGGGTATTTAACCTCTCTGAGCTCAGTTGGCACATCCATAAAATGGAAGTCATCGCACCCTCTTCATAGGCTGGACTGGAGCTTGGCCGGCATAATGTGCTTCTCCCCAGCATATCACACAGCACCTGGCAGGCTGCTTGTCTCCGTCACTTCCCCCTTCAGTGCCCTCTTCAGCGGTGGGGAGAGAGTGCCAGGCAGAGGTGGGTGACGGCTCAAGGGAAGGTAGGAGGAGTCCTGGTCCACACTCCTTTCTCTCTCCCTACTTACCTCCATGCCCAGATGGCTGCTTACCTGGCTGTCTTTAAACCTTCAGAAGTTTCCAATCAGCAAAGGGAAAGGTGGTATGAAGGCCCACAGCTCAACGGTTGAAAAAAGACTCCACTAGTTGAGGCCCACCTGATATTTACAGTCAGAAACCTAGAAACTTCTCTAAACATTCCCTTCCCCAAAAGGTCTGGCTGCAAGAGCCCAAAGAACAAATGCTTGTTAGTAAAAATACTGATCCCCACACCACCAGGTGCTCATTCTCCTTTGGCCCATCTCATCATCACCTTTTCTCAAATACAGCTTTACTTAAGCTGCATGTGCTTATGTTTTTAAAAAATGTCTATTTGAACTGTTCCCGAATAGGGATCCAGCCCAGGCTCTGCTTCTGTGTGACCTTAGGCAAGTTATTTCACCTCTCTGGCCCTCATCTCTGTAAGGTGGATGGAGGAGACCTAAATTCTAATCTCAAGTTCCATGGATGGGCTTTAGATGTGCATAAACCCCCTTATAAATCAGGGAACACTGCGTGTATCCCAGAAGGACACTGAATGGCAGGGGAGCCAATTGCAGAAAGGGACCTTACAGT
Organism: Myotis nattereri; assembly: GCF_964212035.1. Taxonomy (NCBI): domain Eukaryota; kingdom Metazoa; phylum Chordata; class Mammalia; order Chiroptera; family Vespertilionidae; genus Myotis; species Myotis nattereri. The sequence goes on along the minus strand of NC_138075.1, from coordinate 21,747,721 downwards.
GGTACTGTATTCCCCCTTACATCTTTTGAATTTTGAACCAAAGGAATGTATTATCTATTCAAAAATAAATACATAACATTTATATTAAGAAGAAAAGAAAATGTATGCAAATCCATTTGAGTAGGCGTACCTGTAGGTTCTAGGAAAGAATCCATCATTTTTATCAGGTTTTTCTAAGGGGTCCCTAACCTCAGAAAGGTCTAGAAAGCATTTCACGGGATGACCTGATGACCCATTCCCAGTTCCAGTGTCCTTAATTTGATCAAGTATGAGAGAAAACAAAGTGAATTCCGGTACGCATTATACAACAGCCTGGGCTAGATGTACTCAGATCTTACGTTTAATAACGTAGGCTTGCAGGCCCACGTGAGCTGAGCAGGTTGACATGTGAATGCCCGACTTGACATTTTGGGTCTCCTATGGTGCAGCCTTCAGAGATCAAGGTAAATAGAATGACCCCAATCAACCTATTCTCTTAAAACCTTCTTCACTCTCTCCCTGGTTCGCACCGCTGTCCCCACCGCCCTAAAGACACATCCAGCTTGGGTCAGCTGTTCAGACAACGCATATAAATAAGTACAATATGGATTTTTAAGTGCTGGCCACTATGGCTCTCACGGGGGAGTTAGAAGGATGGACAATGGAGGAGGTGGGAGATCAGAGTGAACTGGAGATGAAGGAAGCCCAGGCTCACCCAGAGACCTCCGTCTGAATCTCTGAAACCCTCAAGAATCCCCAGGTACAGGGGAGGGAAATGCTTCCTAGGTCTGCAGTATGGAAGGTTTCAGAGGAGGAGCAATCTAGCTGAGGGATCAAAGCAAGGCCGGTTCCTGCCGCCAGACTAGCAGCTGAATTGGTCAGAGCAAAGAGAAAGGTCACATGGTTCCAAAAAAGGAGAAGGGAGTGAAGCCATTTAACAAATGGCCCCTGGCTATGGTAAACTTTAATTAACTGCACCATTATAATTCACTTCCAGTCTGAGTCCCACCCCAACCCACTTTCCCCTCCCACTCCCTTCCTCCTCTCCCCCAGGTCTCATCAAGGCAGGTTTCCTTAGTGAAACCCACAGGCTGCCTTTGCCCGGTGCCTCATTATTACAGCTACTGCCTCTCCTGCTCCCAATGCACCCAGAAACAGGACCGGAGTGGGGGGGGGGGGGGAGAGGACCAGCTACACTGTTCTCAGCTCTAATGACAGGCCCCTTTCCCACCTCTGTGCACTAAATCAAAGGTCTTGTAATCCTGAAAGTTCCGGAAGATAATACTATAGCAATGAAGAGACAGTGGCAGGCCAGCAGGCGCAGATGTGCACACAGGGGCAGGTAGCAGGGTTCGCTCCCGCTTGGAGTCACGAGGCAGCGCTCACAGGGTCCACGCCCAGACAGGTAATCCACACACTATGTATAGTTCAATGCTGTGGCCGCACCCACCACTCCTTCATTCAACGGTGGTTCACTTGCACCCGTGACACTCTATCTTTATTCTCAGGCTGCTGAGCTTTACCCATTTTAAGAGTGTGTGCCTTGAGAGTGGGGGTTGGGAGCACCTCAGAGGATCTTCCAGGCGAAGCATGCTTGGTTTTTATTAATGAGCTTAGGAGAAAAGCCAACCCAGACCTTTAAGTGAAATGTGTGATTGGTAGCCAGGCAAGGATGGGTTTTTAGAATTAACTCTTCCTACAGTCTGCTATGCATTATCACCCCAAGTTAATTACCCCTGAGGATGAAAATAGGTTTCATGACTCATAAGCACCAATACAACACTTGGCAGCAGATGAAAATGCAAGGACACATTTGCAGTAAGCTGACACGAATATCTATTTATATGTGGGGAGATTCTTAAAGAGGTGAGCCAGGCGCCTCCCATGCACCAAGCCTAAGAGGCTGCAGCAGATCCATCAACTGCCATTTACACACACACACACACACACACACACACACACACAGAGTCACGGTTTCTACTACTTCAATGATGGTGGTGGCAAGGCAGGAACAGAAACTAAAAGGGTGTTATTAACAGCAAGCCCCAACACCAACCCAACCTCCACACCTCCACACCGGTGATGTTCTGGGCTAACCCGTGATTTGTTTTTCCCCAAACCTGCCCGCACCCATACCACCTCCCTACCCTCTTGCTCCCTCGTTGTTGGGAGGGGGCACGCCAAAAGTCTTCCCTTATTGCTCATTTCTTGGTGGGAACTGTCCTGGCTCAGCTTGCCCCAACCAGGAATGGGGTGTGGCCAGGAATGGATTTCAGATCAGATCGCTGGTTGTTTTGCTTCCTCCCTCCTGTTCTCTACTCTTGTTCCATTTGCCTCCCAGGGAAGTACAAGGTTCACACCAGGGTTGTTTGCCTTCCCCAGCTCTGGGAGGGCTCCAGTCTGGACGCTGCCAAGGGGGCTCAAAGCTCTAAAGGACATTCCTGTTCCCCAGTCCCCTTCCCCACCCCTCTATACCTCACAAGTGCCACCAAAAAGCTGATTAGATGAATAATTGCATGTCTTCCCCAGGGAAATGGGTTTTATTTGATAGCGTAAGTGACCTTTACTCAGGAACTGGGTTTGGGGTGTTTTTTTTTTCTCCTCCTCTCACCCCGCAACTTTCTTCTAACCAGCTAAGTGTCCTGTCTTTAGAAATACTTGTCAAAACGGGAGGAAAGAAAAACGTGTAATGAACGAGGTGAAATTGCTTTTCCAATGCATCAGCTGGAAGCTCCTGGCTTAGTCGTACATGCATGTTTCCCGTTGCCCACACCTCTCCTGCCTCCATTGATGGCTCTTAGTTCTGCGGCGTTTTTGCTTTAAATGTGCAAATACGGTGATTTCTGCCACATCTAAGAGGCAAAGCACCGTAGATGCTCGCCCCCGCCCCCCTACACTTTACACAAGTCATAGTGCATTTGGGTATCAGTATATCCTCATGGCCACAAGGCAAGGCACCAAAAAGCATTCCTAACTGCCATCTGCAGCTGAGGCAGGGTGCATCCAGGAGAAAATAGAAATGCTGAAGAGTAAACAGAAACTGCTTAGTCAGCAACTGTCCCTGCCCCAGAGGTGAATGTAAATAGCCTGGTACTGAGAGGGGAGGGGCAGTCAGCCAGCACAGGGCCTTTTACAGATGCCAGCTCGGGAGAGCTTTCAAAGGCACCAGCACTTGTGTTCTCGTTGGAGGTGGGGAGTGTCTCCTATGTTGGAACCGTGTGGCCTACCCCTAGAAAAACACACTTGCTGACGCAGGGCAGAATTAATATCAATTGAATTTATTACAAGTTACTAAGCTCCAAGGCACATTACAGTGTTCTGTTAACTACAGAAATGTATAAAGGACAAACAGAGCAAATTCTCCATGTCTAGCATTTCGCTCTACTGTTCAAAAGCATCCGTGCATCAATAAAGCAAAAACAAAACAACACGTGAAGATCCAACACATTCAGGTCAGCAGAAACAAACCCAAACATTTTCCCTCACAAACTTGCAACAAAAAACACCCCGCCCCCCCAACATCCCCTTTACCATTTTTTGCAAACAAAACAGAAAAACAAAAACAAAACAGAACAACTTAAAGTGAAGACTTCAACACTTGGGGCTGTTTAGAAAGAAGCTGTCACCATTTTATAGCATCTTTTTTTTTTTTTTTAGGCAGCAACACTGGCCTTGGCAAAAAAAAAAAAAAAAAAAGTCATTTTCTTTTGTGTTTTTTCCTTTTAGAGAGTGCATAACATTTACAAAAATACACACCAGCAGCAGTGTTGCTAAGGGCTATTAATTCTGTACCTAGGCAAACACCCTGCCACCAAATAAATGCTAACAAATATGATGCAAATGACCCAACCAATATTATACTGCTTAACACAAACCAGCTTGTCCTTCAAATGAAGAAGTTACATACCTTAGTTTCAAAATATAGAAACATACGACGAAAATAATGTCTATACATAAGACTAACTTTTTGCAGTTTTGTTATATTCACAATTCTACATCTTGGGGGTGAGGGAAGGGAGGGTAGATGTGGAGAGGGGAGGGGCCCTCTGGATTGGAGAGGAGCTGGTCTAGGTCAAAGGAGGTGGCCGTCTTGTGGTTCAAGGGTCTCTCTCCTTTTTCACTTTAACATCCCCAGCTAAGATCGTTGCGATTTCGCCCTGCATGAAGGCCCAAGGTACATTCGACCCAACCAGGGGGCATTTCTCTCCACTGGGGCAGTACACCTCGCCGGTGGCTCCCTGGGCCTTGATACTCTCTCTTGAGCAAGGGAAGCAGAATTTGTGGCTGGGGACGGATGGGCACTGAACGAAATGCGTGTCCTCCAAACGTTCGTGGCAAATAGTACAGCAGAGGGGCCCGCTGTTGGCCATAGGGGAATCCGGAATGTTTTGGGGGTGCACTTGGTCCATGCCCGGGTGGGTGCTAGGCGGCGGGGGCGCCACCTGCAAATTCAGGTCCCCGTTCCGTGAGGCCAAGCGGCGCTGCCCAGGCACAGAGGCCGGCGACACTGGGCTGCTGCTGTTGCGCCTGGCAGACGCAGTGGTGGAGTGGACGGAACTGCCATCCTTGGGCGAGTGCGCAGTGCCCAGAGTGTCTGCCACCGACATGAGGGCGGCCATGGGGGACGGGCCGTTCTGAGGGGCTGACTCAGGCGGGGTGGTCCGGTTGGAGTGGGGTCCCAGGGGTGGAGGCGGCGGGGGCGGGCCGCCAGCCGCATGCCCCGGCGCCGCAAAGCTCCCGGCCGACATGGTGAGCTTCAGCGCCTCGCTCTGGTTCGCCATCCACTGCTGCCTCTGCTGCTCCTCACCCATCTTCAGCGGGCCCTCGGCGGAGTCGGGAGGCTCGGGGGATGCCTTTCTCTTGCGCAGGCTGGAAGCCGCACCCCGGCCCGAGGGGGTGGCAGGCGGCAGGGCCCCGGTCCCCGGGGGTGCACTGGGGGCGCGGCTTAGACTCACCAGCGCTGTGGGCAACATGGGGCAGCTGGCGTCCAGGTAGGGCTGGGGCAGCATGTCTGCACCGGGCACGCCCTCCTTGAAGAAGCGCACGGCCTCGGGCAGGAGGTCTCCAAGTAGGCGCCAGTCCCCGGACCCGTGCTTCTTCTCGTACTCCAAGTACTTGAAGCCGGAGGAGAGACCCCGGCCGAAGTCCTTCATACAGTCCTGGTACATCTGCTTGGCCACCCCGGAGGCGCTGGAGTACACGTTGCCCGAGCCCGTGGGGTACTCAATAAACAGCTTCAGCTCGTAGTCCATGCCGGGCTTGGAGACGGCGTCGAAGGCGAAGACGCGGCCCAGCAGCGAGTGGTCCTTCTTGAAGCGCACCTCGTAGGGCGTGCAGCCGGCCAGCGTGAGCAGCGTGTCGCGGACCATCTTGGGCTTGCTGGCCCACTCCTCCGCGCGGTTGCGCAGGCTTTCGCTCAGCTCCGCCAGGGCCTCGGCGTTCCGCTGTTTCTCCTTCAGCTCCCGCTCCTGGTCTGTGCTTGACACCGAGCCGGGTCTTTTGCCACCAGCACCCACGCCCACCTCAGCCACCGACACCGAGGTCGAAGACGTCGCGGAGGACGACGTGGCAGAGACGCCCGGCGCGCCCCCAAGACAAGCCGGGCCTCCGGGGGCTCCGGGGGGCGCAGGTGTCGGGGGCCCACGGCTCCCCAGGCCGTGGGGCGGCGGTGGGGGCAGCACCGCGGCGCTGGCCGGACCATTAAGTAGCGTCTGCGGCAGCAAGTTGGGGGGCACGGTAAGCTGTGGGCCTCCGCCACCCCCAGAGTTGGGCAACCCCGACACTAGCCCGCTGTGCGTCCCACGCCGAGACGCCACCGACGCCGATGAAGACGAGTTGGGGCTCTGGCGGTTCAGTTCCGGAGGTCCCTCTTCCGAGGCCGGCTTGGGGAAGCCGTTGGGGCCCCCCAGACCATTGGGCAGCCGCGCGGCGTGGCTGCTGCTTCCCAGGCTCACCGGGGGCGGCGGGTACTCGAAGCGACTGCGCTGTTCCACGGCGGCGGCGGCGGCGGCGGCGGCGGCTGCGCTCAGGCCGTAGCGCTCCAGGCCGGACGGGGCCGCCAGCACCGCAGGTTTGCTGGACCCATCAACGTGGTTCAGCTGTTGCTGTGGCTGCTGCTGCTGTGGCTGCTGCTGTGCAGCGGCCGCTGCCGCCGCCGCCGCCGCCGCCGCCTCCTTAGCCGACAGGGCCACCGTCTTGACCCCGACGGGCGGCGGCGGCCCGGGGGAGCGGCCGTCCTGGAAGCAGCCGTGCGCCCGCTTCAGCTGGCGCGCGGTCTCGATCACGAACTCGATGCGATCGGCGCCCTCGTAGTTTACGCAACCGCGGCATACGGGTTCCGAGAAGTCCCAGATCATGGCCCAGGGCATACGAGGCAGGTCGCACAGGTAGCAAGATTGTCTCCGGGACGAGGACACCTGCGCCGCCGACATGATGCCAGCCCTGGGGAAGGTGGGCCCCCGCCCGGGCTGTCTCCGCGGCGCCTTCTCCTCGGGGAGGACTGGCCGGCTGGGGAGTGAGTCCGGCTGCGGGGGAGCGAGGGGGGGCGAGAAAGTTCTGCCCCTGGGGCTGGAGGGAGCGCGAGTCTCCACCGCCGGCGCAACACTTCTCCTCCGGGGCTCTGCCACCTGGGCAGCGGACGAATTCAGCCCGCTACTCGCCCCCACCTCCTCCTGCGGCTGTCTGGTCCGGAGGGGAGCTCGGGCGCCTTCTTCCTGGTGCCGCGGACCCGAGCTGGAAGCTCCAGGCCCGGGGGGAGGGGGCGAGGGTGCCCGGTGCCGGCCGCCGTGGGCTCTTGGCCCCCTCCCCGGAGTGGCTGGTGGGTGGAAGCTCGAAAGGGACTCTCTTCCTCTCCCTTGAGGGTCCCCCCTACGAGCAGCGTCCTCTCCCCGCCAGGCTCCCTGGGGCGAGGGCTAGAGGGTTCAGTGCCACCCGGTGCCCGGGTCCAATCTTGCTGAAGTCGCGGCTTTCCTGGAGGGCCGGGGCAGGGAGGGGGTGAGAACCGAGAGAGGAGACTCGCCCCTCCGCAGCGTCGGCTGTTCCGCTGGCGGCTGCTGGACTTGCACGGCCACAGCTTCCAGGACGCACAGGAGCAGAGAGGAGCGCTCGCACGCAGGCTCCCGCCGCCCCCAGACCAGGCCGGCGCCCGGACCGCCGCGGCTGGCGGCGCTCACGTTGGCTGCAGGGCACTCGCGCGGCGCCTGGGCACGGGTCGCATCCCTTCCCGCTTGCACTCGCCCGGAATGTGGGGTTGTGATTGTTACTCTACGTTCCGGAGGCGCGACTCGGCGCTCCCGCTCGCGCTGCGGCTCGCGCTGTCCCCGGCTTGGCCGCGCGGGATGCCGCCCAGGCGGAGCGCTGACGTCACCACCATGCTCTGCACCAGTTCTTCCCCCCACCCCCCCTTTACACTTCCTCTGTCTGTGGAGCCCACTTGTTGCTCGGGAAAGGCGCATGCGCGGCAGGACGCCCAGATTCCTCCCTGTCGGCCCCTCCTCCGCGCCTCCGCCCTCCCCTCCCCCCTCGCCGTGTGTGTACAACAGCTGAGACTCGGCGAGCTAATGCTGCAAGTCCAGGGTTGGGGGGGTGGAAATTAAACAAGACGATGACCTTTCCTTTCCGAGCCCGGCTTTCCCAAGTAAAAACGCATTTAAAAACCACAAGCGCATTTCCGATCCCGCTTCCCACCCGACCTCGGGCAGTGAATTTAAATGTCCTGTTTCAAATTTTCGCTGTGAATTTCATATAGAATATTACCCATTTCATCTGCAATTAAACCTTTCCTCCAGCCCCCCCCCCCCCCCCCGCCCCGGCATGGCTATTACATTCATTGCTAACAACTACTGCTGAAACACCTGCAAAATTCGCTGTTTTCCATTCTTCCAGAAACTGCCTTTTCGATTTGTTTTTGTGTACTAGTCTAGGAACCTGAGCTTCAACGACGGAGCTAAATGAATTCCGGGTGAGCTACCCCTCCCCCCAGCCGCAGTCTAAAAATTTTGGCTGAATGTCTAAAGAAGCTACGAGCACCCGGAGGCCTTTAAGGAAAACAGTCAACTGGCTGCACACAGCTGCAGTTGGGGGCAGGGAGGGAGAGCTGCTGGAGAGGCCAAACAGGTGAGTGGTTTTTACGGGTTTGATAAAAGAAGGTGGGGCAGATTTAATAATACTGATATCTCTTTGTAAAGCACAGCACAATTTACAAAGTTATTTCTCACGTGCTGTGATTTCATTCCATGGTGCCAGAAGGCTAAGCAAGCCCATGGTTTCTTTTCTGCTTACAAGATCACTGCTCCTCATACTGCTTATTGCCGAACAGATATGTTGCTCTAGTTGGGGCATTTCAACTGATTCTTTTAAATACTGGGTCCGGGGTGTTTTTTGTTGTTGTTACTGTTGTTATTTTGCCTTTTCCCCCTCATTAAAAACTGAGATAATCCTGGGTAGGGATGGAGACAGGGAGGCTATATGGGAAATGGAGGTTCTGGAGTCTGGTAGACCAGGATGGAATTTCCTCTTCATCACTTACAGTACGACCTCACTTAGCATCATCAATAGTTCTATGACCTTAAGCAAAACCAAGTTTACCATAGGCTAATTGTTATAAATGAGAGTTGGGTTCCTACAGTATTTCTTTATCAACATCACTGTTATAAAGAAATGACCTTGAAAGCAATGTCTTTATTGGAGGACCTGCTGTACTGGCTTTGTGACCTTGAACTAGTTACTTATCTTCACATAACCGCACATCTGCAAAATGGGATAATAGCTCCCAACATATTAAAACTGTTTGAAATTTCATTTTGTTTCTTGTCACAATAGGAGGTAAGTCCACTGAGGCTTGCTGTGAGCCAGGCGCTGGTAGGTGGTTTACTTGTATCATCATTAAACCCTCAATATTGTCTACAGGTAGATTCTATTATTAACGCTGATTTCTAGGCTCAGAAAGTTAAGAGGTTAAATAACTTGCTGAAGGTCACGTGGCCATTAGAGAGGGAGCTGAGATCTGAATCCAGTAAATCTAATTTGAGATGTGACTTTGACAAGCTTGGGTTCTCAGAGGTGATTTGGGGTGCACAAAATTTCCATCAGCCCCTCCATTATTCTTTATTACATACAATCTCCTGTAAAGTACTATGCAAATACACCTTTATCGCCAACTCCAATCCTCCCCTTCCAAACAGATTGAGCCACTGAGTTCTTCCAAATACAGAAGTTGTGGATCTGCCACTGCCACAGACTGTAACATAAATCACCATACAGCATGCAGAGCACAGTGTCAGGCTCATAGGAACCAGTTGGTAAGTATTGTGTATTATTAGTATTGATATTAATGTTAGTACTATTGCTAGTTAACAGGTTAAAGTACTTTGTAAATTGCATAAACTGTAAAGAACATTCTTACTATTACTACTAATTGTAATAAAGTTCAGTTGAAGCAAGAAGTATTTATTTTTATTTTGACCTTCAGAGCCTATTCCCCCATCCAACACTCGATCTCCCACTCATTCTGGGCCCTAGTTGCGAAGGAAGAGGCGTTTTTAAGGATAGGGAGAAAGGGGAGAAGAAGAGCCCTAGGGAGCCCCTCTTTTATCTCAAAGCAGCCAGATTTCTGTTTTTGCAAAACAGTGAGCTCACTGTGCACTCCCCAACAATAATAAACTTTCCCTGGCCTGGCTGGCTCTGGGCAGTGGTTCCTCTGCAAAGAGCCACTCCAGGAACCTTGCCTCACCCTCCCAGACTTCAGCCCTCCCCACACCACAGCTACCCTGGAGTGAGTCAAAACATAGGGCTGGGAAATGGAGTGACAGCCCCGTCAGCCCAAAACTCAGGGCTCTTTGCTTTGGCTAGACTGGTCTCCCCATTTCTTTACATTAATATTTGTACAACCCATCCCTTTATTAAACCAAAAATACTGAGGATCAGCAACTTAGCCCCAACCCTCTAGCCAGGCTGCTAGAGAAAGCAAGTTGGATTCTCTCATAGTGTTATGTTTGATATGCGCAAACACGTCTCCATCTCCTTGTCTGTCTTCCTCTTCCCTGTTACTAAAGGATACACACACACACACCAACTTACCAAGTTATAAATAAACATGCTTTTAAACAAACTTCCATTAAAGTCTCCTAACTCTTTAATTTAAAAAGCATAGCTCTCTTGATACCCTTCCCGCCCTCAAAAAATAAGCATCATTTATGGAGATAAATTTTGTCTCCATTGCTTGTCTGAGATGGCCCTGTTTAGGGGTGTGCCAGGGATTGTGAGAGGGAAGAACACGGAGGTTTTGGAATAGATTTTCCCTGAATCCCACATGACAGTACTGTGTCCGCAGTGGGAAGGAACGGGCCAGTGGGAGAACCAGAGGCGCTGCTCAACTTAAGACATCAGATGGAGCGGGAGGGACTACTCTGGCGCTGGGGCCTGAGAGGCCAGCAGAGCCCAGACTCAACCAGGAGCAAGAGGAAAGGCCTGCAGCCCTCCCTGAAGGTCTTTTCTGTGGTGACTGCTACCCCCCTCACCCCCACCCCCACCCCCGGCTTTCGATCTGAGCTGGCACCCTCAGAGAACCCCGCTCTTAACTGGAACACAAGGTCAGCTCTCCACTTGGCCTTTCCGGAGGCCACAACCCGACATTAGGGGTGAGAAGGTCGCAGCGCACCCAGGCACTTCTGAGCTCCCTGCAATCTCTCTCCTCCTCCTGCCCCCGCCCGTTTGTGGCCGAGATGGATCTGGCGGGGGACTCAGGCCTGGCATCCCTGCAGCCAGCTGGCTGGGTCTTCCAGGAGGCCCGGGCTGAACCTCGCGTCACCCCCGCTGCAGCGCGCGCTGCCAAGCGCTCGGGCAAGAGAAAGCCCTTTTTTGGTAACGCTCAGCCCTGCCCTAAGTAGGACCCGGTTCTTCTGCCCGCTAGAGCTAGAGCCGCCTCCCGCTCAGCGGCCTCGGAGTAGAAGAAAACAAACGTCTGGGTTGGGCGCTCCTCCGGTCTCTCTAAGGGCCCCCATCCCGGTTGCCAGGAACGCCCGAGGCTGTGGGGTGAGGGAATCGAGTCAGCATGGTAATTTACACATTTCCTCCGGGGCGGGTTCGGGGCGGAAGTATTTGCCGTTTCCTAAAGGATTAATTCTGGTATTAAAATTTTTAAAAAGTATTAGCTTAGGCCAGGACGTAGGATTACGCAAGAGCCACTCGACCGTGAAATCCCAGGAACAACGTGATTCGCTGAGAACCTCCGGGGAGGGGAGACCGCGCCACCCGCTAAGACCTGCCCAGCCTGGGGCGCGCCGGCCGCCGGGCGCTCCCTTCAAAACTGGGTGGAAGGAAAGGAGGACGTAGTGGTTGGTGCTGGCGCAGCGGCCGCGGCGAGCGATCAGATCTCTGACTGCTCTCTTCCTGAAGGGGCGGGAAGCAGAGCAGGGAAGTGAAGAGACGCGGGGCGGATGGGGGTGAGGAGGGGGAGGGATCAGGGGGAGTCGCGTCTGGTTCCTGCTTCCTCCCCGCTTCCCTTCCTTGCCAGCGTGCCAGGGCCCGGGGGAGCCCAGCGCTGTCCTCAGCAAAAGCTGATTTTTTATTTTTTTTTAGGTCCAAAAATAAAGAAGGCCTGGAATGAGCCTCCCAGGGACCAGGCCTAGAGGAAGCTCCAGACAAGGGTGCCATTCACTGACCCGGTTGGGTTAAAACAAACACCCACACTCCAAGAAGGGGGGTAGCTGGGAAGGAGGGCTTGGAGGGCCAGAGTGGGTGGAGAGCCTGGCTGGGACTGTCAAGGCCACAGGTGCACAGACCCAGGGACCCTCCACCCCACCCCGCAGGCTCATGGGCCTCGGCTGGGTGCAGGAGTGCCAGTGGGTTCCCAGCAGCCCGCGCCAGAGTTGGGGATTTCCACCCGCCAGCTTCGGAGACCCATCGCCGCCGGCGCTTTCCTGCTGGGGCCGCCAGAAGGCGGGGCCTCAGAACGGGAAGCCCTCCCAGCGGCCTCAAGGTCCCTAGGTCAAGTCTGTTAGTGGCGGGCAGGGATCGCTGCAGTCCCTGGTTCGGGTAATGGACCAGGACCTCCAAATATTTTGACTTGCCTGAGCTGGGCGGTTCAACCCGAAACTCAGGAGGAAGGGAGGACACCTAGGACTGAGTACATATTTACATGGCCTGTTCCACTTGGAGCTGGCTGACCCTAACGGCTGTTTGACCTTGAGCAAATGACTTGAACTTTCGTCGGTTTCTCAGTCTGTAAAATGGGAATCATTACACTGCCTCCTTTGCCTGACTCATTGGTCTGTGTGAAAAAGACAATATTATAATGCACTTACTTAATCAAATGTAAGAGATTATTATGAACAATGTAATGACCAACATTTGTCTAGAGCTCTGAAGTGCATTCCCAGACATTATCTCACCAATCCCCACAGCAGCCCTGTGAGGTAGGTGTTACTTTCCTCACTCTCCAGCACAGGTGAGGAAAGCAGGTCCAGAGCTGGTCAACAATGACTGGAAACCAGGTTCTCTGGCTCTAAACCCAGCATTCTTTCTTCTACCTCACCGGTTGCTAGCTTATTTTTTTTTTTTGGTGGTGGTGATGGTGAGCGGAAAGATCCCAGATGCGGCTATGAAATGGCAAGAAAGTGAAATGCCTCTCTCTACAGGAGTATACAGATGAAGAATGCCAGTGCTGTCCCAACAGATACAAGGTTATGCACAAACTAGCACCAGTTATTTTGGAGTTAAAATCAATTATCATGTAGCTTTGAGTAAAATTGTGTAGCCATGCTTCCCTGGCATCCCCTGAGACTTCTCTCTCCCTAAGTAGAGTGATGGAGAAAAATCTGAAGCCTTAGAACCCACTGAAGTATTTAGGAACTTCAGTGAATTGCTCTTATTGGGGATGACTGCATCGTACTTTATTTTTTAAAATATTTTTATTGAATTTTAGAGAGAGAGGAAGGGAGGAGAGAGAAACATTGATAGGCTGCCTCCTGCACACCCTCTATTGGGAATGGCGCTAGCAACCTGGGCATGCATGTGCCCTGACTGGAATCAAACTGGCAACCTTTTGGTGCACAGGAGGGTACCTAACCAACTGAGCCATACCTTCCAGGGTGGGATGATGACTGCATTTTAGATGTCCACACCTAAGGAGGACCCAGGCTAAATGATGAAGGGTAGGAGGAACGTGGACAGGGTGCATTTATGATGGAAGGAGCCTCTTCCAGACCCGGAGGTCATATAACACAAGTAACAACCCTTTGTTCTCACCGAATTCAGGTCATACCTACTGTGCGAACACCCACCGTCCTACACATGAGCTGGAGACCACTTGATGACTATGGCAGGCTGCTGCCCTCAAAGCATTTCTAGCCCAGGGGAAGCCTATAACCCTGACAAACCTGGCCTACCTGGTAGCTCAGTTGGTTAGAGCATCATCTTGATAGGCCAAGGTCGCAGGTTAGATCCTGGTCGGGGCACATACAAGAATAAACCAATGGCCGAAACCGGTTTGGCTCAGCGGATAGAGCGTCGGCCTGCGAACTGAAGGGTCCCAGGTTCGATTCCGGTCAAGGGCATGTACCTGGGTTGCGGGCATATCCCCAGTGGGAGATGTGCAGGAGGCAGCTGATCGATGTTTCTCTCTCATCGATGTTTCTAACTCTCTATCTCTCTCCCTTTCTCTCTGTAAAAAATCAATAAAATATATTTAAAAAAATAAAAGAATAAACCAATGAATGCATAAATGAGTGGAACAACAAATCGGTGTTTCTCCCCCCCCCCCTTTATCTTTCTCAAATCAATAAATAATTAAAAACAAACAAACAAAAAACCTGGCTTACCTATCACTGGAGCTAGAAATTGAGGGAGCAGGTGGCCCCCAACCCTGACTCATCTAGAGGACCAACATGCTTTAACCTGAATTTCCCTCTCTGGCCAGATCCAGAGGATTTAAGTCTGATGTGTCCTTAGTGGGTGTGAAACTACCCTCACCACTTACATTTTGTTTCAAAGCTAAAACTTGGCTGCCAGATGGCCTGGTAGGTTTCCATTCCCAACTCCTTACCTTGAGCTTTCCCATTTGCCATCCATCCAGTTATTCAAGTATTTAGTTAGAGAGCACTTTCTCAGTCCTGGGGACTTAATGACCAACCAAGCCAAATTAGCTCCAGCCCCAAATCTAGAAGCTTCCATTTCCTTCTAGGTGTCCTAGTTTCCTGATGCAATAGCCCAAAAGTCACTAGAGGTACTTATTCAACACTCCCACCAGCCACATGACTGATTTAGAGCCATCTACTTATTCTCTCTGGGCCTCAACTTCCTTCCCTGTCAAGTGTTGATATTAAAACCTATCCTCCTTCCTTCAGGGGCGCATGTGAAAATTCTGTATGCTAATGCCTAGGGCTTTAGAAAGGTGGCCCTTGTCAAGAATCTCTTCCAGCACTAAGCCCTTCTTTGTAAAAAAGAAATAGCTGGAAAGTGAGGCTGGTGCTGAGGCCTGTCCACACCCTTCATCTTGCTCTTGGTGTGTTTCTTCCTGAGGTGGCCAGCCTGGCATCTCTGTCCTTCTAGGCTGAAGGACAAAGAAGCAGTGACTACCTGGTACCTAAGCACTAGAGAGAGACAATAGTAAGGCTAGGCTGTCTCCTTCTCATTTCTCTCCTAGGGGGCCAGGACCGAGTGTCCCCAAATCTCTGGTGGTGCTGAAGACTGGAACCGCTGGATCTATTTGGGGCTTTTACTTTTTTGTTTTGGTCAATTTAAGAGAGAAAAGAGGCAATGACCTCTTCCTTAAAAAACAAAACCAGGCAGGAAGTGTGCTTCGCCTGAGTGGCAGGGACTAAGGGTGTAATTACAGGTTTTTGTTCAGCATTTTCATGTAATTAAATCCAAAGGAAAGCGAGAGCCTGGCCTAGGCTTCTTGGATGTAAGGTAGACAAGAGGGGCGTGTGTGTGTGTGTGTGTGTGTGTGTGTGTGTGTGTGTGTGTGTGTTTGCGCGCTGGGATGGGCAGAAGAGGCAGGAGGAGAGAGATGGATTTGCTTTTCAGGCTGAGAAGAAGCGGGGTTCTCGCCTTTATTAATATCTTTCCATTCTTTTCCCAAAAGGTAGCCAATTATTCATCTTTTATTCGATGCCACTGCACTCTCCTTGGTGACATTTCCCAGCCATGCGCAGCCTTCGCGGCACTGATTTCCCTTCAACCGCGGACTCTCCCTCTCCCCACTTTTTCATGCCGCCGCTTTCTGCCTGGCTGCCCACACAATAAACTCGCTGCAAAATCCACAGCCAGCTTGCTGGCCTACAGCGTTTGGATACCAGCGACCTCCGCCGCAGCCGCAAAGTAGTCCCTCCTTTTGTTTTGAACATCTTCTGGCTTTCCCAGTTCCGCTTTCCAATATTTCCACCCCGCCCCGCCTTCCCCGCGGCTGCCTCGGTTTCCCAGGGCAAACACGTCTCTGTGCACACGAGCCTGTGGTCTGCAGCGCCCAGAGCGCTCAAAACGGGTCCTAAATCGCGGGGCGCGCGGCCTCCCCTCCCCTCCCGTCGCCTCTCCCTCCCCCAGCCCTCCTTGTCCCTCTGACGTTTCCTGGACGTTGGGAACTGGCAGCAAGAATGGACGCACTGTCTCTGCTCACATTCTTAAGGGCAGGAAACCTGACCCACCCCAAACCACGCGCTTCAAAGGAAGGGCACTTGCATTTTCCGGGAGGGCGGGCCTCTGCTAGGGTTAGCTGGGCTGGCCTCCGGCACCCCACTTCGTTTCCCCTCCCCCACCAGACCCACCGATTACCACCACCCCCCCCCCCACCCTGACGCCCCCTTCACCTACTCTTCCCAAGAACAGATTGTTTATCAGAACGGGCAGCCAAGAAGCCTACTCCTGTTTCTAGCCTCTGCCAGATTAATCACAGTTGGGAAAGGCACACAACTTGCTGTGTTGGGGCGGGGCGGAGGAGGGCGGGTGGAAGGGTGGTTAAAAGGAAAGACCAATAATTCTGACATTTGACAAGCTGACCAAATTGGTGTTACCTTTCCCCTCCTTTCTTTTAGCAAGTCAGGCAGAGGACTGAATTATATTTCATTCCCACTCCCTCTGCCCCTGCACCCCACCCTCCCCTCTCTAAGTCTTCGTCTTGATGCTTTAACAGTACTGACTGGCTTTTAATTCTGATTAACATTCTCATTCTCAACTGAGGGGTGTGTGTGTGTGTGTGTGTGTGTGTGTGTGTGTGTGTGTGTATGAGTGTGTGTGTGTTGAGGGCTAGAAAGACACATTCACAAACCTGACTGCCTGACAAATCCCCCCTTTTCATCCTTCCCTTTGAAATGACATCAAGATGGAAGGGGGGGGGTGGGGATGAAGAGAGGAGGCATGGAAAAAAGAGAGGGAGGGGGAAGCAATTTATGTGCTTTTCTAAGGCAGCTAGTAAAATTCCTAAGGGAGAACAAATGCCAAAATGGACTGTCTTGGTGTATTTTAGACCCGATCATCAGGGTGAATCATGTCAGGGCTTTGCATTGGACCCGCAGCCTGGAGGCTTAGGGACAGGCATACAAAACATCCCTGTGTCTGGGAGGTGCCCTTCTGAAGGCGGCAGGAGATAGGTATTTGCTCTCGCCAGTTTCCTCTCCATCAGGATTTTTTTTTTTTTCTGAGATTCATTGCAAGATGCCTGTTAAAACACACACACACACACACACACACACACACACACACACGGCTGATAAAGAAAAACCAGGGATAGAAAATGCCCCATAAAACATGGCCCCCAAAGGGAAGGTGCAAAACCCATTTGATCCAAGATATAGATATCTCCACCCTGGATTGTTTTTTCCCTTTGCTTTACAACTCTGCAGACATCAGGTTAGCAAAAGGTAATAAATAGTCCTTGCACAGCAGGGTCTGGACTAGTGAAAACAGTTTACTGAAATTAATGGGCCTCGCCTGAACCAAAACCTCCACTTTGGAATTAATGCCAGACATAGTTTTCCTGAACTCTATCCAACTGCCTAAGCGGCAGACAATTTTTGTTCTATTTGTGCTGGAAAATAAAGCCCGGGCCCTTGATCTCAGTGTAGATTCTAATTTTTTTTTTTTTTTTAAATTCAGCACAGTGAACACTGCCAATTTCCAGTTTCTGCTAGTAGAAGCTCTTGTGCTCTGGGCTGTGCGTGACAGTGTGACAACCAGAAGTTATCTGGTAAACTTTCCACTGAAAACCATCTTCAGGCTCCCTCCCTCCCCATCTGTGGCCTCAGAGCTTTCACCACAACACGGCGAGATTCAAGAAAGACTCCAGAAACGGGTCGGGTCCTCAGTAACCCTCTTTCCCAAGGCTCTTGGAAAGGCTGGATCTGAACCATGCTGCCTGCATGACCTCCATTCCCCTCCCTCCATGGAGCTGCAAAACGCCCAGCCCATGGTACTCAGGGTGTCTACAGTTCGGAAGCTTTTCACTTTTATTTTTAAGGCTGCAACACACACACACACACACACACACACACACACACACACACACACACTCGGGCTGTGACACCCAGTGGTTATGGCTGGTCCAGCGGAGACCCGTTGCCCTGGCTGTCAGTGTCAGATCCCAGCCGGCCCCCCACCCCACCCCCTATTAATAACCGCCCGGTTGCGGGCAGCCCATGTTCTGGTTTTCATTGTACAGTCTGCACTGGTGACACAGGACATGTGGAAATTTTTGAGAGCGCTGCGGTGAATGGCGTGGGGAGGGCGGGTAGCGTGAGCGGGGGGAGGGGGAGGGAGGGGAGCGAGTTACTTTTTAGCTTCCGCTAAGTACTTGGCAGCGCGCCAGGCCCGGAGGATTCTGGGAAGCGAAAGCCTCCCCAGTCTAAACTGCCAGCTTTAAGCAGCCCTGACAGTTCTGCTCCTTCCAAACTTGGCAGCCGTTCAAAGTGCTCTTTCATTTGAAATGCTGGAAGCCTGCCATGTGCAATGCAGATTTGCTGTGCCTGTGCGCAGAAGGAACTGATAAATGCCGTTGCAGTTGCCATGGGGACAGGAGGCTATCAGAATGGCCTTGTGATCCTCAGCCTCTCGGCGCGGCAGGCTCTCGCTCTCCCTCCCTCCGCCCCTCCTCCTTCTCGTCAGTGAGATGGTGAAATAAATGTTCTGGAAAGAGGTTAACCCTCCTCTCCCTGGTTCCGAAGCGGAGAGGAGATTAACCTCTAGGCGTTTCCCGGGTCTTAAGTGCCAGCCGCGACCACAGGACTAAGCACCCTCCTGGGCAGGTCACCACCCCCTCCACCCGCACCTCCACCCCCACCCAAACAATCACACACACACACACACACACACACACACACACACACACACCCGCCCTGCTTCCTGCTCCCTGGGGGCTTGCACAAAGCTGTGTTTTTAATAGAGCTTTTCAGCAAGTCCAAGTGTAAGTCTTTGAGTCATCAAAACCCGGATGTAAACACAGCAGCCCTACATTCTGCACAGTTTGCGTGTATTTTATCTTTTTAATAATATTTTGCTGGCAACTGGGAACTGCAAAGATGCCAGCTACGTTAGCCAGCCGTTTACCTCATGCAGCATCCATCTTAGGGGAGAGTGGCTGCCTGGCCTTTCCTTCCAGTTCTCTCTCTGTCCCTAGCCGGAGACGGCAGGAAATCTGCAGGAAATCTGAAGGCATCTTATTGCTGTAGAGGCAACCGAGTCCTTTTAGAACCTCGGGGTTTAGAATGAGCATGACATCACCCTGGGCAACAACAACAGAGGGTATGTTTCTGTCGGAGACAAGACACTGGGTGATCTGAGGTGAAACAGGTCTATCATTTATGCTGAGTGGGAGGGTGCGCCAGTCTGGATGGCCGGCCCCCCATTTTGCGCAAGCTGCTATTTGAAACACAGACTGATTCAATGCACAGAAACAAAATAGCACATTCAGATTTGGTCCATGTTCAGGTCTATAATGCCAACGCTCCGGGTGGCCTGTTTAATGGGGAAAAAATGAAATACTCCATTCCAGCCAAGGCTTACGGAGGCCAAAGAGGTTTAGTGATTTATTTACATTGAGCAGTAGTCCTCCTCAACCCAACGCGCTATTTCCTGAAGGTTTCCTGAACCTAAACCTTTGTTAACATCCCGGGAAGAGAACATATTTTTCCTGTGGCTTTCAATATTTTCTGCTAAATATATTTCGGCACACTGTTTATCTAAGGTTTCAGCTTTCAGACCTTTATGTACTTTTAACACCTTGAGGCCATTCCACTGGGAAAAAAAAATGGTGTGTGTGTATTAAAGAGGATTTTATGTGCTGGGCTCCAAGGCAGTGGGAGTTTCTGTTTGGGTCTGTCTAGATAATGAGGGCCTCAGGATGAGGTCCAAGTGAGAGGCCTGTTTGGTTTATGAACCCCTTTTGAGAAAGCGGGCCCTCCATGGCTCATACAAACCTTTGAATACCACAGAATGTTGAACCAAATGAGGCTGACATGGAGGCCAGACGGGAGAAGGATGGAAAATGCCCCAGGTTCCTGGGGCTTAGCTGCGATTTCTTTCAACCTGACACTGTCTGGGTGTCTGCTTATGATTGTCTCGGCAATTCTGGCCAGAGCCACGCACACTCGTCTCACTGGCATTTCCTGACTTCAAGCAGCCCCTTCCAAGTAAATACATTTATCAATAGAAGCCATCTGCTTCACCTTGCCAGCAGGCACAGAGCTGGAAGGGGCAGTGTTCAACACGGTTTTTAGGATCAATTGGCCCATTAGATATTTGGAGGTGGGTTTAGCTTGGAATTAAACAGGACGGAATTGGGGGGTAGAAATCAGGTGATTCAGAGAGCCCTGCTTTCTCCCCACCCCTCATCCCACCCTCACCCCAGCCCCCACCTTCTCCAGACAATCCAGGCAGCTGGGGTTTTGGCTCTGGAAGCTCCTGAGCTTTGGCAAGCCAAAGCACATTTCGTGGTGGTGATTCCTTCCCCAGGTTGACCGACAAGTTTCTGTACTGAGCAAGGGATGCTTCCTGACTGTGCGCATGAATCAGAAGCTGTATTTTTCATCCAGGGTTTCTGGTGACAGTTTTTGAGCTGGAAGAACAAAGCAGATCCTGAGGAACCCTTTACTATCAGGGTCCAGAGATCATCTGTCCTCGGAGCTGGCCGCACATAGTGCGGATATGTGATTTCCCGTGTTAACCATGCCAAGAGCAGCCCATTCCCCCAGAAGGCGATGCCTGCGTTCACATTTCAGACACTACCCTTCCTCTCTCTCTCTCTCTCTCTTTCTCTCTCTCTCTCTCTCTCCATGTCCTTGTGGTATTTGCTTATTTGTTGGCTTCAACAGTTCTTCCTTTTTCTCCCCCCCCCCCCCCCAGCCTTCCTCTTCCAAATGGGAAGATTTGCAAAAGCCATTCTGGGGCTCTCGAGTGCCTTCCCAGATGGAGGCAAGCCCCGAGATTGCAAACAGCATTGGCACTGCCCATGCTCTGCCCCTTTACAGTGGGTGGACAACAAAGGGGCGACGGTGGGGCGGCTCCTCTGCACCGGGGCCTGAAGAGGCAGCGTCCCAGAAGCCCATGGATTAGGAAGGTCTGCTGGGGCTGCTTCAGGAGCTGTGGCGGAACAACTCCCTTTTGTTTTGCTGTCTAGCATGTGACCAGAATGCTGCCAGCTAATTTTAACCCCACCAAAGTATGGCAGAAAAAAACACACACACACAAAACAAAACAAAAAAAACTATTGCATCTGGAGAGAGAAATGCTGTGGGCTGGAGAAAAGCCTTTCAGCTTGTGTTCCTTCCTGTTTCAGTTTCCAGACTTGCATTATCGGTAACCTGAAAAATGATGAGTTTCACCAAATTCCTGGATGTTACACAAGAAGACAATGGGGCTATTTCGGGTGCTGTGAGTGTGTCTGGCACAGACCCTGGAAGCCATTGTTTTGGGGAGGGATAATGCTTCAGGCTTTCCTGGTACTTTCCTTGTAGGGTCTCAAAACCCCAAAAGGTAGGGGATGCGGAGGGGGGTGGGGGTGGGGGACCAGATACAGGCACTCTCTATGGCAACCCTGTGTGCTTCACTCCGAAAGGACCTGGGTGAGAATTGGGTTGTTGATTCAATGATGGTGGTGGTGGTGGTGGGGGGGGGGTGACTGAGGCAGTGGTGGCCTGGGAGGTGTTAAAAGGTGGATGGAGGGGAGTGTTTGAAGTGGGACAGCAGGAGCAGGAAGAAGTGGGGAGAGGAAAGCTTTCACAATAGCTGAGTGAGTGGCCCCCTGGGACAGAGGCCACCAGCTTTCCTACTAAATTTCCATATCCGCTTTCAACACTAGGAAGTAAGTGGAGGCCTCCGTGGAGTGCCTCCCCCTGGATACTGGCTTCTCAAAGCATTCCCATGGCAGTTAATTGTTGCTGTCTGGCTTGGTGGCCCATGATGCCCGGTGAAAAGGTATAGAATCTCAAGACCCAGGAAATTAAGTGGGTTGGATAAGCTAGCGTGTAGCCCGGCAGCTGCTGCCAGCTGGTCTAAAATCAGGTAGTGAGATGGGCTATCATTAGCCTGAGGTCTACTGTGCAGTCCCAGAAGGCAATATGATGGCAGGGAGACTGAGGGAAAGGCCCCGTTAATGCTGCAGCACTCCGCAGTCCAGAGGGCTTGGGGGCAGTTGTTCTGACAGCTGCTGAGGACTTCAGCCGCCTAAAAAGCCAATTGCTGCGGCCTGCCCTGTCTGGCCAACCTCTGTGTATTAAAGGACTTGCGTTGGTCTTTGAGGTCCCCTCTCCACCTGAATCCTCAGGCGAAGGCCCCACCGTTGGAAGGGATGGGAACCTCCCAAGAGACTCTCCCACCCTCTGCTATAACCTGTTTACAGGGTCTGTTTATTTGATTGTCCCAAAGGCTTGTTTTGAGCAAGTTGATGCCTTTAATGAAAAAGATGAGAGCTGCCCAGGTCAGGTAACTCAGTTGGTTGGAGCATTGTCCAGTGTGCCAGGGTTGTGAGTTTGATCCCTGGTCAGAACACATACGGGAATCAACCAATGAGTGCATAACTAGGTGGAACAACAAATTCCTCTCTCTCTCTCTCTCTCTCTCTCTCTCTCTCTCTCTCTCTCAAATCAATCAATAAATAAAAATTCAAAACAAAAGATGAGAGCTCATGAGTAGGTGAAAATATTTTTGACTCTTCACAAATACGTTTGAATTTCTTTTCTTGCGTTTCACAGTAAGGGGGCTCAGGTTGGTCAGCACATTTGTCTGTAAGATCATTATGAGCATTTTCAGTAAGCTAACCGCTGGCTCTTCTGCACAGAATGATAAAAGGAACCCTAAGTCGAGAACTTGTTCCTTGTGCTTCTCTGTCAACAGATTTTTCTGCCAGCATCCAGGTGTCATTAGGACACATTCCTCATTTACCTTTCCGGCCAGAGGATTCCTAAATGTTTCATAATAGCGCCACAGCTGGAATGCAGCTGCTTCAGGGTGGAGCAAAAATAACTCCTTACGGTCGGCAGGGTGAGGGAGGGCAGGGAATCTTGGAGGGCTGGGAAAGTCCTTTCTAAAAGCCAGAAATGAGTGGGGCCTCTGGTGTGAAAACCTTCCAGGTGGGGGAAGGAAGGATAAGTTTTTGCCCACTGCGTAGATTCCAAACATTCACTCGGTGGGGTGGAGGGGAGGCCAACTATTTTGAAATTGCCTTTAAAACAAACAGCACAAATGTTTAAATTGACCTGGGAAATGCTTGCTTTTTCCTTTCCCTACAATCCAAGCCTGTTCCCTTGAACATTAACCAACAGGAGAGTTTGTCCAAGCTTCTCTCCTCCCCCATCGCCTCTCTCTCTCTCTCTCTCTCTCTCTCTCTCTCTCTCTCTCTCTCTCGTTATCTTTGCTTCGGCAGAACTTTTGGAAGCTTTCCCAGGCTGGAGCTATAGAATGTTTCCAGGAAAATGCATAAGGAGTGTCTGTGTTTTGAGTTTCTCTGGAGGGGGCTGGACATGTTTTTCAGAGAGACTGAGCTAAGGGCAGCCAGGTCTTGTGCAAGAGTCCAGCCAAGCAAAAGGGCAGACGCTGCCGGAAAGATCTGTGTGCATCCAAAAAAACGCTGAACTGAAGGTGTGGTTTAGTTGGCCCGCCTGTTCTCAGCCTCTTTCAGCCTTTTATTCATGGGGCTACCTCAATGGCAGTCTGAGAGTGGAAGCACCCCCACCCCCTCCAAGAGATATACTGAGAACAGCTGGGGGCCAGGGTTTGACCTTTATTCTCAAGTTAGCGGTGCTTGTAATTTCTGCCTGAAGAACACTCTCTGATGTAGATGAAGTGCAGGGAGTCAATACTCACCCAGCAGGAAGGCGCCCCGCCCAGGCGAGGAATGTAATGGGTAAAAGGTGTCCTGGAGATGTTGCTGCCAACTCCCGGCCCATGCCAGCGCTGCTCCACTTGGGCCCAGAAACACACACACACAGCTGCATGCACGCATGTATCAGAAACATCTGGACACAAAACCAGAAAGCGCATACATGAGGCCTGAGGGCAGCGGGACTCGCAGGACCCCTCGCCGATGGAAGTGGCTCTCCAAAGCAAAGGCAGCTGGGGTTTCCCGGAAATACCCTCTTCTTCAGGCTGGTTCATGGGAAAAGGAGGCAGAAAAAGCTACTAGGAAGGCTGCCCTGAGTGAGCACAGAGCTGCCCCAGCCACTCTCCAGTGGGCAGCCTGCTTCCTCCTGGGCCCGTCCCCTGTGGAGTGTAGTAGCACCCAGTAGATGCTAACGTTTAGGAATCATCTCAGAGTCAGGGTGTTTGTTCAGTATCTTGAGGACCCAAGACCTCCAGAGAGGAAGGACCGAGCAGGGGCCTGCAGTGCTGGAAACCAGAGGACACGGCGCCTGGCTCTCCTCCCACCGTGCGTGCGTTTGAAGACTATTTGCCAGGAACACTGGAACTGGTCATGTAAAATCTCTTTTCCTAGGGAACACACATTGACTCCAGAAGGCACCTCCCCCACAGCAGGCTGGGAAGTTGCTTAACAGCCCAGGCTTTGGAATACTGATGCAACGATGACAAGCACAGCTAACATTCATTGGACACCCCTTCTGCATCTGGCATTGTGCTAAGTGTCTTAATGCGGCCTCTCCTCTAACCCACACCTAATGAACCAGGTTCAGTGATTGTCCCCATTTCACAGATGAAGAAACGAAGCTCAGAGAGGTTAAGAAGCTGGTCCCAGGATACACAGCTGGTAAGTGATGGCTGGAATTAGAATTCAGGGGTGCCTTACTAGAGTCCTCATCCGACAGGCCTGGGTTTGAACTCTAGGTCAGCTTCGTGTGACTATGTGACCCTTGCCAGCCTCCAGGCTTCTTGATCTGTTTTCCTAAGATAAATACATCACATATTGGCAATTCCCTATAACGTAGCCTAAATCTTACACAAGATGTAAGACTGAAATAAGATAATGCATGCAGAGTACTTCGCTGAGTGTTTAGAATGTAGTAAGCACCCAGAAGATGCTAGCTTTTCATAATCATCTCAGCGTCAGTGTGTTTGTTCAGAATCATTCATCATTATTCATGGTCTCTGTGAGTCCCCTTGAACCCTTGAAAGACCCCTCTCATCCCCATATGGGCACATCAGTCCCAAGTCGCCACATTGCTGATGCCGGGAGAAATAACTTCTAATCCTTTCTTGGTGACTTAATTTGTGCTGGAATCTACACATCTGGAGCACACATCTGTATCCGAGCCACCCATTCCTCCCTTTGGCATTGCCCACTCTCATTCACTTGGGTTCATTAGGGGTTCCAGGTTTTCAAAATCATTCAAATCTGATCACTTCCCAGTCCTGCTTAAACAGTCTTCCAGACGCAGAGCAGAATCAAAACAACCCCTTCACTGGGACACAAGACCCTTGGGAACTGCCTCCAACCCCTCTCTCCGCCTCTTCCTGCCCCTGGATTACGTGCTGGCCACATGAAACTGCTCTTTGTTCCTGGGCTGCCATGTAAACCGTCAAGCCCAGGCCTTCGCAGGCTCTCCTCTCCGCCTAGGAGGGATGTTTCCCTCTTCTCCTTTGAGCAAACTTGTATACATCTTTCAAAACCCAACTCTGTTTTTACCTTTCCCATGAAACTGGCCTCCAGCATTTCTATCTCTATGCTCCATGGCAATCTGCATATGTCACGAAGAGTTGTAACTACACACCTTCCCTACTGGTAACTTGATGTGGTTCAAGGCTAGGGCTTACCTTCTATCCCCCACCTCACCTAGAAGGCCTTAAGTAAATGTTAGTCAAAAGAAGGCGCCTGAATATAGATTTGTGCAATATAATTTTATTGGCAATAAAATAGGATTGAGTCCGTATGTATATTATTTATACCTTCCCTGTTCCAGCAAGAATTTGAGGTAGATGTGAATATAAGAATCTGTCTGCCGTAACCAGTTTGGCTCAGTGGATAGAGCGTTGGCCTGCAGACTGAAGGGTCCCGGGTTCAATTCCGGTCAGGGGCATGTACCTTGGTTGTGGGCACATCCCCAGTGGGGGGGGTGCGGGATGCAGCTGATCAATATTTCTCTCTCATCGATGTTTCTAGCTCTCTATCCCTCTCCATTCCCCTCTGTGAAAAATCAATAAAATATATATTTTTTAAAAAAAAGAACCTTTCTTACTCATAAGCAGATAGAGAATAGTGCGTGGTACATCCCATAGTAGAAAGAGCCACGGCTTTGGAGTCAAAGAGTTCTGGGTTCAAATCCTAACTTGGCATCTGACTGTGACTTTAAGGCATTACTTCACTTCTCTTGGCCTCAGTTTCCCCATCTGTAAAATGGAGATAACAATAATTACCTCAGTGGGAGACTTTGTTGATTGCTATCCAATTGTCACTACTGCTTTCTTCCTTAGTGCTCTGAATTATTTTTCCAGAAGTCCATGTGCCTGGAGTGGGGTGGGAGAAATCCTGATCAGTGTAAACTTAGCTTGATAAGTTTCCCTTGCTAGTGATTCATTCTGGGATAGATCTGTGACTCCGTTCTGGTCAATGAGATGCAGAGAGGGTTGTTTATGGCGTGTATGTAGAGAGTTGTTCTAGGAAATAGTCTCCTGCTCTTAAAACATGAGAGAAACAATTGTCCTTCAGCAGCTGGATGT
Source organism: Myotis nattereri (assembly GCF_964212035.1). NCBI lineage: Eukaryota > Metazoa > Chordata > Mammalia > Chiroptera > Vespertilionidae > Myotis > Myotis nattereri. The sequence goes on along the minus strand of NC_138075.1, from coordinate 21,721,651 downwards.
GATGTCTGAAGTGATGGCGGGGGCCACAGCAGCCATTTTGCTGTGATGAGGACAACGACTCAGAGAACCAAGCCAACACCCTACAGATGATAGAATGGAAACATGGCAAGAACCTGGGTCCTGGTAGCTTAGTTCAGCAGCTGGATTATCCTGCTTTGGAGCCACCCACTTCTGGACTATTTCCTGCAATCCTCAATTCCTTCATTGTTCAGTGAGGGACCACGGGCTCAATCCAATGGAGCTGAGGTTGCTGCTGTTACTTGCAGCCAAAAGCATCCTGACAGATGAACCTGACAGGGTTGTTGTGATGACTAAATAAAACAAAGTTTGCAAAGTCCCTAACAGTGCCTGGAACACAGCAGGCTCTTCAAGATTAAAGACTTTCCTGCTGGGACAATCTGAGGTGAATGCATGACTAACTCTTGATGAGTGACCCAAAGAATGTGACAGATAGTCATAAAGTCAAATTTAGAGCCGTTCAGAGGTGGGCGGGTGCTGGAATGACAACAAAGATGACGATGACAATAAAGCTCAAACACTGCGCTAATAAGTGTCTGATGGAACTTCTGGAGGCCGTGACAATGGTTCTCCTTTGTTCTTCTCGGGCCTTTTCTTCCCCGGGTCAGAGTGAAACACTGCTAGACACAGCCTTTTCTAATTGTGGGCAGCCACACTTGCACAAGCGGGGTGGTCCCTGGCTTCCCTGGGGCATGGAAGCCCTGCTACAGGGTGAAGGCTGGAGTGTAATTTGTAGCTCCAGGAGGAGCCAAGATTTGGAAGTAGAACTAACATACCCACACAAAGTAAAACAGGGGCTGCAACTGACGAAAAAGCACAAAGCCTGTCCCTTCCCAGACCAGCCCCCGCAGACGTCTACAGCTTGGGAAGGCCTGCATTTGGGGGCCCTGGGCCCTGGCGGCCCGCCTGGCTTTGGGGCCTGCTGACCAGGCCACAGAGCTCCCCTCCATGCCAGCCCCACGGCCCTTCTGACCCTGTTCCAGGAGAGCTCAGCCACACCAGCGTCTGCCAGACTCATGTCCGCCCAGTGCGTGGGCGGCCCTGGCAGCAGGGGATGGAACAGGGTTTGTGCGAGGACATTGTGGCCCCCGTAGCAGGGTTGTGAGAGAGGCGGTCTCACTTCCAGGCAAGCCAGGAGGGAAGCTGGAGGAGGTAAGGAGCAGAAGCTGCAGACCCAAGGCAGCTTTAGCCCCATTTCCAAGGCCCTCTTCACATTAGAAGCCTGCTCCAGGCCGTGCACTTCCTGTATGTCTCGCCCCTGCCCAGCCAGGTTCAACATCCATATTCAATTCTGTCCACCAAATATTTATTGAGAATACTCTATGCAAGGTGGCATATTCCTGCCAGCGACTGGGAGTGAGAGAGACACGAAGAAAAACAAGATGAGAGCAGAAAGGACCTCAAATTTCTTTCAGCCTCTATAGCTACTCCCCACCCCCACCGCAAGGCCCAAGTATTTAAGAAATAAATAAAAATGTGAATCCAGGGCAGTTGAATCCAGGGCAGGGGCAGGGCTCTGTCTCCTCTGGCCAGAGACAGCCTCCATGGACAGAGTATGAAAAGCCGTGGTCTAGACCAGAGGAGAAACTGAGGCCCAGAGAAGTGAAGTGACCTCCATGAGGCACACCCCAGCCAGGTTCAAATTCAAGTGTCCGAGCACCTGGCCCAGTGCCTTATCCATTGCAGGGCCTACGCCTGGGCACTGTTTCAGAGATCAGCAGGGGAGTAGAGGGAAGTAGACCAGGAATAGAATCCATGTGCTACAGACCAGTTAAAGAGAGCCAATGGTCTGACGCAGGAGAGAAACATCCCTCTGTGGAAGAGGCACAGGGCTGGGCCGGGGGCAGGAGGGGCAGGATTTGACAAGGAGCATGGCCAGGGAGTGGGGGGGAGTTGGGGGGAGGAGATAATTCAGGCCCTGGAGAGAATGATCTGCTAAAGCCCAGCCAGCATGGCTCAATGGTTGAATGTCAACCTATGAACCAGGAAGTCACTGTTCGATTCCCGGTCAGGGCACATGCCCAGGTTGCGGGCTCGACCTATATTACAGTTTTCTCATTTGTAAATCTGTAATAGGGAAGTCTTCCCTACCCCATCCCCTCAAACCAGAGGGGGTGTGCAGGAAGCAGCTGATCAATGATTCTCTCTCATCATTGATGTTTCTCTCCCTCTCTCCCTCTCTCTCCCTCTCTCTGAAACCAATAAAAACATATTAGGGGGGGAAAAGATCTGCTACAGACTGAGGAAAGACCGTCAACTCAGAGTCCTGGGTTCCAGCCCTGGCTCTGCCATCACAAGGAGTGACCTTGGGCCAGTGGTCACCCTGAGTGGGTTTGTGTCCTTACCCGTAAAATGGCAGAAGGGTGGGCTAGAATGTTCTACGTGGGCTGTAATGTTCTAATGTTCTTCTATGATGCTTCTCCCTCCCATAGGGCTGCCCTTCACCTCCCCACCGGCACCACCCAGGACACTTTCCAGGGGGCTGGCATTGACATCAGAAGGAAGTGTCCCTGGCACAGTACAAAGCTGGCAGCTCAAGGGGCCTGCCCAGAGTTTGGGGAGCAGCGACAAAGCACGAGGAGGCAGGAACCCGGCCAGAACTGGGGCAGGAGCCATTCCTCTTCTCAGAAGGGTTCATTCCAGTCCAGCCCAGGCCTCAGCCAGTTCTGCTCTACCCAGGCCCACCACGAGGGGGCAGGAAGGGGAGGTCTTGAGGGTGGGGGTGACAAGCCACTTAATAGCTCCAAACCTCAGCACTCTCATTTTTAAAATGAGGTAAAAACAGTACCTTAGTGTCCTCCGTTGTGAAATGGATCATTTTAGCATCTCAGATGATGAAATGAGATAATGCTTGTCAGGTGCCTAGCACGTGCCTGGTGTAGAACCACTCAGTACATACGAGATCACATGCATTGCCAGAGGGCTGCCTGCTGGGGAAGACCGCACAATTTGAAGGCTCCTGACATTAAATAGGCTGGTTTGAGTAGGGCCCCTGTACGCCTAACACAGGCTCAATCACAAGAGGGGAGAACGGGGAACCGCGGCTGGGGAGGTTGGTGAGAAGGCCACTCGAAAAATGTGCGCGCGCCCCCTGCTGGCTGGGAGAAAAGGTGCAGGCCTGCCGGCTGGGAGTTGGAGGACCCTGGGGGGATGCAGGGCATCCTTGTTAGCACAACCTGCTGTGGCCTGATAGCCTGACCCAATAGTCACATGGTGCCCACCAGGTGCCACCCACTTAGCAACGTGCCAGGCTCTGGGAGGGATGCAAAATGAGTGACAGGTCAGCTAGGTTTGGGGGCCAATTAGCTTTAGAGTCAACCAGGCATCAGTTCAAGCTCAGAGACCACACCCAGAAACCGTGTCTGTTACAGAAGCAAAGGTCCTTGCGTCTTGGACTTGTAGTGTGTGGAGTGACCTTGGGCAGCGCACGGGATGCCTCTGAGCTTCAGCTTTCTCGTCTGTAATAGGGAAGTCTTCTCTACCCCACCCCTCAAACCAGAGGGTAGAAACCCTGGGTGTGGGGCCTTCAGGACTCTGTCACTTGGGAGGAGTTGAAAGCCACCACCAACAGCCGTGTTGTCACAAGAGAAACCTTATCACTTTGCGCCGGGCTGTCACTGGTTGGCTCTTTGGAAGAGTCCCTGTCATGCTCCTGTGGCTTGCCAGGCTCCCCAGGTTCCCCCACCCACCAGATACCCTGCAGACCCGGGCTCAGGCCTTCCTACTCCTAGAGAAGGTGAGAAAGTGAGTCATGGAGTTACCTGGTAGGAGGTGGGTTCCAGGCAGAGGAAATGACAGATGCCAGGGCCTCTGAGGCAGGAACATATCTGGTGACAGAGAGGCTGTCCTGGAGAAAACAAGGGAGAGGAACAGGACGTGTTGTTAGAGAGGGCATGGGGCGGGGCAGGCGGTGTCGGGCCTCAGGCCATTGGGAGGACACTGGTGTGTGTTGATTCTGAGTGAGGCCGGAGCCATGGCAGGTTGTGAGCAGATGAGTGATGTCATCTGTCCTGCATTTGAACAGGTTCATTCTGTTGGGGATTAAGGGTTAGAGAGCAGGGAGACAGGGCTATTGGAGGGATGCAGGCAAAGGGACCAGGGTGGTGGTGGCCAAGTTAGTGAGAAGGGACCCACTTCTCAATGTGCTCTGAAGGGAGGGCAGCTGGGGTGAGCTGCATGAGAAATCATCCATTCTGATTTCTATAAATATTTCTCTTGCATATTTTATTATGAGCCCCTAAGGTACATAGGGAAAGGACTAGTGTCCACACGCCCAGCACTGTGGACACAGCAAGGAACTAGAGTGCCCACCGCAAGGCCCCACCCAGCTCCACAGTGGGAATGGTGTGAGGACAATATGCGAACTCTGTGGACTAGATAAAAAGAAGCTACTTTCATTATTTTTAAAAATATATATTTTTATTGATTTCAGAGAGGAAGGGAGAGGGAGAGGGAGATAGACACATCAATGAAGAGAGAGAATCAGTGATTGGCTGCCTCCTGCACGCCCCACACTGGGGATGGAGCCTGCAACCCGGGCATATGCCCTGACCAGGAATCGAACTGTGACCTCCTGTTCATAGGTTGACGTTCAACCACTGAGCCATGCCAGCTAGGCAAGAAGCTACTTTTATTCATGAAATATGGTCAAGGGTCCCCCATGCCCTTTTTTTCAACCAAGACATATCATTTTAACCCTCTTCTGAAAGTTCAGCAATTCGCACCTGTCTTGTAAACAGGACATGGCAAAGCCCTGTCCTGTTTAGAGAAATGTGGTGGGAAGAGTGTAATCAGGGTAGGCTTCCTGGAGGAGGAGTTTGACTGACCTCCTCTCTTTTCAGGTGAAACCAAGGCTCAGTGACATTAAATAACTTGCCTGAGGTCACAAAGCGAGAAACTGGCAGAGAAGCGCTTGTGTCAACGCTGGTTTGGCTCAGAAGCTACTGCTCTTAGCCAGGGTGCTGCCATGGTGACCGGCCTTTCCCATTAGAGGAGAATGATGGCCATTCATGGGAGCGCCTGGGACAAGATGATCTGAATGGCCGTCACTCGGTCAGGGTGGAGCACAGGCACCGGAACCTTGGCACTGCCTTGCCAATAATCACAGATTCTCAGTGTGAGGAGCGAGGTGTGCCAAGCCCTGCGCCCAGAGTTTTAGATGCACCATTTCATTTAACCTTCATTTTGCAGATCAGGAAACTGAGGCCTGACAAGGTTACTATTCTCGCCTGTGAGTGTCAGAACTGAGACAAGAACCCAAGGGTTCCAGTCATTTATTGTTGGATAACGATGAACTGGAAACGTTAGTGGCTTAAAACTACAACTTATTATTTCTCATGATTCTGTGAGTCGGGCATTTGGGCATGGCTCAGCTGGTTGGTTTTTCCGCTCCATGTGGCATTAGCTGGGGTCATTCGCTTGGCTGCACGGAGCTGGTGGCTGGATTGGAAGGGAAGGGCCAAGAAGGCTCTGTTCCCAGGCCTGGCGCCCCAGGGTCCCTCTGCATGGCCTCCTGGGGCCAGGATGGTGGCTTCAGGGAGCTGAGTGTCTTACCTGGCAGCTGGCGTTTGAAGGAATAAAAGCAGAGCTACCAGGCTTCTGTGGAGCTCGCTGTGGAGTTGGCACAGTGTCACCTCCACCGAATTCTACTGGTCAAGGAAGTCACATGCCGAGGAGGAGGGAATAGATCTCTCCTCTTGGTGGGTGCAGCTGCTCATACTGGGATGCGTGATGTTCATGGCCATCCACAGTGGGAGACTGACTACCATCCCAGCCTCCTCTGTGCCAGCCTCTCTCCCAGACCCTGGGCCTAACCCCAGGAAGCCCTCATCTCCGGGGACTCACTAAAGCTGCCTAGGCCCCCACCAGAGGGGTGTGCCTATGCGTTGTCTTACCTGGTCCTCCTGCCCAAGGACTTCTTCATGCTCTGTGCCTGGCTTCACAAGAATTCATCTTCCCTGGTTTCTTCCAGGGCAGGCACCATTTTTTCCAGCTTCCTGTGGCTGCATCACCTGAGTTAGCCTGACATGTCTTGTCCTCAGGACCCTGAAAGAACCCGGTACATAGCTCACAGGTAGTCAGCCACCTGAACGAGACCGTATTGGATTCACCTTCGCAGGCCCGGCATCAGTACCGGGTCTTCTAGAAAAGCTTGGTAAACAGGGCCTGCTGGCACCTGAGTTCACAGGCTTGGGCCTTGAACAAAGGAAGAGTCTTACTTCTCCAGGACCAGCAGCCTCATCACCTGGGAATATGGTTAGGAATACGGACCCCCACCCCCCACCCCCCCTCTGCATCCTGACCAGGGCCCAGGGCTGGGGATGGAGCCTGAAACCGAGGTATGTGCCCTTGACCGGAATCAAACCCAGGACCCTTCAGTCCATGGGCCGATGATCCATCCACCGAGTAAACCGGCCAGGGCCAGAATTTGTATGTTCACAAATACCCAGGTGATTCTCATGCAAGACAACGGAGGTCCCCAAGGTCAAGAAACAGGAGCAGGGTGGGAAGACAGGTGCCAGTGAGTCCCCTGGGAAGATAAGGCGTGGGTGGGTCTCAACCCTGGCTGATGGTTACAATCACCTGTGGTGCTTTTAAAACATCCCGAGGCCCTGTGTGCGCCCAGATCAATTAGATCCAGGTCTCTGGCAGTCGGGCCCGGGATCAGGATCTTAAAAGCTCCTCGGGTGGGTTCCCCGTGCAGCGGGTTGGGAGCCGCCAGCTCATTGTTTTAGCTTGTACAGTGCAGTCTGTGGGCCATCGGAACCACAACACTTGGGGGCATGGATTAAAGGCGCAGAATCCTGGACCACACACCGTACTGAGTCTACATCTCCTGGGCTGGGGCCCGGGACCCACATTTTTTAACCTTCTCTCGAGGTGATTTAAACTGCACTGAAGTTAGAGACTGTGGAGTTCAGGACCCTGAATAAGCAATGACAATGGCAATGATGCTTCTAAATGAGAAAATGAAGGGAAGCAAACAAACCTCCATACTCCTCCTGCCTAGAGAGCATCAGGGGCCCCTCTGGGCACACGCTCTGGAGCAGGAAGGAGCCCCCCTGCCCCCGCCCCCAGAGAAGCTGCCCAGGGCAGGCTCGGCGGTGGACTGGGCTGTGCTCTGCTGCAGGGTGGAGCCTGTCATCTGGCCCGGACAGAATTATTGCCTCAAATTACATGGTTGATTATCAATTACTTGTGTCTGTATGAGAGCATGTGTGCGTGTGTGCGTAAGTGTCTTTGCAAATCATTAAGGGCCGTAATTCTGGATCATCGTTGATTAACGAGAGGGAGATCTGGTAGCTCCAGCAGCCGGGATGGCAGCCCCGCAATTATGTCCCAGCTGATCCGTAATTGGCGCATCACAAGCTGATCTCTCCCTCTCGGCCGCCTCCTCCCAGCCTCTCCTGCGGCTCTGCAATTAGCGCCATGGCTCATTCCCTCCCGGCCCGGGCTGAGCTCAGAGACCTGCTTTCTGGCAAGCGGGTGCCGTGGGGCTGGCTTTGAAGCCCCCCCCCCCAACATGGGGCAGCGGCAGCGGCATGTGGGGTGGCGGGAGAGGCTCGGCGGCGGGGCGTGGAGCCGGCAGGCGCTCCCGCTCGCCGAGAACTGGTGCTGCCCGTGACCGTCTTACCATTATTCCTCCCAGCAAGCCCCCGAGCTATTCTCCAACCTCCTGCCCCCCCCCCCCCCTCACTGCATGGATGGGGAAACTGAGACCCGGGGAAGGAAAGTGGCAAATCAAGAAAAAAAATCCAAAAACAATTCAGAACAGCATGGCCACGTAAGTCCAACCCCTCAGAGCCAGGAAGGAGCAAAGACGTGGGAGTCCCTACCCCATCACTCCCATCCTGGGGGGCTGTTCCTGTCACCGCTGGGGGGTCTCCGTTTCCCTGAGCAACACAGGCTTTTGTCCTGCAGAGATGACAGCTCCATACACCCGGCTCCCCAGGTCAGGAGGACCAGCACTGCAGGACATCCGTGTTAGCTCAAGGCAGCAGCCCCACCCCCTGCATCAGGGCCACAGCCGCCTACCTGTGCTTCCCGCTGCACCCGGAGCCCCCAGGGTCTGTCACACCGAGACAGAGGGTCCTTATCACGCCCTGTTTCACTCCCAGCAAAGCCTCTGAGTGTCTTTTGCATGTCCTCACTCACTCATTTGTTCACACAGGAACTATTTGTTGAGCACCTGCTGTTCTGTTCATAAGGCACTGTGTTAGGCACAATAGGAAACCAAACAGACACAGGCTTACTCCCTCTGCACCGTGTCACTCGAGGTGACCCTCAGGATAAAGTTTGGGTCCCCAGTCTCTTTTCTTGCTCCACCCACCCGCCCTCTCTACCCCACACAGACACCTCCCTTCCTTGGTCCAGTCGGGTCCCTCTGCCTGGGACCCCATTCCCTCCTCCCATTGTCTTTCTCCTGGGGCACACAACCTGGGGGGAGGCAGTAACACTTGTGCTCATACTGGGGATCAATTCCTGAGAAAGGGGTCTGTCCTCAGCCGGGACCAGCCGTCACAGAAGCACAAACTTTAGGGCTGGCTTTACAGAGGGAGGGGGGGAGTGAGAAAATGGGGGAAGCAGGGCTGTTCTGGAAACCTGCCCCATAAAGGACTCCCGTGGCTGCAGAGCCACCAGGTCGTTTGTTGGTGAGCCTTGCAGCTGTCTTGGCCATTTTCATTTTTATCTACTTAGGGTGGTCAGCAGGTCATGGCAAGCGGGAGACGCAATGCTAATGACTGGCTGCACGTGGCGACCATTCAGGAAAAAGCTGCAATGTTCTCTCTGCCACATTAATCAGAAAAACACATCAAGAGCTGTTGTGTGGAGACAGCTTTCCTCCCGGTACCTGCCCTGCATACTAATCACCAGCCCTGCTGGCGGTGAGTCAGCTCCGTGCCAGGCGGGCAGGGAGGGAAGGCCAGAAACGCCAGCTCCACGCGTGTGGGGAGCAGCCAGAGGGGCAGGAGCCAGCCCTGACCCCCGAAACACACGCTGCCCGAGACCCTGACCATCGCTGAGTCCCAGGCAGGTGGAGATGGCAAATTCTGAGAGCCGTCCAAGTGCAAACGCTGGCCCATGTCCTCAGATCTAAGTCCTCCCCACGGCTACCAGAGAGAACTCTCCGGAAGTCAGTCCCTTGGTAGAGTCTGGCTAAAGAGCAGCCTCTTTGCCAGGCGCTTTGATAACAATAAGACAGAACCTTAGTGCTGAACACGCGGCAGGCACACCTGTGAGCAGATGAGGGCAGAGCTTGCACCAGCGGCTCTCAGAGCGTGGGCCCTGGCCCCACAGCATGAGCGTCACCAGGAACTTGTTAGAAATGCCAAGTCATGGGCCTCACCCCACACCTGGGAATCAGGAACTCTGGGGGTGAGGCTGAGAAATCTGTGTGTGAACATGCTTTCCAGGGGGTCCTGACCATGCTCGTGTTTGGGAACCACTGGCCTGTGCAAAGGCCCCGAGGTGGGCAGGAGCAGGCACGTTGGAGCAACTGGAGGGAGGCCTGCAGGTGGGGTGGGAGAGGGGGAAACAGCGCGGCCTCGATGAGCTGGACAGGGGTTGGCTTACCTTGGCCTTGGAGGCGTCCTAAGCATTTCAGCCCTGCATCACTGCCCATCACCAGGGAGCCCAGCCGGAGGGCTCCTCTGCCCTGGGGACCCTGGAGGAGTAGCAGGTCACCAGAGTGTCCAGGTTGGCCGAAGCGAGAGGAGGGGGGTGGCCACGTCGGATGGCTTCCAGAGGCCCCTGGTCACCCGATCTTGCCAATGTGTGAGCTGCAGGAAGCACCGGTCAGACGATGAGTCCTGCTGCTGGGCAAGTGCCTTAGTCCTCAACGTGGGAAAGAACTTAGGAGGAAAGCCCCTCCTTGTGGCCCTCAGGAGGCCCTGGGGCCCCTGTGAGCAAAGGAGACTGCACGGCTACCCTCGTCAGGAAACAACCCTGCACACACTCATACCTGGAGGACCCCGGGCAGCTGAGCCCGGATGAGCCGGATGTGGTCGCACCTGTTTGCAGGAGGTGTTAGCCCAGAAATAGATCAAACACCCGCCACCCCCGGACTCAGCGTCAAGTGACATTTATGGAGTCCTCACTGTGTGCTGGACACTGTCCGGGCCCTGTTGCGTCTGCTAGCTCTCAAGGAGGGCTCCCAGGTCTGAGGGCTCCTTCTGCCATTCCGTCCACAAATACATAGAGATTGTTTGTTCTGGCCTGGGCATCGGGACACGGTGCTGAGCAGGACATATATGGTCCCACCCTCAGAGCAGCATGGTGGGGAAACGGGCAAATACAAATGATCCAGAAAAGGTGATTTTAGGGCCAACCACGAGGATTTGGGGTGTTATGTTTATTAAGAAACACTATTTCTTTAAGAGTCCTTAGCAGGGAGAAAGAAACCAAGAGAAAAGACAGTCTGCCAGAGCTGCTCACACTGGCGTTGCCCACAGTTACTATTAAACATCACCGTAGGACCTGGTAGTGGTTGAGCTCATCAGTGCCCCAGGCCCTTTGCATCTCCTTAAGGACTGGCTGGCCAGTGTCCTCTGTCTCCCCAGCCCCGGCTGCCCCCTCTCCGTGGGGCTTTTTCACAAGAGGCTCAGGGACTTCCTGCATCTGCCAAGAGACACCTGCTGTCTTCCCTCCTGGCGTGGCGTCCTGCAAACCTGACAACGAGGATTGGAGGCCACGGGCTCTGGGGAAAGGTGGGGAGCTTTTTAAAAACATGTCCCTGTTGTTTCCCTCGCTGATCTCCCCCACCCCTCCACCCCCAGCTGGCATATGAACTTGTTCTTCCTTTCTAAGACTCTGAGAAAAAGCACCATCTGGCAGTTTCATCAGGCCCATGGCCCGTTTCCACCCAGCCCACTCTGCTTTCCTCCCAGCCCCAGGTCTGCAGAGCGATCCAGCTTTCGCGGGGCACATGCAGAAGGAGAGAGGCAACAGTAATGGTAGAGACGTGCAGAGCGCTCGCCGCTGGCCCAGAGAGCTTCTGGTTCTGGTTCTGCAGGTGTCCGGATGCTTGCAACAGCCCCGGGGGGGGGGGGGGCGGGGTGGACCGCTATCACCACCCCGCTTTTACAGAGGGAGGAACTGACATGTGGAGACGATCAGAGACATTCTCATGCGCACGTGGCTGGTGATGGCAGACTGGGACCTGAGCCACAGGAAGCATCAGACTCCGCTGATTCGTACATGGAAAACCCAATCTTGGCTAAAAGATGTGGGAAGCAGGGGAAGAGAGTTTAGAAAAAGGGATCTCGCCCACCTGGCCGGGAGAGAGGGATGCCAGAGAAAAGGCCAATAAATCCACGAGGAGGGGCAGACCTGGCTGACCAGGCTCTGAGCTCGGTGAACAGCAGAGCCAGGGAGCCCCCCAGGACTGGAAAGCCAGGAGCCCCCTCGGGGAGCTGGCCAGGGAGCCTCTGGGAGCCTGCAGGAGACCTGGAGACAGTCCTCCCTGGTTCCTTGCCCAGCTCAGGTCCTCACCGCTGGCCCCTCCCTGACTGTGTTCTCTGAGTGATAGGTGAGGCTGCGCCCACGGTGGTGGGAGGGAGCCTCCTTTGGAGCAGAGGGACCTGGGCACGAATTGCAGCTCTGTGTGCTGAGGCCAAGTCACCCCCCACCCCATGTCTGTGTTCTCATCTATAGGGCTGCTCCCCTCATGTTAAGAAATGTGAATGAGCTTGGTATCAAGAACCCACGTGTAGTGTATGTGATTGTCTAGCCCAAGCATGTCAAACTCTCGGCCCACAACGAATATTTTTGCGGCCCAGCCAATATAACCGTATGTAAGAAACGTTTTAATAAAAATTTCATAACTTAATTTTTACAATATCCTGTGACACATAATTATTAATAACGAACTACAATGTTAACTAATGACTGATTACTATCATCGTGTAGCATTCATTTCCCTTACGAGCCTTACGGGCAGGCGCACCATCTCTCTCCACTAATACTAGCAGCGAATATTTTAGCGGCCGGTTGCTGCGTCATTGGTCTTGGCCTGACTTGTTTGGTGTGCACAGCAGGAAATATTTCGCTTTTGGAGAACAAGAAAAATAGGCTTATGTGCGTTACGCTTATTAATTTGTGCAGTTATCCAGTGTCTGGAAGATAATGTTCAAGAAAACCATATTAACTTTTACTAAAATGTTCTATTATTTTGTGTTAACGATGACTCATTTATTCCAGCCCTTTGTATTCAGCACGTCTCTATCGAAGTAAACCTACGTTTCTATAAAAATTGAAGCTTTTGGTTTGTTGCGGCCCACGTAAACTTAAACTTGTTTATTTGGCCTGTGTTAGCCTTTGAGTTGGACATGCTTGGTCTAGCCATTATACTGTACGCCCGCAACCAATAATGTTACATGTAAAATGTAATTGAAAAAAATTTTAGATTAGGAACATGTTAAAAAGGAAAAACAAACCAAACCAAAAAAAAAAAAAAAAAAGACCCAGGTAGGCTCCTGGCACAGAAGAGTTGTGTGGCCCAGGTGTCCTGCCCTCAATCCTTGTTCTTCCTTCCAGAACAAGGAAGGAGGAAGCGAAGGCTCCCACGGCGACTGGGGCTGGGCCTAAAGGGGCCAGGCAGCCACCCACGCCTCTAGGACACAGGGCTTCCTCCTCAGAGCAGAGCCCCGAGGGCCACAGCCCCGGCCCAGGCTGCTAGGAGCAGGTGGGCAGTGCCAGGCCAGGCAGAGAATGGAGGGGCCCTGACTCCCTGGGCAGCAAGTTGCTTCGATCCAGAGGCCAGTGTGAGGGCTGTGCCCTAGCCTGGCAGGCAGAGAACTCCCCAGCATCCCTGTGTGGGCAGCAGCCAGAGGCAAAGCTGTTCCTCCCCCTGGCCACCATCCCCTGGGGAGAGGGGAGTCAGCTGGCAGTGGGGGGGTCCCCTAGATAAAGGAGCTTTACTCCACACAGCCCCGCCCTCCAGTCCCTGGGCCTTGCTGGGTCCTTCCGGCCATCTCCCCGCTGCAGACCCACGTGGGAGGGGCCGCTCCCCGCAGGCTGTGTCCACCGTGTCTCCCTGACAGCTCACCACCGCTCACCACCGCGGCGCAGGACTCAGGTCACAAGTCCAGGATGGAGTGTGGGCTGTTCCTGGCCCCTCCACTGTCACAGGAGCCTTTGATGTGGGTGCAGGCAGTGACCTCCACTCAGGGTTTCCCCTTCAAGAGAAGAAACTAAGGGACTCGGGAGGGACCCATTGTCCCAAGAAGTAGGGCACGGAGCGGGGTTTGGGGCGGCTGTGAGCGCGGCAGAAGGAAAGAGGGCAGCTTCCTTTTCTTTCTTCTTTTTAACACTCGTTTTTTTCTCTCCATAAAAAAATGTGAACACAGAGCTAGAGAAAAAGTGAAAAGGTCCTTTTATTCCTAGGTGTGACCCATGTCACTGCTTCCCCAGCAGTGACCTATATTAGTAGTTGGCTGTGTATCGTATATCACCCTGACTTTTTCTGGGCATTTACACACACGCGCGCACACACATACATGCACACACACACGCACTCACGTGTGTGATGCCAGGATCTCTGCTTGTCTTTGCTCTTACATAAATGGGATTGAGCTGACCATATGACTCTGCAATGTTTTCTCTGGAAATGCACATTCCGGACATACCAATGACATACAGGAGCACCCCTGTTAGCTTTTGATTTTTTAATCTTCCATATAATACTGCTCATGTGGGTGTAACAGGGTCCCCGTTACCCACCCAATCCCAGGAGCGTGGGCCAAAAGGCTTCTGAATGTGGGTGGCATCCCTGGCTCTGACAGTTCCAGCGGGATGCTGTCCACATTCAGACAGTGGCAGTGCCTTCTCCTCACGCCGAGCTTTCTGATCCGTCCTTGCAAACAATCCTGAAGCCAGCGCCCTCGCCCAGCCTCCCGGTGCACACGCGTGAGTCACTCTCTAGGCGTGGATGCCCCGAGGTGGTGCAGGTGGGCAGGGACCCTGCCATGGTGTGGGAGGGCGGCTTGGGGCCTCCTGCACCCGCTCGGCCGCATCAGTCCCCCTAGCCCACATCCATCAAGTGGCAGTTGGCTGGGCTGGCTGCTTCCAGGAAATCAATCGCAAAGACTGGCGGTCGTCAGTGCTTGCGCCCTGGAGGCCATCCAGGGAGTAGATTAAATTGTAGGAGAAAAATCGTACTGGGCCCGAGACCACTCATAACGGAGACTCCTCGGTGACCTCTCTGGAGAAGTGAAGAGAACAAAGGTAGACACACTCTCACTCCCATCGCCCACCACAGTCCACCTGCCTGAGCCCAGCCCTCTGCCCTGGGAGACGCCGCCCCTCATTAGCAGCCTGGAGGGGAGGAGGAGGCCTGGTCCAGGGCTACAGGTGCGCAGGCAGGGAGGCCAGAGGGGGCACCTGCTCCGCCACCTTCCGGAGGAGCAGGTGCCCCCAGCTGACCATCAGGTCCTTAGCTGCTCAGGGTCACGGAGCCCCTTTCTCCAATACCTGCCCCCTTCTGCCACCTGCTTAAGAGGCCGCCTGGCAGCCAGTTGGCAACCCTCCTCTGACCCCTCTCCACCTACTCCCCAGGCCAAGGGTTCCTCCAGCTGAGTACAACCCTCCGCCCGCCCCACCCTGCACACACGGGTGCAGGCACCCCTTAGTCCTTATTATCCAGCTCAAGACACTGGTCCCGCACCCCTGGGAGGAGGCGGGCCTCTCGAGGGCGGTGTGTGTGTGGGGTGGGGGGGCTTGGTGTGGACAAATCCATGCTCCTTAACTGCCAGGGTGACTGGGGCCTTGGCCTGGTTTCAAAGGCAGCAGGTTTAGAAGCCTCACCCTCTAACCATCCCCGCCCACAGCTGGCCTTGCACAGAAAACCCAGCCATGGCTATGAACTTGGGGGAACATGCCTTCATCTTCTACCCCCAGCAGTCTCCCCGCCCTCCAAGCCAACCTACTGATCACGATAAAGATAACTGCAGCTGCCAGGGATGGGGCGCTACTTCTCACACTCTCTGCGAGGTAGGTACGTACGCTGGGATTTACAGGTGGGAAAGGGGGGCTCAGAGGGGTTACGTGGCTGGATCCAGGTCACACAACTGTAAGTGCCAGAGCCAGGACTGGAACCCAGGTCCCAATCAGACTCCAGGGTTTATGGGCTTCACCACTGTGCTACCCTGGCTCCCACTGGCTTCCCTTCATTCCCTCTTCTGGGTTGTCCTGAAGACCAGGCTGAGCTGGCCAATTTCCCAGGGCTGCCCCCTGGCGGGGTGGGGCTGCCTCATCTGGTCCGTGGGGCTGTGTGGTAGGGGTTCCTGGCAGAGAAGAGACTCTTACATGCCCCTCCCCTTCTTCTCCAGATTCTCCAACTTTCTCCTACAGATCCAGCCCCGCTCCAGGCCAGCCAGACCTGACAGGCCACCCTGCCTGCCGGGGACTCTTGTAAGTCACTCCCTCTGCTTGCAGGGAGGCAGCGCAGCCTGAGACCCAGGGACCCTCTCCGGCAGCACCTCCCTGCCTGGGCCCAGGGCGGGGCTGGTTTCTTTTCCCCAGGCTGCCCAGGTCTGCAGGCTGGGAGAGGGAGGTAGGCCCATTCCAGAGGGGCTTGCTGCCCTCCTGTGGCCTGGTGCCATGGCTGCCACAACTCCCTCCTCCTGCTGTCGCTGCTAGGCCTGGGCTCCAGCGGGGAGAGGGCAGGGAAGAGAAATGTGGAAGTGGGAAGGTGAGAGAAAAGAAGTGCAGAAAGAGGGGTGGCCCACCCAGCATAGCTCAGTGGTTGGGCATCCAACCTATGAACCAGGAGGTCAGGGTTCGATTTCCAGTCAGGGTACATGCCCGGGTTACAGGCTTGATCCCCAGTGTGGGGCATGCAGGAGGCAGCCGATTACTGATTCTCTCTCATCATTGATGTTTCTATCTCTCCCTCTCCTTTCTCTCGGAAATTAATAAAAATATGTTTTTTAAAAAAAGAAAGAAAGGTGGGTGGGTATTGGGGAAGGACGGAGCCTTCTGCAGCACCTGGAGAATGGCAACAACAATAACAAAACTAATAATAATAATTGAAAGGCAGCTAGCACGTAGAACATTTTACCACTTACACATTTTCTCATTTAATCCTTACATTTACAACAATGTGACGAGTAGCTGCTTATGATCATCCAAGGCTTGGTCATTTGTTCAAATGTCTCAGCTGGCAAAGGACAGAGCCATCCTCACCACCTCACTGCTCCAGCCTCCAGCTGCTCCTCCCACTCAGGGGGGCACAAAGATGGCGAGCCTCTGGGCACTGCGCCCGCCCCCCCCGACCCCCCGTGTGGCTTTGGGCACTGTGCCCCCCCCCCCGTGGCTTTTTCCTCTGTCCATCACCCCTGTTCCCTGGCGCTGTACCCTGCTGGGGGCCCACGTGGTCAGGATCACCATCACCAGGAGGTCTTCTGGGATGGTGTGGCCTTGTTTGTGCCTCGGGTCTCCAGCCTCCCTGCTGCCCAAGGACTGACGTTCGGCACCAAGCCACGCACAGGGCCCAGGTCATTTTTGCTGCTGAAGAGACGGAGGCAGAAAGACCAGGAAATTCCCAACCACCAGCTAACATGGCAGAGCCAATAAAAGTGACAGACTGATCCATTGGCCTGAAAATATGTCCTAGTGCATTGCTTGGTGAATAGAAAAGAAAAGAAAAGGAAAGAAAAGAAAAGAAAAGAAAAGAAAAGAAAAGAAAAGAAAAGAAAAGAAAAGAAACCATGTTTTAAAGCTGAGGACAGAAAGAAAAGATTTTATTAATGAGACAAAATTATTTTCTACGTATCTAAGTATAGAAAAAGGATATTTGCCAAGATGTTAACCAATGAGTTTTGTTTATTTTCTCTTGGCTGTGTTTTCTATTTATTTTCAATGAACATTGATTATTCTCATGATTTTAAGAATAAAAATAAACCAATCCCAGACTGATTGTACCTGTCTCTGCCCTTGTGCCTACCCCCAGCAGTTCCTCCCTTCCCCCCCCCCCCCCATCACAATTTTGTATTCCTGGGCCTTCCCTCTTGCCATGTGCACGTCTTGTGGTGGGTGGGGGCTCCTACCTGCTCCAGCAAGCCTTCGCCCGACTAACAAGAGGTGAAGGCTGCACCCTTGGCCTTTCCTCGCTGACCTGCCTCTGTCAAATGCACCAGGTGGGAGGCCCTGGCTGCCCTTTCGTGGGAGGACGTGCCCAGCTTTCCAGGCATCCTTTGCTCCTGCAGGCTGAGGCCGCCTGCCCTGAGGCCGAGAAGCTCAGGGGCAAGGCCCTCCTGGTCACTGGACTGGAGCCCAGGTCAATGGCTCCACGGCTGAGAGGTGATTGTTGCAAAATGAAGAGCGAGGGGAAAGAAATCGCAGAAGCGCCTCCTCATCAGAGAAGAAAGAGCAGAGCCTCAGGATGGGGCTAGGCTGGCCCCTTCCAGAAGCTCCATGGAAACGAGGAAGGAAATGGGAATGGAGCTTCCTGAGCCTCTACTATGTCCAAACAGTGGACTCTACAGACACGTCCCTCCTCCCAGAACACCCTTCCTTTGTACAGGCGGGTGGGGCAGCTGAGGTCAGGAGGTACCTTGCCCTTAGCTTCTTGCATTTCTGGTGCTTCATCTAACATCAGAGTAAGCCCCTGAAATTGAGTCTGGATGGAGAAATCTGTATGGACTGGCAGCGTCTTCTCCTCCCCTGCGTTAGGCACGGCCCAGGCTCCCCAAGAGCCATAGAGACCCCTCTGCTCAGGAGTAGGGACTAGGACCTAGCATTCTCCGCTGGGGGCTGGCTTTCGGAGCACCTCTCAGGTTAAGGAGGAAGGTCGCTCTCCTGCCATGGAAACAGCAGTCATCAGAAAGGCAGCCCGGAGAGCTGGCCTGCAACCCGGCAGTAGCAGGGTTCCAGGGAGTCGCCCTGAGCCCTCATCTTCAAATCGCATCCCCTGAACTGGCCGCCCCTAGAGACCTGGAAACCAGGTTCCAGTCCCCAGCAAACCTCTTACACACATGCAGGACAGATGTGGGGTTGGGGCACCTAACTGGGAGGCCGGAGAGGCTGGTATTCTACCAGCTCTGTGCCTAATCTGGGGCACAGAGGCGCGACACTCCTCACCACCACACCCTCCTCCTATTACACACTGTGGTGGCGTCATGAAAAGTTTCAAAGGGTGAGGTTGAAGGAGGCTCAGCCCTCGCTGAACGGGAGTTTCCTTCCTGAGGGGGAGTCTGGTAATGAGTTCCATGCCCTGAGGATCTCGGGTTGGCTGCCTGTAGTTGAAGTGTGATTAATAGCGACATCTCGCGGACACAATGGGTAACTGCACCCGCCTGGATGGAAGCCACAGTGACAGCCAACTTTCCTCATTTATGTGGAGAGGAGCTCATTGCAGTTAATCACACTCATCACCTGACACGGGGAGCTGTCTTAAAGCTGGAAAAGAAAACCTCCAAAAAACAGGAAACAAACTTCCGGCCTCAAATGTCCGTCTGTCTCCATCGATATACCTGGTTCACTTAATGTTGTCCCATTTCAAATATTGACCTGATAGAAGAGTCTAATGGCCATAGAGGGAGAATAATGTCAATAATAATATTAATAAAATGTAATTGACTGTCTATCCTTGCCATGAATTTCATGCATTATCTCCTTTCATCTTTCCAACAACCCAAATGAGGTGCCTGCTCTCATCTGCAGTTTTCAGATGAGGAACCTGAGACTTGGAGCATGAGGGGAAGCTGGTTTCAAACCTGCACAACCTGGCATCACAACCCTCTCTCTTTAACCACCACTCTGGGCAACCTCCCTGCCCCCAGTGTCTCCCCACACCACCCCGCCCACTGTAATTCCTGAGCCTGGAGAAAGTCTCAATTCCTGGGGCACTGGTTTAATCCCTAGACTGAATGCCCTGGGTCACCCTCTGTGACAGCCAGAGGCAGGTGGACATGAGGGACTATAGGGTTTGACAGGCCCAGGTTAGAGCCCCAGTTCTGTGCCTCATTAGCTGTGTGACCTTGGGTTTGGTCCTTAAGCCCATCTTCCTGAATTGCCAGATATGGTGCATAACCCCTTACCTTGGAGGGTGCTGTGAAGATTAGAGACAACATTTGCTGCTGAGTAAGCCCTCCAGAAATGACAGCATTCTTATCTTACCCCAAACCGACCTTTGGGAGTGACAAATTCTGATCCAGCCTCTTTAAAAAGCACCACCGCTAAGAAGGGCTGGGACTCCGATGGAGGGAGGGCCAGCCTTCTCACCCACCGGCTTGTGCTGTTTCAGAAGGAGCTGCTGATGTGTCCTTGGCTGTTCAAAGGATCTGCAAGTGTGACTTGGTCAGGGTGGCAAAGCAGACACAAGATCCCAGGACTCTGAGCCTCCATTTTCCCACACAGACACTATTATCTAAAGGACAGTGTCCCAGCAGGATTCAAGGCCATGCTTCCAGGGATCTGCAGAGACCCTGGTACCATGAACCAGCCTCATGTAGTTCAGGAAGCAAAAATCCAAGGCCAGAGTAAAGGGTCTGGATCCTAGTTCTAGCTTCACCTCCCACTTGGACCCTTGAGCTTGGTTCATGTGGACCCTTGAACTTGGTTCTCTTCCCATCTCCTCATGATCACACAGATGGAGGCTTCTCTTCTCGGTGTCTCTACGGCCCCTCCTCCTCCTGCATCTGCAAATGAATGTCGCCCTTCTTGTTCATATCTGTCACTAGCTGAGAAACAGCCATAATGGCCACCATGAATAGCATCTGGCAGGTGGAAGGTGCTCATGGCTGGGTGAATGAGTAAGACACCTCACTACAATGGCTGTGAAGCACACTGCTGGAAATGTCCCCAGAGAGAAAGGCACTGGGGCCCCTGACCATTCTAAGAGCCATATGAGAATTACAAAATGCAACTCCTCCTGCTTCGGGTTATACTGAGCCCCCAATATCACCGATATCGGTATTAGTAATCTCTTGCCACACAACACATTACTTTCATACTTCATAGCTTAGAAAAATAATAAACATTTATTGTCTCACAGTTTCTGTGGGTCAGGAACTGGGCAATGGCTTAACCAGGTGCTCTGGCTCATGATTTCTCAGGAGGTGGCAGTCAAATGCCAACGGGGGCCGCAGTCATCTGACGGCTCGACTGGGGCTGTGGGATCTGCTCATTCACATGGTGACAAGCTGTTGACAGGAGGCCCCGCTCTGTTCCTTGCTTTGTGGACCTCTCCTTAAACCTGCTTGGGTGGCCTCATGATATGGCAGCCAGCTTTCTCCAGGACGTGAGTCAAGAGGGAGCAAGGAGAATTCACAATGTCTCTTATATCTAGATTAGCTTCTTAGGGCAGCCATAACAAAGGCTTGAAAGAACAGATATTTACTCTGTCACTGTTCTGGAGGCCAGAAGTAGAAATCAAGGTGTGAGCAGGGCCACACTCTCTCCATAGGGTGTAGGGGAGAAAGCTTCCTTGCCAGTCCCAGTTTCTGGTGGCCGCAGATGTTCCTTGGTTTGTGGCAGCCTAACTCCAAACTCTGTGTCCGTCTTCACCTTCTCTGTGTGCGTCTGTTCTGCGTCCCTCTCTCCGTTTAAAGGACACTAGTCATTGGATTTAGGACCTATCCTAATTCAATATGACCTTTGATTACATCTGCACAGACTTTATTCCCAAATAAGGTCACATTCACAAATACTGGGGGCTGGAACTTCGACATATCTTCTTGTGGTACACATTGGAACCCACGGCCATGACCTAGCCTCAGAAGTTGCAGACTATCTTTTCTGCAATAGCAAGTGTTTATTTTACAAGGATCAGCCCTGTTCAGGGTGGGAGTGGACGCCACCATGGTGCAAATATTAGTAGGTGGGAGGCCTCATAGGCAGTATTTACAAAGGAAGCAATGAAGAAAGAACCAGTTGCACCACAGTTGGGCCCTTCAACCTATCAAGCATATAGAAAGGGTCAGAGTGTGGAGGACAGGAGGGTTTGGAAAGAGAAAACACTTCAGAGAGAGTAAAGCTATGCTCTGAGCTCCACCTCCAGTAGGACTGGAGGCCCTGCCACCTCCATCTCAAGCCTTGTGATATGGGCGTCTGTGAAGCCATTTAGAGCTGTGGGCCCCCACACCTGTGCACTGGGATTGGGGCAGGAGCCATGTGAGTGCCCCCTATGGACCAGATGCAGTCCAGAGAGCAGAGTGGTCCAAAATAGGGCTAAGTCCTGTAGCGCCCCCTAGAGGGGCAAAGGGAGCTCAGCAGGAAGAAGTTGGCAGGGGATCCTGGATTCCTAGGGGCTGAAGAGGGAATCAAAAGTTATTACCTGGAAAGGAAACGCAGACCGGGAACGTCAGGAGAACCCAGGAGATGCCCCCCAATACAGTGTTCACCACCTGCCTGGCCCAGAGAGCTGGCAACTGGGCAGTCAAAGAAAAATTGGCACTGCCCGGCTGGGGTGGCTCAGTGGTTGAGTGTCAACCTATGAACCAGGAGGTCACAGCTTGATTCCTGGTCTGGGGCACATGCCCCGGTTGCAAGGTCGATCCCCAGTAGGGGACCAGCAGGAGGCAGGCGATTGATGATTCTCTCTCTTCATTGATGTTTGTATCTCTCTCTCCCTCTCCCTTCCTCTCTCTGAAATCAATAAAAAATATATGCAGAAGAAGGAGGAGGAGGAGGAGGAGGAGGAGGAGGAGGAGGAGAAGAATTGCCCCAATCAGGGTGGGGGCAGTCAGGTGAGAAACCAGATAAAATCTTACCTTACCACAGCCCGGTCCCCGAAGGCCCACACCCCAACCACAGACCTAGGAAGGGCAGGAGGAAGAAGGTTTATCTTTGAAGGAACAGGAGTGGCATTTCATATCTATGACTGGGTGCCTTAAACCTCTAAATCGAAGGTAGATTTTGTGACATAAAGTGACCAAACCTGAGTCTAACTGGAAGAGGCGTGGGGTGTGCCGGGCTCCCCCTGCCCCCTCCCCCCTCCCCCGGGGGAAGGGAAAATGCCTCCTTGCTGAATGGTCCAAACGGACAATGAGAGGCTAAGACCAAGCTGCCTTTTGATTGCACCCGCATTCAGCAGATCGGTGTCGCTGAGCACGAGCTTTCTCAGGGGAAGCTGGGCCTTATATCCCTGCTCCACCCCCGCCATTTCCGTCTCAGCTTTTGTTCAGCATTGAATGTTTACTATTTTTTCCTTTCTAATTTCTGGAAATAACACCAAGAACAACAGCAATAACAAAAAGGACTCCTTGTACCCAAGCAAAACACCCACACCCTCCGACCTCCTCACCCTGCCGCGGCCCGAGTCCACCCGAGGGGAAGCGAGATGAGGTCAGCGGGCTGCCCGTGCGGGAGGAGAGGGTCCTGGGAGGACACGGCGCCTGGGAACACTGGCTGTTTTTCCGAAATCGTTGTGCTCAGTCAAGTCAGTGGGGGAGGGGCTGGGGCAAAGCCAGGAGAGAGCATCAGGAAGCAGAGTTCTACTAACTTTTTTTAAAACATTCCCCGGGGATGTTGGAGCTGTGGTCTGATCAGTCCTCCTAGTATCTTATTTGTTACTACTGGAGGGGGCGGGGGGGGGGGGGGGGGGGAGGCTGCCTCTGAGTCTCTCCTCTCTCACTGCCCTTGACCAAGCTTGGGACTAGCTCAGTTTAGTTTTAGGAGTCAGGTTTTGTAAAGAGGGTCACCTTGGGGAGCAGGCTGGAGGGCCAGCCAGGAGCCGGGCTCTGCAGGGAGCGCAGGGTCTCCAGAGCATCGGTCTGCTGATCAGACCCCCAGAAGCCCCTAGCCAGGACCTCGCTGAGCAGGGGCTGGAATGCAAGTGGAGCTGTGAGCCTGGACGGTGACATAAAGCTCCGTCCACAGGCAGAGCTTCTAGGGTCGCCCGCCTTCCCCAGCACCACGTCTTCAGGGAGCACAGACGCGGGTTCTCTATGTTTT
Organism: Myotis nattereri; assembly: GCF_964212035.1. Lineage (NCBI taxonomy): Eukaryota > Metazoa > Chordata > Mammalia > Chiroptera > Vespertilionidae > Myotis > Myotis nattereri. Next base: position 21,698,740 of record NC_138075.1, on the reverse strand, counting down.
AGCAGAAAGGATTTATCGTGCTAATGATGACAGTGGTATTTCAAGACCTAAACAAGCCTAGTTTTGAATCTGATGGAGGGAGGGCTCCAACACTCTTTGAAAACGCTAGGCCCTCAATAAAATCTGTCACCAGGCCGCCCATTTCTCTCTCTCCCAGATCTTGGTGCCAAGAAGCAGTCACAACCTCAACCAGGCAGTGACAGCACTCTGGGATCAGTGTCCGGGATCAGTGTCCCGAAGAGCTTAATCCTGAACGAGTTGCTGTCACGTTGTCTGGAGCTGACCAGCCTGGAGAGGCTCAGGGCGAGGCTTTCCCGGGCGAGAACACGACCCTTTCAGTGAGCCTCAGTTTCCCCAGGGGAGTAACTCCAGAGCGGCTAAGCTCCGCCTGCATGGGGTTAGAGCAGGGCTTCTCAGCGTCAGCACGAAGGACATGTTGGGCCGGGTGAGGCTTTGTTGTGGGGATGGCCCTGAGCATTGTAGGATGCTGAGGACAATGCCTGGCCTCCATCCACAAGATGCTAGTAGCATTCCTTCCCTCAGCTCCCCCCTCACTGTGACAATCAAAACTCCCCCAGACATTGCCCAGTGTCCCTGGGTGGCAAAATCATTCCCAAATGGGTGAGAAACAGACCAACTATTACACAGAAACAGCAAAGGAGAAAGAAAAGGCTCTGAGTTGGAGATGGGACCACGGAACCTTTATACCAAAATCGATTTAAGGCCAATCCTTAACAGCCACAACAAAACAGCCCATCCATCTACTACTGTAACTCCAATCGCCACCCAATATTGAGAGCTTCCAGGCTCCCCAACGGAGGTTCATGGATCTGGCCTGAAGTCTGGGATGCCTCGACTTAGGGCTGTCTTTGCTGCTGGGGTTGAGTCTTTGGTAGAGGCCAGTGATGACCAAAGCCATGACTAGTAAGTGACACAGCTGGACTTCCCATGGATATGACACAACGTACCATTCCTTTTTTATTAGAACACATTTTTGTGCTGGTGCAAGTGGGTTCCAGGCAGGGGCTCTGCTGTTCCTGGTTTCAGCAGACCTGGTGTTTGGCACTTCCTGCACAGGCAGGATCCTTCTGGTAAATTCAAGAAAGTGCCAGCATTAAGACGTGAAGAAAGAGTGCCCCTGGCTTGGAAAAACCCCAGAGAGGTTAAGATACGCTGCACCACCAGTGCTCTTGGCACGGAGGCTGATATTGTCGGGGAAAACACAGCAGTGGTTCTGAGATGAAACGTGGCTCAGAAGAGCCGGGTTCTGGTGGAAAGGGCATTCGATGCTCAGTGGGGGTGAGCACGCACACATTCATCTCCTCACGGTCATCCCCATTCCCTCTGGTTGTAAGACCGGCCTCACCAGACTGGATTGTTTTGCACGGTGCCTTAGACAAGGTAGTATATCAGGATGGGACCTGGCCGCTCCAGGCCTCACATTTGTGCCAGAGACACAAGGTGACATGATGTGTAGGCACAGAACCACCCTGGGAAGGACCCCGCCCGCCCGAGGAGGCCACTTGGACGTGATGGAGCTGCCGTGATTGCTTGCGTCCAGCTGCCTTTAATAGCGAACAGTTTACCGTGCGCAAAGCACTTTCACCTGCACCATTTCATCCCTTCCTCACAGCCTGGGAAGGAGGGCAGACATTGTCATCACTCCATTTCAGAAAACAGAAATAGCAACTTGAAAAGATAAAGGGACTCACTTCCTCAAGGGTCCCCCCTGGCAAGGGACCTTCAATGCCACGCCCTAGGTTCTGCCCACCTTACCCTGAAATCTACCTTTAGGGCAGTCCCATTTCTACCTTTTCTGTTGCCTGCTCTGGATCTAAGTAGTTTGTTATGTGCTGGCTGTTTTTCTTGGGAGCAGGGCGGGAGAATGGATTGCAGGGGTGGGCAAACTTTTTGACTTGAGGACCACAATGGGTTCTTAAACTGGACCGGAGGGCCGGAACAAAAGCATGGATGGAGTGTTTGTGTGAACTAATATAAATTCAAAGTAAACATCATCACATAAAAGGGTACGGTCTTTTTTATTTTTTTAGTTTTATTCATTTCAAACGCGCGGGCCGTAGTTTGCCCACGGCTGGATTAGAGTCTTAGTTTACAGAGAAAATTCTTATGAGTAAGGATGCTGTTTGACAAAACAATGTCACGTTTGTAATTTCTCTTAAAAATGGCTTTCTCACAAATTGCCCATGAGATGGGAACTCTTGTGAATTATATTCCTCATGGAAACAAAAGGTACCTTTAAGGGGGAGGGGGGGCAGTCTTTACCTCATTTTCAAGTCATACAAGAAACCCTCACACTCTTGGGTCTTACAAATTTTGGGATGGAGTTCACGAAACATTCCCACCCCCTAGTCCCGTGGTCGGCAAACTGCGGCTCGTGAGCCACATGCGGCTCTTTGGCCCTTTGAGTGTGGCTCTTCCACAAAATACCACATGAGGGCGTGCACGTACAGTGCGATTGAAACTTCATGGCCCATGCGCAGAAGTCGGTATTTTGTGGAAGAGCCACACTCAAGGGGCCAAAGAGCCGCAGTTGGCCGACCACTGCCCTAGTCCAATATTAGTATCTACTTTCATCAATCGACACGCTTTGACTTTTTATTGACGCAGAAGGGTTTTGTTTCATTTGTTTTGTTTTGTGGGCGTGTTTGTTTGGGTGCAGAGCTCCCTGGGGAGAAAGGTAAGAGTCATGGAAGCACCTGATGAGCTGTCGCCCCATCCTGACCTCTGACCTCTCGAGGGAAGAGTTAGGACGAGAACAGGAGAAGGAATCATCATGTAAGCCTTTGAGCAACTAAAGGTACAAGCAGTTTTGTTTTGGGACAACAGTGGTGAGAACAGGGAACAAAGTGCAGCCAATCAGCGGGACGGTCATGAGCTCCCCATTGCTCCATCCACCCGCCAGGTTGGCAAGTCGGTGGCTTAGAGTGGCTCTGGAGAGAATGCTGTGCCCAGCGGCCACAGGAGTGAGCACCGTGAAGCAGTGTTCCCACTGAGGCCACACAGGCTGATGAGGCATCCTTTAGGGGGCTGTGAAGAGTTAAACCACCAACGGGGAGGGTGTGGGGCAGAAGCACATGGGGTCTGCCCAGGGGCCTATGGGACATACCTTGGGGGCCTCTAGGAATAACTCAGAAAGAGTGGCCGGGTGGAGGGCCAGTAGAAAGGTCTACAGACCTTCAAGAGGGGCTCAGAGTTACAGAAACCTAGGTCTGGATGTCAATATGACCTGGTGGGCACCCGGGGCTGGTGAAGTCTGGTCGTGTGCTGTGTGAAACACCACACTTTATCTCCCACACGTCATTCAGCTTCAGAAATCCTACCTTGAGTGAAGATGCCTATTGTGTAGACTCCTTCCCAGTGCAATTATCTGGGGGACCCCCCCTCCACTGATTGATTGCCCTGCCTCCCCTACCCTTGTGGGGGAGCCCCTCTCAGAAACTGTCCCCTGGCGGCTGGAGAAGCCTAAACTAGGGCTTGGGGGTAGGAGAAAATAAATAGTTTTGTTTCTATGTTTGGCAAAACACCAAATATGATTTGCCAAGGGTTTCTGTGACTAGGTTATTAGGTAAAGAATTTTTGCTATTTCAACTGCCAGGTAAAGAATTTAGATTAGAGCAGTAAGGGATTTCCCAATGTCAAAGGGAAATAGATTCTCTATTCTAGGCCCATTTCTAACGATAAAGTGAGAGGCCTGCCTTGTCTGCCAGCCAGCTGCCCAGATCTATTTAAAAGGCTCTCTCCGTGTCTTCTCCTGAACGCCCACCCTTCACCTGAATTCCCTGATCCGTCTCTGCTCCTGCATCTTCCTCACAGCACTTGACAAAACTGATCAGGGATGGAGACTGTGTCTTGTTCTTTCCTGTGTCCTTGACCCTTGGACGGCCCATGGTACACAGTATATGTTGGCTGGTTCAGTCGTGAGTGGAAAGCTACTTGGAGACAGGAGAGTGTGTTAGGACCCATTAGAGCAGTGGTTCTCAACCTTGGCTGCACATTAGAATCACCTGGGAATCTTTTCAAAATCCTGATTTCTGGGCCTCATCCTCCGGAAATTCTGTTTCTTTGTTATGGGGTGGGGCCACAACATTAGTAACAAACAGAATTTCTGGAGGATGAGGCCCAGAAGTCAGGATTTTAAAAGGATTCCCAGGTGATTCTAATGTGCAGCCAAGGTGGAGAACCACTGCATTAGAGCAACGCGTGCGAGCCCCCTTTGAGCTCATCTGTGGAATGGGCCACGTGGAGCTACGGAGAGGCGTTATGAGGGTGAAATGAGGAAGCACAGGGCGAACACCTCACAGTGCCTGGTCTCATGCAGCCTCCTTCTCCCCTGGCCCCCTTCTGCCTGGCATTGGGTCTGGAAACACAGGGGGGGGGGGGGGGCCCTACGTGAAGACGAGAGGGCTGAGTGATTGCCCCAGAATGACGAAGGATCTGAGCCAACTGGATGGTGGTGAAAATGAGCCGAGGCAGGTCCCGCACTGGGATCTGGAGAGAAAGTGCGCTGACAAAAGGGGGTGGCAAGAATCCTGGCACCACGGTACAGCTACCCACAACAGCTTCCTCTTTTCTTTGTGGATCCTCGTGTAGTCCTGTGGAGGGGCATCAGATGGGTGGGCAGCACTGTGCCCCAGTGCTGTGAGGACCAGTTACTCCACACCGTGCCTGGGCACCTTCCTGAGGAAGAAAAGATGCCAAGCCAATCCCCCAGACACAGCAACTCCAGGGCAAGGGGTAGTCACACCCCAGGCTCTGGCTAGCAACTGGCTCCCCAGTGGGGAAAAAACTTAGCTCAAGTGATCAAAAGACTCCCTAATTGAAGAGCTAGAACATCCCAAAGTGCCTCACCCAGTGGAGAGACGGATGGCACTGCTGCAAAGCAGACAAAGAAAGGCAAGGGACTCTACCCCGGAACGTGCAAGATGGAGGCGGGCAGGCTGTGAACACCGCGCAGCGATTATGCAGAAAGGCTGCGGCGCCACCCTCCCACCCTCCACCCGCAGCACCCACAGGGTCACACTTCAGCAAGAGCCGTTGAACAGCTGCTAATTACTGAGATTCCAATAAGAGCCACATCTTAGAGGTGATTTTGAACTGATTGCAGCTCTTTGAACTGATTGCTGCTGTAAGCTGTAAAGGAAGGAATCTGAAGAAAAGTGAAAAATCCTTTGATCAAACACAAAGGAAATCTTCCAAAGAAAAATACCTTGATTGTACACAGGCATCATCGCTGTCTGCTTCACATGTGTAAACAAACGATTTATACCCGCCTGTTAAACCTATAGGTTCCTTGAGGCAGGGACCATATTTGTTTATCCTTATTCCTCCTTACAGTATCCACATTGAAGATGCTTACACAATTTAATTGAAGCAATTGCTGTGTTAATAATTTGATCACGTAACTTACTTTTTTTACGAAAATAGGCTACTATAAAACGAATGCTAGGAGAAAGCAATACAAAAGGCCATTTTTTAGCTATTTTTTTCTTGGCTTTTTTTTTTTGTCTAAAAAGACCATTTTAATACCCTCACGTCTAGGAAAGCATACCTATTTTTCCAGAAGCCCCAAAGATGCAAATACAGTCATTCTTGAAGGCAAGCCAAGCACTCTCCATTCCACAACAGAGACCATGTTGATTGCGCTGCGTGGGTTGCTAGGCAACCACTTGGTAATTCCCCGTGTAATAGAAATGAACCTGTCATCTGCTTCCCTGGCTGTGTGTGACATGCAGAGACGACAGGTGAAGGACAGGCAAGAACGCCTGCACCTGGATGACACGATCACTCCTGAAGTGTGCTGACACCGGAGAAAATCCCTACACCCTGTCAGAAAGCGCTGGAGGGAAATTGTCATTAAACTATTAGCACGAGAATATTCTTGGGTTTACCCTGTGGGTAAATACTGTGGGTTATCCTGTTATCCCTGTCCGCAAAGCGGGAGACCAAAAGCACTGTCGTTTTGCGTGTGGATGGCTGTCAATAAGAGTTCCAGATCAGCGTGTCCCATGACTCCAGCTGCGGTGAGATTTTACCAGATAAAAGCAGCCTTTCAAGTCTTAAAGGGGACCCTCAATATCTCAAAGTTCTGGATGACTAAACCACACTTTTTTATACCAGAAGAAAATGCTCCTTGTAATTTGTTTGTTTGGAGGTGATTCCCCAGGCATTTGAGGCAAATGAGCTGCCTTGTGAAGACTCCACTCCACTTTAGGTATTGGCACCGTTGTCTTTGAAACAGGCTGAAAACACGACAAGGCACCGGAGAATGAATAAAGGCTGTCTCTAAGCTTCTCTGACATTAAGTAAGAAAAAGAGAAAAATTTAAATGCCATTTCAAATTTGGGGGGCTAAGAGGATTCATCTTTTTCACATGAATTTCCAAAAGGACCATCTCCCCAGAATTTTTTTTTAAATAAAGGATATTTACCGCCCCCCCCCCGCCCCCCACTTCCATGAACATCATCTTTGGAAGTTGCTTGCTTTTCAGTCCCTTGTTTGAGATTTAACTTTGAGATCTTGGACTCTGGGATCAGGCAGTCAGTTATAGAGAAAGCAGATTCTGAATCCAGATAAAATCAACCAGGTAGTTTTTTATCTGGGGTATGTTGTTTTTTTAATATATTTTTAAAATTGATTTTAGAGAGAGAGGAAGGGAGTGGGAAAGAGAGAAACATGGATTAGCTTGCCTCCTGCATGCCCCTCCTAGGGATGGAGCCTGCTACCCTGGCAGGTGCCCTGACTGGGAATCAAACTGGCGACCTCTTGGTGCATGGGATGATGCTAAACCAACTGAGCCGCACTGGCCAGAGCTAAACCAAGGAGGGGGTTTTTTTTGTTTGTTTCTTTTTAAGATATATTTTATTGATTTTTTACAGAGAGGAAGGGAGAGAGATAGAGAGCCAGAAACATCGATCAGCTGCCTCCTGCACATCTCCCACTGGGGATGTGTCCACAACCCAGGTACATGCCCTTGACCGGAATCGAACCTGGGACCTTTCAGTCCACAAGCCGACACTCTATCCACTGAGCCAAACTGGTTTCGGCTAAACCAAGGAGTTTTGATGAACAACTGGGCAAGGCTTCCACCCCAACATCTGGCGCCCATTTATCCAACCTGTTGTGATGCTGATTTAAAGACGATGGCCAGCCCCGTGGAGTGAAGCAGCGTCTGCCCTGCCTACCCCAAGATGGGTGTGAAGATTGTATGTATGTGTGTGTGTGTGTGTGCGCGCCACTGCATCTGTCATCTCTACTGACCACCAGGTTTTATTTATAAAGGTCTTCATGGAATTCCAGAGTCAGCCAGGAGTTGAATCAAATGTTAGGGAGGAGGATTCAAGGGCATTCTTGAGCAAATGCTCTGAAGGTAATGACCCTCCAATGACAGAGGGTGGGTTTTAGAGTTTGCATGACAAGCAATTAGTTACAGGAATTCCGGGTATTGGCAAGAGATCGTTTTTTGGGAGGGGCGTCCATTGCTCCTGAAATCAAACCTGTGCCAATATATTAACATCCTGACTGTAACCTGAAAGGTATCCGTTCCTGTTCCTGCTCTTCCAGGTATCCCCCAAGAATACGAGCCAAGAACTAATCTGGCCAGTGGGGGTCTAGTCACCTGACTGCTAAGGGGAAAAAAAGGTCATGCATCTTGCTGTCCCCTACCTCTGCCTCTGCCAGGCGGGACCGCTTGTCTCTTCTCCCACTGACTCGTGGTTCTGGGACGCTGGAGCATACACACACTTACCGTGCCATCAAATCCTCTTTAAACACTGTAATGTGGTTAGCACTATAATACTTGATGCAGGCCAGAAGATAATTATTTTATAGATGGCCAAACAAAGGTTCAGAAAAAATAAAATAGATGCTATCAGAAGCTGGTCCAAGAACTGATGCCAACCCTGTAGTGATGTTTCCACTGGTCCTCAGCAAAATTGAGGGGGGGAAAATGCAATGAATTTTTTCATAAAGCAGAAGTTATTCCATTTTTAAATTGAGGTTATGGCCTATCTTCCTTCCTGGGTATATATGGGGGAACATGTTGCAATGCTCCTTCTTTTACAACATGATATTGATAAAGAGGATTTAAAACGAGATCTTTTGGATACATTCACTGCTATTACACTATTTTAATTACTTTTAAATAATTTTAAAATAACTTGTTTTAAATTCAACCATAAATATTAAAAGAATATTTAAAAAATATTTTAAACTATATACTATAGTGTATACCTATAGTGTATGTCTTTGAATAAAGCTCAGCACAAGGTTAACTTTTCATGACAACCTATGCAGGACTGAAAATCCACACCCTGGCAGGGACAGGGCAGGTAACAGCTGAATGAAGTAGGCTGGGTGCAGGTGCAGTTTCTGTCCTGCTCTGTGGCACTCCGTGACAGGAGAAGGGAAAAGAAATCCCTAAGGGTGGCACCGGAGGGAGCAGGTCTCCCCCTGCTGGCGGTGGTGGTGGTAGAATGAGTCTTGAACCACAACTGGTACTGAGCACTGAAACTGGAAAGGCCTCTAGGGCAAGAAGAAATGGTGCTTCGAAACCCACGCTCCATCATAGGAACCTCAGCCTGAGCAAGAGTGTGACAGCAAAGATTAAAGAACTGGTGGCACCAGGAAACTATCAAGAAGCTGATTTCAAATCCTGCTGAATTAACAAAGGAAGATTTCTTTTTCACATTGGTTTGGCTATCCATTTTCATGACTAACTTATTCTGCATGTGTAATCATATAGAACTATACAATGGCTCAATAAAGTCATGATCGTGCCTACCAGTAAATTGGTCTGATGCAACTGGTTCCATTACCAAACTTATCTTTGAAATTCAAGTTATTGATATAGCACTGCTGTGTGCTCATGAATTAGGTAAAATCAGGGGAGTTTGACTTAGTTGCACCTTTCAAGGACTAAACTAATCCTCGTGCCTTTGCTTAATTTATTCTCTTTTGCCTGATATGAATTATGACCTCACCCACTTCCGTTACTGTAAATCCAACTTTTATCTGTCCTTCTTAAAGCTTTACCTCCTGGTCTCTTCATCTTCCAACAACAAAAAACAAGCTGAAGGCTATTTTTTACTCCCTTGATTTTATTAATTAGATTTTCAGCCTCCTCTGTCATTTATCACATTCTCTCTCATAGTGTTTTTTATAGCATGTCTTTATTGCCTATATCAGACTCTGAGCTATTTGCCATTACTCTAAGCGGGATTTGCCATTTTAATTATGATGGGTCCTGGTGTGAGCCTCTTTGAGTTCATCTTGTTTGGGACTCAGCACTTCCTGGACTTGTGTGTCTTTTTCCTTCACCAGGTTAGGGGAGGTTTCAGTCATTAGTTCTTCAAATAGGTTTTTGATCCCTTGCTCTCTCTCTCTTCTTCTTATGGTACCCTGTGATGCAGATATGTTACGCCTCACGTTGTCCCAAAGGTCCCTTAAGCTATCCTCATTTTTTGAAATTCTTTTTTCTCACCTTCTCCAGGTGGCTCCGTTGGTTGGAGCATCACCCTGTACACCAAAAGACTGTAGGTTCGATTCCCAGTCAGGGTACATAACCTAGATTGCAAGTTCAATACCTGGATGGGGCATGTACGGGAGGCAACGTATTTATTGCTCCCCCCCCCACTTCCTCTCTCTAAATCAATAAAACATATCCTCAGATAAGAATTAAACTATATTTTTCTTTTTGATGTTCTGATTGTTTTCTGCTACCTTGTCTTCCAAATCACTGATTCTATCCTCTGCTTCATTCAATCTACTGTTTTATTTCTTCTGGCGAATTCTTCACTTCAAATATTATATTCTTCATTTCTGACTGATCCATTTCTATGTCCTATTTTTATGCTGTTGTAGTTCTAAGTTTCTTGAATATCCTTATGACCATTTTTTTTTAACTCTGTATCTAATAAGTTGCTTGTCTCCACTTCATTTAGCTCTTTCTCCAGAGATCTTTTTCTGTTCTTTCATTTGGAACATGTTTTTGTCAATTTTGGCTGCCTCTTTATGTTTGTTTCTATGTATTAGGTAGATCTGCTATGCCTCCCAGTCTTGGTAGGGTGGCCTTATGCAGTAGGTGTCCTGTATGACCCAATGGCGTAGTTTCCTGATCACCTGGGCTGAGTGCTCCACGAATGTCCCTCGTGTGGGTTATGTGGGCCCGCTTGTTGTAATTGAGTCTTGATTGCTCTTGACTCATTTGTGTGTGGGGTCAACCCTCAGGCTGGCTGACTGTGAAGATAAGCCCTGCCCACAGTGTACGAGCTGCTGTGCAGGTGGTGCTGACCACATGAAGTGGAATTTGCCTCAGCAGGGTCTGGGGCCTGCCAAGACCTCCCTTCAGATATGCCACTTGTGAAGCTAATTGCATCCTGGTCTGAAGCTGGCCACTGGGTGTGTTGGTTCTTGGGCCTCTTGGGAGGGACTCTGGAGCAGCCCAATGTCAGATCCTGCCTGTGACTGCCTCTCGGCAACCTGTTTGGAGCTACGAAGTGATTCACAGTTTGTGGCTGCCTCTGCTGGGCCTGGGTGAGTGTGGGAAGGACCAGGCTGTGCACCAAGGCTGGCTTTTACCTGCACTGGGCCCAGAAGCAGGTCAGCTAAAGTTCCAAGGCACCCCAAGATCTGCCTCTGCCTGCTGGCTGCTGGTTAGGCTCAGTCACTGGTGGTAATCAAGCTGCATGAGGTATGTTCCCAGTGAGTCACCAGGTCGGGGCAAGTTTGATACAGCTTCTACAGACTGACACAGGTTCAAACCTGGTGCCAGAGCTGGGTCTGAGGCCACTCAGCAAATGTCCCAGGGTATGCCAAGTCTAGCTGCCCCCCTCAGGGTGCTTGCACACCTTTGTGGTATGGTGGGGTGAGGGTGGGGGGGTCTCAGGGAGTCATCAGGGTGAGGCCAGCAGTGTATCAGGTCCAAACAGACCAAGAGTTGTGAAAGGAGGGCTCTGCACCAGTCAGGGACGCGAGGGAAAGATGGCCCTGTTCTAGAGCCACACAACTCAAGTCTGTCCCAGATTCTGCCAGGAGCCTGATCTCAGGTTAGGTGGAAGGTGGAGGCTAGTGCATCTCTTGTGAGGGGGAGGTGCCAGTCAGCTTCACGGGAAAGTGGGAGGAATGGCCTGTCCCAAAGCCACACAAGCCAGTCACCGATACCCTCTGAGTCTGCCTAGGCCTCTACACCCTAACCCAGGCAGCTGACTCATCAGCAGAGCGCAAGCAAGCTCCACAGGATGAGGCAAAGGGAGTCCAGAGGGTGGGGCTACTGCATTCCCCCAGGCTGATGCTGTATGGAGGGGAGTGCCTCACCAAGAAAGATGGAGTAGGCGGGGTGGGAGAGTGACTCAGCACAGGGATCCTGACAGCTCTCTCCACAGAGCCACAATCCCAGGCTCCCCTCATGCAATTCTAGTCTGTTCCGCCCTCTGCCAGAGCCCAGGGTGAATGGCTACAAAGATTTTGTCTGTTGGCCCTTTAATAGGGCGCCTATGTGTCTAGCAGACTCCTCTCTCTCCCTGGCAGACAGAATCCCTGCTGCTTTTCACAGCCAGATGTTATGTGGGCGTCTCTTCCTGGCTCTGGTGCTCTGGCCTGGGGAGCCTGGCTTGGGGTTGAAGTCCCACTCTTCTTAGGGGGAACCTTCGTAGCTGAGATATCCCTCCAGAATCTTAGTTCCCACGCGTGGGAGCAGGCCAGCCTTTTTCACGTCTCTCCCCTTCCTACTAGTCTTGATATGGCAAATCCAGAGAGGAAGGGAGAGGGTTAGAGAGAGAGAAACATCAATGATGGGAGAAAATCACTGATGGGCTGCCTCCTTACGCCCCCTACTGGGGATGAGTCTGCAACGCAGGCGTGCGCCCTCGGCCGGAAACCAACCGGGAGCCTTCAGTCTGTGGGCCGATGCTCTACCCACTGCGCCAACCGGCGAGGGCCACCCCTTTTAGTCTTTAGCGAGTGCAGTGTCTGCATTCTGTCGCTTCACTGAGAGCTGGACGGAGGACAGTGTCCCGAGAAAAAGTAACTTACACACCAAGTGACATGGAATCACCCAACAGGAAGGCGGACTGCGTCCCCGCCTGGTCGCGGGGTGGTGGGGAAGGTAACCGACCGCCCGGACAGGCGTGGCAAACACGTGAGCGGCGCAGGGCGGTCGGGCACGCCTCCGCCGGCAGAGGGGGCGGGAGGCTGGCCGCATGTCCTCCCACGCGGGGCTCCGCCACCCGGGGCGCCCGTGCCAGTCAGCATGGCCTGTCCTGGCCCCCAACCCTGGCGGTGTCCCGGCGAACAAAACGAGAGCTAACCTCCACCCGCTCCCGCAGGAGAATCGTGCCTCCTGCCGTGTCTGCCGGAAACGGCTCCCAACCTTGCCCCGATACCGCACTCCAGCCGCTCGGGGCTCAAGCTCCCCCGTACAAAATGGCGACGGGGCCTGGGGAGAAGCCATAGAGACGCCCGCTCTCCGCGGAGAGAGCGCCGGCCTCTTCGGGACGTCCGCGCCCTCTGAGAGGCTGGAGGGGCTCGCGTTCCGGCGGAGGCGGGGACAGGGTGCGCCTCGAAGGGCCCGTCTAGGAGGACAGCAAGCAGTCTCTATGGTGCCGGGTCCTCCGAGCCTGTCACGTGGCCGACGGAAGCCGCCGCGGAGGCGGGGGGAGGAGAAAGGGGCGGGAGGGCGAGGGGGTTGCTCCAGACCCGGCGACGACTGGGTTGTCATGGAGCCGCGGGCCCGTGCCGGCGCATGCGCCACCTGACCCGCCGGCTGTGCTTGGAGTGGCGACCCCGACCCCGGCCCGAGGTGAGGAAGGGAGGACGGGGCGCACGGGGAGAGGGTTTGGGCGGGGAGCGTGGGAAAGGAGGTGGGAGTAGGGGCAAGAAGAAGGGTCGCGAGGTAGGCAGGAGGGAGAATCAGGACTTCAGGGGGACAGAGGCCCAAATGGTGGGAGCAGAGGGCGTGCGTCCCTCCCCCAGTTCGTTGGTGGGTTTAGTTTTGAGGGGCGGGCTTTGGTGGGAGAGGGAGTCAAGGGCGAGGAGGGGGCGGAGTACCGAGAGGGGCTGGTGTGGGGTGCCAGTGGGGTGAGACCCTGAGGGCGAGGGGCCGGGTCTAGCCCTGGAGGTGACAGCTGTGGGCTTCGGGGCGGGCGAGCTGGAGGCCTCCGGCCGGGCTGTGAACTGAGGGGCAGGGAACGGGCAGGTGAGTGGGTGAGGGAGCTGGTAACCTGGTGAGGGCCCTGGGATCCGGTCTGGGGGCTGGAGGTGGCGCCCCGTTCTGGGTCCCGGCACAGGTGTGCTGTCCTTTCCAGAGACGTGTTGCCACTCACTTGGCTGGTTATTTCTCCTGGGTGGCCAGGCGGCCAGGCCTGGTGCCAGGGGTTGGGGAGATGGGAAAGAAGTGCCAAGAATGGAGTTAGTGGGTGAGTTGGGGGCCGGCGGGGGGGGGCTCTGATCCAGGCCGAAATGAGGCTCCCGGCCATTGCCCAAGTCCTGGCAGGTTGCATGGCCTGGGCGTTTGCCCTGGGCGGCTGGTGGTATGCCAGCCACAGCACAGTCCTAGGGTCTGCCCAGTGGTGCCCTGCTGAGCTGGCAGCTGGGGGGTGGGGGGGGGGCCTGGAGGGCGCTCCTGCTGCCTGGCACAGACGCGCGTGGGCTGGTGCGAATGGGAGTGGGCACTGTTGCTGCGAACCCTGCTGGAAGGGGCGGCGGGGAGCGCTTGAGGGAAGTTCTCTAATCATCTGCGCTTTGGAAGAGGAGGATGGCGTGAGCCACACCAGGTGCCGAACAGGACGTTGTATGGGAGTGGGGTTTAGGATCTTTGACATGAATCTTTGCAGCCAAGTTGAAGAATGAAAATGGATGTGAAGGGAAAGATGAATGTGAAGAGATCTAGGTATAACCGGGAGGTAAAGGGGTTGTTCCCTGTTAAAATACACAGACATTTCCCCGGAATGGTATCTCCCAACATGCAGACCAAGAGAAAACGACTTCTATAATGTATGCAGAATTCAAACTGGGATTACCCATGGTTTCTGGGCTGTAAGGTCTTAGTTTTTTCTGGCCTTGTTACTTTATTGTAAGGTCTCTGCTTGGGCTTTCTCTTCGCAACTCTGTCCGTGGTGGCTGTTAGACATGTGACACATTTTAAAGGAAACTTGAGCTCTCGGGAAAGTTGCCAAGTATCTATAAAAGGAGAGATCTGAGAGCAGCATTGCAGATTCTTTCCTTGTAAACCTTGGGTGTCCTTTTTTTTAATTCATAAGCCTACATCATCATAGAGATTGTTTTTGGATTAGACCAACCTTTAATTAGGTTGATGGATTTATCCCTGAGTTTTCATCTTAGATGAAGGGGTGGATGAGAGATCTTCCTGCAGGAGACCAGAGCTGGAAGTTAGGTCTTGAGGTAACCATGGCGTTTGGAAATGCCGACTCTTGACCTTCAAGCTGTTCAGGTATTTCAGTGACAGCTAAGCTGCTAGGGCTGTCAGCGAGGCTCAGCAGGGGAGGGGATTTGCAGGCATTTATTATTCTGTTGAGTATCTCACACATATTGTTGGGAGCTGAGGTTGCAAAGATTAAAAAAAAAACTGTTGAGGTTGAAGAGACAGATAATTAGAGTCTAATGTTAGAAGTGCAAAAATAGAAGCAGGAGCCAAGTGCTGTGGAGCACTTGCTAGAATTTTATCTTATACCTGTTTATATAAGCCTCTGTGTTTATGTTCACTTTCCATGATAAGTTTTAGTACGAACTGTTCTCTCTGGGAACCTTTGGACACTGTGTTACCTGTTACTTATTAAGAGGCCCAGTCAGGGTCGATTCTGACAGCTTGGTGAGCTTAAGTGGGAGTCCTTTTCGTGCAGAGTCAGGCTCATGAGGATCTGAGATGTTTGTAGGTGATGGTAGCAGTTTCCAGTCTGTGCCAGGAAGCAGAGATGGCACAGTGGGTAAGAGCATGGTAACCCATTTTCTTTTTCTTTTTTCTTCCTTTTTTTATAGCAAAGGTAGAAATTTATTAAAGAACAAGTACAAATTCCCACGTGGGGAAGGGGAAAGAATCCCACAACACAGACTCCCACCTGGGGAGGGGGAAAGAGTCCCCATAACCGATTTTTAACCCCTAGTCAGCTTATGAGTAAAATAATGCTGAGAAAGAAGAAAATCTTGAGGTTTTCAGACTTTGCCGTTTGTGTGGCCCTGGGTTTGAGAGCAGCAGAAGTAAATGCCATCCCCTGCTGCTCTCCTGTGGAGTGAGCCTCCCTGTGCTGTGTGCGAGTGGGCCTGTTTGATTGATGACCTCAGTGCCGCTTCTGGGGAGGAAGCGCCGCTCCTCTCAGAGCAGAGAGGTCCAGGTTGGGTGTAGCCCTTCATTCAGCATCTTTTTTTGAACGTCTCTGGGCACTCAGGCTTCCTGTGGCATGAGGAGAACTTAGGACAGGACTTTCACACTTTAGTCACTTTCACATCCAAGGTAGTTAATTTACTATTCTACAGTGCTATTTACCTCCAACTGCCGCCAGTTCTCCAGGATCTAAAATTTTAGCATCTGTTCTCTTTTTAACCAATTTGTCAACGCTTCAGTTTTTTTATTTCATACTCAGTGTTGTCCTGCATATTCTTTTTAAAAAAAAAAATATTTTATTGATTTTTTACAGAGAGGAAGGGAGAGAGATAGTTAGAAACATCGTTGAGAGAGAAACATCGATCAGCTGCCTCCTGCACATCTCCTACTGGGGATGTGCCCGCAACCCAGGTACGTGCCCTTGACCGGAATCGAACCTGGGACCTTTCAGTCCACAGACCGACGCTCTATCTACTGAGCCAAACCGGTTTCGGCGCCCTGCATGTTCTTGACTGGCCAGAATAAATTCCTGTTTATCTTCTTGGAGCTCCATTGAATACACTTTAATAACACCAGCAAGACCTTTCTCCTCCTGTCACAAGGATTGTAGAAGGCTAAATTGGGATGCCTTATCTAAAATACCCGTAAAGTATCCGTATTTTGTAAGATAATTTGAAACTTTGTCAAGTTCTAACTCAGTTGCAACTAACATGAGCTGCTTTCCTAATCTAAATCAACAGTAGGGGCAGACTTGAATGATACATCTGATTGGTCACCCACAAGCAAAATCTACTTCCATTTTGCAGAAACCTCCTATTCACTTTCCATGCACATTTCTTGGTTTTCATACAAAGGGATTCTGATGTAATTAGAGATACACTTATACATGTTAGTCTGTTTTTTAGGCTGCACTGTTGAACTTCCTGGCCATCCAATAGAGAGATGTTGTTTTTGCGTAGTGCTGTACAAGATGTGACAGTGCCATTGTTTATCTTCTGTGCACCGGGGACTAAACCTGTGACCTGTGAACGGGTGCTTGGTTTGACATGGGGAGACCAGTTCCTTTAAATCAGCGGTTCTCAACCTGTGGGTCGTGACCCCTTTGGGGGTTGAACGACTCTTTCACAGGGGTCGCCTAAGATCATCGGAAAACATATATAATTACATATTGTTTTTGTGATTAATCACTATGCTTTAATTTTGTTCAATTTGTAACAATGAAATTGGGGGTCACCACAACATGAGGAACTGTATTAAAGGGTCGTGGCATTAGGAAGGTTGAGAACCATTGCTTTAAATGAACTCAGTATGGTACAAAGTAATTTTTACTTGCAGTTGTGTTTATGATTCAGTCTCATTCAGATCAGTGTGTGTTCCCTTTTGCCCACTTATACTGTGTGCAAACGTATGAACAAGAGGGCTGCTCAGGGACGCTCGTAAAGCATCCTTGTCTTCTCTTTAATTTTTGTTTATCTTGAATCCCTCCTCTGCTTCTGGAGTAGCTGGTGTTCTCCATGAGGTCCTGGTTGGCAGAAATGTTCAGCCTTGGCCTTTCAGGGTGTTCCAGATACAGTGCTGTTGGCAGGGGGCGCGTGTTTCTCTGCACTCAGGACAAGGGGATGGAGCTGCGAGTGGACTGCGAATTAAAATGCTGCCAGGCTTTGTTTACACCTACTGTCTTAGTGTACTTGGGCTGCTATAACAAAATATCTCAGCCGGAGTGGCTTGCAAACAACAGGAATTTATTGTTAGTGATTCTAGAGGCTGGAAGTCTGAGATGAGGGTGGTTGGGTGGTGGAAGGGGCTAAGTAGCTGTCTGGAGCCTCTTTTATGAGGCACTAATCCTACTTACGAGGGCTCCACCCTCATGATTTAAGCACCTTCCAAAAGGCCCGCCTCCTAATACCATAATTTTGGGGGGTTAGGATTTCAACATATGAATTTGAGGGGAACACAAACATTGAGACCAGCACTTAGGCAGTTTTATTATTGTCATTTTCCTTGTTGGCCTCCTGTTGTCTTGAGCCCTGTGATAGCTCTTGTGTTCTTATCTTGCTGCCATTCTTCTTTGCCTCAAATGGCCTTGTTAGAATATCTGGAATGCTTTCAGCTTCTATCAGCCCTTTGAAGGGCTCATTCATCTCATTCTTTGCACTGTTAGCTTAGTTATGGATCTGCAATGGACTGGCTCTCACTGGGCAAACCTGTGCTTCTTCCTGGGCTCCCAACATGTACATGTGACGGCCTACCAAGCATCTCCACTTGGAAGACCCACAGTCGCTTCTCTCTCACGGCCTAAACTGAACCGCCTCGCCACCACCATATGTCTTCTGGGCTCCACCGTCCATCCCCCAACATGCAGTCACCAAGCCCCATCAAGTCAGCCTTCTAAATAAATGTCTCCAATCTGTTCACTTCTCTCCTGTCACTGCCACCACCTTAAGTCACCGGGACTACATAGTGGTATCTAGATCAGTGGTACTCAACCTTCCTAAGGCCGCGACCCTTTAATACAGTTCCTCATATTGTGGTGACCCGCAACCATAAAATTATTTTTGTTGCTACTTCATAACTGTAATTTTGCTACTGTTACAAATCGTAATGTAAATATCTGATATGCAGGATGTATTTTCATTGTACAAATTGAACATAATTAAAGCATAGTGATTAATTACAAAAACAGTATGTCATTATATACTCAATATGTGTTTTCCGATGGTCTTAGGTGACCCCTGTGAAAGGGTCATTCGACCCCCAAAGGGGTCGCGACCCACAGGTTGAGAACCGCTGATCTAGACGGTCTCAATGCTGATCCGGCCTCTCCCTAAATTTAGTCTCCAGCATCCAAATGCTTTTAAAATGCAGATCTGATCTTGTCACTTTTCTGGTTAAAATCCTTCTGTGACTTCTCTTTGCTCTTAATACCCAAAGTCTTCACAACATCGCTTACAAGGCACTGCCTGTCTGGCCCACACCGACCCTTCTCGTGTCACGTGGCCTTCTACCCCCTGCACTGTGCCCTGGCCCCCTGGGCCTTTCAGCTCTTTGAATGTGTCAGGCTCCTTTCTCCTTAGGGCTTTCAGACTTCACACCCACCGGCCCCCTTCCCCAGCCAACTTCCCCACTTCTGCTCCTTCCCACTAACTCTGTCTTCCTCCAGATCCCAGCTACATGTCACTTCCTCAGGAAAGCCTTCCCCCACCTGTCCCCCCAGACTCTTAGCCCCTCCCCTTCATAGCTGTTATCAAAATAGTAATTAATTGTGTGCTTACTTGATTAATGTCTGTCTCCCTCTAGAATGTAAACTCCAGGAAGGTAGACCATGTCTACCCTGTATCCCCAGTCCTGGTTCATGGTGGGCACTTGATAAAGATTTTTAAAGGACTGAATGTAACTTAGCTGAACCTCAACTTCCTCCTCTATAAAATGGGATAGCCAGAGAGGAGGACGTGAGAGTCGAGTGAGATAAAATTAACAGCAATAATGTTGTGGGCTTTTATAGAAGCAAAGCACTATTCTATATGATCTTATTTGTGCATAAAAGTGCTTTTTAAGCCCAAAAGTAGCATGCATATAAAAGGAGTTGTTTTCACTCTGTTCAGTGAAAGGTTAACTTGAGAAGCGCACTGTGGGAGGTGGCAGTAAGTGGGGAGTGGCAGATGTAACCTGGGAAAGCAAGCCCTGTCCCAGATGGGCATCCCCCCTGCTCTCCTCCCTCGGGGAGCAGGGAGAGTTACCCGGTCCTGAAACCTAATCAGATGTGCCTTTGTTAGCCGTTCCAAAGCCGCCAGTGCATGTGGTGTGCGCGCCTTGAATTTGTAATAGATGCGGAGGGCAGGGAGGGGACAGTGGGCCTCCTTTTGGGTGGAAACCCTCCTACGGCTCAGAAAACTGGAAGCCTTTTCCGTTGAGACCTCTGAGAAAACGCAGAGGAAGTGGGTGAGGCCAGTGATCTTTGCCCTCTCTTCGCTCACCATCTCAGTCACCTGTTCAGCTCTCTAGGCAGTGGCTTCTTATGTAACTGTTGTTTTGCACAGGGCAGCCCCGATGAAAGAGTCCTAGTGAACTCACTGCCAGCCCGGAGAACATGGAGAGGAAAGCCCCGTCCAGAGAGAGCCCCGGAAGACTCTCGGCCAAACTAGGCAAAGGCACGGAGATGAAAAAAGTGGCTCGTCAGCTCGGCGTGGCGGCGGCCGAGTCAGACAAGGACTCTGGATTTTCAGGTTAAAATGCCTCGTTCTTTCTGCATTGTCACGAATGATTTGCCTGAAAGCGGTCCTCCCCCAAACTCCTTCGTGTGATAGGGATGGGAAACTTTCACATACAGAATAAATAAATATCTGATCTCTTAAAATGACAATTCTGGTGCCATATGGCAGGGTACCGATCAGACTCACCACGGGGTTAGTTCTGAAGGAGTGATTTGACATCTTTTTTTAAAAAATATATTTATATTTATTTCAGAGAGGAAGGGAGAGGGAGAGAGAGATAGAAACATCAGTGAGGAGAGAGAATCATTGATCGGCTGCCTACTGCACGCCCCACACTGAGGATCGAGCCTGCAACCCAGGCATGTGCCCTGACTGGGAATCAGACCAGGACCTCTTGATTCATAGGTCGATGCTCAACCATTAAGCCACGCTGTCCAGGGGATTTGACATCTTTTTTCAACTCAATTTTAAATCTTAGAACTGTTGCAAGTAGTTACTGGAAAAAATAAGTACTCATAATTCTGTTGTTTTCACTCCTTTTTCATAGGAATAGTTACATTGCAGGAAAAAATACTGCATGTTGTTACCATGTAACAAATTAAAACGAAAAGAGTATACAATTTGTTAAAGTAACTTTTTTGCTAAGAAAGTAATTTTGCTTCGTTTAAAAATGTTTCTCCTCTACAGCCCGTCCTCCCGATATCCATGTATTTCGCATTTGGACTTGAGTATCTGTTAGAGATGAGAAAGGAGACGAGTTTTCCTTACTAGTTTGTCCAAACCTTACCTGAAAGGGCTAGCTGCATACCCGATGAACCTTTCAATTTTGTGCTGAGGCGCCTTTATTTCCAGGTCTGAGAGTAGTGGCTTGACATACCATAGCTCTAGTGTCAACATTTTGGCCCGGGATGCAGAAAGGTGATGCTAGGGGATTCTGGCTGGGTTAGCACCCTGGGATGGAGCCCTCTCCTAGATGAAGACTTAATGTTATCTAGCCTCACAGAGACTAATCAGTCCGTGCTCCTGATTTATTAACTTACACTGAGCAATACAGCTGTTAGGAATGCTAGATCTGCCTCATCCTTAGATTGGTATATTATATTTCCTCCCCGTAGGGAGGCTGTGTGAGAAGCCAAATTATAAATAGACTGTTGCTCGGAGAAGAACAGAGCACCTACTGACGGAGGGATTAGAATAGGGACAGTCGGGAAGCGAGGGCCAACGTGTAGCCCCTTGGTTTTTCTTCTCTGTCGCTTAGCACTGTTTCCTCAACTTGCCTCATCATAAGCTCATCTGAGGCATTTGTTAAAAACACTGCTTGCCAGACCCTGCTCCTGGATGCTGTGATGTTGAGGGCCTTCGGGGAGGGCCTGGGATGTGGGGGTTATTTTTTGTGTCTGGTGAGTTGTGTAATCAGACAGGTTTGGGAAACACTGCAGGCTTACTGTCTCTCTTTTTTTAAGGTCATGTTTGTTTTCATCTGTTTTTCATATCACAAAGGTGATACATGCTCATTGTAGAAGCTTAGAAATGTAGAAACTTGGAAAGAACAATATAAGCATTATCTATCATCCCACTACCTATTTTTTCTCAATACTGTGGACATTTTGGTACTTCTCGTTCCCACAACTTCAGGCAGTTGTTATGTAGTATGTCCCAAAGTCTGGATGGTGTTTCTGATCGTTTCTTTATTCTGTAGAAGCACTTTAAGAAGTGTTGTGCTGGTCAGACACAGGCAGTGTTAAAACCAACCAAACTGGTTGTGCTCCAGAAAGTGACCCCAGGGAATGCCTCAGCCACACCTGGGCCAGGTGCCAGTGATTTTGTCACTGCCTGAGTTATTATTTCAGTCACTTGGTGAATGATGTAATCTGCGATTTTTAAAAAAATACGTTTTTATTGATTTCAGAGAGGAAGGGAGAGGTGGGGGGAGAGAGAGAGAAACATCAATGATGAGACAGAAGCATCGATTGGCTGCCTCCTGCATACCCCCTATTGGGGATTGAGCCCGAAACATGGGCAGGTGCCCTTGATTGGAACTGAACCCGGGACCCTTCAGTCCACAGGCTGGCTCTCTATCCACTGAGCCAAACTGGCTGGAGCTAATCTGCGATTTTTTAAAAAAAATATATTTTATTGATTTTTTACAGAGAGGAAGGGAGAGGAATAGAGAGTTAGAAACATCGATGAGAGAGAAACATCGATCAGCTGCCTTCTGCACACTCCCCACGGGGGATGTGCCCGCAAGCAAGGTACATGCCCTTGACTGGAATCGAACCTGGGACCCTTGAGTCCGCAGGCCGATGCTCTATCCACTGAGCCAAACCGGTTAGGGCTAATCTGTGATTTTTAATTAGCTGCAGTCCATAGTCAGAGTTTGCCCATTGCCCCAGTAGTGTCCTTTGGTCCATTCGTTTTAGATCCTGGGTCCACTGACGATTGTACATTTCATTTAGTTGTCCTGTCTTTTTAGTTTTATTTAATCTAGAGCAGCTCCCTCATCTTTCCTATCCTTTCCTTTTTTATTCTTTAATGACATCGACATCTTTGAATGAGTTAGGCCTGTTGTTCTGTAGAATGTCCCACACTCTGGATTTTTCTGATAGCTTCCCCATTACTCGAATCAGGATAACATTTTTTTACAGCCTACTGCACTTTTTCTGTTATATCCCCTCATTGCACACGTAAGGAGACTCTTATGTTTGCCTTATTCTTGCTGGTGCTCTGGTTGATCACTTGGTTAAGGTGGTGTTTACGCTTGCTTAAGGTAGCATATACCAGATTTTTTTAATGTAAAAGTACCCTTTTTTTCTTTGTAATTATAAGCAATTTATGAGATGGTATTTTGAGATTGTATGACTATTCTGCTCCCCAACAAACTCTTGACCTGTGGCTTTGACATCCATTGATGATCTTTGCCCAAATCAAGCACTACATGTGTGGTTCTGACTTAACTGCAAGTGTTGACAGTTGTCCTCATTTAAAGTTTCATTCCGGGCCTGCCTCATCTAGTTGACTCTGTGATTCCTGATGAGCGTTTAGGGTATCCCCAGACTCCTAACAGGGTTTCAGCAATCTCTGGGGATGCTCCAGTAGATAGCTAAATAAGTCCTTTGTGATGGATTCACGGAGGGCATTCTTATTTTCTTTGCCTTGGAGAGTATCTATCACCGATGTGCAGGGTCCCAGTAGACACAGCAACAAAGGAGATGTCTAACCGGGTAGAGGGAACAACAACGACAGACACGTTTTAAACCTCAGCTTTGATGAACTTACCCAGAATTTACAATTAGGAAGAAGCTCTTTCAGTTTCCGCATGGATGTAAGTTTTAAGGTTTTGTGTTTATTATTATTTTTTACAATATATTTTTATTTCCAAGAGGAAGGAAGAGGGAGAGAGAGATAGAAATGTCAATGTGAAAGTAATGAAATGAAATAACTTTGAAGCCTTCCACCCAGCTCTGTAGGCTGGTGATGATTTCTTTCACAGGAACCTGAATTGATGCAGGCTTTTGTCTGTAAGAGTTAGAAGGAGTCCTCGGGCAGTCATTCCTAGTCTTTGGGGGCAGAGGTGATAATTATGGATGCCTTTTGAGAGTCCAATGAAAGCTAAAGACCCTCTCCTCAGAAAAATGCACAAAAACCCATCTCACAAATGTTCCATTCAGTTTCAAGGAGTCCTGCCACTCCCCAGGAGGCCTGGTTAGCAGCCTCTAGCCTAGAGCCCCGGTGAACTGTCCGTTTTCCTGCCCACCAGATGGGAGTTCGGAGTGTCTGAGCTCGGTGGAGCAAATGGAGTCCGAGGACATGCTGAGCGCCTTAGGCTGGAGCCGGGAAGACCGGCCAAGACTGAACTCCAAGGCTGCGAGCGGTGCCTTCCCCACTCTCTCCCCCATGGTCGTCATGAAGAACGTGCTGGTCAAACAGGTGAGGGGGGTGCAAGTTCAAGTGCCTGGGCTTCCTGTGTGCAGAGGCTCCCCTCCGCCCAGGAGGGATTTAGACACAGAGCACTAGAACCACGCAGCTGCCGAGCACTCTGTCCTGGGGAAAGGATGTTTCCTTTCAACTACTGACAGTGTTTAAAAAGGACTCCAGGACAGCAAGACTATTTTATTTCTGTATCCCTAGTTTATCCAGAGGAGCACCGGAATTCTTTAGTCATGTATAAAAGAACCAGGCAGAAATGTCATAACTTTCATAGTACAGTTAATAGATGACAGAATTCAGGGTATAAACAAAAGAATCTCTTTTTAACTTGAAATGCCCTGGGAATTTAGAAATGTAGGATGCATTTATTTGTTTGAGAAGTGGAGGCAATTTCCATGTTTCTCCTGTCACATTCTGAGCCTTTTCTTAGTAATCAGCCAAGGACGTGCCGTTAGTGGAAAAGCAGCTCTTTGGTTAAGGTGTGGCTGCCCCAGCAGAGTCTGCACGGCATTGCTGTGGAGCTGAAACACATCCTGTTGGGGGCTTGGTTACATAACTATGCATAATATGTGATTATTGTCCAGATATGCAAGAACAGATTTAGATGAAAATCTAAGCCCCCATGTTTGAAACCGAGAACTTAATCAGATGAACTGAGTTCAAGAACACTTAACCTTACCCTGCTTTGCTCTAAAATATATCAGCTCTCCCATGGGGCCATTGATGAGGCTGCAGGAAGCTAGGACATTTGAAACTGGCTTTATGCTGCTGACCTTCCAGCTCAGGTAGAAGAACATACACGGCTGTAGCCTGACATGAAACCTTATGTCTTAACTATTACCTAGTTATTTCCGAGGAACACAAACGGATTTTCAACAAGCCAACCTGGTGAGTTTGGACAAAGAATTTGGAAATTTTTGCGTGACAAATCACCTCAGCAGGAAAAACAGCTCTGCTTATTGAAACGAAGAGAGAGAATAAAGACACGTAATGGAGCCCAGATGAGCTTGTCCAGACCCCATCAGTGCTGTGATGCTTCTCAGGGCTTCCTTTCTCCCGGTTCTTTCTGTCCCCGCCTTCCTCTCTGGCTCCCTGTTTGTCAGTCCTTCCTGTGTGTCTGTGTTTATATGCCTTCTTTGTTGTAG
The DNA here is from genome assembly GCF_964212035.1 of Myotis nattereri. NCBI lineage: Eukaryota > Metazoa > Chordata > Mammalia > Chiroptera > Vespertilionidae > Myotis > Myotis nattereri. The sequence goes on along the minus strand of NC_138075.1, from coordinate 21,674,105 downwards.
GCAGGCTGGCAGCTCCCCAGGGCGGAGAACAGCCCACAGTTGAGGAGTGGGTAGGCTTTTCCAGCAGAGCTGCATTCTCCAGGACAAAGGCCTGCCGGGAGGCTGCTGGCTCCATCAGCAGATGGGAAGCTTGGGGCGGGCGGACCTGATGGAGTCGTCTAGGAGTTTCGTCTTGTTTTCTCACACGTTAGAATCCAGCACATTCCAACATTAAAATAGTGATATACTTTTAAAAATATGTGTATTTTGTGTAATGTCTTGGTTTTATTTTATTTTTTATATATATACTACAGCAGTGGTCGCCAACCTGTGGTCTGTGAGGTCCGAAAGGTTGGTGACCACTGGTTTCAGGAAACCTTTGGAGCAGCAGTCACCAACCCGTGGTCCAAAGACCACTGGTGGTCCGTGAGGTCCGAAAGGTTGGCGACCGCTGTATTAGTGGCCTGATTCATGCACCGGTGGGGCCCCTCGGCCTGGCCTGTGGGGATCGGGCCGGAACCAGCTCTCTGACATCCCCTGAAAAGTCCCAGATTGCGAGAAGACATAGGCCAGGCCGAGGGGCCCCACAGGTGCACGAATCCATGCACTGGGCCTCTAGTATGCATATAAGATCTTTGGTTAATCTCTTCCTGCCCTCCCCCCACCCCCCTTCCCTCTGAGATTCATCAGTCTGTTCCATGTTTCCTTGCCGGTGTTTTCCTCTCCTGTGTTGAGTGTCTGCCCCCTGGTGGTCAGTGCATGTCATAGATACCAGCTGGTCGGCCGGTTGCTTAGGCTTTTATATATATAGATATTTTTTATTATTTCAGAGAGAGGGAGAGAGGATAGAAACATCAATGATGAGAGAGAATCATTGATCAGCTGCCTCCTGCACACCCCCCACTGGGGATCGAGCCCACAACCCAGGCATGTGCCTTGACTGGGAATCAAACCATAACCTTCTGGTTCATGGGTCGATGCTCAACCACTGGGCCACACCAGCTGGGCTAATGTCTTGGTTTTAGATACTTTGCTTTTGAAGGTCTGATTCCAGTTCTGCCACTCGACTGTGTGATCTTGCACACAATTACTTAATAACCTGGGCTTCAGTTTCCTCATCTTCAGTGTGAAGGCTTCGTGGAAAATGACCCTGAGATTGTAGCCAAGACTAAAATCTTGTCCCGTATTCCCTCAGATTTTTTCAACATAAATAATATATTGTAAAATCTAATAATTAGAACCAGTAAGCTAAGTATCTACTACAGCAATGGGCATAGCAGCATTAGGAAGAATCCAGTGAAATCAGCTTAGGAAAGCAGTGAAGTAGAAATTTTCTGCATCCATTTGCCTCATAGTAGGTCCACCCTTAGGGCATGAGTGACTGGGGGAATAGCCTGATGTTTTCCTTCTGACTGAGCTGGACTAGGCTGATGTCTGCTTCGAAAGACCCCTGCTTTTGGATCTGCTCTGACAGGGAAGTGTGGTGCTAGGCCTAGCATTGCTTGCTTACATAGTACATCCAGCATATATCTGAATACCAAGAGGGCTTCAGAATGGACTCCCCAGATGATCCCAACTTTTGCATAGGAGATGAACTATAGCTGGCCTAATGTTCTAGCCACACATCGAGGAAGCTCAAAGGTGTGCAAAATGGTGGGCATGTGTAGGAGATAGCTCTCCTCAGCAATGACCACCCCACCAGCTCATATCTTTGGGACCAGGTTGGAACTGGACTGGCTTTTACATATTGGAAAAGATAGCCATACCCTTCTTTATTAGCTTTCCATCTGAATCAGTACTTAATTAAAAATGAAAATGCATAACTGAGGAGTACTATAACAAAGGCAATGTAGTAGAATGGTTAGGGTGGGTTTTAGAGCCAGCTCTGTCACTTAGTGTCTTGTTGACTTAAAGCACGTTATTTCAACTTTCTACACCTCAGTTTCTATTTGTGAAGGGAAATGATCACTACCTCACAGGGTTGTTATGGAAACAATCCATGTAAAACATCACACACAGTGCTAGCTTGTAGTAAGCACCAATACCTGATAACTGTTATTATCTTGAGTGGTTTTGTGATTGTTGGGTGTCACTGCCTTAAAAAGGGGGCCCATGGACTCCTGACAATATGTGACTTTAATCAAAAGTTGTGTTCAGGTGAAAGAGGGTCCAGATGTAACTAAATGAAGACAGACTCTTGTGTAAAGTCACATTTATAGTCTTGAAATGAGCACATTTTAACCATGCCAAGCAATTGTATTGCCCATATTTTTATTGCCTCAATTGTGACCTTAACTATGTCATTACTTCATCTACCTACAGTTTCTCTTCCTGAGTGGTAGCACTTGAATAAAAATAGGTATTTCCTTCAGTTTTGCCTTAGGAAAAGTGTAAAAAAAGAAAGAAAGGAAGAAATTATAGCCCTACCCGGTTTGGCTCATTGGATAGTGTGTCATCCTGTGGACCGGAGGATCCCAGGTTTGATTCGGGTCAAGGGCATGTACCTCGGTTGCAGGCTCCTCTCCAGCCCGGGCCCTGGTCAGAGCGTGTGCAGGAGGCAACCAATTGATGTGTTTCTCTCACATTGATATTTCCCTCTGTCTTTCCCTCTTTCTTCCACTCTCTCTAAAATCCATGGAAAAATATCCTCAGGTGAGGATTGAAAAAAAAAAATTATAATGGCAGGCCCAAATGGATTTTTAAGCCACTTTTCCAATCACGCTCTTCAGAAAGGGCTACCTGTTTTGTGAGGGAAGCTCTGTACGTGAAATTGTTGTAAATCTCTGCTTTGCGCCTTAGCAGAAGCAGGTAACAAGGAGTGTGCTGTTTTCATCTGCTTTCAGGGCAGCAGCTCATCCCAGCTCCAGTCATGGACCGTCCAGCCCTCCTTCGAAGTGATCTCGGCACAGCCACAGCTCCTGTTCCTTCACCCGCCTGTGCCATCGCCTGTCAGCCCATGTCACGCTGGCGAGAAAAGGTCCGACTCCAAGAACTACTTGCCCATTCTGAATTCTTACACCAAAATAGCCCCACACCCAGGCAAAAGGGGCCTCTCCCTCAGCCCAAAAGAGAAAGATCGTGGAACGCAGAAGAAAATCTGTACTGAGAGACCTGGGCTGAGCCTGCCCGCCAGTGAGCCCACCAAGACAGGTGCTGTGTCATCCAGTCCCCCGACTGCAGCACCCCCCAGTGCCAAGCTGGTGGAGGACTCAGCTCTGCAGGGTGTGCCCTCCCTCGTGGCAGGCGGAAGTCCACAGACTCTTCAGCCCGTGTCCAGCAGCCATGTGGCTAAAGCTCCCAGCTTGACCTTTGCTTCCCCTGCCAGTCCTGTCTGCGCATCAGACAGCACTCTGCATGGGGTAGAGAGCACCTCCCCCCTGTCACCACTGTCAGCTAATTATAGCTCACCTCTGTGGGCCGCAGAGCACCTCTGCCGCAGCCCGGATCTCTTCTCAGAGCAGCTGCCCAGCAAACACAGGCGCTTTCAGAACACCCTGGTAGTCCTGCACAAGTCCGGCTTGCTGGAGATCACTTTGAAAACCAAGGAGCTGATTCGTCAGAACCAGGCAACACAGGTGGAGCTAGACCAGCTAAAGGAGCAGACCCAGCTGTTTATAGAGGCCGCCAAGAGCAGGGCTCCTCAGGCGTGGGCCAGGCTGCAGGCATCGCTAACCCTGGGGGCTAGTCATGCTGGCGGTGACCTAGAAGCATTCTCTGATCACCCAGACATATAGCACAGAAGGCAGACTTTCCTGTTACTTGAATGGTTCTTTTTTAACTCTCTTGCTGTTATCTTACTCCTGTTTCCCAAAGCTTATGTAAGGTCTTTTCCTTCTACTCTTAAACTGTTCAACAGTTCACTTATGAAGCCTCATGCCAGTCCCTGGCTGCTGTCTTAACCTGTGATCTGTGCCCAGTTTACATATGCCTCTGTTCCACTGAGGACCTCAGATTCGGGGTGTCCATGAGTCCCTTTCCTTAGCCTGCAGGTGCTTAGGTGGGTCACGGGGCAAAGCAGAAGAGAGGAGTGTGTGGAGCTCTAGCTGTCACCTCCCACCGTCCCACTCACTAACTGATCAGAGGTGCAGTGACATGGATGAGCGTACTGAATGACACCTGTCAAGCCAGGGAGTAGGTGACAAGGATCCCTTTCCAGATCTTCCCTTGAATATCTTAGAGAAAAGTAAGAGGAGGTGTGGTTGCATTCCTTAAGGCATCATGCCATTTGGCCAAAACCTAAAATGCTTTGGGCACAGGCTGGGCCTAAGGTGCAAACACTTAATGACTTAAAGCTTTGTTTTTTTTAAACTTGAAAGTCAAGGGAAAAGGGTGGTACCATTTAACTCTGACACTTTCATCACAAACCAGGTTTCTCTTCACTTTAACTGGTAGGCAAAATAACTTCAGCTTTTTAAAGTATGGAACGGATGCAGTACCATCTGGAGTTACAGTTGATGAATTGCTTTTCTGAGTTAGAGTCTGAAGAAACACATGGTCAGTATCCCTTGGTCAGGAGCTGGAAGATTCCAGTAATTTGTGCTTTTTTTCTTTCTACTTTTGAAACAATGCAACCTGTTTTATGTGTGAAAATCTTTTTTTTTTTTTTTTTTTTGTATACAGAGAGGAAGGGAGAGGGATAGAGAGCCAGAAACATCGATGAGAGAGAAACATCGATCAGCTGCCTCCTGCACACTCCCCACCAGGGATGTGCCCGCAACCAAGGTACATGCCCTTGACCGGAATCGAATCTGGGACCCTTGAGTCCGCAGGCTGACTGACGCTCTATCCACTGAGCCAAACCGGTTAGGGCTATGTGTGAAAATCTTAAAGATAGCTTCATGGTGCCTGAGAGTGAGTGAGTGGTGTAAATTAACCCTCTGCTGCCACTTTTTCTTCTTTTGTTTTCCTAAAAGAGGATGTGATTATTAAGCTCGATAGATTTGAGATTAAAATCATCCTAATAATTTTAATTTCATAAAATTATATGAAATATAAGCCCACAAAGTTGGCTTCTCACCAGTTTCGCCTCCAAAGCTTTCATGTGACGCACAGCGACCTGGAGCGAGCAGGAGCAGCGTCTTCTGTGTTTCTGCCATGTGTTGGGTATTGGCAGCAAGCCCAGAGGTGTGGTGTTGCGTATGTGAGGTTCACCTGGGAATGGAGGCTGTGATGGGAATTTACAGACACACATGCTTTCAGCTTCATTGTCAAGGTAAGCTGGATTCTAATAGTAAAGCTTTAAACGTTTCCTCCTCTCATTTAAAAATGTCATCCTCTTGAAAATCTAACTAACAACTTCTGGATGACCAGCTTTTACACAGGAAAATGTTCTTGAAGTTTTACCAAGGCCAGAAAGCAGCTAAAGCTGGTATCTGCTAGGTAGTGGTAACTCTAACGTAGTTTAAAAATTACAAGGCTTTGGATCGCCTCCACTTTATTCTCAAACGTGCATGAGTTAGGTAAGGCCGATTTACTAGTAGAAATAAATAACTTGGTAAAATCTCTAGACACCTGATTAACGCAGAACTATTATCTGCCATTTGCTTTCTGAAAGAGTGTCAGAGATTAGAGCCAGTGTGTCTTTAAGCAGACCCAGCTCCTTTGAGTATTTTGTCTGGGCCTCCCCCTTCTGCCTCCCCAAGTCTGCGGTACCACAGCAACTCTGCTCTGCGCACCATGCCAGGAAGCTTCCTTTTTGGCAGAATGCATTTGGCGGCAGAGCTACAGAGACAGGTGCGTTCGGAACAGCCTGGCGCTAGCCATGAGTCTTACTGAGTGTCAAAATCTGAACACAATTGCTGAGAACCAAATTTATTCCATCCGAAAACCTTCTGGAGCTCTAAGCCTCTTGGAATCTTCTTCCCAGATTAAGGTTTGCATTCCCTTCTGTCACAGTAAAAGATGATGAAAGCCATCGTTGATCCTCACAGCTCTTGTCTGGCCTTATGACTTAGTGCTGGAAGTCTCTAAGCTCTTAGCTTGGGTGCTTGTTGTCTTGTGGAGCTTGGGGTAGGTGAAGCCACGTAGAGAAGGAGAGTCCATTGAAGCTAGCAGACATTGGGGCCAGGGGCCATTTCAGCAAATGGAGGAACCTTGGAGTTGACCAGAAAGACCTCCGTTGGTTGCACAAGGCTGATTTGATCTGGTATGATGTCCCGTGGCAGAGCTACTGTTTTCTGAACGTGTGAAGCCATTCTTAGCTCAAATCAGTCCTTCTGGCAGATTTTGTTGGCAATATTTAAAAAAAAAAAAAACTAGAAAAAGCTGCTGATTGAATTGGTTATGGGAATGGAGTTTAATGACATTGTAATTTATTGCTCTCATTACCATTTATTGATTATAGTATTGTCTGACTTTATTGATTCCTTCAGCAGACGGTAACTCATGCATATATCGAAGTGTTTTTCCAGTTATGAGTTCTTTAGGGTAGAGATTTCTTTACCAAATGTGAATTCTTTTGAAGAAGTATGAAGTTTTGTAGAAATTGACTGTGAAATGTCAGATTAAAATAAAAGACACATACTTGAAAATTATTTGGCCTTTTTGCTTTATAACTGCTTAAAAATACTAAGTGAAACCTAGAGTAAATATTTGAATTGATTTAAGTTTTGAACATATGTACTCATGTCATTTGGGCAGTTTGGGATTAGATACTGAACTTGCAGAAATTTATTGTTTGGACTTTGACCAGTGTGCAAACAATCTTGAGGCAAATGAATGGCCCAGTGTTCCCTAGAGTCTTGGACGTTTATTTTGGGTAGGTTGGGAGGAGAGGAGAATGGAGTCCAATTATTTCTTCCATCTGATGTGACACTTTCACATAGAGAATTTTTAAGTGACAAAACTTCAGTTGTCCACTACGGGATAAACTAAAGCCACGTTAAGTGACGTTCTTTCTACAACAGACGTGCATCTCCAAGCCCTTCTCCTCGCTTTCGGAGTTGATTCCTGATGCTCTGTTCCTCCTCAGGCTTCACCTAGAGAATCCCAAAAGGGTGTGGTGCCCCCTAAGGCCAGTCAGGATACCCCTCCTGGGATTTTTAAGACATTGGAAAAATTAAAAGCTTGTCCTCATTTAAAGGCCTACAGAGATGCCATGGTTTTAATGCTTACAGCCCTATTTCTCTCCAACACAATTTTCTGTCACTTAGAATCCAGACAAGGGAGAGCACCCAGAGCGGACCCTGCGAGACGGAGGAGAGCACCGTTGTTTGAGTGTGTAAACCCCTGGCCCCCTCGGCATGATTCCTGCGCATGGAAATAATTCCACCTAGACGCCTGTTCGTGAACATGTCTGTTTAGTCCTCATCTTTCATGGCAGCACTGCAGATAGCAGCCTGGTGTGCTGGGGTCAACAGACCTGCACATGCCTGTCACGTGTTACTCATTAGCTAGGTGACTTTGGCTCAGTCACTGGGCCTGCCTAGGTGTCACTCCTCTCACTGAATAATAAAGTATTGGACCTGGGTCTCTCCATAGTTTTCAGCTCTAACCATTTGTAAGACCTCTACCTAGGTTACAGCTGAGCCATAAAATTAATAGATTAATTTATTTTTATATTTATTTATTTTTTACCTACAATGTAGGCTCCTAGTGCTTTGTTAGGATAGCTTTATATTACAGTCAGACTTTTACTGCAGGTGACTTTTAGCTGTCAGACTTTTACTGCAGGTGACTCTGGAAGAACCTTTTTGCTAGTCTGTATTCATTGGTTTTGCCTTCCTTGCAGCTAACATGGATTCACTAATTCCCATATAAAAGACTACTCCCAAAGACTTATTAGCCCCAAAGGAGAATAGCTTGGGGTTAAATCAAATCATGGTCTTTCCTAGTCAGTCATCTGCAAAAGCTCTTTCCTCTCATCTGAGATGAAGGACAGACCTGGTTTTATGTTTCAGAGAGTATGTCATTTAGCTTTTCTTTCCTTCCTGATTTCTCTCCCACAGCCAGGAAGGATGGTCCCGCGTGTTCTTTGTCATAGGATGTCACGTGACATCCAGGGTCATGGTGAAGTGCGAAACAATGACTCTGATAGGTTTTTAAGCTGCTCCACAGAGCAAGGCAGGCTCCTCATCCTTTAGGGTTGTCATTTGCTTGGGACAATTGAGACTTTTACCAAAACCTTATTTACAACTAATGGGAAGAGAGCAAATCTCAACTCATCCTCTGTCTGATTTCTTGGAAGGAGTTCGTCTGTGGGTCCAACCACTTTGGCGTTTTCTTCTCAGAATTCCTCCTTTTTTCTTAGAACACGTGGCTTTCCTGTCTTTCTGAAGGGTGGTTATGCAAGACATTAGAGAGCTGCTTGCAAGAACAGCCTGGATGGTTACTGCCTCAGATTGCAGCAGCTGGAGGAGATGAGCAAGAGAGAGAGAAGCCTGTGGAGTCTGAAGTCAACCCAGCAAGTGGGTGGGAGCTGCGAGGAGAGGAGGGGAATAAAAACGGAAAGCAGGACCCTGCCCGCCTGCGCGAGGGCCCCTGCCAGGTTGCGTGATTAGCGAGCCCCAGGCCTTCAGAGCTGCTCGAGAGCCTGAGAGTAAAAATAGCCACCTCTGATTTTCCTAAAGAGTCAGGAATCCAGTGGTTCTGGGGGAGTGCTCGATAGTTCTGGTAAACGTCTCTGTAACAGAGGCGGCCTGGGTCTCTCGTCTCCGGGGGGCTCCCCTACTTCCACCACTGGGTGGGCAGATGGGAGAGCTTGGCCTGGAACCTGCCCTTGGGCATCTTTAAGCCTCCTCTCTTCCCCTGCCTTTGGGGCAGTTTATTCATTTGTATAAGGAGGAAGCAGAAATGGTGATGTCAGCCCAGCTCCCTGTCGGATATGCTTTTACTATCTTGGTATAGGTGCAGGTTTTGCTTTTTCAGGTGCTCCCTCAGCCGGCGCTGCCTCGTATTGAACAAACACAGGAGAGCCTGGTTCTGAGGTGTGGTCCTCCTAGTGCACGGTCAAGTCTGAGCCCTCTGCTCCCCAGTGAGCCTTCTGGGCTTCTCCTGAGTGTCACTGCTGCCCCGGAGAGGCAAGGGAGTGTTCACTTACACCAGCGGTTCTCAACCTGTGGGCCACGACCCCTTTGGCGGTCGAACGACCCTTTCACAGGGGTCGCCTAAGACCATCCTGCATATCAGATATTTACATGACGATTCATAACAGTAGCAACATGACAGTTATGAAGTAGCAACGAAAATAATTTTATGGTTGGGTCACAACATGAGGAACTGTGTTTAAAGGGCCAGAAGGTTGAGAACCACTGGCTTACACAGACCCCACAGGAGAGGAAGGGCCGGGAACTGCCCAAAGCACAGCCCAGGGTACCCACAGCCGCCAGCAAAGTCACAGGTGTGGTTTAGGCAGCCTGCTTTCACTAAGGGTCCCGGCTCGGCAGGCCGAGGGGGCCAGGAGAGCTACGGTGAAAGTCTCTTTTTAAAGCCTCCAAGCTGATGCTTGTCTAGTCAGGATGTATTTGGAAGAATGCATTGCTTTCATTCTTGAAGCATTTTCTCAGCCTCAGTTACACTGTGAAGACTCTAACTAGTTAGTAGTTAGCTAGTAAGTTCCTAATGCTGCTGGTTGCATTAATCAGGTTGGCCCGCCAGCTGCAGGGGATTAGGAAATGAGGGAGCGCATGCACTGAGTGGGTGGTGAATGTCTCTATCATACAATTTTTTTTAGTCGTGAGGAAAAAGGGCTTTGGAACACATAGGGTCAGAGATGAGCAGGCACTTGACTCAGCCTCAGGGTAGATCCCACCTTAGAAACCTTTAAACTTCCTCAAATATGTGGTCCTCACTACTGTTTTCAACACACACCCTTCAAATTTGTATATTCTCAAATCCTGATCATTTCCATTCGTGAAAGTTTTCATGATCCCCTGAAGCTCACCTGATCCAACATTGTCACTGTAGTTGTTACTTCAGGGTAATAAATACATGAAGTCATCAACACATTTATGTCGCCGATGCTGACCTGGTTGTAGGGTATAAACTGGGAAAAGAAACAGAGGTGGCCCCTGCTGATATTCTAGTGGGAGGGTAGCAATGACCATCAATTAGTCAACCCTTTGATAGTTTGGATTTCACTGGGTCTAATACATCCAAAGTTGGGCATGTAAGCCTGGTTAAAGTGATATGTTCTGCCCCTACTTGTATTTCAAAGATTAACATAACACTTTGATAACCTTTGGGTTTAACATCCTTTGATTAGTGCAAGAGTACTTCATTAAAGGACTCCTAATCACCCCAGAATGTACCATAATGTCTAGTAGCTGAGAACAGAAGTGTTGATAAAGGTACAATATATTAATCAGTTGGTAGATTCACCGCCACACCCAAACACGCTAGGAGAGAGTTCTCGGAAGTGAACTATCCTGTTGGGTGACTCACCTTCAGACTCGTGAGCTCATCCACAACGGCACCTGTGTCTGCTTTCCTCGGCCTTCGCCCAGCCGCTGCCAGCAGAAGCATGCGCACAACCCAAGCATAAGCACCTTCCCAAGTTTTGCAGTAGGCACCTTGCTTGTCTCATGCTAATCCTGTCCCTGGCAGCACCAACCCTTACTGAGGCCCAGGACCTACAGAAGATCACACGTGGTCCCAGCCTGGGAGCCCTCACAGCTGAGCCGGAGGACATGACTCACAGGGAGAGTAGAAACTCAAGGCAGTATGGCCTGGTGCCCAAGGCCAACCTCAGACCGGAGTGGAGAGCACTCCAAAGCCTTGAAAGGAACTCGAGGCAAGTTGAGATGATGGGAACAGTGTTTTCACCAAAGGAAACGTGCATAGAGGCATCAGGGTGAGATGGGAATATCATGGCTTTGGGTCTGGGCCTTGTTTCCTCATTTGTTAGGTTACTGATTTAGCCATAATGTGTAAAGTGTCTAGAACAGTGGCCTCACATGGGGGGTGCTCCAAGATTGTTACTGCGGCCCAGCCAGCATGGCTCGGTGGTTGAGCGTCTACCTATGAACCAGGAGGTCAGGGTTCGATTCCTGATCAGGGCACATACCTGGGGTGTGGGCTTGATCCCCAGTAGGGGGCGTGCAGGAGGCAGCCGATCAATGCCCCTCTCTCATCATTGAAGTTTCTGTCTCAGTCTCCCTCTCCCTTCTACTCTGAAATCAATAAGCATATTTTTTTTTTAAAAAAAAGAAAAAGATTGTTACTGTAGCCGTTGAAGGAGCGAGGATGGGCTGGCTGAGCTGGCCTCAGTCCAAGGTCAACCTTTCACTTTGTACTTCCAGGCAGTGAGCAGCAAACCAGCGCAGTTCCCACCCTGCCTCCCACACCCTGCTGTACCCAGAACAGAGCCCCTCCTTGGAACACACCTGGTGGAGTACTTGGCCAGCATGCTCTCCCAGCCTGTCCCAGGCCCCACCCCTCTTCAGGGCTCTACAGCCAAGGGGTGGGGAGCTATTGAGGATCAACGGTATTGATTGTCAGCTCCCCCCCCCAACCCCAAACCAGGATCCTTAATGTCACTCCTTGCCCAGTCTCCTGCCCATACAACCCGTCCTCCACAGCTGTAGCAGATGAACTTTATTAATCCCCTCGTGCTCATGTTACCTCCTGCCTCAGGCACCTCTGCTACCCATGTTCTAGCCTTGGCTGCACAGTGGAAGCCTCGGGGACCTGTAAAATCCCACACCCATGTCCAGGCCACACCCAGACCAACTCTCATTCTCTGGGAGGGAGGACCTCGCCCTCCCCCACTCCCGTCAGTGGTTTTTAAAGCTCTGCAGGTGATTGCAACGTGTGGACAACGCTGGCAACCACTGCAATGGCTCCCTATTGGGACTGGGATTGGGTGGTTACGAGGAGGGACTAGCCAGCACAACACAATGATTGCGATCAGCAGCACCACCATCCCCCCTGGAGCTTGTTCGAAGGCTCGCCTGATTGGAGCCTGTGTTTTACCAGACCCTCGGCGACTCCCACACACTGTCAAGTTTGAGAAGCACTGGCACCAGCTTTTACTCGATGCTCGCAGTAGTCCAAGTGCGGTGCCTGGTGTTTTACACACACGTCTCCTTCCATCCTCACAGCCTCTCAGCTATTAGCACCCCCTCTGACATACAAGGAAGCGCCTGCCATTCATTGACAAATCCTTACTGAGCACCTGAGAGAGGCTCCGTGCTGGAGGCTGGGGGTGGGGGGAAGCTCCCCGCTGGAGAAGAGCTCAGAGGCCAAGGGGGTGTGAGTGTCAGCATCAGCTCTTACCAGCTCCGTGCTGCTGGGCGCCCGCCGTGGCCTCTGGGACCGCCAGTTTCCTCGTCTGCAGATCTAGTCACACGCACAGGGCTTCGTGACTTCCCTGGGCTAAGCATCTCCCCACGGCCTGGATCTAGCGAGAGCTCAGGAATGGTCGCTGTTGTTATAAATAAAAAAACTCCCAGGTGATAGGGAAGAGGTGGAGAGGGAGGGGCGGGGATGAGAGTGAGGTGAGTGCTAAGGAGGTGATGCACGGGAGCCTCTGGGGGAACCGGGGTGTGGACAAGGCTGCTCTGTTCTCGCACTTCCTGACCCCATCTCCCCGAATCCGGCTGGTTCGCCCCACTTTTCTGAAGCGTAGATGAGTCTGGGGTGAGACCACTATTAGCAGCATGAGACTGAACCCAGATCTCACCTTTGTCCCCTGAAGGCCTTTGTGGCTCGGTGGGACAATAAGCCCAGCAGCCCCTTCAATCGGAGCTTGGTTCCCCGTGAGTCCTCCCGGCGCCCCAACCTTTGCAGGGGGAGCGCGGGCGCCAGGAGAGCCGGGCGCGCGGCCCGGCGGCGCCCCCTTCCGGCGGAGCGAGCCACGGCAGCGGGCCCTGGAGGGCGCCGGGTGCCACGCGAGACACGGAAACGCACCCGGAGAGGCGGCTGAGCCGCAGCCCCGCGCGCGCGGCCCTGGTCCCGCGGGGTGGGGCCTGGCAGTGGAATTGCGGCCAGGGGCCACGCGGGGGCCTGAGGAATCGGTTTGCCGGGTTCGTGTTCCTCCGAGGGCACCATTGCTTCCTGTAATTTAATTTTCTCCTGAAAGCGATGCTAATTAAATCCTTTCTCCGGTGAGCCGCGTCCCCCCTCCTGTTTATTAATTACGCAGCACGTGCGAGGCGACTCCTCGGCTGCTGCCAGGCTGGCTCGGGTGGATGGGCCTCGCTGCCCGCTCCCCTGGCTGCCGTCCTGGCTTGGGTCTCGGAGCTCTCTGCACCTGAACCCGGCGGGCAAGCCTCCAAGGCTAAGCAAGAGCGGAACACCCCTTCCCCCACTGCTGGAGACCTCTGCCTTTCACCTCCTCTGCCTCCCCAGCTCTCCAATCATACCCTTCCCTCCTATGGCCACAGCACAGTGCTCGCAGCCGGTTTGCCAGACTGGACCCAGTGGCTACGGAAGGTCACACAGCCTTTCTAGGGCATCGTGGGGGCTAGAGCTCAGACCTCCCGAAGCTCAGTCTCTCAGGATCACCAACTCAGACGCCTCCAGGGACCAAACTGGGAGTCGCTCTTTGTAGGCAATGGGGAGGGGTGGAGTCTGTGGCAACGTAGAACAAAACAGAACTTCCCCTGTGGGGAGTTACTCCAACAATGTGCCCCATTGAAGGCCAAGAGTGTCCAATTCTTGGTAAGTCTAAGAGGGAGTCTAGTATGGTAATGGCTTGTCCAGGGTCACGCAGGGACTCAATGGCCGAACCACTGGACACTCTGGACTCGCAGTGTGGTGATCTTTCCAGAATGACACCTCATAGAGGAGGATATGTGACCCCCCTCCACCTTCAGTTCTTCCCATCAGAGGCTAGTTTTACCCCGTGCTGGGGGAGTTACCCATGCTGGTCCCCCTCCCACCAGTCATGCAGGGCCCCCATTCCCCTCAGAGTCCCCTCAGGTCCCCCCAGAGGGGCTTCTCTACCTAAACCTTCCCATTCAGACCACTTCTGGTCCAACCCTCAGCTGTCAGGCAGAAAAAGTGGCAGCTCAAGCAAATCCCTCCCAGAATTTGAAAGGAGGAGTTTGGGGGAGGGGAGCAATGCTATTTTTAAAGAGATATTAATGGTGGGGATTTCAGGCATCATAAGCAAGACAGAAAGGGGGCATTCAGGGACAGGGAGTCTGGGGAGGAGCCCACAGAAGTCTGCCTCCTCTCTGGAGGCCTCACAGCGCTCGCACTCCTCTCCGCTGCTCTTGGCTCAGGGTTCCAGGTCAGTGCCCTGCTCCCAGCCTGCAGAGCTTTGTGCTGAGGCTGCTGTCAGTGGGGAGGACACTAACACGGATCCCGCTGCACCAGCCAGCTCTCTGGCCCCTCCAGAGGCCTCTCTTTTCTCACATGTCCTAGAGGAGCTTTGGCAGATATTCTTCCCCTCTGAGCCCACTCCATTTTAGGGTCTTGGGTGCCTCCCGTGTCCTGGTTTCTGGCAGGTGGCTGTGCTCAGCTCTCTGGCAGTGTCCGGTCCCCTTCTGCAGGCACTCTTACCCTGCCTGGGAGGGAAGCAGCCCCAAAATAGCTCAGCTCTTTCCCCCTGGCCAGGCATCTCCCTTGAGCCCTGGGGGAGGGTCTCCAGCCTGGACTGTCCTCGGGCCTCCACAGTCAACCTCTGAAGAAACTGCTTCATGCAAGGCAACCTGCCCACTATCATCAGCCTGGGAGGGACCAGATACATCCTGCAAACCCTGAAGCCAGCCTGCTTGCATCTGCAGAGTCAGTCACTGAAGCAGCTGACTGTCAGCTCTGTGAAGGCTGCAGAGGCTGAGCCTCGTTCCTTTCTCTGTACCCGCCCGTGCCTACTGCATAGTAGGTGCTCAATAAACGTATCAGGATGGTGGGATTGAATGAATGAATCAGTCAATGAGTTGATGAATGAAAACTTGAGTCCTTGTTACTTTTCAGCAGGGCATTAATTGGGTGCCTACAATAGCCCACAATAGAAAGATAGTCTATCCCTGGCTGGTGTGGCTCAGTTGGTTGAGCGTCATTCTGTGCACTCAAGGGTTGAGGGTTTGATTCCCAATCAGGGGACATACCTAGGGGTTCAATCCCCATTTGGGGCAACCAATCAGTTTGTTTCTCACATCAATGTTTCTCTCTCTCTCTCTCTCTCTCTCTCTCTCTCTCTCTCTCTCTCTTTCTCTCCCCCCCCCATTCCTCTCTCTAAAATACATTTTTAAAAATATCCTTGAGTGAGGATCTAAAAATTTTTTAAAAGAAAGATTGCCGAAACTGGTTTGGCTCAGTGGATAGAGCGTCGGCCTGCGGACTGAAGGGTCCCAGGTTCGATTCCGGTCAAGGGCATGTATCTGGGTTGTTGGCACATTCCCAGTGGGAGATGTGCAGGAGGCAGCTGATCGATGTTTCTCTCTCATCGATATTTCTAACTATCTCTCTCTCTCTTCCTATCTGTAAAAAATCAATAAAATATGTTTAAAAAAAAAAGAAAGAAAGATAGTCTAGTATCTGGATTCACATGGTAAACCCAGGAGCAGACAGCCTGGGTTTGAATCCCAGCTCTGCCAATTACTAGCCATGAGTCTTTGGGCAAGTTATATAACATCTCTGTGTCTCAGTTCCTTCACCTGGAAAATAAAAGTAGTGAAAACAAAACATACCTCAAGTGTTGCTATGAGAATAAATACTTAATACAGGTAAAGAAAAAATCCTATCTAATAATAGACAAAGATTGAAATTAACCATACCTCCGCTATGCTTCCCATTGGCTAATCAGCGAGATATGCAAATTAACCGCCAACAAAGATGGCGGCCAGCAGCCATGCAACTGAAGCGAGCAGGAGACTTGCTTGTTCTAGTGATGGAGGAAGCCAAGCTTCCTCCCTACTGTGGCTGGGCCCTGAGCTCCACTCTAAGCAACAAAGTTGCAATTATAGAAGCTAAACAAACCCCAGATACCTGCTTTCAGCAGGCTGTGGCCTTGGAGCTGGAGCGGCAACAAAGTTTCAATTATAGAAGGTAAATAAATCCCAGAATAAAAAAGAAAGAAAAAGACAAGAGGCTGGGAGCTTCAGTTGCCAGCGGGCTTGGCCAGCCTGAAAACCCCCAGCCCCTCATCCAGACTGGCCAGGCACCCCAGTGGGGACCCCCACCCTGAAGGAGGTGCCGGCAGCCTGAAAACAGCCATCAGCCCCTCATCCAGGTTGGCCAGGCACCCGAGTGGGGACCCCCACCCTGAAGGGGATGTGACCAGCTGCAAACAGCCATCAGCCCCTCACCCAGGCTGGCCAGGCACCCAAGCGGGACCCCCACCCTGATCCGGGACACCCTTCAGGGCAAACCAGCCAGCCCCCACCCGTGCACCAGGCCTCTATCCTATATAGTAAAAGGGTAATATGCAAACTGACCCTAACAGCAGAGTGACTGGGAATGACTGGTCACTATGACACACATTGACCACCAGGGGCCAGACACTCAATGCAGGAGCTGCCCTCTGGTGGTCAGTGAGCTCCCACATGGGCGAGCTCTGCTCAGTCACAAGCCAGGCTGATGGCTGCCAGTACAGCGGTGGTGGCGGGAGCCTCTCCTACCTCCTCAGCAGCGCTAAGGATGTCCGACTGCAGCTTAGGTCTGCTCCCTGCTGGCAAGTGGACATCCCCCGAGGGCTGCCGGGCTGCCAGAGGGATGTCTGATTGCCAGCTTAGGCCCGATCCTCCAGGGAGCAGGCCTAAGCCAGCAGGTGGTCATCCCCTGAGAGGGCACAGGCCGGGCTGAGGGACTCCCCCCCCCCCCCCCCCCGCAAGTGCACAAATTTTTGTGCACCGGGCCTCTAGTAAATAATAATAAGTAATAATTAATACAGGTGAAGTGTGTGTATGACAAGGGCCTGGCATGGAGTGAGTTCAGTAAATGTTGGTCATTACTACTCGTGATTGAATTACAGCATCAACATCGTGTTCTATGTTATGTGCTAGGTATGGGGGAAACCAGAGGATTCCACCATCACCTTCCCTGCCTTCCAAGGTTTACAGTAGAGCAGAGAGATGGAACCCACACAGGAGGGAGTCAGAGCCATGGATTGCTGCTGCATGTAGGGGAAGACTCCCCCAGGGGCTGGACCTGGTGAGGAAAGGTCCTGTGGAGATGGGGGACAGAGAGGGGCTGGGAGAGGCCGAGGCTGAAGGAGGAAGTATGTTGGGGCCACCAGGTTGTGGGCTGGAGCTGTCCACCTGGGTGCAGAGGGCCTCGCCAGTCAGGATGGGGGGATTGTACATTGTGAAACTTTATCCCTATGTTTCAGTCTTCAGCCTTTCAGTTCTGCTCTACGCCTGGAAGCCATGTTGGTAGAAAGTTTCCTTCCAACCCCATTTTCTGAAGCTGTATGAGCATAAACGATTGGTGGGGAGCTCCCGGAGGCCCCTCTCGGGGCCCAGAGAGAGGTCTAGGGGTCTCTGATGTTCCCAGGCTGATTCCCTGGGGGAATGAACGTGACCCTCTCCCTGTGATCTCCACTCTGGAGAACTCCACTGACCGGTAGAAAAAGTAGATGACAATCTATGCTTGACTCACACAAGAGGAACAACCTCAAATGAGGGTGAGTCCGGGTTTTAGAAGAAGAAGGAGGCAGGGTCCACGGGCAATGTGCCTGCAGCATGTATACTCATGTCCCCAACACTCCTAAAAGGAGACTCACAATCCCAGAAATCACCAGCCATCCCTGCCTCTGCACAGTCCCTCCTACCCCCACTCCCACCCATGGCCCTGCTTTTCTGCCTGGCCAACTCCTATTCATCCTGCATGAGTGTGAGTCTCCTCCTCTGGGAAGTCTTCCAGCCTACTCACGGCCAAGTGAGTGCTCCCCTCTGGGCTTCCATAGCACCCTGTCCTTCTCCCTCCCATCAGCCACTGAAGCTTAATCCTCTACAATTGGTCCTTTCCCCCACGAAGTCAGGTAATAGGTCTCATTCATCTTTGAATTCCTGGTTCTTGGCCTCATGCCCGGCATCAATGAATGTTTGAGGAATGAATTGAGGAGCTGGGCCAGCACCACCCACAGAGTGAGGAATGAGGGCAGAGGCAGAGGCCAACACCAAGGCAGCTGAGCTACCCCAGACATCCCCAGCCCCACCAGTAGGCTCACCCTGGCTAGTGTCCAGGTCCAAGGTTCTGGCTCACTTCTAACTCCTCTCAGACAGGGCAGGACAAGTCATCCTTGCTCCCTACACATCCCCTCCTTTTCTCCCCATCGGGAGGGGCTGCCTCCCTGAGAGCATGCCCAGAGACAGGGCAGGAGGGGGGCCAGGGGCGGGGGACAATGAGGCCAGTTGGAAGACAGAGGGTTCAGAGAGGAGCCAGGGCACTTAGAGGACCAAATGTATAAAGTAACAAAGACAACCATATTCTTAGGAAGGAGGTTGGCTAAAAGATGGCCCCAGGGACCTAAGGACTGGCTTCCTCATTATAGTGGAAGGGAATGTGGTTCAGGTCTCTTTCAGTTTGTCCTTCTCTCATATGGCAGTTCATCTTTTGCCTAGTCCGACACTAGGGCCTGGGCCAAAGCAGAGTGCCCACTTTCCAGATGGGAATACTGAGGCACTGTAAGCCCCTCGAGTACAGAGTTGTCTCATCCATTTCTAGCCCCACAATGTGCAAAGCACAATGCTGGGCACATGAGGGGAATGAGAGATGTGGAGTGAGAGACTGAGCTGTGTATTCATCTGGTCAGTATTTATTGAACACCTACTAGATGCCTACCCCCTGCTAGGCATCCAGGATACAATGGTGAACAAGGCAGGTGTCTGCCCTGTGGAGTGTAGACAGCCCATGCTCTAGAATGCGCTGAGCACTAGCTGAGCGTTAGGGATTAGCCACAGCTCCATTCATCTCCCACCACCTGCCCCTGCATATCAGGGAGCTGCCGCCCATTGGTGTGTGTTCAGGCAATGCAGGCTCCAGCCTAGGCTGAAGGTTGTTCAACAGCCCAAGTAAAATCAGCACCTTGCAGCTGTGTCTCTATCAACCCAGGCCTACACATCTTTAAGATGCATCAGAGGTCATGCCCATTCACCTGCTCAGGGACCACTCCTGAGGGCTCAGCCCCCTTCCTGCTGTCTCCAGGGCTGGGCAGCCCAAGGTCTCCAAGTGTTGTCAGTAGGGGCTGGGAGAGCAGGGGGCCCTGGCTGATCCTCAGGAGTGGTCAGCCCTGGTTGTGTTGGAGGATCAGGTGGATTCTTCATTCTCCCTCCACCTGTCCTCTGATGTGGAAAGAGGTAGGAGGAGAGGAGGAGTGGGAGAAGAGGAAGTAAGTCCCAGGTTAGATAGTCCATCCCTGGTCCCATGGGTTCATAGACCCCAGCATTGTGGACCTGCTACCAACCACACCCATAACCCTGACCAATCACAGTGGGTTCTGGCTGAAAGAGTGGGGCAGGGTCCTGGGGGTCCCTCATAGATGCCCTTTTAATCGCTGGGTTGTGCGGTGAACCAGGGCCCTAGGGGAGGAGCAGGAGCATCTGGGGCAGCAGCAGTCTAGACAAAGATGATGTACCCACTTGAACAGAAGTATTTTTGATCCTGACCTTAAATATTTTAATAGCCAGTTTGACTGCGTCGGTACATTCCAGCCCTGCTACCAACCACAGTACCCATATGATCACATCAAATCCAATTTAAAACCACATATTTTATTGATGTTCTTCATCGACAATGCAGGGTCATGTATACAAATGCTACTCAAGTCCCACAACTGGCAACTTCCCCACCGCTACACGCCGCCCCCCCCTACCCCCACACACACTGTCCAATCTGCCAGGAGCCGACCTCCTGCAGGTGTCCCTTTGGCTTCCTCCCCCAATGTCCAGCCTCACAGCGCCGAGGCGAGGCTCCGGGAGGCTGCAAATGGCTGGACTGGCTTCCAAGCTTGAGCTGGGGGTCAAGAGAGAACCAGGGCCTGGGTCACCCAGGCCTCTCCCCCTACCCTTCCATTCCCACCACCTAAGTATGGCCAGAACGAGGGTGAGGATGCCCCCCAATGACTTCTCCATCCGGCAGCCGGGCTCTCCTTCAGCTCTCTCTGCCATGTCTTTCCTCTCCAGTGACCTGCCCTGCTGACCACCAAGATGGCAGAGTGACCATTTTTCTGGGGTGGGAGTCAGTGCCTGGATGACAGCAACAAGTTGCCCCTGGTGGCAGGAATCTCATGATCTTGGTCACTACTGTACATACTTGGCACTAAATAAATACATGTAGGATGCATGAACGAAGGGATATGGGAGGAAGTATAAGCAGATGGAGCCATTAGTACATCAGCCCTCTAGGGGCATTGAAGGCAGTACCAAGGTAAAGTCCTTCCAAGCTCCACCCAAGAACTCAGGGTGTTGTGTAGTAACAATTGGGGTTGCCATGGCCACCAGCTGGGCACTGTAGGGTGTGGGTTTCAGCCCTGCTGCCTGCATGGATGGCAGACTGGCCTTGGGACCCAGTCAGGAGGGGGCACATGTGTTGTCCCCACTCCCTCATATGCCCCAGGGATCTGGTCCTCTGGGTTCTAAAACACACAGCCATGCCCTTATTCAGAGCCAGTCAGATAACAGCGCTGGTCTGGCAATTGCACCCCTATATTCTGGTCTCTCCATTCCACAGCCTCAACGCTCCCAATCTTCCCCTTCCGAGTTGAGCATGACCTTCAAGCTCTGCTCTCCCCACCACTGTCCCCACCTGACCCTGAACTGTTCCGTCTCCCTGTCCTCAAATGCCAACCGCCTTAACTAGCATTAGCGCCCGGGTAGAACTGTCTCTCCAGAGACTCTCTCCTCGGTGGCTGGGTGGGATCCTAAATGTTTGCATCATCATTTTAAGACTCCTCCGTGCCCATACCACCTCCATGAAAACAAATAACTCTCTACAGATCATCTGGACCTGGCGATCACAAAGCGGACACCAGAATCCTGGGTGGGAGAGATGTTCCCTTCCCTAAGCCTGTGCAGGGATTCTTTCCCGGCGCACCTGCTAGATGACTGCCTAGTCCCTGCTGGAATACCTCTGGTTTGGGGCCCTCACTACCTCCCCAGGAAGCCATCCTAACGTTGAACAGCTTTAGCTGCCAGAATGTCCTTTATACGGGGAAAAAATGAACCCATTTCCTTCTCTCATTCTCATTCTTCAAATATCCCAGCACTCAGCCTCTGTGCCACCCTCTTCCTTCTCCCCTAAGTTCTCTCTCTCGCTCTCACTCTCGCTCTCCTATATGGTTATGTAGTCACATGCCTCTCATTTATAAGTATGTCCCGTTCCCTTCTCCCTTCTCCTTCCTTTCCCAGCATCTAGCCAAGGCTGGAAGAGTGCCAGGGAAAGAAAACATCCAGCCAGGCCCTGGACTGGGCTGGGTGGCCAGCTGGAGTAGGTTGCACAGGGGACAGCAGCTGGAAAAGAAATCCCAGACCATGGGCTGCTGCATCCCAAAGAAAGGGCCTTGCAACTTGGGGGTGAGGTGGGCAGCAAGCTACTGAGTTCTTTTCCCCCTCTCACTGCCCACAATTCCTCAGAGGGGACGAGGACACTCCCCCTCCTTTCCCAAGCTCCCTGGCAGTTGGCAGAGCAGACTTGGTAATTTTAAACACTTTGTAATTTTCAACAGTTTTGCCAGACTTCAGGTCCCAGGGAGCATCCTATCAGCAGCAAGAATTCATTCCCTACTCCCAACATGGGGCTTAGAGGACAGGATCCCGCAGATGGCAGTGACGACATGAGACATGGCAGAGGGCATGGATCAAGTGGGCAGAGGGGCAAAGAGGGGCCCCAAGGAAAAGAAACAAACGCAGAGGCCTCCTGACACCCGCCTGGCCGGCCCATGGAGAGTGGAACAATGCCTGGGTGGCCATTTTTTCCTCCTTGCCGTTGATCCACCAGCCAATGCTGTTTTCTGTGTCACAGACCAGGGGTGGGTGCTAGGACATTACCCATCCAGGTTGCAGTGGGTCATGGGTGGGGACAAGGGTGCCATGGTCTCGTGTTCAGGAGGAGTCAAGACACCGAGAGAAATGATGGGCGTGCCTACTTGTCCCGCTGCTTGGAGCTCTCACCTCCGACGTTGAACATGGGGACCAGCAGGCCCAGCAGCCACCGCTTCCCGAACACCTCCTGCAAGTTCTTGCGCCAGGGCCCGGCCCTCACCGCTCCCCCCTTCCGCACCTGGTGGCGGGTCTGCCCCCGGAGGATCAACAGCAGCTGATGGCAGCAGAAGCCGGCGCAGGCCAGGCCGACGGCAAACCAGAGGTACAGCATGAGGATGACGAACATTTCAGAACCGAGGACAGCTCCTGCAGGGGTGGGGGCGGGGAAACACCAGCATCGCTTTACACCCAGGCCACGTCCGGACCTGCCATCCCTGCAGGCGCTTTCCGCTCGGAAGGGAGGGAGATTAATGAGATTGAAGCGATATTTTACAGCAGTCTCAGCGCCGCAGCGACGGCGAGGAAGGATAAACTAGTTGCCCTAACTTTTTCTTAGTGCTGACGGCCAGGGGAGAACTGGGGATGTCCGGGAGAAGGGAAGGAAGCTGCTCTGCCCGCGGCGCCTAGATATTAGCATCCCTGAGTCGTAGATACCGGTCTTTCTCTGCCTTCTCTTTCTGGTCTGGAAACAGGGAGAGGGCTTTTTCTAGGAGGAGCGAGGGGTGAGCTGAGGATGCTAGAGGGGGAGCTGGCGCCTGGGCAGCTGTCTAGACTGAAGCACCTGCTCCCATGGAGCCGGAAGCATCAGCAGGAGGGCTCAGGAAGGTGACAGCGTGACGGGAAGCAGGGCCTAGTCATCGAGAAGAATAAGGAACCAGTTCCCAGGGCAGCACAGAGCTCCAACCGAGAGAATAAACCCGTCATTAGTGTTAACAAGAGGACAGTGTGGCCACCAGAACACTTGGCCAGAGCTCTCCTGTCAGTCAGAACTTGCTAAGCCTGGAAAGGCCCCCGCCCTCCTCTCCGCCCCCCCCCCCCCTCGCCTCCCCAGGTCACTAGTCCAGCCTCCTGCCTTGGGCCGACCTCCTGTAAAGCTCTCTATTAAATGTCATCTGATTAAGAGATCCCACACTCTTCTTCAGAGTAGGGGTGGGCAGTCCACGCTAAGTTTGAATCTCCCAGCTCTGTGGTCTCGCACACGTTTCTTAACCTCTCTGAGTTGCAGTTTGCTCATCTGTAAAATGGTTCCATAGGTTTGCACGATCCAGGAAAAATTGTGTGCAAAGTGGTCAGCTTTCTGGTTCCCACACAGCACAGCGCTCCCTGCTGAGGAGACTTGACCCAAAAAGATCTCAGCATTAACTCCTTCTAGATCATCAAGCTTTCTCCTTCTTCCCAGGGCTTGCAGTCCTAGCTGGGCTGCCTCTTTGGCAGCCATGGTAGAGACACCCACCTTTACCTGCCCAGCAGCCAGGGCAATAAACCCAGGAGAGAACTCGAAAGCCCCCCTCAGCTGCTCTTCCTGCAGAACAAGCCCACTACCACCTCCTCCAGTGAGATGAGGGTACCTGCTCCAGACCCCCCCTCACAACCTATTTGAACTCTGCAAATCACAACCATATCCCTCCCTTCTCCAGCTTCCCCTGGCCCCGGTCTAGCTCTTCCCCGGTCTCCCCAGGCTCCAGTTTCCAGACCCCTGAGGGTTGGGCTCTTACAACTTGTCCAGTCTCAGCAGTGATGGACTCAGCCACCAGGAGGATTTGGGTTTGCTCATTAGCAGCTTCCTCTTGCCCTCAGCCCCTGGGAGCTTGATAGCAGGTTTCTATTTGTGAAGTTGGTGACAATAAGTCCATCTGCCCAGGGGAGGGAGGGCTCGTTCCAGCTGGCATTTTGAGGAGCCCCTCAGCTAGCTGGGGGCAGCAGCGGGACGGGGCTCACACTGGGCCAGCCCTCCCTCTGACCCACTTCTTCTTGTCAGCACAGGTTAGCTCAGGAAGCACATGGAGGATGAAGGATCCAGGGACCGGGGTTCCCGTTGGGCTCCGGGAATGCTGACAGGGAGAGATGACCCTCGAGCGGGGACCTGAGAACATCAGAGCTGTCAAGTGCGGGCCTGCCTTGCATCTCAGCCTCGGGGACAAGCCTGAGCTGATGGAAGCTGTTTTTCAGGGGCTTTATTTCTGGCACTAAATCAAGGTATGTGGAAAAGACCTTGTGGCCTTCTCCTGGCCCCTTGTGGCAACTACAAAAGGCTCTTCTGGTGACCTGCTTTTTCTTGAAATGTTTGAAGTTGGCTAACCTGGCTGCCTCAGCTCTCTGAACTATCTAATAATAGTTCTGCTTCTTTTAGAAAAAAATCAGAGTTTTTCTAAAGGCCTGAATGGTCACACCACCCAATCTCTCCCTCCCTGCTTCCCACCAAGCATTTATAACACCTTTGACAGATCATTGCCTGGCATCTTTGACATACATTCAGGGACAAGGGGCTCCCTTCCTCCCAAAGAGGCTCATTCATCAAGAAGCAGCTTCAGAGAGGCAGTGTGGTGTGGTGGAAGGAATATGAGCTCTGGAGGCTAGCAACCCTGAGTCCAAATCTTGGGTTGGAATCATAACTAGTTATGTGGCTTCGAAGCAACTTAACCTTGCTGACTGTTTTGTTCCTGAGCCTTTAAGATGGATATGATAATACCTACCTCACAGAATTGTGGCGAGGACTGAATGAAATGAGACCTGCACAGTGGGTAGCACATAATAGGTGCTCAACAAACGTTAATCCCCTTTCCCTTTCACTGGACTTTCTGGAGGCATCCACCACACTGGTGTACTTATACAAATGTCATGACACAGATCAGATGGCATCATCTCCATTTCCTAGGTGAGAAGAATGAGGCTCAGAGAGGTGACACAATTTACGCTGATCCCATGAAGCCGCAAGAAAAGACAACTTCTAAAACCCACCTGGCCAGCCTCCTACCTCTTGAGCATCAGCTAAAGACCCATGGGCAGCAGCCACCAGAAGACCTCTTCTACTTCTAGCTCACAGGGCCCACACTCCCAGCCATCTCATGCTCATGCCGATATAAGTCAGGGACAGTACCACAGTTGAGGACAAGTACCACCGCTGGAAAATAACTGCTCAATCAGACACCTTGGGCCTTCCAACTCCCTCCTGTCCTCCTGAGCAATGAGGTAGGTAGTGTCCTCAACCACTTGGGTTGAGAATAGGGGGAGGAGAGATAGGGAGGAAGGCACTGAGGAGTGTACTGGGGAGTGGGAGAAGGACGTGCAAGGGGAACGATGAAAGGTTGGCAAAGGAGTAAGAGAGATGGGAGAGTTTGAGATTACAAATCTTGGCCTTTCTTTTCCTAGTGGGTATGGTGAGGAGGTAAAAGATAGTGGCACTCATCTCTCTGCTGGAATGGGATCTGGTCTCCAAGGTAGGCACTTACTGGTTCTGTTCTCCCACCAGAGCAAATACATAGATCCCTCTTTTTTCTTTCCTGCCTCCCAAACCTAGCACATATGGATAGGCCTCTAAGCCTGGCTTATCTCAAATCAAACCATTTCAAGATCCTCCCTTTGGAAACATCCATTTTTATGTGAGGAAACTACTTGCAAAAGAAAGTGTAATTAGGTTCTCTGGCTCCCCTCATCTCTCCACCTGCCTGTGCTCACACTCCACCCCCTAGCTCGCCCACCTACCCTCCCTCCTCCTGGTTATTTCAGTCCCAGCAGCCTCCTATGCCAGCGCCAGGTCCCAGAAGGCCTGAGAGCTCTGAGTTCTGGGCCCAGCTCAGCCAGCAGCCCTCAAGGCATCTCCCCTATCTGGGTCCTTCCTGGGTCTCCGTGTTCCCTCTGCCAAATGGCACAACAGTTCTAGGCTGCTGCCCCAACAAAGGCTGAAATAATGGCTCCCCCGCCCCCAGAGAGGAGCAAAATTGTTATCCATGTCCAGCCCAGGCACATCAAGACAATGTTGGCTTCTCAGTGGAAGCAGCTGCACTCCGCCTTTCTTTGTCCCTGAAAGGTCAGTGGCTGAGGAAACATGCTGTGTTCCCTGTGCTGCTGTGGGAAAGCCATTTAATCCATTTGCGCCTCAGTTTGTTCATCTGAGAAATAGAGATATTGATATCAGACACACATGTGTGCACACTATCAATTGTAAAAACCAGGTCAGTCAGAGTCAAAGGCCAAGGGAGGATGGAGAGGAAGGAAGTGAGGTAGGGACACGTTGCAAGGCCAGGTAAAGTGGTAAGAACTGCCACAGGTCCCTCTGGGCCAAGTACCCGGGAGCTGTTCGCAGGGCACTCTATACACAGTCCTCACCAGGGTGCCCAGCTGAGTGCCACTTCCAAGGCCCACATGTCTGGCTCCTGCAGGTGTACGAGCCTCCTGGAGGATCAGTTCCCACACCAGTCCCATCACTGTGCTGTGAGGATGCAACCATTAAACACGGCTGCATCTCCAACCAGGTGCCCCCTGCTCTGAGGCATCTGCAGGCTGGGACCACCTGGTGGGGTCAAACATAATGGGCAGGAGGGCAGAACTTAGTCTCTTGCTGGAGCTGGCTGGCACCCTGTTGATCTTACTGTGGTTGGTTGGCAAGATGTTTGGAAGGCAAAGTCCTTAAGGGAATGCGTGAGCAGCATTGGGGTCCAGGCAGAGGAAAGGTCAAAACATGGGTGCCCCTCACAGGCTGCATGGAAGGGGAGCCAGCACCCAGCCCGCCTGGCACAGAGCAGGTGTATTGCCTGGATCACCACTTCTCTACGAGCAAATGGACCATGGTGAGCAAAAAGGAGATGATGAATGAGGTTGGGGTAGGGAGAGAGGTTGCCAGATAAAATACAGCATGCTCAGTTAAACTGAATTTCAGATAGGTAACAGAACATTTTTTTTTTTTTAGTATAAGTATGTCTCATGCAATATTTAGGAGTTACTTATACACTTAAAAGTTATGCATTGTTTATCCAAAATTATAATTTAATTGGGCATCTTGTTGTGGGGGGGTTTATTTTTATTTATTTATTTTTGCAAAATCTGGCAAACTTGGGGTTGGGGTTGGGGTTGGGGTGGGGTCTTTGTGTAGGGCCCAACCTGCCTGTCAAGACCCACTCACCAGAGAAGAACTGGCTGATGGAGGTGGGAAGGAGCGTGAGGAAGGCCAGTGGGTGCGCGAAGGAGATGGAAAGGACTGCCGAGATGTAGGCCACGCCCGCCACCATGGAGTAGAGGCAGGCCAGGGAGGTGTAGAGGCAGAACAGGACGAAGTTGCGCATGTTCCTGCTGCCAATGCAGTTGCCGGTGAAGAAACAGTGGTGGTCGTGCCTCAGGGTGACTCTGGCGCACACTCGGCAGAAGTGGGTGCTGGGCGGGGGGCACAGAGCCTTCCTGGCCGAGGCCCCCTGGCAGGCATCCAGGTCGTCAGGCGAGTTCTGGATGACCAGGACGTAGTTGCCCAGGGCGTTGGTCGAGAGGAACAGGAAGAGTGCCCCGTGGAGCAGCGCCGGGGAGCAGAGCCGCGCGGCCGCCGGGTCCTCGCGCATGCTGGGCAGGAAGAGGAAGAGCTGGAGCGCGAAGGTCACCAGGGAGATGCACAGGAAATAGGCGGGGGCCACCACGTTGAGCAGCCTCAGCGCCAGCATCTTCCATTACATTCCTAAGGGGCCCGGGGAGAGAGGAAAACTTACTGCGGTGTCCAGGGGGCGCCCTAGGGCGCTCCCCAGGCGTCCTCCGTGGGCCCAGCTTCACACCAGTCCATGCTCCCCATCCTTGTCCCTCCACCGCCCCTCCTCTCTTTCCTAACCCGGGTGGAGCAGGCATGAGACCCCGAGACCCACCGCCAAGGCCTCTGAGGGTCAGACTCTACTTCCCCGTGCTGGCTCCATGGTTTCCGAGGGACTTCGACGCCCTGGCACCCCGGAGTCAGACACAAGGAGAGCGAGATTGGGGCTTGTTTGTAAGGAAAGGAGGGGCAAGGGGTTGGGCTCCGTTATGGCTGTGGAAAAGAGCCCAGGTTTGGGGTTTCTCCTTCACACCTCCCAGGAGGAGAAGGCAGAGGCTTGGGGTGGGGCTGAGGGAAATTATGGGAGCCTTGCATCACCTCCCCTTTCTCAGCCCCCGCCCCCACCCCACCTTGGGCAACACTCAGGGACCTCACAGGTCATCTGACTCTTTGGAGGTATGTGTGCTTGGGGGTCTGTGATATTTGGTGTGTGTGTGTGTGTGTGTGTGTGTGTGTAGGGAGGGAGGGTCTGTGTGTGACTCTGTACGTGTAATCTGTGTGTGCCTGGGTGTCTGTGTTTGGGTATATCTGTGTACACACACGCAGCCGCTGCCACCTGGCTTTTAAAAAAATCGATTAAAACAATCGATCCATTCACACAGGCGCTGAGGCATCTAGTGGGGTGAGGCGGGGGCAGCCGGAATACCTGTGTCAGCCGGTCTTGGTCAGCCCACCTCTCCACGCTGGCAGCCCTGGCTATTTCTTTGCAAAAAGCGTTTTCATTTGAGGCGACGATATCCCCCTTTCCCGCCCGCCTCCCGCCCTCCTGGAGCGAGAAATCCAAACAACGCCGATGGCGCCGAAACCCTTTCGGTACCAACAAGCTCGCCCTGGGCGCAGGAGCGGATGCTTGGCCAGCCTTTCGGCTGATCGACCCCGGCCGCCGAGCGCAGCCCCCGCCGCATCCCCACTCCACCTCCCTCACCCGCAGCCCGGGTTCCTGCCCAGCTTCGGAGGCCACCGGTGCATGGAATCTGGGCGCCCGAGAGAACTTTTCCAAGGGCTAAGGAGTCGGGAGGCCGAGGCGCGAGAAAAGTTCTGGGAAGGCAGCTGCACCCGGGATGGGCGAGTGCCAGGAGGCCACCATCCAGGCTGTCCCATCCCTTTGGGCGACTGATCACCTTGGAGTCCCCTCTGAAGGTGCCAGTGCCCCGGGGACCCGCGGCCGCACGGGGAGCGCGAGTCTCTCTCCGGCAGGGTTCCAGCGCCAGGCACGCCCAAGGGTGGTCGCTGGGGGCTCGGTACTGCCTCTGGCCATGCGCTTCCGGGAGCTGCCGCGGCGCTGCCCACCCCAGACAGAGCCCTCGGCCCCGGGCTCCGGTGAAGCAAGTGTCTTCCCCACGCCGGTCGCCAGGGGGGCGCGGGAGCAGCCTCCAGATGCGCCGCGGCGCCTGGAAGGCGAAGGACTGGGGCTGGGGGAGTGGGGGGCGTTGGGCGGGCGGCCGCAGCCGGGGCCCTACGCGGAGAGAGGACGGCGGAGACCGCCCGAGCCGCCCGGGGACTCGGGGAGCTGTCCGTTCAGCACTGGAGCCTGCCTCGCCCGCAGCGGAGGGCGGCACAGCCGGAGCCCCAGCGAGGCGGCCGCCGGCTTCCCGGCCAGCGCCTGCCGGGCGCCCGGGAAGCCGCCCCCTGTGCGGCCGCCGCCGCCGCACCGCCGCAGAGGGGTGAGGAATGAACTCACCGAGCTCCGGTCGCCGATAAGAGGAGCCCTGGACGCCGGCTCTCCTCCTCTCCGAGGCTGCAAACTTGTGGGCTCGGCCCCGCTGGCTCGCAGCCTTCTCACGATTCGCTTCGGGGACTGGGCAGGTAGCGGGGGTGTGGGGAGGAGGGAGCGGGCAGCTGCGGTCCTCCCACTTGGGCGCCAGCGAGTGGGGGCCAGGAAGCGGCGGGGATGGCAGCTGAGTACCCCCAGTCCTGCAACCCCCTCTTCCCCTTCTGGGGGCGGCTCCCTGACCACCCCTCTCAGCATCGGGGACTTGCCCCCCACCCCTCCCCTGGTTCCCTTGCAGTGGGCTGGGGCGCCCTGCCTGACTTCAGCCACCGGTGACAACTGGGATCTGGATTCAGCCCTGATGTGGATGCTCTCACCATCATCTGCTCTTGCCTTTCCGCTGTGGCTGACAACCCTCCCTGCTCTCCACTCTGGGACAGAGAGGAGCCTGGGGGTTTTAGAATTCAGCCTGCCAGGGGCAACACCCATAAAGACCAGCGTCATTGTCACAGGGGGGTTGAGACCCCGACTCTGAAGCCTGTCCCCCTGGGTCTGAATAGCCACCATTCACTACTGTGTGATCGTCAGATTCCACTTCCTCATCTGTAAAACAGAGATGTGAGGATTCTATGACAATACACGCAAAGCCCTTAAACAGGGCCTGCCCATGGTAAGCACTAGTTAAGCAGTAGTGCCTAGTTAGTGTCACTATTTACTGGGCTCTAGAACCAGGCACTGTGCTAAGCTTTTAGCATAAAGCAGCTTTGTTAACCTTCTCAGCAGAAGCTCAATGATCCCCACTGTGTGGATGAGGAGGTTGAGACACAGAGATGCTAAGCCACATGCCCAGAGCCACACAGCAGGTAAGTGGCAGAGCCTGGATTTGAACGAATGCACCCTCTCTCCGCCTCTACACACCCCAACATCACTCTGAGACCCGGGGGGGTCTCATTTGGGAGAAGGGGGGACAACAGAGCTTGAACCAGGTGGTCTGCCTGGCATCCTGTCCCATCTCCCTGTTCCCATTCCTTCCCCTCCCAACTTCACTATCCTGAGGTGGGTGCTGAGGGACACCAAGAGGGTGGGTGCACTTGGCCAGTGTGTGTCAAATGGGGGCGGGGGTGAGGGACGCAGAGGCTTTTAGAAAGACAGCACGCATATTGGAGCCACCACGATTACTTCAGTTTCCCGGGCTGTCATGTCTCACCTCCCCTTACCCTCACCCTGTTCCACTCCTCTGGGTGAAGGCAAACATAATAAATAATTGTTTCTTGCTTTCTCAACCGGTTGATTAAAACAAGAGCAATCCCTTAAAATGAGGGCCATGTGCTTATCAGCCCAACCTATAGTTTTGAATCATCAGATACTGTTTTCTCTGTATTTTATCAGTGTACATTACAATAAAAAGGGGGGGGGCAGGAAACCTTATGTATAAGCAAAAACAAACAAACGCAAAAAATACTCAGCTTGGACACGTTTGCCAGGTGATGGCCTCTGAGGCTCTGGTAGCCCTGTGAGTTCCAGCGGCCACAGGGCGTTCATGGGGAAGCACAGTGGCATTTCTTCCTTGAGAGCCGCTTTGTGTCAGATCATGGCTGCCTGCGCCCTTTCACAAGCTCTGCCTGCCTCTCAACCTGGCCCTGGAGGCGAGGAGCCGGGAGGGCTTGGTTTGGGCTGTATTGATTGAAGATCTCTGTTCCCTAAAAACCTTGAAATTCCGGTGGTATTTCTAATTTTATTTTGCATATGGGTGTGTGGTGGGAAGGTGTGTGTCTGAATTGGTGTGTGTGTGAGGGGCGGGAGAGAGAGAGAGAGAAGCTAAATGAATGTGGGAAGATGTCAGTGGGGGAAGGGAACATTCAGCCAGGGAAGAGCCAGAGATCTGGCTGAAGGGTGGACAGGAACGATGATTTATTTAGAAATATAGTTGATCAACAGAAAGGGGCATTAAAGCTTCAGAGCTGGAGTTAGTAGCCCTCACCCCTTGAGTGAATTGAGTAAGAGGAAGCATGGCCAAATGTTATTTGGTTTTCAAAATTTGGTGCTTACCCCTGACAAAATCGATAGGGAGGTCAGTTTTAAAACTTCACTTTGATTCTGGCCCCATCAGAATGAGGCAGCCTAAGAACGAACACTTTCTTGCCACTTACCAGCTGTGAGACCTGAGCAAGTCACTTCACTCTCTGTTCTCAGTTTGCTCATCCATAGAAGGGGATGACGATGTCACCTTGTGATGATGATGATCGGATGGGATGATGTAATCTAAGTGCCACGGGCCCAGCAGGAGATTGGATAGTGTTAGCTTCTTTCTCTTCCTCTCTCTCTTCTGGCCCTTATCTTTATCCACAAGAAAGTCTCCTCTTTCCAACTGAAACGAGAGCTTTTGGTCTATGTTGGAAATGTTGTTGGTTTTTTTTTTTTGGGGGGGGGGGGGAGGTCTCCTTCATATCTCCTAGCCTGATGATTTACCCAGAAGAGTTCAAGTGTCTTGACGGATGAGTTGATACTGGTCTCTGTCCGAGAGGAAAAGCTGTGTTATGAGGTCTTTGAAATGTCTGGTGAGGACACATTTGCCATTGATCTTGCAGTCCGCTGCCACCCACACCAACTGTAGTTTCATCCTTCACAAACAGCGCCAGAAAATAATTTATAAACCTCAGTCTCCATTGCCTTTGTCATATATTCGTAGTTAGGCTCTGGCTCTACCTGCAGGCTGTCCCAAGGGGGCGGTAACACAGACAGGCATCTGATTGCTGTCGAGCGCTTTCCCAGAAATATGTGCCATAAATCTTGCTATTTGGTGGTGTTATTTGAATAAAATGAGTTCTCTCCCAAGTGGCAATCATTCCATTTTGTCTCGAAATGTTGTACACAAAGAGAGGAGCTCCGTGCAGCAAGCCACGTCTGCCTGGGTGGGGAGCCGCCCACACATGTCTGTCTGGCCCTATAACTTCCCAAGAGTTTGGGGTGGAGAACATTCCAAGATGCAAGGGGCCACACCCAAGAAGGCTCTGGGGATTTTCCTTCATTCTCATGCTCTTATTTCAGATTGATCAGGGGGAGTGGAGGATAAAGGCTGAATGGGGTCTCCAGGTTAACCAGTGTCCTGAAATTAAGGTTTTAATAGGCATCCTTGGACAGGATATTCTTTACTGCCAATAGCAAGTCAGAGGCAACCACCAAGTGCTCCCCAAGTCTCAGAAGGCTTAGTGAGATGCTGTCTGGCCTGCCTGGACTTGGAAAACATATCAGTGTAATTTTCATCTTAGCCAATCGAGTACATGAGAATTGGATTATCAGAGATTTTCTATTTGGAGGTGATAATTTACTTGGCCAACTATGTCTTCATTTTAACAATAACATTACTTTGATGTAATAAAGTGCTTAGTAACCTTACGAAGTACATCCACAAAAATTAAAATTTCATTCCATGAGCCTCTCAGTAGCCCCATAAACTAGCTGGGGCAAAAATGATTAAACCCATTTTTCTTATGAGGAAACTGAGGTTCAAAGATTTGCTGCACATTAATTTGCAAGCCTTGCCCACATTCAAATTAAAATGTGATTTCACATGCAAACATCCTATTGATACTTACATTTTCTAGAGCATGGCACTTGCATAAAGGAAGCAGGTATATAATCTACTCCCTCAGGGTAAACGACCTGCAAGATCTCTCTTTATGTAAGATCTTTATGTAAAATTATATAAATAAGTAAGCCTGCAGCACATTAATCAAACGCTCTCAAGCACTTTGTGGCTGTGGCGCTAGAGTGTGTATGTGATGGGAGCAGTGGTGCTCACTCATCATCCAAACCCACATGTCACGGGAGAAACAGCCGGTCTGAATGTCAGCACTGGGTGACAGGTAACCCCAGCGGTCTCCCTGGTGACGGATGCCTCAGGGTGAAAACCTTGGCTCGGCTTGGCAGAGCCTCCTTTGGAGCATTCAGGCTGTGGAAGAATGAATGTGATCCTTTACCAATTAGCACTGGTTTCCAGGGAGCTCGCAGGCAGTCCTGGTGGGGAGGCCTGTGCCTGTGGACCAGGGCGCAGCTCAGCAGAGGTGGTGGCAGCAAGATTAACAGGCCCTTTTGTCTCAAAGCACGCAGGAGGGAGAAAGAAGAGGTATGGGGAGGGAAAAGATGGGGAGCAGACGGGAGGAGAGGGAAATGAAGAGAGGAAAGAAAAGAAAAGGGAGGCTGCAAGAATACACGCTCATCTGACACAACCTCGGTTTATGTCTTCATGACCAAGGTCGAAGGTCATAGGAAGTGCAGGGGGTGATCAGCCGTCTCCTTGAGAATCCTATAATGCCAGGTGTCCTGGATGGGAGGGAATGAGCCAGAAGGGTAACATCTCAATTAGAGGAGGAGGGACGTGAGGCCAGGAGAATGAGGTCACTGCAGTGCCCTTGGCTGTTTAGAGGACTCTTTAAAATGGTGTTATGGTCATAGAACAGCAGGCCACACAGAGCTCACAGCCCTGCCTCCATCTCCTGCCCTGTTCCAGCAGAGGTGACCGAGGCCCAGGAGAGAGGCAGTGTGGCGTGATGAAAAAAGCATGAGCTTTTGGCATAAGCTTTGACCTGTTTTCCCATTCATTTGCTGTGTGACCTTGAGCAACTTCCTTAGCCTCTCTGAGCCTCAAATTCCCTATCTATGTAATTAATCAATCAATTAATTAATTGGAGCTATAAGTTATAGAATTTGTCATGAATTTTAAATGACAAAGATACCATCTCAATAGCACCTGCCTTTTCCACTGAAATGTCCCCCGGCTACCAGCTGCCAAATAACCCTGCTTGTCGCATAGCACTTACTGCCTCTATGATGATTTTGTTTGTCGGTACCTCTGTTGGCCTGTTTATTGCCCCTTTGTATCTGATAGACTCTAAACCCCCAAGGACACAGATTTACCTGTCATCTTCATTTTTGTAATCTAGACCCAGCCCAGAGCTTGGCATACAGTGAGTGTTCAGTAATAAATATTAGAATAAACAAGAAACCGTTTGGGGGGACAAAGGGGCATGAGGGAACTATTTGGAAATCTATACCTTGATTGTGATGGTGATTACATGACTATGTTTGCCAAATTGTAGAACTGCACCCCTCAAAAGGGTGGATGTTACTGTATGTAAATTAGACTTCAATATCTGACCTCTAAATAGGCTCGAGGGAGCAGTGGATAAACAGAATTCATGCTAAACAGAATTCAACCAAACAAAGATTCATGTTTACTGACACCCGTTATGTGCCAGGTTGCTAGAGGGCCAGGTGCCTTCGCATTGGCTGCTGTATTTAACCCTTACAACAGCTCTGCGCAATGAGAGCCTGACTCCTCCTGTTTTATGGAGGGGGAAGTGGAGGCCCAGAGTGGCTACAAGACAGGCCAAGATTGTAAAGCTTGTTGGCAGTAGAAACAAAATCCAGGCCACTTGCTTTCAGTGCCCACGTCTCACCCAATGTTTTTCCTTCTGTGTCTCTCACCCGTCAACCCTCACATGGACATAGAAATAAAGAGCCCATTTTCCTTATGGAGAGGTAACGTATCATGCTGTTGTTGATCTTTTACACTTTAGCATGAATTAGCCAGTCAGAACCTTTTCTCAGTGAAGAGGGGCAAAGACAGGAAGGGCTTTTTGCTGGAGACTAGGAGCGGGATAGGATGGGAAGTAGAGTTAACATAAATAGACCTGCAAAAGTGTCAGGTGGGGCCAGAGGATGGAAAGGAGCAGAAGGAGATAGAAGCTTACTTCACTCTCACATTAAAGAAGTTTCAAGGCACCAGTCTGGGACTACTGTAGAGGCTTCACGATAATGAGGGACCCAGACCCTTTCCATCTTGTTGCTCCATCATACTAAGCATGTTGCCTCATGGTTCATTAGCCACATCCTACTGGGCAGGAGCCAGAGGCTTAGGAAAATGTTTAAGAGCTGACAGCTAGTAAATGGTGAAGGACCCGAATCATCCAGGACAGATAGACATACTCTACTTGACCCAGACAGGCAAGTATACCCTACTTCATTTCTATAACCCCTGACCTCCATTGGACTGTGACCTCAGGAAGAGTAGGGACTAGGCTCTGTCCATGTGGTACCCACACTATCCAGCATGTAACCTAGCCCGTAGAAGCTATTCAGGGTATGTGCACAGAGTGGAACGAAGAATGAATGGACTCTTCAGGGGCCTGGGTGACAAAACTATGGGAGACAGATTGCTACCGATCCTCTGTACGAGCCACAGGCAAGAAAGATGAGGGCAGGACTTGAGCTGACATGGCAGCAGGGACCCTGTCATTTTTTATTCTCTCAAGTAAGAGAAGATGCATTTAGGGCTGCCTACCCAGTTGGTCAGGCTCTGTACTTTACAGTTCCTGGGGGCATTGTTTTCAAACTTCAGTAATCACAAATTTGTATAGTACTTATGTCAATTTTCCAGTAGATGGCGGTAAAGCATCTTGGGTTGGGGCACTTTTTTCCACGCAAATGCACTATCTGGGCTATCTGCAGTGCTGGGTGCATCTGTCTGCCACCCTCCAGTCTGTTGAAAGGTTGCCCAATACCCCGTCCCCAGACTTGTCCCACCTCCTCTTCACTTCAAGGCTTTTCTAAATGATGCCCAGGGTCTTAGTGTTGGCCTAGGAACTTCAAGGGAAAGAGCCATTAGAGCCAGAAATCTCCAACTACATCCTTTGTCCCAAAGAAGGTAATGTTTATGATCAGAAGCCCTGGGTTCAAGTCCAGCGTGTCCTAGTGCATGGTCTTGGGCAAATGGCCTTGTAATTCTGGAACTAGCTTCCTGTTCTGGAAAGAGTGCAGGAATAATCCCTGCCCTGAACGTGGCCATGCACCGCTGGCTGTAAAGCACCTCTGCCCAGGACTTCCCAGGTGACCCTGGGAGGGCATTCTGCACTATTGGGGCAGGGGCGTACTGCAGATCATGTGACTCCAGTTTTTTCATCTGCCACCTCCAGCCATCTTCTCCTAGGGGATCTCTCTTCTGGTCTCCACCATTCCCCCATCCCCAGGGGTTGCTCTGGCCCCCTTCAGTCTCTGCTCCAAACTCCTTAGTCCAGTAGAGTAAGTCAGCCAGTCAACCAATATTCAGTGAGCCTCTACTATGTGCTGGGGGCTGAGCCAGTGTCCTCCGGTTGCTTATAGTCCCAGGTGGGGCAATACAGTCAGCATAGTCACCATCTTCTTTCTGAATCTTCAGACCTCATCCCATTCTTATGGGACTCTAAGGAGAAAGAGGCCCTGCCCAGTCCCCTTCCTTCCTACTTCCCAGGCCACTTAATGACGATATTATCTTTGACCCCCACCACTATACACATCCTCTAAGGTCTAGAGAGGCTTAGCTGGGGTCTTCCCTGCCCCTCTCCTACTCAGGGAAGCCCAAGTCAGGGAAGCAGAGAACAAACTCACTATGGGTTCACCTAGAATTCGGTTTGGCTGTGAAGGGGCAAGAAACCCAATAGTGGTGGTGGCTTGAATTAGGTAGACATGTATTGCCCTCTCAAGGAAATGAAGTCCAGAGCCAGTACTGTCACTCTACAGTCTCAGGAAGGACCCAAACCCTTTCTAGTACCCCGTGCTGTCATCCCTCGGTTAGTTCTCATCACATGGTGGAGGTGGCAGTGTAGGGCTGGCAAAGCCCTTCGTGATATCAGGACTGAGCCTCCTTCTGTATCATTTCCCCATCATTCTTAGCACGCAGCTTCCACCTCATGGTCCAAAATGGCTGCTCAAGCTCCAGCCATCAGGTCAACCTTCCAGCAGCATAGACAGGAAAGAAGGCTGAGCAAGGGCGTAATCTCTCTGCTTAAGAACACTCCCTGGGAGTTACTCATGATACTTCCATTGGTTAGAACTTAGTTATAT
Source organism: Myotis nattereri (assembly GCF_964212035.1). Classification (NCBI taxonomy): domain Eukaryota; kingdom Metazoa; phylum Chordata; class Mammalia; order Chiroptera; family Vespertilionidae; genus Myotis; species Myotis nattereri. Next base: position 21,636,883 of record NC_138075.1, on the reverse strand, counting down.
GACTATGTATAGAAGAAAGAAGGCTGAGAAATTAGTCTTTATTCCAGGTAGGTCCAATTCTGGGGAAGGAAAGGAGAATGGTTATTGAGCAACCATGAGAATTCTCTGCCACATCTTGCCTATGAGGTTCCATCTGCCTACAGAGGGTGCCTCTACCTAGCAGTCTCCTCAGACTAAATTAGCCAGGAAAATAACCTAATAACCATAAGATCACAAAACAATAATTATGCAAAGACAGTAATGAGGTAATTTGCTCTCCGAGTATAAATGACATTCGTGTTTGGCTGTGATTATCATCATTTCCAACATTCAGTACTGTCAACCCCCATGCTTTCAGCTGCCCACAGGCCTGGTCCTGCTGGTCCACAGTATCCACTCTGTCACCCCTGACACAACCCCCCCCCTCCCCCATGCACCCAGCACTGTCCCCTCCTTCCTTTCTGGAATGAAATCCAGGGGAGCAGTGAGGGGGAGGCCCAGCGACAGCAGCTGCTGCACAGCGGGATCAGGAGGCGGTTGCCTTGGTGAGTTGGGCAAAGAGGCCTCGGATGCTGTTAAATGTATTTTCCTGACGGGTCTTCTCTTTCTTGCTTAGGAGACATCTCTTGGGGGCTGAGGCCTTTCAGTCCCACCTTGTCTCTCCTCTCCCACTTTTAAAACACTCATTTCTCTGATCATTACCCATTCCTGGAAGAAGGGGACCTCAAGCCCCCAGGGACTCTAGGGTGTGAGGGAGGACTGCATGTTGACACTGTTTCCCACTGCATCCTCACACCAGCCCTGCACCTCAGGTACTTCATCCCCATTTGACAGATGAAGCCACGGAGCCCGAGAGCTGTCAGCCCGTTGGCCCTGCTCCCCTTGCTCTTAGGTGGCAGCTCTGGGAATGGAAATAGCTCTCTGACCGTGAAGCCCACAACACCTCCATGAGTTCTCTGTCCCAGGTAAGATTCTTATGGCAGAATTTCAAGCAGGCTGCCAGATGGCAGAGGAGATGTCTGGGGCAAGAGAATGTTTACAAAAAGTGAAGGGATTAAGAAAAGAAAAAAACTCATAGACACAAGCAGCAGTGTGGTGGTTACCAGAGGGAAAGCGGGGTGGGGGAGGTAGAAGAGGGTAAAGAGGGCATAAATGGTGGTGGAAGGAGACTTGACTTGGGGTGGTGAACACACAATACAGTACCCAGATGATGTGTTATACAATTGTACACCTGAGAAGTGTATACAGTGTTATTAATCAATGTCACCCTAATAAGTTTTAAAAAAGAAAGTGTTTGCAGCAGTGACTGTCCTCCCCCCCACTCTCTGCTTTTCAGTGACAAGCTTGGAGCGGGGAGGAAAACACGACCTTGCTGTGATGTTAGCATTAAGCCACGTAACTGGCCTGCCATTGGGGGGACACTTGAGAGAAGTGCCCCCCTGAGATGCCTGCCCCATGCTCCCTGGCCTGCTTCCCCAGCTCCAACCCCTGATCTTCAGGGACACTGGCTCCGCCATCTCTCCCACTCCCCACACCCCCCCAGTCATTCCTCCCCTTAGCAAGGGAGGCTCATACCCCTACCCTTAGTTCCCTATTCCACCACTTGGCTCCTCCCTCCCTACTCCCCAGTCCCAGAGCTTCTAGATCAGGGTGATGCTGGGAACTTCTCCCCTCTGCAAGGGCCAGTTCCCCAGAGAGTCCTGCACCTGGAGGCCTGTCTGGGCAGCATGCTCACCTCCCGCACAGCTCCATTCATCAATCTAGGAGGGAGAGAAGCAGGTGGGGGGCTGGGAGGGCAGTTAGGGGCTAAGGCCAGCTCAGCCTACATCCTGAATTAGGACTTGGGGAGCAGGAGCTGGAAGTTCTGAAAGCTTATATAGATACGTCTGCTCCTACATACAAATACATCCTCACACACACGTCAGCATGCTTGTACTCACACACCCAAACATTCACAAATACACACACACACACACACACACACACACACACACACATGCACCTTAGTTCAAATTCTTCTAAGGCAGTACACGCTTGTGGTCCAGAGCCTGAGCTCTGAGATCAGACGTGTGCTTCCCACACTGCAATAAAGCTTTTTAAACCATGGTTTCTCGTTTCAGAAGGCAGCAGGAGATCTGAACAACGCGGGGATGCAGTCAGTGCAGGGTCAGCTTCCCACCCCCTGCGCCCCGTCTCTTGTTCCCTCCCCCGCGGCAACTGTTGTCACCACTTCATTGTGTCTCCTTCCAGAGCTGGTCTCAGTTGACAGCCTCTATTTCAGGCCATGCTTACTCACACGCACACACGGCAGGCCACTGGCACATGCTCTGCACTCTGCTCTAGTTCCTGTTTGTGCGAACGCGTCCTCCGGGCCATCTGCAGCGCTGGTGCCCGTCTGCCAGGCTCAGGCTGCTGAAAGTTTGCCGGAAACCCTTTCCCAGCCCCATTGCGGTACCACGCGGCACCCGCTCGTGTCCATGCGCACACAGAGCGCCTCGGCCTTTTGGTGGCGGCCCGGTGTCCCATCATGCAGGCGCACCTCGCGGTATTCACTGTGCCTGACCGGGTGAGCCGACTGTTTCAGCCGCTTGTGTGCTTTACCTGCTGCTCCCTGTGTCCTTTGGGAGTGTGCTGCTCTTTGGGAGTGTCTGTGTGTACACGGTAGCCCACGTGGGCGTGCACACCCGCCAGCAGTGGGTGTGAAGGTGTGGCCTGGGCGGTTATTCGGCCTCTGGTACCTCGCCTTCTGAATCCGTAGATGGAGACGGTCAGAGCATGGACCGCAAAGGGTGAGGAGGCGCTAGCACAGTGCCCAGCACACACAACCAACCGTAAATGTCAGCTCCTGAGGGGAGGAGCCCAGGAACCGGGTCAGTGAGGGCCCAGCTGCCTGGCAGGAGGCTGCCAGCTCCCCTGCTCAAGGCCACCCAGGTTGGATCGCAGGGCCTCAGCCTGGGAAGTCCACACCCCTGTGATTGGGCCAGAGAGATCTGTGCCCCTGGCCAGCAGTGTGGCTGCCACAGGGAGGAGAGAGGGGAGTGCGTTAGGGGGTATTAGGGGGCCCAGCAGCTGCACTGGAGCAGAGTGAGGAGCAGGCCTGGCTTTCCTGCTGAGTCATTCCCATGGGGCTTTGAAGGAGGGAGCAGGCCTGCTGAGAAAGAGAGAGAGAGAGAGAGAGAGAGAGAGAGAGAGAGAGAGAGAGAGAGAGAGGAGAGAGACTTACTTGCAACACACACACACACACACACACACACACACACACACACCACCCTCCCAGCATGAGGAAAAGGAGCCCCTCCCAGCAGACTGAGGCTTTGTTCTCTATCAAATGTAAAAGGCACGGAAACAAAGGGAAGGCTGCTCCTGCTGCCCCCTCTCCCAAATGCCCCCTCCCCCAGCTGCCATTTCTTACCCACTTTCCAGTCCTGCCCCTGCCCCTAGGACCACCATCTTGTACGGCCCAGGATGACAGACAGTCCCGGGGACAAGCTGGCCACCCTACTTGCCCTTCTCCATTTCCCTCCTCATCCTGCACCTGCCCCCTGGTCCAGTTCCCCTTTCATCACCCCAGCATGACCCCTGGGGGTGACAGAAGCTTCCTGGCTCTGAGGGGTGCTTCGACTTTGATGAGACTAGTGCTGTGGGGTACAGAGATGGGAGAGGCTGGGTCCCGGTGCCCAGAGAGGCTTATACTCTGGGGGTACAGCGTGGAGAGGCTGAGGACAGGGTTGTCTGCCAGAGCTGGGTGGGTGCTGGGTGACGGGGTGGGTCTGCCTGTGACACCTGTGAGTGACAGGGCTCTGGATGGGCTAGAGACTCAGAGGGCAGGCTGCATGGGGGACATCATGAGTCCGTCCACTAAAGTCCCTTTTGTCTTAAAACAAAACTCCAGCACCTGACTGTTGTCTAACACCCGGCTTTACACCCTTCTGGACATGTTTCTATTCACATGGACCTGTTTATGGAAAAGGCTGAATCTGACAGGATTCAAACAGGAAATGTTTTTGCTCTGTCTCTTATCTCAGCCTTCGACTATGCGTGGTTAAATCTCTTCTCCTGGCCCTGAACAATACTCCTGGTAGATTCTTAGTTTTCTGATCAGATTTCCCAGTTTTTTTTTTCCGGTTATTAAGAATTCAGACCAGTCCAGTCCCATTTAAAAGTTAAACATCATATGCAAATGCAGGGCAAGTCCCCTCTGCCCCCAGTGCCCGCAAGTCTGGGAAGGGGGCTGGATCCTCTCCCTCCCCCATCAGAGTGCTTTGACCCGTGGGCGTGGGGCGTGGGGTAAGAGGGAAATGAGAGCTAGAGGGGAGCAGCCACAGGCCTAGACTCTTGGCCAACCCTTCCTGTGATTAGTGCCTCTTGGGGGACAGGCTTCCAAGTGGGGTGAGGGGTTGAGTTCTCAGGAAAGGGCTTCTCCGGCTAGACTTTTCCCAACACACCCTGGCAATGTGAACCCCAGAGGCCCACCACTGTCATCCCCTGCCCAGCTACCTCCCCAGTGTTTACCTGAGCCTCAGGAGACTCCTGCACCCTGCCCTGGACAAATGACACATGGAGGCACGCAGGTCACCTCCACTGTCCCTGCTCTACCCATTCTCCTTCCCAACCTCCTTCCTATAAGACACAGGACTGGTGGGCCTGTCCTCAGGTACCAAGCTGAGAGATGAGATGCCAGCCCCACCCCTCACAGGCACCCCACTCTCTGTGACTAAGTTTCTAGGAGCCCTTCCCCCACTTGTCCTAGCCTGGGAACCTCTGACCTGTGTAGCCAGTTATACAGGGCCCCATGCCCAGAAGCACCCCGCGCTAATGGCCTAATGCTCTGCTGTCTTGAAATTCTTCATCATGTTTGAACAAGGGCTCTCTCATTTTTATTTCCATGCCCCCTCCTCCCAAATTATGGTTCTGGAACTGCAAATGCCCCAGGAAGAGCCTCACTCCACAGTGATCCCCACCTCTCTTTAGCTGAGGGCTGCCCGACACCCCTGGTCCTCCCATTCTGCTGTCGAACCTATGTAGTGAAATTTTAATTTCAGTTATTATACTTTTCAACTTCAGAATGTCTATTTGTTGTTGTTTTTTAAATATATAAATATATATATATATATATATATATATATATATATATATATAATTGATTTCAGAGAGGAAGGGAGAGGGAGAAATAGAAACACTAATGAGAGAGAGATTCATTGCTTGGCTGCCTCCTGCATGTCCCCTACTGGGAATGGAGCCTGCAACCTGGGCATGTGCCCTGACCAGGAATCGAACCCTGACCTGGTTCATAGGCCGATGCTCAACCACTGAGCCATGCTGGCCGGCCTTTTTGTTGTTTTGGTTTCTATCTCTTTATTGCTGTTCTGTTTGGTGAGACACCATTCTCCTGGCTTTCTTGAGCTCTTTAAGCATATTTAAAATGGTTGATTTAAAATCCTTTTAAGGAAGTCCAATGTCTGGGCTTCTCAGGAACAATTTCTTCTCATCATTTCTTTTCTTGTATATGGGCCATATTTTTTTGTTTCTTTCAATGCCTCATAATTTTTTTTTGTTAAAAACTAGAAACTTTGACTATTATAATGTGGCAACTCTGGGAATCAGATTCTTCCCCTCTCAGGGGTTTGCTGTTGCTGCTTGTTGTAGTAGCAGGTGTTGTGTGTTGAAAGTCTTTTCTGAGCTAATTTTGTACAATCTACACTTTTGGTTGTATGTGGCCACCGACAGCCCTATTCCATTCGCTTTGAGGGCAGCTAGTGATTTGATAGAGATTTCTTTAAATATCCGGAACAGAAAAAATCTCTCCTCATCCGTGCCGATGGCTCTGTGTTTGTGTCGGGGCATGCCTGCAAACCTCCGGCAGGCAGCTTACAACGGTGCCTTCATGCTCGCCTTCTGCTGGCACCAGGAATCAATCCCAATAGTGGAAGGAGACAGAGGCCAGGCACAGGAGGGAGCTTGGGGTGCACCACGCAGCAACAGCAATGAATACACAACAACTGCATACTACAGCGTGACCGGATCTTTAACAGTTAATGCTGAGTGAAAGAAGCCCAAGATGAAGTATAGAGAGACTGTTCCCATGAATGTCCGCTTAAAAAACAGACCAAACCGCCCAGCCGGCATGGCTCAGTGGCTAAGCATTGACCCATGAACCAGGAGGCAGCTGATCAATGATTCTCTCTCATCACTGATGTCTCTCTCTCTCTCTCTCTCTCTCTCTCTCTCTCTCTCTCTCTCCCTTCCTCTCTCTGAAATAAATAAAAACATATTAATAAGACACACAGACCAAAACAAACTATATTGATGAGGGGTGATAACATGATAAAGAAAAAGAAGGAAAAATTACCATAAGGTCAGGAGAGGGTTAGCGCTGGTGGGAGACAGGTGGAGGAGAAAGGGGTGTGATTGGAAACAAGGTAGTACCTGGTGATGATGTTCCATTTCTTGCATCGGGTAGTGGCTACCCAAGTGCTTGCTTTCTGAGTATTCATTATAGTGCTCATTTTCTATACACTTCTCTGTATGTGTATTATATTTCATAGAGTTAATCGTTTATAAACAAAGACAGGGTTCATTACGGAAAGCAGCTGCCAACGCCCAGTGATGAGCACAACAAAGCTACCTTCAGGAGCCTGGCCAGGGAGCTCAGAGGAAACCCAATAGGAAAGGCATGTTCTGTCCCAGGAGGATCTGCTGGGGAGGGTCTTTAACCTCAATAAAATATCAACACAGGGACCCAGTATATACATACCGATTTCAGAGAGAAAGGAAAAGGAGGAGAAAGATAGAAACATCAGTGACGTGAGAGAATCATAGGTCGCCCTCCCCTGCACGCCCCCTACTGGGGATCAAGCCTGCAACCTGGGCATGTGCCCTGATTTGGGCATCGTGACCTCCTGGTTCATAGGTTGATGCTCAACCACTGAGCCACACCGGCCGGGCTGGACCCAAGTGTGTTTTAAGGACCTAATCCTGCAGGGCATCAGCCAGGGTCAAGAGGGAATTGAAGTGAGGTGGCACAGGCTTCCCACCTCACATCTACCTGGAAATGCTGTTTAGGCAAATTCTGCCTGGGAAACCCTCCCCCTCAGATGTCATCAGGATTCCAGCACAACAATGGAACTTCCTTTGTGATGTCATCAACATTTGCCTCTGACCTGGCCCATCAGAAGTTTCCAATATTGATAACTGCTGGTAGCTGTTGGGAGCGGCTGACAATGACTTCGCACCAATCGCGGCTTTCCCCTCTTCCAGGAGAGAAGTACTAGTAAAAGGGACTTCTGCTAGCGAAGAGCGCCTGCCTCCTGGGGTCTTGGTGAGTGGGGCCCTGCCCGAGGCCAGAGGGAAGGGGGACAGGAGGCCGGGCTGTGCCAGCAGAGGAGAGGCCCCGGTTCTCTGCCGTGGAGGGCCAGGAGGTTAGAGGGCCCTGCTTTCTTCACTCTGGCCCCACCGACCTGGGGGAATGCCAGTTTCTAATCAGGGGTCTGTGCTGTGTTCTGGACCTAAAGTTGAGGTCTGGCCTAAGCCCAAAGTGTGGTTCATCAGAGGAGGCTAGAAAGTAGTTTTCCACTTCAATACATTGCTCCCCTCCCTTCTGTACCGGAAGTCGAATCCTCTACCCTTTGGAAAGGCAGGTTAGAGTGTGTGATAGAAGCCTGAGCTTCCCAGGGGGTCCACTGTCTTGGAGAGTCTCGATCTGGCTCTTGGGGACAGGGGATACCCTAGAGCAGCGGTTCTCAACCTGTGGGTCGCGACCCCTTTGGCGGTCGAACGACCCTTTCACAGGGGTCGCCTAAGACCATCCTGCATATCAGATATTTACATGACGATTCATAACAGTAGCAACATTACAGTTATGAAGTAGCAACGAAAATAATTTTATGGTTGGGTCACAACATGAGGAACTGTATTTAAAGGGCCAGAAGGTTGAGAACCACTGCAGAGTATCTGGATTGTCACTTCATGTGTGAACAGTGATGTGGCTCTACTTTGAAAATACTGTCTCCGTCAGTAACATAGTTTGCATTCTGACTCCTACAGCAAAACCTGCCGCGTTTCATTCCCATCCCCCGTACGAACCCCCACCTCATCCTACTTACTCCCTGCCTGTCAGTCTCACAAAGCACCAGGCCCTGGAGTGACGGGACATGAGTGTGGCTCTCCTGCCCCAAAGCCTAAAATCACTGGAGTTGGCCCGGCCGGTGTGGTTCTGGGGCTGAGCATTGACCCATGAACCAGGAGGTCGCAGTTCGATTCCTGGTCAGGGTACTGTAGGGTCCCAAGACCCCCGGTGTATCCGACGGAAGAGGCGACAGCCCCAAGTCAAGCGCGGAGACCAGAACTTGATGCAAAAGCAAGAGGTTTCTTTTATTACAAGCGCGGCGCAGGGACTCGCAGCCAGACAGGCAGCAACCCGAGGGAAGTGCTGGCTGACCGGAGTCCTGAGCAAGGGCAAAGCATGAGCTTATAAAGGCAAAAACCACACGCAGGTGGCCTGGAAAGCAGGAATTTGGTTTAACAATCACCTCATAATTCATTTCTCACAAGGACAACCTATGTTTGTAATCGACTCATTTCCCAAGGACAGCAGGAATCCGAGCTATCAGTTAACCCATAACTTATCTCTTACAAGGACAGGCTTGGTTTCGTAGCTGACTCTAGCTGACTCACTTTCCTGGGGGGGGGGGGGGGGCTCGGGTGGTCTGTCTTGCATTAACCGACCCCGGGAGGAGATAACATAACTTTGCTGTGACTAAACCTGAGCACCAGGGTTTACGGAGAAGGTCAGCTGGAACACAGGAGGAAGGAGAGGCTTTCCTCTCAACCTTGTATTTGCTGGAAGATTTAGTTAAGGAGGGGGAGTGGAGGTTTCAGCGGCCTTGGTCCTTTCATTACATGCCTGTTGGGAGCGTACAGGAGGCAGCCAATCAATGGTTCTCTCTCATCATTGATGTTTCTATCCCTCTCTCCCTCTCCCTTCATCTCTCCGAAATCAATAAAAACATTAAAAATAAAATAAATCACTGGAGTTGAACTGGCGAGAAACAGAGAACACACCTTGCGGACTCTTTCCTGAGCCTCCCATCTCTTTCTTCCCTCTCACTTTGAGTTTTCCTGATCATCAGGTGTGGGCAGTGCAGAAAGGCCACGTGCAGTGGTGTAGATTGTGCACAGCTGTGTTTGTTTTAAGCAGTTACAATCCGTTCTGCAATGAATAGTTTCGTGTGCAGGTCTTTCTGAGCTCAGGGGAGAGTTCCCAATGAAATGACTTCCAGACAACAGGGGTGAGGCCCTAGGACCACTGTGGACGCATCACACTCTCGGCAGCGAGGCTGTGCCTTTGCAGCTCTTCATTAGAATGGTCTAGGACCCCCAGCAGTTTCATTAATCAGTATTTCAAATCCGCTAGCAGGCCTCTGCTAAGTGCTGGCATCCAAGGTAACACAGACTTGACTCCCATAGCCATTAAGAAGTATCTGTGCTGGATACTAAGAATAAAAAGAAAAAGGAGAAACAATCTGACCTTCACAGGACTTATAATCTAGTGGAAGATAAAAATAAATATCAGTGAATCAAAATCTTTCTGCCCCTTGAGGAAAAGTATCATCTTAAATGGCTGAGTTTTTTGGATGCCGAAGATTTTTACCCATAAGCATACAAGTTTTATTTTTTTTAAATATATTTTATTGATTTTTTACAGAAAGGAAGGGAGAGAGAGAGTTAGAAACATCAATGAGAGAGAAACATCGATCAGCTGCCTCCTGCACACCTCCTACTGGGGATGTGCCGGCAACAAAGGTACATGCCCTTGACCGGAATCGAACCTGGGACCTTTCAGTCCGCAGGTCAATGCTTTATCCACTGAGCCAAACCAGTTAGGGCACAAGTTTTATTTTATGTTAACCATTTTTGTTCAAAAATGCTTTCTAAATATATCATATAATTGCTTTCCTTTTAAAATAAAATTTCAATCAGAACATTATATTTCTCCTAATGACTCAGGGTTGTTGTCAGTAGCATATTTCCAATGTCACCCTGTAATACAATGATGTCCCCAAGCCTCAAGGAGCGACTCTGAACCAAATGGCCCCAAACGTCTGAGTTTTCACAGTTGTCCTATTTCCTCTTGCTCTTGACTTTTGCTGATTTCATGGCGCTTGCTTTTTTTTTTTTTTTTTTATAATGTCCTTTCTCCTTCCAGTATGCCCCTGCTCATCCGCTGTGGACTTGAAAATCAGGAGGCTGGGTTTATCAGTGAGGTTACTGGTTCAGCTGCTGTCATAGAGACCAGGGTGGTCAGCAGTCCAGGGCTCTTCTCCTCCAGGTCAGCGTGAACTCAGGTTCTTAATGTCTTGTTGATTGGCCAACCTTAGGGTGTTGACCTTGTTGGCATCATCAGAGCTGCCCATCGCCTCCATCCCCATGCCCACAGTCCAGTTTGCACAAGGGGAAGTGGACAGCATGCAGCTTCTTTTTAAGAATGTGGCCAGCCCAGCCGGGTGGCTCGCTTGGTTGAGCATTGTCCCGTGCACCAAAAGGTTGCACGTCTGATTCCCCATCAAGGCACATACCTGGGTTTCAGGTTTGATCCCCAGTTGGGGACTGTATGGAAGGCAACCAATCGATGTTTCACTCTCATCTCTCCTCCTCCTCCTCCTCCTCCTCCTCCTCCTCCTCCTCCTCCTCCTCCTCCCTCCATCCTTCCCTCCCTCCTCTCTCTAAGCATGTCCTCGGGTGAGGATTAAAAATAAAAGAGTAGCCCTAACTGGTTTGGCTCGGTGGATAGAGCATTGGCCTGCAGACTGAAAGGTCCCAGGTTCAATTCCGGCCAAGGGCATGTAACTTGGTTGGGGGGTATGCAGGAGGCAGCTGATCGATGTTTCTCTCTCATCGATGTTTCTAACTTTCTATCCCTCTCCCTTCCTCTCTGTAAAAAAATCAATAAAATATATTTTAAAAAAATAAAAATAAAAGAGTAAAGAATGTGTCCCAGAAGCAAACATATCCCTTCCATTCACATTCGTTTGGCTAGAACTTAGTTGTATTAGTCACAGTCACTCACTGAGGTAGGTACTATGATTGGGCTCATTCAGTTGCCTACGGTGCCCATTTTACAAACGTGAAAATTAATCTCAGAGTGGTTAAGGAACTAGTACAAGGTCACACAGCAAGTAGGAGGCAGAGCCCAGATTTAAATCAAGGTTCAACTGTATCCAAAGACCATGCTCTCCCCACGTAACACAGAGCCTTTCTAAAGGAGCAGCCATTACCTCCATGCACAAGACCCTTGGTTCTTCCTCCCTGGGGTCAGACACTTGTCACGAGGAAGCTGACAGAGGACAAACTGCTTCTGTCCAGGTTCTTCTCTTCCCCCAGTACCATCACAGCAGCAACTAATGTTTACTGAGCATCACCCACTTTGTATACAATCTCTCATTTAACCCTCACAACCACGATTTAAGGTTGTTATTATTATTTCCCCCATTTTATAGATGCAAAGACTGAAGCTCAGAGAGGTCAAGTCCTGTATTTAAGTGGCCCAGATGTGATTCAAATCAAGGCAGCTAGAGTTCTTAAACACTGCTCTTATATGTATCTGGCTTATCTTTGTTATCCTAAAAGAGAGTGATAGAAATGTTTGGACCAGAGGGACCTTAGACCCGGACTAGCCCAATGCTTTCTGTATAATAGATGAGAGGGAAAACAGAGAGATCAAGCAAGTTACCCAAGATTGCACAGCACACTAACAGCTGAGCCAGGGCTAGAACCAGACAATGATGCCCTCTTGCTCCTGTACAGTAGATGGCCAAAAGCCTTACTGTCCCATGAAAGAATAAAAACTAATGAATGGGTGAGTGAGAGAAGAACTGGACAGACAGAATGTGTCTTGTGGCTCACTTTGAATTTTCATAGAGCGGCTGGATGAGAAGAACCAGAGGGTAGGGATTGGGGGTGGGAGGCAGGTGCTAGGAAGGAGAGACATAATCAGGGTGTGCCCACCTGGAGGGGGCACTGTGCTGCTGGGTATGGGGAACCAACCCATGAAAGCATAGCTACCCTTTGAGCCCCGCCCCCTTAACCCTGTGTTCACACTGCTGCCTCTATCACTTTCTTAGTATATTGCTAACATCTCTAACAATTTCTTCCCATTATAACACTATTGAGAGCCACGTGCACATCCTGTTTAGCAGCCCTCCTCTCCCATTAGCTTTTGTACAGCAAGTCCTGGATAATGTCTATTAGATAAGCACCTAGGCCCCTCCCTGGGAGAGAGCGAGGGTGGCTGTTGACTACTGCCCCTTACCTTTCACACCGACCTTTGGGGGTTCAGACACTGGCTCCTGCCTCCAAACTAGTCCCCTCTAGCAGAGTGGCCAGGAGTTCGACCTGCAGACTGGGCCCCACAGCAAACTGGACCCGACCCAGCCCACTCCCTTGGACTTCCCGAGCGAGCTAGCGGGGCGATGGCCAGTGTGTGGATCTTTCCTTCGCTGGGGAAGAAGGAGGCGGAAACAGCCACTGGGCCGGTGCCAGGAGCTGGTTCCTGGGTGGGGCCCGAGCGCTGCTACCTTTGTGGGGTTGTGCGTTTGGGGGTGTTCTGTGCTTTGGCTGGCAGGGTTGGGGAGGTCGGTAAGGAACATGCCTCCGTGGACAGCTTGGGTGGGGTGAGTGCTGGAGGGTAGGCAGAGAGGAGCAAGACAGCAGGCAGTCAGGGACCCGTAGCCTGGTGCGTTTGCGATGGTAATTTGCAGACAGTTCCTGGTCTAGGTGTCTGAGGCGGAGCCTGGGCCTCTCCGAGATGGTCCCGCCCGGGTTTCCCCAGCGGCTGGTCAGGGCAGCCTGGGGCGGGGCCAAGGTCGGCTCCAGCCGGGAGGAGCCGGGTGCCGCTCCGCTCCCGCGGTGCTGCCGGGGGGAATTTGCCGACTGTCCCTTGGCAGCGGGGCTGGCTTCACCCACCCGATGAGGAGGAGGACCGCTGGCAGTCTCCTCCCAGATCCGGAGCGAGTGCCTGTCACCTCATCTCCGAGGCCTGAACACCTTGCCTGGGGCTGGGCCGTGGCACGGAGGGCGCAGAAGTGGTGAGCACGCGGGTGGTTTGAGCCCCGCATCGGGGTGGGAGGAGGAGCGCAGAATCCGGGTCTTATACGAGGTGGGGGGCGGGGGGGAGGCTGCGCTCTCTGTGCTGTCAGGGTCCTCTGAGTGGGAGGGGTGGGGGTGGGGGCGACTGCGCCACACTCCTTTGCCTCGCTGGCTGTGGCCCGGCTGGACCCAGGGGAGGGTGGATGGAATGAGCCGCCGACTGGGGAGGGCGGAGGGCCGTGTCTGGGTCGACCGTCTTCACTGGGTGGTGGGGGAGGAGGGTGGGCGGGAGGCTTGCCTGGGGGTCCCCGGCCGCCTGCTGACAGCCAGCTGGGAGTTGCCTCCCTAGACCACCCCCACCCAGGGATTCCCCCGGGCTGTGCCGCCCACTCTCGGGCTGAGCTGGGAGGGGTGCTGAGCTGGGAGGGGTGCGCGCTGCCTCTGCGATCTTCTCCACCGTGAGGAGGTACCACAGCATCACTACTGAGCTGCTGCCGGATGGGGTCGCATTCTATGCCGGGTGGGCTGGGCTCCCGGGCCCCCAGGGGCAACGGATGCTGCCTTTTCTCCCATGCTTTCAAAGAAGGCTTCCTGCCTTCATCCTCGCCTTGGCCGAGAGAGAGAAAGTTTGCATTTGGATGATCGACCTGGGCAACCTGAGCTCCAGGGGGGCTGTGATTTCGGGGAGACCACTTAGCAGGTCCTACCGAGCTGGCCTCCCAGGCAGTGCCGTGAAAGATGCTCTCGGGAGGGACAGGGGCCAGTCTTGCTATCTAGACCTCCAGTCCAATCTGGAGTGGACTTCCCCACCCAGCGCCCCTTTCCTCATCCCTGAAGACAGAGGGAGTTACAACTTCCGCCTGGGGCTCCAGGGTGTCATGGGAACACTGTGGGGATCTGAATTGTCTGGGACAGGAAAAAATTGCTCATGAAAAATGCTCATCTGAGCAGAGGGTATATGGGCCTTGGGGAGAGGGTGCCCAGTTCCCAGGCGTCAGGCTCCTATTCCAGCCTTGATGGAAGCCAAGTGGCAGTTCCCAGGCTGCTGGGGGAAGGATGGGGGACAGCCCACGCCTGCAGGCGAAGAGGCAGGAGGACCACATTGGCCAGTCTGCCTTCTCTCAGCATCACCCTCGTGGTGTATCCCCTCATCCCTGCTCTCTCCCAACTCCTGTCCCCAGGAGAAATGGGCTTGAGATTTTGCCCTGGAGGGGAACTTTTCCCGAATCACCTCATCCTCCTACTCCACGGGGCAGGTGCCTTTCTTTGGAGGAAAATTGACGTGGGGAGACAGTGATATTTTCGAGCTGGAGCCAGCCAGCATCATTGGGTGGATGGGGAAAATGAGGCAAGTTTCTCCAGGTCTCTTACCTACATACAGGCCTCCTGACGCCCTGCCCACCTCAGGGCAGACTGGACAAGGCCTCCTCCTCTCTCCTCTCTCCCCCCACAGTCCCCAGCCCTGGTAAGAGGAGGCTCTGAGTGCCTCCTGGTAGGTGGAGGGGGTGTCAGTGACAATGACAGCCCCAGCCTTTTCTCTTCTCCCTTTAAGATACGTTTTCAAGTTACGTGGGAAAGAAGCAAATGGAACAGGGGGCCAAAGTGACTGGGTCATCTTCTCGTTGTGCACCCACAGCGGACACACAATTTCTAGGGGTTCTCAGAGCCAAGAGCAGCTATCTCTCCTGCCTGGGTGCCCGCAGCGGTGACCACAGCAGGAGGGGCCCACGGCAGAGCGATCTCTATGACAGCCTGTTATTCTGAGTCGAAGGGAGTTACCTTGTGTGTGTTTCAGACACACCCTCTGAGCACAGAGCTCGGAAGCTGGCTCCTGGGGACCAGGCATGCCCTGGCTGCATGAGGATCCCCAGTAATCACTGGGGTGACCTGTGGTAGAGGTTGGGGTTCCCAGGAAACCAGATGAGACCGGGCTGCCAGAGAGGGGAGAGGATCCACCATGTGTCGGGCTCCTCTGCTGGGCTGCCAGTAGGGTCCCTGCCGGCTCTTCTCCAGGAGGAAGGCCACTGCCTCACAGTCCGAGAAAGTGGTGGCATGTCCCTCCCAGCGAGCAGAGGCAGAGGCAGGCCTCGGAGAGGCCTCTGGGCCGTGGGAAGAGAGCCTCTTGCAGAACATAGCACCTCGTTCTGGACCAGAGCCCCTATAGGCTGGCACTCTGCCCTCAGTTTCCCTACCTGACAGCTGGGCATGCAAACACCACACCCAGATGGATGGGCGGGCTTTGGAAACCTGTCAGGTGTTTATTAGAGATGGGAAGTGTTATTCCTGGAGACTTTGGGCTCATTTGAAGCCATCTGTTCCCGGCCTCCGCGGGGGAACAGTGGCTGTTCCCTCTACCCCCAGGGCCAGTCCAGAGCACCCTTCTAGGCTTGGAAGGCAGGCTCTCCCCCGCAACCCACTTCAAGTTGTATCTTGGCCCCGAGGACCTCCCCCCTCCCCCACTGCCTGTGATATTTAATAGGATTTCCATAAAGTGCTGGTGACTGGCAGCACAGCAGACCTTCCTATAGGCCAGTGATGGCAAACCTATGACACGCATGTCAGAGGTGACACACGAACTCATTTTTTTGGTTGATTTTTCTTTGTTAAATGGCATTTAAATATATAAAATAAATATCAAAAATATAAATCTTTGTTTTACGATGGTTGCAAATATCAAAAATGTCTATATGTGACACGGCACCAGAGTTAAGTTAGGGTTTTTCAAAATGTTGACACGCCGAGCTCAAAAGGTTCACCATCACTGCTACAGGCTGATATCCTCCCCATTGATTCTCAGATCCCATGGACTCTCTTCCTGAAGAGCAGCTGGTGGGAGAGCCATAGAGATAATGGGCACAAAGTTCTGGGAGCTCTTTGCACAGATGGTCCAGGATGACAGGCACAGGGCATTCAGGGCCGTGAGTGGGAACAGAAGTGCTTAGGGGAAGTGCTCAGCTTCCAGTGAGATCAGCAGCTTTTAGTGCATTGTTTGCCCGAGGTGGGCTCGGCACTCACGCCTCTTCCCTGTCCTGGGAGAGCATGGTTTTCGCAGCTTACACACCTACCTGCGTGAGTGGTGTCGATCAGATTCCTGTTCTTGCCCATGAGTTGGCTGGTGCAACTCATGCAAAATAGGATCACAGAGGGAGCTGAGATGAGAACGGGGGGTGTGGGAGGGTGGGGGGCAGCTCTAGAGGTATGATGTGTTCTTGTTCTAGATCTGTCTGGATGGCTCTGGCCCAACCGAGGGTGGCTCTTTAGAAGAAGAGCAGTTGTGACCAGAACTCTGCATCCTATGTTTCCAGGGGAGGGTTGGCACCTGAGCTGCCATGTTACTTCCCAGCACCCTTGGGGCTGGCACTGAAACATATAGAGCCTGGGTGAGAGAAGAGGGGGTGCCTTCTTGTTACCTCCCGCCTCCTCCTGGTGATTGGTAATGTTCCAAAAGGGAATGGAGCCTGAACCTACTTAGAAAACCAGGATCCAGGTGTCCTAGACTCTCGCCTTCTGCTTTTCCCACCCTTCGACTCTGCGGTTTTCCACCAGCAACCTCACAATGCGCTCAGAAGAGCTGGCCTGGGGGTGGTGGAGATACAACACCACCCTGGGTCTGCAGACCCTTGTTCATGCCAAGTCAGGGCCTCTGTCATCCTCAGAGGCAGGCAGCTTCCAGCGGAAAGCCAAGCCTTTCCTCCCCATCACTGAGTGGTCTCACTAAAGAAAGCGGCCCTGGGGACAGGAGTCTCCCCCCAAAACTGGCTGAGTCTTTTCACAATTGCGTCCAATCAGAGAGACACTGGCCTCAGGCCACAGGGTCTTGGCAAAGAGCAAGGCATCCTGAGGTCTTTGGAGAGAGACATATGGCCAGTTGGCCTGGGATATGGCTGTGTTGAGTTTTTGATGTGGAAGCCTCATCACCTGGGGTGTCTTGAGTGGTAGTGACTGATAATAGGCTGGAAATGCCACAGAAGGTACTGGAAACTCGCCCTGGGCTCCGTGGGAGGCCAGCTGTGCTTTGGAGGGGTCATGGGAGCATGGAGGACAAGGCAAGTCCTGGGAGGCACTGAGGAGCTGCGTTCACACCTGCTCACTTCTCTCCTGTGAATCTTTTCTTCACAACATGGGGAAGTAATCCCAGCACAGGGCCATCGAGGGTGAATGGGAGGAAGCAGAAAGGTGCCCAGCATGTGCCTAGTGACTGAGAGCCCCCTTCTTTCTAGTTGCTCTCCGCTTTCCCTGCTCAGTGGCGGGCTGCCCAGGGGTCTCTGGGTTGGTAGTGCGGACCAACAATGTTGATTGCTCTAGGCACTCTTTGAGCCGTTCCCTTCAAAAGAACTTCAGATGCCCGGAGACCTGGCAGAGGGGGACATCTCAGAACCAGAGGGTGTTGGGGGAATTGACAAGCATGGGGGTACAGCACACAAGTGTTGGGAATGAGGAATCCCTGGGCTGGGATTTCGGGTGCTCAGGCCTGGGAATTAGGCCAGGCTTTGGGGAGACCCTCCTGGGCACCAGAAGAACAATAGCCTGTACAGTGTCACTGGCCTGAGTCCTGGTGCCACTCAGCCACCTCACATTCCTTCTCCCTCCTTTTTAATCCTTTGCACACCCCAGGGGAAGGCAGAGTGGATGTGAGTAGCCCACTTGATAAATGTGAAAGCTGAGGCTCAGGGAAGTAGTAATAGCCACATAGCCACAACCACACAGATGCATAGAAGTGGCAGAACCCAACTGTCTCCCTCACCCCTCACCCCCACCCCACCCCCCGCCACAGCAGTCTGACCCCAGTGGAGTGTTCCTCCCCCTGAGCCCAGCGGGCACCCCCCAGCTCACCTGCTATTGCTCTGCTGGTGGTTTTGCTGAAGTTGCTTAAGGCAAAAGGACTTGGAAGTGAAGGTCGTGCATTTCTCCCCTTCCCCTCCACTCTGGGCAGGGTGCCCAGAGCTGAGTTCTGCTGAAGGACAGCAGGCAATGGAAAGATTGATTCACTTACCCCCACTCCATGCCCTGGGACACATTGAAGGTGTGTTTAGGGGGCCCAGCCTGAGCCGAGGCAGGGGGAGGAGACGCAGTACAGCCAGACCCTGGCTCCATGCTTCATGGAGGGGCTCCTTGGAGCCCTGGCTCAGGCACCTGCATGGAGCTGTGAGCTTTGGGGATGGAGGGGACAAGAAGCAATGTGCAAGCCCCTGGCCCTGGGCTCATAGAGCTGCAAAGTGGAGGAGCAGGAGGACCCAGGTCCCAGAGCTCTCCTGTGGGTCCAGGGGGGACACCCAGCCCAGGCAGCTCAGATCTGTTCCCGGCAGAGCCTGAAGAGCAGGCTCCGGGTCTAGGCCTTATTCCAGGGCTGGCTATTTTGACTGTCTGCCTGCTTATTGGATGAATCATCTTTGAGCCCAGCTCTGACCCGGTCAATTCTCACTGGCTCCCTGGAGCCTGCTGTGGAAGACTCATCTGGGATTAAGCACAAACTATCTTTTCTAGCCTGCCCTCCTGCTTCCTGGCCCTTCCCTCACCCTCTGCTCTGGCTCAGGGGCTCTCCTGGGTGGGCAGGATGGATCAGATCAACTTGAAGTTTTTACAAAATACACACACCCTGCTTTTCTACCCTGCCCACTTCCTGCTTGGCTAAGAACCACTACTCTGTCAAATCAAACATGTCCAAACTGTCTCATCCACCTCCTCCCCCAGCCCAGTCCTTGTCCTCATCCCCATCCTCATCTGTTCAGTCTCATTGCCCTTCAATCCCAATTTGAATGCCACCTCCTCCATGAAGCCTTTCTTGGATGGCAACCAGAGGAGGTCTTATAGCCTTGAATGTACTTTTCCCATTTTAACCTGTCTCTTCTACTAGACCAGTGGTCGGCAAACTGCAGCTTGTGAGCCACATGCGGCTCTTTGGCCCCTTGAGTGTGGCTCTTCCACAAAATACCCCATGTGGACGCACATGTACAGTGTGATTGAAACTTCATGGCCCATGTGCAGAAGTCTGTATATATATATATATATATATATATATATATATATATATATGAGATTGGGGAATTTTGTGTTTTGTAATCATCTAATCTAATAAAAGAGAAACATGCAAATTGACCGTACCTTTGCTACACCGCCAAGCCATGCCTACCAGCCAATCAGAGCGACTATATGCAAATTAACCGAACCAAGATGGCAGCCAGCAGCCACAAAGCGGGAGCAAGCAGGAGGCTTGATTGCCCCGGTGAGGGAGGAAGCCAAGCTTCCCGCTGGCTCTGGCCTCCACTGAAGGCAACAAAGTTTCAATTATAGAAGATAAATAAACCCCAGATACCTGCTTCCATCCAGCCTCCACTGGGAACTTGGGTGGCTGGGGCCATGTCCAGCCTGCAAACAGCCATCAGCCCCTCACCCAGGCTGGCCAGTCACCCCAGTGAGGACCCCCACCCTGAAGGGGGTGTGACCAGCTGCAAACAGCCATCAGCCCCTCACCCAGGCTGGCCAGGCACCCAAGCAGGACCCCCACCCTGATCCGGAACACCCTTCAGGGCAAACCAGCCGGCCCCCACCCGTGCACCAGGCCTCTATCCTATATAATAAAAGGGTAATATGCAAATTCACCCTAACAGCAGAATGACTGGGAATGACTGGTCACTATGACACACACTGACCACTAGGGGGCAGACGCTCAATGCAGGAGCTGCCCTCTGGTGGTCAGTGCGCTCCCACAGGGGGAGCTCTGCTTAGTCACAAGCCAGGCTGATGGCTGCCACTACAGCGGTGGTGGTGAGAGCCTCTCCCGCCTCCTCACCAGCGCTAAGGATGTCTGACTGCAGCTTAGGCCTGCTCCCCACTGACAAGTGGGCATCCCCCAAGGGCTCCCGGGCTGCCAGAGGGATGTCTGACTGCCAGCTTAGGCCCAATCTCCCCGGGGAGTGGGCCTAAGCCAGCAGGTGGTCATCCCCCGAGGGGTCTCAGACTGCAAGAGGGCACAGGCCGGGCTGAGGGACCCCCCCCCAGTGCACAAATTTTTGTGCACCGAGCCTCTAGTTTATATATATAAAAGCCTAAGCAACTGTCAGACTGTCCGACCATCTGACCAGTAGCTATGATGTGCAATGACCACCAGGGGCAGACGCTTAATGCAGGAGTTGCTGAGCTGTGGTGACGTGGCAGATGTTGTTCTCGGGTGACACACCCGGAACCAGAGAGGAGTGAGCCCGATTCTGGTGTGAGTCACCCAAGAACTGCTCTCTCACAATCTGGGCCCCGTTGGGGATGTCAGAGAGCCAGTTTCAGCCTCATCCCTGCAGGCCAGGCCAAGGGATCCCACTGGTGCACGAATCCATGCACCGGGCCTCTAGTACCTTAATAAAGCTGGTATATACATACACATTTCTGTATTAACATGAATAAATCTCAAAAACAATATTGCAAAAAAAAAGGGAAATGCAGAATAATGCCATTAGCGAAAATTCAATGTTAATAACAATCACAAAACAATACTATCTGTGATTTATGGATGCAGACATGTTGCCGTGTTGCATTCCTACCGAGGTTATGCTTCTAGTTATCTTCAGAGAGGGAAGGGAGCTGGGACAGGGAGAAAGGAAGGCCTTCTCATTTGTCAGCAACACTTTTAACAAAAAAGATCTGAAGCACAAATGACAGAATGTTACCATTGGTCAGTTTCGTTGGCTTTATACTTTTACCTGTTTTATGTTGAAATTATTTCAAAATTAAACAAAAAAGTAGCCTGGGACATCAGAGGAAAGGTGCCAACTTTTCCCTGGGAAGTCAGGGGAGGTTGGGAAGGAGGTGCCAGCTGGGTGTTGAAGGCAGGATGGGAGCTGACGTTGAACTGGGTGCGGGGAGCTGGAAAGGAGATGCAGGGGTTCAAGGCCAGGGACTCAGGAGCAGGCTCTTGCCCTTTTCCGCGTTGGATGAATGACTTGTGTTTGTCAGGCTGCCCCTCCCTCGCCACCTTCCTCACCCTCGTCCCTGGTTCCAGCTCCTCGACTTCTGGGCTGTGAACATAGTGCATAGGCTCCGGCAGCTCGTAGGGGCGTGGGGATGACCTGTCATGTGATGATTTTTTAAGTCTAGATAATCTAATAGCCAAATATATGAAACTGAACATTAAAAAATGGGAACAGCCACTGATACAGGAAAAATAGAATCCATAGAGGATACCATGCTCGACCACGTGTAAATTCAGTTGAAAACCAACTGAAACTGATAGTTTTCTGAGAAAATATAAATCATTAGTTTGGCTCCAGAAGAACTAATTAGAAAACCCCAACAGGCCAATAATCATGGAAGAAATTGAGTGTTCATCAAATTCCTCTCCAAAAAAATTCAGGTTTGGCTGTTTTAATTTCTATCAAACCTTCAAGGAAGAGATAATTCCAATGTCATTTAAACTGTACCAACGGTACCAGATCACAGGTAAGGAAAGATTCCAAATTATTTTATAAAGCCAGCACAACACTGACAAAGATCACACAAAACACACACAAAAATTACTCTTAAAAATCTTACTTATGAATATTGGTGCACATTTTATGAATTAATAAGAACAAATAGAATCACACAGCATTATGTTAAAAAATGAATACACCACAAGCAAGTGAGGCTATATTCCAGAAATACAGATTCAGTATTAGGACAATTATTCATATAATTGAACAAAGTAATAGTTAAAAAGAGATACAAAAATCATATAAACAGCTCCATAAGTGTTAAAAATGCCTAAAAGGCATTTGATAAACTTGAACATATGTCTATAATAGTTAGCAGAAATAGATGGATATTGTCGAACATGGTTTTATGCACGTATGTGTATACGTGTGGTATACAGATATACATACATACAAGGAAAAAATTACCACCGTTCTGTTTATTCTTTAACACTTCTCTAGAAATGCAAGTAAATACAAATTTTGAAAATAGAAGTTATAAAAGGAGGCCAATTTATCAATTAAAATTGCAGATAAGATTGATCTCCTGGAATAAAAAAGAACAAGACAGTCCATTGAAAACAGTGTTTTAGAAATAATAAAAATATACTAAGATGACCGCTAATAAATATTAAAACAAAAATTGTATAGCTTTTCTATGCATACGTGTTGGCCTCTTAAAATATAATGGGAGGAAACATTTGCAATATCTGTAAAAGTGCTAAACATACGGAAAGTCTAACCAGCATTGGCAAGAACAGCTCTTATTAATGCTGTTTGCTCCTTGTTCCGCAGCCCTGAGACCTAATACAGTGTGGGGCAGCCCTGGCTGGTGTGGCTCAGTTGATGAGAGCATCGGCCTGCGGACCAGACCGAAGGGTCTCAGGTTCAATCCCTGGTCAAGGGCATGTACCTGGGTTGCAGGTTCAAACCCCAGCCTGCGTGTGGGAGGAAACCAATCAATCTCTCTCTCTCCCCTTCCCTTTCACTCTCTCTAAAAATCAATGGAAAAAATATACTTGGGTGAGGATTAACCAAAAAAAAATTTTGTTAAAAATACAGTGTGGCCCTGACCAGTTTGGCTCAGTGGATAGAGCGTCGGCCTGGGGACTGAAGGTTCCCAGGTTTGATTCTGGTCAAGGGCATGTACCTTGGTTTCGGGCACATCCCCAGTAGGAGATGTGCAGGAGGCAGCTGATCGATGTTTCTCTCTCATCGATGTTTCTAACTCTCTATCCCTCTCCCTTCCTCTCTGTAAAAAAAATCAATAAAATATATCTTTTTAAAAATACAGTGTGTGCCGAAACCGGTTTGGCTCAGTGGATAGAGCGTCGGCCTGCGGACTGAAAGATCCCAGGTTCGATTCCGGTCAAGGGCATGTACCTGGGTTGCGGGCACATCCCCAGTAGGAGATGTGCAGGAGGCAGCTGATCGATGTTTCTCTCTCATCGATGTTTCTAACTCTCTATCTCTCTCCCTTCCTCTCTGTAAAAAGTCAATAAAATATATTTTAAAAAAATATATAGTGTGGAGCAAAAGTAGGTTCACAGTTGTGAGTACATAAAACAGTTTATTCTTGTATTATTATTTGTTAATTATTATATTGTTTTCCATAGGAGCAACTGTAAGTCTACTTTTGCCCCACCCTATAGATATTGGCCCAGTGGCGGAACTGGCTCACAGATCAATGGAACAGAAAAGTGTATTTAGTTAAAGACAAAGCACATTTGCTATGCAGCGGTGATCAAAGTAATTGCCAACTTACAGTGATTCCCATGTGCCAGGCACTGTTCTGCACCCCTCACCTATAGCCTAACACGTTGGGTCCAGTTGGTCTATAGTGTTGAAGATATTTAAGTCCTCTGTTTCCTTATTGATATTCAATCTGATTGTTCTACCCATTATTCAAAGTGGTTTATTGAAATCTATTTTTGCACCACTATTTCTCCCTTCACCTCTGTCAATGTTTGCTTCATATATCTGGGTACTCTGCTGTTAGGTGCATATATATTCATAATTGCTATATATTCCTGGAGAATTGATCTTTTATAATTATACTAGAGGCCTGGTGCACAAAATTTGTGCATGGGTGAGGTCCCTAGGCCTGATCAGTGATCAGGGCCAATTGGGGCCAGGCCAATTGGGGCCGGGCCAATCGTGGCCTGCCAGCCAGGGGAAGGACGGGGTGGGGGGGGGGTGTACGCAGAGGGACTGCAGGAGGTTGGCCGCCAGCCCCAGGAGGGAGTTGACCCTTGGCCCCCCTGGGAAAGGGGCTGCATCCACTGCCACATACCCCTAGTTCCCTGTCTCATCCTGGGGCCTGCTGGCCAGGGGGAGGGACCGCAGAAGGTTGGCTAGCCAGGGGAGGTTGGCTGTGGGAGTGCACTGACCACGAGGGGCAGCTCCTGCGTTGAGCATCTGCCCCCTGGTGGTCAGTGTGCGTCATAGCAACCAGTCGTTCACTATGCACCCCCTGCCGGCAGGGCTTGACGGGGGTGGGGCCGGCTGGGTCTGGATCTTGACCAATGTAGGTGGGGCTGGCCAGATCTAGGTCTCATGTGATTTCGAGGTGAGACCCAGACCTGGCCGGCTCCACCCGCATTGGGTGGGGGTGGGGCGTGGCCTGAGGTCCCCCGCCCCGGCCCAGCGCCACGCAGCCTCAGGTCCCTGCTGATCGCTCGTTACAGCAACCCCGCCTCCGCTGTGGGTGCAGCCATTTTGTGATGGCACGACAGGGTGAGGGTCAATTTGCGTATTACCTCTCTATTATATAGGATAGTACCCCTCTTTGTCTTCATGGCAGTATTTGACTTAAAATCTATTTTGTAGTATAAGTATGGCCGTCCCTGCTCTCTTTTTGTTACCATTTGCATGGAATGTCTTCTTCCATCCTTTCTCTTGCAGCCTATGTGTGACTTCACAGCTGAGGCGAGTCTCCTGTAGACAGCACGTGGTTGCATCTCTCTCCACCCTTTATCTGAAATAACTCATTTACTCGTCACAGTAACCCTCTGCCGAGGGTGCTATTGTGGTCCCCACTTTTAGATGAGGAAACTGACACACAGGAAGGTTAGGAAACTTCTAGATCTCATGAAATTGGAATTTGAACCAGCACTTGACTCAGAGGTCATGCTCTCTGTACCCATCCTACTGCACAGATAAATTGAGATTTTTAATCTAGAGGGAGGGTGATGGTGGGGGAAGGAAATGGATTATTCAAACATGATTTTGAAACAACTATCTCGCCTCTTGGGGAAAAAATAAAACTGGGCCCTGTCACACTTCTTACACCAAAGCACTAGTAAATTCTAGAAGGAAAAGATTAAAAGGAAGGAAAGATTAAAAAGAAAGAAAGAAAACCCTAACAATACTCATGAAAAACACAAGCAAATATTTTTAGGATCCTCTAGTAGGAAATACTTTTGACTACAGAAAAATCTGAAATTCATGTAAGCAAAAGATGCCATAAGTAATGTTTAAAAAGAGACAAATAACAATTTGCAATACACATGACAGAAAGTTAGTTGCCTTCACTCAGAAAAACCTCTTAACAATCAGTGAGATAAATTAGGAAAGATACAGACACTTCACAGAAAAATAAATGCAAAGGCCAATCAATCAATAAACACAAAAAGAATGTCTGCCTTTCTAATGATTAAGAATTACACATTGAGCACGGCCAGCATGGCTCAGTGGTTGAGCATCGACCTATGAACCAGGAAATCATGGTTCGATTCCTGCTCAGGGCACATGCCCCAGTTGTGGGCTCAGTCCTCAGTGTGGGGCTTGCAGGAGGCAGCTGATCAGTGATTCTCTCCCATCATTGATGTTTCTATTGCTCTCTCCCTCTCCCTTCCTCTCTGAAATCAATAAAAACACTTTTTTAAAAAAAGAATTACACATTGAAACATGATATCACTTTTCATCTCTCATATTGGGAATGTTGGAAATTGGATAATGCACTGTGCTGTCGAGGGTGGAGGGCAGAGGCACTCCCATGCACCGCTGGGCAGTGCAAACTGGTTCATCCTCTTTGAAGGCGATTTGACAATATCTATCAGAATCTTAGATACACCTAAATTTTAACTCCTAACCCCGGGATTTATTCTACAGCTAACCTCACACATATGCGTAAAGATCTGTAATCATAGGCGGTCATTGCAGCTTTGATTGTGCAGCAAAAATGTAGAAGCGATGGAAACGTCCATTGACAGGATAGATTCGTGTAAATTATAGCCTCCTTCATGGGAACTCTGTGAGCTGCTACATGAATGATCTATGTTGCTATGGCTAGATGTGTGATGTATGTTAACTAACACAGAGTACCAGGAATGTGTCCCTGGTTGGGTTTAAAATAAAGCACAGGCATAGATATGTATTTGTCAATATTTATGGAAAAACTTTTGGGAGAAACCTTAAGGAACTTGACCGTGTTTATATTTGGGGTGGAACAGAGGTCTGGGTATTATTTTTAGCGGTTTTCTTTTTTTTCCCCCATAAGCACATTATTTTCTGAATTTAAAAAGAGTATTTATAAAGGAACCAATTATAAGGAAGAATACTATTTAAGATGCTTCACTCTGAACTTTCTTTTCAAATTCTTTCCTCAGTGGGTTCACCAGGTTTTTTTGTTTGTTTTGTTGTTTGTTAAAAAAATATATTTTTATTTACTTCAGAGAGGAAGGAAGAGGGGAGAGAGAGAGAGAAACATCAATGATGAAAGGGAATCATTGATCGGCTGCCTCCTGCATGCCCCCCACTGGGGATCAAGCTGGCAATCCCGGGAATGTGCCCTTGACTGGAATCGAACCTGGGACCCTTCAGTCCACAGGCTGACACTCTATCCACTGAGCCAAACCAGCTAGGGTGGTTCACCAGTTTTGACACTAAAATTTTACATCTGGAAGGGCCCAAGAGACTGTTTCCAACCTTCATTCTGTCCATGAGGAAAGGGAGGCCTAGAGAGGTTTCAGCAGGCAGCCCAGGCCCCTGGCCAGTCTATCGGCAGAGACTGGGCTGCTCTGATGCTGCTCTCAGGAGAGGGACCGATGGCCCCTTTATGCACGTGACCAAAGCTCCGTCCTTGGACTTTTCCCAGCACATAGTCCAGCGAGTCTTACTCCATGTGCATCGACGTGGGGAGCCTATTACAGTGCAGAGTCCCGGGCGCCTTCCTGAAGAGCCTGACTCAGTGGGCTAGGGCAGGGCCTTTAAACCTGCTGTTAGCAATGTCCCCACCAAATGATTCTGAAGTCCCACTTGAAGTCACCCGATGTCTCTGGGCCCCTCTGACCTCCCCCGGGCAGTCCTGCTGGTAGTGTCTGTATCTAGGCTGAAGCCCCCCACCCCAGCGAGGAAAGTAGGGTGCTCCAGTGGAAGTACTTGGACCCCCACGGCAGTGCTCCATCCATGGTCCCCCTCCCCTCTGGTCCCCCCTTCGGCTGAGATGAAGGATGGCCCTTACTCACTCACCCCAGGGTGGGGGGCAGACTGAGAGTCAGAGCTGCATCTGGGGTGCCCCTCACCCTGTCAGGGCTCCCCTGAAGCAGGCCTTGGGGAAAGATGCTGACCAGCATATTGGACCTGGGAGGGGCCTGGCCTGCTTGGGCGGGGGAGGAGCCCACGGAGGCCAGGGGAGGCCTGGGATCCATGCCCGCCGGCACTGACGGTGCTTCATTGTCCCTGTGCCACAGAGCCTTGCGCCAGCCACCTTCCTGGTTAGGAGTCCAGCTGGGCGGTGGCTGGGCCCCTTGGAAGCCCCTGACGACAGATCGAGAGGAGGGAAGGCTGGTGACAGCCCATCTGCCTGAGCCCCAAACCTCACCTGCTGTCCAGGTAGGTGCTGTTACCATTCTCCCACTCAGCAGGGCTAAGCCCCTCGCGCCAGCTCCTTCCTCAGCCTGGGAAATGTGGCCTGAGGCTCTCCTGTCAGTGCTGGGCAAAGGCCATCCCTAAGCCCCCAAACCCACAACCTGATGGGGAGGGGGTGCAGGATGGGCCCATCTCATCTCCAAAGAACACTATTCCAAAGGACCCTGACTCCCAAGGCCTGGCGGGTGGGGAGGCGGGGGGTGGGGGGCAAAGGCTCTCTGGCTCTGGTTAGGACGCCCCCTACTCCACAGAAATGCCCCCCACAGGGCTGCCAGCTGGGTCCCCGGAATGGCTCTTGCCCAGCTGGCCCTGGTTTGGGACAGGCGCAGAGCCCAGCCAGACATGGCTGTTCTGAGAGTTCCCTGCCTCTCACCCCCTTCCCTTGAGAAAGGGTTATGACAAATGATATCTTCATAGACCGTTAGAGCTGGGAGGGATATTAGTGGTACAGTCATCTTCAATCTCGTTTGACTTCTCAAGCATTAGTGTCATTTAAAATGCCCTGGCCGATGTGGCTCAGTGGTTGAGTGTGGACCTATGAACTAGGAGGTCATGGTCCGATCCCTGGTCAGGGCACATGCCTGGGATTGTGGGCTTGATCCCCAGTAGGGGGTGTGGAAGAGGCAACTGATCAATGATTCTCTCTCATCACTGATGTTTCTGTCTCTCTCTCCCTCTCCCTTCCTCTCTGAAATCAATAAAAATATATTCAAAAAATAAAATCAATTAAAACATTCAAAAAAAATTTTTAAAGGTTGTAACTGAAGAGCTCAGAGGACTCAGGTATAAGCTGGTCAGAACAGCACAGGAAGCCGGGGTCTCAGGCAGCCCTGCTCGGTTCAGCTGCCTCCTCCCTGCCCTGCCTCCGCCAGCTCCTACACACACACACACACACACACACACACACACACACACACACAGCCTCTGCCCCTCTCTCCTTTCCTATCTTTCCACCCATCTGGTGACTCCTAGCAACACCCCCGCCCCGCCCCTTGTGAGAGAGACAGGAGGTGATTAAACCTCCAAAGCTGGAAGGTATAAAGCCAGGTTAGCATCTAAGTGAGGCTTTCTTCCCTATTAAGTAGACAAGTTAATAACATCCAGAAAGGATTGGTTTGTCAAGAGAAGCTATAATGGTGATAAGGTTTCTTTATTTGAGAGTGTCTCTAAAATCTCTTTTCCATGAAAGAAGTTATCCTGTGTGGGCTGTTGGCCAAGAACATTGCCATCATTGTTATCAAGAAAAGTAATCTTAGGTATTGTTCTTCTCTGTGCAGATCAAAGTGGACGATGTTCACACTTCCTTATAATTTCTTGGCCTGGCTTGTGAGAGCTCTCCAGGGCAAGGAGGCTTAGCTGCAGGCGGTATGTCACTTCTGTCCCTTGTCCCTTCTGTCACTTCTGTCACTCCCCAACCCGGTGCTGAACCCTTGTCCATCCAGCCTAGGTTCCTGGGAGAAGCAGCATCAAATAGAAGTAAAGAGCTCAGGCTCGGGAGTCAGGTGGGCCTGATTCCCAGCTCATCACCTACGAGCCGTGTCATCTCTATGTACGTCAGTCTTCTCATCTGTAAAATGGAGATAATGCCAGTGAAGATTGAAATTAGTAACTGTAAAGTGTTTGAAACCACATCTAGCACTTACTACGTGCTTAACATGTTAGTTCTGATCGTTATAAAAGCCTCTTCTCCCCATCCACACCTGCTGCCCGATTAACCTCCCTAAAGCCCACATCTCACACCCCTGCTCGAAAATCCCCCGTGGCTCCCACTGCACGGTTAGTGACTGTTCTCTGACCTGCCCTCTAAGAGCCTCAGAGGCAGAAACTCTATCGTTTTCCTTGAACATAATAAGAAGTCATTCACATTTGCTGGGGGAGTACCCACCCTCAAGGTAGGAGAACTGAGACCCTCAGGAACGGAAATGCGGCCACCTGCAGCCCCCACCTGAAGGTGAGGACAGGATGTCTGGCCACAGGCCAGAACAGGCAGTCACTGCAGTTATAACTCACACTCAGCGATGAGCTCAGGCCAGGTGGCAGATGTGACATCATTGTTCTCATTCAGCCCTTGAAGGTGGCCCAAACCTCAGCTCCTATAGCTCAGGTGGGAAGCCTAAGGCAGCAGAGACACCACCACCACCCCACCCCCTGCCCCCGCCCCTGATCTGGAGCCCTGGACAGAGAACACAGCAAGCATCACACCCTGCATCTCAGCTGGCAGAAGGCAGGCCAGTGTATGGAGGAAGGGGCACTGGGTTGGAGTAGGGAAGCCCGTGTTAAAAACCATTCTCTTCACCTGGTGGGGAGAACGTGTCCGTGTCAATGAGCTTCTCTGAGCCTCTGTTTTTCCATCTGTAAAATGGGAAGATAATACCCATTTTGTAGGAATGGAACAAATGCCAGAGCACCTGTACAGTGCCCGCATGGGCACTCAGTAACTTGCAGATGTCCTGCTCGGTCCATCACAGTTGTTCTTCCAGACTGCCAGCCTCTTGTTCTCTGTAGCAGAAATTTTCCTCGCCTGGCCTGCACCCCAAAATGAAGGAAAGGGGTGGTGTTTTGGCAGAGGAGGAGAGGAGGAACAGTCCAGATCTTCCCAGATTCCTGGCAAGCGTGAGAGGCGCAGCAGGGGAGAAGTAGTTCTGTCTGGTTTTCCCAGAGATTTTTCCACTCGGGTGATGCCAAGCTCAGGAAGCCAGAAGTAAAGCGACAGACCCTGCTGCTGGTTCAGGCAGGGTGGTGTTTTTCTCTTGATTCATTCAACAAATGAATGGATTTGTTGGGATTCCAGGCACCACGCTTGGCACTGGGACATTCAGCAGCCAGTAGAACAGACACAGGCTCTGCCCTCATGGGGCCTTCGTTCTAATGCGGGTGGAGGCGATAAACGGCATAAAGTATGGGTGAAGTACGTTAGAAGGAGGTACAAGCAATGGAACCGAAGGAAAGAGGGATTGGCAGTGCCAGGGACTCGTGTCAATAATAGGGTCATCAGGACAGGCCTCACAGAAAGGGGTCATTTGAGATGCCAATCACCTGCCCCCCTGAGGAACCCCTGGGAAGCCTGTGGGCTCAGAATCAGGGCCAGTGCCTTTCATGAGGTCCTAGGAAAGGAGCAAAATCCAGAAGGCCTGGTCCCAGCCCGGATGGCACGCCCTTCCTCCAAAACCCTACAAATGACGTGCAGATCATTCAGCCTGAGATGCAGGACCTCGCGGTCTAGCCCCAGTGTGTCTGTTTTCTTAGCAGATCCTTCTCACCCTACCTTTGCAGCCAAGCCAGTCAACCCGGCCATTTCTGCAATATTCCACCCTCTGCTTCCCTCCTCCACTCATTTGTCCCCTTTGCCTGCTCCCGCTGGTGTCTGTCAGCCCAGACATCCCATCTGCCACCTCTCTGAAGCCTTCCCCGGCCCCCCTGGGGCTGTGGTCTCTGAGCCCCATCACCTTGGCGTGTACCTTTCTAGAGCCGGGCCCTTCCTCTGGGTGTAGGCATTGGCTTAACTGTCTGAGCTCTCTGCTGGGCGAGAAGTGCCCTGGGCAGGGCCTGGAGGTCTTTCCCCTCCTGCAGGTGGGGGCCTCCGCCAGCATTGGCTGAACTGAGTGTGCGGGGAGCTCCAAGGCCCCCAGCGACACTGGGACAAGAAGGGTGGGGGAGCCTCTGGTCTCCTCAGACAAAGAGGCAGGCGGAGGCCAGCAGGAAAGGAGAGAGGGAACTGAAACGAAGGAGCTAGTGAAGGAAGGGGAGGGAGAAGTCCGCACCAAGTGCCCTCCGGAGAGGCAGACTGCGAGACAGATGGGTGAGTCTCCCCGGACACAGCTACTGCTCCCTCCCCCCAGCACCTCAGGCCAGTGCTTCCTTGTGTCTAACTAGCATGCCTTCTGCTGCAGCTGGAGCTCGTTTCCTCTGGTTCCATCCTCTGGGTTCAGGCTGCTCTTTGAATCTTCATTCAGCATGGATCAGAGTGGCTTTCCGGACCCCCCAGTCGTTCTCAACCTTCCTAATGCCGCGACCCTTTAACACAGTTCCTCAGGTTGTGGTGACCCCCAACCATAACATTATTTTCGTTGCTACTTCATAACTGTAATGTTGCTGCTGTTATGAATCGTCATGTAAATATCTGAAATGCAGGCTGTATTTTCATTGTTCGCCACCCGCAGGTTGAGAACCGCTGCAAGCCCAAGGGGCATAGCAAGGCCATCACGAGGCCGACCCCTGGCCTGGGGCTTGTGCTTTAGTTGAGGAGGCCACACAGAGACTCCCTGGGGGCCAAAGCGTGGGGGCCACCACGGGTCACAGAGGCTGTGCCAGCCAGTCGCCCCCCCAGCCTCTCTCAGAGCTGACCCTCCGTACAAGCAAATCCATAAACAGAGCCCCCACCACAGGAGCCCTGGGATTCTCAGCCCCTGGTGCCCTGGGCTCTCTGCCCTGCAGACTCTATGAAGCCATGTGAGCCAGACTCCCAGCCTCTGCCCTCTGGCTCCCCCCCATTGCCCATCACCCGGCGCTGATCGCTGGAGCAGCTGAGCTCACAGAGAGAGAGCCCCTCCACCGCTCTCCAATTCCCCACCCAGACCCTTGGCAGCCAGCATCTCCTTTCCTATTTAGACAGATGGGGCCAGAGCCTGGTGTCCCTCCCATCTCTGCTGCCCCAAGGGGTGGTGTGTTCCC
The DNA here is from genome assembly GCF_964212035.1 of Myotis nattereri. Lineage (NCBI taxonomy): Eukaryota > Metazoa > Chordata > Mammalia > Chiroptera > Vespertilionidae > Myotis > Myotis nattereri. Next base: position 21,604,841 of record NC_138075.1, on the reverse strand, counting down.
ATCTGGGGACCCCAGCTCCCTCAGGGGAAAACCTTAACACAGTCTGAGTCCAGCTCCCCCTCTATTTTGGTGCAGGCATGGTCTCCTCCTGGAATGCCCTGCCCCTGGCCTCCACAGGGCAACTCCTCTTCAGGGGGAAAGCCCCACATGCACTCAGAGCTGAGAATGTGGTTGCTGAACGCAAACTGTCTGAGCTCAAATCTCTGTTCAGCCGCAATAGCTCCCATCTTGGGGTTGTTGTGAGGATTAAGAGAACGCATACCTGCAGCGTCCTATCACAGTGCCAGCCGTAATCCTTCAGTTAATGTGACTGCTGCTATCCATCCTCTAAGAGCTCCCTTGGCTAGCACCTCCTCCAGGCAGCCTTTCCAGATTGCCAGGGCTCAGGCAAGTGCTCCTCCTTTGTGCTCCCCACACTCTTTCACCAGGCCTCTGGGGTCTACTTATGCATGCCTGTCATGGTTTCTTTGGGGGGGTGGGGGGTCACTAGAATCTTATGCCTGGTCTCTAAGTGCCTTGAGAGCGGACACCAGAATCTGGCCCATTATTTTGCTGAACAAATGATTTCATGAGTGGCATGTGGGCAGCTGGGAGAGACAGACTGAGCTGCCAGGACTGACTTTCCACGGCCTGTCCTGGAAGACCACACGCCCACGCTGAGCAATGTTCACCTCACCCGGGAACTTGTTAGAGGTGCAGTTTCTCAGGCTCCACCCCAGACCTGCATCAGAGACTCTGGGGCGGGCCCAGCCACCTGTTTAACAAGCCCCCCAGACAATGCCCACGCAACGTGGCTCTGATGTTTCATAGGAACGCAGATTCAGAGGAGGTGGAGCCCCTCTCGGGGTCTCTGCTCTGCTGAGGGCTTTCAGGAAGGCCGTCGGCTGGGCCCCCAGGGACTGGCTCCTGCTGGACCCACACTCCTGAGCTTGAGACCCTTTTGCTAATAGGACAGGGGTAATGGGGGACACTCTCCACATAGACCTCCCCTTCCCCAGGCGGCCCAGGACTGAGGGGTTGCTGCTCCAACCTGGCTAGTCCCCCCATTTCAGGTGTACAGCATAATGATTTGATATTTACATATATTGCGGAATGAGCACCATAGTGACATCCATCACCATGCATAGTTACAGCTGCAAGGTCATATTCTGTGGCTCTAGACCAGGGGTGGGCAAACTTTTTGACTCGAGGGCCACAATGGGTTCTTAAACTGGACCGGAGGGCCGGAACAAAAGCATGGATGGAGTGTTTGTGTGAACTAATATAAATTCAAAGTAAACATCATTACATAAAAGGGTATGGTCTTTTTTTTCAATAGTTTTATTCATTTCAAACGGGCCGTAGTTTGCCCACGGCTGCTCTAGATGGACATGACTGCGGGAGGAACACTATTCAACCCAGTACCTCTACACGTCCCAAATGACACAGGTACAGAGACAGACAGAGGGACAGGGACAGAGACAGAGGGACCGACACACCCAGCCCCGGCGGGGGCGAGCTCTCAGACCCTGAGGCGGGGCGAGCCCCCCAGTGCCAGAGCTGCCCGTTCCTCGGGGCCCAGCACAAAGTGGGTCGCACCCTATGATAGTGTCTGTCCCATGGTGATGCTTTTCATGTTGGCTTTGCTTCCTGCTGTTGTTTTGTTTGGTTAGATCTACACACAGTACGAAACTCAAAAAGTGAAAAGGGGAATATAATGAACGCAAGCCGTCCTCTCCCTGCCTCAGCCTGTGCCCAGTGTCTCTCCCAGAAGGCAGCACTGTCGCGTTTCCTGGGTCTCCTTCCAGAGAAACCCAGGCGCGGGCAGGCTTGCAGACTGTTCTCTGTGTGCCGCCTGCTTCCTGCTTGCTTCGCTGAACAGGCATCTGTTACTCTTTTTTCTGATTGGCTGCTTTCACATTGTTTGGGTCATCCCGCCCCCCCCCCCCAACTCCCCACCTTACTGTGCTCTCACTGAGGGCAGAGCCGTCTGCGATTTGTCTTTCCTCCGCACATCCTAGCTCAGTGCCCACACAGAGCAAGTGTTCATTTAAGGCTGGTTCTCTCTACACATCGACGAGTCATCAGTAGCTGGTTGGGTCTGTGTGGGCTGGGGCTCAGCCTCCTGGCTCCAGAGGTCTCTCTGTCTCCCCCGGCTTGTGGCACCATCCACCAGAGCCCGTCCTGGCAGCCGGCGTTGCTGGGTGGGTGGCGCCCAGCAGCATCCTGCCTGTTTGCTCCTGCGGCTGAGCGCCTTCATCCCGGCTCGAGGCTCTAGCTGGGGCTGGCTCTGAGATCCGTGGGGCGTCTGCCATGGCTGCACTCCTCTCCTTGCCCCTTCTCAGTCCACTCAGGACTCCTGAAGGGCAGGGGGTGGCAGGAAAGAGAACAGCCCTGTGAGGGGCGGGGAGTGCGGCTGCTGTGGACCCCTTTGCCCAGAGGCCTTTGCTAGCTGAAGGCTTAGTCTGGACTTGTTACCACGGAGACGGGAATTACTGCAATAACTCAGGGTTGAACTGGAGGCTGCAGCTTCACCGGTTCTGGGGGGAATGTATTTGCTCCACAACACGCAGATAGGAGATGTGCCACATTTTTTCTGTATCAAGACAGAAATGCTACCTCTGCCCAGGATTTCACCATGTCCTCCATGTCCTGATGGAGCAGAGCACCAGGGGAAGGTGGAGACAGCGCTGGGCAGGGGCTGCCAGCCCTGCGCGATGGGAAGCCGAGGCAGCGTTCGCCAGCAGCACCCTCTGCTCATCTGTGGCAGGAGGGGCTTCGGTTAAAGGATTTGAAAGGGCCCCTCCTGCCACAACGCTCTGAGTTTGAGATCATGGGGCCAAATGAGCCCCCTTAGCCCCACTGCCCATCATTCCTTTCTCCAATCAATATTTACAAAGCACTGAGCTCTGCCCAGCACAGCAGAAAAAATGAGCAGACACAGCCATGGGCCCTGTCATCGAGGAGCTTTCCATCCACTGGAGGAGTCAGCCATTGGCTACATCATCCCATAAATAAACAGCACAGTTCTAGGTCCTCACAAGGAAAATAATACCTAACTGCAGTGAGGCATTGCCGGGCGCTAAGCACTGTTCTGCCTCGTGTGAATTGGTTCATGCTGTCCTCACATGCACCCCATAGATGCTGTTAACATCTCCATTTTACAGATAAGGACACTGAGGCTCAGGTTAAGAAACTTGCCCAAAGACATGGCGCTAGTAAATAGCAGAGGCAGGGTTTGGACCCAAAGAGCCGAGGTCCCCCTAGGAACCCAGACTTAAATGCTACATTATGGCAGGCTGGCCCCCACTTGCCCAACTGAGGGCTGTACTGGGGGGACAGAACCCCCTCCCTGATCACTTGATCACTGCCCCTGAGTCTTAATGCTGTGGCCAGCCAGCACCATGCCACATCTGGGGAGAGAGGGATGGGGAGGGACCACTGGCTTCCTAGCAGAACCCCAGGGGTCTGGTGGTTACCGTGGCCCACGTGATGCAGGTTTAAGCCTTGATCCTCCTGCACCAGGCTCAGCCAGACCCTGAGGGGAGGGAGGAGGCGGTGGCATCAGATTTAGGCCTGAATCTTTCTGAGTAGGCAGCCTGTACAGAACCCCCGGGCCCCTGCACTCCCTCCACCCATCGACAAGCTTGAGCAGGAGCTGGTAAAAATAGGGCACTTGAAGAGGGAAGAAAAATTTGATGCAAAAGAATGAAGGAAAGATGAATGTGTGCATGCCTGGAAGTATCAAGCCTTCCTTTCTAAATATGACTTTTTCTAATGATAAACAGTAACGCATGTTCCTGTTAAATCATTTGTCAAATTCAGAAAAAAGTTTTAAAAAACCCACATTTCCACCACCCAGAGATAAATGGTCTTTTTTCCCTACAGGTATAATTTTTATTTTTTACTCTTTCTTTCCCTTTTTCATTTTTAGAATCGAGAGCGTCTAGTTTAACAGCATCATATCTTGTTGTTGTTACTTTCTTGTCTTTTTAGCACCAGCAGGGAGTCGCCCCTCCTCCGGTGTCTCTGAGTCACTGCCCAGCTCCCAGGGGTGTGGACATGGATGACTTCCCCACAGCTGCCTCCTCCTCCTGCCTCTGGCCCCATTTGGCAACTATTATGGCTACTTGCTGACTCAGGGCCATCGGCAGAAAGGCATGGGCCCCTGAATGGGGGTGCAGGGTCTTGAGGGGAAGAAAGGGAACCTTCCTGGCAAGGAGAGGGGTCCCAGAGGTGAGGTGGGTGAAGGGGAAGCCCGCACTCTCAGCTTCCAGCCCAGGGCCAGATGGCCACTATCTCCCCTTGCTGCGCTCCAGCTTCCTCAGCCCCCCAGCATTTCCTCCCTCTTAGTGGAGAGGCCCTTAGAGGTAGTACAGATCTGTACCCCAGAAATACAGCCCTCCTGGGTTGGGCAAAGCAATTTCATCCCCAATGGTGCCTCAGAGGCCCCAGGATGCAGTGGAGCCAGACACTTAGATCCCAGTCCTGCCTCTGTCTCTCTCCAGTTGTGTGACTTTAGGCCCATTATTTAACCTCTGCAAGCCTCAGTTTCTCTACCTGTAAAGGGGGGATACTGATGCTCACCTCTTAGGCTGCTACCTATTAGCTTGCTCGTGAGGCGTCATTGATGGTCAGTGAGATAACCATAAGGAGGCACCCATGCCTGGCCCATGCCAATGCCCATGTCTTCTCCCCCTTGTTCTGAGGCTTTCTCAGGGGCTGTGCCCACTCTGGCCTGGAATGTGTTCCCAACACTTCCTGTCAGCGTTTACTCTTCTCCATTTAGCTTCTGTCTTCAGCCTGGGGGCTCTGTTCTGGAGGGGGTTGGGGAGTCAGGTGTCCTGGGTTGAGATCCCACTGCTCACCGGCTGCCTGACCTGGACTAGTTACTTGCCCTCTCTGGGCCCATGATTCCTCATCTATACAATAGGATATTAGCAGAACCTACCTGTTCTCTGTTTAGGAAGCAAAAACCACTCTAAGAACTTTAAGCAAAGCAGAAGTTAATACAGGGAATTCTGTGCTCACAAAATCATCGGAAGAGTTAAAATATGGGTCTTCAGAACCGGGCAGAATTGCCGCACCAGACAGCGCCTCAGCCACAGCCAGGACGGGACTCCTGGAGCCTCACCTGCAAGCCAGGGTCAGGGAGCCCCTGCAGCCTCTCGCTCCTCATCCACCCCTCACCCTCCAGGACCCAGAGGCTGGGCATTGGCCTGCTGCAGAGAATTGCTTCCTCTCCTCAGCCTTGCTTGTCAGCAGAGCACAGCCCAAGCAGCAGGAAGGAGGGCCCCTCCCCCCTTCCGCCTTATACATCTACCCCCAGCACATGTAATTGATGGAACCCACTCTGCAGTCAGAACCCCCGCTGCAAGGGAGTGCTGGAAATGTAGTTTTAACTTTCTAGCTTCTGCAGTATAGCAAGGCACATTAGAAAGAGGGGGGAATGGATGCTAAAGGCCATTGACTAGATCCAACATGTCATCTGATAGGTGCATTAAGAAAGCTGGCACACTGCCTGGCACATAGAAACCTTTCAGTAGATGTTAGCGGTGAATGTTGTTGTTAGGCCAGGGGCGTCCGCAGGAACTGCTGGGCCGCTACCCACAGAACCCTGGCAAAGAAAAGCAGCAGCAGCAACTGCAGCGGGTACGTGGCGCTGTCCATGGTGCTGAGCGCCCTTCTGCTGCTCCCGGATGCTGGCTGGCTGCCTGGCGTATTATTGTAGTGGGCTGGATGGCAAGGTGGAACCCTAGTCCACTCACCTGAGGGGGCCATTTGGGGCTTCTGAAGGAAGTCTTACCTCAGTCCTAGGAAGAAGATAGCAAAGGCAACATTCAACATTTGTGGTACTCCTAGTTTACAGAAATGTCTCCACATACCCTCTCCTTTAACTCTCACAGCCACCCTGATGTAGGCAGGATGGACATAATCATATCCATTTTATTTTATTTTTTAAATATATTTTTATTAATTTCAGAGAGGAAGGAAGAGGGAGAAAGAGATAGAAACATCAATGATAACAGAGAATTATTGATTGGCTGCCTCCTGCATGCTTCCCACTGGGGATCGAGCCCGCAACCTGGGCATGTGCCCTGGATCAGATTCGAGCCTGTGACCCTTTAGTCTTCAGATCGACGCTCTATCCACTGAGCCAAATTGACTAGGGCATCATATCCATTTTACAGAAGAGAAAACTGTGCAGCAGCAGGTTAAAGTGCAGTTAATAAACAATAGATCCAGATTTACACCCAATCTCCTGACCCCAAATCATACACTCCCTCTACTCCATGCTGTGAGCTGGAGAGCAAGACTTGCTCCTGAGTGTAGCCCTGGATAAAGGAGCATCTATCTTTCATTGAGGCCACCAACATGCTGGTTGTTGTGGGAGGACCACAATGACAAGGGGCCTGCCATCAAGGAGTCCACAGATTTGCTGGGGAACTGGCTGTTCGTGTGCCTGCAAAAATGAGAGAATAGTGCCAGGCACTGGTAGCAAAGGCCAACTGTGTAAAGAGGGTGGGGACAAGGCACAGACTGGGCTGCTCAGCGGAGGAGGTTTCAGGGAATAGGATTTGAGCTGGGCTCGGGCTGTAAATGCTGAGGAGACCAAGGGTCCAGGGTAGCCCAAGTGGAAGTGGCTCAAGCTCAGCCACTGAGACATGAGGACAGGACAGACGGCAGGCATGGTGCCCCATGAAGAAGAGGCCATGCCGGTGACCTCTGGCACAGGGAGAAATGCAAGAGTTTGCGGATTCAAGTGAAGAGAGGGTGTGGCCCCTGTAGGTCTCCAGCCAGATTTCCTCAGACTCAGCTGGGGGTGGGGGAGGGGAGAGCTCCTGAGAGGAGGCTATAAAGAGGGCAGGTCTCATGCCCCATTGCAACATGGTTTAAAGCAGCAGTCGCCAACCGGTGGTCCACGGACTACTGATGGCCCGTGAGGTCCGAAAGGTTGGCGACCGCTGGTTTAAAGGACACTGAGCTACCATCCTTTACCCCCAAATCTCTTTATTCTCCCTCCTTATTTAGGGGGAGTTAGAAAACATTTTGGATGGTCAAGAACTCCTGATTCAGATGCCAGTAACCCTCATAACGTTAAGCTGGTGTTTCTCTATGTTGTCTGTACCTAAGAACTGACTGGAGATTTTCATTCTTAGAGTCCAGAGTCAGGTGTGAGTATCTGGATCTACTAAACACCTTCCAGGTCATTCCAGTGCCCTCCCCCACACAATCCCACCCCACACCGAGGACTCACTGATCCAAGCCCAAGAGCACTGAATGTGGAGCCAGCCATAAATTCAAATTCAAATACTTACCCCAGCCTTAGGCAAATCTCTTAGCCTACTGGCAACCCAGTTTCTGCATATATGAAGTTGGGCAAACCATTCCCTGGTGTGAAGATATGAGGAGATTGGGGCCCCAGGGCAGTTAAGAGCAAGGGAGAGCTTACTGTTACTTAGGAGAAGATGCACGGCCAGCCGGCATGGTGGGCGGGGAAGGACATTAAGTGGAACCCTCATTACAGTGACACTCCACTCCTCCAAAGGACCTGCGAACCTGGGCCACCGAGCTGCTGTCCTGAAAGGGGGCTGGGGTGGCCGACCTGAGAGCAGTGGGCATGGAAGCGGATGGGAGCAGCAGCCCAGAGCAGAAGGGGAGCTGGGAGGGGGTGCGCACGGCCAGGAGCTCCAGTTTATGTTCACCAGGTCCAGAACCATGGGAAATAATCTTTGCTGTGGGTAACAAAATGGTGATGAATTATTGAAGAGACTGAGAAGGTCAGATGGCAGCAGGGGGTGGGTGGATGCATTGCTCTGGCTTTGTGAACCCCGGGGGTCAGGGTTAAGGGAGAAGGTAGGTGTGGTATGCCCTCCGCACCCCTCCCATTTGCTCTCCAAGCACAGCAAGAACAGAGGCAGCAGTCCCCTACCGGCTGCAGTCTGTGGGGTACGGGACGATTCTTCCCATACTCCACATCCTTCCTCTGCTGGTTCCAGAACAGAGTAGGTGGAGGGTTACCAGGGATGGTCCCGTCTGGGCTAATATCGAACACATACAGTTCTCAAGGACAGTGCAGAGGGCTTTATAGGAATTGTTTTATTTCCTGTTTACAATGACCTGTGAGGAAATACTGTTATTATCCCCACTTTCCAGAGGTGGAAACTGAGGCTCAGGAGGTCTGATGGCCCATGGTCACACAGAGCTAGCAAGAATGGATCTGGGATTTAAACCCAGTCAGTCTGCTCCAGAGAGCCCATATCTCCCTGACACCCTGAACAGCCTCCCTGAGCTCTGATTTGAATGAAATTCACGGCCAAAGAGAGGCGTTCCCTGATGCCCCCCTCTTTCCACTCCCACCTCCACCTCACCCCCACAACAGGCAGATCGGTGCCTCTGCTCCATGTTCCTTTAACCGACTCAGATTTCAAGCTTTGCTCTGTCCAGTGTGGTGCTTTGATCTCCAGAAAGCTTCATGTCCCTCTTCTTCACACTCAAAAGCTAACTTTCCCTCCAGAAGGGAAGACGGTCCAGGCATGGTTTAGGGATGGTGAGAAAAGGTGGGGTGCTGTACTAGGTTTCCATGGCAACAGTCTCCCTCATTACTGTCTCCACTTGCAGCTTGGGGAGGGTGGTAAGATGGGGGTGAGTTCTCTTCTCTCTTCTCCTTCCTCCCTCCCCTTCAGGCTGGGTGGCCAGGGGAGTGGACGCCTGTGCCCGACCCAGCCTGCCAGATGGACTCCACCACTCCAAGCTTAGATGCTGGGAGCTTGTAATGGGGGGCCTCCAGGCAGAACAGGAACCCAGGCCAGACCTCCCAACAGCAGCCCTCTTCCCAAATCCCAAAGGCTGTGAACCCCACAAAGAGGACCTCTTGTTTATACCTCCAGGGTCTATACAAGGCCTGGCAAGAGTAGCTACTCAGTGAATTCTTGTTAAGGGTTAAATGAGCAAATGAAAGAACGAGCCAGGGAGCCATCCCCCACGCTAGCCCCTGAGTCTTCATTTCCATTTTCCTACCACACCACGCTCAGTCTCCCCTCTGGGCTCTGCCCACACTTCCCCACCGCACTGTGCTGGTTCCTGCACCTGCTCACGGCTCCCTCTGGAGGTCACATCCTTGCAGAAGGCTCCTCTGACTCCTCCCATAGCTCCCTTTACCCCCGGTGATTGGCTAGGGGGGCATGTGGTAGCCTTTGCCTCCTGGCTTGCATGTCTCCTCAGCGAGGCTCACAGCCTCATGTGGGTGGGGACCAGCCTTCCAGGCCCCCAGAGCCTGGCATGATGCTGGCTTGGGGTAGGTACTCAACCCTTCCTTGTGGGAGGAAGGAAAGGAGAAAGGGATGAAAGGGGGAGGAAGAGAGGGAGGGATGCTTTTGGGATGGGAGAGGATGAGGGAGTGGGAGTTGAGTGGAAAAGAGCAGCATCCAGAAGGCAAACCTCCTTCTCAGAGCCAGATGGGTGCCCAGAGCTCTTCTCAGCCCAGGACCCCTCCCCCCTCCGCATGCATAGTATTAAGCAAATAATAACAGCAGTCCTTACGGTTGTGTAGCAGTTCACCCAGTGCTCTCCCATCCTGGCCTGGGTCCAGTCCCCAGACAGACCCGAGACAGGCTCATAAGCCACTGGCCTCTTTTAAAGGTGAAGATTCAACAAATGGAGCTGGGACCATTGGATAGCCACATGGAAAAAGATGAACTTGGACTCTTATATCACATCATATGTAAAAATTAACTCAAAATGGGTCATAGACTTCAATGTAAGAGCTAACATTATAGGATTTTTTTTAAAACTTATCCTTATTTTGAAAGTATTACAGACATCCCTCCTTCTCCCCCCATTCATCCCACCACCCCTTTCCTGCCCCACTAACATTATAATATTTTAAGGCGCAAAATCTTTAAGACCTTGAGTCAGGCAAAGATTTCTTAGATATGTTACCAAATGTATGGTCCATAAAAGAAAATTGGATGAATTGGACTGTGTCAAAATTCAAAATCTTGATGCTTCAAAAGACACTGTGATGAAAATGAACAGACTGGGAAGGACTATATGTAAAACACACATGTGATAAAGGACGAGCTTCCAGAGCATGGAGATGAGGAAAGGGGCCCTGAGGGATGTCGCTGCCAGAGAGGAGGCCTGGGTAACTGAGCCTGCTGGTCTCCCCACTGTATTTATTCCTTTGCAGCAGCCGGGTAGCTGAGTGGAGCCTCCAGGCCTGAGTTGGCCCCTCGCTGGAGAACTGACCCAGGTAAGAATTCTCACCAAGGCCTTCAGACGCACCAGAGTCGCCTCCCCGCCTCTTTCCCCATCTGCTTCCTCAGCGCGGCTCCCCCCAGTGGCCACCAGCAGAACTGTCGCTTCTGCCGCAGGTGACCAGCACAGTAAGAAAGCTGGATGGATGCCTGCCACATCCACCAAGAGACCCCAGAAATGCCATCCCCGCCACTCCGACCCTCGGGCAGAGGCTGCTAAAACGTACCACGTTCCACATAAACTACTTAAGTTTACATTTTACTAACTGTGTTCGCGTAAACGAGTTAACCAGTGGCCCGGTTATAATAAAACAGTGGGCAGCCTAGGCAGAAGGAGAGGGGAGCAGAAAGTAGGGAAACGTAAGATAAGCAAGAGGCTCCCTGCTCCTGTTAGAGGCTGACTTGGAGGGGAGGAGGGTGACTTTTGTGCTCTTTTTCCTTTTTCTCACTGTGCCTTTCTTCCCTATTTCTGTGAGTTAGCACAGTAAGCCCAGACGCCCAGGCTACCGCCCACCTCCTGCATGCCAGGCCCTTCACCTTTAGTCCCCCTCCATCCCCACCTCCTAACTCTCCCTGGCTCCTGAAACCAGTCCACTCTGTCCCCTGGAACTCTGTGCCCACTTTTCATTTCACAAACACCTCCGTGGTGCTCCCTGTGCTCCAGGCATTGGAACGCTCCCCATCCAACCTGTCTGCGCACTTGTTGGCTTCACCTCCAGAATAGCTCCAAAACCTGCCCACATCTCACTGCCTCTACGGCTTCCATCCTGGTCCGAGCTGCCTTTACCTTCTGCCTGGGTTACTACAGTTTCCTCGAACGGACCCCTCTGCTTCCACTTCTCTGCTTGCCCCCACCTCATTTATTCCCAAGTCAAGGATCCAAGTGAACCTGTTGCCCTAGCCATTTGCCTCAGAGGATAGAGAATCAGACCATGGACTAGAGGGCCGTGGGTTCGATTCTGGTCAAGGTCACGTACCTCAGTTGCAGGCTCAATCCCCGGCCCTGGTTGGTCAGGGCAAGTGCAGGAGGCAACCAATCGATGTGCCTCTCTCACATTGATGTTTCTCTGTCTCTCCCTCCCTTCCACTCTCTCTTTAAAAAAAAATCAATGGAAAAAATGTCCTCAGGTGAGAGGAAAAAAAGTGAATCTGTTAATACATAACTCATTTCATGTCACTCCCTGGCTCACCTCTCCCCCCCCCCCCCCGCCCCCCTCTCCCGCCCCGCCATCTGTGCTCTCATTCTCCCCTGTCCAGCCACCTGGGCTATTTGCTGCTCCTCAGCACCCAGGCAACATCGGCTCTGCCTGCAGTGCCCTGTCCCCTGTAGCTGCATGGTTTGCTCGCTCTCTTCAAGTCTTTGCTCAAATGTCACCCTCTCAGTGTGGCCTGCCCCAATTACACTCTTTCCAGTTCCTACCTCACCCTCCCCCCTGCACTGCTTCTTCCCACCAGAATCCCACAAGGGAGGGGTTTTATTTGTCTTGTTCACTGGTAATCACCAGCATTAGTCTGGCACAAGGCAGTTAGTTGTTCACTAAGTATTTGTTGAATGAATGAATGAATGAATGAATGAATGAATTCATTAGAAAATTCAGTAGAAAAGCCTACTTTTCTTGAATGAAAACAAAGAGTTTCTAGGGTGAGATGAGGTCTGGAGCCCAAACAAATGATCTTTTAAAATCAGGACAACGTTGCAGATAAGCCCAAGCTGTTATCAGTGGCCTCCAGTTTTTACCCACGCCTTCCACTCCCATCCCTGCCTGAAGAACACGGATCCAGTGACCATGAACCCTACAACCAAGTCTTCCCAAAATGCTCAGGCTCCCTGGATTGGCAGGTGCTGATCTCCCGGGTTCGAGGTCAACAGACAGTGACGTTTACTGAGCATTTCTTACCTAATTTTTGTGCTCTTTCTCACCCAATTTAGTCTTTGGAGCCATTGCCTCTTCTAGGAACTGGGCCTGAGAATTGTAGGACTTTAGAGGTGAGCACCAGGGAGCCCTGTCTGTGTGGGTGTCCCGTGAATGCAGTGGCTCCATCCTCTGCACCTCATATTTCCACTCAGATCTGATCCACCTTTATGAAGTTTGCTCACTTATATCCAGGAAAAGCTTCACAGAGGTAGAACTAAGAACATTGAGATGTGCATTTTACAATTCTCTTTGTAAAGGGATCAAGTGGTGCAAAATGTACTCGCTCCCCAGCGAGCTGGGATATTCTGCCATCATGGCCCTGGGTTCGAGGAGGTTGTTCTCTTACAGGGAGGGGCTGCGTGCCATCTCAGGGCAACCCTCCTGCCTCCATCAGTTCCAAGCGGGCACTGGGTGCTCGGTGCACCTCCCCCAACTCCCCAGCAGGCTCCTGCGTCTTGCAGAGAGATTCCTGTGTCTGACCCAGACACCCCTCTGTTCCCCAGGGAGCCTCACAGGATGGCTGCCTCGTCGGGCAACCTGAATGTGGTGGAAAAGGCGAAGAACCTGACGGAGGATGACTGCTTTCGCTCTCGGAGCACCGTCCTACAGGGGCAGCCCTTCGGGGGCATCCCCACCGTGCTGGTCATCAACATCATCCTGTGGGTGGTGAGTCCTGGGCAGGGCCATGGGCAGACGGGAGGTGTCTTCTGGGGGCAGACAGTCGAACTTTCACAAGTGATGCCACAGGGGCCCCAGCTGTTCAATGGACACCAGCCACAGTGTGGGGACTCCCTGAATGACAGTCCCACCCAGGGTGGCCCTGGTGGGCCTTGGGGAGGAGGGGCTCGAAGCACAGGCTGCCCTCCATGTGCCATTGTCCAGAGGCCCCCCTGGCAGTGCCCTGGGGCCTCCCGGCACCCTCCCCTTGCTGATTTCTTCAAGGGGAGTCTTGCTCGATAGTCCTAAACATGCCGCAGTGCCTTCATTCAACAAACGCTGAGCATCCACTCTGCACCCTGAAGCTGCTGGGCACTGGGCTTCCAGAGTTGGAAAGGCGGGCCTCCCCGACAGCTGGCGACCTCGTGGGGGAGTCCCAGGACCTCAGGACAGGGTCTCTGCAGGGAAGTCCTGGGCCCGGCCAGGGAAGGCATCACAAGCTTCTTGCCCCATCTCTCCCTTCCTGGCCTGCAGCTCGTCATTTTCATTTACTCCTTCCTCCGGAAAGCCGCGTGGGACTATGGGCGCCTGGGTCTGCTGATACACAATGACAGGTGAGGAGGCGCTGGGGTCATGCCCAGAGCTGCTTGCTCCCTGGAGAATGTGCTCTGACCCGTGCCCAAGCAGTCATTAGGGTCACGTCAGCGGGTGGCATCTCATCCCCCATCCCCTCCCCTGCCCTGCCCTGCCCCTGCTGACACGAAGGTGACTTGGAGGGCAGCCATCTCTGGGCACAGGCCGCTTTTTCCCCAGACTCAGGCTTTCTGGATCCCGTGACTCCCAAGAGGTGTTGGGCACCTGGAAACAGGGGTGATCACCTGTGTATCCAAAGCTGTGTGCTCAGCAAACGAGCTCGGGGTGTCTGCTACTGGGCAGGAGGTGACTGCAGCCCTCGGCCCAGGGGGCAGGCGGGAAGCAAGGCGGGCACCTGAGGCCTCTGCTCTCCTTTTCCTCCGGCAGCCTGGCCTCGCTGATCTACGGGGAGCAGAGTGAGAAGACGTCTCCCTCGGATATTCCCCTGGAGATGGAGCACAAGGACAAGGTGAGTGCTAGGTAGGCCCGGCCGGGCGGGGTGGGGGTCCTGGCTCAGCAGTAGCCCTACTGTGTGCAGGAAGGACCATGGTCCTAATTAAGGGCTTTGAAGTCAGCCAGACCCACCCACTTCTGGCAATGTGACCGTGGACACATTCCTCAGCTTTGCCAAGCCTGTTTCCCGATCGGAAAAATGGAGATCGCAGCTGTACCTGCCTCCTAGGGTGCCAAGGAAGCCTGAGGTGGTTCTCATGCTGTAAAGGGGCTTTAGAAACTAATATGTCTACTCTTCCCAACTCTCCAGCCCTTCTCGCAGCCACAATCCTGCCCCAAGCTCCCACTCTGAGCCGAGGACTCACCTTCTTCTTCACATAGAAGATTCGAGATATCAGGCAGGACCTCCCAACCCGCCCGTCCTTCCTTCTCTTTCCTGTCGAATGCCACTCCTCCGCTGGGGCCTGTTTGTTCATTCAGCCAGTTGCTGGGAGCACCTGCCGTGGGCCAGCCAATGGTCTGGAGGCTGGGCACTGGGCAGGGAGTAAAATGGAGCCAGTCTTGCCTCCTGGCACTTTCTCCCTGGGTGAGACACAGACAGAGGCATACAGGGCAGTGGTAAGTGTGTGAAGGAAAAAGGGACAAGGAAGGCAGTCCGAAGGATGGAACGGAGCTGAGGTACCACAGACAGTGGTCAGGGATGATGTGGGCCCTAAGATGACATTTGAGCAGGACTGAAAGGTAGAGAGGGAGGGAGCCGTGAAAACTTCCCTTGCCCCCCCAAAACCCCCAAAACAGCCGGTCTCCCCCTGCCCTGCCATAGCCGCCGTGTGTGCTATATTTTCTCACCTCCCATACACTCCTCAGCTCCCTCCAATGTGGCTTCCACCCCCCCCCCCCCCCACACTCCACAGATGGTTAATCCCCCTCCCTGGTTCCCTGGTCCAGACAGCCCCAAGGTCATCGTGGTCCCAGGCCGGGTGACCCAGGGGACGTTCCTCAGCTCTCGTCTCATCTCTCAGAGCAGCTGACCCTGTAGTCCATCCTCCCCGTCTTGAGAAGGCACTTCTGGTTGCTTCGGTCGACTTCATGCTTTCTGAGTTTTCCTTCTACCTCTGTCTGTTCCCCCCACGCCGGGAGCCCCCACAGCTGACCCCAGACCCTCGCCTCCTCCCCCTCACGGCAATGTCATCCCACTCGTGACTTCAGTTGCCACCTCTACACGGATCCCTCCTACGTCTCCATCTCCAGCTAAGCCTTCCTCTGGGCTCCTGCCCCCTTTATCCAATGGCCTCAACACATCTCCACATGCCCTGGCCGGTGTGGCTCAGAGGATGGGGCGTCGTCCCGGGCACCAAAGGCTATCAGTTTGATTCCCAGTCAAGGGTACATGCCCGGGTTGTGGGCTGGATCCCGGTGGGGGCGTGCAGGAGGCAGCCAGTTGATGCTGTCCTCACATTGCTGTTTCTCTCTGTGTGTCCTTCTCCATTCCTCTCTCTCTAAAAACCAACAAATTAGTTTAAAAACTACATCCACATGAATACTGTAAAGGCACTTGCATTGAATATGTCCACACAGGCCATGATCTCCCTCCCTGGCTCCCTGCTCTCAGGCTCTTCCCACCATCCACCAGGCGCGCCTCCTGTGCTCTTGCCCAGGCCCCTGGGCACGACCAGCTCATGACCCCGTTGTGTGGCTTTGACCTTCTCGGCTTTGTTTCCCTCCACCTCTGCCCCATCCCTGTCCAGGCCCCTGTCAGTCTCTTGCTTGGATGACTGCAGTGGCTGTAACTGATTTCTAGGTCCACACCGACCCCGGACCCCATCCAGAGTGATCCACATGAGTGGGGACACCCATTCCCCTGCTAAAACTTCCGTGGCTTCCTAATGCTCTTGGTGTAAATTCCTAGTGCACCTTTATCTCGTGGTTTGGCCTCTTGCCCACTTGTCAGTCTATCTCCTTCCAACTCCTTCACCCCTGACCCCTGGCCATCTTTTGGATCAGGGGTGGGAACGTCCAGCCAGTGGGCTGTATAAGGCCTGTGGAATCATTTGGCCAGGCCCTGCCAAGGCATTAATTAGGGGTGAGTTAATTAAGTGTTTGACCAAAGGTAGCAGGCTGATTTTTAAGTTGATAATTTTGTATGGCCTGAGAATGATGTTAAAAAAAATTACATATGGCCCTTGGGAGGAAAAAGCTTCCCCACCCCTGTTTTAGAGCCTCAAAAGTGCCACCTCCCTCCCCTGCTCTTCCCTCTCCACCTCCCCCACTGGCCCTCTCTGAGCCAACACACCCACCCTTGTTAGACTCCAGCTCAAGCACCACTTCCCCACCCCATCGGGGTCCAGATCCTTTGCTATCTACTCACAGGGAAAGCATCCCTTTTCTTCAGCGCCCCTAACGCGGCCTGTAATGATACACCCACCCCGCAGCCCAGTGTGGGCGCTTCCCAGTGAGAGCCAGTGCTGACCTGGGCTAGCTCACTGCTGTCCCAGCACCAGCCCAGCCTGTGGGGTATTAGGACTTGACACAGCTCTAGCTGTTGGGTGCAAGGAGTAAGTAGAACCATATTCCTTCTGGTCATCCCTCCAAGAGAGCGGGTCCCTTTACCTGCCAGGATCTCTCGATGGGAGTGGGAGCCTCAGGCAGGTTCCTCCTCCGCAGAGCAAGGAAAGTCACTCCTGCCTCTTGAGGTGGCTCTTGGGTTTATTTTTAGAAACAACACTTTGGTTGGTATTTTTAATTTTTGTACAGTGACAAAAATCATTTTATTTTTAAAGTATTAAGAGAAAAATCATGGCAGCTAAAGGGCGGTCAAACTGAAGAGAGTAGAAGTTCGTTCCACAAGGAGGGCGAGTGCCCCAGCCTGGGTGAGGGACTGAGCCGGGCTGAGGGGTGTGGGAAGCAAACCGTCTCGCCAGGTGCCCGAGCCTGTCAGGGCAGCGGGCATTACCCCATATGGCAGAGTGGGGAGGATGTGGCCACCAAGAGGGGTGCGGTGAACTGGCCACTGTCACTGGGTCTTGCCAGCTAAGCTGGCCCCTGGAACTTGTGGCCATTTCCTGCATGGGGTGGGGAGAAGACGAGAGGCGGTTCTCGGGCCCAGTGTTCAGCTGTTAAGTTCTATGAATGCCTCTCAGAGCTGCGATGTGTATGCAGGTGTGTATGGATGTATGTGCGCATGTGTGTGTGTGTGTGTGTGTGTGAGAGAGAGAGAGAGAGAGAGAGAGAGAGAGAGAGAGAGAGAGAGAGAGAGATGGGTCCACACGTGCTCACCCATCTGTGTCGAAGTGATTTTCATGGGTACATAGGCCACGCTTCTCCTTCCCAGCTCTGCCCTGTGCTGTACCCTGTGACGTGGTTCCGGGAAGGTGTGTGCGTAACCAGGAGGGGCTGTCAGCAAACCTACTTGTCCTGTAGTAAACCACAGCCCTGTCTGCCCAGGGCTGAGCTGTAGAGAGACTCCATGCAGTGAGGAGTGGCCGCAGGACTCAGCCCCACTCTCATCTAGCTGTTCCCCGCTCCCTGGGGACCTTCCCATTCGCTGCTGCCCTCATCCTGCTATTCCTTACTGTGGTGCTGACTCATTCCTGGGCATCTGACCTTACTTTAGTTCCCCAGCTATGCCCTGGGGAATGGTCCCCCCTGAGGTGCACTGTCCCCGTGGACATTCCCACTGTCAACCAACTCAACACAGGAACAGGGACTTAGAAGGTGGGCCTTATGCCGAAGGGAGCAAGGAACATCCTTCATTCCTTGTTTGCCTGCCCCTCATTGTTTCCTTTGGGGACACCCCCCTTCCCAATCTGTGTGGCTCCAGGGACCGTCAGCCAATGGGCCTGCCTGGTTCACTGATGTGCTTCCCCCCAAATGAGGACAACCTTTTCCAAGGTTTTGTCAAACCCCCTGGGGGCCCAGAAGGAAGCATGCACCAGGGTAACTTACCCAGCTGCCAGACCTGGCAGCTCTTACAGCACTGGGCCCCAGTCAGCCCTCATCATGCTCTTCCCAAGCAGCCTCCCACTCTAGGCCCTCCCAGCCCCGCCCCCAAGGCCCAGGCTACCTTTCTCCACCACGCAGACACTCCAGACAGCCAGAGCCCCAGAGAAAGGCATACGAACGGGACCCTCAGATGCAAGAGAAGAAACCCAACTCACACTAGTGTTACAACAAAGGCTAATGTGTGGCTTTGAGGTGGGGAGGTCCAAGAGAAGCAGCTGCCTCAGGTACAGCTGGATCCAGCAAGTCTAGTGTTGTCACCAGGATCCCCTCTCTGGTCCTCTCTCTTCTGAACCGGCTTTTTCTCAGACAAGATCCTGCATGTGGCATGGAAGAGGGCGCCAAGCCACTCCAGGCTGCGTGGCATTTACCAAAGTGCAGGAACCCTCTCTCCCAACACCCATATCAATCCCCTTAGGAGAATCCTGACTGGCCCTAGTTGGGTCATGCTCCTGATGGTCACCTGACCATGTTGGCAGCTGCCTACTTGATGGACAGCCTGGGCACTGGGCTACCTGCATGGGGGAGGGCCATTTCCCAGAAGGAAGCATTCAGAGGCAGATGGAAAGCAACTGATGTGCACCCCAGAAAGAGTCCCGTCTCTCTCTCCGGCCCAAGCATCATTTCCTGTAACAGGATGCCAGACGGCAGGAATATCAACTCCCTCACGGGGAGACATCTTTCTCAGCAGTCACCACCGGTCCAGCCCGAATCGGCCTCCTCCCAGGTCTCGGGCTCTTTCTCTTGCCTGGGAAGGAGAGCCGCATGGACGCTGCCTGCTGCCTGGGATGATGTGGCTGCCTGGGTTCCCAGAGCTGGGTGGGGCTGGCCCAGGCCTGGATTTTCTCACACTTCCTCTCCTTTCCCCCCAGGGCTCCTATGCCTGGTTCATCAACACCATCACCATGAAGTAAGTGCCTGAGCTTTCTGAGCTTGTGACAGCAGAGCGGCCTTCTTGGGGGAGGGTGGGCGGAGCCTCCTACCTGCATGCTGGCCTGGGCCTGATCTCTGTGTCCCCATCCCCCCTCCCCCCTCCTTGTGGCTCAGGCAGAGGACGCTCTCCGGGGTTGCAGTTGGTGACATGGGACCTGGATGTGGCCCACAGCCCACTTTATCTCTGCCCCAGCCCTCAAGAAAGGGCCACGTCCACATGCTCATAAACATGCTTTCAGGAACTCCGCACCAGGAAAAGGACACCCCAGTGCTGTTTGTCAAAATGGGGGGGAAACCCACTGGGCAGAAGGGTGGGCTTTCTCTCTCAACCTCGGCGCCTGAGGGACAGCCCCTCGCCCTCCTCACCTTCGGGACCTCCTTAGTGCCAGACCCATCTGGTGAGGAGTCAGACCCCTAGTGACTGTTGTCCCGATCCTCCCATCCAGCCAAACACTTCAGTCAAGCAAATACTTTCCAGAGCTCTGTGGCCCACTGCGTGTGTATACATATGCGCCCACACGCATGCACACGTGCACACATGCACACATGCACACAGCTCTGACTCCACCTCAGAG
Source organism: Myotis nattereri (assembly GCF_964212035.1). Taxonomy (NCBI): domain Eukaryota; kingdom Metazoa; phylum Chordata; class Mammalia; order Chiroptera; family Vespertilionidae; genus Myotis; species Myotis nattereri. Next base: position 21,585,437 of record NC_138075.1, on the reverse strand, counting down.
CCCTGCACGCTCCTGGGCGCGCTCTAAATATCCCCATTCATCCTGCCCTGCTTGTCCTTCAAACTCCTCCTCCAGGTTCCTTTCCTGCCTGGTGATGCCTGCCCTGGGCTGTAACCTCACTGTCCCCGCACCCCACCCCCACCCCCAGGCCACCTACACAAGGGAGGCCTGCTAATTTGCTTCTTTGCAAAGACTCGGAGGACTTCTTTCTCGTGGGCCTCCACACCCACCATTCAAGGGCTTTGCTGGGAGCATCCGCACATTGTCCCAAGCCCCCAACTGGGTGAGCCACACCAGGGCGGCTCTCTTTCCCCAGACTGTTGAAGGGCCCAGGAACTGTGGGAGCACAGGGCAGCCTGGCTGGGCCTTGGGAATCCAAGCCAGGCTTACGACCAACAGCCTCTGGTGTTGAGCCCCAACCCCACTGATGGGGAGTTCCCCAGGGCCTTGGCGTCCAGTCTTCTTTCATGATTCCTCCGAGTCCCCAGAAAGCGATGTGGCAAATGGGTGTGTGGTTCAGGAAGCTTAGCCCCATGTGGGAGGAAGCAGAGAGGAGACTTTTATTTCTTGGCGCCTCCTCTAGTTTTGCTTTGTTAACTTTTAAAGCATGCACAAGCTCACATAAATACATTTCATTAAGAGAAACATACATGTCCGCCTTCAGTCTCTCACGCCCCTCTTCGCGAACCCCTCCGCAGAGGCAAACCCTGTCAACAGTTTCCGGGGAATTTTCTTTTCTTTCCAACCAGCATTTACTATTTTTGCATTTTAAAAACAACCGATAATGCATCTGAACATTCAGAGTCTGTATGGGCTGGCTCTAGGCTCCTGGGTTAGCAAATTCATGAATGATGGGCAGGGCATGATGGCAAATCAGGCAGCCCTTTGCATGGGAAAGAGGGAGGAAAAACTGGATGAATGGGCCTGCCCATGCTGACCACATCCTCAGGTCTGGGAGCAAAGGTTAGTTTGAGGCCGACTTTCTGGATTCTCTCTGCTGTTTGCTGACATGTCAGTGGATATACACAGGGCAGGGGAGAAAGTGTCTGTGTTGGGAGAGGGGAACATACATGCAAAACATAAAGCTTATGTAGTAGGTGTCTGTGTGATGTGCATGTGAGTGTGAAATAAAAGATGCAGGTCACTACGTTGGTCAAATCAGTATGTACAGCTGTTCGTGTGTGCACACCTGGACCTGGAGGTCAGTGGGAAGTCAGTGTGTATGGGCGGAGGGGGGAGGGTGTGTCTGTGTGAGAATCCTCTTCCCGCTGCCCCCACGGCACCCAAAGGCCCCTCCATCAGAAACACATGAACACATGACCTGGGAGGGGAGGAGGGCTGGGCAGTGCACTGTGCATCCTGCTGACTTTGAGAGCAATGTCTAGAAGACAGCTCAATACACTTACTGAGCAGGGACAAGGAGGCCAGAGGCCCAGTGCATAAAGGCCATGCAGTCTAGTTGGAGAAGCAAAGGGTTAACAGGACTTACTACAAAGACCTAAGAATTGCTGTGCAAAGGGCATTTAGGAGAGCAAGAAATTCTAGGAGGATCAGGAGAAGCAGAGTTTTGAGCTAGGCCTTGAAGGATGGGAAGAATTTCACCACTGTGATGTGAAAGCCCATCAAAATAAAGACTTGTGTGAGCAAAGGTTTGGGGCAGAGATGGGCAGGGAATGTCCCGAATGGTGATTCTTTGGATGTGGCTAGAAGCAAGGGTACATGGCAAGAGAGGAGCTCACTGTTTGGGCTGGAAGGGTCAGCTGGGATCTTGGCTACCATACTGAGAATCTCAGCGTGATGGAGATCTAGAGGCAGTAGCGAGCTAATCCCTATTTCTGAGCAGGAAACTCAGGATGGTGTCTGTTTATAGATAGGAGTGTGGGGTGGGGGATTGGTGAATGGCAGCTGGGAAAGTTCAAAGGTGAGGTGAGCAGCTGCTCACACAGATGCATATATAGGGTATCCCTAAAAATGTATGCAAACGCTTTGAATAATTATAAAGGAAGTATTTATTAAAATACATTTCATTTAACAGCTATCAGCTCTTAAAGTATGTATACATCTTTTTCGACACTGTATATCTCACAATTCTATATCCATTCCACCTTTAATAGACGTTTAGGTTGTTTCCAGTTTGGGACTATTACAAATAATGCATCTATGGAATCCTTATGCATGTCTTTTGATGCACAGGTGCATGCATTTCTGTTGGATATAAACCTAGGAATGGAATTGCTAGGTCATAGGATGGGCGTATATTCAGTTTCTAACTTTGGCCAATCTGGCAGTATGAAGTGATATCTCGTTGTGATTTTAAGTGCTCCTTTTTAATGTAAAGAATTAAAATAAATAATTTGTTAAAAGTAGGATGCATCTTGATGCACCTAGTGGTTTGTCAGTTGCCTGCACCTTAGCAAGCACTTAAAATGCTTGAAGACGCAAGAAAAAGACCAAATGAATGCCTGATTTCAAGAGTGTTCTGTATTAAGTGTGGCAGAGCCTCTAACTTTGCTATGCCTGTGGAATTCAGTGAAATACGTTTCAGGCATAACAGAGGCCTTAAAAAGAAGGGTGATATTTCAAAAAAATTCAAACTTCAGGTTAAGGTGGTAATCTTCTCTCCCTTTCCTCTCCCTCCCTCTCCCCACCCCTGACTTAAGCTGTGGCCACATTGGCTCCTGAGGAGTGTCCTTGTCTATGTCTCTTCCAGGAACAGAGATCTGATCAGCAAATGTGGAGATGATGCCCGCATTTACATCACGTTCCAGTATCATCTCATCATCTACGTGCTCATCCTCTGCATCCCCTCCTTGGGCATTATTCTGCCCATCAACTACAGCGGGAATGTGCTGGGTAGGCAGCGCTCAGCAGGCCCTGGGCCTGGGCCCCTAGACCTGAGAGGCAGCCTGGTAGGCAGGACAGAACTTAGGTCCTGGGAGTCTAGAAATCTACATTTTAATTCCACTTCTCAGAATTAGTTATGTGACCTAGCAGCCTATCCTTCAGTCTTCTCACCTGGAGACTGGAAATGATACCTCCTTTGTCACAAGTTTAACCCAGAGCCTGGCACCTAGCAGACACCCAGGAATAATTCAGTCTAGAACTGAATGCTGCCACCCCATACCTCACCTGGCCAGGTGTTCCTGGAAGCCCTTTTATGATGTAAAGTCCCTGAACCTGAGTTCTTCCTGTATCCACTCTGATGGACAGATCATAAGTGCAGAATTTGTCTCATAAGGCGTCTCCCCACACTTGTTATAAAACAGAGTAAATCCTTTTGACAAAATAGCATCGTGGGTGAAGGCTTGGGCTTCAAAGACAGAAAAACCTTGATTCCCCAACTTTGACCCACATCTCCTTCCCAGAAAATACCTTTGCCCAATCTAGCAAATTATTTAATCTTGTCTTTGGTAAGTCCATTTCCCCAGGGCTCCGTTTCCTGGACTGTCATGAGGATTGGGAGATGATGCGTGTTGAGTGCCTGGCACAATGCCTGATGCAGTAGGTGCTCGGTGAATAACAGCCAGTGTTTCATTTAGAAACAGGAAGATGGACAGAGCTGTAGGAAGGCTGTACAGCGAGGTCGTCTAGAATAGCACCTTCAATGCCCCGGTGGTGGCCAGTTTTACTCTAATTGCTCAGGTTTCTACTTATTTTTCCTCAGGCCACAGGTAGGCCTCAGTGAACTCAACATAGCACAGTCTGCATGCCTTTAGATACCACCACCCGAGCAAACTGCTGATCCTGTCTTTCCAGAGTCTCATCCTAAGCTAGTGCGTTGGCAATGTCAGTATAACACGGGATCTCACAAAACATGGAGCTGTCTCCACGGACAAACACACTTAGCCAGAAGGATTTTTCTCTGTCCGAAAGAGGGAGCATCACATTTTCTGGAGTTTCGGGTCCTTGTCATTGTTGCCAGTGGTAACAGTGCTGCTAATTTCATTATTCCACTCATGGCCTGGTTCCCTCAACAAGCATTAACGGGCGTCAGTTATGTGTCAGTCGTGCTCTGGGGACGCCACACCAAGACTCGGTCTTGCCTGATGGCCAAGGAGCCCCCATCAGCAGGCCCAGGGGAAAGAAGAGGCGTCTGCCGTTTCTGTTGGGAGCTGGGGAGAAGCTCTGGGGAGCTAGAAGGAAGAGCAGGTCGCAGGCCAGCATCCCTGGGCACTCATTCGAGAGCCTTGAATACTGGCTCCCCATGGCAATCGAGGAGCCGGGCTTGAGGACAGCAACTTTCTTCTCTTGCAGACTGGCACAGTCACTTTGGTCGGACCACCATTGTCAATATCTCCACAGAGTAGGTACCTGATCCTCTTACCTCCCATTCTACGGGCTGGGAGTGTTGGTGGGGAGAGAAGGTTCAACGTGAGGTACATAGCGTGGGCACCATTTTGCTGATAAGAAAGGCCTGATTTCCTTGGGAACCCAGGCCCTCAGTGAGATGCCAGTAGTTATATTCTCTTTGTGGGGCAGAACTCATGGTGTCCCAGTGTTCCCTATAAAGGGCGGAACTACCCAAACCAGCCATTCCTGAAGACTTGGAAAGATGTCCCTATTTGCTTAGTCAGTTCCCAACAGGCAAAGACCCCATAATAGCCAATAATTAAGGTATTGCTTCCCTGCCCCAAAATAGGGCCAGGTAGTCGAGTGAAGCATAGGCCTGATTCCCACAGTGGAGGGATGGAGGAACCTGGGTTCAGGCCCCACCTCTGCCACTAGGTGCCCTGGGTCTGGGACAGTGCACCCACCCCTCTGAGCTTCATCCCTAGTTTGTGGTGGGCGAAGGACTGTTGGACATGATCTCTAAGCCCCCTCCAGCCCTCATGGTCCAGGAACCATGGGTTTTAACCTCAGCCAAACCAAAGGGTGGTCAAATCAATTTGTACTGAGCCCAGTGGAGCCCTGCTGGTCATGCTGAGAAAATAGATGCACTAGGTGCCTTGGCCAGGTGGGGCCAACTTCCTGAGAAAGCAGAAGCAGCAGTTCCAGCAGGTGTGAGTGGGGGTTCATACACTCCTGCCCCGCCTCCCCTCCCCCACCCCTCTGCCTCTGCCTCCACACCCCTGCAATGCACCAAACTCCCCAATCAGCAGAATGGGGTCATGGTCTCCTTTCACCTCCCTTTCAGCCATCTCCTCCTGGGGTGCCGCCAACCCCAGAGCAGAGCTTACCAGCTTCTCCCCGGGCCATCACTCTTGTGAGGAACCTACACCTTCCTGGCAATTCTATATAAGGCAGTAGAGTCTTCAACATCCATAAATCCATATTGGCAGAGAGCCAGAGTGTTCCTTAGAGATCACATAACCTTGCCCCCTCTGAGGAACCTGAGGGTCGACACTAGATGAGGAATGTTAGGTGAATGTCAGGCACCAGGACGAGTGGTGAGGAGGTATTTTGAGACAAGGCAGCCTTTTTCTCCTCCAACCGCCCCAAATAAGGTGGGCCCTATTTCTGAACACTCATCCTGGCCAGATGCCTGGGGCCAGCATCACTTGGGCCCAAAGCTCAAGTGCCCCCACTCTTCCTGCCCCAGGGGAGGTGTCATGAATCGGTGGGCCCTCCTTCCTCCAGGCCTGAGTATGACCCCAGATTCCCTCATCCCAGAGGTCGGTTAGCTGTGGGGATCTGAGCCACAGCCACTGGCAGCACGACATAGTAGTGAAGAGTCCAAGGGCTGCTGCTATGGCTAGGAGGGACCTAGGGAGATCACCTACCACCCTGACCCTCAGGGTGACACGAAGATAGTCACCTAGTGTGAGAGTCTAGTGCAGCCGTGGGCAAACTACGGCCCGCAGGCCGGATCCAGCCCTTTTGAAATGAATAAAACTAAAAAAAAAAAAAGACCGTACCCTTTTATGTAATGATGTTTACCTTGAATTTATATTAGTTCACACAAACACTCCATCCATGCTTTTGTTCCGGCCCTCCGGTCCAGTTTAAGAACCCATTGTGGCCCTCGAGTCAAAAAGTTTGCCCACCCCTGATAGTCCCACCCTGAGGGGAGACTGTGGGTCTGGCATATAGTAAGCACTCAATGAATGTTAGCTTCATTAGCGGGCGGGATACCCCCATCTCGCCCTCGCCATCCCTTCCAAAGACCCCGAGTGTCTGGAAGCAACAGAGGGGCATCCTGGGGATTCTGTGTGGGTGGGAGAGGGGGTCCTGGGGATTCTGTGTGGGTGGGAGAAGGGGTCCTGGTGGGACTGTGTGGGTGGGAGAGGGGGTCCTGGGGATTCTGTGTGGGTGAGAGAGGGGGTCCTGGGGATTCTGTGTGGGTGGGAGAGGGGGTCCTGGGGATTCTGTGTGGGTGGGAGAGGGGGTCCTGGGGATTCTGTGTGGGTGGGAGAGGGGGTCCTGGGGATTCTGTGTGGGTGGGAGAGGGGGTCCTGGGGATTCTGTGTGGGTGGGAGAAGGGAATCTGGGGATTCTGTGTGGGTGGGAGAAGGGAATCTGGGGAGACTGTGTGGGTGGGAGAGGGGGTCCTGTGGAGACTGTGTGGGTGGGAGAGGGGGTCCTGGGGAGATTGTGTGGGTGGGAGAGGGGGTCCTGGGGGAACTGTGTGGGTGGGAGAGGGGGTCCTGGAGAGACTGTGTGGGTGGGAGAGGGGGTCCTGGGGAGACTGTGTGGGTGGGAGAGGGGGTCCTGGGGAGACTGTGTGGGTGGGAGACGGGGTCCTGGGGGGACTGTGGGTGGGAGAGGGGGTCCTGGGGAGACTGTGTGGGTGGGAGAGGGGGTCCTGGGAGATTGTGGGTGGGAGAGGGGGTCCTGGGGAGACTGTGTGGGTGGGAGAGGGGGTCCTGGCAGGGCTGTGTGGGTGGGAGAGGGGGTTCTGGGGGGGCTGTGTGGGTGGGAGAGGGGGTCCTGGGAGACTGTGGGTGGGAGAGGGGTCTCACCTCCTGTGTCTTGCCCCTGGCAGTAATAAGATCCTGTGGCTGCACACCTCCTTTGCCTTCTTGTACTTCATCACCAACCTCCTCTTCATGGCTCATCACTGCTTAGGGTTTGTGCCCAGGAGGAACTCCAAGGTAAGTGAAAGGAGCTGCCAGAACTGCTCCCTCCCAGCTGGAGCCCCTCCCCAGCTGGACCTCCCCACTCCCAGCCTCAGAGGCTTCTCAGTGGGGCACATTCTGCAGCCCTGTAGGGAGAAGTCTCTCCTTAGCCCTCTGAACTGCACAGCCATCCCAGTCGTGAAACCACTGACTCACTTCCAAACTGGTTGGTAATTAGCTGCTCCCTGGTGCCTCCTACCCCTGCACTCTTGCTGCCCCGTCCCCTCTCTAGAGATCCCTGGACCTCCTCACCGTCTGAAAACTCAAAAGTTAAGAAACCCCTAGCCCAGCAGGGCTCTGCATCCTCAGTGGCCAGTGTCTCCTGCTGAACCACTGGGTACCGTAAATATTTTCACTAGCCTGGCCCACTCCAACCATGCCCAACCTCCTTGGCCTTCCAAAGTCTTCCTAAATTCAGCAACCCCATGTCTTGCCCCTGTGTCTCCCCACTGTCTTGGTTTGGGTTACCCTTATCCCATCTCCCATTCAGACCCCGAGACAAGGATTTGAGTGGCATTGGTTTATTTGGGAGGTGATTCCCAGGAAAGACCACTGGACCCTGGGGGGCGGGGGGAGGGCAGTAGGACTAGGAGGAAAGACCTCTGATAAAGGGGCCGGAAGAGGCAATTCACCACTGTGGGAGCCAGCCCCTAGTCCCATGAGAAACGCTGAGAATTGGCCTCTAATCCCATGGGAAACGCTGAGAATCGGAGTAGAGTGTGTGCCCTAGAGCTGCTGAAGCTAGTGGGGAGAGTCACCTACTCCCTCTCCATCGCTGGCTGAGGGCTGTGTTTGGAGCTTTAACTCTTCTTCACTCCTTGCTCTGCATGTGGGCTGGGCAAGCTGCCAAGGTCAGGAAAGAGGCCCCGTGTTTGAAGTGCTTGGGCGTCTTTGGGGTGTGAGGGGAGCGCCCAGGGGCTGTGGGCAGGCACCGCAAGGGGAGGGGCGTGCGTGGTGCGGCTCTGGTGGGGAAGGGAACCAGCTCAGAGGAACATCCCTGGCTCCTGCCCTCAGCCTTTCAAAGGTTCAATGGAGTGGAATCCGCTCCTTCGAGGCCATCCATCCTGATGAGCTGATTGACTTGACCTCACCCCAGAACCCCAATCCACAAACCCCTGAAAGAGCACCCCAAAGGCTTCTGCCTTCCAGGCCTGGCAAGTAGCAGGCCTGCTCTAGATGCTGCAGGGCCCCCCAAAGCCCCAGACATCCAGGTCCCGAGTAAGCAGTCTTCCTTCTCCATGTACCCTCCCCACCTAGGTCACAAGGACACTGATGATCACCTATGTCCCCAGAAGCATCCAAGACCCTGATATCATCATAAAGCATTTTCAGTAAGTGGGTTGGATGGACTAAGCATGGATGGCCTCCTCCCAGTAACCCTGCCTGGATTCTTCTGTGGGTAGTGAGTCAGCACAGGAGGGTGAGGTGAGAGACACCCCAGGTGGTAGCTCACCCTGGACTGGGCTAAAGATCAGCCTTTCAGAATGGGGGAGTCCTAGAGCCACAGCAGGTCTTCTAAAGTCAGGGGTTCCCTGCATAGCATGGGTATTGTGGGGGAGCTAGTTTTCCTTTCCCTCGTCACTCCAACTACGAGCCCAGGGTGTTCCTGGGCCACAGTCACCTAGGATAAGTCATCTTGGGGCATCTGTTGTCACCCAAGTGTCCAGCCCCAGGAGCTCTCTCTCTCTCTCTCTCTCTCTCTCTCCATGAGCAGTCATTCTAGCTCTGCCCCTGGGCCCTGTTCTGGGTCATCTGGGAAGGATGTGGCAAATCTCAGATTACAGGGATCAACCCCAAAGTTTGGCTTTAAGAGCAAGAGCTGGATTCTCCATCCAAGACTCAGGAACCATAGGCAGCTGAGCCCCCAGCTCTGTGGGCTGTAGCTCTGGGCCCAGGGTGGTGTGGCACATCCTCAGCTCCACAGCTGGCTCAGCATCCATGTTTGTGGCTGCAGCGAGGCCTATCCAGGGTGCGTAGTGACCAGAGTCCACTTCTGCTATAACGTCAGGACCCTCATTGACTTGGACGATCAAAGGTGAGGCTGCAGCGGGGCCATCTGCCTCTGGGATGGGGGTAAAATGGGAGGGTGTGGCTCCGCTGACTCCTGACTACAAGACCCTCCCGCTCCCCATTGCCTGCCGCTGACAGGCGCCATGCGATGCGGGGCCGGCTCTACTACACGGCCAAGGCCAAGAGGCATGGGAGAGTGATGATCAGGATCCACCCCTGTTCCCGCTTGTGCTTTTGCAAATGTTGGACCTGCTTCAAAGAGGTAAGTGGCACAGGTATCCGGGGACACAACAGAGGAAGGGCTGGGGCCCTGGGTCTCCAGGCTCTGTCCAGGGCTCAGGAAGTGGCCCAGCCTGCACCCTCAGACCCCAGGCCCTGCCTTCCTCCCCACCCCTCCTGCCTCCGTGGAGAATGTAGAGGAGGGACCAGGGAGGCTTGCTTTGTCCCACTTCTAGTCTTGGATGGGAGGACCAGAGAGAAAACACTGGGCTGCAGTAGCCTGCCAGGCCTCGGGCCTTCGAAGAGATAGGACAGGAACACTTGAAGGCAGTGGGCTTCGTCTTATCACCCACCCATTGTGGCTGGAAGGCAGCCTCGAGACTCGAACACTTGCTTCAGGGCAGCACTGAGCTCTAGTCAGAGAAAGAATCAACCCCCTTTCCTGAAAATGCTGCAAACATACCCTTTCACTCCTCTGGAGTCCACTCAAAATCCAAAAGCACCCCTAACCCCCAGCTGTGCCTCACTTTCCCCAGACCTAGAAGCAGGGAGCTAGTTTTAGAGTTGAAGCCTCTTCCTGTTCTAGAGTTGGGTGCTTTGAGCCCACCTGGGTCCTGAGCCAGGCTTCCCTGGGAGCTGGGAATGAACGGAGGCCTCGGGCCCACTGCCCTGTGTCCAGGCAAGGCCTTCCCGGAGCTCTGCCCCCAGCTCTGAGGGCCCCTCTCTCCCAGGTAGACGCAGAGCAATATTACAGTGAGCTGGAGGAGCAGCTGACCGATGAATTCAACGCTGAGCTCAGCCGCGTTCCGCTGAAGCGTCTGGACCTGATCTTTGTCACCTTCCAGGACACCAGGATGGCGACGCGGTGAATGTCCCATGCCAGGAGTGGGCCTCTGCTTCTCTGAAGCTACCTCCTTCCCTGAATTTCAGCCAAGGGGAGGATGAGAGAGCCTCTCTCCAGTTTGCAATATCCTGCCCTCCCCAGCCCCTGCATGTCCTCACAGGCAGCGCCATCTCCTGCCCAGAGCAGGGCCACACCCTTTCCCCCAGGGGCCAGCTCAGCTTGTCTCTGGTTACACCAGGTCCTGAGCGCCTCACTCCCCTATTTCCTTGCCGCAATCACAGGAGTGGTCAGAGTAGCCTTTGAACTCTTGGTTCCTCTTCTGGGACAAGAACGATACCCATTTTCTCCCTCATCACTCATCATCCGCTCCTCACCACAAGTGACAGTCAGGGTAGAGAAGACCAGCTTGCATTTCTCCTCTCCTGCTGCAGGCCTCCCCACTCCTGGCCTTCAGCCTCCTCTCTCCCGGACCCCAGCCTCTGGCAGCCCCACCTTAATAAGGAGTGGATTATGTCCACTCTAGAATGTTCTGGACGGATCCTTAGATCCTTAGGACTGGATCAAATAGGCAAGAGCCCCAGAATCAGCCTCTTGAGGGTCGCGGGGGCCCACCTCTCCCTGAGGAGCCTGATCATGGACAACACTGTCCTCGCCCACCCAGCCCTACAAAGGAGCAGTGGGATAGCCTAGCAATTAGTCACGAATAATTGTGTGCAACTTTGCAAATCTCAAATTTCTTATCTGTCAAATTTGCTTATTTAGATCTTCCCTGTCCAGCTCCCAGAGGCTTAAGAAAGGATATATGTTCTAATTAGTGTGCGTGTTCTATGAAACACTGCGTCTACATAAGACTGTGCTTCTTATGTTCTGAGACATGGTTAATTACGGCGGAAGTGTGGAGGAGAAGGCCAAGATGGGGTCCTTTATGTGTGTGTCTTCAGGCACCTCAATTTAGTAATCTGTGCCATTGGGATTATGTTAATCACCAACAAGCACAGTGCTGGACGCACAGAAAGAACTCCGTGATTGGCAGATATTGCTAATTGGATGAGGGTGAAATTAGTACCTCCCCTGTCAAGCTGTGAGAAAGAAAATGTCTTGGTGTTATCTCTGCTGTCAAGGGGCCAAGACATTAACTGAGAGCCATGTGGTCTCCCCCCTTCCTGGGCAGTCCCTCCCTCTAACACCCCTTTCCTCCAGCGACTAGACCTCAGGATCTTCCCACTTCTAAGGGCCTGGGAGACATATCGAAGGCTTCAAGAGGCCCCAGGAAGTGTATGAGCCCCCACCTGGGGAACCCTGGCATGAGACCCCCCAAGCCTGTCATCTTCACCCCTAGACTTCTGTCTCCTTCCCCCATCTCGGCAGCATCCTGAGGGACTACAAGTTCGTCCAGTGTGGGGTGCGCCCCCAGCAGTCCTCGGTGACCACCATCATCAAATCCCACCGCTGGAGGGTTGCCTTTGCCCCGCACCCCAAAGACATTATTTGGTAAGCCCCCTCTTCCGCCCCCTCCCCTTTGAGACTGAAGAAGGCAACGGGCAAGAGGACGGAAGATGAATCGGGCCCACTTTCTTGCCCATTTACGGCCCCCTCTGGACTGGGCCATATCCTCTCCTGAGGACCCCAGCCTCTGCCACCCCCAAGCCCACCCCACCACAGGTGAGGACGGCACCAACTCCTGGGGGAAAGGTTTCTCCTGTAGAGAGAACTCATCTATTTTTTTGGCTCACCTGTGTGATATATTGAGAGCTTTTACAAAGGCTATGATTGAGGGAAAGGTCCAGAGCCAGTGGCATGCAGGTCTAGGTCCAAGAGGCTGAATGAGACCAGGGCAGCCTGGCCCAGAGCTGGCATGCAGGAAATGACATGTGGGCTCTGTCGAAGGGCTGGGACCTGGGGTCCTAAGTGCATCTCTTTCATCCATCCCTCCCAGGAAACACCTGTCTGTCCGCCGCTTCAAATGGTGGGCCCGCTTCATCGTAATCAACACCCTCCTCTTCTTCCTCTTCTTCTTCCTCACCACTCCCGCCATCATCATCAACACCATCGACATGTATAACGTCACTCGCCCCCTCGAGAAGCTACAGGTACCTCCTCTGCTCAGGCCAGCCTGGGGCGCCAGGGAGGGGAAGGAAGAACTTAGAGGAGGATGGAATGGGGGGCCCACGAGGACATGGATGCAGAGCCCATGCACCAACACTTTGGTGGAGGTGGCATCAGGGTAAATGGTGGATGGAGTTTCCTTTGTTCTAAAGGGGACGAATACTCGTTGCTGCCCATCTTAGGGACTGGGACTGGGAAGCAAAGGGAGAGTGGGGGAGCTGCAGAGAGGTTCTGGGGTGAGTTTGGAGGAAAAGGATGGTCTAGTCCAGTGGTTCTCAGCCTTCCTAATGCCGCGACCCTTTCATGCAGTTCCTCATGTTGTGGTGACCCCCAATTTCATTGTTACAAATTGAACTAATTAAAGCACAGTGATTAATCACAAAAACAATATGTAATTATATATGTGTTTTCCGATAGTCTTAGGCGACCCCTGTAGAAGGGTCATTCGACCCCCAAAGGGGTCGCGACCCACAGGTTGAGAACCGCTGGTCTAGTCACTCGTGGGCTCAGAGAGCTTTTTTAGATCCACCGTCCAGGCCTAACGGTGCAGAAAGGGCAGCGGAAGGCATGGCAGGTGTGGCAGCTCTGGTCCCCCACGTTCTAGAGCGGGGCCCGTGTGTGAGGGATAGGGTTGAGGGTGGGAAGAGTGCGGTAAGCTCCAGCACAGCCTTCTGGTAGAAGGAACACCCCAGATCTGTGTTGAATCCCTCACTTCCAAGATGGGAGTGCTGGGCCCACAGGAGCCATTCCTGAGTCAGAAGATGCTCCATACTGACAGGGGGTCCAGGAACCAAGCTGGCCCATTCCAAATTCTATAGCCTCAGGCTGTTGTCACAGGCCTAGAAGGCCTCTTTTCAGATTATCCTCACACACACTTTCTCTCTCTCTCTCTCTCTCTCTCTCTCTCTCTCTCTCTCTCTCTCTCTCGCTTACTTGGGCCCTCCTTTGTCATCTTCACGATAGGCTCCAGGCAGGAGCTCCACAGCTCTCCCTGGGGATTCGTTATATATATTATTGATCTCAGAGAGGAATGGAGAGGGAGCGAGAGAGAACCATCAATGATGAGAATCACCGATCTGCTGCCTCCTGCACACCCCACACCAGGAATCGAGCCCGCAACCCGGGCATGTGCCTTGACCTGGAATTGAACTGTGACCTCCTGGTTCATCACTGAGCCATGCAGGCTGGCCTCCCTGGGGATTCTTTATTCACATCCTCCCCCTTTTTGCCACTTCTCACACAGCATCACATTAAACACAGTGTCATTTCCCTGAGGTATGAGACATGAGTGACAGCAGCTGGTTCTGGTCCAGGCTGTCCCTCCAGCGACCTTAGCATAGAAGGTCTATGCCCCTTGGATGCCACTTGACCTTAGGATGGGAGCCTCTGTGTGCCACCAGCCAAGCCGACCCCTGGCCAGGAAGGCAAGTGAGAAGGATCAGGCCCACTGTGCACCTCAGGGAAACCAGGCCTGCGCTGGGACCAAGCTGGAGAAGAGGCCAGGTGTGCGGAAGAAGGCAGAGGAAGCCTGGAAGGAGAAGGGGCCTTCTTGCACTGATGTCTCTCTCCCTCTCCTGCCCCGCCCCTGCAGAACCCGATCATAACCCAGTTCTTCCCCTCCCTGATGCTCTGGGCCTTTACAGTGATATTGCCTCTGATCGTCTTCTTCTCTGTCTTCCTGGAGGCCCACTGGACCAGGTGAGCTGGGGCCTCCTCTCCAAGACCTGTTCTTCCCAGCCCTTCCCCTGTCCTCCCCCCACCACCCACTAGCCTGGTGCTCTGTCCTCCCATCTGGCCTAAGGAAAGGAATTGGATACCCAAAGCCATCCCAAAAGGGTAAGGGGAGGGCTGCATCGTCTCTGGGTCTCTGGCCTCAGGAATGCTGAGACAGGGCCACTGTATAAGAGATGTGGGGCCAAAACCAGGTGTCCTTGGGCGAGAGCGTCCAGCTGTGCACTGAGGGGGTGGAGCTGTGGGCAGAGAGGAGAGAGCAGGACTGGTTTGGAGAATGTCCAGAAGGCTGCTATGGCCAGCGCAGAGGAGCCCGTGAATTCAAACTGACTGTGGACCCATCTAGCCCATACAGGGCCCACATTTTAAGCAATCAGGAACCATTTCCCATGGGTGAGCCCTAGTAGTTCTATGGTGGCTAATTGGATGGAAAGTATTTATTATATCCTGGGCAGGTGGACCTGCTCTGGTCTGAGGGCTACATGGGTCTCAAAAGTTATTTCCTGCACCAACGTTCCTACCATCCTCCCGGCAGCAAGCCAGGAGGTTTGTCCTAACAAATCCTTCCTGGTGTCTCCTGTGGCCAAGAGCAGGGCTTGTGTTGATCATTAAAACGCCAAAGGTATTTTGAATATCATTGGTAATGTCCCTTTAACTATGTGGCACAGATGCCTCCCCTTCCTGTGCCCAGGGTAGGTAGCACTAGTTGATCATGCGATGCTTTCCTGCTGCTGCCAGGCACAGCACGCCTCACAGTCCTCCATGGAGAAGGCACTGGTACGCGCTAGTAAATCCATTTTCTAGGCCAGGTAGCGGTCTGTCTCTCTGTCTCTTCATTCTGTAGTTTTAAGCGTTTGGTTCTTATCACATCTCACTCACTGATGAATCTCTGTTCCCTTCCAGATCAAATCAGAACCTGGTCATCGTGCATAAGTGCTACATCTTTCTCGTGTTCATGGTGATCATTCTGCCCTCTATGGGACTGACCAGGTATCTCACCTCTAATTATTTCTCCTTTCTCAGTCAGGCTCAGCCTAGCGTTGGGACCTCCTCTTTCGGATACTGTAGGTCTATCTGTAGTTGCTGCAAATCCATTCCTCGATTGGCAGTCCAGGGGGCCTGTCATGAGCCTAGCATGTCCCAGGTATCATGCTAACTCTAAGGTGTCAGCCATGAACGCTGCCCTCACAGAGCTTACCATCGAGCTGGGGTGACAAGTCATGCCTACCAGCTAACTGAAAGCCAAACTGGGAACCACGCAGTAGAAATTCAGAAGGAGAGAGCCCTATGGGGGAAATGGTTGTGGGAGAAATTTTGCTAAAGGAGGTGGCCTTGAGCTGAAAGGCCAAGGGCTAGGGGCAGGATGGCCCAACATCAGGAAGGAAGAGAGGCAGCTAGAACATTAGGGTTCAAGACTCTTTGGGACTTGGGAAAGGGAAGTCAGTCCAAGAGGAATTGAACCTAAGACCTTAGTTCATAAATGCATTAACTAAAGGGCCTGCCTTGTTCTTGCTTCTAGCTTGGATGTCTTTTTACGCTGGCTCTTTGACATCTATTACCTGGAGGAGGCCTCCATCAGGTTCCAGTGAGTACTCGAGTGCACGTTGCAGGTGCACTCCCAGTGTGCCCTGGGGCTCTCTGGGTTCGCACCAGGATGTGGGTGTGTGCACCCTTTACTTGTTCACACGGGGAGAGACGAATGCACGCAGGCACCTCATGAGGCAGCCTCTTAACCGTTCCTGTGCTGTGGGCTCCCGGGGCAATCTGGTAAAGCCAGGGCCCCTTCTCTGAATTTTTTGAAATAATTGTAGATTCATAGGAAATTGTCCCTCCCCCGCAAAGTGCCCTGTGTTCCCTTCATCCAGGGTCTCGCAATGGTAATATCTTGCATGACTCTAGCACAATATCATACCCAGGAAATTGACATTGAAACAACTCACAGAGCTTATTCAGGTTTGGCCAGTTTTACATATACTCCAAGTAGATGTCTTTAAATACACAACATACCTGGGTTACAAAGAATAGCAACTGCACTGAAGTCTAGTTATCAAGTAATTTAAAAATCAAACTTGTAACACGATCTTTGTAACACATTTAATGGCAGGACAATGCGTTTGAAATGTAGGCACGCTAACGATACGCTTTATTGTCTTAGAGGCATCAGTGTGAATGCTGATGTGACTCAGCTGGGAGAAGAATATTAAATGGGGTTGGGGGAGATCTCTGACAAGGCAACAGGCAGGTCGTGTTGGACCTCCAGCCAATTTCAATTTTATGTTTTATTTTTAAGATTGCCAATGTTGAAAAGCCCAATTTTCAAAGACGTAATGTTGCTAATGACACCCATGCTACCATAGCTTGCTCTGTAGAGCAAGCACCAGAATTCTCCAAGGTTTCTGTACTTTCTGCAAACCCTAATTGCAATAAGTTGTAAGTGTTTTCCCAAGATGAATGAGTTCATCTTTGGCTATTTTACATCGTGAACACGGTTTATATATGAGAAAGAAAAGCACTGGGAGTTCATGACAACTCCGATGCCATGGAAGGACAGCTTTAGAAGGAGTTCTGAAATATGTCCAGGGCTCACTGACTTCTCTCTTCAAGGAAGGTGGCAGAACTGTGTAGATGGGGACACCAGTGTGAGACCAGGCAGCTTGGCCATTAGGTGACTGAGTGACTCCTAGTAGAAGTTGGCTAGTTATCTCAAATACACGTCGGCAGAGAGGAAATTTTCAATCGGGAAGGGTCTGGTGACATGCCGGATAACGCGCATCATTTTGAAGTGGGGACCAGCACAGATGATACTGTAAGATGTCAGCAATGACTGCAGCGTCATATAAACCAAGGTGATTTCAGTGGCTGACAGACCCACAGCCATGGCTGACATGGTGGTGGTTCTTTGCTCACATTCTTAATGGGAGGAAATGCTGAATTGCAGTTAGAAGTTAGTGGAAATAAAGGTGTAATTTTTCTCCATTTAATGTATTTTTATTGATTTCAGAGAGGAAGGGAGAAGGAGAGGGAGAGAGAGATAGAAACATCAATGACGAGAGAGAATCATTAATTGGTTGCCTCCTGCACGCCCCCTACTGGGGATCGAGCCAGCAACCTAGGTATGTGCCCTTGATCGGAATTGAACCTGTGACCCTTCAGTCCACAGGCTGACACTCTATCCACCAAGCCAAACCGGCTAGGGCTATTTTTTCCCCACTTAAAGCCACAGAAACTCCCACCTCCCCCTCAAATTCTACTTGTGGACTCTCCAGGGTGTGTGGGTCCAGGACAAACAGCCTGCTTTAGATAAAGCCAGCACATGTATCTCCCAACATATCCACATTTTATGGACACCATCCCCATCCCTGCTCCAAAGGGCCCTTGCTAACGTAAACAGGGCTGGGAACACGTGTAGGAAACTAGTTCTCCCCAGCTTGTCAAGGCAACAGGCAGGTCATGTTGGACGTCCAGCCAATTTCGATTTTGTTTTTTTTATGTTTAGGGTTACAAACGTTGAGAGTCCCGGTTTTCAAATATGTAATCCCCACCCCTTTGGTTCCTTTCTTCGCTCCCTCTCCTCCTCCCTCTCACACCTCTGCCTTTCTCTCTCCCCTGGCTCTGCTGCTGTCTCCCACCCTCGCCATGCCCAGGTGTGTGTTCCTGCCGGACAACGGCGCCTTCTTCATCAACTACGTGATTACATCAGCTCTGCTTGGCACGGGCATGGAGCTGTTGCGCCCGGGGTCCCTCTTCCTGTACACCACCCGCCTCTTCTTCTCCCAGTCGGAGCCAGCGAGAGTCCACATCAGGAAGGTGAGGGCCAGCTCTCCCCTAAGCACAGCCCTCAGAGTGGCCCTTGGGAGGGTGTCAGGAAGGGGGCCCCCTGGAAGCCCCAAGTGTGGGGGGCGTGGTGGAGGGGTGCTTCTGGGGCTTGGAAGGCAGGCTCCCAGACTGATAAGGAGCCCCAGGAGCAGCCGGGCCACCTCCGGTGACCCCTGTTTCCTGCCCAGGACCAGGCCATGGAGTTCCAGTATGGGCGTGAGTACGCGTGGATGTTAAACGTCTTCAGTGTGGTGGTGGCGTACAGCATCACCTGCCCCATCATTGTCCCTTTCGGTGAGTCACACCCAGGGCTGCACACCCTCAGTGTCTGGAAAGAGGAGGAGTCGAGCCCCACAACATCAGGCCACGCTTGGGAACAGGAGGAAACCGGGATGGGATGGCCTGTCAGCTGGGCAGGGGTATCAGGGCCAGGGCCGGGTCAGGAGGTGGAGGTGGCACGGCTATTGACATAGGACGTTTGTTAAGTGAATACGTGAGTGAATGACTCTTCACCGAGTTGGCAGAATAGGTTCTGGGGCTCACGGGAAGATGCTGGTTCCAGAGGTTGGCACCACGGGGCTGCCACAGCCTGTCCTTGGCCCTTGCTGCTCTGACTTCTCAGTTGAGTGGGGGCCTTTGGATAGCATGAGCCCCGTTGGGGGGGGGGCGGGGGCCACAGCCACTGAGTGTGGCTCTGTCTTCCGGCCCCAGGACTGCTGTACCTGTGCATGAAGCACATCACGGACCGCTATAACATGTACTACTCCTACGTGCCCACCAAGCTCAACGAGCAGATCCACATGGCCGGCGTCAACCAGGCCATCTTCGCGCCGCTGCTGGGTCTGTTCTGGATGCTCTTCTTCTCCATCCTACGATTAGGTTGGTACCAGGCCTGCCCAGCTACTCCCCCTCTGCCTGCCCCGCTCCCCTCCCCACAGCTCTGCTAGAACAGGAAAGGCGAGGGGAGCAGGCACTGCTCATTGAGCACAGCCAAGCCCAGTGGCTTCTCGAGGCCTCGGGGCTTCTAGTAGAGCCTTTAAGATAAGGCGAGGGCTTGGACCTCCGCCATCCAAACCCTTTGCATTTTGGTTTACCACCCTCAGGGAAGAAACATGTATTCCTTCCTTCTCACTCAGGGCTGGCAGAAAATAAGATATTAGCCCTCAGGCTCAGTTCCCATGACATTCCCTCTGGGAGCCTATAGGATGGCTGGTCTTATGAGTTGCCCAAAACCCGGAGGAGGATTCCGAGTCTGCCCCCCGGCAGCCAGCTTTTGCCTCCTCTTGGCTCCACGCAGCTGCTGTCCCTGTTCCCACGGGCCAGAGACTGGAAATCCGCTCTGCGGCAAGAAGGGTCACGCTGACCTCCTCTCCTCCTTCCTCCTCGGGCCCCATACTGTGTTCTGCCTCCCCAGACACGGGCCTTCCCTCGGGGACACTTGCCCTTCACCGTCTCAGAGGCACGGAGAAGGGAGAATCACAAACATGGGTCCTTCCTCCCCCGCCTCCATGGCATCCGTAAACACGCAGCTCTCAGGCACCCCCAGTTTCATATCCCCCTCGCCTTCCCCTGCCACCTCGCAGATTTCGCTTTTATAATGCCCTTTTCTAAGTAGGAAGGACTGCATGTTTATGATCAAAATCAGAAAGGTCATCATTTGAATCCTCTGGAGCCTGAGGGCAGCTGCTCCCAGGCCTCATTCTGTGCACACGTGTTTGGTTTATTTTTGGGGGGGGCGGGTGGGCGGGAAGGGCCAAAGTGGGAGGGAGTTTATAGATTTATTGCTGCTTTTTGAAATTTTGAAATTCTCTTTATAACATTCAGTCCTGTATCCCCAGTTTCTTCACTGAACATTATGTTCTGAGCAACCTCCTGTGTTATTAAAATACTGTTTGAGCTCATGCCTCTTGCTGGCTGCATTAAACCAGCAGTTTTTAGTCAGTTCTCCGTTGTTGGAGAGCCATGCTGTTTACCATTTTTTGCTATTATAAACACATAGGTATTAGCCCTATGCAGCAGTGACGTAAAGACTGATCTTTAATATTTACCTAGTTACTCACTGCTACCCTAAAAAAGTTACCAAATAGCCCCAAGCGAAACATAGATGACTTTTACTTATTTTACTTTTGTTTTTTTGTTTTTATAAATAGTTCCCTTTTTAAAATTGATTTTAAATAGAGAGAGGGAGGGAGAAGGAGAGAGAGAAAGAAACATCGATGTGAGAAACATGGATCGGGTGCCTCCCGCAGGTGCTCCTACTGGGGCTCAAACCTGCAGCCTTTTGGTGCATGAGACGATGCCCCAACCAACTGAGCCCCACCAGCCAGGGCAACAGAAGTGACTTTTGAGTTCTGGGTTGCTTTTCAGAGCCCTTAGCACAGATCACTGTGCGTGCACACTTGGAAAGGGCTCACAGGAAAGGTGTGGGTCACAGACCATAAGTGGGGGCAGTGGCGCAAGCGAGTAACTCCAAGGTACTTCCCAGGGACTGTGAGAGAGGAGGTGACTGACGGGTGGAGAGGGGCATGTTTAATGGGCACAGCTCCGTTCCTCAAGGACCAACCCCTTCTCTTCTCCTTGGCAGGTTCATTCCACAGCATCACCATCTTCTCCCTTACCTCCCTTATCGTTTCCGTGGTGATCGCCTTCCTGGGCACTCTAATAGGGAGGCTTCCGAGGGCAGAAGACTATGAGGTGAGTTGCCCGCCTGCCTTTCCTTCACTGGTTCTCCCCAGCCCCTGGGGGACAGAGCCCTAGGACACCCTCCCGACCTGGGCACCCACAGCACCACATAGATGAAAGGCTCTTGCCTTTCTCTCTGATTATGGGGTGCACAAACTCAGTGTGTGTGTGTGTGTGTGTGTCCCTGGCACTGCTCCCCTCACAGGGTGGGATGTTTAGAAGACAGCTGTCCTCTCCCCTTCTCCCCTCTGACACCTCCTCCCAACAGCAGGCCTCTGGCCCATCCCTGCTACAGTGCGAGCTGCTCAGCACTGAGCCGGGAGCACCACCCCAGGGGCTGGCGAGCTAAAAGAGGATGGAGTAAAGCAGAAGGGCAGGGGTAGTGAAGGACAGTGGCCTGGGCACGGGGTAGTCGTCACTTTTAGGAGTTCCGCCATATTGGCCTTGAGGGTGTCTGGAGGGGCGCCTGGCTCTCTGGGCCCCGTGACTCCTTCCGCGCTCTGCCAGTGGGGCCCAGCCTAGTCAGTAGAGCAGGGAGCCAACCCCTGCCCACCGAGGGCCCTGCCAGCAACGCTGTGCGCTCTCACCAGCATTTCCCAAAGGGAGGCATCTGTGTACGCGCTGGAAGGACTTCCAGTGGGCCCTGACATGCTTTTTCGTGGTTACACGTTTATTTTTCTGTGGGTTCCTATTTATTTCTTCTTCTGCTTATAGCAACTGACACAAGTTTTCTGTTTATACTAGTGAAGTGTTTCCTTTTAAAATGCACTTATGTAACGAAAAGAAGTAAGTTGATCTGAAGTGCTGGCACCAGTGGAGTCCGAGGAGGGAGCCTCTGGGAAGAGGAGCCTCTTGCTTCTAGTGGATCTGCCGTATCTGGGACCCTGGGCACAAGCCCTCACTGCCCTCCCTTCCTGGCCCCCTCCTCCATCCCCTGGCCCGAGTGCCAGGCTAGCGAATGACACCTCTGGCTCTGTCTTCCCAATACAACGATGCCACGTGATCGTGTTGTCTGAGTGTCCCCTCTGGAGAAGGAAGGCGGCAGGGGACCTAGACCATAGCGGTTTAGGATGCGTTCCAGCTACAGGGGGAAATTCTCGGGGGGAGAAGAGAGATTTGAAATAAAGGCATTTCCTAGACTCAAAGCAGAATCATCTTTGAACCCCGATCCCAAACCTACGTTCTTCCCCCAGTGTGGCCCTTGGGAATGGCGCATCCTGGAGGGTCGCCCTAGCATCCCAGTCGCCTCTCTGTTCCCCTGGCTTCAGCTGAGCTGCAGGTCTGGGAAAGCAGATCAGTTGAGTTCAAAGGGAGCAATGGGCCCAGGTCCAGGGTCAGGCTCCTCTGGACGTGGGGAGGGAGAGGGCAAAGGGCAGATACCCCCATTCTGTGACCCTCCACGTTTCTCCCCACTGCTGCAGCCGGAGGAGGAGATGGAGACCGTGTTTGACATGGAGCCAAGCAGCACCTCCTCCACACCCACCTCCCTTGTGAGTCAATGCCTTCTCCCCGGGGGACAGGTCAGAAGGGGATGCCTAGAGGGGGGCTACTCCAGTGGCACTGTGGGGGCACCAGCATTTAGTGCCTGCCCTGGGTATTGGGGAGGAGACGGGCCCCCTCCCTGGGCTCCCTCCTCTGATGCAGCAGGACTTGGCCCAGGTCCAAATGCTGCCGTGGCCCTGGCTGAAGAGCAGGAAAGATGGAAGAGCCACGTTTAAATCAGCAATCCCTAGAAGGAAGTCAAAGAGGAAGAGAGAGGTCAGGGTGAACTCGGACACATCCGCAGAGAGCTCAGTCGTGTAGACGCAGGGACGTGCTGGGGCTCGGCCTCAGGAGCGAAGGCTGCCTCCAAGGGCACAGGTGCGCAGACAGAGCTACAGGGAGCTATTGCAGGTCTGGATGGAATGGTAAGGTCGGGGCAGCGCCAGATGAGCGGGCCCAGAGGCATGTGAAGAGACGAGCCGGACTCAGAGTGCAGGGGTCCAGCAGGCTGGGCATTGGCTCCCGCACGGCGGCTCAGCCTAGAGGGACATGAGCACTCACCCACCTCCCAGCCACAAGTATGGATGCAGGGCCACCGAGGCCAAGGCCCGGGCACCTTGGAGGAACACTGAAGAGGGCACTCAGGGAAGGCTTCCCGGAGGAGGAGGGGACATCTAATCTCACTCCCGGGATGGGAGTCAGGGTTGCCAGGTGGAATAGGGTGTGGGGGAAGAGCATTCGAGGAAGAGGATCAGCCTATGCAAAGGCCTGGAAGAGACGATCGGGAACATGTGGGGAACTGAAGACAGCCTGCTGGAAACTCAGAGTGGGCGGCAGGGCCCGGTGGAGAGCAGGCTCTTTAGTCCTGGCAGAGCAGGTGGACGTGCAGGAAACTCTGCCATTCTCGCTCTCGATCTTTATGATAAACCCACACAGGAAGGGTTTTTATCCTCAAAACTGAGGCTCAAAAAGGCCAATTACTTTAGACCCCAGGGTGCTGCAAGGCAGGGAAAGGCATAGCAAAGACTGAGCCAGGGCTGACTCTAAAGCAGGAGCTTAAAAATAAAAATTACTGGAATTGATTTTTCTAATCTTTCGTCATTGCAACAGTGGTATATGCAGATATTAAGGGGGAAAACAGCTAAGCAAAAATAAGAAAACAAAAAGCCCATATTGTCACCACCCAGAGATGAGCACTGATACCTAAGTTATAATCTTCCATATATAAAATTTTTGCTAAAGTGAAATAATACTGTATACCGATATATAACTCATGTTTTCGTTAACGATCTCCATCTTTCCATATAAATTTTTACCTCTTCAAACACTCAGTCCATATTCAAATTGTCCTCCATGGTCCAGAAATATCTTTCACAGCTTGTCCAAAAGAATCCATTCTCTGTGCCCCATAAATCCGGCCCTTATGCATGTCCCTTTAATTCTAGCACCTTCCCTTTTTAATGCTCGTTGGAAAAACCAAGCCAGTAGTTCTGCAGAATGTCCTACCTTCTGGGTTTTTCTGTTTCTTACAGCAAATTCCACTGTCTCCTGTACTTCCTAAAAACTAGAAGTTAGTTCCAAAGGCTTGATAGATACCAGTTTGACACTGGGTGCCAGACCACATTCCAGGCATGCTGTGCCTCACACCAGATGTGTCATGTCCCTCTTATTCCCATTCATGGTGCTGAGGTGACTCCCTGATCAGAGGTGACAGCCGGCTTCTTCTATTGTTCGGTTACAATTTCCCCACTTACCGCCAACAGGTCATCTGTGGGGTTTGCTTTGGCGTTAAGCAGATGTCTAGACTCTTCTGTAGGGAAATTGTTCCCGCATCAGCGAGGGCTGCTTGGTTTCACTGAAATGAATTCCTACAGGAAAGGCTTAATTCTATCCCATAATTACCTACTTTTAAAATAAGGAGTTGGTTTGAAAGCCGTTCCAAGTGCTATCCCTAGTACTTCCTGTGTGTCTTCCTGGGTTTGACAGGTCATATGACCAAGACCTCAGTTAACAGTCTCGGTTTCAAATCCTGATTCCCAGCCAATGACCCAGCCTGAGGGAGTTGTGGATGCGCCTTTGAAATTGTATTAGAAAGTCACTAGCTCAGGGACGGGGGGAGGGTCTCCCCAGACCGCAGCACAGGCCAGCCTACTGGCATCTCCCTCCGGGTCCAGCCTGGCCCGGCACCCAGAATGAATGGCACAGGCGCTGGAGGAACAGTGCACTGACTAGGCCTGGGAGCTCGTAGATGCCCATTCAATGACCAAGAGCAACCGGGCAGGGGGATGGCCAGGACTTGGGTAGCTGGTGAAGAAGGACCGTGGCTCGAGGGGCCAGAGGCTTTGAGGGTAGGGCGTAAGGTAAAGGGTGTGTCCGGGATCTTGCCCCAAATGTGACCTCACTTCGATCTCCCCCTCTCTGTCCTGAGCAGCTGTATGTGGCCACCGTGCTGCAAGAGCCAGAGATGAACCTGACCCCAGCCTCTTCGCCCGCCCAGCACACCTACGGCACCATGAACAGAGCGCCAGAAGAGGGAGAAGAGGAGAGTGGTGTGAGGGGCTTTGCGAGGGAGCTGGACTCGGCCCAGTTCCAGGAAGGCCTGGAATTGGAGGGCCCGAGCCAGTACCACTGACCAGGACCCGAGGCCTCGCCCTGGCAGCTCCAGCCGGGAGTGGCAGCCAGGGGAGGGCCAGGCAGGGGGAGGCAGAGGGCAGCCCGGACCTCCCCACGACTTCCTGCAGACTTCGGAAAGGCCTGAGGAAGACGTCTGCCCATCTGGCCATTGGCCACGTGGAGGGCCCCGGCCTGCTGACCAGCTAGAATGGGAGGTGCTGGGCAGTGCACAGGGACCCCAGGATGAGGTAGAGGACACAGGCAAGGGCCATGCCTTGGGAGAGGTGGCTGAAGCCCTGGACACAGAGCCGGAAGGCTCGGGACCTTCCTGGGGTCAAGATGGAGAAACGTGTGCATAAGGGAAGAGGCGGAAAGAAGCCCACTGACGACTCCCTGGGGTCTTCGCTGCCCTGCCAAGGAGCTTCTGCTGCTGCTCCCACCCACCCTGCCCCACTCCCGGCACCTCCCTCTGAGGAGGCAAAGGTATGTGTGCTGGGCCTCATGGACAAGACAGAGACCACCTCACCCCGCTTCCTCCCCTGCAGGGGGTTCTGTAAAGAGGACATTTCTGCCTCCACCGGGCAAGGGGCAGCTGAGACCCAAGACTAGAGAGAAGGTGATGAGGCCCTCCTGTTCCTCTGCCCCCGACAGAAGTCCCCGGGGCAGCAGGGCAGAGACCCTCCCCTTTCTATTCCTGTAAGAGTCGCTGGGACACGATCACTCAGGACTCATTAAACAGGACCTGTGTGCATTTTGATAAAGGCAAACCTCGGCTGTTCTCTAAGGGGGGAGGGGCAGAGGCAGAATTCACAGAGTGGGGGTCTTCTCCCAACACGTCGGGGGATGGGAAACCAGGTACAGCTCCCCAAGCCCCAGGGCCTAATCAGAGGACCCCACAGGCCAAGGAGGTGGCCCCTGAGAACTGCTCCTGCCTCATGCCCGCCTCAGTGCCTGGGCCCCGTGTGGCCGAGGTGGGCAGCAGCTTGGGGTAAGGAGCCCTTGCTTCACCCTGAAGCTCTGGCCACTCCCCGCCCTCCAGGTAAGACCTTGCCTCTGTTCTTGGACGGAAGACTCAAGTGGTCTCCAGGGTGGTCCTGGCTGTGACACTGCTGAGTCCCAGCAAAGAGTGGGTTGGGGTGGGGCTGGGACCTCCACAGAGAAGCTCCTTCTGGCAGAGGAAAGCTGCCTCCCAGAGCTGCCACCTCCTGAGGCCTGGAGCCAAATGCTGAGCAGAACCCATGCTGGGGACACCCAGGACCTTAGCCCCAGACAGGGGTGCGGCCTCTGCCCCCGGGGACAGGTCTCCACCAGGACTACCAGGCGGCCCAGCAGGTGCACACACAGAGAAGGGCCAGCAGGGGCCTCCGTGGACCGCAGCGAGCCAAGTCGAATGGGGTCTGCATGCTCTAGAGCTCCCTCCTCCAGAGCCCGGGCCCTCACTGCGTCCCAGGCTCATGGGTGACCCTGAACTATGTCCTTGCTTCATCCTTGCCCACATCCCAGCTCCAGAAGTTTCAAGCTTCACCCAGAGATTCTCCTTGGCCCAGACTTTGGCTTGAGAAATCTTTCCAGAGAGCTTGAGTCTGCCAGGGAGGAGGCAGGCTTCCCCCTCCTACTCCAGCTCAGAAAAGGAGGGAATTATACCCAGTCAGTCCCTCAAAACCCAAGGCCCCTCCCCCGAGCATTCCACCAGCCACCAGACCATAGGTCCTTTCCAGAGCAGGGTGGTCAGGGCCCCAGCAGAGAGCTCCAGGCACTGCCTGACCCCCAGAGTGGTTTTTTGTGTTGTTTTTTTGGGGGGAAGGGGGGATCCTGCCAGAAGCTGGCCTGTGGGCTCGCCTTCACTGAGCACCTACCTCTCTTCTCTCCTCCCCTGCCCACCTGGCAGCCTGTGGAAGCTGCATATGCAAAGGGTCACAGCAGATGACAGGACAGTATGTCCAGAGGGGGGGGGGCTTCCCCCTCTGAATTGGGGTCAAGTGCAGACTGGTTCTGAGAGAAGGCCATGCAAATGTTAGGAAAGTTCCAGAATCCTCACTTCGCTAGCCTTCCTAGAGACCCAGGGCAACTGGCAAGGCCCCACCACAGCTGCTCAACCTCCCTCCATCACTGTGTGGGGTGTGGGTGTGCTTTGGCTCCTGACCCCCCACATCCAGGCACCTCCCCCCACCAGCTTGCTCTCAGCCCACTCCTGCCTCACGCATTGGCCTCCACCTACCCCACTGGCCCACTTCCCAGCTGTCCCACCCCTATCTGTCCACCGAAGCACCCCTCTCAGACCTGACCCATTCTGGAGGGAGCTGGCTCTGGGGTGGGGGACCCGGGATAGAGCCTTCAAGAAGTGCCCCACTCAGCCTAGAGCAGCTCCACGCCTGCCGGCCCCTTCCTCAGACGCTCCTGGAAGCCAAGTGCCTATCAGCAGCATTGCCACCTCTGGGGACCCACGTGAGGGCTATGACTTCCCTTGGCCACCACCACTGAAGGAATGTGCCAGAATGCCGAACCTTCTTGTTATCAATGCTGTGACCGTGCCTTGAATAAATAGTGCTCCCAACCTCTGCTGCCTGTGCCTCTGCCTCTGCCCCACCCCGCCAGAGGCTTCCCTCCACCTGGAAGGGATGAGCTCACGGGGATGGAGCACCACACCTTCATGGCTCTGGCCCCTGGGGACCCCTTCCCCCCGAGGCCTTTGGTGGCCCCTGTCCTCCCAGGCAAGGCCTGACAAGTGCGCCTGGTCTGCTGGAGAGAGGGGACGTGAATCTGCCCATTCTTTCTGCTGGGGTCCCCTGAGAGCTCTCTGAGCAATAAAGAACTCTGCTCTGTGACTACCCAGCAAGCCCTCGGCAGCCTCCCTGGGCAGCAGGAGCCCCGGGGTGCATGCTGGGCCCTGAGAGGCTGTTGGCCAGACTAGAAACCGGATGTGACAAGATGAGGATTTCAGATGGAAGCCCCCAGAAAGCGAGGCAGGAGGGCTCGGGTCTGCACCCGGGGCGGGGTGGAGAGGTTGGGTGTTAGGAGGTGTGTTGGCTGGCAGGTCAGGCCTGAACAGGCTAAGAAATACCCTCTAGACCAGCTGTGGGCAAACTACTGCCCGCAGGCCGGATCCGGCCCGTTTGAAATGAATAAAACTAAAAAAAAAAAAAGACCGTACCCTTTTATGTAATGATGTTTACTTTGAATTTATATTAGTTCACACAAACACTCCATCCATGCTTTTGTTCCGGCCCTCCGGTCCAGTTTAAGAACCCATTGTGGCCCTCGAGTCAAAAAGTTTGCCCACCCCTGCTCTAGCCAGTGCTAGCTCTGTCTGCTGTTGTACCAAGGAAAAGAGGAGAGAAGTGTCCTGCCCTGTACCGTGCGTCCTGGCCAAGGACACCAGGGTTCTGGCCTTCCTCTCGCCGCTTGATGACCCTGGGATGGTCATCTCATCCAGGAAGGAGGGGCAGGAGGAGGAGGCTGGCTGCTCGGCCTCATGACTGAACACAGCAGGTCCAGCCAGGGACCGAGGCAGCCTCCCGGGCGGGCACAGGGCTGTCGCCGGCCTCCCTGGGCCCTCTCCTGCACCTGTCAGTCCGCCAGCGGGCCTGGGCTCACAGCCCCTCGCGGCAGGGCCCATGCCCTTGGCCCTTCTCCCCTCAGAGTCATCTTTTCCACATCGATCAGATGACATGCACGAGGGCTGCCTCAGGGGACGGAGAAGTATGACGGCCACCTGGCTGCCTGGGAACGGGGTGGGGCTGACGGCTGCTGTGGGAACAAGGGCCTTCTCCTGGGACCCGTGAACTCCCACCCCAACAGCTGCCTCTCAGGGTCTCCTTCCAGGGACCGGCAGGCTCAGGGTCCCCCCTGGCGCCCCGGGCCGTTCCTTGGTCCGGCAGACCTCTCAGGGGACTCTGCTCAGGCAGAGACAGGCGTAGAGACAGAGAAGCTGGAGAGGGAGGCTGTGCTCCCTCACGCGCGAAGTCCTGAAGGGAGAGCGGGGTCGGTCAGTCTCCTCTGTCCTCAGCAGCCGTGGAGACTGGAGGCCTGGAAGGTGGGGCTGGGCAGGGGGTGGAACTTGGGGACAGGTCAAGAGGGAGGCCCAGGACACTGGGTTGGTGGCTTCTGCCTAAGAGGGCCCTGGAGCTCCCTGGGGCTGGGAAGGAGGCAGGAGAGCCTGGGCTCCGGGAGGCCCTCCAGGGCCAGCACTCTCCCAAAGCTGTTGGGGGGGGGGGGGGTGCGGGGAGACTCAGGTCCGTCCAGTGGCCTCCGTGTGGGCCCGTCTCCAGGTGTCTCAGTCCGCTCCGTGGCAGGCATGGGGGAGCCTGTTTGTGGGACGGTGGTCCGCAGGTTTTCTCGGCAGAGGATGTTTCCTGGACACTTGACTATCCCCCAGCCTTGACAACCAGCCCGGCTCCTCTCAAGCCGCCAAAGCTGGGCTCTCCATCCTGGCTGCAAATGAGCCTCCTGGAGATTTCAACAACCCCAGGTCCAGGACAAACTAAACTTTCTGAGGTGGGGCCTGGGCACGCCTAGTTTACACAAGCCCCCCAGGTGACTCCTGAGCCAGGAGAATTGAGTCCCTGGAATGGGGGAAGCTGGTCTCAGCACCGCACACTGTGTCTCACCTGGGGAGGGTGTGGCCCTGCAGCCTGGAAATAATTACAGCCCTCAGGCCGGGAACCCTCCTGCACTCTGCCTCCAGGGAGTACCTAGTAGGTAATCAAAGGTTAGGCCCAAACAAACGTTTGCTCTCTGGCTTATGAAGGATTAGTACCCAGCACAACTCCTCTGTAATCTTACTTGGCAGTAAGTACTCCTGTGTGGGCCACACACACACACCAGGCCTCAGGGTCACTTCTGGCTACGTCTTCCCTCCCCTCCAAGCGCAGAGCTCAAAGTGGCCGAACTGAACTGTCAGCCTACCCTTTTCAAATGCAACCAACATCAGCACGATAAATGTATATAGTGCGGCCCTAGCCAGTTTGGCTAAGTGGATAGAGAGTTGGCCTGTGGACCAAAGGGTCCCAGGTTCGATTCTGGTTAAGGGCATGTTACATCGGTTACAGGCTCCTCCCTGGCCAGGGCCCTGATCGGGGTGCCAGCAGGAGGTAACCAATCTATGTGTTTCTCTCACCTCGATGTTTCTCTCTGTCTTTCCTTCTCTCTTCCACTCTCTCTAAAAATCAATGGAGCCCTAACTGGTTTGGTTCAGTGGATAGAGCATCGGCCTGCAGACTGAAGGGTCCCAGATTCGAATCCGGTCAAGGGCATGTACCTTGGTTGCGGGCACACCCCCAGTAGGGGGTGTGCAAGGGCAGCTGATCAATGTTTCTCTCTCATTGATATTTCTAACTTTCTATCCCTCTCCCTTTCTCTCTGTAAAAAATTAATAAAATATATTTTTTTAAAAAAAGTAAAAATCAATGGAAAAATATCCTCGGGTGAGGATTAAAAAAAGAATATATATTGTGGGTGTCAGGTAGGGATAAACTGGATCATCCTCCGGAAATTCTGTTTCTTTGTTACTAATGTTGTGGCCCCACCCCATAACAAAGAAACAGAATTTCCAGAGGATGAGGCCCAGAAATCAGGATTTTAAAAAGATTCCCAGGTGATTCTAATGTGCAGCCAAGGTTGAGAACCACTGCTGTAGAGAATGAAAGGTTTGACACAACCAGATGCAATCGGTGGCCCTTGGTTGCACCTGGGTTGAACAAACCAGCTGCAGAAAGACATCGGGGATTTCAAATATGCACCGGGCATTAGGTGAGGTTGAGGAGAGTCTGTTCATCTGGGTAGGTGTGTTGATGGAATGGGTTAAGAGGTGAACAAGGTATCAGCTAGAAGATCATATGGAAGACGCTACTGGCGAAAGACCAGGAAGGTGGGATTTGCTTTAAGACTCTCCATCCAAATAAAAGGGGTGGGGAGCTCTTGAGCACTCACCACTGATGCTGGGTGAAGGGTATGTGGAGATTCATGAGGCTCTGATTTTTGTGTATGTGAACATTTTTCCATAATAAAACGTTTAAAAATAAAGAAAAGAGTGATCAACTCTTCCCAGTGCTGCTGAGCAGAAGAGCAAGATAAGGATGGAGACATGACCCTGAATTTCCCAGGATCAATGTTGTTGGTGACCTTGCCAGGAACAGATTAGGGTGGGGATGAAAGCCTGGTTGAAATAGGTTCCCATGTGCTCATACGAGGGAGGAGATGAAAAACTGCCAAGTAAGACAACTCTTTTAAGGAGTTTTGCTACAAAGGAAGTAACAAGGTGGGAGCTGGGGAGAGAAGAGGCGTGTAGGTGAGGCAGTTCTCTGCATAAGATGGGGCACGTGAATGGATAAACTGAGGAGGGCCCTAACCGTTTTTGGCTCGGTGGGTAGAGCGTCGGCCTGCGGTCTGAAGGGTCCAAGGTTCGATTCCAGTCAAGGGCATGTACCTCGGTTGTGGGCACATCCCCAGTAGGGGGTGTGCAGGAGGCAGCTGATTGATGTTTCTCTCTCATCGATGTTTCTGACTCCCCTTCCTCTCTGTAAAAAATCAATGAAATATATATTTTCTAAAAAAAACTGAGGAGGAATAAAGGAGGGGGTGGGGGATTACAGGGCTAAGAGAGGGAAGGAACTACTCCCCCGCCCCCCCAAACACACACATGCACATGCACACACACACGTGCACAGGCAGAAGGGTAGCCTTTAGGACAGGAGGAAAGCAGTCATGCTTGGGGTGGCTCAAGACACAGGTCAGAGGAGAGTGCTTGGTCTTGCCGAAGCCAGGTCACCCCGGTCGCCTGAGTGGGTGTCAAACACTCGGGAACCGTGGGCCTGAGTCTAAGCTGTTACCAGATCTCACGGTGGAAGAGGCCCTCTCTCCCTGGAGAGTGGGGCTCGAGGAAAAAATGCTTTTGGTGCCACAGTGGGAAAAGCATCCCTAACATGCTCCAGACCCACTGTCTATAGTCACCCCGCCTGGCAGGCCTGGCCACCTGAGCCTGGCTGGGAGCTGGGGGTCTGCTGGCACCAGCCACATGGTCCTGGCTGAGAAAACTGAAGCCTCAGGGTGAGGACAGTGGCCCGGGTACAGCCCTTGCAGCCACTCACAGCCCAGCTCTAGGACCCCACACCTTGGAGGCCAGGAGCATGTCTGGGGTTAACCCCAAACCTGTTGATATGATACCTACTCCTTTTTATTGAATTTATTGGGGTGACAGTTCACAAAACCATATGGGCTTCAAGTGTACAACTCAACAAAACATCATCTGCACACATTGCATCATGCAGTCATCTCCCCAAATAAAGTCTTTTTTTGTCCCAATCATACCCCCCCACACTTTTGCCCACCTCCACTCCCCTATCCCCCGGCTATCACCATACTGTTGTCTGTGTCTGTGTCATATTTGCTTAATCACTTCGTCTTCTTTCATCCAGCCTCCTGTCTGACAGCTATCAGCCTGTTTCATGTATCCATGCCTCTGTTTCTATTTTATTTGTCATTTTATTTTGTTCATTAGATTCCACATATAAACGAGACCATATGGTATTTGTCTTTCTCTGACTCATGATATGCCCACTCTTAATGCTGCTCCCTCCCCAGGCCCTGGCTAACTCTCTACCCCTATCTGCCTGAGCCTCCCGAACACACACACACACACACACACACACACCTGCTCTTCAACTCCAGTATATATATATTCCAGGTTAACTCATTTACTGTCCTTAAAATCCTTGCCCTGGGATTGGTACCTTCCCCTCCAAGTAGGATCTACAAGACATCCTCAGAGTCTTTGGTGCCCTTTGCTGCTGTCTTGGCATCTGACCCATTCCTCTCCCTGGCCTCACCTTGTCCACCAGCAGGTGGGCGCTCCCAGGTCCCTGACCAATGACCTACTTCAGATCTGAATTAGCATGGGCATGTGTTGTAACAGACCAACCCCAAAATGTGTCATGGTACAAACACAATAGTAGTGTATGTCTCTTTCCTGTAAAATTCAAAATGGGCGAGTGCCTGCTCTTCCTCCTGGAGAAGTACCTGGCCCCACCAGGCACTTGTGAATAGTGGGTTCTCTCCTCCAAGCAGTGATTCAGGGACCCAGGCTCCTTTCACCTAGTGGCTCTGCCATATTCAACACATGGTCCTCAAGGTCGCTGTGAGGTCTGCATCAAGCCAGCAGACAAATGACAGCAGAGGAGCATGCAGGAGTTTTAGGGGGCCAGGTCTGGGAATAGCATACATGTCCACACATTCTATGGGCCAGAACTTGGTCATATGACCCATCAAATTGCAAGGGAGGCTGGGAAATGTAGTCCAGCTCTATGCCCAGGTGGAGGAAGAACTGGATTTGGTGCCCTGCCAGGCAGTTTCCACCACAGACCCCTAGCTCCATCTCCACCACTGGCTTCTCCAGGTCCCTCCCTTCTTTTTACCTGTTCTCACGTTGGCCCTCCTGACCCCAAACTCCTGCCCTGTCCTACATCCGTCACTCTGCAGCTTCATCCTGTACAAGCTGACACCCAAGAAAAGACCAGTCCCAGAGGGTCAGAGAGGCACACAGAAGAGGTTTATTCCTCATGAGTTTACACAACCACAGCACAGAACAAAAGATAAAGTGCAGACAGCTCAGGGCGAGGGTAGAGGGCCTCTCACACTGCCTTCCCATCTATCCACCCACCTGAGTAGGGCACACACCGGGCATGAAAGCTGGGGAGTTGTGGGCCCACCGTTGGGTGCTGGCAGAGGCAGAAAGGAGGGTCAGGAGATGAGACCGGGGCCCTACTGGGGTGGGTGGTGAGGAAGAGCTGCCCGAACTCAGGTCTCTCCGAATGAAGGGGCCCCTCCTTCCTTGGCCTTCCGCAGCCCCACCCCACCCTGGCTGGCTAGCTGGTTCCTACAGAGAGATGGTAAGGGAGCTGCCACCACAGTGCTGAGTGAGGGGAGGGGAGAGACTGCAGTGACATCTCAGTAGGCCCCTGAGACCCCAGGGAGCCCCTCATGAGCCAGGTCACCTGTCCCTTCAGCAGTTCTCCTGATGACCTGCCTGTGACTCCACCATGAAGGCTAAAGCTGTCCCTCCCTTTCCTTGTGAAAAGCAAACACCCTGGGAGAGGAAAGCATTCAAAAGGTGCCTGGAGTTCGGCCGTCCCACCCCCCACCCCGACTGGACTCAGGCTCACCCCAGAACGGTGGTTGATGGAAGAGCCCCTTCTCTCAAAGCCCAATACCTCCCTGGACCCAGGACGCCAATGCCCCCAAAATGCTGCTCCTCCTCATGGAAGAAGAGGGGACACCAGAGGGAGAGAAGGAGGCAGGGAAGAAGCCACTGGGGTGCAGGGAAATCCAGAAGCCCTTTCCTAGAGGAAAGGCACACCCCTCTGTACTTGAGTGGGGGTGGGACGGGGACCCAGCCCTGCTCCATCACCCCTGCAGTATGGTCAAGGGGACAAGGCTACACCAGACACAGACCAACAGACAGACACAGACAGATGAAGGCCACCAGGTGGAGGCTGCTGGGCAGAAAATGCCTCTTACTCGCCATCCCAGCCTCGACTCATGGCCTGTACCACGGCCCCGTAGAGCTGGCGCCAGGCTGCTCGCACGGCTGGTGTGAAGGCAGGGCCCAGGCACTTCTCCAGCATGTAGAGCAGGGCCTCGCCCACCGTCTGCAGAGGCAAGGAGCACCTTGTCATTCCCAAGGCAGGAAGGCATCACTCCATTCCACGGGTGAGAAACCCGAGGCCTGGGGCTGGGACGGGCTCCTGGGCCTTTCCTCTCTCCTGCACAGGGTTCATGCTTTCTGAGCAGGATTCTGCCCCAATCCTTGGGTACCACACTGCACCCACTTTCCCCCTTAGAGTGAGCCTTTATAGTGAACAAAGCCTTTCACCCCACTCCCAGCCTTGAAACCACCCAAGGAGTGAGGCAGAGGCATTGCCTGGGACTCCCAGCTCAGACCAAGCAGAGCCATCCCCACAGGCCTGTTTCCTCCTCTGCAAGGCAGCACTCGCGGTGTGAAGAGCCCGGGGGCTCTGGAACCAGCTGGGCCTCGGTTCACTTTCTGCGACCTTGAGCAGGTCATGTCACCTCTCTGAGCCTCCGTTGCTTCACCCGTTAAACCAAGAAAGTAAAACCAAAAAAAAAGTTCTGATTCATTGGGTTGTTGAAATGATTAAATGAGGTCATCTATAAAAAGCTTAGTATAGCATCTGCGCACAGTAAGCCTTCAACAATAATAATGGCTCTCATGTTTAGTCATAATAAAATACGATTTATTTATTCCACTAATATTTACTGACTGTCCACTGGCGACCAGGCACTGTGCTAGCATGGGAGATGAAGAGCGCCAGACAAACTCGGCCCCGTCCTCCAGTGCCTACCATCTGGCAGGATGACTGGTCTATGTGGTAGACGGCCACGTCAGTGCCCCAGTGAACCCCACCTTGAGTAGGGATCCTCCCCCTTGACACTGGGCTCAGCTGTGTGACTGGCTTTGGCCCATGGGCTGTTAGCCAGATGAGGCATTAGCAAGAGTAGTGCAAGCAGAGTCTGGGAAAGCACTTGCACAACGGGCTTGACCTCTTCGGACACTCCCTCTTAGAACTCAGCTGCTGCGCTGGACAGACGCTGGGCCAGACCACCGAGTGATGAGGCCACAGGGAGAGAGACCCCGAGGATGCCAGGCCACCCTGGACATTCCACCCCCAGCCGAGCTCCAGCTGCGTGCACTGCATGAGTGGCTCTAGCCACACCACATGGAACAGACGAGAGCCCAGAGAAATTAGGCATCGTTGTTGGTTTGAGATGGTCTTATACACGGGAACAGAAAACTGAGCAGACCGGCTAATCACACAGGCTCCTGAACGATCTATGGTTCTAAGAGAAGTCACTCCAGAGAAGAAAAGTTGGAGGCTCAGAGAGGTCAAGGCAGCACCAGGATCACACAGCACGTGTGTAACAGATGCAGGTCCCTCGCCCAGTCGTGTGAGGGAGTAGGAAGGGGGAGGTAAGAGAGGACCAGGAGAGAGTGGTGGCCTCAGGTCAGGAGCTCAGGAGAGAGAGGAGCCCCTCTACCCACCGAGAAGGAGCTGAGCTTCACACCCACTGCACGGTGCTTCCGGCCCAGGCCGGCCAGGTACTCCTCCAGCGAGGACAGGTCCTCCACATTGGTCACCGCAGCATCGATCACGAGCATCACCTGTCAAGGCCAAGGTAGCCGTGAGACAGGCAGAGCCATCTTCCTGCTCACACCCACAGTCCAGAGCCTGGGGGTCCCGACTAGAGGTAAGAGAGTCATGAGAAATGGAAAGCAACCTGTGTCTGTATACAGTAGGTGTTCAATGTGTGATGGCCGACATGGTGAGAGAAGCCTCTGAGGGGCTCAAAGCTCTAAGCATGCCTGCGGGACA
Source organism: Myotis nattereri (assembly GCF_964212035.1). NCBI lineage: Eukaryota > Metazoa > Chordata > Mammalia > Chiroptera > Vespertilionidae > Myotis > Myotis nattereri. Next base: position 21,549,495 of record NC_138075.1, on the reverse strand, counting down.
GTGTTGTTTGCCTGGGACGAGGGGAAACCGAGGCCCTGGGAGAGCCTCTAAGAAAACCCAGCTTGGTTTTCACAGGCAGACGGACGGCCCCTAGTAGATGAGCGCCAGCACCACCCAAAGGAGCCAGGGACGAGGCCCAGGGCAATGACAGAGCTGGCACCAGCTGGCTGAACACAGGGTGGGGAGAAGGCTGACTGGCCCAGACTGGGTCCAGCTCAGTGCAGAGGGCAAGGAGCAGGGCAGTAAGCCCAGGCCTGGGGCAGAAAACCAGTCATTTTCACTACCCCATGTCCCTCATTCTCTCCCAGGAAGGCGCCTGCTGGATCCTGGAGGCCACCCCAGCTCATCCTTCCCCTCACCTTCCTGATGTGGTCCAGGAACTCGGGGGAGGAGAGGCAGTCCTCGGGGCTGGAGTACTGGCGGCAGTTGTACTGGAAGAGGGGCAGCAGGTCGGGCTCCAGGTCAAACAGCCTGCAGGGGGAGGCCCGCGTCAGCCCCGGGTGTTAGCCCCAGCTAGCCCACGAGCCCTGGCTGCCACAGTGGGAGTGGGGGTGGGCCGGAGGTTTGGCTGTAAACGACAGCGTACCCTCCAACCTGGTACTGACCCCTTCACCAGCTTTGCCGAAACCCCTTCCTAGAAAGAACATGGGTCCCCAGGCCACCCCAGGACCCAGCATGTTGAGGGGACTGGGGCAAGAAGGGATTCTCACACAGAAAGCCTGGGAAAAGGCTCGCTCTCTCTCTCTCTCTTCCCCCAACCCTTCCCATTTTGGGGTCAGAATCTCCTAGTCTCATCGTGTCTGAGGGGGCTCTGGCCAGGATGATAATAATGGTTAAGAACTCCTTACCTATTTTATGGAGGAAACAAAAGCCCAGAGAGGTTAAGGGGCTTCCCTAGGGCCACACAGTTCAGAACCACAGAGGGGGCTTGAGTAAGCCAGGGAAAGCCAGGAGACACAAAGCAGAAGCTCTCAGCCACATCTGAGAGGGAGCATCTGGGTTCTGGGTAACTGTGAATTTATTTCCATTTTGGGGGGAGGCAGTGGGGGAGGGCTGGGGGGTTGGGGGTGGGGGGTTTGCAAAAGCTTCCTCAGAAGTTCTGTGCTGGCTTAGGAAAAACTCTGGTGGAAGGAAACTGTGCCTCATTGTGATGGTCGAGTGGTTAGAGACCCTCCGGCTGAGGTTGAAGATTTGCCTCCTCCTCCCCCTGAGGGGCTGGCACCCCCTTACCCCTCTTCCAGGCAGTGAGACTCGGGCATCTGTCCTCCCCCGCCTGGGGGTTCTCTGTCCTAGCCTGGTCTTTTCCTGGGAAAGGTTGATCCCCCTGTTAGTTGGTGGAAGTGCACTTTCCTGGGACCTGAACCCCGTGCTCTGCCAGCCAGGCACCCAGCGCCCCCTCCCCACACGGGCGGTTTCCCCTTACTGGCAGCGGCGGGCACCCCTGGAGTTACTATCCCAGGAACAAACTCAGGAGGTGCAGAGCCAGGGAGGAGGCCAGCACCTGGGATGGTGTCTGCTGGCCCCAGTGTAAGGAGATTCCGGAGAGGCCCCACTCCGCCCCCAGAGAGCCTCGTTGGGCCGGATGTGCCGCGCGGGAAGCAAGAAGGGGTCCTGGGCCGGCTCCTGTGCGCACATCTGGAGGCGCACACCTGGAGGCGCCCGGTGCAGAGGCAGCGGTCAGCTTTCCCTCCTCTGGAGCCGCCAGCCACCTGGAACCCATTCCTGGCCAGGTCCCCTGCCCGCCCTGGCTCGGGGGCACCCTCACCTGGTGAACAGGACGGTGCCGTGCTCCAGTGGGCTGCGGCTCACCGCTTGCCAGCTCTGCCGGATCAGCTCCGGCTCGGGGCGCTCCATGCTCACCAGGGACGCGGGGCGCAAGGCTGGAAGCCTCGGGGCGCGAGACCGTCACCGCAGGTGCCGCGCCATCTCCGAAGCGACAAGGCCACTCCGCACCCCTGGCAGCCCTGCCCTAGTGGAGGCGCCCCAATCCTGCCGGCCCCTCTGGCGCTTCTGGGGACCCTGCTCCGGCCACAGCTCCCTGCGCCCCGCGGCTCCGAGAGTGCCCCACGCTGCACAGCCCGAGCCGACCGACCCGGCGCTTTAAAGCAACCACGGCCCCGCCCCCGCCGGCCATCAAAGCGCACGTCTCTGGGCAAGGCTCTGGCCCAGACCTGGTGGCACGGGCAGTGCCGGCTTCAGAGCTGCACAGAAATCATGGAGCCTGCACTGAATTTGATTGTCTCAGGTAGGCTCTGCATGAGCCACCTTTCCACAAGCCTCTCAAACATTTCCTGAAGCGTTTGAGTTGTCACCCCCCTGGCACAGGGTCTCCTCCCCTCCTTCCCAGGGTCAGGCCGGGGGATGCCAGGGCCGCTACCTGTACGACTAGGCTGAGGTTAGGGGTGCCCTCTGCCCTGGTTCTGGATCTGAGACACCCCCACTCCTCAGGGGCACTCACCCTAGGGACAGGGCCCGACCGCAGCCATTTCCGCCAGGCTGGGTTTCCCGCGACTCCATGCGTAGAGACCTGTGGGCTCCAACTCCAGCCCCAGTTCTGCGTGGCAGGGTGGGGTCGCAGCCGCAGCAGCTGTGAGCATCGCCCTATGTGGACTTTGAGGGAGTTAAGCGCGAACAGTCCACCATCCCATGATTTTTAAAATATATTTTTATTGATTACAGAGAGGAGGGGAGAGGGAGAGAGAGTAACATCAATGAGAGAATCATTGATCGGCTGCCTCCTGCATGCTCCACACTGGGGATGGAGCCCACAATCCCGGCATGTGCCCTGACCAGGAACTGAACCGTAACCTCCTGGTTCATAGGTAGATACTCAACCACTGAACCATGCCGGCTGGGTCATCCCACAATTTTTAATAGATTTTTTAAAAGATTAAATAGAAGTACTATGTATGTTATTAAATAGAAGCTCAGGCCCAGAATCTCAGGCTTGCCATTCAGGGTGTAAAGTTGGCCACCTGTCAATTAGACCCAAACTTTCCTGTTTCAGTCATGAAGGTTCCTCAAGCCCCACCAAGTTCTAGGGGCCCAGGTTTGGGAGAGCAGGCACATTGCTCACCATTTCTTATTTGGGAGTGTCAGAGCCCATCTCCCCTCAGGCTGTCCACTTCTCTGTGTCCTCAGCTGTGTCCAGTGTACAGCTGGGCTGGGTCTCCATACCCAGCCTCTCAGTCCACCGCCTTTATTTTCACAGACACGAAGGAGGGGCGGGTGCTCTGGGGCCATCAGTTATGGTCAGGCTGCAGCTCCACGGCCGGCCCTGTGCTAGGCATGGAGTGCTGAGTCCCTGCCTTCTAGAACTTCTCCTTCTGGCCCTGAATCCGGATGAAGCGCCTCAGCAGAACTCGCCTTTCCTGCATCCAACTGAGCCTGATGAACCCGTCCAGCTGCTCTCCCTCTTCCAAGGACCCAGGAGTTTGAGTACCCCTAGTCATCTCTCCCCCATCTCTCCACACAGCTCGGCCCTCTGGGCTGGGGCAGGGAGAACAAGGCTGTAAGGCAGCCTGGCTTGTGTCCTAGAGTCTGAGAGCCCCAGGTAGGAGCACAAAGGGACGGGAGGCTGAGGGGAGAAGGCCAGGGTGCTCAGGGACTAGTCTTCCAGAATGGCACCCCCTGGCCCTGCAGCCAGATACAGCAGGTCACAGGGAAAGTCAAGTCTCAAGCGACCTTTACCTTCTTTCAGTGACCAGATGCCCAGTGCTCCCTGCAGGCCAGCTGGCTCCTCGGAGGTTTCCCACTCCACCCAGTTTACATGTCCTGGCAATGGTCTACACTGGCACCCTCTGGCCTCCTTCCTCCGTGGGACAGGGCCTGGGGTCTGATGCGTTAATGGCCTTAGCACGTAGGTGGTGAAGTCAGCACTCCCTCTGCCTTTCTTGAACCAGGAGGAGGCGGGGGGGGGGGGGGGGGGGGGGGGCTGAGTGCACTCTAACCTCTGTTCCCCTGGAGAAAAGGTCCAGGGACCTGGCTGGGCCCAAACATTCTCACCAGAGATGGAGGGTCTGAATCCATACTTGAGTGACTAGGGAAAAGTCATAGGAGCTCCCCTCCCTGCCCGGCATCTGCCCATGATCGGGGCAGGAGGTTCTAATCAAGGAAGTCAGATACTGTTCTGGAGCCAGTGCTGTCACTGGGATCAGTCACCACCAATAACAAAGAGCTAGCATTATTGAGCATTTATGTCCAGACACTGAACAAGGCACTTTGCATCTTTTTTTCATCATGAGCTCTTTTCATCCTCACAGTAACTCTATGAAGTAGGTACTATTTATTATACTCTCTTTTTACCATTGAGGAAATGGGGCAAAAAGGTTAAGTAACTAACCCGAGATCATAGTAAGTGGCAGGCCCAGGATTTGGCCTCAGGTCTCACTCTGGCCCATCCTTTAGGCCTCCATGCTACATGGCCTCCCTCACTTTAGTGGACTGTGACCAAAAGGTATCTCCATAGTTCAGACCAAGCCAAGGTCACTGGGTCTGGGTCAAGGTTGTATTGGAACTGGCTCCTTAGATGGCTTGTGAGAGCCCAGTGTCTGCACCTTTCCAACTCCTACAGTGGCATCAGGTTGGTAACCTGAGGCAGGACATGGTAGGAGTATTTACACCATGAAAATTGGCAAATGCTACAAATCAGGGCTTTTTCCCTCCCGGAAACCAGAGGCTGGGTGCACCAGGAAACACCGGGCCCCAGATGAGCTGTCAATGTGTTAAGCAGAATGTGCGAAGAAGCAGGCGGACTCTGCACACCTCCGAGCTGGGCCCAGGCCTTCTCCCCAGGGACCCAGGTCTGCCAGCTTGTTCTGGGAAGGTGCTTCTAGCCCCAGGACCAGGCTGGAGAAGCAGAAAAAGCCCACCTTGGTGACTAGGCCAAGTTCCACTAATCACTCATCGTGGGACCTTAGGCCAGTAGTTTAATCTCTCATGGGTAGAATGGGGACAAAACCAGCAATGACTTCACTGGACCTTTATGGGGACAAGGGTCACAGATGTCGGGACTTGGTAAACTAAGCTGTGCCAGCCAGGAAGTGTTCGGTCTCTTCTAACCTACCTGCCCTCAGCATTTCCCATCTCCTGAGGGTCTGCATGGCCCGCCATCCCCGCCTCCAGCTAAGAGGAGGGTGGTCCTAAGAGGGGGGTGGTTAGTTAGCCCAGAAGCCCCCAACTTCACAGTACAGTGCTACTCCTCTCCATCTCACCCCCGATCTGCTGTCCAACACATCAGCTCTCACCTGCTTTGGACCCTTAATATCACCCCTGAAAACAGACAACCCCTGTCAAGATGGGGGCGGAATGGAACTTGCTACAATGCTGGGCCACTCAGCTGTCTCAGAAGTCGTGGACTGTTGCTTTTCTCCCTCTTTTCTACATTGGTGTGGGAAAGTTAAAAGGAAAAAAAATCAGGTCCAGCTTCCTAGTTACTTTGAAATAAATTTATATAAAACAAAATAACCAACATTACTCAGGTAACCTTCTTAATGGGAGGGCCCAAATGCCCCCCAGGGTAAAATCAGGCTCCCCTGCCCAGCCCAGGGCCTCTGCTGGAATTAGAATGGCCTCAGACCAGACACGATACACAATAGAATGGTTCTCACACTGAAAACATAATAGTTTGGGGAAGGCCTGGGTAGGGGCAAGGGGGGGGGGCGGTGAAGGGGGGCAAAATGGGAGAAAGTGGGAGACATCTGTAATACTGTCAACCATAAGAAATAAAAAAGAAAATAAAAAACATTCTTCTCCTCTTTCCAGGAGCCAGAGGGCAAGTCAGGTTCAATTAAGTGCAACAAGAACAATGGCATTCAAAATAACAGCTATTTATTACAAAAGTAAATGACCTCTGATTACCTGTGGAAACTTTTTTTTAAAAAAATGTGGCTCAAGAAGCTGGCTGGAGGTTATCTTCTAACCAATGTCTTCTTCCTCCACCAGCAAGTGTGTGGGACACATTTCTGCCAATTCCTGGGGGGCTGGAGGCCATTTCAAAGCACCACCCCACAGCCCCTCTCCCCGCATCTCCCAGCAACAGAACCCTAGCACTTGAAGCTGCATCGAGCCATGTGGCCTTGTCCCCAGAGAAGTGTCTGCCAGTCTGGGCAAGAGAAGAGGGAATGAGCAGACAAGTCTCCTTCTCCCACCCTTGCAAAGCAGTGGGAGAGAGAGAGGAAGCCTTGTCCCCAGTGTGGCCAAATCAGCAGGAGAGATGGGCAGGGAGCTGCCTGCGATTCCTCCTCCCTCACCCTCACTCAGAGTGGCTGCGCCGCTGACTCCTTCAGAGTCCCCCCTTCCAACGAGTCCCCACTGGGAAACACAAGGCACAGGGAACACCAGCCACCTCCTGGATGGCACTGTGGGCCCCTGTTCTTCACGAAGAGCCAAGCGCCGACTCCTGCATTCTACCTCCAGGAGAGCCCCCCACATGGCTGCCCTCACCCAGCTCAGAAGAAACCAACTCCACCGATGGGAAGAGGGGAGGGCGAGGGGAGGATGGAGGGCAAGCAGAGGTTTCTCCATCCTGTTCTCCTTCCCTTCCAGAAATACAATTAAGCAAGCAGCCCAGACTCAGCACACAGGCAGTGTTTCCTGCTGGGGGAAGTCAAAAGGGCTGCAGCCCTGGGAGAGGGAGGTCATCAGGCCCCAGATCTAATTAACAAACCTGCCTTGCTTTTGATGTTGCTATATTTCCTCTATTAGCATTAATGATGGTTGGTCTCAAGGTCCAAGCATGGCCAGAAGCTTCCCTTCCCATCACCCAGTAGGTAGCACAGCCTGTCCCCAGGACCAATTTCCAGTCTCCGTGGCAACCGCCTCCGAAGATGCTCTAAAGAGCTCTGACCCTGTCAGAGTTGGTAGGGGCTACAGAGGAGGGAAGATGGAGTGTGGCAGATTGGGCATTAACCTTGAAGCATCACAGTCCTCTGAGACCAAATAAATACTCTGTCATGCACTGGGAGGAGGGAGGCAGGCAGAAGGCTGGCCTCGGGCTGGTTCAGTTGGGACCCCAGGGCTTTCTTAATCCCTTTCATTTGGGGAGAAAGTGAAAGGAACAGCTCTGAGCTTCCTGCTTGGGTTCAAAGTAAGAGAGGTGAAGCTTTAATGCATTTCTAGGTGCTCTGGGTCTTTGGGGAGAAAAAGAGATTGATGACACCAAGACACAGAGAAAGGGAAATGAAAAGGAGTGTAGAGGGTGTCAGCAGGGGAGAACTGAGAAGTAAAAGTAGGGAGCACTTAGTGAGTGACCCCCGCCCAGCACCACACAGACCCCTGCCCTGCCACACATCTGCCTTGGCTGCTCAGCAAGGGGCCCAATGGCTCTGCCAGCCACCAGGAGAACGCATCTGTCCTGTTGTCACAGCTGGATGCAGAGGGAAGGATGGGTAGCAAGAAACCACCTCTAAGCCCCAGGGCATTGGAACACAGAGTAGCCAAGGATGGGACGCCATTCCTCCCGCCAATCTCATCGGGTGACATTTTCAGATGTGGCGAGTCCTCAGCTGCCTCGCTGTGGCCACCGCAGACAGGAAGTCCAGCCACCTGCTGCCACACAGGAGCTGTCCCAACAGCAGCCACGCGGGGAAGCAGCTGCGGGCCGCCCACCAGTCCCTTCTGCTCCGCCACTGCTGATGTCCCAAGATGGGGCCAGGCTCTCATCCCTCTTGGAGGTCAGAGAATTGTTGCTGGGTCTTACTTACAAACCAAATCCAGTGTGAAAAAATTACCAGAAAAAACTACTGTAGCCCTGGACTCTCTTAGAGTTTATGACACAGCTGTCCGCAGCCACAGTCCACATTCCACAGGTGCCTGGACAAACGTGCCCTCACCTCGCACTCCCACCACTCTCGCACACTCATGCTTCCTCATGTTGCACATGTGGGGCAGCGGCCTGAGAGACATCCTCGGTGCTGAGCCATCCCCAGCAGTGGAATCTGCAGACACAGCCGTGGCTCTCTAGTGTTGGGTTCGAGTCCAGGTCTGCTCCTAGAGCTTGGTCCTGCAGGCGAGAGAATTCCTCAGGCTCCTCGGGCAGCTTCCTCCACAGTTGGGAGGGCTCAGGGACTGGCTCCACAGCTGGCTGTCCCCAGGAAGTTCCAGGACTAAGGCTGTGGCTTCAAAAGTCCCATGATTCTAGCCACCTTAGTCCTGCCATCGGACTTTGGGGGTCCTGGGCTAGGGGACCAACCATCCCGTAAGCGAGAGGATGGAAGAGGTAGAAGCTGTGAGAGAGAATCAGAAGGAGGCAGTTGGCATTTGTGGAGACAAGCAGCCAACTGCCCTACAGATCTTTGAAATGCATCTCCTCCTGCCGGCCTCCTTAGATCTTCTCACCTACAACAGCCATTCCCTGCCAGGCCCAGCTTTGCCTGAGTTCACCCGCCCTCGGGCGGCTGTAGCCTGTGACCTTATAGATGCTGACTTAGTGACAGTACAGAAAAGGGCTCTTCCCCCAGAGGCCAAGGACAGAGACCAGTCAGGGGGTCTGCTCGTGGGCTGTCTGGCCTGAGTATTTGTCAAAACATGGAAATGCTCTCAAGTCACAGGTCACCGTTCCCTGTTCACGTTTTCATGCTGCCCCCGGCCCCCTACAGGCCTATGCCTCTCAACAGGGGATCTGTGAGACTTGCAAGGTGGATAGAGGCATGGCTTTCCAAACAACACCCTCCTTCCAGTTATTCTGAGCCACACACACCCTGTACCCCTGGACCCACCCTCACCCCACTGAGCACTGCTCCAGGAGGGAGCCACTGGGATGGAAGAGGGGTACCCTCCAGGTGTGCCTGTGGTACCAGGCTGGGAACCAATGGCATAGTAAAGAATGCAAAGGATAGCCCCATGCTTCCCCTACGTGGCTGCACGCTAGGATCACCTGGCAGCTTTGAAAACTGACAGGCCCAAACTGGGCTCAAGTGAATCAAACGTCTGAAGATGGGCACAGGCACCAGCACCCGTGGGGAGTACCCAGGGGATTCTAAAATGCATCCAGGGCTGAGGCATCGGGGTGGGGCCGGGGAGCAGCAATGCGATCTGCAGGGGAGGCTCACCTGTAGGCAGTTCCCAGGAGCAGGCTCAGGACTCCCCCCATGTGGACACCGCTGGCCAGCGAAGAGGCAGCCAGGCCGCAGGCACAGAGCCGCAGGAGCGTATCCCACAGAATGCCTAGTGAGAGGACAGACACCTGGCACAGCCTGTCGGATGGCCCTGCTGCTCCATGGCGGCCTCCTCCCCACCCTGCCCGCCCTCCACCCAGTCCAGGTGGCAGTCTGACCTGTGAGCATGCTGGAGAAGAGCATGGCTGGGAAGTAGTGGTGGAAATAGAGGACCCGGCCCATGAGGAAGAAGGGGAAGTAGTGGAGCGCCCAGCCCAGCAACAGCTGACCGCCTCCTCGCAGCAGGACCTGGGACAGCCCTGCCCAAGGAGCACAGCCCCAGTCAGCGCAGGGAGGGGCGGAGATCCTGGGCTCCAGCCCAGCTCTGCCCCATCCTTGCTGTGTGTCATGAATAGGCCACATCACCTACTGGGCTTCCTTCCCTCTCCTGGACCAAGCCCAACACCTCCAGCAGCTGGCAGAGGAGAGGAGCAGCTGGCTCTCAAGAGCCCTGCTCGCCACCCAGCCAGCCCGCCACCCACGCAGCCCAGTGAGGCCTCAGCACCCACAGCAGGGGTGCCAAACACCAGCAGAGGCAGCACCGTCCCTAAAGAAACCAAAATCCTACACACCCCACAGACAGCTTCCCCCACCTCCATTGCCCACATCTTTGCTGCCACACAAATGTTTGCAGCGGCAGACAGGGCCAAGGTGAGTCAGAGGGGAGGATGGAGGTGGGATAGAAGGGAGTCTGGGATTCTTGGTGTTCAGACAGGGAGCTGCAGAGGCCGAAGCAGCCCAGGTGAATGTCTTAGATGCTGTGGTCCGTGGCCTGGCAGCTAAAGTTACCAGGACCAGCACTAGGATGGGAACCCACAGACCATGCCCTGGGGGCTCCTCTCTCCCCACTAGAAGGCAGGGCCACGGAACAAGGGGGGGCAGAAGAGAAAAGACAGCAGCTCTGTACAGAGCACAGAGGTTAAAAGTGAAGACTCTGAACTCGGGCTGCTTGGGTCTGAACCTCAGCTCTGTCACCTATCAGCATATGTCCTGGGACAAGTTCCTTAACCCCTGTGCCCTGGTTTCCTAGTCCATAGGATGGGGCAGTGATCCCTACCCTGTAGGGTTTTTGGGAGGATGTGTGTTGAACACGGCACCAGGCATTCGGTGACTGTGAGCTTTAAAAAGCAAAGGAGAAGGGGAAGAGGGGCCCATCCGCAGGCAGGCCTTCCCCTGACTGCAAGCTCCCTGCCAGCTGCCAGGTCAGGGAGGGAGAGGCCCAGGGACCTGACCTTCAACCTCCCCAGGCAGATGCGCCCCTCTCTGCACAGCGACGGCAATGACGCTCCCTGAGAGGAGGTAGAGGGCAATGCTCAGCAGATTCAGCCACCAAACCACCTGCACGGAAGTGAGACAAGAGGGTGAATGGAGAGCTGCGCTCTCACAGGCCCGGCCCGAGGGTGTACGGTGCACGTGCGGCACTCACCGGGTTGCCGAGCAGGTACACTCGGAAGTCCGTGTCATTGATCCCTGAGAAGCGCAGGCCCTGCGGAGCAGAGGACACACTGCTGATCTGGGGCCCGGCTCATCCCCGCTGCACAGGTTCCAGGACGAGGGGACTGGTCACCTTTCACAGACACGGAGCCTGGGCGGGAGGCTCAGAATGTGAGCTCTCTGGGAAGGCAGGGCAGAACCAGGGCAGAACAGAGCCCCGTCCTGGCCACCCCATGCCAGGTGTGAGGCCTCACCCAGTCACCCAGCACACCCCACCTCCACCAAGTCTCTTTCTTGGCTCCATGTCCTGGGAGGAGCTCTAGCCTCTGGCCTACCTGGTAGTTGATAGGCCAGTGCCAGGGTTTGGATGTGAATTCATTGTCCTTGGGTTTGAGGCCATTGTTCCCCTGCAGGAAAGTGGCAGAGGAAAGCTGGTCAAGACAGATCGAGGGCGGACAGAGGTGTGCAGACCAGGTTCTCTGGTAATGGCCGAGAGTCAGGAGAAGCCCTCCCTCCTCTCTCCCTTGAGGAAGAACCAGGTGCTCACTCTGGGTCACTGTCTACCTGCCTATGCCATCACCTCACTTCTCCCAACAGGAAGCCTCCAACTCCCTCCTGAGACAGCCCAGTCAGACCTCCCTGCTTGAGAGAGAGAGGAATAAGGGACTTGTTTCCTATGGGCACAAAACATAGACCCATCTTCAGGCCAAAGGTGTCAAGAGGGTGTGGAGGGGGCATATAAAATCAGGGCTGACTTACTTGTCCCCTCGGAAGACCAACTTCAAACACAAACCCAGGAATGCTGATGAGTTCCTGGACTTTGAAATTTTTACTTTAGACCAGTGTTCTCAACTTTTTAAATTATTGCCCCTCCCAGACTTTTCAGACTTTTTTCTAAACACCTCCCACCATGACATTATAATATCACAGCTATACTATAAATCTGTTTATATATTATACTAGAGGCCCAGTGCATAAAATTCATGCATGGAGTGTGTGTGGGGGGGTGGTGTCCCTCAGCCTGGCCTGTTCACTCTCACAATCTGGGACCGCTGGCTCCTAACCGCGCTGGCCTGCCTGCCTGATCACCCCTAACCGCCTCTGCCTTGGCCTCCGCCACCACAGCTTCGTCCAGAAGAACATCTGGAATGATGTCCGGAAGGTCGTTCGGCTGTCCGGTCTAATTAGTATATTACGCTTTTATTATTATAGATGAATACCTGTGCTTTATACATTACAAAGTTAAGGGAGGTTTGCCCTCAAGAACACATTTACCCACTGGAAGTGATATTACTGTGGTTGAGAATGCACATTTAACCCGAGGGACTCCGCTCCTTTAATCAATAGCCAAGAATATCCAACAGCCTGTGTCTACATGGTAAAACCCGGCCTTTACTAAACAGGAAGGAAAAGGTCAGGATCCTGGGTGCTAACCACCAGGACTGGCATCGGCCTCATCATCAGGGCCCGCTGAGAAGGCATTTCCTGAGGAGGGGTCAGGTGCCCTGGGCCAGGTCAGGGTTTCTCCACCTCAGCACTACCGCCTCTGGGGCTGGAGAAGTCTTTGGTATGGGCTGTCCTGTGCAGTGTAGGATGCTTAGCATCCCTGACCTCTGCCCACTAGATGCCAGAAGCAGCCCTACCCCTCAGCTATGCCAACCAAAAATGTCTGCAGACATTGCCAATTATTCCCTGGGAGGCAAAATCACCCTCTGTTGAGAACCACTGGTCTAGCCCAAGAAAGGTCCAGAAGGTCTGATTCAGTGAACCACCACCCAGTGCTCACTCATCCAGCTACTTGAGGAGTTGGGGTCATTTGCAGGCCTCCACGTGGTAGCTAGGTTGCTCTTCCAGGGTCAAAGGGCCCAGCTGCCCCACCAGTGAACCACCATAGCCAGGTGAAGGGCCTCTGAATGAAGAATGAAGAATGAATCATTCTGAACCCTAGAGCATCTGCTGCGGGAACACAATTCCTTCAAACCAGTCCAGTCCAGCCCCAAATGCAGGGACTTCAGCCAGAACCATAATAATCCAAGGGCATCCTACTCACTAAATTAAACTCTGAGAAATGTGCTCCTTTACTAAACCAAGAAACTGAAGGAAGGAAAAATCTGTAACCAGTATAGGCATATACATTTGTACATTATTCTCTTTGCTTAAAACCTAGAGCAGGCTTGATCCAGCTAACCTCACCATGCACAGCAGCCTTTCCTGCCAGCCTTAGGTCCTCCCCCCTCTCCCCTGCACTTTCTAGACTATTGTGGTCTCTCTCCCTGTTCTGACTCTACATTGGCTGAGTAAGTCCCCTATATCCCTTTTCTTCTTGGACTCTTCCTCTTCAATAATAAAATAAATGTCCCTTTTCTTGTTGGACTCTAACTCTTCAATGATGAAAGAGGAAATAAGACTAGTTAGACTTAGTCTTAAAATTCTACCTAGACCCAGAATGATACTTGGACTGACAGACACGTATTGAAAACAACTATGTCATCAAGCCAAAGTGACAGCTACAAGCAGAGAGGCAGAGAGGAAGTGACCCAGAGATTGCTTGCTGTCAACTCATCACCTGCCAAAGTGCAGAAATGACAAAATTTGAATTTTTAAATTTAATCTGGTGGTTTAAGTCAACTGTATTTACTGACACTGCTTCCATAATCACTTCCAGGAAAGTCCACTTGCCATCGGCTCATAGGGGGAATAACAACTGCTACACCTCTCTGCAACCCTGTGGGCTGAGAAACAGTGATTCTTCAACACCATTCCTACAGAATACCGGTTCTCCCTAAACCAGAGTAAAGGGGTTTCCCCTGAACATCAAAACTGCAGCAGGGTCTTTCCAACCACAGGGGAGAATTTAAGCTAGTGGGTAGAATTGCTCAATTTAAGGATTTCCTCTCTCAATTGTTTTTAAACCTCTGATGCTACAACTGCTGTCAGTTACTAATGATACAGAGCACAAGCAATGAGTCTTAAAAACCTTCAAAAGAATCGGCCATGTACCCTAATGGTTTGTCTTTGTCTGCAACAGGAGTGGGTCATGGTTGGGATTTTATGCTGCGTGTAAACAACACACTCAAATTAGCTCTTCATTTTAATTAATCATAACTTCCTATGATGGAATGTACTGTCACTCTTCAACCAAGGACACTGGTTTTCAGGGCTCTGCCACTTGAACAGCCTGGAGAATCACTTTGAGCCAGAGGAAGGTAGTGGGACTAGCACTGACTCGGAGAGCCTGCCAGCCTGGCTTTGAAGCCTGGATCTGCCTCCCACATTTAGCTGTGTGGCTCTAAGCAAGGTATTCATCTCTGTACCTCAGTCCCCTCCTCTGTAAACCAGGAACAATAATCTCCATAGGATTGTAGTTAGTATTAAATGAGTTAGTATGTGTACAGCCCTTAGAGTAGCGCCTGGCACATAAGAGCTACATAAGTTTTCACTGGTGTCATCATTACTGTCATCATCTTCATCACCACCATCACTCTGTGATCAACAGAAATAAATGCCTTTAAAGACCAACTCAACCAGTAAGTGAAGACACTTTCAAAGTCCTCCACAAGGGGGCAGTGGATCTAAACCATGCTACTGGTTTGTGATCTGAATTTGTGGATGGCCCTGAGGTCTTCGAGAAGACACCAAATGGGAGGGGGCCCTCTTACCCGGATCATCACCATGTGGGACTCCAGCAAGATCTCAGGAAAGCTGGGCTGCAGCACGTCCAGGCTGATGTTCGGCACTAGAAAAAGAAATGACCGAGTAGGAAACGTTTGTCACACCTTCGCTCTCACAGCTGTCCATGCATCCACACAGCTGCCAGAGTCTGAGTGCAGCTTTCCTGACAAGCGGACTATCAAGTAGGTGAAAGTGTTGGGGAGATGGAAGAAAACTTGGCCCAATTCTTGATTATTCCTTCAGCTTGTATTGAGCACTCATCATGCATTCTGAGAAATACAAAGGCAACAGACGACAAGGCCTGGGTGCTCTGGCAGCTCTCGGCACAGTCACCCTTCATTTCGGTACTGGCACAGCTGCCCTCCCTGCTAGGCAGAAGGGCTGCAAGGATAGGGACCAAGTCTATCTCGTTCACCAATATCTCCCCAGGGCCCCACATGGTTCTGTCATACTCAATAAAGAGTTGCTAAGCCCTAGCTGATTTGGCTCAGTGGACAGAGTACTGGTCCACAAACTGAAGGATCCCGGGTTCGATTCCAGTCAAGGGCACATACCTCATTTGGGAGCTCAATCCCCAACCTGGTGAGGCAACCAATCAATGTGTCTTGTCTTTCTCACATGGATGTTTTTCTCCATCTCTCCCTCTCCCTTCCACTCTCTCTAAAAAATCAATGAGAAAAAACCTTGGGTGAGAATTAAAAAAATTTAAAAAAAGAGTTTATTTAGGTAATTAATTAGCTGGTTGGTTAAATTAGGTGGTAAAAGAATGAAATGGGGCCCTAACCAGTTTGGCTCAGTGGATAGAGCATCAGCCTGCGGACTCAAGGGTCCCAGGTTCGATTCTTATCAAGGGCAGGTACCTTGGTTGCGGGCACATCCCCAGTAGGGAGTGTGCAGGAGGCAGCTGATCTATGTTTCTCTCTCATCGATGTTTCTAACTCTCTATCCCTCTCCCTTCCTCTCTGTAAAAAATCAATAAAATATATTAAAAAAAAAAAAAGAATGAAATGGGAAGCAGTGAGAAAAGAAATCAGGCAAGAAGAGGGCAGTCTAAGAGAACTGGCAGTGAATCCAAAGATTCGCTGAGTTGAAGATGACACTGATGTGGAAATGTCACAGTGGAGCCTGGGAGTATAGATACAGGGCCCAGGCCAGGGCTGTGGCTGTCACTTTCTGTAAACGTGTTGGCTGGATGTGGGGAGCGGAGGAGCTCTACACAGGGGCATAGAGGGAAAGCACCAGCCTACTCTAAGCCTTGAGGGTGGGAGGTGCCCATGGTGCAGGAGGGAGAAGAGTCCAGAAGGAGATGAGACAGACAGACCTGCATTACAGAGGCCAAGGAGAAAAGAGTCCAATCTGGTGAAAGACAAGGAAAATGAGAAGAGACAAGTAGCTCTGGCCTCGAGTGAGGTCACTGGTCATTTCAAGGAGAGAAAGTGTAAGTGGATGGGAAGCAAAAGGAGCCGCCTCTCTAGACGACTCATATGAAGAAATTAGGTTTAAAAAGGAAGAAAGTGGAAACAATAAGATAAAGCAACAGCAGTTTAAAAGGTTTGTTTCCTGTAAGAGGCAGCCCAGGAAGTAACCTCACTCACACTTGGGATTGATGTGGTCCTCCACATTCCAGATGGAGTTGAGGGTTTCCTTTAGGTACGGAGTGCAAGTAACTTCCAGCTGCTCCCAGCCCCTGTGAAAAACAGTCACAGGTGTCTCCCAGAAGACCTGAAACTCACCAGAGAGCACTGTTAACTGCCCTTACGTCCATGGAACCCCTCTCTTTTCAACCCAGTGGCCATGCTTTTTTCAACCTTGAGCTATCCTAGGAGTATTCTAGCACACAGTATTCCCATTTTAGAAAGACAGATAGATCCAGAGAGTACAAACATTTGCACATGTACAAACCTTCAACTATCAGAGCACATAAAACACCAGGGGAACTCTGGAACTCTGTGCTCTACAACACACCTGATGCTTTTCTCCCTCCACCTACCACTCAAAATAAGCAAACATTAGGTGAACACTGACAACTGGGAGACTGAATCTTCTGGAATGCTGGGAGTGAGAAAGGAACAGCATGAGCCTCAACTGGAACATCAAAACCCCAGAGACTCACCACTTGGGCAGAACCTTTCCCAAGGAGCCCAGGACACAGCCTGTGACCAGATGAATGAAGCGAATTCGACTTCTCAGCACTTTGATCCGGTTTCCAAATTTTCTGTTTATAACCTCAATCCGCCAGAAATCATTTGAGTCCCCTGTCCCATTCTAACACATAAGGCAAGGAAAAAATGCAAAGAAAATAATATGACTTTAGAGAAGACATTTCAGATGCCCCATGTTACAAAGGTCAAAGACTAAACTGACCTCAATGATTGAGGTGGGGAAGGGAACAAAAGGGCCTGGAAATATTTCAAGTGATGGATACTGCTTCAGCACTCACTATCCCAACCAAGAAAGTTAGTATAACTCCTGGAACCTGATGTCCAAGCCTGCACTTCATAGGACAAGAGTTTAAATTCCAAATAGATGTTTCTGCCCTTAAACCAAACTAAAGACATCACCCTGAGCCAACAGAAATCGATTTGGGCCATTTGCATCCATGACCTTGGCCATGTGGACACCCATTCAGCTAAGCCAGCAAGGTCTGGCCTGGACACTGTACTTGGAAATTAAGACAGTTGTGCCTAATTCTCCTCGGGAGATGCCCACAAGAAAAAGGTGACGCTCAGAGTCTTGGCTCTAGCACACACTGGGATGAGAAAACAGGGTTGGAAAATCCATTTTATGAAACCCAGAATTTTTACTGATGCACCAAAGCCCTTGGAGGGGAACGTAACTGATAGTTATAAGTCTAGTTACCCTCTTGTTTTTGTTTTCAAATTACTGTCCAAGCCATAAGTACTCATTGAGCTTCCTCTATGAACGGCATCACCCAAGGTAGTAAAAATCCAAAAGCAATGTGGTGAATATCCCCCTGCAGAGGGAAGTAATCCTTAAAAACAAGGCAAACAGGGATTTGGGACCTGGCAAAGGATAAATGTCCACAGTCATCTGGGGTCACATTGTGGGTCTGTGGCGTTTACATCCAATGTAGATTTAAAAGGGACCCACACAGTATTCATATCTGACATTTATTAAGTGTCAGAACATAAAGTGGCGTGGTTATTATGGGAGGAGAGAGATGGAAACAGATAGACTTCATAGGCTGCTTTTCCCAAATGCTGAGTCCCTGTACAGCCTCCATCCTTAGGAAAATGCCAGAATTCTGGGGAGGATGTGTTCTGCCATATGGCCGAGTCAGGCTGTGCACACTCCAGTTGCTCACTTACTATGCCATAGCCAGTGACCTGGTAGTGCTTCCGGGTCAGGGGGGCCTCATGATAGTGACTGTGCAAGTTCCGAGAGGTCCTAGAAGTTAGAAGAGAGAAGTTCCATTATCTGAAAGAAAAGAGATGTGTCGCTTCTTCTTTACCAAAGGATACTTAGAGTCACCTGTTCAGATCTTAAAAAAAACCTGAATAGGAAATTCAGTGTGTCAGGAACTCCTTGACTATTTACTCACAAGAAATACCTAGAGAACTGGAGAACTGCTCAAACCAGGAGGGACAAATGGTAGGAGTACCGGCCTGTGTGCCAAGAAAGGGGCTACCTTCAGGTGGAAGGTGCGGGTGGAGGTAGTGACAACACATTTGGTGGCTTTGAAGCACTTAGCTTGCAGGTGTGGGTAGAAGAGTATTAAAATCTATAATCTGCATATCCCAGAGATAGAAACCTCTCTCTCTATCTATTTTCTATTCCCACCACCAGTTTTATAAAGTGGGGATCTATAGGGAAAATAGGAGTTTAATTTAGCTTTTATTTACTTTGTGCTTATTTTAATCCATAATAAGAAATAAATGTTCATTATAAAAATTCTGGAAATTCTCAAAAATAAATTTAATAAATTTTAATTTATTAAAAAATAAAAATTATTTAATAATGAAATTAAAATTTTAAGTATCCATGATCATACCAGAAAAAAAAACTCTCATAGCTTTTCTATATGTATAAAATTCTGATTTTTAAAAAAAATCTGTATCTAATAATTCTAGTATATGAAACTTCTGAGGGCTGCTTCTGCTATGTATTGTTCCTGCTTATTCTTGCATGTGGGGTCCTATTCCTTGTGTGTTTAGTTATTTATACTATTTAATTATTATTCACTGTCACCAAAAAACCATTGATAAGAATAGGTAACAATGTTTTTTCCAAAAAGATTTAGAAGTTAGAAGAGAGAATTGTCTTAAGGCACAACTGTCTTAATTTGCCTTTCACCAGGCTGCTAGGAAACATTGCCAATCTAGGATTATGTGCATTTAAATTCCTGGCTTGAAGATCTTGAGACCATCTGGGTGAAATAACGTTGGGCTGCAAACCCATGTGAGGATCAACTGGTAGTTACAACATCTCAGGCACCAGAGACAGAGCCTCCCAACCCCCGCTTCACCCCTCCCAAGCACACTCTGCTCAGCACCACAGTAACTTTTCCAGAGTACACGTGGACACAGCAAATTTACCCAGCCCTAACCCTTTTGGGGCTCCCAATTTGGGGGAAGGATCACTTAGTAAACTTACCACTTTGGGTGAACCTAGAACTTTGACTTTAAAACTCCCTCTGTTAAGAGGCAGTCCAAACCAAAGTTCAACACTCAAGATTGTGGGATCATGGCAGAAGTGGCTACAGTGTCCCCCTTTTTTCTCAGATCCTCCCTTTCATTTAGATTTTGGCTTGGTAACTCCTTACTATCTTAACAGCTCTTTGATGCTTTCTAGAAGATGCTCTTATATTATTCCAGTTTTATATTTTTATTCCAGTTTTCATATTAGTCATTTTCAAGGATAACGTTGGGTAAATAAACTAATTTGCCATATTCTTGGAAACACATTTACATCTTTCTAAAGGTAGTCACTTAAGAAGCAGCTTGGGAGAAACCAAGATGGCGGCATAGGTAAACACCAGAGATTGCTGCCTCGCACAACCACTTCAAAAATACAACTAAAAGATGGAATGGACATCACCCAGAACCACAGGAAGGCTGGCTGAGGGGAAATTCTACAACTAGAAGGAAAGAGAAAAGCGTACCGAGACTCAGAGGAGGCGCAGTGCGGAAGTAAAATACTAAGGTGTGGAGGTGTGTGCGGAGCGGGCTGGCGGCTGAGGGCGCAGTTGTCTGTTTCAATCAGGAGGGAGTCTCAGGCTCTGAGCTCCAGTTCCGGGCGAGTCTCTGGGGATTCAGACTCAAACAGGAGAAGCGGGACTGTCTGGCATCGATCAGAACTCAAGGGCAGCTTTCTCTCCGAGGTTTACAGCGGTTGCTGGGACACTGAGAGGCAGAGCCTCTGGGGACGGGACTAAGAGCAGCCATAACTGCTCGCTCCACCCGCCCTGTTGATCCCCTGGGACCCGCCCTGCCCAAGCCCTGCACAGAGGCATTTGCTGGATAGCCTCAGGCAAAGGCTAGATTAGCACCTCCCTAGAGGACAGAAGTTCTCCCACTGCAGACACAGCTGATTCTCACAGCCAGTTGGCCTGGAGGTCAAATCCCCCCCAGTGTTACCTACAACAATCAAGGCTTAACTACAACAAGACTGCACACAAAGACCACAAGGGGGTGCACCAAGAAAGCATAAAAAATGCAGAGACAAAGAAACAGGACACAAATGACAGAAATGAAGGAAAGCAGAATGCTGGATATAGAGTTCAAAACCACACTTTTAAGGTCTCTCAAGAACTGTCTAGAAGCCACCGATATATTTAGTAAGGCCCTCGAAAAGACTGGTGAGACCGCCGATAAATATAGTGAGATCCTCAAGAAATCTAATGAGACCCTCGATGTTGTGATAAAGGACCAACTAGAAATTAAGCATACACTGACTGAAATAAAGAATATTATACAGACACCCAACAGCAGACCAGAGGAGCGCAAGAATCAAGTCAAAGATTTGAAATGCAAAGAAGCAAAAAACACCCAACCGGAAAAGCAAAATGAAAAAAGAATCCGAAAATACGAAGATAGTGTAAGGAGCCTCTGGGACAGCTTCAAGCATACCAACATCCGAATTATAGGGGTGCCAGAAGATGAGAGAGGGCAAGATATCGAAAACCTATTTGAAGAAATAATGATAGAAAACTTCCCCTACCTGGTGAAAGAAATAGACTTACAAGTCCAGGAAGCGCAGAGAACCCCAAACAAAAGGAATCCAAAGAGGACCACACCAAGACACATCATCATTAAAATGCCAAGAGCAAAAGACAAAGAGAGAATCTTAAAAACAGCAAGAGAAAGAAACTCAGTTACCTACAAGGGAATACCCATACGACTGTCAGCTGATTTCTCAACAGAAACTTTGCAGGCCAGAAGGGAGTGGCAAGAAATATTCAAAGTGATGAATACCAAGAACCTACAACCAAGATTACTTTATCCAGCAAAGCTATCATTCAGAACTGAAGGTCAGATAAAGAGCTTCACAGATAAGGAAAAGCTAAAGGAGTTCATCACCACCAAACCAGTATTATATGAAATGCTGAAAGGTATCCTTTAAGAAGAGGAAGAAGAAGAAAAAGGTAAAGATACAAATTATGAACAAATATGCATCTATCAACAAGTGAATCTAAGAATCAAGTGAATAAATAATCTGATGAACAGAATGAACTGGTAATTATAATAGAATCAGGGACATAGAAAGGGAATGGACTGACTATTCTCAGGGGGAAAGGGGTGTGGGAGATTCGGAAAGAGACTGGACAAAAATTGTACACCTATGGATGAGGACAGCGGGTGGGGAGTGAGGGCGGAGGGTGGGGTGGGAACTGGGAGGAGGGGAGTTATGGGGGGGGAAAAGAGGAACAAATGTAATAATCTGAACAATAAAGATTTAATTTAAAAAAAAAAAAAAAGAAGCAGCTTGGGCAACTGAAGTTTTTTCTTTTGTCCTCTAAGAAAAGGGAAGCTGAAAGATACCTTCAAACTTCAAAGCTCCTCAGAGCCAAACTAGGTAGGCACAGGCTCACCTGCTTATTTCACGGACCTTCCTAATGCGGCTCTACGTCCTCCCCCAGCAGCTTGTTCCATTTGCCAGAGCCTTGTTCAGACCTGACTTCTGTTCATTTCCAGCTTAAAAACAACTCCTTACCTTTGGTGCCCATACCACTCATTTATCCCAAAGAGCAAACTTACTTACTCTTTATGTTCTAGTCGAATGATGTCTCCATGTCTTACAAACTCCACTGGGAATGAGGGGTCTAGGGGATCTGCCAAGAAGAAACAAGCACTGTTACTTGAAACCATTCGCTCACCGGGCCAGTACTGACTGAGGGCCCACTGGGAGTTACAGTGCCTGGCAGGTGCTAGAGATGCTGTCAGGAGACAGAGAGCCCAGAGAGAAAGGTCCCGACTGTTTCAGAGGACTGGATAAGGGTGTGTCCCAAAATAACGTTTGAAAGACTCTTAAAGGAGAGGGAGAATTTTGCTAGGAGAACAAGTGGGGGAAAGTCACAGAAGTGTGAAAGAGCAAAACTCATTTGATGGTCTCCTGTGGTTAAGGGAGCAGGCAGGAAGGGTGGGAATGGACGAGTGTGTGAACAGTGGGGCCAGGCGAGAAATATGGCCATCTCTGACAGGCACTGAAGCCCCCACTGGAAGATTTTTAAGCTGGGAAGGCAAGTAGTACTACGATTTTCCTTTTAGTAGTAAAAAAATAGTCTTCCAAAAATTAATTCCATGCAAATTACCATTTCCAAGCTCTCCTCAAAAATCAAATGTTAAACCCTGCACATTTTGCCAGTAATTATCTTGTTCCTGGCAATATACTTGCTAAGTCTTAGGTAAAGATAATGATGAAATGATGAAAAAAGGGACTACAGTTGACACTTGAACAACATAGGTTTAAAATGAGCAGGTCCTTATATATGGATTTTTAAAATAAATACTACAAATGTATTTCCTCTTCCTTATGATTTTCTCAATAATTTTCTTTTCTCTAGTTTACTTTACTCTAAGAATACAGTCTATAACATATATAGCATATAACGTATGTGTTAACCAACTGAGTATGTTACTGGTGAGGCTTCTGGTCAATAGTAGGCTATTGATAGTTAAGTTTTGGGGGAGTCAAAAGTTATACATGGCTTTCTGACTGCGCAAGAGGCCAGTGCCCCTAAGCCCTGCATTGTTCAGGAGTCAGCTGTACTTCAGTATCATCTAGAAGTCAAAACTGATCGGGATCTAGAAAGGTGATGACGATGGAAAAGGAATCATCAGTAATCACAGCAACACAGAGGAATTCTTGCAAATTTCCATCCCAAACAGTGAGACACGAACACTCCAGGTCAAGAAGACAAATTTACTAGCACAAATCATGGCTCTCAAGTGAATCAGAGAACTTAACTACAGAGATTCCCACTCCTATGTGGACTCTTAAGGTCTCTTTCAATTTAAAAGTTTAGCCCTAGCCAGTTTGGCTCAGCGGATAGAGCACTGGCTTGCGGACTGAAGGGTCCCGGATTCGATTCTGATCAAGGGCATGTGCCCCAGTTGCAGGCTCGATCCCCAGTAGGGGCGTGTGGGAGGCAGCCGATCAATGATTCTCTCATCATTGATGTTTCTCTCTCTCCCTCTCCCTTCCTCTCTGATGTCAATAAAAATATTTTTTTAAAAAATAAATTTTAAAAAATTAACTAGCAAGATGACATTAAAAAAAGTCAATGGGAGGGAAGTTTTCTTACTTCATATAAATTTATAGCCATCAAGGTCTCAACGACCTCAGTGCCACATGCCCACCGCCCACAGTGCTTGCAGACACTGCCTTCTCACAAGATCTTAGTTGCCCGGGTGAAATGCAGCTACTTTAACCTACAAGCCACAACGAAATAACAGACCAGGGATGTTCAAAGATTCAGTTAGGCCCACATGACTTTCAAAGTAAAGGTGGTCTCCCCTCACTAACACCTCATTGTGATAGACCACTTATTAAGTTTGGCCTGTTGAATAAAAACCCAATCAATACCAGTACTAAAAAGGTATAGACATAGATCCTGCCCAAGAGTATCATAATTCATATTACTGAGGAATAGGATGCAAAGACAGTGACTGTGTATGCCATATTCTGATCCAAAAACCACAGCAAGAAGAGGAGTGGGGAAAGGAACAAAGAAGGTGAATTCAGATGATCATCTGCCCCTTCCCCCACAAAGGCTCAGGGGCAGCTGACTTGAGACAGGCTGAGCCAGGTGGTGTTTGCTGGGGAGTCACAGAGGATGCCTGTGGCACAGGACAATCTGCAGGGGCTCAGGTGAGTGGGAGATGCCCTCTGTTCTCTCGCAGCTGCAGCAGAAGGCATAGCCTGCAGAGAGCTAGCTGCCTGACCAAAAAAGCAAGATCCAGATACAGCCCATTTCATAGGCCCTGAGAGCCCAACAGGTGTGCCTCAGAGCAGCTTTGTCCGGTGAGGCAGAAGCAGACTAGCAGGCACTGAGTGAGGTACCAGACAGCAGCCTAGACAGGCCCAGCACAGGGCTGGCAGGCCCTCAGATTTCCAACTCACTGCCCAGTCCAAGGATGACCAGTAGGCAGCAAC
Organism: Myotis nattereri; assembly: GCF_964212035.1. NCBI lineage: Eukaryota > Metazoa > Chordata > Mammalia > Chiroptera > Vespertilionidae > Myotis > Myotis nattereri. The sequence continues at coordinate 21,525,619 of NC_138075.1, read as the reverse complement.
ACTATCATATCAAGACAACTGGAGCTGCACCATACGCTAGGGTCTGCAATGCGTGGCGTGTTCTAAATTAGAAATGAGAGCAGCCAGCATGTGCCCCAGTTGGGGCTATTCACCAGCCCCTGGTGGCATGCCCAGGTAATCGTCTGGATCAAGTCTGAGCTTTGGTTCTGTTGTCTTCAAAATGCAGCTCTGAGAGCGAGATCATATATGTCTTGCTCACTGCTAATCCCCTAAGGTGACAATAGCACTTTGAACTAGCAGGTGCTCAATAAATAACTGTTGAAAGGATAACTGAGATAGTAAACACATTGTCAAAGAATGCTCAGGAAAGCCCATCTTGTTACCCTTCTCTGGAGGCATGAGAAATGTGGAGGACTGAGAGTAAGTAATCACACAAGAAGCATCAGTTCCCCACATTACCTGAGTCTGTATTCTGCTTCTTGATAATCCACAGGTTGTTGTAGTCCTTGTGCAGATAGGTGGTGACCTGGGTGAAGGTGGCAGGGAGGGGGAGGAAGGAGGAGGGAGGAGACCATCACTATCAGCACAACCAGCCACAGGACAATCAACAGCAAACCAACATTGCTTAAGCCTTTCTGAACCCCAGCCACCAACCCAAGGGACCACGTTTCCCAGCAGGACTCAGAAGCAGCACTAAGTGAGATTCTCTCCTTCCTTCTGCATTGAGAGGACTTTTCCCACAAGAAGGAAGCACCATGATACCTTGTGTAACAGAGAGGATTTAGTGCATTTTAAAAAGGAATTAAGCCATGGCCGGTGTGCTCAGTAGTTAAGAGTGTCAGCCCATGCACCAAAGGGTCTCAGGTTTGATTCCTGGTCAAGAGCATGTACCTGGGATGCAGCTTCAAACCCTGGCCCTGGCGCCTAATCCAGTACCAGGGAATCCAGTATCATGGTGGTCAGAGGGGAACACTGAAGCCTAAGTTGAAGCCTAAAGAAGCCGAGTTAGCCACGGCAAAGAGGAAGAGAGCGCAGGAAGCAGGGGAAACAGCGCAAGCAAAGGGCGGGCGGCAGGAACAGGAATGGCAGGTTCGGTGCAGAAGAGGCTCACGGACCTGCTGCTGGCGGGCGCCAATGCCCTCAGGATAGAGGTGCCTGTGGGAGTGGAGATAGCCGATGGCCATCCGCAGGTTCTTCACAGTGATCACAGAGCCGAAGGCCAGGTCTAGGGGGAAGGGAAGGGGGGGGGGGTGAGTAGCACAGTGCTAGAAGCCACCGCTGACTGGGAGGGGCCTCCCAAGCCCTAGGGCTCATAACCCTCTTACAAACCCCACTGGGCTGAGGATACCCAAAGCAGGTGTGCCACTGCCTTCACACTCCTATAGGGTCAACTTAAGAGGGAGTTCACTCCAGGGTGCCCTTCTTCCCTCCCCACTAAGCACTTCGGAAGAACCTGGGTAGTAACAGTGTGATTAGAGCACTGTTTGTAATAGTGAAAGATTAGACCCACGTGTCCTTCAGTCAAGGTCTGGACATACATTCAATGGAATAAAGGAAGAAGCATTCTCTGTCGTTATCTGGAATGTTCCCCAAGATATGATGGTATGATAGACGGTTAAGACAGACTTCTGTGCTTCTGAATCCAGTACCATATGGAGTAACTATTTAATGGTATTTGGGCTTTTTCTTTACTCCAAATTAAAAACAACAACAAAACGAGCAGAGTAAACCTCATTTCCTTTTTACTGTCCCTCTTTTCTCAATCCCTCAAACTGTGGCCACCCTGCCATTCCCCACTCCACCGAAAGAGGTCTCACTCCACCAGAGATGGCCCACCCTGTCTTCCTCTGTCCACTCACTAGGTCAGCAGACTGTGCCGATTACACTTGGATCCGAGGTGGAGCAGGCCTGGCTGCACCCACGCGAGCCCAGTCTTGGGGAAAAGGGCTTCATGCATTGACGAGCACATGACAGTGGGCAAGTGCTTTGGCAAAGGTGTGACAACGTGTGACATGGGGGAGCCCAGACAGGGTAGGATGACTTCTCGCCCCAGGAGTAAGAGGAGGATGGCTTGTTGGAAGAGATCACAGTTGAGCTCGGCTTTATAAATGACGAACAGGAATTTGCACACTGCTGACCACCTTTGCTTTTTGAAACGCTCTCTGTTCCTCCTTCTGAGCCCCATACTCCCTCATGAATGGCTCCTCTGCAGCTCCTTCCTAGGTCCCCTTCCTCCTGCCATCCCCAATGACCTGACCTCACCCTTTTTCTCTTCCTCTCTCTGCAGTTTCCTTATGGGTCATAGCACTGCCACCGCATTAGTCACCCCTTTATCTGGCTGACTCCTCCTTTGAAAGCTTCAGCTCCAAGCCCGCTGGCCCCATTGCACGATTTCCCCAAGTACCTCAAAGTCTCTGATGTAGAACTCAATATCTGCCTTTCCAAACCAACTTCTTAGCCTTTCCTCTTTCTCATTCTTTCCACTGTCTGGGAGAGCCCAGGGCTCTGGGCACTGTACAAGGCACTGGGGAGACTAAAAGACAGTCTTTGCCCCAGGAAACCATCACCTGGGCTCAGGTCCTTAGTGACATCTTGTTCCCCCCTTTCCGTATCTAACCTCCCGTGTCTATGCCCGGTTGCCTTACCTCTGTGCCCAGCTCAATGCCTGCAACAGCTTCCCAGAGGACATCTCCTGCCTCCACTCCCATGCCATCCTATACTTAACCACCAGAGTCATCTCCCTAAGGCGCAGCCTTCCTGGCCTCCGCCCTGCCCAATACCTCCACTGGGTCTCCAATGCCTGGGTAATGAAGCCAAACACCTCATCCAGACATTTCAAACCCTCACTATCTGGCCCAACCTATCTTTTCAAACTTATTTTCAGGTACTTTTCTGCATATAATCTGTGCCTTGAGTTTTGCCCTGTCCTTGGCCTTGACCATGCTGTCCCTTCTGCCCAATATGCCCTCTCCATCTGTTGAAACCTACACATTCTGCCAGGGCCTGACTCCCAGACCACTCACTCTATCTCTCACACCCTGTGTCCCCACTTTATGTACTGAACCCGACAGTCATATCAGGCATAGACTCTGCACTTCAGACTCTACGCTGGAGGGCATCCACCTACCACTGCCAACGTGGCTAAGGCTTGCTCAGTAACTACCTGTGCATAACAACACACGCGAGCCACCGCACTCCACGGTGGAAACTGGCCAGTGGCCCTGAAGGTCCAAACAGAGTCTCTCTGGTTGGCCTTCCCACAGAGCTGGCTTGGATGTTTTCACAGCCGCAATGGAGAAGTCTCTCTTTAGGGACAAAGAGTTTGCTGCTCAGGAAGTCTACCTCTGCACTTCCTGTGTCCCGACCCCCTCTCTTGAGTACTCGTACTGGAAATAGCTGGATCTTTCTCCCACTTTGCCCTCTGCAGACCGAAATAACTCAAACTATCATAGTCGTCTTTTCTAATTCAACTCCCAGAAAACCCTCTGCCCTGCATCAGGCCCAGGAGACACTCACACTCAGGGATGGAAGCGTTGTGAAGGCTGTTTCCTGAGAGCCGGGCCTGGAAGGCGGAGCTGAAGAAGCCATCGCCGGGACCACTGTGGGAGAGCAGGAGCAGGGCAGAGCCCAGTGAGTGCAGTGAAATCATGACTTCCCAGGAGCCTAGAAAGAGCCCTGCTCGGCTCCTTTAAGGACAACCAGAGTGGCAGTGAGGCATCAGGAGACAGACATGGGTGATGGAGGAGGAGAAACTGGGTCCAAATCCCAACTCAGCCACTTACTAGCTAGGGAGCCTTCTGAAGATACCTAACTTGGCTTAGCCTCTGCTCCTCATTTATAAACAGGGGTTTAAAGATTTCAAAGTAATTACGATTAAATGAGAAAATGGGTACAAAATGCTGAACATTCCTGACACTCAGTAGCTACTTGTTAAATGGGAGCTGCTGCTGGTGCTACTGTTATTACTATCCTCATCCCAACTGCACACCTTATGGTGGCTCATCCCTGTTAAACACAAGGGGCTTTGTTTAGGGAGAAGGGGCTTTTGGCTGTTAGGAAATTCTTTACTAAGGGTGTTGGCCTTTCTGAGCATTTTGGATACCCAAAAGATAGAACACAGGAGAACACCAACAGGAAAACACCCTGGGTCCCCTCCTGTCATCCCAACCACAGACCCAGGAAATCACACGGCCCATCGGCGGGCTTAGAGGCAGGAGGAAGACAGACTGAGCAGCTAGAAAGGCTCTGCTGTACCTCTGACTCAGCACCGCGAAGTGAACAGCATAGATGGCTGTGTAGAGAGCCAGCGGCAGCACTATGAGGCACAGGATGCGCGCAGTCAGGTGTTTTCCCACAGTCACCTGTAGACAGAGCCAATGTTATTCCTTATACCTTACATGTGCATTATATATGTTTTCATGTATAAGTCACAGTCATAATAAAATTGAAAAACTAACAGCCATAAAGAAAAACTATGTGGAAATGCTTTCCATAACACCCACCACTGAAACAATGCCGGGGGCTGAACAGGAGCCAGCCCCCTGCTGGCTGTCCGAGCCCTCACCCTGGACCCCAGACTGTCACTGCACCACCAACAAAGCGCTGCCTACATCTTCAGCATCGTCACTCATCAGTCCCCTGTACATCCCAGTCACACTGATCCCCTGCACTTTCCCCGAGCTTCCTGTACTGGCCAGCCCCACCCATCACAAGGACGACTGCTCCTTAATTTAACTTCAAGCCTCAGTGTTTTCCCAGAAGTCCTCCTGCATCACCTGAGACAGGGTCACACCCTCCTCTGCGCTCTCACAGAACTTGTTGGCTAAACTATAATTGCCTGCTCACTTATTTCTCTCTCTCTCCATTGTCTCTAGAGGGCAGGGATCATTGTTTTATTCATCTGCATGTTCTATCTCACACTTAGAGGATAGCATGTCTGTATTTTCTGAATAAATAAACTTGTTGGGACTCGGTTCAGAGGCAATGGAGCAGCCTTTAGTAAGCAGTCTGCCTTCCCTCGGTTTAAACCCTAGATCTGCCCCTATTGCCTGTATGACCTGGGGCACATTATTACCTCTCTAGGTCTTGATTTCCTCATTTGTAAAGAGAGGGTAGTAGCTACCTACCACATAAGATTGTTATGAAAAGAAAATGAGATAATGAAGGTAACGCATATTGCATAGTGCCCAGCACAGAATGAGCCCTTAATAAACAATATTGTAATAAACCTTACTGGCTTCCAAATCTGAAAAGCCTGGATCGGGAAAAGAAAACTGTGAGTTCAGAAAGTCTCCCTGACCATTTCACCCAAGGTCCCCTGCGTCAGCGCCTGACATATACCAGTATTTGGCATGAGACCAACTGGACAGAATCCTCTAGCTGGGTAGTTTGCAGAGCATTTTTAAAACATTTCAGAAACAAATGCCAAAAATGAATTCCAGGAATGTGAGTCTATCCTCGCCCTTTATACCACTCCAGCCTCTCAGCCATTGCCCCCTCCCCCGTCCTGCTGCCTACAGAGAGCAGCTGGTCCAGCTTGCCTGGGCCCAGAACACAGCCACTCCGTGCCTGCAGCAGAGGCAGAGGTAGGCCACTGGCTCTGCTGAGCAATACTGGGGAGCAAAGACATTTCTACAAGCACTTGGTTCTCACCAATGAAAGACTGAGGTCTCCAAACAGGTGCCAAAGGTCTGATACGGTGTTCCACCCCACGTGCAGGATGATAAAGAGGCCAACAAACTTGACCCCTATAGCACCAGCCAGATTAATGCCAGTCAGGCTGAGCCAGAACCACCAGGGGGCAGAGAAGGGCCTGAAAACCAACAAGACACAGAGTTCAGTTTGGCAGCTGGAACCAAACTCAAAAGCAAGAGCATCAGTGGGCAAGGGCACAGGTTCTCTGACTCTGAGGGGCTGTGCTGTGCCCTCTATGCGAGGGCTCCTAACCTCAGGGGACCATGAGGCTCCAAGAACAGCATGGTTTGTGAAACTTGAAACTGCAGGAAGCACAGTGTGGGTGGGAGTGAGGAGGAGCTTTTTCTGTGAGAGGGATCAATGCTTTCCTGGATAAGTAAGCAAGAAGCTTTTCTTCAAGGGATAACCAATCACGTGGATGTCAAAGGGAAATCCAGAGAAGCCACTGGATTGAGTCAGCCCTCTCTTTTGCCACCTCTGGACCTGTCAAAGCCAGCATTTGTCAAGTGCTTACCATGTGTCAGGCACTGTTCCAAGTCTCTACACAATTAACTCTTCAACTTCGCTAACCCCATGAGGTAGATCCTATTGCTATCCTCTTTTACTAGTGCACATGGGGAAGGCAAAGGACAGAGAGGTTAGGTAATACAGCTAGCAAGCGGTGGAGCATGGTTCCAGCCAGGGCAGTCAGTGCCAAGGTTTGCTGTACTTACAGCTCCCAACACACTGTGCTGCAATTTTCTCACTTTCTGGTGGCCTCCCCTGCCAGAGCGAACGCTCCTTAACAGCCAGACCTAAGTCCCGCTGTACCTCCAGCTCCTAGCACAGTACCTGGCACAGAGTATGCATTCCAGAAACGGCAGGTGGAAGTGAATGTGGCAGAGACAGAAGATAACCCAAAGCCAGAGAGACCTGGATCAGGCTTTATTAGCATAACATCATTTAATGAGATAACATCATTTAATGAGCGTTGTCATGGTGAAACCAAGTTGACTTCTAGAAAAGCCCAGATGAGCCAGCTCTTTGGTTTGAATAGAATGAATGTATTCTACTCTCTCAGAGGTAGAAGGATGATCTGGAAAAGACTACCCTGGGGAAGACGAGGCCCTCTAGTACAGCTTCAGAACTTTGCAGGGCCTGCAGGGATCCTCTTGACTACTATGGACCATTCAAGCCAACCTTTATGTACACTATTCCCACCGTTAGGTCAGGGCTGGATGTAACAACCACCGAGGGCAAGGAGACAAACACTCCCAAGCATTATCTACCCTGGTTCCCTCCCCTCTAGGATGGAGAATGTGAAAGATAAAGTTGTCCTGGGATCTCCTAACCAGCACTGGTGCCAAGGGGTGGCTTATAAGTTGGTGGGAAGGCATTAGGACGCTCTATAATATCCACAAGCCCCTATCTAAGTCCACCACTGTAAAAATGATAATATTCTTGAAAAATACAATCGACATTTTCTTAGTCTTATGTAAAGCAAAAATAAATCTATAGAAAACCTTTTCAAATCTATTTTCATGATCTAAAATGGGTAATCTAAGTTTTTTAAAAAGTTGGATTGCCTTAAACTCAGCCTCAAGACAAGTCCTCTAGGCACTTACCCTGTCCCTGGCTATTATAGAAATTCTGGAGCTGCCGTAGCCTCTGGACCACCTCACTCCCCTGCTCGCCCCCTCCCAACCACCCCCCGCCACACACACACACACACACACACACACACACACACACTCCCAAAGACGGAGTTTCTGACCTGTCAGCACAGGAGTTGTACTTGACCATGCTCAGCATGGCAGCCATGATGAAGAACATCAAGATGGGGTCAAGGAGGATGTACTGGGACAGAGTGAGGCATCCTGTGTCTGAAAAACATGAGCTCAAGTGGTCAAAAAATGAGATCAGAGATAGGCCCCCAAGAACCAAACACCCCAGCAATAAGTCCCCCTTGCGCTTAATTGCAGTCAAGACTAGATGGGCCACTGAGTCATTGGGGAGGTGGAAGGTCACAGCTTGGGGGTACACCAAAGCCCAATGATACGAAATAGTATCCCACGTCTTCCAGGCCCTTAACTCAAGAAAGGATCATGTGACTCATTCAGATAGAGCAGTCCCGAGGTGAGGGCTCTTGCTCATTTCCAGCCTTACAAAGTGAGTTCCGCCGCCCGCTCATATAGCCACAAATGGCCCACACCGAAGGCAGTCTGACCATTTTGTAGAAAGTCTATATTGGGAGCTGATTCTCCAGGTAGGTGCCAAAGTGAAACACGATTTCAGTACATCATGCCCCTGCTTACACTCTCCAATGTCTTCCCATCTCACCCAGACTAACAGGCTCCTCGTGGCGATGCCAAAGCCTGCACGGTCTCCCTCCTATCCAACCTCCTATCCCAACACCCTCTTCCTGGCTCACTCCACTCCCGCCCCACTGGCCTTCTTGCTGTTCCTTGAATCCACTAAGTGCCACCTTAGACCAGGACCACGCACATGCTGTTCCCACTGCCTGAACACTCTTCCCTCCCATCTCTGCATGGCTTAATCTTTTGCTTCACACAGGTCTCTGCTCAAGGCCACCTCCTTAAGCAGGTCCTCACTGACTACCCTACCTAAAACAGGATCATTCCTCATGACTTTATTCTTCACCCGACTCTATTTTCTACATTGCATTTTTGCATAGAATGTTACACTATAGACTTAGTAATTTACTGGCTTACTTATCATCTGCCCCACTAGGGAGTAAGCTCCTCATCCTCTGAGGCCGATAAAAGTGGCCTAGAAAGAGGAGATGCTTTAAAAATAGTATTGACTGAGAAAATAAATAAATGACAATAAATAACTGAAAAGGAAATTAAAGACACAAAGAAAAAGCCACCAATCCTCTACCAAGAAGCCCTATAATCTTGCAACATATCGATCAAAACAAGGATAGAATCACCCCTAAAATACCCACCTACAGTGGTCTGGACTTCCTAAATGTTAAGCTCTGTAAGGTCATGAATGCACTTTCAGAAGAACAAGGCTAGCAACAAGATCGGTTTCCATGGATCAGCTCTCATTTAGCCATGGGAGGATTATCCACAGAAAACATGTAAGTTCCCATTTTACTACCCCCTGCTGCCGAGCTACTTTGAGGCATCGCCCTTGCATTCAGCTAAAATTAGTTTAAGGAGTACAAACTAATCTTGATAGTAACCTAAGAGAAGCAGAATTAGAATTATAGGCCTACACACACACACACACACACACACACACACACACACACACACAGCTATCTTCTTATCCAATCCAAACTTAAATCTTAAATGTGGACAACTGGAGATCATCTATGCCAACTCTCCCTTCCAATAATGTAAAGGCTTGCTACATACAAGTATACATATAGTAAGTATTACCAGTGAATAAAATAATGTAAATGTAATACATTTACTCAATCCTAAAGTTACTTAACAACTGGGCCCATAGACAGACCTGTAAATGTGTTGATTTCCAGCTACATTCACAGTGTAGCAGACAATTTCCCAAGAAACGTGGTAGAAGACAACTTACCAAAGGTGAGGAGGGCAGCGCTGAGCAGTGCTGCGGGGAGGGACTTGGACAGCTCCAGTACAGTGAGGTAGGCAAAGGGGATCAGCAAGGAACCGAGGAACGCACACAACTACAGAAGGAAAAGAGAAGCAGTCAAATAACCAGATTAGCTAAGGCTCAGAGACCTACAAGCTCAGGTCTAAGATGGAAGACCCCAATGAGGACACGGTGACCTAAAACCAGCTGGCACATGTATGAACGAGAAAGGGGTGGTGTAACCGTGAGGCATCAAATCAAGCAGCATTTAGTTCCCACTGAGCACCAACTTGTGCACTGACACGAAATCAGCAAAGTTCAGCCAGGGAGGCGTGAGCAGGATGGCACACTGGTCTCAAGTGGGGGATGCCGGTTAGACTGCCTATCACTATTAGCTGTGACCCTGAGGAAGTCACATGTCTCTTTACTCAGCCTCCCCTTCTGTGTAATGTGAAGAATCAGAGTTCTTACCTCAAAGGGTTTATACTCTGAAGATTAAATGACCTAAAGTTTGTTAACACACAGGAAGTACTTGATAAACATTAGCTTCTATTACAAAATTAGGGACACAAGTTAAGACCTCTCTGAGGTGTTTTAATATTGTAGAGAATTCTGTTATTTCTCCCTTAGCCCTTTTCTTCAGTCATACCAGGAACCACTCTTTAATCTACAGGTGGTATTCTTATTTTAGCAAAAAGAATGCTTTGCGCTTCAGTAACTGGAGGGTGTTTTTGTTTTGTTTTCAACCACAAGCCTTCTCTGTACCTCTCCACCTCATCCATCAAGAGTAAACAGGCAAGCCCAAGGAAGTGGAAATTCTCACATTTGGGCTGTCGCCTTTTGTTAACAGAAAGCAATGTGCCCTAGTGTGAAAGGGAACACCGCTGTCATATTTGCCTTCTCAATTCCCATAACAAGTTCACAGTGAGTCAGGCCTATATCCAATTATGCATGCTATATGGTATTCAAAAGTCATTAAGAAGACACAGGATCACTTAGAATATGAACTTGAGGGTATGGGACACTTCTTGTTTAATATGGTATCATATGACCATGCAAATTATCCAACAATTTGTCCAAATAAGCACTTTGTATTTATCTAAAGTGTTTGAGCTCCTCAATGAAAGGGGTTTGTAAATGTAACTTGCTTTGAGAGCTCTACGTTGAAGGTCAGTTTCTTCAGGTCTCATTCAGCTACAGGTATGGAGTACCCAGAGTTGGGTGTTAAGGCCCTGCCATGCTCCATCAAGACTGCTGCTGGGACACAGGGAACAGAGGAAGCGGACACATGGCCTCCCTCCAAAGACTGGCACACCCCTTGTGTGTGCCTGAAACCTTCATGGGAAAGAAGTAGGAACCTGGTGACCGGAGTGTGGGGATGCTGAAGTCTTAAGAAAGGGCTCTCAGAGATAAGCAATACTCCAGCAAGTGTGGTCTGAGAGAGGAAGAGCATGTAGCTTGCCAAGGTGCTGAGGCCAATGCTGGGACTACAGGAGACTCCTGGCTGCCTGGCTGCCTGGGTCCCAGGCTGCTCTCCAACCTGCAGTCTATGCCTCACATGGGCATAATAGATGACAGGGTGGGCTTGCTCCTATCTGTGTAATCTCCATTATCTGTGGCCTCCCCTTCCCTTCTTACCCACACCAGTTCCGAGTCTCTATGCCTGAATTTCTACTACAGGGCATGGATCCAGTCATCCTCCCCCGACCCCAAAGTCCGTTGTGTACACCTGCCACCACCCCAGGATTTCCAACTGTAACATTTGTGAGTGTGGCTACAGGGCGCAGTGAGGGTCTTTCAAGTCATGAAGCCTTACTCCTCTCATTCCCATGTAGTTGTGATGCTCGTATCTGTCCCCAGGCTTCTGGAACATAAAGGTGCCATCATATCCACTCAGGTAGCCAGCAAGACCTATCAGCATCTGACAGAAAGAACAAACAGAAACAATGAGAAACGTTTGAGAGGAGATTCCTTCATGCCCTAAACTTCCCTCCAGCAGCACCCAGACTTTGGTCTCCCTTGACAACTGTCCATAGAAGGAGTTGACAATGTGACATTTTCTCCTGCAGCTGTTCAAAGCAAGAACCTTTTGTCTATAGAGCTCATTGCTTGAAACAAATCCTCTCTTGTGTTAAGGACAAGTTCTTGAGAACAGTGCAGACTGGACACTTAGAAAGAAAAAATCCCACAATTTGAAGGGCAGGGCCAGTGAGGGGCTCGCTCGTCAGTCTTCTTTTATTTGCTATGAAATAAAAGCTGATAGCTCATTGTGGGGGAGGGGAAGGAGAGGGGCTGATTCCTGGAGAGACCGGAAAATGAGGTTCCAACTCAGAATGAGGAGGCAGAAAAGTGGCCAAGTTTCTACACATCAGGAATAGAGAAGGGAAGTGTGGGGGGGTGGGGGGCGGGGGAATAGAAAAGAGTAAAGACAGCTGCATTTCCCCAGAGGGGAACAGAAAAGTCCCAGCGGAAAAAATGCCAAAAGGCCAGAGACTGGCTTCTCCTTTTTCCAGTATTCCAAAGAGTGGCAACCTTGGCACATCCCAAACCAGAACAAATCAACCATAAACTATGATGAGAATCCTTCAAAACATTCAGGAGGGTCAGCCTCTTTCTATCTTTCCTTGGCCATCAACAGTGTAAAATTCTTTTCACACAAGCAATCAGAAGCAGCGAAAACATAAAAACTGCCAGCAAACGCCAAGCATCTGTAACAGCCCCAGGCTGCCCAGCCCAACCAGTGTTCGGTTAGCCCAGTGGTCGGCAAACTCATTAGTCAACAGAGCCAAATATCAACAGGACAACGATTGAAATTTCTTTTGAGAGCCAAATTTTTTAAACTTAAACTATATAGATAGGTACATTGTTATTAACTTAATTAGGGTACTCCTAAGCTGGCCTTTGTTAAAAACGTCCTCAATCTGATGGAGGTACGTTCGCTGAGGTCGACCCCTCCCAACTCTCCCATCCACACTCGTCTTGTATACTTGTTTCGTCTATCTCCTTTCGTTCATCCTCTCTATATGTCCAAACCATCTCAACATTCCTTTCTAACCCTCGACACTACATCTTCTTTCACTTCACAACGTTCCCTAAAATTAACTTAATGAAGTTTACTTAAAGTTTTAAGTCAACTTCGCACTGTACGTGCACGCCCGCACATGGTATTTTGTGGAAGAGCCACATTCAAGGGGCCAAAGAGCCGCATGTGGCTCGAGAGCCATGGTTTGACGACCACTGGGTTAGGCTGTGTGGAGGGAAAACCTCTCCCAGCAGCACTGCTTGTGGGGGCCTGGATTTGGACCACTAAACCAGCTCACTCTTTTCTCTAAGTAGTTCCAAACAGAGTTGCTATCTATAGTTCCATGTCGAAGTATAGAACTCCAAGTTCAGCAGTGATTACAAAGCCTTGTTTAAAAATAAAAAAATAAAAAGAAGGAATCCCAGGGTCCAGAGGTTAATTTAATATAATTAATTTAATACAAAGTAATGTAAGGTATTAGAAAGACAGAGTCATCCAAATACCCAGATGAACTAAAACTGGCAGGTGACCATCACAGCAGATGCTCCTACCTATCTGGGGTCTCAGAGGACAAGCTGCCTGGTGCTGGTCTACATTCCCAGATTGCTTGGCTGGTCAGGCTGTTCCTTCTCAGTTCCCTCAAGATTAAAAGTAGCCCTGAGCTAATTTCCTAACTAAGAGACTCACTCAAATCAATAAGAAAAGGAACAACCTACTAGAAAAATGGGCAAGTTCATAGAAGAGAAAATACAAATCACTAATAAACATATGAAAAAGAGCCCTAACCGGTTTGGCTCAGTGGATAGAGCGTTGGCCTGTGGACTTAAGGGTCCCAGGTTCGATTCCGGTCAAGGGCATGTACCTTGGTTGCGGGCACATCCCCAATAGGGGGTGTGCAGGAGGCAGCTGATGGATGTTTCTCTCTCATCGATGTTTCTAACTCTCTATCCCTCTCCCTTCCTCTCTGTAAAAAAATCAATAAAATATATTTTAAAAAAAACAAAAACAACAACAACAACAACAAAAACATATGAAAAAGAAATGTCCAACCTAACTCAGAAAGATGCAAATGAAAACAGTGATGTACCACTTTTTACTTTCAAGTTGGAAGTTTTGACAGTATAATCACACCAGTGCTGACAATGGTGTGGGAAGCAAACACCCTCATACACTGTTGGTGGGACTATATATTATTGCAAAAATTTTCAGGAAAACCTAGCAATCTCTAACACAAATTTAAATGTCCCTTTAACTCTCTAGTTTGCCCCCTGAGAATCTTTCAGATACATTTGTACAACTATGAAAATATATAGGTACAAGGATGTTCATGCAATATCTTTTGCTATGACTAAAAGTTGGAAATAACATAAATGCCCATGAATTGAAGAGAGGTAAAATAATTTATAGCACATCTATATAATGGAATAATATAGTCATTAAAAAGAATGGAGTACATTTTTATGTGCTAATGTGGAAAGAATTGAAGAAACATCATGTTTAAAACACAAGTTGTTACCCTGACCGGTATGGCTCAGTTGGATGGGCACTGTCCTGTACAATGAAAGATTGCCAGTTTGATTCCTGGTCAGAGCACATGCCCAGGTTGCAGGCTTGATCCCTGTGGGGAGGGGGGGGGGGGGGTGTACAGGAGGCAGCCGATTTATGTTTTGTTCTCATATTAATGTTTTTCTCTCTCCCTCTCTCTAAAAAAAAAAAATCAAAAAACTATTTTTTTTTTAAATACAAGTTGCTGAACAATTTTAGTCTGATCCGGTTTGCATAATGTGCTGTTCATATGAACTAATATTTATGTTTATAAATACGTACACACTTATCCTATATAATAAAAGCCCAGTGACCGAAATGGTGGAATGACCAGAATGACCAGAGACCAGAACACCACTGCCCCTTGCCCCGGCTTGCCCCACACCCCAGGGAGCAGTTAGGGGCACTCAGGCAGGCAGGAAGGCAGGCAGGCAGAGTGTTTAGGGGAATCAGGCAGGCAGGCAAGTGGTTAGGGGTGATCAGGCAGGCAGGCGAGAAGTTAGGAGCCAGCGGTCCCAGATTGCGAGAGAAATGTCTGACTGCCAGTTTAGGCCCAATCTGCAGGGATCCTTGCAGGATCGGGCCTAAACCAGCAGTTGGACATCCCCTGAAAGGTCCTGGATTGTGAGAGGGTGCAGGCCCGGCTGAGGTACATGCCCGCCCCCCCACCCCCCCGCATGAATTTCGTGCACTGGGCCTCTAGTATTTGTATAAAAAGTTTCTGAGAGGATATATAAGAAATTTAACAAAGGTGACCATAGAGTAACCTCTGAAGAATCGAAATGTGAGGGAAGGTAGCTTTTGGCCTTCTATTTCCTTCTGTACCGATCACGTTTTTTACTATGTGCAGGCATTTTTATTTCTTTAATAGTACCTATTTGACTGGAGCCCAGGTGCCCAGGGCTGGGATCTGTGTGAAGTGTCAGGTATGGGCTTCAGTACTGGAAGAGAAAACACCCTACTCACTCCTTAAAGGGGCTTTGACTGGCTTAGCCTCGGAACCTATGGAAGCTACTCTGCTCTCTTTCACGGTTTTCTAATTTGCTCATCACTGTCTTTCAGCCAAGTAGAGCACAGGACCACTAGGAGGTAAGTGAGCGGAGCAGGTGGACTGCACTCCCTGGAGGCAGGCTTAGAACGAAGCCTCACGTGTCTCCCTCCACACAGGGCCAGAGTGAGGAAGGGAAGGCTCAGGAAAAACAAATCAGCCAGTGTTTTCCATCGTCACTGTGCCAATCACAAGGGGACTCCAAAAGCCACAGGCTGAAAGACTAAGCTGGATTTCCTACAAAGAGCCTCCTCTCCAGAGGTCCAGTTCCCAGGCTTTATTCTTTCTCTCCATTTATTTTTTATTTTCAATTGAGATAAAAGTCATGTACTGTAAAATTCACCATGTTAAAGCATACTGAGGTTTTAGTTTATTCACAAGACTGTGCATCCATTACCACTACCTAATTCCAGAACATTTCATCACCCCAAAAAGAAACTCCGCACCCATCTGCAGTCACTCCTCAATCCCCCTCCCCCCGACACCCTGGCAACTACTAATCTTCTTTCTGTCTCTATGGATTTGACAATTCTGGACATTTCATATGAATGGACTTATACAATATGTGGCCTTTTGTGTCTGGCTTCTTTCACTTAGCACACTGTTTATAAGTTCATCCACGTTGTAGCATGTATCAATACTTCATTTCATTTTTATAGCTGAATAATATTCCACTGTATAGATATAACACATTTTGCTTATCCATCCATCAGTTGATGGACTCTCTCTCCATTTCTGAGCCCAGAGGACCCCTAAAAATACCAAAGATTTTTGATGAAAGCAACTGGTCTGGAATGTCAGGGAATTCTTTCTACGAGGCCAAGAATTAAATCCAAAACCAAGACTTGGCTGTTGTTCACCACTGCTTACCTTTCCCAGAGGAGGGTGCACATCAAAGAAAAAGGTACGGTTGATATAGTAACTTCCCATTTTTCCAAAGTGAGTCTCATCCCAACTAAAGGAAAAACAAAGAGAAATGAGAATTTTTAAGTTATCATACAACCCAAATAGCCTTAATAGAGCATGATTAAAATTACAGTTAAAACCAAAGACTATGAGTTTCAAGCAATTAATGAGAAAATGTGAATTTAAAAAAAAGTTTTTGACATAGTGATTTGAGGAAGCAAGACATCAAGTTGGTCATTAAACTTCATTTAGATAAATTTTTAAAAGTTAGCAAATATTTACCAACCATTTATCATAAATTTAAGTTGAATCTATATTTATTCTGTATCTTGAGTTTCTATTTATTTTAAAGAAGCAGAATTTTCTTATAATATAGAAAGGTTTGTAGTAAGGGTTTTCTTCCAAGGCTGTTAAACTTCAAAATCTGAGACTATGTTTGCTACTAGAAATTACATTACTATAATCACAACCTACATTGTGGGCTACTGATCAGAGAGAGCCTAGAAACCATGGTGTTACAGAAGTCCGATTTTGTTTATCAACCTGTGGTAATTAACCTGCTGACTATGAACTTGCTGGTCTTATTACAATGAACTATTATGTAAAAGTTGAGGGTTTTCTTACTAAGTTAAGAGTCTAAAATATATTCTCACTGCACAAATAATTTTGCAAGGCTATAAGTGATTCTAACACATTATCTTTTAAACACATTGCAGTCTTGTTCTTCTATACAACGACATAAAACTTTTTTTTAAATATATTTTTATTGATTTCAGGGGGGAAGGGAGAGGGAGAGAGAAACATCAATGATGAGAGAGAATCCTTAATCGGCTGCCTCCTGCACACCCCATACTGGGGATTGAGCCAGCAACCCAGGCATGTGCCCTGATCAGTAATCAAATGTGACCTCCTGGTTCATAGGTCAACGCTCAAGTACTGAGCCACACTGGCCGGGTAAAACATTACCTTTTGAACACAATGCAAAGTCTTATTCTTCTATACAAGGGTACAGCCTTGGAAGAAAACCACATCAAACTTTTTACACCCCACATGAGGGCTTTGCAGTGGCAGCCCAATTACCCAGCAGAGCCTGGCCATTTCTGTTTGTCAGTCTCTCTCTGCAGCTCAGATATGGTTGCTTTCTGGTGACTATCCCATCTCCAGGCCAGCTTCCGTAACTATTCATTACTGACCTGCAACATAACAGGCAAAAGATGCTTTTCCCAAAAATGGTGATGTCCAAGGGAGAAATAACTTCCAAGCATTGTGACAAAACAAATCTGCAGCAAGAGAGATCCAGTCCAGCGCCAGCCCTCCCTAACAGCATGGCCTAGCGAAATCACTCACCTTCTCCAGATCCATTCGCATCTACACAATGAAGACAGTAACAGCATCTGCCATGATCTCTCACAGGGAGGTTTTAGGGCTCAATTCAGATGACACACATGAAAAAACTCTATGGACTAAAAAGTCTCACACATGCTGGACACGATTTAAACTGAACCAGCATTTGTGGTTAGCTATGAAGTCTGTTTGGAAACCTACTGACAAAAGGGTATGAGATTTTTCATTTCAAAAATGTCCCAGGTAAAACTAGTACAGTAAGTCCACACTTAACATTGTCAATAGGTTCTGTGACTTTAAGCAAAATGATGTATAACAAAAACAATTTTACCATAGGATAATTGATATAAACAAGAGTTAAATCCCTATGGCATCTCGATATTACAACAAAACTACGATAAACGAGACTATGTCAATCAATGTTAATAGAGGACCTGCTATTGCAGTATTCACATATCTTCTCGGCTTTTATTGCATGCTTTGTTGAAAGAAACAGTCCTCCTTGGATCTCTTGCTCCCACAGACCTTGCAGGGTGTCCCAAGGATGCAAGGCCCTGACCACTCTTTACTCGGGCCACTGCTCAGGGCTATGGTTAAGCAAGCAACCTTGAGGGAAGTTAGCGTCTCCCTCTGTAACAGAAGCAGTCTGTTTCCTGCGTGTTATAACACAGCGGAGTCCCCAAGCTCAGTCTTCCTCAGCTGATGCAGCCCAGTGAACATGCAGGCATTCATCCGCCCATGGCATCACATGGAATTGGGGATAAAGGGAACCAATGCTAATGTGCTGATGTTCATCCTGCTTGCTGTGCCACAAAAAATAAGTCCTTTGTCTCTGACCTACGACTTTGTCTTCTGCCAGCATCCACAGAACCGTGACAGGCTAACTTCTTAGCTTGCAAGCAGGGTAAAATAAAATCCCAGATCCTGACAGTATTTGGCGACAAGCATAGGATACTGAGAGATAGCTTTCTATAAGAGAAAGGACAAGGACCCCCCACAGGCCGGTTTAGAGGATATGAGAAGACTCCCCAGAATCTGGTAGTGAATGCTCTTGCCCAGTGATAGGCAGGGAAGGTAGTAAAAGTCCTCACTGTCCTACCTGTGCATGAGGCTGAGCAGAGAGAGAGGCAAGATTGAAACCAACCGCCTAAGCCTTGGTTACTGCTCACTCTCCTCTGGGTGGGAGGAGGAAGAGATGCGATCATGTCCATGGGCAGCAAACCTAGGAGCCCCTGCCCAAAGGCAATATGGATGTGGCTGCTGAATCAAGAAGTCTCTGAAGCTTACATCAATGGTGCCAGCAGTAAGGACCTTAATATTCACTGTAGAACTTTAGGTGAAATGAAAACTTTGGGTGAGCTGTGTACTCAAGCCAAACGTAAATGCTCCTTGCTTAGATGTTCAGAGCCATTTTCTCCCTCAGTGTCCCATGATCCCTCCCCCTCTACCATAACCTCAGCTGCTTTAAAAAGTAAGATGATTAAAGGTAGGCCAAGGTCTCACTGCCCCCAAAGGGGGCTGAAGGCCATACACACCCATCCTACCATGCTGGGCAACTCCAGGGAGGAGAGGCACTCAAGACTCTATTGGAATCAGGGGCCCACATCTCCACCCCCCTACTCAATCCCATGAGAGGAGGATTTGCTGGGTGCAGGGGTTACCAAAGGTGCTGAGGAATGCATGGAGAGCCACAGCAGTGTGTACAGGGACTGAAAGAAAAGGGCCCCTAAGCCCGGGGCTCACCAGGCACATGGCAGTACATTGGGGAGGAGGTGGTGCTAAGCCTATCAAGGGACTAAAGAAGGAAAAAACTTCCTCCACCCGTTGCATCCAGCACTCCCCATACTCACTACTGGGGAATGGTGTGATCTCTGTGTGGCTGTCACTATTGCTACTGATGCCCAATTCAATTGGAAGGTTTGAACCAAGTTCCCAGTGGGAAAGTGAAGATAATGTGACCTTGTGGGTAGTGCTCTTCACCATTATTGTGGCTTGCTGAATGTATAACTGGTATTGATCCCGTAAGTGTCAAGGAGGATTATCCCATTCAGGGACTGCCACATACTGAGCTGATACTATCCCCTCCTTGGTCCAGGAAAAAAAAAAAATATAAATCCCAAGAAGAGAAAGGGAAAGCACAGCTTTAAAGACGGAATGGGCAGCTGGAGCACCCAGGGGCAATTCTCCATGATAATAGCACCCCCTGCTGGACGCAGGCACCAAGTACATACTTTTTTAAAGGGGCAGCTATCAACCTACTACCATACTAATTAAGCTCTTGTCGAAATTGAGTGCCTGCCATGAAGGCCTTAGGACCCCTGCCACTTTGGGGTGGGCCAACTTGGAATCTATGCCTAATAAGGAAAGGGCTCAACAAGCCTCACTGGTCAAATGGAAATGGTATATTGAAGAGTATAGCTGACCCGGCCTTAGACATTTTGATTTCACATGAAGAGATGGTAGCTCTTCCTTTGGGAAAAACTACCTTTCCCTCCACCACCTAAAGCAAAGCCGCTGTCTCAGTGGAGCCCTTGATGCAGAGGCTCTTCTCAATGCTTGTGCCTGGTTCACTGATGGTTAGACTAAACTAAAAGCTGATGGAGTCCACCGGCGGCAGCAGTCATCCTGCCCCCGTGACAACTCCGGATGGCTGCCTGAAATAAGGGGTGATGGGCATAATGGGCTGAATTGGAAGATTTCACAACCTTTGTCTTGGGCAATACTCCTAAGGAACGGACAAGTTATA
Organism: Myotis nattereri; assembly: GCF_964212035.1. Lineage (NCBI taxonomy): Eukaryota > Metazoa > Chordata > Mammalia > Chiroptera > Vespertilionidae > Myotis > Myotis nattereri. The sequence goes on along the minus strand of NC_138075.1, from coordinate 21,505,795 downwards.
TTTATTCTTGGGCACTTGCCATTGGCCTAGCCATCTGTTATGCCACTTGGAAGACTATGTATTGAGAGATTAAAACATCCCTCTTCGGAGCCAAGAACTGCAGGAAAAAATCATGCTGCCTACTGATAGGACAACCTGGATCACTCACATGGATGACCATGGTAAGGGCTGGTACATCTGATCAGACTGACTGGAATTAAGCTGCTGATCAAACTTGTGCCACAGACTGCTGCCATTGCACCAGGCCTGGAAACACATCTACTATCGTGGACTGGGTGCTAAGTAAAGGACTCTATGTTCCTTTAAACTAAACCAAGTCATGTTTCCAGCTTTCCAAAGCATCCACAGTCTGACAATGGTGCCTTTTTTTGTTTTTTGCAATGGCCACCCAATAATGGGCCAATATTCAAGATATCTGATAACATTCCACACTCCCTAGCACCCACAGGCACCTGATATTGTCAAGGACTGAACAGTCCTCTCAAAAAGATTTCTGACTCTACTCTCTCCTGGTTCACACACCTTAGTAAAACAGCTCTGTCACCTAACGGTTCGCACCAGGAACGGTTCGCCTCCTCTTGGCCTCCAATTGGGTAATGGCAAGGATAAAAGGGGTACAGGGTTGCAACCCTATTTTGAAAACTTGAGATTCTTCCCAAACCATTCGTGGGCGTGATTCCCTAAGAGCAACCCCAGATCAGCCTGGGGACAGCTATGGGATACAAACTTAATTCTAGCTCAGGCACCGGAAGCTGGAGAGACATGGTCCTAGAGTATAAAGATAATGACCACTTGGTTGAGTGCACTGCTTGTCAAGCCCCCTACAGTGACTCATCTGGTCTCTGCCAATTTTCTAGTAATGGTCTTGGCAAAAAAAGGTCTGGATATTATAAGGGATACCTGGAGAAAAGGTGAAGTTACAGGTACTAAAGTGATACACCCTAATATAATTATATGATGGCAGAGGAAGAAAAGAAACAATTTTGGAAGCTGGGAAGGTAACATCTTAGGCCTCAGGAAACGTAAAGAAAAGGGAAACAGTTAATGATCCTTTCTCCTCGAGGTCCAGAACCAATGCCTGGTAAACATCCATATGGTCCATCTACATCAGGTGGCAGCTGTAGCTGGCAATCTGACTTCCTACTGAGTTTGTCAGTGTGCTATGAAATCAGAAAAACTCACGTAGATGTGGCCTATCTTGAACTATTCTGACGTGCCTGATAGCATCAACTCCCAAACACAGACACCATATGTGTGCAAACACACAAACTGGAACAACCTTCTCTCAATCTAATACAAATTCATATGCTCCTCCTGACACTCTAGGGGCCCTAGGTTATGCCTTGTATAACAACTGAGGCTGCAACAACTCAGTGACACTCACTGCCCATGTGGCTTAACCAAACTACTGTAATGCAATCTAAATCAAATTTCATGATGATCCAAATAAAATTTACAAAAAGTCCTGAATTGGAGTGGTCTGTACCCTTTCAGGTGATATATTAGGAAGAGTGGGCCACAGAATGTCTTCCCATTGGGCATGAAAGTTGCTTTCTTTTTTTAATGGAGACCCACTGTAATTATTGACAATGACACCAAAGTTTAGAAGTCAGTCTAAATACCTGTACAGAGATCATAATGGATAACATACTGGTCTCAGACTTTTTAAAATATATATGTGTTTTTATTGATTTTTAGAGAGGAAGGAGAGGGATAGATAGAAACACCAATAAGAGAAGCATCATCGATCAGATGCCTCCTGAATGCCCCCACTGGGGACAAAGCCCACAACCCACACATGTGCCCTGACCGGGAATTGAACTGTGACCTCTTGGTTCCTAGGTCGACACTCAACCACTGAACCATTAGACTATATCCCAGCTATCTAAAATAAGACCTACTGGTCCTTTCCTCACCCCCTGATATGTACACTTAATTATTCTCAGGTGGTTGGATCTAGAACCCTGGGGAACATGGTTGAGATTAGCACAAGTTGGCCTCATCCTGCTGCTTAGAAATGAAAGCAGCCTTCATTAAATGAACAAATTGAACAGATTTGGTTCCTGCCTCTGTCAGCCAAGTTAATCAGAGTAGCCAATGGAGTTGCATATTCATGTGAGAATTTGCTAGAAACCAAGACAGTGTAGGATGGAGGGGTGAGACTATTGGGAGATACAATCCTCCATGAGTCTCTTGTACGTCCACACGTCTTGCTGGGTATGCCAAGAATGCAAGGCCCTGACTGCGCTTTACCTGGGCCATTTCTCAGAGCTGTGTTTACACCAAGCAACCTTGACTAAAGAGGTGATGTCACTCACCAGGACAAAAAGTAAGCTTGCTTACTGCTTGCTATAAAATAGTACATTCCCCAAGCTGTTGTTCCTCAAAGCTGCAAAGAAAACCACTTGTGTGCAATCATCCATCTGGGCCCAGAGCATGACCCAGTGGGACTTGCAGGGACAAGGGAAACGGACTCCAACATGCCACTATTCATCCTGCTTCCTGTGTGGTGGTAAAATGTCCTTTGTCTCTGACCCAGGAATCTCATGTCTTCTGCCAAAACTCATGAAACAAGCTAATTTATTAACTTACAAGCTAGCAGTTTGTTAGTGTGCTTGCTTTTTTAGGAGTTCCATTGCTAACATCCCCAACACTAACTTTCTCCTCGGTGATAATGAGAAAATATGGTATCACTTGTTGGTCAAACAAGTGAACCATCTTCAGATTGTATAAAACTTTTCCTCCTCCCAGCTGGCGACTTTTTAAGCTCATCTAATGAAATCTGACCATACCTCAGTCCTGCAACTGACTCTACAAACTAAAATCTTTCAGAAAATAACTATCTCCTCACAGGATGGGCCCCAGACCTGCTTCCTAGAACCCCTGTCACCAACCCGGGACACCCAAGTTGTCCCTGCTCCCAAGGATCAAGGTACCCAGTTAAGAATTCCCCCCTCCACTGACGCTTGGAAATTCTGCAGATCAGGAACTCAGACCTTAGGAAATTCAGTACTAAGGATTTCCGGTTCTCCTTGGAAAGTTCAAAGCACCTTTAAGAGCCACAATTTGAGAGCCAGGTGAGACCCTGCAGCATAACCTGGAAGGCATCCAGGCTGCTTCCTGAGATCCCAAGAATCCCACTGCCACCCACCGGAGCAAAGGTTCAGAGTGCTATTAGCCAGGGGCAAACACCGGAAACCTCAGTTTCCCTTCCAGCGCGACCCCGCCCCTCTCCCTGTGGATCCCGCCCCCTCCGTGCTCCACGACCAATCAGAGGACGCGTCCCTCCTTCCAGGTTACCATGGTGGCCCGCCGAGTCCCGCCCGTCACTCACCAGACGTGAGGTGGCTGGTCCAGACGATAGAAGCGGGTGGCGAAGGCCAGCAGAGTCACCAGGGCCAGCAGGACCCACCGGCAGGCCGCCTCGGAGGGCCGTGAGCCCGGAGCAGGCCGTTTGGGGCTCTGCGCTGCAGCCTCAGCGGCCTCCTCCGGGACCGCAGCCCTAGCCGCCTGGGGCCCACAGCGGCCCCTCCGAGGACGTAGCTCGGACCCTGCCAGGCCTTCGCATACCGCCGACGGCATCCTTCCCCTCCTCCGGATCGCCCTCGGCCCGTGGGCACGCTGGCCGTCCTGCCTAGAAGCCACAAAGGGGCAGCTCGGGGTGCCCTGGGAAATGTAGTTCCCTGCGCCGGCAGCGGGGCGCGGACCTCGGCCTCTGGGCTGGGCGGGGAGCGCGGTGAACTCGGCCGCTAGGAGGCGGCCAGTGGCGCAGAGCATGACGGACCAGAGGGCCATGCGGGCCGGGCCGGCAGAAAACGGGCTCCAGGAACTGCAATTCCCAGCAGCGCCGGGCCTGGGGCGTGGCGAGCTAGGAGGGACCATGAAGATCATTCTAGTCCAACCCCGCGCTTTCCCCAGACGGAAGCCTGGATTCCGAGGTGTCGGTGTCCCACGGGCCTCAGGCGCCGACGAGTCGGGGAGTCCTAGGCACGATTTCCTGAACGAGGGGTCGCCGGAAGTGCGAGATGCAAGTGGGGAAGGTCTGTGCCGCGCATCCGGGGAGAGGGGCGCTACTCCAACACTGAGGACCTGGGGGCGGGGTCAAGGGGCGTCGGCCCCGCCCACAGTTCCAGCCACGACTCCCAGCTTGCAGTGCGCTGCGCTGGTCCCTCTTCGCGCCTGCGCGCTGCCTGATGGGGGGGCTGTGGTCCCGGGGGGCTGGGGTCCGCGACGGCGCACCCTCGTGGGGCCCTGCCGTGCGGTCGGCAGCCCGTCCCACGCACGTCGCCTGATTCCCCGCCCCTCTACCAAGTCTCCCAACATCGTCCCTCGCCAGCTGGGTCGGCAGAGCCCTGCGTGTCGGCGCGAGAGAGCAGTTAACATACGGCTTCCAGGGTTGCTTGCATTTTGAGAGCACATCAGGGGCGAGGGGCGGCGGTGGCGCTCCCCAGTCCCCTGAGGAGCTGCCTGTGTCAATCTCTGGAGGAATGGGCCCGAGAATCTGCAGGTTTTCATACGCGCCCCCGTAGAACTGCTGTCGTAGCTCGAAGGAGGGTGGCAGGCACATCAGGTGGGATATCGCTTCCATACTGCAGAGCTCGCCCAGTCCCAAATGGGATTTTAGGGGTCTTTCTCTGAAGTCATGATGGTTTAAAAAATCGATGAAAACCATATCCTCGGGTGAGGATTTAAAAAATAAATAAAATCTGCTAGAGTGGTCAGAATCTATACTAGAATTGGAAACAGAATTCCTCCCAGAGTGGTGGTGGGAGGGATACTTGGGCTTAAAATTCAGCTCTGCAAGTGTGAAAAGGAACACGGGATGGTCTGTGTAATTGTTGGTAAAAGAAAGAGTGGAGTTTACAGTGACTCTGGTCACCCTTAGTACAGGTCAAAGGTGTAGCATTTAGGAGTCAGGAGGGCATTTCTTAAAGGGTTCTTGAGCTGACGCCCGCCACTCTCTAGGGGTCCTTCCCTCGCCAGCAGTCCCTATCCTGGCCCCAGGGGCCTCTCTAGTCTGGCTCAGTAAGGAAAATGATGCACCTCCGAATAAGGTACACCCAGCTGTAGCCACCCAACTCTGGCCCTTCTGAGGACACCCGCTGCCCATCACCTGCCCTCTGTGCCAAGACAAAAGGTGCCTTCAGTACAGGTTGGAACTTCCTGGCTCAGGAACCAACGTGGGCAGGCCTGGGTTATGACAGGTGCCCTTGCCCACCTAGAGGACAGAACTGGTAGTTCAGGGATGATGCCAGCGGGTTCAGATCGAAGCTTGGTGTGCTGGGGGATGCAAAAGGGAGAGGGAACTTGGGTGAAATGTCGGTAGTCAGAGGAATAGTAGAAAAATTCTATTTTCTCCCTCATCCATGTGGATACATGTGTCTGCCGGGACATTCGTGAGTGCTAATTACTGTCCTGGGTCCTGCTCTGAAATGCAGGTTACCCAAGAAGCACCAGAGGGATTATCTTTGAGTCTCTTAAACTTTAGAGGAGAGGTCACATACTCAGCTGCAGAGGCCCGAGGGCAACAAGAAAGAAGTGGGGCCATGGCAGACGGGAGAAGGCGTGCCCTGACTTAAGGGGGCCACTAACTAGCTCCAATAAATTGTTGCTCAGGAAGCCAAGTCCACTGCCTCCAGATTTTATAACGAAAAAACAGACAACAGGATTTGTATATGAAACATCCTGATTTTTTAATGTTGGCAACTACAGTCATCCCTCGATATCCACGGGGTATTGGTTCCAGAAGTCCCGTCCCCCACAGATACCAAAATCTGAGGATGCCCACGTCCCCTATATAGAATAGCATGGTATGTTTTAAATCACTTCTAGATTATGTATAATCCCTAGCATAGCGTAACTGCTATGTAAGTACTTGCCCTACTGTATTGTTTAGGGAATAATGACAAGAGAAAAGGTCTGTAGCTATTCAGTATAGACCCAACCAAGGCAACCATCATAGGCTTGACTACATAGTACACGCCAATAACAATGTAATGTTTTCTTCTGAATATTTTCCAACTGTACTTGGTTGAATCCACACCTTCAGATAAGGGGGGAGATAAGTGTAATCAAAACATTTTTAAAAACTGTGAAGACCAAACAGAACCTTGGGCTGCCAGTTTGCGACCTCCGCTTTGGGGTGAATGGGCATAGACCCCAGCTATTTTTATGAGACCAGCTGATAGCCTGGAGGGCTGGTGGGTCGGGGGTTTGGAAGCAATGGACACAAAAGTAACAAGAATTAGAATTCCTAGGGAGCAAAAGGGGGGGAAATGGGAGACATCTGTAATACTGTCAGAAATAAAAGATAAAAAATAATTAGAATTCCTGGTCTTTCTGCTACTGCTGGAAGGAATCTAAGCCATCATTTTAGGGCAGCTCTTAATTTTACAGAATAGAGAAGGCAGGGGTTTACTAATTTTTGTCCAGGGTCATACAGAGCTGGTTCCTGCATGGGGATCAGACCCCCATATGCCAGCTCCCAGCCTACTGCACCCCCTGAACTACTTACCTCAAAGCCAGGCTACCCTGTCTGCCCAGGACACCAAGCCTAGCTCCACCAGGAGCGTAAGACACCTCCCAAAGTTTGGGAAAAGGTGCCCCTTCAGACCTGAGTCAAAGTCCCCCTGCCGCCTGCTGAGCGCAGCTTCCCCATTGGCTCATGGGATCTGCCCCTTCTGGATCCCTCCCCCTGCCCTGCTGCTCTGTGACAGGGGACATTCCTCAGGAGGCCAAGGGTCACCACGGCACCATGACTGAGTCTGGCAAGGTAAGGAGAGCCCGTGCAAGCTGGCTGTCCTTTTGGGGGTTCTGGTCAGACCTCAGGAATGCACGACAGCACAGTTTGGAGCCGAGGGACTACACAGGACTCCTGAGGCCTCTGACCCAGATGCTCTGCCTCTGGCCTGAGGGAGGAGGCCTGGCGGGGTCGGGAGGCACAGTGCTGGCGTGGACCCCTGGCCGGGGCTGGGGCCTCCTCTCCAGTGGGCTCCTGGGCTGGGACCCACCGCATGGGTTAATGCACCCCTTGTCCTCTCGTTCCTCAGCCCATCCTCTATTCCTACTTCCGAAGCTCGTGCTCCTGGAGAGTTCGAATCGGTAAGAGCTGCGCCTCCACCGCAAGCCTCGTTGGGGCGGGATGGGGTGGAGGAAGCCCCAGGTGAAGATGATGACCTGGGCCCTCGCCGGTTTGGCTCAGTGGATACAGCATCGGCTCATGGACTGAAGGGTCCTGGGTTCGATTCCAGTCAAGGGCACATTGGTTGAAGGTTCCCAGGCCCTGGTTGGGATGCATGTAGGAGGCAACCAATGGATGTGTCTCTCTCATATCTATTTTTCTCTGTCTCTCCCTCTCCCTTCCACTCTCTCTAATAATCAATGGAAATATATCCTTGGGTGAGAATTAACAGACAAAAAAAAAAAAAAAAAGATGGCCTGGGACAGAGGGGTACTCTACCGGACAGGTCTTCTCCTCCTCCCCTCCAGCAACCAGCATCCCAGTCCTGGAGCCCTCAGCACTGAATGGCACCTCCACCTAGGAAGTCCAACCAGAGGAGGGAGGGGGGCGGGGTACAAGGCCTGGAGGGTTTTTTTTCTCTTGGGCCGTGCCTCTCCCACCCTGCCCTCCAAAGCTCCTTAGCAACCATGCTTAAAGCAGGCTCACACATCTAGAGGACCTTGGTAACTGGCAGGAAACAGCTGGCCTTCCTCAGGTCTTATCTTATTTGATCTGGCCAATTAAACAGAACTGGCCATTGTCCACCCCAGCTTAATCCTTCCCTCCCGCAGTTTAACACAGCCCTTGGCAAAGGTCAGAGTCCTAGCAGCTCCTGCTGAGGGAGAATGTGCCGAGTGCTTTTGTGTGCATAATTCCATTTAAACCTGACAACCCTAGGAGGGAGGTACTATTATTGTCCCCATGGTACAGATGAGGAACCTGAGGCTCAGGAAGTTACTTGCCCAGAGCTTCACAAGCAGCAAATGAATGTGATGAAATCTGAAGCTGGCCCTGACTGGGAAGCCACCCTCCATGACCCCGCCCCCATCCCACAGGCATTTGGTATTTGCTGGAGTCAGTAGGCAAGGGCACTGGAAGGCCAGAGGGCACATTTCTCCAAGAAGATGCCTTCCCTGGGCCCAGAGCTTCTGCCCTGGCTGAAGGGCCTGCAGACATGGTCTCTCCCATTCGGTCTCAACCACGTTCACGCTCCAGAATGGAGCTGACCAGTGCTGAGGAGGAGCCCCTTGTCTCCCAGGCTCCTAGTTCCTCTGCCCTTGCCTGAGACCGGCCATCACCATATTTAATGCACTAGTGTGCATGGACACACCTACACACTAGCACCGACAGGGTTCCTACCCTGGCCTCGCCAGGGGGAATCATCAGAGGGGATGAAGAGGAAACCTGGTCACTGGGGGTCACAGCAGATGCTCTGCTTGCAATCCGCAGTAAACAGAGCAGAGAAAATGGATTGCAAAATGCTTCTTCTCTAAACACTGTCCTCTGCCTGTGTGTGTGCTCTGTGGTCACATGAGCCCCTTCCCTTGGCCCTGAGAGGTCTTCATGAGGGAATAACTGCGTGTCTCCAACACAAAGCCCTACTCGCGCTGTCAGAGGCCCTGGAGGGGGAAGAGGCGAGGAGGACACTTCCCTGCTGTCCTCTAGCGCCCACTGTGCCAGGGCAAGAGGCAGAGTGTCATGGACCTGGGTTGGGGCAGTGGGTGGTGCTCAAGAAAGCCGGACTGCCTAGCAATATGGAGAAAGGAGCCTCCCCCTGCAGCCTCATGTCGCCCTGGGAGCCAGAGGCTGTCCCCTGACTCTACTGTCGGCTGTCTCTCCTAGCTCTGGCCTTGAAGAGCATCGACTATGAAACAGTGCCCGTCAACCTCATAAAGGATGGGGGCCAGCAGGTAAGGAGGCTGCCCCTGGCCACAATGTGGGAGTTGGAGGCCTTGGAGAACCCAGCAGGGGGTGCAGAGGCCCCCTGGCAGAGGAGGCTGCTGGCTCTCTCTCATGGGAATGGCTGGCAAGCTGTGCAACAAGAGGAGCCATGGGAAGGACCCAGGCTTTAGGGCTCCATACCACAGCCCGGCCTCTCAGTGCCTGACCCCAGGAGGGTGGGTAGCAAGTGTGCCCTTGTCCCATGCTGGGCCCTCCGCATGTACCTAGGTGGCCAGTGTGTGAGGGGCTCATGTACAGGCCATTGGGATGAAGCCTGGAGCTCGGCAGCCACTGGAGGCTGGGATACTGCACAGATCAGCTAGGCATCACCTCCAGCCTTCGAGCCAGGGCCTTCCCCAGGGGAGGGAGGTGCGGGGGTGGGCAGCAGGCCTGGGGCCTTTCTGCTTTAGCCAACTCAGGCCAGGCCACCCAGCCCACCAGGACCCTCTCTCCACAGTTCTCCAAAGAATTCCAGGCACTTAACCCCATGAAGCAGGTGCCAGCCCTGAAGATCGATGGCATCACCATTGGCCAGTCGGTGAGTCCAGGGCTTGGGAGGCCCCTCCAGGGAGTGGTACCCCGAAAGAGAGGGCCTCACAGCTCATCCTTGCCTGTGTGTGGCCACAGCACCCAGCTCTTAGTAGGAACGCCACAGCCATAAATCTTTGTTAAAGGGAGGAAGGTTGGCTGGTTGCTTTGGGACGAGAAGGGAGACTCAAGCATAGGGAGAACAATTCTGCAGGATGAGGGTCCAAAAAGAGCTCATTCCCCCCAGGGAGCCTCTTGGCTTTACAGGCTTCAAGCTGAGTAGGGTGAGGAGGAGGGAGAGGAGGAGGGAGAGGGGAGAGGGGGAGGGGGAAGAGGAGGGAGAGGAGAAGGGAGAGGGGAGAGGGGGAGGGGGAAGAGGAGGGAGAGGAGGAGGGAGAGGGGAGAGGGGGAGGAGGGAGAGGGGGAGGAGGAGGAGAGGGGAGGGGAGAGGGGGAGGGGGAGGAGTTTGCAGGCCCTGCCCCTCTGGTCCAGGGGCCCTGGGCCCTCTCCTGTCCCCTCACTGCTCCCTCTGGACAGCTCGCCATCATCGAGTACCTGGAGGAAACTCGGCCCACTCCGCGGCTCCTGCCTCAGGACCCAAAGAAGAGGGTCCTTGTGCGCATGATTTCCGACCTCATCGCTGGCGGCATCCAGCCCCTGCAGGTGCGGCACTGGTGTCTCCGCACTCCCTCGCTGCCTGGCCGGCCCACTAGGGGCCCAGCTTGGGCGTGAGGTGGCCGGACAGGGAGGGATTCTCGAGAACTTAGACTAGATCACACGGTGGGGCAGGGGCATGGGAGGGATCCCAGAAACCCCCCACTCTGCTGGGTCCCCACCCGCACTGTAAGAAGCCCTGGGCATCCAGAGGTGTGGAAGGGGAGGGGCCGTTGGGGGGGGGGGAGGGGAAGAGAGTCTGAGCAGCAGAGCCCAGGCTGCCTGCCTTTAACCAGAGCAGCCTCCCTTTCGTCTGTTTGGTAAAATAGATTGGGATTCCCATAAGATTTTTATTTTGTGAAGTCATCACTGATTTTTTAAAAAGGTAATACAACAATTCATCTGTGCTAACCCCTGACTTTGCAAATAGGCAATAGCCCCAGAAAGGCGGAGTGACTTTGCAGTCAGTTAAGTGTGACAGAGCAAGGACTGGAGCCCAGGACCATGGCTGTGCACCTGTGCCCCCACCCCCATGTCCCTTTGTTTTTTGTAACAAAGGAGGTTGTAGCAGACAGTCATCCTCATTTTATAGATGCGGAAACTGAAGCCCAGAAGTGGAATGGCTCCAGGGGTGTGAGGACGGAACCAGAGTCCACATCTCCTGACAGCCAGTCCTATGTGCCTTCCCCACCCCACCTCCATATCTTACTTCCACTCCTCACAAGGGACCATGTATGGGAGAAGGGATGCAAGGGAGATATGCTGGGGTTATAGCCACACCCATCACAGCCATGGCTGTGTCCTAGGTCCCCACCCTTGCACATCTCTGCCAGAGTCACAGGCTTCCAGACCACAGGGACCACTGGGGCAGCCTGAGAAGGTGGTTACTGAGATCACTGCCCCCACCCCAACCCCTTTAACCTTGGGGCCCTGATAGCAGAATAGGGCTCAGAGAGTCTTGGGGCAAAGAAGAACAGGTACAGCCAGGGACACTTGGGAACTAAGCTTTCCTGGGGGGCTTGGCTGAGCAGGCCAGCCTGGCTCCCAAAACCAATCACAGACTTTCCTTGGGCTGCACAGAACCTGTCTATCCTGAAGCAAGTAGGACAGGAGAACCAGCTGGCCTGGGCCCAGAAGCACATCAGTTCTGGCTTTAACGGTGAGTCCTTACTCCTCTCAGAGAAACGGCCCTCATGCCCACGGTCCTGAGCATCTGAAACAGCTTTCCAGGCTCCTTGGTCTTGACAATGGCATAGATGAGGGTGGGGGGCAGGGCTGAGGAGGCAGTGGGCTGGGCAGCATCCAAACCTGGCCTCCACCTCTGGGAAGCTCAGAACTTGAGGCCCTTTGGAGCTAGATGGCCCAACCTCTGCTTCAGGAAACCAAGGCCAGCAGAGTGCCAGCCCATGAGTGTAAGAGCTGCTGCCTGGGCCAGTGGCAGGCCTTTCACCCCGGGGAACAGTAGCTGGGAAACATCTCATCCCCATGTCCCTACCAACTCACTCTAGACATGGCTGCCAAATTCCCTCCAGCACATGTGCCCCAGCCGGTCACTCAGATCCCACCCATTTCAGAACTTTGGAGGCCAAGGCCCAGAAAGGCCAGTCTCCCCTTTCTGTGCCAGAGTAAGCTTATTTGTGTCCCCCCGCCCCCCACAGCCTTGGAGCAGATCCTGCAGAGCACAGCGGGGAAATACTGCGTGGGAGACGAGGTGAGCACCCCCAGGCCTGCCCACAGCGGCCTCCTGCCTCATGTCGACCCTCTCCCACTTAGACTAAGCCATCCCTCCACCCCAGGGCAGGCTCAGCAAGGGGTGGGGGGTGATGGAGAGGAGTAGAGGGCGAGGTGGTCCTCCCTGTGCCAAGCAGAAGGGAGCTCTGCTCATTCCTAGCCAGCTGCCTCAGCAGGAAGGGAGTCTCATTCCTGCAGGTCTTCACGCTGAAGATCTCATGTCTGAGATAAGGAGGTGGCCTAGGCAGCAAATGAGGGATTAAACTACTAGTAGATGATGTCTCCCTTCCCTCCCAATCCTGAGACTCTAGGGCTCAGTGCCATTGACTCCTACTGCTAAGGCCCTGGCCTGTGATAATTCTCGTTCTAGCAGCCCCTCTTCCCCCCGAGGCATCGCCTCCATTCTGGAAGCCCTCACTAAGGGCCAACGATGGCCCTTAACAAGCACAGCACATCCACTAAGGCGATCAGAACTTCTCTGGCCACCCACAGAATTGGTTGTCAGGGCAACTGGAGCAAGGCCCTCAGCTCTGGAGACAGACCACAAACAGGCCCAGGGAAGACAAGGAGGGGGAGGGGGCAGTGGGGATGGATGGAAGAGCCAGAAGCAAATGGGAACCTCAGGGCTGACACCCCAGCACTGTCACCAATAGACACACCCTCCCAGCCTGTGAGTCTGGGGTGCACACCCTGATGCAGACCCACCCCACTCTCTTTCAGGTGTCCATGGCTGACCTCTGCTTAGTGCCTCAGGTGGCAAATGCTGAAAGGTAGGCGAGGACTCTGCCACCCTCCCTCTTCCTCCTGGCTCTTCCCCTCCAAGTGCCCAGCCTCCTCCCATAGTCAGCCCCTCCACCCCCACTTCAGCTACTGAGGTAGCATCTCACGCAGGGACCCTCCTGGCTGGCCCCTGTGCCAGGCCACACGAGCCACTGTGGCCTGGGAGAGACAGGCAGAGGTCTTCGGTGGAGCATCCTCTCTCAGGCCCAGCTGCAGTCCAGGTGATCCTGCATAGCCAGCCCCTCCTTCTAAGAGGCGGCGGCTCACCTGGTGGATACCCCTAGAGGAAACCCCCAGAGCCTGCTATCCCAGACATGCTGTGTCTGTGTGAGCTCCACCTCTGTTTCCTGCATCAACCCTCAGGAAAGCATGAATGGGAATCTCTTTGTGGAAGGCACTGAGTTAGGGACCCTTAGGAATTCGGAAATGTATGATCCATTCCCTACCCCCTGGAAGCTTATGACTCAGGTGGAGAGACAGTCTCCATTTATAAATGCCTAGCACTGTGTCTTACACATAGTAGGTTCCAAATAAATAGCCATTGTTGGTAGGCAACAGAGACATCAGACAGTACTGCATAAGAGCTAGCCCTCCCCAGAGAGCTGTCTGTGAATAAGCCTTCCACCTGCAGGGTCACCTTCCCAGCCCTTCCCTGGCCAGCCCCGGGGGCCTCCTCCAGCCCTGCCTCTGTGCTGCCCTCATCGCCCACAGGGCAGTCTCCCCTACCCCTGCTGACCTTGCCTGAGGTGGGTGTTTCTCTGCCACAGGTACAAGGTGGATCTCACTCCCTACCCTACCATCAGCCGTATCAACAAGGCACTGCTGGCCCTGGAGGCCTTCCAAGTGTCTCACCCCTGCCGGCAGCCAGACACGCCCCCGGAGCTGAGGGCCTAGCTCTCAAACCATGCCCACTGGTGCAGGAGCAGAAGCTGGGTGGGCTGAACAGGCCTGAAAATGAGCAAGCCCTAACTGGAGAAGCAGAAGACTTGCACTCCTAGCCCTTGAAATTAAACTGTAGCTGTGGATCTGCCTTAACACTAAACCTCATTCTGCCTTCATCCCCTCATCTGTCAAATGCAGTCAGGATAGGCTGGGAGGACTCTGGGAGGGAGGAAGGGAGGAAGGGAGGGAGGGAGGCAGGAACATTACCTGCTCCCTAAGTCACGGTGCAGTCATTAAGGTGAAGTGAGAATGCAGACTGAACTGCCTGGCAAGTTTACCGGAGAGCCATAGGAAGTCTGTGTGCCACCTCCCAAACCCTCTACTGTACCTGACTCCAAAGAATGCCCACCCTGCAATTTGATCATTTAACTGAAGCCCAGGGCTCCTGGTTGTTCATTAAGACTGAGATGTTCAGGTTTTGGTTAAGGCAGTTCCCGAAGATGAACATTCTTTCTAGCTGGAATTCCCGTGCCTGGACCAGGAGAGGAAGTCAGCAGCCCCTTGCCCACCCTGTGGCCCCTGGGACCTAAGCCCAAAAGATTGCCTGAGAGAGTCAGACAAGATCCCGAGGAGAAGAGAGATAATAAGCAGGAAAGCCCGGCCAGTATGGCTCAGTGGTTGATTGTCGACCTATGAACCAGGAGGCTACGGTTTGGTTCCCGGTCAGGGCACATGCCCAGGTTGCAGGCTTGATCCCTAGTCGGGGGCAGGCAGGAGGCAGCCGATCAATGATTCTCTCTCACCATTGATGTTCCTCTCTTTCCCTCTCCCTTCCTCTCTGAAATCAATAAAAATATATTTTACAAAAAGAAGCAGCAGGAAAGAAGGCACTTGTGACCAGCTGAGTAACCCTTAAGGGTTCCACTCCAGCACTGACAGGGAAGTGCCCTCCAGCCCAGTCCCTCACCTTTAGAGGGAGCATTCTCTGGACCAATCCCGGATCAGGCACTGAGGGTAAATCCAGTCATGAATGGATGGTCTGAGAACTGGAGGCAGCCTCCTCCATGGGCAGTGTGAACAGTTACCGACCAGACTAGCTCAGGAGACCAGGCAGGTAACAGTGTGCCTTCGGTTCCCATGCCGAGCAATGTTCAACCACAACCAGGATCACCACCTGGCAGAGATGTTGTATAGAAATTGGGGTCCCATACCTGCGACTGCATCTCCCCTGCATGGCTGAGGTTTAAATAGGGAACTAAGATATATGTGTCTGGTTCAAATGGAAGCCACCTTTCTCAGCCATGAGTCCCTTTTCTTCAGCCTTAACCCCAGGGATCTATTCTTCTCTCTCATCCTGGGCTCCCTTGGGGCTCCTCCTTCTCTCTTGGACAACCTGGGTTCCAGACTTCAGAATGACCCAAGTGGGCCACTCTAGTTCCCGAGATGAGTTTGTCCTGGTAGGGGCAGCTCTCCCCCAGTTCGTAGCAATACAAGCTGGTCTCAAGGCCAGCACTGGGACCACCCTTGCTGCCTTTTTCACCTAGAACCAAGGAGAGAACCAACCCAGGACCAGCTCAGTTCTCAGGGGCCTGCAACAACTTTTCTGATGTCTCCTGTGGGTTTCAGGGACGAGGGCTGTGAGAAGTGAGGGCATCTGGGGAGATGGAATTGGGAGGGCTGCAAACAGAAGGCAGGCCCAGGGCAGCCGCCAGCTCAGGATCAACTAAAGGATGGAAAAGCAGTGTGTGTTGGGGGAAGAAGGGGACCAATGGGATGAGTCCAGGTTGTGGCCTCACCGAATGACCACATGAGAAAGAAAAGCAGTCTGCCTGACTTCCGGGCCTGCAGTTCTGAGGCAGAGTGAGATTATCATGTGTTGCCAGCCCTGGGGCTTCCATGGAGTCCAGGCCATCAGCATGGTTAGCTGCTCGGCTGGAGATCTGAGATTTCGCTGGCTCCAGCCCTCCTCATAGGGAGCCATCCTCAGGAACCTGGGGCTGGCTTCATGGGAGAGAGAAACCTCTCTGCCCCTAGAGAACTTAGCTGTGCTTTAGGGGTACAAGAAAGCATTTCTGCACCATCTCCCCTGCAGGAGGGTGGCGTTCCCCCAAGCTCCTCTAGGGCTGCACTCCTGTCTCCCTTCTGTTACCCAAGTGCCAAGCAAGGTGTAGCTTTGCTCCATAAATGTCTGTTCAAGGAAAGATATCCTTCCTGTGCAACCATGGGTGGCCTCCCTGCAGGTCTCTCTCCTTCGGGCCCTAGAAGGTCATGAAGGAACAAATATTTCCCCAAGTGCATAGACTTTTGTCTAGAGGTCAGACCAAACGGCTCCAAGACTTAGCGATAATTATGCTTCTATAAAGTGTTTTGAAGATTATTACCTCCTCTTCGACTCCTTCCGGTCTGCAGATAAATTCTAATTTTCAGGGGGTGAATGCGTTTCTCGATCCAAAACTATCACCCCTCTAAGGGGCTTCTTTCCAAAGGCCGAGTGAGTGGTCAAAGTCTACATGTTGTTAGATCTGTGGAGAGCAATCAGCAGGCACCTGATCCTGGCCTGGGAGGCCACAGGGAGACTGATCTGCAGTCTTCCCACAGTGTGTGTGGCCACGGGACGAACAACAGATGTTGGGGTGGCCTGATACTGGCAATTAGATGGAAGTAGTTAAGTCCTGGCAAATACTTTAGAAGGATGAAAGCAGCGAGGACTTGAGAACAAAGCCAAAAATACAGGATTTTTGTTCCAAAGGAATTTTTACATATCCATTAAGGAAAATAGTACACTGACTGGGCAAACAGGTGGAGACACACATTCATAAGATAAGTATTCATTTTACTGGCTCCTCCTAACTTTAAACACAACTTATTTACCTTTTGATTCCAAGGTCACAGCAGGCTTCGTTCCCCTTTGTGAGGATACCTGACTAAGCTGCCGAGTACAGCCAGAACCTCACGGGTTAAAAAACATCAGCTGAAGGTCGAGTTGCAGTCTGTGAGCTTCCTTATATAAGCCTGAACTATGTCAGGGTCAATGATATGACAGAGATGAGTGCCATTAAAAATTAAGAAATAATCTTCAGCCCTGGCCGGTTTGGCTCAGATTAGAGCGTCAGCCCATGGACCAAACGGTCACAGGTTCAATTCCTGGTCAAGGGCATGTATCTTGGTTGCAGGTTCGATCCCTGGCCCTGGTCAGGGCACGTGCAAGGCAACCAAATTGATGTATCTCTCTCATGTCAGTGTTTTTTTTTCTCTCTCTCTCTTTCCCTCTCTCCCTTCTACTCTCTCTAAAAAATTTTTTAATGGGAAAAATATCCTTGGGTGAGGATTAAAAACAAAAAATCTTCACTCAGTGACATATTCAACATACCCAAACATAACGCATTCAAGATCCTTCGTACATACAGTCTGCCTGGGCTTCTTATTATTGGTTGCAGAGTAGTTTGGTGGTGAGATTATATCATTTAACTCACAATTATTTAGGATCTCTGCCTCCTGATACAACAGCCTATAAAATATGTAGCAAAGGAAAGATGGAACAAGCTCATCTTGGAACCACAGATATCACTAAAGGCAATATTTAAACGGCACCCCTCTCTGCTCAGATGTGAGTCCTTCAAATTCTGAAATAGACAGCAAGGATGTGCAGCATTGTAAGAGATTCCAACGACAGCTTATAGTGTCAATTTTGCAAGTGAAAATAGGCTAAATTAATACTGCCCTGGCTGAGTTAATGATTACCCTGGTGTTTGAAGTACTGGTTCCAAATTTGAACAGAGTAAATAAGTAAATTCACTGGAAAATGAACATCACTGGGGACCAAATACTGACAAAACCTGATAATGTTCTATTTAGTAATCATTACTCTAAACCAGTTTTTTTCACTCTTGGGCCAAACCTAGCTCCCAATTCATAATACTCCGCTATAAATTTAAATGCAAATGAAAGATCTATCATTAACCTCATTCTCAATATTTTCTTAATTGTCAATTTTCTTAATTTGTATAGCCTCAATAGATTAAGTTTACAGAATACCTTTCATTTAAGATGCAAAGGAGAGATTAATAAAAAAAATTTAATGTAAATCAGGTTCATTAAGATATAACTCAAATGTTTCAGGTGCATAGTGAAAAGTTTATTTATGACAGATTTCAAAACTCGGAAGAGAAGACAAAGAATGCACAAAAGCATCACAAAACTGTTACATAATATAAAAACACAGGACTGAGTACTTAGAGAACCGTAGCTCAGGATCATTTGTGTGTCACAGCAACACATTCAGTGCCACAGGGTGGGAAATATGGCATTTTAAAGGAAAAACCACTCAGAGGACATGATTAAATAACAATTTGGTACAGAGCTCTCAATTTAGAAATCATAGGAGGGGGTGACAGCATTTCTCAGGATAGAGAACATGTAAAACCAATTGCAATGAGATACTTTTGTATTTTAAATAAAAGGCTGTTCCCCTTTCAGACCCCTCTTTGTAATGTCAGAATCAGCACATGATATAGAATGAGAGAATACCTTTGTGGTCGCCAATTGCTAAATATTTACCAAGAAAGTGTGATCATCTTTCCATCAACGGACAGAGCTCAGTGTGTGGCACCACAGCAGGCCTTTCAGAAATGAGCAAAATGGCACAATGTGGTTTAGGAAATCTTCAAGCACCTCCCTCGATACCAATTACCCTCATCCAAAGCCTGGCTTTCTTATAACCCATCACTCTGATTACAAAGCAGCTTTCTCCTGGGAATTTCAAAACACTTCCCATATGAAGGGAGCATGGATGGGTACACCAGTCATGGGTTATAGGCTTGGACTTGCTCTTGAACAAGGCTAAGTGGAAATAATTCAGCTTGATTAAACAAACGAACAAAAATGGGACAATCATCTCAGAAAGGGATGTTAGTAGAGTTTTTAATATGTGATTTCCTAATTAAATGTACTGTTTAAGACATAAGAAAAGGAATTAAGATAATGTATTCCAGATAACGCTTGCCTGAACCTAAAAAGCAACAGTAACAACCAATCACAAGGAACATCACAGGCAAGGCAGGTGAACCCTAAGTGAGGATGAGAGTTCAGGAGAAGAGCTCCTTAAAGTGATGCCAGTGACGAGCTCCTCCGTAACCCTATGTACTGTAATAGTTCAAGCCAAAACTTTAGAATTGTTCCTGACCCTATATCAGAACTTCTAGAAAATATACTTTGTCCCTGAAAAGATTTCACACATAATATTTTACCCCTGGACAAGCCCAAACTACCTGCTTCAAGTGACATGCAACTGGAATTTAATCTAGAAAGTCTGTATCTCTAGATTGCTGGGCACCTTTTCCTCGTCGCTGAGAGTGAAGAGCCATGAAATTCATCCACATGCCTGGGGCCTATGAGAAATCAAAGCACATGGAACAGAAACCAAGCTCAAAGCAGTATCAGGACTCTAATGAAGAGTCTTGCTTTTGGACTTAGTTTTTGAGGGAATGACTATTTGTAAATGAATCCCACACTCAAGGCTTTAGGCAATTAATTGGGGTTCCTTAGCTTGGTGAGGAGAGATTCCAACAGGAGGGGCCTTCCTGGTTCAGGCAGGGACAATGCAGCGCTCCAGAGGGAGCAGTGATTTCTGAAATCTGGCCCCACAGCAAAGTGTTTCTCAGCCTTTGAGTCCCAAATCTTGCCCTAAGCTCATTACGTAAATAACTGGATAGATGTCAGAGAAGTGTCCACAGGGGCTGGACTGGTTAGACAGAGCGAAGGGGCGACACTGACCATAACCAGGCACCAAGAGAGCCAAGGCAGTTCTTACCCAAGGGCCTCCCCTATTCCAAGAAGACGCCAGAAACTAGCTCCCAGGGTTCTCCTTTGCAGAATACCAGAGTCACTGCCCACAGGAGACCTGGCTCCTTCAGTGGGCCCTGAGGCCAGACTCTAAGAACACTCCACTGATATTACACTTAGAGCCAGAAAGAGAATAGTTCCCACAGATGGAGGGCTCGCTCCACTTATTAGCCAACTCAACTACTTTGTCGTCCTCATCAGTACAGCACTGTCACATCCTCTTCACGCACTTGGTGAGGTTAACAAGAGTTCTGGTTGCACAGTCACCCAGCTGTCCAAATGTGGGACCATGAGTCACAATCCCTCCTTCCAGGGAGGCCTCTGGCTCAAAGCTCTACTTCGAACCCTGACTGATTGCTTTATCTACTCAACTCTATGACTCCTATTATTTAATTCTGGTTAACTGGCTAAACTGAGGCCGTGGCTATCATGCTGGCAGTGCTAAACAATACCAGAAATACCCAGGACAGCAGAACGAAACGCAAGGGGCTCGTCCCTTTCTGTCTCTCAGCTGTGTGGAAATGAGGGCCAGGGATAGGATCCCATGTGCGTGAAGACTGGGACTTTGGCCATGTGGACACTCACCACACACTGCACTGACTGCTGGAAAGCGCCGGCTTGTGACTGGATTTAGACACCCATTTCCTACTTCCTCCCCAAAGAATCATGCATCACAGCTCCCTGAGCACAAGTACAATGAACAGAATGACTTGCCCTCTAAAGACCATAAATCCCTTAACAAGCTCCCCTCACAACAACAGAAACCACCTTCCTTCGGACTGAAACTCACTTTCCAACTCTTTCCAACCACTGCGATGCCCACGATGATGCTCTGCCCTTTCCAGCAGCTTCAGGAGTTCTGCACTTGGAGCCAGGTGCAAAGAGACTAGCTACAGGTCCGTGTGGATCTTTCAGACGCAGGAGAAAATCTAAAGGGAAGCTCTAGCTGCAGGTTCCGTGGGTCTGTTCCATTTCCTACTATGTGTCCTTAGCCCACCCAGGTTAAAGAAGATCTGATTCCTACACCTCACGAGGAGTGTGGCTTGAGACATACTCTTATGGCTTGAGACTCTCCTATGGTGTTGGTCAAAATTAACCTATTTCATCCCTTTCTTAGCCAGAATCAAAACTAACTGGGGCCACAGTGGCACAGCTGGAAGTCCGCCTGGCTTCTTTCTAAACCTACCATCTTTTTTCGTGGCACTTGACTTGTAAGTCCCAGAGAAGACAGAGATGAACTAAGGCCTCAGGCCAGGAGTACACTAAGCAAAGAAGACCTTCTCAAAAATATGTCTAAAGTCAGTCCTGCTGGAAAAGACAGCAAAGTGGGTTTGGGATTTCTTCAACAGGCACAGTGAGAACCAGTGAGGCTTCTGGCTTAAAGAACAGTTCCAACTAATGAACCACAAACTAAGAACTAAACAAAATCGGGCCTTGACTGGTGTGACTCAGTTGGAACATCATGCCATACACCAAAAAGGTGGTGGGTTCAATTCCTAGTCAGGGCACATACCCAGGTTGCAGGCTCAATCCCCAGTCAGGGCACGTGCGAGAGGCAACCGATCAGTATTTCTTTCATATCAGTGTTTCTCTCTCTCTCTCTCTCTCTCTCTCTCTCTCTCTCTCTCTCTCTCTCATCAAAACAAAATTTAAAAGAACTAAAAAACAGATATGAGCAAAATTCTAGGATATATATTTGATAGCTTTCTTTGTTCCCCTCATTTTATTGTTTTCATTTCTTACTATCAATTTAAAAAGGCAGTTCTCAAGGTGTACACAACTGTCTCACTCAGGCCACTTTCCCTAAAACAAGTCTTTTAGGGAAATATTAGGGTCACCCAACAATGTACCTTAAACCACATACTTTGGGATTAAAGGTCAAACTTTTGCAGAGAAGTGGTCTTAAATAATAAATATAAAAATACAGACTTTTGGGTTTCACCTAATTCTTTCAAAGGGGGACTGGGAAGGCTCATCAAAAACACATCAATTCAGATATTTCCTATAAATTTTACATTAATATCTAATCCCAATGATTAATATAAGGCAGAGAGCTTTCAGATTTAATTCTTCCACAAATATAATATAGGGGACAGTATATACATTTTCAAAGTCTGAGGTTTTATTTCCTAAGTAACAGATAACAATATTTTTAAAGTGCATGAGTCAATTAAGAAAAAAATAACAATGGCCTCATTTCAAGTTGCTACCTACTTCCATTATAAAGCTACAGGCTGTCTGAGGATTGAGGTTAAATGTCAGAGTCCTGAGGATGTCTCATAGAGCAAGAGAGATTACAGTAAAGTCCTTCCATAGCAGCTTCACAACTACCTCACTCCAATGCTGGCACACTGGAGAAGAAGACATTAGAAATGACCGAGGGAGAGGGGCAATACAGTGTGAGTCTGAGAGGGGGAGACCAGGGAACACTTTTATGAAGACTGCCTCCCGGGTAACTCATGTTGCATGAAACAAGTCTGCAAAGATCCAGGAACTCCCTGACATAGGAGAGTTGGTGTCTGTGCAGGGAACACAGGCTAACTGGACACTTGTCAAAAGGAACAGAATGGTAAAATCATCTTTGCCTAAAGATTAGCAGGTTATAATTTTTAAATCCATGTGGTGGGGTATACATAAGGATGTTTACTATATCTTTCTTTTTAAATTTTTGCTGAAAATTTTTCATTGTAAAATGTTGGGGGAAATTAACCCTTTAAACATGTCTTCCTATCTAGAAGCCCCATCTCTCAACAAAGTAGCAAAACCAAACAAAATGAAGAAATTTAAGGACTCGGCCACTCCGTGTAGAGAATTCTAGGCTCTCTCCTATGATGAAGTACTTTCTTTCGATTGTTTGTTAATATTTATCTGTGCTCTGGAGGACAGGGTGAGGGTTAAAACAAAGGATTTTCTTTTCATTGTTTGGTTCTGTAAACTTGGACAGGGTGAGACTAAGGAAATAACTACCTCTTAGGATTTGCTGGGCTATGAAATTCTCAGTAATTACCTTTGCTTCAGTACATAATATTTTGTTCCTACAGTACAATAATTTCAGAAATTTAATATGAGAATAGTGAATGAATTTAAAAAATACCTTCTCTCAGCTATATGTGCAAATGGAACAAAGAAGCCCTGACTGTCAGGGAAACACCAGTGTAGAGTGAAATATAACAATATCCAGGACCTCAAAAGTGACCAGACAGTAAGAGGCACACAGAGGCTATGGGAACAAGTCCCTCAGGCTTCCCTGAAGCAACAGAACTAAGATCCCAAAGAAAATAAGTACAGAGACTCTCACGGCAAAAATACACAGTAAGTTTATCCAGGGAGCTTGCTATGGCCTGGCAGCTCCATTTTAAGAGACAGTCAGAAGTTAATAATAAGCAAGAAAAATAAGCAAGGCTTTGGCTGACTGGAGAACAGCTCAGTAGAAAATTATTTTGTAAAGATTATGTTAGCAAAGGCATGATTCAGCTTTAGTGATCAAAGAGTGGTCACTCAGCTATCTGATGGGATGATGCACAGCAAGTTGGCTTTTCGCTGCCCAAATAGACAGTCACTAAAATAATTTCTAATTTCTTACAAGGTATATCAATTTTGGCCAGTGTAATCCTCTACAAAATGCACTCATATATAAAATAATGGTGGCAGGATGCTGCTCAGAGGACGGGGATGCTATGGCAGTCCACTAATCCCACCCTACTCTGGGCTTTGCTCCCAGGGGAACAGAGGGTGCAGGCTGTACCGCTCCTTGTCCATGTAGTAGCGGATGCTACTACACACCTATTGTGAGGAGCCCTGGTCTTCCATTTCCTGCTCTAACAGGGAGGGGAGGCCTGGTGCAAAGCACCCACACAAGGAAGGAATGAGCCAGAGAAATCATCTTGAAGGTGACTCCTCATTGCAGAAAAAGACTTTAATATTTGGGAATCACAGGACAACTCTGACTGGCTAGTCAGGTCCTCTGTACTCAACCCGGGGCAAATGGGCAGATTTCCTCACAACCTAGACTTCCTCAGAGGGGATGCTGGGGTAGGTCATCCAGCTCAGAAGGGGGAAGATTCCTCCCAAAGCATCACAGGACTGGAGTGCAGGAATGGGCACTCATCACTTTCCAGCTTCTCCTAAAATCATCATCAACTCCATAGAGGAGGCGGCCGCAATGGCTCAGAGCAGATGTAAGTCTTCTAAGAAACAGATGGAAACTGCTTCAAAGACAAAATGAAATGTGCTAAAAAAAAAATAAATAAAGTAATAAATAAATCTAATTTTTCTTCAAAAGTCTAAGGCAGTAACAGACGTGACACAGGAATACGAACAAGGAGGTACTGACAACCACAGTGGTCCCTTCTCTGCCAGAGGCCCTGCCACCCTCCCGCTGTGGTGACCGCTGGCTGCAGCAGCCTGCGGCACTCCTGGGCCTCAGGGTCAGAGTGGGAGAAGCCACCAGGGAAACGCAAGGTCTGGCCTGGTGAAGAACACATCCAATCAGCAGCAACAGTGAAGCTCATTACCACCCTTCCTAAGAGACTCTGAACATCAAAAGCTTTAAGCCCTCGATGCAAGACACCTAAACACAGAAACTCTGGAAGTCTGATTGGTTTCTAAATAACATTCTTACTCCAAAGAAAGAAAAAAGTGGTGAGAATCTGGATGGTGTTTTGTTTTTTTTTAACGTTCTTTCTAAGATAATACCCAGTCTTTGATTATACAAAAAACAAACAAACATTAGTAACACTTGCCTTTCAAAGATGTGGGCTCTGGCATCAATCTAGTACCTAATTGGCACCTTTTGCCCTTCAACCACGGGTACC
Organism: Myotis nattereri; assembly: GCF_964212035.1. Taxonomy (NCBI): domain Eukaryota; kingdom Metazoa; phylum Chordata; class Mammalia; order Chiroptera; family Vespertilionidae; genus Myotis; species Myotis nattereri. The sequence continues at coordinate 21,481,624 of NC_138075.1, read as the reverse complement.
CTTGGTATGGGTCACTGCCTCCTGAAACAGGAAGTAATGGGGGCAGCTTTTCTTCCCAGAAAAGTTACAGTGACCATCCCTTTGGATTGCACAGAAGTCCTTGCTGTGATGGTGAACACACAGGCGTAGGAAAGGAAAAAGAGGAGGCAAAGAGGCAGAGGCGAGCCCTCAGGACTAATAACGCCCCTCATAGGCCGTGAGGGCTCCCAGCCTGTGCTAGCGACCATGAAGAACTGGCAGGCAGGAATATGGCAGTGGTGAGCGGCTGGACAGAGCCTTCTCCAGCCAGGGAACTGGGCTCCTTCATGGACAGTGTGCTTTCCCTCTCTCAGCACTTGCAAAAAGAGAGTGGGTACCACCAAACACATCTGCAATAAAGGCTCTGGGAGAGGAGAAAGCAGCAATCCTGTACCAAATACCTATTTTTAGAAGGCAACACCCAACTTGCTTTTAGGCTTTTGCCTGATGGGCGCCTTCATAGAGGGATTCTGCTGGAGTCTGAAGCAAGAGTGTGAGTCATGGACCACAGAACAGGGGCACTACACCACCACCTGCAGAAGCCGAGGAGTGGGCAAAGCTACGTGGGGTCAACGGTCAGGCATGCCAGGCGGGGCATGAGGGTCAGAAGCCTCATGCTCCACTTCGAGCTCTTGCCTGTCGGAAAGAAGAGGCACCAGCTGGCAGCCTGCTCAGCCAGCAAACACCGCCTGCCCGGTCCCCCGGGCCTTCAGCTAGTGTAGTAGACGTGGAAGTAGAGAGTCTTGTTGCGAAGCAGGGAGTAGGAGTTGTCAAACTTGAGCAGGTAGATGCCCTCCCCGGGGTAGTCGTGGCTGCCAGCCTGCACGTCTCGGTGGCTGTCCCGCCGGTACACAGGCATGACCTCCCCGTAGCGACCCCGCAGGGAGCTCCTGGAGCCTCTCTCCACATCTCCGGCTGGGACAGGGTCTGCATGAGCAAAACGGCAGAGTGTCTGGACATGAGTTCAGAGAACACAGGTAAGTTCTACATGAAGGTAAGAGAATGGACCAGGTGAACTAGTGGCTTTAACCCCAGGGGGATGCTCTTGCCCTCCAACAGGAATGTAGAAATATCTGGATGATCCAAGGGTCCAGGAGTGCTAAACATGAGGACAGCACCTGCCTCACAAACAAGCATCCCCCCCAAATGCCAATAACGCCTCCACTGAGAAACGAGGATTTAGCCTTATGGAACCTACCTAGCTCCCAAAGTGTCCAGACATTAACAAGGGAGAGGAAGATATTTAGAAGGGATGATTCTCACGTCCTCCACTCAACCAGGGAACGAACTAGCTAATGGAGGTAGGAAAAGCAGACAAACACGCTGCAAGGAGTGACCTAGACCTTCCAGCTGGCCTCCTAAAGAGCAGCAAATAAGATATGAGGTTCTCCTCTTCCCTGAATAACTTACGACTTCCCTGCAGACTTGCTTGTTCACAAAGAAGCAAGTTAAAGAATTGATTTTAAGATGATACAGGAAAATCGAGGAATAAAACTAATGCTTAGATTTATATTATAGTCCCCACCCCCCAAAGTGCCCCAGGACCATCCTGAGAAGGTATTGCAAGTAACAACTAGAATGGAGCACAGAGACTACTTTTAAAACTGCTCCAGGCGTAAAATAAAAAAGCAAACAGTAGCCCTAACCGGTTTGGCTCAGTGGATAGAGCTTCAGCCTGCGGACTCAAGGGTCCCAGGTTAGATTCTGGTGAAGGGCATGTACCTTGGTTGCGGGCACATCCCCAGTAGCGGGTGTGCAGGAGGCAGCTGATCGAGGTTTCTCTCTCATCGATATTTCTAACTCTCTATTTTTCTCCCTTCCTCTCTGTAAAAAATCAATAAAATATATATAAAAAAATAGAAAATAAATAAATAAATAAAAATAAAAAAAACAAACAGTAGTCAGCCAGCTGTGGCCATCTGTTGGGGGAAGGAGGGAGACTATGGGTACATTTAGCAAATCATAATCACTCAGTATAGTTCTAGGCCAAGAATAAATGCAAATATCGTAAAACTAAGTGATAAGTGAAAAATAATCTCAGGTTTATGTGTGATCTGAATAACACTGCCTCTATACACAATAGCAATGACCCACCCTTTTCCCTGCCCCTGTCCCTTCCCTGTCCCCAGGGAGATGTTGGGGAAACAGCAGGTACTGATTAAAAGGAAAAGATGCTTCCACTAAGGCATCTATCCAATCCCACCCGAATGCTCTCTGGGGGTCTGACTTCGGCCCGCGTCACTCAGCTTAGCAGGTGATGCTGGGAGGGATTCCTCGCCCACATGCTGAGGAAGAGGAGGACTGGCACAACACAGGAAGTGGTCACTAGATAGGAGGCTAAGCCTGGAAAGGAAACTGCCAACTATGTTCAAGTTACATTTACCTTCAAGCCCCTCCTCCTCTTCCTCGTCTTCATCCTCATCCTCACTCGAATCACTGACCTGCACAGTTATGTCAGTGCTGGTTACAGGGGTCCAGTCAAAATAAACTCCAAAGCCAATGTCATAGTCATCAGTGGCAAACTCCCAGCAGACACGCTTCCCCTCTGGATGGGTAGGAACCCGGATGGTCACCACCTCACCCCGCTTCACCACCAGGCAGCTGTTCTTCTCCTTGCCCAGCTTGCTTTTGAATTCCTTCATCTTGGCAAAGGTCCAGATGCAGGGAGGAGCCATCAGCGGTGGGGAGACTGAAAGGACAGGCAGCTTACTACAGAGGAACCAGGAGGAAATGCTGCCACGCCTGGCATTTGCTTAGGGAGGTTGTCATAGTCAAAGGCATTCTTTCTACTGGCTTTTTTTTACTTCCTTTCACAAGTTACTTGCTTTCTTCCCTTCCGACTCATCTGTCTGCCTGCCTTTCTTTTAAGTACCCGCTGGAATCAGAGAAACCACCTCCCAAAGGTCTTACCTTTCCTGTGATCCCCCAGAAGATCTGCAGATTCCAAGTCAGCTGAAAGAATATCTATAGCTCCTGTGTGCTCAGACTGGATCATAACAATGTCCCCAGACCTCTGTGGAGCTTGATATTTGGCCATCTGCACAACAATTCCAGTTAGAGGACATGTTAGAGTGGCAGATCCCAATTACACTCTCCCAACTCTGAGCTTAATGTGCTAGTCACCATTCCTTCTCTTTCTTCCAGCTACAGGTTGTTAATAAATTCTAATTACTTTAATGCCACCAAAGTGTTCCCTAATTTAAAGATGTGTTCTCTCCTACCCTTTGGAACTTACCCACTCAAGACACTTTATAGAATCCTTGCCCACAAACATCCTCAGAGCTTGCTCCTGACTTGTGCATCAGCAGCTTCTCTGGGCCATGCCTCGGTCTCAGCTTGGTCTGCACAGTACCTCCCTACAGCGTCACTCATGACAGCTCTTGCACCCAGGGTTTAGCTCAACTCTCATTCCACCACACAGTCCTCCTGCTACAGTTCCCATTCAAGTGTCCCTTCCAGGCCACTGTCAATCAATTCGCTAAAGCACTGCAGAGAGAATCCAGTTTGTTGTCTCTTTCTGTCCGTCTATCTTATCCTATCGGTTGTCTCATCCAGCATCAGTGTTCTATAAATAATTATAACTTCCCCTTAGACCAGCCCCAGAATTTGCATTTACACGATGTATTTGCTGTCAGACATCTAACTTGCATGGAAGAGTGCAAATGTCACTTGATACTCAAAGCCCTCGACAACCCATGCAGGAGCCTGCACTCTCTCCTGACTGGGTCTCACTTCAAATCACTCAGATTAGGGTTCCTCTGTTTCATGCTATTACGCCTGAATTTCCTGTTCCTTTTACAAGCAGTCGGCAGGTAACACAAGTAGTGTACCAGTACCTACTGCCAACATGGGAGAACACATCAGTGAGACAGCGATCCAGTTAAGAGACCAGAATTATATGTGCAATAAATAAATAAATTTTGTAACCTCCCAAACTATATTCTCATACTACCCATTTCTGGGGAATAGTCTTTCAGTTCTTAACTCTATTACTAAATGAAGTGAATCAGACTGTGGCTAACTTGCTTAAATGAGTCCTTCCTTTTCCAGAAGGCTAAACAAAGGATTTAGCTTGAAACTGATTAGCTACAAAGCCTTAGTAAAGTCACTAATAGCTCTTAGCCTCAGTTTACTCATCTGTAAAGTGGGGATATATGGTACCTATCTCACAGGGTGGTTCTCAGGGGTAAATGAAGCATTGTGAATAAAATGCTTTATAAAATCTAATGCATTATACAAATGTAATTATAATGTTTGCCATTGTCTTTACTGACACTAATACCATTTGTTATTATAATATACACTCGTGCCCGGTGCATGGAATCGTGCACACTGAAAGGAAATTAATTAGAAGGTGGCCCATGGGGTAGGACTGGGCGAGATGGGCTGGACATGCCCTGGAGTCAACCTCCTGTGGTCCCTCTCTGGCTGGCTACACATGGGGTGGCACCACAGCTCAAAGGGCAGCACCACAGCTCAAAGGGCGTCAGAAGGCAGCCTGCTAGTGAGCAGGGTCCCTCCGGCAGGTGGGGTCCCTTGGCCTGGCCTGCGGTGATCAGGCCGAAACCAGCTCTCCAGCATTCCCCAACGGGTCCCAGATTACGAGAAGGCGGTACTTGGGTGACATACCCTGGAATCAGGCTCCCTTCTCTCTGGTTCCAGGGTGCGTCACCCAAGAACCGCCACTGCCAAGTCACTGCAGCTCAGCAGCTCCTGCATTTAGCATCTTCCCCCTGGTGGTCAGTGCGTGTCACAGCTACCGGTCGGATGGTTGGATGGTCGCTTAGTCTTTTATATATACAGATGTTAGTAATGATATAAGCAACCCATTATTCCATGGCAGAACACCACTGCTATCAATGCCATTTCTATAGAATCTTTACCGTAGATCCACCACAAGATAAGTGAGAGTGAAACACAGTCCAATGGTTTAGGCTCCTCACATTGAGGAGATTCTAGACAACATGTAAACATTCTTTCTAACGCTTCATTTTTTAAATAGGTGCCTACTGATGCACTGATGGGCCCTGTGGAAGATAACACATGATCAATCGCCAAGTAACTAAAAATGCGATGCCCAAAAAGAGCAAAGAGAATTCTGGGAGCCACCCACAGTGCTTTCTAATTCCGGCCCATCCAGATATACCTAGGTTCTGGTGCTGTAAACTCCTCCTTTTGAAAGAGAGAGTGAGAATGAGCTTCCTACCTTGTTGAGGACCTGGCCCTGGTCTGTAGGCCGCAATTTCTGTTCCACCAAGGCCTGAGCCTCCAAGGCACTGGCTGCTTTCCGAAGATCTTCCGCGGCATCCTCACTCACTGGAGGTACCATCTGCGGCCTCTCAGAGGAAGACAACATGTTATTCAAAAACTCTTTTAAAAGCCACACTAGCTCTGGAGAAATTCAGCAATAAAACACACTTCAAAGGACACACCCACACCCCCTGCTTTCCTCTGGCATTCAGGTCTCCTATCAATTTAGCTGACCGCTGCCCAGGGCTGCACGAGGCCACAGTAAAGTGGTGACAGTACATGAGGGCCCACAGACGGACAAAGCCACACCCCAGGCTCCAGGAGCCATGGTAAATACATAGCTCAGTCATCTGAGATGGACTGCAGGTCTGGTTTTATTCCTCTCTCTGGGACCCATGCTATTTGTTCCACATAGAATTTCAACCAGAGATAGAATCTCAGTACACATAAAGTCACCGGTTAAAAGCAAAAAAATGAATTGATCCTTAAGACAAAGAAAATGCAAACTGATTAGCAAGGCAATCCCTGTCCACAGTTATCCCAGGAGCAGGGTTTCAGCATTGCCATCACACAGCCTACCTTTTGCAACCCTGTCACAGATCTCCATATTGCACCCAACTCACAGGGTACTAAGAATAGGTAATCAATCGCTTTCTTTTCTTTTTAATCTCTTATCCTGATGGCTTGAACTATATATATTTGAATAGTTATTTCAAAGAAGCAAGAAAATAATTATGCTCGCTTCCATCTTCCCTGGCTTCCAGAGAGACCAGAGAGTGCGTGAAGCGCCAGGGCTGCAGCACAACATCCAGGTCTCTTGGGAATGATCCGTTTCTGACAAGAGGAGGCATGGATTCTTCAGAGCAGCAGTTATCAAAGTATCTTGCGGAATCCCTGGGTCCTTAAAACTCTTTCATGGGAATCTGTGAAGTCAAAACTTCTTCATAAAAATTCTAAAATATGATGTCTTTTTTCATTGTCATCTTCTCAAGAGCAGACAGTGGAGTTTCCTGGAGGCTACATGTGATATTGCCACAGAATGAATGCAGAAGCAGATCTGAGAACCCAACTGTCTTTTGTTATGCAGACATTACAGAGACTTACGGCAACTCTCTTCCCACTAAATTATTTTTGCTTTGGAAAACAGTTGTTTTTCATTAAAAACATGTTATTTATATTAATATGTAATGAGTTTGTTATTGTTCTTTTTAAATGAATCAGTAATAATTTTTTTAATTTTTCAGTTTTAATTTCTAATATAGTAAACATTGATAGATACAACCCACATAAATAAAAATTCTTTGGGGCGTAAAGGTTTGAGAACTGCTGCTTTAGGGCATCATTTCCTCTGAGTAAATGACTGGGGAACAGTACTTTTAACCACATGGGAAAGAGAGGGCTTGTTTTGGAGCTTGTCAGTTTCTTTTTTCTTTCTTTTTTTCATTTTCTTTCTTCCTTTCAATGCAAACAAGAAAACCTACTCCTAGCTTATAAACTATCTCTTCTTTAGATAAAACAGAGCCATCTTTTGAAATATCCTAGTCACTCCAACCTCCTTCAGAATAAACAAGAAGTAGTTATTATGAAAATTAGCTATGGATACTGTTGATTTTTATGGATTGGCTTGAGTAATCCTGTGTGAATTGTAAATTGACCTATGTGTGAATCTATTTTATCCTCTTAAACCCAGAAATTACAGTCCATTTCTTATTTCTTGACACTATTAGGTGAGCTTGGTAACAAGGACTGGTCTTACTCCCTCTTGTGTGCACAGTGTCTGCTCCCAAGCCTGTCACATGGAACCCTAAGGCCCTTTGCACTCTGACCCTAGGAGTTGCACTCTGACCCTATCTCTCCTAGAATGACCCCCTCTCGCCTTGCCCAATCCACTCCAGTCACAAGGGCCTCCAAATGTCTTGAGAATCCCCATCAGTTCAAGCACTCTCCCACTTGAGGGTTTTCACCTGCTGTCACCTCTGCCTAGAATCCCCTCCCCCTAGTTACCTTCTGGCTTCTTCCTCAGGTTCCTGCTCAGCCATGACTTTCGGGAGTCCTCCCAGATGTCTGAGTATAAAATGGCTCTCCCCTCCTTGGCCCATCACGCTTTGCCCCCTCTCCCCCGCTTCACTTTTTCTCGCTGCACTCATTACTGCCTGACATATTATGTACCATATTTTGTTGATTGTAAGATGCATATTTGTTTTCAGATTTTAACACAACTGAAATATGGGCTGCCCTAAAAACTGGTGATGTCTTCAAACTGCCTGGGGCCTGGGCTGGCATGAGTCCCTCCACAGAAGATGTGCATCTGCTCTGCCAGGGTGCGGGAGCCCGGGAGCACTACCAACGGAGTCGGAGTTGCCTTGAGGTTCTGTTTAAGGGTTTGTTTAGACCAGACGGGCAGAGTGAATTTAGGAAACAAACTGGTGACTACAAACTTGTGGCTCGTATATTCGGGGGACATATTTTGCCCTGCCCTCATCAGTGCCAAGGCTGAGACTTTCACGGTTCCCTGTTGTCCTTTGCTGTGTAGGCAATTTCCCCCTCATTTGTCTTTTGACGGAAGGTGCAGGCTTTTGTTGAGCCAGAGCTCGGTGGGGGGGGGGGGGGTCTCTTATTAGACTCACTATCGGGCATTTTTTCTTTCTTGCTGGTACATAAAGTAGCAGTTCATCTTACAGCTGATGGCAACTTAGATTCCATGAAATAGATTCTTAATTCTGTGGTATACTTGTTTTCTGCCTGCCTCCCTCACTAAAATATAAGCTCCATGAGACCAGGGACTTGGACTGCTTGTTCATTTGTGGCATCTTCAGGGCCTAGGACAGTGCCAGGTACACAGCAGGCTCTCAATAAATATCTGTTGCATGAATAAACAGCAGCCCCCCCCCCCAATTATTATTTGTTGAATGAATGTTAATTTTTGTTTGGGAACAAAGGAGGAATATTTGGAATGTGAGGAGATGAGAGTTAATCTGACCATTAGCCTGCCCTTATGGTATGTGGCATCTAAAATTTAGTGCCTTTGCCTTTGTGCATACTACTTTGCACAAATACGGTTCTGTTTATTTAAAAATATATCTTTTACACAGGACATGCACCAGCCACATGAATTTAACATTCACATTAGCATTTTATGCTCTGAAGAATATCAGTGAAGGGTATTTTGGGAAAGATGAATTGCAAATCACTTGATGCCAGTGATAAACCACGTAAAGAAAACACTCCCACTGTAAGCCTCTGGCTGTGCTGACCCGGAACAGGCAGGCCATTCCAAAGGGAGGGGCCAGCAGGGCCAGCCCAGGGCCAGCCTCACTAGAGAAGATAGAGCGTTCTGCCGTTTCCGTTCCCAGTACACACAAAACACAAACACTAAACTTCAGGCGCTAATTATCATGATTGCGGAGGTTTTTTTCTTCATACACTAGATTTTAGAAAAAAACTTTAAAATTAAATTTTCTTTTTTCTTAGAATGTTCTATATTCCTCACTCAAAAAAATGTATTTATTCTTAGGAAGAAAAATCAGTTCTGTGCCAAAACCCATCCCCCAAAGATCCTTCAACTCAACAGAAAAAGGGTGGTGGCAGGATGGAAAGTTCTCCTCAGGGGATTTGATGAGAACATGAAATATCTCAAATAATCAAAGCCTGAGGAGGCTGTATCTTCTAAAAGGAGTGTTATATACAGTAACCTAGTAGCTCTAAGCATAGAACTCAAAACCCTTCTATCCGTATTTATGAGACTAATCCTTAGAATCAAACAAAACTAAAGCTAGGTAAATTGGAGCAAGTTACTGAATTCACTGTTTGATTTTCCTAATCTGAAAATAAACAATAGGTATACTTATTTAATGAGAGTTGCTATGAGGATTAAATGAGATCACACATTTTAACACCTGGAATAGTACTGAGCAAATATAAATATTCAATAAAAAGTGGCAATTTTATCATTATTACAGAAAAAGATTCAATGAAGTGTGGCTATTATTATCAGCAACTATATTAATCATTATCTTTCATCATCTAAATTCTGGGGGGAAGAGTTTTATTTCATATACAAAGGTGAGAAGAAAGAACTTCTACTCAAGAAGTCATAGAATTTTGCCCAGCTGGTGTAGCTCAATTGGTTGAGCATCATCCCATTCTGCTTGACAACACTGTGCTATTCCCTGATCGTGGGACTATGATATCCACTAGCGAAAGTTCTCCAAGATACAGTTTTTCATTAACTATTCCATTAATATTTCGTGTGTCCACTCATTCTAGGGCTCAGTACAACTTGCTGCTATATATTCTAATATCACTGATGGTGGGGGGATGAGATGGACAGAGAGGGAAATTAAGACTGATAACTTGAAGGTGATCATAATGGTTGAATCTGAAAATTACATAATAAAACACTGCTTCCAATAGTGTATGTGTATGTGTGTGCATTTTATGAATGAAAACCAAACACATATTTTCTTGAGAGCTTGTTTGGAGGTTCTAGCAGGGGAGCGCAGCTACTCGTATACCCTTCACCGAAGACCAGTCCTTCCTGGGGGGGCGGGGGGGGGGGCGGGGGGAGGTCATTCTCTTCGACCAAGCGCGCAGCTTCGGGAGGGACACTCATGGATCAGTGAGGGAGGAGGGGGACACCCGCCTAGCCAGCCAGATCAGCCGAATCAACCCTGGCGATCAATGGGGTGACAGATGTCGCAGCCAGATCGCCCTCACATCCAAACACATATTTTCTTGAAAGTCCCCCTGGGATCCATTTCAAATGTTTTCACATTTGAACATAGTCTTCAAGAGAACATAAATAAAGACACTACACTGTTCATTACAGTTTTATTTTCTGAGAGTAAAAGAACATTTTATAACTTGAAATAGATCTGGCATTGCCCTAAATACACTTAAGGGTTGATTTATTAATGGCAAAACCATTCACTTGTCTTCTCCCTTGATGTCACTGTCCACTTCTTTCATCAATTCCTTATCTCAGAAGAGAAAATCTCTAGAAGCATTTATCCAGAGCAGTTGCTGTCCCTACCTGTAGGGTGAGGAATGGGGCTCTGGATCAGAGGCAGAAGCCACTGGAGAGATGTCCTTGGTGTTTTCTAGATCTTCATTCTCTAGAAAATTATGGAAAGAAAAACAATATCTAAGAGGGAACACAACCATAATTATCTTGTATCTTTTTTTAAAATCTGGCAGTTTCAAACAACTTTCCATTTCCAAAAATATTCTGGGCATAAACTTTATACTCTGGGAGGCTCAGTACATAAATTATTCAAGTCATCACATCCAAGTATTTTCACATAGTCATAACCCATTTATAAAAAAGTAAGTCTATTTCCAAAATAAGTACCCACAGAATTAATTCTAATTCAAGAACCACTATTTCTCAGAAAGCAGATGGTTAAAATTAGGCAAGAAATATAGTGCACAGTGAGATGTAGGATGAAATGAATTGTAATTCAGTGCCAAAGTATACAGTGCCACCTCTATCTATATATATAAAAGGCTAACATGCAAACTGTCCACTCGGGAGTTCAACTTGGAGGGCGCGAGTTCAATCACTCGCTATGATGTGCTCTGACCACCAGGGGCAGCACAGAATATGGTGGGTAACCAGCGGGAGTGGCAGGATGCTGAGGGAGCGAGGAAAGGAGGCGGCGGGGAGGCCAGGCCTAGGGACCCTACCCTGCACGAACTTCATGCACCAGGCGTCTAGCATTCAATAAACTCAGATCACTGTATCCAAGATCAGGTAAAAGATTTTTTGTAATTTCATTCATTTACTAACTCGCTCATTCACCAATAACTTACTGAATACTGTTAGACACCTTCAAGGAGTATAGTGAAGTGCATAATAAAGGTTATGGTCCCAAGCTCACAACAAGCCTATGGCTGGTATTATCATTGCCATTTTCAGGTAAGGAAAAGAAGGCATAGAGACAAGATTCAAAGCCAGGCAGTCATGCTCCTAACCATTAGGTGATACTTGGTTTTGTGGTTTATTCATTTAGCCTTTCCTTGAGCACTCAGATATTAAATAACCCTTGGTTTAACCTCTTCTGGCTAAGACTGAAGTCTAAAGTTCACTTCTCAATTCAAAATTCAATTTACTAAATCAAACCTCAAACCCTGAAAGTTTCAGAGTTTAGGGGATAACATAAAAGTGCAAATGACAAGCATATATTTGTGATTCAATTTTAATCTAGTCTCAATTTTTCTATGTAAATAAGACCTGGTTTTCTTTTCATCAATCCCCACTCTCATTGATAGAAAAACCTTAGAGCTTATGCCACGCAATTTTCCTCTTGTAAGATAATAGGAAATATATATTAGTCTCTGCCCCTGGTTCCTAACACAGAATTCCCAAAACCCTTATAATTTCTTAAGTGACAAAAGCACTGGGAACATCTTTTGTTCTAATATTTGGTCTCTGATCCCAGTTGCTGACACTGAGTTCCTAAATCCCTAGGCTGGGTGATCGTAGTGTCTTTTGTTCTAATGAGGTGACGCTTGGTGGGCTCCTGGATGGGGGCCCACGCACCAAAGGGCCTCAGGTTGAATTCCCGATCAAGGGCATGTACCTCACCTCAGTTGCAGGTTTGTTCTGCCCCAGTCGGGGAACATGGGGGAGGCAACCAATTGATATTCTTTTCTCTCTCTCTCTCTCTCTCTCTCTCTCTCTCTCTCTCTCTCTCCTTCTCTCCCTTCACTCTCTCTAAAAATCAATGAAAAAAAGTCTCCTCAGATTAACAACAAAAAAAGAATAGTATCCTCTATTATCTCTATTTAGGAGCTTATTGTATTGCCTTTCACATTTTTAAAAAATATGTTTTTATTGACTTCAGAAAGAGGGAGAGGGAGAGGGAGAGGAGATAGAAACATCAATGATGAGAGAGAATCATTGATCGGCTACCTCCTGCAGCACTGGAGATTGAGCCCGAAACCCAGGAGTGTGCCCTGACCAGAAATTGACCATGACCTCCTGGTTCATAGCTCGACGCTCAACCACTGAACCACATTAGCAACTTTCTCATTTTGATCTACAGTCCAACTAGATTTTTTTGTTGTTGTTGTTGTTGTTTTTATTATTTTTTTTTTTATTGATTAAGGTATTACATATGTGTACCCTCTACCCCCGCCCCCCGCTCATCCCCTCACCCCCCCGTTGTCCGTGTCCATTGGTTAGTCCTATATGCTTGCATATAAGTCCTTTGGTTGATCCTTCCCCCTTGCCCCCACCCTCCCCTACCTTCCCTCCAAGGCCCGACAGTCCAATCAAAGCCTCTCTGTCTCTGGATCAGTCCTTGTTCATCAGTTTATGTTGTTCATTATATTCCACAAATAAGTGAGATCTTGTGGTATTTATCCGTTCTCCAGTTCCATCGATGCTGTGGCAAATGGTAAGAGTTCCTTTTTCTTCTTCCTCTTCTTAAAGAATACCTTTCAGCATTTCATATAATGCTGGTTTGGTGGTGATGAACTCCTTTAGCTTTTCCTTATCTGTGAAGCTCTTTATCTGACCTTCAATTCTGAATGATAACTTTGCTGGATAAAGTAATCTTGGTTGTAGGTTCTTGGTATTCATCACTTTGAATATTTCTTGCCACTCTCTTCTGGCCTGCATGGTTTCTGTTGAGAAATCAGCTGACAGTCGGATGGGTACTCCCTTGTAGGTAACTGACTGTCTTTCTCTTGCTGCTTTTAAGTTCTCTCTTTATCTTTTGCTCTTGGCATTTTAATTATGATGTGTCTTGGTGTGGTCCTCTTTGGATTCCTTTTGTTTGGGGTTCTCTGTGCTTCTTGGACTTGTAGGTCCATTTCTTTCACCAGGTGGGGGAAGTTTTCTGTCATTATTTCTTCAAAAAGGTTTTCAATATCTTGCCCTCTCTCTCCTTCTGGTACCCCTATAATTCTGATGTTGGTACACTTGAAGTTGTCCCAGAGGCTCCTTACACTATCTTCATACTTTTTGAATCTCTTTTCTTTTTTCTTTTTCGGTTGGGTATTTTTTGTTTCTTTGTATTTCAAATCTTTGACTTGATTCTTGGGATCCTCTTGTCTGCTGTTGGATCTCTGTAAAATATTCTTTATTTCAGTCAGTGTATGCTTAATTTCTAGTTGGTCCTTTTTCATGTCCTCCATGGTCTCACTATACTCCTTGAGGGATTCATTAAATTTATCGGCGGTTTCCATAAAATTCTTGAAAAACCTTATAAACGTGGCCTTGAACTCTATATCCAGTCGTCTGTCCTCCTCCGTTTCTGACAATTGTGACCTGTTTCTCTGTCTCCGCATTTTGGCTGCTTCCCTGTGTTGATAGAGTGGCCCTGCGCGCCAGGTGTCCTGTAGGGCCCAGTAGCTCAGCCTCCCCAGTTACCTGGGGTGGACACTCTTGGTGCACTCTTGGTGCCTTGGTTGATGTAGGATCACTGGGAGGAATTGACCTCCAGGCCAATTGGCTGTGGGAAACAGCTGTGTCTGAAGTGGGAGAATGGTCCCCCTCTGACCACTGGGTACAGTGGCTCCTGGATCTAAGGAGGTGCTAATTCAGCCCCTGCCTGAGGCCACACAGCCGGAGGAGCCACGAAGAGGCTCAGCTGTGAAGCAATGCAAGCCGCTGCGGGGCCTTGGGCCTTCTCTTGGAAGTTCCGGGTCTGGCTGGCCCGGCTGCAGTTAGGTAATTATCAGGTTGCAAAGGGCCGGGGCATTCACATGCAAAAGCCTCTGCCGCAGCCTGGGTGGGGCGGGGTCTCAGGGAGTCAAAAGGCCGGAGAAAGAAGCAATGGCTGATTCTCCACGCCCGGAGTCGCGCGTCTCAGTGTCCTGGTAATGGCTGCAAGCACCTCTGAGGGAAATCCGCCCTCAAGTTCGCCCGCTGCCGCCTGACAGAGCAGCCTCTCCCCGTATGTGTCCTGGGTCCCCAGAGACTTCCCAGAACCGGAGATCAGAGCAGTCGGGAACTTGTGATTCAAAAAGACAGCCGCGTCCTCAGGTGCCACCCCCTTTCCGCGCGCGCCAGCCGCCGCCGTACCTCTGCACTCAGCCTCCGCAGCTCCTCTGGCTCTCAGCGTGCTTTTCTTTTCTTCTAGTTGTAGAAATTACACTCAGCCAGCCTTCCTGTTTTTCTGGACGATGTTTGCTCCGTCCTTTGGGATAATTTTCAATTGCTGTGGGAGGCGACTATTTCCTGGTGTTTATCTATGCCGCCATCTTAGTTTCTCTAGATTTTTTTCTTTCCTTCTCTTTTCTCTTAGGATATCCAGTTGCCCCAGCAACATTCACCATTCTCCCCCCACTACTCTACAGTACAATCTTCGTTGCAAATCAAAGCTTTATCCTATTCCTAGGACCTATGACACTGTTGTGGAAAGCTTCAAAATAAGTCTTGATACCTGATAGAGCTAATCTTTCCATCTTGTTCTTACTAGTGTCTTTGCTATTTGTGGCCTTCGCTTCTACATGTTTTAGGACCAGCTTGTCAAATTCCAAAAAGGCCAAAACCCTGCTGGGATTTTTATTGGGATTAAATTTTACCTATAAAGTCAGGGAGAATTGACATCTTTTCAATACTGGGTATTTCAATCTAAGAATATGTTATATCCTTCCATTCTGTTAGATATTCTTTATTATCTCTCAATAATCCCTTATAATAAAAGCGTAATATGCTAAGTGTCCGACCATTCATGAGACCATTCATTCAACCGTTCCACCAGTCACTATGAGGTGCTCTGACCACCAGGGAGCAGGCACATCAACCAATAGGTTAGCTTGCTGCTGTGGTCCTGCCGATGGGGACTGGGAGAGATAGGCCAGATATGCCCTGGAGCCCTCCTGCAGTCCCTCCCCAGCCAGATAACCTCCTGTGGATTGCGAGAGGGCACAGGCCAGGCCGAGGGACCCCCACCGATGCACAAATCCATGCACCGGGCCTCTAGTATATTATAATCTTCTGCAGAAAGACTTTGAATACAACTTGTGATATTTATTCCTCATATTTTTACTCTGTGGTAAATAACATTTTATTTACTTTGTTGCTGATATATATAAATGCAATGGAATTTTGCATACTGGCTCTATCTAGCAGTCTGGCCAAACATTAATTCAAATAACTTATCTGTAGGTTCTTTTGGATTCTCCATGTACATAGTCATCATCTGAAAACAACAGATTTAACAGGATTTCTTTCTAATCCTCATATATTTTATTTTTCTTGCCTGACTATACTAGTTAGAATATCCAGTAAAATAATAAATAGTAAGTGGTGAGAGTGGTTACCCTTATCTTATACCCAATCTTAAGAAGAAAACTCTCAAATTTCACCATTAAGTTTTATGTTGCTTGTAGGCTATTTGTAGATATGCTTAATCCAGCATATAATGAAATTTCCTTTTATTACTAGTTTGATAAAAGTTTTGAATCATAAATAGAGGTTAAATTTTACCAAACACTTTTTCTGCATCTATTAAACTGATCATTTTTATACTCTGGTGTATTAAAATGGTGATTTACAGGCTTTAAAAAAATGTTAAAATAACTTTTCATTCCTGGAAAAACCCAACTGGGTCTTATATAATGTTGGATTCAAAGTTAATATTTTATTGATGACTTTTTGCATCTATGTTAATGAGTGAGATTAAACTGGGATCTCATCTGGGATAATTTTGATGCTGCCTGAGTTAGTTATTCCTCTGGTACAGGTATGAAGGTGATAAAACCTGTATTTGATTGTCTGAAAATATATTTCATCTTCATTCTTTTAAAAAAATATATGTTTTTATTGATTTCAGAGAGGGAGAGATAGAAACATCAATGATGAGAGAAAATCATCTATCAGCTGCCTCCTGCACACCCCATACTGGGGACGAGCCCACAATCTGGACATATGCCCTAACTTGGAATCAAACTGTGACCTCCTGGCTCATAGGTTTACACTAAACCACTGAGCCATGCCAGTCAGGTTCATCTTCATTCTTGAAGACTTTTCACTTTACCAGGGGAAAAAAGTTCTATATCAATAGTTTTTTTCTTTCACTATTTTAAAGATAATCTAGCTCTCACTGCTCTGTACAGAAATCAGCTTTCAGTGCAATCACTATTCCTTTAAAGGTAAACTGAGGGACATCTGTAATTATCTGAACAATAAAGATTTTTTTTAAAAAAAGGTAAACTGAAATTTTTCTCTGGCTACTTTTAATATTTTCTCTTTGGTTTTACAGCAGTTTTACTTAATGAATATCTACTGTATATTTCATTGTACTGATACTGCTTGAGGTACATAGAGCTCCTTGAATCTGTAGATTGCATTAGTTTTGGAAAATTCGCAGCTATTCTCACCAAACATTGCTTCTATCCATTCTTGCTCTGAGTTCTCACCTTCTAGGATTTCAATTATACATATATTAGACCTTCTCACATTCTCTATCTCTTATCTCTCTCCTGAATTTTCAATGATTTCATTTTTATATATTTCCTTCTGGATATGTTGTTCTGACCTTTCTTCCAGTTCACTATTCTCTCTTCAAGTGTAATAGCTTGTTGCTAAACTCACTTGAAGTTCTTCATTTTTATTCAGTTATTGAATTTCTATTTGGTTCTATTTTTATAAATTTCAATTCTCTGACAAATTTCTCAAAGTTTTCTCTCCTTGAACATAATAAATATAACTATTTTTAAGTCTGTATGTGGTAACTCCAAAATCTGGTACCTGTATTAATCCACTTTTACTGTTTGTTGTTCACATATCTCTTCTCGTGCATCTAGTCATTTTGATATGTGGCAGAAATTGTCCTTGCAAAACTATTTGTAGAAATAATTTGAAGCCTACAACGATCATTCAGAGATTTGCCTTACTTCTTCCATGTACTTAGGGGCACAAGTACCCTGCAGTCACCTTAATCCAATTACATGAACTTAGTTGTATCTGAGCTGAGCTGTAGTCCCTGCAATGGCCTACTTCTAATCTTCCCTTAATTCTAGAACATGGCCTTTCATGGTCCTAACCCAAAGGAAAGGGGATTCCCCAAGATTTCCCCTGCTTGTCTGGTCCTGAACATTAATCCCTGTTGCTTTAGTCCAGAAAGGCACTTCTACAGCATTGCCATTCAGACTCCCCACCCAGAAATCCAGCATATGCCCTCAGAGGAGAAAGGAACACCACAGTGGACTCTCATAGCCTGGTAATTTTTCATTATGTGGCTGGCTCTCCAGTATCTTCAAGCAGATGTTTATATTTTGACAATTATTTCCTAATTGTCTTCAGTGGGAGAACTAATCTTAACCACTTAGTCTGCCATTATTCAGAACAGAAATCTACATTGTCTCTTTACCTTTTTCAGTTTAAAGGTACCTTAGCAAATAAAATGGAAACAAATAGAAATTTTAAGAGTCTTCCTTCTTTCTGTCACTGGCTAACAGTATGAGCTTATCTAAGTAATTGTTCTATCTCCCTTTGACTTATCATGTCGCTTAGATCATAATGAAGACTTCAATAAGGTTGAATGTTCAGACAGAAGTAAAATTAGCACAAAAATAATGGAAGATAGTAGTGGGTTTAAAAAATAACAAAAAAAATTAATCCCTAAGGAGATTTACAACCTGTATTTCATAAAAAATTCATCTGAGAGAAAAAGGCCCATAAAAGGTCAATTCCTGATGACCAGAAAGGCAATAGAGATGTACAGAATGGCTCTTACAATATAAACATAGTAAAAACCTTGTAATACATTTGTATTTTTTCTGAGTTGGTAATATATTTATATTATTCAAAATTCAAAAAGGTAAACATATACAGTGAAAACTTTCTCCTATCTCAGTCCCCACCTTCAAAGGCAACAAATGTTATTAGGTTTTGTATAGTCTTCCAGAGATACTTTATGCATATAAAAAGGTGTGTATGTGGATACACACACATATATATTCTTTTTTACACAAATAATGAAAATACTAGGCATACTACTATGCCTTCTGTTTTTCCCACTTACATCTTAGACCTCTCCACAACTATATATGAAAAGCTTCCTCATTCTTTTCTACAGCTTATTAATAATTTATTCATTGTATATTCCATAATTTATTTAACCAGTTCTCTATTGATGCACATTTATGTTCTTTCTAATCTTTTACCATTACAAATAATACTATAATAACCTTGTACCTGGCCGAAACCGGTTTGGCTCAGTGGATAGAGCGTCGGCCTGCGGACTCAAGGGTCCCAGGTTCGATTCCGGTCAAGGGCATGTACCTGGGTTGCGGGCACATCCCCAGTAAGGGGTATGCAGAAGGCAGCTGATCAATGTTTCTCTCTCATCGATGTTTCTGACTCTCTATCTCTCTCCCTTCCTCTCTGTAAAAAATCAATAAAATATATTTTTAAAAAAATAATAACCTTGTACCTGTATCATTAAACAGGCACATGAATACATCTAAAGGATAAATTCCTGGAAGGAATGTATTGATGAGGGCATATATTATAATTTTGATAGATATTGATAAATTACCCTCATAGCATTTGTACCAATTTACATTTCCATCAGCAATGCATGGAAGTGCTTGTTTCTACACATATTTACCAACATAGCGAGATATCAAACCATACCCATTGTAGTTATGATTTTTTTCGCTTATCATGAGTTAGGTTGAGCATTTTTCATATGTTAAGAGCCATTGCTTATAGCATCTTAACAGCTTGATGTATGCCTAAAAAAAGTGAAAAGATATTGCTTTAAAATTTTTAAGGTTAAAGATACATGCTAAATTATGTAAGAACTGCTGACAGAACAACTTGTAATTAGATTCAAAGAGGCAGGAAGTAAGAAAAGGAGAAAGAAATACATAAGGTGCCATAGCTGAGCAGTGGTTAGAGTGTTGGCACAGGGACTGAAGGGTTGTGGTTCGATTCTGGTACAGGGCACGCACCTCAGTTGCAGGCTCAATCCCTGGCCCGGTTAGGGTACATGCAGGAGGCAACCAAGTGATATCGATGTTTCTCTCTCTGTTTCTCCCCTTCCCTTCCACTCTCTAAAAATCAATAGAAAAAATATCCTTGTGTGAAGATTAATAACAACAAAAGAAATACATAAGCTTATTTCCAGAAGTATAAAGTGTGCAAGATGGAATCTTGTTTTAAAGAGAAAGCAATTACAAACACAGCTTGTTAGGTTTCCTAAATTTATTTAGGGAAATTTAGACCTACTATAAAGAAGCAAAAGCCAATTTTTCTATAGCATAACTTTTAATATGTCAACCAAATATAGACCAATTCTATAAGTATCCCTAGAAGACCAGAGAAACCAGGACAAGTTTTGCAAATTTAGGTGGTAAATGGGAAAATGTTTTTATTTTATTATAATGGGCATGTATTTATTTTAATATGTATTAGGAAAAACTGATACATCAAACTAGTAATATCACAGATATTATTTAGAATAAAACAAAATGTTAAATGTCTATTTAAAGAAAAAAAACAGCCGAAACCGGTTTGGCTCGGTGGATAGAGCGTCGGCCTGCGGACTCAAGGGTCCCAGGTTCGATTCCGGTCAAGGGCATGTACCTTGGTTGCGGGCACATCCCCAGTAGGAGATGTGCAGGAGGTGGCTGATCGATGTTTCTCTCTCATCGATGTTTCTAACTCTCTATCTCTCTCCCTTCCTCTCTGTAAAAAATCAATAAAATATATATAAAAAAATAAATAAATAAAATAAAATGTAAAATACCTTTAAAAAAAATAAAGAAAAAAAACAATATTGGAATGTATTCTCTAATGTGGCAAAAATCATGATTGTGCTATCTGAATGGCCAAGGTCTTAAAAACAGTGAACCAAGGACAAATGGAAGCTCAAGAATAACTCAATTTATAACTAACGGCCACAGGAGAAAGGGGAAAAACGACTCTTCCTCAAAATGATTTCTTTACTATTTTTTAAAATATGAGTTTTCTTTCCATGTTACCAGAGTATGGTTTCAGGCATTCTGGTCATGCTACAGATTTAAATTTACTTTGCACTTATACTTCCTCTGCAAAGAGAACCAAAAAGTAGGTTTTCTAAAGTATTTGAATATCAGGTCAGAGTTCTTTAGAACAGGTCTCCTAGGACTTCTCTTTCACTAAACAGGCTGCAAAGAGATAATTAGCCTGGGCTTTACATTTAACGAACTATAGAAATGATCCCTGAAAGTATAGTCTTGGCCTTTACATTTAAGAGCAGAGCAACCAAAAGCAGGTTATGTGGTTACAGACTTGAGAGGTTCAAACAAAAAGAAATTGACTAAATTTATATTCCAACCAAATCCAGAGACCATGTAATCCAATTTCTCCTCAGTCCTTATGTGTGGGACATGCTCCTGACTGTTGGATTATATATCTTAGGTTGTATATTATGGATTAAATTATGACAGGACAAATTGGCTATCTCAATACCATAAAAACTCAACCGCTGTAAGAAAAAAAAAATAACCCACAGGCAAACAAATTTATAGGGCATTTTGACATAAAACTGTAACAGAGGACTCTTTGGCATAGACTTCTGTTCTTTTGTTCCATCCAATATGGTACCTACCAATTTTTAAATTTAAAATTTAAATTGAAATAGCCACACAAATGCAACACTTTCATCAATGCAGAAAGACTTACTGCACTGAACCATGAACAAGTTTACTTGACCTGTTTCTAGTCCTTAATGTCTAAATGCACTGATAGCTCTCAGGTCATATACACCAAACCAAGTCTACTGTTGATTCTAGGGTCATAACAGACTTTGCTCTTTATTTTTCCCAAAGCTCTCTAATGGTAAAAAAAAAAGCCTGCTCTAAGTGATACAGTATGTATGCCTCAGAGAGTTTTACTCATAAAGAGTGATATCTTTCTCCTCTTGGGGACTGAAGGACCCAGGTGCCCCAAATAAAAGACTCTTAAAAGACAATTACAGTTCATAAACAATAAGAACACTATGACCACTGGAGAGATCATAGTGTTAGATTAGAAGAACATGAAAACACTTTTCCTTCTTTATCACAAAAACCTCAGCTAACAAACACAAAGACCTTCAAAAGGTATTCTCTGCAGAGAATATTTTTTAAAAACAAGTTATTATCCTGATTACAAATCCTGCTTTTGAAGGAATGTACATGGAAAATCAACACCCTTAATTCAATAAAAATTGCAATGTCTAACCTCTTTTTTGTTGTTGTTAATCCTCATCCAAGGATATTTTTTCCATTGATTTTTTTAGAGAGAGTGGAAGGGAGGGTGGGGGGGTGGGGGGGGAGAGAGATCAATTTCAGAGAAACACATCCATCAATTGCCTCCCACGTGCACCTAGACCAGGGCCGAGGATCGAACCTGCACCCCAGGTATGTGCCCTTGACCAAGAATGCAACCCAAGACCCTTTGGTCCATGGGCCTACATTCTAACCACTGAGCCAAATAAGCCAGGGCCCAATCTCATTTCTTATTGCTGTTTTCCTTCTAAGAAAGGATGACAGAAACCTCCTTCAATTTCATTCTTTCTTAGGTCTCTATTGCTTACTCATGGATCATTTTCCAAAGGAAGGTGGTAGAAGGATCCAATCAAATTCCTAATTTGAAGCAGTTTATTGAGTTACCCCAAGTCTATGCAACTCTGAGCCAAGCCAAATGCATAATTTCCATAATGCTTTGCAAACCCAGCTTAACTCTAATTCAAGGTTTCTCAGTAGTAGCACTACCGATATTTGGGGCCAGATAACTGTGCTTTGGGGCGGACCTGTGCATCACAAGATGTTTGCCAGCATCTCTGGCCTCTACCCCACTAGATGTGAGCAACAGCCCTTCTCCTCCTCCCAGCCCAGAATTGTGACAACTAAAAAGTCCCTGGGGGAGGCAAAATCACTCCTGATTGAGAACCACTGCTTTCACCCAAAGAACGTTCCTGTATATCTCAACCCTAATTCCTCCTAATCACTTGATGCTCCTCCAAATCTGTATTGAGATTTTGTCTCACAATCCAGCAAATATTTTCAGAACCTCTACGACACAACATTAAGGGCTCTAGGAGATACACAAGATAGAGTCTGTCCCTCAAACAGGTTTCTTTGGGGGTGGGGAAGCGGGGTAAGTACATCAAGAACTGTAATAAAAGACATCCACTTATATGTTTTGAATTTTTTTGTTTTTGTTCCTGTAGGTAGGTATTCTCATCTTACCAAAATAAAACCACCTTGAGAGCAAACACCATACCTACCCTGGAGTACTAATACTTGATTTTTGGCCGATAAAAATTATAATATGCTATTGTAAATTTCATCATAACAAGGTGGCAATTTCAAATGGTCAGTAAAAACTCCACGGGTAACTTGGGCAATAAATTCATCTCTCAGAGAAAATGATTGCTGACAGGAAGTCAGATAATACAAGTAAATCTTTTTCCACATTCTGGCACAAAGCAAGCAATATAAGCTATCATTACTATTATTTTATTAGCTATTTTATTAGCAACAAATCATACCCTAAGGAGAAAATGCTGCTCTGGGATACATTAACAAGTTCCTACATGAAATAAAAAGAAATCAACACTCACCCTTTTTAAGGGCAAGAGGGAGAAAGTAACCCTAAGTATTTCTGTCAGTGTCCTGGGAGGAAAAAGTGAATGCAGGAATCAATTGGGGATATAGCGGGGTTCAAAAACAAACCCATTATCCTCCAATATATCTTGAACAATTCCTTTTTTTTTTTTTTTTAGAGAGAGAGGAAAGGAGACAGGAGGGAGGGAGGGAGGGAGGGAGAGAGGGAGAGAGAGAGAGAGAGGAAGAGAGAGAATGAATTAGTTGCTTCTTGTATGTGCCCTGATGGGAGATCGAACCTTGGTGAATCAGGACACTCTAACCAACTGAGCTACCTGGCCAGGGCCTTGAACTATACTTAAGACCTTTCTACTTCATTTAATTTTATTATTTTATTTTATTTTATTATTTTAATTCTCACCTGCCCTTCACACATGCCCCAACCAGGGATCCAACCACAATCTAAATATGTGGCCTGACCAGGAATTGAACCCTTCGGTGCACAGGACAATGCTCAACCTACTGAGACACTCTGGCAGCCAAGCCCTTTCTATTTTAAATGCTTGGGTGTGTTTGCCATAACCACACATGAATGTCAAGGGGAAGTAAAAAAAAAAAAAAATCCTTATTTTATAAATGTTGACACATGCAAGGGACAGATGTTTATGAGACTTTCTGGGTGTTTCTTTGCTTAATCTTTCAGAAATGGTGCTTCACATTTCTACTGCTATCAAGTTAAATACATGCCGTCAGTTTTGAATTTACTAGAAGGCATGGCGTTCGTAAGAAGGAAAAACAAAACAAAAACTGTTACCTGTTTAAAAGCAAGAGGACAGAACATCAAGTCGTGGGGGAAAGCTAGGTGACTCAAAGATATGTGTGTGTTTGACCCAAGCAGCTTTAGGAGATGGGAGCTACTGGGGACAGAAGTGAAAGACAGGAAAAGTCACCATGCTGGGACACACGCAGACAGGAACACTGCTGCCAGCCCGCGGAGTTTAGATGAGCAAAACCAGATCGTAGTCTCATAATAATGGACAACACACATGCTGTGCGCTGGGCGAGGCAGCAAGTGCCTTGTGCAGAGTAGCTCATGTAACTCAGCAATCTTATGAGGCAGGGACCCCCGCTGGCAGAGGAGGAACCTGAGACAGAGAGAAGTGACTTACTCAAGGTCACTTCATTTGTAACTGGGAAAGTCCGATTCCAGCCCAGGCACCGTGGCACCACCGCTCCCGCTATACGAAGGTGTCTATTTTCATTTCAGACCTGGGAAGTTCATTTCTACTTGCTACTTGGCGAGACCAGTTCTCTCTCCCTATCCTTCTGCATTTCAAAAGCGCATCCTTTCAGTTGTGACCTGTGTGGTGATCACACAGGCCGGACGGGTAAAAATGTGATAGATGGACCGTTGCTTCTTTTTGGGTTTTTTTTGTTTTGTTTTTAAAAATATATTTTATTGATTTTTTTTTTACAGAGAGGAAGGGGGAGAGAGAGAGTCAGAAACATCAATCAGCTGCCTTCTGCACACCCCCCACTGGGGATGTGCCCGCAACCAAGGTCCATGTCCTTGACCGGAATCAAACCTGGGACCTCTCAGTCCGCAGGCCGACGCTCTATCCACTGAGCCAAACCGGTTAGGCTGGGCATAGATGGGCCGTTTTGCCTTTGGACTCCCTAATAATTCACACGGAGGAACTTGTATGGTTAGAAATCGAGACAGGTCCCCCGAACAAGATGGTGAGGGTCCTGGAGCATGAGGGAGGTCGCCCAAGTTCCTATTTCAGCCCCTATTTCCTGGTCCCTATGTCCATTCCAAAGACCCCCGACGCCCACCCCACCCCCCCTCCCCGAGCTAACCTATTCCAATTCTCCTTTCATCTTGCCCACTAGCGATGGAGAGGATGGAGGCGAGGCGGGGGCCCTCGGGCAGGGAGGCCAGAGCCAAGCGGGATTCTGCACGGAAGACGAGGCTGCCTACCCGGGTGGGGGCAGAGAGGCGCGTGGAAAGGCGGGGTACAGCGGTGGGACCGGGTGGGGAGCCAGGCCTGGGGACAGCGAGGCCAGGGGGGCTGGGGTCCGCGGCCAAGGAGCGCTCGGCGGCGGGTGTGCAGAAGCTGAAGAGATGCCGGACGGAGCAGCCCTGTCAGCACCATCCGGGCTGATCGGAGAAAGGAAGCGGGGCAGGAACCAAGACATTTCGAAACAGGAGTAGAAAATAACCTCGAGCGCAGACCACCGCCGGGGAGAGGGTGGCGGGGTCGGCGGTCGCGGCCCCCAAAAGCGTGGCGCCAACAGAAGCCAAGGCTGGGGCTCCGCGCGCGAAGGGGCTGCCCAGGGGGGCAGAGCGCGGCCGAGCCCGGAGCCGAGGTGCGGGCCCTGAGGCCGGGCGGCGCCCACCCGCCGGCTCCCGGGCCTTGCGTACCTGAGGCGGCCGCCTGGCTCCCCTCCACTCCCGGGACGTCCCCGATGCCGCCTGCCGGCTCTCGACCCGCTGCGGCGCCCCAGAAGCCCGGCCCCTCAGCCGCTCGGGAGTCCGACATCTGCAGCCGCCGCCAGTGCCTCCGCCGCCCGAGTGGCTCCGGAAAGAGCCGAAGGCAGAGCGCCCGCGGCCGCGACGCGCCGGGAAGAGCCGAGCGGAGCCCGAGGCCGGAAGGGGCAGCGCGCCCGCCCCGAGCGGTCGCGGGAGCTCTGGCCAGAGGGGGCCGGCAACGCGGACGTGGGGAGGATTACGGCGTGCTTTTGATGGCAGGTTTTTAAAGTCCCGGACTGTGAGAACAAACAGAACCTGGGGAAGACCCGGGAAGACCCGGCCGGAAGTCATAGTATCCATAGAGACGTTATCGGAAGTTGGGGTTGCTAGGAGGCCTGGGCGCATTGGCTAATCTGCGCCATGGCTGAAGTCCCAGAAGATTATGATTCTGGCCCCGATGAAAATGAAGACCTGGAGTTTGAGAGACCAAAACAACCTAGGCCTCCTAAAATAGATGAAGATGCTGAACCAGACATCACAGCAAAGACAGCCCCGAAGCTACTTGAAGAGATCCACCAAGAACCACAGCCAGAGACGGAGGAAGAGAAGTTGAAAGACCGGACGCCAGAAAGTGCCAAGACTATACACCCACACCCAAAATCAACCAAGATATCAGAGGAAGAGATTCTCAAGGAGTCAGAGATAGGTCTTTCTAATGGGACTGAGATAGGGATCTCCCAAGAGGTAATGTTGGAGACATCCAGAGAGATGAGAAGAGAGCTTTTCAAGGATTTGGAGGTCCCTATGGATGAAAAACAGGAGCAGCCAGATCTAAAGTCAGCAGAGGAGACCAAACCAGATGTTACAGAAGGTGTGTTCATAGAGTCAGCTCAGGAAACAAATCTAGAGCTCCCAAAGGAAACAGAGTCTGAGGTTCCCCAAGCCATAATCAATGAGACAAGAGTAGAGTTACTAGAGGAGACCAAACTAGGGGTTCCAGAGCAATTGCTTAGAGAGCAAAATGAAGAACCTTCAGAACAGATCAAACCTGAATTTCCAAGTGAGAAACCAAGAAAAGTAATTGAAGATAGAGATCTACAGTCACCAGAGATGACCACTCCAGAATTTCCAGAAGAGACACAAAGAAAGTTATCTGAGGAGAAAAGCACAGAACCATCTGAACTGACCAAACTGGAGTTTACAGAAGAGAAACCAATAAAGTCTACTAAGGAGGCAGGTCTAGAGCCTCCAGAAGAGACTAAGCCAGAGGTTGCAGAGGACACAGGAAGAAAACCACCTGAGGAAAAAGGGACTGAGCAGACTAAACCAGAGTTTCCAGACCAGAAACCAATTGAGGCCACTGAGACACAAAGGAAGTTAACTGAGGGGAAGGTTCCAGAGCCACTAGAAGAGATAAAATCAGAGTTTCCTGAGGAAAAATCAAGAACACTAATTGAAAAAACAGGTCTGGAGTCAACAGAAAAGACCAAACCAGAAATTCAAGAGGAGACACAAAGGAAGTCAACTGTGGAGAAAGTTCTTGAACCACCAGAAGATACTGAACCAACAGTTATAAAAAATAAGCAAAGAAAATCAATTGAGATAGGACTAGCACCACCACCGAAGTCCAAATCAAAGGATGTACTGAGTGAGTCAACTGAAAAGAAAGGTCTAGAGCCTCCAGAACAGACTACACCATGGTTTCTAAAGAAAGAACCAGAAACCCCAAGTAAATCAACTCCTCAGTTGCCACTACAGAACACCAAATCAAAGCTTCAAAAGAAGACACAAAGAGAGCCAACTAAGGATAAAGATTTAGAGTTACCAGATAAAGCCAAACCACTATTTGGACGAGAGACACATGATAAATTTACCAAGGAAGATAGGCCAAAACCAACCAGTTTTAAGCATTTTGTAGATGAAGATGATCTGGAGGAGTCTGAATATCTAAAGTCGTTAGTAAAAGGAACTAAAAAACTTATTAAAGACATAAGCTCTTTCACAGTAAGAGAAGTAGAGTCAGTAAATATCGATGATGATTTTTCAAAAGAACACCTAATAGAGTATGAGCTTACCAGTAAGGACTTATATTCCTCAGACTCTCAGAGGGATTTAAGTGAGTCCTTGAGTGAAGAAGTTTTAGATTTGTTCCAAATGTTGGAGGATGAAAAAGAAACCCAGCAAAATGAAAGGACTGAGCTACAATTTGAGTATCTTAACTGGAGCCCAGAAAAAGTTGCAGAGTGGATTAGTGAATTAGGCTTCCCTCAATACAAGGTATACAAAAATAACATTTTTTGAAATCATACTCTCATCTGTCTACCTCTCATTCCTCTACCTTACCTGAGTTCTTGCCTCTGCCTTACTAGAAGGATTATAGAAATGTCCTGGACTATGGTAGCGATAACTTGAATTTTAATTTTGGCCTTTCCACTGATGTATATTTTGGGACAGGAAGGGAGAGTCACATTTGTATGTTTTTTTCTATTCATTACAGTTACTTTATTTCTCTGCAATCCTTGAATAAAGACTAAGAAATTTATATAGGCCTCTTTTGATAGAAAAATTGTATTTTTTAATAGACTTAACTCAAGGTAGACGTTTTGGTTCTTTGTGAAGTTATTTTAGCTCCCTAACTTGAACTTGTATTATTGATCTTAAGTATCCCAAATATGTTATATATATCATGAGCACCTAGCAGTACTAATTTAAATAGCCAATTAATCAAAATTAGTTTTATCTAAAAGATAGAGTGAATCCTCATTTCATTGATGCCAACTATGTTCTTAGGCTACAATAAAACAATACAAGATCTAGAATCTTTTGTAACCCTGTACTTAATGTAATTGAGGCATGAAAGAACTACTGGTTGTATCATGCCAAAAAAAATTAAGGAGTATGAAATTTTATCAAAAATTTAGATGGAAAATATGTGGGATTATTAGGATTATTACTAAACCATACCAGACCTGAGGCCCTGAACCTAACTGTCCCCTATACCTGGGCTCCTGAGCATTAAAGAGAAAAAATCAACATGCTATAGAAAAATGTTAGTTACATGCAAACAAGTGGTTAGAATAAGATGGAACTTGGAGACACTGTAGAAAATAGGTCTAGGCAAAGTACCGAAAATTAGGTACAGTGGTATAGCAGCAGATTCAGAAATTACTGAAAAATTGGTACAGCAGTCTGGTAGGGTAAATTTACACTTAAAATTTTCTCAGTTGCCGAAACCGGTTTGGCTCAGTGGATAGAGCGTCGGCCTGCGGACTGAAAGGTCCCAGGTTCAATTCCGGTCAAGGGCATGTACCTGGGTTGCGGGCACATCCCCAGTGGGAGATGTGCAGGAGGCAGCTGATTGATGTTTCTATCTCATCGATGTTTCTAACTCTCTATCTCTCTCCCTTCCTCTCTGTAAAAAATCAATAAAATATGTATTTAAAATATGTATTTAAAAAAAAATTTCTCAGTGTATAATGGGAGACAAACATGATTTATTCCTTACCTTCCTTCTCTCCTCCTTTCCTCCCTACCTTCCTCCCTCCCTCCTCCATCTCTCTCTCTCTATCTCCTCCTACCTTCCCCCCTTTTCTCTTCCTCCCTCCCTCTCTTCTTCCCTTCCTTCATTCTTTCCATTTGTTGTACATCTTTTGAGTGATGTTCTCATTGTACTGACAGGAGTGTTTTATCACAAACTTCATCAGTGGCCGAAAACTCATTCATGTAAACTGCTCAAACCTCCCTCAGATAGGGATAACAGATTTTGAAGACATGAAGGTGAGTGGTGTATCAAGTTTCCCCATAGAGCACTGTGACAATGCTACTGTCTATCTTCTAACCAACCTCCTTTTCTTCTCCCCTGGCCTCCTATTTCTGTCAGTAGTAGTATTATACTCCCAGTCCCCCAGGCTCACCGTGGTTTCTTCTTCTCTCTCCTTTGATCACCACAAAGTTCCCATGAACGTCAGTTCCTCCTATAGCATCTGTTTTTCTCTATTCCCACTTGTTAAGATCTTTATTGCCTTATGACTAGAATATTCTTGCTTTTAGCCTCTGTCTGTAGGCCCTTTGGACTCAAAGGCACAACTTTTAAACTCTCGCCTTCCAACCATTTATATACTACTCAGAAACCTTCTTTGGATCCCCTCTGCCTACAATATAGTTTCAACTCCTTAGTTTAGGATTCGAGGTCCTCCACAAGTTTTCTCCAACCGCCATTCTCTCCCTACCACTCTTCCACATGAATCTTCTGCTCCAGCCTCACAGGTCTAACTCACACCCTCACAAACCTGGCCTTTGCATTCTTCCCTCTGCAGCTTGCTTGGTTCCCTCTTCCCCTGTTAGACTAATATGAATCTTAATCATCCTTAGGACCCAGCTCAATTTCCATTTCCCTAAGAAGTCTTTCCTGACCTTCCCAGGTCACAGTAACCTCTCCTCCCAAGCTATACATTTTATGTCTCTGACATCCATTTGGCACTTTCGTAACACCAAATGTGTTTTGCCTCCTTTGCTACCTAACTTGAAAAACAACTTACATTCACCTCCCTGGACCTCAATTTCCTAAGATCTTTCTAGCACCAACAGTCCATGATCATGCTTCTTTGCATAACAGTACCCTTCATTTTTAGTGCTTGATAGTTTACAAAGCCTCACACATATAATATCATTTATACCCTTTCCTTTAATATTCCCCAACATGCCCGTGGTTTCATTCAGTACACTATTGCCTGTAAATGGTTCTGCCTCGGTAATTCTCAAACTCAGACAGTCTTCGAAATCAAGTGAGATTTTTATAAAAAGATTCCTAGGCTCCACACTCCAGAGATTTTGATTCTTTACATCTAAGGTAAACCCTGGACTCTGTTCCCTAGGTGACTTTTGATCAGGCCTTAGAACCATATAATTCCATCAGCCACATGATTTAGAAAATAAGAAAATTAATACTTGTTAATACCCTAACCCCTTTTCCAACAAGATATAAAGAAACCCTTTAAATTATTAAAAACATAGCTCTAACTGAACATTTAATCTCTTGAACTCTACGAATAATTATCCTCTCTAAGTGCTTACTGTGTGTTGGGTACCATGTATGTATTATATTACTTAATCCCCATTTTATAGAAGTGAGGCCCCGAAGAGTGAAGCAACTTACACAAGATTATCTAGATAGTAAATTTAAGAGCCAGGATTCAAATCTATTTTGTGTGACTTCCCATACCATACTCTACTTAAACCACAATCCTATATTGCCTATCGAAAGGAGCAATTTTATAACCTGAACCTCATGTTCATGATGTAGAAAAGGACTACTTATGACAAATTGGTATTTCCAACCATGCCCTCACACAGCTACAAGTGCTACCAGATACATCCTGGTTTTTTTTATGTTCAAAGGTGATGTGACTGTATTTATGAGCTCTAATTCCCACTTGTGTTTTTAGTATACTAAATTTTCTAAATAAAAGTAAAGAACAAAATTATCAAAATAGTAACTTGTAATCCAAATTTCTGAAACATTAAGTACCAAGAATTTTACCTTTTTATCATAAAACTAGAGGCCCAGTGTACAGATTTGTGCACTGGTGGAGTCCCTCAGCCTGGCCTGTGGCCTCTCATAATCCAGACCCCTTGGTTGCCAGTTTCGGCCCTATCCCCGTAGGCCGAAACCAGTCTGACATCCCCCAAGGGATGTAGTAGTACAAATGGCAGGCAGCCGAGGAGGAGCCCAAGCCCCAGTGGGTACTGCACCACTCCCACTCATCCCAGCTCTGCTGTGCCTGCTGCCACCACAGCTCAGTAGCGCTGCTACTTGCGCAGCTGCAGTGGTACTCACCAGCCATGAGCCCAGCGCCTGGCGCCCATTGGTCAGCTGAGCTGCGCTCCCACTGTGGGAGCACACTGACCACCAGGGGGAAACTCCTGTGTTGAGTGTCTGCCCCCTGATAGTCAGTGCGCGTCATAGCAACCGGTCAAATGGTCATATGGTCTTCGGTTGTTTGGTCGACTGGTCACTTAGGGTTTCCTATATATAGAAAGCTTATTTAAGAGTCTGCTGATTCATCTTGCCGCCTTGACATTTTGATTCCAAAAGTACAATATCAACATGCAATGATGAAAATTCCAATTGTGTTTTTTCTGGTCTTGTAAGAAGAGGTCTTTAAAATCTTCTGAAATCCTTGAGTAAATGATGACCCCAGTGGTCTAATATCCTAAGAAGTTTGAATAAGCAAACTTAGGAATATTTATTATCAAAATCACCAGACAAATGTGGCTGCTCCTTAACGTCACTAGAGTAACGTAAAGATCAAGGCATTCAAAGATATGTTGGATAAGCTTTGCTTGACACTTAGATCCACATAGAAAAGCTAATTATACAGTCTGACACAGGTAACTTTTTACAGATCACACCTGAACTTAGTTATGCCATAGTTCCCTTCCTTATAGATATACTAAGCATATTTATTCCCACTGTTGTAATTATAGTACCAAGTACATCCACAGTTTATCCCATAACAATGCCCAAGCAATGAAGTTATCTTTTTCATGCTCTCTCCCCCACTCGTGGGCTTTGGGAGAGGTGGGGAGTGAGGGGAGAGCAGGTTGCTTGAGAGTAAAGAATTCTGAACATGCTGCTGAGAAATGGGACCACATTTGAACTATGTACCACATTCACAAGCCTTACAGTTCATAATGGCAGTTTCTGTTCTCTTCAACTTCCTTAATTTGGCAATTACTCATGCTTCACCTGCAGAAATAACTCACCTTTCCCTTTGCCCTTCCTACAACACACTTGGATGACAGAGAAAAGGTAAATGTGTAAATGAGATTGGTGAAGAGTGCAGGAGGAAAGAAGCACCAACTCTTCACCTGGCCAGACGAGCTCTAGAAACCATTGTCCAGTCTTTCCCTTTTGTAGCAATGCATTGCCTTGGTAATGGGGATAAGGAAGCCAATCCTATTCTAGGGATGAGCTAGACAAGATAGCATCAGACTTATTTCAGCTTTCTCTCTTAGAATATAATTCTCAAAATATTTTTAACTATTCTCTCCAACAAGTGAACAAAAGAACTCTACGATAAATATTTGTAGGATGTAGATGGATTGCTTATTCCTTGTATGCATGATTTCATATTACAAAGTATAGCTGTATAAGCTTTATAAGATTTCAGCAATTTCCTTGTTGCAAACTATTTAAATAGCACAAATTCATCACATGTCCTAAATTATCCCTAGACAAAAATAGTTTCTTAACTTTTAATTTTCAAATAGTTTTAGTTTTACCAAAGAGTTGCAAAGATAATGCAGAGAGTTTCTGCATACTCTTCAATATTAACTTCTTGCAGTAGGTAACCATGGTCTGTCAAAACTAACATCGGTACAGCATGATTAAACAAACTACAGACTTTATTAAGATTTCTGCAGTTTTTCCACTGATGCCCTTTTGTTGTTGTTCCACAGTCCAATCAGGGATACTACCTTGCATTTAGCTGTCATGCTTCCTTGGTCTCCTCCAATAGGTGGCAGCTTCTTGATCGATCGTTGTCTTACATGATCGTGACACTTTGAAGAGTAGCAGTCAGGCATTTTAGTTTGAACCATGTTTCCCATGCTTTGGGGGGGAAGACTATCACAGAGGTGAAGAGCCCTTCTCATCTCCTAAGTTCAGGCAGCCCATAACATCAACACAACTCATCATTGGAGATGTTTATCTTGATCAGTTGGTTCAGGTGGTATCTGCCAGGTTTCTTCACTGTAAAGTTACTGTGTTTCCCTTTCATATTCTGTTCATTAGAAGTGAGTTACTAAACCCAGCCCACACTCAAAGAGAAGAGAAATAAGCTTCACCTCCTGAAGGGAAGAGTATCAAAGAGTTTATGGACATAGAGTGAAACTACCACTGTAATAAATAGATTGGAGGAGATAGTTTGAGATTGTGGCAATATCCTGTTTCTCCTTCAAGTTGTACTTACTAATCTTAGCATTCATCAATGGATCTTGCCTGCAGCAGTTATTACTATGTTGTTCTAATGATGATTTTCTTTTTTTCTTTTTTTTTTCTTTTAATTAAATCTTTATTGTTCAGATTATTACATTTGTTCCTCTTTTTTTCCCCCCCATAACTCCCCTCCTCCCAGTTCCTGCCCCACCCTCCGCCCTCACTCCCCACCCACTGTCCTCATCCATAGGTGCACGATTTTTGTCCAGTCTCTTCCCACATCTCCCACACCCCTTTCCCCCCCAAGAATAGTCAGTCCATCCCCTTTCTATGTCCCTGATTCTATTATAATCACCAGTTCATTCTGTTCATCAGATTATTTATTCACTTGATTCTTAGATTCACTTGTTGATAGATGCATATTTGTTGTTCATAATTTGTATCTTTACCTTTTTCTTCCTCTTCCTCTTCTTAAAGGATACCTTTCAGCATTTCATATAATCCTGGTTTGGTGGTGATGAACTCCTTTAGCTTTTCCTTATCTGTGAAGCACTTTATCTGGCCTTCAATTCTGAATGATAGCTTTGCTGGATAAAGTAATCTTGGTTGTAGGTTCTTGGTATTCATCACTTTGAATATTTCTTGCCATTCCCTTCTGGCCTGCAAAGTTTCTGTTGAGAAATCAGCTGACAGTCGTATGGGTATTCCCTTGTAGGTAACTGAGTTTCTTTCTCTTGCTGTTTTTAAGATTCTCTCTTTATCTTTTGCTCTTGGTATTTTAATGATGATGTGTCTTGGTGTGGTCCTCTTTGGATTCCTTTTGTTTGGGGTTCTCCGCGCTTCTTGGACCTGTAAGTCCATTTCTTTCACCAGGTGGGGGAAGTTTTCTGTCATTATTTCTTCAAATAGGTTTTCAATATCTTGCTCTCTCTCATCTTCTGGAACCCCTATAATTCTGATGTTGGTACGCTTGAAGCTGTCCCAGAGGCTCCTTACACTATCCTCGCATTTTTGGATTCTTTTTTCATTTTGCTTTTCCGGTTGGGTGTTTTTTGCTTCCTCGCATTTCAAATCATTGACTTGATTCTTGCGCTCCTCTGGCCTGCTGTCGGGAGTCTGTATAATATTCGTTATTTCAGTCCGTGTATGCTTAATTTCTAGGTGGTTCCCCAATATAAGATCGAGGGTCTCATTAGTTTTCTTGTAGATCTCATTAAGTTTATCGGCGGCTTCTAAACAGTTCTTGAGAGACCTTAAAAGTGTGGTTCTGAACTCTATATCTTCCATTGTCAATTTTGTCCTGTTTCTTTGTCTCCGCATTTTGTTATGCTTCCTTGGTGCACCCCCTAGTGGTCTTTGTGCGCAGTCTTATAGTTAAACCTTGATTGCTGTAGCTAATACCAGGGAGGGTTTGACCTCCAGGCCAAGTGGCTATGAGAATGAGCTGTGTCTGCAGTGAGAGAACTTCTGTCCTCTAGGGAGGTGCTAATCTAGCCTTTGCCTGAGGCTATCCGGCAATGCCTCTGTGCAGGGAGGGCTTGGGCGGGGCGGGTCGAACAGGATCAATAGGGTGGGCCAGAGAGAGCAGTTATGGCGGCTCTCAGTCCTGTCCCCAGGGGCTCTGCCTCTCTGAGTCCCAGCACCCGCTGCAAACCTTGGAGAGAAAGCTGCACTCGCTCTGACCGAAGCCAGACAGTCCCGCTTCTCCCGTTTGAGTCTGGGTCCCTAAAGACTCGCCCGTATCTGGAGCTCAGAGTCTGCGACTCCCTCCCGATTGAAAACGCCAACCGCGCCCTCCGCCGCCAGCCCGCTCAGCGCACTCCGCACCTCAGAATTTGACTTGAGCACTGCGCCTCCTCTGAGTGTCCATATGCGTTTCT
Organism: Myotis nattereri; assembly: GCF_964212035.1. Lineage (NCBI taxonomy): Eukaryota > Metazoa > Chordata > Mammalia > Chiroptera > Vespertilionidae > Myotis > Myotis nattereri. The sequence goes on along the minus strand of NC_138075.1, from coordinate 21,446,529 downwards.
CTTTCCTCCTAGTTGTAGGACTTCCACTCAGCCAGCGTTCCTGTGGTTCTGGGTGATGTCCCTTCCGTTTTCTGGTTTCACTTTTGAAGTAGTTGTTCATAGCAGGCGTTAACCTATGCCGCCATCTTGGTTCCAGAGCTGAGTATTTCTATGAAGAAGCACAGGCCTGGGCATAAAGCTACTTTAAGGTGTAGCCACGATGAGACACAGTGCTTTTCCCAGCTAGTGGAACAGGGTGAGTTTTTTAGTTAGGCAGACTTGTTGTGATCTGGGGTCACCTGAATCATGTCTCCTCATTTTTCGAGTGAGGGCGATGGTGTTCCCCACGGTGCTGAGAGTTCATGAGGTGACATGGGATGGCAGCTCCGAGAGCTGCAGTAGAGAAGGTGTCTCTCTAATGATGATTTTCTATTTCCCTCATTCCTTCCTTTTTTTTTTAAAATATACTTTTATTGATTTCAGAGAGAAAGGGAGAGGGAGAGAGATATAAACATCAGTGATGAGAATCATTGATCGGCTGCCTCCTGCATACCCCCTACTGGGGATCAAGTCAGCAACCCTGACCAGAATCGAACCCGGGACCTTTCCATGGCCACAGGCCAACGCTCTATCCACTGAGCCAAACCAGCTAGAGCCCTTCCATGTTTAATTGGAACTCTTCTTAGGGAACTCTTCTGTAAGCCCTGCCCGGGTAGCTTGGCTGGTTAGAGCATTGTCCTGATACGCCAAGGTTATGGTTTTGATCCCAGTCAGGGCACATACAAGAAGCAATCCATGAATGCATAAACAAGTGGAATAACAAATCAATGTTCCTCTCTCTCCCTCCCTTTCTCTCTCTCTCTCTAAAATCAATAAATAAAAATTTAAATAAAAAAGAACTCTCTCCAATGCTTAATTGTCCCTTCTCCCCCATTTGGGACTCTATCATTGGCTCTCTGTGTCCTGTTTGCATGCTCCCCTATTTTTATTTGCATTTTTTGGTACTTTTTGGCACTATGAGTTCATACTGATTAATATCTCTGACTCTAGTCTGGCACCACAGGGTTCATTCCAGCCTTCCCATCCTTTGTATTCCCTATTCCCCTTTGCTTTTTATAACTTCTTTCTCTGACAGTGAGAAGTTGGCTCTCCTTATCTGTAAATATGTATCTATGAGAAACACATTTATCAGATAGAGCACAGTGTTGTGTGCAGTGGTTTTTGTCCTTAGCTTTACACTACCTAGACAAAGCAATGTTTTTTCAAAGTCATCTCCTTTCTTCCCTACCTCCTTCAATGACATTATGTCTTACGTTGTAGTACAGTTAGATTCATTTGATTCATATATGCTATCAGGGTTACCACAACATCCTGGCTCCTTAAAAACTTGCATAGCCCTAGCCAGTTTGGCTCAGTGGATAAAGCGTTGGCCTGTGGACTGAAGGGTCCCGGGTTTGATGCCAGTTAAGGGCACATGCCTGGGTTGCGGGCTCGATCCCCAGGAGGGAGCATGCAGGAGGCAGCTGGTCCATGATTCTCTCTCATCACTGATGTTTCCCCCTCTCTCTCTCCCTCTCCCTTCCTCTCTGTGTGAAATCAATAAAAATGTACTTTAAAAAAACCTTGCATAAAGTCACCTTTTATAGTGTACAGTTCTGTGGGTTTTGACAAATACACAGAGTCATGTATCCAGAATAGTTCTATCTCCCTAATATTTCCCATGTACCCTCTGTAGACAGCCCATCCCTCCTGTCCCTGGCAACCACTAATCTGTTTTTTATCACTTTTTGAATTTTCTAGGATGTCACATAAATGGAATCAAATAGTACGTAGCCTTTAACTTTGGCTTCTTTCCTCTAGCAAAATGCATTTAATTAATCCACATTGTTATATGAATCAACAAGCAGATTTTAAGAAATTATACATGTTTTCTAATAATGGTAGTATAGATGATTCATATTTGAACCACAACAATCATGTCTTTAGGTTTAATTAAGATAACTCACAGGGGCCTAGCCGTTTTGCTCAGTGGTTGGAGTGTCAGCCCACGGGCTGAAGACTCGATCCCTGGCCCTAGTTGGGGCATGTACGAGGGGCAACCAATCAATGTGTCTCTTATATATCGTCGTTTCTCTCTTTCTGTCTCTTCCCCCACCCTTCTATTCTCTCTAAAAAATCAGTGGAGAAAATATCCTCAGGTGAGGATTAACAACAACAAAAAAAATAAATCATAGGTTTCTATTAAGCAAGTGAGCACTGCTACTATAAGGTAACTAAGCAGTATCTAATAAATTGATAATGATGATGCAAAACTATCAGTAGTTTACAAATAAAAGCAAAAATAGCATCCTTTGAAAATCATGATCAACACACAATACAATGATGATATAGGAATAATTAGAATCTTCTTGAAAACTGTAGGTGATACAAATTCCTACTTGAGACCATGTGAAGTAGGTGCTCTGCAAGCATCGAGTATGGGCCACCATCCTAGAATATGGAATTAAGAATCCTTGGAAAACTCTAATATTAATCTTCCTGAATACATAGTTTTAATAATCCTTCCTAACTCAAGTTACTAGTAAATTGCTCTAACTCTTAGGCAAAAATAAAGTCTATTGTTTGTTATTAATAAAAATTAAAGAAAGAACTCACAGTTTTAGATAAGTTTGTAGCCCTCATGGTCCATCAGTACACCTCAGATATACTTTAAGAATCATTGAATTAGAGAAATGATCAGATTATATTTCTTGATTCCACATGTAACTAATTGCTTTACAACACACTTCATTTCTACATTAGAGTATTAAACAATACTGGACCCTCTTGGCCTACAATAGGCACATTTCTGTAAACCTCAATGAATTTGTGAAATAACTCCTTCTGCTAAGGGACATTCAAAAGGAGAGTCAGGGTGAGGTGCTGACCAAGCAAGGTGCTCAATGTAGCAACATCCGTTATAAATGAGAATTCTTAAAAGCCACCTGTAGTAATGTGGATCTGAACTCTTAGAAACCCCTTGCCACAGACCTTAATTAGTAGTCCCACTGGAAATGCAAGGCAACTCTTTTACCCACAGACCATCTCTAGAATGTAAACAAAACCAATTCAAGTAAGATTTGAGAAGAAAATTATCTTTCCTATCTGAAATATATGGCTAATGGGCAGTTTTGTATGAGGTTTAGAGTGGTCTGTGGCATGAATTTTACAGTCTTATAACTGTAGATTAACTGAGCTCCCTATAGACAAGTTATTTATTAAACTTCCCAGAGATAGTCAGGGCTCCTAATCTGAACATATTATTTGCTCAGATGATTGGTCAGATTGCTCAAAAGAAAATAAATTAACCCATCCGTGGCCATGCAAGGGCCTAGAAACACCTTTAAATAGGACTCTTAAAAAGAGAAATCATGTTATGTTTCTCAAGATCTTTGTTTGAGAAGGTCAGGCTAGTAAGCCTTTCAAAGTGTTATTTCATTATTTAAATTTCCCATAGAAATAGCTTAAGAGGTTAGCATTCAAAAGGCCTATGACAGTAAGTAGAACTGCTTTGATTTAGTTGTATTTTCAGGTTAGTCCCATTAAAAAATTATCCTTGTATTTCAGGCAATTTCTCGGCACACGCGGGAACTACTGGGATTTGAAGAACCATTATTTAAACGCTCCATCCGTCTTCCCCGTAGGGACAATATTGGCTTATTTTTAGAACAAAAAGGTCATACTGGGGAAACATCTGATTCCTTGACCTATTCTGAATTTGTGCAAACAGCAGGATTACAAGATTATGAGCCGAAAATAACTGCCCCTGACGATTATTAGGCATTCTATTTTACTGAGCCACAGAGAAAAGCCATTTCACTTAGCTTGAAAGATCAAACTAAATTACTTGGTGGAAGAAGTGTGGTCTTTTTGGGTTTTCTTTTTCTCCTCCTCATTAAGAATCAGAGTAGAACTCCTGGCACTATTCCTAGATCTGTCGCCAATTCGCAGCACATTCCTGTATTTGTTTTAATTTAGACTGTCATTAGAATAAAGATAATGCCCTGGCCGGGTAGGCCAGTTGGTCAGAACTTAGTCCCAATACACCAAGGTTATCGGTTTGTTTCCCAGTCAGGGTTCATTCAAGAATCAACCAATGAATGTATAAACAAATCGATGTCCCTCTCTGCGCCCCCACCCCTTCCTCACTCTCTAAAAAAAAAAAAAAAAAAAAAAAAAAAAATCAATTAAAAAAAGCACAATTTTGCCCCGCTGGCATGGCTCCCTGGTTGAGCATGGACCCATGAATCAAGAAGTCATGGTTCAATTCCCAGTCAGGGCACATGCCCAGGTTACAGGCTCAACCCCCAGGTGGGGGAATGCAGGAGGCAGCCAATCCATGATTCTTATCATTGATGTTTCTCTCACCTTCTCCCTCTCCTTTCCTCTCTGAAATCAATAAAAAATGTATTTTTTTAAAAAAAATTATTTTATTATTGAATGAGTATTAAATCAGACTGTGATGCACATCACAAGCAAGCTGCTAAAGAGATTGAAAAGACAAAGAAATATGACCCCTTTATATAGCCAGGCACATATTGCATACATGTTAACTGTCTGTTTCTCACATCTCCATGACAAACAAGAAGTTATTATTTGGAGTCAGGCACGAGGCTAAACTCCCACAGATTCAGGGAGACCGGGTGTTCACATTTCAGAGATGGCTCCAAGGCCCCCCAGAAAATCAGTCCTGGGATATAAAATTGTCAGAAGGCTTATTCAGCTTTTTAAAATATTTATATACATCTCAAAAACAGAGAAAAGGGATTTATATTACAAGTTTCTAAAGAAATATTTCAGCATCAGAGAAATATTTTTTAAATCTGTTTTTAGATTTGTATTTATCCTTACAAATAGCATGGCTATGGAAGTACCCTTATGAACTAGGGGCTGAGGTTTGTTTAAAGGCTCTTATGTGGTACCTGCTAGACCTTTATAAAATAAAATTCAGGCCAGAGTCTACCCATGACTGTACTGCTCAAAAGAAATTACAAAATACTTTTTGTCACTCGAATAACTCCAGTTCCTCTCTACTTTTATAGATTTAACTGCTCTTTCCCCCCTCTTCCCCCCCCCCCAGTCTCACTTCTTAATCCTAAAAACCACTAAAGGGCCACCATAATCCAGAAGGGCAAAGATGTATCCTGTCCAGTTCCCCACACCTGAATGAATAGTCAAAGGAATACATTTCTTTTTTTTTCTACTGAGAGAAGGAACAGTGCCTCAAATTAGCATTCACACAGAATGTTAATATTTAGTGATGAGCCCTAGCCAGTTTGGCTCAGTGGATAGAGCATCAACCTGTGGACTGAAAGGTCCCAGGTTCGATTCCAGAAAAGGGCACATGCCGGGGTTGCGGGCTTGGTCCCCAGTGTGGGGCGTGTAGGAGGCAGGCAAGCGATGATTCTCTATCATCATTGATGTTTCTATCACTCTCTCCCTCTCCCTTCCTCTCTGAAATCAATAAAAATACATTTTAAAAACATATATATTTAGTGATGAGCCTGATTTTCCCTTAAATTGGACTAACATTTTTATCTCAAATCATTCAATACCATTGAATTTGCCTAAGTCATAATTATGCAGAAAAGAAAAGTGTGAATGATTAAGGTAGGGCCATGGTGGTTTACTTATGGAGCGAATGGCTTTGTTCAAAAGCACTTTAGCAGTTGACACACAAGGTTTTGTTCCTCTTTCTCCACTTAGTGGTCACTGCTGCTCTTTCCTGCTGTGTTATAATTGGCATAAAGTATTTACAACATAAAGGAAATAAACTTGCACTATAGAAACAAGGTCTCTATTTTACAAAAGTACTTTTAGCCACTTAATAAAAATGCCAGCTATTTAAAAAAAATGTTTGTATGGTTAAAAATGCTTTAAATGGGAATAGCTTTTTAAATAAGATAGTACCAAGTCACATATAGCTAAAATAAGCATGAAATGAGTCACAGTTAAGTTGTTTACCACACATTTTTCTTCTCTATCTAAAATGGTAGGAAAGTGAAGCTATATCATTTGTCAGCTATATACCACTACAGGAAAAGAAGCTAATAATGACATTATACCTTCTTAAATTCAGCTTTTAGAAGAGATAATTTGTATTAGCAAGGCTTTCATGGGGAAGCAGCTTACTTAAGTGTGTTGGGTTATGTAGTTTCACAGATACACACATATACCAATGTAAAGGACCTCTCATTTTAATCTATATTATAAAGAGCCATCAGTACCATTTTCTAATTCCTGATTGCCTAACTTTTGCAAACAGTCCCATGAGTCCCCGCTGTCAGTTGTGATGATCTGAATATGACCATTGTAGTGAGAGAAAGAATCCTGAGTCCTGAGGTATCTTCTCTTATTAGAACAGACAGTTTCTGGAAACCATTGGCTGTTGTTCTTTGGTAAAGGAGAGGCCAAATTCATTACAGTAGAAATGGATAATGTGGTCCTGGAGACTAGTACAGGTTAAGAGCTTCCTGGTAAAGGGAGTTTCCCTGAGTTGCACAGAAGCCAGATCAAACCAGGGTAGAGGCCTGGGTGGGAAAAACAAAAAAAAAAAACAACTGTTACCTTTAGGTCTGCTCAAAACAAATGATTTAGCTGTACACATTTCCTTTAAAGAATGTTTTGTGCCCTGACAAATGGGGGCTCCATTGGTTGGAGCACCACCCTGTGTGGGAAGCAACCAATGGATGTTTCTCCTCTCTCTCTTTTTCTCTCTCTTCCCCCCACCCCCTTTAATTAAAAAAAAAAATGTGTTCCTCCACTTGGAAATAAGGTTCTTCATTTTTCTATATCAAACTAATTCAAATTCACAATTAAATAAAAAAATTCAGCTAAAACTACCCAATATGTAGATTTACTTGTACTTACATACATTTCTCTAAGTGCATCTTGGGAGGAATTCATAGTTAGAGAATGATTATGATAGTGACACTGACATCCTTTTCAGTGTATTTTTCTTGAATTTAGAAAGAGACTACATCAAAGGATCATGAACATTAGGAATGAAAAATATTTCAAATATCCTCTTTTAAAAAAAAGGCATCCTCTTCAACTCTTTAGGGAAAGAGTAGAAGTTAGCATGCCCGTTAATATCCTGCAGTTTACCAAATGATAAAAATCACATTTCAAATTGGTAGGAAAAGGATTGGCTACTCTATCGTGTTAAGACAACTGGCTTTCAAAAATGAATAAAAACCCTAAATTTATTAAAGACTTAAATATTTAAAAAATAAAATCCTAGAAGAAGATTTAGAACATTTTGGGATAAAGAAGGTCTTTATAAGTATGACTTGAAACCATAAAGAAGTAACTTGAAAATTTTGACTGTAAAAATTAGAAGCTCTGTACAGCAAAAGATACCAAAAAGAATATGAAAAATATTTCTAACTAGTGGCCCAGTGCATGAATTTGTGCACGGGTGGGGTCCCTCAGGGTGGCCTGCAGTGATAAAGCTGAAACCCAGGGTCCAATGCTGCCTGCAGCTCCTACCTGCTGCTCCCACTCATCCTGGCCCCACTGTGCCTGCCACAGGCTTGTGCCCAATCAGTCCCGATCAGGAGAGGCTCGCGCTGCCACAGCAGCATTCGCCAGCCATGAGCCCTGTGTCTGGCACCCTCCCAAGGGGAGTAGCCTGCAGGATTGGGCTGAAACCAGCTCTCCTACATCCCCCAAGGGGTCCTGAATTGTGAGAGGGCGCAGGCCAGGCTGAGGGACCCCACTGGTGCACAATCGGGCCAGGGAGGGACCACGGAAGGGCTCCAGGATGTGTCCAGCCCATCTGGCTCAGTCCGGATCAGCCAGACCCCAGCAGCAAGCTAACCTACTGGTCAGAGGATCTGCCCCCTGGTGGTCAGTGCACGTCATAGTGACTGGTCGACTGTCTGCCCCCTCGTGGTCAGTGTACATCATAGCAAGTGGTTGAGCAGCCTTAGCATATCATTAGCATATTACACTTAGATTGGTTGTTCAGTTGTTCTGCCGTTCAGTCTATTTGCATATTACCCTTTTATTATATAGGATACTTAAAGCATATCCCTATTGAAAACCCCTGTAAAACAATAAATAAAAAGTAAACAATCCAAATAAAAAAGAGTCCAAGAACATAAAATGATGAGAGAGAACACAAGAGCAATGAGTTTGGAAGCTGGAAAGAATATGGACAATAACATGAGCCAAGGCACAGTCCATTTACCCACAAAAGACTCAGGTTTCAGAGAAAGGATGAATTCAAAAATTAGAGGTACCCTGGGCCTCTCTCTCAATAGTAACTCTAACGACTGAAAGACAATGGAGCAATGCCTTCAAACTTCTGAGGGAAAATTATTTCTAAGCCAGAATTCTATGCCTGGCTATGTTCCCAATAAAAATATTAGGTTAGAATAAAAACATTTTCAGACATAGTCTCTAACAATTACTTCCAAGGCATCCTTTCCTAAGGAAGCCCCTGGAGGAGGACCTGATCCCCAATGAAGGAGTAAGCCATGCCAGAGGAAGAGAGATCCAGAACAAGATCCACAATAAGAGAGCCGTGGAGGGAATTCCAGGAAAATGGGGGAGGGAAATCCCGAAACTGGAAGTGTAAGGCAGGCCATTGGTGATTGATTAGAATACAAAAGAGGGAAGAATCAAGGATTACTTCCAGAGGTCTGGCTTGAACAACTGGTGAAGAAGCTTGTAACTAGATAAGAAACCCAGGAAGAGCAGGTCTGCTTTGGACACACCAAGTCTGAGTGGAGACAGATAATGTGAACTACCTGGGCATGAAACAGACACAGGGGTCCTCAAACTTTTTAAACAGGGGGCCAGTTCACTGTCCCTCAGACTGTTGGAGGGCCAGACTATAATTTTTAAAAAAATACTATGAACAAATTCCTATGCACACTGCAGATATCTTATTTTGAAGTAAAAAAACAAAAGGGGAACAAATACAATATTTGTATTTGCATGTGGCCCGTGGACCGTAGTTTGAGGACCCCTGGTAGAGATATAGGCTTGGTGGTGTCCCTGTAAAGTTGGCAACCTAAGTTCCCAAAGTGGAAAAAGATCACCCAGAAACCAAGTGTAGAAAGAAAAGGAAGGCCTATGACCGAGCCCTGAAAACTCCCAGATTTAAGGATGGGGCAGAAGAGAAGTTGGCCAAGGAAGGGCCGGAAAGACAGAAAGAAAATGAGGAGAACGGGAGGGTATCAGGAAAGCCAAAAGAGGAGATTGCACCAAAAAGAATGGCATTTCAATAGTCAAGGAAGAAGAGGATTTAAATGTGTCCAGTGAATTTAGTGACAAGAGGCCATTGTAATAAGAGCAGCATTTTTTCCCCATTAGATTATCAAAGGTTAAACAGATTGATTTTAAAGTTATGAAGCCATAGGAAATGGCACTCTCTTACACTATCGGTGGAAATAAAAATAAGCACCATGTTTTCGATAAGCAATTTACAAACGCCCACACACAAAACACAGGGTGTCCCTCCAAGATGTATACACACTTTACAGCTGATAGCTCAATTAATGTTTCTTTCTTTTAACCCTCTGGAATTAATAATTATTCAAAGTGTGTATACATTTTTTGGGACACACTATATATATATATATCTCATCTCAAACCCAGAAATATTACTCTAACTATTCATCCAACAGAAATACTGATACAAGTATGCAAAACAAGTACAAGAATGTTCAATGTAGCCCTTGATGTCAAGTTTGGGGCAGGGAGGACTACAACACCATCAAGAGGAAATAGGATAAATAAATTCAAATGTATTAATGGATGCCTATGCAGTTGCTCATACATGAAACAAATACGATTGTATCCATGACATAGTAAGTGAAAATGCAGTACATATAGTTCCCATGTTTCTAAAATGTGTATATTGATATAGATGTCCACACTTAAATATAATGAAAAGAAATCTAAAATCCATTAGATGTAAAGTCTATGAAATGGTACTTGGGCCGGAACCGGTTTGGCTCAGTGGATAGAGCGTCGGCCTGTGGACTGAAGGGTCCCAGGTTCGATTCCGGTCAAGGGCATGTACCTGGGTTGCGGGCACATCCCCAGTAGGAGGTGTGCAGGAGGCAGCTGATCGATGTTTCTCTCTCATCGATGTTTCTAACTCTCTATCTCTCTCCCTTCCTCTCTGTAAAAAATCAATAAAATATATTTTTTTAAAAAAAAAAAGAAATGGTACTTGGGAAGCAAAGGAAGGCTTTCCTTCTTCTACTAGCCGGATTTTTTACAAGAATGTATTCTTTAAGTTTTCAAAGATAACATAAAAGGGGAAGAACAAGGTGCCTGCTAAGACAACAGTGTGGGAGGAATTAGAACAGCCAGCCGCCATACCTTACCTTCTCTGAGTCAGGCCCTTGGCATAGACCTGGCTGACAAAGTCTTGTAGTTGGAGTTTTGGGCACGATTCTTTACATTCCCCACAGTCATCGGTGTGCACAGAGAGGAACAGCTCATTTATAAGCTGCAGTGTTAGTGGGTGGGGCAGGTCCTTTGCTGTGCAGGTGTTCAAGGCTGCGTAGAACACTCCTTCCAACCACTTGATATTGAGGATTATCCCGCCTACAAATCAATGACAAAGGAAAGACCAGTTAGCGCCACCAAAAACGTTTGCAGGGACCCTAGGACCAACCCAGACAGTGAATAACCACCTTTTTTCAAAGACAAGTTGGTCATATGAACCTCAAGATAAGCAAACACTCCCCCTCCCTGGCCAAGAGCCCTGCTTGTGACCTTGATAACACATCCTGTTGACCCTGCCACGGTAGGACAAGTATGACTAATGCGGACATTTTTTAAAATATATGTTCTCATTGATTTTAGAGAGGAAGGGAGAGGGAGAGAAACATCAATGATGAGAATCATTGATTGGCTGCCTTCTGCAGGCCCCACACTGGGGATGGAACCTGCAACTTTGGCATGTGCCTTGACCAGGAATTGAACCATTACCTCCTAGCTCATAGGTCAATGCTCAACCACTAAGCCACCTCAGCTGGGCTACTGTGGACATTTCTAATGGCAAAAGCATCTCTAGGAATTTCTACATCAGACCTTACCAATTAAGAAGGAGCTAGGGAAAAGATTAGAGCAGGGAAAAACCCCTTAATCCCAGCCCAGCCAGTGTGGCCCAGTTGGTTGGAGCATCATCCCATGTTCAAAGGGTTGCAGGTTCGAGTCCCAGTCAGGGCACATACCTGGGTTGTGGTTCCAAACCAGGTTGGGGTGCACGTGAGAGCAACCAGTCTATGTTCTCTCTGTCATCTCTTTCTCTCTCTCCTCTCAAATCAATACGCACATCCTCAGGTGAGGATAAAAGAAAAGCACAAAAAACCCCATTTAGTCCCAGACACTACATCCTCCTGTTTAAATAGACTCTCCCCTCAGGTTGTTTCCAGTTCATTCTTAAAGGATCCAAATATTCAGACTTCTCAGCTTTCCCTAATTAGGACCGGTTTTTTTTTGTTTTTGTGGGGGTTTTTTTTGCCACCAAAGTTGTTCCTGTATAAAATGCATCTAGTTATACAGTACTCCCCAACACAGACACACACACACACACACACACACACACACACACTCACACACACACACACACACACGCTTGGATCTAATAAGATAGTAACAGGCCAGGAGGAAAGTAATTTTTAAAAGAGTGCCAAAACTAGGGTGAGTCATTACCAGCAGGGTTGTAGGGGCAGGTAGCCTGAAGAATCTCTGGATCTTGGAGAGCAGCTGTGATTTCCCTGTTGGACTGCCAGATATTAGCAAAACCTTCAACACATTGATAGTGAGGCCGCAAGATACTGGTGTGGTCCAGCAGCCTTTTCAACCTGAAAGTAAAGCCACAAAGTCAGGGAGTGCAGGCCAGGACTAGAATAAACCACATGATCCACAGAGTTAACAGCCAACCCCAACAACAGATATCCCCACCTCCACTCCCCAGCCCCCCACAGCACAGGTGCGGGTCAGCGCTGAGGACACTACCTAGTTGGATTATTTAGCCGTCTGCCTAACAAACACTCACTGAATGTTATCACTTGCCTGGCACTGGCCTAGACACTAGGGGTAGAAAAATAACACCTGACATGCTCTCGAACATTCTTCATCCTGTGGACTGAAGGTTTCCCCTCTCACTGATGCACAAGGGGAACATGAGTCAGCTGCAAGCAGTGAGAGGCAATGCTCTATTGCAGTTCCAGCCTTTTGCACATCAAAGAAAATGACCCACCCTCAGGGGCGGTTTGCAGAGACATGGGGAAAGACACAATTAGAAAGCCTGGCTGGGCCCTGACGGGTTTGGCTCAGTGGAAAGAGCGTCGGCCTGCGGACTCAAGGGTCCCAGGTTCAATCCCAGTCAAGGGCATGTACCTTGGTTGCGGGCACATCCCCAGTGGGGGTTGTGCAGGAGGCAGCTGATCTGTGTTTCTCTCTCATCGATGTTTCTAACTCTCTATTCTTCTCCCTTCCTCTCTGTAAAAAATCAATAAAATATATATTAAAAAAAAAAAAAGAAAGCCTGGCTGGGCCCTGCAGGTGAAGCGGTTTCCACCTTACTCCTGGGAATGACCACCTCCCACAGGTAGGAGCTGGGTGGAGGTGGGAGCAGAAGCCAGGGCGGAGGACAACAGAGCAGGTCTGCCAGCTCTGGGCTCCCCCTAGCAAGGTACCTGGGTATTGGGATGGCAGCTACAAAGCTGTACACAATGCCGTCTTTTTTAAAGCTGGTGTTTATTTCTGCGCAGATATTAGGCAGCTGAGATGGCAGGCAGCAGAGGAATATCACGTCGGCCCAGCCCACCAGATAGGCATTATGGTAAAAGCACCGGACCCCCAGGTTCTGCAGCTCCTCTGGGAGGGACAGAAGACAGAAAAAGCACAGTACAGAGGAGAGTTGGGCCTGAACATCAACTGTAGGGAGAGGAAGACAATTATTTTATCTCAACTCTTGTCACATTAATCAAAAGAGATGTGCTCATGCCATCTAGGAGCCATGCAGCAATGCCCTGCCAGCAGCGCTGGCAGCCACAGCGGCAGCATTTGAGATTATGAGACAATTTCTCAAATGCTTACCTCAAATGCTGGAGGTTTTCAGACGCCTTCTGCTCCAATTTACTGAAGGTTTATTATGTGTCAGATAATACACAAAGTACTTTATATGTATTATCGAAGGAAGTTCTCATAAGGACCTTATGAGGCAGAAACTAGTATTTTTTAATACTTCTTCTTGATTTTAGAGAAGCATCGATGTGTAAGAGAAACATCGATTAGCTGTCTCTCACATGTACCCTGAACAGGGATCGAGCCCACAACCCGGGCCTGTGCCCTAACTGGGAATTGCACTGTGACTTTTCAGTGGACAGGACCATGGTCAGCCAACAGCCACACCAGCCAGGGTAAGTCAGAGACTAGTATTATTCATATATTATAGATGAGGAAACTGAGTCTTCAAGAAGTTATATAACTGGGCTAAAATTACACAGATAACTGGCTTGAGTTAGTAGGAAAGACTAAGAGAATGGAAGAGTCTAGGGCAGAAGCTGGGAAGATTTGGGGGAAATAAGCTTACAGTTTCTATAAAGGATACACAATTTAATGTTAAGATATTTATAAATGTAGAGAGAAATGTGATAAATCATGTAGTTGTATAAAAACACCTCTTGGTATTTGATCATTAGGTTGTCCTTATATGTATTTTCAAAAGTAAAAGCATAAAGTCACACATGGTCCTATGTTTTAAATGGTATTGAAAAGAGAGTATTAGAGCCCTAGCTGGTTTGGCTGAGTAGATGGAGTGTCAGCCTGTGGATTGAAGGGTCCCAGGTTCGATTCCAGCCAAGGGCACATGCTTGGGTTGTGGGTTCAATTCCCAGTGGGGGGTGTGCAGGAGGCAGCCAATCAATGATTCTCTTTCATCATTGATGTTTCTATCTCTCTCTCCCTCTCCCTTCCTCTCTGAAATCAATAAAAATATATTTTTAAAAAAGAAAAGAGAGCATTAGACACTGGAGAGGTCACTCCTTATCTCAACCAGCAAGAATACATGATAAATCTGATGCTGAGATCATTGAGGTACTCAGGTGCTTCCAGGTAGTAAGTTTAGAAAACAGGCACCTCCCTTCTTCTATGTTCTCAAAAGTACATAGAGGCTGATGCTGAGCATGTTGAATTCTTGCTTTCTTACTCAATAGACAGTGATATTCTAAAACTGTAACTTTATCCTATGTAATAAAAGGATAATATGAAATCAACTGAATGGCGGGATGACCGGTCGCTATGACGAGAACTGACCACCAGGAGGCAGACACTCAATGTAGGAGCTGCCCCCTGATGGTCAGTGCGCTGCCACAGGGGGAACACTGCTTAGCCAGAAGCTGGGCTCACAGCTGGTGAGCGCAGCAGCGGTGGCAGGAGCCTCTCCTGCCTCCACAGCAGCACTAAGGATGTCTGACTGACGGACATCCCCTGAGGGCTCCCAGACTGCAAGAGGGCACAGGCCAGGTTGAGGGACCCCTCTCTGAGTGTGCAAATTTTGTGCACCAGGCCTCTAGTTATTTTTTTTTAATTTTTATTTCTTTATTGATTTCAGAGAGGAAGGGAAAGGGAGAGAGAGAGAGAAACATCAATGATGAAAGAGAATCACTGATGGGCTGCCGCTTGCACACCCCCTACTGGGGATCAAGCCCGCAATCCAGGCATGTGCCCTTGGCCAGAACCGAACCTGGGACCCTTCAGTCCTCAGGCTGACGCTCTATCCACTGAGCCAAGCCAGCCAGGGCAGGCCTCTAGTTATTAATAAACATATCGCTTCCAAAAAATATATGTAGTTTGTTGAAATACCATACATACTAGTCCTATCGATGAGATTTTTCAAAATTTGCCTTGAGTGATAAAATGTTAAGATTTCCTTAATTAGAAAGAACATTTACAAATAAGAAAAAAACAGGCATGCCAACAGAAAAACTGGACCAAAAGAACTCAAAAAAGACAAAAATAGCAATAAACATATAAAAATATCCAACTATTCTAGTGGTCAGTAAAAGACATATTAAAATAAGAAAAATTTTAAAGGCATAGTAAAATAGTGATAAAAAAAAAAAAATAAAAGAGGCTCAGGCCCTGGCCGGGTAGCTCAGTTGGTTAGAGCGTCAACCCCATACACCAAGATTATGGATTCAATCCCCAGTCAGGACACATACAAGAATCAACCAATAAATGCATAAGTAAGTGGAATAACAACAAGAGGCCCAGAATTGAAAAAAAAAAAAAATGTAGTGAAATGGGTGTTCTTACACAAGACCGGTGAAAGTTTATATCTGAACAACCTTTTTTGGAAGTCAGTTTGAAAAAAATGTATTAGAAGTTACTTTAAAAATTAAATATTCCTACCATATGACCCACCATTTCACTCCCAAGTATGTACCAAAGAAAAATTAAAACATTTTTCCACACTAGTATTTGTACACAAATATTCATAGCAGCTTTATTTGTAATAGCCCCAAACAGAAACAACTGGAATGTCCATCAACAAAAGACTAGATGAACTGGAATATTAACACAATGAAATACTACTCAGAAATAAAGAGACTATCAATACATGAAACAAACTATATCTTAAAGTAATTATACAAAGTGAAAGAAATCAGACCAAGCAACAGTACAAACTATATGATTCCATTTGTGTAATGTTTTAGAATATGCAAATAATTGATGATGACAGAAATCAGATCAGTGGTTTCCTAGGTAGGGGACTGCAGAGAGGTAGAGAGATAGGAATTACAAGGAAACTTTGGGGGATGATGGGTAAGTTCATTCTGTGTTGATGGTTTCAAATACACACCTGTGCAAAACATCAAATTTTACACTTTAAAATGTGTAGTTTATGGTGATGTAAGAAATGTTCAGTTTACTATATGCAAATTATCCTATATAATAAAAGCCTAATATGCTAAGTGCCCAGCCATTCATTCAACCAGTTGCTATGACACATGCTGACCACCAAGGGGCAGACTCTCTGACCGGTAGGTTAGCTTGCTGCTGGGGTCTGGCTGATCAGGACTGGGTGAGACAGGCCGAACATGCCCTGAAGCACTCCCACGGTCCCTCTCCGGCCCCGATCGTGCACTGGTGGGGTTCCTCGGCCTGGCCTGCACCCTCTCGCAATCCGGGACCCCTTGGGGGATGTCGGAGAGTTTGTTTTGGTCCAATCCCTGCAGGCTTGGCTTCTAGTATTTTAATAAAGCTGTACCTCTTCTTTGACCTAGTAATTTTACTTTTAAAAACATGTACAAGGAAATCCAATAAGCCACAGTTACATAAATTATCATACAACCGTACTTTGTAATACCATACAACCTTAAAATCATGATTTTGAAGAATGTTAACTAAAATAAGAATATGCTTATATTAAGTGAAAAAGCAGAATACAAATAACTTTGTACAGTCTCAATTCCTGATCTAATCTAATCTAATCAGAGAAGAAAACAGGAAGTAATATCCCTGGTAAGGGGATTATAGGTAGTTATTATTTATTTTCCTGTAGAGTAACTTTCAAAATTTTATAAAATATGCATATAATATTTTACATTTATAGAAATTATTCAAGTATAATTTACAAACAGTGCAACATGCAGGTCTAAAGTATACAGTTTGGCCCTGGCCAGTTTGCCTCTGTGGTTATAGTGTCAGCTCACAAACCAAAGTGTCTCAGGTTCGATTCCTGGTAAGGGCACTTGCCTTGGATGTAGGTTCCCCAGTCCTGGTAGGGGTGTGTGTGGGAAGCAACCAATCGATCTCTCTCTCTCTCTCTCTCCTTCTCCTTCTACTCTCTCTAGAACTCAGCGGGGATAATATCCACAGGTAAGGAGAAGAGAGAGAGAGAGAGAGAGAGAGAGAGAGAGAGAGAGAGAGAGAGAGAGAGAGAGAGAAAGAAAGAAAATACAGTTTGATCACTTTTGTCATATGCATACACCCATGTAACTCACTCCTCTTTCAAGATCTACAAAAGGATGGGGAACATCCAGCCCACTGCCCATATAAGGCCCACAAAATCATTTGGTCTGGCTCTGCCAAGGCATTAGGGGTGAGTTAATTAAATGTTTGACCAAATAGAACAGGCTTATTTTTAAGTTGATAATTTTGTATGGCCCAAGAATGGTATTATAAATATCCAAATGGCAGAAGAAAGGTTCCCCACCTTGAACTAGAACATTTCCATCACCTCAGAAAGTCTCCTCAGGCCTCTTCTCAGTCAGTCTCCCCAGAAGCAACCACTCTGATTTCTATCGCCAGAGTGAATGGAATCAATAGAGAATAATTTTAAAAATTCAGGAAATGTTATTTATAAAAATACAAGGCCACATGTTTGGAACTGGTTAACACACACCAGACTCTAACTGGTCCAGTTAGATTTGAACTCTTATTTTTATTAAGTTTTTATTGATTTCAGAGAGGTGGGAGAGGGAGAGAAGGATAGAAACATCAAAGATGAGAAACATTGATTGTCTGCCTCCTACAGGTTCCCTGCTGGGGATCAAGTCTACAACCCGGGCATGTGCCCTGACAGGGAATCAAATCCTGACCTCCTGGTTCATAGGTTGATGCTTAACCACTGAGCACACTAGCTGGGCTCAACTCTATTTGGAAAGCTCTACATCAAGATCCAGAAAGATATCTCATCACCAAGGGCACAAGGAAGAGAGATGGTTATAAAACATCTTAGTGGAGAAGAAAATTGTTTTTAGGAACAAGTTAAAAACAATCTTTCTAGCTCTTCTCAGACTAGAAAGCTGAGAACTCAGCATGCTGCACATGAGGATTCCCCTTTCATCAACAGCCTGGTCAACACCTCTAGGGCACACCAAGCCCCCTTTCTACCGTATCCTCCTCCTCACCCAGGGCCTCTGGCCTCCGAGTAGAGATCCACAGCCTCTCAGGAGGGATGGGGACAAGATCAAGCAGTACGTGAGCCAGTTGCTTCCCAAGGTGGCCGCCTCCAATGATGCCCACCTTTAACTCATCTTTAGGAACGCTGGCGTGCGATCCAATGGAGCGATATCTGCAAGTTTGCCACTTACGTATTGATTCTCTGGAAAATGAACACACAGATACATGCATAAATCCACGCTCACCCTGGCGCTCTTCTTGCCTGTCAACCTCTGATATTCCCTGCTCTGACTTCCTCAGATGGCAGCCTGGGGCACCTTAAGGAGGCGAGAGAAGCACTTGTGCTGCATCACTAGGGAATGAAATGTGCTCCCTGAGTGAATTTTCCAGAAAGTAAAACATACCCCTTCAAAGGACCAACACTGGTTTAAAACTTTTTTTTTTTTCCTGCCGCAGGTTTATTTGTACAAACAGCACAGGAGGACACCAGCGCGCCACAGACAGCAGCCCAGGGGGCCCACCAGTCCTTCCGTCCTCAGGCAGACAGAGGCCTCTACTGTGGAGGCTTCGTGGGGGGGCTGGGCACCTTTGGGAGCGGGAGCCTGAGCCCCTTTGGGAGCCTGAGCTGCAGCCGCACCCGCAGCCTAGGGCTTGGTTTCCGCCTTGGCCTTGGCCTTTGGCCGGCAGAGCCTGAGCCCCTTGGCAATGCGGGCACGAACACGTTTCCCAAGCTTGAGGTGAGAGATGTAGGCAAGTCGACTGAGTTTGTGGCTGCAGCCCTTTAGGATATTGGGCCTGGGCTCCTTGGGCTTGACCAGGGCCTTGATGGCCTCAGCACGTGCGCTCATGGCCTTGGTGTTGTTAGCCTGCATCTTCTTCGGGCCCTTCTTGTTGTGCTTCTTGGCAAAGCACATGTTCCTTAGGAACTTGGGGTCTACCTCCTTAAGAGATTCGTATCTTTGTGACCGGGGTTTCTTGATGCTATTTCTGTGCCATTTTCGTGACTGGTTGTGCATGGTGTGGTTCTTGGACTTGGCCATCTCTGCACAGAAGCCCGCGGCCGGTTTAAAACATTTTTAAGTGAACTTTTTCTTGGTGAAATGTGTGGTAGGAATAGTGGATTTTCATGTCTATTGTTCCTGTTTTCATGGGAATGCCTCTGGTTTTACCCCACTGAATAAGATGCCAGGTTTTGAGCTGGTGATGCATATTTATAATCACACTAAAGTATTTATCATTGTTGCTTGAGTGCTTTAAACACGAGGTCTGAATGTTAAACCATTTTTTGACTCAGGACCATCGTTGTGAGCAGCCACTGTTGTACATCACCCGGGAACATGGGCCTGTTCTTGTTTTCTGTGCAGACAGCAGTCCATTTCCATTGCCCCCAGGGCGAGCGCACCCGTCTCTGGCCACACACCTATTCTTTCTAGTTTGCTGTTTCAGTTTCACACAGATCCAGGAAACCAGGTAACTTAGTTTTTTTTTAAACCTATGATTTATAGGAGAAAATGGTTTATCATGAGGGAAAACAGACCTGAGAAACTGAGTGAGGGTCAAGGACTGGCGCCCTCTCTGTCCAGAGGCTCACTTCACTTACTGTTGGTTCTGGGTGTATTTCCTTGGCCCAAGATAAACCGTCTGACCTCAGAAATCAGCAGGCATTGTTCTATGTTGTTACATGACAGCCTTATATTTGTTCCGTATTTAGTTTTTGAAAAATTAAAGCTCAAAAAAATAAAAGAATAAAAATCAAAGTTCTGGAGTTTCCATATAAGCATCACAAGCCACATTCTATTTCAGGCTTCTCTCTTGGCTGACAGGAGAGCATTTTCTCTCAGTGCCTGACCCTTCCAAATATAAAATCCTTCCCGGAAGTTTCACATATCAGTTTCTCCCCACTCATCTTGAATTAAACAATAGGTTTATGCTTCTTATCAGTCAACAAATCAGCAAACTCCTTGAGCAGCCTGCCTCCTTGGGTATATGCTGTATCTATAACAAGTTCATTTCAGGTCTAGTTCCATCAACAAGGAGTCAATCTAATTTCAATGCAAGTAGACTGAGAAGTGGACTGAGGGGGGGGGGGGTGCTTTCAAATACACCAAGAGTAACCCTAGAGTTACAGAACCCGAGAGCTTAGACCTAGGTACCTGGCGCTCACATGACTTCTATTTAAGTGTCTGAAGCCACATTGTACAAAGATAGCAGAAGCCAGGACTGGTCTGAGAGCTTCTCTGTAAATCAGTGTTCCTGGTTTCAAGCAAGTCATCTGGTCATAGGGACCCTGAAGTCTAAAATGGCTTTCCTATGAGGGAGCATTCCACTATTAGCCCCATAAAAAGGAACTCAATGATGCCATCTTCATGGGATGACAAGTCATTGGTCATCTCCATGAGTGAATGAATGAATGGAGGGATGAATGAATTTATTATTTAATCAATCCACCCACTGAAAGGAAATCACCACTGATCCATGCTTTATGACAGAACCACAGCCAAGGGACCTCAGTATGCATTTCTCTGGTGTTTTCAG
The DNA here is from genome assembly GCF_964212035.1 of Myotis nattereri. NCBI lineage: Eukaryota > Metazoa > Chordata > Mammalia > Chiroptera > Vespertilionidae > Myotis > Myotis nattereri. The sequence goes on along the minus strand of NC_138075.1, from coordinate 21,426,090 downwards.
ACCAGGAATAATAGATTGTGGGTTGGAAAAGGTAGGAAGACACCAAAGTTATTCTCCAATATAAAAAGTTAAAGCCACTGGGCGTCTTTGCAGTGAGATTCTTCTCCATCTGTCTGACCCTGGAGACCTTGCTCACCTCATATTATGGAGAACCTTGCAGAAGAAGGTTGCGTGGGCACAAGCCTCGATCATCCGCCCCTGATAACGACCCTGCAAATACAGCCAGCAGCGGTCTTCCTCTTCAATCCCATATTCAAACTGCATGGACGTAAGGTCCTTTAGCATGTCCATCTCTAAGCCGACGGATCAATTTGGCTCCCTATCCTGGAAGAAGAGGGAGTCTATGAAGGACGGTGTGTGCGCCCAAGTCCTAAGTTCTCATGGCGGTGGGCTTCAGCCCCTCTCCTCCAGGTCCTGAACTCACAGCTCTCATCCACTTCTGTTTCAGCGTGAGAAGTCCTAAGCACTGACTGCCCGTTAATCGAGAACACCTGGATTCATGAAAAACCTGAACAAAAATCCAGAGCGATGTTCCTCCATAGGCACTTCTCTCAGCAGATGCATTAACATTAGCAATGGGGCTCACAGGTGCCTTTGGGGTAAGACTTTCTCCTTCCCATTCCCTCCTGTTTCAGAAACAGGACTGAACACTTAAACCATATGTCATAGAAAGTCTTTCCATTTCACTAAACCTTGTGTTCACCCACAGAATAGAAAAGAGCCCAAACAAAATACCATGCTCTCTGGTCTAGTTCAAGGACATCTAGATTTTACAAAAGGAAGCCAAAGAAGTGTAAGCCCATTTACATAGACCTCTCACCAACCCAACCTAGGAGGATATGGCTCTGCTCCTCATTACTCTGGTCCTCAGGGTAAGAACTACATTTCCAGGGAGAACTACCCAAGAAAAATTGCCATTATGACTCCTTAGTTACCAAATTACTTGCCTTGGAGTCTTAAAGGGGCCAGCCTCACCTAGAGGTTTTCCTCATCTGCAACACGAGGACATGAATTCCTTTCACTACTTCTAGAAGTTCTACACCAGGGCTACGGGTCCTGCTTTTCCCAACAGAAGGTTCCAGAAGTTCTTTGTTCTGGACTTCTAGATTTTTTTGTAGACTAGGCTACCATACAGGTCTTAGCACTACTCAGAGTTATTTTTCAAATCCTTCTTTTTATTTTCAAGAAATCAATGAATAAGGTAAGCTCTGGGAATGTAATGTACATCATGGTGACTATAGTTAATAATACTGTATTGTATACTTGAAGTTTGCTAAGAGTAGATCTTAAAGTGTGTTCACCACATAAAAGGTAACTGTGAGATGATGGGTATGTTAATTAACTTGATATTGTAGTAATCATTTCACAATATCAAATTATGTTGTATACCTTAAATATATGTAACTTTGACAATTATACCTCAATAAAGCTGGGAAAAATCAATGATATTCCAAACTCTATTATATAACAATATTGATATTGAGACCAGAATTTAAAACTACTCATCTCTAATCTGCATTTAAAGTAAAAAATTATTATTGAGGTGATATTCACGTAACCTGGACATTTAAAAGTGAACAATTTCAGTACATTCACAATATTGTGCACCCTCTACCCCTCTCTAGTCCCAAAACATTTTCATCTCCCACACAAAGGAAACCCTGTACCTACCAGGGAGTTACTCCCTACTCGACCCTCTCATCGGCCCCTGCCACCCACCAATCTGCTTTTTGTCTATGGATTGACCTTTTCTGGATATTTCCCATGAATGGAATCACAATAGGGGACCTCCTGTATCTGGCTTCTCTAATCCTTTTTATAGGAGGGCTATTATATTACTCTCCCGATCTCTTTAAAAGCAAAATCTCCAGCACTTTGAAGTAGAGTGTGGAAGTTCTCATCAAGTCCAAGAAATACTTCCTTAGACCAAAACAGTGGGTAAGTCATCCTTACTTTGCGAGTGATTTTTCCTGCTCCAAAGGAAAGAGAACTCCAGACATCCAGCTCCTCATGACCACCGCCGCACAGGTTAACTTGTACAAGCCCGGAGGCCAGGGCCCTCTTTCCCCTCATCTCAAAATGGGAAGCCAGTGGTTGTGGCTTTGTAACACGTCAAGGGACTAGGTGACCTACATTTCCCAGACTTTCCATCTCCGTACATTTCCCGTTAGATGTGCCACAGGAGAGATTTCTGGGCAAGGTCCGGAAGGCGGAAGTGAAGTAGTGGTCAGTTTGTGGTGATGCCTGTGAGGGAGGGGCAGGCATTTTGGTGTCTGCTGGGGACCCACTTGGTGATGGGGCAGCAGTTGGGCCTGCAACTGCTACCTTCCCCTGGATCCCCCTGCAGCTTTTCACACACCCGGGCCGGGGCTGTTTTCAGCTCGGTGACAAAGGCCACCAGTGGGCTTTTGCAGGACCCCCACTTCATCAAAAGTGAGAGCTGACTCGGGTTCCAGTCCAGCCCAGTGGGCTCCAGCTTGTCCTTGCTCGCCCCTCATTGTATCCCCATCCCTCCTTCCCCACTGCCTGCCACATGGATTCCCAGCTCTACCGCCAGCCATGTAGACAACCTTCCTGAGACCGTTGAAATAACTGCCATTCTTGCATAAGGTCAAAGCCCGGTGGTAAGTCTCACATAGAGGTTAGATGGACAGACACAGAGTGCACACTCCAGTAGTCTGCTTCTCTAAATGAACCCGAATACACCCGTTACTAAAGCTATGAATGTCTGAAGACCAGCCAATAACTTTAGCACAGCTAGCAAATTAAACTCCTGTTCCTTCACAGCAAGAGAGATGATTAGGGGAGGAGCCAAACATGGTTACCAGGAATCACAAAGAGGACTGCAAAGTGGAGGAGCAAGAGTTGGAATCCACATTGGGGGGATAAGGACACATTTGTAATATCTTAATCAATAAAGGGGGGGGGGGAGAGTTGGAGTCCAGTACCCTTAAGCCGGATTTCTCAACATTGTCATTAGTGATATTTGGGGCTGGGTAAGTGTTGCGGAGTCTGTCCTGTGCATTGTAGGCTGTTTAGCAGTATCGCTTGCCTCTGTCCATTAGTAGTTCCATCCAGTTGTGGCAACAAAATGTGTCTCCAGACACTGGCACAGGTCTCTTGGGGGGCAAAATTGCACCCGCTTGAGGACCACATTGCCTTAAAGCCTGTGTGTGCCTCTGCACTCCGCAGTCACAGGAGACAGAATCCTACAAGCTCCGAGAGAACTGTGCTCTCCTATTACAGATTAGAATCATGAGTCCAGAGAGAGAGGGACTCACCCAGCATCACACAGCCTGTCAGTAGAGCCGGGACCAGAAGCCAGGTCTTTTGATCCCCGGCTCAGGTCTCCTTCTGTTAACCACAAGGCCCTGCTCTCTCGAAGCACCAGTGCTCCATACCCTGACACCTGTTGGTAGGCTGCTGAATGCAGTCACTGAGGCAGACAGGTAGTTGTCCCAAGAGACTGGGCAATTATTTCTTTGTTCTGCACAAAACAACTGGAGGGAAAGAGAAGGCACCAAGGAAGAAACAGCTTTATTAGGAGTCCACGCATGTCTGGGGAAACCCAATCCAATCACAGAGAAGAGAGGCTAACATTGTATAGGGCAGGCATCTAGCATTACAGAACATCCTCTTAAAAACCAAGTGTGATACTAAAGACTCCATCTCAATATCCTAACAGTCAGAAATGCTGCTGAGGTCAGCCCTAGTGGAGGCTCCTGGTGCAACAGCGAGTTCTGTGCATCCGGGAGAGCTCCGGTACTGCCAAATCTAAGCTCCACACAGGTGGGCAGTCTGGGGCAGGAGAGTTAGAGGGAAAGGCAGTGGGGATGTTCTCGTCACCTACACAAGGTCATCTCAGTCTGCAGGTGAGAGAGGAACCAGAGGTCCTTGAACAGAGGCTAGACTGGGGCAGCAGAGGGACGCTGGCTGAAGACACAACGTCTGGGCCATCTGTCATAACTTGGAGTGCTCCGTGCAGTCTGGAGTGAGGGCACCTCCAGGAGGTCTTGCAACACTGGCACCCTTCTCGAGGAGCCATTTTGGTTCTGTTGTGACTCCATTCACAGCAGAACTGGCCATGTCCAGCACCAAGTCCAGGGTCAGAGTCGCTGAGAGGACCTGAGTGGTCACTCTATGACAGCTGCACCTCCTAGTCTAGGAGACTTCTTTAGCAGAGCAGTCACTTTCCTCAGACCAAGGGAGATCCTGCCCCAAACGGGCCCAGTCTAGAAATGACTCCACTTTCACGTGAGCACCAAGTGGAGGGAATCTTTCCCTTGAGTCGAAGCTTTAGATCTCGGCCCTCAGACAATGGCCCTTAGACAGAAGATCAGTGCTCAGGTGCCAGTTTCTGTCCCAAGAGTAGCAGGTGCCACCTGTTAATGACAGGCCCAAGCGATGTGCTGCTGTAACTCTCCCAAAGGAGAGTGCGCGCTCTGTCAGCTTCAGACTGAAGAGTCCTGGGTTCAATTCCAGTCAAGGGCACGTATTTTGGTTGCAGGCCAGATCCCAAACCCCGGTCGGGCAAGTGTAGGAGGCAACCAAACAATGTGTCTCTCTCACATCGATGTTTCTCTCTCTGTCTCTCCCCCTCCTTCCACTCTCTCTAAAATTCAATGGCAAATATCCTCGGGTGAGGATTAACAAAACAAAAAAAAAAAAGAGAGTACACTCTTTTCAAAGGCAGGAAAGGAAGAAACGAGGCAGGTCTCAGGGTAGCTGATGCCACTTAATTCTTCCACCGAATTTGCTGTGGGAAAAAACAATGATCATTTTGCACTGATCCCTACAGAGAGGTAGTGGAAATGCAATAAAACAAGACTCACAGGTAGGTACTGTAAGGACAAGAGGAATGGAGGAGGAGGGGAAGAAATTTTTTTAAAATATGTAGTGGAGTTCATTTATTCAGATACGAACTAGACACCCATTCTGATTCTCACAAGCCTGAGTTGGGGATTTATTCTGATCCTAACCTTCTCAGGGCCAAGATTAAACTAGCTTCTGCGCTGGCTGGTATGGCTCAATTCCCAGTCAGGGCACATACCCAGGTCGTGGGTTTGATCCCCAGTTAGGGCGTGTACGGGAGGCAACTTATTGATATTTCTCTCTCACTTCGATGTTTCTCTTTCTCTCTCTCCCTCCACCCCCCCCCCTACCTTCCTCTCTCTAAAATCAATAAAAACATATCCTTGGGTGAGGATTAAAAATAAATAGCTGAACAATAATTTTTTTTTAAAAAAAAGATTCACTAGCTTTCAATGACCCCAGGTAGGTCCCAAAACATCTAACAAGGAACTAAGATCAACATTAACAAAAAGCTCAGCAATTTCATGCTATGAGAGACAAGCAGGCTGTATTTCCCAAATTGCTAAAATCGATTTCACCCTCTTCTTACTTCCAACAGGTAGGTAATATCCATTCCCGGGATGCTCTGAATCTAACATTCGTTCCTGTATTGCCAGTAGTAAGTCTCTCCTACCTGCTAGGTTTAACAATTTTCAGAGCGGTTACAGTTAAGTCTCAGCTGGAGGTCCCCAGGTTACCCTTTTATACACTTGATGCTACTTTGAGAACTGTCTGTCTCCCGAGGCTGTGGCGGGGTAGCTGCCCTGCTCACCGTGCTGCTGAGAATGGCATCGATCTTCTCCTCCTCTGCAGATCCTTTGTCCACCTTACTCCTGTATGCTAGCAACTGCTGACGGTCCTTCAGGTCCCGGCAAGTCTGCACACCAAAACAGACTAGCAGTGGGCCCCAAATCAGCCTTCTCCAGGAAGGTCTTTTGCTTTTTGTTACTCCCACTTCGAGCCAAGGTTCAAGAAGAGGCTGGGTGACAGGGGCCAAGTCCCCTCAGAACCTCATGCTGGAGTGAAGTCTACAGAGCTTATGTGACTTGATTCAGGTCTCTGAGTTCTCTGAGTGCAACAGACTTTTAAGAGCACAGAGAAACCAGTCAGAAGGCTGGGAAAATAGCATAGAAGTGCTGGCCTCCAAACTAACTCCTGCCAGACCATTTTGCCCATTACGTTGAAACTGATAGCAGGATCTCAGGGTCCAGGACAGAGACTACCATAACCCCCCACTCTCCACGGAGGCTCTAACTCAGGGTTCTTATTTCCTGGGGACTCACCTCAATGACGACATCGTGGCACTTGAACTTGGTAGCTAAGTTCAACTTTGTGTCCACATCTTCCACTAGATTGACATACTCCTGTAATATCTGTGGGAAGAGGTACTTCTCATTAATGATTCCCAGAACTCTGAAAAGTAGGAAAAAAATCCGGAAGAAGGTGGACAAGTTCATCTACAACATCTGATGTCTACAATTCCCATCAGCAACCACAGGACCAGTTCTGTGGTGGGAAATGAGGTGGACCCCAAGCAGCATTCCACACTCCCCAGGAAAGCAGGGAAGAGCATGCTCCTCCATAGCCCCGAGCTGGATACCCAGGCCAGCAACGGGCATGCTCCACACCTGATCTGCACTGTGCCCTGATGTCCCTTCTCAGTGAGTTCTCCTTTGTATCATTTCACCAATATGGCAGTACTCCACACGGGCTAAACACAGTGAGTGCTCCTCAGAGAGGGCAGGTTACTTCTAAAGGGCAGAGAACGTCTCTCCCTGACCTGTCCTACATCAAGACCAATACAGCCATCATGTTGCCCTTAAGGGGAGAACAGAACAGGTCAGGTCTCCTATCACTGACCAGTAAGAGGCTACAAGGTAGGTCTCCTAGAGGATCCTGTCCCCAACTCTCTTCAGGAGCCATTACCTGGACGGGGGCACTGTTCTTGTGCAGAATTTCCACAACCCGATGGAAGCCAATAGGTGCCCTCTTCTTGGTGTAGCCCAGCCAGTTCTGAGAAAGAAGATGGCAGTAGTAGGTAGGCCAGACACGAACAGTACACCCTGAGCTGTCTCCCTGCATTTTACAGTCAGCCTAGAATAATGTGATGGTGAGAGTGGATGGACTGGGGTGGGGAACAGGGAAATAGATGAGTTTTTTAGAAAAGTCAAGAAACTTGAGAGGGTGGGAGAGTCAGAAGTATAAAATAAGTTCTTAGGTTTATAGGCACTAATGCAGAAAAGTGTGAAATACAGCTAAATGAAGTAAGTAATTTACACAACCACACTTATAGTATGAACTTATCTAGGAGAAAAGTCCTACTCTTTACATCTCTACTTTTTTAAAAAAATATATATTTTTATTGATTGGAGAGGGAGACAGACATAGAAACATCAATGAGAGAGAATCATTGATTGGCTGCCTCCTGCACCCCTACTGGGGATTAAGCCTGCAATCTGGGCATGTGCCCTTGATGGGAATTGAACCTGGGACCCCTCAGTCTGCAGGCTGACGCTCTATCCACTGAGCCAAACTTACATTTATATAAAGATGTTTCTTTGTATTTTTTTTTCCATTAATTTTTAGGGAGAGTGGAAGAGAGAGGGAAAGACAGAGAGAGAAACTTCAATGTGAAAGAAACACTTCAACTGGTTGCCTCCTGCATGAGCCCTCACCAGGGCCCAGGCTGGGGAGGAGCTTGCAACCAAGGTACATGCCCTTGACTGGAATCAAACCCGGGACCCTTTGGTTCGCAGGCCGACGCTCTATCCGCTGAGCTTAACCAGCTAGGGCAAAGAGGTTTCTTTATAAATTCGTGAGGAAAGATCTGGAAAGCACTCATCAAACTTTGAATGGCATCTGCCTTGAGGAAGTGGATGAGACTAGGAGCAGGAAGTCAGTGGAAGAGAAACGTCACTCTTCACTCTTTACACTTCCATACAGTGTTTGATTTGGACACAGACACGTATTGCTTTGGTAGTTAATGTAGCTAATTAAATAACTAACAAAGGGGGAAAACAGAAAATTCTCAAACCCATAATGAAAACAAATCAGTATTTAACATGTCAACCAGTAGACATGACAACCAAATATAATGCAAGATCCTTGGCAGCAAACAAACACAAGAACAAACAGAAACCGCTCTAAGGAGCTAATTTATTACAGACTATATATATGATTATAGTATTAGATTAATGTTACATTTCTTGAGAGGAGTTACAAAGGAGAAAAATATTTAAGAGAGAAGTAGCATGATGTCTAAAACTTACCTTCAAATGGTTCAGCGAAAGAAAAAAAAGCTTATTTGCTGTCTCTCTTTCTACGTGCACAGAAAAAGAGAAAGCATATATAGCGAGAATGTTAATGAGTAAAGTAGGTAAAGACTATTAGTATTCACTATAATATTCTTTCAACTTTTCTTTAGGCCTGAAATTTTGGAAAATAAAAAGCTGGAGGAAAGATGTAAGCCAGTCACTGGAACAGAAGATTCCCATGAGTCTAGGCCAGTGATGGCGAACCTTTTGAGCTCGGCGTGTCAGCATTTTGAAAAACCCTAACTTAACTCCGGTGCCGTGTCACATATAGAAATTTTTTGATATTTGCAACCATAGTAAAACAAAGATTTATATTTTTGATATTTATTTTATATATTTAAATGCCATTTAACAAAGAAAAATCAACCAAAAAAATGAGTTGGCGTGTCACCTCTGACACGGGTGTCATAGGTTCGCCATCACTGGTCTAGGATAACAAGAGGATGTGCCTGAGGCATCAGCAGCACAGAGAGATCCAGGCACTCACCTTTGTGGTAAAGAGAGCATCTACATCATGCCAGGCACGAAGCTTGGCGCGGGCGGCCAAGGCAGTCAGCACATACTGTTTATCTGGGATCTAGAAAGCAGAGACCAGAGGAATTTAAGGGGAAGTAGGAAGGTGCCAGAGGAGGTACTTGAGAATTCTGGAAGACAGGCAAAAATATACCGTAGTGTTGATTCTGCCTCTTAAAAATCTGTAAGTCTCTCAGGTCCCCAAGACCCTGTAGTTTCCAAGCCCCAGCACTGAGGTAGGACGTTCAATTAAAGCCTGACCTCACTCCCCCACAAACACTTCCCTTCCCACCTTTAACCGTGAATATAAGACACCTACTGTGCAGGGTTACAAAGCAACATCCCCTCCACATAGGTACCCTGATACTACTTTTACCAAAGCACCGACCGTTTTATATCTACCTTAAATGTCTTCTTCAGGTTGACTGGACTGCTGAATGTCCCCTAGGGTGAAAGTGGAGAAGAAACTCTAGTGTTACTGACTTTCCCAAAATACCACCCAATCTCCCATCTTCTTTTGTACTGACTAGACTTTCTACATTTTACTCTGTAACCAATTAAACCCAGAAATTATTTTGAGAGCAAAGCTCCATCAGGTCTAATCAGGTATCACTGCAACCCAGCTTAACAAGACTGGGTTAATAAGTACAGTATTTTTCCCAATTTTATGCTAATCCAAAGTCCACTTGTGATCATTAAATTTTATAAAATGTGTTCAAACATCCAGTTACCTGACACCCTGCTGCTCTTCTGTGTCAATCCATGTGCATTTATTGGCCTTAGAACAGAGCCCGCTGTGGGACCAGCACTGCTGAGACAGAACGTGCTACGCTATAGGCCAGTTCACCGGGCAACACACAAGCCTTACAAACCCCTCTTCCCTCCTGGCTCACCCCTGAGGGCCAGGAAAGCCTCCAGGTGGATTCCCAAGAACTACAGGCACCCTTTGATAACAGGGTACATCAAAATACTGACTTCGAGCTAGGTTCCTCTGTGCAGTGGGAGTGTGTGGGGTCTTTCCCGTGTTGCCTGTACCTCGGGCTCCGTGTAGTGGTAGAAGCAGGAATAGAAGAGTGTCGTCACTAGTGGCATATTGAGGATGGAAGCTTTGCGGGGGTGCTTCCGGAAGATCTCAGTCTGTCCTGCTGATTCTAGATGGCGGTCATTTGCCTGTAGTGGAGCAAGCCAAGTGAAAAAAAGAACTATGTCCATGCAGTAGAAGCAGAGAGAAACAATGCTACAGTAGCTGCATTTCCTACCCTAGGAAAGAGGCAAGGAAGAGAAAAAGAAATGGCTGGAATGACCCACGGGAGTCTAAAAGCCCTAAAATGATGATAGATCCAAGTTGGATGGAGGCAGACAGAGGAGTGGCAATGCAATGGGAATTCTGGGATGAAGAGGAAATAATTCCAGGTTAACTGCAGGTGAGAAGGAAAATGATGCTAAGAATAGTGGAGGGAAGGGGCTACGGTGGAGAGGGAGAAAATGAAAGGCTCTTAGAGACTGTAACAGGAGATGACATATGTGGGCAGAGCACAGATGGGTCCCAGAGGCTGATGGCACTGAGCTTTGGCACTGAAGCAGAAAACACAGATACGAGGAGTCTAACCTCAATAATGATCTGACGTTCCAGGAGCGTGTAATGGTCTTGTATGTGTGCAGAATCTTCCACTGAAAATGGCAAACTGATAAAGAGCCAGAAGGTTAGTACCTTTTTCTCTACTCAAACAGGAAACAAACCCAACTAAACCAAATCACTACTATAACATAAGAGGTTCATGGTGCTTGATAAATCTGATCTCAATTCACCTCTGGAGCATCCCTAAAAGGCAGAGAGAGAGAAAGCAGAAAATAGAGCAGACCTTTGGCTGGGATTTTGCATTTAAGGTTTTTGCCAACTAAAGAGGGATCCTGAAAATTGACAAAATATATGTAGCCATTAGTGACTTTGTTGAGGAATGAACTAGAATCCTCTCGCTGTGGGAGGTGTAATGATTGGTGAGTCACTTGGCTAAGGAGTGAGCCCAGCCAACTGCTCATCTGCATCCCAGTGAAGCACTTTGGTTCATGTTATTGCTTAATGTCAACGCTTAACTCTCCTTCAGGGTCACTTACATTTGTGAGCTACTGTTTTACTGTAGGGTAATAAGGTAAAATTAAATTACACGGCACGGTAGTATGTTTGTAGACTGGTATAGATGTCAAAGATTCACACAAATGTCAAAGGCCCCATCTTCAATACTACATTATATTTTTACACATGAAGAAGCTGAGGGACAAACAGTGTCTTACCTAAAAGGCACATGGCAAGTCACTGGGTAAGGCCAGGAACAGAAGCCAGATTTTAAACTCCCAGTTCACAGATCTACTCTTCAGAGACTGTGGCCTTATTCTCCTACTCCACTCATTCCAGGAAGAATTCTGAAATTCAATTATACTATCCCAGATTAAGTGTGAGCCACAGCCAATTTTTAAAAGAGGTAAGAGGAAATGAAAATAGGTTCCAGTCACTTCACTACTCTAACTTTTCTCTTTGTTTACCAGAGGCCATAGGACATAACTCAGTATTTGATTTGATAAGGTTAAAAGTGAAGATGGCATTGACGTAAATGAATTTCTGAATGTGAAACCTGAAAATCACGTCACATGAGGAATGACTGGAACCACTGTGAACACTGAGCCTGGAGAAGCAAGGTTCACTGGGCAGACTCTACACTTGCCTTAAATTCAGGGAAGCAAGATTTGGCTCAATATAAGGAAGCACTTTCCAATCATGAAGGTTGTCCAACAATAAAATGAGCTACTTCCAAGAGCAGCAAGTGCCCAATCATTGGAAGAGTGATGTGTGGGGCTGGTTTTCACAGGGACTTATATTCTGGGTCAAAGCCTGTATTGAACTTTGGGGTTTTAAGGACTAGTAACATTGAAAATAATATATAAGGCAGTGGTTCTCAACCTGTGGGTCGCGACCCCTTTGGGGGTCAAACAACCCTTTCACAGGGATCGCCTAAGACCATCGGAAAACACATATATAATTACATATTGTTTTTGTGATTAATCACTATGCTTTAATTATGTTCAATATGTAACAATGAAAATACATCCTGCATATCAGATATTTACATTACGATTCATAACAGTGGCAAAATTACAGTTATGAAGTAGCATCGAAAATAATTTTATGGTTGGAGGTCACCACAACATGAGGAACTGTATTAAAGGGTCACGGCATTAGGAAGGTTGAGAACCACTGATATAAGGTAAAGTGTTTCCCACTGTTACTGTGATACATATGGTCATAAATCAGTGGTTCTCAACCTGTGGGTCACGACCCCTTCACAGGGGTCGTCTAAGACCATCCTGCATATCAGATATTTTCATTACAATTCATAACAGTAGCAACATTACAGTTATAAAGTAGCAACGAAAATAATTTTATGGTTGGATCACAACATGGGAACTGTATTTGAAGGGCCAGAAGGTTGAGAACGACTGTCATAAATAATTACAACCAATTTTATTATCAAAAAGTGTATATCCAGTCAAGGACCATTTTTTTAAATTTGTGTGTTGGGGGGAGGTAGGGGTGATGGGGGGGGGGATCCCAGAATAAAAGGCAGTCTTTCAATTAAATAAATGTAACTTTCAAAAGAAAAAAACAAAACTCTATACTGTCTTTATTTTCCTTAATTTACCACCAATGAAAATCCTATTGGGGACTAGTATTTCAAACCACTGAGTAAGCCAATTTTTAATGATGCTTGTATGATCCATTGTGTTAGGCTTTCCCTTCAACTATCTATCCATTCCACCCTCTTTCAGTCACTTAATTCCTCTGCATATGAGAATTTATACTTAAAAACATTTCTTCTCCATACTCACCCAATGCAGGTCTTAAGAAATTCTTTCCGTTTCTCAGGGTCCTGAATGCTCAAGTGCTCTCGATAATGGGACAGCTTAAGAAAAAAAACATAGAAAGGCTGTGAGCTAGTCTGTCTCCTTAGAAGGGGGAGGTAACTCCTTAAGCGGACTTTCCATGCCTAAAAACTAAATTCTTGCCAAGCCAGTGTGGCTCAGTGGTTGTGTCAACCTATGAACCAGGAGGTCACGGCTCGATTCCAGGTCAGAGCATATGTCTGGGTTGCAGACTTGATCCCCAATAGGAGATGTGCAGGAGGCAACCGATCAATGATTCTCTCTCATCACTGATGTTTCTCTTTTTCTCTCTCTCCCTTCCTCTCTGAAATCAACAACAATACACACACACACACACACACACACACACATTTTTAGAGGTAAATTCTTCATTATCAGAGATTCCTTCTTGGTATGGATTGGATGTGGGAATGGAGAGAGCAAAGAGTGATTTGAAATTACTCTTTGGGCCCTGGACAATGTGGCTCAGTTGTTTGGGCATTGTCCTATGCTCCAAAAGGTTGCCAGTTCAATTCCCAGTCAGGGCACATGTCCAGGCTACATCCTAGATAGGGGGCATGCAGGAGGCAACCAATCCATTTCTTGCTCTCACAACCATGTTTCTCTCTCTCTCCTTCCCTCCCTCCCTCGCCCTCTCCCTTCCTCTTTCTAAAAATCAATTTAAGCCGAACCGGTTTGGCTCAGTGGATAGAGCGTTGGCCTGCGGACTCAAGGGTGCCAGGTTCAATTCCGGTCAAGGGCATGTACCTTGGTTGCGGGCACATCCCCACTGGGGGGCGTGCTGGAGGCAGCTGGTCGATCTCTCTCATCGATGTTTCTAACTCTATCCCTCTCCCTTCTTCTCTGTAAAAAAAAAAAAAATCAATAAAATATATTTAAAAATCAATTTAAAAAATCTTTACAAAAAAAGTCACTCTTTGGTTTATCTATAATTGCAATATGTAATATGGTAGCCAGTAGACACATGTGTTTGTTTATATGTAAATTTAAACTAATTAAAAAGAAATAAATTCAGGTCCTTAGTTGCACTAGTCATTTTTGAAGTGCCCAACAGCTACAAGTAATCTGTGGCTCCCACATCGAACAGCACAGATATAGAATATTCCCATCATTGCAGGAAGTTCTATTGGGCATGCTGATCTATAATAAAACATCTTCAATTCAAACATAATAAAGTACATGCAAAAAAAAAATAAAGTTTTAAATAAAATTGAGTTACCCAAACCACATTTATTTTCACTAATCAAACTTCGAAACAACAAACTTTATAAAAATGCTGTATGGAAAAAATTCCTTAGTTTCAAATCTATGGAGATTAAAAATAGAAAAAAAGCCTTTTCAAAATGATTACTACAAATTGCCAATCATTTTCAGCAGAATAAGATAAAGCATTTTTTGAGACTTTACGCTGACTTAAAGTATCAAGTACATGTTCCTTTCACAAAATATTATAAAAAAGATTTTCCTGAGTTATACTCTGTTGTGTAAACAAGTTTAACAACATTATTAAATGTGCCAGCCAAACATGAGCACTGCTCTCACCACACATGTGCTGTACAGTGACTAAAGGAACAATCCTGCCACTGACAGCGCTGGGGAGTTGAGCCCCGCACTTTAACAAATTTCAAAAAATGGCCCTAGCCATTTGGCTCAGTGGATAGAGCGTCAGACTGTGGACTGAAGAGTCCTAAGTTTGAATCCAGTTAAGGGCACATGCCCAGGTTGTGGGCTTGATCCCCAGTAGGGGACGTGCAGGAGGCAGCTGTTCATTTATTCTCTCTCATCATTGATGTCTCTTATCTCTCTTTCCCTCTCCTTTTCTCTCTGAAATCAATAAAAATATATTTAAAAATGGATCACTAAAGTTTTAGTAATATAATTAAACTTTTGGTTAAATTTCAGATTTATTCTCATATTCCAGAAGTTCACTCTATAATGGTGAAAATCTGTCAGAAATCTATTTTAACATTCAGTCACTGAGCTCTAGCCAAAGTATGTGCTGGGTGTGCCACTAGCTTGACCTATCTTCCTTCTTCACATATATCTGGTTTCTTATCCCTCTTAGCTTTCAATAGTGTCTTTTCTTTTCTTTTTTTTTTCTTTTCTTTTAATTCATTTTAGAGAGAGAGAGAAAGGGAGAGAAACATCAATTTTGTTGTTTCACTTATTTATGCATTCATCGGTTGATTCTTGTATGTGCCCTGATCGGGGATCAAACCCTCAACCTTGGCATATCAGGATAATGCTCTTATCAATGGAGCTATCCAGCCAAGGACCAGCATCTTCTTTAGTATTAGAAGCCAAAATCCAAAAGCTCCTACAAACCAGGAATTGAAAACAACTAGAAAGAAACACACAAAATTACAAATTGATGAGCCAATTTTCATTCATTTTTTTAAATTTACAGCCCAATTAAAAGAACGTAGAAAAAACAATAAAGCAGTACATCATTTGGACTAAGTTTTCAGGATTCCTAGATGTCTGTCTCTCCTGAATATAATCAATACAAATGGAAAATAAGTATGTTCAATCATTCTGGGATCCTGGCGACTGGGTTTTGGCTTAGATTTCAGTTAAGTAAGTCCCCAACTGAAACAAAGGCCACACTTACCGCAAGCTCTTCTGTTCTATCTAGGAACCTGGGAAGAAGCAGAAGGAACACAGCATTTTTATCTATTGACATGTGGCAGCATAACTCACAAAATAAGACAACTGCTCTAAGAGAACACAATTCAAACTCATTTGCCTCCACATGTAAGATAAACCCTTGTCTTCTTAAACTTTCTACCACAGCAACCCTTTGAAAACACATGGTGGACGAGGTATCAGTGCTCCCCTGATCTTTCTAGCTGAGCAAAAAGCAGGGACAAGAAGGCACCGCAGGGCACTAATAACTGTAGGGTTAATTGGGCTCATGGGAAGGTCAGAGCCTCCTTAGCCCACAGTAATGCCATGGACCCTTTGAGGAAGAGTCAAGCACTATCCTTCTCTGCCGACTCCTGAACAGGTTTTCTACATTGTTCTCTTGTTTTCATGTGCAGAGTGAAGTGTGCTTTGCCTTTCCCAAAAGGCGGTGAGGCCTTGGAGAACAAGGACTTTGATGTTCTGATCCCTTCTCACTCTGAACGGTCCACTATACTCAACATCATGCTCTGACATAGAGGTGAGGCTTACTGAAGCCTGCTGACTGGGAAGGAGGGAAGGAGGGAGAGAACACCTTGCCTCGATCAATGTGCCTTCTGAAAACTCATGGCTAACCATCTGTAATCTTGACTCTAACCAGGTGACCTGCTTTCCCCACCTTAGTCTTTGGGGAGCTCATCACTGTGCTGCAGTCACTGGTAACTGGAGTTACCCTAGGCCACATGTCAGCCTCAAGAGAGGTTCCAGCCCCTTCTCTGACACTGAAGAAAGAACATAACATACACACATTTTAACCTAAAGGTAAGAAATAACCTACTGATTGGAATGAGATAGGAAAGGAAAATAGAAGACACCCCCTTCCCAACCCACTCTCCAGCCCCAGCAGATATGCCTACCTCTTATCTCTCCACCAATCAGAATCCTGCCTAATCTCATAAGCCCAACTCAATTCCTAACCTCTTCCATAAGGCTATCCTCCGGTATCCTGACTAAAAGTTACATTTGCTTCTTCTGCTCTTCCACTGTACTTCTCGTTACCAACACTGTAATTTAAGGTACCTTCAGCCCTGGGATCAGTAATAAAAGATACCTTCAGGCCTGGCCGGTATGCTCAGTGGTTACAGCATTGGCCTGTGCACCAATCAAGGGCACGCTCCTGGGTAGCAGGTCCGGTCCCCGCCCCCATTTGGGACGGGTGTGGGAAGCAAACAATCAATGTGTCTCTGTCACACTGATGTTTCTCTCTCTTTCTCCCCCCAATCTTCTCCTTTCTTGCTCCCTTCCACTCTCTCTAGAACAGTGGTTCTCAACCTTCTGGCCCTTTAAATACACTTCCTCATTTTGTGACCCAACCATAAAATTATTTTCGTTGCTACTTCATAACTGTACTGTTGCTACTGTTATGAATCGTAATGTAAATATCTGATATGCAGGATGGTCTTAGGCAACCCCTGTGAAAGGGTCGTTCAACCGCCAAAGGGGTCACGACCCACAGGTTGAGAACCGCTGCTCTAGAATCAATGGAAAAAATATCCTCACTCCTTGAATGAGAATTTAAAAAAGAAGACACCTTCACTATAGATCTTCCATTTTAAAAATGCTTACTAATTATTAACACTACAGACTAGGCATTATGGAAGTGTTTTACATAACACTAACTCTTTATCTTTATAATGACCCTGCGGGGTAGGTATCACCATCTCCATTTTACAGATGTGAAACTGATACTTGGAGAGGCTGGGTAACTTGCTCAAGGTCATGCTATGAATTAATGGTGGAGCCAGTATTCGATGCAGGTATGTCTGACTCCAGAACCTGGTTCTGAACCACGTGCTACAGTCACCTTATCACAGCCTGTGGTGCTAGTTATCCCATCACATTTCAATATCTTGTCTAATAAGCATTTCCAGAACAAACAGACAGTGTCTTCTTTGTGTTCCCCAGAGTTCTTTGAACAAAACACTTAATTTATTTACTGGACCAGATGATCGGTTCTTACCTGAAGAGATCTAAAAGCAGCTTTTGATCCCCTATTTCCTTAAGGAAGTGAATGAGATGTCTCAGGGCAACCTGTCGCACCTCTAGCTCTCGGAAGAGGACCTCTGAAAGGCAGGAAGAAGTTAGGTGGAGAAAGATTAAAGCTATTACTTAAGTGTAAAATTGGTCTCCCTACTCACACATTACAAAATTAATTCCTCAAAGCCAATCAGGAATTTTTTTTACAGTACCCATCCCTAAGGCTCAATCCACCATCAACACACTCCATGGTTTAGGGCAGCTCTATGCCACTGAGTCAGCTTTCAGTTCTCACCAATCCAAACATAAGGTACTCGCATCAACTCTGACTTTCTCAAACCAACACAGCTGTCTGTGTGCCCAGTACATAGAGGGGTGTTGCAGTTAATGCAGTTGCCACTAACGGATGACGACTGCCCTCAGAGACGTGAGCTGAACTCTGAGGTCTCAGGCCAGTCCAGCTGTCTCTGCAGCAGACTTGATGCTGGTAAATTCTGGTATAAAGCCACATGCCTATCTCCCCTCAAGTGCAGCAGACATCATGCTGAATGAAGATTTCCCTCAAACCATGCTCACCTTTGCTCAGTGTCCTCTTCAGGAATATCAGAACCTGGAGGAAGAGAACAAAGAGCCCTAGCTGGTTTGGCTCAGTGGATGGAGTGCTGGCCTGCGGACTGCAGGGTCCCCAGTTCGATTCCAGTCAAGGGCACATGCCCGGGTTGTGGGCTCCGCCCCCAGTGGGGGGTGTGCAGGAGGCAGCCGATCAATGCTTCTCTCTCACCATTGATGTTTCTGTCTTTCTCTCCCTCTCCCATCCTCTCTGAAATCAATAAAAATATGTTTTTTTAAAAGAGAGAACAAAAAATTAATTACCCAGTGCATTCTTTCAAACACAAAGCCCCACCCTGAGCACCAATGTCTAGGAATGAGGTCAGCAACTCAGTAGGCACCTTCGCAGGCCCAGACAACACATTTCTTGATGTGATGGAAGGACAGGTGGTGGACACCTGGAACTGCGCTGTGTCTTGGGAGACCACATGCCCGTGCCTGTACTGGCAAGAGATGCCTCCCTGCTCTCACACCTCTCCTTCCTCAGAGTATAGTAACCAACCTACTGCTTCTTGATTATAATCAAGAGTTCCACATACAACACATGTCCTACCAGCCAGGCTTTAAAGCACGTGTTACTGAGAATCCTACACATCAAAAGGAAATCCAGGATCTTTACTTGACATTTAACCTAAAATGTTAAAGTCTATTCTGATTGGATTTTCAGAAACTAACAAAAAATAATTAAATAACAAAAAACCCCCACACTCACAGCAGTAATGACGTTTCCATCATGCATGCTAACTGCTTCCTCTAAGAGTTGTAGCTTGTCCTGTAAGGAGCGGAATCTTTCTAGTGAGCAGACCTGGTGGAATAAGAAGAGAATTAGTGTGCTGGGAGAAGACTGTTCACTACATTCCTCTGTCGCTGGACACCGAAGTACAGGCAAGAATAAAAGGAAATGTCTCCAAAGAAAGCCACTTTATTTTTACACTGTGGTGCCCAGAACAATATCGACAGTAGTTTCCTACCAAACCCTCTCTAGTCAGCCTTATGCTTTGTATGTCATTTCCTGATGAAGTCTTGCCAAAGTCAACAGGTAGAGATCACTTCCTCTTTTTATAATGAGGTATAAATTACATACAATAAAATCTACCCTATTTAAATGTACAGTTCGGTGAGTTTTGACAAGAATAGAATTCCATGTAACTACTAACACAATCAAGATACAGAATATTTCCATCACCCCAGTAAGTTTCCTTGTCTACTTTAATGTCCATACCTTCCCATCCCATCCCCAGTCTATTATATATACCACCATTTATTTACCTATTTAGCTCTGGATGGATATTTGGATTTTCACTTTGGGGGCTATTATGAGTAAAGCTGTATGAACATTTGTGTATAAGCCTTTGTATGGACATGTTTTTGTCCATACAAAACATGCACTGTAAATGTCCACGAATGAAATTAAGTGTATGATTAACTTTGTAAGAAACTGCCAGACTATTTCCCAAAGCAGTTTTACTATTTTTCCTTCTGGCTGACAGTGTACAAGAGTTCCACATCCTCCTAATATTTGGTATGATCAGTATTTTAAAGTTTAGCCATTCATTCCAGTACCTGCATAGTGGTATCATACAGTTTTAATTCACATTTTCTTGATAACTATGTTGAGCACCTTTTCAAGTGCTCATTGGCCATTCATATATGTTTTCTGTAATATAACCGGTCAAATCTTATGCCAATTTTTATTGGATTATTTCTTATTACTGAAAATAACTTTCTTTATATTTTCTGTATGAAAATCCTTTATAATACGTATATTTTGAAAATATTTTCTACCAACTATAATGATATTTTCATGTTTTAGTTTGTTTTTTGTTAATCCTCACCCACGTATATTTTTTCCATTGATTTTTAGAGAGAATGGAGAGAGACTGAGAGAGAGAGAGACAGAGAGAGAGAGAGAGAGAGAGAGAGAGAGAGAGAGAGAGAGAGACCGAAGGGTCACAGGTTCAATCTCAGCCCCAGTCAGGGCTCATATGTGTCTCTCTCACGTTGCTGTTTCTCTCCCCCCACCCCGAGTCTTTTACCCTCTCTAAAAATCAATGGAAAAAAATATTCTTGGGTGAGGATTAACAATAACAACAAAAAAGTTAACTCATAATGGATCTCAGCCCTAAACATAAAAGATCACACTCATTCTTTTATATATATATATAATTTTTTTTATTTTTAGAGAGGAAGAGAGAGGGAGAGAGAAAGAGAAACATCAATATGAGAGCAGAACATTGATTGGATGCCTCCTGCACAACTGGATCCAGCCCTGATGGGGAACTGAATCGTGATCTCCGACACTCAACAACTGAGCCATGCTGGCCGGGCTGAACCGGCAACCTTTTGGTGTACAGGACAATGCCCAACCAACTGAGCCACACTGGCCATGGCCACCCTCATTCTTAAAAGCACTTTTCCCTCTTGTCCATCACTCTTTCCCCATTACCCTATCAAAGTAACACTAAGCTCTAGAGAATCTCAAATTTTGCAGCTGACTTTTCATCTTAGTGAATTTATTTTCTTCCTGAAAATAACATTTAACAATTCGAATTGAATAGAGGGGTCAAGAAATCCTCCGTATGGGAACAGTGCCAGCCTCCCCCAAAAATCCCACAACACTTCATTCCCCAGTGGTCTTACCTTGCCCTTCCGAAGGCGTCGCACCGTGTCGCTGGGGCTCCAGTCATTGCTGTAGTCCTGGAATATTAGCAACACATGAATCCCAAGAAGTTAAGGGATCAGAATTATCAGTGTGCCAGCTCCCCACATCAAACTCAGTGTCTTAGTCCCTAAAGGGGGACATATTTTGTGGGAGGGAATGGAGAAAAATTAATGAACTGAGATAGTCTTGTTCTGAATTTCTGAAGGAACTAGAACAGGAATAATACAGACGGGAAGAGATGAATCAAAAACAGAATGAACCAATTGACAAAATCAGTAACACTGTGCCTACTGATTTAGGATATCAACCCCTCGATGCAATCAATCCCATTTTTGAGACTCTAAATAATAGCTATGCCAGCATAAGGAAAGAGGGAGACATGTTCCTTTTCCAGACTTTAGGATATAGTTTCTTCCTTATGAATCCATTTGCTTTTTTATGTGCTTCATGGGAGTACAAGCTTCACCAAGTTTCCAGTTCAGATTGATGATCAAAAGTTTCAAGGTACAGCCTTCAAAGAGCAGCACAACGGGGAAGGAAAGTGTGCTAGGACTGAACCAGAAAATAGATACTTTTGAGTCCAAGTTCCACCATTTCATAGCTGTGAGACCCCAGGCAGGCCCTAATGTTTAGAAATCAGTGTTCTTATCTATAAAACGGGGTTAAATTAACAGGTGCTTAAAAAGTTGGGAAGATCAAGCAAGGTAATGTCAAAGCACTTTACACTGTGTCCAGTGTCAACCCAGTGTAAGGTATTACTCACCCTAAACTCCCCCTTGGGTCTCCCCAGCTCTGGAGCATAGCTTTTGGCAGGTGTGTCCGAAAGAGCTGAAAGAGAACAGGCAGGTGTTTTAGAAGGACACCACCTTCTTGTCATTCCTTTCCTCAATGCCTCCTTCTTGACTTGTAGGCTCCCAAGGTATGTTTTAGGGCCCAAAGTAATTTTCAGTACCTCTCCAAAGCCAGTATCCCAGAAGTCACCCATTCCCCTGTAATCAGAATCTACCTCTTACTCCGTATGAGAAAATTTCTCTAATAATGATGAGAGATTCAGAATAAATTTTATTAAATCGTCTAATTACCACTTTTCTCCATGATTTCCCAGACTATACCCCAGATCAGTAACGTCTCCCAAAGTAATCAAGAAAAGAGGGTCAATGCCTACCATCAGAAAGGGACTGGAAACTTCCAAGTCTAGTTCTCCCTAAAGATAAAGAACACATGAGGGAGAAGGTGAGCAGTTAAGCCAGACCCATTCTGACTTGGTTAAGGATGTAGTGTGTATAAAACCTTATTATGCATTATGGGAACTTAAGACTTAACAAAAACTTTATTCAATTTCAGAAATTTAAGACACCATGCGGGAAAAAGGCAAGAAGGAAAAAATTTTTAATTGCGATAAAATACACATAAAATAAAATTTACCATTTTAACTATTTTTGAGCCTACAGTTCAGTGCCACTGAGTACACCAAAAGTACAACCATCGCCATTATCCACCTCCAGAACTTTTTCATCATCCCAAAATGAGGCTCTGTACCCATTAAACAATAACTTCCTGTTCCCCTCACCCCCAGCCCTGGTAACCACTACATATTCTACCCTCTGTTTCTATGAATCTGACTTTCTAGATACTACATACGTGTATAAGTGGACTCATACATTGTTTATCTTTTTGTGTCTGGCTTATTTCACTTAGCACAAAGTTCTCAAGGTTCATCCATGTGGTAGTATGTACCAGAATTCTGTTCCTTTTTAGCTGAATAATATTCCATTGCATGTACATTTTGCTTATCCACTCATTAGTCAATGGACATTTGGGTTATTTCTACCTTTGGCTATTCTGAATATTGCTGCTATGAACACTGGTGAATAAATATTTGTTCAAGCTCCTGCTTTCAATTCTTTTGGGTATATACCTAGAAGTGGATTTTTTAATCATATGGTTACTGTGTTTAACTTTTTAAGTTTTTTAAAAACTGCATACTGTCTCTCACACGTTCTACATTCCCACCAGCAGTGCACACGGGTTCCCAACAGCAATGCACAGGGGTGGGGAGAACTTCTGACCTAGGCAAATTTCTTCAGTACCTGTCAAAGGGCTAATGCCAATTGTGTTCACATTCTAGAAACCCAGACCAACCCCTCTGAATTTCTCTCATTTCTTCCACTCTTGATCCCCAACTGCCAGCTCCAAAGATAACTCTTTTTCCTTCAATAATCATCTCCCACAGTAAATAAATAGAATAACCCGAGTATTTTGATGTTGTTGTTGTTGTTTTTAATCCTCAACTGGGGATATTTTCCCATTGGCTTTTAAGGAGAGGAGAAGAAAGAGGGAAAGACAGAGAGAAACATCAATGTGAGAGAAACACAGCAATTGGTTGCCTCCCGCATGAGCCCTGACCAGGGCCCAGGCCAGTGAGGAGCCTGCAACCAAGGTGTGTGCCCTTAACTGAAATCAAACCTGAGACCTTTTGATCTGAAGGCTGACGCTCTATCCACTGAGCCAAACCAGCTAGAACCTGAGCATTTTTTTTTACCTCTAAAAAAGTTGCTCAGGGAATAGGTAGAAGTAGGTTTGGGTAGCTGCGCATAGGAGGAGAAGCTGTTTCGGCTCTTTAGCTGCTCACGCCCCTCGTGGTTTAACCCACTGTTCCCAGCAGTCTCTTTGATGGACCATGAGATACCTGTGAGAAAGTAAGAACTAAATCAGTCATTCTCATCCAAATAAATCCTAGATAACAAGCATTCCAACAAACTTAAAGGCTTTTCACCAGAGGCCCTAGTCCTTTGGCTGACATGGACTCCAAAAATCAAGGCAGGGAGAAAAGATAGAATCAGATAGACTAATCAACAGAAAAATGGGCAAAGGAAATGAATAAAGGGATCACAGAAAAAATATTCAAAGGGCTATTAAATACATGAAAAGATGCTCACCCTCACTTTTAATAAGATAATTACATACATGAAAAGTACACTGAGACACCACTGGTCCCCTCTAAGACTGGCAAAGATCCCCAGGTTTAATAACACCCTGTGTCGGCAAGGCTGTGGGGGACACAGGAACCCTCTGACATTGCATTGCTGGTGGGAGTATAAATTGACGCAACCCACAATTTGGCAATATCTATCCAATACAGATGCAAATGCCCTCTGCCAATAACTTCACTCTATAGGACTTGATCGTTCATAGTCACCTCTGAGAATACAAGGTTATTGATAGCAAAATAAACAACACAACATTGGAAACAATATAAAGTTCATCATCAGTGAGCTGATTAAATAAATTACAGAAAATCCATATATAGTAATACCATACTGCTATTTAAAAAAACAGAGAATGAGAAAGCTCTTTATGTACTGATATGAAAACATTTCCAAGCTATAGCATTAAGTGAAACGTGCAGGGTATAAAGTATGCTATCACTTGTATAAAAAAAGGGTAAGTATATTCCTATACGTATTTATAAATGTAAAACGAATCTTTTGATGCATACATAGGAAGCAAACAATCGCAGTAATTTCTTGGAAGGACAGGGACTAAGAACTAAGTAGGAGGGAAACCTTTGCCTATATACCTTCAACACTTTTTTATTTTTAAATCACATGATAGTATTTCCTATTAAGAAATTTTTTTTTAAATATCCTTAAAAATCTGATAGACTCTGCAAAGGTATTAAGTGGTACTATATAAATACTAGGCAGCGAGACTTGGTGGCTAAGGAAGTCAGTTATGCCAATAGTTATGAGCATGTAAGTCAGTAGTTCTCATATTAGAAGTATCTGCAGCGGTTTTTATACAATGAGACCCCCTCCACCCCATCCCTATCGCCTGCTGAATCAGAGTCTCTGGAGTGAACCCTAGGAACCTCATTTTAACAAGCATCCAAATGGGTCTAAAATAGCCAGTTAAGTATTAGCCCTAGGACAGCAGACCTACCCACATGGGAAACACTATTGTATTTCCCCAAGGATCTTCTCCTGGGGTTAAATTTCCAGATGTGTGCATCTGAAAATAGCTACCCTCATTCCCTTTCCTGACAAGCACTGAAGAGACAGACAAGTGGGCCTTCATTGGTGACAAGAACCCTGAATGTCACGCCCCTCGTCGGGCCTTTTCTACTTACTTCCCACAGGTTCCCCAGTCCAGCTGACTCTCTCCAGGTCATCGTCGTCGTCATCATCCACAAAGTCTCGAAGACTATTCACTGCCCGCTTGGATTCCTTTAACTGCAGAGGAACATCAGGTGGACACTTAGGCAATCAGCAATGCCCACCCTTCTCTTTGAAAACCAAGAAGGCTGAGGAACTGGAACTTGAAAATGGCCAACACTTTCACCTTCTGCAACAGAAAACTAGTCTGCTAAATATTTGCCAAGAAAACAAATTGCTTTTTAGCCAACACTGCAGTCCCGTGGCAAAGGAGTTGGGGGGCTCTGAGTTCTAATCATACTCCTGGCAATGCCTTGCTGTGTAAACCTGAATTAGTTCACCGACTCTCTCGGGTGTTAAAAGGATATGTTCCTGCATTTATAAAACAGACACAATAAACGGACAAAATCTCCACCCCAGTCCATCTTTCAAATAGAATAAATTATATCACATGATAAAAGACAGGATTCTTAAAACAAACAGAAAGAAATGAATCATCTTAAGACTATAAAGGAAGAAGGGCAGATGCCGGGGTCCAACCCCAGCGGGTCCAGGGGTCCCCAGAGGTGTGGACGGAGTCGGCGAAGAAGGAATGACATGGAGACAGCGTTCAGTTGATCAGCAGCCTAGCCAGGATCTCTAGCCAAGTTCTGGTCAGGATCTTCAGAGAGGTTCTGCTTAGGATCTCCAGCCAGGTTCTGTCCAGGTTCTCCAGCCAGGTTCAGTCACCAGGTTCTAGTCAGGTTCTCTTGCCAATTTCTGTAGTCAGGTTCAGTCCAGGATCTTTTGCCATGTTCTCTCCAGCGAAGTTCTTCTGTATGTAGGTTCTGTGTAGGTGCTGTCTTCTTTCTGTCTCCTAAGTTCTGTGTCTAGGTTCTGAGGCCAGTTTCTGTCCAGGATCTTTTGCCATGTTCTCTCCAGTGAAGTTCTTCTGTCTCTAGAGAACGTTCTGTGTAGGTTCTGTGCCAATTTCTGTCTCTCTCTCTGTCTCTTGCTGTCTTGTTACATCTGTATTTATACCAGTTGATTCAATCCTATCAATCTCTATTACAAAGGTTAGGGCGTTTCTTATCTCCATTCCAGGGAGTAAAGATTATGTAGCTTAAGCATGATTGTTCATAGTTAAAGTGATTAATTACCCGCCTGGCACTTAGTTAAGAGGTTTTATTCCCTCCCTAACTTCAGGGGAAAATCCCTACCTGGGGAAACAACCTTTCTCAGAGACCTTGGTTAAAACACATAGTGCCAAGAAGGTGAGCGAACATATTAAGAACAGTATGCCATATATGCCAGGTCCCTTGAAACAGCAAGCATGGACTGGCTCCCGGCAGGCAGAGAGTTGGTTTTTACAATCCTTCTGTTTCTTTTCTGAGGGCTCCTCTCCATGAACATTTTCCTGAAGATTTGACCCAAATGATTTCTGAGCCTAATGGAGACCTGGTGAATCAGGTTACCAAGCACACAAAGGGAAGGAATGTTAGAGGCACTGAAGGGAAGGGTGCGACCTTCAGCAACTGTTCATGGAAACCTACCTGAGAGAGCTCATCATCATCATCATCAAAGGTGAAAGCCTTGAACTTGGAGCTGTTCCAATATTCCTCCTCATCAACCTTTGTCCGATTCATCTGGAGTGAGAGGAAGACCGATGTACAGTATGTCCCTTTCTAGACTCCCCCCCAAAACACTACAAATCCCCCGCAGTAATCAGAGATGTATAAAAGAATCTGGTAAAGCAAATACTGAAGCTGCCATGTCAAATCAGATTCTTGGGTATCCAAATGATCAAACCATACTTTTGATCCTCTAATTACCTACAAGTAGTCATTCATTCCTACAATACCTACTTTGTTCAAGGCACTCTCTCAGGAATTATAAGGGATATTTTAAAAGTGCAAGATACAGTTCATCCCCTGAAGGACCCAATAACAGAGCTGGAGTATTCGGCACAGGTATTTAGAGGCAACAGTGCAAGGCAGGCAAGTGTTTTAACAATGCATTGCCACCCAGCCATTGTGGCTCAGCGGTTGAATGTTGACCTATGGAACAGGAGGTCACGGTTAGAGTTCTGGTCAGGGCACATGCCTGGGTTGCAGGCTCGATCCCCAGTGGGAAGTATGCAGGAGGCAGCTGATCAATGATTCTCTCTCATCTTTGATGTTTCTATCTCTCTCTCCCTCTCCCTACCTCTCTCTGAAATCAGTAAATATATATATATTTTAAGAATTCATTATCAGCTTTGCTGAACACAAGATCAAAGCACAAACAAGCAGGTCATTACTGCATTCATTTGTTCAACACATATATATTGAGTGCCAGCTCTGAGGCTCTGGGAATACTACAGTGAATAAAACTGACAAACATCTTGCTCTTATGTATGCTTGTTAAATGCCTGAAAGAATAAAAGCAATTTTAAAAAGCAGAACTTTCCTTCCTATATCTTCAAATCTTCATTAACTTATTAACAAGTACCTACCCAAACTTGGGAAGTAAGAGCATAGCAAAAAAATGTGTGTGTATATATGCACACATACATGTATATTATACACACACACACACACACACACACACACACACACACACATTTGGTCGAAAGACCACAAATCCCTCTCTCATCTACTCTAAAATCAGATGCTGGTCTGAAAAATATTTGCCCTAGAATTACAAACTAAGTTATCAATGCTAACTGGATAGAGTGAAAACTGGTTTAAACCAAGAACTAGGTCCAAAATTTCCACAGCACCACAAATAACTCCAAAGGCTCCACAGTGTCAAAGGAAGGATCAATGTGCCCTTCCTTTCTTTACAATAGCACCTTTCTCAAGAGAGCCTTCAGAAACGCTCATCTTGGCAGCCCTGTTGTGGTTTCCAATGGCCCTTACCATATTCTACTTTCCCTTTCTGTTTTCAGGGCATATAGGGATGGCAAAGGTATGGTTGGCAATTTTCTACTGCCTGATTCCTTCCCATTCTACTGAGCCCAGATGTACCTTAAAAAAAAATTTTTTTTTGTAATTATAGTTTTATTGATTTCAGAGATGATAGGAGAGGGAGAGAGATAGAAATATCAATGATGATAGAGAATCATTGATTGGCTGCCTCCTGCACATCCCCAGTGCAACCGAAGCATATGCCATTGACTGGAATCGAACCTAGGACCCTTTAGTCCGCAGGCCAATGCTCTATCCACTGAGCCAAACTGGCTAGGGTGCTTAAAAGTTCTTTTGTATACTTAACTCCAGGGAGTCAAAACCAAATTAAAAAGCTGGCAAACAATGAAATCATCCCTCATTAGTGGTACAAGCACAGGTTTTGTAGTCAGGTAGCCTTGAGTTCAAATCTTTATTTCTCCAATTCTGAGCAAACTGGGTAATAATTTTCCTTCTAAGCCTTGGAGAAAATCATATCCTACCTACACAGGGTTGCAGTGTAGAATATATAGGACTCAGGAAACACCTATCAAAGTGCCTAGCAGAAAGTAAACACTCAACATTAGTTCCTTTTAGTATAGGATCTCTTACCGACATCTTCCTACCTCAGTTACCTCATCTGTAAAATGGAAATTAATAATAGAAACCTATCTTATAGGACTGTTGTGAGGCTTAAACCATTTAATACATGCCTGACACAAAATTAATGCTCAGTATTCTTTTAGTATTTTTTAAATTTAATTTTATTTATTTTTAGAGAAAGAGAGAGAAAGATCCATTTGTTATTCCACTTATTTATGCATTCATTGGTTGATTCTTATATGTGCCCTGACCAGAGATTGAACCCACAACCTTGGTGTATCCAGCCAATGCTCTAACCAACTGACCTACCCAATCAGAGCCCTTAACTTTTATTATTAATAAAGTATTATGGTACCTTGGAAGAAGCTAGAAAGAAAATATTTTTAAGCAATCCTAGAGATA
Organism: Myotis nattereri; assembly: GCF_964212035.1. NCBI lineage: Eukaryota > Metazoa > Chordata > Mammalia > Chiroptera > Vespertilionidae > Myotis > Myotis nattereri. The sequence goes on along the minus strand of NC_138075.1, from coordinate 21,397,481 downwards.
AAAAAAATTTTTTGATATAAAAATTCTTAGTGGCCATCACAAACACTGTAGGCATGCATAGAGCATATACTGTAAAGTCTCTGGCACAGGTGCCAATTTATAAAGCACTCACTTTGTCATCCTCAGAACAACCCTGTAAGGCAGGCCTGGCAGATTTTTTTTCCATTTCACAGTTGAGGGAAATGAGGCACAAAAGGATTAGCTATCAAAGCCACCTTGCTAATTGCTCCTATGATCCTGGTTTGCTGACTCCTGGATCATTTCCACTTTGACCTGCATGGTCCTTCTATTTTTCACTATAGGAAAAACTAGGGCAGGTCATCTTTCACTATAGTAAATAAAATCTGTAAATATCTACACAGAGGATATGATTTAACTGATTTCAGTAAGAGAGGAAGGGGTCCCGGGCTGGTTTGGCTCTGTGGATACAGCATCGGCCTTCGGACTAAAGGGTCCCGGATTCGATTCTGGTCAAGAGCACATGCTGGGGTTTTGGGTTCAATCCCCAGTAGGGGGCGTGCAGGAGGCAGCCGATCAATGATTCTCTCTCATCATTGATGTTTCTCTCTCCCTCTCCCTTCCTCCCTGAAATCAATAAAAAAAATTTTTTTAAAAAGAGGGAGACAGAAAGGGGGGAGAGAAACATTGATCCGTTGCTTCCTGTACACGCCCCCACTGGGGATCAAATTGCAACCTAGGTATGTGCCCTGATGGAAATTGAACCCGAAACTTTTTGGTATACTCAACCACTAGAACCAACTGAGCCACTGGCCAGGGCTGGAATTTTTTAACCACACATTTTAGACTTGGACAGATACTTGACATCAATTTGTCTATTGCCAAATCAGAACCTAGATTTACTTGGCAAGTAAAGGGGTAAATATTTAATGGCTCAAGAACTTATAAAGCAAGCAGGTACAATTTTAAGAGTGAAAAAGGTTGTTTTAACACCGTTTAAAATACTTCAGAGGCCCAGCCAGCGTGGCTCAATGGTTGAGCATTGACCTATGAACCAGGTGATCACAGTTTGATTCCCGGTCAGGGCACAGCTCAGGTTGCAGGCTGATCCCCAGTAGGAGGCGTGCAGCAGGCAGCGGATCAATGATTCTCTCTCACTGATGTCTCTATCTCTTATTTCCCTCTCCCTTCCTCTCCGAAATCAATTAAACGATATTTAAAAAAAATACTTAAGAGACTTGTCCTTATGGTCACCTATTTAATAAAAGCCCACGAGGGGAGAAGAACATGACCAAGAAAGATGGGGAGTGCGGGGATCAAAACCCGGAAACCAGGTCCTGGCTGAGTAGCTCAGTTGGTTGAAGTGTGGTCCCAACACGCTAAGGTCGATGGTTGGATCCCTGGTCAGGGCATATCCAAAAATCAAACAATAAATGCATAAATAAGTGTAACAACAAATCAATGTTTCTCTCTCTAAAACATCAATTAAAAATAAAATAAGTAAATTCATAACCAACAAGCATCCCTGCCCCAGGACAACCCAGAAGCCAGCTATGGAGAAGTTAGATTCGGATTCGGTTATCCTCTGCCAAGCCAGGCCTACAGGGATGAGGCTATGAACTGAGACCAGAGGATGTGAGTTTAATTAGTGACAAACGTCCAAGAAGTCAAGGATCTACCGCAGTTGCCACAGCCCGGCGGACCCTTGGTTGACTAAATACTCGTTTAAATCAAACGTCGGGGCTGAGTCCCAGCTCCAACCCTGAGCGTACTCTGGTCTCCCAACCAGGGGAGCTCCGACAGAAAGAGTCAGGCCTGGGGGTGTCTAGCGACGCCTCAAAGAACAGGGGGAAAGATCGTGGTGCGAAGAGGCTGGACTCAGCCAGACCCGCGGCTCAAGGGGTTTGGGACACCCTCACCTCTTCCACACCGAGCCCTCCCAATCAGGACCGCGCCAAGCTCTTCGGCTGCTAGACAAGCCTTTCTAGACTGGGTGTGCGGCATAGCATAGGGGCGGAAGGCGACAGTCGCGGAGGGGCGGCTAGAGGGCACCTGCGGCGAGAAAGGCGGCGCAGGGCATGCTGGAAGTTGTAGTTTCTTCCCGCTCTGGCGTCAGGCAATGCTCGGCAGGACCACGGGGCTTATTAACTACAGCTCCCAGAATTTCCAGAGCACGGTGCTGAGGTCGTTTCCTTCACTTCTAGCGCGACCTTCCGTAGTTACCCAGCGGGTCACTTAGCGAGACTACAACTCCCAGGAGGCTCAGCAGAGGCCACTCGGGGTCCAGGAAAACAATGAGACGTGTCCTTTGTGTCCCTGCGGATTAGGAGAGGTCGAATGAGCGGTTGCGGTTCGGGCCCCTTGATTACCCAAGGCAGCCTGAAAGAACCCTAGAACTGGCGGAAGCCAAGTCCGGCGAGGGGGGACGGAAGTACCGGGTGGGAGTGAGGAGGAGCCGGAAGTTAAGGCGGGGAGGGGGTGGGGGGTGGAGGGAAAAGCAAGCCAGAAGGTTCTGCGGCCGCTTCTAGTAGTTTCTAGGCGCTGCCGGGTGCTCGGACCAGGCGGTATTGAAGTGGTTGCTGGCGCTGCTCGGGATCAGGCGGTACTGAGGTGGTTGCTGGGGCTGCTCGAGACCTGGTGACGGCGCGATTGGAAAGCCGATGGCCAAGTGGGGCGAGGGTGACCCACGCTGGATCGTGGAAGAGCGGGCGGACGCCACCAACGTCAACAACTGGCACTGGTGAGGGCTAGCGGGCCAGGCCGCCGGAGCGCTGCGCCGCGCCGGGCTGCGGGGTCCCCGGGACCTCGGCCGGGACCAAGCTGGGGCCGAGGCAGCCCTGCCCGGGCTGGGGGTGGGCTCTTCTCCACGCCGTGGTCCCAGCCCCAAGCCTCCCCCGGCTGCCGTCTCAGTGTTTAGGGGGCGAGGAGCAGCGTGGAGGGGTGCCCCCAGAGGAGGGGTTTCCGAGAGGTGAAAGCAAAACCCCCCGGCTCCTGCTTCCAGCCCGAGCAAAGAGGTGGTCCCCGCACGTGGTCGGAGGAGACAGTGCGGCCAAACGGCGGGCGCGGATCGCGTGGGGAGGTCGCCGTGTAAGGCTCGGGCGCAGGACGGGGGGGCCTCGGATTCCTGTTTCGCGGCCTAGGGATGAAATGGGAAGTCCTGGGGACCACCGCCTCTGTCCCGAGAGCGGTTTGAGCGTGCTCCCCAGGCGCCCAGAGCTCAGGACGGTGAGGACGCCTTGGCCTCGCCTGGAACTGTTGGGTCGGTTGTGCTGTAACTGCAGGGGCTGCCCCCGGTTGCCGGGCAAGCGTGGTTTTATATCCTGACCCCTCTTCCAAAGCCGCCTCTCCTGCATGAAATCTTCGGGGGGAGTTTCCTGTCTCCCGACTTCGCTGAACTCTCTGTTCATACTGTCTTCACTGTTTGTTTGTTTTTCACTTTGTTGCAGCTTTTTGCCGTTCCTCTCTGCTCGTTTAGTAAGTTGCCAGGCAGAGAGTCCTTTTTCTTCTCCTTATCTCAGCCCGGCCTCCGCTCCTGTGAACGGACACGGAGTGTTTGGCCTCCTTTTTGTTTGTTTTGAAGCTCTGGGCTTCCATTGTTTCCACGGCCCGTCTAGAGGGCTCACAACGTGTAGGGCGTGTATGGCACGGCCTGAACCTGCCAGGTCAGAACACGGTGCTAATCGGGTCAAGATGATTGGTTTATTCGTCCCTGGACTTTTCATGCATTCTGTGGCCTCCTCTGTGCCGCTTGCTTCGGTAAGATGGGCACAGATTTCCACGGGGTCAAGTGGCACTGTGCGCGGCGTGAAGGTGCCCTGTCAAATACCCACCCAGAACCATTATGCTGATTTAGTTTGTAACTGTTCTGTGCAGCAGTTGTCCTCATTGACAGTATGTGACTCCTTGTCTTCTTAAAAGAGAGTGACACGTTTGTGGACATACCGGAATGGGACTGAGGGTTTTCTGTCGTTTTCAAACCATTTGTCAGGCCTCCGCTAGCCTGTCATTCCCTTGACTGGAGCAAGCAGAGTGCTCTGCAGTTGGCTGCTGGTCCATAGCCTTGTTTCTGTTTTGCAGGACAGAGCGGGATGCTTCAAACTGGTCCACGGATAAGCTGAAAACACTGCTCCTGGCAGTGCGGGTGCACAATGAGGACGGCAAGTGTGAGGTGACAGAAGTGAACAAGCTTGATGGGGAGGCGTCCATTAACAATCGCAAAGGCAAACTGATCTTCTTTTATGAGTGGAGCATCAAACTAAACTGGACAGGTGAGCGTGCTGGGCTGCACTGGCGGATGTGTTAAGGAGCCAGGCACAAGGTTTAAGAGGTCATGAACTTTGCAGGGGAGGTGTGCTGCTTCGTGACCTACAGGAAGCAGTGTGGGATGCTGGGACACCAAGTGGGTTTCCTCACTGTGAGTCTCAGTCGCCACCGGGAAGCCGCTGTGCACCTATATTTTGGGGGCTTGGGCTGTAGCTACTTCTGTCACTTGGATGATAGGAAAGTGGGGAGAGGGATATATTTTTTTTTTTTTTGGTCTTGCTCTTATTAATTGCCTTCAGTGTGATTCTGGCAGGTTAAACCACTGTGCTGGCGAAGTTCACATGTGACTACTTTGGGGCAGCTTTATCCTCTGTCCCTTCGGTGATACTAGCAAAGAATTGGGACCATGCGTAAGCCCTACTAGAAGGTCCTTCAGTTGGGAGGCTGAATTTTAAAAGGCCCTAAAGCTAAAGAATTATGTGTAGGAGGCAAATCATAAAATAAATTTATGCTTCAGTAAATATTTCTCAAATGAATGGTAATAAAGAGGGGGAAAGTAGATGTATCAGGTTTGTGGTTTTTTTGTTTGATTTAACTACTAAAGCATAGTGGTCTAAAAGGAACCTTAGGTATCATCTTGCCCCATCCTCTTTTCATAGATTGAGAAACTGAGGCCTCGTGAAGTGAAAGTAAATAAATGTTTTAAAATACAGTCAGTTCTGCTATAATGTATTCCTAAAAGTCACTGCACTATGCAAAGTTGCTCAAGGAAAACCACAGGGCTAATGGAGAAGAGAGGATTAGGCATACAACATGCAAAAATTTCATCAATGACTCTTTTTGAAAATTTAAGAACAAGCCCTGGCCAGTGTTTGCTAAGTGGTTAGAGCATTGGCCCAGGCAACTGAAGGGCCCTGGGGTTCAATTCCCACTCAAGGGCACATATCTAGGTTGCAGGTTCAATCCCGTGCTGCTTGGGGTACTTGTGGGAGACAACCAATCAATTTGCCTCTCTCGCATCAATGTTTCTCTCTCTCTCTCTCTCTCTCCTTCCCTCCTCCCCTCCCTTCCTTCCTCTCTAAAAATCAATGGGAAAAATATCCTTGGGGTGAGGATTAACAAGAAATTTTAGGAACGTAAATGTGGATAGCACAGTTTTAAACATGTTAAATTATAAGAAATACATAAATAATACAATAAATATGGTGCTTTACTTGAAAAAGACCTGAAGTTTACTTGTGAAAATGGGTGGCAGAAGAATTGTGGCTTGGGTGTTATTGTGAAGTGATGGGAGGAGGGTCATCTAAAATCAGAAGGAACTGGATAACACCATTTGTGAATGGCGTGGCTTATAACAGGCATAGTGCACTGAAGTCACTAGCAAGGAGATGTTTGAGATGTGTTTTGTGTGTTCCTGTGCCGCTCAATTAAATGGTGTGGTTTTTTATGTTCACCTAGTGTTTCTCATAGAGGGAATCACATATGAGCCAATGTGAAATTCATGTTATGATCCAGTGTCCCCTAATGTATCAGTCACATTGGGACAAATTTGTGTTTTCTAACTAAGCATTCTAGCAGAACTGACTGTATTGGCTATTGACTCGAGTCCTCCCTGGCAGAATTTGGCAGTTCTTGGTCCCACATGGTAATAACACACAAGTTCAAGAAATTTGACGAGGGAAGAAGGTCAGTTGCATCTGGTGTGTCGTGTCGCATTTTTCTCAGAATAAAGAAGGTCAGTTCAATTGTCCAAAAGGAGTGTAAGCAGGGTAGTAGTTAGGGCTCCAGAGCAGATGACTTTTCGTGCAGAGGAGACAAGTGACACTGCATTGCTTTTGACAGGTACCTCTAAGTCTGGAGTGCAGTACAAGGGACATGTGGAGATCCCCAATTTGTCTGATGAAAACAGCGTGGATGAAGTAGAGGTTTGTGCTTCCTAACTCCTCATCTGTGCTTCCACATCCTCTTATTCTCAGAGGAGAAAAATGAGCTGTCACTCAAAAGTAAAGGCCAGCTGGGCCCACACGTTCTGAACCCCCGTTTGGGTGACTTTCTAGGTCAGTGGTGCCACTGGCAGCCTCCAGAGCAGCCTGTGCTTCTTTAGCTGCTTTGCTTTAGCTGGTGATGTGGGTTCTAACATTGGCCACCTTTGCCTTGGCAGAGAGAACCTGAGAAGGGACACTCATGGGGATTGTACGAATGCCCCATCCTTCACCCGTTTCCTTTGGAAATGTCAATTATCTGATTGCTCAGCACCCACAGTCCACAGCGCAGGTACCCCTCAAGTGATTTACCACCTACTTCTGATCTTTCACTCAGATTAGTGTGAGCCTTGCCAAAGATGAGCCTGACACAAATCTCGTGGCCTTAATGAAAGAAGAAGGGGTGAAACTTCTCAGAGAAGCAATGGGAATTTACATCAGCACCCTCAAAACAGGTATCCCTGGAGTAGTTACGTATGCCTTGAGGTAGTTTCCACCTGTCAGACTCTGATAAAGGGGCTTGACAGTCTTTTCTTTGGCAAATGGGTAAAGATTTGGGGGGAGGGGCCTTATTTCATCTTGAAGTCAATGTATACACTCTGAGGAAGAAAAGATCTAGAGGTGCATTGTCTAATATGCTGGCTGTTGAGCAATTGAAATGTGACTAGTTCAAATAGAGATGTACTTTGAGTATAAAATACAATGGATTGAAGACTTGGTACAAAAAAGAATGTAAAATATCAAATTTTTTATATTGATAATATATTGAAGTGATAGTTTGGGTACATTGGGTTCACTATATTTTAAAATTAATTTTCCTGTTTAAGTTTTTTGTGTGGCTACTAGAAAATTGTAAATTACACCTGAGGCTGGCATTACACTTCTCTTGGACAGTGCTGGTGTACAGACTTGCATCCCCAGCCTCACTGCTTGAGCAGTCCTGGAGTATCTCTGATATGCATTCTCCAGGGACCTTTAGGGGGTGACTAGAATACTAACCAGCTCAGCTCTCCCTAGAATTCCAGCGCTGCCAGTACGGCTTTATCCTGGTGGAGCACATGTAATGACCATCAGAGGGAACCAGCCTACAAGGTGGGAACCTGTGCTCTGATGCCAAACTAGTTGTGGCCGTTCTACCTACGCAGAGTGGAAAAGGGTAGTAAACACGCATCCTTAGGTAACTTGCCCCACTCTGGAAGTCATTGGAAGTACAACGACATTCATTGGCTACCCTCCATAATAGACTTCACGTACATTTAACAAGTTGTAATGCTTCCAGTTGAGTCGGGTTTAAAATAATTCCAGTGAACATGCTACATTATATAACATATACTCAGATACCTGCCTGGCCTAGACCAGGGCTAAAAATGTAAAGTAGATAGACCTGTCCTCGTCATCAGCTCATTCTGGATTAAGATGGCCATATTTGTTAAGCTGCTTGAAACCCCAAATCTCAACTAAGAAGTAACTTTCCAGAGCGGGGTTTTTTATCTTTTCAGAGTTCACACAGGGCATGATCTTGCCTACGCTGAATGGAGAGTCAGTAGCCCCAGCTGGTCAGCCAGCACCGAAAGCGGAGGAGCGCAAGGTAAACGGTTTTCCAACATGTGTGCGGGGCGGGGGTGGGGGTGGGATACTGCCTCCTCCTGAGGCCACATTTCTGCTGCTCTCTGACTAACCTCTAAGCCAGAGCAGCTTGTGGTGCTTTTTTTTTTTTTTTTTATCTTTCTTTTTTGTTTTGTTTTTTGTTTAGTGTGGTGCTTTTTAAGAGTCCACAATATGTAGTTGTTTGTCTACCCATCTTTCACCTGGTTTTTATTCATTTATGACTATTGCTAGAGCAAATGTAAGCCCTTAGGGATTTCAGAGTCTCACCCTTGGTTGCACGCTGTGGACACAGCATGGTCTTCACCCATATACGTCTTCAGTATTATTTCTAACTGGGTGTTAATATCTCATACTTCGTTATTAGAGGTCTCATCAAGGTATTGGGTTAGGCCACTAACTTCACCTATCAGAGAATTGATTGATTTCACCCCATTGGCAGGGTGAGCAAATACATTTTTTCTGGAAATGGAACTTGCATAATTCAGGCTCAGCACTCAGTTTTCAGCCCTATTACCCTTTGTCAGCACAGTGGCGGATATTTTGGAGATGGGGTGGGGTTGGAGGTACTGTTTTGAGCTATTTAAGCATAGAAATTCTGTTTGAGAATTACAGTGTGCTCTTCAGAAATACCTAGTGATTTTTTTTTTTTAATTTTTTTTTTAATATATATTTTATTGATTTTTTACAGAGAGGAAGGGAGAGAGACAGAGAGTTAGAAACATCGATGAGAGAGAAACATCGATCAGCTGCCTCCCGCACACTCCCCACTGGGGATATGCCCGCAACCAAGGTACATGCCCTTGACCGGAATCGAACCTGGGACCCTTCAGCCCGCAGGCCGACACTCTATCCACCGAGCCAAACCGGTTTCGGCAAATACCTAGTGATTTAACATGTCCTTCTGCTGATGGGTTTTTAAAACAGTAGTGGTCTTCCCTCACCTAAAGTGGTTGTTTTCAGTGGGAACTAAGGATTTTCTGGAAAAGTTCCCCTTGTGACTGAAACACCCATCAAGTTCTCTCCAACCCCTTGGAACAATTAGCCTTGGAGGTGAATAAGTTTGTGAGAATAAATGCACATTTGCCCCGGAAGCCATGTTAATTGAGGTTTCACCGTTACTCTAACAACTTCATTGTGACTTTCACAGGCTAAATCTGCTCCTTCAAAAACCCAGACCAGACCTGTTGGTGTCAAAATCCCCACTTGTAAGATCACCCTGCGAGACACCTTCCTGACGTCCCCAGAGGAGCTCTACAGAGTGCTCACCACCCAGGAGGTAAGTGTAGCCTGTCCGTCGGCCTCGTGGCACCTGCCAGGCCAGGTGACTTGGGTTGTGGGTGCATCCCCATCATCAGAGGAAGTACCAGTGAGTAGAGCCTTGAGGCTTTCCTCTTCCAAGCAGAGGCAAAGGAAAACCCACTTTTGTTCAACCTACTCCTCAAAGTGTGTTTGCTCTCTTTGTTCTCATATATATTAGTTTGGGGTCCTCTAATTGGAAACCACTAGGAATCATTCATTTTAGACAGTGAGGCTGAAGTAATGTCATGGATTCCCACTCACTCAAGTCAAAGCCTGGTCTGCAATGGAATAGAATAGAACCTGGAACGGTCATTGGGCAAAGTGGTGTCTGGAACAAGCGTGGAGGCATGCAGGTGTTGGTTGCCATTTGTCCCTGGATCCCACTGAAAGTCATGCATCTTCTCCCTACTTTGTTTTTTCTACAGCTGGTGCAGGCCTTTACCCATGCTCCTGCGACGCTAGAAGCAGACAAAGGTGGGAAGTTTCACCTGGTAGATGGCAATGTCACTGGGGAATTCACTGATCTGGTGAGTACCTCCTGGCCCAGGCCCAGGATGCAGCCCCTGTCTGGTCAGAAGAATATTATTTCTCCTTTTTTCCACTCTGTGGGTAAAATTTAAGGCTTTTATCTCTTTGGTTAGTAACCTCTTTTGTTTTGTTTTTCAAAATAATGCTGCCATTTCAATTCTCTTGCTTTCCTAGAATTTTTTCCTTAACGGAGTTAAAAATCAGTTCTTTCTAGAAGAACTAATGGAAGAGAGGTTGTATATATTGGTGACTATGGCTTTCCATTTGCTGCACTGAAATTTCACCTGGGCACAGTTGAGCACATCCCACTTAGGATTAAGAGGAGATATTAGGAACTCTGTGGTCCACTTTGCCCTCATAAGTAGTATAATTGCACTGATGGTAGACTCTGTATGTAAGGCAGATAGCTAACCTAGCCAGGCTTGGGCACATTGGTCTAAAGCAGCGATTTTCAATTGGTCTATAGCCGCGATTTTCAACTGGTAAGCCACAAGAATTTTCAAAACATGCAATATGTACCTGACTGTTTCATGAGGGGCACTGACCTCTTTTCCCTTAGATTGTCATATTTAAAAATGACAACAGCCTGGCTGGTGTGGCTCATTGGTTGAGGGTCAACCCAGGAACCGAGAGGTCTCGGTTTGATTTTTTTTTTTTTGGTTTGATTTCCAGTTGAGGGATTGATTCCCAGAAGGGGACATGCAGGAGGCAGCTGATCAATGATGTTTTGCTCATCAGTGTTACTATCTATCACTCTCCTTTCCTCTCTTTTAAAAATTCTTAAAGTTAAAAAATGACAACAGCCAACACAACAATAACTGTCTGGTGTGAATGAACCAAAATTATACCTGCTTTTATCGTTAGATTGGCAAAATATGTTTTTGGGTGTGCCGCAAAAGTTTAGTAATAGTTTATGTATGCCACGAGATGAGAAGTGTTGAAAATTCTTAGTATAGACTGATCTCTTTGGGTTTTTTAGGTCCCTGAGAAACATATTGCGATGAAGTGGAGGTTCAAATCTTGGCCAGAAGGTAAGCAAGCATATTTGTGCTTTTTGATTTGTTTTATCTTAATATATTTTTATTGATTTCAGAGAGGGAGAGAGAGATAGAACATCAATGATGGGAGATAATCATTGATCAGCTGCCTCCTGTGCGTCCCTTACTGGGATTGAGCCTGCAACCCAGGCATGTGCCCACCTGGGCATCGAACTGTGACCTCCTGGTTCATAGGTTGGTGCTCAACCACTGAGCCACACCAGCTGGGCAGTAAGCATATTTGTTTACTGCCATTAACCCCAGGATTTTTATTTACTTTTTATTTTCGCCTTAATCTCAAACCCAGGTGGAAACCCTGGATCTGAAGCCCCCCTCCCCTGTCTTTCTCCAGGGCACTTTGCCACCATCACGCTGACCTTCCGTGATAAGAATGGAGAGACTGAACTGTGCATGGAAGGCCGAGGCATCCCTGCTCCCGAGGAGGAGAGGACACGGCAGGGCTGGCAGCGCTACTACTTCGATGGCATCAAACAGACCTTTGGCTACGGCGCACGCTTGTTTTAGAGCCAGCAGCGGGAGCTGCAGCCCGCCTGACACTTCAGTCCAGCCCTCTCCTGACTGAGGCTTGACTCACAGGATTGCACCATCCCAACCACTAACTTGGGGCCGGGGCCCTTTCCCTTGCGTATACCTTGGGTTTGTGCATGTTTTCCGCTGGGAGGGATCAGAGGGCAATTTCTCTTTTATGTGTACATATGCTAAATAAACATAATTTAAAAAATGTGCATATCTGGAACCTGTGTTGATTGGGTGGCTGGTACTAAGAGTTCCCTTGATGGTTTTGAATTGTTAAAAAAACGGCGGAAATGAGGCCTTGCCTCCATTCTGGAAAAACGTATGTGATTAAGAGGCATGAGGGGACTCGCCTGTCTCCAAGCACTCCTGCGCTGGCCTCATACCGCAGGCTGGCAGATTGGTCTGCTCCTCTCACTGAGGGAAAGGAAAGGCGGGTTGGCTCTGGCATAAACAGAGTCAGCAAACCACTGGTGGAGGTGGCATCCTTTGCTTTCCACTCTCCATGGCCTCTTAACCTCTTAAGAGAATAGGTGATCACCAGGTACTGATTTGAGATATGGGGAGAAATTCCCACCCTGTGGCAGAGAACTATAGGCCTTGGGTTAACAACTTCTGTTTATTGAGCAGTTACTATGTACCAGACACTACCCTGAGTAGCTTCTTTGTATTAGCTCATTTATTCCCCTAAGAGCCCTATGAAATAAATACTACCATTATTTCTGTTTTACAAGAACCCAACCCTTGGATTTCTTAAGTAACATCCAAGAACCAACTGATACTTAGCAGAGTCGGGATTTGGAAGAGGGACCATAACCACAGAGCCAGGACTCAAGTCTAAACCACTGTCTACAGCCTTGTCATTGGACTCCCTTACACAAAGCAGCAGCTGTGTTGCTAGTATGTTAGGCATCCCTCCTGGAGTAGAAAATTCCAGGCCTCCGCACTGCCAGAAAGAGGAAGAAGTGAATGTTCTCGTTGGATTAAGCTTCCTGAGCACTGACCAAGTGCTGAGGATTCAGTCTAGTGGGGCTCACCCTGCCCTGTTGCAGGAGAGGTAGCTATCTGGACAGGAGGGTCACTTCCCCTGCCCTGGCGTCCTGCCCCCCAGGATGAGTCAATGCCTGCTCCCCGGGACACTACCCCCTGCAGCTACAACTATTTTCCTCCTATTTTCGCCTGTTTGATTAGGGGGCGGGCCTGCAGGCTAATGCTACCAAAATGACTTGGCCACAGTGTTGTAGTTAAAGCAGAAAAGAAGCACTGATCTGGATAATTTTGACCCCCAAAAGCCACCTGTGTCTTGAATTACTCAAAGAGTACGGGACTGAACTAATACACATCTAATTCTGTATTATATCTGCTTCCTGCGGCTCCAAAAAGAGGTATTTTGATAAAAAGCCTGGACTCCAGCTTAAATCAACAGGCCTCTCCTAATACAGACTCCACTCCAGCAGAGACCAGTGTCAAAAAGGAGCCCTTTCACGCCTGGCTGGAGAGTAACCAATTAAGAAAATAGTACTTACAACAAGTCCTAAGGTAAAGTCTACAGACACCTTAAAGCAAACCAAAGCACCAAGCCAAGTGTCTGTTACATGACATGCACATGATCATGTCACATCCCCAGTACTGATGGCTGTTCCAATGTTTCCCACAGCCATTTGACTGACAGCATTTGTTAGCCATCTGAGCCCACAAAGCAGAATGATGTATCTAAAAACAAAACTGTGAACTTGGTTCGGCTTGGGTTTGAATTGTAAATATGCCACTTCCTGGGACAAATGTCCTCATCTGTATAATGGGTATAACAGGTGACTTAGAGAATTAGAGATGATGGACCTAGACATGCTGGCAGCTGGCAGCCTTAAGCAAATGGTATCTGCTAATTCTGTACTCATGAGCCCACATGTTTTTTCTGGAGCAAGAATGAATATTTTGAAAAGTTGGTTAATTGGCCAAATTGTAAATCATAGACTGCCGGGAGCCGGTCCATGCTTGCTGTTTCAAGGGACCTGGCATATATGGCATACTGTTCTTAATATGTTTGCTCACCTTCTTAGCGCTGTGTGTTTTAACCAAGGTCACCTCTCCGAGAAAGGTTGTTTCCCCAGGTAGGAATTTTTCCCTGAAGTCAGGGAGGGGATGCCTCTCCTAGAAAGGTTGTTTCCCCAGGAAGGAATTTTTCCCTGAAGTCAGGGAGGGAATAAAACCCCTCAACTAAGTGCCAGGCGGGTAATTAATCACTTTAACTATGAACAATCATGCTTAAGCTACATAATCTTTACTCCCTGGAATGGAGATAAGAAACGCCCTAACCTTTGTAATAGAGATTGACAGGATTAAAATCAACTGGTATAAATACAGATGTAATAAGACAGCAAGACACAGAACTTAGGAGACAGAAAGAAGACAGCACCTACACAGAACCTACAGACAGAAGAACTTCGCTGGAGAGAACATGGCAAAAGATCCTGGACTGAACCTGACTACAGAAATTGGCAAGAGAACCTGACTAGAACCTGGTGACTGAACCTGGCTGGAGAACCTGGACAGAACCTGGCTGGAGAACCTAGCGAGGGAACATGGCTACAGAACCTGGCTGGAGAATCTGGAGAACCTGGCTGGAGAACCTAGCAAGAGAACATGGACACAGAACCTGGCTGGAGATCCTAGCCAGAACTTCGCTGGAGATCCAGACCAGAACTTGGCAGGAGACCCTGACAAGAGAACCCGGCTATGATGATCAACTGAACGCTGCCTCCGTGTCATTCCTTCTTCGCCGACTCCGTCCACACCTTTGGGGACCCCTGGACCTGCTGGGGTTGGACCCCGGCATCTGGCGCCCGAACAGGGACCCCTAGGTAAGCGCCCCACACTCGGGACGGCTAGGACTCCACCGTAGGAAGAGGATGGATAGTCTTCGCCGACTCCGTCCACACCTTTGGGAACCCCTGGAACAGGATTCCCCTAGGTAAGCCCCCCCCCCCCCCCCCCGCATTGAGAACCCCACACTCGGGACGGATAGGACTCCACCAGGGTACTGCAGACCCCCCCTACAGAGGATAAGTAGGGTAAGAAAGTGGATAGTACAGAACTCAGATTGAGAAGATGTGCCATACTGAGTTCAAAGAAAGAAGACTCTGTATTGATTCTTAGATTAAGAAGATGTGCCATACTGAGTCTAAAGAAATAAGACTCTGTATTGATCTTTTAACACATATGCTTGCTAGCAGAGGAATTAAGGTTACTCCCAGTCAGATGGAACATTTTATACAAGAAATACGTCCATGCTTTTCTGAGGAAGGAAAGGTGCCCGAAAGGTAAATGTAGAGGCATGGGAGAAGGTAGGCCCAAGGAGCCTTATCCTCAACCCCACTGCAGCCTTTCCACCCCGGGAAAGTGCAGGATTGGCAAGCTCTCCCTGGGGTGATAGATCAGGCCTCAGGTAATAGCGGAAAGCGCCAATCCTACTCTTAAAATGGATACAAGAGAGCATTTCGGGTTTTTCTTTTTAATACCCGCTTTTAAAAAAAATAAAAAAGGGGGAATTTGCCGGGAGCCGGTCCATGCTTGCTGTTTCAAGGGACCTGGCATATATGGCATACTGTTCTTAATATGTTTGCTCACCTTCTTAGCGCTGTGTGTTTTAACCAAGGTCACCTCTCCGAGAAAGGTTGTTTCCCCAGGTAGGAATTTTTCCCTGAAGTCAGGGAGGGGATGCCTCTCCTAGAAAGGTTGTTTCCCCAGGAAGGAATTTTTCCCTGAAGTCAGGGAGGGAATAAAACCCCTCAACTAAGTGCCAGGCGGGTAATTAATCACTTTAACTATGAACAATCATGCTTAAGCTACATAATCTTTACTCCCTGGAATGGAGATAAGAAACGCCCTAACCTTTGTAATAGAGATTGACAGGATTAAAATCAACTGGTATAAATACAGATGTAATAAGACAGCAAGACACAGAACTTAGGAGACAGAAAGAAGACAGCACCTACACAGAACCTACAGACAGAAGAACTTCGCTGGAGAGAACATGGCAAAAGATCCTGGACTGAACCTGACTACAGAAATTGGCAAGAGAACCTGACTAGAACCTGGTGACTGAACCTGGCTGGAGAACCTGGACAGAACCTGGCTGGAGAACCTAGCGAGGGAACATGGCTACAGAACCTGGCTGGAGAATCTGGAGAACCTGGCTGGAGAACCTAGCAAGAGAACATGGACACAGAACCTGGCTGGAGATCCTAGCCAGAACTTCGCTGGAGATCCAGACCAGAACTTGGCAGGAGACCCTGACAAGAGAACCCGGCTATGATGATCAACTGAACGCTGCCTCCGTGTCATTCCTTCTTCGCCGACTCCGTCCACACCTTTGGGGACCCCTGGACCTGCTGGGGTTGGACCCCGGCATCTGGCGCCCGAACAGGGACCCCTAGGTAAGCGCCCCACACTCGGGACGGCTAGGACTCCACCGTAGGAAGAGGATGGATAGTCTTCGCCGACTCCGTCCACACCTTTGGGAACCCCTGGAACAGGATTCCCCTAGGTAAGCCCCCCCCCCCCCCCCCCCCGCATTGAGAACCCCACACTCGGGACGGATAGGACTCCACCAGGGTACTGCAGACCCCCCCTACAGAGGATAAGTAGGGTAAGAAAGTGGATAGTACAGAACTCAGATTGAGAAGATGTGCCATACTGAGTTCAAAGAAAGAAGACTCTGTATTGATTCTTAGATTAAGAAGATGTGCCATACTGAGTCTAAAGAAATAAGACTCTGTATTGATCTTTTAACACATATGCTTGCTAGCAGAGGAATTAAGGTTACTCCCAGTCAGATGGAACATTTTATACAAGAAATACGTCCATGCTTTTCTGAGGAAGGAAAGGTGCCCGAAAGGTAAATGTAGAGGCATGGGAGAAGGTAGGCCCAAGGAGCCTTATCCTCAACCCCACTGCAGCCTTTCCACCCCGGGAAAGTGCAGGATTGGCAAGCTCTCCCTGGGGTGATAGATCAGGCCTCAGGTAATAGCGGAAAGCGCCAATCCTACTCTTAAAATGGATACAAGAGAGCATTTCGGGTTTTTCTTTTTAATACCCGCTTTTAAAAAAAATAAAAAAGGGGGAATTTGCCGGGAGCCGGTCCATGCTTGCTGTTTCAAGGGACCTGGCATATATGGCATACTGTTCTTAATATGTTTGCTCACCTTCTTAGCGCTGTGTGTTTTAACCAAGGTCACCTCTCCGAGAAAGGTTGTTTCCCCAGGTAGGAATTTTTCCCTGAAGTCAGGGAGGGGAT
The DNA here is from genome assembly GCF_964212035.1 of Myotis nattereri. Lineage (NCBI taxonomy): Eukaryota > Metazoa > Chordata > Mammalia > Chiroptera > Vespertilionidae > Myotis > Myotis nattereri. The sequence goes on along the minus strand of NC_138075.1, from coordinate 21,380,976 downwards.
GCCTCTCCTAGAAAGGTTGTTTCCCCAGGAAGGAATTTTTCCCTGAAGTCAGGGAGGGAATAAAACCCCTCAACTAAGTGCCAGGCGGGTAATTAATCACTTTAACTATGAACAATCATGCTTAAGCTACATAATCTTTACTCCCTGGAATGGAGATAAGAAACGCCCTAACCTTTGTAATAGAGATTGACAGGATTAAAATCAACTGGTATAAATACAGATGTAATAAGACAGCAAGACACAGAACTTAGGAGACAGAAAGAAGACAGCACCTACACAGAACCTACAGACAGAAGAACTTCGCTGGAGAGAACATGGCAAAAGATCCTGGACTGAACCTGACTACAGAAATTGGCAAGAGAACCTGACTAGAACCTGGTGACTGAACCTGGCTGGAGAACCTGGACAGAACCTGGCTGGAGAACCTAGCGAGGGAACATGGCTACAGAACCTGGCTGGAGAATCTGGAGAACCTGGCTGGAGAACCTAGCAAGAGAACATGGACACAGAACCTGGCTGGAGATCCTAGCCAGAACTTCGCTGGAGATCCAGACCAGAACTTGGCAGGAGACCCTGACAAGAGAACCCGGCTATGATGATCAACTGAACGCTGCCTCCGTGTCATTCCTTCTTCGCCGACTCCGTCCACACCTTTGGGGACCCCTGGACCTGCTGGGGTTGGACCCCGGCAATAGACCAAGGAGTCTCCTCACCTAAGAACCATCTGTTGAATACAGAAAAGTGGACCCCACCCCTAGAGATTCTTACTCAATGGGTGTGGCCTATGAACTTGCATTTTGATAGGTATCTCAGGTGATTTCCATATCAGGAATTCATTTTGAGAAGTGCTTCAACATGTTAAGAAAATCTTGTAATGGCCGAGCCAAAGAAGCATACTTAGGTCCCTTTTGTGAATAACGGGACAAAAGATCTGAAACACTGTATCTTCCAAGAGACAAGGGAGGTCAGCAGGATCCAACAGGCTTTGTATTGCTGGTTAAACCCTAGTAAGAATTCAATTTGAGCCTGAACCAGTGTGGCTCAGTTGGTTGGTCATCCTCCCGTGTACAGGGAGGTTCTGGAGGTTGCAGGTTCAATCCCTGGTGGAGGGGTACAGAAGGCAGCTGATTGATCTTAACTCTCACATCGATGTTTCTCTCTCCCTTCCTCCCTCTAAAAAAATCAATAAACTATTCTTTTAAAAAAAAGAATTCAATTGGACCCTTCTTGCCTAAACTAGGATCCCAGATGAGAAAAACCAGAGGGGAAAATCGTGCAAAACCATTGAGGTGGCTGGAGCAGCTAAGTTGGAAACAGTAGTGGTGGTCATAAGCCATGCATGGCCAAGGTGGCTCCTGGCATTTGGAGCAGGGAGAACAGTAAATGACAGCAGTGAGGTGACTGACAGTGGACAGGAGTGGGGGGAGGGGTCCTCTGATTTCCTGGGCCCCTCCTGGCTCTGATACTAACTAGCCACTACCAAGCCGCCCCCTTTCACAAGTGCTGTGCAACCTCCATCACAGTGTCTCCTCACACAGGTGTTCCCCCGCCTGCAGCTGCCTGCAGTGTCTCTTTCTCCTCTGTAGAGCTTGAATACACATCGTTTTGTAGCTGACCTACTCCCTAATGCCTTTTTCTTAGTTTCTCTCATCTGTGCCTGACACGGTAGCAATTTAGCATGTCACTGAGATTACAGATTAAAAATGGGACTAAGCACTGTTTGGGTAATAAACAACCATTAGGTATAGATCAACTTTAGAAAGCAGCCCTCGCTGGCTTGGCTCAGTGGACAGAGCGTAGGCCTGTGGACTGAAGAGTCCTGGGTTCGATTCCAGTCAAGGGTACATGCCCGGGTTGTGGGCTCGATCCCCAGTAGGGGGCATGCAAGAGGCAGTGATCAATGATTCTCTCTCAACACTGATTTTCTGACTCCCTTTCCCCTCCTCTCTAAAATAAAAAAATATATTTTTAAAAATTTATACAGCAGTGTGTGTCAAGTAAGTTACATTAGAAAGGAGGAGAATTTTCAGTTTTCTGTGAAAACAGACTCTGGGATGTCTCTAATTTTTAAGTTTATGCTAAAAAAATAATTAAAACATGTCCTTGCTAATTAATTGTATTGAATTTTACAGACGAGACAGTAAACTTGGCTTCCAGCTGGTGACCTGAGATCCTGCCCTCTCTGACCCTGTAATATTCTAATTGCACTGGAGTATTTTTAGACTGTGGTCCAGGACCAGACTAATAAACTCACCTCGAGCTGTGATGCTAATGGGAAACATGTGGCTCTCTGGGCTTCTCCAAGTGGCAGCTTGGAATCACCTTGCCTCATTCTACTTTCTGTTTCCTTGGCGCGTCTCTTTCCCTTCCCAAAGGCCAGGGGTGACAGCGGAGTGTCTGGTACGGGTGCCAACTAAGGCAGGGGCCAGGTCCATCTCTGCCATCCTATAGGTATGTCCTTGGGCAGCTCTGTGCTGGATTCCCTTGCAGCAAGTTACCTGGGGAAGTGGGGCCACTTCCTCCAGAGTAAATGCAATTGACCTCTTTGACCAAAACACTTAGAGTGAATGTGCTTCCCAGGCAGCCCTTTGCAAGTGTGAGTTTGGTCAAATCCCTGCACCCAGGAGCTCGGCCTGCCCAGCTGGGTGAGGCAGTCACAAATGAAACCCGAAACACGAAACCCGTGGGAGCTGGGAGCTCCTTCCGACCCACGCTGCTCTGCTGGGCCACAAATTCATCAGACAGACAGAGCTGGAACGTAAAGTGCTTTATTGCTGAGGATCCCGAGAGCTTCGAGGCCGCTGTCTAGGGGCTAGCAGTGAAATCCCCTACCCTGCGGAGGCTTTTGTGAGCAGGGAAGGCCGGGACTTCAGCATTTCAGCCCCATGGAAGGCATGGCAGTGTGCTTGGGGGTGAGGGGAGGTAGGAAGAGGCACAAGGTGTGCGGGGGGGAGCAGACTGTGCTTGTCTCCCCAACTCTGAGCTCAGTGCATTCACCGACGTCACCATGGGAGCCTGGAATGGGCCATGGTGGGAGTATTTACACCACAGAAATTGCCCAGATGCTACATTCAAGGATTCTCCCTGCCCGGAGAACTGTTTACCAGGGCACCAGGAGCATGCCGCACCTCCTGAGCTGGTTCTGAGTCCACCCCAAGCCTGGCTGCTGTGACAAGCTGCCACTCCCCCATGTGGGGCAGTGCCATCTCCCACCACCTGGACAGAACACAGGTGGGCTGGACAAAGGGGACCTGACCTGGGGATCCTGTCCCTGCCTGGAGCCTGCCCTGGCTTGGCCGCCTCAGCCTGCCTGTCCACTGAGAGCTTCAGCCCCGGGCTGAAGTGGTGTCCGCCGAAAGGCAGCTCGGAGCTGAGGATAAAACCCTTTTGCTCAGTGGCTCCCAGCAGGCAAGAGGGCCACGTGCAGCCACTCAGAGGTAATGAGGGCTGGTCACCCAGGGCTGACCAAGGGCAGCTGTGGGGGCTGAGATGAAAGGACTGGCCTCGGGGCTGGGGGTTTGAGTGATTCGCTGCAGGCCCTGGGAACCAGGCTGTGTGGAGAGTGGAGAGCCTGGCGCACACCTGCGTGCAGAACCAGGGCAGGAGAGCCCAGCTCCCGGGTGGGGGAGGGAAACGAACGGCCAGGGTGGGACAGCACCTCTTAGCAGGCAGGAGGGTAGCCCCCCGAGACACAGATTTCCGCTGCACCCACAGGGACCTTGGGGCTGAGCTCCTCCCCTCACCCTGAGCCTGTACACCCTTCAACCGTCTCCCCAACCCCACCCAACACTTGGGTGCTGACCAGCCTGGAGTTCACAGGCCTCACAGGCTAAGCCCTTACACTCACCCAGCCTGGGCAGGGGCAGGGACAGGGGCCTGCCAGGGAAGCGCTCAGCACAGCAGCCCTCTCATCAGTACTCCTTGGCCTCCTGCAGCTGGGCCAGGTACTCCGGCTCGGGAGGGTTGTCAGGGCAGGCCCGGCCATTGTTGGGGGGCCGCACAGAGTGGTAGCGGCTCCAGTCGCCCTTACACAGGATCCAGGGCATCTTGTCCAACTTGAAGTGCAGTTCAGGTGAGACCTCACTGCTGATGAGGTGAGGTGAGCCAGCGCCCTTGCCCCGGGTCAGCAGCCGGAAGCTGGAGTCGTAGCAGCAGTGCTGGGCGGCCAGCGTTTTGCTGTCCGAGGACAGCAGGGAGCGCAGACAGTAGCTTGCCGTGGGCTTGTAGATGTCCAGGCGCTCTCCCGGGCCACTGGCGTCCCTCCACTGGACGCTACGGCCGGTCCGCTTGTCCTGCAAGCTCATGATCTTGTGCGCAGCCTCCGGTGGGTATGTGCATGGGCAACTGGGCAGGTCCTGCAGCACCTGGCTCAGGTACTTGTCTAGGAAGTCGCTCTTGCAGTTCAGCCACTTCTCACAGTGGTCCACACCTGCAGAGGGCAGGGAAGTGGGGGAAGTTGGGTCAGCCCCGTGGTGTGGGGGGTGAGGCCAATGGGTGGAGAGGAGCCAGAGCCCCAGCTGGGGCAAAGGTGTGGCCAGGTAAGGCCTTAGGGGCCAGAACTGGGAGCTCCCGGACCTGGCCTCCACTGCTGACAGACAGGGGTTCCCACACAACACCAGGCAACCTGAAGCAAGAGGCCCTGGTTTAAAATAGATGCAGGCCCAGGGGCTGGAGGAGGGGCCCAGATGGCCTCTGCTCTGCTAAGGTGCTGTTCCTTTCAACGATGGGTGGTAGGAAAGGTCCTGGGGAAGGAGCTGGGTGGTGAGAGCAGGGAGAACGGTTAAACCAATTGGTAAGAAAATGTTTCAATACAGGGTGGGGCACAAGTAGGTTTGCACTTGTTCGTATGGAAAATAATATACTAATTAATAAATAACAGTACAAAAATAAACCGTTTTGGGTACTCACACTGGAAACCTACGTTTGCCCCACCCTGTACGTTACACACTGGCCCATTCTTGTTTTTAACTCGGCCTTTCTCAGGCCATATGCCCTTGGGTGAGTCACTCTGCCACTCTGGGCCCCCAGTGGCTGCCCTCGCCCATCTCTCTGCCTTGGGAAATGTGGTTTCTGACCCCTTGAAACCATGAGCTGCTGTGACACTGAGCAGGGGCCTCCTCTGCACAGGCAGGAAGAGGTGGGGGAGGTGATATCCACAGCCTCCTGGTTCCTTGCAAGGGGCAGGTGAGACCGAGGGACCCAGATGCTGTGCATGCTGGTGGAGGCGTGGCCTACTCCGGGCTGCTGGAGGGAGAAGTCCCAGAGTTCTGGAACCCGGCCCACTTCTGGCAGCACCCACTTCCCAGACAAAGCCTGCCCAGGAGTCTTCAAAAGGTGACTCAGGAGTAGCCAGAATGTCCCCTTCCCATCCTGCTGCCAGGGAGACTATGGAGACCTCTTCAGCTCCATGGAGACCTTCCCAGCAGGAATATAAAACTGGGGAGGCCAACGGGCCTGTTCAGGGGGGTCACACACACTAGGGCACCCTTGCTGGGGAGGCTGACCTTCCTGTTGGAAAATGTACTCTCTGCCTCAATGGATGGAAGTAAGATTTCTGCCCATGAAATGCTGAGAGAGAGAGAGAGAGAGAGAGAGAGAGAGAGAGAGAGAGAGAGAGAGAGAATAGCCCTCCACTGACCTGAGTCCAGAATATCTGTAGCATTGGGGGCCAGGAATGGCCACTCCTCACTGGGTAAGTCCAAGGGGTCCTTGTCCTTGGCGCCTTTGGGAAGAGAGGCGGTCAGGCTGGTGGGGTCCCAAGGCACCTCTGTGCTCCCGATGGGGAAGCCCAGCCCTCCCTAGGCGCTTGGTGCCCACAGCATCTGGGACAGGCCTGGGATGAGGCAGGACCACCATGTTTGTGAGCTCCCACATCCCCTCTCCCAAGACCACCCTGGTGTAAGGCTCACATGCCCACATTCCCAGGGGACCAAGCACGGTGTGTAAGACACTCCCTGTGCAGGAGCTGTGGCTCATCTCACCAGGACAGTGGGGCAGGTCGCAGTCCTTGGTCTGGGTGACAGTGCAGGCGAAGCCACAGGGCCGGGTCCTCTGCTGGGTGCTGTTGCCGCAGCTCCCGCTGCAAGGAGACCAGGGGCCCCACTCCTGTGGAGGCTCATCATCTGTGTCAAGGCAAGGAGCCGGGGTGAGTGGGCACAGCCCACAGGCTGCACTGGAGAATATTCGCCTTTTGCTAAATTTCTCAGGAGGATGCAACCTGTGGCAGGGCTCCAAGCCTAGTGCACGGAGCAGGGGCTAGATTTCAGCCCCTCTCAGACCCTTTGTGCAGTGAACACCTGTGCAAATGCAGGAGGTGGCCCTAGAGAGGCAGCACAACCCCCAGCACATACTCTATGCCAACACAGCAACAAAGAGGAAACGGTATCTGGGCTGGAGGCCATCTGGCCGTTGTCAGGGCGACCTTGAGCAAGTCCCCCTCTATCTCTGAGCTGTAGTTTTTATGTCAATCAAAACCCAGGATGACAATACTCTCCTGGGGTTATTAAAGAATGTCCCTGCCCTAGCTGGCTCAGTGGATAGAGCGTCGGCCTGCAGACTGAAGGGTCCCTGGTTCGATTCCAGTCAAGCACACATGCCCAGGTTGCAGGCTCGATCCCCAGTAGGGGGCATGCAGGAGGCAGCTGATCAATGATTCTCTCTCATCATTGATGTTTCTCCCTCTCTCTCTCCCTCTCCCTTCCTCTCTGAAATTATATATATATATATATATACACACACACACATACATACACATATGAATGTCCCCACTGCCCATGTTAGGGGCCCGGTCCTGCTGAGAGACGTGGAACACCCTTGCCTGCACCCACACCCCTCTGACTGTGCAGGGCCCGGGCTCTCTGGGGAAACCCAGAGTAATGACACAGCCAGTGCTCTCCTCACTTGCTGGCAGGCCCGAGCAGGCTGGCACCAAGAGTTTAGGGATAATAAATGGAAGAAAAGCTGAAAGTCATGAAAATTCTGCCTGTTAGTTAATATTATTTTGGTGAAATTGGGAACAGGCTGCTATAACTTAGTCTTAATCATAGGTACCTCCATCCAATGACAAAACAACAAGGCTCTAGGGAGAATGGCTGCAAATATGTGTGAGATGGTCTGCACCCAGGAAATCCTGAACTACAATGTGCAAAAATAAAAATGGCTGCCTGGAGGGCTGGCAGGATCCAGGTGATATTTTCCGAACAGACCATATCGTATTGTTTTCTAATCAAAATAGCGGATACTGTGTTCACTACATGCAGGCACTTTAACTGTATTAACTGACTTAATACCCTTACACCCAATCCTATGTAGTAAGGGTTGTGCTAGACTCCATTTTACAGAGCAGCGGTTCTCAACCTGTGGGTCGCGACCCCTTTGGGGGTCGAACGACCCTTTCACAGGGGTCGCCTAAGACCATCGGAAAACACATATATGATTACATATTGTTTTGTGATTAATCACTACGCTTTAATTATGTTCAATTTGTAACAATGAAATTGGGGGTCACCACAACATGAGGAACTGTATTAAAGGGTTGCGGCATTAGGAAGGTTGAGAACCACTGTTATAGAGGAAGAAACTGAAGCACAGAGAGGTTCAGTAACTTGCCTAATGTCACTCGGCTGGTAAGTGGCAGAGTCGGGGTTCAAACCCTCATAGTCTGAAAATGAGGTCAGTTGCGAGTGGTGGGATTTATAACATTTTGCAATTTGTTGGAAACTGACAGATATGAATATATATACATAATATTCATATGTCGGTTTTGCTTAGGGGATCTCAGAGCTGTTGTGAGGGTCAAATGTTTTTTGGGCAAAAACTTTGCAAGCTATGGGTGATGTTACCATTTAGCGGATGATGGTGTTTGTACAGGCCTAAGCTCCTGGTTCCCCAGCTGCCCCTGCCCAGGAAGCTCTCAGCCCTCTCTCTACCCCCAGTTCCACTCTGGACCTGGAGGGCAGCAACCAGGGATGCCAAGATGGAGGTGCTCACCGTAGAAGTCCCTGAAGGGGTGCAGCCAGTCTTGCTCCTTGTTGTCATCTTCCTCATCACTGTCCTCCTGGTCCTCGCTCTCACTGTACTCATAGCCTGTAAGGTACTCCTCCTCCTCCTCCTCTGCTTCCTCCTCCTCTGCTTCCTCCTCTTCTCTTGGGGCTCTGTCCCTGAGACTGGACCCCGCCTCCTCACCCCTCAAGTAGTCCCGGAAGAGGGACCTGGAGGTCTCCATGGCGGTAGACAGCCAGTCAAAGGGCCAGACATTGCTTGGCTTGGCCAGCACGTCCTTCTCCACCTTGGCCTGGGGGTCCTCCACCACCTCGATGGTCACCTGCAGGGAGACAGACTCCACGCCGGTCAGTGAGGGAGGCTCAGAGCTGGACACCAAGGAGAGGGAATAGGACAAAGGCAGGAGGAAGAGGCCCAACCTTCTTGGCCTTCCGGGCACATGGGGTCACAGCTTATGACCTGGCTATGCGTCAAAATCCCCTGAAGGTCCTAGACTCCCCAACACTACCTCAGACATGGGTGTAACTGATCTCAGGTGAGGCCAAGCATGGGGGCTCTGGCGGGTGCCAGGGCAGAGACCCACTAGTGTCAGAGAAGCTGGCTTTGAATTCTGGCTTCACCGGCTTTCAGGCTGCACAGCCTCCGGGGCCACTACAGCCCTGAGCCTCCGTTTCTTCCTTGTAGAACCAGAAAATAAGAGCAGAGACAGCACATCCCCAGGGCAGCCCCTGGGGGGGAGCAGGGGCTCTCTTTCACATGTGGAAGGGAAAACGAAACATGAAATCATTTATGTAAAAGTGAAGCTTAAAAACATCATTTGGGGTTAAATTAATCTGAGGTCACTGAACAAAATGTGGGGGGAAAACAGCAAAATCTAAAGAAGCAGTGAACGTTGCCCACCTTCCATCACCGATGGAGAACATTTTGGGGATTAACGTCCCCAGTTTTATATATATATATACGTGTACACACACATACTCTTAAACAATTTTATAGTTATGTTCTACACTTTTCTCTTTCAGTGAAAGTGTTTTCTAACTGTAGATGCTACACAAAAATGCAGAATTATTATCATTAGGGATTCAGGACTGGCAGTGGGGCATGTCAATCCCCCACCCACTGTACTCAACCCCTCAGGGGGGTTGAGCCTGGGTGGGGATCAGACCTTCAGGCTTTTCCACAAGGCTTCCCCCAAGATTTCCAGAGTCCCTTGCAGCTCAAGAAGCAGTCTCCGCTCATTTGGTCCCCATGACAGCGCTGCCAGGTTGGCGCTGTTTGTCCCTTGCTATGGACATGAGTTGCTCATGGTCTGCAGTTTAAAGCAGAGAAGCGGGTCCTCTCCCAACAACTCCATGGGGACAGCATGGGGAGTCAACTTCTCCAACCCCACGCAGCACCCGCACCTCCAAGGAAGGCCGGACAGGACGCCTGACCTCAGAGCTGAGCCCCTGAGCCCAGCTCCTCTCTTGGTGCCCACTGGGCCCATGGCCCTCCTGCAGCTCTCACCTGGATATCGGGGTTTGGGGTAGTCAAGTCCGTGTTGGCCAATCCTGGCAGCGTCTGCAGCTCCAGCACCAAGGGGGTGTCCTCCTGGGTCCCAGGAGGGGCTGTGTCTTCTGGGCTCAGAGCTGCTGGCTCAGTGACAACCCAGTGCCTGCGTCTTTGTGGCCCTGCCTGGAGTGGGGTCTTCTCCTCTTCCCTAGGAAAGCCTGGATCTGGGGAGGCTGAAACCTAAGGGGGAGAAGGGGGTGGGAGAGGTGACTGAGATCAGGGATTGCCCCATGTGGACCCAAAAAAGGCTGGGTGTGACCAGATCACAAACTTGCCGTGACTGTATATGCAAGCATGAGAGCTTTAAGGCCTCATAGGATAAGTGGGGCTGTTTCCACAGAGCACTTGGCCAAAGAGCCAATGTGAGGCGTGAGGGGAGGGTTGAAATCGGGTTTCTGCACACGGAAGAAACAGTCCATCCTCCTCATTGTACAGAGGAAGAAACAGGCCCAGAGAGGGAAGGCAGTGGTTCCAAGTGCAGTTTGCAGGCCACCTGCCCGAGAATCCCCCAGGCTGTGGTCATCGGAGAACAGCCTCCTGCAGCACAAGTCAGAGAAGGAAGCCCCAGGAAGGCCTCTGGGTGGCAGCAGGCTTTGGCCCTTCCCCTCAGAGCTCCCCACTGCCTGGCCTTCCCGAGCGGCCCATGTGGGGGCTGGATTCCCTAGCATCTCTGACCACAGCTGCCTGTCTGTCTCTGCCTGCCCACCTGGGTCTGGTCCCTTTTCCTATTCCAGGCTGCTCGTATGGATGGCTGGCTGCCAGCTAATTCCCCATACCAGCCTGTACCCACGGGGTCCACACTGCACCATCCTTGCTTCAGCACAGGTAGTAGGTGAAAGGTCGATCCTAGTTGTCTCTGACTCCTGCTCCAGGGCCCATCTGCTCAGACAGTGGGGCACTGGGGCCGTCCACCTACCTCCAGGCTGCAGCCATTGCCCAGTCTTCATGCCAGAGCAGAAAGAGCACTGTTTAGAGCTACCCTTATAAGCCTCAGGGGCCATGAGCCTACTCTGAACCCTGCCACAGCCTTGAGCCCACCTCCCATCTCACCTGGGCAGTGTGGTAAGGCTGAGAAACATGGGTTCTGGAGAGTCAGACCAACTTGGGTTTAAATCCAAGCTCTGCCTCTCACAAGCTCATTCAACTTGATCTGTAAAATTAGGATAATTCCTACCCAGAGTCTCTTGGAGTCAGAATTTTATTTATCAAACACTTCCACAGCACTGACTGTGTGCCAACCACTATTCTAAACATTTAATCATTTGTTTCATCCTTCCAACACCCCTCGGGGGGGGGTGCTCCTGCCATTCCCATTTTGACAATGGAGACTAAAGCACAGAGAGGGCAAGTAACTTGCCTGAGGGCACACAGACATATAGAATTTGAACCATTATGCTCTAGCACTATAGGCGGGAGCACAGAGAGTCCCCTTCACAGATCCGGGGCTTAATCAGTCTAGTTTCTCACTCTCTTTTCTTGGGTTGGAAAAGTCTCTCCCCTTTGACTTCCCCTTCTGTGGTATGCAGATGCCTGGCTCCAAGGCTCCTGCACAAATCACTTGGTCCCAGGGCAGCTGTGGCCCCATCTCAGCCTGGCCCTGCAGTCTCTCTTGCTCTAGGGTCAGGCTGCCTGGGTCTGAATCCTGGCGGTGGCTGGCATCTGGACCCTGGCGGCATGCGGGACCCTGGCGGGGCACATCACCTCTGTGAGTGTCCTTCTCTATAAAATGGGAAAGGTTGCCAAAACCAGTTTGGCTCAGTGGATAGAGCGTCGGCCTGCGGACTGAAAGGTCCCAGGTCTGATTCCGGTCAAGGGCATGTACCTGGGTTGCGGGTACATCCCCAGTAGGAGATGTGCAGGAGGCAGCTGATCGATGTTTCTCTCTCATCAATGTTTCTTTTTTTTTTTTTTATTGCTTAAAGTATTACAAAGGGTATTACATATGTGTCCATTTTATCCCCCCGCCCTAGACAGTCCCCTAGCCTCCCCTACCCCTCAGTGTCTTATGTCCACTGGTTATGCTTATATGCATGCATACAAGTCCTTTAGTTGATCTCTTACCCCCCTACCTCCTGCCCCCCAACCCTCCCCGGCCTTCCCGCTGCAGTTTGACAATCTGTTTGAGGCTGCTCTGCCTCTGTATCTATTATTGTTCAAAAGTTTATAATGGTCTCTATTATCCATGAATGAGTGAGATCATGTGGTATGTTTCCTTCATTGACTGGCTTATTTCACTTAGCATAATGCTCTCCAGTTCCATCCATGACGTTGCAAATGGTAAGAGTTCCTTCCTTTTTACAGCAGCATAGTATTCCATCGTGTAGATGTACCACAGTTTTCTAATCCATTCATCTACTGATGGGCACTTAGGCTGTTTCCAGATCTTAGCTATGGTGAATTGTGCTGCTATGAACATAGGGGTGCATATATCCTTTCTGATTGGTGTTTCTGGTTTCTTGGGATATATTCCTAGAAGTGGGATCACAGGGTCAAATGGGAGTTCCATTTTCAGTTTTTTGAGGAAACTCCATACTGTCTTCCATAGTGGCTGCACCAGTCTGCATTCCTACCAGCAGTGCACAAGTGTTCCTTTTTCTCCACATCCTCTCCAGCACTTGTCGTTTGTTGATTTGTTGATGATAGCCAGTCTGACAGGTGTGAGATGGTACCTCATTGTTGTTTTGATTTGCATCTCTCTCATCGATGTTTCTAACTCTCTATCTCTCTCCCTTCCTCTCTGTAAAAAATCAATAAAATATAAAAAATAAAAAATAAAAAATAAATAAAATGGGAAAGGTGATGGACAGGAGCTGGAATCTCGCTGGTGCTGAGGATGGTCAATTCCAGCTCTCCCTGGTGCCCGGTCGGACCAGGTGATGAAGAAAAGCCATGGAAAGCCCTGGCGACACATCCCAGCCACAGAGGCCACCCTTTTTGTGGAGCCTCCTGTTCGGTGCACCAGCCCCTGGGGGTTCTGGGGTGTGGAGCAGGGAGCGGTGGGGGGGATGACATCCGGTCTTAGTTTAGGTTCCTTCAGAGCTGAACCAGACATAAGGATTCGAGGGCAAGTGGCAGGTGATCTGATCCCAGGAGACACTGTGGCGGGGGTGGAAGGGTGGAGGAGAGAGCAAATCAGGGATGGGAGGCAGCTAATAAAGAATGTTGCATCATGCCCGGCCAGTGTGGTTCAGTGGTTGAGCATCAGCCTATGAACTAGGAGGTCACAGTTCGATTCCTGGTCAGGGCATATGCCTGGGTTGTAGGCTCGATCCCCAGTTGGGGGCATGCAGGAGGCAGCCAATCAATGACGCTCTCTCATCATTGATGTTTTCTCTTTCCCTCTTCCTTCCTCTGCTGAAATCAATAAAAATATATATTTTTTAAAAAAGAATGCTCCATCTGGCTGGTGACCACAGTGGGCAACTGGAGCTCAATCACCCTGGACGCCTCCATTATCCCCAGAGAAGGGGAGCTGGGCTGCCTACTACCCACTCCGCCAGTCGTTGGCTAAGGGCTGCTGGGATGGAGGAGAGTTTGCTCTCCAGGCAGGTACGTCGGGCTTGCCATGTACAGCTCAGAGCCGTCCCTAGTGCCAGTGAACACCCTCAGGCAGCTGGACACTGGCAACTGGAAGGCCTGAGGGCACATGGGTTGAGCCCCAGAGCCATGACCTGTGACCCCTGTCTAACCACATATGGGCCAGGCCTTTTACGTACCTTCTGCCACCCACTCCAAATAGAGTGTAAGCTCCGTGAAAGTGGGAATTTCTGTCTGCTTTGTTCACGCTGTATCCTGTGCCTAGCACAGTGCCTGGTATATTGTAGGAGCTCAATAAATCACTGCTGAGGGCTGAAATGAATGCCAGCATCCTGAGGAATGAGTGGGACTATGTGAACGAGGAGGCTTTGGAGGCCCAGAGAGGGTAAGGATTTACGTAAAGTCTCAAGGTTACAATAGCAGAGCTTGGGTTCAAACTCAGCTCTGCCTGATCTCAAGTCCATGCATCAGTGCAACCACCTCTGCATTTACAAAGCACACCCACTATCATCATCTTGTCTGGCAGCTAAACTCGGTGGTAATGAGCTGTGTGGCCTTGGGCAGCTTACTTCATCTGCCCAAGTTTCTCCCTGTGTCAATTAGGAAACACCATCCCTGTCTCATGAGGTGCCTCATATGTGGCAAGCATGCAATGAACTATTTGTATGCCATAAGGGTCTATAGACGCAAGCAGCGGACCCTTTTTAATTAACTTCAAAGTATCGTGTGGCAGTTAACTGGTGAATGTTACTTAGAAGTGATGACGGATGGTTCTGAGAGGGAAGAGAGAGGAGGTGCCTCTTTCTCCAGGCACTGTGTCAGCTCTTTACATCTTAATTGGTCTGAAGACCTTCCGCCTGCCACAGCTGATGGAGGACCTGGGCAGGTATGTTCCACAATATTCTGAGGCTCCGCCTGCCTGTGTAAGAACACCTGTCGTGCCCCCAGGACACTGCCCCCACCTGTTAAGCTTGCATGTGGAGTTTCACGCAGGCACAAATATGCAACTCCATTCTTTGGTGGTAGGAGGGGGATGGAATCATTATCCAGAGAGTCTTGAGATGTAGAATTTACACAGGTTCTCCCCACTATCCGAAAGTAGGGCTTTCCTACAAAACCTTTCACAAGGAGAAATGGTACAAGGTGAAGAAGCAATGACCATTCATTGACCATTCATTCACATGGAAAGTCTCCAGCCTTGCCAGACCCCCCAAACTGAAACAAACTAACGTAATAAAAGCAGTGGCTCTTTCGCTGCTTGGGAGTGCACCACCCCTGTATCAGCTTGCGGCAAGACAAAATCGGAACACTATTTTTTTTAAAATATATTTTATTGATTTTTTACGGAGAGGAAGGGAGAGAGATAGTTAGAAACATTGATGAGAGAGAAACATCGATCAGCTGCCTCCTGCACACCCCCTACTGGGAATGTGCCCACAACCAAGGTACATGCCCTTGACCGGAATCAAACCCGGGACCTTTCAGTCCACAGGCCGACGCTCTATCCACTGAGTCAAACCTGCTTCCTCCCTCCACCTTTCAAAAAAATATTTCCTACCATATTTTTATTGCTGCTATATGTTCCCCCTTTTTTCATAAAAGCAAAAATCCTCTTGGATCTTTTTTCAGTTAGCAAAAACAGGTACTGATGTGAGTTCTGTAAAAGTGAAGAGGCGCAATGTAAAGTTTCGAAAAACGGGACAAGCCTGTACTGAGCTATATCTCCATTTTCTATCACACACACACACACACACACACACCCCTACATGTGCCCTCCCAGGCTTGGCCAGCAGCCCTGACCCATGTGTTCCCAGTTAACACAAGAGTCCTCATCCCCAAAAAGCCTTCCTGCATTGCACGCACCTGCCTGCTAACCTGTTTCAGCCCCTCCAGTTCCTCCATTCTCCCTGCTCCTCTCTGCCTCGGGGTCGGGAACTTGTTCCGGATAATGGAAGCCAGTTGCCAGATGCAGGCCAGCACCTCCCCTCCCCACAGCCCCAGCTGCTGAGGCCAGAGCCCATCCATACAGAGACAAGCTGCGCACACAGTCACCCAGCATTCAACAGCAATTGCCTCTTCGGCCAGGCTGGCGGACCACGGGCAGAGGGAGGGGGCTGGAATTCACTCGTTCACTCTCCTGGCTGGTGTGGACCAGCCTCACCCAGCCCACCCTGGCTCCTCCCTGTAATCAGAGTACTCCTGACAGAGACACCCTCCCAGCACCAGGGCTGGCTCAGGCTGAATGACCCATGGTTTATGCTCTGCTGTCGCCATTGTGAAATGCTCAGAGGCCCACACTCTCATTCTGCACCGGGCCTCACAAACCATGCAGCGGGTCCGGTCAAGCTCTCTGTATGTATTGACTCCAACCTCCTTGGGCAGGTACTAGCATCCTCCCCACTTAAGAGATGAGGCAGTCAAGGATCGGAGGTGAAGTTACGTGCTCGGGGTCAGAGGGGGCTGGCAGAGCAGGATTTGAGGCAGGTGGGCTGGCTGGACTCTGTGCTCTTAACCCTCGTGCTCTGCCAACTCCAGGGGCTGCACCTCTGGCTCACTGCCTGCCACTGTGGGGGCCTGAGTGTGGTGATGAACGAAACGCTAGAACAGGATGTTCTGCTCTTCACATCCATTTTCCCTTTGATCCTCATAACAAGCCAATGAGGAGCCAACGGGAGGAGGAGATGAGGAGACTGAGAGCCAGTGAGGTTGGGGACTTGCCTGGGACCATGAGCAGCCAAGCCTCCAGGCGCCTGCGCGTTCCTGTCCTTCCCTCTCTCCCACAACCAGCTCTCCAGGGGTCCCGAACTCTAAGAGCAAGAAGAATGGTCTGGAGGAGGAATGAGGCCAGACCACAGGCTCGGCATCACCGAGACCCGGTTCCCCTCTGAGGGTCAGAGGCCAAGCTGCAGGAAAACACCTGCTTCTCAGTGTCACCACCTGGCAGGTGAGACCTTTCACCCCACAATGCCCCTCCTACCATCCAGCCCCTGTGCCAGGCAACTGGCTGGACAATGGACCAGGGCTGAGGTGCTAACTAAACACGCCTATCCTGTGCATGCCGGTCCCAGGCTTGGAGGCTCCTTCCTCTGAGCTTAGCTCTTCATTTTTTATGTAGCTTAAAGAGAGAGAGGAAGGGATAGGGAGGGGGAGAGAGAAACATTCATCGGATTGGCTGCCTCCTGCACGCCCCCTACTGGGGATTGAGCCTACAACCCGGGCATGTGCTGTGACCGGAAATGGAACCAGCAACCTTTTAGTGCACGGAATGATGCCCAACCCACTGTGCCACACTGGCCAGGGCACAGAGTGGAGACTCATTCTGCTGCTGCTGCAGGAGTCTCCCCAGTTCTGCCCCACAAGGGACCCCTTCATGCAGGACAGTCCTTGCAGCCTGGAAGGAGGACCTCTCAGTTCTTCTCTTGCCCATTCTGATCTTCATCACCCTCTATCACAGCGGTCGCCAACCTTTCGGACCTCACAGACCACCGTGGTCCACGGACCACCGGCTGGCGACGGCTGCTCTATTGCACACTAATAGCATGGCCCAAGCTATGCCCAAAGTACCCAACACCCCCCACCCCCAGGTTTTTCCTTGCCTGCCTAGGAAGTGGTGCGTGCCAGACTACAGCCCAGGGCTGTAGAATTAAGCAAAGCTGGGTCTGCATTCTGGCTCACCACTTACTAGCTGTGTGACTGTAGGTTAGTTATTGGATCCACTGTCAGTTTCCTCGTCCCTATAATGAGGATAACAAGACAAGAAACCCAAAATGCTAGGCACAGTGGCTGTTGGGTGCTCGTCTGATCTTAACCAGAACAGAAGACACCCAATGCACAGAGCTGTGTCATTCTTTGCCTGTCCAGCACCCTTGGAACAAACTGCCTGGCCCTAGCCCCTGGCAACGACGATGCCACCCATGTATGTGTGCTGTGTTTTCACACCAAGCACGCCATCCCGTTGGACTGTAGGAGCAAACTGGGTCTCAGCAACAGGCCTGCCCAGAGAGGGGGTGGCATGTTCTGTTCACAATGCTGATGATTTCAAACTGAATGAGAGGGCTGGGGCATGGCATGCAAAGATAAACCGAAAGGTCCTCAGTGGACTGGTAGTCTTGAAATGACGGCTCCCCATCCCAGCTAGGTTTAACATCTCTGCACCTCAATTTTCTCATCTGGAAAAGGGGAATAATGCCCAAGTCAGAATGGTGTGAAGGTGGAATAACATCACTAAAGTCTTTGTACCAACTCTGCAAGGCCCAGGGAATGCTCACTCCCCCTCAGGCATCCTACACCTTTAGATCTGATGGGTTTCTGTATGTTCTTCAGTTTCTTCATAAAGGTCTTTGAGTTGGTCATTTCTGACCAAGGCCCTTTGAATAGCAGTCTGCATCCTCTCAACAATTCCTTAACTAACGCCTTTGATGTGTAGGAGATGACTTAGCCCCTCACTTTTGTTGTTGTTATTAATCCTCACCTGGGGATATTTTTCCCATTGATTTTTAAAGTGAGTGTAAGGGATGGAGGGAGAGATGGAGGGGGAGGGAAAGAGAGAGAAACATGGGTGTGAGAGAGACACATCGATTAGTTGCCTCCTGCATGTGCCCAACCAGGGCAGGGAACCCGCAATTCAGGTATGTGCCCTTGAGTGGGAGTCAAACCCTGGATCTTTGGGGTGCTGGGGTGGGGGGGGAAGGGGCAGGACACTCTAACCACTAACCCAGTGATGGCGAACCTTTTGAGCTCGGTGTGTCAGCATTTTGAAAAACCCTAATTTAACTCTGTCACATATAGAAATTTTTTGATATTTGCAACCATAGTAAAACAAAGACTTCTATTTTTGATATTTATTTTCTATATTTAAATGCCATTTAACAAAGAAAAATCAACCAAAAAAATGAGTTTGCGTGTCACCTCTGACACGCGTGTCATAGGTTTGCCATCACTGCACTAAACCCATGCAGCCCAGGGAAACTTAATTCCCTCATTTAAAAATATTTTTATTGATTTCAAAGAGGAAGGGAGAGGGAGAGAGAAATAGAAACATCAATTATGAGAATCATCCATTGTCTGCCTCCTGCACGCCCTCTATTGGGGATCAAGCCCGCAACCTGGACATGTGCCCTTGACTGGAATCAAACCCAGGATCCTTCAGTTTGCAGGCCAATGCTCTAGCCACTGAGCCAAACCAGTTAGGGCCTGCCCCCTCATTTTAAATGTCAGGAAATTGTCCAAGGTGACTCACAAAGGAGTTAATGACCCCCTGGGACCAGAACCCCAGGCCCTGGGCTCCAAGCTCTGTTTTTTCCTTCGTGGCACTAATTTGCTTTAACATGTTGAGGGCTCATCCAGGCCCTACTGGGACTGGGGATATGACTTTGGCTCTGAAATAACTCATCCTCTCCGCTGGAGGAAGATCTGGCAAACCTACTAAAAATAATTACAATACAAAGCAGTGAGACTAAAATAGAAAGTAGTTAGCCAAATGAGTAGAAAAACTGCCAATGTAATTAATTTATGACCACTGTCATCTCTCATTAGGAGGTGGGACTAGCCAGAGGCTGTTTAGTTGCTCTAGACTGCAGTGGGTTCTCAACCAATGGTGTCCCTCAGGGAACATTTAGCAAAGTCTGGCTCTGTCAGGGAGGGAATGCAATAGGCATCTAACAAGCTTGGGATGCTGCTAAACACCCTACAATGTACAACAATTATATGACCAAAACGACAGTAGTGCGTCTCAACAGGGGGAAAATTGGATCTCAGGGGCCAAAAAGTAAAAAATAAAATCTTAGATGCTACAATGGTTTGTACCACTCCAAAGGGCCATGGTACCTGAACGGTTTATCTGTGTTATTAAACTTTCATGGGGGTTGGGGGGGGAGCACTTGGAAAAAAATGCCTAAAAGGCTCCTTAGCCTGGCCAGTGTGACTCAGTGGTTGAGCATCTACCTATGAACCAGGAGGTCACAGTCTGATTCCTGACCAATGATTCTCTCTCATGACTGATGTCTCTCTCTCTCTCTCCCTCCCTCTCCCTTTCTCTCTGAAATCAATAAAAATATATTTTAAAAATAAATAAAAGGCTCCTGGGGGGGGGGGGCAGTAATGAAAAAAGATGGACAGACCCTGGTCCACACAGATCCCCCTGCAGTGCCTTTGGTCCCAATGCCCCGGAGGGCCTCAGCAGCCTGGCACCAAAAGTGTGTCCCAAGCTCGGCTCTCACTCACTCACCGATCTCCAGCACATCTGTCTGGGCCCCTCAGAGTCCTCACCCGGAAAATGGGAAGAACTGCTCTGACCTCCTCCAAGAACAGCTCAGGGCAGAGGAGGGGCCAGGACCCCTCCCACGCAGGCCCACTCCTGCATACCTTGGAACGAGTCCAGCAGGTTTTGTCCTTATGGGGATGAATGTCCACTCCAGTCCAGGAAGGAGCAGCTGGACTGTTGATCCCCCGGTGACAGCAGACACAGGTTTCAACAGACTATGGTTTCTCTCCACGACTAACATCACTCTTTAAGGTCTCACCCCTGTCCTACACCCACCCCTAGGGCCCACTCTCAGGCCACCCAGAAAGTGCTTCCCGATGTCTGGGTGATCCCTTCTGCTTTTCTAAGTTCATAATAATATAAAGGTCCCTCCCTGGCGGACTACTCACACCCAGCAAGTTGGAGGACCCCACTTACTACCTCACCTTGTCTCAATTCATGCCCAAAGGGGCCCAAACCCTTTGCAGATTTAAGAGGCTGCACCTTGACCGTTTGAACCTCAGCAACTCCTATGCCACCCTCGCACCCTCGGAGGGAGGGCGCACCTGGCCAGCGCGGCTGCAGGAGACATGCGCTCAGGGCCAGGCGACGAGCGGACGCCGGGCCTTTCCGGGGTGTCTACGCTCCTCACTCGGCACAGAAGGGAAGCTGCTCCCCAGGCTTGCGCGCCACACAGCCCAGGGAGTGGGGGCTCCTGAGGCCCCATGCACCTGGCCCTCGCCCGGCACAGCCCTCGCCCGGGGCAGCCGCTGCTCTGTCCCAGCCGCGTTCCCGGAGCGGCCAGAGCGGACGTGCCGGGAGAGGGACCAAGCGCGTAGCCCCGCGCCCGCTACTCACCTCCGCCAGCCTCGCTTGGCTCCGGAGCCGGGAACCCCTCGGCTTCTTCGTGGGGAGACCCCATCCCTCCGCCAGCAGCGCTGCCAGCAGCACAGCGCCGAAGAACAGCCGTGCTCTGCTGGGGAACCGAGGCATCGTGGCTCTCCAAAGCCGCTCCTCCGGTGCCTCTCGATGCGCTGCGCTCCGCCGAAGTTTGCAGGCTCCCGGCCTCCAGGGGCGGGGAGCCCGGGGGCAACGGCTCAGCCTGGCCGCGGGGGCGCGGGGCGGGGGCGAGCGGCGCGCCGCCCTCTCCGGCCCGAGACCCAGGCACTGAGCGCTCACGGCTCTTGGGGTCAGCGCCCGGGGGTCCCCGCCCTCTCGGGAGTCTGGCTCCTCCGCGCTTCCTTTGATCTGGCCCCCTCCCCACCCTCTGTCCCCGCCGCCGCCGTCGTCATCGCTGCCCCAAGCAAATCCTTGTACCGGGGAGTTTGCAGCCCTCCGGCAGGCGCTCCCCAGCCCGGGGCGAGGACTCCCGCGAGGTCGCTCTCCCCTCCGGCGCTCCCCCTCCCACGGCGACGTTGGGGCGCGAGGAGAGCCAGGGCCTAGCGCTTAAGGGATTCGCCGCGGCCCCACGCGGGACCCCTCAGATTATGGGCAAAATGTTTATGACTCCAGGTAGATCTGCGTGGGGAGGAAGGCCTGGAAGTAACCCCCGGACTTCCAGCTCCCCTGCTTGGGCGTGGAGACCAGAGAAACACCTGCCGTCCTGCACCCAGTTTTCTCAGGGTGTCTGTCCTCAGAACACTTCAAACCAGGAGTGCGCTGAGACTCGGATGGAGGGTTGAAGGGAACCGAAGTTTTGCAAACCCGAAGCTGCCTTTTGGGCTATTGACTTTAAGCTGTTTATTAAGAAACAAGACTCAGAACCTTTATGTCTCCCCCTCTCCTGCCCAAGAGATTCAGACGGAAAAACCTGTTTTAGGAAGGAGATCTTAGGATGCTGCCTTAGCCTAATTTGATTTAAGGATGGTAAAGAGAGGGCTTTGGCAGCGGCTTCTGAGGTACATGTGTCCCACTCTTCCTCAACTACCTGTAAACCACCTAGTCTCACTTCTGAAATCTAAGACGCCTGTCCGCCCCCCCCCCAACCCCTTTTCTCCACTGTCCAAAATGTCTTATATACCCAGTGTTGCTTCACTGTCTCTGGATTTCATGCTTATGTGAATTCCCCATACACGTTATTAAATTTTTTATTTTCTCCTGTTAATCTGTCTCTGGTCATTTGATTATTAGCCCACCCAGAATTTAGCGAGTGGGAGGAAAAGTGTTAATATTTTTTGAGCCCCTACAGGTTAAAGCCCCAGAAAGACAGCTGCTAACCATATTTGAGGGAGTGGCCAGTAGATCCTGCCCTGGGGCTGGTGTCACTTAGTTTTATTCCGGATCTGACAGTGGGACTGCCACTCTCCCCAGTGCAGGGATCCTCGCGGGTAGGGCATGGAATAACACCTCATTGTTATGGTAAACATCAGGAACTCAAGGGGCAATGACAATTTTAGTGGCTTAGATAGGGGCTGTTAGGGGATGTGAGCTTGATGACACAGGGCAAGCGAGAGTGGATGGGGACTGGGCAGGTTAGTGAGGAGCATTAGGAAGATAGGAGGGCGCACAGTCTGCCTCAGTTTCAAGGTAGGGATAGAAGCTCTGGGGAGGCGCTGGGGAGGATGGCCAGGAAACCTGACACAGGGCTGAGACTTGGGATCTGGGTTTAGCCATAGTGAAACTCTTAGGGGACTGGCTTATTTCTGAGAAACTGCTTCTATCCCCATAGCACGGCCCAGGACTCTGCAGTGTTTTGAATAGTGCATCACAGAGATTACAACCTGGGTCTCGAGTCGGCCACACGTTTGAATCATTTACGAAGAAGTTGATATTATTGGACAAGTTCTTTGACCTCTCCGTGCTTTTGTCATCTGTAAACGTGTGTGTCGGGTGGGTGGAGGGAGAAGGGTACCTACTTCACAGGTGTGAGAATGAACTAAGAATGTATGTGAAAAAATTTATATTAGGATGAACTATATAAAGTTGCCAGTTGTTAGTTAAACAAGGTCAAATACTGGCAATTTCATATGATGCAACCTATTCAGAGGCCTGTGACATGTGTAAACACTGTTGGCCAAAAGAAACCTAGCATTTGAGCACCTGCTACACTGTATTGCTTTTACTAGACTAAATGGGAGACCACTTTGTTTTTTGTTTTTTTAGAACTTTTTTTGATAAAACTATTTTTGAATCCAACCAAATATTTTGTCTTTCCATCAGACTTTTGCATCAAACTCAGAGTTTGAAAATAAAGGGTGCCCTGACCCGTATGGTTCAGTTGGTTGGGCAACAGCCCATGCACCAAAAGGTTGCTGGTTCCATTCCTGGTCAGGGACATGCCCAGGTTGCAGACTTGATCCCTGGTGGAGGGTGTGCAGGAGGCAGCCGATCAATGTTTCACTCTCACATTGATTTTTCTCTTTCTCCCTCCCTCTCCCTTCCTCTCTCTCTAAAAATCAATAAAAATATTTATTAAAGAAATAATAATGGTTTTATTTATTCATTTGTACCTCTCTTAGGGCACAGGTTTTTTCTCTCTCCAGGTTTTTTTTTCTTTTAATGCAGTGGACAGAAAGAAGGTGAGATTGGGGATTTCTCTTGAGGACCCAAATGGGTTAAGTAGATCTCTTGCCACCCTTAGGTAGGATGAGGACAGGATTAGTATCACACAGCCAGACATTTCCTGTGCCCTTAAGTGAAGGGTCCCATGGTTTCCATGGATCAAACTCTACAAGGCATGTTTACAGAAAGCATAAAAGGTGGTAATTAGGTAGTTGTTGGTCAAGGTTATATGAGTGATTAAATTGGCATCTTAGGTTTCTGAATATTAATAAGGTGAACCCAGGGGGGAGTCCAATATGGCAGCGGATTCGTTGGGAACCACACTGATCTTCTCCCAGGACCAAACTGGAATTACAACTAAAATATTAAAAAATCACCCTGAATAACTAACTGGAGACCAGCTGGAGAGAAGCCTTACAACCCAGGAGCCCACACGGCGGCTGGCTGGAAGCGCAGAGGCGTGAGAGCGCTGGCAGGCTCCCACAGCAGCAGCGGAAGTTCTGGAGGGACATCTCAGCTGCTGGGCTCCCTGTAAGAAGTCTGGGGTCTAAACCTCAAACCAGGCTCCCCATCCCAGAGCACCAGAGCTGGGAAAGGTGCCCACATAACATCTGGCAGGAAAAAGAAGCAGGGCTGCTGTCTAACAAGGAGAGATGGCTAGAAAGGCAGGCACCCTCTTAAAGGGCCAATGCACAAATTTTGTTTGTGGCCACTCACCTTGGGTTCCAGCAGAGGAAGGGCAGAGTGGATGAGAGCTGTGTGAGGAGTCCCAGGTTAGTGGCTCTGGGGTGAGAGCTGAGAAGACAGCTGCCTGGATCCCTGTGCTGAGTCATTCCCTCATACTGCAGAGGACATCTTTCTCAGGCAGACCTTTCCCATCATGCAGCATTAGCCTGGGGGGAAGCAATAGCCCTACCTGTTGGAATCCCTCTCACCCCACCCTGTGGAGCTTATGCCCTGCTGAGGACTATAGCCAGAGACTCATAAGTGACTGAGACTAATAGACAGACTACAGGCAGAGGCGGATCTATGGGTGCTTTGAATCTTTGCCTCTCCAGCTCCTGGGCCTGGGACTAGTAAAAGCAAACCTTGGCCTGCAGCTTGGTCCTTTCCACATGTAGCCAGGCCCAGTAGAGGGAGCCATAAACTGTGGATTGCTGATAGCTCCAAACAAGTTGCCCAGGGCCAATCACAGAGAGTATCTGACATTGTCCTGCACCAGAGTCCCTCCAAAGAGGCCCAGGCCAACACACCTAGTGGCCAGCTTCAGACAACAACAGAGCAGGATCCAATAAGCTTCACAAGCAGCGTATCCACAGGGAGATATTGGCAGGCACCAGAACCTGCTGAGACAAATGCCATTTCGTGTGATCAGCACCTGCACAGCAGCCTGCAGGCTGTGTTGCAGGTTGAGCTTCACTGCCAGCCAGCCCGAGTGTTGAGCCCATGCATTAATGGGTCAATAGCAATCAAAACTCAATTACAATAGGAGGACCCACACAATGGGCACAAGAGACATTCTTAGAGCACCCAGTTCTGGTGATCAGAGAGATTGCCTCACTGGGTCCCACAGCTCACCTACTACATAAGGCCACCCTACCAAGACTGGGAGTCATAGCAGATCTATCTGATACATAGAAACAAACACAAACAGGCAGCCAAAATGGAGAAACAAAGGAACAGGCACCAAATGAAGGAACAAGATAATTCTCCAGAAGAAGAGCTAAATGAAGTAGAAGTAACTAATTTATCAGATACACAGTTCAGAGTAATGATTATAAGGATGCTCAACAGCATGAAAAAGGATAAAGAAACCATAAAAAGTACTTGTCAGAAATGAAGAATACCATATCTGAAATAATGGGAGGAATAAGCAGCAGGGTAGATGAAGCAGAGGATGGAATCAGTGATTTGGAAGACAAGGTAGAAAAAAACACACAATCAGAGCAGCAAAAAGACTTTTAAAAATGAGGGTAATTTAAAGGACCTTTGGGACAACATGAAGCATAACAACATCCACATAAGAGGGGCACCAGAAGGAGGAGAGAGAGCAAGGGATCGAGAACCTATTTGAAAAACTAATGTCTGAAAACTTCCCTAACCTGGTGAATGATATTGAGAAAGAAGAACAAAGTTGGATGAATCACCCTACCTGATATCAAACTATACGAAACGCCATAATAATCAAAACAGCATGGTACTAGCATAAAAACAGACATATAGATCAATGGGACAGAACAGAGAGCCCAAAAATAAATCCATACCTTTATAGTCAATTAGTAGTTGACAAAGGAGGCAAAAACATACAATGGACTAGAGATAGTGTATTCCAGTGATGGCGAACCTTTTGATCTTGGCATGTCAGCATTTTGAAAAACCCTAACTTAACTCTGGTGCCGTGTCACATATAGAAATTTTTTGATATTTGCAACCATAGTAAAACAAAGACTTACATTTTTGATATTTATTTTCTATATTTAAATGCCATTTAACAAAGAAAAATCAACCAAAAAAATGAGTTCGCGTGTCACCTCTGACACGCGTGTAATAGGTTCACCATCACTGGCGTATTCAATAAATAATATTGGAAAAATTGGACAGTTATGTGCAAAAAAATGAAACTAGACCACCTTTTGACACCACACAAAAGAATAAACTAAAAATGGATTAAAGACTTAAATGTTAGGGTCGAAGCCATAAAAATCCTAGAAGAAAATATAGGCAGTAAAATCTTAGACATTTCTCATAGCAATATTTTTTCTGATATATCTCCTTGGGTAAGGGAAAGAAAAGAAAAAAATAAATAAATGGGACTATATCAAACTAAAGAGTTTTTGCACAGCAAAGGAAACCATCAACAAAAAGAAAAGACAACCCACTACATGGGAGAACGTCTTTGCCAATAATACACCTAATAAAGGGTTAATTTCCAAAATTTATAAAGAACTTATAAAACTCAACACACACACAAAAAATTAAATAAATAGGAGACAGGACCTGGATAGAACATGGCAAGAGAACCTGATTAGAACCTGGCGACCGAACCTGGCTGGAGAACCTGGACAGAACCTGGCTGGAGAACCTAGCAAGAGAACATGGACACAGAACCTGGCTGGAGAACCTGGATAGAACCTGGCTAAAGAACCTGGCTGGAGATCCTGGATAGAACCAGGGGAGAGAACCCAACCATGCTGGTCAACTGAATGCTGCCTCCGTGTCATTCCTTCTTCGCCGACTCCGTCCACACCTCTGGGGACCCCTGGACCTGCTGGGGCTAGACCCCAGCAGATTTTTTTTATTTTATTTAGCTTTTCTGTTTCACTTATTATCTCCTTTGATCTCAAATTAATTAAAAATTTAATGTCCATAAAGTAGTGGTTATCTGGACTCACAAAATTAACTCATCAGTTTTATTTTTTCTGTTTACACTTTATTCATGGCTGAAATTTTAGAACTGAAGCAATATGCTTTCTATTTTTTGCTGTCTCTTTTTGTATCTCAAAAAGATCTTTATTAACTATAGTGTGTAATATTTTCCTACCTATTGGAAACAGTTATAAATTAGATTATAGAATTTATAAAATTAGATTATAAAACATCTTAAAGAAGTTCTAATTAGACAAGCTTATTGGGATAAATATGTGCTTAGATACACTTGAGCCTTGAGCAACACCTATTTGAATTGCACAAATCCATTTATATACAAATTTATTTTAATAAATGCCTGTACTGTTTTTGACTGTCATTTGGGAATCTGCAGAAACAAAGAGATGTGAAAAACTAACTATATTCTTTGATCTACACCATTTTATATAGGAGGATCCTATGGTATCTGAAGGTGGTCCTGAAACCAATGTCATTTGGATACTGAGGGACAACTCAAGTTTTGGGGGACTAAGTTATATTCAGATTTTTGCCTGTGTGAAGGGTTGGTGCCCCTAACTCCTGTAGTGTTCAAGGATTAACAGTGTATTTACTATTACTAAAGTTCCCAGAAAATTATAAAACTAAATTTCAAATACTTTCAGTATACTTGAAAAGTATTAATGTAGAAACAATTCACAAACATTTTAAGAGTTCAAATTCACATAATTTAGATAAAATTTTGGCTACTGCCGAAACCGGTTTGGCTCAGTGGATAGAGCGTCGGCCTGCGGACTGAAGGGTCCCAGGTTCGATTCCGGTCAAGGGCATGTGCCTGGGTTGCGGGCACATCCCCAGTGGGAGATGTGCAGGAGGCGGCTGATCGATGTTTCTCTCCCATCGATGTTTCTAACTCTCTATCTCTCTCCCTTCCTCTCTGTAAAAAATCAATAAAATATATTTAAAAAATAAAAAATTTTGGCTACTGAGATTAGTTTATAGTTTTGGTTTAATAAAATGTTATCCCTGATTACCAATGTTATATATAGTACTAACATATATTTGTATTCTATTTGGTTACGTTTTTACTGATCAGCAACTGCTGTTTACATTTAATGTTTAAAATTATCAGGGAAATTATATTTGCATTTAACCAAATTGAATTATTCTGACAAACACTAACCCAAAAATAGTTATATTTTAAAAAGAAAAAATAAATAAATAAATAAATAAACCAATTTAAAAATGGGCAAAAAACCTGAATAGACACTTCTCCAAAGAGGACACACAGATGGCCAATAGACATATGAAAGGATGCTCACCATCACTAATCATCAGAGAAATGCAAATTGAAACCACAATGAGATATCATCTTACACCTGTCAGAATGGCTATCATCGATAAATCAACAAACAACAAGTGTTGGCGAGGATGTGGAGAAAGGGGAGCCCTCGTGCACTGTTGGTTGGGAATGCATATTGGTGCAGCCACTGTGGAAAGCAGTATGGAGTTACCTCAAAAAATTAAAAATGGCCGAAACTGGTTTGGCTCAATGGATAGAGTGTCAGCCTGCGGACTGAAGGGTCCCGGGTTCGATTCCGGTCAAGGGCGTGTACCTGGGTTGCGGGCACATCCCCAGTGGGAGATGTGGAGGAGGCAGCTGATCGATGTTTCTCTTTCATCGATGTTTCTAACTCTCTATCTCTCTCCCTTCCTCTCTGTACAAAATCAATAAAATATATTAAAAAAAATTAAAAATGGAACTGCCTATGACTCAGCGATTCCACTTCTGGGAATTTATCTGAAGAAATCCGAAACTCATTCGAAAGAATACATATACCCCTATGTTCATTGCAGCGTTATTTACAATAGTCAAGATTTAGAAGCAGCCCAAGTGTCTGTCCATCAGTAGACGAGTGGATAAAAAAGCTGTGGTACATTTACACAATGGAATACTACTCCACCAAAAAAAGGAAAAAATTTTTACCCTTTGCAACAGCATGGATGGACCTTAAGGACATTATGCTAAGTGAAATAAGCCAGTCAGAGAAAGACAAGTACCATATGATTTCACTCATATGTGGAATTTATTTACTTATTTTTTTTAAAAAAATATATATTTTATTGATTTTTTTACAGAGAGGAAGATAGAGGGATAAAGAGTTAGAAATATAGATCAGCTGCTTCCTGCACACCTCCTACTGGGGATGTGCCCACAACCAAGGTTGCCCTTGACTGGAATCAAACCTGGGACCTTTCAGTCTGCAGGCTGACGCTCTATCCACTGAGCCATATCAGTTAGGGCTCATATGTAGCATTTAATGAACTGAACTACCAAGCAAAATAGAGACAGACTCAGAGAGCAGGCAGATAGCTCTGGTGGGGGAGGGATTTGGGAAATGGAGGGATTGAGCAAAAAAGAGAGAGAGAACTCATGGACATGAACAACAGTGTGGTGATTGCAGGGCAGGGAGAGGAGTGGGTGGAGGTGGAAGAGAGCAAAGAGGGGATAAATGGTGATGGAAAAAACATATATAAATTTAAAAAATATGTAATTTTAAAAAAGGTGAGCCAAAAGTTTTTAATGGCTTGGAGGGTAAGATTGTTGGCTAAATTGCCATTACTATCTAGTTTCCAGGGTACCCCCAATAGTTAGTTGGGACCACATGTTTCATTGCCAAATTCATCTTTTAATGGTAGGACATCTGCCTCCCAGTGGCAGTGTCATTTAGTAATTTATTCCCCCAATGAATTGAGTTATTAATGGATTTGACTTCATAGCTAGCATTGTTACATACGGGGTGAGGCTATGATCGGTGATATTGTATTATTACATAGACAGGGGAAATTTCTCCTAAAAATAGACCTGAGTCAAATTGATTCCTAATGCACAGAGATGAGCTTTTTTACTAATGTGAGTGCCTGCCTGACAACCTCACAGTATGTAGCTACCTCTTCCTTTGTAACCCACTAAGTGCAGTTTGCCTCCAATCCCATCATTCGTCATCCTGGTGTGTAGAATGTAGTCAAATCCTGCATATGACCCATTGCTGTGTATCAGAGAGATTAAATTTAGAGGTATAGCTTTGAGTTGAGGGTCCTCACCAGAAAGATTTATTTTGGTGCATATCCAACAGTTTGATAGGTTGCCTATCTGTGCTACCTTTTGGATGGCCAGGGCCCATGGCTTTTAAAATTGGTTGCGAGAAGGAATACAGGGATAATGACTGAGAAGAAGGTGAGGAGGAAGGTTTGGACCTGGATGTTCATAGTTTTAGGACTTGTGTTATGAGCTAATATATCTCAGGGAGGAGTCCTCCTGCAAGAGAAAAGTAAAAGTAATAAACTAAAGGGTGAAGGTATCAGCTTAATAAATATGGAATGGGCTGACTTGCTTTGTCTTGTTTTATTTTTATTTAGGTCACATTTTAGAGGTTTGATGATGGTTATATCTTTTGGCTTTCCTTACACCTCCATTATTTTGTATTTCTCCTTGATCATATTACCCTGTCCAGTGTTCAAGACCAAGTATGTGACCCCACTGTCGATTTAGAAGTCAACCATTTTTTCCCCTATGGTCAGGGTCAGCCTTGGAACTTTCAGGACCTCTGAGGAGACTTCAGCCCCTTTAGTTTCTTTATGAAATGTTTGGAGCATTATCCTTTCCAATGGCCCTCCTCTTTGCATATGGCACACTGGTTGGGCCCACGTCTCTAGGGCTGCTGGGTGCCCCTGTCTAGGGACCCAAGTGACTCACTGGTATTATAGTGTCCCATAGGGTGGGCCTCATCGTCTCCAGGAGCTTGGTTGACCTTGAACTGCCACGGCCAAAATGTTGGCTTTCTTTTGGCCTTCCTTGGTTTCTGCCTTGAGGTCTTTGTTGCTAAAACACTCGGAAGGCCAATTCCACCTATCAGAGGTCGGGTGGTAGGTTCTATCTCTAATTTTTGCAGTTTTCGCCTACTGTCTGGAGCAGTTGGTGATATAAAGTGGGATCGAATTACTGCATTTCCTTCTATGCACTTTGGGTCTATATTGGTGAGGATGCTCAGGCATTCCCTAAGTCTTTCTAAGAAAGCAGAGGGATTCTCTTTTTAGGCTCCTGGTTAATTTCCTGGATCTGACTCCAATTAATAGGTTTCTGCCAACTGCCTGTATTCCCTTAAGGATCATATTTCTAAAATGGCTAAATAGACCTTCTCTTATATTGTCCCTAAAGTCCTAATTAGGATTCCTCTTAGGGATGGTTTGTGCTCCTGGTAGATCTGATGACCTGCATTATCCCTATTAATTTTGTCTGCTTCTTCTCTAGCCTTTGTAAAGACTAGGGCTTTCTCTTCCTCTGTTAATAGGACATTTAAGAGGGTCTGGCCCTAGCCAGTATGGTTCAGTGGATAGAGTGTCAGCCTGCGGACTGAAGGATCCCGGGTTCATTTCTGGTCAAGGACACATGCCTGGGTTGCGGCTTGATCCCCAGTAGGAGGCGTGCAGGAGGCAGCCAATCAATGATTCTCTCTCATCACTGATGTTCTCTCTCCCTTCCTCTCTGAAACAATAAAAATATATTTTTTAAAAAAAGAGGGTCTGGATGTCTGCCCAAGTGAGGTAGTGGGTCTGGAATATTCCCCCAGGTTAAGGAAGCCCTCTGGGTCTTCTCTTAATCCTTTAGAATGTGCTTTCCAATTATACAGATCTGACAAGGCAAGGGTACATACACAGTCATTAGTTTATCTCTTTCTCCACTGGGAATTTTGCTGAGGGGAACAACCTTCCTGTCCCCTAGGTTGCTAATTTGTCTCACTATGAGTACTGGCCAGGCTGAGGCCTGGGTGTGGATGAGGTGTAGGGTTGAGGGGATGAAGGAGGTGGTGAGGGAAGAGGTGAGGGGCTTGAAGGATTATCAGAAGGGGATGTAGCATCCTGTCCAGGGGAGGGCTGGCCATTAGGACTAGGTGGGATCAGGGGAGCACTTGGCCTTGGGGAGGGAGTAGGTCAAGGAGGTCTTCTGGTCTTGAATTTAGAGCTGGCAAAACTGATTTGGTTTTTTGGGGTCCCTCTTCAGGATGTAGTCCTACATTTTTATTTTATCATCTCTTATTCTGGTGCATGGCCATGAAAAATTGAACATAAGGGATTTCATACCATTTTGGTGAATTGTGTTATAATTTAGAGACCTGTTTACTAGCCTGATTCTCCACCACCACCCCCTTCCAGCCCCCCAGTTCATATCCGGCCAAGTGGTTTTACAAAGGAAAATAAGTAGCTTTTCAGTTAAGGGGTGATACTGAGTGACTCCCAATTCTGTAATAACTACCCCAAGGGGGATTTTTCTGGTTCCCCATATCCTTGAAGTTTTATCCCTTACTTGCTGCCACCCTCCCAGGGGGGCATCTCTTATGGTTGGTAGATACACAAATCCCACAGAGTGGGCCCAGACCAAATGACTCATCCTTTCCCTTTGGTCGATTACCCAGTCCTCCACTGGATATGCAGGTATGGAGATCCTTTCCAAGAGGGCCCAAAACAATAGGTCTCTATTCCCATCTGCCTTTCCCAGTCTAGTGGGGTGGCCTAGCAGTGGTTGGCAAATCGCGGCCCGCGAGCCACATGCGACTCTTTGACCCCTTGAGTGTGGCTCTTCCACAAAATACCGGCTCTTCCACAAAATACCGACTTCTGCGCATGGGCCACGAAGTTTCAATTGCACTGTACGTGCGTGCCCGCACGTGGTATTTCGTGGAAGAGCCACACTCAAGGGGCCAAAGCGCCGCACGTGGCTCGCAAGCCGTGGTTTGCCGACCACGGGCCTAGGGGTATAGTATGGTTAAGCTCCTCCTATCTAAGAGACAAGCACTCAGAGAACTGGGGATGGGAGTGGGGTCAGTAGTCAGGCTAAAACCAGAAGGCTTTCTCCTGCTGTAGGAGAAGTGCATTCAAAAAGGGCCTGGACAAGGTTTATCCAATCGTAAGCAGTTTCAGGTCCCAGGGCCCAGGGGCTCCTAATTGA
The DNA here is from genome assembly GCF_964212035.1 of Myotis nattereri. Classification (NCBI taxonomy): domain Eukaryota; kingdom Metazoa; phylum Chordata; class Mammalia; order Chiroptera; family Vespertilionidae; genus Myotis; species Myotis nattereri. The sequence goes on along the minus strand of NC_138075.1, from coordinate 21,348,775 downwards.
CTTGGAGCCTTCCGCTTGGCACCAGAAAGGCCTCTTTCTCCCTTTGGCTGTATCTATGCACATTTGCTGTACAACCTGCCTCTTTGGTAAAGAGTATCCCACAGCTAGATGGTTTACCATCAGTGAGGGACAAATGACTTATAGCATTAACTCAAAGCTCACTTTGCATATTTAAAGCCTAAAAATGGTCTTTCTGCAGGGAGGGGGACAGTGATTTTATAGTGTTCCTGGTTGCACAGACATTTGCTTCATGTTGGGGGGTGGGGGGGTGGGGCACGTGCCAATCGACCCTGTTCTGGGACCGACTTATCCTTTCCTTATCCTCTAGGCCAGTGGTCACCAACTGGTGGTCCATGGATCGACCACTGGTGGTCTGTGAGGTCCGAAAGGTTGGCGACCGCTGCTCTAGGGGCCAGTGCCCCACCGCCTCTTTTTTCAAAAATATGTTTTTATTTATTTCAAAGAGGAAGAGGGAGAGAGGGATAGAAACATCAATGATCGAGCCCACAACCCAGGCATGTGCTCTGACCTGGAATCCAATCTGCGACCTCCAGGTTCATAGGTCTATGCTCAACCACTGAGCCACCCCAGCCAGGCGTCCCCTGGCACAGTCCAGCCTCCCAACAAGCATCCTCCTTCAGCCTTTCAGGGGTCTTCCCTACGTGCTCACCCTTGATGGCAAGAAGACGCTCAGACTTAGTGTTTCAGTCTCAGAGATCCTGGTCCCAGAGGCAGAGAGCATAGGGCAAAGCAAGGTCATTTCTGGCTGGTAGCTATCTAGGCTCAGATGTCTGGGAGCTTGGAAGCAAATGTCTCTTCGTAGTCACCAATCTGTTACCAATTTAGATTGTCCCTACTGTAGGGACCTGGGAGTTTATCTTTTGAAGTTTTCATTTTGATGAAGTCAAGTTTATCAATTTTTTGTGTGTCCTAAGAAATCGTTGCCTACCCCAAAGTCACAGACTTCCTTTTGTATTTTCTCATAGAAGTTTTATATTTTAGCATATGTGCTGCCGAAGCGAGCACCGAAGTTTTATATTTTAGTTTGCATGTTCAGATCTATGATTTATTTTTAGTTAATTCTTTTATATGATGCAAGAGTTGAAGCTGTGGACAAAAAAGGGGCCACATACTAAACCTCACAAGGTCAGGGGAGGCCAGCCTTGCGGGCCCTACAAGGTACCACCATAGGATGGTCTGAACATAAAAATTCCTAACTAAAATCGATCACGGTGAGTCACCAGTCACAGCCAATAGCTTCCTTGACAAAAGTGCTGGCCTATGTGAGCTTGTCTATTGTCTTTTTGCATCTAAGATAACATACCTTTAAAATGTCAGAGTAATCTCTTTTACAGACCCTTCAGAGCACAACATCCCAGCAGAACATGAGACCATAGAACCCCTCATTGTTAATTTGTTCCCGGAATACCATCTCTAAGTGCTGTAAATGTTACTGATTTCCTAGCCTATAAAAGAACTATGTGTCTATCCATTTTACCTTTTATTCAATCCCAGAGATTTCCCCACTTTACCTTTTCCTGCTCCCCAATCTACCACCAGTGAATTTCATGTAACCCTCCTTATGTCTCTTGATTCAAATGTATAAAATAAACTGCAGAACTGCCAGCCTCCAGAGCATTTTCTCAATTCGCTGAGATTTTGTTTCCTGGCAATTGTTATCAGTTTGGCTCAAATAAACTAGTAAAAATTCTCTACAGGTTTGGATCTCAGCTCCCTGTAAGCTATTTTTCTATTCTTATTCTCTTTCCCCCTTCTCTTAATGTTAGCTACGTTTATACAGATGTCAACAAAAGTCATTTCCCCTAGATTTTTAGCTGTTCCAACACCATTTGTTGACCAACTGTACTTTCCCCATTGAATTAGCCTGACACTTGTCAAAAATCAATTAACCATATATATGTGGGTCTATTTCTGAACTCTAGTCTATTTTACTATAGTATTGTTCTACACGGCTATCCTAATGCCAACTGTAGTCTTAGTGACTGCAGCTTTGTACAGAGTTTTGAAATCAGATAGTGTAATTTCTTTTTCAAAATTTTGTTTTGGCTATTCTAGATCCTTTGCATTTCCATATAAATCTCATCAACTTGTCAATGCCTACAAAAAAAAAAAAATGGTGCTCTAGCCAGTTTGCTCAATGGATAGTGTCAGCTTGTGGACCAAAGGGTCCTGGGTTCGATTCCAGTCAAGGACACGTACCTTGGTTGCAGGCTCCTCCCCACCCGGGCCCTGGTCAGGGCTCATGCTTGAGGCAAGCAATCGATGTGTTTCTCTCACATCGTTGTTTCTCTCTGCCTTTCCCTCTCTCTTTCACTCTCCCTAAAAACCAATGGAAAAATATCCTCGGGTTAAAAAGAAACCAAATCGAGTGCTTCTTTTCCAGTGCTTTAAACTTCTCACTAGTGTCCCCAGTGCACAGGACAGCCCAGCGCAGCAGCCGGCACCACCTCCTTCCCAGACCACCTCATCATCTCCCCTTTGCTCAGGGAGCATCAACCATACTGTCGTTCACGTCCTCATTCCCTAGAGACGTTTTCTGTCTCAGCCCTGTCTAAACCAGACCCTGGTGACAATCTTTTACCGTGTTCTTTACTGTTCCTTCATGGCACTTAGCAGTTTGTAAAAGGATATATATGTTCATGTGCCTGTTTACTAGAAAGTAGAAACCATATCTAATTGTTTGTTGCTGTTATTGGTAATGTTCAGTGCAGTGCCTGGCATGCAAATAGCACCCAACGTTTATTGGTTGATGAAGAAAGGCAGATGTAACCTTCTAAATATTTTATTGGGGCAAACCAATATATTTGTATGGGATGATTTTTAAGCAGCGGTTGCCAACCTTTCAGACCTTGTGGACCACCGGTTGGCAACTGCTTAAGTTATCTCAAGTAGCTCCCCTTCAGTTTTTAAAATTATTGAATTTATTGGGGCAACATTGGTTAATAAAATTATGTAGGTTTCAAGCGTACTGTTATATAACACATCATCTGTATATTGTATTGTGTTCACCACCCAAAATCAAGTCTCCTTCCCTCACCATTTATCCCCTTTACCCGCTTCTGCCTGTCCCTACCCTCCTTTCCCTCTGGTAATCCCCACACTGTGTTTATGAGTTTTTGGGTTTTTTTTTTTTTTGCTTAATCCCTTCACCTTTTCACCCAGCCCTGCAACCCCCCTCCCCTCTGATACCCTTCAGTTCTTGACATGCACTCTTAAAGCTCATACACCTATCCCAACCCACTATCTATAGCTTCCCAGTCATCCAACAAAATAAAAAATAAATCACTTGGCAGAAAAGGGAGACAGGGGTAAGGGAGAAAGAAAGACATTTTAATATCACTTACATTTTTATTGAATTTCCCCTTCTCTCACTTTGTCAGATTATGAGCATTGCAGCAACAGAGAGGGGTTATCACAGCACCTCTTGCAAATTCCAGGTTACAGGCAAATTGGTCAATGGAAAAATATGGGCCAACAAAGATCTCAGCTCCCCATAAGCTATTTGTCTATTCTTATTTTCTCTTTCCCCTTCTCTTAATGTTAGCTACTTTTATACAGAGAGAGATCATTGAGGCTGTGAGCACGAACTCACCAGTATCCTGTGAAGAACCATCAAGAATGACTTTTGTCATTCCAATCATTGGTTTAACATCACAGAAGTAAGACCTGTTTAGGGTGCAGACAAGTTACCATTCCACCTTAGTCTGTGACATGTCCCACACTCCCTGGGAACCAAGGGACCAAGCTTCTGCACAAGAAGCTTGGGAGTTGTGTTGGAAAAGCAGACTGTGACTTGGCTCAAGGCTCCACATAAGGAGGGATCCACTTATCCATGCAGATGGCAGCAAGACAGGACACTTAGCCCATCAAGATACTGCTAACCTCCCCACCACTGCTCCACAAGAACAGAGCTTTGGGTATTGCTTCATTAAAAACACAGTAACTGCAGTTTAAGAGCCATTGCATCCTCAGGGTCAGTTTATTATATCTCATCATACCACAAAGAATCACAGTTTAAGGCCATTTTTTCATGTGTACTATGCAGTAAGCAAGATCTTGCCCATAGCTCCCCAACCAAGCCACTCCCAAGGGTGGACTGGGAATGTGATACCTGCAGACTCACCACAGAAGACTTGAATAAACATTTTCAATAGGGGTTCCAGCTAATCCCTTTGGTTTCCTCCCTAGAAAAGACTCACTCCATAGCAAAAGATGCTTGGAATACAGGTCACTGGAAACGACAAAAGAGGCAATAGCATTTTCCATACAATTAAAAGCAAATGGATCACTGGCTAGTCCTAGCATTTCTTCAGTATGATAAGCAGGAAGCCAGCCTTCTAATTTGGCTATCTGGGCACATAGCAATTGGCTAGGAGCCTGGACACTAAATTTCATGAGGATAAAGCTGAGGAGAGAATGGACATGCATTCCTCTACATGGAGGTGTTTTGATTAACTTGCTTAATGGATTAAGATGCCTGCTGGGCACTGAGTTCCCATGATAAACTGAGCCTCCATGATAAATAGGTAGCAGCACATCTATAGGTTCTGGGACTGCAGTTAAGCGAACAGCTGCTCAACAGCCATAAGAATCTTTTGACTTTTATAACCTTCACAATCCCTTTGGGCTATGCTGATTTTACCTGTGTGAAATGCTCCAGTTCTGGATCTTCATGAAGGTAGACAGAAGGAAAACCACTCACTCTCCCCACTGCCTAACCACACGGGTTTCAGCAAGTAGAGATTAGAATCCATTTTGGCTTACCTAGAACACCAGGAGACACCCTGGGAGTTAGGACACAGCAATTCTTTGCACAAGAGAACCAGGAGACAGGTTCTGTCACATCCCTATGAAGTCTAATAAAACAAGAATCCCCCCAAATCTTTTTCTTCACTGCCTGTGGAATTCTAAAAATCAAGAACAGAAAGAAAGAAAAGCCAAATACAGGAGGGAGGGGAGTACAGAGATAAATCATGGGAAGAATATCCAATTCCTTGGCCTCTGAAACGGCATTAGGCACACACAGTCCTCAGTAGTTACGTAGGATATTCTGTCCACCTTACGTGACTGCATGAGGAAGAAGCGTGTTTTGACCATCTGAAATCCTCAGCCTATCATCAAAGTTTAAGATAGAGACTTTGGGGTTCTGGAGACTAGGATGTTTTAAATAGAGAAGAAATTTTCCAAAGCAAAGCAAAAAGTGGAAAAAGTGCTTCAAAGCCCCTGAGCATTTCCCATAGTTCCTTGCTTTAGAATGTACATCACATTCTAGGGCAAAGGTGGGAGGATGATCTGCTATCTGCTCCATTCTTTGTGTGTGATTTTGATGTCCCCTCATTATAGATTTCCTGGGTTTTGATGTAATCTGCAGAAAAGTCTCCTAAACCGGGAATGGGTCAAGAATGCTAAAGAGAGAGATGGGGAAACGTGATAAGGCTGAGTCACACCTGCATTGACTGACTCAGATGATCAGCTTTGGTAGTCACGGGTTAGCTGATGCCTGTTTGAATCCCATCAGATTCTCGAATCTTGCTGTGTTAAACCATGTACTAAACAATACTTACAAGTCCCAGATTTCGACTTGTTCTCAAGGACTGTATTTATATACACTTGTATTCCCCCAAGGGCTTGGTTAAAGAATGATACTTGCTATATGACTGGATCCTAGATTTATATTACAGTTTCAAGAAGAGACAACCAGCATGTATAATGTTTTGTCCTCTAGACAGCAGAGGTCCTGGATCGATCATAGGACTTTTGTTTCTTCAAAATAAACTTATAATTTAACTACTTTTATACTGAAATAACTTTATGCCAGCAAAGTGATATATAACTTTTTAAATGCCCATACCGATATTTTATATTGCACTGACTTCATGCAAGCCAAAATAAAGACTAGCAAGTAAGTTCATTGCGTAAAGTTTGTGACTTTTGCAAACCCTACACCACTACATAGTAACTGCAGTGCAAAAGCCGTCTGGTACTCCATGGGGTCCTAGGGTGAGACACTAGATGTACAGGAAAGGGTAGCAATGCACTTTATTTTACAGGACGAGTTACTTGGTCACCACAATTTCTTTCTTACTGCAGCTTGTACATGCTAAGTATAGTCCCCGCATATCCACATGGTTCTTTTATTCACCCCTTGCTATTCTTTAAAAAAGTAAAATGAAACCTTGGAACATTTCAAGGGCTTAAGGCTCTCAGATGCTGAGAGTGATCAAAGACAAGTTGAGACACGAAAACAAAACTTCACAAACAATAATAGTGCATACATCCTCCACTATACATATTAGCACAAACATACCACAGCTGATGATAAGATGCCCAAGAGAATCTGGACTGAGAATTCTTACCAATAAAAGGAGTGGTTTCACAATTAGAGATGTGCAAAAATACTTTCACAGGATTCTTTTCCATTGGGTTCTCAATCTTTCCCTATCATACCTGATGGCTACTAAAAAAAGACAAGCTGATCTTGGGCAGAATAAAGTCTAAAGTTCTTTTCACTGAAGCTTTGATTAACAGAAAAAAATAAAAATAAAAGAACTTTAACATGGTGATTTTCAGATGTGTTCTTTGGTCAAGCAGCATAAAGCTCTCTGAAAGAAGTCCCCTTACCTGATACGAAAACAGAGTCAGTAGAGACGGTGCCAGTTTGGCCAACAGATATGTGTTCAGAATTTCTTTAAAAGAAGGGAAGGTAATGGAAGGCAAGGGAGACTAAACCCCTGATGTCAGGTTAGAATTGTCTTAGGACATCAAGAATAAAGAGAACCAGCACTCAGAAGAGTGATATTTAAATGGGCCAACTTCTAAAAAGGACAAGTTTATAACTTTAATCCTTATAGGAACATGACAAATGATTTCTGAGCAGAGGATTTACCAACATTTCCCTTTATCAGTTTAAATCCTAATCTGGACCTAGACCCAGGCAGAGGCCATCATAACTTTGAAAAGCAGATAGCATTAAGGAGCAAACCACAGACAGTCTGGTTCTGCAAGTAGTAATCAATTCTTCCGGCTGCCCCTGCCCCTCACCCAGCAGGACTGCACATCACTTCACGGAGCAGCTTTGAACACAGAATCATGAAGTGTGAGTCAGCTTCACCATGGAGGTCTGATCAGGGTGGGGTACGGGTGCCTTTAAAACAATTTAAGTGTTCTACGTAGTGGGTGGGGGCATTAAGTTACAGATTGGGGAGAATCCAGAAATTGGACATACCCTCAGACAGTGACCATCATGAAGAAATATTTGATGGTGAATGAAGAAATCTTTGTTCCATTCCAGTAAATGGAACAAGATCACGACTTGAGAGGCTCTAGACCAGGGGGAGTTACACAACGAGGGAGAATATCAACAGTGTTAACGTTTTCTGTTTTTCTTAAAAGGTTAAACTTAAGACTAAAAGCAGAACACTTTGGTTGATTACTTGACTGGTTAAATAAGGATTCCCAGGTTGGCAACCTCCGGGATCTGGAGTGGAAGTAAGTGGAAGGCACTTGCTCCCGAGGGAGGGAGGGCCAGGTGAGTCTTGAGGCTGTGATGCCGGCTGGCAGCTCTGGATGGGCCCAAGGCTGCAAGGCGGCTGGGGAAGGGCAACAGCCTGCGTGGTTAGCAGAGACAGGCGGGTCAGCGTGATTTCACAAATAGGATAGTTATAAAATAAAACATTTTTTAATGGACAAAAAAGCAAAGTGAGTCACCTTTTTTAAAAGGTGAAATGCAGCAAAGGAAGACGTGGAGCAGTTTTTCCTATTTACAAAATGCCATTTGGAGTGGAGGTGGCCACCGTCAGTAGTTGAGAAAATGTCTTTCACGTGAGACGGCCACAGAAGTGTGGTTCCTGGAACTGGCTCAGAAAGGCCACACACTGTCCTGGGTGAGGGAGTTTCCGTAAGGGAGCACCAAAAAGGCTCAGTCTTCTGTTTCTTCATATGTGGTCTCATCGAAGGGCCTGTCCAGCAGCGGCACCAACCGGTGACGGGAATACTTCAGCTGTAGTAGGTCCCCAACTTCATCTATCTCCTTGAGAGCCTGAAACGTAAGACAGAGCAGAGGTGGTCAGAGCCAGGGGCTGCAGGCGTGGCCAGTGCTTCCCATCCTCTGGTGGGACTGTTTGCATCCAGTGCGTTTACTCCAGCCGGACCACAGTGCAGCTATGCAGAGCTGCTTTCTGAGCAAGAACGTGGGGCTGACCATGAATAATGGGTTGTGAATAGCAGGTATTCAGGATAAAGGGTATAATTCACCACAGTATGTTATGCTTGGCAGGAAAAGAAACATGTGCCCTGGACTTGCCAGGCCGGCCACAATGTGTTCTCTCTCCTTTTATACTTCAGTGCTTACTCTTTCCAGTATCATGCTCCAGAAAACTGACGAGAAGTCTGCGCTGAGATGCCTCCCAGATGCAAGATGGAGAAAGTCCCCAAAGTGGACTGCTGCCCTGACTCAGGAAGAACACGTGGAAACGTGAGGAGGAGACTGTGTGGGTGAGGAACGGGCTGCAGGTAAGGGAGGAACAGGGAAAGGACAGAGCTAGATTTGAGATCCAGAAGCCCAGTCTTGGGAGATTATCTCATCTTCCCATCAAAACTCTGCTCAGTATAATGTTCTTTCCTGTAAAATTAGACCTTTATTTTTCAAAGAAAATAGGCTTCATATAAAACAATTCAAACAGTAAGGCAAGCTATAAAAGGCAAAGTCTTCCTGATTGCTACACTGGTCTACCTGGTAGCAGCAATCCATGTGTGGTCTCTTATGTGTATTGAAGAAAAAAGCTCTTTAAATATGACATACATACAGCAACATATGAATCAGAGTTCACAGAGTTAACCTTTCCAAAAAGCAGCACACACAGTCAAAATAGAGGATTCTAATATAAGAAAGGGATGTGTTCCGAATTTCTCAGAGAAAATTTTACTGCAAGGATAGGGAAACTCTAAGCCCCAGATATTTCTCAGAGAAATTCAAGGAAGACAGCAAAATGTTTCAAATCCTAGATGCTAAGACTTTCTAATAAAAGAACCTGGCATAGGTCAAAGAATGCAATTTTCAATTCACGGTAGCTCTGCAGCCCTGTTACTCACTCCCCAGACCCGTGGACATTACCTAGTGGGTCTAATAACAAGCCTGGGGTGAATGCGCTTGGCTTCAGAGATGATGGCTCTATGACACCATCTCATAAGAAACAGTAAGGCCGAGGCCGGTTTGGCTCAGTGGATAGAGCGTCGGCCTGCGGACTGGGGGGTCCCGGGTTCGATTCCGGTCAAGGGCATGTACCTGGGTTGCGGGCACATCCCCAGTGGGACATGTGCGGGAGGCAGCTGATCGATGTTTCTCTCTCATCGATGTTTCTGGCTTTCTGTCTCTCTCCCTTCCTCTCTGTGAAGGATCAATAAAATATATTTAAAAAAAAAAAAAAGAAACAGTAAGGTGGGCAGTAGAAGCCCTGTAACTCTCTGCATTCCATCAAGCCATCTACATCTTCTGTCCACTTATGGTTATCACATGTAAAAATGTACATCTTGTACTTCAGAAGAGGGAATCAGTTCGTTATTAATAAAAAGCCACGTTTACCTATTCTTAAGTTTAACTTTTAAAAATCAGTGTTTGTAGAGAGGAAAAGCCCACTAATAGTATTCCTTATTTATTCTAGCATAAGATAAAACATTCTTCACTCCAAATGTGAAAAGATATAAAAAGCAAGTAAGAGCTGGATTTCAATGTGTTATCAGAACAGTGGTACCTTTGAGAAGAGGCTTAATTGAAAGCTCCATATAGAAACAATTTAAGGTTGAATTTTAGCTGTGAGAACCCATTAGCCATTTATGCTCCTGACCTCTGATATAGAATTTGTTAATTTAAAACAACACATGACTTACTAAGATCATAGAGTAAAGGACATTTATGAACTCAAACTTCAGAAGAACTTAGTATTTTGTCATCAATTTAAAAAATAAAATGAATAAACCCACAGTAGCCCAAAGGGATCTAGATAACAAAATTTCTCTGATCCCAAACCAAATATTTCAGATGAGTAAGTTTTATTTACATAAAAGGTAAAATTGTAACTAGAAACTGCCGGCTATTATGTGGGGTTACCTGGTTAGATTAGAAATAGGAACCATTACAAGGACCACCATTTGTTAACAAATAGTCTACACCAGACCGCTGGATCACAGGGTAAGATGGGTTCTTAGTTAAAAAAGTGTTAATTATAGGGTTGATTGTGGTCCTTTAATAAGCGTATTTTACAACAGCTGGGCTCCTGAACCAATAGCACTGCCCTTCTTATTTTTAAAAATAACACTTTAGGAAACCAAGATGGCGGCATAGGTAAATACAGGAAATTGCTGCCTCCCACAACAACTTCAAAAATACAATGAAAAGACAAAACGGACATCATCCAGAACTACAGGAAGGCTGGCTGAGTGGAAATCCTACAACTAGAAGGAAAGAGAAAAGCACACTGAGACCCAGAGGAGCTGCAGAAGTAAAGTGCAGAGGTACGGAGGCTCGAGCGCACGCAGAAAGGGGCTGGCACCTGAGGACGCGGCTGTATTTTTGAATCGGGAGGGAGACACAAGCTCCCGACTGCTCTGAACTCCGGTTCCGGGAAGTCTCTGGGGACCCAGGACTCATATGGGGAGAAACTGGACTGTCTGGCAGCAGGCAGAACTCGGAACTTGAGGGCGGCTTTCCCTCAGAGGTGCTTGCAGCAATTACCAGGACACTGAGACGCGGGGCCCCTTGGGGTAGGGCTGAGGATCAGCCATAGCTGCTTGCTCCGCCCTTTGATTCCCTGAGACCCCGCCCCACCCAGGCTGCGGCAGAGGCTTTTGCATATGAATGCCCTGGCCCTTTGCAACCTGAAAATTACCTAACAAACTGCAGCTGGGCCAGACAGACGCAGAACTTCCAAGAGAAGGCCAACGCCCCACAGCAGCTTGCATTGCTTCACAGCTGGGTCTCATCTGGGCACCTCCAAACTCCAAAAAAGGAAGGGGAATCTGCAGTTCTCTTCGTAGCTCCTGCTGGGTAACCTCAGGCAGAGGCTGAATTAGCACCTCCTTAGATCCAAGAGCCAGTGTACCCAGTGGCCAGAGTGGGACCATCCAGATTACAACTCCTCAGATCCATAAGGGACACACTCAGGGGGAAGACTCAGTGAGCACCAAAGCCCCACAGAAGCAAATCTTGCCCCAGAAAGGTGTCTTCAGCACAGAAGTTCTCCCACTGCAAACACAGCTGATTCTCACTGCCAATTGGCCTGGAGGTCAATTCCTCCCAGTGATCCTACAACAATCAAGGCATAACTACAACAAGACTGTGCACAAAGCCCACAAGGGGGTGCACCAAGAGTGTCCACCTCAGGTAACTGGGAAGACTGAGCCACTGGGCCCTACAGGACACCTAGCACACAAAACCACTCTACCAACACAGGGAAGCATAAAAAATGCGGAGACAAAGAAACAGGTCACAAATGACAGAAATGGAGGAAAGCAAAAGACTGGATATAGAGTTCAAAACCATGTTTATAAGGTTTTTCAAGAATTTTATGGAAACCGCCAATAAATTTAGTGAGACCCTGTAGGATATGAAAAAAGACCAACTAGAAATTAAGCAAACACTGACTGAAATAAAGAATAATATACAGAGAACCAACAGCAGACAAGAGGATCCCAAAAATCAAGTCAAAGATTTGAAATACGAAGAAACAAAAAATACCCAACCGAAAAAGAAAAAAGAATCCAAAAATATGAAGATAGTGTAAGGAGCCTCTGGGACAGCTTCAAGCATACCAACATCAGAATTATAGGGGTACCAGAAGAAGAGAGAGGGCAAGATATTGAAAACCTATTTGAAAAAATAATGACAGAAAACTTCCCCTACCTGGTGAAAGAAACAGACTTACAGGTCCAGGAAGCGCAGAGAACCCCAAACAAAAGGAATCCAAAGAGGACCACACCAAGACACATCATAATTAAAATGCCAAGAGCAAAAGACAAAGAGAGAATCTTAAAAGCAGCAAGAGAAAGACAGTCAGTTACCTACAAGGGAGTACCCATACGACTGTCAGCGGATTTCTCAACAGAAACTTTGCAGGCCAGAAGAGAGTGGCGAGAAATATTCAAAGTGATGAATAGCAAGAACCTACAACCAAGATTACTTTATCCAGCATAGCTATCATTCAGAACTGAAGGTCAGATAAAGAGCTTCACAGATAAGAAAAAGCTAAAGGAGTTCATCACCACCAAACCAGCATTATATGAAATGCTGAAAGGTATTCTTTAAGAAGAGGAAGAAGAAAAAGGCACTCTTACCACTTGCCACAGCATGGATGGAACTGGAGAGCATTATGCTAAGTGAAATAAGCCAGTCAGAGAAGGATAAACACCACATTGATCTCACTCATTTGTGGAATATAATGAACAACATAAACTGATGAACAAGGACTGATCCAGAGATGGAGAGGCATTGATTGGACTGTCGGGTCTTGGAGGGAAGGTAGGGGAGGGTGGGGGTAAGGGGGGAAGATCAACCAAAGGACTTATATGTAAGCATATAGGCCTAACCAATGGACATGGACAACGGGGGGGTGAGGGCATGAGCGGGGCGCGGGGGTGGGGGGGGTAGGGGGTAACGTGGGGATAAGGACACATATGTAATATTTTAATCAATAAAAAAAATAAAACAAACAAACAAAAAAACACTTTAATGAGATACAATTCACATGCCACAAATTCACCTTTTGAAAGTGTACAAGTCAATGCTTTTAATATATTCAGAGTTGTACAACTTTCATCACTAATTATAAAGCATATCACCTCAAAAAAGAAACCTCACACTCCTATCAATCAATCCTCATTCCTCCATCACTACTAGCCCTGATAACTACCAATAGATTTTCTTTTCTTTCTTAGCTATAAAGAGTAATTTTAAAAAAATCCTCAATATGTTTATTGATTTTAGAGAGAGGAAAGGGAGAGAGAAAGAGAAAGAAAGAGAGAGAGAAACACTGTTCGGTTGCCTCCCATACATATCCTGATCAGGAATTGAACCTGCAACCTAGATATATACCCTGACCAGGAATTGAATCTGCAACTATTTTTTTGGGGTGTACGGGATGATGCTCAAAACTGAGTCACCTAGTCAGGAGCACCAATCTATTTTCTGACCCTACGAATTTAAAAAAATATATATTTTTTTATTCATTTCAGAGAGGAAGGGAGAGATAGAAACATCAATGATAAGAGAGAATCATGGATTGACTGCCTCCTGCACGCCCCCCACCAGGGATCGAGCCCACAACCCGGGCATGTGCCCCTGACTGGAATTGAACCTGGGACCCTTCAGTCCGCAGGCCGACGCTCTATCCCTTGAGCCAAACCAGTTAGGGCTGACCCTAGGAATTTACCTTTACAGGACGTTTTGTGTAAATGTGGTCTGTTGTGTCTGGCTTCTTTCACTTAACATAATGCTTTCTAAGCTCACCCATGCTGTGGGGGTCCGACTTTATCATTTTACATGTGGTTATCCAATTGCCTGGCACCATCTGTTGAAGAGACTAGTCTTTCCCCATTGACTAGCTTTGGTTCCCTTGTTGAACATTAATTAGCCAGATGCTTGGGTTTATTCCTCTCAGTGCTATTCCACTGGTCTATAAGAACATCTGTATGCTAGGATCCCACTGTTTTGAATTACTATAGCTTTGTAGTAAGTTTTGAAATCAGGAAGTTTGAGTCCTCCAACTTCAATTTTCTTTTTTAACACTATTTTGGCTATCTGGGGAACCTATAGTTCCATATGAATTTGAGGCTCTGCATTAAACTTTCTGCAAAAAAAGCCATTGGGATTTTGATAGGGACTGCACAATGGATTTATGGATCTTGCTGTACTGCCTACCATCTTAACAATATTAAATCTTCCAATCCACAAACTCAGGATGTCTTTCCATTTACTTAAATTTTCTTTCGGCAATGTTTGAATGCTATCATAAATGTGCCTGGTACTGTGTTAGGTCTTGGGATAGAGAATGGGCAAAATAGATTTAGCTCCTATCCTCAAGATTTATCTAATGGAGAGTATTTCCATAAACAATGAAAGGTGTGAATAATTCCCTAAGGAGAAATCTTTTCTTTTTAAAATATATTTCTTTATTGATTTCAAAGAGGAAGGGAGAGGGAGAGAGAGATAGAAGCATCAATGATGAGAGAGAATCATTGATCGGCTGCCTCTTACACACCCCCTAAGGGGAATTGAGCCTGCAACCCGGGCATGTGCCCTTTGCCGGAATCGAACCTGGGGCCCTTCAGTCCACAGGCTGATGCTCTAGTCACTGAGCCAAACTGGCTAGGGCGCTAAGGAGAAATATTAAGATTCCAAGGAAACATCAAGCAAGAGGGTTTGGGAATAGCCTTGAGCCAGTTTCCTTTAAGTGGAGATATGAAGAATGAGTAGGAATTAGCAGGGAAGAGATAAGAGAAGGCTCAAGAAAGAAAATCCTACAGACAAAAACAAACAAACAAGATCGTTTAGAGTAGAAACATAGAATAGAAAGGGAACTGTATAGTTAGTTGTAGAGGCCATAAAGAGGGAGGGCATGGCACAAGATGAAGCAAAAAAATTCCCCAAAGTCCCCATGATCACACAGGGTCTGGTGGGTGATGCTAATGGTTTTTCTTTGTTCTTTTTTGGTAAACAGCAATGTTTTAAGTAGCATTATATATTCCCTCCTCTATTTTACTGGTAAATATCTTAGGTGCTCAAAGAACGTCACGATCAACAAATAATTTCATCTGATAATCAGGCCCTCTGAGTATAAGGTATTTTATACCAAGGTTAAAGTGTCTACTTACAGTATCAAGAATTTCTTTGGTATGAGCTGCTGACAGGCAAAACCTGGCTCTGGACTCAATAATTGGGGTGGCAGGAAATCCCACCACAACTACTCCGATGTTCCGCTTCAGCATCTCCCGTCCAAAGGCACTGAGAAGGGAAAGCAAGGAAAAGAAACCAGGAAGAGTCATAAAGCATACAGTACAGAGGTCCTGCAGGGCTGAATGAGCTAAACTCCTGAATGAGAGGCGCTGGACACTTCTATGAGGAATTTCCTCTTCAAGTTAACATGGACAGTTCACAAAGACGTTTTTTACTCAGTCCAAAAGTGGTTGTCTCCCAAATGGTTTTCTTCACAAAGGTGAAGAAGACAGTTGGCAGAGACCAGTTTTTAATAGGGCTTGCCTAAAGTAATTTGCAATTTTGGCCTTAAAGTTTCCCAGACATGTAACAGTGGTTCAGAGGCTTCAAAATGAACTAGCGTTTAAAAACTGGCTCTTGAAATGTTAGGCTTGGCAGTTTAGAAGACTCTTAAGATTATAAGGACGCAGAGGATCTGTTGTTCCATGGACTTCTGCTCGTAAAATGGCCTGGTAGCACTAGCTCCCCAACACCAGGCATTTCTTTGACTGAGGTGGGCATCAATCTGCCTCTGGAATTCAGGGTTTCCTTTGGTGTTTGTGAGGCCAGCACATCCCCAGGCTCCAGCTGTGTGAGTACCCAGCTCTCATTAACCCTCAACCCCAAGGCAACCTGGTGGCATGTGACTTTGCTCCACGTCTGTATCTTGTCTAAATAACATAATTATAACTCTCATGTAAACTGTTATATTTACTAAATTATGTTCTTTGTCTTTTCCTCTTTTTGACTTACCAATCCTTTTTGTATTTTCCCCTTAGTTGTTTAAAGTGTTTTTTGGAATCCCACACATTTTAGTTACATTAGCAACTAATTACATTAGCGCCAGCCAGTCCCCACTCCCTCTAGTACCAGTACAGTCTTCGATGTACTTCCTTTGTGGCAGCAAGGGCGTGAGTGCCTGCATCTTCAGCTCATGTTCCCAAACTGTCTAGTGATTTATTCCAATTCTGCTTCACTCTCTCCAAGTCTTAATTATGATGTACACAGTCAGCTTTACTAGGGCAAAATAGACACAGTCCTCTCTAAAGAAAGGGTTCTAGATTCAGTCAGTCCTCCAGGCTGAATAACTCTTTCAGTTTATTCATGATAATTCCATTTCAAGAATGAGGAAAATTCTACACCTCTGCCTGGCTCATTTCCACCATTGCTTCTGAAGGCCTTAAGGCCAACTGCCCATATGACTTCCTGTTGAAAACTGAACTCTTTTTGCCTCAGTAAGCACCCCTGCCCAATTTTCCCCTCATTATTATCGTAGGAATCACCATGTTTCTAGGTTCCCTGATTGAATTTTCCCTCCTATTCATTTTAATAAACATTACTGAGTGGCCTCTGAATGCCAGGGCCTGCGGTAGGTAACTGGGGATTCAAAGATGAATAAAATACTTGCTCCTTTAATGACTTCAATTAAACCTTATCCAATTTTATATCTAAGAACCAGTCAAAACTCACAAATCTGAATTATTTTCCATCTCTGGAACAATTCTGCATGTAATTACTTTGCAAATAATCGTATTGGTTCATTTCATATTTGCTTTTCAAATGTCTTCTGGTTTTGTTATACACTGGAAGCCATTCTAGGACAAGGCTTCCTATTATATACACCCTGCATAAGCCAAAGAAGCTGGTGCAATCTGCACTTCTGGTAATTATGCAAGCACACACCCTCACTGGATGGCTCACCACTCGCCCTCATGGGCACTGCACTTTAGCTCCACTCACCTCCTTGCTATTCTTCCCTTGGCTAAGCATGTTCCTGCCTTATGGCCTTTGCACAAAAGCTTCTTTCTCCAGGTGGGTAACTCTCTCTGTCCTTTAAGCTCAGGTGTCATGTTCCCTTCCCACTGAGGCTCACCCTGACCACCCCATTTAATGCTGTAAACTGCCTGCCACAGGGCACGCTCAATGACCCTTATCTGCTCTGTATTTCCCATAGCTCTAAATACCTTCTCACATATGTCATGATTTACTTATCTATTATGTTTGTCACCCCACTAGAACGTAAGCTCCACGGGAGAGGGATTTTTACTTTTATGTATTGTTTGCTGATCTATCTGAATCCCCCAGAAGAGTGCATTAAACTCAAATGTATGTTTAATGAAAGGCTAACAAGTTAACATATTTTACAAGTTGGAATCCACTAATCAATGGCATATCTAGCGAATACATGTTAACATGAAGAGGCCAAAATACCTAATTCTGAGTCTCACATCACGGAAACCTTAAGCCTAGAGAGACCAGTTTGTATTGTGCAATAAAACGTACCCGATTTTGGCTGGCATGTAGAGCATCAAAGGCACCACTGGAGAATCTTCATTTCCATAGATGATGAAGCCCATCTCTTTCAGACGTCTCCTGAAATACCTAGTATTTTCAGCTAACTGCTGTACACACTCTTTGCCTGGAAAACCATGGGAAAACAAGTAAAATAATATTAAGAAAAAAAAGAGAGCAATCGCCTCTATCTCCATTCTGTCAATCAGTCCTATGATTTATTTCTTCCTTTCCAACATAAAATATTTTTGTACAGCAAGCTGTATGAAATATAAATATATCTTGCTTTGTATTTTGTCAGACTAGGTGTTGACAACAGATTTTATAGTAATGTACAAAATAATTTTAACAGCTAATATTTCCATTGCACATTAGCGTCCTCAAACATTGTCATCTCATTTAACACCCTACCATCCTTTTGCAGTAGGTAGGATATTTATTTTCATCTTCATTTTAGAGATCAGTAGACTCTCACAAAGGCGGTGATTGGCTGGTAAGTCACATGGCAATAAGTGGCACAGCTGAGACTAGAATCTAGGTCTCTCAACTTTAATATTCATTCCACCTAACGGTGCTGTGAATAATTTTACATATACGACCAGAGACAGAGCCATGTAGAGACCCAAATTTTCCTCTTAAGAGTCTGATTTTATGTTACCATTTCCCCAAAACTCCTACCAGACAGCAACAGCATATCCATAATAATGTAAAATCATATTTTTTAAAAAATATATTTTATTGATTTTTCACAGAGAGGAAGGGAGAGAGACAGAGAGAGTTAGAAACATCGATGAGAGAGAAACATCGATCAGCTGCCCGCAACCCAGGTACATGCCCTTGACCAGAATCGAACCCGGGACCTCTCAGTCCGCAGGCTGACGCTCTATCCACTGAGCCAAACCGGTTTCGGCTAAAATCATATTTTTAATCCCACTTTGTCCATCTTCCCTATAACACCAATGGATTGAAACATACACTTCTCTAACTGCTAAGTGACTAAACGTTTGGCCTGTTTTTGACATTACGGTAGGTCAATCTATGAATAGATGTCCCAACAACTGTTCTGTAATAGAGAGCAAGCCATGAATTCAAACGAAGATCTTAATTACGAATATGCCCAAGTAAAGAAAAGGTTTGCAGAAGGGGTTGGGGGAGGTCAGAGAGGGTGAAGGAGGATAAATGGTGATGCTTTAAGGAGACTTGACTTGGAGTGGTGAACACACAATACAAACAGAGGATGTATTATAGAATTGTACACCTGAAACCTATATAATTTTATTAACCAACTAGAGGCCTGATGCACGAAAATTTGTGCAAGAGTAGGCCTTCCTTCCCCAGCTGCTGGCACAGGCTTCCCTCTGGCACCCAGGACCCAGGCTTTTCTCTGGCCCTGGCTTTGTCCAGAAGGACGTTCGGAATGACGCCCAGAAGGGCTTCTGGTCTAATTAGCATATTACCCTTTTATTATTATAGATGTCATCCCAATAAATCCAATAAGAAAAAAAAGGTTTGCAGTCATTTTCTCACATATATTAGAAAGCCTGAAAATTAATATTAAAAACAAACATCATACTGTTCAAAAGATAAATCAATCAACCAGAAATACAAATGGTTAATATATTTCCTTAGAATTAGAATACTACTATATCCATCATTGATGGGAAGCTACTTTAGATATGTTTGCTACAAATAACCCCAAATTGCCCTAGCCAGTTTGGCTCAGGTGGATAGAGTGTCAGCCTATGGACCAAAGGGTCCTGGAGTTTGATTTTAGCCAAGGGCATGTACCTTGGTTGCAGGCTTCTCCCTGGCCCAGGCCCTGGTCGGGGCTCATGCAGGAGGCAACCAATTGATGTGTCTCTCTCACATCGATGTTCCTCTCTGTCTTTCCCTCTCTCTCTCCTATCTACTCTTCCTAAAAATCAGTGGAAAAATATCCTAGGGTGAGGATTAACAAATAACCTGAATTTAATACTCTCTATGTAAATAATTTCAAGTTGACCAAAAAATAACACTCAAACATAGATTAGCTTAGTATGAACTCTAATGAACATCGCGAAAATTATGACATAACTCTTACAAATAATAAAGCAGACATTAAAGTGTGTTATATTTAAGTATGTTAAGGAATGATGAGCCATGTGCTCTAGAAATAGCAATATATGCTTACTCTTACTCAAAAGAAGAGAATTCCACTCTGGCCATGATAGCATAACAGTGACCAGATTATCTTCCTGCTATAAACAATAGGAAACTGGATGAAGTATATAAAACAATGGTTTCCAGTTACTGGGCCACAGGCAGTGCAGGACTGAGAAGGTTAACAGGAGGTGAGCCTTTGGATTGTCCCTGTGCTACTAGAGTAGGTCCTAATCTGCTGCATAGGGTGGGGAACCTAGTCTTGCCAGTTGAGGACACCAGAGATAGGAGTTGGAGAGGCTAAGGAGGTTAGAATTTATTGGGCAGTGTATAGGAGAGGATGAGGGGATCTATGGAAGGGCCCCTTGAGCCTCTGGCAGAGTGCTGACCTGCATAAGTATGAGAAGAAACCATCAGGTGCCGGGGAAGGATACACCAGAATGCAGCCAACTGAGTTGGCAATAGTTTTTATTTTCACCCACCCACATGGAAAGACCTCGGAAGGGTATCACAATAGTAATGGAGTTAAATTAGCCTGAGACTAAAAGTTGTGCTTGACCCACTCTAACAAACCTTAAAGGCAAGTCTCAAAAGGATCCAATTGATTTTCAACAGAAATAACAGAGTAATGCTATTAAAAATATGCTCCTAGCCTGAGCCAGTGTGGCCCATTGGTTGAGCGCCCACTCATGAACCAGGAAGTCCTGAGTTTGATTCCTAGTCAGGGCACATGCCTGGGTTGCGGGTTCAGTCCCCAGTAGGGGGTGTGAAGGAGGCAGCTGATCAATGATTCTCTTTCATCACTGATGTTTCCATTCCTCTCTCCCCTCTCCCTTCCTCTTTCTGAAATAAAAATACATTTAAAAAAATGTGTCTACATCAGAAAGGTAGAGGAAAGATGACAAGAAGATAAAGAAAACGTATAAAAAGAAACAATTGCTACAACAATGCTGATGAATCTCATAAGCGTTATGTTAAATAAACCAGGCACAAGACTATATATATACACTGTGTGAATTCATTTATAGAAAAATTTAAAGAGACAATTATAGAGACAGGAAACAGATCTGTGGTTGCCAAGGAATGGAGGAAGGACTGGCAGCAAAGGGGTATGAGGAAACTTTTGGGGTGACAAAAATACTCTATACCTTCATTGTAGTATGGTTACATGACTATACATCTGTCAAAACTCATGGAATTATACACTTAAAATTGGTGAATTTCATTGTATGTAAATGATATCTCATTAAAGATGGTTTCTAAAAACTTGAGTGAATATTTGCATAATAGTGTACATTAATTTTTCTCATGCTCACTTTATCATTTTGCAACTTGCTGTTTTCCTATCATGCACCAAAAACATTTTATTTAAAAATCCCAATAAATATATTCCAAGAATATCAAGAAAAATTATCAATAAAGAAATGTTAAGAGATTTAGACCTTCACTTTTCCACTAATTGCTATATCATTTTAAATGAGTTTTTTTTTAAATGAAAGAAATGGAAATCTCACTCTCACCATTCATCATCTGTTCCCTGACAATAAGAGTTCCAAAAGAAAATACATCTAAATTAACACATGCATATACAACCCGAAGATACTGGGAATAGGCATTTAAAATCCCCAACTTATATATCCTTAATATTGCTGAACAGTATTCCTTTGTAAAGGTATACCAGAATTTATTTATCCTTCATGTGTTAATAAATATCAGACTTGAGATTATCAACCTACATTCTGGCAGCTATAAATTCAGATGAAAAAGAATTCTCTACTTGTAAGAACACTAATTCAAAAAGATGTATGTTCCTCTATGTTCACTGCAGCATTATTTACAATAGCCAAGATACAGAAACAACCTAAGTGTCCATCAATGAATGAGTGAATAAAGGAGATGATCAAAAACAAACCCATAGATATAGACAACAGAAAGGTGGTAATCAGAGGGAAAGGAAAGTGGGAAGATGAAATGGGTAAAGAGGTCAAATATATGGTAATGGAGAGACACTAGGCTTTTGTGGTGAGCAGGAAAGAGTATAGAGAAACAAATTATAATGTTGCATACCTGAAATTTGCTATTTAAGCAATGTTACCTTAATAAAAAAATTAATTTTAGAATGATTAGCTTTGTTAAAAAAAATATAACTCTTAAGAGTTCTTTATCCTTGCCTAAGAGCACAGATGGTTACATAAGAAGTCAGGAGGAGAGAAACCAAGATGGCGGCATAGGTTAACGCCGGAGATTCCTGCCTCGAACAACCACTTCAAAAAACAACTAAAAGATGGAACGGACATCATCCAGAACCACAGGAAGGCTGGCTGAGTGGAAATTCTACAACTAGGAGGAAAGAGAATATCATACCCAGACTCAGAAGAGGCGCAGTGCTGAAGTGAAATACTCAGGTGCGGAGTACGCTCGGAGCGGGCTGGCGGCGGAGGGCGCGGTTGTTGTTTTCAATCGGGAGGGAGTTTCAGACTCTGAGCTCCAGATCTGGGCGAGGCTCTAGGGACCCAGACTCAAATGGGAGAAGCGGGACTGTCTGGCTTCGGTCGGAACTCGAAGGCAGCTTTCTCTCCGAGGTTTGCAGCGGTGGCTGGGACTCTGTGAGGCAGAGCCCCTAGGGACGGAACTGAGAGCAGCCATAACTGCTCGCTCCTGCCCGCCCTGTAGATCCCCGGGGACCCGCCCCGGCCAAGCCCTGCGCAGAGCCATTTGCCGGATAGCCTCAGGCAAACGCTAGATTAGCACCGCCCTAGAGATCCAGCACAGAAGCTCTCCCACTGCAGACACAGCGGACTCTCATAGCCAGTTAGCCTGGAGGTCAAATCACCCCCGGTATTGCCGTCAACAATCAAGGCTTAACTACAACAAGACTGCTCACAAAGACCACTAGGGGGTGTACCAAGAAAGCATAAAAAATGCGGAGACAAAGAAACAGGACAAAACTGTCAATGGAGGATACTGAGTTCAGAACCACACTTTTAAGGTCTCTTAAGAACTGTCTAGAAGCCGCCGATAAATGTAGTGAGATCCTCAAGAAAACTAATGAGACCCTCGATGTTATGATAAAGAACCAACTAAAAATTAAGCATACACGGACTGAAATAACGAATGCTATACAGACTCCCAACAGCAGACCAGAGGAGCGCAAGAATCAAGGCAAAGATTTGAAATGCGAAGAAGCAAAAAACACCCAACCAGAAAAGCAAAATGAAAAAAGAATCCGAAAATACGAAGATAGTGTAAGGAGCCTCTGGGACAGCTTCAAGTGTACCAACATCAGAATTATAGGGGTGCCAGAAGATGAGAGAGAGCAAGATATTGAAAACCTATTTGAAGAAATAATGACAGAAAACTTCCCCCACCTGGTGAAAGAAATGGACTTACAAGTCCAGGAAGCGCAGAGAACCCCAAACAAAAGGAATCCAAAGAGGACCACACCAAGACACATCATAATTAAAATGCCAAGAGCAAAAGACAAAGAGAGAATCTTAAAAGCAGCAAGAGAAAGAAACTCAGTTACCTACAAGGGAATACCCATACGACTGTCAGCTGATTTCTCAACAGAAACTTTGCAGGCCAGAAGGGAGTGGCAAGAAATATTCAAAGTGATGAATAGCAAGAACCTACAACCAAGATTACTTTATCCAGCAAAGCTATCATTCAGAACTGAAGGTCAGATAAAGAGCTTCACAGATAAGGAAAAGCTAAAGGAGTTCATCACCACCAAACCAGTATTATATGAAATGCTGAAAGGTATCCTTTAAGAAGAGGAAGAAGAAGAAAAAGGTAAAGATACAAATTATGAACAACAAACATGCATCTATCAACAAGTGAATCTAAGAATCAAGTGAATAAATAATCTGGTGATCATAATAGAATCAGGGACATAGAAAGGAAATGGACTGACTATTCTTGGGGGGGAAAGGGGTGTGGGAGATGCGGGAAGAGACTGGACAAAAAATCGTGCACCTATGGATGAGGACAGTGGGTGGGGAGTGAGGGCGGAGGGTGGGGCGGGAACTGGGAGGAGGGGAGTAATGGGGGGGAAAAAGAGGAACAAATGTAATAATCTGAACAATAAAGATTTAATTAAAAAAAAAGACTATTGTTATAGGTTAAACACTTGAAATAGAAGCTTTATAAAATCCGAGAGAAAAAAAAAGAAGAAGTCAGCATTCTTCTCTACTTTTCAAACATAAATCTTTACTTTTAAGTGCAATAAAAAGCATAAGAGCAATTTGGAGAAAACCTCTACTAATTTCTCGTGAACTTTACACCTGAACCTCACTCTGTGGCAGTCCTTTAGACTGCATCAATATGGTTTGTTAGAATGAAACCATTTTTAGAACATCTTTTATAAAAATCCACAGCTTGGCATGAAAGAGAAAAGTAAGTGTGTGTAATTCATTTCTCAGAGAACACAGCATATATCTTTAATAAACTTTATGCTCAGGAAGGAAGTAATGAATTTGAAATTATCAATAGGTTGTGATGGAATTATTGGATTCAATTCCTTTAAGGAAACAGAAAGCCCTTTTAGGACAGAGATGGAAGAAGCATCACAATTATCTACCCATTTTTTTAAAAAATATATTTGATTTTTTACAGAGAGGAAGGAAGAGGAATAGAGAGTTAGAAACATTTATGAGAGAGAAACATCGATCAACTGCCTCTTGCACACCTCCTACTGGGGATGTGCCTGCAATCAAGGTACATGCCCTTGACCGGAATTGAGCCCGGGACCCCTCAGTCCACAGGCTGACGCTCTATCCACCGAGCCAAATCAGTTAGGGCACAATTATCCACCTATTAATAAACATGACACAGTGATAACTTTAAATCACTTTTACAAAACAAAATTAGATTTAGAGAACTACATTTATTATCCACAGCCAAACAGATTGTAAAGCTGTACCACTTGTATTTCAGCCCTTTTCAAAAGGAGTATTTTAATCAAGTCTTAATCAAGAATTCTCAGCCATGTAATCTTAAGGTCTGAAAGAACTACTGCATTATTACTTATTTTGTCTTAAGGCAAAGATATGGAATTAGTGCTATTTACATAGAATTTATGTTTCAAAGAATACAGCATGTATTCACCTGCTTAAATAGTAGTATAATTTTCAATTTAGCTGATGAACTTTTATATAACATGACATAATCAATAAAATGTGTTTGAGTCTGAAACTTCAAAAATAACATTTATGGTGTTAACTGAACTCTTTCAAAATAAAGGACAGAAACATAAATGATGTTCAGCCAGAGTTGCTCTCCTAACTCACATTATACTCCATTACACAGCTCCTAATCTTCTTAGATTTCCTGGATATGCTGATATAATCTGCCTTCCTGGGAAAAATAAAATAAAATTACTGCTACTCTTCAGGCTTATGCTTTCCAGTTAATTATAATGGGCTGGAAAAATCTGAAATCAAAGCACTTCTTTTTCCCTCCTCCCTTTCTTCTTAAAGGTCACAACCTTAAAGCAAATAAAGGTTTTCTCAATATAGGGTCCCCCAAATAAAACAGATAGCCCCCAAAATGGTTTCAGTTAGTTTTCAGCATTAATACAAGTTAAGGCACTTGAGGTGGGATAAAATATGGAAAAATTCTACCCATCGCCATGTTCTAATTTATACTATCAAAAACATTACATTGTGGATAGTTCTTATCTCCTTAATTTAATATTTTATGTCTAATCGTTTACTTTAACCAACTGTACAAGGTCTTGTTTTGCTTGGAAAGTTACTTTTTCTTTTTTAAAAAAATATATTTTATTGATTTTTTACAGAGAGGAAGGGAGAGAGATAGAGAGTTAGAAACATCGGTGGGAGAGAAACATCGATCAGCCGCCTCCTGCACATCTCCCACTGGGGATGTGCCTGCAACCCAGGTACATGCCCTTGACCGGAATTGAACCTGGGATCCCTCAGTCCGCAGGCCGACGCTCTATCCACTGAGCCAAACCGGCTTTGGCGGAAAGTTACTTTTTCTAATATATATTACTTTGGTTAAATTATATTGCAGAGTAAAAAAGGAACATGTTTTACTCGTGTGGTTTTTTCCTTCAAAAGCATTTTTTTAAAAACAGCCCTGGCCAGGTAGCTCAGTTGGTTACAGCATTGTCCCAATACACCAAGGTTTCGGGTTTGATCTCTGGTCAGGGCACATACAAGAATCAACTAATGAATGCATAAATAAGTGAAAAAAGTGTATTTTGCTTCAGTTACTATATCTCTAAATATTACCAGGTCAACTACTAACCCACCTTACCTCCTGATAAGAAAGATACACTGAGACTAACTGGTGTTGCCTAATGGTTGAGCATCAACCCATGAATGAAGAGGTCACCAGTTTGATTCCTTGTCAGGGCACATGCCTGGGTTGTGGGCTCAATCCCTAGTAGGGAGCATTCAGGAGACAGCCCATCAATGATGTCTCTCTCTCATCAATGTTTTATCTCTCTATCCCTCTCCCTTCCTCTCTCTCTCAAAAAATCAATTTAAAAAATAGCATTAAAAAAGAAAGAAAGATATACTGAGGCCCTAGATGGGTAGCTCAGTTGGTTAGAGTGTCATCTCGATACATCAAGGTTGAGGGCTTGATCCCTGGTCAAGGCACATACAGAAATCAAACAATGGCTGAACAAATAAGTGGAACAACCAATGTCTGTCTGTCTCTCTCTCTCTAATCAATCAATTAAATTTTTTTAAAAAAAGAAAGATATACTAAACCTGAACATATGCCTACTCTATGACCCAACAATTCCATTTCTAGGTAGATATACCCAACAGAATTGTGTACCAAAAAAACAGGTAATACAGGTACAAGAATGTCACTCTTGATAACAGCCAAAATCAATACACAACCCAAATGCCCATCAGCACAATGGATAAACTGTAAGATAGTCAAGCAATAGAATACTAGGTAGCAATAAATAAATTATTCCAACTAAACATATGGGTGAATCTCAAAGACATACTGATTAATACAATATGCCAGATTCAAAAGACGGATTATATATAAAGACTGTATGTAAGCCTGGCAGGCATGGGTCAGTAGTTAATCATCAACCTATGAACCAGGAGGTCACAGTTCGATTCCCCGTTGGGGCACATGCCCGGGTTGCCGGCTCGATCTCCCATGTGGGGAGTGCAGGAGGCAGCCAATCAACGATTCTCTCTCATCACTGATGTTTCTATCTCTCTCTCCCTCTCCCTTCCTCTCTGAAATCAATAAAAAATATATTTAAAAAAAAGATTGTATGTAAGATTCCATTTATATGAATTTCAAGAATGGGCAAAACTAATATACAGAGTGAAAATATTGGTTTATCTTTGGCAAAGAGGAATGGACTAGAAGAAGCACAAGACAGTCTTCTGGGATACTAGAAATATTCTATTCCGTGATCAGGTGGTGGTTACATGGGTGTGTTTTATTCATTGAATCGAATGCATAAGATTTGTGCACTTCACTGTATGAATGTAAACACTTCAATAAAAATAAAAATTTAAATACTTGGAAAATCAACTGCAGTTAAAAATCTTGAACGAGCCTTAGCTGCTTTGGCTCAATGGATAGAGCGTCAGCCTGTGGACTGAAGGGTCCCAGGTTCAATTCTGGTCAAGGGCACATGCCGGGGTTGTAGGCTCGGTCCCCAGTGGGGGGCATGCAGAAGCAGCCAATCAATGATTTTCTCTCATCATTGATGTTTCTCTCTCTCTCTCTCTCTCTCTCTCTCTCTCTCTCTCTCTCCTTTCCTCTCTGAAATCAATAAAAATATATTTTAAAAAAAACTAGAATGAGATTAAACTTCTGATATCTCAATTCATAATCTTAAATATATCCAACTATAATTTAATAATCACCTTTTTACTATACAAACAAAAAAACCAAGCCCAAAACAGAACCATATAGATTTTACAGTGGTAGGCTCAGGCATTCTCTTAGCCTTTGTTGTTTAAATTGAATTAGAAAAGCCAAAACCGGTTTGGCTCAGTGGATAGAGCGTCGGCCTGCGGACTGAGGGGTCCCAGGTTCGATTCCGGTCAAGGGCATGTACCTGGGTTGCGGGCACCTCCCCAGTGGGAGATGTGCAGGAGGCAGCTTATCGATGTTTCTCTCTCATCGATGTTTCTAACTCTCTGTCTCTCTCCCTTCCTCTCTGTAAAAAATCAATAAAATATATTAAAAAAAAAAACAAACAATAAATTGAATTAGAAAAAAAAAAAAAATCAAAATTTTTTATGTTGGGTGTTCCAGGAATTAAGACAGGGTAAGTGTTATGAAAACAGCACTTCAGAGTTAAAGGAAGGAAATGAAAGGATAAAGGGGCTGGGCCTTACTCTTTCCTCCCTTCTCTTTTAAAATAATCATATCAATAAATGCACAAATCTGACAATGTTGGCCATTTATTTTCTATCTCTGCCTCTACTTTCATTCCAATAAAGTCACCTTTTCCCCTCGATCAGCGGTTCTCAACCTGTGGGTTGCGACCCCTTTGGGGGGTCAAACGACCCTTTCATACGGGTCGCCTAAGACCATCGGAAAACACATATATAATTACATATTGTTTTTGTGATTAATCACTATGCTTTAAGTATGTTCAATTTGTAACAATGAAATTGTGGGTCACCACAACATGAGGAACTGTATTAAAGGGTTGCGCCATTAGGAAGGTTGAGAACCACTGCCCTAGATGTTTTAGCACTAGGTGTTTCTTGTACATATTCTGCTAAGAGGGAGGGAGAGGTTGATGGAAGCCTGGCACAGTATTGGCAGCTAATTGTGTTCAGGCTGCCTCCTGGAAGACTGCCTTTTAGTAGCACTATGGGACATTATAACTGAAACTTTTAGGATGCAATGGAGTACAGAAATATTCAGCAAAGAAAGAGTTTAGTAAATGACATCACTGTAGTACTAAAGCATAGACCAACATGTCATGCTCACTGAAAATGTCAATTTGGAATTTAAAAAGCTTGAAACATCTCTGGGTGAGCATAATATCAACGTATAACAAAAATTCTCCTGAAACTGTAGGGGGAAAAGAGTGTTTCCTATGAAGACTGGGAACTGAAATTCTGAAGGTCAAATATGATAATATTGGCAATAAGTAATAATTGTCTTAGGACTAACACTTTTGCTGAATTAGAACAAAGGGATGGGTTTGTGTGGAAAGTAGAGGGCTTGAGTTCCATTTTAAAAGAGGTGAAACTGAGCAGAATGAGTGCACACGAAGAGTTTAAGGAAGGCTGGACTGTACCAGGGCTTAAGATGTTCTTAAACTAAACAGACCTTACGTAAACAGAACATTCCTTACATGTGCAAGCATATCCTTTAATAGTGAGAATTGCTGGGATTCCTGATTCCACTTAATCAGGAAAATCAGAGTTACACAAATAACTTTTACTTCTTTTAAGAAAGGGGAAGTAGGGTTGACAAGTGAACATTTAGATTTGATGTTTACTAACTGTAATAGAAAAAAATTTCTGAGGTTTCTGGGGTTTTTAGGAGCCCAGAGGTTGTTCCGTATTATCCTACATAATAAAAGTGTAGTAGGCAAATTGTCCCCTTGACCAGGAATTTGTCCGGGGCTCAACCAGGGGACAGGACAGGCCAGGGGAAGGGAGGGAGGCCCGGCCGGCAGCTGGTAGCTGCTAGAGACCCTACCAGTGCACGAATTTTGTGCACTGGGCCTCTAGCCTCTCTATATATAAAAGCTAAGTGACCATTCGACCGATAGCTATGACATGCACTGACCACCAGGGGCAGATGTTCAACACAGAAGCTGCTGAGCTGTGGTGACTTGGCAGCTGTGGTTCTTGGGTGACGCACCATGAACCGGAGAGGAGGGAGCCTGATTCCGGGGTGCATCACCCAAGAAACGCCCTCTCGCAATCTGAGACCCCTTGGGTGCACAAATCCGTGCACCGGACTAGTTTATTCCATATTAATGAACTATTTCATCAAGTCCAATATTGTCAATTATAGAAAAAGATGACATATTTGTGTTAAGTCCCTCAAGTAGGAATTAAAAGAAACTGTGCACATACAGTTTCTACAGGCTATAGGGTTTCTTAGAGAAAATACTAGCCCTAGCCAGTTTAGTTCAGTGGACAGAACGTTGGCTCCCCGGATGAAGGCTCTCGAGTTTGATTCTGGTCAAGGGCATGTACCTCAGTTGTAGGCTCGATCCTAAGTGTGGGAGGCAACCAATGGATTTATCTCTCTCACATTGATGTCTCTCTCTCTCTCTCTTTCTCCCCAGCACCCTTCCACTCCCTCAAAAATCAATGGGAAAATATCCTTGGGTGAGGATTAAAAAACAAACAAACACAAAACACACACACACACACACACACACACACACACACAAATACTAAAGAAGTAGAACTTGGAGGCTACTAACATTTTTGAAACCTCAGGGAAGCCTATCATTACAACATAAAACTACTTTTTAAAAAAAACCTCAGAAGTCTAGTATATAAAAATAATTAAATAACAAAGATTTCACTTCATGTATATATTTGCTAGTGATATCTATCTATACATAAAAGCCGAGCAACCGAACAGTGAAACGACCAGAATGACCGGAGTGACCAGTTGCTATGACACGCACTGCAGCGGCCAACCAGCCCCATCAGGCCCCCCCAAACTCCTGAGGTCCCTTTGCCCGGCTGGCCCTACCCCCCTGCCGATTGGGGGTGGGGCTGGCCAGGGGGCATGGCCAGTCAGCCAACCTCCCCCAGCTGCCTCCTCCTCATTAGCCCCCCACCATCGGGGGCGGGCCAGTGGACCCCACCCATGCACCAATTTGTGCACCAGACCTCTAGTAGGAGATATAAAAGTGGTATAAAGACCATTACACCAAGGCAAAAATCTCACTGGGAAGATTACATAGAAAGGGGAGAATGTATCCTGTGCTAGACAAGCAGGTACAAACTAAATATATCCTGAGACCCACCCTCTATGTGCCAGATACTGTTCTGGACCTTGGTTATTTTGTATCTAACGAAAGAGAAAAACTGCTGCCTGCATGGAGCTTACTTTCCAGTGTGGGAGACAGACAACAAAAAGATAATTGCCTCATCCAAGTGGCACTTGAGAAAGGACCTGAATGAGCCAAGTGCTATCTCCATAAAGCACCAAGGCTGGAAGCAAAAGCATGACTAGCATTTAAAAAAATGTATTTATAGATTTTAGAGAGGAAGGGAGAGGGAGAGAGAGAAACATCAATGATGAGAGAGAATCATTGATCAGCTGCCTCCTGCACGGCCCACAATGGGGATCGAGCCCACAACCCAGGCATGAACCTTGAACAACATGGGTTTGAATTGTGCAGGTCCACTTACAGGTAGATTATTTTCAATAAACATACATTTGGCCCTTTGTAACCCTGGGTTTCACATCCTTGGATTACCACGGATGTGGAGGGCTGATTGTATGCATTGTACTACACCATTTTATTTATTTGTTTTTAAAATCCTCACCAGAGTATATGTTTTAATTGATTTTAGATAGAGAAGAAGGAAGAGAGAGAGAGGAGAAAAAAACATCATGAGAGAGAGACACGAGAGAGAAACAACATGACTGGGAATTGAAGCCCCCAACCTAAAATGTGCCCTGACTGGGAATTGAATTTGCAACCTTTTGATGTACAGGACGACGCTTCAACCAACTGAGCCACCTGGCCAGGGCTGTTCTATGTCATTTGATATGAGGGACTTGAGCATCAAAGATTTTGGTATCCATGGGGTCCTGGAGCCAATATCCTGCAGAAACCGAGGGATGACTACTAGTATATTTCAAAAGTAGACTGAAATGAATCTTGTCTATCTAGGAGGAACAGACCAACTAGAGTCAGAAAAGGAATCAAGGAGTCAAAAAATTTTACTGGAACTCTTTTCATGGATGTCTTCTAATTTTCAGCCCTGTTTATTTATCTTCATTGACTGATCCCTCTGCTATGTCTGACTATTAAATCCAGGTGAAAGGAGATAGGAATCACGCTAAGTTTAAGAAGGAATAATCTGCCGAAACCGGTTTGGCTCAGTGGATAGAGCGTCAGCCTGCGGACTGAAAGGTCCCAGGTTCGATTCCGGTCAAGGGCATGTACCTCGGTTGTGGGCACATCCCCAGTAGGGAGTGTGCAGGAGGCAGCTGATCGATGTTTCTCTCTCATCAATGTTTCTAACTCTCTATCCCTCTCCCTTCCTCTCTGTAAAAAATCAATAAAATATATCTAAAAAAAAAAAAAGAAGGAATAATCCACAGGCTCTGGTGATTAAATACACAGGGAATAAAGAAGGACAGAAAATACAATAATAGGGATTCCTTGTTTTGACCACTTAATGAATAGTAATGTCACTATCTGAGATGGAGAACACAAAAGAAAAAGCAGGTTTGAGAGGAAACAAATGGAAAAGGCAAAAAACTTTAGAGAAACAAAACTCAATTTTTATAAGCAAGTATTTGTAGAGTCTAAAGGCTTAAAATTAAGTAGGTCAAGCTACTGCTTCCAAATTTGGATTGTATATTGAAAGTTAATCACTAGGATGATGAAAAGATTCTGGAAATGGATAGTAGTGATGGTTGCACAACATTGTAAAATGTACTTAATGCCAATGAACTGCAGACCTAAAATTGGCTAAAATGATAAATTTTATGTTATGTATATTTTACCACAACGTCCACTCATTAGAAGTTGTTTTTTAAATTGAGATATAACTCACATACTATATACAACTTACCCCATTTAAAGTATACAATTCAAAGTTTCTTAGTATATTTATAGAGTTGTGCAACCATCACAATAATTAATTTTAGAACATTTTCATCACCCCTCCCCCAAAATGAGGACCCATTAGCAAATAATCGCCAATGTACCCCAATCTTTCCAGCCTATGCAGGACGCAGCTAGAATGTAATATAATTTATCCCTCGGTGACTTTTTTTCTACATAAACCTAAGCCTTATGGCAGTGGTTCTCAAGCTTCCTAATGCCACGACCCTTTAATACAGTTCCTCATGTTGTGGTGACCCCCATAAAATTATTTTCGTTGCTACTTCATAATTGTAATTTTGCTGTTATGAATGGTAATGTAAATATCTGATATGCCGGATGTATTTTCACTGTTACAAATTGAACATAATTAAAGCATAGTGATTAATCACAAAAACAATATGTAATTATATATGTGCTTTCCAATGGTCTTAGGCGACCCCTGTGAAAGGGTCGTTTGACCCCCAAAGGGGTCGCGACCCACAGGTTGAGAACCACTGCCTTATGGGCTAACTTCTGAGGAAAAAAATCCACACCTCTCTTAAAACTCTTAAGTCTTTCTCTGCTATTACTTGAGTGGTCAAGATAAAACTCTACTAATGAAAATTCATATGGATTTTTCTGCAATTTAGATAAAAATCACACAAATCAGTAAACATGAGCAATTTACCCTTTCATTTTCATTTTGTTTTTGTTATTTTCTACTAGTATGTATGTATTTCTAATCTTTAGATACTCCAAAAGAACCAAGAGCACTGTGAAAGATGATGGCTAGAAGTAAAAAACATTGGTTATGAAAAGTTCCTGGCACATTTTAAGACATGCCTTTTACTTTGTACTTCATTAATTTGCTCTTGTTTTTAAGTTCCTGTTTCTGTTCTTTCGCCTTTCATGTGTGATCTTGTGCCCTCAAAACCAACTCTAAATGCTGAGGGCAAATACTGTTCCCCCACCCCCTTTACCTCTCCCAAGTATACACAGCAGACATTCAAGTTGAAATATTCTGAGAAAATGAAAACCCTTTTATGTGTTCAAACTAATTTAAATTCCACAGTGGAATGACCTATGTTCATTACATTAAGGCAATTAATAATTAAATATCTCATATACAAAAAGCATCTGACACTGGACACCCAGGTTCAAATCATGGCCTTAGGTAAGCAATTTCATCTCTTAGCTGCTTCACTTTGTAAAGTAAGGAGAAGTATGTCTAACATTTTTTCTGAGAATTTAATGAAAAGCACTTGGAACCATGCTCAGTAAACACAATAAATGTCCACTATTTTGTTTCTTTCCATGCATATATTTTTCCCTTAAAATTATGCCATTCAGTCCAACTGGCGTGGCCCAGTGGTTGAGCATCGACCTATGAACAAAGAGGTCACGGTTCAATTCCTGGTAGGTGCACAGGCCCAGGCTGCGGGCTCGATCCCCAGTGTGGGGCACGCAGGAGGCAGCTGATCGATAATTCTCTCTCATCATTGATGTTTCTATCTCATTCTCCCTCTCCCTTCCTCTCTGAAATCACACTCTTAGTCAATAACTCAGGACACAGCTGACATTCTTAAACTTTCTGATTTACAATTTATAAATATGCTTGATATACAGGGCGTCCCCCCAAAAATGTATGTACACTTTGAAACCATTCCTTACTGTAACAGGGAGAGAAGCTGGTCTCTACCTGGGCTAAACTGATTCTCTCACCTAATGATCTGGAAGAAGTGTAAAATGTGAAACCATCCAAAAGCTATTTGGATGTAATATATCAAAGCAGTAAAAGCAGGTCTGAGAAAGAAAGGAACAAATAATCTACTATCTTCCTAAATTTCACCAATAACTTGTTTAGTTTGATTTTTTGGTGGTATAAATATTTCTTAATTTAGACCAACTGCCCAGGAGACAGTGACCGGTGGCGGGGACCCAATGACTCAGGTGGAGGGGGGCGTGTGGGAGCCCAGGGGCCAGGGCCCAGAGGTCAGCTGGGATCTGCCTTTCCACGCCAGACACTCGCACTCTGTTCGCCATCCAGACTTAGGGACTGTGCCCGTGCACAAATTTCGTGCACCAGGCCTCTAGTAGTATAATTATAAACTAGGTGTGGTAGACAGGGAGGAACCTAGCAAAGTCTGTTTGTTAAAATTCCTCTCAGTGTCTCATTGTGTCCTGGATGGCCCAACAAACATTGTTTACCAAACATTTGCTCTTTTCATCTTCCTGTGAATTGCCTTCCTTCCCTTTGAAGTCCCAAACCACTAACCCTCTTTCCTTAGCTCAAAATAGCCTATCAGTTTCACTTTACCTGACTGCCTTTGGAATCTGTCATGTTTGCATGGATTCCCCATATGTATGTACGTAATGAAATTTGATTTTCTCCTTTTAATTTCTCTATTTAATTCTTAGACCAGCAAATTAACTTAGAAGGATAAAAGAAAAATTTTTTTTCTGCCCCAACATAACTGAAACTACTAAATAAGCCAAACAAAACAGAGGAGATGCTAGGTGTTTTAAAGATCAGATATCAAATAAAGACTTATACCTTAAAAAAACAAAAAATATAAACATGTAATAGACACAGCTCTTATCTGCTAATAAAATAAATTTAACAACATATTCTCAATTAACTGTGAAGAGTGAAGATGGGGGAAGGGAAGTACAGCAGTGATGATACCCAGATAATTAAGAAAAGTGTTCATTTAAATTTTAAGTATATTTTGTTATTTTAACCAAAGACTTATTTGAGTGCTAACATTTAATTTTCACATAAGTCCATATATGTCAGTTCTACTGAAGGGGAAACAACTGATGTACATATTTAGCTGCTGAGGTGGATTATGATTACAAATGTGCTGCACAATCTGTTTATAGCCCCCAAAATATGTGTTAGCATGCAAAATCCAAGAATAAACAAAAATGTAACAGTATTAAGCATGTATGTTTGCAATAATTTTAAACATACAGAATCCCATGTAGCCATGGGCATGTTTCTGAAACCGAAGGTCCTTATGATTTGATGAGATTTAGTTTTAAATTCTAGCTCTAGAAATCATATCCTTCTTTCTATATCTTTGCCCCTTGGAGACCTAGCCTTTCCTCTGATAATCAGTAACACCCAGGGCAGCAGAAGACTGTAGCCTGAATGTGACTAATGGTCACACAGTCTGCACCAATGGCAAGCTAAAGATAACGTCTTCATCTAAATGATGTCTCTGCTCCTAAAGCCCCAGGTGGAATAATCCCCTTGCTACGTGAAACCTGACAGAGGCATTTGGGTAAAAGACCTCAAGACCTGAAGAAATGATTCACTACCCTCCTTCACATCTAACCAATCAGCGAACAGCACAATCCAAACCCCCAAAGTCCAGTTGTCTTATAATTTTGCCTTATATAGTAATCTGTAACCTACAATGCCATCAAGGAGTCAGGTCTTAAGCATTAGCTCCCCATCAACGGACTGGCCAATTCAATATTAAACTATTTACTTTTCTATACTGCAGACTCCTGCTTGTGAATTTATTTGGGCCAGTGCATTCAGGCAGGCAGAATCAGAACACTGAGGTCACAGAAACACTTATGGCAATGCCAGTATTTCTTCTCACTACTATTCTTAGAATTAATGTTTAATACACCCAGGCTGCAGTGACATCTACGATACTTTATACAACATCAAAGGTCTTTACTATATCATCCTGTTTCTTAATCATTACTAGTTATGTCCTTCCTTGAAGAAACTTTCAGAAGTCATAAAATGTGCACCTGAACTCCAGGCATAACTTTATTATTTGCACATATGACAAAACTATTCGTCAGAACATAAAATACACAGCAGAAAGAGAAGATAGCATGGAGTACACTATCAAGGAGGGATAGAGAGACTCCTGCCCAAGAATGTCTGTGTTCTATGAAGGCAATTCTCATTGGTCAAAGGGCAATTCTCATTGATCAAAGACTTAGGGGGGCAATTGATAAGATTCAACACTCATTTGCTCTTAAAACAAGGGGGGAGGGAATAAAAAGAAACAATAACAAAATGCCTTATTTTGTTGTTGTTTTTTTAAAGAAAAATATTTCAGAGAGAATTAATGTGGAAACACATCAGCCTTCTATGGAGTGCTAGCAGATGGAGGTATGCACATAAAATGCAGGAACAATATGGAACACTTCACTTACCATAATGACAAGAGAGTCAACTTAGATATTTATCACGTATTTAGGCATTGCTAGCACCCCACTTATGGAGAATTTACAAACTGAGGGTTTTCTCACAATGTGATTTCCTTCTCTTTTGTTATTCTTAAGTACTATTAAACACTGGAGGAGGGAGGTGTTCAAATAGAACTCATCTATTTTTGTTCTTGCCAAAATTATGGAGAAAATTCTAACAACCTATTATGAAAATATCCCAAATAACTGCTGAAAATGCAATAAATATTCTCATTCCTCCTTCCCACAGTAACCGACTATTAAACTCTCCTAATCAAGTGGCATTTAAAGCTATTGCTAAAAAGTAACAGCAGTAATAAAAATCATTTGTATATAAGTGCATGCACTCGAAGAAATCTGTAGACTATATGCCAAACAACAGACACTGGTTGGTTAGTGAGATCACAGAGAACTGTTTCTTTCTGTGACATATATCTGCAATATTTGGTTTTTGAAAAGGTAAATGTACTGCTTTTATGAACAAAATAAGTATGAATGAATAAATGAGTAATTTAAATGTGGTATTAAAAATCCCATGCCAATACCGGTTTGGCTCAGTGGATAGAGCGTTGGCTTGGGGACTGAAAGGTCCCAGGTTCGATGCCGGTCAAGGGCATGTACCTGGGTTGCGGGCACATCCCCAGTGGGAGATGTGCAGGAGGCAGCTGATCGATGTTTCTCTCTCATCGACGTTTCTAACTCTCTATCTCTCTCCCTTCCTCTCTGTAAAAAAATCAATAACATATATTAAAAAAAATTATTTAAAAAAAATCCCATATTTTTGTGATAGGCACTTAGATAGACATGAGCAGAGAGCAAGGACAATGAGCCAGGTACAGGTCACTAAGGTGGAAAGCCCAGCGCAATACACAAAACTGGGAAAACAAGGAGCTCACCCCAGGGTAACCTTTCCTTCCCCTTACGTACCAACTAAACGGCACTGGAAATGTTCATGATTCAGTAAACAGTCTCATAAAAGCGTTACTTATAAGCAACTTTGGGCAGCAAGAGTTCAGTACCTTTATGACACTGAGGCAAAAAGAATGCGAACTAGGTTTAACAGGGGTGGGCAAACTTTTTGACTCGAGGGCCACAATGGGTTCTTAAACTGGACTGGAGGACCAGAACAAAAGCATGGATGGAGTGTTTGTGTGAACTAATATAAATTTAAAGTAAACATCATTACATAAAAGGGTACGGTCTTTTTTTTTTTTTAGTTTTATTCATTTCAAACGGGCCGTAGTTTGCCCACGGCTGGTTAGCATCTCTTAGAGACAGCCCTTATATTGCTGGACTGGGGACAACTATGAAAGTGCTCAGCTCAGACAATTGTCAAGCTGATGAACATCAAAGCAGACTCCTCTCCCTACCCTAGCGATACTGTTTTAAAGCAGCCCTTAGGTTTTGTTTTCTTTTTTTTTTTAACCTCTGAACAAGACTGTGTCCAAGTATTTTAGTCTACTTTCCCATATTACTATTGCTATTTCTCTCATCTGCAACTAGAGCAGCCTTTGTTAGCACCAAGCCCTGCACAGTAAATTTCTCTCACAAGCAGTCTATCACCTCCTCCCTAGTAGTAGCTTAATCCTTTAATTAGTTGCAATGCCAAAAAGTAGGATTTCCTGAGGACAGCCGCAGGATGTGCGACAAGCAGCAGGGGCCAAGGCTTAAAGTTGTTGATTCAATATAACCAAGAGTTTAAAAGAATGGTTGCCAATGCACAGCCCAAAACAGAGGTTCTTAAACAAAAGGAAGAAAGGAGGCCAAGTACCTATGAAAAATTAAGGCACTGAGTTTTAAATGCTACCAGCTCACAGGCAGGACAGAAAGTCTTAATTTGTCCAAAGATGATCCTACCATCCCCCTTTGGGGCTGGAAAATATCACAGGACACTTTTAGACAGAACTAAAAGGATGAGGCAATACATGTACTGTGGTCAAGCATCCACCTTCAGATGAGGAGCACTATTAGCAAATAAGGCAATAAGGCTAGGCTTGGAATTCAACCAATAGTTTTAGAGGTAGAAGGCAAGGCAATAAAGAGTTTCACAAAATTTTTTAAAGTTTATAGTGGGCAAGGCCATTTGTAGGTTATGTACTAGAAAATTTGAGATTCTGGATAAATACTCTATAAAAAAAAGTAGAACAAAAGGTAATTCCAACCAGCCTTAAGAAGCCTGATCATAGACCTCTGACTCCTTAGCTTTCTTTTCTCCCTTCCCTAATTGGTTTTAAATTTCATGTATGCCACCGATTCATTCAGCAAGAATCATCAGAAGGAAGCATCGAGGTATTTAGATTTCCAAAAACAGTGAAAATTAGCAACTTAGCTTTACCACCAAAGTCCTGCTCCAGAAGTCAACATTTCCCTTATTTGTTTTTTAAAAAAGAGATCATACATCTTGCCTTCAGATTTCCTTTCCTTTCCCCAATTACCATCAATCAGTAGAATTCTTTTTGGTTCTCTTTGATGTAAGCAAGCTCAAAAAACAGGGCAATTCTTTTTTCCCCCCTCTATTGATTAAGGTATTACATATGTGTCCTTATCTCTCTTTTTCAAAATAATATATATTTTTTAATTGATTTCAGAGAGGAAGGGAGAGGGAGAGAGATAGAAACATCAATGATGAGAGAGAATAATTGATCGGCTGCCTCCTGCACACCACATACTGGGATCAAGCCCGCAACCCAGGCATGTGCCCCGACTCGGAATTGAACCGTGACCTCCTGGTTTATAGGTTGACGCTCAACCACTGAGCTACGCCAGCCGGGCTACAGGGCAATTCTTAGATCTCTTAAAAGTTAGTTTGATTATTAACTGAGGTTTTCTTTAAAATGTATATACCAGGGCCTTGACCACCAAGTCCTAGTGGACTGGTAGAGTGGACAAGCTCTCCAGTAGTAAAATTATGTGGGGTGCTTTTAAATAACACCCTGCCAGGGTCTCACCCTCACTGGGTCTGCAAAGGGCCTGATATCACCCTGATATCAGCATTATTACTAAATTTTAAGCTTTTCTGTGTGTGAGCAATGGTAGGAACACCATACTAAAAGTACCTCTGATGCAAATGGTCTATGGACAAAGTTTGAGAATGGGCTTGAAAGAGAACACCTTAATGCATGGTCCTTCTGAACCTCACTTCATTGCTAAGTACATGGCAGGAAGATACAAATATTTAGATAATTAGAAAAACCGTAGGTGACCATTAGAAAATAAACCAACTCCTCTTCAGAAAGCTCTCAAATCTGGCAAGCCATCAGCATAACAGTTCTTAATGGAGAACAGAGGCCATCTAACGTGTCACTTGTTTATATGTATTAAGTATTCTTACAGCAATAAACAGCAATAAAGTTGATGAAAAGCTAGGCTCAAGTCTCCCAGATAAAGTCCTCAGAAATAATTTGGGGGGAGGGGGAAAGGAAGGAATGCAACTCCAACCATGTTAAGGTTTAGAAAGTTATTCTTCAACAAACAAAACAGAGTCTGGGCTATAAAGTTAACAAATTAGAAGTGATGAGAAGAAAAGGCTGAAGTAATGATCACATGTCTCAACTAAACAGTATCTGAATATATAAAACTGGCAAAAAACGTTTTTAAAAAAAATATATTTTTATTAATTTCAGAGAGGAAGGAGAGGGAGAGACAGAAACATCAATGATGAGAGAGAATCATTGATCGGCTGCCTCCTGCACGCCCCCTACTGGGGATCCAGCCCCCAATCCAGGCATGTGCCCTTGACCGGAATCGAACCCGGGACCCTTCAGTCCGCAGGCTGATGCTCTATCCATTGAGCCAAACCAGCTAGGGCTGTGGGGGGAAATTTTAAAAATATTTTATTATGAAAAAACTACAGTAATTCCCTCACTTCAATCTTACAAAAAAACAGCCTAACAGTACTGTACTTCAATTAAGAGTTTAGTTCCTTTATATCATCTTACGCCATCTACTAAGGGAGGAACTTCTAGTTCAGGGCTCCTTTCCTGTTCCAGAGGAATGAACTCAAACTCCTTATTTATGTTTTGAATTAAGAACGATATTTTACTAAATGAACAAGTCTACATTTGTTCAAAGGTTAGCTAGCTTTCAGCCTGCTGCCTGTGGGCATCTATTATAATAGCCAGCTTCAAACAAACTCTGAAACAAGACAAAAAAGGAGAGACCACTCTTGTGGCAGGAAACTTTTATTAGCATTTGGATTTGGAAGAAAGAGATGGGAGTGGAAGAATAAATAGACAGACCATGATATAAAAGCTCATGAGTACTCAGAATAGATTTCTGGAGCAGGGAGGGAGGTGAAAGGGATTACTAATCCACAGAGAGGAAACAGGTAGGCAGATGCCCCAAAGGGCTTTCATTTGTGGGGCTGATCACTCACAACTCAACTTTGCTGCCTTTTGGAAAACAAGCAGACCAGAAATCACAAAATCAGAAATAGGTTGTAAAATAGCCTGTTTTAAGAAAATGTTAAATATCATTAATGCAACTTTAGAAGTAGAAGTGGATGGAGTTCAAGAAAGTACATTCTACTCAGAGACAAGATATTAAGAAAACTTGGTGCATTTGTAAGCTCAAGTTTCTTCACCTGTAGTGTTCATATTGGTTGCTGATGTCAGAAAGCTTAAGCCAATGGTTAAAAAGTCCTATAACCTAGATCAGTGGTCAACAAACCGTGGCTCATGAACCACATGCAGCTCTTTGGCCCTTGAGTGTGGCTCTTCCACAAAATACCACGTGTGAGCGCGCACGTACAGTGCGATTGAAACTTCGTGGCCCATGCGCAAAAGTTGGTATTTTGTGGAAGAGCCACACTCAAGGGGCCAAAGAGCCGCGTGTGGCTTGCGAGCCGCAGTTTGCCGAGCCGCAGTTTGTCGACCACTGACCTAGATGATAATGAGACTACTTTACAAAAGAAAAATCGTTATTTTTCTTTGATTGCTAGTAATTTAGTACAGTGAGATTGTGTAAGAAAAAAAATCCACATAGAAAGTGTGGACGAAAGGGGCTACATGCTGACCTGACAAGCTCAGGAGAGGCCTGCATGGCAGTTTTGCAGACTCGGAGACCTAAAGTAACCACAAAGGATGGTCTGAAATTAAACCTTAACTAAAAGCAGTTATGGTGGGGAGTTACGTCCTAAGGCAATATCTTCACTGATAAGGTCAATCTTTACTGTAACTGAGCCTATCTGTCTTTTTGCATCTATGATAACATACCCTTGAAATGTCTGGGTAACTTGTGATTTCCCTGTATCTGGAGCCCCTGGGGCACAACCAGATGTGCTAAGCCCAGGATAGATGCAGCAGATTCTTTCATTTATCAT
The DNA here is from genome assembly GCF_964212035.1 of Myotis nattereri. Classification (NCBI taxonomy): domain Eukaryota; kingdom Metazoa; phylum Chordata; class Mammalia; order Chiroptera; family Vespertilionidae; genus Myotis; species Myotis nattereri. The sequence goes on along the minus strand of NC_138075.1, from coordinate 21,307,054 downwards.
GTTAATTGTTCCTGCACCCACCTAAGTATGTGTCCATCATTTTACTTTTTATCCTATCACAGAGGTTTCCCCCACTTCGCTTAATCCCACCTCCTTAAATGTGTCACCAATGAATTTCATGTATAAATACGGATGTAACCCCGCCATTCTCCGGAGCACTATCTCAATTCGTTGAGGTTCTGCTTCCCGGCATATGTCGACAGTTTGGCTCAAATAAACTCACAAAAATTCTTTACAGGTTTCAATGGTTTTTTACATTAACAAAAGGTTGATAAGAAACAGAAGATCGGAGTTTGCTTCAAAAAATTAGCTGACTTTAAGGAAGTTTAAGGTTTTGGGGAGTGGGTGGGTGAGCGAGAAAGGAAACTGAGAAAAGAGGAAGCTGAACGAAGGAAGAATTTATCTATGGCTCTGAGATCAATGCTTCCCTGGAATCCAACCCCTACCACTAGACTAGGCAAGAAGTATGCACTGTTCAACTCCTAAAGAACATACCCACCACAGGACACAGAGTAGGTTTAATTAATGTTTGATTAATGTGAAATTGAATATTTTTTAACTGTGTTCAGGTAGTAAATTATAAGATAGGAGGGATCTAGCCTGACCCTCAGATACACCTCTAAACATACCATGGCTAACATAAAACTGTGTTTACTAGAAAACTTCACTTTTATTTAGATGAATTTCTAATAGTAACATGAACAAATTACGTAAACAGATAAATATAATAAAGAAAAAGTGAAACCCAAATATTCCTGGACTCAGAAAGCACAGGGTTTAGAGAGGGGAGTACCCAGGCCCAGCCAAAGGAAAATTCCACCTGCCAAGCATAACAAGTGAATGTTAGAAGCTGTTAGCCTCCTGCAGAGAAGCAGGAAATTCTCTTTATAACCCCCACCCCCAAAACACTGTTTTCTTGAACAGTTCTGCCCCTCTAGCATGGGAATCCTGGAAGGTTGTTTTGTGGTTGTTTGGTTTTCCTTTAAGTTTTTCAGTTCTCTTAAATTTGTTTTTGACAGTTCCTGGGCTTCTCAAGGTGATCATTCAATACCTCGTTAACAAGTCTATTATAGGAATTAAGGCAAATGAGCCAAACCTAATTTTTTTAAAAATATATTTTATTGATTTTTTTACAGAGAGGAAGGGAGAAGGAGAGTGATAGAGTGTTAGAAACATCGATTCAGCTGCTTCCTGCACACTCCCTACTGGGGATGTGCCCACAACCAAGGTACATGCCCTTCACCATGCCCTTCAGTCCGCAGGCCGTTGCTCTATCCACTGAACCAAACCGGTCAGGGCGAGCCAAACCTAATTTTAATTACACCTCAATCTACCTAAAGTCTTTTTTCTCCTATACCAACATTGCTAAATGGGCCCAATTCCTTTCAAAATGAAGTACTAAAAGTAATTTTCTAGAAAGTTTTTTGTCATCATTGATCTAGTAAAAGGTTCCTATCTAGTTTTATTCCATAATTTTGCCATTCTGGCTTAACATTCCACTATACAAGAACCCACTCATTTTCTAGTTAGTTATCTCTGGATCATGTGTGCACTCATTCATTCAGCAAAATTACTGACAGGCTTATACTAAATGTCAGACACTAAGCTGGACACATTTTATTAACTATATCTTTAGCCAGAAATAAAACACATCAAAGCAAAGCTCTGAAAAATGGACAAGCACAATTTTAGTTGCTTTGGTCAGACAATTTGCCTTGATTCATAAACAGACCTTACAGCTACATTTCCATTACTGGACTTGGATTAGTAATGTGAAAAGTAAAAGCTAGAACTTCAAATGTCTAAAGGAATTGGTCAGAATTTCCTAGGCTTCATTTTTTTCTCTCCACCAGCCTGTTCTAACTCAATATACCCACTCAAGGTACAAGCACATGAGCAGCACAATCTCCAACCATTGTCAACCTATTTTGGTTCCTAGTCACATGTCCCTCTCTTCTTTGGGAAAAGGACAGGAACTGGAGAGTAAATGTGGAAAAGGTAGGGAAGAAGGAGAAAGGAGAATTTACAAAGTAGGTAGGGAACAGATCTCAACTTCCCTTGTAAGCTGCAGCTTTTCTGAAGGCTCCACTCTAGTCCCCAAAGAGTAACATGTCTTCCCCCCAAAAAAGAAAACATTTATTAATAATCAACTATAAACTATTTGTGTATATGTTTAGGCCTTACTTTCAATCTTATAAGCAGGATTTATGTCCATATGTTATAAATGTACTTTGGAATCTATAAATAGAACAGTTTTAAAACTACATGATAAAATTCTAGTAGTGTAGAGTATTAACTAAAAAATAGAAGTCTCCCCCCCTCTGACCAGGAAGTGGCTCCAGGTTCTGTTTCTGGCTTTTCTGGTAGCTAGTACCACAATGCTAAGCACTACACTTACACCTCTGCTTCTTGTTCCACCTACATGGTATGCGTTTGTACTTCGATTACTTTCCATGTTGGCTCCACTAATCACAACCAATCTTGTAATAAATATTACTATTTTTAAGTCTTCTGGTGGCTGATTACATAACTTCATAAATTTAAAGACTATTTCTTAACTTCAAAATGTGTTATTTATAAAGTTGGTAGTATCTACTAACTTTCCAACAAGTATGATGACAGAAACTGACACACTTGTACGCCCTCACCTCTCTCTCCCTACTTTCGACATCTCCAGCCTTCTTGTGGCTACTTTTACACTGTCAAGATTTTTGATATTTACATCTGGTTTATAACCATAGCTAAACCTTGAATGCTTAGCTCTAACTGGCCCTAAACACTAGAAACTAATTAAAACCAATATTATTTCACTACGTTTGTGTTAAAAAAAGGAAAGTTTCTCAAGTGTCAAGGCTAAGTATTTTCTCATTTTTTAATCCCCTAGATCTCAAGTAATATTTTAGTTTTGACTTCATCTTAAATGAAAGACTTGCTTTATATTTCATAGCTCATTAAGTATTATCATTACGAAACAACTATTTCAGATCCACTAACTCTGGTTGGGGGCAAAAAGATGAAAATCATACGAAGCCCACAGAGAGAGAATAGTAGCCACTAAATGTGAAGGACATATAGTGCCATAAATTCTACAATCTGACACAGGTCATGTCTTTGCTTGGAATAAAATAGATATTAATAGACAATCCTAAAATCAACTGAAGTATTTAATGACAAGCAAGTATTTATATTTTAATTAAAGTCTAACCTGCTTTATAGTTACCTGTAAGTCCTTTTTATAAAAAAAAACTAAGTTTAGCTTCTCTAATTTGATTTTTAATCTTCTTCCAAGGGTTAGTTTCTATATCTATATCACTAATAAGATACAAAATCTACAAGTTAAAATGGAGCAAATGCTTCCCTGGCTCTGAAACCTAGCTTATAAATAGTTGCTTCTGGTAACAAGAGGACCTGGCTAAGATAGTAAAGGCCAAACCAACTGTATCATAAGAGTATGAAGATTTTCTCACTAAAAGAAAATCTGTAACAGCATCAAATCAAATATTGCATTTATATTAAAAAAACAAATTATCAATCATAAATCTATTGTATATTTTTTCCTAAGTCACATTGGTCAGTATACATGAGGCTTTAATTCAGAAATAATCCTGAAAGAGTGAATGACTAATGTTATCCTCTTTAGGTGTACAGAGTTCTTAACTTCTCAGAGTTTAAGAATATAATAAAGGTCTAAATCATAGGTCACTAAGTCATATTGCCTCTCTTCAAGGCACCAAAAGATTATTCATTTAATCATTCACCAAGTATTTACTGCATGCCTACTATGTGCCAAACACAGCTCTAAACAGAAGAAACAAAAGGTGGCCCAAACTCCCAATTTTCATTCTACTTGGGGAAGAGAGATAATAATTTTGAGAACAATGAAGTCAATTATTGACTCTAAGGTCTTGAAATAAGCACTATTTAAGATGCAAAGGAGCCCTGGCCAGTTTGGCTCAGTGGATAGAGCGTCGGTCTGCGGACTGAAGGGTTCCGGGTTCGATTCCAATCAAGTGCATAAACCTCAGTTGGAGGCTGGATCTCTAGCTCAGGTCAGAGTATGGGAGAGAACCAATCGGTGTGTCTCACATCAGTGTTTCTCTCTCTGTCTCTCCACCTCCCTTCCACTCTCTCAAAAAAAAAAAAAATCAATGGCAAGAATATCCTCTATTGAGGATAACCACCCCCCCTCCCCCAAAAAAAGAAGAAGAAAGAAAAGATGCAAAGAAAAAGCAAGACATGAGTCCCTGCCCTCAAAGAATTTATAATCTGATAGGGGAGATGACATATACTTGGAAAAAATTTAGTAAAGCGTTAGTCAACTTTCATACATTCAGCTTTGGTATAACTCATATACAGTGAAATCCCTAAGCCTATCTACTCCAACCGACCAATAGGCTTTTGGTGTTTCTGCCCAATAATACTACCTATTAACTGAAAGCTCATTTTTGGTAAAGTCTCCATCTTTCTAAAACAGCATTATCCTAATATTTTATTACACTCATCCTTGTATTACCAAAAACTGTTTTTGTATCAACCTAATACTTTTACAAGGTAAGACTGCCCCCTGCTGGAACTTCTACACTCTGCACAACCTCTATCCTCACTTCACTCACCTGTACTATTATGCTCTGGCCATAGTGGCCTCCTTGCTATTCCTGAACAGAGTAAAAGCATCAAAGTACAGGAAAGAGTAGCCTCCATCTGAGGGCCTTCTATCCCTGGATTTTCAGGGCTAAAGCTTCACCTTCAAGTCCTTGCTAAAATCCTACCCTTTCAATGACCACCCTAATTAAAATTGCAAACTAGTCCCCAGAACTCCTGATCGCCCACCATCCTGGCTTACCTTTTCCCCAAGGTACTTACCACTTGCCAACACACAGCATATGTTATGATTAATAAAACTTCAATTTTTCTAAGCAGCACTAGTCTCTGGGACTAATCAACAGCCCACTATCCCCTGCATCCCCAATACTCCCCAAGTATATACGTCACTTAAATATCTGCTTGTATGCCCATTTCCTGTGGATTCTGATTCACACCATCTTAACATTTAGTGAGATACTCAACGTTTGTGAGATCAATGAAATGCCATGTCCTGAACATCAGAGATTAACTTTCTCTTAAAGCAGGTCATTCTATTGTAAAATCACACTCAGGTAATTAATTGGAGATGCCTCTTTTTAAGGCCACCTTAAGACATAGTAAAGAGGTTCTTGCATGGTTCACAGCTCTTTTTCTACAAGGACAATAAAAAGATGCTTTCAGTGGTGCCATAAAAATAAGCATTACCTAATGCACTCAAAAATAAAATAAATCAGGCCAAATTAATTAAGATCAGTTAAAAGGTTTTATGAAAAATGGTTTGTAAGTCTATTTTTGGTTAGATTTTTATTATCCTGTATTTTGGCAGAGAAACAATGTAGGCAACAGAAGTTTGTAATACTAATTTAAAATTTTAGTGAAGAGGGTGGTGGCTGGGTGAAGAAGGGTAACAGGACATCTGTAACAGTGTCAACAATAAAGAAAAGCTTTAGGGAGTAATTTTAAAAATATATTATTTAAAAGCTGGTAGTGGCAATTTTTTAAAATGGTTGTAAATTCTTTGACCCACCTCCCATTTGAGATGGAGTGTGATTTCCCATGTCCTGCAATCTGGGCTGGCCTTAGTCACCTGCTCATAACAACAGATCAGAAAAGGTCACAGGGTTGCAGCAGGTTCCTTGGAACACTTGCTTGCTGAAGCATCCTCTCTGGATACCCTAGTTAGCATGCTATGAAGAACCCATGCCACATGATGAGGACATGTGAAGGTGCTCTAGTCAAGAGCCTCAGCTGGGCCCAGCCTTCTAGTCACTCCAGCCCAGGTGACATGTGAGTGTGGAACCCTTCAGATGATCCCAGCCCCCAGCCATCTGAGTCTAACCCAGTGGCTTGAGTCTTCCAAGCTTAAGCCCCAGATATTGTGGAGCAAAGACAAGCCATCCCTGCTGTGTTCTGACCGAATTCCTGACCCGCAGAATCTGTGAGCGTAATAAGATGGCTGTTGTTTCATGCCACTAAGCTTAGGGGGGGTGGTTAGAGAGGCAATAAACTGGAAAACGAATGCTAACCCAAAGCCTATATCTAATTACCATATTTCATTTTCTCACCACCTAGATTTCATTATTTAGTACAGATAAGTCACTTATCCTTATCCAGTGGTCAGCATCACAGATTCACACTCTGGGGTCAGGGCAAATAAATTATCCAAAGTTAACTTTGATAGCTGTTAGCCATCCATTTTTTAGTTGTCTAAAGCTGTCTGCTGAATCAATAAGGTTGATGCACCTATGTGAAGTAGCTTGATAAGTGCTAGCTATATAGATAAATAGATATATCACTGTATCTCAGATCAAAGCACACTATTTCAATAACACCATGTGGGGAGGAGAGAAGATAACATTATGACTGTTAAGAGGGAGCTAAGCTCAAGGCTCCATGCTGTGTTCACAACATTAATGAAATGTTTTTTCTCCAGGAATCAATTCATGAAATTGAAAATGATCAACACTTCAAAAATCTATTTCCAAAAATCTCTCACTAGAGATAACAAGCATGTATCACAGATCAGAAGTAACAGTAATATTAAGGTAAAATTCTGACTTAAGAAAACAGGTTTAAATCAATCAAAATCAGACATATCACTTCTTTGTTGTTTTTCAATGCAAACCAAATTAATCTTACTATAGTGTTATTTAACTAAAAAGTCTAGAGCTCAAGGCTGAGAATGTGAGATCTTTTATGACAGTAAAAATGATTTTAGAAGCATTAAAAAACCAACATGCACAATTAATATATGACTCTTCAATTAAAATACTTTTAAAAGTGAAAAAACAAAACAAAAATCCACCTCCTCCCCTTTCATTGTAACTTTTCTGCTGTTAACACTGCCTCCTAGGGATGCAGAATAAAAGTGAACTATTGAAAGCAAACGCACACTTGATTGTTCATTTTAGTATTTTAAGTTAGGGCACCTACTCTACAAATTCCACCAAAGACAGAATAAACAAATTCAGGATGACCTATATTAGCTACTGTATGTTAAATTACAAACTCTTTTCAAGGCACCAAGTCAAGGACACTAATTCATGAAAACAGCAGCTTTTAAATACCATGGGAATGAAATATCACTATATAGTGAATTCTATTTTCACATAAAATTGTGCAGTTCAAGAAAGATCCTAAAGACTTATTTCCTGAGGGAGAAACTAAGATGGCGGCATAGATAAACACCGGGAAATAGTCGCCTCACACAACAATTGAAAAATACCGCAAAGGACGGAGCAAACATCGTCCAGAACAACAGGAAGGCTGGCTGAGTGTAATTTCTACAACTAGAAGAAAAGAAAAGCACGCTGAGAGCCAGAGGAGCTGCGGAGGCTGAGTGCAGAGGTACGGCGGCGGCTCGCGCGCGCGGAAAGGGGGTGGCACCTGAGGACGGGGCTGTCTTTTTGAATCACAAGCTCCCGACTGCTCTGAACTCCGGTTCCGGGAAGTCTCTGGGGACCCAGGACTCATACGGGGAGAGGCTGCTCTGTCAGGCGGCAGCGGGCGAACTTGAGGGCGGATTTCCCTCAGAGGTGCTTGCAGCCGTTACCGGGACACTGAGACGCGCGACTCTGGGCGCGGAGAATCAGCCATAGCTTCTTTCTCCGCCCTTTTGACTCCCTGAGACCCCGCCCCACCCAGGCTGCGGCAGAGGCTTTTGCATGTGAATGTACCTAACTACAGCCCAGCCAGGCAGACCCGGAACTTCCAAGAGAAGGCCCAAGGCCCCGCAGCGGCTTGCATTGCTTCACAGCTGAGCCTCTTCGTGTCTCCGGCTGTGTGGCCTCAGGCAGGGGCTGAATTAGCACCTCCTTAGATCCAGGAGCCACTGTACCCAGTGGTCAGAGGGGGACCATTCTCCCACTTCAGACACAGCTGCTTCCCACAGCCAATTGGCCTGGAGGTCAATTCCTCCCAGTGATCCTACAACAACCAAGGCACCAAGAGTGCACCAAGAGTGTCCACCCCAGGTAACTGGGGAGGCTGAGCCACTGGGCCCTACAGGACACCTGGCGCGCAGGGCCACTCTATCAACACAGGGAAGCAGCCAAAATGCGGTGACAAAGAAACAGGTCACAATTGGCAGAAACGGAGGAGGGCAGACGACTGGATATAGAGTTCAAGGCCACGTTTATAAGGTTTGTCAAGAATTTTATGGAAACCGCCGATAAATTTAATGAATCCCTCAAGGAGTATTGTGAGACCATGGAGGACATGAAAAAGGACCAACTAGAAATTAAGCATACACTGACTGAAATAAAGAATAATTTACAGAGATCCAACAGCAGACAAGAGGATCCCAAGAATCAAGTCAAAGATTTGAAATACAAAGAAACAAAAAATGCCCAACCGAAAAAGAAAAAAGAAAAGAGATTCAAAAAATATGAAGATAGTGTAAGGAACCTCTGGGACAACTTCAAGCGTACCAACATCAGAATTATAGGGGTACCAGAAGGAGAGAGAGGGCAAGATATTGAAAACCTTTTTGAAGAAATAATGACAGAAAACTTCCCCCACCTGGTGAAAGAAATGGACTTACAAGTCCAGGAAGCGCAGGGAACCCCAAACAAAAGGAATCCAAAGAGGACCACACCAAGACACATCATAATTAAAATGCCAAGAGCAAAAGATAAAGAGAGAATCTTAAAAGCAGCAAGAGAAAGACAGTCAGTTACCTACAAGGGAGTACCCATACGACTGTCAGCTGATTTCTCAACAGAAACCATGCAGGCCAGAAGAGAGTGGCAAGAAATATTCAAAGAGATGAATAGCAAGAACCTGCAACCAAGATTACTTTATCCAGCAAAGCTATCATTCAGAATGGAAGGTCAGATAAAGAGCTTCACGGATAAGAAAAAGCTAAAGGAGTTCATCACCACCAAACCAGCATTATATGAAATGCTGAAAGGTATTCTTTAAGAAGAGGAAGAAGAAAAAGGAACTCTTACCATTTGCCACAGCATCGATGGAACTGGAGAGCGGATAAATACCACAAGATCTCACTTATTTGTGGAATATAATGAACAACATAAACTGATGAACAAGGACTGATCCAGAGATGGAGAGGCTTTGATTGGACTGTCGGGCCTTGGAGGGAAGGTAGGGGAGGGTGGGGGCAAGGGGGAAAGATCAACCAAAGGACTTATATGCAAGCATATAGGCCTAACCAATGGACACGGACAACGGGGGGGTGAGGGGATGAGCGGGGGGGGGGGGGGAGGGGGGTAGAGGGTACACATATGTAATATCTTAATCAATAAAAAATATTAAAAAAAAAGACTTATTTCCTGTGATTAAAAAGGGTAGGGAGGATTGTTAGATTAACGTCTCACCACCGATAGAGAATAAAATTCAACAGGAAGCAAGCCAGACTAGTTCTCATGGTATGTGTATCAAACACTGAAGAGTGTCCATAGAAACCAAGGCCTCACACACCTGCCAGCTTGCTGATTAGGGTACCTGGCTCCTCATTTTAGGCAAAAAGCTCTAGAAAAAACCTTTGTTTGGTTGCTAAATATTTACAGAGATCAGGACATTTTCCAAGGAAAGAACTACTTACCAAGGGTGGTGCCATCCTTCCCCATGATGCACTTCATCGAGGTGATGATCTGCTGCACAACAGGCGGTGACAGTGACGTGGCATACACTGCACTATGAGAATGTGTTCGCAGATAGTCTATCAGCTCCTGGGGAGTTCACAGAAGCAAGGCATCAGAGGCAATGTTTGGGTTCACCGGCAATGTCACTGCCTACCTTCGAGGAGAAAGCAGGCTCCTCCTCCCTTCAGCAGACTGGAATAGGGTCACTAATCTGAGAGGCAAGGACAACCAACTGGGTTGGACACATGGCAACGTCCTTACGCTTTGTTTTATTTTTTAAACCTGCCACACAGAATGAGAAAGTAGTTTTAAAGAAACCCTCTAAATTTGGACAGCGTATCACTTAATGATATAAATAGATCTACAATGCAGAATTAAACAAGGAAGTGTTTACACTACTTTTGGACAAGTGGTTTACTTGTAAGTATTAAAGAAAATATCATCTGCATCCCACATCTGCAAAGCCCTCCTTACACTTCTAGATCAGAGAAAAGCAATTCTCTAAATCAATTTTAAAGGCATTCAATATCCTCCACATATATATTTATAAAATTATATGCGGCCGAAAACCCCTGGGTCTTTCACAGAACACTAAGGCCTGCAACAAAGAATAAAGAAAAACCTTGTCTATAAGCTACAAGGTTTTCAAAGAAATCAGTTGTCTATCCCCAATCACTGATGCCTTCTAACTTCACTAAGTCTTTAAACATTCACACAAAAAAGCTTATGTATCAGAATCAAGAAGACACATAATGTGGCTTTTTAATAGTGTTATCACTTCAAAATTACGCAAAATTATATAAAACCCACAATAACATAAATATAATGTACCTAAAATACCTCCCAGAGTATTATTATCTGTCCTTTGATTTAGCAATAAATCTTACCAAAAGGCAATCAAGTCTCCAAAGTAGCCTGGTCCCATTATCAAAACTCAAGGTAAAAAATCTACCAAACTGGACTAAAACTACTGATAATAGATTTTCTCTAAAGGGCAACCAATTATTAAGAGAAAATCCATGCTTTAAGATTTCCAAAGTATTAAAGAGGAATTAAAGAAATTTACAATTACCAACTATATGCCACATACAAATATTTAACATACACTGTTTTTTCCCTAAAACTGCAGTTTTTAAACAGCATGTTTTTGTTTGTTTTTTGTTTGTTTTTTTGTTAATCCTTACCTGAGGATATTTGTCCATTGATTTTTAAAGAGAGTGGAAGGGAAGGGGAGAGACAGAGAGAGAAAAATCTGATTTGAGAGAGACACATCGATTGGTTGCTGCCCAAAGGAGCTCCGATCATGTGGGGGATCAAGCCTGCAACGTGCCCTTGACGGGAATCAAACCTGGAACCCTTCAGTCTGCAGGTCAATACTATATCCACTGAGCCAAACTGGCTAGGGCAAAGTAACAGTTTTAATGAGATATAATTCACATACGATAGAATTCACTTTTTCAATGTGTACAATTCAGTGTTTTTTAGTATATTCATAGAACTATACAACTTTCGTCACTACCTAATTTTAGAACATTTTCATTACCTCAAAAAGAAACCTCACACCCATTAGCAGTCACTTTCCACTTCCCCCAGCTCCTTAACCCCTAGCAACCACCAATTTACTTTCTACCTCTATGATCTGCCTATTCTGGATAAAGCATATCTATACCTAATAAAAGAGAAACATAGTAATTAGCGTACGTCCGCTACCCTTCCCATTGGCTAATCAGGGCGATATGCAAATTAACTGCCAGCCAAGATGGCAGCCGGCAGCCAGGCAGCTTGAAACTAACATGAGGCTTGCTTGCTTCAGTGATGGAGGAAACCAACATTACCCGCCTGCCTTGCCGGCCTCTGAGCCTGCAGTTTGAAACATAGTTACAAATATAGAAGCTAAACAAAACCCCAGAAACCTACTTTCAGCAAGCCAGGATCTCAGAGCTGGAGTTATACATTGTTTCAATTATAGAACACAAACAAACCAGATACCTGCTTTCAGCAGCAGAGGCCTCAGAGCTGGAGCCAGAGCTAAAGCTGGCCCAGAATAAAGAAAGAAAAAAAGAAAAAAAGGAGCAGTTGGGAGCTTCAGCCCTCAACCCCTCACCCAGACAGGCCAGGCACCCCAGTGGGGACCCCCACCCTGATGGGTGTGTGACCAGCTGCAAACAGCCATCATCCCCTCATCCAGGCTGGCCAGGCACCCCAGTGGGGACCCCCACCCTGATCCAGGACACCCTTCAGGGCAAACCAGCCAGTCCCACCCATGCACCAGGCCTCTATCCTATATAGTAAAAGGGTAATATGCCTCCCAGCACCGGGATCAGCATGACAGGGGGCAGCGCCCAAACCCCCTGATGGCCCTGCGGCTCTGTGTGTGACAGGGGGCGGGGCCACAACCTCCCTATCCACCCTGCTCTTTTCATGACAGGGGAAGGCGCCCCAACCTCCTGATCAGCCCTGCTCTGTGTCTGATACGGGGGGGCTCCCCAACCCCCTGATCACCCTGCGGCTCTGTGTGTGACAGGGTGTGGCGCCCCAACCCACCCCACACGGGCCCTGCTCTGTGTGTGACAGGGTAGAGACATAACTTCCCCATCGGTCCTGCCCTGAGTGTGAGAGTGGCAGCGCCCCAACCCCCTGATCGGCTCTGCTCTGTGGGTGATAGAGGGCGGCGCCCCAACCCCCTGATCCGCCCTGCTCTGTGTGTGACAGGGGGCAGTGCCCCAACTCCCTTATCGGCCCTACTCTGTGAGTGACAGGGGGGAGCTCCCCAACCCCCTGATGGGCCCTACTCTGTGCGTGACAGGGGGGAGCTCCCCAACCCGCTGATCGACCCTGCTCTGTGTGTGACAGGGTAAGGAGCCCCACCCCCCTGATGGGCCCTGCTCTGTGCGTGACAGGGGGTGGCGCCGCAACCCCCCAATAGGCCCTACCCTGAGCGTGACTGAGGGTGGCATCGCAACCTCCCAATCTGCCCTGCTCTGTGCATGACAGGGGGTGGCGCCCCAACTCCCCAATCGGCCCTGCTCTGAGCCCGACCAGGGGCTGCACCTAGGGATTGGGCCTGCCCTCTGCCATCCGGGAGCAGGCCTAAGCAGCAGGGCGTTATCTCCCGAGGGGTCCCAGACTGCGAGAGGGCACAGGCCAGGCTGAGGGACCCCCTCTTCCCCCCGAGTGCACAAATTTTTGTGCACCCGGCCTCTAGTCTATACTAATAAAAGACAAACATGCAAACTGTACCTTCGCTTCGCCTTAAGCCATGCCCACCAGCCAATCAGAGCGACTATATGCAAATTAACCCAACCAAGATGGCGTCCAGCAGCCACGGAGCTGGAGCAAGCAGGAGGCTTGGTTGCCCCAATGATGGAGGAAGCCAACTTCCCACCTGCCGCGGCGGGCTCTGAGCTCCACTCAAAGCAACAGAGTTTCAATTATAGAAGATAAATAAACCCAGAGACTTGCTTTCAGCGGGCATGGCCACGGAGCTGGAGCGAGCAGGAGGCTTTCCCTCCCGCCTGCCCTGGCCGGCTCTGAGCTCCTCTCAAGGCTACAAAATTTCAATTATAGAAGGTAAATAAATCCCAGAATAAAAAAAAAAGAAAAAAAGGAGAGGCTGGGAGCTTTTGTCGCCGGGGGGGCTGTGGCCAGCCTGAAAACGGCCCTCAGCCCCTCACTCAGGCTGGCCAGGCTCCCCAGTGGGGACCCCCACCCTGAAGGGGGTGTGACCAGCCTGCAAACACCCATCAGCCCCTAACCCAGGCTGGCCAGGCACCCCAGCGGGACCCCCACCCTGATCCGGGACACCCTTCAGGGCAAACCAGCCGGCCCCCACACATGCACCAGGCCTCTATCCTATATAATAAAAGGGTAATATGCAAACTGACCCTAACAGCAGAATGACTGGAAATCTGGGAATGACTGGTCACTATGACACACACTGACCACCAGGGAGCAGACGCTCAATGCAGGAGCTGCCCCCTGGTGATCAGTACGCTCCCACAGGGGGAGCTCTGCTCAGCCACAATCCAGGCTGCCAGCTGCCAGTATGGCAGTGGCGGTGAAAGCCTCTCCCACCTCCTCAGCAGCGCTAAGGATGTCCAACTGCAGCTTAGGCCTGCTCCCCGTTGGCAAGTGGACATCCCTGAGGGCTCCCGGGCTGCCAGAGGGACGTCTGACTGCCAGCTTAGGCCCAATCCCCCAGGGAGCAGGCCTAAGCCAGCAGGTGGTCATCCCCCAAGGGGTCCCAGACTGCGAGAGGGCACAGGCTGGGCTGAGGGGACGACCCCCTGCAGTGCACAAATTTTTGTGCACCGGGCCTTCTAGTTGAAGAAATAATATAACATGTGACCGTTTGTGACTTCCTTCTTTAACTTAACATAAAGCTTTCAAGGTTCATCCATGTTGCAGCATGGACATACATTATTTCTTAAACCCTTACTACAATCTTATAAGCCAGCATATTTACCTCTGTTTTACTGATAAGGAAATTGAAAAGTTAAATGCTTTGTCCAAGGTCTCACAAAGTTAAGGAAATAATCAAACCCAGGCCTCTGTCTCCATGGTTCAAACATTTTTACCATGCCACACGCCTCAAATGGCTTAGAGGTCAGTATATGATTTTTAAATTGAAAAACTAAAAACACAAAAACCCACAAAACAAAATAAAAAACAAAGCCTTATAATACACCAGAGCTAACAAAATAATCATTTTTCTTCCTGTCTTTATGTTCACCCAAGATGCATTTAAGTCTAAGGGCAAGGAACTTGGCCTTTTATTCCCATCAGCTCCCATGACAACCCCACTACTTTGAAACTGAGCACAACTCAAACCCAGCAAAAGAGTGTGGCAAACAGGCAGCACCACTGTGTGTTCTTTCATACAAGAGGGTATTCTATATCTCAAACCAGCATGTAGTTTAGAACGAAGCTCAAAGAAGAAAACAACAAACAATGAACAGAACCAGCCTTCAATGCCTCAGTCACTCACCAGGCAGCTGAAGTGTGAACCCGCTGGCACCATGAGCCTAAACCACAAATTCAGGATCTTGCATCCCAGTTTGGAAGCTATTAGACATGACTTACTAAACCTAGTAGCCAGTGCCTTTGTTCTTAACTGCTCAATAATCACAGCCCATTTACCTTCTTCCCTCCAATGTATCCTCCAGAAGCACCAAAGCTCTTGGTAAATGTTCCCATCATAACGTCCACATCCTCAGGATCCAGGCCAAAGTAATCTACCACACCTCGTCCCGCAGGGCCCAGAGCCCCGATGCTGTGGGCTTCATCAAGATACAGGTATGCCTTGTATTTCTTCTTAAGGGCAATCACCTCAGGAAGGCGAACAATGGATCCCTCCATGCTGGCAAAACAGAGTAAACAATACATACACTGAGACTTCTTAACTCTCAAAATTAGGAGCTGGCCACTATATTAATTTCTGAATTTTACTGCTTTTTGAAATAGTCTAACAACAACTCTGCCTGTGGTTTTAAACTGGCAAAATCAAATGATGCCATGGCTAGAATGGATCTTTTAAAACAAGTACTAGAACACAATCTTTTTTTTTCTTTAATATTTTTTATTGATTTTTTACAGAGAGGAAGGGAGAAGGATAGAGAGTTAGGAACATCGATGAGAGAGGAACATCTATCAGCTGCCTCCTGCACACCCCCCACTGGGGATGTGCCTGCAACCAAGGTACATGCCCTTGACCGGAATCGAACCCGGGACCCTTCAGTCCACAGGTCGACGCTCTATCCATTGAGCCAAACAGGTCAGGGCAAATCTTAATTCACTACAGAGGAATAAAAGTCACAGCAGATTCTTCTAAAGCTTGTAATTATAGGCAACGTTAGACTCTGCATCACATAGGTATGCAATTGAAATTCTACAGAAAGAATTAAAAAACATTAGGAGGTAAGAAAGTAAGTGGAAGGGCTGCAAATAGATAAAATAAAAATTTCTTAATATTAAATGGTGTGTAACTTAGTTTTGACATATTAGAAAACATATTTCAATTCTTGACCTATATAAAATTTCCTCTATAAACAGAGAAATAAAGGATCCAAATAGAAGGGAGATTTGAGGACCATGTAGCATGATGGAAAGATTAAAAGCCAGACAAAAAGACTTTTGTCCTAGAGCTAACTCTGCTTCCAGGTACTTTAACAAGTCAAAAACACTGTCTCCTTAGTTTCCAGGGGGGTCTAATTAGTGTTCCCTTGAGAATGAAGTGAGGTTGAAAAATTCTAAGACTTCATGGAACCAAATCTGAAAAATTAGAATCATAAAGCAGGATTACCTATATATTCCCTCCACAAGGATTAGAATCTTCTTCCAGGGCCTTCGTGTCCGAGGCTGACCACAGACAATGGCATCTTTCAATAGCTTCTCTAGGCTCTGCATGTCTATAGCACACACAAAAAGATGTCAGCATAAAGTACTTTCTCTTTCCTAACTTTATTCCAGAAATGCAAATAAACATTTCTTATTTAGGAAGACTGTCTCAGACAGCAAAGGACATTAACAAAGTCAGAACAGGGCAGAAGAAGATGGAGCAAAATGAGTGAGCTACTGCTATCTTGAATTAAAATCTCGTCTGAAATGTAACAAATGTTCAAAGTCACAGAAACTCAACAAATGACTGTGGCACAGTTGAGTCAGGTGGTTAGCAGGCTTATGAAATTACCAATGTTTCATGTTAAATACTTGGCCATTCAGTTAGCTTTTTTTGTATTTATAAAATCAACTGTATCTTAGTGAGTCATTCAGAAATAATGCATAAAGAAGACTGAGCAAGAGTATGGAAACCACTATACAGTGGGGCCTTGACTTACGAGTTTAATTTGTTCAGAGACCGAACTCGTTAAGGAGCTCTTTAACTCAAATTACTCTATCAACTCAATGCAAACAATTGGCCAGAGACAGCTGGTATCTCAAAAAACTCGTTAGTCGGGACACTCGTAAGTCAAGGTCCCACTGTAAATACATACACCTCCTAAAAATCAAATATGGGGAAAAACTTCAAAGTACATGCCCATTTCCTTTCACAGAAGATGTTCTTCATAAATGCTTGTTAAGTAACTTTATCTTAGTAGTGGGTTAAAAATACAGTAGTCTGATTAGTGCTATAGAATAAATTCCTAAATGCATGAATCTCTGTGTTAAGCAAGCTTGGCAATCAGTTGAGATTGTTTCTGTTTGATTTGATCTGCTATCTGTACACAACCAAGTTCTTGTGACTCTGTTGGTTCTTAAGATGGTTAACAGGTCTAGGAAACAACATGGCTAGTACTACCACTAATGAGGGTCATAATTTTCCTGTTAAAGATAAATGCTTTGAAGACCATTTTTGCTGCCACTATCGACTTCTTATTTAAATTTTTTTGCCCTGAAACACTGCCCTTAAGAAACCCCGCTCAAAAAAACCAAAACCAAAACCAAACAACAACAACAAAAAACACCTCAAGAAAACTGTAACATGAAGTTTGCAGTATATTTAACAAGGGTGGGAGGCAAGCCATCATAAAATCTGATTTTATAGTCTTTATTGCTCCTCACTGAAGGAGGGTGTTACAAAATTACATGATTTTGCTCTTTTCATAGAAAGGACTTCGGTAGAAAAGAGAAATAATAAAAACACCACAAACACAGATAAGATGGCCGTGGACTGTGACTGTGTTGACACCTTCAGTTATTCGTAAGAACACAATCTGTCTGCTACCTGACCCAGAGACAGGAGATGCTGTCCCGGAAGTGTTGAAGTGGCTAGTACTGATGCAGAGGGCAGCATCTGGCAATCAGCAAGAGCCAGTAAAAATGTAGTCATTGTTCTAGTTTCCTCTGTTTACATACAGAAAAGAGGAGAAAAATAAATACTGATTCAAAATTTTAGATGAAAGGAAATATCTGTACAATGCTAAACCATATTATCAACTTAGGGAGAAAAATCTAGTATCTCTCTTATACTTCACAAATCCCATGTAAGAATAAAGATGTAAATAAAAAAACACCACAAAACTACCAGAAGAAAATAAGAGAATAACCCTATTATCTTAAATATGGAAGGTATTAACACAAAATCGAAGTCACAAGATAATAAATGTGACAACATAAGCATTTTAATAAGTTTGCACAGCAAAAAACTAAAAACAAAGTTAAAAGTAACATAAAAAATAATGCAGTATCAAAAAAAATAGGAAGGGCTCTTATAATCAGTAAAAAAGAGAAAACATTTGAAAATGACCAATTTACAAAGAAACTCAAACACAATACTGTATAAAAAGTTGCTTGACACCTAATAATGAAAGAAATAAAATTAACATGTTGATTATTAGAGAAGGGAAGTTTTAAAATATTTCATAATGGCCTAAGTTGGCTTGTGAATCACTGTCATGTTGTTGAGTAAAAGTCTGTACAATGCTTGGAGGCAATTTGGAAAAGTACAAAAATATGTGTGCCCTTTTAACCAGGCATTCTAAGACTGCTAGGAATTCATCCCAAGGCACTAATCACACCATTGAGCAAAAATGTGGGTAACAGGTAGTACTGTTTCTAGTAGAAAATTTTACAAACAACCTGGATGTCCAAACTGAGAGACAGTCTGAATAAGGGCACTTCCAGACACTGCCTGCCACCCTGACATTAGGGGAGGAGGAGAGTCACATGTATTGCCAAAGTTCCCAATGTGTTGTAAGAAAAGAGCAGGTTCCACAGTGGTGTTTAATAAGTCCCATTTACATAAAACAAAATGCTATTTGCATCATTCTTATTGTAAAACATTTTAGACAAGACAAAGACAAAAGGCAGGAAGTTATTACCATCTCTAACCTTCCAACCAGGAGCACAGACCTACTATTTTGGTGTATATTCTTCTAGACTTGTTTGTACATGTACTCACTTTGGTAAAAGATGTTATTAAAAATACAGTTGGTAATCTTTCTTCTCTACATGTGAATGTTTTAATTACAAAAGTTATACATTTTTATTGCAAATAAATATTTTAATAATACACAACACATTTCCATTTAGGAAGAAAGTTTTGGCTTTCGAAGGGAGAAGGGAGGGCGATTTGTTGTTCCACTTATTTACGCATTCATTGGTTGATTCTTGTATGTGCCCTGACTGGAGAATCAAACCCACAACCTTGGTGTATAGAGACAATGCTCTAACCAACTGAGCTATCCAGCCAGGGCTCAGAAAAACATTTTAAATGTTGCTATTTCATCTTCATTTATATTTTCTATTATTAATATGACCACTGCCACTAATCCAAGGAATACTAAACACTAAGACCTCCACAACAAACTCACTGTTGTGTTTGAAGACTCGAATGGTTGCTCCTGAGAGTCGGGCTCCCAGAACCAGTGATGCATGGTTCAGTTCATCACTCAGAATCAAGCAACCCTGCAAAACCACAAGGACAGGAAGTAAGAAGCTGGGGTGGAGGCAGGTGAGGTTTCATTACACAAAAGATCAAATGTTAAAATCATTAATAATTATAGCCTATTAAGGAAAGCTTGTATAACAGCAAACTACCAATTTCAGTAAGAAAAAAAGTATAGTTGTTTTTTCCCCCCAAAAAAATTAATTTAGAAGTAGATGCAAAATTCTAGCCTTTTAACTTCTTCATTCCTGAGATGGACATAAATACCCAGATATATAGCAATAGGTTTTTTATTTACACTTAAAATCTGAGATACCAGATAGTCTTCATAGAGTTTCAATTTTGTTGAGTTTGGTATGATGTACTATTTTACTCACAGAAAAAGTGTGTGGGGGAGAAGGCAGTTGAGGGAGTAATGCTTATGGAAACAATGCATTCTTCCTCCCACTCCTAACCATCCAGAGTTCAATAACAATCCCACTTATTAATCTAACTAGTGGCCCGATGCACAAAATTCAAGCAAGCGTAGGCCCTCGCAGCCCCGGCTTTGTCCTGAAGGTCCTCCTGACAGTCATTCTGCTGTTTGGTCTAATTAGCACATTAGCTCTTTATTATATAGGACTAGAGGCCCAGTGCACAAAAATTTGTGCACTGGCGGGGGAGGAGGGGTGTCCCTCAGTCCTACTTGTGCCCTCTCACAGTCTGGGACCCTTCGGGAGATAACCACCTGATGGCTTAGGCCTGCTCCCCCGGTGGCAGATGGCAGGCCTGATCCCTCGGTGCCTGCCCCGCCTCCCCGGGTTGCACACGGGGGTTAAGGCGCCGTCCCGGGTCATGCACACGGCAGGGTCGATCCGGGGGTTGGGGCGCCGCCCCGGGTCGGGTCACACACGGGCACCCAGGTGGGCCGGCCAATCGCTGCTGCCCCGCCCAGCCGCCCCGGGTTGGGTCGCACATGGGACGCCCGGCAGATTGCTGCTGCACCACCCAGACGCCCCGGGTTGGGTCGTACACGGATGCCTGCCACCCCGGGTCGCAGATAGCAGGCCCGGATGGCGGCAGGGCAGGCGGGATAGCGCTCTCCCGCCCCACCGCCCCGGGTCGCAAATAGCAGGCCCAGATGGCGGCGGGGCAGGCGGGATGGCACTGTCCCGCCCTGCCTGCAGTATGCAAATTAGCTGCCGTCTTTGTTGGTGGTTAGTTTGCATATTGTGCTGATTAGCCAATGGGAGGCGTAGCAAAGGTATGGTCAATTACCATGTTTGTATATTATTAGATAGGATTCCCAAAATCACACAGAGTGTAGGCTTAGTTTTGCCCTTAAAATCTCTGAACAAGTTTTTCTGTAAATCCATGTAAACATGGGTTTCTGTTAAGGCAACAAGAAACATCTGAAGCTCTCAGAATTTTTATTTCTTCCCCAGTTCTTACTCTTCCACATCTCCTGCAGGTTCCAACCTATAAAGTCTGAACTCAGAAACAGGTTTTTCTCTGTCAACAATGGCCTTCAAAATATCTGAATAGATGAAAAAAGGAAGGAGCAGAAAGTGTCAGCGTGCTCCCAGAATAAAAGGAAGAGTATTCCTGGATGGATACTTATGAACTTGCAATAGCAATTGTCCACCTGAAATTTTTACTGTATGTAAAGTTTTCATTATTAAGATTTTAAAAAGCTCTCTCATTAAAAATGTGTAGATTAAAAATGAAGAGAAGTGGAGTTGGAAATACCCATATGGACTAATAGTTTTTAAAATGTATATCTAGCCGAAAGACATATGAAAACATGCTCAAAGTCACTAATTATAGGAGAGATGCAAATCAAAACGACAATGCGGTATCATCTCACACCTGTCAGAATGGCTATCATCAACAAATCAACAAACAACAAGTGTTGGAGAGGATGCAGAGAAAAAGGAACCCTTCTGCACTATTGGTGGGAATGCAGACTGGTGCAGCCACTGTGGAGAACAGTATGGAGTTTCCTCAAAAAACTAAAAATGGAACTCCCATTTGACCCAGTGATCCCACTTCTAGGACTATATCCCAAGAAACCAGAAACACCAATCAGAAAGGATATATGCACCCCTATGTTCATAGCAGCACAATTCGCCATAGCTAAGATCTGGAAACAGCCTAAGTGCCCATCAGCAGATGAGTGGATTAGAAAATTGTGATATATCTACACAATGGAATACTATGCTGCGGTGAAAAAGAAGGAACTCTTGCCTTTTGCAACAGCAAGGATGGAACTGGAGAGCATTATGCTAAGTGAAATAAGCCAGTCAGAGAAAGATAAATACCACATGATCTCACTCATTTGTGGATTATAGAGAACAACATAGACTGATAAACAGGGACAGATTCAAAGACAGAGAAACAGCGATCAGACTATCACTCCCCAGAGGGAAAGTAGGGGAGTGAGGGGGTAAGGGGAAGAGATCAACCAAAGGACTTGTATGCATGCATATAAGCCAAACCAATGGACATGGACAACAGGGGGATGAGAACATGAGTGGGGGGAGGGGGGTTAATGGGGGGTATAAGGACAAATTTGTAATATCTTAACTAATAAAGAATTTAAAAAAATTTATACACATGCATACTAATCGATATGTTTATGCATGAGTTAGTATACATGTTTTTATTTTTCTAGCTCTATCCACCGAGAGGCAATGAACACATCAAATCTTGGTTTCTAAATACAATCCTCCAATAAAAGGAACCAGGGCTCAATGGAGAACTTAGTGATTGACCCCAAGGTGAGGATAGGTAAAAAGAGCCTGGGGCAGTGGTCAGCAAACTCATTAGTCAACAGAACCAAATATCAACAGTACAATGATTGAAATTTCTTTTGAGAGCCAAATTTTTTAAACTTAAACTATATAGGTAGGTACATTGTTATTAACTTAATTAGGGTACTCCTAAGGCTTAGGAAGAGCCACACTCAAGGGGCCAAAGAGCCGCATGTGGCTCGCGAGCTGCAGTTTGCTGACCACGGGCCTGGGGCATCTCGTTATGCTGCAAAGAAAGTGCTTTAGGAAAAAAAAAATGGGGCATACTCAAAGGGCGCAGGAGCCCACCTGAAAGATCTACTAATGGCCAAAACTGGATCAACTTGAGCAACAAAATTAAAAGTAATCATGTTGAACCCAAATAATAAAATATTCATGAACCCATACTGATATAAATAAATAGGGAAGAAGCAATAACACTTCCTTCAGAAGAGTCAAAACCAGGAAAGACAAGAACTCAATGCAATGAAGATACTCGATTGAATTCTGGAGCAGGAAAATAGTTATCAGTGGGAAAACTGGTGAAACTGAAACAAGCTCTGTTCTTTAGTTAGTAGTATTGAATCAAAGTTAGTTTTTTAGTTTTGGTAAATGTTTCACTGTTATGTAAAATATTAACATAAAGGAAGCTGAATGAAAGGTACCCAGAACGCTCTATACTCTCTTGCAACTCTTCTGTAAGTCTAAATTTATCTCTGAAAAAAAGCGTTAAAATTGAAAAAATTGAGAAAAATTGGGGGAAAAATGGAGAGGCTGAATTCCTCTTCTGCAAGTCTTTAAATCCTTTCCTTAACCACTCTTGGCATTCCACTGCACCTTAAAAAGAATGCAATTTTCTTTTTCCATTTAATTTTTCTTTTTTGCAAAATCAGCAATATAATTATGTTCTTTTTGTTTATTATCTCCTTTTTAGACAGCCTAATTCACCATTTCTGTGTACCAACCTATTTTTTCTTCTAATATACTATGAGAGTCTATTATGTCATTTATGCAAAAATAAAAATTAAATGCCAGCAGTTAACATCTAAATGCTTAATATGTTTCAGGCATTATATTAAGGGTTGTAAACACATAGTTACCTTTAATCCTCACAACAATCTGTGAGGTAAGAATTATTATTATTATCCCCACTTTACATGTGGGAACTAAGGAGTTACAAAGCTTGCCCAAGGTCAGAGCATTTAAGTGTCTGATACAAAGCTTCTGCTTTTAGAATACATACTCTTAGTCAATATACTGTCTGCCTCTGACTTTAAGCTGAGTTACTGATCACCTCCTATTGAAATGTAATATAAGTCTTAAAGAAAGAGTAAAACTGGATTTGTTGTTGCCTTGAATAGATTAAAATATATTTCATAACATCTCAACTATAATATTTGATTTGCACAATAAATGTTTAAGGTAGTATCTTCCACGTCTGTATATAAAACATCTAATTCTAGATAGTGATTGTTAGTTTGTGAACACACAGGGGAAGCAAAATGAAATTATTTAACCCTTTAGTGTAAAAAATTCTATGAAATTCCAAATAAGAATCTCAAGTTTATGATGTCAAAATGTACTATAATCAAAGAATCATACATATATTTTTTTTCTCAAGAAATCTGTCCACTGTAGCTAAGTTGTTGAATTTACTGGCATGAAGTTGTTCTTAATATTTCCTTATATCCTTTTAATGTCCATAGGATATGTAGTGAAGTAGCTTCTTTCATGCCTACTACTAGTAATTTTTGTCTTCTCTCTTTTTATCCTGACCAATCTGACTAGAGATCTGTCAACTGCATTCATTTTCTCAAAGAATCAGTATTGGTTTCACTGATTTCACCTATTGCCTATTTTCTAATTTATTGATTTCTGCATTTACCTTTATTGTATCCTTCCTCTGAAATCTCTGGGTTTAATTTGCTCTTTTCTTTTCCTAATTTCATGTGGTAGGAATTTAGATGGCTGATTCAAAACTCTTTTTTCCCCCGAATACAAGCATTTAATGCTATATATTTCCATCTGAGTATGGCTTTAGCTTCCTCCCACAAATTATATTACATTTCCAGTTAGTTCAAGTATTTTCAATTTTGCCTTTCTTTGAGCCTGGGTTATTTAAAAGTGTGTCATTTACTTTTCAATTGTTTGAGGATTTTCCAGATATCTTTCTTTGTGTTACTGATTTCTAAGTCAATTCCATTATGGTTAGAGAACATCCTATCTAATAAAGGTAATATGCAAATTAACCATCACTCCAACACACAAGATGGCTACCCCCATGTGGTCAAAGATGGCCAGCAGGGGAGGGCAGTTGTGGGCAATCAGGCCAGCAGGGGAGGGCAGTTGGGGGGGACCAGGACTGGAGGGGAGGATAGTTAGGGGTGCCCAGGCCAGCAGGGGAGGGCAGTTAGGGGCAATGGGCCAGGAGGAAAGCAGTAAGGCATCAATCAGGCTGGCAGGGGAGTGGTTAGGGGGTGATCAGGCTGGCAGGCAGAAGTGGTTAGGAGCAATCAGGCAGGCAGGCAGGCAGCAGTCCTGGATTGTGAGAGGGATCCCAGATTGGAGGGTGCAGGCTGAGCTGAGGGGGACACACACACACACACACACACACACACACACACACAGTGCACAAATTTCGTGCACCGGGCCTCCAGTATTTTGAATAATTTCAATTCTTTTAAATTTGTTAAGGTTGGTTTAATGGCCCAGAAAATGGTCTCTTGGTAAATGTTTTGCTATTGCTGGTTGAAATGTTTCATAAATGTTAAGTTGGTTAATTGTGTTTTTCAAATGTTCTATCTCCTTAGATTTTCATACTAATTCTATCAATTTTTTTGTGTTTTTTCTTGAATTTTTAGAGAGGAAGAGAAACACCGATGTGAGAAACTTTGATCAGTTGCCTTCTGCATGCACCCCAACCAGGGATTGAACCCACAACCTGGGTATGTCCCCTGACTAGGAATCAAACCTGCCATCTTTTGGTGTACAGGATGATGCTCCAACTGAGTCACCTGGCCAGAGCACGCCAACTTCCTTTTGATTATTATTTACATGCTATATCTTTTCCATTCTTTTACTTAAACCTACTTGTGTCTTTAAATTTAAAGTTGATTTCTGGTAGAAACATACTAAATTTTATCTAATCTGACAATCTCTGTCTTTTACTTGGAATGTATAAACCATTTCCATTTAATGTAATGCCAATAAGGTTTAAATTTCCCCTCTTGCTTTCTGTTCTCTTTCTTCTGTTCCCTGGATTTACATAACTGAAAAGGACTTTAGAGTTAATCTAATTCAAGTACTTAATTTTACAAAGGAAAATTTGGGGCTCAGAAAGGTTTTGACATTGTTCAGTCACACAGCTAAATTTGACCATATAATCAAACAAGCGAAAACTCAGGTCTTCTGCCCTAACCGGTTTGGCTCAGTGGATAGAGCGTCAGCCTGCGGACTCAAGGGTCTCAGGTTCGATTCCGGTCAAGGGCATGTACCTTGGTTGCGGGCACATCCCCAGTAGGGAGTGTGCAAGAGGCAGCTGATCGATGTTTCTCTCTCATCGATGTTTCTAACTCTCTATCCCTCTCCCTTCCTCTCTGTAAAAAAAAATCAATAAAATATATATTAAAAACAAACAAACAAACAAAAAACTCAAGTCTTTTGACTCAAGGCACTGATGATTTTTTCAAGATACCATTCACAGATCACGGTTAAAATGAGAATAAATACCCTTTGAAGAACTGCTCAAACTGAAAGTGCTAATCTACTAAAATGTGATTTACAATGTCTCATCTCTTCTCTTCTACTGTCCCCTCATAGAAGCTCTACACACATTATTAACCTACATTATTACTAACATATATATAGACACACATATAATTTGCTCATATGTCTTTCAGTAATATACATTACAGTGAGAACAAGTATATATTTTCAAATTTTTCTATTTGGGGAAAAAGTACCTGTTAAATAACTTTCCAAACGAAACATTCTTTCTTCCATAATTTTAGCCATTTATAAGGTTTTATTTATTAGAATCCCTTTAAAACTGTATGAAATGAAGAAGGCAAGTGTCATCTAATGGGAGAGGAAGGGATCATGGGTTCTAATAAGAAAGCTTCAATTGATGTAAGTCTTTATGGTATATACTTATCCAAAAGTTTGTGATAGAAATATCTTTGGGCAGACTATATTTAACCTAAATTTATAATAGTTTCTGGCTTGCCCTGAATGTTTTATAAAATAAAATATGATATATATAAGGAAGTTTTCATTAATGACAGACTAAGTCTTACTTTGCTAACAAGAGCAGGAATGTTCATTGAATTTGTTGCAAATCCCATGCCATATGCCATAGCAGCTTCTACTCCCAAGAAACTTGCCACAAGCTTTTCTAGTTCTTCATGCTTGTCCAGGTTACCTGTGTGAAGAAGTTAATGAAGTCAATATCACCAAACCCAAAATTTAAGAATCATTCATTACTTTACTGCCTGAAATCTAGCTGAAGGAAAGACCTACAACTAAGAATATTAAAAAAAGCCACACTGAACTGGTTGGAGGGGTGGAAACAAGGAATGGCTGGGTCCCACACTCATGTGTGGCGGATAAGAAATCAGGAAGACTGCTGGTGGGAATGCAGACTGGTGTAGCCACTGTGAAAAACAGTATGGAGTTTCCTTAAAAAATTAAAAATGGAACTCCCATTTGACCCAGTAATTCCACTTCTAGGAATATATCCCAAGGAATCAGAAACACCAATCAGAAAGGATATATGCACTCCTATGTTCATAGCAGCACAATTTACACTAGCTAAGATTTGGAAACAGCCTAGGTGCCCATCAGCAGACGAGTGGATTATAAAACTGTGGTACATCTACACAATGGAATACTACATGGCTGTAGAAGAAACTCTTATCATTTGCAACAGCATAGATGGACCTGAAGAGCATTATACTAAGCGAAATAAGCCAATCGGAGAAAGAAAAATATCACATGATCTCATTTATTTGTGGAATATAATGAACAACATAAACTGATGAACAAAAATAGGTCCAGAGACATAGAAGCACTGAACAGACCGTCCAACCTTAGATGGGGGGTGGGGGGTGGGGGGGTGTTAAGAGAGCAACCAAAGGACTTGTATGCATGCATATAAGCATAATCCATGGACACAGAGAGGGGGGGGGGGGTGAGGTCATGTGCTAGGGAGTGGGACTAGCCGGGTAGAGGTCAATGGGGGGGAAAAAGGAGACATATGTAATACAGTAGGTCCTCAGGTTACGTCGGAGATCTGTTCCTACGGCGCAATGTAACGCGATTTTCGCCCTAAGTCAGAATCCACATACATAAGCACCTACATCACTCACATGGAGCACATACACAGCAGTAATGAAGTGAAACAGTAAAAAAAATTTAAAAGAAAGATACCAATTTCTGACCTTTACTTGTGGTAAATAAATAATAAAAAACATAAAGGACATATGTCAAAATGACAGAACTTTTTTTTTTATAAATGCTGTAAATGGGAGATGACGATGTAACCACGAAACAACCTACATCGAGTCTGACGTAACCTGAGGACTACCTGTACTTTAAACAATAAAAATTTTTTAAAAAAATCAGGAGGGATATCTCAGCTGTGGAGGTCCCCTCTGAGAAGTGAGGGGTCGCAGCACCCAACCCGGGTTCCCAGCCCAGGGTTCCAGTGCCAGGAAGAGAAATCCACTTAATTTCTGGGGGTAAAAACCAGCGTTGATTGTGGCTGAGTGAGATGGAGGGCTGCTGGAGTCCTAGGCAGTTTCTCTTAAAGGGTCCATGCATAGACTTGCTCTGACTCATTCCCTCTGGGTTCCAGCATTGGGGCAGCAGCTCAAAAGGCACCAGGGAAACAAAGGGAGGAACTGAACTGTCTGGAGGGGCAGCTTTCTCCTAGACAGAAGTGCTGGCAGAGGCCACTGTTCCTTTTTTGAGAACCTCCTCATGCCCTACCCACAGAACTGGTAGATGTGCACCATATTTGAGTCTCCATGAATCTGGCTGACACTGTTCTCCTGGCCCTGGTGATTCCCTGAGACGCCCATCCCACCCAACTGTGGGTCCACCCAAACTGTTTCCAGTTGCTTTTCCAAATGAATAGCCTGTTTTGGCTTGTGCTTCAGATTTTAATAAAATCTCTCAAACAAGCAGCATCTGGCCTCAGCATGCCCTGTTGTTCTCACTAAGTGGCCCCAGGCCCAGCACGAGCAGCAGCCAGCCTTAGTTTGCAGCTTTGCCTTGCTGCACTCCAAGCCCAGCATAAGTAGCAAACATCTGCAGATTGCTTTGTAGCTCATGCTGGGTGTCCCCAGGCAGAATACAGGCATTAGTTGACCTTGGCCTGCACTTTATGAAAAAGTACTTTATAAAATATAAACTGCCATAAAGATGTGTGACTTCTATATGTGGTTAATGCTCCCTTAACCACATCATTAGGGACCCTAAGTGAAAACAACCCAGCTGTATTTGCCAATCTCTAGACCAGGGGTGGGCAAACTTTTTGACTTGAGGGCCACAATGGGTTCTTAAACTGGACCGGAGGGCCAGAACAAAAGCATGGATGGAGTGTTTGTGTGAACTAATATAAATTCAAAGTAAACATCATTACATAAAAGGGTACGGTCTTTTTTTTCAATAGTTTTATTCATTTCAAACGGGCCGGATCCAGCCCGTGGGCCGTAGTTTGCCCACAGCTGCTCTAGACCCATGCGAATAACAATGAATTGTTTTTTATTCTTTATTTAATCATAGAAAGGAAGAGAAAGGTAAAGATAGATACATCAATGATGAGAGAGAATCATTGATTGGCTGCCTCTTGCATGCCCCCTACTGGGGATTGAGCCCACAACCCGGATATGTGCCCTGACTGGGAATCAAACCATGACCTCCTGGTTCATGGGCCCATGCTCAACCACTGAGCCACACTGGCCGTGCTGAATTGTTTTAATCCACTAAGTTTTGATGTGCTTCACAGTAATAAATATCCAGACTGATGCCTTATAACTTCTATGGTTATCAGTCACTAGAACAAAATGAAGAATTTGAAATTTTCCTTTTAACTAAATAAATTAAATCTCTTTACATAAATCTGTTCTCTTTTACATTTTATAGACTTGTACTACTAATAAAAAGAATTAGCATTTAATGAGTATTTACCATGTTACAAGCACTTTACATGAATTAGCTTCTTAAAACAATCCTATAAGGTAGGAATTATTATTAGCCCCAAATTACCAGTACGGAAATAGAATTAACTTTCATATGCTCACAGGCTCAGATATGAAGTGGTGCTCTTTAATGAACTATCATTTGCAAAAGTCAATAAAGTCAACACTAAAGTTATAAATGAAACAATAGTATCGAACATACTCTGTATGTATAACATAATGGAAAAGAAAAATACGTCTCAAAATGTATTGAAAGCATTAAAATCATCCATTAATTCAGAAAAATAAAGCATTCTTTATCTGATCTAAACTACATGGCAAAGTATGTATTTGGATACTTAATATTCTAGCACTCTATCCATATTACTCCCTCCTGAGTAAAAAAGTTAAGAACATCAGCTAGCCAAACAGACTATACTCACCAATTTCCTGCCGAGTGCTGCACACGCCAACTCCATACTCCTCTAGGACTTTGGCAGCTGCCTCCTGACATGATCCAGTATTTCGTGCAAATCCAAGATAGTTGTAGGAACCCATGTTTATAACACCTTTAATCGTATTCCCTGTGTACCTGTATTTCAATAGGATGAATGTTCATGAAACCCATGAACATGGTCAAACACTTACATATGATAATAAATGTATTGGTAATACCAAAGGAAGCAATATATGTAAGAAACAGAGAGAATATGGTCTAAATGAAAAATAGCTCAAACTCACTACCAATAAATGAAATGAAAGTTAAAATACCAATTTTTGCTTATCAATAATGATAAAGATTTAAAAACTGACCATAGCCAGCATTGGTCAGGACTACTTCATACACTGTAGATAAGAATATCAGAGTACTGCCCTAACCGGTTTGGTTCAGTGGATAGAGCGTCGGCCTACGGACTGAAGGGTCCCAGGTTCGATTCCAGTCAAGGGCATGTACCTTGGTTGCGGGCACATCCCTAGCAGGTGGTGTGCAGGAGGGAGCTGACCGATGTTTCTCTCTCATTGATGTTCCTAACTCTCTATCCCTCTCCCTTCCTCTCTGTAAAAAATCAATAAAATATATTAAAAAAAAAAAAGAATATCAGAGTACTTTTTTTTTGGAAGGCAGTTTGACAGTACTTATCCATTAAAAGATATCCTCCAGTGAGGACTAACCAAAGGAAAAAAAAGAGTCACAATACAATTGTGACCATGTCTCTTTCCGAGGCACACAAACCAGTGACATTCCTAATTGTGGAAGCTCAGACAGTTGACCCCTCAAGTGAAGACGACATGGTTCAGAGGCACATCCAACTTAAGTTGAACATGAAGTACGAACAAGAAATAAATTGCCAATCTTTTAACTTGAAATTTTGGAGTTTTTAACACAGGATGATGCAGCCCAACCTGCATGTGTACACTATAAACATCAAAATTATAGAATACTAAGTAGCCACTACAAATAATGAGCTTGCTGTGAATATACACAAAGATGTAACTGATATGTTAGCAAGTAAAAAAACAAGATGCAGTATCATTTCTATAGTATAATGCCATTTTTGTAAATCAAAAACTGTGTGTAATCCTACTAGATACATTATATACATATCCCACAGAAAACACCTGGAGGAATAACACACTACAAACTGATATAACAATGGTTACCTCTGGGGAGTGAGGATTAGTAGGGCAGTGGATTTGCAAAGGGATAGTGGTTAGTTCTCATGGGGACTTTCAATTTATCTTTAGTGCTTGTCTTTTTTTTTTTTTTTTAATAGCAATGCAATCATGTAATACTTGAGCAATCTAAACAAAATAAAATTTTATAAAGTTTTCTAAACTATTGAACCCATTTAAGTAAAAACACTCTACATATCCTTGAATCATTTGAGAAATCAAAATACCCAGAAATAAATTCAGATACTTGATTCTGGTAAGTAGTATAATAGAAAAGACAGTTTTTCTTTGTGTTGTTTTTTTGTTGATGTTGTCTTTTTAAAATATATTTTTATTGATTTCAGAGAGGAAGGGAAAGGGAGAAAGAAATAGAAGCATCAATGAGAGAAAATCATTGATTGGCTGCCTCCAGCACGCCCCCCACTGGGGATTGAGCCCGCAACCCAGGCATGTGCCCTTGACCAGAATCAAATCTGGGACCCTTCAGTCCAGAGGCCAACGCTCTACCCATTGAGCAAAACCAGCTAGGGCTTGTTTTGTTTTACTAGGTCAAATTTTGCTTTCAACTATAACCCAACACAGTATCAAACTAATTAAAAAATGTATTTTAAACATCCCAATAACAATGAACAATATGCAAGGAAATTAATCACATTGTATTGTATTTTCAGCTTCCACTGCTGTTTTGACAAAATACTGTCAAATTTGCAATAGAATATTTTAAAAAGTCAAAAAATTCCTTTTTTTTGTTGTTAGGAAATAATTTCCCAAACAAGACTTACCTGAATGACCAGTTGTAATCATGAGACTGTCTCTCCATGATGTCCATCCTGGCTCCAGGCACACTACAGATTGGTCGATTCCAGTTGTCTCTGATCCTCATGTAGAGGTTCCTTGTATAGAAGTTTTCAAAATCCTGATACAATGGCACAAAGTCCTACCAACAAATGGTGAAATACCATAAATTTAACTAAGTTACTTTTTAACAATTTACAACTTCCCTTTTCATATTGCAATAGCACTTGAGAATGAGGTCAATTATACTGATTTAGCTCGGCCAGCATGGCTCTTTCAAAATGTTTTCAGCCATTCATGGCCCATGAATCAGGAGGTTCAATTCCTGACCAGGACACATGCCTGGGTTGTGGGCTTGATCCCTAATAGGGGGTGTGCAGGAGGCAGCTGATCATATTTCTCTCTCATTGATGTTTCTATCTCTCTATCCCTCTCCCTTTCTCTCTCTAAAATCAATCCTATATAATAAAAGGGTAATATGCAAATTGACCAAACAGCAGAACGCCAGTCGCTGGAATGACTGGTCGCTATGATATGCACTGACCACCAGGTGGCAGACGCTCAACACAGGAACTGCCCCCTGGTGTTCAGTGCACTCCATAGGGGGAGCTCCGCTCAGTCACAAGCCAGGCTGACAGCTGGCAAGCACAGCTGTGGTGGTGGGAGCCAAGCCTGCCTCTGCAGCAGTGCTAAGGATGTCCGACTGCGGCTTAGGCCCACTCCCCACAGGCCTAAGCCACAGTTGGGCATCCCCTCAAGGGCTCCTGGACTGTGAAAGGGCGCAGGCCAGGCTGAGGGAACCCCCTCCCCCCGACACACATACCCAGTGTACAAAATTTCGTGCACTGGGCCTCTAGTAGAAATCTAATCTAATTAAAGAGAAACATGCAAACTGACTGCACCTCCACTACGCCCCAAGCCACGCCCACCAGCAACTATATGCAAATTAACCCAACCAAGATGGCAGCCGGCAGCCGGCAGCCACGAAGCTGGAGCAAGCAGGAGGCTTGGTTGCCCCGGCAATAGAGGAAGCCAAGCTTCCTGCCTGCCCTGGCCAGCTGTGGCCTCCGCTCAAGGCAACAAAGTTTCAATTATAGAAGATAAACAAATCCCAGATACCTGCTTCCAGCCAGCCTCCAGCTTGGGTGTGTGTGTGTGTGTGTGTGTGTGTGTATATATATTTTTTTTTAATGTATTTTATTGATTTTTTACAGAGAGGAAGGGAGAGGGATAGAGCGTTAGAAACATCCATCAGCTGCCTCCTGCACACCCCCTACTGGGGATGTGCCCACAACCAAGGTACATGCCCTTGACTGGAATCGAACCTGGGACCTTTTAGTCCGCAGGCCGACGCTCTATCCACTGAGCCAAACAAGTCAGGGCTAGAAATATATTTTTTTTAAAGGTAAGTTAAATAAAATTATACTGAGTTAACTGACACAGAAAACATTTTGAAAGGCATAAATTCTGTTTATATTAAAACAACTCTTAGGTAAAAGTCACATAGCTTTGATGGTTGATCTATAAGAAATGGTTGAATGCAGAGCCAAAGAATTGAATAAAGCAGGCCTCTAAAAATAAACTTAGTTGTACATTTCTGTCATTAAAAGTTTTCCTTCCTAATAAAATAAAAAAGACTAGTGTTCTGCCCCCTACCCCAAGTAAAATACTGACTGGGGGAAATGCCATAAAAACTCCTATAATTTCAGTTTCTAACAAGAAAAATAATTCCAAAATTAAGATTCCATTCTTGGCATATTTTTAAGGATCAAAATGAAATTAATTCAAAGAAAAATGATAAAAGCAAAAGACTCTTAAGTAGCTTATAGAAAGATCCCTGCGTCTGGTTTCTTTCCTTAGATAGAAGTTTTTAATAAAAATTAAAAAACAGCCCTAGCCCGTTTGGCTCAGTGGATAAAGCGTTGGCCTGCAGACCAAAGGGTCCAGGGTTCGATTCCGGCAAGGGCACATACCTCAGTTGCAGGCTCCTTCCTGGTGCAGGCCCTGGTCAAGGCGCGTGTAGGAGGCAACCAATCGATGTGTTTCTCTCACATCAATGTTTGTCTTTACTTCTCTCTTCCACTCTCTAAAAATCAATGGAAAAATATCCTCAGGTGACGATTAAAAATAATAATAATGAAAAATAGTTTTAAAAAAGTTAAAAAATATATATATATAAGAAAGATTCTCAAAATGAATTCCATAATCAAGGACTTAACACCCTTTTTTTCATCCCTGAAGTTAAGTTATACTAAAATTAAGCCTGTAAAAAATAAAGTCACCATGAGCTAAAATGAATGAATATGCTATGTCCCATGTGGTTTGACCATTGCTCAGAACACACATGACTAGACCACATAGAATCTACTTAAATCCTGAAGGTAAATGGTAAAACACACAAACAAACAAAACTGTACTACAGTTTTACTAGTCAGAAAACCACTGAGCTTCAAGGCCTCGGGTCTGGGCTTGGTGCCAACCTAAGTTAATTTATAATAATAAAAACGTAATAATGCTAATTAGACCGGAGAGCCAAACGTCCTTCCAGACGAAGCCGCAGTGGTGGGGGCTGAGGAAGAGGCAGTTAGGGGTGATCAGCCAGGCAGGCAGAGGCAGTTAGGGGTGATCAGGCAGGCAGGTGAATGGTTAGGGGCGATCAGGCAGGCAGGCAGAGTGGTTAGGAGTGACCAGGCAGGCAAGTGAGCAGTTTGGGGTGATCAGGCAGGCAGGCCAGCAGTTAGGGACATCAGGCAGGCAGGCAGAAGTGGTTAGGGGTAATCAGACAGGCATGCAGAGTGGTTAGGGGTAATCAGGCAGGCAGGCCAGCAGTTAGGAGCCAGCGGTCCCGGATTGCGAGAGGGATGTCCAACTGCTGGTTTAGGCCCACAGGGATCAGGCCTAAACCAGCAGTCGGACATCCCCCGAGGGGTCCCGGATTGCGAGAGGGTGCAGGCCAGGCCAAGGGACCCCACTGGTGCATGATCGGGCCAGGGAGGGACATGGGAGGTTGGCCAGTTGGGGAGGGACTGCGGGAGGGTTCCAGGGTATGTCCAGCCCATCTGGCTCAGTCCGGATCAGCCGGATCCCAGCAGCAAGCTTACCTACCAGTCGAAGCGTCTTCCCCTGATGGTCAGTGCATGTCATAGTGAGTGGTAGAGCAGCCTTAGCATATCATTAGCATATTACGCTTTGATTGGTTGAATGGCCGGCCAGATGACTGGACACTTAGCATCTTAGGCTTTTATTATATAGGATTTTATGATCCCAAGCAAGCACTTTCCCTCACCTCTTTCCAATATTAAGACTAAAATTTGCCTATCCCTGGACTACATCTAATCCAGCATCAGAAAACAAGCTCTACCATAACGATGAATTATTCTTTCTTTCCCTCTAAAAGTAATCAAAGAATTATATGCATATATGCAAGGCCCATGGACACAGACAATAATGTAGTGAAGATATGGGGTGTGGCCTGGGTGGAGGGGAGGAAAGGGATGGGAGGATGGGGGACATCTGTAATACTGTCAACAATAAAATAAATAAATAAATAAATAAATAAATAAATAAATAGCCCTAGCTGGTTTGGCTCAGCGGATAGAGTGTCAACTGGCAGACCAAAGGGTCCCTGGTTCGATTCTAGTCACGGACATGTACCTCAGTTGCAGGCTCAATCTCTGGGCCCCATTGAGGCGCCTGCGGGAGGCAATCAATCGATGCATTTCTCTCACATCAATGTTTCTCTTTATGTCTCTCCTCTTCCCTTTCACTCTCTCTAAAAAAGATCAATGGTAAATAACCTCAGGTGAGGATTAATAAAAAATAAATAAAAAAGTAATATTTATTATTACTTCCTCCAAAAATTGTTTCCTGACTAATCCTATGCTACTCAGTTTACTTTTTTGTTCTAAATCGGCATACAATTCAAGGACTATTTACGTATAGAAAGCTTTGCAAAGGCCTATAAATTCAAAGTGTTAATGTTTCTTCAACAAAATTAGAAACTAAAAGAATAAAATCTATGTATTCCAATTATTTCACACAGATAGCCCCAATACTTAAACAATTTACCCTGAAACATGAAACAAGTTCCAAAGATACTATACTTATTCACCAAGTAATTCAGATGAATCCCCTCCCTCTGTCCCTTCCATTCATCATGCTTGACAGAGCACCAGCTGTGCAAACTCTATTGTCATTCTCCTGCTCAGAAACTGCCCAGGACTCCTTAGTGCCTACCAAACTTCTTAGTTTACATTCAAAACACAATTTTTCATACACCCAAACACTGGTTCCAAACACTGCTCATGCCTTTACCTATACTTTCCTCTCTATACCATAATCAGCTCATCCCATCTCCACCTCTACCTGTCATTTATTAGGTCTCTACAGTATGTTGACACTATGGGGGGTCCTGGTAGATAAAGATTTTCTAGTCTGAATATGTGATAAAACTTTAGCTCCCATCCAGTCATAACTGCCATCAACTCAGTCTAGTAGGAAAAGATTGCCTGTGAACAAGTAATTGCAATACCACACTATACAGTAAGTGTATAGTAAGCTGTAAGTTATGGTAAGTAAGCCATACCTGAGGGATGTAAAAAAAAAAAAAAAAAATCAACATACCATGGATGCATGTTAGCTAGAAAGTCTATTTGAGACATACAGGGGTCAAAAAAAATGGTAAAGAAAATTTTAATTTGTTCTGGTTTTCAATTATGAAAATTAGTTTGGCCAACTGGATCAAGTTCTGAATGCAGGGCTTTGTTTGCATTAGGTATTTAAGAAATACCTTTTTAATGAAATTAACTTGTAGGGATCTCAGGGCAAAGAGTAAGATGGCCAACTTATGGTGCTTGAGCTGGGAAGGATGCAGAATGGTTGAGATGACAAAGAATGCCTGGACCCTTTTCCCCAGGGCCAGAATCTTCAATCCTGACTGGCTTTGACTTCCTAGTTCCAGAAAGAACCTTTCCCTCTCTCATGTTTCCGGATGCCCTCACGTGATCACAATACATTCCCAGTGTTTCCTGGCTCCTCTCTCAGTGGTGACCTTGCTGCCATTTACATCTCTCTCCTCTAACACCCACAAAAGTGAGGGACAACAAGAGTCTAACTCCTGAATCCCTTCTCTAATCTAGTACACTCCCTGGGCTGCAGGACAACCTCTCCATACTTTACCTGCCAAGAACAAGTTTCTTTTTTGTAAAATCAGGCATTTCACTCTAACTTTATTTCTTTTTGAGAATAAGTAATGTGTGTTTATTGTACAAAACTCTAGAGAGGCAAAGGAGTATACAGAGAAAAGGGAAGTGAATTAGATCCTCCTCCCCAGAGACATTATCACTTCTGTTTACCATTACTAACATAAGGTGGTTTCTACTATAAACAGCCATTCTGCTTTAGGGCTTATTTGTTTGGGGACAGGACCTGATTTGTGAACCAGACATTTATGTATAATGTGTCTATGAGAAAACACATCCCAAGTTCTATAGAACAAAATCTTTTCAGATGACTGTGGACACAACTTGGGATACAATATGGTATTGTGAATAGAAAGAACATGGCTTTCGGCTCTTCACCAACCTGTGTCTGCATACCAGTTCTGAAACTAAGCTCCTTAGGAAACATTAACTTGGGCACATACCCGGGTTTCAGGTTTGATCCCAAGTTGTGGCGTGTATCGGAGGCAAAGGCTCAATGTTTCTCTCTCATATTAAATGTTTCTCTCTCTCTCTTCCTCTCTCTCTAGAATCAATGAAAAAAACATATCCTCGATGAGGACTGAAAAGAAAGTAAAGTTCTTTTTCTTTAATATATATATTTTTTATTGATTTCAGAGAGGAAAGGAGAGGGAGAGATAGAAACATCAATGGTAAGAGAGAATCATTGATTGGCTGCCTCCTGCACACCCCCTACTGGGGATTGAGGCCGCAACCCAGGCATGTGCCTTTGACCGATGCTCTATCCACTGAGCCAAACCAGCTAGGGCAAGAAAAGTTAAGTTCTTTAGTTTCTTCATGCCTTTAACTTTGTTTCCAACTTTCTTTGTGGAAAGTTTAACTGCATCTGGAATATTTTTATTTTAATGTGTACCAAAATATCTAAAGAAAAAACTGAGTGAAAATACCAAGATTTTGCCCTAGCTGGTTTGGCTCAGTGGACAGAGCAACCAGCCTGCGGACTGAAGGGTCCTGGGTTCGATTCCAGTCAAGGGCACATACCTGGGTTGTGGGCTCGATCCCCAGTAGGGGATGTGCAGGAGGCAGCTGATCACTGATTCTCTCTCATCATTGATATTTCTATCTCTCTCTCCCTCTCCCTTCCTCTCTGAAATCAATAAAAAAATATTAAAAGAAAATACCAAGATTTCTATAAAAGGCTTCCATTCACAGAATTAAAGATTCTCTAACAATTACCTTTTGTTCTTCCCTTTCTGTTGCATAGTGACACTTTTCAATTCTCCAATACCTCAAGAAATCTCGAAGGTATCCAAAGAGGGTGAGTACACCATACCCCACATAAGTAAGCACAGCAACCAGCATTGGTGTTTCTTCAAAAGCTTCGTTAAACGGTTTTTTATACAGTCCTCCATTTTGTGTAACATGATGGACCTGAAAGAGAGATTTAAAATGTTTACTTCAATAACACTAAGGAACTTAAAAAATCTAAGTAGTCTTCACAGATTTGTATAACTATACCTTTGGAATTCCCTAAGTTATAGTTTAAAAAACCCACTAAGATCTAAACAGGGAATCATTATTTTTCAATAGAAGTTAAGTTACACATAATTCAGATGAACAGCAAACAAAAAAACAGAGGGAGAGGGACTGCCTAAGAACAATGCCTGACTCTTTTCTCTCGTTATTTGATTTCATGAAATAGATCCTAAAATACTATGGTTGGAGAATACATAATTTCCTTTGTTCTAATAAAGAAAACAAGAAATATCGGGGGGAACACTTTGTAAAGTATGTGATTATCTAACCACTATATCTGAAACTAATACAAAATAACATTGAATGTAAACCATAATTGAAAAAAATAAAAAAGCACACAGAAATATAAATCAACAGAGAAAGCCTATCCTGAAAAATAGTGTATTAGCTAATAAATAAAGTGATCAAAAGTAAATTCAGTTTTAGAATAAAATATTTGTAAATGTTTTACTGCTCTATGTCCTTAAAGCCACTCAATCACAGTATTCCAAACATCAACATTAGGCCCCTGTGAAAACACACACAATGCTTACTTTTGTGAGTGATTCAGCATTGTATAAAAGGAGAAAGTGAAATCCAATGCAAGGCATACAGCAATCAGTAACTGTCAATGAAATCATTCTGCCCCTCCATCTAAGTGTCCATTTAAATGCTGCAAGATTATCCCTGGCTTCATACATTCTTTGGGGTACCTGAGTTTTAATATTCAGATACCAAACCACCGTACTTTTGATATCATAACCTAAAGCTTTTTACTTTTTGGTCAATTTTTAAAATATATATATATTTTATTGATTTTTTTTATAGAGATGAAGGGAGAGGGATAGAGAGTTAGAAACATCGATGAGAGAGAAACATTGATCATCTGCCTCCTGCACACCCCCTACTGGGGATGTGCCTGCAACCCAGGTACATGCTCTTGACCAGAATCGAATCTGGGACCCTTCAGTCCACAGGCCGATGCTCTATCCACTGAGCCAAACCAGTTAGAGCCTTTTTGGTCAATTTTAATGGAAATCTTATTTTACAGAAAAAATCCACAAAGCATTTTCTAAAAATTTATTGATTTTGGAAAGAGAGAAAAAACCATTGATTTGTTGTTCTGCTTATTTATGCATTTACTGGTTGCTTCTTGTATGTGACCTGACCAGAGATTGAACCTGCAACCTTGGTGAATCGGAATGAGGCTCTAACCAACTGAGCTACCTGGCCAGGGCCCACTAGAGTATTTTGTGTGTTAATGTTAATCTTACTTGAAACAACTGAGAACAGTGAGGACAGTCAATCAGAATTTACCAGGAGCATTTTTTTTTAATTTCAGAGAGGGAGGAAGGGGAGTGGGAGGGGGAGGGGGAGAGGGAGAGAGAGAAAGAGAGAGAGAGAGAGAGAGAGAGAGAGAGAGAGAGAGAGAGATATCAATGATGAGAGAGATTCATTGATCAGCTGCCTCCTGCACACCCCACACTGGGGATCAAGCTCACAACCTGGGTATGTGCCCTGACCAAGAATCGAGCCCTGACCTCCTGGTTCATAGGTCGAAGATCAATCACTGAAGCACACCACCAGGCAGGAGCATATTTTTCAAGTGAGCTCTGAGCTAGTTATAAAAAGTCCCAAAGGAAGAAAAGATTTTTGCCCTCTCAGGCAACCTGATCAGATATCCGATGTAAACTAATAAGAACAAATAAATAAAAATTTACAAAACTACAGAAATTAATATAAGCATACCCCTGGGCTAAATATGGTTTAGAATATTGTATCCTGATATTGTTAGTTTGAGAAAGTTACTTGAATGCTGCAAGTTAGAACAGTTTTGGAAAAAATAGCTGTATTTGACAAAGAAAAGACATTCAGATAGGCATAATACATGGGATCTATTGGTTCTGATTCAATTTGACTGCCCAAAAAACTTAGGAAAACTATTCGTAAAACTGGTTTAAGTCTTCATCAATCTCTCCTCCAAGAGATTGTATCAATATTTAATACTTAAACTTTTTATGCAGAAGTAAGGTTGTAATATGTTTAGAAGAGAATAGCTAGCAATGAGCCATTATCTGAAGATAGAAAATTATTTAAAAATTAACAATATAACACATAAGCTAATAAGCTAAACAAAACAAAATCAAAAGCAATCAAAACACAAGAAAAATAACATTCTGATCATCTCTTTAAAAAACTACATTTAAAAATATTGCCGCCAAAACCGGTTTGGCTCAGTGGATAGAGCGTCGGCCTGCGGACTGAAAGGTCCCAGGTTCGATTCTGGTCAAGGGCATGTACCTGGGTTGCGGGCACATCCCCAGTGGGGGATGTGCAGGAGGCGGCTGATCAATGTTTCTCTCTCATCGATGTTTCTAACTCTCTATCTCTCTCCCTTTCTCTCTGTAAAAAATCAATAAAATATATTTAAAAAAATAAAAATAAAAATAAAAATAAAAATATTGTCATACCAGTACCCAACTCTTCTGAACTCTAAAATTGTTTCAACTATTTTCTCTCAACTGAACAAAAAAGTAAAATGTGAGGCAATTTTCAGAGCGCCTAAGTCTAAAATATGTGTGGCAGATTTATATGTCAGGAATGCTGTTGTTATCTCTTTAAAAGATATCCACCTGGATTTGAGATACACCCAAACCAGCAGGACCAAGTAAATGTAAACAGATGGTTGCACTGTCTAGGAAGGAGGAAGTTAAACCATTAGTTTGCTTTTAAATACTATGTGATTCTATCGCAGCCCCTTTTAAAATGAAATGCATTTGAAGGAATTGAGATTCAACTCTGAAAGAACTTTTGGAATGTGGCCTCAGTCAAAAACACAGGTCACTCTTCTGCGTCACTGAATCTGCTGCTGAGTCCATCTAAGTCATCTTCATTTCAGTTATTATATCTTTCATTTCTGATTGTTGTTGTTTATGGTTTCTCTCTGTAAGTTCTCTCTGAGTTCATCTACTCTTCCCCTAAGTTCATTGAGCATCCCTATAACCAGTGTTTTGAACTCTGTATCTGGTAGATTGCTAGCTTCCATTTTGGTCACATGCCTATAAGAACCAACTAGAAATTAAGCATACACGGACTGAAATAAAGTATATTATACAGACTCCCAACAGCAGACCAGAGGAGCGCAAGAATCAAGTCAAAGATTTGAAATGCGAAGAAGCAAAAAACACCCAACCGGAAAAGCAAAATGAAAAAAGAATCCAAAAATACGAAGATAGTATAAGGAGCCTCTGGGACAACTTCAAGCGTACCAACATCAGAATTATAGGGGTGCCAGAAGATGAGAGAGAACAAGGTACTGAAAACCTATTTGAAGAAATCATGACAGAAAACTT
Source organism: Myotis nattereri (assembly GCF_964212035.1). NCBI lineage: Eukaryota > Metazoa > Chordata > Mammalia > Chiroptera > Vespertilionidae > Myotis > Myotis nattereri. Next base: position 21,265,514 of record NC_138075.1, on the reverse strand, counting down.
CCCCCACCTGGTGAAAGAAATAGACTTACAAGTCCAGGAAGAGCAGAGAACCCAAAATAAAAGGAATCCAAAGAGGACCACACCAAGACACATCATAATTAAAATGCCAAGAGCAAAAGACAAAGAGAGAATCTTAAAAGAAGCAAGAGAAAGAAACTCAGTTACCTACAAGGGAATACCCATACGACTGTCAGCTGATTTCTCAACAGAAACTTTGCAGGCCTGAAGGGAGTGGCAAGAAATATTCAAAGTGATGAATAGCAAGAACCTACAACCAAGATTACTTTATCCAGCAAAGCTATCATTCAGAATTGAAGGTCAGATAAAGAGCTTCACAGATAAGAAAAAGCTAAAGGAGTTCATCACCACCAAACCAGTATTATATGAAATGCTGAAAGGTATCCTTTAAGAAGAGGAAGAAGAAGAAAAAGGTAAAGATACAAATTATGAACAACAAACATGCATCTATCAACAAGTGAATCTAAGAATCAAGTGAATAAATAATCTGATGAACAGAATGAACTGGTGATTATAATAGAATCAGGGACATAGAAAGGGAATGGACTGACTATTCTTGGGGGGGAAAGGGGTGTGGGAGATGCGGGAAGAGATTGGACAAAAATCATGCACCTATGGATGAGGATAGTGGGTGGGGAGTGAGGGCGGGGAGTGAGGGCGGAGGGTGGGGTGGGAACTGGGAGGAGGGGAGTTATGGGGGAAAAAAAAAGAGGAACAAATGTAATAATCTGAACAATAAAGATTTAATAAAAAACAAACAAATGCATACAACATACTCCCAATTGGTTTAGGAAAAAATAACCATGTTTGTGCATGAGCACATGTGTAAAGAGAATGATGGAGAATTTTCTTCACGAACCATTTGCGAGTCAGTTGCAGTTATAATGTACCTTTACTTTTTACTATTTTATTATTATTATTTTTAATCCTCACCCAGGGAGTGAGGATATTTTTTCCATTGTTTTTTCGAAAGAGAATGGAAGGGCGGGGGGAGGGGGAGAGATAAGATAGAAACATCAGTGTGGAAGAGGCACATGGATTGGTTGCCTCCCGCACCCACCCCAGCCCAACATGGGGAGAGGATCAAACCTGCAAGCCAGGCAGATGCCCTTGACAGGGAATTGAACCCAAGACCCTCCGGTGAGCAGGCGGATAACCACTGAACAACCATTGAACAACACCAGCCAGGGTATGTACCTTTACCATTTATTTATTTTATTTATTTTTTATTTTCGGTTAATCCTTACCTGAGGATATCTTTTACATTGTTTTTTTCAGCGAGAGTGGAAGGGAGGGAGGGAGAGAGAGACAGACAGGGAAACACTGACGCAAGAGAGACACATTGACTGGCTGTCTCCTGCAGTCGCCCTAACCAGGGAATTGAACCCAAGACCTTCTGGTGTGCAGGCCAACACTCTAACCACTGAACAACACCAGCAATGGCTTATTTTTTAAAATTTATCTTTATTGTTGAAAGTATTATAGATGTGCCCCTTTTCTCCCCCCCCCCCTTGACCCCCTCCATCCCACTCCCACCCCACTCCCCAGGCATTCGCCGTATTATTGTCTATCTCCATGGGTTATGCATATATGCATATAAATTCTTTGGTTAAACTCTTCCCACCCGCCCCCTCTGAAATATGTCAGTCTGTTGCATGCTTCAATGTTTCCGGATATATTTTGTTTTTCAGTTTATTTTGTTCATTAAATTCCACATATAAGTGAGATTACGTCTTTCTCTGACTGGCTTATTTCACTTAGCATAATACTCTCCAGATCCCTCCATGCTGTCTCAAAGGGTAATGCCGGGGTCCAACCCCAGCAGGTCCAGGGGTCCCCAAAGGTGTGGATGGAGTCGGCGAAGAAGGAATGACACGGAGACAGCGTTCAGTTGATCAGCAGCCTAGCCAGGATCTCCAGCCAGGATCTCCAGCCAAGTTCTGGTCTGGATCTCCAGAGAGGTTCTGCTTAGGATCTCCAGCCAGGTTCTGTGTCCATGTTGTCTTGCTAGGTTCTCCAGCCAGGTTCTCCAGGTTCTCCAGCCAGGTTCTGTAGCCAAGTTCCCTCGCTAGGTTCTCCAGCCAGGTTCTGTCCAGGTTCTCCAGCCAGGTTCAGTCACCAGGTTCTAGTCAGGTTCTCTTGCCAATTTCTGTAGTCAGGTTCAGTCCAGGATCTTTTGCCATGTTCTCTCGCTAGGTTCTGTCTCTAGGTTCTGAGGCCAGTTTCTGTCCAGGATCTTTTGCCATGTTCTCTCCAGCGAAGTTCTTCTGTCTCTAGAGAACGTTCTGTGTAGGTTCTGTGCCTAGGTTCTGTCTCTTAGTTCTGTGTGTAGGTTCTGTGTGCTGTTGTCTTGTTACATCTGTATTTATACCAGTTGATTCCAATCCTATCAATCTCTATTCCAAAGGTTAGGGCGTTTCTTATCTCCATTCCAGGGAGTAAAGATTATGTAGCTTAAGCATGATTGTCCGTAGTTAAAGTGATTAATTACCCGCCTGGCACTTAGTTAAGAGGTTTTATTCCCTCCCTAACTTCAGGGGAAAATCCCTACCCGGGGAAACAACCTTTCTCAGAGACCTTGGTTAAAACACATAGTGCCAAGAAGGTGAGCAAACATATTAAGAACAGTATGCCATATATGCCAGGTCCTTTGAAACAGCAAGGATGGACTGGCTCCCAGCAGGGTAAGAGATCCTTCTTTTTTACAGCCACATGGTATTCCCTTGTGTAAATATACTAGTACCTTTTTAAAAAATATATAAATTTTATTGATTTTTTTACAGAGAGGAAGGGAGAGGGATAGAGAGTTAGAAACATCGATGAGAGAAAGAGAAACATCGATCAGCTGCCTCCTGCACACCCCCTATTGGGGATGTGCCTGCAACAGGTACATGCCCTTGACCGGAATCGAACCTGGGACCCTTCAGTCCACAGGCCGACGCTCTATCCACTGAGCCAAACCGGTTAGGGCATATACCAGTACCTTTTAATACTTCAGTGTGTATGTCTTCAACACATTCTCTTACATAACTACAGAACAATTATCAACATCAGAAAATTGATAGATTTGCCAAATAAATGGAATTTACAGGAAAAAAAAAGAAAATTGATAGAATATTAATAACTAGTCCACATTCTTAATTCAAATTTTGTCAATTGTCCTAATGATGTCCTTTACAAGAAAAGAAAGTCCTGGATCACCCTGGCTGGGTAGCTCAGTGGATTGCAGTGTCATCCCCATACACCAGGTCGAGCCACATACAGGAGTCAACCAGTGAATGGATGGGTGGAACAAGTTTTAGTCTCTCTCATTCTCTCTCTCTGTTTCTCCCCCTCCTTCCCTCTCTCCTCCTCTCAAAAATCAATAAATGATATTTTTAAAATAAAAAGCTAGGAAATAGGAAAATAAAATAGGAAAATAAAATAGGAAAAAATTAAGTCCTGGATCATGTGTTGCATTCTGTCTCTTAGTTTCAGAAAAGAAAAAGAGATGTTTTGATTACACTGTAAACTGACTTGGCCTGAATGATCCTGAGCAGAGGTTTCAAGAATCCTATGAAAGGCCCTAGCTGGTTTGGCTCAGTGGATGGAGCATTGGCCTGAGGACTGAAAGGTCCTGGGTTTGATTCTGGTCAGGGGCACACGACCAAGTTGCAGGCTCAATCCCCATGGAGGTGAGGAGAGGTGGGGGGCAGGGTGCGTGCAGGAGGCAGCCTATCAATGATTCTCTCTCATCATTGATGTTTCTAGCCTCTTTCTCCCTTCCTCTCTGAAATCAGTGAGAAAAATATATATATATATATATATATATATATATATATATATATATATATATAAAGAATCCCATGAAAGTACACAGAGTAACTATGTAATTATATAACAATGAGGAAGTAATTATTGGGAAACAGTGTAAATTTCTGATATGAATACAAAAACCACATAAGCATCTCTGTTTAAAGCAAATAAACATTCCTGCTGAATGTGGCAGTAGGATGACTGAGCTTGCCCCATCACCACAGACACTGCCCACCTAACTCTTTCATGGCAAGAACAAAAATTACAAACAAAAAGGGAAGTATTCAATTACTTAATACAAGACTTTAGGAAAACTGACTATTTGAAAAAATAACTCTAGTTAGAACTTCTCATCCCATACTGTGGCAGAGACCATTAACTGCCCCCTGTATAGACCTATCTTCCCTCTAGTAACCAAATCTGTTTCAGCTGGGTACATGGCCACCCAACTACAAGCTTAATTCCCAGTCTCTCTTGTAGCTAGAAGTAGCCATGGTATGAAGTTCTGGCCAACAGGAAGTGAACATGGTGATGGATACCAGTGCTGGATTACATCCTCTAAGAAAGAAATTGCTTTCCCTCCACTTTTCCTTCCCTCTGCCTATGGCCTGGAATATAGATGTGGCTGAAGAATCAGATGCTAATGAAGACAAAATGCTAAAATACTGCAGAATAACAGAACATACCTCATAACCTACCTACCTAGGACTACTTATCTACATCCAGACTTTACAAATAATAATAATAATAATAACTTATATCTTGATGAACTTAATTTTCTTCCAAAAGGAAGATGCTTTGTCCTAACCGGTTTGGCTCAGTGGATAGAACGTCAGCCTGCAGACTGAAGGGTCCTAGGTTCAATTCCGGTCAAGGGCATGTACCTTGGTTGCAGGCACATCCCCAGTAGGGAGTGTGCAGGAGGCAGCTGATCGATGTTCCTCTCTCATCGATGTTTCTAACTCTCTATCCCTCTCCCTTCCTCTCTGTGAAAAATCAATAAAATATATATTAAAAGAAATAAAATAAATTTATTTTTCAATTACAATTGATATACAATATTATATTAGGTTCAGGTATATAATATTGCAATTAGATATTTATATACCTTATGAAGTGATCACCTGATAAATCTAGTAACCTTCTGAAATCATATATATATATATATATATATATATATCTCACAATATTAGCCTATTTAATAAAGAGGAAATATGCAAATTGACCATCATGCCATAATGGTCAAGATGGCTGCACCCACAGCAGAGGCAGGGATTCCGTAACACAAGATGGCTGCGCCCATAGCGGAGGCTGACTTCCCATAACGAGCCTTTAACGAACAGTCAGCAGGGACCTGAGGCCACATCCCCCGACTGGTGGGGCTTGACAGGGGACCTCAGGCTGCACCCCCCCCCCACCCTGGCACCAGGCTGGGGGACCTCAGGCTCCGCCTCCTGAATGGCAGGGCTTGACAGGGGACCTCAAGGAGTGCCCCCTCCCCTGGCCAGGGGACCTCAGGCCACGCACCTCACCCTGGGCCGGGGGACCTGAGGCTGCACCCCCCGCCTGGCGGGGCTTGATGTGGGACCTGAGGCTGCGCCCCCTGGCCTAGACCAGGGGACCTCAAAGTGCAACCCCTGGCCCAGGGGACCTCAGGCCATGCCCCCGTCCCGGCACCGAGCCAGGCAACCTGACCTGAGGCCGTGCCCCCCACTCGGCGGGGCTTGACAGGGGTGGGGCCAGCCAGGTCTGGATCTAGCCCAATGGAGGTGGGGCCGGCCGGGTCTGGGTCTGGTGTGATTTCAAGGCGCACATGGGTGGACGGGGACTTGACTCTCGTTCTCGTGGCGCGGCCCAGACTCTGACAGGAGGAAGATTTTCACATACATCTTACTAATTTTGTTTCATCTCTGACACTTCTATTATAGAGAAAGGGCAAATAGCAATATTAAAATATTTCCTCTAGTTAATTCCCTTTTAATGTGCACAAATCTCGTGCACCGGGTCACTAGGTGACTATATTCCCTATGCCCTACTTTTCTTTACAACTGGCAATTTATACTTAATCCCTTTCACCTTTTTCCCTCATCCCACTACCCCTTCCATCTGGCAACCATCAGTTTGTTCTCTGTAAATATCAGTTTGTTTTGATAACTTTATTTTTATGCCACTTATATAAACAAAACCGAAAAAATCAAAAACCAATATTGAGACATCCGCTTCCAGGTTGGAGTTAAAAGTTAGAGGCAAGCCATCACTTACACAGAACTAGATAAAACTACAGATTACTCAAAACAAGAAACATTTTTTTAAATAGGTTTTTATTGGTTTGAGAGAGGAAGGGAAAGGGATAGAGAGATGGAAACATCGATGAGAGAGAAACATCGATCAGCTGCCTCCTACACACTCCCTACGAGGGATTGAGCCAGAATCAGGGCCTGTGCCCTGCCCAGGAATCAAACTCGTGACCTCTTAGTTCATGGGTTGACAGTCAACCACTGAGCAACACCAGCAAGGCAGAAAAAGAAAAAATTTTAATAACACTGTAGAGTTGTCTTCAATGCAAAGTAAAGAGCACACGATGAATTAAAATTCCAAAGACGAAAGAGCCTTTTCTTGGTAAGCTGAAATTGCTAGCCATTTTCTTTCCTAGTGGTATTTGCAGGGTTTGAGCATAAACTGATCATAACTGGGCTTGCCATAGGCAGAAAGACTCTACCAAGAGGAATAAAAACCAGCGGAGCTTATGGTAGCTGTACAAGTTGGTATGACTGAATTCTAGATTAACACCAAACACATGGCCAATTTTCTGCACAAGACATTTACACAGTTCTAGAGAAGCTTGAGGTCTGCACTAGAAAGGTGACTTGAAACTCACCACAATCTCACAATGCTTAGGCGATAAAGTCATACATACTACAGGGAGGGCTCCCAACAAACACACAATGGATCCCACCCTTGAGGCACTGTGCTCACTAGAGTAGATTAATCTACCCAAAACTTCAGCCCAGCCGCACCCTGTTCTACCTCTGGTTAGATAGCAGTGCTTACCAAGGGTGGGCAAACTTTTTGACTCGAGGGCCACAATGGGTTCTTAAACTGGACTGGAGGGCCGGAACAAAAGCATGGATGGAGTGTTTGTGTGAACTAATATAAATTCAAAGTAAACATCATTACATAAAAGGGTACGGTCTATTTTTTTTTTAGTTTTATTCATTTCAAACGGGCCGGATGCGGCTCGCGGGCCGTAGTTTGCCCACGGCTGGCTTAGCCCCTTACCGTATCTACCTCAGAGGGCAAAAGCTGAAAAAACAGAACAAAACACTGACTTTAGTCTCTGCAGGTCTTTTATTCATACTGTCCAGCAATCAAAAGCTTCTGCTTTCCGAGCAGGCAGGGAGGGAATATGAATATGACTGAAAAAGAGAGAAGGCACAGTGTACAGTAGTCTACACATTCACCTCTCACTACTGCAGCACTGCTAGCCTTGGGAAATCTCTCTCAACTTGATCTTCCCTTCCTCCCTTTAATTTCACATGCCAAGAAGTAGAGATTCCTCCCATTTAATTTTTTAACATTTCCCAAGCTGCAAAAATAATTTTCATACATCAAAGTCTCTCCTAGGAACCCAGAGTCTCATTCTATCAAGGAGCTCAAAATCATAATTATCTTTCTTTTTCACTCATTCAAAAATATTTCATTTCTCTATATATGTCAAGAACTGTGCTCTGTAGTTGATACAAGTAAAAGATAATCCTTGTCTTCAAGAAGTCTGCAGTTTTTTTAAGAGAGCAAAACGATGCAAAAATCAACATTTTTGTGGGGTATTTTTTATTGAGGTATAATTGACATATAACAACATATTAGTTTCAGGTATATAACTCATGATTTGATATATTCGCATACTGTACTGCAAAATGATCACCACAAAAGTCCAGATAACATCATGCATACATAGTTACATATTTTTTTCTTATGATGAGAACTTTCAAGATCCATTTTTTTAGCTACTTTCAAATATGCTACATGACTTTTGAGATAAGAGAATAACAAAAACTATTTTAAAGAATACTTACTAAAGGGATTTATATTTAAATGAAAAATGTACACAACTTGAGAAGCCTTTTTTTATAAGTGATTCTCAAGCTGGCTCACTTTTCCTCTCCACATGAAATGGCAATATCAAGGAAAGGAGATTAAACAATTTGTCTAGTCACAAGAAAGTTAAATTCAAAGTTGGGACTAGAATCCAAGTCTTTACCTTTTCCATTTATTGGCATTTCTTAATCTCATTCCTGAGATTTTCTATTAATCAAAATTTCCCTTGATTATATCAGAGATATTACAACTTAATCTGATTGTTTTAAAATCATCAGTGGCTTAATATTAGAATTTCATTTTAAACTCACCCTTCATGCTTAATTTTTCTATTCAGATAATTAGCAGTTTTTGCTATTCATATTACTAGCTATCCTAGAATGGAGACAAATGATGGTATATGAGTTTCCTCTGTTAAAAAAAAAGTCTGTTTTTAGGAAACCAGAACTAATCTAGATATACTGCTTCCTTTGCCTATACACAAGCCATGCTTATGTAGGAGGTAAAGATATTAATTACCTTTAGCACATACAGCAGGAGTCTCCTCAGGTAGTTCTATTACAGTCTCATCAGTGATCACAGGCCAGGTTTCTCAGCCCAGTTTCTTGGCATTCCAAGTCAAGGTGAGAAAGGGTGGCAAGGCAGAAAGTCAAAGCTAACAGGTTTCCTTTCCTTTGAAACACCGACCAGCATCTCACAGCTTACACCCCTTGTAAGACTATTGGAAGGGGTGCTGCAGAAGTGACTACTGGCCATGCTGCTCCTTAGAAGAGCTAACGGAAAGGTGATTATATATACTGGAGTGTGTCCGTGCCATCTCCAGACTATTAGGAATGTCACTGACCACTTCCCACTCCTCCTCATGAACGGTCACCCTTCCTAGTAAGAATTTTCAGTAAGCCCCTATTATTTTTAACCACCTGTAAACCTAGAACACTAAAAGTTATGCTATGAGTTTCTTTACTGGCACAACCTATTTCTCCTATCTACTAGTATAATAATAAAAGCATAATATGCTAATTAGACCAGACAGCCGAATGACCTTCCAGACGAAGCCGGGGCTGAGAGAGACAAGACAGCCTCATGCATCGGGCCTCTAGTATGTTTATAATATTATTTTGGGAAACTGGTTTTCATCAACAAGCAAGCACATATGAAATACCATACTATAATTAATTTTTTAAAATAGATAAAAACATACTCAACACCTAGATTTATCAAAATTTAATAACTAGCTTATATGCTTTAGATCTTATTTTTCCATTAAATAAAACATTGAAGTTACCATTCATTCTTTTACTCATTCATTTACTCCATTAATACTCATTGAGCCCCTATTATAAGCTAGGCATTATCTGAGCACTAAAATGCATACATTCTGGTGAGAGAGGCAGACAATAAATAAGCAAAAAGATACATAATTTAATATCAGGCAATTATAAATGCTATAACTAGAAGAATACAGTAATAAAAGAGCATTTTAGACAGGAATAAGCTGTCTGAAGGATGTAAGGGGCCTATATGGATTGGAGAAACAAACTAAGGAAAAAATATTTTTCAGGCCAAAATAAAAAGGACAAAAGCCTTGAGGCAAGCATGCTTGATGTGTTCAGGGAAGAGCAGAAAGGCCAGCTTGGCTGGAGCGGAGTGACCTGGAAGGATATGAAGTCAGGGAGGTATGGGAGAGCCACATGAAATTTGTCCTTTTAAGAAATTTGCCCTGGGGAAGTGTTATTTCACTTCGCTATAAGTATAAATGCTACCCTTAATTTGGTGTTTATCATTCCCATGAATTTTAAAAATACCTTTACTATATAAATACATAGCCATGAATAATTGTCCTGCATGTTTTTAATCCTTAAAATCACATTATTCTATATGTATCTCTCTGCAACTTTTAACAGTATGTACCTAAGATTTACCGAAGTTCATAATATAGACACGATTCAACTTTTCACTGCTATCTAGTATTACATTGTATGACTATGCCATACAGTGTCTTTGCTGATTTTTAAAAAAATATTTTTAAATAAAACGACTTAAAAAAAATTTTTATTGCCCTAGCCAGTTTGGCTCAGTGGATAGCGTGTCAGCCTGAGGACTGAAGGGTCCCAGACTCGATTCTGGTCAAGGGCACATGCTTGGGTGCGGGCTTGATACCCAGTGTGGGGTGATGATTCTCTCTCATCATTGATGTTTCTATCTCCCTCTCCCTACCTCTCTGAAGTCAATTAAAAAATGTATTTAAAAAATATTTTTATTGATTTCAGAGAGGAAGGGAGAGGGAGAGAAACATCAATGATGAGAATCATTGATAGGCTGCCTCCTGCACGCCCCACACTGGAGATCGAGCCCACAACCCGGCATGTGCCCTGACCTCCTGGTTCATAGGTCAATGCTCAATCACTGAGCCACACCAGTTGGGCTTGTTGATTTTTAAAATATTTTCTGAAATATGTCTGCTGTGGCCATGAGCAGAATCTGTTGGGAAAACATTAATATATGGGCTGAACTGACTGACCCCCCATATGCTTAAGTTCTAACCCCAATACATCAAAATGTGACTATATTTGGAGATAAGGTTTTTAAAAGAGACAATCACATTAAAATTAGGTCATTAGGGTAGGTCCTAATCCAATGACTAGTGTCCTTATAAGAAGCAATTTGGGAACAGAGGGAAGACCATGTAAGGATCCAGGGAGAAGAGGCTCAACTACAAGTCAAAGAGAGAGGTATTAGAAGAAACCAACCTTGACCAAACCCTCTCTCAGACAGTCCCCACAACTATGAGAAAGCACATTTTTTTGTTTAAGACACCTATTCTGTGGTACTTTGTTATGGCAGCCCTAGCAGTGTTCAAACTGTGGGTTACAGCCAATCAGTGGTTCATGATGTCAATTTACTGGTTTGTGATCAGCGTATTTTAAACTTTCAGTTCAAAACTTTCATTGAGTAGTACAGAATAAAGACGATCAGATGATCAGTGTTGCATGGGTAAACACTGATTTGTGAAACCTTTCTTTCAGTTATATATGTATGTGGACATAAAATATGTAAAGCACATAAAATATACATACATTATGGGTGCACTGGGTTGTGATATAAAAATGTTATTTCTTGGTGTGGGTTGAAATAAAAAGATTTGAAAACCTCTGCTATCATATATATCTACATAGAGATTTAGTAGAACAATCATTATAAATATGCATATCTCAACTTTTCTAGAAACTGTTCTCCAAAGCAATTGTACCATTTTATAGTAAGAGCACCCACATACACGTTCCAATTGCTAAAATTTTGTCAACATTTAATACTGTCATATTTTAATAGCTTTCAAATTGGAAAAGATGAAAACATTATCTCACTGTTTTAACTTACAGTAACTCAAGAACTAGTGAGAATGAACATATTCATATATTTATTTTTCAATTTTTTTGCCTGCGAATTGCCAATTCCTATCTTTTGCCCATTTTCTACTGAACTGCATGCTTATTTCAGAAAGCATACTGATTTACAACAAACCGTATTTAAAAATGAACCCCCAACACAGGGGTATCCCAATATTTAGGGCTCTATGGTACACGTGCATTATTTCTAGTCAGAAGCAAAAATTATTTTAAAATACAAGAAAAAAATACCCACTTTAACATTCATAATGGGTCTTGAAGGTAATCTTAAAAACAACAAAAATAAGCTAAATTTTCTGAAATTAAATGAGTCAAGAGCAAAAGGCTTATTTGCTTAATCAGTCACAAAATACAAACTACATTATTAAAGCCTTCTTAGAAGCTATTCAGAAGCCAACTGACTTTTGAGGCCACAAACCATGTATTTAATCAAAGAAGGCACACCCACTCAGAATGCAAACACAGCCTCTACCCATCCCTTTCAATTGCCTATTCTGCCAATGAACACTGCTTCTTTCTTTCAAAAAATGAATCTAACTGAATCTCAACCAATTAACTATCTTGCTCAGAACACTAGGAAGTTCCTAGGGCACCTAGGCCAACCTTAAAAAGCGGGCAAGTCTGTCTTTCCTGAATATTCAAGTTCTAACGTACTACTGGTCTCATTTATCAAGAATTTTCTTTAAAATATATTTTATTGATTTTCTACAGAGAGGAAGGGAGAGGGATAGAGAGCCAGAAACATCGATGAGAGAGAAACATCGATCAGCTGCCTCCTGCACACCCCACACTGGGGATATGTCCACAACCAAGGTACATGCCCTTGACCGGAATCAAACCTGAGACCCTTCAGTACCCAGGCCGTTGCTCTATCCACTGAGCCAAACCGGTCAGGGCTCTCAAGAATTTTTATTAGAGAATTCCTGAGTACTTCAAATGACTCTGGAATCTTTCAGATCCAGATAGAAATGCTCTTCCTGTCGGAACAAAAACATTTGAAAGAATAATTCAGTCCCACAAGTAGTAAACAGTTACAACATTTTTGCAAAGCCTTAGGTCTTCCAGTGTCTCATCAGGCCCTGGGAAACCTGAACAGGTATACTGGACATTCTAGCTACTCCTCCTGTTCTTGTCTCATAACTTATTTTCAGAGTTACAGTTTCTATTAAGTGGAAACAAAAGCTAGTAGCTATTTAGTAAGCCACCCTTCATTAGTTATTCATTTGTAGCCTTCTAAGAACCATATAAGTAGCAGGACCAGCATTTTGTTCTTCCTATTTCTCCTGGCTTATTATTTAAATAAGAACATAACTTGTACCCCAATTCCTCCTTTAGAATCTCATTTATTTTGGTGGCTAAAAGGCTATCATCCTTCTAATATTTCATTAAAATTACTACTAAAGAAAATAAAGTTAGGTTCAAAACTGTCTCAAAAGCAGATTTTTTTCCTTCTATACTTATCAACTAATTAAGGAACATCGAACAAGGTTCTATAAAGAAATTAAAGATCTAAAAAAAAAGTGCCATTAACAAGGAGCTTTAAAAAAACACATCCAACTCTTGGAAATTAAGATCACTGAATACTGTAACATGCTGATGAGAAAATGTCCTGCAAATCCTCCAGAGGTCTTTAAAAATAGGATGGAATCATCTATTAAGATTAGTTTTAATAAAGTCCTACAAAGAGATAAAGGGACTGAACTACATAACCCCCTAAAGGTCCTTCCAGCTCTAATTTTGCCAAAGCTTCCAATTCTTTCAAAATTTCCCTAATGCTAATTGAACTCCTTACCTCCAATAAAGGCTGACCCTCCTCTCATTGCTCTGAATGGTAGGGAGGAAAAATTACTGCTTTACTGCTACCCTTCCTTGTGAAAACTCTGTCTACTGTTATCACTAAAAAACAGTGATACAGTAATATTGTCCTGGGCCATGTGGCTCAGTTAGTTGAGTGTCATCCTGTGCACCAAAGGTCACCGGTTTCGGGCTCAGTCCCTGATGAGGGGCATGCAGGAGGCAGCGGGTCAATGTTTCTTACGTCGATGTTTCTCTCTTCTTCTGTCCCCCTCCCTTCCTCTCTCTCTAATAAAAACATTTAAAAAAACAAAACAGTAATGTCTACACTCATGAGGATGGCTACTGTAAAGAAAAAAACCTAACACCCAGCACTCCTGTGATGTTTCTCATTTATTCCCACTAATGTGTTACCACAATCACAACACTTCTGACACCAGAATGGGAGCAATAAGCGTGTGTGCTTCCACACCAGCAAGCAACACTTCGACAACAGTTCAGTGTCTTACAATTAACTCAAGTCTAATGCTATTCACCTGGAGATATCATCACATCCCACTGGTTAAGTGCTCAGTCCCATAAGACTCTCTCTCATCCCCCAACTTCAGACGCCAATGGCAAATCTAGATCGTCCTCTGTGCTTCTTAAGATCAACTCTAAATTGGAGGTACACACCATCCCCTCCTCCAGTTTGATTAATTTGCTAGAGCAGTTCACAGAACTCAGGAAAATTGTTTATTTACTGTTTACTAGTTTATTATAAAAAGATATTAAAAATACAGGTGAACATCTAGTTTGAAGAGAAGGCAAGGTGTGTGGGAAGGAGTACGCCCCTTTCCCAGCACCTCCATGTGTTCAGCAACCCGGAAGCTCTCTGAACCCCGTACTTTTGGGAACTTTTATGGAGGAGGCTTCCGTACGTAGGCATGATCAATCATTAACTCCATTTCCAGCCCCTCTTTCCTCTCTGGAAAATGGAAGGTAGGGCTGAGCATTCCAAGCTTCTAGTCATGGCTTGGTCCTTCTGGTGACCAGCCCCTATCCAGGAGCCCACCCAGAGTCACCTCACAGAACAAAGAACGCCATGGTCACCCAGAACACTCCAAGAGATTTAGGTACTCTGTGGTTAGGAATCAGGGTCAAAGATCAAATATTAGAACAAAACATGCTCTTAATACACTTCTCACTTAGGAAATCACACAAGTTTTAGGAATTCCGTGCCAGAAACAGCGGAGATAGATATAGATATATAGATATAGATAGATAGATAGACAGACAGATATATCTATATCTATCTACCTACCTACCTACCTACCTACCTACCTACCTATCTATCTATCTATATATGTATATACACTAGAGGCCTGATGCATGGGATTTGTGCACTGGTGGGGGAACATAGCCTGCTGGGATGGGCCCGCTGTGGGAGAGCGAGCTGTAGACCCACCCTCTGAGCAGCTGCTCCCTGGTCTGGCATCTTCCGTGGAGCCGGAGCACTTGCCTCTCCAAGAGACCTGGTCAGGGCCGGGCCCAGGTGCGGGGGTCCAACCCCAGCAGGTCCAGGGGTCCCCAAAGGTGTGGATGGAGTCGGCGAAGAAGGAATGACATGGAGGCAGCATTCAGTTCATCAGCGGCCTAGCCAGGATCTCTAGCCAGGATCTCCAGCCAAGTTCTGGTCTGGATCTCCAGCGAAGTTCTGCTTAGGATCTCCAGCCAGGTTCTGTGTCCATGGTCTCTTGCTAGGTTCTCCAGCCAGGGTCTCCAGGTTCTCCAGCCAGGTTCTGTAGTCATGTTCCCTCACTAGGTTCTCCAGCCAGGTTCTGTCCAGGTTCTCCAGCCAGGTTCAGTCACCAGGTTCTAGTCAGGTTCTCTTGCCAATTTCTGTAGTCAGGTTCAGTCCAGGATCTTTTGCCATGTTCTCTCCAGCGAAGTTCTTCTGTCTCTAGAGAACATTCTGTGTAGGTTCTGTGCCAATTTCTGTCTCTCTCTCTGTCTTGTTGCATCTGTATTTATACCAGTTGATTCCAATCCTATCAATCTCTATTCCAAAGGTTAGGGCGTTTCTTATCTCCATTCCAGGGAGTGAAGATTATGTAGCTTAAGCATGATTGTTCGTAGTTAAAATGATTAATTACCCGCCTGGCACTTAGTTAAGAGGTTTTATTCCCTCCCTAACTTCAGGGGAAAATCCCTACCTGGGGATTCAACCTTTCTCAGAGAGGTGACCTTGGTTAAAATACATAGTGCCAAGAAGGTGAGCAAACATATTAAGAACAGTATGCCATATATGCCAGGTCCTTTGAAACAGCAAGGATGGACCGGCTCCCGGCACCCAGGGACAATAGCACCGAGAAGCAGTGGAATAGGCCTCAGTCCTGCAGTGGCCATGAATCCGCCTCCCAGCCTCCAGGATCAGCTCTGCAAGCCTGGCAGCAGCACTGCACGGCCTATGGGCATCCAGAAGAAGTGGCAGGGAGCAAGGAGGAGCCTGGGGTGAGGAGACGATGATCGCAGCCCGGGTCCCTGCCTATCGGCCCAGGGTTCACAGCAGGAGCAGCCACTCATCCCAGTCAGCTGAGCGGTGCTCCCACTGTGGTAGCACACTGACCACCAGGGGACAGCTCCTGCATTAAGCATCTGCCCCCTGGTGGTCAGTGCACGTCACAGCGACTGGTCGACTGGTCGTTCTGGTCATTCCACCATTTGGCCAGTACGTAGGCATGATCAATCATTAACTCCATTTTACTATATAGGAGGATATATATGGTGTCCCAAGAAAATGTATACACATGTTAATGAAATTCATTTTAATAACACTGCCTTTATAATTCAAAGTGTATGTACATTTTTGTCACACCCTGTATTTCCTATTATCTCACAGCTATCACCAAAAAAAAACCCTGGGTGACGTCAACTGGTGACCCCATTTTAAGTTGAGCATCTGTACATTTGTAACCCACCCCACTATTTTTCTGATATTGTTCCTGTAAATGCTGATTCTGACTAATATGTAGCTTGTAAATAAACAGTACATTTGTATAAGAATCCTAGGAACTAACTTCAGAAGTTACCAACTCCGACCTTCAGTCACCCCAGCTCCAGATTTGCTGACCTTCAAACGCAGAACCAGGATGACAAAGTACCAGGATGATCCACACTAGACTATCACTTGAGCAGTTTTGAAGGTCTTATTAGAATGGACTGTGCTGGACTGCACACAGAGAATTTTTCAACCCCCTTCCCTTGATTTCTTTGTTCTGCGTTGCCTCTCCCTCCTTATAAAAACTCTGCCTGCACTTAGACGTTGAGATGGGCTTTGCAACAAGAGTCTCCCATCTCCTCAGGCAATCGGCACTTGAATTAAAACCTCTTTTTTCACCAGCATCTGTCTAATGAGTTTGGTTTTTGTGGCAGCAGGCAGCCCACCTTGGGTTTCAGTTATACATTCATCCCTTCAAACACAGAAACATAGACTCTGGAGAATGTAAAGAAATCTTAGAAGTTTCTAACTTCTCTCTGCTCATAAAAGACAAATGTAGGAATATGTGAGGAAATGAACTTATACCTTGGGTTTAAAAACATGTTATACTATAAATTTACAGTAAGAGCATGATGCACACCTGTGCACTTAACATCTTTTTTTAAAAATTTATCTTTATTGCTGAAAGTATTACAGACGTCCCCAGCATTTAACACCTTATGTGTATTTTTATGGCACACATATCCCCCAGAAACTGCTGATTGGAGTTAGAGCAGTAGCATATCACTTTAAGAAAAACAAAACTAACTTAAATATTTTTAAGGCCCTACCTGGTTTGGCTCAGTGGATAGAGTGTCAGCCTGTGTACTGAAGGGTGCCAGGTTCGATTCCAGTCAAGGGCATGTACTTCCGTTGCAGGCTTAGTCCCAGGCCCTAGTTGGGGCACCTGTGGGAGGCAACCAATTGATGTGCCTCTCTCACATAAATCTCTCTCTCTCTCTCTCTCTCTCTCTCTCTGTCTCTCTCTCTCTCTCTCTCCCCCCCCTTCCCTTCCACTCTCTCTAAAAAATATATATATATATATATCAATGGAAAAATATCCTCAGGTGGGGATTAACTAATATATATATTTTTTAATATATTTTTTATTGATTTCAGAGAGGGAGAGAGAGAGAGAAACATCAATGATGGGAATCACTGATCGGCTGCCTCCTGCAAGTCCCCCACTGGGGGATTGAGCCCACAACCTGGTCACGTGCCCGGACCGGGATCAAACCGTGACCTCCTGGTTCACAGGTTGATGCTCAACCCCTGAGCCATGCTGACCGGGCTAAAATGTGTTTTTAAGATATTCTTGTTCTCATGAAGTTACCAAAAATCTCTCTTTTGCTTAAAAGGAAATAAAAAAACTCACACAATATTCTCATGTCCGTGTACAAAGCAATATACTTAAATTCTTTGTTGAAAAAGACTTCTGAAAGACTTCCTAGAAGCAGCCCTAAACATTGTTTAGCGTATTCCATTAACGCATTCTTCCAAATACCACCATAGTGCTTTGAGAGGAATTTTCCCCTAAAATGTATTAGGAAAAGTCAGGCAGGTTTTTAAGTTTCATTTTAACAACTTGCTATTTCATCATCATATTGGTCGTGAATTCTGAAGAAACATTATGCTTACTAATGCTCAGCTGTTAGGAATTATGGGAGGCAGAAATTTAATTTACTACTAAATCAGAACATAGCTCCTATGTTAAGTGAAAAGAGCACTTAAACACAAAACACCTCGAAAATCTGAATACCTTTCTCTTGATTTCCTTTTCCCTTTTAAATAACCCACTGGGCCATGGCTGGGTAGCTCAGTTGGTTAGAGCATCGTTCCAATACACCCAAGGTTGTAGGTTCAAGCCCCAGTTAGGGCACGTACAAGAATCAACCAATGAATGCATAAAGAGGTGGGTCAACAAACTAATCGATAAATAAATAAATAATAAATAATCCACTCATTCACCTGCAACGTATTTTCTGACTCCTCCTGTGAGGTTTCCCTGTTATATTCTACACCACAATTTTGTCTTATTAGCCATGACTAGGAAAACAATTCCTCCCACTGCTTATAATGAGCCCACTCTTATCATTTCCTCTCTCACACAATTAATTATTTTAAAAAATGGCAACAAATCTTTTGAATTTAGTACTATACTGCCTTATGCCTTATAAATTCTAGGGAGGTCAAGTCTCTGGTATGTATTTCCTCTCCCCAACTCTTATAGTCTTCTTCTCTCAGCATGACCTGGAGAAATGTTTTATTTTCTGTTTCACACCAAACAGCAACAGGCCTATCTAGAATATCTACTGACTGGGGGAGGAGCCTGCCAGATATTTATGTTAAAGCCAAATTAAACCACAGTCACAAGCCAAATACAGGGAACAGATTACCTTTGGGGGTGGAAAAGTTTTCCTAAATATCTGAACAAGACTTTTAAGTATGAAAGACAGTTGCAAATATCACAGCACTCTCTTCCAGCAACACGGATCTTGAATCCTTTTAATCAGTTTGTCTTTAAAAGCACATTTCAGCAGACTATGCCAATCCAGAGAATTGGAAGGTTAATAATTAGTCTTGAACTGAGAACTTTTCAAAATATTTCAGAACTGCCTGGATTTGCTTGGTGATTCAGCCTCGGTTAATTCGTATGGAGTCATCACAAGTCACCGCCAGGTTAAACAACCCCCTTGGGTGACAGAACTGTTGTTCAAAGGACCCAGGGGACCACCTACCTCAACCTGGATCGGGGATGAGGTCTCACCACGGGCTATGAGCTTAAGGCTCTCGAGGCACCGGACCGCGTTTACTTGCAGGTGGGTGGTCCCATGTCTTGCCTGCCGAAGGGGTAGGGTATGTGGTAGGAAGTGACTAATTTCGTTTCCGCCTGGTACCGCCTCTTAACTTTCTTTGCCTCCCGAGAACCCCAGGATGGTCTTCCTAGGAGGGCTTCAGGGCTCCAAGAGGAAGCCTCCATCTCGAGGGCATGAGGAAGGCGCCTCGGGAGAATCAAGAGCCCCTAAGCGGTTCCTCCAGGGTCCGAGGAGTCACCCCCTGCCTCCGCTGCTCGGCGGCCCGCATTTCTGGCCCAAACGTCGAGAGGAAAGTACCCGGACTTGAAGCACACCCCACACCTCCAGGCACAGTTGAGGAGGACCTCGAGCGAGGAGAGACGGGGGAGCCCCCGTGCCGCCCTTGAGGCTCCAGCTCCGGACAGGCCCGGCCAGCGCCAGGAACGGCCGCCAGCACACACCTGAGCCGCGCCGGACGCGCGCCAGGCGGACGGTCACCGCGACCTCGCCCCGCCCGGCCGCCGGCTCCGCGCGGGTGCCAGCTCGCGGGGTCCCGGCCCACAGCTCCGGCCCGGCCGCCCGCTCCCACCGTACCTGGCCGGCTGCGGCAGCGGCGGCAGCGGCGCTGCTCCTCACGTACCCGTTCCGCACCTCCCCGTTCGCCACGCAGCCGTTCGCCCGCACCGGGCGACGGCAGCAGCAGCCTCCCGGCTCCGGCCGCATGGTCCAGGCAGCACCAGGCGCAAGGCAGACTCTGTAGGCGGTGGCCGAAGCGGCGGCGGCTCCAAGTCCCGCTCCGCACCCCACCCACCTCCCCGAAACCGGAAATGGCTGCACGCTGCCGCCAATTCCCGGCTGTCACAAGGGGGCGGGGCCCACTCCCGCGGAGGCCCGGCCGCCCGCGGGAAGTCCGGGCGGGGGCTGGAAGGAGGGTCAGGAGATTACGGACCGCTGACCAATCTGGAGGAGGAAGAGGCGGACCCCATGCTGCCGCCTGGCCAATCACAGGCGAGAGTAAATCTGGTCGCCTTGTCCAGGGGCCTTCAGGAGGGACTCGTGGACCTGGCACCCGATTGGCTTGGCTTCTGCTTAATGGTCCACCCTGACGAGGAGGCGGGGCCTAGGAAAATTAGCCAATTGGAGTGTGAGGGTAGAAAAGGGGGCCGAGCCCGTCTCTGGAGCGGGTTCCCTGGTTCTTCTGGACAGCTGGCGCCCCCTCTCTCTTGCCTCCGGGTAAATTCGCGGGTTTAATTCCAGGCCAAGACAGGGCTCCTTTATTTAATTAACAATTCCTCTATGGATGTTCTTAGAGTAGCATTTTTTACATTATCTCACCATTATTCAGTTTACATTAACACATATCTTTTTCCCCCAGCTGCCAACATTTTTTTTCATATTTTTTAAACCTTATTTTTCAATTACAGTTTTCATTCGACATGAATTTGTATTAGTTTCAGGTTACAATGTAGTGGTTAAACAATCATATACGTTACACTGCATTAACACGTTTCTCTTTTTTTTTTTTAACTTATTGCTTAAAGTATTACAAAGGGTATTACATATGTGTCCATTTTATCCCCCCGCCCTAGACAGTCCCCTAGCCTCCCCTATCCCCCAATGTCTTATGTCCACTGGTTATGCTTATATGCATGCATCCAAGTAACACGTTTCTTAAGTAATCATTCAAATGCCTCTTTCCCCTCCACACAGTCTCTATCAATGTTTTGTGTTCAATTTCCTTTAAAGAGCACTTCCTTGAAAGTCAGGAAACCTGGTTTCCCTTCCAACTCTGCCAATAACGGGAAGCTAAACCTTGAATACTTCACAACTTTAGGAGCCACATTCTTTAAAATGGAGTTAATACTTCCTGCTTCATAGACTCATTGCAAGAATTATTTTCATGAAGCATTGTCCACCTATCATGATACCTGGCTCACACTAGATTCTAGTGATGGCGAACCTTTTGAGCTCGGCGTGTCAGCATTTTGAAAAACCCTAACTTAACTCTGGTGCCGTGTCACATATAGAAATTTTTTGATATTTGCAACGATAGTAAAACAAAGACTTATATTTTTGATATTTATTTTATATATTTAAATGCCATTTAACAAAGAAAAATCAACCAAAAAAAGAGTTCGCATGTCACCTCTGACACGCGTGTCATAGGTTCGCCATCACTGCGTGACTAGAAGTATAATAAATCCTCTATTATTTTCTCACTCCTTTAATCCTATCTTCCTACACAGGTTAGAAAGAAAGGAAGTGGATGTATATTATAGCAAGAGACTTTTGGTTACCCATAAAGGATTTAGTGTCGGAGTTAAAAGTATGGACTCAGCTCAGGCTGCGTTTGAATACTGGCTGCACCACTTATGAGCAGAGTGGCCTCTATACGTCTTCATCTGTTCAGGGGGGTAATAGCTGTCCTGAGGATTTAATGAGTTGATACGTGTAGTGTATTTTGTTCAGGACCTGGCAATTAGTAAACATGAATAAGTGTTGGTTATTATTAATTGCTGAATGTGCCTGTGAGAGCCCCTACATTCTTCTCAGACCCTCCAGGAGCTTTAGAAAGGGGATTTGACAAGTTAGCAGTTTTGCATGATTTAGGAGCTAAACAATCTAACAGCAGGTGGGCAGAGCACATATCCTCTTTGAACTAACAAACAACATGACCCCAAAGAACCCAAGTTTGCGATAGATGTATGAAGCTAAAAAAGAAGCATGTGACCTGTTTGGCTCAGTGGATAGAGCATCAGCGTGGGGACTGAAAGGTCCCAGGTTCGATTCTGGTCAAGGGCATGTACCTTAGTCATGTACCTTAGTTGTGGACACATCCCCAATGGGAGGTGTGCAGGAGGCAGCTGATTGATGTTTCTCTCTCATCGATGTTTCTGACTCTCTATCCCTCTCCCTTCCTCTCTGTAAAAAAATCAATAAAAGATATATTTTAAAAAAAGAAGAAGAAGAAGCATGTGGCCCTAGCTGGTTTGGCTCAATGGATAGAGCATTGGCCTGCGAACTGAAGGGTCTCACGTTCGATTCCAGCCAAGGGCACATGCCTGGGTTGTGGG
Organism: Myotis nattereri; assembly: GCF_964212035.1. Lineage (NCBI taxonomy): Eukaryota > Metazoa > Chordata > Mammalia > Chiroptera > Vespertilionidae > Myotis > Myotis nattereri. Next base: position 21,243,514 of record NC_138075.1, on the reverse strand, counting down.
CTCGATCCCCAGTAGGAGGTGTGCAGGAGGCAGCTGATCAATGATTCTCTCATCATTGATGTTTCTAGCTCTCTCTCCCTCTCCCTTCATCTCTAAAATCAATGAAATATATTTTAAAAAATTTAAAAAAAGAAGCAGCATGTGATTTGTGCCTCACATTCTAGTGAAAGACAAGATGTTCACATAGTAAACAACAATAAAAGGCCGACTGCAGGCTGGAGAGATTAGGCAACAGGAGTTCTGATGAGGAAGGCTGGATGACAGTGATGAGTCTGGAGTTTCTAAATAAGACACTTTCAGGGCAAGAATCTAATTGGAAACATGGCTAAGGGATTTTAATTGACATTTAGCTAGTGGGCTGAATGAAACTGGAGACCACTTGAGAGGACGATGTGGGATGAGTTTAATCTTAAGGATGATAAAGATTTAGTAAGTTGGAAATGAGAAAGAATGGGAGGATGTCTCTGGGAGAGGGAACCTTCAGAGGCTCAGGTGTAGAGGCTGTAAAGAGCAAAGCCTTAAATTGGAGACTCAGAGTAAAGAAGCCTGACTAGATTAGAGGTATCCTGTTAGCCAATCTCTCCCTCCGGAGGGCAGAATACCAGGTCCTTGGCTGGTTCTGCCACTTATTCACCATGTGTGGTCTTGGACGAGTCATGCAACATCAGCCTTGGTTTCTTCACCCATCTTATGAAGTCAATACTACTACCTCAAAAGCCTTTTGTGAGCATCAATGATACACTACACAAATGATGTCCTTGCACGCCATTGCTAAATCACAAAAAGGATGCCTCAGAAGGCAGTAGGAAACACCCCAGGCTCTGTGTAAGCAGAAAAACAACTCCTTCCAGATGCATAAGCAGCTTCATCATCATTTTACTGAGTTCATATGCAAAATACTGTGTTAGGCACCAGGGTTACAACTCTTCTCTTCCTCCAAGATTGCTCAAACCACTTCAACTGTAAAACCTTTGTTGACCTCCAACCTCCACACACTTGTGTAAGCATGTGGGGCATTGCTTTGGGATTCTATTTTGAAAGGGAGGTTACACGGTGGTGAGAAGCCAGAGTTCTGTGATTAGAGAGGATTGGAGATCCAGCTGTAGCACTTAGAAGCCTTGTGACTTTGGCAAAGTTGTCTAACCTCTCTGTGACTCAGTTCCTTCATCTGTAAAATGGGACATACCTATTAGAAAAGCATTTAGTATCAGGGCCTGTTACATAATATTTAATAAGTGCTGGTGATTATTAGTTGAATGAATGAATTATTTATCGAATGAATGAATGATTGATTGAATACATGTACACCCCAAATAGACAGAGAGCAGGCTCCTTGAGTTCAGGGAATTGTCAAATTCATTTTTAGGTTCATAGCACCTAGCACAGTGCCTGGCATGAGTGAATAAATGCATGAATGAATGAAAATCTGCTGCTGTCTCCAAAAAGCCTTTTATCACATGGAAACTGTTAATTAAGATGTGTTTGATTGCAGATAACATAAGCCAATAATAAAAAACTTCATCAAGAAAGGCAGATTTATTGGAACTCTCCTCAAGATAGGTAAGTGTTAGGACCCAGAAAAAAATCTCAAACCTCAGCAACGAAAATTACAAACCTTCCTCTTAGCATCAAGTTACTTTGGAGGCTCAGCTTGCAGCAACCTACAACTTTCACATTCCCTAGGTCGAACATAAGCTACCAGAAAAGAGAAATCTGATTGGCCCAGTTTAGGGTAAACTGTCTAATGCTTGACCAACCAATCAATGATGGCCAAAGCACAAAGTCAAGCTGCTGGAGGTGAGGAATCAGTTACAGAAAAGGAGGAATTGCTTCAGAGAAGGAAGGAACAACCTTATCACTGTCCATTACAAGGAATGGGAATGGAAAGGACAAATAACCATTGATTGGAATGGATATTAAAAGAGGAAGCTTCCAGGACAGCATTTTTAAAAGGGACGAGCAGAACTGCAGCGGAGGAAAAGAAATGAAGTGAGAGAAACCAGACCATTTAGCCGGGGAAGCAGCCCACCTGCACTATCAGATAAAGGCCTTGGTTGCGTGCAGTGCAAGTTAATGCTGGCCTACTTACACAAAAGGGAATTCATTGGAAGGTCATTAGCAGCTCAGAGACCTGGCTGGAGGCTGAGTGACCAGGCTTAGACAAAGTAAGGAGCTCCAGTGGGCTAGGCAGCAAGGACCTCCGCAAGGGTTTGTGGCAGAAACTGTCTGGAGAATTAACCACCAAAATAAATGAGCTCCAACTAGCTCTTCCCTCCTTGGCACTTGTCCAAGAGTCAAAGTCCTGGGAGAGATCATCAGATTGAGTGACTTTAGGTCACTTTGGTCCAAATGGGAGGGTGGGGCAAACAAAAGAAGAATGTGCTTTCTTCACCTTTCATGTGGGCGGTGTTTACCAGGATTCACTTTCCCAAAAAGAGGACACAAAATGAGGAGAGGATGTTCCCAAAAGGAAATTGGGGACCTTCTAGAAAAAGGGGATAGATGTTGGACAGGCAAACATGACCAAGGTGCACAATATCTGTTAAGATAGCAGATGTAGAGGCAATCTACTTCCATACAAAACCCAGGGCTGGGCAACTCAGAGATATTATCTGATCCTGACTCTGAGAGCATCATTTGGTCTTCCTTTTCCAAATCTTTCAGGCTTCATTAATTCGGGGCATCATGCTGGGTACTACAAATACAATGATAACCAACCAAACAAATAAACAACATGGTCTCTGCCTTTATGGAGCTGCTGTCCTGGTTTACAAGAAATGGACTTGCTATTTCCCTTTTTATTACTTCTAATCTAATACAATGAATGAAAAGTCTACTTCTTCTCTCCTTGGGTTTCTGGCCCTATTTTTGCTGGAAAATCTTAGATCACATTTTTGGACCATTTCCAGTGATAATATTTGCAGCTACAAGAACTGAGTCAGCTTCAGGACCAGTTTAGAATTGTAGTATCATTGCTAGACTTACGTTGTTTAAAGGAATGATGCATGCAAATAAGCTTTAAGAGAAAATGATGGTTTCTCATTGGCTCAAGGTGCCTGTTGACCATCCACTAGAGTGATTTCAATCTGTGTCTACCAAGGCTTTTGTAATTGGAGCTTGGAGATAAAATAGATGAGCATTCCAGGAATAGGCAGCAAGAGCCTGTCTCTCAACGGTAGGTCTCTGCCGTTGTGTTTCCTCTGCCCTAGAAGCACCTCAGAGCCTCCTACTCAACTGCCATGCCCCACACTGCCACCCTGGACTTCCTGTGGGTACAGATGCGACTGAGTGTTGCAATCATCTGAGGCTCTGCTTCAGGAAGTGGACTTTTACTTCTGGTGCCAGGAAGGAGGAGAAGGGGTGGTGCTGCAGATAACAATTATGATGGTGATGGTATTAGTCAAGACTTTCAGTTTTGAAACTAAATTCAAATTGTATTAAGCATAGAGATTTGTTGGCTTATATAACCAAAAAGAAAAACCTAGATAGATCTGACTGAACCTAGGTGCTCAAACCAGGCCATCAAAAAATCTGTCCCAAAGAAAAAAACAAACAAAAATCTGTCTCTATCCTGGGTTTGGCGTCCCAATAAATTTGGTTCATTCCTAGATAGGAGGTCACCATTGATATTAAAGATGGCTTATGGCTGGCAAGTTTGCAGTCAACCAGCTTTAAAACCTCAGCTAAGGCCCTAACCGGTTTGGCTCAGCAGATAGAGCGTCAGACTGTGGACTCAAGGGTCCCAGGTTCGATTCCGGTCAAGGGCATGTATCTTGGTTGTGGGCACATCCCCAGTGGGGAGTGTGCAGGAGGCAACTGATCGATATTTCTCTCTCATCGATGTTTCTAACTCTCTATCCCTCTCCCTTCCTCTCTGTAAAAAATCAATAAAATATATTTAAAAAATAAAATAAAACCTCAGCTGATGAAGAGTGCCTCTTTTTTAGAGTCCCTGTGAGAGTCCTAGGTAAGCTTCCATTGGCCCAGGTTGGGTCACATTCCTCAGATGAATGTTGAATTGATTGGCCAGGACTGAATCTTATGCCCACCCACTCCCTCCAGTTCTGAGCCACAGGCTCTGAGAATGGAAGACCAATGAATTCCCAAATGGAAGAGATGGATGCTATCACCAGAAAAAGGGGTGCTAGGCAGGAATAAACAACAAATGTGCATTATACTGTTCATGATGAATATTATAACGATAACAAGAAACAGGAAGTAGGTATGCCTAGGAGATTCTCAACATTTTTAGATGTTATAAGAAATACTAGTTTAAGACTCTCCCTCTTTTTCATATCCAACTTCCAAAATTTACCCCAAATTTATGTTTACTTAACCTGATTTGAGTGATTGATATCTTCATTTTCAGCAAATCATCATCCCAAAGCGATTCATAAACATCCTCTGTTTAGTTAGTTGTATAATAAAATAGAAATGTCATCTCAACAGACTGAGAATTTACTCTTTAAGAGAGCATTAATGATGACAAAGATCTCATAGACAACCACACGAGCTCTGAATATGTTATTTATTGTCAGTTTTAAATTACATAAATTGTACTATATTTAAAATTTACCTCAATAAATAATAGTTTTAAAAAATGACAATTAAGGTTCATTGGTTCCTAAGCAATGTAGTATATGCATTGTATGGAGTGATGGGATTTGCATATTTAAACAGAATAGGTTTAAGTGAGGCTGCCATTTCTTTTCCACTTTATTATAAAACCCTTTTGCATTCTTCCCCATCTCTCTAGATATTTATTTGGTAATGCTGCATATTCTTGGATAAAATAACTTCCTTTGAAGTGGCCTTTTGGAGTTCTTCCCCCTGCCCTCAATATTTCTGAACTTTTTCTCATATTTTTTCCTATCTTGTACCAACCCCAAAACCAACAATTTCTGGTGCCCAATGTCTAGGAAAGCCCTTTAAACCTGTATCTACAAGTGTTATTCTATTGTTTATGCTCACAGGGTGTCTTACTAGTAAAAGCCACATGACAAATTCTCTCAAAGAAGTCCTGAAAATCAGAGGAATTAAACAGGCAGTGGGGATGCAACAGTGGTGCCCAAACAGTTGACAGGGAAAATGACCTTTCTTGTACCTATTTTAAGAGGCACAGGAGCGCTGCAGAGAAAGCCTCAGTCTTCTGAGGGAATATACAAGGCATCGCGAATGGAATATAAGTAGAAATATGGACCATTCTGATGAGGTCTAAGACAGAAAGGAGTCACATGCTATTGGACAGGGCAGGAAAGGCCATTCTTGTTATAAAGTGACAAAGAACTTGGCTGAATCCCGTTCATGTCCTAGTGTTTTGTGGATGGTAAAACTTGTGAGTGATGCAATTAGGTATTTGCCTAAGGAACTATCTAAGCCAAGTGTTGAAGGAGTGGGCCTGGTTCCTCTTGACTGCTTATAGAAAAATAAAGGAAGAAAGAAATGATTTTAAAATGGAATTGTTAATGAAAAAGGAAGCAGAACTTCAAGATTTGAAAATCCTCTGCCTATCCATATTGTTAAGAATGAGAAAATACCTTTGAGGAGTGTGACACAGGAACCATTTGGGAGGTAGTCAGTCATTTCAACAGAAACCCTGAGCTATTGTCCAACACAATGGAAGTACAAAGGAGGGGCCACCAATGCCTGAGGGCCTTCAGCCCACAATTTCTCTTGAGTCACAGGCTCTGCTTCTTGTATTCTGGCACCTACTTGTTGGCTACTCCAGGTGCAGCTCCAGTGGGCCCCAAGTAGAGTCTATTTTTTTAAGTAATTTTTTTCTATTATAAAAGCAACATATATTTAAATATAGTTAAGTTAGAATATGATATAGGCCCTAAATGGAAGAAATTAAAACCACTACTATAGCCTGGCCAGCATGGCTCAGTGGTTGGAGGACATGGTTCTTGGTCAGGGCACATGCCTGGGTTATGGGCTCGATCTCCAGTAGGGAGCATGCAGGAGGCAGCTAATCAATGATTCTCATCATTGATGTTTCTATCTCTCACTCCCTCTCACTTCCTCTTGGAAATCAATTTTAAAAAGTATTTTTTTAAAAAAACACTACTATTACATCTTTTTAAAAAATATTTTTTTGCCGAAACCGGTTTGGCTCAGTGGATAGAGCGTCGGCCTGCGGACTGAAAGGTCCCAGGTTCAATTCCGGTCAAGGGCATGTACCTGGGTTGTGGGCACATCCCTGGTGGGGGGTGTGCAGGAGGCAGCTGATCGATGTTTCTAACTCTCTATCTCTCTCCCTTTCTCTCTGTAAAAAAATCAATAAAATTAAAAAAATATATATATATATTTTTAATTTTCAATTACTGTTGACATTCAATATTATGTTAATTTCAGGTGTAGAGTGTAGTGGTTAGACATTCATATAACTTACAAAGTGATCACTCCAATAAGTCTAACACCCACCTGACACCATACATAGTTATTACAATACTAGAGGCCCGGTGCACAAAAATTTGTGCACTCGGGGGGTAAGGGGGTCCCTCAACCCGTCCTGTGCCCTCTCACAGTCTGGGACCCCTCGGGAGATAACTACCTGCTGGCTTAGGCCTGCTCCTGGGTGGCAGAAGGCAGGCCCAATCCCTAGGTGCAGCCCTGGTGGGGCTCAGAGCAGGGCTGATTGGGGAGTTGGGGTGCCGCCCCCTGTCATGCACAGAGCAGGGCGGATCGGGAGGTTGCGATGCCACCCTCAGTCACGCTCAGGATAGGGCCGATTAGGGGGTTGGGGAACCGCCCCCGGTCACACTCAAGGCAGGGTCGATGGGCAGGTTGTGCGCCACCCCCTTTCACGCACAGAGCAGGGTCCATCAGGGGGTTGGGGAGCTCCTCCCTGTCACACACAGAGCAGGGCAGATGGGGAGGTTATGGCTCTACCCCGTCACACACAGAGCAGGGCCCGTGGGAGGTGGTTGGGGTGCTGCCCTCTATCACCCACAGAGCAGGGCCGAACAGGGGGTTGAGGTGGCGCCACTCTCAAACTCAGGGCAGGGCCGATGGGGAGGTTATGGCTCTAACCCATCACACAGAGAACAGGGCCCGTGGCGGGGGGTTGGGGTGCCGCACCCTGTCACACACAGAGCAGGGCCGATCAGGGGGTTGGGGCACCGCACCCTGTCACACACAGAGCCGCTGGGTGATCGGGGGGTTGGGGAGCTCCCCCCTGTCATGCTGATCCTGGTGCTGGGAGGCATATTACCCTTTTACTATATAGGATAGAGGCCTGGTGCACGGGTGGAGGCCGTCTGGTTTGCCCTGAAGGGTGTCCTGGATCAGGGTGGGGGTCCCCACTGGGGTGCCTGGCCAGCCCGGATGAGAGGATGATGGCTGTTTGCAGCTGGTCACACACCCTTCAGGGTGGGGGTCCCCACTGGGGTGCCTGTCCAGTCTGGGTGAGGGGCTGAGGGCTGTTTTCAGGCTGGCGGGTGACTGAAGCTCCCAACTGCTCCTTTTTTTCTTTTTTCTTTTTTTATTCTGGGCCAGCTTTAGCTCTGCGGCTTGGCTCCAGCTCTGAGGCCTCGGCTCCTGAAAGCAGGTATCTGGTTTGTTTGGGTTCTATAATCGAAACACTGTTTCAACTCCAGCTCTGAGATCCCGGCTGGCTGAAAGCAGGTTTCTGGGGTTTTGTTTAGCTTCTATATATGTAACAATGTTTCAAACTGCAAGCTCAGAGGCCGGCAGCGGCAGGCGGGCAACGTTGGAGTCCTCCGTCACTGAAGCAAGCAAGCCTCATGTTCGCTTCAAGCTGCCTGGCTGCCGGCCGCCATCTTGGCTGGCAGTTAATTTGCATATCGCCCTGATTAGCCAATGGGAAGGGTAGCGGAGGCATGGTAATTACCATGTTTCTCTTTTATTAGATAGGATTATTGGCCATATTCCCTATGCTGTACTTTCTATTCCTGTGACTATTTTGAGTTACTTAATCCATTTACTTTTTCCACCCAGTCCTCCAATATCCATCCCAACAGGCAATCATCAGTTTATTCTCTGTATCTATGAATCTGTTTCAGTTTCATTTGTTCATTTATTTTGGTTTTTAGATTCCATATAAGTGACAAAAGTATTTGTCTTTCTCTGTCAGACTTATTTTACTTAGCATAATACCCTCTAGGTCTACCCATGTTGTCCCAAATGAAAACCACGGATAATATATTTTTATATATGTCCTTCCAGGAATGATAAATAGGAAAAAAAAAGTAGTGAAAGAAGCGAAGAAAATTTGGGGCAAAATGAACAGCATGAGCAATCAGAAGATACAAAGCAGAATGTGGATAGACAGCACAGCTACTTGTTATCTCTGGTGCAGAGTCCTAGAGGAGTAATCCCATAATGAAATAGAGCGCTCAATATGTGCCATTTTATATCCAAGGTATTTGTGTACCATGTGTGTTTGTTTTTTTATCCACTAAATGGGAACTAATGAAACATGCTTGGTTAGTTTGTGGGACTATTTATGCATCTTGTTTGTTCATGTATTTGTATCCCAAAGAATAGACCCAAGAATTCTAGATAACTCAGTGTCTTCCTACTTTTCCATTTTAAAAATAATGAATCTATTTATAATTATGATAATAAAAATCTAATGACAAAGTGGAACTATAATGTTGTTTAACATCCAAAAAACTCACTTAATACACCATTTTAATAGAATAAAGGACAAAACCCACATGGTCATTTTAATAGATGGGGAAAAAAGCATTTGACAAAATCTAACATTTCATGATAAAAGCACTAAGAATTGAACAGGAATAATAAACTAGAAATAGAACAGAACTTCTTCAACCTGATAAAGGACACTACAAAAAACCCCTATAGTTAACATCATTCTAAATGGCAAACTTGCTTTCTTTTTAAGACCAGAAACAAGACAAGGATGCCCACTTCTACCAGTTCTATTCAAAATTGTACTGGAACTTCTAGCTAGTGCAATTAAGCAAGAAAATGAAATAAAAAGCATCCAGTTTAGAAAGAAAGAAGTAAATTAATCTCTGTTTGAAGATGATATGATCTTATACATACAGAATCCCAATGAATCCACTAACAAATTATTAGAACCAGTAAACAAGTTAAGCAGGTTGCAAAATACAAGATTAATATTGAAAAGTCAACTATATTTCTATATTCTAGCAATAAACATTCTGAAAATGAAATCATGAAAACAATTTCATTAACATTAGCATCAAAAAGACTAAAATTCTTGGGAAAAATTAACAATAGAGGTGTTGTTACAGAGAACCAGAATAAATCAAGCAATGCTCAGAGAGTTTGGAGTTACCCTTTATTCACCGCGGTGGGCTTAGAGAAAATGAATTCAAATTCTAAGCAGAGCTACAAGCAGAACTTCCCTTTTTATGAAAGAGCCAGCCCTATGTGTGCTTAGTGGTTATCTCGCTGGTGGCCTTGAAAACTACACAGTTCTATCCAATTAAAAAATACACTTGGCATGGCATTGAGAGTATGGGCGTATCTAGTCTCTGGCCTACAAGGTCAGACAGCTAAGTTTATCTTCCTCATTATTCAAGCAAGCTAAAGCAGGCTAGAAAGCAAAGTTATTATTTTTTTTAGAATAAGAGGCCGTCTAAAGAATAGCAGAGAATTCCAAACAGTAGTTTTACAAAATAGGGGTTAGCCTTCTCAGTGTAAGATTTGTAGACTGAAAACTACACATTATTGCTGAAAAATATTATGATGCAATTGGTGGAAAAATACCCCACATTCAGGGGTTGAAAGACTTAATATTGTCAAGATGGCAATACGTCCCAAATTGATCGATAGACTCATGTAATGTGATCACCCCTATAAGTCTAATACCCATGTGCCTTTTAAAAGACGTTAACAAACTAATCCTAACATTTATATGGAAATGCAAGGAACCCAGAGTAGTTAAAACAATGTTGATGAAGAACAAAGTTAGAGGACTCACACTTCCTGATTTTAAACATAGTTACAGTAGTCAAGACAATGTGCTAGAATAAGGATAGGCATATAGAGCAATAGCATAGAATTTAGAATCCAGAAATAAACCCTAATATTTATGATAAATTGATTTTCCACAAGAATACCCAGACAATTCAAGGGGTGGGGGCATAATTGGTAAGGTAATTGTGGCCATTTAATTCCCTTTTGCTAGGCACTCACTTTTTCAAACTCTCTTGCAGGTAGAGTACATATGTGACACAGTTCTAGTCAATAACGTATAAGAGGAAGTCTACTGTGCAGACTGAGAAAGGGGGATTTTTCTTTATTAACAGAAATTAAACCTCTTTTCCATCTGCTCCCTTCCTTCTTACTTGCTGCTATGATGTGAGGACATGATGTCTGGAGCCATGATAGCCATATTGAGAACATGAACCAACAAGCACAGAATGAAAAGTCAACATGCTGAGAGGCAGAGCCAAAAGATGGAAGACCCTGGGTCTTTTGATGACACAGCTGAACTGAACACACCCTGGCTTCTGCCTGCCTCCAGACTCCTTAAGGAAATAACATATTCTAATTATTTAAATCCCTATCATTTAGGTTATCTCTTACTTGCAGTCAAATACATCCTAACTCATGTAGACCTTATACTACATTCATATAATATCCAGGAACCTAACTAAAGGCAGTTACTCTCAAAGCCCAGGAAGCAGGAACTGGAAAGCTGTCACATCCCTAGGCAATTATTCTCTCTCCAGCCTCAACAGACCAGTTTCACTGATTCAATATTTATATGGCAACCCCCCACCCCCACCCCATTTGCATTCCCTGCATCTAAGAGACCAGCTCGGGCTGCAACTAATATCTCCAAAGTCTAGAAGAGAAAATAGGCTTGACCCAGTTGTTAGTTTGTACATCCCTGGTCCAATTAACACCATGGAGGAAAGGTCACATGCTCAAACAAGGTTGCTGAGGGCCCATCCAGTGTGAGTGAGTGAGTGTGTGTGTGTGTGTGTGTGTGTGTGTGTGTGTGAGAGAGAGAGAGACAGAGAGAAAGAGAGAGAGAAAAAGAGATAGGGAGAAAGTGTGAGTGTGTGTGAGAGACAGAGAGAGAGGAGAGAGTGTGTGAGAGTGTGTGTGTGAGAGAGAGAGAGAGAGAGAGAGAGAGAGAGAGAGAGAGAGAGAGACATATTGGGTCAGGAAGAAGGGAAGCGATAAAAAGTCAGGTTAAGTATGTTAGGGAATGAGTGGGTGGGAAGGGGCCATCCAGCTTGGGAGAGATGACCAGGTTCCAGCAACAGGTGGAAAAGCTGAGAGGTATACCTCAACCTAATAAAAGCCATTTATGACAAACCCACAGCCAACATCATACTCAATGGACAAAAACTAAAACCATTTCCCTTAAGAACAGGAACAAGACAGGAATGCCCACTCTCACCACTCCTGTTCGACATAGTACTGGAAGTATTAGCCATTGCAATTAGACAAGATGAAGAAATAAAGGCATCCAAATTAGAAAAGAAGAAGTAAAACTGTCCTTATTCGCAGATGACATGATATTGTACATAAAAAACTCTAAAGACTCCATCAAAAAACTATTAGACTTGATAAATGAATTTGGCAATGTAGCAGGATACAAAATTAATGCCAAGAAATCTATGGCATTTCTATACACCAATAGTGAACTTACAGAAAGAGAGACTAAAAAAACAATCCCATTTACCATCACACCAAAAAAATTAAGATACTTAGGAATAAACTTAACTAAAGAGGTAAAAGACCTCTACTCAGAAAACTACAGGACGTTGAAAACACATAGCGTTAAGAGGGGGAGCAAACATATTAAGAACAGTATGCCATATACGCCAGGTCCCTTGAAACATCCCTGCAGCGACTGCATCAAGCAGCAAGGGTGGATCGGCTTCCAGCACAGAAGAATGTGCTTTCTAAAACCAGTATGACCACAACCAATGGGGTATTCACATTACAATCAATAAGGTATTCAATCGAATGGGATGATTTATATAATTCAGAAAATCAAAATAACGTTTCTATTGTTAAACAAAGCAAATAACTACAGAAGCCGAACAGCAGGGTTAAAGTTAAACTATAGTTTCTATCTGAGATGATTGCTACCATACTTCAAGACAAAAGAAAAGAAAGTAAACAACAATGAGGTACCATCTCACACCTGTCAGACTGGCTATCATCAACAAATCAGCAAACGACAAGTGCTGGAGAGGATGTGGAGAAAAAGGAACACTTGTGCACTGCTGGTGGGAATGCAGACTGGTGCAGCCACTATGGAAGACAGTATGGAGTTTCCTTAAAAAACTGAAAATGGAACTCCCATTTGACCCTGTGATCCCACTTCTAGGAATATATCCCAAGAAACCAGAAACACCAATCAGAAAAGATATATGCACCCCTATGTTCATAGCAGCACAATTCACCATAGCTAAGATTTGGAAACAGCCTAAGTGCCCATCAGTAGATGAATGGATTAGAAAACTGTGGTACATCTACACGATGGAATACTATGCTGCTCTAAAAAGGAAGGAACTCTTACCATTTGCAACGTCATGGATGGAACTGGAGAGCATTATGCTAAGTGAAATAAGCCAGTCAATGAAGGAAAAATACCACATGATCTCACTCATTCATGGATAATAGAGACCATTATAAACTTTTGAACAATAATAGATTCAGAGGCAGAGCTGCCTCAAACAGATTGTCAAACTGCAGTGGGAAGGCCGGGGAGGGTTGGGGGGCAGGAGGTAGGGGGGTAAGAGATCAACTAAAGGACTTGTATGCATGCGTATAAGCATAACCAATGGACATAAGACACTGGGGGATAGGGGAGGCTGGGGGACTGTCTAGGGTGGGGGGATAAAATGGACACATATGTAATACCCTTTGTAATACTTTAAGCAATAAAAAAATTAAAAAAAAAAGAAAAAAAAAAAAAAGAAAGTGAAAGCCAGGAGTTCTGGTTATTTGAGGCTGACTTCCCATAGAGGGAGTGTTCTTATAATTTGTGTGTATTTCCTGACAATTGCTGGCAGCAACTTCTCTCTTTAGAAAAGTTCACAGAAACAGACTGGGGTCAACCTGAACACGGCTTCCCAACAGAGATGAGGACACTGTGGAGGCCAGCACATTGCCCTGAGGTGGCCAGGTTCCCACAGTGCCCGTCCCTTAGGGGCAGTGGTCAGATGGAGGCTAGGGGTGGGGCAGGGAGCAATTCTGAGAAGGGAGAGCGGGAAGGGGGGCGGGCTGGGGACATGCTTGGGAGAAGGGTGTGATATCCAAGCTCAGTCCCCTCTCCCCTGTGTGCTGGGAAGGGTCAGGGGTGAAAAGGATGAGCTGGCACAGGCGCTAGGCCCGGAAACTAAAGAGAAAACATGGGAAGGAAGTCAGGGAGGCAGGCTAGCAGGAACTTTGGAGTTAAATGTTGGACAATTCTGGGAACACAGAAACTGGGCTTGATTTGATCCAACTCTCCCTCCCTCTTTCTCTGCATTCCACATAGTTCATCCCCATGGCACTTGGCCCCTGCACACGCACTTTCCACTGCTCCTCCTATCTGTTTTGTTCACTACAGAACATCCGGTACCATGCTCTGCACATAGGAGGTGCTTAACAAATACTTCTTTAATAAGTGAACGGAAATTTGTAATTAGAAGAAAGAACCCAAGACATAAACAAATGCATTGCTTGTCTAATAAGGTGGTACTCAGGGAGGAAAGACACTTTTATGACATTTCAGCTCCACCTTTGGCCTGTTACTGACGGATTTATTTTGTGCCGGTAAAGGCTAGGGAGGCAGGAAAAAGATTTGGAACCATTGGACCAATGAGTAATTTCCCAAACTGAATTGTAGGAGGGGGACTTTTCGTTTGAACGAAATTTTACCTGGAAGCCTAAACAAATAAAAGAGATGAAAAAGAGTAACAACACAAACCAACAGTGCTCTCCTGCCCCATCCTCACGGAAGGACTGGTTTTCAAAAACACTCATCTGATACTCCAGGATTACCAATAAAGAACCGAGGCCCAGGTGGATGTTAACTGAAATTACTATGGTAACATTTCACAACATATGTATATCTGGTCATTGTACTGTACACCTTAAACTTATACCGTATTGCATGTCAATTACATCTCCATAAAACTGAAAAACCAAATTAATTATTTAATTAAAGAAAAACCCTGAGGCCCAGAGAGGCTAAGTGACTGATTCAGTGTCACCCAGCATAGAAGGAAAGAAAGAAGGCAACAACAACTAAAAGAGCACAGGAACTTGAGAAAAGTATGGCCTGCAGGCCAAATTCTGCCTGTTGCCTGTTTCTGCACAGATTGAGAGCTAAGAATTTTTTTTTACATGTGTAAATGGTTTTTAAAAAATCAAAAGAGGCATAATATTTTGTGGCAAGTGAAAAATTATACAAAATTCAAATGTTGGTATCCATTAAGTTTTATTGGTACACAGCCACACCTATTCATTTACTGTTGTAGGTAAATTTATAAGAGCACTTTGGTGATTGTAACTGACAATGCCAGCTTCTCACCATGCCCTGTCCTTCCACCTATTATATTAGCTAATACTACATACTTTCTCTGTGCTAAATATCTATGCTAAATACCTCTCAAGCATTATTTTCTCTATAGAAGAGACTTTAGGATTTTTATCCCCATTTTACAGAAACTGAGGTTTAGGGAGACTAATGTCACACTATAATGATGGAACAAGGATGTGGGTGAGGTCAGGATTCAAACTCAGGTCAGCCTAATTTGATAGTGTATTTCTTTATTTAACTTTTTTTATTTTTGTTATGCCCAGATTTCAAGGTTCCCAAAAAGCCCACCAGGGAGCAAGCGAGTCTGATGCAAAAGCAAAGAGTCCTTCATTTAGAACTAGTTCGGCTCCCTGACCACACTCACCGATGCAACGGTAAGCCCAGTGGCAGAGTAAGCGAAGCCTGATGGGACGAGGGGTTTTATAGGGGGTTGGAGTAAGGGCAGGGGAGGGGACTGTGGGCCCTGCCAATTGGCCAGGCACGAGTTGGTGTCTCATTCCTGGGCGTGACCAGCAGAGGCCTGGGCCTCCGGGAAGAAGCCCCACCGAGCACATGGCTCTGCCCAAAAATGGAGGACCCAGGGCAAGATGGAGAGCGCAGTCCTCGCCCCTTGATAGGCGTCCTTCCCCAAAGGCCGCAGGCCGCTCCCCAGTACCCAGGAGCCCGGGGAGCCGTTCCCCTGCTGGAGGGGGCTCGGGCTGCCCCTGCTCCCCCAGAGCCCCGGGCCTGCCCCCTCTCCGTGGCCCTTGGCCTTCCCGGGCAGGAAACAAGACCAGGGGCGGCCAACCCAGCCCCCTGTGCTGGGAGACGGGCAGGGGACGGGCTGGCGGGAGACCTCCACAGGGAGCGCCGGGACCGACCGCGCGGAGCGCTGGGCATCAGGGCCTCTAGGTTGAGGTCTTGCCCTTTCAATTTTTATTTTTATTGGTTTCAGAGAGGGAGAGAGAGATAGAAACATCAATGATGAGAGAGAATCATTGATCAGCTGCCTGCTGCACACCCACAACCTGGACATGTGCCCCTTGACTGGGATCAAACCTCAGACACTTCAGTTCACAGGCAGACGCTCTATCCACCGAGCCAAACCAGCTAGGGCGATGGTGTATTTCTTAAGCAGCACACTGTATTGCCAGAGACTGGAGATGGATATATCTTAGCCCATGTAATGTCCCTAAGAATGACACAGTGAATCATTCAGGGTCCTGTCAGGAAAAGGGAAATCATCCTGAGTATCTGAAACAGAGGGATCTTAATGCAGAGAACTTAGTCTGTTCGGGCTGCCGTAACAAAATACCATAGACTGGGTGGCTCAAACAACAGAAATTTATTTCTCACAGTTCTGGAGACTGGGAAGTCCAATATCAAGGTGCCACGAAGGTATATGTTGGGGTCCAGCCCCAGCAGGTCCAGGGGTTCCCAAAAGTGTGGACGGAGTCGGCAAAGAAGGAATGACATGGAGGCAGCGTTCAGTTGATCATCATAGCTAGGTTCTCTCTTTATTGTCCTGTTACATCTGTATTTATACTATTTGATCCTATAAGCATGCCTCTATAATCACATCATGGTATGTTTTGGGTAACCTTCTACAGTTCCTTGTTTCATAGTTTCTTATCTGACCTTTTTACCAGAAATCTGTCTCTATCTAGTTCTGTTGATTTTAATCTTGTCTAGGTTAATCTCTGTGTTCCATTATAAGGGCTATTCCAAGGTCGCTGCTCTACTGATAAGCTACAAGCAAGTGAGTGAAGGAGATTCTTCTACCTAGTAAAGGTTGTGTCCTCCCAGCCTCGCTGCTTGCCTTCCCTGGGACTGCCCTGTGTCGGTGGATTTCCAAGGGTATAAGCTTTGGTGCTTTCCCTGGTGGGCAGACCCCTGGGGATGTGGGCCCAACAAGTCCCAAATTTATTGCCAACAGTCTTAGTCCAAGTTCTTCATAAGTAGTACATGGTATTTCTGTAACACTAGGGGGGGTTTACTGATTTATTCTCTTCCTCAGTCCTATTAATCCCTAACTCTAGGGGAAAATCCTCACCTGGGGAAACAACCTTTTTTGGGGAGGTGGTCCTGTTTAAAACACATAGCGCTAAGAGGGGGAGCAAACATATGCCATATACGCCAGGTCCTTTGAAACAAGCTGTGCAGATGTTTCTTTCCTGGAGCGACTGTGTCAAGCAGCAAGGGTGGACTGGCTTCCAGCAGGTATGTTTCATTCTGAGGCCTCTTTTCTTGGCTGAAGTGGCTGCCATCTCACATGACCTCTTCTTTGTGCATGAGTGAGAGAGCAAGTGAGCTCTCTGGTGTCTCTTCTGATAGGGGCACTAATCCTATTGTATTGTAAAAAGGAGATGCAAAAAAAGCACACATTGACAGTTTCCATATAAGTTTTGTCCTGAGAGGGTGATCTGATTATATATCTACACTAATAAAAGAGAAACATGCAAATTGGTATCACTCCACTACACCCACCAGCCAATCAGAGTGACTATGCAAATTAACCCAACAAAGATGGCAGTTAATTTGCATACGCAGGCACAGGAAGAAGACTGAAGGCTCTGGCTGGACTGAAGACTGAAGACTGCCGAAACTGGTTTGGCTCAGTGGATAGAGCGTCGGCCTGCGGACTCAAGGGTCCCGGGTTCGATTCCGGTCAAGGGCATGTACCTGAGTTGCGGGCACATCCCCAGTGGGAGATGTGCAGGAGGCAGCTGATTGATGTTTCTCTCTCATCGATGTTTCTAACTCTCTATCTCTCTCCCTTCCTCTCTGTAAAAAATCAATAAAATATATCTTAAAAAAAAAAAAGACTGAAGACTGAAGAGGCTTGGCTTCTCCGCTGCAGCTGGACCAAAAGCCTGGGTCCAGGTGCCGGAGGAAAACCGGTGCCGGCAGCCAGGGGAAGGAAAGCCTATTGCACGAATCTCTTTGTGCAACGGGCCTCTAAAATACATATATATATATATAAATAAAATTTTATGTATCATATTATAGAGAGCATTTTATTAGTATATAATTATTTTATGAGCTTAAATTGATGTCATTTACATTACAATCAAGAAGAAAATTACATTTACATTACAATCAAAGAGAAAATTGCAAGGAGATGATTGCAATCTGTTGTGCTATCAGAGTTAGTATTTTTGGTTTGTTTGCATATGTCTTGGTCAGAATAGGCTATGCTGCCATAATAAATGATCCCAACAGTTCAGTGGCATGTTACAAGGGTTAATTTCTCACTAACATCACCACCACTCACATTTTATTGTCAGATCACATGGTCAAGCCCGATGTCAACAAGGCAAGGAAATAGGATCCTATCCAAGGGAGAGGCAATGAATCCTCACAAACAACAATACAGCCTGACACAGCAAAACACTGCAGAACTCTGGATTAACAGAAAGATCGGGAGGAATGATAAAAGCTCACCTGGCAATCTCAAGGACTCTAATTAAATGAACTCCCAAGCTTGCAATAAAAATGAGAAAGCTTGTTTCAAAGTTGAATCACCAAGCACTGAGCTTATTACTTATCATAAATATAAAAGTCAGACTAGCAGCACCCACCTTAGAATAAGCATTACATTTTTTATGTCATTATCACCATGTGCTGTGTTAAGCATTCACTTTTTATTGCCCAACTGACTCTTACCCTGTGATAAGAACGTGTTTCTAGAAGATATACCTGACCTTGGCTCCTGCATTCAATTGAATGCAGAGGGCACATGCTTCAGGGGAGAACCCACTTGGATAAGGTACCAGGCCTGGAATTTTCTTTTCTTTTTTTTTTTTTTTTAATATATTTTATTGATTTTTTACAGAGAGGAAGGGAGAGAGATAGAGAGTCAGAAACATCGATGAGAGAGAAACATCGATCAGCCGCCTCCTGCACATCTCCAACTGGGGATGTGCCTGCAACCCAGGTACATGCCCTTGACCGGAATCAAACCTGGGACCTTTCAGTCCGCAGGCCGATGCTCTATCCACTGAGCCAAACTGGTTTCGGCAGGCCTGGAATTTTCAATAAGAACCAGTGCAGAGATACAGTCTTCCTCATCAGTCAAGAAAATCATGGCAGGAAAATTCACCCCCAGGACTGTTCTAAAGCCTGGCTGGCTAGTTATCATATCCAAATACAAACATAGAGAGGGCTTGGAAATCCCAATACCTGGAAGCGTCAGGCCGATAAGGTAAGTAGTAAAAATGATAACAAAGAGCAATTGACCTTCAGATTCATGGTCAGCAGGCTGTAGGGAAGGGAGGAGACAGATAAATGTAAAGAATCTGCAGCACTTATAAAGGGAGCAGATGCTGTCCAGGTGTTGCTATGTAGAAAAAAGCCTTATGAGATACCACCTCACACCTGTCAGAACAGCTATTATCAACAACACAGGAAATAACAAGGGTTGGAGAGGTTGTGGAGAAAAAGGAACCCTCACTCACTGCTCATGGGGATGTAAACTGGTACAGCCACTATGGAAAACAGTATAGAAGCTCCTTAAAAAATTAAGAACTTGACCCAGTTTGTCTACCTGAAAAACTCGAAAACATTTATTGGCAAAGATTTATGCACCTGTATTCATTGCGGCATTATTCATGGTGGCCAAGACCTGAAGACAACCAAAGTATCCTTCCATAGAGAATTGGATAAAGAAGATGTGGTACATATATATCATGGAATACTATTCGGCCAAAAGAAAAGATGAAATATTGCCATTTGTGACAATGTGGATGGGCCTTGAGAATATCATGCTAAGCGTAATGAGTCAGAAAAAGCTAAGAACCATGTGATTTCACTCAAATGTGGGCTATAAAGCTCATAGACATACACAACGCATGATGGTTACCAGAGGGAAGGGGCTAGTAATGGGTAAAGGGGGCCAAATATATGGTGATGGAAGCTGATGCGACTTTTGGGTGGTGGGCACACAGGCAATATACAGAGTATGTACCATAGAAACGTACACTGGAAACCTATGTGATCTTTTTTTTTTTTTTCTATGTGATCTTATTAACTGTTGTCATCCCAATAAATTTAATTTTAAAAGTTGCAAATCAAATTTGTATGTGAAATCTGCTGGGTTTAAAATGCTGGTACTAATTCAAAATTCTGAAATGCAGTGTGGGCCAAGTGAGACACTTTCGTAGGTTGTATTTGGGGTTATTAGTCTGTAATCCCTGAGATCAGTAACCATGGGAAAGATCTTGGAAGAGGGAGGAAAAATCTGGAAGGCCTAAAGGCCTAGAGGAGGAGTCCTGAAAGGAGGACCGTGGGATGGGGCAGAGGTCGGGGAGGAAAGGGGTGTGGACAGCTGCCAGAGGGAGAGGGACCAGAGGGAAAAGACACAGATGGGATACTGAGAAAGTTTTGTGATCTGTGACCTCTTCATTCTTCTTTTCAGAAAACCTTTAGGAAAATGGACTTTCAGCATGAGTGCTTCCGGAGTCAGATTTGTGCTCTCTTTGTAGTACATTTTTTTTTGCATTGAAATCTCTTCCTTTCTCATTCTCTCATTCTCTCTCTCTCTCTCTCTCTCTCTCTCTCTCTCTCTCTCTCTCTCTCTCTCTCTCATGCACACACACACACCTGGAATGCTATACACCAAATTGATAGCAGTGGATATCTTGTGGTGTGACTGGTAACTTTCACTTCCTATTTTAAACATTTATGTGTTTGCATTTTGTTTTTTTACAACAGGACATATTTGTTCATAATCAGGAAGAAAAATAACATTCTGTATTTCCATTTTGAGGAAAAAAAGGAATAAATGAATGAAGCCTAGTAGTTTGAACCTGCCAGATGGACAAAAAAAGGAGTTATTTAATGTTTTGTTGCCTAAATTAGAGAAAAGCGAGTGGAGGAGGAAGGCAGGACAGCAGGGAGGAAGGATGGAGGGAGACCGGCTGGCGGCTGGTCCCACCAGGGAGGAAGGACAGAGAGACTGCGGGCCTGGGTTGGGGAAGCAGCCCTCTGGCCCCAGGCAGTTCTGAGGGAGCAGCTGGGTGTGTCAGCACAAACCCCGGAGTCCTGGCCGGTTTGGAGTGAGTTAATTTAGAGATGGGGGAATTGGGTACCAGTTGTGTTGGCCACCAGCACGAAGCTACATCCCCGTTTCTTACTCTCAGTGAATCTTCACACTGCAAAGTATGCCCACAGCTTCTGTCCTCACGTGTTAAGAATGTGTGACTGGCTATAGTCAGGAGCAAGACTTTCAGCCTAAGAGGGGGGATTTAGAATCAGGGTCCAGGCCCAAAGGACCTGAGAAAGGGTGTAGCACGCAAAGCCAACCCTTCCTGTCAGCCATCAGTTAGGCGGGTAGCTTGAGAGCTGTTCAGACACCAGGCCCGGGGGCTTGTGTTCCACGCTGGGGATTCAGAGACAGGAGGACAGGATTCTCCCTGGACGTCTGCTTAGGCAGGAAACAAGAGCCGCCGTTGAGGAGGTGGCTGGAGGTCAAGAGAGAACACTTGAGACCACAGTGCTCTTTCACTTGCTGTCCATGTGACGGTGGACACGTGACCAACCCGTCTCCTCTGCTTCCTCATCTAAAAGGGGGATGATAAGCTCCTGGCTTTTAGGGTTATTTCGAGGATGAAATGAAATAATGCTTCTCGAATCCTCAGCTGAGGGGCTGGCATTCAGTGCACCATCTGTGTTGCTATTACTCTGCACAAACGTGGTCAGGGGAACCCACAGGGGGCCAGGGAAAGCCACAAAGGAGCATGAAGTGGGTCGTTATGGAGGAGTAAGAGTTTGTTGGGAAAATGTGGGCAGTTTATCACCAGCAAAAGAAGAGAGGCACGAAATACATGTATGGTGTTGGTGAAGAGCAAGGACGTAAGCACAGGTGGGTATCAATAGGGAAGCAGAGGTGGTGGGAGGAGGTGGTGGCCCTGTGTGTGTGTGTGGGGGGGGGGGGCGGGCGTGGCAGAAGCTGGCTCTGAGTGGCCTTGGAAATGTCGGTTGGCTTTGCTTTTGAGGTTTCTAAGCAAAGAACAACAGGATCAGCTCTGTGTCCTGGAGAATAGGTTCTGCAAGAGGTGTCCGTTTGGGAGAGCGGCCAAGAGCTTCTGGCTGTTGTCCCCGGACTGGTCACTAGAGGGAAGCCTGGGCTCAGAAGTGGTGCCCCACTGCATATTGTTGAGAGGCTGCTGGTCCCTGACCTCTGAGAAGGGGTGTCCCAGGGGCAGCCAAATCCCAACTCCCATCAGCCCCTCACACAGTCTGAGACAGACTTGCTGGATTATGGACAAGGGCACTGGCAAGTTAGGAAGAAACGCCCTGATGTGCGGTGGGAACCTTGACCTCCATGCATCTGACAACTGACCTCTTTTCACCCTCCCAGCTCATCCTCCATTTCTTTCTGTCCCTGCTGCTGGCCCACACCAGGTGTGTGGACACCCCAGCCTCTGGGGCCAAGTTTTCTCCTCACGCCCACAAGCAGCTGCTGTGGACCTACACTGGTAGGAGGATGAACGGTGAGGACTCCACCGGCCCAGGGAGCAGGTTGGGCCATTTGAAAAGAGAATCCTGGGGGTCTAGGTGCTCAGAGCACAGACTAGAAGGGGTTGAAGGCTCTGGGTTGGCACTTCCCTCAGGCCTGTGAGGAATCACCTCAAAGGGAGGGGCATGGTTAAAGGACAGACCCTGCATGAAAGGATCTTACTCACAATGCCCAGCATGATGCCTAGCAATTAGTGGGCTTTTAATAAAAGCTACTTAGACAAATGAGTTCCTCTTCAACTCTTGATTGGCTTGTGTGGCAAAGCCCAGTCACTTTCCTTTGTTGAGGGCTCTGTGTTGTTTTTATTTTATTTATTTATTTTTTAAATACATTTTTATTGATTTCAGAGAAGAAGGGAGAGGGAGATAGAAATATCATGATCAGAATCATTGATCGGTTGCCTTCTGCATGCCCCACACTAGGGACCAAGCCCACATCCTGGGCATGTGCCCTGACTGGGAATTGAACGGTGACCTCCTGGTTCATATGACAATGCTCAACCATTGAGCCACACTGGCGAGGGGAGGGCTCTGTAGTTTTAAGAAAGATGTACAAGTCCTTTGACACACCCCTAAAGAGATGGAGCCTAATTTCCCTTCTGGACCAGACTTGCTTGATTCTTCTTTTTTAAAATTGATTTTAGAGAGAGGAAGGGAGGGAGACAGAGAAAGAGACAGAGAGGGGGAAACATTGACTTGTTGTTGTACTTATGCATTCATTGGTTGATTCTTGTAGGTGCTCTGGCTGGGGATCAAACCTACAACCTTGGCGTATAGGGATGATGCTCCAACCAACTGAGCTACCCAGCCAGGGTAGACTTGCTTGCTTCTAAAGAATAAAAAGTCAGTGATGGCTTCTGTGGTCCTCTCCCAAACGTGGCACATGGCCTCTGCCTTCCCTGTGGGGCTGCCATCTTCCCAGTAGTCTCAGTCTACTGCCTCTCCCTGTGTGTCCTGGGAACTCTTGATTAACTTGGTACTTTGCACAGTGCTCTGCACATACCAGGCCCTCCCTCTCTCCTCAGGTCAGAATGAAAAGCGAGCTGCGTCACCCACGGCATTTTGAGACTGAGGTTTTATTTTCTCTTTAGCTGGTCTTTTTTTCCTAGCCTTTGGGCGGGTACTGTTTTGTCAAATCACCAATGCTGATGGCTCCAACCATCTTTACAAGAATAGCATATAAATGTGAAATCATTACTCCTCTTTCACAAAGACCATACCATAAAGAATCATTCCATTTTATGGATGGGGATGTGGTTGCAAATTACTTAATGACCCTCAAACGATGGCAGAGAGCCAGAAGAGAATGGAAAATCCTGTCATCCATTTTCACAGCTCAGTAATGACATGTCTCTCTATTTCAGATGTCATGCTACTTGCCCACAATATCACCAGTCAACATCATCACATCGCTAGCCTTGGGCATCCCAATTTACATTTCCTCACAGTTGATTTTTTTTTAAAAAAAAGCTTGCCACAATTTAGTATCCCAGATTAGTAACCTTAAGGTCATCTTCGACTGAATTAGGTGTCAACAGAATCCTCATCACTCCTTCATGTCTTTTAGATCCACCCATTCATTTATTTATTTATTTATTTTTTTAAAATATATTTTATTGATTTTTTACAGAGAGGAAGGGAGAGAGATAGAGAGTTAGAAACATCGATGAGAGAGAAACATCGATCAGCTGCCTCCTGCACATCTCCTACAGGGGATATGCCCGCAACCCAGGTACATGCCCTTGACCGGAATCGAACCTGGGACCCTTCAGTCCGCAGGCCGACGCTCTATCCACTGAGCCAAACCGGTTTCGGCGACCCATTCATTTATTTTAAATATTTACTAGAGTGGCACATGAACACAAAGTACAGGATTACATACAGAGTGAGAGGTGCCCATGGTCATTTGTTTAAAGGCTACAAATGCTTCCCATCCCAATATATAGGCCTTTGGCAATCCATCTCACCAAGAGGTGGTCTGTTTTCTCACTCCTCGAGACTGGGCTGACCTCGGAGGTGCTCTGACCAACAGAATGTGGCAGCTGTGGTCTCGGCCCTCCGAGGTCGTGCTGCTTCTGCTTTCATCGCCTGGGAATGCTGCCGGGACTGCTCTCAGGAAGCCGGTCTACCCACTGCAGTAGGAGGTCATGTAGACTGAGGAGCCCGGCTGGCAGCCATCGCCAGCTGAGGACAGCCACGCCATTGAGCTCAGGGGAACCCAGTGCAGGCGTTACCTAGTCAACCCACAGAATCTGGAAAAATAATACTGTTATTTTAAGTCACTAGGTTTAGGGTGGTTGGTTACGCAACAGAGGATAACTGAAACGGCTCTTCTCATCCCCCTCTTGTTAATCCTTACCCGAGGATACTTTTCCAGTGATTTTTATTTTTTAAATATATTTTTTATTGATTTTACAGAGAGTAAGGGAGAGGGATAGAGAATTAGAAACATCCATCAGCACACCCCCTACTAGGGATCCAGCCCGCAATCAAGGTATATGCCCTTGACTGGAATCGAACCTGGGACCCTTCAGTCTGTGGGCCGATATTCTACCCATTAAGCCAAACCAGTTAGGGCTTTCCAGAGTGGAAGGAAGCGGGAGAGACAGAGAAAGAGAAACATCGATGTGAGAGAGACACATCAACTGGTTCCCTCCTGCACGCTCCCTGACCAAGGTCACTCCCTGACCAGGGCAGGGGATCGAGCCTGCAAGCAAGGTACGGGCTCTTGACCGGAATTGAACTGGGGACCCCTCGGTCCACAGGCCAGTGCTCTGTCCACTGAGCCAAACCGGCTAGGGCTCCTCATCCCTCTCTTGATCCCACTCTTCTCAGACCTTTCCCCACACATTATAAAAATCCATGTGTATAGGTGGTAAAACTACACATGGTAAAACACCTAGTGGGATCACACTTTACATCCTGGCCTATTTTCATGTGAATATATACGGATTATGTACATACCTCTTTGAAATCTCTACAGTTCTCCCGTGCGAATGTGCCACCATTTATTTACCTATTCCATGTGAATGGACATCCAGGCTATTTCAGATTTTTTAGTTACAGATAGCGTTGCAATAAATATTCTTGTGCTTTCATGCCTCCCTGTTCTAATCCATCCTGTCCACCACAGCCCGAGTTAAGGGAGGGGCAGAAACATCATCATTGGGTGCTGGGGCCTCTGGGTAAGTACCTGTAGGGTGTTGGCCAAAGCCCTGTCCTCTCAAGAAAACAGAGAAACATCTGTGCACAGGGCCACCACTGCTCTCGCCCCTACCCCCCATCCTCCTGGGAGTTGTTAAACTTGGAGATGACATACAAAGGAGATTCATAAAGGAAGATGAAGATATGCCAAGTGTGAGGAACGTTGGAAAAGCATATGGACCCCAGCAGGCTTCTATGTGGGCCTGTCACAGGGTTTGTACTCAAATAGCACCCTCAGCTCCCTGGAGTGCAGTGCTGGCTGGGGTGCTCTTGGTGTCTCTGTGACTGGCCGAGGTGCTGCAGGAAAGGGTATGAGTGTCGTGTCTGTGTTGGCTAGGAGGGCAGAGCGTGAGCTTTGCTCCTGCAGAGGGTTTCTGCCAGAGCTACGTGTGCATGCTGTGGGGCTGCTGACAGGGTGCTTTACGTGCCTGCGTGTGGATGTGACCAAACTCAGGTATGTGCTGCTGTTAAATGAAGCGAGGCGTTGCCATGGCAACACAGCTCTCTGCTCCCAGCCAGATGCCAAGCCCTTAAATTATATTTTTCTGGCTGAAAGCGCCTCGATTGCCTCTGGTCTACAAAGCAATGGGACTGTGGGGGCACCAGATGCCTCACCCTCATCTCCAACCTTTCAACAATGCCCAAGAGGTGATAAGAGGGGGAGATGTCGCTGGGACGCTGATGAATTTTGTTTGGGGGAGGGTCTGGGAGTAGGCTCTGGTGAAGGGGATTGGGGAGAGCCATGGACAGGCCCCACCTTTATTTTCTCCTGGTCCAGTGATCTGGGGTTAACATTCTCCAGCACTTCATTCTAGAAGGAAAACTGTGCAATAAATATCAATAGGGATGCTGATAGTTTCTTCAACTAATCATTTCCTGTCCTTTTACCCATTGTCTTTCCTTTGTTGTTTTTTTAAAAATATATTTTTATTGATTTTAGAGAGAAAGAGAGAGGGAGAGAGAGATAGAAGCATCAATAATGAGAGAGAATCATTGATCTGCTGCCTCCTGCATGTCCCCTACTGGGGATCGAGCTCGCAACCCAGGCATGTGGCCTGGAATTGAACTGTGAGCTCCTGGTTCACAGGTTGATGCTCAACCACTGAGCCACACTGGCTGGGCCTTCCTTTGTTTTTGAAGAGGAAAGTATCCCTGCCTCCCTGGTCACAGCTGACTGGACTGGGGGCAGACAGCTGACCTGAAGAATACCAAGCTGGCTTTCCTCCAGCATATTGGATTTAGGTTAATTATCTGCACACAACCAACCTGGGAGGTCGGGGACTGAAGATGCCACAAGGGGGCAGCCTGGTGTAAGAGAAATCAGCCAAGAGGGTCCAGTCAAAAGGAAGACAGGCAGAGGGAAGCCAATATCAGAGAGGGAGGGAGGATGGGAGAGGGAAATACTGCAGGTGCTGTGGTCCTGAAGTCTGTTCTGATTCTAGTTCACAGGGAGGCTGGATGTTCTTCCAGCCCTTGATCGCTTTTTGTAATTTGATAGGTGTGGGAAGAGAACTTGGGTGCTGGAAATGTCTTTTCTAGCCACATTCCCAATTTGGATAAGCAGAGACTCTCTCAGAAAAGGCTGCCTGGACACATGTATATGCAAAATGATGCTGTTATCTTTCTGCAGTCATTTACATAGGACTTTTGTGATATGCAATGCCACATTAAGAATATGACAAAGAAAACTTTCTTCAATCATCCAACATGTTTTATTGAGCAGTTACTATATACCAAGCAGTATTTTATTTTAAAAATATGTTTATTGATTTCAGAGAGGAAGGGAGAGGGAGAGACAGATAGAAACATCAATGATAAGAGAGAATCATTGATTGGCTGCCTCCTGCACGCCCCCTACTGGGGATCGAACCTGCAACCCAGGCATGTGCCCTCATCAGGAATTGAACTGTGATCTCCTGGTTCATAGGTTGACACTCAATTACAGAGCCACGCAGGTCAGGCAGCAGTATTTTATTTTATTTATTTATTTATTTATTTATTTATTTAATTTATTTATTTTTTTGTTAATCTTCACTCGAAGATATTTCAATTGTTTTTTTTTGTTTATTTGTTTTCTTTAGGGAGAATGGGAGAGAGAGGAACAGAGAGAAACACTGATTTGAGAGAAACACATCGATTGGTTGCCTCATGCATAAGCCTTGACCAGGGCCCAGGTCAAGGAGGAGCCTGCAACCAAGGTATGTGCCCTTGACTGGAATCGAACCCGGGACCCTTTGGTCTGAAGGCCGAGGCAGCATTTGAGATGTCAGGGAAATATCAGTGAACAAGACAGAAAAATGCCTGCCCTTGGGGAGCTTATTCTGTGGAGGATACATATAATAAGAGTGAACAAAAGATGTAATAGCAGACATTGCTAAGGGCTTTGAACAAAATAAATGAATCTCAATATGAATTGTACAGAATCATAAACTATTAAAGTCCTCACATTCCCAGACATTTTTATTCCCACAAGGCCACTTGAAACGAGAGGTAATAAATGGTCTTTTGCCAGACAGAAGGGAGAGAAGCTAACTGTGGCTCCTTCCTTATCAGCTTTTAGGTCACTTCCTGCAGGAAGCCTTTCCCTACCCACTGTGGGGTAAGTGCTCCTTCCATGGCACCTTGTACTTGGCCCATCACAGCCTAGATTACAACCTGTTTATGTGGGTGTTTTTCCTACTCACTGTAGGACCTGCCCTGCGGGCAGAAACAATGCCTGTCACAAGCATACAACACAGTGACTCACGCTTCACAGATGCTCAATAGCTGCTGGATGAATAAGTAACAAGGGCTGCTGACATCAGAGGCTGATATTTCTTTTACCCCCGTAGGCAATTGTTCCACCACTCGACCCTTCCTAAGGCAGGAGTAGTTGGTTAATGACATAGACATGGCATGACTATCCTCAGAGAGAAGAAAAATCTTGCATAGCCAGAAACCCAGGGGAGATGGTTTGTTCACTCCTTCCCAGCTGTTGAGACTGGAGCCTCGGCGTTAAGCACCTCTAAAAATGAAGAAGCAACGTCTGTAGGGCCTGTAGCTGGTGACTGGTCGCTGCTGATGGGAACAAAGGGAAACAGCCACCACTGGCTGGGCACACCGCAGGCCCCATCTCACTGTGGGGGACAGATGGTTACCACCTAACACCAGGAACACACAGTGCACCCAGGACATGTACAGGCTTTGCCATTCTTCTTACTCTCACCAGAGGGCTCACAGAAATAAAAAATCTTGGGGCTGTGTGGCCTTCAACGCTTTCTGCCCAGCCATTTCCCTGGAACAGTGGTTCTTTTTAGGGGACTATGGCCATCAAACATTGGTTCCACCTAAAGGCTGACCTAGCAACCAAAACCCACATCTAATATTTTCATGGTAGAGGTAGATCAAGGTTTCTGGGCACAGCAAGCTACCTGAGCTTAGGATATGCAAAAATACGGTGGAGCTTGGTCCTCTTGCCTGTATAGGTAGAGGACCCCCCTACCCACTTCCACCCCACCTCCAGAATCCAACCCAGAGACCAGAACTAAAGCCTCTGTAGAAGCAGCTGAACAGTTGCTTTCTGCATCATTTAACACAGCATCAGATCTGATCTATAACAGGAAACTGTAATTACAGAGTTGAAAGATGAAGTCCCTCCATTTTTTATTACTACACTAGGGGCCCAGTGCACAAATTTGTGCACCTTGAAAGGAACTGTGGGCCATGAGGCTCCAGTGGGTAGAGGGGCTGGTCTTGGCCCATCCTCCGTGTCCCTGCTCAGCCCCTCCTGCTGCAGCCCTGCTCCCAAGTGCTGACAGCACTGGCTCCACTTGCACCTGCTGATGGAGCAGAGTGATTGGGGCCGATGCCAGCAGCAGGTGTGAGTGCCGGGACCACAGTGTGCGGGAGCAAAAAATTTCCAGTAACCACCAGCGCCCCGCTCCTCCACCCCCACCTGCTCCACCATCCCTCGCAGCCAACACTCACCATGTTCCGTGCATGCCCCCTGGTGCTCAGCACACGTCATAGTGACCAGTTGTTCCACTGTTCAGTCTATTTGCATATTAGCCTTTTATTATATAGGATATGATTCTTTATAGGGTTTTCTATGCCTAATTAAAACATTTCTGTAATGTGTAAATATGTTCTTATAAAAATATCACACAACACAAAAGCATCAAGAGTAAAAGTCTTTTTTATCACCTCCCAACCTTTCTTCTCCCAACTATTACATTTGGATGTATCTTTCCCCCATTTCCTTACAAATATGTATGTGCATATTCAGAAAATAGTCTTGTTTAGTTTTTACATATTAGTTTTTTTTACTTACATAATAGTTTTACATAGTTTTTACATTATACATATAATCTTCCATTTCATGTTTTTCAATAACCAGTGCATCTTGGAGCCCTTTTCATGTCAGTACATTCTTGTAAAGAGCTGCATTGTATTAATATTCCATAGACTGTATGAACATAATTTAAATAACTCTTTCCCACTGATTAAAATTTGGGTGTTTCCAGTTTTCCACTATTATGAACAACATGATAATGAACATCTTTTTACACATTTCATTGTGTCCCTGTTTAGGCATTTCCATAGGGAAAATACCTAAAATCCCTGGGTCAAAATTTAGCTAAACACTGATAATAGCTTTATAAATTTACATTCCAAATAACTTTATCAATTTACTTCTCACAGTAGTGAATGAGTGCCCATTTTCACACATCCCACCAACACTGGACATCCATCCCTTCAACAAATATGTATTGAGCAACTACTATGTGCCAGTCACTGTTCTAGAAAACTAGGGCACATCTATCCCTGTGGCACCTATAGCCTGGTAGAAGAAAACACTAATTATCATTTATCATATTCTCTTAAAAAGCATAATTTTCTAAGAGGACATATGTAATACTTTCAATAATAAATTTTTAAAAAGAATTCTTATTTTGTCACTTATGTAGAATGTTGTCATAAATATTATGAAAAAAATGCAATATGGTAAAGAAAATTAGGAATGCCAGTGGGACTGAGATTTGGAATAGTCCTTTGAGGGACATGAGTGCAAATCTTGAGGAGTGTCCTAGGCAAAGGAAACAAACCGCCTAGTGCAGAGGCTTGGCTAGGAATGTCCTGGGCCTGTTCAGAGGTGCAACAAGGAGGAAGTGTGGCTTGAACGGAGTTGGTGAAAGAACCAAGAGGAAACAGAGAGGTCAGACTAGGTAGGGACTTGCAAGCAACTGAAAGGATTTGGCTTCAACTCCGACTGAGAAGTGACATTAAAGTTTTGAGCATGAGTGACATAATCTGTCTTGGGTGTTAATAGCCTCACTCTGGCTGCTGTGTTAAGAACAAACTATGAGAGTAGGCGGTGGAGACAAGCATGGAAGAAGTCAGTTAGGCGGGTATTGCAATAATGTAGTTGAGAGATTATAGTGGCTTGGGCCAGTGCAGTAACAGTGAGGTGAATAGAGATAGGGTGTGAGTGATAGAGGAGTTGAGAGATTGTTTAATTTTGCCAAATGAATGGGTACAAATTTATATCTCATGCTTTAATTTATATTTCCCTAACTACTAGTGAGTTTAGCATCTTTTCATATGTTTACTGGCTATTGTTCTCCTAAAAAGTTCATTTTGTTTACCTTTCCTATCCTTTGGTTGATTTCCTTACCAAAAATCTTGCCCATGGGGTAGCTTTGTTTGCTGTTTATCCAAACTCTGAAATTAATTTCTCATTTTAAAATGATAGCATTGCAGAGCTGGTACGTAATAGAGGATTACTTGGTAAAACCTCCTTATAGACGAGCAAACTGGGTCTTAAAAATAGTAATTGTGGCTCAAAAAGGTCAAGTGGGCCTCAGTTGAGTGACTTATTCAAGGTACACAGGTAAGTAATGGAGGTGTTATTAAAACTTAGCTTTCCTGATAACCACTCTATTTTACTTTCCATCAACAGTATCATTTTGTCTTATTAAGAACTCTGTTTTTACCAATAAAACAAATTGAGACCTAACAAACTCTGCCCCATGAGGGCTCAGATTTGGATAGGATAGTTGGTCAAAAGGGCTATCAATAAACATTTACTACCCAGGCTAAGAAAATAGACTTGCATTGCTTTTTCTCCCACTGTAACCTTTGAAACAGAAGAAAACAGGTGAGAGGTTTTCCTGCCTAGCTCCTCTCGCCCGTCACGCTGAGATCAATAATCATTCCCCAGGCTCCTTTCTGCCTCATTACCATTCTAATTTGTCTTAGTCGAATCCACTTAGGGTATTAGGGTTTTATTTTTTTCCCTACTGTAATCAAAAGAAAAGAGAAAGGGGGAAAGAGAAAAGGATAAGACCAGCTTTATTTTAGTGAAAAGGGAACTGGGAATATTAGAACATGTGAACCAAGTCCTGCCAAGCCTGTCCTGTTCAGCAATACGTGCATGTCTCACTGAGGGCCTGGGACCCTTCTAGGAAAAACCCGATGCTGGAGGCTAGAAACAGGCAAGAGGCTCTGAGATAAGCAAGAGGGGTGAGAGGATCCATCTTAGCCAGACATATTTTAAAGCAATTGGAAGATCAGAGACTGAAAGGGCTTCAGACGGGAACAAAACTGATGAGAGCACATTTAGAAAGGTGGGTGGACACTTTACAAAGGTGCTGCTGCTGAGCTCAGTGTGTGCCTGCCTTCAAAACATCTCGAAAGCCCAGGCGGCGTGGCTCAGTGGTTGAGCATCGACCTATGAACCAGGAGGTCACAGTTTGAGTCCCGGTCAGGGCACATGCCTGGGTTGTGGGCTCGATCCCCAGTGTGGGGTGTGTGGGAGGCGGCCAATCAGTGATTCCTCTCATTATTGATGTTTCTATCTCTTTCCCTCTCCCTTCCTCTCTAAAATCAATAAAAATATATTTTTAAAAAACCCCACAAAACAAAAAAACATCACAAAGGCCTTTTTCAAAAGTAATGTATGTTCACTATAGTGAATTTGGAATATATATTATGTATTAAAGACCTAGCCTTTTCTGTACATGTGCACACTACACACATGAACACTGGTAAAATGGTGTGGTCCAAAGAAATGTACAGTAATTTAGCTTAGGGTATAATGAGTTGAGTTGGTGAGGGTAGAGAGATTAAAACTCACACTTTCATGTATTTTCCAAGTTGTCTGCAATCAAAAAAAGACAGCAGTGACTGCGACACCAAGGAAAATTCTCTCCTCTGAGACAGCCCCAAAGAATACCTAGGGCAGAGCAGGATAGTGCAAGCATGTGAAGCTTGCAGCCCGTAGGCTGCATGCCTCCTTTACATAAATGAGGCATGTGGCCCGCCGATCACGAGTTTGACATGCTTGGTAGGGCTTCAACAGCTAGGGGGCTTCAACAATAAGAATAATACAGCAAGTAGAAATAGAAAAAAAAGAATCCCAGATACACTAACCCTCAAAGACAGATACAGATCTTTAATTTAAAATTGAGTAAGTTTAATCACGGAGAAGAGAGTTACAGGACATCCTTGGACTTTTTAGTCTAACAATTAAAATTGCATTTAAAAGCCAACAGCAAGAAGGCCAGAAAAGATGGAAGATCAAAAGATTTGATGTTAATTGGAAGAATGAAGTGAGATGGATGGTTGATTCATGGAACCACAATTTTATCATAAAATCACTAGATGGGGTGGTAGGAGGGCTATTACGTTTCCCATCAATAAAATGTGAGATATTTAAAGACTCCACAGACATGGAAACTCACTTCTACCTCCCTCAGAGGTAATGGCAGGGGCTGAGAAGGCTGTTGTGGAATGTCACACCTCCTTGGACTTCACATACATTACTGCTTGAGCAGGACTGAACACCTGTCTGGTCCAGTCCTGGTTAGGGAGGCATGTATGTGATGTCAGTTAACTAGCCAGAATGGGTTCCAAGGCAACAGTGTGATCAAGATGAGTTCTTCTTGTCTCTGTTTTTGGCTTGTCTTGGTGCTAAAGTCAATGCAATACAACAGCATGGTCATTTACACTCCAAGTCTCAGCTGTCAGGGTTTAACCTCGCTCGCTTTACGTGGCTCTTCTCGTCGTCCAGATGGCAGTAACCTTCGGTGGTGATGCCTCTTTTATTCTCCTCCATGGGTTCCAAAGGGAAGTCCTGGTCTGTGGCCAGCACCTGTCGGACAGTCATGTTAACACGAGCAGTTTTCAAGTAGCTGGCGCACACCTGCCAGTCCTCCATGGAACAGCACTCTACCACCGAGTCCCTGGGGAGGACAGCTGGGGGAGGTGTTTCTAGGCAGCAGGGCAGACTCTCCCCCTGTGAACTTGGAAGGACCTTTGGAACTGCATGGTTCAACAGGCGGCTGAAACCTGACATTACCATGATGTCACCGCTGTGCATAAACATGGCTGTGGGGGCTTCATCTCTTTTGAGGCCACCCAGGAGAAAGATGGCAGACTGCCCAAAGCTACAAAAAAAAAAAAAAAAAATAAGTAAAACAATATAAGACAGTAAGTTTCTGTTACTAACCATGTAGGGAAAGTTATTGCTAATTGCATTATTTTCTAATTTCAAGTTGATACTTATTAATTGTAAATCTTCCCTTTTTTTTGGGTAAAATCTTCCTTTTTAAACTGTTCTATGATCCTTTCCTTTTGGCTTGTGTCTATAAATGACCAATCCATGATCTGCTACTTAGACTTATAGCCCACAGGATTATGGTGAAATAAAATATGAAGCAGTTAAATAAGCAAAATAAGCTTTTTTTAAAAAAAAATCCTTACCTAAGGACAGATTCATTGATTTTTAGAGAGACAGCGAGGGGGAGAAAGAGAGAGAGAGAGAAATATCAAACGCCCCCCCAACTAGGGAAAAACCCTGCAATCTAGGTATGTACCTGGGCCGGGAATCGAAACTGAGACCTTTTAGTGTAGTGGAGGACACGTCAACAAACTGAGCCCCGCCAGTCTGGGAAGAATTTATTTTTTTTGTTTTGTTTTTAAAACTGATTTTAGAGAAAGAGAGACAAAGTGAGACAGGCAGGCAGATAGAAAAAAACAACAACAAAGCATTGATGAGTTGCCTCCAGTACACTCCCCACCGGGGATCAAATCCACAATCTGCGTATGTGCCCTGACTGGGAATTGAACCCACCACCTTTTGGTGTACAGGACAATGCTCCAACCAACTGAGCCACACCAGCCCGGGAGGGAAGAATTTAGTTTTAATATTACCCATATAAGTTTTATTGATGATTCTGTAAGATTCAAGTCTTTCAATAAAATTAAAGTAGTCACCCTTTATCCAGTTTCACTTCCTGCAGTTTGTTACCTGTGGCTGACCGTGGTCCGAAAATATTAAATAGAAATAAACAATTCCAGAAATAAACTTCAATAAACAATTCATAAGTTTTAAACTGCATGCCATTCTGCCTTATTTTACTTACTAATGGCTCCAAAGAACATAGCGATGGTGGCAATTCAGATACACCAAGAGAAGCCATACAGTGGTTCCTTTAAGTGAAAAGGTGAAAGTCTTGACTTAAGGAAAGAAAAAGAATTGTTGCTAAGATATGCAGTCAGAATGAATCTATCCGTGAACTAGTGAAGAACGAAAAAGACTTTTGTGCTAGTTCTGTTGTTGCACCTCCAACTGCAAAAGTTACTGCCACAGTGCCTGATAAGTGTGTAGTTAAGATGAAAAAGACATCAGATTTGTGGGTGGAAGTCATGAACAGAAAATGTGTTCTGACCAACAGCAGCGTGCTGCACCCAAAAGCACTGAGCCTATACAAAGACTTCAGCAAGGCTCTCATGAAACTAGTGACCACATTCACATAACTTTTATTACAACGTATTGTTATAATTATTCTACTTTATTAGTTATTGTTAATCTCTTACTGTGTCTAATTTATAAATTAAACTTTATCATAGGTATGTATGTATAGAGAAAAAAAGCATATGTACCGTTTGGTATTATCTGTAGGGGTCTTAGGATGTATCCCCCCTGGATAAGAGGGGACTATTGTGTTTAAGTTCTTTACTGTATTTATCACTCCTGTTCACTTTGAAGATAAGGTAATAATAAAAAATTCTGTTCAGGCACGTTCTCAGTTGGAATCAGAGGCAGTACTTTGCACAACTGTAAAGTTATGCTTAGGGAGACAAGAGGAGTAAGCTGTTCAGGCTTTTGTGCTTTGCTTTTCTCTATTCCAAAACAGATGTATGGCCTTCCCTCTGCCTATTCCACTGACACTTACGATACCTCTCATTACAAAAGGCAGACTCCATGCATCTTAAACAGAAATATTAACTGTAATTTGGCCATGATTCTTAAAGCATTAGGCTAATTTTACTTATGATGCATTGTTAAAATATCCAGAAGTGAAAGATTATATATAGAGTCCAGCCATTTTTTTTAAGTTTAATGTTTTTATTTTATTTTAGTTCAAAAATGCTTTAAAAAATGGAATGAGGTGATAAAACATAATACCAAATCCCCAGAACTAACTTACCTGAATGACAGCAGGGGTTTGGAGTGATCTAGTTCAGATTTGTCCACGTGAATTCCCAGTGTAGAATCTAATCGGTAGTAATTCAGGATACCTGCTTCTGCTTGGAAACCCTGAAATCCACAGGCAGCAGCTACTTGCTCTGAGAGGAAAGCCAGGTCAGAAGGGAAAGGTGTATAATGATCTGCTGAGTATTTCTTTAATAAAAGTAGGGAAAATAAGAAAAATAAACAATGATCTCAGGAAAGTAAAAAACTGTGCTATAAGATTAATTACCACTTAAAAATCATCCCGCCTACATGTAATATTAGCATGGCATGATTCAGTCATCCATATTTTGAATGGCTCATTATTAGATTACCAGATGCCTCAAAATATGGATGAATAAATCATGCTATTCTAGCACTACATCACCTATGCTATAATGAAATAATTACTTCTTTTGAGCGTGAACTCTCTCCAAGCTGTCTATGCACTATTCTTTCTTCTCGGATTACTCAGTTTTTGATAATTTTCACTCCATGTTTTTCTTAGTAAATGAGGCCCATTTTGAGGTTCTTGGAGAATAACAATGTCAATAATAAAAATAATATAAAAAACAATCAGCTAACATTTATTGTTAATGCATTTAACTGCTTAGAACAGCCAGGCACTGTTGTAATCACTACACAGGCATTAATCATTTAATTATCACAACTACCATCAAGGTAGGTACTATCCTTGTTGAAGGCACAATTCAAACCCAGGTTGTCTAACCTGAAGAAAATCATATGGCGATTTCCCCAAATACAGTTAATCTAGTTTTCCATTACTTGGCATCACTAAAACATAAGAGTTTTATAATGAACATTTTTGGACAATACATCATTATTTTGATCAGTTAATATACTTGTTAATAAGCTGGGTTGACTGAAACTATAGAGCTTTTAGAAAGTAACTGGTTAGAAGCAAGGTGGTCTATTCCATTCTGTTTTATTCAGTTTACTCTCAGAATTAGTCTTTTCACTTGGTGGCAAATATCTCATTGAGACAAGAGGCACTGGGCTGCCACTGATAAAGGAGGCATTCTGTGAAGCACAGAGGTCAGGAAAAAAACTACCTCAAACAAAACAAAACAAAGCAAAAACACACAACCATGAGATTTTGTTAATTTTAGGACATTCTTTCCCATCTCTCTCCTGCTCAGACCTTATGTAGCAGGCAGTGGTATTTAGATTCTGAAAGTCCTTTTGTGAATTGATGAGAACACCAGAAGTATAGGGATCCACTTTTATTCCAGGAAGATATTACATAGAAAATAAATGCTCAACAATAAACAATGGAAATAAAGATCATAATTGACAACTGCTCTTGAGTATAGTATAAAAAAAAATCGATATCCCTGAAACCTACTTAGAGAAAACACGGATAGTCTTTGATAAAATAACATAATGTGAGAGCATATGAAAAAGAAATTTTCTCTTGGTAAATTATCCATGTTTCTTGAGATACTGTATCAAGGAGATTTTAGGAGGGAATAAATAAGAGAGATGCTTCCTAAAATAGATAATATGATATTGTAAGCTTGGCTAGGAAGAAATCCCACTATGTGTGCCCAAGAAGCATAAAAATGGAAAATAATGGAATTAGCAAGAAAATTTGAATACCTTACTGTCCCAGTTATAATGGTAGCCTAGGGTCACCCACCGCAGTTTCTCAAGTAAGCTCCGGGGTCTCCGTTTATTCACTTCTTTATATCTGCAAAAATTAGGCATTTATTAAGATATATACATTGTAAATGGCAGCAACAACTGTTTTATGAACCCTAGAATCCAAATTTTTGTATTCTATGGAATAAGCTGTTAGCCAAGGTCTCGATAGGGGAAATTGGAACAGAAAAGTGAGTTGACCAAGAATATAATATTAAAAAACACCTGGCCAGTGTGGCTCAATTGTTGAGCATTGACCCATGAACCAGGAAGTTACAGTTCGATTCCCAGTCAGGGCACATGCCCAGGTTGAGGGCTCCATCCCCAATTAAGGGTGTGCAGGAGGCAGCTGATTCTCTCTCATCACTGATGTTTCTATTGTTCCCTCTCCCTTCATCTCTTTGAAATCAATAAAAACATAAAACAAACACAAGGTGACCAAGAAGGCTCAGTGTCGACAGAGTTGCCATATCCACCCATAGGAATGCAGGGAATATTTTGGCATCTAACCTAACTTTAAATCTTTATCCAATCACCTAAAAGAATGTTTTCAAGCAAGTGTGACCCTAATTATTGGTTCTTACTGCCAACAGAAATGCTATGCTCCCTGCCCCTGTGCTCCTCCAGCTACTAGCAGGATGATGGATGGGTGGACTGGTCACCTTCTTCCCTGGTGAATGTGCCCACACAGCAGCTTGCTCAACTTCTGCCATGGGTAAATGCTTTAGGTAAGTGTTGGCATTTCTCTCAGCAATCATGTTGCACAGCACTGCTTCAGCCAAACCCTAACTGTAGAAATAAACTCCTGTCCCGCTTGTCCACTCTCTGTGCAGTGGCTAGTTTGGGTGTCAAAATTAAGCACTGGTATTTTTTTTCTTGCCTCAAGGGACATTAGTGAATCACTGTGAGAACAAAAGTACTCAGGACATAAAAATTCTAAAGTTGTTTATTAAAAACACACACACAAAACAAACAAAAAACCCTTTAAAATCCTATGGCAGGTATTTTTTAAATTTTTTACAGGCTCGGGAATTGTATCTTTCACAACTATGAATATTTCCCTCCATAACCACCGCTTTTGTCCCAAAGTTCCATCTCTTGTCCCTAGAACTCCATTTTTTTTTTTTTCTGTATTTGAGTGCTTTCAGTTTGTCTCCTTTCTCAACCTGAATCTCCCGGTCAATCACTGGTCAATCACTGCAAATGAACATCAAATTCTATCTTAATTGCTAACATTCTTCTGCTATTTTGCAAATATTAGTCTTATCTAATCTTTTGCCTTCTGCTTTGAACCTTCACCATTCATCTCAAGTTCTCAGTCCTTATTCCCTTCTAGGACACTGAGAACAGCAGTCTGATGAAATTGATACTGTTATAATTAGCTGGTTATTAGTAATAAGAAAGGAGCTAAGGGAAGGGCAGACATATAGGCACGTCCCTGCAAAACACCAGGGGAGTGATCCAACGAAGGGAAAACAGATGTATGTCCAGTAAAGTTGGGATGACATAGGGAAGGTACTTGCCTGTCACACCTGGGGACAGAGATGATTAGCCAGAATGGGCATGGCCATTGCAAGCACACTGAAATTTGGGATAGCAGTGAAGGAAGAAGTTCACTCTTGCTTCCTCTTGGCACACTTGGCTCATGGCTCATGCTTGGCTTTCCTGTGTGGCTCATGGCCATGCGGACCCTCACACGCAATGGACTAATGGACTGCAACTAGCCTGATGCTGAACTG
Source organism: Myotis nattereri (assembly GCF_964212035.1). Lineage (NCBI taxonomy): Eukaryota > Metazoa > Chordata > Mammalia > Chiroptera > Vespertilionidae > Myotis > Myotis nattereri. The sequence goes on along the minus strand of NC_138075.1, from coordinate 21,204,405 downwards.
GACCCGGCTCCAACTTGGAAAGGAAACTGGACACTGGCTCTGATTTCAGCTCTAGTGAAATCCCACCTATACTTCTTCCATGACTGGACTAAGGGTAATGGGACTTTGGAAATTCAGGGGTGTAATTCCACAAAAAGAAAGCTGTCTATCATATCTCATCCTCTGTAGGGCCCTCCGGAAATGCTTATTCCAGCGGTACCCCAGGAACCCCACTCCCATGAACACCAAGAGGAGACGAGGCATTTTTTTCTGGTAACAATATGATCCAGTGAACAATTTCAATTTTCCTCTCCCACACTTCTAAACTTTTCAAAATCTTTACTCCATCCTTCCCTCCTGGGGAAGCAGTGGAGTGGTCCCACTTCTTTCCACAAAGGCCAGCTTTCCAACTTGACCTCTCCATACCTAAGCAATAAAACCCCAATAAAAACTCAAGTCTGTCTATGCCCTGCTTTCCTCTGCCCCGTATCTCTTTCCCTTTACAACCAAACTTTTCTAAATGTACTCAGTTTTTGCCACTCTCATTCTCCCCCATTTCCTGCAATCTGACTTTTCCTAACACCTCTCTACCCAAACTAGTTTCTTAGTTTAAATTAAGTGGTAATTGTCAAATTCTAGGCCTATGGAGATGGTTGGCTCTTCTCTTAGTCTGGAAACATATTCCTATCTTGGCTTCGAACAGCACATTTTTTGGGTTTTATTTTTTATATTTATTTTTCATCCAGAGCTCTTGCTTCCTTGAGCCATGACTGGATTCACTATAATAAATGCTATAATAGCTCCATAACAAAGTCTTGAAGGAGTAGAAAAGGGAAAGGATTAGTTCTGCTTCCACATTGAGAATATCAATTTAAAAAGCTTCCACACATAAAAAAATGGATACAAGGCATTTTATAAGCTTATGGAACAAAGTTGCTTTATTTAAGTTTATATTTCCTCTTGACTTATTCTTTAAAGTTATTTTTTATTAGATAATATATTCACAAAACCCAAAAGGTATAAGAAAGTATCCATTAACTAATTAATTCCATAAATATTTGTTAACTACCATGCACTGAAGAATAAAGCCATAGGGCAAGGGGATAAAGGAGGAGGGAAAGAGGACTTTGTTAATTGAATGGTAAGGAAATCATCTCTCATAAGGTGATATTATAAAAAGACCTGAAGGAAGCAAGCCATTGGTTATCTAAAGAAAAAGCTTTCTAGGCAGAAGACCTTGCTGTGTTTAAGGAATGGACTGGAGACCAGTATGTCTAGAGAATAAGTAAGAAGGAATGGTAGGACATGAGATTGGAGAGATGGCTGGGGGCCAAATCATCTAGGTTTTGTAGGCTATGATAATGACTTCTGATTTTTTTTCTAAGTATTTGGAGATTGTGATGTTAGGTCGGAGAGAGCCCAGGATTGGAAACATGCAGACATGTGATGAGATAATGGACCCTCCCCCCCCTGGAATTTCTAACAGATCAACGTGCCAGACACAGATAATGGCTTCTCCCTGGAATCCACACGACCCCCACACAGATACAGGCTCCTTCCTGAATACCCTGCTGACCCCCTGTGGCAGGGACTTCCTCAGTTCATATCCCCGCCCCTCACCCAACCGCAGTATAAAACAAAGCCCCCCCTCCCTGTGGGCGCGAATGCACTGGCCCTGTCTTTGGGGTCCGTGGGTCGCCCGGGAACGCAGAATTAACCTTTCCTTTTCTTTTTTAAAAAAATATATTTATTGATTTTTTTACAGAGAGGAAGGGAGAGGGATAGAGAGTTAGAAACATCGATGAGAGAGAAACATCGATCAGCTGCCTCCTGCGCGCCCCCTACTGGGGATGTGCCTGCAACCAAGGTACATGCCCCTGACTGGAATCGAACCTGGGACCCTTCAGTCCGCAGGCCGAAGCTCCATCCACTGAGCCAAACCGGTCAGGGCGACCTTTCCTTTTCTTTCTTTAACTCGGCTCTCTTTATTTCCTCCGCCTCCTGAGCCACCTAACATGTACAACAAAGAATTTGACTGGCCTTTGTCCTTGATATGTGGGAGGCTTTTAAACCCTAGGGAGACAGGATGTCTCTGTTATTCACTTGGGTCCCAGGACCACACCTGAGTTTATGCTAAAATGACTCATGATGTAGGCTTGTTCTGCTAGAAAAACCAACCATCTGATTAGAGGATTGAGCCTTTTGAGTAGTGAAATTAATTAGCCAGACCTCAGGGGATAGGTGGGAGCCAGAAATTGAGTTCAACTATGTGACTAATGATTCAGCCAATCACGCTTAAGCAGTAAAACCCAATAAAACCTCGCAACACTAAGACCTGGGAGTCTCCTGGGTGACCCACCCTGAGTCCATGGGAAGAGGGGATGGAGGCTCTGCATTCAGGACCTTCCAGACACTGCCCTGTGTGTCCCTTCACTGGGTGGTCCTGATCTGTAACCTTTATAATAAAACTGTAATCATAGGTACATGGATGGTTCAAGAGAGCTACTGAGTCATGGGAACTCCCCTAAATCTGTAACCAGTTGGTCAGAAGTGTGGGTAACTTGGGGATCTCCCAAACTTGTGGCTGGTGAGGGCAGTTTGGTTGGAGACCACACCCATAATTTGCGATGTCCCGGCTTAACTCTGACGGTTTGCATCAGAAACGAATTGTGGTACTGCTGACGAGAAGCTGTGCGAGGTGACATGATTTCTACACTGTGAAAACATATTGAAGAGGCACAGGAACAGACACCGGGAAATGGTGGTGGCTTAGGTTAAGGTGGTAGTGATGGAGATGCTTAGAAATGACTTTATTCATTGTAACTGCAGACCCTACTAGATTTGCTAGAGAGCTGGAAGTAAGATTTTGTAGTGGCTGCATTCTGCTGCTAGGGTATATCATACCTGATTTATCTGACCCCCTGCTGACACTTAGGTTGTTTTTCATTTCCTCCCTCTTATAGACAATGCGGCAATGAAGATGTTTACACCTAACTATTATACTCTTAGTTAAGAATCTCTAGCTAGCCCTAACCGGTTTGGCTCAGTGTATAGAGCGTCGGCCTGTGGACTCAAGGGTCCAAGGTTTGATTCCGGCCAAGGGCATGTACCTTGGTTGCCGGCACATCCCCAGTAGGGAGTGTGCAGGAGGCAGCTGATCAATGTTTCTTTCTCAATTGATGTTTCTAACTCTCTCTCCCTCTCCCATCCTCTCTGTAAAAAAAAATCAATAAACTATATTAAAAAAAAAAAAAGAATCTCTAGCTACATTATTCCCTGACAATAAATTTTGAACAAAACAGAATTGAGGTGCCCTAATTTTGTGAACAGTCTATTTTTGCTTCTAAGTTCAAGTATTTCTTATTCATCTTCTACTTAAAAGTTTTGTTTTCCCTGACCATAGAAACATAGAAAGTTGAAATTAAAAGTTGAAAAGATTCTTAGAGGAGCCCTAGTTCAGTGGTTCTCCATGGGGATGACATGGTAAATAATCAGAATCTACAAGGGAATATTTTTAAACGACAGACCCCCTCTCTTTCTGATGTGCTCTGGGAACACGGGGAAAGCTGGCATTACTGTCCAGCTGGCATATACCCTAACTGACCATGATTCTACCACCTCAGATGGCTTATCCAGCACAATCCTTTTGTTTCCCAGATGAGGAAACAAACACATTATCAGGGAGTGACAGAAGAACTCAGTCCCTAATCTATTTTTAATGCTGTCAGCAATGTCTGAGCATATCAATTTCTTCCACCCTTCACAATATAAGGTATGACTTTAACATTTTTTATTTCTTATAATTTATTAGACAAAAGAACTATCTCACTATTGTTTACAGAATGATTTATTAAAGAGATTCGTCTGACCTATCTTAGAAGATGACAACTGGAATTTGTTGTCACAAGGAAAAAAACCCAATTATTTGAAAACACAGGCTGGTTTAATAACAAACTCTAAGCTCTCTTTAACTAACCCTTTGCGGTCGTATTAAATTTGGACATGGGTGTCATACTGGTCAGAATTAATTTCCACTGAAAGAGCAGTGATACATAACATGCAAGATTATGAAGGATAAACAAGATCTATTAATTCTTTTTTGGAACTACGTCACTACTAGTAGAATCACTACAAACGTTATCACTTTCTACTTCAGAGTCAGTATTCAAGGTGCCAAAATAAAACTCTTCATCGTTACTTTCAGATTCGCAGTACACTTCTTTCAGTAACTTTCTTTTTGCCATTTTGAAGTATTATTTTGAAATATCTTAACAAGCGAGAATGCCTAATTACAGTTAAACGTAATTTGTAAAGCTTTATTTGAAATTCTGCGAAGTATCTCCGAAGCTTGTCGATTTCTTCACTCTCAAAAGGCGACTGACTAGCCACGGTGTTTTGCATGGCGAGTGTGGAACGACCGCGTTTGTTTATACTGAGTTTCGATATCTCCAATTTGTCGGAGCAATGTTTTGGTTCGTGACAATGTCACTTAGACACTTACGAGCTTTCAGAGAAATTATGAACTGATACATGAATGAACAGAGTTAAGATTCGTACGGTTCCTTGCTGTGGTGGCTGAGAGCAGACATACAACCGGAACGGTAAAAAAATAAAAAAGCTTTGGTGGTTGAGTAGACAAACGACCGCAAAGGGCTAATTTCACTCAAATCGCACCATTAGAACCATTAAGCTACAAATAGAACACACAAAACTGGTATAGAGTCTTAAGAGGCTGTTCTAGGACTTCTCACATACTATCTTATTTAATCCTCACATTATCAAATGAGGAAAGGATTACTATGAGGCACAGAAAAGTTAAGAAACTTGCCCTAACTGGTTTGGCTCAGTGGATAGAGCATTGGCCTGAGGACTGAAGGGTCCCAGGTTCGATTCCGGTCAGGGGCATGTACCTTGGTTGTGGGCACATCCTCAGTAGGGGGTGTGCAAGAGGCAGCTGATCGATGTTTCTCTCTCATTGATGTTTCTAACTCTCTATCCCTCTCCCTTCATCTCTGTAAAAAATCAATAAAATATATTTTTAAAAAAAGAAAAGTTAAGAAACTTGCTCAACGGAACAGAGTGAGGAGTCTCAGAGGGAAGGCAGGGAAAGAAGGATGGGGAGGACCACAGAAAGACCATAGAAACTTTCTACATTTCTATGGTCAGGGAAAACGAAACTTTTAAGTAGAAAATGAATAAGAAATACTTGAACTTAGAAGCAAAAATAGGTCTGTTCACAAAATTAGGGCACCTCAATTCTATGTTTTGTTCAACCAAAGACCTTGTATGCATATATGCATAACCCATGTACACGGACAATAAGATGCTGAAGGCCTGGGCAGGGGGACGAGGGTGGGCTGGAGGAGATCAATGGGAGGGAAAAGGAGGACAAATGTAATACTCAACAATAAAGAATTATTAAAACAAAACAAATAAAAAAACATTTGCTCAAGTTTACAGCTTTTAAATGGCAGAACCAGGATTTGAACCTAGGCAATCTGAATCTAGAACCGGTGCTTTACATAGCACTAAACCCTTTATACAGACAGTTCTCGGGTTATGTCAGACTCGACGTATGTCATTTTGTGGATACATCACCATCTCCCATTTATTTATATATATAAAAATAAGTTCCATCATTTCGACATATGTACATGTGCTTTGTTTTTTATTTATTTACAAGTAAAGGTGAGGAATTATCTTTCTTTTAAATTTTTTTTACTGTTTCACTTCATTACTGCTGTGTATGTGCTCCATGTGAGTGACGTAGGTGCTTATGTAGGTGGGTTCCCACTTACGGCAAAAATTACGTTGCGCCGTAGGAATGGATCTCCGATGTAACCCAAGGACCTACTATAATCTGGTTTTAACATTCTCTTTCTGCTTCTCCTCTTGACAATTCTATTCATGACTTCCAGGAAGCATTTTCCATAATCTACCTCAATCTAGCTTCCTAACTGACCATTCCCATAATCCTATATAATAAAAGCCTAATATACAAATCGACCGAACGGCAGAATGACCAGTCACTATGACACACACTGACGACCAGGGGGCAGACGCTCAACGCAGGAGCCGTCCCTGGCGGTCAGTGTGCTCCCATAAGGGGAGTGCTGCTCAGCCAGAAGCTGGGCTCACGGCTGGTGAGTGCAGCAGCAGTGGTGGGTACCTCTCCTGCCTCCGCTGCAGGCGGGCGGTAAGAAGCAAGGGGTCCCAGACGACGAGAGCCCCGGACTGAGAGAGGGATGTCTGCCTGCCGGCTTAGGCCCAGGGGACGCTCCTGCATTGAGCATCTGACCCCTGGTGGTCAGTGCATGTCATAGTAGCTGGTCGTTCTGCTGTTTGGTTAATTTCCATATTAGCTTTTTGTTATATAGGATTCCTGTACCTGCCAAATTACATTATATGGTTACTGGAGGCCTGACGCATGAATTCGTGAACGGGTGGGGTCCGGCCAGCCTGCCCCAATTGGGGCTGATTGGGCTGGGCGGGCCAGGGGGAGGGGCTGCGGGAGGTTGGCTGGCTGGTCCCACCCCCGATCGGGCTGGTTGGCTGGCCACAGTGCACGTCATAGTGACTGGTTATTCTGGTCGCTTGGCTTTTATATATATAGATGTCTCTGTCCTTGACTAACCTACAAATTCCTGAAAGGCAGGAAGTGTCTTTGAATCTCTAACACTTAAACACAGTTATCTGACACATAGCAGAAACTCAGTAATTGTTGAATAAATGCACACATCCTGTGCTCCTATCTCACAGAACTTCCTTTTTTAAATATTACCTCTTTTGGAAGGCTACTTTCTGTACCCAAAACAGTGTTTTTGCTTTTCTGACTGGCCAAACTCCTAGTCATTTTTGAAGACCCAGTTCAAATAGACAGAGGGGAAAAGGAAGACAATGAACTAAAAATATCATTTTTTAATTCTCTGACACCTCCTTCCTGCCTGAAAGAATTATTTCTTCTTCTGGCCCCACAGCATTTTTCTTGCTGAGCTCTATTATAATTATTCCTGGTCATATTGAGTTCCTGCCACAGATGATGCATTCCAGAATACAGGGACAGTGGCCTACATATCTTTGTATTGCCAATGCTCAGCAATATGCCTGGTACATGACTGGCCCATAAGAAATATTTGTGGAATGAAGGAATGTTGAAACAACATTAAGGTAAACATTAGTTCTCATGAAGAACAACTGACCTACCATAAAACAGCTGCTAGAATTGATTTTGTTTAGAAGAGCAGAAGTAAAGAGCTTTCAATGTTACTTTTTGCCAGGATACCAGTCTTCACAGGAACTCATTTTAAGTAGAAAAAAGGGCTGAAGGTGAATGAAAACAGATTATCTGATGATTACTGAGGATGAACTTGATATCTAAGCTATGATTAGCAAATCTTTGAAATGGACTTCAATCCTATATAAAAGCCTAATATGTAAATGACCAAACAGCAAAACAACTGGTTGCTATGACACACACTGACCACCAGGGAGCAGATGCTCAACACAGGAGCTGCCCCCTGGTGGTCAGTAGGCTCCCACAAGGGGGAGCACTGCTCAGCCAGAAGCTGGGCTCAGCCTCTCCCACTTCTGCTGCAGGCAGGCAGTAAGGAGCAACGGGTCCCAGACTGTGAGAGGGATGGGGGAATCCAGCTGAGGGGATCGGGCCTAAGCCGGCAGGCGACATCCCCCAAGGCGTCCAGGACTGAGAGAGGGAGCAGGCCAGGCTGAGGGACACCCACCCCCAAGTGCACGAATATCGTGCACCAGGCCTCTAGTTTAATAAAATTGTCAAAGCATCTGCCCAAATGTTCCAGAAGGAAGAATATAATTTTGCTGCATTTGCGTGGAAATGAGGGAAAAATAAACAGGCCAGTTACTTTCATTGCATTGTTATAAAATAGTTCCTTTAAAGATCTGTGATGACTTGAGCTGAATGCTAACATTTTATTGTGATTGATAAAACCTACCTTAGAAACTCTTTGCTCTGTTCCCATAGATCTTGGGTATCTTCTTTAGTCATGTGTTTGTCCAGGTTACATACATTAGGTTTCTGGGAATATAACTTAAGGCACTGCTTCACCCAGTGCCACTGGTAACCTGGGAGGAAGGGGTTTGGGATGAAAATAAAACCTATATAAAAGATGGGTGGGAAAGAAAGGAGAGGAGGAAATTCTCCATCAGTTATTCAGATAGTTTACTTCTGTTGACTTCCTTATACCCTCTACTTTATATTTACTTTCCATCTTCTTTTGCTCATGCTTCTAGTGGCTTCCATTCTTACAAGCAAATGTTCTCATTCCTATTCTCCAATTTTAGAAGAAGAGGAATTCCTTCAAGTTAGTAAAAAGTAAGTTTGATGATCACTAGCCATCTACCATTATGCAAATACCTTGGCTTTTTGGATTACTCTCAAGGGAAACAAACATCCCACAATTATCATTTGTGTTATCCCAAAGCAAACTTTAGAATTGAAACCGCCAAAGTCACCCTTCAAATTTTCACCCAGTGTCACCATGTACAGAGGTGGTGGCTGCTTCTGCAGTTAATACCTTTGATATTTCAGTGTGCCCTTTTTGCCCTTTCCATTTTCTATTTTCTGGCTAATGAGTCTATAAATTATCACGGTTAAAATAATTGGTGTGATTTCTGCCTCCTGACTAATATAGCAGGGAAGGAATATGGTATGTACATCTGCTCAGTATGGCATGATGCAAATACCTACAGCATGTATGCTGAGAAGATCCTTATAACTTTGAAAGTAATTTCACCTCACTTTTCTCCTTTGTAAAAGAGCAATAATAACATTTAACTAGAATCCTATGCATGGCAAGGATTAATTCATCAAGCATTCAACAGACACACACTGTGCACTTTCTTAAGAACCTGAGATAGCCAAGACCGGTTTGGCTCAGTGGATAGAGCGTCGGCCTGCGGACTGAGGGGTCCCGGGTTCGATTCCGGTCAAGGGCATGTACATGGGTTGCGGGCATATCCCCAGTGGGGGATGTGCAGGAGGCAGCTGGTCGATGTTTCTCTCTCATCGATGTTTCTAACTCTCTATCTCTCGCCCTTCTTCTCTGTAAAAAATCAATAAAATATATTAAAAAAAAAACAAAAAAAAAAACCTGAGATAAAGAGATGAAAAATTTTATCCTTCGTGAAATACCTGGAGATAGGACAATAGACAGTAATACAGATAATGTCTTATATATTTTTTAATTTTAATTGAATTTATTGGAGTGACATTGGTTAATAAAATTATATAGAGTTCAGGTGTACAATTCTGCAATACATCATTTGTACAGTGGGGCCTTGACTTACGAGTGTCCCGACTAACGAGTTTTTTGAGATACCAGCCGTCTCTCGGCCGATTTTTTTGCATTGCGTTGACAGAATAATTTGAGTTAACGAACTCCTTAACGCGCTTGGTCTCGGAACGAATTAAACTCGGAAGTCAAGGCCCCACTGTATATTGTATTGTGTTCACTACCCCAAGTCAAGTCTCCTTCCATTACCATCTTTCCCCGATTTCCCCTCTTTTACCTCTCTCCAACCCCCCTTTCCCTCTGGTAATCACCAAACTGTTGTCTGTGTCTATGAATATTTTTGTTTTGTTTTGCTTAATCCCTTCACCTTTTTCACTGAGCCCCTCAACCCCCCTCCCCTCTGACGAGATAATATCTTTTAAAAGCCTGGTTGAGAAAAGAAACAAAGGCTGAGGAGTAGTCAAAGAATAAAGAAATAAGGGGAGAGTTTATGGATTTTAGGGTTTAAAAAGACTGAAGCATGCTTATAGATTGTGAGGAAAGAGCCAGTTGAAGAGAACTGGCTAAAAGTGAAAGTGTGGAAAGGAACAGAGCAAGGTCTTGAAAGCCAGAGGAGGTGAAAGAAAGTGGGGTCAGAGGTGAAGGGACTGGCTGAGTTGAAGGAACTCTTCTTTCTCTAAAGTTGGAGGACAGGAATGAGAATACTTGCTTGTAAAAGTGGAGGTCACTTTTGCATTTCATGTACCAGTAAAATTATCCAAATAATTTAAGAGAGTGACAAGACTGTCTTTGTTTTGAAATAAAAAAGATATGAAACCCCCCAATAATCTACCATGCTATCACCATGTAAAAAGAAAAATTACAGCACACCCCCGCCCCCAAATATGAGATTAAAGGAAGAATACCCTGACCTAGTCCAAGCCTGAATAGTGATAGGAAATTTAATACCTTTTCAGGCAGTCTATTTCAGACAACTATTGTCATCCTTTCACTGAGTTAAAATTTGCCTCTTTCAAATGTTCATGAATTGGCCTTAGGTTCTGACACACAGAGCAAACCAACATTAGCTTTTACTTCTTCTTGATTAATACTTCAAGCTTTACAGCTAACATTTAATGACTATTTACTATGTAACAGGCATTGACCTAAGCACTTTACAAGGATACTCTTATTTAATCCTCACTATAAAGTGGGTGCTACTTAAGAAACTTGCCCAAGGTCATATAATAGTAGATAGTAGAGCCAGGACATGAACCCAGGTAGTATGGTGTCAGAACCTAGGCCTTAACCACTAGTATGCACTACTTCCCATCCCTTCTTGTGCGCAACTTTTCAAATGTTCGACACTGTCATGTTCCCCCTCAAGTCTACTCTTCCCCAGATTCAGTTTCTAGTCTTCAGAACCATGATCTTCCTGCTCACTCTCATAAGGACAAGATGTGGTGTGCCCAGGCTCCTTCAGAATTAATAGAATCCACAAGTAAACACAATCCTTCCAATCAAGTCAGAGTAAGAAGAGACTGTTATCCCCCATGTTTTGGGCATTATTATAATTCTATTAAATGCAGCTTATAATGGCTAGGAAATCAGAATAAAGACTCTAGGGACACATTTAGGTACCAACTTAAATGATGTCGCTTAAGTGTAAAATCCTAGAAAACCAAGGACACCAATTTGGAGAAAAGAAAACCAAAGAAGGGTTGACAACCTTGTAACCTGAACAATTGGTTAAGGGAAGAAGGCACAATTACAGAAACACGGCCTTGAAAACAGGAGCTAGGTCTGAAAGGTAAAGGGCAACCTTCAAAAACAAAGTGATTAAAAGACTGATGGTGATGCATGCTCCTTTACCTAAACTCACGGGGAGCAATGCTTTCATATGTAAAGGCCAAATGATTGTTTCCTCTGTGACTTCAGTCATAAGATCATCTTTAGTTCTTTAATACAGAACTAAAGTTCATGAGGCCTTATATAGGATGTATTAAAGCTGTTACACTTTCCAGCCCTGGACAGTGTGGTTCAGTTGGTTAGAGCACTGTCCTGTACACTGAAATGTGGTGGGTTTAATTCCCGGTCAGGGCACATACCTAGGTTGTGGGTTCGGCTCCTGGATGGGGCATGTGAGGGAGGCAACCGATTGATGTTCCTCTTTCACATAGATGTCTCTCTCTCTCTCTCAAAATCAAGACATAAAAAAAACCCACCCAAACAATTTTTTAAAAAGCTGTTACACCTTCCCACATTATTAACAAATACTTTAGTGGTCATACTATATTAAGAGCTATAATATAGACCTGGCCCTCAGAACAAAAATTAATATTTCTTTTTAGGGGTATCACTTGCTTTTAATCCATACTTGAAATCACAAATGCAATGTTAACTTTATGTCCTCTAGGAAGAAACAAGATGACAGATGTAAGATTAGTTGGCCAAATAAAGCATTTCCATATCTTCTGAATAGTTCTTAATAATTAATCTTATTACTTTATCTGCAAAGTGAGCTACCCAATATCACTAAAATTTTAGGACTTTTGATCTCATTACTGTAATTCTTTTTTCAAACGTTCAGCCTTGATGATACCAATAATTTTTAAGTTGTTGTTATGCCATTTGAGAATACAGGGATTTTGTGACTGGAGTGAACATTTTTATTTTTTAAAAAATATTTTTAGTGATTTCAGAGAGGAAGAGAGATAGAAACATCAATGATGAGAGAGAATCATTGATTAGCTGCCTTCTGCACACCCCACACTGGGGATCCAGTCTGCAACATCGGCATGTGGCCTGACTGGGAATCGAACCATGACCTCCTGGTTCATAGGTTGACACTCAACCACAGAGCAATGCCAGCCAGTCTGGAGTGACCATTATTAATTATTCTATCACTCAAAGTGGTTTTTCTGCCAGAATAGGTGGGTGTTCAGAGAGTTGTGGCAGGAAGCCCAGAGTTAATGTCCTATTTTTCATTTGTACCTGGTGTGCAATATAAGCAGCACTAGTGACTCCTGTTCTGTCCTTTAGGAGTGCTACATAAATGGAAATCTTTTTTTTTTTTAAAATATATTTTATTGATTTTTTACAGAGAGGAAGGGAGAGAGACAGAGAGTCAGAAACATCGATGAGAGAGAAACATCGATCAGCTGCCTCCTACACATCTCCCACTGGGGATGTGCCCGCAACCCAGGCACACGCCCCTGACCGGAATCGAACCCGGGACCCTTCAGTCCGCAAGCCGACACTCTATCCACTGAGCCAAACCGGTTTCGGCCATAAATGGAAATCTTAGATGAGGCAGAATTTAGGAGGGGTTGGAGAGTGGAATGTTTTGGTGTGTTTGCTGTTCTTCTTTTGTGTATTTACTAGCTCCTCTTCTAAAATTAGATAAATGATTGAATTCACCTTGTAGGTCAGCTGCACTCACCAGGATAGCCTTCCAGTCCATAAGCTCGCCAATTGCTGACCGGCTGAAGTCCTGCTCTGTGTGCATCGTGGTCACTGACTGAGGACACACTCAGCTGAGATCTGACCACCTGGCAGGAAGGAAACAAGTTAGAGGGCTAAAGTTATTTTACAGATCAAATCTGAGAACTTCAAAGCTCTAAAGATATTTCTGGTATGGGGCAAAGTTAGGAGTCTTAAGTCCGGGATCCTAAACTTAGTCCCATCACTTACTTGATATAAGACTTCGATAAGTCACTTCTTAGAGCCTCAGTTTCCTCATCCATATACTAACAAACACTAGAGAGCTATACAGAATTAAGATAAGTAGTCATAAGAAGCAAGCTGATTTTTGCCTTAAAGATTACCTTTTCTTATGATACCACACCTTTGTGATTTCTTTTAGGCAGGGGCCCTCAAACTACGGCCCGCGGGCCACAGGCAAATACAAGTATTGTATTTGTTCCCGTTTTTTTTTTTTTTTTTTTACTTCAAAATAAGATATGTGCAGTGTGCATAGGAATTTGTTCATAGTTTTTTTTTAAACTATAGTCCGGCCCTCCAACGTTCTGAGGGACAGTGAACTGGCCCCCTGTTTAAAAAGTTTGAGGACCCCTGCTTTTAGGACTCTAGTGTTTGGTGTGCTGGAATATCGAGTCACAATGCTGTTTACTTAGGGATAATAATGCTTCTGAGGTATTTGTATACAGTTGGTGTTTATTTTTATTTTAATATCAATTGATTTCAGAGAGGAAGGGAAGAGAGATAGAGATATCGATGAGAGAGAATCATTGATTGGCTGCCTCCTGCACACCCCCTACTGGGGTTCGAGCCCACAACCCAGGCACATGCCCTTGACCGGAATCGAACTCGAGACCCTTCAGTCCTCAGGCCGACGCTCTGTCCACTGAGCCAAACCAGCTAGGGCTACAGTTGGTGTTTAAACAGAGCTATGAGGAACACCAGGCTGGGGAGGGTGAGAATGGAAAGAGAGTACTCTAACCATACAATCTGTTAATAAAACATTAGGAACCCTGTTTGTTAAAAGTACAATATGTATTCTCTTTTATTTGCTTATTTATTTAAATATATTTTTTATTGATTTCAGAGAGGGAGAGGGTGAAAGAGATAGGAACATCAATGATGAGAGAATCACTGATCAGCTGCCTGCTGCATGCCCCCTACCAGGGATTGCAGGCATATGCCCCCTGATCAGGAATCGAACCATCCCCTCCTGGTTCATAGATTTATGCTCAACCACTGAACCACACCGGCCTGGCTATTTGCATCTTTTAGATAAAACTTCAAATTGAAACTTGAAACCTTTTGTTTTTGTTAATTAATTAGGGATTAAGTTTTTCAGGGGCTCATGGGAGTTTTACTTGCATATAGAGCACCTTATAGATGGCTCATTAAATTGGTTAAGAGATCCAATGCAGTCACTAAAATAGAGACATTTAGAAAAAAACAACTTTAATCTTCCATGAATAAACTTAGGTCTGGCTTGCCTTAGAATACATCAAATGATCTCTTCCAAAAAGATGTTATCTCTCATCCTATTAACTTCACCAAGTGTGGAGATTTCCAGACAAACTACCAACAAGTGGCTGGTGTTTAACTAGTCTGCATAATAAAATGGCTATCTGGAACTCTCTGAGAGTCCTGACCAAGCTAACTTTTCCAGGTACCTAAAGGTTGATAAAATGTTTTTTAACATTTTGTGATTTCTTAAATAGACCATACTTAATAGTGTATTGTAATTCAGCAACACCCTAAAGGACCTAAAATATCATATGCTAAACTGAACCAAACCCTGAGATTTTCTTTTTAAATGTTTTTATTGATTTCAGAGAGGAAGGGAGGAGAGAAACATCAATGATGAGAATCATTGATTGGCTGCCTTTTCCAGGCCCCCTGCTGGGGATCGGGCATGCAACCTGGGCATGTGCCCCTGACCGGAATGGGACCCTTCAGTCCATAGGCCAAAGCTCTATCCACTGAGCCAAACTGGCTAGGGCAATCCTGACCTTTTAAAAATTTTTTCTGTTGTCTCCTCGCCCCCATCCCTTGCCAAACTGTTGCCATTACTTCCTCCACTGCTCTCATTAGGTGTCTTTTAATAGTAACTTTCTTCTCTAAGTTGCTACTTTTTTTCTTTTCTTTTCTTTTTTTTTACAAGTACCATTATCATTTAATTTATATGTGGAATATAAAAATTAAATAAATGAACAAACAAAACAGAAACAAACTCAGGTACAGAGAACACACTGATGATTGTCAGACGGGAGGGGTGCTGGGGGACTGGGTGAAAAAGGGGAAAGGATTAATTGGCAGTTCCAAAATAGTCACAGGATGTAAAATACAGCTTCAGGAATATAGTCAATAATATTGTAATAACTATGCATAGTGTCAGGTTGGTACTAGACTTATAAGGTGATTACTTCATGCGTTATATAAATGTCTAACCACTATGCTGTACACCTGAAACCCATATAACATTAAATGTCAGAAGTTGCTACTTTCAATCTGTTTTGAGCTGGGTAACTAAATACCACAGTTTTTATTACTCCATAGTGTATTTATTGAGTACTTACTGGTACTGTTCTAGGTACGTGCTACACATAGTGTCTCCTTCTCAGGTGACTTAATTCTAAAAGTATGTATGATGGTCAAGTTATGGGCAAAAGTAGCCGAGTAAGGGTCTGAGGGGCTCTCCCATGAATCAACTGTATCATTGCAGGGGTGCAGACTTTCTGCATGTTGTTCTGACAACTCTGAGACCATTTCTGCTAACAAGCAAAGCTTCGTAAGAAGCTGCGTTCCGGACAAACGTCGTGGTACGGTGGCATTCCAATCTTACTGAGAACTATTACTAAGCTTGGAAAGAATGCCTCACCCAGCCACCTGCGGACAACACCAAGGGCAAATTATGGGATCCGGCAATCTCAAGGGTTAAAGTAACTGCAAAGGAAATACACACTACACTGTAGCTGCGATTCTCCCCGTGCGCCCTGCGCCCCCGCCCACAGGTAGAAAGAATGGGTGATGCTTAGACTCGTTATCCCTTCCCTTTCAACTTGGAGAGATGACCTCTGAATAACCTCTGAACGCCTTCTTCCCAGGAGGCTCAGCCAAGACCGGTACCAGTTTCATGGACAACAGCGATCCCTCTCAGCTCGGGGATTATTCGGGTGGTTGGCTTTTTCAAAACTGCTGAGCGCTACCCGAACGTCTACGAACACGGTTTACGGTTTTGTTTTTTTTTACCCAAATCGAAGTAGAAAGGCAAGTGGACAGCTAATGCAAGGAATAAACACCCATTCCCAGGCATTTTTTGACCCAGGGCACCGCCACGAATGGCCACGTGGAGAAACCAGCGGCAGAGCTCTTCATCGCCAAAGCGGGACGTTTCGTGGGCAGTTCAACTCCGTGCCCGCGGAGGGCGGCGGTCGCTCAACCACCTCCAGTCTGGAAGCGAAAAGGGGTGAGGAGGACACTGACCCGCCCCCCCCCCCCCCCCCGGAAGCGAGGCAAGCCGTCGGGGATGCGCGCCCGCCCCTCTCCGTACCTTGTGGGCCACGGGCCCCGAGCCGCGGGCCGCCTGGGCCGCCGAGAAGTCGATGACCCCGCCCAGGTCTGCGGTCCCGGGGCGGCTCTGCCGGTAGAAGCGGAAAAGCTTCCGAAAGGCGTCCTCCCCAGGCTCTGTCGCTAGCGTAGCCACGGAGCCCAGGGCCGCCGCCATCTTCCCCATCTCGCTGCCCGGCCCCCTCTGACCCGGAAGCAGATCCCCGCGCTCTGGCGGCGGCAGGTTTTTCCGGCGTCGCGACCTCAGGTCGCCGAGGTCCCTCAAGCTGAAGATGGCGGCGTCGGCAGCGAGGGCTGCTATGGCCCTGCGGGCCAGTAGCAGTCGGCCCGTGGCCTTTGTCAGGAAAGTCCCCTGGACCGCCTCTTCAAGTGAGTGATGGGGACGTGGCGGGCGGACTTTCCGGGTGCAAGCGACCCCCCGGAGCTCTGCTTTCGGCGCAGCCCTGCGGCCGCTGGTGGCCGCCTGAGGAGGCTGGGTCCGCTTCTGCGCTCACCGAGGAGCAGAAGGACATGCTTGCGGGTAACCGTGCAGGGATGTCCCTGGAGCTTTTGGGGCGCGAGTTCACGCGCTCCTGCCCATCGGGGTGATTTGGTGGAAAGGCTCTTCCTCGGAAACGTTAAGATTTACCATTGAGAAGGGTTTGATTTGACTGCGGTGCGGGGGATGAATTCAAAGGGGCAAGATGGGAGGCGAGGAGACGAACTGAAATGCAGCTTCAGGCATTTAGCTCCAAGATGAGGCGCTGAACTAGCGGAGTGGTAGAAGGGAGGTCGGACCCATTGATGCGAACAAAACAAAATCGACAGCTTTTCGTGATGCCTTGAAAGGCGGTAGAGCACCCGGTGAGGGGAAGGGAGGGATGGCTTCCAGGCTTCAGCGTTGGCGGATTCCGTGGTTAGAATGTAGGGGAAGCGGGTGGCAGGGAGAGGAGTGAAGTTGGAACGTGTCGGACAGAGGAGGTTGCGTGTGGCCGAGTGGGAAGTGTGGCCTGAAGCCGTACTGCGTGGCTAGAATTCCACGCCGGCCATTCAGTCCTGCGACCGGACTCGCGGGCGGCACCTGGGGAAAGGGCTCGCCACCGTGCCTCCGTGTCATCCCCTGTGAAATGGAGTCAGGACCTTCCTCATGCGACTGGGAACGAGTTTCTATGTATAGTGCTTAAACTTGTGCTAAATGTAGAGTAAGTACTCAATAAATGGTAGTTATTTTCTTGATTACTAAAATGGAAGCTCATGGGAGAGGCATAGGCGGGAGATAGAAGGTTAGGAGTAATCAGTACTGAAATCTCTCACCAACATTGGCTTTGTTTTTTTTGGCTGCTGTTTTGGGGTAAGGTTTTTACCTTTGCTTACCAGAATTTACATAAGCAGTTTTACAATTTACATCTTTATGACTTAAGATTTTACATTTGCTTACAGTCACATGGATAATCCATGTGTCGAGTCAGTTCCCTTAAAACAATAGAACAGGGGTAGCTTCTCTTAATTTTTGGGGCCCAGCTATGATAGTAGGATGGGAAGTAGATCAATTTGTGTCTCACCTTCTCAGTAGGTTGTGGGTGAAGACCAAACCCAGTAAAATGTCTTGCTTAGGCCCTGTGAAACTGTAGAAAGGCTCAGGGGTTCCTTCAGCATCTTGCAAATACGAGATTCCAGACCGTAATGGGGGATTAAAAACCCTCCAAGAGCCCGGCCGGCGTGGCTCAGTGATTGAGCGTGGACCTATGAACAAGGAAGTCACAGTTGGATTCCCGGTCAGGGCACATGCCCCAGTTGCGGGCTCGATCCCCAGTGAAGGGTGTGCAGGAGGCAGCCAATCAATGATTCTCATCATTGATGTTTCTTCCCCTCTCCTTTTCTCTCTGAAATTTATATACACATATATATGTATGTGTGTATATACCTATACATATGCATATGCATATATGTTACAGAGAACCCGAATAAATCAAGCAATGCTCAGAGAGTTGGGAGTTACACTTTTGCCGGGTCCAACCCCAGCAGGTCCAGGGGTTCCCAAAGGCATAGACGGAGTCGGCGAAGAAGGAAGGACACGGAGACAGTGTTCAGTTGATCAGCAGCCTAGCCAGAATCTCCAGCCAGGATCTCCAGCCAAGTTCTGGTCTGGATCTCCAGAGAGGTTCTGCTGTTTATTGCCTTGTTACATCTGTATTTATCCCAGTTGATTTTAATCCTGTCAATTTCTATTACAAAGGTTAGGGCGTTTCTTATCTCCATTCCAGGGAGTAAAGATTATGTAGCTTAAGCATGATTGTTTGTAGTTAAAGTGATTAACTACCCGCCTGGCACTTAGTTAAGGAGTTTCATCCCCTCCCTAACTTCAGGGAAAAATCCCTACCTGGGGAAACAACCTTTCTCGGAGAGGTGACCTTGGTTAAAACACACAGCGCTAAGGGGAGCAAACATATTAAGAACAGTATGCTATATACGCCAGGTCCCTTGAAACATATGCTGTGCAGATGTTTCTTTCCTGCAGCGACTGTGTCAAACAGCAAGGATGGACCGGCTTCCGGCACACTTTATTCACCGCGGTGGGCTTAGAGAAAATGAATTCAAATTCTAAGCAAAGCTACAAGCAGAACTTCCCTTTTTATGAAAGAGCCAGCCCTATGTGTGCTTAGTGGTTATCTTGCTGGTGGCCTTGAAAACATTACAGTTCTATCCAATTAAAAAATACACCTGGCATGGCACTGAGAGTATGGGCATATCTAGTCTCTGGCCTACAAGGTCAGACAGCTAAGTTTATCTTCCTCATTATTCAAGCAGGCTAAAGCAGGCTAGGAAGCAAAGTTATTTTTTTTAGAATAAGAGGCCGTCTAAAGAATAGCAGAGAATTCCAAACAGTAGTTTTACAAAATAGGGGTTAGCCACACACACACACACTCTGAGTGGCCAGTTTATTATGACCACCTGACGTTTGTAGGCAAATTAGCTATAATTTCCGCACTGAAGTTGCTAGAGGGCCAGACCATTATAAATAGGGAAGCAGGTTGTTTACCACGACAGAAGTGATTTTTTTCTGAAGATATAGGTGAACAACGCGATTTAACAGCCTTTGAACATACATACTGAGTGGCCAGATTATTATGACCACCTAGACGTTTGTAGGCAAATTAGCCGTACACTGCATCATATGGGGTATGGAAGCCGAAGGCCTGTTCGAACACCTTTGCTGTCTGCAGTTACCAAGATAAAACATCTCCAATTTGCACAGGAGCACAAGGATTGGACAGTCGAGCATTGGAAAAAAGTCATGTGGTCCGATGAATCACGTTTCCAGTTGCATCATACAGATGGCAGAGTGAGAATTTGGTGGACACAGCATGAAAGCATGCACCCCACATGCATGAGTACAACACTTCAAGCTGGTGGGGGCAGTGTTATGGTTTGGGGCATGTTTTCCTGGCATGATTTGGGCCCTTTAATTCGTGTGGAACAACGTCTGAATAGCACAACATACCTAAATATCATTGCTGATTAGGTTCATCGTATCATGTTGATGGCGTATCCCAATGGAGATGGCTTCTTCCAAGACAATGCGCCATGCCATGGTGCTCGTATTTTGCAGGAGTGGTTTTAAGAACATGAGGGAGACTTTACCTTGCTTAGGTGGCCCCCACAATCACCAGATCTCAATCCAATTGAGCATTTGTGGGACGAAGTTAAAAGAGCCTTCAGGCAGTTGGTTCCACAACCATCAAATCTCACAGAACTGGACAGTGCTATTCATCAGGCATGGTGTCAGATTCCTCGCATCACCTTTCAACATCTCGTGGAGTCAATGCAAAGAAGAATCGCCGCAGTATTGAAGGCAAAAGGTGGCCCAACGAAGTACTGATGGGTGGTCATAATAATCTGGCCACACAGTGTATATATATATATATCCCATGTTCAAAGGCTGTTAAATTGCGTTGTCCACCCATATCTTCAGAAAAAAATCACTTCTGTCGTGGAAAACAACCTGCTTCCCTATTTATAATGGTCTGGCCCTCTAGCAACTTCAGTGTGGAAATTATAGCTAATTTGCCTACAAATGTCAGGTGGTCATAATAATCTGGCCACTCAGTGTATAATCTCCAAGAGAGTCTGTAGAATGTTCAATTTTGAAAGTCTCTCTCAGTTCATTCATTCATCAAATATTTAAAGGGTATCTATTTATGTGGTAGGCATTGTTCCTCGTGCTTGTAGCTGTTTTTTCAAAAAAATTGTAGTTAATTTGGGGAAAGGTTTACCTTCCAGAGCTGGTTTGTTTTGGAAGTGAATGTTTTCTAAAACTTTAATACCTGGTTTAAGACATGTATGTTTAACACTGTTTTGTTTATCCTCCAGTAACATGTTCTGTGAGATTCTGATCTTGCCACCTGGTTTGACCAACTATAGAGCTCTTAAGAAATTTAGTCTCTGGGTTGTTGAAGGGTTAGCAGACATTTATTCATTTAGCAAATATTTCCCAACTGTGTATCAATCACTGTGGGCATAGTGGACTCAACACTCAGGAGCTTTCACTGTAGTGGTAGAGGGGAGGAGGCTTACAAACAAGTGTAGGTGGTTGTTGAACCAGTGAGGTTAGATGAACTAGGCCCTGCAGTGGTCGGCAAACTGCGGCTCGTGAGCCACATGCGGCTCTTTTGCCCCTTGAGTGTGGCTCTTCCACAAAATACCGACTTCTGCGCATGGGCCACAAAGTTTCAATTGCATTGTACATGTGCGCCCACACATGGTATTTTGTGGAAGAGCCACACTCAAGGGGCCAAAGAGCCGCATGTGGCTCTCGAGCTGAAGTTTGCCGACCACTAAACTAGGGGAAATAAGCAAGTAATATGAATGCAAATCAGATAGTACAAGCCTTGTAGTTCAGAAGAGAAAGAGATCATGTTTTTTGGTCTTTAACCTTATCCACTGCTCATACCCACCTCATAGGGTACTGTATGTTGTCTTGTCTTTCAGTAGAAGCTCAATGAAATAATATTCAATGGATGTATTTGGCCTGGGTCTTGAAGGATAATTACAGTTTAGGCAGGAGGAGATAGGATTACTGACACGTCAAGGAGAAGGAATGACATGCAAAGATGTGAAGTGACAGCATGCATACACAGAATTTCATTTGCTGAATAGCAATGGGAGATAAGGCAGGAAGGTTGTAGGTAGGATCAACTCAACAAATTTTAGAAAACCAATTATTTAACTTAGTGTAAACTTTAAATTATGAAAGGCAAGTATTGAGATTTTATTTGGAAATCTTTGTTGTAATTGTCTTCTATGTGATCTTCTCATAGGGATTATAATGCAGGCACTTAGTACAATGTCTGGTATGATGATATTTGTTGGGGATGAAGACTACAGTTAACTCAGCAATTTATCAGTCCTGTCCCGACCCCATCACCTCTGCAAATCTGGTACATTACAGCTTCATAGTCAACACCTTAGCTGCCTCCTAAATCTTAAGGCTTTAGGAAATGCCAAGTAGCTCCTGTTCACAAGAAGTTTGGAGTTCTAGGACACCTTTTGCTTTCTATCTACAATCCAGGATGGAGGATACAAAATGCATTAACTACTTTTAATGTTTTCTCTTCCTATACAGGTGAGCTGAGAGAACACTTTGCACAGTTTGGCCATATACGAAAGTGCACTGTACCTTTTGTGAGTATTTTTAAAGTATTAATGTTATTCTTTAATTCCTTTTTATTGTTTTTGTCAAAGCATGTCAACTACCTGTTTGTCTAATGGAATGAAGCTGTTTAGTCTTTGTTGGTAAAATTTGGGTGATACTGATTAAAAAGTGAAAAAACAGCCGTAACCGGTTTGGCTCAGTGGATAGAGCGTCGGCCTGCGGACTGAAAGGTCCCAGGTTCGATTCCGGTCAAGGGCATGTACGTTGGTTGCAGGCACATCCCCAGTGGGAGGTGTGCAGGAGGCAGCTTATCGATGTTTCTCTCTCATTGATGTTTCTAACTATCCTTCTCCCTTCCTCTCTGTAAAAAATCAATAAAATATTTATTTTTTTAAAAAGTGAAAAAAACACCACCACCATATCCTAGGCATTTGTGCTAGTTTTCCTTTTTTTAATTTTTTTAAAAAAATACATTTTTATTGATTTCAGAGAGGAAGGAAGAGGGAGAGATAGAAACATCAATGATGAGGGAATATCATTGATTGGCTGCCTCCTGCACGCCCCCTACTAGGGATTGAGCCCGCAACCCGAGCATGTGCCCTTGACTGGAATCGAACCTAGGACCTTCCAGTCCGCAGTCCAATGCTCTAGCCACTGAGCCAAACCAAACCAGTGAGGGCTTGTGCTAATTTTTATTGTTGCAGAACAAATTACCACAAATTTAGTGGCTCAAAGGATACATATTATCTCACGGTTTCTGTAAATCAGGATTCTGTGCACACATTAGCCGAGTCCTCTGTTGCGTGACTACGTAACTGCAGCCTGTCACCTGGGACTTTCGTCTCATCAGAGGCTCAGCTGATTGGTTTCCAAGCTCCTACAGGTTTTGGCAGTTGTCGTCTTTCAATTGTGGGACTGGGCTTTTCTTTTCTTGCTGGCTTTCAGCTGGAGGCTGCTCTCAGATCCTAGGACAGTGATGGTGAACCTTTTGAGCTCGGCGTGTCAGCATTTTGAAAAACCCTAACTTAACTCTGGTGCCGTGTCACATATAGAAATTTTTTGATATTTGCAGCCATAGTAAAACAAAGACTTATATTTTTGATATTTATTTTATATATTTAAATGCCATTTAACAAAGAAAAATCAACCAAAAAAATGAGTTTGCATGTCACCTCTGACACTCGTGTCATAGGTTCGCCATTACTATCCTAGGGATTACCTGCAGTTTTTTGTTTCCTGGCTTCTCTGTAGGCTATTTCCCAAGATGGCAGCTTGCTTCCTCAAAGTCAGCAAGGGAGTTTCTTTCTTCAGTGTGCTAAGATAAGTCTTATAATATAGTCACAGATTGACACCCCATCACACCCCATCACCGTTGCCATATAACCTGATCAAGGGAGCAACGTCCCATCACTTTTGCCATGTATTCTTTTAGTTAGAATAGCACCGGTCCGTGTCCCCTGCTCCCCCTCCAGTCAACCAGAGGGGATTATATAGGGAGTAATAAGGGGATGATGGGGCCATCTTAGAATTCTGTCTGCTACAGTATTATAATAATGAGATCGTAGAGGATAGTTTATCATAAAATTGGTGGAGAATATCTATTTTAACTTTTATCCTCATTAGGTTGGGTGCGTTTTAAAAAAAGTTTTCATATTGATTACATTCCCATTGCTTTCTCATGATGGTTTAGAAATCAATCTATAATTTGTTCTACTTTATCCTGGGCTGAATTTTTCTGTGGTCTTTCTAGAATTAACTGTTTTTAGCAGGTGATAATGGTAGTGGTGATGAGGGTGATTGGTGTCATAAATATAACAAGATTCTGAAGCTTGAATTTTGTTTCTAGAAGTGAGGAAGTTAGAAATAGGGAGAGTACTTCTTTTTGTGATCAGAATTTCCTTTGACTATTACTGCTACAGTGATTTGTATCTAGAATGGCACAGGAAGCTCATTCTCATTTCTCCAATGGTGGCAAAAAAGCAGAGAGAATCCTATATAATAAAAGGCTAGTATGCAAATAGACTGGATGGTGGAACAACCAGTCACGATGACGCACTGATCACCAGAGGGCAGTTGCTCAACACAGGAGCTGCCCCGTGATGGTCAGTGTGCTCCCATAGGGGGAGCACTGCTCAGCCAGAGCCGGACTCACAGCTGACGAGTGCAGCGGCAGTGGCGGGAGCCTCTCCCACCTCCGAGGCAGTGCTAAGGAGCAGCGAGCCCAGCTTCTAGCTGAGTGTGCTCCCACAGGGAGACTGTCACTCAGCCAGAAGCTGGGCTCACAGCTGGTGAGCACAGCAGAGGTGGCAGGAGCCTCTCCCGCCTCCATGGCAGCGCTAAGGACCCCTCAGGGGATGTCCGACTGCCGGCTTAGGTCTGGGCCTAAGCCGGCAGTCAGATATCCCCCAAGGAGTCCCGGACTGTGAGAGGGCACAGGTCAGGCTGAGGGACACCATCCCCCCCCTCCCCCCATGCACGAATGTTGTGCACCGGACCTCTAGTGTTAAGATGAACGTAGGGATTAAGCTTTGGGTAACTAGGAGAGTGAATATCCATTAAAGTAAGGTTTTTGGTTTTTATTGATTTCAGAGAAAGAGGGTGGAAAACTTAATTAGAAAGAACCACCCATTGGCTGCCTCCTGCACACCCCCTACTGGGGGTCAAGCCTGCAACCCAGGCATGTGCCCAGACCAGAAATCAAACCAGTGACCTCCTGGTTCCTGGGTTGATGCTCAGCCACTGAGCCACAGGGACTGGGCTAAAGCAAGGTTTTTGACATTCATTAAAATGTCTGTTATCCCATTTTGCAAATAAAACATTGGTAGTTTGATTTGGAGCTTATATAAACTTTCTCAAGTTCATGATTATTTTCTTACATTTCGAATTTTTAGGACAAAGAGACTGGCTTTCACAGAGGTATGGGTTGGATTCACTTTTCTTCAGAAGAAGAACTTCAGAATGCACTACAACATGACAATCATGTTATTGATGGAGTAAAAGTAAGTATTTTTCTATATATTGTGTACTTACTGTATATCAATTAAATAGGTCAGAAATGTGAAATGACAGAGATTTGGGGTGATCTTTTAAAGAATGGCGGTGGTGGTAGAGTGCCCAGTACTAAAAGGTCTGGGGAGGGAAGTAAGGAAGACTCGGTCATGGGTAGCAAGCATATGTAACACCGAGCAGTGGAAATGGCAGCCTATTTATCAGAGGATAAATCCTAGCTTTTCCACTTATTATGTGGCCTTGGGTCAGACTGATTTACAATTTTTTTAAATAAATGTTTTTATAGATTTTATAGAGAGGAAGGAAGAGGGAGAGATATATAGAAACACCAATTGGCTGCTTCCTGCATGCCCCCTACTGGGGACTGAGTCCCCATGTGCCCTGACTGGGAATCGAACTGGGTGACCTGGTGCATCAAACCACCAACTGAGGCTGGGCTATTGAAATTTTAATTGAAATTCAGGGAGTCTTACAAAGAACATCCTCTTGACTTATTGGTGCTGACTTCCTAATAAAAAGGCAGTCTTAAGGGGTTTTCAGTTTTAATGTTTTTGCAGACATTGGCTTTCTTTACAGTGCTTAATTGATTTTTTTTTTTCAGCTCCATGTTCAAGCTCAGAGACCAAAAGTTTTGCAAGGGGATCAAACATCTGATGAAGAGAAAGATTTTTAAGACTATTACTACCTATTACATAAAAGAACAAAACGAAATTTTGTCTAAATGTTTTTATTTGAAACAAATAGGTGCACCAAGCAAGCGCTTACTTTTCCCCACTCCAAATTAAAACACAGGGGCATACATCATTTGGCAGGACAGTTCCAATAGGTGAACATCCTTCTACTCACTGTGGTTGGATTAACTTTACTCATAAGCAAGCAGTCATTCTTACACAAAATATTAACCCCAAAGTACTAATGTCGCATAAAAGGAAGTGGTCTTAATTTCATTTATGGGGCAGTATGTTCTATAAATGCCAAAAGGTGTCAGAAGCACAAACACAACCCACTCTTTAAAAAAACTAAATAGTTCAAAGTAGAATTTTCCATTCCCCCCTTTCTGCTGTAATAAAAAGTAGTGCTGGGATCTGACCCCAGATTTGGTTTTTATCTGGCCCGTTTACAAAGTGTTTGCCCATATGACTTGCATCATTAGGGTTATGGGTAATAGTCCATTCACTGTGAAGAGGTGTATCTATTCCTTCCTCCTCTTTTTGCCTTCATGCTCATGTTCCTTGGGGCGGCTGCTATCTGAGGGTCTTTTAGAGCCACCATGCTGTTTGGCTTCTTCCAAGAACTTGTCCAAACCAAAAGGATCTTCCTCAAACTGAACTGGTCCTTCTCTACCTCTTTGCCTGCGGTCTGAACCAGAAAACTCCTTATCGGGAACGAATCTAGGGAAAAAGAGAAAGAGCCAAATTACAAACTACTTCACTTGCACTCATGCAAACCTTGAAACTGAACCGTTTGCTTGGTACCTGTTGGTCTTTATTCTGGCTTCTAGATCATCACCATACATGTCCTTATCCAGATTTTTACTGGGCCTGTAAATATTCTGGGCCATATCTTTACCACCTCTCCAGGCTTGATCATAAACATTGTAAATTTCATCTTCTCCACCTGCAAAACCACTGTCCATGCCCTGTAGAGAACATTATAAGTATATGTTATAATTTATTAAAAGTTGAATCTGACTACATTCATTTATAGCTCACATTTTCAACAACCTTCATTTAAAAAGTCCATAAACTTGTTCATATCACCTTCGGGTTCTTAGCTTAAATTAGGTACTCATTAACAAGTTTGACTAGCAAAGTAGTCATTAAAACTGGGGAACTCTAGTATAAGCAGTTACTTGACAATTTGAATCTGTATAGACATAGTGGCAAAAAGATGAAAGTACCATAAAACATCTGATGCCATTCCGAGTAATAATATGCCCCTTAACTGCCTGAGAACATCACTATCATAGCATGAGGTAACAGGGCTCTCAATGAAAATCTTAAGTCAACAAACTTATTCCACATATTTAGAGAAATTTAAATGATTTAAGCCTAAAGTTGTAAAGGGTAACTGTCAAATATTAACTTATGCGGAGCTTTCGTGCCTAACCCCCTTTGCTCAGACTGGTAAAATGCCATTGCATATAGTGTTTAAGAAGACAAGCTTTTTGACATCAAGACAGCCCATCAATGAAATCTGAGTTCCATTAGCTACGAGCTAAACCTCTATGTGTCAGAATTTCCTCATCTTCAAATAGAGGAAATAATAGTGTGACTTCATGGGGTTTTTGTAAGGATTAAATAAGGTAATACAAGAAAAGGCTTAGAACAATGCTGGGAATATAAGAAGCACCCAGTAACTTATTAACTAAAAGAACTTACTCAAATGCTACCTTCAGATCTTAAAAACTCCCCAGTCATAATTAACCTCCCCGCTATATCCCAGTAGAACTTTATACTTTTATATTCTTACCACAGTCTTGTTTTTATTTATATACATTAATCTTGTCTTTTCCAGTAGACTTTGAGGACAAAGGCATATCTAGCACCCCGCCCCCCCCCCCCCCCCCATATTTTGAGGGCAGGCACCTACCTTGCTTAAAAATTTTTTTTTTATTTAATCCTCACTTGAGGATATGTTTTTATTGATTTTTATAGAGAAGAGGAAGGGGTAAGGGTAGGGAGGGGAGAGAAACCAATGAAAGAGAGAAAAGTCGATATGGGCCCCAATGGAGTATCAAACCTGCAAACATTTTTTTATATATATTTTATTGATTTTTTACAGAGAGGAAGGGAGAGGGTTAGAGAGTTAGAAACATCAATGGGAGAGAAACATTGATCAGCTGCATCCTGCACACCCCCTACTGGGTATGTGCCCGCAACCAAGGTACATGCCCTTGACCGGAATTGAACCTGGGACCCTTCAGTCTGCAGGCCGACGCTCTATCCACTAAGCCAAACCGGTTAGGGCAAACCTGTGAACTTTTGGTGTACAGGACAATGCTCCACCTAACTGAGCCATCTGACCAGGGCCAGAGCCAAGTTTTATAACCTAATTTCTTTCCTTTTCTACTAATGTCTCAAATCTTAGCTAATTCTAAGAGGTAAAAATCAGAGCTGTTTCATTTTCTTTCTTAAGTTATAATATACAACTTATAATTTTTTTCTATCATCTGCATTAGGTTGATCCAAATCTATATGTTCATTTTTTTCCCCCCAGAGGTTTGGTATTCATATCAATACTTAAGATAACTCTTATGTTTTTTGTGGGTGTTAACCCTCACCCGAGGATATTTTTTCCATTGATTTTTAGAGATTGGAAAGAAGGGAGGAAGAAGGTGAGGGGGGAGAAGGGGAGAAAGAGAGAAATATTGATGTGAGAGACACATCATTTACTTGCTTCCTGCACATGCCTCAACTGGGCCAGCGATTGAACCTGCAATCCAGGTACATGCCCTTGGCTAGGAATAGAATCTTTGACCCTTTGGTGTGCAGGCAACGCTCTAACCATCGAGGAACACCAGCCAGAGCAAAATAACACTATTTCTATTGTACCTTGGATTGGTTGAACAGCCTTTGGTCATATTGAACTTCATTGGAAGTCCGAGGATTGGGCACACCGAGAGCAATGACCTCACTGATATCTCGATTTTCATTTCTCTGCAGTTTCGACCTGTTTCAAAATACAATGTTACTAACTGAAAACTCTTCACAGACAAGCTGAATTTCAATTTTAAAAACATAAGCAATCTCAGAAGCTAAGGAAATGTGTATGTCCTGTTAATATCTCAAACATATATTCCCTGATAATGCATAATACCCTGATAATGCTGACAGCCCTTTAACAGCATTTCAGCTAGATGATTACTGGGAGAGGTAGGTAGAGTTTTATAATTAGACCCTCCTGTTAGCTGGAAGGAATTGCTAAGAGATTCATTCTTGACACGGAAGTCTTTAATACAAACAAGCACCTTACAATACATGCTGAGATATGAAACTGCTACAGTCTATATTTGCTGTTATTAAAAGAGGATGGGTAGGACTGGATACAAATTAATTGTATCACACGAATCATTTTCAATAAGCTGGAATCAGGTTTTTTTACATAACCACATTTAGTAATTTTATCCTATTAGAATTTTGAGGAAAACACATCAATGACTGGATTACTCATTATGATTTTAGACATTCAGATTAATTCCCCTGCTGTTTCAGTGTGTAATGCAATCTACATTGCAATGAAACCATGGTAACTGTCGTCATTTATTTTGCTAGAAGCTCGGGTCTTAAAAATGACTTCTATAGACAATCTGATTTCATTAAATCACAAGTTTACAGCTTTCCTATGCTTTCAATTCTCAGCCACTTAAATGGTCCAATTTATGTACAGAGCTATTTTGATTTTTGTAGCTTAGGAATTTCAGACCAAAAGTATATTAACTGCACACTTTCATACTTCATTCCTCTTTCTTCTTCACTATACATTTAACCACAACTCTAAATTCAGATTTTCTGCTTCTCCATGACTTCACTTATCCAGAGAGATGAAATATGCCATTAAACAACGAACACCACCACCAACAGGAATCTTCTTTTTCGTTTTAAGATATGAATGGGAAAAATGGACTGTATCAGCTCTTAGGATGATGAGAGCCTTGAAAACTGCTCATTTGGAAATAAGATGTTTTATATTTGCATTTAACTCTCATTCAGAATTTTACCTCCATATGACAGCATTTCTTCAACTTTCCAGCAATTTCAGTCCTAAACCTTTGGTGAACCAGACTTCACCAATCCCTATTTTATTTCAAGTTTGTTCTGTACAAGTCTGTACTTATTAAGAGTGCTTTGTCTGTATGTCAACTATATTTTAATTTTAAACAAAGTGCTGTGTCAATTTTCCCAATTCATTTTATTAAAAAAAATTTTTTTATCCATCATCCTATCCTATCTAATAAAAGAGAAACATGGTAATTAGCCGTACCTCTGCTACCCTTCGCATTGGTTAATCAGGGCGATATGCAAATTAACTGCCAGCCAAGATGGCGGCCGGCAGCCAGGCAGCTTGAAGCGAACATGAGGCTTGCTTGCTTCAGTGACTGAGGACTCCAACGTTGCCCGCCTGCCGCTGCCGGCCTCTGAGCTTGCAGTTTGAAACATTGTTACAAATATAGAAGCTAAATAAAACCCCAGAAACCTGCTTTCAGCCAGCCGGGATTTCAGAGCTGGAGTTGAAACAGCGTTTCGATTATAGAACCCAAACAAACCAGATACCTGCTTTCAGCAGCGGAGGCCTAAGAGCTGGAGCCAAGCCTCAGAGCTAAAGCTGGCCCAGAATAAAAAAGAAAAAGAAAAAAGTAGCGGTTGGGAGCTTCAGTCACCCGCCAGCCTGAAAACAGCCCTCAGCCCCTCACCCAGACTGGCCAGGCACCCCAGTGGGGACCCCCACCCTGAAGGGGGTATGACCAGCTGCAAACAGCCATCATCCCCTCATCCAGGCTGGCCAGGCACCCCAGTGGGGACCCCCACCCTGATCCAGGACACCCTTCAGGGCAAACCAGCCAGCCCCCACCCGTGAACCAGGCCTCTATCCTATATAGTAAAAGGGTAATATGCCTCCCAGCACCGGGATCAGCAGAGCTGCGAGGCCTCCCGGCACCGGGAACAGTGTGATGGGGCAGCGCCCAAACCCCCTGATCGCCCTGCGGCTCTGTGTGTGACAGGGGGTGGGGCCACAACCTCCCTATCTGCCCTGCTCTGCTCGTGACAGGGGAAGGCGCCCCAACCCCCTCATCGGCCCTGCTCTGTGTGTGACAGGGTAGAGCCATAACCTCCCCATCGGCCCTGCCCTGAGTGTGACAGGGTACGGCGCCCCAACCCTCTGATCTGCCCTGCTCTGTGTATGGCAGGGGGCGGTGCCCCAACTCCCCTATCGGCCCTACTCTGTGTCAGGGGGGAGCTCCCCGACCCCCTGATGGGCCCTGCTCTTTGCGTGACAGGGAGGAGCTCCCCAACCCCGTGATCGACCCTGCTCTGTGCATGACAGGGTACGGAGCCCCAACCCCAGTGATGGGTCCTGTTCTGTGACAGGGGGCAGCGCCCCAACCCCCTGATTGGCCCTGCTCTGTGTGTGACAGGGGGTGGCGCCACAACCTCCCCATCGACCCTACCTTCAGTGTGACAGGGGGCGGTGCCCCAACCCCCTAATCGGCCCTACTCTGAGCGTGACTGAGGGTGGCAACGCAACCTCCCGATCCGCCCTGCTCTGTGCATGACGGGGCGGCGCCCCAACTCCCCAATCGGCCCTGCTCTGAGCCCGACCAGGGGCTGCACCTAGGGATTGGGCCTGCCCTCTGCCACCCGGGAGCAGGCCTAAGCCAGCAGGTCGTTAATCTCCCGAGGGGTCTCAGACTGTGAGAGGGCACAGGCCGGGCTGAGGGACCACCCTACCCCCCGAGTGCACAAATTTGTGTGCACCGGGCCTCTAGTTTTATACAACAGCTCTGCCTTTCTGAATTTTAAGTGAAACTGCTCATGAGAAGCGGCCGATTTTCACTTCTTACAAAACCTGCTTTTCTCCCCCATTGTACTTCATAGAGTGCTCTGCATGTAAAAGGCCCTCAATAAAGGTATTGTAGCTTATATTTCCTGTCTAAAGGAACCGGCACGTAATAAATTTGTCTCACCATTTGAAATTGGAAAAGAACAGACCAGAACAGTCCTATCCATTACCTTCTTCTCACAAACATGATCTGCATTTCCTTTTCTATATTCCCATCATTCTCAATTCTAGCTGACTCTACAAGGCGATGGAAGAAAAGATTACTTCCATGGATAGTCAATTCTGCTAAGACAAGGTAAGTAGTTATGTGCAAGAAAATAAGTGCTGATTTATTAAGTCATCAAACTAAGAGAAGAAAATTGGTATTAGTGGACTAAACCTCCTCTCTAAAAGGTTCACAAAGGCCAATCTTCATAATTCATATTTATCTCAAATAGTACCTACCTCTTATCAGGCGCTGCCCTGGAAAGATTCCGGTCATGCTGTCTCTCTTTCCGCCTGTCATGCCGAATTTCATCCCTCTCACGTGCCTCCCCATCCTCTGTGTGGACAGAGTTGAAAATTACTTCACCACTATATTACCAATTAATATTTTAAACAAGGTAATATAATCTTTAACCTTAAACAATTCCATGAACTTCACTGTAGTCACATTCAGCCCTTTCAACTTTACTTCCAATTACTTTAAATCCAATAGTATTGGTTTAATTTTGGAATGTGAATCCCAGAATCATGCATGTAGCTTAAGTATTTAGGGGTAAGTGTACTGATACTTTTAACTTATTTTAAAATGCATCAAAGTATTAAGGTGTACTAAAAGATAAAGAGATGGGTAGATATGTGAGAAAGCTAATTTAGCTATGTTAATTATTAAAAAGAAATTTTAATACAGAATCTAGGTGATAGAGATAATGGTGCTTATTTTACAATTCTTTCCACTTTTCTATGTGTTTTAAAATTTTTGTAATAAAATGTTAGGAAAAAGAATTATGTATAAGTTTGTTTTCAAAGTAGAGGGTCCTTTCCCCACTATGTGCTGCTGGGGGTGGAGTCCTTATGATATTTCGAGAAAAAGAATTTTCTGAGAATAAGTGATTTTTATTTGCATCATTTCTAAAGTCACCTTTCCCTCATAGAAGTGTAGCTGGGATTTCAGTAAAGCTAGAAGCAAAGCACTGTCCAAAATTTCCTTTCTATGTTGAAGACCAGTCCAGTACAGTATCAGGCTAGTTGCAGTCCATTAATCCATTGTGTGTGGAGGTCCACATGGCCCTGGGCCATGTGGGTAAAAGCAGGAGAGTGCAGTAAGAGAGTCCCAAGGGTCCCGAAAACAAAAGAGCATAAGAGAGCGAACTCCTTTGTTCCCCAAATTTCACACCCTTGCTGTGGCCATGCTCATTCTGACCAATGATCTTTGTTCTCAGGTGTGAAAGACAGTAAGCAAGTTTCCTATGTCACCCCAATTTTACTGGGCATGCTTCTATCTCTCCTTTGTTGGCCCCCTGGGGAGTATAAAGTTTTAGCTTTCTGGCGAAGCTGCCCAAATGACATGTCTATAATATTTGGCCTTTTATTTTTCTTCTTTCCTATTATTAATAACTAGTTAATTACAACGGTATCAAGTTTAGCCTTACATATTCAAAGACCAGTTGCCTTTGAATAAAGAACCCTCTCCTTGTGATCCCTAGGGGCTGGTTGCATCTTGACCTCTATCTACTGTTTTTATGTCTATCTTCATTTTCTCTATCATCTCCAGTCTGAAGGTATAGTATAGTTAAGGGCATGAGCTTTGGAAACAGCCTGTCAAGATTCAAAGTCTACCTTGTGTGGGTTACTTAACAACTCTGAGTCTTAGTCTCCTTCTCCATAAAAATAGTGGCAGTAATAGTACCACTGCCTCTGGTTGCTGTAGGACTATATTAGGCAATCCATACGAAGTGCTCAGAGTGGTGCCTGCCATAATAAGCACTCAATAAATGTTTGTTTTTATTAATATACAGCAACAGCTTTTTTAAAATTTTAATTCACTTCTCAAGAACAGTTATGCCGTGTTTTTTTCTTATCAGTTTAGAGAACTCAGATACAAGAGGTTTTTACTTCTAATTGCTTTCAGTGGTTAGGTGTACAACAGGCAGGTATTTATATCTTGCCTCAGTAAGTCATTCATACCTGGTTCAAGGAAGTGGATTATTACTTAAAACCCTGGTTACTTCCTTAGAGTTGAACTCCAGACTTCTGTAACCAAAAGCCTGCTCAACACCTACATTTAAAATTTAACATGTCCACATCTAAACTCCTAGTCTTTCTCTCCCAAACTTCTTTATCCTGCAGTCTTCCCAATAAGTAAATGGCAACGCAATCGTTCCCATTGCTCACGTCAGAAGTTTTGAAGTCATCCTTGATTCCTCCTTTTCTCTCATACTTCTACCTAATCCATAAGCATATTTTGTCAGTTCTACCTCCAAAATATATCAACTATCCGACCATGTTTTCACTACCTCTCATCATCTCTGGATTATTGCAATAGCCTTCCAATGGTTTCCCTGACCATTCAACAGCCTTGTCAGATCATGTCACTCTGTTCAAAACCCTTCAACTACTCCCCTTCTTACTTGAAGTAAAAGCCATGTCCTAACAGTGACTAACATCATTTGAACACTACTCTTCCTATTTGACCTAACTACTCTGACACCTCATCTCCTACTACTCTTTCTTACTTCAATCCAGCCATACTGGCCTCCCTGCTTTATTTGAACACACCAGGCATATTCCCAACTCAGGGCCTTTGCACTTGCTGTTCCTTCTTTCTGGGATCCTCTTCTCCCAGAAATCCACATGGCTTACTTCCTTCCTTCAAGTTTTTGGGTTAATGTTAGCATCTCAAAAGTGAGGCCTATTGTGACTACCCCCTCTCCTGGCACTTAAAAAAAAAAAAAAAAAAAAATATATATATATATATATATATATATATATATATATATATATATATCTACATATCTATATCTATCTATATCTATCTATCTATCTATCTATCTATCTATCTATCTATCTATGTATCTATCTATATTGATTTCAGAGAGGAAGGGAGAGGGAGAGAGGGAATGAAATATCAATGATGAGAGAGAATCATTGATCAGCTGCTTCCTGCACGCCCCCTACTGGGTTCGAGCCCGCAACCAAGGCACATGCCCTTGACCGGAATTGAACCCGCGACCCTTCAGTCTGTAGGCCAACACTCTATCCACTAAGCCAAGCCAGCTAGGGCTCTCCTGGCACTTTCATCCCCCTTCCCTGTTTTATTTTTCCCCACGGTGGTTATTACCTTCTAACACATTACAGGATTTTTTGGGGGGGTCTGTCTACATTCCTTAGAATGTTCACTGCTATACCTTCTCCATGCCCCCCCAACCCTGCATGTAGTAGATCTTCAATATGAACTGAATGAATAAAATTGTACTAGTCAAGGATTTCTTAATAAAACAAAAACCACCCTCACAATTTTCTTGAGTTAATATTATTCTCCTCACTCTAGCTGAATTAACATACCCGTGCAGACCAATAAACAAAGCAAGGGAAAAAAACATGGGTAGATTTAATGATTAGAGGTATATTAGCCTATGAGATAGAAAAACTGGGTTATTTTACCATGTAGGGGAACTAATTATTAACTTGAGACTTCATTTCTCTTTGGAAGTTTCAAGAAAAATAGAACAAGAGAAAATCAAGCCTATATTTAAGTTAATAAGCAGTTTTAAAAGTACATGGCTCAGAACTTAAAAAACTTCAAGAGTAGTCCTATACTGAAGGTACACAGTTAAATACATACTTTATTTTTTGCTGCTTCAGCTTAGTGAGAAGTTACTTTCATTTCCACACAATTTCTGAAACAGCTATATTTTTTATATATATATACTAATTTTGTATGCAGTAAAAATCAATAGGGAATTTCTAGAATGAGATCTATATCTTACAAGTAAATTCAAGTTGGTAATGAGAATGTCATACCTTTTTCCACATGGGTTTTGATCCCAGCTCTTCTCTCCCTAGCTTTCTGGGCCATTTCTCTCAGTTTCTCTTCATGTTTCTCTTTTTCTTTTTGAGCCATCTTTCTCTCTACTTGAGCACGCATTTCCACAGCTTCACGAGCCTGTTAGTGAAGTCGGATGTTAAATAAGATGCTATCAGGGGATAGATTATAGCTATCATAACATCTGGCTTGAGAAAGCAGCTAGACAGAATTCAGATTTGTTATTGCTAAGTAAAACAAAGATTCTTGTCCACTAAAAGATAGTTTTACTGGAAGACACCGTAAACTTGGATTTTTCACTCTGGGAAATGTCTTATTAGTTAAAACTATAGACCTCCTCCAACCCCCCCAATTTTGAAAGTCCATATTACACTAATGCTTTCTTATAAATAATCTAAAAAAAAAAAAATCAAAGAAAATTATAGTAAAGTAATTTTTAATATCAGTAACATAACAGGAACTGATTATGTTCTCAAAATCAATCAAGTGACCTCAAGATAAAGCTTTAACCTATAAGAGATAATTTTTATAAGGGTGTTCATTGTAATACAAAAGATATACTTTTCTATGTTCTAAACATGTGCTATGATGTATGTGAATTTCAAAGTCACATATTAATACCATAATATTAAGACAGCCAATACTATGAATTCCATATTCTATACCATTCAACTCATCAAAATGTTTACTTGCCCTTTCCTGCTACTGACTTTTTGGGAAACATCTACATCTAAAATAGAGAAAAAGTATAAAACCTAATAACAGCAGCTGGCAATCTTCACAAAATGAGATCAGCCTAGTAAACCATTATTCTGAAATTTGAGGCAACTCCAGTAGTGAGATTTGTGTATGAGTCTGTAAAGGCTGAGACCAGACAGAGAGCTGCAACTAGCACCTGCCATCTCTGGCTCTCATACCACAGGTGAGTCTCTCTAGGTCAGTGATGGCAAACCTTTTGAGCTCAGCGTGTCAGCATTTTGAAAAACCCTAACTTAACTCTGGTGCCGTGTCACATATAGAAATTTTTTGATATTTGCAACCATAGTAAAACAAAGATTTATATTTTTGATATTTATTTTATATATTTAAATGCCATTTAACGAAGAAAAATCAACCAAAAAAATGAGTGCGTGTCACCTCTGACACGCGTGTCATAGGTTTGCCATCACTACTCTAGGTACTCAGTACAGTAGCTACAATAACAGTATCTTAGGTATCCAAGGATGTATTTACAAATTATCAAGAGCATTATATAATCTACACTAATAAAAAAGATGCAAATTGACCATACCTTCACGATACCCACCAGCCAATCAAGAGTGATTATGCAAATTAATCTAACAAAGATGTTGGGTTAATTTGCATATGCAGGTACCGAGCAGCCGGGGGCGTTCTGCACTTCCCCAGGTGCTCTGGGCTCCTGGGCAGCGCAGGAAGGCAGAAAGGTGGCTCCGGGCCGGAGTGAAGGCAGTGCTGGCAGCCAGCGGAAGGCCCATTCTTGCACGAATCTTCGTGCATCGGGCCTCTAGTTAAATTATAATAGACTAACCTTCCGATCAGCAATGTAGAGGGCTTCAGCCAGTTTAGCAAAATTTTCATTGATGTGAACTGTCTGCAATCCTCTTCCATCAGCAGCCAGACGTTTGTCTAATGGAATTGTATAACCCTAGTGTGAAACAGACAGAGAAAACAGTCACAAAGGAGAGACAATAGATTCTTCAAAATTAGATTTAAATATGTCCATTCTGACATATTTAAATATAAACCACTTAATTGAATTTCTTTTCCTTACATCTTTCTTCCTAATTATGCAACAGCAGCAGCTAAGACTAACACTGAGTGCTTTGTGTGGAGGATTGTTTAAGCACTTTACATGTTATGGTCTCATTTAACCTTCAGAGTAATTCTATAAAGCTGATAACATTACTGTTTTTATTTTATAGATAAAGATACTAAAATAGAAAGGTTGGTTGTGTAATGTCCCTAAGGACATATAGTAAAATAAGTGGATGAGCTAGGATTTAAACTCAGACAGTATAATTTCAGAGCTCATGTTCTGGGAAAATAGATTCTCAGGTAAATAACTATGATTTGTATTAAGAGGAAATCACTATCAAATAGCTAAATACTTGTTCCTAAGTAAATATAACAGCCACACGAAGGTATAACAATCCCTAAAATAATAGTATCTATAGGTAGTATAATTTGCTGTGCTGTTTTAATGCCTTGGTAGATTCTTGGAACCTTGTTTTAATAGAGGATGAGCCCATAACTTCCTTTAGGGAATAATTTATATTTAATCCATAAGTTAAAGTGGCTTTCACCTATCCAATATAGAAACATGAAATATGATTTGGGAGAAAAAAGGAAATAATGATTAGGAAGTTTATTCCACATCATTTTATAGATTCTTCATGACTTCTGGAAGCTTTGGCAGTTAGTAGATATATAGGATTTAAATAGCTTACACATGCAATGTTATGAACAGAAACAAATAGTTTAAAAATTAAAGTACTGGATATATCTAAGCATTTACTGCATTTTGCCAAATAATGATTTAAATTGATTTATTTTTAAAAAATTTAAGTTTTTAAAAAAATACTATCTTTCATTGATCTTTTGATATGTTACTTTATTCTATCTTTTCCTTTTCTATGTACTTCTGATAATAACTCACTAAAAGAATCTATGGTATGCATGTGCCTGGCATACTAACATTTCTATTACATTGGGGGGAAAAAAGAAAAATCACATGTGGGTGTTCCTTTTTTTCCTTTTAATAAAGATATTTTATTCTATTAAAATTTTAGAAAATGTATTTTTATTGACTTCAGAGAGGAAAGGAGAGGGAGAGACAGATGGAAACATCAATGATTAGAGTGAATCATTGATCAGCTGCCTCCTGCACAACCCACACTGGGGATCCAGCCTGCAACCCAGCATGTGCTCTGACTGGGAATCAAACCATGACCTCCTGGTTCCTAGGTTGATGCCAATCACTGAGCCATGCCGGCTGGGAGGGGTGTTCCTTTTTGAAAATACTCAGCTAAGTGAGATACTGAGGTTTCACCTAAAATTATCCAGGCTGAAGCTCAAAGTTATCCAGACTGAGGTTCCTTTCCTGGGTGTTTTCCAGTAGGTTGTAATACTAAAAGACTGATTATATAACAACATCATTACCTTTGCATTTTTCCAGTTTGAAATACAAGGAGGAATCTTCCACTCTTGTTGTTCCTTCACAGTCATCTGAGTTGAGAAAACAGTAGAAAAGACATTTTTAAATTTATAGTCTAGCTAAAAACCCAAGTGTACTCGTTCTTCAAAGGCAGACAGATATACGGATGAATTTAGTCAAAGACTAAAATTCCATTTGATTGGTAGCTCTATATTCTATGTTCCTACATCATGAGGTCTAGTAATAACTTTAACATAAAAAATGGAAAATAATCTATAAATTATTTTTGACAGTTATAAATAGTGGTTAGTATTTTTCCATACTTAAAGTGATATAACTTCTTTCAGATGAATACTTGTTCTTTAGTTGGGTCATAAAACATTTTTAAAAGCCACTCAGATGATCAATCAGAGACCTAACAATTCCAGGTGCTTACTTCCTATAACTATGATAACATCCTTCATGTCAAATAGCAGACCCTACTCATCCATTAAAAACAGGGGCTAAGTTAATAATAAAACTAATAACTAACATTTTACATACATTTTCATAAGCACTCTGCAACTACACATTATATCCTTAAGTGGGTCCCTATTTGTTCTTGAAAAACAAATTAAGAAAGAAAACAATACATAAGTTTAAAGGCATTTAGACTTTATTCTACAGGAAGTTATTTATAAAATTAATAACCATGAGTCCAAAATAATCTTTTACAAATAGCAAAGATTACCTTTCGGCTAGGAGAATGCATGACAGGTGCAGGAGGAGAAGGTGGTCCTCGGGGAATTTTCTTATTAATCCTGAAACATAAATCAAAGCACAACTGTAGAGTGATACATTTGTTTCCCTTTTAGTTAGTTAAGTCTCAAGTCTCCCCCCTCATTGTTTATTATGTAAAGCTTCAAACACATACAAAAACAGAGAGTATACAAAGAATGTTCATCTTCTTATACAACAGTCACTCAGCTTCATCAATTATTAAAACATGGCCAACTTGTCATCATCACTACCCAACTCATCTCCACAATATTATCATTTCATGGAGTAATATACTTTTTTCCTATTTAAAAATCAGCTTTATTTAACTACAACTGACATGCAATTAATTATAAATACATATTTACAGGGTACAATTTGATTAAGTTTTGACACAAGTATATATTTGTGAAACCATCATCACAATAAAAATAGTGAACATACTCATCACCTCCAAAAGTTTCTGTGTGCCCTCTTATTCATATCTCCTCTGCCGTGCCCCCCTTCCTCCCCACAGGCAATCACTGATCTATTTCCTGTCATTACAGGTTAGTTTGCATTTCCTAGGGTTTTATATAAATGGAGTCATACAGTATGTAATTCTTTTTGTCTGGCTTCTTTCACTCAGCATAATTATTTTGAGATGCATCCATGCGATTGCATATTATTAAAATTTTATTCCTTTTTATTGCTCAATAAAATTGCTCATTCCATGTATAGATGTCCCACAATTTGATATCCATTCACCTGTTAATGGACAATTGGGACGTTTCTCCTGGGACATCTTTTTAAAGACTAGTGGTTCATTCACATGAAGCCACCTACTTACTTGAACCTTGGAGGTTCCATTGGATCTTTCTGCATTTCCACCATACGAATAACCCTCTGTTTTGCTCCAGAGTTGAAAGCCACTCCTTGCTGAGATGGTGTGTATCTGAAGAATACAAATGGAACTAAAGGTATAACTATAGTTCAAACTTTCAATAGGTATTTTTCTTCTACTACAATCCTAAGATAAACTATTGTCAATTCCTTGCACAAAATATTAACAGAAAATTGCAAAATATTTAGGCAGAGGAGATAGCAACAGAGATAAGAGAACTAACAGCAATTATGAGTTACAAGCAAGATGTAAACTAAAGTCATATTAGTTTGCATCTCTATCCATTTTCCACCATGGAAGGCACAATGTTCAATTTCAGAGATAAGAGATCTAGAAAATAGTACCTATTTTGTAAGTCTGCATTTGAGGAAAAAACGATCCATAACATTCTCAGCAGGCAACTACAGTCAGGAACTTTTCACTGATTATAGGTTGTAAAACGGAGAAAGAATAATGGTAGCAGCCCTACCAGCTCCTAATTTTCTCTTAATATGTATTTGTGAATTATCCCTCCACACAAAAATTTCATTGAGTGAAACACCTCAAAATTTAGAAGTATGATAAGGATGTCTATTATTATTAATTATCACCATTATGCAATATATTATCATACTATTTTTTTTTTTTCCGATGCAAAAGTAAAGAGTCTTTATTCGAGCTAGCTTGGCTCCCCGACGCAGCGGCTATCATACTATTATTATATAAGTATTACATTATATAACATTAACAACATATTAATATTTATATTACATAAATATATAATGCCTATTGTATATAAATGGAAAAATTGTAATTATGGTTTGGATCATATACTGTAAGTAACTGTTAATTTCTAGAAACAAAAAAATATTTTGAAAATAGCAGAACTAATATCTTAAAAGTGATACCTTAAAAATGTTTTTTTTTTCTGCTTTCAATTGTCTGCACAGAGTCAATAGACTTTAAGTCATTATTTAAAAATTGCATTTACAATTGTGACTAAGTAGAACAGTGAAAGAATACCAGGATCCCCCACCCCAATCAAGTCTGACATGAAACTAAGACTTCCAGGCATGATTCCTACCGGATATACTGAGCGGGAGCCAGTTTATCAGCTGCTCGAACTGGCATGGCTGCAGCAACCTTCTGTGATACAGATTTTTCTAAGGCCACCCTTGTCTTTTCTGTTATCTGAAATATGAAACATGGCATTGAATGGTTTGAAAGTTATTTTCAATGAGTTTTTACATCTTTATTAATTCTATATAGCAATTCCCAGTTACCTCTTTAATAGCTTCTTCATCAGGTCTTTGCAGGTCTGGGTCATCTGCATTCATGACCTCCTTGGGAACCAGGTCAGTGTACTTGCTATAAATGACCTAAAATGTTTAAGCATAAGCAAACTTTAGAAAATCAAGGAATGAAGAGAAGGAATCTGTCCAGGCCGGTGTGGCTCAATTGATTGGGTATCATCCTATGCACCGAAAGGTTGCCAGTTCGATTCTAGGTAGGGGGCGTACAGGAGGCAGCTAATTGATGCCTCGCTCTCACATGATGTTTCTGTCTCTCCCTTTTCCTTCCTCTCTCTCTAAAAATTAATGAAAAACCTTAAAAAAAAAAAAAAGCAACATCATTAAGTCATTTCAGAAGTCAACATGTCCTCTCAGCAAACTTATAAATTAGGACAAAGATTCGGTCTTTGAGATTTTAAAACCAAAAAAGCTTAAAATATATTCACAAATTGCTGCCCTGGCTATTAAGTTAATAATTTTCCTTTGACCTCATGCATTTAAATTATTTGAGATCTTCAAATCAAGTCAGTGTCCAAATACATTGTGCCAACAAAACCTTATGCATCAGTGATCCCTACTTTTGAGGCTCACTAGGACTTGAAATTAATGATGATATAAATTGCCTATGGCACCATTATCTTGGATTATAATCTCATCTGAATTTAAGTCAGGTTACCAAATAACTTCCAAATTCATTGGGCCTAAAAATTTCATTGACCTCACCCTACTCAGAATGTTTGTTTTTTTCTGGCATTAACTCTATTCATAGACTAAGAAAAGGAACATGAGCCACTGTCATAAATCCCAGAACATACCCTAGCCAGTTTGGCTCAGTGGATAGAGTGTCAGCCTGTGGGCTGAAAGGCCCAGGGTTAGATTCCAGCCAAGGGCACATGCCCGGGTTTCAGGCTCAATCCCAGTAGGGGGTGTGCAGGAGGCAGCCAATCAATGATTCTCTCTCACCATTAATGTTTCTCTCTCTCTCTCTCCCTCTCACTTCCTCCCTGAAATCAATAAAAATATATATTAAAGAAAAGGTCCCAGAACACATTCTTCCATGAAAAAAACCCAAAAACAAAACATTCTATCTATACAACATATTTTACACTCATTACCCAAATTCAGGACTGCTATTTGATTTCTACTAGGCCAGTGGTCGGCAAACTGCAGCTCATGAGCCACATGCAGCTCTTTGGCCCCTTGAGTGTGGCTCTTCCACAAAATACCGACTTCTGCGCATGGGCCACGAAGTTTCAATCACACTTTACATGCGCGCCCGCACGTGGTATTCTGTGGAAGAGCCACACCTAAGGAGCCAAAGAGCCAACTGCGGCTCGTGAGATGAAGTTTGCCGATCACTGTACTAGGCTCAACATGGTTTCTATCAGGCTGACAATGATGTGGTAGGCCCCTGACAAAAAAAGAGAATATTATGTACTTTCATGCCCATCTATACTTCTCTAATCCTATATCTAATAAAGAGGGAATATGCTAATTGACCCCCACACCATCGCAAAGATGGTGGCACCCACAGCCAATAAGAAGGGAATATGCTAATTGACTGCCATGCCCTCAAAGATGGTGGCGCTCACAGCCACAAGTGAGCGGCACTCACAGCCAGTCCCCTCAGCCCCGCTGCTCACCTGCCTCTGGAGTCCCCCAGCCTCCTCAGCCCCCAGCCTCCCAGGGCCGGCCCGAGGTGCAGGGAAGCCTCGGGTGGCGACTGCCCAGCCGCCCTGGGCCGCCTGAGCCTCAGGTAACCAGGGCGGGCCGAGGCTTCTGCTGCTGGCAGTGGCAGCAGCAGAGGTGTGATGGGGGCATCACCTTCCCCTGACGCCGGGTCGCCTCCCGCCCGAGGGCTCCCGGAATGTGAGAGGGGGCAGGCCGGGCTGAGGGAACCCCCGCTCTAGTGCATGGATTTTCATTCACTGGGCCTCTAGTGCTTTCATAAAAACTTACATGGCCCTGGCTGGCTTGGCTCAGTGGATAGAGCGTTGGCCTGTGGACTGAAGGTTCCTGGGTTCGATTCCAGTCAAGGGCATATGCCTGGGTTGCAGCTCAGTCCCCAGTAGGGGGTGTGCAGGAGGCAGCCAATCAATGATTCTCTCTCATCATTGATGTTTCTATTTCTCCCTCTTCCTTCCTCTCTGAAATCAATAAAAAATATTTTTTTAAAAGAAACTTACATGGCAAATTTTGTAGGAAAAAAGAAGTGGTACTGAAAATTTAACAAATAATCACCATTGTACATTTTGCTGCTTAAGCCAGAAATTCTTTGACACAAATAAAAAGGACAACTTATGAATATGAAAGAAAACCAGATTTCTGGGTACTTGAGATCTTCAAAAATTTTCTGCAGAAAAAAACTGTTTACTATAGAAGACAAAGTCTTATATCAATAATTGTATTCTATTATAACATTCCTTAAAATTGCTTAAAAACTGCATGGTAGTCTTACCTTCTTACTACAAACAACAGAGCAAAAAAACACTTTATGGCCTATCTGACCTGATCTGGCTTTGCCTACAGCTTCAACCTCCCCCTGTATCTCTTACTCCCTCATTCATTATGCTTCACTCACATGGCTCTTCTGTTTTTTGAACAC
The DNA here is from genome assembly GCF_964212035.1 of Myotis nattereri. Lineage (NCBI taxonomy): Eukaryota > Metazoa > Chordata > Mammalia > Chiroptera > Vespertilionidae > Myotis > Myotis nattereri. The sequence continues at coordinate 21,160,218 of NC_138075.1, read as the reverse complement.
AATATACTTTCCCCCAATTCTGAGCCTTTATAAAGTGTTGTTTCCAGTTCTTCAAGTGAGTGCTCAATCTCTAAGTCTCAGTTCACAGGTCATGCGTGCATTGGTGAGGCATCCCCTGGCAATACTCACTAAAGCAGCAACCACTCCCCACCCAGTCATTCAGTGTCAAGCACTCTGTTTAGTATCTTCAAAGCACTGCTCACAGTATAAAATTATCTATTTTACTTGTTTATCTCTATCCTCTACTAAAGTAATAGCAGTAATAAAAGCTACCATTTATTAAGCACTTACTTTGTGCCTCTGTTCCTTTGCTTTATATATATAACTAATTTAACTTTCATATCAACCCTATGAGGTATGCACAACAATTATACCTACACTAGAGGCCCGGTAAATGGATTTCTGCACAGGTGGGGTCACTTGGCCTGGCCTGCAGGGATCAGGCTGAAACCGGCTCTCCGACATCCCCCGGGGGGGTCCTGAATTGCAAGAGGGCGGTTCTCAGGTGACGCACCCCAGAATCAGGCTCCCTCCTCTCTGGTTCTGGGTGCATCACTCGAGAACTGCAGCTGCCAAGTCACCGCAGTTCGGCAGCTTCTGCATTGAGCGTCTGCCCCCTGGTGGTCAGTGCACGTCATAGCTACCGGTCGGATGGTCAAACAGTCTGACAGTCGCATAGGCTTTTATATGTATAGATTACAGATGAGGAATCTCTTATTCATAAAGTATCTCTAGTGCCTATAACAATATCTGGTCCACAGGAGGTATTCAGTCAGTATTTGTTGTACAAATGAATGAATATATGAATTTTAGAAATGATCTACTCGATGCTAGAAGTGAGTATATTTTAGGCCCTGCAGAACATTCTCTATAAGCTGTTGATTTCCCAGAAAAAACTGTCATGGTGATAGATCGAAATCTCTAGTTTTTTTTAATTTTTTATTTTTTTTTTAGGAATTAGACAAGTAACAGGTAAGAAACTATAGATGACAGACCGCAAAACATGTACTATTGATATGTGAGCTACTAGTGTCACCATCTTTTCAGAGGTCACATTTGGAAGTGATCCTAAAGCTCACTCTAGTGGGAAGAATGAGACTCAGTGCATTAAGATCATGCAGCTGGTGCCCTAGCTGGTTTGGCTCAGTGGACAGAGCATTGGCCTGCGGACTGAAGGGTTACGGGTTCGATTCCAGTTGGACACATGTCCATGTTGTGGGCTCAACCCCCAGTAGGGGGCGTGCAGAAGGCAGCCAATCAATGATTCTCTCTCATCATTGATGTTTCTCTCTCTTTATCTCCCTTCCTCTCTGAAATCAATAAAATATACACACACACACACACACACACACACACACACATAAAAAGATCATGCAGCTGGTAACTGACTACAAAAAGTCTCATTTTTTCAGGATGGAAAAATCTACATGACAAGAATCTAAAATTATATAACAATACTCTTAAAATAATACCAAGGCTATGAAGAGTTAACTACTTTTACACAGCAATCATTACAGGAAGAGATTCTGAGTAAATGGCTCCCTGGTAGTCATATATGCTCAACATAAAGTTTCAATACTAATTTAGCATACAAGAGCCATTTGCTGCTTCTTATTTGGGTATTCCAAAGTTAATAACCCTTTAAATGAGCATCAATAAGATTCTAGCATCTCACAAAGACAAGTGAAGGACATCTGAAGAGCAAGATTTCTCCATGGTAATTAACTATAAAACCCCCAATTTTTTTGCCAGAGAACCAAATGTGCTGAAGAAAATCAGTATATCCCAGGAGGCAAAGGAGCTGGGGAGGAATATCTGAAAAATAGAATATATTCTTGAAGGTATCAGGAGGACAAATGAGCTTTGTGAAAAGATAAAGCAATAACTCATCTGTGAAACAGGTTTTTTTTAGTACTGAAAACTGGCAAAGAACTGGATTGACTAAAAGAACAAGCCTATCAACATATTCACCATTTCAGAGGTAGAAAGAAAACACTATCTTTTGGCTTAGCTAGTTTGTGAAATCACATGGAAGGGTAATAAATAACATAGAAAATTATCTTGGGGTTAGTTTAAAGTTGTTGGATTTTGGGGGGCAGGAGAGGTTGAAGGCATTCTTTTAGGTAGTAACATGTAACATTTCCTATGGAACTATTTCAACAGGAAAAATGTAAACACCAAGGCTTTTTATGTTAAGACTTATCACTCAAGTCACAACTGAAAAAATCTTGGAAGTTCTATCAATATTTATTTCAAGAGATCTTTTCCTTCTCAATTTTGTATTTTGAATAAATCATGTACACAATATTTACTCTACATGGAGAGAGATCAATGGCCTTAGTCTTGTCCTAGAATATTATCCCTTTGGAATCCTTCCTTGTTCTTCACCTCTTACAGCTAGGGCTACAATTTTCCATTCTTGCTCTTTCACTATTAATATTTCAGTGAGAACTCCCTGGTTTCTGAAGAATACCCTTTGCTATAAATCAGAAATCTTTGTATATACTGCAAATTCAATAATCCAATAAACTATTTTCTTTTCTTTTTTTTTTTTTAAATATATTTTATTGATTTTTTACAGAGAGGAAGGGAGAGAGATAGAGAGTTAGAAACATCGATGAGAGAGCAACATTGATCAGCTGCCTCCTGCACACTCCCTACTGGGGATGTGCCCGCAACCCAGGTACATGCCCTTGACCGGAATCGAACCTGGGACCTTTCAGTCCGCAGGCCGACGCTCTATCCACTGAGCCAAACCGGTTTCGGCCCAATAAACTATTTTCATCCTATGTCAAGGATTCTGCATATCAGTCTCCTGAATAAGATTTTTAAAACCCCATTTTGTACATTTAGTAGCCAATTCCTTCTTCCAAACTAGGAAAACCAGTTTTAAAACAGGGTATTGCCGAAACCGGTTTGGCTCAGTGGATAGAGCGTCGGCCTACGGACTGAAAGGTCCCAGGTTCGATTCCGGTCAAGGGCATGTACCTGGGTTGCGGGCACATCCCCAGTAGGGGGTGTGCAGGAGGCAGCTGATCGATGTTTCTCTCTCATCGATGTTTCTAACTCTCTATCTCTCTCCCTTCCTCTCTGTAAAAAATCAATAAAATATATTTTTAAAAAAACAAAAACAAAAAAAAACACACACACCAAAAAAACAGGGTATTGCTGCCATCTCCAATTCCCCTCCCCCCAGTCCTTTGTAAATACTAATATAAGAGGTATTTCTAGTTAAATCAATGGGATGGGGTAGGGCAATACTGGCATTTAACAGGTAGTGCCAGTTATATTAAATGTATACAATGCTCAAGACAGTCCCAAACAATCAAGAATTGTCCCCCCTCCAAATGCCAATGCCTACTGGGTGCTCAGCTAATGCTGAATTATTAAATGCAGTAAAAAACTCCATGTTAAATAATCTACTTTTTAAAAAATTAAAAAAGTACATATTGATTAAATTTGTATAAGAAATTTAAATGCATACTCCAGAGTATAAAGTCCAGCAAGAAAATACATCCACGAAAAGCAATGTTAGAACAGTCCAGGTAGTCAATCTATTCAGTATCTGTCTTCTCAATTCATTGAAAGCTCTATTCATTATTTTAAACAATCTTCTTTGTTGTTGTTATTTTTAAGACTTTATGTTTTTAGAGCAGTTTACGGTTTACAGCAAAATTAACAGACAGGTAGAAATTTCAACCCCCTACCCTACACATGTATAGATTCTCACATTAGGGTCAAGATTATTATGAACCTGAGTGGTACCTCTGTACACTACTAGTTTGGGGTTCATTTCTGGTGCCTGTGTTATGGACAAACATGTAATGCTTTTACTGTATAAAGGAACAATACTTGAGAGACTGAAATCTAAAACAGTTCAGTTTTAACATTTCTACTTTACTTTCAACACAAGAGTATCACCAATGTACATGGTTATTAGAGAAGAAAAAAACACCAAAAACTTCCAGACATACTCTGGAAAGCGGATAAAATTTGTGGTTGCCAAACTTGAAATATAATGCATAAGGGCTAAAACTCTATTTCACTCAAAATTACACAACCTGCCAATGCCAAATTATTGTCTTAAAGGCTGCTTTATCCTAACAGACAGGAGAAGAGAGGCAGCACATTATCAATAAATAGGGATTATTCCACAGAAGGAGAGATGCACCAGAACAAAGGCAGCTGGAGCCAAGTGAAGGCCTCGACGGGTAAATTCTAGTACATGTCCTGCATGCACAGGGACCTAGTTTCCTTTGCACAAGTGGACTATGCTTCTTTACTGGCGTCAGAGTAGTTTCCGTTAGTCAGTGAAAACCGCTTCATTCCTGCAACCACACACTGGTGAATGGCACTGTGTCAAGTTGCCAGATACTAAGTTAGATGCCTAAGAGGAAAATACAAAGATATAATCTCTGATCTCTAAGAGGTTATAGTTAATGACATAGATCATTAGTGAATAGATAATTACAACAGAAGGTTATGACTGCTACAATGGAGTAAACGGAATAGGGAGGAAGGATACCCAATCTAGCCAGGAAGATAAGGGTGGGTATCCTGGAAAGTGACGAGTTGCAATTTGAAGCAATAGATTTACACAGAGATTAGGGGGCCTTTCTAAGCATAGGGCTTTACCCATGGGAAGTTCCCAAGGTAAGAGAGAATGTACCATATTAGGAGAACTGCAAGTAGTTCCTTATGGCATTTACAAGGAATGCCCAAAAGTTATTTCTTCTCTAACTACCACCTACAATGGTGATTATTTTGTATTGAAAACAAATAGAATGGCTAACACTGGACTTTTTATTTTTAGATTTCAGTATCCTGGTCATGAAAGTTGAGGCTAGGCTAGGAAGGTAAACAAGGGGTCAAATATGCCATAAGGAGCTTAGCTCGTTCTTACCCTAACGGCCATGGAAAGATTTCAAGAGTGCAAGATTTCAAGAAGAGAAAGATAAACAGATAAACATGCATGAACTTGTTTTTTCAGGCAGGCAAGACAAATGCCAAGGAGATGGGTTCAGGATCTGTTGCAGTAATTCTAGCAAGAAATGATAGGGGCCTGGGTTAAGTAGCAGAGAAAGGAATGCACTTGAGAGGTGTTAAGAAAATAAGATAGATCACAGTGACTAAACAGATGGAAGGTCTGAGGAAAACACAATGGAATGCTTGTTAACCAAAAGTTCTTTAGAGAACATACTGGCATATGTATCACACTTGATATTTGAATATCCTTTGACCCAATAAGTCCAATTTATTTTTTTATTTTAAATTTTAAAAATATGGTTTTATTGATTTCAGTGAGAGGGAGAGAGAGATAGAAACATCAATGATGAGAGAGAATCATCAATTGGCTGCCTCCTGCACACCCCCCTGGGAATCGTGCCCTCAACATAGGCATGTGCCCTGACCAGGAATTGAACTGTGATCTACTAGTTCATGGGTTGACATTCAAACACTGAGCCACACTGGCCGGACTAAGTCCAATTTATTTTATACAAATACTCATGTGCTAAAAAGATGTTTATGGATCTTGAATAAAATATAGTTTGTGAAGCTAAAAACCTGGAAAGCACCAATGCTTTAAAAAAAAACTAGGGAGTAAGCACACCATGGAATTCTATAGATATTTTTTAAAAAATGAAGTCGATCTGTATGTACCAACAAAAACCTTCAAAATATATAAAGTAAAAAAAGCAAGTGTATGAAGTTATGGGTATTAAAATCTTATTCATGTAAAAAAAGGTATATATGTTTGCATTTGTGTATGTGAGTGTAAGTGAAGTGGGAATACATATACATATATACCTAAATCCATAACAAAGGTTTGGAAAGATACGTATCATTATAGTAACAGTAGTTACCTCTGGGAAGTAAAGTGGGAGAAGTAGGCAGGACTGTATGTATATATTTATGTAATACTGGTATCTTTTACCATAAGAATATATTAGTATATTTTTTTATCAATAAAATGGGGAAGGGGGGGAAGACTCCCAGGCTTTTAGGAAGTCAATTAGGAAGGTACTATAGCCAATCACTGAGAGAACAAGAAAGGTATGCCTTTAGTTTTAGATTTGATTGGGCAGTACTTGGGGAAATCTAGATAGATCTGCCCTTATAAGGACCTAGAGTACAGAAGAGAAAGCTGGGCTGAAGACACAGATTTGACAATCATCAGCACATGATTGACATTTAGCCAAGGTACTAAATTAGATTAGTCAAAGAGAACTGGGGGGGGAGGGGGCACCACTCTGCCATCGATCGGGGTGGGAGAATCCAATCACGGTCCGGCCGGCCATGGGGAGGAGCCACCCCTGGCCCCGCCCCCTGATCAGGCCAGTTCACTGGCCACAGTGGGCATCATATGACCGGTCGTTCTGGTCATTATGAATGCTGGCTTTTTATATATATTGATAAGATAGATGGGGAGTCACCTTGTTAAGCTGACAGTGGATAGACAGGCATAGGAGTTAAAGCTTAGAGCAGTGGTTCTCAACCTTCTGGCCCTTTAAATACAGTTCCTCATATTGTGATCCAACCATAAAATTATTTTTGTTGCTACTTCATAAATGTAATGTTGCTACTGTTATGAATCGTAATGTAAATATCTGATATGCAGGATGGTCTTAGGCGACCCCTGTGAAAGGGTCACTGGACCGCCAAAGGGGTCGTGACCCACAGGTTGAGAACCCCTGGCTTAGAGGAACACAGGGTGTGCTCTCCCTCCTGGGAGCAGGCCAGTAGTACCTTTCTTCCTTCTCAGGCGTGCATCTTCTAAACCAGTGGTTCTCAATCTTGGCTGCACATTAGAATCACCTGGGAATCTTTTTAAAATCCTTATTTCTGGCCCTCATCCTCCGGAAATTCTGTTTCTTTCTTATGGGGTGGGGCCACAACATTAGTAACAAAGAAACAGAATTTCTGGAGGATGAGGCCCAGAAATCAGGATTTTAAAAAAGATTCGCAGGTGCCGTAACCGGTTTGGCTGTGGATAGAGCGCCGGCCTGCGAACTGAAGGGTCCCAGGTTTGATTCTGGTCAAGGGCATGTACCTTGCTTTCGGGCACATCCCCAGTAGGGGGTGTGCAGGAGGCAGCCGATTGATGTTTTTCTCTCATCGATGTTTCTAACTCTCTATCCCTTTCCCTTCCTCTCTGTAAAAAATCAATAAAATATATTTAAAAAAAAAAAAGATTCCCAGGTGATTCTAATGTGCAGCCAAGGTTGAGAACCACTGTTCTAAACTCTAAGGGACCCCATGAGATTTACACCAGGGAGCAATGGGCAGCAGCAGTTTGTCCCAAGCTAACCCCCTGAACCTGTCTCCAAGGCCTCCTTTTCTCTGACTTTCCAGTAAGCCAAAGCAGCCCCACCTGGACTCACTTCTTTCGTATAACATTTCTAGAGAGAAAAATCAGCTCCACCTAGGGCCTAGGCTTTCTCCTGTTGCTCCTTCTAAGCCCTTCCTTATAAATATACTCTCAGAAAAAAAAAAAAAAAAAAGGCTTGGAGAAACACCCAGTTCAAACCTCAGCTATAAATTGCATGACTACATAATTGTTTTCTTTTTATTTAATTGATTTTAGAGAGAGGAAGGGGGAGGGAGAGGAGAAATATTGATCGGTTGTCTCACACATGTACCCTGACCTACTACCTGGGTATATGCCCTGATTGGGAATTGAACCAGTGACCCCTCGGTGCATGGAACAACACTCAACCAACTGATCCACACCAGTCAGGACTTCAAAATTGTTTTCTCAAAAACTCATCAGCCATGACTAGGAACAAAGGGTTATCATTAGTCTTAGAGGGTAAAATAAAACTGGGAGAGCAAGCCAGGTCAGGAAAGCTCTTAAATATTTTCCCCAACATCTTCAATTCTAAAGAGATCTTTTACCTCTATTTGGGGTATTTATCTACAAGAAAAAAACTAGGTATTTTTAAAAACAGTGTCTTGGCTCCAAGTGTAGCTGCTCTGTGATGAGATTATTTTAAGCACATTTTATTTTTGGACTTTGGATGACACCATAAGCAGGGCCATCCTAAATCTGGATAGCAAGTATCAGTTTTATACTTAATCAAGGAAAAAAGAAGTTCGTGTAATTCATTTTATTCAAATGAATTATTAAAATAATTAAGTATCTGTAAGTATTTTGTAAGTACGTGGGGGAGGATTAAAAGATACCATACTCAAAATTAAATATGGATTTATAGTTTTAAAAATGTAAAAAAAAAACCTAAACATATATAAGCTATCGTCGTTTTGGGAAATTTCAAAGGAAAAAATCATTGCTGTTATAAAGTCATAATGTAATGTTTATATGGTTATAAAGTCATAGCTAAGTAAATTTTACTGCTACTTTTTAAAATATATATATATTCTTAATGATTTCAGAAATGAAGGGAGAAGGAAAGAGAGAAGTATCAAGGATTAGAGAGAATCGATGATCGGCTGCCTCCTGCACGCCCCACATTGGAGATCGAGCCGCAACCTGGGTATGTGCCCTGACTGGGAATCGAACCGTGACCTCCTGGTTCAGTGGTCAGCAAACTCGTTAGTCAACAGAGCCAAAAATCAACAGTACTTCTTCAAAACAGACTCGCCCAGGCTGAAAACTGACTTCTGCGCATGGGCCATGAAGTTTCAATTGCACTATATGTGCGTGCCCGCACGTGGTATTTTGTGGAAGAGCCACACTCAAGGGGCCAAAGAGTCACATGTGGCTCGCGAGCCACAGTTTGCTGACCACGGTCCTGGTTCATAGGTTGATGCTCAACCACTGAGCCAAGCCGGCTGGGCCACTGCTACTTTTAACATAAACTAAATGGACAGAGATTTATTATATCAACACTAGTAGCCCTGCACACGAATCCGTGAGCCAGTAGGTTGCTGCCGCCCTCCTGTAGCTCTCTGGCTGCTGTCCCGTTCTCCTGTAGCTCCCCCCACCCCCCTCCTTCCTATCCCCCTCATAGCTTGCTGCCCTTCCCCCTCCTATAGCTCTCTGCAGCTTGCTTGTACCTCGCTGGCCCACCCTCCTGCTGATTCGTGATCCGGTCGTGATGCGCTTGGTTGTTACACCTCAGGGTGTAATGGCTAATTAGCATATTCCTCTCTTATTGTATAGGACAGTTAAAGAAATTCTTCCTGGCGGGATAAATGGAGATGGAAAAAAGTAAAGAAAAAAAAATTCTTCACAAAATAATTATCATTGGGAAAAAAAAATCACTGAGGTTACCTTGTCTTTTGACTGTCCTTGCCGAGCAATTGCATCATATTTAATTTTTCCTTCAGCATCCACCTGAATGGCCAGTGCATTTGACATTTTTTTCTTTCGTCCCATATCCAGTGGATACTGGGCGACATGGATCTCTGGAAAAGCACCTCCATCTCCAAAATCCTATATATTAAAAAGAAAATTTAACAATTAATAGTAATTTGAGATTCAAGATATATTCACTCAAATAGTTATGAAGCTTTTATGCAAAAAGCTTGAGATACAGCAATAAATAGGGTTCTCTAATCTTGGGGAGTGTATATTCATTCTACTGAGCAAATACATAAAAGCATAATCTGTGGCTTGTGATAAATGCCTTGAAAGTATTAAAGGGACTGCAAAGAGGGGCTACTTTCGATAGTGTGGCTGTGACTGCCTTTGTGAAGAGGTAACGTGAACTAAAAGCCTGAAAGGTGAGAAATTAGTCATGGGAAGCTCTGAGGGAAGCATCCTCTAGAAAAATCAAATAGCAAGTGTGAAGGCCCTGCTGCAAGAATAAGCTTAGCATGTTTTGGAAACAAGAGTCCAGTGGGGCTGTAGCTTGTTGAGGACAGAGGGGGAGACACACAGTTGATAAGGCTGCATGGATAGATAGACAAACACCAAATCATGGAAGGGTTTTGAGACAATGGCAAGGAATCTGGTTTTCATACACGAGGCAGGAAAAAATTAAGTAAAATGTTTAAGCTAAGAAAAAGATTTTTAGTTTTAGCATAAATAATTTTCTTAGTGAGGAATAGGTCAAGCTATAGTTAGGGCAAAATGTAAAGATTTTTTTTTTCTTGGAACTGATTTTAATTATATGATATTAGTATTCCATATTCCTTGAAAAGCAAATGAAATAAATAGAAGAGGAAAAAACAAAAATGAGTGTAACATATTTCTAACGGTGATTATATACAATTACTTAGAACTAAGACTTAAAAAGTCAAACAAGCTAAGTAAAGTCTGTCAATGAAGTTTAGTGTTACAAAAAAAGATAATCAAATGAACATGTGAATATTAATGTAATTTTATTAAAATTAGTAATATTTGCTTAGTACCTTATTATAATTTACAAAATATAATCCACACATACATTATCCTATTTAATTCTTGTAATTTTTGAATACCTCATATTTTCATATGGGAAAAATTCAAGTTTAGTAAAGTTAAGGAATTTTCCCAAGGTCTCATGGCTAGCATATGCAGAATCTGAACCCCGATCTTCTTGACTCAAAAAAAAATTATTTTTGTATTTTCTATTAAATTGATATACCTTCCTTTTAGCTTAAAAAAGAGCAAATTAGTACTATTTCAAAATAAGAAAAACATATAAAAATAAATCATTTAGAGGGGGTTTGATGAAAAATAATTTATGAAAATAATCACTTTTCTAAGACCTACCCCTTCAAGAAATATGCCATTAGATCATGAATATATGATTTCCTATTTACAATATGCTTAATTGATAAAGACGACATTTTTTAAAGCAAACAATAGAGCTGAGGGAGACATTTTGTTATAAATTATGCAGAAATGGTTAAAAGAGTATCCAAAAAGGTACTACTTGTTCCCAAGCCATCCATCTGTCACAAGCTCATATTTGCTGGTGTTCTTCAACTATATAAGCACTTCAGAACTGTACATGTGGCATTATGTGGTCATTAAGCTTGCCAGAAAAATCACAGCTTTTACTTTGAAAACTAGAACAAAATGCTTTCTTCTGCAGAACATTCACTCCCCCTCAAAAAGGTTCATGGTATTTCCAGATTAGCTGGCCATTTTGGTATGATTTTCAAACTGTTCTGTTCTGCCAGGACATATGAAACCTTTAATAATCAAGTTAAGATTTTAAAAATCTAATAGTACCTGAATGTCATAATGCTGAAATGGAAACAAGGATGTGATTTCTGTTGCATGTAAAATGATGCCTGCCACCTGTGATCTTTGAGGCCAAATGAAGAATATCTACAATTCCTCAAAAGAGACCTGAAGTCCTCTATTAGATATGCCAGTCACTACCTTTTTATCCCAGAAAAGCCTCCCTGATGATCTTTTTATTTTTTGCTTCTCACAAATTACACTATCAGCAAAAACAAAAGCAACAACAAAAATCCTTCAATAACTGTTGTAAGATTGGCCTTCACATTCTAGAATTAACAAGGGCCAGAGGATAGTCGGGAAAAAACCCCCAAACAGGGAATATGTTAGAAGAAGACGTGATCTAGTTGGGTGTTCATCTTCTAGACCAGTGATGGCGAACCTTTTGAGCTCGGCGTGTCAGCATTTTGAAAAACCCTAACTTAACTCTGGTGCCATGTCACATATAGAAATTTTTTGATATTTGCAACCATAGTAAAACAAAGACTTATATTTTTGATATTTATTTTATATATTTAAATGCCATTTAACAAAGAAAAATCAACCAAAAAAATGAGTTCGCATGTCACCTCTGACACGCGTGTCATAGGTTCGCCATCACTGTTCTAGACTCTCTAAAGAGTTTTGGTAGGTAGAAGGAATGACAAACATGCGCCAGGCTGAGAATACAGATGGCTTCTTGCAGGGTGCTAAGCAACAAACTTCAATCCAATGACTACTTAGTTCATTCACTATGATCACATATTTTAGGCATATAAAAAAAAAACCTTCACACTTGTACAGTAAAGATCATAACCAAATGATAGACTATACCAAAGTGATAAAATAACTCAGTGCAAAATAAATAATGTAGGCATTTAAAGATTTTTAATAGGGCAGGTATATTCATTGGGACGTGTATGTAGGAGGAAAATCTGCAATAGTCAGAATGAATTTTGGAAGAAGAAAAAGGCTTGATGATACAGAAGAGGTCTTGGGGAGGCAAAATAAATTACACCTCAAATATTTGCTTTTCTTTCTAGATCAAAAAGGAGTCAAATATGAGAAAGTATGTCCAGGAATTAAGGAAAGGAAAATGTATTGACCTGATTTACAGGAACCTGAGTAATCAGAAGGATAGATGCTGCCAAAGAAGTTTGTTCTTTGAGAAACAGCTAAAGATAACGGATTCATGCACTGGTGGGGTCCCCCAGCTTGGCCTGTGCCCTCTCGCAACCCAGGACCCCGCAGGGGATGTCGGACTGCCGGTTTTGGCCCAGTCCCTGCAGGCCAGGCCAAGGGACCCACCAGTGCACAAATTCATGCACTGGGCCTCTAGTACACATATAAAATCTTTGGCTAATCACTTTCGCCCTCCCCCATCCCCTCTCCCCTCTGAGATTAATCAGTCTGTTCCATGTTTCCATGTCTGTGCATTGAACGTCTATCCCCTGGTGGTCAGTGCGCGTCATAGCTACCAGTCGAACGATCAACTAGTCACTTAGGCTTTTATATATATAGATGAGAAAGAAATCAGAACTAGCAATGCTACTGGTATTTGCTTTGAAGGAATGTTGTCTCTTCAGAGTAATGTTGTATTGTGCATGTAGGGAAGAGGATGAAGGGAAAAGTACCAAAACATGTAATCATTCTTTCATTCCCCCCCCCCTCACTTTCTCATTATTTTTTATAAGCTATAATCCCTAGATTTATAAAAGGTATATTAGTTTCTTTTATATATATTTAAAGTTTGACATAGGAGAGATATAAACTAGTATAATTATCCAGTGATCACAAAGCAGTGATGATAATAAACAAGAAAAAGATTCTTCTGAGGGAAGTATATGTCTTCGGAGCTAACAACCAGAATTTCTATCAGACTGACATTCACATGTGGAGATTCTAGGGTTTAAATTTATTTAACAAATGTATTATAATAAATTTCAGCACAATTTAATATATCCAAACTGAAGGTCCATATTTACCTCTAATAACCGAGGTATCCAGCCTTTCCGGTACCCGTATGGGGGAGGTTCTCTTCGGGAGGAGACCAGTGAGGTCTGCCGTGATCTCTGGGATCTTGCCTTTTCCTCAGCCTCAAGCTGGTCCTGAGATAGCTGAGTAGGTGCAGGTAAAAAGCTATAAGCAAAGAAAAAAAAAAAAGGCAGAATTTTTAAAAACGCTTATAATTAATTTGATTATTGCAATTTGGCCACCAGAGAGTATTTTCCTACAAGATTTTTTCCTTTGAGCAAAATAGCAAACTTTTCATAATCTATGGCAGTATCCAATATCAGTAATTTCATTATGCCTGGAAAGAAATAAGTACTCAGATACCTACAGCAGTGCTGGCGAACGGTTTGAGCTCGGTGTGTCAGCATTTTGAAAAACCCTAACTTAACTCTGGTGCCATGTCACATATAGAATTTTTTTGATATTTGCAACCATAGTAAAACAAAGACTTCTATTTTTGATATTTATTTTATATATTTAAATGCCATTTAACAAAGAAAAATCAACCAAAAAAATGAGTTCGCGTGTCATAGGTTCACCATCACTGACCTAGAGTAAAAACATTTGACTAGAATGCAGGCAAATGGTACTCAGAAATAAAAATTAACAGATATTTCACATACTAGAGACAAACTATTGAGATTTTATGTTTCCACACTTCTTTTCTGGAAACAAGCAAGTAAACATCCTCAATTACCCAGGGGCCAACTCTATAATACACGGTTTTCCTAGTGTCTTTACACTTCTTAGTGTTCTTACACTTCTTATTTTTCATTATTTTACTCTTATGCTTCTTACTTTTAACTATAGTTCTTTTATAGTTATAAAAGAACAAGAATTAGAACTGAATGTAAGAGAATGACAAAAGGAAGAAACACAAGTTGCATATTTAAGTGCGCTTTCCCACGGGTATCTAGTTTAGAATGCAATTTAAAACCTAAGAGGTCATAGATTTAAAGCCTAAAAATGTAATTTGTCATTCTTTATATAAAACAGTCTTTCTACAAAATCAGTAATTGTCAACCTTTTTCATCTTGTGGCATACATAAACTAATCACTAAAATTCTGCAGCACACCAAGAAACCCACACATATATATTTTTTGCTGATCTGACACACATGCACACACACACACACACACACACACACACACAAAGGATTGCTATTTTGGGTTGACAGTTGTCATTTTTTTATTTGATAATCTAAGGGAAAAGAGGTCAGTGCCCCTGACTAAATAGTCAGGTATTGGATGTTTAAAAAATTTGTGCAGCACACCGGTTGCAAATCGCTGTACTAAACCATTCCTAACAACTTTTAAGTATGATGTTATTCTAGGATACTCTAAAGTACCACAAAAGGACGGCAATAAATAATATGTTTGATGGGAAAGTTAAAATCTTGTAATTCTTGGATAGTGAGCATATTTGCAGAAGCAGTAGAGCTTATTTATTAAAAATATTTATTGATCACTTGAGTCCAGGCATTGTGGTAGGCAGGCAATGAGACTATAAACTGAGATATACAGCTTACAGTCTTGCAGGTGAGAGACAATCCAATATTCACACAAGTCCATAATTACAAATTATATTTTACGCGATGAAGGAAAAGTTCAGAGTGCTATGAACTCTGAGCATACATCAGAGGAATCTAATTCAGTGGGGAAGGGGGATGTCAGGTAATGTGATGGCTAAGAGATCAGAGTTCAAACCCCATCTACGCCACTTACTGGCCTGGATAAACGACTTACCTCTCTGAACCTCAGTTTTCTCATTTGTAACGGTATATCACAGGGTTGTTATAAATATTAAATGAGAAAATTCATGAACTTGGCAGTGTCTAAATATCATTCAACCCATGTTCCATAAATATTTGGTTATTAGGAGCTATTCTGATTCTCTCGGTTGTAGTTGCCCCCTATCCACACTCCCACAAGACACTCCGTGTACCACTACTACAACATCTACCTGACTGTATTACAATCGTCTCTTCATTTACCTGTTCCCCCTCTAACTAGACTGTAAGCAACTTGAGGACAGGAATAGAGCCTTAGGCTTCTTACATCCCTACCTCTCCTGGCATTGTCTAGCTCACAACAGGGGCTACTTAAATGTTTTTAGGAGCAAGAAACTCACTCTCCCCTTCACACTAACCATCTTTATGTCACCAGAGCCTTCATGTCTTTCTTAAACCATCTCAGGGATTTGCATTTGCTATTCCCTCTGCCATAAACAGTCTATTTACTTACTAAGAACATTATAGTGCTTTTATAGAGAACGCTTCCCCAGATCTTTTAGTGCTAGCTCCTTGGCATTCATATCTCTGCTCAATTACTCTTCCCTAGAGCTATTTTATGACCATCTTGTCCAAAACAGCACTCCACCTCAGCCCTTATTTTATTCCTAATATTTACTACTTATTAACTTATTTACTCATATAGCGTCTGTTTCTTCCAGAATGTAAACTCTGAGGACAAGTTTGCCTGACTGATTCAATACTATAAAACCTTCACTTGCAACAGTGCCTGGCACATGGTAGATTTTCAACAAATAACAGAATGAATGAATGAATGAGTCCAAAGTTTTGGGCTTCTACCATAGTTATTTTCAGTAAATCATATATGTTTAATACATAGGAGGGATACAAAGACAGTTACAAAGAAGCCTTCTGTTGGAAGAATTGGTTAATAAAATGATCAAAAAGCCGGCAGCCTGCCAAAACACAGTTTGGACAATCCAGTGAACAGGTAAACTGTTCTGGATTAAGGTCAAAACAAATTCTAGCCTATTAGAGGGTTAAGGTCAGAACATATTCTAGCCTCTCAGAGGGTCTTAACCTTGTTGTTCCCAGTAAAGGATGACGTTCTCACAAAGAAGCACACTCCTGGGGTGGGGAGGGGATGGGGGAGCAGAGGTGGTACATAGAAGGATGCATATGCAAGCAGAAAGTTTATTCAGTGATTCTTAGCTGGGAGAAAAGAATAGATATTTGGCAATGTCTGGAGACATTTTGTCAGGATTTGAGGTTAGGGTGAAGAGGGGGTAGGGGTGTCACTGGCAGTTAGTGGGCAGAGGCCAAAGATGCTGCTTAACATCCTATCTAATAAAAGAGAAACATGGTAATTAGTGTACAACCACTACCCTTCCCATTGGCTAATCAGGGAGATATGCAAATTAACTGCCAGCCAATATGGCGGCCGGCAGCCAGGCAGTTTGAAACTAACATGAGGCTTGCTTGCTTCAGTGATGGAGGACTCCAACGTTCCCCGCCTGCTGCTGCAGGCCTCTGAGCTGCAACTCTAAGCAACTATGTAACAAATATAGAAGCTAAACAAAACCCCAGAAACCTGCTTTAGTCACCGGGCTTCAGCCAGCAGGATCGCAACATTGTAAGCAAAGGCCAGAAACCTACTTTCAGCAGCGGAGGCCTAAGAGCTGGAGCCAAGCCTCAAAGCTAAAGCTGGCCCAGAATAAAAAAAAAGAAAAGAAAAAAAGGAGCAGTTGGGAGCTTCAGTCACCCCCAGCCTGAAAACAGCCCTCAGTCCCTCACCCAGACTGGCCAGGCACCCCAGTCCCCACTGAAGGGTGTGTGACCAGCTGCAAAGAGCCATCATCCCCTCATCCAGGCTGGCCAGGCACCCCAGTGGGGACCCCCACCCTGAAGGGTGTGTGACCAGCTGCAAACAGCCATCATCCCCTCACCCACGCTGGCCAGGCACCCCAGTGGGGACCCCCACCCTGATCCAGGACACCCTTCAGGGCAAACCAGCTGGCACCCACCCATGCACCAGGCCTCTACCCTATATAGTAAAAGGGTAATATGCCTCCCAGCACCGGGATCAGTGGAGCCGAGAGGCCTCCCGGCACCGGGATCAGCGTGACAGGGGGCAGTGCCCAAATCCCCTGATCGCCCTGCGGCTCTGTGTGTGACAGGGGGCAGGGGCCACAACCTCCCTATCTTCCCTGCTCTGTTCGTGACAGGGGAAGGCCCCCCAACCCCCTGATCAGCCCTGCTCTGTGCCTGATAGGGGGGAGCTCCCCAACCCCCTGATCGCCCTGTGGCTCTGTGTGTGACAGGGTGCGGCGCCCCAACCCCCCCCTCCCCCCACGGGCCCTGGGGTAGAGCCATAACCTCCCCATCAGCCCTGCCCTGAGTGTGAGAGTGGCGGCGCCCCAACCCCCTGATCGGCCCTGCTCTGTGGGTGATAGAGGGCGGCGCCCCAACCCCCTGATGGGCCCTGCTCTGTGCGTGACAGGGGGCAGCGCCCCAACCCCCTGATTGGCCCTGCTCTGTGCGTGACAGGGTACAGAGCCCCAACCCCCCTGATGGGCCCTGCTCTGTGAGTGACAGGGGGCAGTGCCCCAACCCCCTGATTGGCCCTGCTCTGTGTGTGACAGGGGGTGGCTCCGCAACCTTCCCATCGACCCTGCCTTGAGTGTGACAGTGGACGGTGCCCCAACCCCCCAATCGGTCCTACCTTGAGCGTGACTGAGGGTGGCATCACAACCTCCCAATAGGCCCTGCTCTGAGCCCGACCTGGGGCTGCACCTAGGGATTGGGCCTGCCCTCTGCCACCCAGGAGCAGGCCTAAGCCAGCAGGTCATTATCTCCCGAGGGGTCCCAGACTGTGAGAGGGCACAGGCCAGGCTGAGGGACCCCCCTCCCCCCCCAGTGCACAAATTTTTGTGCACCGGGCCTCTAGTCCTTATATAATAAAAGGCTAATATGTAAATTGACCGAACGGCAGAACGACCGGTCACTATGATGCGCACTGACCACCAGGGGGCAGACACTCAACAAAAGAGCTGCCCCCTGGTGGTCAGTGAGCTCCTACAGGGGGAGAGCCACTCAGCCAGAAGCCCTTAGTTGGACATCCCCCAAGGGCTCTCGGACTGCGAGAGGGTGCAGGACAGGCTGAGGAATACCCCCCACCCCCCGCCCAAGTGCACGAATTTTGTGCACTGGGCCTCCAGTCTCACATAAAAGGACAACTCCATAAAAGAATGACTTATCCAGTCCAAATGTCGATAGAACCACTGTTGAGACATCTTTGTACCCCTTCCCCTTCACTAAAAAAAGCATATTACATATAATTAGATACATAACCTTAAATGCAAATGATATAATTAGATACATAACCTTAAATACATTTGCATTTAGACAATTAAACCCACATGACTTTAACAATCGCTGGTGACAACAAGACTGTAACACATCAGTATGTAAGTCCCTGCTACTAATCCCGGGTAGATTCCGAAAATAATAACATTCGTCTGGAAACTTGAGACTACCTCTAAAAATCAAATCAGTTAGAAGGAACTCTACAAAACCAGAAACCTATGTAATCCCTAAGACAAGCTATATAAAGACTGCACTCTGCCATTGCAATTTTAAGCACACAATACCCACTTCATCTGGGTATTTTTCCCCCTGCATGTCCTTTTCAAATTTCACCTTTTCCACAAAACCACAAAGCCTTTCCTCATAACTCCACTAATCTCTGTTACAGTGCCTTCCACCTAGAGGGCACTCAATCAAAAGTTAGATGCCCACAACATTCACTACTAAAGGAAACTCCGGTCCACTCAGCTCATTCCATCGAATTCTCTCTGCGTTTAAGGTTAATACTACACAAATAAGCATTCTGAGCTCTTTGTTTCATGTCTGTACGCCTTGTTCGCCATCTTTCCTGCTGCCAAAGACTGTCCCGTGTCCTTCGGCATACACGCAAGCCCTCGGATGGAGCAAGGCACCAAAAATTAATTCTTAAAAGAATTTCCCGATTCAAACGTTTTTAGGATTCCTAACTGTCACCAGCCAGGAAATACGTCTGTGAGGAGAGTGACGTGTGTTTAAGGAGCTCAAGTGGATGTCCCAAAATGCTTTCTTTCCAATACCTCTTCGACCCTCAACTTCCCCTACTGCGTTCGCACGCAAAGTTTTTCTACGTAGACGGGGCAGCAAGGTCGCGGACCCGCAGGAGTTACGTAACTCCTCGGGATCTCCCACTTCAGCTATCTTTTTCTTAAAGGCGGGGGCCACTTTCCATGCCGTTACCAAGGCAACCAAGAGCAGCAGAAATCTGAAGTGGTTCTATCTACGGAAGAAACTCCAAGGTCCGAACTGTAGCTAGGCTCTCTGTTCAGTGCCATCCCGAGCACTTTTGTTCCTCTTTCCTTTTTTGTTCAGGAATCCTTGTTTCGGGACAGACCGCAGAGAGACCTCAGCTGACAATCGGCCGTCCAACAAGGCAGTCGCCTCCTGCCCGCTTCACTCACACTGCCCCCCACACCCCCATCGCGCCCACCGAGCCGCGCGCTCGAGGGAGCGCCCCCACGCCCGCCCCCCAATGCTTAAGCGAAAAACAAGTGCGACTCCTCGGCAGCTGAGGCTAGAGAACTACCCACCACGCCGCTGCTTTCGGCCCTAGCGAAGGGGCAAACTGAACCCGGGAAGCCACTCAGGAAAGACCCCAGCTTCGGCGAGGCCTAGTCGCCCCGGTGGCCGGTGGGAGGGCCAGGCCGAGATCTCGGCCCCTGTCGTTCTGTGCCCTGGGCCCGGTCACCGCTAGGAGAGTGTGGACAGAAAAACGAAAAAAGTGGTACTTCCAGACCCTTCCGTATTGACTGAGGACCCGAATTGTGAACCCACCTGGTGAGCGCCATCTTCTTCCGCTTGCTTTCAGCGCCCGCGACAGCACCGCGGGGCGGGTCTTTCCCCAAGACGAGTTAGGAAAAGGACGGAGCGCGTAATACGCAGGCGCGTTAGCCGCAAGGTGTTCTGGGATTCGTAGTTCTTGGACTAAGACCACTATTCGGTTCTATTCTATCCAGACCGAGCTGTTATGGGATAAGTGATTCATTTAAAAGCACAAGCTTCGCCCTAGCCGGCTTGGCTCAGTGGATAGAGCGTCGGCCTGCGGACTGAAGGTTTAATTCCGGCCAAGGGCACATGCCTGGGTTGCAGCTTGGTCCCCAGTGGGGGGTGTGCAGGAGGTGGTCGATCAATGATCATTGATGTTTCTATCTCTCTCTCCTCTCTTTCTCTCTGAAATCAATAAAGAAATACAAAAAAAAAAAAAAGCACATGCTTCACTCATCTGCTGTAAAAGGAGGCCTTTCAAACTTTTATTCTATTTCCTAGTCATTTCTCTTATAGGGGTCCCAAATATAAGAGTCTTCCTGAGACAGCAATATTAAAGGATGAGGATTTTATTTTATTTTTTTAAATATAGTTTTATTGATTTCAGACAGGCAGGGAGAAGGAAAGATAGAAATATCGACGATGAGAGAGAATCATTGATTGACTGGCTTCTGCACACCCCCTACTGGGGATAGAGCCTGCAACCCGGAATTGAACCTGGGAGCTTTCAGTCCACAGGCTGACGCTCTATCCACTGAGACAAACTGGCTAGGATGAAGGGTTTTAAAACAGTAGAAAATCATAAGA
Organism: Myotis nattereri; assembly: GCF_964212035.1. NCBI lineage: Eukaryota > Metazoa > Chordata > Mammalia > Chiroptera > Vespertilionidae > Myotis > Myotis nattereri. The sequence goes on along the minus strand of NC_138075.1, from coordinate 21,139,644 downwards.
CTGGCGAATGGAGAGTTCTTGGATGCTGGAAGCCTGTCCATCCTTGCTGCTTGACACAGTCGCTGCAGGGAAGAAACATCTGCACAGCATATGTTTCAAGGGACCTGGCATATATGACAAACTGTTCTTAATATGTTTGCTCCCCTTCTTGGCGCTATGTTTTAACCAAGGTCACCTCTCCGAGAAAGGTTGTTTCCCCAGGTAGGGATTTTTCCCTGAATTTAGGGAAGGAATAAAACCCCTTAATTAAGTGCCAGGCAGGTAGTTAATCACTTTAACTACAAACAATCATGCTTAAGCTACATAATGTTTACTCCCTGGAATGGAGATAAGAAACGCCCTAACCTTTGGAATAGAAATTGATAGGATTAAAATCAATTGGTATAAATACAGATGTAACAAGACAATAAAAAAACAGAACCTGGCAACACAGAACCTGGCTGGAGAACCTGGAGAACCTGACTAGAGAACCTAGCGAGAGAACATGGCTACAGAACCTGGCTGGAGATCCTAGACAGAACTTGGCTGGAGATCCTGGCTAGGTTGCTGATCAACTGAACGCTGCTTCTGTGTCATTTCTTCTTCACCGACTCCGTCCACACCTTTGGGGACCCCTGGACCTGTTGGGGTTGGACCCCAACACTTGGGCACTCTGAAAATATTTACACTCAAATTTTTCTTTAGGTTTTATCCAGTACCATAAGACACCCCCCTCTCTTTATTCTCCTGAGGAGGTATTGTGTAATCCTTATTGTTACCTTTAGAACTGTGAACCTGAGAAAGAAGACACCAACTAAAAAGGGCTCCCAGTGGCTAACTGGGCTCAAATTTAAAACAAATAAAGAAACCAGTTTAGCCTCCATTTTCACACAGGGGCCTCCACGAAAGTGCACTTCAGGAAGACTTCTGCACTGTTTTTTGACCCTGAGATAGCCTTTATAAAGGAGCTTCTGGAATCCTATTTCAACTAATAGGTCTGAGGCTTTTCCCATCCAGTCAGAGCTGCACAGTTCTAACCAACCAGAGTGGCTCTATTCTGACCATTCAGGACAGTGACTTTCAGACCAATCAAACTTCAAGAATTTGGAGTCCTCATTTGCATGAGGACAGACCAATCAGGGCCCAGGTCCAGGGACTTCTGTCCATATAAGCCAGCTCACCTTGGGAGTAGAAAAAGGGCAAAGCAGATCTGCAAGGAACATAGCTGAGCAGTATAATGGGAGAGGGGCCTAACACCAGGGCTGCCTCACAGCTGTGCTGTTTGCATAGGGGTGCTGTATCACAATTGAGTTTTCTTGCACTGAATAGTTTTCCTTTTCACTGCACCCCAAGTTAGGGATTCCTGCTGGCGTTGAATTGATACCAATGACAAGCCATTGACATGCATGCATTATTTATGCATGTTTGTATGTATGAACTAGAGGCCCAGTGCATGAAAATTCATGCACTGGAGGGGGTACCTTAGCCTGGCCTGCCCCCTCTCACAGTCCAGGAGCCCTCAGAGATGGGAGGCAACCTGGCAATCAGGGGAAGGTGATGCCCCATCACACCACTGCTGCTGCCACTGCCAGCAGCACAGCCTCAGCTGGCCCTGGTTTCCTGAGCCTCAGGAGGCTCTGGACAGCTGGGCAGCCACCATCCAAGGCTTGTCTGCTCCTCGGGTGTCAGCTGGGCAGCCTCCATCTGATGCTTGCCTGTGCCTCTGGCTGGCCCTGGGTGCTGGGGAGCTGAGGAGACTGGGGTACTCCAGAGGCAGGCGTGTGGAGCCACCAGACCCACCTGGGGGTGGGTCCGTCTGTGCTGTGCGCCTGCTGCCCCTGGCGGGGCTGAGGGGACTGGGTGCTGCCATCTTTGAAGGCATGGCACTCAGTTACCATATTCCCTCATTATTGGCTGTGGGGGCCGCCATCTTTGTGCGGGCTTGATGGTCAATTAGCATATTCCCTCTTTATTAGATAGGATGTATGTGTTTTAGATAGTGTTTTACATAGATTATGGGTCAAACATAATCTTTGATGCAGTGATAGGATAACTGGCATCTGCTTCAAAATATTGGAAAGAGGAAAGTGGGTGAAGTATAGATGAAATGAGAATAGCCTTGAATTTTGATCACTGTTGAAGCTGGATAATGGGGACATGGATGTTAACTATAGTGTTCTACTTTTGCATGCGTTTGAAATTTTCTATGATAAAAAATAGAAACAAACTTTTAATTGCAGTATAGCACACATAGAAAGGTGCATACACTCTAAATCAGGGGTCCTCAAACTTTTTAAACAGGGGGCCAGTTCACTGTCCCTCAGACCGTTGGAGGGCCGGACTATAGTTTAAAAAAAAAACTATGAACAAATTCCTATGCACACAGCAGCGGCAAAAACACCCGGTGGGCCAGATAAATGTTTTCGGCGGGCTGCATGTGGCCCGGGGGCCGTAGTTTGAGGACCCCTGTTCTAAATCTATTGTTCTTTGAATTTTCCCAAACCAAACACTAGTCTGAGCAGAAGAAGCACCCCCTCTACACCCACCAGGATAACTTCATTCCTGGTGTGACAAGATTGTTCTAGGCTCATCTAATACTTTTTTTCTGCCCCAGACCTACAATCCCTCACTCCTTCAAGGAGTTCTCCTTTAAGTGGGAAAGTGATATTGAGAGGAAACAATCTGGATTCTGCAAGTGCTCATCATGTTATCGGGTTGATTATTGTTTGTAAGGCTTTTCAGTGGACAGAGCTAAAAAATTATCATGCACATTTTTTGAGAAAATGCATCATACTTTCATACCATTATTTCCCAAACTGCAGATTCAGGATTACACAGATTTTACTTAACTTTGATTTTATGTGTATCTCTTCTGAAAATCATGGTATTTAGTGGCATAATTGTGTATGTAAAACTGTGGATAAGGGGAGACTACTGTAACATAAACACAGTTTGGGGACTGATATTCCATCATGTTCACATCCCCAGGGATTATGCAGGACATATAAATGGGAGGTGGGGTGGAGGGCAGGGAAGAGAGGGGGGAAGAGATCTTGGGAAAGATCTTAGAATCCTGCCTGCCACAGGATATAAACCAAAGGAAAAATAGACCTTTTTTTTTGGTAAATGCAGGATTGTTGATCACATTGTGTAGGGTAACAAACATGATCTGGAAGTCTGAAGATACATATTCAAGCTATATATAATAATAAAAGTAAAATATGCTAATTAGACCAGGCAGCTGAACAACCTTCCGGAGGTCATTCCAGATGAAGCCACAGTGGTGGGGGCCGAAGCAGAGGCGGTTAGGGGCAATCAGGCAGGCAGGCGAGTGGTTGGGGTGATGAGGCAGGCAGGTGAGTGGTTGGGGTGATGAGGCAGGCAGGCGAGCAGTTAGGAGAGATGAGGCAAGCAGGCAGGGCAGTTAGGGGTGATGAGGAACATAGGCAAACGTTAGGGGTGATCAGGCAAGCAGTCAGGCCAGTGGTTAGGAGCCAGTAGTCTTGGATTGTGAGAGGGATGTCCAAGGGGTTCCAGATTGTGAGAGGGTGCAGGCCAGGCTAAGGGATTCCACCCCCACCCCTCGCCTGTGCACGAATTTTGTGCACCAGGCCTCTAACAACTTCAAAATAAGCTGTATTATCAGCTGTATTATCATGGTCTAGACCAGGGGTGGGCAAACTTTTTGACTCGAGGGCCACAATGGGTTCTTAAACTGGACCTGAGGGCCGGAACAAAAGCATGGATGGAGTGTTTGTGTGAACTAATATAAATTCAAAGTAAACATCATTACATAAAAGGGTACGGTCTTTTTTTTTTTAGTTTTATTCATTTCAAACAGGCTGGATCCGGCCCGCGGGCCATAGTTTGCCCACGGCTGGTCTAGACCAGTGGTTCTCAACCTTGGCTGCACATTAGAATCACCTGGGAATCTTTTTAAAATCCTGATTTCTGGGCCTCATTCTCCAGAAATTCTGTTTCTTTGTTATGGGGTGGGGCCACAACATTAGTAATAAAGAAACAGAATTTCTGGAGGATAAGGCCCAGAAATCAGGATTTTAAAAAGATTCCCAGGTGATTCTAATGTGCAGCCAAGGTTGAGAACCACTGGTCTAGATACTGAACTTCTTTGGCTCCAATTTTATCAAACTAAACGCTTATCCTGTTAACTGCTTAATATCTATATCATAGCATGATTATGACAATCAACTCTAAAATACTATGTAAATATACTAGTTATCACAGTTATTATTATGGTTGACAGTGATCTGCCTTAATTTTGCTTCAGGAGCCTATTATTTCTAAAAAGAGAATAAAAGAGGAGCAAATTAGATAAGATCCCAGAAGCCAAGATTAAGGAGCTTAGATTTAATTCAGCAGGTATTTTGAAGCCGAAGGGGGATTTAACTGGGTCTAAGAAACTGGCATGAAAGATGATTCTTAAGACAGATGGGTTTCTATGGTGATGAGGGACAAAAAAGGCCACTGAGGACAAGGTTAAAATAATTAACATGGGAAATCAGTCAGATACAGACCAAGACCTGGAATGTAGGATTGAAAGAAAAAGGTGGAAAAGGGTATTTATTTATTTTTGATTCTTTATTGTTTAAAGTATTACATATTTCTCCCCATTGACCTCTCCCCAGTCATTCCCACTTTCCCAGCACATACTCTCATCCCCCTACAGTTTGTGTCCGTGGTTATGCTTATATGCAGAGCTTTTATTATTTTTAAATTAATTTTATTGTTGAGAGTATTACAGATGTCCCCTATTTTCCCTCCTTTGCCCCCCTCTACTCATCTCCCCCGCCCTCATCCCAGGCTTTCACCTGTCTATGGTCTGTGTCCATGGGCTATTACTCATTTGTGCTTCTAAACCCCTTCACTTTTTTTTACCCAACCCGTGCCCACCCCCACAAATATGACCACCATCAAAATGTTCTCTTATCCATGAGTCTGTTTCTGTTTTGCTTGTTTGTCTATTTTGATTTTTAGATTCAATTGTTGACAAATATGCATTTATTGCCATTTTATTGTTCCTCTTCTTGATCTCTCCTCCTCCTCCTCCTCCTCCTCCTCCTCCTCCTCCTCCTCCTCCTCCTCCTTCTTCTTCTTCTTCTTCTTCTTCTTCTTCTTCTTCTTCTTCTTCTCCTAGAACACCTTTTAACATTTCATGTAATATTGGTTTGGTGGTGATTAATTCCTTTAGCTTTTTCTTGTCTGTGAAGCTCTTTATCTGATCTTCTATTCTAATTGATAGCTTTGCTGGATAAAATATTCTTGGTTGTAGGTCCTTGCTTTTCATCACTTTGAATATTTCTTGCCACTCTCTTCTGGCCTGCAAATTTTCTGTTGAGAAATAAGCTGACAGTCATATGGGTGCTCCCTTATAGATAACTAACTGCCTTTCTCTTGCTGTTTTAAGATTCTCTCTTTGTCTTTAACTTTTGGCATTTTAATTATGATGTGTCTTGATGTAGGCCTCTTTGTGTTCCTCTTGTTTGTGTTTCTCTGTGCTTCCTGGTCGTGTGTGTCTGTTTCTTTCACCAGGTAAGGGAAGTTATCTGTCATTATTTTTTCAAATAGGTTCTCAATTTCTTGCTCCCTCCCTGGAGAAGAGCCTTTAAAATCCACTCTCATTTTTCACAGAGGCACATACATGTGAAGCATTTCTACCAGTCCTGGTCCCTCACTGTCCTTGGGGCATATAGAGAATAGCAACTGAATTTAATAGCAATCTTAGGAAAACATAAGTAAGAAAGCAAATCTACTGCAAAAGTAAGACGATATTCTACGCCAAGGCTAAGTACTTTATTCATGTTTGTGGGGGTGGGGGGTCTTCCTTACAGCATTCATCCCTCATTACTACAGTTAGCAGCTGCTTGCTCATAAATAGAGAACCCAGTGTAGGCCAGAATTGGTGGTGCTCCATGTTGCAAGTAGCAATCCACTGATTCTACTTTTAGTAATCCAGAAATTTGCCCTCAAAGAGCCTGGGGCATAACTAGTAGTGTTACCGGGAGGCACAAGACCTCTGTTCTTGTCTTCTTGAAGGAAATATTTCAATCAAGAGACAAAATGCAACAAAGCAAGCAAGAATTTATTGGCTGCAGCAAAAACACACTTAGACCAGTGAAACAAGGAAGGCCATAGAAGAAGCAACAGGAGAGCCTAGGAGGAGCTGCTCTGGCTCACTGAGAAGTCAGAGAAAAGAGGCTGTGGAGACAGGTTCAGGGGCTTAATCCAGGACAAGCTGCCACTGACCACTACTCTCTTGGATGCAAGTCTTGTGAGGTCCTTTAGTGGGAAGAAGGGGAGACGGAAACAGCGCATACATGCTCCCCTGGGGGAGAGTGAGACTCTTGCGTTGAGGGTATTTATCTCTCTCTTTTGGATGGGAATCTTAGTGGCGGGGGGGGGGGGGTCTCAGGAGAGGGTCTCAATAGAATATTCATCAGCTTTCGGGTGTGCTCTTTCAGGGTCATGATCTCCACTGACTGGTTGGCATCAGGGCAGGCGATCGTTTGTCAGTGTAGCTGGTCCTAAGGCAGCCATGGGTCACTTGCCTGGTTTTGCTGCTTTTTTTGGGTGTGGAGCTGAAATACAACTGAGACCTAGATGTTATCTTTAGGGAGAAAAAGGTCAGGAGGTCTAAATTGCATGACCACCGACATGCTAAGGGAAGGAAAGTTACCCTTGGGATGAGGTTCTTATTTTGCCAGTTTTGCCCCTTGTTAGGCATCTGGGGCTTTCTGCCCTGGTGATTTTCTGAACCTGGCCCATGGTCCTTGCTCTGCTTATGTCTGTCTAACTGCCTATAACAGTAGTAGTAGGGTGGAGTAATTTTACACACACATTCTGAAGTCAGTGTTCCTGGGTTCCCTTCCCAGCACCCTAATCTGCTAGTTGTGCATCCTGGACAAGTTACTTAATTTTTCTCTCAGTTTTCTCATTGGCCAGAAAAAATGGGGAAAGTAAGTATAATCTAGTCCCACAAAGTTGTTGAGATAATTAAATGAGTTAATCATGTAAAGTGATTAGAACAAGCCAGCATAGAGTAAGCATTCAAAAAGTAATTATTTTCTGGTCTTAATTTAATTGGCTTTAACAACATTTATTAAGCTTCTTGAACTTCAGATTTTGTGGTAAAGTAAGGCAATTACACTCAGTTTTATTTCTAAGGTACCTTCCAACTAACATTCTTTTCTCCTGTATGATTGTATGTTTCTATTTATTATAATGTCAGTATTTTATGCTCTGATGCCATTATGCTTTAGTTATTGCTGCTTTATTTATTACCTATTTATTTATTATGTTTTTATTGATCTTAGAGAAAGAGAGAAATATTGATGTGAAAAAGAAACAATTGATTCACTGCCTCCTGCAAGCCCCCTATTTGGGATTGAGCTCCAAAACCTGGGCATGTGCCCTGACAGGGAATCAAACCAGCTACCTTTTGGAACATGGACGATGCTCCACCAATTAAGCTACACTAGCCAGGGCTGCTGCTTTATTTAAATTCATTCTCTGGTGAAAAATGGTACTGACCCACCTCACTGTTTCTCCTTATTAGAAGTCTTTCATTTGCCTTTACAATCTTTAAAAAAAAAAAAATGTAAAAGCAACATGTCTGTTTCTATTACTGTACTAGAGGCCCGGTGCATGAATTTGTGCACCGGTGGGGTCCAGCCGGCCCGTCCTGATGGGGTCTATCAGGCCAGGCCAGCTGGGGGGAGGGGCCGTGGGAGGTTGGCCAGCTGGCCCCGCCCTTGATCAAGCCGGACTCAGAGAGTGAAGGAGCTGGATGCACAGGTGGCCAGGCCAAGCCCCCCAGCCTGCTTCTCAGTCTCACTCGTGTGGATTGGGCCAAAGCCTGCTGCCCGAGACGGGGGAGGGTTGCGGCAGGGTGGGGGTTCCCTGACCTGCCAGCCTTGGTGACAATCATCTCTGTGCCCAACTGATTGAATTCGTCCCACAGAGCCTTCATCTCAAGCTGCACACTCACGCTGGTCACCTTCACGTTCTTCTTTACCGGTGCCTTGGCAGCAGCTGTGCAACTGGCCCCGGGGCCCTCGGGCTCGGCAGCAGTGCTGGTGGCGACCCCTGCAGCCAATGCATCATAGCAACGAGTTGTTCTGGTCATTCTGCCATAATGGTCACTGGGCTTTTATTATATAGACTAGAGGCCCGGTGCACAAAAATTTGTGCACTCGGGGGGAGGGTGGTCCGTCATGCCCGGCCTGTGCCCTCTCACAGTCTGGGACCCCTCGGGAGATAACGACCTGCTGGCTTAGGCCTGCTCCCGGGTGGCAGAGGGCAGGCCCAATCCCTAGGTGTAGCCCCTGGTAGGGCTCAGAGCAGGGCTGATTGGGGAGTTGGGGCGCCGCCCCCTGTCATGCACAGAGCAGGGCGAATCGGGAGGTTGTGATGCCACCCTCAGTCATGCTCAGGGTAGGGCCGATTGGAGGGTTGGGGCACCACCCCCTGTCACACTCAAGGCAGGGTCGATGGGGAGATTGTGGCACCACCCCCTGTCACGCACAGAGCAGGGCCCATCAGGGGGTTGGGGCACCGCTACTCTCACACTCAGGGCAGGGCTGATGGGGAGGTTATGGCTCTACCCTGTCACACACAGAGCAGGGCCCGTGGCAGGGAGGTTGGGGCGCCGCACCCTGTCACACACAGAGCCGCAGGGCGATCAGGGGGTTGGGGAGCTCCCCCCTATCAGGCACAGGGCAGGGCTGATCAGGGGGTTGGGGCACCTTTCCCTGTCACGAGCAGAGCAGGCTGGATAAGGAGGTTGTGGCCCCACCTCCTCTCACACACAGAGCCGCAGGGCGATCAGGAGGTTTGGGTGCTGCCCCCTGTCATGCTGATCCCGGTGCCAGGAGGCCTCGCGGCTCCGCTGATCCCGGTTCTGGGAGGCACATTACCCTTTTACTATATAGGATAGAGGCCTGGTGCACGGGTGGGGGCCGGCTGGTTTGCCTGAAGGGTGTCCTGGATCAGGGTGGGGGTCTCCACTGGGGTGCCTGGCCAGCCTGGATGAGGGGATGATGGCTGTTTGCAGCTGGTCAAACACCCTTCAGGGTGGGGGTCCCCACTGGGGTGCCTGGCCAGCCTGGATGAGGGGATGATGGCTGTTTGCAGCTGGTCAAACACCCTTCAGGGTGGGGGTCCCCACTGGGGTGCCTGGCCAGCCTGGATGAGGGGATGATGGCTGTTTGCAGCTGGTCAAACACCCTTCAGGGTGGGTGTCCCCACTGGGGTGCCTGGCCAGTCTGGGTGGGGGGTTGAGGGCTGTTATCAGGCTGGCGGGTGGCTGAAGCTCCCAACTGCTCCTTTTTTTCTTTTTTTTAAAAATCTGGGCCAGCTTTAGCTCTGAGGCTTGGCTCCAGCTCTGAGGCCTCTGCTGCTGAAAGCAGGTATCTGGTTTGTTTGGGTTCTATAATCGAAACACTGTATCAACTCCAGCTCTGAGATCCTGGCTGGCTGAAAGCACGTTTCTGGGTTTAGCTTCTATATTTGTAACAATGCTTCAAACTGCAAGCTCAGAGGCCGGTAAGGCAGGCGGGGAAGGTTGGAGTCCTCCGTCACTGAAGCAAGCAAGCCTCATGTTAGCTTCAAGCTGCCTGGCTGCCGGCTGCCATCTTGGCTGGCAGTTAATTTGCATATCGCCCTGATTAGCCAATGGGAAGGGTAGTGGAGGTACAGCTAATTACCATGTTTCTCTTTTATTAGATAGGACTAGAGGCCCAGTGCATGAAATTCATGCACTGGTGGAGGGGGTCGGTCCCTCAGGAAGGCCTGTGCCCTCTTGCAGTCTGGGACCCCTCGCTCCTTACTGCCCGCCTGCTTGCTGCTCCTTAGCGCTGCCCTGGAGGCAGGAGAGGCTCCTACCACCGCCGCTGCTCTTCCCAGTCATGAGCCCAGCTTCTGGCTGACTGGCCCTCCCCCTGTAGGAGCACACTGACCACCAGGGGGCAGCTCCTTCATTGAGCGTCTGCCCCCTGGTGGTCAGTGCGTGTCATAGTGACCTGTCGTTCCACCAGTCAGTCAATTTGTATATTAGGCTTTTATTATATAGGACTAGAGGTCACTGGGGGGGAGGGGCAGTGTCCGTCAACCCAGCCTGCACCCTCTCCTTGGCTAATTTTCTTTAAAGTATTAATGACATTGTGGTTATGTAGGAGTAGGTAAGAATAATGTCCTTGGGACATCTCTCTCACAATTCAGGACTGCTGGCTCCTAACTGCTCACCTGCCTGTCTGCCTGATTTCCCCTAACCACTTCTGCCTGCCAGTCTGATCACCCCCTAACTACTCCCCTGCTGGCCTGATTGACACCTAACTGCTCCCCTGCCAGTCCAATCACCCCCAACTGCCTTCCCCTGATGGCAGCCATCTTGTGATGATGTTGGGGTGGCCATCTTGTGACGACAAGGGGGTGATCATCTTGTGATGATGCAAGGGCGAGACACCACCTAGGCTTTTATTAATATAGATAGTTTAAAAAATTAGACCTCCAGATTACTTGGTAACTGCAACAGAAGAGACGTGGCTGTCATCACCTTGGTATTTCTAATAGAGGGACAATCTGGCATTAGGTGTTTCCATTACCTGATCTAGGCAGCTCTAACTTCCAGTTCACAAGAAATTCAGGAGATATAGGAGCAAGATAAACAGCACAAGGAAACAATCAGAAAAATCTAGAATGGGAAACATTCTATAGGACAACTGGCTTAGGATCTTTGAAATATCAGTGTTATATAAAAAAAAAAAGTAATAGAGTAAATGAAAGAGAGACCAAATGCATGAGTAAAAAGCTCAATTGGATTCTGGTTCAGCTGGTAAAAATGATAAAAGATATTTGTGGGACATTTGGACAAATTTGAATATGGACTTGTGGTAGACTACATTATAAAATGTTGGCTAATTTTCTTTAAAGTATTAATGAAATTGTGGTTATGTAAGAGTAGGTAAGAATAATGTCCTTATTCTTTTAAAAAATTATTTATTATTTACTTTTAAATATATTTTTTATTGATTTCAGAGAGGAAGGGAGAGAGAGAGAAACATCAATGATGAGAGAGAATCATTGATCAGCTGCCTTTTGCACACTCCACACTGAAGATCACATGCCCCACACTGGAGATCAAGCCGGCAACCCAGGCAGGTGCCCTGACCGGGAATCGAACTGTGACCTTCTGGTTCATAGGTCGATGCTCAACCACTGAGCCATGCAGGCTGGGTGATGTCCATAGTTTTTATTGAATCTCCATTACCTAGGCATGACTGCCTATGTGGCTGATCTCAGTATCCAGCCCCTCCAGACAGCTACTGTTACTGCATGACCGATAGCCCCCATGCTAAATCACATTGCCGGTCTTTCTGGATAGCCACCACCCTAAGACTATTTGATGTGGCCAGCTGCTAACTTAAATCATATTTTTGAGACTATCTGGCCCTGGCCGGTGTGGCTCAGTTGGTTGGATGTCATGCCATGCACAGAAAGGTTGCCAGTTTCATTCCAGGTCAGGGCACATGCCCGAGTTGTTGGGCTTGATCACATAGATGTTTCTTTCTCCCTCTCCTTTTCCCTCTCTCTAAAAAATCAATTTAAAAGTCACTAAAAAAAAAGGGGAAAAAAGACTATCTGCTGACTCGAGGCTCCAAGGCAAAGACCCTCGTATTAGGCATGACATTTCAAGAGCTTAGAGATTACTTCCCAGAAGCTGAGGACAAAGGCCAGATCACTGTTTGGGCAAGGTTAAATTCTTGACTACAGAAACTTTGAAAACATTGAGCTAAGTGAAAGGAGCCAGTCACAAAAGGCCAGCTCAACAGCTACACAATGGAATGTTATGCTGCTGTAAAAAAGAAAGAATTCTTACCATTCGCAACAGCATGGATGGACCTAGAGAGCATTATGCTAAGTGAAATAAGCTAGTCAGAGGAAGATAAATATTACAGGATCTCACTCATTTGTGGAATATAATGAACAACATAAACTGATGAACAAAAATAGATCCAGAGACAGACCGTTAAACCTCAGAGGGAAGGCAGGGGAGGATGGAAGGGGTGGTAAGAGATTAACCAAAGCACTTGTATGCATGCATATAAGCATAACCAATGGACACAGACAGTTGAGGGTGAGGGCATGTGCTGGGGGGTGTGAGCAGCCGGAGAGAGGTCGATGGGGGAAAAAGGAGACATATGTATTATCTTAATAAATAATTAAATTTAAAAAGGCCAGCTATTGCATAATTCCATTTATATAAAATTTACAGAATAGACAAATCCATGGAGACAAGAAGTAGATTAATAGTTACCTGAGGGCGGAGAAACTAAGATGGCGGCATAGATAAACACCGGGAAATTGCTGCTTCCCGCAACAATTGATAAATGCATCAAAAACACAAGTTGGACATCATCCAGAACTACAGGGGGGCTGGCTGAGTGTAAATTCTACAACTAGAAGGAAAGAAAAGCACACTGAGAGCCAGAGGAGCTGCGGAGGTGGAGTGCAGAGGTACAGGGGCTCGCGCGCGCGGAAAGGGTCTGGCACCTGAGGGCGCGACTGTCTTTTTGAATCCGGAGGGAGACACAAGCTCCCGACGGCTCTGAAATCCGGTTCCGGGAAGTCTCTGGGAACCCAGGACTCATACGGGGAGAAACTGGACTGTCTGGCAGCGGGCGAGCTTGAGAGAGGCTTTCCCTCAGAGGTGCTTGCAACCATTGCAGGGACACTGGGACTCGCGACTCCTTAGGGCGGGGCTGAGGCTCTGCCATAGCTGCTCTCTCCGCCCTTTGATTCCTTGAGACCCCGCCCCGCCCAGGCTGCCGCAGAGGCTTTTGCATATGAATGCCCTGGCCATTTGCAACCTGTAATTACCTAATAAACTGCAGCTGGGCAAGACAGACCTAGAACTTCCAAGAGAAGGCCCAAGGCCCCACAGCGGCTTGCATTGCTTCACAGCTGAGCCTCATCAGGGCACCTCCAAACTCCAAAAAAGGAAGGGGAATCTGCAGTTCTCTTCATAGCTCCTGCTGTGTAACCTCAGGCAGAGGCTAAATTAGCACCTCCTTAGATCCAAGAGCCACTGTGCCCAGTGGTCAGAGGGGGGCCATCCAGATCACAACTCCTCAGATCCATAAGGGACACACTCAGGGTGCAGTCTCAGTGAGCACCAAAGCCCCACTGAAGCAAGTCTTGCCCCAGAAGGGTGTCTCCAGCACAGAAGTTCTCCCACTGCAGACACAGCTGATTCTCACTGCCAATTGGCCTGGAGGTCAATTCCTCCCAGTGATCATGCAACAACCAAGGCATAGCTACAACAAGACTGTGCACAAAGCCCACAAGGGGGTGCACCAAGAGTGTCCACCTCAGGTAACTGGGGAGGCTGAGCCACTGGGCCCTACAGGACACCTAGCACACAAAGCCACTCTATCAACACAGGGAAGCAGCCAAAATGCGGAGACAAAGAAACAGGTCACAAATGGCAGAAATGGAGGAAAGCAAACGACTGGATATAGAGTTCAAGGCCACGTTTATAAGGTTTTTCAAGAATTTTATGGAAACCGCTGATAAATTTAATGAGTCCCTCAATAAGTATAGTGAGACCATGGAGGACATGAAAAAGGACCAACTAGAAATTAAGCATACACTGACTGAAATAAAGAATAATCTACAGAGATCCAACAGCAGACAAGAGGATCCCAAGAATCAAGTCAAAGATTTGAAATACAAAGAAACAAAAAATACCCAACTGAAAAAGAAAAAAGAAAAGAGATTCCAAAAATATGAAGATAGTGTAAGGAGCCTCTGGGACAACTTCAAGCGTACCAACATCAGAATTATAGGGGTACCAGAAGGAGAGGGAGGGCAAGATATTGAAAACCTATTTGAAGAAATAATGACAGAAAACTTCCCCTACCTGGTGAAAGAAATAGACTTATAAGTCCAGGAAGCGCAGAGAACGCCAAACAAAAGGAATCCAAAGAGGACCACACCAAGACACATCATAATTAAAATGCCAAGAGCAAAAGACAAAGAGAGAATCTTAAAAGCAGCAAGAGAAAGACAGTCAGTTACCTACAAGGGAGTACCCATACGACTGTCAGCTGATTTCTCAACAGAAACCATGCAGGCCAGAAGAGAGTGGCAAGAAATATTCAAAGTGATGAATAGCAAGAACCTACAACCAAGATTACTTTATCCAGCAAAGCTATCATTCAGAATAGAAGGTCAGATAAAGAGCTTCACAGATAAGGAAAAGCTAAAGGAGTTCATCTCCACCAAACCAGCATTATATGAAATGCTGAAAGGTATTCTTTAAGAAGAGGAAGAAGAAAGGAACTCTTACCATTTGCCACAGCATGGATGGAACTGGAGAGCGGATAAATACCACATGATCTCACTCATTTGTGGAATATAATGAACAACATAAACTGATGAACAAGGACTGATCCAGAGACGGAGAGGCATTGATTGGACTGTCGGGCTTTGGAGGGAGGGTAGGGGAGGGTGGGGGTAAGGGGGAAAGATCAACCAAAGGACTTACATGCAGGCATATAGGCCTAACCAATGGGCACGGACAACGGGGCGGGGGGGGGGGGTTGAGGGCATGAGCGGGGGGGTGGGGTGGGTAGAGGGTAACGTGGGGACAAGGACACATATATAATATCTTAATCAATAAAAATATATTAAAAAAAAATAGTTACCTGAGACTAGGTTGGGTGGGGGAGGGGGATGGGAAAGATAAATGACTGCTAGGTGGGTACCGGGTTTCTTTTAAGAGAGTTGGAAAATAATATAGTGCTGATCATGGCACAACTCTGAGAATATACTAAAAACGACGTTGAAAAGGTGAATTTTATGGAATGTCAAATATATCTTAATAAAGCTACAAAAGGTAAAGTCAAGTAAAATGCAAAATTTATTAAATGGATAAGTGAATAAAAAGTATGATCTAGTATCCCTTCATTAATTTTTTTCTAAATGAGCTTTAGAATTATTTTGAGTTATTTTTAAAAAGTCTGTAAAAATATTGTCATTTGCTTGATCATAAACTAACTTAGAAAGCTGGTATCTTTACAATTTTATGTCTCAGGAGCACTATTTAGGTTTGACTTATTAAAATCTTTCATATTGCACTAGCCAGTTTGGCTCTAACCTTAAGGGGATTTGAAACACAAGGCTCCAGCAGGGATTAGGTTTTAGAACTAAGATAACAATCCCTTTTCCTATGAAGCAGCCTGGCAGGGGAACAATTTGCCCCTTGCCCTGAGCACTGTTGTTTGTTTTGATCATTTTCATTCTTATCAAATGTCCTGCAGGCTCTGAAGGCAGCCATCTGATACCTGAAGTGGCTCCCTTGTCTTTTCTCTAGTAACAAGATATTCCACCAAAATATACCTGTTTGTGGAGCAAGGAGCTACAGTGGGTGTAGATGGCTACGATTTAATAATCCTAAGGGGGAAAATACTGGGATAATAAGAATAAGAATATTTACTGTTTGTTGATGAGGTCCTCTGTGCCTATTTATCTCATTTCACCCTTACAGCAGCCTTATTAACCCCATTTTACAGATTGACATGTGGAGGTTTAGAGATATATTATTTCCCAAGATGACAAATACAAAATGACTAATCTGGAACTTAAATCCAAAGAATATGATCTTAATCACTATTTCCTACTGGCTCCCAAGTGGGAGATTCTATCTTTCTATGAAATCTGAAGTGAGACCTGAGTGTGAAGTCAGACAGACCTACTTCCCTGGCTTCTTAGCTCTGTAATCTTCAGCAAGTCTACCTACCTCATAAAGCTGTGAAGATGACATGAGATAATAAATGTAAAGTGTTTGATTCACAATGAGTACCAAATAAATATCAGCTGTTATTCTTCAAAAATGTATCAAAATTTTATCAAGTGCTTTTTCTATATTAGACCCTGTGCTAATTTAGGGGGACTCAAGAATTAAGTGCTGCTCTAACTGGTTTGGCTCAATGGGTAGAGCGTCGGCCTGTGCACTGAAGAGTCCCTGGTTCGATTCCAGTCAAGGGCACATGCCCTGGTTGTGGGCTCGATCCCCAGTGGGGGATGTGCAGGAGGCGGCCGATCAGTGATTCTCTCTCATCATTGATGTTTCTATCTCTCTCTCCCTCTTCCTTCCTCCCTGAAATCAATAAAAAAAGAAAAGAAAAGAATTAAGTGCTGTACATCCTGAGTCCTAAAGACCAGGGGGTTGGTAGAGCTGGGGTTTGTGGATTGAACCTGGCCTTCAGAAGTGTTCTGTTTCTCTCAGACTGACAAATCTTGGAGTAGGGAGTGGTGAGAAAAGATAAACCAAAGAACGTAAATACTTATATGCATAACCCATGGAGACAGACAATAGTGTGGTGAAGGCCTGGGGTGGGGTAGGGGCTGGGTGAAAGTGATAAAGGGGGGTGGGATGGGGGACATCTGTAATACTGTCAATTGTTAAAAAGAAATAGCCCAGCGCGGCCGGCATGGTTCAGTGGTTGAGCATTGACCTATGAACCAGGAGGTCACAGTTTGAATCCCAGTCAGGTCACATGCCCGGGTTGTGGGCTCCATCCCCAGTGTGGGGCGTGCAGGAGGCAGCCGATCAATGATTCTCTCTTAGTATTGATGTTTCTATATCTCTCTCCCTCTCCCTACCTCTCTGAAATCAATAAATATATATTAAAAAAGAAAAGAACAAAAGAAATAGCCCAGCTGGTGTGGCTCAGTGGTTGAGTGTAGGCCTATGATCCAGGAGGTCACGGTTTGATTCCCAGTCAGGTCACATGCTGGGAATTTCAAGCTGGATCCCCAGTGGTGGCGGTGGTGGTGGTGGGGCGCGTGCAGTAGACAACCGATAAATAATTCTCATCATTGATGTTGCTATCTTTCTCCCTCTCTCTCCCTTCCTCTCTCTGAAACTGAAAGATCAGACAGAGGATGAAAACCAGGACTACAGGCTTAATTAGAGGAGAAGGACCTGCCTGGCTGTCTTGCAAGGGGAGAACAGCAGCACACGCAGGGGTGGGCACCCCTTTTGAGGGGCAGAATGGGAAGGGGTGGGGGGCTTAGTGTACTCAGCACACACTGATTGGTGACTTACTGCATTGTCCATATAGGACAAGGGCTTAGGCAGGGGTGGGCAAACTTTTTGACTCGAGGGCCACAATGGGTTCTTAAACTGGACTGGAGGGCCGGAACAAAAGCATGGATGGAGTGTTTGTGTGAACTAATATAAATTCAAAGTAAACATCATTACATAAAAGGGTACGGTCTTTTATTTCAATAGTTTTGTTCATTTCAAACGGGCCGGATATGGCCCGCGAGCCGTAGTTTGCCCACAGCTGGCTTAGGGTAATTGGCAGGTGTGGATTGGTGGTCCAATGTATAGTCCATATAAGGTACATGGTTAGTCACTCAGGTATTTCCGGGCTGCAGGTTACGTCATACTCTGCCCACCAGTTGGGGGAAGGGAGGATCTATCAGAAACTAATACAAAAAAATATTCAAACAAATATATATAGTCTGGCCAGCATGGCTCAGTGGTGGAGCATTGACCTATGAACCGGGAGGTCTCGGTTCGATTCCCGGTCAGGGCACTTGGCCGGTTGTGGGCTTGATCCCCAGTGGGGCCTGTGGAGGAAGCAGCTGATTGATGATTCTCATCATTGATGTTTTTTTTTTATTTATTAAATCTTGATTGTTCAGATTATTACATTTGTTCCTCTTTTTTTCCCCCCATAACTCCCCTGCACCCAGTTCCCACCCCACCCTCCGCCCTCATTCCCCACCCACTGTCCTCATCCATAGGTGTACGATTTTTGTCCAGTCTCTTCCCGCATCCCCCACACCCCTTTCCCCCCCAAGAATAGTCAAACCATGCCCTTTCTATGCCCCTGATTCTATTATAATCACGAGTTCATTCTGTTCATCAGATTATTTATTCACTTGATTTTTAGATTCACTTTTTGATAGATGCATATTTGTTGTTCATAATTTGTATCTTTACCTTTTTCATCTTCTTCCTCTTCTTAAAGGACACCTTTCAGCATTTCATATAATACTGGTTTGGTGGTGATGAACTTCTTTAGCTTTTTCTTATCTGTGAAGCTGTTTATCTGACCTTCAATTCTGAATGATAGCTTTACTGGATAAAGTAATCTTGGTTGTAGGTTCTTGGCATTCATCACTTTGAATACTTCTTGCCCTTCCTTCTGGCCTGCAAAGTTTCTGTTGAGAAATCAGCTGACAGTCGTATGGGTACTCCCTTGTAGGTAATTGACTGTCTTTCTCTTGCTGCTTTTAAGATTCTCTCTTTGTCTTTTGCTCTTGGCATTTTAATTATGATGTGTCTTGGTGTGGTCTTCTTTGGATTCCTTTTGTTTGGGGTTCTCTGTGCTTCCTGGACTTGTAAGTCTATTTCTTTCACCAGGTAAGGGAAGTTTTCTGTCATTATTTCTTCAAATAGGTTTTCAATATCTTGCTCTCTCTCTTCTTCTGGCACCCCTATAATTCGGATGTTGGTGCGCTTGAAGCTGTCCCAGAGGCTCCTTACACTATCTTCATATTTTTGGAATCTCTTTTCTTTTTGCTTTTCCGGTTGGGTGTTTTTTGCTTCTTCGTATTTCAAATCTTTGACTTGATTCTTGCGATCCTCTAGTCTGCTATTGGAACTCTGCATAATATCCTTTATTTCAGTCAGTGTATGCTTAATTTCTAGTTGGTCCTTTTTCATTACCTCAAGGGTCTCATTAGATTTCTTGAGGGTCTCACTACATTTATCAGTGGTTTCTAGAAAGTTCTTGAAAAACCTTAAAAGTATGGTTTGGAACTCTATATCCAGTAGTTTGCTTTCCTCCATTTCTGTCATTTGTGTCCTGTTTCTTTGTCTCCACCTTTTTTATGCTTCCCTGTGTTGGTAGAGTAGCTTTGTGTGCTAGGTGTCCTATAGGGCCCAGTGGCTCAGCCTCCCCAATTACCTGAGGTGGACACTCTTGGTGCACCCCTTTGTGAGCTTTGTGCACAGTCTTGTTGTAGTTAAGCCTTGATTGTTGTAGGTATCACTGAGAGGAATTGACCTAAAGGCCAGTTGGCTGTGAGAATCAGCTGTGTCTACGCTGGGAGAACTTCTGTGCTGAAGACACCCTTATGGGGCAAAACTTGCTTTAGTGGGGCTTTGGTGCTCACTGAGTCTGCCCCTGAGTGTGTCCCTTATGGATCTGAAGAGTTGTAATCTCGATGGTCCCACTCTGACCACTGGTACACTGGCTCTTGGATGTAAGGAGGTGCTAATTTAGCCTCTTCTTGAGGCTACCCAGCAGGAGCTATGAAGAGATCTGCAGATTCCCCTTCCTTGTTTGGGGTTTGGAGGTGCTCAAATGAGGCCCAGCTGTGAAGCAATGCAAGCTGCTGTGGGGCCTTGGGCCTTCTCTTGGAAGTTCTAGGTCTGTCTGGCCCAGCTGCAGTTTGTTAGGTAATTTTCAGGTTGCAAAGGGCCAGGGCATTCATATGCAAAAGCCTCTGCCTCAGCTTGGGTGGGGCGGGGTCTCAGGGGATCAACAGGGCGGAGCAAGCAGCTATGGCTGATCCTCAGTCCTGCCCTAAGGGGCCCCGAGTCTCAGTGTCCCGGTAATTGCTGCAAGCACCTCTGAGGGAAAGCCGCCCTCAAGTTCCGAGTTCTGCCCGCTGCAGTTTCTCCCCATATGAGTCTAGGTCCCCAGAGACTCACCCGGAACTGGAGTTCAGAGCAGTCGGGGGCTTGTGGCTCCCTCCTGATTCAAAAAGACAGCTGCGTCCTCAGTTGCCAGCCCTTGCCACGTGTGCCTCCAGACCTCTGCACTTTACTTCTGCACCTCCTCTGAGTCTCAGTGTGCTTTTCTCTTTCCTTCTAGTTGTAGAATTTACACTCAACCAGCCTTCCTGTAGTTCTGGATAATGTGCGTTTTGTCTTTTAGTTGTATTTTTGAATTTGTTGTGGGAGGCAGCAATTTCCGGTGTTTACCTATGCTGCCATCTTGGTTTTCCCCCTATATATTAAAATTTATATTTAGCATATAGTAAGTGCTCTATAAGTATTAGATATTATTATTTACTTATTTTTTTTGCAGAGGGTGATGGCTAATTTGTCCAAGACTTGATCTGTTCTGCTGTTGATGAACATTTAAACTTTCCAATTTGGGATTATTCTATTAAATAATACGGTTTTGAATATTTTTGCACTTTCTCTATACATTAGGGGTGGACTACAGGTATGTGGATCTTTCTATAGATAAAAGGCTAATATGCTAAGTGGCCCTCTTGCTGTCTGACTGGTCGCTATGATGTGCACTGACTATCAGGGGGCAGACACTTAGTGCAGGAGCTGCCAAGCTGCAGTGATTTGGCAGTGGTGGTTCTCGGGTGATGTACCCCAAATCCATAGAGGAGGAAGCCTGATTCCTCACAGGGCTGTATGATTCCACCTTCGGCCGTGGGTTATGTTGTTGCTGGGGCACTGTCGGCCCCGAATCTGCTTTACTGCACACTTGTGTTGCGTTCCACACACTGTATGATAGCAACTTTGCACAGTGCCCTGTTGCACATCCGGGCTCTTTGGGGGATGTTGGAGAGCCGGTTTCGGCCCGATCCCCGCAGGCCAGGCCAAGAGACCCCACCTGCCAGAGGGACCCTGCTCACTCCACAGATGAAGGGGAAGGACCACGGGAGGTTGGCTCCAGGGTGTGTCCGGCCTGTCTCACCCAGTCCCACCCTGCCAGCCACCTTCTAATTAATTTCCTTTCAGTGTTCCCGAATCCATGCACCAGGACACTAGTTTCCAGATAAAGCCAAACCATTTTCCAGAGCAGTTGATTCAGTTCATACTCCCACTCCCACACTTGATATGCTCATCTTGTAACATTTAACATCTGGTATGTAATGGTGGCATCAATTTTAATTTGTTTTTCCCTGATTACTAATGAGGGGAGCACTTTTGATTTCATCTTTAAATATACATTATTGATTTCAGAGAGGAAGGCAGGAGAGAGAGATAGGAACATCAATGATGAGAGAGAATCACTGATTGGCTTCCCCACACTGGGGATGGAGCCCGAAACCTGGGCTTGTGCCCTGACTGGGAATTGAACCAGTGACCTCTCAGTTCCTGTGTTGACACTCAACCTCTGAGCCACGCCAGCTGGGCTGATTTTTTATTTTTTGTGAAGTTCCTGTTCAAGTATCTTGTTCATTTCTTTCTCGGTTAGATGTCTTTATGTTGTTTATTTGTGAGAATTCGTGTGGTTTGGAAACCAGTCCTTGATCTACAGCAAGTATCTTTTGATGAACAGAACATTTTAATTCCTAAGTAAGCAGACTTATGAATCATATCTATTATGATTAGTGCTTTTTGTTTCTTGATTAAGAAATTCTTTCTTGTTCCAAGGTTTTGACTATGCTTTCCTGTTAGTATCTGGTAAACATTTTATAGTTTTTCCTTTTATACTTAGGTCAATTTCACCTGGAATTGACTATTGTGTATGATGTGAGATAGGTGTGCAATTTTAATTTTCCAACATAGATGTTTATTTTATCAGTACCATTCATGAACAAGTTTGTTCTCTTCTTACTGATTTGCAGGCCACCTCTGTTGTGTAGCAAGTGTCCATACATGTAGGTCTGTTTGGGGCCTCTTCATTCTGTTCCTCTTACAGCAACTCCTACCTTAACTTTATTCAATAATGTGTTTTGTCTTGGCCCTTTACTTTGAAAATCAGCTTATTAAGTCCTCCCCTCCCCCCAAAAATATAAGTAAATAAATAAATAAAACAGTTTTCAGAATCAGTATACATCTCAGGATCTAATTGAAGGATCTTTCTTTTTCACCTGGAAGTGAAGGAAGAAGAATGTAGATTCAGTTGCTGTTGAAAGTTGCCCTATTCTGGGGACATCATTGTGACTTTGAAAACAAAAGTCAGAGAAGGACAGAGCCCAGGGAATCACTGAGAACAGAGTCAGACCATGTCTTTTGAGTTCCTTTTATCCCTGAGTGCTGCAGCTCTGTCTATTTGACTTGGAGTTTCTGTTTCTTGCAACCAAAAGCATCCTTACGCCATCTTAAATACAGACTCAAATGCAGAAGCAAGTAAAAAGGCCTCTTCAGGAAAAGGAAAACAGCTGTGCCCAAAACTATACATTTCATTTTATAGGAAGGCAATATGTAATAATAATGATGATGGTTATAGCTAACATTTACTAAGCCATGTACTGTGCTATGCAATGTACAGATAATATATCATTATATTTATTATCTTATTCAATGGTTGTGACCTCCCAATATTGTTTTTTTTCCCAGACCCAGAGATGTTAAGTAACTCTTACAATGTCACACAGCTAACAGGATTCAGATATACTAGTAGGTCTGTCTGATTCCACCACACTTATCAATTGTTTATTTTTTTTTACTTAACATTCTTTATTAAATAGAGAAAATTAAATGCTTCCAAAAGAGTAAGAGTAAGGTTTTGGGAAAAGGGGAATTCTACCTCACTACTAGTAGGAACATAAATGAATATAACCTTTCTAGAGAGCAGTTTGACAGTATGTAATAAAATGTTTATATTCTGAAAATATATTATTTTAACGACTAACTCTACTTTTTAAAAATGAATAGTTCCCCAAAATAAAGATTTTCAAGGACATTTATAGCAGCAAAAATTTTAGTAGCAAAAATAGAGTTTTGATGAAATAAATGTTAGGAACTAAAATACTAATGCAACTATAGAATAATATTTTAGAATTTTTAATGACAAGGAAAAATGTACTATTTAAGTGAAAAAAGCAGATACAAAACAATATTCACAGCAGGACTTCTATTACATATTTAAAAGGCTAGACAGACATAGTGTAAAATGATAGTGATTATCTCTGCAGGGTGGGTTTATGGATAATTTACATTTTCTTCTTTTACTTTTCTGAAATCTTCAAGTTTTAACCATAAATTTGCAGAACACTTTATTTAGGAAAATTTCAAACATATTCTAAAGTAGAAAGAATAGAAAAATGAACCTGAATGAATTCATCACCAGCTTTAACAATTTTCAACACTGAGCCAGTCTTGTTCATCTTACCCTCTCCTACTCTCTCCCTCGGATTATTTTGAAACAAATCTCAAACATCATATTTTATATTGCATGTGTCTCTAAAAGATAAAAACTCCTTTTAAAAAACCACAGTACCATTATCACACCTAAATTAAAAAATAATTCCTTAATATCATAATATCATCACATATCCAATCAGTGTTGGCATTTCCATCTCTCAACATCTTTATGTTTTATGTGTTCTTGGTTTTGCTTATTGCGTAAATATAGTTGGCTTATTTGAATTGAGGTCCAAATAAGTTTTATCTATTGTGATTGCTTGATACGTCTCTTATATATCTTTGCTTATAGCTTCCCATTCATCTCTATTTTTTTATGCAATAATTTATTGAAGAAACTAGATCATTTGCCTTGTAGAGTTTTTCATAGCCTTGATTTTATCTTTGTGATGTTGTTCCTTCTCTTTCATTTCTTATAAATTTCTCCATTAGATCTAGAGGCTTGATCAGATTCAGAGTTTTGTTTTGCTCTGTTTTTGAGGTGGGGTATGGGAGGGATAAAGGAACTTCAGAGATGGTGGTATTTCTATGAAAGATTCAAAGTCTGGTGGTCTTTCTTATGAGGTTAGCAGCCATTTATGATCATTGCTACACTCATAGTTATTAGGAATTACAAATTGGTGATATCCTATCATTCCTTTTCCATTTATTAGCTGGAATATTTCTGTAAAAGAGAATTTTCCCTTCATCAACTATTTGATTACTATTTAGGACAGACAACAAAGAGTGAATGAATGCCTGATTTTTTCTCTTTAATGATTATAGTTTTAAAAATAATTAGGTCATTTCCTAGCATTCTTCAGAAGTGACTTAATTTTTTCCCCAGAGTATAATTATAAACTGATGGATTTAAACATACTTGATGTGCTTTAATTCATTGATGTTTTTAGCTGATGGATGAACAAATTGTCCCACTTGCTAAAAGGCTCTGCATGTTGACTTCTGAGTCCTTTTGACCCAACCCCAATAGTCTCTGATAACTTCTATGCCTTCCTTTATAACAAGATATTCTAGGATCATCATATTCATTTCTATCTTCAGATCTGGAATGATTCATTTATCTAAATAGCCCCATTTTCTTTTAGTGGGACAACCTGTGTATTAAGAGGTAGTAAATAAATGATGTTTTATAAAAAGGAATAACAGTAGCGGTTGTTGAGTGGCAGGGGGCGGGGGAGGGGGTGCTCTCTGAGCCCCGTGGAGGGGTGGTGCGGGGGAGAGAGGAGTGCAGAGTGAGAGAGTGTAGGATGCTCCAAGAGGCAGGGGGGCAGGGGGAGCAGCGGGGAAAAAAAGATTAAAATAAAATAAAATAAGGAATAGCAGACACTGCATGATGAATAAAAGTAAAAGATAAACTATAAAAGTGTCATAGCCCAGGATCCTTCTAGAGGACATAGTTCCATATAACTCAATAGGAATGCCCACTCCATATCATGGCTATGACCTCCAGTCACCAAGAAAACACACTGTTCAGCAAACTTACTTGACAAAGGTGTGTAAAAATTTAAAAAAAGGTATATATGTAGATAAGCCCTAGTTACCTAGAAAATTAATGTAAATAGAATGCTCCATTCACCTTAACAGTGGTTCTCAAGCTTTTGGTACAGAAAAGAATCATTTAGGGAACTTGTCAAAATACATATTTCTGCCCCCACCCCCTGCCCTGACTGTCTGAGTCTGGGAGCAGAATTTGTATTTTAATAAGACTTCCAAGTGATTTTGAAGAAGGTGATCTTATAAACTACCCTTTGAGGTACACTGCCAGATATACAGAGAGACAAAGCATGGGGAGGAAGGGATATGCCTCAGAAGAGTGGAACTTGGAGCATAGTTCTGAGAATTACACCACATTAAGATAAGAAAATTTGGTGAGTCTCTTTTTCTGGTTTCAAAAGGATTTTATTCTCTGCAGAAAATTTTTTAAAAATAGAAAAGCAAACAGAAGAAAATAAAACCACTAGCAATCCTATTACCCAGAGACAATGCCCATTATGTTGATGTACATCCTTCCAGACTTCTAAAGGGCATTTCAATTGCTCTCTCTCTCTCTCTTTTTGCCAGCAGACACCATCAGTGACTTGCCTGGGGTCTCTCAGCTAGTGAGTGGGAGAGACCACACTGGAACCCAGCTGCTGGAACCTGAACTTCATTATGGAAATTCCCTACCTCTCCCACCCCCAGTATTACTGTACACACATATCTATACTAGAGGCTTGGTGCACAAAAATTCATGTACTCGGTGGGGTGGGGAGGTCCCTCAGCCCGGCCTGTGCCCTTCACAGTCTGGGACCCCTTGGGGGATGTCCACCTGCCAGCTTAGGCCCGCTCCCTGGGGGATCAGGCCTAAGCTGGCAGTCACACATCCCTCTGGCAGCCCAGGACCCCTTGGGGGATGTCCAACGTAGGCCCACGGGGAGCAGGCCTAAGCAGCAATCAGACATCCTTAGTGCTGCTGAGGAGGCGGGAGAGGCTCCTGCCATGCCACTGAGTTCGCCAGCCATGAACCTGGCTTCTGGCTGAGCAGAGCTCCCACTGTGGGAGAGCACTGACCACCAGGGGGGCAGTTCCTGCATTGAGTGTCTGCTTCTAGTGGTTAGTGTGCGTCATAGCAACCGGTCGTTTCACCATTAGGGTCAATTTGCATATTACCTTTTTATTATATGGGAATAGCACTTTAAAATTAATTGTAAAACTTTTAAAAAATTATCTGTGTCTACCACCAGACTACCACCTGCTGATTTCTCAGCAGGGCAGGAGTATCGTCTTATTTATACTACTATCCTCAAAACAAGGCCTGGTGCTCAATAGTGGCTCAGTACTTGGAACATAGTAGACATGCAATAACTATTCCTTCCGGTCAGGGAGACAACTAGGTCTCCATGGCCTCTCATGGAACTGAATTGCAGGTGTTCTCAATTTTCCAAGACTGACCTGGTTTTCTCCCAAAGAAACAGTTTGTAGCATCCATGTGTTCAAGAAACAGAATATATTCCTGAAAGCATAATGTGGGAATGGGGAGAGTGTAACTGTCCAGACATTTTTTAAAAAATATATTTTATTGATTTTTTACAGAAAGAAAGGGAAAGGATAGAGTTAGAAATATCGATGAGAGAGAAACATTGATCAGCTGCCTCCTGTACACCCTCTACTGGGGATGTGCCCGCAACCAAGATACATGCCCTTGACTGGAATCGAACCTGGGACCCTTGAGTCCGCAGGCCGACGCTCTATCCACTGAGCCAAACCTGTCAGGGCCAGACATTTCTTGATGAGACAGTGAATTTTCTGGAGAATGGGGCAGCTGTGAGCTGTCAGCAGCCACCACTCACAGCAGTTGAGTGGTGGGGTACTGGCCTGCTAAAGGGGACTGGGGCAGGACACTAACTGTGTGTACCTCACCACCTAAAAGCATCCAGTGTACCACCAGGGGCACTTGTACCAAACTCACCATATAGAGAAAGGCATTGTGGATGTGGCGTTTTAGGTGGCTCTTTGTGGGATGTATTTGAGGGGGTGGGTTCTGGAGGAAGGGGGACTGGATGGAAGTCTGTGGAAAAGCCTAGGCATAAATGTATGGGGAGCTTGATAGTGTTTGTGGTGATAGGAATGGGGAGAAAGGGAAAGATGGGAAGGGTATATAGACAGAAGTGTAATAGGCTGAGTTAATTAGCAATGAGGGACTGAGAAGAATGAAAAGGATGGCCCAAAATTGGAACCTGGGGCCCTGGAAGAATAGTGCCTGGGCAGACACAGAGATTCAGGGCCAGGAAGCTAGCTTGGTCCTTCTGGGAAGACCAAGAGAGCAATTCTCTAGCACTAATGTTTGTGGGAATCGTCTCTCCTTTGCTTTTGTCTAGAATATCCATTGTTAAAGATAAGGATTTGCTCCTCAGATTTTAGCAAAAGAGGTATGATAGGTGGATGACAAAACCCATGTGCCTCCACTTGCTAAGGAAATGTCTCCCCTCCCCTACACCTGTCCTATAAGCAGAGTAGGACCCGGGTGTCTGTCAGTAGCTCTCAGGGGAAACCATAAGCCCCTTTCCTCTTTCAGGATCAAATTAGCTGCTAACATGAGTCACACTTCCAATTGCTTTTCTTTTCTGATGAGAGGGTGCTCAGTGCCTCCTCTGCCCTCCTTTCCTGGCAATAGGAGGGTGGTGTGAGATTTAATTTCTCAAGAAAACTAAAAAGACACAAAGATCCCCTCTCTCCATCTCACATGAGCCAAGACCTTTGGGTGTAGAGGGTCAGTGCAGACAAAGGCACTCTGATCACATGCGATGGTTTCTCACTCTAATTATAGAAAGTATTTAGCTATTGTTCCCTAATTGCTTTCTGCAGTTGGGTTTGAGCATTGTTTTTTTGACAAAAAAACCCACACACACAAAAAAACTCCAGTGAGTTGTTCTTTTTTCCTTTTCTCTGCTTTGGTCCATTGCCATTCCAGCCCTCGGCTATCTCATTGGAGAACTGAAGGAGGTGGTATGGTATTTCTGGAGAAAATTTAACTTACCTAATGGTTTTCATGGCTTCCCCTGTCCTCCTCCTAGTTGTCTAATAGAGAGGGAGGGGATGAACACTTACTGAGCATCTACTTAGTATGTGCCAGGCTAGTATGTACTAGCCCTCACTTAGGGTGTCTTATTCAATCCTTGCAGCAAGCCTGAGAAGCACATACTATTATCTTCATTTTACAGATGAGGAATCTAAGCACAAGAAGGTCTCACAGCCAGTGAGTAGCTGACCTAGGATTTAAACCCAGTGAATTGGAGCCAGGATCGAAACCCAGGTCTCTCTGACTCCATGTAGTCTCTCTCAAGAGAGCCTGATAGCTTTTATAGACTTTGATTAATAGAACATGGGTGTTGATGCTCCCACCACTATGGGAGATTTGGGGAATCCTGCTCCCTCACCCAGAAAGTACCTATTTCTAGGTTCTCTGCTGGAGGTCTGGGATTTCCGTGTTGTTTCATGACAGGTGGAGAGATTTTCAATATCATTATAGCAATTACAAGAAGGAATGCCACCTCACCATTAGGGGCTATGGCAGTCAGGGTCCTACAGGAAATAGATAGGGTTGCAATGCAGTGTTGAGTGAATCGAGTGTGTGGAAGAGGTTTGGGCATTTAAGGGAACAACAGGGGGTGGGGGAGCAGGTGGGCACTATCAGGAAGCCATCACCACCCCTAGGTCTAAAGGGGCACCATGTGTGTTCCTGAGCCCAGCAAGAACTGGGGCTAGGGCAGAGGTGCCCTGACAGGAGCTGTGGCAGGAGAGGAACCCAGCTACTGTTGCAATGCAGATAGGAAGGGCAGATTATGCAGGAGTGAGTGTGCATGTGTGTGTGTGTGTGAACAAACATTTAGACTTTTCTCTCCTCCGCCTTCCCTGCCTCCTGGTCATAGACAGAAGGTAGACGAGCCTCAAGCAGTGCCAGTCAGCATCCTGGGGTGTAGGGCAGAGCACTCAGGGAGGATAGAGAGGAGACTCAGCAGAGGGGATTACTCCATGTTAGTCCATCGGAGGTAGACTGCTTACAGACTCAAAGAATCATGGAATATGAGAGTTGGAAGGGCCCTTTGAGTTCTGTCCACAAAGGCCCTTTACTTTGCAAAAGAGGATTGTGAGGTCTAGGGAGGGAAAATGACTGATAGGTCAAGGGTCCAAGCCTGGCAGCTCATTAGTAGCATAGGCAGGATTGGAACCCAGCTCGCCTAACTCCCAGTCCATTCCACTTCTTAATTTGAGAGGTGGGGCCAATAAATGGTTGATAATAAAAGATTACTGCTGAGCCAGCTTGCCTATTTCCTGTTGAAATTGCTCAAAGACCTCAGGGCATAGTTTACTTTGGTCCCAGATACTTGCCTCAAATGATTCCCTCTCTAAATACATCTATGATCAGAGTGGGCTGCCCAGTCCAGAATCTGGGCTGACCAATCCAGAATGCCTAGGTCAGAATCATGGGGTAGAGGCCCCGCTCTGCCCTTTTGGAGCGATCTTGGACAAGTTACTTAACTCTCTGTGCCTCAGTTTGCTCAATTATAAAATGGGGATAATAAAGGTATCTATGTCATACCTCATGAGGATTATATGAGAAAATATATTTAAGCATTTAAATAATAAGTACTTGATAAATGATAGCATGTATATGTATTTATTTGCATATAAATGTATGTAGAAAAGATATATTGATTTAGAATTCTGGTTATGGATTCATATGCTTTTTATTCCTTATTGAGATATATCAGCTGCTATTTCACAAGGATTTTTTCCCCTCTCCCTTATGGCAGTTAAGAGAACTTAAGGGTATGTCAATAATAGCTCAATAAAGCTGAAAATGACCCTTTGGGATAGCAGAACCCTGACCTTCAGGCCTGAAGTCTGGGGTTGATTGCCTTTATCCTGCTGGGACATTCTCTGACCTGAGCAGGCACTAACACAAGCTTCCTGGTCTCCAGTTCATACTTCCTTCTGCTGCTGCTTCTATGGATGCAAACTTTGCAGGGTTTTTCTCACCTTTGAGACCCTCCTGGAACCAAATTTGGCTTTTCTGCTTCCTTTACCACAGGCCTCAGGCTTCTCTCCCACATAGAATACAGTTCCTTTACTATTTCCTCTGCAGGAGCTTTCCCTCCTTGCCTTAAGGAAGAACCCTGCACTGTGGTTTCTGCTTTTCCTCTGGTTGGCCACTATGCGATGCTTTCTCCCAGATGGGCCCCTTTGGGTACAAAATATACAGCATCCTGCATGAAAGCCTCAGTTTACCAACTGCCGGGAGCCGTTTCAAAGGACCTGGCATATATGGCATACTGTTCTTAAAATGTTTGCTCACCTTCTTGGCACTATGTGTTTTAACCAAGGTCTCCTCTCTGAGAAAGGTTGTTTCCTCAGGTAGGAATTTTCCCCTGAAGTTAGGGAGGGAATAAAACCCCTCAATTAAGTGCCAGGCGGGTAATTAATCACTTTAACTATGAACAATCATGCTTAAGCTACATAATCTTTACTCCCTGGAATGGAGATAAGAAACGCCCTAACCTTTGTAATAGAGATTGATAGGATTGAATCAACTGGTATAAATACAGATGTAACAAGACAGCAAGACACAGAACTTAGGACACAGAAGAGAGAGAGGGAGAGAGAGAGAGAGAGAGAGAGAGAGAGAGAGAGAGAGAGAGACAGAAATTGGCACAGAACCTACACAGAATGTTCTCTAGAGACAGAAGAACTTTGCTGGAGAGAACATGGCAAAAGATCCTGGACAGAAACTGGCCTCAGAACCTAGAGACAGAACCTAGCGAGAGAACATGGCAAAAGATCCTGGACTGAACCTGACTACAGAAATTGGCAAGAGAACCTGACTAGAACCTGGTGACTGAACCTGGCTGGAGAACCTGGACAGAACCTGGCTGGAGAACCTAGCGAGGGAACATGGCTACAGAACCTGGCTGGAGAACCTGTAGAACCTAGCAAGAGAACATGGACACAGAACCTGGCTGGAGATCCTAAGCAGAACCTCTCTGGAGAGAGACCAGAACTTTGCTGGAGATCCTGGCTAGGCTACTGATCAGCTGAACACTGCCTCCGTGTCCTTCCTTCTTCGCCGACTCTGTCTACACCTTTGGGAAACCCTGGACCCGCTGGGGTTGGACCCCGGCAACCAACCCCAGGCCTTGCTGCCCCAGGAACACAACTGGGACTCTGGCAGGTTCTGAAGTAAGTTAGTGCTTCTCTTTATGGATTTGGTTGCTCAGTACATTTTTAAAAAATATATCTTTATTGATTTCAGTGAGGAAGGGAGAGGGAAAGAGAGATAGAAACATCAATGATGAGAGATAATCATTGATTGGCTGCCTCCTGCATGTCCCCTATTGGGGATCAAGCCCGCAACCCAGGCATGTGCCCTTGACCGGGATTCTTCAGTCTGCAGGCTGATGCTGTATCCACTGAGCCAAACCAGCTAGGGCCTCAGTACATTTTCTATTTAGCTTCTCTGGTCATATCCCATCTCAATTTAAAACATGTTTCTCAAACATGCCAAGCTCTTTCCTACCTCTGGGCCTTTGCACTTGCTGTTTCATTTGCTTGGAACATGCTTCCTCATCTTCTCCATGGCTGACTTCCTCATTTATCAGGTTAAGAAGCCTCAAAGAGGCCTTGCCTGACTACTCTTATTTTTAAAAAAATACATTTTTATTGATTTTAGAGAGGAAGGGAGGGAGAGAGAGATAGAAACATCAATGATGAAAGAGACTCATTGATTGGCTGCCTCCTGCATGCCCCCTATTGGGGATTGAGCCACAACCTGGGCATGTGCCCTTGACCGGAATTGAACCTGGGACCCTTCAGTCCACAGACTGATGCTCTAGCTACTGACCCAAATTGGCCAGGGCAGGCTGACTACTCTTTTTTTTTTTTTAATATATTTTTACTAGAGGCCCAGTGCATGAAATTTGTGCATGGGTAGGGTCCCTAGCAGTTGTCAGTTGCAGGCTGGGGCCTCCCTTTCTTGGCTGCCAGCTGTCAGCTGGGGCCTTCCTTTGTTCCGCACTACCTCCTGGTGGTCAGTGCACGTCATAGAGAGCTATCGAACTGCCAGTCGGTTGAACGCCTGAGGGGACACTTTGCATATTAGGCTTTTATATATATAGGTTTATTGCAGAGAGGGAGAGAGAGAGAGAGAGAGAGAGAGAGAGAGAGAGAGAGAGAGAGAGAGAAGCATCAATGATGAGAGGGAATCATTGATCGGCTGCCTCCTGCACACCCTATACTGGGGATTGAGCCAACAACCCAGGCATGTGCCCTGACTGGGAATTGAACCGTGACCTTCTGGTTCATAGGTCGATGCTCAACCACTGAGCCAAGCCAGCCAGGCTGCCTGACTACTCTTTACCACACTCCCCAGCTTCTTTTCTTCACAGGGTTTATGGCAGTTAAGAAAACTTACATCATACAACTATCCTATCATTTCTTTGCTTCTCTATTGTTTCTCTCCTCCTACCCAACCCCAACCAAATGACACTGCCAGGGCCAGGACTTTGATATATATCCTGAATTTAATGCAGTCCAAATTTATTAAAGTTTTTTATAGCGTTTGGTCTTACGTTATCTAATAAAGACTACCCTGAGATTATAGGATGTTTTCCTTAATTCCCCCCCCCCCCCAAATTCTGATCTTGCTTTTTCCTTTTAAAATCTTTAATCTATCTGGAATTAGGTTTTGTGCGTGGATGAGTTAGGGACCTCACAGATACTTAGTTGTTCTAGTTCAGAAACTGAATAGGTTATCTTCTTCCATTGCTCTATAATGCTAGCTCTTTCATATCAAGATTCCATACATGGGTGGACCTGTTTCCAGACTCTTCTAGGCTGTTTCATTCCCCCACTCTGTCTATTCCTATTCTAATACCACCTGTGTTATTTTTATAGTTTTATAATAAACTAGAGGTCCAATGCACAAAATTCACTCAAGAGTAGGTCTTTCTTCCCTAGCTGCCAGCACTACCTTCCCTCTGGCACCTGGGACCCGGGCTTCCCTTCCAGCTGCCAGCAGGCACCGGGACCAGAGCTTCCCTCGCAGCCCCGGCTTCATCTGAAAGGTCGTCTGGAAGGATGTCTGGTCTAATCAGCCTATTATGCTTTTATTATTATAGATGGCTATAGATGGAAGGGCAAGTCCTTGAAACATGTTACTTTTCCTCAAAAGTATTTTCCTATGCTTTGCCCTTTGATTTTGCATATTAGCTTGTAAAGGTCCAGAAAAAGTCTTACTGGAAATTTAATTGGAATTGCATTGAATCGATAGGTGAATCCCACTCCCATCTCTTCCCACAGGAAGTAGCTCAAGAGATGTTTGTAGAACAGAGAAAAAACATCTGTGCGAGAGACACATCAATTGCCCTGGACGGGAATCAGACCTGTGACCCTTCAGTCCACAGGCTGTCGCTCTATCCATTGAGCCAAACCAGCTAGGGCAGGAAAATCATCCTTAAAAGACCTAAGCCTAAAGTCTCTTTTAAAAACTAAAAACCATTTAAACTTTTTTCTCCATGAAACATGAAGGCACTTTTTATTGGTAGCTGATTTAGGGTGCAACTAAAAACACCCATCCGAGAACCAAGATGGCGGCATAGGTTAATGCCGGAGTTTGCTGCCTTAAACAACTACTTCAAAAGTGAAACCAAAAAACGGAAGGGACATCACCCAGAACCACAGGAACGCTGGCTGAGTGGAAGTCCTACAACTAGGAGGAAAGAGAAACGCATACGGACACTCAGAGGAGGCGCAGTGCTGAAGTCAAATTCTGAGGTGCGGAGTGCGCAGAGCGGGCTGGCGGCGGAGGGCGCGGTTGGCGTTTTCAATCGGGAGGGAGTCGCAGACTCTGAGCTCCAGATCCGGGCGAGTCTTTAGGGACCCAGACTCAAAAGGGAGAAGCGGGACTGTCTGGCTTCGGTCAGAGCGAGTGCAGCTTTCTCTCCGAGGTTTGCAGCCATTGCTGGGACTCAGAGAGGCAGAGCCCCTGGGGACAGGACTGAGAGCCGCCATCACTGCTCTCTCCGGCCCACCCTATTGATACTGTGCGACCCGCCCCGCCCAAGCCCTGCACACAGGCATTTGCCGGATAGCCTCAGGCAAAGGCTAGATTAGCACCTCCCTAGAGGACAGAAGTTCTCTCACTGCAGACACAGCTGATTCTCATAGCCACTTGGCCTGGAGGTCAAACCCTCCCTGGAATTAGCTACAACAATCAAGGTTTATAAGACTGCGCACAAAGACCACTAGGGGGTGCACCAAGGAAGCATAACAAAATGCGGAGACAAAGAAACAGGACAAAATTGTCAATGGAAGATATAGAGTTCAGAACCACACTTTTAAGGTCTCTCAAGAACTGTTTAGAAGCTGCCGATAAACTTAATGAGATCTACAAGAAAACTAATGAGACCCTCGATCGTATATTGGGGAACCACCTAGAAATTAAGCATACACGGACTGAAATAACGAATATTATACAGACTCCCGACAGCAGACCAGAGGAGCGCAAGAATCAAGTCAATGATTTGAAATGCGAGGAAGCAAAAAACACCCAACCGGAAAAGCAAAATGAAAAAAGAATCCAAAAATGCGAGGATAGTGTAAGGAGCCTCTGGGACAGCTTCAAGCGTACCAACATCAGAATTATAGGGGTGCCAGAAGATGAGAGAGAGCAAGATATTGAAAACCTATTTGAAGAAATAATGACAGAAAACTTCCCCCACCTGGTGAAAGAAATGGACTTACAGGTCCAAGAAGCGCGGAGAACCCCAAACAAAAGGAATCCAAAGAGGACCACACCAAGACACATCATAATTAAAATGCCAAGAGCAAAAGACAAAGAGAGAATCTTAAAAACAGCAAGAGAAAGAAACTCAGTTACCTACAAGGGAATACCCATACGACTGTCAGCTGATTTCTCAACAGAAACTTTGCAGGCCAGAAGGGAGTGGCAAGAAATATTCAAAGTGATGAATACCAAGAACCTACAACCAAGATTACTTTATCCAGCAAAGCTATCATTCAGAATTGAAGGTCAGATAAAGTGCTTCACAGATAAGGAAAAGCTAAAGAAGTTCATCACCACCAAACCAGGATTATATGAAATGCTGAAAGGTATCCTTTAAGAAGAGTAAGAGGAAGAAAAAGGTAAAGATACAAATTATGAACAACAAATATGCATCTATCAACAAGTGAATCTAAGAATCAAGTGAATAAATAATCTGATGAACAGAATGAACTGTTGATTATAATAGAATCAGGGACATAGAAAGGGAATGGACTGACTATTCTTGGGGGGGAAAGGGGTGTGGGAGATGCGGGAAGAGACTGGACAAAAATCGTGCACCTATGGATGAGGACAGTGGGTGGGGAGTGAGGGCGGAGGGTGGGGTGGGAACTGGGAGGAGGGGAGTTATGGGGGGGGGGGAAAAAGAGGAACAAATGTAATAATCTGAACAATAAAGATTTAATTAAAAGAAAAAAAAATAAAAAAATAAAAACACCCATCCGAAGGGAGGATCCCATATTAAGACAGCAGTTGGGCTTCCATATTGTATGTAGCTCACCATTCTCTCCTCCCCATCCCCCTTTTTTGCCCTATGTTTCTGCCCCAGATTCTAAGATCTCCAGAATAAGATAAAGGATAAGAGATTTAAACTCTGTGAACTTGTTGAAAGTAGGGTCTTCGTACCTGTTACCTAATAGAAGTTAGAAACTTCTTAAATTTTTGCTGAGTGAAGAAGGTAAGAGGCTCTACGACTGTAGGTTTTCATTGAGCATGCAAAATTCCGTATTTAAAACAATGTCAAGTGTGTGAAAATAAAATGTATATCGCCTTATAAAAAAAAAAAAAAGAGATGTTTGTAGAATGCATGAAAGTCTGATGTCTCCAAAATACATCTTATCGCCCTAGCTGGTTTGGCTCAGTGGATAGAGTGTCAGCCTATGGACTGAGGGGTCCCAGCTTCGATTCTGTTAAGGGCATATGCCTGGCTGTGGGCTCAGTGCCTAATAGGAGGCGTGCAGGAGGCAGCCAATCAATTCTCTCTCATCATTGATGTTTTTTTTATATGCGTCTGTTGCTTTTTTTTGTTTTTATATTTTTTTTATTGATTTCAGAGAGGAAGGAAGAGGGAGGGAGAGCTAGAAACATCAATGATGAGAGAGAATCATTGATCGGCAGCCTCCTGCAGGCCACTACTAAGGATTGAGCCTGCAACCCAGGCATATGCCCTTGACTGGAATAGGACCCGGGACCCTTTAGTCCACAGGCCAAGGCTCTATCCACTGAGCCAAACTGGCTAGGGCATCGTTGATGTTTCTCTCCCTCTCTCCCTCTCCATTCCTCTTTGAAATCAATAAAAATATATTTACAAAACACACACAAAAAACCAAAATACATCTTATGAACAAACATTCAATAGCTGTCAGAACGAACAAATGGGGGCCAAAGATAATTAAGATTAATGAGCATATCCGTAATACTTAACAACTGCCAGTACATTTCTTCCTTAACTACTGGTTCTAATTCCTCATTAAAAACACACAGCCCACAACTCCATCCTCCACTGAACACTTTCCTATTTGGAAAGCCTCTTGGAAAACAAGTTTTCAGGGAGATTCCATGTCCGCAGCCCAGGCAAAGAAACAATGCCATCTGACAGGTACAGTGTCGGTGACCCCTTTGCCTCCTCTAGTTCAGCGGTCCAGCGGGACCTCGGCGGTTCTGTGTCCGGGGTCCCTGCGGCTTAGGGAACCCAGAACTACAATTCCCGGCAGGCCGCGCGGCGCCCGGCTCAACCAAACGCAGCCAGGGGGTGGAGGAGAGCGACGTTTCCTGACACCTCGGGTTCCCGGCTGCGGCGGGAGGCCGGGCGCCGCGGCTCTGCTTCCTTCTGGGTGAGTAGGGCGGTCCCTCTGAAGCGGGCGCAGAGCCGGGGCCGCCAGGGTCTCAAGGCGCGTGGAGCGCGGGGAAGCCAGCGTGGACACGCCGGGCGCTCTCCCCTGCTCGGGCCACTGCAGCCACCTGGGGAGCCTGGAGGAAACCCCAGCCGTGACCTTGTCACGCCTGGCGCGGGCACGTGGCTCAGGTGGCTGGCAGTGCCCCGCCCCCTCGGCGGTGACTCTCCTGCCTGGCTTACTTCTATATTTATCAATATATTGAAGCGTGGCCTGGCTTCTTCGGTGGCGCAGTCTTGCCTGTAGGTAGAGCTGGAGCTGGAGGGCAGCAGGGTGCTCACCCAGACGTCCTCAGCCCCCGGTGACCTGTGAGCTGCAAGGCGCAGGCAGCTGGGACTGCGGCGTGTGCTGAACCAAAGCAGGGGCCACGCAGAAGCCGGCCCTCGCGCCTGGCGGTGCGTGCGGCGGGCCCAGAGCGCACCTCGTTTCCAGCACCTTGCCGGGCCTTGCATTTTCGGGTCGCACAATAAATGAGTGCCCGTGACAGCCCCGTGTGTGGAGAGCAGCCTTTAGAAGACACCCGGTGCAGCTCTCTCCCCAGTTTAAGTGGCATTTACTTTTGACTGACTAGGAAGTCATTCAATTCAACAAGTATTGATTGATTACCTCCACGATGCCTGGCACTTCGTGGGTGCTCAAGCTATATTTGCCCAGTTGAAAGTGAATTAGAGTTTATCTGTGCCTTCCCACAATTTCTTGAAGCAAGTTCCTATTGCAGTGATTTTCAAACGGCAGCTGGAATCAGAGCACCTGGAGGGCTGTTACAACACCATGCTGGACCCCACCCCCCAAA
The DNA here is from genome assembly GCF_964212035.1 of Myotis nattereri. NCBI lineage: Eukaryota > Metazoa > Chordata > Mammalia > Chiroptera > Vespertilionidae > Myotis > Myotis nattereri. The sequence goes on along the minus strand of NC_138075.1, from coordinate 21,102,220 downwards.
GTTTCTGATTCAGTAGGTCTGAGTGGGGAGCAAGAATTTGCATGCGCTTAGGGCATGGGGATGTTGCTGTCTGGAGACTTATTTTTGAGTTCTACTGTTATATAAGGGGAAAAAAAATCCTACGTGCGCTTACCCTCTACACCTCGTTATAGGCCTTTCCGTTCTTGTTTGCTGGTTTAATTTTGTAGTTATTACATCATATTCTATCTTATGTCATTACTGGCTTGGCTATTTTTCAACAGCCTTCATGGATGCCAGATTTGATCTCTGCTGGGAGAGTTTGCATTTCATTTCTTTCTGATATACACTTTTTCTTGTCAGACAAGGGACCTGTAAAATAAGAATAGTGCTTGATTCAGACATCCATTCCTTCCCCTTCCCCTCTGCCCCAACTCACTGACGGACTCCAGTGACCCACCTCAGGGCCCAGCCAACCACTTGTTGGTCTATACCCTGTGCTCTTCTGGTTGGAAAGACACACCTGCATTCAAGTTCAGGCTCCATCACTTATTAGCTTCCCTGCCGAGTTTCTTACCTTTTCTAAAACTCAACTTCCTTATCTGTAGAATGAGGCCCTAGTAGTGTGCACCTCAGAATACATTGTGCAAGTTACATGAGATGTTTAAGCACTTGGCATTCTACCTCTTGCTTAGCCTGCTGCTGGCTCTTGACACTTGGTTTTCCACTGTTCTCCCTGAGGCCCTCATTCCCAGGAGAATGAAGAACCTCTATTCCTTGCTTGGATGAGATTTATTTTCCCTGTCTACTCTGGGACCTTGGCATCAGTCAGGGATTCCTTTATTTAATCAATATTGATTCAGCCACCTTCTGGGCATCAAACACTAGGAAGGGGAGTGTGGTTACGCTGGGACTGCATCACTCTCTATAGGGCAGAACAGATTACAAACCGGCCCAGGCCAAAACCTGGGCATAGACTCAACATCTTTCCAGACACAAGACATGATGGAACCATCTGCCTTGTTTGCTTTTTATCCATGCCAGTAACCAGGAAAAATAAGGCTCATTTGTCTAATAGTCTGTCTAGGAAATGGGAAGAGGCTGTGATCATTTTACAGGCGTAATGGAAGTTGGGCCCTATTTGCTTTTCCTCTGTGACCATTCTCACCTGGGCACCAAGCAGGGCGAGATGATTCCAGGCTTATTGTCACAGAATGTAACGTGGGGAGGGATGGTAACTGAAAAGGTCCAGCCACTTATAGGCCCGTGAACAGTAAGTGTGAGGTTCCCCATTTAGTTCTGTCCAGGGAATGGATATTTCATTTGCCCATCAACTTCCAGACTTCCCTGTTGCCTCATTTCATCACCCACCGCGGTGTTCCCCGGGGTCCAATGAAATGGGCTCTAATCATAGTTTTGGCAATAACACAGCTCTCCTAAATGTCTCATAGGCTAGAATCGGTTGTTTCTAGTGAGGTCTTTGGTTGCTTTTGTGACATGTTGATTTCCAGGGCTCCAAGCAGCATCTTCCATATGCCTGGCATTGCTTGGGTGTGGTAGAGGGTCAGAAATCATAGTCCCTGCCCAGAGTGGCTGATTTAGTTAACGTGTGAACAGTGGTAAGAATGTTGGTGAGGAGAGGTCTGGGAGGGCCTTTCAAAGGGGTCACCTGTCATAAAGAGTAGGGCCCAAGCTCTTACTCCACCATTTACTACCTGAGCCACCTGGGCCAAATCACTCGCCCTCTGTGCTCATTGGTTTCCTCACTTATACCTGGGGCTGGTAGTAATATTTCTCACCTCACTGGGCTGTGTGGAATATCAAATGCGATAATGAGTGCAAAGGGCTTTGTAAAGGTTAGTAATTGCTAATGTTATTTATCTAATGGTTAGGTGTAGGGTCTTGGTGACCTCCACCACCCCTCCCCCTTCAAATGTATGTTGTTATGAGAGGTAACTCAGGTGAAAGTAAAAAGGCAAGTAAACAGAAGAGAGTAGGTGATCCATTAGCAAAGGGTTTAATAATGAGAGGTGTTTTTCATGGACTGACATATTTCACGGCTGACAGGGTCTTTTAAAATACCCTGAGGGAAGCAACTCATTTGCATGTTAAAGACTCCCTGACACCTTCTGGAAAACTCCAGCTTCAGTCTATTTAGACACAGTTTGGCTCCTATATCATCTATTTTATGTTTTTCAATTTCCACCTCTTTTATTTCTGCGGACATTTGTATGAAAACCAGGTCTTGGGAGTTATGTCTATTTCGCAGCTGCTTCCCCACCCAGAGATTGTCTCAAGGCTAAGGGTGGCCTCATCGCCTACAAGGACAGATGTGGAGGATGGTGCACTAGGAGATGGGGTTCAGAGGAGGCGAGGGCTGGGAGCTGGTGCTGGGGGTGCCCAGAGGGGGATGGCTATCCAACTGGCAGCCCTGGGTATGTGATTCTCACCTGGGGACGTATGTTGTTACTGGCTCTGTGCAGGCTCATGGGGTATAGTTTATCCATTCATTGATTGATTCACTTAGTAAATACTTTTGGAATACCTACTATGAGCTAAGCCAAGGTTTGGCCAACGATAGCTTGAGAACCAAATCTGGTCACATCCATTACTTTACGTGTCATCTAGGCTGCTTTTTGCCTTGAGCTACAATGCAGGGTTGAATAGTTCTGATATTGTAGCCTGTAAATAAAAAAACATTTACTGTTTGGACCTTTAGAGAAATAGTTTGTTGACTCCTGTTCCAGGTAGGACAACAGCATGTGCAAAGGCCCTGAGGCCAGAATGTGCCTGGCATGTTTGAGCAACAGCCAGTGCCCTTGGAGTGAGGTGGCAAGGGGGAAGGTGGGAAGGGCTGAGACCCTGGACGGAATTGGGCAGTCAGGTCAAGTAGGATCTTGTAAGTCATGCCAGGGCCTTCACTCTTCATCCGAGTGAGGTGAGACCCCACGGGAGAGTGGTTTGCTGGTGCATCTCTCCTGGGTTCACCTCTCCCTTGGGAGCTGCAGCTGTGGCTGAAGACTAGTCTGATTAGAATTCCCAGGAGAAGCAGCCCACTGAGTGCAGTAGCCCCAAAGAGTGACTGTGTAGCCATGGTGGACTGGGCAGGTACAAGTAGGGTGGGAGAAGGTATCATGGGGTCAGAAGCCTACTTGGTCCCACTGACTGTGAGTGTGGGTTTGGTTAAACCTATCAGGTCAGCAGGTGGACATTGAAACCCTGACCGTAAAGCGCCCTACAGCTCTGTGAGTGTCAGTTATGGTGTTTGCACTGAAAGAGCTCACAGTCTAGACAAGGGGCAGTCTGTTCTAACGAAAATCAGCCAAATGTGGAAGGCTTACCTGGCTGCTTCTGACCTGGGCATAGAAGCCTAATGACGCCTGTGTGTGCATGGTGGTTTAATAATAGTTACAAGTAACGACTGTTGACATGCTCTGCCACTTTTCCTATAGAAAAAGGCACGTCTCGTCACATATTCATCATCTTTCCTCTTGCCCTCTTTTTCTTCTCAGCACTTCATACCAGCTGGCATTCTAATATATTATGTCTGTGTGCTTATGACCTGTCATCCCACTTAGCGTGTAAGCACCACATGGGCAAGGGCTGTGTTGAGAGTTGGCTTGTGTGCTGGGTACTGTGCTGAGTTTATTATATACATGATCTTATTTTATCCCAACAGCTTTTGAGTTCGGTATGATACTGTCTTACAAACAAAACTGAGGCGCAATGAGATTAAGAAAATGACCCAAGATCATACAATCTATTAAGAGCCTAGATTTGAATCCTGGTCTGTTTATGAAACTCAACTGTTCCTCTTTCTCTACTTGCCTTCTGCAGTTTGGGAACATGGCCAGAAGGGCTCTCAAGCTCGCTTCCTGGACCAGCATGGCTTTTGCTGCCTCTGGCTTCTACCTCTACAGTAACAAGTACTTGGACCCTAATGACTTTGGTGCTGTCAGGGTGGGCAGAGCAGTTGCTACGGTAGGTGTTTTTTTTTCCAATTGGGGGCGGAAAGGAACTGTCATATTACGTGCAGGTGTTCATAGATGTAGCAGATGGACATGCTGGTCACACATTTGTGGAGCTACACATGTACCTATCCTTACATGTGCAAAGCTCCCTCTACACTGTTGCGCAGGCATGGATATATACTTTCTCATTCCGACATCCCTGTATACACAACCTCTGCCGTCCTGAAGTTAAGGAGAGTAGGATTGTACAGGATCTTTGTGTGAAAGCCTACGTTTTAAGTTCCATATCTGATTTTAGTGACAGACTCAGAGGACAGCGCTCCTCGGTGAATACCTGAAAAGAAGGGTTTGCCATTTTGATTAAATTGTATCAGAAAACTTGGTCTCTCTCTCCCTCCTTCTCCCTCCCTCTCTCCCTCTCCCTCCCTCTCCCTCCCTTTCTCTCTCTCTCTCTTTTTCTCTCCTCCCCTCTCTCTCCAATAAGCTAGTGTGAATGGTTCTTGATGCAGGGCTCATAGTCAGCATCTAGGCCTCAGAGAACTTTGGGGATTCCCTCCAGTCCCCTAACTGACTGAGAATCTGAGTTGACGATGTGACCATTGATGGTTTTGCCCACTGGCTCAGGAGCATCATTCTGTTGTGTGTCCTCTGTGGAAGGTAGCCTATATCATTGTCCCATTTGCTTGTGGGTAGATTCCTACATGCTTCATGCTTTCTTTCCTCCTCTGTGTCCTGCAGGATGAGCTCATCCTTTCTCCCCCTGGGATAGCTGTATTCTGATGCACAGTCTGTTTGGGTTGTTGTCCAACCATTTCTTTAATACTTGGTGTTATCAAGTCTTCTCCCTGGCCTAGCTCAGAGGGGAGGCTGCTGTAGTGCCTACCTTCTAGGGAAAGCCAAGTCAGAGAATCACGACAGACAATAGATAAGCAGAGCATGGACTATGTAACGATTTCTGTGTTTTTTGAGTGCCTTTTTGGGGTCTAGCATTGTCTCATATGCTTTGAGGAGTAGAAGCAAACTGTCCCACTTAGACAAAGCTTTGAAGGAGCTTCTGGCTGAGAAGTGCTCATGTGAATGGGTCAGAAAACAATCTACAGCCATGCACTGGCTCAACATGAGTGACTCGGATGACCACTGCTGTGGGGCCTCAGACACAGGAGTGAGCCCTTGGGCTGGGAGTCAGGATGAGTGCCATAGGGGAAGCAGGGTTTGATAGAGCTTTAGGGATTTGAACAGTTGGACAGAAGGGAGGAAGGTCTTTACCAGTGCTTTATAAATCAGCCACTAGGTCAGGGGTGGGCAAACTTTTTGACTCGAGGGCCACAATGGGTTCTTAAACTGGACTGGAGGGCCGGAATAAAAGCATGGATGGAGTGTTTGTGTGAACTAATATAAATTCAAAGTAAACATCATTACATAAAAGGGTACAGTCTTTTTTTATTTTAGTTTTATTCATTTCAAACGGGCCGTAGTTTGCCTACGGCTGCACTAGGCTGTGCATTCTTTAAAGCAGTGATTCTTTTGAGCTCGGCGTGTCAGCATTTTGAAAAACCCTAACTTAACTGGTGCCGTGTCACATATAGAAATTTTTTGATATTTGCAACCATAGTAAAACAAAGATTTATATTTTTGATATTTATTTTATATATTTAAATGCCATTTAACAAAGAAAAATCAACCAAAAAAATGAGTTGGCGTGTCACCTCTGACGCGCGTGTCATAGGTTCGCCATCACTGCTTTAAAGGAGAGGGCTCTGGTCTTGACTGTTCTTCTGCGCTGCTTAGTGACCAGGTCTGGGTTGTGGTTGCCATTCAACAAGTATATGTCAGATGGAATAAAGTTTTGGGGTGTAGATGAAGGAACAAACTCCTCTCAGTATCAGCTTTGTAAGCCCCTTTGTTGTGGCAGAATGCACGAGAGAATGATCAGCTAGCACTCTGAGGGAGGAAAGTTTAACCTTTATTTCGCAGATCTGCTAAGTAAAGGGGAATTCCAGATCCAAACCTTGAACTGAACTCGTGGGGAGGCTCTGACCTATATATCTCCTGTGGCAGGTGGGCCCCTGAGGGTCCCTGCAGCTCTGCCCGTCAGTCTTGGCGGGGCCTTGGGGGCATGCTCCACAACTCTGCCCAAATCAGCTGTGGCGGGGCCCTGGGGTTAGGCTCTGCAGCGCCACCCAAGTCTGTCAGAGTGGGGAAGTAAGACTACAGTTTTAACCAGATACTGAACTATGTTGCAAGCCCTTCCCCTGCCCCCCCTTATTTTCCTTTTCACCTTAACCTCTAGGGCAGTGATGGCGAACCTATGACACACGTGTCAGAGGTGACACGCCAACTCATTTTTTTGGTTGATTTTTCTTTGTTCAATGGCATTTAAATGTATAAAATAAATATCAAAAATATAAATCTTTGTGTTACTATGGTTGCTAATATCAAAAAATTTCTATATGTGACACGGCACCAGAGTTAAGTTAGGGTTTTTCAAAATGCTGACACGCCGAGCTCAAAAGGTTCATCATCACTGCTCTAGGGTGTGAGTATGTCCTCACTTTAACCTCAGTTGCTCAATTCTAAAAGGGCATATTTGGGCGAGGCAATCTCCACAGTTCCTCCATGCCTGAGATATCTGGGAGACTGTAGTCTTCTGATTCACCCGGGGTTAAGGGGTCTTCTCTTGGAGTTTTGGCCAAGGGACCAAGAATCAAAACTTATGCTGCTAGAGCCAACATAAATATAAAATTATGTTTATTAGTGATACAGACAGTGGGATAAGCTTACCCAACAGCCCTCATTCAATTAGTATTTACTGAGCATTTACCTATATGCCTGACACGGTAAGGACAAGCCCCTGCGCCCATAGAGCTGAAATTCTAGCACAGGGGAGACAGTCCATATACAAGGAAACAAGTGAGCAAGGTAATTTTGGATGGTGGTTTGTTATGACAGACAATTGAGAGTTCCTGGTGGGTGAGGCAACTTTAGATTGGAACTCTGCAGAAGTGGCCTTTGTGCAGAGCTCTGATTAGCAGGAAAAAGCCAGCCAGGTTAAGACCTGGGGGCAGAATCAGGGAAAAAGGAGACGTATGTAATACTTTAAACAATAAAAAAAAAAATCTGGGGGCATAGTGTCTGAGGGGTGGGACTACCGGTTCCCCAATGTTAGGGGCCTGCAGCTTCAGTTCTTTGGCAGAGGGGTCCTATTTGATGCCGGGGCACTAAGCTTTCCCCTTCCTTGCTTCACAGACAGCTGTCATCAGTTACGACTATCTCACTTCCTTGAGGAGTGTCCCCTATGGCTCAGAGGAGTATGCACAGCTTCGCTCTGAGGTAAGGACTCATGGGACCCGTCTGAGCCAGACCAGGACTGAGTAAGTCCCGAAGTGGCTGCAAAGGCAGCACACTTCCTGTGTGCAGGGGCCAGTGTGGGGATCGAGGATGGGGTCTGGGGAGGAAGGAGGGAAGGACCACCTCCTCATTGGAGGTGCTGTGGCATCCAGAAGGGGCTGGGCTGCCAGGCTGACATCAAGCTGGATCCTGTAGTGCCAAGACCATGGATCTACAAGGCACTGTCAGGGAGGCTGGGGTGTGTTTCTGGGATGACTCAGGAGGAAGGAAGGCTCTGTCTCTGAGATAACTCAGCTGGCTTCCAAACTGCTTTGTCAGGCAAAACCAAGTTGAAAGAGGTTAATTGTTTTTCTGTCCTCTGAGGGCGACACTGGGGCCTCTTGTAGGCCTCTGGGTGGAGCTGTCGACTCCACACAACTCTGTTCTCACTTGGAATAGGGTGGTTGATTTTGATGCTGTGACTAGATATGCCAGAGAGTTGGGGCATCAAATAAGAGGGCATCTTTGTTGAATGTAAGTTGAGTTTGGGGTCAAATGTAGATACTTATGGTTCCTCCAGAAAGATATGTCTTTGCTCAGCTCTTTGCCCCTTAGAAAATTCCAAGTCATCCTTCCAGACTCAGCTCAAACACCTCCCCTTATCAATCATCTTTGGTGGATGGAATAATTAATTTTTAAAAATTTATTTAACATTTTCATTATGGAAATTTCAGCCATCCATAGGGGTAGAGAGAATAGTGTTATGAAGTCCTGTGGGACTGTCATTCAGCTTCATCAATGATCAATATTTTGTTAATCTTGTCTTATTATTTCCCCCTTTATTCCTTTGTTTATTTTTTATGCATTTATTTATTATTATTATTATTTGTTGAAGTACTTAAAAGCAAGTCTCAGGCTTCGTATTATTTCATGTGTAAGTACTTCAGTATGTATTTCTAATAGATAAGGACCTTTAAAGAAACCATGATCATACCTAACAAAAATAATTCCTTAATAACTTCTAATGGTCCACATTTAAATCTTCCTTGTTGTCCCCCAAAAATATTTTTAAAGTTGGTTTGTTCAAATCTGGATCCAAATAAGGTACAAATGTTGCATTTGGTTGATGTTTCCTGAATCCTTTCAAATCTATATTTCCCCTGCCTCTTTTCTTTCATTATTTTTTTTTGAGCTTTTTTGCTTATTGAAGAACCAGATCATTTATCCCCTAGAATTTTCCACATTCAGGATTTGGCTGATTGCATCCTCAAAGTGTCATTTAATAGGAAATAGTTTTGCATGGCACACAATTCAAAATATATAATATTTGAACATACAAAATGATTCTCAGATCTCTGTTCCTCAGGTTCCCAATTTTCCTGCCTGAAGGAGGTCATTATTTCCTGTGTATTATTTTAGAGATAGATTCCTCTTTGAATTTAATCACCCTACCTTTATTCCTGCCACAAATGATAGTTGGTCTTTTTCTCTCTTAAGACTATAGATTCTGTTCAATCAGGGATTGGGTCTTTTTTATAACTTCTACCTCTAGTGATGATGCCCGGGATTGAGTTGATTGAATGCCTGTGTCAATGCCAAGCTGCACCTGCTAGCTACTTGCCTTGCGAGAGGCCCCAGAAAGAGAGTAAGGTTTGGAATCAGAAGACCTGAGTTTGTGCCTCAGCTTTGGCGAAGTCCTTTTGGGAGCTGCCATTTTCCTTGTCTGTAGGCTGGAGATGGTTATACCCATCATTAAGGAATATTTTGTGAAATGTAAATGTAAATGTAAATTAGTCAGATGGCTTCTAGAAGGTGCGCTCCATGGGCACAGGGACTTGTCTGTGTTGTGTTTCTCTGCGTCTGAAGCACCTACAACAGGATCCCGGGCACAGTAGGTTCAGAATAAAGGTTTGTTGAATGAATGCATGAGTGAAAGTTTGTATTGGAAGGTCTCAAAGTCTGTAGCACTTAATGCCCCCCCCCGCCCTCCCCCCCTTTTCTCTGCCCTCCTTTGTCCATCTAACTAATGCTATGGGCCTTGGAACTCACCAGAGTAACATTCTGCAGAGAGGGCCAAGGGCAGAGCAGGCAGGGGCAGGGGTGCCATGGAGACAGTCGCCTTCCATGTGTAAGTTATCTGAAAGGCCGGGGTGCCGCAGGGCCTGGGGAAATTGAATAAGAAAGTGCAGCCTGGCATTTGACAAGAGGGCAGCACATGGTAGTTGGCACCATATAACGGGCATGGGCTGGCCCTAGAGTTGTGCCTTGGAAGGAGGAGCTGGCTGGCACTAAAGAGAACAGGTAAATACTGCAGGAGTGTGTTCTTCCATCAGAACACTTATCTGTTCTCAACCGAGTGACTGATAAAGGAGTGAGCGAAGGGTAAAACATAATTATCTCACCTGTCAAGGCAGCGTCCCCAGGTCCTGGAGTACGCCAGAGCCAGGGGATGAGCTTGGCAGGCACTTTCAAGGTTGGTGCTCAGCTGATTTGGATCTCAGTGACTCAGCCCTGAATCAGGAGGGGGTGGGACCCGATGTAGAGTGTTTCCTAGGGGCCCAGTGGCACTTTGCTAAGCAGCTGAGGGTGTGGGGTGGGGCCCAGGGGCTTTGAGAATGAGATCCCTGGTGCTCAGGATGCTTGACTTTCAGACAATGGGCTGGAGGATGTAGGACAGTTTATTCTGACCGAGGGGTTGGGGTAAAGTGGACATATCTTAATTCTACAGCTCAGGAACCATTCTTATCAAGAACCATTCTAAAAAAAAAACAAACCATTCTCATCTAAACTTTCCTTTGGGGAATTAGTCATGTCTCAGGTACTCACCATCAGGTTTGAATGGGGCTCATTCTATCCTCAGCTACAAGAGTGGGCATGTGACTTAGGCCCATTCCTCTGGCCCTAGAGATTGATTCAGGGAGGGCACCTGTGCCAGGCTGGGCAGTGAGCGTAAGCTCCAGGACTTTTGGGGGTGTCTCCCATAGGACAGTGTCTTTTCTGCTGGATGAGCAGAGAGTATAGGATGTTGGCTTAGGGCTACTGGTAGCCGTCTTGCCCCCTTGACTGGAAAGCCCATTTGTGAATGCAGCCAGTATTGTGGAGAGATGTGTCATTTGAGTCCCTGGATCTAACGGAGACTAAAGCCAGACTACCGCTAGACTTTTTAGTTATGTGTGCCAGGAAATTATCTTTTTGCTTAGCATGGTTTGAGTTCAGTTTTCTATTACTTGCAAATAAATGAGTCCTGATACACTGGGAAATCTCAGAGGAGCAAGCTGGATCTTAAAGCACAATCAGGGTTTTGATAGGTCACAGCAGGACTTATCTCTCAGGAAGAAATGAAATTCAGAAATTCCAAAATAGTATGAGGAGAGGTTTGGATGGTGTGGGTAGAATTTGAGCCATTTTGGCTTCTGGCTCACCACAAAGCACCTCTATCTGTAAAGCAGTAGCAGTGGCTTTGCCCCAACTGAGTTTGTAAGAACAGAGATGAGAGGCTTTACTTAATTAAACATGGGGATTATTTAATCCAGCCAGAGCGGCGACTCAGAAGCACAGAGTTTGCCTTGTTGGCTCCTTATCATTTTAACGAACAAGTTAATGATTCCTGTTGTTCTTATTTCTACGTTTATTAATTGGAATTCTTCTATAAGGAAGAAGTGTCCCTTCTCCTTCAGTTCTTTACTGAAATTTTTTTTTATCACTATGAACTCATGGACACTTGTTTTTTTTTTTTTTTTACAAATATTTATTTTAAGTATTTTATTGATTTTTTTAAAACATATTTTATTGATTTTTTACAGAGAGGAAGGGAGAGGGATAGAGAGTTAGAAACATCAATGAGAGAGAAACATCGATCAGCTGCCTCCTGCACACTCCCCACTGGGGATGTGCCCGCAACCAAGGTATATGCCCTTGACTGGGATTGAACCTGGGACCCTTGAGTCTGCAGGCCGATGCTCTATCCACTGAGCCAAACCTGTTAGAGCATGGACACTTGTTTTATTCTATGAGTTATAATCCAAAAACAATTATTATTAATTTTATTACCCAAATTGTTCAAACGGTGGCCATTGGGAACTCATCAGATTTCTCCTGTCTTTTTATTTTTTTAAATATGTTTTTATTGATTTTTTAGAGAGAGAGAGGAAGGGAAAGGGAGAGATAGAAATGTTGATCGGCTGTCTCCTGCATACCCCCTACTGGGGGTTGAGCCTCAAACCTGGACATGTGCCCTGACTGGGAATCTAGCCAGTGACCTCTTGGTGCATGGGACGATGCTCAATCCACTAAGTCACCCTGGCCGGGCTCCTGTGTCTTTTTGATACGCTTTATCATTTTTGGACACCATCTCAGTTTTTGGTACCACAAGATGCCCCAGGCTCTCCTTATATTTTCCTTGCTCTAGCCTTGTAATCAATCACTTCTCCTTTTACTGGAGAATGATATTTAGAAACCAAGGTGTGGATGCATATGCTTTTGGGGTGTTATTGTTTCTAGACTCTCCAAAGAGACAGAGCCAGGAAATATATGTACGTTTACTTATTCATGAATACACTCATCTATCTTTATATCTATCTGTTCACCCATCCACTCACCCATCCATTAAAAATCATGAGTTCATACTGTTATCTTCAATTTTAGTCTAACATCACAGAGTTCAGTTAGCCTTCTCCCTTTCCTTACATTTACTTTATTTTTCTGACAGTGAGAAACCTGCCTCTAATTATCTACAATATATTAACTGATTTGTTCACCCCCAGTGTAGTTAAAACTCCCAAGGAATACAGAAGTAGGGACAGTGGCCTCAGATGGGTGAGACTGAATTAATTAGGGGGTATTTGAGCTGGGTTTGGAAAGGTGGTTAAGACTGAAACCCATGGCACTGAGGACAAGATGATTTTGGTTGATGGGTAAAATTTTAGAGATCGTCTGTAGGAAACAGACATTAGTTCTGTGTCTGGAGACTAGGGTAAGGGTGAGAGAATGGACACACTGGCAAATACAATTAGAGGTAGGTCATAGAGAGACCAGATGCCAAGTTTTATGCCATGGAAACTTCTAGAGCGAAGTTTTACTAAACCTTAAATGAATGCGAATGCTTAAAGTTACCAGTTTCTGAATATTTTTTGAGCTTTTACTCTGTCAGATGTCAGACAGTGAGTAGAAGAGTGAGCGTGTGTGTGTGTGTGTGTGTGTGAAAGAAAGAGAGAGAGAGAGAGAGAGAGAGAGAGAGAGAGAGAGAGGTTGCATGTGCCTTTTCCTTTCTTAATCAGAGTCCTACTAATGAGAGGGGACCTTGATTGCTGCTGTGACTGGGAAGTTTGCTAATTTATTTATTTATTTTTTGTTAATCCTCACCTGAGGTTATTTTTTTTCTGTTGATTTTGAGAGAGAGTTGAAGGGAAGGGGGGGTGGGGGAGAGAAACATTGATGGGAGAGAGACACATCGATTAGTTGTCTCCTTACCTGCCCTGACCAAGGGTGAGAATGGAACCTGCAATCCAGGAATGTGCCCTTGACTTGTGAATTGAACCTGGGACCCTTTGATGCTGGGGCCAATGCTCTAACCATTTAGAAACACTGGCCAGGGCATGACTAGGAAGCTTTTTAGCAGAATTCAATTTTGTGTCACTAACTGGGTCACTGGGCTCCCATGGTATCAGATGCTTTAGGACAGCAGTGGGTGTCCTATTAGTTACTATAATACTTAATATTTGGGCATGGGGAGGGAATGATTAGTGCTCTTTTCCTCCTTGCCCAAGAAGCAGAACCCAGGAGTTGTAGGACTCTGGCAGGTAGGGAGCAAACTGTCAGCCTGTTACTGATAAATGCTGGGCTGGAGCATGTGTCCTGGGTCTGTGAGTGAGTGGGCTTTGTTGGACTTCTCCCCTGAACTTGTTAGACTTATCTACCAGGCAGACTTGGCAGGGCAAGCCTCTCAGGGGCCTGCGTCCTAGGTCAGGGAGGCGCTGAGTAACAGTGCTCTGCAGGTATGAAGGTCCCAAAGGGGAGGAGAGAGGAAGGGGTGAGCCCACCATGCTGTGCTTCTCCCAACTCACCAGCTGCAGTTCCTCCTGCCACAAGGCGTGAGGGAGAGGGAGAGGAGAAGTCAGAAGCATTACACCCCTGATGGCGCTCCCTCCACGTGCTTGTGTGAAACAGAGATAGGAGGTTCACCTGCAAGATTTACCCTCAGAATGGGAGATAGTTTTAAATGTGCTGCAAGGACCTTTTGTGCCTACTAAATTCAGCTAGCCTTTACACCTGACCTTGTTGAAGGACACAGGTGCTTGAGTAGGGTATAGCAATTTTGGCATTACTGAAATCCGAATTAAGAGGGAGGGTCATATGCTGGCACTCTTAAGAACCATGGCATATGGTAGGGTGTTTGCAGGGGAAAGGGACTCAGTATGACCAGTGGATATTGGCCAGAGGAGTAGAGTAAGGGGCTACGGTGGGGTGATGCCTCTGTTTATAATTATTCCATTGAACTTGAGGAAGCCATCTTTGGCATCAGCTAGCTCAAGCCTTTGATATTCAGAGGTGGAACCGGAGGTCAGGAGGCGTGATGTCACTTCTTCAGGCCTCCGCAAGTTTGTGGCAGATCATGGGCTTGGGCTTGGATATCCAGGTCTTGTCCAATCTCTTATTTTTTGCATTTGATACTTGATTGTCTCCATTTATCAATTTTCAACTTGGGGGAAAGCCAAGTTGGGTAGAAAGTGGAACCAAAGAAGCTTGGGCAGCTGTTTTTTTTGTTTTTTTTTTTGTTTTTTTTTCATTATGGGGACCGGGACCACACGCCCGGACCCTGCCAAGAAGAGGAGGGTTGGGCAGTTGTTCTTGCCAACTAGCTGCAGTGGCTGCAGTTGCTTTTCCTTGGGGTCCGTCCCCCCTGGTGCGGGCCCTGAGGCTGATGTGCTGCTTGGGGTCAGTTTGGGAAACACAGGGCAAGAGGAAGAAGGGCAATAGAGCCTCCTCCCTCGTATTCCTTTACCCATTCACTCAATCAACCAAACAGTAATTCAACGAATAATTGGAATTTGCACTCCTCGGTAGAGGGGAGTGTAGATCCTAAGCAGTGGTCAGCACACTGCGGCTCACGAGCCACATGCGGCTCTTTGGCCCCTTGAGTGTGGCTCTTCCACAAAATACCGCCTTCTGCGCACGGGCCACGAAGTTTCCATCGCACTGTACGTGCGCGCCCGCACGTGGTATTTTGTGGAAGAGCCACACTCAAGGGGCCACAGAGCCGCATGTGGCTCGTGAACCTCAGTTTGCCGACCACTGCCCTAAAGGAATTGGTAGATGCTAGCTCTGTGCTTTGGGAAAACGCTTCAACTCTTAAGCTATGGAAAAGCTGCCAGTTTGCAGGATAACCATCCTACCAGCTTAGTGAAGGCAATGCAGTTGGCAGTTTAAAGAGCTTGTTGTTCTGCAAGGGGAACTGTAGCAGTGTCTGGCTCTTCAGGAATATTCTCTGAAAGCTGGGACCATCCTGGCCAAGTCAGGACATGTCTCCACCACTTTCCATCTATTTTTTAAACATATTTTTATTGATTTCAGAGAAGAAGGGAGAGGGAGAGAGAGAAACATCAATGATGAGAATCACTGATCGGCTGCCTCCTGCACGCCCCCTACTGGGGATCGCACTCCAGCCCAGGCATGTGCCCTAACCAGGAATCGAACCATGACCTCCTGGTTCATAGGCCAACACTCAACCACTGAGCAACACTAGCTGGGCCAATTCTTCCATCCATTTTAACCCATATTAATGGAGCTTGCTGTGTGCCAGATTCTGTGTGAGGCCCAGGCTCAGAAGATGTAAAGGAAAATAAGATGTGTCCTCTGCCTTCCAGTTGCTCACAGTCTAGTGAGGAGGTGGGTGTGAAATCACAGTTGCAGGAGGATTGATTTGCCTTCATTCCAGCTCCGGTTCCTGATGGCAACTAGCTCCTGGGCCATGAAGAGCGGGGATAGGAGCCCTACAGGAGAGGGTCTCCTCACCCAGCCGGGCGTGGGGTGCATGCCCAGGAAGGCCTCCTCCGGAGCAGTGGTGTCTAATTGTGCCACAGCTCTTTTGCATGCACGGTGTCTGTCAACCTGGGGTGGAAGCTTTTCAGTGAGCTTCCGTGCCCTCTGTGCCTCTTTTGCTGGTCATCAGGGAACATTTGCCTGAGAGTGTTCTGCCTAGAGGAGGAGAAAAATTGAATCCTTGCTCTCTTGGTGACCGGCTTTTTCAGTTTGTGATAATTTCTGCAGGAACATGAGCTGCATTTAATTTGCTCTAGTTGGGTCATCTCAGGACCAGGCCTCTGGAATAGGATGAGAGTCTGTGATGGAATCTAGCACGTCCTTTTTTAGTTTTCTGTGTACCCAAAGCTCTCTGAGTACTGCATTGCAAAGCTGCACAACTTTCTGCAGTGGCCCTGACCCCACAGCCTTCTGAACTTGGGGAACATTCCATAGGAGTGGGCTCTTGGGCCTTGGTGTGGTCTGGGGAGAGATCTGAGGGGGTTCACTCCCACCAGTGGGGATGCTGGAGGAAAATCTGGCATGACCCCAGCTTCCCTTGGAGGGGCTCACAGCACAGTGGCTTCTCTGTAGTTCCTAGCAGACCACTCAAAGCCCTTGATTGCTGTAGACCACAGCCAATAACAATGTCCCATCTTGCCAGGTTTGCGTATTTCTTGTCTTTTTAAAAATGTGAAATATATAAGACCTAAGAAAAGCCTGCTGTGTGCCAGGCTAATGTATAAAAATAATGTAGTGATTACCCCTGTATTCACTATTTTAGAAATAACACCTTACCCTTACAATTGCAGCCCCCAGGTACTTCTTCCCTGACTTCAGCCTTCCTCCTAGTTAACCAGGCATGAGCTCAATCATGATTTGGTTGTTTATCACTGCCATGGACTTCCTTACGACCAGCCATTTTTTGTTTGTATGATATTTTTCATTCTGTTGACTCTTTTTCAATTACTTGGTTTTGTTCTAGGGAAAAATGTCTGTGAAATTGCAGATTTGATAGGCTAGCTCTCTCTTTTTAGGGGGTCTAATGCATATGCAAATAAGCATTCTGGGTACCACCCCCATTTGCCTCTTTACCACATTTTTGCACACTGTCACTGGTGCCGGTCACACTTTGAGAAGCACAGGCTGCACTGTCTATAGTAGACGCTGGCCCAAACTCTGGCTTGCACCCACCATTGCCTTGGTCTTTCTCCTGCTGGGTTTGGCCCCTCTCTTTCCAGCTCTTCTCTTCTCCGAGCTCACCCTTTTATCTCCTGGTGCTGCTCCAGGCTGGAAGCTGTCTGTTGTGGTGGTGTTTGCTGCTGCTGTTCAGAGGCAGTGATCACTTTCCAAAGGCCACAGCTGAAATGAAACAAAATAAGCCTCTGGGTTTCAGGTGATGGGAGGCTGTTGTTGTATGCAGCGTTTCTCCATCCTGATCAGCACGAGTATCACATTAGCTGATTCCTCGTTTGCATGTGTCTGCAGTCCCCTTGCCAACACCGTCTGCCTGGACACACAGGGTTGCTTCCTCCTGCCGCAGAGCAGCAGCTTTCCAACTGCCGGGCCACCTGGTTCTTGTACGGTGGGTGGAGGAGGGCAGAGCGCCCTGCTCCCCAGAGACAGTGCTGTGTTGAGGTACTGCATTGACCTGCACCTAATGGGGCAAGAGCTGGAGAAACCACAGCTGCTGCCTATTCTTACCTGTCTCACACCCTGTCCCAGACTAACCACAGCTGGGCTTCCCTTTGCTGATTACATTTCCCGCTGGAAAGCTCCCAAGTGGCCTCTACCTCTGCCGTGGGTAGTGCAGGGCAATGGGTTGAAGCTATGTGATGAAGGATTCAGGGTGGGCATAAGCTGGGACTTCCTTACCACCAAGGTAGGTAGTGGCTTACCAAGGGTGACATCTGTATCTGGAAGGGCAGCTTTCCCAAACCGGGAGAGATACTGTCTGCCTGTCTGTCATGGAGGGGAGTGTGACAGCTCGCTGTTGGTAATTAGAGTCACCACCTGGACTGGCTGGGTGGGCCCTAACTCCCACCCAATTAGAGTCACCAGGGAAGCCTTACAAAGTGCAGACTTCTAGACCATACACTCTAAAGATTTATTTTCCATGATCCTGGGTTGAGGCCTGGAAAACTATATTTTTAATGGCTTCCGTTGCTAAGAACAAGTGTTTACATGGACTGAACATGAAGGGACAGGTGCTATGCTAGGAGCTCTCTATTATCTTCTTGAACTTCATTGCAACCCTGTGAGGTAGATATGATTGTCATCAGCCCTGTTTTACAGATGAAGAAACTGAGGCAGATTGATTAACTTGTCTGAGGGCCCACAGCTAGTAATTAGGTTTCAGTTTCCTGTGATTGCCATAACAAATGACCACGAATCGGTGGCCACTGACAACAGAAATGTATTCTCTCATAGTTTTGGAGCCTGGAAGTCCAAAATCAAGGTGCCAGCAGGGCCACACTCCTTCCGGAAGCTCACAGGAAGGATCCTTCATTGCCGTGTCTGGCTTCCGGTGGCTCCCGGCACTCCTTGTGGCTGCACCACTCCACTCTCTGCCTCCATCTTCTCTTCTCTTTCTTAAAAGGACACTTGTCCTTGGAGTTAGGGCCCACCCAGCCAGTCCAGGGTGATCTCTTCAAGATTCTAAACAAGGCCCTGCCAGTGTGTCTCAGTGGTTGAGCATCGACCTATGAACCAGGAGGTTCACGGTTCAATTCCCGGTCAGGGCACATGTCTGGTTTGTAGGCTCGATCCCCAGTAAGGGGTGTACAGGAGGCAACCGATCAATGATTCTCTTTCATCATTGATGTTTTTATCTCTCTCTTCCTATCCCTTCCTTTCTGAAATCAATCAATTCTAAATAATGTCACAATCACAGGTTAGGATATGGTGCCAGCATTCAACCCAACCGGGTCTTGGATTTATCCGCAATAGTGTGGCTCCTGAGCAGGTGCCTGTGACCACTTGACTTACTGGCTGTCTCTTCTGGACTGGCTGACCCCTAGATTCCTCCAGGCGAGCTGAGGTGTGGATTTCTTTGCTGTATCAGGGAGTTTGAACCCTTTGTCAAGCTTTGAGAAACCAGTGTTTTCTGCTACCTCTCTCCCATCCCCTCAGCCCTCTGCCATTTCTCCCTCGAAGCCCTTTGGTCTCCCAAATTCTCACAGCTTCCTGTGCTCAGGAGGGTGGGCCACAGGGGCCATGAGGCCATACTCATCCTGGCCTGGCCAAGCTGCATTTCTCTTGCCTCACCAGCCATGCCTCCAGGATAGGAATTGCTGGAGTAGCAGGTATAGTGAGAAGGCCATGGTATACCTAATAAAGTTGATGGAAGGCACTCTGCAGCCATAAGGGTGAGCGAGGCGCTTGTTAATAGCAGTAATAATCAAATAGCCTGTTCTTGATTTCCTGCTTCTTTACTGTCTTGGCCCCAAGCAGCTATTTTCTAACAAATTAAAATCTACTCAGCTTCCTTTCTGTCCCTGAGTAAAACTTCCCTCAAAGCTCTTGCTGGCGACAGCAAGCCTTTTTAATAGACTTTTCCTTGTAGAACCATGAGACATATGTCCAATTAGCAGAATAACTTCCCTTAAATATACAAATAAACTGTTGACTGATAATGGCGGGACATATGTGAGGCTAATTTAAGGCAGAGTGGTTCAGGATCTGGGGTACCGCCCCCTTCCCCAGTCTGTTTCCAGGCCTCTCCTTCCCTGCAGTTTTTTGCTAATGGAACAGAGCTTCACGCCCCACATGCTAGAGGAGGAAGAGGGACATCTCTGTGCTATACACGGTCACAGCGCCAAGTACCTAAGCCACTCATTCATGTAGTGAAATTGTGCAGTTAATATTTAGTGAGCACCCACCACACCACGTGCCAGGCACTGTGCGAGGTGCAGGATATGCAATGGCCTATTCTTGAGGGGACCAGAGATAACTATCAGTTGATGGAACTCAGAGTGTCCACTCTAGGAGGCCAAGGATTCGATCTGATCGCTTGCTGCTTTATCCACAGCACTTGGAATAGCACTGGGCACGTGCCAGGCTCACTAAGTACTTTGTAGAGGATTCGGGAGGTTAGTAAACAAGATAATGTCAGCTCTTGCTGAGTGCCCTAAAATAGATAAAATGTGCTCATGGGATAAAAAGTGACTGAAGATGGGCTAGGGAAGGGCTCTCTGATGGGGACTTTTCAGTTGAAATTAGAAAGTGATGAAAGAACCAGTAAGAAAAGAGCTGAGGGAAGACTGTTAGACGAAGAGGCAGGGTGGGCTACATAATTTTTGGGGCCCACTGCAAAAGCAAACTGGGGGCCACTGGGCGTGGGTAAGTCAGTATCGCCTTCCTGTGGCCCTGCATCCTAACCTACAGAGACAACAGGTTAGGATGCAGGGCCACAGGAAGGCGATACTGACTTACCCACCCCCAGTGGTCCCCAGTTATCTCTGGTCCTCCTGTCTTTCAGGAGGTGGCAACCTCTGTGCTGGGACATGCTCAGAACCAGGATTGGGAGCGGGTGAGAGGTCCCTGCCAAGATGCCTGTTGAACTTGCGGTGGTGATGCGAGTCTGGGATATGGGGGGGGATTGAATAATGTGTATGACTCCGACCCTTCCTATTGTTAATGTAAAAAAAACCGATTGAAACCTGTACAGAATTTTTGTGAGTTTATTTGAGCCAAACTGTCGGCGTAGCCGGGAAGCAGAACCTCAACGAATTGAGATAATGCTTCAGAGAATGGCGGATTACATTTGTATTTATATATTGCAATCAAAGGAAAGGGATGTAGGTGGGTTACCTGAAAGCCATTGGTGATAGACTAGAGAGGCGGGAGAAGGCAAAGGGGGCGGGAAGGCCCTATGATTGGATAAAAAATAAAATGATGGACACATATTTAGGTGGGTGCAGGAACTTTTCATGATAATGAAGGAATTTGTGGTAGCTCCCTGGTGCCCAGCACATTAAGTTGTGCCCCAAGGGGTCCAGAAAAAGGGAAGTTACAAGTTACCTAGACATTTCAAAGGGTATGTTATCATAGATGCAAAAAGACAGATAGGCTCAGTTAAGGTAAAGGCTGACTTGTTAGTGAGGATATTGGCCTAGGATATAACTACCCACCATAACTGCTTTTAGTTAAAGTTTAATTTCAGACCATTCTTTGTGGTTACTTTCGGTCTTTGAGTTTGCAAGACTGCCATGCAGGCCTTCCCTGAGCCTGTCAGGTTAGCATGTGGTCCCTTTGTCCACACTATGTCTGCACCCTGGCACCCAGTGGAGATGAAGGGCAATGGCAGAGTGTAGGCCTCCCTCACCTGGGCAACCTGGTTGCCACCCTGGGTGGAAAGCAGCTGTGACTGTGGGGTGGAGGCGGGGGGCCCAGGAGCCAGGGTCCTGGGGGTGAGGAGTGGGCAGCCCGCTAGGGATTGGGACTTTGTGTGAGCTGAATCCCTCAGTGTGTGCTCCATTGTCCCATCAGGCTTCACTTGTAAAACACGAATTCGAAGTTAAAATTAAAAATTTCAAGACAGCTATTAGTTTCCCATTGCTGCTGTAATAAACTATCACAAACTTAGTGACTTAAAACAATGCAGATTTAAAAACACAACAACAAAAAAATACAGATTTATTCTCTTTCAGTTATGGAGATCAGAAGTCTGAAATGATTCTCACTGGGCTAAATTGAACACGTCAGAAGAGCTGTGTTCCTCCCGGGGGCTGCCGGTCTTTTGTAGCTTCTGAAGGCCACCTGCATTCCTTGGCTGGTGGCACCTTTTCCCCATCTTTAAAGCCAGCAATGTCTGGGCAAGTCCTCACTCTGACACCTCTCTGGTTCTCTTCTTGTGCGCCCCCTGTTCCACTTAACAGGACCATCGTGACCACACTGGGTGCGGGAAGCCACCGCTTGCAGATACATACTGTCACGAGTGTGCACCAAGAAACACGGAAGGCTGAAGGACCTTGGGTGTTAGCAGGGCTGAGGCTAAGCACGATTGTTCATGTTGAGATAGTGGTGGCTCAAGGCAATTCCCTAGCCTGATAATCCTTTTACTGTTTACCAAACATCACCTTTGATATGTCTGTATGCATTGTTAAAGGGCAAATGTGTATTCAAGTAAATAAAAGGCGGACCAGGCCAGAGGTTGGTGTGTCTCTTCAAGAAAGAGGCTCCATCTGGCCCCTCATGCCTTCTAAATTCATATTTCTTGTATAGCATTTTCATTTGTGCATCGGTCCCTCCTTTAGATCCTGAACCCCACCGTGAAGGTAGCGTTAACTGGGCCCACCTGTGTAATCTGAGATAACCTCTCTGTCTCAAGGTCAGCTGATTAGCAACCTTAATTACACCTGTAACCTTAATTCCCTTTTGCCATGTAAGGAACACACTCACAGGTTCTGTGTCATGGCCATCTTTGTTGGAGGGGGGAGTTGGCATTATTTGGCCTTCCATATTAAATCACAACTTAATCCTGTTACGATGAGCTGCCCCAATCACGAGTTTATCAAGAGAAATAAAGGTGAAAGCACTTGTGAAAAAAAAAAAATCACAAGTGTAGGGCTCAGTGTGGCCTCACTGGTCACATGCCCATGAAGCTGGCCCTGGGAAGAGGAAATTGCAAGCCTAAAATCCCTGAGATGGGAATCCGTGGCTCGGTTACAGAGCTGAAAGGAGGCCAGCGTGACGGAGTAGAGTGAATGACAGGCCATGTGGTACAAAATGAGACGGGAGAGGCTGGCTCAGGTTGAGAACACAGGAACAATGAAGAGTTAGGGACAACAGGTTGGGAGCTGCCTTTGAGTTTTCAAAACAAAATATATGAAAAGTTTCAGATTAAAAAGTAGAGAGAATAATATGAAGAACCATATACCGGGCACCTAGATCTAAAAGATGTTGCTGTAATCAATGCTGAAGAATTTTAAATGATAGAAATCATGGCTTTTCTCCTGTCATTTCCATGTGCATCTCTAACACGACTAAGTATTAATATACGCCTTACATTGGACACACATTATTTATGTGTTTTCCTAAGTATTCATGTCATTATCACCATGAACAAGAAAGTGGAGCTGACCACATGTCACATAATGAAATTAACAGGAGTTTTTTTTTGTTTTTTTTTTGTCATCTAATTCCTATGCATGTTCAGTTGCTCCCCAAATGCCCTGCCTGTTGATCTTCACATTGCACCTGAGCTTTGTACCTATTCCCTCTTAGCATCAGGCCTCTTTCTCTGAATCTTGCTGAGTTTTGTTTTGTGTTCCTTCCCACCAGCCCCCAACATCGCCAGGCTGTGAGGAAGTGAAAGAGACTCCTGTTCCACACCCAGGCCCATGGCCTGGACAGAGGTGATGGAGAAGGGAAGGGAAGGGAAGGGACACGAAAGGAAGGGAAGAGGGCTGACTGCATATGTTATTCTGCTTGTGGACTGACATTGGTTTTTCCTGCCTGTAATTGTCATTCTAGAAGTGCCATCACTCTTCCAGCGGCAAAGTAACTGTTGAGAACAAATTAATTATGTATCTTCTCAGTGTGTATGATTAAGGGACACATGGAGGGAAGGGTTCTCTTTAGTTTTTCTGGCAGCTAGGCTCCCAAATGGATGCTTTCCAGACTGAAGAGTGCGTGTCCTGGGCTCCTGTAGACATCTGGGTTTGTCTGTGTGGTGGCAGGCTTGCCCACTGGCAGGCAGAGTCACAAGTTGCCAGTAATATTATTAATCTTTTACATTTGCAGCATGTGCACTGTTTGCTGAGGGCTTGCACACTCACATCAGCTTATTCGTTGGGATTTCAGGGATGCTGGAACAACTTTCTTTCCTTAATACCTCCCTAAATCATTGCTGATGCTTGTAATTCCACCATTAGAGATTAATTTCTTTGGCTAAAACGTGTTCCCTATTAAAATACAAATATTCTTGGCAGCTGTGTAGCATGTTTTATTCATTAAGCTTTCTCAGCCATTAGCAGCTGCCCTCCCCAGTTGCCCCCTCCTGCAACTTTCTTTTTGGATGGCCTTCTCTGAAACAGAACCTATATTTTTGGAAACTATCCCATTCCATAGAATTCTCCTCTCAGTTGGGGAAGCTGGAAAACAGGCAGGTTAAAGAAACTCCTGCCAAAGTGACAACAACAGAAAACAATTTCCTGCATTACTACCTCTAGGGAGTATTTGCATTTGAACTGAAATTTTCTGGAGACACAGTGCTTAATGCACAGGAACCTGTACCCCTTCATTCTGTCCTGTCAGTGGCCTTACCCTTAGATCTCTCCTTTATTGGGCTCCCTGATTGAGGCAGAGGTGAGGGAGGGTCCTGGCTGGACCACCTTGATAGTAGATCCAGTTTTTGTAACTCAAATTGGGCATTGGCTTGGAGTGGTGTTCATTGTGGGTAGCAAAGAAAGTGGAGCGGACCACATGTAACATAATGCCCATTCTGCAGAAGGAAGATTGAGGTGTCAGGACAACTACAGTTGGAGTGGGGCTGGAATGAAATGTTGTCTTTAGAAGCTCAGTAAACACAGTTGTAGATTGTTAGGGTCAGAAGACACCTTAGAACAGCGGTTCTCAACCTGTCGGTCGCGACCCCTTTGGGGGTCAAATGACCCTTTCACAGGGGTTGCCTAAGACCATCGGAAAACACATATATAATTACATATTGTTTTTGTGATTAATCACTATGCTTTAATTATGTTCAGTTTGTAACAATGAAAATACATCCTGCATATCAGATATTTACATTACCATTCATAACAGTAGCAACATTACAGTTATGAAGTAGCAACGAAAATAATTTTATGGTTGGGGGTCACCACAAAATGAGGAACTGTATTAAAGGGTCGCGGCATTAGGAAGGTTGAGAACCACTGCCTTAGAAACAATCTAACTCTGGGAAAGCAAACATATTTCATTTGCTAACTCCGATTGATAAGTAGTTGTTGTCTTAGAGCAGAGTGGAGAATAAGTGAGTCTCCACCTGGGCTCAGTAACTGCTTGTTGTGGTGGATTAATGATGTCTGATGTGTGGTCACAGAGGAGAGACACGATGTTACCCACTTGCTATTCCTGATTCTGCTCCATCTCTCATTCACAAATGAGCCCGCTAAGGTTCAGAGAGATGGGATGATTTGATCAGGATTACATAAGTAGGGGCAGAATTGGCCCACAATCCAGATCTCTTGTGTCCTGGTTCAAAACCCTTTTTTGTCCTGAAGTATCAAGGTATTCTAAGAAATATTTCACTGTGGTTAAAGAGCACTGTGGTCTGGGAGTCAGTTTCTGGGTTCAGGTCCCAGCTTTGGCACTAGTTAGCTGGGTGCCTTTACCAAGTAATTAAACCTTTCTGAACCATAGCTTCTTCATCTGTAAAATAGGGGATAATAATTGTGTCTATCTTTTTGGGTGGTTGTGGAATTAAATGAGATAATACACATATTATCTCATTTAACACATAGTAAGTACTTAATAAGTGTTAGTAACTTAGTTAAAGTGTTTTTTTTTTTAATCCTTACTGAGGACATGCTTTCATTGATTTTAAAGAGGGAGAATAGGAGGTGGAGAGGGAGGGAGGGAGGGAGGGAGGGAGAGAGAGATTGATGTGAGGTTGAAACATCGCTTGGTTGCCCCCTAGGGGATCAAACCCACAACCTAGGTATATGCCCTGACTGGAATCTAACCTGTGAACTTTCGTTGTATAGCACCACACTCAACCAAACTGAGCCACACCGGTCAGGCTAAAATGTTACATTTTTATTGCATTGTCCTTCTAGATTCTTGCTGGATATGGACACATAACCTTCCCATGGTCATCCCTCTCAGTGTCCTTCAGAGTTACCACTCAACACCCCCTTCTCTGCGTTCCCTATGGAATGCTATGGGACTCCTGGGTTTGAAGTGCTCCTGGAATTGTAGTTTGGTCATGATGACGACTCTCACAGTATAATAGCCAAGTGTGAGATGGTGCTGGGGCAGTAAATGCCTGCACTTCTGGGGCAGCTTTTGTTGATACACTTCATGCTCCACAGAAATTTGTCTTGGTTTGGAGCGTGCGATGCAGCCCTGGAGGCCTGCTGTGACTCCCCAAGGACCAGCTGCCGAAAGGGGCCTTGGGGGCCATTTTGCCTGGTCTCCCCTCTGACGGGAACATCATTGTAGCATCTTCCCTGATACTGTCGCTGAACTGCTAAGCCATTGTGTACTTCCCACCGCTGACCTAGGTTGGAGACTGGGTACCAATGTCCAGCTGGTGCCAGCCCCATCCTCTTATGCCCGCCTCTCCTGTGGACCAGGGGGAAAGGGACTTTGAGCTGACTCCTGCAGGATGAGTGGCCATCCCTTGCATTGTTTGACTTGCTCACACTTTGGGTCACAGTTCGGTTGCACCATGGCCATGTCTGGGATTGCTTCCCTGCTTTCCATTGGCTGAGCCAGAGCAGAGCAGATGAACATAGCCCCAGAGCTGTGGCATGGGCCGGAGCCCCGTTATTTCCAAGGGAGGCTCAGATAAAGGGAGGATTGAGAGCTACACAGGGTGGAACTCCTGGCTCTGCTGTTAGTTCTGGGATGGGGGGAGGCAGTAGCATCGCCTGTGAGAGGGAGATGGTGGCGGGGGGTGGGGGGTGGGGGCGGGAGGAGAGGAGAGTGGGCCATCTGGGGCTAGGAAGAGGGGAGGGCTGGGAGGGAGGCCTGGGTCCTGGATGAAGAGGGTTTTGACAGGTGAGAAGGGAAGAGAGTGGTAAGATTGTGGATCTTCCCGTGCAAAGTAGTTGGGGGGCAGAGGATGGCACAGGAGGTGACTGATCACTAGGGGGGTTGGGGAGGGGCGGGTGGATAGTGAGTGAGTGGGGAGGTAATATACGAGGTGGGAGGGTGCCTGGGTTGCATCAGGGGGGGCCTGGTAGGAGTTGAATGTCATACCGAAGGCAGTGGGGACTTTTGGGGGGTTGTCACTGAAAGCTGTTTTCTGTTTTCCACCGTGACCAGTGCTCTGTCCCTTCCTGACCCGCCTCCTTGGGCCTCATGGTCTGTGGTCTTGTCCAGTGTTTGCAGTGGGAGGCCTTATGCCTCCTGGGCCTCCCTCACTTCCAGTGGTTCTCTGATCTTTGTTTGTGCAAGTGGTGCTTTCCAGGCCTCTGTATGTTCATGAATTTGTTCCTAATCTCCATGCTGTTAGCTGGTTTATTGGAACAGCTCCTGGGAGGCCAGACATGGCCCGGCGCCATGGCGGCCGTGTGGCCCAGCTATTGGATATAGCTGAGGCTCAGCTGGGGCAGGAGTGGGGGGAGGGCAACACGGTGGGCCCATAGCAAGCACTGGCTGCCTGGATTTTTTTTCTTTGAGTTCATGAGGAATGCTTAACAGTGTGTTTGGAGGGGCAGCAGATTTTAGTAGAAAGGGACAGGTTTTGGAAACAGAAGATAATGACTCAAACCCTGTATCTACTACTTATTGGCGGAATAACCCTGGCAAGGCCCCTAACTTTTTGGAGCCTCAATTCCTGCATCTGTGCAGTGGGGAGAATGATAGTACCCACTTCAAGGCTCTTGCCTGGATCAGTGAGATAATGTGTGTCCAAAGTTTCATGCGCTGTAAGTGACTGTGAATTCACTACTGAGGACCATTATCACAGTGTCTGATGAGCAAGATTTGTTCCCAGCAGCTTATATCATATGCTGGTACAGTGAGCCAACAATTCAAATAGAAACTAGTGATTATGGAGAAGAGTATGTGAAAATTACAAATCAGGGGCCTATTTATACTTGTATTATGCTGACAAGTCATTTGGCAACTTAAGTTTGATTCTCATTTTAATATGAAATTATTAACTGAACTTGGGTGTTAGTAAAATGTAAGATGATAGGAAACATACGTACATGGGCATTCACAGCCTTTATCATCTATTAATGAACACATAGAAATTGGATGAAGACAGGAATCTTTTGTTTAAAAGACTCAAGATGGATATTTATATAAAATGTGTCTAAAATACTATAATTGATTTAAAATTAGCAGTTTATATATTCTTGTAAATATTTCTCTATTTTCCGAGTCCAGCACGGCTAGAGAGTGGTCCGGTTCCTAAGTAGGGGCTAGGGGGGATTGAGAAAATGAAAAGAGACACAAATACAGTAGGGAAAGCTGGGACTGGGTGGGAACACTGTCCTCTGATGGAGAGACAGGGTCCCAGAGCCAATACAGCATGTTTATTTTATACAGCAAAAACCAGGAAGTTTTACTAAAGGTCAAGACAAAGGAGATTATGTGCCTTCTTGGGTGGGCCTGAGTCGTATTCATTCCTGGTGCTTGGCTGGATTTAGATAACGAAACCTACCCCCTGGCACGTGGGCTGAAGGTCAAGCTGACAACATTCCTACCTCTGGCAAGGTGTGTTTCCAGGATGTGGCTCTGCCAAGGCCACTGGATTCAGCTGGCAATAATTAGAGAAATGCTCATGTGCCTTCCCAGGCGCTCTCTACGTATTCTGGAATTAGATGGTGGTGTAGTTGCACAACTTAGTGAGTATAGTAACCACTATTGAATTGTACACTTAAAAATGGTAAGTTTTATGGTATGTGAATTATATCTCAATTTTAAAAATAAAAATAACTAAAGCAATAACTTTATTATAAAAAAATTAGAGTCAAGAAAAATTACCTAGCCCTAACCGGTGTGGCTCAGTGGGTACAGCATCAGCCTGTGGACTGAAGGGTCCCAGGTTCGATTCCGGTCAAGGGCATGTACCTTGGTTGCGGGCACATCCCCAGTGGGAGATGTGCAGGAGGCAGCTGATTGGTGTTTCTCTCTCATCAATGTTTCTAACTCTCTATCCCTCTCCCTTCCTCTCTGTAAAAAATCAATAAAATATGTTTAAAAAAAAAAGAAAAAAATTACCTAGCCTTTTACCAGTTTAAACAGTATGATTTCAATATACTCTCTTCTAACCCTTTTCTATTATATCCATAATGTTTTATTAATATCATGAACTGTTTTTCTCATTTAACGTGTTATTAGCATTTTTACATGTTGCTACATAGTGTTCATTTAAAATGGCTACCTAATATGCCATTGTGTAACTGTTACACAATTTACTTAACTATTCTCTTTTTCATGTCTTGGACTATTTTCTTAGGAGAAATTTCCAAATGATAGATTTTATTTATATATATATATATATGAAGAAAGACAAACTGCAGACTGGGAGAAAATATTTTCAAATCATATATTAAATAAAGTACTCGTATATGGAAATTTAAAGAATTCCTACAACTTAATAATAAGAAACCAAACAAGCCATTAAAAAATGGACAAAAAAAAATGGACAAAAGATTTGGATGGACATTTCACCAAAGAAAATATACAGATGGCAAATAAGCACATGAAAATATGCTTAACATCATTACTCTTAGGGAAACATAAATTTAAACCAAAATGAAGTAACATTACACATGTGTTAGAATGACTAAAATGAAAAAGACTTACTCTATAAGCATTGGGAGGATGTGGAGGAACTCTCATACTCTGTTGATGGGAATTTAAAATGGTACAGCCACTTCACAACATTGTTTAATTTCTTAAAAAGTTAAACATATTCCCATCAAACAGTTTGATCATTACATTCCTAAATACTTACTCATGAGAAATGAAAGCATATGTTTATGTACCTGAATGTTTATAACAGCTTTATTTATACCTAACAGATAAATGAATACATGAATTGTGATATAGTTATACAACGGAATACTACTCAGTAAGGAAAAATGATCCCATTTCATCTCTTTGTTTTGGCTTATGAGCTATAATTCTTTTTGTTATTTTAGTGATTGTATTAGTTTATAGCACACAGTTTTTACTTGTCACTGTCTACATTCAAATGATATTATACTACTTCACAGAATATAAGAATCTTACAATAGTATACTTTCTTTCTTCCCAGCCTTTATGATGCAATACATTTTGCTTTTACATGTATTATAAACTCTACATTACATTGTTTTATTTTTGTTTAAGTGATTACCTTTGAAGAGACAGAATATTAAAAAAAAACTCTTGTATAGTTACCCATGTGTGATGTTAGTGGGTAGATGGTATTTACAACCGTTATCCTGAATGAGATCCCTGAGGGAGTATACCTAGAATATTGTATTTATCATGTTGTTTCCCCCCCTGTATTTTTTTGGTCCTTTGACATCGGGGTTTTGTTGACACTGGAGGAACTAATTCATAGAGAGAGCAAGCTCCTCACCAGAAAGCATGCCTTTCATAGGCACACCAACCAGTTCAGAGCCCATGCCACCAACCATCTCCTTTACTGAGTAGTTATTCTCTGGCATACAGTCCACTTGCCCCACCTACACCAGGGCCAGGTACCAAACAATTAGGGACATGCCCTGTGCTCCCAAGCCTACAGCAGTTATTCAATCTAGTCAATCCTAAGCTTGCTTACTCTCCCTCACCGATTCTTTTCCACGGAATCTACAGTGAAAGCTCTTGCCCACATTTTCTCCTCCTTCCCCGTACTCTTGGCCAACTGTGGACTGAAGGGTCCCAGGTTTGATTCCGGTCAAGGGCATGTACCTTGGTTGTGGGCACATCCCCAGTGGGAGGTGTGCAGGAGGCAGCTGATCGGTGTTTCTCTCTCATCAATGTTTCTAACTCTCTATCCCTCTCCCTTCCTCTCTGTAAAAAATCAATAAAATATGTTTAAAAAAAAAAGAAAAGAAAAATTACCTAGCCTTTTACCAGTTTAAACAGTATGATTAGTGCTTCCTCATGTGGCCCTGCATGGCCTGCCAAGCCTCCTGCTGCTGGGAACTGTGAGTGAAACTTCTTCCTTTGTGAGAGCCGTTTCTGTGCCTGTCTTGCCGTATCTCATTAAAACAAGTCCTCAGTACCCTTACAACAGCACAGCAATGCTGGCTCTGGCTGCCTAGAGTACCTCACTTAACCTTCCCAGGAACCCTATGGATATAGCTGAGAAGACGCTCAGAGGACGCTCCATGGAGTGGGATTAAATTTGTCCTCGGTCTCCTTCAAAACATTTAGAAACTGCAACCTATTCCTCCCCTCCCCGTAAGACATGATGAATTTTACTTTGTTGCCTAAATGACAATTTAAAGCAAAGGGTGACATCAGAAAAGAGACCTTCCAGGCAGTCCTGGACTGATTTCTTGGGATGAGGGGGGAGTTATAATTTCACGTTCATGATGAAAACACACATGTGGATCATAGTGTCCTATAAAATTAGGGAGGAGGTGCTGGAGTCCTCCCTCTGCACCAAAGTCTGCGTGGCAGAATTTTGTACATTTAAAGCTGAAAAAAAAAAAGAATTAGCTGGACTTTTCTGTTTCCAGAAGATGTTGAAGAAGGGATGATTAAAAAAAAAATGTCTCCCCCATTATTGATATAATATACATTAAAGAAATTTGGAAAATACTGAAAAACCTATAAAGAAGGAAAAATAAATACTCATGTAATCTCACAGCCCAGAGATGCCACTGTTAATATTTCAGTGTATTTCCTTTGGGACTTGAGTTTTTGACTAGAAGAATTAATCAAAGGTCCTTCTCTGTTTTGGGATCTGTCTGTCACCTTCTCCTTTACTCACTCTTCCTGTGTGTGTGGGGTATGTATATATGTGTGTCTGACTGTCTCTTTCCTCTCTGTTCATACTCACCCCTAAATCCCATTGGGGATATTGCCCCATTCTTATGGGGAGCCCCGTTGATTCAGTCTGACTTTGGTAACTTTCTGCCAAGGTTGGGGGCCGAGACCCTTGCTCTTGGGATTTAGACACAAGTCAAGAATTGCCCTCCTTAGGCCTTTGCTCCATCCCTCTCAATCAATAACTAATCAACAGTAAGTTGATCTTATTAGCTATTCACTGCCCCCTCCCAAACCCCAAACCAAGTTGACTAATGAGAGTGTTTTTAATTAATGTAACGCAGATTAAAACTCATTACAGCAAGGTTATTGGTAATGAGATAATCATAAGGCAAGTTATTGAGCTGGGAGTAAAAATGAAGTTGGAGGAGGGGCAGGGAGACCATGCCAGCTGTTTCTGCTATTTTTTGGGCAGGGATGGATGGGGGAGTAGAGGCTTGCCATGAGGGTACGCTGCAGTGACACACCCAAACCAGTCAGGGAAGCCAGGTGCTGGGTAAGGGCAGGACTCAGGTCTAAGGGGGAAATGGGTGATCAGTATTGGGGTAGTAGCAGAAGTAGGGAGATCTTTGGGGAAGAGAACCTGAAATTGGTGTATTTAGAATAGGCCTCTATAGCTCTTCTTATGCAGGGATGCTTTGCAATTTAAATGACACAGCTTGAAATTATTATTTCTGTCTATTAGGTCGTGGTCCAGACTTGTTCGACTGAACGAAGTACAGGGAGTAGATGGGCCTCAAGTTCTTATTTTTTTTTTTTTTTTAATTTCAGCTTTCAAGAAAGATTGATTCCCTCACACCTCTGTCTCTATTCATTCATTGAGCACCGATTATACATATGCTGGGGCCTGTGCTAAGCTTTTTTATGCATTGCTTCATTTGGTCAACACAGTTATCACTTTTCTCTTCCTTTTACTGATGAGGAAACTGAGGCTCCAAGGTTTAGCAACTTGGCCCTGGTTATATGGCAAGTCAGTAGGAAATCAGGATTTGAACCCAGGTCTTTTTGATTCCATAGCCAGAGCTATTAGTCATTATGTTTTATGATCCCCTCTTATTGTATTCAAGACCAACACCAGCTTGCATTGGACTTTTATACCGGCTGCACTTGACTCAAGTTCCATGGCCACCCTGGTGCCCTCCCCAGCACCTGGCAGGCCTGGGAGAGCTCAGCAGTACCTTTCCTGCCTGCCATTGGTGATTCTAGTTCCATGGCTGCATGTGCACCTCTCGGTCTACATGGTAAGCCCTTGGCCCGTGAGGGTCCTGGTTATACTTCCTTGCCTCCCCACAATGCTTGTACACAGAGAAATTCAGCTGATGCCTCTTCCTGGCGCCTGGGTGAGCACACCAATAATTCACCAAATACTGGCTCTGGGCCCTTGGGAATACCACTGAACCTCTCTGGGGTTATTTCTTCATCCTTAAAGATACATATTAAGGTCATTTTACAGAGATATTGTACAGATTTAAAAATGATAACAACCACTGCAACCTACATTTGAATGTTTACTGTAAGCCAGAAATAGTACTTAGAATGGGGCACTAAATAAATGATGATCCAAGTGTTGGTGAGGATGTGGAGAAAAGAGACATCTTGTTCACTGTTGGTATAAAGGTAAATTGGTGCAACTACTATGGAAAACAGCATGGAGTTCCTAAAAAAATTTAAAATAGAACTACCTATGACCCAGCAATTTTATTTCTTGGTATTTATCTGAAGAAAATTAAAACACTAATTTGAAAAGATGTATGAATATCCCCATGTTCATTGCAGAATTATTTATAATAGCCAAGATATGGAAACAACCTAAGTGTCCATGAATGGATAAATGGTTAAAGAAAATGTGGTACATAAACACAGTGGAATATTACTCAGCCATAAAAAAGAATGAACTCTTGCCATTTGCACTAACATGGATGGTGAGGGCATTATGCTAAGTGAAATAAGTCAGACACAGAGAGACAAATACGGTATGATCTCTTTTATGTGTAGAATCAAATCAAATCAAAACAAAACAAAACCAAGCTTACAGATACAGAGAACAATGTGGAGGTTGCAAGGTGGGAGAAATGGGTAACTTTTTAAAAATTTAAATGAATAATAATTTAAAAAATGACTATTTATTTATGATAGTTGTTATTAATTTATAAACCTGAGCTGTCCAATATGGTAGCCACTAGCCACATGTGTCAATTTTAATGTAAATGATTTAAATTTGAATAAAATGAAAAATTCAGTTCCTCAGTCGTACTAGCCACATTTTAAGTGCTCAGTGGCCACTGTGGCCATGTAGGTAGTGGCTGCATATTGGACAGTGCAGGTACCAAACACCTGCATCATTGCAGAAAGTTCTGTTGAATGGAACTGTTATAAACTGACTTTCATTTACCTGCATGTCCCTCCTGGTATGTATGCCTGTGTAAGTGCTCAGAGAGATGCATAGTATGAAGGCCCAGATTCAAGGGGATGCAGAGATTGGGAGATCCTGGAAGCTCAGTGCCTCTCACTGAGCACACTCGCATGGGCAGGGACTGGGTCCTGGGTAGGAGAGAATGCCTGTATGTTTCCTGCTCCCAGCAGGCTTAGCCCTTTAAAGTATCAAATTAAATGATGCGGAAAAGGGGAGGGGGTTGCACTGAATCAGTAGTTTCTTAAAATTCCGAGTGTTACCTGCCTTCTGATCCCAAAGGACAGTGAAGCTGCAGGAGCCGGAGCTGGAAAGGACCCTGGAGAGCAGAGGGCCTGCTCTGGTACTCAGAATGGTATCTTTTGGCCTTAAAAGAGATTTTAATTTTTTGGTGAGTGGCAGTGTCCCTCACCCTCATGTAACTGTGTGTGTTTATTTAGAAGCTGGCTGAAGGTGATTTTGGAACCTCTTTAGTTGAAATATGAGCAGCAAGTAGAGCTGACTCATTTCCATGGATGATGGCTTTGTGAGTGTAAGACCTGTAGTCACCATCAACCTACACTATGACACATGACTTGCCCTGAGGTACACAGAGCGAACAGGGGACACACATGATTTACCCTAATGGCGGATGTGCTAAGTATCTGGTGAGTCAGTAGACTGGGCTTGTCAGGAAGCTGGGCTTGTGTCACCAGAGGTGGCCCACGCAGAGCATTACCTAGACACGGTCCTGAAGGTGACCATCACTTTGTGCCAAGAGACACCCTACCTGAGACTGTCTTATGCCATAGATGAGGGGCAGCAGAACGCTGGCTCTGTTCCCTGGTGGGAAGGCTTGGCAGGGTGACACTGATGTTTTCTGAGGGCTGCCAAAGGCAGACAAATGCAGTTGTGCATCGTCAAAAGAACATGGTAGAAGTATTTAATACACACGCGCACACGTACACAAACACACATACATGCATGCACAATGCACACAAACACATGCACACACATACGCATGCATGCACTCACATCCTTACATACAAACCCACACACATACACACAAACGCACACACCATACACATGAATACACACACACAGACGCACTTGGTGGATATTCTCTCATTCTGAAATGCCCTCCTTTTTTACCCTAATCTATTCAAATTCAGTTTCAGGGGCTAACCTTTTATATAAGCCAGAGTCTATTCATGCCAATAATTTGAATGGGGAAAATTTAATAAAAAGGATCATTAACTAGTAAAAGGTGATTTACTCCTAAAAGGAGTAAAAGAAGATTCTAAGGGTACAGAAGTAGCCAACGCACAGAGCAGCTGCTCCCTCTAGGGCCGAGGGGTAGTGAACCAGGACAAAACTGAAGACTCAGCCAGGGCTTCCCACCTGCAAAGCTGAGCTGCCTGGGTGGTGAGGAGATGTGGTGGAAGGCGTGGCCCATGGGGGCAGCCTGCCTGGTGGCGGAGAAATTGGCTGGAGCTGATGTGCCGGAGAGGCCTGCTGGGTAGTCAGAACACTCGCTGGAGGGTGTGGGTCTGAGCTGCTCCATGGGAGGGGCCCACGAGGTGGAGGAGAAATTTATTGGGGATGGCTGGTCTGTGAGGGCCACTGAAGTGGGCACTCCCAAGCCACTGGCCTGCTGGCTGTTGTGCTGAAGGCAGCGCATTGGGACCAGCAAGGGAGAATCCTTGCTCTGTTGTGGCCTCCACTGTCCCTCCAGAGCCCTGTTGACAAAGCCCAAAAGCCACCATCTGACAGGAGAAATGACACAGGGTCCTGCTCCAATGTCACAGTTCAAGGCAAAGAGTGTGGGCTTGGAGCTGAGAGGCATCTGTTCATGAGTGGCACATACTCCACTTCTCCTGCTGGTAGCCAAGCCTTTCCTCAGATTCCAGCCTTTTTGGGCCTTCCATCCATGAGCTCCCACGGTGGATCCCACTGCCACATGTCTGTCTGGTCTCCCCTGTGGTAGAGGGCACAGCACTCAGCCTGCTGAAGTCCCAGTGAGTGCACAATGGTTGATGTCTTTACTGCAAGGGGAGGCAACAAGGGTGTGTATCCTTACCCTATTTTCCAATCCTCTGTTCCATTTGGTATTGACCCTGGAACAGCTTTGAGTAGGGGCTGAGTGGGTCTCCTTAGGGTGGGGGGTGGCTGCTGGGTGCCAGGGCAGCCTCACCAGCATCTGGCTGGACCTGGGCTCTGGTCACACCTTCCTTTAGAATTAATGGGTTGTGGATGCCTTTCTGGCCACCTCATATTCTGCTGTTGAATAATGTGACCTCTCCTCCGCTGGCTTGGAATTGGGGGACAATTACTTGAGCTGCAAAAAATCATCCTATATAATAAAAGCCTAATATGCGAAGTGTCCGGTCAACCAGTCAGCTGTTCAATCAAAGCATAACATGCTAATGATGTGCTAAGGCCGCTCAACCGCTCACTATGACGTGCACTGACCACCAGGGGGCAGACAGTCAACCAGTCGACCAGTCACTATGACGTGTACTGACCACCAGGGGGCAGATACTCCAACTGGTAAGTTAGCTTGCTGTTGGGGTCTGGCCTATTGGGACTGAGTGAGATGGGCTGGACACGCCTTGGAGTCCTCCCGCGGTCCCTCCCCAGCTGGCCAACCTCCTGCATCCCTTCCCGGCCCCAGTTGTGCACTGGTGGGGTCCCTCACCTGGCCTGCGCTCTCTCACAATCCGGGACCCCTTGGGGGATGTTGGAGAGCTGTTTTCAGCCCAATCCCGCAGGCCTCTGGTTTGTTTATAACAGCCTGGACCCTTGTATTGTGAGGATGTGCCCAGTTCCATGTTTGACTGTATTAACTTTCTTTGTTGCTTCCTTAGAACAAGGGTTTGAGTGTGGCCTTGGCCAGCCATCGCACTACTGACCTTATGTTCCAAATTCTTTTAATATGTTTTTATTGATTCCAGAGTGAGAAAGGGAGAGGGAGAGGGAGATTGAAACATCAGTGATGAGGGAATCATCCATTGGTTGCCTCCTGTATGCCCTCTACTGGGGATCAACCGCAACCCGGTCAGGGAAGATGCTCAAATTCTTAAAAAAGAGCCCTGGCCAGTGTGGCTCAGTTGGTTGGGCATTGTCCCATGCACCAAAAGGTTGCCGTTTTGGTTCCTGGTCAGGGCACATGCCCGGTTTGCCAGCTCGATCCCCAGGTGGGGGTGTGCAGGAGGCAGTCTATCGATGTTTTACTCTCACATCCATCCTTCTTTCTCTCTCCTCTCTCTTCCTCTGTGTCTAAGAAGTCAATAATATATATATATATATATATATATATATATATATATATATATATATAAATAAAAGAGAGAATCTATCCCATCCCTCACAGTCCTTTAATTCATGTAGAGTGTGCTGTCAATCCTTAATTCTCTTTTCCCTATAATCTCCTATCTGGGAAAGAAGCTCCTCCATGGCCCAGCTTGGATTAGTATCCACATCAAGGCTGGAGGATTCTGCCCAGGGGAATGGAGTCATGTGCACAGGCTTCCCTGGGGGTACCTTGGGCTGGGAGGCAGAGGTGTCCAGCAGAACCAGCAGTGGGGGTCCCTCAGGGCTTAAGGACGTCCTCCCTCTGCCTGGAGTCTGTGGCATCTGCTCTGCTGTAGTGGGAGAGGGCAGATAGGCTTCATGGCTGCTGGGATGAGGATGTTCAGGGCTACACTATGCTCTTCTTAATTTCTAAAGTAATAGTTTTCTGTGTGGTTCACTTGGCAACTAATTATATGGGAGTTTTCAACATTTCTTCCATGTTTGTTGCCCACTGTTATTTAACTCTTCATGTGGTTCATTGCCTCCAATATGTACTTAATTATGTCAGCATCTTTCATAGTACTTGAGAGAGGGTGAGTCCATCATAGATGGTCACCCTCTCTTCGTTGACTTCATGGGCAGAAGAGGTACAGGATTCCCACAGGGCACTGGACTCCCTTGCCTTCTCTGTGTGCTCATGGGCCCACCCTACCTCAGAAGCTGTAGCTCCAGGAAGGCAGGGCCCTCAGAGCTCCCAGACCCTCAGCTGAGCTGGGTGATGACTGGGGATGCACACCCTGGGGGCTGATACCCGCCTCCCAGCACTGGAAGGACAGGTGGGCATCAGGCCGCAAGTTAAGGCTGTCTTGTCCTATTTTAGTATATGTGCTGCCGAAGCGAGCACATGGCTGTCTTGTCCTAGACAGCCTGCCCGGTGGCCTGCTCCATGTGCCAGGAAACTTTTTGCTCCAGTTAATTCGAGATCACTGCAAAAGTTTGCTGAGTTGAAAGAGCTCTAGGTTTGGAGTATTTTCTAGACTTAAAAAAAAATTATTAGCTACTTCTTGATAAGCAAACCATCTGAGTTTTTTATCTTTAAAGATACCAATACCTGCCTCCCTGAGCTGCTATAGGAATGAAGAGAAATAATGTATATGACCATGTTTTAGAAATCGTAGGTCTCCATACAGATAGTATTATTAATATGTCTGAGGGTTGGGTGGCAAATGCATTAACTTGATGTTCCCTTGAATGAATCATTAGTAGATGAGATTTGGTTAGAAGCCTTGAATGAACACCCATTTCTGAGGGAGTGGGGTCCAGACCAGGTAAGTTTGATGGAAAGGAGATTGGAAGCATCTGGCCATATGAGAAGGCCAGCCTTGGTATGAGGTTGCAATTGACTGCTCTGGGTACCATGATTGAAGGAGAACACTGAGAGAAGAGGTGAATGAAGGTGTGTGTGTGTGTGTGTGTGTGTGTGTGTGTGTGTGTGTGTGTTCTGAGGGTAAATCAGGTTTTCCAAGCAGAGGGGCAGAGGGTCGATGCCCACTGGACAGGGTGCACTCACACCTCTCTGGTCTTGGCCTGTCTCCCTGCAGGTGCACCTCCGTTCTGCCCGGCGTCTCTGTGAGCTCTGCTGTGCCAACCGGGGCACCTTCATCAAGGTGGGCCAGCACCTGGCAGCCTTGGACTACCTGCTGCCTCAGGAGTACACCAGCACACTGAAGGTGCTGCACAGCCAGGCCCCGAAGAGCAGCATGCAAGAGGTCAGCCAGGTCATCCGCGAGGACCTGGGCAAGGAGGTACCTGCCTCTGCCAGGAGGGCTGGGCCCTGGGACGGTATGCTTTTGAAAAGGCCCTGGCAGATTCTCACTGCCAGGTGCTGAGGACCCACTACTAGTGCAGAACCACACTTCACACAGCTTTCAGTGCTCAGATCAAAAAGGTTAGAAGGAACCAGTGTTTCTCAGTAAAAAATATTAGTTGGACCATATGAAAGGAGTGATATTCTACTGCAACCTAATATGATTGGTTCAACCTAGTAATATCTATCAAGTATTGAGGGTTTCTCATGTGCCAACACCTGTGTTGTGTTCATTCCATGTACTATCTCACTTAATTCTCACCCAATGGCAGGTACTGCCACTAACCTCATTTTGCAGAAGAGGGATGGAAGCTTAGGTGCTAAGGTAAAATGTCCAAGGACACTTTAATATGTGATTCCAGCATACTGCTCTCTAATCCTGTCAGCGGGCTGTCCAAATCATTCGGTGCATTGGCTTTCCCGGAACATCTGTGGCAGGCAGCCATCAGCCTCTGCTTGATTACCTCTAGTGATGGGAAGCTCATTCTCTCATCTGCTGCCCTCAGTGGTCTCTTCTTTTGTTAGTCATCTCTAATTATAAAATTCTTCCTCCTAAGGCCTAAAACCTGCCTCCTCAAACCTCACTTTTATTCTGACACTTAGAGCAACAGAGAAAGGGGCACAGGGTCCCTCTGTCCACAGCCCAGATCACATTCCTTTGGACTTATGCTAGTGATCTTCAGGATGTGTGGACCCTGAACTGGGCACAGTGACATGGGCCCTCGCTGGCCTGTTCTGGTTGTCTTGCTTCTGGGGACAGGGAGGGGCTTGAGTAGCTGTCTGCAGGTTGCTGAGCTGTGGGTCAGGCCCAGCCCTACAAATTGTGTGCTGTAATCTGAGGATACCTCAGCTCTCTCTACTAAAAAAACTTCCTCTCCGCTCTCACCTATTACTCTATTTGCAATTCTCCTCTTTGATAGAGAATCCTTTGGGTCTTCTAGAATTTTTTTCTGAGCAAAATAATCTTAAAGTCAAGCCCTGAGCAGCTAATACCTTTCCTGAGATGAGTTGATAGCCTTTGATGCCCCCCATTTGCCAGGTCCACCCCATCCACTTTCAACTTGCCCATCCGTTTCATGACTAAGTCTGGGTTAGGCACAGTGGCTTTAGAGTTTGGGCTCTAGAGCCAGGAGTGTGGACCATGCACAAATTATTATTATTATTATTATTATTTTTTAAATATATTTTATTGATTTTTCAGAGAGAGGAAGAGAGAGGGATAGAGAGCTAGAAACATCGATGAGAGAGAAACATCCATCAGCTGCCTCCTGCACACTCCCCACTGGGAATGTGCCCGCAACCAAGGTACATGCCCTTGGCCGGAATCAAACCCAGGACCCTTCAGTCCGCAGGCTGACGCTCTATCCACTGAGCCAAACCAGTCAGGGCCATGCACAAATTATTTATGTGGCTCCTCACTTTCCTCATCTGCAGGATGGGAGAGTGTGTTCTCCTCATAGGGTTGTTGTGAGGATTAGACGTGATAATGACTATAAAGTGCGTTTGTGCCATCCCTGACCTGGAGCAAGTGCTCGACAAATGCTAGTTACTCCTCAGACCCACCGTGTACCCTTAGCCCTCAGTGCCTATGCATGGTCTTCTGTCTGCCTGCAATGTCTTACCCCATCCTCTCCCTGTCAAGGGAGTCCTTGTGTTTCTAGACCATTCATCCATCTATGCACCCATCTGCCAAATGCCAGGCACAGTGCTGAGTATCCTGACCAAAGCCCAGCTCTCCTGTGAAATTGTCTGTGATCTCTGCACAACTTCGCTTCCTCTACTCGTGCACCTTGTGGCTTGGTTATATCTAGGAGGTTCCACTGCAGGCACTAAAGTCTTTGGGAAGAAGATTCTTATGGTCCTTTTACTCTGTATCTACAGAACAGTATCTGGTGTACAGTGGGTGCCAGTGTTTGTTGAATGAACCATTGGACGAACGAGGGACAGCTTCCTCAGGTTACTCAGGATGGAGAGTCGGGGCAGAGGCTTCATAAAGACCAACTGTTCCATTTCTTTGGTCTGCATGGAGCTGGCCTGGCTATTTGTCCCTGAATGTAGAGCTGGTATCGGATGCCCAGCATCCAGCCAAAGAGGTCCCACTGGCCTAGAGGGGGCCTGGATCACACAGGAGGGGGAGCATAGAAACCTTTTGGATTTCTTTCCCACTGAGGAACGTGGGGGAGATTGAGCGAAGGTGAACCCCAATTTAGGGCTGGGGCCAGGAGCACACTGCAGGCTGGGAGGAGCAGGGTTAGGATGGAGGGACCCCTGGCAGAGGGGACAGGATTGGCACCGTGGAGGCTCATGCATGGCTTTGCTTCTTGCCAAGACACTTGGCTTCCTGCTTCCTGTAGCATGAGATTCACCCCCAAATTAAAACTAAATAAATCACTGTAATAACAGTGTGAAGAGCATCATTGCTGGCATGTGGCAGCTCAGTGCGGGTGGCTGCGAGGGAGGAGAGCTAGCAGATTAACCCTTGGAGGTCGACTTGTCTGTGGATAAAGACCCTGATGGTCCTTTTACCCTGTACCTACAGCCCCAGAACAGTATCTGATGTATAGTAGGTGCTAGCGTTTGTTTAATAAACCAGTGGACGAATGAGGGACAGGAGGGAGGCTAGAGCAGGTCAGTGGCTCTCTCTAAGCCATGATGAAGCGAGATGAGAAGTTTGGGGTGTCAGCAGTCATGGTGGACCCACCCAGCCAGCCAAAGGATGTTTGGGGTTGGAAGATTTCACCTGCATCTTCAGGGCCTCTTCTCCAGGCCACCTGGCCAAGTAGTCCTGAGTGTGGTGGCCTGTGGCTCTGCCCCATGGGTTGTCTTGAGCCCTCTGAGAGAGGGCAGCTGATGACAAGGTCACGGTTCTGTGGGGGCGTCCCTCACAGCTGGGAAGCTCAGAAACCTCTGGTTTCTTACCCCGGCCCCCACAGGCACACAATCAAAGCCTTCCCTCCCTTTCCTCCTCCTCCTCCCACCCGGGAAGATGGCATTTGTTCCCTGTGACACACTTTCTCAGTCTGTGGGTGGAGGGAGGGGAAAGGGGCTGTGCAGGGAGCAGGGTAGGTGGGTGTAGGGGTGGAGGGCGGGGAAAGTCACTCACTTTGCCCTTCCCTCCTCCTCAGTCCCTCCTGTGACACTTCTCAGGGAGCAGCTCTCCCCCCAGGAAGATGTTTGAGCAGCCCCTCTGACCCTGGGCTCCATGACTGCCCTGGGACCCTCAGTGGGAAGGTCCATTTCCTCCCTGGTTTCAGGAGTGTTTAACGGAAGCTGATCTGGAGTCCTTGGATGAGCTCTGAGGTTACCTGGAACTCAAAGACAGCGTAGCATCTCTAGATCTCAGACTGGAAAGAGGGACGGGCGGCTCTAGGCTGGTATATTCCAGCCTCGGCTGGTTGGTCACAGCTATGCCTCTCGGGACCCTCCCGTTAGCAGCGACCTTAAAGGGTCACTAGTGCTCTCAGACCAATCCCTGTCCCAGGTGGATAGGGCTGGCCCTGAGAGGTGTCCACACATGGGAGTCGGGGTGAGAGTGAGGTTGCATGATTTACAGTTGGTTCTGGATCAGTCCAAGTCCCTGGGCTTCAGCCAGTGTGAGCAGTGTAGAGGTGAGGGCAAGTGAGGGGATACCATCCTGGCACAAGGATTGGCGTGGGCAGGAAGTGTGCGGCTGGGGGGCAGGAACCACAGAGCTAAGGGAGGGGCCTGTGAGCCATAGCAAGACCTCAGATCTTCTGATACCCAGGCCAATGCTTTTTCTTCTGTGTAACAAAACTGTCTGGCAGAAATCCTTTTGGAAATCAGTTTTCTATGTGTTTGTGTGTGTGTGTCTTAGAAGTTTCTCAGCTAGTGTTACCAGAAAGGATCTTACTTTTTACTTTTTCTTTTGAATGGCTTACATTTGGAAGGACAGGTCCTGGGAAGCAATCAGGAGCCTGACCTCTAGGAGGTGGGGTCGTTTCTGCAGCCTCTTAAGTGACCTGGGTCTGGAGTGGGTTGGGGATGGCCTCAGGCTTGGTCTCCTGACTGCCCTTGGGGCTGCGGGTCCAGGTGCGGTGCTGACCTTGGCCAGCAGATGGCGCCTGAGCCTGAGAATCAGGGAGGGGTGTTCAGGATCTGGGCCTTCCCTGCTGTGGGGAGCCCTGACGGGTAGATGAGGCTCAGGTTCTTTCTACTCCTGGGCATGGTCCATGCTGTGGAAGGAGCCCAGGCCGACACCTCTGCACCCTGAGTGGGACAGACACAGGCCTAAGCCATGAGGCCGTTGGCCATTTGGCTCTGAGCTGGAAGGCCTGGTAGAGTTCTACCCATCCTTACACCTTCCCCATCTGGGTTAGGCATCTTCTGAGGTTCCCATCCAGACTCAGCCTGTAGTTCTGTGGTTCAACACCTTTCCCTTCATTCTTCCATTTCTTGTCTCTCTTTGTTATACAAACAACTGGCATTTAGTGAAAAGGGCACAGTGCTGAAAGCTGTGGGTACAGCCAGGACCTACTTCTGTCCCCTGTAGTCTGGGGTCATTGAGAAGTACA
Organism: Myotis nattereri; assembly: GCF_964212035.1. NCBI lineage: Eukaryota > Metazoa > Chordata > Mammalia > Chiroptera > Vespertilionidae > Myotis > Myotis nattereri. The sequence goes on along the minus strand of NC_138075.1, from coordinate 21,059,197 downwards.
TTCATCACTGTAATACCTGGCCATGTAAGTACCCATGGAGTTTGCAAGAGAGAGAGGGAGGATGTGTGTGTGGAGGGGGAGTAGGAATGGGACAAGGAGAGGGAGAGGTTACATTTGGGTGGATGGAGGCTTTTTGGAGCAGGTGGCATTTGACCCAGGCTCCCAAGGATGGGTGAGACTAGAGGAGATGGAGGTTGGAGGAGAGGATTACTGAGTAATGATTAATGAGATGGGTTAAGCAAAGGTGCAGGCACAGGAAAGCATAAAGCACAGAGAGTGCATGGTGAATGGTCTTGTTGACTAGAATTTGTGGAACTGAGGTTGCAAAGTTGACACTGAAGTCACATTATGAAGGGTCTTTGAATGTTCTTTTCATAACGTGAGCCTGAGGAAGAGGAAGACTTGGAGAAGGATCAGAGCTAAGTAGGACGGAGTGGGACAGATTTAGTAATATGGGAGATGAGCTCATCCTTTATAGGTGGGGAAGGTGGAGGTAGGAGGTTTGTGGTTTGGTGGAGAGCTTGGGGATAGGAGTTACAGGGGGGATTTAGGAAGAGATGATAGAATTGTCGACTGCACTGGTACAGTTATCTTTGGCCATGGACACAACATATCCCTCCTTTCCTTCTTCCCCAACACATACGGAAAGTCCAATACCACTACAATACATTTTAGTAAATGATTCAGTTTTGTTTATTGTTCTGGAATATAGTTGTATCAGATAAGGTTCTTTCTAGCTTTGAAATTCTATGAAAAACCGAAGGAAATGAGGTCAGCTACTGGAGTGGAACATAAAAATATCTTTTTAGGGGCACTGCTTGTACTAGTGGTGGGATATCAGGATTTGACTTGCGTACTCTGAAACATGTTTCCTTAGTCTTTTACCCCTGAGCTCCCATGGGGTGGGGATCTAGACTTGACCTTGTTTTGTAACTTCCAATACTACCCAAGGGCAGTGCTGAGTGTTGTAGGGGCTCAGAATTCTTGATGCACCATTTGACCGGAGTGGCTATGAAAATGCAGAAGAGAACTATCATGCATCAGACTGCACACCCTGTTGTTTCATATGAATGTGTAGGTACAGGTGAAGGCTGACATTTTTGTCTTGTTTCAGTCAAGGTATAAGCAAAAGTTTAGAAAAGACAAAAAGAAGCCCTTCCTCCAAGAACACCAATTATTTATCAAACTTGGTGGGGTGGCACAGAAAAGACACTAGCAGGAGCAAAGGTGGATGGTGGGAGGTGTGGCAGGAGGCCACCTGGCCTGTGCAAGGGGCTCCTGGTGGTGGGAGCACTGGGTGGGGGGCAGTGCAGAGACTGGAGCAGGGGCTGTTTTGGAGGCTTCGGTGCCGGGGAACAGGGTGGCGGGCATAGATCAGGGGTGGGGAACCTTTTTCTGCCAAGGGCCATTTGGATATTTATAACATCATTTGTAGGTCATACAAAATTATCAACTTAAAAATTAGCCTGCTATATTTGGTCAGCCATTTAATTAACTCACTCTTGATGCCTTGGCAGGGCCTGACCAAATGGTTTCGAGGGCCAGACATTCCTCACCCCTGGCACAGATAGTGATGGAAAACTCTGGGGTGACCCTTATCATCTCTGCAGGTCTGCACACAGGGCCTCTGCTGGAGAACTTTGTGAGAACTAGGAGAAGGTGGCCTTCTGGGCATCCCTTCCTCCAGGCTGTGGCAGCTCTACCAGAGCTGTATTTCATTCTTCTCTTAGAGAAACAAGAACCAACAGGATGTGTGTATGTGTGTGTGTGTGTGTGTGTGTGTATGTGTGTGTGTGTGACAAATAAACAAAGAGAGACTGATTGATTTTAAGGAATTCACTTATGAAGGCTGGCAAGTCAAGGTTTCAGAGTGGGCCATCCGACTGGAGACTCAGGAAGAGCTGATGTTACCCTTTAAGTCCGAAGGCTGTCTGCTGGCAGAATTCCCTCTTGCTCCAGGAGGTCAGTTTTGGGTTCTATTCAGGCCTTCAACTGATTGGATGAGGCCCACCCACATTATGAAGGGCAATCTGCTTTTTTCAAAGTCCACAGATTTACATGTAAATCACATCCAAAATCATCTTATAGAAACATCAGAATAATGTTTGACCAAATATCTGGGCACTGTGACCCAGCCAAGTCCGTACATAACATTAACCCTCATGGTTCCCCACACAGCCCTTGGTCAGGACTACACATTTGTGTCCTTGGTCCTGCGTCCACGTGACATCCAGGCTTCATTCATATTGACCCTCTGAGGTGGGCCGGAGCCAAACTGTTTGTTGCTTTATTAGCTTTGTGACCTTGGGGATGTTTCTTATCTTCTGTCTCAGTTTCCTTATCTGTAAGACTGGGATCATAACTGCACCTGCTGCAGGGGTTAAATAAATTAACGGATGTGGAGCACATGGAGCATGCCTGGCACAGATCAGATCAAATGGTGAGCAAACATTAGCCATTGTTTCTGTGTTATGTTGGATGCTTTTTCTGTGGGAGGAACTAAGGTTCTGAGAGACTATGAACGGTAGAGTTGGGTCTTTAACCAGGTTTTCTGATACCTGGTTCAGTTCTCTGTTCCAAATACTACTATTTTGTCAGAACCATCCTCCTTTTTCTTCCCCTCCCTGATGGGTCCCCAGCATTCCATCCAGTGGCAGCTCCTTCCCTTCCATGGTTAGAAACCTCCATGGGCTGCCCGGGCTTCTGGACATCCCCTGCTTCCTTCCCATGATCCTCATCTTGGGGGGCTGCTGGCAGCTCCTCCAAGCAGTTTTGACATCTGTGGTTTCCAGAGGCCCATCAGCAGCACCTGCTTTGTGTTCTTGGTTCCTAGGGCTGACTCCATGGAGGAGGGGGTGGAGGAAGAGCCCTGGGTACCAAGGTTCATGGTGGCTGTGTTATGTCAGGACCCACCCAGCTGTTCTCACTTGCAGGATGGCAGCTGCTCTCAGCTTCCCTTGTCCTGGAGGAGCTGGGGGTGGGGCATAAGCAGGGATGAACATGCCCTGGGTTGGACTGGGGCTAGGGAAGTGCTTAGGACAGGGGGGCCAATTCCACCCATGGGGCCTGTGGCTAGCAGAATGCTTTCCCTGCCCTGGCGACATGTGCCTCCAAGCTCTCACAGTCCTTTCTGCCTTCTTATTCACTCACAAATATCTATTGAGCCCTCCTCTGTGCCAGGCACTCTGCCAGTCCCCGGGGGTCCCTATTCTCCCACACTGGAAAGGGCCTGGTCCAGGCTGGCTCACCACACCCCCACCCCAAGGCTGCCCCACTGGCCTGGGCTGAGGACCTCCTCAAGGGCTTCAGCTGTCTGTGGATTTGCTTCCTTTCATCCTCAGCATCTTTGCTTGTTCTGGCACCTGGTTTCTATGTCTCCCTAGAGCAGTGATGGCGAACCTATGACACGCGTGTCAGAGGTGACATGCGAACTCATTTTTTTGGTTGATTTTTCTTTGTTAATGGCATTTAAATATATAAAATAAATATCAAAAATATAAGTCTTTGTTTTACTATGGTTGCAAATATCAAAAAATGTTTATATGTGACACGGCACCAGAGTTAAGTTAGGGTTTTCAAAATGCTAACACGCCGAGCTCAAAAGGTTCGCCATGACTGCCCTAGAGAGTCCCCGAAAAGGCTACCTTGGGAGTGTTTTGGGAACAGGAGGAGCCTGTGGCCACAAAGCTGTGTGGGAGGCCTGGGAATGAGGGAGAGAGATGACCTTCCCTCCTGACTTGGCCTCATCCGGCCTTCCCAGCAGTTCTCAATAAAAAATACATTTATATTAAAAACATAATGAAGAATAAAAAAACAACTTCTCCCCAGTAATGCCAAACATCAAAAGGAGATTTTAATCAATTACGAGAGAGCGATTTTGGTCATAAATGGTAATTTAAGGAGTGGAGATGGATGGCAGAAAGCATTAGTCACTGGGGGAGACTGAGGCCCGTGGCCACTGGTTCTTCCCCAGGCCCCCCTGGCCCAGCCCCACCCTGAGCGCTGCCCTCCCTCAGGCTCTGCACCCCCTGCCCTGCGAGGCTCCTGCTCCAGTCTCTGAGTGCCCTTCTGTCAGGTGCTCTGTGGCTTCTGGATGAATCTGCACAGCTCCAGGTGCATCTCCATCTGCCTGCGGAATAGGCACCCAGAGAGTGACCTGGAGCTGCTCGCGCTTTCTTTGCAGCCTCGTGCCTTTTCCACTCGTCACTCAGCGCCACCCTGGCCGCACAGGACTTCACTCCATGAGCCTGCTTCCCTTCTTTGCTCATCAGACGCCTTCTCATCTTTAAAAAATATATATATTTATATTGATTTAGAAGAGGAAGGGAAAGGGAGAGAGAGATAGAAACAATGATGAGAGAGAATCATTGGTCAGCTGTCTTCTGCATGCCCCCTACTGGCTACACGCCCTCACCAGGAATTGAACTGTGACCTCCTGGTTCATAGGTCATTGATCAACCACTGAGCCACATTGGCTGGATTCTTTCTCATCTTTTAAACTCCAGGTCTAACAACAACAACACATGCACACTCTGAATGCTTGCCAGGTGTCGGGCCCTGTTTACAAGTTTCACATGAATCAGCTTCTCACTAAAACCCTCTGCAATAGGCACTGTTCTCTTACAAATGGGAAACTGAGAAACTGTTTTTGGTAACTTTGTCTCTCCTGGCCCCTCATGACCCCAGGCAGGATTAATGGCTCTTCCGTGTCCAGGGCACTTCTGTCCCCTCCTGCAGCTCTCATGCACTGAGGTTGGTTGCTTCCTCATCTTGAATCTCTGGTGGGTCCTAGTGTGGGCTCTGCACGTGGTAGATGTTAATAAATGTGGATGAGTTGAATTGATGAGCTCCTTTGAGCTCCTGTCCCCGGCCAGCCTTCCCTGACCTCCTGGGCAAGCACTGGGCTTGACCCACGGGTGGTCCTCTTGCTTCAGCCTGGCTTTCTGATTCTCTCAATGCTCAATTTATGTTCTCAGGATGGCAGGTCTCTGCCCACTCATCCCGGGGTTCCCTCAGAGCACCGCACAGGGCCCGGCACGCAAGTTGCTCAGGAATAGATTGTTACTGATGCAGGACATTGTGGTTTTATGAGCCTAAAGTCCTCAGGAGTCAGCTCTGCCCAGGTCTTGGTTGCATCGTTCCTTGGGTCATTCTCATAGGAAACTGTTGAGGGCCATGTGAGGGCATGACTGGGACTCTCTAAACTATGGGCTAAGGGCAAAGGCAGGGTCTGGCTTCCAGAAGGAGCGAAACGATCATTTCTGAGGCAGTCTGGCATGAAGGGTATAAAATGGGCTTGGAGTCAGAGAGCCTTACACCAAACCAAATACTACCACATTCTAACTGTTCTTTCTGAGCCATAGTTCCCTCCTGTCTAAACAGGCATGCTAATAGAACCTTCGCATTGATAGGACTGTGATGAGGATAGAAAGGTGTAACTTGTTGAAAGGGCAGTGCCTGGCGGAAAGCAAATCCCAGACCTTCAGAGGACATAGGCCTGCCAACACCTCGATTCCAGACTTCCAGCCCCCAGAACCACGAGACAATACATTTCTGTTGTTTGAAGCCACCCAGTGAGTGGCAATTTGTTATGGCCGCCCTGGGAAACACGTACAGATGTCCATTCTCAGACCAGCGTGAGGAGATGGGACCCCTCTCATGTAGTCCCCATAGTTAGCACTGGGATGCGGTGGGAAGCAGCAAGGCAGAAAAAGGCAAAAAGATGGGTAAGGCGGAAAAACCATCCGTGTTCATGTCAGTGGATAATAATGTTACAGTTTCTGTTTATTTGGTGCTTGCTTGTAATACACATTGCTGGATGTTTTACAGATATTGTTTCTAACTCTTACAATCATCCTGCAGGGTTGGTAGATTTTACCATCCCAGTTTTCCAAGTGAGGGAGTAGAGGCCTGAGAGGTTAAGTAACAGCCAATGTCACACAGCTAAAAGAAACAGAACCGGTTTTGAGCTCTTTTGCCTAAGTCCCCACCCCGCCTGCCAGGCAGCTGCTAGCTGGGGCTGGTCTCTGGGGGGCGATAGCCTGGCTATAGGCAGTGGGTCTTGATGAGCAGGCTTTAGGGAGTCACCACAGGCTCCGGGTCTAAGAAGTAGTCTTAAGTCAGATCAGCTAATCCTCTGAGCGTGTGTGTATAAGCCCCCAAGACGGAAGAATAGACATTTTAGGCATAGTCAGCCAACAATGCAGGATGGATGGAGGGGCCCAAGGCAGGAGCCATGCGAGGAGCCTCTTGTTATCATCCATACCTGGCAGATGGAGCCTTTTTTAGCTGTCTCCTGGAGCTGGGCAGGGCCAATCTCCAAACCCCCCACCCCCGACACCCATCCCCCTGGAGCTCAGAGCAAGTGTCTCAGGCTGGACACAAACCAAAGGACAGATGGCACAGCACTGCTCTTGAAGGAGCTGCCCTGACCCCATGCCCTCGGGGACTGTGAGAGTGGCAGCAGGTCCTCATCTTCTCCTTGAATGGACTCATGGCCTTCCTTCCCTGGCGCAGGGAGAGGGGAGTGGGTCTCCTGCAGGCTGCTCGGGGCTGGGTTGGTGTGGGCAGGTGGATGTGACGGCAGTGGTTTCTGATGCTTCTCCATGTGAGCCAGCGGGTTGTCTTTACTGGGGAGGGCTGGAGTAGGAGCGATGATGGAAGGAGTCCCAGGCCTGCCCTGTTTCACAGTGAATGCGATTCCCAACCTTGACTGAGTGCTCACGGCGGGAGAAGTGCTCATCCTAGTTGGGCTCTCCCAGAAGATGGCTCCCGACAAGGATTCCAGTGAAAGTGGTTTTGTGGGATGCTCAGGTGCTGCCAGGGGGGGAACTGGGAACGTGGTCCAGAGACAGAAGGCTGCCGGTGGCTATGCTCTTAAACTAGCTGCCACACTAGGTGGACAACGGGGAAATGGTGCCAAACAGTCACCTTAGAATGATGCCCCACCCAAGGGCCAAGGGAGAAGGTGGGGTGTTTATACACTAACCTCCTAACTCCTCGAGTAGCGTGTTCCTAAGGGCTGTTAATTCTGCAGCTGCGGGTGCAGATACTGGGAATTGCGAGTCAGGCTGATGGAGCAGGAGGAAGGGCTAAGGGTTGCGCTCACTGGTGTTACATTGCAGGCATCATCTCCCATGAACCTCACAGCTGCCCTGTGAGGGGAAGTCCTGTTGTTCCCATTTTACAGAGGAGCAACCCAAGGCCAGAGAGGCTGAGTCCCATGCCTGAGGTCGCACAGATAGGACAAGGCAGAGTCAGGAGCCAAAGCCAGGCCGAGCCCAGAGCCTGCGCTCCTGACCCCTGCGTCCCACTGCTCTCTGTAAGGGGCCCAGTGCTTTTCACTCTTGCAGCTTAGGGCCTCGCCTCGCATTCCTGGTGGGAGGCAGAACAGGCAGATGGAGAGCCCCAGCAGGTCAAGGCGCTGAACATTTACTAAGTGTCCCTAGAACAAGTTAGATGTTTTCAAACACAAGGTCTCACTGAGGCCTCATAATAGCTCAGTGAGGTAGGTATTCCTTTCCCCATTTTTTTTCCAGATGTAGAAACAGACTCAGAGACGCGGAGTAACTTATTCAGGATCACACAGCAAGACAGTGCCTCAGCTGGGAACTGGACCTGAGTATTGTCTGACTACAGAGAAAAAACATGCTTCAATTACAGAGGCCACTTTACGGAGGGGAGGGGCTGGGTTCAGGGCCATGGTGATGGCCCTGTGAGACCCAGCCTGCCTCTGAGGGCCATGTTCTTTCCTCTGACATCATACCAGTCTGCCACCCCCCTCATGCCTGGGCCTGGCCCTGGCCCTATGTTGCCTAAGAGCCAATGAGAGGATGGTCAAGGAGGTGCTCTTAGAAGTGTGGGTTGCTGGGCTCTCCTCCTCCGTCTCACCTCTGGGGAAGGTGCTGCCCCTGTTTGCGCAGGCTGGGCTGGTGAAGAGAGAGAGGGTGGTCCGTTCTCCTGCGTAGCTTCTTAGCGCTGCGCACTTCTCTAGGGAGGGGCCCCTCTATTCCGCTGCCCCCACTCGCTATCTCCCTGACGCAGCAGGGGGAGGCAGGCCCTCCACGTCGGCCTGATTTATGTTCATCGTTGAAACAATAATGTTTAATCTGGAAAGGGCTAATCAATTTTTTATGCTGATTATGAATAGGCCAGCTGTGCCTGCTTCTTTATTCATGGAGCTTCGGGAATAAGACGGCATCCCAGGCCAGGCTTCCCTGGTGATTTCTGCTACGGGAGGCCCTGTATCCAGGAGAGCCCCTCAGTGGCCTGGCCTGTGCCACTCTGGAGGTGACTCTGGTGTGTGTGCATGTGTGTGAGCATGTGTTTGTCACTAGGGAGGGTAAGCTGATGCCAGGTGAGTGTGCATGTGTGGGTGCACACATGTATAGAGGAAAGTTGGGCTGGGCTGGGGCGCAATTGGGGAGTGTGGTATGGAAGGTAAGCGTTATAGGGTCATAGAGTTAGGAGGGCTGTCAGGGGTCATGTACCCCAACACCCTTCTGTTACATGTGAGGAATTAAGACCCAAAGAGGCTGGTTGGTGGCAGAGGTGGGACCAGCACCCCGTCCCCTTACTCAGAGTAGTATGAATGGGGTGAGAGAGTCTGAGGAAGGTACTGGTGGGCTGCCGTTCTCATGACACCCTCTGACATCTCCGAGGAGCTTGCATCTTAGGTACAGAATGGGCTGTAGACAACAAGAGGTCAACATCAGGTGAGAGAAAGTCATCTGAGGTTTGGGCTATAGCTTTTGGAAATCCACAAGTAGGTTTGCAAGAGGGGGAGTTAGGGCTTCCTGGAGGAGGGGAGACCCAAGCATGGTGTGAGGGCTGTGGACAGGGGAAGCAGCAGAAGGGCATAGAGAAGGCATTCTGGGCAGGTGTAGTGCCTGGCTGAGAGGTGGAGGCAGGCTGAGGATGTCATCGCTGGCAGGCGGCACCTCAGGGAGGTGTCTGAACTTGAGGGGGACCAGAGGGGCCTGTGCCTCCTGGGCCTGGAGCTGGAAGCATGGAGCCTTATGCCCAGGTGGGGGCAGGTGCTCGACTGGGAGCACAGCTTGGCTGTCCTGCAGGCAGGGGCTCCTGTGTGTCTGGGCCTCCGCAGCCTTTCTCCCTTTGGGACCTCACCAATCACTTGTTGATTCATGTGTTGACTCAGCAGATGTTTACTGAGCTTCTGTTGTGTGGCCCTGGGTGTTTCGGGGGTGGCCAGGCTGCCCTCATGGTGCTTATGATCTAGTTGTAGGGATGGCAGATGTTGCACAAGCCATCAGAACAAGGAAAATTTAATGACACTTGTGATAAATGCCATGGGGAAAAGTATAGGCTGCTCTGAGTTTGGGGCAGCCTGAGTGGCCCTTCTGAGAAAGTGGTGGTTAAGCTGAGAGCATGGGATAGTTAGGGGAGGGGAGGGCGGGGTGGAGAGAAGAGAGTCTATGGAGGCCTCGGAGTGGGACAGAAAGGGGGTGGTGGTGGCAGGACAGAGAGACACTGAAAGCTGAGGCTGGAGAGGGTACCGGGCATGTTCAGGAGATCCAGGATGCAGCCACTGATAGGTTCCACGCAGAGAACGGCATGTCCAGGCTGCAATGGCTTATACGAGGAATGGGTGGAACCAGGAGACCAACGACCAGGCTTTGTGGTCCTCCAGGCAAGAGGTGATGGTGGCTCAGGTGAGGAGTGGACATACATATTTTGGAGACTAAGGTCAAAGACGAATTAAATGTGGAGGGGCTGAGGGAGAAGGAGGTGCCATGATCGACTCCCAGGCTTCTGGCATGAACAGTGGGGGACAGCCTCAGAAATGATCACAGCACTAAGGGGAAGTGGAGGCAAGTGTGCTAACAGGTTATCCTGCTAGCAGTTTGGGGAAGGATTTTTTTTATAGGGCTGGGGTTTGCACAGTAGGATGGGTGGGTTGGTGCTCACAGAAGGTTGGAAAGTCCACGTGGGACAGAGCAATTTGGGGTTCAACAGTGGTAGGCTGGAGCCCCATTGGGTTCCTGGTTTCCGGTTATTTAAAAAAGTCATCAGGAATGAGTGTGTGTGTGTGTGTGTGTATGTGTGTGTGTGTGTGTCCATGTCCCTGTAACTGCCTTTGGAGAAGGAGAGACTGTTGCTTTAACAGCTGGGGCAGCTCCTTCGAGTCACCTGTGTCACCATCTCTGTGATAAGAAATCCCTCGTGGGCCCCCGGCTCTTCTTTGGTGTGTGAACTGACTGGTGGTTCTGTGTGAAGTTTAAGGGGACACTGGGCTCCTGGGGAAGAGACACTGGGGAAAGGTCATTACAGCCAAGCAGGTGTTCGGATTTGACCTGGGGGCTGGGCAGGAACGCTGTGCAGAGGCAGCCAGGGGAGCAACGGGCCTCTTACCCTGGGAGGGGAAACGGGGGCCTGGCACAGCAGAATGGAAGCCTGGATATACTTTCCTGGTGCCACATCTTGGGGTTCACACTTGTCCTGTGTTCCCCACGCGGCTTGTGCGTCCCTTGTCTTGTTCCTCAGCTTTGTCGTCTCACCACTGCCCTGGGAAGTACAGCAAAAGCATAAAAACAGACATATACTAAGAGTGTTACACTAATGCTCTACAGGGGTCAGCCACTGTTTCCTGGAAAGGGCCTATAATAGGTTCCTATTGCTGCTGTTACAAATTGCCACAAATTTAGTGCGTTAAAAAATACACATTTGTTATCTTCCCATTTTGTGGGTCAGAAGTTCAGAAATTCAGGTGTTGGCTGGGCGGCACTCCTTCCAGAGCGGTGGTTCTCAACCTTGGGTGCACATTAGAATCACCTGGGAATCTGTAAAATCCTGATTCCTGGGCCTCATCCTCCGGAAATTCTGTTTCTTTGTTACTAATGTTGTGGCCCCACCCCATAACAAAGAAACAGAATTTCCGGAGGGTGAGGCCCAGAAATCAGGATTTTAAAAAGATTCCCAGGTGATTCTAATGTGCACCCAAGGTTGAGAACCACTGGTATAGAGGCTCTAGGGGAGAATCTCTGTCCTGGTCTTTTCTAGCTTCTAGAGCAGCGGTTCTCAACCTGTGGGTCGCGACCCCTTTGGCCGTTGAACGACCCTTTCACGGGGGTCGCCTAAGACCATCCTGCATATCAGATATTTACATTACGATTCATAACAGTAGCAACATTACAGTGATGAAGTAGCAACAAAAATAATTTTATGGTTGGGTCACAACATGAGGAACTGTATTTAAAGGGCCAGAAGGTTGAGAACCACTGTTCTAGAGGTTGCCTCTGTTCCTTAGTTGTGACCCCTCCTTCATCATCAAAGCCAGCAGTGTAATCTTTAAAGCTCTCTTTCTCTGTCCCACACTCTCTCTCTTTCTTGCTTCCTCCCTCCCTCCCTCTTCCTCTCTTTCTCTGTCTCTCTTTCCCCCTCTACCCCCTTTTCGTCCCTCCCTCTCACCCTTTCACCTCTGCTTCCTTTCTCATATCTCTGCTCTGACCTTCCTGCCTCCGTTTGATAAGATCCCTGTGATTATGTTGGGCCCACATGCTAATCCAAGGTTCTTTCTCCATTTCCAGAGCCTTCCCTTAATCACACCTTTGGGGTTAAGGACATGGACATCGTTGAGGGGGGCATTTTTCTGCCTCCCACAGGGCCAGATAGTCAGTATTTTAGGTTTTGCAGACCACACACTCTGTCACAACTGCTGAACCCTGCCACTGCAGGATGAGAGCAGGCATAGACCACGGGTGATGAATGAGCATGCTGTATCCCAATAAAACTTGCTTCATGGACAGGGAAACTGCATTTCATATAATTTCACATGTCACAAAATGCTATTCTTTTGATTGTTTTAAACACTTAAAAATGTGAAAAGCATTCTTAGCTCTTGGGGTGTACAAAAATAGGTGGTGGTCTGGATTTGGTCCCCAGTCTATGGGGGGCTGCCCTCTGCTCTAGATGCTTAATGTCCTTTAACATTTGCAAGGCCCCTACCAGGGGGGTGTAGTTATTAGAGAAGTAGTTTGCCACATGCTGGATGTTGGCAGGTGGGGCCGCTGGTGCTGGAGTTGGTGTTCTTAACCACTGCTCCTCTTTTTTGGTCAAGCCAGGAGTGTGGCTGCTTTCCCCCATATGTGGGCGTTATCTTCCCAATAGAGCCAGGAAGTCTGGGCTTACCTCCCTTTAAAATCCCTAGACCCTTGCCAGGTCAGTGTGGCTCAGGGGTTGAGTGTTGACCTATGAACCAGGAGGTCATGGGTTGATTCCTGGTCAGGGCACATGCCCCGGGTAGCAGGCTGGATCTCCAGTGGGGGGCCTGTAGAAGGCAGCCGATCAATGATTCTCATCATTGATGTTTCTCTCTCCTCTCTGAAATCAATAAAAAAATATATAAAAAAAAATCTTTGGGCCCTGCTGTTATCACTTGCAAAGCGCACCTGGAAAACTTCTTACTGTGAGAAACATGTACAGGTGTTCCAGAAAGACTGTGGGCTTTGGTACCTGAACTCTCTCGTGTGCGGTTCTGAAGCACAGGAACATAGCCTAGGCTCATTTGCTGTGTGGTATCTTGCCACCTCCCAGGACATACGGAAGTTTGTCCGGATGGCAAAGGATGCTTCTGCTTTATTGCCTCTCTTCCTATGTTTTTGCGTGTAGGGACATCTGCAGGTTGTTGCAAAAAGGCCTTTGGGGTTTTGTGACTGGGTAAGCTTATCAGCTTTGAGAATTCCTGGGCCTCACCAGAAATGGCTGTGAGCCTCTGTGGCTGGGCTCTCTCCCATGGGCAGAGCTATGGGTGAGGAGCCCTCCCCTGGGGGAGACCTGGAGAGCCATCCTGAAATCTGTGTTGGGAGTTGCTGGACATCTTCTTTCTGACTCTCTCCTGTTGCCCTATCTTATTCCTTTCATTTATACTTCAGGTGAGCTGTTCCCTCTGCCTGGACGGCATGTCCTTGATTTCTGCAGCGAGGTAACTGACTCCTCGCCCTTCAGATCTCAGCTCTTTGACACCTCCTCAGGGAAGTCCTCCCTGCCCAGGTTTAATCCTCTGAACACAGGTTCTTCAGAGTACCAGCTACCTCTCTGTTCATCGCATTTATCAGAGTTGGCCATTTTACATTTGTCTGTGGTTACTTGATTAATTCCTGTTTCCTCACTGGACTTCATGTCCCCTTAGTGACCCCAGAGGGTGGTGGCTGTACTCAGTTTGGACTTGTTCCCATTGAGCCCCAGGAGACTAGCACAGTGCTTGGCACATATTAGCAACTCAATACACACTTGACAGATGAATAAACAAATGACCTTTAGCAAATATGTTCCTCTCTCTAAAATGGGGGCAGTTATATCTCCTCTACCTAACTTCAAAAGAAAGTTGAGAATCACATAAGAGCCCTCTAAGGTCAACAAACATGCATCTGTAAGGAATTACCCATGGTTGACCATTCAGGCTCTGCAGAGCAAAGGTATCCTGACATCCTTCATATCAACCCAAACTCAAGTTCAAGGAGAGGTGGTAGGTCCTCACGGGAGCATGCTTACAGGGAGGGTATAGGGCCAGCTTGCCCCATTCTGCCCTAGATTTTGCACCAACTGTCTCTCAACCCTGGCATGGTCTGTGAACTTGACCTCTAGGCCTTCATGACTCCAAGTACTGCTCATGACCTCTGTACTCTGATCTGCCTGGGCTGCCTGGCTGTGGGGTTACCCAGCTTCACACTGCACTGTCTGGGGTCTTTGGTTGCTTCTACCCCAGAGATCTCTGTCACAGGCAGAGACATAGTCAACGTCACCCTGTGAGATTGCACAAGTTATTAAGATGAGGAACGTTGAAAGATTAGATTTATGACAGCCAACGGTGGATTATGAAGAATAATTTATCAAATGTCAGTGCCCGCAGCCTACAATTTACAGAAGGTTTGCTTAAGCTGAGCACTGCCCCCACCCCCATCTCTAATGAATGACAGATCTAATGGATGGCTTCCCAGGCTGGCCAGCCACACAGGGTGTTTATCTGCTTTTTATTAATCATTATTATCACAACATTTCCATAGAGTCCCTCCAACCACAGCTGTCGACATGCCCAGCACCAGGGAGGCTCCTTCGGCCACCTTGAAGGAACGGCAGCCACGTCTGGGATCAGCTGGAAGGTCCAAGTTCCCTCGCCAAGAATAGGTTAGGGAAAGTAGAACCTCACCTCCATTTGTTAATTATGTGTTAGGATGCAATGCTGAGCAAAAATGGAAGCCTGCAGTCTAGAAGGGAAGAGGGAGATTAAGCAAATACAAACTGAGGCAAAAGTGCAGCTCTTGAGGACACGTGAACTCTGGGAATGTACACAGGGCGGCTTCCTTGAGGAGGTGACAGTTGAGCTGTGATTTGAAAGATGAGTAGGAGTTACCTGAATGAGGAGGAGGGAGGGGAACCTTCTGGGCAGAGGGGACAGCATGTGCAAAGGTCCTGCAGCAGGTAGGGAGGGAGTGTGCCGGTGGTAGGAAGAGGCAGAGAGAGCTGGGGTCAAAGGGGAGAGATGGGGCAGGAGAGGTGGGCAGGGTCAGATCTTGTAAAGGATTTTGGCCCCTGGGAAGCTGGTGAAGTGGTTTAAGCAGAGAGAAGTGACATAATCAGCTTATATTTGGAAAACTCACCTTAGCTGTATGTGGAGGCTGGGTCAGAGGGGGAAGGAATGCAGGTGGGTGGGTCAGTCAGGAGGCCAGTACAGCCTCTGGCTCAATGAGGGTGGTCACTGACAGGGCAGAACCAGGGGCCTAGAATTGCTGGCTGTGCAGAGCTCTTGTCATTGTACTGCTCTGCTCTCTTCCTGGGGCGTCAGATGGGGCACCACTACTCCCGCTAGTTATTGGGGTCTTCTATAGGCTATACTCCAGACACTTTATGTATGTTGTTTCATACAACAACTCAGTGAGGTTAGTATTAAAACTCCCATTTTATAGAAGAGAAAGCTGAGGTCCAGAGAGGTTATATAACTGCTGGAGCTGGTACACATTGAAGCCAGAATTTCAGCTTGAACATTTTACGAAGAGCTTGCATTGGAGTCATTGTGCCTTCCTGCCTCTCAGGCCCCTTCTCTTGGCCAGCTGGTGGGTCCACAGCCAACTGAGGGTATGGCTGGTCCCGGCTTCTTGTTTCTTCTTTTGTCAGCTTCTCGTGGAAAGAGAGAAGCTCGTCTGTCCTGTGATACCCTGGGCAGAGCCAGGTGGCCAATTAGGTCCTGTACCTGGAGGCTCTTTAGCCAATTGGTAAGAGTTGAGCATTACACCACTCTCCGTGTTAAATAGGAACACTGGTGATTTCTGGGGTTCACCCTTGTCAAAAAGGCCTCAGGTTCTGCCATTGTCACTTCATTCTTTCTTCCCAGCTTGGCAGTAGCAATACCTCTTAGCTCTGCAGAACCGACAGTTTGATTTTTCTGAACCTCAGAAAGAAAGATTCCATGGAAGATAGGGTCTACATGTTCTTGAGCTGTTTCTGTTGTTATTTTTATTGTGGGCAGCTGGGGATAGGAGTACTCCCACCCTGAGACAGGGCAGCTGTGGAGTGAGGTGGCGGGGGGGGAGGGGGGGCGAGGGAGAGACACTTGGGTGCCTGTCCTCTTCCGGGAACCCCCAGGGCCTATGTGGAGGTCCCCTCTTACCTGACCAGAGAGCCCCTTTGGAGTTGGGTGAAGCAGCCTGGGCAGAGGCACTGTCTCTAGCAGGCCCTGCTGAAATGCAGGTGTGTTTTTCAGAGGCTTTTGCCTTCTGTTGGACTGAGGTCTCCTCATGGCCAGAGACTGTGTCTGTTTTGTTGGCCTACGTACCAGCATGGTTTCTGGCATGTGATATTTTCTAGCCTGCAGTAAATATAGGGTGGGCCAAAGTGGGTTAACAGTTGTTTGTATGGAAAAGATACAATAATTAATAAATAACAATACAAGAATAAACCCTGTTTCACATATTCACAACTGTAAAGCTACTTTTGTCCCACCCTGTGTTTGTTGACTGGCTGAAGCTAAGGAATGGCACATTGGTTTCATTTTATACATTCACTCTAGTTATTCGATGGTGGCTGCTGGAGCATTATGTTGAGAGAGATTCTGAGGCAACTCTGGGCGCAGCAGAAAGGAATGCTGCGATTGTGAGGTCTGGTGTGGGTATGTTTGAGCAATTGGTGTATTAATGAGCTATTGCTGCATAACAAATGACCCCAAAACTTAGCATCTTAAACAACAAACTTTTGACGTCTTAGTTTGTGTGGGTCAGGAATTTGGGAGTGGCTCCCTGGAAGGTTCTGGCTCAGAGTCTCTCATGAGGGTACAGTGAAGATGTCGGCTGAGGCGGTGTCATCTGAAGGCCTGGGTGGGGAAGGAGGAGCTGCTACCAAGGTGGCTCACTGTTGGCAGGCGGCCTTGATTCCTGACCACCTGGACTCTCCACAGGCTGCCTCAGTGTCCTGACAGGGCAGCTGGCTTCCCCGGGAGCAGGCGATCTGAGAGAGAGAGCAAGGAGGACGCCATGATGACCGTCTCAGAAGTCAGACACTATCACTTCCTCCAGATGCTGTTGGTTAGGAGTGTGCCATGAAGTCTAGCTCACTCTCAAGACATGGGAAACAGGCTCCACCGCTCAAAAATAGGAGTATTTAAAAATGTATGAACGTATTTTAAAACCACTAGAGGGGGAATGAGGGTGCATGTGCCATCCATTTGCTGTTACGGTCAGGTGTTATCTTGGAAAGTACAGGAATGACCCTGAACAGGTGGGATATAAGCTAGGCATGTTTAAGGGATAGAAGAAGGAATTGCAGCAAAATGGATTATCAGCCGCTAGGGTGACTGAGAGGTAGGGGTGCCTGGGGCAGGTCTCTGGGAAAAGATGCTGAGAGGAGGTGATGTGTTTCAAGCAGAGGCACGTCAGAGGTGGTTTTCCGCCTAAGGCAGTGCTTTACAGAATCCTAGCTGGCTGGAGCTATCTTGTCTGCCTCAGTTGGGGGAGGGGCATTGGGTGGGGAAGGTTCACTCCAGCCACTCTTTTAGCTCAGGGACTGAAGCCCCATCAGTCTGTGGTAGATGGCTGCAGCCATGTGTGAGGTGGGCCATTTCAGGACCTGGAGAGCCAGATGTTCTTTACTGCTGATGCCATGGTACCTACTTCAGGTGCCCTGGGCAGTCTCCCCAGCACCTGAGTGGGAGTGGCCTGGCCTTGGCATCTAGGCCTGGACCTGCCTGCTTTGAGTAGGCCCCTGTCTTCATCTGCAGCCAGCCAGCTCAGGGTTTGTTAGACATGCTAGCATTACCTTACAGCGATGTGGTTTCTGAACCCAGAGTAGGTGTGATGTGAATGAGTATGAGGACAACAGGATGGAATAGGTGAAATTGGGCCATCTTGGAAAAATCCAGGACATCTCCCATTTTGTAACTGGTGAGTCAGTCCCCACAGGGACCCAAGTGAGGTTGCCTGGGCTCACGTGGAACTCCCAGGAGTCACACTGTGGCTTCTCCAGAAGATTCTGACTTCCTGTCACCTTATGTTGGGCAGAATGTAGCCCCTGACCAGTGTTTGGCTGCTCAGTGTGAACATTGCCTGGTCACCTGGCTCCGTGGGAATTTGCACACTGGCTTTTCTGGAGTCTCTCTCTGCCCTGCTCTGGCGCAGCATGTCACGTGGTCTTCAATTCCCGGACCCCAGCTGAAGAGCCCGCTGAAGTCTGCGCTTGAGCCCCAGCCTTAGGCCCCAGGGGATGACACATTGTTTCCTGCCCCTCTCATATTTTTTGCTCTTAAAAAAAAACACCCTAAGTCTCCCCACACACCCCTAAAAAAACAGACCATACAAAGCTAGAGAAACTTTTTTCCGTTTTTAGACAAGGACATCGATATATTTGAATCATGGGCCGACAGTAATTAAAAAGCACATAACTAGTCATTTTAAAATGCAGTTGTTTTACTTAATTGATTTTGCCGCCAGACCCAGAGGAAAAGAAAAGGTGGTGTGTGTGTGTGGCCGGTGGTGCGGGGGGCGGGAGGTGGGGGGGGGGGGCGCGGCGAGAAAGCCCTAGAAGGGGAGAGAGGTTTCTGCACTGACTGGAGGCAGCTAAGGCCCATCTTGAATCTAATTGCTGTCCATGCCGCAGTTTGTTTCTGCTAATGGGTTTCTGCTGAAAGGGCTGGGGGACCAGGCCTGATTGGAGGGGGGTTGTATTTGTTTCAGCTGCGTGGGGGTGTAATTCTGCTTTCAGGACAGGGTCTGTTTTTCCTTCCTATCTATCAGCTTAAAGTACTTCCACTGAACACTTTGAATCAAGGTTCCATTTAGAGATACTTTATTCATATTTAATTATAGGCTGTAGCACCAATCTTTAATTACCTTTATTATAAGCCAGCTAGGAACATCCACTAGCAATCAGTTATTGTGTGTGTGTGAGTGTGTGTGTGTGTGTGTGTGTGTGTGTGTGTGTGTGTAAGCATAGGAGGGTATGGGTGTGTGGCTTGCTCTCTGATAGAGGGAATAGATGGCTGCAGGGGCGGTGGGCAGGCTGGGTGGGTGGGGTACCTGCTTGACAGGCTCCCTGTGCCAAGTGAGTGGTGCATCCTCACTTCCCATGCCTGTCTTTGCTTCCACTGGTCAGGTTGGGAATTTGGACAAGTCCTCAGAGCTGGGCCTTGTTCAGGGTGCTGAGTTGACAGTTGGGTTTGGGTGGTATCTCAGGACCCCTTCCATCCCCTGGTGGGAGCAGGGAATTATGGGAGGCCCCCTTCCCATCCCCTCTGGATAGGGTGGACCAGGCTTCCTCTTACCCTGGAGATTGGGATGCTTGCTTCAGCCCTTTCCTTTCTCCACCTCCCCTTGGAGTGCTCTTGGCAGCTGTTTTTGCACACAGCCCTAGCGATGCAATGACTCTGCAATGTCCCTGCAATGACACTGATTTGAAGACTGGTTGTCCGTCTCAGCGAATGAGCCAGTGTTCCCAGGGAGTGAGGTCAGGTCACTCCCAAGTCTCTTTGCAGTGGGGAGATTGGGCTGTTCCATCTGCCTGGGAGGTGAGGGTCCTCGTTCACAGCTCTGCTCCTGAAAGTGTTCTTGTTGCTCCTTCAGGAACTCCAGAGGGTTCCCAAAGGAACTAATGGTGATCTCATTATGTATCAGCTGGGAATGTTGCTGAAGTTCTCCTCTTCTATTCCTGGATCCCTGTCCCAGCAAGAGAATGGAGAGAGGAGGGAACTCACACGTACTGAGCCTCTTGGGGATGCCTGGCACCATGCCTGTGTTTCTTCAATTCATCCCAGTTGAGGCTGAGAACACACTGTGTCAGTCAGAGCCCATTCTGCTGTGTGTGACAGAAAACAACTCAAACTGAATTAAGCCAAAAAAAACAACAACGGTATTATAGGGTGGACATTCAGGCCTGGCTAGATCAAGGGGCTCAACCATTGTGATTAGGATTTACTCTTTCTGTCTCTTGGCTTTGCTTTCCTCTTTGTTGCTACTATATGACCCAGGCATCTCTAGGCTTCAAGTTTAATTTTAGCAGAAAGAAAATCCCTTCTCCTGCAGTTCAAACAAAAGTAAAACGGTTGAGTCTGATTGGACCAGTTGGGTCATGTGTCTATCTCAGAACCAATCATAGTGGTCCAGAGTATTCAGGGTTCTGATTGGCCAGGCTCACCGTTGAGTAACAGGTGGAGTCCACCTAGGTAAACCTTACACTTGACCTGTGCTTTTCCATTTGAGGCCTTAGGAGTGTGGGATCTGGAAGACCCAGCCATTTCAAAGGGAGGAAAGAGTTCATCCAGTTCTTCTCTAATGGAGAGAATAGTGGATTCAGTCCTTCAACAAATCTTTGTCACTGATTAGTTCCAGCCCCATTCTAGGTGCACGGAATTCAACATTGAACAAAATAGACAAAAGTCTCTGCTCACTGGGAGCTGATATTCTAATGAGGTATATATGGATGGTGGTCCTTGCATTGTCTTAATCCAAGGTCCAGGACAAAGGGTCTTGTGCAGAGAGATTCAAGGTGATTCTGGGGGTGGATGATGTGGGAAGAATATGGCCCTCAGGGAGCCTAGAACTCACAAAGGAGGGAAAAAGATGGGTGCATGGTTGGGGCAGAAGAGGGAAGTGGGCACTGGGAGGCTTACAGATCAAAACCCAATGAGGAAGGAGGGGGCAGGGAAGCTAATCCGTACCATCTCGTGACAGTGAAGTGTAGGCCCCTCCCAAGTTGCCTGGACCTTTGGCCTCCACAGGATGTTGATAAATGGGATGGAGTTTAGTGAAAGCTAAAAGATGATGACAGGGCTGGAGGGAGTGATTTATGAGACAAGATTAGCAAAGTGATGGTGCAGCCTAGCAAATGGGATGGGATGGTGGCTGTGGGTCATCTAACTTCTGAAGTCCAAGGAGGGGAGAGGTGCTGAGGGTCTGGGTGTTTGCTGCAGAAGGGGACAGAGGGAGGTGGGGGCACAGCCTGCCAACCTGGATGTGTGAGAAGGAGGGGAGGCATGTGACTATCCACATACACATTTGGGTAGCTGTGTGTGTGAATGTCTTGACTTTCCGGCATTGTGAGGCTACCTAGGGACTTCAAGAAACAGAGGGGATGAGTATTTCAGCCTTGGCCGATCTTGCAAAAGGTTTTTGGGGACCTCCTTCCCATCTGGTAGCATATTTATATCTGGATCATGTAGGTGTGACCACTCAAGTCAGAAAGACTTTTTCCTTCAGGAAAATTGGTATGGCATTTTCTTTTCTTTTTAAAAAAATGTGTTTATTGATTTCAGGGAGAGGAAGGGAGAGGAAGAGAGAGATAGAAACATCAGTGAGAGAGAATCATTGATTGGCTGCCTCCTGTAAGCCCCCTACTGGGGATCAAGCCCATAACCCAGGCATGAGCCCTGACTGGGAATAGAACCGTGACCTCCAAGTTCATGAGTTGATGCTCAACCACTGATCACGCCAGCTGGGCGGTATGACATTTCTAATCAGAAAAGAGGGAAGGCAGATGGGAAGAGAAGATGGAAGAATAAGGGTATATATTCCATTTCATAGAGAAAGTGAGGCACAGAAAGGGCAGGGGATCTGCCCAAGGCTATCTTTGGGTGACACTGCAGGTGAGGACCAAGTGCAAGGCTCGGGTCTGCAACCCTGGGATCTCTGCCAGGTGTCTGGGCTGAGAATGGGCTTGGGGACCCATGTTGAGGCTGCTGCTCAGTAGGAATATGAGGTGGTTGTGGGTGTGCAGTCTCTAGCCAGGGTTCCTGGAACTCTCCAGGTTGGGGTGGTGGGAAATCTTCTATCTGACCCCTGTCTTAGGCTGCCCTGGGCCCAGGTTCTGTTAACTTTTGATTATATCCATATGTGAGAGCCTTGGAGGCACCGTGGTAGGTAATTAAATGGGCGGATTATGCACATTTCTGAACATTCTAGATCAGCAGTTGCCAACCTTCCGGACCTCATGGACCACCAGTGGTCCGTGGACCACTGGTTGCGACCGCTGTTCTAGATAGCACTTCTTTGGCCTTAAATGGAAGTGCTCAGGGAACCTTTGCATACGTGTGAGAACGTACTCTCCAATGTGTTTTCTGTCTCACTCCCTCCATAGGCCTGGTGTGAATCTCTGTGGCAGCAGGAGCTGGGCTGGCATACAGCTGACAGAGCAGAAAATCTGTGGTGGGGGCATCAGGCAGCACAGCTCTGGCCTGTCCTCTGGCCCCTCTCACTGAATTCGGTCATCTTAATGGTTCCATCCTCTCTCTACTCTTGACAGATCCATGATTTGTTTGTGAGCTTTGATGACACCCCTATGGGGGCTGCCTCCCTGGCCCAGGTCCACAAGGCAGTGCTGCATGACGGGCGGACGGTGGCTGTGAAGGTCCAGCACCCTAAGGTGCAGGTGCAGAGCTCAAAGGACATTCTCCTGATGGAGGTGAGAACCTTCCCTTTCACCTGCCTTCTTCCTCATTCTGCAATCCAGGCAGTACCAGGGAAACTGGCTCCAGGCTGGTGGGTAGGAATGGCCCTTTGAGCAGCAGTGGCAGAGAGGAGGTAGCATGACAGTGCTGTGACCATGTGACCCAGGGCTGGGTTGGTCAGTTCATTCTGATTTGTTCCTGGGAATGGCATGTGAGTGGTCTCAGAACACTGAACAGCCACTGGGGCCAATGGGACTTCAGGAGGATGGCATAGAAATGAGATGAACTAGAGGTGATTTCCTTGGGGGTGGAAACATTACATCTTAATTTGTTAAA
The DNA here is from genome assembly GCF_964212035.1 of Myotis nattereri. Taxonomy (NCBI): domain Eukaryota; kingdom Metazoa; phylum Chordata; class Mammalia; order Chiroptera; family Vespertilionidae; genus Myotis; species Myotis nattereri. Next base: position 21,036,981 of record NC_138075.1, on the reverse strand, counting down.
TTATAATGAAAGAGAGCATGTGGCCAGCCAAGGGATATAAAAATGACAGGAGAGCATGTGGTGCCAGCTGGGTGGCTTGACGGGAACTGGAGGACCCACTTCAAGGTGGCCCACTCATGTGGTTGGCAAATGGGTGCTGGTTGTCAGCAGGGAGCTCAGCCAGGGCTATGGGCTACGGCCACAGGTCCTCTCCAGGTCCTCTCCACAGTGGCTTGGGCTTCCCCACAGCATGGCCGCCGGGTTCTCGGAGTGAGTGAAGTTCTGCCTGAGAGAATAAGGCTGAAAGTCCATCCTAGTTTTATGACCTCACGCTGGCTGTCATGCAGGCTGCTTCCTCCTCACTCTATTGGTAACAGCAGGAGGCCCCCTTTGAGAAAGGGGTGGGAAATAGACTTACTTCTGGATGGGGCTTGGCGTGGCTCTAGAGCAGCGGTTCTCAACCTGTGGGTCGCGACCCCTTTGGTGGTCGAATGACCCTTTCACAGGGGTCGCCTAAGACCTTCCTGCATATCAGATATTTACATTACGATTCATAACAGTAGCAACATTACAGTTATGAAGTAGCAACGAAAGTAATTTTATGGTTGGGTCACAACATGAGGAACTGTATTTAAAGAGCCAGAAGGTTGAGAACCACTGAGCTAGAGCATTAGAGTGGGAGATATCGTTGCAGCCATTTTGGAAAATACTGCCTGCCAGAATTACCCACTGTCATCAAAGGGGAGATGAATGAGTGGCGCTCTAAGAAGGGCATAGTAGATTTGGTGTTTTGGAGTTCTTGGGAAGAGCAAGGAGAGTGGGGTGAGTGGGTGAAGGAGGATTGAGGCCCAGGGAATGGGGCAAGTTAACGTAGATTACTCTTCTCGTGTTGCACCATCGGTGTTGGGGAAGTGAGAGTGGAGGTCAGTGCAGAGCCAGGATTAGAGGTCGGCCAGGCAGCCGTGGAGCTGGCAGCAGCAGAGAGAGGAATTGAAGGTTCAGGAGAGCAGGTCACTCATAGGTCTGGTCCAGGAGGAGACTCGGGGGACGGGCTGCAAGGGTACAGGTGAAACCAGCAGCCTTTGTTTGGAGGCTGGAGAAAAGTGGTCGGGCTGGGTAAAGACAGGTGTGTGGGGCAGAGGGGAAGATGGGGGAAAGGTGGGCAGCTGAGTTGTACCAGCCTGATAGCCTCTATTTTTTCTCTGAGGTAGGAGGCAAGACCATCTGCTGAGAAAGGGGGTAGGAGGTGGCTTTGGAGGCTCCAGTAGGGGCGAAGGTTTGAAATAGTTGCTGTGTACATTGGAAGAGAGCAGGATTGTCGAGTGGCCCTGGGAATCGCCCTGGAAACCTAGGTTTTCTGGAACACCTGTCAGTGGCTATGGAATGGCCATTGCTGGGAGGGACCGGGATTCTTGGAGGATCCCCGGCCATCCTGAGACCCAGCAGCTGCTCCTGCGTCAGGTGGGAACCAGCCTCTGGCCAGCCGTGTTGTCAGGAGGACAGCTGACACTGTTTTTTCTGCTCAGAGCCTCACTGGCTCCCTAAGTAATGGTGGCCGTAGGGTCAATCGCAATAACAGCAGTGATAAAGATTTGGCATCTTTTGGAGACAAGCATTAGATGCTTTTCTCGGGAAGTGCAGCCTAATGGCCATGTGCAGAATACAAAGTGGCTCCCTCACACGGCTGAGGCCATGCTGGGGCTGGGATCACAGGCAGATCAGAGTCCAGTACTCACAGCCTTCAGCAGAGAGTCTGGAACCGAGACCTGAGGTCACCTCCTCCGAGGGCCATCAGCATTACCAACAGTACCAGGTGGCACTGCCTTCTCACTGGACACATTTCTCGTGGAAATACTCTACCTGGGTCACCCTTCTCTGCTGTAAAGCTAAGAAGAGCCTGACTAGAAAGCTCATTTCATTTTATATTTGAAATTCGTGTATTTTTTCTGAGTCTAGACCTAAAATGGGGCCTTGGTTTTAGGAATGACAAGCCCAGAATGGTGCTCAGGGATGCTTGGTAGGAGAAGAACGATTTCTAAGGGATATTAGGGCCACCTTAGCCACACTGTTCTGCATAGCCTTCTGGTGCTTCCTCTCACGACAGGTCCAGATGTTGTGAGCCCTTTCCTTCCCTCCCACTGCCCACTATTGTTCATCTCTCTTCTCTGACCCAGTGATGGATCACAGCATGGCCTTGAAAGGAAGACTATCTAACCAAAGTTATTCATACTAAGGAGAGAGTGACTAATAGGGTTAACCTCTGGATATTTGCAGTTTAAGAAATCCTATATAATAAAAGGCTAATATGCAAATCGACTGAATGGCATAATGACTGGTCACTATGACGCGCACTGACCACCAGGGGGTAGACGTGCAATGCAGGATCTGCCCCCTGGTGGTCAGTGTGCTCCCATAGGGGGAGCGCAGCTCAGCTGGAAGCTGGGCTCATGGCTGGCGAGTACAGTGGTGGTGGCAGGAACCTCTCCCGCCTCTGATGCAGGTGGACGGTAAGGAGCAAGGGGTCCTGGACTGTGAGAGCCCCAGACTGAGAGAGGGATTTCTGATTGCCGGCTTGCAGACATCCCCCGAGGGGTCCCAGACTGTGAGAGGGCGCAGGCCGGGCTGAGGGACACCCCTGCACCCTCCAGTGCACAAATATTGTGCACTGGGCCTCCAGTGAGTTTATAAGTCCAAATGCAAATCTTCTGTAAGGTCTACAGGAGTTAGGCTTTTGAGAGTGAGGAGTGGGACTACTGGTTGTATCATTAGGATGTTTTGGCCAAGGTATCAGAAATTTCGACTAAAAGTGGGGTAAATAATAGTAACCCATATTATCTCACATTTCAGGACTTCTGGTGGTCATGTCAACTTTTCCAGTGTTGACTAATCTAGCACTTTGTGTGTTTTTTTTAATACTCACCTGAGGATATTTTTCCATTGTTTTTTAGAGAGAGTGGAAGAGAGAGGGAAACACAGAGAGAAATACTGATGTGAGAGAAACATATTGATTGGTTGCCTTCTGTATGCACCCTGACCAGGACCCATAATGAGGAGGAGCCTGCAACCGAGGTACATGTTCTTGACCGGAATGGAACCTGGGACCCTTTGGTCCACAGGCCGATGCTCTATCCACTGAGCCAAACCGATTCGGCTTTGTGGTTTTTAAGGACCTAGGTTCCTTTGGTCTTCCACGCTTCCATTCTGGCTTGTCCTTCTAAGGTAATCCCCCTCATGGTCCCCAAACAGCAGCAGTAGTTTTTGCTATTACAAGTGGATGACATCTGGATGCCAAAGAGCTCCTATTTCTTTTCTCATATTCCTTATCAAATAGCCCGTCAGTAGAATCCCCTTCATTTCTCACTGGCCAGAAGTCGGCCATGTGCCCCAGCCTCAGTCGGTCCTGGTGAGAGAAAGACCAGTGCTTACTGACCAATCATGACTCACCTTGTCAGGTAAAGGACTGCCTTCCTTGAAGGACATGAGAGATGCACATATTTGAGGTTCTGTTAGCCAGGACGGTGGGGGGCATGGCTTTTGTGTTGGCACTCAATAGTATGTGCCACCCTTGTGTTTTGTGTCTCTTGTGAACCTGCCACTCCTCTTGGGAGAAGGGGACAGCCTCTGGGGTAGACTGTTGAATGGTGACAGAGAAGTGAAGGCCGGCTCTCAGTAAATGGTGTTTGATGAACCGGATGATGTGGGTGACTTTGCACAAAAGAGAGAGGCACAGCCAAGGGTGTTTTTCGGCTTTGTCATTATCACCTGATATTGTCCCTTTAGTAGCTGGGGCAACTCTACTTCTAGATGCACGGCCAGTGACTCTTATTGATTTGAGTGGCTGTCCAGAGCCAGACTAATTGGGCCCAGAGATTGGAACAATGATTCAGCAGGAAGGGGGAACTGACAAGGCAGAGTCCACCCTTGGCGGGCTGGCTTTGCAGCGGCTCCTCTCTGTCCACAATAACAGGGAGCTCAGTTGCCGGGAGCACTGTGTTTGAGAGCAGAGTAGGATTTGGATGACCTGGGAACCGGGGGTGAGATCTGATCCCCACATCCCGATGGTGACACCACCCTGTATGTCTCAAGATTCCCAGTTTGATGCTGAGCTCCCCCTTGCACTGTCACCCCCTAAAGCAGCGGTTCTCAACCTGTGGGTCGCGACCCCTTTGGCAGTCGAACGACCCTTTCACAGGGGTCACCTAAGACCATCCTGCATATCAGATATTTACATTACGATTCATAACAGTAGCAACGTTACAGTTATGAAGTAGCAACGAAAATAATTTTATGGTTGGGTCACAACATGAGGAACTGTATTTAAAGGGCCAGAGGGTTGAAAACCACTGCACTAAAGACTCTATAACTCATGGCTGGGCACCCTGCCCTCTGTGTACCACCTGTCCCCAACATGCTCTTTAGTCTTTGGATGGGACTCTGGTCTGAGCACTAGAATCTCACCCCCCATTTGATGCCACCCAGCCCATCCAAAGGGTCTCTAAAAAGAAAGGCCTGTGATAGTCATGTTTTTGACTTCTTTGGAACCACATTTTCAGGAAATGCTGCTGTTGTCTCATTTCTTTTCTGAATGTGTTGATTGAACAGTGGGTGGCCAGGTAATGTTTGTGTGTGGCACAGAATCCAATGGTTGATTTTATTTTTAAAGATAGATCTCTTTAAAAACCCAGAGATGTAGACAACCCCACGGAAACTTTTCTTCACCCTATATTTTCTGTTTTCTAAAAAGTGTGCACTTTTAACAACTTATCAGAAAAAAGATAAGGCCATGAGTGCCGAGTTATTTACGTAGCTTCGAATTGATTTTCGATCCTTGTCAAATACCCATTTGTACCAGTTTGGGTTTGCATAGGTGTTCTATTTTGTGTGCTGTTTCCCATAGAATGTTATTTCTTTTATAATATATAATAACTTGATAACAGGAACTTGCATTTCAGCTGCATGTTACAGTTTACAAAGCTCTTTTTATGCCTTATCACAAGCTTCCTATTGTATAATTTTGTATTGTACTGCATGAGACAGGGCTGCATAAAGAAAGAAGGAAAAAAACCCCCCAACAAAACCCCAAAACACCTGGGTCTAAGTCCTGCATTTGAAATTATAAGTTATGTGACCTTGAGAAATACTTTAACCTCCTGGAACCGGTTTCCTTCTTTGTGAAATGGACACGCAGAGGACGAAATGAGGACCTACATATAAAGTGTCTTGCAACACAGTGCCTGGCATGTAGTGGGTGCTAAATCGTAATCCTCCCCCCCCTTTTTTTACTATTATCAATAACAGTCAAGTTTTCAAGCTTTTATGTGACTCTTAATTTTTCCATTATATTTCTGTGTGGCCCACAATTGATTTTCCCTCCTGTGAGCCATTGACCCTATAGCAGTGGTTCTCAACCTTCTGGCCCTTTAAATACAATTCCTCATGTTGTGACCCCCAACCATAAAATTATTTTCATTGCTACTTCATAACTGTAACGTTGCTACTGTTATGAATCGTAATGTAAATATCTGATATGCAGGATGGTCTTAGGCAACCCCCGTGGAAGGGTCGTTTGACCGCCAAAGTGGTTGCGACCCACAGGTTGAGAACCGCTGCCCTATAGGAAAATAATTTCATTATTCTATCTTGAAGGAGGTATTAATTGTTGTATATACCTTGATTGATTCCTAAGGTTCCAAATCAAGTAGAAAATTCTCAGGCATTCCAAAACTGTGGTTGCCCAAATTTGGAGATAATCCCCTTTCCCACCAAAATCTCAGAAATAGAATAATTTAATCCATTTGAATAACACACATGTGAACATATAATTATTTCTCGGGAGAGGACAAATCCTTTGCAATGTTCATTTGTTCATTCATTTATTCATTCACTCACTTACTCACGTGAATATTCAATAAACATCTGCCGTGTATTGAGTACATGCTAGACACTGGTGAAAATATTGGCTGTTGGAAGAATTTTATGGAGAAAATACATTTTGGAAGAAAAATAAAAAAGTCAAATTGATAACAATACCTGTTTTATTTTAGTTGATTGCATCTGTTGTCAAAAAAGAAAAACTTAAATGAATCTACTTAGAGCAGGCTCTTAAGAAGGGAATTGAATGAAAACGAAAGGTGAAACTGAGTTTTATTTATTTTCCTCAGCCAAGAAAAGTTTTAGACTTGGATCAGACAGTGACTTGGACCAGACAATGCTTAATCTGACCCTTCTCCTCATCCCCTGAATTATGTGCAAAATTATGCAAGCATGTACATTTTCTGGGCTTCATAGCTAGCACCAAAATTTTAAATTGGTGACTTCCTTTAATGGGGATGGCGTCCTCCTAGAAAACTAAGAACCATTGATTTCCATCAAAACTGACCTTTGTTTTAAAATAACCAAGGGTGCTCTGGCTGGTGTGGCTCAGTTGGTTGAGCACTGCGCCAAGCACCAAAATGTCACTGGTTCGATTGCAGGTAGGGGCACTGCACAGGTTGTGGGCTCGATCCCCAGTAGGGAGTGGCAGGAAGCAGCCAATCGATGTTTCTCTTTTACATCCATGTTTCTCACTCCCCCCCCCCCCCCAAACCTCCTACTCTCTCTCTCAAATCAATAAAAACATATTAAAATAAAATAGGATAACCAGGGGAGTAACTCACCCACCACCCAGAGAATGCTTTAGAAACCAGTTTAATGAGTACTGTATAATTTTTTAGGTTATGAATTATTTTACTAAGTAGTTATTAGCAATTAATATCAGTCAATAAAATCTTTGATTGCTTTTATGATTAATGACATTAGGTATTAATAATAACCAATAGTGCTAGTAATAACTAATTATATAATTGATTAGTAACAGAAAAATCTTTAAAGTGCCTATCAGTGCTGTTTGGATGTTAATGATAATGAAAAATTTCACAAATAACAGTGACCATAGAGTAAATGATGAGGATTTATTGTTTGGCCAGAAGACTCATTCCCAGGTATAGACCCAACTTGGTTGCATGTAACTCCCTGTGTACACTCACATCTGGCCCAGGGTCATTACCTAGGAGTTAATCAGTAAATATTGAATGAACAATTGACCAAGCCTCATTGCGGCTCCTTCCCTCATCCCTACTGGGTGAGAACCTCTGGAATTTAGGTCAGAACCAAAATCCGAAGAGGTTTCTTGCCTGAACTTAGAGCCCAGAGTTGAATTCAGGTGCCTCTGGTGATGTGTGTGCCCCTGGCCCAGGCCTGGGAAGGTGCGTCTGCTTCCTGTGCGCCAGCTCTTCCTCCCTTTGGCGGTTGCTAAGGGCCATCTGAGGGCATGGTGATGAGATGCAGTGCCTGGAGGCTGCTGGGCTATGTGTTGCCACCTCTCTCTGCCTTCCAGTTTCATGTGACACCAACAGAAACACAACATAAACTAAATTGATTATCATAAGGTCACAGGTCTGGCCCGTGAAAGACTAGACAAGACTTAAAAGAAATTAGACTGCAACCAAATGCAATTAAAAAGAGTTTTGAGAGAAATTGAATATAATACCCTTGTGTGATGATTCTTTTAGACCTGCGTCTGGTACACAGCCTAGGACTTGTGCTTAAAAGCAAAACTGTTAATGCTTTGTAGTTTATGGCCCTGCTTTAGCTTTATTTCTTTCGTACCACCTGTGACGAACACATGTTGGGCATAATATTATAGACCAGGACAAAGGGAAGCACAAGCCAAGGCTCATAGGTGGGGCTCACTAAATCCTCCTGGATAGACTGGCTGGTGTCTTAGGCTGCTGGGGCTGCCATAACAAAATACCACTGACCAGGTGGCTTAAACTGTGACATTTATTTCTCGCAGTTGTGGAAGCTGGTAGTCCAAGGTCAAGGTGCCAGACGATTCTTCCTGGCTTGTAGACAGCTGCCTTCTCTCTGTGTCCTTGCATGGCAGAGAAAAAGTGAGCTTTGATCTCTCTCTGCTTACAAGAACACTAATCCCATCATAGGGGCCCACCTCCATGACCTCATCTAAACCTAATTAGCCCCCAGAGGCCCCACATCCAGACACCATCACACTGGGCTTAGGGCTTCAACATAAGAATTTGGGGGGTGGGGGAAAGGGGACACAGGCACTTAGTCCTTAACAGTTGGGGAAGGTACCAGCAGGCCCATGGTTCCTTGGTTCCTGCTTAGTGTCCTCCTGCTCTAGCCAGGGGTGGAGAGGGGTATCTCAAACTTGGACTGTAATCTCTACCAAGAATTACTGGGAGGGTTGGTCGGTGGTCTCCCCAGGCCCGACTTTGAACACTAACAGGAGGGTTTATCAGCGAGCAGGAGGGTTGCGCGCTGTGCTTCCCTCCTAGACTGCTGGACCATCTCCCACGTTCCTGGCATCAACCTTGCTCACCCACTGCAGAGCCACGTCTGTGAACTTGTGAGACTGTCTCAGCTCCAGAGCTCGGTGGTGAGGTAGCCTCAGAACTGAGTCCCTGCCCATGGAGGGGCTGGGCGTGCTCCGCAGATGCCACTGGACTCTGGTTCTTTGCCAGTGACATTTAATTTCACGTCATTAAACTGACAACGAAATGCCAGATGAGTCTTCTAACCCCACTCCCATTTTCATCCTGTCTTCACTCAAGAATCCACAGTGGGGCCAAAGGGCCCAAAATCTGAGCTTTTCATCCAAGTGGTCAAATTCCTTAACTCTTACTCATCTTATCTAACCCTGTTTTCTTTTTCAATTTCATTTTTTTTTTTATCATGGTGTTTAGATGTACAAAAAGTATAGAAAGTAACATGATGCTCAGGTGCCAACCACTCAGTTTAAGAAATAAATGAAAGCACGGTGACAGTGGCACATACTCCAGCCCTTCGTAAACAGGACCATGAAGATCCAAGAGCAACAAAGGCAGCATTTAAGCGACATGCTTCAGAGCAACGGTTTTGGGGGCTGGGTGGACCCAAGCAGAATTCTATTTCTATGCTACCTTACTGGGCAAGTTCAGAAAAAAAAAATCATATAACCTCTCAGAACCTTAACGGGGAGATGATAAGAGTGTGCACTGTGTACTTCCCAGATTGTGCACATGAAGTGGAGTAACTCAGTCAAGTGCTGAGCCAGTGCAGGGCACGTGGGGAGCACTCAGCAAATGGTAGTTGTTATTACTGCTGGTGGTTGGTGGCTGGTGGCTTTTCATCATCTTGGATTTGGACTACAGCGGTGGGCGTCAGGGGAGCTGTTTTCCCACTCACCCTTACTCCAGGGGAGACCTGGTGGGTTGTCAACATTTAGACCAGGCAGAAGGGCAGGGTGCCTTGGTGGGGTGTCGAGCTGACTGATGGGGTGCCTGGTGGATTTCAGGTGCTCGTCTTGGCTGTCAAACAGCTGTTTCCTGAGTTTGAATTCATGTGGCTGGTGGATGAAGCCAAGAAGAACCTGCCTTTGGAGCTGGATTTCCTCAATGAAGGGAGGAACGCGGAGAAAGTGGCCCAAATGCTCAAGCACTTTGACTTCTTAAAGGTAGGAGGGAAAGGCAATGGGGGCATGGTGGGAGAGTGCAGGGGAGGACTGGTCCTGGCCCTGAGTATCCCCCCTTGCAGGACATGAGTGGGGACAACTTCCTGAGTGATGTACATTAAAGCCCTTGGAGGCAACATTATAGTGAAATACCAGCTGTTATTGTTGACCTGTCTGTCAATCACACAGATGTTTATTGAATGATCTGCGATTTCAAGACACTGAGTGCTACCCAAAGGCCTGTGAATTGTGGTCTCTGCCTCCATGAAATATGGGGCTATGGCGATGATGATGATGATGGTGATAGTGATGATGATGATATTGGTGATGGTCATGATGATAGCTAATGTTATTGCACTCTGAAGTGTTCCTAACACTTCATGTATATTATATTAGCTTATTTACTACTAGGGGCCTGGTGCACGAAATTCGTGCACTGTGTGTGTGTGTGTGTGTGTGTGTGTGTGTGTGTGTGTGGAGAGTGTCCCTCAGCCCAGCCTGCCCCCTCTCACATACTGGGAGCCCTCAGGCGTTGACCCCCATCACCTTCCGATCACCTGATCGGCCCCTTGCCCAGGCCTGACGCCTCCGCCAGAGGTGTCAGGCTTGGACAGGGGACCCCCATCTCCCCCCGATCACTGGCTCTGGCCCCCGCCCAGGCCTGAGGCCTCTGGCCCAGGAATCATGCCTGGGCAGGGGACTCCCATCTCCCTCTGATCGCTTGCTCCACCCCCCGCCCAAGCCTGACGCCTCTGACCCAGGCTTCAGGCCTGGGCAAGGGGACCATCATATCCCCCCAATCCCCGGTTCCGCCCCCGACCCAGGCCTGATGCCTCAGCCAGAGGAGTTGACCCTCATCACCCTCTGATCACCAATCACCGGATTGGCCCCTTGACCAGGCCTGAGGCCTCCGGCAGAGGTGTCAGGCCTGGGCAGGGGACCCTCAGCTCCCCGCGGTTGCAGGCTCCACCCCTGCCCAGGCCTAACGCCTCTGGCCTAGGCATCCAGCCCGGGCAGCGGGGACCTGCAGTGGCAGTGGGGGGCGCCGCGATCGTGGGCTCCGCTTTAGGCCCAGGCAAGGGACCCCTAGCTCCTGGGACTGCCAGCTTCGACCGTGCCCAGCTCCCATCGCTGGCTCCACCCCTACTTCCTGCTATCACTGGCCAGGGAGGCAAAGGCGCCTGATTCTCCGATCATGGCTGGGGGGCAGGGCAAAGGCTCTTAGCTCCCCCCTGGGTTTCAGATCACTGTCAGTGGCAGGGGGCTTCTTCCTGCTTTCCCTTTCGCCTCCCTGCATTGTGCCTACATATGCAAATTAGCTGCCATCTTGTTGGCAGTTAACTGCCAATCTTAGTTGGCAGTTAATTTGCATATAGCCCTGATTAGCCAATGAAAAAGGTATCGCCGTACGCCAATTACCATTTTTCTCTTTTATTAGTGTAGATATGGTCCATTCTGCTATAACACAACATATGTGTTCTTAGAAATATCCACAGTATGTAGAATCACACAACAGACACCACAGGGCTTATAGGGAGAATAGATTATGCTTAAAACACTCAAAAACATTACCAGTGACATGAAAAATAAAAGAAGATAGGAACCTGCTCAGCTGGCGTGACTCAGTGATTGAGTGTCGACCTTTATTTTTTTTATTTTATTTTATTTATTTATTTATTTATTTATTTTTAATATATTTTATTGATTTTTTACAGAGAGGAAGGGAGAGAGATAGAGAACTAGAAACATCGATGAGAGAGAAACATCCATCAGCTGCCTCCTGCACATCTCCCACTGGGGATATGCCCGCAACCCAGGTACATGCCCTTGACCGGAATCGAACCTGGGACCTTTCAGTCTGCAGGCCGACGCTCTATCCACTGAGCCAAACCGGTTTCAGCGAGTGTCGACCTTTAAACCAGGAGGTCACAATTCCATTCCAGGTGAGGCCACATGCCCCGGTTGTGGGCTTGATTACCAATAGGGGGCGTGCAGGAGGCAGCTGGTTAATGATTCTCTCTCATTGATGTTTCCCTCTCTCTCCCTCTCTGACATCAATTAAAAATATATTAAAAAATGAAGAAGATGGGAACCTAATAAAGAGGGTAGCATAGTTTTACACCTGTTAAATGGCTATGAGATACCGAAGACCACAGGACACATGGCACTTCACCTTGACACCTGTTTGCGAAGTGGGCATCAGAAGAGTTGCCACTTGTGAGTTATTGTGAGCTGGTGGAAGGAGGGCTGCCTAAAATTGGACGGGAAGTTGTGACACCAGGTGTGGGTGGTGGTGTTTGAGATATATGTGTCTTGGGTTATATATGTGGTGTGGTTCTGTGTTCATGTGGTATTTCTCGTGGATGATAGCACACATAAGCAAATGCAAAATTTGCAGCATGCTCCAACTGTTCCCTAATATGTCACTAGATTTGGAACAGATTGGTGCTTTCAAGTATTTCTATACAGTAGAGCTGCCTGTATAGTAGGAAACACTTATTGTGGGAAACAATAGAGTTGCGACTTTGTGAGAGGCCCTGCTGGGGAGTTCTCTAAAGAAGAAGGGATTCAGAAGAAGGGACTCCTGCAGCCAATCACAGTCAAAGGCTCTGCTGTGGGCTTGGCACTGGAGCTGGTCCTTGAGGACTGTCCTGGTGTTTCCACAGGGCACACATGGATTGGAATGAGATGTACATCAACACTGCTCTTCTAATGCATTTAATCCTTAGTGGGTTTGGATCCATTTACCCAGGGGTACCTCTTCATGGTGCAGGGGTTGGGACCCTGTGGTAGTCTTTACAAAGAGGTTGGCTTTTTAAAAAAATGTCTTTATTGATTAAGTTATTACATATGTGCCCTTAATCCCCACATTATCCCCCCCCCCCCCTCATGCCCTCACCCCCCTGTTGTCTGTGTCCATTGGTTAGGCCTATATTCCTGCATATAAGTCCTTTGGTTGATCTCTTCCCCTTACCCCCACCCTCCCCTACCTTCCCTCTGAGGTTTGACGGTCTGATAGATGTTTCTCTGTCTCTGGATCTGTTTTTGTTCATCAGTTTATGTGGTTCATTATATTCCATAAATGAGTGAGATCATGTGCTATTTATCTTTCTCTGACTGGCTTTTTCACTTAGCATAATGCTCTCCAGTTCCATCCACGCTGTTGCAAATGGTAAGAACTCCTTCTTTTTTACCGCCACGTAGTATTCCATTGTATAGATGTACCACAGTTTTTTAATCCACTCATCTACTAATGGGCACTTAGGCTGTTTCCAAATCTTAGCTGTGGTGAATTGTGCTGCTGTGAACATAGGGGTGCATATATCCTTTCTAATTGGTGTTTCTAGTTTCTTGGGATATATTCCTAGAAGTGGGATCACTGGGTCAAATGGGAGTTTCATTTGTAGTTTTTTGAAGAAACTCCATACTGTTCTTCACAGTGGCTGCACCAGTCTGCATTCCCACCAAAAAAATGAAACTAGACCACCAACTTACACCATACACAAAAATAAACTCAAAATGGATAAAGAACTTAAACATAAGACGGGAAACCATAAAAATACTAGAGGAATCCACAGGCAGCAAAATCTCAGACATATGCCAAAGCAATTTCTTCTCTGATATTGCTCCTAGGGCAATGGAAACTAAAGAGAAAATAAATGGGACTACATCAAAATAAAAAGCTTTTGCACAGCAAAGGAACCCATCAACAAAACAACAAGAAAGCCCACTGTATGGGAGAATATATTTGCAAATGTTATCACCGATAAGGGTTTAATCTCCAACATTTACAGGGAACTCATACAACTTAACAAAAGGAAGATAAACAACCCAATCAAAAAATGGGCAGCAGACCTAAATAGATACTTTTTGAGAGAACACAGAAGAAAGGCCAAGAGACATATGAAAACATGCTCAAAGTCACTAATCATCCGATAGATGCAAATCAAAACGACAGTGCGGTACCATCTCACACCTGTCAGACCGGCTACCATCAACGAATCGACAAAAGACAAGTGCTGGCGAGGATGTGGAGAAAAAGAGGTTGGCTTTTAACTCTCAGAAGAGATTAGCCCTTCTCTCTTAACCCCGGAGCCCTGGAGAATGTGGGAGGGGGCGTCCCAAGGCCCTTAGGAGCTTTCCCAGAGCTGTCAGGCAGCACCCACTTGGGGAGGGTATCTCAGGACATTGAATGGGCAGGTCTCTTGCTCTGGTCTAAGATGCTCATGTGGCTTGGGGACATTGTGAGAAACAGAGGTAGTGTTTATACTTGGCTATCCAGATCAATTAACAGAGGCGGGGAGACTGAGGGTGTGTCTGCACTGGCCACCTAAGAACCGTAGAGTTTGGCTGAAGGGAGGAAAAGCCACAGCTGTGGTGATCAGTGTAGCATCTTGACACATTTTTTAAAAAATGTTTTTATTGATTTTAGAGAGAGAGGAAGGGAGAGGGAGTGAGGGATAGAAACATTGATGAGAGAAACATTGATTGGCTGCCTCCTACTGGGGATCAATCCTGCTTCCCCAGGCATGTGCCCTGACAGTGAGTTGAACCGGTGACCTCTTGGTGCACAGGTCGACACTGAACCAACTGAGCCACACTGGCCAGGCTTGGCATATTGGTTTTGGTGGAAGGTGTAGTCACTGGCAAAGTTGAGCTCTTTGAGGAAGTTGGGAGTCAGGTCTGTCTGGATGCCCTGAGTATGCTTGACTGGCTTCTTCTCAGCTGCCACCAGGGATGTGGATGCACAGACCCTCTTGTGCCTGTAAATAAAGATGTGCAGACTAGATCTGGTGACACTGCCCCAGCCTTGACATTCAAACCACCAGTTCAGTGAAAACTTGGCTCTCTCAGACAGGTAATAATATTACGTAATTAGCATTATTCTCTGGAGTCTAAAATAAGCCTCCACTTGCATATCCTATTTCTTTCATTCCTTTTTTCCTCAGGGATTGAGCATTTCCGGAGCCTGTTGCTATTGCTAGGAGCTGGGCATGTATAGATGAGTAAGAGATGGTTGGCTCCCGCCTGGGAAAACAACCTATCTAGTGAGGGACAGACACACAGATGTGTTGCTGTGTACAGGTTGGTGATGCTATGTCAGAGACTAACTTATCCATGTTTCTGTGGATGCCCAAGAGGAAGGACTTAATTCCACTCTGGATATGGAGCTCAGAGGGGGCTTCCAAGAAGTGCTGGTTATACAAGGGAATAGGCAGTATTTACTGAACGTTCTTTTCGCTGCACTGAGCACTGTGCAGATAGGATGACAGTGAATTCTTCCAGCAACCGGCATCCCATTTTGCAGACGGCAGTCAGAGTGGAGATGCTCGGGCTGCAACCCAGCTTTTCTGACTTCGACTCTGCTACTCGGCTGAGGACATTCTGTTGCCTCTTACCCAGCAGGGGTACTCTTCAGAGCTAGAACTATGAGCCAGACAAACAGAACCGTCTCCTCCACGGTTCCCATGGAAACAGCAAAATTGTCCCCTGGCTGGGACCAACTGGCATCTGCCAGACCAAGACATGTAATAATAATAATAACACAAATTTTTGAGACGAGGATGCCAAATGGGTAAATAATTAATGTAACTATTTGACCTGCTGCTTCTAAAACCCGAACGCCATTCCTAAGACGGTGGTAGCGTTAAGGTTCCTGAGTCATTAATTTTGCCTAAATAAATAACAAGTGGGAAGCAAATTTTGTGTGCTGAACACCCAGTCCAGCTCTTAAAACTGGAGATAGATTGCTTTCGCACACTGGCACCCCATCACAACATCTGTGGGTAATTAAGCCTCAGCAAAGAGTTTACCTCTCAGTGTGCACAGCACCTTCCAGTGGGGCGTAATAGCCTCAGCCCTATGCTGTAAATCTCCGGGCTTTAGACAAGGACTGAATGCAGATGCGATGGTGGGGAGACGGGAACAGGGTGAGGAGGCAGCCAGGCTGAACGGTCAAGACCAGGGCATTTGTGGATTTGGCTTCAGAGTGTGTGTGCTGGGGGTCAGGGACAGGGCAGGCAGTGAGGCCTGTGACTGACCTGGGAGACAGCTAGGACAGGTAGGAGGGAGGAGCCTGGTAACCGCAGGGTTTGGGACAGGAAGAGATGGGAGTGTATCTCTACTCACGGAGGTGGAGATGGGCATGGGCGCCATCTTTTGAGTAGGGCCACTCCACAGCTTCCTTTCTTTTTAAAAAATTTTATTGAATTTATTGGGCTGACACTGGTTAACAAAATTATAGAAGTTTCAGGGGTCCAATTCTAGAATATACCCTCTGTATGATGCACTGTGTTCACCACCCCAAGGTCACGGTTCCTCAGTGGGAGGCCAGGAGCTGGGCCTCCCCAGACACCAGACAAGCCTTGCTGGGCATCAGTGATTCTCTCTCACAGCTTTCTCAGAATCTCAAAGACGCAGAACTGCTGATGGATAACAATCAATATTAGTTAAGCTTTTTACATGCTCATGCTGTTAGACATTTTTAAAGTGCATTATATGTGTTTATGTTTTAATCCTTATAAAAGCCCCACAAGGGAGATGCTGGTATTAGTTCCATGTCATCAGTGAGAAAGCTGGGCCTCCGAGAGATGAAACCTTTGCCCAAGGCCACACCGCTTCCTGGTAAGGGGCAGAGGCAGGCTCTGCACGAGGCAGTCAGCTCCAGAGCCGACACACTCAACGTCTGTGCTCTTCTGCCTGTGTGACAGCTTGAGGGGGAAGGTCTGAATTATGCTGCTCTGTCTGTGCCATGAACCCTGAGCTCTGGTTGTGTATCAGAACCACAGGTGAAACTGCGAGGCTGTCACATGGCAGCTGCTGGTTGTCCAGCTGCTGCAAGGTGAGTGCTTTTGTGTCGGGCACCAGGACTCCACATGTGCTACTTGGAAGTAGGGAGTGTTGCTTCCATTGTGATGGTCATCATGCTCTTACAGGTGGGGAAACTGGCCCTCAGAGAGGTTATAAAACTTGGCCACATTCACGCAGCTTGGAGGAGACACAGCCGGGGCTCTGGCCCGATAGACTGTCTCAGACTGTGCTCTGCTCCGCTGGGCACTGGTGACGAGGGCTGTGGCCCTGGGTGATGGGCACTGCTCCAGATGATCCAGGCCTTGCTTCATAGGTGCATTGACCAAAGCACAGGAACAAAGCGGAAGCCAGACTGTGAGACAGGCCCAGGGTCTGGAGCTGGAACTTTCCAGAATCTGGGCTCTCTTTCTTTAGGGCAGGTGGATTCCACAGCAGCGGGGCCTCCAAGGAGACCCAGGATGCAGAGGTCCTCATGGCTGGTGTGACCCTGCCTGTGGGGTCAGCAGATGCCCTGGTCATGAGCCTCCCAGGGTTTAGTTTTGATGGGGTGGGTTGCGGGGCGGGGAGCAAGTGGACAGTAGTTCTTATTGCCACTTAAAAATTTTCCTCTTTCATCTTTCCTGTCCTTGATAGAAAAAGCAGGAGAAAGGGTCAGTGGTGCAACATGGGTGTCTGGGTGAAGTGAGTTTCCCCTTACATCCCAAACCCTTCTGCCCACATGCTGATTCAGGGGCAAGTCCCTGTGTCAAGCCAAGCTTCTCATCACAGAGCAGGAAGCAGGTTTGCATTTTGCAGTCATTTCCATGTGACATCAAGGAGGGTCAGTGTCTTCCCTGAGCTCCCAGGACAAATGCCTAGATCTCCCAGGCTTGATATATCTGTCACTTCATATCTAAACATCTGAAGCAAGGGATGTATTCTGCTGTGAGGCTGGGATGTTTGCATTTTGGGGGTGGTGGGGGAAGGTGGTAGAGGGGGAACCCAGCACACCCATGACCCTGGTTGACAAGCCCGGAAAGTTTCCAGCCTTTAGATTCTTTTTCCATCGGTGGCTCCTTCATGGCTGACACGTTGCCCAGGTGGCTCAGATGGGGGTGTAACCGCTTGTTGGCAGAGCTCCAGGTGCCCACTGCCACACTTCTGTTCCAGACACACCGAGGGAAGAACTTAACCCCAAATACGTCCCTTGCGCTCGGAAGCCATGAACAACAGCAGCAGACTTGCACTTACATTTTTTAAAAAAATATATATTTTATTGATTTTTTTACAGAGAGGAAGGGAGAGGGATAGAGAGTTATAAACATCAATGAGAGAGAAACATCGATCAGCTGCCTCCTGCACACTCCCCAACGGGGATGTGCCTGCAACCAAGGTGTATGCCCTTGACCGGAATCAAACCTGGTACTCTTGAGTCCGCAGGCTGACGCTCTATCCACTGAGCCAAACTGGTTAGGGCTGTACTTACATTTTTAAAGATACCTTTTGAAAAATGCCAAGCAAAACTGAATTTCAAGTTCAGAGTAACAGAGAGTCACAGATTTTCAAATGGCAAAAGCTGCAGGAAAGTAGCAAACCAGAATGACACCTTGATTGCAGTGAACCCTTTGTTCCAGGGAGCCCGGAGCCTTAGGCTTGTGCGCAGGCCCTAATTATGCTCAGAGCTCCTTATCGAGAGGGGCAGGAACAGGCTCCTAGCTAATGAGAATCGGGATGTAGAGGAGCAAAGGGCTGACTAAGTCACACAGTTGTTAGCAGAACTAGGAACAGGGAACAGGTGTTTTGATGTCAGAGCTGCTCTCTTACTGCTAGATGAGTTTTCGGGGTTTGGGATGAGGGAAGTACTTATTCCCCAGACGCTTGAATTAGCTTCCCTTGTTTCTTTTTCTTTTTTTAAAATATATTTTATTGATTTTTTACAGAGAGGAAGGGAGAGAGACAGTCAGAAACATCGATGAGAGAAAAACATTGATCAGCTGCCTCCTGCACACCCCCACCGGGGATGGGCCTGCAACCAAGGTACACGCCCCCGACCAGAATCAAACCTGGGACCCTTCAGTTTGCAGGCCGCCGCTCCATCCACTGAGCCAAACCAGTTAGGGCAGCTTGCCTTGTTTCTTTTCTTTTCCCTTCCTCCCTTCCTTCTTTCCTTCCTTCCGTCCTCCCTCCCTCCCTCCCTCCCTCCCTCCCTCCCTCCCTCCCTCCCTCCCTCCCTCCCTTCTTTCTTTCTTTCTTTCTTTCTTTCTTTCTTTCTTTCTTTCTTTCTTTCTTTCTTTCTTTCTTCTTTCTTTCTTTCTTTCTTTCTTTCTTTCTTTCTTTCTTTCTTCCTTTCTTTCTTTTTTAAACTCACCTTAGGATATTTTTTTCAATGATTTCTAGAAAGAATGTGAAAGGGTGGAGAGAGAGAGAGTGAGAAAGAGAAAGAAACATGGATGTGAGAGACATGGATTGGATGGATTGGTTGCCTCCCACATATGCCCTTAGTAGGGCTGGGGAACCTGCAACCAAGGTATGTGTCCTTGACCGGGAATGGAACCTGCAAACCTTTGGTCCATGGGCTGACGCTCTAACCCCTGAGAAAACCAGCCAGGGCCCTTGTTTCTTTATTTGTAAGTAGAAATAAACCCATCAACTTGTTGGGGAGACGTGGTGTACTGATAGCCGGTAATTCCTCCTTCCCAGCCGTCATGGGACTGATGGGAGTCATTCACTCACATGGAAGCCCAGCAGCCCTTAGTGCAGTCTAGTCTCTTGCCTCTTCTTAGGGAAATCTCTTCTCTTTTTGGCTGTTAGGTGTTTTCAGAGTCAGAGAGGATGGAAAAGCGTATCGGTTGAGAATGCATTTGTCTACAGGTAATTGATAGCTGGATTTAGAGCAGTGGTTTCTCAACTTTAGCTGCACATTAGAATCACCTGGGAATCTTTTGAAAATTCTGATTTCTGGGCCTCATCCTCTGGAATTTCTGTTTCTTTGTTACTAATGTTGTGGCCCCACCCCATAACAAAGAAACAGAATTTACAGAGGATGAGGTCCAGAAATCAGGAGTTTAAAAAGATTCCCAGGTGATTCTAATGTGCAGCCAAGGTTGAGAACCACTGATTTAGAGGATCTTAGACAGAAAGGGTTTCTTTTCCTCAAGAAGTTGCCTGCTGATGGTCTTAGTGGTTTAACAATATTAGGGCTGACACCTCTGATTTCCTCGAATTTTTACTCATGTTGCAAGGGGGCTGCTGCAGCTCCCAGTACTGCACTCACTTTAAGGTAGGAAGAGAAGTATAAGAATCGTTGCAACATCTGCAAACATCCCTTATCTAGAAAATAAAAACCTTTCCAGACCCCCTAGCTGACCTCTGCTATGTTTCATAGCCAGAGCTGTGTCACATGGCCATACCTATTGCGAGGCTGGCCAGGAAGTATTTAGTATTTCCTGTCTCTGGGAAAGAGGAGGATTGGGAATAGGTGTTGGGTTAGGATCCAGCATTGTCTGCCACAGGGTCTTGTAGGAAAGGGCAAGAGAAAACTTGTAACTTCCTGACCGAAAAATGGATCATCCAGTAAACATGCATTTGTTCATACATTTATACATTCATGCATAGGTACAATACACCAATTGCACAGGTGTGGAAACTGAGGCAGAGGGTTGAGATTTGTGTCAGGAGCCTGAAATGAGCCTGGTGAGAGAGGGAAACAGCTTTTAATGCCAACTCTTGCTCAGGTGTGAGAGGTTCCACACATTTCCCCCTGAGTCCCAATTTTAGTTTTGGCTGTTAATTGTGCCTGGAAGGCATTAAGGAGGGCAGGGAAGCCTTCTCTGGTCCCCAAGCAGGAGGGGTCTCTAGAGGAGGGGGCTGGGGCTTGGCTGGTGGAGGAAAGCAGGCTGGCCTTCTCTTGTCCTGCCTCCCGCTTTCTCACCTGCCACTGCTGAGGCCCCTCTCAGGCCTTCTCTCCTGTTCCTGAGAGGAGTGTCTGCTGTTGTCTGGCTCTCTGGGCCTCTTGGTGGTCCTCGCCCTTCCCCACCCCCCCCAGATTTTTCTGATCCACCCTTTCTTATTCCAGGTCCCCCAAATCTACTGGGAGCTGTCCACCAAGCGGGTCCTTCTGATGGAGTTTTTAGATGGCGGGCAGGTCAACGACAGAGACTACATGGAGAGGAACAAGATTGATGTCAACGAGGTGAGGCTGAGCGCTCATGGCTTCTGCTCACACAGCTAGCAGAAGCAGAGTCGGGATTAGAACCCAGGTCTGCATGACTTCAGATCCTTCTTTGTCTGCCTTCCCGTCTACCTCCTAGGGATTTGCCTTGGACTGCAGTGGAATCTGGGCCACTTCGGTAACTCCCCGAGGCAGGAGTTGGAGCACTGACGAGAACTTTTCCTGCCCACGCACTATCTGATTGCAGCCCTTCTCTCTCTAGCTTACATCCAGGGTCATTTCACCCATTCCATATGGACATTGTTCCATCTGATAGAGATGTGAGGGCTGAGTTAGTGCACAAGCCATGCTTAGCACAGCGCCTGGCCTGTGGTTAGTGTTCCAGATTGGGAGCTAGTTGATTATTGTTGTTTTCATTCTTAGTATCCTTCTTTACCATGAATGTTTACTGATGGCCTGGCCCCCTGTGCCAGGCCCTTTCTGCCCTGGAACCTTAGGAGGGAAGTCTTACTGTCTCTATTTTACAGATGAAAAATCAGAGACTTAGATCTAACTTAATGTAAGGTTCCAGATCTTAATGGTACCATATAATCACTAGCCAGATAAAGATTCAAGTCATTTCTAACACCCCGGCAGGCTCCCTCATGCCCCTCCCAGTCCATACTGCCACCCTGACTTCTGACACCAAAGACCAGTTTTGCTCACTACTGAACTTCATGTAAAATGAAATCATACAGTTTAGGCTTGTGGGTCTGGCAAAAACTGTTCTCTTCCATTGCTCTATGGGTCTACCCTTACAATAATACCACTTAAAAAATATTTGTATTGATTTCAGAGAGGAAGGGAAAGGGTGAGAGAGATAGAAACATGGACGATGAGAGAGAATTGTCCATTGGCTGCCTCCTACAAGCCCCCTACTGGGGATTGAGCCTGCAGCCTGGGCCTGTGCCCCAACTGGGATTGAACCATGACCTCCTAATTCATAGGTCAGTGCTCAACCACTGAGCCACACTGGTGGGTTACCATACTGTCTTAATTGCTTAGGCATTCCTAAGGAATCAATTACTTAATTCCTTAATCTCTTGCCCCAGAGATTTCTAGTGTTTCTAGTGTTTGTATGACCCAGAAAGCTCTTTGGTATTCTGAAATGATGTCATTAAATACAGTGGGGCCTTTACTTATGAGTGTCCCGACTAACGAGTTTTATGAGATACCAGCTGTCTCTCGGCCACTTTTTTGCATTGAGTTGATAGAGTAATTTGAGTTAATGAGCTACTTAAGGAGCTCTGTCTCGGAACAAATTAAACTCGTAAGTCAAGGCCCCACTGTACTTTCGCAGAAACCATAGACTGGACAGGGGGCTCTGGGCCATGGGCTCCACTGTGTTGTGGCAGACCAGTGGTGATGTTGGGAGTAGACCAGCAATAGGTCCTACTTTGTAGAAATCTATTATGTCTCTTATCAGCTAATATCAAAGCCACAGGTCTCATGGAAGACTGGTGGTATGTATGTGTGTGTATATGTGTGTGTATGTATGTATGTATATATATATGCAAGTGCACACACACACACAGAGTATGAAACACCCCGCATTATTGAAAGTTTCTCACAGGTTTCTGAGGTTCTAGGATTGTGAGACTCAGGAAGCCCATCCCTGGAGTGACTCTTGCTCCTGAGGACGGCCTGGCTGTGTGTATTCCTTGGGGAGGGAAGTATAAGGGACAGATAGGGGTGATGAGGGCCAAATCCTGGGGTGTAGGTGGTTATTGGCATCTTGGCTGCTATAAACTGGTGACTCAGCCAGAAGGTGGGGCTCAGTAGGGGTTGGATTTAGAAGGAATCTCGAGTTGGGTGGGGGTGGCTCCAGACCCCTCCAACCACTTGTGGAGTCATCCCACTGCACTTTGAAGAGGCCCTCTCACCCTGCAACATCCCAGTCCCACTGGGCCTAGCATGTGAGGACCTCAAGACCAGCCCAAGTAACCATTCACAATAGACTCGGGTAGGGGAAACACCAGGTTAGGAAGCAAGAGACTTGGGTTCAAGCTCCAGTTTTGCCAGTGGCTCACTGTGTGACCTTGGACAAATCACTCTCCTTCTCTGGACCTCAATTTTCTTATTGAAGGTTTTGGATTGCCTGGACTTTAAGGGTGTGTCCTGCTTGGATATTTGAGAGAGCAATGATTCTCAGCTTGCTGGGAGCTAGGACTTGAGCCAGCTATTTCAGAATCACTGGGGAGCTTATTTAACAATGCAGATTCCTGGGGCCCATCCCAAATTTACTAATCAGAATCCGGGGGGTAGGGGTGGGGGGTGGGGGGGAGGATTAAAGAATATGCATTTTTAACAAACTCTCTAGGTGGGTCCTGATACTCATTGAAGTTCAAAAACCACCTTCCCTGAGTCTGGACAAAAATTGTACACCTATGGATGAGGACAGTGGGGGGTGGGGGTAAGGGCAGAGGGTGAGGTGGGAACCGGGTGGAGGGGAGCTATTGGGGGAAAAAAGAGAAACTGTAATAATCTGAACAATAAAGATTTAATTAAAAAAAAAGAAATAAAAACAAAACAAAACAAAAAAGACACCCCCCCAAAAAAAACCCCCCACAAACCACCTTGCCCAGGCCCAGAAGACCTGGGCACCTAGGTTTATTTGCACCTCTGGGAACAAGGCAGCCCTGCACAGCTGTTCTCATCTGCCAGGGAACGTGGGGCTGTGAGGAACCAGCAGCCTGCAGGAGCCCTTGTTTGCTTGTATCTCTGAACCTAGCAGCAGATATTACCGAGGGCCTGACCCATGATCATATTTGCCAGTCACTTTAAGAGCTGGTGACAGTGACTGCCACTGATTTCATTAAAAGTAAAGGTCGTGTAGGAGCGCCTTCCCAGGCTGGATGGAGCCTCCTCAAGCCACAGGATGACTATTGATTGCAGGACCTTTATCGAGGGTTAATTGGATTTCAGTGAGTATGTATTTAAGACCCAGCTTGGGCTGAGGCCCAATTGAATTTGCGTGAAATCAGCCGAGAGAAAGGTGACAGAGTCTCGAGTGTGGGGTTGGCAGAAGTGGGACTGGAGGCCCAGTGGGCAGACATCTGCAGTCTGGGGAGAAAAAGGGTGGGTGTAGGGATGGGGGGGCTCACAGAGAGAGACTCCAGCATCTCTGTTCTGGAGGCCTGGGGGCCAGCAGAGGGAAGAGGGCTGGGACAGCCCGTGGTCATCATGTGGACTTGGATTCAGTCCTCTGTCCCCGGATGGCTCTCCTGGTGTGCGGTGTGGCCTCCAGGTCTTTTCCCTCTTGTCAGGGTCAGGAGAAGAGCTGGGGTTTAGCTCTTACTTTGAAAGTCTTCCCACTAACTCTCCTTTTTTTAAGCCCTCAACTCCTGTTTTTAGAGGTTCCAGGTGCCCTCAGTTGCAGCCTGTCTGGTCAGAGTTCCTCATCTATATAGTTGGAGTGGCGACAATATGTACTTCACATGCCATTGTGCAGACTTTGCAAGCTGTGAAATTCTATAAAAAATCATTTATAATTCATGGGGTTATTCTTCACAGGGGCATATCTCTCTCCATAGAATCGTTGAGAATCTTCTTTGTTTCCCTCCTGTCCACCTACTGCTGTTGTCTGTGAGTGATGGTCATTGATTGAGTATGGTTACCCCTCCTAGGAGACCAGGGAGGAGAAGCTGCAGAGACATGCAGACCCTAGTGACCAAAATCACTAGAGAGAAGACACATCCCATCATCCTCCCCTCCGAAACTTCTTGGACCAAATCTTGAGAGGCCCAGGGATGTTGGAGGGTTCCAGGGCAGAGATGAGTTCCTGGAGATCCATTTCCCCAGTGGCAGGGGTGTCAGGAGTGGGGACAGTGCCACTCTGGACTTGACCTTCCTGGATTTGGTGCTGCCTCTCCCACTTGCCAGCCATGCCTCCTTGGTGGAACTGGTCACCCTTTGGAAGCCCCAGCTTCTTGTCAAGTGGGGTACACGAGCAACCTGGGGGACTGTTTGATGATCGACACACCAAGCAATGGCAGAATGCCAACAGTCCCTGCTTGCCAGGTCATTATCCTGGAATTCCGGCCCTCTGCCCACTCTGTGGGAAGCAGGTAGGGGAGGAACCTTTCTCTGTGTTTCATATTGGCCCAGGGAAGGTGGAAGAGGTGGAAATATTTCTTTGGAGTGAATTGTTGCCCAATCTAGAGAGACTTTCACTGAGCTTCCAGAAGCTCCAAAATTAGAACAATCCTTCCAGTTTCCTGTAATTAGCTCAGCACCTCTCCTTCCTTCCAATACCATGTGTGGTTGAAGAGGTTCCCAGTGCCTTCACTTTCAGGGATTTCACTCCGAGTTTGCTAGCCCAAGATTGACCCACTCCGTGAATAGATGTGGCCTTGTGCTGGGCAGCGGTGAGTAATTGGAGGTTTAAATGTCTCAGGGGTGGTTCTTGGGGGAAAGGTGGGTGTGGAGGGAGGAAAATGCTTTAGGCTGTGGTCTGGTCTTTCAGGCTATTCTGCCTGAAGAAGCCTCGGCAGAAGCTGGGGGATAGGCAAAGAGAGTCTGAATTATTAACCTCCTTGTACTTGATATCGGGCGACTTGTGTGATTATTAATATCTTGCAACACCAACCTCCTGTTTCTTTCAGAGAGCTTGGCCTTGCTTCCATGACACCCCCCAAAACATAAATAGACTTTCCCTTGGGGGTGGGAATAAATTAATCCATGCAATTATAGAATAATTAAAGTACTTTCAGCCAATTCAAGTTTTAAGCAAAATCTAAAAATAACTCCTTAATTTACATATTATTTACTAAATTAATTCTTTACTCATACTTTTTACAGATTCCTGGCTCCCCCCTCCCCACTTACTGTTATAGAATAAAGGCATTGTGTAATTACCGAAATCACTTAACGTGAGTGGCACATCCTTTTTACATGGAGCAATTAAAGGACTCGTCACTGACTTTTCCTCTAAAGATTGCTATACTATGGCTTTAATTAGCCATGTGTTTTTGGTAAGACAAACAGCCTGGATTTCCCTGAGGCTCTTGTCTACATGAAATGATTTCTTGGATGCTGTGGGGACCTTTGGAGGTTTTTGGTGCAGCCCCAGACTCCAGGCAGGAGCTTCCTGTGAGTGGAAAGGCAGGTGGCCTGGTGATGGAGAGCTTGTTTCCTGGAGTCAGGCCTTCTGGGTTTGGATCCTGATTTTTCTAACTGCTGGCCAGGGGACCAGGCTCCTCCCTCTTTGGAATCTTGCTTCCTTTACATATCTACTGTAGAAGGTGGCTGGAGTCTATGCAAAGTGCCTGGCACAGAATGTTAGCTGTTACCTAAAGAGGTGTCACTTCTTGTCTTTATGCAGCTACCACCATTAACAGGGCCAGGGGAAGCCTTAGAGCAGCCGTGGGCAAACTATGGCCCGTGGGCCATCTGGCCCTTTTGAAATGAATAAAACTATTGAAAAAAAAAGGCCGTACCCTTTTATGTAATGATGCTTACTTTGAATTTATATTAGTTCACACAAACACTCCATCCATGCTTTTGTTCCGGCCCTCAGGTCCAGTTTAAGAACCCATTGTGGCCCTCAAGTCAAAAAGTTTGCCCACCCCTGCCTTAGAGGAACTGAGTAGACATTTGTCCAAGGAAGACATACTAATGGCCAACAGGTGTCTGAGAAGGTTCTCAACATTACAAATCAAGGAAATGAAAATCAAAACTACAATGAGAGATTATCACAGACCTGTGGGAATGGCTGTTATAAAAAAGACAGGAGATAACAAGTGTTGGTGAGGATGTGGACAAAAGGGAATCCTTGTACACTGTTTTGTGGGAATATAAATTGGTGTAGCCAGTATGGAAAACAGTATGGAAGTTCCTCAAAAAACTAAAAATAGAATTACCATATGACCCAGCAATTCCTACTTCTGGGTGTATGTATCCAAAGGAAATGAAATCAACATCTCAAAGAGATATCTGCACCCCCGTGTTCATTACAGCATTATTTTCAATGGTTTGTTCTTAATCATAAGGCTGAGGCATGGCTAAAATATTACGGAAGGGGTAGAAGAGAGGGTTGTGTGCCCAGTGATGGCCTTAGGTGTCTTCTAGGGCCTTGATGTCTTTCTGGGTTGGAGAGGGCTGGCTGCCCTTTTCTGGGCAAATTGGTTTCCAGAGACTATGTAGTACAACTCTGACAGATGTAAAGAAAAATTACCCCAAATTTAGAAATAAGGCCATGAGTGCGCAGTATGATTTTTAAGTCATTTTGAGCATTATTCAACCAAGCCATCAGAGGATTCTTTAATATTTAGGGGAATGCACTTTTGTTAGACTTTGCTATTGAAAAATTAACTACTCAGGCTGAAGTTATATGTCAACCTGTAGATCTTATCCGGTAGAAGTGCAAATCATTTCTGCCCAGTAGAAAAGATAACCCAAAGGTTGTGATTTCCTTGTTGCCCTATAGGACAATAACCAGTTTTGCCTCTAACTCAGGAATCGTGTTTAAATGCCCATAAACACCCAGTCCTTCAAAATTCTCCTTTAACCACTCTGCCTTCATATTTGGTTCTTTATTGATGAGTTAAATAATTGTCAACATGTGTTCGTTCTATATTTGTACGAGGGTCATGTTTTTATTTTTTTGAAAATTATACTTTGATGGTGATAATGGGGTATATCTTTTAACAAGTTAAAATCATAAGCTACCCCATTACAAATGAACATGTTTGTGTGTCTTATAGTGAAGTGCAGCAATTTTTAAGTGGTGTGCCTCGAGAATTTTTAAAGCATGTAATACCTGACTGACCTCTTTTCCCTTAGATCAGTGGTCGGCAAACTGTGGCTCGTGAGCCACATGCGGCTCTTTGGCCACTTCAGTGTGGCTCTTCCACAAAATACCACGTGCAGGCGCGCACGTACAGTGCGATTGAAATTTCGTGGCTCATGTGCAGAAGTCGGTATTTTGTGGAAGAGCCACACTCAAGGGGCTAAAGAGCCGCATGTGGTTTGCGAGCCACAGTTTGCCAAGCCACAGTTTGCCGACCACTGCCTTAGATTGTCAAATAAAAAAATGACAACAGCTAACACAACAATAGCCATCTGGTATGAATGTCCAATCTTGAACCATAAATATATAAGTTATATAATAGAGTTGCATCTTATATCACATCACATAATAAGTCTGATTATTTAATTCCTGATATCAGAAATCCTTATATACAAGTATAAATACCTGATTTTTGAAAAAGTTGCTTTGAAACAAAAAGGGGAGGTAATTACTACTATTTTTTAAAGGGTAAGTAAGTACTCTTATTTTTTTTGTAAATCAATCAAAATTATACCTATTTTTTTTATCAGGTCGGTCAAAAATATAATATATTTTTTGGTGTGCTACAGAATTTTAATAATTAGTTTTTGTGTGCCCTGAGATGAAAAGAATTGAAAATCATTGGTGTATAAAGCACTTGTCCATATATGTGATCATGTTTTGATCTTGAATCTTGCGGTTTCCCAGTGAGGAAGACTATCAGATAGGGTTAGTCCCACTTGCCAGCTAAGGGAACTTTAGACTCAGATTGGGAAGGGAGGCGACTTGTCCCCCAGGTCACCCATACCCTAAATGGCAATACCAAGATGACTCTAGAGTGGAGCTGGGTACAGAGGATGGTTCTCCCTCCTGTCTCTGCCTACTATGCCTGCCTGTCCTGGTGAAATCTGGTTAAAATGAACACCAAGAGCAGCCCCTAAATGGAGACACCCAGGCAGGGCAGATGGATGGGGTGTTGAGATGGGGAGGACCGCCCTGGGGCTTTGCTCTTGTGTATATGAGCTGCAAGGGGCAAAACCTCCCCCTCCTCCTCCAGAAGCTCACTCTCTTGGGCAAGGACTCCCCCATCCTGAGTTCCTAGACCCTGGGGGGCCATCTTTCAATGTAGTAATAGGGGCCCCAGAGCGATTAGCAATATTTCAGAAAGCTTAAGGGAGATCATACATCTCCCCGTGACAGGCCTGCCCAGACTAAATGAAATGTCATTTCTCTGCTTTGGCTGGAATTCCGTCAGCTCAGTCTGGCTGCACTGCTTATCTTGAGCTGATCAGGAGCCCTGATTGGACCTTATATGCGTCTGTGACAAATAAAAATGAATTATTAGTTAATAAATGCAATTGATTTGGCAAACGCAGCCTTTCAGAGTGTGGTTCCATGGAGCTCCAGAGCACCTAACAGGAGGTTGTTCTCGGGGCACAGAGGTGGGGACTTGCTGGTTCTCCCAGGACCAGCTCAGGCCAGGCCCCTTTCCCAGGTAATGGAAAATGGTAGCTCTGGGATACCTGACATACCAGCCTGAGTCTGAGAACTTGACACGGGGCAAAGTCCTGCCCCAGATGCCAACAGACACTGAGTACTGCGCATTCATTTCACCTAAGGGAAACGTTGGGAGCTGGAGAGCTGGCATGGTGGCAGGACATAGTGTGACATAGGATAAGTGTCAGGGCTCCAGACAGCCTCTTTATTTATATATTTTTTAAAAAATATTTTATTGATTTTTTACAGAGATGAAGGGAGAGGGATAGAGTGTTATAAACATCAGTGAGAGAGAAACATCGATCAGCTGCCTCCTGCACACCTCCTACTGGGGATGTGCTAACAATCAAGGTACATGCCCTTAACCGGGATCGAACCTGGGACCCTTCAGTCCACAGGCTGACGCTCTATCCACTGAGCCATACTGGTCAGGGCCAGACAGCCTCTTTAACCCTGGTGTCTCCATCTCTTAAAAAGGTGCAGTGATGCCCAGTCTGCTGCCCTCCCGGGAGTGTTACGAGGAATCAGTAACAACAGGGACACTGATGAGAGGTCACTAGGTTCCAAGCACTGTGAAGTTCTCACTAACCCCTTCAGAGTGGCACTGGTATCGTTTCCATTTAGTGAAGCTGAGAGTATAAAGTCACGGAGCTCAGTTGAGGAGTGCGGAAGTCAGAGGGAGCCAGTATCCTATATAATAAAACCTTAATATGCAAATCGACTGAACGGCGGAATGACTGGTTGCTTTGATGTGCACTGACCACCAGGGGGCAGACACTCAATGCAGGAGCTGCCCCTTGGTGGTCAGTGCACTCTCACAGGGGGAGTGCCGCTCAGCCAGAAGCTGGACTCACGGCTGGCGAGTGTAGCAGTGGTGTTAAGGAGCTAGGGGTCCTGAACTGCGAGAGAGATGTCTGACTGCTGGCTTAGGCCCTATCCCCTTGGGGGGGGGGCGGGGCTCGGGCTTAAATTTGCAGGTGGACATCCCCTGAGCGGTCCTGGACTGCGAGAGGGCGCAGGCTGGGCTGAGGGACTCCCTGTGCCCCTAGTACATGAATGTCGTGCCCGGGAGGAGGGCAAGAGAGCTACATCCCAGCTGGCCCATGTAGAGGCTGACAGCACAGGGTAGAAATAATAGTTATAAGAAGGCTGTGGGCTCACACCTGGTTTGAATCCTGGCTCTATTCCTTTCTAGCCATGTAGCTCTGGGGAAGTTAAACCTGGATGTGTCTCTGTTTCTCATCTGCAAAATGGGCATAATTGTACTTTCTTTTGGGGATTTTTAATAAGGATGGTAGCTATGGTTACTAAAGTAGCGTTATTCTTGATTTATTTTGGGACCAATTGTGATCGAATGGGATTCTGAGGAGATCAATGGGGTCAGGGTGAGCATCAGAAGCAGGAACCACGGCATCTCAAAAAACCCAGAAAAACAAAGGTCTCATTTATGTTGAAGACAGAGTCCTATATTCACATGTTTGGCCTGTTACAGGCAAGTAGATGCATAATAGAACCAGTGTATCATATGTAAATTACACCGCAATAAACCTGTTTAACAAAATAGAGCCAGTCCCTGCCACCTTTGGAGCTTATGATAGAGCGCTAGGTGGTCAGTAATCAAATAGTGACATAAATAGTGCTGTGAAAGTAAAGTACACCATTCTGTGAGAGTTTATGGTAGGAGAACCTCATCGAGTCTGGGAGATCAGGGAAGTTTTCCCCAGGGAGGTGATGCTGAGCTTGGATGGGAAGAAAGAGAGGAGTGAACCAGGTGAAGGGGAGAGGGGAAGGATGCTTCTGGCTGAGGGACTATCACGTGCAAAGGCCCTGAGGTAGGAAGGCATGGGGACCTTTGGAGAGGAGCAAGAAAGCAAATATGGCTAGAGTGTCAATGTGCAAGATGAAACCAGGGAGGGAGGCTGGACTTGATCATGCAAGACTTTGTAGGTCAAGGAAAGCAGTTGAGTCTTTATCTTAAAACCCTAATCCTGTGTTCCCCACCCGATGAGCCCAGCTCCTCTCCTCTGGCTGGGATGTGCTTGTTCGTGACCATGGAGTCCAGCTGAGGCTGAGAGAAATGCCAAGGGCAGTGTGTCCTGGGACGTCAGGTGTCTGGGTGGAGCATCTCTTTGTCCATGGAAACCCATCAGCACACCATCCATGGGCCCAGGTCTGGCTCTATTCAGCAGCTGTTTTCTAGCTGGGAAGAGGCTTTTAGCTTTAATAAAAAGAGAGTAGAGATAAGAAGACTGCCTCGGCAGGGAAAGCAGCAGTGACAGGATGATTTAAACGGCCTCTCCAGTGTCATTTCTTCTGTGCAGACATCATA
Organism: Myotis nattereri; assembly: GCF_964212035.1. Lineage (NCBI taxonomy): Eukaryota > Metazoa > Chordata > Mammalia > Chiroptera > Vespertilionidae > Myotis > Myotis nattereri. The sequence goes on along the minus strand of NC_138075.1, from coordinate 21,005,918 downwards.
AATCAGATCAGCATTGGGCTCTGACAGGGAGGGGTGTGATGAAAGGGGCCTGCAGAGAGAGGGGAGAAGGGTGTGTGATTCTGGGTCCTCCTGGGACTGGCTAGGAGCGGGTGGGGTCACCTATTCCTGGTCCTCAGTCCCTTAGCCTGACTCTTTGTGGGGGGGGGGGCAGATGGACTGACTCCTCCAACCCAGCTTTCCAGCCCATATTCAACTTTGGGGAAAAAGTGAAGAGGGACTAATAAGAGAAACAGGGAAGAGAAAAATCAGGGAAGAGTCGAGGGGCGGGTGTAGGAGGTGGGTGTTACAGCCATCAGAAAAACTAGACACAGTGGTTCTTCTACTTTGCCATGTATTGAAATCACCAGGGGAACTTAAAATAAAATACTGATGCCTGGGTACCACTCCCAACATTTCTGGGTTCCAGGTGACTCTGGTATGCAGCTAATGTTAAAAAGAACTGGATGAGAATTTAGCTTCTAGCTTACACTCAAGAACTTGGCAATGTCGAGCCATCACTTTCACCAGGACTGATCAGACCCACTTGGTCCCCTTGGCCTTCCTTTTGAAAGTGGCCAGACTGAGGGGCCAGAGTAGATGTCTCTGAGACAGGTGTTAATGCCCACCAATGCCCACCCAACACCCTTTTCTTCCAGATCTCGCGCCACTTGGGCAAGATATACAGTGAAATGATCTTTGTCAACGGCTTCGTGCACTGCGACCCCCACCCGGGCAACGTGCTGGTGCGCAAGGGCCCGGACACGGGAAAGGTGGAGATTGTCCTGTTGGATCACGGGCTCTACCAGGTAGGACAGGCCTTTCCCAGCCAGCCAGCCTCAGAGTCTAGTCCTACCTGGGCTGAGAGTCCACTGAACTCCCCAATGGGCCACAGAAACAGGAGGCAGATGGCTAAGGTAACGGAGAGGCCCCGCCCTAGCCCTAGAGCTGTCATTTGTGCAAGTCCCAGTCATATACTCTGCGCCTCAGCTTTTTCCTTGGTGAGGTGAGGCTGGGAATGCCTCCTTAACGGGACTCTGTAAGGAGTACATGGGAATGTGCCCAGATAGGTGAAATTGCTTTGTCTGCTGTACAGGCCAGCCCAGACCCTGGGATGGGAGCTGGGACTTGCTAGGGAGGGGTAATTCAGCCCTAGTGACTAGGTGCCGTGTAGCATGAAAGGGGCCTGGGAACCGATAGAAGCTCTATCCTCTGGACTTGGGATGCAGAGCTGGCTCTGATGAGCCACGAGTCCCGCCTGGAAGTTGGGAAGTTCACTGCCAATCAAGTTTTTTGTTTGTTTTTTTTTTGGAGGGAAGGGTCAGGTTTTAATGTCCTGGTCCTTGGACCCTGGCCAGTCTGAAGCGGCCTCAGGCCTCAGGTCCTTGGTCCTTCCCCGGGGCCCTGCTGCTCACTGCGGCGGTGGTCGCCCCGCTTCGTCCGGGCCTTCTGCAGTGGCCGTGCCATCGTCCTCAGGCACCAGTTCCACGTCCAGCTCCAGCTGGCCCATGTAGCCGACAGCACAGGCCCAGAGCAGGCCCGCAGCCAGCACGGCACCCACGCCTGCAGCCGCACCCCCCAGCGAGAGCTGCATAGGTCCCCACAGCGATGCCAGGCCCACCACGCACAGGCCACCCAGCAGGAAGAAGCCAGTGTCGGGGGGCCATCCACATTCCCTGGTGGGAGCAAGAGGGGTGGTCTGCACTCACCATAGGCAGCTTCCCGACCCATGTCACTCTGCATGAAGGAGATGACCCTGATGCTGGATGCCAGGAGGCCATTTCGAAACCAGGAGAGGAAGGCTGTCTCGTGAGCCTTCCGGAGGAGCCAGGCATCCGCGCGGTCCAGCTTGGACATGGGGTGGGGGGGGCGGCAGCGAAGCCCCAGTGCGGGGGGCGAAGGACTCCCGGGCGCCCCCGTTCCGGGGCCGCGGAGGTGGCAGCGGCCAGGACCAGGTTTTATTCTAGGAGACAGATGGTCGTTGGGGAGGCTGTCTCTATAGTCTCCTGGTCCTCAGCCCCTTCCCTCAGAGTTCTAATTCCACATCCCCAAATCTTGGCCCCCTTTGAAAGGCTCAGTGACGTTGGGTATGTTAGTTTAAGGTAGGCCAGCTGCTGTCACAAGCAGCCCCCGAACAAATGGTGGCCCAGACACAGCAGGTGTGTAATACTTGCTCATGTGTCAGTCTTGGGTGGGTGGAGGAGGCCGAAGGCAGAGGCTGACTGAGGCTCTGACCCCAGCCTCCCTCGGGTGGTTTCATCATCTGTACCCAGAGGGGTAAGGGTTCAGAGGAGAACGCATGGGCCAAGCTGGGGGTGGAGCTTCTGCCACATTCTGTAGGTCAGAGCCCAGGCCCAGGGCCACATCTAACTAGGCGGGAGGCGGGGAATTTAATTTCTGCCACTTAGGATGAAGGCTGGCCAAATAGTAGCTTTGGACTTGGACTGACTTTTGGGGGAAAGCAGATGTTGTGCAGGAGCCACTGTCTTCATCCATCTTCCCTCACGGTGGCCACTCCAGCCAGGGACTAGGTCTGGATGGTGAGAGGAGGCTCAAGTCTGGCCATGGTCGCCCCCACCGTAGGTGCTCACGGAAGAGTTCCGCCTGGACTACTGCCACCTCTGGCAGTCGCTGATCTGGACTGACATGGAGAAGGTGAAGAAGTATTGCCTCCGTCTGGGAGCTGGCGACTTCTACCCTTTGCTTGCTTGCATGCTGACAGCCCGCTCGTGGAACTCCGTCAACAGGGGCATCAGCCAAGCTCCAATCACCGCCTCTGAGGTAGGTGCCCCCTCCTGGCCCTGCCCTCTCCTGCATACAAGGGGTTGGACCAGGACGGCCTTTGGACCTCTTCCTATCCAAGATCTGAGGTTCTGTCTAATGGGCTGTGGGGGTTGGGAGGGTGAGCAGAATTGGAGATACATTGGATAAGAAGGAGGAAGGGGTGGAGAAATAGCATCCCTGGATGGAGGAGGGCAAGAGAGCTACATCCCACTCTTGGCCTTAACCCCCTGGAGTACGAAACAGGGCACGTTAACCATGTGACTAGACTTCTGAGGCTTTTTCTCCGACCTACTCACACAAGATTTCAGGCTTCCACAAAGTTCTCCCCAGGACTTCTGGGAATCCCCAGGGACTATCAGATAAATAAGCCTGCTGTCTCCTCCTGGGTACTGTCTCCCATTGTGTGTTCCCTCTGGAGCAGCCTATGGGGAGAGCGCTTTAGTTCTCATGTGGTGCTACTTGTCCCATTGCTCATGTGTCAGTCTTTTTTTTTTTTTAATTAAATCTTTATTGTTTAGATTATTACAGTTGTTCCTCTTTTTTCCCCCCCATAGCTCCCCTCCACGCGGTTCCCACCCCACCCTCCACCCTCACACCTCCACCCCCACTGTCCTCATCCATAGGTGCACGATTATTGTCCAGCCTCTTCCCGCATCCCCCACACCCCTTTCCCCCCAATAATAGTCCACTCCCTTTCTATGCCCCTGATTCTATTATAATCACCAGTTTATTCTGTTCATCAGATTATTTATTCACTTGATTTTTAGATTCACTTGTTGATAGATGTGTATTTGTTGTTCATAATTTGTATCTTTACCTTTGTCTTCTTCTTCTTCCTCTTCTTAAAGGATACCTTTCAGCATTTCATATAATACTGGTTTGGTGGTGATGAACTCTTTTAGCTTTTCCTTATCTGTGAAGCTCTTTATCTGACCTTCAATTCTGAATGATAGCTTTGCTGGATAAAGTAATCTTGGTTGTAGGTTCTTGGTATTCATCACTTTGGATATTTCTTGCCACTCCCTTCTGGCCTGCAAAGTTTCTGTTGAGAAATCAGCTGACAGTCCTATGGGGCAAGACGTGCTTCAGTGGGGCTTTGGTGTTCACTGAGTCTGCCCCCTCAGTGTGTCCCTTATGGATCTGAGGAGTTGTAATCTGGATGGTCCCACTCTGACCACTGGGTACACTGGCTCTTGGATCTAAGGAGGTGCTAATTTAGCCTCTGCCTGAGGCTACCCAGCAGGAGCTACGAAGAGATCTGCAGAGTCCCCTTCTTTGTTTGGGGTTTGGAGGTGCCCAGATGAGGCCCAGCTGTGAAGCAATGCAAGCTGCTATGGGACCTTGGGCCTTCTCTTGGAAGTTCTGGGTCTGTCTGGCCCAGCTGCAGTTTGTTAGGTGATTTTCAGATTGCAAAGGGCCAGGGCATTCATATGCAAAAGCCTCTGCTGCAGCTTGGATGGGGCGGGGTCTCAGGGGATCAACAGGGCGGAGCAAACAGCTATGGCTGATCCTCAGCCCTGCCCTACGGGGCCCCCACGTCTCAGTGTCCCAGTAATTGCTGGAAGCACTTCCAAGAGAAAGCCGCCCTCGAGTTCCGAGTTCTGCCCACTGCCAGACCGTCCAGTCTCTCCCCGCACGATTCTGGGTCCCCAGAGACTCACTGGAACCGGAGTTCAGAGCAGTTGGGGGCTTGTGACTCCCTCCCGATTCAAAAGGACAGCTGCGTCCTCAGTCGCCAGCCCTTGCTGTGTGCGCCTCCATACCTCTGCACTCCACCTCCGCATCTGCTCTGAGTCTCAGTGTGCTTTTCTCTTTCCTTCTAGTTGTAGAATTTCCACGCAGCCAGCCTTCCTGTGGTTCTGGATGATGTCCATTTTGTCTTTTAGTTGTATTTTTGAATTTGTTGTGGGAGGCAGCAATTTCCGGTGTTTACCTATGCCGCCATCTTGGTTTCTCATCCTATGTCAGTCTTAGGTGGGTGGAGGAGGCTGGAGGCAGGGCTGACTGAGGCCCTGCCCCGCCAGACCTCCCTCGTGGTGGTTTCACTGTCTGAACACAGAGAGTAAGGACTTGGAGGAACACAGAGTTTTTAATGAAATACCTTTTTTGTTTTTCTTTGTAGTTCATTTCTTCATTGGATCCAGACAATAGTTCCATGGTGTCTGGGCTGAGATCAATCCATTTTCACTTCTGCCCCTATCACAGGGACTTACTAGTATGTGGCCACACCTTCTTCCTGGTTCAGAGCTCCCTCTATTCCTAGTTTCTCAATCTATTATGGAGTGGACTTCTGTATTCCCAGTCTGTCAGTTTGTTAGATTTGTGCAGTTTTGTGGGGATGTGCTCGGGCTCACCACAAGGGGCGGGATCCTGTTTGTGCAGTTAGAAAGACCTGGGTTCTAGTTCCAGCACTGCTCTTCCTGGTGGCATCACCCTGGATAGTTTTTGTCACCTCTTGGAGCCTCGGGCAGGGGTGGTGGGGGGTCCCCTTTAAGCTGCCTTGTAGTAGGTGGTTTTAGGAATGGCTGGATCCAATGTGTCAAATGATGTCACCAAAGAGGCCCCCCATTGCCATCTCTTGGTTCTGTTTTCTTCTAAGTTGACATCACTCCCCAGCAAGTGTGGTGGCAAAGATGACCACCAGCTGCCCTAGGCCTATACAGCTTTAAAGCTGGTCACCTCAGAAGAAGAGCGATAGTCTCCCTTCTTGGTTGAATAGGGAGGATAATTTCTGCTTTACTGATAATGCCTGGAGAGTGCCTCTCCGTAGCTCCTAAGTGCCTTCATTGAGCAAACATAGGTTTTTGCTGGGTACTGGGCTTGGAGCTGCACATCCAGTGATGAGCAGTCTGTCTTTGTAATTTGTACTGTGGTTGAGGGAGACAGACAGTAAACAAGTGAACAAGCAGGTAAATGGAATAATTGCAGGTTGGAGGTATCAGGGAGGAAACAAGCTTGTGATGGGGAGCTGTCAGTTGGGTGCTCAGAGAAGAGATCTTTGAGGATTTGACTTTTAAGCTGAGCCCGAAGGACAAGGAAGGCACTTGCCACAGGAAGAGCTTGGAGAAAGCATCCCAGGCAGAGGGCACATACTGCACTACGATGGCCTGGGGAAAGGAGAGTTTGGTGTAGTCTGGAGTGTGGTGAGTGGATGATGGAATGAGGAGAATTTGGAGCACTGGGCAGAGGGAGCATTGTTCAGGGCCTATAAGCCATAGAAAAAAGTTCAGATTAATTCTCAGTACAGAGCAAAGCAGGTTTTAAGCAGGAAAAGGATATACTCAGATTTGCTATTTTAAGTATCTCTCTGGAGTGGGGCAAGATGAGCAATGGGGTGATTAATTAGGAGGCTGGGGCAGAACTTCACATTGGAGTGGTACTGGGGGCTCAGACTACACTCATGGCAATGGAGGTGGAGAGAAGCAGGTGGAACCAGATTGCATTTTGGACTTAAGACTGAGCGGCTTTTCTGTTTGCTTGGATGTAGAGAGGATGAAAAGTGGTCTCATAGCTTCTTGGGGTAAATTACAGGATGTGGAGAGTGGTATCACCTCTTGACATAGGGAAGATGTTGGGAAGGACATATTTGGGGTGAGGGTACCAGTAGTCTATCAGTAATTCTCTTGAGCATTCAGATAGAGGCGGGCAGTTAAGCCTGGAGCTCAAAGAAGAGGTCGAAGCTCGAGATAATACATTTGTGAGTCCTTAGCACATAGATGGTATTTAATGTCACAGAATGGACAAGATCACATGGCACAAGTAGGCGCTCAGTAAATGATATCTGTTTTTATTAACTAAGTTTGAATTTTATTTTTGCATTTGTTATTCATTCATAAAGGCCCAGCATAAATGCTAGTGTACTAGCCTGCTTGGGTTGCCATAATAGAATACCACCAACCAGATGTCTTAACAGTAGAGATTTATTTTCTCACAGTTCTGGAGCTCAAAGTCCAATATCAGAGTATCATCAGGATTAGTTTCTGGTGAGGGCTCTCTTCCTGGCTTGCAGATGGCTGCCTTCTCATTGTATCCTCACATGGCCTTTCTTTTGTGTGTACACACTCCTGATCTCTCTTCCTCTTTTGGAAAGGACATCAGTCCTATCGAATTAGGGTCCCCTTTATGAATTCACTTAACTTTAATTACCTCTTTAAAGGCCCTGTCTCTGACTAGTCACACTGGCGTTAGAACTTCATCTTAGGGATTTGGTGGGAGGCACAATTCAGTCCATAGCACCAGCCCTGGAGGCCTCTCCTCATGCTTTTGCCAAAAGTGATCCCTTAATACTTGGATTGCTCATGTGCCAGCAGCTTATACTGTGTCTCAGAGTTAGCTATTTGTATACTTATATGGACTCTGACTAGTTGGTAAGTACCTGAAAGGCAGGCATCCTGTCTGGGCCACTCTCTTAAAAATATTTTTATTGATTTCAGAGAGGAAGAGAGGGGGGGAGAGATAGAAACATCAATGATGAGAGAGAATCATTGATTGGCTGCCTTTTGCACGCTGCCCCACAATGGGGATCGAGCCCGTAACCCGGGCATGTGCCCTGTCTGGGAATCGAACCTTGACCTCCTGGTTCGTAGGTCGATTCTCAACCACTGAGCCATGTCCAACTGGTGCATCTCTTTATAAGGTCTCTGAGGTTCAGGGACCAGGTCCAGTAGAGAGGCATTTGTGTAGATTGTGGAGACGTGTACTCCATTTGCTTACTTTGTTTTTTTTTTTTAATATATTTTATTGATTTTTTACAGAGAGGAAGGGAGAGGGATAGAGAGTCAGAAACATCGATGAGAGAGAAACATCGATCAGCTGCCTCCCGCACACCTCCCACTGGGGACGTGTCCGCAACCCAGGCACATGCCCTTGACCGGAATCAAACCTGGGACCCTTCAGTCCGCAGGCCGACGCTCTATCCACTGAGCCAAACCGGTTTCGGCATTTTTTTTTTTTTAAAGAAATATTATTTTTTAATATATTTTATTGATTTTTTATAGAGAGGAAGGGAGAGGGATAGAGCGTTAGAAACATCAATGAAAGAGAAACATCGACCAGCTGCCTCCAGCACACCTCCTACTGGGGATGTGCCCGCAACCAAGGTACATGCCCTTGACCGGAATCGAACCCGGGACCCTTGAGTCCGAAGGCCGACGCTCTATCCACTGAGCCAAACCGGTTAGGGCCATTTGCTTACTTTGAACAAAAACCCAGGTAGAGGATAAATATAGCCACTCCAGGCCAGCCCAGACTCTGAGATATGAGGGCTCAGTTTTCTGAGTCCTAGTCTTATTTAGAGTTAGGGAACCTCCATCATTGTGTCAAGGAAGATGTTTTTTTCAACCACAAGTAGCTTAAACAATTAGGCATTTGCTCTCTCCATGACAAGCAGCCTGGAGGTGGGTGGGTCCAGGTTGGTTGAGTAGGTCACAGTCTCAGGGCTCTGGGCTGACTCCTCTGTGATTCTCTTGGTTTTCCTCTCATCATTCCGAGATGACTGTGGCAGGTCCAAGCTGTGCATCTTAATTCCTTGGTGTCCAGAAGTGAGAATGAGGGCTATTTCTTCTCACATATTGCTACTTAAGAGCAAGGAAACCTTCCCCAGAAGTCCTTCAAAAGACTCCCCCTTGTGTCTTATTGGCCAAAATCATGTCACATATCACATTGAGCTCAGAGCCAGTATTGGCTGAGATCAGCCAATGATCAGGAGCTAGGGAGGAGCTCTGTCTTCCTGAGGAGCAATGACCCAAGGGGTCAAATGAACAAAAATGGGGTCCTTTTTAACAAAGGGGAATGTGAGATGGGTGGCTGTCAGATAGGCACCCATTGGGGCCTTCTGCAGACACCCGCCATCAGGATGTGTCCAGGTTGAAGGCTGTGACCCCTGCTGCGGGGTAGTCTGGATGGGCGCAGGTGCCTTCATTTGGCTGCAGGGGCTCTCGTGGGGCCAGTCCCTCCCTTGGTGAGAGGGGGATCCCTGTGGTGAGCAGGCTTAGATGAGGCCTTAGCCCTCCTGGGTGACCCGCAGCTGTGATGGGAGGTGGCGGCAGGCAGACAGCCTCTTGGTGTCTGGCTGCGCGGTGCGATGTTCCAGTCTGATAGCTCCTGCCTGAGGGACATTTAGAGTTTCACAGCAGCTTGGTTATCAGCAGTGCACACGTGTTCCTGAAAGGGCAGAGAGTTCCGCTTCTGCTGCAGAGAGCGGCCAGGCGGGGAGGTTTTTGGCAGCACTGCCGGGCCCCTCGTGACTGCGGTTGGCACTGAGCACCTCTCCGTGCCTTATCTCTGATGCCCTCTTGGTATTGCTGAGAGGCAGGCACAGAGGATATGAGCACTCCAGTGTTTAGGTGGGGACACTGCTTGGAAGAGGTGAAAGGACTTGCCCAGGCTCACAGAGTCCACAGTGAGTGAGAGGCAGTATAGACTGGTGATGAGGGCATAGGCTCGGGAGCTGGACTGCCTGAGTTTGAATTCCCACTCACCACTTATTAGCTGTGGATCTTGGACAAGTTACTTAATTTCTCAGTGTCTCAGTTTCCCTCTCAGAGGGGGTAATCCCCTTGCCTGATAGGGGTGTTGTGAGGATTCAATGAGTTAATACATGTAAGCATTTTCAAAGTGCCCAGCTTACTGGGTGAATGCACTGTATGTGTTGGCTCTTGTCATTGTCACCATCATTATTGTCATTGTCGTTTCTCTGGAAACTGAGGAGGGGTCAGAGCCTCACTGTCATACTCAGGACTCTGGTTGGGGGCACTTATCTGCCAAGAGCCATGTGAAGCTTGGGACAGGGAAGGGTGGGAAGTCAGACCCCAAATTACACACCAGAATGGGGTAAGGGCTAGCGAGCCCTGGATCCTGTTCTGGGGCATCAGGACGTTGGGCACTGGATGGGCTGAGACTGGCTCCCGAGTGGAGGACAGTGATAGGCATGACTGTGTGGGTGGCAGGGACTCTGGCTGGGGTGCAGAGTCATGCAGGGCATGGGCACGACTTTGGAGCTGGGTTTGAGTCAGGAGCTCAGACTGATGAAATGCACCATCCTGGGCTGGGCTGAGGGATGGGGGACATGACTCAGCAGTACCAGCTTCTAGAGCTCCTTCCAGGCCTGGCCTGAAGTTGGTGGCCAGTGAAGAAGCCTTGGAGAGTAACTCCAGAATGGACCCCTGGACTTAGAGGTTGGCACACTCTACCCTCATCAAATGGTTGGTGGGAGGTAGATTTCCAGTTGGTACTGGTTTGGAGGCTTGGGGGATGGGTACGGTGACCTTGGCTGTGGGGAGCTAGGGCAGCAGAGGCAGCAGAAGTGCCTGTGGTCTCCATTGATGTGCTCTGGTACTGGGTCCAGTGCTTGGCCAGAAGTTGGGGTAAGATGTCCCATCATGGTTTGTCAAAGCTCCTTGTGCTAAGCTTCCCTTTGGGGAGGGTTTCTAGTGGTACCAAGGCAGCTGTGCTTGAAGCTCCCTCCTGGAGCTTCCTTGCAGGCCCTCAGGTCATGGGCTTGGATACCCGCCATCCTGGGCTCCACTTCCCACACCAACCACTGCTGTCTCCCTATTGCTGCTTTAGAACACCGAGATCCGCAACAACGCAGCCACCTACCTCCCCCAGATCAGCCAGCTCCTCAACCGTGTGCCACGCCAGATGCTGCTCATCTTCAAGACCAATGACCTACTGCGAGGCATCGAGGCCACCCTGGGCACCCGTGCCAGTGCCAGCTCCTTCCTCAACATGTCACGTTGCTGTGTCAGAGCACTGGCCACGTGAGTGCGGGCTCCGGCCTATCCTCCTCTCCAGTTCCTTGGCCTACCCCAGGAGTCCTGCTCACCTCCACTTTCTCCTAGAAGCTCCCAGGGCCTTGCCCCAGTGTCTCAATCTCCAGGTCTCCCTGCAGGGAGTTAGGGGCTGAGAACAGCCCCAGTGAACTGGCTGATGCTTCAGGGCAGTGTTTTGGGTAGTCCAGAGAGCCGCCTGCATTTGCTAAAATGGTGGTTTCTGGGACCTCACCCTCTTGGTCAAGCTTTTCAGGCGATTCTTACCCTCAGTAAAGTTTGAAATATTTTCTGAAAGTCTTAGTCCCATCCAGGTGTCCCCTGGGCTTGGGATCAGGTGCACATCCCATCTCAGCCTGGTTCCAGGACCTGCCTCCCCAGGATTGGCCGGGCAGTGAGGCCAGTGTTCTTTCCCCTGCAGGTGTGCTGTGACTCAGGAAAGTGTTGCCAGCAGGCTCTAGGTCCTCTCAGGATCTCAGATTCATTCATTCATTCATTTAATCCTCATCAGAGGATATTTTTTCCATTGATTTTTAGAGAGAGTGGAAGGGTGGGGGAGACCCAGAGAGAAAGAAAAATAGATAAGAGAGAGACACATCGATTGGTTGCCTCCCACATGTACCCTGATCTGGACCAGGGATGGAACCTTCAACCTGGGTATGTGCCCTTGACCAGGAATTGAACCACGATCCTTCACTGAGAAACACCGGCCAGGGTGATCTCAGACCTTTTTAGATGCCTCATAATCCTTGGGGTGTTGATGAGGAAGGGAAGGGTACTTTCTCAGGGAGGTAGCAGCAGAGGAGCGAGAGTTCTAGGCCCCTCTACCTGAGGGTGGCAAATACATGGGGAGGCTCGTGTGTGTAATGTTCTCACCTGAGAGGGGAGGCCTCGACTATGGTCCACTCCCAGCCCATCCATCTCAGGCAGGGGAAGGGTCATTTTAGCCAACTATTTGGTGAAGGGAGAGTTGACCACATATATCATGTACCCACTATCAAATATCACATTAGATTATAGCAACATAGGCTGTACACGGAAAGGGCTGAACATGATTCATTCTTCCTTCGAGGGCCCCAAAAACGAAGTTGTGAATAGGTCATCATCAGAAACACCAGTTTTCATCGTGCCCTTTTGCTGGTGCAGAGGGATTGAGCTGGGCTGCATCCATAATGGCTTCAGCCTCCTAGGACCACCTGACCAGGTTTTCAGGTGACTCTGACCTTCAGAAGTGTGGGAAAGCTTTTATATTTGAGTTTGGGGGATTCTTGGTTTGATAAATATTAACTCTGCTTTTGGAAAAATGGAAGCATTGAAACATTGTACTTAGTGGGTCCACTATGCTTTCGATGCCCCGTGAGACAGCTGCCCCTGCTTATCCTTCTTATCTGGAAAACTCCTAGGAATAGTTGAGTTCCTCTGGTCTCTGCTTGGGCAGTGGTCTGATCTGCGACCAGGATTCGTCCATTGGGGCAGGGAGCTGGTGACGTGGCAAAGCCACTCTCTTATTTTTTCTAAATGATCCTGAGTGTCTCTTTCCTCTTTAACTCTCTTCTCTCCTTTCTTCTTGCTCCTCCTGCAGGCACAACAAGAAGAACACCTGTTCATTCTTCAGAAGGACCCAGATCTCCTTCAGTGAGACCATCAGCCTGTGGCAGATCAGCCTCCATGAACTCATTCTGCGTGCGAAGGGGCTGAGGCTGGCCAGCTGGGTCTTGGCCCTGCTTTGCTGGCTGTTGCCTGCTCCATACTGAGTGGACTTTCTATCCCCTTCCCTTTTCCAGTGTGACTCTATGGCGGGCACGGGGTCTTTCCACTCAGCCGTTACTCTACCAGTTGCCCTGTTTCTGCCACACGGTGGTCTGGAGTCCTGAGGTCACTGTGGCACCACCTTACTCCACCTCTGGGATTCCTGTCCCACCACAGCCCTGTCTGAACCACAAGCTGACCATGCAGTAGTTTATCTCCTTATCCAGGGAGATGGCACACAATCTGCTTTCTGAGTCCTGGAGTGTGCTGTTGGGTGGGATGTCCCTCCACTTCCATTAGCCCTTCCTGTGTCAGGGTGGCCCATGAATCCCACATAGGGCACATTAACTTGTAGGAAGTTTGATTCTGCTGGAGGGGAGCAGGGTCTCTGAACTTGCTTCAGACAGGTTCCCTCTCCTTGGCCTCACACTCCCCACAGGTGTCGCCCCTTAGCGTGTGGCTTGGTCTCCAAGGCAGGCTGTGCCACAGCCATGGATTCACTGCTGTACTGGGGACCTCCTTGGGTAAAGAAACCCCTCAGGTCTTGCTCGGTGGGATTTTTAGTCTAGGTGGGAGTGAATCCACTTTGGCCATTAGGCAGGAGCAGACCTAGACACCACATGCCATTGTGTTCTGCCTGGCTTCTTGCCTCTGCATCGCCAGTTTGCCACTGTGGGGCCACTTCCTGCTTCTTGTACGTTCCTCTCATCCTCCAAGACTTAGACCTCATTGGAGCTGGTAAGAAGCTCAAGGCCAGGAATTCAGAGGCTCAGCTGAAACCCCTGGGTTCTCACTGGGCACCTGCCTTGTTCTAATAATTGCTTCCTGACTTAGCCCTTTGGTTCATCGTGTGATGCCCCCAGTCCTGGAGACTGTAATCTGAACCTCACTTACTGGGGCTAGGGTTCCACTCTGAAACCCACTTGTCACCTGTCTGGACCCTGTGCTTTACCTTATTGCCTGTGGCCAGTCTGCCCCTCTCCCAGAACGAACATCTGCTCCTGTTTCCAGGACACCTGCTTTAACTGCTGTCCCTGTGTGTTTTCCAGGTGCTGTTGGGTCGGATGTCTCCCCACTTTCGTTAATTCCTCCTTTTTCAGGGTGGACCATGAGTCCCACCCACACTGGCACATTTAACTTGCAGGAAGTTTGAATTTGCTGGCGGGGAACATGGTCTCTGAGCTGGCTGGAGACAGGTTTCCTCTCTTTGCCCTGTCACTGTCCACAGGGGTCACACCCAGATTCATTAGGCCCTAGCTCTTACTGAGCACCCTTGTTCAAGGACAGGAACTGTATTTAATTCACCCCATCCAAGGGGCAGAAAACCCCCAAATTCGCGTCTTATTTTCTGTTTGCATTATTCATAATACAACAAGCAGATTTCCCACTGACCACAGATGAGTCGCAATCACTTCATTTCCTGAAAGAATTAATTGTTCTTAGTGACTAGTTGGATGTGCCCAGGGGCCTGAGAGAATAATTTGCAAAATCTGTTGCTCATCATGAGGATACATACTGGATATTATATTTTATGGTGTCTTTTATAGCCACTGAAGTAAATATGTTTTTTTATTCAAGTTAATGGTTACTTGCTTTTTACTTTTGGTTTAATGATTGGCTTCCTACTGGCCTGGGATATAAAACATAAGCATGTTGCCAGTGGACCCAGCACCCAGAACAGATATCCAGGGAGAGTAGAGAGGCTAGGAGAGTTTGAAAATAGGAAAGGAGCAGGTTGGTGATTACTGAGTGTCTTCCATGTGTAAATAAGTTCCATCATTGAATTGTTGCATCTGGAAGAGGGGTCATTGGCCTCATCTTCCAGAGATGGGAACTGAGCGCAGAGAGGTTTAGTAATTTGCCTGAAGTCACACAGCTGCTGAGGGGTGGTCCATTCTCTGTTTCTATCCCACAGTGCTGTAGATATGGTCACACTTGCTCCTTGGGTCTCAAATACCCTGATTTTGGAGGACATGGGGTTTTCAGTGGAAGTGGGGGAGTGGATGGGTAAAGGAGACAAAAAATCCTGGAAAATGAGTTCAGCATGTCCCCTGGGACCTAAGACAGGATGGATTTGGACTACTACACTTCACAGTGCAAATCTGGCACTGACCACTCAGTTACTGCAGATCCCGCAGGCTTAAGGTCATGGTTCCCCATGAGACTCAAGCTGCAGGTTTGGAAGTCCCCAGGCCACCTGTGGTTCCGACCAAATGACTACAAATTTAGAGGCTTCCCCAGCCCTTCAGATTGAACAATTTGCTAGAGTGACTCACTGAACTCAGGAAGTCACTACATTTGTGATTATAGTTTTATTATAAAGGATACAAGTCAGCACCAGCCAAATGAAGAGCTGCATAAGGGGGTGTCAGGGAGGGTCCTGGTGCAGAGCTTCCCTGTCCCCTCCCATGGACTCAGCACCCAGCACCCTTTCGGAACAGCAGTGTGTGCACGGGCTTCAATGTTCAGAGTTTCTGTCAGGGGTCATTACACTGGCAGAATTGACTGAATCACCGACCACATGATTGAACTTAACCTCCAGCCCCCCTCCGCTCCCCAGACAGATGGGGTGGGTATTCCCCCCATCCTGAGTCACTCAGTACAAACTCCGGTGTGATCCAAGGGGCACAGCATGAAGATCTAAGGTACTCCTATCACTGGGAAATTCCAAGGAGTTAGAGGTTCTCTCACAGCAACCAGGGACAAAGACCAGACAAATTCTTTTTTAAAAAAATATCTTTTTATTGATTTTAGAGAGAGTGGAAGGGAGAGGGAGAGATAGAAACATTGATGAGAGAGAAACGTCAACATGCATCAGCTGCCTCCTGCATGCCCTCTACTGGGGATCGAGCCCACAACCTGGACATGTACCCTGACTGGGAATTGAACCAATGACCTCTTGGTAGATGGGTTGATGCTCAACCACTGAGCGACACGGGCCAGGCCAGACAAATTCTTTAGTGGATACAATCACTCTGGTGTCTTTTCACCATGTTTGGAGGACATAGAGAGCCTAGAGGAAGCCTGAAGGAGAGTAGTAGAGATATCTACAGGGATGGAAAATAAAGAGTCAATTATAGACTGGACACTCTCCAGAGAGCTGCATGAGAAAACAAGGTTAAATTACAGTAAGTTCTTACTGTTATTGCTGTTGTTATTGTTATTGCTACTTTATATGCCGTTCTTTGGTCAAAACCATCACAGAGGCCCATGCCATCCAGTTGTATGGATATGCTTTTTAAAATAAGTCATGCCCCGTTGGGTTCTTAGAAACTGGCTATTTGGCTGAAATAGGCTTAATTTCTCTTCTTGATTTTGCTGTTGCTGTCCACACAGGCCGCCCCAGAGAGCTGACAGGAGCTCTTCCTTTAATCACAGTTTTAGTTTGATAGAGACATCCCTGGGAGCATTTAGGATAAACACCGTCTCACATAGGTGTTCCCTATTGGCCTGAGGCTGGCTGGCCAGTTCACAGAGCCCATGTTTAACCAGGGACGAGTTGGGGAGCTGGAGTGTGTGGGGAAGCTTCTCTGATTTCACATGACTGGTTGAGTGACATAGAGCTCATGTGAGGGTCATCGCCCTTTTCCCTTTCTGGGTTGTGAGATTCCTAAACAGGCTGACCTTGATGTGTTACAGATGCCAGGCTTACCCATCTCCATGACCTGCTTTTATTGTTCACTCTGCTCTCTGCTTTTCCTTATATCCATGCCTTCTGCTTTCTACATCTGTGACATCACTCAAGTCCTTCCCAAGACTACTCTGCCCTTGTCCATCTGCCTCCTCCCAGTTCCCCTGATACTTCTCTCCACTTCCACTGCCCACACTCAGCTGTCCACCTGCCCTGTGCAGTCCTCAGAGGACCAGGGACACTTCTTTGTCTCTTGGGTGCTCTGACACCAGGACAGTGAAGGCCATAGTAGGCCTTTCATTGGTCATTGTGTGGTCACTTCTACATGCTTGAATTCATGCATGTATTCCTTCAACGCCCATTCGTTGGGGGAGGAGTGGAGAGACAAGATGAATTGGACATGATGCCTGCCTGTAAGGAACTGTGGTCTCTCTGACAAAAGGAACTGGTTTTGGGTAAAGAGGGAGGCTACTGCTAGTGGAGGCAGTGGTGAGCTGGGAGTCTGTGGTCTGGGAGGAAAGAAAGGGATTTAAACAACTCTTGGAGACCAGTGATGCAGGTTGGCAACTCCACTTGGAAGCAAGATTTGATGAGGCCATCTCTATGCTTCTCTGCTAGGCCAGTATTTCCCCAAGTTTTATTTTGACCAAGGAGCCTGCATTCACTGTCTCAGTGGATGATGCTGCCAGCAGTCACCCAGGTCCAAAAGCTGGGAATCAGCCTTTGCCCCTCCTTCAGAGCAGCCGTGATAGACTCTGCTTCCTCGTATGTCTTGTATTCACCATCTCTGCCTCTCAAACATCCTGGTTCAAATCTTGTCCCCTCCCTGTTTCCCTTGCCTCCCATCTTGTTTAAAACCAGTTCAAAAGCCAACTGGCCTGCAGTCACATTGCCAAAAAACTCTTTTGCCTAAGGATCAATTCTCCTAAAGACCAGCTTATCTCAAATTAAGTTTTCTTTTTTAAAAAAAATATATTTTATTGACTTTTTACAGAGAGGAAGGGAGAGGGATAGAGAGTTAGAAACATCCATGAGAGAGTAACATCAATCAGTTGCCTCCTGCACACCCACTTCTGGGGATGTGCCCACAACCAAGGTACATGCCCTTGACCGGAATCGAACCCGGGACCCTTGAGTCCGTAGGCCGACGCTCTATCCACTGAGCCAAACTAGTTACGGCTCAAATTAAGTATTCTTGATCTATTTGATCTTTCTATTATTTCTTGCCATTTTTTTCATTTTAAGGTTTTTTTGAAACTAATTCATGCAAGTGCATTTGACTTAAATTTGTATTTCTAAAAGTGTTTATTAAACAGGCAGCTTTTTTTTTTTTTAATTATTTTGTACTCCTATATTCCTGCGGACTCTTTTTTTAGGTTTTCTACGACCATTAACTTTAAAACTAACCAATATTAACCATTTTGTCTAGACACTTTCCTCAAAATATAGCTGTCCTGGCAAGAAATATTCAAGGTCCTAATTATAATTAATTGTTATGCACTATGTCATCTTGATCCCTTAACTAATGGCACATAGATTTCAGATGGAAACTGGTATGTATTAATTGTTTTGTATGATGTATATTATTTTACGAATTAGGGACCTTGAAAAAGGATTATTGTTATATATAACTAGAGGCCCAGTGCATGAAATTCATGCGGGGGGGGGGGTCCCTTAGCCCAGCCTGCACCCTCTCCAATCTGCGACCCCTTGGGGGATGTCCGACTGCTGGTTTAGGCCTGATTCCACAAGGGATATCCAGCAGTTGGACATCCCTCTCATAATCCGGGATCACTGACTCCTAACCGTCCACCTGCCTGCCTGCCTGATCGCCCCTAACTGTCTCTGCCTGCTGGCCTGATTCCCCGCTAACTGCTCCCCTGTCACCCTGATCACTCCCTAACTGCTCCCCTGCCAGCCTGATCACCCCTAACTGCCCTCCCTTGCCAGACTGATCGCCCTTAACCACCTCTGCCTTGGTCCCTGCCACCGTGGCATTGTCTGGAAGAACGTCCAGAAGATGTCCAGTCTAATTAGCATATTACCCTTTTATTAGTATAGATATGCCAGGTTTGCCAATGATTGGTATATAACATGCTCAACTCATGTACTGAGTAAGATTCTGAGATGAGGTCCTGGTACCACCACTTGTAGCAAAATAATATATCTCATGCTTGAACTGCATTAACCATTAGGAAGGAGACATTTGTATCACATTTTAAACAAGGAGCCTGGCTGGTGTGGCTCAGTTGGTTGAGGGTGGTCCCATGTACCAGGAGGTTGCCAGTTTGATTCCTGGTTGGGGTACCTGTCTGTGTTTCCAGCTCAATCCCCTGTAGTGGGTGTGTAGGAAGCAGCTGATTGATGTTTTTCTCTCATCAATGTTTCTATCCCTCTCTCTGAAATCAATATAAACATATTTTTAAAAATTTTAAAAAAACCACACTGGAATGAAATAGACTGTTATTGATAAAGTTAATGAACTTTGACCTAGAAAAGTAGATTGGATTTGTCTGGGGTTCTAAAACAGACATGGCAAATATCTGGCATAGGGCTACCAGCCCCTACCATGGCCAATGCATATTGCACAAATTGATCACTGCATCCTTGTGGGTTGAGCTGGGATATGGCTCCAGAATCCTTAATACAGCATACTGGTCAAATGCTACTGAATGAGCAGAGTTGGCATGTAATGCTCCGTTGCTAATTTTGCTCTCAAAATAGGATCCTTTCTTTACTTGGGATAGTAAGGGCTCTCCGTAATGAACATAAGAGGAAGAATAAGTTAACTTCACATGATAGAACTTTCCTAACTTTCTGGTGATGGGGAGGAGACATCTTGGGCTCACTTGGGCAGATTGATTTAAAGGCATTAATGTGTCATTCCCTGGCTTAGAAGACTTCATGGACACTGTCCATGTTTTCTTTTGCAAGGAGTTTGAACTTCTGGGGTGTGGGGCACCATCCTGAGTCTGTATATTGGAACCAAAGGTGTTCAAGGCAAGAGCCTGATCTTCAGCAGTGTTCACTGTGGGAGGCTGCAGCATCTAGGAGAGATCCTGGCCGGGTGGTAGTGGGGGCAGGGGTGCAGAGACCTATGGATCACTTAGAGCAAATCTCTTCCTCCCCACCCTCTGATTTCTCACCTGCAAAGTTAGGAGATTGAGTTACATCAGTGGTTCTCAGTAGGATGCTATTATCCCCAGGCACTTCCTGGAAATGTGTGGGCACATTTTTTATTCTCAGGATGACTGACTAGTGGGTTGCCGCTGGCACTGAGTGGGTGGCACCAGGGATGCTAGGTATCTTCCTATGGGCAGCACAGCTTCAACAAAGAATTTTCTTGTGACCTGTGTGGGGATTTCTAAATGCCACACAGAATATTTGTGTGATGAATATCCTGTTTATAATGAACTGAATCGACAACCTAATTGTTTTACATGTAAAGTCAAAGCATTTTTTTTTTTTTTTTGGCATGGATTTAAAACCAGTTGAATTTTCCAGGAATGCAATTACCATGAGAGCTGAGGGATGATTTGTTTCTTTAGGAATTATTGTCCACCATCCTGGAAAAGCACATAACCAATGGCAATAAAGAGTCCGTATTTGAATAGCCAGTGCAACCCACCTGGGTCAGTGTGACTTTTAAAAATTAAAATATGTAGATAGATTCTAGTTTCTATGGATTTCATTTCAGGATGGGAAGGGGCAATACAAAATAGTTATTGTAAAGGGTATATTAGGTCTGATTGGGCTAAAAACCATTGATCTGAAGATTCTCCAAAGAGCCCTGGTTAGTTGGCTCACTTGGTTGGAGTGTCATCTTGTGCACCAAAAGGTTGTAGGTTGATTCCTGGTCAGGGCTCAGTTCAAGGTTGCGGTTTCAATACTTGGTTGGGGTGTGTACGGGAGGCAACCAATCCATGTTTCTCTCTCACATCAATGTTCCTCCCTCCCTTCCTCCTTCTCTTGGTAAAAATAAATGGAAACATATCCTCAGGTGAGGATTAAAGAAAAAGATTCTACAAAGACCTTTCTTTATCTCTAACACTGTCTGAGTCTGTGCGAGTAGGAAAGAGATTCACATGGCATGGAGAGCAGCAGTAGAAATGGATCAAGACAAATCGATGTTCCCAAGTTGAGAAGAGCCACTGCTGAGAGCGTCCACTGCTGCATCACCCTGGTTCTGTAGTGAAATCTTTGATTTTGGACTCCGTGTCCAAATGGGATTCGGATGAGAACCCCCTAGTTAGGCAGTCACGTGAATCTTTTACTGTTGGTAACTCAATGTGTACCTACTGTATATGGAAGCTTTACTCACGGCTCCTTTCCTTCTATCTGTAATCCTTCCTCCTGCCCTATTTTCATGATGTAATTTTAGGAGAATTAAACTTGAACAGCCCCCAAATTATATAATTAATTACATTCAGTTTCAATTACAATCACTAATTGATCTAAGCCTGCTAGCACAACACTTTCATTATTTGGCACACAATTATTGAGCGCCTACTTTGTGCTGGGAATAAAGTAGGAAATGGTCAATTTCTACCAAGGAGGGAGGATGAGGGGATAGTGTTTGTAGTTGTCAAGGATTTGGTGGGGGAAGGGGCAGGTGAGTAAGTCCCACTGCCCTTCTAGGTAAACTGTGAATGACTGCGCTCAAAATCTCACATGGCCACACTCTGGCATCGGGCAGGCTGGTTTTGGCACCAAATGTAGCACGTTGTACTCTAGGTCTCACTGGTTTTCTCTTTCTTTGACTGATGAATAAGAATTAGTTTAGAAATTAATAGATACAATGAACACCTGCCATGTAAGGTGCTCTTAGTCACCTTATGGGTCCTCCTACTCCTAACCCTCTCCCAGGGCTCTTTCCTTTCTCTCTGTAATCAAAGGCCTTGCTACTCAAACTTGAATATGCATTCTTGTTACATGAAGAGTCTGAATTGTAGGCTGGGTGGGGCCTGGGATTCTGCGCTCCCATCAAGCCCCCAGGTATCACTGCTGCTGCTGGTCTACAGACCACACTTTGAATAGCGAGGTGCTAGGGCCACTAGATCACCTTTCTTTCTGTTGCTGTCATTCCTTGAGGGGGAAGTCAAAGCAAAGTTATTCAGCTAACTTTAGGAGATCATCTAGTCAGGACAACTGCTCAGTTGCATTGGGGTTACATCCTCCCAGTCCTCCCAATCCTCCCATGTTCTTTTATGGGGCCAGGTATGCTTTCTTACCTCTCCCAGTAGTGGTTGTATTAAGTGGCTCACCAAGTGAGTTCAGATGTAGTAATGAAGGTGAAATGTCCCTGAGGTTGGTTAGGCATTTGTTAAGTGATTTATTCATGTAGTACCTCCTGTATATGGAAGCATCCTGTCTACCTAGGACAAGCATGTCAAACTCGCGGCCTATGGGCCACATGCCTTGTTTGGATGAGCTGGGTCCTACAAAAAAATAAAAAAATAAATAAATAAAGGAGAGACAAAGGTAAACATGCCAGCAGTCACCCAGACCCAAAAGCTGGGAATTAGCCTTTGCCCCTCCTTGACCTTCAGAGCAACCCCCATAGACTCTGCTTCTTCATATGTCTTGTATTCACCATCTCTGCCTCTCAACCAACACCATCCTGGTTCAAATCCTGTCCCCTCACTGTTTCCCTTGCCTCCCACCTTGTTTAAAACCAGTTTGAAAGCCAACTGGTCTGCAGTCACATTGCCAAAAAACCCTTTTGCCTAAGGGTCAATTCTCCTAAAGACCAGTTTGTTACTACTCCCTGTAGTGGGAAAGGTAGGCCTGGATTACCAGGTGACCAGCACCCTGTGTAAAGCATCCTGTCTTCGCTCTATTCCAGGGACGCTAAGGACCAGCAGAGCCCTGGCATCAGGGTGGTTGAATGTTCACTTTCCTAGGGATGCAGGCAGGATGGTCCACTTGGGAGCTTGACTCAGACCCCTTGGAACCAGCGGCCAAAATGAAAAGGACCTGCTCCCAGAGTGCCTCCACCTCGTCTCCTTCCTCGTTTGCCTCTTCTGTTTCCTTGTTCCCTGCAGGTTCTCAGCTTCCAGGAACACGGATGTAGCTGCTGGGCAATCAAAGGAAAGCAGTGTTGGCGATTGGGCTGTTTCTCAGAGAGGAAAGGGGGAGAGCTGCAATCACATCCGTTGTCATCGCAACGGGTCTGATGACAGCTCATCAGGCTGAGAATCACGGAGGTGGGACCCTTTCTCCTCCGACCTGTCCCTTCCAGCTCACACTCTGCCACACAGACAGAGCACTTTTCTGCTTTTGCGCACCTCAGCCTCCGCCTGCCTCCCCTGTCTGCCCCCACTTCAGACTCAGCCCATTCAGCCAGGAGGGAGAGGTTTCATCAAAGTCATTTCTCCCCTCTCCCCTGAGTCCTGAGGGTTTTTGTGGGGACAGGACATCCAGAGGGGCCATCCTGCCTTGGATATTGTCCAGCTGTGTGGGCATCTACTGGGCTGAACTGGTCTATGGTCAATTTCAGCCCTGCTTACCTTTCCTGGAGACAGTGACCAAGTCTGCCTGCTGCCTTTCTGTGTCCACCCATCAGGGAGGGCAGCTGTGTGGTGACTTCTGTGCAGCAGTCACAGGAGGCTACTCCTAAACCATGCTGGGACACAGGGCCTCAGCGGTCGTAAACTAGAAATGGTTCTTTTCTGGGACCTTGTCTCCAGCCCAGAGGGGTTCTTCCAGGGAAATGGTCACAGGTGTCCTGTGACGTCACACCCCTCTGGACTCCTGAGACTTAAAATAGGTGCAAAGAAAGGGGATCCGGTGATGTCTCAGCTTTCATAGTTTCCCCTGACTCTTTCCCCTCCCACCAGGCTGGAAATAGATAGATATAGATATAGATATAGATATAGATATAGATATAGATATAGATATAGATAGATATAGATAGATAGATATAGATATAGATATAGGTATATAGATATATATATTTTTTTAAATTGGGGTTGGGTTGGGGCAAGTGGTGGAGGGAGTCTGGGTCTTATTCCTAATGTTTGCTTAAGTTTTGAATCTATTCCATTCATTCCCTGAATAGTTAGCTTTTTGAAATCAAAAGTCAACAAGTAGGTGCTCAGTAAATACTTGCTGAATGAATGATAGTCCATATTTTCAATTATAATCCAAAAATAGTGGGGCCATATTTTAAATCTCACGCTCTCGTGCTCTCCCATTCCCTCCCTCCCACTGCCTGACACTAAATGCTTGGTTACTCAAAGCCGCAGTTACTGGATGTTAAGGAAACAGCACCCTTTTTCCCCGAAGACTGACAAAATGGAAGAGAACATCAGGTGAGGTAGCTGCTACGCATACGTTGAATAGTATGAGTTCAATACTATTACTATTCCTCATTTACAGACAACTACATGAATAGAGAGGGTATAAGAATTTGCCCAGGGCCATTTGGCAACGCTGGCGTCAGAAGCCAGGCTTTCGTTTTCATGTTTTCACTGCTGCGCTGTAACTGCTTTGATAAGAGCTGATCAAGACTGTCCCAAAGTGATAGAGGATCCCATCCCCAGTGCACTCCATGCTCACCACGAAATACAGGAAGGGCACACTTAGAGTGCAACCAAGTAAATGAAGGGGCTTCTAAGGGGGCTGAAAATGCCCTACCATAAAGCGCTCCAGATGGAGGGTGCAGGAGGCATGGGTTCTCATCCTGCCTTCGCCACTAACTTCAGGAGCCTTGGACTAGTTGCTGACCACTCTGGGCACCCCCTTCCTCATTGTGTAGAGAGGGAGCCGGCTCCCATAACCTCACAAGTTCTTCCTCCTTGGAAATTCCAGTCTACAATCAAGGCACCACCTCCACTAACACCAGAGATTAGCACATACCTGTTACACCAAGTACAAGGCATCAGGGAAACATCAACAAATAACTGGTGCTCACTGGGCAGACTTTCTCTGATGGTTACTAGGAACTAGGGACTTGAAAAAGGGGAGTATGGAGTCACTGAAATGTCCCTATAGGTTGGTGCATTTTCTTCTTCTGCCACCTATCTCTTGTCCCTTTTGCTCTGAGCCAGCATTCAGCTGTTCAGGGTTCTCTATCTGGTGGAATGCCCAAGCCTTCCTTCCCAAAGGATGTGCTCTCTTGGTGGTCTGGCCTGTGTTAGGTTACTGTGCTAGGTTTTCCACCATTTTAAAATGGTGCTAGTAGGCATTCTCTGGGTTGCAGACAAATGCCTCTCAGGGCCCCACTGAGTAGTATCGGTCTTATTTTCCCTTAACAAATCACTCAGAACTGAGTTAAAGTTAAAACAACTTTTGTGAGGTTCCAGATGGCAACGTAGCCTGCCGACACCTTGATTTTATTTTTGTGATATCCTGAGCAGAGACTCTAGCAAGGCCACGCCTGACTTCTGGCCTACGGAGCTGTGAGCTAATAAGTAGGTGTTGCTTTAAGCTGCCCAGTTCCTAGTAATTTATTGCATGGGATAGAAAATATACACATTCAGAGATAAGAAAGCTGCAGAAACTCAGTGTTCAAAATCAGTATTATTAAGAGTGGGACAACTAGATATTATGCACATGCAGATGTGACAGGAAATTCAGTAGGAAGTTCACGGCATCACTTTAAAGTATTTTGACCTATCGTCTTAATCTGAATCAGACCAAGCTGTTAGATTACATGACTTGTTTGCATTTTGCAATTGTCAAAATGCATAAAATGTAAAAAGGATGGTGTTTACTATATATAAATTATACTTGAATAAATCTTGCTTAAAAAAACAAGCTTTTAGATCTACCTCATTTTGCAGGAAATAATAGTGATAATTAAATGACAGCATAAGGAAATAGACATGTTTAGAATGTGGGCCAGTCTACATGACAGCTGGCCGGGTCTCTTCAGAGTCAGTGTCAGGAGGGGGACTAGATAAGATAAGACTTAAGAAGCATTATAAACTAATTGCATGAAAATTACTGGATTCTGATTTCAAAGAAATGGTTCTAAAATAGAATTTTAGGATAATTGTAGAAATTGGAAGTGAGTTTTAGTTGATATTAGGGATTACTGCCATTATTGTTAGGTATGATATTGGTACTATTATTCATTGGAGAAATATCCCTGCTCTTTGGAAATACATGTTGCAATATTTATGGGTGAAGTGTCATGATGTTTTAAATTTACTGTGGAATGGTTCAGTGATGAGGCAAAAAATGGCACAGTTATTAATGATGGTTGAAACTAGATGGATGGTTCTTAGGTGTTCATTGCACGCTTTTCTTTCCTGCATGTTTGAAATTAGGATGGAAATTACATGGAAGCAAAGAAACAAAAAAAATAGGAGACAGCTGCTGCTGACCCACATAGCTGCCCTCCACTGCCCATAGCCCCAAGGTGGGTGATGGACTGTAGAATATGGAGCCTAATGACCAATGCAAAAACTCATGCCCCAGCAACTGCCACTGGCAAAGAAGAGGGCTGCCGTCTCTCTCCCACCTTCCCAATCCTGCATGTGTGCTTGACCAGACTGCATCCAGAACCCTGCAGGCCAGGGACATTATACCATGCAGGTAATGGAGTTAAGCATCTCCCAACACCCTGGGAGGCCCTAGTAATGTGTTCACATGGTCATGTGCTCTTGTAACCATCTTTGCAGAAGTAAGATATTTCAATTGCAGATCTTAAGGCTGCTGTCTATTTCTACTCTGATTTTCCCTGGGTAATGCTTTCTCCCCATATGGGATGGTATTAGAATGGCCATGGGAATTTTTGGGATCCAGCTAGGAGGAAGTTGAACTGGGGATGCATTTAGTTGGTGTTTAGCGGGATATGCGTCTGAGGTTTGCAGTCATTTGCTAGTTGTCCTGTGGCAGGAATGGCTTGATAAATACTGTCCCTGTGTCAGTTCCCCTGGGTGCAGGGCCAGAGGTAAAAGTATAGTGCGATCGTGTCCTGTGCCCAGCACAAGAAATATTTAGTAGTGGAGGAGAAAAAAGTTTAAAATGTACAGAGCCAGAAGCTGGTCTGTGTAATTTTCTTCCACTTACCAGATGTATAAAATTATAAGTGGAAAATTTGGCACTCAATGATGCCTGGTAAAATGGAATCTTTCTGTTATCAGAAAAATGCTTAGTAACTTAGCTTCTACATTTATAAACACACCAAACACTTTTCTGATGGGCATTATGAATCACAGAGTTTATTAGAATTCCTGCAGTTATAGGGCAAAACCTGTAGTAGAACTACACATAGTATCTCTCACATGTTTTATACATATCAACTATCAATAATATAAATAAATTTTAATGAGCCAGGCTACAGGAAAAATTCAATTTTCTTTTTATCCTTCCGAAGATATACAAATCTTCTTCTATGAAAAACTAATCAAAGGTAAAAAAAAAAAGTAGGGAAAAAACCCATTATAAAGATATGTTGGGCAATTGAATAATTATGTTATTTTTCTCAGATTTTGTAATGTTAGTATTATTTCAGCATTAAAAACTTTATAATATATTATGTTTTCTTTCTCATTCTAAATAGGGATTTGTAATTTTGTATTATTTTACTTAAAGAAGGCCTCCACAATGGTATAAGCTTTGGGCAGAGGATGGCAGAGCCAAAGATAAAATTCTGTTCCTTTGTGATACTTGTAAGCCCTTGGCTGCTCTGGATGGCCCACCACCAGTCTCTTTTTATTTGAGGGAGAAACAAATCTCTATCTTGTTTAAATGACTGTTGTTTTGGCTTTTCTGTTATGAGCAAACAAACAGAATCTTGACTGATATGCCCTTTGACTCAACAGTTCTACTTCCAGGAATCTTTCCTACAGGGATACTGGGACATATGCAAAATGACAGATGGTTAGGGCCATTAATGGCAGCAAAGGATGGGGAACAACCTATGTCTATCAGTGGAGACTGGTTAAATAAATTATGTATATCCATACAGTGAAATAGTGAACATCGAGTATTAGGAGGAAGCTCGTCATAGCAATATGTAATTATCTCAGATATATTTTTAATAGAAAAAAGGAAGTGCAGAGCAGTGTGAATACTGTGCTATTATTTGTGTAATACATATTTGTAAATGTGTTTATATAAGTGTATATAAATACATATATTTATTTAATTCCTCAACTAAGTGGCTGAGAACAGGAATGAGGAATGTGCTCCTTTTGAATAGTCATGTGAACTTTAATCTATAGGGTGGGGCAAAAGTACATTTACATTTGTGAGTATGTGAAACATAGTGTTATTCTTGTACTATTTATTATTTATTGTGTTATTTTTCATACAAATAACTAAACCTACTTTTTCCCCACCCTGTATTTTAAAATAAGTAAAATTAAAACTAGAAAACATTTTTATATTTTAATGCCTATGTAACAAATATATTATTTAAAAAATCTCTTTTCAGATAAATAAAAATTCCTTAAGTCACCCATAAGTAGAGATGCCATATGCCCGGCTTGCCCAGAATGGTCCCAGTTTATGCTTATTGTTCTGGTGTAATTATCATTATCACCTCATTTCACTCTCATTGGTGTCCTGGTTTGGATGATGAACTGTCTGGTCAACCCACCCACAAAATGTATCCTAGCCCATAAGTTCAACCTGCCTGTGATGGAACTGAACCCACTTCTTTGGCTGATGACCACATGAAATAGTTGACTTGAGTTTAGGGACCTTGAGTGAAGAAAAATGTGTGTTTGTAATAATAAATGAATATCAGTGAGGTGGGCAATGATCAAACCACTGAAGGTAATGGGAAGTAAACAATCTGGAGATACACTAGCCTCACTTCAATGGCTCATTGAGAGGAATGGTGGATGAACCACTGTGATATTTATCTTATCTGATCTCTCTCTCTCTCTCTCTCTCTCTCTCTCTCTCTCTCTCTCTCTCCCCCCCCCGTATAATTACACGCACAAATGTTACATGCACATACGTCATAGCTTAACTCTATAGAACGTACCATGTTGTATTTACAACCTGCCTCTACCTTCTGAACTGTGAGCTCTTAGAGGACAAGGTCCATGTCTGATTTCTCCCTGTGGCCTGCACATAAACTCTCTAAATGTTTGTTGAATGAATGAGTGAGCTCTGTGGAGACCTACACTGATATCTGGTGCTCTCTTCTACACAGATTATGGTTTTCAATCTTGAAGACTGTAATCTTTATGAAGGCAGGAACTAGATTTACTAAAATCAACACTAGGACCCCAAAGCAGAGCACTGATATATAGTAGGTACTAATCCATAACAATTTGATGAATGGATGAATGAATGGATGGATGAATGAATGTTTCAGTTTTTGGGTCAGTTACCTGAGGATCAATTTCATATATTGATCATTGCCATTATGGACTGAATGTTCCTGTCCCCACCACCCCCCACCTAAAAAAAATTTTATATCTTGAAGCTCTAATCCCCAATGTGATGGTATTTAGAGATGGAGCCTTTCAGAGGTAATTAGGGTTAGACAGGTCACGAGAGTAGGGCCCTCATGACAGGATTGGTGGCTTTATAAGAAGAGGAAGCTTGTACACACCAAGGAAAGCCATATGGACATAGCAAGAAGGTGGCCAACTACAAGACAGGAAGAGAGCTCTCAGAGGAATCCAATTTGCTGGCACCTTGATCTTGTATTTCTGACTCTAGGACTGTGAGCATCTGTTGTTTAAGCCACCCAGTCTATGGTATTTTGTATGGCAGCTGAGCAGACTAAGACAGGTGGCCTACCTGGCCCTGGCATGGGATGGGAGAGTTCTTTCACTGGTGGAGGTAGAGTTCATGGAGGAGGCAGAGTTTGGAGATCTTCTTGAATGAAGATGGGAAGCACCTTACAAGCTGTCAGCACTTCCTATGTGTCTTGGCAAAGTGCCCTTCTGTGCCTGCCGTTTCTTTAAAGCATTTCTCCCCAGCTGCTGCCCTCATCATGGATGATATTCCCATGCCAGGGAATATGTTCCCTGGGGATGCTCAGGTTTTGATAAAGTCTAAAAAATTGGATGGGAGAAAGTACAGTGAAATAATTGGTAAATGGCACAATTACTAAGAATACACCAGTGCTGATGATTAACTTGGATTGTGCCATATTTGAAATGTGTTGTGAGTTATGCAGGTACCATTGAGCCAGCTGTCACGTCATCCTGTCTTCTACTCAAGAACACAAATCAGATTCAAGTGATTGTAGTGTTATTTTAGGGGAGATATTGAATTTACTCTAGTTTTCTAAAAAGTAGCTAATTCACAAATTTTAGCATTCTCACTATTAATAGGAACAAATTACCTCACAACTGACTGAGACACTCTAAGGTAGAGAACAACTATTCCTTTGTTTTAGTATTGCCTTCTTCATCACTTAAAATGGTAAATGTTCTTGAAGGATAACATGCTGCCCCTTATCCACTTGTGTGCATGATGGAGTGGTGTCAGGTGTGATATGGAGTTGCGTGTGTGTGTGTGTGTGTGTGTGTGTGTGTGTGTGTGTATACAGAGAGAGTTGGGGGAAATGGGGTAGTGCAGTTAGAAAAGGGGTGGGTGGAGAAGGGGACTGAGTGTTCCAACGCCTCACAATTTTTGCTTTGGGCTTCACAGCAAACACCTCCACCCCAAATATCAACCATGATTGTGTCTTTATTTTTTTATTTTTTTATAGCAAAATTTCCTGATAGCCAATTAGTTATGGGATGAAGATGTTTGTGACAAAAATGCTTCTGCCAAAGATGCTGCTGTGAAAATACTGGACATGCCCTGAGATACCTTCCATCACTGACACTTTATGGCTGGAAGATTGTGAAGGAGAATGAAATGGTTAGTTTTTGGTGGCTTGCCCTTTCTCATTTCACTGTTTCTCCCCCTTGCCACTGGCTCCGGGCTCAGGACATTCTTGCTGCTACCGGATGGTTTGCAGCCGTTGCTAACCTTTCGGACCTCAGGGACCACCAGTGGTCTGCAGACCACTGGTTGGCGACTGCTGGTTTAGGACTCCAAAATGGTCACCTTAGTCACCAGTACTGGTTACAGTGAAATTTTGCTCCTTGTCTGCCTATCTCTGTCCACCCATGAGGTTGAATTTCTAATTTCTCCTCTTAGCGTTCACTCATGACAATGGTGCCATTTGGTCATTCATTCATTTATTCATTCACTAGGTACCAGGCACGGTGCTAAGGGCAGAGAATGTAGTGAGAGAGAAATGGACATTGTCTTGTGCTTGTGGAGTGAGCATGATGGTGGAGGAGACAAATCTGATGACGGGTGTAATGAGAAAGGAACCAGATTGGTGAGGACGGTTATTGGGGGGAGTTAAGGGGAAGAAGGGTGGGATAGGTAAGATCTCTTTGAGGACCAGACTTTTGAGCTGAGGCTTAACTGGTGAGTAGGAGGGAGAGAAAAGAAGCAAGTATTTGTGTGTGTGGTGGGGTGGGATTGTGAGGATGGGGGAGGGGGATGTCAGCTCCATGAGTGCAAGGATTTTTGACTCTTGTTTGCTACTGTACCCCAGTGCCTCAAGTGGTAGGCACTCAATGAGTAGTTATTGAAAGAAAGAATAAATTGAGCCACACAGGCAAAGTCTCTGTGGTATGAAAGGAGCTGAAAGAAAGCCAGGGTCCCTGCTGTTTTCAGAAGCTCTAAGCAGCAAGAGTTGAAGTCAGGGAGTTGGTGAGGAGGCTCACCTAGTTTGCATTCTCCCAAAAAGCAGATGCTGAGACCAGGATCTGAGTGCAGGTAGTTTTAATTTGTGAAACTCAGAATGGGAGAACTGAGAAGAAAAGAGTGAAAAGTTAATAAGTAAAGCAGGGTTTAATGAATGGGGGTTGAATCCCATTAGGGACCTCTGAGTAATCTTGTGAAACAAGCCTGAGCATTGTCCTCCCAAGGGTTGAGGACCGGTATTCATCTGTGACTCATGCTCTCACTGGTTGAGAAGTATCCCTGGGAGCATTGAATCCCTACCACTTCCGGGCTGCCCTGCTCTGTGTTGAGGAAGCTCTTAGGCAGAGGAGTCACTTGGGGTGGGAAGGGGCCATCTTCTCAGCCACCCTCTACCACTGCTGCAGGTGAACTCAGAGGAGGCTGGAGGGTCTGGCTGGGCATCAGCAGGGTCTGCTGCTGTGGCCATGCAGAGCTCCAGACAAGAGGGAATTGCGGTTTTGAGGACTTTGGCTGTGGAAGGTGATCAGCAGTAGAGTCAGAGCTCTTCCTCTCTTCCTCTCTCAGTCCCTCCCCTTTCATTCCACAAGTACATATAGCTGTGGTCTGGCTTCCTGGGAAGCTGAGTTTATGGAGCAGGCAGTTGGAGTGTCCTTGCACCAACACTCATGGTAAGGAGGGAACAGATGCAGGAGTGGGCAAAGGGAGAACCCGACAGCTTCAGCCAACCCCACAGAGTGCTCCAGAGCTGGATCTGCTCTTCACAGTGTCCTGGGTGGGGCCCTGAGGCTGGCCCTCCATCCTCCCAAGGCAGCTCTTGCAGGCAGCTCTGTTCAGCTGGGGCAGTTGTTGTCATAGAGTCCACCACAATTATTCAGGGTCTTTTGCATGTTGGGCACTGTTATAGTTACTGGGAGTGTAGCAGTGAGGAGGTGAGGGGAGAGAACAAACATCAGGCAAAGCAGAAAAACAAACAGGGTTAGCTGAATGATGGCTAGGCCAGAGGATGAAGGCGGGATAGGAGTGAGGGAAACTTGGAAGAAAAAAGCAATCCCACCCTGGCAATTTGGTGGTGGGCAGCTGCTCCTTGCACTGGATTCCTTAGGAGCTGTGATCTGCCCCATCTCTTGGCATAATTCCCCTCCTCTATGTAGGGGCAGCCCCCCTCCTGAGGGCAGCATTGCTTTCTTTCTTTTTTTAATTTTTTATTGTTTAAAGTATTACATATGTCTCCTTATTTAACAATTGACCTCTCCCTGGCTGTTCCCACCCCCCTGCACATGCCCTAACCCCCCTACTGTCTGTGTCCATGGGTTATGCTTATATGCATGCATACAAGTCCTTTGGTTGATCTCTTACCACCCTCCCCTCCCCCCCCCCCCCCCCCCCCCCCCGCCTTCCCACTGAAGCTTGGCAGTCTGTTAGATACTTCTCTGTCTCAGTATCTATTTTTGTTCGTCAGTTTATGTTGTTCATTATATTCCACAAATGAGTGAGATCATGTGATATTAATCTTTCTCTGACTGGCTTATTTCGCTTAGCACCGTGGTTGGCAAACTGCGGCTCGTGAGCCACATGCGGCTCTTTGGCCCCTTAAGTGTGGCTCTTCCTAAGCCTTAGGAGTACCCTAATTAAGTTAATAACAGTGTACCTACATATATAGTTTAAGTTTAAAAAATTTGGCTCTCAAAAGAAATTCCAATCATTGTACTGTTGATATTTGGCTCTGTTGACTAATGAATTTGCCGACCACTGGCTTAGCATAACACTCTCCAGGTCCATCCGTGCTGTTGCGAATGGTAAGAGTTCCTTCTTTTTTTACAGCAGCATGGTATTCCATTGTGTAGATGTACCAAAGCTTTTTAATCTGCTCATCTGCTGATGGGCACTTAGGCTGTTTCTAAATCTTAGCTATTGTAAATGTGCTGCTATGAACATAGGGGTGCATATGTCCTTTCTGATTGTGTTTCTGATTTCTTGGGATATAGTCCTAGAAGTGGGATTAGTGGGACAAATGAGAGTTCCATTTTATTTTTTTGAGGAAACTCCATACTGTTTTCCACAGTGGCTGCACCAGTCTGCATTCCCACCAGCAGTGCATGAGGGTTCCTTTTTCTTCACATTCTTGCCAGCACTTGTCGTTTGTTGATTTGTTGATGATAGCCATTCTGACAGGTGTGAGATGGTACCTTACTGTTGTTTTGATTTGCATCTCTTGGATGATTAGTGACTTTGAGCATGTTTTTATATGTCTCCTGGCCTTCTGTATGTCCTCTTTCAAAAATTGTCTATTTAGGTCCTTTCCCATTTTTTGATTGGATTATTTATCTTCCTTTTGTTAAGTTGTATGAGTTCCTTATAAGTTTTGGAAATTTGAACCTTATTGGATATAACATTGGAAAATATGTTCTCCCATGCAGTGGGCTTTCTTGTTGTTTTGTTGATGATTTCTTTTGCTGTGCAGAAGCTTTTTATTTTGATGTAGTCTCATTTGTTTATTTTCTCCTTAGTTTCCATTGCCCTAGGAGCTATATCGGTAAAGATATTGCTACAACATATGTCTGATATTTTGCTGCCTATGGATTCTTCTAAGATTTTTATGGTTTCCTGTCTTACATTTAAGTCCTTTATCCATTTTGAGTTTATTTTTGTGTATGGTGTTAGTTGATGTTCTAGTTGACCCTCTGCTTTCTTGTTGGCAGGCTACCTAGGGTTTTAGGAGCTGGAGGTTGGCATGTCTTCCTGCTGCCTCTGTCACCTTCTACCCAGAGCAGCTGGCACAGCCTCGGGCCTGATCATTAACCCAGGGAGGGGTGGTGGATTGGCAGAGGTGGGACTGGGCCCAAGCCAGGGCCAACACTGTGTTTGTGTGTCTGCCTGGCTCACTCAGACAGTCTGCTGGCCTGCCTCACCTGGGCTGGTGCATGTAGGGGCCGACTGCGACACCTCCTATTGCGGGAAGGGGTGAGGGAGGCACTCCCAGCCAGGCCCAGGCTCTGCTGGTTGCCTTCCCCCATCCCAGAAAGGTCAAGCATCCCAGCTGCTGAGGAGTCTGCCCACAGCTGTCCTCGAGATCATGGGTCATTACTGTGGGAGGGCGGCACAGCCTTGGCCTGGGCAAGGGCACGGTGATAGCAGCCTGGCTGGTGAGGGGCCAGGAGCAAACCCAGACTGCGTGTGGTCCTTGATTCTCAGGGAGAGAGCCCCTGGGCAGCCTTGCTGCTCCAGGCAGCTGAGGGCACTGCTGGGGATCCCATGACCTGAGGGTACTGAGGTCCAGAGAGTGGAGCTGCCCTGGGCTGGGGGAGTATCGGTTTGGATTTGGTGTGGAACAAAACAAACCCAACCCAACACTGAGTTAATTAGTGACTAGCCCCTCTGTTTCTGTGGCTTCCTGGTGGATGCAGAAACGAAGTGGTGGGAGGGCTAGAAGACCTTTGGAAGCCCAGCTCTTGCCTGCAGCACGAAATAAGAACTGTGCTAACTCCTAACACAAGTGTAAGAAGGCAAAGACAGTTCTCACTTTTGTGGTGAGGCGGGGTGAGGTGGGGTGGGGCAGGATGGGGTGCGGGGTAGGGGGGGGGGACTGTTTTGCCTCTAGCCAGAGCTCTTGAACAGCCTAGACTTCAGGGTTCCTCTTCCTTTCCCTTCCCTGGCTTCTGGGGGATGGCTGCAGAGGCCCCTGGGACTTTTTAGAATTGCAGCATTTACCAAGTGAAAGTGCAGTATAATCAGTTAAATGTGAATTTCAGATAAATGAACTTTTTTTTTTTTTTTTTTTTTGAGGATAAGTATGTCTCATGCATTTAGGAAACATACTTATATATACTTATACTAAAATATTTCATTTTCTGAAACTCACCAAATTAGAATAATACATGGGACATACTTATCCTACAAAATCAGTCATTTATCTGAAATTCACATGTAACTGGCATTCTGGATTTTATCTGCAAAACGACTTGAGAGCCACATCTCCTTTAGCACATCTTATCCAGGAAGGGAAAACATGGGCTGAGCCCTCAGGCCATTTGTACCCTCCCCCACCCCATTCTCAACATTGTGGGTGCTCCTTGAGCTGCATCTGAGTCCAGGCTCCTGTTCAGAGGTAGGTACTTTGGTCCTCTTTCTCCCTTGGTACTGGAGGTCAGAAGAGATGGAGGAAACTGGAGTTTAAGGACATCTTTCCTGGTTTCTGCTCGCCCAGGATGTTAGCAGTGGGTGAGAGTGAGCCTATGGTGGACAGATTGCTGTGTAGTAGGGAGAACCTTATCCCACTGTGAGGAACAAAGAGTAATGGTGGTGAGAGCTCATGGCAAGAGAAGGGAGGTGGTAGAGGAAGTCTGAAGAGCTTCTGGCACATAGGGTGTGCTCATCATGGGGGACATCAGCACCTAAGTGGTTTGCTCTGCATCCTTTCCTTTGGGAAACTTGTGCCCTTATACTTGTGTTCTAGGTTAGGCTATTACCCATGGAGCTCTGCCCATCTCTGCCCAGCAGTGGGCATATGACCCAAGCTGGGGCTTATGAGTCATTCTCAGGGACCAGTATGCATGATGGGAGTGTGGGTGGGGGAGAGCGCAGCCTCTCTTCTCTGGCTTCACCAGCTGTGTGAATGAGGTAAGCCTAGAGAGAACCTGCCCGAAAATGGAGCAAACTCAAGGAAAAGCAAGAGAAACAGAAGGTCCCAGTGACATAATTTGAACTCCCGGATGTGGCCATGCCTAAAGCCAGCCCCACCCTTGTACTTTGCATTTATTTGTACCAATAAATTCCTCCTTTTGATTATTCTAATTTGATTGGATTTCTGTTGATCACAGTGACAGAGTCCTGGCAATTACAGTGTCTAACAAGTGTGGCAGCACTTCAGGATGGTATATTAGATCCTTTCTGCTCTAAGTGCTCCAAGACCAGCAGCTGTTAGAAATGCCAACTCTCAGGCCCATCTCAAACCTATGGAGTCAGAATCTACATTCTAGCAAGGTCCCAGGCTGCTCAGGTACATATTGGGGTTTGAGAAGCATTGCTCTAGACCAGTGGTTCTCAGCTCTAGCTGTACACTTGACAGTTCCAGTACCCAAGCCACACCCCAGACCAATGAAATCAGAATCTCTGGGGTGGACCCTGGCATTGGCATTTTTAAAAGATCCCCAGGTGATAACAACATACAGCCAAAGCTTAGAACCACCGCTCTGGCGTCATTTGCTCGGTGGGAGCTAAAAAGTCTAATGTTTTGTGATTAGAAGCTTAGAGTGGAAGCTTTCTTCTGTGGGAGGCCTGGCAAGGGGACTCCTTGGTGGGTGGTGGGGATCCCTTAGGAATGAAGTGAGGGGTGCCCCCACTGGGTAGAGGTACAGACTGGACTGTGCCCCATAGATAGAACCCATGGGTATCACAGGGGCCTTTGACCGAGTCCTAGAATTCTGTTGTTTCCAATCACCATGTCTTCTTTCCCAGAATTCATAACCCAGGACCACATGGAAATCTCTCAAGTTTTAAAAATCTCAAGTCCCTCTGACACAGGGACTTGAACACAACCCAAATCCCAAACTGAACCCAAATATTATTTTTATTGAACCATGACTACCCCCAAAATATGTTGTGAGTTTTCATTTTCCTTCTAAAAGTCATCATTGTGGTGAATCAGTTCACTCTGGAACAAACCCAGATGCTTTCTGAAACCAGCTAACTGGAAGAAAATGGGGAAATCAAGCTATTCTTCAAATTGAACCTGAGCATAAATCGGAGACCTTGCTCCGACTGGTCGCTGTGGGAATTTGGCCTGTGGTCTAGTGTTTCCAATGGCTGGTCAGACCCTGTGTTCTCCCATCTTCCCATCTCTCTCTGAGTGAGGACCTCACCAGCACCCATGGGACACCTGTGACCAATTATGGTGAGGTCCTGGTGGCATCATTAGGATGTTAGCAGGTGGCTGCAGTGTGTGTGCATAGAAAAATAAATAAGATGGAGGTGTCCTCTCAGGGAGAGGGAGGAGAGGGATGGGAAGGGAGTTTGTGGGGCTGCTTTGTGTTTGTTCTTTATGGTTTTAACTGCTGGTCAAGAACCCTTTCCTGCCTAGGACTCTGCTTGGGAACAGGGAGAAGTATGGGAGGGGTTTGAGAGAGAGCTGGAAGCTGGCCTTTCCCTGCTCACTGTAGTCAGCAGCTCATTAGGGATTCTAATCAGGCAGAAATATTTTCCCGTCAGCTCATTACAAACTCTAACAAGGTCCCAGCTCCAGGTCGTGGCTGCTTTTCTCCTGCTGGGGATAACGATGAGCAGCTTGTTGGAGCCTTTGGTAACTCATTTGTTATAACATGCAGTTCATAGCAGTAGGAGAGCTTTAGGGTGGAAGAGGAGAGCAGGGGAGGAGATGGAAGGAGAGTCCCCTTTGCAGAGGACAGGAAGATAAACATGCTTGATGCTTTAGGGAAGCCAAGCCCACTCCCTAATGGGCACCTAGAATCTTCTGGGAATCTGGGCCCTGCTCTGTGTGAGGTGCAGACCAGCTCCAACTATGTGTGGAAATAGGTGGCATCATGGCCACTTGCTGGCTGGGGGACATGTTTTTTATCCTGTGGGGACAGTCTTCAGGACCTCTGCTTTACATGCTTGCATGGCCCCAGAGGCTAATCTTTTTATTATTTTTAACATTTAAAAATATTTTTATTGACTTCAGAGAGGGAGGGAGAGAGAGAGAGAGAGAGAGAGAGAGAGAGAGAGAGAGAGAGACATCAATAATGAGAGAGAATCATCGATCAGCTACCTCCTGTAAGCCCCACACTGGGGATTGAGGCTGCAACCCAGACATGTGTCCTTGACCGGGAATGGAATCATGACCTCCTGATTCATGAGTCAATGCTCAATCACTGAGCCACGCCATCTGCCCAGAGGCTAATCTTCGGACGTAGTTAGTGATTAGAAAAATATTTGCAGTCCATAATTTTTCAACTCAAAAACTATCAACGTATTATTCCTAATTCCCATTCTCTTCCACGTGAATATCTTTATTGTCTATCAAGGCCCTCCACAAAATAACCCTACCAAAACTAGCCGTATTTTCAGTACCTTCCCATCTGAAACCCTATATTTGGTAAACACTTAAGACCCTGGTCTCTCTAATATCTCAAAAAAAATTTTTTTTTTTTTTTTACTTTTTTATTGATTGCCCTATCCACTCACCAAAGCCTAACCAAAGCATGACCTCTATAAATCCTTTCATGATTATGCTAACTTTCAAGGGATTCCTACAGCGTGGCTTAAAACAGGGATCAAGCAATACAACCTGTGAGCTACATCTGACTCAACACCTATTTTTGTAAATGAATTTTCATTGGAATGCAGACATGCTCACACGCTTACTGTCTATGGCTGCTTTTGCCTTGCAACAGAAGAGTTGAATGGTTGCAACAGAGACCACATGACCCACAAAACCTAAAATATGTACTACCTGCCCCTCTGCAGAAGAAGTTTGCCTAGCCCAGCTTAAACTATAAAATGCATAATATGTTTTCTTCAATTCCTCTAAAAACCCTTCCTAGATTCTTCTTTTTTCTCACCTCTCCCATGCACACTTCCCATCTCTTCCTGTTCTGAACTTCCATCACATTTTATCTGTTTGTTTCTTGTGATGTTTCCTCTTTTTAGAAATTTAAATAGTCATTTATGTGCCTGTTTTGTGTAATTTTCTAGTTCAGGGGTGGGGAATCTTTTTTCTACCAAGGGCCATTTGGATATTTATAACATCACTCAAGAGCCATACAAAATTATCAGCTTAAAAATTAGCCTTTTATATTTAATTAACTCACCCTTAATGCCTTGGCAGGGACAGAACAAATGATTTCGTGGGCTGTATGGCCCGAGGGCTGGACACTCCATATCCCTGCTCTAGTCTGTAATCTTTTTGTGGACAGAATCTCTTCAGATCCATCTCTGCATAAAAGAGTTGAGTAAGGGGGAAAGGAATCTTGTTGGTTGCAGTCTATCATGGCTCCTGAATGACCGCCCTGGAATTGCCACCAGGGTGTCACCAGCTTTGGGAAGCTCTGTGCAGGGTGTGACATCATGAAGGGCTGTGTTCCCTGTGGACGAAGGCTGAACAATCCTGCCCTTGAATTGGGAGCCAGATCCTGCTTTCCTCTTAATGAGAACACGGTGTCATAGAGGGCAGGTTGCCCTGCAGCTCTGTGGGGGAGTTATGGGATGCTACTGACCTGTTCATTTCCATCCCTCCCTTCTTCTCTAGCCCCAGCCCTTTGTATAGATTCCAGGGGTAGGCCCATCAAGTCTATGGGAATATCCAGGAAAAAGAAAAGCTTCCTGTCTTTTATTCCATGTTATACAGAATCACAGTGAAATTGTGGTAGGTGGAATAGTGGCCTCCAAATGTGTCCAGGTCCTACCTCCCCCACCCTGCCTGCACGCCCCGCCCTGCCCCCCCCCGCCCCCCCCTGCAAACGGTTACTCTGTTGCTTTATAATGCAAATAGGAGTGTGAAGATCTGATTAAGGTTAAGGACTTTGAGATGGCAGGTCTTCTGGGATTGTCTGATTGGGTTCACTGTAATTGCCTGTGTCCTTAAAAGTGAAATAGGAAGGCAGGAGAGCAGGTCAGAGAGCTGTGAGATGAGGACTCAGTCCATCGCTGCTGGCTCCGAAGGTGGAGGAAGGGACCGTGAGCCCAGGAATAAGGGCGGCCTCTAGCAGCTGCCAAGGCAAGGAACAGCCTCTTGCCCTAGAGCAGCGGTTCTCAACCTATGGGCCGCGACCCCTTTGGGGGTCAAACGACCCTTTCATAGGGGTCGCCTAAGACCATCGGAAAACACATATATAATTACATATTGTTTTTGTGATTAATCACTATGCTTTAATTATGTTCAATTTGTAACAATGAAAATACATCCTGCATATCAGATATTTACATTACGATTCATAACAGTAGCAACATTACAGTTATGAAGTAGCAATGAAAATAATTTTATGGTTGGGGGTCACCACAACATGAGGAACTGTATTAAAGGGTCGCAGCATTAGGAAGGTTGAGAACCACTGACCTAGAGCTTCCGGAAGGGAAGTCAGTCCTGACAGCACCTTTGTGTTAGCTCAGCGAGACCCATGTCAGACTTCTTACCTTTAGAACAGTCAATTAACACATTTGTGTTAAGACACTACATTTGTGGTAATTTGTTAAAATAGCAGTAGAAAACTAGCACGTATTACCCTCTCCCCCTTATTTTTGTCGGAAATGGCTGACCCTGCCATTGACTCTAAATGGTTAAGTGACTCAGAGAGGCAGAGGGAGGTAGGTGGAGGCCTGATGGGCATTTGCCCATGCATTTCAGAAGAAAGTGGTATTGTTCAGAGTCCTGGAGCTGGGCTGGTTGTCTTGGAAATCAGGTTGACCTTGCCCCTAAGAATAAGTTGAATTGGGCATACGTGAATGGCCTTTTGCTGGCAGTTTATTTGGGAAGGGATGGACTGGCCTTGTGGGTTTTTGTTGTTGTTCTTGCATGTTGTACAGTGTACAAATTTCAGGTATTTGGAACGCTGGCCCCTAAAGTGCAGGGCCTGGGGTGATTTCTCCTGGGCATTGCTTCCTTTACTAAAACATAATAGAACATAAACACCATCCCCCCAAACCTCACTGACTTAAAACAATAGCCACTTATCATTGCTCACAGATTTGTGGATCAGCTGGCTGGCTCTGCTGATCTGGGCTGGGCTCAGCTGGGCTTGTGTACCCATCTGTGGTCAGTTGGTAGGTTGGCTGGATGCTGATTAGTCTCAGATGACCTCAGCTGGGGAGACTCAGCTCTCCGCCAGGTGCTATCTCATCTTCCAAAAGGCTGCATGATCTTGTTTTCA
Source organism: Myotis nattereri (assembly GCF_964212035.1). Lineage (NCBI taxonomy): Eukaryota > Metazoa > Chordata > Mammalia > Chiroptera > Vespertilionidae > Myotis > Myotis nattereri. The sequence goes on along the minus strand of NC_138075.1, from coordinate 20,965,497 downwards.
TGATGATGGAGGGTGGGAGGGAGAGAGAGGGTGGGTGGGTGGGGGGGGGGGGGGAGAGAGAGAGAGAGAGAGAGAGAGAGAGAGAGAGAGAGACACCTTCGATGCTTAGGCTTGGAACTGATGTGCCATCACTCCTACTGCTGCATTCATTTTTTTAAAAGAAAGGTATTTATTTATTTTTAATTCTTTATTGTTTAAAGTATTACATATGTCTTCTTTTGCTGCTGCATTCCATTGGGCAAAGTAAGTTACAAGGCAGCCTCGATTCAAAGAACAGACAGTAAGAAAGACAGAGAGACTCAACCCCTTGATAGGAAGAACTAACTACCAAGTCACATTGCCCATGGTATGGGAGGAATGGCGAATTAGGGCCATTTTTGCAGTCAATCTGCCACAGACTCTCTGGGAAGGAAAAATGTCCTTTGTCTCAATAGCTCCTGAAGGCTGAAGTGAATGAGGCTGCTTCCCACATCTGGCTCCTCTCCTGGCTGTGGGAGCCAGCAGAGCCTCCAGACCTTTTCCCTCTTCACTACCTGTACCCCCCCCCCCCCCCACCATAATTCTTCCTATGAATTGCCAGCCTCCAGCCCCTCCTTCCTCTGTCTCTCTGCTCTGAGCCTGACGGATGTCGTGGGTGACCGGCTGGCTTGATGGATGCTGCTCCTGTAAACCTTCCCCTGGCCTCTGCAGCAGCATCAGCGTGAAATGAACTTGCTAATACTCTGAGAGCCACAGACCTTTTCCTCTTCCCCAGCACAACGCATCAAATCGATCTGGCTGGGTGAGCCGCGACAAACCCCGCAGAAAAAAGCATCAGCAAATTTAAAGCTTCGTCCGAGGTCTTGATTCACCATAAACTAAGTCGCCGGCAGCAGGCATTGACACCTCCTCACTGCCGCTGATACTGGATTTATCGACTTGCCTTTACGAGGCTGGTATTGACCAAGACCGAGCTCCAAATGAAAAGGCCCCTGGCAGTATATCTTTATTGCTCAAGTAATCTGAGGACTTGCTAATCCTTCCCTGTCCCACTCAATAATGTTGCAGAATTTCTTTTGGAATGGAGAGACCATCACTCAGGCACAACGAGATGCTCTTTCCCCACCAGGCCTCCTGCAATGGGGAGGGAGGAAGGGACAGCAGTGTGTTGAGAACATGACCAAAGGGTTGAAAAATCTATTCATGCTCACTCCTCAAACCATAGTACCTTTAACTTTTTAGAGATTTCATTCTCTCCTCTTGGGAAACAGCCCAGAAATAAACATGACAGGATTTCGCATGGGACTTGCTTGTGGGTAGCCAGCATCCCTTCCCTTCCCCACTGGTCCTCAGCCTGCCTACCACCAACCCAGGCTAATGAGCCCCGGTCTCTGGGAACACTGTGATGTCACTCTTAGAGCTGGCCCCTGACAATGAAATTAAAGTGACATTTGGTTCTTGCTAATTTCAAGGCCCACTAGGAACACAGAGAAAGAAGGGAACATTTATTATCTGCGAATTAATTTTCTCATTGAAATAGTCTGCAGCCCTCACTCGAGGAAGGATATGTTTGCAGTAGAATCGTATATGGTGGCTTTGGACTTATTTTTTGGGGGGTGGGGATCAGGGTCCTTGGGGACACCAGCCAGGAACAGATGAGCAGACGGAACAGGGCCAAGGGAGGGGCCCAGAGTGGCAGGGTTGGGGAGCGAGGCAGAGGGGTGATTTCCAGCCCAGCTTCCTTACCCGACTACGCTTGACAGTCTCTAAAAGGCCTGTTCAAGGAGGAAGATGGAGGCTGGTGGGGAGAGGCCAGGGAAGGGAGAAGCACAGGAAGATGGGGCTGTCACAGGCATGCTCTCCTGCTGATAGGTACATAGGTGCAGGGTATCCCAGGTGCTCACCCGCAGCAGGAGTCTTGCTCTGTTCTCTCTTCTGAGACTTGGGTTGTCTTTAGCAGTGTGATCTCTACTAGGCCTCCTGGCTGCTCCAGGGAGGGAAGGAGCTGATGACAGCATCAATCACATCCCAGAGGCACTGACAGAGATTCAGAGCACAGGCTTGGCTCTGTTTGGGGCTGGAAATCTGGCTTCAGCACTTCCCAGCTGGGTAACCTTGGGCAAGCCTCTTATCTTTTTTTGCTAGGCCACAGTTTTCTCACCTGTAATAAGGTTTCTTATGACAAACCTACATAGTAATTTGAATTATTGTTCTATAGATAATGTGTTTTTTTCTCTGGTTGCTTTCAAGATTTTTATTTTGTATTTAGTTTTTAGCAAATTAATTATGATGTATTTGGGCATTTGTTTCATTGGGTTTATCCTGTTTTCAGTTTGCTGATCTTTCGAATTGTTAGGTTTATTTTTCTCCCACATTTGGGAAGTTTTCAGCCATTGTTTATTAAAAGAATTTCAGCAACATACTATTTTTTTCTTTCTATTTGAGGCTCTAATAACACAAATATTAGACCTTCAATTAGCGTTCCACAGATTCTTTTTTATTTTTTCATGTCATTTATTTCTGTTGTTCATATTAGATAAATTTATTTCTTCTAGTTTGTTGACCTATTCCTCTGGGTCACTCTTCTTCTATTGAAGCCCTTTCTAACTTTTCCATTTGGTTCTTCTTAACATCTTTTATTTTTTTGCTCAGACTTGCTATTTTTACATTAATTTCCAGAGTGTTAGTGATTATTTGTTAGGGCATTTTTATAATACCTACTTTAAAGCCTTTATCAGATAACTTCAACATCTGTGACATCTAGGTGTTAGTATCTGTTTATTGTCTTTTCCCAAGTAAGTTGAAAATTTTCTGTCAAATAATTTTGGATTATATCCTGAATATTTTGAATATTTTGTTATGAGACTGTGGCATTTTTTGATTTATGGACAATGTTAATATTTTTGTTTTGGTCAGGTTCAGGTTCAGGCTACAAGTTCCAACTCACTGTTAGTGGGCTAATGTTCCCATGCAAATTTGGTTTTTAAGTCCTTTGTGTGCTACTTGAAGTTCTTCCATGTGTGTGCCATCCAGTGGCTAGTGTGGGACCTGGGTGGTGTTCTGTTTATTAGTTCAATGCTCCAAATCTTTGGTATGCTGATTTGAGTCAGATCCATGCATACACAGCTTGGAGGCAAGCCCAGGAATTCATCATGAATTTTATGGGGTCTCTTTTCTAAGCTCCTCCCTCTCCATGACCTCTCTATTACTTTCTGGGTTACAAGGGCTCCCTTTTCTGTCCTCCAGTCAGAAATCCAGGGTTTTATTTACCCTATTTTGCCACCCACACTCACAAGTGTGCCATATCTGGGTCCAAGGAGTAGAAAGAGAAAAAAAAGCAATGGAGGTGCACACCGTTTTCTTGAGGCCATAGCTCCACCAGTCACAGAGGGTCCTCTTTTCTCTGAGTTTTGGTTCCTATGGGATTCTATGAGAGAATGGAGGGAAAAAAAATCTGGGAAAATTTCTGTACTCTCTCTGAGAATTAGGCTTTCCCTTTCTTGATCTCCAAGTAGAGCTAGAGGCTTCTCTTGGGACTCACTCTCTGTGCTCAGTGCCCTTCCTGGGTTTTGGGCTGCATTGAGTTTAGACTGGGGGATACCAGGTGGAAAAAGTGGTAAACTCACAATTTCCTTTTGAAATTACTCAAATAGCTGCTCCATTCATTCTGTTCAATGGGAGAAGTAGGGTGAGGCGCTCTTACTCTACCTTACCTGGACCTGGAACGCCAGGATTCTCTCAGATTTAGTAATAATCACCACTTGTACACACCATGCTAAACATTTTAGGTGACTTATTGTATTTTAACAACCTGACTAATATGTGACTTCCATTTAAAGGAAAAGTATTCTTTCATGGACTCCTAGAATTGATTTAAGTTATTTTTAAAAATCATGTTGGCCCTAACTGGTTTGGCTCAGTGGATAGAGCGTTGGCCTGCAGACTCTAGGGTCCCAGGTTCAATTCCGGTCATGATCAAGGGCATATACGCTGGCTGCGGGCACATCCCCAGTTGGGGGCGTGCAGGAGAAAGCTGATCGATGTTTCTAACTCTCTATCCCTCTCCCTTCCTCTCTGTAAAAAATCAATAAAATATATTTTTAAAAAAAATCATGTTGTTCTTTAATATGTATTGACACACAACTAGGTCTCAGCTTCCTATGCTTATAGTGTTTAAACAACTATAACAAAAGGAGATTTATAAAGTTAATGCAAACAAAGGTACAATACAAAACAATTCAAATCAGTATCATTTATTTAATGTGATGGATGACCATGTTTACTGAAACCAAATAGCTCTTCATCCTATGAATTATAGTGGATGACAGTGGTGCAGGTTCTTTTATCATATCACTACTCCCTCATGCTGAGCGATGACTCAATTCTCCCACTAATTTCTCTGTTTAACCACTGTACTACCCTGAAGCTTCCACTTGTACAGTGTGAAGTGATATCATTGGGCCTATCTTTAATTCAAAGCAGCATTTACATGTCAGCCCCCCACTTCCACACACTCTTTATCAGCCTAAGGTTATTAAAATAGTAGCCACTGGTGACAGTGTTTGTGCAAATGACATCAAAAGTTTTGATACTGAAATCTTCCAGCAGGACTTAGTTATGAGGCAGTCAGCCGGTGATCTGGACTATGTTAATATTAGAATTTTAAGCCTGGTTTCCAATTGAAAACTCTTACATTAGAAAATGTAGTTTTAGATAATTCTTAAGACTCAGAAAATATATTTGTGTATTCCCATTTTAGAAATATTACAATATTATTTAATTCTTTCAACACAAATTATGATCTTGTGGTCAGTACAGTGTTCTTTCAGTGAATGAAAGTGATACCCATTCCGTAATGCATGTGGTGAAATATTTAGGAGGACTTGTAATGAAGATGTCTCCAACAAGCTAAAAAATTTATTTCTCTTTATAATGAGAAAATTGAGGCTTAGAAAGGTTAAGTAATTTGGCCAAGGTCTTATAGCTGATAAATGGGAGGATAGGGGTACACTATAAGCAGCCAAGGCTGTCTATATCCACATTCTTCATTCATAACTGTGACACAGTCAAGGTTATTGTTTTCTTCATAAAAGCTCATGCCTTTATCTGTTTTTTAAATGTGGGGAGAGACTACATGGAACCCTCCAAATTTCCTTACACAGTCTCCCTTCATTCCTTGATCTAAGTCCTTTATGTTCCCCTAGATTAAAGAAAGACTGTTTTATTATGCCTTTAAGACAGGGGTGAGGAACCCCTTCCTGCCAAGCACCATTTGGATACTTTTAACATCATTCTTGGGCCATACAAAATTATCAACTTAAAAACTAGCCTGCTATATTTGGTCAACCATTTAATTAAGATACCCCTAATGCCTTGGCAGGGCCAGACCAAATGATTTCTTGGGTCTTATATGGCTCATGGGCTGATACTTCCCATCCCCTGCTCTAAGACAAGAAAGAACACAAGTAACATAGAACTGTTGAACAATGATGGCAACTGAGAGTCCACTGCTGTCATGTGGCTGGGGTAGGGGAGGAAGGAGGAGTGTGCTGGTTTGTCAGCTGTGGACAACCACGAGGTGTTCACTGTAGATGTCCTGGCCTCCAGAGTCTAGAATCACTCTCCTTGCTTTTCCCAACTCCCTAACTTGAACAGAAGAAGACATTGACTTATATTGCACTCCCAGGTGCACAAGAGCTCTCTTGATTTCCTGGAAGGTTCCCAGAAAGAGAAATGGAGACTGTTGCCTTGAAGTTGCAGTATAAGCTCCTGCCTTTGGAGAAGTTGGCATGTCCCCACTAGGCTGGGGCCCCTCATGCTAGAGGAGTGAAGAAGAGGAGGCAGGGTTCAGAGAAGTGCATTCTTTTGAAACATCTTGGGTGGAGTCCCTTTTCCCTTCTGTGTGCCAGACTCAAAGGAATGTGCCTCGTCCCAGGAGCATGATTTTTCACAAGCTAACTGACAGCTGTATTGATTTTAAGACTATTGAGACATTCTGTATTAAGCTGGGGGCACTTAGAGTACTTTGTTCTTGGCTCTGTTCTTCCCCAGCCTAATGTTTCCACTCAGCTATGGTGATCATATCCTAGAAGGGAATCCTTAAAAATGCCCTTCTGGGAAGGCGGGGATCGGGGAAGTCCATGAATCCTATCTCTTGTGTATAGTTAGATTGTAGGCTAGCAAATTTCAAGTCTTGTCTCTCTTTCCCCAGCATTGCATTGTGTTGTCTCCTGCCCAGACACTGTATTGGGTGCTAGAGGCTGTGACGAGGCATAGGGTGGGCTCCCTATACTCAACAGCTCATAGTAGCATAGTCAAGGTCCTGGGGATCCTTTATTAATTTATTTTTTTAAAAATTAAGGTGAAATTCACATAACATACAATTAACCATTTTAAAATATACAATTCAGTAGTATTTAGTTCATTCACAATGTTGTGCAATCAACATTTTTCTCTAGTTTCAAAACTTTCCCCCAAGGAGAACACCTCTTGCCATTTATGTAATCACTTCCCATTCCCAACCCTTACCCCCTACCTCTAGCAACCATTAATCTGCTTTCTGTCTCTCTGGATTTGCCTATTCTGGATATTTCATATAAAAGGAATCCTATAATATGTGTCCTTTAGTGTCTGGTTTCTTTCACTTAACACAGTTCCAAAGTTCATCCAACTTGTAGCATGTGTCAGTACCTCATTCTTTTTCATGTCTGATTTCTTTTCCTTGAGGTAATTGTACTCAGATTTGGCACAATGTAACATAGCTCTCCCATATCTCTTCTCTGTTTCCTTTAAATTTTCCCTCTTCTTAAGGAGGTCGGAGGAGATCGGAACATGAAAAGATTTGATTGTTGATCTTGATCAAGACTAGTTTTTGATCTAGATCATATAGCAAGATTATGGTCAACACAGTGTTTTTGAAGTCTTTTCACTAGGGATGTTAGAGGGTAAAGGTCCTCAATTGATCATGCATCATTTATTGAACACTTACTAGGTGCTGCTAGAGGTAGGAGACCATGTTGGTTGGATCACTGAGTGAAATAAGATACTAACCCTACCCTCACAGAACATGCACCTCAGAGGGACAACAAAGATGTCAGCTGGCCATGACAATGCAGTGAAGTACATGTTTCTGTTAGATGGTCATTCAGGATGCTTTGGAAGCACAGAGCCAGGGTATTAATTGGGTCAGGCTTCCAGAAGAGACTGATGTTTGATCAAAACCCTAGAGTCAAGAAAGAATTGCCCAGAAGGAGAAGGCCAGGAAGAGAACAGCTTAACGGGGGGTGGGGGTGGGTGGGTGGGTGGAGTGGGCAGGTCTAAACATCATGGTGAGCCCTGTAAGCCCATGGAGTCACCAAATAGAACACAGTAATAAACAAGAAAAATGCCAAGTAGTCCTGACTTTTTTGAAGTGAGACAACACAGGGAGACCCATTCATTGGCTGGTGACCTTACTTGCACCAGATGTGTCCTCTGGGATTGGAATATGGGACGTCTATCAATGTAACTCTGAAAGCACAGGTTGGTGTATTCCATTAGAGGTAGTGGACTGTGCGGTGAGGAGCTGGACCAAGCCAGATGACCTGAGGACCTTGAATCCTGCCTGACTATGTCACTTATGAGTTGTGTGACCGTTATGAAAATATTTAAAATCACAATGGCTTGGTTTTGTTATCTATAAAAAGACAATCATAATAGTATCTACTTCTTAAGATTACATGAGTCAACACAATGTATGTAAGGCACCTGAATAGTGCCCGGTGTAGATCAGCGCTGTCATTAATGTAAATACTCAGTAGGTCTCTGCTTTTATTGTTCCTGTGGGTCGCGACCCCTGAAAATACATCCTGCATATCAGATATTTACATTACGATTCATAACAGTAGCAACATTACAGTTATGAAGTAGCAATGAAAATAATTTTATGGCTGGGGGTCACCACAACATGAGGAACTGTATTAAAGGGTCGCGGCATTAGGAAGGTTGAGAACCACTGGGACTAATCACAAAAACCACTCTTCAAAGGTGAGAGCCATACTGGCTTCTTTTGCCAGACACTGGGTGATTTGTACGTTGTCTCATTTACCTCTCCTGACAACTTGGTGAGGGAGCTTGAAAAGAGACTTGACAGGTGAGTAATCGGGCTTAGAGAAATCTTCTCCCACAACCTACAGCTAATAAAGGATGGAGACAGCATTTGGACCTGAGTTTGCCCAATTCCAGAGGCCTTCTCTTAACTTCTCCTCTATGCTGCCTCTCTTAGGTGGGAGTTCCAAAATGCTAGGGATGCATATGCCCCAGGGCTGTGTGTTGCAGGGGTGGGATGATTCTGAGGTCACTTGGTATTTTAGCACGTGTTTGTGACACTTGGGGGACCTATCCCTTTCCCTTATGACTCAAGCAAAAATCCTCCAGTTTGAACATAGCCCCTCATCTGTGCTCTACTATCTGTGTGTATAAGATTAATTTTATGTTTGTCCCATAAACCAAAATACAGGGAAGTATCTTTCTTGGGACAAAATCTAACTGAACATAGGGGCCATGTTTAGATTCTGGGGAAGGTGGTGGGGCATGCAAAGTAGATTGAAATGTATCCTTAGGTTCTAGTCATATTTTAAGTGGAACCTGAACATCAACTTGTCATGGAATTGACCTGAGGAAGAGTGGCTTCAGACAGGACACCAAAGTCAGTCACCTACCTGAAGGGCACACAGCTCTCTTGTGAGGGTTGCAGGAGCACCCTCTTGGGTGAGGGCATGGGCACCTCTCAGGACCCTGTGGTTTTGTAACTATTAAAGATCTGGGTCAGGGTCTATGGACTTCCAAGGGCCAACTCCTTCAGGCCACGTGCTGCAGGACTTGGCATTCATGTGTGGCTGTTGTTTCTGTCTTCATCATGATGGAGAGGTAATTTTTTGCTAAGAGCTGTTGGAGTGCCTGAGCCAGTAATTGGCTGGAAGTGTGGCCATAATCACATTTCCTGTTTCTATTAGGGCCTTGGATCCTGTAAGACATCAAAGCATCCTGCTGGAGGCTGCCCAACTGGGAGCTTTCAAGAAAGGACCAGAAACTTAGCTTTGTGGTCTACATGATATGGGGCAAGAAAGCTCTTTAGAAATTTGGAGGTTGAATGCTGTCCTTTGTGTTACTGTTGATTTTGGGATTGGAGGAGGCAGAGAAAGGGAGGTCCATGAAGGAAGCTTACATTCTTTGAGATTGTTCACTCTAGTGGGGTGTGAGGCCAGCGGGCAGTGGGCTCCTTGAATTAGTTGTTCAGTGTAAGCAGTGAGAGATAAAAAGCTTCTGGGACCTCTAAGGACACAGATATTACCTTGGACTCTCTCTGCAATTAGAAGGGAGGAAGGAAGCGTCTGCTTTTTCATTCTTTCCTCCCTCACTTTCTCTCCAATAATTTATTGAGCATTTTCTATGTGCTAGAGTTAAGTGATATAAATGTGGAGAAAACACACCAAGGAGTTCTCCATTTAGCAGGGGAGGTAGCCAATAATTACAACGTAGAATATAATGAGGCCTATGCAAGGAGCTAGGAGAACAGAGGAAGGAGCAACTGAGTGCTTAGAATGGGAGGTGGTGGCCAAGGATGAGAAGATACAGGGAGGATCAGGGCATGGTTCATAATTGAGCTGGCATTGAAGATGAACACCGGAAGAGTTTGCCAGGTGGTAAATTGGGGAAGGGCACACAGAAAGAGGAAACAATACAAAGAAAGGCTTGGAGTTATAATAAAGAATTGGATAGGTGTTCAGGAAATGGGGTATGTGGTGTTCTAATAAAAAGTGTGCATTAACAACACAAAATAAATGCGGCTTGTTAGCAATACGCTGATGTTGGTCTTGGACATTTTGAATATTTGTGACTTTAAGTAAACAAAAACAGATATTAGTTAACATCTGATAAAATGTGTGTTAATAAATCATGAATGTATTTTATTAGACAACAGAGTTTTAGTGTATCTGGAACATAACGTGTCATGAGAGTGAGAGAGAGAAGAATGAGATGAAGATAGGGCTGACTTCATGGTTGACTTGCTATGTGTTATGATTTTTCTTTTTCTCTCTACTTTTCATAATGGAAAAAACTCTACCATACATTAGAGAGCCTAGCATAATGAAGCCTTATATACCCATAACCCAACTTTAATAACCAAAAACTTTCTTCCATTTTTGTTTTATGATTCCTTTTGTTTTAGTTGCTGGAGTTCTTGAAGCAAATCCAGTACCCATATATATTTAAGTATAATTTCCTTTAAAAAAGCAGAACCACAAAAATGTAACAGATAATTTCTTTTAAAAATATAAGTACAATATCATTTTCACACTCAACAAAATAAAAATTCTTAAATATCATTTAAAATCTAGTCCATGTTTAGTGTTTACTGGTTATTTCAGATTTTTTTTTTTTACACAATTGGTTTGTTTAAATCAGAATTCAAGCACAGTCTACATACAGCATATGGATGATTTGTCTCTTGAGTGTCTCTTAATTTATATTAGTTCTCCACCCCCCCACCCCCCCGCCAAGCTTAAAATTTTTTAAAATTAAAAAAACTGGTAGTTAGAACTAGAGGCTTGATAAAATTCAAGATCTTTCTTTCTCTCTCTCTCTCTTTCTTTCTTTTTTTTTTTTCTTTCTTACATAATCCTCACCTGAGGATATTTTTCCCATTGATTTTTTAGTGAGTGAAAGGGAATATAGGGTCTTTTACAACCTTTGTCATAGCTCATTTTGCTCTGGCAACCTTGGCCTTTTTGCTTGGATTCAAATTCCCAAGTTTGGTCCTGCCTCAGTGCCTTTGTATTTGCCATTCCCTCTGCCTAGAATGCTTACCTACCAGACAGCTGCATGTCTCATGTCCTTGCTTCAGTCTGATCTGGGTTCAAATGTCAGTTCCTCACAGAGGCCTATCCTGACCATTCTATATCTAAGACCAACTCTTTCCTACACTTCATTGCTCATCTCTCACTACCTTTTTGATCTGCTTAGCTTTCTTATTAGCACTAATTACTACATAAGGTTATATTACACTAGAGGCCCAATGCATGGAATTTATGCACCCAGAGGATGGGGGGTGTCCCTAAGCCTGGCCTATACCCTCTCACAGTCTGGGAGCCCTTGGGGGATGTCCAACTAATGGTTTAGGCCCACTCCCCACTAAACTGGCAGTTGGACATCCTTAGCACTGCTGCAGAGATGGGAGAGGCTCCCGCCACCACTGCTGCACTCACCAGCTGTGAGCCTGGCTTCTGGCTGAGAGGTGCTCCCACTGTGGGAGCACACTGACCGCCAGGGGAAGCTCCTGCATTGAGTGTCTGCCCCCTGGTGGTCAATGAACATCATAGCGACCAGTCATTCAGCTGTTCAGTCAATTTGCATATTAGCCTTTTATTATATAGGTTACTTATCCCTCATCTACATCTTTCATTTACTTTTTTACTGCAGTATCCCAGTTCCAAGAAGAGTGCCTGATACACCGATGGTGCTCAATCAATGCTTGTACAATGCATGGACTCTACAAATGCTTATGAGTTTCTGCTATGTGCCAGACACTGTGGATTTAGTTTTGGTTTTGCTGCCACCTTTGCTTTTGTTATACTTTTGAAAACATTTAGAAGAAGGTCTGAGAGCCAAACAATAGACTTACAAGGGTACTCTGATCAAATTATATAATCCCTAATTATACCTTGCCTTTTAGATGTAACCTTTGTTGCTCTATTTCTAGCACCCCAGAGTGTCTGTCATTATCGTTTTTCCCTTTGTGGTTGAACACAGATGAGTCTGGCTGGGGATGCTGGGTGGCCAGTCAAGGCTCATGATGCACCTGTGTCCCCATGGTCTTTTTGTTTGTTTAAATTTTTTTTTAAAGAGTTCTTTTTCTTTTTTTGTGTGTTTTGTTTTTAATAGATTTTTGTTGATTTCAGAGAGGAAGGGCAAGGGAGAGAGAGATAAAAACATCAACGATGAGAGAGAATCAAGAATCGTTTATCTGCAGCCTCCTGCATGCCACCTGTTGGGGATTGAGCCTGCAACCTGGACATGTGCCCTTGACTGGAATCAAACCCAGGACCCTTCAGTCCACAGGTTGATGCTCTATCCACTGAGCCAAACTCACTAGGGCCCCACGATCTTATGTTGATGAGACTTCACTTTCACACTAGTATCAACACGTTCCTATTCCCTTTTCCAGTTATTAAAAACAAATGGCAAATTCAACTCAATATTGAGGCAGTTGTCCAGCTAAACATGACTGGACTGATAAGAGTAGTGGTCTTGCTAACCCTAACTGTCAAGTGGAGGTAGCGTCATTTTGCCATGGCTCAGTGTAGTCTGCTAATTTCTGGTAGGAGCCATCGGTGACCATATGTAAGGCACTGATGATTGTACTAAGGTTGCACTTCAGAAGGTGTGACTTGGGTTGTCAACCTCCTGTATTGGTCCTAAACTTGTGTCTAACCAGGAGGTGGCACCCTTTCTCTGCCCAGCTAGTAGTGGCTGGTCATCACTGTGGGGAGGGAAAAAGATGCATTTTTATGGCTAGACTGTCATTTCAGGGGCTCTAAGATATACATTTTCCTCTTCTAAAGAGACACACAGTTCCCATGAAGGAACCCGCATGGGCTTCAATGCTGCAGCTGCCGGAGCCACTCCTCTCTTCCCTCCCAGGGGCCACTACCACCTCTGTTTCTTTGGGTTTCTCTCCCCTCAGAATGAGCAGTGTGTTTGGGAGAGTGGTCAGAACAGGATTGTGATGAAGGTAGAGGGAAAATGTAAAAGAAGACAAGATGGTTGTGGGACTGCTTCCTGCAATGGTTGTTTCTCTCTCTCCATATTATGAGCAGCCCTTCTGCTCTCATGCCTGGAGTAACACAGTTGTCCTGTATTTCCGCACATAGGGCTCAGTCCCAGTCCTGCTGGTCACCTGGGCTGCTATTTGCTCTGAGCCCTTTCTTTTCTTTTCTTTCTTTCTTTTTTTTTTTTAAATATATATATCTTTATTGATTTCAGAGAGGAAGGGAGAGAGAGAGAGAGATAGAAACATCAATGATGAGAGAGAATCATTGATTGGCTGCCCCCTGCACCCCCACACTGGGGATCGAGCTTGCAACCCAGGCATGTGCCCTTGGCCAGAATCGAACCTGGGACCGTTCAGTCCGCAGGCCGATGCTCTACTCACTGAGCCAAACTAGCTAGGGCTGAGCCCTTTCTTTCATGTTAGATGGATTGAGGGGAATCTAAGGTCTAAATGGGGAAGAAAGAAGAAAGGAGTAGGAGAAATGAATAAGAGAAGAAAACGTGAGGAAAGAGACAGCTAAACAGACATCAAATAGAGAAACACAAAAGACAGAGAAAGACACAAAGGGAGAGTTACAATGACACATACCCAAGGCAGGGGGTGTTGATATGGAGGCAGAAGAGTGGATTTCCATCCTAGCTCACCTACTGCAAGCTCTATGAGGCTGGGAAAGTCACTATTGCTCTGAGCCTCAGTCTTCCTATCTGAAATGGGAACAATTACACTTCATCTCCACCACTGTGATGAGAACTGAATGGAAGGCATGGAGGAGGTCCTTTTGTAAGTGACAACGCTCTAGATAAAATGCATGTTACCTGAGGTTAATCAGACCTTAAGAGAGAGGATGTTATCCTGGTCCATGCTTGCCGGAAGCCGGTCCATCCTTGCTGCTTGACATAGTCGCTGCAGGAAAGAAACATCTGCACAGCATATGTTTCAAGGGACCTGGCGTATATAGCATACTGTTCTTAATATGTTTGCTCCCCTTAGCGCTGTGTGTTTTAACCAAGGTCACCTCTCCGAGAAAGGTTGTTTCCCCAGGTAGGAATTTTTCCCTGAAGTCAGGGAGGGGATGAAACTCCTTAACTAAGTGCCAGGCGGGTAGTTAATCACTTCAACTACAAACAATCATGCTTAAGCTACATAATCTTTACTCCCTGGAATGGAGATAAGAAACGCCCTAACCTTTGGAATAGAGATTGATAGGATTGGAATCAACTGGTATAAATACAGTTGAAACAAGACAACAGCAGACAGAACTTAGGAGACAGAAAGAAGACAGAACCTACACGGAATCTAGAGACAGAAGAACTTCGCTGGAGAGAACATGGCAAAAGATCCTGGACTGAACCTGACTACAGAAATTGGCAAGAGAACCTGACTAGAACCTGGTGACTGAACCTGGCCAGAACCTGGCTGGAGAACCTAGCGAGGGAACATGGCTACAGAACCTGGCTGGAGAATCTGGAGAACCTAGCAAGAGAACATGGACACAGAACCTGGCTGGAGATCCTAAGCAGAACCTCTCTGGAGATCCTAACCAGAACTTCTCTGGAGATCCTGACCAGAACTTGGCTAGAGATCCTGGCTAGGATGCTGATCAACTGAACGCTGTCTCCGTGTCATTCCTTCTTCGCCGACTCCGTCCACACCTTTGGGGACCCTTGGACCTGCTGGGGTTGGACCCCGGCACATGCTGAATCCTAGGGCTGGGGCGTAGATGAAACCTTAGCCGCCTGCACCATAATTTCATTTTCTCAGAGCATTTTATGAGCGGGGAAATATCCCTGCCTGGGGTGGCAGTGTGTGTGTGTGTGTGTGTTTGCACGCGTGCACATCCATTTCTAGATTACTCTCAGAATTAACACTCATAGCTAACATTTTATTGAACTTACTATGTGCCAGGTGATTTTCTATGTGCACTTCATGAACTAACACTTAATCTTCATAACTCCCTTATGAAGTAGGTACTACTATTAACTTCATTTTACAGATGTTGATATTGAAGCACAGATGAAAAGAAATTGCCTGAAGTCACACAGAAAGTGGCAGAGGATATTAAAACCCAAGCCATCTTGTGCCAAGGTTCTTCCCTAACCACTCTGCTATACTGACTCTCGAGTTAGGTCCATGTCCCTCACTCTCTCATCTGGCAGGAAGCTGGAGGCTGCCTCAGAGGAGAACTTAACTGGCACACACATCTCATTCCAGGGGGACACTCTGGGGGTCTGTCCCTGCACTCAGGGTGTTGGGGTGGTGTTTTTGCTGGAGATGCCTCCTTAGCAGGCCAGATGTTCCATAATTCCCTTTCCCTGCAGTGAGGTGGCAATTTCAGCACTTTAAGAGAGAGAAGTGGGGAGAAGGACTTCATGTGCCCTTTATTCCTGTTCAAACACAACACCCATACAATGACTAGACACTACTAGCCACCCTGTTTCCAGCCTTGTTTCTGGAGGTGGGAACACCTGTTGTCTGAAGGTCCTGGGCTCTAGAACTGGGCTTGGTTAGCAGCAGCTGCGAGCTGGGTTTGCAGTGAAATTGTTCTCACAAAAGGAAGAGTACTGTCTGATTTTAGTTACTTGCTTTAGGGCAGAAATTGTGGGCCCAGAGTGAAATCCAATGACAGCTTCATTTTGCCTTGTTTCATATCAGAAAGTGATATGCAAGTGACTAGGTGGGCAAGATTCCCTAAAAGAGGCATCAGGAAGGCCTTTGCAGGTAGCCTCATTTTGCTTCCATGCAGATGCACTTGGCACCCATTGTCTGAAAACAAGGCTCACAGTCTGTGGGTCTCAGCTTCACTCCAGAGAAGGGAACATTTCCACATGGGCTCCTAGGCCAGAGAGCTAAGGCTCCATTTAGGGGAATTGCCCTGAGGGTGTTTTCTAATGCACTCATTGCTCTGGTCTTCTCTCCTTGTTTCATTGAGTAGTTTTTAAAAAGAAGGTGTTGGGGTGCTCTATTCCCTGTGTTCTATCATGTTGGAAAACATCTGATTAGGACCTTGCATTTGAACAACAATCTGTTGTAACTTGCAATTATGTCAAACTTGCTTTCCCTCAGACCATTTGTGGTCTGACTCCCTGCAGGCACTGAATGTTGCTGTTTGAAGTCTGAAGCCAGTCTGATGTTTTACTTCTAGTTTATTCTGTTTATTCTTTCTTGATCTCTGAGATCTAATACTTTAACTAGGATGTGTCTTCATGATGTCTATCATGACTGATCTATTTTGATTATTCTTTTTCTTTGATGTTCAATAACTTAACTAGGCTAAGAAAGATATATTGATAGGCTATAAAAGATATATTGATATCTTTTATTGTAGAAAAACTATTCTTGGTATATATGGGCCACCATTTGATTTGCTGATTCTTTCTTCATTCCAGTGAAATATTCTGGTATTATGTTTGAGAATTTTTATTGATTTCATTTTTTTGAACCTTAGTGGCACCAATTTTGTTATGTTTGACAATCTTTGTCCACTACTTCTATCATTCCCTATCAAATTGCTTTAATCTCTTAGTCTTATTTTCTCCCCATTCATTGTGACTATGTCAAGCTTTTCCCCAATCCTATTCATTCTATTTCTCAGCTGGGTCTATTTCATTTCATTTAGCTGTTTCAAATTTATTTATTAGATGTGTAACAATTTGTTTCCTTAGCTCTGTGAAATTTCTTTTTTTTTGTTCTATCATCTCCTGTTTATTGATTTTTAACATAGTTTTTCTTTATTTTAATTTTCCCCCATCTCCATTTATGCCCCCTAGACCCTCTCCCACCTTCCCCCTGTTGCCTCCCCACACCATCACCACACTGTTGTCTGTGTCCATAAGTTCTTTCTATTTTGCTCAATCCCTCCACCCCACTTCCAAAATTCTCCCATCAACAGCTGTCTGCATGCTCTCTATCTATGAGTCTCTATATTTTGCTTGTTAGTTCAGTTTGTTCATTAAATTCCACATATGAGTGAAATCATATGGTACTTGTCTTTCTCTGACTGGCTTATTTCACTTAGCATAATGTTATCCAGGTCGGTCCATTCTATCACAAAGAGTAAAATTTGCTTCCTTTTTATGGCTGAGTAGTATTCCATTATGTAATGTATCATAGCTGTTTTTTTAAAATATATTTTATTGATTTTTTATAGAGAGGAAGGGAGAAGACTAGAGAGTTAGAAACATCAATGAGAGAGAAACATTGATCAGCTGCCTCCTGCACACTCCCCTCTGGGGATGTGCCCGCAACCGAGGTACTTGCCCTTGACCGGAATCGAACCTGGGACCCTTGAGTCTGCAGGCCAATGCTCTATCCACTGAGCCAAACCGGTTAGGGCTATCATAGCTGCTTTATCTACTCATCTACTGATGGACACTTTGGCTGCTTCCAAATCCTGGTTATCCACATATATAAAAGGCTAATATGCAAAGTGTCCCCACGGGAGTTCGACCTGGAGACCGGGAGTTCTATTGCTCACTATGACGTGCACTGGCTACCAACACGGAATGAAGGAAGGCCCTGGGTGGCAGCCGGAAGGCCCCAATTGGCCCTGATTGGCGGCCAGGCGTAGGGACCCTACCTGTGCATGAATTTTGTAAATAATGCTGCAATGAACATGGAGGTGTATATATTCTTTTGAATTAGTGTTTTGGGTTTTATTACATCAATCCTGGCTAACATTTCTCTTTTTTGGCTGCAGAAACTTTGGAGTTCTCTTCTTTCTTGGAGAAACTTCAGTTTTGCTCTCAAGGCCTTTCAACTGATTGGATGAGGCTCACCCACACCATCAAGGATAATCTTTCCTTAAAGTCATCAGACTGTAGATGTTAACTACATCTACAGCACACTTTCAACACAACACCTAGATTAGCATTGGATTGGATAAGTGGATAGGATCACTTAGACATGTTGGCACATAAACTAACCATCACAAACGTGGAATGGAGAGGGAGGAAAGGGCAAAATGACAGAGAGGTTGGTTTGGCATATTATTCCCTCCATGTCTTAAATGGTTAAAAACATGTTTCTGCAGGACCAACAATGAGAACATCACATTTACATAACTCAGCAAGTGAGTTCCTTGGAAATGCTCCACCATGCTACTGTCCATGGGAAGATGTACTGTTTGAGATTTATAGTACACATCACCATACTGACAACCTCCAGAAATCACACAAGCAAAGAAGCTTGTTTATCTTTTTTCTTTTAAAATTCAGCTTTTCCCAAACTCATTTGACCATGAAACTTTTCCCCATGTGACATCCACCAACAGAGAACATGCTTAGGGAAAGGCTGGCTTGATCGCCTCTCCTTAAAGTCATACCTGGTTCACTTGGATACTGCTGAGGCTCCCATGATAACACAAAAAGAACCAATTTTTCAGTCACTCACTGCACATAAACATTTCCTGCTTTCCTGGTGTTCATAAAAGTCCAAGGTTGACTGACACAAAAAAGTGAAATTTTGCTGCTTGTGTCTTGTACATATGAGTAAGCCTTTTAAGACATAAACAATGCAAAATGATTTTCACCAAATCTTTGAGCAAAATGGTCTCTAGGAAAGAGCTGCTTTGCATATCAGAACCCAGTGGGAAAAGCTTGATCTTATGCCCTTGTGAGCTGGTACCCCAGGCAGCAGGAAGCTGTGATGCAGTAATGTGCAATTAACCTCATCCAACAATTTCTTCTGCTAGTTCTTGAGTTTCTACTGGGGACTAGGCCACTTTCTCTGTGTGTGTGTGTGTGTGTGTGTGTGTGTGTGTGTGTATACTCACATGCGGAAATGAGTAAAGAGCTATAGTGTAAGTTAATCGACTTTTTGGGGGTAGGATTTGATTTAGTAGCAGAGACTCCTCAAATAAGTGTCTTAGACGAAAAGACTAGGGTTTATTTTTCTCTCATGTAACAGTCTGTTACTAGACAGACCTGAGCTGGAATGTGGTTACAAGGTGCAAGGGATCCAAGTTATGCCATTTTAAAGGTGTTGCTCTCATTTTATCATCTAAAAAATAGCTAAATACCACATCCTCATTCTGGCAAGGAAGGAGGCAAAAGTGATCCCAAGAAGAGTGCTTTCCCTCCCTTTAAGCCTCAGTGGTGTTCAACCTTCTTAATGCCTCGACCCTTTAATACAGTTCCTCATGTTGTGGTGACCCCCAACCATAAAATTATTTTCATTGCTACTTCATAACTGTAATTTTGCTACTGTTATGAATCGTAATGTAAATATCTGATATGCAGGATGTATTTTCATTGTTCACGACCCACAGGTTGAGAACCGCTGCTAAGGGTATAGCAGAACTTTCCTACATCACCTACTATATATCTTAGCTTCAAAGAGGGGGAGTTGGAGAACCATAATCTCAATTCCAGGTGGTCATGAAACACAGAAAAAAAAAGCTGTTATTCTGGAGAATGGGAGAGTGGATTTTGAAGAATAACATTCTCTTCCACAGGGTTATATAAAATAAATACTTTAATCAACCCTTGGCTTTTCCTAAGCAAGATGCACCACAGGCCTTTTATTCCAAGGACTGGACTAAGGGATTTGGATGCCAAGAGCTGAGAACCTCAAGGTGAGGAACATTTATACTTGAGTGGATAGGAACCATCCCAGGATATAAAATGTTTTAGGCTGACACTACTGTTTCCAAAGAACTCCCAAAGTACTTTGTTTTTAATGGCAACTTAACTCATTGCATTGTAATTACTTCTCAGTGTAGATGGGTCTGCTTCCCCAATTATACCTGCTCCTGTAGGGCGGGGACTCTGTTCTGTGTCTGACTCATGGTAGGTACTTAGTAAACATTGGCTGGCTTCAGTGTGGGGAGTTGACACCCACTCGCATTCCCACTTCTGCCTCCAAAACGACCTTAACTCTGACATTCTCTTAATTGGAAGTATTGGAGGTGAATCTACATTCTATCTGAGGACTTGGATACATGGCATCAACTCTATTCTTGGGATCCCTGTCTGGCGGTTGGTTGCTTAACCAATTCTAATTTCATATGGAACATATCTACTTCTGCTTCTGGATATTGTTTTGACTATCCATTGTCATGTATCAAACTACCTCAAAACTTAGTGGCATGAAAACATTTGTTGTGCTTACAGATGCTGTTGGTCAGGAATTTGGATGGGGATGGTTTGTTTCTGTTTCACAATGTCAGGGCCTCAACTGGAAGTCTCAGAGGCTGGGGGTGACTCAGCATGGGGCAGGGGCGGGAGGTGGGGGGCTGGGATTATCTGAAGTTTCCCTCGTTCTCATGTCTGTTGCTGGCTGTTGGCTGGGACCTTCGCTGGGGCTGTTGTTGGAACATTTACATGTGGTGTCTCTATGTGGCTTGGGCTTCCTCACAGCATGGAGGTTGGGTTCCAATGGTGAACTTCCCCCAAATGACAGAAGGTGGAAGGTGCATTGCCTTAGTTCTAACTTAACTCAGGAAGTCACGCACTATCACTTCCACCATATTTTGTTCTCTGTGGCCATCACAAAGGCCCTTTCAGCCTCAAGAGGAGAAGGAATAGATTCTATCTCTTGTTGGGATTGTGGTGGTGGTGGCTCATCCAGAGTAAGGAGTGAGGAGTCCTGGATTCACTGAGGACACTGGCAAATGATGCCATCAGCCACATCCCCCTCATTCCAGAGGGCCCAGGAAGAGTCAGGAGTCTTGGAAAAATCCCTGGCATCCCCAGCACCCTGAACAGCACCACGGGGCAGTGGAAATCTCCCTCAACTGGGAGCGAAGAGGCCTGTGATCTGATGGTCATGTGTTGTAGGACAGGCCACTTGATCTATCTGAGCCTCAGTTCCCTTATCTGACAGGTGAGAAGTTTGGACTAAATCAGTTGTTTCCTAACCCTTTACAGCAGGGGCTTCTTCTCCTTTATATTATTTATTTATTTTTTAAAAATATATTTTATTGATTTTTTACAGAGAGGAAGGGAGAGGGATAGAGAGTCAGAAACATCGTTGAGAGAGAAACATCGATCAGCTGCCTCCTGCACGCTCCCCACTGGCGATGTGCCTGCAACCAAGGCACATGCCCTTGACCAGAATCGAACCTAGAACCCTTCAATCCGCAGGCCAACACTCTATCCACTGAGCCAAACTGGTCAGGGCTTCTTCTCCTTTTTAATTTGTATTATTTTCAAACTTAGTTTAGGTGGAACCCAACATATGAATTGACTAAAGGTCAATGAAAAGGGTTTTGACCATATACATGCCCACTTGTCCTTTCCTGCTCCTTGGGGATTCTCCAAGGTTCCTCAGTGCTCCTTGGAGCGTGTTTGAAAACCCTTTGGGCCAGGATCTTTCCTAAGGGTCTGCAGGATGGGATTGGGGTGAGAGAGGAAAGACTCACCACTCATCTCTCAGATTTCCCTCCTCAGAGCAGTTTCTGCTTCCTTCTTGCTCCCTACTTGAGTCCCCACCCCTACCTCTCAGCCATCTCACATCACAGCATCTTCTGGGTGAGTCCAAGTCCCACAACCCCCCGGGGAGAGCCATATTTAGGGAGCATGAGTATCTGTTGGTATTGCTTGAATTTGGTGCCCTTTCAGCCTCCTGTCATTTGTGCCAAACCAGCCAGGTCTGGGAAGAAGTTGGGGATTCCACGGAGGCCTAAGGGCTATGGGGACTGTGGTCTTCACAGGGTTACCGTCCAGGCCTCTGCTGGTGACTCTGGAGGAGAGGAGTGTCCTGCTTTCCCAGTTCTTTCCCTTCACTGATGCTCTCATCCGCTGTCCCACCCCCTCCCTCTACCTGACTCTTCCCCACCCCCTCCCAGTCCACTCCCACCCCACTTTTTCTCTCCCACAATTTTTGCCCCATCTCTTTGTCTCGCCACAGCATCTCTCTTTTTAAAAAAAATCAATCCAGAGAGCGATTAGGTTTGCAAATGAGCGGGCAGAAAACCGGGAACAAAGGGAGCCAGAGCCCAAGAGGGAGCAGGTATAATTACTGTAATTAACTCAAGCAGCAGGGACGCATCCCCTTGGCAGAGGCTGCTGCAAGGTACTGTTCAGGCGCAGCAGGGGACGCTGAGGGGAGTGGCACCCGCCAGGAACTCAGCCGGTTCCCCCTTCCCCAGGATTAGGGTGTCCTTCCCAGGGGCCCTGGCTCTGGAAGCTCCTCCAGGAGCAGGTACCTGTGAGAGGATCCACCTGGTCTTCTGTCCTGGGCTCTGCAGGAGCCAGGAGGAGGGGATCCAGGCTCAGAGAAGAAGATCTGGTCTCCTGACTGGCAGAGTGGGGGCCAGAGAACAAAGTTACCTCTCTCATCACTTCGCTGGACGCTTGTCTCTTTCTTGCTTTATGACATCCTGGGAGCCTGCTCTGTTGTCCCTGGGAGCCCAATACTTCTAGAAGCCTTGGGGAGAAAAACAAGTCTGATGCCATAAAACTGTCACCTCTGTGTCCTCAAGCATCCCCAAATATACACCTCCTGCACCCGAGGCCTTCCGTGCACCTTTGCAACCTTCCCTTTCACTTCATCTTCTAGCCACGTCTGACCATGGGCTGAGCATGACCTATATTCTTCCGTTCTCTGCCCTCACACGTTGGGCCGGCCCTTTTCTCCTCTGTGCACTTTCCCAGATGCAGTTGGTAAAAGGTTACCCACCTTTTGAGATACATTTGAAGTTAGAGCCATGTCTGTGAAGTATATATGATCTCACCTTCCAAAAAAGCCCATAGCCCTTGCCTCTTTTATGGACCTTACCTCACTGTTCCCCTCCCATCTCCTATCCTTTGGAAAAGGCAGACAGATCCTGACTTTAGATTTGTGGAGTTTAACTGCCACCTTTGGGCTCTGGATCAGTCAGATCCCTTTTACTTGCCAGTGACAGGAACCCCAACTCAAACTGGTGGAAATAATGAAGGGAATTTATTAGTATCAAAAGCCTGGGGATGTTTGTAGTTAGGCATGGCCGATCCAGGGGCCCAAGTATTATCACCAGATCTCTCTCCCTCTCTCCCATTTCCTCGGTGTGGGTTTCCTTCCCAGCAAAACTCTCTACAACACAGTCCCCGGCATCTCCAGACCAACATTATTCTTAAGCCATGATCCCGGGGAGAGAGTTTCTCCGTCCTGCTGTTCCAGAAGACACCTGAATTGACTCATTGGGTTGAATTGGGTCTAGAGCCAAAAACTGGTTAGTGGACGTGAAACCCAGTGACTGGCCACGCTGGCATCAAGTGCTGCAACCTGAGGGAGGACTGAGGCAAGCCCTATCCAAACCACGTGGGCTCCCAACGGGGAAGAGTGGTTCCTCAACAGGAAGTAGAAGAGCACACAGAGATGCTGCACAGGTGGAGACAGCAGATGCCCACCACTGGTTCAGAGCACCCAGGTGAGGGCCCAGCCCCTGAAAATGCCCCATATCCTCCCATTTTTATACTCGACCCATCCTTTAACACCCAACCCATGTCCATTAGCTCTGTGATGCCTCCCCATCTGCTCTAGGTGCCCAGAGTCTGCACCACTTTCCCAAGTGCAGACCTTTATGGCGCCTTATCAAGATCTTTATATTTTCATTTGTTAAAGCCTCATTGAGCAACATGATTATAGGCCCACTGGGAGCAGGGATGTGTCCATCCTTGTATTTCCCCCTCCTATCCTAATACAGCCCTGGGTGCCTGGATAGTGCTACAGTGAACCATGCATGGATTACAGATCATATCCAGGTCTGAAAACTGACTGGGTCCCTTACCACCCCTGTGACCTTGGGAGTCCCCGGACCTCTCTGCACCTTAGTTTCCACATCTAGAAGTTAGGGCTATGAAAACATCTATTTTACAGAACCATCCTATCTAATAAAGAGGGAATATGCTAATTGACCCTCACACTGTCGCAAAGATGGAGGTGCCCACAGCCAATAAGGAGGGAATATGCTAATTGCCCCACCCTCAAGGGCAATGCCCACAGCCAATAGGAGGGAATATGTTAATTGACTGCCCCACCCTCAAAGATGGCAACGCCCACAGCCAATAAGAAGGAATATGCTAATTGCTGCTCTGCCCTCAAAGATGGCTGTGCCCACAGACAATAAGGAGGGAATATGCTAATTGACTGCCACACCCTCAAAGATGGCAGCGCCCACAGCCTCAAGATGGTGGTGCCCATTCCCCTCAGCCCCACCAGGGCGGCAGGCATGTGGCAAGGCTGGGCCCTCCCCCAGGTGGGGCCGGTCACTCCACCTGCCTGCCTCCAGAGTCCCCCAGTCCTCTCAGCTCACCAGCTAAATCTTGACTCCCCCAAGATTTAACTACAGTTGGCTATTTGCACCTGTGTATTCAACCAACCATGAATTGAAAACAATATTTTTAGAGATAGGCTTGGGGAAAGGGAGAGGAAGTGGGAGTTAGTGTTTAATGGGCACAGAATTTCAGTTTGGGAAGATGTAAAATTTTAAAAATAAATAGTGGCGATGGTGACACAGCATTGTGAATGTAATTAATGCTACTGAGTTTTACACTAAAAAATGTTTAAAATAGAAAATTTTATTCTCTCTATTACCATAATAAAAAATTAAGTTAAGAAAAAAATAATTTTTAATCCTCAGTTGGGAAAGTGCAGTTGAGAATATGAAAATACTGTTTTCTGTCAGGTTGACCCTGGATGTGAAACCTGCAGATTTCAAAGGGCTGACTGTATTTATTGAAAAAAATTCTGAGTATAGGTCGACCCACACAGTTCAAACCATATTGTTCAGGGTGAACTGTATAGGATTGAGTATTTATTTAGTTACAACTGAGGTTAAAAACAGGCATTGGCCTTCCTTATTTCTGTGATACTGTGGTCGCCAGGCTGTCCTTTGCCTCCTTAATCATTTGTTTTGTTTTCCTTGGCCAGCTTCTCTTATTTTTTTCTCTACCTTTTAAACGATGTGCGTGTGCAGGGCAGCAGAGTGGAGTGGTCAAGAGCTCAGACAGGCTCTGGTCCTCGCTTGCCTCCATGTGGGTTACAGTTATACCAGTTGCTGGAGAATAACCTCAGGCAAGTTAGTTAACCTCTGAGCGGCCCAGTTCCTCACCTGTAAAGTGAGAAATCACAATAGTATTTACCCCATGCTGCTGGACTGAATGAGTTGATTTGTGTAAAGCACTTAGAACAGGACTTGGTAGGGAGCAAATGCAATAGAAACATTAACTATTACTCCTATTTTAATGTACCAAACTGAAATACGTTATCCTTCAGCATCAGGTTGAGCCAGTTCTTTAAACTTCTATTCTTTCACTCCTCTCCTAATTTTTAAATTTAGTCCCTCATAGTTTCAAGTATGGATTACTCCCACACCTTTCTAAATGGTCTCCCCTCCCTGTCTTGCCTTCTGATCTATCCTTCACACAAAAAGCTAATCATATCTCTCCCCTCATTTGTCTTTGAGTGGCATCCCATAGCGATGAGGACACAGAGTCCAAACTCTAGGGCATTACATGCAAATGATTTTCCTTGCTTACTTCTTTAGCCTCATCCCTACCCACTGTTATTTTCACCAGTTTTTAATGAATCCTTCCAGGGATATGCTGTACATAAACAAGCCTATATCCTCTCTTCTTCACACATATGATGCCCGTTGCTACACAGTTTTGCACCTTACTTTTGTCACTTATTATCCTACAAATTGTTCCTTATAGATTGACCTCATTCTTTTAAAGGCAGAGCCTGCACTCCTAGCCCCTACTCTATTCTGCCCCAGTGAATGACAGCCGAGTGATTTTTGGCTCTAACTGATGCTCAACAAATAGTTGAAGAGTTGAACACATTACGTTAAAACTGCGCCCAGGTGGCTGGATTCTCGTGTTCTGATGACTGGAGGAAACAGGATGCTCCATATTCAGTTTGGGGTCCTGTGTAATCCGGGTGGTTTGTCCTCTCCTTACACATCTCTGAAGAAGTTCTTCTTGCCTCCTGCATTAATTTTGACATAGTCCAATTTATCAATTTTTCCTTCTATAATATATGCTTTTTTGGGTACTAAGAATTCTTTGTATATACTATGGTCATAAGATTTTCCTCCTGTGTTTTCTTTTAGACATTTTTAATGTAGCATTTACAAATTAAGCCAATGATCAATTTTAAGTTAAATTTTGTTTATAGTGTAAGTCAATGTGTAAGGTTTATTTTCTTTCTAGGATAGTCAATTGTGCTAGAAACATTTGTTGAAAATCTTTTCTGCATTGATTACTTTGGCATTTTTGCCCAAAATTAATTGACCATATATGAGTAGGTCTATTTCTGGGCTCTTTACTCTGTTCCATTGACCTCGGCGTCTATCCTATTAATAGCATACTGTCTTTATTATTGTAGCTTTATGGTAAATGTTAAAATAGTGTCATTTTTACACTATTTTAGGGTGTAGTGTAGGATGTGGTCTAAGTCCTTCAACTTTGGTCTTCTTTTTTACAGTTTTTTTTTGTGTGGCTATTTTAAGTCCCTAACATTTACATATAACTTTTATTGTCAGTTTGTCAATTTCTATTAAGAAAAAACGCAGTGACATTATGATTGAGATTATATTGAATACCTGAGTCTTAACAATACGGAGTCTTTCAGTCCATAAACATTGTATACATCCTTATTTATTTAGGTCTTCTTTAATTTTTTTCTGTGATTATTTTATCATTTTCAGTGTGGAGATTTCAAATATGCTTGCTTAAATTTATCCATAAGTGTTTTCTGTCTTTTGATGTTATTATAAATGGTATTTGTGGTAGCCAGTCTCCAAATTGGCTCCCGGTGATCCTTCCCTTCTGATATTAATGCCTTCATATAATACCTGGCCCCCTTCTCCAACCCCCATACACACATTGTACCAGAGTTGGTCCGGGTGACCAATAGAATATGGCATAAGTCGAATGCCATGTCTGAGATTGGTAATAAAAGGCATCATAGCTTCTTCTTTGCTCTCTTGTGCATTGCTTGCTCTGGAAGACCTGGGAACCTCTCTGTTGGAAAATCCAATGTGGTGAAGAACAGAGACCTCCTAAATGAGGAACTGAGGCCTCCACCAGCAAGTCGAGAATGAGTGAGTGATCTTGGAAATGGATCCTCCAGCTCAGGTCAGACCTTCAGATGACAGCAGCCTGAGTTGACATCTTGACTGCAACATCCTGAGAGACCCCTGAGCTGAAGGACTGCCCAGTGAAGCTGCTTCCAGATTCTCAACTCTCAGAAATTGTGTGAGATAATAAATGTTTGTTGTTTTAAACTGGTAGTTTGTTATATAGCAATTGAGAACTAATACAGTATTGTGTTTTTTAAATTGATGGTATTTATCTTATTTCAATTTCCAATTCTTCAATATCCAAATAGCATAGAGAAATTCTCTTAAAAAAATAAAGATCTTGTGTCCTGTGTCCTTGCTAAAATCAGCTCTTTTCGCAGATATTTTAGGGTTTTTTATATAGGTAATCATGTCATCTTTGACAAAGATAGTTTTACTTTTTTCCCCCCAAATCTGGATGCCTTTTATTTTCTCTACTGCCTTTTTAAACTAGCTGGAACTTTCAGTATTATGTTGCATAAAATGGTGAGGGCAGATATTCTTGCCTTGTTCTTGATCGTAGGGAAAACCATTCAGTCTTTCATTATAAGTATGATGTTAGTTGTAGTCTTTCCATAGATGTTCTATATTGGGTTGAGGAAGTTTTCTTCTGTTCTTAAGAAATTTTCCCAATTCCTGTCATCAATATTAGACGTAGTTTTATTATAATAACAGATAGTTGTTATAGTGAGACCTACACATTTATATATTTAAATTCATATAGAATGATATTTACATGTTTAAATTACATTTTGAAATCAGAAGATGAAGTATAGCTTAAGTTTTAAAGTAAAGAGAAGAAAAATACACAGGACAAAAATAGAATTAACAGTAAAAATATCACTATCTGGTCTTGATACAACATGTAGACACTTTTTGTTAGAAAGCTACATTTTAATCTGATTATCCAAACCAATAAAATATGGATGGCTCAGTGCCATTTTGCCAGCAACTTGTTTGGCTGGATCATAAACTAACATTTTTGAAAGCAAACCTAAGGTATTTTCAACCAAGTTTTTCAATGGGATGCTAGGTTTCCTGGTTTCAACTTGGGAAACGTATTCTTATAGTCCTGTGAAGATTCTACTTCTGGCACACTTTATTTTTGGTGGTGCCCCAAAACTTTGAAAATCCCGAAGAGTTGATTAATTTCTGAATCCCCAGATGGCTTATTGTTGCTAATTCTGCAGGTATGGTTTCTGACTTCCAGAGGTCAGCTAGCTTAGTTGTGAGCTGACCAAGCAGTACTTCTGGAGATCTATAGTGTACCAGAGTGCTGCTACCTCACGTATGTTTCCTCTGATTGGTATTCCAAAACCTCTGAAAGGCCCAAACCAGCTGGTTTACTAGTCATTATTCCTTTGTTATCAGTGGACTTTGAGGTTTTAAGTCTCTGTAAGAGCTCTTCTAGAGTGACAGAACACAACCTCTTGCATGGTTTTGTATGTTTCTCTCTCTCTCTCCCCCCCTCTCTCTCTCCCTGCCTCTAAAATCAATAAGCATACCCTTGAGTAAGGTTTAGAAGGATAGAAAAAAGATGTGCTTATGAACAAGTGAAGAATCCACGAACTGACCAGAAGGGATAGAGTCCAAGTATTTCTGGAGATCCAAGGTATTCAAAGATGAGATATAACCTAGAGTCCTTCATAAGCACATATTTTTTTTTCTTTCTAATCCTCACTCAAGGATAATGCTTATTGACTTTAGAGACAGGAAGGGGCGGGGGCGGAGAAAGGGAGAGAGACAGAGAGAGAAACATTGATGTGAGAGAGAACATCAACTGGTTGCCTTCCATATGTGCGCTGCCCGGGGGTCAAACCTGCAACCTTTTGGTATATGGGACAATGCTCCAACAAACTGAGCCACACTGGCCAGGGCTATAAGCACCTCTTGAAGACTGTATTTGAATGACAAAGTTCTTTTAATAGAGAAATTCCTAGAATTACAGTACTAGAAATCTCTTCCTCTTTACTTTCTCATCTGATTTTCATCATGGCTACCACTTGACCTGTTGTTTTGTGTCTACCATGATGCATAACTCCATAGGTACTTTCTCCAATTTTCTGTTTTGATGTAATATTCCATAGTTATTCAGTAGGTATGGTAGATTCCAGCTTATTATTCTGTGATGGTGGGGGTGGGTGGGGTGGTTGAGGGGGTGGTGAAGACAATAGTGACTGGCATCATGTCTGTGTTGCTCTTTCTTAAACTTCTGAGAACCCTGAGAATTTTTACTATGAATTGTTTTCTAATAATCTTTCGGAGTCTATTGAGATAATTGTATTTTTTCTTTTTTGTTGAGTTAATATGGTGAATCCCATGGTTTGTATTTTAATGTTAAACCAGCTTTGCATTTTTGAAAAAACATCCATTTAGTCATCGCATATAAATTGTTTTTGAAAATACTCAATGAATACTTTGTTCTATTATTTCAGGCACATCTTCATTTTATGCATCTGAGAGAGGCCAGGAGATGCTGCTCCCGATTGGCTGCTGCATGGGAGAACAGAGGCCCTTGGTGCCTGAAATGTGCACAGTTAGGCTTTTGTAACCCTCTCAGATCCTTGGGAGATGTACCCATACTGAGCAGAGAGAGAGGAAGGGAGAGAGAAAGTGATTTGCTGTTCCACCTTTTATACATTCATTGGTTGGTTCTTGTAGGTGCCTTGGCTGAGGATCAAACCCACAACCTTGATGTATCAGGACGATGCTCTAACCAACTGTGCTTCCCAGCCGAGGCCAGAATCTTGATAAATTGTGGATAATTTTCTGCTACCTTGAATCAATATATTTATTTGAATCAAATATTTGTTCAACTTTAGTTTGGAGGAGAACCTGAAAACTGGGATAGTGAGTGGAAGAATGGAGAAGGAGGACTGCTGGTAGAAACCTCAAAATAGGGAGACTATTTAGACACTGGCTCCCCTAAAATGACAAATATTCCTTGTTGAAAGCCACATCTCTAGGATCATCTTGCAATATTTCTTCAACCACACACTCTCCTTTTCCAGAGAAGAGTCTTAAAAATACATCTGCCGTTCCCTCCCTGCCCCTCTTAAGTTTCCAATGGTACACCTTTCCTGATGTGCCAGGGCACCAGCAGCTGTGTGGGAGACCCACCCCTCACTCTGGCCTGACTATTTCTTCTTTGTGCTTTGAGCTCAGTAGAAGTTTAATCAGTATCCCTGAGAGCTCAGTGTCCCTTTCTTTGGGAATCCAAGAAGATGGGTACAAGATAGCATGAAAATTTAATTTTACTCAAGAGCATTAAGACCAGGAGAAACCCTTCTTTGCTGGCCTTGAAGGCTGGAGTCAGTGTGTATATGATGTGAGTAGGGAAATAGAGACATGGGATTCTGAAAAGGAAACTTTCAGTGGATGAGATAATTGGAAAGAGTCTGAGTAGCCCCACTGAGTCCCAAACAGTTGCCAACTTCTCAAGGTTAATACCCAGAAAAGGGCTAGACCCTCTTGGCTTTCTCCTGCACCCAGTCAGCTATGGATTCTGGAATAGTTGAAAATAGCTGGTGAGCAGAGTAGAGCAATGCAGCCTCTACTTCTCTCTCCTCTATGCCATGTAAAAAAATTTCTTTCCCCTATCCCTCTCCAATCTAGACTGGGACAATCAGATGATAAAAGAGTTCTACTTTAAAACAAGTGCACACAGGTATTTATAGTAAGGAATTGGACTGAATGAACCAGCTACTAAAAATAGAGGGGTTGATATAATCCAGTCAGGAAGATTGTGGCCCAATGCATTTAGGGATAAAATAAAATAAATTCAGATCTAATATTTAGAAAACATATCCCAGGCTGGGATGGTAGACCTCTCATGAGAAATGCTATAGATCTTTCCAAAGTGGCAGCAAAGTGGGGATGGGCTTTGCAGGCAAAACACTTAACTCTTAGTCAGAACATCAGAAGATCTTTTATTTATTTATTTATTTATTTATTTATTTATTTATTTATTATTTTTTACTAGAGGCCTGGTGCATGAAATTCGTGCAAAGGGGGAGGTGTGTGTGTGTGTCCCTTAGCCCTGCCTGCACCCTCTCCAATCTGGGACCCCTTGAGGGATATCCGACTGCAGGTTTAGGCCCAAACGGGCCTAAACCTGCAGTTGGACATACCTCTCACAATCCAGGACTGCTGGCTTGTAACCGCTTGCCTATCTGCCTGCCTGATCACCCATAACCAATCCCCTGTTGGCCGGTTTGACACCTAAATGCTCCCCTCATGGCCCAATTTCCCACAACTGCCCTCCCCTGCTGACCCGATTTCCCCCAACTGCCCTCCCCTGCTGGCCTGATGGCCCCCAACTCCCCGCCCCTAATGGCCTGGTTGCCCCCAACTGCCCTCCCCTGCTGGCCTGATCTTGCCCCCAACTGCCCTCCCCTGCTGGCTTGATCTCTCCCCCAACTGTTCTCCCCTGCTGACCTGATTGCCCACAACTGCTCTCCCCTGCTGGCCATCTTGTGGTGACCATCTTGTGGTAGCCATCTTGTGATGACTTTGTGTTACGCCACCTAGGCTTTTTTTATATAGGATTTTAAAAATTGACTATTAGAGAGAGAAGAAGGGAGAGGGAGAGGAGAGATTCTGTATGCCCCTTACTGGGGATGGAGCCGATAAACCGGGCATATGCCCTGACTGGAAATCAAACTGACAACATTCTGGTGCACGGGATGATGCCCAACCAACAGCCATACCACCAGGACACATCAGAAGGTCTTTTAAAGTCTGTTCTAATTTTCCTCCAGGAAAATTGGTCTAAGTCCCCTAAGCTTTGCACTACATCAATGTCAGTAAAGTTACTGAGCCTTTATGGAAGGTTTGGGGCTCTAACTTACATTTGAGAAATACTGACTCTCTGTCAAATTTTATGGTTTATGCTCATTTAATTTTCCCTAGTGCGTAAGTTCTTTGAATGAATGAACCAATGCATACCATTTAGCGAGCACTTGCTGAGTGCCATGCTGCATGCTAGGCCTGTCACATGCTGTCTTATTTAGGCCTCACCATAACCTTAGCATGTGCTCTCCATTTTGCTGATTTACAAACTGAGACTCAGCTAGGATTTTCCAAAGCTGTGTTGCTTATGAATAGAAGGTGACATTTGAACTCATATCTAGTATTGGGGTGGACACTAATATTTCTGCAATCCTCTTGGCATTTTATTCTGGGTTGTGCACTTCTAGGCCCTCAGTCAGTGTTTATGATGAAGGTTTTCTTGACTGCTTCTCTCCTAGTATTTTTTCCTCCTTTGAGCTCAACAGTGTAATTATACTGTTAATCTTCATGTCTTCTTTATTTTATCTTATTATCATCCATTATATCAGTTGGGACTGTGCTAAGTTGCAAGGAGAAAACCTAGACCAATGTGGTGGTTTACAAAAATGGTTGTAGCCGTGGCTGGTGTGGCTAAGTGATTAGAGTGTTGGCCTGCACACTGAAGGGTCATGAGTTCATACCTGGGTTGCAGGTTTGATCTCCAGCCCTGGTCAGAGCCTGTGTGGGAGGCAACCAATGGATGTGTCTCTCTCACATTGATGCTTCTACCTCTCTCTGTCCCTCTCTCTCTTCCACTCTGAAAAATCAATGGAAAAATATCCTGGGGTGAGGATTAACAACAACAACAACAATGGCTGTAAACTCTTTGATATTCCTCCCATGAGAGTTGGGGGTCTGTGTCTCATCTTGAATCTGGTGACTGTTTTTATCAACTGAGTAGTGCAGAAATGACATTGCACGACTCCAGCATGAGGCACAGTCATAGAGAGCTTTGCAACTTTGACGTCAGGTTCTCAGGATGCTCATTCTCTCAGGATGCTTGCTCTTGGAATGCAGCCACTGTGCTGTGAAAAGCTCAGGCCGTATCAAGGGACCACCTGTGTAGGGATTCTGGTCAACAGTCTCATCGCGTCCAGTCTGTGGTCCTACCAGTTCAGGTATGAGACACATGAGTGGAGAAGCCATCCTGGAAGTGGATTCTTCAGGCCCAGCTGTTCTTGTTCTTGGTGTTTGAGTCACTTCCAGTGGCCTGGGTGTCCTCAGTGAAGGCCTCGGGCATCAAGGAGTAGAGGCATGCTTGTTGCTTCATAGTTTTGGCATAAATGCTGTAGCTCTAGGCACTGAGTCAGCATTCAAGTTAGGAAGAAGCACAGACAGGCAGAGCCATCTATATGGTTTTATTAGGAAAGCAAAGCTTGCCCAGAAATCCCCAGGTCTTCACTTGTGTCTCATCAGCTAGAATTTGTCACATGCCATCTCTAATGAGAATTTTAGGCTGGGAAAATGAATATTTACCTGGCATATTGCTGTCCTAAATACAACTTGGATTTGCTTAGCAAGAACACAGGAGAACATGAACACCATGTGGGTAAGGCAGTGATGGTGAACCTTTTGAGCTTGGAGTGTCAGCATTTTGAAAAACCCTAACTTAACTCTGGTGCTGTGTCACATATAGAAATTTTTTGATATTTGCAACCATAGTAAAACAAAGACTTATATTTTTGATATTTATTT
Source organism: Myotis nattereri (assembly GCF_964212035.1). Classification (NCBI taxonomy): domain Eukaryota; kingdom Metazoa; phylum Chordata; class Mammalia; order Chiroptera; family Vespertilionidae; genus Myotis; species Myotis nattereri. The sequence continues at coordinate 20,932,138 of NC_138075.1, read as the reverse complement.
TATATATTTAAATGCCATTTAACAAAGAAAAATCAACCAAAAAAATGAGTTCGCGTGTCGTCTCTGACACGCGTGTCATAGGTTTGCTATCACTGGGGTAAGGCCATTGTCCACTACATGCCTCGGTTGTTTTACATGTTTGTTTTTTTCCTGGTTGGCTCAATTAGATGACGAGTCTTTGAAAACAGAGATAAGGCCCGTTAATTCTCTGCAATGCTTCTTAGCTTCCAATAGAGCACCGAAAAGGCCATGTATTCACTTATTGATGACAGAGAAGAATGTGGATGCCATTTTCCATAGTAGAGGTCTTCGATGTTTTTACTTTGCCTACCCCTTGAAAGGATTTTGAGAGACAGTATAATGCCTTGCACATTTTTATTTATTTATTTATTTATTTATTTATTTATTTATTTATTTATTTGTTTATTATATTTTATTGATTTTTTACAGCGAGGAAGGGAGAGGGATAGAGAGTAAGAAACATTGATGAGAGAGAAACATTGATCAACTGCCTCCTGCACACCCCCCACTGGGGATGTGCCCGCAGTGAAGGTACATGCCCTTGACTGGAATCGAACCTGGGACCTTTCAGTCCATAGGCCGACACTCTATCCACTGAGCCAAACCAGTCAGGGCACCCTTGCACATTTTTAAAGTTGCTACTTGCAGTTTTCATTATAACTTTACAAAGAATATAATTTTTGGCCTATTGTGAATACTGACATAAAAAATAAACTTTTACATTGATTTTTAAAAAGTTCCCCATGAAATTTAAACATGATAGTGATTTGATATTATTACCTTTTGTTTAAAACTACAAAAATAAGCTTTGCTTTAGTGGTCAGAATTTTTGCATCATTATTTTTCTCCTTGAACTTATATTTTTATTCCACCTTCCCCACAGAAATTTATCCTAATGCAATATATTTTTATGCTTGAAAGTTTTTTTTATTGATTTCTGTATCATACTTTTCTGCAACAAAAACGGAAATAACATTTTAAAACATTCACATGACTAAAAGGGTTTAAGTATTGAAACATTTCTTCAGGATTGAATTATCATTAAAATTATTATTATTATACAATTGAGGAAAACAACATAAATATGTTATACATTTTGACATATAATGATTAAACATAGAAGTAAAATTCATTGGAAATGCATCTACTAGGAGATGGATGGGATTTTAAAAAAATTAGTTCATAAATCTGTAGGTGAATATCACTTATTGCTAGAATGAGACTAAGTTTGGCATCAATTGCGAGCCTATTTTTTGTTTATTAAGACGTAAGGGCTGACAAATGTTAGTTAGACTTATTGTGGTGATCATTTCACAATATATAGAAATATTAAATCATTACATTGAAATGAAACTAATGTAATGCTATATCTCAATTATACCTCAATTTAAAAAGACATAAGTGCTGAAAACATTATTCATATAAGTAAATGGAAATGTAAGAAATATTGTTACATTTGAATTATTTGAGCTACTTCCAAGTCATATATTAAAAATCACATAATGATCTATCATCAAAATTATTTTCAATGCTCCATCAGCTGGCAGCTCAGTTAGGTCCTCCTTCAATTATTGGAAAACCCCTGACCTGGAAAAGAGCTTGTAACCAGTCATTTGAGTTGTTCAGTTGCAAGTGGATATCTTACCCACTTTTTTTTTTTAGAGAAAAGCCCAGCCTCAACATTTCTATTGACTCCCCTGTTTGGAGCCCTGGAAGTTTGTACTCCAGGACACATCACATTAAGATTTGGGATGAGTGAAATCTGTGTCTTTCTTTGGCTTCAGTGGGAGGAAGAAAAAAAGAAGATGGGGGAAGAGAGCTTGCCTGATGCCCCAACTGCAGGCAAGTTTGGGGGAATCTGAAGGAAAACTAAGCTTTCAGAAATTGACCCTCATAAATCTATCCATGCTCTCAAACCAAGTTCGCTTGTACCCCCAAGAGCCTGTGTACCACAATTTGAAAACTGCTGTTCCAAAGGCTGCTAGGATTCATAGAGATGGTAACACTCTTGGAGAGGATGGATTTGTTTTCCTTCCAGCATATCGGCTCTCAGGGAACTGCTCTGTGCTAAGGGCCGTATAGGTACCATCTCACTAAGTTCTGAGATAAACTTAAGAGGGAGGAAACATTATCCCTATTTTGCAAACGAGGTTGCATAGGTTAAGGGAAGCCATCAAGTACCAAAGCTGGGTTCAAGCCCAGGGCTTTGGGTTTATAGAGCCCAAGCTCTTTAGCTGCTGTTTTAGATGGTGCTGAGCTGTTGCCTGCACTGCTGTTGCTTTTATCTTTGTTTTCTTCTTGGAAAATTTCTCAAATACAGACATCTGGGCCCCACCTCCAGAATTTTTGATTCAATAGCTCCAGGTGAGACCGAAAATCTGCATTTCTAACAAATTCCCAGGCCTGGGAACCACATTTTGAGAACCACTTCTCTTAAGCATGTCCAGTCTGATGGGAGAGAGTCCCATTTCTAATGCATTTAGGGACTGATTTTTCCTCTCTTTAAGTTTCTTTTAGGGCTGAAGTTTTTATCTGCCTAGAAATGAGTGTATAAAATGCACGTTGCATGCATGTTTCAAACTTGGGAAAAACTTGTGCTACAGGAAGTTTTTGCTGGAGACTTTTTGAGTGACATTGCCCATGGGCTTGCCTGCATAAGGGGAAACTGTGTTGACATGTTTTTATTTATTCCTTGCACTTTGCATATGAAGGTTCTCTGTTTCTTTGCCAGATTGTTCACTCTGTGCAGATGGGACATCCTTTCCTCCCTTCTTCACCATTGCTTCAATATTCAAGACTCATCTTGGGATAATCTTTTTTTCTGAAGTTTCCTGCAGAGTGCAGTTCCTCTTCCGTGAACAGCATTCTACAGACATGATCTTGACTATATGGTCTCTCCCACTGGATGATAAAGTTGATATTACTAAGTACTCAGCAAATAATAATAATTGGCTAACACTTATTATTACTTATTAGCCAATATACGAGGCATTGACTAAACACCTTATGCGTACTATTTCATTCTTATGAGATAGATACTGTTGTTATCCCTATTTTATATTTGAGTAAACTGAGGCACAGAACTTAGCCAAGGGCACATAACTAACTAGTCAGGGGCATTTCCTCGTTGAGGTCCCTGTGGCCCAGGACTGACCCTCAGGCTAGCAGCCACCATGATCTGTCAGCCCATGAAGTTCCTTGCCATTGAGGCACTTATTTTATATCAAGAGAATGCCACTCCATTGATTTGTGTGGTGAGAAGTGCCAAGGGGGATGGACACTCTGGGCAGCACATTCTCTCCCATGGCAGGTTTCTCAGGAAGCCAGAATACAAACCTCCATTTGACTAGCCGACACCATAAATTTAGACCAGGGGAATTAGTAAACTGGGTCCAACCTGTAGTGCCCTTGGGTTAAGATGATCCATTGTAATAACAAGGATGTCTCTGGAGTAACAGGGCACATCCTTAGCCACTATTTCTTTATGGATGAGAGCAGGGACTCTGTGTCTCCGCTTGTGGTCCATGTGACCTCTAGTCATCTTTGTGTAAACATTTAAAGTATAATCCATTGTTTCTTCTAAATGCTAACTCTAACCATGGCCATTTAGGGCTCTTGTTTTTTTTTTCTGACATAGGAGAGTGGATACTTCTACCTGTCTCCCCCATTCTCTTTGTCCCTCTGTTCTCCATTACTTACTTCTACCTGTCTCCCCCATTCTCTTTGTCCCTCTGTTCTCCATTACTTTTCAAAAATGTTAGTGTTAGTATATTCCCCCCAAAGACTCAGAAATGCAGACTCTTACAATTTGCTGATTTTGTATGTGTTCACATTTTCCAAGTATTCCCTAGCCTATTTACTGTCAATAGATATTTTTGCAAAGTCTTCATTACTGACTGATTGTTTACCTGTGTTTCTTGGCCTCCTCCCTCTTTCTTTTCCTATACTTTATTTAAGCATGGATTTTTGGATTTCACAGAGCAAAAGTTAAAAAAAAATACAAAAGGCAGGGTAACTTACCAAGGGTTGTTAACTTTTTATTTTTCCAAATCATGATGATTACTATATACTTTTCCCATCACGTCATAAAAGTTGTCCAGTGGAGATGCGTTCTCATAGAAGCTCAGCTTCCTTTCTGATGCCAGTTCAATGCAATCTCTTGGGCACCTACTGTGGGCTCAGCACTGTGGTGGGCACCAAAGAAGGACTGGATTTTTGCCTGTATCCTCAGGGGTCCCACAGAGAAGAAGAGATAAGCAGCTGTGTGGAGCTGTAACTTAGGTCTTCCCAAATCCTCCCCCCCGCTCCACTGCCCCCTCTATCCCCTCTGAGATCTGTTATTCTGTTCTATGCATCTATGCCTCTGGGTCTATTTTGGACGTCATTTTATTTTGTTCATTATATTCCACATATAAGTGAGATCATGTGATATTTGTCTTTGTCTGTCTGACTTATTTCACTTAGCATAATACTCTCCAGGTCCCTCCATGTTGTCTCATTTTTTTTTACAGCTACATAGTTTATTTTGACTTGCCTCACAAGCCTCTTACAGAGCCCCAGTACAAGTGAGTGAGCCCATTCTTGCTTTCCTTGGTCAATGAATGACAGGCAGCTAACAAAGGCATGGGGTTTATTAAGCTAACAAATGATTATCCTTCCCTGTAGAAAGCTTACCAGAATGCTGACTAATTACTCTTCTCTGCTTCTCCCAAGCAGTGGTTTTGAGAGATGAGACACATCTATTGTAAATGTTGCTACTGAGGACCTGGGGAGGAAGAGGGAGGGGCTGCCACTTACCAAGAATGAAGTGGAGTGGCGGGGTGGGGGGCGGGGGGGAGGGGTGCGGGGGAGGCGGATGCAGGTCCCAAGTGGCTTAAAGGGAAACAGCTAAGAGGGGATTCCCTGGGAGTTTGGTCTCTGGGACTGATTGACATTTCTTGGTCTGTGCTATCCATCAGCATTTCTTCTGGATTACTGCTTGTGCCTCTGCTGATGGGGGTTGACAAGAAATGTTTATTCTGGGACAGTTGCTGGAAGGAAAGCCTGTTTGGAGTCTCTCTGGCCTTTTGTTCCCAACTTGCTGCCATTAACCTGTAAATCAGGCTTTTGCCAGTTTTGGTTTTTCTGCTGCTCACATACAGAGTTGATGTGTGTGTCCAAGTTGGCCATGAACTGGCTGTGTGATCTTTGCTCTCCTATTTCCTCATCTATAAAATGATGTGTTCTTTTGAACCAAAAAGTGAAAGTACAGCCACTAGTGATGCTTGACCCCTTTTCAGACTTTTGGCAGATATTGCTAATTGATATGTGGCCTCAGGATCTTTCTCAACACAGTGTTCTAGGAATTAACTACATCTCAGTTGGGGTGAGCAAGCAAGGAAATGATCTGTCATCTCTGGACTAGATGCTGCGTTAGGGCTTCTTTAATGCTACAATTCTAAGATTTTAAGATTCAGGTTTGCTCAATTCATCCATTATTCAATCAACAAATATTTCTACATACCTCCAGGTGTCAGGCTCTGTGTTACATGTTCTCTTTATATTGGTGAATAAAAGAGACATGGTCCTGCCCTGACGAGTGGCTCAGTTGGTTGGAGCATTGTCCTATGCACCAAAAGATTTCATGTTTGATTCCCAGTCAGGGCACAGACCTAGGTTTCAGGGTCAGTCCCTGGTTGGACACCTAAGGGAGGCAACCAACTGATGTTTTTCTCTCACATCCATGTATCTCTCTCTCTCTCTCTCTCTCTCTCTCTCTCTCTCTCTCTCCCCCTTCCTACCTCTAAAATAAATAGAAACATATCCTCAGATGAGGGTTAAGAAAAGAAGAGAGAGAGAGAGATACAGGCTCTGCCTTTGTGGAGCTTCAGGTTTTAAGTTCTTTGGTCAATGTCCTGTATTGAATCCAGTAGCTTTTAGTACAGGTTAGGGCAATAAGAGTCATCTGACTGTGGGAGGGGTAGGAAGTAGCTTTTATTAAGTACTTTGGACAAGTTTCAACCCTATTATTTCATTTAATCCTCACAGCCAGCTTATAAATTAGGAAGTAGTAGTTACAATTTACAAATGAGAAAAACAAGGCACACAGAAGTTGCCCAAGGGCCCAGAGGGGTAATGAGGAGAGAAGACCTGATGCCAATGGCAATGGTTTTTATGCCATTCCTCACTCATGTTCCAGCCCATCTGTTCATTAATATAAAGAGAAAGTGGCTTCAGTAAAGGAGGAGGGCAGATGAGAGTCCATGCAGGGGAGAAGGGAGAGGCTGTGCCCATGCAGGTGCTCATGTATAGTTGCTGGAGGCTTTGGCTGAGGATGCTGGGTGGGGCTGGTGCAGCCAGCCCGCCTGATGGAGGGGCTCTGGCTAGAACTATGCTATAAATAAGACCAGTCCAGAAAATGTGCCTCTTCCTGCCTCCTGATCATTTGTCCTATCATATCAGCCTGATTTCCTCCTAGGCCTGCCTTGGACTTGCAATGTAACCAGTTCTTTCCTGGTTTCCAAGTTGCTTAAAGCCCTAAGATTCATCCCAATGCTCTTGTATTGCCTCCAGATAGGATGCATTCTGGAAAGATGTGTTTAGGAAAGAAGAGGAAGGAGGCAAATACTGGGCACAGCTGAGTTGAACTTGCCCTCCCTGATGTGGCTCTGCTCCAAGCCCAGACCTCTGCCAGGGCCCGATCACCCAGCCCACCCCTGCTCTGTTCTCACACTTGGCACCATGCTTTCCACCGGACTTTGATTCACTGTTGAACGTCCAGAGTGTTGCTCACAGAGACTGATGATGTTCGGGGTTTGGGGGCCCAGAAAGTCCTCCCTGAATAGTAGGTTCAAGCTGGGAAAAATAAAGGACTTTCTGGAAAAGAAAGAGAAGGGAATCATTAAGGCTTCATTCAGGTATTTACAGAACTAGGAAGGCCTTATTTTCCTCCTCCTAGAAGCTCTTCTTTTCTTCATTTCCTAAATAAAGACTTAGTGGACAATGGGAATCTATGAGTGAACTAACTGTTCCAAATGGTCATAGTTGTTTTTGCCTCAGTTTCCCTGAGAGTAAAGCCTGAAGCAGGACTTGGGTGCAATTAGTTTATTTGGGAGGGTGGTGGACGCTGGATGCATGTCCCCCAGGAGCGAAAGGCTGATTTGCCATCTGCCGGGAGTGCTGTGACTGAGAGCTGTCACATGTCAGTCAGCCGTCATGTGATGGCCTTGGTTACAAAGAGCTGCCCAGTTCAAGGCCACACCCACTTTTGGGTGGCTTCCATCCAAGGACTGATGGAAAGCAGGATCCAAAGCTCTGGCCCCTCATCCCATGGTGGGATAACTGGGAAGTGTCATCTTAGCCTCACAGCTCCTCCCAGGTCAGTGGAGCTCGCCTGTTGCTTCCGTGCCTTCCCCTTCACAGGTGTTCATTCTTAGAGCCTCTGTAAGAAACCTACCCTATGAGCACAGGTGCCAGGTGGTCTGGGAAAGCAGGTGCCAGGAGGAGGTGTTGGAGCTGGATCACCACTGTCTGGCTGGCAGCGAGGGTCGAGTTCCTGGAAGCAGGTGCAGCCGTGCAAACTTTAATCTGTGGTGACATGGGGTGCATACCAGCGGAAATGAATGGATGAGCTGTGCAATGTATCAACATTTGAGAAATATGGGTAAATAACTACTAGCCATGAGGATAGTAGAATTGAGTAGAATGCATTGGAAAAGATATTGAAGTGTTGAGAATGCTTAATCACGACTATATAGCTAAGTATGAAGGCCAGAGGACTTCCTTAGTAGCATGTAAGGGACACAGAGTTGGTTGTGGAGAGTTGAGAATTTGGGAACAAGTCCTCTGCCTGGAGGCACATTGCTGAGATAGTTACTAGAAGTTTAGAAGGAGGATTGGTCCCACAGATGTGGGATTGCTGTGGTGCTCTGTGGGAGGAAGAGTCAAAAGACAGAAATGAGCATGGTAGAGTACATATACTACTGCAGTCCCCAGGCCCACCAGAGCATGATGTTCCATGAAGGCCAGGAGGATTTAGGGAAGCAGTAAGAAATGTGTTGGTGAGGAGAACCAAGATGGCGGCATAGGTTGATGCCGGAGTTTGCTGCTTTGAACAACTACTTCAAAAGTGAAACTAAAAGACAGAAGGGACATCACCCAGAACTACAGGAACGCTGGCTGAGTGGAAGTCCTACAACTAGGAAGAAAGAGAAACGCATACGGACACTCAGAGGAGGCGCAGTGCTGAAGTCAAATTCTGAGGTGCAGAGTGCGCGGAGCGGGCTGGCGTCGGAGGGCGCGGTTGGCGTTTTCAATCGGGAGGGAGTCGCAGACTCTGAGCTCCAGATCCAGGCGAGTCTTTAGGGACCCAGACTCAAACGGGAGAAGCGGGACTGTCTGGGTTAGGTCAGAGCGAGTGCAGCTTTCTCTCCGAGCTTTGCAGCGGGTGCTGGGACTCAGAGAGGCAGAGCCCCTGGGGACAGGACTGAGAGCCACCATAACTGCTCTATCCGGCCCACCCTGTTGATCCCGTGAGACCGGCTCCGCCCAAGCCCTGCACAGAGGCTTTTGCCTGATAGCCTCAGGCAAAGGCTAGATTAGCACCTCCCTAGAGGACAGAAGTTCTCTCACTGCTGACACAGCTGATTCTCATAGCCACTTGGCCTGGAGGTCAAACCCTCCCTGGAATTAGCTACAACAATCAAGATTTAACTATAAGACTGCGAACAAAGACCACTAGGGGGTGCACCAAGGAAGCATAACAAAATGCGGAGACAAAGAAACAGGACAAAATTGTCAATGGAAGATATAGAGTTCAGAACCACACTTTTAAGGTCTCTCAAGAACTGTTTAGAAGCCGCCGATAAACTTAATGAGATCTACAAGAAAACTAATAAGACCCTCGATGTTATATTGGGGAACCAACTAGAAATTAAGCATACACGGTCTGAAATAAAGAATATTATACAGACTCCCGACAGCAGACCAGAGAAGCGCAAGAATCAAGTCAATGATTTGAAATGCGAGGAAGCAAAAAACACCCAACCGGAAAAGCAAAATGAAAAAAGAATCCAAAAATGTGAGGATAGTGTAAGGAGCCTCTGGGACAGCTTCAAGCGTACCAACATAAGAATTATAGGGGTGCCAGAAGATGAGAGAGAGCAAGATATTGAAAACCTATTTGAAGAAATAATGACAGAAAACTTCCCTCACCTGGTGAAAGAAATGGACTTACAGGTCCAAGAAGCGCGGAGAACCTCAAACAAAAGGAATCCAAAGAGGACCACACCAAGACACATCATAATTAAAATGCCAAGAGCAAAAGATAAAGAGAGAATCTTAAAAACAGCAAGAGAAAGAAACTCAGTTACCTACAAGGGAGTACCCATACGACTGTCAGCTGATTTCTCAACAGAAACTTTGCAGGCCAGAAGGGAGTGGCAAGAAATATTCAAAGTGATGAATACCAAGAACCTACAACCAAGATTACTTTATCCAGCAAAGCTATCATTCAGAATTGAAGGTCAGATAAAGAGCTTCACAGATAAGGAAAAGCTAAAGGAGTTTATCACCACCAAACCAGGATTATATGAAATGCTGAAAGGTATCCTTTAAGAAGAGGAAGAGGAAGAAAAAGGTAAAGATACAAATTATGAACAACAAATATGCATCTATCAACAAGTGAATCTAAGAATCAAGTGAATAAATAATCCGATGAACAGAATGAACTGGTGATTATAATAGAATCAGGGACATAGAAAGGGAATGGACTGACTATTCTTGGGGGGGAAAGGGGTGTGGGGGATGCGGGAAGAGACTGGACAAAAATCGTGCACCTATGGATGAGGACAGTGGGTGGGGAGTGAGGGCGGAGGGTGGGGTGGGAACTGGGAGGAGGGGAGTTATGGGGGGGGGGAAAAAGAGGAACAAATGTAATAATCTGAACAATAAAGATTTAATTAAAAAAAAATAAAAAAAAATAAATGCTCTTAAAAAAAAAAAAAAGAAATGTGTTGGTGAGAGGAACATCCTCATCACTGCAGAGGCCATGGACTGATAACAGGAGATGTCATTATAGGACAGGGCTCACTGTGGGGAAGGTAGGAGCTTGAGGCAGTGGAACCCACATGATGGTGCTTCCCCTTCAGAAGCTGGGAGGACACAATTGTGGCCAAGAGCAGAAAGGTCACCTGGCAGGCAGTGGAGTCTTCAGCTGTGGGGTTAAGGAGATAGTTAATTGCACAAGGCATCTGTAGGGGGTGCCAACAAGGATGCTACTTGATTTGTACAATGAAAAGAAATTGAGGGTGGACCATCAGGATGCCAAATCACAATCTCTTGGAAAAAAAAAAGGCAGTTTTCAGACCTAGAATTTGTTGACTGAGGAGAGGCCAGGTTATTACAGTGAGGAGAGACCCTGTAATATCACAGCAAGTGTACATGGTAGTAATTCTCTCAGTTCTCCCCTCAAGTAATCCATGGTTATTCACTGGAGTAACTGTACACCGGGGAAAGGAGAATGACCTAAGCACATGAAGGACTGTTGACACAGGACTGTTGTGTGGTATATAAAAGACTGTTTATATATATAAAAGACTGTTGACTGATATTGGTACTTGGAGTCTGAAGTGCCATTTTGGACTTTGGTTGAAACATGAACTATTTCCAAATCTTTGGGTATTATTTTGCCTATTCCTTTCCAGTGGGTCTCTTCCCTGGTTCAGGTAATTCCCTCTCACAGATGTGGAGATCAGTATTCAGCAAATTATTGGACAAGACCTTCTGCAGTATTTCCTCTCTGTTACTCTGCTCCACAAAGTCCAGCCACCACGGTGTCCCTGAACTTTGATTTCTGTCTCCCCAACTTAGAGAGACTGCCAGGCTCTATTTGTTCACCCCCTCCTCCTGTTGTGGTCAGAAACTGGCTTTATGTAGTGAGCTGGTGCGATAGGAAGGCTCATCTGCCTTTTCTCAGTGATAAGAGTCCTGTGTTGCCTGTTATCTAACTTCTGAAAGCTCATGTTCATATGTTTTGTCTGGTTGTCCCAGTTGTTTAAGGTCGGAGAGTAAATCTAGGCCTACTATTCCATCTTGTCTGGGAGTGAAAGTTCTTTAATTCTTTTTTTAAACTTACCACTTGACTCAAGCCACACATAGGACTGTAAATGAAAATTAAAGTACAGTACTTTGGTGTAGTGGTGAGTGATTCCTTGGATAACAAAGCAATCAGAGTTGTAAGTTGACCAAGACTTGCCAATATTTTTCAGCTGAAATTTATGACTTTTTATAATAGATCTCATTGAAGGCTGGTTGGTGTCTCTGTAATGGATGTGAAAATCCATTACAGGTTTGAGTGTCCACCATCCACCTCCAACAGGGAGCAGTTGCATGTGCTGACATCAGAGTTTTGTTTTAAGGGCTAGGGCTATTTGGTCTGGGTACTGGCTACCAAGAATACCAGTGACAGTAGTAGCAAGATAGTGTGTAAAACTGGAAAAGCCACAGAGGGGTGTGTGTGGTATATAAAAGAAAGCAAACCTCAACAGCTGGGAGCCAGGTAAGCATAGGACGGAAGGAGGAGGCCAGACTAGAGATGAGAAACAAGAACCAAAGCTGTTGCCTTGACCATGTTCTTTCTTACTGGGAGGGTGAGTGAGTCCAGTGAAAGATGCAGAATCAGGGATTCTGGAAGAATGGACCTGAGCAGTTGGGTTTGACTCTTAACATATGACTGGACATTCATTCATTCATTCACTCACTCACTCACTCTATTCTTTTCTAAGTGTGATCTTTCCCAGGAAGCATCAATCAGATTTGGTTCAGAAACCTGTGAGGAAGGTTGGCCTTCCCCAGGAGGGCCAGGAACGGTGTCATACAGGGTCCGGAGCTAATCTTCCAGAAGCCGCTTCCTTAGAGTACAGTCCTGTGAGGTGCTTTTCCTCCCTTGTCATGTAAGTTTGGAGAGACTGCATTCTGCATCCCTCTGTTGAAGTCATTAGCATGTAAAAGTTCTTGAAAACCTGCAATGGAGAAAGCTATTTAATTTTACCTAGCTTTTCCTCATTTTGCCCCACTAGAGGAAACTGGTAGCCCCTCTAGGTAATAGCTGGGGGTGGGTGTGGGGGAGGGCACAAACATGCAGTCCATACAGGAATTGTGAATGAGAGATTGAGCAGTCCAGACATACTGGTCTTTGTGATTATGGAGACCTAGCTGTTCTAGTAGATAGGGCCTTTGCATGAGCAGCTTAGTTTGTCCCTTGTTCTAGAACACCCTGTCTGTCCAGTGTCCCCCATCTGGTTGTTCAGTGGCTGGCTCCTTTTTGCATCCACTCTTACCTCACCCACTCACAGAGGCTTTCCTAGTTGGCCTGTCTAAAGTTGGCCTCAGTCAATCATTTCATTTCTCTATAGTGGTTCTCCCCTTCTGAAATTATCTTCTTAATGTACTTTCTTGCCCTTCTGCTAGGATGAGATTTCCAGGAGAGCTGGGACCTTCTCTACCATTCCATGCCCATGATCTAGACCTGCATCAGGGGCTTCATAATTGATAATAGCTAGTGACCATCAGGTCTGATTGAGAGCTCCCATAGGACAGGTACTTCTCTTGGAGCATTCCCTGTGTGTTTTCTTGTTCTAAGATTTGTTGACTAAATTTATGAGGGAGCCATATCCCCACCACCTCCCTCCCATACAAATCTGGCCCATGCCTAGGCCTGCCTCCACTAGGAAAGTATTAAGGTGGCCTAGCCCTGTCACACCACTTACTGAAGATCATAACTCACCTGTTGTTGATTCCCTTCTTACCAATGATTAAAATTAATTGAGTGTATTTTAAATACCAACTTTGCAGTTTGCTTTGTAATGTTTATCGTAGTAGCTTTGCTGGGAAAAGATCAATTGTGCTGCAATGTTGCTGAATAGCCCCTCACTGGGCTGGTAATACCTAGATAGGAGCTCTTTGGTGGCAGGAACTTTCACTCACTCAACTCAATCACCAGATAACTCACTGAGCACATAACCCATGCCAAGCACTGGTCAACGTGCTGGGGACAGTGTGAACCAGGCAGGCACCACTCTGGATCCCCCCTCCTTCATGCTTACATCCTAGACATGTTTTATGGTCTTCTGCACATCTCATGTTGTTAACATATGACTGGACGTTCATTCATTCACTCACTCATTCACTGACTGACTGACTCACTCACTTGTTCACTCATTCACCAATAATGAGAACCAACTGGGCTCCAGGCACCTGGGCGTGGTGTACGGATACAACAGTATCAATAACTCACAGGACAGGGTGTACGGGAAGGGGACAGATAAACAGAAATCACAAGTGTATCAAGCTGAATGCAGGGGTCTGATGGAGCCTGGGGTACCAGGGAGCGCTTCCTTGATCTGAAAGAGAAGCAGGTATTCCTATCACGACTGCTTTTCTCACAGTGGGAACAGAAGTGCCTTGAGGTGGGAGGAAGCCAGGATGCTGTGGAACCCAGAGAAGGCCAGTGAGTTGGGAACCAGGAAGAAGGAGCATCTAGAAGGTGCTCGGGCAACAACGGACAAACAGGAAACCTAACATGGCTTTTATTTAAACTTTTTTCCAATGTCAATCCTAGGCTTGCAGCAAATAGTCCTCTTCCCATGGGGAGCGAGACTGGAGACAGACATGCCTTTGAAGGTGGCCCCTGGAGAGACCTGCCCGGATGTGGGCTATGAGCTGTGTTGTTGCTCCTGGAGCAAATAAACCCCATCAGTAAAAGGTGGGTACCCACCACCTCCTCGGAATCCCTTCTCACTTGCAGCAGAGCGGTTGTTCAAACATTGATCCAGCTGCTGCTGGGAAGGGGTTCAGAGGCGGAGGCGGAGGGAGTACAATAATTATCTCACTGCCAGGGTGAGCAGGATGGGGAGGGAAAACTGTCAGTGGAAGAGACTTGGGGAGGCCCACTCTAGGGTTAATTTCTCCTGCCTGTGTCTCTACCCCTCTCTGCTCACAGGCTGTATTTATAGATGGGATAATTGCAAGGGCTTTGAAAGCAGCCCTTACAGCTTCAGGGCTGCTGGGTGAGGGTGGGGAGGCCGGGGTCCCACCTGCTCTAGGGAGCTGCCCGTCCCCCACTCTCCCTTTCTCTTTCTTAGGCCTCCTAACCAGACCCAGCAAGGGATGGGGCCCATCAAGCAGCATCTTCACCAGGTTTTAAGTACCTCACATTTAATCCCCCAAACAGCCCTAGGAAGTGAGTACAATAGCTTCCCCCAGCAATTTGTTGAGGCCTTTCCTGATCACCTTAGATAAAGGGGTGCCTTACAACTCAATACCCCCACCCCCAGACACTCTAGAACTTCACCAAGTTTTACTTCTTTCTTCCTTTGTGGCACTGATCATAATCAGAAAATTATCTTGTTTGCTTATTTTTTTACTTGTGTATTTAGTGTTTGCTTGTCTCTCTTGTTTGCTGCATGATGCCTGGCCTAGAATAGGAGTTTGAATAAATGAATGCTTATTTAACAGAATAGGAAACTGAAGCTCAGTGGGGTAAAGTAATTTTCAGGGTCACAGGGTGAATAAATGGTAGAGCTGAAATTATCATCCAAGACTGAGTTTTTTTAAAATCTTTATTGTTGAGATTATTACAGATGTCCCTCTTTTCTCCCCCCATAACCCCTCCACCCAGGTCCCGCCCCACCCCTATTGTCTGTGTCCTTTGCCACCCTATTGTCTGTGTCCATAGGTAATGCATATATGCATATAAGATTTTTGTTTAATCTCTTCCCAACCCTATCCCCCTTCCCTCTGAGAATCATGTCTGTTCCATTTCCATGCCTCTAATTGTATTTTATTCACCAATTTATTCTGTTCATTAGATTTCTTTTTTTATTTTGATTTTTTGATTCAATTGCTGATAGATATGTATTTGTTGCCATTTTGTTATTCATATTTTTCTTCTTCTTCTTCTTCTTCTTCTTCTTCTTCTTCTTCTTCTTCTTCTTCTTCTTCTTCTTCTTCTTCCTCTAGAATACCCTTCAACATTTCATATACTACTGGTTTGGTGGTGATGAATTCCTTCAGCTTTTTCTTGTCTGTGAAGCTCTTTATCTGACCTTCAATTCTAAATGATAGCTTTGCTAAGTAGAGTAATCTTGGTTGTAGGTCCTTGCTATTCATCACTTTGAATATTTCTTGCCACTCCCTTCTGGCTTGCATAGTTTCTGTTGAGAAATCAGCTGACAGTTGTATGGGTACTTCCTTGTAGGTAACTAACTGCTTTTCTCTGCTGCTTTTAAGATTTTCTCTTTGTCTTTAGTCCTTGGAATTTTAATTATGATGTGCCTTGGTGTGGTTCTCTTTAGGTTCTTTTGTTTGGGACTCCTGTGCTTCCTGGACTTGTAAGTCAATTTCTTTCACCAGGTAGGGGAAGTTTTCTGTCATTATTTCTTCAAATAGGTTTTCATTATCTTGCTCTCTCTTTCATTCTGGCACCCTCATAATGCAGATGTTGGTATGCTTGAAGTTGTCCCAGAGGCTTCTTACACTATCTTCATATTTTTGGATTCTTTTTTCTTTTTGCTCTTCTGGTTGGGTGTTTTTTCTTCCTCATATTTCAAATCATTGATTTGATTCTCGGGATCCTCAAGTCTATGGTTAAATCCCTGTATATTATTCTTTATTTCAGTCAGTGTATGCTTAATTTCCGACTTGTCTTTTCCCATTTTTTTTTTTTTGGCATTCTCACTAAGATCCTTGAAAGTCTCACCAAGTCCCTTGGAGTTTTCTAGAAGATTCTTGAGTAACCTTATAACCATGGTTTTGAACTCTATCTCCAGTAGTTTGCTTTCTTCCATTTCTTTCACTTGTGACATGTTTCTTTTTCTCCGCATTTTGTCTGCTTCCCTGTGTTTGTTTCTATGTATTGGGTAGAGCTGCTATGTCTCCTTGAGTTGGTAAAGTGGCCTTGTGCTCACTGAGTCTGCCCCTTGAGTGTGTCGCTTATGGATGTGTAGAGTTGTAATCTGGTATGTTCTGACACTGACCACTGGGTATACTAGCTCTTGGGTCTCTAGGGAGGAGTAAAAACAGCACTGCCTGGGGCCACCCAGCGGGAACTACAGAGAGATCTGCAGATTCCTCCTCTTTGTATTGGGTTTGGAAGTTACCAGATGAGGTCCAGCTGTGAAGAAAGACTGGCTGGTGCTGGTGCCAGGTCCTGGGCCTTTTATTGATAGGTTTGGGGCCCCCTGATCCAGCTGCAGCTTGTTTGTCAGATTTTAGCCTAAGCTAGAACAGGCCATTCATATGCAAAAGCTGCTGCACACAGGTTGAATGAGGTTGTAAATTGGATGGGGTGGGGTCTCAGGGAATCACCAGGGTGGAGCAAACAGAAATGGCTGTCAGTCAGCCCTGCGAAGGACTGGGGAGATCCCAGCATAGGAACAGTGATCCCTGCGAGCACCTCTGTCTGGGAGAAAGCTGTTCCTGAGTTCCTGCTCTGATGCCAGACAATCCAGTTCCTCCTTGTATGTGTCTGTCTTCCCCAGAGCCTCACCCTGGCGCTGGAGCTCAGAGGAAGCGAGACCTTGTAAGTTCAGTTTGTGTGCCAGCCTTTTAAGAGGAAAAGCTGGGTGTCCAGAAGCCTCTGTGTCACTGAGCCCCAATCCACACTGGTGTTAACAGCCTGTAGTTATGGTGAGTTCTTTTCCCAGCTCTGGGACCCTGGGCTGGGCATCTGATGTGGGGCTAGTTCCCCTTGCTCCTCTGGGCAGCCTCCACAGAGACAATCGCCCTCCCAATTGAAAAAGTGGCCCAATTGGGTGCTGGACCAGCCCATTCTGCACCTCCTGACCTCCTGCTAGTCTCTGTGTTCTTTCTTCATACTTCTCTAGTTGTAGGACTTTCTCGTGGTTCTGGATGATGGTTTTTCTGTATTTCAGTTGCAATTTTGATGTGGTTGTGGGAGGTGGTAAGTACAGGTGTTTGCCTACACCACCATCTTGGTCTGAGACTGCCAGTCTTCAAAGTATAAAGCAGCTGTGGGCAAACTACGGCCCGCGGGCCGGATCCGGCCCGTTTGAAATGAATAAAACTAAAAAAAAAAAGACCGTACCCTTTTATGTAATGATGTTTACTTTGAATTTAAATTAGTTCACACAAACACTCCATCCATGCTTTTGTTCCGGCCCTCCGGTCCAGTTTAAGAACTCATTGTGGCCCTCGAGTCAAAAAGTTTGCCCACCCCTGGTATAAGGTCTCACACTGGGCCAGGTGGATAAAGGTGTGTGTGTGTGTGTGTGTGTGTGTGTGTGTGTGTGTGTTGGGTGGGGCTGCAGTTTCTGGTGGACAGAGCTCCCTCCTGGCCCTGGCTGAAGGAGCAGATGCTCTTCAGCTGTAGCTAATTGTTACTGGATCTCCTCAGGACAAGCCAGAAATCTGGACTTTTATATGAAATGTCTCAGTTTTTAAATGCTAGCAACAAATCCACATTAAAAACGCACTCCACACAGAGCATAGGCCAAGCACAACACAGCTGAAGCCGCATGGGGCCTGCGGTTTGCTACCTCTGCCCTCTGCTCACCTGCTCTGTATTGAAAAGCAAGGCTATCGCTTATCCATTCCGGGGACGCTGCACTTTGGGCATTTCAAAGCCCTTTCTTACCTAACGTTTCTCTTAATGCTCACGATGTTCCAGGAAGGAGGTAGGGGAAGTTGCTGTACCCATTCCACAGATGAGCAAACAGAGACCCAGGGAAGTGGCAAAGGGCTCTCACTTTCAGCCCTCTGCCTTCGAGCCCAGTGCTGTCTGCCCTGCCCAGATCACCTCTCTGTGTGTTTCATTTCTCCTCTTCTCCTGGGATATGGGAGAGAGGCTGTGTGAATGGGGATGAAGAAATCCCATGCTGTGTCACCTACAGGTTTGGGGTGCCCCCAACAGGATGTATTGCCAGCTCTGTGGAGAGCAGTCTGTGCTGGTTCTTGTTTGGAGATGCAGTTATCAAAATATTGTCACACTGAATAATGATACAGCTCCGTCAACACACTTTAATTCTGATTAGGCCTTAACAGTTATCAATCAGCCCAACAAAAGAAGGGGAGGCCTTGGCTAGTCCACAAGCTCCTGTGGTACAGTGCCTCCTTGTTCCAGCCTAGGGCAACCCTGAGAGTAGACTGGCAGCAGATGACTGCTGAGTGAATGAATGAATGAATGAATGAATTCCTGAGGGCCCATGGGGCAAAGGGAACAGGGCAGAGAACCTCTGAATAATATTAATGTCATAACCATAGTTAGCATTTATTGTGCACCTATATATTGCAGATACCACCTGCTTGTCGAGGTCATCTGTAAATCTAGAACAGTGACTGGCACTGTAACTGCTTGGAACATGTTCACTGTTACTATTTCATTTAATCCTCACAGCACCCCTGGTAGAGGCATTATTATTATTATGCAGATAGGGAAACAAAGTCACCTGGAGGTCAACCAGGAGGCCCAGGTAACCCAGCAAGTAAGTGGTGGCCCAAGCTTGAACCCTAGCTGTCTGACCCCAGAGCTCCCATTCTTACCCTCTAGGGCAGCGGTTCTCAACCTGTGGGTCGCGACCTTTTTGGCGGGGTCGCCTAAGACCATCCTCATATCAGATATTCACATTATGATTCATAACAATAGCAACATTACAGTTATGAAGTAGCAATGAAAATAATTTTATGGTTGGGTCATAACATGAGGAACTGTATTTAAAAGACAAGAAGGTTGAGAACCACTGCTCTAGGGAATAGCAGAGGAGGGAGAGTGCTAGAGAGGGATAAGAGAAGTGATTAGCTTTCAAAAGAGTCAAGAAAGAAAGGGTGCATGAGGGAACCAGGCTGAGAAGGGGCAGCAAAGGGGACCTCAGGCAGAAGGGCCCTGTGAGCTGAGTCAGAACGAAGTCCGAGGCACCCGTCTCCCCAGGCCCTCTCCCAGGTGAACATGATGAAAACTGACAGATTCAGGATTAATCTAAAGGTTTCAGCTCTCTGAGTACCAGGTGGAAATTTGCCTGAAGCATGGCCAGAGTGTGATTTGTGGGCAGGGCCTGACCTTGGCCCCCAGCCTGCCCTTTGCCCGCCACACTTCTCTAGGGGGGCTGGCAGGGCCAGGGGCCCCTGCTGAGACAGGTCAAAAGGGTTTAAAAACAGGTGAGAAACAAGAGAACGGATCAATTTTTCTCAGTGAACTCAGTGCTCTGTGAAGGTAGTGTGTGATTATATGAACTCCCGTGTATGGGGAGAGACCTAACGCTATCTGTTTCTCTGTGTCTCTCACCATTTATTGCCCATGGGTGGTCAGGATCCTTTTTCAGCACATGTCTCCACAGCTCCTGGTTTTAGGTGAAGTGAGGAGAGGCTTTTGTAAAAAATTAATTTTAATTGTTTTTATTTTTGCTAATCCTCACCCAAGGATATTGTTCCATTGCTTTTTAGAGGGAGTGGGAGGGAGGAGGAGAGACACAGAGAGAGAAACATTGTGTGAGAGAGACACATAGAGGAGGCAGGTGCTTTTAAATGTTTTTGTTGTTTTTTTGCTCATGGACCATGGTGAGAAAAACCTTTGATATCAGCACACAGAATACAAATACAATATGGTGACAGGAGCCGTAGTCTCTATGTTCCTATCAGGCCAGGCCTGGAAGCCAGAGCTGCTGGTGGGTGTGGTGGGGCCACATCAAAGCCCAGCCTTTACTTTCAGGGAGGTTGAGCTGAGGGTCTGGTCCTGTCAAGAGATCAGTTGAAGGAATTGGTCGTCAGAGCCCTCTCCTTGAGCAAGACAGGTCAAGTGAATCTAGGAAGGTGCTTAGAATGGGATTAGGGCAGGCTAATTCCAGTTCTTCCTTGTTTGATAGTCTATGGTGACCAAGTTTTGGCAAATGAGCTGCAAGAATAAGACTGTTGGGAGCTTCTAGGAAAGAGGTTTCCTTCCTAATAAGTAAGAAGTAGGAAAGAAAAATCAATTTTTGCTGTTCTTCTTGTTTTGGGAATACTGTTTGTATACTGTTGGGTGATGATAAGATGCTTGGAGTGTGGCAGCCATGTTGCAACTATGAGGGACGTGAAATATAAATAGGATGGCAGAGGATTTATGGAACTAGGTTCCAAAGACATGGCTGAGCTGGGCATTGACCCTGGGACCACCTACCTCTCCTTCTTATCTAGTAAATAATAGCTGTCCCCAAAGTTTAAGCCACTGTTGCCATATTTCTCCTTCTTGCAGCTGAAATGATCCCGAGTTAGAAGCATACACTTGGGGGCTGTATTCCTGGGTTTCAGAAGGCTCAGACTTTTTGAACTGACTCCTAGGACCAGGGTTGGGTGATTCAGGCTCATGGGCTGGCTTGCACCTCACTTCTTTTATGTGAAGGAAGTTAGTATGGGGATCTCATAATCTTGGCACAGAATATCTATTCCTTGGTGTCTATTGCTCTATCTGATTTCCTTGCTTTCCCCCCATTTTATAAGGGAAAAAAAATCCCTTGAAAATGAAACGAAAACTTCCCTGTTAATTTAGTCAAGAAATGTCCGGGCCAAGTGCACTGGGAGAGCCACACATATGGAGATGAATCCCCAAGGCACATGGTGGGAAAGGAATGGGTAGAAGGACCTCTAAAGAGCTAACATCAATTACACACTTATTAAGTCAGACAAAATTTTATTCCATTGATCTGTATATCTTTATGCCAGTGCCACACCATCTTAATTACTGTGGCTTTGAAATAACTTTTATAATTGGGAAGTGTAAGCTCTCCAACTTTGTCCTTTTTCAAGATTGCTTTGGCTAGTCTCAACCCCTTGAATTTTTGTGTAAATTTTAGGATCAACTTGTTAGGGGCAGACTACGGCCAATGAGTCTTGAATTTAGAGGGGAAACAGCCATAACATAAACAGTTAAAAGTGTCCAAGTCCTGGGCACGGTGTCATCTGTTACCATGTGTCTTTTCATGACTAAACAACACCTGTCACCTTGCCAGCTCCTTTCTTCTTCCTCTTTCCTCCTCTTGGCTTTTTATGTCATTTCCCCACCATGGGCCACCCTCTCTTGCTTCTTTCCTCTCAGCACTGGGTGTGAGTTTGCCCTTCTTCCTGGGATAGGCTTCCCAACTCCTCCTTTCTGAGGAGCCGCAGGAACTGTCCTGCCCAAGGCTCTCCTTAGTCTCCATCTGTGAGTCACTCTTCTGCCCCATCTCCACCCCTACATTTGGGTGGAGCCCCCTGGTTGGGTGGGCTCTGCAGAGCTCTCTGCCCTCTACAGGATGAAACTGGGGAGAGAGGCTGTGGAAGAGCATCTTTCAGGCTTTGTTCTTCCTGGGTGAATAGCACGTGATCGAGTTCCCACCCTTGGTGGGAAAACATTTCTTATGATCATTTCCATCACTGTCCCCTTCACTGAATGTGTCTTTAAGGACAGTCTGCAGGCCAGATAATCTCAGCTCCAGTGCTTGCTAGTTGTGTGACTTGGGCAAGTTACTTAAGACACTTTCACTGGATGTGTCTTTAAGGACAGTCTGCAGGCCAGATAATCTCAGCTCCAGTGCTTGCTAGCTATGTGCTTGGGCAAGTTACTTAAGACACCTTCACTGGATGTGTCTTTAAGGACAGTCTGCAGGCCAGATAATCTCAGCTCCAGTACTTGCTAGTTGTGTGACTTGGGCAAGTTACTTAAGACACCTAGGCCTCAGTTTTTTTGTACAAGGGACATCCTCCCAGGGTTGCTTTGAGGTTTAAGTAAACTAATGCACATAAAGTGCTTAGAGCAGTGCCTGGCACATGGCACCTGCATGGGTGTTAGCTGTCATCTCCAGTGGTCGGCAAACTCATTAGTCAACAGAGCCAAATATCAACAGTACAACGACTGAAATTTCTTTTGAGAGCCAAATTTTTTAAACTTAAACTTGTATAGGTAGGTACACTGTTATTAACTTAATTAGGGTACTCCTAAGGCTTAGGAAGAGCCACACTCAAGGGGCCAAAGAGCCGCATGTGGCTCATGAGCCGCAGTTTGCTGACCACGGATCTAGGCAAACTATTACTAGGCTATTTCATTCACACTGGAAGGGTTTGGCTTCCAAGGGTCACTCAGCTTGGTCACGACCCTCTAATTTGCCTTCATAGTTGACATATGGGTTTGTCTTCTCTTCCCAGCTAGATCACAGGGCCCAAGGTCAAGGTGTTTTGCTTTGCTTGTTTGTTTGCAACCACTAGGGCCTAGTCTTGAGCTGGGTGCAGGATAGATGCTGAGTCTCATTGACCACTGGGAACCTTCCGAACTCTCCGGCGACCCTTGCTGTTCCCAGTGTGGTGCCCTTTTATGGAGGGCTCTGGACTTGGCTGGTTGATTTGAAGATGAATAAGTATTTAGGTTGAGGCAGCCCTGAGCTGGCTGGCTGGCACAGAGAGCCCAGCTGCCACCAGGTGGTTGGACTATAAATCACTGGGCCCTGCCCTCCCTGAAACTCCATAAAGCTGAAGCATAAACAGCATCTTGTGTCAGTGATGAAGTGACTGGCCCCGCCCCCAGCTCTGGACAAGGCCTCATGGAACTCGTTTAGGCCCTGGTTTCTTTCTTGTGCAGCTGCTGTGCTATTAGAAGAAGTTGAGAGACTCCCTTGCCTCAAAACAGCTCCACTGGTGCCAATATTCTACCATTAGGGACTCATTCCACGGGGGTAGCAGTACTGCTCCATGAGGTTCTATTTTAAAATGGTAGTATCTTGGGAGAGTGACATATTATTAAGCCTCTAAAATCTCAGTGTGAATGAACTTGTCCCTACTCCACTGTCCCTGCTCCACTGCTATCCCTCCTCAAAGTGGCCATCGACTTCAAAGAAATGCTGGAGGCAGCACTGTCTAGTGTTGAGGTCCCAAACCTGGCTGCACTTTCAGCACCAGGGGAGCCTTTTGCTGAATTAGAAAAATTTAATTTGATAACTATTGACTCCCTGCCTCCCAGTCAAAGTAAATGTCACTCATACAATCTCATCTTTAAGTATGTGATATATATATATATATATATATATATATATATATATATATATATGAAGGAAACAAAATTTCCCCTAAACTATAGATTTCTTGGGTTCCCCTTTAAATCCACAAAAACAGAATCTTCTGGAATGGGGGCCAGGAATCCTTATTTTAAAATATCCTCTCCCAATGATTCTAAATATGCAGGCAGGTGTAGGAACTGGTGGAGCAGTAGACTGGTGTTTCTCAGTGGTTGGTACTATAGTTGATTCATTTTCCTATTCCTGCAGCTCCCTGCCCAGGGCTTGGTACATAGCAGACATGCGGTAGGTGCTCAATAAGTGATGTTTAAACGGGAAGAGGCTAGGAGTCGGGCAGAACTGGATTTGAGTCTCCAAGCGCTGCCATTTCCTGTGTACCTTGGGCAGGTGATTTCTTTCTTTCCTGGGAAACCAGGATGATAATGTGCAGAAAAAATAGGGTTGTTTAAAGGCCAGTGGGATTGCTCCACTCCCTGGGGCATACGGGGAGGGGAGGTGGTCAATTAGAGGATGGGGTCAGTCCCAGGAGGTTTAGTATCAATTACTCAGGGGCAACTATAAGCCTCCTTCTAGCGCTGGCCTTACTCTGCCACCACAAGTCTTGCAACACTGCCTTGGGGCCACGCAGATGAAAAGCTGGGGCCATTGGCAGAACTGGAATCGATCCTCTCACTGCCTGCCTGTGGCTGGATTGATCGGATTCCTGCTTGATACCAGCAATTAGGAGACCAACTGAAGCTAATTTCTAGCTCAACCTGCCCAGCTCCTGAGGACGGTGGGGGAGGTGGTATTAGAGAAAGCCAAGTGACCAGCAGGGAGCTTGCAGAGGAAGGGGGAGGGGTGGGTGTGGACGGGGTGGCATGTACAGAGGGCACTGCTCTGGGATAGGGTTGGAGAGGGGTGTTGCCTGCCTTCATCTGGAGGGGAGGGAACTGTGACCACCTACCCCACAGTCTTACTGTGTCTTGCTGACACCTGCTTCTTCCAAACCTAGTTTTAATCATCGCCATGTAAGTGCATTTTCTTAAATATTTCATTGAACAGGGAGACTCTGGAGTGCTTGGGGATAAGAGTGGCTCAGGCATCAGGGTGTCTGTGCTCTTGGCATCTTCCTTTGGAAGAACGGGTTGGATTGCCTCACTTCAGGGACTCGGTTTCTGCCTGAGGTCCTGGGGGAGCCCTGGGACCAATTCTAGGTGTGGGGAGAGGTGAGAAGTGTGGGGCTCTGCCGCTCTGCATTTGGTTACTTTGGGGCTCAGCTATTCTGGGTAGTGAGGCTCCCTGAGTTTCAGTTTCTTTATCTGCAAGTGGGACAACAATCTCTACTTTACAAGGGGGGAGAGATTCAATGAGAAAACCCAGGTAAAGCACCTAGCACTGTCCTTGGAACATAGTAGTTGCTCAATGAATGGTAACTATTGTTGCTGTTGTAATTTTTCTTATTTTCTCCCCTATTCTAAGAGCCCACCCCCATTTTAATGTGTCTGAAATCATGTCATGTCTTACAATCAATAAGTATACTTTTGCTTCATCTTCCCCCAAGAGTGGTTATTAAATCGATGATGACTTGTATAACTAAGTGTTTCTCAGACCTGAGAAAATGTGGTATCACAGAGTTCTGTTGCCCAGCCCTCAGATGGGAAAAGCAGTGATTTTCAGATGTTTTTGGCCAGTAACTTTAAAAAAAAAAGAGAGAGAGATTAGCCAGTATTAAAAGTGTATTAGCAGCTTATTGATCAAAACTAAACCACATTGGAAAAAAAAAAAGGAAAATTTGCAGAAAAGTAACTGTGCCAAGTGTTTCATGGGTGGGAAAAATATTTAGGAATGTCTCTGATCTTGAAAATGTTAGGTGAAAGCAAAATCTATAATAATAAAAGCATAATATGCTAATTAGACCAGACAGCCAAACGACCTTCCTGACATCCTTCCGGACGAAGTCGGAGCTTCGAGGGCCGAGGTAAGCTGCTGCAGCTGCGAGGGCCGAGCCCCTTGCACAAATTTCGTGCATCGGGCCTCTAGTATAGTATGTCTGGTCCATATATTCATAACTATTACACAAGGAATTTGAAGGTATTCTGAGTCTTCAGAGTCTTCCCTTTCCCATACCTTCTGTAGCACTTTCTAATGAAGTCTTGCTTTAGGCCCGAGGATACCCCCTGTCCCTAGGTCAGGGGTGGGCAACCCCTGGCACGCATACCAAACATGGCACGCCAGTAACTTTTGCTGGCATGTGAAACCCTCTCTTATAATTTTCCATTTACAATTTTTTTCTTAATATCAACTTTTCTATTTTTCAGATAAATTCAGTGTAGGTGCATCTTAGATAAATAAATAATTGTACATAACAAGTTATCTTAAAAACCATAGACATGGATTGATGAGAGAGGGGAAGAGCAATTTCTATGCCTCTGCCTTAACTCTCCCTGCCTTCCTAGATCTGACCAGTGTTTTGGTTTCATCCATATACGCTTGTGAATCTTTGTTCTCAGTGATGAATTTTGTTAAGTTTCATAATAGGAGTAGCCTGATGGATTAAAGTAGTAGCTCGTGCATATCTCTGAAGGTCACGAAATGTAAACCTGATGTAAAATCTCTGTGATCAGTGATGCAGCAGCAAAAGTCCCACTGATAATATCAAAAGGAGTCATAAAGTCTTCTGTCGGACTATCAGTGTACATGTATACATTAAAAAATAAATATTTTTCATCATCATATACTGTGTTTTTGTCGCTCAAATGAATTTTATTATTTCTTCAAGCTTCTTCACATATGTACACCTTAAGAGATATCAAGTAGGCGTAACATGTTCTCAAAAAATTAGGGTTGGCACACAGAAGAATTTTGAGTCAGAGATTTTGCTGGTTTTGGCAAGCACTCACAAAAATGTTGCCCACCCCTGCCCTAGGTAATCAGTGGCACATGGTATTCATCATCCTGAATGGTGGATATCATTCTCAACATGCAAAGAGGGCCCATGGACATGACATGCCAATGAGCTCTAAATAAATAGAGCATGTGAGCAGTACAAGGAAAATAGAGTATGTTTAGAAAGAAAGAAAGTAAAAATCAGGGGTAGTCCTTGCATTCCAGGCTGGCCACTGCAGATGCTGATGTCATTCTCCATGCCCTTTTCTGTAACATGCTCCATGTGTTTCTTGAATCATAATTAGAAAACCATTCAGCAGTAATGCAATACAGTAAGAGAACGATCGCTTTGTCACAGCAGAATAAGCACTGAGAGGTGTTTGGTGAGGGGGAAGGGAGGGGAGAGAGACTACAGGGCCATTCAAGGTGCTGGGTTGTGGCTCTATTGCTTTCTGGGTGTCCTGGCCTGGTGCTCAGCCTGAGAGCAGTGGCACAGAGGGGTGGGAGGACACAACTATCTGGGGTGCCCTTGCCCTCCCTTGCCTTGAAAGGGAGGTGGCAACTGTTCTGCAAATGGACACGGGAAAGGGGTGGAGTTGGTGCCTCCTTCTCATTCTCTGCAGCTGCCCATCCACCCTGGTCAATGATGCTTGTCCATTACCACCCAGATCCAAGTCCAGCCTCGTGCTAGGGAAACATCTGTCCCCATGGCTGCAGGGTTCTGCAGTCCCAGAGCCAGCGTGGCTGCAGAAGCCAAATGTGGAATCACTAGTTGGTAGTGTGTGTATTGGGGTGGGAAGGGAGTACAGAATGGTACAGAGTGGAGGGAAGGGTCTGGAGTCATCAGGGAACCTGCCTGTTCTCTGGGTAGTGGGTACAGCTAATCCTTTGGACACTGGGGCTCTTGGTTCCCCTGAGGCAGTGTCTAGCAGAGGGAGGGAGGCAATGGCTCCTTGGTTGTTCAGCAGGCTGTGGGTAGAGTGGAGCATAGAGTGGCTTGTCTCTAGATCTCCACACTACTCAGCATTGGCCGTATAATAGAGGATTAGTTTCCCCCACTACCACATTCTGAGGGCTTTACTGACACAATTCCTTACAGCCTCAGAGCCCAGGTGTTCACAGCAGGACCTGCTTCCATCTTTTCCATTAATTCTGCCAACAGAGCTTCATGGACAGCACAGGGTTGAGGACCTGTGTTCTGGAGTGAGATCAAAGTGGGTTCAAATACAAGCTTCTTCGTGTACTGGATGTGTGACCTGGAGCAGGAGCTGAAACCTCTCTGTGCCTCTTACCTCCCCTGAAAAAGAGGATAACAGTGCCTGTCTTTGGAGGGGTGGGAAGGGTTGATTGAATTAGAATACATTCATCACCCAGCGTGTTTACAGCGGCCGCTAGGGTGTCGGTGTCTTCCTTTCTCTCTTGGTTTCGTTCATGTATGTAGACTATGTTACTGTGCTCTTGGAGGTGGTACCCAGGGCATCTTTCATTCAGGGAAGGATCAAGGTCAGTGCCTTTAAGCTCCCTGTTTGATCCTGTGATGGCCATCTGGTCACCACCACTCATTGTTCAGGCCGGCAGCCTATTTCCTGAGCCTTACAACTACAAGTGTGAATGGGTCACGTGGATGGCCATGACCTATTTCCTGACTCTTGACTTTACCTGCTTACCTGGGATCTCATCCCTGCAAAGAGCCTCTATCCCTGGCACATCTATGCATGAGTTGGTGGGAGAAGGGCGAAGGCAGAGAATTCCTTTGAATGTACTTTGGGGTCATATTTCGATGGGAGGCAGTGTCCTAAATCAGCTCTGTATCTGCTCTGCTCTCAGATTTTCTCCTGAGAGGTCTCTTTTCACTTTTAATTTCCAGCATCTCCCTACCCTCCAGTCTCCAGACCTGATTCCCATGAGGACTGGCTGGGAATAGGTCTGAGTGCCTGCCTGGATTCATTCCTCCTTCCCAACCCTGGGCTTCTGTGAATTGTGAGATCCCCCAGGAAGATCCTCAGATCTCACAAAGCAGCTCTGGCAGGCCTGTCCACTGGGCTGTCTGCCAAGCCCAGATGCCCAGGCTCAGTGGGGAGGCCTCATGCCCACACGATCATTCACCATTTGCTTGGAGACCATCATGGGTCATGTGGCCTTCTCTTTTCCAAACTAAATAATCCAATTTCCTACAACTGTCTGCTTCCAAACTGCTTATGCCCTTTGTAATACTCCTTTGATCCTTTCAAGGTCAGCTGGTTTTTCTTGGTGTGGGGGCCAACTAGGGTCCTTGGGACAGAGTCTGAGCAATGCTGACCAGCACAGCAGTTGCAGCATTGGCTGTGTGCCATGTCCTCTGTGTCAGGTGATCCTTGTGGGGATGTGCCCTGGTCAAGGGGCTTCTCTGGAATCATGGGGTGTTCCAGGCAGTCAGCAGAGCTCTGGCCTCCCTCCCTTCCTCCCAACTCATACGGCTTTTCCTCCCAGCCAGCCAATCCTAGTGCAGGCTCACCCGGGAGAACCATCCTCACTTTTCTGAAGGCCAGCGGTCTGACTATGGTCAAGGTCTGGTGTGAGGACCACCTCACCAGAGTCACCCTGGGGTTCTTCTTAAAGTGCAGATTTCTGAATTCTTCCCAGGCTCACCACTATTATAACCACTCAGCGCTTTAGGCCCAGGGCATGGTGGAGGAGCTTACAAGCTCTTCAGGGGCCTGTGGGAACATTTGAGCCCCAAGGAGGAAAAAAAATACTGGTCACAATATGTGAAAAGAAAATAGCTAAATCAAAATTAATAAATACTTAACTATATGTCTAGAAAATGTAACTGTCAACTCATCAACACAAGTCAATTCACTCTCACGTAGTTACATATCATTTATATTCAGTGTGGGATACAATGGCTTTTAATATGTTCTGTATGAGGTGGGGTGATGCCCCCACAGTAGGAATACCTGGGCCTCCTACACTCTTAAGATGGCTTTGTCCAGACCTCACAAACTCTGAATCTCTGGGGGTGGGACCAGGAGTAGGCATGGGTCTCCATATTTTCCTGAGATCCCCACAGTGCTGACTGAAGATGGTTATTGAGGGACAAGAGAGCTGTACACTGGAGGCTGGCAGTTCAAATCCTAGCTGATCTCATGAACCTCCAAGGAACTTAACAATCAAAACACAGTGACCTGGGCCCCACTCCCAGGAATATTAAATATGCTCATTTAGGTTGGGGCCTGGGAATCTTCATTTAAAAAAGGTTCTCTAGGGGGTTTTAAGATTAACTAGATTTGGGAACCACCTGAATTGAGGAAGGGGACCATATCAGCACTTCTCAAGCTTTAAATGTGCACCGAGATCACCTAGGGAGCCTGTTAAACCTTGGATGACTCAGCCACTCTTGGATGGAGCCCCAGATGTATTATCTATCTATCTATCTATCTATCTATCTATCTATCTATCTGTCATCTATCTATCTATCTATCTATCTATCTATCTATCTATCATCTATCTATCATCTGTCTATCATCTATCTGTCTCTTAAATTAAATTGATTGGGGTGGAGACCCAGATTTAGTGTTTCTAACAAGCCTCATGATGCTGCCACTGCTTTTCCACCAACCACACTTTGAGCATCAAGGACCTAGACCAGGGGTGGGCAAACTTTTTGACTCGAGGGCCACAATGGGTTCTTAAACTGGACCAGAGGGCCGGAACAAAAGCATGGATGGAGTGTTTGTGTGAACTAATATAAATTCAAAGTAAACATCATTACATAAAAGGGTACGGTCTTTTTTTTCAATAGTTTTATTCATTTCAAATGGGCCGGATCTGGCCCGCGGGCCGTAGTTTGCCCACGGCTGACCTAGACCCTGGGCTGGAACCCTGGTATAGCTACTTACCAGTTAGGAGTGCTTGGGACCTCTTAGTCACATTTGAAAGCTCTAGCAAAGAGATTGCAATCCGCTTGCCCTGAAGGTTTGGTGTTTGAACATGGGGCCCAGAGGTGATGAAGTTTGGTTGGTTCAGTTCCCTGTACTTGACTCACCTGTGGGTCATCTCCCCAGGACCAGGACAAGGCTGCTCAGTGGAGTTCCGGGATTTCTCAGCTTGCAGCCATGGATTGGTTTGCTCAACCAGCAGAATCTGATTTGTGGCTGTTATTTCTCTCCTGGCTTTGTAATCCCCAGAGAAACATAATGTGATTAGATATTGTTCTTCAGAGATTGGCCCTCTTGGAAATTCTGCGAGCTCTCCAGTATCCTTTAATACATTCCTTTTCTTCTTAAGTTAGTCAGAGTGGATTCTGTTGTTTGAAATTAAAAGCCTTGACTAATATGTGAAAGGGACAGGGATGAAAGTCATAGAAAATGTTAGAAATGGCTGCTCCACCTTACTGTCTGTGCTGGATCCAGCAGTTGGGAATTTCAAGTTTTCTTTTTGTCATCTAAATGCCCCTATAATTAATTTTATTATATTGTGTTTGTTTTATGTTGACAATTTTTTTGAAAGCCTCTTGAGGGAAGGATCAGGTCTTCATTCATATCTTTATTCATTGACTTAGTCAGTCAAACATTTATTCAATGTCAACTATGTACCAGGCACCAGCTATCTTAACCTGGGTTTCCCAGAAAGCAGAACCTGAGAAAATTGGCCTCTGTGGGACAAATTCTTTTACTGTGGGGTGATCCCAGGGGCCAGGAGAGAGGGACAGGAACAGCAAAGCAAGATGGAGGGAGAGCTCCAACCAGAATTCATGACTGAGTTGATTACAGCTATGAGTGGCCAGGTGATAGACTGATGGGACTCTGAGAGGCCATATGAAATGTGTCCCAGGATCACCTGTCCAGGGTTGGTGAGGAATAAGCATCTATGCATCTACTTATACACCTGACGTGTATTAGTTTCATTGGGATGCCATAACAAATTACCACCAGCACAGAAATTTATTCTCTCACAGTTCGGGAGCCTAGAAGTCTGAAATCAAGTTGTTGGCAGGGCCATCCTCCCTCTGAATGCTCTAGGGGAGAATCCTTCCTTGCCTCTTCTTCACTTCTAGTGGTTGTTGGAAATCCTGGGGCTCCTTGGTTTGTAGCGGCATCATTGTAATTTCTGCCTCTACCTTTTCTTGGCTCTCTTCCCTCTGTGTGTGTGTGTGTGTCTTCAAGTCCTTCCTTCCTTACAGGGATGCCAATTATTGGATTTAGGAATGACCCTAATCAAGCATGACCTTATCCTAACTTGGTCACCTCTGCTAAGACCCTACTTCCAAATAAGGTCACATTCATAGGCAGAGGGGTGAAGGATAAAATTCTGTGTTTCTCTCTCTATTCACAGAACTTTACTTCTGAACCGAATATGTGGTATCTCACCCCAATATCAAGCAATTCTACAACACCAGCTGAATGTCCTACTGTTTAAATCAATTCTGACAATATCTAACTGGTAGATCCCACTGGTTAAGACTGCCCTAACCCTTTCAGATGCTAATCACAAATCCAGGTTGTCACCTGTACCTTTGACAGAATGGCTATGAATTAAAGGTTCTGGTAAGTTTCTCCTCAGGTTCAATAATTTGCTAGAATGGCTGATGGGACTCTGAGAGGCCATATGAAATGTGTCCCAGGATCACCTGTCCAGGGTTGGTGAGGAATAAGCAGAACTCAGAAAACAATTACTAGATCACCAGTTTATTATAAAATGATACAAGTCAGGGACAACCAGATGGAAAAGATGTAAGGTATGAGGGGAGGGGTGTTCACCAACCCAGAAGCTAGTACTTTCGGGATATTTATGAAGGTTTCATCAACTTAGGCATAGTCAATTAAATCATTGGCTATTAACTCAACCTCCAGCCCCTCTGGACATCTGGGGTGGGTGGGTGGGGCTGAAAGTTCCAATCCTCTAGTCACTTGGTTGGTGTCCCTGGCAAGAAGTCCCCATTCTATGGCTAACCAGTAGCCCCCAGCCACTGGTCATCTCATTAGCATACAACAGACACTTATGACTTAGAATATTGCAAGAGTTTAAGGAGCTGTCTGCCAAGAAATGGGAGCACATATATTTCTATGTGACAAGGAGTTAGGACTTCAATATACCTTTTTGAAGGATGCAGTTTAAGTCACACCATAATTAAAGGTTATCCTCACCATGCTAACTCCGGGTTGCATGTACGTGGATGCCAAGGATTTTGGCGTGGCATGAACAGAGGAGCCTTAGGTGGGAGGTGAGAAGTCCTGGACATGGACCTACACTGAATGGGATGTCAAGCTGCACCTGTGTGCACCTGTTAGGGGCCACATTGAGCGGTTTGCTGCAGCAGCAGCTGGAATAGCAGATGAGGCCAAAATATCTGGAGTGGAGTGTACAGGGTGTCCATTCTGACACCAATAGTGCTGGTAGCTGACATTCAGCACTACTATGTGCAGCCCCCATGCTAAATACATTAGGTGAGTTTTCTCATTTAAGTGTCCCAACATCCCATGAAGTAAGTGCTGTTATCCCCATCTTACTGATACAGAACCTGAGGTTCTAGAGGTGTGTCTTACTAGGAGTAAAACCTGCCTTGCTACAGAAGGTAAGCTTCATAGGAGGAGAGCCTCATGCTGTAGCCTCAGCACCCAGAATGCGTTCTGGTATACAGTTGGTGCCCTATAAGTTTGTTGTTTAAATTATGAAGCTGGGTAGTCTGATGCCCAGACCCATGTGTTAATCCTGAGAGAATCAATGATGGTCAGAACAGAGAAGTGCTCTCTTTTTCATAAGCTACAATCCCATTTGGAGATAGGCTTTAATAAATAATTCTAAATATTCTGTCTTGGGTCAGCCCTGCTCAGGTGGCAGGCATACAGTAGGTGCTGCATGCACATCTGATGGGTTGGTATTGGGCTCAGACTCCACAGGATTTGCACTTTCCGCTCTGTCTGGCCCATCCTCAGCAATTATACTCTGGTCTCTGCTGCGAAGGCCAGCCTTTGCCTGCCAGATGCATTTCATGACATTAATAAACATTCACACCTACCCAGAGCATTTAGACAGAAAATGGAGCCTAAAAGCTCCGTGCAGCACTGTGCTTCCCCTCCTTGAGCCTGGGGAACATTAACTGAAACACACACACTAGGGAAACTGTCGGCATCATTATTGGAACTGATGCATGCTCACTCCAACCAATCTATTTTTATTTGAGGCACTTACGTAGCATGAAACTGAGCATAATAACTACAGTCAATAGAGATGTATTTGTTTTTATTTAAACTCATAAATGTGCTAACGCCAATAAAGGCTTTTTCCCCCTCTGAAAAGTAAGACATGTATGGAGGAGACGGAAATTTACACATCCATCGTGCCAAGAGGGCCCATTTTCTCAGGAACCATTTTTTGAATTGCCAGTGATTTATAGTGGCAGACTGAAGACTGAGTTGGTGAGCTTGGGAGAAAGAGATGGAGAAAACCCATTGATGTAGTTAATTTATTTCACTCTACTTACAGAGCCCAGGACTTAAGACGAGAGAGTGAAAGGCAGAGATTGGGTGTCTGAGCAATATTTGGATTCTAGGAATATGAAGGCAGTTGAATCCTCATTGTCCTCATTCTTGTCCAAATGTGCTTGGGAAATTTGGCAATCTGGTGGAATGTGGGAACAGCCTGGCTTTAGAAGATTTAGATTTGTTACTCTCTAGCCATGCCATTGTGATATGGGCCTTGGACTTCCTCCTCTGTAAACAGGACATCAATATTGGCCTCACTTGGTGGCTAGAGCACAGGTTCTTTAGTGCCAGACTCTTTGAATTCCAATCTTGGCTCTGTATCTGCCACTTACACCTGTGTCACCTTGGACTTCACCTCTCTGGGTTTTGCTTGTCTCCTTGATCTGTGAGGTGGCCCTAATTCTACATACCTGTGCTATTGTGGTTTATAATTAGAAATACATATTTGGTCTTAGTTCCATTTCTGGCACAGAGCTCCTAAAACCCTTGGAATTTCCCAAGTGATAAGAGCAGGGGTGTCTTATTATGTTAATGAGGTGAGTTTTGGAAAGGATGTGGGGAGAGGGACTGGAGGTTGAATCAATCACCAATGGCCAATGAGTTAATCAATCAAGGCTAGGTAGTAAAGCCTCCATAGAAACCTGAAAGGATGGGGTTTGGAAAGCTTCTGGGTTGGAGAACACGTGGAGGTTCTGGGAATAGTGCACCTGGAAAGAGCCTGGAAGCTCTGCGCCCTTTCCTCATACCTGGTCCTATGAATTTTTTCTCTTTGGCTATTCCTGAGTTAAATCCTTTCATAATAAAGCAATAATCTAACAAGGAAAACATTTCTCTGAGTTCTGTGAGCCACCTTAGAAAATTAATTGAATCCAAGGAGGGGGTAGTGGGAACTTCCAGTCTATAGCTGGTTGATCAGAAGTATGGGTGGCAATCTTGACTTGACATTGTAGGACTGAGCCCTTAACCTGTGGGATCTGATGTTATTTATGGGTAGATAGTGCCAGAGTGGAGTTGAAGTGTAGGACATCCATTGTAACAGGTGCCCAGAATGTTAATACCTTACAGATTTACAGTTTTGAGTTTTGAAGAAGTAATGTATATAAAGGACTTAGAACAGGGCCTGGCACATGGCTATCATTTTGGTTGATCTTTCATTAGGAGAGTTAGGAAGACAACTTAAAAAGTATTTAGTACAAAGCCCTTCATTTAACAGATGAAGAAAGTGAGCTACAGAAATGTGTCTTGTATTAGTTTCCAATTACAGCTATAACAAATGACCATAACACGCATGGCTTAAAGGAACACACATTATCCTCTTATAGATGTGGGTGTCAACAGTCTGAAATAAGTCCTTTTTTTTTGAACTTTTTAATTGAATTTATTATGGTGACATATATATATAAAAGCCTAAGCAACTGTTACAACCGGATGACTGGCCAGTAGCTATGATGTGCACTGACCACCAGGGAGCAGATGCTCAATGCAGGAGCTGCCACTGGTGGTCAGTGCGCTCCCACAGCCAACCTCACGCAGTCCCTTCCCCTGGCTGGCCGGCCTGCCCCAATTGGCCCCTATTGACACTGATCACTGGCCAGGCCAAGAGACCCCACCCGTGCACTAATTCATGCACTGAGCCTCTAGTTTATTAATAAAATTACATAAGTTTCAGGTGTACAATTCTATAATACATCATCTTTATATTGCATTGTGTGTTTACTACCCCAAATCAAGCCTCCTTCCATTGCCATTTGAAATAAGTCGTATAGAGCTAAAATCAAGATATCCACAGGGCTGGTTCCTTCTGGAGGTTCTGGGGGAGAATATGTTTTTTGCCTCTTACAACTTCTAGAGGCATCCACACTCCTTGGCTTGTGGCTGCACCACTGCAATCTCTACTTCTGTTGTCATGTTGCCTTCTCTTTCTGAGCTCCTGCCTCCCACTTTTGAGCACTCTTGTGATTACATCAACCCACTTGGGCAATGCAGGAAACTCTACCATTTCAAGATCCTTAACTTACTTATAAAGTTCCTTTTAGTATATAAGACCACACATTCACATGTTCTGGGGATTAGGACATGGACTTCTTTAGGGGTTGTGGGGAGGGCAATATTCAGCTTTCACAAGTCCCAAAGTCATACAGCTGGTTAGCAGCATGGACTGGTTTTGAGGAAGAGATTTCTGGACTCAAACTCTCTTTTCCTGACCCAGTGCTGCCTTGGCTCTTGTGGTGACTTGATGACTGCCTGCAGGCACCTGGCCAGAAAGAGGCGGTGTCCTCGAATGTCTGAGGTTTTCTCTCTCAGAGCAGTGGCTCCTATGCCAGGCTACCACTTTCCTGTTCAGGGAATTCCAGGTTCAGTGAGGCCACAGGACCTTATCTAGCTGTTGTATGGAGCTTTCTGAAGGCACATCTCCTATGTAGCCCATCAGTGGGGGCCTCAAGGACCAGAGGGGCAGGCTGGATCCACAGTACATCTGCTGTGGAGTTGGGCCCTGGCATAATACCCCCAGGGTGGTAGGGTAGGTGGTGGGGAAGGAAAGCTCTCTCAGCCTGGGTCTGCTGGGCCAAATAGTGGATGGAGGGTAGACAGGGTCACAGGGAGGCTCAGGAAGATAGCAGACCACTGAGATCTTTAGAGCAGTGGTTTCCCCAAATAGTACTGGCTATGCCTTTAAAAATTTTTATTTTAAGCACACCCATTTGGATCACTATTATTTCAAAAAACAAACATAAAATAACAAGTGTTGGTGAAGGATGAGGAGAAATTGGAACCCTGTACATTCTTGGTGGGAATGTAAAATGGTACAGCTACTATGGACAATGGTATGGAGGTTCCTCAAAAAATTAAGCATGGAATTACTTTATGATCCAACAATCCTAATTCTAGGTATATACCCCAAATAATTGAAAGCAGGGACATAAATATGTGTACACCCATATTCCCAGCACCATTTTTCCCAGTGGCTGAAAGGTGGAGGCAACCCAAGTGTCCACCGATGGATGATGGATAAACAAAATATATACACACAGTGAAATATTATTCATCCTTAAAAAGGAAGAAAACTCGGACACATACTACAACACAGATGAACCTTAAAGATATCCTATTAAGTGAAATAAGTGAGTCACAAAAAGACAAATACTATATGATTCCACTTATGAGGTTCCTGGAGTTGTCAGGTTCATGGAGACGGAAAGGGGGCTGCCGGGAGCCAGGGAGACAGAATGGGGAGTTATTGTTTAATGGGCCAGAGTTCTGGTTTTTCAAGATGAAAAAGTTCTGGAGATGGATGGTCATGATGGTTGCACAAATGTGAAGGTACTTCATGTCACTGAATTGTACCTTTAAAAATGGTTAAGATGGTTTAAAAATAAAAACCAACAAAAAAATACAACCCCCAAACCTGGAAATGAAGACAGCTGTCTGTTGAGCTGCTGGCTGAAGTGGGACGAGGTGCTGGTGCTCTGACTTTTTGTCTCCTTTCCACCCTCTGTGGAGTCCTCGAGTCAACTCCTGGAACTCTGGGGTTCCTGACAGAGTTGGGAACCACTGTTTAAATCAGCCGTGGGCAACCTACAGCCCGCGGGCCGGATCCGGCCCGTTTGAAATGAATAAAACTAAAAAAAAAAAAAAAGACCGTACCCTTTTATGTAATGATGTTTACTTTGAATTTATATTAGTTCACACAAACACTCCATCCATGCTTTTGTTCCGGCCCTCCGGTCCAGTTTAAGAACCCATTGTGGCCCTCAAGTCAAAAAGTTTGCCCACCCCTGGTTTAAATCCTTGCCAAGCTAACTGAGCAATGGAGCCTGGCTACCGGTGGTTCACATCCAAGGCACCTCCTTTGCACTGCAAATCCTCACTGTAGGAAAAATCATTCTGTATTTGGATGGGCTCGGGGTGGCAGTGTGGTGGAGAACCACTGGCATGGGAGAAAAATGGGGGGTGATGCTCACCTCCCGGGAGTCCATCTTCGGGCCCTGAGTGCTGTGGCCGCATCAAGTCATGCTGAGTCTAACTGCAGTGAGTGAGTCTCGTCCTTTGCTGGAGGTGGGGAGCTGGGGGTGGGGTGGGGGTGGGTATTGTGGAGCGGACTTCTGCAGCCAGCCTCCCCAGCTGGACCTGCGAGGGCTTCCCTGCAAGTTTGTCTGAGAAGCAACCCAGAGTTAAGTGGGAGGATGAGCATAGCCAGCAGAAGGTATAGAGCATCCTCAGGTGGCTGGCTCCCAGCCACCTCACAGCTCACATTCCAAGCCTGTGTCTTCCTTGGCCCCAGCTCCCATTCTGTGCCCTTCAACAGACAGTCACAGCCTGTGTGAAACTGTGGCTTTCTCTTCCTTCGACTTTCACCTCTCCTTTCTCTTCCTCCACCCATTCAGAAACCTCCTTGTACCTCCTTCCCCTGGCCGGTCCTTGTGGGCAGACAACATGACCAGATTGGCTGCTGGAAGCTGTCCAAGGCTCAGCTAGGGTGGCTTCTGAAAGGGGAGCTTGACTTATAGGTGAGGATGACTGGGGAGTCTCTACTCCCTCTACCCGCTGGTTGCTGGGCCTGAGTCTTCGACCACTGAACCTGGTGTTGGTTTTGGCAAGTTGGGATGGAAGGGATGGTTGGGAAGGGGTTGGTAATAATAAGAGCCTGCCACAGTATAAAGGGTTCAAGAAATAGCTGTCACTAGGCTGTACACAGAAAGGCTCCCTTGAGTGACACAGCCCATAATATTTTAGGACATTGGAAATGAGGGCCACTGCCATGTCCTTTGAGGAGGGGTCAGGAACTATGAATGGACCATGAGTGGTAAATGGATATATTAGTAATTTTTCAGTTGTGAGGTTGGAGGGGGAAGGCTCAAGAAAAACAAAGAGGATTTTATAGTAAAAAAATCCAGATGTAGATTTAACTTGAGGTCTGATCTTATCTCTCGAGTGACATCATTAGGATCCTCTTTCTCTCCACCTCTCAGTCTTGCTTTCTCTCTGTCAGCTCCTCCCCCCATATGCTGGCAGCATGGCTTCCAGAAGCTGAAGGCTTACACCCATCTGCTTAGCGGGGAGGCAGACAAGCAGGCTGCTTTGGTGACAGTAGAGGTTTCATGCAGGAGATAAATTTGGAAGAATAAAGCTAAAAGTTTAAAAAAATAGATTGGGTGCAGGTTGTGGGTGTTCTTAAATGCCACGCTAAGGGTTTTGGCTTTATTGGAGATTTTTGAATAGGAAAGCAACGTGATTAAATTGGCAACTTGGAAGCTAGTCTCAGGGAGAGTGGAGTTTGGACTGGGGAAGCGAGAGATTAAGGGCTGTGGTATCATTTGGAAAGGTGCTATAGAAGTCTATGGGTGAGTGGAGGGCCTGGAGTGACCCCAGAGGGTGTCCCATCCACTGTGTTGTTGAGATTGGCACAGTCACCTATATATAGAGTCTAGAGGCACAGCTAAGGGCTTAGCAAATGCTAAGGCTTGTGTGGATGGGTGGGTGGATGTCTGGGCAGACATCCCGAGTCTTAGACTAAACCATGACAACGGATGGAAGTTTCATGGAGAGAATGTGTAAATGTGAGGCGCCCCACTGAGGATGTACATGCATGAAGTTCCACCTGGGAGAAGCATATCCCAGCAGGAGAGCAGTGACCTTGTCTCCAGCCTGCTCTGGGGCCCCCCCCGAGGATGCTGCCCACAAGTCAGCAGGGATGAAGATCCAAGACTCTCTGCCCCTCTCGGACCCTGCTGAGCGTCTGGCATCAGGTAATTGTTTCTACTCAAACATTTTAGTGTCTCTTCCTCTTTCAGGGAAAACCAGAGGCAGAGTTTTTATATAATTTGTTGTGTCAGGAAAAGTTGGCACCAAAGAATCTTTTCCTGTCCAGGGCAGGACGCCTTGTCTTTATTCTTCATCTTATCTCACAGGAAGTTGATTGGCAGGGAAAATTGGTTTTCATATACTTAAAGTTATTGAATATATACCACATGTTAAATTTTGTGGGTATTGGGACCAAAAGATGAACAAAATGAAATTAGATCATTTGATTCTTTTATTTATTTTTATTTATTTATTTTATTTTTTATTTTATTTATTTATTTTTTTATTGCTTAAAGTATTACAAAGGGTATTACATATGTATTTGATTCTTTTTATTGCATTTCATTGAAACCAACCCTGGCTAATATAAGGCAAATGGGCAATTAATCGGAAGGATATTGGGATGGTTGCCAGAATCTTCCAGAGAGGAGACTAGCCAGGCCTCCGGAAGAATAGAAAGCAGTCCTGCCTAGGGTTTCCAGATGCCCTCTTACAAGGAGTTTTTGAGGGATCCCAAAGATTTCTAGCCTCACATCTTCTTAAATCTCAAATTCCCAAGGTAGAGAATCTGATTGGCTCAGGCTTGGATCAGATGTCTTTCCTGCAACTGGTAAGCTGTGACCGGAGGTTAAAGGTCACACAGCAAAGACATAGCTACCTTTGGGAAATGTGCCATTCCAAGAGAAAAGGAAAGAAAACACAGTTATGAGTCAGACAGCGGCCCATATTCATATTTACTACACAACCCCCTGTTCTGGAGGCCTCTAGAACAATTCCACCCATTCTTGGTCTGGAGTGAATCAGGGAAGACAGATCCAATATCCCTTTTGATTCCTAAATTTTCACACGTGTGTCATGGGTTGTCCCATCTCTTGGAAGGAAATTATTTCCTCTAGGCACTTGGAGATGCTCATTCCATCTTTGAGCAAAACAAGGTGAACAGGTCTCATTTCATTGATTTCCAGGCTGCTTACAAGGCTGAAAACCCTACACCATGTTTGATGCCAAAGGGGCTCCCTGGGTATTGCCCGAATTTCTAAGCCAGCTCCCCATCAGGACCTTTTGCAGCAGCATCAGCAGCTGGTGTGAGTGAAGGCTTCTTCCACATCATTCCTCTTTATTTACAATCAGTTACATTTATGGCCATCTATTTTTTCCTTCTGGACAGTGTTTGTGATTGGTGTTTCTGTTGTAAGTGGGTCAGAACGTAAATAGGTCATGTTGGCTCTCTAAATGAGGTAATCCCGAAATGAACTGGGCAGAGGAGGGGGAGGGAGATGTGCTTAACTGGTGTCTGAAGGGGAGGAAGGTGAGCTTGTATGGAAATCTCTGGTGATTGGGACTAGGACTCCCTATGTGAATCGAGGGAGAAATGGCTGCGGGCTTTGAACAGAGTGGAAGGTGGTGTGTGAGAGAGCAGTCCTGCTTCCTTCTGACCTAGTCTGGAAGGGTAATGAGAACTGGCAGGGACTCTGGGTCTTTCAGCAGCTGGCACTGTATGGGAGCGGGGAGAGGCAGGAGGAGTCTGAGGAGTTGCTATGGGCTGAATTGTGTCCCCACCACTAAATTCATATGGTGAAGTCCTAACTCTCAGTACCTCAGAATGTGACTGTATTTGGAGATAGGGTCCTTACAGAGGTAGTTTAGTGAAAATGAGGTCATATGGGTGGACCCTAATCCAGTATGACTGGTGTCCTTATAGGAGAACACAATACAATACACAGATGATGTGCTATAGAATTAGATATAGTATATTGAGGGAAGACCATGTGAAGACTGGGGAGAAGAAGGCCTTCTACAAGCTAAGGAGAGAAGCTAAAAGAAACCAACCCTCCTGACACCTTGATCTTGGATTTACAGCCCCCAGAATTGTGAAATAATAAATGTTAAGCCACCCAGTCTGTGGTACTTTTTTATGGCAGCCCTAGCAAAACAGCACAGGGGCCTTCTGAGAGGGACACAGTTGTTTGAAAATAGTGTGATTCCTTCAGGTGTTGCTTTTATGTTTTATTATGCAGGACCTGAGCAGTGTTTAGTTTAGGGCAAATTATTCCCCAGCACTGCGGAAAGGCTCTTCTGAGTGTTCTAGTCAATGCCCCATGGATTTTGCACTTTTGCAGTCTGGCTGGTGGGAACAGGCACTATTCCCTGCCCCTAGTGGCTGCTGGGTGCTGTTTGCTCTCATGCTCTTGAGTGGCTCTTCTCCCAGTTCTATTAGTTTCCTGACTTGCATGAAGACTTGAGGGGACTCCTTGCAGATCTCTGGAGTTCTCTGTCTCAGGCTTCCTCCTTCATGGTAGTCTGACTTTCAAATGGGAGCTGCCTTAGGACTCTTACTGCCTCCTCAGGTTGGGGAGTCTGATGGGCTCCACGTGCATTAGGGCCTGGACACTCTCCAAGGCAGCGAGCTGGGCACTCTCAGGCTCACCCCATTTGGGTCCTGTCTTTCAAGTGTCACTGGCTTTCATCGTCTGATCTCCAGTATCTTGAAAATCATTTTTTTACACACATATATTTATTTCTTGGTTGTTTTAGGCCAAAGGGAAAATCTGCTCCTGCTGGTCCATCTTGGAATAAAAGTTTGAATAGTGATTTTTTTATATACTCTTTTAAAAATTTTCATTTAAAGATCTTCAAGGGGGATTGTGTTCTCAAGTGGCCACAGTCTCTGCCATTTTTTATATTCTGTTTCATTACTTTGGTTCATTTCTTTCATTTAGGTTACTTGCTGATCCCTTAGCCATTTTATTTTATTTTCATCATTATATTTTATAGTTTTCTTGATTTTTAGAGAGAGAGAGGAAGAGAGAGGGAGAAAGATTGATGTGAGAGCTCAACATAGATCGGCTGCCTCCTGCATGCCACCCCCCCTCCCTCCCAGGGTATGAACCTGCAACCTGGGCATGTGCCCTGACCAGGAATCATACTGGTGACCTCTTGGTGCACAGGATGACACTCAACCAACTGAGCCAGGGACCCTAGTCATTTTAAATTGCAACAGTTGAAAGACATAGGGCATAGAACAGATAACTTTGGTGAGTGTGGTGGAGGGTAGACAAGTAGGTTCCTTAAGTGGGAATAGCAACATGACATTTTGATCTTTGTATCCCCAGTGTGTGATACACATACATTAAAAAATATTTTTATTATTGACAGTATTACAGATGTCCCTCGTTGCCCCCACCCCCCACTTTATCCCTCTCTGCCCAGACCCTACTCGTATGGCCCCACCCCTAGGCCTTCACCACATTATTGTCTGTATCCATGGGC
The DNA here is from genome assembly GCF_964212035.1 of Myotis nattereri. Taxonomy (NCBI): domain Eukaryota; kingdom Metazoa; phylum Chordata; class Mammalia; order Chiroptera; family Vespertilionidae; genus Myotis; species Myotis nattereri. Next base: position 20,889,705 of record NC_138075.1, on the reverse strand, counting down.
TATGCATATAAGTATATAGGTTCTTTGCTTTATCTCTCCTAACCCCCACCCCCTGAGATACACATATATTTTTATTGAAGGAAGAAAGGATAAGGAAAAAATGAATTATTGCTTGGGTTGACCAATGGATGTATGGTCTTTTAACTAAAGTAGATATTCCTAAATGCCCTCCAAAATGTCCGTAATATTTTATACTCCCACCAAGTCTGTGTGAGACCACCACATATTTGAAAACATTGTTGTTGCCTCCCTGGGTTTTTTCTCCTTTATGCTAGGCCTCTTGAGCTCTGCATAGTGAGGTGTAGCAGATGCTGGGGATTTTTGCCAAATCCCCTAGGCCAGCCGTGGACAAACTATGGCCCGCGGGCCAGATCCAGCCCGTTTGAAATGAATAAAACTAAAAAAAAAAAAAAAAAAAAAAAAGACCGTACCCTTTTATGTAATGATGCTTACTTTGAATTTATATTAGTTCACACAAACACTCCATCCATGCTTTTGTTCTGGCCCTCCGGTCCAGTTTAAGAACCCATTGTGGCCCTCAAAAAGTTTGCCCACCCCCGCTAGGCCCATCCTGAGGTCACTTTAATGTAGTTCCTGGATGTGATGTCTTCCTCTGTGTCTCTGCCCAAAGACATTCTCAAGCCTTGGGAGCACACTGCCCACTTTGTGATGATGGAAATGTTGGTAGAATCACACCCCAGTGTGTCCTCCAACCAAGGAGGGATGGGAGTTGGTGGATCAGTATCCAGCTTCCTCCCTCACTAGGCACCAACCCTGTTGTGTTCTACAAGTCTCTCCCAGGGTCCCCCAGTGGGATGGAGCCCCAGTTTTCCCACAGTGGTGACCTGTTCATTGACATACCTTTAACTGGCATCACTTCCTTCCTTGTTCTACTTCTCCATGCCCTCGCTGTGCTTCCTGTAATGTATCCCAATAAACTAACTGTACCTGAATTCCTATCTCCAGGCCTGCTTGGGGGGCCAAGGGGAATCCAAACTGAGGCAGGTGGATTTGGTAAGGAACCTTCCTGGGACTTAGAGCATCCTTTATGCTGTCTTCCTCCCCCTAATACAAACACATATCTATGATAGGAGAGATGTCAGAAGAAGATGCTGGGCTGGTGGGGGGTCTTGGTTGCCAGTGGGCCCATATCCATGGTGGCCAAGTTGACATTCTTTTTGTGTTTCTAAAGATGGGCTGATCAGGGCAGCTTGGAGGAGGCCTGGCTGCTGGGCCCTTGCTCCTGAGGTGGCTTTGTTATATCAGACACATAGGTGTTGACCTGGGAGCTGCAGGCAAGGTGAGATATGACAAGACTGAGGTCTTTCACTGGGTCTGATGATTTCATTTTCTGTTTAAGACAAGGGTTCTTTTTTTTTTTTTAATCTGAACAATAAGGATTTAATTAAAAAAATAATAATTCAAAAACAAAGAAAATAAAAAAATAAAATCCACTAGTCCCCAGCTCATCTGCCGCATGGTCACAGAAGCATGCGTAATCCCAACAGACACCACCTAGGATGGGAATGGACTATCCCCGATACACTCACAATGGGGATTCTAAAACCTGGATCCGAGTTTGATATTCCTTCATCAAGAAGTGAAGTTTGTGTCCCTTCTTTAATCTCAATGGGCTTGTGACTGCCTCAACCACTAGAGTATGGCAGGAGAGATGCTAAAAGACTTGAATTTGGGCCTGGCTGGTGTGGCTCAAAAAGTGTTGACCTATGAACCAGGAGGTCATGGTTTGATTCCCAGTCAGGGCACATGCCTGGGTTGCAGGTTCGATCCCTAGTGTGGGGCATGCAGGAGGCAGCTGATCAATGATTCTCTCTCAGCATTGATGTTTCTGTCTCTCCCTCTCCCTTCCTCTCTGAAATATAATAAATAAATAAAAATAAAATAAAAAAGACTTGAATTTGGGTCTTAAAAGGCCATAGAGCTTTAACTTTGTTGGCTGGGACACTCACTCTCAGAGCCTTCATGTAAGATGTCGGAAGACCCGAGGCTGCCATGCTCTAAGGAAGCCCTCCTCACAGGGCTGGGCATCGTGTATGTAGGCTCTTTGGCCAACAGTCCCAGGTGAATTTAGCTTCAGAGTCACTTCGGCCCAGGCTTCAGACATGTGGATAAAGAAGCTTCCAGCCATGACCGGTTTGGCTCAGTGGATGAAGCGTCGGCGTGCGGACTGAAGGGTCCCAGGTTCGATTCCAGTCGAAGGCATGTACCTTGGTTGTGGGCACATCCCCAGTAGAGAGTGTGCAGGAAGCAACTGAATCAATGTTTCTAACTCTCTATCCTTCTCCTTCTCCCTTCCTCTCTGAAAAAAATCAATAATTTTTTTTTTTAAAAAAAGAAGCTTCCAGATACTCCTAGACCCACACTCTTTGAGGCGCCCCCCCCCTAGCTGTTCGAGTTTCAAGCTGGCCCCAGATACGGTGGGACAGAGACCAGTCTGAATTCTGTTGTGCCCAGATTTCATGATTCCCAAGAACCCACAGGGAGCCAGCAAATCCAATGCAAAAGCAAAGAGTCATTCATTTCAAACCTAGGTTTGGCTCCCCTGCCACACTCACCGATGCAATAGGAAGCTCCAGTGGCCGAGAGAGAGAAAACTCTGTGCGGAGAGAAGTTTTATAGGGGGTTGGGGTAAGGGGAGGAGAAAGGACTGTGGGCCCTGCCGATTGGCCAGGTGCGAGTCGGTGTCTCATTACACAGGATGTGGTCATAGTGATGGCGTGCACTTCCCTTGACTATCATTGGCCAGTCCAGAGAAATCCTGGGCGTGGCCAGCAGCAGCTTGGCTTCCAGAAAGAAGCCTTGCTGAGCACATGGTCAAGGTAAGATGGAGGGCATAGCCCTTACCCTGGGGCAAGGTGGAGGGCGTAGCTCTTACCCTGGGGTAAGGTGGAGGGCGTAGCCCTTACCCTGGGGCAAGGTGGAGGGCGTAGTCCTCGCCCTTTCATTCCCCCCTAAGACAAGGGTTCTTATTTCTAGGGCATCATTAAGTAGAGCCGCAAGTAGGTCCTTTCGTGTGTGTATCTGTATGGTTACTGACAGGTGTCCTGGGAGCTCTTTGAGGTAGTATCTGTGTCTTATTTTCTTAGTACCTATTTTTTGTGAGTTTATTTTTTAAAAATAGTTAATAAATATATTCATGTGATTTAAAATATTCTTCTTGCCCCTGCCCTCACCCTGGACTTCCACCCAGTGTCAACTCTAACCCCACTCCAAGGCACCTCTGTCATTATTTTCTTAGATAATTCTCCAGAGTTTATATTTATGTAAATAAATATGAATAAAGATTAGTATGTTCTGCCTCCTACCTTGTTTCATAATCAAAGTTATTATATAGCCCCTAGTTTTCTGCTTATTTCTTCTTGTGATGTATCTTGTAGATCTTTTCATATTTGTGAATAGAAAGCATAGAATTCCATGGCATGAATGTATCACAGTTCATTCAACCAATTTTTTATCAGTGGTGATTTGGGTTTTACTTCAGTATTGTGTCAGTTAATAATAACCTCATACATAGGTCATTTTGCACCTATGTAAGCATATTTATAGAATAAATTCCCAGAATGGAATTGCAGAGCCATAGGGTTTCTTTATTTATGATTTTGATAGATTTTACTCAGTTGTCCTCCACTGGGGTTGTATGAGATTATGTTACTACCAGGAAGTAAGAAAGTGCCTGTTTCTCTACAGCTTCATCGACAAAGTGTATAATCAAACTGTTGGAGTTTGGTCAGTCTGATGGGTGAAACATGGCATTGCAGTGTCTTAATGTGCATTTATCTTAATTGCAATGGAGATTGAGCATCTTTTCATAAGCATAAGAGTCACTGTATTTTCTGTGAACTCCCTCATATTATTTTTTCCATTTTCAGTGCACTTTATTTTCACCCATCCTGGTAGTTTTTTTCTTACAGATTCTGATAGTTCTTTATCTATTAGAAAGATAAACTCTATCTATGCTGTGAGTGGAAATTTAGTTTTTGCTACTTATTGTTTGTCTTTTGACTCCCTTTAACAGTGTTTGTCTTCTATAATGAAGTTATTTTTATTTGAAAGATTTTTTATGTGGTTATATTTATTAATTAAAAAATATCTTCTGGGTTTTATGCAAGTTAGAAAAGACATCATCTATTCCACTTGGTATTCTTAGTATACTGCAAGGAGCAATTTAGCTAAGAGAATGCTATAATTAATTGGTTATTAAGGCCCTCCTCCAAGTGCCTTTGTTCTAAAATCTCTGATTTCCCAGCTCCACCCCTAACTTCATATTAGGCAGTTTGATCAGGTGAGTAACAGGAATTCATACTCAGGTGTGGTTGATAGACTTAACTTTCCAAAAAGGTAATTCTATTTAAATAAGGAGCTGAGTCAACTGAAAAAACTTTCAAATTGCTAGAAAGTTGGGAAATATGGAGAATAGGTCAAGGATGCCACAGTAAGTTACTGTACTCCAGGCCTCTAGCCCTTATCTCACTGGTCTAGAATCCCAAGAACTCACCTTGGAGGGGAAATGACTTTTTCATCCCAGTTCCATTTCTGACCACAGTAGCTGCAAAGCTTCTATGCACTGGTATCTGGTTGGAAAGTAGGGAAAATGGGCAGCACTGGGCAAAATGTTGATTAAACTGAATTTATGTTATATACCTATTGCTACCTGCTGGCTTCTTCCTCCCATCCTAATCCTATTCCTTAGACTAGGGTCCAATGGAAGTTACTAGATAAGAGGGGGATGAATAGTAAGACAGTTTTATAGAGTTCTATCTGAAAGGGAATTCTGTATTTACCTGAGCCCAAAGTCTGTCACTAGTTGCCTGTGTGACTATATGTAAGCCCTTGATTGCTCTGCCCCTAGTTTCCTTAATTATGAAATGAGTGAGAATTCATTGTTAATGATATTAACATTTTTAAGCATGCAAATCAGGTGGGTTCTCTTGGTTGAGGGTGGCTAAGGAGGAAGTTAAAAAGCCCTCTGAGATGCCTCATGATGTGTTTTGGATTTTTTCAGATAAATATGGTAATTTTATTTTTTAATTTTTTGGGGAACCTCCATACTGTGTTTTTCACAGTGTAGCACCAAGTTGCAATCCCACTAACAGTGCACGAGGGTTCCTTTTCTCCACATCCTCACCAACACTTATTTGTTGATGACAACCATTCTGACACATGTGGTGATATTCATTGTGGTTTTAATTTGTATTTCTCTGATGATTAGTGATTTGAGCATCTTTTCATACGTCTATTGGCCTTCTGTATGTCTTCTTTGGAGAAATGTCTATTCAGGTCTAGAGTCAGAGTTTCTTAACCCATGGGCTTCCTAGAACTTCATCCTTACTACTTAGAGTGTGGTCCATGGACCAGTGACACTGGCATCAGCTGGGAGCTTTGTAGAGGTGCAGAATCTTGGCCCACCCTAGGCATACTGCATCCGAATCTGCATGTTAGCAAGACCCCAGTGACGGGTGTGTACACTGAAGACCGAGGTGCCCTGTTCCATACTGCTGCCTCTCTGCTTTAGAAGCTCCGTGACCTGCTCAGAGGTGAGAGCCTTCAGGTAGTGACACAATTGTGCTAGTTTGATTCGGTTAGAAGATTTCTGGGCCTTCTGGTGTCATTGGGATGTCCTCTTCTTTGTTTCCAGGTGGCAGTAGTAACCTACAACAGGGAGATAGGCCAGCTGTATACTGTAAAAGGATTCATAGTTAACAGAGAAAAAACAGGAGACTGAGGAGACAATATGAAGAGATTTTGATAAACCCAGAAGCAAAAGATCCCTGGGTGATTAAGCATGGTCAAAATTAGAAGGAGTTTTAGGCAGATTTATGCTGAGGGCTGTTATGTGTTAGGGGTGGTGTCAGAGCCCTATCAGGGGTGGCTGGGAGAGGAGCTCAACGACATCTTTTTTCAGCTGAATGTGAGAAGTTCCTGCCAGATCAGATGTTCAACTTGAAAACAAATGGAGGAAAAACGATCAAATGCAGTCAGCCAGAAAAATCCACTTTTCCTATTTCATAAAAAGCAAGAGCCCATGTGATAATCCCTCCCTTGGCACATGTTAGAGATTTCTTTATCGTTTCTTTGCTTGCGGCCAATTCTGCCACACCCAGCTGGGGACCTGGGCTACAGTGAATTCATTTGCGTTGGGTCAGCATGCCAGTTCCAAGCCAGTGGGTCTAGAGCTGAATTCTCACTGCTTTCCAGAGAGAAGGGCGTGTCTGCCTGTGAATGAGAGGAGAGAGGAAGAAAGGGGGAGGAGGGGACAGCGCACATCCCCCCTTTCCTCCTATAGCACAGAGGAGTGCACTTCTCGGCATGAACGTAGAGGGGGTTGTATCTGTCCCCTTCCTAAACCAGGACTGAGAGCTCCTTTAGTGCCCGGATCAGGACTTCCCCGCTCTGCCCCAGAGGTAAACACAGTGCCTGGTGTTTACCCTAGAGATACTCAATAAATATTTGTTGAATAAACTTCGACAAAATCAAAACCACTGAAGTAATAGAAAGCTCATGAGAGAGGCACTCTGGAGCTCTGAGCTCTAGGACTAAACATCACCTATACATTGTAACCTCTCAAACTCCTGAGAAAGGATTTCCCCACCTTCATACTTACCCTACTTACCATAAGGAAATGAAACAAAAGTGAAGAATAAGATGTCTTCACATTTTATTCAAGGGAAATTCAACTTGAGGACTCTGTAGGAATTGAGGTTAGAATACATAGTTGGGTGTGGATGACCTTGGAGTCAACCTTGACTCTGCTTTTCCTCATACTTCACGTCCAATTTATTGGCCAAATCCTGACTCTGCCGCTCATCACCTCTGCTGCCACTACTCTGATCCAAGCCCTCATTGTATTTCACCTGGATTCCTGCAATAACCTCTTGACTGGCCTCCCTGCTTCCTCCCTCATAACTTTAAGTCCATTCTCAACTTAATGATGCTGGCCAAACATAAATTTCTTCATGTCTCTCTCCAGAAATCTTCAGTGTTTTTTCCCCATCCCATTCAGAAGTTTCCACAGACCTCTCCACCCCTTGACCTCCCTGGCCTTATCTACTTTCCTTGCCCACTCTGTCCCAGACAAGCTGGCCTTGGTGGTCTTAACTGCACCAGGCATGTTTATGCCTCAGGGCCTTTGCACCTGCTGTTTTTTCTGCTTGAAAACCTCTGCTTCCATTGTTCCCTAGCCTTCTCCATGTCCATACCCATTGTCACTTTCATGTGAGCCTTTCTCTGACTTTCCCATTGAAAGTCAGACACTGTTCCCATCTCCCACTTGGTACTCCCTCCCCACCTTTCACACTTTGATTCTCACCATCGCACTGATGGCCATGTAACAGATTTTATATTTTACTTTTTTGTCTTCTCCATGAGGACTCAAACCCTGCTGTTTTGTTCACTGCTGTATGGTCAGATCATGGCACTCTGCCTGTAGCATAAATATTTGGTGAATGAATTATTCAGGCTTTATCTGTATATAATCCTGTTACAAGGCTTGGGTCAGAGGTATGGAGTATAAGGGCTCAGGCTGAATTGGGGACATGCATATATTATTAAGGTGTTGTAACATTGGTACTGGTGTCGTGTTTGGTCTGTTTGTCTTAAGGGCTCCTGGGTGAGGAATGTGCCACTGGGCAAAATTTATTACATCGCCCTGGGAAGTGCTTCCTGAGTTTCTATTTTCTGAAAATTTGTTCATTTGCCTTATTTTCCTCTTACTCTGGATTATGTTTCCTTGTTTCCCTTTCCCCTCACCCCCCATTTAATCCTCCACTTCCCAGTTCGTCACTTTCTGAGCATCTCTGTGCCATTCCTCTCACCCACTACCCAGCACTGGGAACAGGAGCGGGTGCCTACTTCTTTGGTTTTCAAAGTATGACCCTGCAGACTCATCCCACTGGCACTGGGTGTGATGAGCTCTATGCACAAGTGTGGGATCCACACACTGAGTCCCTATAGGTCTTTGCTTGGAAGTGCTTCGGTGTTTGTGTTCCAAGCAAAGAATGGCTCTAGCTGCTACCAGTACTCAGCAGGAATGGTCTCCTGTGCCTTATAGTTAAGAACATCTTAGAGCTAAGGACACAGACCATGGCTTCTTGTTTGAGCCCTGACCTTGCTTACTCACTCTGTGTCTTGAGCAAGTTACTTTACCTCTGAGAGGCTCTGAGCCTCAGTCTATCACCTTATCTAAAATTAGGGCAATATGACCTACCTCATGGGGTTGCTATGAGGACTGACTAGATCATGTAGCTTTAGCACTTAATATAGATCCTGGCATGCAGGAAGGATGCACTGAATTGTAATTGCTGCCATGATTGCTGTTATTATGTTGTTGTCACTGATACAGTCAACTCCCTGGCTTACCTTGCCAACCAGGCAGCCCCCAAGTGTGTGTGTGTGTGTGTGTGTGTGTGTGTGTGTGTGTGTGTGTGTAGATAGGAGTGGAGGAATTTACAAGTTGTCATTGTAAATACATCAAGAAATAAGAAGAAGATTTATAGCTTTGGGACAATTAATTCTGCAGTGTTGCCCAGCATTATCTCAGTTCTGGGAACAAATACACCCTTATAATGGATTATAATCTTTAGGAATTCAGAATATAAACCAGCTCCTTGAGTTCCCTGTTGTGTTATGAGAAAACAATAATTGTTTAAAATGCAACTCACATGCAGCTCTCTGGACGGGGTCAGCTCTCTTGCTATTGGCCTGTGATGTCCTTCAAAGAAAAGTTAGGGAAACAGATATTCTTAACCTCTCCATAGTGTCATAAGAAGAGAAGACAGAACCTAAGTGTTGGGGCTGACCTTGACAAATGGTGGTTCCATTTAACACCAAGATCCAGGTCTAATGGCCCAACATTCCCAGGAGAAGAAATCACTTGTCCTCTGCCCTCAGTAGCACTAGGTTCATGCCTCTCTCACTGCGTGTCTCACCTTATGTTAGAATCCTGGCTCTGTGTCTCTCCTCAGCTCTACAAGGCAGGAAGATCCTTGAGGGCAGGGACAATGTTTAGGTACCTTTGCATCCCAGGGCTCAGCACAGGGTCTGGCACTGAGATAGTGGGAGGATGTGAACAGTGTTAACTGATTTCCTACCAGGTTCTTGGGTACTTGGCAAAGGATATATCACTTAATCCTCACCGCAGTTCTCCTAGGATCTGTCCTCTTCCACATAGAAACAAACTGAATCTGAGATTTTATGAAGCTGGCTTGTTAATCCTCCTATATAATAAAAGGGTAATATGCAAATTGACCCTAATGGTGGAACGACCAGAACACCCGCTTGACCAGTCACTATGAGGCGCACTGACCACCTCTTGGTCCCTTTCCCTGGTCAGCAGGCTCCCATCGCCCAGTGGCAAATGGGGAACTGGGGGAGCGGGCAGCACCAGGCCAAGGTCCTTGCCCAGCTGGTTGCCCCACACAAGAGAGCGACCCGCAGCAGGGGTGGCGCTGGGGAGCAGGAGGGAACTGACCTCTTGGTTCTTTCCCTGCAGCTGGTAGGCGCCAATTGCCCAATGGCAAACAGGGAACCAGGAGTGGGTGGTGGCAGGGCATGGGACTGGCTACTGACAGCCGGGGAAGATGGCCCTGATCGCAGGCCAGGCCTAGGGACCATACCCATGCACAAATTTCATGTGCCAGGCCTCTAGTTTAGTAATAAATGGTAGCTCATGACAAGAGGCTGAAAGAACAGGGTTTGGGATAAGTGGTGTGGAAGGTCCCAATGGGAAGGGAGTGTTGTTTCTGGCTTGAAACATATCAGTGGCTTTCTAGCACACTTAGAATGTCAACCTGCAGTGGCCTGGCCACTGCCAGCCTCCCCTGGCCCCTTGAGCCTTTGTCTTCCTCATTTGTTTTTTTCCAGAAACTTTTGAAGAACATATCCTTAAAAAAAGATTTTAAGTTGATTTTTAGAGAAAGGAAGGGAGAGGGAGAGAGAGAAACACTGATGTGAGAGCAAAACATCTATTGGCTGCCTCCTGCACATCCCCTACCTGGAGATTGAGCCCACAACCTGGGCATGTGCCCTGACCGGGAATTGAACCTGCAGCCTTTCAGTGCATGGGACAACATCCAACCAACTGAGCCACCCTGGCCAGGGTGAAGAACATAATTCTTTAGAGATGCCGAGGTCCCCCCTTCCCCCCTGGGGCCTTCCCAAGTCTATTTCCTTTGCCTGGAGACCTTCCTACCCCTTTTCTATCAGGTATGCTTTCTGAAAGGGCTGATGACCCTGAGTGCCCTCTATCCCTCCTTATTCCCAGACCTTCAAAAAGTTAGAGTGACCTGGAACCTCTGATGTTCACCAGGACCCATTATAGGGACTCTGGTGGTTTTCACTTCTTTTCTTAGGCATAAGATTTGGGATGGCAAAAGAGGAGAGGGCAGTGAGTCCAGTTAAAACTGGCACAGGCTTGGGAAGAGTAGGGAAGTAGAGGCCAACTGGGATCTCACTAAGGGATCAGGAATGTTTCAAGGGTTGGTCAAATTCACTGACATTTGGCCCCACTTGCATGGTGGCCATAAGACCAAGAATGGTCTGTGGTTAAGAGGCCCGGGGCAGGGAATGAGGGAGGGTTTTCAGTTTAACAGAAACTAACTTGGATCCTCTAGTACCCACTTTCACATCGACCTCTACCTCCTTATATCTACATTCATCAAATGCATCTTGGTGTGTGTGTATGTATGTGTGTATGTAACATACAGAGGGTTGAGAGAACCCAGGAAACATGTTCAGAAGCTTTGGGAATGCTCAGGTTGGCATCCACAGGCAGGGCTGATGAGGGGGCACATCTTCATGGTCACTGCTAATTGGCTGGCTCTAGATATTTATCCAGTGGCTGCACCCGTTGGCTCAGCCAGGTGGTCCATTTTCACATTACAACTCTTTTTAAAAAAATATATTTTATTGATTTTTTACGGAGGAAGGGAGAGGGATAGAGAGTTAGAAACATCGATGAGAGACAAACATCGATCAGCTGCCTCCTGCACACTCCCCACTGGGGATGTGCCCACAACCAAGGTACATGCCCTTGACTGGAATCGAACCTGGGACCCTTGAGTCCACAGGTCGATGCTCTATCCACTGAGCCAAACTGGTTAGGGCATTACAACTCTTTTTAATCCTTAAAGAAGGGACAGGTAAATAAGGACTCCAGGTGTGTGCCATCTTCAGTTCACTTTGTCTTTCTGTGTTCTAATTTCTCAGGAGGGCAGACCTTCCTCTGCTTTCCAGTGCTTCTCAGTCATTTCTTGTTGAATGAGGAAAGCACGAAGGAAGGAAGATCTGGTTATTAGAGAATCCATAGGGCTTTGGTGGAAGACATTCAGCAAGTCATAAAAGATCAGGAGGGAAATGGTGCATGGCATCTTTGGGAGACCTTGGGTAAGTCTTGGGTAGGTTAGAGCGCAGGGTTTGTATAGGGGCAGAGTGAGGGATGTGGTTAGGAAGGTAAACTTGGACCAACACACAGGGTTTGAACTCTGAGCTTAGGTTAGACTTCACTGCTTAGGCAGTGGGGAGCCCCTACAGGCTTTGGAGCAGGGGAGTGTTGAAAACAGTGGGAAGGCTGCTTGAGTCTTCCTGGGTGAGCAGAGGGGAGAAGCCAGAGGTAGGAAGAGAAGAAGGAGGCTGTTGCAGCAGCCACCCAAGCAGGAGCCAGTTGAATCTTGAACCACAGTAGTGACAGTGGGAGTAGAGAGGGAGAAACAGATGTGAGAGATGTCAGGAAGGAAGGAATGAAAGACTTTGATGGTTGATTGGATGTGGGGGCGAGGGGATTTCTCAGCCATTCAAGGGAAAAATGCCACCTCCCTCTTCCTGCTAACTTCAGCTCAATGCATGAGTGTATCAGTGACAATGAGCTGGTGTGATCTGAGTCTGGAAGCATGTGTAGAAAGTGAGAAAATATAGGCAGCTGAATGTGAATTAGAAAAATATTTGTCACTAAGCGGTCCTATTGCAAGATGTGCAAGAAAATCATCATGTATTAAAAAATAAATCTGCCAAGAACACAATGCCCCATCCCTTCCAGGGGATGAACTGATCAGGAGAAATTTGCTCTTGCCCACCTGTCTGTCATGTGAGCTGCTTGTCCTTGAAAAGAGGATTAAAATAATGGCAACAAGAGCCCCAGGAGACTTCAAGTTCTTCGGGTCATTAGGTCAGCCTGAACTGTAGCATGTCTGAGATGGGACATGCTGTTCTGCTAAAATATATAGACTTTCAGGGAGATTAAAATAAAGATTCATGAAAGCTACCACTGGCCAGTCCCATAGTAGGTCCACTAACTGTGTGAACTTGCATAGAGCACTTGGCCATTTCAGACCTCCATCTCTTCACTTGTAAACATAGGGTCTGGATGAAACAGAAAATCCACTGTTTCTCCCTAGGCTGACCTGTGATTCTGTGGCCCAATAGAACCTGTTGAGGGTGGCTCCAATCAGTACAGAAGGATCTTACACATTTTTTATATAGGTGCTAAGTGTTGGGAGTCTAACCTTTCAAGGGTACATCTTTTCTCCCCCTCGGCTGCAGTATTTCCTTCCCACCCATCCCCATTACCTATCTATTAAATGGAGCCATTCTAACAGATTGCTTTCTTTCTAGACTGGGGATATTTCATCTTCATTTTCCACTGGTGATATGTAGGGTTAATGAAATTTTGATGTAATTTACACTTACTGGAGTCTTTGCTGTTTCTCTGGTGGGCAGTAGAACATCATGGTCAAGAAGGAGGCAGGTATATTAATGTGTGAAGCTAGGATATGAAGCCAGGAAATCTAGCTCTGAGGCTTATATGTACTCACTACTTAATGCCAGTACCTTTGTATTAGTCAGCTCAGGCTACCATAACAAAATGTCATAGACTGGGTAGATTTAAAAACAGAAATTTATTTCTCACAGTTTTGGAGACTGAAAGTCCAGGATCAAGGTGTCAGCAGGTTTGGTTTCTGTGGGGCCTTTCTCCTTGGCTTGCAGATGGCCACCTTCTCCCTATGTCTTCACATGGCCTTTCCTTTGTGTGTGAGTATCCCTGGTGTCTCTCTCCCTCTTCTTAAAAGTACCCTAGTTCTATCTGACTAGGGCAGCCGTGGGCAAACCACGGCCCGTGGGCTGGATCCGGCCTGTTTGAAATGAATAAAACTAAAAAAAAAAGACCGTACCCTTTTATGTGATGATGTTTACTTTGAATTTATATTAGTTCACACAAACACTCCATCCATGCTTTTGTTCCGGCCCTCCGGTCCAGTTTAAGAACCCATTGTGGCCCTCGAGTCAAAAAGTTTGCCCACCCCTGGACTAGGGTCACATCGTTGTGACCTCATCTAACCTTTATTACCTCCTTAACGGCCCTATCGACAAATACAATCTCATTGGGGTTAGGGCTTCAACATAGGAATTTGGGAGGAACTCCATCCGTAACAACCTCCCTCATGGATTTGTTGAGAGGATGAAATGAGATTGCATGTGAATGTACATACCTAAAGCCATAGTGCCAGGCATACAGTGACTGCTCAGAGCTACTATTGTTATTTTTGATGTGGATATAAGGAAGGGACAAAAACTATCACAAGGTGCTAAGAACTTCCAAGAAGAATTTTTCCTCTTTTCCCCATGCCCACTACTACCGCCCTTAACATCTAAACCACCATATCTTTCCCGGATTTCTTCAACAGCCCCCTGACTGTTCTCTCAGGTCCATACTTGTGCCTATAGTCCATTAGCCATGCAGGCATGATCTTCTAAAACTCAAGTCAGATAATGCCACTCATTTACTTCAATTCCTCTGGCTCTCCAGTCAATTTTGATTAATGTCCTGCTTCCTAAGTCTGGTTTCCAATCCCTACACGATCTAGCCCCTGTCCTTTTCTCCTAACCCATCTGCTGTCAGAATGCCCCTTGCTCCCTCTGCTCCAGACGCACTGGCCTCCTTCCAGTTTATGAAAACTGAACAATTCTACCTTTTGGGCCTTTGCACTTGCTTGTCCTGAATTCTCAAACTCTCCCTAAATATCTGCTGGGCTTGCTACTTTGTCTTATCCAGGTTTCAGCTCAAAACGCACCTCTATGCCACTCTACCTAAAGCACCTTCCTCTCCCATAGTTACTCTTTACCCTATGACCTTGCTTTATTTTTCTCATTGTACTTATCACTGTCTAAATGACCTCATCTTGTGTGCTTATTTACTTGCTTGCCTATTATCTTTCTTCCTCACTAGACTATACCTCTATAAATGAAGGGGTGTTTTATCTTTGGTTTACTATTATAACTCCAGTGCCTGGCACAGAGCATAAGCTCAAAGCACATTATTTGAATGAAAGAATAAATGAATGATCTTGAACATGGAGATTCAAGGAGAGGGGAATGTTCAGGATAAATATCCCCAGATTAGGGATGAAGAACAACTTTTGCCTTGGCCATCTTCATTCATCTCTTGGCCCTGGTGTATTTCACCTGCACTGTCCAGGCCCAGAGGCCATGCTGTCCAACCTGGAGAGTATTTTCCAAAGTACAGTACCCACAATGATTTAAGATTTTCATCATCCAAGCCCAGCCTTTCTTTTTACCTCATCTTATCTTTTCTTGGTGGAACACTGAGTCTCAATGTGACTCCCGGTGAAGTTGTTCCTCATTTCGACAGTTATATAGAGCCTCCTGCCTTTACTTCTCCCACATAAGACATTCTATGACACCAGCAGGAAGGTGTGTGTGCCTGGTCTTTGAAATGTAGACGTGTTCCAGCTACTCTGCTATTCCAGTGGGATTCAGTCAGATCCCTCCCTACCAGGTCTGCTCTTCTAGTTCTTCTTTTCTGTCAACTCATTTGCTCTTGGTAATTTTGTCTCCTGAATCATGAATGGTTCTGGTATGCACCCTCATTTGGCTCTTAATGTCTCCATTCCAACACTCAGTAAAGTGTTTCAGTTAGGAAGTTTTGGGTTGCAGATAATGGAAAACTCAACCCAAATTGGCTAAAAGGGGAATCTGTTTGCTTTGTAACTAAATGGTTCAGACAAGGCTTGAATCAAGACTCAAATGACATGACCAGAACTGGCTTTTCTCCCATTCCTTGACATTGACCCCAATTGTCAAGCAGGCTCTCCTCCTGTGTCAAAGGTGATTTTAAGTATCTCCCCTGGCAGTCTTTTAATTCATATCCACGAGAAAGAGAAACTTTGCTTTTCTGAACGTTCAACCAAAAAGTGAGTCTTATTGTCTCTGATTGGTTAATTGGGCTGCTCTAACACAGTACCATGGACTGGGTGACATAAGCAACAGAACTTTATTTCTCACTGTTCTGGAGGCTGAAAATCTGACATCAGGGTGCCAGCATGTTGGGTTTTGGTGAAGGTATTCTAGGTAGTATCATCATATGGTGGGAAGAGAGTCAACTAACTCTCTGGCCCCTTATTAGGGCACTAATCCCGTTCATGAGGGCTCCACCCTCATGACCTCATTACCTCCCAAAGGCCTTACCTCCAAACACATCACATTGGGAATTAGATTTTAACATATGAATTTTGGGGCAGGGGGGGGGTGTAACACAAACATTCAGCCTTTAACATATGCCTTTTCCCCCCCAACCAATCACTGTGGCTAAGGTAGAGGGGATACGCAGAATCGCTTAGGCCAATCTGGACTTAACTTCTCTTGTGGAGGTGAAGTCAATCTCAGGCAAGTTGCCTGGATGGAAAATTCAAAATATGTTAGAAAAGGCAAAATGGGAATAGACACTGGGACAACAACAGATGCCCCCCACAGCTACCTGAACTTTGTCTTGAAATTCTGCCCTTGATATGGCATTGCAATTGATATAGCATTCAATATGATTTCTCTATTAAGTTTTGAGCATGCCTTTAGTTTCCATCTTGTAAATCCTTCTATTTACTGCCCCTCCACCCCTTTTTTCCTTCTTGGGAGTATGGCTTCATAGATCTTGTGCCATGTGATCCCATAGCAGATCATTGTAAAAGCTTAGATATTTAAAATGCAAACGATACACTTTCTGCCATAGTAAAGTGATAATCATGATAAAAACTATGTAGGTTAATAGTGATAGGTACATTGAAAGTAGGTAAAAAAAAGTCTAAGCTTGTCAAAGCTTGGAGATACTCATTGATTTTCCTGGGTTGGATATTTATCAAAATTTATATCCTTAACTCGTATTTTTATCCCTATAGAAGATTTCTTAGAAGTATTGGACTTAACCTTGATAATGATCTAAACCAAGACTCTCATTTTTCTTGTTAGAACACCAGCCAAAATAAGATTATATGACCTGCCCAAGGTCACACAGCAATACCCAGAGCTTGGGATCTGGTTCTCAGCCCACTGCTGTCATTGTCCTTGTGGACTTGGAGGTGATAGGGAGTGTCCACCAAGTGGCAGTAGATGTCAGGACTAAGTGTTCTGAGCCCCAGCTGCTACAGATGCCCTGGCATTCTTACTGGGGTTGCTAAGGCTCCATTACGGATTTATAACCATTTAGTCTCTTTTATAGGAAAAATATAATTTTCTTATTAAATCTGATGAAGTCAAACACCACATTTTTTTCTAGCAGATTATCAAAGAAATATGAGCCAGAATTATGATGACATATTTTCTGGCTATTTATAAATTTGAATTTATGGCTAAACTAATCCTGGCCATATTTCCAAATCTTGACTAAAATTTTTGCTTTTTGCATTACCCTTTCCTGAAACTTATAAGATTTCTTCTGGACTTCTGGTCTATTAGGCATAAAAAATGCTTGCAGCTAGCTTCCTTTGACTGATGTCATTTATTCATTCATTTAACAAATATTTGGTTGGGTCCTTCAAATTAGGAAGTCATTCATATGGGCACTTTGTTCTCAGTTTGCTAAAAAAACACAAACCAAACCCTGGGAACTTGGAATTTCTTTTCTTTTCCCTAGTCTCCTATTTCACGTGATTATGGCTATTACAGTAATGATGACGTACATATGTATGTGTACTGGTATATATTTATATGTATGTATATATACATACACATCATACACATGTTTCTAAACACTACGTATATTAGCTCAGTTAATGACCACAACAACCTTAGAGTAAGTATTATTAGTATACATATTTTACAGATGGGAAGATGGAAATCCAGGAAGGTCATAACAATGACCCAAGGTCATGCATCTGGTAAATGGTAGAGCTGGGATTCATACCCAGGCAGACTGGCTTCAGAGTCCATACTCTAAACCTCTAGAGGTGGGACAGGCCCTGTGCAGAGGCTACACAGACAGTGCAGACACTGGACCTTCTTTTGAATACTTTATTCTCAAATAAGAAGAGGGCAACTTTTCACTTTTAAAGAAGAATAAAACCAACACTGCTATTTTCAGCTTACTCTGGGGAGAGTGCTAAAAAAAGTTTAATAAGCAGTTGTTTCCAACTTCTAGTTATAGAGGTCTATGAGCTATTCTTTTCTCTTACTAGGACTCTATCCAGATACTGAGTTTAGCTTATTCTCTTGCCGAGTTGCTTTTATCTGAATCTAGAACTGATTCTCTTTCTAGTTCATTCCAATCTTTAGTTCTTTAGGGCAGGCAACGTGGAATCATCGGAAGAGTACTGGACTGAGCACTTGCTCTGTGATCCAAGGCACATCTCTAATTTGCTGTTTGGTTTTCTTGTAAAATAACAAAAAGCAAAAAACCTTACATTTCAATTAGATAACTTCGACAGATCCATTCAACTCTAAATATCCTAAGTCTTGATTACTTTTTCTTAGGATACAGAAAATATACATTAGACTTTAAAAAAAATCTCTTTGGTGGAGGATAATAAATACCTCAATTCCAGTAGATTACATAAAAAAAAGGTGTTTTGTTTTTTCCACACAAGAGAAGCCCAGGAATGTGGGGGAGGTTTCCATAGCCAGTGTAGCTGCTCATGGATGG
This sequence comes from Myotis nattereri, assembly GCF_964212035.1. NCBI lineage: Eukaryota > Metazoa > Chordata > Mammalia > Chiroptera > Vespertilionidae > Myotis > Myotis nattereri. The sequence goes on along the minus strand of NC_138075.1, from coordinate 20,871,767 downwards.
CACTGAACACTATGGCTTCTTCTATGTTCTTGCTTTGTCATTTATACCATGTAACTTTCATCCTCATGAATGCAAGATGGTTGCTGTACCTCTAGAAGCTGTGATCATGCTCCTGGCAGAATGCAGGAGGCAGAGAAAAGGGGAGGAGGAAGTGCTAGCATCTGGAGAATAGACACTTTCCTCAGAAATCCCTTTCAGATTTCTGCTTATGTCTCATTGGCGAGAACCAGGTCACATGAATACTAGCTAGGAAGAAGTCTGGGAAGGTTAATGCTTTCAGCTGAGTATATTGTAGCCCTGAGCAAAATTGGGGTTTTGTGGAGAGGAGGGAGTGCAGACAGCAATGGAGGAGCAACTAGCATTTCTAGCACATGCCACAGCCTACTTTATTTCTTCTAAACTTAAAAATAGATAGATGAATAGAGAAAAAGGAACTCTAGCACTGCTGGTGGGAATGTGGACTGGTGCAGCCATTATGGAAAACAGTATGCAGTTCCCCTCTGCACCCCCAAATTAAATATGGAGCTGCCATTTGACTCGGTGATCCCACTTCTAGGATCCCAAGAAACCTGAAACACCAATCAGCAGCACAATTTATAATAGCTAAGATCTGGAAACAGCCTAAGTGCCCATCAGCAGATGAGTGGATAAAAAAGCTATGTACATTTATATCATGAAATACTATGCAGTAGTAAAAAAGAAGGATCTCTTACCTTTTGAGACAGCATGGAGGGACCTGGAGAGTATTATGCTAAGCAAAATAAGCCAGTCAGAGAAAGACAAGTATAACATGATCTCACTCACATGTGGAATCTAATGAACAAAATAAACTATTGAACAAAATAGATACAGGGACATAGAAGCATGGAACAGGCTGTCAAATCTCAGCGGGAAGGCTGGGGTGGGTGGGCGAGAAGAGATCATCCAAAGACCTTGTATGTATATATGCATAACCCATGGACACAGACAACAGGGTGGTGAAGGCCTGGAGGAGGGGGTGGGGTGGGGTGGGCCAGAAGGGATCAATAGGGAGAAAAGGAGACATATGTAATACTTTCAACAATAAAGATGTAATAAAAAAAGTAAATGATATAACAGACTAAAACCATTTATTTTTGGGAAAAGAGCTGTTTTAAAAAGTCAATATGAGGTGAAATACATGTTCATAATACAGACCTACTGGAGGACACTAATTTGGAGAGTGTTATAACTCAGACAGAAGTTAAATGTCACGGGGACTCTTTCATCTTCATAGGAGAACAAACTATTTGCAGGCACTGTAGAAAGCACTTTTAAAAGTGAAAGAAATGATAAACAGAGTTTTTCTTAGCTATTCAGGATTTTTGCTTACCAATACATTGTTACCATAGTTATCTTTTTTCTTGAAAGTGAAAAAATTGTGTATCTTTAAAAATGTTTTTATAATTTAGACTTTCTAAACAAATTCAGATGGAGCTCTTCATGTATATACTAGAGGCCCAGTACATGAAATTTGTGCACTTGGGGGGGGGGTCCCCTCAGCCCAGCCTGAACCTTCTCCAATCTGGGACCCCATGAGGGATGTCCAACTGCCAGTTTAGGCCCGATCCCGGCAGGCAGTCGGACATCCCTCTCACAATCTGGGACTGCTGGCTCCTAACCACTCGCCTGCCTGCCAGCCTGATCACCCCCAACCATTCCCCTGCTGGCCTGATTGATGCCTAACTGCTCCCCTGCCAGCCTGATTGTCCCCAACTGCCCTCCCCTAGAGGCCTGGTCACCCCCAACTGCCCTCCCCTGTCGGCCATCTTGTGACAACGTGGGGGCAGCCATCTTGTGATGACATGGGGGTGGCCATCTTGTGAGGACCTGAGGGCGTGAGGGTCAATTTGCATATCACCTCTTTATTATATAGTATTTCACAGAGTTCTTTTTTTTTTTTTTAAATATATTTTATTGACTTTCCACAGAGAGGGAGGGAGAGGGATAGAGAGTTAGAAACATTGATGAGAGAGAAACATTGATCCTCCGCCTCCTGCACACCCCTACTGGGGATATGCCCGCAACCAAGGTACATGCCCTTGACCGGAACTGAACCCAGAACCCTTCAGTCCACAGGCCGATGCTCTATCCATTGAGCCAAACCAGTTAGGGTGAGTTCTTTTCTTTTTAAATAAATAAATCTTTATTGTTCACATTATTACAGATGTTCCTCTTTTTCCCCCCCATAGCTTCCCTCCATCCGGTTCCCACCCCACGCCCTTACGCCCTGCCACTGTCCTCATCTATAGGTGTAAGATTTTTGTCCAATCTCTTTCCGCATCCTTCACACCCCCTTCCCCCCCAAGAATTGTCAGTCCACTCCTTTTCTATGCCCTTGATTCTATTATATTCACCAGTTTATTCTGTTCATCAGATTTTTTATTCACTTGATTTTTAGATTCACTTGTTGATAGATATGTATTTGTTGTCACTTTGTTGTTCATAATATTTATCTTTACCTTTTTCTTCTTCTTCCTCTTCTTAAAGAATACCTTTCAGCATTTCATATAATACTGGTTTGGTGGTGATGAATTCCTTTAGCTTTTTCTTGTCTGTGAAGCTCTTTATCTGACCTTCAATTCTAAATGATAGCTTTGCTGGATAAAGTAATCTTGGTTGTAGGTTCTTGCTATTCATCACTTTGAATATTTCTTGCCACTCCCTTCTGGCCTGCAAAGTTTCTGTTGAGAAATCAGCTGACAGTCGTATGGGCACTCCCTTTTAGGTAACTAACTGTCTTTCTCTTGCTGCTTTTTAGATTCTCTCTTTGTCTTTTGCTCTTGGCATTTTAATTATGATGTGTCTTGGTGTGGTCCTCTTTGGATTCCTCTTGTTTGGGGTTCTCTGCGCTTCCTAGACTTGTAAGTCAATTTCTTTCACCAGGTAGGGGAAGTTTTCTGTCATTATTTCTTCTAATAGGTTTTCAATATCTTGCTCGCTCTCTTCTCCTGTGACCCCCATAATTCGGATGTTGGTACGTTTGAAGTTGTCCCAGAGGCTCCTTACACTATCTTCATATTTTTGGTTTCTTTTTTCTTTTCTGGTTGGGTATTTTTTGCTTCCTTGTATTTCAAATCTTTGATTTGATTCTTGGGATCCTCTAGTCTACTGTTGAATTTCTGTGTATTATTCTTTATTTCAGACAGTGTATGCTTAATTTATGACTGGTCCTTTTCCATTTTTTTTTGGCATTCTTATTAAGACCCTTGGAGGTCTCACTAAGTTCCTCAGAGTTTTCTAGAAGATTCTTGAGTAACCTTTAACTGTGGTTTTGAACTCTATATTCAGTAGTTTGCTTTCCTCCATTTCTTTCATTCGTGACATGTTTCTTTGTCTCCACATTTTGGCTGCTTCCCTGTGTTGATAGAGTGGCCTTGTGTGGTAGGTGTCCTATAGGGCCCAGTGGCTCAGCCTCCCCAATCACCTGAGGTGGACACGCTTGGTGCACCCCTTTGTGGACTGGGTGCACAGTCTTCTTATACTTAAGCCTTGATTGCTATTGGTATCACTGGGAGGAATTGACCTCCAGGCCAATTGGCTGTGAGGACCCTCTTTGTCTATAATGGAAGAACTGCTGTGCTGGAGACACCCTTATGGGGAAGGTCTTGCTCTAGTGGGGCTTTGGTGCTCACTGAGTCTGCCTCTTGAGTGTGTCACTTATGGATGTGAGGAGTTGAAATCTGGTGGTATCATCTCACACTGACCACTAAGTACACTGGCTCCTGGATCTCCAAGGAGATGCAAAGTCAGCCACTTCCTGAGGCCACCCAGCAGGAGCTACAGCGAGATCTGCAGATTTCTCCTCTTTGTTTGGGGTTTAGAAGTTTTGGAGTTCTCTTACTCACCTGCAGTTTGTTAGGTTAGGCTGCTAAAGGACAGGCCATTCATATGCAAAAGCCATTGTGCACAGCTTGGGTAGGGTTGTAAATTGGGTGTGGTGGGGTCTCAGGGAATCACCAGGGTGGAGCAAACAGCAATGGTTGACAGTCAGCTGTCTCCACGTCTCCGAGTCTCTGTGTCCCTGCCTCCCGTGCCCCCATGCAGTCACAATGATCCCTGTGAGCACCTCTGTGGGAAAGCCACCTTTGCTTTCCAACCCGATGTCAGATAGTCCAGTTTCTCCTTGTAGGAGTCTGGGTCCCCAGAGTCTTAGAGCAGTAGGGAGCTTGTGTCTCCCTTCCGATTGAAAGAAACAGGGTACCCAGTTGCCAGCCTGTTTCATGCGCCTCTGTACCTCCACTCTTCTGTGCCTCTGCACTTCCCACCCAGTCTCAATGCGCTTTTTTCTTTCCTTCTAGATGTAGAACTTCCACTCATACAGTTTTCCCATGGTTTTGGATGATAGCCGTTTTGTCTTTTAGTTGTAATTTTGGCGTGGTTGTGAGAGGCAGCACGTAAAGGTGTATACCTTATGCCGCCATCTTGGTTCCCTTCACAGAGTTCTTGCTGCACCCCCATCCTAATACCTTCTCGGGATGTGCTGCTGGGTCAGCTGGGAGAACAATGACCTTCTTGAGGGCAGTGACATCTGTTTCCTTCCCCTTAGGAAACATCTGGGTGTGGCATATGAGGCCAGTCCTCAGTAGACTAAGGAGTTGCTGTATCACTTACCTTACCTGCTTATGTGATGAGATGACACATATAATCCACCCGTTGTTAAGCATGGTGTGTGGGTAAGTGTTCAAAAGATGGCAGGTGTAATTGTTAGAAGGCAGATTGTAGGGTGAAGAAGGGCACAGGACCTGGAGTCTGATGCTCTAGGATTGCAATTTCAATGCCAACATTTACCAGCTCTGACTTCCAATTTCTCATCTATGTGATGGCAATAACAATAATAATACATACTCGATGGGGTTGTTGTGAGGATTAGGTGAGATACTGTAGATAAGGTGTCTGATTGACATAAGGTCTGGCACATACTAAATCCTCCGTAAATGGTCACTGCCATTATTTTAGTTTTTTGTTGCCAGTGTGGATGTGTCTCACCTAGACATCAATAGATTCAAATTTGTTTGCACAATCCAAATCTGACCAATACAGGATATGCTCTGAGTGTTCCCAGACCAGAGTTTGGAATGATTAGAGTTGAGAAGCTTAATGCTGAATCACCTTCAGTGTAAAGGATGTTGGCTAACACTCTCTTAAGGTCGTTTGGGAAAAGTCTTATTTGCCCTCCAAGGAAGACAGAGAAAGAGCTTTAGCTGTTAACTTTCTAACACCAGGTGGCTCAGTTGTCTTGAGAAACTGTGATAGACATTTGCAAAAGCCTGTGACAGAGCCTTTTGCTTGATCCTGGCCTATGCAACCCTTCTGGATTTTGTTTGTGCCATGTCTCCAGATCATAAAGGGCACCCTTTACTCATAGGAAGAAGTGAGGTCCCCTTCTGAATCCTAACATAGTTTGAGCATCGAGCACATGCTGCTGAGGGTGAAAGCACTCTAATACCACCCTGGGAAAGAGCTATAGAGCTGCTATTGATTTGCTCACATTTTCCCTTCCATATCAGGCAGTTAGCTAGGTGAGCACCACTCCCAATATGATTGGTGTTTAATATTGGTACCGTACTTTGTGTTTTTAAAAAGCTTCAAAAATCAATTCCTCATTAACTTGATTGAAAGGGAAGTTATGCCTCCTCTCTAGGTTCGGAACAGGACATAGATCACTGTGGGTGCTCGATAAATATTAAGCATTTAAACCTCTCCATGTCTCCTACCCAAGTAGGTCACCAGAACGCATTTCCTTAGGGATGAGAGTTGTCACTTCTAGACCAATGTTGCTTTCTGTAAATCACAAACTTTCTAAAATATGAAGACTCATATAGATGATGTAAACCAGCCCAGTGGTCATCCAGTTCAGAAGGTAGTGGGGTTTGTTGCTCTCAGCACTCTTTAAATATATTTTGTTTAAATTAATTTTAGGGAGGAAAGGAGAGGGAGAGTGAGAGATAGAAACATCAGTGATGAGAAAGAATCATTCATTGATCAGCTGCCTCCTGCATGCTCACACTGGGGATTGAGCCCCCAACCCGGGCATATGCCCTGACCAGGAATTGAACCTTGACCTTCTGGTTCGTAGGTCGATGCTCAACCACTGAGCCACATTGGCTGGGCTCTCTCAGCACGCTTGTTGGTAATCTCTGAAAAGAAGGAGGTTGAATGATGGAGTTCTCTAGAATTCCATGTCATGCATTACCAGATGTTGAGCAGCATCTCTCCTGGAGAGAAGCAGCTTACACGATAGTAGACAGAATCATATGAAGTAGAGGTCTTTGGTTGTAGTGCTACTGTTCTTCTAAGACTATTCCCAGAAAATCACAAATGGCATAGACACATCACGTCCTTTATAGTCTTCTAGATGGAATAATACTTTAAACTTTGGAATACTTCCCTACATAAGAAACCATGATGTTCATTTTATTCCTTTGAAGTTTCCATAATGAGATCACTGAGTTTGGGACATCTATTAGTACAACCTCTTAGAAAATTTAACCGCAGAATAAAGATGGGCTTGTGCAGGAGCCTGAGAGGGCACCACTCAATCATGCTTTCTGGCTCCCAATCTTCATTTCTCAGAAATAGGTTAAGAGGGTGACTGAGCTGCTGCTAAGACCCAATCTCAAGGCAGAAGATACATCTGGATAAGATGCCTGCCGAAGGCTCAACTTCTCCAAGTCAATGCAGAAAGCTGTGCTGCTGAGGCATTTTTGGGCTGACTCTGGGGTGCAGCATACAATATGGAGTAAGTGCTGTTTGGTTACAGAAAGAACACTGATAAATGTCTGGCCAGTCAGGTCTGACCAGGGAGAAGGGGCCAGCACACAGCTCTGAAGCACCTGGCTTGGCACTTTACCATCAGATAGGGACATACGCTTACATTCTGTTTAATGCAGTTTGGACAAAGCTTGAATTCAGTAAATAATATATTACAGTGAAATATTACAATTTATTTTATTTTTTAATTTTAATTTTTTAAAATATATTTTATTGATTTTTTACAGAGAGGAAGGGAGAGGGTTAGAAACATCAATGAGAGAGAAACATCGATCAGCTGCCTCCTGCATGCCTCCCACTGGGGATGTGCCCAAAACCAAGGTACATTCCCTTGACCAGAATCGAACCTGGGACCCTTCAGTCTGCAGGCCGACGCTCTATCCACTGAGCCAAACCATTTAGGGCTACAATTTATTTTAAGCTATTTTTTCCTTTGCCTGCCAACTGGGTCTATCCACCTGTTTGCAAAGTGTCAGTGAAGAGGGTATAAATTCTTTACCATAAGAATCCAAGAATATTCTAGATGTTGGTAATGACATCATTTCATACTGTGTTTTCCATGAGAGGTTTTTGCAATGCTGTCTGAATGATAATTAAGCCACACAATATGCACGTGAGCTTAGAAGTTTCTTTTCTTTCTTTTCTTCTCTTACCGTATGGGGGAAGAAAGGAATAACTAAGAGGGAGTAGGCTGGACAGTGGTGCTGGATGTGTAGATATGACACAGGTCCCTGTTACCCAAACGTCTCTCTCTCTCTCTCTCTCTCTCTCTCTCTCTCTCTCTCTCTCTCCTTATTGTTTAAAGTATTACATATGTCTCCTTCCCCCCCCCCCATTGACCTCTCCTCAGCCACCCCTACCCCCAGCACATGCCCTCATCCCCCTAGTGTATGTGTCCATTGGTTATGCTCACATGCATGCATACAAGTCCTTGGTTGATCTCTTACCCTCACACCCCCTGCCTTCCCTCATAGGTTGGACAGTCTGTTAGATGCTTCTGGTTCTATATTTGTTCATCAGTTTATGTTGTTCATTATATTCCACAAATGAGTGAGATCATGTGATATTTATCTTTCTCTGACTGGCTTATTTTGCTTAGCATAATGCTCTCCAGTTCCATCCATGCTGTTGCGAATGGTAAGAGTTCTTTCTTTTTTACAGCAGCATAGTATTCCATTGTATAGATGTACCAAAGCTTTTTAATCCACACATCTGAGGATGGGCACTTAGGCTGTTTCCAAATCTTAGCTATGGTAAATAGTGCTGCTATGAACATAGGGGTGCATATGTCCTTTTGATTGGTGTTTCTGATATCTTGGGATATATTCCTAGAAGTGGGATTACTGGGTCAAATGGGAGTTCCATTTAATTTTTTGAGAAACTCCATACTGTTTTCCACAGTGGCTGCACCAGTCTGTATTCCCACCAGCAGTGCAAGAAGGTTCCTTTTCCTCCACATCCTCACCAGCACTTGTCATTTGTTGATTTGTTGATGATAGTCATTCTGACAGGTGTGAGATGGTATCTCATTGTTATTTTGATTTGCAGCTTTCGATGATTAGTGACTTTGAGCATGTTTTCATATATCTCTTGGCCTTCTGTATGTCCATGTTCAAAAAGTGTCTAAGTCCTTTGCCCATTTTTTGATTGGATTGTTTATCTTCCTTTTGTTAAGATGTAACATGAGTTCCCTAAAAATTTTGGAGATTAGGCCCTTATTGGATATAACATTGGCAAATATGTTCTCCCATGCAGTGGGCTTTCTTGTTGTTTTATTGGTGGTTTCTTTTGCTGTGCAGAAGTTTTTTATTTTGAGGTAGTCTAATTTGTTTATTTTTTCCTTAGTTTTTATTGCCCTAAGAGCTGTATTGATAAAGATATTGCTATGACAGATGTCTGATATTTTGCTGCCTATGGATTCTTCCAAGATTTTTATGGTTTCCTATCTTATGTTTAAGTCCTTTATCCATTTTCAGTTTATTTTTGCGAATGGTATAAATTGGTGGTCTAGTTTATTTTTTTTGAATATATCTGTCCAATTTTCCCAACACCATTTATTGAAGAGACTGTCTGGACTCCATTGTATGCTCTTGCCTCCTTTATCAAATATTAATTGAGCATAATGCCTTGGGTCGATTTCTGGGTTCTCTGTTCTGTTCCATTGGTTTATATGTCTGTTCTTGTCCAGTACCAGGCAGTTTAGAGAACAGTGGGTTTGTAATGCAGCTTGATATCAGGTATTGTGATCCCTCCTATTTTGTTCTTTTTCAAGATTGCTGTGGCTATTTGAGGTCTTTTTTTAATTCCGTATGAATTTTTGGAGAGTTTGTTCTAGGTCTGTGAAATATGCAGTTGGTATTTTAATGGGGATTGCATTAAATCTATAGATTGCTTTGGGTAGTATGGACATCTCAATGATGCTGATTCTACCAATCCATAAACACGGTATATTCTTCCATTTGTTTATGTCTTCCTCTATCTCTTTTTTCAATGTCCTGTAGTTTCCTGAGTACAGGTCTTTTACCCCCTTAGTTAAGTTTATTTCTAAGTATCTTAATTTTTTTGGTGCAATGGTTAATGGGATTGTTTTTTTTTCTTTCTTTCTGTGAGTTCATTATTGGTGTATAAATAAGTCATAGATTTCTGGGTGTTAATTTTGTATCCTGCTACATTGCTGAATTCATTTATTAAATCTAGTAGTTTTTTTGATGTAGTCTTTAGGGTTTTCTATGTACAATATCATGTCATCTGCGAATAATGACAGTTTTACTTCTTCTTTTCCAATTTGGATGCCTTTTATTTCTTCTTGTTTGATTGCTATGGCAAGCACTTCCAGTACTACCAGACATCTCTCTTTAAACATCACAGCATGACCTCTTTTGATATCCACTTGCCATGGGATGAATGTTTGAATGTTTGTGTCCCCCCAAAGTTCATAAATTGAAGTCTTAACCCTCCAATGTGATGCTGTTTGGATGGTTTTGGAGAAGTGTCAGGTCATGAATTTCCCAAACGAATGGGATAGAGTCCCTATAAAAGATGGGAAAGCTCCCCCCACCCTCCTGCTCTGTGCCATGTAAGGATACAACAGGAAGACAAGCATCTGCAAACTGGGAAGCAGGGCCTTACTGACACACAGAGCTGCCAGCACCTTGACCTGGGACTTCCAACCCCCGGAACTGTGAGGAGTATCCTTAGTTATAGGAGTTCTGTTCAGCTGGTCCTCTAGGTTGGTTGTTTTATAATTTAGTTGTAATTTTAAAAATACATATTTTTATTGATTTCAGAGAGGAAGGGAGAGAGAGAAAGAGATAGAAACATCAATGATGAGAGAGACTTATCGACCGGCTGACTCTTGTAGGCCCCACACTGGAATTGAGCCTGCAACCTGGGCATGTGCCCTCACCAGGAATCGAACTGTGACCTTCTGGTTCATAGGTCGATATGCAATCATTGAGCCATGCCAGCCAGGCTGAGTTGTAATTTTGACATGGTTTAGGGAGTAGGTGAGCACAACGTTCACTGACTCTGCCATCTTAACCGGAAACTAGAACCGGAACCTGGGTGTTGTGTAACCCACCCAGGCTGTGGCATTCTGTTACAATAGTCGGAAGGGACTGAGACAACACTCATCTCTCTGAAACTCTTCTCAGTCACCATTTTTTCTTGTGCTCTATTGTGTGGGACTGTCATTTATTTCTAGATAAGGTTGGAGATTGTTTTGTCAGGGAACTGTTACACCTGCGACCCTCCCCTGCTGGGCAGGCATTTACTCTGGGTCACTGTGTGGGATTAAAATGGCCATGACCCTTTCTGTTCAGGGCCAAGGCCTTCTGTAGCTCTGTGATGGATTCTCTGGCAATTGTTATGCAGCTATGCCTTTGCTCACACCACCATTCTGCCTTGCATGCTCTTATTTCTCTTTTCTTTTACTTGAATATTTTTACATTCATAAAGCTTTAGCTTTAGTTGCATTTCCTTTGTGAAACCAGGCCCCTGGCACCTATTACCCATACTGTATGTTTGTCCATCATCGCATTCTATGCTATGACATTTCTTGTGCAATTGTTCTATATCAATTGTTCTAATGATAAGACAGTGGTTAACACAAACTGCATAGGCATAAAGAAAGGTTTGAGTTAATTTACGTGAAAGTGATGATTGTAAGCTATCAATCTATTAAAATATGTACAAGCTAAAATATAACATTTTTGAGATATTCAGTTTTTATAATAAGTCATCTCCCCAGGAATGATAAAAAATTACCAAATGCAGAAACTCTTTACACTTTGTCTCCTCCAGAGTCTAGTACCGTGTCTCAAAAGAAGACATGCTTATAAACTCTGGGTTGCTTGATTGTTTTCCATATTTAAAGTTCTGCCATCTGCTGAACTATTACCACGCATATCCCATGATGCTTTCCTAGTTTTTATATAGACAGGGAGCCCAGTGAAGTGTGGATGAATTCCTAAAAGGTTAGATGCTGATTGACTGATTAGCTCCTTGGCAAGGAAAGTATTTCTCTCTCACATCATTACAGATGCATGGCTGGATCTTTCAGGAGTCTGTTTTTGAGAGGTACAGAACAGTTCAAACATGTTTCACAGTAGGAAGGTTTTTATTACCATAGAAAGTAGCTTCAAGGCTCCATCAAAATATCTTGATACCCAGGCCATCTGGAAAGGGAGCACTCGCAGGTGATTCTCCAACACTCATCATCGATGCAAAGCCCAAGCAGCCCAGGGCGGGATCCCTATGTATCTTCCATTACCAGGAGTTAGTTCCATGGGGCAAAGGGGAAATTCCTCAGGAGGATTTCTGCATTTGTGTCTCCTCTTTTTAAAAGTCAGGTTATTGAGGTGTAGTTTGAAATATTTTTATTGATTTCAGAGAGGAAAGAAGGGAGAGAGAGAGAGAGAGAGAGAGAGAGAGAGAGAGAGAGAGAGAGAGAGAAAGACATCAATGATGAGAGAGAATCATTGATTGGCTGCCTCCTGCATGACCCCGAATGGGGATTGAGCCCACAACCTGGCATGTACTCTGACTGGGAATTAAACCGTGACCTCCTGGTTCATAGGTCAATGCTCAACCACTGAGCCACACCAGGCAGACTTGAGGTGTAGTTTAAATACAGCAAAACTTCATATTTCCTTTTAGGGTTTATCGTAGCAGCTAAAATGTGAGGAATATGGTGACACTAGGTAGTCACCATATATAGTTCCTATATATCCTTTCTTCCTGGTCAACTCTTCCTGCTCATATAGTTTTATTTGGAATCTCAGGCTTTTGTTAAGTTTTTATAGATTAAAAATAATTAAATTGACAGATATGTCAATCATTTCTGTTCTGCCTGCTCTAGGCACTCTCTTCCCCTGACTCCACAGGTGATCTGAGCTGCTTTTAGGCCATGATATGGGACAAAGTCACCCCTAAGTTCCAATTGTTGAAATGAGTAGGTCATTCTGCAACTCATGATCTTTTTCTTCCTCTATTCCTTTTTTTTTCCTCAGCAGTATGTAAAACTTTTTGTTATTATTGAGTGTTCTCCTTGATTCCACATCAGAAAGATTGGAGGAGATAATGTCATGAATTGGGCAAATGCGAAGCACCAAGTGAGGGAAAATTTGATTCCTGCAATACAAAGTGATTTTCTGGAAATTTGAAGAACTCATCTCAGGAATCTAAGTACTCCATTTTCTTTTGGGCAAGAACCTTACCCTTTTCTTGCCTGTGTGGTCAAATCAGGCCCGGCCTCACCACATTTTCTCTGCCATCCCATTTGCAAGCAAGCATCAACTGTGACATCATTAAGCACTTTGGGCCTGGGGCCAATTGGTCACTAAAAAGGGGGTAGAAGTTCCCATTTGCTTATAGTACCTGAAACACCTGGGAACAGCCTGTCACTGCGGCTACTGTTACTGTTATTGTTGCTTCTTGCCAATACCCTTGAATGTCTTGTGATAGGGAACACAAGAAATTACATTTCAGATGGGGTCATGCCTTTTCTTCTCCTTTAGAAAGGCTTTTTGAATGTGGTGCAGGGTTTTTCAAAGGAAATTCACTAGAGCCTCAATCTGGATCACGACCTTGTGTAGCAGAATGGCGTTTGGCACACTGCAGGGCTGCCTTGGGTCCTGTCCATGCGGCTTAGTGGTGACTGCACATGCTGGAAGGTCTTCATCACAACACTCAGTTTCCACCGGAACAGATGGAATGACATTATACACTGTGGCCCTAAGTTAATGGAGAATGATTTAAAAACAACAACAAACATAATAGAAGTTGTACATCTAAATGAGGGTTGTGCCCTTCAAAAGTTGTAGCATGGAAGGCAATGCATTTAATCCATTGACACTTTTCTGAACCAAGCAATGTTGTAACTTCTGGTGTGAAGTTGCCTTCAGGGTCTATGGCACATTAAAAATATATAAAGTATTTATTATGCTTTTTCTGGATTACAAAAGTTGTATAGGTTGCTTTCAGAAAGTTTGGAAAGCACAGGGAAGAACAATTAAAAAATAACTGATCCATAATCTTAGCATCCTGAGAAGACCCCCTATCAAAACTAATGCACATATCCCTGGAAATTTTTATACATTTGCAAACATTGGGGGTCGTGCAGGAGGTAACCAATCAGTTATTCTCTCTCATCACTGATGTCTCTCTCTCTCTCTCTCTCCCTTCCTTCCTCTCTAAAATCAATAAAAATATTTCAAACTACACCTCAATAACCTGACTTTTAAAAAGAGGAGATACAAATGCAGAAAAACACATACATGACACATGGATGTTTAGTCACTGAATTGAGTCAGTAATCTTTATACCGTCATGTAGGTTGCTTAGAAATATGTTGTGACACATTGCTTTCAGTATCCTTGATGGTCCAAATATTTTTCTTGAAGTGGACAGATTTTGTATTTGGAAAGAGTCAGAAGTCACTTAGGGCCAAACATAGTTATCTCCATTACAAAACTGACTAATATGTTTTGGGAAAACCTATAAACTCATGTAACTATAGAATAATAAATTTGGTTTTCTTGGATTGGTCAATCTGACTTAATGTTATATCCCAAAAGCCAGGTTCCATAAATGGTTTAAACTATGGCAAATCATTGGCTTAAGTGTGTGGATATCAAAGGTGCATAGTTTGAAGGAGAGGGTGCTCTTTTAGATATAGGATTTCTGGTTTTATAGTTAAGGAACATGAACCACTCACTGCAAAGTAGGGTAGAGGATTTTCTCCCCCCATCTTGGGGCATCTGTGTTTTAAGTGGTATGGTGACCAGGTAGCATTCTCACCTTTTTGAAAACCATCTTTGGCAGGATCCTGAACCTCTATTAGCCTTGCCAGGATGTTAGTCTGATTGTGAAGACTGCTTCTAACTTTATGAATGTTAGCTGGGGTCAACTCTTCTCTACTTTATGTAAATGTATTGTTTTCCCTTGTGTTGGGGCAATCAAAAGATGGTCAGAGGGGGGTTATGTTTTCAAAATATCACCAGTTAAATACATTACCGTTTTGAAATAATGAATTGTTTCCAATTAATTAATTAAAATACATTAATAATTTAGTGCAATTATATAAGAAGACCAAACCCATCAATTAGGACCTTGGAGTTCACTTTCCTGGAGTTCATCATCCACCACCAGGGTCTATTCTACAAATGATGGCTTCCTTGCTAGCCTCTTGGGCAGTTACAGAGATCTTTGCAGGCCAGATATGGCTTTATTAATACAAATATATTGTATCGTGAATGGTGACTTAATACTGAAATTAATATCTTGATCCCCAACTTTGCTAATCCCTATTTTGTCTCCAATAAATGTAGATGATAACTTGGGAAAAATGGAAGTTGGGAGCTGGCTTGGCTCTAGTAGACTTTTCTACCAAGAAGATAAATTACCCTTTTCTGATTTAGCTATCAGACTTTCTATAGACTCCTAAAACCAATTCTTCCGTTCTAAGACTTCTTTGGTTTTATGGGGCTTATACTTTGTGAGGTTCTAGATTCAACTATCATTTATTAAGCCCTATTATGGAGCAGATAGGGTGAAAGCCCATTTTACAAGAATTCTCATTTTATTCCTATATCAATTCAATTTTTATAAGAGGTTCGGGGGGGGGGGGGGTTAGTAACTGGCCCAAGGTCATACCATTCAATAATGAGGAGGTGGGAATTTAAGTCCAAGTATTGGGATTTCAAGGCCAGGATGTATTCCACATTGCTTTGCTTTCCATCATGCATCTCTCATATGTCATTCATTCATTCATTCAATGCATTTATGCATTTGTTATTTTATGTCTCCTCCCATTAAAATGTCAGCCCCCAAAGGCAGGAGCTATGTCATGGTCACATTGTATTTCCATAAGTCTTAATGTAGTAGGTGCTCAACAATGGTTTTGTATTGTGTAGTGGAGAAAGACCACCTGCTTTGAAATCCTGGCTTAGTAACTCTCTAGCTGTGTGATGCTAGGCAAGTGACTCAACCTCTTTGTGCTTGTTTTCTTATCTGAAAAACTGGGAAAAATAATAGTGCTGACTTCATTGGTTGCTGTGAAGATTAAGGTGCTTAGAATAGAACTTGGTTCAGGTAAAATACTTAAGTCCTAACTATTCTTATTATCTGTTGAATGAATGAAATGTTTGCGTGACTTTCACATACTAGACTTGGAATAGAGAAGTAAACAATTCATTGTCCCAGTCCTCCTGAAGGACAGGGTGGAACAGCAGGAGAAAGGAAGTATAGGATGCTGGGTGGGGGCACAGATGAGGGAGGGTCAGGGAAGCCTTTCTGGAGTAAGTGATATCTAGACTGAAATCTGAAGGATGAATGAGCACTCAGGTGGAGGACAGCAGGGAGGGGTTAGGGTCCAGATGGAAGGAAAAAAGCATGTGCAGAGGCCTCAGAAGAGAGAGCAATATGGTGTGCCTACCAATTACAATGCTTTCAGTTGCAAATAATATTAGGTCCAAATAAAAGTGTCTTTAGTAGTAAGGAAGGAAATAGTAATCATGTCATTCCCAAGAACAAGAAGCCTAATTTTAGGCATTCCAGGGTTGATTAATCCTATGGCTCAAATATGCCTCCAAATTCTCTCTCATTCCACTTGCCATCCTTTACATCTTGGCTTATCCGGTTGGGTTGGTCTCCCCTTATGGTACCAAGATGGCCCCAGGATGGCGTTATGTGCAGACAGCCACATGCCTATTTAGGAGAGAGGAGAAGCTTCTCAGAAGCCCAGGTTTCCCCTTCATGTCTCAATGGTCAGAATGGCATGCTGTGTCCTCTCTTAAAACCAGCCACTAACAAGGGAGGCAGTGTTACCATTGACTTAGACTGATCAACATTCATTCCCTGGGGCTGAGGCCAGCCCTCCAGAGGGCGTTGGTTGCCTGATACTGGAACAAAATTGGACTTTAGTTTAGGAGGGAAGATGTGAAGTGGGGTGAGAGTGCTATTGGGCAGGCAACTAACAGGAACCCTGCAGTTCCCTTTGTGCCCTGAACTGCACTGCTCCTGTACCATAAGGGCAGCCCCTTGAAGCAAGGGAGATGTTGACCTGGGAGAATGTCTTGGCCCCCAACAGAGCATAAGAACACTGTGATCAGATGGTTATAATCGAGAGAAACAAAAACAGTTTCTCCATTTCCTTTTGGACCATGGCAGACAACAGAGAGAATAAGTCCTTGTATTTTAGTGTACATCTATACTTTTGAATCATTTCCCCTCCATTCCCCAACCAGTTTCTCTTTCTAATTTGATGATGTGGGTAGTTGAAGGTAATGGTGTATACATATAGAGGGTAGGTTGGGGTAGGGTAGATAGGAGAAAGAAAAATATAAAGCAATCATGGATCTTAACCTTTCTTGTAGGATAGTGGCCTCCTTGATGAGACCTCCTCTACTCAGATGCTACTGGATCACTGCTGTGGACAGGGAGCTCAGCATCTCACAAAGCAGCCTTTCTATTGGACATTTAATCTCCTATGCCTTTGTCCTCTCTCTGAGCTTCTAGTAAAGAAAGCTCTTTGATGTCCCAGGACTCTCATCCTTCCTCTGGACATCTGGAGTTTTACCTGCACCTACAGTCCACAAGTTTGTTAGTTCACCAGATCTATTGCCCAAACCCCAAAGCCCAGGCTTGCTCAATCAATTGGAAACACCTGCTGAGTCCATGGTGGATGCCATGTGACTATAGTCTTATAATCTGCTCATTTTGTCTTAACTTACTTGGCCTATCTGCCTGGATACCAGACCTTCCTGATGTAAGCACTGGGCACCACATACCTCTTCAGATCTTCAAATCTCTTCAGTTCCTGACATCAGCCTGTTCTGATCAGACCACAGTAACTCTAAGACTGATCTCCACACTTCTCTGCTACCTCCCCACTCCTAGGACAGGGAGTCCATGTGCCTCCAAGTTCTCCTTGAATCCCATCAATGTAAAGCAGCCGTGGGCAAACTACGGCCCACAGGCCGGATTCGGCCCCTTTGAAATGAATAAAACTAAAAAAAAAAAAAGACCATGCCCTTTTATGTAATGATGTTTACTTTGAATTTATATTAGTTCACACAAACACTCCATCCATGCTTTTGTTCCGGCCCTCCAGTCCAGTTTAAGAACCCACTGTGGCCCTCGAGTCAAAAAGTTTGCCCACCCCTGATGTAAAGGGTGAGGATGGTGAGGATATACCTGTGCATTTGCTGCCACTCTTTGATCAGCCTTGGTCCTGAGCTTGTGTTTCTTGCCTACCCCTCCTCCCAGCACACTGAGGATTTCATGCTAAGGCATGCCTACCCAGCTCCTGGAGGCAGAGATATTATGGCTGCCCGCCCCCTTCACTCTGGTTTTCTGGGGTTGCAGACAGGATTCACTGTGTCTCCCACCTTTCTGTCTGGTCCCCTTAATGGCTAGTGATGAGCACTTGGAGGTGGTGGGCCAGGGTGACAATACAGAGCCAAGCTCCAGCCATGATGGTGCTGAGACTAAGCCTACTGCCACCACTCTCCAGCCCTCAGAGATGGGATAAAGGGCATCCCCCTACGCCATGCTCTTTCCTTGGGAACATCTGGCATGTGGCACACTGGTGTGGCATGGCAGCGGCACCCGCCGAGCCAGAGAGGAAAGAGCCCTCCTGTCAGACTGGCTTTGTGCCTTGTTTACAGCATATTTTTATCTCACTTTCACTTTTGCTTTTTTCCTTCATTTCTGAAATTTAAATATTTGATGTCAGTTCACTTATTTTTATGACAATCCCCTTTCCCTTCCAAAAACAGAGAGTAAAAGATGCAAAGCCCACGGGGGCATCTGTCTCCCACTTAATTAGGCCCCTTTCCTCTTGCGTGACACTAACAGTAGTGACTGCAGGCTGTTCTGTTCTACCCCTGCTCCGTCCTGCACCAGCCCTCACCATTATTCCCCAGCACCCCCATGCAGTCCTGCTGAGCCACAGCTGGGGACACGGTTTCAGGGAGAATTCTGGGTCCTTCTTTGAACCTGGGTGAACGACAGGTCTATCCTCTTGCATGAATTTTATTTTCTGTTTGTGAATTCATTGTAGGCAACCATATCTGAGCATAACAGCTTCTCTTAAATGAGAACTAGCTCTGAATATGCCTCTTCAAGACCTAGGTCTGAGCAACGAGGCTGGATCAGCCACCAGGATGTGATATTTCTAGCCCAGGTTTTGACTCTCGACTTAGACAAGCTCTCTGTGCCCCATCTGGTCTATGGAGGAAAGGCTGTCTCTTACTCCCCCCTCCATGGAGATGAGACACTGTAAGGAGAGAGCTCAATGCTCTCTGGTGGAAGAGAAGGTTATAGATTTCAACAAGGTTGTTGTGATTCCTTGTTGCTCCTCTCAGAGCCCATCTCCTCCTCCTCCAAGCCCTAGTTGGTAGAGGACCATCAGGTTTCCTTTTCACTTCTCCTCTACAGCTTCCCATCTTCTGGGCTTGTACAAAAAGCCTGCAGTGTCCCCTTGGTCAACCCCTGTCCAAGCCCCAGTTACCCTGTGAAGTGGAGGTTCCTCCCTCCTCCTACCCCCAGCTCCCAGCTCTGCTAAGTTGAGAGGGAGGTGTGTTGCCATTGCTGGTGGTGGCCTCACTCCCCCCCGCCCCAATGGCTTGGTGGCCAGAGAGCTGAGGCCCTTCCTGTCTCAGGACCATATGCGGCAGAAGGGCATGTGTAGCTGATGCTGGGATGGTGCATTTTTGTGTTCGTGACATTTCATACAATCTGCCTTACCTTTGAAACATGAATAATGGGGAGGACATTTAGTTTGCTTTCATATAAAACATAATGGAGGTTCTGAGAGGTTAAATAATGTGCTCAGCCTCCACTTAGTGACTGAATCTGGGCGAGAACTCAGGGCTCCTGACCCGGATATAAATTTCTTGTCTCTGTATCTCACTGGCTACAGACCTGTCATCTCAGCAAAGTGGTCTCTCTGCTGTTCACATTGTGCCTGGCACTGCCTTCGTCCATCCTCCTCACCTGGGTCCCCCAGGTTCAGTGTCCTGTCCTTTATTAAGCACTGAGCTGTAGATAGCACAGGTGGTCCAGAGAGGGGATCCCCAGGTGTCGGTGTGGGTAAAAAGGTATGGGTTGTGAGATGTGTGGGTGGGAGGAGGCCGAGGAACACATGTTCCATATTAATCTTTATTTCAATGAAGTTGTTTGAGTTCATGCTTTATTGCGGTGCTTTAAAATAATGTGTTTCTAACGGTGCCCCCGGGGGTAACACTTGCACTTTGGAGATCCTATTGCTGGAGTGGCTCATGAGACCAACCACAAT
Organism: Myotis nattereri; assembly: GCF_964212035.1. NCBI lineage: Eukaryota > Metazoa > Chordata > Mammalia > Chiroptera > Vespertilionidae > Myotis > Myotis nattereri. The sequence goes on along the minus strand of NC_138075.1, from coordinate 20,852,176 downwards.
AATAGAAAATGAGGCACCCCCTGGTGCACCATCTGAATTTATAATAGCAATTTCTATGATGCCCTGAGGCCAGCTTTGTTTGTATTTGAGAATGTGAGAGAGCGTGGCACTGAGGGGGCTCCTCCCTTCCCGTCCTGTTTTGATCCTGCCCTTGGTCACCTGGCCGAAGGCCTTCCTCAGGCCACTGCATCTGCCCCACATCCATAGTCTCAGAGGAGAAGACCATCCTTGCACCCACGGTGGTCTCTGTGGTGGGGGAGGTGGATGGAGGGGTGTGGTCTCCTCCTGTCTGTCAGCCCTTCTCTCCTCCCTCCTCCTGCCTCTCCACCCTGTGTGCAAAGCAGAAAGGCCCTCTGGGGTCTCCTGTGCCTTCACCGTCAAAGCGGTGAAATATGAAATGACAACATAATGAAATGAACTTGGTCTCATTAAGATTCCAAATGGCTGGCTGGTTTTTTTCCCCCTTTTCCGACTCAGCCGCAGACCCACACCATGGCGCAGAAGGCAGAAGTGGGTCAGTGCTGCCGGGGAGGGAAGAGGAGTGTGGCAGGAGAAGCCAGGACAAGGGGCCAGTGTGGTTCAGGCTAGGACAGCAGGCCCAGGGATGAAGCCGATGGAGGAAGAGCTGAATCATCCATCAGAGTTTCTGGAGGCAAGAGCACAGGGTTTGTCTGGTGCCGCTGGAAACAGCCTCACAGAAAGTCTTCCTGGACCCAGGAGAGGGGTGGGGTGGGGTGGTTACACGAAGATGAGAAATCCTCACTTCCTAACATGCTACTTAGTGATTGTTCTGCAAACATTTGATGTAAAAAATGAACAACAGCACCCCCTTCCCTTCATCCAATAAAAATAAAGCCTGAGTTATCGAGTGTGTGAGCAGCGTTTGCACCTGGTTATGCATCCTCCATGGGCTTGTGTGTCCTTCAGCCTCATGACAGAAGCCTGGGGGAGGCCATGGTGGTTCATTCATTCCTCAGACCTTACTGACTCCCTACCATGTGCCAGGCACTGTGAGAGGCATCAGAGAGCCAAAGACGAAGGCAGCATTTACCCTGGCCTCAAAGACCATGTGGTTTTGTGTGTGTGTGTCCTGTGACCATGACCTCAACTCCTTGCTTGCTTTTCCAGTGCAGAGAGCATCTTAGGCCATTTTATCTGTGGACTGCTCTCATTTATGAAGGAGTCTTCTGTCACCAGATATTAGCTCAGTGGTTCTCTACCTGGGCTGCTTTTAGAGCATGCTGATGACTAGGCCCAAGGCGAGGGTTGACACTCAGTGCATGCATACAGATAGAATTGATTGGCTGGACTCATGCCTTAGTGGTCAGTAGATATTTAATCATGATCCCGGACCCTACCCAAAACTAATAAAAATTCCTGGTGATGGAGGCTTAGCCATAGATAGGTCTTTTTAAAAAAGCTTTCCAGGTGATTCTAATGTGCAGCCAGAGGTGGTTTTGGGGGGCAAGACCCATTCAAACCATCAAGGCCAGAATGCCACCAAAGTCCCACGAGCTAAAGTTGGAGACAGCAAGTCCTGCTCTCATGCCCCACCGGGGTCCCTGGCTATGAAGTGAGGTCATTGCCAAAGGGGGGGATCACTCAATGCGGAGCTGCCATTTAGCATAGGTGAGGAGAGGAAAAGCTGGAGCTTTTAGCATTAGAATCTTAGAAGCAGAAAGAGGCCTGATTTAGTCCCCTCTTTTTACATATCACAAAACTCAGGGTCAGGTGCCTTCTGATTTCTGTGGGGGGTTATCTGATACCTGCCCCAAGTCCCTCAGGCAGCCCACTTGAAAATTCTTTAAATTTTTTTCAATTGCAGTTTACATTCCATATTATTCTGTATCAGTTTCAGGTGTATAGCACAGTGGTTAGACAATCATATACCTTACAAAGTGGTCCCCCCAACATTTCCAGTACCCACCTGGCACCATGCATAGTTTTTGACTATGTTTCCTGTGCTGTACTTGACATCCCTTTGACTATTTTGTTACGAGAATTATTTTTATAGCCCCAGAATATGAGACAAGGAAGCTGCAAGGACAGGCTTTTTAGCAAGTACCTCTCAAGATGGGGGCATTATCAGGCCAGGAGCAACTCTTCAATCTTTATAGTTGTGCTTAAGGTGTGAATGATTACTTATAAAAAACAATTTCCCCTGACAAAACAGCGCTGCTGATGTGGCTGCCTGTGCTGAGGCCGAGGACAACATGTTTGTATCGTGCAGCGGCTCAGAGCCACTGAAGGAAGACACCTCTGTAACTACAGGTTGTTGGCCTCTCTGTGTGCACCTCCAGGCTCTTCAGCTGGGTGGTGGCTCCATGGTACCAACTGCTCATGAACTTCTGACATATTGACCTCATGACCACACAACTCACATACCCAGGTAGCCTTGTCTTCTTGCTCCCTCTTCTGTATTTCCTTGTTAGAGGACTGGCCCACCGTGAAGTGCCTGCTCTGGGAACCCGTCTCCCAGAACCAAAGCTTTTTTGTTTTGTTTTGTTGTTTCAATACTCGCCCAAGGATATGTTTATTGATTTTAGAGAGATGAAGGAAAGGGTAGAGGAAGGAAGGGAGGGAGAGAGAGAGAGAGAGAGAGAGAGAGAGAGAGAGAGAGAGATAACACCAATGAGAGAAAGAAACAGCATTGGTTGCCTCTCATACACACCCCAACTGGGGACTCCCTGAAACCTAGGTATGTGCCCTGACTGGGAGTCAAACCTTTGACCTCTTGTGTATAGGATGATGCTCCAACTAGCAACCACAGAAGCCAGGGCTCAGAACAAAAAGTTTGAAAGACTTTGGCATCCTACACTTGCTTCTGCTGCCTCCAGCTGCCACAAGTCCACACTCACCATGGAAGTCCTGGAGTCCTGTCCCAAGGGCTCAGGAACAATTGTTTCTCTTATGTGCCTGGCATTGTTCTAGGCTCTGTCACTCATGCCATCTGATTTAGTGACTGTAGTTCTGTGTTAAGCATGACCTCCACTTTACAGACGAGGAAACTGAGGCTCAAAACAGGTAGATCCCAGAGCTGGAAAGGGCAGAGATAAGAAGTTCAAACTTAGTGTAATGCTTCTACTATATGTTTACTGCAGCTTTAACCCCTTTGGTTCTGACAGGCTACTGAGAAAAAAAGAGAAATGACCTGGGAGCAATGGAAATTAGCTGCTCAGTTCTCAGAAATAACTTTGAACTCAGCGGTCATTCAGGGTACAGGACTGTTGCATCTATTAGAGCACAATGCTACCTTTCCCTTCTCTTCCATCTCATTCCATGCGTCCTACATATTCTTCATCTTGTCAGGAGGTGTGGGTGGCAGGAAAAGCAAGATTCTTAAACTATCCCAGAAGACAAAACCCGCTTAAAGCTCAAGACTCAGGAAGCAGATAAGTGAAAGCAAAGGATACAGTCTCCCTTGGGCAGAGCAAGGTGGGAAAGTCATAATTCATCCATGAAGTGTCAGCTAAGAAATCTTAAAGGAACTGAGTGAGATGTGGGCGTGCTGCATGAAGCCAGTGATGGGAGATGCATGGAATGGGGAAGCTGGGAAGCTGGAAAAAAAAGCCCAGTATCAGCCTCCCCCAGAGGATGCAGTGATGAGGCAGAGACTGGCAGCCTTCACTCCTTCCTCCAATGGGTCAAACTCAATACTAAGAGTGCTGGGTGTGGAGAATGCAGGTGCTGGGAACCAACAATTGCTCCTAAGTAGTAAGGTTATGAGGGAAGAAATGGAGATATTCCTCTGGCATCAACTTTATCAACATTCTTTATGTGAGGCATTGAGGAGTACACCATTCCTAATGGGAGTGTGCACTAACCTTTGCATAATGGTACACAGGGTGATGCTCTGAGTGTAAACAATTTTACACATGTATATTGCTGTGTCTGGTCATGTTTACACCTATACTTACATGTACAGTTACTCTGGGGTGATGCACTGGCACTTGGCACTGGGGTGCTTCAAAGGATCCAGGACATGACGTTCAGTGAGAGAGTAGACAGCTGGTTGGTAAGAATTTTGGAGCAAAACCTAGGACTTATAAAATCAGAGAGATGTTGCAATGAGTTCACCAGTTGAAAGGCTAGAAGTTAAGCTCGGATAAGTCTGCTAGGGTAGGAAATATCAAGGAAGCACCTGGAACCCAAAGTGAGGTCTAGAGTCTGACAATCAGTTGGAGAGATACCACCAGTGCTCCATGTGAGAGCCAGTGAGGTGTGCACTGATCTTAAAGAAAAGGCTCTGTCCTGGCCCTGCTGAGGTAGTGGTTTTAGCCCTGGCCAGGGAAGTAGAGACTTCAGGCCATTTCTTGTTCCTCTCTCCCCTGAGTTCACCTTGTTAAACTTGTGGGAGAAAAGTTAGTATCTGGAAAGACTTGGTCATTTCCAAGTTATTTATGGTACAAGATTTTCAGACAGAAGATTGAAGAGGAAAATACTCTGGATTTTTACATTATATTGTTAAATTTTGTTCAATCATTTATTTATTCAAAAACTTATTATGATGTGCCTATGATGAGCACGGAACTGTGCGATATGCTGTCATGAATATAAATATTAAAAAGACTCTTGCTCTTGCCCTGGCTGGTGTTTCTCAGTGGTTAGAGCATTGGCCTGGGCACTAAAAGGTCACAGATTTGATTCCCAGTCAAGGGCACTATGCCTAGGTTGCAGGTTTGCTCCCGGTCCCTGGTCAGGGTACATTCGGGATCTCTCTCTCTCTCTCTCTCTCTCTCTCTCTCTCTCTCTCTCTCCTCCCTTTCTCCTTCCTTCCTTCCCTTCCTCCCTTCCTTCTACTCCCTTTGAAAAGCAATAGAAAAAATATCCTCTGGTGAGGATGAACAACAACAATAAAAAGACTCTTGCTCTCAAGGAGTGTTCAATCTAGAGGGGAAGAGAAACATGCAAGCATATAACTCTAATGTGAGTTAAAAATAGCCTTTAATGAGAATAAAGTGAGGGAAAGTGAACAATTATCATGGGGGAGACTTAGGGGCAGTGTCATGGAGGAGTTGACCATCGACCTGGGCCTTGAAGTGTGGATATGATTTTAATTGAGTGGGGAGGTGAAGAGGAGGAAGTAGTCAGGAGGGAATTTAGGATGAGGGAAGAACATGAGTAAGAGCATGGAAGTGTCAAAAAGTGTGCAACAAGTCTGCAGAAAGGCAACTTATCCTGCATGGCTAGTATTTAGGGGGCTCCTGAGGAGAGGAGATGAGACTGAAAATACTTAGTATATTTAATGAGGAGAATCCAAGTAATTATATAATCCTCCCACTTAAACTGCCTAGTGGGTAAGGGACCAGAGGGGGACCAGGTCTAGAAATAATAATTACCTTAAGCACATGCAGTTGCTTCAACGTATTTTCCCTGCCCTTGTTGTGAGAGTGTAGACACCTCTTCTGTGCTTGTAAGATCATGCTCTATTTTCTTTACCTACATACTCTCAGACCTTCCTGAACACTGGTATCCCAGCACCCGACCTCTAGTAGATGTACCTCCTCACAGCAGCACAGTGGGGCAGGCAGAGGGCCAGGTGACCATTCAACAAATATCACTGAACTTGGTAGGAGGAAGCAGTCATGGATTGCAAATCAGGTGCAAAGTCATGCATTCTGCAAGTCAGCTAGAATAATTTCAGACCCTGGACCTCCTGCTGAAGTGAAAAATGACGTTTATAGGAGGAAAGCTTAGAATATTTCTTCCACAATCAGTGACAACTCCACCAGGAATGGCAGACAGACGATCTCTAGTGGAACCATCTCCACTGCAATTCAAATACTGGAACAGGGCAAGAGGTGGCTGGGGTAAAAAGTGTCCCAATCCCAATAACCATCCAAAGGATATGCTAGGGAGAGCGAGCCTGAAGTCCTCTAAAATGGTAGGGAAGCAAATTCTGTCTTGGCCCTGCTGTGACTGCGATTCCTCCCATTTCTGTCATTCCTTATTATTGTAACGAGTTCTGCTCTCCAAAGTGGATAAAGTCACCATTCAGATAAGATCAGTTTTTGTCTGGTGCAGCCACGTTGATCTGATCACAGTTTGAGTTCACCTTGGGTATTTAACTTCTGGGGGAAGGGGAAATAAAAATGCCGATGTGGCACAAAAGTAGCAGCAATCATCAGTCAGTTGTCTTCAGGCTCGCTCTCCCTAGCATATCCTTTGGATGGTTATTGGGATTGGGACACTTTTTACCCCAGCCACCTCTTGCCCTGTTCCAGTATTTGAATTGCAGTGGAGATGGTTCCACTAGAGATCGTCTGTCTGCCATTCCTGGTGGAGTTGTCACTGATTGTGGAAGAAATATTAAGTCCCACACTTGCTGAGCCTCGTAGGAACTTTCCGTGGTGCTGAGGAAAACGAGAGGGCAGCTGTTGGGGGCTCTCCGTGGTGCTGGAAGCCACACACTTCTGTAGGGAATTGGAGAGGAAATTGTCCACAAACAGCTCTAAGGATCTTTATTGCCCTACAGGAGGGATGAGATAAAACCAGAGTAACAAGCTGCTGAGGGTTTGCTGGATGGAAGTCCACCCTAAAAGCTAACGACCACATGCTCATTTGCTCTTATTCTATGATGCCAACTGATTGTCTTAGAATGCTTTATTGATTTAGTTTTCTTCCTGGTGGTGAGGGCAAAAAGTAGATGGTTGTGTTAATTACAGGGAGTATATTTATTGTTCACCTGAAGCACAAGTATAATGAAAGGACCACAATTCATTTATTCTTCAAACATTTTTTTGGGCACTTTTAATCTGCCTAGCATATTAAAGGTGCCGAGTCTTGGACAAACTTATAGCTCACACAGGAATCACATGAGCTGTGACTACAGGAAGTCTTTATTTTTTCTCCGACAAGTACTATATCTGGTAACTGGCAGCTCTGGACTTCAGGTAGTGGCTGTAGCCAAGAAGAGACCTGGGATGAAGTCCCGGGGATGCCGGGGCTCTCTTTGTGACTTCCATAAACTGAATGTGAGTATAATAGTGGAGGGCCATTGGATAGCTCAAGGGGGTTCTAAAAAAAAGCTGAGGCTACTATAATTCTATATGAACTGAATCTTCATCTTTGACTGTTTTAAAACCCTTTAAGACTTGGGAATCAGCTTCCTTCTGGGATCTGGATCTCTCAGTTTGCACAAGGGTCTCTGCACTGATTGCCCTGAGGAGTGGGTTGGGATTATGCCTGATGCTGAGGTCTGCATAGGTGTTCATAAAAGGATGTACCCAGCAATGTAATGGTTTTGTATATACAGCAGGTACTGTATTCTGTGATTTGTTATGAGTGCTTTACATATATTACCTTACTTAATTCTCAAAAAAATATTTTGAGGTAGGTACCATTATTATAACTATATCATGCACTGCTAACAGTAGGGATATGTTCTGAGAAATGCATTGTTAGGTGATTTCATTGTTGTTGTATGAACATCATAGTATATGTGCTTCTATAAACCTAGGTGGTAGAGTCTACTATTGTAATGTATGTGCTGTACTTTTATATGCCTGGCAGAGCAGCAGGTTTGTTTACACCAGCATCACCATAAACAAGTGAGTAATTCATTGTGCTATGACGTTAAAGTGGCTACAGTGTCACTACACAACAGGACTTTTTCAGCTCCATTATAAGCTTGTGAGACCACCATCATATATGTGGCACATGACTGTATTTTATAAAGCAGAAAAATGAGGTACAGAGAGGTTATATCACTTACCAAAGGTCACACAGCTAGTAAATAGCAGAGCCAGGATTCGATACCAGGTAGCCTGCCTCCAGGGTTCATTCTTTTGGTTACTATGCTATAAAATCCTGAAGATTATAACTTCTTGGGAAGTGGTTCCATGTACCCTGAGGTAAGAAAAGTATTTGGATGACTTTCTTCTCCTGTGATTTCATGTTCTTCCTGTAACAAATGTCTGTCTCCTCATTTTACATTGAGTTACTTCTAAGAATGACATGCTTTAATGCCATTTCAGAAATTTTATTAATATCTTAGCTGGAATTTGACCAAGTAATATTTGTCTCATCATTTTGAAAAAAATTATGCCTGGTCAAGATTCAGGTCCATTCCCCACCCCGCCCCAGAGAAGCCTTTCCTGACCATTCAGTCTAAAATGGCTCTTCCCAACCGAAGGACTTGTATGCATGCATATAAGCATAACCAATGGACATAAGACACTGGGGGGTAGGGGAGGCCAGGGAATTGTCAAGGGCGGGGGAAAAAAAAGGACACATATGTAATACCCTTTGTAATACTTTAAGCAATAAAACAATAAAAAAATAAAATGGCTCTTTCTTTCCTGAGCCACTTTTTATTGCATCCTATAGTTTTGTTTTCTTCACAATAGCCTTCACTCATTGAAAGTATCCACTTATTTATGTGCTTTATGGTTTTCTATGCCTGATCCCTATTAGAATATAAGGTAACGAAGACAGGATCTTTGTCTTGTTTACCGCTGTATTCCCTCTACTTGGAATGAGATATGATCAATAAATAAACTAATGTCCAAGAATAATTTGGTAGGCTCTTGGAGGAAAATCCAGAGAAAGCTGATAAATTCCTATAGATTAGGAGAGATTTGCAAGAGCAAGTTTAAAAAGGGAGAAAATGTCAGTGTAGGCTTATAAAAAGAAACATGGTTGGGGGACCACTTCCATTCAGCAAGGGCCGCCAGCTCCTGGGAGCCAAAGTAAGAAGGCCTTGGTAGCTGTATATGCGTGCCTAGTATGTCTCGCCATTCCACCAGAGTTGTTCTGCATGTTAACTTACATTGGAGATTGACATGAAGAAAGGTGTGTGTGTGTGTGTGTGTGTGTGTGTGTGTGTGTGTGTGTGTGTGTGTGTGATTTAGGAGAATGAGAAAGTTAACCTGACATAAGCATGTATTCATTTTTTCTTTACTTTTCCAGGAAGTCAAAGGGGCATCTTGTGTTTCCTACCCCTGATGCCTACACTAGAGATTTTATCCATCCTCAGCAACATAATCTTCAGATACTTCAGGCCTTTGCAGCCATTCTAAGAGGGGGTGGGATCATCAGTTTTCAAAGTGACCCACACTTATTTACATGAATTTGAAGATAAATTGGAGAAAAGGTGATGGGGCTTGGAAAAGCAAAGTAAAGAGTTAACATTTAAAAACTAAGAATGTGAAGCTGTTGATACATTTGGATTTTTCAGAGGTGATTTAGTCCTATTTGGTTAGTTTTCTGGATGTCTAAATAATTTTATTTCCCATTTTTGGCATCGATAGTGCTTACATATTCCCTTACCAGAGGCTGCAAAGTAGAGAGAAGACTTGAATGAGTTAATTCAGAGTTTGGAAGCAGATGCATCAGGGCATTTGGTGGGGGAAGAGGTTGATTCTCTGGTCCCCATAGTTACATGCCAGATTTTTATATTTTGAGATTTTCTTAGTCAACAACTTCCTAAAATCTATTTTCACTACCAGTGTGCATAGGGCATCAATCACTGGAATCTGCTTCTCACAGTTACCCTTCACACAGCACTCTGGTTTGCCTCCAGAGCAGCCTTTGATGCAGAACTTCTGTTTGCTGATGTCTGTATTTGCAACTGTCCCTGGGGAGTAAAAAATGGGCAGGGTAAGAAGGGCTCCTCAAGGGACTACAGACATGAAAAGGGGGGTGGTCAGAGAAGAGGCAATCTACCTATTGGGAAGGGGAGAATGAAAGTAGGGAACTTAAACTAATATCTGTTACCATAAATCAGGGGATAGAGGACTTGGTGTTGAACCCTTTTGATGGATGCCTTTGGGGGTACAGAGAGGAAGAGGGAAGTGCACAGGTGTGGAAGCCAGAAAGCTCAAGATTGGAATCCTTTTCCTGACCCTCATTTCCCAGCCTTACAGAATATATCCAAGTGTTTAAATGAGAAATATATATGAAGTGTATGGCACAGAAGAGATGCTAAACAAGTGGAAATCCTTATGGGCTTCATAAGTGTCCAAACCTTTTTTTTAAAAAGTTATTTCTCACATATTTATTGAGAACTTTTAAGTCCTAACTATGATTATACTGGAGGCCCGATGCACGAAATTCATGCAAGAGTAGGCCTTCCTTCCCCCCGCTGCCAGCACCGGCTTCCCTCTGGCACCCAGGATGGGCTTCCCTCCCAGCCCCAGCTTCATCTGGAAGGACGTCTGGTCTAATTAGCATATTATGCTTTTATTATTATAGATATGTAGATGTGATCACTGACCTCTTACACTGTAGACCTTTCTAGTGAGAAAAAGAGCAGCAGTCATCTTTAGGAATATTTCTCAGTGACCTAGTGCTAACACTTTACATTCACAGTTGTAACTACTGTGTATCCAGCCCTTGACAGCTTTGGAGGAAGAAACCATACTTATACAAAGAGAAGCAAATGGGCCCAAGTAATGGTGATTCAGAATATGGGGGACCGGGCTGGGATAGAACAGGACAGAGAGAAATAACCTCATTTATGAATTCAGCAGACGCATATAGCCTAGCAGCAAAATCTTAGCCCAAGAAAAGGGCTCTGGTGGGATTTCCAGGTTAGTGAAGGGTCGGTCTTAGAGAGAAAGCAGGGGATTGCAAGCATGCAAGCTCTTGAAGTTGTGGGCTGAAGACGTGAAGATGGAGCATATGAAGACTGTGCAAAATGGAAGAAAAAAAGGGAAATCACACGTTGCAAGGAGAGTGGCTCAAGCAGTGGGTTAGGAAACTGAGCAAAGTGCTGGGGGCGGCTGAGTGGTATGAGGAAAGCAGATGGTGATCCTTGAGAAGGAGGGTGCAGATGGCAGTGGTGGTGAGGAGGCAGCGTGGGGTGAAGAACAGTCCCAGCTTGGCCACTTGGGGAGGAGAGAGGCTGGAACAAACTCCTCACGCTGGGTGAGCGCTGTGACTCATCGGGCCCCTAGTGCAGTACTGAGGGGGGTGCCAGGGAGGCTATGTGACTCTCTGTAATGGACCTTGGAGATTAGGCATGAACCTAAAACATCCAGGAATTCCCAGTGAGGAAAGAAAGCTCTGTTACCAAGAAAAGGACACAAGCACCCTGCTCTATTCAAATCCAATTTCCCAGGTTAAGTTTCCACTGCCTGTTTGACCTTGGGCAAGTAATCTGATTGCTGTTGGAGATGTTTTTTTTTTCATCTGTAAAATAAAAGGATTGAGTTAAGTGATACTTAAAATATCCTTAAACTCTAAAACTTTGTGATTCTGAGGAATATTTGAAGGCCTGGATTATAGAGGACAGAGTAGTCTTATTAGTCTACTACGACTACTAGGGTTGCCTGAGAAGAGTAACTGAGAAACAGTGATGGATTCTCTATGCACACCTGTGGTGAAGATAGATTTTAAACAATTGTTGCCTAAGATGTTAGGAAATGGAGGATTTTGGCTTAATGAAATGTTTCTAAATATTGGAGTCAGTTGGGTTGCTTTGTAAGGTGGTGAGCTTCCTGTTGCAGGGAGTGCTCAACCATAGGTTGAATGATGACATTTTTGGGGTCATTATAAAAGGAATCCTGCCCCCCTGCCTCACCTTTAAGAAACATCATAAGACATGATGCTTTCCTTCAGACTTGTTGAACATGTGATTAAATGACAAATTGTGGTGAATCACATCACTATTTATTTTTCAGAACATGGCGTTTTTTCACATAATAGGTCTTCTGTGGGGGAAAAAGTTTTGTGGTAAAATAACTGGAAAAATTTGAAATAGTGTTAAGCATATTTCTTTAATGCAGGACTTCTCAGAGACTTAAATATACTAATATGCATTGTGGATTTTCTACATGTATTTGACAACAGGGTCTTTTCCACGGAGTATCTGGTAGGAATAGTGACCCACGAAACCTACTTTGAGAAACGTTGCTTTAAGTGATTGACGTATGTGGCAAATCTTTGCCCCTTGAGAGAAGGCATGACAAAATTTCTCTTGTCTTTGCTAGGTCTGACTATGAAGCCTGAATTGGGGCCTAATGTCCTAGGGGAGAGGTAGGATTCTGGATGATTCTGTTAGACTGACCCAGCTGGTGACCTTAGATGAGTCCCTCCTTGGGTCTCATTATCATCATATGTCAAATAGGGAGAACTATTCTGAGTCCAAGCCTTTTTAGGGTTGAGGTGTCATGATCGAGTCTAGAATAGTAGCTATGGCATTTGAATTTGACTTTGAATCACCTGGGCATCTTGTTGAAGTGCAGATTCTGATTCAGGGTGTCTGCTGTGGTGGGGGTCAGGGGTGGGAGTGGAGCCGAGAGTCTGCATTGCTAACATGCTCACAAGCCATGCTGGTGCTGCTGTGGCCACAAAGTAGTGAGGGTCCAGGAGCCACACAGGTGGCCCTTATCAGGAGCATCTCCTTGTATGGAGCAGCAATCAGCTTTCCCTGGAGATGTGGTCTGTGTCTTTGAAAGGTGTTCATGTGGGAAAATAAACCACATATGCATGGTGCATATCTAATAATACTTATAATCCTGTGTCCCTGTAACCAGACTTGCCATAGGCCCCTCCAAGGGAATCCCTCTTCCGCTTCCCTACCCCCATTGCCTATGGCTCCCCAGTCAGTTAAGCTATTTTCTGAGTTTGAGTTAAAACCATTTCAGACATATTTTTAACTGCGTCCTGTTTGGAAAGCTGTTAGCATTTGGCAATCATTCCATCTTCTGCGTGAATCCTGGGGAGGGTGTTTCTTTTTATTCCCCCACAACTGGGCAAAAGTATATCATTTAAAAATAGTTCTAGTGCGTGGGTCAGAGAGAATGGTTGCTGGGGATGAGGAAGGAGATGGGGCGTGGTTTGGACTCCACGATCATTGCTGCTGGCGTTGCCTTTCCTGTGTGTGCTGAGGCTGAGCTGACTGTACAGCGTGAAAGGGTGGGGATGCTCTGAGGGTTGCCCAGCACAGGGAGAGAGCCAATGTGGGGCTAGGGAGGGGCAGAGTGTACCAGGCTTCAGAAATGAGCCTGGTTGAACCTCTACAAGCAGAGTTGACACCTTTCCTGGCTTAGATCCTGTGACATTCCAAAGCTAGCACATTGCCATTGCCATTATCTGGAAGCTTTTTATTAAAGGCCTCCTGGGAGTAGTACCCATGGGAAGCTTTTTTTGTTTTTAAACTTAGCAAACACTTGTATAGCCTTTACACTGTGAGAACCACTGTTTGAGTACTTAAAAAGATATTAACTCATTTAAGCCATACAGCAACCCTATGAGGTAAGCCCTATCATGGTCCCATTGCATAGAAGGGGAAACCAAGGTGCAGGATGGTCAAACAACTCACCCAAGGTGCTGAAGTTTGTACGTGATAGAGTTGGGTTCCAGCACCTGCGTTTGGACTTGGACTTGGGGGCCTTTGCCACATATACTATGTATGCTCCTCCCCAGAGAGGTAGGCCCTGCCCCTTTGGCATTCAATCAAAGAGGGGCTCTGCCAGCCCAGTCTGCCTTTACCTATCTGGGTGGGAGGAATGAAATTTAAAACACATAAGAACCTCCATCGTAAATGGAGAAAATGACGATTTTTTTTTTTTTTTTGGAAAGCAGCCATCACGTATTAATAGGCAACTCCCTGCCACTCAAACATTCAAACCCATTAAACACTCCAAATATACCTGGACCATGTTAAGATTTGACCCCCAAGCAGGAAATTTTAAATTGCTCTGAAAATGATCAGAGTAGGAGGAGATAGTTTCCTTCTCAGATTTGTTTCTGGTAAAGTTTTTTGGTGAGATATTTTTGTCATTATTAGTGTAAGTTGCTTGCTCCTGGGTGCTCAGGGAGAATGATGCAGGAGCAGGGATACCATTCCACATCCTAGCCTGGATCTTCTGAGGCTGGAGACCAGAGTCCTGCCCTGAGGGTTGGTTCCTCTCAGCTGGCAAGAGGCTGCCAAATTCAGGAAGCCTGCTGGGAGGCTTCTTATTTCAATGAAATAGGTAGGAAAGGAAAGTGAGGGTAGAGAGCTCCCCATTGCTGATGAAAGTTGGAGACTTTTAGCATTCCTAGGACCTAGCCTTTCTTGTATCCTCTTGGGGATGGCCAATACCCTGCTGGAATGGGTGCTGGGAGCTAGAAACCTTCCATCGGAGTTAACCAACTCAAGGTAGAAAAGCTCAGGCTCCCCTTTAGACTTATGCTTTCACATGCCTGCAGATCTTACATTCATTTGTTCTGCTTTTATCCTGCACCATGGTTCTCCTGATCAGGTGCCTGGTGTTCAGAATTCAGGGAGAGCTGCTGTTGGCTCCCTGTGTCCTTTCACTGGCTGCAGGGACAACTCTTTCTGTACAGGTCCTCTCCTTGAAGATGCCAGGCCCCTCTGTGGCGCTGTCTGCACTGCATGGTGCATATCTAATAATACTAATTAATAAGCAGTCACTTATTAATAACACTGGAAACATCATCATGTAAGTGATGGAAAGTTAAATAAACTCCAGCTTTTTTTTTTTTTTTTTTTTTTTTTTTGACAGTGCCAGCCGTGCAGCAGAGCTCTGGGGGAGGAGAGGAGAGAAGAGCAGAAGAGATATTTGCAAGACGCATTTGGGTAAATTGCTTCAAGCCAATAGCATTTGAGGCTGAATTTGAAATGTGCTCAAGAGTAAGGCATGTGGGGACCTGAGACCTTGTCGCTAGTGACTTGGTCTTGGCTTGAGACACCTTTGATATTCTCAGGGTTGGTTGGGGTAGAACTCAGAAAGGAAGAACAGTATGTACACCCATTTAATGGATGAAGAAACTGAGGCCATTCACCATTATCATTATCTTCCAAAGATTATTGAAAGAATCAGTAACTAAAGGAATGAACCTCCACAATGACGTTAAAAAAAAACCTCCCAGCTAAAGCAACCCTTGAAATTCACATTCAAGAGTCATTAGAGCAACAAGAATGTGTATGTTAGGGGTGTTTACCTATAACCCTGATTTTATAGGTGTAGTCATATTTATAAGTGTGCAATTTAACATATTTCAATAAATAAAACAATACAGTCAACTTGCTGTGAGGATTAAATGAGTTAAGCATTAGTGCATGCCACGTGCTTACTTACCTCAGTACCTGGCAGGGGGTAATAACACCAGTGGCTTATGGCCAGCTTCTGGTCTGATTCATTACTGCCCATACGATTTCAGATATTAAATATTTTAAATCCACTCTGATAATAATTACCAATTCTCTCTATTGTAAACTTTCCATTTGTTTTTATAGGTATTTCTAATCTAATCACCACAGGATATGTTTGAAGATGGTATCATTTCCATTTTGCAGATGAGAAAACTGAGGCTTGAAATGTTAGTAACTTGGCCAAGCTCTAATGGCCAGCAAATGGTAGAGCTGGGATTTGAACCCCAGTGTCCTCTTGGCAGAGCCTTGTGATCTTAACCATGATGCTGACAAGTAGGTGGCCAACAGGGTGATGTGTTGTCATTATCCTCATTATATTAACTTAATTATGTTCCTGGAATGTCATGGACAATTTATCCTTTGGAGTGGGAATGAAACTGCTCCTTGCTTCATCCTGAAAGTGCTGGTGTGGTCCATTTGAGAAAAACTGAAACAGACCTGTCCCGCTTTTGTTCTCCCCATGAACTGAGTGAAGGCAAAAGCTGCACAGCCCAGGGAAGGAAGGTGGGCCCACAAGGGAAGCTTCTATCTTAGTGGTCTCAGATCATGGTCCCCTCAGCCAAGGACACAGGGGCAAGCGCTGGAAGTCCATTCTCGGAGGTTTCAGTTGTCCCATTGAGTCTTCCTTTAAAAAAATCAATGTCACGGCTGACCTGGCACTGCCATTTGGGCAAACACCTACTATTGCTTTGTACTTCTGGTTTCATCACATAAGAAGATCTGCCTTATTGTCTTTGAAGTTGTCTCTCTCTGCTACTTTGTACATATCCATCCTCAGCGATCTGGAGCTGTCTAGGGGAACACTGGATCACTGGGAGTGAGCAGAATGGTAGTTAGCTAAATTGCTATGGAGGAATGAGTAAAGTGAGACGAGAGATTTCATGATAAAAGGCAGACTAAAAGGATACACTGAAGTAATTTCAAGATAACTAACACTTAAGAAGCCCAGACCTACATTAAATGGAATGAAATGATAATAACCAGTATATTCAAAATACACAAGGTAGAGTAGATTGGGGAGCAAAAGGGCTAAAAACAAGTGAATGATAGTAATTGTGGTGATACCTGAGTAAACTAAAATATTAAACCAGAAATGATGAAATAAGGGAATGCTAACTATAGGGGGCAGTCCAAAATTAATAATCCCGTGCGAGGGCAGAGGCAGGCCTTTGGGCAGAGGCAGTAGATGTTAGTTAAGCATTTCTGTGGGGCAGGTGTCCTGCGTGTATTTTACTACTTCATTCTCCCAAAAATCCTGGGAGTTAGTCCAGGTATTATTATCTCCATTTTTTTTAGGTGACAATGGTGAGACTTAAGAGAGGGAAAAGAAAACTCTTCAAATCACATGGAATTTAGGTGGCCAAGTTGTGGTTGGAATCCAGATATGTGTGCTGACCTCTAGGTTGACTGCAGATGTGCGGGGAACTTCTCAAGGGGATGTCCTTCCAGGTCTGGGAGTTTGCCAGAGAAGTTCTATGGGGGCTGATACCTACCTGTAGGGCAGTGAGTCTTTGGGCTCTTCCTTTGGGCAGATGCCCTCATGTCCCCTAGGTCCCTTTCTGCTGTTCTCAAAGGTGAGTCTTCAGCTGCCCTGGTTGTTCTCAATGTCCTGCTCGATCATGGTGGTTCCTTTGCATGGCTCTTTCCCCAGGAGCTGCAGACAGCTTGCCCAACTCCATGCCCTTGATCCTATGAACTTCTCCACACGCTGAGAACAAATAAGGTGTATGGGCTTCATAAAAGGCCAGGTAAGGAGGACCTATACAAATCAGGTCTAACATAAGCGGGTGTCATGCATGAAATTGTCAGGCATGTTTGTTTGTGTTCGTAATACGTGATGAGTACCATGGAGGTGTTGAAGATAGGGGACCCAGATAAGAAAATGAGATTATGAACTGAAAGGTAAAGGTAAAACAGACTGCGAAGTAGGCTGGGAATGCCAGAATTGCACGTGTCTATCCAAGCCCAGCCCATGCGCCACTGTGTCATCAAGCTTGCCTTGATAGCTCCCATCTCCAAATCAATCCTGGCAATCCCACAAGCTTCCTTTCCATTGCTTGTTATTTTCCCCTTGCATTTTAGGGACAGACCTCTGTCTCCCTCCAAAGCATAGTGGCTACCTTGGGGCAGGGGATCTTGACTTACTCATTTTGTTTCCTGTGAGCACAATGCCCAGTACATGTGCTATCAGATTGGCTGGGTTGGGCAATGCCGGCTTGGCTGGAAGAATGTCCACTAAAAGGCAGAAATGTAAGAACTACTCCCCAGGGAAGGGAGGCATGATAGCACTGTGGTTGAGTAGGCAGGCTCTGGAGGCAGACCTGAGTTCAAATTCATTCTTGGTTACTTCTAGGTGTGTGATCTTGGGGAGCCTTCCCAAAGGGTTTCCTCCTCTGTAAGATGGACAACTGTCAAATAGCACTGACTTCACCGGACTGAATGAGATGACCCACGTGCTGGCATGTGCCACGTGCCCAACAGCTGTCCATGGCTATTCTAAGGGGAGGTAGGATAAGAAAGGGGGGTGGGGCTGTTCTCCCACTGTGAGGCTCTAGGGCCTGATGCTGAACAAAACGTTGTGTGTGGTGCCACCGACTGTCATCTCTTGTTTAGGCTTGACTGGGGAAATGTTTCCACAGGCACAGACTAGTTAAGCAAACCTGGAGGTGGATTTTGAAGAGTTTGGAGGTGTGTTGGAATTACCTAGGCCCTGAGCTCAGGGTGCAAGCCACAGAAGGGAGTCGTTTGCCTGGTCTGCCACAGAACTTGATCTCTGACTCTGTCTCCCTTAGCTTACAGCTTCCCTGGAGGTAGGGTGGGCTCTGCCTCTGGCTTCCCAACTAGGAGCCCTTGGATGGGAAGCCCCATTTATCACCTTCATTTTTATGTCCCCAGCCCTCATCCCATGCTCTGTGCCTCGTCCTAACAGCCATCCTAAGTGCTTGTGCTAGGAATGGACTTGTGCCCTAGTTACAGCCCTGACCTCCACCAGATGCACAAGAATTTCCCTGATTTTGCAAGGAGGAATGACTACTTAGGGAAGCTGAGGCACACTTCCAGGTCAGGGTCCTCTGCACTCCCCCCGACTGTGATGAGACACGTGCATCTTTAGTAGTGAGAAGTGGCTTAGTCTACCCATGCTGTAAATGAGGATTTTCTTTATTTTAATTCCTGCTCCACTTCTAGCCAAGAACCTTCCTCAAGCTGGGGCAAGGAGAGAGCTGAGCTCCTGACACTGTCCCCCTTAGTCTTAGGGGGCTGCAGAGGGCCCCTCTCTGATGGTATCTTCTCAGCTGTTTGCAAAACAGTCAGGGAGGAGGTGAAGCCCTGAGCCAGGCAGCCTGGCTGTCTCTTTAAATGCCTGGGTCTGTGTGGGAGAGGGAGGGGCCGGCTCTGGAGTGCGTGAAATTCCTGGGCTCCTCCGGCAGTCTCAGGCTCAGAGCTCAGCCCTACACATCTCCTCTTGCATGCAACTCACTGAGCGGCAGAGGCGAGCGTATCCTCCCCTCGCGAAGCTGCCAGCATCTCCAACCACCAAGGACCTGCTTTTCGCACCTCCAACACCCTCCTCCCTTCTTCCCTGTCACTCCCTCTCAGAGGGAGAGGAAAAGAAGAGAGAAAGATTCTGGAATTTGAACCTTCCCAAAGAGGAAACAGACCCAGCAAACTCAGTTGATTAAACATCAAACAAACAGATCCCAAATCTTCTGTTCGACGGGAAAGGTAAGATTTGGGGGCAAAGGCAGGCGGGCTGTGAAAGAACTCAAGGTGCTTCTCCCTTCCGGAGGCGGTAGCTCCAGAGAGGATAGAAGTTTTCAGTTGGGAGCAACCAACCTAGATTCCCCCCCCCCTCCCCCCCCCCGCCCGAATGTTGGATTGGAGAGCCTTGGCTGACCATGGGATTGGCTTTTTAACTGCCTCCCCCCCCCCCCGCCGCCCCTTCAGTTTCTCCTGGAAGTTGAGTCCTTTTGCTCCAGATGTGCAAAAAGTCAGAGAATGTTTGAGGTTTTTAAAAAATCTTTTTAAAAAGTCTTTCTCCTATTTCCCTGGATGGTTAGTCTAAAAGGACACGTGCCCATCACTTCATTTTGGGCAGATACTTTTTTCAACATGTTGTAGCCACTTTCCCCCTTATCATTATTATCATAATTTCTGGGGAAGGGGCTGATTCAAATGAGAAAGAGAAGAAGGGACATTCTGAGGATCTCAAGAAGACAAAATTGAATTGAGACAGGGATTTCCCGAGCTGTTGAGGAATTGAGGTATATACGTGTGTGTGAGTGTGTTTAAGTGTGGTTTTGGGGGTGGTGGTGGAGGGAGTGGAAGGAGGTGGTGCTTGAGTCTGAAGGTTCAAGTTGGACTCCCACTGTCTTGTGGTGAAGGTGGGCATCCTCAGAGAAGGTGAAAAGGGAGTGTGTGTGAGGGAGTGTGAGAGTGTGTGTGAGTGTGTGTGTGTGCGCGCGTGTGTGTGTGTGTGCGCGTGTGCGCTCCTATTTGGATCCGTGACAAGGGAACCTTCCTCTTCTGCCTTCCATTTGTTTATATTAATGATTTAGTAGCAGGCTTGCCTAAAAACTTCCACTCTGTGTAAGCACTGTGGGTTTTGCAAGCTCTCAGTGACCTTAGAGGCTGGTTCGATGTCTTTTTTTCAAGGCATTGTGCTGTGCCCAGAGTTTCAGCTCTTTTCCTCTCTGTTTTTTTTTAACCACAAAACTTAACCGCTTTAGAAACATCTTCCTGATGACAAGGGGAAAAAAATCTGTCCCCCTAACACCCATCCCTTCTGAGGCCAGTGATGTAATACAACCTATGGGCTCGGCTGCTTTGCAGGTGACTTACCCTGTGATTACTTGTTAAAAAAATAAATTTCTCCCTTCCTCCATTAAATGCCTTCCTCTTTTGATTTGAATGTAGAAATATTGTCATGTAGCGAGAAAATGATATTTTTGCTAACCATTCTTGGGGTTCAGGGAAAGTAGGATTTCTCTCCCATGATCATTATTTTAAAAAATTATTTTAATGCAAAGGTCAGGGATCATCCTGAGCTAGTCTAGGATGGAGCAAGACAGTCCAGCCAAACAGGAGAACTGGGAGAGCGGGAGCTGTCACCTCCCTGCTTCCTCTGGCGATTCCCGCTTGGGGAGATAGTTTTCTTTTACCACCACTATCCGCCCCAACATTTTCATTCTTTCTCTGCCCTGGTAGGGAGAGGGGCTCTCCTTGTCACACCTGGAAGACGGTGTCGTTTCGGGGGTCAGATGACCGTTTGCCTTTGTGATAAAGGTTCCAATGGAAATTTGAACTCCCAGTGCGCTAGGTGACTCCATACCCAGGATAGTCTATCTGGGGGCACCTGGAGGTTAGGTCTGGGGAGCCCGAAGAACTCGCCCTTTATGAATCTGCCATTCTGGGTAGAGCCTCCCTCCGTCATTCAAGGGCTTCTGCATCGCCTTGCAAGTTAAAATGGTCCCGCTGGTTATGATGGGCAAGTTTACCTAAGGGCTACTGGGTACGTGGCAGAGGGATGAAGGGGAGAGAGACATAGCCAGGCTGGTATTTTTTTTTTTTTTAATCTTCTGGCTTAATCTGCCTAAGTCATATTGGGGCAAACGACATTTCAGACGGGTGCTGGTTGTGCAAAGATATTCCTATTGTTTGATTTTTTTTTTGGTTGGGAGTGGAGAGTAAGGGCTCTTGGCCCATTTTCTGCAGCCTGGGGTTCATCCTGCGAGCCAGTCTTCCTTCTGGAAGAGGGGAAAAAAGGTTGGATGCTGGAAGTTCGCTATTAAAGTGAGCAACAGGGCTGGGTTAATTTTTTTTTTAAAAAAAACAACCGGACTGTGCGAATGCCCTTTTCTGGAGCTTTCTGGCCCTTTCTAGTGAAATAATAATTTTTAAAAATTGTTTCTTACGATGAAGGGGTCAGAAATCAAAGGGATTCTAGATTTCGAGAGACAACCACGTCTTCGCTTCTCTGGTAGCTCCCTGTTATTAATTATTGGGGGTTTGACGGGAGGGGGTCTGGCCTCCTTTTGTTGATTTCTTTTTAATGCTGTTTCTACTGAATATGTTGATGATTTGCTGCTTATATAAGGGAAAGGATGTGTCGAGGTGGGTTGATGCTTGGGGTTTTTAGATCGGCTACTGAGATTGGGTGGCGGTTGGTGTGTTTGTCGATGTGCATGGTAGGAAGGTCTTTTCTTTTGGGTGCTGGGGGACACAGGGATGGTTGGAAACGGTAGATGAGATGCCACAGGGAATGGGGACAGGAGGGGAGACGAAGGTGAGGTTGCAAGTCACTGGTTTGCAGAATTTCTCTCCTGCATCCCCCTTTCTCTCGCTCCTTGGGAAGAAAAAATCCATTATCTCTAAAAACACATTATTCTTCAATTGGCCTGTTAGAGAAAAAAAGAGAGGGAGGGGAGGGGTTAATTTGGTGAGGGGGCTTGGTTGTAATTAGACCACTGCTGCAAAACTGAGATACAGAAACCCATCGGCACCAGCTTTGGGGCACAGAGAGGCAGCGGAGAGATGGGGGACGGGTTGTCAGTCTTGGATGAACAGTGGAGCGGTGGGGTTGGTGTTTGGGTATTGTGTGTGTTTATGTCTCTGTGTGCATGCAATTTTTTCCCACCCCACCGCCAATTTCCCCCTTCATCCTCCCCCAATTCTGCCATGCTCTTGCCTTCTATTTCCACACCCCCCTCTCCCCTACCTCCACCCCTCCCCCTTTTCTCTAGCCCTTTCCATCTCGATGAGAAAATTCTGATTCTGATGGCTCTGCGGCTCTTTTTTCTTTTTTCTTTTTTGCAACACAACAGTGGTGCGATGGCCTTTCCTACATGCCATACGGATGCAGCCTTCTGATAGGAGGGCTAAGTCGGCACATCTACACACGCACTTGCACACGCTCTTACACACACACTCTCACACGGACGCAGGCGACCAAAGGCTTGGTTTCGTTTGGTTCCATCCCCCTTTATGGCTCTCCCCACCCCTACCTCCACCATGGCTCCTTTCCGCCCATCTTCATACAGGAAATGCAGTACCATTATCCACGTCTTCTCCCCACACCGCTCTCTTCTTTCTTTTCACCATTATTCTTTCCCGAAAGCTGTGGTGTGTCGCAGTTCATAGGATTAGCATGTTGGAGAGTCTTTGGGGGAGGGGCCCTCATGAAAAGGGGATTGGAATGGGAGTAGATGACATTAATGATTTTTTTTTGTGTGTGCCAAATAAGCACCCGGTGATAATGATCCAATTTAACCATCCGTGTAATATATGTTTGCGGCACATCAGAGGAAGGTTACCCAGGGAAGGCAGTCTGGACTGGGTCACCTCTGTGGAGGTTTGATGCCTGGACGCTAGGACACAGCCCCCCTGCCCCCCACACCCACACATGTGTGCTCTCTCACACACCCCGGCACACACAGCTCTGCTCAGTGGGCTGCGTAAAGCCAGAGGGCACTGCAGAATATCCCGGAGTGTGGTGGTTTGTTGGGAGGATGGAGTGATGTCTTTGTCCCACCCGGCTCTGGCTCTACTGATGTCATCGGGTCTTGAAATTCTTGGTGGCCTTTGTGTTGTTTTCGGTGAGGGCAGGAGGGGTGTTTGTGTTGGTCTGGCGCCGGTGTGCCTCCAATTGGACAACATGGGATCGTCCACACCGAGCGTGTTGTTGGAGCCAGAGGCTGTCTGCCTGTGTGTGCTGCGTGAGTGGGTTTGTTGGGCATGTACGTGCGGATAGCTCTGGAGAGGTGTGGGGGCGCCAGGGGAGGGCAGCTTACTTTCCCTCACTCGGAGGGGGAGGAAGGCAAAAAGCGGAGGTTTTAAGTGGGGGAGAGAGGCTACAGTGGAGTTGCAGGTAGTTGAGAAGAGGGTGGAGGGGGAGAAACTGCTCTGGTCCCCAGTGGGAAGCCTGTGCGGAGAGCCTTATGAGATCCCCGCGGCCCCCAGGCCAGCCCGTGGGCGGATGGTGCGCACGGATGACTTCGGGTGGATGCAGACTGAAGGTGGGCGAAATTGAGGGCTTTCCCTGCCTTCGGGAGCCTGGGCAGAGCACAGGAGGACGGCCCCGCTCAGCAGGCTTTCAGCGTTATCAGCCACCTTGCGGTTCGGCCTCGTTGGAGGCTGCAGAGCTGCAATCGTCCTTCGCCCGATAGGACAGCAGCCCAGCCCAGTGCGCTCCTGGCTCGGCTGCCTTAACTACCAGACGCCATCTTCCCTTTTCTTTGGCTGAAGGTGTGCGTCTGTATTAGCAATTATACAGGAGATTGGAAAAGATGTTGTCTCAAAGAGAAAAAAAATCCTCAGAGCAAGACGCTGATTGTCCTTCGTTTCTGACGTCTGTCTCCCTTCCCGAGGCTGACCTTGAGGACTTAGGAAGAAGGGGTTACGTCATTGCCAGAGAAAGGGGAGAAGTGTGGAGCAGGATGCCTCAGGGGCAATGATTGTGCCAAACATGGAGAATGCTTTTGGGATGCTCGGACACATTCTCCTTAGCGACCCTTATGTGTGCATGAGAGACTTGCAGAAGTAGAAGCGCCCCTTCCAAAGAGTGCATGAGAAATGCAGCGCTGGCCTGGTGCATCGGTCTGCTGTGGTCAGGCCCATGTCCCCCAGGTGTGCTCCTGTGTGGAGGGGGCAGCTGAGCCACAGCTCTCACCCTTGAAGCCGGCCCTGGCTGCTCTGCAGATGACCAAGTGCAGCGTTGTGGCCGGGCCTGCAACAGGTGACAGTACTGGGCTTGGCAGGGGCTGTACTGGGGCCTGCTCCTCACTCCTTCCTGCAGGTTTCTGCTCTAGTGATGCCTCCTCAGAGAGGCCTCTCCTGGCTGGCTTTATAAAATAGCCCTCTCACCCCAACTCCAGGCCACTTTCCAGCCCATTACCCTGTCTTTAATTCTAATGGGCTGATCACTACCTAATACCATTTCTATATGGAAGTGTTAAACTGATCTTGTCTGTCTTCCCCTCTAGAACGCAAGCTGCAGGAGGGCCTTTATCTGTCGTGTTCATTGAAGTGTTCCCAGTGCCTCGGCACATAATAGATGCTCAGCAAATATTTGTTGCTCGGAGGAAAGAACCATATGGTGTTAGGGATCTCTTTTCTTCTCTACCACCTTGACGCCTGTTTTTTGGAAAGCTGAACTTTACCTCGGGCTGTCTTACCCCTGCCTACAAGTCCAAGATATGCTTGAGGAACTGCAAAGTGTTAAATTTTCTGAGTCATATAGAAAGGTCTTCTCCATGCCTGATCCCAGTGACTCTGCCTCCTTCCTGGTCCCTCTAATATTAGTAATCATCCCCATAATCATCACAGTAGTAGTCATAGTAGTTTTAAAGCTACTATTTCTGAGGTACTTAATTTATACCAAGTTCTCTACAAAGTTTTTTTTTCACTTAGTGAATAACTCAATGTAATATACTATTAATACCTCTCCTTGACAGGGGAGGAGACAAAGATGTATATAAAGTAAGTTAGTAAAATGGCAGATCAAGGATTTGAACTCAGATCTATATTATTCCAGAGCCCAAGTTCATGATCCTTACATTGTACTATTAGAGATAAAGGGAGATGAACTCATCATTATCTCATTCAGTGCCCTCAAAAATAGGTGAGAAAAGTGAGGCCTAGAAAGATTAAATGCTTTGTCCAAAGTTGTATGCCAATTTTGTTCTAGAGACAAAGCTGGAATCCAGGTTTCCTGGCTGCCCAGGTAATGCTCTTTCCACACCATCATATTGCCTATGAGATGTGCACCCTTTCTTATTGGGTATTGCACTGGTGGCTGCTTGGGGTTTCCTTCAGTTCCCCTTCTTCCTCAGTCAGAGGGGAGTGGAGTATTGGTGAGGTTGGTGAGAGTAGTTGCCTCTAGAGAGGGAAGACTACTCCTGCAGAGCTGGAGGGAGTCTTGAAGAAGACTGGTGGACTCCAAGGTCACTGTTGTCAGAGTGCTGGTCAAGGTTGTGTTCTGAATGTGTTGGAGGAGGAGACCTGAGTGGGGTGATCCAGGTTCTCAATCCTTTGTAGCCCTGCCCATCAAGGTCACTCTCAGATGCAGCAGGGGCCCATTTAGAGGTCCATATAGCTGGTGTCTGGGTCTGGATAACCTGGGAGTTTGTGTGCTTCTCGCTTAGCCCTGTTTCTCAGAAAAGGGATACTTAAGCCCAGACATTAGCTTCAGTGTGTTTTGCTCTGTTTCCAAAGGCTGGCTAGAAAACATAATGTCATGAAATGTGGATGAAGGGATCTTAATCAGCCATTCTGCCTTGGCCTTGAATTAGGGAGGGGTTAGAGGTCCTACCCAAGTGTGTGTGTGTGTGTGTGTGTGTGTGTGTGTGTGTGTGTGTGTGTTGCATGGGTTAGTGATGTGGGGGGAAGGGAGGTCTGCAGTAAAATGAATCCTGAGAACCAGGGAAGTCTTACCTTTGCCAGGACCTTGAGACAGAGCATGCAGCCATTTCTCTGTGACCTTGAGATAAAGTGACCTGATGCCCTGGTTTGTAGAGATAGTCTCATTTAGGCCTTTGTCCTGGTGTAATTATTAACTCTCAGAAGTGTCCTGGTTTGGATGATAAAATATATGGTCATCCTTCTTTGAGATGACATCACCCGTTTTCTGTTAATGGGATAGAGAGGGGAAAGGGGCATGCCAGAGAGGAAATCCAATCTTAGGGCAAGAAGGTATCTGAGAGTAGAGGCTTTTTCCAGAGATACTTTCACTTGTCCACTCTTTAAAGGATTAAGATCTGAATCTTTTGACTAGTCCTATTACCAACATCACTACTACTACTCTCCTAACTAGTCTTACTACAACTACCTCTACTAGCCAACATTTGAGTTCTGACTGTGTGCCGAATACTGTGCTAAGCACTTGGCATGCATTATCTCACTTAATCTTCCCACAACCCTATGAGGTAGGTACTGTTATCATCTCTATATTACAAAAAAGAAACTAAGGCCTAAAGAGGTTAAATAACATGTCAAGGTCACACAGGTAGAAAATGGCAAGGTTATGATTTGAACCCGAAGATCCCATAAGCCTGGGAACTCGCTGAGCACCTGGCTCACTACCCAGACCTGCTGAAGATGTTTCTTCCAGTCAGGCACGCTAGGCTTAGGGACAGGAAACTGCTGCCCAGCAGTGGCATTGCTGGTTACCTTTTTGATGGCACTTTGGAAACTTTCCCATGGTGTCTCAGGTACCTTCTTCCCTGCTCAGGCCCCTTGTCAGAGGAGCAGTTTGGTTGTTTGGGATGGTGGTGGGTTGGCAGAAGGCACACAATCTGCAACCTGTCTATCTCTGCTTTGCTCTGTGGCCCTGTTCCCTGATGGACTTACCCTCCCCATGGCCCTTGTAAGGGCCTGGCCCTCAGTGGGAGATGCTGGTGAACGGACAGTCATTTAACACCTGCTGTTAGCAGAGCATTGTGTTCTGCTCTATTTCCTTTAGGTCGGTACTGTCCTCCCTCATTTGCCTGATGAAAAACCCACTGATCAGAGTGGGGTTCCATATCTAGGATAACACAGTGAGAAGTAGCAGACCCTGGGTTCAAGCCTGGGTCTGACTCCAGAATTCATGCCTTCTCAGAGACCTTGTGCCGCTCTCTACCCTGAACCCTGGAAAAGAGGGGGTGGGAGTTGGAGCACCTAAAATGGGTATGAGAGGAGCAAATTCTCCAGGGGGAGATCTTCAGGTCATCTCCTAAAGTCTGAGGTCTGAGAGGGTCCTCTGGTGGTCCACATCATGGTCAACCACCCCTGGGCCTCTTTCCCTCCTCCAGCCAGGGCAAGAGAGCTGATGACCCCCCGGCTGGATGAGGGATGGTCTGGTTTGGAGGAAAGGGGAGACAGGACCATCCACAGCCTCACAGATAGAAGCTGGGCCGGGGGGGGGGGGGGATGATCAGAAGATGCCTCTTCTCCCATGGAACAGAGGACACCAAATTCCTCCTTCTTCCCCATGTGTCTATGTAAGTCAAGAGTAAGAAGGGATGGGTGGCCTCTCTGCCTAGAGACAAGGAGCGGGGAAACAGAGGGAAGAAGCCAGGATCCCCTAAGATTAGGACTTCAGGGAGGAAGGGGGAATTTCTTCTTGGTTGAGACTCAGGGAAGAGCAGAGCCTTTTAGTGGCTAAAGGGATGGTCTGTAGCCCCCAAGCTGAGCTGCATTAGCTTCATTGCAGCCTCATTGAAGACTGTGTTTATTTTTCCAATAATGTGTTAATTAAACATCGATTTCCGGGTGGAGGAAAGGGAATTGGATTGCCAGAGCTAAATGGAGTGAAGAGGATGGGGAGCTGGTGAGAGGGGCCCCAAGCTGGAGTCAGCATTCTTCAGCACAGCCCAGGAGGGGCATTGGGGAAGTGGGGCTGCCTTTTCCCCTGGCTCCAAATTTGGAATTGTCAACTCCTCATGGACCTGCAGGAGTCATCCCTTATACCCTTTGGCTACCAGAGGGGGTGGGGATGGTTCTTTGCTGAACCTCAATTCAAGGGGGAGAAACACTTGTTACCCTCCCCAGCACCTTTGGTTTTTGAGTGACTCTGGGCTAGGCCTTGTGTTGGCAATCTACATAGGTTAGCTCACTGGTTCTTTGAATGAATGTGAGTTAGTACTTTCATACCTCCACTTTGAAGATGAGGAAACTGAGGCTCAGAGAAGCTAGGTAGCAAGTTAGAAAAGGGCCCCTAGAAAAGTAGTAAGTATCCGAGGTTGGCAGAACAGCTGCTAAGGGTCCAAGCCCCTCTCAAGGAAGAAAATAATGAAGCATCTAGTGAGCAACCATTTCACATATTGTGTTTGGCTGAGATCGATTGAGCTTTGATTGTTCCAGCAACTGTGTTAAGTGCTTTGTATGTAAGTTGTGAGGACACAATGAGCTAGTGTTAGGTAATGTTATTCCCATTTTACAGATGAGGAAAGTGGGGGTGGGCAGGTTAACTAACTTTCCTGAGGTTGCAGAGTTGGTAAATGGAGGAGCTGAGATGCAACTTCAGTAAAGGGGACTTTAGGACATTACAGTTGTGTTCTGTTGTGTCATGCACACGAAGGACACTAATGTCCCCGCTCACACGTCACTTATAACTTCTAGGGTATAAAGATGTGGGGCTTTTAGGATGGATCCTCTGACAAGATCCTGTGCCCCAGAAATACAGGGTCTTGTGATGTCAACCCCAGTGTTTTTTCTTTCTCAGGCTGAACCTCTGATGGGGTGGAGGTTGTTCCGAGAGCTGGTGGTGTTTGCGTCTGCACTGGTGAGGTGGGAGCTGGGCAGGGAGGGTAAGTTAGAGCAGTCGTTCTCAAACTTTGCTGTACAGTAGAATCACCGTATCAAAATCCCAAACCTATGCTGCATCTCATATCAACTGAGTCAGAATCTTTAGGGGTAAGACCCGGCATCAGTATAGTTTAATTAAACATTCCCACATGATTCCATAAGGCTTGCCAACCAGTGTTTCAGAACAGCCTCGGCGCAAAGCAGGTGTCTGCAGGCTGGACCAGCTTTCGCTTTCAGGGTTAGGTTAGATGTGTGGAGGTAATTGGTTATACACACCCAGCCTCCAGGGGACAATGCTTACATTGATCCATTTTCTTGTCATTAGAGTGATACTTTTCAGGCTTTGGCATGCACTAAAATGTCTGGGGAGTTTTTATAAAATGCATATCCTCAGGTCCCTCTACAGATGAGATTTAGGAGTACTGGAGCAGGGCCTGGGAATATGCATTGAAAGCAAGCACTTTCTGTGGCTGGGTGAGGTGGTAACATCCAGGGCCAGCCCCAGAGCCCCCTGTGCACACACATGTGAAGTCTTCTCTCTTTGGAGGAGGAAAAGGTGAGGATAGAGACTGCTGTGGTCACCCACTGCTCTGTGAGGTGTGACTTCCTTTGCTAAGGACTGACTGTCCACTGTGGACATGGGACAGCCTGTCTGCCTGGCCTGGATCCCTGCTGCCCACTGCAGAACCGTGTTGAGTGACCTGTGTGCAGGCAGCCCTGAGAGAGGAGATGATAAGCCTAACCTGGAAATTCAGCTCTCTTCGCAGGTTAAAAAAAATCAGAGTAAGTCTCTGCACAACTTGAGTGTTCGGAAGTCTGTCGGCAGCATGCATCCTGAGGCTTCCCCGGGGATCTGTGAAACAGCTTCTCAGGGGCTCATTTTAAGCTTTTCTTCCAAAACTGTCAAAAAATTGAGAGTAGTCAGAGGCTCTCAGAGCTGGAAGGGACCTTGGTGATCATCCATGCCAACGCTAATATTCTATTCATTTATTCATGCACTTATTCACCCAACAGATATCTATTAAATACCTACTCTATCCAGGCACAGTACCAGGAGTGCAGCCACAATCAGGGGAGACATGTGGTTTATCCCTCATGGACTTTAAGCTTGAATGGAAAGGTAAATATTAAACAAAACAAAGAAATTTCTAATTACAAATTATGACGAGTGCTCTGAAGGAAAGGTACTGGGGACTCTGGGAATTATGGGGACCTAATTTGAAAGGATAAAGTCAGGGGCAAAAGAACAGCTAGCACTGAACAAGTGCTCACTCTATGCGGGCCTTAGGGCGAGGGACTCACGTGTGTCACCTCACTGAATCCTCACAATGAGTCTTGGAGGGAGGTGCTGTTGTTATTGTTGCCTTGTTACAGATGAAGAAACTGAGGCACAGAGAGGTGCCCAGGCTGGGACTAAAACTGAAGTCTGTCTGACCTCACCCTCTAACATCCCATCTCCGAGTGGGAAAGTGGCTCAGAAGAACGAGTATTCGTTCTGAGAGCTGAAGGAGAAGCTGAGGGTGAGGAAAATCAGAGAAGTTAAGAAAATGCTGATTATCCTGGCCACATATGGAACTCTCTCAGATGCCAAGTGATGAGCAAAATGATTTTCCAAAATTATCTCTCTGAATCCCCACAACTAGGGAAAGCGGGAATTCGTATCCCCTTTTGCAGGTGAGGAAAGTGAGGCTTGAGAGGTTAAGTTCACAGATGGTGGGCCTCTCTGAATTCTGCCTTGTCTGGGCCGCTTGGACCTCACCTGTTTGGCAGTGCTGGGAGTTCCCCCCAGAGTCCACAGGCCTGCTTGTTCTGGATCAGAGAGAACCCAGAGGAAGGAGGAAACAGGGGCCTCTTTGGGGCATGGCTGCCCCTCTGTGCTGTGAGGGTTCTCCATGTTTCTTCCCTCTGTAAGAGCTACCAGGCCAGCCTCCTTCTAGGTCTGTTGGCCCAGGAGCCCATAGCAAATGTTTGCCCTCTGTCCACCTCTTCTCTTCCTCACCTGTTGCTAATTAGTGAGATGCTTGTCACCTAAAGTTCCGTCCCTCCTCCTCTGTCTGGTGTCTTCCTGACCACCCTCCCTGTGGGGTCACCTGAGGTCACCTCTGCTCCTGAGTTGTGTGGGCCCCTGGCCCACCTTGAGCTGCTCTGCTCTGAATAGATGGGAGGCGAGCTGGGAAGAAGGACAAGAACTCAGGCCATGGACTTGGTCTAGAGCAGTGGTTCTCAACCTTGGCTGCACATTAGAATCACCTGGGAATCTTTTTAAAATCCTGATTTCTGGGCATTGTCCTCTGGAAATTCTGTTTCTTTGTTATTAATGTTGTGGCCTCTAGTCCACTGGTCTAGAGCAATAAGGAGAGGCAGGAAGATGTGGGAAGATAAAGGAGATGTGTTAATGGGGCACTGATCAAATATTAAATTCCTGAAAAGCTTGCCAAGATATGGGAATTAATTTTTTTTCAGCCTCCTGCCCCCACCCTGGAGGTGAGGGAATACACACATGTAGACAGGGCCTCCATGAGATGGAAGCTTGTCCATGCCCTCCCTGGATTCTCTTCCAGGACTGATGGGATGGTTCTGGCAAGGTGGATGCCAAAAGTGGACAGGCTAGCTTCCTGTCTGCTTTTCTCCAAGTCTTAGAGGAATGGGGGCTGCCTCCATACTGTGACGCTGGTGAGGTGAGCACTTGAAGGCGATCACTCGACTCCCCTGAAAAGGGAAGGCAGGGAGGCATTCTCTGAGAAGGGGTGGGTGTGTGGGTGGTAAGAAGTTCGGTTTCTGTGTAGGTTGTGGATTTTGGATGACAGTCACTCTTTCTTTTTTTGTATCTGTGTAGTTATTTTTTTTTACACCAGTTAACTCTTTATAAAAGTAACTTAATGATTTTATTACAAAATAATATATTTGTTACAGAACATGTAGAAAATACCCAAAACAAAAAGTCACCTGTAAGTACCCCCTCCAGAAATTACTAATGGGAAAATTTGGTTGCTGTCTTTCCAGCTTAATTTTATAAGCATCCACAATCCAGGGTGTGCTATTTTGTTTGAAAAGAAGTCCATTCACTAATTTAGCAAATACTAATTGAGCGCCTGCTCTGTGCCAGGCATGGGAATCATGTTTAGGAAGCTGTCACACTAGCTTGATTTTTCACCTACTAGTAAAGATGCATCATGAGCCCTTTTCCACAACAGCTACTCATGGTGTTGAGCTTCCAGATTTAGATTTTGGGTGTAATGAGGCAGCTGGAAAATGTTGCCATCTTAGGTTTTATGTTTTAAGAAGGAAGGGAGGATTGCCAAACCTCTCTCTCCTTGGCACCTAAGGCAGGCACCATGTTAGCCTCCTTGGGAGAAAATATGTCCCTTTACCTAGGAAATAGGGAAGAGATAGAAAGCTTACAGGGTGGGAAAAACTCTAACTCTTTTTTAGTGTTAGAGTCTTGGATTTCTCCAAATGAGGGGTTGGGAAAGTAGAAAATCAATTTTCTTACATAGAATCCTAGCGTCTTAGAGAGTGGGTGGAATGTTAGAGCATGGCTAGTTTACCTTCTTCAATGTAGAGATGAGGGCCAGGAGCAGTTAAATGACTTGCCCAAGGACATACAAGTGGTTAATGGTACAGCTGGGACTGAAACCTGGGGAGCTGAGCTAGGGAGAGTTTCACAATGGTTGGGGGTGGATCTGATAGAAGTGGTTCAGAGAGAGCCCTTGTGGGCACATGAAGGGACTCCAGTGGCTTGCTGAAGTTTGAATATTATGTTTAAAGGAGGTTTGCAATGCAGTTTTGCTTTGCTGATCCCCTACTGATCTCCCACCCCTTCCTTGTCCATAGTGTTCCCCAGGCCATCATCTCTCAAAATGTGCATCTGTGGTCCACAGAGGTCTGGGAGATGAGAGAGGAAAATGCCTCTGGAAAGCCAACACTACTCACAGACCAAGCTGGCCAGGTGCAGACTTCCACAAATTCCATTTTGCAAACATCTACTGGGTACTTCCTTTACCTAGGGCATTGTGTTTAGTGCAGAGGAAAGTAATGGTTGGCATTCTCTAGTGAAGGGCCTCATGAATGTATGCAATCTTAGCAGGAGGCCTGGGTCTGGAATAGAAGGGATCATGTGTATTTTCAGGGAGAGGATGGGGGTTTCCACGGAGAATATGGTGGTTTCCTTAGAGGGGACACCTATACCCTGCCGGGGGCGGGGATGTGAGGAAGGCTTCATTGCAAAGGTGGAATTCATAAAGAACAACATCGGCAGATGGGGAGAAAGACTAAGGGTGACAGGCCAAGGGAATGGCATGAGGAAAGGAAAGAAACTGAGGACTTCTCCCCAGTACACAGGAAACTAACCTTTACAGCATGTGGGTGGAGGACTGAGTGAGGGAGGGGGCTGGAGAAGTATGTTCAGGCACCTTTTTGAAGAACCTGGAATAGTAGGTGTTTCAGTTAGGATGATCCTTATCATGGGATACCCAACTTAATCTGGCTTAACTATAGAGATAATATTTTTTTGGGGGGGGAGGGTTGGGTTTATATAACTAGCATTTTAGAGAATGGACCTCAGCTTTGTTTCAGTCTGGGGGTATCCGATATTATCAGGGGCTCAGGCTGGCTCTGTCCATAGTAGTAAAATCTCTCGGCCACTCTAGAACTCAGGCCAACATACCTCACCATTAAGAGCCAGAGAGTACTTCTCTTCCCCAAGTTACTGAACAAGTCTTGGAGTTCATTTTGGTTGGAACAACTTAGGTCACATGCCCTTCTCTGAACCAATCAGAATGGAATGCCCCTGGAGCTGAGGGTGGAGCCATCCCACCCCAAGCATGTGGCTGCTTCTCCATGGGTGGGAGTTGCAGTGGATGCTGGGAACTGTAGGATAGTGGGCAAAGGCTTTTGGACTTTAGTCTGTGTGTCCTGGGAAGCATGGGATGAATTAGAGTGGCTTGTTCACTTTTGTTGTAGGAGCAAAACTCTGCAGGTGGTATGGAGAAATAATTGAATTTGGCAGAACTAGGGACAAGGAGGACACTCCTGGCTGACTGACTCTGCTGAGCCCGGTCAAGAATATAGTCCATGTGGGTACATCTGACTCATCCTGGCACTTGGACAGGAAGGGGAAAAGGCAGAACAAGAGGGTAACTATGAAGGACCATACCAGTTTTCATCTGTCAACATTGTTCTGTGGTCTGTCAGTCAGAGAAAAAGGGTTAAGTATCTTTTAGGGGAAGTCTGAGGGTTGGTGCTTCTTGCAAAATACCTCTGAAGGGTTCTGTGTCCCAGGCAGAGCCTGAGGTACAGGAACCTGAGTTCATGCTGTATGGATTTGAGTTTTTAATTCTTTTGGCAGTGTGTACATGCACGGCTCCTCCAGGATCAGCTTTGATTGATAGGTGCCTTCTCAGCACCACCGTTTCCTCAGGGATCTAATGGCTTCAGAATTGCTGTGTTGGTTTCTGTGTGTATTTAGCTGACCCTCACTGGGCCAATATGTGTTCTGGACTGTGTTTGGAGAATTAATTTGTTTCATGCCTTAGGATGTCAATAGGATGCTATTCTTCCTGTTCTCTGGAATGGAGGCAGAAGCATTTTTGCTAGGGGATCCTGCACTGAGCTGGCAAAAGGGGGCTCTTCTGACTTAGTGATTTTTTCTGCTGTGTGAGAATCTGTTTAGGTAGTTGAAAATTGAGCTGGGGTAGGAGGAATAAGGGAGCAGGCTAATGGTGGGAGCATGATTCTCTCAGGTCTCTGGATGGCTTGGCTGAGCCATAGACTTGGGGCAAAGAGTTGTGTGTGAATATTAGCTTTGTCGTTCATAGCCATATCGTCTTGGATATGGCTTTTAAGTTGCAGAGAACAGCTATGGAGGACCTACTTGTTCCAGGACTGCCTTGGACATATGAATGTTTCTAATTTGAATTATCCCCGAGGTAGCAGTGAGAATGGATCTCTAAGTCACAGAGGGACTGCTTCATGCACACACCGTGCCCAAGTTGTTCACAGGCTATCCAGGTCCCCACGACGGCCCCTGAGGCAGGCAGAGGTCTTCACTTTATATATGAGATACATGGAATCTCAGAGAGGTTAAGTAATTTGCCTAAGGCCTCTCAGCAAGTAAGTGAGATGTAAGTGCTCTGGGTATCAAGATGTCATGTGAAAAGCATGAGCTTTGGGGTCATGTACATAGATGTACGCAGACTTCAGGTAATTCCATCCTTGTTATTTATTCCCGAGTAGATACTTTATATCCCGAGGCTAAGTGTTTCTATCTAAATCAGAGGGGATGACATAATTTTTGTAGTTGAGGAAGGCTCAAAATCAAGTGACTTGTCCAAGGCCATCTAACTAGTAGTTGGTCCAGCCAGGATTGGAAACCAAGTGGTCTGACACCAGATCCACACTCTATTCCACTCTTCACAACACTTTGTGGTTCTGCCTGGTATATGGGAGCCATGGGCATGGTAGTAATTCTGGTGATAATTCTTATTTTGTATTGATCTGATTCTGCTAGTAGAAAGCTGCTGCTTCTGGTGGTGGATGGGACAGGCAAGGAGATTTATTTTCACCTTTCTCCTTTTCTTCTAATACCTCTACCAGGGTCTTCTTGGGAGTAGGAGTTGAAGAAATAAGACCAGGATGAACGGAAGGGTGAGCTGTTAGGTTAGGATGTCAAGTTTTGGGGTAGGTCAAGTCAGGAGGTAAAATGTCATCAGAAGGCTGAGTGGAGCATGCTATAATCTTTTACATGTGCCAAGAAAGAAGGGAAGCCTCTGGAATTGGGGAACTTCCATGTATCTCACTGTGTGCTGTTGGACTTTTCTAAAGTGAATATTTAGAAAACTATCCCATAGAGAACACCCATGTGCCATATGACTGTGCTACTGGCATCCCTGTGGGGTTGATATGGTCACCCTCATTTTAGAAATGTAAGAATAGGATGGAGGGATTAAATTGCTCGTGGCTCTCCAGTTACTGAGCATCAGAACCAGGATTCAAAATGGAACTGCAGGATCAAAAGCCCACTGTAAAATACCTGTATTCAGGAACACTCACCCTTTCCACATAGTTCATAGTCTCAAAGATCCTATCTAACTTCCATGCTCTGACAGTTGAGAAAACTGAGCCATAAAAGTCAAATGATTTGACCAAGGTCCCACAGTGGGGAGAGCCATCTGAGGTCAATGTCATGGCATCTCCAAGCTCATGGTTACCTCCCAAGAGCAGACACCTTGAATGCCTGCCCAGGCAGGAGACTAGTAATAACTGATGGGGAAATAGAGCTACAGTACTGTAGGCTAGTGTATAGAGCCTGATTCCAGGTCTCTTAGAGGATTGGGGGGTGAGGAGGGATTAGGAAACCAAAGCAGAAGCCCATGCATAAGAGCTAGACATCAGTCTGGGACCTGGATGCCACAGATGTTCAGGCGACAAGAAGAATTGCAGACCTCATAGGTAGAAGGGCTCAGCTTACTGAACATGGAAGGTGCAGGCTGTCATGTTCCTTGAGTTATTGGGCATGTGGTTACTATAATCTGGAGTTTTTAAAGGCCTGAGACATATGCTGTGGAATCAGACAGATCCAGCTGTGAATGCGAGTGAGTCTGTTCTGTGTGCTCAAACTTGGCGCAAGTCACTTTCTGTCTCAGAATCTCAGATTTGTCATTTTAAAAACAGGAACAAAGTCATAGCCATTCCACAGAATGATTCAGAATATTAAATGAGGAATTGTAGATAAACTGCCCAGTTTAGTGCTCTCAGAACTATAGGTCCAGACTGGACCTCTCACTTGAGCTTAAATTTATAGAACCACCTGCTTGATTCTCATCTCTACCTGCTTGTCGTATACTAATTTGATCAACTCTTACATGCTTTAACATCTTTTACTTCCTGCCCTGCCCTTCTCTGCCTAGTCTTGTTTTAGAATCAGCCACTCCATCCTCCTAGTTACACCTAGCACACTTAGAATTGCATGGACTCCTTTTGTCTCTCATGCCTCATGTTTAATCTGTCAGCAAAGCCTGTAGGCTGTCCCTTGACAAATGGAACAAGAACATTACCACACTCTTTACTCTGGTCATCCAAACCACTGCCACCACTTCTCGCCTGAATTACTGTACTGACTTCCTTACTGGACTCTTGCTTCCACTCTTGACTTCTTACATTTTTTGTTCTTCACCCAGCAGAATGGAATGATCTTTAAGATGAAAGTCAAGGTATGTAACTTTCTCAGAATTCTCCAGTGGCTTCCAATGCCACTCAAAGTGAGCCCCTGTGTCCCCAGTATGACTGGGGACCCCCTGAATCCTCAGTATGACCTGAGAGGCCCTGAATCCTCAGCATGACCTGGGAGGCCCAGCACCTTCCATCCCCCTCTCCTCCCACTCTCCTGACTTGGGCAATTCCAGTTGCTAAGCCCAATCCAGCCTCCAAGCCTTTGTCCTAGCTGTTTCCCTCCCCAGGTCTCTGCACAAATGAATCCCATTGGGAAAACATAACCCAAGCACCTTCCCAGAATAGCATTTCCCTCCCAGCACTCTCATCCCCCTCCTTACTTAATTTTCATAGCATCTAACATCACCTGACATAGTACAGAGGTGTTTATGTTGCTTATTGTTTGTCTACCTGAATAGAACCTGTCACCCTGAGGGCTGGCTGGGACTTTGTTTTGTGCACACGTGGCTCCTCGCAAGGGGTGAGCCCTCGGTGAACACCTGCTTCGTGGATGGCCTAGACCTTGAGGGTCCAATGAGAATGTTCCATCACACTTAGTTCTCTTTCATGAACTATCTTCTAGAAATAAGGCCTGGGAATTTTTGGAATAGCTTTATATTTTCTTTCATTTTAGCAAAGAATACATGTGCCATGTATACTGCAAAATAAAACAGACACAGGAAAAACAATCTAGAAAACAGAGAAATGCATGAAGGAGAAAATGAAGCTCACTTGGAATCTCACCTCCCAGAAAGAACCACTGTTACCACCTAGATGCCTACTCTTCAGGCTCTCCTTGGGGAGAGGGGTGAATTGGGAGGGGCATTCTACAAGAGAAGGGTATTGGTAAGGAAACCAGTGTCAAAGGGACAATGACAACCAGCAGTGTTGTCTGGTAGAAAGGGGGTGACTAGGAATTGGAAGAATATGGCCTCCATCAGTGACTCACTTTTATATCTAGTAGTCTCCCCTTATCCTTAGAGGATATGTTCTAAGACCCTCAGTGGATGCCTGAAACTGCAGATACTACCAACCCTCCCCCTTTTTTTAATATATATATTTTATTGATTTTTTACAGAGAGGAAGGGAGAGAGATAGAGAGCCAGAAACATCGATGAGAGAGAAACATCGATCAGCTGCCTCCTGCACATCTCCCACTGGGAATGTGCCCGCAACCAAGGTACATGCCCTTGACCGGAATCAAACCTGGGACCCTTCAGTCTGCAGGCCGACGCTCTATCCACTGAGCCAAACCGGTTTCGGCCAAACCCTTTTTATACTATGCTTTTTCCTATACATACATATGTATGATAAAGTTTAATTCGTAAATTAGGTACAGTAAGAGATTAACAACTAATTTATAACCCTTCAAATAGAACAATTATAACAATACTAGAGGCCCAGTGCAAAGATTTATGCATGGGGGTGGGGGTGGGGGTGGGGAGTGGGAGTCCCTCAGCCTGGGCTGCACCCTCTCACAATCTGAGACCCTCTCAGGGGATGTCCAACTGCCGATTTAGGCCTGATTCCCGCAGTCCAGGATCCGGCCTAAACCAGCAGTCGGACATCCTCCAAGGGATGTAGCAGTGCGCCAAGTGTCAGGTGTTCAGGGAGGAGCCTGAGATGGTGATGTGCCGCTTGCGCTCATCCCAGCCTGCTGTGCCTGCTGCCACCACTCGGTAGCGCTGCCGTGGAGTCTGGAGTGGCTCCTGCCACCACAGCTGTGCTCGCCAGCCACAGGCCCAGCTTCTGGCTGAGCGGCGCTCCTCCTGTGGGAGTGCACTGACCACCAGGGGGCAGCTCCTGCATTGAGTGTCTGCCCCCTGGTGGTCAGTGTGCATCATAATGACTGGTTGACCGGTTGTTCCGGTTGTTCAGTCATAATGGTCGCTTAGGCTTTTATGTACATTGATGCTGTAATAAGAGTTATGTGAATGTAGTCT
The DNA here is from genome assembly GCF_964212035.1 of Myotis nattereri. NCBI lineage: Eukaryota > Metazoa > Chordata > Mammalia > Chiroptera > Vespertilionidae > Myotis > Myotis nattereri. The sequence continues at coordinate 20,813,638 of NC_138075.1, read as the reverse complement.
TGCTCTTTCTCTCTCATCACCAAGAAGGCTCCTAAGTGATTAATGGGCAGGTTGTGTATACAGCGTGGATACACTAGACAAAGAGACGATTCACAGCCAGGACATGAGGTTTCATTGTGCTACTCAGAATGGTGAGCAATTTAAAATGTATGATTTGTTTATTTCTGGAATTTTCCATTTAATATTTCCAGACACATGGTTCTGTGGGTAACTAAAACTGCAGAAAGTGACTGCGAGTAAGGAGGGATGTCTGTAAGGAGCTTTCCATGTAGTAGTTCACTCATTGGCTTCCCATGTAGTCTTGTGCGGCAGGCCTTGTGACTTACCTTGTATAGACCAGAGCCTGGAGCCTTGGCGAGGTCATGTGAATCCCTTGGGTCTACTCCCTTCAGAGGGTACAGACCTGAACCAAGTCTGTCTGACTCCAGAGCTTAACCACCTAACGATGATGCAATGTGCCCCCAGAGCAGTCAGAACGAAGGGGCAGGTGGGCCAACATGGAAGTGCATTCAAGAAAACTGAGCGGGGAGGCTAGGACTTTCCAGGAGAGGACCCATGTGGGGACCCCCCAGCCCCCACAGTTGTGGCCAGATGGGCTGTGAGAGCCTGGTTCTGTGTCTTGGGCTGAGAGGTTGACTTCTAGACATGTCCAGTGAGGGTGTAATGGGATTGGAAGTTTGGAGGTAGAGCCACCAGTGTGAAACAATGAAGAAAATCTTCAGATGTGATGGCAGGGAAACCGGACAGCCACACAGACCACCTCTAGCTCACTTATAGCAAGTGACTCCCTGTAGATGGATGCAGAGTTCTAGAAAGTGGGGTGAGCAGGGGTATCAGCTCATCCCTTCTTCTCTTCAAGCTGTGTGCAAACTCTGAGAATTTGGCCCTGATGATGGGGGCAGGTTGGGTGGGAGGGTTGTCCTTTTCATTCATGAAGAGAAGACCATTCCAGCCAGGCCAGTAGACTGAGGTACAGACTCTTAATGTTCCTGTGGGCGGAGCCATGTTATCTCAGAGAGGGATCTGAGTTATAGCCCTGCTTTCTTCTGCCCCAAGCATGATGTGTGTGTGTGTGTGTGTGTGTGTGTGTGTGTGCGCGCGACACATGTGGAGGATGTGTGTTGTTTGGATATTGTTACACTGCCTAAGGGCAGGAGATGGCTCCTGGGAATTAATACTGTTCAGATGTTAAACTGATACTTACACTCAGATCTTATCTGCACAGTGAAGAGATGCCTGTGGTTTCATTGTCACTCTTGAGTCTTGAGACCTGAATGGGAAGGAGAGTGAGAGGAATTCTTAACTCAGTGGTGTGGTGGTGCAGGGTTTGATTGTGCTTATTTATTCTTTGGCTGGGCAGGAAATATTGAACTCATTATTGCCTTGCAAAAACAGCCTATCTCTTAGTTCTGTTTCTCAGGAAGAAAGAAGTCCTCTTGGACTCCATTCACTCAACAAATCTTTATTGAGTACCTGCTGAGTCCAGACACTGTGCTAGGTGCCAGAGATGGAGTGTGGGCAGTGGTATGGGTGACAGCTGGCAGAGTTGTGACATATTTTGGTGGTACCATTGGCTGGAATTGATGATGAATTGGATATAGGATGAGAGAGAGAGTGGTGTGGAGGACGACTCCCAGGGTGTTGATGTGAGTAGCCATCAGGAGCTTGGCACCAGATCTCCTCTCCCAGGGAGGATGGCATGGCTCCAGACCACTGGGGCAGATTTCACATATTTCAGCAAAAGGAGGGGTAGGAGAGGCCTCAGGAGCTGTCAACCAATGAGCCTGAACATATACATTTTTCTCTTCCTTCCAAGGAGATGCCAGTCAGCAGTATTTCCTAATTTCTTCTCAATCTGCCCAATGCCTCTTCCCTTCCTGACCCACCCCCTCTATGTGGAATAAGAATGTGGGGAGGAGAAATTGACTTACAAAACATTTACCAAGCTGAGGAAAACTTCAGAAAGTTTCAGATCCAGGTTGAATTCTGATAATGTGGATATCATTGTTACAGATGACTCCAGCTGATTATCTTTCAAACAATTATGGAATTACAAAGAATTAGTGCTAAAGTGAAATGTTAGAGCTTGTTTAATTTAACCACCCATTCTAGGGATACATAAACTGAGGCTCGAGGAGTGAAGGATTTCATAAGGTTACACAGCAAGTTGGTCTGGCTGGACATTAGGACTCAATATAGTTTAAGTAACTTTAAAATTGAGGAGGGGAGGCCAGAAAAGCACCAAGTGAAGGATCCCAAAGAATCAGGGCAGCTATTTAGGAAGTGCAGGCTTGCCCAGGAATCTGTTGTAAACAGCACTGGCTCTCTCTTTCACTAAGAAACGTGAGTATCAAGTGTAAGTGGGACTGAAGGGGTCAAGGTTGCAGCCAAACTGACTAGAAGATGGAGTTCAAGGTTATCTGTCAACCCATGCCCTTAGAAAGCCCTCTCCGCAGGCACTGGGGGCATTGATGTGTGGTGGCTTGAGGGCCATCCTCTTTGTGTCTCCCCTGCCTCACCCAACCTCTTCTGCTGACTTGGTATCCTAGTACCTGTTTTCTGCAGCTGGTCATCAGGCAAATTCTCCCCCTCTGTGTCTGGAATTTGACCTATAGAAATAGAGAGGAGACTCTGCCTGTGCTCCAGTCCAGTGGAGATGATGCAAGCTGGGTTTGGGTCACGGGCCTGGCATTCAACCCATATCAGTCTGTTCCTTCCACACGATAATGGTTTTCTGGGAGTAATGGGCTGAGTGCAGTGGTGAGAACCACAGATTAATTCCATTGTGGCCTTGCTTTGGCATTTTATAGGCAATATGGTATCTGCACATAGAGAATTGGAAATTTTTTTTTGACATTTTAAGTGGAGGTTCACATCTGGCAGGGGTCACATCTGGCATTTCTCGTGTCTTGTCTAGCAGAGTTGGGAGAGGGTCAGGGCTGTGAGTTCTGGCTGCCATCTAGAGTTTAAGCCCAGCCCACTGGGAAAGGGCCCTTTGGGGAGATGGAGCCCTGACAGCCACTTTGACCTCTTGACCTCTGATGTGCTACCTTTCAGCTTTGGAGCAGCTGAAGCTCAATGGCGTAGAATGTAGGTGCCTTGAATGTATGGGCAAGGTGAGGTCATTGCTACCTTTGCTTGCTGGTGGTCAGGCTGCTTGACCTGCAATAGTCTGGCAGCATCTGAAAGAAGATGGGAAGACAGACTCATCTATCATGTTGGCCTGGGACCTTGGGTAGAGTAAGAGAGCCACCCAACTTGGGTGGACTAAAGGGAGGATAGGAGAGATGACCCAGAATGAACAGAAGGGCTCCAGCGATAAGTGGCTAAGTGGAGGGGGCCGCACTTGCAGAATAGAGCAGGATCCTCCAGCATCTTAGGGTAATTATATTGGTCCCCATCCTGGTCAGTACCAGACTGGGCCTACATTTTAGACTTGAGTCCTCTCAGGGGTCCAGCTTGCAATCTATACTCCGGCTGGCGCTGACCCCTTGGCACTGGACTGAGCATCATTTGTCTTTGTGTCTGATCTGCAACGTGTGCAGATGCAGAAGTAGCTCAATTGATGACCTGTCTTCCGGAGCACTCAGGGGATCCTGGGAGGCTCAGTTGCTCAGACATTTTGGAGGTGTTAAGCGCTTGGTAGAGATCTGCTTGTGGAGGTTAATTATGACTCCCCCTCCCCACTCTTTTTGTCTTCCGTCTGGTAACCTTGGCTCAATTTAAGCAAGTTTTAAAATTCCAAGCTGAGATAATGTTTAAGGACTATAGTGCTTAAAAATTAGTTCCCTGGAAAAGCAAGGGAAATTAACATAAAGGGGCTAGTACAGCTGTGGGCAAACTACGGCCCGCGGGCCGGATCCGGCCCGTTTGAAATGAATAAAACTAAAAAAAAAAATGACCGTACCCTTTTATGTAATGATGTTTACTTTGAATTTATATTAGTTCACACAAACACTCCATCCATGCTTTTGTTCCGGCCCTCCAGTCCAGTTTAAGAACCCATTGTGGCCCTCGAGTCAAAAAGTTTGCCCACCCCTGGGCTAGTATGTACCGGGCACTGTGCTAGGCACTTTTACTTGCATTATTCATTTGTTTCTTCACAGTGATCCTAGAGGATGTTGGTTCACGCATTCCTTCCTTCCTTCCTTCCTTCCTTCCTTCCTGACTTCATTCATTCAGTGGTGTTGAGCCCTAACGTGTGCAAGGCAGCATTCTAGGCTCTGGGGATACAGCTGAGTATAGGGCAGACCAGGTTTTCTGCTTTCATACAGCTGAGATTCTAATAAGAAAGGTGCTAGACAATAAACACAAACATTAGACAATTTCAGACAGAAGTGACTTCCAGGAAGGAGATAAAATAAATATAGGACAGGTGGGTGACATTGGAGAGGTGCAGGGAAAGCCATCAAGTAGATGACATCTGAGCTCAGATAAGATCTGAATGATGGGAAAGCCACAGAAAAGCTGGGGAGGGGGATGCACTGCTGGGAACAGTAAATGCAGGTATCCTGGGTGGGAGAGACTTAGGCCAGAGTGAGAGAGATGGTTTTGTTTCCTCCACTTTCCACATGAGTCAACTGAACCTTACAACCCAGCTTGCCCATTATTACTCCACTAACCAGAGTAGATCTTCTCAGTCCAAACCTATGGTCTTTCCATTATAACCTTCTACCATCAATAAACTGCTAACTGTGCTCATTTGTAACAAAGTCCTTTGCATGCATCATCTTATTCCATCCATGAAAACTATTATTAGCCCTATTTTACAGATGAGGAAACGAACTCAAATCTCATCAAGTCACTTATTCAAGTCACACAGCTGAAAATCAGAGAAGGTGGGATTCAAACTTGGGTCTGTGTGACTGGATGTCGTATTCAGTTACCACACCATGGGAAGGTGGCCTTTATGCCTGGGGGCCAGGGGGAACTTCCCCCACTTTTAGAGATGATACAAATACGTGCCAAGGAATTTGATGCTTTTCCCATGCCACCCAGCCAGAAAGTGTAGGGTAAGGACTGACACTCAGGTCTTCTACCTCACGGGCAGGCTCCTTTTGTTCGAAACACTGCCCTTGTCCATGCCTGGTGACCATGAAGGACTGCTTGGCAGTGTCATGGCTACTCAGGGGCATACTTGTCACTGTTTGGCATAGAGGATACATTCCCAGCCTTAGGTGTAGGTTTCTTAAAAGGTAAATCATCTGAAAACAGATGCTGAGCACCTGGTATGGGTTAGGAATGATGCTAAGTACCATGAAAGAACAAAATGAGGTGAGCTGTTTGGCTCATCATGGTGATGGGAAATATTCACCCACAGGAGCCAGAAATGCTTGACCCCACCTTGCTTCTTGTGCTGAGGAGAAAAGACCAATTAGATACTATCCTTGCCCTTAAAGATCTCACAATCCAGGTGAGAAGAGAAACAATTGATATAACCATAATATGTTGTTATAGGACTGATTTATTCCTTTATTAAGTCACTATCTGTTGAGTTTCAGTGCAGGCCAGGTACTGTGGTAGGTTCAGGGGGTACAGTGAGTGGTAAAGGCCCAACAAATCCTCTTCTTCATGAAGCTTACATTCGGGGGCTAGGAGAGGTACATAAGTACTGAAAATCTGAGTACTGACTTGGATAAAACTATGAGGTAGATGTGTAAGGAGGTCTGTCTTATTTGAGTGTGTTGGAGGAGGCTTCCCTTTGGAAGAAATGCTGTGAACGGATGGATGAATTGGAGGACTCCAAGGAAGGCAGCCATAGGTTACCGAAGGAGCACCAATAAGGTCACCTACCCAACTTGGGGGTATAGGTCAGGCCTTCTCCAGGTGGTGACACAGCCTTGTTTTTTTTATTTTTATAATATATACATATATTTTAATATATTTTATTGATTTTTTACAGAGAGGAAGGGAGAGGGATAGAGAGTCAGAAACATCAATGAGAGAGAAACATCGATCAGCTGCCTCCTGCACACCTCCTACCGGGGATGTGCCCGCAACCAAGGTACATGCCCTTGACCGGAATCGAACCTGGGACCTTTCAGTCCGCAGGCCGACGCTCTATCCACTGAGCCAAATCAGTTAGGGCCAGCCTTGGTTTTAAAGGAGCCTGCCAGGTGAGTGGGAGGCTGAGATTCAGGGATGGAGGGTGTGTTAGAGGCAGTGGGAGCCGCGTGTCACGCACACATATTTTGGCACCAGTCTGCGTAATCGCCTGAGGAGACCTTTCTGCCCCACCTACCAGAAACTGCAGACGTGTAGCAGTTTGCTTATGTCTTGAACGTCTGTTCTCCAGCTCTTTCCTTTGAACTCTGCCAAAGGCTCCATGAATGCCATCGCCAGCATGTAAATGATCCAGCAGACCTCGGCCCTCACTAGTCGGCCTGTTTGCCCAGTGTACACATGCATAGTTCGGTATAGGAGGCTGCCTCTGCCTTTAGCTGGGTGCTGGGGAAGACCTTTTGCTTTCATGGAGCTCAATCCTATGCTGGCTTTTCTTCTCCCTGTTCCCCTCCTTCTCACTTCTTCTAGCTTCCACCCAACTCTGTAAGGCTGCATAGCAGGATTTCGCAGGTTGGCCACAGTTCCTGTGACTGCCCAAACCCTCATGTCCAATAGCCGGGGAGGTGCTAGATTGTGCCTTAGCTCAACCTGGAGAACTCCTAGGACATGGGCAGGCTGGGCCTTTTCCTCACTTTTTTTTCTTGCTGTTTTGGGCACTGCTGGGGGCTTCTGGCCACTTCTACAGAGTCCAAGGCTTGGGAGACAGGCTGAGAAGAGAGGGTATGAGGACCCTTGTTTCCTTCCTGGTTGGGGCTATACTGGGTGGTATTTATAGTCTTGCCTTCCCCTCATTGGGTGAGAGGAGCCTGATTGGCTCTGACATGCCCCCCCGCCCCCTTGCCTGGATACCCATGATCCAGCATTCTCTCTTTGAGACATCACTGGGGTTATTTTCTTCCCATTCCATCCTCCTTTTCTGCTCATGTCAGGGAGGACAGGGGACGGCTTATAAATCACCTCCAATCTATAGCAGATGTGGTTGCCTCATTTGATCCCTTCCCCCCTCCATCTTTTCTTATTGTCCATTCTGAAACATCGCTTGAGCACTGCCCGTGTATTAAAAACAACAACCATGAACCACCTCATACCTCCTCTAACCCAGAAGAAGGGACATTTGGAAATGTTTTCAGTTGAGGAAAGAATAGGACCCAGATGGAATCTGTGCCCACTTTTGGAAGCTCCCAAACAAGACTCTGCTCATCACATTTGTCCTTGGGCTGCTATGATACTAGTCACAAAGCTAAGGTCTTGGCACAGCTCTGGGCAGGGAAGTGCTCTGCTGGCCTGAGTTCTGCTTGGCACGTGAGTGTGGTTTTCTTTTGTTCCCCTCCTGGCTCAGCCACACCCTCTTCCCAGCTGCCCTTCTGGTCACCTTGCTGATTTGATGGGACAGTAGCCCTGCTTTGTATCTTGTGATCTGGCTTGTATCAGGCGTGAGGGCCCATGCCTGCCCAGCCACGTTCTGTCCTGCAGTTGAGTGCCTAAGAAAGATGAGTCAGCTGATGGTCCCGCTCCCTCAGGAGCTTGAATTGGGAAACTGAGTTGGACCTGAGCTCAAAGATCATGATTTAACTGAGGTTAGGAGATGATGACCAACAGACAGAGGAGAATGGAGCATGAACCAAAAGTAAGGCAGCCATGACATGAAGGGGGAAAAAAGAGAAAAGAGGGTATAAAGATTTCCTTTGCTAATGGCTTTGTGGTCCTAGCCTCTTCTCCCGACAAGCCCTTATCTTAACTACAGTTGGAGGGGGTCTTTGTTTCCTGCAAATAAAATATATTAAACGGTCCACATCCTCTGCCCCACAGCCTTGAAGTGAGGGCTGCAGAATAGAATGCTCTCAGATGGATAGTGGAGAGCAGGTTTTAGAGCTGTGTTTCATTTCAAGTTGCCCCAGTCAAACTTCAGATGTTGACTCATTTCCTGTAGTTGGAGAGAATTCCTGGACTATTCCTTAGCTTGGTTTCCCGCTGGCAGACTCCTGTTGGGGCCAGGGGGTGGGTGTGTCTGGGTCATGCTGATGGAGGAAAAAACCCTCTGGCTGATCCCGGGCTTTGGGAAAGGACTCCTGGTGCCAAGAAAAGTTCTAGTGATGCCAGAAATGGGCAAAGCATTGAGCTCAGCAGGAGCATGTTGTCAGAGTCTGCATTGTAGCTTAAAATGAACTTTAGGGAGCCTGGCTGGTGTGGCTCAGTGGTTGAGCATTGACCCATGAACCAAGAGGTCACTGTTTCACTTCCCAGTCAGGGCACTGACCGGGTTGTAGGCTTGATCCTCAGTGGGGGGTGTGCAGGAAGCAGCCAATTAATGATTCTTTCTCTTCATTGATATTTCTCTGTTAATTATGTTTTTTTTTCTCTCTCTCCCTTTGCCTTCCTCTATCTCAGTGGTCGGCAAACTGCGGCTCTTTGGCCCCTTGAGTGTGGCTCTTCCACAAAATATCGACTTCTGTGCATGGGCCACGAAGTTTCAATCACACTGTACGTGCACGCCCGCACTTGGTATTTTGTGGAAGAGCCACACTCAAGGGGCCAAAGAGCTGCATGTGGACTGTGAGCCGCAGTTTGCTGACCACTGCTCTATCTGAAATAAATTAAAAACATATACTTAAAAAAATGAACTTTAGTGAGAGGCCAAGATGCTAGATCCTGGCCAGAGCTACTGGTGATTGGGTGCAGAGTGAATAGGCCCTGGGATGCTCACAGAGGCATCTGGCCAGTTTGTCCACCAGGGTCCTTGTTGAACATGAGGCCCACTCCCTGAGGCCTTTGAAATGTGGCAGTTTGAGCAGGTGTAGGGCCTTCTGGGTTTCCTTGATCATAACAATAGTAAGAGTAGCAAACAGCTATTGTGCCAGGTACTCTGCTAAGCATTTTACAGGCATCTCTTTATTGTTATGAACAGAGCTTGAGGCAGGTATCATTATTTCTCCATATTATATATGAGGAGGCTGGAGTATAGATAATGACGTAAGTGACTATCCCGAGGCCAAATGGCTAGCCCAAGGTGAGTGGACCATGATCCTGGCCTCTCTGACCACATGGCCATGCTCTTAAACCCCTCTGCTACTTTATTGGTTAATAGACACCTGGGCCTGGGATCTCAGCTGGGTTCTCATTTCCTCACTCTGGCTGCGTCCCAGTGAGCATCCCAGTGTCCCAGGAGGTCTGCTGAGCCCAGAGGGCTGCCTTGCTGGAGGACACCTGTTGACATGAGCAGCTGCCATGCCCTTTCTGAGACAGAGGCAACCCCGCCTGCTCTGAGCCGGGGACAAAATACATTATGTAGGAGTGTCTGTCCCCCTGGGAGGGATGTCATAGACTTTTGTACCTGCAACAGGAGAGTGCCAGCTGCTTCTGGAAATGAAGCAAAGCCCTGCAAGTTGGGAACGGATGGAGGAGACCGAGGGTGTGGGCTGCCTTGGGGTTCCTCCACCAGATTGTGATAACTTCTGGGGTCCAGCAATCCCTGGCAAAGCAGGTGAAAGGGGAGACATTTCAGGAACGTTTGCTGTGAGAATGGTGGTTGGAAGCTCCTCGCTGGTTCATCTGTTCTGTCTGGATTGGGGGAACTTTGTGCACAATGGCAGGCAGTCTTGGGAAGGGGGCCAGCCTGAATCTCCAGCCATCTGTTAATGGGCCAATCGATTATGTTGTAGCAGGAGCCAGTCATCTTAACTGGGCAGAACCATCAGATAAGGCTGCAGCCGTGGAAGGGTGTGTTAGTTGTGAACGTGCAGCTTGGGGATGGGAGGCCCATGGAAATGGAGTGGCAATCCTAGGGAAACTCAAGTGCACATCTCAGCATGGATCCCAGGGTCCCCTGAGGACGTGTGTGCAATGCACATTGTTGGGTCCCACCCCAGACTTCTGACTCTGAAACTCTGGGGATGGGGCCCAGCAAGCTGTGTTTTAAATCACCTTCCTGGTGATCCTGAGTCCCACTAATGGTTGAGAATCACAGCTGTAGTGTGAGCCAGGGTAAATGGTGGTGTGATGGCCTAGACAGCCATGGCTCTCAGGGTGAGAGAAACTCCTGAACATGCTGGCTTCCTATTGTGGAATGAGAACTATACTCAATAAATACGCTTTGGATATAATCCGATTAACAACAGCCATTCTCCGGTGATTTCAGGCAAAGTTCCCCAGGTCAAGCAACTCCACCCACCCATGTCACACAAAAAAGTTGTGTGGGAGGTGATCTATGACTTGATAATGGGTTTTGGCAGGTGTTTCCTTAAGGGGGTCAGATGTAGTTGAATGAGATCCTGCAATGGGGTCCTGGCCCCACCATCCACTAGTCTCTTGGGCTGTGGCAAGCCTCTTCCTGGCTCCCAGGCTCAGGTTCTTCATCTGTGCAATGAGGATGGGTTTGGATCCTGCTGAGGTTCCTTCTTATGGTGACACACCACGCTTCTCAAAGATGTCCCAAGAAAAGGCCATGGTTACGTCATGCTGAAAACAGAAGTGTTGATGCTGTCACATTTTAAGCATTAATATTGAAAGCGACAGCCTGCTGACCATCTGGAAGAATCTCCCAGGGCACTGACAGCCCTGGACCCTGATAGGAAAACAGCATTTTAGGACAGGTGCCTCATTAATAGGAATGACTTCCCAAGAATGTAGCCAGGTAGGCATCCTGACTTTGGACCAGGCTAACTTCTCTACACCACCAAGCCTGTGGAGGACAGAGGTTAATCTACCAAAGGTCATTCACAGCCCCAGGTCTCCCTGAGCCTGAGCCTTCTGGGGCTCGTGCACTGATGGCTCCCACTGGGTGACCTGAATGGATACGTGTGCCAAGTATTGGAGCCGTGGCAGGGAAGACGGTGGAGAAACACCCAGTGTGCAGCGTTCCTCCTTGTCTGAGGACACTGTGCAGGCAAGGGGGTGCTGTGGGGGAGTGAGAAGCGGGGGTGAGAGAAGGGGTTCCTGCATCCAGGACGGTTTGTACTCCTTGTGCTTTCTTGGGACTTTGGCATCAGAGGCAGAGAACACATACAAATCTGCTGCAATTGACCTTTTAAGCCAAACCAACTTGAGTGTTTGCCACATGCAGGGGCTGCTGACAAGTCTCGGGCTGGAGGCAGAAGGTGCAGGAGAAATAGCATCTTGGGAAGGGAGCTTGGGGCTGATGAGAGATGGCCCTAGCCAGGGGTGGGCAAACTTTTTGACTCGAGGGCCACAATGGGTTCTTAAACTGGACCGGAGGGCCGGAACAAAAGCATGGATGGAGTGTTTGTGTGAACTAATATAAATTCAAAGTAAACATCATTACATAAAAGGGTACGGTCTTTTTTTTTTTTTAGTTTTATTCATTTCAAATGGGCCGGATCCGGCCCGTGGGCCGTAGTTTGCCCACGGCTGCCCTAGGCAGAGCCAGAGAGACTGTGACATTGTCAGACACTCACAGACTGCTCTCCCTCCTTCTCAGAGGTGCAACTCCATGGCCCTGAGGCGGCCCAGGAAGAAAGTGTGACTGGGGTGCAGCATTAAAACCTCTGAGCGAGGTCACCAGGGGTGGGGGGGAAGCAGGTTACAGCAACAAAGACCTCTAAGGTCCAGGTCAGGCGAGGGCCCTGGTCAGGGGGAAGAATGGGTGGCAAATTCAGATGCAGCTCAGAATAGAGGAAACTCCCATAGCAGCTCCCCTTTTATCGCCCCTGAACCTCCTTTTCCACCATTATCTCGGGAGGTGTGATGCTGCCTCGGATGAGCCTCATCCTGGCTTCCAGGATGGAAGAGTAGAGTGCCATCCTGGGCGGAGTAGAAGGTAAACAAAAGGCTAGGTGAAGCCCTGCTGGTGCGGTGGCTCAGAGGTTTAGCCTCAACTTATGAACCAGGAGGTCACGGTTTGATTCCTGAACAGAGCACATGCCCAGGTTGCAGATCCCCAGTAGGGGGCATGCAGGAGGCAACGGATCAATGATTCTCTCTCATCACTGATGTTTCTCTCTCTCTCTCCCTCTCCCTTCCTCTCTGAAATAAATAAAAAATAGACTGGGTGATTTGAAACCAGCGTGACTCCATTTCTCTGCCTGAAAATGCAAGGAACACCTGTGCCTGTCTTCAGCCAGAGAGGATTTGACAACATATTTAAAATTAAAAGGAAATGTGAAATGAAGAAATTGAAATTAGCCTCTGCAGAAGGACTTTGTAGATCCCATGTCAGTTAAAGATGTTGCCACATTATTTTACTGTTTCTGGGGATGTCTAGAGTAAAATGGTGGGACGTTTGTCAAGAGCTTGGGCTGACCATAATCAGAAGGTACCACTTGGTGGCTCCCTGGAAGGTCACCTGTCAGGGCTCTAAGGTGGGAGGTTCAACTAGGAAACCTTAACATTCCTCCCAACTCTTATCTCAGATTCTTGTGAAAAATTGCCGGGGTCCAACCCCAGCGGGTCCAGGGGTCCCCAAAGATGTGGACGGAGTCGGCGAAGTAGGAATGACACGGAGACAGCGTTCAGTTGATCAGCAGCCTAGCCAGGATCTCTAGCCAAGTTCTGGTTAGGATCTCCAGTCAGGTTCTGTGTCCATGTTCTCTTGCTAGGTTCTCCAGCCAGGTTCTCCAGATTCTCCAGCCAGGTTCTGTAGCCATGTTCCCTCGCTAGGTTCTCCAGCCAGGTTCTGTCCAGGTTCTCCAGCCAGGTTCAGTCACCAGGTTCTAGTCAGGTTCTCTTGCCAATTTCTGTAGTCAGGTTCAGTCCAGGATCTTTTGCCATGTTCTCTCCAGCGAAGTTCTTCTGTTTGTAGGTTCTGTGTAGGTGCTGTCTTCTTTCTGTCTCCTAAGTTCTGTGTGCTGTTGTCTTGTTTCAACAGTATTTATACCAGTTGATTCGAATCCTATCAATCTCTATTACAAAGGTTAGGGCGTTTCTTATCTCCATTCCAGGGAGTAAAGATTATGTAGCTTAAGCATGATTGTTCATAGTTAAAGTGATTAATTACCCGCCTGGCACTTAGGTGAGGGGTTTTATTCCCTCCCTAACTTCAGGGAAAAATTCCTACCTGGGGAAACAACCTTTCTAGGAGAGGCATCCCCTCCCTGACTTCAGGGAAAAATTCCTACCTGGGGAAACAACCTTTCTCGGAGAGGTGACCTTGGTTAAAACACACAGCGCTAAGAAGGTGAGCAAACATATTAAGAACAGTATGCTATATATGCCAGGTCCCTTGAAACAGCAAGGATGGACCCGCTCCCGGCAAATTCCCCCTTTTTTATTTTTTAAAAGCAGGCATTAAAAAGAAACACCTGAAATGCTCTCTTGTATCCATTTTAAGAGTAGGATTGGCGCTTTCCGCTATTACCTGAGGCCTGATCTGTCACCCCAGGGAGAGCTTGCCAATCCTGCACTTTCCCAGGGTGGAAAGGCTGCAGTGGGGTTAAGAATAAGGCTCCTTGGGCCTACCTTCTCCCATGCCTCTACATTTACCTTTCGGGCACCTTTCCTTCCTCAGAAAAGCATGGACGTATTTCTTGTATAAAATGTTCCATCTGACTGGGAGTAACCTAAATTCCTCTGCTAGCAAACATATGTGTTAAAAGATCAATACAGAGTCTTATTTCTTTAGACTCAGTATGGCACATCTTCTTAATCTAAGAATCAATACAGAGTCTTCTTTCTTTGGACTCAGTATGGCACATCTTCTCAATCTAAGTTTTGTACTATCCACCTTCTTACCCTACTTATCTTCTATAGGGGGGTCTGTAGCACCCTGGTGGAGTCCTATCCGTCCCGAATGTAGGGGTTCTCAATGGGGGGGGGGGCTTACCTAGGGGAATCCTGTTCCAGGGGTTCCCAAAGGTGTGGACGGAGTCGGCGAAGACTATCCACCCTCTTCCTACGGTGGAGTCCTATCCATCCCGAGAGTGGGGCGCTTACCTAGGGGTCCCTGTTCGGGCGCCATATGCCGGGGTCCAACCCCAGCGGGTCCAGGGGTCCCCAAAGATGTGGACGGAGTCGGCGAAGTAGGAATGACACGGAGACAGCGTTCAGTTGATCAGCAGCCTAGCCAGGATCTCTAGCCAAGTTCTGGTTAGGATCTCCAGTCAGGTTCTGTGTCCATGTTCTCTTGCTAGGTTCTCCAGCCAGGTTCTCCAGATTCTCCAGCCAGGTTCTGTAGCCATGTTCCCTCGCTAGGTTCTCCAGCCAGGTTCTGTCCAGGTTCTCCAGCCAGGTTCAGTCACCAGGTTCTAGTCAGGTTCTCTTGCCAATTTCTGTAGTCAGGTTCAGTCCAGGATCTTTTGCCATGTTCTCTCCAGCGAAGTTCTTCTGTTTGTAGGTTCTGTGTAGGTGCTGTCTTCTTTCTGTCTCCTAAGTTCTGTGTGCTGTTGTCTTGTTTCAACAGTATTTATACCAGTTGATTCGAATCCTATCAATCTCTATTACAAAGGTTAGGGCGTTTCTTATCTCCATTCCAGGGAGTAAAGATTATGTAGCTTAAGCATGATTGTTCATAGTTAAAGTGATTAATTACCCGCCTGGCACTTAGGTGAGGGGTTTTATTCCCTCCCTAACTTCAGGGAAAAATTCCTACCTGGGGAAACAACCTTTCTAGGAGAGGCATCCCCTCCCTGACTTCAGGGAAAAATTCCTACCTGGGGAAACAACCTTTCTCGGAGAGGTGACCTTGGTTAAAACACACAGCGCTAAGAAGGTGAGCAAACATATTAAGAACAGTATGCTATATATGCCAGGTCCCTTGAAACAGCAAGGATGGACCCGCTCCCGGCAAAAAATCAGCTGGGTGGGAAAAATAAATGACAGCGGTGGACCTTCTTGTTCTATCTGTGTTGGTCAAGTAGGTTAAACAGATCCCTGACATCAAGCCTGGCCTCCTACTAACATCCAGAGAGGGAGGACTTGGTTGCTGGGGGTGAGAGGCATGTCCCTGTCAGCTAAGAGTCCCAGGGACAACGCAAGAGAGGGAAATGGAACCAGTTTTCACCTACCATGGAGCATGCACAGGGTGAGATTCTCCATGTGAATTATTCAACTTAATCAGCAGAGTAATCCGATGGGATAGATAAGATCACTCTTCTCCATGTCCCAGAAGAGAACATGGTGGTGCAGAGACATCAAACACTTGCATACAGTTGCACAGCCAGCAGGTGGGGACATCCAGTATACAGCCCCGGGTGGGCCAGGACCCCTACTCCACGTCCCTGGCTGGGGTGGGGACTTGTGGTCTCTTTGAAGACATTTCTGAAGAAGATGCAAATATGCAAAGGTTCATATCTGGGTCTCTGTGCCTTTCTCTTCACATGAGAGATGTTTCCTCTGATACTGTGTCCAGAGAGAGGGTTCTGAGCAGGTCTGAGAGGAGTGGAGCACGCCCTGGGGGCCTGGGGCTGTGAGCTACTGGGCAGGTGCAAGACACCAGGTGTGCTGAGGGAGACTGGTGTGTGAGGGAGGCCCCTCCTCTCTGCTTCAGCCTCCCCCTGTGTGAAATGAGGCATCCTAGGGCCTGGGGGAATATTCATTACTTTGGAGCTGGAGAAAGTGTTCTCCCGATGTTACTGTTTCGGGTTAGACGTGAGCCTGGTGTTTGGCTCGGGCTCCCAAGTTTGATGTGTTTCTTTGATCCCAGTCTTTCTCAGGGACTTGGCTCAGTTTCAGAACTGGGTGGGAAATGTCACAGGCTCTGTTCTAGCTAGTGTTGTTTTTCTTGTTTTCCCTCTTGGGTACAGTCAAAAATGGAGAAGTTGAGAAAGGAGACATGGTGGGCTGGACCTTCAGTCTAGAAACTCAAGTTAATTTTATTTTGTTCACTAATTGGATCATTTTTATTACCACACAGTATGTTTGTAATGCAAATAATACACAATTAATACTGAAAACTCAAAAAAAAAACTTAGAAAAGCACAGAGGTCAAAGCAAAAATCACTGTTTTCCCACCTTGTACCATTATTAACATTTTGATGTTGATTTCCCCCAGATGTGTGTGTGTGTGTGTGTGTGTGTGTAATTGTGTACACTTATTTTTTGCAGATATGAAATATGCTGTACATAGCTATTTTTCTGTTTTTAGTATTATAATGTGAATGTATCAGTGTCAGTAAATGTTCTTTAACCTTTTATTTAAATATTCCATGATATATATATATATATATATATATATATATATATATATATATATATAAATTTGACTTATCCCTTATTGTTGGATATTTAGACCTTAAATTTTCTATTATTAGAAATATTACTGTTTCTCTCTCTAATGGTTAGGCCATATTATCATTTCACCTGCAATATATAAGAATACACATTTTCCAATACTCTTATGAGGAACTTTTGCTAATCTTTGCCAATGTAATAAGACAAAGAAGAAAGGTATTTCATTGGTTCATCTTTGAGCAGCTCTAAGAAAGAGCGTGAGCATGTAGAAATGGATTTATTGGGACTGTAAGGAAAAATAGATGTTGGCCACCTTAGTTTGTTTTCCTTTATTTGCCTTTTTTGATTTCCCCTTTATCAGTGTAATGCAAAAACACAAGATCTCTACCCTAAGGAAAGAAGTATATACATATACATATATATATTTTAAAAGATATTTGTCATCATTTTATTTTTAAGAGCTAAAAAGTTGAAATAGCCTAAGTGCTTACAAGGGGAAATGATTCAAATTAATGATGATAATGGAATGCTATGCAATCATTAAAGTAATTTAATGGCAGAGGGAAAAAATCAGGCTATAAAATAGTATGTACATTATGATCTCAATTAAATAATATGTGCATAAGAAAAAGGCTATAAAGATTAATGTTAATCATTTCTGAATGTTTTTAACAGGTACCTATATTATTACTGTAGTCAGAAAACAGATGTTAGCAAGTAACACAAAATAGATGTTAGCAAGTAAAATCTAAAATATTATACATGGGAATAATGAGTGCTGAGTAATGGTTCTGGGTCACTTCGATTCTCCCAAGGACTTGATAGGTTATTGAGTCTTCTCACATTCTTGAGGCTTCTGGGGCTCAGAAGTTCACAGGACCATTTTATAGCAAGGGCTAAAGTCATAGAAGAGATCAGGAATAGCTTTCACCTGCTCTTTTACCCTTGATAGACTTGGGGGCACAAGGTGGTATAGAAAGAAAACTACTTATGGTGCCCACTGCCTTGGACCACAAGGTATGTAGGGTATGCCATCCAAAGCACCAGTGGATCTCAGGACCATTGGGGTTGGTGTTTAGAAACTGAAAACAGGGAATGCCAGAGGATTGATGTCATCTGGAGGGACTGATTGGGCTGTGTTTGTGTATCTCTCATAATGACAAGTACACTGGGGACAGAATTCTATATTAGTTCCCTCACTTACTAATGAGAAATGGAGGTCTAGACAAGTTGTCACTTGCCCAAACCAGTGTCTCTTCCCCTCCCCCTCCCCCTGATCTGAGTGTCTCACTGGGATGGTGCAGTATGTCATGGTTTAGGTATATTTGATTGGCCAAGATGTTTGACAGCATTCTTGGATGGTTTTGAAGTACTTAAAGTTGCTTGGTTAGAGTTTGGATAAAAGCAGACAATTTAACTCTCTGAGTAGTAGGATGAATTGGTGGGGGAGGTCAGTGTCAGTCTTTTTCTAATTATATTATGTTAATTGTTAAATGATATGCAGAGTCAGAGGACAATTTTGAACTTCATAATAAAGGGACATGAACCAGGACAACTGGCAGAGACATGAGTCAATGGTAGAATGAATTTATTTTCTCTAGACTTGAGTTTCCATATGGTGACGCCCTTATTTCCTAGTTGTAGGTACTCAATGGCATGGATTTTTTCTCATATTATGTCTCTCATCCTGGGTGAGTGAGGAGAACTCTGAGAACTGGAGAATTCATTCACCTTAATACTTAGAGCCTTATGCTGTGTTACCGTGTTGGTAGGCAGGCAGCTAATGAAGGGCCTTGTCTGCCAGATCAGAGTTTGGAATTTATGTTGAAAACAAAAGGTAGTCATAGAAGAGCTTTAAGGGAAGGAGTTGTGCGGTCTGCCTCAACTTTTAGAAAGACCACATCGGTTCCAGAGGATTAGACTGACTGCAGGGAGACCAGTTAAGAGTCTATTTCAGTCATTCAGGTAAGAGACAATGGTGGGATTAACCCACTGTAGTGACAGTGAGGAGACAGAGGGGTGGACAGGAGGGAAGGAAGAGTTCATATTGAGCAATCGGGAGGTTGGGGGTGCCATTTATTGAGATTGTAGATTTTGGAGTTGGTTGCTGATGAGGCCAGTTTGGAACATGCTGTGTTTACAGTGCCTATGGATCACAGAAATGGAGATATCCTTTCTTCTTACTTTGTAAACTACCCAGGGGAAGTTCATTTTTGTGTCCTGATACCAAGGAGGAGTTTCTCTCTCTATAATGAGACTTTTCTCCCAAAACACTTTCATGTCTGCTCCCCACAGATCCTCACACCATTCCTATGAAGTGAAGCAAGGGAGTTTCTCTTAATGAACAGTGCTAAGATTCAGTACCCCATGAAATGGTGTTTGTGTGTTCCTAGGATGTGGAATACAGTCACTCAGACAGTTTCCACTCAATCTGTTTGGGCCACTCATAGCTCAGGAACACCCAAGCCTTGCCCCCAGAAGGCTGGTTTTCTTTTCTTGATGGAGGCTGTCTGAAGGAGGTGGGTCTGCACCTGGGAGGTGGCAAGATGTTCTAAACCAAGCAGGTGGAGTGAAGCAAGGTGTGAAGCTTTGCCTGGGAGGTGTGTGTATGTGGGTGAGGGGAATGAGCAGAGGGAGGAGAGGAGGGCCTGGTGAGCTTGGTGGGCAGGACTGTGCTGGCTGTGGGAGAAGATGCAGGTAGAGTGTGGAGAGCCTACGGGATATGAGGCAGCAGCTGGGATGCATGTGTGCTAGGGAGGCAGCCTTTGGGTGTGGAACCAAGGGGAAGGACTGAGGAACACAGGGGCTGGGAGGGCCTGCTCTCATGGTAGGCATCATGACCTTGCCCACTTTGCTATCTCTGCACACATGCCTTGCTGCCCAGCGGGGGTCCTTCCCTGAGTCCCTTGTTTTCAATTGCACCCTCCAGCACTCCCAATTTCTCTTCCCCTGCTTTATTTTTACCATTGGGCATGTTATTTGTTGTACTTAGGTATTTTCTTATTATCTCTCTCTCCGCAACAGAATCTATGACCTATAAAGGAACTTAATCTGTTTATACCGATATGTCACTAGCACCTGGCACATTTCCTGACACGCAATAAGTGCTTAATAAATATTTGTTGAATGAATGCCACCACCCAAGTATAAATGCCATTCATATTTTTGTATTCAGTCATTACATACATAGGTTTTAAAAGATGTGTTTGAGATATAAGTTGCATCCCGTAAATGCATCCATTTTAAGTGCGCAGTTCAATGAGTATTGGCAAATATATACACTTGTGTAACCAACACCACAATCAAGATATAGAACATTCCCATATCCCCCAGATGGTTTCCTTGTACCTCTTTGTGGTCAATCCCTGTTCCCACCCTTGGCCCCAGGCAACCACTGATGTAATTTTCCTCATTATTTATTGGCTCTGATTTTTTTAGAAGTTCATACAAATGGAATCATACTCTTGTCTTGTTTTGCTCAGTGTACTGTTTTTAAGATTTATCCATGTTGCATATGGCAGCGATTCATTTGATTTTTTTGCTGAGTATAAGGAAATAACTTCTTTTTTGCTTTATGGTTTTTGTGACCACTTGTGAACATGGCCTCTGGATCCAGGCCACGTAGTTGGAATTCTGGTTCTTCCACTTAGCATCTGTGTTGCTTTGGGCAAGTTTATCTTCCCTGTGCCTCAGGCCTTTCATCTGTTAAATGGGGTAATGATCATACCTACCTCTAGGATTGCTGGGAGAGGGATTAAATGAGGTAAACACATAAAGTACTTAGAATAGTGCCTGGCACATAGTGGGTAGTCAATAATTGTTAGCTGTTATTGCTTCCATTTTGCAAATGGAAAAACAAAGCAAAACAAAACAAAAAAAACAACAACCCCAAAACCCTGAGGTACAGAAGAGTAAGATAATTTGCCCAATCCAGTGTTAGTTGGAACTCAGGAAGGTTAGAGCCCAAGTCTGTCTGATTTAACCTCTGAATTCCATACCTCCAAGATTCGGGTCCTTCCCCTTGGGCCAGAATCCTGTGTACAGCACATACAGGAAGGAGAAGAGCTGCCTTTCAGCTTGTGGCACATCTACTTCCTTACCTCAGTGTTCACTTAAGCTATCCCTATTTATTTCACTATTTCTGCTCCTGTGAGTAGAGTTTCACTCCCTCCTTTAGCCTACACAGGGGGTGAGGTTGGGGCTTCTTGTCCTTTGTTCCCCTCCCAGGCCCTCTCAGGCAGCCGAGGTTTGCATCAGGAACACCTCTCGCCATCACACAGCGTCAACCCGGCAAGAAGCTAATTTGATAAACCCCACTCCAAAACTCATCGAACCTATCTATAACGATGCTTAATTAAAGTGCATAAACTTTGAAGAGATAGCAAGTTACTGCTTAATGCAAAACCAGAATGCCACTATTCTACCATCTGCCTCCTTCTCTGCAATAATTGCTTCCTGACATTTGTTTATTTTAATTAGGAGAGCAGTCTTGATCAAGAGGGAGGGCAGGCAGGGTCAGAACGATTGAGGAGGAGGAAGAAAGTGGAAAAGAGGGGCCGTGATGTGAGGGTTGTGGTCTGAAAGGGAAGCACTCTTGTCTTTATGGTGGAAGTGATCCTACCTTCCCACAGGGACAAACTTGTGAAACTGTTTCCCTGTGATGAAAGCACAAGGCTACCTCTGGGATCATATACTCAGGTTCTGGAGGTGTCCTTTAGGGAGTAATGAGAGCCAAGCTTCTTGGTTAGAGAATGGAGGCTCCCACTTTGTTGGGAACAAGATTATAGATAGGGCTGGTCAAATCCAATGGTGGTGGTCCCAGAAGAACTAACTAGGTTACTTTTAATCTCAACAGGGTCTCAGAGCTGAGGGAAAGAGAACTCATTCATATCTATTAGTTCTATGGGTTCTTCCTCATGGATTTATAGTTTGCCTGGTTATCTTTGATTGTGTGTTGGTCAGTATACAGGAAAATCATTTATAAGTATATGGGGCTGAGATGAATAATATGCCTTCCTCTAGAGAGAAATGTTATTTTTTTTTTCTGGGAGGTATTTGAAGGCACTGTAAATTTAGGACCCCTACCTTCCAAACCAATTTAAAGGATTGAGGTTCCCTCAACAACAGGTAATTAAAACCCAATCTACAGGTCCTCTTTAGGACTGGTCAAATTCTGGCTCATCCTCACCCTGAGAGCCCCATATTATTGTGACAAAGATTTGCTTTTGATCTCCCCATCTTATGCAGTTTCTGAGCATTGATTTCTGTTTCTCTAATCTTGCCAGACTGTCAAAGTTCAAATTTGCCAGATTCAGAAAATGCCTCTTCTGGGTTCCTGATTCCCTTCGCTGTTGAACTAGCCTTTTCTTATTATATGATCAGCATTTTGATGATTTTTAAAAGCTGTATTGTGTATTTCATCTAGATTTTTATGTTGTTTTCAATGGCAGTGCCTAGGATTACCAGAAACCCCCAGAAAGTAGTTTTAAAATAATGTATGTTTTTACTTACGGCAGCAGAATTTTTTTTTTTTTGTCAATGAAATCCTACATAGAATCTCAATATCAAAAGCAAAACTAAATAAAACAAAAAAGATAAAAGTAGAGCAGTTCTGGTTAAAGTGGAGCTAGAGTTTTCCAAGCCCTGCCAACTAGGCCTCCCTATTATGCCCACATAGAACATCTTTAAGTATATGGGCTTCATGGCTATGGTTTGAAAACTCTGCTATAAGGGACCCCTTGGTTTGATTGACTTTGAGGAACCACAGCTTTGGCAAAGCTCATTTATTGCTCTCCCTAGAAACAAATGGTTCTTGACATTTTAGTGTGGCTGGAAGCCTAGATGTTGGGGAAGATGCTATAAGAAATGACAGGGAATGCTGCCTGAGAAAGTAAGGCTAGGAGAGTGGGGATCTTCTCAGTCCTCTTAGGAGGACTCATCTGAGGAAGCAGGGCAAGGATGGTAGGTTAGGGGGAAATGTTTGGGGGAAATGTTTGAGAAGGATAAAGGGGGAGGAGACAGGAGTAGGCAGAGAGAAGGTTCAGACCTTCATGAAAGTCTGACATCTGTGAAAGGGGTGAGGAAGGACGAATTGGAGAGAAAGAGCCTCACTGTAGCACAGCTCTGAGAAAATCCCTGTCAGGCTGATGGAAAGTCCTCAAGTAAAAGTTGCCTGTTAGAGGAGTCTTGCATTGCACAGGAATGGCCTGCACTAGCACTCCTCTGAGCTTGGTCATTGGCTGGGAGCAGCCCTGGGTGAGTGTGGCCTCTGTGTGAGTCCAGTGGTGGATCTACAGGGATGGTAGCTGGGGCTGTCTGTCAGCTCTGCTGTCTCAGCGAGTCCTTTTGAAGGAGATCTGAGTGGTGCACCTCCATGGCTACCCTTTTGGGTAAAGCCATCCAGAGAGCAGTGAGGCATTTTCTATAAGAAGGGAAGGATGGAGAATTAGGCATGCTTTTCCAGATCGGGGGACAACCATAGTGAACTGTTGCTTGTCCCTCTCCCTCCCCCTGATGCCCTAAAACTCAGTGTCCAATTGAGTGGGATTCTACTCAGCTTGGTTGAGCATGTTATCAGAGCTCATTAGGGGCAGGCTTACAGTGAAAGTTCCTCTTCATTGTCTGAAGGTACCCTGGGCACATTGTTCTGGCACCCTACCTTCCTAAGCCCTTCCAATGGGCTTCAACTGCACTTAGGAGAAGGACCATTCCCTTTAACCTCGCCTTCTTTGCCTGGCCCCTGGCTCTGCCTACACCTGCATCCTTACTGTACACCATGCTCCACTCCCTGTCCCTGTTCCAGTTCCCATGATCTTTCCCTTGTCTTTGCTTTGTTCACTTCCTCTGCACAGCCTTGTCCAGGATGCTTCCTCTTCCTGGATGCTCTTCCATCCTTCTTTTTCCTTCAGACCTTGGCTCAAGGCTCCCTTCCTCAGGGAGGGCCCAAGTCCCCTTGTGGATTTAAAAACATTTGGGGAGCAAGATGTAAGAACTTTAATTGGTTTTAGTTTTGCTACTGCTTTCTGCATGTATCTGTCTCTCTTTCTCATTTTTAATCCTCTTGAGACTGGGTAAAGATTTCCTAAGCAAGAGTAAAAGTAATTATATTGAAAAACAGATTTTTTCCCCCCTGAAGGTATCAAGTTAATTGTCTTTTCTTTGTCCAGGTGTGAAAAGACTGCTTGGAGCTAGTACTAGTTTGCCTTTGTGTTTTTCAGATATACCTGGATCTCATTTGTTCTCCAGATGTCCCTGTTTGCCAGTAGTTGTTTATTCCCCTATTTCCCAGATGAGCAAACTGAAGCCCATGTAGGCAAAACTCACCGCTGCGGTGTCAGCACTGCCCGTTCCCACCTTCTTCCACCACCTCCCACATCCCTGACAAGAGGTGGCACACCACCAGGGCCCCTTGAGCACTAGCTCACTAGACCCTGCGAGCTTCCTGGTGGCTGGCAAGGGCAGGAAGTCTTCACTGCTTGTGGGAGGATGAAGACTTTCTCAGGGACATAGTGAGCTTGAAACAGTGAATAGCCTTTACATTTTGTTTTAGTTTCCTGGGACTGCTCTAACAAAGTAGCACAAACTGGGTAGTTTCAGACAAGAAATTTTTCTGTTAGAGCCCTTGAGACTACACACCCAAAATCAAGGTGTTGGTAGGCCCACACTTCCTCTACACACTCTAGGGAAGTGCCCTTCCTTGCCGGCCGTCCTTGATGTTCTTTGGCTGGTTGCTGCATCACTCCAGTCTCTGCCATCAACATATGGCTATCTTCCCTATGCATCTTTGTGTCCACATTTCTCTCTTTCTAAGGACACCAGCCATTGGATTTAGGGCTCACTCCACTCCGGTGTGACCCCATTATGACTTTTTACATCTGCAGACCCCATTTCCAAATACGGTCGCATTCATAGGTACCAGGGGATAGGACTTCAACATATGTCTTTGAGGGACACAGTTTGACTCACAACATCATATTTTAGTCTACCCTTTCTGCTTGTTTGATTTTAAAAATGCCATTCATTGTTATAAGTTTCGGTTTTTATCATGGAAAGTCATTTTTATTTTATAAATTTATAAGATTCAGAAAAACACAACCCCTCATTTTCCTAGCACTCAAATGTACAATGATTGACACGTGTTTAATTCCAGTATTTTTTGAGAACAAAAATATTATAAATAGAGATCTAAAAATTACTGTTAGCCATCTCCTCAGCGACACTATCCTCTCCTTTCTCTTAGAGCAGTGGCTCTTTTCTCTCTCTTCATTTTAGCCAGTTTCAGTGTTCTGGAGGGCCTTCTTGTCTCACTGGCTGCTTTGGAGCATAGGCAAAAGGCTTGCATTGTCCTTGCGGGGAAGTCATGTCCAGTGGCAGTGGTCAAGGAGTTGGCCTTTTGAGAAAGGAAAACATTATTTTCTCTCACTTAATGGAAGGCATTGATAAGAAAGAAACTCTAAGTGCCACCAGTGAAAAGTGGTCCTGATACTGGACAGGGGACTAGGATTGGAGTGGGTCTGCCTTGGGTTGGCTGGTAGTATGTGGATTCTTGATTTTGTTCTGGAAAGATTTCACAATACGAGTCCAGGTGATTTTGAGAGTACATTTATTAAAGCTGGGGACAGTGAAATACGGAAAGGCTTAGGACAGAAGCAACAGGAGACGAGGAGGGATTGTTTTGGTTCTCTAGAAACGTTATGGGAAAGAAGTGAGCCAAGGCAGTGGTAGAGCAGTGGTTCTCAATTAGGGAAGTTTTGGTGCTACTGTCATCTAGTTGATAGAGGCTATGGATGTTGTTAAACATTTTACAATGCACAAGACAGTGTCACCTGCCCAACAAAGGATTATCTGGTCCCCAATATTAAAAGTGCCTAGTAGTTCTGTTTTAGAGAGAAGCACTACCATGATATTGACATATATCCTTCTGGAAATGTTTTTTTTTTTTTAAATTTTGCATACATTTACAAGTCTGAATAAGTAATATGTCATATTGCATTGGTATGCATGAGTAATTTATATTAATAGTATCATAAAATATTCTGCATCTTGCTTTCTTTATCTCTAACATTTTCTAGATATATCTACCTTGATATATACATATTTATAATATGCACTTATAAGTACATATAATTTCATTTAACTGACCTATAGTTTGCTGTTTTTTTGAGATGTAACTGACATTTAATATTATATTAGTTTCAGATGTACAACTTAATGATTTCACATTTGTGTATGGTGTGAAATGGTCACCACAATAAGTCTAGTTAACAACCATTATCCTATACAGTTATAAATTTTTCCTTGTGATGGGAGCTGTTAAGATTTACTCTCCTAGCAACTTTTAAATATACAATACAGTATTAGTAACTATAGTTACCATGCTAGAGTTGGCTGTTTTAAAAAATGCCTTGATTTAGTAAAAAAATTTGATAATCTTATTCCTATGTCCCACATTAGGCTTATTTTTTTTGAGAGGGTCAAGTTTTATTTCCTTATGTCATTTATAAGTCTGGAAATCCAAGAGTAGATGCCCCCAGTCCTGTTGTCAAGTAGGCCCATATTCTGGGATGTTAATTCTCTTTAATAACTTAATCCTCTGAAAATATAGCAATATCAAAGGCCCTAATCAGCTTCAATCAGCTGGTTGGGAAAATGAAATTGTGTTATAGCTCTAAATTAATGTTGGTAGGACCAAACCCCCCAGGATTAAAGTGAGGTCCACTCAGATTATGGTTTTCAGAAGATAGGGCAACACATTTGGAAAAGAGAGGCCACTTAGAGGAACTTCATCAGGTTTACATAGACCATCATGTAGCCAAATTTCAAGTTATTGATCTCAAAGGCTAATCACTGAAGGACTCAATGGAAAGCATCTCCATCCAAGTAAGAAAGCTTGGATTTGACCTTAGCTATTTCCTAACCGAGTGACCTTGCACAAGTTAGCCTTAAAAGTTTTCTCCATCCCTATCATAGAGGTAATAAGACATCATTGGATTTCTGCAGGGATAAAAGGAGAGCAGTATTTGGTATCTGGTAAGTTTTTAAAAAGTATTAGTTGATCCTGGAGTCTGAATCTAAAGAGATTGGCTTCGTTCCTATTGGCAGCAAGGAAGCCTTTGGAGTTTCTCTAGAAGCATGGGAGTGATATGTTTAAATGTGAGTTTTTGAAAGCTAATTCTGGATTGGAAGCAGTGTATAAGGAGAGATAGAAGTAGGAAGAAGCTGCAAGCGCAAAGATAAGTTATTAAGCTTTGAAATAATGCAAATGAGAGATTCTTCTCTAAACTGAGTGAGTGGGGTGAGTGGAGTGGAAGGGAAGTAAGGGAGAGGGGTGTAGAGAGAAGAGAGAAGGAAATGAGGGCTATTTAGGAGATGACATCAAAATATCTGAAGATTGATTGGATGTGGGTTGTGAAAGAAGTGAGGTGAAGATACTGGGATAATGTCCAGGTTGTTGGCTGGGTCTACTGAATGGGTGATGATACTAAGGAAGGTAACAAATCAGAAAGAACCATCAAAAAAGAATGTGGAGACCTAGCCAGTTTGGCTCAGTGGATATAGCTTTGGACTGGGGACTGAAGGGTTCCGGGTACGATTCTGGTCAAGGGCACATGTCTGGTTTGTGGGCTTGATCCCCAGTGTGGGACATGCGGAAGGCAGTCAATCAATGATTCTCTTTCACCATTGATGTTTCCATCTCTCTCTCCCTTTCTGAAATCAATTGAATTTTTTTAAAAAAAGGATGTGGAAGAGGAAATAATGAATTTGGTTTTTGTAAATTTTACTGAATTTTCTCAGTAAAATAGGAGCCCCTATAACATCTGCTGAGTGAAGGAGATGGGAAGGGTTTGGAAGAGCTCAAGAACAGAGCAGATTGGGAAGAAGTTGAAGGTTTGCTGAGTCACCAGGTATGAGAGGGACAGAATTATAGTTGCACTTATTGGCACAGATGGGCTGTTGATTTCTGGTATTGATCCATTGCTCAGGGGTAAGGGAAGTGAGCCTTTAGATTTCCTCCACAATGGAGGACTGTTAGGGCAGATGTGTTGGGAGTGTAGGGGGTGAAGGAATGATTAATCATGAAGGAGGTGAGGAAGAGATAATATACTGTGAAAATTAAGAGATTGGAGTGTTGTGGCCCTACAGGGTCAACAGAGAGGATTAGGAAGAGATGGCAGCTAGAAAATAGATTTTTCTGAAATAGGCATTTGGTGGAGAAGTAGTTCTGGGGGAGGTCAAAGTTCAGGTGGATATGAAAGAAGTGAGGGTGAAGGTAGAGGTTACTGGAACAGAGAACAAGGAGGTGTAAAACTAGGGCACTGTGCATATGGGCATTATACACCATGGTAGGAGACAGGGTGCAGGAGGGAACTGTTAGCTAAGAGGTAAATATCTCAGTGAATGTGGCAGAGTAATCTTGGGGTGATGTATTGGTCAGTTATTACTGCATAACAATCACAAAAATCTTGGTGGCATACAACAAGTTAGCATTGATTTAGCCTTCACATTTGGATATCCAGGACAGACTCACTGGGTCATTCTGTTAATCTTGTATCTGAAGGTTGGATGGGATCTAGCTGATCTAGGTTGGTCGTGTTTAGTGGGGGTGGAGGGCTGGCTGGAATGGTTCTGGTTATTTACCTGTTGGGACTGGCAGGCTGTCTCAGGCTGCTCTTCTCATCATGATGGCAGAGGTGTAAAACAAACAAACAAACAAACAAACAAACAAACAAGCAAATTTCAAACCTTTGGTGACATAATTCCTGCTAACATTTCTTTGGCCAAAGTCAAGGGGCAGGGAAGTACACTCCACCCATGGAGGTCATTGAGGTCATCAAGGGTAGGGAACGAATATTTTTGAATGATAACCTAATTGACCACAGGTGGTAAATAACTAAAATGAGGATGGAAAGAGGATGGGGTTGCAGATGGCACAGGACCCTTGAATGACAACAGAGGGTCACCTGTGTGTGTGTGTGTGTGTGTGTGTGTGTGTGTGTGTGTGTGTTTGCTGTCTGCTCTGCTCCCATCCTGAGATGCAAGTGGCCCCCATGAAAGTGTTTGGCAACAAGATTACTGGATTAGAGAAGACACAGCTTTCTGTATTGTGAGGGGTCATATATGAACAGCAGGAATTCCAGAGGTCACAGAGGGAAGAGTTCAAAAGAAGCATCGGGAGGCAGCTGGCTACCCAGAGTCAGAGGACAA
This sequence comes from Myotis nattereri, assembly GCF_964212035.1. Lineage (NCBI taxonomy): Eukaryota > Metazoa > Chordata > Mammalia > Chiroptera > Vespertilionidae > Myotis > Myotis nattereri. Next base: position 20,785,252 of record NC_138075.1, on the reverse strand, counting down.
CTGACTGAGCAGAGATGTCCTAGCTTTGGGGAAAAATTTGGTAGATACGCACAAGCACAAAGCTGTTAGAAGAGCTTGGGCTGGCCCAAGGGAAACTCTCCCTATTATTCTGGGACTGGTGTTGTAAAGACAGGTCCCCATGCTGCTTTGAGTGGGATTCTGCGTGCTGACTCTTTCTAACTGAGGAGGGCGGATGCTTCCCAGGGAGGAGATGTTTCCAGGGAGAGGCTGTCACAGCTCCGAACTATACTTGGGATTTCACAATTGCTTTTACTCTGACAGGGTGTTGGGAATTCCCCCACCCCCCACTACAAATAAAGAAGCAAGAGGGTGGGTGTGGGAAGGAACAACAGTTACAGAAATAACATCCATCCTTGGACAGAGACTCTAAGAGAAAGATGGATGGGGGCAAAGCACGTCAAACCTGTACTTCATCTTTTGGCAGAGTCTCTCATTACCTTTAATGTTCTTGACCTTCCCTCACCCTAACTAGGCTGTAAGCTCACCGAGGGTCAAGGCTGAGCCTGTTCTATTCACAGCTCTAGCCCCAGTGCCAGACACACACACAGAATATAATGGGTGCTTGATAGATATTTTTAAGTGGATGAATGAATGAATAATACAACATTTCAAAGTTTGTATATCCATCTCCACTTAGAAGAACTCCAGATTTTCTTTTGGTAGCATCAGTCAACAAATTCAGGCACCTCTTGAATATGAAGCCAGTGATCAGACTCTGGGCATTCACAGAGAGGGAGACATAGACCTTGCAAGATGGTCACTTTTCTTCACTTACAGCTTAGGGAACAGTAACTAACAACGCAGAGCTATATAGCAATGTTTCAAGCCTCAGTTAGCCCATCTGCAAAAGGGGGAGGTTCAGTCAGGTTCATTTGGGCTTCTTTCCTATGAGGCGCCTAGGAACTTTTAATATTTTATTGTTCATTGTGAATCTCTAAAGCAGGGAAAACAGTTTGATGTCTGTCTTAGTCAGCTTGGGCTGCTATAACAAATATACCATAGAGTGGGTGGCTTAGACAACACAGTTTTTTTCTTCTAGTTCTGGAGGCAGAGAAGCCTAAGATCAAGGTGCTGGCAGATCTGGGGAGGAACCACTTCCTGATTTGCAGATGGCTGTGGTCTTGTATCCTCACATGGTGGAGAGGAGAGGGAGGGGGAAGTTGGCTCTCTCAAGTCTTTCTTTATAAGCCCCTAATTCTATTCATGAGGGCTTCACCTTCATGTCCTAATCCTCTCTCAAAGGCCCTGCCTCCTCATAGTGGCACACTGGGGATCCCGCTTCAATATATGAGTTTTACTATTGACAAATATTCTGTCAATAGCAATGTTTCTAAATGACCATGAAGACTTTCCTTTCCATTTTTTTTTTTTTTAAAGAGCATCTTGTGAGTGGTTTTCTGAGAAGCACACTTTAGGAAATGTGGGTTAAGGCTAATTCTGGTGAATCAATCCTCGTTGTAGAACTTCTTCTGAAGATCATCCCCACCCCACCTTCATAGGTGTACTTGTACCAAACTTAATGGTGTGTGTGTGTGTGTGTGTGTGTGTGTGTGTGTGTGTGTGTGTTGGTGTGTGGTGTGTTTTCTGTGCTCAGAATGGGGCTGGCTATTTTTGTAGAGTACCCAATGGGTTTAGACATCTGGTTATCCTTTATCATGATGATGTTGGAGGTAAATGTTCAGGTTTCAGGATTCAGGATTGGGCCATACCTGCTGAACTTCTATTTTGGTCCATTATCCCTCCAGTAGTCCTGGCTCACCCTTGAGCACCCTGCACCCCAGGGAGGACTTGAGGCTTTCAGGATAACTGTCTCTCTGGAGCTTGGGACAAAGGGACTGGGTTATAAAGGGATGTAGCCAGAGGTTGAGAGGTCTGGATATGTGTACACAAGGTAGAATCGAGAATTCTAAAAACCAGGCTGTTCCAAGCTAAGGCACTGCTTTACCTTGAACAGGAGCGATTAGATGCTTTCTCCTCATTTGGATTATCTACTTTGGTAGGATGTGGTCCTTAGGTATTAGACCAACCTGGCTATTTAGGTATATGGGGAATGGCCAGGATGGTTAAGAACTAGACATAGGGATCAAGTTCAGGATCCTCTCATATCTCCCCTGGATAAGAGCCATGGCCTCTTAATTGGTCTCTTCCTGTCCTGATGTGCTCCTTTCAGAACCAGGTCCATCTAAAACATGGGCTTTATCCCATCACTTCATTTAAAATCCTCAATGGCTCCCCAAGACCTCCTTGGCTTGGCACAGGACCTTTGGAACTCTGTCCCCAACTTGACTTTTTAACTTCACTTCTCCCCCCACTCTTTGCTCCCACCCCACCCACCCTACATTCTAGCCAGATGGAACTTCTTACTGCTTCCTGAACACCCCCTGATCTTTCACAACTCTGTACCTTTGTTCATGCCTTTCTCTCTGCTGGCACTCCAGCAAAATCTCTCATTCTTCAAAGTGCAGGTCAAAAGCCTTCTTCTACCTCTTGACTAGTTGTTTGCATCATCTTTCATGCTCACATAGAACTTGTACATATCTTTATTCATGTACCTGTCACTTCCCCTTATGATCATTGCTTGCGTGCTTGTATCCCCTTACTCCTTAAACTTTGTCTGGGGCCTTTGGGACTTCAGGGCCTTACATGATGCCTGGTAAGTAGCAGGTATTTATTGGAGTGTTTTTTTATGAATGAATGAATGAGTGAGTGAGAGTTGTGTTGAATGAAATGGAGATTGTGATTTCTTAGCTTCCTCTGGTCATCCTCTTTCAGTTACTCACCTTTCTGTATATATAAAAAGACTTCCCTAGTGTGCAATAACAAAAGTCCAGCCTGGCTTAGCAGATAGATGGAGTTATAGGATATATATATTATTATATATAATCCTATCTAATAAAAGAGAAACATGGTAATTGGCATATGACCACTACCCTTCCCATTGGCTAATCAGGGCGATATGCAAATTAACTGTCAGCCAAGATGGCAGCTGGCAGCCAGGCAGCTTGAAACTAACATGAGGCTTGCTTGCTTCAGTGATGGAGGACTCCAACGTTCCCCGCCTGCCTTGCCGGCCTCTGAGCTGGCAGTTTGAAACATAGTTACAAAAATAGAAGCTAAACAAAACCCCAGAAACCAGCTTTCAACTAGCCGGGATCTCAGACCTGGAGTTGATACAGAGTTTCGATTGTAGAACCTAAGCAAACCAGATACCTGCTTTCAGGAGCGGAGGCCTAAGAGCTGGACTCAGAGCTAAAGCTGGCTCAGAATAAAAACTAAAAAAAAGAAAAAAAGGAGTGGTTGGGAGCTTCAGTCCCAGCCTGAAAACAGCCCTCAGCCCCTCACCCAGACTGGCCAGGCACCCCAATGGGGACCCCCACCCTGAAGGGTGTGTGACCAGCTGCAAACAGCCCTCAGCCCCTCACCTAGGCTGGCCAGGCACCCCAGTGGGGACCCCCACCCTGATCCAGGACACCCTTCAGGGCAAACCAGCCAGCCCCCACCCATGCACCAGGCCTCTATTCTATATAGTAAAAGGGTAATATGCCTCCCAGCACCGGGATCAGCGGAGCCGCGAGGTCTCCCGGCACTGGGATCAGCGTGACAGGGGGCAGCACCCAAACCCCCTGATCGCCCTGTGGCTCTGTGTGTGACAGGGGGCGGGGCCACAACCTCCCTATCCACCCTGCTCTGTTCCTGACAGGGGAAGGCGCCCCAACCCCCTGATCGGCCCTGCTCTGTGCCTGATAGGGGGGAGCTCCCCAACCTCCTGATCACCCTGTGGCTCTGTGTGTGACAGGGTGCGGCGCCCCAACACCCCCAACCCACGGGCCCTGCTCTGTGTGTGACAGGGTAGAGCCATAACCTCCCCATCGGCCCTGCCCTGAGTGTGAGAGTGGTGGCGCCCCAACCCCCTGATCGGCCCTGCTCTGTGGGTGATAGAGGGCGGCGCCCCAACCCCCCCACCCCACGGGCCCTTCTCTGTGCATGACAGGGGGGAGCTCCCCAACCCCCTGATTGACCCTGCTCTGTGTGTGACAGGGGCAGCTCCCCAACCCCCTGATCGGCCCTGCTCTGTGCGTGACAGGGGGTGGCGCCCCAACCCCCCTGATGGGCCCTGCTCTGTGTGTGACAGGGGGTGGCGCCGCAACCTCCCCATCGACCCTTCCTTGAGTGTGACAGGGGGTGGTGCCCCAACCCCACAATCGGCCCTACCCTGAGCGTGACTGAGGGTGGCATCACAACCTCCCAATCCGCCTTGCTCTGTGCATGACAGGGGGCGGCGCCCGCCCCAATTCCCCAATCGGCCCTGCTCTGAGCCCGACCAGGGGCTGCACCTAGGGATTAGGCCTGCCCACTGCCACCCGGAAGCAGGCCTAAGCTAGCAGGTCGTTATCTCCCGAGGGGTCCCAGACTGCGAGAGGGCACAGGCCGGGCTGAGGGACCCCCCCTCCCCCCCGAGTGCACAAATTTTTGTGCACTGGGCCTCTAGTATAATATAATAATAATACTACTAATAATAATAATAATAATATATATATATATATATTATTTCTATTGATTTCAGAGAGGAAGGGAGATGGAGAGAGAGAGAGATAGAAACATTAATGTTGAGAGAAAATCTGATTGGCTGCCTCCTGCATGCCCCCTACTGGGGATTGAGCCCACAATCTGGGCATGTGCCCAGACCAGGAATCGAACCAGGACTTTCTGGTTCATAGGTTGATGCTCAACACTGAGCCATTTTAAAAAGAGATGTATGACACAGGGTGACAGGGCTGAGCAAGAGTTGAGAAGTAATTCAGGACAGTCTCTAGGGCCAAAGGGATGATCAAGAGATCCTGGAAGATCTGTCCTCATAACCACCAGCCTGGATCCCACCAGAACCATTCACTGCACTGGGCCGTCACTGAAGGCCCATTTTGAAATTGCTTTTTTCTAGAGCTATTTTCCTTTCCTAAGTTCTGTACATAAATAAAAGCACTTCTTTGAAAAAAAAGTAGTTTTGTTCCTTTTTAAGCATAGCACATTTTAAAAAGCTAAGATATAAATAGGTTGGAATAAGTAAAGTGAGAAAATTAATGCAAAATTATAGGTTGTATTAGTTCTGATTGTATAATAATGTATCATAAACAAAAGACCATAAACATTCCAGAATTTATTCAGTAAACCTTGAAGTTGAAGCCATGTTGATAGAATTTTTTGAGACTTGAGTTTGAAAAAGATACTGATTTTTTATTTTAACAACTTCAAAATATTTTCAGTGTTACGTAAAACCTAAAACTTTGTAGAGAAAGATGTATTGGAACTTTCTAATGCAAACTGTAGTTGGATGATTGCAAATTCTGGATTAGCAATCCTAGACAAAGAGCTTCATTGTTCCATAATAACTCACTATTTGTTATAGGGCAGAGTCTGGCATAGTTGGATCCACTGTGTGCCATCCCAATGTGTTTAATTACTGTGAGCCCATAGGTTTAATTAATGAGCCCATAGGTTTCATTTCATATGCCTGTTGTAATTAATGGGTAGTGCGAAGATTCATGTATTTATCGTCCTTATCTAATAGACCCCAGAAACAGTGTAAGATAATAATCAAAACATGGGACTTATTGTTCAAATGCCTGAACTTAAGATTCACTTATATCACTTAATGGTCCTGTGACCCTGGACAAGCCACCTTCTCTCTCTGAGCTTCAGTTTTTTCATTTGTAAAAGTTGAAAAAAATTGATGCCTGACTTGCTGCTCTGAGGGTTAGGTGAGAGAGTGTTTTGTAAACTCGGAAGTACGCTGTGCACATTAGTGCCAACTGTTTTTGATGAGGCTTGTGAGATCACTGCTGCCTGTCCTTAGTGCGCTGTGCATGTTGTTTATGATGGTTTATTGCCAGTTTCACATTCTCAGCTCACCTTGCACAGAAGCTGTGCCAGCTCACTGACTTGGTTCGCCACATACCCCAGGGCTATCACCAGGGTCCCACCTTTCTAGTTCTCTGCAGCAACCTCCTTCAGAACAGGCAGTTATACTGAAGCTGATGAGGTTGGACCACATCATGGGGTTCATAAGCTTGGGGGTACCATGTTCAGTGCTTAGAGTAAATTTGGAGCTAAGGACTTGGACTCTTTTTCCTTAGCTGCCCTAGGATTGTGGCTCCAGAACCTCCTAGGTTAAGCCTTGACCAGGATAACTAGGGTGACTCAGTTCTAATCTATATGTCTCTCCCTGTAAGAGGTGAGCATGGGAATGTTCTCATGGAGAGGAATCACAGTGCGCAAGGAGAAAATGTAAACCTAGTTTCCAAGCCTCTGCTGGTGTCATTTTTGCTAATATCCCACTTGGCCAAAGCAAGTCACACATCTGAGCTTGGTGTCAAGGAGGCTGGGCACAGGAATGTTAGAAGACAAAGAGTACAGAGATGGGGCTGTGTGAATTGCTACTATACAACATTATGGGAGAGATCTCTAAAATCATGCTGTGAATAGGTGAACAGAGAAACAGCAATGGTGATGACGGTAATGGCTAACATTTACTGAATGCTTATTGTGTGCTGGGAGCTTTATACGCATTTCCCCCTCATTGAACCCTCACAGCAAGCCTTTGCTGTAAGTACTAGTATTACCTCTCCTATTTTACAAATGGGAACACTGATCTTCAGAGGGATTAAGTAATTGCCAAAGTTGACATAGCTTGTAAGTGGAGAAGAATCCAGGCCTCCCTAGCTCTTCACCAAATCCCAGAACCTGGGGGCAGGGAGGCTCTTTGAAATTTGCTGGAGAGAAGCTTAGGACAAATAGTGGACAACTCCATTTCATGCAGAGGCTGCTAAACTCAAGGAGTGTGTCCCCAGCGTGAGTATTTACTGATACTAGGACCTGTGAGAGATGCAGATGTTATAAAACTCTTGAGCTAGTACTAATGAAAAGGCAAATCTGTCCAAGAAAAGTTTGCATAAATGACAGGTTCTTTGTGGCTCATTGAGGGGGAAACTAGGAGATTTTTAGGGATAGTCCCTTACACGATGAGGTTGGTTTTGAAATTATTTGGGGCTCTAGGGTTTTCAATGATAAAATCCCGAGAACTGCTGTAGAGTCAAGGTGTAGACAAGGGGGTGTTACCGCCCACTTCTTCAGAACACTTCTGCTTTTAACTGTCATATTTTGGGGTTTATTGTATGGTTTCTTCTTTTGGAAGAAATAAGGGTCTCAGTGGCCTAAGAAAGGAAAGCCACTGTTTTTATGAAAAGATCCCTAGTCAAGGGGTCCAATACATGGGGCTACTTTTGCCACTGCCGAATCATGTGATCTTGGACACTTGGTTGACCGTTCCCAGGGTCCGTCCTTTCTCCTGCATCTATAGAATGAGGGGTTTGAACGCGTGATCATCCCTGTCTTCTCTGGCTCTGATTTCTTTGTCTTCAGGAGTACAGCTTACCTTTACACTGTCAAGAACAGAATTCTAGAACTGGTCTGTCAATGGTTTGGCCCAGAAGTCTCTCTTTTGAACTTCCATCTGCTTCCTCACCTTAGTTCAGTCAGCAGACATTTATTTATTTATGACTAACTTGGTGCCAGGCACCATACCCACCTTCCTTCAAAACTCATAAGCTGCTAATACTTGCCCTGGTTTGGGAGAGTCCCAAGAGCTCCCCTTAGCTGTGTCTTCTTTTTGCCACTACCTTCCTGTCTTCTTTTTCTGCCTCACATGTTTATGTCTCTTTGCAGGATTGAATATGAGGGTTGATAATAGTTTTTACTCTGTAGAATTGGCAGGGGGGCCAGCGGTCAGTGGGGATCCGGAGGTGTTGCAACAGGTGTGGTGACGGGGTCATTGTGCTGTGACCAGCCCTCTGCAGCCACTGAAGGGGATGGTTATCTGATCAAAGGACTTTTCTGATTTAGCTCCCTTCCTCTGGCCACTTGCTCTCCCCGGTGGTGACTTTCTGAATCAAGGCCAGAGCTAAGGTTTGGTTGTTTGGTGGCAGTACCTGCATCTCTTGTTCTCAGTTCTTAGACAACAGATAGGCTGGGGAGATGCAGAGGGACACAGTTTCCCCACCAAGTATAGGAGAGAAGACTGAAGAGTGCTAACTGGTATCCCAAAGCTAGTTAGATAGGGGAGACCCCGGAGTGAAGGCCTGGAGGGAGAGGGTGTGAAACGTGAGAAGGTTTGGGGAAAGGCCTTCCAGGCAGTGGAAACAGCAAGTGCAAAGGCTCTGAGGTTGACTGCACATAGGGAGTTCTGAAAACACAGAGGGAGTGGCAAGTCTGGGGCCCAGTGAGCAAGGAGATGAGAAGTAGTAGATGAGATTGGAGAGGTGGTTGGGGGCCATACTATGTAGACCACAGATCTATAGACCACAGGGTGGATTTTGGACTTCATGTGTAGAGAAATCATGGGAGAATTATGAATAAGGGAGTGATAACTTCCTTGTGTAGAAAATATTCCATAAGGGACCAGGGTGGAAACAAGAAGACCTGTTAGAATGCTAGTATAGTAGTCCAGGGTATGTAGTTAAATTGATCAACATGTAGCCAAAGTTATCTCTTTTGAGGTCTTGGATCACTGGGTCAAGCCTGAATATCTTGTCAAAGAGTCAGAGAATGCTGGGGAGCCTGGGAGCGGAGAAGGGGAGATGGCAGATTGTGGGGTGAAGGAGTGGCATGGACTCTGCAGCCAGGCCTGGTTCTGCCTCTTATTAACTGTGTGACTTTGGGAAAATTATTTATTTCTCAGGGACCTCAGTTTACTTATCTGTAAAAGTTGCTTCCTCTTAGAGTTTTTGTAAAGATTTAGTGACTTCAAGTGTAAGATACTTAGAATAGTGCCTTGCATGGAGTAAGTGTGACTGAGCACTTGCTGTGGCTGCTGCTGCTATTATAAGGGACTGTGCTGGAACAGCTGTATAACAGCCTTACCAGTGGTGTTCCAAAATCATGGGAGGCCAAAATTGCCACTGGCCTTGGTCCTGAGCACACTCTTCAGCTCTGCCTCCTTCTCAAAGGCTGCCTTTACTTAGACTGCCCTGGATCCACAGGCTCAGCCCTCACCCCCAATGCAATCCTTCCTGGAGATGGTCTTCCCTGTCCCTGCTTTCTGCCCTCACATGCCACGCCATCAGCCATCACATTACACCACAGGAACCATGTTCTGCATCTCACACCTCCAGGTGTACCCCACTGAAGGGGCTATGCCAGGCCCTGCATTTACCCCGTGGTGAAGCTGGGGCTGTCTGGTCTGGGTCCACAATCTCAAGTCTGTCCAGAGCCTCTGACATCTCATTTTGCTCTCCCCCTGCCAGCTCTGGCACCACTTGCTTCGTTTAATGGAGAATTTGTCAAGTAATGGGAATAATTAGCACAGTGGGGGCCTTACTGTGCCCTGGAAAGAGAACAGAGAGAGCCATCACACAGCCCCAGACATGATTGCTGGGCAGGCTTATTTTCTCTTGTCTGCATCTCTCCCCATCTCTTGCATGTGTTTGATTTTTCCTCTTTGTGTAGAGAGAGTTGGCTAGGAGAAAAGACCCTTAAATTGCACTCTTGCTGGGCTGGTGCTGCGAAAGCTGGATAAGATTGTCTTCGTGGACTGGATAATTTCCCTCTCCCCTTGCCTCCTTTGTGGGAGGGGGATCTGCTGAGCAGTTAGTTGGTTTTACCCTCCCTTTCTCTTCCTTGTTTTTTCTCCCCCCAAGCCCTCCCCTCTCCCCTTCTCCCTGTGGTCCCCTCATGTAAAGAACTCACTGACTCTCAATTGAAACCTTTTTAATGGTCCCAAGAGGCGAGGATCTTGAAGGGTGATTATCTTCATTATAAATTATTAACTCTCCCAGCAGCCAGATGGCTTCCCTACCCATGGCTTGGAACTCTGGGCTGGGGTGCCCACTGGCTGGGAGAGGAGGGGATGAGAGAGGGGAAGAAGCTGAATGGGTTCGGCTGCACCTGGGTTGCTGGGGAGTTTGTCAGTAGCTTGCAAGGCTTGATCCTATGGTCTGCAGGGGAGAGTTTTTTGTTGTTGGATTTTGCCCACTGACAACTCAGGGCTCCCTTGGGGATGGAACAGAGCTGGTAGTCAGGGAAGAGACCAATGCTGTGAGAGTTGCTTTTGATATCTGCCTTAAAGGATTGTCAGTTGTGGTAAAAAGGCATGATTATTATCTTCTGCTGTATAGTCTTTTACTCCCTTGGATGCTCACAATACTGGAAGATGTATTCATTGTTCTCCCCAATTTGCAAGAGAAGAACTAAAAATTGGATAGATCATAGTTTCCCATAAGGTCACTTGGCAAATAGTTATTGGAAGGGCAGAGCCTGGTTCTGACTCCCAGTCCATCCAGTGGTCTATCTCCCACACAAGACTTCTTCTTCTTAGTTATCTATGCCCTACTTACCCTTCAATTTTCTATGCAGGTTCCCTTCCTCTGAGAAGTCTTCCCTGACCACATAAGGGCAGAGTCACCTCTTGTTATTTTGGACTTTATTGCAATTCATGCACAGACTTATTTAGTGTTGAACTTACAACTCCAAAGGGTGTCTCTAGTGATGGGCAAGCCCACTTAATCTGGAGGTGGTTTGTGTGCAAGATACAGACATAAATTCTCTTCATAGACCTCCCATTTACTAGACAGATTCTCAGGTCATAGAGAACCTGTGGGATCTCTCTTAAAGACCCTTGAAGAAACTACTTGTGCTACTCTTGAGTTGCCTTGATAAACCTAAACATGCTGGTACCTCCAAAAGTTTCTCATTTAAAGAGACACAGGCATGACTCTTAACATTGCCTGTGTAATTGGGATGAAGTTTAAAAGATTCTCATCTAGCTAGCCAACTCTCCCTGAGTGGGCCAAGTGAGACACCACCATCAGCCAGGCTGCTAGGACATCAAGGACAACAGTAACAACAGCAGCAACAGCGGGAGCTCACATTTATTTGGTGAGCACTGTTTTAAGGGCTTCACCTTGTACAAAGTGCCTTACTATGGTAACTCAATATTATCTCCAGCTGAGGCATCCTATATAATCCTATATAATAAAGAGCTAATATGCAAATGGTTGTCATGCCCTCACACCTTAACAGCTCAAGCACTCAACACTGGGGAGAGAGGAATGGGACCAGCCAGGCACAAATGAGCTCATGAGAGAGGAATGGGACCAGCCAGGCACAAATGAGCTCGTGAGAAAGGAATTGGACCAGCCAGGCACAAATGCGCTCACGAGAGAGAAATGGGTGGGACAATCCACACACCCTACAGTCCCTGTGGTCCCAGGCGCCAACAGCTGTGCCTGCACCTGTGGCCTGGGAGAGAGACAAGCTGCCTGCCCAGCGGTCCTGGGTGTCTGCAGCTGCAGTCCAGGCGAAGCTGCCTGCCCACAGTCCCCTGCTGCTGTGGCTGGCCCGGGCAAAGCTGTCCCAGGTCCTGGGTGCCTGTGGCCAGCCAGAGGGAGGGAAGCCCAGGTCCTGGGTGCCTGCAACTGGCTAAAGGAGGGAATCCTGGGTCCCGGGTGCGGGGCAAGGCAGATGTGGTTACGGGCAATCAGGCCAGCTGGGGAGCAGTTAGGGGTGATCAGGCAGAAAGAGGTGGTTAGGAGCAGTCAGGCAGGCAGAGGGGTTAGAGGCGATCAGGCAGGTGAGCGGTTAGGAGGCAGTGGTCCCGGATTGCGAGAGGCAGTCGGACATCCCCCGAGGGGTCCCAGATTGGAGAGGGTGCAGGCAGGGCTGAGGGACCCTCCCCCCTGCCCCTGTGCATGAATTCCATGCACCCGGCCTCTAGTAGAGAGAATAAGTACCTTGCTCAAGGTCACACAGTCAGCATGTGCTGGGGTCTGGACTTTGAACCCAGGAAGTCTGGCTCCAGAGCCCATGCCTTTAACCTCTACAAAATGGGCACTTTTCTTAATACCAGTGTTCTATTTGAACCCTAAAAACTGACCCATACTTGGCAGACTCTGCCTTTCCCCTTTGGTCTAACTCCTTATATTATTTAGGCTCATGTCTTTCTTCTCTACTAGCATGTAGGTGCCTTGCAAGGTTTGAGCTATTTCTTTTTAATTTAGTATCTACACCATGAGTGCTCCATGGTTTCAAAAAAAAAGTCAACAAAAAGAGTTCCTTTCAATTTTCTATCCTCCAGTTTACTTATGATTCTCTCAAAGAATAAAAATCTAATGACCAAATTGATAGAAGGAGGGGTGGTCTTCTTAGGTATGAAAAAATTGTGAAAAAACTAGGGGCAGGAAGGTGTGGAGTAAACTGGGAAGAGAGGACAGTGAGCTCCCTGTTGCAAAACCTGTGTTTCCTAGGTAGGATATTGGCTTTGACTTGAAGTATAACATATACATAGAAAAGTATCTACACCATGAGTGCTCCATGGTTTCACAAGTGTGCAGCTCAACCAATGCATCTTCACAAACTGAGCACAGTGTGCAGCATCACCCAGATCTAGAAACAGAACTCCTTTACCCACTTTGCTTCCTCTAGTCCTTAGCTCCCCCAAGGGTAACCACTGTTCTGACATTTAACAGCATAGAACAATTTTGTCCCTTTCTGTACTTTTTATAAATGGAACACATACAGTATGTATTCTTGTGTGAGATTCATCCCCAGTCTAGAGATGAAGACCAATCATTCTCAATGCTATGCAGCATTTTGCATAAATAGACGACAATTTATTTATCTATTCTATTGCAGATGGCCACTGGATTACTTTCTAGGATTTGGGTATTATGAATAGCATTGTTATAAACATTCTTGTGCATGTCTTTGGTTAGACATATGTAAGCATTGCTGTTGGTATGTACCTAGGAAAGGACTTGTGGAGTCAAGGGGTAAAAATGTTCAGCTTTAGTAGCTACTGCCATGCATTTCCCCCAAAGTGGTACCTCTATACATTTTAAAATTTAATAAAGATCAAAACTACCCTATAAGTATTATAATTTGGATGAACAAACAAAGGCCCAGAGAGTTGCCTAAGGCTAAATAGGTGTAGGAATGAGTCTGGATTCAAATCCAGCACCACCTGATATCAAAGCTCATGCTTTTCATCACTACTCTGACCTGCTTTTATATTTTGGAGAGAATTCATGCCTTCACTTCCCTCACTGTCTGCAGTAGAACCTTTGCTGTTGCATTAAGGTAGAGAAGACTGAATGTGTGAGACTGCCCTATTTGGTGTGGTATCAGGAGAACCATAGTTTAGTTGGTATAATAATCGTTGAGGCTGCTATGCAAGAACAACCTTGCATCCCCCTCCAAAGCACTTAGGGATAGAGAATGCCCACATCCTATGCTTTTGCCAAAAGACACAAACAAGTGGGTGTATAGAGAATTGGTAATGCAGGTGAGACATCTGACAGGTGTTTCAGGTCGCAAGAAGTTCTGCTAGCTATGGGTGGTCATATGAGATGAAAACTTTCATTATTGTGTCAGTGACAATGTTTTTGAAGTTTTAGTATTAGGAGCGTATCAGTCAGGACTCTTAGTCACAACTCAACTCAAACTTACTTAAGCAAAAAAAATATTTTTTGTTCATGTAATGAAAGTCCCAGGATCCATTGGGCTTCAGGTCTGCCTGCATCTAGGTGCTAAAACGTCACTAGAACTCTGTATTTATCTCTTGGCCCTGCTTTCTTCTTTGACTTCATTCTTAGACAAGATAATCCAGAATAATAATAATGGTATCTGTCAGCAACTCTGGATTTCATTCTAATAGTTTGACAACATGGTAAGCAGAGGAGCCTTTTCCCGATAATTCCAGCTGTAGTCCCAGAGTTAACTCTAATTTGACTCAGTTTGGGTGACAGGCTCATCCCTAACCTAGTCACTATGGCAGCAGATCGGAATGTGATAATTGGCTAAACTGGATTGTAGGGTCTGGGGTTAAGATGAACCCCAACTGAATGACCTGAATTGAGATTTCTGGTGCAAATCATTTTACTATCAAAGTGAAGCAGGGATGTAGTGAAAGGGGGGCAAGTAAAACCAATGAAGAGCCATTATGCAGATTTTCTCGCCCTGGAACACTACTAAAAAGTGCTAGAGGAAAAGCTGGCAAGTTCAGTCTGGGTCCTGTGGCATACCAGCAAGGGCTAGGCATGAGGAGAGTGGTCATCTGCCTTCAACATCTATCCTGGTTCTAGGCACAGGCCTGACTTTCTCCTGGGTCTGCCTCAATGGAGCAGAGGAACTGGAGAGAGGGGACCATGCCTTGGTAAATAGCCCACGTGTCAGTCCTGTGAGGGTCGCCCTGCCTCCTAAGCAGCCGGATAGTGAGACATTAGCAAAGATGTTAACCCCACATAAAAAGCATGCCGTTCAATAATTATGTAAATTAGCTGGCAATTAGATAATGTCACTCACGTTTCCTCTCCTGCTAGATTTCCACACAACAAATAACTGCTTTTGAGCTTCTGCACCAGCTTGGATAGTCCATGCAGTCTCTGGGGCAAATCAGCTACACCCGTGGCTACCTGGGCCACCCTATGGCTCAAGAGAAGGTGGCAGCTGGATGACTAGGTGGGGAGGGCTTCTGTCTCCCATTTTCCCATTTCCTGAGCTTTGGTGTAGCCCATTAAAGGGCTAAGGAAGGCCAAAAGATAAAGGAGCCATTGGCTTGAGACCTGTGATACTTAATGTAAGGGGATCTTTAGCTTTTGGCCACTTTGGCAATTTCCCAGTGGCCACTGGAATGTTCCCAATCCAAGAAATAAATGGAAGGGCTGGAGGTGAGAATGTGGGCAGCCCCAAGGCTGTGAAGACCAGATAAACCCAATTTTGATGTCACCAGTCTTGAAATCAGATTCTTCCTGGCCCCTGTAGGAAAGAAAGCTTGGTTTTCCTTAGACTTTCTGATCCCCCACAATGCAGGCAGGGGAATGTTGGTACCTCCAATGCTGGGCTTCTGGGAAGGACAGAGAATCAGACCAGAGAAGGTCAGCAGGCAGGACAATGTGGCCACCCCAGAGCAGGCTGGGTAAATTCCCATGATCCTCTGCACAGGAGAGTGTTCCTGGGCAGCTTAGTTAATTCTTGGGTTTCCCCAGATCACTAGGCTTGTGCTGCATTGTCCTTTGGGGCCATCTGAAGTTGGCATCCAGAGAAGTGTGGGGGCTCAGGGTTGCTGTCATGGAGCAGAAGTCAATTGATCCCCAGGAATTCTCTTCAGCTTTTCTTTTCATGCTTTATTCTTTGTACACATGTTCCCTGAGCTTCCACTCCATGCCCAGGTCCTGTGGCAGGCACCATGGTGAAGTAGGCCTGCCTCAAGGAGCTCCCCATCAAGCTTCCTGAGCCTGGGCTCTTCATTGCTGTGCTTCATGTCTCTAGTCTACATTTGCCCCCACTACTTTTTGATGACCTTGAGGGTGGGAATGGTTTCTTATTCTGCTTTGATATAGCAGTGGCTGGAAGGAATCAGAGCTCAATAAACAGACTGAATTGAGCAAGTCATTTAATTTATAGACAAATAATGACTCTCAGAGGCCCAGGGGTGAGTTGATAGTACCAATCTCAAGAAGTTTCTGGGGACTGTTCATTTAGAGGGTCTTCCATGTCCCTGCTCATCTATAATACTGGGCCCTCCATCTGAATGTCCTTGCCTCCCCCTAAGGATGCCTGTCAGCCAGTGGACTCCTTGGTCTAAATGGGCAAGGGGCACTAGGATAGTGTCACTGTGAAAGCACTTACCAAGCTTCTTGGTTTCACACACAATGGGCTTCATGATGTATGACATGATTTTTACATGCTCAGCTCATCAATAATTTCAGGCTTGGGGTACCCCTTGTGAGAGGCGTGTATTTTATGATCAAACCTGCCTTGATTCCCCCACCTCTAAATCAAATGTATGACTGGAAAGAGGAGGAAGGGGAGCAGCTGTCCTCTGAGCACATTTTCCAAGACTGAACCCTTATCAATAATTTTATTTGAGGAAATACATAGATGTGGCAGTTATTGAGCCCAGAAGGTGCCCTCTTTTCAGGACAAGGGTTTCTTCTCTCCCCTAGGATGTTGCCTTTTGCCTTGGTTGCCATCCCTCCCGTCAATGAGCACATTCTAAGAGATTGGGCCATGTGTCATCTCCTGATAGTCACCTCTGGCTTCATGTCTTTCACTCACTCCATTCCAATAGCACCAGCCTCCAACATACTAGCTAGCCTGTTCTTGTTTTAAGACCTTTGCATGGACTACTACTTCTGGAACATTCTTCTATGATATTTACATTACGAGTTCCCTTACCCTCTTTCAAGGCTTTTCTTAAATCAAACCTTCCCAAAGACTCTGATTTGTGGTGTTTGCCTATTTTCATGTGTGAATGCTCCTAGCACAGTTGACTTCATGCTACCAAAGTGACATTGACTAGCTCAAAAATTTCTGCTATTTTAACAGTTGGTTCTCACCAGCCTGCATGAGTGGCACTCCATATCACTGTGTCCATGTTCAAGTTAAGCATCTGTTGCACCATTGGAGGTGCCCATTTCATACTTGGGAACACAATGTGTGGACAAGACCTTTTATAGAACAAATGTTTTTCTTAATGGGCTCAGTCAGCCTCTTGTTGATTGGGTTTGTTTGTTCAGTGGAAATAAGTGTGTGTTCCTGGTTAAAGAACAGCATTTTCCTCTTCATAGCAGGGTAATGACTAGCTTTGCTAATGTGGTCGTCATTAAAATAGTGAACAGTACTGGTCTGACAGAGACCATGGTGAATTATCAAATATGTCAATTAAGCAGCAACTTGCACAGCTCTTGGAAATTACACTCATTGCTCTCATGTGAATAGAGGCATCTCCACTCAGCTAGATCAGCCAGAGTCTGCCTTCAGGAACCAGATCACTCTCCTGACTGGATGCTGGTGCATTTCCAACCAGTATATAACACACATGACATGCTCTAAGTCTGTAACATTCCTTAACTATTCATTTGTTGTCCATTCTGCAGTTTTCATAATTTAAAAAAAATTGTGTTTTAATATACTGTCCCCACTCCACAGATATATGCACTCATACATACATCATACATCAATGGCTGCTCTTCTCATCCCTTCCTATCTGGACATAAGAAAGGAAGGAATCTAGTGTTCATTGAGCATCTCTTATGTTATAGCCTCAAGCTAGGATCTTCCCATACATAATCTCATTTAATCCTCTCTCAATCCTGGTAAAGAGGCTAGTATTTTTTCTACTTTGCAGATGAGGAAATAGAAGCTCAAATAGGTTAAGAAATGTGCTTAAAGTTCCACATACAAGAACTAGTATTCAAACTCGACCCTAAAGCACATATTTTGACCTTTCTCCCTACCATTTAGTAAGAGATAAGGATTCTTTTGCTTATTATTCATCTTCTAATGTATTTTCGCTGATTTTTATAAATATTTCTTTCAAAAATTAAAGGTGGGAATCTGTCTTAGGCCGCCTACACGCAAGTATTATCAAGTTGGAAAAGAAAAAATCTAAAAAAAACCAAACCCTCTGTCATTTTCATGTTAAAATTATGTGTGTGTGTTTGAATGTATACGTTAACACTTATTTTAAAAATAAACTTTGGCTATGTGACCCTGTGATATGAATATTGTACAAATGTGCTGATATGGCTTTGGGGGTTTTATGCTATTTTTGCATGTGGAAAAACTGAGTGCATTATTAGGAGCTGAGCTGGGGGTCCTGCAAAGGCTTTGGAAGAACCCTGGTCTTCTGTCCAGTTTGAAGCACCAAGCATTGTGGGAATCACTAGAATAACCTGGCTCACGATCCAACCATATTTGTGAGCTAGGATGCAATATTTTCCTGACACATGCCCTAATCTTCCTCTCCTTCTCTCCTTTCTCCCCACCCACTTCTTCCTGCAGGAGTCCTGGGAAGCAGGTTATGGGCAGGACTGCCTCTGGCCCACACCATGAAGCCTGAGTCTGCATCCTCTCTGCTGAGGGCCAGGCTCTGTGTGCGCACTCAGCTTCCAGCTGCCCCTCTCCCTGTAGCCCCCTGCTGCTAAGAGGAAGATCTTCAGGACTAATCTTTGGCCTGTTTCTACCTGTCACCTGGCTCACCTCACCACCCACTCCTCCTCCATCACGGCACCCTGGACCCCAGCCCTCTCCCTGGCCTCTCTGGCTGGGGCATTTGGGGGTCCGCTGGGAGGAGTGCATTGCTGAAGGCTCTCACCCACCACTTACCTTCTCCTCCTTGAATCAAGGCCTCCGGATCCACATGGATAGCTGAGATCTTTTCTTGGAGAAAGGCACTTTGCTCCTCATTTCAGACCCTCAGTGCCCCCACCTGACTTTCCTCCTCTTTGGCTGCCCTTTCTTGCTCCTGTGCCCATCTCACTTTCCTCCTTCCTCACCCTCTCAATATTTGTGTGATTCTTCCTTTTGTGTGCTCTCTGTCCCCAACCCATCTTTTCTCCCTCTCTCCCTTCTCTGCGAAGGGGGATCATCCCCTGAGGGGGGTTCCCTGGCTGTCTGCTCCTCTGGGCTCTGTCTGGTCCCCACAGCCATGATGAGTTTCACCACACACTCCGTGTTCTTCACCCTGAAGGCCAGCGTCCTGCTGGGGTCCCTGCTGGGGCTATGCCTGGGCCTAGAATTCATGGGCCTCCCCAACCAGTGGGCCCGCTACCTCCGCTGGGATGCCAGCACACGCAGCGACCTGAGCTTCCAGTTCAAGACCAATGTCTCCACGGGGCTGCTCCTCTACCTGGACGATGGCGGCGTCTGCGACTTCCTCTGCCTCTCGCTGGTGGATGGCCGCGTGCAGCTCCGCCTCAGCATGGACTGCACTGAGACTGCTGTGCTGTCCGACAAGCAGGTGAATGACAGCAACTGGCATTTCCTCATGGTGAGCCGTGACCGCCTGAGCACGCTGCTGGTGCTGGATGGTGAGGGCCGGTCTGGGGAGCTGCAGCCCCAGCGGCCCTACATGGAGGTGGTTAGTGACTTGTTCCTGGGTGGAGTCCCTGCAGACATACGACCTTCTGCCCTGACCCTGGAGGGAGTACAAGCTATGCCCGGCTTCAAGGGATTAATCCTGGATCTCAAGTACGGCAACTCAGAGCCTCGGCTTCTGGGGAGCCAGGGTGTCCAGTTGGATGCTGAGGGACCCTGCGGCGACCGTCCCTGTGAAAACGGTGGGACCTGCTTTCTCCTGGATGGCCATCCCACCTGTGACTGTTCTACCACTGGCTATGGTGGCAAGCTCTGCTCCGAAGGTAAGGCCCTCTTCCTTATTCCTATTCAGTGAGTTGGGTGAAGGCCAAGAGCCCTGGTAGAAACCAGTCATTCCATTGAAGTGCATCTTTAGCTGCATGTTAGATAATCTGGTCCTTTCCCCAAGGAGCTAGTGAAAATCCTTTGCTTGCTCTCAATGGAAAATCCATCAGCTATCAGCAGAAAGAGAATTCTGGCTACTCAATCCTGGGCTTCTTACTCAATATTTGGCTATACTCAAAGGGCTGGATGAAGTAACTGTAGAATCTGTGCCCAGCTCAGCTCCTTCCACCCAAGCACAGCTTAGCAGGATCAACACAGGGCAAGAAATCAATAGAAATTGGCAAAGTGGTTATCTCTGTCCCTCCTGATTCCTTGAAAATTGGACCCCTAGGGATGGGTGGAAAACTTCCCATTACTTCCTCCTTATAATCCACAGCATAGGGAATGCCTGTGCAAAGAAGAACTAGGGTGGATAGATTGCATGTCCATGTTTGGCCCCACTGTAAATCCAGTCCTTCAACCATGCCCCTCCTCTCACACTATTCTGGGAGGCGTCTAGAGGATGGATGAGGCATCTGGGGATGGGCTGTCTTGCCTCCTCCTTCTAGCACTAGGATTTTTCATATGAAGTTCTTCTTTCCTGTTCTCTCCTCTCCATGTGTGAGAACGGTACAGGAAAGCACAGAAAATGAAAGGACCCTTGTCCAGCCAAGCCTCTGAGAGAGCTGGCAACACTTAGCATAGTCATGGAGAACATCCCAAGTTCAACTACAGTTTCCCAGGAAGAGGGAGGAAGGGACTCATGCCCAAGGCTGCCCTCATCTTATTCATCAAATTTTGACTATTTGGGATTAGATCTGAGAAGTGTCCCAGGCTTGACTTAAAATCCAGATTCCTGGACTCACTAAAGGCCTAGATTTCAATAGGAAGGACCACTGAAATGACCAAGTATATGAGAACTGGCCATATGTGTGTGTGTGTGGTGAGGTTGGGATGAGGAAGAGGCAAGGAAGTTACATTTACTCTCATCCTTTTGGAGTTAAACCCTGGATTCTTCTAGAGATGTTTGTGTAATCATTTCATGCTGTTCTCTTCATGAAGGTGTGGAATGGTATAGGGCTTAATAGACATCCTCAACTTTGGTTGCATAATAGGATCACCTGGAGGAGTTTAAAAACTCATAGCACGGACAATTTATTCAGAAGTTTATGGAGTGTGGGATCCAAACATCTGTATATTTTTTGAGGCTCCCTGGTGATTCTATTGTGCAGAACCAGCAGGCTAAGTGAGGTCAGGTCAGTAGGGCCAGGTAAGTGTCTTAGCACTGACTCCCAGGATCTCTTTGAGGTGAGGCCCCACTACCTTGAGATTTTTAATGAGAAATGGTTCTGCAGGTGTTCCTCAAACTTTCTCAGGAAGAGCTGAACCCCCAAAGCAGGTTGTAGTTGATAAGAACTTTAGTTACTAGGAGCTATTTAAACAATGTTTAAAATCAAAGCTAAATTTATTTCACAGGTGATACGTACTGGAGACTAGGACACTTTCAGGGTCTTGTTGGAGGCCTCTGTGTAGGTCATGTATGGGCTATCACAGGGGTGTTTCTGGGTCTCTGCTGCTTCTTTCTTCTACTGGGTTGGGCATCGTATTTCCCTTCCTTTGGATGGGCTACAGGCGAGGCAGATGCTAGACATGCATGTCATCTCTTCTGGCTTCTGTTCCCCCCACCCTCACCCCACAATGAACCCACTGGAAAAAGGGATGGGGAACAGGGGCCAAGCCAACCCCAACCCACAAAGCCACGTCAGGAATATGGTTATTGAAGCACTTCTCACAAGCAGGTGCCTTCTGGAGCTGACTGCTGTTCCAAAGTGTCTTGGCTTTGGAGAAAGTCCTTCCTGAAGATGCTGACATGATCACTTGTTTTTCATTCGCCCAAAGGATCTGTTCAGTTCTCAGAACTTGTACTGAAAGCTGGCATTCTTCCTTTCTAGGGACCAGGGTGTTTGCAAGTGTGTTGCTAACTTGCTGATTATACTTGATTGCATTTTTTTTTTGCGTGTTTAAAAAGAACTCATTTCCTCTGGGCAGGTCTGGATCAGCACTTTTCTGCAGGAAGAATCTCTATACTGTGTATGTACACAATTAGTCTTCTCTCTTTTTGTTTTGGTGTGTGACCAATAGCAGAATTTCTTTGAAGCAGATTGAAGATCAATTTTTAACAGCTAAATGCAATATGTATATTTTAACAATAGTTCTTTCTACAGGGTTCAGATCATCTCGTGGCGATGGACTGATACTTCTATTGGTAGAAGGCAAGCAAACAGCTTAGATCATTTATTCCCCTGATATGTAAATAGAGTAAATAAACTGTTTAGTAAGAGGAACACTTGGTTGGCCTGGAACAAAGCCGTGCCGAGGTTGAAGTGAGGGCAGCTCTTGGGGAAGTATTAGAATTTACTGTTGATAACTTGGAGCCTGTTGATCCCGGTAATTGTCATCATGTCTAATCAATCACAAACATGCATCACAGGCTTTTGGAGAGTATCTGTTCTCGCTACACACAGTTAATTTTTAGAGTAAATGGGGAAAACTCACCTTAACATATTAAGGGGGAAAAATCACAGCAGCTGCTGAGTGTCAAGCATATCTGCATAAAACAAGATAAATAGCCTAAAAAATTGCCTACCCATTTTCCTCAAGATAATGTGGTGAAGCAGGTAGTGAGGATGCATCCATTCCCTCTTCCCCCTTTACATTGTACAGGTCACAGATCTGAAACCAGGGGACTTATTCCCAGCAGTCAGTCCTGTGTACCAGGCATCTGATTGTCCCAATGTGTAGGATGAGCCCTACCCTTTCATTGCATGAGGGCTTGCATTTGGTGTGGAAGATTCATTTTGTACTTTGTGCTTTAGCAGTTCAAGAGCAAGAAGAGTTGAGTGGGCTCCTGCAGCTTCAGATGGATGTGGTCAGGGCCTGTTGGAGGCCCTCTCTGTGGTCCATTAGCTCCTAGCATGCCGGCGGGGTTGATGTTTGTTTGGCCTCTGGTTTTCTATGCCTCAATGGCTCCAAAATGTCTCCATGTTGCCCTTCAGGAAGAATGCATATCTCTTTTATGGGCTTTGGGCTATTCTCATCCCCTGTTGGTGTCTTCTCTGGTTAAAACCCAGAGGGCACCAGAAATAGTTGCTGTGGGAGAGTTGGGCGTAGTGGTAAGAGGTTCCAGACACAGTGTTCTCTGTTAGTTGCTGAAAGGCTATTGGCTCTAGTTGCAGACCCAATTCCACATAGCCTTCCTGGGAAGATTTCATTCTGAGACTCCCAATGTAATTTATGGTCATGTTGCACATTCTGGCACATGATGGAAGGAAGAATAACTAAATTTTTACTTCTCGGTGTTATGTTTATGAATAAAATATTTCGGGGCTTAACTTCAGCTTTGTTAATGTTGCCATTTAATCTTGCCTTTTCAGTCATGTTCTTGGAGGATAGAAGAAGTGCAGACAATTCAAACTGATTCTAAAATGAAAGATATCTGCTTTGGAATTTAGTTAAGCTAAGGAGCAACACAGTCACCTGGTGTTTGCTTAGCACAACCTGTCCTATTATGGGCAGCCCTGAAGCCCACAAGACAATGAGGAGGTATCCCAAGCTCCCGCTAGGGAGCAAGTCCCTCATGTGTCATTGAGAGCTTGTCATTACCTTGAAATGAGTTTAAAGTTAACTGTTTTTGTAAAAAATATGAATGTGCATGTATTGAATTTCACAGC
Source organism: Myotis nattereri (assembly GCF_964212035.1). Taxonomy (NCBI): domain Eukaryota; kingdom Metazoa; phylum Chordata; class Mammalia; order Chiroptera; family Vespertilionidae; genus Myotis; species Myotis nattereri. The sequence goes on along the minus strand of NC_138075.1, from coordinate 20,762,270 downwards.
AATCTTATGGTCATGAAGAACTGACTCATATCCAAGGTGTATAAATTTCAGTACTAATCTCCATGAAGAGTTCATTTAGCATGATGTCAGCCTGTTGCAGGTGGGGTGGGGCCATGGGAAGATGGAGAAGGACTCACAGGTTGATCTCAACTCCCAAATGTTGGTACGTGGGCCAACTATTTTTTTCTGCTGACATGGGCAGGTGTACAAACCAGAAGTTGCTTGTCTTGAGTCTCAGCTATAAAGTTTTTAGGTGTTGGGATCCTACAGTGAAGTATAGTGGTGAGTGTTGGTGACAGGGGCCAGACCCTTATTACAAGCACACTGTCGTATGGTGCCGATTAGTCTACTCCCCCAATCCTCCTACTGTCTGAAGCTGACAGCCTATACCAGTTGGTTTGATTGATGGCTCAATACCACTGTGTAGCCTTGGTATGCCTTCCTGAAAGTTAATTTTAATCATTTCTTTTTTTATTGAGAATTTTGTGACTTTGCCCCCATTTCTCAAAGCCAGAACTAAGATGAAATGGTGTTTCAAGAGAAGATGCTTACCTGAGTATTTACAAGGGCCAAAGACATCGGATGCTGGAGTTGAGTACCAGTGATTGCCACAGCTGGATCCTCCTGTTTTGGACACGTGTAAAAACACAATCATCTTCCCTCCCCCTTCCCAGTGTACATCCTGCCAGAATTGTAACTGGCTTTGTTCCTAATCTGTGTTCCTGAAAGGCTTGCAGGGTGGGAGGCCGAGGGGAGTGCTGAGTAGTCAGAGAGTAAAGGCTGACTTCTTTCAGAATCTTTCTTCCTGGTATGGAGCCTGCAGCACAGAAGTAAGGCCTTAAAACATACACAAAGGAGGACTGCTGCTTCTGAGACATGGTGCCCCACGCATTCAGGCGTTAGGTTGGGACCAGCCCAGCCAGCAGGGGCTGTCACTAAATGGAGCCTGAATAGGGGTCTGATTGCTCCTTTTTCCTCCTCTCCTCCTGATTACCAAATGAAATTTCCTGGTATGCTGTATGCTAAATGGCAGAGCAGCCGCCTGCCACTTGCTCCAATAATCCCTCTTTTAACTGCTGAGGGAAGAGCAATTTTTTACACCTCCCCCCATAGCATCTCTGCCTCCTTCAGAGAAATAAGACCCTTCTTCCTTGTTCCCCCTCAATGGGGTGAGAACAGCCTTCCTCCTTTGCAGGGCCTGCACACCAGCTGCAGGGGGTGGGTCTGGGTGATGCTTCAGTCCAGGGTTGAGGGTCGGCAGGCATTTTGCCAGGAGCCTTGAGTGGCACATGAACTTGCATTTGCATTTGGTAATGAGACACCACAGGCCCAGTGCTGGGGGCTAATTATCCTCAAGTCCCCTAGCTCCCTTTGCAGGCTGCCCTGGAAAGATGGCTCCCAGTTCCTGGGGCAGCTGCTCATCAGCTGGGTCCTCTCCCTCCTTCACAGGCAGAAGAGGTGGGGTGTGGGGGGATGGGACTAAAGTGCATTCCCTAATGACTCCTATTGCCCTATAGTCACTGGCCCCACAGTGGTGTCCAGAGCAGTGAAGCCCCAAAGATGGGTCTAGAGCAGCCGTGGGCAAACTACAGCCCGTGGGCCGGATCCGGCCTGTTTGAAATGAATAAAACTATTGAAAAAAAAGACCGTACCCTTTTATGTAATGATGTTTACTTTGAATTTATATTAGTTCACACAAACACTCCATCCATGCTTTTGTTCCGGCCCTCCGGTCCAGTTTAAGAACCCATTGTGGCCCTCAAGTCAAAAAGTTTGCCCACCCCTGGTCGAGTGAGAGAGGCTTTGAACAGGGCTCTGAAGGTCAGTACCCTTTCTTGGACAAAAGTAATAATGATATTATTACTATTACTATGATTGACTACTACCATGTGCCTGACATCCTAGGTACTTATGTGCATTGTCTAATCTAATCCTCACTAGCCCCATTTTACAGATGAGGAAACTGAGGAGCAGAGGAATCTGGGACTTGAACAAAGCTTAGTGTAGTGGTTAAGAGCATTGCTCAGGAGTGAAAACATTTGGACTTAAATCTGGGCTTGTCCACTTACAAGTTGTATGTCTTTGGAGAAGGTTTTGGAAGCTTCATTATCCTCATCAAATAATAATAATAATAATAATAATAATAATAAATAATAATAATAATAATAATAATAGCTAACAATCATAGAGCACTCACTCCATTCTGCACTGTATTACCTGCTGTGCATGTATTAGCTCTTGTAATCCTCACAACCACTCTTGACACTCTTTATTGTTAGTCACACTTTGAGAATAAGGAAGTAGAGAGACAAGAGGTTAAATGACTTATCCAAGGTCACACAAGGTCACAGCCAAGCTGGTGTTTGTATCTATCTAGGCAGTCTAGCTTCAGACCCCACAGTCTTAACCACTGTACATCCTGCCTTGCAGCAAAGCAGGGATAATAAGAAATTGTACATTATGGAGTTGTTGAGAGCATGAAATGAGACAAAACATATAAAGTTATAAGCACAGACGATGGGAAAGAACAAGTTCTGACTCCGGGTTGTTGGTCTCTTGATGAGCATAACAACAAACCCTGTGTCAATTTAGTTTCACAGGTTTGAAGCTTTCTTTGAGCAGCCCCCACTCCCCCACTCCCCCAACCCAGCCCACCTCTGCCATTTTCCTTCATCTCTGTTTGAGAGGTGGCAGAGATCAAAGGAGGGTGATTTAAGGAGGGTATAGACTCCAATTTCATTGTCATTCACCCCTGCCTGAGGGCATAGGGGTCATTGAACATGGGTTGTGCCTGTTGGACTATATTCAGAGCTCTTTGCCTGTAAAAGAGGTGTTCTGGCCCCCACAGCAACCCGATGGGGCAGATGGGCAGGTAGGCAGGCCTTGCCATCCCACATAAAAGGTGAGAAGACCAAACCTAAGGTGCCTTTGAACTTGTTGTGGGTAGAAGGTGTGAGGGCAGGCTCAGACCTGAGAGCCCAGAGCCTCGCCATGGCATTTTATTTTTGCTCCTAGGTTCCCTTCTCAATTAACACAAGTGGCCTGTGTCTCCATGGAGAAATGGAGCATTGCCTCCCTGGATGCTGATGATAAGCAAAATGTCAAGCTTCTGGTGTAGGAGGTTATCAGTGAGGCCAGTCCCAGGAGACTTGCTCCTCCCAGTCAGAGAGAAAGAGAGAATATGAGAGCGTGAGAGAGAATGAAATGAATGATTCTGAGCATTCAGTTCTCACCCTCAAGACCCTGGTTTGAAAACATGTTTGGGTGGACCCATGGGTCCTGAGGCAGCTGGAGCGAACTATACCACACTGGATCATCACCGGGCAGCATGACCTCTGCAGACTTACCTCTGGTTTCCCAGGTGCCAGGAAGTACCCAGCACCATGGCGGTTAAGGACGGAGCTCCGGGATTACTCTGCCAGACTCTTTCTCACTCTCCTGATGCCTTCTGACTCTCTCCACAGATAACAAAACCAAACTCCCTTTCTCAATGTTTATTCTCCTCTTTTCCTTTGTGTGTGTGTGTAGAAGGGGGGATTATTACAGAGGCAGATTTACCATGAAACTAAAATTGTTATATATCCTCACTCCCATGGGCCCCTTCCAAGGCCCTCTACCTTATTTTGCATTTATAATTTTTTTTTTTTAAGGAATCCCCAATGTCACAAGCTCCCAGCCCCAGCTCTGTGGATCTGCCTCTGTTAAGAAGATGTGTTGCTGTCCGGTGACAGCAATGTTGCTCTGGGTGTATGTATGATCCCCCAATGACCTATGGCCCTTCATCACAGACAAATTGTCCTTCACTTCATAACCAACAAGGCAGGAAGAGGGAGTGAGGGAGGATGGAGGGCACATAGGAATATGGTTTGGGAAAGCATGGGAGGACATCTAGGATATCCAGTGGGTATAATGTATGCAGTAGACTTAAAGGCACCACCTATTGTTTGAACAGAGGGAACACCTAGGCTCCCTCTGGAGATTTTCCCAGCTGAAGTACGGATGTTTGGTTTGCCATGGCTCGGTGGGGGGCTGTGTTACAGGTGACAGGCTGTGGCTGATGGAGGAGAGACAGGCAGCGTGGCTCTGTAGGCCTGTCTCCGTGATCTATCTGGGAACTGACAGTGCCAGTGGGTTGTCATTACTGCTGTTGTTCTCCAGAAATTGATGTCTTTGGGTGACCTATTTAAAAGCAATACAGGGCCCCCTTTAAATGTGTCATTGTCTATATCTGCTCTCAAACCTCCACTGATGTCCACAATGTTCCTAAATAATGTACTTTCCAAAGTTAAAAAAAAATATATATATATATTTTTTAAACTCAAGAACCAGTACCGGCAGCTTTTAGAAACAAATTGATCTCAGCCATCCAGCCAAACCACCCAGCGCCACCCTGATAAAACTGACTTTGCATGTGGTCCCTGGAACTGGGAATGCTTTCAGCTCTTTCGGGGGAAATGTTGTACTCTGCAAGGGTATGCGAGGGCCTGGAGGTGTGGAGATGAAAGAGAGGCAGCGACATGAGCTGTAGGCAACGTAAAGCTCCCAGCTTAAGCTGCGCAATGCATTTAGGATCCTTTTGGTTTTACTGAGGCTTTTATTTAAGCATGGTATCTTTGTAGCTAAGAAAATGACCCAGGGGAGCTTTGCCTTCAAGTTTTCCTCGAAACTCTATGCATCCGATCCTCTCCTGACAGTTTTGCCTCCCGCCTGCCAGTTCGGTTTTCCTGAAGTGGTCCCCTTTGCAGGTGCAAAGCCTTCAGAGAACAGAGTCTCAGTACTCCAGTGGCTGTAGGCAACTCGAGGGTTGATCTCTCCACTCCAGCGGGCAGTGCATTCCAGGCAGTTCCATACCCACTCCTCCAGCGATGATTGACAATATGCAGCCTGCAGCCCCTGGAGAATAGAGACAGTGTAGTGTGATTGTCCCATTATTTACTTAATAAGCTGATTTCAAATAGAAACAAGTACCTGAAGTGTGAAGTGGGACGGCTGAAATCACTTACCCGTGATCCAAACTGGGAAAGGCTGGCAAAGCTGACACTTATGGTCCCATAATCCTCTTTGTTTTCTCAGGCTTCTCTCCTGTCCAGAAAGGGTTCTATCTCTGGAATGGTGAGCCTTGGACGGCTCAGGGAATGGGGAGGAGTGGGCTCTGAGGGTGTTAAGCTCTTACCCATGGAATTCTTAAAAGACTAGTCACTCCACATTATATTTGCTTGATCTGGGTCAGGAAAGACAGGGCTGGAGTTGAGGTTGAGGCAATGTTCTGTGAACCCCTTCTCGGTTTTTTTCTTGTGTACGGCATGAAGCACACACAGATCCCATGACCTGTGTAGAAGATGGTCTGATATTTATATGGCCTCCTGGTCATGGCTTTGCCCTGTGTGGTGCACTGGAAACCAAGGTACACAAGAAGAATCATCTACACTAATAAAAGAGAAACATGCAAATTAACCATCACTCTGCTACACCCACCAGCCAATCAGGAGCGAATGTGCAAATTAACCCAACCAAGATGGCAGCGGCCACAGAGCTGGAGTGAGCAGGAGGCTTGGGTTGCCCCCGGTGATGGAGGAAGACAAGCTTCCTGCCTGCCCTGGCTGGCCCTGGGCTCCACTCAAGGCTACAAAGTTTTAATTATAGAAAATAAATAAATCCCAGATACCTGCTTCCAGCCTGCCCTGGCCTCCACTTAAGGAGGCACTGAAAGAAAAAAAAGGAAAAAATGTAGAGGCCGGGAGCTTGGGTCACCAGGGGGTGTGGCCAGCCTAAAAACAGCCCTCAGCTCCTCACCCAGGCTGGCCAGGCACCCCAGCGGGACCCCCACTTTGAAGGGGGTGTGGTCAGCCTGAAAATGGCCCTCAGCCCCTCACTCAGGCTGGCCAGGCACCCCAGCGGGACCCCCACCCTGATCCGGGACACCCTTCAGGGCAAACCAGCCGGCCCCACTCATGTACCAGGCCTCTATCCATACTAATAAAAGGGTAATATGCTAATGATACTGGGAGACCTTCCAGGAGACCTTCCAGATGTTCTTTTGGACAAAGCCATGGTGGCGGAGCTGAGATAGAGGTGGTTAGAGGCCAAGAGGGGATGGCAGTTGTGGGTGATCGGGCTGATGGAGGGCAGGGCCGTTGGGGGTAAGCAGATCAGCAGGGGGCCAGTTGGAGGTGAGCAGGCCATTGGGGGAGGTCAGCTGAAGGTGATCAGGACAGCAGGGGGGCGCAATTTGGAGTGAGCAGGCCAGCAGGGAGGCAGTTGGGGGTGAGCAGGCCAGTGAGGAGGGAAGGTGGGGGTGAGAAGGCCAGCGGGGGAGCAGCTGGGGACAAGCAGGCCAGCAAAGGAGGCAGTTGGGGGCAAGCACACTGGCATGGGGGGGGCAGTTGGGGGTGATCAGGCTGGCAGGGGGGGATTTGGGGGCGAGCAGGCCAGTGGTGGGGGGGCAGTTTGGGGCGAGCAGGCCAGCAGGCAGAGTCGTTAGGGGAAATCAGGCAGGCATGCAGGCAGGTGAGTGGTTAGGAGCCAGCAGTCCCGGATTGTGAGAGGGACGTCCAGCTGCCAGTTTAGGCCCGATCCCTGTAAACCGGCAGTAGGACATCCAGTAGGAGGGGTCCCAGATTGGAGAGGGTGCAGGCCGGGCTGAGGGACACCCCCCCCCCCCCCCGTGAACAAATTTTGTGCACCAAGCCACTAGTCTACACAATAAAAGAGAAAGATGCAAATTGACTGTACATTTGCGATGCCCACCAGCCAATCAGGAGTGAGTATGCAAATTATGCAAAGCAAAGGTGGTGGGTTAATTTGCATACACAGGCACTGAGCTGTGTGTATGGGGGGAAGGGCGGGACTCCATGGTGACACCACTCCTGGCCTCTGGGCAGTGTGGGAAGGCAGAAAGGCGGCTCCAGTGGGAGCAAAGGTGGTGCTGGCAGCCAGGGGAAGGAAGGCCCATTCTTGCACGAATCTTCGTGCATCAGGCCTCTAGTGAGATAATAAGCTTGAAGAGGATTTTAAAGGTCACTGGGGCTAACTACTCCTTTCCTATCCTGTTTCCACTGAGCATTTGTTCCCTCCACCCCAGCTTCAGTGAAGGGGGCTCGGTGCTTTCCATAGCAGCCTAATGCATCTCTGATCACTGCTCTCAGGGAGTGAGCTCTTCCTGCCTCAGACCAAAGTCAGCTTCCCAGCCACTTCCTCATGGATCCTCATTCTAATGAAAGCAACCTGACCTTTGCAGTGGGCCTTGTGGGTGAGTCCTAACATTTTTGGATGATGCTTTGCAGGAAATAACTCCCATGTCAAGGTAAAATTCATAAGGGATTCTGTATTGTGGCACTAGCGGTGCACACACCACTGAGTTATTTAGAATTAACTGCTTGTGATTAATCTTAAACAATGTGGGAGGCATTGATGTGGAAAGAGAGTCTGATGTAAGCAGGTGATTCATGCTGTAGTCATTCTGTTCCTGGGGAGCGTGCACTCTGAAAGATTCATGGTTAGCCCATTTCTGGCTTTGTAATCTGTGCCGCATTTCATTTCCTAAGATGTACCATCATTCTCCACACACAGCCAGCTTTCAGCATCTCTGAATTTCCAAGGAGCCCCTTGGACATCTCTAATGGCTCAGCAATGAGATGTGAAGTTCTAGAAAGCTGTGGAACAGAGGAAAATGGAATTTGGATCAGACTTGCTTGACAAGCCCATCCTGGCAGCCAGGGCCAGACACCCCAACAGACACCAAGATTTTGCTAAGAAGCCTAACAGGATGCTTGAAATAAAAGATGAGGGTATGGGATGGAACAGTATTGGTAGTTGCTCCTGGAAACTGGCCTTGGAAGCATAAGCCCTGTCCGGGAATGCTCCTACTCTGCCAAGTGTCCCTGATATCCTGTGTTTTTGGCACTGCTGGGCAGGAGTCTCCTAGGGAGAGGGATTAGGCAGGGCTAGAGGATGTTATTCTGATATCGTCATAAACTGGAATTCCCTCCCGCACCCCAAAGGGGATAAGGCTAGTCTTGCCTCTCAGCAACCTTCCCATTGACAGTGCCTTTACTGACACTGCAGCAAAGAAAGGAGACCTGTCCTATAATTTTGTGGTTTAAAATAGTTTACTTTTGCCTGGCCAGTATGGCTCAGTGGTTGAGGGTCAATCTATGAACCAGGAGGTCACAGTTCAGTTCCTGGTCAGGGCACATGCCAAGTTGCAGGCTCGGTCCCTAGTGGGGAGCGTGCAGGAGGCAGCTGATCAATGATTCTGTCTCATCATTGTTGTTTCTATCTTTCCCTCTCTCTTCCTCTCTGATAGCAATAAAAATATATTTAAAAAATAGTTTACTTTTAAGCGCAAAGCCCACAGACATCATTTTGAATCCAAGCATTGAAATGTGCTCAGAGTCACTGACTTCTACTCTGAGGTTCCATTGTCCAGCCATGGGCCCCCAACATGTGCTGGGAAGTTGGCCTGACCATCTCATAGTCATGTGGTAACAGCTTCGGGGGAAGAAGATGTTGGGCTTTAGCTGCTGTAGAAACTTTGCTGTTTGCTTATTTTGATGTTGAATTTTCAGCCTTGTGTTAATGCAGATCGAGGCTATTTCCCCCTCTAGTAGAATATATAACCAGTGGCTACATTTTAATGTGTCTCTTGGCTCCCTTTGGCTTTCACATCCTTAATGCAGTTGCAGTAGCTCAGCTAGGTTTCCCAGTTCCTGTTGTAGGAACGTATGTGAGGAGGTATTCTCTTTGAGAACTGTAAGATGTGACATCAAGGTGGAACTCTGTTTCTCTTTGTTAATTACTGCACATATAGGCTTGGGTGCTAAATGCCACATATCTAACAAAAACCAGGTGCTCAATAAATGTTACTTGCCTTAATAAAGTACATTGTGTGTTTGTATGAGTGTGCATTTATGTTCTATATGCATACACATCTGTCTGTATTCATATATGTGTCTATGTGCTCCCTAACATGGGTGATGGGTGGATGCAGGGCCCCAGGAATGTGAGCTCAGTGATGGCAGTTGGATAATTTAATCAGTGAGGTCAGATATGACTTGGACCACAGTGGCCTGGACCATCATTGGAAAAGCTTTCTCTCTTTTAATGGGAAAGGTGGTGTTTTTACTCTGGGAAAGTTTTCATTGAATCTGTGTCAAGTACATATACAGTCCACTTGGTTTGATATACTTGAGGACAGACTAGAAAGAGTTTGTTGTTGTTGCTGTTTACAAACCAGTGGTTTCCTGTAACAATTATAGGCAGTAGCCAGCCTGGGACCATGTAAATGCATGTGGAATGGCTGTTTGAGGCAGGCATGTTGTCGTCACTGGAGATGGAGAGGCCCCATTAGCTCGTCTGGATTCCCTGGAGAACACAAGGCTCATTGGGGACAGGATAATTGGCCGTGGGAATCGGAAGAGCTGCTGTATGGAGGAGGGAGTGGTTACAGGGTGAGGCACTTGAAGGGATCAGAGCTTCAGAGGAAGAATTTTGATGCTTAGAGCTGTTGAACCATGAAATCCATAGCCTTGTCAAGCCCAGTCACTGGAAGGGTGTAGCAGGTGAAGTGATACCTGTCAGGAGTGGGTGCTGGCGTGTATGTGCCTCCAAAACAAGGACTCCATGGTTTTGGGATCTCAACAGCCAGGTCCACCCTTATGTTTTATTATATATATTCTCTTCCTTCCAGGGGGTGGAAAGATATGCTCTAGATCAGTGGCCTTGAAAAGGGGACACGTTCAATGCCATTCTTTGGGGATGTAGGAAAGAGACAATGGAAATGTCTGGTTAACTTATATGCAAATTATTTATAAATAAATATATGTCTATTGGAAAAACATAGTAAAATTATTTTTTCTAATGGGGAGCTTGGTCAGAAAGGTTTGAAGGCCACTAAAATCTGCATTTCACTCTCTTTAATCAGTTATAGTTACTGTTGGCTTTCTCATCCTTGGGGCTTGCAGCTTTCAGGTTCCTGATGCCAGTGGTGTGTGTTGGGCGCCTCTACTCTGTCATCAGCCCTGTGTGTGTTGGTCTTGGTTGACATGGCCAGATGATTTTGAAGGGTCCCATAGGAAGGTACTGCGGTCACACTCCCTCCTTCCGAGGCCTCACTGTTGGGAGTTACTAATACAGATGGTCCCTGACTTAACGTGATTCCATTTATGATTTCTTTGACTATGCAATGGTGTGAAAGTAATAGCATTAAATAGAAACCATACTTTGAATCTTGAAATTTGGTCTTTTCCTAGAGATATGCAGTACAATACTCTCTTGTGATGCTGGGCAGCGGCAGTGTGCTGTAGCCCCAGTCAGTCCCACCATCATGAGGGTAAATGACTGGTACGCTATTGTGTTGGATGATTTTGCCTAACTCCAGGCTAATGTAAATTCTGAGCACATTTGAGATAGCCTTAGCTAAGTCATGATATTTGGTAGGTTAGGTGTAGTAAATGCATTTTCAACTTATGATATTTTCAACTTTGGATGGGTTTATTGGGACTACTATTTCAGAGCTTCTTTCAGTATAAAAGTCATGGTATTTACTGGTTTAAGTTTGGAATGTGTAAGAGAACAAACTCTTTGAAGTACCTTCAAACATTAGCAAAGCAGTTGGTGATGTATAATCATCTAATTGTTGGAATAGGCCTTCTGTTTATTGGAATAAGTTCATTCTTCTAATATTCATGGAGTGAGTTCCTCTTATGTACCAGTGTGGTCCCTGCCCTTGAGGAGCTTATGGTTTAGTTGGGAAGCCTGTCAGGCCAACAGGTGCAAAAGACATTGGCGCTGCTAATATACCATGTAGCGTGTTTGCAGAGTAGCTCATGAGGAGTGTTCCACCCTGGTTGGGGGGGGGGGAGGGGGTTGGGTTGGAAGACATCCCACAGTGGAAACTATTGGGCTAGATTTGGGAGCTTTATTTAGCAATCTTGGAGGAAGGGGCATTTGGGGCAGCCCTATGAAACAGTGGGGTGCTGTTTCCAGTAGTTTGTAGTAGTTAATGTGGCTGGTTTGAAGGACTGAGGCCAAGGAGAATAATACAAGAAGGAGTTAGGTGAGGCGGCAGGGGCGGGTCTTAAACACTATGTAAGGATTTTGGACATTATTTCTTCCTGCAGTTGGGAGCCATCAGAAGTTTTTTAGATGAGTATTCACAATCAGATTTTAATGTTAGAAAGAGCTCTGGGGGCAGTTTGCACAATAGGTTGGATGGCAATTCGGGAGGTCAGGAGGGACTTTGTGTGGTTTTGGTGAGAGAAGAGTCTGTACTGTGTGAGGGTAGTGATGGAAGAAGTACTGACTGCAGAGATGTTAAGAGAGAAACTTAATAATTGGAAAGTCAATGACTTTTAGTGTTTTTGGGCTCAGCCTGCCTGGTTCTGATACACACTAGGCTGTGCAAACTTGGGCCAAGGACTTAACTTCTCTGTGTTTCAATTTTACTATCTGTGAAATGGGAATAATAGTGCCCACCATTTTGGATTGCTATGAGGCTTAAATGAGCTAATGCACATAGAATGCTTAGAACAATGCTGGGTACATAGTAAGAATTCAGTGAATGGTAGCCATTATTACAAATTGTTATTGATTTATTAAAAAGGGGAAGGAGGAGCTTTGGTAACATGCTTTTCTGGTTATAGGTATAGCTAGAACAGGAAAGTCAGTGGGAGGAGCAGATTTGGGGTACAGGTGGGGTAAAGGTAATAATCAAATTTGGTTTGTCTATATCCTGACTTCTCTTCAGAACCTGTAGGGCACCTGCAGGGAGATGGGCAGAAGCAAGCAGGAGCAATGTTTGTGCTAGGGAAGAGGACAGGGCTGGCCCAGATGTTAGCATTCTTGTTTTAGGGGGGAAAGAAGGCTTGCACACAGATAAGGTTGTCAAGGCAAGGAATATAATTGAAAGGTGAAGACTAACCTCAAAACCTTTAGGAACCTTAATATTTATTAGAGTAGAAGAAAAGGAATCCATGAGATAGATTAAAGCAGATGACCAGAGATGTAGAAGGAAACTGGGAACAAAAGAAAGTTCCTTAAAGTTCTTTACTGGTCAAACAATGAAAAGTACACCTTCTTAACCTGGTTGAAGTTGGGGCATGCATTTGAACACAATAAAATGGCATAAAAATGACATAATTTAATTTCAGAGACCATTCACATTGGCCTTTCTTCTACCTTCGATTTAGTGAGGTAATTGAGAAAATTTCTACAAATAGAGACTTAAATCTCATGCATCAATGACAAACCTGAAGGATTTTGGATATTCTTCTCATGATGGAGTTTAAGCTCCTAGAGCATTAGAATCTGATGGGAATCAAGGACTCAATGATCTGAAAGAAATAAACCCAGAGAAATGAGGTGACTTGTCTAAGATCAGCACGTTGGCATTCTGACTTGGACTTGGCTTTTCTTTGAGACTATGGATGTTAAACTTGAAATGCTGTGGCTACATTTTTCTTGGAGTTGGGTACTGAACTATCAGGGGTACCAGCACTGATGCTCAACTCAAAGCCACACCCCTTCTCTGGTGTTAGGAAAGAGAGTCCTCTGACTCTGGCTCCTGTGAGCTGAAAGAACCAGATCCCCCACAGTGGAGGCATGGAAGCCCCTGGCTCAGCAGCCAGTGATGTAAGTGCTAGTAATTAATCCACTTGTGGTTTCTCTAGCCCTGCCCTGGGCTGGGGTGCTTGGAAAGAAAACAAAATACTTTCTTAAGGAAATGGAGGTTGCGTTCTGGTTGCCTGCTGGCTGCCTTTCTCCTGTTGCCGACTCTGCTGGGCTGGAGACTAGGGCGGGGGTGTGTTCCGAGTGCTTGCTGTGCATTACAGTTTTCCAGGAATTTCGGGACACGGGAATTTTCACCCAGCTGTGTTGTTTATCGCTGTTCAGCAATCTGAAGTTGCTTATCCAGCGTAAGTCAGAATGGGGAGCCTCAGGAGGAAGGGGAACGCCTTTGAACATTTTTCTAAGCAGAAGAAATTGAGGTGTTAGGGGCCCAGCTGGCGTGTAATGGGAACCAAGAAATGGAGGCTACGTGACCATGCATGCTCATATGGAATCTCTTACTGAAATACGATGATCTTTCTAGAAAAGCACCTCTTTTTGCCTCCTGCAGCAATAGCAAACGGTTACTGAGGGCCCACTGTGTGTCACAAGCACTGGGTGAGTGATGAACAAGATAGGTATGCCTTCATGCTTAACTAACCACGCAATTATATTAAGTGATGGATGCTTTGAAAGGAGAAGCATAGCATAACAGTGGCCTCTTCATAACTAGCAGAGCAAAGACTTTGTGCAGTTCAGGGGTCTGATGTTCAGGGGTGTGATTAAGACATTCCAGGGAATCACAGGATTCCAGGGCTTTTTGTGGATCCAGCTCTCAAGCCAACTCTCCCAGCCTGAATTTGCTGGCCGAGGATCACAGGTGGAGCTGTTGGACTTAGGGCTGAGTTTAGCTCAATTTCATGGACGTTTTTACGAGTTATCACCTGCTTATTTCGAATGACTAAATTTAATAATAATGATGGTGATGAGCTAAAGAAGTGATTTCTACTAGCAGTAGAGTAAGTGCTTTCAAACATGACTTCCTTTAATTCCCCCAACCACTTCTAGCAGGAAGTTTTACTATTGTTTTCCTGATTTTGCAGATGAGAGGACTGCAGCTGAAGTGAGGGAGCAATTTCTCTGCCCAAGAAACAGGTCTGAGCTGTTGATCTGGAGATTGTGTTCTCATCCCATTCTGCCCTCTCTTCAATCAGGCATTAAACAGTGACTCCTGAGGCCATCAGCAACCCAGCCCTGTTCTCTGCTGGCCCAGTGAGGGTGCCTTTAGGAGGCAGGGTACCACTTTTCTTCTCTTCATGACCTGTCCTCTGATCTTTTCCATTTCTGCACATGGCTGGTTTTGATCCTGATTCAGACACTTGTTGCAAAGAGAAACACAAACTGTCCTGGAACCCTACCTTTTGTCCTTGGTATCTTATTCCACCCCATGGGGCATTCCATTGAACCATGGACTACTTGAATTAGAAACCCATATTTTCTCAATCTTTTGTAACCCATAACCCCTAAGTGATATTTTGTTGTTGGTTTATTGTCAGCTTAATCACAGTATCTAAAAGGTCTTTTATCAAGTATTGGTGGAAATCCTTTGCTTTATTAAATTGTAAAATGAAGACTGATTTGATTTACATATCCGCCTCCAACACATACATTTGATTACCCCTCCTCCCTCTTGAGCATCACAGTCTGATCTCCTCCTTATATGAAACTGACCTAGAGAGGCAAGGTAACATACAGTAGACCACTCAGTAGAAATTGGCTAGACTGGGACTAGAGTCCAGATATTCTAATCTCAGTCTAGCATCTATTTCCTTATATTACACTGAGAAAAGATATGTGGCTCAAGAGAACTGATTGATTCAAAAGAACATTGATTGCCAAACATAATCTGTGGTATAAAAACAGCTTTGGTGCCTATCTTCATGGACCTTACAAATTAGAAAAATATATAACTATGGAAAACCAATAAATGTATATTTACAATCGTGATGAGTATAATAGATAGAAAGAACAAAGTGAGGGAAGATCTAATGAGAAAAAAAAAGGTGGCTAGGAAGGCCCCTCTGGAGGTGAGAAGGAACAGGGAAGCAATGGAGAGGGGCTGTTTACACTCTTTGTCATTTGCTTGGCCTAGGGACAAGATTGACTAGTTTAATATCCTTGATAAGAAATATGTCTTTTACTGTTATATATTTGTTTGGAATATAGTTAATGGGTAATGCAGAGGGATGGATGGATGGTTGGATAAGGGACTGTCTGGTGGTGGGGAAAGAGAGAAGTTGTCAGTGTGATAGGATGAGGGTAGCTGAGCTTGTGTGGTAAGTGAGCATACACGTGGACATCTCTATCCAGAGTTCAGAGCCCTAGAGATGAGGATTTGGGGGTAGAATCTCTATCTAGAGCAGGGGTGGGGAACTTGTGGCCCTCGGGCCATATAAGGCCTACAAAATCATTTGGTCTGGCCTTGCCAAGGCATTAGGGGTGAGTTAATTCAATCTTTGACCAATAGAGCAGGCTAATTTTTAAGTTGATAATTTTGTATGGCCTGCAAATGATGTTATAAATATCCAAATGGCCCTTGACAGAAAAATGGTTCCCCACCTCTGATCTAGAGGAAGCTGTTTATAGAGAAGGTAAAGATGAAAGGCTGATGAAACAAGAAAGTCACAGGGATTGTCATTTGATTCCAGTCTACAGAGTCCAGAGTCTTGTTCCTTAAGTAGCCACACAGCATGAGTATATCCACAACCCAGAAATCAGCTTGAGCACTTCCAAAGAGCTGCCCTTTCTTCCTAGCACTTGTGTTCACATAGGACCTACTCTCCCAGGTCTTGTACCTGCCATGATGTGTTTCTTGGTACAGGAAGAGGAATAGGTTGTCCTGATCAGTCCATGTCCTTTAGCTCTTCTTAGGAGGGACATATGTATTCCAGGTTGTCTAAGAAATTCTCAGCTTGGAGGAGTAGGGAAACAGCCTGAGTCTGGGCACCACTTGACCCCAAATGGCCTAATATTTATTGGCCACTTACTATGTTTCAGGAACTGTGTGAATAGATTGACCTTTTATTTCCATTTTGGACAAGGAGACTGAAGCACAGAGGGACTCTACCATCAACCTGATAGGACAGACACATGAAGGGGCTAGAACGAAGTTTTACCATTCCTCAGGAAAACAAGAAAGATAAACATAGTGTCAGAAATTCATTATAAAGTCAGATTTTTTTAAAAAAATTCTGCGATCATGCCCTTTTAATTTTGGGGTCTTAAATGCCTTTTTTTTTTTTTTAAGAAAATATGGTAATACAAAGTTTCAGTTTGGGTTTTTTTTTCTTTCTTAGCAAAATAAAAATCTAGTTATCCTATCTTGGTTTCCAAAGTTGCTTTAAGTATGTTCCAGGTAAATAAACTGAGAACCATCATTGTAGGCAGGTGCTGGTTTCTATGCTAGCCTGTTCCTAGGAGTAAATATTTGGATAATTTTACTCACTTTCTATTCTGATCATTGATCAGACAAACATTGGCACTGGAGAGGACCTCTAAGATCACATAACTTATTTTTCTTCAGCATTTACCAAGAGTTTTTCATTGCACACTTTGACCCTGAGGCCTTTTAACTCCATGTTGGTATAATCAGGATTAGGCACACACTGAAACATTTTTTATCAAGGGAGGAGCTGTGTACCAGTTTTCTAAAATGATCCACCAGAACTCTGCTGCTAATTTTATCTATGACCTTGGCTCAGTTTCTTAATCCTGGGTAACTGGTCTCGATACAAACACAAGATATTTTGACCCTGATGCTGTGACCCCTCAGGTATGTTTTGGACCTGCTTAAAAAAAAAGTCAGAAGGAGACTAACATTAGTAGTAGGAAGAGGTTTTTGAGCTGCAAAAATTGACCTGGAAAAAAATTAGACCGTCAGGAAAAAATCAACACAAAATGGAACTGAAAGCAGCTAAAAATGCACATGATAAAATTTGTTATTGACTAAAACATTGAAGGAAGAATCAACCATTCGCAACAAAATTTAAACTGGCAAATGTGACGTGAGAACATTAGATGTGGTAGGAATAATGACCACAAAAGAACGTTCACAATGGTAGAAGTTATAGGGACAAAATTTTAGAGGCACACAAAAGAACAACTGATCAATGAATCAAATCTTCACTGGAGAGGACACATGGAGAGGAATTGATCTCATTCAAAAGAATTCTGTAAAATATAAATGAATTGGAAAAATAAGAAGTGGTTTAACTATGCTGAAGAGAAAATGAATTGAAGAATTATGAGCCTTACGTTGTTTGCATCTGACAAATACTCCCTTGATAAAAAAATGTTTCAGTGTGTGCCTAATCCTGATTATACCAACATGGAGTTAAAAGGCCTCAGGGTCAAAGTGTGCAATCAAAACCTCTTGGTAAATGCTGAAGAAAAATAAATTATGTGATCTCAGAGGTCCTGTCCAGTGCCAATGTTTGTCTGATCAATGATCAGAATAGAAATTGAGTAAAATTATCCAAATACTTACTCCTAGGAACAGGCCAGCATAGAAACCAGCTCCTGCCTACAATGATGGTTCTCAGTTTATTTACCTGGAACATACTTAAAGCAACTTTGGAAATTAACATAGGATAACTAGATTTTTATTTTGCTAAGAAAGAATAAAACCCCCAAACTGAAACTTTGTGTTACCAGATCTCCTCTCATACTTTTCAAAGACATGCAATTGGGATGATCTTGATGGTGTACCTGCCTTCTCCTAGCCTTCACCCCCTCAGTTACTCTTCTGAGCCTAACAGAATTTCCAGTAATCCTGCTCCCTAAGAAATGGCAGCTGGGGCCGCATTTCCAAGCTTCTTGGCTTCTCCCTGCTTCCTAGCCAGGCCCGCCTTAGGCTCTGTGTGCACTAGGCATGATTTACAAACAAGCAGGACCAACAAGGAAAAATCCTCTCTTGTGGAGAATTAGGTCAGTGGCAAAGCTGGGGAGGAGAGGGAAGCAGGGGTTGTTCGCTCATTCTTCAGTTTATAGTCCTTGCCCAAAGCAATTGGGGCAGAGGCCAAGGGTGCTGCTGGGAACAGACATCTGGGGATGGGGCTGGGGGCCTGCAGTGCCCATGCATGGGCTCATGTGTGGTCGCATGAGAACTTGAGAGCGATCTGTGTCCCAGCCACTCGAGATTCCTGCCCCCGCCCCCCCTCGCCTACTCCCCCTGCCACCCTCTTAGCGTATTTGTCTGGATTACTCTAAGGGGGATATTAGTGTTGTCTAATAACAGCCTCGATTTATCAAGGGATTTGTGTGATTAATTCTCAAGCTAAGTGGAGCAGATAGATTAGAGCTCGGTCTGTGGGTGGGTCTGCACCCCCCATTCCCTGTCCTTTCCAACTTGCATGGTTCTGGGGGAAGTTCTCCTCTTTCTTCCTTGTTGTCCTGATTGTTAAAGGCTCTGATGTTTAGCTGAGGCAGCTGAAACCACTATAAATGCATGAGTGAGTGCCAGGAAGACAGCAAAATCTCCCAGCTCATGCTATTGTTCTTCTGTGGAAGATGCAGAGACGTGGCCACCATTGTACTCTTAGTGTCAGATTCTTCTCCCATACCCCTGTCAAGCTCCTGGTGCCCCAACTGTGGCCCAGTGGGAATAGCAGTGAACTGGGACACAGGTGACTGGAATTCTGGTCTCAGCTTCAACACTGTCCAGCTGGGTGGACATGTCAATTACCCTGTCTGGGGTCTATTTCTCTCATCTGAGCCTCAAAGGATAACTAATTGTCTGGCTATTTGTGGTCCATCTCCCCAGCTACACTTGAAGCTCCAAGAGTGCCGGACTCATGTCTGAATTGTCCATCTGCCATCATCCTGGCAGCCAGCACAGTCCCTCGACATCGGACTGTGTAACGAATATGTTCCAAAGGAATGTAAAATGAAAGGGATGAATCTGTTTGACATCCTAGAACTTTTCCATTTCTAAAATTTCCTCTGTCTCCTCTACTCCGAAACAATCTCATAACCCACCTTCCATTTTTATGTTTCTACTGTTGTTGTGTTTTCAATCCTCACCCAAGAATATATTGTGTGTTTTTTATTTATTTATTATTGATTTTAGAGAGAGAGAGGCATTAATGTGAGAGAGAAACATTGATTAGTTGCCACCTATACATGCCCCAACAGGGGATCAAACCTACAACTTGGGTTATGTGCCTGACTTGGAATTGGAGCCACAGTATTTTGGTTCTATGGAATGATGCTCCAACAAACTGAGCCACTCAGTCAGGGCTCTACTGCTTTTTAACCATAAGACCACAGAAATGATAAGGTAAAAATGGTGATTAATGATAACGCAAAAAAGAATGTTTTCAATCCATAAAATGTGTAGTTTCTTCCAGGGGCTCCCTGGATGCTTGCTTGATCTCTGTTGTTTCTGGCAGTGGAATGCCTTTCTGCCTGGGTCCCTGAGTTGCCTCTGGAAGGGCCTGTGGAATCCCATTGGCCCCTTCAGAATGGGACCGGCAGTAATAGTAGGCCACATGCATGGTTCTCAGACTCTAAAGAAGATTCTTTTAGATCCAGGGCAGATACTATACTAATTTCACACCACCACACACCCTTGTTTATAGAGAGAAGAAATCAACCTTGCCCATTTTCTGAAAATGGAAAAAAGGGAGGGGTATAAGGGAATGCAGAAAAGCTGAGAGGGCTTTAGTAGTGAGAGAGCCTTCTATTAGGGCTACTTACTTCCTACTGATGGTTCCCAAGTCTCTAGAAAACTCTTTTTCTCGGGGTAGGGACTCTTGGCGAAGCATTCAGTTGGAAGTCCCCAGATACCTTGAGCCAATATATGACTCATGGCAGACACTGCTAATCTATCACTACCCTCTCTTCTTTCTAAGCCCAAATGCAGGCTCAGACTTTTTCTGAACATACTACTCCAGGATGTCACCCATCAAAGAAAAAGGAACTAATGTGTGCTAAGTGCGGTGCCAGTCAGATCATTAGGCATTTTACATGCATTTGCCTCTTTTGATCTTGACAGGTCTGAAACAGATATGGTCCCCATTTTACAGGTGCTGTTTAAGGAACTCAACCAAGGTCACATATAAATAGCAAAATTGGTATTTGAGCTCAAAATTTATGGTCTTTCTGGTGAATGACATGCCTTCTAGGGAGCCCAGCACTCAGGGGTGTCAACCTGACCACTGGCTGGTTTGGTGATATGTTCTTATAAGATTTTTCTCCACCTGATTGTTGCTACCCATTCTCTGGGGGGCACTTTACCGTTTCTTCAGCACAGATTTAGAAGCATTCTCTGCCAAGCCCAAGTCCCCCATTAGTGCTAAGTGTGATGAAAGATGACCATCTACTGCCGTCCTATCATAGTTATGTCCTCTCTTGGTTTATTAGGTGGACTAACTGCACCCCCCATGGTTGTTTTGAGTCCCCAGTGCCTAAGTCGGTGTCTGGCATGTAGTAAGTGGTCAATAAATGTTAGCTATTTCAAATTGAACCAGACACAAAGGCTCACTGTGGGAACAACAACAAAAAAAGATGAGGATACAGGCTTATGATAAGAAAGCTGCCCCAGCTGTCCTGAGAACCTTAAAGCCCGTCTCTCAAACTATGCTCCTTGAGAGGTGACTAGGTGTTTTATGGAGGGAGAGGTGTCCAATGTTTCAAAAATTTTGGAAGAACTGAATATTTTATAATGGATCTTAGTGTAACTGAGGCTTTCTGGAGTCTTGCCATAGAGATACTTGATTGCCTTTTTTTAACTCACTGTTTTCTAAATTTATTTGACCACAGAATTTTGGAGGGAGGATGACAGCGAGGAACTCCTGTTCACATCTTGATGGAATTCAGTTGTGGATTTGTTGCCTCAACTTATAATTCTTTCTCTGAAACATGGGTCCTGGGATTCCTCCCAGTAGCAGATGTCGTGATCACTTTAAAATACCAAATGACCATCAGTTCTTTCCATCAGTTTTCTACACCAAATATTTGAAATTTGGATGGTTAGAACAGTGAGGAAAGAATGAGTAGGGATAGTACTGTAGGAGTGAAAAGGGCTTTGGATTCAGACAAATTGAATTTAAATCCTGGTTACTACTTGTTAGCTTAGTGGACTTGAACTTGGGGATGTTAACTTCATTGAGCCTTGGCTTCTTTGTCTGTTAAATGAGGATAAGAATAGTCTACATCCAGATTAAATGAGATCATTCATATATATATGATGGAGGCCTTCAATAAATAGCAGATTATAATGAAAAATGATCCCTGCGCTTGTCTTCTGAGTCACACTTTTGCTTATTTTAGTTCCTTGTAACCCTTACATTAGTCCTACAAGGTATACAGATGGTCCCCATGTTACAGATGGGGAAGAAAGGGCTCAGAGAGGTTAGTTAACATGCCCAAGATCAAATACATAGTGTGTGGAAGAGCCAGGACTTTTACCCAAGTCTTCCTGACTTCAGAGCCCTGTGCTATCTTCAGGGGACAGGGCGATTAAAGATGCCTGCATTTAGTCTGTTTCTGCAACATAAAAATTGCCCTTCCTGTGCTGTATTCCTCTCTATCCTACTAGGTGTTGGGCAGCCTATCATTTAGGTTAGTTTCTCGCTTGATTTCCTGGTATTCTCTGAGCTGCAGGAATACACCTCTCTTCCTGGTGGGTCATGCTTATTTAGGGAGGTCGGCATCCATTTCTTTACCTAGGAAGATGGCATTTGTACCCTGACCCCTGGCCGTGTCCAACTGCTGTGAGGGCCTTTCTAAAGCCCTCATCCTGTTGGGTGGGAGCCTATTGTAGGTGCCAACCTCCTGACCTAAAGCTGGGAAGTATTATTGAGCTAGAGATGCCTTTTGTTTGCAAGGCTTAAACAGCTCAGTAGAAGCTCAACTTGGCACTTTCAGTTTATAAGGGATGTGTCAACAAGCCAGCAGAGACACTAGTATTAACCATTTCAGTGAGTTTTTATTGAATGTTTATTCTGTGCCTGGCGTTGTGTGAGGCATTTTATATAGATCCTCTCATTTGATCCTAGCAGTCAAATAAATTAGGTACAGTCAGTTCTGCTATGATGCCTGTTTTGAAAATGCAAATGTGTTCCCATGCAATTGATCTATCAGGGAACTATTTGAGCATAATAATTTTGCTTTTGGTTAAGCATGATTTCATCCATGAGAAACGCTTGGTGAAGGCAGGAGCTATGGCCAGCTGAACCGAGCTGTGTAAGAATACACAGGATGCACGCACCTGGACATGTGCCAGCTGCTTCAGTCACCAGGTGTGCTCTGAGCCACACCTACCCAATTTCAGATCACCCTTCTCTCACTAATTCATAACAATTCACAAGCTTCCCACTTTCACAAGTCTTCAGGCCTTTTTCAAGCACTGTACTTATTGTAGTATTTGCGTGTTTCTTAACCATGTATCACATATAATATGGGTTTCTATCTTTTATTTTTAGTTAATTTTTATGGGACAGTAATGTATACCAATTCATAGGGCTATTGTAAGGATAGAATGAGTTAGTACATAGAAAGCATTGACTAGTATGCACTGAACTACTTTGGTATCATTTCCATTTTACAAGTATGAAACTATGATATTTTTAACTTGTAGCTTGCCATTCTTTTATCCTACCACTAACTTACACCAGTCTGCTAAGGGACACAGTAAGATATCAGAGAACACACAGTTGTTGCTCTTAAAGACATGAACATAGGGCCCTGGCCAGTATTGTCCAGTGGTTAGAGTATCTGCCAAATTTTCAGGCTTGATTCCCATCAAGGGCACATACCTTGGTTGCAGGTTCCCCTCCTTGATTAGGGTGCAGGCAGGAGGCAACCAGTTGATATGTCTCCTTCACATTGATGTTTCTCTCTTTCCTCCCACCTCCTTCCTTCCATTCTCTCTAAAATTAATGGGGAAAATATACTTCAGTGAGGATTAACAACAACAACAAAAAGACATGAGCATAGTGAAAATTAAGAATGATAAGAGTGCAAGTTATTTTCACTACTGATGATGTTTTGGGGTTTTGGGTCCCAACCCCATGTTTCCTATAAGCCCTGTGGTTTTTACTGTGTGATTTTGCAGAGTGCAGCAACTTTTTGGAATGCATATGGGTTCTGAGCACCTTGTTAGAGGAGCTGACTCTACTACCATTATTCCCATGCAGCTGAAGAGGGTGAAGTTAAGAAATTCGATTAAAACATTTTCAATGACAAGTGGCAAAGCCCACATTCAAACCCAGGTTGCCTTAGCCCCATGTCTGTGCCCAAAACCTCCAAACATAAAAAAAAAATGCCCAGCCAGCATGGCTTAGTGGTTGACCTTTGAACCAGGAGATCAAAGTTCAATTCCAGGTCAGGGCACATGCCTGGGTTGTGGGCTAGATCCCCAGTCGGGGTGGGGCGGGGTGTAGAGGCAGCCAATTAATAATTCTCCTCTCTCATCATCGATAATACTCTCTCTCTCTTTCTCTGTCTTCCTCTCTGAAATCAATAAAAACATATATGTAAAAAAATCAAAATAAAAAGTGTTGTCTGCACAGATATGATTTTATCTGTAACAGGGAGACTGCCTCTTCCTCCAACTGCCAGTCGAGTTCTGGTTCCTCGAGGGATTATTCTAATCCCTAACTTGCAGCTTGATGGGTGCCTGTCCTGGTTTGAGACCGTTTATTTTATCCTAAAATATAGCTTGACCCTTATCTGATGTGTTCCTCTGAGTATGAGAGGTATGAATAATGATAGAGCCTCCAGGGCTTAGTTTCCTGGTCTGTAAAATGGGATGAAGAGCGTTCCTACCTGTTAGGGTTGTGGTGAGAATTAAATAAGATGTATGTAATGCCCTCGATACAAGACCCAGCACTTGTACTGCATGTACCGTAGAGCCCCTCAGGTATTCCGGCAGAGCAATGACTGGGTCCACAGTGCCATCTTGTTCCCTCCTGCCTCTCATCCTGCTTTTCTCCTTGCTGCTGCCTTCCTGGGCTGGCTGGCACCTGATAGCAGCCACCCCTCCTTTCCAGCTTAGATCTGGAGTTATTAGCATCAAAGAACAAAAGCAAACAGCACTGGGACTTGTGGGGTTCAGTCTTCTACAAAGGCGGATAAATGGGCTCTGTGTCGGGGATGAAGCTAACACCACCTGGCCTTTTGTGGAGAGACAACTCTGCCTGTGTTTGAAGAGCTCAGACACAGCTGGAAAGAGCCCCGAATGCAGGAAACCCGGCCCCCTCGCTGCTGGAAGTTTGCTTTAGCTCCCAACTAAAAAGATAGTGTCTGTATTTGTTCCTGAAGGAAAGGGAAGAACCCTGTGCTCATTCTCCCCAGGGATAAGAAAGGCTAGGCCACTGGGGAGATAGAGGCTTTGCCTTTTATTTCTTTTTCTCTCCTAATGTTGTAGGCTGGTGTAATCCTCAGTGGCTGTTCTGGGCTGATATTTGTGGACCTGGGGCAAGAATATACATGGGGGCAGCCTCCCTTCTCTCCACTTCCACCACCACAAAGGCTCACATTTGTGTGGATACCCAGCCTGCAGAAGTCCACAGCTCCTGCAGACTGCCTCTCTTTGGCCATTTCTTGAATGAATACACAGCATTGGGTTAGGCTGCTTTTGAGAGAATGGACCCAGGGAAGAGGCCCAAGTCCACATGGATTGGGGCAATTTGGGCAAAGAGTTCTGAATTCCAGAGTGTCCTCTATAAGGGATCATGGCAGGTATTACTGGCTCTTGGTAGGGACATCCATTTGGCCCTGTAGCCTCCTCAGTTCCCGGGATGGGAGGTGGCTGCAGAAGGGCCAGGAACAGGCTTGGGTAAAACAGAGAGCCTAGGGCAGGGGCTCCACTGATCCAGGCCTATGGTCATATTGCATTTGACCCCTTCCCTCTGTCCTGGGCTGTGCCTTTTACTCACTTGTGGGAGATGGCCAATATTTTAACCGCTAATTTGCAGCTTGATGGGTACCTCTGCTGGTTTGAGACAATTTCTTTCATACCAAAACTAGAGGCCCGATGTGTGAAATTCATGCATGGGGTGGGGGTGGGGGGTGTCTGGCTTGCAACCCTTTCCAATCTGAGACCCCTTGGGGGATGTCCGACTGTCAGTTTAGGGATCAGGCCTAAACTGGCAGTCGGACATCCCCTTCACAGTACGGCACTGCTGGCTCCTAACCGCTTGCCTGCCTGCCTGCCTAATTGCCCCCTAACTGCTCCCCTGCTGGCCTGATCACCCCCAACTGCCCTCCCCTGCCAGCCCAATTGCCCCAACTGCCCTGCCCTGAAGGCCTGGTCACCCCCAACTGCCCTCCCCTGCTGGCCTGATCTTGCCCCTAACTGCACTCCCCTGCCAGCCTGATGGCCCCCAATTGCCTGCCCCTGCTGGCCTGGTCGCCCCCAACTGCCCTCCTCTGCAGGCTCGGTTGCTCCCAACTTCCTTCCCCTGCAGGCTCGGTCGCTCCCAACTGCCCTCTCCTGCTGGCCTGATCATCCACAACTGCCCTCTCCTGCTGGCCATCTTGTGGTGGTCATCTTGTGGCAGCCATCTTGTGACAATGTGGGGGCGGCTATATTGTGGCGGCCATGTTGTGATGACGTGGGGGTGGCCATCTTGTGACGACATCGCGCGATGCCACCTAGGCTTTTATTATATAGCATAGAGCTTTACCCTAATCTGAGTAGGAGAGGGATTAACAATGATAGAGCCTCCAGGTCCTAGTTTCCTTGTTTATATAATGAGATGAAAACCGTTCCAACCTGTTAGGGTTGTGGTGAGAATTAAATAAGATGTATATAAAGCCCTGGGTATAGGGCCCTACGCACAGTGAATGCCCAATAAATGCGAGGTTTGTTACAACCAGTATAGCTTTGTGTCAGGGATATATAGACATTATCCTATTTTATCCCCACATTCACCCTCAAAGTGTGATGCTGGACACAGTAATTGGCCCAGCAATAGACATGTGACCTAAGCCAAACCAAGGAGAGCCTTTACAGGAAATGTTGCTAAAATTATCAGGAAATAGGTTGCTCTCTTTTTTTCTAGCGATACCCCATACATCTTTGTTACCACATGGAGACAACCCTTAGATAAGGAGGCTGACAGCAAAGAAAACAGGGTTTCTCAGTGTAGTCAGGGGATGAAGCTAGATGGGGTGTCCAATCCCAGCTCTGCCCCTCTGCCCACAGGTGCATGCCTTACTTCCCTGAGCCTCAATTTTCTCATGTGTAAATGGAGATACTACTAGAATCCTTCCCAGTGAATTCTATCAATTGAGATGATCTAGTTACCATTCAATACATATTGCTGAGCACCTGCTATAGGTGAGACCCTGCTTAAACTCTGGGCATACAAGTGTTTAATGAAACAGACAATACTTCTTTTCTCAGGAAGCTTGGGTTTTCATGGGGGATATACGCAAAAAAAACCCATAAACCCCACATATAATGTCAAATAGTGATTAGTGCCAAAACGAAAGGAAAAGCAGGGTCAGAAAAGGAGGTTGAAGAAGGTCTTTCTGAAGAAGTAGTATCTGCACTGATACCTGAAGAAAGTGAAGAACAGTCTTACATATGCCTGATGAAGACTGCTTGGCAGGAAAACAGCAAATGCACAGGCTCGAGGCAGGCCCTGCTCCATTAGTGTTAGTTGCTCCTACTGCAGTGACAGGAGGGCTGAGGACTGGCTCACATAACTGGGCGTCTTTCCTCTCCCATCCTCCTAGCTTTGGCATCTACACTGACCTTGGGAGTTAGCAGGTGCTCAAAAAAAAAGTACTAGGGGAAAAACATTCCTGATGAGAACAAATGTGGCCCAGTCTGCAGCCACTTCTGTTAGGAATGCCATGCTCAAACCGGGGGCCAGGGAGACAACCGCTTGCCCGCGGTTGGAAGGATTTGAAAGCTGCTGCTACCCTTCACTTACTCTCTTTGCCTTTACAACCAGTGAAGAAGTGAATTAGGGCATTCCTACCTCAGTACCCCACGGACACTCAATGCATCTTCAACAACTTTAGCCACAAGTGCATATGATCAGCATTTTATAGTTCAAAGGAAACAATTTCCTGCAGTTTGGGGTGGGAGTGGGGATTGGACTGGGGGAGGACCCTCCACCTGCTGCTGTTGCAGTTGCAGAGTATAGCTTAGCCTGGGGAGCCTTCCCATGTCACCCTTCATTTGGACTAGATCATCTCAAGAGGAAGGAGTCCGAGATTTCCCCACTTGCTGCTTCCACAGCCCCCTGTTCCCCTGGAGGAGCTTTGGGGAGCATGGGGTGGCTGCTTCCTGCAGGCAAGGCCCAGCCAAACCTTCTGGGACCCCACCTGGTGAACTCTGCCTTGGTTCTGACCTATTTTCTAGGAGAGAAAATAGAATATAGATTTAAATGCAGTGGTGCTCTGGAAAACCACAGGCCCAGCAGTGTGAGAAAATAAAATAGCAGGAGGGAGCTGGGGAGGCTGGCAAGGCTGAGGATGCCACCTCCCCTGGATCAATCACATGTGGTTGTCAACTGCCTCTTCCTCTGCAATTTGTCCCCACTTTTTAATCTATTTAAAATTGATATTCATATATCTATATCTATATCTGTATCTGTATCTGTATATCTTTATCTATATCATCTATTTCTCTCTCTCTCTCTCTCTCTCTCTCTCTCTCTCTCTCTCACCTATCTACTTAAAGTTTTCATCTCTCCAGTTTTGGGGCTCAATGTTGTTCCCCCATACAGAGACCCCAGGTTGTATATCAATATCAACCACAGACAGAGGGCGCTCTGGGGATGATTGCCTTGGGAATGGGAGGCCTCAAGGTGTGGAGTCAGAACAACCACAGCTACATCCTAGGACAGACTTCCTTACTGTGTGAGGGTTGTTGTTATTGTTGTTTTAATACTCTTGTTCTCCCCTATAGGAAGGTAATCAAATTACCAGCCAACATTGACTGAGGGCTTTTCATATGCTAGGTAGTGTTCTAAGCCCTTACAACAGTGGTTCTCAACCTTCCTAATGCTGCGACCCTTTAATACAGTTCCTCATGTTGTGCTGACCCCCAATTTCATTGTTACAAATTGAACATAATTAAAGTATAGAGATTAATCACAAAAACAATATGTAATTATATATGTGTTTTCTGATGGTCTTAAGGCAACCCTTGTGAAAGGGTCGTTCGACCCCCAAAGGGGTCGCGACCCACAGGTTGAGAACCGCTGCCTTACAACAATCTTAAGGTAGGAACTATTTTTTTTTAAAATATATTTTATTGATTTTTTACAGAGAGAAAGGGAGAGAGATAGAGAGTTAGAAACATCGGTGAGAGAGAAACATCAATCAGCTGCCTCCTGCACACCTCCCACTGGGGATATGCCCGCAACCCAGGTACATGCCCTTGACCGGAATCGAACCTGGGACCCTTCAGTCCGCAGGCCGACGCTCTATCCACTGAGCCAAACCGGTTTCGGCATTAAGGTAGGAACTATTATCACACCCAGTTTATGGATAAGGAAACTGAAATACAGAGAGCTTAGGTAACTGGCATAAAGTCATACCGCCTAAATCCTGGCAATCCAGCTCTAGATTCCCATGACCTTGTCTGAGTCACATGCCTACCCTTGGAGCTAAGGTGGGGATGGGGGGGTCATCTCTACCAAGCCATATGGGTTAAGGGTAGTAAAGGTTGTTCCCCAGAAGAAAACTGGGGCTTGCTATAAAAAGAAGGGGAAAAGGATGCTGGTCAGACAATATAGCCAATGGATACTGGTGAAGTTCTGATCCTTACCCTCTCTCTGCCCATCCTCCTCCTCATTCTACTCCTACCTCTGTAATTTCATTCTGTTAATTAGAATGCAGAGATTCAGGTAACTCACTACTTCTTGGACCAGGGGGCCTCTGTGCTTCCCAAATTGAACATAATGCTCAGACCTGCCTCTGGGATGGTGGCACAGCCAGGAGCTGGATTTGGACTCTGGCCCCCTGTTAAAGGCAGTTTTCTTGGTGACCTTATTGGCTCTCTTTGGCAAGAAGAGATGCTGGTTTTTTAATGCACAAGATTAGAACTGGCCCAAATTAAGGTTTGATTTGAGAAAGGAATCTGTTTCGTCTCTTGCTTTTGCTCACCCAGAACCTGTTGACTCCCTCTTGCGCGCCCCCCCCTCCCCCCCCCCCCCCTCCCAGGGGGTGGGAGGCTGGAATAAAGATCTTCACTTACAAGTAGAAGAGTTGAACCCAAATTTTGGGTTCACCAAAGTAAATACAGCTCAATTCCTGTGGTCTCTTGACATTTCCAGGGAGCCATCTGGTCAACATTTTTGGTAATTCTGTCTGTGGTAATTCAAAATGATAATAATCAGAGAAACTAACATTTATGCAGTGTTTGCCTTGTACTGAGTTAAGTGCTTTACAAGTATTTAATCTTATTTAATTTTCATAACAATGCCATGAGGGAGGCTCTGCTATCTTCCCATTTTATAGCTGAGGAAAAGGACTCAGAGAGAGTTCAATGTTTGGCCCAAGGCCATCTAAGCATGCTGAGATTTGAACTGAGACCTGTTTGTCTCCAAAATTTAGGATTGTAACCACAATGCCCAAATGGACAATTTAGTTTAAAAGAACTTTGGAGTTCTAAGGTATCCTGTCTCTCTTGGGTCTTGGTGCCCTGAAAGAGCATGTATCTATGAACATTGGTGTTGATACTCCCACCACTGAACTCAACCACGTGCAAATGGTTTGATAGCCTGTTTAATGAAGGGGTATCTTAAGGACTGCTATTGTAGGCAATCTATCAGGCACAGTTAATGGCCCTACTTAGTTATTTACACAGAATGTTTTCTCTTCCCACTTCTTTATTTTGCCACTTTTCTTCCTCCCTGCTGCCTCTCCACCCCTAAATCTAACAACTCACCAGAGATCCTGAAAGGGGGTGTGGCTCTGAGGAATGATCCAGAGCTCTCTAAAAGTCTCTTTGGGCAGATACAGCTTCTAGGAATACAGGGTGTGGGCTGGAGGAATGCTCAGCTGTTGTTATGGAGATGCCCCTCCTAGATGCTGAGACATAGCTCTGTCAGGTCAGTGCCTGGATTTTTCTGGGGCAAGAACCCTAAGGAACTTGCTGGAACTTTACAAATCTGATGGCAGCAAGTTAGAGGCACATAGGATAACTCATGACCCTCTCATGGGGTAGCCAGGAGGCAATCACTCAGATACCTTATGGTTTCAGGGTGCTCATTGAGCTTGCAAACTGAATTTGGGTTCCATATGACCTTGAGGGACTTGGGTTTCAGTGAAATGAAAGTTGAACTGGGTGGGATTCAAGACATATAAGTTCTTTTCTAGGCTCTGTCCTTGAACTAGTTGGGTAACCTTGGGCAAGTCTCTCAACCTTTTTCACCCTCCATATTCACACAAAAGACTTAAAACAGATAATGTCTATGGATATCCCAGACCCACCCTTTAATGATTTTAAGTGAGTCATTCAGGATTGCCTGGATGGCCACTGGTTTGCTGAAGTAGCCCCCAGTTCCTTCTTTGTGGCTATAGTGTATCCTCAATGTCGGGGCTCAGGGGTTTTAACTATGCTTTGGGCTGCTCTTAGTTCAGTGTTTTTTTTTTTTGTTTTTTTTTTGTTTTGTTTTTTTTTGCATGATTCAGTTTTACATTTGAGGATAGAAGGAGGAGATTGTATTTATGGAGATGATGAAAGTGAACTGTTTTTCATTTTTGAAAGTTCATTGGCTTAATTCAAATATCACCCTTCCCAGGGCTGGATGTCTATTTGTAGATATCAAAAGTGATTTCAAGTGGCAATTTCTGTCATTAATGATGGGGTGAAAGCCAGGAGAAAAATTAAAGGGGGAGGCAGAATTTTAATTTGTCTGGCAAATGACCTACTCAACACACAATCTCTTGCACACACACAACTGTCTGTGATGAAGAACGGTCATTGGGGATGCTGGGGAGGAAATTATGAATGTTTTGTGGTCTTGTATCCTTCAGTCCTCTGTGATGAACAATGCTGCAACTTGCTCTTAATTCTTATGCATCTTTTCCTTATTCCTCAAGGGAGTGATTTATTACTATTTTTTTTTATCTCTACTGGGAAACCTCGCTTGACTTCATGTCCAGTGTTCTGTAACTGGAAGGACGGAGGATTTGCTTGGATGTTGGTATGCAGAAATTACCCGGAATATTTTAACTGATATTCTTGCAGGATTCCAGTCTGCTTGGCTCTTTGGAGCCGTATCTGATTCCAGGATGTTGTGCTTCCGGACAGATGTGAAGCTCACCTCTCTTGCTACATGCACAGTGAAAAGGGAGCCTAGCCCCTCAGCTTGCATGGGTGGATTTTGGGTGAAGGTAGAACTAGGTACTCAGAAGTTGAGCACCTTTGGGGTCTTGCATGAACTTGATAGTCATGCAAGGGCACATTGCATTGTGTGTGTGTGTGTGTGCTCTAACCTTCTTCTTCCTTTTTCTCTCTCCTTGTCTCCTCTTCCTTTCTCTCTTGTTGAAAATGCTGCCACAGATGTCAGTCAAGGTCCAGGTGAGTCTCTGTGTCTGCATAGCTGCCGTGCACATCCCCTTCTGCCAGATTGTGCATGTTTGACCCTGAGTGAGACACTTTCCTGGGGATGCTAAGCAGAACTGAAGTCTAAATACATTGCATTTTTATTGATTTAGAATTAGAAGAAATGCCTTGAATTGATGGATTTGTATTGGTTTTGAAACCAAAGGAATGTGGTTCCCATGCTTATGCTATCATTTACTTCTGATTAATATTTCTGGATGAATCAAAAAAGTGGAAAGTGGGCATTTATTGAAAATATTTTTAAAAGATGTTCTTAAGATATGTATTCTTCAATTTAATGAACATTTTACTTTGTCCTCCATAAATCTATTTATCTTCTATGGCTTCATGTGATTGACAGTTGAAGATAGCACATACTCAGCATGGAAAATATGATGTGGATGTAAGAAGGTTTCTTTCTTTTTATTCTAACTAATGGCTTTTCCACAATGAAATTAGCAAATTATTTTTGGTTATGCAACTAATACATGCTCACTGTAGAAAACAACAACAAACACACTAGATTTTTTTTTTTGTCAATGAACTAATGGAGGAACCATCCTTATGATAATTATGCATTTCTCTTTTTAAATGCATAATCAGCCAGTGTCCTAATTTTAAGCCTCATGTGTGTAGATTACAACTACATACGTACACAGACATACACAGAACACAGATTCATATGAGAAGATACAACCATTTATAGATAAGAAGTGTCAAATGATTTAGACTGGTTTGGAGATGATTCTAAACTGGCTATTACTTTGAGTTAAGAGGAATAACCCTACCAAATGAGAAGGGAGTATCATCTTTTTTGTTTTTTTTTAAAGATAATTCCACATATGTTTTCTTGTTTAGTCCTTTCAACATTTAATTCTTATGATATCAATACAAGATAGATATTGTTACATCCATTTAAAGGTGAAGGAAATTTAGGACCCAACAGGTTAAGCAGGTTGCCCGAGGTCATAGGACCCATCAGTGGTAGCAATGGGATTTGAACTTAGGACTTTCTGACTCCAAAGCCCACACACCCTCCACTGGAACACACTGGGTCATGTCACTGAAAATTCTCAGGGATTGAAGATCTGGTAAGTATTTCCTAATGGGTCTATTTATTTTTGCTTAGAGGTAGTGTGACATTTTCATTATTAGCAGACCTCTTTCCAAATAAAGTTATCCTTAATTATTTTTTGAGTATCTAAAATAATCAATCACACTTAGGAAGAGTTTCTTATCATTAACTTGTATGAGATATTATGCAACATAGGAGAATAGTATAGTAGAGTCATCCCAAGCTAGTCCACAGGGTTTTCCCATCTTTTATCTTCTGTCTACACCCCACCCCTTCGAAAATAATAGTTTGAACCAAAGCACAAAACAGCATTTTCCAGGAAGATACCATTAAATTCTCTCTTTCTGCTTGATAATATTTTAGTTAATCTCTCACTCAGCAAATTTTTATTGATAACCTGCTATATACCAGGCACTTTTCCTAGTATTAGGGACAAAAGAGTGAACAAACAGAAGGCTCCCTGTCCTCATGGATCTTTTATCCTAGGTGGGGACAGACAATGAAATAAGAAATTATATATAAAGTTGTGCATATGAGAAATACAGAGTTTATTCTTGCATTATTATTTGTTAATTGTTCTATTATTTTCTATACCAACAACTGTGAACTTACTTTTACTGACCCTATATGTATTCATATACACACACATAGATACATATTATGTATAGTATGTGTATATCACATATATATTGTACCAGGTGGTGGGTGATCAGTGCAGTCCCAAGCATTAAGTCCCAAGCATTAAGATGAGGTTTTCTGGGATACTGCAAGGAGGTGAGGGAGTAAGGCCAACACTTCAAGTGCTGTTTGTAAAAGTGCCACTTGCCTTAATGCCTTCTCTTCCTGGTTCCCAGCAGAGATGCATCCCAGGGTCCCCACGTAGACTTGTGGGGGCTGACATCCAGCCTGCATTCCTCTTGCCAAGCCTGTGCCCATGGGGCTGCCTCTGACCACAGGGCACCTTTTTCTAATTCTCATAAAGGCACCGTATTGGTTGTGGGTGAAACAGCCTGGTGGATGAAATGCTGTGGACCCATGGGTTCCCCTCCGTCTCTTCAAAAGGGCAGAGGTCAGTGGTGAGCCTGCCTTAGATAAAAGCATCTATAAAAGGCACCATTCCAATTTCATGGCCATCATCTCATTTTATTCTCCTAACCACCCTCTGAGGTATGTCACCTGTGCTCTATTTTTCTTCGGAGGAAGTCGAGGCCTGGCTTTTCAGTGATGTGCTGATGTCACTGAGCTACTGAGCAGACAGCCAAGAGGAGATTCCAGTCTAATTCTAAGTTATACTCTTCCTTCTGCCCTTGAGGTTTCAAGAGCTGACTGCGAATCCTGCCACCCACTGACCCCTTGCTTTTTTGTTGTTTCTGAGCCTGAAGCAAATCATGAGTTCAGAGCCTTCCATTGTGGCCCTGGATGTGGCAGGAGGCAGCCTGAGCTGCCTCACACTGGTTGAGGTTAGGGGGCAGCCTCCAACCTCTCCAAGCTGCTTGCCAGGCCTCCTGGAGCGAGCAGCACTGTGGCTCTAAAACAAGAAGCCCTCAGTGGTGCTCTGCTGTTTCCTTCTTCACTTAGGAAGACAGATTTGGGATTTTATGAGCTAATGTAACTGTTTACCCAGGGGCCACTGGAAGACTATAAGGGGATGATTGATTAATTTTAAATGTTGAAGAGATTGGTTAGAGGGAATGCTACTGTAAAACACAATCAGAGATGGGGCCTGGCAGGCAACACTTTTCCCAAGGTCTAGGACAGTGATGGCGAACCTATGATACGCATGTCAGAGGTGACACGCGAACTCATTTTTTTGGTTGATTTTTCTTTGTTAAATGGCATTTATATATATAAAATAAATATCAAAAATATAAACCTTTGTTTTACTATGGTTGCAAATATCAAAAAATTTCTATATGTGACACGGCACCAGAGTTAAGTTAGGGTTTTTCAAAATGCTGACACGCCGAGCTCAAAAGGTTCGCCATCACTGCTCTAGGAGGTGGGCTGGGGACTTGGAGAGAGTACCCTGGACACCCAGGAGAAGAAGGCAGGCAATATGTCACTGGACTTTCATGTGGGAAAATACACAGCCCCTCCGTCCAGCCTCTGGGAAGGAGGTGCGGAATCACGAAGTAGCAGTAGGCACTTGTGGTGTGCTGACCTGCAGTTCGAGAGGGGCACCCAGCTTTGCCGTCTCCCGCGCATCCTCTGATTTGACCTTTCATATTCACTCCTTTGGGTAGGCATTGCCATCCTCTCTACAGGTGAGGAAAGGAGATTCAAAGAGGGTCAGTCACTGCCCACTGTCGTCAGCTACTGGTACAAGACCACGACCTCAGGCTGGTCTGCTTCCAGAGCCTGTGCTCTTTCTCTTTGAAACCCTGGCATTTCCAGGGCCGAGCTGAGGGCGCCTCTCACCCACATTTGCATTCCAAGCTCTTCACATGGTGCGTACCACATAGTAGGACCTCAGAAGTGTTGGTTGAGCAGAAAGTGTGGCTCCTTAGAGTCACAAGGTATGTTGGGCTCAGAGGGTGGCCTGTCTAAGGAGTGCCTCTCTCTGACTTCTCAGTGGAGGAAACTGAGGCCTGGGGAGGGGAAAACATTTCCAAGGCCGTGGCATCCATTTGTGGTCTGGAAGGGTCTACGGTCTGGCCCTCCTCCCACACCTCTGGCCCATTGGGACTTGTCACTGGTCTCCCTGGGCTGCCTGTGGGGCAGGAGGGGACAGTCCCAGCTCTGCTGTGCTGTGCCCTGCCCTCAGGCCTCTCCTCTCTTCCCAAGTGTTCCAGAATTCTCAGCCAAGGGGAGAGGAAGCTGTTGGAGGTAGGGGTGGGAGTTTGATGAGAGGAGGGATTTGGAGGCAGGGAACAGTGCAGGGGCCTGCGGCTATGAGACTCCTTTCCTACCCCTCAGCTTCTCTCCAGCTGGGAGGGGCTGTTTATGATGCCTCTATGACAGCCTCTCCTCAGAAGGGATGATTTCTCAGGCTCTGCCTGCTGATTAGAGCTGGAATTTAAATGAACAACTGTGACCTTGTGGAAGTGCCCTAGTTATTCAGAGGCCCGATGAGGAAATAGGCCTCTTGCTTCAGTCCATCAGAGCCTGGCAAGCGAGGGAGGAGGGGCTCTTGTCTGCCAGGGCCCAGAGGAAGTCTGCGTTGCTGAGAGTCTGGACTGCCTTTGCTTCAGCCTTCCTCTGCCCACTCTTGATCTCTGCCCCCTTCAGTTTAAGTAGTCTCAGGCTGTCCTTGGAGAAAGGACTAATTGTTTGTCCTCACCCCTGCCCTGTTTCCAAGGGGCCACTCAGTCCAGCCTAAGGGACACTTCTAAACCCAAAGTCTGGACGCAGCATCTCACTCGTCTGGCTTGTATTTATGGGCACAAAGGCTTTGCCCTGGACACTTGCTGCTCAGAGGTGACTTACCCACCAAGCAGCATCGACTCACCCAGGAACTTGTTAGAATAGCAGAATCTCAGGCCTCACCCAGACAGACCCCCAGGGGATGCACATTAATGTTTAAGACACACTCACCTGAAATTCCCAGCATCTCCCTGGCTCTGGAGCCAACAGGGCTGTGTGTACTGAGGAAGGTGCAGTCCACCTTGCTAAAGTCCAGTTCCTGGTTTTGCTGGGCACAGCATGAAGTATCCACTTTCTGGGTTGATGGGATGTAGGAGGGAGAAAGAGATTAGGTAAGGGAAAGGGAATGATCATTTATTGACCACTTTCTGCGCCAGTCACTGTCCAGGCCCTTTCCAAATACAAGTTTAGGTTGCAAGAGGCAAGATAGTTTAGAATAGGGCAGGGCCCACAAGTTGGACTCCCAGGCCAAGTCCAGCCCGCTAACTCATTTCTCATGGCTCAGTGAGGGGTATGGGCTGTAGGGAAATCCACATTGCTGTGCACCACTGGATTGGAAAGGGGCCTTGGGCTGGGCTCAGCTTCCAGCCAATTTCCAGGCTGGGGCCTGGGAAGACCCCCTGGGCTCCCATAGCAGTTCTTGAGGAAATGTGAGTAAAGGAATTGTGTCTTTAAGGATTTTCTTTTCTGCTCCCAGCCTGCCTCCAGCTTTGGCTAACTCAAGGAAGCAGATAGCTGGGCCTTGGCACCTTTTTCTAGGGTCTTCTAAAATCTCTTGCTTTACTGTCTTGGAAAGGCAGACTTAACTGGGATGCTGCTTATGATTCCATTCTGTTTCCCAGTTCCAGAGGGCAAGGTCAGAGATGGAGCTGGAAAAAAATCATTAGAGTTATCCTATAGTCTCAGTGGAATAGTACTGACCCGCCCCGGCCCTGTCAAATGTGTAGGGACTGATTTGTTGCTCCAATGATGAGGGGGCATTGGCGGAATTTAGTAGGAAGGGTCAATGAATGCTAGAATGTGGAGGAGGGTCTCATTCAAAGATGTGTTGCTCAAAATGCCACTGGTGAGACCTAAGAGAAACTGTTCTAGACCCATTTTTCCCTTGCACAGGAGGGGAAACTGAGGCCATGGAACTTCCAGATAACTCAGCTAAATCACACAGCTTACTTATGGCAACCACGGAGCCCCTCCCCATCTGTAGACCTGCCTACGGAGGTCTGGAAAGAATTTGGGATGAGGGGATGGAATGCAATTGAGAGCTAAGGACAGTGGGTGCCCTTGTGGGGACTCTGACCATGGTGAGAGGTATCTGAGGATGCCTGGCGTGGAAGCTGCTAGTGCTGGTGTTGGCGAGAGGAGGGGGGTGAGGTGGAGAGAGGGCCTAGATTTACAGTCTCCTAATAATGACAGCAAGGACCACAAGCTCGAAAAGCCCTTCCCATGTGCCATGAACTGTGCTAAATGCTTTCCATATGTGGCTTCTGGTGATTATCATGGTTATGCTGAGAAGGTAGTTTACAAGTTGGAGGAAGCTATTTTATAGGAAAGAGGCACAGGAAAGTTAACTTGCTCAGAATCCCACAGCTAATAAGAGAGAGAGAGAGAGAGATGGGATTTAAATCCAGGGTTTAGATTATTGAGAGCATTGTTTTTGCAAACTCTGGTAAGCAGCCAGATCACCTGGAGGGCTAATGAATGACATCCCAGGGGATTCCAATATGACCAAAGTTAGAGAACCACTGTTTTAAAGAAAAGTGAGCCCAAAGGTGAAAGGACTGGAAAGTTTCAGCCTTGACCATTATTTTATACCCTACATACATTAAGGCAGGTTGGGATAAATGATCTCTTTGTCTGGGCTCTTATGGCACTGAGGGCATGGGACTGGTAGAGCCATCATCATAATACACTATAGTCAACTACATATTATTCCCCACATGCTCCTCATTGGCCACTGTGAGCTGCTGAAGGACAGGGAATGTCTTATTCTTTGACAATTTTTCTATGCCTGCATCCCCACCACCTGCCATATTATATGTGCTCATGAAGCTTTGTTGTTAAAATCAGCATTTCAGGAATGGAAAGGACCCAAAAGTTTGTCAAGGCTCTCTGTGTATCTAATTTCTGAATCTCTCCTATAAGAGTTTATTTAGATTTGGCTTGAACCCCTTTAGTGATGAACAACACATTACTCCTTTAGCCATTCCGTTCCATTGTAACAGCACTGAGTGTTCATAAGTTCTTCATTATTCTGAGTCACTATAGCTTTCACCACCTGTATTGCTTCCAGCCCTTGGAGACACAGAATAGATCTAATTACACTCCCAGTGTTTGAAGACAGGGCTTTTGTCTTTAAGGATTTTCTTTTCTAAAGCTTAAAGCATCTCCAGTTTCTTTAGGCATTCTGTACAAAGGTTTTAGTTTTTTATAACCCAGGCCATTGTTCTCTAAAAATGACCTTTTTGGGGGCATTCGTTCCAAAGAAGGATGCCCACATCACATATGGTATAGTGGATATGTCCCAACCAGTTCATTACAGAGTGGTTTCATTACTCCCTTTTTTCTAGGCTCCCTACATCTATTAATGATGATAGCAAGCACCTTAGCTTTTTTTTTTAAAATGACTATAGTATTATGTTGAACTGCTGCTAAGCTATCCTCTACCCTTCCTGCACTGTGTAATCAATGGCTTATTTGATTTAAACTTGGGATCATTCTTTGATTTTGTTCAATTCAGCCCTGGATTTTTAAAATCCAGCATGCCATGATCTATTAGGGTATAGTTCTTTCATCTAGCACATCAGGTGTTTCTTCCTGCTTCATGTCATTAGTGATTGAAGAGCTATTTTAGAGAAGTTCATGACAAGTTGCAGATCAAAGACTTCTTCTTTGGGAAGATTTTTCTAAAAGTCATAATTCTGATCCTTTAACCCTTTGAGTAACAAGCATGACTACCTTCATCTCTCTTCCTTTTATGCTATTCCCATGTGAGAAAACCCTCTTCCCCCTCTAAAGAGGTGGAATAGATTGGGAAGATGCTGCCAACACTTTCCTCTACCCTGTGATTATGCCACACAGAATCTGTTGCTGCTTCATGGGTGACACTGGAAGAAATACTTTCTGTTCAGTCCAGCCCCTGGGCTGTTAGGGCTTAGAGGTGAGGATGAAACATGGTGGCATCATGGAAGGGCAAACCTAGAGGCTGGACCTGGGTAGCACCTGTCTTGGAGGATTAGCAACGGACTCTTTTCTGGAAACCATCATCATAATCATTTCAAATATTCAATTCAACCCCAGTACTGTGCAAGACTTGTAGAAAAGCCAAAATCACATATGTAAACAGGTGATCTTCCCGAGTGGCGCTCACAATTGGCATTAGGTGATTCATTGAAGCTTTCTTTAGTGCCTACCCTTTTATGGGTGGTATTAGTTTGAACCATGTAAAATGCTCATTTTGTAGGTAAAAACCAGTCAAATATCAGATGTTTCATATAGCTATTTGACCTCATTGGAGAGCAAGATACTTCATAGAAGCATAGAGTCTTCAGGTTGGATTGGAATTTTGGTAGTTATCTTCCAAAACCCCACTCTGAATCTCTTCTGTGGACCTACTATTCTTGCAGAATGTGTTTGCTCCTTTGTCTCGCAGGTGCAATTTTTAAAATGCTTAATGGCAGCTCTCATGTCCTTATCTAACTCCTTCTTATTTGGTCTGTGTGTAGCACTTCCTTCAGCCATTCAGCATGTGACCTGCTTTGGAGTCCTTACCATTCTGATTATTCTTTGGACGCACCTCACCTGGTTCATGCCCCTCCTAATACATTACACCATTCTCTATACCAAAAACCCTAGGTTTAGTAGAGTCAGTGCTGAGAAGAGATGGAACTGTTGACTTCTTTTTATTTGCGGGGACTTGAGGGTGTTTTACTTAAGTGCTGGAGTTTACATTTTTCCTTTAAATTAAATTTCACTTTTGCCTATTCACATTCTTTTGGACCCTGATTCTGATATCTAACAAATTAACTATTCCCCTCAGCTTTAGTTCATCATAATAAGACAGCACGCCATGAGTGTTCTCAGGCAAGTTATTGATCAAAATGTTGAACAAGCTCAGGCTCCCCTGCAAGCTACTGATGAACCCCTGGTAGAACAAGGAGACCAAAGTTCACAATGAAGGTTGGGGAATTGCCTGGGAAGGGCTGGTCTGAGGCATAATTGTGGAAGAGGTAGAGGACCCCACCTCTTCCCTTCAAGCATTCTTCTCCCCAATCCCACCCCATCACCTGTGCCTTCCCTCCTGCCCTCAACAACCAACTTCCCACACTGTGACTGCATGTCTCTGTCCTTCCTTTACTCTCATGTCCCTGCATCACCCCTATCATTGGAGACAGATCTCCATTGGCTTCCTAATGGTCTCACACACAGGACAATGACAATGATTGAGGAGCCTGAGTGTGTCTTGTATTCAGATTTCCATTTCATGAGGAAAGTGCCTTAATAACCTCAAGAAATGACCTAGGGAAGGAAAAGAAAAGCTTTATGTTTTAGTAGAATCTGGGGATGGAAATTGAGGTGGGGAAGATGGTGGCTGTTTAGAAGAAGCATTCCCCAAGTGCTCCTCATATCATGCTCCACCAGGGTCAGGGATGAAGTCAAATTGATGTCCAGACACTATTTCTGCTCCTGAATTCTCTAAGACACGTGTCTTTCCTTCTCTACCAGCACCAAATTAGACAGAATAGCTAGTGTCATGGTTACCATCACAGCCTGGAGAGCCCATCTGTTGGCTTAGAATCCTCACTTCACCCCTTACTAATAGTGTGACTTTGGCTCTAAGCCTTGCTTTGCTTATCTGTAAAATGGAAATTATAGCAATGTCTATCCCATAGAGTGATGTTTAATGAGATGACACATAGCCATGCCTTGCCTATAGTACACAGTCAACAAATATTATTACTGTTAGAATTCTTGCCAAGTTAACTGAATTCCCTCTCTTTTATTTGCTTAAAATGCTAAGATATGTGTTTCTTCTTCTCCCTTCTCTCTTTTCCAAATTCCCGGTCACCCTACAGAAGTGGTTACTTGTGGCTTCTCTCTTTCTCAGGCTCCACCCTCTATCACCCTCACTAGCCCCTTAGTTCCTCCAGAATGAATGTTTTCATTACCTTCTGATTTTTCATAATTACTCTTTTCAAAAGTCCTTGTGGCTTCATAAGAATTCAACATTGGCACTTGGCACTTGCTGTAATTAGTGACATTTAATTTCTCTATTTCAATGTGGAGAAAGAGATGATATATGTAGATTTTATACTGGCATAAAAGTTACCCTGAGAGTGGATGAAAGAAAAGCTTTGGCAGATAACTTGATTTTTTTTTTTTTTTTTTACCCCTGAATCTATATTTTCCTCATGAGTGACTTTCTTCCTCCCTTGAAATACTTTCCCCCATTTCCCAGCCAGAGTGAAGGAAGGATGGATTGAAAATTATCTGAGGTGGGTGGGATAGTATAGATTTGAGGGGGAGACAGTATTAGCTTACATGATGAAGGCCTTCACCTTCTGGCCTGGCCCTGAACATTGCATCTTCCTCTTTCCTGTTTCAGTAAATGGCTCCTATTCTCTGCATTAGTCATTACCATGACAGGCTTCATAATGGCCACAGCCGCTTACAAATGGCTTTGCTTTCATAGCCATTTCCATTCTCCCAAGATGCAAAAGCAACTAGCTCCATGGGGGCTTCCCCAAGGATATCATGCAATTTAGAAGGCCATAGGTATATTTTGTATAAACTTTACATATGATTTACAGTCTGTTCTAAGGCAATTTCAACTTTGTATGTCTTACCTACTGGTGAGCTTTTCCTCCTCTTGTTCTTATATGTACCCTGAGAATCTGTGCACCACACAAATAGACAGACACAGAGGGGTGGAATATAGCTCTGGAAAGAGTGAGGAGAAGGGTAAAAAACAGCAGACATCTTGAGATCCAGAATGGCCCCTAGATCCAGCTAGGGTATGACATTTAGATAGAAGATACTTCGGTTGCTTTCTAATTTTTTGCAATTATTTTTTTTAAAAGTGTTTTGGAATAGAAGGGGGCTAGCAACAGAATTTTAGAAAAGACCTGGAGTCTCTAGAATTCTTGGTTTCCAGTTCTTAAACCCACAGCTATGAGGATAGGTCAAATTGATGAATTTGTACATGAGATGATATTGATGTAAAAACTCTTTTTTAAAAAAAATATATTTTATTGAATTTTTACAGAGAGGAAGGGAGAGGGATAGAGAGTTAGAAACATGGATCAGCTGCCTCCTGCACACCCCCTACTGGGGATGTGCCCGCAACTAAGGTACATGCCCTTGACTGGAATCGAACCTGGGACCCTTTGGTCCACAGGCCGACATTCTATCCATTGAGTCAAATTAGCCAGGGCGATGTAAAAACTC
Organism: Myotis nattereri; assembly: GCF_964212035.1. Classification (NCBI taxonomy): domain Eukaryota; kingdom Metazoa; phylum Chordata; class Mammalia; order Chiroptera; family Vespertilionidae; genus Myotis; species Myotis nattereri. The sequence continues at coordinate 20,720,262 of NC_138075.1, read as the reverse complement.
TTGAAAGTGGAATAAAATTCCCTTCTCAAAAAGCAAAATAAAACTCAAGCTGTGTTATGGTTACTCGATTTCTCTGCTCCCTCATGCTGTTTTCCATGTATTCCTGCTGTATATTCCTCTTCATGTTCTTTTTTGCTTTATTGCCTGCAACACCAGAGTTTTGACATCAGGATCCCTGATCTGCATTCTTGGCCTAATATTTCTATTTAAGATTTTTATAAGTTGAAGAATATGAACATTTTATTCCAGTTGCAATGCTGCCACTACATATGTAGCTTAATAAAACCTGCTAAGTACATATTTGAATTTTAAAGACACAGGTGGTGGGTTATTTGCATTTTAAAAGGATTCTTCCTTTTGCAAAAGGATCCACTGCAGGGTTCCATTAAATATCCAATGCCTCTTTATCCAATACTGCATTTATCATAAAATTTACTTTAACAAAATTTGAATTATATGCCACTTCAAGGGGTAGCTCTCTCAAGTTCTAGTAAGTATGGCAATCACTTAGGCAAGCCATTTCACATTCAGATTTTTCCCCCACCTCCTCCCCAAGATTCTGATTCATTAGATTTGGGGTGTGGCCTAGATCTTCACTGTTAGTAAGCATCCCCATGTGTTTGATGAAGGTGGCTAGTAAAATACACTTTGGGAAATACTACTTTAAAGAAGCACATGTGTAGCCCCTAAATGGGACCCCACTGTAGGAGCTTCTCCAGGGCTTTGTCTACTCTCTGACTACCAAGTGTCCTGCTTACTCTTCATTTGGTAAATTTCTGAAATATCTATTTAGGTCAGATAAAGACTAATCCACCACCTCTCTTCTACTCACTCCTTCTCCCAGCTGCCAATCATCTTTACTCACAGGTACAAAATGTTTGTCCTTTCATTTTTAAATTAAAAGAATATTAATCTTACAGCTTTATTGAGATAAAATTAACATGTTACACCATGCAAGTTTAAGGTATACGTGCTGGTTTCATACATTTATAAACTGCAAACTGATTACCACCATAGCATTAGCTAATACCTCCATCCCATCCCATAATTATGATTTCTTTTTGTGGTGAGAACATTTAAGTTTCAAGTCTATAATACAATATTATTCTTCCTACATTTTTAACTTTCTGTTTCACTCTTAGGTATCTCCTTGAATCTTCCTTATTCTCATTTCTCAATGTTTACAACCCTCCTGTGGATAGTCACCTACCGAATTTACATACCTATTCTGTTCCCCTTCACCTTTCTACATACTCCACCTGCCTTTCCAGACCCTCTCCCTTAGTACTCTTGGTCTGGATGCTGAAGGCGATGGCTTGGTCCAAAAATATCAGACATTTTTGAAATGGTGACTTCTGCCAAAGTTTCCCTTAGCCAAATCCAGGGCCCATTGTTCTCTCTCTCTACTATCCCCTCCAAATAAAAGACCAAAAATTAATTTTTTACAAACAAAACAAATCATGAGAATGACTTGCTTTGGCATGATTCCATTTTTCCATGGATATTAATCCTAGGGCTTGAGAAATGAATGCCAGAAATATGCACTTAAAATATGGTTATAGTTTAATAAAATTTGTTTAAAAAAATAGACTCCATGACATTTATGGCATATGTATCTATCTATGTATTTAATATACCATTGATCTTTTAAAAGTCAGTTGCTTGACCCATATTTTGCCTCTGATTACTTTTCTAAATCGCTAGTAATCTCCAAAAACATTTAGAGATTTCCATAATTCAGAGATTTTTCTCCTTTATTAATCCCATATATCCCTAAATTTCACTCTGGGTAAAGGTTCTCTGGGGTGATCTGGATTTTGTCAAATATCTCCAGTAATAATAAAAGCCATGGATGAGCAGCTAACTGGTACAGTTGATTACTAGTTGGAAATCTTTTCTTGTAACTGATTTATCAGAGCTTGTACTTCCCTTGAAGTAATGAGCTCTTAAAAACCTTGTTTGACTTCTGTGAGAACATAGCCAGAGGTTGTGCTCTTTGTGTATTGGGATTGTGGTCCCTCTTTAACCCATTCAGTGCTGGGCTGGACCTCCCTGATCACGGGTGAGGGACTTTCCAGGAGAAGATGGTGGTGGAGAAGCAGAGGAGGGTGTGGCTGTCACTGAGCTAAGAAGAGGGCAGTAGGGAACAGAAGAACATTGTTTCCTGTTGTCTATGCAGCTCTTGCAAGCAGGAGCTCATTTGGTGTGTTCAGTATCATTCAGTTTTTATAGAAAAGGATACTGCATCTCAAATGAAAAAAAGTTGGATGGTTATCTCTGGATGGTGAGATTATAACTAATGTTTTTCTTTTCTGAATTTTCCAAAGTTTCTACAGTGACCATGTATTACTATTAAAAGTAATTTAAAAGAAAGAAACCTATTTTGCCTGGCATCTGGAGTCTCTTTGCCAAGGGACCTCAGCGTTAATAGATTTATCTCAGATCCTGCCTATGGCAGGAAGCAGTGTGGGAGTTCTCGTGAATGAGGCCCAGAACAGCTCAGCAAAGGGAAGCCTGTCTTAGGCTGCAGAGCCGGCCTTTCTGCCCAGCAGCGGGAAGGCGGGCCTTAGTCCCTCTGCATGCTCTGGAGTGTGTGTGCCACCCCTCCCTCCACTCAAGAATTAAGAGAAGATTGCATTGCATTGCATTCGGAATTCTAACTTTGTCTTCTTTCTTTTTTCCTTCTCCTTCCCCTCTCCAACTCCCCCTTTCCCGTCTTCTCTTTCCTCAAGGCCTCTCCCATCTCATGATGAGTGAACAAGGTAGGTGTGTTTTGCTTGTAGTGCTACAGCTGCCCCAATCGCTTGCCTTTGTGCCTTTGGCTGGTGGATCGGACCCTCATCATCGCTGCAGGCCATTTGCTGCTTGCTCTTCCCATCCTGGGCCAGGCTGGCAGCAGAGCCCCTTGTGGTGGGAGCACTTTTCCAGATGCATCCTGGTTTCCCACCCCCATCGTCTCCTTGGCTTTGCCATTCTGCACATTTGTCACCGGGGCGCTGGCCCTGCAGGGCTGCCTCTGAGAGGGAAGCATGAAACAAGGCATGACGGTGTCGGTAATGGGGGTGAATGAAGCTAATTTCAGAGCAGCAGAGCGGTTAACTTCCTCCTGCTCCTCCCCACGCCCCATGCTGGGGTTGGGGGGGAGGAGCTGGGCTTCTCCCAGAATTCCACCTTGAGTAAGGTTTGCTTTCTGCCTTCCCCTCTATCCCCACTGCCCTTTGTAATGACTTTCAGCCCCTCGTGGTGAAAGGCAGCCCTTGGGGGTTGACTGTTTTCGGTTTTGTATAAAAGCAAAAACCACCAAGAGAACATGCTAATGTCCTCGTGGCAGGATTCTAACTCATTATACACCCTGAAGAAAACTGCATATAAAGATCTGTGAATTCAGCATCTGCAACCTAAAATATTCAAATATGCAGGGAATGAACTGTGCAGGAAATTCAGCTCAGCGAAGCACAGGGTGGGCTGTGAATGAAGCCTTTTTCTCCTAAATAAAAATTTTCCACATTATCAGCCTAAATCAGGATTTGAGAACTAAGCCTACTTAAAATTGTCTTTTCCTTTGCTGTTCAATTGCCACCATTGTGTTCCTTCTGAGACTTGGGATGATTGCAAGATTGGGCTACCTGCCTTGCCCTGACACAGAAAGACTATACTTTAATCTCTTTTCTATCCCCCTCACCCACCTCAAATACACATGGGGCTCAGTGCCCATTTTGGAGGACCAAAGAAAAGGGGAAGGAAGGATACTTCCTTGTTCTGTTTTTCTTCATCTCTTAACAAAGGTGGGGCAGCACTGAAGGGTTTCTCTACCTTTCCTCCCACCCTTACTTCCTTACATTGGATCCATCAGATAGTGCTGCCACAAAGGAGAGTCCGATCAGATCAAGGAACCACCCAGGGCTGAGAAAAAAATTTTATGGTGTCCAGTAGCTGCAGAGGTGGGCAGTGGAGGGCATCCTAAATGATAAGGCAGGTTGAGAAGGAAGCACACTTTCCCAATACAAGTGTATCCTCCAGACCAGAGCAAGATCCATGATGTGGACTCTGGACTTTCAATGAAGACACTGTCTGGTATAGAGCAGGTGTCAAAGAGCAGAGCTGGAGGGAGAAGGTCACGTGAATTTTCAGGTGTTACATGGAGCTCTGGAAGAGGATGGCATGAAGCCTCTCTGTTCTTGTAGGTGACGTTACCTGCCTATAAGGCAAAGTTATCTACCAATAGCAGGTCACTATGAAATGGGTATGAGTGGGGGATTTACTGAAGTTGACCTAATGGCCAGGCAGTTTGAGAAAGTTAAGCACAACTCTACCAAGTGGGTGGATCTGAGCTCTATGAATTGCTGGAATTCTCTGGCCCAATTTTGATAAGTTACACTAGAAAAAGTAGGCCCTCAGAGTCCTGATGAGAAGACCCCTTTTATATTCTCTCACAGGTGATCCCAGTTGCCCTTTAGGGGTCCTCCCAGCTTTTATAGTGGCTTAGAGTCTGAGTGCTTCTTATGGCTGATGCCATAGGATGGAGTCTAGGCAGATGGGACAGGCTGGTGGGGACTTCTTTAACCTTAGCTAGGCTTGTTTCAGACCCACTAATGCAGCACAGGTATTTTGGAGGGCTAACTCCCAACGATGGTATGAAAAGCATGTGGAGAACTTCTATTGCAAACCTTGCCTGATTTCCATTCACTACTGAGCTTCTCTTGGGCACCCAGATTGATGTGTGCATGAGTAAAGAACTCAGGCACAGCCAGGTGCACATAGTCGGGGGGTTAAGTCAGGTATCTTCTAGGAAAAGAGTCTTTAGGCAGTAAAATAGTGACAGACACGAATATTGTGAATTCCCCTTTGAAAGGCTTTCACGAAAGGAAGCAGAATTCTTCTGGGTGGGTAGTGCCTCTGAGATTTTAAGTTGCAATCTGGCAGTTTAATCTGCTTTTTAGAAGGTCCTTTAACTACTTTCCTCCTCCTCTAATTCCCCCCCCCCCACCATTTCCTAGCCTCTTGTCTGTGCTCGCCCTGTGATGGTTAACTAAGAAACAAATTCTACTTCCCACCAATACTCCTTTCCTTGTCCTTATCCCTTCAACATGAAAGAGATTTCTGTCTGGTACCCTTGGAATCTCCAGACTTTGTTTTTGATGTACATAAATATGTGTGGAAATACTGACATATGTTGTGTGTGCACCCTCCATACATGTATGTTACACTCTTGATCCTCATGATCCTGTTAATGTTGGGAAAATACAGCAGAACTCAGTTTCTCTGAGACTTTCCCTGGCCAATTTTAGATTGGTTAAGTGTGTGCGATTTCACATACATGTGGTGTGGGATTTCACATACATGTGGCTGTGCAGTGCTTGTGCATGTAAACGTGGTCCTGTTTCCAAGGATGGGACAAGGGATACTAATGGGAGAAAGCTTAAACATGCCACAGATGGAAGCAGGTCCCACTGTTATGGCTTGTTTAAGCATCACATTATGGATTTGTTTTGTGCTGCCTTCTCAGAATGTTGTGCTGTTGCTGTTACAGTTGTGGGGTTTTGTTATGTGTGTTACATTTCTTTGTGTGTTTGCAGTGTCCTGATGTTTTACTCTCGCTGCTCTCTCTCTCTCTCTTGCCTCCTCCATGGTGGACACCATGCTTCCTCTACTTAATTGGACCTTCCACTTCATTTCTGTAGGTAGAAGTAAAGGTAGTGATCATTTTATTTTTATCATTATAATAATCAATCTGCCTTCTGAAATATTCATGTATCCAAGGGGAATTGTTGATTCTGATGAATATAGTCCAAATGATAACTTAGTGCTTTTAACAACTAAAAAACAAAACAAAAAACCCAAAGCCAATGCTATCATTTTCCTTCAGTGAACTTCATGTTGGATGTTTGGGGATGGTTCCCAGTTGGCCCAATTCCTGTTAAATCCAGGAGCCATATCTATTATGATGTCCTGGTTCTTGAAGGAATGGGGGACTCTGAAAGTGGTTGTGCAGTGTGAGAAAGATACAGTCTACTTAATGCAGAATATTCTACTAATCCTTCCCAATAAACGTAATGGAGGGAACAGGGAGATGTGAAATGATGTACCATTGTTTCCATTACTGCTGAATTTGGGGATAACATCAGTGAGGGAAGGATGCTACATAAGAAAGAGTAGAGGGTTGGTGAATAGCTTGAAATATTATCTAATGTAAAATCTGGGGATACTTATTTTTTGCCTGTATTTTGGGGAGTGGAAATTTTCTGATGTGGTGATGAGCTAAGATTGGTGGGACTGAGATTGTAGAAGAACACAGGAGAGGCAATGCATCGTAAGGAGAAAGAGATAATACTGGATTTGAACTCACAGAGCGCACCATTTGCCAGGTAGGCAGTGTGTGTGTGTGTGTGTGTGTGTGTGTGTGTGTGTGTGTGTGTGTGATGGGGGAGAAAGGAGAGGCACTGAGCAGGCGGGCTGCTCTAATGCCCTGATATGCCTTTCGGCACTTCCTACCTTGGGTAGCACAGCTCACTCATCCATTCCTAATCAAAGCTGTCAGAGACCTGAGCCCAGAGCACCTGGATCGCCAGCTCAAATTGGATTAGCTGTTCAGGAGAGAAAGGAGAAGTTAATTGATACATTATAAATATGTATCTGGATTGGTTCGCCCCTCTTCCTGCCTGACTCTGCAGCCCCCATGTCTGCAGAGCTGGGTGCTCCTGCTTCCTGCCAAGATTGGCTGATAAGAGAAGTAGGAAATGTGAATTCTGGCGTGAGGATGTTGAAGAAAGAGGGGTTGACAGGTTATTGAGCATGCTGATTTGATGACTAGTCTGTGGACTTTTACTTCAGAAGCAGATCAGTCCTTTCACTTTGGGTTAGTTGACTGACTGCTCCTTTTATGCGAATCATGGCTGGGTTCATTCTCAGAAATCTGTCGTGGGGACCCTTTCCCCAACTTGAGCTTGGTACCTTTTGAAAGGAGGTGAGAAAGGGGGACGAGGAAGAGCAATAACTGAAAGGGTACATCTGGCTGTAACCCCCACTTCTCTACTCTGCTCAACCCGAGGCTGCCAGGATGTCCTCATAGGCAAAGGCACCTCATTTGCCCAGGACTCAACCTTTCCGAAGCACATGGAGCTGTGTCACCTGTCCCTCCTCCCATGGCTTCTCTGAGATCACATCAGAGTCAGTTTCCCTTCCTCCTCTCCACACTCACTCCATCTCCCGTTTTATTTCTCTAATCACCTAAAGCATCCCATAAGATAGATGTGTTCCGTGGCTTTAGGCTTTGCACACAGGGATCTTATTTACTTTCTCTGGCTGCTGTTGCTGACCCTGATTATTTCCCATGTGCCATTCACTGTGCCATGTGCTCAGGTGCCTTGTCACACTGAGTCCTTACAACCATTTTACGAGGTAGGTGATGGCATTAGCCTTGCTGTATGGATAAGTAGAATAAGCTGGAGAGAGGTTAATAACTGAAGTCAGATGGCTAATAAATGGAAAAGAAACCCAGAATCTGAGCCCCTAACCACACTATATGGCCCCTCTTGGACCCAGGGACGATCTTGGGTCATCCTTTAAGACCCAAGCCTCCTAGGTCCACCTGACTTTGTGCTTCTGTTATAAAGTACCTATGCCAAGCTGCCTTGAAACAGAATTACTCATGTGTTTCAGTCACCCCCCCCCCCACCTCCCTAAAAGACAGAGGCCGAGTCTTGGCCATCTGTCACCCACACCACCCTTAGATCAGTACTTTGTCCAGAGTTGTATACCAACCTCTGCCTCTTGCCGCTACCCTTATCACCCCAACCTACTGAGCAAAGGAGCCCCCAGGGGTCATGGAGTGAGGCCAGATGTTCTGGCTCCAGTCCCTTCCTCCACCCAGGCCTCGCTTGGCCTGTGTGTACAAGTGACAGAGAGAAATGGTCGCTGATTTCCCCAGAATAAAAGTGGAAAGGTCTTTGGATTTATTCTTAGCAGCTTGTCAGAGAAAAGAGTGCCTCAGATTCCGTCATTGTTTAAAGCTATCATGAAGCAGTAAACTTGCATTGGGAAGAATTGTGAAATTCACAGCATATTTAGGCTACAATGATAAGCACCACACTGACAAGACCATTGGGTTACATTGAGCCAAAAACAAATGTGACTTTACCCCAAAGTGGCTGACCAAAGGAGTTATTCAGCAGCCAGCTGTGGTCAGCTTTTTTTCTAATCTGATTTTTTTCAGCCTGTGTTTAAGTGTCTAGTGTGTTTTGACCTCCCTTCCCCTTTTCTTGTTAATTTGGGGATTGCACATTCTGGGTTGGGTTACCAAATAATTTCCCTTGAAACTGAACTTGGAGTAGGTGTTGAAGACTCAAATGTCTTCAGGGGCCTAATAGGTATCATCAAGGAGCAGATCCCATCCTAAGAAAAATCCTAGTGTAAGAGAAACAGTAGGGAATGGTGGGAACTGTGGCAAAGTGGAGAGCAGAAAGCTTGTCATAGGCAACAGCCTCTACTCTGCTCCAGCTGATTGCTGCCATGCAAGAACGCATGCCCAATGTCACCAGGTCTTCAAGAGAAGCCCAGAATTGGATTTAAAAAATAAAAACATCAGCTCATAGCATCTTTCTATCTCTATATGCATATATAAATACACACATACACACATGTGCACACACATGCACACACATGCGTGCACACACACAAATGGTTTGGCCCATGAACCACAAGTTTTTGCCCTTTGGCTTGAGGAGAAGGGCGATGTAAAATATTCCTCCAAGATTTCTGGTGGAATGTCAATAGTGGGAGGTAGTCGCTGGTGCATGCTTGATTAATTTTCTCTTTGCTCATAGCAGTGGTCAGGACACCAGGAATCTGTTCTGTCTTTGGCATTAATGCCAGGGAACCTGATCCATGTGTTGGGTGAAAGTTTTGTAAAGCAAGGGAACGTATGAGAATGTTGAGAATGATCAGCAAGAGAAGTAACTGACAATTGCCAAGAACTGGCACGATTTTTGAATAGTAAGGGTGACTGGGGGCATTTAATTCCTTTTTTCTTTTGCTCTACGGAACTCTCTATTTACTGGACTAGTTAGTGTTGAACCTGAGATCTACTTTAATCCTTCAGAATTCAGAAACTCCTTCTGATTTATTTATTGTAGTTTTCCCCATGTGGATTTGACCATTGGCTGTCCAATACTGAACTAGTCAACATTGGCCATATGGGAAAGAGATCATCAAGCTACATGGACTTGAACATGATTTCATGTAGATTGTATTTTGCTGGTAATGACATTTAAAAAGCTGATTTGAGGAGTTGACCCCCCTCTTGTCCCTGCTAGGACTTGAGAGCCCTGCAAATAAGTTACTGCTTTGATAGCCAACTGTTTATGCAAATTAGTAAATGCAATGCCAGTTACTAATTATGAAAATAAACTCATCTGTGCTCTATAAATATCCAATTATAATGAAATAGGGGCAATATTACATTTCCATCTCTTGCCTCATCTGTTTTTCACCCACCACTGATTTGTCCTTTTGACAATGAATAAATTCACTTTGTTTCTTAAAGAAGCCTTTTTTTCCATGTTTTTTTTCCCCCTCCTTCTAATGTTTTGAAAGTCTGCAGGGGGAAAATAGATTTATTTTAAACATAAGTATAATTGCCCAATTTTATCAACTCTGTGTTTCTGACAGTGATGTTTCTAAAACAGCGCTTTAAAAATATGAAAAGTGTTCTTTCTCCTTTTCCTCGTTTAGAAATTTTTATTGGACACCAAAGACATGTTTTTTAGAACAGTTGTTTCTTAGAACATTTTTTAAAAAAATGTGTGAATGTGAAGAGTAGATTTATTAATAAAATGTACTATGGATCAATGGATGTTTCAATTAAATTCGAGTTGACAATATATAAAGGAAAACATTTCTCAGATTTCTAAGCATCATATTTATTTCCAATGCAATTACCATTTGGATTTATTGATTACACACAAATTATATATATACTACTTTTTCTCAAGGGTGAATAGTGATCTACTTGCACAGACTCTTACAGAAGCTATACTTTTCAACTGTAGATTTCTATGTACACATATAAATTTTGATAGCACCTACAGGTAAAGGATGCTTTGGGTTAAATTGTATTATCCTTATGATACATCTCATTTATAAAGAAGTGAAAACATTAGCATGATGGAAAAGTATTTAATAGGAGAAAAACCAAGTGTATTTCCGTATGTGCTGAGGCTTGTTTACACCATGGTCTGCTTCCCAGGTGTGCAGGACGGTAGATGTGTATCTGGGTATAGGTACAGTTTGTCCAAATACATATTCATAGCTTTACACTGGTTGAGTATGTTTTCACGTGTGGCTTCCATCTGTAGTGTCCTGGAAATAATACATTCTGGGGTGATATGCATCTGAATTCAGCAGACCATCAGCTTTCACATTAGAAAGCAATGTTTACTCGGCATTGGACAAATATTGACAGAGAGCCAAGTGCTAGGTGTTCAGGACACAGGCTGACCACGCAATGAGGAACCGGCCTTCTAACGCCTTGCTGACAGTTCATGGACTCTGGCAATGGCTTTCAAATAGCACTAACCACCTCTACTCTGTTTTCAACTTATTAGTATGTATGCAGTTTTAAAATTAATTGTATTAATTTATTTTACAGAGAAACTATCAGGTAATAATTCAGTTAGCCAACTCACTCACCCTTTCAATTCTCAGAAAAGAGAATATGCTTTGTGTGTAAACATGCAGGGACGTTTTCATTTATTTGGTCACTTATTTGTTTATTGAGGGCTAACACACACTATGTAAAGCATATAAAATCTACACACATAAGTGGGCAGCTTAAACATGTGTAACCTATATACACCCATGCATCCAGATTGAGGTATGCAGTGTACCCATCACCCCCATGAGGTTCTGCCATGCCCCTTTCTATCATTTGTTTTTAATAAATACATTTATTCTCCCTACAAAACAGTGTGTATCCATGTAGTAATCAGCAGGCAGATACCAGATCAGTTTCATTTTCAGCGATAGGATTAACTTCAAGGGAGACAGAAGCATTGTAGGGTCCATTGTGTGTGAATAGAGGCAACAATTTTGCCCTTTGGTACGATGTAGCTTGGTCCTGTTTTTGAAGATGTTCAGGTTTCCCTCTGCACAAAGAGAATACCTAATTGATATCATTGGGTTTCTCTCTCTTTTTTTTTCTAAGGCATTTAGTGGCAAGTAGAACAGCAGAAGTAGAAAAGACCATATGCTTTGTAAAAAGCCAGACTAATAACACTTTCTGATGGACATCTGATTTTAAAAGTGCCGCATCTTTCATTAAAATTTACATGCAAAGTAAGGGCAGGCGTGGTGACATGAAAGCTAATGCAACTTCCACATCTTGACATAATAACAATCACAAGAAACTGGAGATCCCAGATGGCAGCTTGGCCTTTGCCATCCTTTTAATAAGCTACTAAACTGCTAATTATTTCACTCTTTTGGGCAAGTTAATTTACTGTTGACTCTTAAAGAGATACTGCTCTTTTTCACCACACACCATAAAAAACAGAGCCCTTTCACCTGGAGCTGTGACAAGTGCTTCTGTGCAGGTTGGAAGCGTTCCAGCCAATTGTAACAATGACAGCAAGTATTGGGGTGGAACATGTTGCTTAGTAAACAGTGTTTTTTTTGTGTGTGGATTTTTTTAATATAGGAAAATTTAAAAAATTCATTTGGCTTCGGATCGTGTGTGTGTGTGTGTGTGTGTGTGTGTGTGTGTGTAAGAGCAATAGATCAATACAGGGAGAAGATTTGAAATTTGGAGCCTATTTAAGAGTGAAAGAACAGCTGCCTTTGAAATGGTTGCTAATTTGGACAATTAATGCTGTTTTGTGAGTGTGTTATTTTCTGTGATCGCGGTTACGAGGGATGATGGCGTGTAATAGCTCGTTTCCTAGGCTTTATGGTAATGTAGCATAGTAAAGACCCCAGGGCTGGAATAGAACCAGGTCTCGTGTTGTGGAGCCCTTTTAGGTGAAAGCCTGCTTTTTTTCCCTGTACTTTGACTTCCTCGGGATGATTTTATATTTTAGCACAGACACAGATGATTAAATGAGGGATGTACAAGTGGGCTTGGCTGCATCAGGAGTGGGTGTTGGGAAAAGAACCTTATTTGCAATGAGCTGACTGACAATCAAAATAGTTACTTAAAGATAAGCTAATGACGCTGCCTTACAAATGACTGCAGATCCATTACTGAAATGAGAATCAATACTTTGTCTTGATACTATCCAAAAATAAATGGAAAACCTCAAGTACTAGTGTGTATGTGTGTGTGTATTACACGTCTCCCAGGACAAGATACAATGTGTATCAAACAACAAAGGTAGGAAAAGCTCTGGACCCATTTTCTTGAAATATTTAAACTGAACTTAGTGTTGCGACTGTGATCAGTTGCTCCTTGATGTTGCTGTTAGTAGTTACTAAATCACTTAACACATGCATTGAAACCACATTCTCCGATTACTGGTGGTATCGCTGAACATGAAATCGATAATGTGAGTTTTGTAGTCCAATGTCATCTCTTGTGTGCTATGCAGTTGATGGGAGGACTGTGGAGCTCAAAAACTAACCATTGGCTTATTATTCAAGTCTAGAGGAACTGGAGAGGTTTTTAATGTTATATTGCTTTAAAACTAATGCATCATCTGGTTTCAAAATGGCCCCAAGGAAAAATATAAATGAGGGTGAATTTAGAGACGTTTGCCATCTTTCAGAAACTGATATTATATAGTGTGTTCAGCCAGATTGCCATCTTCTGAATGAATTTTGAGAAATGCTAATAATGTTTCAAGAAAAAGAAAGTACTGGGAAAAGTAAGTCCTCAAAACACACGTTTAAAACAAATTAAACAGGTTTTTAAACTATAGGAACGCTCAGAACCTTTGTTATGACAATGCAAATTATGAATCCCTATGAAAGAAAATGTAGTTGTCAAAGTTACCCACATTTATTTCATGTGAAGCACCCTCCCCCTCCCCCTTTTTTTTGTACTTTACATCTTGGATAAGAATAGCTGGAATTAAAACTAGTGATCAGTTGAGAGATTTTGGACAAGATAATTCTGAAATCTTCTCCAAGTCCAATATAAGTTGTAATGTCTGTAGAATTTGAAAGAGGCTTTTGGATTGCCTTCACTCAAGAATCCTTTTAATTACATTTTCTGTGTTGATTGGGAGTAGTTTTTTAGATGGGTTAGTTTCAATGGGGAAATTACTGCTTCCTGGTAAAATGCGTAACACAGATGTTAAAAGAACTGCAGTTTTAAAGACACTAGTCTTGTTGAAACACTTCCAGTTTGTATTACCTAAGTACTTAAACGGATATCCCATAGAGTGTATGCAAGCAATGCTTGGGAAAATGGCCTGCGGAACTCTAGGAAGAGCTGATCTCAGCTGATCTCAGCTGAAGATGAGAAAAGCACTAGGAACTTTAAGTCTTATTTGCTTAGAATTTGGGAGCAGCCGTTGTGATCACTCCTCCACTGTCTGCCTAAGGGCATTCATTCTATCACTCTGGGAGTTTGGCTCTCACTGGCTTTTCTTCCGGACAGTGAACATGTAGGTGAAATAAATTCCTCCTGGAAAGAATTACTTGTGCTTTGTTTAGAAATCATTGGCTCAGCTGAGGATTTTGTGGGCTCTCTCTTTGCAAGGCCGAGGACTTTGTCCTATTTATATGCTGTTCCTTCAGCATGAAGTGGTAGCCATTGATCCATCTGTAGTAGACCATTTGCTTAGGGCTATTAATCTGGTCTCTGGAGATGTAGTTTGCTGAGCCAGCCATATTCTCCCTCATTTTCCCAAGTGACCAATAAGGTCATTTACAGAGGCCTTGGGCAGAATTGTTATGGGTGAGGTTCTGAGTTCTAAAGGAATTGTTGCATGTGGCAATTGAGCCTGGAAAACTGGATATCCAGGTGTGAATTACTGGAATGCAGGGTTAGAGTTGGGGAATAATTAGAGCACTGAGATAAATGACAGAAGAGGTTGTTCAGGGTGGATGGTGGATGAAAGCACTGATATTAGTGCCTGACACTTACAAGCATTGTAACCTTGTTCAGCCTCATTATCCTAGTAAGTAAAATGGGAACAGTAATACTACCCACTTCATAGGGCTACTGGGAGGAACCATTAAGACAACGTATACGAAAGGTTCTTGTTAGAACTTAGATTTACTATAAAGAAACATTAGTTATCATCCTAAATACATCTTGTCAATATTACCAGGGGTCTGGGAACTTTGAACAAAGTAACTCTTTTGCGTTTCCATGTCTTTTACCTGTAAAATGCCTACATGGTAGGTTTGTCTGGGCAATAATTGATATCATGCCAGTGAATGTGCTGTGCAAATTAAAATGGCACAATACGACACTAAGGAATTAGTGGTCCATGAGAATATAAGGTCTGTAAAATCAGGGGCGACATCTGTGTTATTCACCATGGTATGTGCAGTGCCTATAACAGTGCCTGCCTCAGAGTGGAAATGGCTCAGTACATGCTTGTTGAATGAGCACTAGGACTCACTGAGCCAATAACTCTTAGTGGAGTTCAGTAACACTGACAGCCCGAGCCTCCCGGAGATCCCATTATACTTTGAGTAGAAAGGCTTTAGGCACCTCCATTGCAAGAGGGAACAATTGGCCTCTTCCCTCAGAGCCTCCCACAATAACCAAAAGTAATCCTGATAAAACCTGTTTGTTCTTTAGGTATTTGATGGATGTCTTTGCTCTTTTTGTGTGCACAAAGAGCTCTGGGATTTCCTTATATTACTTGATGAAACTATATGAACCATGCAGATAACACAAATATTGAACTCAGAGTTCTGTTTTAAAAAGGGCTGATTTGCTTCCCCAAACCTCAGAAGTATATAACTTAAGAGCTCAAAGAGAACTTAGAATTCCATTAGTCTAGGGGTGGGGAATGTCCAGCCCGTGGGCAGTCTAAGGCCTGCAAAATCATTTGGTCTGGCCCTGCCAAGGCATTAGGGGTGAGTTAATTCAATGTTTGACCAAATAGAGCAGGCTAATTTTTAAGTTGATAATTTTGTATGGCCTGAGAATGATGTTCTGCCAGGTTCCCTTGGCAGAAGAAAGGTTCCCACCCCTGCTTTAGTCTCTCCCAAAGTAACTTTGTGGATGACAAAACCTATGAGAGGGCATAAGTGCAGTGTTTATCGCTACACTGATAATTTGTAGGGATATTGGGGTTGGACCCAGACCTTCTAATGCTCTTTTCTTTCCCCTCCCACCAAGTTGCCTCAGTCATCTTCACGGGGAGAGTAGCATTTGTTACAGGCTGCTGAGATCATTATGGAAAGATTCTGGAAATATCAGAGTTCTGGAAATATCAGAGTTGAAGCATTTGAAACAAGGTTGTTTCTTAAATAACCTGACTGCCCCGAGAAACTGATCCAATCCCAGCTTTGAAATTGTCAGTCAGTTCCACTGACTTTCAGGATTGGATAATGCTCGGTATCACTTCTGGATTGCTGTCCCCTGCTTTGTCTTGGCTGAAGTAAGATGGGACACCCGTTGAAAAAGCTTTTACACCCAGTTTTTGAATTTTTACTGTCCCATGTTGACAGTTTATAAGAGGGGATGCCTGTGAAGAAATTCACTTGAGACTGATTTTCAAACTGTTGCTTAATAGTTTCTCCACTTCCTTTAAGAATAGTTTAGTAATTTTATTTACATTTTTTTTTTTTTACTACAAAGGAAAATTCATTTTTTTTTCTCAAGTAAGAAATATTTGTCTGTAAGCTAATGTTTTCGTTTTCTTTCAAAAACAAATTTGTTCCTTCAGAGTTCACCATGGGTTGGTCTGATGGTTGAAATGTAGTGCCCTTTTATTAGGCACCTTTGGGGGGTGTTGGTCTGCCATAAAGTCAGTTCTTAAATTGTTACAAAATAGCCTTCTTTCAGACTGTTTTGATCACAAGGGCTCTCAAGTGTCAAAGTCATTTGGAGAACTGGATAGATAAATGCAGGGGCACTAAGCTTTTTTTTCCAGGGTAGAATAAAATGTGTTTTCTACTGTGTGTTCAGCTTTGATCAGGATTTGTTAAAAGAAAAAAAAAAAGAAAGGCAATGGTATTAAATATTTACAAGAGCGATTTAGTTGTATTATCTTGTGCTCTGTATCTCTGTGTAATAGTGAAATCAGCTCCTGTCGAAATAAATGCCATGAAACCAGTGGCTGTGTGAAGGTCACTGCCTAGGCAAGGTTAAAGTAATTTGTGTGAATAATGATTTTTGTCAACTTTCCAGATTCCTTCCTGTTTTTTTTCGGCTTTCCTCCAAAAATAATAGGGAAAAAAATACGTTTGAGGATTCACAGGCTCACTCTCCCTTGCATTCTTTACGCCCTTTCTGACCAACTGGGTCCCTGGAAGCCTTTTATGCATTTTTGTTTCATCCATTTGGTGGATAGAGACAGGACTGCTCTCCCTGGAGGGGGACGGTTGCATTTCTGTTTCCTGGCTTTTCTGACAGCCCTCGCTTGCAGTTTGTTTGGGGATGAGGACCAACACCTCTTCTTTCTTGGCAATGGTCTACCTTGTCTGAAAGGATTCTTCAATTTCTCTACCAGTTCCTCCTCGGCCTAAGGGAAATTTATTTTAAACTTTATTTTCTATATCACTTTAAAGAAATACCTGAATGACTGCATGGCATTCTCCCCATTTTCATAGATGAGAAGACAAAAGTTCAAGGTTATAAAACTAGTTACAGAACTGGTAGCACAACCAAGGTCAGCTTAGTTTTGCCTGCCTCAAAGTCTGGACTGATTCTACATGACATACCACTTCAGTTAATTTTACTGAACCTTCGTTTCATCTTCTAGAAAGTGGGGGGAGGGGGGTAATAATACATTATTATAGTACACTAGAGGCCTGATACACAAAATTTGTGCAAGGGGCTTGGCCCTTGCAGCCACGCGGTGGCTTGCCTTGGCCCTCGCAGCCCTGGCTTTGTCCAGAAGGACGTCTGGGAGGTCGTTTAGCATATTATGCTTTTATTATTATATATTCCTAATAAGACATTTAAGTAATGCATATAATATAGTGTAAATAATACATTAGTTTATTTTTGGTTAACTTGAGAAGTAAATGAACTAACATATGTTAGGTGTATAACAAGATGTCTGGCTTTTGCTACCGTTTTAATGAATAATATCTTCCCTTCACTGTTGACAGTAACAATAAAGTATAATTAAATTTAATAAGGATTGAGCACAAAGGATACACAAAATGAATAATAATCAGTTTTTGTTCTTAAAGCAGAGCTCACAATACAGTTGGAAGAAGACACCTATACAAAGAATTCCAAAAGCTGTTTATGTAGCTTCTTTCTTGCCTTGGGCTTTGTCTGTACCAAATGCTACTTAAAACATGAGAGCCTTTTTCTAGAGATAAGTAGCTTCCTGTGGGGTTGGGATGTTTTACTGGTGTTGCTGTGGCGGCTACCTGTGTCTTATTTCCTAATGAACTGTGTTTACTGGATGTGAAAGCCCAGAGAGCGGGTTGGGAAACAGGATAAAAAAGAGGTATAGGATAGCTACTAGGACAAGCAATTTCAAAATCCCAGTGGCTTAATGCTAACAAACGTTTCTGAAAGAGAGAGAGAGAGAGAGAGAGAGAGAGAGAGAGAGAGAGAGAATATGAGCAATTGGAGGATTTTATTTTAAGGGTCAAGCCTGAAAGTAGTGTGTGCCACTTACTATTTGCCCGAACTCAGTTCCATGTTCCCATCTACTAGCAAAGGAGATGGGGAAATGTAATCTAACTATGTGTCCAGGAGGAAAGGGAACGGGGTATGGTGTCTTAATGGGTGTATGTATTCTATTCATCATCCTGTGTCATGCCTGATAATCTTCTCTAGCTTACCTTTGCGCAAACAAACAAACAAACAAACATGCCTCCATGGTTTCTATGAAATAGAGAATTTCTGCCTATTCTTTTTTTCTATAATATACATGTGCGTATGTGTATTGCAATTTAGACAAAACCCCACAGAGTTACAGTAATGTTTTCCAAAGTCATAAGAATCATCCAGGGAACTTGTGAAACTAAAGGCTTTTAGTTCCTGCCTTAGCCCCGCAGAACCTCAGGTCTAAGTGGTTCTTATGATCAGGTGAGTCTGAACACAGTGTTACACAGTAAGTTCCAAGGAATAAAGCAAATAAAAAGGGAGCTGCGTAAGACGCTCCTGCAGTCATTTTGTTGAATTTTATATAGTTTAAAACAACTGTTGCATTTATCATAGCTTATAAACCTAGTCATTATACATGAGGTTTTGTTATAATTTTTGTTTTCAGAGACTCAATCTCTCGCATCCATAACTAAAAAGCTGGAAGCATGGTTGGGATCTTAGCCTGAGTTGACGAAGTGAGGCCAAATGCCTGATTCAATAGGATTTTATTTTATTCTTATCACTGCATTACCTTTTCATCACCTAACAAGAGAAGCATTGGTTAAGAGAATTTTCTTGTTGCATTAAGACAATAAACAGGAGTTAATGTTTAATAGATCTGCTTATTATTTGTGCCTGACTTGGGGACAGTTAAACGAGCACAACCCACTGTAGTTTCTAGATCCATATTATCTTACTCTATGTATGGAAACCATAAAAACTCCAATATTTCCCCCCCACTCCCGTAAAGCTGCTCCTTCATTCCCCGCCCGCCCATTGAGAGCGAGCTGTTGGCCACATTGTGCTTCTGGAATACATGTCAGAGTGTGGATAATTTCGGGCTTGTGATTTTTTTCTCTCTCCTATTTTATCTGCCTCTTTTTGTGTCTTTGTGTGCAAGTCTGTGATTACTATTGAGTTTTTCCCTAAATGCCAGCAATTATCTCACAGGTGGAGGGATTAGGAAAGAGCTGGGAGAATTGCACTGGGATTAGAATAAAGGCTCCCCCAACCCGTTTTAAATACAGGGAAGGAGGGAGTGCAGCCTTGGAGGGGTAGGCAGAATGGGGGTGGGGTGGACAGTTTGCTTCTGATATTTAAATCCTTAGATGAAGTGAAGGAAGAAACTCCCAGTAAAAGAAAGAGGGAGTGAGAACCTAAACTAGTTTGGGGTTATTATTTCAGAGAGTCGGGCATGCAGGAAAGGCATTATCCAGCCCCCTTTCTTGTGGGGGATAGGGAGGTGCTGAGATATTTTTCTTGGGGGTGGGGGGAAGAAGGCAGCTAGGGAGTGTGTAATATATACCCAGAATTGTCATAAGAAATCATCTTTCTTCCCATCAGGGAAAGATTTATTAATCTTGTATGTCAATTAGGATGCTTTCAGCCACAAGTAACAGAACTTGCAGCTCAACTGCCTTAAACAACAAAGAGAATTTATGGGCTCAGTTCCTGGAAAGTCTAGTAACTCAAAGGATATTACCAAGACCTAGTGTCTCACGTCACTCATTTTTTTGGCTTCACTTTGTTGGTATTGACTTCTTTCTGGGCAGGCTACCTCCCTTGTGACCCCGAGATGGCCGACGGCCATTCCTAGGCTGTTCCATTTGCCTTTTGGTTCATAGCAACGAAAAAAGTGTGACTTTCTTCTCCAGCAATTCCACAAGAATCTTGGGGCTTCAAACTAACTGGACCAGTGTAAGTCACATGCTTATTTCTGATAAGAATCAGAGGGGTGGGTTTTGCCAGCATCTTAGGCCTGAGTCACAAGCCCAAATTTCAAAATTAGAGGAAAGAGCTGACTTTTCCTGCAGCTCATGGAATTCAGGGGGAGGCTGGATATTTGATGCCAAATTTTGGGAACAGAGGGATAGATATTGGGTAGCAAATGCCAACTACACCCAAGTAGATTTTCAAAAATCTGAAGCCAAACCCAACAAGGATTCAGGAAACTTTGGGTGTTTATCTCTCACCCTCACCCTCTGGCCATCACGTGGTCTGATCCCACAAGGAGGGGATGTGAGTTGCTCCGTTTGGAAGCAGAGAGCTGGGAGGGGAAGGCCATTGGTATCTCAGCATCTGTGTAATTGAGGAGTCAGCATCTTGGGATCTTAGCTCATTGATGTGAAAGGAGGCAGGGAAACAGCGACAGAAATGGAGTGAATGCCAGATCCAACTTGCTTTAGGTAAAAGCTGTTCTGATGGGTAAAAACTTCTTCTGCCTGGCTCTCAGGCTTCTGTGCAGGTCACCTGATGTAGGTCTTGACTGATGGATCGCTGAGAGAGACAGCCCTCTAGTCTCAAGTGCGTGTTTAACAGAGTCGCTCTCAGTAAATATCGCTTTCTAAAATGCCTTGCCTCCTTCACAGAGTCTTTCTTTATAGCTGCTGCTTAATCAGCTGCTGCCCCTTAGCACACTGACCTAATTCCCAGCCACACATTTTGTCTGGGCTTTTAAGGTGGTGGTGCCTCCCCTGTGTTGCTGCTGATGTTAGCTTGCTCCACCCTGACTTGTGGCGGCTACACTCATCATCGGCCTTACTCCCCGCCCCCTTGCCCCCCCCCCCCCCGCCCCCAGCCCCAGGATAGCAGGGGAGGATAGCAGGGGCCTTTGATCAAAAGGGCAGCTAGTGTGGCAGGCACAACAGAATGAGTCTTAAGGTGCTGTGGTTGGAAGGATGTGGTCAGTATGGCCTCCAAAGCAAAGCCTCCTCTTTAATGGGCTGCTGCCCTCAGCCACAAAGTTGCCCTTGACCTTTCTAGAACTGCTTTCTAGGCCAGTGCTTTTCTCAATTCAGTGTGCCTAGGCATCATGACATTTGTTAACATGCAGGTTCTGACTGGGGAGGGTTTGAGTGGGGTGGAGCCAGAGATGCTGCATTTCTAACAAGCTTCTAGGACAGTGGTTTTCAACCTTCTGGCCCTTTAAATACAGTTCCTCATGTTGTGACCCAACCATAAAATTATTTTCCTTGCTACTTCATAACTGTAATTTTGCTACTGTTATGAATCGTAATGTAAATATCTGATATGCAGGATGGTCTTAGGCGACCCCTGTGAAAGGGTTGTTCGACCACCAAAGGGGTCACGACCCACAGGTTGAGAAGCGCTGTTCTAGGGGATGCCCATGATGCTGCTGGTGTGTGGACTACAACTTTGGAGGAGCAAGTCTTTTCTGTTTGTTTGTTAATCATCACCCGAGGATATTTTCCCATTGATTTTTAGAGAGAGTGAAAGGGAGAGGGAGAGTCATAGAGAGAGGAAAACATTGATGTGAGAGAGACACATTAATTGGTTGCCTTCCTCATGTGCCCCAACCAGAGCAACGAAGGTACTTGCCCTTGATTGAGCCTGGGACTCTTCAGTCCTCGTGCCAATGCTCTATCCACTGAGCCAAACTGACTAGGGCTGGAGGAGCAAGCCTTTAAGGCTGTCACCTAGAATGATCTTACAAGTGAGGCCAACTGTTTGTTTGTTTTTTTAAATTTTGTTTTATTGCTTAAAGTATTAGAAAGAGTAGTACATATGTCTCTTTTTTTTTCCCCCTTGACCTTCCCCTGCCTCCCCTACCCCGCAGTGTCTTGTGTAAATTGGTTATGCTTATATGCATGCATACAAGTCCTTCAGTTGATCTCTTACCCCACCCCCCGTCCCCCCCGCCCCAACCCTACCCGGCCTTCCCACTGTAGTTTGACAGTCTGTTCAATGCTGCTCTGCCTCTGTATCTATTTTTGTTCATCAGTTTATAATGGTCTTTATTATTCATAAATGAGTGAGATCATGTGGTATTTTTCTTTCATTGACTGGCTTATTTCACTTAGCATAGTGCTCTCCAGTTCCATCCATGCTGTTGCAAATGGTAAGAATTCCTTCTTTTTTACAGCAGCATAGTATTCCATTGTGTAGATGTACCACAGTTTTCTAATCCACTCATCTGCTAATGGGCACTTAGACTGTTTCCAGATCTTCGCTATGGTAAATTGTTCTGCTATGAACATAGGGAAGCATATATCCTTTCTGATTGGTGTTTCTGGTTTCTTGAGATATATTCCTAGGAGTGGGATCACTGGATCAAATGGGAGTTCCATTTTTAACTTTTTGAGGAAACTCCATACTGTCTTCCATAGTGGCTGCATCAGTCTGCATTCCCACCAGCAGTGTAAGAGGGTTCCTTTTTCTCCACATCCTCTCAGCACTTGTCGTTTGTTGATTTGTTGATGATAGCCATTCTGTCAGGTGTGCGATGGTACCTCATTGTTGTTTTGATTTGCATCTCTTGGATGATTAGTGACTTTGAGCATGTTTTCATGTCTCTTGGCTTTCTGAATGTCTTCTTTTGAAAAGTGTCGATTTAGGTCCTTTGCCCATTTTTTGATTGGATTGTTTATCTTTCTTTTGTTAACTTGTATGAGTTCCCTATAAATGTTGGAGATTAAACCCTTTTCGGTGATAACATTGGCAAATATGTTTTCCCATTCAGTGGGCTTTCTTGTTGTTTTATTGATGGTTTCTTTTGCTGTGCAGAAGCTTTTTATTTTGATGTAGTCCCATTTATTTTCTCTTTAGTTTCCAATGCCCTAGGAGCTGTATTGATGAAGAAATTGCTTCGGCATATGTCTGAGATTTTGTTGCCTTTGGATTCCTCTAGTATTTTTATGGTTTCCTGTCGTACATTTAAGTCCTTAATCCATTTTGAGTTTATTTTTGTGTATGGTGTAAGTTGGTGGTCTAGTTTCATTTTTTTGCATGTATCTGTCCAATTTTCCCAACACCATTTATTGAAGAGACTGTCTTGACTCCATTGTATTTTCTTGCCTCCTTTGTCAAATATTAATTGAGCATATTGGTTTGGGTCGATTTCTGGGTTCTCTATTCTATTCCATTGATCTATATGTCTGTTCTTGTGCCAGTACCAGGCAGTTTTGAGAACAGTGGCTTTGTAATACACCTTGATATATGGTATGGAGATCCCTCCAACTTTGTTCTTCTTTCTCAGGATTGCTGCAGCTATTTGGGGTCTTTTTTTTATTCCATATGAATTTTTGGAGAGTTCGTTCTAGGTCTGTGAAATATGCCATTGGTATTTTAATGGGGAGTGAGTTGAATTTATAGATTGCTTTGGTTAGTATGGACATGTTAATGATGTTGATTCTACCAATCCATGAACATGGTATGTCCTTCCATTTGTTTATATCTTCCTCTATCTCTTTTTTCAACATCCTGTAGTTTTCTGAGTAGAGGTAGGTCTTTTACCTCTTTAGTTAAGTTTATTCCTAGGTATTTTAATTTTTTTGGTGTGATGGTAAATGGGATTGCTTTTTTAGTCTCTCTTTTTTTAAAAAATATATTTTATTGATTTTTTACAGAGAGGAAGGGAGTGAGATAGAGAGTTAGAAACATCGATGAGAGAGAAACATCGATCAGGTGCCTCCTGCACATCTCCTACTGGGGATATGCCTGCAACCCAGGTACATGCCCTTGACCGGAATCGAACCTGGGACCCTTCAGTCCGCAGGCCGACGCTCTATCCACTGAGCCAAACCGGTTTCGGCTAGTCTCTCTTTTGTAAGTTCACTATTGGTGTATAGAAATGCCATAGATTTCTTGGTGTTAATTTTGTATCCTTCCACATTGCTGAATTCATTTATTAAGTCTAATAGTTTTTTGATGGAGTCTTTAGGGTTTTTTATGTACAATATCATGTCATCTGCAAATAAGGATAGTTTTACTTCTTCTTTTCCAATTTGGATGCTTTTTATTTCTTCTTCTTGTCTAATCACAATGGCTAATACTTCCAGTACTATGTTGAACAGGAGTGGTGAGAGTGGGAATCCCTGTCTTGTTCCTGTTCTTAGGGGAAATGGTTTTAGTTTTTGCCCATGGAGTATGATGTTGGCTGTGGGTTTGTCATATAGGGTTTTATTATATTGAGGTATGATCCCTCTATTCCCACCTTGCTGAGAGTTTTTATCAAAAATGGGTATTGGATTTTGTCAAATGCTTTTTCTGCATCAATTGATATGACTATTTATTTTTTATCTCTCGAATTGTTTATGTGATGTATCACGTTTATTGATTTGCGGATATTGTACTATCATTACATCCCTGGGATAAATCCTACTTGGTCATGGTGTATGATCTTTCTGATGTACTGCTGGATCTGATTTGCTAAGATTTTGTTGAGGATTTTGGAATCTATGCCATCTATTTTTTTAATAAGCCAGAATGCAAAGGAAGAGAGCAGTGCTCCTTTGGGCATAAGTAGATGGGAGTTTTGGGGCTTAAATTCTTAGGAATCAGTTGTTACCTTCTGGCAATGAAGCAGGTACTTGGTGAAACTCAAGCCTTCACATCCTTCTTGGTGGATAGAGGTGGGGTGATCATCTTTTCCTCGGTTTCCATGTCTGTATGGGGTATGATGACCTTGGCTTATTTCTCACCAGCCTTGGGAACATTCTACCATGGCATTTGTGATGGGTACCCAAGTGCTGTTTCATCATTTCCACAGAGAAGAAACATGGGGGAGAGCCTGTAATTCAGTCTCCACCAGACTCTACTTCATGCTCCTAAAGAAGCCTGTTTCTGGAACAAATAACCTCCAGGACATGTTTCTGGAGGTCCACACGACTTCCAATCTCCCCTTTGATGCTGACAGTAATTATCAATAGGTAAGAACATCAGAAGAGCCTCAGTCCCAAGTCCCACCCTTTTGCCCAAATACCCCAAGGGCTTCTACTTAAACATGCTGTACGTCTGGGAGCCCCATAGGGGTGATGACAATATAAGTTCTCACCAACTTGGGCTGTCTGTCCTCTGGGTAAGATCTCAGTCAAGTTTTTTTCCTCGAATGCAGTATTGATTTGGCCTTCCCTGTCTTCTCTTCAGCCTTATTTGATCTGACCCTATTTCCTGTCTGTATGATCTCCCAATATAGGAAGAATCAGAGCTAAACAAAAACATACAGGAGAAAATGCTTAAAAAATATAATCTGATGATATAACCAAGCAGGATATTTAACTGACTTCATTGTTTTACTTGCACTAGGGGGAGGAGGGAAAAGGCTTGGGAGGGAAGCTGGAGGAACAAAAGTGAATTAGGAGGCTCTTATTTCACCATTGGTTGCCTGGGCCTGCGTTGGCTAAGGGACTTAAGATGAAACTTGGCTCCAATTTCCATCTGGCAGTTGCCTGGGTTCAGGTGTTTACCTGCCTTCGTCAGGGATGCTGTATAAACAGATGTAAGTGGAGCTAGTCTTACATTCTGCACTGAGAAAGGCGAAAGTGTGGGTCTTTGGGCTTCCCAGGGGACTCATTCAATAGCAAGAGAGTCAGAGAGAAAATACCACTTGGGAGGGAGGACCCCCCGCCGGGATTTGGGTGGTTATTATAGTCACAAATGCAAGTGTTTGAAACTTAAATCTGCACTTAGGCAGCAGGAGGAGAAACATGGATGGAAATGAATTATTTATTCCATCACAGGGGTCCCAGGAAAATGGAGTGGGCGTTAATCTCTTTCCCACAGGAACTGCTGAGCGGGCTTGAGGTCCTGTGGACCAGATCTGACCTTATCTGCTCCTGGCCAGACACCTCGGCTTCAACTAATTAGCCTTAAGAATAATCTAAATAAGACCCTTTATCTTGCTGTTCATAAGGAGAATGTGAATATTTACCTAGCACGTAGTCAGAGGAGCTGAAAGTGCTTGTGTCCGTGATTTCTTTTAATCCTATAACTTCCAGTAGGTCTGAAGGGATAGGGAAAAATAGGCAGGCGCCAATTCCACTGATGGTCGGGGACATGGGATGCATTTCCTGTGCAAATTGCTCCAGCTGAGGTGCCCCAGTCATTGAATTTGTATAGTAATCCAGTGAGGGAGCTTCTATGGTTTCCATTTCACTGGTAGGAAAGTTGAGGTTTAAAGACATTGAGCATCTCACCTAAGGTCACCCAACTCTGAATTATCCTTGCTGGGTAATGTGAGATGGAGCATTGTATCTGCTGCCTTGGGGGAGTAGAAAGAATATGACGTGGGGTGTGATAGATGTAGTGTGCTATCACACCCCATCTCACATTCTTTCTACTTCCTCAAGGCAGCAGATACAATAAAAACATTTTAAAACTTTCCCAAGGGTAGGGAGGGATACACAAATAGTTTAGGGGGTTACAAGGACCAGTAAAAACAAAACAAATCCTGTTCCCCATAAGAAACCATTATGTCCCCTTTCACACACTCCTCTCCTGTCTCTGTTCCTTTTCGGAGTTCATAAATATTTGTATGTGTGAATTCTATTTTCCTCTCTTTCTCTTTCTCTCTCCCTTTTCTTTGGTGAAGACAACTCATTTTATTAAGTTTCCCTCCAGGCTCTCTGTTAGATTTAGCTTATTCTTCTTGCTAAAACATTTCTGAGACAGTTGCCTAGAGCAAGGCATGGTGTGTCTAGTGCTTCTGTCTTCAGTCATCAAGGCAGGTCCTTGGGTCCATGTTAGAAAGTGGGGGAGAGAAGCCGGGCATACTTCTTCCCTCCATAGTTTTGAAGTTGCAAGGTCCCTGGACCAATGCAGACAGAGATATGCATCTGACAGTGCTTTGTGTCTTCGTGGTTTCCATGAACTTCTAACCATCCCCCTTCCAAGCCCACCTGTTGAGTGTCTGTTGTGTGCTGTATGTCATTGCTTTGGAGATCATGCTACTGGGCAACCAGGAATTACCTACCTGAAAGGTACCTGAGCACCAGTGAGGGGAGGCTCTGAAGTCTGGGATTTCTGGTACATGCTTTCTTCTTTTGACTGTTGACTTTCTTCAGTGAAATTAAGTTCAAACTCCAGTTTCTTCCACACCTCTCCTTCCTCTCTACCACATGACTTCAATTTGTACAGCAGCTTTGCTGTTCTTTTAATTGGCTTCTGAATTTCACTGGAAAACTTTATCGAGCCTCTTTGGGTTATCAGGAGCTGGGTGGAGAGCGTGATTGAGATAGGCTCAACCCTTGCTTCTGACCACTTGCAATCCTTTGGGGAAGACAGCTGTCAGATGTGTCGTCATCGCAAAGGCCATGAGTGTCAGGAGCAGCACAGAGTGCACGGGGAAGCAAAATGGGTATGCACTCCCTGCTGTCTGAAGAGGAGCGATCATTCCTCCTCGCTTCTATTATGTTTGACTATGTCTCTCCCTCGCCCTCCTCTTGCTCTGGCTGCTCTGTTTAAATGCACTCTGGGGCTCATGCCCTCCCACAGCTGCATTGCATCATGTTGTGTAGTCTTATTACATTTCTCTTTGTTCTATGATGCTCTCTGTCATGTCAACTGCCTTGATATCCTATCTTTTGTTGGACCTAAGACAAATAAATGTTCCCTAAACTCTGTACTCTGTATGTCACTCTCCCGATGGGACACTTTGATGGCCCCTCTCCTCTCCTTATAGGATGTTAGTATGACTAACATCCAAGCTCCTTTGCCTGGAAGTCAGTATCCCACAGTTTGGCCTGACCACAGCTCCCATCCCATTAAATGAAACACTTGTCTAGAACCAGGCCCTGCTAACTCGTGACTCTACAATATGCCAGGTGCAGTCTTCTCTCTGGGACTCCGCTCATTTTGCTTCCCTTTTTTTTCACTATTTTCCCCCTTGTCTCTAGCCACCTGTTGAACACTTCCTCTGGCACCCTTTGCCTGACCATCTCAGCTTTGCAGAATGCCATAGGGCTTTCTAGTACCACTCACTGGCCACGTACCCTGTATGGTGCCCTTCTATCATTTATATCTCTCTCTTCACGTCTTCCCAACCAGTCTGTAAACTCTACTCCTTGTGCTGTGATCATCACAATGCCTCCACAGATAGATGCTTGATGGTTATAGGATGGTAGGTGGCTGTATCTGATTAGTGTTGCATAGTTTCTCACAGTGCCAGACCAAAGGATGGGGAATACATAGATAATAAATTGAGGAATTAAATGTGAGTTTAAAATTGTATGTATCTTCCCAAGTCTCAAGCTACAAACATCATAAAGGTAGTAGTTTCATTTTCATGGAGGATGAAGTAGCATGGTTTTGGGGATACCGAAACTGAGAGTAGGGTGAAGAGTAAAGTAGATGGAGGGAGTTGTAAAGAAAGGGAGAGAGAGCTCAATGGAGGAGCGCCTGTGTGAACTGAGGGGCCCTGTGTTTAAGACCTGACTGCATTTCCGAACATGTAGCTTGGATAAGTCACAGTGAACCTGGAGCCTTGTCCATTGAGGGAAAATCAGGACCCTGCCTTGCCTACCCCTGATCTGTTGGGAATCAAATGAAAGCAGTTTGCAAACTGTACAGTGCACTGTGAATGAAAAGGAGTGCTCTTACTATTAACAGCATCCTCATTTACCATCTGAAGGCTCCCATAGCCACACTGGCAGGGGATGGATCAATGGATAGGTCTGTTGGGACAGGATAGAAGAGACCAGACTGGAAGGAGCCTGTGGTCAGATACTATAGACTCCACAGTTGTGCCACCTCTGCACAGATGTTCTCATGCCAGGGAAGTGCTTCCCCAGACCTAGGGTAGGTATGTGTGCCATGACCTTGCTGGGACAGGTATAAGTGGGAGTCCACTCCTCGGATGCTAAAGGGTACCAGTTACCATGGTTACTGTAGACAGGTTGGGGGTGTCAGTACGAGCTTTAGAACTAGCAGAAGACTTGGGTTGTGGTCCCTACTCTGTACTTGCCAATTGTGAACACTTTCTAGAAATATAGTATTTAGCCCATCAAGTGCCAGACTGAGTGCTTTGTAGCCATGATCTTACCTCAGCCTTTTGACAAGACTGTGAGCTGGATACTACTATTACTTTCCTACTACAGAGGAGGGAACAGGTGCAGGGATGTTAAGAGAGTAGATGAAGTTGACTGACTAGTGAGATACAGGAGCTGGGACTGGAATCAGAACTCTCTACCAATTAGCCATTATGCTCTGCTGTCCTCAACCTCTCAGAATCTCAGTCTCCTCATCTGTATAATGGGGATTATATCTATCCCACTCACCACATGGGGTGTGAGGATCTGGGGAGAGAATTGATATGAAAAGTATATCTGGTTTGTACAAGTATTCACTGAGCACCCTCTGTATGCCCAGTATTGCTTTGGATGCCGGGATACAGTGGGGGATAAGATAGCCAAGATGCTCATACCGAGGTACATTATATTCATAATCTGTTAATAAATGGAGCTGTTGGAAAGTGGGAAAGGGAAGAAAAAGGTGTGGCCATCGAAGAACAAGAGTGTTTTCAGAAAGGAAGGAGTCATGTTAATGGGGAACCATTGCCCTTTAAATCCACCTCCCTTCCCAAGTATAAATAACAGGATCAAATTAAGAGATTAAGCAATGTGGGAAATGTACAAATACAGTTAAATAGAGCAAAGCAAAGAGAGTGCATTTATAAAGGAACAAATCATTTCAGGACATTTTGATCAGTATGAAAAAGAAAATCAGTTCTAGGAGGTGAGAAGTATGCAATGGATGTAATATATCTAGATTTTAGTAAAATCACTTGAAGGAGAAATGGCCTGAAATCTCATCTGAGAAATTAATTCAAATTGGCCAGGGTGGAAGCTGTGCCACTCAGAGTGAGAACTGCCTGGGGGATGGAGGCGAAGGGCATGATGACAAATGACCACAGCTCTTGGGGGGTAATGGGGTTAGGTGAGAAGACTCAATTTAGCCATCATCACTTAGTGATCTGGAAGAACGGCTAAGCTCCTGGTAATGACATTCATACATGATGCTAAATTGGAAGGTGTCACCATGATGGCTCATGGAAGGAAGCACAGAATAAGAGGATGGCAGTCAAGGTCAGGAGGCCACGGCCACGAAGGCAGGGACAATGGTGGAGAGTGCAGGCAAGGGCAAATGGAGGGAATTTCCTTGAGGACAATCTGCAAACATTAAAAAATATATCTAATATATATCTAGTAGCATCAGGACAGGAATGAGAGACTGATTATGTTCAAGGCTGTCCAAGAATTTATCCTTCTATGATTTGAGCAAAACATTAGGAGTGAACAGGACGTATGTTTGGGGGAGCATGAGTGTACCTGAGCCATGGTGGGTTTTAACAGCCATGGTCCCGTCAGACTGGGGAGAAAATGGATATGGTAGTCCCTTCCTCCTTTCCTCCCTCTTTGATGTGATAGTCTCAGAGGCATAACTACTGTGACTTACAGCCTCCTTGAGAACAGGGGTTCTTGTGACATACTGTGAGCATTTGTAAGCTGGCTCTTTTGCTTAATCTGTGAAATGGGAAAATAATAGTACTTACCTTAGGGGTTTTATGAGGATTAGATAGATGAAATGGGACAGCACCATGCCTGGTATGTAGTAAGTGCTTGATACATATTGCCCTTTACTATTATTATTTTCATCATCATCATCATCATCATCATCATCATCATCATCACTATGGCCCTGTGTTTATGGTCTGTCTCTGTGGTGGAATATACAGACTTAAGCCAATAATGGCCTTTCTGGTTAAAGTGTGGGGAAAAACATCCAGAGAACACTGTTTGAAAACTACTGACAAAGTGAAAAAAGCATAATGTCAGAAGATCCAGATCAAACTCTGTCACAGGTGACCCTGAAAGCGTCGCTTTACCTTCTTGTTCCCGTTTCCACGTCTACCAACATCTGGGACTGAATCTGATCATCTCTGAGGTCCCTCCTAGCTCAAAAAGTTCCTAAAAATAATGAGTTGGGATTTTTACTATTCAATTTGTTAGCTTTGGAGCATATCTCCTAGCACTATCATTCTATAGACTTATTCTCCACCAGCAATTGCCACCCATGGGTAAGTTAACTGACTCATGTACTTTTAGCACTGAAAGTCCTGCATTCCAGGAACCACCCTTAGCCCTGGGCAAACAGGACACTTGGTCAACCTGCCTGTGAGATGGTTGCCAGACTGCAGGAATGTGGCATGGCAAAGTAAAACCACATCTGCAGAAGCTGAATAGTTCAACAGCTATGTGGAGAACATGCTAGGAAGCCATCCAACATTTTTCGTGGGCATTGTCTTAATTTGGGCTGCTATCATAAAATATCACAGAGTGGGTGGTTTAAACAATAGAAATTTATTTCTCACATTTTAGAGGCTAGGAAATCTAAGATTAAGATGCAGGTCAATTCAGTTCTTGGTGAGGACTCTCTTCTTGGTTTATAGATGTCTGCCTTCTGGTGGAGAGAGATAATTTCTCTTACCTCTCCACATAGTTGCCCCATCCTCATAATCTTATTCTCTCCCAAAGGCCACACCCTAACATTGGGGGTTAAGGCTTCAACATATGCTTTGGGGGAATGGGGCACACACATTCAGTCCATAGTAGGAGTGGGCTGATCTAAGTTGTGTTGTCATTGGAAGTGTTGCAGTGGAGGTGCCCAAGGGTTCTTTGGGGCCTCTCCTTATGTCTACATTGACTCAGTTCCACTTAATGCTTTTACTCAGGGTGCTTCTTGGCTACTCTTAACCATGACATATATACTTAGAAGGATACTACTTCACAAGCCCAGTAAATGCAAGTCTCCTCTGTGGAAAGAGTGAACTGAAAAGAGGAGTTGGTCTTGTTTTCCAGAGCTCTATTTGGAATAACATGTTCACTTTGGGATTCTTCAGGGACCAGGGAGATGACAGATTGAAGGGTACTGTGGGGGAGTCATCTGAATGATTGACAAGCTAGAGGAAGTAATTAGAAGAAATGACAGAACAAAAGACTGTGCATCAGACAGGGTACACATGTGCATGCAGGGCAAGAGACGATAACTAGGACACCCAGGAGGAGAGCTAGATGAGGCAAGGCATCCAGTGAGGAATGTGGATGGAGTCAAACTGTTCTAAAGTTTCACATTTAATTTAACAATTATGTATTTAACATCTCCTTACTCTATGTCATGATTTGTTCAAGGTGTGGGGAGAGCATAAAGATGGTCACCATTCTGTCTTTGTTCTGGTGGTGAAGATGGGCAGAATGTGTAGTAGTGATGAGCATGGGTTTAATTACTAGCTGTGCTGCTTTGGGAAAGTTACAATACCTTTTTGTGCCTTAGTTTCCTTATCTGTTGGATGGACATATGTTGGTGTGTTTGAAGAAATGCAAGGATGTCAGTAAGGCTGGAGCCAAATGAGTGAAGAAACACAGTAGCTGATGATATCAGAAAGGAAGCAGGGTGCATCCATCAGGGTTCAACCAGAGGAGCAGCACCAGTAGGAGGTGGAAAAATATATGTTGGACTTTGTCTGTTGCAGGTTCAGTGTTGCCTTATACCAAAGAGGTGAATCAGCAGATCAGCAGCACTAACACTGTGTATGGGCTAAAAAAATGTCTACTGCTTTTCTTCCACCCTGCAAATCTCACTGGGGGTCTACTCTGAATGGAAACATACAAGAAAGACAATTCTGGGAAACCTAGTTCAGCCTAGCCAAGCTGACACATGAAGCCACCACACGGAATGGATGTGTGAGGGCTCCTAGGAAATGTAGAAAAACATCCTCATGGGACTTTCTTGACGGCTTGCCCAATAGACAATGACTCTTCCATTAAAGCTGTTTCTAAGGGTGAGGTCCCTTTAGTCGTCCAGCAGTTACCTAAGTGCCCAGATAGTAACTAATAGGAAGGAGATTTGATTCATGTTCCCTGGAGTGGAAGACTTTAGTTGCATCAATCATCATTAACCACAGCATCATTTTCAGCTATTTGATGCAAAAGAATTTGATCGATGCAATTATTTCACGTAATAGAAATAAAAAATTAAACAGGAGCTTAGCTTTGGGGAATTTTTAAAAAAAAGCTAATGCAACTATGCAGCTAAATTTGGTCATTCATTTACTTATTCATTCCAGTAATATTTGTGCTCAGCACAAGCACATGAATGAGCTAAGTATGGAGGCGCTGCATATATTTTGTAAGTATTGATTGAACTTTCACTGTCCTAAACACAAAACATACAGAGATGGACTTTGATATCAAGAATTTTCCAGATATGTAGTTTCAATCCAGTACAATAGAAATTTGCACAGGTATGAAGAGTCCACCAGCAAGAAGTGTGTGAGCCTCTCTGGGCAGAACAGAAAAGTTTTGAGACAGCACAATTTCAGCATATAAGATGATGTGTTTACACTAAAATTATGATAGTCTACTTGAGGAGTCAACATGTATACAAGGAAGGTACTGTCTTATAACTGCAAACCCAGGCTACATGGGACATGGAGCAGGTTAGTAGTATGGGGGTTGGGAGAAGATTCCACCCCATGGCCATTTACAGCTTTGAAAACCAAAGACATTTTTGTGCTCATTCAGAAGCTTCATAGCGTCTAGAGCAGCTATGTGGGTCAAGACCCCTTTGGCGGTCGAATGATCCTTTCACAGGGGTCGCCTAAGATGATCCTGCATATCAGATATTTACATTATGATTCATAACAGTAGCAATATTACAGTTATGAAGTAGCAACGAAAATAATTTTATGGTTGGGTCACAACATGAGGAACTGTATTTAAAGGGCCAGAAGGTTGAGAACCACTGGTCTAGAGACTTATCTTTTCACCGGAAATATCCTACTCAGAAATACTATGTTTGGAGGAGGCCTATTCTCCTACAATCTTTGCCTTTGTCTGTAGTGTGTTAAACTAAGAGAGCTTCTGATTCAGTGGAATTATAAAAATAACATAGTAATTACAAAGTTCACTTTTATGACTCACTTTGCTCTAAATCATGGCACTCTACAGGGAATCCTTCTCAGAGTTAAAATCCCACTTGCTGTTTGCTGTTTGTATTTTGTAAGTGTCAATTGATTTAAAATGTTGAGATTGAATCAGATGGCAACATGGAGTCTGGGGAAGAGGATGGGTGCCAGGATGATGACGATCTCCAATGTTTGTATATGTCTCTTTAAAAATGTAGGAAATAAATGGGCTGATTTGTCATGACTGCATCATAGGTAGTACTAGATCACAGAGTACCTTGTTTTATATTTGTATTTATTTTTCTCCCTCGTGCTCTGGTCTAATTGCCCTCTCCAGAAAGGAGGTTTCCTCTGCCTTTTTGGCTTCATTAACGGCTTTCATTTTCATTAAGAGCTTTACGCTAATGGACTGTTATAAAAATGCACAGTTATTTCTTGCAGTCACTGCCAAATGACTCTTCATCTACTGACAGTTTTGTATATCAGGCCAAAAAGAAGAGGGGAAAAGCCAGTGGAAATGAGTGAGAAGTATCCAAACACAAGATATACCTACTTCTGTCCTTGAGGTTCTTTAGGGAAGGTCAGCACCTGGAATTCTATGAGTGTTTTCTCTCCACTCTCTTTTCAGTGACTCTTGTTTGGCAAAATGGATTGAAGGAAGAGAATAGGAAGCTCATTTTTTTCTCATAACATTTTGGAATTTGAGAGTTGTTGTGATTAAGACTTGAAGGGGCCTCATGAGAAGGAACACTGATAATAAGATTTCATTTGCCTTGTTATACATTGGTTAATTACTGTTGTCTTGAGCATCAAAACATTGGGCTATGCTTGGGGTGCTGTCCACCATATGCAATGTAAGGCCCAATATTGATGTATGGTTGCAGAATTTGCTTTCTTTATAAAAAAGGCTGGTCTCTGTACTCCTAGTGTCACAACTAAGGAGATGATATTTTAAAATCTTAGAGCTTTAAGTAAGCTTAGAGATAAATAGTTCAATCTCCTCTCCCATTTTCATGAAGCTGAGAGAGATTAAGTAACTAGAAAGTATAACCTAGATGTTATCTGGGGCCATTTTGACCCTAGGAGGTTTGGTTAAGCTTGACCAGGGCCCCCCAAACGTGGCCTCATGAGACTTAGACTCTAGATTCCCACCCCTATCTCTTTCCTGTGCTCCTTCTGATCCCTCCTTCTCCAAATCACCAAGAAAATTGTTTCTCTCATTTCACATAGAATGAGCACACCCAATTTTAGGTAGCCTTGGTCAACTCTTCTTCTACTCCAATCCCTTTCCAAAACAAATGTAAATCTTTCTCAGACCACTTATAGTGAACACAATTTTCTCCATTATATTACATCAGTTTCAGAGCTGGCTTTAAACACAGGTTTTGCATTTTCAAATCTCTGCTCTTTTCACAGTATAATTTATGTGCTTTGAATAAGATATTCTGTGTGAGTATGTAATGATGTACTTGTGTTTTGTTTGAATTTGTCACATCTGTCGTGCTTCACAGGAGGGAGCAAAGATCAGCCAACATTTTAATGAGCTGATACATTGAATCAAAGCTTAAAGTCTTTATATTAGCTAATTATTGAAATCGTTGCAATTCGATATTTTTATTGTGTTCTTAATATGAATATTAGTATTTCCTAATTAATATCTTTGCAGGTGAAATGATAACATATACTCATTTACTAGCAGTTATTCCTTACCTCACTAAATGCATTACCATTTTCCCTTAGTAAATAGAAAAAAAAACTGGAAAATTTTCTAACATTCCTCCTGGTTATATTCTCATGTATTTTAAACATCAGAGGCAGCATCTGTTTGCTTTTGTGATTGAGCATGCAAATTCGAAAGGGTCA
Organism: Myotis nattereri; assembly: GCF_964212035.1. Taxonomy (NCBI): domain Eukaryota; kingdom Metazoa; phylum Chordata; class Mammalia; order Chiroptera; family Vespertilionidae; genus Myotis; species Myotis nattereri. The sequence continues at coordinate 20,684,755 of NC_138075.1, read as the reverse complement.
GGGCTCTGGCTCTTATATTTTATGCAAGTTATTTGGCTTGTCATGAGCCCGTAATGTCAAATAATAACCACAAGGATTTACAAAGCCCAGTTTGAGAAAGGTCACCAAATGTGTGTAAGTTGACTTTGCAAGTAGGTCCTGTAGGCTTGACATGATGATAATTAAATCTTAAACCTTCACTAAAGTTTGAAAAAGCCTGGCTGGATTTGAGATTTAAACACCCTGGGACAATCAGCCCAGCCTCCTTTTGCCATCATGCCTTAAACATATTTCCCAGTTCAGCTATTGAGTACTGCCTTTAAAAGTACTGTTTCAAAAAAAAGGATTAAAAGTTTGATCTTGCCAGTATTTAAAACATGTATAAAAATCCCAAGATGCAAAGCATTCTGGGGGCAGAGAGAACAGGCTACATGTGGTACCCCAGCCTCCAGTACAAAAAAAAAAATCAGAGTATTTACTAAATATTTGTTATATTCCCAGAAAGGGCCATATAGTTTAATGCAATCCAGAATGCTGTGCTTGAAGCATATGTCCTGGACCAAGTAGTACAGACCTCCAGGATTTGTAGATGGAAGAGCAGGGAGTGTTCACTCCAGGGAAGTGGCTGGAGAGCTAAGGAACCTGAGGGGTGGCCGCATGCTGTAGGTGGAGAGAGTGTAGAAGATGAACCGTCATTGTCTGAGGAATCTGCATGTGAGTGCTTGACTACTCCACATAAAAATCATTTCATCCTGAGACTCAGCATTTCATCATGCTGCCCAGCCATCACTAAACAGTTCTACAGGCTCTCTTACAACAGGGCCACTTGAATATTCCCAGCCAGGCCAGTTAGAAGGAAACCGTGAAGTAGCTGAGTGTTAAGTAACTATGGAGTTTTGTGTTGAGAAATGACCGACTGTAAACTTTGGAGCTAAGCCACCTGAAGTCAGAACCCCAAATCCATCCTTAGCAGCTGTGTGATTGGGTAAGTCATTTAACCTCTCTGAGCCTTAGTTCCCTCTTCTAAAACGGGGTAATAATTAGGACCTCATCACTACACTTTAGGAGTAAATGAGATGTATGGAAAGCAGGTAGCAGAAGATCTGCCAGAAGACAAGCCCTCAATAAGTATTTTTCCCTTATTCCCCTTCAATTCCTTTCCTCTGCCCCATCAGATTTCCTCTGTGCCACAGGCCCTTAGTCTATGCCACATTTTCTCAGAGCTGTGCACTCAGTTTGCTGTGACACCACCCCTTCCATTGAGCTGGCTGAAATGGCTCTAAGTATCATCTAACCTAAGCATAAAACCTATGACCCTTTAGAGGCAACTTCGCAGGATTAAAACTCATTGTGATGTAAAGGAATGAATCACTAATGGTGGAATTTCTGGTTCCTGGCTTCCCAGGACAGCAGTCAGTTTTGTCTGGGGCCACTCCCATCTTGGTGTCTCAAGTTATAGTTGTATGAACATTTCCCTCCTTTTCTTTATTGAAGAAGGTCTTTATCTACTTGTTAAACAAGCCAACCTGGCTATGCAGTGGAGGGCTCACCAGGACTGCTTTAATCAGAAGTAGGAATAAGTTGCAGTTACCATGCCAGTGGCCATGAGCTTGTACACAGCTTCATTAGTAAATCTACTGCGCTGGGCCCTTCAAGAGACAGTGCTTCTTGATTTGGTCCCTGGATAAATTTGCAAGTGCTAATTTAGTTGTTGCTGGAGAGTATCCAAACCTAGAGCAGGACCTTTTCTCCCTGGATTGTTAAGCTTTAGACAGGCAGAGGCTTGGATTCTGGCAAATTCGCTGGTCTGGAGGGGGGCTGGTCATGCAGCCATGTACAGGGGAAAGGAATTGTTGGTGAGTATGTGTTAGAAGAGGCATAGGAGGTCAGTGCCTTGAGGGATTGGTACTGTGACTTTCAAGTCCAAATTTAAACAGAGATTTATTGAGTGCCTACTATGTGCCAGGCACTGTTCTAGGCTTTGAGTATGTGTCAGAAAATAAGAGCAATAAAATATGCCTGCCCATTGTGGGTCTTACATTCTAATGGGGGTGGGGACGCACAACAAAGAATAATCACAATAAATACATTAGATAGGTATGAAGGTTGAGTGGTTCTCAACCTTCCTAATGCTGTGACCCTTTAATACAGTTCCTCATGTTGTGGTGACCCCCAACCATAAAATTATTTTCATTGCTACTTCATAACTGTAATTTTGCTACTGTTATGAATCGTAATGTAAATATCTGATATGCAGGATGTATTTTCATTGTTCACGACCCACAGGTTGAGAACCGCTGGATGGATGGACAGACAAATAGATATAAGTAATGTGTTGGAAGATGATTTGTGCTCTAGAAAAAAAAAATAATGGAAAGGTAGATTGGAAGTATGGGTGAGGGATGGAACACACTTTTGTATTAGATGGTTAGAGACCTCACCAAAAATGTGATATCTGAATAAAGATTACCTAGGGGTGAACTTACTGATCAGGAGTTAGGGCAGAGAGGGTCAAGGTAGAGGGAATAAATTTGACAAAGGCTCTTAGGGAAAAGCCTTCCTGACACTGTAGGAATAGTCAGGAGCCCACGTGCCTGAAGCAGAATAAATGAGAGAGAAGGAAATAGGAGATAAGTCAGGAAGTGGATTGGAGGACATACATCATGGGCCTTAATGGTCATTGTGAGGACTTTGGCTTTTTGTCTGAGAGAAATTGGGGATCAATGGAAGGTTTTAAGCAGAGAATGTCACTTATATTTTCAAAGGATCCTTTTGTGTATAAAATGGACTATATGGGGCAAGGGTGGAAATGAGACCAAATAGGAGGCTTCATGGGAAAAAGGAGAGAGGTGAGGTCAGGTTGGTCCAGCTGCCACAGGTGACAAGTAGTGAAGATAATAAGCGAGGCCACATTCTGGGTTTACTTGGAAGGCAGAGCCAGAAGGGTTTGCTATTGGGTTGGATGTGGTGTTTGAGAAGAGAGGGGCAAGTGATGACTGACATTTGTCCTAAGCAACAGGAAGGAAGGCATTGCCCTTGACCAAGATAGGAAGACTGGGGGAGGGGACAGTTTAGGGGGGAAAGAACCGGAGCCTAGTTGAATCATGTTAAATATGAGATACAAAAATTTGGCTTTGACATCCAAGGGGAGACATCAAGGAGATGACTGAGTTTGAGGTTGAAGTTCAGGGGAGAGTATTGGGCTAGAGATATGACTTTGAGAGCCATCAGCATACAGATGGCAATGAAAGCCAGGACACTTTCCAGAATCACTTATTTTTAGTGAGTTTTTCCTGCCTTTGACAGAACTCATGTCCCCCTAGAGTGGATTTGGGCATAACCTCTAGCCTTAGCTGACTTTCCTGCTTTTTCCTCCTATTTGAGGCTCATACCTGGTTGGATTCAGGTATATTCAGAGTGGAGGGTCTATTCTGCAAGATGATACACTGGGATATTAGGAAGAACATGTCAGAACTTCCATTTATCTTTGATCTTGTCTTAAATTTGTGTGTTTGTTTTAGAATATACTTACTATATGGTTATAATTTATGAAATATGTTTACATTTACTGAGAATGTATGTTTAAAAACTTTGATCTAAGAAGGTGGGAAATTTAAAAAATTTACAGGCCATTGCCTGGATGAAGGAGAAAGAAAACATTTGTTGATTCAGAACCTCTAATGGGGACAGATAGGAACCAGGGAGCATTATTTCTTTGTCCCTGTTGGAGTGAGATGGACACCCAGCTTGCCTATTGTAGAAGATATCCTTTTTTTAAAGAGGACATTCAGATTCCACTAACACCTGTTGAAGCAACCTACTAAGGCTAGACAGAGCAGTGGGAATTTTCACTGAGGATAGATGGGCATTTATCTTCAGAGCAAACCTTGGAGTTTGCACCATAGACTCACTCCCCAGGAAGAAAAAGGGAAGGAGGCCAGTTGATGGTAGGCACATGGTTAGAGCCTTCTCCAGTAGGCCTCACAAACTCTAGGAAAGGTGTCCTTCTAGGCTCTCATCTCAAGACCACTATTTTCTAGACTACCATAACTCCATGGAATTCCTGATATGAAACAACTCAACTTCTTTCTCTCCAAATTCCTTTTAATTTCCAGAAAACACTCTTCTAATCTCGAGTCTCCACTTGAAATGACAAAAATAATTGGGCGATGGCTCTCTTGGGAAGGAAAAAGACTGTTTTCAAAATCTTTTTCTCACTCTTTTAGACTTTTGTAGGACAGCTTCAATTTCACCCATTGTCCATGGTCCTCAGGCACTTTGTCAGCTCTTTAGTGGGAAGGTGGGTGGATAGGTGAATACCTGGGGGGTAGATGGAGTGTGTAGGTAGGTATTGTATACTCCTCTCTTCCCCTTGGTGATTATTAGGTTGTTATTGTTAAGAGTGAGCCAGACCTTTCTGCCACCAAAAAGAATCAATCATTCCTAGCAGAATTAATGTTGTCTGCAGTCCTATGTGGGACTCCCACCAGCTCTGCCCTTTAAGCTACTTCTCTGTAACTCTTCCCTTAAAGGGGCACCGTCTAATAGAGTAGCCACAAGCCACCTGTGGCTATTTATATTTCTTTTTTTTTTAAATGTTTTATTGATTTTTTTACAGAGAGGAATGGAGAGGGATAGAGAGTTAGAAACATCAATGAGAGAAACATCGATCAGCTGCATCCTGCACACCCCCCACTGGGGATGTGCCCGCAACCAAGGTACATGCCCTTGACTGGAATCGAACTTGCGACCCTTGAGTCCGCAGGCCGACGCTCTACCCACTGAGCCAAACCGATTAGGGCTATTTATATTTCAATTAATTAAAATAAAGTAGGATTCAAATTTCAGTTTTCCAGTCTCACTAGTCACATTTCAAGTACCTATGGCCACATGCAGACAGTACAGAATCAGAGCGTTTCTATTATCACAGACTTTCCTATTTGACAGAGCTTCCTCAAATCCTTGGGGGATTATGGCCCCCTTACGTGGACCTGTGTTATCAGGTGGGGACCAGGTAGCTGCTACACACCCAGGGCTATCTGACGACCAGCAGAGTAGTGGAACTGACAGATTTAGAGGGCACATGGTGGCATGGAACACATTGTAGCACCAAAAATGGATAAAATATGCTAAAAATAGTCCCTACCATTTCAGGGACTAAGTGGAAGTGAGAGGACTACTAAACTCAGGGGTACATTAGATTTAAAAAGAAATGGAAGCAGAATCCAGGCTCAGGAAAATACAGTCACTGGGATTTACTTTTAGGTTAAAATCTTGGACTTCACATTTGAACACTTGAAGTGACCTCTTATTTCCCTTATTTTATAGAGGAAGAAATTCTGTTTTTGAGATGTTGAGCAACATGTGCAAGGCAGGGGAATTGATTAGGTTGAGAGTAGGGACTAGAGCTCCTGACTTTGAACTCTTTGCTTTGGACCATCCTGCCTCTCAAAGGAAAGGGAAAATTATGGCCTGATTGGTCCAAGGCAAATAGACTAATTGGGAGTCTTTCATCTCACTAAGCCTTGGGACATTCCAGTTTTAGAAATGGAACAGGAAGGGGAGATATTATTTTTGAATCTTTACCCCATTCCAGGCCATGCACCCCATCTTTAAAATATATTGTCATGTGGGAAGCAGATATTGTTTTCTCATTTTAACAAGAGAAAACTGAGTTCAGAGAAATTTAGAATCTTGCCCAATATCTCAAAGCTAGTAAGCAGATGGGACACAAATTTAGATTTAAAATAGTCTCTGCTGCAATGATTCAACTCTGGTGTTGTATCAGGAAAGGAGCCATAGACAATGCCTACGTAACAAAAAGGGGGGTGTCTGGATTCTAACTCATTTACTACTGTCCAGGGTGGGACAGGATTTGGCCTAATGAAGTCTGTGAGTTGCTGACCCCTGAGAGTAGTGATTTTGATATGCTCTCTTTTCTAATGAGAATCTGTCATTTAAGGAAGGGAAGCCTGGTGTCCCTTGGACTAGAAGTCTACCATTTCAGGGACTAAGAAATTATTACCCTCAAGAGGAAATCTCTCTCTGATCATAGTTACTTCCCATCTTCAGCTAATATTTGGTTCCCCATTGAAATGCAAATTCATGGAACTAGCAATCTTTTAAAGCTAATAAACAGCATTTACATTCCAGAATAAATATATTCAGGATTACTTTAGATGGGAATAGGAGAAGAGGACCCTGGAACAGTAGTGTTGAGGCTCTCTAACTCATTTACACTATTGTCTAGGGTAGGGACAACTGGTCCTTACCTTCTCTCCCTACCTTCAGGGTCTGCTCACCTGTGCCCATACTTAAAATATTCATCTTACTAAAGGATATTCAGGTGTGTGAAAGAGATTAGGGACAGATGACCTGGGATGTGGAACTTTCAGTGCTAAAACCCCAGTAGTTCTGGGCAAAGCAGGATAGGAGAATGAGGGAGAAAGTCAGTGAGCATCTCAGATAATCAATTCCCACAATAATGATTTGGTGACAACACAACATAGCTCTACTGAAATCAAAGACAGTTAGAGGGTCTCAGAGGAATCTCTGTTTTATTTTACTCCAACTTGAGCTAGGAGATGCTGTGACAGGTCAAAAGCATAGAGCACTGCCTCCTATGCAAGTTGGGGAATGCTTCTTAGGGCCATCTTCTAGGGTACTCTACACAGTTAGGTGCTCGATTGGCACTTGTTGATGGTGACAGTGGTTTGAATGATGGTACTAATAGCAAGAATGGTTATAAGTAACAATGAACATTTATTGGTGCTTAATATATGCCAGGTAAATTAGGTATTTTACTTCACTAAACCTGTTTCCTTATGTACTTACAAAAGCAGGGGGGATTGGTGGTTCATAATACTTAGGCTGTCCATTTTTTTTATGCATTTCCACCCTCCTTTTTTTTTTTGCCAAAGACATACTTGTCTCATTCTGCAGGGCAATTCTCTACCACTAAAGCAAGTTTGGTGTAGTTCAGTGGTTCCCAAAGTGTGTCACTGGTCCAATAGCCTTAGCTAGGAACTATTAGAAATGCAAATTTCTTGAGTCCTATTCTAGACTTACTGAATCAGAAACTCAGGGGTGGGGCCCAACAATCTGCTGCACAGTATGGTTTGAGAAGCATTGGTCTAAGGCAGTGGTCAGCAAACTCATTAGTCAACAGAGCCAAATATCAATAGTACAATGATTGAAATTTCTTTTGAGAGCCCAATTTTTTAAACTTCAACTATATAGGTAGGTACATTGTTATTAACTTAATTAGGGTCCTCCTAAGGCTTAAGAAGAGCCACATTCAAGGGGTCAAAGAACTGCATGTGGCTTGCGAGCCGCAGTTTGCCGACCACGGCTAAGGAAAACAAACTTGGTGTCTCAAATCAGCAGGACCAAGCTGAAGTTTTCTTCTGCTACTTGGGTGGTGCTTTCATAGACCCCACCCCATGAACTTTCAGAGTCTCTGTTTCCTTTGCTCTAATATGGGACATCATAATCTGACAGTTCTATCTAGGGTGAGGACAAATTGGAGAATGGTGGGAAATGCATTTTAAACATTACAGCATCATTGCTGTCCTTATTATCTTCCCATGGAGTCCTCTGCCTCATGCACAGCCCATCCTCTCCCTTCCCACTGAGATATAAACCCTGTAGCAACTTATTTTTGACCACAAAAGGGTACAGTAATATGTATATAGCAGGTCACTAGTTTTATCTTATTTTATTTGTTATTCTTAAATATATTTTTATTGATTTAAAAGAGGAAGGGACAGTGAGAGTGAGATAGAAACATCAATGATGAGAGAAAAATTATTGATTGGCTATATCCTGCACACCCCACACTGGGGATTGAGCCCGAAACCTGGGTATATGCCCTGACCAGGAATCAAACCATGACCTCCTGTTTCACAGGTTGATGCTCAGCCACTGAGTAACACCGGCTGGGCATGGGTCACTATTTTTAGAGGACTTGTAAATGATTTGATTTAGTTCTTGCACCAGTTCTGTGAGATAGAATCATGAGGAAGCCGAGGCCTAACATGTTAATGACTTGCCCAAGTTGCCACAGCAAGTTTTTAGCAAAGCTAAGGCTTAATTCAGTCTCTTGATTCAATCTCCAGTGCTTCCCATTAGATCACGCTGGATAAAACCAGAGACAAAGGACAGGCAGCCGTCAGCATGAAATGTCTTCTGGCCAGCTGTTCTCCACCTTGGCTGCACATTGCAATCACCTGGGGAGATTTTAAAAGTCCCCAGACCAATTATTCTGAATCTTTGGGCATGGGACCCCAGCATCAATATATTGTAAAGCTCCTCATGAGGTTTGATTATAGTGAAGATTGAACACATAGCTTTAAACTCCCGGGAAGTTCTAGTAGGGCAGTGCTGCTTGACTTCAGCTGCACATTAGAATAACCTGAGGAACCATAAAAAAATACCTGTGTCAGGCCCCCACCCCAGATCACAGAGCTGGGATCTCTAGGGTTGGTTGTTACTATTACTTTTTAATTCCTCATGACTTCATTGTGTAGCCAAGGTTGCAAACCACAGCATTACACCATCTCTTTGGGTTTAAGCAGGCTTGCCATCCATCACATGAATCTCACCTGTTTCCCAGCCTCATCCCTGGGCAAAGAAGCCCTTGCTAAAAATGTGGAACCATCCTGCATAGTTCAATGCTTGTCAGCTTTGTGTTATTTTCATTATTCAAAACCAGAGCAGCTGGTGATGGAGGATTATCCTGGGAACCACACCCAACATTCCTACCTCTAAGCATATTGGAGTCCCTCAACCAACGTGCCAAGTATACCAGTCAGCATTTACCTCTAGCTACTACATTTAGGATTCACTTGCATGACGAAGTTTCTTTAATAGGTAGTCAAAGCCAGAGGAAGAGGTGCTGACTTTATTAAAATTCCTTTGGATGGGTCCACTGATTGACAACACATGCTCAATAATATAACGAGAAGCATCTGCCTTCCTCCTGCACACGAGACACGCCCAATCCAGGAGAGCATAGCCTTCAGGATGGTGGAAGCTGCCACTCTCTTGTGGCTGCTTTGACCTGAGGCCTCTTAGGGACCTTGGAAAAACAAATCTTCCACAATGGGGGCCGAGTCAGTTCTGCCTCTCCTGAAGTCCACTCTTCACCCAAGGATGGTGCAGGGGACAGGGTCCAGCTGGCCATCCTGCCTACTGCATCCCGGCTAATACAGTACTAGGCAAGTCTGGTCCCCTTGGACTTTCTGGGGTTGCTGGTTACAAATGCAGAATCTCTTGGGAGGGGGGCGGGGCTGGGAATTTGAACCTTTAGCCAGCAGCCCCCGGCTTTCCTGGCTTTTTGAAGGTGTGCAGATAACACAGGCATGTTTTAGAAAGCCTGGATCCACCAGTTCTCAGGAGTAAACAAGTGAGACCCTTGGACTAGAGAGCACTGGGTTGGGCAAGCAGAGCCCAGTAAATCAAGAGACGAGGGAATTGTGGCAGTGTCTGGGGAACATGATATGGGAAGGCGTGTGCCTTGCGGGGCAGCTGTCCTCTTATCTGCTTAGATATTCATAGCCAATTGCTTCCATTGTTCCTCACTTTATTAGCTTTAGCCCAGTAGTTCAGCTTTTACTAAGGGCACCTGGGTTTATGGCAGCAATATTTCTCGCAGTGTCACAGATAAAATATCAAGTTAATAACAGACTCCCTGCTAATGTAAATCTCACGAGGAAGGCAATCAAGTGCGAGGGGAGGCCTACCGGAGGATGCTAAGTCTTAGGGTTTTGAGGAAGCAATCGGTGGGACTGGAAACACTTTACGCTTGCTAAGAAGATGGGATACATGATTTGTGTTAAGTGGTAACAGCTGCAGGCAAAAAGCATTTTCCTACACCTGCCTCTTTCTAAGGGGCTAGGCTCCCAGGGGCTCAGTCTCAGGCCAGAGGCTTAACCGTGGGATTAGAGAGAGCCTGCTCTCTCCCACTCCTCCCCTCTCTTTTATTGCCACTTCTCAGCCTCAATGGGTGCAGGAACCAGCTGGTTTCCCCCACGTGTCATAAAGAGGAACCCATTATGGGATGATGGGGGACCTGGGAGGTCTCTTGGCAATCTCTGAGATTTCCTTTCCTTTTCCTCAGTTACATTGAGGAACCTGCTGGGCAAACCTACTGCTGCCACTTGTTGCTGAGAATTTTAACAAGGCTGGGGGGGAGGGGTGTTGGTGCAGTGTTTTTAATGAGAAGGCTGTGACTCCATCCTTCTGCAGATCTGGAGCGTATGAGGTGATGCTCAGGAGAGGAGAGGCCGTTGGTGCCAGCTCCGTATCAGGGCTTTGGAACTGCAAACATCCACTGAGGTCTGAAGCAGGGGCAGTGGGCAAAGGGGACATCATCTGACACATGATGGTTTCAGTGCCCAGAAGGCCCCAGGGCCACTGGGTGCTCCCCAGCTGCAGCCTGGACTTCTGCTTTTGCCAGTCTGGAGTCACCAGATTCAGATACCCATTTGCCCAACACCATAATTGAACTAATTCTAATATTCTTTTTATCAACTCCCAGAAGATGGATCCCATCTTCACCACCCCCTGTCCACCTGGTCCCAGGCCTACCTCAAGAGCTCCCACGATAACTTGCTCTTTCCATTGGGGAAAATTTGGAGGGAAATGTCAGCCTCTCTGTGAGTCACAGTCAGCCTCAGAGGTCAGCTCATTCACCTGCGGAGCATGTTGGGCAGGTATCAGGGCCCATTTCCTAGGTGAGCAAAGAGGCTCAGACAGCTTAAGTGGCTTACCCAGAATTCACAGTACAGCTGGGATGAGAGGAGGTCACTGATTTTCAAATTGGTGGTCCACCCAACACTCCACCTGACCTGGGAGAGCCTGTACTGTTACTGTACCATCTACACATGCTCAGAAAACTCTGCCTGGACCACCCAACCCAACAAACCCCATGCCACAAGACAGGCTGTTGGGGCACATAGCCCTGAGACTACATGCTTGCCACCGAGCAGGTAGGGGACAGTGGGAGGGCATGGGGGAGGGTGGGGTGTGGGCAAGGGCTTGTTCACTAGACATGAGGAGAGAAGCAGTCCCGTTTTTGTGTGCAGGGCGGAAGGAAGGACTTTGCTGACAGCTGAGGTGATGGATGGTGTGGGAGAGTGCATGGGGCGTGAGCAGTAATGTGATACAGGGTGCACACTGCAGGCTATTACAATTTGAATGTGTTATCAATGGAAGGAAGTTGAGGAATAGAAAGCTGTTTTATTAAGCCCCCTGAAGTTACGCTCACAGCATTCTGAAAAGGTTTATGAATTGTCGTGAATTACAAGCCGGCTGACAAATGCTGATGCCTGGAGAATCCCTGATTGCTGCTTCCGTGGCAGGCAATGTTCTATGGAGACGATTTAAAACAACAACAGTCTTATGTATTTTAAAACATCAAAGGAAGGAGAAAAAGGAAGAGCTCCAGGAGCAGGTTGAATTTACCTGCCTGTGAGCAAAGTTTGCTGTAAATCCTACCTATGACTTTTATCTATTTTCCTCCCTTTGATATTGTACATTTCTCCGGGGTGCACTGCCTGGATCTGTGTCCTGTGGGTTATCCCAGGGAGGTTTCGCCAAGTCACTCCCTGGTTGAGAATAGAACTCCAAACAGAGATCAGAGGATGTATGACTAGTACTTTCTCAGCTATGTGTGAAATCTGCCCCTGCCTGCCCCACCCCCAATGTCTACTTCAAGATAATAAAAGATAAGGCGAGTATGAGCCACTCATTTCTTCTTTAGGACTCCAGCAGGGCTCTGCTGATTGTGTCGGATGGTGACACTGTTTCTGTGTTTCTTCCACCCCCAAACTGGAGCTGCTGAGGCCTCAGTCCCTGGTACCTACGTGACAGCATGCAGCTTGACATCAAGAGCCCTTGGTTATATTTGAGACCTGCTACAGGATGGCTATGGATTTAGTCTATCAAAAGCCCATTATTTCCTTACTGTTAAATCAGGTAAAAATGTCAGACTTCCCCAGCTCAGAGCTTGGGTGGTAAGAAGCGAGAGAAAGGAGAGAGCAAAGGAGGGTGAAGTGGTTTTCATATATTCGTTATCTCAGAATTCCATGGTGTAGGTGTTGTCTGTACTTTATTTATTTTTTAAAAATATATTTTATTGATTTTTTACAGAGAGGAAGGGAGAGAGATAGAGAGTTAGAAACATCGATGAGAGAGAAACATCAAGCAGCTGCCTCCTGCACATCTCCTACTGGGGATGTGCCCGCAACCCAGGTACATGCCCTTGACTGGAATCGAACCTGGGACCTTTCAGTCCGCAGGCCAACGCTCTATCCACTGAGCCAAACCAGTTTCGTCTGTACTTTATTTATTAAAAACAATATTTTTATTGATTTTAGAGCAGAAGGGAGAGAGAGAGAGATAGAAACATCAATGATGAGAGAGAATCATTGATTGGTTGCCTCCTGCATGCCCCATACTGGTGATCGAGCCCGCAACCCAGCATGTTCCTTGATCGGGAATCGAACAATGACTTCCTGGTTCATAGGTTGACGTTCAACCACTGAACCATGCCTGCCAGGCTCTCTGTATGTTAGAAAGGAGTAAACTGTGGTTCTGAAAGGTTAAGCAAATTGCTCTGGGAAAAACACATTGGAAATGCTTGGAACCTACTTTGTTTGGCTCCCAAACTCCTGTTTTCCATCATACCAGGTCCTCTGTGCTTACACTGGTGCAGAGCTACTCAGCATCAGTGTCACTTGGAAATGCCACTTTGGCCCATCCTAGACCCAGAGTTCAGAGACAGCAGTTTAACAAGATCCCCAGGTGATTCCTGAGCACAACTAAAGTTGAGAAGCACCGTGGAAGCAACACAACTGAAGGGCTGGTGTGCTCCATTTATGGCAAAAGAAGCGTTTATGACCAGGTGCAGAGGGAGGCGGGCCAGTACTGGCTTGGGCTCCGGAAACCTGCATTATCTGTGCTTAGGGAAAGGAGCCTTCTGCCTTGCATCATGGAGTGGTCAGGAGAACCCTGAGGATGAGTGAGAACAGGGCCTTGGGCGAGGAATGACATGGCACACTGTCTGGTCCTTTGGACAGTGCCCTGTCATGGACAGAACATGGGACTTGGAGGCACATAACCCCTGCTTGAATCTGAATCCTCCATGTATTGTCCTGGCTGACATTGCACAAGCCTGCACCTCATTTCTTCTTTTATCCAATGTGGTGGGAGCACCCCCTTCATGGAGTGGTGGCGAGGATTCATCAAGACGTGAAACCGCCTAGCACATAACTGACTCAACATGTGTTCTATGAAGCCCTCTGCCCATGCACTAGGTGTGGCCTGGAGGTTTGCTCAGGGAATGTGGGAGAAGCCAGTCTTTTCCTCAATTTTTACTCTTGCCAATTGGGAAGGTGTTCCCTTGGAGTGGGGGCTGGATGCCATCCTGTAGGGCAGTGCTTCTCAAAGGGTGGTGCCCAGGCCCAGGGTGTCTGCATCACCTGTGAACCTGTTGTACATGCAGAATCTCAGGCCCCTAAGGACTTGCTGAATCTGAAACTCTGAGGTAGGACCCACCGTTCATTCTATGTTTCACAAGGTCCCCGGGTAACCTGAGAACCACTTTAGGGGCTTGGTGGTCAGACACCTGAGAAGTGTCCGGTGGTGTCAGACATTTGCATGCACTGTTTCACTTGAGCGTGTCCTCTATGGCAGACCCCAAGTGTCCCAGTGGGCATGGAGGCCGTGTTACAATTAAATGATCACTCAGAGGCGGTCACTGTGCAGAGGGCATGCAGGCGGCCAATTCATTAACCGGAGCAACGTCGTGCAAATTAAAAAATGTTAATGATCAGTTTTGAAGCACTGAGAGCCTATCAGGGACCACATGCCTGGAATGAGCATTTACCATATGGTGCCTTTGGAAGCTAATATTGATTCTCATTATTTTAAACGATTACAAACATTGCAGGTGTTTTGCAATAATCTCCATTGTCTAATTAGAACATGCATGAAACGAGCTCATTCCGCCTGCTAACGAATATTGATTTGAACAGCAGAGCCCTGGTATAGGGGAAAAATTGGGGCTGTCTGGCCAAGTTGCCAGCCAGTGCCAGCCCCCTTTCTCCCTAAATTATTCATTCTGGGGTTACATGGCTCTGACAGGCAGGCACCATGGGGACCCTAACCTGATTTGGGCCTTCTCCTGCCTTCTATACCCATCAGGGCAGTGAGCTGGGGAATTTGGAATGAGTTTCAGTACTTTTCTTTCTTTCTCATCCCCCATTTCTCTTTTTCCCCAAATTCCTTATCTTGTTCATTTATAGTAACTCATCTAAATGTTTTAAGGGAAAGCTGGAATTGCACATTACTTGAGTTTTCAGCCACATACAATCTAGTTATAAGAGTCTAAGCATCATGTTGCCTCTTATCTCTCCAGCAAGACTGGAAGCTCCTTGAAGACAAGGTTTATTTCCAGGCCTTATCTTTCATTCCCCCTCAAGACCAAGCAAGTGCATTATAAACACTCAACAGAGGAGGGCTATTGTTATTAGTGTTATTCCTAGTCATGGTTGAATGAATGAACAAAACATCTCTTAGGATGAGACTGTGCTTAGGGGCGGTTCGTCCATGCATGTATATTGTCTTTTATTAATCTGATGAGATGGATTGAGTGCTAATTACAGAACAAGAGGAAGAGCTTTATGAATCTTGGTTCCTGCAGTCTGGAAGCTTGCAGTCTTCCTGGGGAGAGGGTGGTGGGCATGTGGTGTGCATGATGACATGGTTCGAACGGGGCTCTCTGGGAGGTTGGGAAAGAGCCCAGAATGCAGGCAAGAATGATGGCTGAGCCCAGTGTTGAAGGACAAACCCTAATTTGAGCAGAAAGATCAGTGTGGGGGTGGATGCTATACAAAGGTGTAGGAGTTGGGGCTCTGGGACAGCAGTGTGGCCAGAGCACAGGGCATGCATGTGGGTGAGGGGCAGGGATTGTGGCATTTGGGACCAGAGAAGGAAGCAGAGGCTGGGTTATGGGTGACTGTGTTTACCCTGCAAAGAAGCTCTGGTTTTAATTCTGAAGGCAAAGGGTTTATAGCAAGAGTTAGATTTTCATCTTATTTTACAATGTTTTAGGATTTATATTTCAGAAAAATCATCCTGATAACACTATAGAAGTGAAATCTGGAGGCGGGAGATCAATAATGGCCTGTTTGAGAAGAGATGAGAGTCTGAGCTGAGGCAGGGAGATGGAAGGGACAGAATGGAGACATATTTAGGGTATGATGGTTTACATTTAATGTGAGAACACTATTTGATTTTCTTTCCTTAGTTGTAAATAAATTAAAATAGAAAAATCTGGGAAATAATATTATAAAGACCTGTGTGCCCATTAGCCAGAATGGACTAATATTTATATTTTGTCATATTTGCTTCAGATCTATTTTTATAATTATTAAAATTTAAAAAATATGACAAAGTTTCTCTGCTTAGTTCTATCCACTATCCCCTTGTCAATAGCAACCATTGTTAAGAATGCATCATGTAGTCCAGGCTTTTCTACGTTGTCTCATATTTAAGTGTTCCTAAACATAATGCAGTATTTATGAAAATGTTTACCATAGTTTTCTGAAAATTGTTTTACTTAGTGTTGATACATAACTCTAGTTTACCCATTTTGTCTGCTGCATAGTATTCTATCATATAATATGTTATATGCTATATTTTATCATATGAATGAGTATATGTTATCTATTCCCTCATTGGTGGACATTTAGGGTTTTTACCTTTATTAGCTTTCACAAACAATTCAGCTAGTGGGAACATTTGTCACACTCCTATGCACATATATGAGGGTCTTTCTAGGATATATACTAGGGATTACTGGTCTTAAGAAATACACATTTTCAAATTTAGTACATGTTGCAGCTTGTGTGGTATGATTATACCATTTGAAACTCCTCCCAACAGTGGACAGTCTGCTTATCCATGTCCTCTCCAGCACTTGCTTTTTGAGTCTTATAAACTTTTGCCACTCTGATGTGGTGACTTTTCTTTGTGCTTCTTTGATTACCAGCAAGATTGAGTCACTTTTCATATGTGTATTGGCCTGAAGATTTCTTTTTCTGGGGATTACTTGTTTAAACCCTTTGCTCATCTTCTTTTGAGTTGAAATTTTTAAATTGATTTGTTCTTTATATATTCTGAATACCAATTTTCTCTGTATATACATGCATACATTCAAAATGTATATAAGATATAAAATACGTATGTATATGCATGTATATATGTGTAAATAATATCTTCTCTCATATCATCTTTTTAAAAAAATATGTTTTTATTGATTTCAGAAAGAGGAAGGGAGAAGGAGAGAGGGATAGAAACATCAATAATGAGAGAGAATCATTGATCCACTGCCTCCTGCATGCCCCCTAATGGAGATCAACCCACAACCCAGACATGTGCCCTAACTGGGAATCGAACTGTGACCTCTTGGTTTATAGGTTGACACTCAACCATCTAGCTACACCAGCAAGGAATCTCTTTTTTCTTTCTTTTTAAAAATTTATTGTATAAAGTTTTATATATGGCTCCTTTTTCCCCGATTAACCCCCCCGGACCCCCAGCCATCCCCACCCTGGGCAAGCCCCCACTGCCCCAGCATGTGTGTCCATTGGTTAGGCTTATATGCATGAATACAAGTCCTTTGGTTGCTCTCTAACCTCCCCCCCAACCACCTCTCCTGCCATTTGTCTCTGTATCTATTTTTGTTCATCAAATGATGTTGATCATTATATCCCACATATGAGTGAGATCAAGTGATATTTATCTTTATTTGACTTGCTTATTTCGCTTAGCATAATGCTCTCCAGTTCCATCCATGCTGTTGCAAATGGTAAAAGTTCCTTCTTTTTTATAGTGGCGTAGTATTCCATTGTGTAGATATACTACAGTTTTTTAATCCACTCATCCGCTGATGGGCACTTAGGTTGTTTCCAAATCTTAGCTATTGTAAATTGTGCTGCTATGAACATAGGGGTTTGCATATATCCTTTCTGATTGGTGTTTCTTGGGATATATTCTTAGGAGTGGGATCACTGGGTCAAATGGGAGTTCCATTTTTAACTTTTTGAGGAAACTCCATACTGTCTTCCATAGTGGCTGCATCAGTCTGCATTCCCACCAGCAGTGCACGAGTGTTCCCTTTTTTACGCATCCTCTCCAGCACTTGTCGTTTGTTGATTTGTTGATGATAGCCATTCTGACAGGTGTGAGAAGATACCTCATTGTTGTTTTGATTTGTATCTCTTGGATGATTAGTGACTGAGCATGTTTTCATATGTCTCTTGGCTTTCTGAATGTCCTCTTTTGAAAAGTGTCTATTTAGGTCCTTTGCCCATTTTTTGATTGGATTGTTTATCTTCCTTTTGTTAAGTTGTATGAGTTCCCTATAAATGTTGGAGATTAAACCCTTTTCGGTGATAACATTGGCAAATATGTTCTCCCATGAGGTGGGCTTTCTTATTGTTTTGTTGATGGTTTCTTTTGCTGTGCAGAAGCTTTGTATTTTGATGTAGTCCCATTTGTTTATTTTTCTCTTTAGTTTCCAATGCCCTAGGAGCTGTATCAGAGAAGAAATTGCTTTGGCATATGTCTGAGATTTTGTTGCCTTTGGATTCCTCTAGTATTTTTATGGATTCCTGTCTTACATTTAAGTCCTTTATCCATTTTGAGTCTATTTTTGTGTATGGTGTAAGCTGGTGGTCTAGTTTCATTTTTTTTTGTATGTATCTGACCAAATATCCTAGCACCATTTATTGAAGAGACTGTCTTCACTCCATTGTATGCTCTTTCTTCCTTTGTCAAATATTAATTGAGCATAATGTCTTGGGTCAATTTCTGGGTTCTCTGTTCTGTTCCATTGGTCTATATGTCTGTTCTTTTGCCAGTATCGGGCAGTTTTGAGAACTGTGGCTTGGTAACATAACTTGATATCTTGTATTGTGATCCCTCCAACTTTGTTCTTTTTTTCTCAGGATTGCTGTGGCTATTCAGGGTCTTTTTTATTCCTGATGAATTTTTGGAGACTTTGTTCTAGATCTTTGAAATATGCCGTTGGTATTTTAATGGGCATTGCATTGCATCTGTAGATTGCTTTGGGTAGTATGGACATTTTGATGATGTTGATTTTACCAATCCATGAACATGGTACGTTCTTCCATTTGTTTATATCTTCCTCTCTCTCTTTTTTCAATGTCCTGTAGTTTTCTGAGTACAGGTCTTTTACCTCCTTAGTTAAGTTTATTCCTAGGTATCTTAATTTTTTTGGTGCCATGGTAAATGGGATTTTTATTTTTTTAGTTTCGCTTTCTGTGAGTTCATTATTGGTGTATAAAAAGGCCATAGATTTCCGGGTGTTAATTTTGTATCCTGCTACATTGTCGAATTCATTTATTAGGTCTAGTAGTTTTTTTGATGGAGTTTTTGGGGGTTTTCTATGTATAGTATCATGTCATCTGCGAATAAGGACAGTTTTACTTCTTCTTTTCCAATTTGGATGGCTTTTATTTCTTCTTCTTGTCTGATCGCTATGGCTAGCACTTTCAGTACTGTATCAAACAGGAGTGGTGAAAGTGGGCATCCCTGTCTTGTTCCCATTCTTAGGGGAAATTCCCTCCTTTTTCTTGTTTAACTTTGTTTATTGTATGTTTTGACAAAAAGAGGTTTTAAAAAATTGATGTTAAATATATTAATTTGGCTCTCCATTAGTTGTATTTTTAATACCTTGTCTAAAAATTCTTTTCCTATTCCAATATCATAAAGCTAGTAGGCGCTTCCCTATATTTTCTTCTCATAGTTAGTGTTTTCCTTCCGGCCATTAGGTCTCTCATGCAGTAGGAATGTATTTTTCACATATGGTATATGATGTAGGGAATATAATTTTATTTTTTTTCCCTTTAAAAGCTAATTACACCACAATATTTATTGAATACCCCAATCCTTTACCCACAGACTTAAAGTGCTTCCTCCATTATATTCCCAGATCCTTACAGATCCTAGTCTTTTCGTAGACTTTATCTGTCCATTGGTCTATGTGTTTATCCCTGAGCAGATACCAGTGTTTTAAAAAACCATAAGTTACCTTTTCCTAGTGATTCTTGAAAGCTCCAGTGAACTCTAAGACTGCCCATGACCATGGTTGGGGAAATCTGGTCTCCTGGCTGGGCTCCTTGTTGCTGGGGGAGGGGTGGGGAGGGGGGCATTTGTTATCTGTCCTGACAACAGGCTTTGTGTGAAATCAGAGAACAGAAAAGCAACTTCTTGGCTTTTCCACCATCTCAGAAATAGTATTAAGATAAAAGAAGAGAGATTTGCATTTGGCTGGGGGAGGAAGGGAGTGAGGACATAAAGAGAAAGTCTCAGAAATTGTAGACCTGACTGTAAGCAGAGAGCACACAGCTGGCAGCTGGGCAGGTCCTGGGAAGTTCCGGCAGTTGGGCATCATCATTCTCTAAGTCAGGGAGAGAAGACGTGTTGACTTCCTCACACCTGTTTGTAATTACACTCAGTCTTGTTTGCATTGAGCAAAAGTTCCTGGGTGGCCTATCCTTCCTCTGCAAGATCTGGGTGTGACTGGCTGAAGTCTTACCTTTTCTCCTGGCAACTGGCTTCTCTTAACACAGGGAGCCGAGTGCCTGGGCCATTGGAAGGAGGATGTGATCAGACTGGGAGTTTCTGACTTTTCCTCAAAGTCATGGTCCGGGAGGACAGATCTCACCTTTTGTCAAATGTGTAAAGTCCTAAATCCTTAGGACTAGAAGGACCTGCCAAGTGGTCTTATCCATCCCGTTTGTTGTGTTTGTAGATGAGGAACCTGAGGTGGCTCTAGGCTGAGTCACAGTGCGAGGGAAGGCAGGAGAGGCATGGGAATGCAGTTGCTGGGCTCCCACTTGGGTCCACTTTTCACTCTGCTGCTCTCCTGGACTAGAAAGAAAAAAATTGGATGAAAATAAATTTTCAAAACTCTGCTTATGTGTGTCCTTTCCTCTAGTAGTCTTGAGAGCATGTAGGAGTCTAGGCTGTGAGATTCAGGGAGAGATTGCATTTCCAGAGACATTTGTACCTGGAAACAGGCAATTTCTATAACCTATGAGATGGGCCCTAGGGGAGGTACAGATTGAAATTCAGAGGGGGATAAAATAAACCTGCAACATTCTTGAACTTCTGGTTTCTCATACAAAAAAGCATTTAGACTCTCCCAGGGGCGTTCAGTCTATTGTTACATTCCTTAAAAAGGTCATTTGTAAACCAGACCTTAAAACCTAAAGTCTTTTACTCCCATTGACCTATACTATTATTTGGAAAGTTTCCAGCTTCATTTCTGATTGATATTAACTTCTTAGGGACTATTCACACTATAGCTTTAGGTTCTTTTATATCAACAGATGCCATCTAATAGTTATAATCATAAATCTAGAAAAATCTGTCTGAAATGGGAAGCATCATATATATATGTATATATATATGCCTAAGTGACTGTTATGACCCAATGACTGAAATGACCAGTCAACTGGTCGCTATGACACACAGTGATCACCAGGGGGCAGATGCTAAATGCAGGAGCTGCTCCCTGGTGGTCAGTGTGCTCCCACAGAGGGAGCACTGCTCAGCTGACCGATCATGCTAGCAGCCCACCTGCCTGGTGGTAACCACTCACTCCCTCAGTAGTCCTGCAGGTCCAATCTCCAGAGAACGGGCCAGGCGCCTATGGATCAGCATCATTGGCATGATCCCAATGGCGCTGCCGGCCTCCTGAAAGTCGACCTTGGGCACTGTGGCCGCCTCCCCTCCCTAGATGCTCTGCAAGGAAGAAAGGATATAAAAGCGGCTGCCAGGTGGCTCCCAATAACCGGTGCAAATGTCAGCAGGATGGATCCGGATCCCAGGCCGGCAAGGGCATCCCACCGCCTGCTTGGAGGGCAGATTGAATCCCGCCCTCCCTACCCACCATGGGACCCCACCCGTGCATGAATTCATGCACTGGGTCTCTAATTTGATATAAGAATAATCATCGAACTTAATTATATCTATATTTCTCAAAGGGGAAGCCATTGTGTCCCATTGTTCTATTGGTCAAAGTGGCCACAAAATCCAGAGTAAATGGCAGGGAACATAGACCCTGCCTCTCGGTGGGAGAAATATCAAAACATGGGTGGTTGCCACACTTCCCTTCCCACCTTTTTTCATCTGAAGCCCAGATGGTTACCCCAACCTCTCCCGCCCTGTCCCACAATCTATTGAAACCAAATCACCCACATTGAGAACTTGGAGAGTCTTACATGCCTCTTTCGGTCCCCCACCCAGCTGAGGGCTGACAACTCAGTCAAGACACATACAGTCTCAAGTGATCACAGAACAGTTTTTAAAGGAATTGGTTCTCAGCTGTTGGAGTGCTTTTGAACACATGAAGAGCTTTTTAAGACCAGGTTTCCCTGTTTCTAGCACAGCCCACATTATCCTTTGGCATCTGATGGTAAAAAGGAAGGATTTTTTGTTTTATTTGTTTTTAAGTTTCCCCATGCCTAAAAGATGTCTGTTTGCTGAACAGTCTCTCTTTATTGCAAGTGATTGTTTTGAGATAAAAATTTAACAAGCAATGACAAGGTTTACATGCTTTCTGAGGGAACAAGGACTAACATTCTCTGGAGAGGTTGGAGTTTTAGTTGAAGATATTAGTGCAAAGTAAGAGGACAGAGGTGGCACTACTGATGGAGTCCACTGTTCATGGTGAAACATTAACAGTAAGGACATAAGTCCCAGGGATGACGCTGAACAAGGTGAAGCAGATAAACTAGGGAGACCTTACCCGAACTAGGGGAAGCAGTAAGGGGGGCTGTGGCCACCACTCATGTAGGAGTTCTTCTCCCCTTTTGAAAATCATCCATCACCTCTTGCCTGGATCATGACAGTAGCCTCCTAATTGCTTTCCTCATGTCCTTAATATTTTCAAAATTAAAATCTTGTCACGCTACTTCCACCATTCTCCTCTGCTAATAGCCTCCAAAATTCTTAGGATTAAAACAAAACCACAAACATGGCCACTAACAAGGATTGCATGATCCAGCTCCTGCTTATCTCACGGGCCACCAACCCCCATATCTCAATATATTTCCCCTTGTTTTCAGGTCTCTACATTGGCATTTTTTTCAGGTTTCATATGAAACCACTTCTTTCAGCCACAGAGCTTTTACAGATGCTGTTCCCTCTGCCTGGAATGCTTTCCCTTTGCTCCTTTTCCGACATCCCTCAAATCCATCATTCATCCATTGTTAATGCATGGTTGGTGAGAAGGGTTGAGCCATTCAGAGAATCACACTATTATAACAGAAAAGGGGCTGGCAAGGTTATCTCCTCTAGTTGCTCCCAGTCCTGGGAAACCATGGAGTACCTTCATCCTCATGTAGCATCCAGATTTGTTCCATTTGTGGTAGAAGTTGACCAAAACTGGTGCTCACCTTTCTCCTAAGACAACCTTGGGAACAGGTGATAGAAATCTGAACTTAGTCCGGGAGAGTATATTTGAGACAGGAGAGGAGAATTTAAAAATATGAGTGCTAAGGGAAAGGACAGTTGTCAACATAGAAATTCTTTCTCACTTTGCCATGAGCTGAGAAATTCTCTCTCATTTGGCCCTCTTTCTTCTCCAATGGTCTTAGCTTTTATGCCTTAGAAAAACATTGTCCTAACTCCCATGATTTTACCTAGTTATGATTTATCCAGGGTTACCCAGTGAATTTATAAGAGAGGTGAGACTAGAATTCAAGCCTCTTGACAACCAGTCCAGTTCTCCTGACAAGGAACATTCTTGAGTCAGGAGTAGATGGATATTTCAACTCTGTGCCTGCATTCAAGGTCCTCAAGGCACAACATTTACATGTTACTTTCCTCAATCTCAGAAAGGGAAAGCTTGGGACCCCTCTCAGATCTTTAGTGACTCCTGTGCCCCTTTGGACCCTTCCTCCCTTCCAACTTCTCTGCTTTTGCATTTACCCCGTCTCCCTCCAAGTGGAAAATCATTCCCAGGGGTAATCAATGTCCCTCTCAGCCAGAACCCCGTTACCAGGGCAACCATTCCAGGCAGCGACTTTGGGCTCATTGAGATGCAGCTGCAGAGCCCAAGGCCTGCATCAGGGCAACTGCTATCAGAGTGGGCAGTTTTTGGCAACTCTGGAGTGTATTGTACCAAGTGGAACATGGTAATTATGTATTTGTGGCTTTCATTATGTGCCAGTTTAATTGTCATGGCTTCATTGTTGTTTTTTAAATTTTTATTTTTCTCCCTGGACTACTCAGCAAAAGATGGAAATTGGTGCCATAGGGCAGATTTCTTTCTAGAAGAGACACTTGCTTGAGTGGAAAAATAAATCCAGTGACTTAATGCCATCTGATTGGTCAGGAAGTTTACCCTCCCTCCCTCCCTCCCTTCCCTCCTTTCTTTCTTTTTAAAACATTTTTTAATTGATTTTAGAGAGAGGAAGGGAGAAGGAGAGAAAGAGAGAAACATTGATCAGCTGCCTCCTGCACACTCTCTACTAGGGTTCGAGCCTGAAACCCAGGCATGCGCCCTGACCCGGAATTGAACCAGTGACCTCTCATCCAACTGTCTCATTGGATGAGACAATGCTCATCCAACTGAGCCACACCAGCCAGGTGGGAAATTTTTTCTAAATGGTATGGTTCCAATTCCACATGACTGCCTATGAGCTTGCAGGAGGTGCCTAGCACAATGTTACTACGAGTATCAATAATAAACGGTGAGTTGGGTTTGGCATGGTGGTATAAAATTTCTCTTAAAGAGAGGGGCCTAAAAAAGACATGAAGGCCACAGTCCTCTTTTCTTGAAGGCTTCACTTTCATACTGGCCAATCTCTGGCTGTGGGACTGCAGGTTTTTGAAATTGGACTTCTTTTCTAAAATTACATCTTTGCCCTGTCCCTTGTTTGGATAGCTTGGAAGTATGGCTTCTATTATTTCAAGCATAGCCAATACAAGAGGCTCTCTGCATATGTGCATGGGATAATTTAAGTGGGTGATTTTAATAATATTAGCAGAGAGAATTCTGTTTTTACTAAAGAGTTGGACATTAGATTTCTTAAAATAGCCAGTCCTTCAAGTAAATCTCCAACATGGTGGCTATATCAGTTTACATGCAATTTTCCTGGCAGTTCATCAATGATATGATAATAACTGCAATAATATAAATAGCTAACATGGACTGAGTGCTTATGATGAGATAGACAGCTTGTCCCTGCTTTACCTAATTACCTCCATTAATCCTCACACAGAGCACACTGTGACTGTGCTGAATGTCACGCCAGAAAGCTGCAGACAGGGTCTCTGCTCAGTTCTTGAGTTAGGTGAGATGAGGAAGCTGGTGAGAATGTAAGATGGAAAACATGGGTTCTAATCCTGGCTCTACTCTTACTGGCTGGTGGAACCTGGAGCCACTCACTTTTTTTTTTTTTTTTTTTTTTTTGCCTAAGTGGGAGAAAAGTGACTCGTGTGTTTTGTGGAGTGTTGTGGTGATGGTGGTAATGATGATAGTAGCTAAGATAATGTTTACTGAGTGCTTACCATGCATTAAGCTCTCTTCTAAACTAAACTTAATACATGCATTATCTTATTTAATCTCCATAGAAGTTTATGGTAATTCATTAGATCCATTTTTTTCTGGTGAGAAAACTGAGGCATTGAAAGGTCACATAGCTACAAAGTGGTGGAACTAGGATTCTAACTTATGACTTCTACTTCCAAAGCATTCACTGTCCCTCTATTGCTGATAAGGTCAAAATGAAAGACCTTAGCCCTGGCTGTTATCCTGAGGGACCACCACTGTAGGGTGTCTTTGCAATTCTCCTCAGCCTGTTTTGCTCGTCTAAAGATGAAGGAATTGGTTTCCATAATTCATTTTGGGTTATAGATTCCTGTGGGAAGCAGCTCTTCTCCTTAGATGGCTGGGTTCATTGCTAAGAACTCTTGGGTAACTGCAAATCTGGCTGGGAGCTGCCCAGCTATGCTGCTTGAATGATCATCCACATTTGATCCTGTCTCTTGGGATAAATCTCAAGCTTTGTTGAGGGTCAGATTCTCCTGCCTTTACAGAGCATTCTGTCCAAAGCTCATGGTTGCTTGGAAGGGCCTTGTTTCATGCATTATTCAGAAGGGTGGATGAGTTCTGGGCCAGTGCCCAGACCCTAAAAGAAATCATCTGGTAGAGCCAAGAAAACTCAGGCAGAGTCCTTAAAGGAATTTAGCATGTTCTCCATTACTTGAGCACCATCTAGAAATTCTTAATCATTTTTGTACAGGAGGTTCCACATTTTCACTTTGTGTAGAGTCCCATAAATTTTTAGCCAGGCTGCATTTGGAGTTGAGAGCCCCTGGACTAGAGTAACAATCCACTTAAAAGGAAGTTCGACAGGCATCAGTGATGGTCCTCTTAGGGACGACATGTCAATCAAGCATAGCACTATTACCCAGGAGGCTTGGCCATGCTGTCGTCATGTTGTACCCTATGGTTCTTTTTTTCTTTTCATGGGACTTTGAAAACCTGTTTCTAAGAGAGTCATTAACCTTGCTATCCAGTAGTGGTTGGGAAGTGCATGCTTGGACTAATAAATACAGTGCCAAGAGGCTCTGCATGAGCCTATTTCTGGGAGGCCTTTCCTGCGATAGAAGTTTTGGCAGGTGGACTGACTGCAGTTGCTGTGAACCCTCTGCCTTTTCCAGAATCTTGTTCCATCGTCATTTTCCCCTGGTCTTTCTTGAATTTTTAATTCTCCTTCCCTTCTGGCACTTTCCCCTCTCCTAAAAATAACTTTCCCCAAAGTACTACAACTCACCAAGAAGCATTTGGGAAGAGGAGCTGCCACTCACTGGTTCCATGACCGACCTCACAACCATTTCTTCACTCTTTGTAGCGTAGCTTCTGCCACCCCAGCTTCCTGAAAGGACATTCTGCAAGGCTGTTGATTCTCTCCCTTTTTCTAAAATTGATTTATCCCGAACTTCTCTGGTGGACTTAGCTGTGTTAAAAAAAGATGCCTCTACTTTGTTACCAATGCAAGTTCATGGGCCCCACCCAGATGACCGCATCAAAATCTCTAGGGAAGGGGGTCTAACATTTGCCCTAAAAATCCCTTCCAGTGATTTCTATGCATGCTAATGTTCAAAACTAATGCTTTATAGATGTTTACTGAAGAAATTGCATCCCAGTTCTTGTAAGACTTATTGTGGCACCTTTAGATTCTAATTTCAGATGCTCCCTTTGCGTCTAAATTACACAGTGCTCTAAGGTAGTTGAGATGAATGATTAAGAATATGGGCCCTGGAGCCACTCTACCTAAATTGGAATTCCAGCTCTGTCACTTACTATCTGTGTGGTCTTGGGTGTCCCAGTGTCTTCACCTCTGCAATGAAATTATAATAGCACCTACTTCATAGGGTTGTGGAGAAACTTAGGTGTAATACATGTAAGGCACTTAGAACTGTGCCTGCATATGGTGAGGGCTCAACAAAAGTTAGCTTTTAGGCTATGGATATATGACTGTTTAAATTTATATTTAAATTTTATTTCCTCCGAAAGTGAAGCTTAAAATGATCAACAGAGCAAATCCAAACCCGATGAATTAACATCTTTTGTAGCTTTCCATGTGGTTAATTGCTCTTGGTGTTGGGACTGGGAAAGTTGTCCTATGCCCCTAGTTTAAATAGTCCTCGGCCATTTTTTCCCTTTTCAGGTGCCACAGCCCACCTGAGGTACATGTCATGCTCCCATTAGTGATAGATAATGATTTCCCACACCAGGGGTTCTCCACTAGTACTCATCAGCCATCCAGGATTCACTGATTTATTGTCATCCATGAATTGACTCCTAGTCTGGTAGTATTGAGTTAGTTTTAGTATAGCTGACAAGAAAGCCTTCAAATGTTAGAGAAGGAATAAGACTGTTAAAGTTGTAAAGAATTGGTTTGCAAGCCTTTGGACATTAGAATCACTTGGGTAGTAAACATTAGAATCACTTGAGTATTAAAAAAACCAAACCAATAGTGCCCAGCTCCTACCCCAGATCAATTAACTAATAATCTCTGGGCATGAGGCCTGGCATTAGTGTATTTCAAAAACTCCCTAGGTGAACCTAACATGCTACCAGGGTTGGAAATTATTGATGTAGAGTAAGACATAGACAAGCATCAGGAGGTTGGGACTGAGACTAGTCCCCTAGGAAAAGGAATAAACCCTCATGTCGGTTGACCTCCACTACTTACTTAGATAAAGTGGCTCAAATATATTGAGAGAGGATAGCCTACAAGGGGCCAAGAGGGAGATGGGGATGGACTGGATGATTTAATGGGTCATCTCTCCTGTAGTTAATTTCTCTAGATCTCTTGTGCTATATTGATTTTGTAAATCACTGTTGTCACATCTGTCCCTTCTGCCTCTGGGAACTTGTAGGACTTAAAAATTGAATTGACTTTGTGTGTGTGTGTGTGTGTGGGGGGGGGGGTGGTGGTGGTGGTGGTGGTGGTGGATTAATCAATATCAAGATTTATTGACTTGGGACATTTATATTAGCTGTCTTGAAGTCAGGATTAATTTGAACCTTTTCAATATTTGAGTAAGTGGCCTAGTTTGTATGATCTCCAAAGTATTTTGCAAATTTTATCCTTTATGGATTTGTTACAGCTCTCACCTCCACTTCCTGAGATTACTCCTCTTGTTTGTGAAGCTGTTAGGATGTATGTTATAATAGCAAGTAAGTCAAGATACCTTTCGATGGTCACGTCACTTTTGGAGGAAGAAACTCTAGTTTCTGCTTGCACATTACTTCTTTTTAGATTTCTCCCTTGAAATAGTTTTTATTTTCCACTCAGGGGTTAAATGTTCAGCTAGCTTCTTTATAGCAACAGGAATTAGAGATAACACATATTATAAAAATTCTGTTCATTGTGGAAAATGGTGCCTATTGCATTTAAAAAGTCAACAACTACTTTGTTTAATTAAATAATTAATGCCTCTCCTTTTACCAAGAAGGATTTACTCTATCTTTTTCAAAGGGCATGCATGAGAGCACTTCAAACACAACCTGTTCTTAACACTGATGTGTTTCATATCTTTATGCATGAGCAGGGCTTACTATTAAGAAGGAAAGCATTTTGAATAGTCTAGTTCAGCCACTTACCCTATCTCTCTTGGTGCTCTTGAGAAAAAAAAAATGAATGTAAAAAGTATGGCCTTGTTTTGTGAGGTGTAAGGTGGATCAAGCTTGTGATTCTCCCTGGGACCTGTACATGTGACTTTGGACTTGGTAAACAGTTTACAAAATGCTCTAGAATGATGAAAATATGCTATATTCCCTGGGGGACTGTTGAGGGAGGCTTTCTAATTGTTTCTCTAAGGGACAGAATTTAGTGAAATATGGGCTATGGAGAACCAGGTTGCTCAGGCACGGTTTGAGGCCATAGCTATGGAGTGAGAAAGAATAGACTGATTATACTGACTTGGACCAAAGGGGTCTTGTTTGTTGGTCAAAGAAGTAAGAATCCCTTGTCAAATCTTCCACACCTTCTGTCTTCCTCTTTGCTTTTCACCCACTCCAGTGGTTGTCTTTGAGTCAGTGAAGTTATTCCTGCAGCTAGCTACCAGCTGCCTACCTGCTGCCCTGCCTCCAACCTGGCCAAGGTTTGTTGCTTTGTTTTCATTGCTTATCACCATGACTTCTTGGCAGGGTCATGCAGGCCATGAGCATCCACTCTGCCTGACCCACCACAAAGCACTTCTCTAACCTCTGTTGATAAGCGCTTGCCAAGACTAACTCTTAAGTACTTGGCAGATGTTAGCTATGCCTCATCTATTTCTTTTTAAAGATGGGCTAAGCAAGGGCAAGAAGAGTGAATGATAATGATTGCGAAGAAGATAACTGTTTATTGAGAACGTATTGTGTGCCAAGTCCTAGATTATATCAGGCACAGCTGCTGTTTCATTAAATCTTCATAAGCATGACACAAGTAGGTATTATTGTTCATATTTTACTTATGATAAAACTTATGAGGCACATATGGGTTGATTAAATTACTCCAAAGCTAGTCAGTGTCTGATCCTAATCTTGAACTCAGCTTTGACTTCACAGCCCACTGTGACGTTCTGCCCAGATCCTGACTATTCAGTCCCAGACTATGTGTTCTCTACCTGGCTGTACTATCTGTTGTACATTCAACACTTTGAGTTTAAGGAGCCTTGTTCCTTCATTCATTCACTATGAGCTTATCTTCTCAAGGCTGTTGATGAAAGGAATGAATATATAAAATCTTTAGGTTTTTCTTGTCTTGTGTTGTCCTAAGCTCCTCGCAGCATTTCCTAGAAGACAGGAACAGGCTCCTGATTTTTTAGAACCTCCTTCCTCAAATTCTTGCCAAGTTTCCCTCTGTGGAGCCCTGATGCAGCTCACTCAAGGCAGTGCTATAAGGAGTCTCTTCTTTATTATTTTCATACTCCTTCCATAGCGCCTAGGAAGTAGATCATGTATAACTGTTCCTGTCCCATGGATAAGGAGACTGAGATGTAAAGGACCATGTTGACTTCACTGAAGAGACAGTTCAGTAGAACCTGGATATTATAACTCACAGGCTCCTGGCTTATCCCCATGGTTTACTGCCAGAGATAGTCACCTTCTTTAGCCATACGCATTTACTTGAGTGGTTAAGATAGGATTTTGTGTCTTTTATAATTTGTTTTAGGGGGAATCAAAGAGAGCTTAACTAACATCTAGCAGTGTCTCTGGGAAAAGAGATGCTTCTAGCTCATATTAAGAAGGAGAAATATGGCTTTTGGGTAGGGCTGAGGGATAAAGTGGGAGAAAACTTAGGTGGAGTGATGTCAGTCATTTTACTCTATGCATAGCTGGGACTTCAAGAAAATCGAGACCCCCTAGGATTTGGATGCCAAAGACAACATGACAGAGAAGTGGCCTCAAAAATAGAGTGTGCCACCCTGGCCCCAGGTGACTCAGATTGTTGGGCATTTTCCTGTGCACTGTAGGGTTGCTGTTTGATTCTTGTCAGGGCACATGCCTGGGAAGCAGGCTGTATCTCTAGTAGGGGGTGTGCAGGAGGCAGACTACTGATGTTTCTCTCCCTCTCCTTTCCTTTTTCTCTCTCTAAAAATTAATAAATTATTCTTAAAAATGGTGTGCCTATTTAAGGGTTCATAAGTGCGAAAACTTAATGATAAAAAGGAAAAGTTTAAGTTTAACATTTTTAAAATGTGGATTGATACTTGCATCCTCAAATGATTTGATGTCAGATAACTACATGTATCTACAGTATTCACATGTCCTGAAGGAAGGGGCAATTTGACATTGGTACCTTTATGTGTTCATTTGTCCTTAGTGAATTGGGATGTGTCACGTTTTAGTTGTGTCTGGTAATGTGGATTTATGGATTCTATGATCTAATTTTTATGAATCCAGCCTTCACAAAATAGACCAGTGGCTTATACAGACTCCTTTAAGGAGACCTTGGATTGAAAATAATACCAATATTATAAATGAGCTATAATAAAATGGCAGAGTTGTCACCTCTACTCCTAATTTGAGCTCTTTGTCAGCCATGTTAGGATATAAGAACAATAAAGGTATAATCAGGACTGACACAAAATCAGCCACCAAGCAAATCATCAAAACCATTTGAAATATAGATTTGTTTCCATCATTGTTAATTACAAACCTTTCCTTAAGTCCCAATGTGCCTTGAAATGTTGTGTAGTAATACAGTGAAACCATAATGTTTAGCAAGAAATTTAAAAATATTTCTATTTTATCTGTATCTCATTCTTTTCAAATTTTATATTTTGATATAAGTTTTATAATACATATAATGTTACAGTAGGTCTTGTACATGATTTATCAATTTTATATGTCTATATACACATTATATTTACATACATCCTATATAAGAAAAGCCTAATATGCAAATTGACCAAACGGCAGAATATCTGGTGGAATGACCGGTTGTTATGATGCACACTGACCACCAGGGGGTGGACGTTCAATGCAGGAGCTTCCCCCAGCCTGCAGGCCCCAGGCCAGCCAAGGCAGGTGCCATCAGGGCCCCCCCTGATTGCCTCACCAGTCGCCCCACAGAGGGAGGTGACTGGTGGCGGCAGCAGGGGGCAGGGCCAGCAAGTGGGTGGTACCAGGCCAGCCAAGGCAGGTGGCAGTGGGGGGCCCCAATTGCCCTGCCGGTTGCCCCACAGATTGGCCCTAATTGCTGGCCAGGCCTAGGGACCCTACTCGTGCACAACTTTTGTGCACTGGGCCTCTAGTATGTATATATTGTGCATGCTCAGATAATTTTAACTGATATAGTTATGTAACATGACTCCAAGATCTACTGGCTTAATAAAATAAAGGTTTATTTCTTGCATATATCTAGACCTGGGTAGATTAGCCAAGTACAGCAAGGCTCTGCTTCATGCAGACATTCAGAGACCCTGGCTTCTTTTAAAAAAAAAATTTTTTTTTAATTAATTTCAGAGAGGAAGGGAGAGGGAGAGAGAGAGAAAAATCAGTGATGAGAGAGAATAATTGATTGGCTGCCTCCTGCATGCCCTCCACTGGGGATCAAGCCCGAAACCCCAGGCATGTGCCCTACTGGGAATCAAACCATGACCTCCTAATTCATAGGTTGATGCTCAACCACTGAGCCACACTGGCCAGGCAGCCCTGGCTTCTTTCATCTGCTGTCTCTATCTTGCATCCAGCTGGCAAATGAAAGAAGATAATATGGAAGATTAGGTTTTTACAGGCCAGGTTTAGAAGTGGAAACATCACTTCCACCATATTCCCTTGGCTAGAACAACTCAGTCATAAGCTGCTGCCAACTGCAGGGAAGCTAGGAAGTGTCTAGATATGAATCCAGTAGGTAAAGGGAAACTGTTTGGAGAACAGTAGATCTACTAGCAATAGAACTGTGATAATCTTGATTTTAAAAGTGTGGAGACTACTTTGCTTTTAGAATATTGTGGTTACAATTTGATGTATTAGAGTTTATTTGTCAATCCCACAGATGTCTATTGAGTAGTGTCTGTTAGGTGCCAGGCACTGTTTTGGGCCCTGGGAACATAGCAGTGAACAAAATTTTCTTCTTCTCAGAAGCTTACATTGAGAGGATGTCCTAAACAAGAGAGGCTCAGGTGTGTGTCAGAGCAATGCAGGATGGAGAAAGGAGAAAGGAGTAAGAGGTGATGTTTGAGCAAATTATTTTTATTTTTTCCAAGTGGTTTAGAACCATGGACTCAAACAGATCTGGCTTTATATTCTGGTCTTGATAGTCACCTACTTGCCATGTGTTCTTTAGCAAGTTACATAACCTGTCAAGCTTTAGTTTCTTGCTCTGTTACGGGGGTAATGATAATGACTAGCATGTAAGGGTGTTCTGATCAGTAAGTAAGAGGATAAACACAAAGCATTTTGTACAGTACCCTAACACAGAGTAAGCTCTCAATAAATTGTGGCTGTGTTAGTATAACCAATAAAAAAATAATAACAAGTATTAGGAAGGATAATGCTGTTGCCCATGCAGGTTGCCTGAGCTAATGATTTGCCAGAACAAGTTAGGTCTGAGAAAACTTTCTCCTTTTGCCACCCAGCTGCTTCTCAGGTCATTGTTGTGTTTAGTAATATGTAATGTTTTTAATTAAAGTGCATATTTAACAACAATTATGTATTTAAAATCATTTCCCACCTGTTGTTGAAAATATTGAAACTATGACAAAGCATTAGAAAACTGGTAATTACCCACAATCCTACTATTTATACACACCACTTTTATCATGTTGGTGTATTTCCTTCCTGTCTTTTCCCTATGTGGGCTCAAGTAGGAAGCAACACAAAGCGAGATCCTCAACTTGGCACCAGTGATTCAGGATCAAAATCAAAGCTGTCCCTGCCCTGCCACAGTCCTTCAGGGAAGAGGTTCTTTGCAGCAGCAGGGATAGCTCTTCACCCCAGTGGGCTCCTTGCCACTGTGATTATCATTCCTGATGCTCTCTGTCTGTACAATTTCATCTCCTTTATTTGAAGTGTGCTGGATACTTCTGTTCTCTGAATACTAACCGGCATTTTTCTTTATATTGCTTCTCTGTACTTCTGGGCAGTTGGTGGAACCAGCTGTACTTATAAAAATATGCATATCTCAAAAGCCAGACATAGTTTCATGACCTTTTCTTGCTTAATCCATGGTAGTCTAAGATTTACCTTGGCTCTCAGAAGTTACCAATCTCCATGGATTAAATAAAACCAATCAATAAATCAATCCCTCTCCATCCCTTGAAGAATGACGCGACCTAGTACTTAAGATATTCTAATGATACTGAATGTATGCTTACAATTCTCAGTCCACAATCTATAATTTATCTCGGCATCAACTACTCTGTACTGACCCTTGTGTGCAGTCCTTTTCTATACATGCCATTGTCTCTTAAGAGGAACAGACCAGAGGATAGAGGAGTTGGTTCAATTGAAATAAAACCTGCCCTTAGGGAAGGGTTTCTTCCTTCCTTCCTTCCTTCCTTTCCTTTCCTTTCCTTTCCTTTCCTTTCCTTTCCTTTCCTTCCTTCCTTCCTTCCTTCTTTCCTTCCTCCCTCCCTCCCTCCCTCCCTCCCTCCCTCCCTCCCTCCCTCCCTCCCTCCTTCCTTCCTTCCTTCCTTCCTTCCTTCCTTCCTTCCTTCTTTTCTGAGAAAGGAATAAGCTGGCAAATGTGCATTTGGAACTCCTTGACATTTTTCTGGTCCTGATTTCATTTGGATTTTCCCTGTCTGAGCCCACATTTACTTTTGCCTTTCAAAGGCTTTCTTCCCAGGTCTAGATAATGCACATTGACAATATAAACAAAGCTGTGGGAAAAGATGGGTACTTGTTTTAACACTAAAGAAAAATATTTCCCTTTTACTAGGTAGGCTTTCAACAAAAGTCTGGGGAATGACTTTAAAAGGTCTTGTGAGTAAGTACTTATTGCTTACAAACAACTGATATGCTAATTACAGGCTTCTCCTGTCTATTTATTGAAGCTGGTACTTTAAACATTTTACTAGTGCTTTGGCAGTATTAGCTATGGGAAAGTAAGAGAATGACCATTTAAGACACCATTATTTAGTCTTTTTACTAAATTAGGTTGGCCTTCCTTATCCGATTAAGGATGCTTGAGGATTTTATAATTGGACAGGTGAAGTGAAACATGTTTTACACAGGGAAAAATTCAAGAGCACTTGGGGAACAATGTAGAAAATAACACCATTACCAGAGTGCAGAGAGTGGGAATCCTGTGAGCCCAGCCCCAGTTTTCCACCAGAGGTGTCTGGAGTTAAACGCCGATGCTCTGGTGGGACTTTGTTTCTATGCCATTCACATGCTTCCTCAAACAGGACGAAAAAATTGGAGATGTAAAAATGCCATGGGTGTGGCCATCAGCTATGGATTTAGACAATATTAATCCCTTATGAGTTCACAAGCCCCTAAGAATAGATTTCTGAGTTTTGAGGGAGTCCTAAGAAAGACTTGTGATGTAACTTGTTGAGGTTACATCTCAACATCTAGACCTCATAGCTGAGCTATAAATTGGGGCAGGGTAAGAGTGAACACAATTTGTCCATGTTCTACAAATAACTCCTTACTTGCTGATCACCCAGGTTGACTTGACACTACAGGTGAAAAGAAATACTCACTGAACTGGGAGTTGGAGGATTCAGGCTC
The DNA here is from genome assembly GCF_964212035.1 of Myotis nattereri. Classification (NCBI taxonomy): domain Eukaryota; kingdom Metazoa; phylum Chordata; class Mammalia; order Chiroptera; family Vespertilionidae; genus Myotis; species Myotis nattereri. The sequence continues at coordinate 20,649,987 of NC_138075.1, read as the reverse complement.
CAGCTTGGTTCCACAGGTTCTGAATCCCTCCGTTAATTAGTTCATCTTCTGTGCATCTAAATTTACCCAGCTATGAAATATAATCAATGAAGTTCACTCTTCATATCCATATCCCTACTTTAGAGATGAGGAAACTGAAGCTCAGGGAGGTTAAATCATGTATCAGACATCACATAGCCATTAAATAGCAGAACAACCAGATGCAACAGTGCTTTGTTGATAAAGGTTTATGCAATGGAAAATGCTACTGTTATATGTGTAAAGCAGTCTTTAGAATCCACACTAGGCTAGACTTCTTTATACATGGCCTCACCTGCTTTTGGAGATTTGTTTCCTGTTTCCCAGTGGCTGTTCCTATCCTTTTAGTTTTCCTCATCCCCTTTTAGCTTCCTTCATCCCACTCTCTTACCTGGCCTCTCTTGGATTTACTGCTTTGGGCAGTTTTTCTTTTCTGATGCTTTCAGTTGGTTAGTGTATTAACACCATTGTGGGCCATTTGCATTTTAACAGGTAAATACTGGCAATGCTTTGATTCAGAGTCCAACACAGAGTTGTGTGCGTCAGGGAAGCCAAGATTTTTTTTGGTTCTGGTCAATGTCTATAAACTGGCATAGCTTCTGTTAGATAAGATGGTCTCCCATTGCTGTAGGGTTTAGTTAGATGTAATTGATGATGTTGTAGGACAAGTTCAAAGAAAAAAGATGTGAAAGCCAAATCCAAAGACACGGTTAAAAGGATGAGGCTCAATACTTCCAATTAGCAAATGTTAAGCACTAATTGGAAAGGGGTTCTATACTCATTATCCTAGTTAAAAAAAAAGCTCACCCTGTGAATCTGCTCATGTTAAATATATCACTGAAAAAAGCAAATTAGGGTATTAGAGGTCATCTTTTCTACCCTCACTGCTCATTTGTCACCAATTCAGCCCATGCTACTTTCTGATCTGTTGTAGCTACTCATACCTCTCCATCCACAATGCCAATGCTGAGATCATGCCATAATCTTAACCATTTCTCCTGGTCTTCTGAAGAATTTCCTTATCTCCATTTCCTCCTGGCTCTAATCATTTCCTCATAGTGATCTGAACTCTAAACTGAGTTTTCTTGTGTCAACTATCGACACCCACCCAACATAGCCCATTCCAGCCACACAGAACTTTCTGATTTTATTAGTACACTTTTTTTGTGTGTGTACTGCACATAATGTTCTTCCTTTACTTCCTCTCTTTTGTAGCCACTTCCTCATCCTTCCAGATGCCACACAAATGTTACCTGTTGGAATTATTTTCCTGAAATAACTACAATACAATAATTACATTGTATTATAATTGTTTGCTTTACTTATCTTTATTCACCTCTAGTTTTCCCTAGTACTTATGCTAATTCTAATAAAAAGCAGTGTGTAGTGAGTAAATGAATAAATGAGTAAATGAATGAGTTTATGAACAAATCTTGACTTTACACCATTCTCATACTTTGAGCAATGTCAATTGCCGTACTAAATTCAAAGTCTATAATCTACATACAAGAAGAGGAAAGTAATGGTAAGAGAGAATCACTCGTCTACTATAATTATCTATAGATGTTTAAGATTGGACTTAACTGTAAACTTTGGATAGTGCTTACAAGCTCAAAGATAAAGGTCTTGATGGATGGAACTCTTTTTACATTGTGTTGTAAAGAATGGAAAGAGCACCAGTTGGTAAAAGAATTAATCCAGAAAATTACAGAGTACCCACTTTTGACACCAGTATGAAAAAATAGATTACCCTGATTATCAAAGAGTTTAACTCCATCCGGGAAGCAGAATTACAAAAATGACTAACCCTTTCAGAGTGCTTATGATTCAGGTATAGGCTATAATTATGTTAACATATTTGATCCTCAATGAAACCATGGAAGATAGGCACTAGCATTATGCCCCATTTTACAGAAAATAGATGCAGAGTGATTGATTAGTCTAATGTCATGGGAAGTGATGATTAGGACTTCTGGCTTCAGTGTCTGTCTCTTAATCAGCACTGTGACATACACACAGCGACATAGTTATACCTTACAGAGTTGCACAATAATACGAGAGAGTGTGGCATAGAGGAAAGCCTAATTTCTATGGAACCCATCCTGGATTTGATTTCTGGCTTTATCACTTGCAGGATATTGGTGCTGTGCATGTTATTAGAGTTGAGTTCTGTGAGATCATATAAAAATTAAGGATATAAGGTATGTTGAAAACATTGTGAACAGCTACTTACACAAAGTAGGTATTCAAATAGTTACTTTGAACTGTTTCCCCTCAATGAACAGTTCTGTTCCTCATTCCCTTGAATAAAATTGGGTAAAATAAGAGTGTTATAAAAAATAAATGGCAGTGTATCATAATGCAGAATACATTAGAAGAGGTCAGTTGGAATGATTAGAGCAGGAAGTTTAGGTAGAATAATGAATTAATTCTGGCTTAATGCACCAAAGGTTCCATCAAATATTCATGATGTCACCATGGCTCTGGACTTCCTTCAAAGGAAGTGTCTAAACTGGCATACAGTCTCAAGACTCAGAAACTCTGAACTTTACCATTCAAAGTACCTCGGGTATATTAAACATCAGAGGTCAGGGGTGCCAAGTCCAAAGGAAAAGGGAGCCTTCCATAGTGGAGACATGTGTTTGTCTGAGGTCAGTAGGTTGGGAGCTGACATGGGGAGGGTGCAGCAACCTCAGGCACTTAGCTGTGAAGTAGGTGTCACATACACTACAGCAGCAGCCCACAGGAATGGTCTTTTGTTTGGTCCTTAATGTCCTCTTTTTGCTCTGATAAGTATATATTCCACTTGTGTGGAGATAGCTTAATGCCAAACAGCTTGTTTAAAATACATAAACATTCACCGGAAATCCATAAACCAGGGACAAAGCCATATGGTTGTGTATCTTTTCTGCAATGCCTGCAAATCACAGCTGATTATGGAGATAGCACATGTATTGTGTATCTTCTGGATGGAACAGAGATAAAAAAGTACCCATTCTTCCCTCCATGGGGTGATTTAATGGCAAAGGAAGGATGTGTGGAGGTTGGAGTGGAAGGAGGAAACAGTGGTGTGATGGAAATGAGAGGAGAAAGAGGGTAACAGGTGCTATCTGCACAAGACATGGAGCCTTACCAAATTCCTGGAAGAACCATTGACATGGGATTGAGAAGGAAAATGGGAGAACTCATCACCCACCTTTTTATATTATCACTGTGTGAGGAAAAGGACCTCTATGTTACAGACTTTTAGCTGGATCTGAAGGGGACTGCTCACTTGACCTACCAGAATAATATTTGCAATATTATTTTTTAAAATGTTGGCTTTGAAGGTGTGCCTACTTTTATTCAGTGTTAGGAATGGAGTGGTAGAGATTTTATGGTTTGTTTGAGAAATAGAAGATGGATAGGTTGAAATCTACATAAGCATGAGAATGGAGTGGTAAACATTGATCTCTACTGGGTTCGCAGGCTTCCCACATATTGAATCATGTTTAGCTACAGTGAGCATTAGCATTATAAAATAATACTTTAAGTATTAGATCTTAGTAACTTGGAGTCTTTGATCACATAACAGGTTAGAGAAATAACTGCTAAAGTGCTGTAGGTTGAGCCAGAATAAGTTTCCCAAGGGGGCTTTGCCTCTAAGGAAATCTTTGGTATGAGTTTTACAGTTGTTAGTTGCTTAAAATTGGAAAGCTTTGTTAATCAGTGGATGTTAAAAGTAAGGGTTAGTGAAAGCTTATCAAATTATAAGTAGGAGTTTATAGTTCTTTAAATCTTATCTACATTGTTCTTAAAAATATGTCATGCGACATAGTTCATAATTATCTTTAATGCTTTAAAAAATCCATGTTGACTGAAAAACATGATTTCTATATAAATGTGCTGTAACCAGTATAATGTTATAAGATGCTTATTCGAGATCCATTCTATAATCATAGCCACCACCAATTAGTAGTTGCTCAAATCAAAGTCATAGCATCTATGAGGAAACAGCCTCAAACACACTAGTCATTTAAATCTCTAAACCATATTGAGAAAATATCTTTATTTTTAAAATAATTATAAAATGTTTCCTAACCTGGTTTCTAAAGAAATCTAGCTGTTCCTGAGTTGCAATTGTAACATACTCTTAAGTAAAAATAAAGTATTTCACATTTCATACTAGCAGGGACTTAAACCTCTCTGCTAGATTTACATTTCCTAAGCTCCCTATAATTAATCATCTTAAACTAAGCCTCAACCTCAGTGATACTGTGCATGGCGACTCTGGGAGTTGTGAAAAGTGAAAGCTCAGCTCTGTCTCCCTTAAATGTTAGAATTATGGGGTTGGAAAGGGCTTTAGAAGTTACCCAGTCAAAATTCCCAAATGGAGTTCAGATTTCTTTTACAAATGGTCCTTAAAATGGCTATATGGTTTAGCTTAACCAGTTCCAGGGAGTGGGAACTCACTACATTTCACTGTTGAAGAATTTCTAGTTATTAGAAAATTCTTGTTTTTTAGTCAGGCAAATTTGCCTCTTTGCAAGTTGACTATAAGGGTGCCATTTGGGAATGACATGGTGAATATTTATCTACTTCCCCTTCTAATAAAAAAATCCTTAAATATTTAAGAGAGTGATCATCCCATCTTTCAATATCTTCTATGTCAGATCACTCAGTTGTTCAGCATTTTCATGATTTTATATGTTTCACCATCCTATGCTGGACACTTTCTAATTTGTTGGTATTAAGATGTTTCAGGACATGATGCATCCATTCATTACATGGCTATTAAACTCCTATTATGTGCCAGAAAGTGGGGATCCAATAATAAATAAGACAAAGTCTTTGTCATCAAAGATATGGACAATAAACAAGTAAACAGATAAATATATAATGCGTTTTTAGGTAATGGTAAGTGCTGTGAAAAATACAGTAAATGATAGAAAGTGTTGGCAATAGAGAAGGGCTATGTTAAATAGGGAAGATCTAAGTGGCATTTGACCTGAGACCTGAGTACAATGCAATGTACTAGTATGTGTAGTAGTCTTGAGGAAAAACATTCCAGATGGAGAAACAGCAATTAAAATGGCTTTGAGGTGGGAATGATGTGACAGGAATTTAGTAATGGATGGGTTTTCATAGCTTTCCCCCCTTCCCCTGACTGAAGTTAAATCTATATACTTCAATATCTGTGCAAATTCTGCTTTCCTCCTGTTCAACTTCTCCTTTCCTCCTTGATACACATATGTATATGTGTACTAGTAAACTTATACTCATACACACATTCTCCTAAAGATAATATCATCTCTGCTAAATCAGTTCTTAGGAATTTTGTGATACAGAATTAAAAAGTTGAAGAGAGAGAGAGAGAGAGAGAGAGAGAGAGAGAGAGAGAGAGAGAGAGAGAGAGAGAGAGAATGAATGAATTAGTGGCAAGAGGAAAAGGGGTATACTTAGCCAAAAAGGCATCATTGAAAGTAGCAAAGTCAAATTCTTATAAAGGCTAAGGATGACAAATTAGTGATGCAAGTTGGGTGTAATGCCATGAAGAGTTATGGTTTCAATTGTGGCATACACCAAATAAACAAGTCAGGTCCTACTCAGCTAGAGAATATTGTTGGAATGCATAATGCAAACCCAGTAATACCATATGTCCCAATATTTCAAGAATAGTAACAGATCTGTTTTCATATGAGATTTTCTAATTTTAAAAACACTGTCATACGGACTTCTACTTTTAGGAAGATGGGGTAGACAAAGTTGTTCCTGTTTTATCCATTAAGTATGACTAAAAACCCTGGATAGTATATATAAAAAATAAGAAAACTCTGAAAGATGGAGAGAAAAGGGCAAATTAACCAAGGACTTGGGACTCAAAGAAATATACTATGATGAATTATTTGCATTATCTTTTGCCTCCTATATTTCTGACTTGGAGCTAAAGAAATTGAAAAGCTGGAAACACAAATGGGCATAGACAAAAAAGCCCTAATAAAATGTACTCTCTCTGGCCCTGAAATAGGAAAAAGGAAGCTTAGTAAGACAGAAAATTTTTATAAATAACTGCTCTAGTTCAGTCATATAGTCCATAAATGTTTAAGACAATTACATAATAAGCTGGAGGGTAAAGGAAAGTAAGGTTTCTATACTTCATTTGAACTGATAAAATAACGATACTAGTAGATTGTGATAAGATATGTATATTTAATGTAATACTTAGAGCAACCACTTTAAAAAGCCACGCGAAGAGATACTCCAAAACTGTATAGGTAAATCAAAATAGAATTTAAAAAATGTTCAGATCAACATGAAGGCAGGAAATAGACAACAGAAATAGAAGACAGAAAAACAATAAAATGATAGACTTAAGCTTTAATGTATCAATAATTACATTAAATGTAAATAAATGTAAATGGTCTAACTTCACAAATTAAATGACAGAGATTGGCAGGATGGCTTAAAAATATGATCCAATTATATACTATCTACAAGAAACTCATTTTCAATATAATAACATAGGCAGAATGAAAGCAAAATGATGACAACAGATATATCAGGCCAAAATTAATGGAAAGGAAGTAGGAGTGGCTATATGAACATAAGATAAACTAGATTTCAGAGCAAAGTATTACTAGAGATAAAGAGGGACATTATTTAATAATGAAAGAATCAATGCATAAAGAAGACAGAGCAATGCTAAATGTGTATGTACCACATAACAGAGGGGCAAAATATGCGAAGCAAAAGCTGATAGAATTGAAAGGAGAAATACACAAACCCACAATTATAATTGGAGATTCTACACTCTCCTCAACAAGTTTATAGACAAACCTTATAGGAAATCAGCAAGGATATATGTATTCATCTGCTAGAGCTGCCATGACAGCTGTTTCTCCTGAGGCCTCCCTCCTTGTCTTGCAGAAGGCTGCCTTCTCATTATGTCCTCACTGGCCTTTCTTCTGTGTGTGCACACATCACTAGTGAGTTTTCCTCATATAAAGATACTGATCCTATTGGATTAGGGCCCACTCCTAATGACTTTTATTAGTCTTAATTACCTCTTAAAGACCCTGTTTCCAAATATAGTTACATTTACACGTAAGGACTGGAACATATACATTTTGAGGGAGGGGACAGAATCTATTTTATAACAATATAGAGGAACTCATCATCATCACCTAGCAGGATCTAAGTGACATTTATAGAAAACTGGACCCAACAATAGCAGAGAGCACATTTTTTCAAGTGTCCACAGACCATATACCAAGATAAACTACATCTGGGGCCATAAAACAAACCTCAGCAAATTTAAAATAATTGAAATCATACAGAATGTGTTCCAACCAAAATGGAATCAAACTAGAAATCAAACTAGGAATTGATAACAGAAAGAGGAGAAGAAATTCTTCAAATACTTGTAAACTAAACAAGAAACTTCTAAATAACCCATGACTCAGAGGATGTTTTAAGAAATCAAATAATACTAGTACATTAAACTGAATAGACATGAAAATAGGATACATAGATATTTGTGGGACACAGACAAAGCAGTGCTGAGTAAACGAGCAGAAGAAAGGAAAGAATAAACATTAGAGCGAAATTTATAAAATTAAAAACAAAAAAGCAATTTAGATAATAATAAAAAGAAATCAGAAATGGTTCCTTGAAAATTTCAATAACATCAACAAGCCTCTCATTTGGATGATAAAGAAAAAATAGAGAAGACTCAAATTTGTCTATATCTACCATAATATATCAAAAATAAAAGATATCAGTCCAGGCACCACAGACAACAAAAGGTGATAAGGAAATAGTACAAATCAAACTCACACACACAAATTTGACAACTTAGAAAATATGACCACTTTCTGGACAAACACAATCTACCACAACTTAGCCAATATGAAACGGATAATATGGATAGACATATGACTATTAAGGAAATTGAATTCATAATTTAAAAACTTCCCAAGAAGAAATCTTCAGGTTTAAATTGTTGCATTGGAGAATGCTACCAAACAGAAGCATTAATACTAATTGTACACATTTCCTTCTAGAAAATAGAAAAGGAAAGATCCCCTTCTAATTTATTTTATGATGTAGTATCATATTTTTCATGATTATGAAGACAGAAATCTTTAAATGTTAGCAATTCAGCAGTATATAAAAATAATTATATACTTTGAAGCTAGGGATGCAAGGATGATTTAATATTGGAAAATCAACCAATATAATCTATATCAACAGGCTAAAGGATAAAAATCACATGATCATATCGATTGATGCAGAAAAAGTACTTGATAAAATTCAACTCTCATTCATGATCAAGACTATCAGAAAAATAGGAATAGAGGGGAACTTTCTCAACTGGACAGAGAGCTTCTGCCAAACATCTAAAGCTAATATTTCAATGGTGAACAGCTGAATGATTTATCCAAGATCAGGAACAAGCCAAGATGTCTGCTCTCACTTCTCTTATTTACGTAGTGCTGGAAGTCTAGCCAATGGAATAAGGCAAGAAAGGAATTAAAAGGCCTGCAAACTGGAAAGGAAGAAATCAAACTGTTCCTATTTGCAGTTGACATACTTGTCTATGTAGAAAATACCCTCAAATCTACAAAAACCCTTCTTCTTGGGGGAAACTGAGGAAAGGACACTTGGGATTGCTCCCTATTATTTTTTACAATACACATGTAAATGTGTAATTAGCTCAAAAAGATGTAATTAAAAATTACTATTGGCCAATCAGAACATACTGTCTGTTCACTAACTTTGCACCCCTTAACCACAGTGTGAGAAGAGAGGAGGTGAAGAAAAGTATTGGGTAGCCTAGAGAGGGAGAGATTTGTGAACCGGTAAAGAGAAATACTCCAGAACAGCCAAAGTCATGAAAAAGTAGATAGAAAAGAGGATATTTGCCCAGCCAGCGTGGCTCAGTGGTTGAGTGTCGACCTATGAACCAGGAGGTCACAGTTCAATTCCTAATCAGGGCACATGCCCAGGTTGTGGGCTCCATCCCCAGTGTGGGGCATGCAGGAGGCAGCCAATCAATGATTCTCTCTCATCATTGATATTTCTATCTCCCTCTTCCTCTCTGAAATCAATAAAAATATTTTTAAAAAGAAAAGAGGATATTTGTTAGTGATACAGTTTGTCCTGTATTTGGGGGACCTTTCTTGTTTTCCAGAACTTTAGGGAAAGACATATTAATCAATGTACTTCTTTGACTGTGATATTGTAACAAGACTGAGCCATATGTGATCTAGCTTTTTAAGGTTTACAAGTCAGTGTTGGAAAGTCTTGTGGTTATAGTTAATCCTGGGAAGAGCCTGAAATATGTATAAATAGATAGGAGGTTCAAGGAGAAATGGCCAAATGCCCATATGCCAGCAGGAGTGGACATTGCTTGCCTAGCAGACCCTTGTTACCATTTTCTATTGGCATGTGGTCATGGTTATTGGTTCTTTTTCCTAGTAAGGAGAAATTTGCTTCTGGGTAGGTGCCATTCTCTCTCCCTTTTTCCAATTTGTACCTAGAATTCTATGATAACAGTGCTCAGGATACATACAGAGACATTGTCTTCCGGGGCCTTAGAGGGTGGGTGGAGAGGGATTCGATGAGGTGCTGCAAGGTCTGGATGACCTCTCTGACCTAAGAGCACACTGCAGAAGGGGGTGGGGGGAGGATCCTGTCTCTCCATCTGCTAATCATGATCCATCCGGGTGTTCATGTGCCATTTAAGTCACTGACTGCTGGTTCTGGGCAGAGGGAAAGGAGCTCAGGTGCATAGAATTGAAAGGTAATGAGAATGATTAATCAAATTCCTTCCAGTAAAGGGTGCCATGTGCCAGACTCTGTCCTGGATAACTCTCCTACGTGTGAATCCGGGGCCAGGCTTCACCCTCAGGTGTCTGGTATCTGAGAGCAGACATCTGTGCTTGGAGCAAACTGAGGGTGACTGGAGGCCACTTCTGGCATGGTGTCTTTGCTTCATCACGCTGCTCTGCCGAGGTTTGTTCACAATCTCCTCCGGCCATGCTCATTTAGTTATGGAAACAGGGTGGACATGAGCAATGGGAAATGCAGTTAGCTGTTGGGGCAAGGTGGCCCTGGTGGTGAGCCTTCTGCCCAGTGGAAAGCCCTTTGTGGGAACTAGAAAAAGCTCCATGTGGTTTAAAATCAACGTAGAGAAATAACTGGAGAACAAATGACTCTGTTGTTGTCTAATTTATCAATCTAATTAGATCTGTCTATCTAATCTAATTTTAGATAAACAGGAATGAGTTGATCATAGATGATCTAGGTATTGAACTTTTGGGATTTCTTGATGAGATCTCTACAGCAGGTGTAATAGTATCTTTTAGGGGATAACTTTTAATCTACAAGATAAAATCCAGAAGGAGAAATAAATGTATTAAATCTCTTCACTTTGAGGTGAGAAGTGTTTTAGTTCTGTTTCTGACTCTGCAACTAATGAATTAGTTATTTTGGGGGGTAATTTTCCTCACCAGCAAAATAGAGATGGGATGGAATGTTGGACAGTCACCTCCCTCAAATGACAAATATCCACTATGCTCTCATATTTTAATTAACTGTGTGACTATGGAAAGTCATTTCATATTCCTGACCCTCAGTTTATTAATCTGTAACATCAAAGGTCTGGACCATACCAGCAATTTTCAACTATTTTTTCTTAAACAGTTGATCAGCTTTATCAAATGAAATTTCATCTTGCCTTGGCCGATGTTACTCAGTGGTTAGAGCGTCGTCCCGCACACTGGAGGGTTTGATTTCCAGTCAAGGGTACATACCTTGATTTCAAGTTGGATCCCTAGCCCCATTTGGGGAGTGTGCAGGAGGCAACCAATCAATGTGTCTCTCTCACATTGATGTTTCTCTCTCTCTCCTCCTCCTCCCTCTCCCTCTCTCCCCCTGCCTCTCCCTCTCTCCCCTTCTCTTCCTTCTACTCTTTAAAAATATCAATGGAAAAAATATCCTCAAGTGAGGCTTAACAAAAAAAAAAAAGAAGTTTTTCATTTTGACACCCAAGATATATAACATGCAAAAGTCAACCTGCTCTGGTTGGGGGGAAGGGGTGAGGATGGATGGAGAAAACTTTGCTCAGCCTCCTCATTCCCTATCCTCCATTTCTCTACCCTGCTACTGTCCCCCCAGCCTTGAAAACTCCTGGGGTTACTTTAAGGATCCCCCAGAATTCCATGGAACACAGTTTGAAAACTGCTGGATTCTGCAATTGCTCAGGTCTCTTTCAAATGTAACATTTGGTGATTCAATAAGTCCAGGATTTAGAATGCTGCTAATTTTATCTGTATTTGTTAGCACCTACTCTTGGAGAGGTGAGTTAAGACTTTGGTTTCTTGGTTCAGCATTTAGCAAATTAGGCAGTTTGGTTAAACTTGATTTTCTTTCATTTTAAAAAATTGAAACCAGGGAAAAACATTATGAAAGCCCCAATATTTATTGTGTTTACTTGTTACGCTTTATAACCCAATGTTTGTCCCATGTGCAAACTGACAGGAGGAATCTGCTAAAGAACTGCGGAGAAATTTGGACTTTCTCCCTAAAAAACACCATACTTTTACATGTACTATATTTTCATGCACACACAGAAAAACAAACAAACAATGGAAGGGAAAGAAAGCAAAATGCTAATAGGAGATACTTTTAAATATTGGGGTTAAAGGTAATTTTGATTTTTTCCCTTGTCCCTATTTTATGAACTTTAAGCAACACTTGTATATAACTTTTCTAATCATAAAAGTTATTAAAAATGAACACATTTTCACTCAAAAGTAATTAAGTTAATTAAAAAGATTATCAAGTCAGCACAAAAATGGAAATTAATAGTGCTAAAAAATAGCATTTTTTAAATTCTGAACTCAATGAGCCAGTGCAGTTAAAGATGTAAGAACTCACATTTTTTTTTTTTTTACCTCTTCTTATGGTGAATGTGCCTTATTCCTCTAGGGACAGCAGACCAGTGATTGGGGAAAATTTTGTGGATGAGGCAGCTGGTGGCTGTTCTGGTTACCATACAGAAGAGGACTCACTCTTTTGGATACTAATGTTTGGCTTGCTGCAGATGATTAGATCAGTGGCAAATTCAACTTAGATATCTAAGAAGCAATCTCCTTATTTCTGGCACTATATCCTGTCTTGTAAGACCTAGAAAGTCCGATACTCTTTGTCCCTTCCATTTACTGTAGTCTTGGCCTAATGACACCCACATGGAGAACTTGATAAATGCTGTGAGATCCCAAGGTCAAGGATAAATCTTCAGGACTAACTGTGACAATCCTTAAAACTCACCTGGACTTTTAGCTCCTGTGAAAATCAAGGTGGAGGGAGAACAAATGAAAATTCCTCTGCATTTTATTTATTTTTCTCCTTTATAGAGAACTCTAAGGTAATTAGGCTTAACTTCATCAGCAAAGTAAAGAGAAAAAAAGTCCCATTTTCAGTATCTGACTGTCTTCTTAAATAGAGATGAGAAGATAATAGATGGATAAATAGATGGAGTAAAAAGAAAGTTACAGTAGTCAGATCTATATTCAGTTTATGATGTTTGATTTTCAGAGTTAGTTGAGTGTTTTGACTTAAAACTTTCTCCTCCCTCTTTCTCTTTTTGATATAGTTTAAAAGAAAATAGATAAAGGCAAAGAAAAATCATTTTTAGGGTTGGCTTTCCACAGTTATTCCATGGTCTCAGTGGTCATTGCTTCAAACCCAGCACCAACTAGTCACATGCAACTGGCATCATTGTGTCCCTTGTGATGAAGGTTGAGGCTGTAGGTAGAAGGAAGCATAGGGAGATGGGAGAGTGCAGCCTAGAGTACCTCACTCAGGGAACTAGAAGTCACATTATTTTTCCATGGGTCTTAGTGTAATGTCAGATCTCATGTTTCTGCCTGGCATGACAATGCCTTATGCTTAGTTACAAAACACATTTGCACTTGTCTTATGCAATCCTCACCTACAAGGTAGAAATGGCTATTCTCATTTTATGCATGAACACACTAAAGGCTAGAATATGGAAGTGACCAATGTCACAAAGCTAATATGTGGCAGAGCCAGAACTTGAATCCTGGACTTTGGGTTCTAAAAACAGTGCTGCCCTAGCTGGTCTATCTCAGTGGATAGAGCATCAGCTTACGGACCGAAGAGTCCCAGGTTCAATTCCGGTCAAGGGCATGTACCTCAGTTGCAGGCTCCTCCCCGGCCTGGGCCCTGATTAGGGTTCGTGCAGGAGGCAACCAATTGATGTGTTTCTCTCACATCGATATTTCTCTCTGTCTTTCTCTCTCTCTTCCATTCTCTCTAAAAATCAATGAAAAAATATCCTTGGGTGAGGATAAAAAAATAAATAAATAAAAAAACAGTGCTGTATTTGCTAAACCCCTTAACCATGATGAATGGATTTATACCTTATCTCATTTTGGGAGTTTTCTGCCATGCTCACTCCAGATCTCAGTACCAATGCAGTGCTTTATGTATAACAAATGCCAATACTAAAATAATTTTCTTAGTTTGGAGAGCGTCATTTATCCTCATCAAATAAGACCCCAAAATTAGCTGATTCCATTGGGGTTAGCTACATGAATTCCTTGTGAAGTTATGGTAGGAGTGAAGTTATGGGATAGAAGATGATCTTGACTTTCTAATAGGAAAAAACATTCAGCTGGAAGACCTCGCATGACCTTGAAGTGACCTTAAGTAAATAACAGCCTCTTGGAACATCTTCTCTTCAAAAAGGGCTTGATAATACCTACCCTTCATTCCTCGTGGGGTTATACTTTTATATTTTAAAGTAGTTCCCTGTTATATGTGGTTTTGCTTTCCATGGTTTCAGTTACCTGTGATCAACTACAGCACAAAAATATTAAATGGAAAATTCTAGAAATAAACCATTCATAAATTTTAAATTGCATGCCATTCTGAGTAGTATGATGGAAATCTTGCATGTTCTTCTTCATCCCATTCAGGACGTGAATCATCCCTTTGTCCAACATCTCCACGCTGTTTATGCTCCCTGCCCCTTAGCCACTTAGTAGCCAGTGTGGTTATCAAATTGATTGCCTTGGTATGGCAGTGCTTGTAATCAAGTAACCCTTATTTTACTTAATAATGGTTCCAAAGCACAAGAGTAGTGATGGTGGTAATTCAGATATGCCAAAGAGAAGCCACACAGTATTTCTTTTAAGTGAAAAAATGAAAGTTCTTGATTTAATGAGGAAGGAAAAAAAATCATATGCTGAGGTTGCTAAGATCTACAGTATGAATGAATCTTCTGTCTGTGAAAGCAGTGAAGAAGGGAAAGAAATCCATGCTAGTTTTGCTGTTTGCACCTCAAATGGCAAAAGTTACCACCACAGTATATGATAAAGTACTTAAGATGGAAACGGCATTAAATTTGTGGCTGAAAGACATGAACAGAAAACATATATACACGGGGCTTTGTACTGTTTTCAGTTTGAGCATCCACTGGGGGTCTTGAAATGTATCCCCCATGGATAAGGGGGGACTACTGTACTTTTAAGTCTGTGATCCATCTATCTATATATATAATAGGCGAATATGCAAAGTGTCCCCTCAGGAGTTTGACTGGGAGAATGGGAGTTCGATTGCTCGCTATGACATGTGCTGACCACCAGGGGGCGGCGCAGAACATGGTGGTTGACAGTTGCGCTGGTGGGGCACTGAGGGAGCAAGGGAAGGAGGATGCGGGGAGGTGGGGAACCTGATCTGCCCTGATCGCCAGCCAGGCCTAGGGACCCTACCCGTGCACAAATTTCGTGCACCAGGCATCTAGTTTTGAGATAATTTTGTATGGAGTATGAGATTAAGTAGAGGCTCAGTTTTTGCCTGCGCTTACGGATATACAATTGTTCCAGCACAATTTGTTGAAAAGGCTATTTTTCCTTCATTGAATTTCTTTTGTACCCTTGTCAAAAGAAAAACCTATGAGAATATTGTGTAGGTCTATTTATGGGTTGTTGATTGTATTCCATTGGTCTGTACATCTATACCTCCACCAGTACCCTAAAATCTTGATTACCCTAGTTATATAAATTTTGAAATTGGATAGATTGACTCCTCCTACTTCATTTTTCTTTTTCAGTATTGTTTTAGCTATCCTATCTCCCTTTCCTTTCTATATAAAATTAAAAATAATCTTGGCTATATCTACAAAAATTCTTGCTGAGATTTTGACAGAATTCATGTTAAATCTACATATTAATTTGGAACATTTACTATGTTATGTTCCCCAATTCACGAACATGGTATATCTCTTAATTCAGTAAAAACTGATTTTTAAAATCAGCATTGTATAATTTTCAACATATAAGTCCTATGAGATTTATATCTAAGTACTTATTTTTTTCTGATAAATTGTAAGTGTTGTTATATTTTTAATTTTGGCACCCACATATTTATTTGTAGTATATAGTAATACAATAGATTATGGGTTTATCCTTTGTCCTGTGATCTTGTTGAACTCACACATTAGTTCTAGGGTGTGTGTGTGTTTCTTGGGATTTTCTAGGTAGAAAATTATGCATCTGCAAATAGGGACAGTTTTAATTTCTTGCTTCAATTCCGTATGCAATTTGTTTTATTTTATTGCTTTATTTCACTGAATAAAACTTCCAGCACTATGTTGAATAAGAACATGAAATATCTTTGCCTTGCTCCTGATATTAAGAGGGAAGAATTCAGTCATCTGCCATTGCGAATTATTTATTTATTTGTTTGTTTAGTAGATGCTTTCTATCAAGATAAGGAAGTAAGGAAGTTCCTTTTATCCTTATTTTTTCTGACACTATTTTCCCTCATGAATGGTTTGTAAATTTTTGTTAAATGCTTTTCCTGCATCAATCGATATTATCCTGTTGATTTTCTTTAGCCTGAGGACATGGTGGATTATACTGATACATTTTTGACAAACCTTGAATCCTTGGGATAAGCCCCAGTTGGTCATAGTGTAAAATTCTTTGGGTATATTGCTAAATTCTATTTGCTAACATTTTAAAAAGAATTTTTATGTTTATATTCATGAAGAATATTGATCTGTAGTTTTCTTTTTTGTACTTTGTCTCATTCTGGTATCAGGGTAATACTAACTTAAGAAAACGAATTATAGTGTTCCCTTGTCCTATTCTCAGTAGCTTATTCTATAGACTTATTCTTAATTCTTTAAATTTTTGATAGAATTATCTAGTGCAACTATCTAAACCTGAAGATTTCATCTTGGGAAATATCTTAATTGTAGATTCAATTTTGTTAATAGTTAAGTGACTATTCAAATTATCTATTTTATATGAATGATTTGTGGCAGGTAGTGTTTTTCAAGGAATTGGTCTATTTCATTTAAATGACCAAATTGGTGTAGATAGAATTGTTTGTAGTGTTACTTTTTTACTTTTTATGCTTTTGGAGTCTACAGGTAGTTCCTATAGGTTTTCATTTGGTTATTTTGTGGTTTTTTGTTTTTTTTTTTCACCTCAAAGTATCCATTTTGTTTTATTTATAATGTCTCTTTATTTGCTGAGACTATTTTTTAATTTGTTTCAAGCATGTTTGTAATTGTTCATTGAAGCACTTTTATGATGGCCATTTTGAAATTTTTGTCTGATAATTCTAACATCTCTGCCATCTCACTATTGGCATCTATTGATGTCCCTTTCCATTCAGTTTGAGGTCATCTTGGTTCTTGCTATGACTCATGATCGTCAATGAAAATCTGAACATTTTATGTTATGAGAATCTGGATCTCATTTAAACTTCCTGTTTACCTGGCTTTGTCAGATACTTTTGTCTGGGAAAGGTGGAGTTAGCCACTACTCATTGCCTGATTCAGGTGGAAGCCTCGGTTCCCTACTCAACATCAATACCTGAGTATGGGGCTGTTACTTCTGGGCAGAGTTTGGAGACCTGTCTTCCCCCGAGCCCCCCCTTCCCCCCAACTCCACTGATACCTTCCTGTCCTGGAGTCATAGGGATGCCTTGTTACCACTCCCTGTGTGGACTCCACTGATAGTGTGATGGTAGTGGAGGGGTTGCCTTGTTACTGCTAGGTGGTGGTAAAAGGTCTCTGACAAAAACCCAGAGGGATGGAGGGTGGTGCCTTGTTACTGCCAAGTGGGAGTGTAAAAAAAAAATAATCCAAGCTCCCCATGTGGTCTCAATTGACACCATGCATGGTTTATTATGAAAACCCTGGATCCCACTTGGCTGTCTCTGATACCACACAGGTGGGAAGTTAGAATGCCTCCTTATAGTCTGGCAAGGATGGAGATTTAGGGTCTCCACTTGGTCTTCGCTGATCTGGTCAGGGGTGGAAGCACACTTTTTCTCTGTGGTGTTTGGCTGGACTATGGCTATCTACACTAATAAAAGAGAAACATGCAAATTAACCATCACTCCATCACTCCGCTACACCAACCAGCCAATCAGAGCAACTATGCAAATTAACCCAACAAAGATGGCAGTTAATTTGCACATGCAGGTGCGGAGCGAAGACTGAAGACAACTGAAGATGGTGGTGGCCACGGAGCTGGAGGAAGCAGGCGGCTTAGGTTGCTCCTGGCAACAGAGGAAGCCAAGCTTCCCACCTGCCCTTGGGCTCCGCTCAAGGAGGGGCTGGGGTCCTGGGCTCCACTCAAGGAGTGGCTTGGGGCCTGGGTCACCAAGGGCAACCCAGGCTTCCAGCCAGCCTTGGCCTCCGCTTGAGGAGCTGGAAAAAAAAAAAGGAGAGGCTGGGAGCAGCCAGCGCGGAGAAGCCAAACCTTGCTGCTGCAGCCAGACCAAAGGCCTGGGTTCCCGGTGCTGGAGGAAAACCGGTGCTGGCAGCCAGGGGAAGGAAGGCCTATTGAGTGAATCTTTGTGCAGCGGGCCACTAGTATATATATATATATATATATATATATGGCTAAGTCTCCATCCATCCAACTGTTAGTATGATGCACACTGACCACCAGGGGGCAGACGCTCAATGCAGGAGTTGCCATGATGCACACTAGCCATTTAAAAAGAAAAGGCACCTGAGATCTGGCATCCACAAACCAACACTTGGCTTTTCCCAAGTGGGACACAGGCCCTGCCACCACCCCAGAGTGACACCCCACCAAATGCAGCCAATGCTACCAAGACCCTGTGGTGCAAAATGTGGCCCACAGCCCAGTCCAGCCCAGAAACAGTAGCTGTGGGCACTGGGTAATGACGTCATGTTGCAACGCCCTACTTCCTCTACCTAGCAATTAGCCTCCTTGGAGTTTCTTCAGCCCAGGATCCCAACTGGCTTTATAGCCAGGTGCAAACATTTTACAATTTAACCAAATGTTTGTGAAGCATTTTCCCATGCCTCATCTCATTTGAACCTCACAGAAGTCCTGGAGTAGGTAGATAGGAGACTCCGTAGAATCCTATTTTCTTTTCATTAGCCAGAAAATGGAGATTTAGAAAGTTTAGAAACTTGACCCAACTGAAAAGAAGTAAGAAATGGTGGAACTTGAAAATGACTTCAAGCTTTCTCACTGTGCAGAATATAGTCAAACACTGCTACAGTTAAATGTTCTCCCTGTGTGATCTACAATAATAATCTGCTTTGTGTTGATATTTACTGCTGTGTTGCTGACAATTACCTGAAAGAGAAGTTGGGTTGCTTCACTGGGCTGGAAATTTAACTACATCAGAAAGCAGGTCTAATTAAGCAAGTTTATTTTATATCTATAAAAGGCTAAGTTGACTTGCACATGTGTGATACATATAAAGCTCTTGCTGGTGCCAATCGCACGCATGTGTTTCAATCTCTCATTGTCCATAGTGAATTTGGTTGACACTTAGAGAAAGGGTGAATAGTAATATTAAAATATTTCTTCTAATTACTAGTAATTTCTTTTCAATATGCACGAATCTGTGCACCAGAACACTAGTTACTATATAAATGTCTAATCACTCTGTTATATACCTGAAACTAATACAATATTGTATGTTATCTGTAATTGAAAATAAATTTTTAAAAAGTTTTCTATCTTCCTCAACCTTTTCTGATTTCTTTTGGCTAGAGATAGGCTTTTGATGGTGCTTTTTTTTCTTTGTTAATCCTCACCCAAGGATATTTTTCCATTGATTTTAGAGAGAGTGGAAGGGAGAGAAGGAAAGAGGTGGTGGGGGGGAGGGAGAGAGGAGAGAGAGAGAGAGAGAGGTGTGTGAAAGAGAAACATGGATTTGTTGCTTCCTGCATGTGCCCTTTGCACCCTTGCTGAGAATTTAACTCACAATCTTTCATTGTGGGTCAGCACTATAACCACTGAGCCATGCTAGCCAGGGCAATGGGCTTCTTTTCATATGTACTCTATGGTTTTCCACATCCCATTTCTCCAGTATCTAGTCTGAGTTAGATGATAAACAAAACAAACAAACAAAAAACCCTAGGAAACTCATTGCTAAGTCATTTGTTTTAGGTCTTGAGGTCCCTAGTCAGTCAACCTTCTCTCTACTTTTGTGGGTCTTTTCAGGTTTGTTTTATATATAATCTTTTAAATTGTACTTACTAGACAAATGAGAACAAATACGTTTACTCAGTTCTCACTGAAGTGGAAGTCTGTGCATTTGTTTTGAAAATACCAATGCCCTTGATAAATCTATGATAATTGATGGATCATTTGATGGCCAATTATAGGCTGACATTTGGGAACTCAGGGTAAGGATCCCAGGGTGCTGTCTGAGGTACTGGACACTTCTCAAAGTTATCAGGCTCAATGGATGAGAATTTTCCATGTCTTTATCTTATTGCTTCTAATGGCCTAGAACTTTTCCTCTGCTTCCACTTATTCTGGTACCAGCCTCCAATGACTCTTCCCTACCCTATTACACTCAAATTTTTTAAAAAATATATTTTTATTGATTTCAGAGAGGAAGGGAAAGGGAGAGAGAGATAGAAACTTCAATGATGAGAGCCAATCATTGATTGGCTACCTCCTGCATGTCCCACACTGGGGGTCAAGCCCGTAACCTGGGCATGTGCCCTGATTGGGAATTGAACCATGGCATCCTGATTCATAGGTCAATGCTCAACCACTATGCCACCCTGACCAGGCTCACACTGAACTTTTAATGATGCATTAGGAACCCAATCTTACCTGGACCTTAATATCTGGGCACACATTGGTTATTTTTGTCAATAATTTGTATTTGTTATCACTCTAGCCATCCCCTAGTCTGGCTGGATCCTTGGAAAGTCCAAGCACTGTCATGGTTCTCAATTACTTGTGTCATTGTTACCTGTAGCTACTGATTTGCCCTGTTTGTGGAGCAGTAGAGCAAGTCCTCTGGAAAAATGCAAAGCATAATGGAGACTCTTCCCTCCATATGCTAATAGTTCCAATGGAAACTAATTAATTTCAACTAGGGGAATTTTTCTGGAACCTTTCACCTATACTGCATTCATTGTTATTTACTTTTAAAGTATAAGGAACAGAAAATAAAATAAATGATTGGCTATTTTGAGTTTTGCTCTTTTCCTTTCCCCTCATTTTTTCCCCAGAGAAATAACTGCAAAACATTTTACTCTGTTCTACTGGGAATATTGAAAGGGGATGATGCAGCCATGGCAGAAAAGACATTTTTCTCCTTGAAGAGAATTTTTTTTTTTCAGAAATAGAAAAAATATAGCAGCCTCTTATTATGAGTTGACCTTGGAGCCAAGAAGTAGTAGTTATTCCCTACATCCATTACATTCCTAATGCAGTAGGTAAAAGGCAGGAAGATTAGTCTGAAATTTTTAGTGACCTCTAAAGAAACTTTGAGCTGACTATCTTTTTCTGATGGTATTTTTACTGGTTGTGTTTTTAGGATTTGATGTTCCCCTCCCCCCCTTCTTAATAAGCTACAGTTTCCCCCTCTTGAGCTTTATGGGAATCTTTTATAGAAATTTTACCTAGCCATCAGTCTATTAATCCTCAAGTATTTAGTTTGTTTCATGGGATTACAGACATTGGAAAAGGCACACTGACCTAAGGATCCTCAAAGGGTGTGGATTCCAGTGAGCTAGCAAAGGGTCCTGAAGACAGTTCACTTACTCATTCCCTGGTCTGTGCATGATGCTTTACAGGCACTATTTAATTAGGCCCTATGATTCCTTCAATTATGGACTTAATATACAAATGTTGGTCTCTGTCTTCAAAGTGGAGATATACTCTTTCCACCATATTTAAGGAAATTGTTGAATGACTGGTGAGCTGGGCACATACATTGGGTTGCTCTGTGATTAGCAGTGATGGATTATCCTGATTCATCCTCACCATCTCCAGTCTCCTCTGTATCTGCCCTCAAATATTTGTGATAAAAGCCAGACATTGTACCTCTGTGCTTGCACAAATAGCCAGTGTCTGGCATGGACCATTTTCTAACTTGGATGAAGCTAATAGGCCCATATGAAGATTAAATCTATAAGTCACATTTAACTTTGATCGAACCTGCTGACTTAATCAGCACAGCCCAGAAGGCAATCTATGGCAGGAATACATTCATTAGTTCATAAGTAGCTAGTTTTGGTAAGTTTTAATGCTTGACTAGGTCAAAGGAGTAAGTTACAGGGCCTGGATTTGATTCTAGATTTGTTGGATTCCACACAACTTTGAAGTGTGAGTTGTTGTACTCTTTAAAATGCTGTTTCAGTCTCTCTGAACATAGTGAGTGATGAATCACTGAATGAATGATGAACTGTTCTGAATGAGGTTGTTTATTGCACATTGTACATCATGTGCCATGTGCTACTGACCTGCTTAGGGTCTGTGTATGTTCTTCTGAATATTGATACGATGAAGGAAATAGCATTTTCTGTCTGCTCTGAGGATATTATAAGTATTAATAAGCTAGCATCTATGAAGAAAAGGTCTGTAAGCACAGCTTATAATTTGATAACAAGAAAAATCTAAATTAGTGAAAAGTTAGAATAAGCAATTACTTAGAATTTTAGAAATCATATTCAAGAACATTCAGGAATGAAAATAATGATTTATTGAGTGGATTCATCAGTCTTTATTATTGAGTATAAAATAATTCTTAGAAAATTTATATTTACATGAATCATAAGCAAGTAGGCACTGCCCAAGGGCTTAAAAATAGTTTGTTCTTTTAAGGAATTTGCTGGTTCTTTCTGAGATCCTGAGCACATGATGCTACTATTCCTTAGCAAACCCTTTTATATAGCAAAAGAGTAACCCGAAGGTGAGACACATAAATGTCATGGATTTCAAGTGCAAAAGATAGAAATGATTTAGGATGTCCTCTGAGCACCTGTTTCATGTGGTAGAGCAGAGCAGTTGAAGTTACTTGTTCCAAAGTTAAATAGGTCTGGATCCCAATCTTGAAACTGCCCTTAATCATGTGACTGTGGGCAGGTTATCATCTCCAACAACAGGTATCCTCATTTCTGAAATGGGGAGAATATCAACTACACATATCTCATAAAAGTATGGGGTTACTGAATGAGATAACATATGAAAAGTGCTATGAATAGTACTTACAACATATTAAAGGCTAACTACTTCTGTTATTAACATTATTAACACTAATAGCAAGAAGTAATTAAAAGGATGCTCTTCCCTATGAAAGGTTTGGTTAATAACTGAGTCTTTATCTGTGAGAATCACAAGATGACAAATCCATATAATATCCGACCCCCTAACTTCTGCCTCTTATATTAGTCAGGAGCAAAGAAATACCAGACTCAGTCCACAATATGGTTGGGTGGCTCAGCTAACCCTGGGATTTGGTCAGGGATTTAGGATTGCTAAATGACCCATGTCATAGATCTGCAATAAGAGCATTTCAAGACCCTTGCATTTATTCCAGAGCACCCCAAATGTTTGCAGTTGCCTTGAAACCCTGAAGCAGCCAATAAGGAAGGAAGCGAACTGTTTGCAGAAGAAAGAATGCTGGCTTTTACTCTGCCTTCTTTTCTCATTGCAATGGGAACTCAGCTTCATAGTGTCCACTCTAGCCGCGGACTCTGATCAAAGTAGTCATTTCAAGGTTGTGGCTAATAGAATAGATACCCCCAGTATTTTCCTGCATAGAGCTCGCGTTCTGGGAATCTTGGGTCCATGTGACTTCCTAAGTCGGTGATTCACAGCAAACAACAGGGAGGTTTGGCATGACACAATCTGCAGATTCAGACACATCCCCTGGGAGAGGACCAGGCTGCCCAGAGTTCCCTTTGCTGGCTGAAGCTCCCAGTGTATGCACAAAGCACCCTGTCCCAGGCCCCAGATGTGTGCAGGTTTCTAATTGCCAGCGCTGCACTAAGATCTGAAGGGTGAGAGAGTTGCAAAATCACGAGCACCGAGGGCGGTGTTAGGAAAGCAGCTCCCTGCACACTGTGGTAGGTGTTAGATTATCAATTGCTCCGGGAGAGACACAGGACTGGAGGGCTTAGGGAACGAGGTGGTCCCTCCCTTTGCTGCTTCTGCTCCCTGAGGTTGTGCTTTCCCTGAGATATGCACCTGCACTTCCATTTCTGCAGTGAAATTAACTCCAGCTTGGCAGGTAAGTCTTCCAGGTCACCTTTAAAAAGAAAAAGGTATGTGAGCTGTGGTGGGGGTGGGCTGTACCCCCTTTTCTTACATAAGACATATTTTATTAGTGCAAAAGTGGTATTTGAAAGCTTAAATGTGGAGCAGAGGCTGGAAACAGCCACATGAACTACGTGGCCCTGGGGGGAGATGTAGGGGCATGAACGAAAGAAAGGGAGGGGGGCTCAGACGTTTTCTCCCTAATCAGTTCCCCATTTTTCTTGGAAATTTTGCCTCTAGGCAGGTGCCTGGCTCTAGAGCAGGGTCTTTGGCATGGATTATAGCTGTGATCTTCCCTGTTTTCCTTTTTTTTTTTTTTCCTTTTGCTTTTTAGTTACTACTGCATGGGAGCAGGCAGACAAGCAGGGTTGCACGTTGTCAATTCAGGCTGCAGAAGTCAATAAGCAGCCAGACAGGGAGTGAAATTAGAGGAGGCAGCTATAGATTTCTTGGGTTATTTCTTTGAGTTTTTCAGAACTTGTGTGATTCAGGCTTGTCAGATACTATTTTGAGCTGCGCTGAGACAAACACATTCCCTTGGTATCCCAGATGTTCTTTGCAGCCTCCCGATTTCCAGAGGCTACTGCGTTGGCTGTCTTGGGGGCGAGGGGATGTCCAGGCAAGTGATGGGAATGAGGGACTAAGAAACAACAGTGGGGAAAGTGAGTGTCCTACTACACTGGAATTTGTTAGCAATTGTAGTATAACTCTGGAGATAATAATTAGATCGGCTTGAGAAAATGAAAGACTGTGCCTCATTCACTTCAGTGTGTGGATCAGAGTGGATACTCAATAGATGCATGTTGATTGAATATTAGTACTAAAAATGTGTACTTTTGGGGTGAGGTCAGATTGATATACTGGGTCCTGCATGGAAGGACCAGATGGAGTACCAAGAGAGGCTACTATTCATTGATGGGTAATTTATAAAGAGATGAGTTTTTTTGAGTAGTAAATATCCTCAAGTGGAATCATCTGATAGGCATACATAGAACCTGTCTGTGTATCCCAGATGTACTTTGGAATAATCCTAGATTTTATGAGGATAAAGCCTATCATCTATCTATCTATCTATCTATCTATCTATCTATCCATCCATCCACCCATCCATATGCCCATCCATCCATATCTCTCCCCCCCCCGCCTCATTTATTAAATGCCTTGCTCCAGAAGAATTTCAGGCAGCTTATAAGACAGTCTTAGTGCAAATTAGCATCATCAGAGATAAAAATGAAGAAAGAAAATGAAGAAAGATAAGCCTTCATCCAAAGGTTGATTTCTATAGTTTTACAGTGACTTGGCCTACAGATAAACTGACATGTAAGAGTAACTGCAGCTTTTAATGTAAACATTTCTTTCAACCTCCTCTTCCACCAACCTCATATCTGATACTGTGAACATGCAGGGAAGCAGTCAGAGGCTTTGGCCCTGCTCTCTGGGAGTCCTGTGGGGTAGAGCTAGCAAAGGGCAGGTGACAATCGCTGGGAACTGAGTGATACATGGAGGACTCATTGAACATTTTGCCCTCGGGATATGATAAAGCAAATAGTTGGGTAGGCCTTCTCTGTTCTTTAGGCTGGGCTGCTCTTTGACAGCTACATGGGGCTTTGCTTACTCGCTCTCCCCCTGCTTGACACTGAGACAGAAAGAGTATGGCCTCTCTTCCCATCCTGCTTAATAAAATATTCCATTATTTTCTGGGCTACTAAAATATTCTGTTATTGCTGATCACTTCCTCCTTGGCTCAGTGTGTTTGTCACTGGCCGCAGTTTACATAATAACGACACAGGCTGCCTGCAGCTTGAATTGCCTTTAGAGTTGGTGCTGAGTTGGAGGGGGGTCCGGGGTATGCTGATGAATTCCTGTAGCCGCCAGGGCTGGGAGCCTGGCTGGGAGCCAAGTGCATTGTGGGCAGATGCTTTACATGCTGGGTTGACTTGGCTCAGCTAATATTCCTGGGCTCTGACCTGCAGCTGGGGGAGGGACACAGTCATCCACTCAGCATGCACAAAATTATTGACTTAATGTCACGATGTGTAGGGCATCGAGTTCTTGGCATACTTGTGAGTCAAACTCAGGGGTCCCTTTCCAAGAAGGGTGCTCTGCTGTTCACAAAGCAGGGGCTGTCCTGTTGTCTCATTTGTTTCTCTTGGGAGGGGAAAGAGTTTTATTCCATTTCATGAAATAGGGAACTGAGACTCATGTTTTAAGCACCTTGCCTAAGATTGCACAGCTAGTGAGCAGCTGAATCATGATTGAAACTCTGTTTACTTTGCAGTATGTGCTTGTTCCAAGAACATTGCACATTGTAAGGAAAGGCATGTTCAGGAAAGACTCTTTTATGAGACAAGTTAAGAGCAGGAAAGATTGGTTAGGGAAGGCCCTTCGGGGAGTGGAAATTAAGGAAGGCCTTGCAGGATGAACAGATGAAAAAGAAACCCAAGCCAAACTGGCTTTAACAATGAGGGATTATTGGCTCATTGAAAAGATGAGGTAATAACACCAAGGTCTGGATTTTTTTCTGTTCTCAACTCCTGCTGTATTGGTTTTATCCTCAGGGTCTGCCCTTTGCTGGGACCCTCCCCCCAGCAGCTGTAGGTTCTCCCCCAGCAGTGGGATGACTGCAGGAGTTTCCAGTCCCTACATGGTTCCTAAGCTCACTTTTTTTATTAGACCCAATTGTGGCTGGAAGAAGACAGGATGTAACAGGCCATTCAGCACCCTCACCCAGAGTGCATGGGAGAAACTAGCAGAGAGACAAGTTCCCTGAAGGAAAATCAGGCTGGGAGAAGGGGGACTAGATGCTTGGCAGCCCACCAGCATCCCTTCACAGAGGATTTAGAAAGACAAGAGGAGCAGAAATTAAGCTTGAGCAATGGTGACAACTTGGGGGTGGGGTGGAGTGGTGGTGGTGGTGGTGGTTCTGGGTCAGGAGTTATGATGCCAGCCATGCAACTCTGCTTTTGCTAGCTATGTCTTCTTCTTTTTTTTTTTAAAAAAAAATTATTGATTTTTAGAGAGGAAGGTAGAGGAAGAGAGAGATAGAAACTTCAATGAGAGAGAAACATAGATCGACTGACTCTTATACACCTCCTACTGGGGATTGAGCCCACAACCTGGGCATGTGCCCTGGTAGGGAATCAAACCAGTGACCTCCTGGTGCATGGGATGATGATCAATCCACTGAACCATACTGGCTGGACAACAGCTATGTCTTCTTACCTGCACCTTCTGACCCTAGGACCACAGTGCTGCAGCTTGATATCTCTTCCCTGGACCCCAGGTGGGTCTAGAATAAGGAGGGAGAAATGAATACAGCCATGGAGTGGGGTCATGTTAGTGTTGGTCCTTCCTCAGGTTGCTTCCTAGATTCCCTGTCTCTGCTCTGAGGCTGCACAAAGCCTGCATCTTAATGGCCCATGGATGACCATCCTCTCCTATATAACTTGGGTATTAAAGGTTAGCAGCTGCTCAGGGATAAAGCAGGGTACAAGGATACAGAGAAAAGGTCTCAGGGATTGGAAGCCAGTAGAATGGTCCTAAGAAGATACAACATTTGTCATTTTATTAACCCTCTACTGACCAATGTCTAGGTTTGTTCAAGGGTCTTATGCATCTAGGAGCACATGCTGAGGTCATGATTAGTAAGCTCTGTGTTTGGCCCACCAAGCATAGAGCTTGCATGGTTTTTCTTTCTCAGAGAAGCATCCTGGAGCAATCTTTCATGAGAAAAAATACTATCCTAGGAGGAATCAGGAAACATAAGTTGAGTCTCAGCCTTGAACCTTCTGTTCCTCCTTTGACTTCTTTTTACAAGTTACTTTAATTTCGGAGCCCCAGTTTTATTTGTGAAAAGGGGGTACAAATTCCTTCCAGGTTTGTGAAGATCAAAAAAGAAAGGCAAGAGCATGCCAGACTGCTAATCAGCCCCCAGCAGAGAGTTTCTTCTCTTCCTTTCTCAGATAGAATTGTTTTACATTTGGGCTTTGTTGTTCTAGCACAGAAACCAGAGTTATGCATTGGAAGGTCCTTGCTGGCTGTGTTTGAGTCAAATGGAGTTAGCAGGAGCAAAGGTCTGCAGAAGCTTCTTGCCAGTTGATAGCATTACAGCCAGAATTTGAGGGGCATTGGGAGTCCTGAGTATAGACTCTGAGACCCATCCTTTGAGCTTTTCTCACCAGTGCCGCATCCCTCTGTGATGCCACACCACACCCAGGCACACTTGAGAATAATCCTAGATTCTATTTATTTTCCTCTGTTTTCTGCTGCTCAGCCTCTTCATGCTGCCTTTACTCATCCCATCACTCAACAAAGTCCAATTGATTTTATATTCAGGTCCCTCTTAAACCCCGCCATGCTGCTCATCCTCCACGTTCCAGTGCTGCCTCATCCCCCCTAACTGCTGCTCCAGTGTGTGCAGCATAAAGAGATACTTAACAGATGGTTGTTGAAGGAATGAGGAATGAGATATGAGACAGGTGAAATTTAGTGAGACGTTTAGGCTCTGGGTTCTCAAATCTCGCCTGCTTGTGATAGGCATGGGTTGGAATTTCTAGGAATATTTATTGGAAAGAATTAAGTCTTTTTGCCTTCAACTTACCATATGTCTGACGTCACCAATTTCCATTTTATGGAGATGTTTAACAAGTACCTGTCAACCAAGGTACTCGTTTCCACAGGGAAGATCTCCCCAAGTCTTTCCACATCCCGAGGGAGATGCTATGCCCTTCCCCACTCCTCTGAGATTACATTTTGCCATCCTCACTCAGCCAGCCTCTTGGAAACCCGACCTAAGCCTGTACAATGCTAGGAGTGCCCCCTTAGCAGCTTGGCAGGGAGGAGAGGCGATTTACTTACCCAATCGAATTACCTGTTTACACTTCTCATCTCCCAAGCATATGTCAGAACAAGAAGATAATGGAAGAAATTGTTAACATGGGATGGAACCAGTGAGTCCACATGCAAGAGAAATTTAGCACTAAAAATGCCATTTTATTTGGTGGTGAATCTATTTTTCCTCAGAATTGCCTTCCTCCCCTCCTTTGCTTTGCAACAAATTTTCCTTATAGTTAGTATCTTTGCTCAAGGTTCTTTCCCTCTGAAAACACCTTGATGACAGCTCACAACTCTCTACTGGGTTGATGGCAGCCTAGGGACCAAAGAACAAGTCTAGTCTCCAAGCCAGCGGTCGCCAACCTTTCGGACCTCATGGACCAGTAGTGATTCACAGACCACCGGTTGGCGACCGCTGCTCTAAGTGCCTCTGAGGAGCTGGCTTTAGGATGCTGCAAGGCCAATATCTGCTCAGAAAATTCTCCTGACTGTAACAGTTCTCATGGCAGGAAGGGGAGAGAATGCCTGGTAGTTCTTATCTCTGCATGTTGTAGGAATGGAGAAACACGTTCAGCCAAAGTCTTAAGTCAGGATGAGGGTGGAGGTTTCTGGTGGAGTGGGATGGGGATTCCATCTCAGGTTGAGAGCTGTTTCTGAGTGGCTGTCCCACCCAACTTGCTTGTTTCTCAGCTATTAATAGGAACTATCAAAGTGAGGATGGATGACTTGCCTAAGAATCTCTCCCACAATGCTCTATTTCAAGACTTGAAATTTCATCATTGGAGATCCATTCATAATACCAGGGGTGAAATATACATACATAAATCTCTTTAAAGCATCCCTGCCAAAGGTCATTCATTCAAGAAATACTTCTGGAGCCAGGTGCTGGGTTGGTTGCTATAAATACAAAGAAAACTAAGTCATATCTTCAACCAAACAGGAGTGAACATTCTGAATGGTATTGCCCATCCTAAGAAGAATGAGCACAGGAGCTAATATAGATAGTGCTGACTCTGTGCCAGGTATTGTTTTATGTGCTCTATATGCTGGAGTCACTGCATTGTCACAATAACTCTGTGAGACTCTTATCCCTATTTTACAGGTCAGGAAACTGGGGCACTGGGTTATTCCACACCTTGCCTAATGTCACAGAGCTAATATGTACAAGGCACTGTGAGTGCAGAGAGAAAACAGGCAGAATCGGGGAGCAGGACACACACCTGAACATCTCTGCTGGTTCTGGGCACACTCTCTCCCTAAATAGCTCATGCTTTTTTTTGAATTGAGCTTCATCCTCCCCCTTTTCTATAGTTTGGCTATTCCAGTGAAGGTAAAACATTCCTAACATCTTGATATGAACTTTGCATCCAAATATTTGACACCTGAGATGGGCAAGGAGGCAGAGCCTGAAGAGGCAGAGGACACACTTGGTTTTCCCAGGGCCAGATCTGGTCCAGAAGCTTCAAGGAAGCAGTTAATACAATGACACAGAGGGTGGGAGATTGTCAGGAAGCTAGATCTCAGCTTCTATTTCCATTACACATTGTGACCCTGAGGCCTCTCATACTGATGACACACTATCAGGACTTTTTTCATTATAAGTGACTCAAAACCCAAACCAAAATGCTTTGAGCCAAAAGGGATTTTAGTGGGCTCCAACAGGAGGAAGTATGGGGGTTATTCTGGATTGAGGGACAGCCTGACACAGAGTCTCATGTCATGTAGCGAGGTTTTAAGTTCTTATCTTTCAACTTGGTATACTTCTCTCCTCGCCTCATGATCACAGGATCGATGCAGCAGCTCTAAGCCCTGCTCCACTTGCTTCTGTCTGGGGTTGGGATGTGGGAGGCTGGCATTGGTATAAGATCTCTCTTCCTGAATAATCAGAAAAAGAATCCTTGCCTTCTCTTTAATTGATTGCATCCCCTGTTGTTTCACTTGGAAATAATTTCCTCTGTTGACTACCCTTCAGAGTGGTGGTGAGGTTGGGAAGTCAGCAGAGTAGCCTACTGTGGTTATCTAACTCTGAAGGAAGTGTCTCATTTTCTTTGCTTTGCTTGACCACTTTTTGTTTTGTGACCTATAATTTAAACCAAAATATTTGAAATGGGGACAAAACTACCTTTTAAGAGTGTTGAAGGCATTTTTTTTCTACCTTTGCTTGAAGGCATCACAATGATTATCTTGAGTCAGGCTTCCTAGAAGTAGAGCCTAAGATGGAGATTCTTGTGTATGTGATTTAGGGAGTGACTGCTCCTTAGAGAAACCTCTAAGGAAGTGATGGAGACAATAGGGTAAGAAGCTAAGTGAATATATGGTGTAGCTGAAGTATAGTCCAGCCTGATCCCTTGGGGGAGCTATAGGGTATGATTTGTACCATAGAGCTTGGCTTGTATTGAAGCAAGGGGACTCAACTTTTATTCCCCCAAATCAGTTGGACATTGGCCTTGGTGGTTGGACATTGGCCTCCTGGGCATCTCCAGGTGGTTCACATTGGCCAAAGACAATGTTCCAGAGAAGGATGCAGGTATGAGCTAGTTGGTAGCCAACACCAGCAGCGATTAGGGGGTGGGTGCACCTGCTAGGTGAAGGGATCTGGCACATGCACCAATAGCATCTACTACAATGTTTGAGGTCTGTGGTTTATCCTTCTCAGATTTATGCTTTTTCTGGGAGTGATTTGGCTAAGCTAAGGGGAGAGAGTGAACTGTGTAACCCAGTGACATCCGAGAAGCCTAAGTACATGTTTCTTGTTGACATCCAAGTGCTGTGTGTGAGGGCAGGGTGGGCAGAGCTCTGTCTTGACCTTTGGACTTGGAACTGATACACGTGATCTGTGCACCTGGAAAAGTTTTCTATTCACTTTCTACCTGTTTAAGTGGGCAAAATGGCTGCCAAAAAGTGTTTTGACAATTATGAAAGCTTAGAAGTCCACAGTCTGACATTTGCAAGCTGGAGAATGAGGAAAGATGGCGATGGAGCTCAGTCTGAGGCTGAAGCCCTGAGAACTGGGGGTTGGGTGGGATGGGGCTGGTGGCGTAAGTCTCAATCTCATTCTGAAAGACCTAGAACTAATGTTTGAGGGCAAAAGGTGGATGTCTCATCTTCAGCAAAAAGAATTAATGGGCTCTTCCACCATCTTATTGTTGTACACATGCCTTCTGTGGATTGGATGGTGCCCACCCACAGTGGTGAGGGTGATTCTCTTTATTCAATCTGCTGAATCAGATTCTAATCTCTTCCAAAATCACCCTCATAGACACATCCAGAAGTAATGTTTCACCAGTTATCTAGGCACCCCTGAGCCCTGTCAATTTAACTCATGAAATTAACCATCATAGCAGCCATGTTTGGAAACCATCTCTCATGAAAGTATTCATTCTAGATCTTGCTGTCCTGACAGAGGGAGGCATTTGGGCTCCAGATACTTCCCACAAGGGCTGATACCTTGTGGAGTGGGTTAGTGTTTTTACAGATGACTTCACAGAAGACCTGGGCTGCAGTTGGATCCTGCACCGAAGATGGGAAATTGGCATGAAAGGATAATGAGAGAGTCTAGCTACGGTTTTGATTGTTCCCCAGTCTGAACCAGGAAA
This sequence comes from Myotis nattereri, assembly GCF_964212035.1. NCBI lineage: Eukaryota > Metazoa > Chordata > Mammalia > Chiroptera > Vespertilionidae > Myotis > Myotis nattereri. The sequence continues at coordinate 20,617,958 of NC_138075.1, read as the reverse complement.
AACTCAGTATGAATTGGAGAGGGGGAGTGGGGACCGTGATTTTAACACTCAAATTGATCTGGAATTGTCAGATGGGTTAATTTAACCCTCAAATGAGGGTGATTTATCCCATGTATTGTAATCAGATAGTCGTCTAAGTTGTTCTCCATGAGCTCCAGTAAATCACTTTTAGTACATATTGAAAGTGACAATATTGTATTTTATCACCGAATTGCTGTCTTACAGTAATAACTAATGCATGTCATCGGCTTTGGCTCCAGTGCTGAATTATACTCACTTGGAAGCTCATAGATCCAGATGGGAGCTGTCACATCCTTTGCTTGGCCATGGCCAGGCTCAAGAGGCTGGTAGGAAAACTCTACTGTTGCAACCTGTGCAGATTAGCCTAGTTCAGAGACACCTATGGTCTTGTAATGTGTAAAAATTTTCTTTAGCAGAATTATGAAACTGTCAATATGAAACTGTATGGGCCTCCTAATTATATTAGGTGAATGATAAGTGCTTTTATGATGAAAGGCAAGGATCTTATTTAAAAGAGAAATAAGACTGGCCAGGAATTGGGCTCAAATGATCTCTTATGTGGGCTTCTGTTACAACTTTGTAACTGGTTTTAGCACCAGTCATCTGAAAACCATCCTTTCAAGCAGACCCCACAGTGATCTTCCTGAGATGCAAGGACAACCATGCCAGCCCCTTGCTTGAAACCATCACAACCTACCATTGCCTATGGGATGTTGTGTACATTCCTTAGCTTAGCCTACAAAGTTCAGCATGATCTGGCTCCTGCCCACCAGTCCAGGCTCATCTTGCACTGCTCCCATCTTGAACTTTCTATTCTACCCACACACACCATGCTCTCTTTCCCACACCATTGCTCATGTCCTTTTTTTGCCTGAATTGTGCTCACCAAGCTGCCCCACACTGTCCTTCTTTGCCTAACTAACTTCCCTGTTGTAGAAGATGCACCCCAAATATCCCCTCCTATAAGCATTGGCACATGCTCTTAGACTGTGCTCCCAACAGCCCGGGAGTTTCACTCCTCTCATCGTTTCTCTTGTCATATTGCATTATCATTACTTATATATGCCTTTACCTCTACTGGACAGATGATGAGCTCCTTAAAGGCAGGAACTTTTTACTTATTTCAGAGAGCTAGGGAGAGGGAGAGAGAGATAGAAACATCAATGATGGGAGAGAATCACTGTTTGGTTGCCTCATGCACACACCCCTCTGGGGATCAAGCCAGCAACCTGGGCATGTGCCTTAACCAGAATTGAGCTGTGACCTGGCTCTTAGGTTGACGCTCAACCACTGAGCCACCGTGGCCGAGCAGGAACTTGTTTCAATAATGTTGGTATCCCAACCAATCAGCATTTAATTGATTGGCCCAGAGATGCTCAATAAATGTTCGTGGAATTAATGGACTTATGAAAAATACCTCTTTAGGTTGTACAGAAACACAGAAGCAGTGGGGACTTAGAATTTTTACACTGAATCTGAGTTTCCCTTTCGCTAAGGCCGTGGTCAGCAAACTGCGGCTTGCGAGCCACATGCGGCTCTTTGGCCCCTTGAGTGTGGATCTTCCACAAAATACCACGTGCGGGCGCACACGTACAGTGCAATTGAAACTTCATGGCCCATGCACAGAAGTCAGTATTTTGTGAAAGAGCCGGTATTTTGTGGAAGAGCCACACTCAAGGGGCCAAAGAGCCACATGTGGCTCGCAAGCCACGGTTTGCCCAGCTTCAGTTTGCCGACCACTGCAAGGGATGGGGTTTCCTGTTTTGATGTTTCATACCTAACTTGCAACTAGTGTGATTATTCACTGCACAGGTGATATTTACATGGCTCTGAGACAAAAGCCTGGGTGAGGGCACAGAGATATATTAGTGGCAGGGCTTGGAGGTGTTTTTACATTTAGCATTAAGTGAGAAATTAAACAAGTCTTCACACAGATGAATTTAAGTTCTACTATATTTCTGGATGCCTTCTTATGTTAGAAATCATGTTGGATGATCATTGTTGGTGGATTTGGAGATGCCAAATCTCACTGAGGTCCTCAGACCATTTGCCTTCAGTTTCCTGCTCCCATCCTGCCTTAGAAATAAGGAATCTGTGGGTAAGTCTCTATGGAGCTGGTGGTAGGTGAAGGGAGTACATATTTTCCCATTTCTAGCCAAAGCTCATAAGCTCCTTGAGAAAAGTGTAAGGTGTCTGAGCCCAGATAGTGGATCTTCCCTTTTGTACTGCAAACGTTTTGGGGGGATGAGGGGCACCTGTTGTGTGCAGAGTACTCAACTTATGCTTGTGAGCAGGTGAGATTTAAAAAAAAAAAAAAGATGAAATGGTGTCATTAGCTCTAAGGTGACTGGGAAGTCTAAGCAGAGAGATAAGGCAGATGAATATAGGAACAATATTTTCACAGATTAACTTGGTTGGTTAGTGGATTTTCAAACTTACTGAAATTATAAAATCTACCCATATTTAAAAAAAATCTCTAAACTTTTTTGACACAGTCAAATTCTCATGATCTTTGCACAGGAAAGGTAATAAAGCAAAGTTTATACCAGTTTGCAACCAGTGATTCACGTCTCTGTATACCAGTGCCAGACTTTTGAAATAAAGTTAAGAGGATGTTATGGGAGGGATGCAATAAAATTTATCCATTCCTTTCATCATTTCTTTACCTAGGTCGCCAAGAATCTAATGTGATCATGTCCTTCCTCCAGGTAAAACTTCTCGATGAACACCTTCTGGCGCTAACACAGTGCCACTCCAGGGTGAGGAGGGAAGAGTAATGTGTAGGCAAAGGAAGAGCTAGGAACTAAATTAAAAATGGATAGTCTCACCTAAAAACTATGAATTTCAAGATCACGCATAGGTTCACCTCAATTTAAGGAATACCCCGTGGACCTGAAATATGATCATTGAATTGCCTGGACTGGCCAGAAGGGCATCGATAGCCAAACTGTTCAGAGTCCCCAGGACAAGGGTTCAGCTTTCACCTGCTCTGGTGACATTGATATTGGGCCAGTGCTGCAGGCAGAACTTCTTGGTCTTACGTCAGGACCTTCCAAATGGGTTCTCAGGAGTGGAGTCTGATGTTGGAGAGTGGAGGCGTCAGGAGAGAACACCCTTTACCTCCACAGGCAAAGACTCACCTGTGCATGGCTGATAGGGAGAGGCAAAAAGGAGAGCCCAGCATGGGGGAACCCAGTACTCCCACCTCCAGATATTAATTATCCTTAGGAAATGCAATTCCATTTATATGCTATACCTGCATCATTCAAAATAGTGACCAGTTAAAATAATCCTACAGGCCCAACAAGAAAGACATAAAGAGTTAAATTATGATGTCTGATATCTGGAATATTAACATGAATATTGTTAATAGTTAAAGATAGATAGAATATTTCTTTCCATAAAATGTGAGCTTGGTTTTTAAAAGTATCTCTATCCATCCCTAGAAAAAAGTCTCTGAAGAAACACATTTTTAAGTGGTCTTCTCTGGGTACCAGGTGATATGAACCTTTCTGGCCAAGTGTTTTTCTATAATGGCATAATATTACTTTTCTAACCATAAGACAACAAATGAACAGCAGCTGTTTCTACTGTGGCATGTTAACCCCATGCAGAATTGCAGTAGGGGCAGGATGGAGGGCTGAGCCTTGGATGCTCCATTTATTAGGTGTTTTATGGAGAATAAGTCTTAGCTTCCAGCTCTAGGGTGAACAAGAGGCCTTGTCTCCAGGCCACTGGAGAGTGTGAAGAATGTCTTGTGCCTTCTGAAAGGAAAGGTCCATAGCCAGCCTTGGTCCTGCCAGTACCAGTCCCTTTTCCCTGAGGTACTGTCTTTTCATCCTCTAGGTCTTGGCTTAACTGTGGCCTCCCAAGTAATCTTTCCTAACCTGGGGTCCAGGTTCCTCTTTGAATGTCCTTGGAGCACTTCAGAACTCTTATCACTGCAACTTTATATCCAGGCTTGAGCTTATCAGATGGATGTGTGGTACCTGCTCTGAATCATGTTTTATCATTTTGACTACCCCCTGTTTCTGGCATATAGTAGATTCTCACAGATTTTGTTAAATTAATAAATAAGCTCTTCAGTGCAAGGATTTTGAATCAGCTAGTGGTGAGACCTAATATTTTGAGGTAGATTGACGGGACAATAGTGTTCATTGAGAGAAAACTTCCTAGGAGAGTCACTATGTCACTTTTTTCCTAGGAAAGAGTATATTACTAGTATGATTCAATACACAGAGAGCCCAGGCTCTGCATCCTGATCTGGGTCAATCGATCAGGAAACCAATCAACACCTCTTTATTCAGTGCAGACCATGTGCCCAGCACAGTGCTAGAGGCACTAGGACTTTGTGGAGTAGCTTTGTCTCCTTTCTTCAGTTTGTGAAATGGGGTTGTTAAGACTTGCAGAAGTCAGAAGGAGGGGAGGAACAGGGGAGGAAACTGGTGGATGTTGACATTAATGTTTACAATGAAAGGCCAATGGCATTTGAACAGCAGCATTTTCACGGTGAGGTCCAACATCCTGCAACCCAGAATCAACCTTCTTCAAGAAAGATGTGGACAGGAAAATGACTCTAATAATTAATTACGGCAAAGGTGTCATCTTAAAAACAAACAAAAATCATAAGACGCCTACCTGAACTTGGAAGCGTGAAATAAAAATGCAAACTGTTCCCAAGTGGAACAATTGTGGCATTAGCAGCTCTGAGTTGTGTTGGCTTAGCAGGTTTCTGCCTTTCAGAGGTGGAGGGGTTGCGGGGGAAGGTTTGGTCCAGCTTAATTAGCATCTCCCTCTTAAAATGTTACAAAATAGCTACCTTGACATGTTGCTCTCTAAAAATGCAAAAGCAGAATTTCTCCTCGATCACATTTATATGGAGACCAACGACAGGAAAAGAAGACATGGGCTGTTAGGAGGAAAATGGACTTGGGCTCTGGATACATTCAGGTGCCAAAACAAACTGCTCATTTTCAGCCTCTGGACTAATATTTTCTTCCATTTGTGGCATCTGACTGAAGTTTACATTTAGAGGGATAAGCAAATTACCCCACACTCATAGCCTTCTGGGAGCTCTTTATACCGCACCCCCGCCCTACCCGAAATGCACACACATTGTTTGGGAAGTTTGAATAGAATTGTCTTCATGGGCCTCATGGATGTAGAATTTGTAATAATCGGGTCCTTGGATGGGCTATAATTTGTCTACATCATGGAAATGGAGAGTCTGGGGCAGTAAAGGAGATGTTTGTTCAGTAAAACTAAAGACCAGTAGACTGTTTGCAAGCCTAGAAGCCCTAGTTACAGCTGATTTTTATCTCCTGGTGCAAACATTTATAGGTTTGCCAAGACCTCTTGCTTGCTCCCTGCCTCCATGTAGTCATTTTCTGTGCCAGACCATAATAAGTGTGCACGTGTTCTTAAGTGTCCTTTACTGCCCACTTCATTAGTGCAATCCAGTTAGGGCCTGTAAGCAAGGGTTCAACAGCATTATTGTTGGAGAACAAGGAGTACTAGCAGCAAGAGGAAGGCTTTATACTTGAGGAAATATATTCCCTCTAGGATCATGAATCCATGAACAAGCATATACATACAAGTCAGGCCAGGAGGTCAGAGCATCCATAGTGAATTCTAGGAAAGGTGATTCGTAGTGTAGGTTCAAGGAAGAGGTACATCCATAGGGGCTCTTGAACAAACGAATGATGGCCCCTCTTTGGGTGAGGGGTTCTGGTGCTGCTCTGTTGGGGATGGAGCTTTCTTCTCCCAGGCTTTATCTCCTGCATTTTTGCTACCATCTGGTCATTTTGCTACCATGTTGTCATTGCCTCTGTCCTACAGGGGACACTCTCTAGGAAAGTCTGTCTAGATGTCTTCTTTCCTTGTCAATCTTATCTGTCTGTTCTGAGACTGGGTCTCATGTTTGCCCTGGACCCTAGGCCTTTTCTCTTTACATCTCTAGTGTGAAGCCTCTTTAGCACTAGGGCTTGTACTCTTCTCTTCATCCTCATGGGCTCTAAAAGGATTCAGAAAGTGTCTGGACAAACTGTTGGAAGAAAGTTCCCATTGTCCTGCCACTGTGGGTTTTGATCATTTCTTTCAGTATACAGTTTAGTTTAATTATTTATGGAAGGACATTCATAGTGCATGAGGAACTGTCCTAAAGAACATTTATCAAGGAATCAGCCTTCGTAATCTGAGACATTCCCCAGGGCAAAAGCAACGTAGCTGGGCTGGTGATTCAGGTGTTGCGTATGAAGAGAAGCAAGATGAGACATCTTGCATTGGTCAGGTTTGAATCATGGTGGTTGACTCAATAAATGAGCCTAGAATATGCAGGAGGTATAAAGTCTTCATGCTGCCTTAATCCTCCCAACAACACAATGAGGTTCTTACTGCTATTATCATCATTCTACAATAGGGAAACGGAGGCATGGAGAAATTAAACTGCCTTGCCCAAAGTTTCTAGGATAAAAAGGTAGAGTAGAGTTTAGATTTGGAAAGAGGCAGTCTTATTCCATGACTGTGTTCTTGACACTCTGGACTCTTGTGTATAAGCTGGTCCCTTGGTTGCTCACTGTCTCATGTCCCTGGCCTCTCTGATCATTGCCAGCTTGCTGGAGCTGGATCTACTGATTGGCCTGAACAGCAGACCCAGAAGTTTATCAGGAGTCTGATCATGATGAGTTGGCAGGACTGGAAGAAGATGTCTTTATCAAATAGACCTAGTATCTAATGTGCCTAGGATGAGCTAGCCTGCTTATGCCACTTCCTCGATCTTGACTTAGCCAGGCTACTTACTTTTTAAAAGTCTCATTTGTAGAGTAACAGTAGCCTCTACCTGATAAATGGGTTGTGAGGATTAAAGAGAGGAAGAAGTACATGGAAGGTACTTGGTAAACAGTTAAATGTTAGTAATATTTATAAATTTTAGCTGAGACCTTTTAGCTCCTTGTAGTATGGCCCAGAAATCCAAGTTACCCTGGGGTAATGTTTCCCACATTCCAGCATCTGTTGGGGTGATCTGGGGTGGAGGTGTTAAAAATGTAGCTTCCCAGATTCCACCCCAGGTGTTTCAGGTTGGACCAGTTGATGCTGATGCCAAGGTCCAGGGACCACCTCAGAGAAACTGGCTCAGAGGCCAGCAGAGCCCTTGTTCTGACCCTTGACCAGACCCTGCACATTTCTGCAGTCTCTTCTTACCCCAAAAGGTAAGTGTTAGAAACATTCTTGGCAAAGCCATCTACTAAGGGCTTTATAAGGTCAATGACATAATTTCATTATTGCAGAAACAACCTTCAAAAATAATGTATTTTCTCTTCTCCCCCATTTCCCATCTTGGCTCCCTGTCCCTCCTCCTCCATCCAGCTTCTATTTTCACCACAGTCTGTGGCATTTTTGAACTTCAGGGCTCCTGTCTGGCTCATTATTTATCTAGCTGAGGAACTGCAGCACCTAATTAATAGGAAATTAGCTGTGAATGTAACATTTGGCCCATAGTCAAGGCCCAAGAAGTTATAAATATACATCATGTGAGAGGCCTGCTCCTGATTCCTGGCAGCCCCAGAAGGGCACTTCCTGTGTGTTCCAGGAAGCAATGTCTGGGGTCATGGGTAGCGGGGGGCTGGGCTGTGCCTGCCCTGAGGCCAATGAGCTTCAGCCTTGGGAGCAAGGGTCCATCTGCTTCATCTCATTTCCCAGACAGCACACTTAATTTCCCCCAAGTTAAATGTTTCTCCAAAGGCCAGGCCAGAGAGGAAGCAGAAAGGAAGTTGGAACAGGGGCTGAGGAGGACTTGGAGGAGGACTCTGGGGCCCGCTATTGGGGCCTGTTATAGGGTGTCCCAAGCATGATTCCTCCATAGACTCTGCAGGCCTGCTGTTCTTCCAGACACTTCCATTTGGCTTCTTGCAGAGTCATGCGAGTTCCAAGTTCACATAATACCCTGATAGTGGGGACTTTGTGTGGTGAAGGCGGTGCTACTACCAACCACAAGGCACAGACCATGGATGGAGGCCCAGAGGGTTGAACATCTTGCAAGAGGGCAGAGCTGGGGTTTGAAACACAATTTTTTAACTCCAAGTTTGGTGCTTTTTGCAGGACCTCAGAATTGCCTAACAGAAGGGGGGTCAGTCTGGGAGGAGAACACTATTTTTAAAAGCATCAGTGAGGAGAGGATTGAGGGGTTGGGGGAGGAACAAAAAGTCAAGAGCAAGGGAAGGGCACCACTAGGTGGTTTTGCAGGGAGGCAGAAGGTGGCCCAGGAGTCTAGGTTCACCTGATTTAAGTTATCTCACTTTTTATTTTTCTCAACTTCCTGGGCAGGGAAATTGAAATTTAGCAACCTGTCTTTTCTCTAATGAGAGTTAAAAATCTGCTAATAAAAGGACCTGTTCAAATTCTAAGTCTGTTTGTTATGAGGCAAACCATGGCGGGGGCAAAGGGAAGGGAGATACTGGGTTCCCTAGCAAAGCTGGCAAGACCAGGAGGAGAAGCCAGGCCGACTACATTAGGGAACAGAAAGCCCCAGTATGTGCAGTCCTTGGCCAGTTTTATTTAAGAGATTGATTGAAGCTTCTTTAACACAGGCTTCTACCTGAGAGCAATATAATGAACTGGCATTTATGTCTCTGGAAAGAGGTTTCTGAAAGAGGAGAAAAATAGAAAAGCAATTGCATCTTGGGCTGGTCTCAGAAGGGGCTGCTGGGAGGAGGGAAGTAATCCATTGACGATGCCACAAAGCAGAAGACAGACAGGGAGGCTGCATGTTGCTGAGGCTGAGAGAGGGCAGAGTCTCCCCGGAAGGAAAGGAGGCCTCCATCTTCGCATGGGGACAGGAGATATAAATCAGAGCCTGGCAGAGAACACAGGTATTACCAAAGCGCTGAAAAAATGATAATACATCTTCCTCTTCCCACCTCGATCCCCTAGCCAAGGGTATTTCCTGACACCCCCCACCCCCCGCACTGAGGAAGAGATCATCCTGGTTTCTTACACTTGGGGGGATGCTACTAAGTCTTTATCATCAGTCAGAGCTTTGGCGCAAAATGGCTTTGCAGTCAGGAGTTGAATTCAAGCATCACACCCTCCACTTAAGAGTTTCCTCAGGTCAATATGCCCTCATTTTTCTTATTGTGTTAAAAACATGGGCAGATATCTATTTGGGAGAATTTAATGAGCTAATAGTCAACACAACTAATATAGCATATGACACACAGTTGAGTCTCAAGGATAATTATTGCCATTATCGTAATGTAAGCAGCAGAATCAAGAATAGCATTGGTACTTGGTTGTCACTCACTTTCTGTTCTCCTTATCAAGGTCAGCAATGACATTAAGAAAAAATGTTTGGCCCTGACTGGTTTGGCTCAGTGGATAGAGCGTCAGCCTGTGGACTCAAGGGTCCCAGGTTCGACTCCGGTTAAGGGCATGTACCTTGGATGGGGGCACATCCCCAGTAGGGAGTGTGCAGGTGGTAGCTGATCAATGTTTCTCTCTCATCGATGTTTCTAACTCTCTATCCCTCTCCCTTCCTCTCTGTAAAAAATCAATAAAAAATATATTAAAAAAAAGAAAAAAAGAAAAAATGTTTGACATTGTGTCTCCCCCATCAAATTTCACCTCCCTACAACCAATCCTAAACCACAAAGTCAACCCTTACCCTATTCCAAACTGTATTAGTCAGGGCTCTCCAGAGAATAGAACCAATACAATCCTATCTAATAAAAGAGAAACATGGTAATTAGCTGTACCTCCGCTACCCTTCCCATTGGCTAATCAGGGCAATATGCAAATTAACTGCCAGCCAAGATGGCGGCCGGCAGCCAGGCAGCTTGAAGTGAACATGAGGCTTGCTTGCTTCAGTGACAGAAGACTCCAACGTTCCCCGCCTGCCGCTGCCGGCCTCTGAGCTTGCAGTTTGAAACATTGTTACAAATATAGAAGCTAAACAAAACCCCAGAAACCTGCTTTCAGCCAGCTGGGATCTCAGAGCTGGAGTTGAAACAGTGTTTCGATTATAGAACCCAAACAAATCAGATACCTGCTTTCAGCAGCGGAGGCCTAAGAGCTGGAGCCAAGCCTCAGAGCTAAAGCTGGCCCAGAATAAAAAAAAAGAAAAAAAGGAGCGGTTGGGAGCTTCAGTCACCCGCCAGCCTGAAAACAGCCCTCAGCCCCTCACCCAGACTGGCCAGGCACCCCAGTGGGGACCCCCACCCTGATCCAGGACACCCTTCAGGGCAAACCAGCCAGCCCCCACCCATGCACCAGGCCTCTATCCTATATAGTAAAAGGGTAATATGCCTCCCAGCACCGGGATCAGCGGAGCCGACAGGCCTCCTGGCACCGGGATCAGCATGACAGGGGACAGCGCCCAAACCCCCTGATCGCCCTGCGGCTCTGTGTGTGACAGGGGGCGGGGCCACAACCTCCCTATCGGCCCTGCTCTGTTCCTGACAGGGGAAGGCACCCCAACCCCCTGATCAGCCCTGCTCTGTGCCTGATGAGGGGGAGCTCCCCAACCCCCTGATCACCCTGCGGCTCTGTGTGTGACAGGGTGCGGCGCCCCAACCCCCTGATCGGCCCTGCTCTGTGTGTGACAGGGTGCGGTGCCCCAACCCCCGCCCCCCCCCCCCCCCCACGGGCCCTGCTCTGTGTGTGACGGGGTAGAGCCATAACCTCCCCATCGACCCTGCCTTGAGTGTGACAGGGGGCGATGCCCCAACCCCCCAATCGGACCTACCCTGAGCGTGACTGAGGGTGGCATCGCAACCTCCCGATCCACCCTGCTCTGTGCATGACAGGAGGCGGCGTCCCAACTCCCCAATCGGCCCTGCTCTGAGCCTGACCAGCGGCTGCACCTAGGGATTGGGCCTGCCCTCTGCCACCCGGGAGCAGGCCTAAGCCAGCAGGTCGTTATCTCCCAAGGGGTCCCAGACTGTGAGAGGGCACAGGCCGGGCTGAGGGACCCCCCCTCCCCCCGAGTGCACAAATTTTTGTGCACCGGGCCTCTAGTGTGTATATAAAGAAAAGAATAAGGGATTTGGCTCATGTGATTTTAGAGGCTGGCAAGACCCAGATGTGCAGGGTGAGCTGGCAAGATGGAGACCTCAGAGAACTGATGGTGCACCTCCAGTCTCCATCTGCAGGCCTGGGATCTAGGTGAGCCAATGGTGCAGTTTTAGTCTGAAGACAGGCAGGCTCCATAACCAGGAAAAGCTGATGTTTCTGTTAGAGTATGAAGATAGGAGAAACAAAACAAAACAAAACAAAATGCTGATGTTCTTGTTCAAAGGCCATCGAGCAAGAAAGGTTCTCTCTTACTTGGGGAAAGATTAACCTTTTTGTTTTATTCAGTCCTTCAATTGATTGGATGAGGCCCACCCACATTAGGAAAGGCAATTTGTTTTATCCACTTTATCAACTTAAAGGTTAATCTCACCCCAAATCACCCTAACAGAAATATTCAGAATCATGTTTGAGCAACTGTCTGGATACTGTAGGACCCAGTTAAGTTGACACATAAAATTAACCATTATATCGATCTTATCCCAAACCCTAACCCCAAATCTTACTCCAAGCCCAAGGCCATACCCAACTCCACCTTAGTAACTACTGTTAAGTGTTGCTAGGCAATCTTAGTGCTGCAGTTCTCTTCTTTGTAATAGGAATACAAATCCTATCCTAACTGCAAAACTTGCTTATATGTGTGATGCATTCACACACCATAAAGAAATGTAACTTGATAATGTATCTCTGGAATATGGAATTGAAAGGGAAAAGAGATTGGAAAATAGATTCTCACTCAGATAGTAATCCAGTATGATTAATATCAGTCTTTGGCATGGGGAACTGCTCAGATACACAGAAAGACTTTCCTTTATGGGTGTCCATTTCTGCCCCAATTTCTTGGCTAACTCCTATTTTATTATGGTCCATGTGACATTGGGATGGCCAGGGATGGAGGCATGGGCACAACACTTTGAAGTTATTTTTTTGAGAAGAATAGAGGTTTATAGACCACTTTGAGATAAAAAATATGTTGTCAATATTTCCACTCACATAGATTAGTTAGGTTTCTGCAAGATTCTTCTCTCAGATTTACTCCACATGATAAAAAAGGAAGCTTCCTAGTTTTTAGAAATATTCCTGTAGAATCAGTGATGGTTAGAACTGAAAGGGTTGATTATCTAGCCTAATGGTTCTCACCTTTAAAATCACTGATACCTGGGTCTCATACCAATTGGTCCATCTCTGGGGATGAGCCCTGGGTAGTGGTATTTTTAGAAGTATACTTATAGTACAACGATTGCCAAGTGTTTCCACCAATCTAGCCCAAACCCTTAATGTTATAGATAAAAAAGTAAAGTTCAAAGAATGAAGTGACTTTCATAAAATATTTTTAGGGGCAAAGCAGTATCCAAAGCCTCATAACTTCTAGTCCAGTGCTCTTGTCAGAACACCATTCTTTGATCATCGCTTATCCTCAGATTTGTAGCCAAAGAACAAAGAATCATTGAGGACCATCTTAGGACCCTCAAAGTGATCTGTACTTCAGCTCAGTCCATGATGACTCTTCTTGTCACACCAGCTTAAAGGCTTTCATTCCTCTGGGCTGGATTCTTGTGTTCAGAGAGGTAGAGGCACTATGGTGGCAACGATTCCCTGCTAAACCATTTGGAACAATAAATAAATAAATCCAAATCCACCAACCTTGACCTAACAGCCAAAGATGGTGCTCATTTGGAACTGACCTTGTAGAGATGGATTGCAACTTTGGAGAGTTGATTTTGTTGTGCCTTCTGGGCATGTAGTGTTCATGTTCACCAAGGAGAGTTCTGGGAAGTGTAGGTCCAGTGCTGTTAGCATCTGCTTCATTCTCCTTTGTGTTCAACTCCCTTCTTTTCTAATTTTTAAAAGGCTTTTAGAATTTTAGTAAACTTATGCTAAATAGAGTTTATTTTAAAATAGGTGGCTGAAATCCACCATAAATCCTGATTTGATGTATTTAGGATGATGTGACACTTGGAAAATTATGAAAATTGAGTCCTGGAACACTGGTGGGATTTTAGACAAAAATAAGTGTCAATCATGTGGGCAAGGAAACATCATGAGTAAAGCTGAAGGAGAGGGAACGGGTGTATATGGGGATAAGTTTGTTTTCATATGGTAGGTAGGGGAGAACCATCTGAACATTTTAAGTTTAGACCTCATGGATGCTGAAGAGTTGAAATGGGCTTTATAGATTATTTGGTCTACTTCTTCATTTCATACATTAGAAAATATTATTATTGTTAATAATAATGGCAGCAATATTTAACCTTAACTCTCATTGCCTTTTTGTAGGTAGTTACTGAGCAGTATGGTTTTCAAAGATTTGCTCCTTTCCATGTTTTCTTACAATATCGTTTGGAGATAAGTGTTATTATCATGCCCACTGTGCAGATGAAGAAACGAAGGCTCAGCAGTCAGTATAAGCTGGTAAGGGGCAGAGCTGAGATTTGAACCCAATGCTATAACCTTTCCACTGCCAGGATTCTACCTTGGGTGTTCAGAGAGAGAGTGATTGTATCATTGTGGGGAGGGAAGAAGAGATGATGCATTCATCCTGGATGTGGTTAGTTTGAGGTGCTCATGAGAACTCTAGGTGAGGGGAGTTTGGAGCTTGGGGAAGGAGTAATATGAAAGAAAAGGAGTTTCTTTCTGGGAGTTACATCCTAAGGTTAGCACATGCAGAACACCAATCAGGTTGATTTGTCCTGTGGAATTTCTATATGGGAATTGTAGCAGCTCATCCACAGGTTGTTCCTGGTATATATACAATTTGCCAGACCCATCTTCCTAAGCTGCTCCTAGGGTTTTCTTCTGTTGACATGCCTTGGCTCCTCACTCCTCTATGTGTGCCTGTAGCACTGTCTCCATATTTCTGAGGGGACTTCGCCACTGGCTGTCCCGTTGCTGGCTGCCAAGATGTGCCTCTGAGAGGTATCAAATTTTTCGGCATTGGGAGGAATAAGCATTCCTGATACTATGACCCCAACAGAGGAAAAAATCTCAGTTGTGGGGGGACCTGAAAATTGTGAACATGTGCATGGGGGAGGACATTATTCTTTCTGACAGGTAAAAAGACCAGAGGGAAACAGGGAGCTTGTAGATGCCATCTTCATGCTCACATGGCATTGTCTCTGTACGCATGCTTGTGTACAAATCCCTCCTCTTCATAAGGACACCAGTCTTTTGGATTTGGGCCCACCCTAAAGACCTTTCATAGCCAATTACATCTGCAACAATCTTTTTCCAAATAAAATCACATTCTGGCATATTGGGGGTTAAGACTTCCACATGAATTTGGGGGGACCCAATTCAAGCCATAACACCATCTAACGTACCATAATCATGGCTGTGGTATCTTTTCCACAGATTCTTCCTACCCTCACAGGGAATGGGGATTAGATAAGGGCAAAGGTCATACCTAGAAATTGGCTTGTCACTGAGGCCCTGAACCAGGGAGCCAGTCGGTGGTGGAGGAGGAGAATAGCCACTGGAGGCCTTTGTGAGAGTAGCTTCCTTAGAGTGGAGAGAGTGAAGGCCTTGGCTAATGGGCTGTGAATGCACGGGAGTGAGGAAAAGGCAGAGACCACCACCCTCTGATAGCTGCTGTGACCAAGAAGAAGACAAATGGTAAGAGAAGAGGAAAACAGGCTTGATTAACAGTTTCACTCAAATGTAAGCGCCCTGGGCCTGTTTGTTTGTTGTCTAGAAATAGAGAGGGACTTGTGTCTGGCTAAAGCCTGCCGCAATTCATGGCTCTCCACAACCCCCTTCTATGGAAAGTTGACTTATTACTCTGTAGGGGATTTTGTAGAACTCCACAGGTTATTAAATGGCCTTTGCAAATAGATATGTGTGAAATCTCACTGAGTTATAGTTACTTCGGAGACCCATGTTTGCTTACTTGTGGTCTGGTAAATCTCAGTCTTAATATCACCGGAATGCATTTCTATTTGGTCTCCACTTTTCTGATTCTTTTCACATTTTATATGATTCTCTTGGAAGGAAAGTGTTGATAGAACTTAGCAGTAGTCCTAGCTGCTATTGGTTGAGAAGTGTTGCATGTTATTTCTCATCCCCCTTCTATTTCACATGTGGGGAAACTGAGTCTCAGGAGGGCTTTAGGGCTGTGGCCAAAGTTACAGATCTAGTAAGTGGTGATGCTCACATTCCTCCGGCTTAGTTACTTCAGTCACATCAAACCCTCTTTTCCAAAGTTCTGCAAGTTTCTCTTTTTGAAAAAATCCACTGTTTCTCCAGGATGCACTGATAGCAGCAAATGTTCTGTGAAAAAAAAAACAACCCTGCTCACCTTCTATTCTCCTCCTGGTCCCAAACTCCTGGGCTTCCAGCTCAGCTATTTGAGAAATTACTCAAGGACAAATTTTCATCTTCACCCGAAATAATTCATTGCTGAGCAATGAACAACATAGTGACATTTCAGCCAGTGTGACATGTCACAAACGAAGGTCACAAATGCCACTGCCCAGGGGTCTGTGATGGACATGGTGCCTGAGGCACAACATCCCAGTTGCTTCTCTTTCTGGATACATTCCATCATGAAAGGGTTTGCAAGGCTCCATCTGCTGACATACTACAGTCCATCTCCCCAATGGGGGTCTGTCCTCATTTCCAAGGAGAAAGTGGATGTTAGAAGGAATTTTAAAGGAGCACGACAGGAGGAAGAGCCTGGAGAAGTTGGAATTCAGGCTCATGGAGTGGAGAAACAGCAGGCATGGCCACCACCTTTGCAGGTTGAGAAGCAATGGATTGTGACAACGGTGAGCTTCCTTTGGGGAAAGCTATGAAGAGAAAGTCATGGGTTGACTGGACTCTGGGGGAAGTGTAGGAGTTTATCAGATGAGTGGGAAGTACTAGTAAAGGGGAGAAGAGATGGGCATCTTGGGTATGGGCAAGATAAAAAGGTCTAAATGTTAATGCTTTTTGTGCCATGTGGCCCAAGTATAAATGATCCTATTAATAATGATACTAATGCCGAAACCGGTTTGGCTCAGTGGATGGAGCGTCGGCCTGTGGACTGAAAGGTCCCGGGTTCGATTCCAGTCAAGGGCATGTGCCTGGGTTGCGGGCACATCCCCGGTGGGGGATGTGCAGGAGGCGGCTGGTCAATGTTTCTCTCTCATCGATGTTTCTGACTCTCTGTCTCTCTCCCTTCCTCTCTGTAAAAAATCAATAAAAAATATATTAAAAAAAATAATGATACTAATGACCCCATCATCGTAAATACACGCACTTATATATTACCAACTGTAGACCAGGATGCATTAGTTATTTTCTAAGTACATTAATTATATTAACTCATTTTCCTCAAAGCAGCCATATGAGGTGGGTGTTATTCTTATCCTTGTTTTACAGATGAGGCGACTGAGGCATAGGGAGGCAAGTCATCACTCCAAAGGACTGGCAGAGTCATGATTGTATTTTAGCAATCTGCCTCTGGAGCAGGGCTATCCACTGGGACTTTATGTAATGGTGGAAATGCTCTAAATCTGGGCTTCCGGTCCATTAGTCACTGATATGTGGCTGGTGAGACTGTCCCACAGAAACCTGGTCACCGGCTCAAATATCTACCAAGGTGGGTGATGACATAATGTCTGAAGTGTCCTGGTGTAAGACAACAGGAGTTAAGCCTCATTTATTACAGCCAGTCTACTACCTGCCCAATCCACAGCATTTGAAAATACTTTGTCAGCCAAACAGTACTGCCCCGTGCCCTTAGCCTTAGCTTGTCTTCAGGTGTGAGCATCCCGAGGGCCCTTGGAGCGTGTAGCATATGCTAAAAGATAAGGGCACCAAGGCTCACCCCCTGGGGAACAAGGTTGAAGGGCCAGGATGAGGAACTAGTGAAAGAGGCAGAGGGAACATTGATAAAAGGGAGGGAACAAGGGTAGAGCAGCATTGAGGAGGGCAAGAGAAGGCAGGGGTTTAGTCAGGGGGTTGTCGGCAATGCCACATGCCATCACAAGCTCAAGCTGAAGCCTGGAGAGAGGTCCTGGGACAGACCTGACAAACTGGATGTGTTTGGTGCCTTTTGCCACCAGAAGAGTGATGGGGAATGAGAGCCGGGTGTGTGTGTGTGTGAATGAAATTAAGGAAGATCAGTTACTCTTCTTCAGAGGGAAAGGGGAGAGAGGCTGCTGGCTTGGGGGTGAGACATGGTTGTCAGAGGGTTGTTTGTAGGATGAGTAAGGCTTGATCACATTTGTAGGAAGAGGGGACCTGGAGAAGGATCTGAAGGTGGCAAAAAGAAGAGATTTTTTTAAATCAAAACATCAGAGGAGAGAAGGGGAGATTGTATCTTAGAAAACTTTGGGGTACTTATTTTGGGGGGGGTAGGAGGAAAAGTAGAGGAGTGCTTAGAGGTGGGAGCAAGAATTCATAACTGGAATTCTTGGAAGTGTAACCTAGTTAGTTAAAAATGTGGGCATTGATAAGGAAAAAGGATAAACGTGGTAACGTCTTCAGCAAAACTTTGAATGCCTCCTCCTCTGAGCTGGGCGTTGTCTAGTGTTCTTCAGGAATTCACTTTCTGAATCTAAGAAGTAAATGCAATTGGCCCACAGAGAGAAGGTAATTGACTGTGGTCACATAGCTAGTAAGTAGTGGAACTGGGATTTGACCCCAGGAAGTCTGAGTTCAGTGTGATCCCTTAACAGCAACACTGTGATAAAAAGGCAGTGATAATGATGACCTGCATTCACATAGCAATTTTAAAAAGCACCTTCTTACCCTGACTGGTGTGGCTCAGGTGGTTGGACCCTCATCCCGTACATCAAAAGGCTGTGGGTTTGATCCCTTATCGGGGTGCATACAGGAGGAAACCAATCAATGTTTCACTCTCATATCAATGTTTTTATCTCTCTCCCTCTCCCTCCCTTTCTCTCTAAAACCTATAAAAACACATACTCAGATGAGAAGTTTAAAAAAGACACCTTTTTCCCATGTTACAGGTGGGAAAAGCAAGGCAGAATTTGCCCAATTTGTCACATACTGGGATAGGATCAGAGCTAGAATGGGAATCTCTTGATTTCAAGTTCTGTTCTCTCAGGAAGTCAATGCCCCTACACAGCTGGGTTGTGGAGTAAATTGTATTGCATTTCTGAGCCATCTCATTCCCTCTCTCCCTGGTTCCATTCCACCCCCCAATACCCCTACTCCCACCCTAACCCCAATCTTGAAATGCCAGCACCTGCTTCCTCCTTTCAGCTCCCACCTGTCCTGGCCAGGTACCACTGCCCTGCTCAAGCAGGAGGGCCCATGCACACAGGCAGTGGATGGAAGGCCACATTTGTTTTGCTTTTATTGTTAAATAATATAAATCTCTTGGCTGCACCACCTGCCGGGACGTGAGTTGTGTGTCTTCCCGCACAGTTGCTAATGAGACAGTTAATCATTTGTTTATTCTGGATGAAGAGAGGTGGTGGCTGTATCTCTCCAACCAGACAGGGTTTCTGGGGACCCTCCTGCCTGCCAGGCTCATGAGTCACCCATAGTCCCAGCACAACCCCACCCGGCAGCCCCCAGGCCTCCTTCCCCAAGGCCCTGGCCAGGCTGCTTTTGAGAATTATTATTACTGTTATTGCAGCTATTAGTTTTTTAAAAGAGTGTACACCCTTCCCTGAGAAGCATTAAAAAAAAAAGTAATTTGCAGAGATGCTTTGTTGGGAGATAAGTAGGTTTCCCCTTGGGCATAAGGTTTTATCTCACTGGTGCAGAGGTTCCTAGAGGTCGTGCAACTCAAGATAAAGCTCTGGGATCCTCTCTGGGGAAGGCCGAAGTCTGCTTTCCTCATTCTAGGGTAAAGAGGTGAAATCATCTGTGTTCCTCCAGAAGGCTCCCTGGGGCTGTGGCTGCTTTTGTTAGAGCAAATCAGGACTCTCCTGATGCCTTGGGAAGGAGGAGAGAGCCAGGAGGAGGTGAGGAAGGGGTTAGGGTAGGGGGTGTGCTAGAGTGAGTGCTGTCTGCACCTGGGCTGCCCAATTTGAGTGATTGTCTTCGAGAGCTCTCATCTCCTCTATTTGCATGCTGTTAGCATTCTCTGGCTATTTTCTTGGTGTTTGGATAAATCCTTTTGCCTAAAGCTTCTGTTTCAATTAACTGGATCCAACTGTCTGTGTCCTGAGGCACAGGGAACAGGCTGGGGTTGCTGCATTTGCTGCTGTGGCATTGCATCCTTGACAGTCTGCCTGTCTGTCCTCAGTCAGCCAGCTCCCATTCTGGAGGTAGTGCTTCTTTCAGGAACTGTTTGAATCCAAGTCAGGAGCAAAGTTGCCCAGGGCAGGGCTTCTGTTTTAGGAGTAGTTTGGACAGGCATAGTTATTCTTTCAGACCACTGGAGCAGGGAGCAGGGGTGTGCGGGCCCTACGTGGAAACAGCAGAGCACTTCAGAGGGGGCAGTGGAGTGGAATCGGCCCTTTACCACAGTCGATTTCTAGCTTTCTCTCTGCTTCAACTGGGACCCTAGGTGAGATTGCCCTTATCTTCAGCCTCCCTCTTCCTTCATCTCATCCTTCTTTCTCCTTCCTGTTTTCTTGCTCCAATCACCCCTTTTCAACCTCTATAGCTTTGTTCTTGCTGTTTCCTCCATCAGAATTACTTCCCTTCCTTTTCTTTTCTTATTAAAACCCATCCTTCAATGCTCAGTTCAAATGTCACCCCTTCTGGGGAGCCTTCCCATTGTCCTCCCCAGGCAGAATTAACTCACTTCCTGATCTTCATATTATTCAGATCTCATGCTTTTCCCTCTTTGGGTCAGGGCTAGCATCTCATTCTGGGCGTCCCACAACACAGCATCACACAGCACACATGGTGTGCTGTTTAAGTTTATTCTACCTTTGCTTTGTAGTGAGTTGAATGGTGTCCCACCCCCTCCCAATAAAGAATATGGCATATCCTAATTGCTTGAACCTATGAATGTTGTCTTATTGGGGAACAAAGTCATTGCAGATGTAATTAAGGATCTAGAGATGAAGAGGTCATCTTGGACTCTTTAGGTAGATTCTACATCCAGTGACAAGGGTCCTTATAGAAACGCCCAGGGGAGATTTGGCAGGCAGAAGAGAAGAAGGCGATATGTAGATAAAAGCAGAGATCACAGTGATGTGATCACAGGCCAAGGAATCAGAGTCCGACAGCCACAGGGAGATGCCAGAGGCAGGGAAGGATTCTCCCTGAGAGTGTCCAAAGGGGACGGCCCTGCCAGCATTGTGTTTTCGGACTTCTGGCTCTGGAACTGTGAGGGAATACACTTTGGTTGTTTCAAGCCTCCTAGTTCAAGCCTCCTTGTCACAGCAGCCCTAGGAAATTCATAGGCTGGTGGGCCTCTTCTAAGATGGGAAGAAGCAGAAAGAACACAAAAATATCCATTGGGGGATCTGGACCTTCCCCTACAGATGGTTGTTTATTGCCACCCTGAATCCTTCTGCTTCCTTTGCACACACTCCGAGCCCTGCTCCTCCCGCACTGGGTCTTGTGTGATTCGGAACAGGGCCTTACCATAGATGGAGCCTCCATGCTGAGTAAATAATCACAATTACCATACCACTAAGGGCAGCTGGCATTTGTATAAGCTTTCCAGTTTGCAGAGGACTTTGCTTCACCTCATTTCATTCTGTCTTCACCTGCCCAGTGGGGGTTGGGATCCCCTTTACTTGTGAGGAAATGGATGTCAGAGGTGTATAAAAGGGACTTGGGCATACCATGTACCTGGTGGGGTGGAGCTAAGACTTCAAAGAGCCTGTCATCCGGTTCCAAATCTGTTTTTTAAATGGTCCACACCATGTTTTTTTTTGTTTTTTTTTAATATAAGACCAGAGGATCCAATCTGTTTTTTATTCTTTCCAAGGCAGGGGTATCCTTTGTCTGATGTAGGGAGGTCTGCTTTTCCTTTTCCCTTCAGGTGTGCTCAGACTCAGAGGCTCTGGTAGTGGTGAAGAGGCTGGGAGGAAGCCCTGTGACTTCAAGGGTCTTTGTTTACAAAGAGATCTCTGTGTGCGTGTTAATCCTCTGTTACTGTGTGGGTAGGCTGCTGGGGAAAGAGTGTGTGTGTGTGTGTGTGTGTGTGTGTGTGTGTATGCATGCTAGCACATGCGTTCTGTACGCTGCCAGCTGTTATCCCCCTCTGGTGGTTACTGGCATAAATCCATCACCTGATCATCTAAAAATCCCATTGAAGGAAAGAAAGATCAATCTCTGGGCCAGGAGGCCCAGGGAAGTTCCACATACAGCATGGTTTATGTTTACACACTCTCTTCTTAAGAGTTTCAGTGGATGGTTTTTCTCCTTAAACAGGGCATAAATGGAAAAAAAAGTGGGCTTGGAATCTGTCAGACATAGGTTCACATCTCAGCTCTGCTACTTAATATTGACCTTGGTTTGAGTTATTTAACCTTGCATTCTGCATCTGTAAAATGGCATAGTAACAAATGCCCTCCCTCCAGAGGTGTTATAAGGCTCATGTGAAATAATTTGCTTAAATTTCCTGGTATATAGTAGGTACTCAGTCCATCATTTATCGTCTCCCTCTTACCCATGCATAATTAATTCTACTGTTAGAATTCCATTGTAAACCATACTTTTATTCAGGAACAATGAATAATTCTGTCATATTATGCTCTAGAAAATAAGATGTCCTTTTCGCAAAGGAGAAGCTAAGTACTTGAAGAGAGAAAAGAAAATATTCAGATTCCAACCAAATCAGAGATAGAGCTTACATAGAAAAAGGTATGCTCATTCCCTCTCCCCCCTTTAATGGAAGAGGAAGTAAACTAATATTTATTGGACCCCTAATATACACCAGGTTCTATACGCACATATTTTTATTTAATCCTCACAATAGCTTGATGAGGTTGGTAATGACAGTTTTCCCATTTTACAGAGAAGGAAGTGTGGAGTTAGAGAATTCTAGTTGCTGTAGGTTACATTACAAAGAATCCATGGCCTAGCCTCCTCAACAGCCCTAGGAAGAAAGTGTTACTCTCTAATTTTACATATGGATTGAGGCTCAGGGATGTTCAATAAATGTCCAAGATCACATACAGTGGGGCCTTGACTTACGAGTGTCCTGACTAACGAGTTTTTTGAGATATGAGCTGTCTCTCGGCCAATTTTTTGCTTTGAGTTGCGAGCTAAAATTTGGGTTACGAGCCAGCTTCAGATACCCCACCACTAGTTGTCACAGTGAACGCCACAACATCAGCCCAGCATCACGTGTCTCACTTGTTTACTTTAAGATTTGACATATGAGTAATTTGAGTTATGAGCTCCGTCACGGAACAAATTAAACTTGTAAGTCAAGGCCCCACTGTAGTTGGTGAGAGGCAGATTTAGGGCTTAAGGAAGGATGTGTAACTACAGATTCAGTGTTCTTTTCAACATAGTATCATCATTTCCCCAAATATTTTCCTTAGAGTATCCCTACTTAGATATCCTACCTAATAAAAGACAAAAAGGGTAATTGACCATACCTTTGCTATGCTTCCCATAGGCCAATCAGGGCAATATGCAAATTAACTGCCAACAAAGATGGCAGTTAATTTGCATACTAGGCTCCAAGCGGTGGAGTGAAGCCAAATGTACCCAAAGCCTGCCAAGTAGTGAGGCCTCACGGTCCCCGGATCGGCGGAGCCAAGAGGCCTCTTGCCCCTGGGGTCAGCGGAGCCACGAGGCTCATGGCCCTGGCACCAAGTGGAGCCGCTGGCCTCATGCCCCGGGATCAGCGGAGCTGGGAGGCCTCACTGCCCCAGGATCAGTGGAGCGGAGAGGCCTCCCGGCCCCAGGATCAGCGGAACCACGAGGCCTGATGGCTGGGGAGTTGGGGGTGGGGGGTCTGGCCAGAGACCAGCCAGAGCGAAGGCCTGGGTCCCGGGTGCCAGCAGCCAAGGGAAGGGAAGGCCTGTTGCACGAATCTCTTCATGCAACGGGCCTCTAGTGTTACATACTTGCCACTAAAATGGTAAAATGATGACTGAGCATTTAGTTGCCTAGCCCAAGCCACGAGAGAAAGGAAAAGTGCAATAGACGTTAGTTGATGTTGCTGCTATTTTCACAATTGATAGCTTGGTGTTTTGTTTTGTTTTGTTGTTGTTGTTTTACAATATTTTGGGACATAAAAGGAGGAAACAAAGTTGGTTAATTGGAGAAAGTCCATCACTTGGATGCCAGGATAAGTATTACTTATCATTAATTAATTCCAGGCTTTACCTGGTGAAGAATGAATAGATGTTCTGCCTAAAGGTTGCATTTACCTCAGCCCAGATCAGGCCAGTGAACATGCCTGTCCCAGTCTCTGATTTGTTTCTCAGTGATTATTATTGACATCAACTCTAGACGCCCGTGCAGCCTTTCTGTGGTGCATGACGTAGTTCGATATTCCAGAATCCAGTTTGTGAGCTTGACTTTGGAAACTAATTGCATGCCATTATAGAGTGGCCTTGGGCCTGGATATCTCTGTCCATGGTTTTGAATTGAGAGCTCCTGGGAGGCGGAAGCAGATGGTACAACATGGTCCCTCTCATCTCCACAGCCTGCCTGAGCTGAGAGGCTGGACTACTGTGTAAAGAAGGTTGGCTTGGGAGTTGAGACCTGGTTAAAGTTGCAATAACTTTCTGTGTGGCTCCAGGCAAATTGCGGAACCTCTCTGTTTCAATGTTCCCATCAGTAAAATTGGATTGCAACATTCTGTCATTCCTGTTTCAGGCTGCTGCTGATTTTATGTGAGTAAATGAGATGACAGATGCTAAAGTGGGATATGAATGCACGATATGATCATACCGTTATTATTGTTGCTCAGTCTTTTAATCATACATTTTGACTGTATTGTTTTAATTCACTGAGGCACCCTAAGGCTTAATAACATATAATGCAATGAACAGAAAATCAAACAAACCGACAAAAATCAAACAAATTGGTGGTGGTGGTGGGGAGTTGGGAGGGGAAAACTCTTCTGTTACTTCTAAGCTCCTGTATGGTTGTAGAGCTCAGGGTGTATCTTTAAGAATAAAGATAATGAATGACCAGGGAAGAGTCAGTACCTGTGTAGAAGGAGAAAAGACAAAAAAGATAACATCTGCTCACTTCCACAGGCCCCAAAGGGGAGCTCCATTTTACTGTCATGGGGCCTGAAATCTCACCATTACTCTGATATTTTAGCCCATTATTCCATAGCCTTTACAGAATGGTTGCAAACTCCCTTTTTTAGTTAATCAGATTTGCTATGGCCTGGGATTTGGAGATAGAATCCTTGGGTCTAAGTTCTTTCTCTAGTACAGAATCCTCATAAAGCAAGTAATTTAAACTCTTCTAGACTTGATTTCTTCGCCTGTAAAATGGGATAAATAGTAAAAGAGGCTTTATAAAATCACATAAATATTAGTTGCCGTTATTTTCTGACATGCTCTGGTCAAAATATTTCATGAGCAGGAATAAAAAATGTCTTGCTTTTACCTGTGTTTTTATGCTGTTCTATGGCTTTCACAGATACATATCCCCCTCCACCTCCTCCTGTTAAAATCTTCAAATGTAAGGTAAAAACCACCTTCCTTTATAACTCCAGTCACAAGTGATTTTTTTTTCCTTTCCAGAGTTCTTAGAGAATCTATTATCATTAATATTCACCTGACTGTTTCCTTGCACTGTGTAGTTATTTTGGTACACTTTTACTTTCCTCAAAAGATATGAGATCCTAGACAATGGGATTATATCTTGTACATAGTAGATGTCTAATACCCATTTGAATGTGTAGGATGGATGTTATCAATTCCAATTTCATTAGGAATTTTTAAGAAAAAATATTGTTGGGGAAGGTGATCCCATAGATTATGAGTACATATACCAGTATATGAATTAAGGGCATTGGGTTTGGGTGGCTAAATGGGGGTGGGAGGGAAAAGCTGGAGAGAACAACTTGAAGAAGAAAGTGAGAGCTGAGAAAGACAAATTTCATAATTACAATAGTTTTTCCTGGCCTGATAGTAGTCTTGGAAATGCAATGGAACCAAAATATTAACTTGGAAAAAGATACCTTATAAACTCTAAACAGGGACAAGTGTTAGAATTCATGGACACAGGAAATTGTGCAATACACAGGTCCACCAGAAGGTGGCGGGCTGTGACTAATTCCATGGTCTAGCTAGCAGCTTTGCTCTGGGGGATCCCCCACATTTCTGATGGGTAGCTCTCCTCTGCATGTAATGTGGTTCAATGCCTCCCCATTACCCGCACCTCCATCTCTATCCACTCTGCTGCTTCACCATGTAAAAGGATGAAACTGACCCCAGTCTGTAGGGTCGTGATTACTTCCCATTGGACTTCACCTTTGGAAAGGTTCCAACTGAGCTGGGATACAGGTGCCTCAGCTTCCTCTCAACTCCCGCTAAGGTACAAGCATTTGGGTCTCCCATCTGAAGTTTTAGAGGGTGATCAGTCAGTGCTTTTTTGGACAAAGGGGATGAAGAGAGAAAAAATAACTTCCTTTTTATTCCTTGCTCCTTCAGCACTCCCTCCATTATCCCAGATTTCTTGTCATAATTTCAGGAATAGCACTCCTTTTTCTTTTTCTTCCCTGGATCACCTCATCTCACTCTTATATGGTGTTTTTTTTTTATAGTACTATCACATTTATCATCTCCTTGTATCTTCACAAGATATGTGGCACTGGTATTTTTCTCTATTTTTAAATATCATAATGATAGCTTTCATTTGTAAAAATCTTTAGAGTTATGAGTCATTTTGCAAGCCCCATTTAACTTGACCCTCCCAACAGCTATGAGACATGTTGGAGCACAGATATTAATATCCCCATTGTACAGATGAAAATACACTTATACAGGGAGGGTAAGGGATTTTCTCAGGAAATGTAAGAAATACAAGAACTTGTTCATCAGGCTTCTAATGCATTCTACCATTTTGTTTTTAACTATAGATGATGCAAGTAAGACCCCAAAATGGAAGAGTATATGATGTATCCAAGGTCCTATAGTCAATAACGTTAGAAATGGGGCTGAAATGAACATCTCCTGATTCTCAGATTAGTGCTCTTTTTTATTCTGCTGAAGTGTCCTCTCCATAATCTAACCAGCCATTGGTTATCTATCCAGCCCATCAGTTTTCCATCTAGCCTCTTAAAACTCTTGGGTGTGCACCAGTCAACATCCTGACAAGAGGCCCCAATGCCTGAGGCATTCTGAGGAGCCCATCAGGAATCATTTGTTAAAGCTCAAAATGGATAAAAACAAAGGCTAAAAGGACACCCATCAAAATGTTAACAATGATTGTGTTTGGGTGATGGAGTTGTGGGCCATCTATTTTCATCTTTCTATGTTTCTATACTTTCAAAATTTTCTTTATGCAATTTTTTTACTTTATAATGAAAAATAAACATTAAAGAGTAGAAAAAAAGGAAAGGATTTTGGCATAGGTATTGTGTGTGTTTTTGTGGTTGTGTGTGTATGGTGGCTATTACCATATTATATTAGATTAGACTGAGGTTGGGTAGGGCAGGGACTATTCTCTGATCCTCTCCTCTCTGGTTCTATTTCTCCCCTGAAACCTCAGCTGATGGTTTTGGCGAGCTTTACTCCCACCTTGCTCTCTCCCTGGAGCCCTGGTTGGATTCACAAAGCCATAGCTTAGGGCAGAGTAAGCTGGGGCAGGTGGGCAGGGGCCCCTGGAGGCTTGGAGGACCAGGGCCTAACCCTCTTGGCAGAGCTGTGGGCTCCTGCACTCCTCACTCCACCTGCTGTGGACTTATGTAATACATTCACAGGACTTCATTTTCCAGTAGATTGAAAGCAAAGCCACTGTTGATTTTCTCCAAAAAGATCTATTTGGAAGTGCAATTGCCTTGAATTACACAGTGGCACAAGAGGCCAGACCTTGCTGTAAATAATTTTCCTCTCAGCCGCACAGGAGCCAGGCTGGCAGCGGAGTCATGCTTCCAGTGATGGTGTTTAATGTGGAGTGTGTATAAGTGTGTGTGTGTGTGTGTGTGTGTTATGTGTTTGTGTGTGTGTATGTGTATGCAGGTGTGCATCTTTTCCAGGCCTTTGCTCACCTACTGCTGCTTCTTTCAAGTCTGGAGCTTTGCATCTCAATGAGCAGTGAGGGCAGAGGGGAAAGATGGGGCTGGGCTTGTGGACTCTTTCATCAGCTGCTCTGTACGACCTCTCTCTGGTTATGTCTCCCACCTGGCCACCAAGGGGGGCTGAGGCCGTGTGAGGTCAAGTGGCTTGTGCATGCAGTGTGGTTGGCACAAAGAACATTCTTTAGAATTGATCATGTCTGAGTTCTAGTCCCAGATGTATTGATTACAGCTTATGGGACCCTAGCAAATTACTGATTTTCTGACCTTTTCTTTTATCCATTAAAAAAAAGGAAAAGAAAAGAAAAACTGGCAGTGGGTATGGGAGTTGAGAGTATCTACATTTCAGTATTATTGTGAGACTAAAAGGGAGCAATACTGGAGAAATCACACTTCACCCACCTGATGTTTGGCCTGTGTTCTGTAAACTTAGTTCCGTCTGTGTCCCATGCTGTCTTCCAGCACAGATTGAAATAAGAAGCAAAATCAATGCCCTTCAAATCCAAATGGCCCATAGCCAAGTTGTGACACATAACATTTAGGATGTTTTGCCCCTTCTTTCCGTATTCTCTCCCCATGTAGATATCCACAGCTCACATACATAATTATCCCACAAAAGAT
This sequence comes from Myotis nattereri, assembly GCF_964212035.1. Classification (NCBI taxonomy): domain Eukaryota; kingdom Metazoa; phylum Chordata; class Mammalia; order Chiroptera; family Vespertilionidae; genus Myotis; species Myotis nattereri. The sequence goes on along the minus strand of NC_138075.1, from coordinate 20,590,171 downwards.
CAGGATGAATGAACTTACACTCAGCAGATGGGATTCAATGCACATCTTCTCCTGGTGGGCATTTGCATTTTAAGAATCCCACCTGGGCAAGTAGAGGGCAATCTTTAAACCAAGATGGCAGCATGTTATGCAGGGTCTCGTCTAGATAGGGGAGCTGTTTTTCAATTAGAAAGTCTTACCACTTTCTCCAGCTGTTCTTAAGACCACCTTTATCTTGCAGGCATCAGAATGGGGTTGTGCATTAGCTCAACTGGACATTTTTCTCTAAACTCAGGCGGTATTTTTCTTTTCACATTTCTCTGTCAAGTTGGGGAAACAGTGGCGTCTAGTAAACCGTGGGCCGCATCCTCAGGAAGAGATTTCCAGACAGCTCCAGCCACCCACCTGCCCAACAATGATTGCAATCCTACTCCATGATATAATTTTAAAAAATCAACGTTTATTTAATACTTTGCCAAGTTCACAGGAACATTATCTCATTTAATCTTTACTACTGGTGATGTGGTACTGTTATTATGATGCCATTATTATAGCATAGTGTTCAAGAGAAAAGAAGGTGGAGCCAGATTACCTGGTTCAAATTTCAGTTCACTTGTCACTAGTGCTGTGAACTCAGGCAAACTAATGCTCTGTGCATCAATCTTTTTTTTTTTTTAAAAAAAACAGGAATATTTAATGGATGTTTATTTTGATGTGTAAACCTGAGTATTACATACAAATACAAGAGAGTAGCACTAGTTTTTCCTTTATTTACATTGTATTAACATGTTATGCATTCCATGTTAAAATAATTTATGATGGGGAATTGTTACATTAGAAAAATAATATTCTTGATAAAGCATTCCCAAGGAATTTAATCATGTTTTCTGCCTTATCTAAAGTAGAATATAATAGTATTACTTCATAGGGCCCTTTGGAGCATTTAGCAGTTTAATGCATGGAAAATACTTAGAAGAGTGCCTGGCTATTAATATCCCCATTTAACATCTGATAACACTGAGGATGAGAGGAGGGAAGTGATTTTCCCGATGACACCCAGCTGGTGACCAATCCATCCTGAGAATCCATGTCTTATGGCTCCTGGTCTAGTACTTTTTCCTTGCTACGAGGAAAATGTGCAGAACCTTTTAGATCCTCCGCATTATCATCTCCCATGATAACTGTCAGTCATAAGTCACAGTGTTTCAGAATGGCTGAAAACTTTGGTGAGAATAACTGAAGAGTTGAGAGCTGGTTTAATGAAACTCAAATCCCCAGAAACATATTGGAAAAAAGTTTCCTCACAAATTGGGGTCCATTAATATGCCCACCCCAGCTTGGAAGCTGTGGCTTAAGCAACTGGTAATGAATTTACTAAAGAGTGGCACTGGGGCAGTGCCCAGGGCAGAGCCACAGCCAGCACTGGCTGCCAGTGGGCCAGTTTGAGAGAGTTCTGGCTGCTAGGAGCACCCCTAGAAAAGAGTCAACTTGTGCGGTTGAGTGTAGTTAAGTTCTGAGTTCCCATTAGGGGAAAAAATAAAGGGCTCTTTCATAGAATATGGTCACTAAGCATTGATGGTGTCTAGATACAATGTGGAATAGAAGTTATATTTTCTAGAGCTTTCTCTTTCCTTGAGTGACCTAGAATAACTTACAGGAGGCCAGTCCAATGAGTCCTGTGTGTTTCAGATGAAGAGGGTGAGTCAGATGGGGAGAGTGTCACCAAGAAATTCTCTCTTGCCCTTCCCCATTTCTCTAGACCTCTCCTGATGAAAAGCCTCCATTTCTACTCTTGGGGATTTATTCTTTTTTTAGTGTTGCTAGTGTTTTTTTTTTTTTTTTTTTTTACCCATGAATATTTAATTAAATTCCCAATATTCCCAGGAGGGCAATGTATTACACTAAATCACATGCTATCTTACACGGAAGTGTGTGCCTCCTTGTTTGGATGCAGCAGACAGCTCCATACCTTAAACCGATCCAGAACTGGAATGTAGGCAAGGTGCCTTGGGAGGAGAGAGGGCAGACAATGTTTGCTAGTTCACCATTTTTCCAATGGTCACCCTACTTTGTGCCTTTTTGCTTAGCAAAGAGTTGCTGGAAGTTCCGGTTGAAGTCAAGTTAGAACAGGGAGCTATGATTCAGCATAAGGAAGCATCTCACTCAACCAAGATAACTGAGTTTGTCTACCTTTCCCTCCTTCTTCCAGCACAAGAAAGCATTCCCACTTGTTATGGATTGAATTGTGACCTCCTGAAAGATATCGAAGTGCTAACCCAAAATATATGTGAATGTGACCTCGTTTGGAAATAGAGTCTTTACAGATGATCGAGATAAGATGAGGTCAGAAGGGTGGGTCCTAATCTGATATGTCTGGTTTCCTTATGAAAGGGGATATTTAGAAACAGGGCCAGACATGCACACAAGGAGAATGCCAGCTGAGCATGAAGCCAGAAATTGCGGTCATGCATCTACAAGCCAAGAGGTACCAATAATTGCCAGCAACTACCAGACATTAGAAGAGAGACATAGAACAGACTCTCCCTCATAACCCTCAGAAAGCACCAACCCTGGAACACCTTGATCTTGGACTTCTAGCTTCCAGAATCATGATAACAAATTTCTGGTTTTTAAGCCACCCAGTTTGTGGTACTTTGATATGACAGCCTTAGAATACTAATACACTGCTGAACCAAGAACATTGGGTTTGCCCTTCCTTTTTTCAGTAAATATTTAGTGATTATCTACTGTGTGCCAGGTACAATGTCAAGTACTGAAAACAATATCTTAGATAAGATCTTAGCTTTCAAGAAATTCATAGATAAGCATGGATGTGGGTAAGTAAACAGGCCATTTTTAGCAATAGGATAAGTATTTATGTCTATTCTTCCATGACTCTCAACCATGGCCATAGACTAGAATCTCTTGGGGACTTAAAAAAATGCCTATATATCTATGTCCAGGCTCCACTCCCAGACATTTTGATCTAATAGGCCCGGGGTAGGAACACAAGGCATCAGTATTTTATTTTATTTTATTTTATTTTATTATTTATTTATTTATTTATTTATTTTATATCCTTTATTGATTTTTTACAGAGAAGAAGGGAGAGAGAGAGTTAGAAACATCTATGAGAGAGAAACATCTATCAGCTGCCTCCTGCACACCCCCTACTGGGGATGTGCCCGCAACCAAGGTACATGCCCTTGACTGGAATCGAACCTGGGACCCTTCAGTCCGCAAGCTGACGCTCTATCCACCGAGCCAAGCCAGTCAGGGCAAGGCATCAGTATTTTATACATCTTCCAAACACTGCCATTGCTGAGCATTATCAGGGCCCCACTCCAGACCAATTAAATTGAAATGGCATTGATATTGTTAAAATGCTTTCTGGGTGATTCTAATGTATAGCCAGGTTTGAGATCCACTCTTTCTTGTGAGATAGGAATTGTGTGTCTTGTTTAATGCCATATTCTTTCCACAGTGCCTCACTTGGAGAAGGTAATCAATAAATAATTGTTGAGTCAGGATTTATGATGAGAAAAGTGTAAGGTGCCATGGGTGCATAGAAGATGAGTACTCGGTGCAGTTGTGGGAGAGCTGAGAGCTGATCTAGTCACCAAGGAGGGAAAAGCAAAAGAAGCAGAGGGAACAGTGTGTACATATCATTAAGGAGCTAGACATGGCTTAGCATGATTGGAGTGTTATTTGTGGGTGGTGAGAGGGAAGGCTAGAAAGGTAAGCAAGGATTGGGTCATGAAGAGCCGTGTAAGACATGGTAAGGAGTTTGGGTCCTGCCACAAGCTTATTTGGGTTGCCCTTGTGGCATAGCCATGGACCTGCAAAACTTATTTTTACCATCTTGGCCTTCCTGCTCACATGGTGCCATGTATGGGCTTCAAATTCTGCCCTTTTCTTTTTCTTTTTTTTTTTTTTTAAATATATTTTATTGATTTTTTTACAGAGAGGAAGGGAGAGAGATAGAGAGTTAGAAACATCGATGAGAGAGAAACATCGATCAGCTGCCCCCTGCACATCTCCTACCGGGGATATGCCCGCAACCCAGGTACATGCCCTTGACCGGAATCGAACCTGGGACCTTTCAGTCTGCAGGCCGACGCTCTATCCACTGAGCCAAACCGGTTTCGGCCTTTTTTTTTTTTTTTTTTTTTTTTACTAAATATATTTTATTGATTTCAGAGAAGAAGGGAGAGGAAGGGGGAGAGAGAAACATCCATGAGGAGAGAGAATCATGGATCGGCCGCCTCCTGCACGCCCCCGACTGGGGATTGAGCCCGCAACCTGGGCATGTGCCCTTGACCAGGAATCGAACCCATGACCTCCTAGTTCCTGGGTCGACGCTCCACCACTGAGCCACACCAGCCGGGCTGCCCTTTTCTTTTTTTAAGACAGAAGCCCAGAGAGGGTGTGATGTGTTGGAACCCAAGCCTGTAGCCCCAACTCGTGAGGGGAGCAGCATCAGCTTCCCAGAGAGGCCACCAAGTGATGTAACTGCATCATCATATGGCCTACCTGTGAGCAGCCATCACCACGACTTAAGAATGAGACAGGCTCAACACGCTACACTGGCACCTCTTGGGTGGAAACTAGGACAGCTCTCATGTCCCTCTTCTCACATCCTCTCCAATGTTCATTTTAATCCCATTTCACCTGGGTAAGCACAGGGTGGTGAGAAGGCTCAGTGTTTTTCCCAGGCTACCCCCACCTGAGGTCCCTGCAGCAAAGTGGTTGATAGCTGAGGGAGGGACCAGACCTGCCATCCTGGAGGTTTGTTGACAGTGCGTGGTATCCCTTGGGTGTTTGCCTGTCCAACCACACTGTTGCCAGCAGTGCCCAATTTAGTACTCTCTGCAGATTTCATTAACAGCCTGCCTGCTCTACTCCGAGTACTTAATGAAGATGTTAAATAAAATTTGACGTTATTATTGCCACTTTGTATTTACCAAGTACCTTCAGAACATTTTTATTCTTTTCCAAGCAATAGCTCCACGAGGTCCATTAGTACCACTGTCCCCATTCCATAGAGAAGGCCCTTGGGAGTTGATTGATTTGTGGAGAGTTCTGCAGCCAGCCACCCCCTGTCCGCAGGGGGCAGTTATCCTCCCTCTTTCGGCCTGAAACCCAACTCATGAAGCTGCACTGGCTCCTCAGGGGCCTGGCTGACCCTCTGAACCTCCTCCAAGTTCCAGGCTTTGCTCTCTGAATATTCTTCTGCTTCTCCTGTTATACAGTTTTGTGGTTTTAGCTAAGAAAAGCTGTGGTCTTCTCTTAGTCAATTTGAATTAATTTGCAAGTATAATTTCCTGATGCGTATCAAATGTCTTGCTGACCATCTAAACACACAGTGTTCAGCAGGCTGCTGCTGTCCATCCTGCCTCTTCTAGGGCCTGTCAGTGGCATCGGGTGTGTCTGGCATGGTCTGTCCTTTGTAAACATCTCAGGGCAAATGGCACTGTTGTTTTTCTGCATGTGACAACCTCCCCCTCTTACTGTAGGAGACCTCAAATCAGAGGCTCCCAGTGACAGCATCTCTGAAAGAACTGGGGGAGGAAATAAATTCCCCAAGGTTTGTCTGAGCAATTGACTAAGGCAGACTGATAGGCCTGCTTAGCTCTCTATGCTTTGATTTTCTCATAGGTTCAATGGGGAAAATGTGAGTGTGTGAGGGCTTTTCTGATTTACTGGTTCAAGTATTTGGGGAGGGAATTTTTAATAACACTGTATTTGACTTCACACTTTAAAAATCTATCTTACTAATCTATCTCTACCACACTATTCTATCTTCATAGCTCCTCTGTGCATATGCCATTTCTCATGCTTTCTTCAAACTGATTTTCTCTTCCTTTCTTACAATCTCTCATTTCTATTCATTTTTTTCCTCCTCTGTTTCACTAAATGTCATCATCTTCTTGTTCTCCTCATCTCAGTCCATGGAAGGGTTGGGTCACCCCAGCATTCTGCCTCTCCTCCCTGACCCTGCAGATTACTTACTGAAAGTGCCTGATGGAGGATTTGTGTTGCACTGTGGGATATGTAGAGAGTGGGGTGATGGTGAAAAGACCCAAAGGCCCCTCACACTGTAGTTGGGTAATAGGGGGTACCAATGCAGGGTGTGATGAGGTTATGAATAACAAAGGAGGAGATTGTGGATCCTTTAACTTATGGATCTAGTTTCTGGGCATGATCAGGTGGAACTTTAGGGTACAGAAAGGGTTGAAAGAGGATTTGATAACACATTTCACTGAGTGGAAATAACACTGATCTGAGATTTAGGATTGTTTAAGTCAGAAACTGTGATGGATGCGGCTATAGCCTACTTGCAAGCTAACAAGTTAGTCTGACACAGTTATATACTATATACATATGTGTGTGTAATTATACACATGTGAGGCTAATGTATGTGTGTGTATCTATCCATAGGTATGGTGTACATATACACATGGGATAAATATATGTATGTGTACATATCCACATATATTAGGTATATACATGTGTATATATCCATATGTATGCCCAAATACATATGGATATAGTATATACACACACACTACTGTTAGTATATATACTGACCTGAATTGGAAGATAAAAACACATTAATTACTTATGGAAAAAGCAGTCACCAGAGCAACCTCTTACATGAGTGCTCTGAGCCCCTGTCCCCACAGGTGGTGGTAAGGGACTGATGGCACCTGCACATGCAGTGGGGTGTATCAAGGAGAGGACCCCTTGGGTTAGAAAACTCTGATTTCAGGGCTCCTGGGGACCTGCTCCTCCTCCTTCTTGTAAAGAGAGTGAGAACCTTCTCTTTACTCTGGAATGGAAGCCAGTCTCAATGGAGAGAGGAAGGAGGCCAGAACTTAGCTATTAATCTAGAGTTGCTGCTCTTCCAAACAGGGATTTTGAGAAGAATATCCACTGTAACATCTTCTCACCATTGGCTATAAAGGAGTGTCCCAAATTCCACTGGAGTGTTTTCTTGGAACCCTCTGACTAATCAGAAGAGTCTCACAGAAATATGTATGGCACAGGACAATGCGTGATTGGAGAAGGGAATCCTGCCTCAGAATAGATAGAGTCAGAGGTGACTTTCAGCTCTGAAAATGGGCCACTGGTGCTCTCTGAGCATTTGGAAGATGCCCCATTTCCCTTTGAGTCAATTTGGACTCCACTCCCAACACAGGCAGCCTCCTCCCTCCATGTCCCACGCTTCAACTTCTCCATTTACTCAGGGGGTAGATGTAGAGGCATGTGGTTAATGTACTGGAGTTTCTGCTGGACACTTGGTTACATATTATAGTTGCTGAAATAAAAGGAATCAAGAGAATAATGGAAAAAAGTGTATGAACTTTGATCAGGTCATCAAAAGATAGCGAATGTTGATTAGCTATGTGACCTTGGACACATTATCTCACCTCCATGTGCCTTGGTATCCTTTCTTGAAAATGAAAAAGATGATGTCTGCTTGTCTGTCTATCTCATGGGGATATTGGCAGTGCAAATGAGTTCATGTTTAGTATATGAGGTACTCAAGGGAAAGATGCTGGTTGAATGTGAAGTTTGCTTTTGCTGCACTAAATATCATCACCCTCTTGTTCTGCACCTCATCACAGCCCATGGAAGGATTTCTGTTGTCCCTGACAGGTGATCCCAGGATTCTGCCTTTCCTCCCTGGCCCTGCAAGATTACTTCCTGGAAGTGCCTGATGGAGGATTTGTGGTGCCAGGGAGGCATGTAGAGAATGAGGTGATGGTGAAAAGACCCAAAGTTCCCTCACATTGTTATTAAGTGATAGAGTGTGTGGATGCATGGTGAGGTTGTGGATAACAAAGGGGATTGTGGATTCTTTTACTCAGGGAACTACTTTCTGGGCAGGAGCAGGTGGCACTGACAGGTACAAAAAGGGTCAAAATAGGGCTGCTATGCACACAAATGAGTGTAATGAAAGCATGATGGGCTGCCTATGAGATTCTGTCCTCCTAGGTCACTAATTAGTTGGTATGTGGTTAATGTATTGGAAAGATGCCTCGTGATCTGTGATACTGGGGTTTTTCTTTTCACTTCCTATGGACATCTGAAGAAATTTCAGAAGCTTTCCTGTGGACTAATAAGCCAGTGTACCTGTGCATTTTCTTCCTAACTCCCTCCACAAATATTTATTTATATTCCATGTGTAACTGAAGATAAGCATGTCTGAATGCAGGCCAGTAGGTACATATCTAAATACTCTTTAACTGAGAGACAGATAGCCACAGAAACAATTTTAAATGTCCAGGCACTTACACGTGGATTGTCAAATTCTAATCACAAGGTTCAAGTCTAATCACAAGGGATTCTGACACTAATGTGTTAGAATGTTCTAATGTCAATGAGCATTTTCCCAGGACAGCCCTCATGAATCTCACATGTGTGCGTGTGTGTTGAGCTGTGTGAGATGCTCTGTTAATTAACACTGCAAAGCTAACTGCTCAGTGAAAAGATATGCTGGGGAATCATGTATCATTCATTACAAAATTGTTTAGAAACACAGTCATGTCCAACCTGTATTGAGAGAGGTAGACCTGTTTTCTAGAGCCATATTGCCAACCTCAGTCCACTCCAGACATAGGGGTTTTGCTCTGTATGCCCGGTGGCCACTTGGATGTTCCTTTATTCCCTTCTTTGTGCATGGAAATGTCCTTGCAGAGATGCTTGGGATGGATAGTCCTGCTGTCGTGGCCAATATGCAACTCCTTTTGCATGGTGTCCTATCACACTCCAGCCTAGTTTGCATTCAAGTAATTCTGGTAATGGGACATTGTCTCTTCCCCAGGGGACCATTTCTAGCACCTAGCAATCCAACCATTTAGTCGGAGAACTGAGCCCTGATATAAAGAGGGAAAGAGGCATTTGTAGAACTGTTGGGGAAAGAGAACTGTGGATATGACAGATTGACCTGTTTTGGGCATGCAGGGTAGCTTCCAGGCTTTTGAATTTGTTTCCCCAGCTGTCAGGGAAAACTGTGAGCTGTGAGAACTGCTGAAGCCAAAATCTTAAGATTTTTTTTCTCACCTCAGAAAATTCAATTAGCAAATCAGAATCACTCAAGTGTGTATTTCCAGACCACTTCCCAAATAAAATATGTCCGAGTCTGAAGTCGGACCTGATCGGAGATCAGTTTTCTTCCATTGAGCATGCAGTGCTGTGGGGCTGGAGAGAACTGGTTCCGAGTTCCAGCTTTGCATTTAACAGTTGTGTGATCTTTAAATTTCCTTCTAATAAAATGAGGAAAGTGATCCTTTCCCCATGGGCTTGCATGAGAGATAAACCAGATAAGGCCATAAGCACAACTCCTGTTGCATGGCCCTCAGCATGTGGGCACTTCCTCTTTCTAGGAAGGAGGTTTAGCATCCTGGTCCTCTTAAGGCTTCCCTGAATTTTCACTGGTCCCTTTGGATGCACAGGTGATCCATGGATATCCTCCAGGATGGGTATGATGCTATCTGTCTCCACAGTAGCTACTTCCCCTTCTTTCTCTTGCAGAGAGCAAATAAACTACAGGAGGCAGAAGCACAGGTCTTTGGGGGAGACTGTCACTAGGTGTGTTTGTGGGTTTTCTCTGAAAGGTAGATGGGGGTTTGTCCACTTTGTACAATTTAGAAAGTTAGAATTTAACGTATGAGACAACAGTAGTAATTGTATTCTAAATAGACACCAATTGCAATGAGAAAAGACCTCCCCTGCCTCAGCGTGCACCTCAGGACGTGCTAATTAAAGCAGCTGTCTCTCCAGCTCCCATGATCAGATGTCTTCATTTATTTACTTATTAAAAATAAGAGGAGAATTTGTGTTTTGTTGTCCCTCCTCCTTTATTTTCCTTCATCATTACACAGTAAGTGGTCTTGGCAAAATGAATAAATAAAATGACTATAATTAATTGTAGTTCTTATTTAGTATAGTCCTTTCCTCCCCTACTATTGTCAGTTCTTCTAATGAGAGTGACCTTGTAATTTAAAACATATCCTAGGGATGTCTGCTCTTCATCTTGAATGGCTTTGAACACACACTGGTTGAGCAATGGCAGTAATGAAGGTGAGATTTCGTGGCAGCTGATCCAGGCTTTTCCCACAGGTTGAAGAGCAAGATGCTTTTCCCAGGGTAAGGCCTCAGGGCCTCAGAATATGTCATTAATCATGAAACTCCCCTTTCAATAATAATTTGGAGTCAACACATTGCTTCTATTCCAAATGGCATTGGGAGTCCCAGCCGTATTCATCTAGAATTGGGCACTAATTTGAATTCTTATGTGTTCAACTTGGTGACAGTTATTCACTTATTAACTCATCCAACAAATGAGTAGGATGAATGAATGAAGGCTCTGAGAGATTCAACAATGAATTAGAAAGGGGATTGGTAAATTCCCCAAACTGCAGGCCTACAGACATAGGTTACCATCTATATTTCTATCCATCTATCATGTATGTATGTATGTATGAATGTATGCATGTATGCATTTACGTCTATCTGTCTATCTATCTATGTATCAATCATCTATCATTCCTTCCCTTTTCTCTGTTTCAGAGTAATCATAGGCTGACTTTTATTCCACTCTTGGGACAAGGCCATCTTACTGAATAAAGTGTTGGGGAGTAAAAAGGCTTTGGCTTTGATTACATTTGACCTCAGTGCCCCTTATGACTAGGAACCAAATATCTTACTTTTCTTCTATCCTTTGAATGACACCTACTTATCCCTACAACTCTATCTCTAAGCTGGATTTGTACTGTTCACCCACTCTACCTACTCTGCCCACTTCTGACAGTTGGTTTAGGACAGCCGTGGGCAAACTACGGCCCGCGGGCCGGATCCGGCCCGTTTGAAATGAATAAAACTAAAAAAAAAAAAAAGACCGTACCCTTTTATATAATGATGTTTACTTTGAATTTATATTAGTTCACACAAACACTCCATCCATGCTTTTGTTCCGGCCCTCGGGTCCAGTTTAAGAACCCATTGTGGCCCTCGAGTCAAAAAGTTTGCCCACCCCTGGTTTAGAACCTAGTTTTAAAAAACCTTACTTTCTTAGCCTGTCCCACCACTTCCAAACCATGTCCCAGGGACCCTTTACCATCCTTGGTGTAAGTCTGTGGATATAGTTTTGTAGTAATTTAAGAAAAACAAAATGATGTTCTCCACCTCAGTGACTGAAATGTAGTTGGTCTGGTGCCTCAGACATAAAAGCCATTTTCCTAGGTCTACTTGTATGAATGATGGTCTAAAAATGGAACAATTAGAGACTTCTGCTGGAATTCTCTGTCCTGCTCTTTTCTTTATTCTCACTTATTCTGTCACACAGTAGGTGCTCACTAAATTAATTTTTTCTCTCCTTGCTTTCTTCCATGATTATGGACACATAGTGGGTACTCAACATACTCTTACATATTATATTAAGGGTATAGATGCACACCAGGTGCAACACAGAAGAATGGTACCTCATTTCTGTCCCATGAGTACGGGAGATAGACCAATGGAAACCACAGGATTCTCTTCCTTCCTGACCTTTATTTATAGAGAATGAGTGTCAGTTGTTATTTCCTGTTTTTATAATGCTTATTTATTTATACATTTTAATTTTAATCTAGTATTATTTTATTTGAAAAGAGGACTTTTTGATGAAATACACTTGGGAGTTGGGGGAGACGATGGGATGATGGGAAGGGAAGATGTTAAGAGGTGTCTTTTAATTGGGACTTATGTAGGAAAGAGAATTTAGAGCCCAATTGAGCTATTCTATACCCATGGAAGGGACTCTCTGAGGACTTAGACTAGACAGCCTGACTTAATCCCCCTCTCTTTCTCTCAGTGGCAAAAGGTTAATTATGATCTTGTACTTTTCAAATTAAAATGACAGCCCTAGCTGGTATGGCTCAGTGGATAGAGTGTCCGCCTGTGGACTGAAGGGTCCTGAGTTAGATTCCAGTCAAGGGCAAATGCCCAGGTTGCTGGCTTGGTCCCCCGTGGGGGGTATGCTGATCAATGATTTTCTCTCATCATTGATGTTTCTATCTCTCTCCCTCTCCCTTCCTCTCTAAAATCAATAGCAATATCTAAAAAACAATGCCAAAAAACTGTGAGGGTATAAAGGCCAGCATTATGCCTAAAAAAATTAAAATGACATAAGCAATAATTAAAAAAGGAAAGCAAAATCTATAAAAGCAATTGGTATACATTGCAAAAATATTAAAATGTTTACTGAAGCAACACAAAAGTAAAATAATCTCCCCCACGGCTCCTTCTCTGGGGCTAAAACTTTAGAATTTTTTGGTCCTACTTCTGTTCTACCACCAGGATGTCAGTATACTTATTGATTTGTAAAATTAAGACAGCAGCTTTTGGCTCCTTGCTGGGAGGAATTTAGAGTCACGTGCCTTCATATTGCCTCCCATTCATCACTCCTTTCCAGAATTCTATCAGTTATACTCTTACTTATCCATTCTTAGGTATAGTAACATTCATATTTATTCTCTAAATATAATTAGTTTTCCATGTCTTATAGTTGATTCTAAAATGTTTGTTTGGATTGAATGCCTACTATTCATCTTTTTCATTCATGTATTTGTTAATTCACTTAGCAATTATTCACTGAGCACTTATTTTGTGCCAGGCATGGGCATAAGTGCAAGTGTTCACAGGATTGTGTGCAAAACAACTGAATATATTTTGGGCAGGAAGAGACACAAAATACTTCAATTCTGAATCTAAGAATTTTCTATATAAAGATTTACATACAAGGATATGACCATGGTATTACTTAGGGGAAAAGAATACTGTGAAAATTGTTTAGATGCCCAAAGATTGGCAAACATTAAATAAATGATGGCACCCACATATGATGGAGTCATAACCATTAAAAATTAAATTTTTAATAAATATGAAACAATATGACAAAAATGTTCATGCTTTAATACTTTAATGGAAAAAGGAAACAGGACATAAAACTGGCTCTATAGCATTCTTTCAGTGTTGGAAAATTTTAAAAAGATGATATGGGAAGGAAATATCACCACGTGACAGTGTTTTAGAGCCTCTTTTTTAATACTCATTTTCTGGTATTGTCTGTTTTCTACAGTGAACAACTGTTGTCTTTATACTACAAAACCCACCCTATTATATCCACAGAAATAAATAGTAACCATAGTCACTGCCCTCAAGGGGCAGAGTCTCAGTCTGGTGGTGGGCGGAGACACAGTTAAACGAGTCATTATCATGCCTGTCAGACACAGGAAAGTCAGGCCCCCAGAGTTTGTATGGTTTTGAAGGGGTCTGGGCCTCAGTAGGATTTCTGTGGGCAGAGGAGAGCAGTGGAAGGGAATGGTGAAACAGAGAGTGGACTGAGAGATGCAGAAAGGAACCAGGCTGACAAAACGGTTTGACAGCTTTTAGAGAATCTCAGATGCTTTGCTGAGGAATTAGAGTATAATCTAAAGGCTAAAGGGAGCTCTGGAGAAGGTTATAGAGAGAGAGGCGAACTTGACCCATAACAAAATGCGATTTTTGGAATCAGACAGGCCAGGACTCAGAATCCCAGCTCTGGCTGTTTCCAGGCTTGGAAAAGCCACTTAACCTTTCCCATCATCCATTTCCTCACCCTTTACTTTGGGGAAATACATCAACTTTATAGTGTGGACATGAGGATTAAATAAACTGATACAGAGTTTCCAGACATGGAACAGGGCCTGGTATAATTTAAAAAAAATATTCCCAGGAATTTTTAATGTAGAGACAAAACAGGAATCATGATCTAGACCAGTGTTCTTCCTGCTCATACCTTATAATCACCTGGAGACCTTGGAACAAATACTGATGCCTGGCCCTGGCTGGTGTGGCTCAGTTGGTTGAATGACATTCCATGTACCTAAAGGTCACTGCTTCAATTCCTGGTCAAGGGCACATGTCCATGTTGCAGATTCGGTCTGGAGGCAACCGATTGATGTTTCTCTTTCACATTGATGTTTCTCTCTAGATATTGCTCTTCCTTCTTCTCTCTCAAAAAAAATCAATAAAAACATTGATGCCTGGCCCCACTATCAAAGAGTCCATTGAATTGGTTTGGGATATGGACTAGGCAACTGTATTATTTGGAAAGGAAAAATCTTTCTGGATAAATTTAATGTACTTCTAGAGTTGAGAACCACTGACCTAGAGAGTTAATTTCCACTGTGAATAATCAATGTTTTCAGGTTGCAAGCCATGGCAAAGGAGCACTGTGACAGCAGCCCCTTAAACTCCGTGTGGGCTCAAGATTAGCATGAAATTGCTGGGTTCCAACCAGGTCACGGTGACAGGAGCAGCCATAGGATGAGGCCAGAAACTCTGAGGACCCAACATGGATTAACACCTGGTGCTTGGAACACAAGGACATATCAGGGTTAATCCTGTTTCAAGGAGACATGTGAGGAAACCTCCCAGAAAAGGTACCAAATATAAAACATCATGACTCCCCTGTCCTCCAATTCAAATTTAGTTTTCCCTCTTGTAGCACCCACACAGTGCAACTTCCATCATTTTGGGGAGGTGAATTCACAATGTCTTAAATCTCAGTGTGTGTTTTCTTGATTGCACATCTAAAATCACCCTTCCTTGAGTTCATCCCATTAGTATGAGCTCTGTGCTTCCCACATTTTATTTTATTTATTTACTATAGGCCCGGTGCACAAAATTTGTGCGGGGGGGGGGGGGGGGCTGTCCCTAAGCACAGCCTGCACCCTCTCCAATCTGGGACCCCTCGGCGGATGTCCTACTGCCAGTTTAGGCCTGATCCCAGTTTAGGCCTAAACTGGTAGTCAAACATCCCTCTCACAATTCAGGACTGCTGGCTCCCAACCACATGCCTGCCTGCTAGCCTGATCACCCCCTAACCACTCCCCTGCCAGCCCGATTGATGCCTAACTGCTCCCCTGCTGGAGGGATCACCCCCAAATGCCTCCCCTGCTGGCCCAGTCGTCCCCAACTGCCCTCCCTTGCTGGCCATCTTGTGGCTGTGAGTGCCATCATCTTTGAGGGTGGGCAAATAGCATATCCCCTCCTTATTGGCTGTGGTTGCTGCCATCTTTGCGACGGTGTGAGGGTCAATTAGCATATCCCCTCTTTATTAGATAGGATTTTTAAATATATTTTTATTGATTTCAGAGTGGAAGGGAGAGGGAGGGAGGGATCAAAACATCAATGATGAGAGAATCATTGATTGGCTGCCTCCTGCACGCCTACCACTGGGGATCGAGCCTGTAACCTGGGCATGTGCCCTAACTAGGAATTGAACTGTGACCTCCTGGCTCATAGGTCAATGCTCAACCACGGAGCCACACAGCCCAGGATGCTTGCTGCATTTTAGATAATTCCTGGACCTTCTTGTTTTTAATGTCTTGTAAATATTTGTGACCAACTATCTGTCTATAGGCAGTCACTGAGTCAACAACAGATATTTTAGAGTTTTCTTCCGTGTTCATAAATTTTTCTTGGCAGAGCTTTAATCATTTGGATTCTTGGCTGCCTCTGTGACTTTCCTCCAGGTTATTTTTGGCCTCCACAAGCCTCATCTATTTTGGGAAATATTTAATTGTACAATATGAATTGACTCCTGTTAGGTATTGCCACTGACTATGTCCCCAGGTTTGGGGTTCCTCAAAGTGGACGTTGGAATCATCTTGGGGAGGAGGAAAGCTTGTGAAAAGAGCCCATTTCTGAGTACTTCCCCAGGTCTCTGAGGATGAGGCTCAGGCATCTGCACCACTCACCCATTTGGGGCAGGATGGATTCTCATATATGCAGTTGTTATTACCATAGTTATTATCACAATATTCTGCTTAGAGCAGATGTCAAACAAGCCTGTTAATGTGTTTGTTTTGACTTTGCTTCACAAACCTCATTAAAATGAAGACATAGACCTATCCTTAAAGGGTTTCCAAAAATGTTCTGCATTAGGAATAACCATTTAAGTCTTCGCTGTCAGTGGGGTTGGTCAACACATATGGATTTTATTGTGTACAACTGACACATCTAAGGTGTAAGCAGAGGAAAAAGTGAATATAGGAGATAAATAGTGGGGCAGATGAGAAGAAAGAAATGGAAAGTGGAAGAGGGAAAGGAAATTAAGAAGAGACATATGTTTTAAAATGGTCTAGTGCAGCGGTTCTCAACCTGTGGGTTGCGACCCCTTTGGGGGTCAAATGACCCTTTCACAGGGTTTGCCTAAGACCATTGGAAAACACATATATAATTACATATTGTTTTTGTGATTAATCACTATGCTTTAATTATGTTCAATTTGTAACAATGAAGTTGGGGGTCACCACAACATGAGGAACTGTATTAAAGGGTCACAGCATTAGGAAGGTTGAGAACCACTGGTCTAGTGTCATCTATGGCAATGTCCAGTATAATGTTTTACATCTTGAAGCACTTCACAGTATATAAAATCCTTGTATATGGAATCCTCACAACTGTCCTAAGGTGACTAGGTGACAGATATTAATATCCCCACTTCACAGGTGGAAAACGGAGTCTCTTAGAAACAATTTGCCCAAGTTCAGATAGCTAGTTAATGTCAGAAACAAGACCAGTACTAGAACTCAGTAATTAGTCCTAGAGCAGGGATCTGTCAATCCTAATCTACACTAGGTCTATACAACCTAGACTTGCTCTTCTATTATGATGAGGCCTTCAATCGGTGAGTGTCTTTTTGTGATATGATATAGAGGGGCTCTTTCAGGAGGTGCATGGCATTGGTGTAGGAGGCAGAGTGGAATGGGGTCCTTGAGATCCTTTGAAACTAAAATAATAAAGGTCAATAATTTTGTTGAAAGAGCTCATGTTACATGTTATACGTTATAAACAAAACCAAACCTGAGTGTGTTCGTTCTTCACTTTCTTTCCTCCTCCTTTCATTCAACACACACACACCAAGAAATGCCATTATAGCTCTTGGATCTGAGGAAGCTCTAAGTCATGTTGCAATGACTGTTAGTGTGGAATGGAGTCAACAAGATAAATTAAGGTCCCGGGCTCACTGTCCCTCCTCTAGCTCAACAGATCTTTTCTTGTTCTAACCTATTATGGCCGAAGACATGTAAGTCCTGTTCAGAGCTTGTTTTCACTTCCCTCTTTTTTCCTTTCTTATGGAGCAGGCCCATTTGCTTTAGGTCAGAATTGGTATTGATACTCCTGAGATTGTAATAATAACTGACCTGTGTACCATGCTTTAATATTTACAAGCCTTTTCGTCCTCATTATTTCTCTTGATCCTTACAGCAGTCAGGTAATGTAGATAATTATACTATCTAGGCATGATTATAATAGCATTGGTTCAGGAACATCTGTATAATTCCTTACCAAGCCATGAAGTACTAAGGTAAATATATGCATAGAGGGTGAAACAGTACAGAGGAACCACATGTTGCTAGGAGATGCTTAGGCCCCCTAAATGCAGCAGGATTCTGGTGAACTAAGGCTGCATTACACGGAGAACCTAGGAACACCTGAGCAACCTGAAAAGCCAAACCTACCTTTCTGATTTTGCTACTTTAGTGAGGGTAAAACTCAATCCCTGCATGCCTGCTGAGAAACCCCAGAGAAAAGGGAATGTATATAAGAGACTGGGTGGCTAAGTGGTTGATCATCGACCTATGAACCATGAGGTCATGGTTCGATTCCCAGTCAGGGCACATGCCCAGGTTGTGGTCTCCATCCGCAGTAGGAGGCATGTAGGAGGCAGCCAATCAATGATTCTCTCTCATCATTGATGTTTTTATCTCTCTCTCCCTTCCTCTCCTTAAAATCAATAAAAATATATTTTTAAAAAAGAGAGACAGGGCCTAAGCCTTTCTAAGCTGAAATTCTATAGCTTTGTTGAAGAAGACACATCAGAAGAGAAAGCCCTAAAAAGCTATGAGAGTGAAGTAGAGGTTCCAGGCCTTCCCTTGCTTCTCAGGGCCTGGGAGGATGGACAAGACCCCACCCCCCCCCACCCCCCTCAGTGATAGAAACCACCAGCATTAATGGCCAGCAAACTAGTTTTTTCTTTTCCTTGGGTACTGCCTTTGGGATTTGGATGTCTGTGTGGCCTGGAGGGGCGGGCATGATAGCTTTGGGATCTAGAGCCCAATCAATATTACTAGCAGTTGTATTGGCAGCTGTGTGTTTGCCATGAGGTCATTTAAGTCACTTATTCAGTCAAGGTCATTTGTTGAGTGAATGGAGAGCTGGGATTGGAACTTGAATTTTTGCTGTAAGTCCTAGTTATTTTTTCCACTGAACTATCTGGTCTCTACCAACTACCATCTCATTCTGATATGGAGAATCAGTTCTGATCTCTTGGGCTTCCTCTGGCAGGAGCATTATCATTAGGACATAGAAAAAGCTCAAAATATATTTCCTCCACTTAATGTTGGCTCAAGGAACAGCTAAATGTCCATGGGGTTGTCTGGCTCTTGGTTTAGGAGGTAGTTCTTACAGGTGGGACTTAGGTCACATGTATATTTCATCTCATGGTTCCTCCTTGAAAACTCAGATGATCCAAATGTCCCTGCTATTCCCTAAAATAGGGCCAGAGGTCTATTTTGGGAAAGGAGCCTATTTTAAGCTAAAGGACAGGGGCTCCCTGACCTGCTGCTGTACTGGCTTGTTTCCTCCCTGCACTCAGCAAAAATTAAATATTCTCTAAACAATAGGTGACTCAGCCTTCACTAAATCTTAGGTGAAATGGATTTAGCAAGCAAATAGAGAAAATATCTTTTTTCCCCATTTTTTTCTAGTCCTGTTTGATGATAATTCTCAGTGCTCAGGCTCCTTTCATCCAAAGATCTGTAATTAATTAAGCCTCACAACTCCCCTGGCAGGTAGAGAAGTACAAGGATGTTCATTTAAAACCAATCCTGTTTGATACAGTAGGGCTGTTACTAAGGCTCGTTAAAAGGAAAACCTTTCTATTGTGAAAATTCCTTTTAGTAGAGTAAATTAAGGGAGAAAGTAATTTGCTTGCTCGGTAACAGCCGCAAAGAGAGCCCTTAGTTTGGAGCTCTGATGCCATCTTGGGTTAAACTAGGTGTATAAGCTATTGCTGCATAGCAAATTACCACAAAATGACAACAATAAACATTCATTATCTCATACAGCTTCTGTGGACCAAAGGTTCAGCAGTGGATGAGCTGGGTGGTTTGGGCTCAGGGTTTCATAAAGTAGCAGTTAGGTATCACCAGAGCTTCGGTCATCTGAAGGCTTGACTGGGGCTGGAGGATCCACTTAGATGGATTGTGAGTTGGTGCTGGCCCTTGATACCAGACCTCAGTTTCTTACCATGTGCTCTTCTCCAGAGGGCTGCTTGAGTGCTCCAATGGCATGGCAGCTACCTCCCCATCGCAGTAAGCCAAGGGAGCCAAGGTAGACATGGCAGTCTTTTAGTGGCTAGTCTTGGATGTCATTCTCTGTCATTTCCTTGATGCCCTATTGACTACACAGTTCAGCCCCCTTTGTTGTGGGGGTGGGGGTGGGGTTACACCAGGGCATGGATACCAGAAAGCAAGAATCATTGGGGGCCTGCTTGGAATCTGGATAATATTAAGATACATCAAGTATATTTATCCATGATGTTACTAGAGTACTAGAGTAATCTTCGAAAATCCAGCTTAGAGGACCTAAACATTATGCATCTGATAGAAAGAGGGTAAGAGAAAAGGGATAGTGCAGTTAATTTTTTAGTTATTTGTAGATTTAGAATAAATCACTACTATTATTCATATCCATGGGTAAGTGATTTTGCCTATATTGAAGTGTATGTATATGACTATCGTGATACTTTCATCTTTAGGAGACAGATATTTATCCCAGACCTTATACTGGATCACTGTGGGTCTATGGACCATGTTGTGTTGCTAAGAAGCAACTGGAGTGTTTCTTAAAAATATAGATCCCAGGTTTCTATTCCTTGGGATTTTAAGTTAGTACATGTGGGACCCACTGTAGTGGCCTCCTTATCAGACAATGGTACCCTCATGATGAGTAAGAATGATTGATGATTAATGGTAATCATATTTGTTTGCTCAATATCAATCCATGTTCTTTAACTTGGCCTCAGAAAGCCAGTTCAAAATTGAGCACTCATTTGCTAAGAGCCAGAATCAATGGTTGCCAGTGTTGTTTCCATACCACTTGTGAAGGGGCACAGACAGTATAAAGCTCCTATATCATAGGGCTGCTGGAAAGCAGAGGGTGGGGTTGCTGACTGATAACAATAGTTTGAAAAGCCATCATTATAAAACTACATCAGCATAGGTAAGGATTGGTCTTATCACAATCCTGGACCTCTGGCTCCTAATCGCTCATCTGCTTGCCTGCCTGGCACCCCTAATTGCCCACCCCCTGCCAGCCTGATCACCCCCTCACTGCCTCTGAATGCCAGCCTGATTGCTCCTAACTGACCCCCCCCCCCACTGGCCTGGTCGCCCCACACACATGCTGTTCAGTCATTTGTTTATTCCTCACTATCCGCCCTGCTAGCCTGGTCATCCCACACAGCCTTCTGTTCAGTCGTTTGGTCGTCCCTCACTAACCCTGCCAGCCTGGTTGCCCCATGCAGCCTGCTTGTTCCACTATTTGGTCGTCCCTCACTAACTACCCTGCTGGTCCAGTCATAGGCAGCCATCTTGTGAGGGTGTGAGGGTTAATTTTCATATTACCTCTTTATTATATAGGGTACAGAAATACTGTTACATCCTCCATAAGTTAACCCAATGGTTCTCAAATATTAGTATCCAGAAGAATCGTGTGGGGAGTGTTAAAAATGCATATCTTCATGCCTGCCCGTGGGATTCTGATTCAGTAAATATAGCATAAATGGTCCAGTGACCACAATTGAGATGCACTGTCCTAGGCACTGCCTAACTTAACAGCAATATATTGACCTCATACCTCTGTAATCCCCAGCAGTAAGAGGTGGGCATTTAATTAGCATTATTTTTGTAAATATATCAGGATGATACACTGTTTGAGGGAGACTCTCTCCTATTTAATTTTGCAGTTCCCATAGAGGCTAGCACAGTTCTTTACTTGCAGCAGGCCTGTGATACATGTGATATCACATAGGAGCAAGTTCATTTGCGGTGCCCAGGAATTCTGTCTGGAAATTACTCACTGCACTCAGAGTATCTTGCATTTTACAAAGACTGCTTTGTGACTCCTAAAGTCGAGTGACTGAGGGATTGCCAAACTCTCCCCCCTCACTTCCTTCTTCTTTCTTTAAGTGTCTCCAGGTGGGTAGTGATAGTGAAACAGTCATAGCATCAATGACTGTCTCCAGGTTTGTGACTTTGGAGGGTGAAATTGGAATAAGAACTGAAGAGTTAATTTGAGCACAACTTACCACGAATGAAGGCCAAGGCAGGCAGAGAATATTTCAACCAGATTGAATACCTTGACTCTAATCACCCAAAAACACCTGGGCAAGTCAGGATGGCATAAACAGAGCCAACAATGACCAAGAAGACACTCAATGGCAAACAGCAAAGCAGTAAGCTGCCTGTGCATTGCTTCAAGAAGACAAAGGAGGGGAAGAAGCATGATATGACTATTGGATTTATTTAACAAGAATTTACTGAGTTGCTACTATGTGCTAGGACTTGTTCCAGGTGCTTGGGATATTAAGGTAAACTAAAGAGACAAAGCTTATATTATATTTAGCTAAAGAGATAGATAATGAATAAATAAATAAGTAAATACATAATATGGTGCCATATAGGGATTAGTGCCAGTAAAAAAAAATAAAGCAGAGAAAGAAAACAGATACTAAATTAGAGTAAATATCATTCCAAAGTGGACTGCTTTGGTATAATAATGATAACAAAATCATTCAACTAATATTTAATGAGTACCTATTGTGTGCCACACACAGTGCTGGGAAATGGAGATACAGTGATAAGACAGGGCAAATTTCCTGATTTCATGGTTTATTTTTCTAAAGCAGGTAAAAGGCTATGAACAAACAAGCAAAGATACATAAGAAACATAAAAGATAGTGATACCTAGAGAATTAAGATAAGGGGAACTGACAAAGTGACTGGGAAAGTGACTTGAGTTTGAGGGAATTTCTCTCTGAGGTGATGTTATTTAGACTAAAATCTGAATAGCAAAGAGAAGTCAGCTATGCAGAAAACATTCCAGGTCAAGTGAAGAGGGATCAGGGCAAAGGCCCTGAGCTCTACAGATCCAGGGATAGAAAGAAGGCTCATGTAGCTTTATAAACCTAGGGCGGGGGTTGGGGGTTGGATTAGAGTAATGGAGAAAAATAACCTTCTCTCATAGATATGACTTTGAGAACCAATACAACTCCTAGAATCAAATTTTCTCTCATTTCAATATTGCCTAGTTCTTCCATCAGAGACAGCTATAACATTTAAGTTGATCTATTTATAATATGAATTTCTTCCTGTAATTAGTTCTCTTTTCCCCTGCACCCCTGAGAAAATCCCAAATGCAGGGCAAGCATTATTCTAATAAAATTTTATTAAATAGTATAATTAACAAAAATACTGTATAGCAATATGCCAGTTATTGCGTGTTGACTCAGGTAGTAACTGGGAATTCTTAATTCTGCAGAACCATTTATCTTCCACACCACCTGAGATGCAGTTTCTTCTTTGCAGTGGTGTTTAAGATCTTGGGTTATACCTTTTCTTTGAAGAGTGTCCCAGCTGCTTCAAGTTCAGAGAAGCCAAGGTTGTGACCTCAGCCTTTAGTTGCCTCCACTATGGCTTCCTGGGTGCTGCCGTCTCTTTAGCACTTGTCCAAAGGGTAGGTTTATGTACCCTGTGTACTCTCCATCTAGGGTACGTGCATCATCCACATCCTCTTTTGTGCCTCTGGGGAGGGGGTAACAATCCTTTTTACAGGTGTTCACCATAGTTTCCTTTTCTCTACTGCTTTTCCTGTGCTGTCTAGAGAGCCAGTCCCGTACTATGGCGTCCTTCTTTCCTCAGCTAATCATATAAGCTATTGTGCTTGCTCAACCTCTCCATCACACACATCTCTGAAGCATCTTTCTGTCTATACTGTTCACGGAAGAAGTAAAGATCGGGTGGAGGGGTTGTGTTGCATAGAAATACACTTACTGATATGCTAAAAAGGCAATGGAAATCTTTATATTTCCTGTATATTTTCGTGTAAAGTATATTCACCCAAAATACACTTAGTAACTTTCACATTATGAATCACTAAGCCTTATGCTTCTCCAAGGAAGGGAGCACAATTTTTCAAAATACAGTATTGTTTTTAGAATGAAAATTCAATGTTTCATGACCAATTCAAATCAGCTTTGAAATTCTACACTACCTCAGCCTCAATGAGCTTTAAAATGCAAAGGCTACCCATAAGAACAATGTCTTTTCAATTATTAAAATTGAATTTCAAGGTTGGTAATGGTTTCTATAATAAAAATGTTTAAATATATCTGAGAAATAGCTCTTAAATTCTAAAAATAATTAAAAAGGACAAAAGCAGAGACTTGAAGGCAAATGACAAGAGCAAAGATTGAGTTATAAAAACTAAAACATATTTAATTTTTCATAGAAGTTTAAAGGCATTGCATTGGAAGCATTAGGGTAGGGAGACAGGCTCTCTCTCTCTCTTTCTCTCGCTCTCTCCCTCTACACACACACACACACACACACACACACACACACACACACACACCTGACTCACTGTGCTTTCTGAACTGTGAGAATTAGGCTCAACCTGGTTACTGACGTTAGTGATGGAATGCTCATCTTAGTTTTGCTTACCATCTTGGAGATTGTATCTGAGAAGCCAGAATAGTGGTTTAATGTTTTTTGATGTTTTAGAAAATAAGTATAAGGATAGTCAAGTGTTTATTGTATTTCTGCTGTGTGCGTTTTGCCCATCATGGCTCTGTGGATTTGAAAGAGCTCAAAGGTAGGTGTTTGCCCTTGGGAAGTTTACCAGTGAGTTGGAAAGAAAAAAAGAGAAAGACTATATTTCATAGCTCAAAAACAGTACATGTCAGTATAGGAAAGTTATTAATATTGTGAAGGACCTACATGGAGTGCTTCATGGAGGAGGCATTTGAAGAACTGGGCCTTGAAAGAAAGACAGGATTGGCTGTCATTTTTTTTTTTTTTTTAGTGTGATGATGATAACACATTTTTATTATAATAATGACTAGCTGTCTGTTGGCTCAGAGTTTAGAGGATGGAAAAGCATGACAAACCCAAAGGGTAACTGCGTTTTAAAAGTCCCTTTTAAAGGAGTTAGAAGAAAACGAGAGAAAGCCTTTCTAAGAGCCTAGGCTGAAGAAAAATGTAGGAGGTGCAGAAGAGAATTAATGGGTAACGCGCATCACTTTGTACAAAGTAACCTTGACACAAATGGGGCAATTTAAGGGAGGGTAAGTGACTCCCAGCCCACTCACCCAGTTTGATGGAGGAAATAATCATGGGGTTGATGACAGATTAGAAAAAGAAGAACCAGGGTAGCTTTCCCCCCTCTATTATGCATTGCTCATCTAGAGGTAGGGAGCTCATGGCTGAAAGAACGTTTTAGAAACTCTGCACTTTTCCACTTTCAAACAATTTTAGGTAAGTAACTTGATCTAACAACAAATTAGATGCACCTTTCTTTTCCCCTCCTCTCTCCAGCTCTATGCAGAGATGTGACCACAGAGGTGCAAGAGGTGGAAGTTAACAAAACAGGATATAAAAGCCAAGATAATTATACATAATCGTTTGATAGCAAAGCAGTGTTACCATGTATGAGTAGGGGTGTGACTAGCCCTGTGCTCATGAGTGAGGATAGCAGTATTACTCAAAGTCAGTGGTTTTTCAGTCTTGGCTATGCATTAGGATCCGCTGGGGAGCTTTGAACATTACTGATGCCCAACATTTCCCTCCATTCTAGGGATATAGATAGTTTGAAAAGTGGTCTGGCACTAGATTTTCTAAAGCTCCTGGTCATTCTACAGTTGAGAACCACTACTATAAGTGGTGATGTGAATGAATGGTACCCAGGAAGCTGGTTCAGTCACAGATTGCTGGATCTGACCACCAGAGTTCCTGATTCATCAGATCTGGTATGGGGCCCAATAATGTGTATGTGTAACATGTCCTCAGGTGATGCTGCTGCTGATGCTCTAGGGACTGTGCTTTGAAAAACACTGATTTAGATCATTGAAGACAAAGTGGTCCATGTTATACTACGCAAGTCCTAAAGTTTGGCCCTTGAGCATAATTGTTACAATGCATATTCTGAGTACCTCCCTTGACCCACTGAATTAGAATGCCTGAGAATTGGTGATTTTAAAAGAGAGCTCCAGGTTTTTATTTAGGATGCTATCACTTGTGAACTACTGTGCACATTAATAGTTTACTTCTTTTGTGTCTTGCTCCTAATATTATTTTTTGCATAAATTGAATGTGTGACCATATGAAGGATTTTGTAATTATCTTATGCTATTTTTATTGGAAGAAACTATTTTTTTAAGAGTTTAGATTGTATTAGATACTCTGAGGTATTAAAAGATCAAATCTGGGGGAAAGGCTTTACTATGGGGCTTAAGGTGTAGCAACAGAACCATCTGTCCATGCAGTGGCAGCAATGCTAGTTGTATGTGGGGTGTTTTGGAGGTAACTTTCAAAAGCATGCTTTGCAAACTCAACATAATTAAGTAATTACATTCAATATAGGCAGTGTAAAGATTTGAGGATCATATTTCAAATTTTAGAGGGCATTGGCAATGACAAGGGGTACTTGTTAAAAGTTCAATTCCCAAGTTGCAGCTCCAGAGAGTCTTAATCCTGGGTGGCATCTAGGAATATCTAACAAAAATAAAATATTCTGATGCAATGGGTGTACAAAACTCGTCTTTAAAAATAGTAGATTAGGGGCTGTGAAGGAGAAAAGTTATTTTAATAGTTGACCCGAGTTGCTAGTAAAGAATCAACCCATGAACTGGTATGCATATATGCATAACCCATGGACACAGATAATAGAGTGGTGAAGGCCTGGGGTGGAAGTTGGGGTGGGCTAGAAGAGATCAATGGGGGAAATAGGAGGATATATGTAAACTTTCAACAATAATGAATTGAAAAAATAAATGATATGGCATTTAAAATATAAAAGAGGAATTTTTCTATTTATTAACTTTTTAAAAAATTTTATGTAAGTTAGTGTCCTAAGAGCTCAATATAAGTGGCAGTTCAGGATCTATTGTTTTTAGGTTTGTAATATTATTCCCCACACCTGTCTCATTTAGATATTGTAAAACTTTGATTTTTTTACCTCTTTCCTAGACTATTCCTCCTTTTTTAGAGGAAATAGAGGAGACATATGGTTCAAATTAGGACCAGGGCAAATTTGCATTTAGCTGGATTTTCTTCCCCTTTATCTTCCTGTCTTGACTAGCTTATTTTTTTATTTTTTTTCTTATTGATCTCTGTACTCTTGCCCACCTCAGAATCCCCTGCCAATCTGTGTTCCATCTTTACTCTGGGCTGTTTTTCCTGTGTGTCCTCCCTTTGTGGTCATTTCAGGGGACAGGAAGGGACTGAAGGTCATTGGCAATATTGTCAGTGTGTGGCTCTCTCCCCAGCAGTGAGTGGTAATGGCAGAAGGTTAGCAAGCCAGAAGAAGAAAAACCTATACAAGTCTTCCATTGCATTCTGGTTTGTGAGTGTGTGATTAATAGAACCAAACAAAATTATTATTATTGTTATTACCAAAACTCAAGGTTAATAGGTGAGACAGAGACCGGCCTGGGGAAAAACTTATACAACAATTTACATTTTTTTAGTGAGTAATAATCTCACTAAATCACTGATAGAAGGATTAACTATCCTTCTATATTGTACATGTGGGCAGGGAGGGACATGTAAAAGATGAATCTTAACTGATTTACAATATGGATGGCCAGTCTTATCAAGTTAACTTCCAACTGTGTTAGGTCATAGTGGATATGATAAAATTATTTATTTTCTTTTCATATTTCAGACTTCCTTCATGCCCACCTACTAAGATGTTAGTTTTCACTGAGGAATCATTTCTCAGTCAGAAGAAAGGAAAGACCTGGTAGAGAAGGAACTTTGATTGATTCTGGGGATGATGGAGGTATGGCAGCAAGGTCTTTTGTGGTTGACTCATCTGTTGTCATGGAAACCCAGGGCAGTGGTAGAGCCCAGGCAAAGTCTGAGGGTTTCAATCATCAAAATGGATGACACAATGTGTTTTGAATTACACAGATAAGATAAATGATATGTATTCTTTACACTTTTCCTCTTCCACTCTGGGTTGCCTGTAACATTTAATAAGAAGTTTAGAGCTTAAAGCTGTTCTTTCTATTTTCATATTATTTGATTTGCCTTCATTCTTGAGGGAAGTGCTGAAATGGAATTGCCAAATTTGAACTAGGATGAAAAGCAGAGGGTGTACACAAATAGGTTCCATATAAGTCCCTATTGGGGAAGAGGTATTCCAACGATTAAGATAGCTATTTTGTTAAAATGTACACACATGTGTGCACACATGTACAATCCCCTTTCCTCCCACATGCCCCTTCACAAAGGAGAGAGAACACCAAGATATATAGAGAATGAACTGGAGTGATCAATTTTAAGGTAGATACAAGTGGGGGAAATAGTTAAAGGGGGGACAATTTGAGGGAGAGAAAATGGAAAGTCACACAGAGAAAGTCACACAGAGAATGTTACCTTCAAGGTGTTCTGTCTTCATATAAGGATACTGGAGACTTTTCTATGGAGAAAAATTGTAGGAATGTCTTCTTAGGGCTTTCAGAGAAATTTGACACTTTTCTCATCTTGCTCCTAGACTCAAGACTTTTATATTATAGCATTCTTTTAGGAAATATTCATTTCTTGAGCTTCACTTTACTTTTTAAGGTACATCCCCACCCTTTTTTTCCTCCAGAAAAACACTTGAATAACATATACTGTCAATGTAAACCAGATGATAAAGTTATTCCTTCTATCAGTGATCCAACCAAAGGTCAAGCCCCATGAGACAAACTCCACATATTTTAAAATACCAATAAAAAGTTTGAGTTTTTGCCCTAACTGGCTCTATCCACTGAACCAAAGGGTCCCAAGTTCGATTCTGATCAAGGGCACGTAACTGGGTTGCAGGTTCCTCTCCAGCCCAGGCCCTGGTTGGGGCACCTGCAGGTGGCTACCAATTGATGTGTTTCTCTCACATAGATATTTCTCTCTGTCTTTCCCTCTCTCTTTCACTCTCTCAAAAATCAATGGAAAAATATTCTCAGGTGAGGATTAAAAAAAAAGTTTGAGTTTTGACCAAAGAGCTCATTCCATCTCCCACAAATGCAAAATTTTAGATGTGTCTATGTCAGTGGACTATTATTTCTTTTCCCAGACTCCAAAGTTTAAATAACTGATATAATATTCTTGTTAATTGGTATAATGCCCATTTTATAGATCAGGGATCCAAGCTATTAGTTTTTGTATATGCTGTGTATAAGGGTTATTTTTATACTAGTACTTGCTTATTACTTTCCTGATCTGTCTGAAGGAGCAGAGAGTGAACCTTGCTAATTCTTGGCTCTCCTGTATACCCACAGCTATGCCTAGCTCATAACTGAGGCTTGATAAATATTGTTCAACTAAATTATATGTTTTGTTTGAGTTAACAACAAGAGACAATGAAATAGCGGGGCTAGACTTTCCCCTTCTACCAAGCTCCTTGAATTGCAATCAGGACCTGGCAGTGTTGGGCACCTGTCAATGGATTGACTGATGAACTGATTCAAGACTATTATATTCTTTGGTGCTTGTCTCATATGATTTAACAGGGACTTGCTTATTTGATTGGTCATACTTTTAGATTTGTTCTTTCTATTTTGACCAAAAAAAAGAGATAATATGACTATAAACGTAGTGACCATCTGGATTTGTTCCTGGGATAGCCTTGAGGTAATGTGAATAAAGCTTAATTCTTTAAAGAGACAAGTGTTAGAGTCACAGGCTTCATAATTAGTCAACATTGCCTCCTCACTCCTTTTAATGTCATTTCCCATGTTTTTGCATTGGTTACTAATCAATCTAGACTGTTATTCTGATTTAAGTGTTACCTTACTCTTCTTTTTATAGGTCATTTTAGGTCTTTGTCCCTCTTCATTGTGTTCTATTTCTCATCTCTCTGTCTCCACCTCCTGCCTCTTCGACCCCTTCTCATTTCCCCATAGTGGTATATGTTTAAGTTCTTAATGGGCTAAGTGTTATTTTCCAATTCCTGTTCCAAAGAACATTTCACATTTCCAGTGATCCTAGGAAGAGTGAGCTCACAAAGGACAGTGACCTAGTAAACATACACATGAGCATGTTCAGACTTTGGCTTAAGCAGAAGTACCTGAATGTACTTTCTATGTGACTCTAACGGGAAAGTGCCTTTACAGTTAACCTGCTGCTTAACTTGTTGGGAATGAATTAGGGACTCTCTTAAATTCCTTTCCAGTTCTTGTAGTTAGTTCCATGTCAGAGCTGAGGTTTTCTTACTGCCTTCATCATGGAGATGTAGCAGCTATGGAAAAGATGAGCTGGAGATTTCTACTTGCTGCAAGTCACTGGTGAGTCCAAGAGAGAATTCAGCCAATCAGCTAATAATAATCTGTGCTACTTAAACTGTGTTCTCTGTTTTTCAAAGAACCTGGTTCTTGGTTATAGCTTTAAAAATTTTCTACCAAGATATTTAATTCACACAGAGGGGGTTTCTGACCCATGGTATGCAGATGAAATGTTTTGCCCCATTTCCAATGTCATGAAGAAAGTACTAAAATTTAGGTAGAATTCGAACTCAGAATGTTCCATGTTCTCTGGCCTTAAGATATTCCTGTTGAGAGAGGAGGATTTGGAACTCACTGGCTAAACTCTAGGTAGACAGAACTCTAGAGGGAGTTAAAAGGGATCCTGGAGTTCATATCAACCAACAATTTCGTTTTGTAAATGGGGAAACCAAGGCCCAGTGAAGTATGCTTTGTCAAGAATATGAACTAAATGATGGCGTTTTTTAGCCCATGACTTGTGTTGGTTAGGATGCCAAGTGAATTTTCCAGAGTGAGCCTCCTTTTTCAGGAAGGCCAAGGCATTCTTTAATATGAACCTATGACTCCCATCTTGCCTCCCGCCCAAAAAGCCATCATGAAGATACTTTTTGGTCTTGATTCACTAGGCAGAATTATTCATATAGGTAGAATGCCAGGAATGAAGGGAGTTAATATAGCTGCTGAATAATACACCAGTGCCACAGAGTTTCATAATAGATAATAATAAATAATACAGTGGGGAATTATGTAATTCAGTTATAAAGTAAATGACAGGGGAAGAACACATATATTCACAGAAGAGTGTTTCTGATGGGAATACTTAGGTGATTCAGTTTTACCTGCCTCTTCAGCCCTCCCCATTTGAGAGGTAGGCAGGACATTGAGATGTGCCCTGTTGGGACTTTTATTTTATGCAATAAAGTTGCAGGTATTAGAAGCAGAGCCAGAAAGTACGATTTGTGCTCCTTGGACAGTTATCAGTTAATCCTCTTAATGCATTTATTACTTTCCTCCATGTCAGGACTGGATATCTTCCTTTAGCGAGGGGCTGTGTGTCCAAGGTTGGTCCTTCTCTCCCATCGCAACTCTTTGTAATTCACTGCATGTAAGAGCATGATATCAATATACTGAATTTGAAAGTGGGAAAAGGCTGGGAGTGGGGGTGTGGGTTGACGTGGTGACAGGAGGTGAAAGTTGTAGCCACAGTTATGGTCCAGCGATCTCTCCAATGAGCTGGCATGTGCTTCTCTTTGCTCATCTGCACTAGAGAAAACCAACTGCCAATCCTATTAAACCTGTATTTTTTTTTTCTTAGAAGAATGGGATATTTCCCCCTTCACTCTTTTAAAATAAAGATAAAAAGCAGGGGGTAGGGAATTAATTAATGTCAGTAAATGAAGCATGAGTTGCTTGTCTGGATATGATAATGACTGTGTATTAGGGCAGAAGAAATGGATTGGTGTAGAAAATGAACTGCACCAGCACACAGCTTTGGGATGGACTCAGCCACCCTTGTAACTCATTAACTCTTTCCTTGCCTCATACTTTGTCCTGCCTCTCTGTTACTCTGGGCCAACCCTCACACTGCAAAGTCTCAGGGCTACAGTATTATAGCCTGAGATACCCAAATGGAGGTCTGACTCCAGGAGAGACAGGGCCAGCATTCTTTTAGACTGTAAATAAAAGAACTCTATGCCTACTTTTTAGATTACTGAAACCACACCAAAAATAAGAAGTCTCTGTGTGTTCCTGATTATGGGAACTGCAAAATAATTCAAGGGGGCAGTGAGCCAGCTGGGGGGGAGGGGGAAAAGGGAATAGTTCCTAAAAATAAGTTGTTTCCTCTCCCTCAAAGCCAAGGTTTACCTTTGGACTGTTAATAACTAATCGCAACCCCTCATTGCTTTTCCATATACACCTCAGGCTATATGTCTTTGGAAAAGTATTTGGATAAGTCCAACAAACACACACTGACTAGGCACTTCCTGTGTGCAAGGCTTGGGGTGTGAACATAGATAAGTAAGGTATCCTCCATATTCAAGGAGTTGTCTTCTGATGGGCCTGGCACATAGTAAGCACTCAAAATATTGTTGCTATTATCAGTATCATTTTACTGAATTTAATTAATATTGAATTTTTCTTTGGGGACAGGAAGTTTGAGAGGTTCAGAGAGCCCTTGACTACATTCTTTACTTTTTGTTTATTTTCTCCTTTCTTTTCTTCTTTCTCTTCTTTGCTTTACAGTTCTTGGCACATTGATGAAATGAAGAAATAAAAAAAACATAGTTATAATAATCTTTAAATTTTAACATCTAAGAAATTATTTGTTGTTAACACACAAAAAAACCAATGCTGTATAGTCACAAAAATATGAGTCACTGAATTTAGAGAGGATATTAATTCATGTTACACTATAGGCAGGTGACCCAGTAATGAAATTCTGGTTTAAAATTGTTTTTTTTTTTATATCTTACGTATATTTGTATCCTCATTAATGGTGGCTCCATGTGTAGAATCATTTGGAAGAACTACTATAAGACTGAATTTTATCATGTTTAATATTTTCTTAAATATACATCAAAACAACAAATATAGAGAGCTAGATGAAACCACATTGAGAATAATTGTTGAAGCTGGGCAATAGGCTTGTGGTGGTTCTTACTACTTTTCTAAATTTCTGAATATGGCTATAGTAATATACATTTAGGCTAAAATGTTGAGTGAGGGACCTTTTATGAATGCAAGCCTAGGTAGATGTCCTCTCCAGATCCCCCTTGTCCCTGTTTCTTCAAGTTCAAGTTAGAAAGTTGATAGTGAATGCTGTGCATTCCTGGAAGACTCAACATAACTTATCAAGGGCATTATATTAACACTCTTGTCCCAGTGCATGAAATTCGTGTATGGGTAGGGTCCCTAGTGGCTAGCGGCTAGCACAGCCGTGGACAAACTACGGCCAGATCCGGCCCATTTGAAATGAATAAAACTAAAAAAAAAAAAAAAGTCCGTACCCTTTTATGTAATGATGTTTACTTTGAATTTATATTAGTTCACACAAATACTCCATCCATGCTTTTGTTCCAGCCCTCCGGTCCAGTTTAAGAACCCATTGTGGCCCTTGAGTCAAAAAGTTTGCCCACCCCTGGCAGCTGCCGGCTACCAGCTGGGGCCTTCCTTCGTTCCACGCTGCACCCTGGTAGCCAGTGCATTTCCTAGTGAGTGATCGAACTCCTGGTCAGTAGAACTCCTGAGGGGACACTTTGCATATTAGGCTTTTATATATATAGATGAGATGTCTCCTGTTCCCTCAAGAGGCCTGTGGGCTGCTTCTTAAGAGGCCAACGTGTGGCCTGAACAGTTTGTATTAGGGTATTAGTGTATTAGGGGTGCATTCATTTGCTTGGGTTGCCATAACAGAACACCACTACTGGGCGGCTTAAACAACAGAAATTCATTTTCTCACAGTTCTGGAGGCTAGAAGTCCAAGATCAAGGGCTCAGCAGATTTGGTTTATTTGGAGGCCTCCATTCTTGGTTTGCAGATGGCCTCCTTTTCACTGTGCCCTCACATGGCCTTTCCTTTGTGCTCATCCCTATTGTCTCTTTCTGTGTCCAGCTTTCCTCTTCTTATCGTATTGAATTAGAGCCAACACTAATGGCCTCGTTTTAACTTAATCACCTCATTAAAGGGCCTTTCTCCAAATAAAGCCACATTCTGAGGCAGTGACGGGACTAGGGTTCCAACATATGGATTCTGGAGGGACACAATTCACAGGGTGTTATAAGGTGAGACATATAATTAAAGAGAAAAGAACAATTGATCCCCTCTGCTCAGCATTCTAGGGACTCTTTCAGAAGCTTGACTTGGGATGAACTTATAATACCTTATTTATAGGAAGTAAATTTAGGGAACTACTTTTATAGTAACAATCAAAAAGGTGAGCAGAAAGAATCATGACTCTCTAAACTTTCATTGTGTGTTGGTGTTGAGGAGGAGGGCAACAGTAGCATTATCAACAAATTGTAGAGGGAGAAGGGGAGTTGGGCAAAGGATGAGAGACTCAAAAGTTGAGGGAAAACTTTTGGAGGAAGAAAGAGAAAAATGACAACAGAAGAAAAAAATTAGAGAGCAAGAGAGCGTGAGGTAGAGAGATAGAAGGAAGAGAAGGAGGAGAAGAAGGAGAAAGAGTAGGACAAGGACGGGGGATGGGCTGAGGAAGGAAGAGAGGGGAGATTGATCCAGA
The DNA here is from genome assembly GCF_964212035.1 of Myotis nattereri. Lineage (NCBI taxonomy): Eukaryota > Metazoa > Chordata > Mammalia > Chiroptera > Vespertilionidae > Myotis > Myotis nattereri. Next base: position 20,556,329 of record NC_138075.1, on the reverse strand, counting down.
GAGAGACAGAGAACAGAGAGAAATTCACATAGCCAGCAGTTTTCCGTGGGTTGAAATCGAGTTCATGTGTTTCCTTCTCTTAGGAGACCCAGTTCTCTCAAGAGGTGAAGAGAGTAGATCAGATATATGCAAATAAGAGCAGACAGAAAATGATGTCCCTAGAGAAAGAAGGCTTAGGTGTTGAGATTTGGTATGGATGGCTGAGGACCATCCAACATTAATGAGCACAAATGTGTGCAAAGGATGAAAATGTCTCTCCAGGGACCCTGATAACTCAAGCTTTGTTGGTGTTATTTGAAACCATGAATGAGAAAATAACTGACTCACTCTCTCAGGCAGTTTGGTGTATGGACCTGAAGCTCTTCGTTACTCCCAGGCTGTCCATCTCCCCTGTGCTCCTGTGAGATATTCTTGAAACTGAACCTAGTACTGTCCTCCTTGCCAAAGTGCTTGGCATTGTCTTTCACTTTTCCCTCAAATCCTGAGATAGCGACCGAATAGTTAATGGAGTATGCTCTGTGGATGTGCAACTTAGGAAGAATGATGGAAAAGTGGGAAGGCAAGAGCGGGGTGGAGGATAGGGGTAAGAGATCAAACAAGGGACTTGTATGCATACATATATAAGCATAACCAATGGACACAGACACTAGGCAGTTGAGGGCATGTGCTGGGTAGGGTTAGCTGGGAGGAGGTCAATGGGGGAAAAAGGAGACATATGTAATACTATATGTAATAATTTAAACAATAAAATGAAACTTAAAAAAGTGTCATTCACAGCTAGACACACACACACACACACACACATACACACACACGGGAATATTTTCATGCATCTCTTCCTGTAGGCATAATCATTTTCTCTTTTGATTTTTTAAATTGATTTTTAGAGAGAGAGGAAGAGGAGGGATAGAGAGATAGAAACATTGACGAGACAGGAATATCATGGGTCAGCTGCCTCACGCACACCCCACAGTGGGGATCGAGCCCACAACCCAGGCATGTGTCTTGATGGGAAATCAAACTGGTGATCTGTTGGTTCCTGCTGGGTGGACACTCAACCGCTGAGCCACGCCAGGCAGGGGGTATAACCATGTTCTTAAAGGCCTTTGCCTTTGCTTTTGTGGTTCCCAAGCCTTTTCTTGGAACCTTTGAGTCAGCCTCAAGCTATGTGCAGCAGAGGCTTCATCTCCTCTAGGAAAGAAATTTATTTTTCCTTCCAATGGTAAACGACTTGTGTTGACAGACAAATGCAGGATTAGGTGAGGAGATTTGTGAGACAACTGGATTTAGGAAGCTCAAGCAAGCAGACCTCAGGATTAGGCTGAGAGGGAAGGATTCAGGTGGACTGGGAGGCTACAGGGGTGACTTCACTGAAGGAAGGAGGGAGGCCATGTCTGAGAGGGGGCAGGAGATGAAAGGGAGGGAGAAGCATTTGTAAGATGCCTCACAAAGCTCTTTGTTTGGAACTTTGGGAGGTTTTCTAAACTTTCAGATGGGGCTGTTTGGCTTTAGATAGATATCTGGCTTAATAGAGTCTCAATTTCACCATCTGTGGAGTGGGCATACTACTAACCTAACTTCACAGGGTGGTTTTGAAAACAAAGTCAGGTAGGAAAAATACTCTGAAAGCACTAAAAAGCCATAAAAAATATTACAATTACTCTTTTGTTACTCTACTGATATGTGAATCTTTCCTACAGCATCTCTGCTGTGTACTTATTCCCATGACCAATTGAATATCTCTAGTGGCAAGGAGTTTACCAGCTCACCACTGCCTTGAAAACAGGTCCTTTTTTAAAAAGAAAACATTCACTTATAATTTTTAGAAAAATATTTGTGTTGAGCCTAAATCTGGATTTTATATATATATATATATATATATATATATATATATATATATATATATATATATATATATAGCCAGGGGTTGAAAGAACTGAATGGATGACTGAACAGGCTGAGTGGGGCGACCAGGCTGGCAGGGGGGTTAGTGAGGGGCGACGAGGCTGGCAGGGGGTGCAGTAAGGGGTGACCAGGCTGGCAGGCAGGTGAGCAGTTAGGAGCCAGTAGTCCCGGATTGTGAGAGGAATCCTAGATTAAAGAGGGGAGGGTGCAGGTTGGGCTGAGTGGACCCCCCAACCCCCGTGCATGAATTTTGTGCATTGGGCCTCTAGTAATAATAAGAAGAAGCTAATACTCATGTAGTGCTTACCTGCAACATTCCTCTTAGCAACCCTGTAAAGTGAGTATGGGTATTATTCCAACTTTACACATAAGAAAACTGAGGCACAGAGAAGAGAGGTGACTTTTCTAGGACACGTGGTTCTTGCTTCTCTGTCCATGGCCACCCCATAGTATTGGAAGACCACCCTTTGGCCCTCTCTGAGTCTTCCTATTGCCAGACTACCCTTCACTCACCCTTGTTCAGTTCTACATGAGCTTCCTCTTTAGAGTATTTGTTCCAAAGAAGGCCCTATTTTCTAGGAGTGTTTTGACCTATACAGAGGAGAATTGTATTGTTGGTTCTCCTTGTACCTACTGCCAGTCTGCCATGAGCTTTGGGAGGAGGTATTAAAAAGAAGAAAGGATGTTTTCAAGCTGGGTATCACTGGAAAGTGATCGGATGGCCTGTGCTGGTCCACCGGCCCCAGATGCCAGATAATGGAGATTGGGATCAGCTGTGACCTAATTATGAGTTTCGTAAACCTGTATTGTGTCCTTCATTTTCTAGCTCATTGACCACCCAGAGGGGGAGGGAAAATGAATGAGTTTCTGGCCAAATCCTTCCTGCCACTACCATGTGGCCAAGGTCACAGGCCAGTGATGTCCAGAGGGAGTTAAGGGGGTGGGCTCTTTGTTATCCTTTCTGAATGGATCTGGCAGGGAATGAGGCAGAAGAAAAGGTAGATTAGCAGACATTACCTCACAAAGACTCCTTGATAGGAATGTCTTCTCATGCCCATTGTAGAGCTAGGAATTCATGATTTGGCACTCTGTGACAGTCAAGATAGCAAGTTAATACAGCCCATGTTCATACAACTACATGTATGTAAATATACGTACATGAAACTATCATATATCTGGTATATAACATGTATTTTATGATTTTCTTGGGAACAAAGACTGAGTTGAAGTTGTGCTAAGGGACCTAGTTTCTGTCAAAGACAGAGGTGCTGTCCACTAATCTATACTGTTTTGAGATATCATTGACATCAGTGGTCAAGATCAACCTTTATGTTGCTGCTGCTACATGAAAGATATTGTGCTTAGGTTGCCAAGCAGTAGCCCAACATAGGTTTTCTGGAAGTTGTTTTCAACCATTCTCTTTAATTCAGTTAGAAGCAGGTTCCAAAGAAATGCTTAACTCCTAATCACTTAGAACTAATATCCAACCTGTTTGGCTACTTGGGCAAAGGGTGTGAGACCACACTGAATTGGAAGAAGCCTTCTTACTTCCCTTCTTTAAACTTAATAATAAATGTCCAGGTTATTATCATTGGGGTTTCAGATAGATGGTTTAGATGTAACATTAAGTAAGGATTGGAGTGGGGGAAGAAGGCAACAGATTATGTAGCTGTAGCCATGGAAAGATTATTTGCAGTCCTGGCCAGTAGTCAAGTAGTTGGAGCATTGTCCCATATACCAAAGGTTGTGGGTTCAATTCCCCATCAGTGCACATACACGGGTTGCAGATTAAGTGCTAGGTTGGGGAGCTTACGAGAGGCAGCTGATCTATATTTCTTTCTCTCTCTCTCTCTTTTCCTCTCCCTTCTTCTCTCTCTCTCTAATCAATAAAAACATATCCTCAGGTAAGGATTTTAAAAAAAGAATTATTTGAGCCCTACAAGTGAACTCCTTGACTTTTTAGGTATACTTCTCTGTCTAGAGCCAACACGATACAATATATGGTTCCCGCTCTGTGATGCAGACAGAGATGTCTCAGGGCTACCATATGTATTTATTATGAAGTACATGAATAAATCACCACTCAAATAGAGCAAATGCATTGCTATTAAAAATTAACAGAGGCTTTCTGTTGTCTGTTGTCCCCATCACTTTCCCTTTAATGAAATAACTATCTGGAATACCACCTAATAGCCTGAGGTGCCTCTGAGAGTGAAGCGTATTTTACCAATGCTTTCACTTAATCAGACTGGCCTGGTTTTAGGGGCCCCCCTTTTCCAAGTAACTCACCTTGAAGTGAAAACAGGATGGATTTGTCCATGGGCTAGGGAAGCATTTGGCTAGCAGGCTGCTTTTCAGCCCAGACACCTGTTCTAAGGAGCCTGGCATTTTCTTAAAAAAATAAAACAAAAACCCCACAAAACAATCTTTATTTTTTTCTGGTAGCTTCCTCTTTTTTTATTTTGTCAAACATCGTTTGTGGGCATGTGTTGTTGGAGGGAAGTTGCATGTTTGTACACACTTGAGATGTCACTATAGTTTCTTCTGTCAATTTCATTCCAACTCAACTGGAATGAGAAAATATGACAATTACTAGACACCCAGAAGGAGCCTTTAGATTCCAGAGAGTGAAGAGCAGAATGGTGGCTAATTTTACTTATAAAAAAGATAGCAAAGAGATTTCTTAAATGCTGAAGTAAAAGATGATCTCTTGCTCTCCAAAGCAAGGTGCAAAGATCTCAACAGCAGAAATGAGTTGTTTCTGCCATGTGTGTCCCAGTGGACAAGGAGAAGAGAGGTAGCACTGATTGAACACCTACTGTGTGTCTTTACCGGTCATCTTGGTTAATTTCAGTGAACAAGAAAATGGTATTTCCACCAAACAGCAATAAAAATGACAAATCTTAGAGTTTGGTTAGTGACACCGAGGAGTCTTCTCAGTGAATATTTGAAAGAGCTCTTGATTCATTACATCAGAGACCAGGAACAATCCCTTGATAGTAAATCTGCTGTTTGGGAGTCATTTTGATGGTCTAGAGAAAAAGGCGGGCACTTTTGAGGTTCCCACAACCCATCCCCCATCCCTTCTTGAGGGGGATAGTAGTCTGGATCCCTTATTGGTACTATTGCTGTTGGCCTCTTATTCCCTACTCCACCAGCCTGGGAAGATTCTTCTCCCAAAGAGCCCTATATGATTAGAAGGAAGCCATCATTGGTAATTGATCATCCACTGCCTCCATCCATCCTAATACTTTCCTCAGCGCTGTGTTTTGCTCCCATTTATTGATACTACAGTCTTAACAAAGCAGCACATTGATTACAGTCATGTGAGGGCTTGAGCCTCATCAAAGCAAATGAAGGGACAGGAAATGAATACAATTTCCATTAATGACCTAGATTGAATCTTCAGGCATTGCTTAGATATTTAATTTAATTCTGATTTTTAAAAATGTTGGGGGGAAGATAGTTGGAAACACCAACTATCATGGTGTTTTCTACATGATACATTATTAGCCAGAGGGAAGCTTACTTCCTTAGTTGAAATTGGAGGGAAAAATGTCAGCCTCCAAAATCTCCCCAGGTTCTGATGAATATAGTTTTAGATTTTTAATATAGTTGTTTCAACTGGGGAGTTTTCCCTTTGTTTTGGAGTTTTTGTGTGAAATATTTTTCTTTTCAATTTGGGGGACCACTTCTCTAAGAATGGAGAAGTGATTTCCTTTTCTTTTCCATTGAAAATATAACTGCATTCATTTATTCAATAAATATTTATTGAGTGTGCTATGTGCCAGACACTGTTTCAGAGGGCTAGAATACATCAGTGAACACAAAGAGAAAAACTATCCTTCGTTGTGTAGAGCTTACATTCTGGTAGGGGGAGAGAGGTAATAAAAATAACTATTATAAGTCATTTACTTTTATGCTATGTAGTATGATGATGAGAATTATTAAAAAAAGAACCTGGCTAGTGTGGCTTAGTGGTTGAGCATTGACCTAGGAATCAGGAGGTCATCGTTTGATTCCCGGTCAGGGCACATGCCCGGGTTTCAGGCTCATTATCCGATAGGGGTATTGTAAGAGGCAGGAGATCAATGATCCCATTTCATCACTGATGTTTCTCTCTCTCTCCCTCTCCCTTCCTCTCTGAAATTAATAAAAATTATTAAAAAAAGAATTATAAATAAAGAAAAAGCACACTAGGATAAGTGGATAGGACTGCTAGGTAAGAGGAGATGAAATAGTTAGCCAGGTAGATATTTAGGGAGATAAGGCCAGCACATCTGGAGTGGAGTGGAAAAGGAGGAGGGTTAGCTACTGGGAGCCAGAGCATATCTTGCCTTGTTAGCTATTGAAGGGACTCGAGCTCCTACTATGAGTTGATATGGGGAGCCTCTGCATTCTTGAGCAGATGACTAACACGAGTTGACTTGGTTTTTAAGATGCTTGCTTTGGCTCCTATATTCTTAATGTTTCAAAAACAATTTTCTTGCCACATGATTCCTGTTTGTTTATGTGCAGTTGTCATTATTTACTATAAAACAGATATTGCCCACTGTGGCACTAAGTGAGTGTCTGTTCACTCCTGATGAGTTGTTGTAGCATCTAGATTTACCTACAGTTCACTCTGAAGTTCTTTATGCCAAGCTTTAATATGGTAATGCAAGAGTGTATGGTGCCTAGGAAAAGGACAAAAAAACAATAATACATTACTCCCTGGAGCATGAGGTTTGATTACCTTTGTCATTATTTCCAGCCAATACAGCCACAGACATAATTAGTGGTTATGCAATTGCACAATAACATTGTCTGAGGCCTCATTGCCCCTTAACACATAAACCTTCTTTGCCATCTTTTCATGAACCTTTAAAGAACACACCACCTACATAATGAAAGAAGCCACAAGCCCCGGCCTTAAAGGAATTGTATTGATTTGTAAGAAGAGAGAAGCTATCTCATGCTGTTCTCACTAACCTGGAAATAGACACAGCGTTTTATCTGCCACTCTGTTTCCTGTTGTAGATCTACATAATAAATCCATTAATCTAACTGTTCATTCATCCTTTCATCCACTCATGCATTTACCCATCTGCCCATTCATCTATGTGCCTGCCCATCCATCCAGTCTATCTGTTTGTATACCTGTCCATCTATCTACCCATCTGTCCAAGTTCTATTTATTGAGTGACTATTTTGTGTGGGGACCATATATATTTCGGGAGGCAATATATTTCATGGTTAAAATCAGAGTATAGCCTCAAACTGCCTGGAATTGAATCCTGCCCATTACTTAAGCTATAGGACCATAGGTGCTGTAGTATTTGAGCCTCAGTTTCCTCACCTATGGGTTGAGAACAATAATCAAACATATATCAGAGAGCTGTCATGAAGATCACAAAGTGAATTGATCCAAGACCCTTTCCTTCTGTCCTAGAGGAATAGCTTTAGTAGTTTGAGTTTGCATTCAGTCATCTCTCCGTTCCTTTTATCATCAGTTCATGCCTTCCCAATTTATCCAGAAGTCTATCGAGGACCCAGCAGGTGTTAGAGAATTCGGGTTTTTGTGAGAAATGGGAGCTGTAGATGCATCCTTAGTCCCTAGTCCCTATCACAGTGCTTGGCATGTGCACAGTAGCCAGTATACATTTTAGGAAATGAATGCAAGTTCCTGCTCTTGAGGAGTGTTCCCTGTGTCCACAGAAGGCCATGCCAGATGGGAGTGTCACTTGGGCAGCTAGCCAGGGACAGAGAGCAGAGCAGGCACAATTGAGCACAGGCAGAGGGAGATGAATCCTCCAGCTGCTTCTGTGGCCTGAAAATGTAATGCAGTTTCTTTCTGGGACTGGCTCTTTTGTTCTGGGCTTGGATTCTGTCTTTGTGTCAATGACTTGTCTGACGTTTCTGGGACTCTGTCTTGATACACAGTTCAGGCAGGTGGGATCCCAGTAGGGAACTATGTATGTCTCTGTGTATATTCCTGAAAGAGTTTAACCTTGGGCCAGTATTTTGACTTTATGGCACGTTCCTATATTATCTCACACCTGTTTGGGGTAAGGGTATTAAATTTGGCTTACCTTTGAGAGATACACTGGTGGTGTTTACACTTAAACTTGCTGTGACCCATTTTAGTGCAAAAGGATGGGGAAGCCTCTAGAAAAAGCGGTCACATTTAAGGGGATAATCACAGTGGTGACTAAAGTATATTTTGAAAACGTGAAGGATTAAATATGGGGCACTCTGGAGTCAGACTGTCTGGGTTCAAATAATGGCTCTATTTTTCATTGGCCATATAATCTTGAGCAATGTTATTTATATTTCTATGCTTTACCACCCTACATGTGCCTGATCTTGCCTGTGCCTTAGTTTTATTGTTGTAATATGATTATAATAATTAAAGCTATCTCATTGGATAGTTGAAAGGATTAAGTGAGACAATATTTTTAAAATATATTTTCATTGATTTTTTTAGAAAGAGAGAGAGAGAAACATCAATGTGAGAGAGAAATATCAATCAACTGCCTCCTGCAACTATAGCATTTTCTATGACCTAGACTGTGAATCGAACTGGCGACCTTTTGGTGCAGAACAATGCTCGACCCACTGAGCTACATTATCCAGGGCTGAGATAATATTTTTGAAGTACTTACGTTCCAGGCTCATAAGCATTCAATAAATGTTAGCTGCCATTTCTCTTCCTTCATCTCTTCCGTCACCTCTTTTTTCTCCTCTTAGTACTACCACCATTACTTTTTAGAGTAATGTTATTATGACAATTCAATTTGATAATGTTTGTGAAGGTAGGTAATTGTCAGTCACAGTGCCTGTCACAGATAAGCTCTCAACAAATGTTTCTGTTATTTCATATCAACCATTACAGTCCATCCCTAAAGTCTCAGGGACTTCCTTATCATTTTCCCCAAACCTAATGCAATATATTCACATTTCTGGTGAAAAGAAGAATTTCGGTTCAACCGACAGACTAGGCCTGCCTTGTCTTCCCACTGCCCACTGTGGTAGACCCAGAACAGACACTTGTGGTGCATAACTCTATGTGGCTTTGTGTTGAATGAGGATTGTAATTGCGTATATCTTGTTATCCACAAACTTGCAGCTTAAGACACCCCACAGTTATTACCTTCCAGTTTCTGAGAGTTGGGAATCTGGGAACAGCTTCACTGGGTCTTCAGCCTAGGGTCTCTCACAGGCCGTAGTCCTGGTCTCAGCTAGGGCTCGGCTGGAGAAGAATCTACTTCCAAGCTCACAAGGCAGTTGGCACAATTCTACTGTGAAGTCTCCTTTGGTTGAAGGTCTCAGTTCCCAGCTGACTGTTAGATGGGGGTTGTCCTTAGTTCCTTGTGATATGTGGGCTTCACACTATGGTAGCTTGCTTCATCAAGGGAGAGAGAGAGAGAGAGAGAAAGAGAGAGACTGAGAGAGAGAGAGAGACTGACTTTGTAACAAGATGGCAGTTGGAATGTTATATAATACTAGGGCCCCAGTGTACAAATTCGTGCACCTTGAAAGGAACTATGGGACACAAGGCTGTGTTTTGACTCATCCTCCGCACCCCTGCCTGGCCCCTCCTGCTGCGGCCTCTGGTCCCCTGTCTGCCAGCAGCCCCTCTCCCACTGCCGCCACTCACACTGCCGCCACTCCCATGTGCTGATGGTGCCGGCCCTGCTGACAGCACTGGGTGATTGGGGCCGGCGCTGCCAGTGGGTGCGAGCAGCAGCTGCTGCGCCAATCACCCCTCAGGATAAGGGGGAGATGAAGAAGCCCTCAGGAGTGATCAGAGCCAGCAGCCGCTTCTTGCACCCACTAATGGCGCTGAGTGATCAGGATCGGTGCTGGCAGTGGGTGCGAACGGTGGCTGTGGCACCGGTAGTTGGTGTGAGAGGCAGCTGCCAGCTCTAATCTCCCCTCAGGAGCAGAGGGAGGTGGAGAAGCTCCGAGGGGCAATCAGGGGTGAACAGGTGTGAACAGGGCTGGCGTTGGCAGCAGGTGCGAGCATTGGACATGACTGCGGGAGCAAAGAATTTTCAGTAACCACGAGAGGCTCACCCCGATGACAGTGACCAGTGTTCCGCCTTGGTCTGGTGCTCCTACTCACCTGTTCCACCATCCTGCTGCAGCTGAAGTCTGCCATGTTCTGCGCTCTGCTGCCTGCTGTAGATGCCCACAATGCTTCACGTGCACTCCCTGGTGATTGGCGCACATCATAGCAATCTGTTGTTCAGTTGTTAGGTTGTTCTGACGTTTGGTCTATTTGCATATTATCCTTTTATTATATAGGACTAGAGGCCCGGTGCACAAAAATTTGTGCACTGGTGGTGGGGGGGTTGTCCCTCAGCCCCACTTGTGCCCTCTCACAGTCTGGGACCTCTCGGGAGATAACAACCTGCTGGCTTAGGCCCGCTCCCAGGTGGCAGACGGCAGGCCCAAACTCTAGGTGCCTGCTCTGCAGCCCCTGGTCGGGCTCAGAGCAGGGCCGATTGGGGAGTTGGGGTGCCACCCCCTGTCATGCACAGAGCAGGGCCAATCGGGAGGTTGCAATCCCATCCCCAGTCACGCTCAGGGTAGGGCCGATTAGAGGGTTGGGGCACCGCACCCTGTCCCACTCAAGGCAGGGTTGATGGGGAGGTTGCGGCACCACCGCCTGTCATGCACAGAGCAGGGCAGATCAGGGGGTTGTGGCACCACCCCTGTCACATACAGAGCTGGCCGATCAGGGGGTTGGGGCACTGCCCCCTGTCACGCACAGAGCAGGGCCCATCAGGGGGGTTGGGGCTCCGTACCCTGTCACACACAGAGCAGGGCTGATCAGGGGGTTGGGGAGCTCCCCCCTGTCACGCACAGAGCAGGGATGAACAGGGGGTTGGGAGCTCCCCCCTGTCATGCACAGAGTAGGGCCAAAAGGGGAGTTGGGGCACTGCCCCCTGTCACACACAGAGTAGGGCAGATCAGGGGTTTGGGGTGCCACCCCCTGCCACCCACAGAGCAGGGCCGATCAGGGGGTTGGGGCACTCCCCCCTGTCACACTCAGGGCAGGGCCGTTGGGGAGGTTGCAGCTCCACACCATCACACACAGAGCAGGGGCCATGGGGGTTTAGGGTGCCGCACCCTGTCACACACAGAGCAGGGCCTATCAGGGGGTTGGGGAGCTCCCCCCTATCAGGCACAGAGCAGGGCTGATCGGGGGTTGGGGCTCCTTCCCCTGTCACGAACAGAGCAGGGCGGATAGGGAGGTTGTGGCCCTGCCCCTTGTCACACACAGAGCCGCAGGGCGATCAGGGGGTTTGGGCGCTGCCCCCATCATGCTGCTCCAGGGGTCAGGAGGCCTTGTGGCTCCACTGATCCCAGTGCTGGGAGGCCTCACGGCTCCGCTTGACACTGGGGCAGTGAGGCCTCGCTGCTCAGCTGATCCCGGTGCTGGGAGGCATATTACCCTTTTATTCTATAGGATAGAGGCCTGGTGCATGGGTGGGGGCCGGCTAGTTTGCCCTGAAGGGTGTCCCGGATCAGGGTGGGGATGCCGCTTGGGTGCCTGACAAGCCTGGATGAGGGGATGACGGCTGTTTGTAGCTGGTCACACCCCCTTCAGGGTGGGGGTCCCCACTGGGGTGCCTGGCCAGTCTGGGTGAGGGGCTGAGGGCCGTTTTTAGGCTGGCGGGTGACTGAAGCTCCCAACCTCTCCTTTTTTTCTTTTTCTTTTTTATTCTGGGATTTATTTACCTTCTGTGGCTGTCACTGGAGCTGAGAGCCGGCTTTAGCTCTGAGGCTTGGCTCCAGCTCTGAGACCTCGGCTGCTGAAAGCAGGTATCTGGGTTTGTTTGGGTTCTATAATTGAAACACTGTTGCAACTCCAGCTCAGCCAGCTGGCTGAAAGCATGAGGTTTGTTTAGCTTCTATAATTGCAACATAGTTGCTTAGAGTGCAAGCTCAGAGCCCAGCAGCGGCAGGTGGGGAACCTTGGCTTCCTCCTTCACTGGAGGAAGCAAGCCTCCTGTTCGCTTCAGCTGCCTGGCTGCCGGCCGCCATCTTGGTTGGCAGTTAATTTGCATATCGTCCTGATTAGCCAATGGGAAGGGTAGCAAAGTTATGGTTAATTACCATGTTTCTCTATTATTAGATAGGATAGGCTCAGAAGTAACATCCCATCCTCTTTGCCATATTCTATTAGTTAGAAATAAGACACCAGTTTCACCCACACACAAGGAGGGGATTATACAAGAGTATAAATACTAGGAGGTGGGGACCATTGGGGGCCATTTCAGTCTCTTATACCCCCTAATTTTCCAGTAGAATTCTGGAAAGTGAGCTTTTCAGAAACTTCTGGTTTTGTTTTCCTTTTTTATTCCCCTGTAAATAGAAACCTATCCTTCCATTAATGAACATTTCAATTTCATGCATGCTTTGTCTTCCTTCTGATGGATTGTCAGTGGGCAGTAGCTCCTAACAAAGAGAACAGTTTTAAGGTTCTTTTCCTTCTCAGCCTCTCCATTAAGTGGTTAATGATCTGGAAGCAAGTACTTGGAGGTGCTATGGGAGCTCCTATTCAAAGGCACACTTTGTAGAGAAAAGCTGCCTTCTGTGGTGATAAAGTGAGGATGGTTAGCCCCTAATTTATCTGTTTAGTAAAGTTGGATATGTGTACCTCCAGTTTGTTTGTTTGTTTTTTTGTCCCACAAATGAATGTGCTAAGAGGATAAAGTATAGGATAGAACTGTAGGAGCTACAAGGAAAGTATAGGAAAGGCTTTCTCTACTTCCCTTGGGGCTCAAAGGGAAGACAAGCTATATGGAAACATGGTTACAAGTTGGTAGAGGTGCCAGGAAGAGCTTCCTTGTAATTGTTTCCATTCATGTGGTTCTATTCAGTGCTATTTAGATGGAAACAGAGTCATCCACTCCTCTTACTTATTATTCAAAAAATTTTTTTAGCATTTTTTATGACCAGGTACTGTGCGAGGTGATGGGGTTACAATAAGACCTCAAAGGCTAATTTTTTGGCTCAAGCATTATCCTCCAAATCTTTTTTCTGTTTCCTAACTACCACTTGTGGGAGTAGGCAGCTCTATTTTTCTCCTCCTTGGAGGCTATAGAATGTAGGCAACCACAGGTGATCAAGCCTTTTTTATTGCCCCACTCTGACTTCATTATCTCTCTTTTACTTACCATGCTGTTTCAGAGCCAGTATACATTAGTTACCTATGGCTGCATAACAAATGAACCTAGGACTTAGCAGCTGATAACATCAACATTTATTACTCCATAGTTTCTATGGGTTAGGAACCCAGACATGCCTTACCTGGGTCTTCTGGCTCAGTGTGTCTCACAGGACTGTAATCAAGATATTGACTGGGCTGCTGTCATTTTAGGGATTGGTCAGGGGAAAGATCTGCTTCTAAACTCCTCATTTGGTTGTTGTCAGGATTCAGGTCCTTGCAGGTTGTTGGACTGAGGGCCTCAGTTCCTCATTGGCTGTTGGCCAGAGGCTTTCCTCATTGCCACAGATCTCTCTACAGGGCAGCTCATGATCTGGCAGCTTGCTCTATGTGAGAGCAATTGAGAAGAGCCAGAGAGTATAAACAAGACCAAAGCTACAGTCTTTTGTACCTAAACTTGGAAGACATATCCCATGACTTTTCTTGTATTATATCACTTAGCAGCAAATCACTAGATCTCAAAAGTTGGAGAGGATTACCTTTGGCCATGAATACTCAGAGGCAAGGGTCATTGGGAGCAATTTTAGAAGTTGTCTACTATAGGCAGGGTCATATTTTAATTCTAGAAAGTAGTTGATATGAAAAAGCTCAAGACCTAATGAATTACCCAGGAGCTACCCCTTACCCATTCATAGTTGTCAGCCTTTTTCATATTTTCTGTGGTCTCAGAACAGAGAGGGGGGGCATTGGGGGGTGAGATGCCAAAAGTAAGATATTATTTTTTACAAAGAATTATCAAATATTAAATCTGGACAGGGCATTAGAAGCCCTTATGGAAATTAAGCAACTGTAGCCTAGAGATCTTTTCTATGGCCCCCTGGGATCCATCATACCTGCCAATCCAAGACTGCACACTGGACCTCCTAGAAAATCCACGAAGGTTCAGAGACATTTTCCCAAAGGCAGTCTCCTTTTTCTAGTTTCTTCCAGAACCTCCTGGGAGATCATGTGACCAGCATTTCCCATATACTTCCCCAAACATCTCAAGTGTCACCCAGAAGCCTTGTCACCTGCCTGCTGTCTGTCTAGCCAACCTTTGTCACACAGGTTGATTCTGCTTTATGCCCAGGAAAGAAATCATGTTTAGGATACATAATAGTTTTTTAATTAACATATCTGCCACACTTGAGTCAATAAATTTCATCTCTTATCTGCAGGGCTGACTGCCTTCTGGGAATCACTGGATCTGGGGTCGTAGGCAGAGCATGCTGGGTACTATGGCTGCAGGTCTGCCCCCTGAGCACAAACCAATAGTCAATGAATATTCTCTTCTGTATTTGAATAGCAACAGTTGAAAAATGCATAAGAGCTTTTCCAAAGAATTTTCCATTTGTTATTTTTCAGTTTTTTTTTTTTTCTGAGCAGTAGCCTGCTGTAAAACATATCAACTTTTCCTTTCTGCTTGTAATCTAAATAGATCTGATTGTGTCTCAGCTACTCTGATATGAGATATTAACCACTTAGGGCCATTGCAAGAAATGGTGCTAAGCGCTAAACTCCCTTGCCTTTTCGTTTGTTTTACACTCCTGTGGGAAACCTTGAACTACTCCCACAGAGAAGATGAAGCAGAGGGTTAAGGGCTGTAGGGTGGGTGGGGAAGGGGAAGCAGTGGTGGCTGCTTCCAAGGAGTCTTCCATGGACTGATGCCATGCGTCCCTGTCCAGTGTGAATTTGGGTAATTTATAAACTATTTTTTTCTATGTTTAAAATATTATTGTTTTTATAAAGTCTTGATGTGTTTGTGAGGCAGCTCTGTTTCTGCATCAGACAATGTCTAAGTCTCACTATACTAAAGGAGCTATAGTTACTTGGAAGGAAATGGTGCCTTCTCTTTTTCTATTTAATGCCACTGGCAGAAGTGTGAGGCTGGGGAAATGTAACTTATGAGCTCTTACCTGTCTTTAATGACATTTTTTTTGCAATATGTTTATTTAGTTAATGCAACTCAACCTATTAAAATAGCACCTGTAAGTAGGTGAAATATTAAATTGTTTATTACCCTTAGGTTATTTTTAAAGCCATTCTTAGAAATGAGAAACTAAAACCAAGCTTGGGTGATACTAAGATGGTGGGATTTGTGGCCAGATGCAAATAAAAGAGGCTAGGAAGAAAGGCCAAGAAAGCAAAGCAGTGGACAACTAGCAGCTCTGTGTATCCAAGAAGCCACAGATCCTCACAAGCAATTGGCAGGGGCCCAGGAGAAAACAGATGATTGGCACCCGGGATGTCTGGCAGGGATCTAGGATGTGTGTGGGCTGGGATTTCAATCTTTGGAGAGGATCAATGCAGAGCAGGCCTATAATAACAATGTGGGATTAGGGCAAGGCAGAGAAGCATGAGAAGATTTGAGGTACAAGCGCTTGGTCAGGTCAGGACCACAATCAGAGCAGGGTCAAGATCCAGGCTCCAAGGTCTTACACTTCTTTTATTCTCCCTGACCAGATGCAAGACTGGTCTCTGGAACAGAGCCTAACCCAAAGGTGGGTTTTATGTGGCACCAAACACAAGAAGGAACATCATTCATGGCCTGATTTCTCTAGGACACATACCTATTGTTCCAGCATAATAATTAGCAATGCTTTCTTATCACTTAAAAGTGACTGCTTTGAATGATAAATTACCCAGTTAACCTAATAATTTCTAAAATGTGTTGCATAGAAAATCTGTCTTGCAGAATGCTACCCAGAAGCCACAAAGCAGATGTGGTCTGGTCCCAGAAGTAAGGAAACCCCAGAATTAACTGGAATTAAATGGGATTCTTTACTGCAGGACTTCTCGCTGCCTTTAATGTGCTCATGTGTAGTATGAATCTTCAAGAAGGGATAGGGTTCTTAGTTTCTCATCCTAAATTGATCTATTAGTGCACTTTGGTATCCCTGAGACTACTATTCTGTGAAACACACTTTGGGAAACTCTAGTGCAGTGGTTCTCAACCTTGGCTGCACATTAGAATCACCTGGGAATCTTTTTAAAATCCTGATTTCTGGGCCGCATCCTCCAGAAATTCTGTTTCTTTGTTATGGGGTGGGGCCACAACATTAGTAACAAAGAAACAGAATTTCCGGAGAATGGGTCAGTATCGAACAAACTAACCCAAGGAGAATGATGAAGCATTGATCTGTAAGCCTTATCAAGTGTGCAGACTGAAGTCCACCCACACAGAAAAGTTTTCTTAAAATGAGGTGTAGGAGAGAATGGAGCAGGAAAAAGAGAGAAAGATTGGCTTTGCTTTTGTCTTGGAATTACAAATTCAGACAAGGAGTATGAGCAGTGTCTTGTTTGTAGCAGAGCCAAAGAATGCTCTTTCCTATTAATGTTGTTGAAGGACCCAGGCTCCTTGTGATGATGGCAAGGACTTCAAACTCAAATGCCTATGGAAGCTTGAAACATGTGGAGAACGAAGACTGCTTGCTGGGTGGAGTCTAGGGTGATGTGAGGAGAGCACACCCCTTCTGAAGGGGACTGCCTTTTTGGAATCAGTGAGTAAACTGCCTAGGAGTAATATGGCCATCATTTTGCCAGAAATTTCCATTTTTAAAGAAAAGTTGAAAATCCATATTTTTATTTTTCTGATTTTGGTATATTGCATTTAATTGAACTATTTCACACATTCTATTGTCCAACTGAAATATATAGACTTCCAGTCAGTGATCTCTGTTTTATGTTATTCAAAGAAGGGAACATGATTTATCGTGTGTCTACAGTGTTGTAGGCATTGTATAAGCCACCTCATAAAGCTCTCCAAACAGCCCCATGTTTAGAAATCATCATGACCATCTTGCAGATGGAAGTGAGGCTCAGAGAAGTAAAATGACTTTGCCAAGGTCACACAGCTCACAAGAGACTAATTCAGGTCTGAATTCAGGTTGGTCTGGCTGGAAAGAGCTGCAGATTTGGTGATGCCATGGCTGCTCTCCTTGGGGAGGGAAGAGTCCTTCTCAGGATTATTAATTGCATCATGATTAGTGGTGTCTAGGGCCATGCCACTGTTCTCCAGAGGTTAGCCCTGCTGGTCTCTGGTGCAGATGCTAGGCTGGCTCTCCTTTGATTAGCATGAACCACAAGTTAGTAATTGATTACCAACCTTTCTGGGGTTGTCAAGCTTAGATTTATTCCATTTTGTGAAATCACCCTTCCATGTCCTTGAAGTCCGTATATATAGTCTACATTATCGAGATATTTCATGTGTGAAATTAAGCTTCCTGAATTGTAACCAAAATGTGGTTATTAGCCTCTAATTGGAGGTATGCAGGTGGTGGTAGTGGTGGTGAAGTCTATCCACTGATATGCCAGCTGTCTTTAAAATGAAGGTAAATTATCATTCATTTTATACTTGGAATTCTGTGACACAACCAGAGCGAGGAGTCAACGCTGTAATCTGTGCCCATTGCTCATTTATGAATAGGTTATGAACTCTTAGAGGATTAGGCTTCTGTCTGTATGGTTCTCTTTCTGCAGAGATGAAAGCTTTCACAGCATTATCTATAATTGGGTGTTTAATAAATGCTTTTTGATGAGGATAATGGTATGGAAATACAACTCTTGCGATCCAGAGCTTGCCTGGATTTCCTGCCTCATTAGGAAAGAAGAAGAGGTGAATATGAATGCTTGGGTGAATATGAATGTAGATCTCATTCAGGAAACCACACTTGCTCCTAGCATGAAATCCTGGGGAGAGAACAACTTAAAGGGTGTGGCTAAGACAGACATTCTGTTGACTGACACTAACACCAGTATTCACCAATGTAGAATCCAGTTATGCATTTTCTAGGCCTCAGATTGCTAGACAAATCACACCAAGATTTACACAAAGTCACGGCCATTAGGGTGTGCGATGGCAGGCATACCAGTGTCCCACTGAGGTGAAGGCAGACGTTAATGGTTTTCTTTATGTTTGTATGATTATTTGATCTCTGACTTTGGTGGGCAGATGGGTTTTTATAAGCTCTTCTCATCTAGCTTTTATTTTAAGATTATTTTAGAGAGAGAGGAAGGTAGGAGAGAGAGAGAGAGAGAGAGAGAGAGAGAGAGAGAGAGAGAGAGAGAGAGAGAGAGAGATTTGTTGTTCCGCTTATTTATGCAATCATTGGTTGATTCTTGTATGTGCCCTGACTGGGGATCAAACCCACAACCTTGGCATGTCCAGATGACACTCTAACCAACTGTGCCACCTGGCCAGGGCCCATCAAACTTTCTGAAGTGTTTATAGTTTTTTACTTTTTTTTTTTTTTAGGGCTGTTTTACAGTTGCTTTTTCTTGTTTTGTATGCTAGAACATAATAGATTCCAACGTGCATACTAAAGTAAATATTAAGTCTTTTGTTGAGCTTCCTAAAGGCCAAGTGGTATTTCCTTTTTATAAAAAATGTTATAAGTGTGGCCAATGTAGCTGGATGCCCTAAGTATATCAAAAGGCCCTGGGAAGTTTTTCTTTACCACCAAGGTGAATTCTTGAAGCAAATTGATGTTGAGCTTCCATCGCAATGTGAATACACTTAATGTCACTGAAGTACACACATAAAATTTTATGTTTTGTATATTTTACCACAATAAAAAATATTTCAAGCATGTAATCAACCATCAAGTTTGTCAGACTGATCCATAGCGCATGGGCCATATTTGCATGCAGTACTGTAAATGTATGAGTAGGGAATATTACTCTATAACACTCAAGTGCAGGAAATAGCATATCATTTTATTTTCTCTAAAGCAAATTAAATTTGGCTCCAAGTTCTCATCTATTGGAAGTGTGTGTGAGAAAATCAATCACATTATGTTTGAGGAAACACATTTCATAGGATTCTTATATTGTTTGGGCAGACTTTCATGAGATCAGGAAAATGAGGAGGGGGATGGGGGGTTAGATCCTTCCCACAGGGCTCCCTTGTGATTATTTTTCCCTTTGCCACATATTGCAACTCTCCAATTCAGTCCTTTACTGCCAAGCTCAGAGGCTTGCTGGTCCCAAGTAGCTCCTCATAATGGCCCTCTCTACTGACCACAGATTTGGCCAGAGAGACACTTTTTGTTCTTCTTCAGGCCACAGGGTGGGTTCCATAGGAACCTTCAGGAATCCCTTCCATCCTGGGTATTACTCAAAGGGGACATGGGTCTTTATTATTTACAGAGACTTTCCAGTCCCTTTTCTAACTTCCACAAGGCTCATCCTCTCTGGTTGGGCTTTCTGCTTCCCAAAACTCCAGCTCTCAATCATCACAGCTCCCAGAAAAACTTTTATCTGAGGGAAGTTGAATCCTGGGCAGCTGATAACTTTGACATTTCTTCCATAAGACACAGAAGTTGTTAGTGATCTTGAAAGCATAGAATCTGAGACTCAGAATATAACCTAGGATATTTTTAAATTTTTAGCTTACTTTGTTTTTATTAATTTCTTTTTTTTTTTTTTTGAGAGAGAAAGAGGATGGGTGAGGCATAGGTAAATAGAAACATCCATGATAAAGAAACATCATCAATTGGCTACCTCATGCATACCCCCTACTGGGGATGGAGCCCACAACCTGGGCATGTGTCCTGACCAGGAATTGAACAGTGACCTCTTGGTTCATGGGTCAATGCTCAACCACTGAGCCACACTGAACCAGCAGGGTCTTTTTAAAATTTATTATTTGTTTTCTTTATAATAAAGATAATTTATTAAAAACAAAAATTAATATTTTATTTTTTAGTTATTCAATTAACATTTTCTCTTCCAGTTTTATTGAGAGGGTTTTTTTTAAATTTTGTTTTATTGCTTAAAATATTACAAAGAGTAGTACATATGTCTCCTTTCTTTTCCCCCTTGAGCTTCCCCCGGCCTTCCCTACCCCCCAGTGTCTTGTGTCCATTGGTTATGCTTATATGCATGCATATAAGTCCTTTGCTTGATCTCTTACCACCCCCCCCGCCCCCACCAAGCCTCCCCGGCCTTCCTGCTGTAGTTTGACAGTCTGTTCGATGCTGCTCTGCCTCTGTATCTAATTTTGTTCATCAGTTTACAATGGTCTTTATTATCCATAAATGAGTGAGATCATGTGGTATTTTTCTTTCATTGACTGGCTTATTTCACTTAGCATAATGCTCTCCAGTTCCATCCATGCTGTTGCAAATGGTAAAAATTCCTTCTTTTTTACAGCAGCATAGTATTCCATTGTGTAGATGTACCACAATTTTCTAATCCATTTGAGAGGGTCATTTTATTTTATTTTTTTTATTGATTGTTGACAGTATTACAGGTGCCCCCCATTTTCCCCCCACATAGCTCCCCTCCACTCAGACCCCATCCCACCTCATCCTAGGATCTTTTTTAGTATATCAAGGGGAGATAAAAATGCTTTTTGATCTTCTATATGTCAAAGGCAGCCAGAAATGGGACATGATTATTCCAATAATTTTTTGGCTATTCAAACATTAGTAATAGTAACATGATAGTTGCAAGCATGGCTTTATAGACAGAGAACTTGGGTTTGAATCTTGGCTCTGCCACTCACTGGCTACATGGCCTTGGGTAAGTTAATTAAGTTCCCCAGGTCTCAATTTCCCCATCTTAAAATAGAAATAACAGTAGTATTTTAACATTAACTTATTGTGAGAAACAAATATACAAATATGTATAAAGTAAATAAAATAGTAAGCCTGGCATGTAGAAAGTGCTCAATATAAGGAAGCTATAGTAATAATAATTATTATTACTTAACATCACTAAGACTGGCCATTCAGAATTTTAATCCTCTGGAATTCTTGCCTAGCTCTCACTTCAAGGAGTTCCAGGAAGGAGACAAGCCCTATCTACTAAATTAGGTATTGGTTCTGAGTTCCTTCTAAAGAATCTTTTGTAAGAAGTCCCTCTTGGGATACTGAACATCCACATATCTGACAGCTATAAGTGTATCGTTTTAGGAAATTCTGATCCTTTTCCTTTCAGAATCCTAGCTGGATCTCAGAAAATTACTCAAGTGTGTAAATTAATCAAGCCATTTTTGAAATTCAAACTTGACTTTTGATTGAGCCAAGTCCTGCTCCTTACTAGCTGGAGGTAGTTTCCTTTTTCTTTTGTTTGATCCCTGGTCTTTGAGAGAATGTTGATCTTGAGTCTTTGCAGGGTTGCTGACTAAATTTCAGGTAAAATTCCTTGAGATTCTTGGCTAGGAGAGGCTGCAGCAGACCAAGTGCTGTGTGCTGTGGGCACTGGTGTCCCATTTTTGGCACTGATGTGTTTCACCTTGACAATGACTTCCAGCCTGACTTGACATGTGGTACATGCACCGCATCTTTACCTCTCCCTGTGGCTATGTGTGCTGGGTGGCTTTAGAGAAAATTGTATTTCTTATGTGGCTTGGGGCTTTGTAAATTATAGAAATGTTTTCTTTCTGGTTTGAATAGAGCAGTAAAGCATGTCTCTGACTTGTCACTCCCTTCATACTTCAGTGTCTTCTAAGCCCCAATATCTCCTACTCGGCTATTACTGAGATGTTTATTGCTTGGTTCACCGAAGAGCTAAGAGAAACATCTACCTACAGGGTCAATGCTTACTCATGCCCTTCCCAGGATTCAGTGTATGGATATAGTGGGCATGTTTTAAGCCACAGGCTCATGAGCTTTGTGGCATGATTCAGTGGCATGTCTTGATCAGTTTCCTAATCTGCCCCCTCTTAGGAAGTACTTAAAAAAGGAATCACAAATGCTCTGGCCTGTGTGGCTCAGTTGGTGGAGCATTGTCCCACACACCAAAACGTGACAGGTTTGATTACCAGTCAAGGCATAGACCCAGGTTGTGGGTTCGATACCTGGTTGGGGTGCATGCAGGAGTCAACTGATTGATGTTTTTCTCTCACATCAATGGTTTTTTTCCTCTCCCTTTCTGTCTCTAAAATCAATTTAAAAAAACGTGACCACAGGTATCTACTTGTATTGGCTAGATTAATGCTGGCTGATTAGCAAATGAACCTTAAAATCTCAGTGGCTTAAAAAAACAGATGTTAGTTTTCCACTAATATGAGAAGCCCAGCCATAAGTGAGGCATAGGGCTCTGCTCTACAAAGTCATTCGGGGAACCAGGCAGACAGAGGCTCTGTCATCTTCAACAAGGCACTTCCAGGGAAGCCCTCAGTATAGACATCTATCCACAAATAGACAAAGAAAGGCATTTTGATAGATTTTATTTTCTTCAAAAATGTTGCAATAAGCAGGAAGATAGAGCTTCAGATGAAATTGTGGTTAACCATGGTGGAAAAGGAGCTACCCAGGTGAAGTTGATAGCGCTCCTTTTATCCATTTATCCTTCATTACTTAGAATAATGGAGTATTAGGCTTGGAAAGGGTCTATGCATCAATATGCTTATTTTCCTGCTCCCAGGAGGTCTAGTTCCAGATCCCAGGACTTCCATCTCCTAGTTGTACATGCTTCTTCCTCCTGCGACCCAATTCCCTGAGGGCAGCCCTAGCAACAGTCACTCTGCTGGATTTAAATCTTAGTTATAGCAGTTAGGAGTTGAATAAGTTATATTATCTGCAAAAGGATAATTTTAACAACCTCTTCATTGGACGGTTGCATTAAATGTACAACATCTGATTCACAGTGCATATGAAATAAATAATATCTATCATTATCCATACTCTAAAAATGTTTGAAATGGTCACAGTAATTCCCTTCCCACTCTGATTCTGGGGTTGGCTCCGTGACTTGCTTTGGCCAATGGGACAATAGCAAATGTGATGCAAGGGGTGACCTGAGAAATGTCTGGAGGCTTTTCATTTCTTGCTTCTCTTGGGGACCCCTGCAACTTCTACCATGTGAATGAGCCCAGGAGAGCCTGATGGACAATGAGCAATACATGGCCATGTCATCCCCATCACCTCAGATGGCACTGAGTCAATGCCCAGACGTGTGAGGGAGGCCATGCTGGACCATTAGCCCCAGGTAAACCAGCCCAGGTCAGAACCACTCAGCCTAAACAAGGAACTGTAAAAACAATGAATGTTTGTTCTTTTAAGCAGGTGGTTCATTATCTAGCAAAAGATAACCCATATAAAGGGATCACAGGTGAGAGGTGTATGTGGGTCAGAGCTGGAACTGGTACCCACCGTTTCACTCAGTCTGTCAAATGGCTGCATCTAAATGCCAGAGACACTGGAAAATGGATGGAAACCAGAGAGAAGAGGAATAAAGCTTGAGGAACAGCTGGCCAATATCTGCCACACTGGTTTACCTTTACTTTGTCAAAAGAACCATTGGGTGGTAATCGGAGTGTAACAACTTCCCAGGCAAGTTCCTTGGGCCAGGTTACTAGACAGTCACTTTTATTTTACTTTATTTGTTTGGTATTGGAAGATAGGAGGAAGGAGACCAGACAGATGTGCTGCCTCCCTGGTGGGTAGTCTGGTAAATCAGTTCCTGCGGAGGTTCTCTTGAAACCCTGAGAGAGAAAAAAGGGACCTGCAGCCCTGGCTGGGTTGGGTCAGTGGATAGAGTATTGGCCTGTGAACTGAAGGGTCCTGGGTTCAATTCTGATCAAGGGCATATGCCTTGGTTGTGGGCTCGACCCCACTTGGGGGCGTGCAGGAGGCAGCTGATCAATGATCCTCTCTCATCATTGATGTTTCTATCTCTTTCTCTCTTTCTCTTTCTCTCCCTTCCTCCCTGAAATCAATAAAAATATATTTTAAAAAAAAATGATCTGTAGGCTAAATAGCAAGGTAAGAAGGGCTTAAGCTGTGATTGCTAATCAGGGATTTTATTTCTTCCTACTGAGAAGGGAGTCAGGGCATCCCTCTTTGAGAGTGTTACTGACACATGTTTGCTTTTTGCCCTCTAGGTTCTGAAGCAGTTATGCCCCCATGCACAGTGAAGTGAGGGCAAGCTATCTCAATTAAATTTGTTCTAGTATTTCTCATCCCAGGTCATTTGTCAGTAAAATCATCCTTTCTATCTTCATCTCATACTTGGATCTCTGGGTCTTGGAACAGAAGCCTCAGAGCCTATGAATCTGATGAGGAAGGCAGCTTGGCAGTGCAGAAAGCATCCTGCCAAGGAGTCGACTGTCCAGGGTCTAGTTCTGCCTCTGCCATGTTAATTATCTCTGTGTGACCTTGTACAACATCTCTAAGCCTTAACTGTGAGCATCCAAATGACATTTATAAGGAGTGTGACACACAGTAGTTAAATATTAAATGTTAGCTATTATTATTATTATAGTCATCAACATTATCTTATTTTCTTTCCTTCTTTCTTTTGATCTAATCCACTAGTCTAATAAGAAAACAATCACAAATTGGGGTTGGGGGTGGGGGGAAGGCCTAGAAAAGAAAGGGTGGATGAGGGAGCAGGAGGTGGTGAAAAATCACACTTTTCACAATTTAAATCTTATCCCATATTTGCATGGTAAATTATAGTTTCAAAGGGCTTAATCTAGACAATCTCATTGAGTATGACTGTTCAATGAGATTCTAGGGGTGTGCAGTCAACTTGAGATAAAAAGTAAACACACAGGGAGTTAAGTAGCAATTGAGTTGAAGAGTTTGCATTAACTTTAACTCTCCAATGTGAAAAAAAAAAATTTTAAGTATCAAATTTGTTGGAGTTAACTCTTTTATGGTGATCTCCACCAACAGCTAATGGGCTAATAGACTCAACCCCATCCCAATGAAAAACCACAGGGTGGGGAGAATCAATGGAAAAGAAATATCCTTGGGTAAGGATTAACAACATAAAATAAAAAATGAAAAAGAAGAGTTAGCAAAGGAGAACCTGAAAATCTTGTTAATGTTATCCTATATAATAAAGAGGTAAATGCAAATTGACCCTCACACCCTCACACCATCACAAGATGGCCACCCCACATCATCACAAGATGTCTCTCACAAGATGGCTGCCCCCATGTTGTCACAAGATGGCTGCCCGCATATCATCACAAGATGGCCACCACAAGATGGCCACCCCCACATTGTCACAGGATGGCCAGCAGGGGAGGAAAGTTGGGGGCAATCGGGCTGGCAGGGGAGCAGTTAGGTGTCAATCAGGCCGGCAGGGGAGTGGTTAGGAGGTGATCAGGCTGGCAGGCAGAAGTGGTTAGGAACAATCAGGCAGGCAAGTGGTTAGGAGCCAGCAGTCCCGGACTGTGAGAGGGATATCTGAAACTGGCAGTCGGACATCCCCTGAGGGGTCCCAGATTGGAGAGGATGCAGGCTGGGCTGAGGGACACTCCCCGCCCCCAGTGCCCAAATTTCATGCACCAGTCCTCTAGTATACAATAATACTGACCTTGGAATTAGGAGACTTGTGTTACATGCAAGTAATTAGAATCATGTAGGCCTCAGTTATTTTTTTGTTGTTGTTATTTGTTGAAAATACTATTTATTATTCTATGGATTACAGAGATTCTTAAGGTGGTAATTGAGAAAATAGTTTACCTTCCTAGGTTTTCTGGCCATGTCTAGCTTTATATTCTTTGAATATAACTTAGGTTTCTTTCTCATGGTGTGTATAAAAATAGACATTGTAGAAATGTATAAGTCAATGTGTGTTGATTGGTGTGCAGCCAATGTCTTCATGAATAGAAGTGAAAGGGTCATTAGATTTCTTAAAATGTTGACTGAAGTAATGCTGGGTTATGAGTGGTAGTCATCAGGCTCCTACTAAGACATCACATTAATAAGTTCTGTCCTAACTCTGCCTTTTTCTAGTGCATATGGATGACTAGGATTTGAGTGAGAGAAGTGTCAGATGAGCTACTCCCACTGTTGTTTGAGTATAGGCACAGAGACGGATTATTGAGCACACCTGTTTTCCCTGTAATCGTGTTTGTCACAGAAACAGATTCCTTACGCTCATTATTTAAAAAAAACAAATAAAAAACTCAGGTTATCTCCAATTCACACTTTGTTGACCTCTTTCTCTTCATTGCATTAGTCAAGTTCAGAAGCTAGACTGTCAGCTGCCAGAGAGGCTGCTCTTTCTCTTTAGAGATAGGTGAAAACCATTAGTAATTATTTATCAAAGCTTACAGTCCTAGAAGCCGTTTTGGATTTCAATGAAATTATCCTTCCCCCTCCCCCCCCCCAAAAAAAAGCTATAAATAAACAATAGAAAAGTGTTTGGGGCAATTGTCCAATGACCAAACTTTTACCTCTACAAATGCAGGTTCATTTTCTGTTCTGAAGTCATCAGACAGAAACACAAGACATTGATGGTTTATCAAAAAATCTTGTCCAAAACCTGGAAAGGTGTCACTCCTCATGTATTCTCACTGCAAAAACCAGAGACCCAGCTTCCTGTACTTAAACTTTATGACTAGCCAAATGAATCTTTTGAGATGATATGTATGTCTTGTATGAGAATCTAAGCTGAAGCTGCAAATAGAGTAACCCTTTTTATTATTAGAACCCACAAAATATAGAAGATTAATCTAGAGACTACAGAAAAAGATCTAAAACATAGTAGCTGCTCATGAAGACGTTACAGCCTATTTGGGGAGTTAAGTCTTACCTAACTAGAACCTAATGGTTAGTGGTTCTTGGCAGTTTTAATGTTCCTATAATATAGGACACCAAATACCCAAATGTCATGGCCACCATGAAGGGCATGGGAGGTCAGAACAGAGACTGAGTTTCTGAGAAAATGGTAGTTTACATGGGGTTTCACCCACCTGTACTGGTATAAGTGCAGTGACATCCTTGGTTACTTGAATTTCTCTCCAGGTGGTTATCTACCTCAATCTGGAGTTCCAGGAGCAAAAGTTAGTTAGGGCACTTGATTAATTGGACTTTGCCTCATGTGTGACCTAAAAGAGAAAAAAGTGAGGGTCCCAAAGCAAAAGTGGCTTGAGAACCAACGAGAAAGTCTCTGTGAACTGTCAAAAACATATGGAGGTCCAGCAAAAATAGGAAAAGTGGGTTTGATTTAGGCTGTGACTGGGGATCGGCATGAGAGCTCTTGTTTGATATTTATCCTCCCTATATATGGGAGCAATCATTACCAGCAGCAAAATTTCAACCAAAGCCACACTTTTTGCATTTAGGTCTTTGTCTTTTCATCTGCTAAGAAAGTGGTGAGGTGACAATCCTTGCCCCGAGTGGTTCATGGTAGATACATCCTTATGTAGGTGAGATACTTCTTGAGCTTTCTTGTACTAAGGCATACCTCAGAAAAAACAAACAAACAAACAAACAAACAAAAACAATCCATTGTGGAGAGGTTATGGGAGCTAAGACAGGCCTGTGATGGGTTATCCCATTTAATCACTGTGACTTTTCACTGTGTGATGTCTTCTGATCCCCCAAGAGCCTAGGCATGGGAAAAAGAACTATATCTAGTAACTGTCCATCTTCTCTGAGGCATCAGATAGTCACCTTCCCTCTGGCCTACACAGAGATTGGTTATAGAATATATGATGCTGCTATATGTCAGGGAGTGGTTCAGTAATTTACCATAATACAGGTCTATAGATCAGAGTATACAAAGAATAAAATCTTTAGTATGTGAAAATTTTACAAAGAAGTTGAAACTTATAGTAGCAAAGGCTCTAGGAAGATTGGGTATTTTAGAACCTTCTATGAAATACTAGAGGCCTGGTGCACAAAATTTGTGCACTGGGGAAGAGGGCATTCCCTCAGCCCGGCCTGCAACCTCTCACAGTCCAGGAGCCCTTGGGAGACATCTGACTGCTATGGAGGTGGGAGAGGCTCCTGCCACTGCCGCTGAGTGGCATTTACCTTGTGGGAGCACACTGACCACCAGGGGGCAGCTCCTGCATTGAGCATCTGCCCCCTGGCGGTCAGTGTGCATCATAGTGACCTGTTGTTCTGCCATTGGGCTGAAACTGGTTCTGCGACATCCCCCGAGGGGTCCTGGATTGCAAGAGGGTGCAGGCTAGCCAAGGGACCCCACCGGTGCACTATTGGGGCCAGGGAGGGACGCGGGAGGTTGGCTAGCTGGGGAGGGATCCCAGGAGGGCTCCAGGGTGTGTCTGGCCCATCTTGCTCAGTCCCAATTGGCCGGACCCCAGCAGCAAGCTAACCTACTGTTGGAGCTTCTGCCCCCTGGTGGTCAGTGCACATCATAGCGACTGGCCGACCAGTCGACGGTCTGTCTCCTGGTGGTCAGTGCACATCATAGCTAGCAGTTGAGTGGCCTTAGCATATCATTAGCATATTATGCTTTGACTGGTTGATTGGCCGACCAGACACTTAGTATATTCGACTTTTATTATATAGGATACTAGAGGGTCTGTGCATGAAATTTGTGCACTGGATGGGGGGGGGGGTCCCTCAGCCTCGCCTGTGTTCTCTTGCAGTCCAGGACTCCTTGCTCCTTACTGCCAGCCTGCTTACTATTCCTTACTGCTTAGCGCACTGCTCCTTAGTGCTGCCATGGAGGTGGGAGAGGCTCTCGCCACCACCACTGTGCTTGCCAGCCGTGAGCCCGGCTTCTGGCTGAGCAGCGCTCCCCCTGTAGGAGTGCACTGACCACCAGGAGGCAGCTCCTGAATTGAGTGTCTGTCCCCTGGTGGTCAGTTCACGTCATAGCAACTGGTCATTCTGGTCTTTCTGCCGTAATGGTCGCTTAGGCTTTTATTATATAGATGCTTGTGCTAAAGACCATTTTGGAAAACCAAGGGGTCTCTTCTACCCACCAACCAGATTCAGGAAAACGTGGGCTGTGACAACCATGAATATAACCATTGAATTCTCCACATCTACTAGCTCACTACAATAGTCATGGTGCTTCAGAAGGAAATAGTTCATTTTATTCCATCTCATGGCTACCTCCATATTCTCTGTTTACTTATGAAGCATTTTGTTGAAATAGTTTCTCATTATATGTAATTTAAGACTATTTATTTATGAATCCATTTCTTCATTACACATTAATTGAGCAAATACAATGTGTCTGGCACTGGAAAATCAAAATAATAAACCACTGTTCTTTTTTTTTTTTTTATAAAAAATATATTTTATTGATTTTTTACAGAGAGGAAGGGAGAGAGATAGAGAGTTAGAAACATCGATGAGAGAGAAACATCGACCAGCTGCCTCCTGCACATCCCCCACTGGGGATATGCCTGCAACCCAGGTACATGCCCTTGACCGGAATCGAACCCGGGACCCCTCAGTCCGCAGGCCGACGCTCTATCCACTGAGCCAAACCGGTCTCGGCTAAACCACTGTTCTTATCCTTGAAATCATCTCATTGTATTTGTAGAGATAAGAAAAACAATTGCAATACAGAGTGAGAAATATCATCGAGTCACAGGAAAATTGCTAGAGGAGACAGCAACTCACTGTCTGCATTGGTTAGAAAGACTTACAGAGAAGGTGACATTTGTTCAGGGCCTCAAAGAATAAATTGGAGTTTGCTAGGTGAAATCAGGGCAAGAAGGGAAACACAGGTTAAAGGAGCTGCATGCATGAAGACACAGATGGCCTGGCAGAAGTTCAAATCTGGACCTCATCACTTACAAGCTGGGTAAACTCATGTAGCTTACTTTGAAGCCTCAATATCCTGATTTATAAAATACAGATAACTCATTTCCTGTCTACTCACAAAATTATGTTAAGACTTAATTATCCTCATGTTTTGGAAATTTGTTTGAAAATGATAAGGTTGGGAATGATTACTGAATTTGGATTGTTGTCCAACTGGTGCCCTTCGTGAGGGGAGGAGACAGTACACTACCCATCACCATGGTGAAGATTAGGGGCTATAAGGACCACAGGGGGCAGAGGAGACACAGACATTAAAATGATGGTGCTGAGAAGTTAATCTGTTTTCCTTTTTTAATAGCTCTGCTTGGAAGCTGTCATTGGGGCTCTCTCCCCAGCCAGATTTATAGCTTCTGAATGACATTGTTTTACTTTGCCCTTTAGAGGCTAAATAAGGCTGGAAGAAACAAGAGTCTCATTTTCCTATCACTGGCAAATGCAAATCAATCAATGTAATTAATGTACAAATGGCATAATTTATGGGAGACCCATATGCTCCCTTGTACCCTCTATCGTTTCCCCTCCCCATTCCTTTCCTCATTCTTTTCATCATCATTTCTCTCTACCCCTTCTAGTATTTAGTCCTGTCCATATGAAAGGCACAGGCCAATTAGAAAATGATTGCTCTCACTCTTCAGCCCATCTCTCTTGATGTGTAGGTTGGTTTGGCATCTGATCCTACAAAGACAGATATTTCTTAAAAAATATATATCTTTATTGATTTCAGAGAGGAAGGGAGAGGGAGAGAGAGATAGAAACATCAATGATGAGAGAGAATCATTGATTGACTGCCTCCTGCACAATCAGGGATTGAGCCTGCAACCAGGGCGTATGCCCTGACCAGGAATTGAACTGTGACCTCCTGGTTCATAGGTCAATGCTCAACCACTGAGCCACCACTAGAGACACATCTTTCCAAAAAATAAATCTGTCACACTTAATGGGGCATTTAGATATTAATCATCAGAAGAAAGTAATGAAAGAAGATATTCTTTTCTTGAAAGTCAAATAAACAGAGAGCTAACTAAACCAATGCTACACAGAAGAAATGCTCTACCTGGCTGGGAAATGAGCAACATTGTATAGGCTCTTGTATTAATTATTTTTGGGAGATGGATGTAAGTTTTGGGTGTGGGCAAAGCACCCCCAGATTATTTTGGGGGGAAATGGATCATATACTTTTTGTAAAAACTTTAATTACAGGGTGTGGTTCATATTGTAAAATGCTACAATGATGAACTGGGTAAGAGGCTCTCTCAGAAGAGCTTATATGTTTACCCTAATGAAGCAAAGAAAGGAGTGTGTGTGTGTGTGTGTGTGTGTGTGTGTGTGTGTATGTATGTATATGTATATATATATATATATATATATATATATATAGAGAGAGAGAGAGAGAGAGAGAGAGAGAGAGAGAGAGAGAGAGAAAGAGAGAGAGAGAGGATATACAAAAGGAAACTTGAGAACCACAGGAGAGAAACAGTAAAAAAAGTACTTAATTATTCTCTTTTATTGTTTGAAGAATTCTTATTATAGAGAATAGTGAGCCACTGCTTTTAAATCTCACTGATAAATGAGCAGGAAGTAATAGATAAGAGATGAAGCGAAATGATTTAAGTTGAACTTCAATAAAATATTTGTATTGTCTATTTATTTTGTCTCATAGGTTTTTCAAAGTAAGATATTTCTTATCTGACTGGTTTGATTTAGGTGTCATCTTATCACGGGGTAAAAGCTGTAATGATAGAAGGAGGGTATGTTCAAGGAAGAAGATTAATATTTATTGAGCACCTACTATGAGCACGTACTCTTTTTTAGTGTACACTATCTCACTTAACCAACAATCCTATAAATTAGATTCTTTCTAAATTTATTTTACAAATGAGAAAACTGAAAATAAAAGTTGTTAACTAACTTGATCAATGTTACATAGATATGTTCTGTCAGAGTTAGGATTTAAATCCAGGTGTGTTTATTCTTCATATTTTACTATGATGCCAGATAATAATTGTTGACAGAACTCATCTTTATTCAGAGTAGGAGGTCGAACCCATTGATTTCTCTTAGCCTTTTCCATGAATCTATTATCAGAAATAGTTGGCTCTAATGAGAATACTTCCTGACATTATCACAGTAGTAGACATCTTTGTGTTGCTTGATTAGCATCTTTTTCCTTTACTTGGGCAGTATAATTTGTTTTCTGTAAGTAATTGAAAGCTACATTTTTCTACTGGAGGTGGGAACTCTCTCCACCCCAACTCACTTCTAGTTATAGGGTTGGGCTCATAATATAGGCTTGATCAATCACAATAGCCTATTCTTCTGTCTTCAGCTATTGGTTCTTTTTTTCATTATTTTAAATTTTATTGGGGTGACATTAGTCTACATGAACATATCGATTACATGTGTGGATTACTAATTTATAAAATCTGTATATAGGACCATGGAATATAAAACTGAAACTTACGTACACAAACAGCAGCATGGTGGTTGCCAGAGGTAGGAGGTGGGGGAAGAAGGGGTCCTAATATGAGGTGACAGAAGATTTGACTTTGGGTGGTGGGCACATGGTGCTATTGGTTCTTTATGTTTCCCAAGCTAGAGTCATCAGGGAAGGTGCTCTCTGTCCACTGGGGTTCTTACACGTGGGATGCAAGGCTGACACTACTAGTAGGAATTGTTCACATTGATTGGAGAGAAAAAGAACTTGTCTAAGATACAGAGAAAGAAAAAAGAAAATCAAGTCCTAATGATAGTTCTTACGGTCCTAGATCCAGCCACACCTGAACTCCCCAAATTTTATTTCTTTAAAGGAATGTGAATCTTTATTTTTTATTTTTTATCTTGGCTTATGTTATTTGCAACCAAATTCATTTTTAAATACATAAAAAGCTGACGATGTCATCTAATTTTGTGTGAGTGGCTGGAAAAGAATAGTTAATGTGACAGCATTAATCACAGCCCATTATAGCAGACAAAAATCTGATCCAAACTTTTTTGAAGACTTTGAGTGATGAGTTTATTGGCCAACAAATACTTTTAGTGTCTCATGTTGTGTAGTGCCTGAGGAAATGTCTTGATTGAGGCCTCTGTCCTCCCTGGGAGGTCTTGAATGTTGTTGTAAACTCAAGGAAAAATGCCAAATGAGAAATAATACACTGCTTTGCTATCAAGTGTACTGCTCATAACTCCCAACAGTTTTCCAGTACATTTGGTTGGAGCATAGGGCTTAAGCCCCTCTAAACAAACTATTTCTACCCTCAAATTCAAATCTGAACTCTAGCCATGCTAAGACCATCGTGCCCAGTAATGGTTAGCAAGAAATATAAGAGAGGATCATCAGTAGATCAGACTTTAATCATGAGTCTAAATGTGGGTCAGGAAACAGTAGGAAAAGCTACAACCAAGTGAATGACCCTTCAATTTCAGTGCTTCTTTCCAATCAACATCCAGGGAATCGGATAGGGCAGTGGTCGGCAAACTGCGGCTCGAGAGCCACATGCGGCTCTTTGGCCCCTTGAGTGTGGCCACAAAGTTTCAATCGCACTGTACGTGAGCGCCCGCACATGGTATTTTGTGGAAGAGCCACGTTCAAGGGGCTGCAGTTTGCTGATCACTAGGATAGGGGAACAAAAGTAACTAATTCACAGCTTTTTGTACTTTTAGAAAATGATTGTGATGATGATGATGATGATGATAACATGCTAGCAATATACTTTCCGAAGCAAGAAGTAGCTAGCATTATCATTGCACTACGCTCAGAAATCTTCATGTATGTTACTCTGTTGTAGGATATACCAGAATGGGGAAAAAATAATCTCTATATTGTGTTACAGTGATCTGAAGAAAAGCACTGTATGTATATATTTGCAAGAAGTCATTGTATAGGGTGTGTATGTCTATTAACAGAGTCACTGAACCAGGGCCCAGCTCCCAGAGGGCCTACTTGGGATCATCTCTCTAAGCCAGTGATTCTCAAACCTAGCTGCATGACAGATGCCTGGAGAGCTTATTTGAAAACTGGTTCCTGGGCTCCACCCAAGACCTACTGAATCAAAATCTTAGGAATGTTTATACATAACCTTCCCAGGTGATTCTTATGTCAGCCCACACACTAGCTTTTGAGGATTCCTGTCTTTTACCTTCATGTTAAAAAACATCACTCTGAAATCTCATGAGCCAGATAAGAATCTGACCTATATTCAAAGATGTTTAGAAAGATGTATCTGCAACCTCTCTCAGCAACAAATTCTTTTGTTCAATAAGCTCCATTTTCAAAACACTCTATCTCATATCTCACACAAATCCCTGGCATTGCAGAATAAGTCTGCTTCCTGTCTCCTGCTTATTGTTGTTGATGTTATTTTGTGCTGCTGCCGAGGCCCACGTGGAGAGCAGCGTAGGTCACAGATATGCTTTCTTAGCTGCTTCTTGGTTCCTTGTCCTGTTTTTTGTTTGAATTGTAATTCCAAGGTATCTGTGCTTGGGGCATTTTACTGATTCCATTTTTCTCAATGAGGTCCATTACTTGAACCTTATCTGGATCTAGGTAAAAGGGCTTTTAATGACATCAAAATAAATGAGATCATATTAATTTGCAGGGGTTGGGGGCGGGGGGAAGAGAATCGTGCAAAGGAACAGAGTAAAAGTCGGGGAACCCAAATTTGAGTTTCTCTGAAGCGGGACACTTGAAACCTGTATGGTTTTGTGAACTAATGTCACCCCAATAAATTCAATAAAAAAGAGGGAATGATGTTTCTAGTAAGTGTCTCTCTCCCCTACCCCGCCCCATTCTCCTGGCCTTTTCCTAATCCCTTTGGTATAATCCTCTTAACTGCATGCCTTCTATCTGCATTTTCTTCTGATCTCCTTCTCTGACAATCCTTCCTATGATTTGCTAACTTCCTTCTTTTTTTGAGATCCTCTAGATATTACATGGGAAACTCAACCCTGTTTCTCTCTTTTCATACAAATTTGAGTTCTTGGGATGCTTAGAACATGGGGAGGGCCCATTGCACAGGTTGGAGTGGTGTGAAAGTCTGAGGGCAATGTTTCCAGCTTTTAAAATTTGAAGGAGAGAGACCTAAGTAAGTTTTCTCTCTAATCTCCAAGCTGGATCCTAATTTGTACATTGGTAAGGGTCAAGGGACTGCTGCCCTGAATCAGAGACTGTAGGAGAAAGGGAACCATGAAAATTAGCATTGGGCCTGGGTACCTAGGTGCTGAGTACATTGGTCAGTTTGGTGTTAAAATTGTTCAATAAGCTTGATTATTTCTTTTGTGTATGATAGAGGATGATGAGGGATACCCTTCACTTACCTTAGATAAAGGCAGGGACTCTCCTACCATAGACCCAGCCCTCCCTGTGCTCTGCATTCTGTAAAGAAAGATCTGAGGGCTAAAAAGACATGGCCATATGACCCAGTACTTCATCTCTTTGCCTGACATTGCACCATAATTATTTCATCCAGTTGGGAATTCAAATCCCTCTAAATTAAAATACTCCTGAGAGGGGTCTAACATTAATCCCTTTATCAGCTTATTCTGTAATTATCAATTAATACTTGAAGAGAGATTAGTTGGCAACCAATGAAAATAGTGTAGGTGTGTGTGGCTCAGTGGTTGAGCATCAACCCATGAACTGGGAGGTCATTGTTCTATTCCCGGTTAGGGCACATGCCAGGGTTGTGGGCTCAATTTCTAGTAGGGTGTGTGAAGAAGGCAGCCGATGGATGATTTTCTCTCATCTTTGATATTTCTATCCTTCTCTCCCTTCTTCTCTCTGAAATCAATGAAAACATTTTTTGAAAAGATAGTGCTGACATAGTGAGTTTTCCTGATTTTACTCTTTAGCAGAATGGCCTTTATTCTTTAATTTCTCTAGGTCCTTGTTTCATCATTTTGTTAAGTACAGGGGTTAGGGGATAGGGTCTCAGACTTCCCTTTCAGTTCTGGTTTAGTGGCAGATTCCATTGCTGACTGCAAGAGGACCGGTAAGAGATTTCCTTTCTCCCAGGCTTTCCTCACTGTGTTCCTGGAACTCAGCACATAATTGTGGGTCTAGTGAAACCAAAAGGGGAACATGGCCAGGGAGTGACAGCCCTGGGAAGCCTGACTGCCACAGAATCACTTAGTTGCAAACCTTGAGCAGCTGCATTCCACAGATGAGTTTGCAGAGGAGTGTCACGTGGGACGTCACAGCTCAACAGCGGCAAAATGGGCTGATACGATCAGAAAGCATGCCAGGCCGCTGTGGACATCTGCCGCGCAGAATGACATCAAGTGGCTGTCTGAACGTGTCTGCAATCCCTCTCTTGACTTTGAAGAGACCCCTGGGTCTCAAACTTCAAATCTGCACAGATAGCACGATAGATAGCCAGCAGGTCTGACTTTCTCATGTCAACAGGATGCAAATATTTCTACAGAGACAGGGTTTGGAGTCATGAAAACTGAATCCCAGCATGGTATCTGAACAATGGCAAAAACATAATATTATTATTCACATTGAACTTTCCTGTATCCCAAGCACTGGGCTCAGCGTTTACATACTTTATCTCATTCAGTTGGTGACCTTGGGTTCTTAACTTCTGTGGATCTTTGTTTCCTTAGCAATAAAAATGAAACTTTTCTGTCTTATCCGATAATAGTAACTAACATTTCCTGAATGCTTCCTGTACACCAGGCACTGGGGTAAGCACTTTTTGTAAGTATCTTATTGAATACTTGCAATAATCCTAAGAAGTAGGTAGGAATGATGACTTTCTGTTTTACAGAAGTGGGATAAAGCAGCAGTGGAGGTTGTAGGAGGAAGGGGCTTCCTGCTTCCTGTTTTCTCTGAATATCCAAATCGGGTGGCTGCTTTTGCTGCTTTCAACCTAGAAATACCCCAAAGGAGCTTTCTGCTTTTAGTCCTGGCTGAATGGAGCCGTTTCATCTCAGTGAAGACCGCACAGAAGAGCATTTGTGCAGGACTGTGTGGATGGAGATAGACAGGTGGTCATGAGAATAGAAAAGCCAAGGGACCTTCTAGGGCTAGACAGAAACTGCTTAAGAGCATGAATTCCAGAGTTCACCATAAGAAGGTTCTAGTGACTAGCTTCTTAAAGTAACCAAGAATAATTTCAAAACATAAAATACGTCCTTTTATTTCTCCCTACACCTTCTTTTCTGTGTTGTTTTCTAGAATCTTCCCTTATTGAAACTTTTAAGTTCCAATTTTTATGATCTGAAGAATAGGATTAATACCTTTATTTGGCTATTGGGGGGGGGGGAGTTAAACAGAATTAAATAGGAGGCATCAGTATTTGATGCACAAATACTATCTCCATCTACACAGTCCTGCACAAATGCTCTTCTGTGTGGCCCAGTGGAAGATGAATAAATACTGATGTCAGGCTTAATAGTGACCACATTGATTCCTGATTTATTAGTCACTGTCTAACAGGACTTCGTCTCTCTTCTTTGGAAGAAATGGTTTCCAATATTTATTTTCTTCTTTAAAAATATAGTGATTTGCTGATTTTCTTCCTTCTCTGTGAAATAAAAAGATATCAAGGAGAATCAAAGATTAAAATATCTCAGTGCAGTAATTGGTAGGGGAAGGATAACTAAAAGAAAAGCAGACAACTATCTCTGGCTTAGCATATTTGGGAGTGTGTTAATTTAATTAGAACTGCCCTGTATAAATATTAAACTTAATTCCCCTTCTTTTATAGCCTTTGCTTTTCAAAATATTCCCAGTTATAGATTATCTTTAAAAAATTCATCTGTGAGTTTGAGATAGTTAGTGGCAGAAAGACAACCCAAACTGAAGTGAATGGAGAGAGCCTTTATCACACTTTGTCTCTCTCTATTGTTTTGCTTTGCCTAGCTGCTGGCCCAGAAGCGAAACAAGTGCTTGGTTTTCTTGCCTTCCTTGCCTTCCTAGATGGAGGCTATGCAACAACTTCCTTTTAGAGGAATAACGAATTTTGTGTAGCTTTTCTAGGAAATTGCTCTGTCTCCCCACTTTGTGCACAATCACCCAACTTTTCTGGGTCACTAGCCAGGATGTGGGATGTAGTCTGGATTATTGTTTCACTTGATCCTCCCCATAGCTCCATGAGGAGAGGAGAACATTACCCACATTTTACAGATAAAGGGTAGAGTCAGTAAGTCAGAAAGCCAGGCATGTTTGACCCCAAGTATAATTTCTAGTGCTAGAAATGAACTTAGTTCCTAGATTAAACTTTTGATAGATTTAGGATACAGGTAGTGAAACAGTTCACCATGGAATTAGTTTAAACTGAATTCATGAAAATCATGGAATCCCATAGACCAAAGAGACCTCTCTCATATGACCTATATTTTAGGGTGAGGTGAGTAAGGGAGGGTCCTACCAGTACAGAATTGAATTCTTTCTTTATTTAAAAATTTAATATGTTCGCCCGGCCGGGTGTGGCTGAGCGGTTGAGATCAACCCAGGAAACAAGAGGTCACTTGTTCAATTCCCAGTCAGGGCATATGCCCAGGTTGCCGGCTCAATCTCCAGTAGGGGGCATGCAGGAGATAGCCAATTAATGATTCTCTCTTATCATTGAAGTTTCTATCTCTCTTTCCTTTTCCCTTCCTCTCTGAAATCAATAGAAATCATATAAAAACTGTAATATGTTCTTTGCCATGGATTTTTGCACTTATTTTAATTTTTAAAAAATTGCATTAAGATATTATTTATCTTGGCTGCTGGGTTTTTTAGGTGCCCCTTTCAATTTTGCATTTGAGACGAGTGAGGCACTTCCTCATCCTGTTAAGTGGGCATAACGCTAAACAGTCTACCCCTTCATTTTACAGAGGAACACACTGAGGCCTAAAATTGTAAAACTGGTACTAATAACCCACGGCCTTGACTCACAGTTCAGGGCTCTTCCTGTTATGCCAGCAGAGCTAACACAATGTGGCAGATGAGCAACAGGAGGGTGTGACCTCATAAGGAAGCCTGACCAAATGTACCAGGGCCAACAATGTAGAGTCCTTGAGTTGTATATGTCTCCTTAGCACCATGTCTTCCTCTCATCCAGCAAGGACAAGTTGTTGCCAGTTGCAGTGGGTGGAATTTACATTAGGTTGAAAGAAGAACTAGTGGACAGTGTGAGGAGTGCAGTATTTCATTGGTTTCTAGAAAATGGCATGAAATAAGAGTTGCAGATTCAAGTGCCTTGGGCTGGGTATGAGTAAGTAGTTGTGACTGTGGCAAACTGGGGAGAGAAAATATAAGTAGAAACAAAGATTTTTTAAAAATATATTTTTTATTGATTTCAGAGAGGAAGGATGAGGGAGAGAGAGAGAGAGAAATATCAATGATGAGAGAGAATCATTGATCAGCTGCCTCATGCATTCCCCCTATTGGGGATGGAGCCTGCAACCTGAGCATGTGCCCTTGACTGGAATCGAACCTGGGATCCTTCAGTCTGCAGGCGGATGCTCTATCCACTGAGCCAAACTGGCTAGGGCAGAAACCAAGTTTTAAACATTTTGTTGTTAATTAGAGAACCAGATCTTTTTTTCTTTCTTTCTTACTGGCTCTCAGGCACTCCTTCAATTTCAGGTCAAAATTATTTCTTAAAGCAATTTGAACCCTAGCTTCACAGCATCCTCTTCTCTCTCCCCACAGAACCCCCTTGTTCCTGCTTCTTTGTTTTATCTTTGCAGCTCTAGTCAGCAGAGACTGATTCCTCAGTTATCTATCCTTCCCTCAGTTATGTGCTCTTTGAGCTCTGGGTCCTGGTTTACATTTGCTAACCCTTGGAGTCGACTCTCTTCTGCTCCAAAAAATATTGGCTCTTTCATGGTCACGGTGTAATGTCCCCATTGTGGCATTGCCAGCTTCCCATGCTGGGCCATCCTATACCCTATCAAAATATTACCTTGCGACCACATTGCCTTTTCTTGGATGATTTTTATATAGGACAACATATGTCTAGACTGGGCAAGAGAATCACACCAGCAGGGACTCTGCTTTGCTCTGCACTGAATACTCAGCATCTAGCATAGTTATCTGTCGTGCCAATAAGTTGATAATCTTTTCTGAGTGAATAAATAATTACACAAGAGCAATGTAGTTCACTCCAAATCTGGTATCTTATAAAACTCACATAGGAATTTATAGCATAGCCAAAATGCAACACATTTATAGCAAAACTACAGTTTTGGAAATCAGGAAGATGAAGGAAATAGAAAACTGTGATGTTTTGAATGTGGCCTGATAAACAGTCATGTATTCTAGCCACTAGGGCTGTGGATACTGTTTTTTTTGTTTTGTTTTGTTTTGTTTTGTTTTGTTTTGTTTTGTTTTGTTTTGTTTTGTTTTCAGGTTCAGTGTTTGCTGGTGTGTCCTGTGCTCACCTGGGAGTTTTCAGAACCATGGATAGAAGCATCAAGTTTCTGTTCTTGGAGCACTGGTTTTAGGATCCAACCTGAGATTATCCTACTGCCAGAGAAAATATTAGAAAAATTAGTAAACTCTGCCAAGATTTAACTGGTGGAATATAATATACACACTCATGATGATAAATTCTTCCTAAATTTTCAAGTTTTACTGCATTCGGTTGTAAAACCCAGAAGCCATATTGAACAACTCTCAGTTCCTGTTAAATACTTTTTAGGGACAAGGTGATATTTCCTCCCCACCCCGGCCTTTCCTAAGAACTTCTTTTGTCTTCTCACTAGCTATATTAAATTTATGTGCCTATATTTTTAGGGCAAATCAAATGGCCCCCCTTTTTTGCGGGGTGGTGGTGACGTCTCTCAATCTGGAGTAAACTTATTTTCTAAATTTAATGCCTTTCCCCCCGTTTCATGAGATGCCTTTAGTTTTTGCAATCTGTCTCTTTATTTTTTCCCCATTTCTCACTATCATGCACACACATCTGACCTGGCCCGTTCTAATGGTAATAGATATCCTGAACTCCTTTGATGAAGAAGCTCAGGGCAGGACATGATGGAGATTCGCCCGCTTCAGAGCTGGCCTACCCTTTAGCCTGTGCCTAAGAGCAGGTCCAGGTGGCTTTTTCTGCACGTGTCCCAGATTAAAAAAAATCTGAGTGAGATTTATTTTCTACACTTATTTTATGTCAGTTTTCGTCTCAGTTTCCAATTGCTATAATCATAAAATCAGAGGTATGTCAGGCTGAATGTTTGCACACCACAATAATAATCACTAAAACTAAGACTGCCTGATGCAAGAGTAGAAGCAGAAATTTTGCCTGAACCACAAATTTCCTCATAATGTTGGCTTGAGAGGGGATTCAGGGTTTACCTAGGGGCATATATGTTTGGTTTGTTTTAACAAAAGGGCTCATCATAGAGCGTGGATACTTTCTGCTACCATCTACATAGGTGCAAACTGAATCAGTACCATTTCTTTTTATGCTGGTGCTGGTGCCTCCTGTTGACCTTTTAGAGTCTGACATAGTGCTTGGATCCTTCCATTACAGACTTCTCTAAAATGCTTAAAGCTTTTATATCCTTAGATAAACCTTGGACATTTGGGACTCTATTTTATGCTACTTTTCAAGAAGGTGAATCTTTTTGGGGAAGGTTTTATATATGTAGGAATGGCCTCTCATACTAGCTGAGGATGCTAAAATGAAGAATTTTCCTTCTCTTTGGGGCTGGCCTAAATACATCCTGTTATAAATTATCAACCTCAGCTCATCCTAGGATACTAGGATACTATTTGTTTCTCCATGCTCCTAGTTACCTATGATAGCAAATATTTGTCATGCTAGGGCTCAGAAGGTGGGCAGAGTAGCTAAGGCAAAAGGCATAGAGATACCATGAGAGGAGGGAGAGCTCATGAGCATGGAAATGCTTTTGTACTTTATATTAATAAACACCCTAAATCAGGCTTTTACTTTCATATAGTCACTTTAGATCTTCATTATAACCTTACAAGATGGTAAAGGTCATCTCCAACCTCAGCAGAACTCTCAGCATTTTCATCCAACGTTTCTACTTTGTGGTGATCTCTCCACCCCCTATCCTTCAATGATGGTTCCACAATGTCACCATTCTCCCATTTTCCTTATTGAATCCTCAGTTTCATTGGAAACCCTGACTTCTAAATTCTGGAGAATGTTGATGCTATTTTGTGGTATCTTCTTCAGTTCCAGCCCTCTTTTCCTTACAAACTATTTTTTTTTTCTCTGATTCATTCTCATGTCATTTCTTTCAAGTTTAGAGGTTCCTTCTCTGGTTCAAGTCATTTTCTTTTATCTCCCCTCCCACCAAAATGCTCTTCAGCCTCTTCCTCTCTACTTGGCTCCATCCTATCAGCTTAGAGTAGCCTTTCCCATGCCCCTACCTACCAAATATCTCTCCCTTGACCACTTATCCCTTCAGCTCCCATCTTGATTTCTTCTTGTTTCTTGTTTTTCATCCAAACCACCATTCATTACCCAACTCACTGAAATCTGAACTCTCTTTTTTTTTCAGATCCAATGAATCTTCATTAGGCCAATGATTTATCTTCTCACCAAACTTGTTATCCCTCCAATATTTTCCATTTCTGAATGTGGCACCACTGTCATCTAGTAGGCTAACCCAGAAACTTCACCCTGCCCCTTTTCCCATCTCCTTTAACTCAACAATCTTTACTTACTATTTCTTCTCCGATAGCTCTCAATTGTATCCTTTCCTCCCCACCTATGTTCAGATCTATGTAGTTTGCATCTATGTAGTTTATGCCACTGCATCAACCTCCTAACTGATATCTCTTCTTCTAGTCCTCTTCTAAAGACCATCCTGCCATATCACTAGCATACATCCTCCTGCATTCATTATGTAAAAACTCTTATTACCTCTCTATTGCCTATAAAATATGTCTAGCTTTCTTTACAAGGCCTTTTACAATATGAGTATCATTTTTTCCAGCCTTTTGTCCCCACCAATCCTTACCTTACTCTTTACTCTTGAGCAACACCCAGCTGTTGGCATTTCATACATTATCTCTCAAATCTATGGATTGCTTGATTTTTTCCCTCTGCCAGTATTTTTTTTTCCATTGCTCATCCCTTAAAAATCAGCTTAGGCATAATCTCTCCATCAAGCCCTCCCTAATGTTTCTTTCACTCTTTTCATCCCAATCGCACCAAGTTAATTACTCTCCTTTCTGTTGGTATAAAATGCTGTGCATATAGCTACTGTTGCACTCATCAGATTGAATTATGATTATTTGTTCCTGCACTTGCCTTCTTCAATATGTCTCCATATTTTCTCCATGCTTCATTTGCATCTACTAGTATAGCACTGAGCAGAGTTCTTGACATATAGGAAGTGCTAAATAGATGCAAGTTTAAGGCAGTTATGCCAAATTTAGAGCAGGTTTTAAAAAATCTAGCCTTTTTTTCCATGTAAGGGGGGATTTGGGGTGCAATGGGGTTAAAACGTTTTTAAAAACCTATAAAATAGGGTTTTGTAGCCTATTTTCCACAATTGTGGAAATTCTGATGTAATTAAATGACTTTTGGACAGTCTTTCCTTAGTTTCACTACTGGGAGGTAATGAGGCAACATGAAGCTGACCTCCTCTTTTTCACTAACATGGAATCTGTTGTGGAGTCTTTTTGACTTATGTTGCTATTTTCTATCAAAACTGGGATAAATAAGAAGAAATGTTCACCTACAATCATGACTAGATAAATGCTGACAGCTGGAAGAGAATGTCAATCACAGATGTCAGAGGATCTGTGAAGGCCACACTGAATGTTATACAAATGTAAACTTTATCAAATAAGATTTTAGGGAATGTCATAATCATATTCAGAAAGCAAAATGAGAGTGAAATGTGCATTTGTGTGGTTGCTCAATCCATAAACAATACTCTCTCTATAAGGCAATTAGGAGCAAAGCAGAGGCAGAGCAGCTAGCCACATGCAGCTACTCTCATTTCTTTTATCTTAGTTTCTGGATCCTGATTTGTTGGAGTCATTGTCAAAACAATCTTCAGGACCATTTTATGCTTTCTCTTTCTATTGAATATGTTAAATTCTAAACCAGATTCTGGTAGAGCATTCTGAGATGATCCCTATGTCACATTCCTATTCAGCACTTCTGATATTACATTTTTCTTTAAAAAGGGTAGCATTTCTGTGTTTCACTAGGCCCTTAGATTCTCCTCTTTTGTTTTCCTTGCTACTCACCAGAATCAGGTGCTCTCCAACCTGTACACAGTAGGCAATTACATGTGTTTTTAGTGATAATGGTTGTTTGTACATTAACACTAGTTTCACTTAAAAAATTAGTTTTTCTTCCCCTTTCCCATATGTGTATGTACAC
This sequence comes from Myotis nattereri, assembly GCF_964212035.1. Taxonomy (NCBI): domain Eukaryota; kingdom Metazoa; phylum Chordata; class Mammalia; order Chiroptera; family Vespertilionidae; genus Myotis; species Myotis nattereri. The sequence continues at coordinate 20,512,419 of NC_138075.1, read as the reverse complement.
ATATGAATGCAACAGGGCAGACCTGATTGTTCTTTTGTTATAAGTAAAGAACATCTAATCATAATAAAGCACAACTAATAATTGAATCTTATGAGCAAACTAGAGCAGTAATGCAAGGAAATGAGAGCCAGTTCCTTGGATTTGTCTTATCTTTTAATTGAAAAAAGAAGTCCTTCTCCTTTTCCTGTGAAGTAGAATGAGACTCACTGCTGAGCAGCCCCGCTGCTGCCACATATGAAAGTCCTTGACATCTGTTTCCCTAATGTTTACTGGGTGGATCCTGGAGGGAGGGTGGGAGGGAGAAGGGGGAAGATCTGTTGATTTGAGGGCTTAGTTTTACTCTGAATTACATGGCAGGTTGATTCTGGCAGAGTCCATGGCAGACACCCATATATTCATACCGGGTTATTCTTAGGATTATGCAGCAAACTAGTTTAATGATCAAAAGCTGGGGGTTTGTTGTTAGAAAGACCTGATTCCTGGTACCAGCTTTGCCATTTTACTAGTTTATGATTTTAGGAAGTTACTAAAGTTGTTGAAGATTATGTTATTCTAAAGGTACAAGGTTTAACGACAGCACTCACCCCACATGGTTTTTTTGAAGATTGACATGCTATTGCTTATGTCAGTGGCTGGCATATGCAGGTGCAGTAAATATTCTCCATGAGAAAAAGGAGGGGAAGGAGCCACTGAGAAGTCCAAAGGGGTGACATGATGTAGTAGAAAGACATTTGAATACTGCATCCATTTCTTACTCACTGTATCACATTGGATAAGGCAACTTGAACATTGAGGACTATCAGTTTCTCAATCTACAAAAAAGGGGGTGTGGGCATTCATGCTTATTTATAGGATAGTTTTGAGGATTAAATAAGAAAAGGTATGTGTAAGTGCCTAGTTGCCAAGTGCCCTATTTTGCTGTAGGAAGGCTCTAACTAAAAGCTAGCTATAGTGCTATGCTAAAGTGATGTGGGATTGAGCTTAGCTATGATTTATGCTATTCCCAAATGACTTTTTAAAAATGGTATGAATCCACATGTCCTCTTCTGCTTCAGTTCCCATCAGACCCATGATTCCTAATTCTTAGAGCAGAGTTTGATGCCTGAGAGTATTTCATGGAGCAGCAACTGCTGTCGGAGCCCCTACCTTCTTTCCATATAGGTGCACACCAGCCCAACTTCTATCTGCACATGCGTTTCTTTGCCTGGGGCTTGTTCTTGCCACAGGACCCCACTTTGTGTCCTGTGCTGTCGGCCAGAAGCGTAGAGGAATGATTGGCTCTCTTCCCCAGCATCCCTCAACCAATGACCGGTGGTGTTTTTCACAGGATCCTAGACTTGCCTCAGTGAGTTTAAATTCCATTTTCCCTTAGTGATATCTGGCTCAATAAGGCACCTTGTATTGGCTGTGGTCTCATCCTTACATCGCTCCCCCCCCGACACACACACACATCATCTTATAAATAAACTAGAGGCCCAATGCATGAAATTCATGTAAGAGCCTCAGAGCTTGCAGTCTTGGCTTCATGCAGAAAAGTCATCTTGAAAGACATCCGGAAGGTTGTCCAGCTGTCCAGTCTAATTAGCATATTATGCTTTTATTATTATAGATTACTTGCACTTTAATCCTGGTCCTCAAAGTTTGTTTCTGAAGAAACACACAGCTACCTCAATAAGCCAGCCCAGTGATGCATATGGAGAATTTCATATATCGATCTTGATACCAGAGAGTTGGTTATAACCAAGCTATTTCCACCTGGTCTGAGGATTAATGTGTAGGTTGGAATAAAAGTTAGTTGGGGCTAATTGAATCTTTTCTTAAAGGAAACCTATCTGAATATCTGTCAATGTGCTTGGGCTGACAATGTTATTTGACTTTCTATATCAGAAAGACATTGTGAATTTAAAATTATGAGTGGGTGAAAGAGGATCAGCACATTGATTCCAGGGCTACACTTGGGACTTGAGGTTGTTCTGGAGAAGTATGGCTTCATATGAGATTTTGAGGGTAATTATAGACCTGAAGGCACCTAAATGTGGCAGTGTTCTTCCCATTAGTGTTGTCTAAAACTGGCTGCTCTGGTTTCAGGTGATCTGTATGTCTGTGACTAGCTGACGACTCGGTTCGCACTGCTGGGAATGGTGGGGACAATCTGGCTAGATGTCTATCTATGAATATAAAAGACTTATATGCAAATTGTCCCCTCAGGAGTTCAAATGGGAGACCAGGAGTTTGATTGCTTGCTATGAGGTGTGCTGAACACCAGGGAGCAGTGCCGAACGAAGGAAGGCCCCCGCCTGCAGCTGGCAGCTGGCAGCAGGGAAGGAAGGCTCTGGCCAGCAGCCAGAAGGCCTCGATCAGCCCTGATCATCGGCTAGGCCTAGTGACCCTGCCCGTGCATGAATTTCATGCACTGGGCCTCTAGTTTACTATAATCTCTCTAAGTTTGGTCAACTGGGGTCCTACAGTAATGACCTAAGGTCATGAATGGGCTCACAGGGTCATGAACCTCCTGATATTTTCTATAAAACTCCTTGTTTTTGTGCATTTTTTTGGGGGGGGGGTGGAGAAGTCATGACCTTTGGAATTTTAATAGGGGTCCTCAACATATGTAAAACCACTCGAGCATGGTATCTAGTTTCAGTGCTAAGGATTATCTGAAGGAATGCTTTTGAGCATTGATCCTATCAACTGAAATGATAGTGCTCCATGGGACCCAGGTGGGCTGAAACCTGGATCTTTGGGACCCAGAACTTAGTGGTTGCCTCATGGGCAACCACCCCCTCTCTTTCATATCCAGGTTTGCTCACATTCCCTGCAGGTTCCTGCAGGCTCCCCATGTGCTGGTGGTGAAACCCCAGAGCACAACACGAGAAATATATGATGCAGCTGAGGCAAAGTGCAGTACATTGTACTTCAGCACAGCTGTGTGCAGGAGCAGTCATTGAGTGTAAAGGTGAGTAGAGAGGATAGGAGGCAGGGTACAGGAGATGTCTGACCCTCCTTCTTCATGCTAGCATCTCCCCTCACCGAGACCATGTTCCTCTTAAGATTGTTGGCACACATAGATCATAAGAATGAGGAAAGGTGGAGAGTTGAACTTTGTAATCAATAAAGTACATTTCCATGGGCTATTTTATGTGAGTCTCAAATAGTCCTCTGGGTTATGTAGGGTGTATAGTAGAATTTCTGTTTTGTATAGACAAGTTAGAGCTCACAGATGCTAACTGTGAGAACTGACTAGAGCCCCTCTCTACTCTTTTTTGATTATATTTGTCCCTTAACTTCAATAGAAGGTAGTTCATATTAATAGTGTATTAATTTTCTTCCTAATGATAATAATAATAATAATAGCTAATACTTAGTGAGAATTTAGTATGTGCTGCACAGTTACTTAACATAATTTAACTCCTATTGTTCACAACTCTAAGACATACATTTTCTTACTTATACCCATTTCCTATATGAGGAAAATGAGGCCAGGGAAACTGAGTAACTAGTCCAAAGGTCACTGGGATTTAAACCCAGGGAATCTGGCTCTGAAGTCTGCATTCTCACTATGGGCTTCTTGCTTGGCTAACTAGTGAGTCAAGACTATTTATTAATCTGTCCTTTCCCACTGAATTGCATTATTTCTTTTGTCATTTATTAAATTCTCATCTATACCAACATCTAATTTTACGCTCTCTATTCTGTTCCCTGATCTATTTGTCTTTCTTATAATAATTCCGTATTGATTTGATTATAGTAGCTGTGTAATTCTGACATCTATATAGTTGAATCTCCCTTCTTGATCTTCATTGTTTATTCATTTATTGACTATTTTTAGGCATTCATTCTTCCATCTAGAATTTATGTTTATTTTATTAAATTAAAATATCTGACAGATTCTAATTGAAATTGCATTAAATTACTATAGTAATTTTGGGACAATTGGCATGTTCATGTTAAGTATTACCATTTAAAACATATTTCATATTTTCCAGTAAAATTTTTTTTTTTTTACTTTGTGTTGCCCTCTGCATTTTTAAGCAACATTTATTCATTAATATTTTAAAGGGTTTATTGATATTATAAATAAAATATTTTTCTCTTTTCTATTTTTTCTGATTACTGTGTAGAGAAAATGTATTGATTTTGTATATTTTATATGCGATCAGGATGAAGAAAACTATAACAGAATCTTTTTTATGAACTAATTAAAAAAGAAAAAATCATATTAGTAAGGGCTGAAATAGCATTTGATAAATTTTAGCAGCCATTCTTAATAAAATCTAGATAAGATGGAAATAAAAGATGATTGCTTAGATACATAACGATTATTTACTAAAAGCAACAGCAGATTTGACAAACACGGAAATCATTTCAATTAATATCAGAAAGTAGCCCTAGCTGGTGTGATTCAGTTGGTTGAACATCATCTCATGCACTTAGGGGTCACCAGACAGATTCCTGGTCAAGGCACATGCCCAGGTTACGGGCTCAAACCTCAGTTGGGGTGTGTGCAGGAGGCAGCTAATCAATGTTTCTCTCTCTCTCTCTCTCTCTCTCTCTCTCTCTCTCTCTCTCTCTTTCTCTCCTCTCCTCTCTAAAAATAAAATAAAGTAAAATAAAATAAACATATTAAAAAAATAAAATCAGAAAATATTTAGGGATGTCCATGTTACCAATTATAACCATTAGATTTCCTAGAATCTCCAAGGGTAAAGTCAGAAAATAAAATAACTTATATAAACATCAGAAAACATGTTAAAAATATCTCTTTTTGCTGATGCCATCATTGCATATCAAGAAATTTAAGCAACTCTAGTTAAAAACTTGCTTACAGAATAAGATAAGATAATTTGGTAAGTTGGATGGCTATAAGCTAAGTATATCAATAGTTTTCTCTGTTCAATCAAAAATTAATCATTCTTAATTCTCTAGATTCATATTCCAGACAGGAAGCATCTGCTTGCCCTAGCTTGTGAAGCAGGGGATCCCTCGGGGGTGAGGACGACGGGGCCCCAACGCGCTAGGGCGTCTGCATGCACGACCCCGGGGACCAGGTTCATTGACGCAGATCCGTTTAATTGAGGAACTACAGGAGTATATATAGCATGAGGGGACCAATCAGAGGGAGACACGTTGCTATAGGCAACCAATGGCTAAAAGGCTGGGGTACTATGCATGTGGCTCTAGGAGTTAGTTCAGGCGGGCATTGCTACTTCCTGGTGTGCCGAGGAAGCATGTCATGGTGGAGTGTGCTCACACCATTGCAACAGCCACAGCGCTGAGACATACTTCCTGAGCTCTACTACATCTCCCCCTTCCTTTCTAATTAGCGCCAAAGCAAAGGAGTTGTCACTACTCAGAAGGAGGTAGAAGGGTGGCCTTATAGACGGGTAAAAGGAGTAGCAGAGGCACGTGCCACTGGAAACTGGGAACACTAACTGGTATGAGAATGCCAGGGTGAGGTATCACAGTCCACAGTCCTTATCTGTGTGCACCCGTGATGCACACAGATATTAGCGGTGATGATGGCACACATTAATAAGAATAACGTTCCTGCCGATGGGTTCCCCTCTGGCGCCATGCGTGCGGCTTGGTCTTGTAGAGCCTTGATGTCAACATGGTGATGGGGTGAGCCCGTCAGTGTCTAGGTCGTCTCCGCCGTCGGGGCTGGTTCTCTTCTATGGTCAGGTCCTCCATTTCCTCCACGGGAGGCAATGGTGCCAATCTACGGCTCATCGTTGATGGTGTAGGGTTTGACGTCATGAGCAGGGATCCACGCGGGACTTTTGTCGCCTTCTGGAAAAATACAAACAAACCCTCTCCCCTGGGTTAAGAGCGGGTCGGGGCCTTTCCAGGCTCCAGTGAGTGGGTCTCTCCACCAGACCAAAGGAGAATAAATTGACTGGACTATTTTGACAGTAGAGAAGGGAGTATATTATAGCTCTGAGTTCTCCTACTTGTGCTGAGCCTTGATAAGGATATCTAAGGTAAGTGGGGTTGGTGGAAGTTTTAGGGGATTTTATTATTACTGCACAGTAATGCTTCCCCGCGTCAGTGAAGGCACTGGGTGCCCTTTGAGGGAGCCGTTGACAGTTGGAGGTGGAATGCGGGAGTTGGTGCCCTTTGCAGCAGCCATTGACAGTTGACGGTGGAATGGAGGAGTTGGTGGTGCCTTTTGCGAATCCCACCAACAGTAACAAAACCATGATGGTTTGGGAGCTGAGCCCAGGGTGGAGGGAGGGATGGAGACACGGCTTCCGGGCGACGGGGATGGAATGTCAGAGAAGGGGGTAACGGTTTTTCCTCGTGGACCTCAGCGGGTCGAATCCTTTTCAAGACCTTCTCCCAAGTGGAGGGGTCCCAAATGGGGGCCTTGATTAACCACAGATTTGACTGTAATAGATACTCCCAATGAGTTTGGAGTTCCTTTTCAGAGACCTTAACTTGCCTGCTCTGCAGTAAGGCGTGGAGCGCGCACGCTTGTGGCGCTCTCGCCGAAGGGGGAAAGTTTCCCATTTTACTGTAGAGGGTCGCTCACCCGTCCAGCCATTCCGGGGGCCCCACGTTCGGGAGCCAGATGAAGCAGGGGATCCCTCGGGGGTGAGGACGACGGGGCCCCAACGCGCTAGGGCGTCTGCATGCACGACCCCGGGGACCAGGTTCATTGACGCAGATCCGTTTAATTGAGGAACTACAGGGGTATATATAGCATGAGGGGACCAATCAGAGGGAGACACGTTGCTATAGGCGACCAATCAGAAGGAGACATGTGGCTATAGGCGACCAATCAGAGGGAGACACGTTGCTATAGGTGACCAATCAGAGGGAGACACATTGCTATAGGCAACCAATGGCTGAAAGGCTGGGGTACTATGCATGTGGCTCTAGGAGTTAGTTCAGGCGGGCATTGCTACTTCCTGGTGTGCCGAGGAAGCATGTCATGGTGGAGTGTGCTCACACCATTGCAACAGCCACAGCGCTGAGACATACTTCCTGAGCTCTACTACAAGCTTGGATCATTTCCCACCCTTGGCTGGGAAGGTAAAAGCTCCTTCAGAATATATATATTCATTTAGAGAAGCCAGGTCCAACCTAACCAGTTCTACCCTCTTACTAAGAGGATGCTTTGTCTTCTTCACTGTTTGAACTTTACTCGGTACCCAGGACCATGTCTTACACCAAGTGAATAGGTCTTTGTTCATCCAAACAAAACTATTTTGAGTTCTCAGCTTTATGCTTTTGCTGTTGCTAGTCCATTTATCCAGAATGCCCTCCTCCTCCTCTCTCCATTCACTCGCTAGCTCTTCCTAATCTTTAGCTCAGGTGTCATCTCCTTGGAAAGCCTCTTATGAGCCCACACTCCCAGTCTATGCTAGATGTGCCCCACAGAACTGCCACAACACCCTGTGAGCATCAAGCTTACCACGTTGATTCAGATAATTATCTGCTCATGTGTCTGTTGCCTCTGCCAGACTGTCAGTGCCTCATCAGTGTGCCTGGCTTCCAGGACACAGGTGACCCCAGTGAGTATTTGCTGAATAAATGAATAAATGTGTGAATGACCTAAGCAATGTTTTGTTAGCAGTGATGTCGGTCATATCTTTTTATAATTTGCTATCTAATTTTACCTTTTCCCTTCTAATTCCATTAACCTCCCAGCTCTTGTCTCTGAATGACGTGAACTTTTAGACCACAATCCATTTCTCCCTTGCCTCCTGGGCCTTCTCCTTCTTTTTCATATGTTCATTCTGATCTTGCTCAAATGTCATGCTGCTCCAACTGCCTCTTTATCACCCTCACTCTCCACGTTAGAAAATTTAGTAAAATAAGAACCTCTAGGAATCCTTCAACTTAGTAAAGAGGACTTCCAAAGGACAAGCTGGAGTTGTTCCTGCAAGTGGCCACATCCATGACCTTCTCTTTCTCTTGATTTCTCCCTGACAGGTCCCCTTTGTGCACCCACAGCACAACTTAGGTATTGGTGCCCAAAAGGAGACTACCTTCTAAAGTCACTCGCACTCACTTATTAGGGAAGTTCAAATGACTACTCTTTTGATGGTAATTGTGTTTTAAAAGAAAACCAGAGGGACAGTTAAAAAAAATAAAGAAATCTTGAGCCAGAATTTTTAGGTAAGCATCTATTGGGAATATGTTTTTGGGTGAGCAGGCCATTATTAGTAAGGTTCAACTTCTATGTAGAAGGGACTGGGCGTGCTGCTTGGGATGCCTGAGGACAGCCTTGCTTGGCATTGAATTATACTGGAGGTACCACAGGACATCGGGATTGGGAGATTTGGGGGGCAAATCTAAGCTCCACCCATATACCGACTCTGTAATGCTAAGTAGCTCACGTGACCTCTCTGAACCTCAGTGTCCTCATTCATAAAGTGAGTACAACTGCTACTGTCACTTTCTGATAAGGAACAAATAAGATAAGAGATGCAAAGTCTTTAGGAGTTAATACAATGCAATGGTGGTGCATCAGGGTTGCAGGGACTGATTGGTTAGGCACAAACTCTGGGCCCAATACTAATTAAGTGTCAATAACCTTGTGTAAGTTTTAACCTCTGTGTGCCTCCATTTCTCTATCCACATACTTTGAGCCATAAAGAATCTTTATCATGGGATGGTTAAATATGAGACAATTTATCTGAGAGCACATAAACTGCATGGCATGTGGCACTCAGTTACGAGGCTCTCGTCATCAAAGGTACAGAGCAATTGACACAATGTAGGGCCTCTTTTGGCTTTAGCTGAAGGATCGAGACTTGGGCTGTTCCTATCTGTGAATGGACATATGGAATTAAAACCCAGTTCTGGTTTATCCTCTCTTCCTTATATCTGTGTGCTTTCTTTCTTTTGCCCCCTTTCCAGTTTAAATGCATAACTTGGTTTTACTGATTTCCACAAGAAATTCCACACTCACTCTTCCTCTTCTATTTTCCCTTTATCTAACCTTCTCTCCCTCTCCCTGTCTTTCTTCCCCCCCTCTTTTTCCCTCCTCTCTTTCCTGTCCCTTTCTAATTTCTCTGGAGCTCCCACTTCTCCCTTTTCTGTAAGTGGATTCATCAAAGCATCTTTTTGTTTTAACAAAAGCAAGTATCCCTAAGAAAAAAATTTCATACCAGTAGCAAAGAGTGTAACATTTTTCCTCATTATAGAATATTAGGAGCAGAAGTGCCCTTAGAGGTCAACTAGCTCAGAGGTTCTGGACATGGCTAGTTGGTTGTGATACCCTGGCAGTATTGAAAATGCCAGGCCCTGCCCCCAGGGATATAGTATTCGAAGGTCAGCACTGGGACATGGAGTGATATTTGTGTGAAATTTATTTTAATTCAGGAAGACTTGGATTTAAGTCCTAATTCCACCACTTACTAATGGAATCATCTTGGCTGAACTACTTAAACTTCCAAAGCCTCATTAATATCTGTTAGATATGGAAAATACCACCTTCCTCAACTAATGAGCAGTGGTCAGCAGATTGTTTGGCACACAGTGGGTGTTAACAGTTGTTTCTTTTCTTCCTTCCTCTGGTAAATAGTACAGAATCCTGATGGCCTCTCTAAACATGCAGGATGATGATACGGGACATGGGGCCTCAACACTTCTGTGCCTTGTGCTCATCTTAGGGCAGTGATGGCGAACCTATGACACGCGTGTCAGAGGTGACACGCGAACTCATTTTTTTTGGTTGATTTTTCTTTGTTAAAGGCATTTAAATATATAAAATAAATATCAAAAATATAAGTCTTTGTTTTACTATGGTTGCAAATATCAAAAAATTTCTATATGTGACACAGCACCAGAGCTAAGTTAGGGTTATTAAAAATGTTGACATGTCAAGCTCAAAAGGTTCGCCATCACTGTCTTAGGGGAAGGGGTTGACAGCATCATCTTCCTTGCTCAGATCCCTGCCCAGCTGCCTCCAAAGTTGGTCAGAAGTCCTAGACACTGGCATCAAGTTAGGAAAGAAAAATAAACAACATTCATTCTAAATTCACTTCATTGGGACTATTTCAATTACTCTCTGCAAGTAAATACTATTTTTAATAACATAGGCTGGTAAAAAATACTTAGAGTTTTTTTGTCTTTTCTTCTTTTTCCCCTCCTCCTCCTCCTCCTCCTCCTCCTCCTCCTCCTCCTCCTCCTCCTCCTCCTCCTCTCCCACCTCCGCCTTTTGTCTACCATTTATTAATCTGGATCATGTACCCCATCCTTTGTCTAGTTCTTATTTATTTATTTTTTAATCCTCACCTGAGGATATTTGCCCATTGATTTTTAGAGAGGGTGGAAGAGAGAAAGACAGAGAAAAACATCAATGTGAGAGAAACACATTAATTGGTTGCCTCCTGCACACACCTGGACCAGGGCCCTGGTCAAGGAGCAGCCTGCAACTAAGGTACATGCCCTTGACTAGAATCGAACCCAGGACTCTTCAGTCCAAAGACCGACATTCTATCCACTGAGCCAAACCTGCTAGGGCCCTTGTCTAGTTTTTAGATCCCAAATAAGAGGTCTCAGATTCCCTTTGACCATAATGTATTGGAAGTGCTAGCAGCCAGTGTGAAGAGCCCTGAGAATGAAGAATGTGAACTTGGGACTGTCTGTGGTGCATTGCCACCTGATCTTTGAAACACATGAGCACTGGCTGCTGATCCCTACTGCATCCCTGCTGATTTTGAGGCCCACTATTTTCAGGGATCCTCAGATTGGATTTGCCTCCAAACCTTAACTCCAGAAACTTTGTTGCTCTCCTCTTGGGGAGCCCTAGCCCCATCCACCCCTCCCCTTTCAGAGTTGTATAAAAGGCCTCTCTGTCAATAGGAATCCAAGAGGTTATTCATCCATGGGAGGCTTGACAATGGTGCTTATTCTTTGAGGAGGAGGGACATTTGTGATTTCATGGAAACAAAGTTCCAATTTTGGTAAGTCCTGGGAGTTGAGCTGTTTTGTTCTATATTTTTACTCCTCTACCCTCCCAGCCCATTTATCTAAATCTCAATCTTTCTCTTTCTTCATGGCCCATTTAATTTTATCTTTAAACTCATGGTCCAAATAACCCTCCAAGTTAGCTGTGCCCATAGCAACTGGCTTATTAACTCTTTCTACCAGGCAATAAGGTTGTGGAGGGGAGGAAGAATAGATGCAAACTACTTGAAATTTATCAGAGAAAGAGAAGGGAAAAGACCCGCATAGCTTTTAAAAAAAAAGAACCAGAATGGAAGGGTATACTTCAATGGGAACAGATTGCCCAAAAGGCAGGTGGGTGGCAGAGAGTAAAAATAACTGGGAAGTGACCAAGCCTTCATTTTCTTTTAAACACTCAAACACTTCAGGAAGATATTGAAACTGCTAATTTTGTTGGCATGTTGACACCTCCTCCTAATTAATGAAGGGCTTATTAGGAGGACAGCTGATCTGCTCAGAAAGTAAGAAGGGAGAATCCGTTGAACTTACTCCACTTGCCAGTCATGACTAAGCAAGGCACCACTGGAGGTGTGGTTACTTGTGGACGAGCTGGAGCTTGAGCCTTCTTCTGGGCTCTGTTCCTATGGCTCCATGTGCTTGCTGCTGCCCTCCCTGGTCTATAGCATAGGGGTCTGACCCAAAAACAGGCTGCATCTGGCCCAAATAGGTTAGAGGGATCTGTGTGCAGGACAGAGGCCTCAGGATCTGGTCTGCAAAAGAAAAGAAAGAGGTACAATTCTTAGGACATCTACATACTTTGGCAAAAGGACAGTTGTGAAGGTTAATGAGATAACAGATATAAAGAGGTTAGTATGGTACTTGGTATATACCTAGTACAAAATAAATAGCTAAGTAAGGATGGAATTTCAAAAAGCTTTATAATTTTGTGGCAATGTCCTTATCCATTGGGAAGGGCAGAAATTTTGAAGATCATCCTTTGACAAATGGGCAAATTGGGTCATGAATGCATTGGTGGGTTTCCCAAGGTGTACAGGTTAGAAGAGAGAGAATTGGCTCTGGAGCTCCGGTCTTCAGGTCCCAGTTTATTTGTTTTTTGTTTACCATGCAAACAAACTCATACTAACCCTTAGCATCATTCCCCCTGCTTCCATAGCAAAATAGGGCACAGAGGAGAATCGGAAATGTCCCACAGCTGCCCTACTCCAAAGATGTGTGGCTCAGAGGACAGAATCCTTGACTTAGCAAATCACTTTACCTGGTTGAACTTTAAATCTCCCACCTTTAATGGAACGTGATGATTACTTCCCTTTAATTGTGCATCTTAAGTGTACCTTATGTAGCTAAAATAGACTCAGAATGAAATATCTCTCAAAATGAAATGCCACTAAAGGCCATTGAAGATGTTGTTGTTCCTGGAGAAAGAGAAGAATATTCTTTCCAACAAGTAGTGTCTTAGAAGAAGAAAACCAAGGAGGTAAATTGGTCTTTAATTATTCTTCTGTTGTTTTAGATTTGGAGGTTGTCTTTTTAACAAAATGAATAATGCAATTGGCTGTTATGGAAAGATGTTAAATTTTGATGATACTGAAATGAGAGACTGGGATTCTGGATGTGAGACACTCCAGTTTCTCTTTCCAAAGGGAGAGTTCTGATGTGTGTACAGTCCTGAGCCAGTGCTGCCCCCACTGAGTGGAAACACTCCCTGAGCCCAGACTGCTGCTGATTGGGTGGGCTTAGGCCATGTTCCAAAGAGAAGGCAAAGGAGGTGATGGTTCCCATTGGTTCTCCTCATTCTTCAGCTTGCCCAGGCTTCCTGGCACCACTAATTCTTACATCTAGTCTGTGATTCATGCCAAGAGGCTGGATAATTTGGAAATTGCTCTTCAATTTGTTAAATAAGAACAGTATAGATGACATTTTCATTTTAACCCAGAGCTCTTGAGGCTCCAGAGTTCTTCAAAACTCAATAAAATATCAAAAGGTACAATATCAGGCATTGCATTTTACTGACTCAATGAAGTGTGTATGTGAGAGTGAACTTTCCTGGTGCATCTTAATCTAGCTGAAATCAACATTAGTTCTAGGACATGATGTATCATGATTGCTTGTGAGATATATCAGATGTAATATGTTACAGATAATAATTCATAGACTGAAATATTGCCAAAGATTTATTAGAAATTTAAATTAAATGAGGTTCAGGTTATTGCTAAAATAATATCACTCCCACCACCTGCCTTCTGACATGCTCTCTGGAGATTCCTTGCCTTGTGTAAGAATATCCCTCATGATGTTGGCTATACTAGAAAAAAGTAATATATCAACTTTAATATCCTCTGTGTTAACAAATGCCTAATGTTTATTTTCAAAGACACTCAAGGACTTGAATTGTTGTCACTGGGTTTCTCCCTAGCAGAGGATGGCATGAAAAGACATCTAGGAGACCTTCAACTTTAATACTCCTCTTCCCCTAATCTCTATCCATTTAATTGAATAAGGAATAAACAGTATAATTTAGTGGAAAAAGCACAGGGTTTGAGCCAAAGGGACTCTGGCATTTAACAAGCTGTGTGGCTTTGAACAAATCACTCAACCTCTCTGAACTTTTTAGTTTTCTTGTTTGTAAAATGGTGCTAATGATAATGCCTACTTTATTTTCAGGATGAGAACTAATGCACGAAGGTCCCGGCACAAAGCCAGGCACCAAGTTGCCTTCAGTTACTCTGACAGTTACAGGATTCCTGTTGTGGCTGTGATTTTACATCACCCTCCAGTGCCTGGCAGAAAGAGTATATTTTGTCTGTGTGAAAATACAGGCTCAGCAACTAACTGTTCACAGGAGACAACTTTGCCTCCCCACAGCTGGCACTTAATGCGTCAAAGCGTATCTTCCCTCAAGGTACTTTTTAGATAATTCAGTCAGAATCTACTACAATCCAGCACCTGCCAGAGGCTTGCCTATGGCACTTGATATTTATTCTTTCATTTGTTTAGCACATGCTCATATTGCTCATGTCGTGCTTACCATGTGCCTGGCACTGTTCTAGGTGCCTTAAGGATAGTCATTTAAATATCAGCACAACTCTTTGATGTAGGTACTATGAGAAAACTGAGGCACAGAGAGGTTAAGTGAGTTCCCCAAGATCACAGAGCTAGTTAATGGCAGAACAGGATTTGAACCCAGTAGTGTTGGCTCCAGAGCTTGGGAACTTGACTATGATGCTATTTGAGAAAGGCTGTCTAGTAGTCATATTCACCAGCTATTCTTCCAGAGTAAAATTCTTTCCCTGGGATTAGTAAGATTCTCAGAAAGCAAGAGACCCAAACATATTACCTCAGCACCCCTTTCCTCCTTCTTAACAAGTTAATGTCCTGCCCTCCATGCATGAGTTCCCTGTTTAGATGGATATTCTGTGACTTTGCCAAACTTGTTGCAGGCATTGTGTTCCATGTTCTAATTTGGAAACCCAAGTGATAAAGTACATAGTGGAGTGTGTTTCTGCCACGAATTGAAAACTGTGAGGCCCACACAGTTCCCTTTCTACTTCCATTTCTTTGGCTCCTGGGCCAACTTATTTGCAGTCACCAGCTCTGTTCAGGTTCCTGCTGATATTGACCCTTTCTGCTTCCTTTGGAGGACACGTGCTCTGCTTTTATCCCTGATTATTCTGTTTCTCTTATTGATTAATCATATATAATTCCTCTGAATCTCTTGGATGTAGGGAGGGTATAAACCATAAGCCAATAAGAAGCTTATGATTTTATTACCATGTAAAATGTTTCAAGGTGTGTGGACTAAAATAGAAGATGAAAAAAATGATAAATTATATTACCTATTATGAATAGTTACCATTTACTCATTGCTTGCTTTGCAGCAGGTGCTGGGCTAAGTGCTTTACATACATTATCTCTTCTTAATCCTTGCAGACATGGTTAATAAACGATAGGGCTTTCATTCAAAGCCCAGTCTTTCTGACATCAATGCCTGTCCTCTTAGACCACTGTGTCACACTGTACAATGAATTCAGTTCAGACACAAATAGCATATTTTGCTCAAATCAAGCAAAGTGTTATTTCTCATTTTGACCTCAGGTAAAGGGAGTTGAATGTAAGCCTTTTAGTTTGTAACACATCATCACCAATAGTGCAAGGCCTCGCTGGTTTTGTTTCTATTTTTTAACTAGAGGCCCAGCGCATGATGGAAATTGTGTGAGGAGGCGCCCTGCCTCCCTCTGTGGGAGGAGGCACCCCGCGGGCTGCCCTGGGAGTCAGGCCTGACTAGTGCCACAGGCAGCCGGGACCTGCACCTGACTTCCACCCCAGCCCCTCCTACCCCCCTGACTCTTTCCGCTCTGGGGCTGCCCCAGCCGCAGATCAGGCTCGGGCAGCGCCCCGCCCCCCCCCCCCCCCCCCCCCCGTGTCTGTCGTCTGTCTCTGTCTCCACTCCAGGCCTCACCTGCACACGCAACCTCCTCCTGTCTGGTCGTGACCCATTATGGCATCCTGGCCTAATTTGTATATTACCTATTGTGTGTGTGTGTGTGTGTGTGTGTGTGTGTGTAATGTCTTTATTGATTTCAGAGAGAGGAAGTGAGAGGGAGAGAGTGATGGAAACATTAATGATGAGAGAGAATCATCCATCAGTTGCCTCCTGCACACACCCCTACTGGGGATAACTGGGTATGTGCCCTGACTGGGAATTGGAATCCAACCATGACCTCCAGGTCATGGCTCGATGTTCAACCACTGAGCCACACTGGCCAGGCCCTGGTTTTATTTTTTTGTTCCCCTTCATCCTTAATCATACTTCCTATTCTCCTTCCCCAGAGACACCCATTACAATAGTATAGACATCCATTACAAAGATATATACATATACACATATATATCTTTAAGTAAGCATGTACCCTTGTAAGATATGTAATATGATTTAATTATGCATTTTAAATTTATATTAATGGCATGTGCTGTATCTCTTGATGTGTTTATTATCTCTTGCTGTTTTTATTTATTCACTTGAGTTTTAAAGATCTTTTCATATTTGCATTAAGTTTCTCCGTTGTAACTGCTGCATGGCATTCCATTCTCTGCATTTGTCACTTCTTCCAGATCCATTAACTCTAGGGTGGGAACTGTGCTCTGGCTCTGCTTTTACCAGCGGTGTGGTGCATGGTGCTGAGTGAGAACCGTCTTGGCGATAATTCCCAGAAGTGGTGTTTCTGGGTTATAGGGAGTACACATGCTTCATTACACCAAAGACTTCCAGATTGCTCTCCAGAAGGGCTGTGCCAGTTTAAACTCCCACCAACCAAATACCAAAAAATGTTCCACAATATCCCAACCTTGACAATACTTGGCACTATCTACCTTTTTTCTTCTTCAATAAGAAGAAGCCTTTATTACAAGTCACACTGTTACAGACATATATGCGGAGTTTCATGAAAAAAAAATTGTGCCCAAGAATAAAAACCAGAGCACATAACATTGTATATGCATTCATTCCAGCGTTTGCCCAGGAAACAGAACACTTGGGAGGAAAACTCTTCTAAACCTGCCTGGCTCCAGGTGGCTAAGGTGTGAACAGTTCCTGCAACACTGGCCTGCCCGAGGCACAGTGTGGGGGCCACCTGCCTCCTCCAGCTGCCTGACCAACTGGACAGCACCATGTAGGGGGCCCTCAGTGCCCGCAATGACCCCAGACCACCAAGTGAAGGCCATAAAGAGCCCTTCAGGCTGGGGTGGATGTGCCAGGTCCTCCGGGGGCAGTAGCTGCTACATCCCAGTTCTCCTATGCTTCAAGGCCAGCTGAAGGGCATCTCAGAAGTCCTCAGCTTAGGCCTTTTTTCAGGAAGATCTTTCAGGAAATGGCCAACACTAGCAGGTCTGTCTGGATAGAGAAGAGCAGCACGTCCAAGGGCTGAAGACAACATCCATCTGGCCCCTGACATGTTCTGTAGAAGGAGCTAATCTGGAGGTGGCCATCTGGGTCCCAGAGGTGGCTGAATGGCTCTCCTACCTGGTATTGTCTGACTAGGGGTTACTAAAGGATAGCACCTCCACAGCCCTGTTGAAGAGCTTGTCCTCTGGGTGCTCATTCTTCCCACTGCAAAGGAAGGACCACACAGGGCACAACAGCCAGAGGAAGCAGAAGACAATGGATGGCATGTACAGGGTGTGTGAGTGTGCCCACAGGAAATTCCCATGCAGGAACACCTGCTTCAGTGGTGTGTGGGAATGTTTGGAGGCTAGTCCTCATCTCTGCCTGTGGGTTCATGTGCTCCTTCCACATCACCTGATTTCCAAAGTCTTTGTTCTTCAGCATCAGGGTGACTGAAGCTCCCAACCTCTCCTTTTTTTCTTTATTTTTTTATTCTGGGATTTATTTACCTTCTATGGCTGTCACTGGAGCGGAGAGCCGGCTCCAGCTTGAGGCCTCGGCTGCTGAAAGCAGGTATCTGAGGTTTGTTTAGCTTCTATAATTGAAACACTGTTGCAGCTCCAGCTCCGAGGTCAGCTGGCTGAAAGCAGGTTTCTGGGGTTAGTTTTGCTTCTATAATTGCAACATAGTTGCTTAGAGTGCAGCTCAGAGCCCTGCGTGGCAAGAGGGGAATCTTGGCTTCCTCCATCACCAGGGCAACCAAGCCTCCTGTTCACTTCAGCTGCGTGGCTGCCGGCCGCCATCTTGGTTGTCAGTTAATTTGCATAACGCCCTGATTAGCCAATGGAAATTGTGTTGGAGGTACAGTTAATTACCCTATTTGTCTTTTATTAGATTAGATGGTATTGCATAAGTAAAAGTTTCCAATAGGTTCGGAAGACTTGAACATGCCATAGAGGCAGCTCAGGCTAGCTCAGGTAGGATGCAAGTGTGCTCACAGCCTTTCCTTGGAGCCCTCCCTAGTAAATGGTTAAGTTTCCTATAACATCTAATATTGCTTTGCTTTGTGCAATAGTTATTTGTGTACTTTTCTCCAGTGAGCACCTTATGGGTTGTAAATAATGTTTTTCTCCCTCCCTTTTGCATGTCTTGTAATGCTTTGTTTGTAGTAAGGCCCTCAGGAAGTGTTTTGTAATATGAGTTGTCTGAATTTCTGGAAGGTACTGCCTGCCAATAAGAGGCAATTGGCTGGGAAAGGGTGGGTAGGAGCTAGGAGTAGAAAGCCACAGGTGATCTTTTTATTTTATTTTAATGGGGTGTAGAATTATGCCTACATACACACACACACACACACGCACACACACACTCACTCCATTTAACCAGAGGCACCTACTTCCATTAGGATAGATGAACTATATGAAACTGCTCTGATAAAACCAGACTTTTAAAATTATAAGATTCCCGCCCCCCCTAAATTGATAACTGAAATTTACACCAGGCTATTGTTGACTCATTGTCCTCTCTAGTAACCTACTAGCCAGGCTTGGGAATGGAAGGTCCTAGGGACAGAAAATGCTTTTCTCTCAGCCAGGGGCTCAGGTCCCAACCTTGCTGGGCAGAGTGATGGTGTGTTTCATAATGCATGAGTGTTTATCTAATAAATAGCAACACGTTCTAATTAAACTGTGGTTGAAGATATGGGCAGTGTAATCTGTCTCTCAGGGCTGGGTACTCACTGGCTTTTCCAAGATGCTGGCCCCTCACTAGCCCATAGGCCTCTAGGGCAGTATATACTGTGGGAGTTATTAAGAGTGGGCTGGGTGGTGTGGCCTACTCTGTTGAATCATTTAGAGTTTGGCTTCCCCACGCTGAATTTTTCTTTATATAAAACTCTTGGGATTCAGGCAGGCCTTACATTGGAATGTGGGACAAAAGAGAGTTCTAGCTAAACTCCTGGAGGAAGCTCCCTACAACTTCTGGCTTTAAGGAGTAAATGATTTATTCAGGGCCTTAGGCTGAGAGAACCTTTTAGCCATTTTATGAGATGTCCATCTCCATGTGGGTCTTTCACAGAGGAAGAGAACAAGGAATATGTGAACTGGCTCTTGAATGCTTTCATCACTTTCATTGGTCAAAGCAAGTCACATGACAGTGCTTAATTACAAGGTGTTGGAGAAGTATAATTCTCCTGTCTTCCTAGAGAGAAAGGAGGACTGGAAATAATATAGAATGTTGTTAATGTTTACCACAGTGACATTGGACATAGGAAAATGGTGGTAGTTTTGATAGATGCCAGAAAATGATAATCAGTGAGCATCATATACTTTTTCTTGCAGAGAAGGGAACCATAGACCTTTTAAATGTAAGTAGTATTTTATAAGAGATCTAGGCCAGTGGGTTCAAACTATACATCTTGGAAGTCTGGAGGTTCATGCTATAGGGCGCATAGAAAGAATTGAGGAGATAAGGTGGGGCCCTGTCCACACATCTCAGGTGGAGAAACATTGCTTTTACAGCCTATATTTCTAAAGTGATGGTTTCCAATACTAGACTACCCTGTTTACTCACCCCAGAACATGCTCCAGTTTGCCATTGGCCCTTCTTAAATTCAGTGCTTAGCCATGAACATACTCTTCCATATGTATTTTCATCAGTGTAGAGGCTAAAATATCTGTTGGTTTTTGTTGTTTCGGATTCTCATTTTTGCAATTAACATTTCATTAGTCTTTCTGACAATCATATCATACCTTTGGCCCATTATAAGTCATATGGGTTTCTCCAACCCAAGAAGGCATATAAGTTAAAAAAAAACAAAAACAGAAGTAGTAGGTTGTGGTATATTATACTTTTCAAACATGTTCACAATATTTCTAGTTTCATGCACTCTTCTGTGATATGTACTCTCATCAAGATCAAGAGGTAGAATACTCTTTTCACCCTTTGATTCTGGACAATTCATATGATGGCTTTGACCAATAGTACATGCTGGTTTAATGCTGAGGCACTTCTGGGAATAGCTGTAATGGGCTTGGCAGCTTCTATTTTCTGACTTGGAAGCCAATTAAGAAATGTGACTGCCAGATCACCATGCTGTAAATAGCCCAAGTGTGGAGAAGAGGCCTGGGTGAATGAGGTGCAACATGGAGAAAGAGGCCAAGGAGACCAGGTATGTGAGTGAAGAAGCCATCTTGTATGTCCTGCCCAACTGAGGCTTCACCAAACACTAGCTTCAATTGCAGTCACATGAGAGACCCAAGATTGATCCTGGCTGACTCACAGAACCATGAGAAATAATACATTGTTTTACAATTTCAATTGTTTGAGCTATTACATTTGGGGCTAGTTTTTTATGAAGCAATAAATAACCAAAATAGAATTTGGTACTAGAGGCAAACTCCTAAGGTTCTTAAAAGTCATTTTGTCTGAAGACTCTTAGGAGATATAACCTTATGATCCTCAGAAGTCATTTTTCTAGTTGAGAGATTCTGTAAGGCATCACCTTACTTACCAAAACGTTAAGTTAACAAAATGTCTTAGCTTGTGCTTTTGCTCTAAATGTAATCCTAAGGCTACGTTTTATAGGAGAGAGGGTCCTGAATTTGATCTATGCCATGAGCTTATTTCTTATTTTGAGAAACATCTGCTTGTAGGAAAGACTAGGGATGAAGAATACTTCTATTTTCAAAGACTTTAAATCCTGACTCCTGTATATTTCCTCTAAATTCTATTTGAAAATTGAATAATTCTTCCTTTAGCTCATCTCTGTTTGTACCATATCATAGGAGATAAAAGAAACTAGTTAGCACTTTTGGTAATCTGCGTGGAAATTTCCTTAGCCAGTTCCATCAGTTTGTTGTGCATATTTTTAATTTTAATGTTACTGCAGGTGACAGTTTTGCTAAACTTCCTGCCACTTAGTAATGCTTGCCATTTTTTTTCTCCAGGCTCCAGTAACATTTTTTTTTCACTGTTCTTACAGCCTCCACTGACATACTTCTGGAGGCCTTCAATCTCTGCTTTGGGCCCGGTCACAAGGCCAATGCTATATGTATTAGGTACTTGCTTTGTCAGCATCCCACTTTTTAAATCAATTTTCTGTCCTGATTATCTATTGCGGAAAAATAATCTGCTCCAAACTAAGTGGATTCAATAGAGTTTTTATAATGTATGACAATTCTGTGGGTTGACTGCAATCAGTTGAGGGTTTTCGGGTGTCCCAATCAGCTGGGACATCAAAGTATCGTATTCATATACCTGTGTAGAAAATAATGAGATAACTCAGCTGGAGAGAACCTACATGTGACCTCTCCATGTGATCCAGGCTTCTCACAGCATAGTGGCTAGCTTCCAAGAAGAGGTATCATAAGGACAAATATTCTTAGAAGGCCAGATGAAAACTCTAAGACTTCTTACGACCTGGCTTCAGAAGTCACTCTGTATCACTTCCACCATATTCTGTTGATCAAAAGCAAGTCACAGGGCCATTCCATAGCCCAAGTGAGGAGATGATTCAAAAGCATACATACTGGGAGTCATGGTTCATTGGGGCACATCTTTGGAGACCACTACTTAGGTGGCTAGAGACATGATGGAAATAGCATTGAAGAAAATGTGGTGAATATGAATTGTGCCAGATCTGACTGTTGCTTGTCAGGTTGTTC
Source organism: Myotis nattereri (assembly GCF_964212035.1). Lineage (NCBI taxonomy): Eukaryota > Metazoa > Chordata > Mammalia > Chiroptera > Vespertilionidae > Myotis > Myotis nattereri. Next base: position 20,490,957 of record NC_138075.1, on the reverse strand, counting down.
TTATTCTGGAACTTAGGTGAAGAGAATGATTGGTGAATTAGCCCTTGTCTAGATCCATCCTCTGAAAAGTAACGATATCCAATTAGCAATGGACAGGGCGTGCTGGCCATTTAAGCGCAGAAAAACTTTCATCTCTTACCATGTTTCTTCCACAGTGGCATGAAGCAATTTTTTAATGAGACTTATTGAGAGGTCTTGGCAGATCCTTTCCTTTCCTTTCATGTCTGGCCTGCCCACCTCCTTATACATGCCTTATCAATAAATAAAACCTGGGATTTTGAGATGAGTATGTACGAACAAAAGAGAACTAGAATAATACCTGCCCCTCAGAATTCTCAGTGCCAGCAGGATGGGTTTTAAAGGCAGAGCAGGTGCTCTGGTCAGGTAGCTCAGCTGGTTAGAGCGTTATCCCTATACGCCAAGCTTGTAGGTTCTATCCCCAGTTAGGGTACATACAAGAGTCAACCAAATAATGCCTGGCTCAGAACCCTATGGCAGCGGATCTGGGGAGTGTGGCCGTGGGAGAGCTCACAGGGTGGGCAGAGCTGGAGGATGCTTCCATTCCGTGAAAGTGGCTGCTGCCTTTGAGGAAGCAGCAGCAGCAATATTTCATGTCTTCCGTGGTGTCTCCTACCTTTAAAAGTCAGTCTCTGCAGCTGCCTTATCTCCCGTAGCACATTTCAATTAGGTATTCCAAATCACACTCTTTTCTTCCAGGACAAATATGCCAGAGGCGGTATTTACTGTTACAGCAGCATTTTAAATACTTGGGGGGAAAGGCCTAGTGAATAGCCATTTCTCCCTTATAATAATAATAAAGCACCATGATAATGGAGAGAAGAGGTAAATTCTAGGTTTGATGCCAGTAACTGGCTGACTTAAGTGAACATCTTTTGTCTCCACTCTCTTTTCTCCCCCTCTCCCATTCCAGCCTCAGTGTGAAGGTTATAAAGCTTGTCTCTGTCAAGAGCAGCCTCCCACATCATCTTCATAGAAGGTTCATGAATGCCTCCTAGAATGGCTTCCTCTAGAGACACCTGGGCTCCTATTTAACCCACTACCCATGCCTTCTTTTGCTTTGAGGAATGTTTGCATGAAATCAGAATCACTGTCTCTTTAGGATTTTACTAGGCATGGTCACTTACACCTTACCTGTGGGGTATTTTCAGCTCTCAATGGGATACCACCAACCCCACCTCCAGGAGGCATATGGTTGAGAAACTTGTGTATTATACATTTCCTTCTTAGAATCAATTCTCAGTTCCTTGGCCTTGTATTGAAGGTCCTTCAGTCTGGTTTGCATTTCTCAGCTCACCTCTTACTGCTCCTTATACCCACTTGCTCACTGGGCTGATGTCCTCATTACATCCTTTGTCAATTTTGCACATTCTTCCATCCAGACCTTGGCACATGATAGTGGTGGTGTCTCAGTCTGCATTCTCCCCTGTATTCAGAATCCTCCCACTGGATTTCTTCTCCATAGATCTGATTCCTGCTCATACTTGAGATGAGATTAGGTCCCACTCCCTCCTTTAAGCCTTCTCTGACCCCACCCCCAGCACTCAGTGCTGCCCCCTTTCTGAGTTTTTAAAGGGCTCATTATCATGACTACTCATTTGGCACTTGGCATGTATTATCTTATGTTATTTTGAATGTCCATATGTTGTCTACCTAACTAAGTGTTTTAGAGGCAGGGGTAACTTTGTCCTGTGCTTATTTCTTATCCCCTCCGAGTCCAAAATAGTTTCTTGAACATAAAAGATGCTTAGTTAATTTTCATTGATTGAGTGGACAGATCAAGGAGTCAGGATCCTAAGAAGCCTGACTTTTGGAGCCAATGTACTCAGTTTGGAAATCACAAATTTGCCTAAAGCAAGGCCTTTCAGTTTACTGTTTTGCCAATAAACATAGCTCTCATACTTGAATTTCTCAGAAGTGAAGGCTATTGTCCAACCGGATTCCTGAAACTGATGGTTCAGGTCAAGAGCTTTCTTGGTGTGAGAAAAAATTGAAAGTATCTGGGTTTTTCACTTCTAGGGTTTTGACAATCCAGGTGTCTTGATCATTAGAGTGAAAGGAATTAGAACGTGAGGCTGTGATCTTAAGCTTATGTTCATAGCAGATGAGTAGACTCTCATAAAAGGTGGTTTTACTTCTGCCATTTACTGGTTAAACTTTCTATACCACAATTTCCTCGCCTAGAAAATGGATTTAATAATGGCTGTCTATGTTATGGTGTTTCTATGCAGTGCCAGTGTGATAATAAATGGGAAAGTTATTTTAGATTTTGTACAATGCCATGAATGTCAAGAATCATTCAGCGTTGTGTAGCCATTAGCTAATATTTATGGGGAGCTTAGACTCTGTTCCTGACTCTGTACTAGGTATAGACAGAGGCCTGCCTGCATTACATAGGCCAGCTGAGGAATTTGGGCATTGATTCCATATGGCCTGAATGCTGATCCACAGGTAGATGGAAGCTGGAAAAAGAGTTATAGCCCAGCAATCGTATCTGAAAGTTTAGCAGTTACAATTAGGTCAGGTAAGATCAGAACCTAAATAGGTAGTAAAACTTTGACTCTTGAAATGTTAGCAGATTTGCCCCTTAAACATTTCAGAACACTCTGATTTTACTCCCTCCACTCACTGGAAAGTTCTGCCTCTAGGAAGTCTCTTCTGTTTCTTGGTTGATCAGTTGTATCCAACTTCCTTCCTGATCACACTTGTCCTGAGAACCTGTGTACTAAGCCAGTTTCCTTGAAAAGTACACGTAAAAAAACGGGGGCCACCCACTGATTTCATACTGCTGTTGACTTGGGTGGCGGCCCAGTCAGTTCACACAGTGACCTTAGTTAGGTCCAGGAGTCTGCTCCCCTAGGCCCTGTTTTCATGTAAATGTCTCTGTTGATGAAAGGAAGCAGATGCAGAAAAGATCTGCTGTGGAAGCACAACTACCTCTGACTCAAATGTGGTTGGGCATTTTTTCTTTTTTCCTTTTTCTCCCAGTTTTGCATGTGGCATCAGCAGCTGAGTAAGGGAAAGTGAAGAGGTTTGAGTGTGCGGGTGCTTGTGTGCTGGGCCAGATTAATAACCCAGAGCCTTCCACACTGGCAGTTCAGGGTGAGACTGACTAGCCAGAAAGCGCTGGGTTATGAGGACAACTGACTGATAAACCAGACTCTACCCAAGTGCTTGCCCACAGCAAAGAGATGAAGTGGCAGGCTCTCTGTGCTTCCTCCCTGCCCCCACGTTGCCCCCCTCACCCCCACACCATCATGCTTCTCTTTCCTCCTATTTTATCATGCCCTTCTGAGATGGCTGCACACCAGTGGCTCCAGCCTCTGACAGTTGCTGCCCTCTGCTGGGATGAAGGCAACACTGGGAGAGGGAGGTGCTGAGCTCTACCAGGAAACCAGCCTTACAGCAGACCAAGTCCAGTCTGTGGCTAGTGTGTGATTTGGCGGGGGGAAGGTGGAGCCTAGGGACAGAAAGATTCAGAAAACCCCTTGCACCAAAATATTTCCTTACTGGTCTCAGCTGGGCACGGGTCTTTAGAATCCAACCATTAGGGATTCATTGTTTTGGATCCTTAGAGTTACCTGATCAAGAGGAGTGTTTCTGCGGGAGGTAGCTCCTGGATCCTCCTTACCTGTTTCAGACATTTTGATATTGAGGTTTCCCACCATGGCTGACCCTTAAACACTGTGGGTAACTTTGCATACTGGATTACTAGACAATCCTTTCTTGAAAGGAGGAGACAGAGGGAAGTCTTAAGGGGGCTATAGAAAGATGGGTCTCTTGGCCCCAAAGGAACCATCATAGGGTGGGGGTTCTGAGTGCATAGGAATGTAAGGGATAAACTGGCCTTTATTACCCTCAGTTTTCCCCAGAGCTGATGGCTGTGCCCAGTTGGTTTCAGAAGGTACAGGAACAGGAGGACCACTGACTCAAGCATAATTAGAGATACTGGTGTTTCTCTGGATCTTTGGCTTAGAATACAGCCCAGCCAGGCAGGAGCTATGACCTCACTGACCACACAGTAATTCTACTTGAGGGATTTACTTTCCTTCCATGAGCTCCTGCCAAGACTCCTGGTTAGAGCTAATGGAGCTCCCTCAGCCAGCGAGTGTCTCCTAGTGATGTGCATAAACAGTGCCAGGCAGGAAATAGGTTTCCTGTTCTTAATGGGCTTGATAAACCTCTTATTGAGTGGGGTTTAAATGGTTTTGTTATCAATAATATTAGTAAGTAAGCATTATTAGTAATAGTAGAAAAATTATGTCAGCTCTGACCACCCCTTCCCATTTTAGGAATGCCAGCTTGGAGCTGATTTTGCCAACAGTGCTCAGGGATAGGTGGTGAGTGACATTGGGCCAGTAATTAGGAAGATGGCAGACTTTGTCACCTGCACCTTTCCTTTGTCACCTGAGCCCTCTTCTACTTTTATAGTCTTCCCCCCACCCCTGTGCCTATCATTCAGGGTTCTCAAGTTCTCTTCCTATTTGAGAAGATAGAAATACAACTTCTCTCTAGTTTTAATAATGGTTGAAAGCCATTGGCAAAAATTCTAAAGCTAAAGGTAGGTATCAGGTGGAGGATACTTTAGAAAGAGTGGGGGATCCTGGAAGAAGCCCAGCTAGATGTGGGGCTCACGTTCTCATCCCTAGCTAGGATTGGAGGTGTGAAGAGCATCCCAGAGATTAGTAATTTATATACCAGATTCCTTATTTTGATTGAAACTTCCTACAACTGTATTGGTTTTCTTTATGTTGATTTTCTTGTTTGATGTAAGTAGATTTGACATCTCAAGTATGTCTGTGAAATCATGGCCTCAATGTTGAGCTGGGGTTTTTACTAAATATATATTAAAATGAATACCTAACAGGTACATTTTTAAAAAAGTTCACCATGTGGCAATTGTGTTATATCCTTGAGGGGAAGTATACCATACTTCTGGAAACACTGTCATAGAGAAGTGGTTCTCAAACTTTAGTGGAAAAACACCGGCAGAGCTTGTGAAGCCAAAGATTGCTGGGTCCCTCCATCAGAGACTCCGAGTCAGCAGGTGTGTGGTGGGACCAATGACTATGCAGTTTAACATACATCTCCAGTTTATTGGGAGATGCTGATATCCAGGGGTCACACATTCTGTATCACTGACTAGAGGATGACATCCCTTTCCCCATTTCCACATTATGTAGGTTTCCTCAACTGAAAATGGGGATAGTACCTATTTCAAAGGCTATGTCTTAGTTCACTCAGATTGTATAACAGAACACCCTAGACTTGGTGGCTTATACAACAAATATTTATTTCTCACAGTTTTGAAGTCCAAGATCAAGGTGCTGGCAGATCAGGTGCCTCACATGGCAGAGAGAAAAATCATTTCTGTGGTGTTTCTCCTTATGAGGTTACTGGTCCCATTCATGAGGCCTTATGCTCATGACCTAATTGCCTTCCAGAGGCTCCACCTCCAACTACTATCACGTTGGGGGTTGAGTTTTCAACATACAATTTTTTTTTTTTTTGCGGGGGGGATAGAAACATTCAGTCCATAACAGTGTTTATGAACTTCAATAAGTTACCTATCATATGTAGACTACCTGGCACATTGTGGATGCTGTTTATAGTGGAATGATTTTTCTTGGAGCCATTTTATTCATTTATGTTTTATTTTTTTAAGCTGTAGGGCTTCTTAGGGTTCAGCTTGAAGCTCATATAGGAAATACAGGGAATTCTGTCAGGTTAAGTCTGGTTCTAATTTCTAGTCCTAAATGTGAGCCCATCATGAACTCTGGGTGGCCAAACATTTCTCCAGCAGCATCTGGCCAGTATTCTGTATTCCAAAACCCTTGCAAAAAGAGGCAATGGGGTCTTCATTCCTCTGCGTCTAGTCAAGTTCTGTGTTGAGGACCAAGGAACTGGACCCTTGCTGTGCTTACTATGTCCTGAGAGATAGACAGGCAGACAAAGTGTACCTTATACTTTGAGGAAATGATTGATTGTATTTATGACTTTGTTGAAGCTGCCTAGCAGTTGAGCTTCCTTTCTGCATTTGAGGAGTTCACCAGTGTGAGTCTGAAAGGGAGACAGGACCCTCATTCTATTGCTGAAGCCCAGTAGTCCAGTTTCACTTTCCCCAGCCTCAGAGAACCATGCTAGAGAGGCTTAGTGGACAGGACTCTGGTGATGGCAGGACAGGGACAGTAGCCCTTCTGGGACCCAGGAGTGGCAGTACCAGCAGCAGGGGACTCCATCAGGCTGCTCCTGGGATGTCATCCTGGTTGTTGTGGCAGCCTCCTGGCATATTTTCTCATTCCCCACTTATGGTTCTCAAGCTTTTTCATCAAATCCTTTCTCACTTCACCAGTAAATGAGGCTGAGCCAATGGTGGATTTAGAACCCTGAAGTAACACATCACAGAGTATTTAAAAACAAAAACAAAAACTGACCACACTGTCTGGAGCAAGGACTGGAGGATAAGTGACTCCAGGTAGTGAGACTGATGAAACAATCTAAGGAAGTGAGGATGCAAATGAGAGGAGAAAGAAGAAATATTTAGGAGGTAAAATTGACCAAAATCTGGTGATAGGAGGCCTTGATTTTATCTTTTTAAGAGACAAAAATAAATTTAAGGTTTTGTGTGCTGTGTTAATTGCCTTTTGGGGCTACATAACCATTTTTTTTTGACAAGGCATACACCCCCAAATCGGTTGGGGAACAAGAGAAAAGGTTATGGAAAAGGATTGTGTCTGTAGTATAGCCTGGCTATGGTCTCCTCTATTTCAAGTCTTTTCAACCCTATAAATATTGACCATTTACTAGGTGTTAGACATTGATAGTTACTTAAGAACTAGAGACCTGGTGCCCAAATTTGTGCATGGGTGGGGTCCCTAGGGGTGGCCTGTGGAGATCAGGCCCCAGCTCATGCCCCTAGCCTCAAAGTCCTGTAGCCCCCCCTAGCACCCTGCCTTCACCTGGCACCACCCCCTCACCTGCTCCACCATCCCACCTGTGGGGCGATTGATCAGGGCTGGCACTCCCCCTCCCCCACTGCCCTGCCCTCTCAGCATCTGGGAGCTGGATGGCGGCCCTGCACCCCACTGCCGCCACTGGTTGCCATCTGTGGGGTGATTGGCGAGACAATTGGGCACTTGCTCACACCTGAGTTGGCCTGGTGCTGCCTGCTCACCTGCTCCACCATCCCACCATGGTCCTGCTCTCATTGGGGCCCATCGGAGCAAGCAGTGCCTCCACTGCCGCCCACTGCCAGCATGGCATCACTGACACCCACCATGTCTGCGCCACCCTCTGGTGGTCAGCATATGTCATGGTGGAACTCCCGGTGGAACAACCACCCAAGGGGACAATTTGCATATTAGGCTTTTATTATATAGGACTTCATTGCCTTCTAGACTGCCATGCAGTTTTTTAAAAATAAAATATCTTTAAATTGATTTTAGAGAGAAAGAGAGGAAGGGGATGGGATAGAGAGCTAGAAACATTGATGAGAGAGAAACATCATGGGTGGGCTGCCACCTGCACAGCCCCTGTTGGGAATTGAGCCTGCAACCTGGGCATGTGCCCTGACCAGGAATCAAACCGTGACCTCTTGGTACCTAGGTCAATGCTCAATCATCACTTAGCCACACTGGCCAGGCTACAATGCAGTTTTTTTCTTTTTTAAACTTAATTATTTAATTTACAGTTTACATGCTAAGTTATTTTTTATTAGTTTCAGGTGTAGAGCACAGTGGTTGGACAATCACACACTTTACAAAGTGTCCCTCCCAACACTTCTGGTACCCATCTGGCACCAGACATAGTCATTACAACACCACTGACTATATTTCTTTTGATTTTGGTGTTGTAAAGGGGCGGAGGTATAGAGGGAAAAATCCCACAAGATCTCACACAAACACACACAATCGCACAACACGGAGTACATGCCCATGTTGGTCTTGAGATTTCCTTGAGGCCCTAAAGGAACCCACGTGTAGTCTGTAGTAGAACAGGCTATATCCTCTCTAGGTTCTTGGCTGCTTTTAGAAACTCTCTCTTTTCTTTCCTCTCATGTACAAATAACCCGTTGAGTAACCACCTCCAACACTGAGTTGGAAGATTCACAATGAAATATTGCTTAGTCTCAATGAGTATGTACACTGCCAAACCCTTTCACTTGCTCCTTTTGGTGTGTTTAGTGGGAAGCTGCTACCACTGTCTCCTTCACTCTTTGCAAAGGACTATGGATAGATCTGAAGCACCAGCTATTTACAAACCTAGCTCCTGCCTCCTTCTCCAAGGCTCTTTGTTCAAGTGTCAGCACTGGTTTGTAAAACACAAATAGAGTTGGGGAGAGAAGTAATTACAATTCACATCTGGTGTTTCTACGACATGCTATTGAGTCGCCTGACAGCCCTTCTTTCTGTCACTCCTCTCATCCTGTCTTTTCAGTTCCAGGCGACGCTCCCTCTCCCCATCTCTCTTTCTTGCTCTTCTGTGTCAGAGAGCCACACACATGAATGGTTGCTGGATCTCGTGGCCACTGGTAGCCGGGTCTAGAGGGCCTGTTTATTTTTAATGTGTCAAGAAGTGAGGGCACTGTCTGGCTGCACAGGGAAATCTCTGGTGCGTTCAGTTTTCAGAGGCTATGATGGCTGTCCTCTGAGTCTAGATCTGGAAGAAAACCTCTTGGATGAGACCAATCTATGAGGTTTGCATGGCTGTTTTAAATTGTCAAGACTTCTAATCTCCTAGAGGGTGTGTTTGCTGTTTGCATGTTATCCTAGTTTCTCTCTCTCCATTTAATAATGTAATATATCAGGACTTAGTTGCAGGCACGTTCACACCCATATCTTAAGATCATTAGTAGATAACTTTTCCTGTGGTCCCAGTTGTACTGTATGTAGGTGGTGGGGGTAGTCAGAATAGTGATTGTCTAACTTTTGAGTTTCAAGATAATAATTTAGAATTAATCATGATGACCAATATGACATTGTCAACTAAGGAATACAGATATCTATCTATCTATCTATCTATCTATCTATCTATCTATCTATCTATCTATCTATCTATCCTAAGCAACCTTTATGACAGAATGACCAGAATGACTGGTGCTATGATGCATATTGGCCACCAGGGGGCAGACGCTCAATGCAGGAGCTGCCCCCTAGCCCACAGGCCCTGATCACTGATGGGGCCTGCTGGCTAACCCCCTGGTCCCTCCCCCCGACAAGCAGGCCCTTATCATCTGATTGGGGCTGGGCCCCCAGGATGGGATGGGAAACTGGGGGTGGGTGGATGGACGCGGCCCCTTTCCCAGGGGGGCCAAGGGCCAGCTCCCTCCTTGGGGCTGGCGGTGAACCTCTCAGGTCCCTACCCCTGGCAGGCAGGTACTGATTGCCTGATCCAGGCCTGCTGGCCAACCTCCTGGTCCCTCCTCCTGGCCAGCAGGTATGGATCACCTAATCGGGGCTGGGCCTGGGGCTGGGTTGGGGAACTGGGGGTGGGGGTGGCAGATGAGGGCAATGAGGGAAGGAGGAGGGAGAGGCAGGGAGATACTATTTCTTGAAACAGTTGAAATGGTGTCATGTGACTTCCCATCCCTGTTGTGGGGGAGGGACAGAAAGGGAATGTCCTTGTCTGTGTGTCTCCTGGACTGTCTGGCATGGTTTAGGCATCCAGTGGGCCAACCTGTGTCGTATGCCTTCCTTATTGCTCCTAAATTCCTTCAACTTCATGTACTTAGTAACTGTTTTCCATGAATATCTTATGCAGTTCACCATTATTTTATTTATTGAATGCCAATTTATTGATTTGAACCTTTACACACCTGGGCACACACATTATTTCTTAAATACACAAAACACTTTTCATTTCCTTCTTGTTTGATTTTCTTATTGGTAAAAAGTCATGTCTTTTGGATGATTGCTATGATTGCAATCAATGTGATCATTGATCAATGTTATTTACTAAAAATGACTCATGCTCTTATTAATAAATGTTATTGATCACATGTCATCTTCATAGGAAAAGAGAAGAACGTTTGACAGATACATAATAAGTTCAGTTTGGGTCATAGCAAGTTTGAAATTACAGCGGAGCTTCCAGACGACCTCACAGCCAGAGTTTTCTCCCAACTATGTTTTACATTTTGCCTTCAGAGGCCATGCTTTCTCTTCTTCATTCCTCCCTGGTCCAGTGATGAACACAGAGTAGGTTATTAATAAATGCTTATTGGTTGCTTTAGGAACTTTGGAGATGGAAGCTGGGCAGTTGAGAATTGGTGATCAGTGAGTGATTCTGGGACAGTAATACACATAGCAGGGGTGGGGGCATTCAGTTGAGGGTTTTCAAGAGTGAACATAAAATGGGAGATTAAAAATGAGTACGAGAATGATGCAGTTCTGTTTAAAAGTCCATTTTGTAGGTCACTAGTAATTGGGGATTCAGAAAATCACATGGTTTAAAGGGGATAAAATTTTGGCTAGAATACGGCACCTCTGGGGATCCCAAGAAGTTTATTTATGTGAAGTGACTCGTTTATTCATTCACTCGACAGATATTTATTGAACACCTACTATGTACCCGGATTATTCTAGGTTCTGGGAATATTGCAGAGGATAAAACAAAAATTCCTGCCCTTAGAGAACTTATATTCTAATGGAGAATGATAGACAAGCAGCATAATAAAATAAATACACCATATTCTAGGTGATAACAGTGCTCTGAAGAAAAAGGAAACAACAACAATAAAAAGAACAGAAACAGGGAAGACTTGGGGCATGGTGGTAATTTCAGGTTTAAGTAGGATGAAGATGAAAACAAGTGTAAACAGGCAGTACTGATGAAGAATAGTTTTCCAGGGGCCAAAGCAATATGTACAAGAAGCACAGGGCCTCAAATGCTCCAAGTGCAATCTGACTTTGCATCCCAATTAACGGTGACAGCCTCCTGCTTTAAAATCGGAAGTAAAGTGGAAGGAAAGCAAGCGCTTGATAGTTGACCTGACATTCACTGTTGCAAGATTGGGAACGTACAATAAATGTCACCGATGGAGCAATATTCATGAAGCAAAAATGTCAGTTTTCAATTTGGCATAAGGATGGTTTGACATGTATTAGTCGTGCACAGAATATTATCATAATTAATGCATTAATAATGTAGCTGTCCTTTTTCTCCCCATTCCCAAATTAAACAGGAGGAAAAGGAGAGTCAGGTGAAACATCAGCTCTTGCCTGGATCAGACCATTTCTGCCAGCATCTGTCTCTTTTGCCCCATGTATCTGTGGCATGGGCTTCCGATTGGTCTTAGTCTGGATTTATCCATCCCGATTCTTCCCCTGTGTTTTGATGAACAACACCAGGGGCTTTGCCTTCTGAGGGCTTTCTTATTCATTTTCAACAGTCCTATAAAAAATATTTCTATAGACATGATACATAAACAAAGTCAAGAATATAAAATATCTCCAATAAGTACACCAGCCAGAGAAAACAACTGCTAATATGTTGGTGTTTATGCTTTAGTCTTTATTTATTTATTTACTTATTTACTAGAGGCCCAGTGCATGAAAATTCATGCACTAGAGGCAGGGTCCTTCAGCCCGGCCTGCCCTCTCTCACAGTCCAGGAGCCCTCAGGGGTGGGAGACGACCCAGCAATCAGGGGAAGGCAACGCCCCATCACACCTCTGCTGCTGCCACTTCTGGCAGTGAAAGCCTTGGCTGGCCATGGTTACCTGAGCCTCAGGCTGCCCTGGGTGGCTGGGCAGCTGCCATCCAAGGTTTGTCTGCACTTTGGGCTGGTCCTGGGTGGCTGGGGGCCTGAGGGGACTAGAGTCTCTGGAGGCCTGCGTGCAGAGCTGCCGGGCCCGCCGGTCACCCCAGCAGGGCTGAGGGCACTGAGTGCCACCATCTTGTGGCTGTGGGTGCTGCCATCTTTGAGGGTGGGGCAGCCAATTAGCATATTCCCTCCTTATTGGCTGTGGGCACTGCCATCTTTGAGAGTGGGACAGTCAATTAGCATGTTCCATCCTTATTGGCTGTGGGTGCCACCATCTTTGTGACAGCATGAGGGTCAATTAGCATATTCCCTCTTTATTATAATTTATAGGATTTAAAATATTTATTGTTGAAAGTCTTACATATGTTCTACTTTCCCTCCCATTGACCTCTTCTGGCCTACCCCCACCCCCACCCTAGGCCTTCACCCCCCTATTGTCTGTGTCTATGGGTTATGCATATACTAGTATGCATACAAGTTCTTTGATTTCTTCCTACCCATTCAGCCTCCCTCACCTTCCCTCTGGGGTTCAATAGTCTATTACTTGCTTAGTTTCTTTTTGTCCTAGTTATATACATTTACCAATATGAGATCATTCTGTATGTCACTTAATGAACAATTTAATACATATTAATTTTAATCTTTGTAAATGCTTGTCTGAAACATACAATGGATGGATGGCACTTCCTTTTAATTTTTTTTTAAATATATTTTATTGATTTTCCACAGAGAGGAAGGGAGGGGGATAGAGAGTTAGAAATATCAATGAGAGAGGAACATCGATCAGGTGTCTCCTGCACACTCCCCACTGGGAATGTGCTCACAACCAAGGTACATGCCCTTGACCGGGATCGAACCCAGGACCCCTGAGTCCACAGGCCGATGCCCTATTCGCTGAGCCAAACCGGTCAGGGCGGTGGCACTTCCTTATACAGATGGAACATGAAATAATTAACTAATCCCCTCTTACTGTCATGTAAGTTTATTTTGAAATGATAAGCAATGTTGGGATAAACATACATGTAGTCCAATCTTTGTGCATATCTATGATGATTCATTATGGACAGATTTTTAGATGTGGAACTGATGGGAGTATTAGTGATCTATTGCCCCAATAATACCGCAAAACAAACAAAACCTCTGTGGCATAAAAAATAAGCATTATTGTTTACATGAAGGGACCAACTGGGGGGTCCTCCAGCTGGCTCAGCTGGTCTTAGATGGACCTGCTCTCATGCCTGATTGGCTGTCTGTTAGCTGATCTAGGCTGGCTTGGTCTGGGGTACCTGGGGGAATGTCACGCATGTTCTCATGTCATTGGCAAAGACATGGCAAACTTATTCCTACTCAAGCTTTTCAAGTCCCTGCTTGTATCACATTTACTAAAAATATGACTAAGCCCAGTGTCAAGGGTGAGGGCATTCTGCACTACTCACAGTTAAAGGGTAGTGGAAAAGTCATGGATTTAGGAAGGGTAGAAAATTAGGACCCAATTTGCATTCTTCCCTTCTGGGTCAAAAGTCATTCATCCTTATTTTTAGGGCTTCTGATAGCTGTTTTCAAACTTCTCTGTAGAAAGCCTGAATCAACCCCACTGATGGTATAAGAGACTTCCCAGTTTTCCAGTTCACTTTACTCTTGCTGGTTCTTGGGGTGATTTATGACTTTCCGCCCTAGCTGTTTTGATTGGTGGCTCTACCTGTCCCTCTGGGCTGCATGTTTTCTCCCTGTGTGATTCTTTCCCTGCAGAGTGACCCCAAAGCTGCCCTCATTTCTGGTCTGCTTATCCTCTTCATCCAGTTCCTTCTGCCCACTCACCTTGCCCCTGGGTGGACCAACTCTCACCTGCCTGGAATATTCAGTGATCCATAGGCACTCTTTCCCTACTGTTGAATCAGCTCATGCTTGCTACGTATTAACTCTGCCACCTCCACCAACAGTAGGGCAATTGTTCGTTCTCATTATTCCCAGAGTCTCAGAATGTTTTAGAGCCAGAAATGAGCCAAGAATTCAATCTTGCTTTTTAGATAATATTATTCCAAGGATGTAGCTATTAATATGGGTATGTGTGTGGATAAAGACATGGATGTAGATAAAAATTTGCCTGGAGAAAGGCTGGAAGAAATTAGCCTCTGTTTATTTTTTAAAATATATCTGTATGTAGAGGAATTATGGGTGACTTAAAAACACACACATGTTAACGTTGAGTACAAAAACAAAGAGTCAGAGGAGTTAAATGACTTGCCTCCTGTCCCACAGATGAGTAATAAAACTGTGACTGCAGCCCAGTTCTGCAGATGCTGGTTGATTGCTCCTGTGAGACAACACCACACACAACCTGTGGGGCCCAGTGGCCTTGTGTTCAATTGTTTGCTTCCAAACAGCATTGGAGGTTTGGTTTTGCAGGAGTGCTTTGCTTTTTGTAGGTTTACAGGGAAATTAAAAATCTTTAAAAAAAAGATTGAGTCACCTCCACCAGCATTGTGAATGTAGTATGCATGTACACACAAAGTTTGGGGGCATAAATTACATGGCTTCAAAATTTGACAAATGATTCAGGTAACTAGTGGATTTTTTATCTGTTAAATCACATCAAGGCTCCCAAGAGGATGCATCCTGAGCTTTGGGCACATAATTTATTACAGATGTCATGTGGATTCTGTGTAATTACATTAATTATTTAGTACATACAATGGTAAGTTCTGCAGATTTAGAATAGAATCAGATAAACTTCATAGAACATCTAAATTGGTTAGATTGATTAAATTTTTTGCTGGGAGACAGTGGAGGATGCGTCACTATGATGGAGTGTTCCTCCCTGGAGCTCACCTGAGCTGGAGTGATTCTGAAAAAGTGGGGATTGATTGGGAGACTAGGGCACAGGTCTCTGTCCATGGAAATGATGGGTTGGTCTGCTTGGAAATGAGTCTTTGATTTATTTCCAGTTTGCCTTTGTCTTATTTCCCTTTCATCTAAGCTCAGATTCTAGTCTATTCAAAAGGAAGAAGAAACATTTATTTTTTAAATTGTTTTTTAGAGAATAGGTATTGGCTCAAATATTACTGGGGTGATGGGGAAGAGAAAAGCATTCTTTGAAGAGCCCTTGACATGGAGGACACCAATGTAACGTTGGTGTCTTGGGTGTCTTGTTTTCAGCCAAAGTCAGATGTTAAATTGAGGCATTTGGAAACTTGGAAACATGTTGCTGTTGCTAAATTAGTACCTTTTACCCACTTAGAGCTTTCTGTAAGTATTTTTAGAGGATACAGAAACTCAGAAATGGACACTAACCAATGAAGACAAAGAGACTGGGATCTGCTTCCCAAGAAAGAAGGAGAAATACAAGTCCCTAAAAATAAGCACCTATAGATTCTCTTTCCCAGTCTTCCATGGTGGTTGTTCTCCTTCATGCCAGTGGCTTTCAGAGAAAGACTGCCCCAGAAACTGAACTTTTGCATGTGCGGGGGAACTGCCAGTCTGTTGTAGAATTTAGACAGACATCAGTTAGAGTCTAGGTATTCTGTGCCTCGATGGACTCTGGCGGCTCATGCTTGTTTATATCAGAATTCAAACACAATACAATTGTCACTGGTAGCTCACATGTACTCAGATACACGCTCTCTTGGTGTGCATGTGTGCACCTGAGCTCCTTCCACTAGCGTGACTTACCTCAGAGTATGATGAAACTGATTCAGTTAATATATTTTTGAGGATGAAGTCAGCCTTCTCTATTTTACTTCTCTAGCTATGCCACTCACTAGCTAATTAGCCCCCTTTTCAATCTGTGTCCAAACTCAGACATCTGCCAGTGACTGTTGAAGACCACAGTGAGGTCCACGTGGCCACTTCAATGTGTGATTAATACACTGGAATGGCTTCTAGTGGTGGGAAGTGGAGGAAAAGAGGAGGTAATAGAGCCAAAGGGCAGGAGATGAGCTGGAAGCACATGGCATTATGAGGGGAAAGCCAGTAGTGAGGCACCTCCTCACCCTGCTCAAGGTCAACATGGTGGCCCCACAGTGTTGTGCTCCATTATCCGAATTCTCTAGAAGAAAGTGTTCCTGAGGCAAAGGTAGGAGCATGAAAGCTCAACTAAATTGTTCAGTTATTAAATATAAGAGCAACAGTTTGCACCTTAACCTGCAGCTCTGGCTGGAAAATAACTGGCATAGGTATGGGAGGGGAATGTTATTGATAGCAGTGCACATTAGTCACAATGTTCTTTAAAGTCATCTCAGCTTTTAACTTCAATGCTCTATGCCTGTTTCCTCTTCTGAAAAGTTATAGTGAAAATAGAATAATAGTATCTATCTCATAGACTAGTTGGGAGTATTAAATGATAAATATTAATTAATACTAAGAAGACATTGAAAAGCATACCTGGTGTATGGTACATGGTCTTGGAATGCTAATTGTTGCTGTTAAATTTATTTGCTGCCATACCTATGTTGAACTGGAAGCTGAGTCTTATATGAGAGTATTTAATATTTTCCTCTAATTTTTGGGTTGTTCTTGTCTCATAGAAGGAGCAAGGCAGATGTTGGTACCACTGGAGACCATGATGAGTGTTGAGGGGAGGTGGAGACACCTTGGCAACTGCTAAAATGTACCCATGCCAGGCTGTCCACCCCGACTGCTGTTAGCAGCCTGAATTCAGGGGCTGCCAATCTCTTCAAGCACCAGTTGTCATTACTAGCTTCAGCTTACCCTCTCCTACTGCTGCTCAGCAGTCATCCTCAGTTGGCCCCATGCTCATTTGTAGTTGTAGTTTCACTCCTCCTCTGTGAAACGTCCTTCAGTTGGCTCCTCTATCTCTAACTCAATCCTGAGCTCCTTTCTGCGGAAGAAGTACCCCCTGTGTCCCCTTTCTCTCTCTCTCACCACTCGTATCCAGTTCAGTGTTCTGCTCACATGGACCCCAGTTCTCACTTTGGAGCAGGTCAGGATGTATTCACCATTGGGCTTCTTTTTGCACCCAGCACAGACCCATTGGAGGTGTGACTATGGGAAATGTTTGTGGAAGTGACTCTTCTCCTGCCCCAGTCCTTCTTGCCCGAGTCCTTCCATCAATCTCACCCTCTGTGTACATGACTCACATTGGCAGGTTTGATCACTGTACAGAAGAACACAGATGCCCTGCCTTGGGGCCAAGCCAGGGCTGAGGGTCCCAAAGGGCTGTCTCATTCCTCTGTGTTAGAGTTACCTGATCTGTATATTGGAGTGTTTACATCCTTAGTTTTTGAAAAGGGATAAAACTCTGCTTATCCTCCATCACTTACCATGACACCACCTATCACATACTCCTCTACAAACACAATAGCAGCTGATATTTATAAAACATCTATATGAGGTGCTCTATTAAAGTAGGTATCATATATAACTTTTTCTTTTAATCCTATAAATTAAGTATTTCACCTATTTTTATAATGAAAGAAAGGAAGGCGTAGAGAAGTATTTGACCAAGATTGCAAACTTACTATATGGCATAAATTATTGATCTAATGCTAACTTGGTCTAGCTGGTCTTGCTTAATTTCTCCTCTCCAGATTTATAAAAATAATATTTCATTTATTCTCAGATATCTTTTAGTTTTTTTCCCTGCTTGGACATATATTTCCTTCTCTGAAGACAGGGGCACTTTTTTGACATTTCTTCCTCTGTTCTGTGATATTGCGATGATTTCATTGTGTACATGTGTACTATGTAAGAATCTATACTTGGCTAGATCCTGCACCCCATGTGCTAGCTTGCTGGAAACCTTGTTACCCTAGGGCAGGAGGAACTGAAGACAAAGAGAGGGATCAACTTTAGTGGTGCAAAGAGTTCATATAGTGCTCACACCCAAGCTCAGCCCATCCTCAGACCAATCCTGGAGGAAGGGAGGAGACTGATTAGGAAACTATTGTCATATTTAGGTGAGTTATCCTAGTGGTTTGGACCATGATATTGGTAGTGGAAGAAGTGGGAGATGATGTATGATTTGGGGTATATTTTGAAGGTAAGGATATGTTGAGAGAGGGGGCAAGGTTGACACTAAGGTTTTTGGCCTGAGCATCGGAATGATGAATTGTCATTTACTGGGAAAATCTGATAGAGAAGCAGATTTCAGGGAGGGTTGAAATGAGGGCTTCAGCTTTGAACTTATTGAGTTTCACTGTCTGTGAAGTACCCACTGGGTACATGAAATGGGTGGTTGTGTGTGTAAGTATTATTTTAGGGGGAAAACTGGGTTGGAGTTAAGAATTTGAGAGTTCATACAGACACCTGTTAATAAGAGGCCTTAGACTGGATGGGTTAGACAGACTTGAATATAGATAGTGAAGCAGCTGAAGGGCTGATCTAGACCTAGTGTCTACTCAGGATTTGGCTGATGACAGCTGAATTTTTTTTCTCTTTTCATAAATAAAGTTTAAATGGCATAGAACCATTTGCATTCCTTTGTCTAGTGTCTATGCTGCTTTCAGGCTACAACTGCAGATTTGAGTAGTTATGGCAAAGACTTACAGCCTGTCAAACCAACACAATGTACCATCTGGCTTTTTACAGACAAGGTGTGTCATCCTGTGTGAGAGGCTGAAGATAAGAGAGGGTCCAGCAAGGGAGACAGAGAGGAGGGAGGGGTGCTGTGAGGCCCACACTGTGGGAGGTGCTATAAGAGTTTCCACCAACAGCATTAGGATGTGATCCTGGGCAAGCCACGTCACCTATGAGGACAGCACAGGATTATTGCAAATAAGATGATGCAAGTAAAACACCTACAACTGTGTCTACACACCCCAGTCCTCAGTAAATATTCCTACAGCACCCTCTTCTACTTGCTTAGCCAGCTGTCCGTGGCCTAGGCTCTGCACTGGGACAAGATTCGGGATGTTTGAGGACTTCCCCCACCCTCTTGAGTAAGCCCCATGACCAGTGCTCAGGGCCCTGAGGAAGCATGAGACAGGTGACCCAGGGACTCCTGCCCTCACCCTGTACATCTTGTCCCCAAGAGGACCTGGAAGGAGCACTCTGCTCCTCCAGCATCTGCTTTTACCTTTGAAAAATAGTCTTTACTGAAAGCTTTTGAGCAAATGGCAAATCCATCTTCATGAGATTACCAGTGTCAACACATTTCATGTCTCAGGATTTGCTAGGCTCCTGCGGGGCTGCACCTGTGACAATATTGGCTAACAGTGCTTGCCTGGGAAATTATACCGCATGCCCTAGTGCTGGGGAAGGCTCTTGATATCTCTCCACCTTGGCCGTGGGTTTTTTTTTTTTTTTTTAATCCCAGGAAGAGCCTTAGATGAGAAGCTTGAAGAAGTTGTAAGGCCCATTGGGGTGCCTCTAAGGATCCTGGCTCCAAGGCTTGGAGAGAGAAAGAGATGCTTTGCATTCATCTATTGGATTGGCATTCAGCACACCAGCTTCACTCCTGACCCCTGATGGGTAAAGAGTCACAGGGAAGGTCATGAAAGAGAATTTGGCCTTTTCTACTCACTTGTTCTTACATTTATTATTTCCCTGGTTAGTCTCTAAAGGAGTGATTCTCTAAGTGTGATTTGTAAGTGAACAGCATCAGCATCCCCTGGAAACTGGTTAGAAATGCAAATCTCGGTGCACCACAGTCCATGGAATTAGCAGCTTTGATGTGTGGGCTTGGGAAAGTTGGTTAAACTCTCTGCAATAATGAAATATAGTCAACAATCTACATCAGGGGCCCTCAAACTACGGCCCGCGGGCCAGATGCAAATACAAATATTGTATTTGTTCCCGTTTTGTTTTTTTACTTCAAAATAAGATATGTGCAGTGTACATAGGAATTTGCTCATAGTTTTTTTTTAAACTATAGTCCGGCCCTCCAACGGTCTGTGGGACAGTGAACTGGCCCCCTGTTTAAAAAGTTTGAGGACCCCGATCTACACTAATAAAAGAGAAAGATGCAAATTGACCATGCCTTTGTGACACCCACTAGACAATCAGGAGTGGTTATGCAAATTAACCCATCAAAGATGGTGGGTTAATTTGCATACACAGGCATGGAGCAGCAGGGGGTGGGACACTCATCACCATGGCAACAACGCAGGCATTCCAACCTCCCAGCAGCTCCGGGCCTATGGGCAGCGTGGGAAGGCAGAAAGGTGGCTCTGGCCAGAGCGAAGGCGGTGCCAGCAGCCAGGGGAAGGAAGGCCCATTCTTGCACAAAGATTCATGCATCAGGCCTCTAGTATTCTAACTATGTATGGTACCAAGTGGGTACTTGACATATCATCGGGGGTGGGGGGTCTCTTTGTAGAGTATATGATTGTCTAACCTCTATGCTGTACACCTGAAACTAACAAAGTAAGGTTGGATGCATACTGTAATTAAAAAGAAGATTACATGAGATGATCAGTCCTCTGAGCTTAATCGGTCCTCCAGGTGTTTCTTATCATACTAAAATTTGACAACCACTCCTCTAAAGGTTCTTCTAAAATATTCCCATTTTTGGACAATGAGAAAAAATTCTGTGGAGAGAATTTTTCAGTTTATCCCTTTACACATCTCAAACTATTTTTAATCTTAGCTAATATGCCAGTCATCTTTCCAAAATGAATGCTTTCCCATTTTCTTCACAATTTTATGGGATATCAAGCATAATTTAGTCTTTCTTAAAGGCTCAGGGCATAATCATGGGTATAGTTATTGCTACTTTGGGTGTAGGGCTTTGGGCATTATAGTTCTGTGTTTGTATTTTTTATAAGCTTTTTGTTATCTTTTCACTTGCTTATTGCTTTATTCTTCATTGTCTGGTTGTCAGCTGTTATTACTATATCTGGTATAAGCCCCATCACTTTCTAATTTTTTAATTTTAAAATTGATTTTGTACAGGGACTGAAATAACCAAGATAGTTAAAGTTTACAAAGCCAGATAAAATAAGTAAAAAAGAATAACTAAATGAGCAGTGGAGGGCATTTTTAAAGTATAATCTTCTGAACCTGAATTTTTCAGCAGAAGATTTAAATTCTTGAATTCCTTACTGTTTACTTCTGATTATGTTCTTAATAGTTGTTGTTTTCAATAATGGACAAATTGTTGGACTATATTATCACTCAATAGTTTTCCCCAATGTTCCCCCATCATGTTATACTTTCCCATCCTTGTTCTTTGTCTTTTTTTGTTATTTACATAGTATATATTCTCCTAAAAGATACAATTCATAACATCATCCATTCACATGTAAATTACTGCTCTTTGGAATAAAAGGTAATTACTAAATGTGAAGTCCCCCCCTTTTCACTCCCCTTTTTCCTGTTGTTCTCCTTTCCCTCCCCGACCAGGTTCCTAACACAGCCTGGGATTGAGTACACAGGATGAGATGTGAAAAATGGTGGATTCTAGGCTTGGTGCTGCCACTAAGTGACTATGTGGAATTAGGCAAATCACTTGGCTTCTCTGAGCCTTGAGCTGCAACACTAGACATGGAGATGACAGTGCCTGTTCCTCCTTCTTTGAAGCAGTGTAATAAGAACCTGAACAAATAGTGCTTTAGACACCTATGCACCTGGGAGGCATCACTGCTAAGGTGCATCCTAAGCTCCTTGGTTTCCAGAGGTTACTTCTTTAGTATCCTCTTCCTCCATAGCCAGCTGCCTTTTCTTGGAGGCATTGGAACATGCTATATTTTTTGTCAACACAGACATGAACTAAAGCCACAGTAGAAAGCTGATATTTACCATAGACAGTGTTGGAGGGAAAGACTAATACTCCACAACAGTGTCATAAGCAGCCCTTACCGTGGCTGTGGAAGTCATGGTACAGTGTGCAATGTGGTGTTTGGCTATTCTCACTGCTTGGGAATCTGGTGTGTTCTGAGATGTGCAGTATGCCAGGTTTTTAGACAACATGCCCGCTTAGTGTCTGGAGGACTGGGGTCTCTACATAGGCCTGTCAGCCTGGACTCTTTGTTAGGCAGGGGCACACATTCCACCAGGTAAGGCCATTCTGGACCTCGGTGGTGAACAGACCAAGAAGGCCCAAAGGAGCAGCAAGAAACACATCACCACTGATCCAGAGAGACATCCATTCTCTTAAGTAGGCTTCTCCATTCAGTGAAGTCTATTTGTATTTGGTGCTGACAGCAACTACCCCTGAAGGACATGTACAATGACTTCCATGCACTTCTGCCCTCCTGCAGGAAGCTTCTGGAAGGGCTAACCAGCTTATCTCACTACCTTTCTGCCAATCCTAACCCTACGCTCTTTAAACCCAGTTTAAATCTGACCTTATGTACTAAATCAGCAAAGATTCCAGTCTTCATGACCCCTCTCACCCCTGGCCTCTGCTAACACTTGCTGCCTGAAATGCTCCTAGGCTATTATCATCTGTTGCCTTGATAAGTAAATGTATTAGCGATACGTCTTATTTCTTCCACTAACTGTCAGCATCCTATAGAAATGCAAGATCTTATAAATACAGGCTGTGCTCTAGGGCCAGGATGCACCTATGGAGGTAGCATGTCCTCACCTGTGTCTCAAGGGCTGGGCTGGACTCTGCAGGAGGTTGCTGCAGGGCATCCAAAGATGGCAGAGCCAGAGTGAAGAACTGAGTGGCCTTCAAGTCTGGCAGTTGCTGTTGTACTTCTCATCCAAGGGAGAAAGGGAGGGAGGTCAAAGCCAGGGACACAATCAAGGTTAGAGGTCAAAGGATGAGGAGTCAGTAAGTGTCTCAGGACTGAGGCTGTGAAGGTTCCCCTGCCAGGATTAGGGGGCCTCTTTGCTGTTGCATGGTGTTTTTTGTCATGTGGAAACAGGCCATTTCTTTTAAAGGACTCATGTAGGTTGGATAGTTACATCATGGTATGCTCCCAGGTGTGGGGCCTATGGAAGGAAAGATCTCACTGCTGATCCCTGTCTACAAAGGGACCACTCTTCTCACTGGTGACATCCAGGAATTGGACTGAATCCTTTCTTGCTCCATGATCGTAGCAAATGAGTTGAGGGAATTCAGAGCTGACCAATCTTTTATGTAATGACTGAATTATTCCCAGGTGTACCTATTTAAAGAATTTTGGCTATAGAAACATTTCCTTTCTGTCAAGTGGTGGAAGCTTGGGACCAAAAGCTAGGCCACCCCTAAAGGGATGTTTAGTGTTTTCTTCATTGGGAATGAAGTTCCTACACATTTAAGAACAGAAAGAAAAGCTTGCATGGGCTTGGCGATAGAGCATGGGCCTGTTTCTTCTAAGGGTAGTAAATTGCAATGGAATAAAAACAGGAGATGAAATAAAGTGGTGGATGGTGCCTATCATCAGAGAAGTAAATGCTAGTTATACAAGGAAAAAAGGTAAGAGGAGAGTGAAGTGTACAGGCATGGGGCTTAAATTAGCTGGTACTCAGGAGAGCTGCTTATTTGCAGAGGTAGAGAGCTGTGATCCTATAAAAGCATTCCTAATACCTATTCAGAGTAGGAGGACCAGTGGGAGTAGAGTGGTCAGTTGCCATGGGAAACAGAAATTCCCTGCAGAGAAGTTGTCCCTGTCTGTGCACAGGGAGTGCCAGGTAGGGCGATGCTTCTCAAACTCTACTGTGCTTCCCAGTCACCTAGGGATCTTGTGGAACTATACATTCTGATTCAGTAGGTCTGGGTGGGCCCAAGACTAGGTTTATAACCACTTCCCGGTGCTACTGGTGGTGCTATCTGTGGACCATGTATGGGGTAGCAAGGACAGAGTGGGCAAGAAGCAGTTGACCTGAGTTCCAGCTCTGTGTGTGGCCCTGGACAAGTCAGTGACTTTCTGAGACCCAACGTTTCCTCAACAGTAGCAAAAGAGGGATATGGATTGGACACTCTCCAGTTCTGTAGGGCAGTGTTTCTGTACAGTCACAGAGAGAATTTAGCGTTCTCCCTTGTTCTTCCTTAGAGCAGCCTGTTGATCCTGGAAGCTTTGCCCAGTGCTCTCACAACATGGGGATTAGCCTGGTTCATGCACTATGCATGGGTTGTTTGACTAGGCTCTTCCCAGTGATATTTAAGAGTGGAGATAGCTTTTATTGTTGTGTTATCTGGAAAAAAAGAGAAGAAAAGACAATTCAGTGATCTCCTGTCCCATTTTCATTCCTCTAATGCAGCGGTTCTCAACCTGTGGGTTGCGACCCCTTTGGGGGTCGAATGACCCTTTCACAGGGGTCGCCTAAGACCGTCGGTAAACACGTATATAATTACATCTTGTTTTTGTGATTAATCACTATGCTTTTATTATGTTCAATTTGTAACAATGAAAATCATTGCATATCAGATATTTACATTACGACTCATAAGAGTAGCAACATTACAGTTATGAAGTAGCAACCAAAATAATTTTATGGTTGGGAGTCACCACAACATGAGGAACTGTATTAAAGGGTTGCAGCATTAGGAAGGTTGAGAACCACTGCTCTAATGGTTCAGGAGTGTCTTTCCCTTCTCCCCTTATCACAGTCAGATTCACATGGTGACCTCTAGAATTGTCCTGCCCTTTTGTCTCAGAAGGTGGCTCACAGGACCACCCTAAGAGAATGCCTGGGCCTCAGACCTTGGAATCCAGGCCTTGGAGATGAGATGTCCAGTTTGTTCACTACAACAATAGCTGCCAGGCCGATTACAGTTATGTAATAGGTTTCTTTTTTTAACCACATTTTGACAATGTGTGCATTATCCTTTAGGTAATAAATGGAATAAAAAAAGGCTGGAAATAAATCAGCTTTGCAAAGTGGGGCTGAAGCTTTTTCTACTAATGGTACTGTTTGTTTCTTTGTTTTGGTTCTTGTTGCTTTTTAAGGAGCTCATGGCAAATGATTTTTTTTAACCCTTTTAAGGGCCCTGCTTATCTTTTACTATTGGCTTTTGAGGCTTTGACCAGGTGTTGCAGAGGCCCCAGATAGTGACTCTGTGAATGGGGGTGATTCAAGAAAACATTATCATATATTCCCTGATGTGGGGAAGCTTTTGCTCCCAAGGCTCATTCCCTGCTCTGGTCCCTCTTCAAAGAACCCTTTTCAAGTGCCATGGTGACTAAACTGAGGAAAAACATGTCTTCCTACCCAGATGCATCCACTGAGAGCTGGAAGGTGGGATACTACCTCCATTAAGTGTGACACCAAAACCAGTTTCCCTCTGGCCCTGTTAGCCCACAATGTCTTTGCCTCCATAAAATGTCATTAGCACTTTAAATATGGCAGGTTGGCTTAGGGTCACACAGTTTGCATGGAGCACAGCAGGCCCATTGTTCTGCTATGGCTTCACTGTTTTTCTGATGAATGTGTTTGAGATACTCACCTTCTGGACACGGTGTGTGACAACTGGATGAGACGATATCTGAAATGGAACCCCTCTACCCAGGGAGGGGCTGATGGTGTCACCACAGTCAGTGTGTAGGAGAACCCATGTGCACTGAGGCTGGAGACACTCCCTTGGCTTGCATAGTGCAGAGGAAACCGCCCCCTGGGAGACGGAGGGGAAGGGCTGACAGTGGCAGGAGGTGCCCCCCGCCCCTTATCTGTACACATAGACATTAAATGGAGGTTGTCCTGTATCATCTGAATTTGCTTCTCATTAGTATTTCTTCTCCATGTTCCCTGACCACACTTTCCTCCTCGGTGCGTAAAAAGCTATTAACAATGCACGCATCCAGTGCATCTGTGGAGCCATTTTACTGCTGGGCAGCTGCATCTGTATGAAAAATTGAATGCCCTGGGAAGATGTAGAATGGTTTCCTGCCTCATCCCCTAAACCCCACCCCTTTTCATTAACATCTCTGGTTCTATCTGGAGAAAAAACACTTTGCAGTGAGACCTCGTGAGGATCAGAGGCCCTTCTCTGCAAGTCTCACACTAGACTGAGCATGGAGACTGTCTGAGAAGCGGAGTGCTGCCTGGAGCTCAGGGGGAACAGCTTTACTAGAAGGCTGCAGACCCCAGGCTGTCTGGGTGACTGCCCCCACTGTGAGCCAGTCCTCCCAAGCATGGACTGAGTAGACATAGGACCACACAATTATCCAATTCTTATGATACATTGCTAATGCCTGCCCCAAGATCCACATGGCAGAGGGGGCAGGGGGCGGAGGATGTTGACCCCCACTTTAGCAATTTGGGTATGTCTTGGTCATAAGGGACCCTCTAATTCTCTATTAGTCTCTGTTCTTCTGTTCTGTCAGTGGAGATTCCAGTGGCTGTAACATGGTCCTGGGCAGAGTGAGCCTGGGCTTAAGGCAGAGGGAGGGGAAACATTTGCCCTTCCCTCTGTAGAGCTGGCAGGGCTGAGTAAAGAGTTTTATAGACCACTGATCTGACCAGTGTTCTGAGGGTAATCTTCAGCTTAGCTTTTCCTAAGCTCACTGCATTCTCTCATCACCCCTGCTCAACCTTCTTGCCCCACCTTTACCCCAACCAGAGGGGTCCCAGACACGTGGAATATTGCATTCTCGTGATGCCAGCATCTTGCACATGATAGAGAGGGTCCTGGAGGGAAGAGGCTGCTGTGCCTGTGGCTCTGATGGCCAGTCCTCTCCTTCCACCACCTCCCCCCTGCCACCCCACCCTAAGCAGGCCCTGGGCATGCAATGTGCGGCATGCTCCAGGAGCAGAGAGGGACATGAGGCAATGTCTATGGCAAAGGGGAGACTGTATGCTGAGCCTGGGGAGGTGCCGATTGGCTGGCAGTGAGGTAATGCAATGCAGTCTAAATGTGGAAGCAGCAGTACCAGCATCGAGGGCAGACTCCTCAGCAAGCTGAGTTGCCTGCCAGCCATCTGAAGGACAAGGTCTCCTAGGGGTTCTGCAGACCTTGCGGCTGGCTGGCTCAGGAGGGCAGGAGGGGCTGTGTGGTGGAGACTAGGTGGCAGGATCTGTGTTGTCATTGCTGTTCCCTACCCCTAAACCCACTGCTCTCAAATGGGGATCTCTTAGAGGAAAGGGCAAAGGAGCTTGAAAATGAGGGTCTGGACCTCAGAGCTACCTGGCCAGGAAATGATGAGTGGCAGTCAATACTGCTATTGAGGACTGGGATGGTTTTCAGGGTGATCAATGGTTTAATTTTTCTAATGATGTGGACCTCCGTGGGTACTACCCAAGTACAGTTCTAATTTCCTAACTGGACCAGGAGTCCACACCCAATCTCTTCATTCCAACCCACTTCTTACTACTTAGTGTCAGTGGTCATTTTAGCTGTGAAGTATTGAGGAATTCGAGAGGACGCCGCAGGCTATACTTTCTTCTCTTTAATAAGACACTTCCTCAAGGGCAGAGCTGGCCTCTCAGGAAGTCTTCTGAGGCTTAGCAGTTTCCAGAGATCATAGATGGAGCTCAAGAAACACACCGGGTGAACTAAATAATTAGTAACTGAGTGATTACTATCTACTAGTGTCAGGGGTCATGGAAGTTCAATATGGAAGTCAGCCTTGAGGAGGTCATTTAATCATTTGTTCAACAAATATTTCAGACTATTTACTACAGGCCTGATACATGACTAAGTGTTTAGGCTACAATAGTAAACAAAAAGTCCTTGCTTTCATAAAGTTAACATTTTAAAGGGATAACACAAGAGTTATTGACAAAATGAGAGAAGGTAATGAGGTAGGTGACTAGAGATTGAGGGTACTTTGATTTGAGGCGATACATAAGCCAATAGCTCAGTGAAGCAAAGGATAGCCCTGGGAAATCTTGGGGGTGGTGGGTGGGAATTATTTCAAGCAGAGGGAACTGGAGGGGCATAGCCCTGAGGCAGGACCAGCTTGGCAGTTCCAGGAACAGAAAGCAGAAGAGCAATCAAATGGGAAAGTGGTATGTGATGAGGATAGTAAAAGGGGCAATGCCAGATCTTGTAGGGCCTGGGAGGCCACAGGAAGTAATTCAAATGTTAATCTTTGGGGCAGGTCATAGAGTTGAATATTCAAGGATAAAGGTTATAGCAGTTAATGGCAACTTCTGGTCTGTCACCCAAGGAGAGCAGAGCTTGTTAGTGGGTTGTTACAGTCCGTATCTTCATAGTGAGGTCTCTCCTCCTCAGGGCACACAGTCCTGCTGGGATGCTGAGAGGCAGTTCATAGGCAGGTAGACTGAGAGGCAGCTGGAATAGACTCTCCCCAAAGAGGGATCATCCTCAGTTATCTGCTATTAGTCCAAAGCCTTTTTTTCTCCTCCAAAGTAATTCTGCCTATATATTTTTGGAAGCTTACTTTGTCCTAGACCCCATACTCAGCCCCTCTCTCTATTATCTCATTTAATCCTTGAAAAATCAGGAAAGGTAGGTAGTATAATTAACATTTGACATATGAGTCAATTGAGGTTCAGTCTAAGAGATAAGATAACCCTCTCAAGATGGCTCATCTGGGAAGAGATAGAAACAAGCTTCAACCTCAAGAGGGGGATACATTTGGCAATCTTGGCTGAGGATGAATAGCTGAGGAAACACCACCGGGGGCGAGGGTAGGAGTGGGAAGGGAAGAAGAGAGAGATATTGAGACACAGGCTACATATCATATGGGTTAATCCAAGAGCAGTTTTGAGCCCCAAGGGGACAATTGGCAATATCTGGGGTAATTTTTGTTTGTCACACTGGGAGGTGGGTAGGAAGTGCTACTGACACCTAGTCAGTAGAGATCAGGGATACTGCTACACATGCCACAGCAAAGAATTGTCTGATCCCAAATGTCAGTGGTACCAAGGTTGAGGAACCTCGGTTAGAGTGACCTGCTCTTTGTTTCCTTTCACTGACTTATATCTCCACCCTGGAGTTATTTCCATACTGTACTTCCAGATACAGAATGAAAATCAAAGTGGAGATTCCACTGGGTGGTGGTTTTCCCAGCTCTCTATGCTGTGTAAGCTGCTGTTAGTGATGGAAATGAAGGGCCTGATCTCAGGGCACATGGGCCTGGAGTGGGACTGCAGCAGCCTGTGGCCTAGGGGAGGCCTTGGGTAACTCTCTCTGCTTTGGTTCCCCCATCTGTGAAATGGAGGTGATAATACCCCCTCCAGCCTCTCAGGTCTGTTGTGAGAATTCCGTATGATAATAGGTGTAAAAACACTTTCATAAAAGTACTATATAAATGTCATGGTTAATCCTTGTACACTAATAAAACTAAACCATTATTCTGCCCCTGCAACACCAATTTGCAGAATCATTAGAGTTCTGTACATTATTGTCTTAAAGAGCCATAGAGAGGTCACTCCTAAGAAAATAAGCAGTGACGCACCTGAGAATTATTACAGGGAGGCAGGGAGATGTGTGGTTTCTTATTCAGCTACTCAAATGTCCTTTGTTCAGTTTCTTGCATGATCATGTAGAAGTAATATAATAACTTCATTAATAAAGTTGCTACCCTCCTCCCACCCCTGTCAAGGCTCTGAGAATGCAATCTAAACAGAATAATTAATTAATGGAAATGAAGAGAATAGCTAAAGTCATGGCAACAGAAGATCAAATAGCAAGGAGGGAGCTGCAAAAATGTCCACCATTGTGTGGCATTGGGCAATGCAAAGGAGGATGGGAAAGTCCCAGGGTTCCAGATCAGCAGGCAGAATATCTTAGGGGGCAGGAGGGAATATCTTACTTTATTTTTCACCCTGAGAGCTACAGAAGATACGGAGGGCAAGATCTTGACCACTATCTGACACAAACCAGAACAATGTTGAGTAAGTGGGGAGTATGTCATTCTTGGGTGCTATTATATATGGAGGATCCATCTTACAGGAAGGGCTGAGAAAAAGGATTGCTTAGTGAGATCACTTTAGAAGTATGTAGGTGAGTCCCCTACATGCTAGTAAATGTCCCTTCTAACTGTTCACTAAGAGAAAGTAAATATCTCCTTTCTATAATTAGAGATAAAATCTTATTTCTTCCAGGGAATGAGAAGTTATACTGCTTTAAATTTATCCTAAAGTACTATCATGTGATTACAAAAACTAAAGAAATCCTTTTCCTAACTCCATGGTTTGAGTATGGGCTCTAAATAAAGGCTGTCTTTCTTTGCCTGAGTATCTAGATATAATGGCTAAACCCACACACCTTCCCTGGGATGTCACTCGTTAACATCTTTCTCATGACATCAAAGCCCTTTGCTATTTCTTCTGAGGCATCTGAATTTGGTTACATAGGACATAGTGAAACTCATGTTTTCCTTTTTTTTTTGTCCAGTACTACTTATATCCCCAGCTAGTGTCTCTGAAAGGGCCCCACAAAGGCTCCATGGGTCACAAGAAAGAATACCCCAGGGACCTAGGAGATCTCAGGGCTACATTTGGCTCTGCATTAAAGAGTTTGACCTTGGAAAAACCATCAAAACTCCCTGGGCCTTAGTTCTTCTGCCTGTGAAGTAGGAGGACTGGACTAGATATCTCTAAGGGTCTTTCTAACTGTAAGATTAAGGATTGGGGAGAGCTCCTTTTATTTCATTTTGTTCAGGGAAGCCTCTCCTTTACCACCTCCTCCTTTCTCGGCAACCCAACTTTATATTTTTATTTTCTCTGGGTCTCTGAGTTCTTTCAGAATATAAGGGGTTACAGTGGTCAAGGGAGATGCAAGGGATGGTCATGATTCAAGGGTGTCCATGTCTATGGTTCAAGGGGTATAAGGGATAACATGGTTCAAGGGGCTGCAACAGTGTCCATGAGTCAAGAGCATGTAAGCAGTGGTCATGGTTGATCACTCTTGGCAGGTTGTTGCCATCGCAGGAAGACATGGTGGTGAATTACTACCTACTAGCTTCAGTGGAATTAGGAGCAGAAGGGCTTTAAAACAGCTTTGAAGATGTAGAACTCAAAAGGTCACTGGCTCACAGCTATGGGCCAACTTGAATAGACAAGTTGACAAGATAAAGCATAACTTAGACAACCTTATAATGTAGCAGACCCTGATGATGTCCTCATTTTCATGGATAATTACCACAGCCTTCAATTTAGGAGCATGGCAGTGTATCTGTACAACTGATTCCTCTCTCAGGTGATGGAACCAGATCCCATGGCGTGCATGTGACTCTGTTGCCCTCTAGTGGCCAGAATGGAGCAGACTGCACAGCAACTCCCCCACAGTTGGCTTAGAGGTGCCTCTACCACAGGAGCCAGGATTCAGAGTTCCCCTGGAACACAGAGCATCAGGGGACTCAGGGATGCCTTCCAACACAACTCTGACCTGAGGTGATGCTGAGGGGCATCGTCCCTCCTATTTCTGGGGGTCAGATATGCAGCACAGCGAGGTCTTATTTTGCCCAGAGTCATATAATACCCAACTGCAGAGCTGCGATATGCCTGCTTCCTTTGAGGTCAGGTGTCTGTGTTTTGGAGTAGCTGAGGCACCTGGAATCTGCTGTCACTGGCACACATTTGCTGTGTCACTTCTGCCCTGGTTAGATGCTGTCTCCAGCAAACAGATACTGTTATGTGGTTTTCCAATTAACACTTCCCGAGGGGAGCTGGTTAATATGGATGAGGCTTTTTAACACTTGGCTTTGAAGAGAGGGTTATATGCAGTTGTAGCAGAAGGAGCCAACACCTTAGTAATTGGCTCAGGTTTGCAGAGGAATGAGGCAGTCTGGGGGCATGTGCCACCGCTGGGAATCATGGTCTCCGTAGAATATATTATCATGGCTCAGACTTTAGGTGATCTCTCTGGTAAAATGTAAAGTGGGTTTAGGTGGAGATTATTCCAAGAAGGCTAGTACCCACAGCCAAAGAGATAGATTGCCGAAGCTCACACGTGTGTTGTGACTCTTGTGCTCAGGCAAAGATTTCTCAGTAGGGTTCCCTTACTCTGACATTTGCCCTTTGAAATGGACAATTAAACAGGAGGATTAATTTGTGGAGAGGCTGCTGAGTGTAATAGGATGCAGTGACAGCAGCATGACCTCTACTGCCAGGAAAGAGTCCATAATGACCTTGAGGCAGGGACGAAGCTACATTTAGAATGCCAGCTTCCCTTAAACAGGAATGCCCAGTTTACCCAGTGCTGTCCTCCCAGCTATGTAAGCCATGGGAAGGAAATGGGGGGAAATTAGACATTTCATAGGGTTGAAGAGGGGCTCTTTAAAAAAACAGAGGCTTTTCATCCAGGGACATTTGGAATGTACCTTATGTTATTACAGGGATTAAGGGCTTAAATGATTTTTTTTTATAGTATACTAGAGGCCCAGTGCACAAAAATTTGTGCACTCCGGGGGTGGGGTCCCTCAGCCCGGCCTGTGACCTCTCACAGTCTGGGACCCCTTGAGAGATAACGACATGCTGGCTTAGGCCTGCTTCCGGGTGGCAGAGGGCAGGCCCAATCCCTAGGTGCAGCCCCTGGTCGGGCTCAGAGCAGGGCTGATTGGGGAGTTGGGGCGCTGCCCCCTGTCATGCACAGAGCAGGGCGGATTGGGAGGTTGCAATGCCACCCTCAGACACGCTCAGGGTAGGGCCAATTGGGGGGTTGGGGCACCGCCCCGTCACACTCAAGGCAGGGTCGATGGGGAGGTTGCGGCGCCACCCCCTGTCACGCACAGAGGAGGGCCCATCAGGGGGTTGGGGAGCTCCCCCCTGTCACTCACAGAGTAGGGCCGATAGGGGAGTTGGGGCACTGCCCCCTGTCACACACACAGCAGGGAGGATCAGGGGGTTGGGGCACTGCACCCTGTCACACTCAGGGCAGGGCGGATGGGGAGGTTATGGCTCTACCCTGTCACACACAGAGCAGGGCCCGTGGGGGGCGGGGTTGGGGCGCCACACCCTGTCACACACAGAGCAGGGTTGATTAGGGGGTTGGGGAGCTCCCCTCTATCAGGCACAGAGCAGGGCTGATCAGGGAGTTGGGGCGCCTTCCCCTGTCACGAACAGAGCAGGGTGGATAGGGAGGTTGTGGCCCCGCCCCCTGTCACACACAGAGCCGCAGGGCGATCAGGGGGTTGGGGCGCTGCCCCCTGTCACGCTGATTCCGGTTCCGGGAGTCCTTGTGGCTCTGCTGATCCTGGTGCTGGGAG
Organism: Myotis nattereri; assembly: GCF_964212035.1. Classification (NCBI taxonomy): domain Eukaryota; kingdom Metazoa; phylum Chordata; class Mammalia; order Chiroptera; family Vespertilionidae; genus Myotis; species Myotis nattereri. The sequence goes on along the minus strand of NC_138075.1, from coordinate 20,458,231 downwards.
GCATATTACCCTTTTACTATATAGGATAGAGGCCTGGTGCACGGGTGGGGGCAGGCTGATTTGCCCTGAAGGGTGTTCTGGATCAGGGTGGGGGTCCCGCTTGGGTGCCTGGCCAGCCTGGATGAGGGGATGATGGCTGTTTGCATCTGGTCACACCCCCTTCAGGGTGGGAGTCCCGCTTGGGTGCCTGGCCAGCCTGGGTGAGGGGCTGATGGCTGTTTGCAGCTGGTCACACACCCTTCAGGGTGGGGGTCTCCACTGGAGTGCCAGGCCAGTCTGGGTGAGGGGCTGAGGGCTGTTTTCAGGCTGGCGGGTGACTGAAGCTCCCAACCGCTCCTTTTTTTTCTTTTCTTTTTTATTCTGGGCCAGCTTTAGCTCTGAGGCTTGGCTCCAGCTCTGAGGTCTCGCTGCTGAAAGCAGGTTTCTGGGGTTTTGTTTAGCTTCTAAATTTGTAACAATGTTTCAAACTGCAAGCTCAGAGGCCGGCAGTGCCAGGCGGGGAACCTTGGCTTCCTCCATCACTGAAGCAAGCAAGCCTCATGTTCGCTTCAAGCTGCCTGGCTGCCGGCCGCCATATTGGCTGGCAGTTAATTTGCATATTGCCCTGATTAGCCAATGGGAAGGGTAGCAGAGGTACGGCTAATTACCATGTTTCTCTTTTATTAGATAGGACTAGGGGCCCAGTGTATGAATTCTTGCACCTTGAAAGGAACTGAGTGCGAGGCTGCAATGGGTACTGGGGTGGGTCTTGGCCCATCCTTTGTGCCTCTTTCCAGGCCCTCCCACCACACCCCCTCCCCCACAACTACCCCAGTCCCTTGTCTGCCGGCAGCCCCACTCCTGCCAACGCCACTCCCAAGTGCTGACAGCACAGGCCCCACTCACACCTGCTGATGGCATGGAGCAGTTGGGGCCAGCTCCAGCAGTGAGTGTGAGCAGTGGCTGCTGCCCTGATCACCCCTCAGGTGCAGGGGGAGGTGGAGAATCCCTGAGGGGCGATCGGGACCAGTGCTGGGTGTCATCAGCAGGTGCGAGTGGTGGGTCCGGCCCCAGCAGCAGGTGCGAGCAGGGCTGGCACCAGCAGCAGGTGCCAGCGCTGGGTGAGACCATGGCACGTGGGAACAAAGAATTTTCAGTAACCACCAGAGGCTCATCCCAATGATAGATACTGGGCCCCCCCCCCCCTTGGTGTGGCGTCCCCACTCACCTACTCCACCATCTTGCTGCAGCTGACACCCTCCATGTTCTGTGCTCTGCCGCCTGCTGCTAATGCCCACTATGTTCTTCGTGCACCCCCTGATGGTCAGCACACGTCATAGTGACTGGTTGTTTGGTTGTTCAGTTGTTCCGCCATTCGGTCTATTTGCATATTAGGGTTTTATATATACTAGTATAGGTTGCATTTCTCCCTTTGAAAATGAGGATTCTGAATTACCTTTTTAAATTTCATAATGGAAATTTAATCTTATTTCTCACCCCTGATCTCCCCAGCATATAGTTAGCATATAACACTGGTGCCTTCCAGTGACAGTTCACCTAAAAGTATTTGACAGATGATTCTACAACACAAAAGCCCATGTTCCTTGCCTGAGTATGTCTTGCCTCCCAAGCTTCAGAATCACGATGGATTATTTGCCTTTTATTCTGAACCTCTCCAACCCCATCCCTACTCCTAACCCTGCCAGCATCCATTTCAGTCACTCACCCCATCCTGCTGACTTAAAAATACTTGTTTTAATTTTATTTTTCAATTATGGTTTACGTTAAATATTATTTTGTATTAGTTTCAGGTGTGCAGCACATGGTTAAACAGTCATATGTTTTACAAAATGTTTAATATTTAACCAGATTTCCTTATGCAAAAGTCTCATTAACCTTGGGAAACTCTCATGAGCTAATAAACCAGGGTATCTGTGGTGATTCTAAGGTATTTGCTGGGGGAAGAGTTACATGGATAGGAAAGAGAGAAAGAATAAGCAGGAGGGAATTAGTTCCCATGATCAGAGGCATGCTGAGTGGTGGTGGGAAGATCAGCTATACCTGCAGGCTGGGCCAGGCAGTGGATTAGGTGACTTGAGAAATTTCTGGCAGCACTTTCCTATACTGTCCTTCTTTCTCAGCTCACAGATGGCTGAAGTACCAGTAGACCCAACCATGTGTACTTTAGGGGGAAGAGAGAGTGCCACATGGTGGTGGGAGGAGGGGCATGAAGAACAAATTCAATTATTACACAGTTTTGTCCTACATCAACACTGATCTTAGGTGCCTGGCAGTGGAGCCACCAGTGTTTGACCCAATTCCTCTTGCCAAGCTTTCTCATGCCCAATCTGGTTGTTACATATCATCACATATGGGAAGTTGGCTGGGTCTTATGGAGAAACAGGTGGCTCCTACCATATGGGGCTAAAAATGCCCCAACTTAAAGACAACCTTCCTTATCACACATACTAGAATAAAGTCAGAAATGTGTGTCATCTGTCCTGTTGGGATCCTCTCTCTTTCCTCCATTTGATGCTGGCTTCCATGTTCAGACCTGATACAAAGTTGAGAAGCTTTAGAACCACCTCCTTTCACAGGTGGATCTATGTTCTTGCCCTTTGGCATCTGTGACATCTGGTTGTCCTCTTCCATCATTCACCTTTAGAGCTTGTCCTTTGGTTGCTTATGAGGTGCTTCTGTGCCCAAAGGTTCTGTCCTTAGCCCCTTTTATCCTCTCCTAATACTCTTTCTGGACAATCTAAACCAGGGGTGGGCAAACTTTTTGACTCGAGGGCCACAATGGGTTCTTAAACTGGACCGGAGGGCCGGAACAAAAGCATGGATGGAGTGTTTGTGTGAACTAATATAAATTCAAAGTAAACATCATTACATAAAAGGAAAGGGTACGGTCTTTTTTTTTTTTTTTTTTTTTAGTTTTATTCATTTCAAACGGGCCGGATCCAGCCCGAGGACCGTAGTTTGCCCACAGCTGATCTAAACCATCACTTTAATGCCAGTGAGCCTCAAATTCACTTGCCAGCCTGGATCACTCTGCTGTTTCCAGCTTCCTATTAGACATCTCCACCTACTTGTCCCCCAGGTGCCACAAATAATACATCTACATGTGAATTCATTTTCTGCTCTTCAAAAGGTACTTCTCTATTTCTTGTTAGAAGAGTAGAAATGAATGGAGAGATTGGAAGGCTTTTGTTTACTTTCTCAGTTGGTGATTACCTGTAGCTCTTCCTCTTGCTCATCCCATCTACCCCTCTACCCCTAATTTGTCATGAGGTCTTGTACTTCTACTTCCCAAATATCTTTCCAGGCTGACTCTTCCTTTCTATGTCTACCCTACTGTTCTTGTTCACGCTTTCATCAGCTTTATTTGGTCTCTGACATTTGCCTTGGTGTGTCCAGGAGCTGGATAACATTCAACTCTAAAGGAAAATTCTAAAGCAGATTCAGAAAATACATGGTCATGAGCTTAGGGGATTCACATTCAAAGATTTATCTTAGAGCATTTTCCCAGAGGCCTGGTTCCACAGAGACCTAGCATAAGGCAGAGGATTTTGATTTTCTTTCCACCAGCTCCTCACCTTCCACCCCATAAAATGACTTGGAGCTTCTTTGCCTCTTTTAAGTTTTAAGGCATAATCTTCCCTTGCTCTCAAGAGGAAATTGGCTGTATTTTGATGAGATGAATCACCTTTGATGTCACAGTCCTCACTCTCCAGGAACAAGGAGTTATTAGTATCTTGACATCTAATTGTCTAAGTTAAAGCACTTCTTGGAGCTCAGAGGGAAAGGCTGAACTCTAACACAGATTCTGCTGGAAGCAAATGACAGTGCCCTATAAAGCAAGGAGAGAGAAATTCTATTTGAATGATGCCTTTGGAATGTTAACAGCAATCCAGAGGGGGAAAATTCAAGTGAATTATATATATTGGGTCTCGCCCCTCATTTGACATTCCAGTCAGATCAAAATGAACCCTGTGAGATCTTGGAATTTAATGTCACATAAAAATGCTCCTGGGCAAGGAGCTTTATTATACACAGTGATGAAAAAGATGGGAGGCACCTTATCACAGATCTTTTTCTATCAGATCTTTACTCATTTTACACCCTTTACAAACACAAGCCAAAACTGCTATATTTAAACATCTACATTTGTTGGATTTAAACAAACAAACAAAAACAAACAGGCAAATCACATTTCACATGTGTTAGGTGGTGTAATAGTAAATCGTATTTAACAAGTTGGGAAAGTTGTCCATTTTCATCAGTGTAGAAAATGTCTACATGTAAATATTGGAACCACTTTTCAAAAGAATAGTGGTACAATCCACCTTTTAAAAAGTAATAAAATAGCTCTGGCTGGTGTGGCTTCGTTGGTTGGGGGTCATTCCATGCAAAGAAAGGTGGCTGGTTTGATTCCCTGCCTGAGTTTCAGGCTTGTTCCCTGTGGGAGGGCATGTGGGAGACAACTAATTGATGTTTTGCTCTCAAATTGATGTTTCTCTCTCTCCCTTTCCTGTCCTCTCTGTCTTAAGATATTAAAGTTTTAAAAAGAATAATAAAATATTCATTCAGGTCAACATATGGAGTTTTCATGTGTCTGTGTGCACGTGTGTAGGGGTGTGTGTGTGTGTGTGTGTGTGTGTGTGTGTGTTTATGGGTTTTTAATATTTTAGGATTAGCAGAATGACAAAATGTGTGAAGGAAGATAGATGATGGCTATATTAAGCAGCACAAAAATGTGAGGAGGAGGTGGAGAATGAAAAGGAAAGAGATAAAAAAGATCAAGGAGGAAGAGGGACATGGGTTTAAGCCTGGAAATATGAACTTCTTTAAACTAGAAAAATCAAAGCAGTGTCTTTTCCCCTTACAGCAATAACCACTTTTTTTCTAGAGCTTTACACATTAACACCTAAAAAATACATTTGTGCTATAAATACAAGCTGTTGTCAATGCATATCTCTGGAATTATTTCCCCCTGTGATTCATTGGTGGTCTTATGACAAGACCCTGCCTTAATCTGACACTTTTAGTTAGAAAATACCAACCTAAGTTTTCTTTGATCATGCTTTCCATCTATTACCCCTAGCCAACATTTTGCACGTTCTTCTAGACTAGCTCAGCTGTTTTACTATCCCTGCCCGTCTTTGTCCCATTCTTTAGTCTCACTGAGTTTGTTTGCTCTGTATTCTGACAGCACATTATATTTCAATGAACACTTACTGTCTCTCCCACGAGGCTGTGAACTCTTTAAGAGTAGGGCCATGTCTTACTCCAATCTGTATTTCCGGAGCCTAGCATGGTGTCTCAGGTACTCAATAAACACTCTTTGACTCAAATGTACTATTATTTTCATGTTGCAGTCAGTCCTTGAGAAAGCCAAGGTTTTCTTTCAGAGGAGACAGTCAACTCAGGGACATTCTTTCTCCTCACTTGAGGATATAGTTTATTAATTTCAGAGAGAGAGAGAAAGATGAGAGAGAGAGAGAGAGAGAGAGAGAGAGAGAGAGAGAGAGAGAGAGAGAATGAAGAAACATTGATGTAAGAGAAAAACATGGATGGATGGGGTCCCCCCCCCCCATACCCAGTATGGGTCCCAACTGAGGATCAAACCCACCACCTAGGTTTGTGCCTGACTGGGAATGAACCTTCAGCCTTTTGGTGTATGGGAATTAGGGGTGACAGTCCAACAGACTAAGCCACCCGACCAGATTTGGGGCATTTCTTATTTAGCATCTGACAGTGTGTTGACAAATATCATACACTCTCTGTTGCAAAGCCAAAATGCATTCTTCTTCACGAACCAAGCTCTTATTGGGTAATTTTTTAAAAAATTAAAATGATTATTTTCAAGTAATGTGTATACCTAAGTGTCTAAACAGAAACTGTGGTTCCTGAGTTCTTGAGGGAGAAGCATTTTCCTTAACTTTCTCCGGCTTTAGGTAGTTCTCATTATTTATCCTGCCCCTACCCTTCCTGGATGAATCCCTGAGATTCTGGTTGGCAGGCTTAGAATTTTTATGATTACTGCTGCATTGTCTGTGGGATCTCAAGCTGACATACCTTTCGTGAGGAGCCTCTGATAGGTTTTCGAGGTGTTGAGGGAGAACTCCATTTCAACCCAGGAAGAAGGCTGTTTTCCCTACATGTCGGAGTACCTAGCGATATCTCTATTAGTGTGAAGCCTTCACTCTAGAGCTGTAATTTTTTTACAAGAAGATCAGTAGTTCAAGGATTCAAAGATGAATCCTAAAATATGGATTCCATTCCTGCTAATGGTCTATGATCATTGACCCAGCCATGGAAGTCTGAAAGTCCCCCACATCCCCTCTTTAGGTCAGTACTATTATTGTATATGTGTACATGCCAGAGGCTGAGGATACAAGTATGTAGAGGGCAGAATACTGGCTTAGTGACCTTATCATAAAGAATGTTTCAATCATATTTATTCCAAACAAATGTGTTGTTTGAGTAAAACTGGATAGATCTGTGCTGATAAGTAATGGTAGAAGTAGGCACATTATATTGCTACTCTTCTATTAAAGCCATGGTGTGTATTGAGGTTTCTGGGAATATGTGTGCTTATTTAAGGGAATAGCAATCTATCCTTTTTACATCCTCAAATATTCACTGAGCCTCTCTGGCACTAGGGCACATGTTTGGACTAGGATTTTTAAGATGCTAAAGTAAAAGAGCTGGCTTGCAAACAGTCCTAAGTGCTCTTCTGGGCACCATGAAGCCAGGGTCTGGGGGCATGGCTATTAGGGGAGGCTTGAAAAGTTGGTTAGTGAGTAAGTATTGTGGGAAAATTGTGCTTTTTAAGCCTTTGGAAGGAAAAATAGACTGGAAAAAATGGCCCTTGGCTAAGAGAAAAATGTTGAGGCATATAGAGGGCCAGGGACATGGAACTGACATTGGACCATGAGGATGTCGGAGTCGGTAGAAGATCTAATCTGTGTAATCTGTGTATGTCTGGGATAGGAGCCACCTGCTGTCCACTGACAGTATAGTTGTTGCTGTGGGTCTGAAATGTCACAGCTTCCCAGTTGTGTCTGGGACACCTAAACTAGAATACTCCTTCTTCCAAGAGAGACTTGCTACTATTGTTGTCACCCAAAGCCACTCTATAGAACCAATATGATCAAAATGTCAGTGTATAGTAAAACATTTCTCTTTACTGTTTTACATACATAGATCCACTAATTTATGCATGCATGTATTTATGTGCATGCTTGTGTACATTCTACACTGAATCCTCACTAGTTGGGACATGGTGATTGACAGGAGAGGAAGTCAGGTGCATGGTGTAGCGTGGACAAGGAAGCTCTTCCTAGTGACTTCTTTGTCACTTGATCTATTGAGCCAACATTTAAAAATTGGATATTTTACTCAAAAATAGAAATTTTCAGAATTTATTGAAAAATCAGGTTCCTATTCCAATAGGCACCAGGGCCGCTGCCCCTGTCGGCTGCAGAATCTAGTTTCCAGCTCCTCACAGCAAGGCACTCTGGGTCTGTGTTGGTCCCTCAGCCAAGCCTACTTCTCTTGTATGTCACCTTACTGGATCAATAATTTCTAAAGTCCTATATGAATTTAAAAATCTCTAATGCTGTGCAAAAATAAATATGTTCTAGAAAATAAAATCTGTGGATTGGGCCAAGGCCAGGTGTGGATATCCTGTGTGCAATTGGCATTTCTGTCTTACTGCTGAATATTCAGAGATCCAAAAGTGTTTCCTAAGCCTGACACCAGGTTATCAGGTGCAAGGTTAAGGGGTGGGGGTTGGGGTTGAGAAGTGGATGGAGTAGGAAGAAGGTTCTGTGATTATCTCAGAACCCCACAGCTACTAAGTTCTGAGTGGAGAGGAAACATGAAGGTGAATCTGCAGCAGATTAGGGCCCCTGGAATATAGATCCTGTTTTTGAAATGGCTGATTTATCAGGTGCAAGTAGAGTGTGACAACACAGCTCTGTACTGTTCTTTCTTCTGTCACCCCCTGCCCCTGCTCCCTGGCCTTCCTCTCACTCCCCACCCTGACACCCCTGCCCCTGCAGCCTTTGCTCCCCCCTCCACCTGACTCACCCTTGCTTTCCTGGCAGGATCACTGAGAAACAACCAGGTCTCCATGGCAACATGAAGACAGTTGGAAAAAAAACGGCAGCTAAATGCAGCTGCCCCTCATTTAATATCGACTCTGCTCTGGTGCTGACAGAACAGATAATGGGCAATAACACACCATTATGTTGTAGGAAAATGAAATGCTTCAGCAGAAGGCTGTCATGCTGGGGGATTTATTTGTTACTGTATCCTCACTGATTTCTCTTTATTTCCCTCCATTTATTTTTATTCCTTCTTTTCCATGGCAGAATTTTCTTTCTTCCTCATTTCTTTCCCATTATCCCCTCCTATAGTTTCTCTTTTTTTGTTTTTGTTTATTTCTTCTTTCATTTTCCCTCCCCTTTTCCCTCCATCTCTGAATCACTTATGAGGATATAGGAAAGCATACATCTGTATATATAAAAGCCTAAGTGACCGTTATGACGGAACGACCAGAATAACTGGAACGACCGGTTGCTATGATGTGTACTGATCACCAGGAGTCAGATGCTCAGTGCAGCAGCTGCCTCCAGCCCACAGGCCTGGATCGCCAATGGGGCCTGCTGGCCAACCCTATGGTCCCTCCCACTGGCTGGCAGGCCCCAATCACCTGATCAGGGCCAGACCCCAGGGCTGGGATGGGGAACCAGGGGCTGGGATGGGGAACCAGGGGTGGGTGGCGGCAGACATGGCCCCTTTCCCAGGGGAGCCAAGGGCCAGCTCCTTCCTTGGGGCTGGTGGCCGACCTCCCAGATACCTTCCCCGTCCCTTCCCCACACCAACAGGCTCCAATCGGCCTGCCGCCCACCCACCGCGGTGGCGGTTGGGGCCTCTCTCCAGCCGGTAGGCCCCAATCACCTGATCGAGGGCTGCTGGCCAACCTCTCAATCCCTCCCCCTGGCTAGCAGATCCTGATCGCCCGATTGGGGCCAGGCCCTGGGATGGGACGGGGAACTGGGGGTGGGTGGTGGTGGATGCAGATGGTGAAGGAAGGAGCGGGGATGGGGGGAGGTGGGGGGGCCAGGGAGGCGGGGAACCTGATCGGCTCTGATTGCTGGCCAGGCCTAGGGACCCCATCTGTGCATGAATTTCGTGCACTGGGCCTCTAGTATATAATAATACAATTATTTGCATAGTGACCTACAAGTGACAAAGAACTTCCAAATAAACTTTCTCTTTTTGTTTGGATGATGAAATGACTCCGTGAGATGCATAGGGCTTGGGTGCTGATATTTATTTTACAGATTTTAAAAAGGGCTTGGAGAAATTGAACAATTTGCCCCAGGTTGGGTAAGCAAGTGTCAGATGCCTCATTCCAACCCGGATTTCCCTAAACTGGTCCCTAAACTAGATTCATCCCTCTCTACTGTCACCAATTCCTACTCACTTTATCAGACCCAGAACAAGACCCAGGCTTTGGGACTTCAGAGGGAAGCTCTTTTGATCTTAACTTACATTAATAGCTTCTTGCAGATTCTGCCTGCCAATTGGCCTGGGTTGTTGATAAGATTGGGTTGTTTTGTTTTTACTTTTTAAACTTAATGCTTCGGTTTGCTCATTGTATTCCATTGTATTGTTGTGTAATCATGTAATCTTTGCACACAGCAAGGACATGGCACACAGCAAGGACTCTTTGACTTGACAGTGAGGACCTCTCAGTGGTTGGCAGCTTCCCTCTCTGCCATTGAGAACCAAGGGGCACCGCTGCCAGACCTTGAGCCCTCCTCTAAGCTGTGGGTGCTTGTTTTTGGTTTGTTTAAAAATATATTTTGATTGATTTGGGAGTGGGAGAAAGAGATAGAAACATCAATGATGAGAGAGAATAGTTGATCAGCTGCCTTCTTCACACTCCCTACTAGGGATTGAGCCCACAATCCAAGCACGTGCCCTGACTGGGAATCAAAGTGACCTCCTGGTTCATAGGTTCATCCTCAACCACTGAGCCATGCTGGCCGGGTGCTGTTGGTGTTTTTAAAGATTTCTGTCTTAGTTCTTGGTTGCATCTCCATATAACTTTCATCTTCTCTTAAGATATTACTTAGTGGATTCTCTAACGCCCAGGAAGATATGGAGTAAAGTTCCTGAGTTCTTTTGGTCTCGGAAGGTTTACAGATGGAGCAAGAATGAACATTCTAATTGTTTTCATTTCTGGTAAAGGCTAATTAGAAAATAACTGAATGTCCAAAAATGTGTATGGACATCTAGAGGAGGTACAGTCTGAGTAACAGATACAGTGGCTTTTTAATCATAAGAAAGAATGAATGACTTGTGCTGATAAAAAGAACAGTGCTGTGTTTCACAGCAGGGGTTTTTAATATACAGTCACCCACCCCTTGAAACATACACAGAATTTTGTATGGACAAAGCAATAAGAGTACAGTAGTTCAAGCAGTTGGTTTTAGCCATACTGACTACTCTCCAGGTCTGTAACTTTGGAAAAGTAACACTCTCAAGGTTTTGGGTTTTTGAATGTGTCTGTGACCAAAACAAGAATTGCTGTTCTGGTTTATAGGTCAATACTGAAACACTGAGCCAGGCTACCCCAGCAAGAATTGCTGTTCTGTATTGTTCCTCTCCTGTTTGTGATGTTTTCTTTATTTTTGGAATTCCTGCACACTGAGACTCTTCCCATGGGTTCTGTTCTCTGGTGGGCATACCGGACTTTAGCTGTGGCAAAATGCTATCCTGGTGGTCAAGGAAGCTAAAGAAATCAGGCTGCAAAAATTATTTCACTAGGTTCTCACCATAATCCTATAGAGTAGACGAGGCAATTACTAGTAGATCCTTTGTTGTAAGTAAGGAGAATGAAGGGCTCAAAGAGATAAACAGGTGTTGATTTTATCTCCAAATTAAACCTCAAATCTACCCACACCATTGTCACTATCCAATTCTACACCACCATCATCTGTTGCCTGGATGATTGTAAAAGCCTAGCAACAGTCTCCCTGCTTCACTCTTAGTGCCTCCCATGGATTATTCACATTAACAGCCCAAGTGCTCTTTTAAAAAATATGAGTCCTACCATGCCACTGTAAGTTTAAAAAACTTTCATGATTCCTTCATTATTTAGAACAGCCGTGGGCAAACTACGGCCCGCGGGCCAGATCCGGCCTGTTTGAAATGAATAAAACTAAAAAAAAAAAAAAGACCGTACCCTTTTATGTAATGATGTTTACTTTGAATTTATATTAGTTCACACAAACACTCCATCCATGCTTTTGTTCCAGCCCTCCGGTCCAGTTTAAGAACCCATTGTGGCCCTCGAGTCAAAAAGTTTGCCCACCCCTGATTTAGAATGAAGTCCACATTCCGTGACAAGGTTTGCAAAGCCCAGTATGACCTAGTGCTTGACCACCTCTGCAGCCTCATCCCACACAGTTCTCCCCTCACTCCTGATCTACTGGCCCCATTTGCCTTCAGACTCATCAAGCTCTTTTCTGCCCTTGCTGGTCTCCCTCTCCCCATCATCCCAATGGCTGACTTGTGCTCATTGGTAAGGTTCAGGTTTTAATCCTGCTTCCTTAAGAGGACTTCTCTAATCCTTCCCACATTTTTCTTCTATCATACCACTCTGATCTTTCTTTAAATTCAATTTTTTAAAATGTATTTTTATTAATTTTAGAGAGGAAGGGGGAGAGAGAGATAGAAATATCAATGATGAAAGAGATTCACGGATTGGCTGCCACTGGGGATAGAGCCTGCAACCAGGGCATGTGCCCTCCCTAAGAATAGAACTATGACCTTCTGCTTCATAGGTCGACACTCAACCACTGAACCACACTGGTTGGGCTTAATTTAACTGTTAATTATAGTCTACATTTAATATTATTTTGCATTAGTTTCAGGTATATGCCACCTTGATCTTGTCTTCACAGAACTCACCACAATTCCTACTTATGTCCACCTGTGGGCCCCTTTGTTGAGGGCCACCTCCCTCACTAGACTGAAAGCTTGATGAGATAAGTTTCATAGCAACATTGTTTACCAGCAAATATTCAGCACAGAGCTCATTGCCTGCTTCAGAGCTGGATTGCTATAAATGTTTGTTAAATAAAAAATGAGGGCATCATAGGCTGGAGAAGACACAGATGGACAAGGATGGAGTGAGACAGTGCCACTCTACTTCTAAAATAATTCCCAGTTCTCTTTGTTCTTACTTAAACCACAGCTGAGGGTTCCTGGAAGAGCATGTAACCTGGCACATAGTAGGAGCATAATATATGTCTGAATATATGAATTAATGCGTGATGAAAGAATGAATGGATTTTCACATGATTACAAATTCCACTGCTGCGCGCTCTGTGCATGTATGGTGTTAGACTCTGTGGTGCTATGTCACTGTCTCCTCATTGCACTGTTAGCCTCCCTGTTTTCAGTAGGTTGGATGTCCTCCACACCCACCCACCCACCCACCCACTGCTGCACTTGAACCCAAATTGCCTCTGGCCTATCATTTCCCCTTTCTCTTTCTATTGGAGAAGTTGGTTCTGAGTGAGGAAGCAGCTTGGGTAAAAAACAAAAGCCCTGATATTTTTTCCCCCCCCTGAAGAATACCATCAGGACGAAGCCTGTGATTAATACACATAATTGAAACAAATGGCAGCTAACTGCAGAAAACAATCTCCCAGCTGTCGGAGGAAGGAAATTGCTGACAGCCGGTCCCCATTGAGTGGCTACTGAAAGAGAGGAGGTGGTAGGAGAGAATCCACATCGCCATCCTGCATCACTCCAGGGCTGCTGCGGGTTCTGTCTATTGTGTGAGCTTCACCATGAAATTGTAGTGTCATAAGCTTGGGGGACTGGGGCGTGGAGCTGGGCTTTCTATATCTGTGGCTAGCTGGGCTGGAGGCTCTGTGCTACACAATGGACATTTAGAATCCTTATGTTCCAGACAGCATTACAGCAAACCCAGGTTGAATCTCCTTGTAAGGATATAAGATGCTTCCTGATCTATTTCAGACTTCTTTCATTCTGTCCTTGCTCATCCATCCTATGTCAGTGGGATGGGGAGCATGGTGGTAATGAAGCATGTCTGGGTTCTTAGTCTGAAGCTGCTTTGTGGATCCTGAGCAGACCTTTCACCTTCCTGGGCCTCACTGTGCTCAGTCTATAACATGAGATGTCAGAGCAGAAGATCACCGTCCTCTCAGTTCTACAGGTCTGTTTGAAAAATATATATATAAAGGATATTTATAAATTTTAAATATATGTAATATTCTATCTATTTATTATCTATCTATATCTATCTATCTATCTATCTATCTATCTATCTATCTATCTATCTATCTATCTATCATTTCCTACAGCCCTTTTTGTCATTCTACTGTTTGGCAGTTAGCACCCAGAAAGGTGTATGGCTGTGTTAGTGGTAACAGGATCTAGTTTCTGGTGAGGACTTGACTCACACATACATCAGAAGACATGACCAGCTCAGGGCTCTCAGTGCATATAGATGTCCTAGGCCACCACACCAGAGCTGTCCATATACTTTTGCCTTGATTCTGGCAAAAATAAAACATCTCAGAAACCAGACAAGCAAAAAGCAAAGTGCTATGGTATTTGATGGGTCTTTAGTGGGAGAATTTTGCCACATGACACATCTTCAGCCAGCTCACCTATATCATTATCCATAAGACCAGACTATGAGCTCAGAACTCAGGCCTGAAGGTCCTGGGAGTCAGCTGAAGGACAGTGTCAGCTCACCAGCGTTGGAATTAAATGTACTGCAGCCACAGTCCCTCTGGAAAACTGTGGTGCTGTGAATGCTGACTCTGAGCATCAGGGCCTAGGAAACAGTTGGGCGAGAATGTTCTCCCCAAAGAACTAACCTTGGCGAGCTTCCTGCACATTCTCTGTACTGTTTTATCATCTCATTTTATTCTCAAACAATGCAAGAAGTAATGTTCTCTTCTTCTTATGAATGAGAAAACTGAGGATCAGGGGAAACTTTTATAATATAATAGAAATAAATTATGTAATCTTATATCAAATTAATCTTACATGTACATTATATATTATTTTTCATAATATATATGTATCTATAATAAATGCTTTTGTTCAAGGTTATCCTGTTAGTTGCAGGTATCAGTAGCAACATTTTAAAAATGCTTTGTTGCCAGGGAAGAAAAAGCAATTACTTTGTCCAAGTAGAAGGGGACTTCTGTAGGGATTTAACAAGGAAAATAACATTAAGACTTCAGGAAGTTTGCTTCTCTCTCTGCCCTCTGATTATTCCTGTGACTTCATATCTAACTCCCTTACGCAGTGGCTATGTTCTACCAGTCAGTTTTGGAACCTTACACAATTGACCTTCAAACCCATTACTGGTGTAACTAAGATCATCTCCTTGAGGAATTCGTTTCCACACTCAGAAGCCAGAAGTCTTGTCCTGCCACTGTCATTTTCTGCAGAGCTCCTCCTCTACCTCAGTTGAGAATCATAAGATGTTAGAGGGATCAAAAGCTCATCTTGTCACCATTCCTTTTTCATATGGAAGGCCCTGCTCCTAAAATGATATTTTGAATTTTCCATTTATTCTCCCTACTATGGTCTGGATGTTGTGTGTGTGTCCTTTCTCTGATGAGGCCTCAGTCCCTGATGTGATGATATTTGGAGGTTGGGCTTTTGGGAGGGATTAGGGTTAAGTAGAGTCATGAGGAGGGAGCCCCCATAGAGGATTCATACTTTTATAAAAAGAGGAAGAGAGACCAGAGGGCTCTGTCTCTCCATCATGTGAGGATACAAGAAGGCGGCTGCCATCAGCACACCAGGAAGAGGGCCCTTCCCAGACTCCAGATAATCTGTCGGCACCATGATGTTAGATGATCTGGCCTCCAGCACATTGAGAAACAAATGTCTGTCATTTGAGCCCCCCAGTCTTTGGTATTGGAATACAGCAGCCCAAGCCGACTAAAGTACTTGCCTTGTAAAGGCTAGGAGCTCTTTTACAGGCATGGGGTTTCTTGTTTTTATTGCCTTGGGAATCAACTCCAAGTCTGTTTACTGATGGTGGGACCTGAAGAAAGGAGGATAATAGTGCATTTGAAATAATTCCAACTTTGGGACACTTTTTTTTTTATCATTTTAGGCAAATGCAGATAGAATATTTACTGAGGTATTGTCCTGGCCCTGTACATAATGTGCAGCTAGCACAGTCCTGAGCTGCATGCCGATAATGTACTAGGCAGCTAGAAAAATAACCTGCTTGAACTGCTTCTGATATATTCCCCCTCCCTCTTGTGTCTTTGTTCACAGTAAACACATCAATATAGAACAGCTAGCAAATGAACACTTCTTTATCAGAGGTACATGTGGATTCTGGTGGACGCCAACACATCTCAGAGCAGCAGATAAGGCAGAAGAGAAAATCACTGATAAGGCAGGCACACCCTCTAAGGAGAAGTGTGTGTTGGTGTTTGGAATCAGAGTATGGGGGAAGATGAAAAGACTTAGTTTAAGGTGGTGGAAATGACATTGAAAGTAAAAGGAAGATGATGATGATGATGTCATCAAGTGCTCACTGTATGCCAGGATCTGCTCTAAATGCTTTCTTTATGTGTATTATTTCATAAACCTCACTACAATCCCAGGTGAGACCTGTTATTATGTTACTAAATCCAATTTTTAGGTGAGGAAACTGAGGCTTAGAGAGTTTAAATAACTTCCCAAGTTCACAGAGGTTAAATGTTAAGAGCTTTTCTCAAACACCCCAGGAGATCCAAACAAAGTATCCCCATCAGTTTGGGAGGGATTGTGATGTTGGAGGTTCCAGTGTTTCTCTCAACTTTGTAAGGAACCATCAGTATTTTTCAGGAATGTTTAACTCCTTTGAGTTGTAAGCTGTTGGGGTAAGGAAGAACACGAGCTGAGATGAAGATTGAATCCTAGTCAAGTTTAGTAGGTCCAGAACTAGAAAGGCAGAGAATTAGCAATGCTTGGAGCACGAGAAGATATCTTTTGGAGCACTATTTGCTTTTGCATGTGCCGCCTGTTATATGAAGCTCTTAGAGAAAGTTTTTTGTTTTACAGATGAGAAGTATGAAGAAATAAGACATTTAGCAGTTTCCTCTCCTCAATAAGACATTGGTGTGGACTTCACTAACTACATTTTTCCTTATTTAGTCTTATTCAGCTAAAATTTACCTTTGCATAGTGTGGGTTGGGGGGAAGGAGGGTTTATAAAACAAAAAAGAGAAAATGGTTACTTTGTACTATGGGGTCAAGTCAGGAAATCAGTACCAATCCCCATTACTTCAGGGTAATTGTTTGTATTCAAATAACAAATGCACTGATTACAAAGGAATATCCATTTTGTAAATTGCTTGCAAGATTCTCTTATATCCTTGGAGGGACTAAAACAGCATTTCCTTCTAAAAATATTTGTTAATTTTTAATCCAATCATACCCATCTTTCTTCCAATTAGGAGAAATTAGTGAGATTTTATTCTATTAAATTATATGTAAGCACTGTTGTCCTTGTTTGAATAATTAGCTTTCACTGCAGTGCCCTCTGTTTGGGTTGATGCATTTCCTCATTTGCATCTATTATTTGGTATAGCTTTTAAAAGCTGCCACTTTCAAGCAGGATGGACTGATATCTCTGAAATGAATTTGGGTATTTGGACACTTGTGACAGTGGGGTTGGCAGATTTAAGTGGGGGGTGTAGACTTACAATCTATTAGTTCTAAAACATTGATTCTCTGAGATGAGACTTGTGATTGGCAATAAAGGAATTTATTTCTGTAATTAAAAGCAGAGGGGTGGAAGGCAATGAAGCTGGATTGGTGCCCTGTGGTCCTGCTGAATGAGTGGTTACTTGGAAATCTGAGCCACCCTGTAGATCCTGGGTTGGACAGTCTTTTGGGTAGCATCCACTGTCTTCATTCCTTACCCAGCACAAGACTCAGGCATGACTTAAGATGATAAACCAACATTTCAGAATGGCAATGGTGGAAATACTGTAAGGATTCCTTGGTATATCTCATGTCACATTCTGCAGACCTTTTGTTCTGTGATGATTTTTGGAGTTGAGCACTTTATTATATAAAGTCCAGTCCATTTATCTTGTGATCCTGCAGAACACTTTCACTATGGCCAGTGGGTGTACAGGTGGGGTCTGCAAATCCCTCAGCATTTTCTCTCTTCCTTTTGGTCCCACAAAGAAATCTTGAGCTTCGGAAAGGGATCCTAGGAACACAAAACTATCTTGCCCTGACTTCCACACTCTCTTATAGCTTATAACCAACACTGCTTCTTAAAGTGGCATCTTATCCTAGAACCCTGGGAAGTGGACCTTGACCCTCAGCAACACTCAGCCTTTCACAAATTCACCTCTCTTTATATAGATCGTTAGATGACAAGTTCTAACACAACTGTGTAGCTCTCATTCTGTGGGGGGACTGAGCCCCAGCTTTATCTGAAAAAGCACCCTTGTCTGTGAGGCTCATGTCAGATTCAAAATGGATGAGGACATTAAACATGTCTTTCACAGATCTGCAGAAAACAGTCATCATGGGCTCACTTATTTTTCCTCTAAAAATAAGTCCTTTTCCTTTAGACTCATTTTTGTTTTTGTGTGTTTTGTTTTGTTTACAATTTTATTGCAACATAATGAGAATGCTCTGACCTCTCTATGGATGGATGTTTATAGGGCTCCCCAAATATAGTCCGTGTCAGCGTCAGATAAAAGTTATTCATGTATTTCAGATAAGCTGGGAAAGGGATGCAGTTTGCAAAGCAGAAATGACAAAGGGATGTGTTGATTGGGTCTTCAGAAGTTTTTCCCTGCCTACAGGGGGCCTTGAGGAGTGGGTCTGAGGCCATTGCCAGGTGGTTGACTCACCTGTGTTATTGTGACAAAGAGCTTCTCTTTCAGAGAGCACCTGTGATCGAGGGCATCTTGACCACTTGGAATGCCTGTCAGGGCTCTGAAGAGTGGAGAGGCATATTATATTACAAGCTATTGCATGACACAGCTTCTCCTTTCCTTATCCTGTTTATTTTCTCTCACCAGCATGGCTCTCAGATTTATTATCAGCCTTCTGAAGCCTCTTCAGCCATCAGGAAGAGAAATAAAGAGGACTGGGGGAATCCAATCTTCTTGTGCTTGGCCATCTTCACTGTCTTGGTTTCTCTTTGTTTCCCCTCCTTTGTATTTCTTTTTAAAATATCTTTGTTGCTGCTCTGCATCAGGTCAGAATTTATTTTTCCCTCCTCCCTCTTCTTTTACTGATTTTAATTGTTTTGGTGCTTTTGTTTTCCCCTGGACTTGAGTGCAGTGGAAAAGGTCAGCTGTCAGAGAGGGCTGGGAACCTCTGATAAGCCTCAGTATATTGCACTGGAGTCACTAAGCAGCACTCCCTCCCTGAAGTCAGTCTCCACTGCTGCAGGGGGAAGAGAAAAAGAAGCTCAGGGAGCAGAAAAGGGAACCCTCTTCAAGAGAGTGGCTCAGCCATGAGAGCACTGAGCAGTCAGTCTACTACTCACCTGCGGAGCCCCTCTCCATGGGCAGATCCTACCCAGGGCCAGCTCTGGTGACTCTAGGAGATTGATATACATGTGCATCTGATCAGACACACTTGCAGGGAGCCTTGGAGAAATGTTGAAACTGGGCAGTAGGCTTTCGGCATTCTGGAGATTAAATTTCTGAAATCCCTTCAGTTATTGGGTTCATGTGTCTACCTCATAGTTACTTTGCAACTAAATCATTTATGTAAAAGTCAGAAATTCCAGATTTTGGTCTTAACTCTATTGCTGATTCCTTTGGACTAACACTGAACTATGCCAGGCTTATAAAAAGAAGTACACAATGTGATTTTAAAAGTACCTTCCATTGCTAATAGCTAAAGTTCACCTTACTGACTCCATCTGCAAAATAGAAGTGAGGAGCACATCTCTCCTTGGACATGGATGTGAAAACAAGTTAATCCATTTTTCTCTAAGTGCCTTGAGCTATAAACTCAAAATCAGAGTCCTTGGAACTCATCCTTCAAGAAGATTCATGATAGAATACTACAGAGCTTTTCAAGAAATGGTGGACATCCTTTGGAATGGGGAGAAAAGAGAAAAATTATATAGATAATAATACCACCGACTTGCATAATTCTTTACGTGTTTTCAAAGCCTGTTCACTCTTCCTAATCATCTGGTTTAAGGCTACTCTCTCAGCCTACCTTAGACAGATGACATGTTAAACTCTTATGGAATTCTTCTGTCTTCACTGTCAACCTACTACATGATTGGTGCTCTCAATATATGTTTGCTGACTGGATGAATAAATGAATGAGTAAGTGAGTAACTTAAAGGCTTCAATAACACATAGTCAACTGTGCATACCTGGCTCTCACTGGTGCCAAGCACAGTAATGGTTGGAGACAGGTTTTGGTAGATAATGCTGGCCATGTAGGGTGTGTCATCAGGTTTTATTGGTAGTTCTGTTGTCTTGCTGTAGCAAAGGGAACTAAAAGAACCAGCTTGAGAGAGTCATCCAAGAGGGTTGTTGTCCAGATTGGCAACCACAGAGCTCCTAGAAGATCACAGGGTAGATTGCTTAGCTCCTGATCTCAGGGTAGTGCCTTTGATACAAAATCTAACTCTTACTATCGTAGGATGAACAATGAGATTGAAGTTAGATCCACTCATCACATTCTAAATTCCTTCATTGTCAATTATTGTTATTCTAGTTAGATAGCCTTGAACTCTTAAATCTCAGCTTCCCCCTTTGACAACTACATACAATAATGCCTAACTAGGCTATTGTGAAGATTATATTAAATATTATCTGTATAATACTAAACCAGAGGTAAGGCCCCGACAGAAATGGTTTCTGGTATCATCATCATTATTATCAGCACTACCATCACCCCCATCTCAGGGACTGGGGGCATTTCCAGTTATGTAAAACAGTGATAGTAATATGCCTACTCCCTAAAGTCATTTTAGGATTCAAAGTACAACATTTGAAAAGGGCCTTTTCACTGTTCCAGGCACATTAGTAGAGGAATAGTAAATACCAGCTCCTTTCTTTTATGTCTTCTTACTTTACTGCTTCAGTTGAGGGCAGTGTGTATTATTGCTCTTTTGTGAAGTGGCCCAGTATCTTTGAAGGATGCTCAAAAGCTGCAGCAGGCAGTGGCTTAGCTGGTTGAGGAGTGGGAAGGAGAAAGAAGAATGAACAGCACTCAGAGATGACAGACAGACCATTTCCTACCAAACCCGAGTATACCAGAGGCTCTGATTTCTGAAGCTATTGTCAAGTTTCTCCCTATTCCTGAAGTTATCCTAGTAGGTCCCGAAGGAACACTACTATTTGCGTAAATCATTCCATACAACCTAATTAGCTCCTTATAATGCAGAAGACACTTATGATCTCAAATTCAAACAACTGGAAAGCAAAAGGTGTTTATTCATGGTGGTGAACAGTGATAATTGGTGATGAGCTGGATAGCTCTGAGGTACCATGAATTCTCAAAGAGCCTTCTGAATCCTCAAAGGGAGTCAAGTTATTCTTAGGATGACTTTAAAGTTCATAAAAAGTAATATATCATAGGAATGAATACATTACTTATATGGTTAATGCTATTATTTATCCTTCAAAAACCAGAATGTCAAGTTTGAAATGGCGAGAAATTCACAGCTAACAAAAGTATACAATTAATTCAAGCCTGTTCTTTGCCAGTGACTTGAGTTGAGAGTTTTATTTAATTTGCTTAATTTTTTAAACCTTCTGACATGTGACCCAGGTAGAGAGACCTACCATCCTGGTTTTCCAGATATTGTTCCTGCTTTAGAATGGGAAGTTCCATG
The DNA here is from genome assembly GCF_964212035.1 of Myotis nattereri. Taxonomy (NCBI): domain Eukaryota; kingdom Metazoa; phylum Chordata; class Mammalia; order Chiroptera; family Vespertilionidae; genus Myotis; species Myotis nattereri. The sequence goes on along the minus strand of NC_138075.1, from coordinate 20,437,335 downwards.
TTCTGGGAGAGTCTTAGTCCCGAGGAATTTGGATAGTTGGTTACACTCCTTGAAGCACCCTGTAAATCCCCTTTAAGGAAAATACAATGTTTTAGCCAAAACTTGACTGACAACACACAAAGATTCTCTAATTCAGTGGGTCTTCAAACTTAGATTTTGTTGACAAGTAAAATTTTTAAGAGAAGGAGCAAAATATATGTAGCCAACTCATAGCATCAAATTTCATCTTCATCATTTTATATAAACTAGGAAATTCCCAAGCCAAAAAAAGTAGAAAGGAGTGAATGAAAGTTTTATGTTCTCAGTATCTAGTGCAGTATGGGGCATAGAGAACGTCACATATCTATATGTTGCATGGATGTATAGGGCATAAATTGCTTTTACTAAAAGGCATATTGTAGTGTCCTTATTTTCCTAATTGAACCATGGATTAGCAAAACTATTGAGAGCATTGTTTGGGAACTAATGGCTGAAGCCAAGTCTGTGGACTACAGGGTTTTTCGGTAGACATTTTCATTGTAAATGATGATGATGGCATTCTGATGTCTACCTCAGTAAGAGGTTCATTTTAGTGGGTATAGTCAGTCTTTCATGATATAATCACCCCCTGGAGAGAGATAAGACTAAGTTTCTGGGCCTTTAAATCAGAGAATGAGATTCAGCCAACTTCCTTTTAGACTTCAATGGCCACCATCTGGAAGTCCATCTTTGCTGATATCTATGTGAATAGATTTCATCACATCTGTCAGGAATTAGCCAGCCATCCTTGTTTTCTTAAGTTTTGGGCAGTGGTTTTGTATGCCCTAAGCCTCCTTACTTCCTTTTGTTCTGATTCATTCACCTATAAATTGTGGTAAAAAATCTTGACCAGTTGATAATAAGTACAAATATTACAGCTTCTCTAAGTCTAGGATTTCCCATGCAACCTTTTCAAACCATAGTTGGTATTCCAAATCATTTATTATTTTATCATAACCCATTAATAAACAATTTCAATGATAAATCTTACTTATCATTTGTTTTATTGACATCATAGGAACTGTAAGTATGCATCATAAAGGGCTATTCAAGCTACAAAATGGAACCCATTTGACTCTATTTCAGAGAGTCTTACAATCTCAGTTTTCTGTGCTCTTTCAAATAATAAATCAACTTTTTCCCCTCTGCAAGATCTGAGCACATTTCTTACTTTAGCTTCTGGTGTCATAATATCCAGAGTCCAGCTGTTTGACCCTGGAGCTTCTGTGAGCTTGCTGGGGTGAGGCAACATCTGTAAATGATTTGAAAATCATTCTGACTTAGAAGGAGGATTGCCATTTTAGATTCAATGCATCAAAAGTAGATTTCCTTATTTATTCTCTCATAGTTAAGTACTTTAAAAAGCATTTATATATTTCCAGAATTGCAAATGTACAGAATTTCCACAAGTTTTTCTATCATTCTTTATATATTTATATCCCGAAGTATGTGGTTTATACATCTAAATGTTTGCTGAAAATCTAGCCTTGTTGGGCAGATAGAGGTTCCCATAAAAGCTGCAAAAGGGTGCTTTACAAAATTAGATAATGTGCCCAGCCAGAATAACTCAATGGTTGAGCATCAACCTATGAACCAGAAGGTTACGGTTTGATTCCAGGTCAGGGCACACACCCGGGTTGTGGGCTTGATCCCCAGTGGGTGGTGTGCAGGAGGTAGCCAATCAATGATTCTCTCTCATGACTGATATTTCTATCTCTCTCCCTTTCTCTTCCTCTCTGAAATTAATCAAAGATATATTTAAAAAATTAGATACTGTATTTGCAAGTGGTTTAGAAAATGTGACATAACATACTATGCAAATGTGGGTTTCTTTTCTTTCTTTTTTCCTATTTTTAGGAAACGAAAGAACTTGTATGCATATATGCATAATCCATGGACACAGACAATAGGGTGGTGAAGGCCTCGGGTGGGTGGTGGGGGTGGGTTAGAGGAGGTCAATTGGGGGAAAAGAGGTCAACCTCTATCTGCCCAACAAGGCTAGATTTTCAGCAAATTTTGTAAAGCACCCTTTTGCAGCTTTTATGGGAACCTCTATCTGCCCAACAAGGTTAGATTTTCAGCAAACATTTAGATGTATAAACCACATACTTCGGGATATATTATATATATAATACTTTCAACAATAAAGATTTAAAAAAATAAATAAAATATAATAAAAAGAAATGAATAGCTCATCTCCCATAGAAATTATATTGGCAGAAGTCTTCTCAGAAGTCATCCGATCCTCAATAGGAGGCAGCATGATGTATTGGAAAGCATATATTACTTGGAGGTTGACCTTGGTTTATATTTGGATCTGCTTCATTTAAACTAAGGTACTGTACAAGTATGTCATCCCTTCTGAAACTCAGTTTTATCATCTGAAAAGTGGGACTAGTAAAACTTTATTTCACAGGGATTTTGAGAGTTAAATAAGAAGCATACCAAGTATTTGAATAAAAAATTTCTCCTTTCAGATGACATCTGAATACACAGATGCGTTATCTCTGTTAATACCTTGGTTCTAGTGGTAAGTGTTTAGATCTCTTAAATCACCTACACAAGTCTTGGTTAACTCGTGTCAAACACTATCTATATAGTGCTTGGTATATTCAGGCTCTCTGTATAAAAAAGTCTGGAGCATAATTCAGATTCAGAAAGTGTTAATGTCCTGTTACACTATGGCAAAAACAAAGTTTACCTGTAGAAAAAATTCTAATAGTCTGAGATACATAAGTGATGAAAATGAAATAAACACTTTATTCTAGTTTTATGGGCACTATTAGTGCTATAATTGAATTTGCAATCACTAACAGTGTTCTCCTTTATTTAGACTTCTTAAACCAGATCACTGATTTTTAAGTCAGTCTCAATTTTAAAGAACTCTTCCCTTCCCACTCACTTTCAATCTCACCCACTCATATGTTCACCTTCTTTCATTTAATTACTTTAGACCCTGGACATTATCAGTTCCTTTTTGAGAGCTCCGAGATGGGATAGTTTTAACTTTTATCATTATCAGTCCCCATCTCCTCACTGCCACATTTATTTCCTTGGGAGGAAAAGGACATGGGCATCTAGTTGTCAAAGAAGCCATGGCCCAGGTTCCTCAGTTTGTGTCTCTGGACAGGACTTTAATCACCTAGGCTCTAGTTCTCAGCACTGAAAGCTTTAAGAGTACTGCTGAAATGGTAGATTAGCCACATTTAACAAAACAGAAAGTTTTCATTGTGTCAGAAAAAGCCTTATTGATCTTGTCCAGGCATTGACTCCAAGGCCTTTTAACAAGCCATTCTGTCTAGACTTACAGGCTAGATCCCTCAGTGCTAACAAAGGAGGAACTGGGCTGTCTCCTGCTGGGGGAGGCCAAAAGGAGGGGCACAAATTCAGGTTTCTCAGTGGGGATTTTCTTAAAGACCTAGGTAGATTTTATTCTGCTGTGGAGGAAAAGGGTTGGCAGGCTTGTGGAGATGTACTGTGACCCACCCCAGACTCCAGCCTTGTTTGGCTCTCAGCATTTGCTATGGGGCTATCACATACATGGCAACTCAGGAAGGTGTCTCCTCTATTGCTCAGCTTCCATTATCATCTCTTCCCTTTGCCCTGAGGAAGCCAGGCTGAACTTTGTGATGCCCAGTCCCTGAGCTGTGGGTCTCTAGGAGTAGGGAAAGCAGCCAGTGAGCAGGAGGACTTTAGAGTCACTGTGATAAATTCAACTGCATTTCACTTCAATTCCACAAGTTTTTATTTAACACATTTTGGGGTACATGGGAGATTTTGAAAAGGTATGAAAATTGCTGCTCAAAGCATATGGTTGAGGAGTTGACATCGATTCCTCAATCATATATAAAATAACCTGAGAATCATTCAGGACGATTAGGCACTTATCAGAATGATTTATAGAGATAACTTTTTAAAAGTATAGACTATATTCAAATGTGAAAAGTCTACACCCTATAATAGAGGGTATTATAAACAATGGTTTAACTATCACCCAGATTGAACAAATTTTACTATTTTTGCTTTATAGCCTTGTATAAAGACTTAGTTTTATAAATACCTCCCTTGTTCCATTTCTTCTCTTCCTCCACAGAAGTGAGAGCTACCTGAAATTGTTGGGTAGATTTTCTCTATATGTTTTTCAATTCTTGTTACATATGACTAGAGCTGTAATATGCAATGATTACTGGTCACTGTATGTGTGTATAAATTAGTGAGGGTAAAGTTTATTGCCCACCCACAGTTTATACTCACTATTTTCTATATATTTTGGACTGAATAAAGGAAATATTAGGTAAAAATCTGTAACACCTTAATTTCCCTGTTTGTCACCTAAATGAAGCATGGTGGTGGCTAGACCTCCTTTCCTCTCAGCACCAGAAATCATTTGAGCTCCTAACATATCTATAGGAGGTTCCACATAACACCAAATAATTTTGTTCTCTCTGGATGCCTACAGATGGGTAGTTTCACCAATAAGATAATTTAGATAAAGACTAACTGAGGCAGGAGGTAGATTAGATTATCCTCTAAGGTATTTTCTGATGTTAATGGTCATAATTTGTTATGGAGGATTCTTCTTTTCGTCTTGGACAAAAGAGTGATTTTACAGATGTAAATATTATAAGAGTGCAATTGGGTTTAAAAATTCATATTTATTACTTCTAAATATCTAAATAGCTGTGTGAGTTTTCTGGAATTCTGTGACCCTTTCATGACTTTTATATTCCCTTCTGAACAGTATCTGTGGGTACAGTGAGCATCTACATTAGGTATCAGTTAGGGTCAGTATATGTGCCGCTGTTAAAAAAAACACACAACATTTCAGATAATCTGGTTCCTGCTCTAGAATTGCTGGGATATTTTCAATATTATTAATTTTGTGTCTATCAAAATTATCATCCTCTATCTGCCCCTTCCCACCTCTGTGTACCTAGTAATTTGTTCTCACCAAGTCTGTAGAATATAGTCTCACAATGAGGCATTTGGTACTCTAGTATAATTGACTTACTTATTGTATAACTTGATAAAAGAAGCAGTATAAGAAAATGTACATTCTTCTTTTTGAAATGGGTCAAAGGTGGAAGAATATGTAGGTTTGTGTATATGTGCATTTTCTGTATTTTTCTTTAATTAAAAAATGTCAAAACACAAATCTAAAACTTATCTCCAGGAAGGTGATCCTGGTTAAATTCCTCACCATGCTAATGACCCATATGCTAGTGTAACTTCAAGAAATGTGTATTAGTAAACACTGTGGTACAGAGATGATTTTATTAAATTGATATAATCAATATATTTACTTATGTAGTTCTAGATGTGTCATTTGTATACCAATCAGAGCGAAAGCGCTCCAAGGACTGGCTGTCTGAAGTGACAGCCATAGCATTCTGAATCACTTGAAGAACAGACACAAGAGTCAGATTGGTGGTCAGGTCTCAGGATCCAAACATCAGTTCTGTTGCTGGTAGAGCTGGATCAGATAATATGGCTTTCATTTGCTGTCAAATTTGGCTTCCTTGTAATTTTCCTCCTGACATAAATTCAGCCATAGGCAGAACTAGAAAACCACCACATGCCTCTTCTGCCAAGGCAGAGCTTACTCTTAAAGGTTTTACTACATGGGGGAGCCTACAAGAGAACTCACTATCCTTGTAGCAAGGGAAGATCTGAAGGAGAGAGGAAGGCAGGGTACACTGGAATAGAAAGCACCTAATTAAGAAAAGTGGACCCCTGGTCTCAGATTCTTACTATATCCCCAAGCAGATGAGTCATTTCTCCTCTCATTGGAGATATTAAATGAGAAAAAGAGATAAGGTGGAAATGTTACTCTAAAACTATTGCCTCTGGAGAGTGGGCATGGTTGGGGGGTGTTCTCATGGAGTCATGGGAATAGGGAAATGGGGTTCCCTCTATAAGATAGAGTGCATTGTGTGTGTTTAATGCTTGTTTGGTTGACTGATCCACAATTATAATGAGAAGCCGGTAGTGAAAGAAACAATTACGGTGACTCATATGGATCTGGTGGTTAAGCAAAAATAAAATGGATAGCATACCACATAAATTATTATAAGCGGGCAGGCAGGCATATGCAGCACTATTACCTCAGGCCCTGTTTTTTCAGTAATATGTATTCTTCCTTGGAAATGTCTTCTGGTTCCTTCTTCACATCTCTAGGCATTTGTCTGTCTACTGAACCCCTGATACAACAAAAATATAATTGTGTCCCTCATGAGTTGAAGTTCTCCTCTGCTGTTTCCCCTGTCCCAGTGCCTCAAGAACATGGCCTATGAGTCCCCAGTCTGCATCTTGAGCTTGCACTCATGCCCTTTACTCTAGCCACATTGAACTGCTCACCATCCCTGAACACCCCATGATTTTCTAATGTCCACCCCAGTAAATATGCTATTTCTTCTAACTAAAAATTCATTCCTCCTTTGTGTGGTGAACTCATACTTCAAGATACAATTTAAGCTTGACCTCTGGTATGGAGCCTTCTCTAACACCAGGGTCAGTTACTTTTTTCTTCTGTGTGCCTATATCACTTATTAAACATTCACTACACTGAGTTGTAATTACTTGTTTACGTGTACATTCTCAACCACAACAACAATAGCAGATGACGTGTCTGTGGCCGAGAACAGGGCCATGAACTTCTGATTCATGTCTCACAGCAACTCTATGAAATATGCTCTATGGTTATTCCTATTTTTTAGATGAGGCAACTAAGGGTTAGAGAAGTTAAATAATAAGCTCAAGTTCCATTAGGTGAATTCCAGAGCTAGCTGTCAAATTCAGGTCTGTTCGATTCAAAGCTTTTTTTCATTGCATTCCATGTCATCAAGTGTGCAGTCCCACTACACTCGGAGCGTCAGATGGGTGCCCTGTGAGTCCACATCAGAGTCTGGCACTTAGTAGGCCTTCATGATTTTTGGGGGGTAACTTTACAGTTTCTCTTCTTCAGTAAAGTGTAGGATAATTATTCCTATTAGACAAGGTTGCTGTAAGCTTAAATGCATTCAGCACTGCACACATCACCTGATGCACAGTGGCACCTGCACATACTTATTCCTTAAATGAATGACCAGAAAATTTAACGTTTATTGTAATGCAATTGAGAGCAATGCAGTCTTCAGGATGCCATTAGCTTTCTAGTGATTTCAGTGAAGCGTGATTTTCTAGGCCATTCTTTTGTGGACTGAGGCAGCTTCTCTCACCAGGATCCTGGCTATTTATTTTCCAAGTGGCAACTTGATTTACTATTTTCCTTCTCATCACTTTCAAGAAGCATCTGCAGGCTAGTGAGTGACCCAGGCAGGCAGTGTGGAAAAGTCCATTTATTTCTCTGCTGCATCTTTCCTATGGAGAGGCTCTGAGGACCAGGGCTAGAAACGTCCTCAGGGGGTCAGATTTCCCAACTGTTTTCTTTTGCAGCGCAGGATCCCTCATAGGGACACAGTTTGCTATCTGCTGGTGCGCTCTGCTTTAAACATATCTGTGTGAGGGAATGTGGCAGGTAAAGGAGTGATCGAGTCCTTGGGGAATAGCTCTGCAGTTTCATCTATCCAGGTGCTTTGTTCGGCCCTAAAATACAGTGTTAGGGAGATGGGGCAGGAAGAACCAAGAGTGCAGTCACTTGTATAGTCTTTTTTACCTTTCTTACCCAATCAATGTGTTCCTCCCCGAATTCTAGCAGGTAATGTCATCAGGTGATGTACAGTAGAATTCATTTTAGTAAAATGATTTCTGCTTCTCCCTCATTTTTACAAATATGATCACCTCACAGCTCAGCAGCTAACTTAGGTGTCTGCCCACAGCTTTTAAGAGGCCCATAGAGGTGGGAGTTCTTGTTCCAGATGTTGGATTTTCAGCAGATTCCTAGCATGGAAAGAAAACAGAACTGTGAAAGAACAAACTAATATTTGCTTTAGCTTGTTCCTTTGCCAGCCAACTACCACATTGCTGGCTTAACTCAAAGCCCTTTTCAGAATGGAGTGGACATGCAGCCCCCTAGCCCCACCCTGGAATGTGCAGGACAACTGTGGAACTGTGGACTTCTGCTTTGTGTACCCCGTGCCTTGGGCTCAGTGCTTTCTTCTTCATCAGCAGGGCTCTGTGCCTGGGAAGCAGTGGCCAGAAGGATTGAGTGATACATCATCAGTTCACAACTTGAGAACCTGAAAGCTCTCATCGCAGCCGCACTGGTGGAGGAGGGACAGTGCTTTTCCTGCTGAGTTCTGTGGATCAGAGGAAAGGAGTTGACAAGCCAGCTCAGGGCCCTTGGCCACTGCTTTCTCTGGAAGAGAGGGTGGCAGCAGCCCATTTGATTTTGTGCCTCATTGACTCCAGGGTGGGCCCGCCAGGACAGGATGGCCAGCCAGGGTTATCTTTGTGTCAGTGCAGACTAAAGTACCATGCTACTGTGTGGAGGCCAATTGAAGGACAAAGGACTCAAAGATGAGGGCAGTGTTGCCAAGGTCTCAGAGGTGCGTCCTCTGGAAGCTGGCTCCCATTCCCTTTTGGGGGCACAGCAGGTGTTCTGCTAGGGCCAGTGGGACAGCCCGAGAGGCCTAAGCATTTCAATAGGCTCTTCCAAGTGGCACCTAAACATTCTATTTCTAAGGCTCTCTGATGGAGGTGGGGAGTATGATCCTCTCAGCATGACTCAGCCCATTCCCTTATTCCCTGCTTAGGCTCCTGCTGCCTGGGTGGGCTCTGACCTCTTGTCAGTGTTTCTCCTCTTGACACAATGAACTTTACACAGTTCCAGGACACCATATATAGGGGCCTACGCACCTACTCCTGAGGATTTGCGTTCCTCTCATGGTGGTGGTGGGACTAAGAATCAAGGATGAGGATTAGAGGGCTGAGGTTTGGAACTGGCCAAAGTGTTTCCTACTGCCTTGTATAAACTATCTAAACTCTGTGTGCCTCCACTTCCTTACATTGACATTGTCATAGCAAAGTGACCTCACAGAGTATTGAGAGAACACAAATCATGATTAAGGAAGCATTTGGGCAGGAGATTTGACTTTGAGTGGTGGGCACACTGTTGCAATATACAGATCTTGTAACATATAAATCCACACAAGAAACCTTTATGTTCATATTAACCAATGTCACTCCAATTAATTTAATAAAAAAATAAAGCTTTTGGAAGTATATGATATTTTAAAGGTGAATATATGTTTGCAAGTGGACCTGAGATCCTTCTTTACCCATTCTAATGTGTTTGTTTTTATATCTAACTAGAGGCCTGGTGCACAAAATTTGTGCATGGGGGGGAGGGGGCAGTCCTCTCAGCCCAGCCTGCACCCTCTCCAATCTGGGACCCCTCGGGGGATGCCTGACTGCCAGTTTAGGCTCAATCCCTGGGATCAGGTCTAAACTGGCAGTTGGACATTCCTCTCACAATCCTGGACCACTGGCTCCTAATCATTCACCTGCCTGCCTGCCTGGTCACCCCTAACTGCCCGCCCCTGCCAGCCTGGTTGCCCCTAACTGCCCCCCACTGCCAACCTGGTTGCCCCTCACTGCCCCCACCACCACCAGCCCAATTGCCCCTAACTGACCCCCCTGCTGGCCTGGTTGCCAACAACTGCACCCTCTCCCCCCACCCTCCGCTGGCCTGGTCACCCCTCATAGCCCTCCCAGCAGCCTGGTCACCCCATGCAGCCTGCTATTCAGTCGTTTGGTCATCCCTCACTAACCCCCCTGCTGGACTGGTTGCCCCACACAGCCTGCTTATTCAGTCGTTTAGTCATCCCTCACTAATCCCCCTGCTGGCCTGGTCATAGGCAGCCATCTTGTGGAGGCATGAGGGTTATTTTGCATATTACCTCTTTATTATATAGGATGCTGTGTCCTTGTCTTTTAACACATTGCACACCAGTAGTTTTATTGCTAGCTTTACCCAGTGGCCAGATAAGTTTCTATTGAATGAGTACAAAAAACATTTTACAAAGCATCATACTTTAAAACGATATTTAGCTTCTAAGAACATGTAATAAATAACTTCAAAATGCAATGGGTATTTAATTTTGAGGCATGCCTTTAACATTTATGTAAAACACTGTGTGATATGAAAACACGAGAATGCTTGTGACCCACCCGCAATGAGTTAATTTTGACGCCTGGCCCTTAGTTGTCCATGGTTGCATTGGGATCTTACTATCCAGACTTTGGCTTCCTCCTATGGTCTTTGGTTTGCCTGTATCTCTGCCTCTTGGTTCCTTAGGTTGTCTCTTCTAGGACTCCTTTTCTTCTATTTTTGCCCAGTGAAAGGCAAACTTCACTTGGGAATTGTATCACCACCCAGGTCAAACCAGCCCCGGTCAACCCCAGGAAAAGTAGTTCAAATGTGTTCTCATATGTTAACTGTCCTGGAATGAGCAGGATAATTGTGGAACTGTGGACTTCTGCTTTGTGTACACCATGTCTTAGGCTCAGTGCTTCTTCATCATCATCAGGGCTCTGTGCCTTCCATTTTCTCTTTTGTCCAGTTTATTATCAATGTGATCTTCTAAAAATATATATGGGACTTTCAATTTTCTCAGTAAATTTATGTAGTGTTTCCTCATATCCTTCAGAATAAAGTCCAGATTTTTTATCTTAAAGCCCAAGATAGCAACCTATCAGGAACCACAGGCCTGATGAAACAGTGATATGCATTTCTCCACAATTCTTAGATTGCATAGTGAAAAATCATTATAGGGAATATTTTAATCTGTTTTGGAATTTCTCAGAGAAAAAGAGTTATTATATAAATTACCAATTAGGTGGTTTTTTGGGGGGAAGAAAATGGAAAATAGAATTGAGTAAATGCTTGTTAATGCTATAGATACACTGAGTGGCCAGATTATTATGACCACCTGATGTTTGTAGGCAAATTAGTCATACACTGCATCGTATGGAATATGGAAGCCAAAGGCTTGTTCGAACACCTTTGCTGTCTGCAGTTACCAAGATAAAACGTTTCCAATTTGCACAGGAACACAAGGATTGGACAGTTGAGCATTGGAAAAGTCATGTGGTCCGATGAATCACGTTTCCAGTTGCATCATGCAGATGGCAGAGTGAGAATTTGGCAGAAACAGCATGAAAACATGCACCCCACATGCATGAGTACAATCCTTCAAGCTGGTGGGGACAATGTTATTGTTTGGGGCATGTTTTCCTGGCATGATTTGGGCCCTTTAATTCGTATGGAACAACATCTGAATAGCACAACATACCTAAGTATCGTTGCTGATCAAGTTCATCCTATCATGTTGACGGTGTATCCCAATGGAAGTGACTTCTTCCAACAAGACAATGCACCATGCCATGATGTTCATATTGTGCAGGAGTGTTTTCAAGAACATGAGGGAGACTTTACCTTGCTTAGGTGGCCCCCACAATCACCAGATCTCAATCCAATTGAGCATTTGTGGGATGAAGTTAAAAGAACCATTAGGCAGCTGGTTCCACAATCATCAAATCTCACAGAACTGGACAGTAATGTTCATCAGGCATGGTGTCAGATTCCTCGCATCACCTTTCAACATCTCGTGGAGTCAATGCCAAGAAGAATTGCCACAGTATTGAAGGCAAATGTGGCCCAACGAAATACTGATGGGGTGGTCATAATAATCTGGCCACTCAGTGTATAAAACAGTACTGGGATTAACAAGCCATTTGAAAGTTCAGGACTTTACATATCTTATACATCTGATTTCAAATTTTGAGTTATACATGCCTAGATTGCATCTAATGTTTAATCAATTGGATACTTACAAATAATGGGTAAATGGTTTGTTGTCATACAGAGTTGAGCTCTGCTTTTCATGCAGTGAGAATAATATTTTATTTTAGCACTTATGCAATTGATTAAAAATTTTGGAATGATGTAATTTAAATGGATCTAAACAGTCCATTAGCCACATCCATGCTTACCCTCTTGCCAAGCTGTAGCTTTATGCTAAGCTGTTGTGTACTGTGTTACATAATCCCCTGCATTCATTTTTCTACCTATTTAGCTCAGATGCATACAAGGTGACTGCATTGTCTCTTTAACCTCCTTCCCAGTGTAAACACCAAGTATAGAAACACAGATTTTGGGCAGTATTACATTTTTCTAATGGAGTGTTTAGAGAATTGAATGGGCTTAGAAATAATGGGTTTGCCACTGTTTGTTTTTATACCTTTTAGTTATGTTCACTGTCAGCTTAGTATGGTTTTCAAGGTGATAAGAAAGCAAGTGCTCTAACCTTAGCTACTGGAAGGAAATTAAGACAGATTGAGATTTTAGGAGAATAGGTCAGTTGTGAGAGTGTTCAAAGGAACAATTTCTTCAAGATCCTCACTCTTTCTTCTCCCACCAGGCCCCTTATTGGCTCTTTTAAAGAGTGGGTCATGAACTGCCAATAACTCTCTTCCCCATATCAATCAGGACAGCATGCTATGAATTTAAAATGATATAATTTTGCTTATCTAGAATATGATTCACAGAGTAGCTTTTAGTTGCCTATTGTTTGTTGACAAGTGGAGGGAGGTGCCCAGGGTCTGGGGTGCCTTGATGGCCTCCTCCTGTACTAGAAAGAGGTAAACTGGGAAAATTTATAATTGAATGGAGAGATTGGGAAGTTTTAAACTGTTGCAGCAGTTTTTATTAGATACTTGCAAAAGAATGCACTCTGCTACCTTTGGTTAATTTGCATTGAGATTTGCATAAATATATATGTTTTTTATATAGACCCTTTTCTCACATTGGTTTTATTTCTTGTTTATTAATTGTGATATTCTTTTCTCTAAAATGATGTCATTTTTCCTCAATGGGCATTCCACACAAGACAAATTCTTTTGTTTTAAACACACCCAGATTCCAGGGGAGGAAGGGACACATTTCTTTTGATGAAAGAGTGTAATTTACATAGGGTGGGGTAAGTAGGTTTTTGGCTCCATTTAAGCAAGCTGTGGGACAGTTTGTAAGTCAGTACACAGTTTGAAGTAGCAACTAATTCAAGTAGAAAATAATTTTATGGTTGGGTCACAACATGAGGAACTGTATTTAAAGGGCCAGAAGGTTGAGAACCACTGCCTTATAGCTCTAAAACTTATTCTTACAGACTCCCTGGTCTAATTATATGAAACATATTAAGTACCATGTAGCACATTAAATAATATCTCAGTGCCTTGCTGTTCTGTGTCAAGCCTTCCCCGTTAAAGGGCACATGATTAATTTAAGGTTCTCTTTAAAGGCCTCCTTTCCTTGCTCATTTATATTTTTAGTAACTTAAATTTTTATAGAAAATCCCCATTAATATGCCACGTGTAGTCCCAAGGACAGGAATAGTGGTTGGCTGTGTGCACATTTGTGTCTGTAGGAAGAGAGCATAGAGAGCATAGTGGTGATGACTTCATTTGATTTACCACCTTCTACTCTGTGAGAGTCACTCTAGGGCTACTGAACAAGGGCTTGTCCAGCTGCATTTTAACAGAGCCATTTCTTCAGAAATGAGAGGAGAGATTGTGACAATAGACAAAGTACTTAGGGCATTGGTTAGATCTATTTCAAACATGCCAATAGTGTCAAATTTCTACTCTACAAATTTTGGGGGCTATTTTGGTAAAATACATCAGGCATAGGTTCTGTGTTGAGTAGTAGTTGCTCCTTGTAGTATACTATAGGCCCCATTCACGAAGACTCATGCAAAAATGGGCCTTCCTTCCCCTGGCTGCTGGCACCACCTTTGCTCCAGCCTGGAGCCGCCTTTCTGCCTTCATTCTGGCCCGGAGCCACCTTTCCACCTTCCCACACTGCCCAGAGGCCTGGAGCGGCTGGGGCAGTGCAGAACACCACTGGCTGCCTGTGTATGCAAATTAACCTGTCATCTTTGTTGGGTTAATTTGCATACTCACTCCTGATTGGCTGTTGGGCATTGCAAAGGTACAGTCAATTTGAATCTTTCTCTTTTATTAGTGTAGATGTGTAAGTTTATAAGTGGACAGATCCCTTTTGCTTATATCAGCGTGTGTGTGCAAACAGAAATATGCAGGTAGACACATTTCACTGTGGCCACCATGAACATACAGGACAAACTTCATCTCTTCTTTAACTCTCTGGAGTATGAAGTTGAGGTTCATGTTTTAATGTTATCATGATACTATGATTAATTTAATAGTGTGTAGTGGGTGGTCATTTCTCCACATTATAAGAGTGACTGACTCCTTTATAGCTCTTATCTCATGATGAGAAAATACTTATTTCATTTAAGTGACTGACCAAGGGCTGTGATGGTTGATAAGGATCTGAGTTGAGGTAGAATTGGCTTTGGTTGATAAGGCTGAAGTGTAATTCTAGAAGGGAAAATAGAATTCTCTCAACCTTATTTTGTGGCCCCCACTCTTTAAAGGGAAACTGTATTGTTGCTCATTTCTTCTCATTAATGAGGTGCTTTGGTAGCTTTAAACAAACCCTGATAGGAAGCTGGCCACTCTAAGTGAGGCTGTTGGGCAGGGTAGGAGGACAAATGGAAGTCTACATGTGGTGTGTTGAAATTATACATCAAAGCAACAAATCCTATAAAATAAAAGCCTAATATGCTAAGTGTATGGTCATCTGGTTAGCTGTTCAAACAATCAAAGCATAATATGCTAATGATATGCTAAGGCCACTTAACCGCTTCCTTTGATGTGCACTGATCAGGGGGCAGATAGTCAACTGGTTGACCAGTTGCTATGACATGTACTGACCACTAGGGGGAAGATACTCCAACAAGTAGGTGAGCTTCCTGCTGGGGTCCAGCCAATCAGGACTGAGCGAGATGGGCTGGACACTCCCTGGAGCCCTCCCGCTGTCCTTCCCCTGCTGGCCAACCTCGCATCCCTCCCCGGCCCTGATTGTGCACCTGTGGGGTCCCTCTGCTGGCCTACACCCTCTCGCAATCCAGGACTTCTTGGAGGATGTTGGAGAGCGGGTTTCAGCCCCATCCCACAGGCCAGGCCGAGGGACCCCACTGGTGCATGAGTTCATGCACCATGCATATAGTGATTAAATAAAATACTAGTTGTACCAGTTAATAATGCGGATTTTTTCCAACAGATCAAGTTACACATATGTTGATATAGATGCAATTTGATATGTATGTTATTTTGTTGTATTGACAGCAAGCTTCAAAACTTCATATGTCAAATTTGCTGAAGGTCTTAACATCATATTTTTACACTTAAAATGTCAAATTTCATGACAAAAAAAGAGCATTTGCAGGAAGTTTTAATTTATTACTTTAAGAATAGTGCTGCTGAATACTTTGGAAAGCTTATGGTGAACATGCTCCATGTCAAGATACTTGTGAACACTGATTTAAATAAATTCTTTAAAAGTGATGTTTTCGATGTGAAAGACAAAGAACGTCTAGATCAACCAAAAAAATTTGAAGACCAACAATTACAAGCATTATTGGATGAAGATGCATGTCAAACTCAAAAACAATTTGCAGGAAGATTAAATCTTGCTCAGCAAACAATTTCCGATCATTTACAAGCAATGGGAAAGATTTTAAAGGAAGGAAAATGGGTGCCACATCAACTGAACGAAAGACAAATGAAAAACTGAAAAGTCATCAGTAAAATGTTGCTTCAATGGCATGAAAGAAAGTCATTTTTGCATTGAATTGTGACTGGCAATGAAAAGTGGATTTATTTTGAAAATCCCAAACACACAAAATCATGAGTTGATCTACGTCAACCGTCAACATTGACTGCAAAGTCAAATCACTTCGGAAAGAAAACAATGCTCTGCGTTTGGTGGGATCAGGAAGACAATGCTCTGCGTCTGATGGTGTAGTATGAGCTTCTAAAACCAGGTGAAACTGTTAATACTGATTGCTACTGACAACAAATAATCAATTTGAACCATGCTTTGATCACGAAATGACCAGAATGTTCTAGAAGACACGGCAATGTAATTTTGCTTCATGATAATGCATCATCACACACTTCAAAACCAGTTAAAGACACGTTAAAAGATATACAAAAAAATGGAAAATTTGGTCTCTGAATGGTTTGTCTCAAAACAAGAAAAGTTCTATTGGTATGATATCTAAAGATGGAGGAAATCTGTAGGTAGTGATGGACATTATTTTGAATAAAGCACTTTTGATGTTTCTTTTGAAATTATCATGTTTTCTTTGATTACAAAATCTGCATTATTAACTGGTACACCTAGTATACTTCCATCCTCTTACCTTGAAAAATGTACCTTTGAAACTACCTTCATAAGCCAGGTTCACATTTTAGAAATTTTGGATTCCTCTGAGTTCTGTACTGAGAAATGCTAGCACAGGGAGAACCAGCCCTTCTGGTCCTCAGCCTGTGTCCTGTTCCCATTTCTTCCCACCTTTGGCTCCATCCTATATCACAATAGGTCTGGTATTAATGTACATTGATGCCCCAGCTTATGTGGCCAATCTCTGTGAAAGCCTTATAAATATTCCCCCACGGCTGCCCTCAGAGCTTGAGGTATCCACATTGACAACATGATTTTCCATCAGACAGTAGATCCAGGGGAGAGACCTACACAAGCCTAGGAAACAGACTTGGGGCTTTGGAGTAGGGAATTACAGGATCCCAGTGTCTGGAATATGGTCTTGAAGGAGAGTATGGCTCCAGTGGAATTCCATCTTGGCCTTGTGGACTCCTAGTCCTATGGGGAGAGATGGTCTGACAGGGCCATTTTAAACAGGAGACCCCTAGAGCAGAGGTCTCTTGGAGTCTAAGGGCGATATTACTGTCTTGTCATAGTATATTACCAAATTTCCTTCTGTTCCCTTTTCCTCATCTGCTTGATCACCTTCTCAGGTACAACCTCCTATTTAACAACCCAGTCATGTTCCACTGGGCTGAGGACTCTACCATGAGAACTAATGTTAAGTGGGTTATTGATGGATCCGAATCAGAGCCAAATCTTTCAGGCTATTTGATTTTTAGTTTTTGGTCAATAAAAGTTACCTAGAGCTAAAAATCCCTTTGTCAAAACTATTAATTATACATTCTAAACCAGCTCGTGTCTCCAAGCATTTAAAAGCTACCATTGAAACAAAAGTGATGTAAACCTTACTTTATTATTTTGCATGGAAATTTCCCTTTAGTTTTTTTCTGACAGAATTTGAAGGAAAGGCAGCCAGCTATCCTGCACTGGTGTGCTGGTTTCCACCCTTGAATACAGAACTTCTCTGCACTTTCCTCCTCTCCTGGTTTTTCTGGTACTTAGATATAAGTCTTCTGGAAAGAGTGGGAGGGAGCATAGTATTGGGGTCAGCCATAGAGGGGGTGTCCTCTTTGGTATTTTTAGAAATCTATCCGACTCATGCCAGTCAATATTTGATTGACTGCTTTCCTCCTTCCTTCCTGCAGCTCGAGAGGAGAATGTGGCCACTTTCCGAGGCTCAGAGTACCTGTGCTACGACCTGTCTCAGAACCCGATCCAGAGCAGCAGTGATGAAATCACCCTCTCCTTTAAGACCTGGCAGCGAAATGGGCTCATCCTGCACACGGGAAAGTCGGCTGATTATGTCAACCTGGCTCTGAAGGATGGCGCGGTCTCCTTGGTCATTAACCTGGGGTCTGGGGCCTTCGAGGCCATCGTGGAGCCAGTGAATGGAAAATTCAATGACAACGCCTGGCATGATGTCAAAGTGACACGCAACCTCCGGCAGGTAATGCTGAGGGGAGAGAGTGCCTGGAGGCTCCTCTTAGGTAGTCAGGGAGGAAGTGTGTGAAACAGGTGATAGATGAAATGGAGAGGGGTATAGAGATAGGTTTGCATCTATCAAAGTCTAACTTTCTCCCAGTTTTTGCAATTTCACAAGGAAAATTATTAAAATGTGCTTCTTCCCGTACTTTAATTCTCCATTTGTGCCTGTTATTTAAGAAAAAATTCAATTGTGTAGATAATACAATTTATAAGTACTTTCATTACTTTTTTTTCCTGCATTCCTTTTAATCATTTTCTTAATTACACATTTGAATCTCATTATATTACTGTTAAATTCAATTAGAAACAGCATTGTTTTTGCAGTGTGGTAGGTTTTCCTCATTCTTTCAATCTATGTTTTTCTTTTTAATTAAGTTAGTCATTGCCATGCTGCCGTACTTTTAATTCCCTCTAGAAAAAGTCTTCCTTTTTCTCTTCCTTTTCATTTACCACCCCTCACCCAATTTGATTTTTTCAGTTGTGATGTTAACCTCTAGCCTTGGAATGAATTAGCTGGAACCTTTCTGAATTCCTCTGTTTCTCTGTTCCTTGGTGCGATGGTCCTACTTTATTGCCCATGTCTCTACCTCCAAGACTCTTCAATTGATTTGGAGGCCTGGAAGGTGGAAGGACCCAAATAAAAAAGTCAACTTTGGAGCAGCCTTTCCTGGTTCTCTCCGTGCTTGGGAAGTCCCATCGCTTGCCGATGCTAAGCAGGCAACTCCGTCAGGTGACGACATTCTCTGAGAGCCTCAGCCCAGTGAAATCAGTTTAATTTCATAACCAATAACAACCATGATAACACCTAACCAGCCCACTTCAGTTCAAAAAAGCTTTTCCTGTAAAAGTGGATATCTGTGCTGAGACTGTCTTTTCCAGGTTGTTATTTTCACTTGGTTTTTCTTCTGGTGAAGTTGTCATTCAACCCTGTTGGACAGCATCCATCCTCTCTTAATCAGAAAACATTATGCAAATTTCTGGAAAGTGCTTATCAAATTTTCTTCTGCGATATGATTGATGTTATGCCTTCTAATGTAAACATGAAAGCAGAAGACCTGACAGGTGTTTGCATATGTTTTTTGTTTGATAAAAGTGTAACTTCTTAATAATGCTAAATAAACGGAGAAGGCTCACACACGTTGGAAACACAAAATATACGAAACACCAATTTCCATATTGAAGAATGTCAAGAAAGCCACCTGGTTGGGGGATTCTACTCTCTCTGTGGTGAAATTGCCAAAAAAACCACAAGGCTTAGATTCCCCAGTTATCTTACTGCACATGGATTGAACTTTTTTTTTTAAAATCCTCAACTAAGGATATATTTATTGATTTTAGAGCAGTGGTTTTTAACCTTCCTAATGCCACGACCCTTTAATACAGTTCCTCATGTTATGGTGACCCCCAACCATAAAATTATTTTCTTTGCTACTTCATAACTATAATTTTGCTACTGTTATGGGTCTTAACGTAAATATCTGATATGCAGGATGCATTTTCATTGTTACAAATTGAACATAATTAAAGCATAGTGACTAATCACAAAAACAATATGTAATTATATATGTGTTTTCCAATGGCCTTAGGCAACCCCTGTGAAAGGGTTGTTCGACCCCCAAAGGGGTCGCGACCCACAGGTTGAGAACTGCTGTTTTAGAGAGATGAAGGTAGAAAGAGAGAGAAATCAATGTGTGAGAGAAACATCAATCAGTTGCCTCCCTTTCACACCTTCACTGGGGATGAAACCCATAACCTAGGTATGTGCCCTGACCAGGAATTGAACCAGAAACCTTTTGGTGCATGGGATGGTGCTCCAACCAACTAAGCCTCTTGGCCAGGGCTGGATTAAACATTTTTGAATTACTGTTCTATGTTTTATTTTTTTTTCTCCAAGGCCAAAGAATCCTATTGCTGATGTTTTTTTTTGTCATCCCCATCTATACTTACTCAAGAGACCTCAACTGTCAAGAGAACCCAAGTGAAATGTCTATTTGCTAACGTATAAGGCCTTGACATATTTGAGTTGCAGACTCTAGACCAGTGGTCGGCAAACTGCAGCTCGCGAGCCACATGCGGTTCTTTGGCCCCTTGAGTGTGGCTCTTCCACAAAATACCGACTTCTGGGGCATGAAGTTTCAATTGCACTGTAAATGTGCACCCGCACATGGTATTTTATGGTATTTTGTGGAAGAGCCACACTCAAGGGGCCAAAGAGCCGCATGTGACTCGCGAGCCGCAGTTTGCCGACCACGGCTCTAGACCAAGTGAAATATGACCTTTTGCTAGTTTTGACTAGGGGGGATCACTGTAACACCCTTGAGACATTAATCAGTGGAGGGAAAACTTTTCATGTAGTGGGTAGCATATTTGGGTTGTGGTTCTACCAACCAATCTATTTCTCTAACTCTCTCCTACCCTCCAGAATACCTTGCCATTCTAGTGATTCCAATTAGCCAGAGAAAGACTCACTTTTATTTATACTAAAAACACTTTCAAAAGAGAATTGGGCCCCAATTCAGTCCTTTATACTGAGAGGGGGATAAACCAAACTGTAATTCAGATATTGGTTTTTCTGTTTAATCAGCAAGCAGAGGGTTTCTTTTCCAAGTTCTAAGACACAACTCCACTCTGTGCCCTTGGACAAGCCATTTAACCTTTCCACACCACCGTTTCGGCTTGTGAAATGGTGATTACAGTCCTCCCCAGTCATGTGTGGAGGCTCAATATGCAAAGTACCATATGTTCCAGAAGGATTATGAGCTCATCTGTGGTCTGGGTGCTAGGCTCGCTGTGACATGCACACGATTTACAGGCTGAGTGCTCTGTCAGGAAGGTGACTGTGTATGTCACCAAGCATGCAGCTAAGCAGAACTCTCAGTTTTAGAGGAGGCTACAGAGGCCCTAGAGCAGCCGTGGGCAAACTACAGCCCGCGGGCCGGATCCGGCCTGTTTGAAATGAATAAAACTAAAAAAAAAAAAAAAAAAGACCATACCCTTTTATGTAATGATGTTTACTTTGGATTTATATTAGTTCACACAAACACTCCATCCATGCTTTTGTTCCGGCCCTCCGGTCCAGTTTAAGAACCCATTGTGGCCCTCGAGTCAAAAAGTTTGCCCACCCCTGCCCTAGAGCTTTGGGGGATTTTGGCAAAGGGAGTATGAACCTCATAGAGAAAGTGCACCAATGATTGGATCTCACTGACTTTTTTTTGCATCCAGATGCAATTTATTGAAAGAGGGAAATCTCAGAGGAGTGGAGTTGATTTTGTAAATGCAATCCTTTCAGCACTGAATCATATAATAATAGTATTTTTCCTACTAAAAATACATTTATAACATATTTTTGAGTTCTTTGGGATACATTTGTAGGGGTGGGAAGCCCCTGTCTATTTCAATGAAACTGTAAAATTGCTTCATAAATATTTAATAACAAGCTTATGGCAGTTTCATATACTTTTTGGTAAGATTGAATGTCTTCTGTGACCAAAATTTATTTGAGGAAAGCTTACTTAGAGTTCATTACCAAATGGAGCAGAACTTTCCCTATTTCTTCCTTCATGGTCATCTCCTCATGGCTCTGCCTTTGAGCCAAGTCAGGGCCATGGCCAGGTACTTTATTGGGGGTTCTGATTAAAGGAAGGAGATGGGAAAACCCATTCTAAACCATAACTGGGATTAAGGACCATGGTAGTCAGGTATTTCTGTGCGATTTTTTGATTTTGCTTTGTGTTTTGGGTTCATGACCTTGTCTGAGTCCATGGTCATGGCTATCACATGAATTGACTTACCTCTATATGCCACTCTTGCCAAACCACAAACACAAAACTGGGGTTACCAGTCTTCCAGCCTTCCAGACTCCCAGCTCTGGGTGTGTTGGCAATTTAGCATTTGAAAACAGAAAAGGGGAGACTAATCACAGGGCCTCTGTTCTCCTGTTTAACCGAGTCCTCTTTGCTATCCACACAAGAAATTGCTTAAAATGCTTAATAACGTGAAAAGCATTCTTAAAGAGGAATGGGGAATGATTCCAACAGGAGGCATTCTGGAAAAGTAAGCAAACAAACAAAAAACTTCACTGGGGAATAGAGAAGACTCCAACTATTTTGATGAATTCTAACCACATAGTTATTCTAAACTGAGAGGAAAAGAAAGAGGAGAATGTGCCCCTCCTACTGCGCAAATCTATACAAAATCAGCTGGTTCACAGATCTTTACATTACCTGCAGAATCCTAGAGTAAGGTACATAAAGTAGCTTTCCTATGCTAGATGTGGCTGGTAAACATTTTAAGTTCTTTTCATTCTAAGAGAGAGTCATGATTGTCTATGCATGTAGTCAGGGTCAGATGTGAAAATAAAATCCCCAACTTATTGTTATTTCTGCTCGATCTATCTACATGTGGAATGATAAACTTTGGTGTCTTTGGGGACAGGTGGAATGTGTATTGCTAGAGGGTGGGAAGGAAAACGGGGTGGTGATCTTTCAGAAGAGCCCTTGGAAAGTAAGTATGATGCTAAAACTAACTGCGGTGAGGTCTGATCTGAGGCATTTGGAAGAAGTGGGGAGTTAAACATGACTGCAACTCCTTTCCTGGCTATGCCCCGGGTGCCAGGTTTTCCACAGAGTCCTGGTCTCATTGTCTTCCCCACTCTCTTTTTCTGTGTTGGGTGCCTTTTTTTTGAAAAACTAACACAAGATCATTCATGCAATGTGTCATTTTACTAACCGACTAATGTACTAACACCCTAACGACTCATCTTTGTTTTTTAGTTTTTTTAATTAACAATCGTTCTGTTCACAATTTTTAATTTCCTCTCTTCCCCCTTTTCCGCAAAGCACTCAGGCATCGGACACGCTATGGTAAACAAACTACATTGTCTGGTAGATATCATTCTTATTGTCTCTTTTTTTGGGTTTGCCGTGTGTTGCCCTCTTTTCCTCCCCCAACCCCTCTTTAATCCTCTTTAGACTTGTTTCTTCTCTTTTAAAATTTTTGTTGAATTAAATGCAAGTTTTTCCTTTCTCTTAAAAAAATAAATAAAGGAAGAGGATGTACCTGTCCTGCAAATGATACTTGGAAGAGTTTGGTTGGAATGGTTTCTCCAGTTAGTAATTTTTCCTCCCCCCAAAAAATTTTTTAAGGAAAGTTTCTCCATTTAGCTAAATTTGTTTTGTTTTCTTATTTTGCAACTTTGAAGCCACAGACTAGTGACAACAAGATTTATGTTAAGGACTTTCCTAATCTCTGTGTCTTGCTATCCCTCACTCTTTCTCCTTTCTTTTACTATCCTCATTCCTTAACCCCTGCTTTCTCTCCCTAGTGTGTGGCCATGGCTGCCACGAGTGATCTGGGGAGGAAATTGCTCTGCTTCCTGTGTTCTTCTTTTCCCTTCTTTCACCTTACTCCCCACCATGGCCCAAGGGATCTCCACCAATTATGTTCTCTGTCCACACTCTGCATGGCATGCTTCTGTCTCGTGAGCTTCCCCATTGGCATCAGAATTTGTCCCATCATTTTCCTCCTCATTACTAACAACCTATCAAATTATCCACCAAGTACACTTTCTTCTCTGTCTCTCCTTTTTTTTGTCTCCACTTTTTTATTTTACTCTCATCCTTCATATATTTTGGGGTTGGGTTTGGACTTTTTCTTTTCTTTTTTTTTTTTTTTTAGTGAGGGAGGTGGTAGGCAGGGGAAAGATGACCCTTTAGTTTTGAG
This sequence comes from Myotis nattereri, assembly GCF_964212035.1. Lineage (NCBI taxonomy): Eukaryota > Metazoa > Chordata > Mammalia > Chiroptera > Vespertilionidae > Myotis > Myotis nattereri. The sequence goes on along the minus strand of NC_138075.1, from coordinate 20,413,862 downwards.
TGTTGTTTTTTTTTTCACATCCATCTTGTGTTTCCGTTGGTGCAGTGCATGTGATGGTGAAGTGGATTCTGATTCTTTCCTTTAGTTCTCCTCACCCTTTCCCTCTTCCATCCCCTTTTTCTTCTGCCTTCTCTCTTGGCTCCAGATAATTTTTGCATGAGTGTGTCAGTGTATGGCGTGTGCACGCTCTGAGGTCCTGTCTCTTCTCTCTGCCCTCTGCTCCTTTCATGGATGTTGGGTGTATGGGTGCTCTTTCTTCCCTATGGGCATTATTATTATTGTTTTGGTTATTATGCATCATCATTCATGTATTTTTGTTAGAGTTGCTTCTTTGGTTGGGTCATTTCTTCTCTTGGTGGTGGTGATGGCAGCGGGGGGAGGGCAGGGGTTGGCATCCTGGGGATGTCCATGGCATGTACTAGTATCATCCATGACACATCACCATCGAGACCTTTCTTCTTCCCTCCCAGGATGCATGTTTGTCAGTGTGGTATGAGTTCAAAAAGAAACAAATAAAAGAGAAAAGAAAAAGAAAAGAAAAAAGGAAAATAATCATCAATAACCAAAGACCAACCCCCTAACAAACCCATCGTCAAATGTCTCCTTTGCTGTTTTTCACTACCACCATAATTAACAATCATTAAAAATTAAAACATCATTTTAACAATGAACTGAGACAAGTGGCGTCGTCTGAGGACAGTTCCATTTTCTAGCCTGGCTGAGTAAAGAGTGCAATGAGTAGAGCAAATTGCTCAGCTTGGCAGTTCCGACACACTCTCCTAGGAATCTGCAGGGGAATGCTGCAGGCATGGGCCACAGGGAAGGCAGACCAGAAAATGGAACTTGGCTGCACATCCCAAAATAAAACCAAATTAGAAAGAATACCTCACCAAAATCTTAATGAAAGTGAAGCCACTGGTGGGGGAAGCCATCGGATTTTGATAGGACTATAAGGTCATTGTTGGGATTTTGTTTTTGCCCCTATGTCCCTCCACCAGGTGACAATCTCTGTGGATGGCATCCTTACCACGACAGGCTACACTCAAGAGGACTACACCATGCTGGGCTCCGATGACTTCTTCTATGTGGGAGGAAGCCCAAGTACCGCTGACTTGCCAGGCTCACCCGTCAGCAACAACTTCATGGGCTGCCTTAAAGAGGTAAAGTTCAAACACTCTTTTTAATGCACTGACTGTTCAGTGACTGGCTCTGTAGGTGGTAGCAGAAGAGACCTTGGACTTGAAGTACAGCCCTTGGTTTTGGTCAGAGCTTAAGTTGTTTGCATGACCTTGGGTTCACCACTAAAGTGCTCTGTGTTGTTTTGACATTTAACTGATGGGGGACCTTATTTCTCAGGTAGCTGTGCTTTATAAATAAAATAAAATAACACAGGTGAAAGGACTTTGAAATCATTAGGAACTAGTTTACTAATGAAATCATTAGTAAAGTTTGATTTTGTACTTTTGACGTGGCACATAGGGAAAGCTCTAAGAGTGGCCAATTTGTGGTTGTGTGTCTTGTCTAAAACATTTGTATTATTTTACCTTGTCCAAACTTGGTGTTCCCAAGAGTCTCATTATTTGAGATGAAAGAAAATTCACAGAATGTAACATTAAGGCCCAGACGGCTTGCTTTTCCTTTTTTTTTCTTTCCCTGGACATTGCCATTACTCATTTATGCTATTGTAGCTGATGTGTTGAGACCTCTGTCTGAGAGCAAAGGAACATCAGTCAAATGTATGTTCAATCACTAAGGTCAATTGTTGAGGCAAAAAAGAATCAGACTTGATTTGGTAGAATTCTTTCAGAACACTGTGTCCTCAGAGCAGTCTACTGTACATTTTTGTTTAATCTAAGCTAAGCTTTATTGCCTAAGATATCTATATCATTTCCCTGGGAAAAGTTTTTGCAAAGCTAACAGTGTGCTTTCTTATAGATGAAGATCGCTATGACAGGTTATGACCCTCCTCTCAGGACACAGGTTTTATGCGTGTTATGGCTATTTGATATTTGTTGAATATCAGTCATACATGAGATGGCATTGCTCATGTACTCATCCACACCACTCAACTCTGAGCCAGGTGCTGACAAGAGTTCTGCCTGTCATGCCTTATATAAAATAGGTGCATAACAAGTATTTATTGAATTGATACATTTATCAGATACTCATTTGGTGCCCTTTTTGTGCTGTAACTAGTCTTTTTACAAGCCACAGTCTCTGTACTCAAAGCTTTTATAATCTATGAAGGGAGATGAGATTGGTAAATTAACAGTTATAGTTCAAAACACTGTGTGTTCAGCGCCACCTACTAAATGTTTTAACTGAGTAGAGGAAACAGATATGTTTTAGGTGGGAATCTAAAAATTGATGTTTGAGCTGGTCATTGCTGCAATAAATGATGTTTGGCTTGAAAGGAAGGGGTAGGAAGGAGAAACTGGACAAAGGAGGAAAACATCCAATTACAGCTCTGTATTGTTCTTGGTCTGAAGGATAAATTACAGAAGGGAACCCAAAGAGTGTTTCGTCTTTCTGTTGTATGTTACCTAGACTTCTGTTAACTGCAGGGACTCTACTGGCCATTCCTGATGGATTGTAGTAGACAGAATACTCCTTCCATGAGATTTACTCCCATTTGGGTAGAATGAAGGTATAAACTACTCAGTGTCTAATGAACTCGGAAAGGCTCTTAAACACTGTTAATCACACTATATTGGAATTGCACTCTCATCAGAAATAGCTAGGAACATTCTGTTACCACATATGTGGCACAGGAATGAATGAGGCATTGATTGCAGTGGAGAACTCATCCATTTTTGGAGGGAAACAGCCCTGAGCAGGAATTTCTCCTGGACAGCATCTAGGGGTGGTCTCTAACACCAGTCTTTCTGATTGTATTGAAACGGCTCTCAAGCACATATTTTGAGGCAAAGGAGAAATTTTCCAAATTTTTCCATCAGAAAGGGTCCAACATTTTGAAACAACACTCATAAGAACTTGAAAGTTTCTTTAATGATTTTATGCATGCAGAATCTAAGGAAAACAAAATCTCCCTTCTCTCTCTCACTGCCTAGGTCGAGAGCAGACAGCTTTAAAAGTCACTTCAAAGCTTAAAATTAAAGACAGCTCTGAAAAAGTGTCATTAACAGTAATTAGCAATCAAAGTATACACATACCTTAGCTAGAAATATAATTCTACACTTAAATCCAGATCAAGTCAGAAAAAGTCCAAAATATTGGGGGAAATGGTAGGCACAAGAGAACTTTATTAATTTTTGTTCCATCTCTCTGTTACATGTTGAGTATTATAGTCTTTCTAAGGGACTTGAGCGGTTTTCTTATTTACCTCAGAGTTTTAAACAGATACCTTTGAGTATACTGTAGTCCTGGAACATTCTTTCTCTCCATTTAATCATTACAATTCACTTTTCTGTGGGCAGGTCTGGTAAATTCTTCTCTTGTTCTTGGTATTTCTCTTTGACAACTTAGTAACAGCCAAAGCTTCCAGCTACACTAGGACTTTGCTCCTTGATAAATCCCATTTACCCACATTAGCCATCTGCCTTTAAAATAGTTTTCAGTTACTTCACAATTTTTTCTTCTCTCCCCTATCTCTGTATTCCTTTTTACTAGTATGTCTTCTCTTGCCATTTGTGGCTCTGAGTTGCCTTAGGCTGAGGTAGATGCTTTTGTATGTCATTTTCTTCAAAATAGGGACATTGTAAAGGGACTTTGGGATTTTTGATACAAATCATGGTTACTTTGTATGCGGTACAAAATAGGTTTTATCTTTGGAACTGCAGTGTCTTCCCATCTGAATGTTTCATTCTGGTTACACTGCGACTGCACTTGTGTGAACACCACCTCTGTTGATACCACTGTAGAAACCACAATAGAGAGGGTCCAAGTTGTCATCAAATTGTTCTGGTTCTCCACACAGCCTGGCTATCAATATAGGACTTGTATCCAGTTAAATGTCACAAAATCAGTATGTCATTCCTCTTTGTGTTTTCACAGGTCTGTTTTATTTTTGTTCTTGTTGTGTTCCCAGATCCTTGTGGGCTCTCAATAAATACAGGGGTGGGAAATAGTAGGTTAATAATAATAACAATAATTCATAAATAATACAAGAATAAACTCTGTACTCATGTACTCACAGCTGTAAACCTACATTAACTGACTGAAAAGAGGCATTCTCTGGTGCAATGGGGCTGCTGAGTAGAAGGACATAACACATCTTGGGGTTCAGGAAACTCTGTGGAGAAAACAATGCCCAAGGGGAGGCTTAAAGATGAGTAGAAGTGAACAGGGAAGAATGGAGGGAGTGGTGGCTCAGGATGAATGGGCAGCATGAGCAAAGGCCTGAAAACAGGACCCATCATGGTGTCTGGGTGAGAAACATACAGCTTGCTAATTTCAGGGCACATGTAGTTATCAAGTAAGAATGGGCCAGGCCATAGAGAGCTTGATGCTATGCTATACCCTCGAGCTTTATTTTCTAGGTAATGGGGAGCCACTGGGAATCTTAGTAGAATGACAACTTCAGATAGGCATCTTGCCCATGAGGCTGTAATTCCTTGACAACTGATGCTCATCCATCTATTCCTTTCTCCTGATGTATGTTTTTGTCCTATGAGGTTGAAGAGCAGGGTTGAAAGGGTGGTCCATTGGCTTTAGTATTGCGGAGGGAAAGTGACTCTGAATCTTAAAATGCCTATAGAAAAGTGCTTCCTTCTGACTTTCATTTCAGTTTCCAAGGACCCTCCCTGTCAAGACATACAGTTCTTCTTTCCTCTGTCCTTGGTATTACTGAGCTATTGTTGGATAAAGCACAGTGCAGGGAAGGAAAGCCGAGTCAAGACCAAGTGGCAGGAATTTCCAGCTCCAGGGAGCTGACTCAAGCCCATCACAGTATCCTCCTATGTTGGGATTTTCTGTGTTGTTTGATTTGGGTCTTCCTACACCATCCCCCTTTCATCTCAATATGTTACTTCTCCCCTGATATGTTGGTTCTTCATTTTCCTATAGAGAAGCTCATGAGCTGCTGAGACCTCTGGGACAGACATGTCTGTTTCACCTCTCTTTTCTCAGAGCATCTCTGATGGAGAGGAAGGAAAAACACAGGAACTGGAGACTGGAACACATATTTAAAGGAAAAAGGATTGGGTAGAACATCATTGTGCCCATTACATTCCACATCCCTTTGTGATTATTAGCCATTTAAACGCAAACGGAATTTTATAGCCAGAGATAGTCTCTGAACAGATGATTAATGGTTTAATCTGTAATAACTTTACATTTTATAGAACCCTGTTAGGAGTCCACATCTGGTGAGCCAAGCTATTTAAGGCTGTGTTAATTCTGTTAATTGCTATACTTTTGTTGGAATTGTTGGCACCTGCGGGCTTTGGGATAATGTGGCTTTTTGTTGCTTTTTTATTTTTTAATATACTCAGTTTATTTTACCCTCACTGTCTTTTTCTGCTCTCTTTATGCTATCAGTTCATTTATTTTTATTTTTGTGTGTGTGCGTGTGCGTGTGTTCTCCTCTTGCTTCTTCACTTTTTTGCTTCTGATACTTTTCCCCTCCCTACTCTTATTTTCCCAACCTCTTTGTTTCCCAAACATTTGTTTTGGTGTCCTTCCTGGTTTCTCAGGTGGTGGAAAATATCTCTTTTTATAATCAGGTAAATTTAGGTATGGCATTGGTCCTAAAGATTTTCTTTTTCCCATTATTGAGACTACTGTGGGGCCCCACGGCGAGCAAAATTCAAGTAAGCATTTCAGAGTCAGCATGGAAGATAAAAGACATTTGGCTTAAGAAGCACAAGTCCAGGGTTTGACTCTGGGCTAGACATATTTGTTATCAGCTGTAAGACTAACAGAAAAATCACTTGACTGCTCTTCACCTCAGTTTTTTAATCAGATAATAATACCTACTTTGGCATTTTTACGCCAGGAGTAAATGGGATAAAAAAGAGGAGGTGCTTTATAAACTGTAAAGCACTGTGCAAATGCTATTGATATAATTTGTGTTGCTAGGTTATTGATCAGATCTAGCCAAGGAACCACTTAGTGCTCTTTGTAGTTTCTGCAATTGAAAACTGCAGAAATTAGGAGATTCCAATATAGTTAAAAAAAAAGAGCTACTGACTTGAACCTGGCTGCCACCTTCATTTCTAATGCTAATTGGTAAAACATCGGACCCCTTTGGGGTATCCATAACCTGATCTGTAAAATGAGGGCAGTGATCACTGAAACAATAAATGCACATGCCTGCAGAGAACTTCTAGGGCAGGAAAAACAAGTTGCTGCTTATTAAATTCTGTATTGCAAGATAGAGTTTATTTTCCTGCTATTAGGAAGACATGCAGAAAAACAATGTGTGGGCTTGGAGGGAAAGTGCCTCGAGAGAATGAAAGAACCAATCAATACAAGTAGGAGACCAAGAGGGACAAAATTCCAATGAAGTAGAAGGAAGTGGCAATGTGAATTAGAGGCTGGGAAATAGAAGGAGGTGGCAGAGGAAGAAAAGAAAGGTGAGAACCTGTGTCTCAGGAGCTGCTTCCTGGGTCGACCATAGACACTGTCATTTTTGTGGGTTAAAAAAGAAAGGTCAAATATTGGCAATATGACATGATCCGATTTAGAATGAAATTTTCATGAAGAAGATAAATTGGATCTCTGGGAAAAAGGTTACCTTCTGGATTACAAGGAACTGAAATGGGCAGGAGAGAGAGTGGCACTCTGTCACAGAGGAAAAGAAAAGAACCCTGAGCTACTGGGGTTGTGTGATGGACGGGAGGCTTATTTCACAGACAGGCGCAGTGTGAGTGCTTAGCCCAGGGGGACTATAAGAAAGTGGTATGTACCTAAAGAATAGATCAGGGGGACTAAAGCCTCCAGGATATTTATTACTATGACAAACAGAAAGATGGTTTTCAGTTAATGCTACAATACAAATGCCAAAGAATGACTGCTGTTCATTATAATTGATGGGCTGTTGATAGAGAAGTAGACGTATGAATGCACTTTTTCTTTAGAGACCTGGTCTTCATCTCCCCTTTTCTGGATAAATTTCTTGATTTTTATTTCCCTGGTCCTCCAAAAAAATAGTGCAATGGGACTGACTCCCCTCCCGGCTTCCATGGCGAGCATGTGAGCACTAAATCAATTAGGGACTTCCATTTACCTGGCCATGGTTATTTTGCACATAGGTGGGTACCTCACCCAATTGGGATCAGTGACATACAAGCTCAGAACTTTTTTGCTGATGTGTTGTAGGGAGGCAGTTTTCCTTCCTTTCAGCTAGAACTTGGGTGGTATATACATGAGCTTTGGAGTACCTTCTTACTACCACATAGAGACCAAAAATGAAGCCAGAATGGAATAACAGAGCCAAAAGATGGATAGAAATTAGATCCTAGTGAGATTTTTAAAGCCCTGGATGAAACATTCTTCAAATTAGACTACCCCTGGCTTTCTAGCAACGATTAAATAAATCATTTATTTTATCCAAACTAGATGAGTTGAATTTTCTGTCATTTGCAACATAGAGCCCTAAATCATGTAAAAGAATTCCTTCTTGACAAGAAAATAGGTCCTTGAATAGGTAGACAAAGATAGGACATTTAATATCAGAAGACACCTAATTGCTCTGCATTAGTTCAAGTTTCTTGACTTGGATGAATGACATCACAGGATACAGAAAGAATTTACAAATAAAAATTTAAAATTATGTTGGTGTTATTTTTAGAAATGGTAGAGAATAGAGGAAGTTCCTAAATATCAAAGATTGAAAAAAGTGTAGATAATGCAAGCTATGGGTTTATAAGCTTCATTGGAATCTGGGAAATATTTTGGAGTACGTTGTTATCAGACAAAAGTTAGCTGACATATTGATAGCTTACAACATGTTTAGAGCTGAGGTATAATAAAGATAAAGAGGATCATGAGTCTAACATAAAAATTGTTGACTGGTGGATCTAGGCATGTATGAGCCCATAGAAAAGAGTGATTAATAGAACTACAGCTATTCACTGAGAACACTAAAAATAAGCCACATTATTTCAGCCAAATTCACATATTCCTTCAATAGTATTACTAATAATTCAGAAAAGTACTATAGATCTAGCATAGCTAAATATCAGCAAGGTTTTTGGCAATACATTTTGTGATATCCTTATCAACAAGATGGAGAAGAAGAGATTGGATATAAGAGTTGTTCAGTAAAGGAGTAACTGTTTAAATATACCAGTGAGTCCTTCTGAATGGGTCTACATTGACCAGTATGATCAGGTGGAGGTCACAATGCTTCATCTTATTCAACATTTATATTAGGGACTTGAAGGAAGATAAGAGAGCATGGCCATCAACTCTGCGAATGGCAGGGAGTTGGGAATGATAGAAATATGTGTTTACATGATCTGAGGTTCAATTAATGGAGGTATGATCTATAAAACAAAGGTGATGTTAGTTTTATAGAATCATTTATTGACTACGAGAACAGCCTCTGAAGCCTAGCTCTACTCTCATTTGCTGTGGAAGGCTGGGCAAGTTGCTTAACCTCTCTGTGCCTCACTTTGCTTATTTATTTCATGAGAAGAATAATGATACCTACTTCATAGAGTTATGAATATTAACTGAGATAATAAGTGTAAAACCTTTAGAATGCAGCTTGCTATGTAGAAAATACTTGGTAAATTGTATTTATTATCATCATCATCATCACTGTGTGCTGATGTGGTTACTGGAGGTGTTTTTATTCCATTGTGTATGATAAGCTTTTAAAAGTTAGCTGATGTATTGATAGATTACAACATGTTTAGAGTTGAGGTATAACAAAGATAAAGAGAATCATGAGTCTAATATAAAATTGTTGACTGGTGGATCCAAGGATGTTTAACCTGAGGAAGAAAAGATGCCTGAGCCCAGGGGTTGAGACTTGTCTTCATACATTAATGACTGTCCTCTGGAAGTGGGATTAAATGTGGTTCATGTCTTTAAGAGGAACTAAAGCAAACACGTGGAAGTGCAATACTTACTACCAGAAGACATTTCAATGAGAGCTGTCCAAAGCTACCTTCAAAGTAATGCATTCTCTATTATTTAAGGCACCTATGCAGAGTCTGGGCAACCACCTTGTTGAGGTTGTTGAGGAGATTATATCATCAAATGAGTAGATAGCCTTTATTTTCTAGTTTTCTATAGCTCTACAGTGAATTAGCCTTCTGAAAAGAAATAATGAAACTGATTGATAAGGCCAAGTTCATTGTGTTGAAGACTTTCCTGATTAATCTCCAAACCAGTTAACTATGCAAGTCCCATTGAGACTCATAGAGTTGCCCTTGTGGTAGGATTTGAGTTTCCCAGTCACTGCCATCACCTATTACTCATTTACAATTATTTCTCTTTCCCCAGACCTTCACTGGCATCATCTCCAAAACCATTCTAACTACAGCAATTATAAACATAATAGCAGCAATGAAGACCAACAATTATTGAGCACTTAACAATGTAAGTGCATGAAAAGTGTATATGTACATGGTGCTAAGTGCTTCATTCCTATCCCATAATTTAATTCCCACAACAAATTTATGAATTTTTAAAGAGAGTGAGTGTCATGCCCAAGGTCACACAGTTAGCAAGAATTGGAGTTGAGATGTAAATACTGTTGCCATCTCTACCTACTGAATCAAAAGACTTGGTAAAGGTGAAAAGAAAGTAAGCACCTCAGAAAAATGTTGGTGAGACTGTGGTCAAACCCACCCTAGAAAATGGTCTCTCACTGTCATTGGAGTCTCCACTTTATAGGAGAGGCAGTTTATTCAGGAAAAAATGTCCTGCTGGGAGATTGGATCCAATGACCTATTTCTTTCACCTTTTCATTGATTGTTCTGAGAGGAAGTTAGTTTTTGCTTGATTTCCCACTTTGGGCAAATTGATATTGCTCCACCTGTTAATGGAAGAATGATTTTCATTATGGAACCTAAGTGGGAAGTAGCTCCTCTTGGTATAAATTCCAAGTAGTGGCATGCCTTTGTCTCAAGTTGCACAGCACAGGTGTACTTTTGTTCCACCCCAATATTTTCTGTGAAGTTGGAGCTATTTGCCTCAAATATCACCAGAAAGCCAGAAAGAGGAGGCTTATTATGAATTGTCAGTCTGATTCTTGGAGTCAGTTAATTAGGTTTGCAATTTTTTTCCCTCTTCAGGATAAATTCAGTGGAACACATTGCTTTCTAAAAATGTCACTTATTTACAGCAAATGTAATCTACCACAACATTCCCACTGAGACAAAATCTCTTGTGTCTTCAAATGTCTCAAAGGAGATCCCAAAAAGGAGCCCTTGTGCACATATACCTACAGGGATAAAGTAATCATTGAGCTAATTAATTAGCTAATGTATTTTGAAATTGCTTTGCAAATGCAGAAATGACTGTTCCATTAGTGTTCTGAGGCTATTGTAACCTGATGCTCTGTTCCCCATGTGGACAGTGTGCCACAGCTAGTTTCTGCATAGATGTCAAGAGAGATATAAGGACCAATTTTTCACTTCACAAATCAGTGAAGATGTAGCTTAGGGCACCAACATTGCACGCCAATAATCAACCAAGGAAATTCTCCTTCTTCCCTGTCCCTCATCTTCTCCCTCACCAGCAAAGATGGGCAGATGGTCTATCTCATGCATCATGGATAAAATGGAAACTATTTAGCTTATGCCTGTTAAATTCCTCTCCCTCCACTTTTAGGTTTACCCTCAAATATACGAATTGCTACTTTCTTTTACCCTGTCTTATGGGATGAGCTCTCCTCCTCCTCTTGGAGTATAACTGCTCTTCTCTTTAGACCCTTTGAGATTTAGCCCCTTTAAGGAGTCTTTTTCTTTTCAGATCTTCTCTTCACCCCTTTTCTATTCCCTCAACTAGAGACATGTTCTAAATCCTTTCCTTGATCCTGTCTCCTGCTGAATTTACACCCTAACTCAGTCCTTACTTTCAATGAAAAACTACATGAGGGAATTGTATATACTTCCTGTCTTCTCTCCCACTCATGGCCCCTTGTAGTTTGGCTTCAACATTGTCTCACTTCCTCATACTTCCTCCCCGTATTTAACCAGAGTGGCTATTTCATGTTATAAATATAAGTTTTGAGTTTTTGCTTCTAAGATGTCTTTATTTGGATCTACCAGCCAAGGATTTCTACCTTTCTGCTGTCTGATACTGACCCATTCTTTCAGGACTCATCCTCATGGTTACCCACTTGACTGATCATCCCAGTTAACAAGTGGTATTTCTCACTTCCAAATTCTAAGCACATTGACATAGTATTCTGTGTATTAACTCAGACTTTGGAGGCAGACTTCCAGGTTCAAGTTTTGGTTTTGCCACTTACTATGTACTTGCCCATGGACAAGTTAGCTTTCCCACAAATCAGTTTCTTCATCTGTAAAATGAATAGCTTAATACCTACCTCAAAGAGTTTTTATGAGGATCAAGTGAGATGCTGTAATACTGGCACATGGCCAATGTTCAATAAATGTTGTCTGTGATTGTCATTTATTTGTTACTTAAAATGCCCTACATTCAGTTGTTAGCTTTTCTGGTAGGCATATGGTCCCTTGGTGCAGAGGTTTCTCTACTTTCAGCAATACTAGGTATACTATAGATTTATTAAAGAGAGTGGAAAATAATTTATATCCCTTGAATTAATTTCTTGATTGACTGTAAGGAAGTTGCTGTTTCTTCACACTGTAGTTTGAGACCAATTCAAATGATCTCATCTGCAAGATGAAAATAATTTCTTCTTCATAGGCAGTAAAAATGAATTCTCATTCAGGGAAAAACGAAATGTGTGTGTGTATATATGAAATCTGAATGCGGTGATTTCATAGTTTTTAAATTCGTGGTAATCAAACAGGATTGTGATACTTATCTTTCTCAACAATTTTTCTTCATAGATGTTTTTAATGGAACAGTTCTGATAGGTGTTGTTGAAAATGCTAAAGGAAACAAAAGTTAGTTGTAACAGAGGATTGGCCTGATGTTCTCCAATGTCCCTTTCAAACACAAAATTCTTATGAAGTTTAAAATGCTTTTGAATGTCTTACATGCCGGGAGCCGGTCCATGCTTGCTGTTTCAAGGGACCTGGCATATATGGCATACTGTCTATGTATTTTAACCAAGGTCTCTGAGAAAGGTTGTTTCCCCAGGTAGGGATTTTCCCCTGAAGTTAGGGAGGGAATAAAACCTCTTAACTAAGTGCCAGGTGGGTAATTAATCACTTTAACTACGAACAATCATGCTTAAGCATGCATAATCTTTACTCCCTGGAATGGAGATAAGAAACGCCCTAACCTTTGAAATAGAGATTGATAGGATTGAATCAACTGGTATAAATACAGTTGAAACAAGACAACAGCAGACAGAACTTAGGAGAGAGAGAGAGAGAGACAGAAATTGGCACAGATCGTTCTCTAGAGACAGAAGAACTTCGCTGGAGAGAACATGGCAAAAGATCCTGGACTGAACCTGACTACAGAAATTGGCAAGAGAACCTGACTAGAACCTCGTGACTGAACCTGGCTGGAGAACCTGGACAGAACCTGGCTGGAGAACCTAGCGAGGTAACATGGCTACTGAACCTGGCTGGAGAACCTAGCAAGAGACCATGGACACAGAACCTCTCTGGAGATCCAGACCAGAACTTGGCTGAAGATCCTGGCTAGAGGTCCTGGCTAGGCTGCTGATCAACTGAACTCCGTCTCCATGTCATTCCTTCTTCGTCGACTCCATCCACACCTTTGGGGACCCCTGGACCCGCTGGGGTTGGACCCCGGCACTTACAATCCTCTAGTCACCTTTAAATGATTGATTTAATGAGCTTCTGTTATGTTCCAGACATCGTGTCTGGAATACAAAGTGAACTGGGCCCAGTTCCTTCCTTGGAAGACCTTATGCTTTAGGGGTTGGCAATGTTTTCTGTAAAATATCAGGTTAGTGGTTCTCAACTGGGGACAATTTTGGCTTCAGGGAACATTTGCCTATGTCTGGAGACATTTTTCGGTTGTTAAAACTGGAGTGAGGGGGTGGATGAGTGGAGTAAAGGAGTAGTGACGTGGTGGAGTATGAGTGCTTCTGGAATTTAGTGGGTAGAGGTCAAGGCAATTGCTATACACCCTACAACTCATAGGATGGTTCTTTTTTGACAAAAAATTATTTAGCCCCCAATCCCAATAGTGCCAAGTTTGGGAAACTCTGCAATAGATAGTAAATAGTTAATATACAGTGACGATATGGTTTTGTGGGCCATAGGATCTGTAGTATAATACTAAACTCTGCCTATTTAGCACTAGTGCAGGCAGGGATAATATGTTAACAAATGGTGTGTCTATGTTCCAATAAAACTTTATTTACATAAGCAGAAAGTACATTGGATTTGGCTCAGAGGCTGTAGTTTGCTGATCCCTGCCCTAGTTGAAATGGAAGACAAAATCAGATAATTTATTATAATATATTGTAATATATTAAGTTATATGATCTGATCCAAGTTTTTGCAGGTTTACACTGAAGCTCAAATTTGGGCAATGAGTTGACCTAAGATATTAGAGATGGTTTCTTGAAAGAGAAAGAATATTAGCAGAACTTTAAAAAATTATTTTTAAGAGTGAGGAATTAGTCCAAGCTGGTTTAGCTCAGTGGAGAGAGCGTCAGCCTGCGGACTGAAGAGTCCCAGGTTTGATTTCCATCAAGGGCATATGCCAGGGTTTCAGGCTCAAACCCCAGTAGGGGGCATGCAGGAGGCAGCCAGTTAATGATTCTCTCTCACCATTGGTGTTTCTGTCTCTCCCTCTCTCTTCCTCTATAAAATCAATATATATATATATATATATATATATATATATATATATATATATATATCTCCTATCTAATAAAAGAAAAACATGCAAATTCACCATAAGCCCGACACCCTTCCCATTGGCTAATCATCAGGATATATGCAAATTAACTGCCAACCAAGATGGCGGCCTGCGGCCAGGCAGCTGAAGTGAATAGGAGGCTTGCTTGCTCCAGTGACAGAGGAAGCCATGGTTCCCCGCCTGCCGCTGCTGGCCTCTGAGCTGCAACTCTAAGAAACAATGTTGCAAATATAGAAGCTAAACAAACTCCAGAAACCTGCTTTCAGCCAGCCGGGCTTCAGCCAGCAGGATCGCAACAGTGTTACAATTATAGAACCCAAACAAACCCAGATCCCTGCTTTCAGCAGCCAAGGTCTCAGAGCTGGAGCCGAGCCTCAGAGCTAAAGCCGGCTCTCAGCCCCAGTGACAGCCATAGAAGGTAAATAAATCCCAGAATAAAAAGAAAAAAAAAAAAGGGAGAGGTTGGGAGCCTCAGTTGCCCACCAGCATAAAAACAGCCATTATCCCCTCACCCAGACTGGCCAGGCACCCCAGTGGGGACCCCCACCCTGAAGGGGGTGCAACCAGCTGCAAACAGCCATCATCCCCTCATCCAGGCTGGCTAGGCACCCCGGTGGGGACCCCTACCCTGAAGCAACAGGATGGCGGCTAATTTACATACTTAAGGCAGGCGGCAGCGGGCAAGGCTGTCCGCAGTCCTGGGACCCGGATCCGTGACCCTTCCCGGCGGGGCGGCAGCTCGCACAGGGGTGGATCGGCCCGGGTTGGGCAGGGCAGGATGCCTGGCTTCCTCCCAGCCCCAGTCACTCTGGGCAGGTGAGCAAGGCAGGGAGCCTCTGGACAGGGGAGGCAGGCTGGTGGAGGGTGGCCTGTATTCCCCCCATGGCGGTGGTGACAGCTGTGAGCCCGCCAAGTGGAGCCTGAAGGCTGAGCTGAAGTAGTGCCTGCAGGCCATCAGTGCCCAGGAGTGGCTGCTCAAGATCCGCCTCCTGGCCCAGAAGGTGCAGGATTGCAGGGACAGCCATCGTGGCGGGCCAGACTGACGTCCTCCTGGCTGCACCATGGGGGTTTGCGGATCTGTAAAGCCAGAAGCCTCTGGTGTGCACATCCCCACCCTGGCATGCGAACATCCCCCAGCACACTGTTACCCTCCCGCACGTGCAACAGCTGCAAACCAAGGCGTGCACAAGTTCCCCCCGCCTCTCCACCGCACTTCCATCAACCCAGCATGCCTAACACCCCCACAGGATGTGCACACATCCCCTCTGATGTGCTCACGTCCTTTGGAGAGTGTCTGGGTGTTCTGGGTGCTGAGGGTGGGCGCCTGTGAGATGACAGTGAGAGGTCAGAGTGGTGATGCCCTGTTCCCACGGAGGCCAGTGCAGCTACGAGATCACCTCTGGGGGGTTAATGCAGGTGCTGAGGCAGGAGCAGTTGCAGACAGACACGCCTGGTGGGCGCCGGCGGCCCTCGCTGAGGTGCCTTCAGTCAGCGTTCAAGATCAAGAGCCCAGAGGCGGAGAGGGATTCCGTCCTCTCAGTGAAACAATGGCATAGTCTGGGCAACTGTAGAGAAGGAATATTCACTTTGGGTGCCAGCACTCATGAGCGAAGGCTGCCCTGACTGAGCCTTGCTTGCTTGGGGCCTAGAGCACTCCTGCCAGGCAGCGGGTGACAGGACATGCTTTTCCAAATTAATGAGAGAAAACATTGATTCTCCTGCTGCCCACGAAGGTGGAAAGTGAAGTGGGGAGACATGTGGGGAGTGAGCCAGGTTCCCTCTCTTGGGGTTCCAAATCTGCTGTTGGTTTCTTTCACCGCTGACTAGAGATATACAGGGTGTCCCCCCAAAATGTATACACACTTTGAATACCTACTAATTCCAGTGGTTTTAAGCATAAGAAAGAAACAACAATGGAGCTGTTATCTGTTAAAAGTGTGGGCACAAACAAATAGTTGGACATTCCCTGAGGGATCTCAGATTGGAGAGGGTGAAGGCCAGACTGAGGGGCCCCTTCCCCGCCTACCCCAGTGCACAAATTTCACGCACCGGGCTACTAGTATATATATTAAGAGTGAGAAATCAGGCCAGAGGAGCAATTTCAAGGAAAGGAAATAGCATCAGCAAAAGCATAAAAATGTGAAATAGCCTGGAGAATAAATATGAATAACAGAGGAAGTAGGGGTGGGGTGGTGCTGACAGTAATAATAGTAACAGCAGCCAACATGTAATGAGTGCTTACTATATGCCAGAAACTCTTATAAGTACTTTACATATTCTAACTCATTTCATAGAAACATAACTCAATGTGGCTGGTTGATGCAATATAAGGTAGGAGATGGATACACCAGAGCTAGGAATTAGTTCTACAGGTGGGTAAAACTAGGAATGAGAAGAGTAGGGAGAATGCAATTAGTAAGAGTTATTGGACATTGGGGTAAGGGCAGAGAGGGGTCACAAGTTTCTGGCTTAGGCAACATTAATACAATATGGAGATACTGGGGGAGAGGCAAGCTTAATGAGGAAAATGCTAAGTTTAGTTTTGAGGATATTGTATGGAGGTATTACTGTTATCTAGAGCTCAGGGTTGAGTTCACATAGGTGTCTGTAGCTGTAACCAGTATACAAGGAATATAGTGACACTGATTGAAATTAATAAAATCAGGAAAGAAAGAAAGCAAAACAAATAGGACAATAGGTTGAAAAAAAAAGAATTCTGAGAATCACTAATGTTTAAGAAAAGAGTGGATTTAAAAGGAAAAGTTGAAGAGGTAGAGTTCAGAGAAAATGGTATTGTGGAAGCAGAGAAATAAAGTCTCCAGGTGGGTGGTGTAGTCAGCAGGGCTTAGGGCCAAAGGGAGAACCAATAAGTTGAGAGCTAAAAGTGCCATTGTAGCTGAGAATTCAGAGGTAGTGGGAAATTTTGTTTTACTTTTAAACCAGAAGGACTTTATCATTTTGAAATTCGGAGGCAAAAATCCAGTAGAAGTGAAGAAGCTAATGATATAAGAAAGATAAATGTTGAAACAACATCCCTAGGGGGAATTCCAAACTTTAAAAAATATATTCATTAAATATAGTACAAAGGAGAAATCTTACTAAGAAATATTTTATAGACTTATATTGAGTTGCTGTAAATTTTTTTAAAATGTATTTTTATGTAATCTTTCAATAATTCATGCTTTGCAGTTATACTCTCCTTTCCCTAATTGATTAGCTCTATCATTAAATTTTACTGAAGTTGTGGGCTTGAGGGCCTCAACATCTATTCGCTATAATAAAATTTAAAAGCCACAGTTGTAGAACAGTGAAACTTAGGGGATATTTTTATGTGATTAGATAATGGAATGCAAACTTCATATATTTCAAAACTAAAAGATACCAAATAATATCTAGAAGACAGTGTCCATTCAGTTAAGTTCAATTCAATATAAGCCATTCATTGAATGCTTTGTATTTTTATTAACAGTAATATGACAGGATATTTTGTTCTCAAAAAGCTTTCCATCTTCTCTGTTTTGTGTGTTTCTTATACAAGGGATTTATAGCAACTAATATTGTTGATGAGAAAAGATTTATGTACACAGAACACTTGAAGAATCTGATCATGAAGAAATATAGCAAAATGCTATTATCACATGTCAGAGTCAGTGGTACAAGCAATGTGTAGTAGTATCTTTCTGGAAGGGAGAGTCTAGCATATATTGGTGGAGATTATCTCCATCTATCAGCTCAGTCTATATGGTGTTCTTCTCTAGACAGGCTTCAACTAAATTACTCGTATTTACAGAAGTGAAGGATAAATGCGAATGAGGCAGATTCAAGATATCAACATATTGTTTGCGCCTTAAGGACAAACGTTGTCTTATTTATCTTTGTATCCCTCCTGGGCCAAGGCACCATGGCTACCATTTATTAAGTGCACAGTCAGTGCTGAAATGATTACATTTGGCCATTGCATTAGTGCAGCTGAGGCAGGTTGGGCCATGGGCTTTGTGGATGCTTTCCAAATAATGGTGCTAATGATGAAAAACATCAAGGTCCAGACAAAGTGATTTGTGAGAGCTCTATCTATGGAGGATTGGAGTGAAAATGTCCTTGTAAGAAATGAGACTAACTGTGGGATGTACTATCAGTAGGAATTGGCCTCACTCACTGGGCTCCTCCCTCCCTTGTACTGATTCATAAAAAACACTTTTTGTGTGAATGAATGAGCCAATTCTGGTTTAAGACGGACAAACAATAAAGAAGTAGCCAATGTCTCCTCCATAGTAGTTTCTTCCAAAAGAAATTTAAGATTAAGAGAAAGCTTATATGAAAAACATAAAGTGAAATCCACAAAACTGGTTCTCACCTATCAGGTTTATCACACTGGCGGTTTCATGAAACTAGTGTTGAAAATGACTGCTCTGTGATTTTTGCTAGCGTTTAGTCCCTGTAGGCAAAAAAAGCATTTTTGAAAGAGATTTGTGGAAATTGTGGACTCTGATAACACTGCTAGTGTTCAGGTTTTTCTCTAATGAACAGCTTATCAGTAAATGTGCTCTGTGGTTAATTACCACATTAGGGCTTATTGGCATAAAGTGTAGTAGAATGCCCATTATCCTCATGCAAATTTGGATTTACAGCAGGTTAAATCCCCTGACCTGAAATCTAAGTCTCCTGTCATAAATTAACAGACCTATGTAGTAGCTCTTTGGGGATTGGCAGTGACAAAGAACCTCAGGAGTGGGTTGAATGAATCAAACCAGGATGGGTGGGACTTACTCTTTGGAATGTCTCAAAGAGGCTGGTGGAGCTAATTGTGCTACAGAGTCTGTTTGGCGTTTTTGTTTTGATTTGATTTTGTTTCATTTTACAGGGTAGCCAGGCAGTCTAAGCAATGGTTCAAGTTGCTGTTGATGCCAAGGGGTGTCATTCACCAGACAACATGGGCCATTTGGAGGTTGTAGCATTCAGATGGAGCTGTGTTGTGGTTCCAAGAGACCTGTCAAATGAGAGGTTGGATCCTAAGGTTTTCCAGGCAATTTGGTTAGCCCAGGCTGCTATAACAATTATCATAGTCTGGATGGCATAAGCAATAGACATTTATTTCTCACCATTCTGGAGGATGGGAAATCAAAGGTCAAGATGCCTGTATTTTTGATGTCTGATTAGGACCTTCTTGATGGTGTGTAGACAGTCACTTTCTTGCCATGTGCTCACATAATGGAAAGATAGCTAATCTCTCTAGTGTCTCTTCTTTTAAGAGTATTAATACTCTCATGATGGCTCCACCCTCATGGATCAATTATGTCCCAAAGACTCCACCTCAAAGTACCATCACACTGGGAATTACAGCTTCAACATCTTAATTTTGGTGGGACCCAAAATTTAATCATAGCACCAGGGAAGGCTTGGGACTCAGAGCAGGGAAGTCCCAGTCTAAACAGACCAAGATTCATTGTTGTCTTGAGTCTTTGAAGGGGAAAGGAGCACAAGGCAGCATGTACAGGAGAAGCCAGGCCAATAGTAGGTATATTAACAGGGCAGAAATGAGTGTCACAAAGTGGCCACATGGTAGTCTGGTGGTCATAAGTGCTCCCTGGATTTGCAGACCTAATCCTATGCTCTTAACCAGAAACTAAAAAAAGGGGGCTCCTGGGCCTCCCATCCCTGCCAGGACTGATTCAGGAAAGATGGGAGCTCAGGGCCCTGTGGGTCTCTCAAATTACACTCAGTTGTCTTGAGGTTAAAATAAGGCAGGAGCTGGTCTGACATAGTTGAAAGCTTCATTCAAATCTATTTGCTTTATAGAAGGAGATTGGTGTTTGGTGTCTAGGGACTTCAAATACTTTTGTAGGGACTGATTGATTTTTTCTACAAACAATGGGGAACTTTCTGAGCCTCGGAGCCCTGGCTAATGTACCCTTCTCCCAGCACAATGAAATTCATAATTAACAGTGAGAGACTCTCAGCATCTGCAGGATAGGAAAATCATTACTTCAGTTGTCTCTTCAAATGAATCATTAGTTCTCATAAAAGAAAATAGAGTCTTTCATGCCTAGCGCATGGGTCCAGGTAATTGTGGTGAGGAATAACATTTCTTGCCACAATGTGAGTGTTTATGTGGCTGGGGCCAAATAAGTTGTGGTTTTGGTGATGATCCATTAGTTGTGAGGGTGGTGGGTGAAAGTTCTGTAATAGGTCCCAGGATAAAAGGAGCCTGGTATTTATAGACTGTGAGAGAAAAGGGAGTTGGGAAGGCAGGTGACTTATCAGCTTTACACTAATGACTTTCATGTCTTCCAGGTCACATTCAAATGTGTTGCTTGAAGCAGGAAAGTAGTTCTTTCTGTCTCATCCTAAATTCAGTATCTTGGTTGGAAGTATCCATAGGAAGCGTCCCTCAACCTTCATAATTTTCTATTACAAAAGAGGAGCAAGGCATTCTCTGTTTAAGGACAGTACAAACTGTTTCTGGTGCAAGATGAAATCCAAGAATCACTTAGGAAGAGCAGGAACATGGAGGTAGCAGTGTGTTCTCCAACAGCAAGTACTCAGTGTAGGATGATGAACAATCACAATGGTAGCCTAGTAGGTGGTACCTGGGGCAGAAGCGGCACTTGCTCATTGAATGGCAGACCATATGCTGCTTTGAAGCTCTATCTGGCCTCCTTGTCCTGTGAACTGATTTAAGGCCCAGATGAGAGGCAGAATTGAAAAACATTGCTTTCCTTTAACCTCTTCTTGACCACTTGGCCTTCTAAGCATTGTAGACAAGAGAGATCTAAATGAGACTCAATCCAGGATCATCTTATATCAACCAAACCATGGGAGGGAAGAAATAAAGGGGTGAGAGAAACCTAAAAGTCTCATATACAGAAATAACTCAGAGATGGTTGTCCTGAGAGCCAATTATATAGAAAATATTTGTCAAAGGAAGAGAGTCCCAAGAAGACCACATGCAGACATCCAGGAGAGTTACTTTTTATTTGTATTTATTAAATTGCTGTCCCTCTAAAAGACTTCTGCCCTTCTAGAGTAGTTTCATTGGCTCATTGATGAGTTAATTTTGCCCTAGGCCAATTTCAAAGCTTAAGGATAGGGAGAGAAGCTTTGAGCTACCCCTGGGGAAATTATAAGAGCAAAAAGTTTTATTTTTTTTTTGCAGCTCATATAGATTAATGATGGTAGAGTTCCAAAGGATTCTGGTGTCAGAGGAGATAACTACCCCTGAGTTGCTATGTTTCTGTCTAGTTCATGTTTTAAAATTTTACTATATGCATGTATGCCCTTAAGCTATGTGTACTACAATTTCAGTGTTTAAACTTTGCATAAATGAAATCTTACTGTACATATCTTTGTACAACTTATTTATATAACATTTTAAAGATTTATCTGTAGTAATTATGTGGATTTCATTTATTCATGTTAACTGCTATTTAGTGTCCTATAATAGGAATAGACTCGTTTCACTTATTTTATCCCTTCTAGTGTGGCTAGATTTTTCTATAGTTCCCAGTTGTCAATATTACAGGTAAGGCTATAGTACATGCTTTGTATGTTTTTTTTTCACATCTGTGTCAGAATTTATCCAGGATATATACCTCAATGTGCAGATCCCTGCTGGATGTAAGCCAGGTATATCTTTTTACTTTACCAGATAATGCCAAATTGCTCTGCAAAGCAGTGTACGGATTTTAAGTCTCATGAGTAGTATTTAAATGTCCCTGTTTCCTTGTATCCTTGACAATATTTGGCATTGCCAGTAATTTAGATAATATAGTAAAACCAGCTCAATAGAGTAGAAGCCAGATTTACCCTATAAAATATATACCTGTGCTCTTCCCCCATTTCAAGTTCCCTATTCCTACTGAGAATTTAGAGACCTCGGGGTGTATAAATTACATGTTTCCTACCTCACTTCTTTCTTATTCTGCTAGGCCCCAGTGAGAGGCCTTCCATTCAGGTGTCAGTTTGGAGCTGGTTTCTTGTTTACTAGCAGAAACTTATTGTCTTTCCATTTAAAAGTTCTGCCAGCCCTTACAGAATTTTATTACCCATATCCCAATGTCTCATGTGTACTGTCTTTCAAAAATGTCAGGATATATGAGAAGATCACAGTTTGAATACCTGCATGCAGAACATAAAGCAAAATGTAACCAAATCCCAAAGCAGAAATGATGACTGAATGACTGAAAATGAAGGCACTGAAAACTATTATAATAGGATGTTTTCATTGAAAACCTCTTCCCCCAATATATTCATTGTCTACCCAGTTTAGGCTTTCTCCTCTGGGGTGTGAGTGGGGAGATAGGAAATTATCATGGTCTTTCTAGAGTTCAAATTGTGTGATTAGCATTTGGGTCTCTCAGACATATGGCTTCTAATAGTTACTCTCTAATGGAAAGTCATAAAGTTATGTCTTATAGTCTTTGTGGACCATTTAATTGACCTATTTGATCATTAGTAATAATGTGAATCCTCTAATGTACCAGTGTTTTTCTTTTATTTTACAATAGTTAAAACAAAATATGTATTGGTTATATGACAACAAAACTTTATTATATAGCTTAACATGGAGATAGAGCTGCACAAAAGAAAAAGCTCCTGCCCTTCATTAATCAATTAATTAATTTTCATTTGATAAATTACTTTCAATAGCATGCCAATGTATAGAAAATTACTACAATTTTAGGATCAGTACATTGAGATTTTTCTATCAATTGTTATATCAGTTTTGCTTCTATGTCAGTGGAAGTGAAGTTGGATGCTACACTGACCTTAGAGACAACTTAAGAAGTAGTTTGACAAGGATGGAAACTTTGATATTATTTAATTATTGGGCTCAAATAAACTTATGAGAATGTTTTAAATATATTTTTATTGATTTCAGAGAAGAAGGGAGAGGGGGAGAGAGATAGAAATATTAATGATGAGAGAGAATCATCAATCAGCTGCCTCCTGCATGCCCCACACTGGGATCGAGCCCGCAACCCAGGCATGTGCCTTGACTGGGAACTTCCTGGTTTGTGGGTTGATGTTCAATCACAGAGTCACGCTGGCTGGATAACTATGAGAATTTATTGATTACTTTATCAAATAACTATGTAATAAGTACTTCTGTATGTCAGGTACTGTGCTGAGTGTTGGTGATAAAATGATTATCAGATAGTAGATATCCCGTTCCTTGTTGAGATCTGAGGTCTAGTTTCCATTGTCTTTTGTATCAACGTGGTTTTTAAGGACATGAGATTTCATAGCCAAAAGAAGGATCCTTATATCTCTATGTCTTTTACATTTAACTTGAACAGTTAGATTAAGAATTTCTGATGTCTGACCTGAGATAAGGATGTATATATTCTTCTATTAGGTTACAAACATTTTGACTGTAATAGAATTTTTATTATAAATATGTCTTGTATTCAATGTTGAAAGAGGAAGATGAAGATAGAGACACAGAAACAAACAGAAAGAAATAGCATGGAGTGGGCATTTAATATGCAGGTGCATGCAAAGAGAGGTTGAAGCAAAGGCTGGAAATTGATAAAGTATATAATTTTCATAAGAAAAAAATCATCTTCAAATAGTGTTAAAATGTTGAAAAACATTTTCCCCTTAGTGTTATTTACATTGCATCTTTCTTCAGTTTGATTAAATTCAATTTAGCCAATGTATATTAAATATCAGTACATATGCACCACTGCTATACTAGTTATAGGGATAGAAAATTAATGAACAGTTGTTCCTTCCTTCAAGGAGCCCACAGACAAGTGAAAAATATTTACAAGCAGGTTAAAAATAATTGTAATATGATGAAGAATAAAGGTCTAAAATTAGAAAGATGTTTAAAATACTATGTGAGATTTCTGGTTATGGTGGATAACTTTTATCAGAGTGGGCCTGTCACTAAGAACAACTATAAAAACCAGAAAAAGCATAAAAAATGATCAGTCTGAACCATGTCAGAGATCTACCAAGGCAGAGAGGATTTGAAGGGCCAAGATACTGAGAAAAGACAAGGGAATTATATAGAGGTGAGACCAAAAGTCAGCATATATATTCCCCTCAACACATTTTCCAGGAGGCCAAGGAAGAAATGATATTTAAGAGGCTGGGAATGTGAGCCAATGTTTAGTAGTCCCATAAAGCTAGGGAGACAAAAATTGAGCCTAGATCTATCCAAGGGAGGGAGGGGGGCTCTTAACAAATACTCAAGGTGACCCCTGGCCCCTTCCTCCATCTTTAAAGGTGGCAGCATAGCATCTTTTAATATCTCTTTTTGTTATCACTTTTATATCAATAACTAGAGGTTCAGTGCACAGAATTCATGCATGAATAGGTTCCATAGACCTGGCCAGTGATCAGGGCCGATAAGGGCCTTCCTTCCCCCGGCTGCCAGCTGCTGACTGGGGCCT
This sequence comes from Myotis nattereri, assembly GCF_964212035.1. NCBI lineage: Eukaryota > Metazoa > Chordata > Mammalia > Chiroptera > Vespertilionidae > Myotis > Myotis nattereri. The sequence goes on along the minus strand of NC_138075.1, from coordinate 20,389,545 downwards.
TTCTTCATTACAAGCTGCCCCCTGGTGGGCAGCACACATCATAGCAAGCAGTCAAACTCCCAGCTGATCAAACTCCTGAGGGGACAATTTGCATATTAACCTTTTACTACATAGGATTATTTAGATTTGCACTTTCTATTGATCTTCATCGCTTCTGCACTTCCATCTGAGAACATCTCCCTTTTGCCTAAAGGCCTTACTTTAGTGTTTTATTTAGAGAAAATATGCCAGAAATGCATATTCTCATTTTTTGTCCGCACATATTTTCTATTTTTTAAGAAATATTTTTACTGATTATACAATTCTATCAGAGTTTTAATAGGAAGAGAGATTGGAAAATGCTATGCTGCTAGCTTTGATGATGGAGGAAGGGGCTAGGAGCCAAGGAATGTGGGAGCCTCTAGAACAGTGGTTCTCAACCTTGGCTGCACATTAGAATCACCTGAGAACCTTTTTAAAATCCTGATTTCCTGGCCTCATCCTCCGGAAATTCTGTTTCTTTGTTATGGGGTGGGGCCACAACATTAGTAACAAAGAAACAGAATTTCCGGAGGATGAGGCCCAGAAATCAGGATTTTAAGAAGATTCCCGCCCTGGCCGGTTTGGCTCGGTGGATAGAGTGTCGGTCTGCGGACTCAAGGGTCCCAGGTTCGATTCCGGTCAAGGGCATGTACCTTGGTTGCGGGCACATCCCCAGTGGGGAGTGTGCAGGAGGCAGCTGATCGATGTTTCTCTCTCATCGAAGTTTCTAACTCTCTACTTCTCTCCCTTCCTCTCTGTAAAAATCAATAAAATATATTTTAAAAAAAATTAAAAAAAAAAAAAGAAGATTCCCAGGTGATTCTAATGTGCAGCCAAGGTTGAGAACCACTGCTCTAGAAGCTGGAAAAAGGCAATAAGAAATGGATTCTCCCCTAGAGCAAGCATGTCAAACTCACTGCCCATGGGCCACATGCCTCGTTTATTTGGCCCATGTTAGCCTTTGAGTTTGACATGCTTGCCCTAGAACTTCCAGAAGGAACAAGCCCTGCTTACACTGTTACTTTTAGCCCAGAACAGTCCAGTTTAGATTTCTGACTGCCAGACCTGTCAGATAATAAACTTATGTTGTGTAAGCGCCTAAAAAGATAGTATGTGATGAAATTTGAAATATATGTAAAAAATTTTAAAACGTAACAAAAATAGCAGAACAGCCAGGAAGAGAGTCAATGGAGTTGAAGGGTTCTAAGGACCTTGAGTTGCCAGGGAAGTGGTAAAAACAAGCTTTTAATTAGGAAAATTGTCAGAAGAAGAAATGGAAAATCTATCAAAGAAGCCAAATTTGTAAATAAAACTTCCGTTCAAAGAGAACTCCTGACAATATGAATTCATTGGTGAAATCTTCCAAACAATTAAAGAAAAGATAAAGATGTTGGCATTAAACAACACAATTAGACCAATGGAACAGAGTCCAGAAACTAACCCACATTATACAGACACTTGATTTATATTCAAGATGAGTCTGCAAAACAGAGGGGAAAGAATAATGCTTTCAAAATATGGTTCTTGATCAATTGGGAATCTTTTTGGAAAAAATACTAACTTCTGACTCATGCCATACACATAAAACAGCTCTAAGTAAATTGTCTACCTAAATGTAAGAAGGCAAAATAATAAAGCATCTAAAAGAAAACATAAGTGAATGTCTTCATGGGCAATATTTTCAAACAGGGCACAAAAAGTACTAACCATAAAAGAAAAGATCAAGAAACTAAAACTCTATTACAATTAAGAATGTTAAAGGACCCCATCAACAAAGTAAAAAGTTTCAGAGTGGGAGAAGATATTTGTAATACATATATGCCATAACAGCCTCTGATCCAGAATACTAGTATAGTAAGAACTCTTACAAATAAATTAGACAAAAATCAGTTTTTTAAAAAATTGGACAAGAGACTTAACAGGTACTTTACAAAGGAGTATATCCAAATGATCAATGAATTAATGAAAAGATCTCAAATGTATTAGTCAATAGGTAAGTTTAAATTAAAACACAATGTAATACCACTATGTACTCAGTAAGTGCACTGCTACATAAAAAAAGATGGGCAAAAATCGAGTATTGGAGAGAATGAGAAATCACTGAAACTCCCATACATTGGGATTGGTACAAGAATTTTGGGAAAATTGTCCAAGCATTTTGGAAAGTGTTTTGACAATATCTACTAAAGCTGATTATACATACCCTGTGATCCAGCAAATCCAGGCCTAGGTAGATGCCAACAGAAATGCATACATATGCACATCATAATATGCATGCAGAAATGTTGCTAAGCACACTAAAATAGTCCCACATTGGAAGCAACCC